>NC_090930.1:200610425-205610425 GCF_040938575.1 Ambystoma mexicanum
TCTTTGGTACCCATACAATGAGACCAATGCTGCCGTCCCGTCGTTTCCTTCTATGTACATTTCTGCCTCTTGCCGTAATTCAATCTTTCTTTCTTTGCTGATCGCGCTTCAAGTTACCCGTCCAAATCCTGTTCCTTCAGCCCCGCCTCTCGCCTTCCCGGTCTCAATTTCGACTTCAGGAGGGGCGGATGGTGCTGAATCTGTCTCTGGAGCGGGAGGTGCGGATGGGACAAGTGACACAGGTGGCATCTGTGAAGGGCCTTCCTGGGTGCTGGGAAATTGTGTGTCCGCGGTCTGCGCTTGTGGGAGGGCTCGAGCTGCGGGTGGGGCTTGGGTTAATGCTTGCGTGAGGGGAAGTGCTTAGGCTACTGGAGGGTGTATGAGAGCTACTGGTTGAGCCTGCGCAGTCACTACTGGCGTGTTTGGTTTCGATTCTGGTTTTGGGCCTCGACCCGTGTTAGTTAGCAAATGTTCCATTAATTCGTCTGCTATGTGTAGTTCCCGCTGCGGGTATATTCATTCTATGTTCATTTGGTCACGTCTCCCTTCCCGTCTTAGACTTGCCGTCCACTCCTCCTCCTCCTTTTCTTCTGCTACCTCAAGCTTCGTTTTGTGCCTACGCGCATGCTTCTCTCTACTCCTAAGTCGGAGCATTGCTTCCCTCCTCCAATCTTTGACAGTCTCAAAAGCTGCGGGTCGCGTTTTTTCCTAATTAGCACCCTTTCTAGGTTATCTATCCTCGCAATCTCAAAGCTACCATTAATCGGCCACTGATGGTCGGGTTGCTTTCTAGTTTGCCTATGCCAAATTTCACAAAATATTATCGCACCCACACCATGTTTTGCATACATGTCATAAGCCGGCGTTCCCCCAGGCGGTGCACTTTGGCCATATTCCAAGGACTGTCTACCGCAGCTGAAAAGCCCAGCTAAAGTGGACAGTACTCCAGGCATGTTTCTTTAACCTTCCCATTTGGTTAGCTAACCTTTACCTGGACGTTTGAATTTGCAAAATCAACACTCTACCAAAAATCAGGTTTTTATTTGAATCGGGGAATGACTCACCTGATAAAACAAGTCGCCTGTCCTAACGCAACCTCTCCCAATGTCGTGTCTGCGCTCCTCTGGCTTCTGCCTCGTCTCGGGACCCTCGCCTCCTTTGCCCTCTGGCCCGGTACATCGATCAGGGATCAGATGTGTGCAGATCTGCAGAAGGAATCTCTCCTCACTTCTACAGGGCGCCCCGTACACCGCTTGATCCCGGCTCGATCGTCCCATCCTCGCCGTTCTTCCGCCTTTACTCCGTTACAACGTATACGATGGGGCAAGTGGGGGAGGGTCCCTATTCGGGCGCCATCTTGAAAGGGGCCCCTGGGGTCCCTCGTGCTATGGAAACAAGGCAATAACCATACACGAAAAGATGCGCCAGACACGAGGTTCAAATTCCCAATGCTAGGGTTTATTGCAAGCAAAAATAGTCTCAATTGGCCAATTCTGGTCTCACGCCCCGCGACATGAGTTTCCTAGACCTCGAGGGACGCAAGAGAGCGAATTTACGTACATCAGTTACATATATACAAAATGCATATCATACAATCAGCAATGTCATGTTTAACACCCCCCTTTGGTTAGCTTCTTTGAACTCGGGATGACGATGGACATTTCCGACGGGTATGACAATTATGACACTTTCGATATCTATTCTAGTAACAATGTGCAATTTAGAAAGTGCGGAGGCATCTTTTAGTTGTTGAACAGAACAAGGGGAGCACGTTGCCACTGAGCTATCCTCCCGATACTAAGCATGTCCAGGAAAAGTACAAACTAACTGAGATTACCGGGGCATGGTGAAAGGAGAGTAATGATGGACTGGGGCAGCAGTGTGCAGGGACTCCCGCAAACTGCAGTATATGTCTTGTACAGCATTCCTCAGTGTATCTGAACATTGGCGTTCAGCAGCAACTCACTCCCAATCATGGGCACCTCGTTACTGGCACTTAAGGACTGTTATCCTTGAGCTAAAACATGGCGCTGATGCGCAGTGCATTCTGGGGGCACTCAGAGATATAATAGATATTTATTCCTTGCCTCAGTGAAAACTGCACTTGCTTTGCTAAAAGACATTCTTTAAATGTTATTCGTTGCTGATCCTGGTATGCAAGCCTCAGTCAAAGACATTGTGCTGGGAAAGCTGGTTTTGTTATGTCTTGCTCAGGATGAGTTATGGAATTGTTTTCCGTGGTGCTTTAGAAGAAGGAAGCTTTGCTCCTTTGGGGTTACTGTCGGTTGACCCGGCCGGCAACCAACGGTCACTCAGCAATGCGCAAGCGCTAATGCCAGAAGGTTCGAGAAATGCCACCCCTTTTTGAGGAGGGCATATATGTGAAGCTCTGGAAAGGTCAGGTGGAAAAAACACAAAGACCTCAGTCGGAGGGGGGACGCCTTGTTCCGACCTTCCTGTGGGCTGTTGTGCTCTTTGCCTGGCTGTTACCGGGGTCTTCCAGCCACTTCTGGCGAGATGAGGGATTCAGTTACGCCCATGGTGATGTATTTTCTCTTGAATTCTCTATCTTTTCTGTGATTTATTTCTGTTTTATCACTTGTTGCTTCTTAGCTATGAATAAATAGCTGTATAAGTGCTCATTATTTTGCTAACTGCGTATCTGGTTGTGAGTTATTGCTCCATCTCCCTGCGTTCAAAGTATTTGCTTTTCTCTGCAAATGTACTGGTGATAAATAACTGTCCGGGCACTTCTGGCGAGCAATACAAGGACGCACTTCCTTAACACACAGCACTGGGATTTTTAATGATGTTTGGGGCCGCATTGCCTAGGGTGGGAAACCCTGTCTGCAGCAACCATGTGGTGCCTAGCTGATTTATTTTCACACAAAAAACGTATTCTTTTTAGATAAACATCAAATAAAGATTGAATTATTTGATATGTATGATTCGAATTGCAAGTGAAAAGTTAGTGCTGAGGCAGCCCTCCTAATTAATCCAGCATCTTTCATGGTGCATGTATTCATTTCACAGGGCCGTCCTTTAAGTCCTTTCCTTCACACACAATCCCTCTATTGAATCCAATTTCTCCATCTCACATTTATGTCAAAATCCAACCTTTTCCACTATAGAGAATACCTTCAACACAGCGTAATGTAACATGGTGACTTACCCGAGATGACAGCACACCGACTTGCTTGCATGTCTTCTCCTTGAGATGAAGTAGGCCAATGCTGCCTCACTCCCTCCCTTGCTTGTGATTGTGCTCGCCTCCTCCAGGAGTCACTCTGCATATGCCCTTCACGGTCAGCATTTCCACTGATGGCTTGTGGTCAGTATTGATGTTAAACCTGTTCCCGCACACATACTTCCTGAAGTAATTCACTCCCCAAACACACACCAATAGTTACCATTCAATTACAGAGTACCTGCTTTCAACTTCAGTCACTGCTCTAGATGCATGGCAAATCACTATTTCATGACCATCAACCTCTTGGGATAGCACAGCCCCTAAACCAATCCTGCTGGCATCCACAGTGATTTTAGTCTTCCTGCCAGCCACAAAACATCCCAAAGGCAGTGTTTTACATATACTGTTCTTTATAGGTTTTACTGCACTTCCGCACTCTTAAGTCCACTCTTGTTTGTTGTCTTTCTTAAGGAGTTTCCTCATCGCCCTGTCAAACACGCCAAATCTCGAACAAATGTGCTGTAATACTCGCATAAACCTAAGAACAATCTCAGTTCATCCTTGTTCGTGGGATCAGGCGCACTCTTAATGGCTTCCATGGCATTAAACTTCGGCCTATACCCCCTACCACTCACCACATGACCCAAGTATGCAACCTCACGCTCCTTAAACGTACACTTGCTCTTCTTCACTTTTAAACCTGTGTCACCCAACCTGTGCAACACCTATCTAAGCCTATCATCATGCGCTTTCTCTCATTTGCCAAACATATAAATAATATTGTCCTGGCATACTAAAGTTCCCTTCAATCCTTTCAACACTTGGGTCATCGCTCTCTGGAAAACTACAGCTGTTGACTCCAAGACAAACAGCATTCTCCTGTAACGGCACATCCCAAACGGTGTGATAAAGGCAGTCAAATCTCTCCAATCTTCCACAAGGCTGATCTGATAGACGTTAGACAAATCCAACGTGGTGAGAAATCTGCTCCTTCTTTGTAATTCAACATCTCTGAAAATATTGGTAGGGGAAATGTATCTACTTGAATGTTTTTTTTGAGGTCTCTAAGGTCCACACAGATCCTAAGCTTCCCATTCTTCTTGAGCACCACCACAATGGAGCTCGCCCACTATGAGGATTCAACCTTATTGATGATCCCTTCTCTTTGCACCCTCTCAAGTTCCAGTTCAACTTTGTCCACTAAGGCAGACAAAACTGGTCTCACATTTTTGTGTACCACTGGAAGAGCCTCTGGCCATAATATGATCCTGTGTGCATAGCCCTTAAGAAGACCCAATTTGCTGTGGAACCCATCTGACGTCTTCTCTCCTAAATCTTCACTGTCAGCAAAGACCTTTTCTTGGATGCTTTCTTCCACCATCAAGTCAGGTTCTGCCTCACATGGATCAATCCTGATCTTCGACGCTGCTTGATCCTGCCATCCTAGTACATTGACGACCCTCTTGGCTATATATATCTTAATTTCTGCAAATCGGGCCATGAATTTCACAGTGCTCTTTATCCAGCCAGTGGGGTGTATTTTTGACCATTCAACCCCGTTTCCCCTGTGGGTTTTTATGTCTGCATGGCGTATCCTAGCCTTGAGTCCCTGGCCTTTACGATCTTCCCATGTCTTCGGAGTTATAGTGTACGAGGAACAACTATCAACCATTACACTCAATTTCCAACTCTCAATCAGCAGCGCTGTGTGGGCATTTACAGATGTTAATGTCACTGTAATGGGCCTGACTACATTAGCTTCAGGTTCCACTAAGTAGACAATCCTGGCTACGCCTTTGCTCCTCAGATCTCTTTATGCTAGCTCTGTCATGCAGTAACATCAATCTATGGGTTTTTATGGGGCTGCTATGGTGAGTGCTAGGAAGTCTTCTGAAAGATAATGTCTGAGCTGCAGTTGTCACTTGATTTTGAAGTAATATGTGAGCCCTCATATCTGTTCTTCCATTCAATTCCTGTTAAAACCGAGCATTGGGCAAACCAACAGTTTGGGATTTCTTAGACATTAGATTGGCATTTTCCAGGTACTGCCATAATATGCTCAGGTACTGACACCTTTTTGCCAGCTGTTGCCAGATAATACCATACTACACAAAAGCACAAACTATTGGCTTTGTCAATGCATTTTATTTAATCAGCCATGGTCAAGAATAGCTGTAATGGGTAGTGGAAGCACATGCCAGGTCTTTGCTGACACTTAAGAAAAAGCTGTGCCACCTAAACTTAGTTTCCAGGATCTCTGGTGGGACACCGTTTTTTATTGAACGAAGATTTCTGCCCAACTAATGAAAGTTCCATGTATTGGCTGTGAAACTTGGGCCACTGTTGTGTAGTACATGATGTACCTTGCACATTGCATTGACTATGACACAGGCTGCTGCTGGCTGCCAGTGCAATGAATTAAGGACTGGTGGGATACAATCACATTTTAACACTTATTTAAAGAATCAGTGCAATGTAAAGAAACTAAAAAAACACTTGGGTCATGTGTGCTTAAAGAGGTAGATGGGAGTTGTGCAATAAAAATAATGTATGCCACATGTGCATTATAAATGGTTGCTAGCTAGCTACCATATGTGCATAATTCAAAGAGTATATTCCATTATATTCCCTGAAGAAGGTCCACGATTAAATGAGGTGACTGAAACATGTAGGGCTGCTGTGTCCTTTGATTGGGATTAGATTGGCCGATGATAGGCTATATGCATGTGAAAAAGAAAATCCAATGACTATTGTACCAATGCTTTTAATGCCTGAAAGACGTTTATTGAGGTATGGCAACTACTTTTATGTGGTGTAGTGATTCTGATAAAATAATTGTTGTTATGTGCAGTGTAGGTTTGTTTTAATTAATGTATTAATCATTCCAAATGTTGCCAAATGTTACCTGAAGTTCTTATAAAAATAGTCAGTGAATGAATTCCTCCCTCTGTAGGTGAAGGTGTAGATCTTTATACGTGTATATTTCATATTCCTGGGGGTGGCTCTCTCTGTGTTACACTAATAATAACTTTGGTTGCATGAAGTCCTGCTGCACACCACTACTTATATTGCATAAATCGGAGACCATTCAGAGGTCAACAGTCTCTCGTCAGGTAAGGGACCCAATCACCCCCCTTGGGGCAGCTATTTGCCGCACATTTTTTTCCGGCCTTTCTTTGACCTTTATTCAACTGCGCTACTTGAATGTCACCTTTTGCAAACTCGGCATTTCCACACTTTTTTATATCATTTTTGAGGGGTCTATTTCAAGCATTTCAAAGAAGCCTCCCTCATTTTCTTCTAAGTTGATTTCTTGTGCGTTTCTGCTTTGAAGATAGTTCATGTGTTTACTTGTCTGCTGGAGACCATGTTTAGAATTGAACTTCCAGCACTGTTTCATTTGTTGCATTTGAGCCTCATCACTCTCTGAATGAACCCTGCTATGTTCCCTTCAGCCCTGCTTCAAGTTATGGCCCTGGAGGGCCCCACTAGGCAAATTCAAGGAAATACCTTTCTCTTGTAGAGAGTGAAGTGGCTCCTGAGTTGCACCTTTCCCGTCTGTATTTGCTGTGTCTCAATAATGGATATTAGATCATCTTCTGTACATTACTGAGGGCCTGGACTTTTCAGTTTTATCAGGGATAGCAGACCTATTGCATGACTTCATATTAGCTCCTTTATTCCAACGAGTAGCTGGTGGACCTTTTTTGGCAGAATGGGGTTCCTTCAATATACAATTATTTATTAAAACCAGTGTGGCCACGGATTTGTTGCATAAGAATGGAGTGTGACTTTAGATCAGTGCTGATGTTATTGTAGAGCCTCACTAATGATTCAGGACCCTGAGCGATGACACAGCTGGATTTAAACTGTTTATGTAATGTGATTGCGAGGTATCACCCCATTCAGTATTCGATAAGGAGGGGCGGTATTATTGCACTTGCCACCCTACGTCGAGTGTGGGGAAGTGCACCACCCTCCGACAAGATATCCTCTTACCTAAGAGAATATGGGAAGTAAAGTATCCATTAAAGAAACCATACCTACATCCAAGACAATATGATGTCCATTTGAATGTGATTCCTGATGAAATAAAGAAATTAAATGACCAGGATGAATGCTGACATCACACGAAACCGAATCGATTCCATTTATAGAAGATAACAAGACCAGAGAGGCAGACGATTTATGAAGAATGAAGAAGTACTAAGGATAAATGACATTTTGAGATCAAGATAAAGAGATTTCTGCCATAAGCATGATGAAGATACTTAGCTTGTTTAAACGTGTACAGATGCATGAAACGCCAGAAGCAAAGCAATCATGAAGCTAGCCACATTCTTATAGTGAATAGATAGCGGCAAGCGCCAACATATACATATATACCTCATAAATACATATCGAGTGAATAAAGAATGAAGGTCCCACTACGTATATAGCTGTCTTGAACACCCTCAAATTCAGAGTCGCAGTTACAAAAGAAATTGAATTAAACAGAATATATTTCAGCTAAGGAGTTGGATGAGCCAAAGAGCTAAGGTCTTATCAGAACTAAAATTGGCTGACATTAGATACAATTAACGTGAAAGAACAGAAGTTACTGTTCAAGAAGGCCAAGTGAAAACAACAGACGTCAGAGGACTATTGGGGAATAAAATCAAGTACAAGAAAATCCTCAATTCGTGGTGTACAGTCACGTGATGGAAGAAAGTCGGACGCATGAGGAGATCACATCTACGCATGGAAGCCAGACAGTACCCATGCTCCTTAAAACATCCCAGAGAACAGTACAGACTCAAAGCCAACTTCAAACACTAATTGCCACTGAACCGTTGAGGTGATGATGAAGTGTCCGTTTTAATTGGTGGGAAGCTAGTATCGAGACAAGCTCACCAGCACCTGGTTGTTCAGTCTGCATGATGCTCATGTAGGTGGAAAGTTATTGATGGGGGTTAGAAGCCAACCAATTATAGAGGACTATGTAGTTGGGGTCCTATAGTTTGTGTAGCCAATGGGACATTGTACATTTAGTGACATTCATAGTGGCCATTTTGAAGAGAGGGCTTAGTTGCCCCACCTGTTGTTGACTATCCAATTATGTCTCTCTGTTACTCTATACAGATATTACACCTATGCTTGGTAGTTCACTTAGAGCCTATCCCGCTTCCCGATAGGTTTTAGAAGTTTGCCTCGTAGGATGACGTTGGTAATGACACAGGTCTACAAGCCAGCAGTGACACATTTTGTTTTTTCAAAAGAGTTGAGTATCGAGCGATTGCTGATGTTCGTTGTACTCCATGTTTTACTTACTTACATTAAAGCAGACAGACTTTTTGCCAAGCTATTTGTGTCGTCTAAATTATTGATGTTTGATTAAAATCTGCATCCCCATCCATCTCAAGGGTATTGCTACTCATCTTAAAGGGCTGGAGGTCTCGAGTTCATGGTGACTTGGGGTCCTTACACCATGGTTGGCCTTTGTTGTCTTGTGCATGGCTTGAGCATGCTGAGCCGTTCTGACGTAGAGAGAGAGGATAATCAATCTTATTTCAAAATGTCTTCCGTTTTAAAATTAAAAACGCATTGGGTGCTGTTAGTGTGCACCATTTTCGTTCATGATTGGATCATTGTGGCTTCTTTCCTGCCATAAAAGGAATGGGCGATGGAATGGACGTGGATCGCAAATTTTGTGCATTTACTTGTTCTTGGCTAGTGGATTCCTGCTCTTCTCGCCTCCATCCTGTGGCCACTACCCAGTTAAGGATGAATACTTTGCTTTCCCCTTTATGGAGCCGTACTGCTGCAGACATCCTGTTTACAGCTGCAGACATCCTGTTCACTGCTGCAGACATCCTGTGCCCCAGGCCCCGTGGGGCACAAAGCGCGGTACGATAGAGGGCCTGGGGGGTTAGGCGCAGGGTGGGGGGAATCCAAACGGCGCGAATAGTAAAGGGAGGGGCAGCCAAGCGGCGCCCACACCCGCGGCGTAGCCAAGCAACCCAAACTTTCAGGGGAAAGGTGTTAGAAATAGCAACATGGTGGCAGGAGGAAGTCCTGCCCCCAGCTAGCACAACAATAGGCCACTGGGGTATAAATACCCCTGAGAAAGAAGGCCAACTACAGTCAGGTAAGGAGCTCACCTACTACGGGTAGGCTCCCAGGGCCTGGATCAGGGGGAGAAAGGAACGTTTTTGCCACCCAACCCACCCAGCAAAGGGCAAGGAGAAAGAACATGGAACAGGAACACCGAGTACTCCTTTGGTACACGGTTACAGAATGTCGTAGGCGGCGGCACGTGTTCAGGATCGAATGCCCTGGGTAAATAAGACCAGCCAAGAAGTGGGAGGGGCATCTACACATCCGGGACACGAAGTGCCCAAAAGCGAGTTGGTGTCATTTATTACTTGTCATGTTATTATTGGTACTATTTTTCTGTAGAAAATAAAATAAGCCAACGGCCATAATTTTTTCACCAACAAAAAACTCTGTCTGTTTATTACTGCAGTATCTGGGGACCAGGGTTAGGGAATCTGAGCGAAGGGGAACCCACACTACTCAGCCTATTTCTTTCTATTTACAATCGGACTTGGCATGGAGCCTTTGGCCTTCTGACACAACAGCAGTGCACTTAGCCTGAGCTTACCCCAGAAGCACCATCATTGCATCACCCTACCATGCACACAACATGACAAGCTTACACCCCTTTCTTCTTGCACTCTCCGCTACCTGTAACATCCGGTTTCTATTATTATTGTTAAGAAAGGGGGCCTGTCTCCTTTCTACTATTATGGTGAGTAGAAGCCGACGTGTTGAAATGGGCGGAGTTTCGGGAGAGTGCCAGTTCGCGCCACATTAATAAAAGGATAACAGCTCCCTGACTGGACTCCTTGTCTTATTGAATATTGTTGTATTATCGTCAAGAGGTGACTAGCGTATGCATTCCAGAGTTTGACAATGGCGATGAGGTGCGCCCGCTGAGTGCTCCGCATCATCCACTGGAGTCCCGACGATGGCTCAGACAACGAGTCTCCCACTGCACGTATCATCGCTCTGAAGGGGCCCACACCCACGCCCGACACGCTACGCCATTGCCGTCTTCAAGAAGCAGCAGGCAGCAGTACCCTGCATCAGTGACTGCACAAACTGCCTGCGATGCAGATGAGCTTAATGAGGTCACGGACTGTGATGGAGGAAAGCATCAAAGTGTATGCCCGCTGTAAAACACGTGCTGCGCCATGTGAGGCCGATGAGCCTAATGAAGTCACATTAACGGCACCACCACGGAGGAAAGCATCAAAGCGTGCGCCAGCAGCAAAAGACGCGCTGCGCCACACGGCCCTCACTTTCCTGCCACAGGCACTGCTACGGAAGGATAATTGGCTAATCACTAAGGCAAGACAGCCCTAAGAAAGTGACTAATTAGTGTGCACATCAATCGCCACTGCCACGGGTGGCTACACATGCAAATCAGGCATTTTCTCACCATTACAAGCTGCGAACTACACACTGCGCAGACCTCAAAACGCTGCCATACCCAGTTCATTCAGCCAACTGCAACACAGACAACCTCAGTGATGGCTTGGTGCAAGATACAAGGTGAGCTTTGCAACTTCCTGATGCCCTGCCATCATGTCAGGAAACGAGGCAAACAGCAGCTGGCAAAGCTCCCAATCTAGCTCCACTCCCTGCAACCTTACACTTAGGGAAGAAGTAAATCCTGACTCATTACAGCTGCAGACCATGCACCATTTGGACATTTCAGATACCAGTAGCCTGGCTCCTAGGTGGGCCAGGTGGCTAAAGGAACTACATATATATATCGATGCAACGGGTGTCAAGGAAGAACGTCGCCTGAGGGGAATTTTAATGCATTCACTCGGCCCAGTAGTAAGAGACATTCTATGTGAGATAGCAGAAAATACCAAAGACACATTGCAAGGAGTAATTGACTCGCTAAATAATTATTTTGCACCACTGAGAAATGTGGATTATGAGAGGCATATTTTCCACACAACCAAGCAGGATAAAGGCGAAAACATGGACAATTTTGTAATGAGATTTCGTAAATGTGCGAAGTATTGTGATTTCAACCGATACTCGACAGAGGAAGCACTCAAATTGCAGGCCATAGTGGGTTGTGAGTCCCCTGAATTCAGAAAGAAGTTGCTTCAAAAGAGTAGAACCCTGGATGAAATCTTACAGCTAGCGAGAGCGTATTCTGCTCTGTCCTTGCAAACTGTATCACTCAGCAATCTTGCCTAGCAGTACATTCTATGTGGGTTTCGACAAGCTCTGCATTCAGGGTAAGCTTCCTCCAGCATTGCCCTCTGCGTGACTTTTCTCCGGTGGGTTGTGATTGTGCACATTCACTGCACGTGCCATCTATTTGTCCACCAACAATGCTCTCAGTTTGCGAGCTCCCCAGCAGTGTCCTTGGTGTGATCATCCTCCAGCAGTTCTCTTATCTCTCGCACTGAGCTCTGGCTGGGGTCTCTACAGGAATACTCTCAGGCGTTTCTATGAAAGCCCTCATAGTGCCTGTTCTCCTGTAGTTCCATATGTGTGAGCTTTCATCAGCAATGCCCTGAGTGTGAGATTTCCACAGGTGTCTTACTTCACTGAAAAAAAGGACTCATTATATGCATACTACGGTGGTCATGAGCGCAGTGTAAATATTTGGTAATTGGGATCTCCTATTATAATTGGTATCTCCTACTGGAGTCATAGAGACAAATATATTTAACACAGACATACTAATTTCAGACTTGGGGTAACCAGCGGGTTAGTTGACAGGTTGATAAGACAATGGCCCTGTTGTGTAGGGGATGACACACAATATCGGTGAAGAGTACGTTCAGTGCTTCTTTAGTCAAGTCATCTTTTCTGCATCAACAACCTGAACACCAGGCCACCTCTTTCCAACTCAATCTGCGTCTCCCATTGCTCACGTTCTCATTCCACATTCTCATCCTCACCATTCCAGCCTCATCTCCCCACATTCTTCCGATGACACTCCTAGCAGGTGTCATTCTCAAGAAGCCTTCTATCTAGGACCGTTGAATGTTTCCCATAAGTTGCTCTATATAGAATTCACATACGCCTGTGCTTTATGTAACCAGTAGCTACTGATAAATGCTACGAGGCATTAGGCATAATCATAAATTTGTGCAAAACTTGGGTGACCGGATTCTGAAAACATTGTGGGGGTCTTGTTGGTCAAAGTGTTAATTGCACGGAAGAGACCTTGTGTGCAAAAAGGTCGGCTCGGCACAAAGTTCCTGTTTTCCACCATGTAGTGGCAAAGTTAGGAGTAAAACAAATTCCTTAAATCTTCACGTTTCCACTACACTGGTGGAAAAGCATAAATGCCTCCTGCAATCAACAGTTGCCGGATGTGTTTACAGTGGATTCCTCTGGAATCTGCCTGCTTTTACCATGTGATAATTTCAGGCAGATTCCATAGGAACCCATTGGGTTTCCACCAGCTTCAAAATACATGCTGATGGAAAACCAAGCATAGCCAGCAGGTGGATCTTTAAGGGCACACACACGTTAATTCTGCTCTGCTCTCCAACTCCGACTGCCAAATCAATGAAAATCGCAAGGATCGGTAAAAAATGGTGGCCAATGTATACCTTCACTTTCACCAATCCACAGGACTTAGAAAATGACCGTCAGTAACTTCTGTATGGCATGTAGGCATGCCTAAATAGAAAGTGTTGCAATCGACCACTTGCAAAGACATGGAGCTGTTTATAATGCCACTTGGTCTGACTATGAACCTCTTAATACTTGAAATCAGTCAGTAAACGCTGCTTGCAACAATAATGAGATAAGCAAAATTAAGGTTAGATGGAAACATATTTTTAGAGCAAGAGTTTTGACTACACCAGACCTCCATTCAACTGCATAAGGATATGCATGGTGTTGGCATCCATGCACATGCCATAGCCGCATGATTCCCAAAATCATGGAGTGAGTAGATTAAGTAATAATGTGGATTCGGCAGATGCTTGACAGGCTGCACACAAGATACATTTTCCTGAGAACTGGAACAGTCTTAAAGTCACAGACAACAGTATCTATAGCGGTTAACCTGCAACTGAGCCCATTTCAGAGTGCAGTGATATGTTTCTATCCCATACGGAGGAGCTGGTGGTTAAGAGTGCCAAAGGCCGCCATCAGACCTTATAAAATCACAACCCAGGCTGTGTCAACATCAAACATTTACTTATATCATCAAGCACCAGATTATGATCCTTGTTGAACAACAGCAGGCTTTGCCTGGTAGGTAGAGGGAGATTGAGGATGGCAAGAAGACAGCAAATCAGGGCTTGGGGGTGATAGTCAAAGAGTTTGGAGGAGTATGCACAAAGCTTTGAGGGTCTGGAAGTATCCCCCTTAGAAATCTCTAGCTTTAAAACCTGATGGTACATCCATCCAGTTTGATCAATATCAATGGGCATTGAGCATTGTTTGTGTTTTATTTGTGATCATGAGCATGTTATCTTTGAATATTTTAGTTACAGTCATGTGCATGGCATACATATAAGTGTTAGTAATAATCTTGTGAATATGCTGTTGTATATTTCAGCCATGATCAAATAAGTTTATTATTGGTTTTGTTTGAGTCGTGTCCATAATCATGCATTGTTTATGTGTTACAGTGATAATCATGTGCATGCATTCAGTGCTCATTGGAGGTCAACTGCAGCAGCAGCTTTTGGAAGTGGCCCATGACATGAAAATGACAGAAGGGACGCTCGTCTTTGTCCCATATGACACTCTTTACTACAGTTTACCATATGAGAAACACAGTTATGATGTGCTGCGGACCAACGCTAAGCTCAGGGCGGCTTATGATGCCGTACTCACTATCACAATGCAGTCTGAGGAAATGACCTTCCACCAAGCCTTCCAGGAAGCAATAGACAACGGGGAGATTGCAACAAAACTGAAACCCAGTCAGGTAAGCAACTTCTCCACATACTACCCTACAGTACCATGTGCTTTGCTGCCCTTCTCTGTTATTTGTTGGAAGTATTTAACATTTTTCCAGGTGGAAAATCCAGTTGAGCAATTACAAATTCTTTCTATTGTCTCCACCTGGGATATATGGGAGTTTGTACACTGGGAAACAAACGTACTGGTTAAATGAAAATACCAACTGAAAGCCATTACACAGCGATACAGACATGAACAGCCTCATTACAACTTTGGCGGGGTGGTACATTTCTGGTGGTAATTCATTTACTGACACTTTTTTGGCAGTAACGGAACTACAGCCAGATGTACTGCACCACAGAGTTCTGAAATCCTCCCTTTTACATTAAAGAATCATCCAAATTACTGCAGAGGAATTACCGCTCATGTTAAATCTGACAACATCCCCATTAAGTCATTTTGACTCCAAAATAGGAGTTAATACTGCCTTGTCACCAGTTGTAATCTTGCAATCAATCTGGGGCAAGAGGGTGAGGCACAGTAACAGTAAAAAAATAGTTTGGCAGCAATTGAAAGGAAGTACCGCCAAACCGGTGATCAGGGTAATTTCTCAATAGCAGTTTGGGATATATCTAAATATCCATAGGCTGCAAATTGTATATAATTTGTGTGATACGTTGTTGATGGCAGGACCTCAATTAAAGTCTTTTGTTGATGGCAACCCACAAATCCCAGTGAATGACATTTAGTGAAAATAGATCATTTAGTAAATGGGTTGATCATTAAAATGGATTCCTCTCTTTACGTGTCACACATTTTGTAATGAATGGGTTATAATAAAATCCTGCTGTCACTTTCCAGCACCCTAGCCTTTCCCTGCCTCCAACAATGTAATGGACCCTCTTAAACATGTTGGCCTAATCAAATACTCTTTTTCTGGAAGTACCAGACTTATGCCATGGCATTGTACAAGTCCCATCTTCTCTGAACTTCATGGTTTCCTGAGAACTTAACAATGACGTTATCATGGCCCAGACTATCATATGGTAATGTGAAGGGAGGCAATCAGTGCTGAGTGACTCCACCAATGAAGAATGCTTGACATCATTCCTGGCAAAGAGGGGCATCGCCCCGCAATGAGGGACCACCCCCCACAGCAGCCAGTGTATGTATGGGGGCATGGTGCTGAGGTCAGAACGAGGCACAGGAACATCTGTGGAATCCCCACGAAGTAGGTTCTTGACATGTTTGTGCTGGTATGTATTTGTCTGAGAGTGTATGAATGTTTTGAGCATTATGGAAAATATAGAATAACAATGTACTTAAGTGGAGAGCACTGTCATTACACTGTTTAAACTTAAATGGTATGACTTCAGTTATGTCATGTGATGTCCTGATCTATATACAAGCTTTGGCATTTGGGATTGTCTTAGCTCATGTACATAGGGTTAAACTCACAAGACTGCTCTTTGGGAGAGTGTGTCAGGAATTGGCAAAATCCGTTGATTGTTGCTTTTTCAGGGCAATTGTAATAGGAGGAGACCCGATTCCTCACTAACTACCCCAACTAACCTCTCCTCGCAAACACTTCAACCCCTTGTTGCACCTAATTGTGTATACCTCTGTTTGGTGTTGATTTGGAAATTACCTTTTGAAATGTCATACATTTTTTTGAAAAAGCAATGATTGTGGTGACTACCTTGCTATCTGACTATCCCATACACCTTCTATCGCAGAGGACTACCACGATTCCCATAGGCAATCTTCAACATTGGGCTTTCTTCGCAATACATTCTGGTACCTGTGTTTCCATCATGACCAATGTGTGAAAGCGCCTATCAGTCATAGCTTGCAAGTACTCACTGCATTGATGACCTATTATGTGGATGCTTGGTGGGGTGTTAAACATGCACTGACAAGCGTAAGGAGAAGCCAAGCAGGTCATTGATGTTGTATTTGTTTTCATCCCCCTTTGGACATTACAAATCTGTCATGTTTGTCTAAAATCAGCCCACCTTTCACTCATCCAAGATCTGCAAAATCCTGGTGGGGAAAAAAGTGCCCTACTCCAGACAAGTCTGATTGTTGTATGACCACTCCGGTGGTGACTGGTGATGGGTCTGCGGCTCATTAGACGAATGCATCCATTACGGGGGCTTGTGTTTGACTTTATGTTCAAAGGTTCAAATTCTGCCAGGTTCACTCAGTTCTTCATCCTTCTGAGGGCAACAATAAACATTTGTTATCTTTCGATAGCACCAAGAACCAAGAATGTTTCGCTCAGTCTGGATATCGCCCTCGATCAGAGCCTGTAATGATCTCCTGGTAAAGGTGATACAGTGTAAATATCTGCCCACCTGTGAGTGTCCAAGATCATGGTCTGACCCAGGAAACCGATGGCCTCCAACACTACCTCACTAAAAGCTGCACATCCTCAGAGGTATTCTTCCTTTCGTCTCCTTCCCCCAGAAGCTCTCTGTCTCCAGGGCTCTGGTTCTCCCTAGGCTGGACTACTGCAACAGCCTCCTTCTTAATCTGCTTGCTTCTATGCTCCGCCCTCTGCAACTCATCCAGAACAGGACTGCGAGAATTGTCCTTGGCCTCAAGCCCAGGAATCGTATCTCTCGAGGACTGAAATCTCTACACTGGCTTCCAGTGGCTGCAATGTTTAAAATTGAAAACCCTCTGCATTGTCCACAAGGCCCTCTGGGGCCTGGGGCCTCAATACCTTCAACTCTCTCTTCCTAAATATCTTCCTTCTCGAGCTCTTCACTCATCCGCCTCCAACTCCCTCAGGGTCAGTCGCTTCTCCAGGCAATGAGTTGGTGGTAGATCTCTTTCCTCAGCTGGGGCCTCCCTCTGGAACAGCCTCCCTGAAACTTGAGTACCACCATCTCCGGTTCCGGAAGCACATCAAAACCTTCCTCTTTGCATCTGCTTTCTCTCCTCCTCTCCCCTGCTGAATTTCTGGCTAAACTGTACTGGTTACCTAGCCGCCCTCTGATCTCGGTCCCAGATCCCCCTCCCCCTCCAGTTACACACCTGCACTGCCTCCCTGGCAACCCCAGCACTTAGGGACTGTTTTCTGTATTCCTACAGTCCCCCACCAGCACTTGACACCTCCTGATGTCCGCACTTACCCCTGCACTTGCCACCAGCTGGCCCTACTTCTTATTTATATTTGTTCTATTACATCTTGTACTGCACTGTCCCCTTCCCACCTCCCACTCCGCACTTTTCTTCTTCCCCTTCCTCTGCGTGATCTGAATGATACTCGGCCTAGTATGATTGCTGTCTCGGTCTTCCATATGCCCCCCCTCACTTGTCGTGTCGCGCCTTGAAACACTTGTGTATAGACGCGTTATAAATACTATATCATATCATATTATAACACGGCATCTCCTCTGCCTTTGCTCTGGTGATATCCTTGCATACTGCTGCAGGGCACACCTTTGAAGGTCAATGGACAAGATATTTTCGGATCTTGAAGTTGACTACTAATAAGTGCTGCATAATGATTTGACCCTCACTCCTGTACTCATAATGAGGCCAATTGTCTCTCCTCATCTTAGGGGTGTCATGGTATTAGTTTTATGATGGTACAATAACCTTCTTGCCAAATGACGGTATATCATGGTTATCGCGGTATAGCAGGTGGAGTTAACCAATCTTAACAAATATTTTCTTTTTTTTAAAAACTTTTTATTATTCAGCGTGGCAGCAAAACACAAGCGAACAGCGTAAGGCGTTACAATATGAATACAGTATACATAATGTGGGTGCACAGAGGTTACTTCACATAATAGCACAATCAATGGGTACAATCACAGCATGGATAGGGCAACAGAAGACCGTGATAGGGGTGAGGACCCGAGCAGGTGGGGGGAAGAAGGCGGGGGGGAGGTATCCGGTGTCGCAATTAGATCGGACATGTAAGAGCGGAACCTGAGCCAGACATTTCTAGGTCTGGAGTGGGCAGGTTGCATATGGGACCAGGCTTCCTCAGAGTCCGAGGCCCACGTGACCGCTCTCAGCCATTGGGCGTGTGTGGGAGGTGAGGGGCCAAGCCAGCAGAGCAGGATGGAGCGCACCGCCAGTAGCAGGCAGAGGCCGGCTAATTTTTTGGAATCACAGGAGAGGCCTGGGAGGTCATGAAAGAGGCATACCAACGGGGAAGGAACAATGGGATGGTCGAGAACAGCAGACATTGTCGAGCAAACTGCCTCCCAAAACTGTGAGAGGCGAGGGCAGGACCAAATCATGTGAATGTAGTCGGCATCGTCCCGGTAGCATCTAGGGCAGCTGGAAGGGTGATCCCTGGACATGCGATGTAGTTTGATCGGGGTGTAGTGAAACATGTGTAGTACTTTGAACTGAATGAGTTTAAGCCGGGAGTTGAAGGACACTCGATGTGTGCACTCGCATAGATGTGCCCAGCGCTCATCCGACATTTCAACACCAAGGTCTACACCCCACACACGCTTCAGTTTAGCGAAGTCTGGGACAGATCTGGATTGCAACATCGTGCATAACCTGGAGATTTTACCTCTTGTAGGCCCAGGGGAGGTGTGCTCCTCAATAGCAGGGACGTCCGGTGGTAACGCGAGGAACGTTTGATGATTACATTTGAGGGTCCTGCGGAGGGATGCGTATTGAAGCCATACACTCTGGCCACTCCTCAGGGGCAACGGGAGATCGGGCCATTCAACAAATATACCCTGGTCAAACACATCACGCAGCAACTCGTAGCCTGCGTCCGCCCAGCGACGAACCGTGCCCGGTGGGACCCGCGGGACCCCCGGGAGGAAATTCCAGAGAGGGAGGTTGCCGTGAAAGGCGTAAGTAGTTTTGACTAGTCTCCACATCTTCGCCAATGCGATGGATGTGCAGGCGACCGGGCTCTGTGAGTCCAGTGCTAACGGAGCGGGTTGTATCACCAAGGAGCGGATATCCCGGTCAGAGACCGCAAGCTTCTCGAGTCGGACATGCGGGGGAGGGTCAATTGTATTAATGCGGGGGAGGGTCAATTGTATTAAACCAGTGAGAAGTATATTGGATTTGGGATACCAGCCAGTATTTGAGGAAGTTAGGGGCACCAAAGCCCCCGTTAGAGATGGGAGTAGACAGGGTATCAATTTTAAGGCAGACCGCACCCGAGTGCCAGAGAAAGGAATTCACAGTGCGAGTCAAGTCCCGGAAGAAGCCCCCCCCCCCGGCCACAAGGGTATGTTAGTGAACCTGTAAAGCAACTGGGGCAACACCACCATCTTCAATAGCCCTATCCTGCCTGCCAGGGAGATCTGGAGCCTGTCCCAGGACCGGACCTTAGCCGTCAGATGTGTGAGGTACTTCTGATAGTTTTCCTGGAAGGTCAACGCCTGCTGGCGCGTTACCGCTATTCCCAAGTAGGTAAATGTGGATTGAGCCCATGTGAAGCCAAAGGTGTCAGGAGGAGGGAGAGAGCATTCTGTGAGTGGCAAAAGAGTGGATTTGGAGCAATTCACTTTAAGGCCAGAGATTCGACCAAACCGAATGATGTCCTCCAATATTGGGGGTAAGTTGATGGAGGGAGAGCGCACAAACCGTGTGGTATGCCAACCCTCCCCTGACCCGCTTATGTGTTTAATTGTGATTGTTTCTCCCCATTTCCCACTGTATCCTCGTTTCCCTCCACTCCCCCCTCCGTGCCCCCCTTCTCCTGCCTCCCATCCCGCCCAGCACCTCCCATTGGCCCGTTGGCCATGTGTTTCCACCTGCACAGGGCTGAGACCCACATTGCTGGCCCAGTTTCCGGCGTGCTCGCAGCACACACAGTGATTGCAGTGCATTTTCGGCTAAAGACCTGAGGCAAAGGACGGCTCCAACAGAGACGGCTCCAGGATGTGTCTGCAGGTGTCCGCAGGGGACGCCAAGGAAGCCAACAGACACCAACAAAAACCGTGAGTGTGGCATGAGTGGGGAGTAGAGCAATCACTCTACTCCAAAAACCCCTGCCACTCTATCTTACCTACCAAAACCATAAAAGTGCCATAATACTAGCATGTCCACTCTGAGATAGAATTGTGAATGATAGCATGTCCACTCTTGGATGGAATTGTGAATGTTAGCATGCCCACTCTTAGATGGTATTGTGAATGTTAGCATGTCCACTCTTAGATGGAATTGTGAATGTTGGCATGTCCACTCTTAGATGGAATTGTGAATGTTGGCATGTCCACTCTTGGATGGAATTGTGAATGTTAGCATGTCCACTCTTAGATGGAATTGTGAATGTTAGCATGTCCACTCTTAGATGGAATTGTGAATGTTGGCATGTCCACTCTTAGATGGAATTGTGAATGTTGGCATGTCCACTCTTAGATGGAATTGTGAATGTTGGCATGTCCACTCTTAGATGGAATTGTGAATGTTGGCATGTCCACTCTTAGATGGAATTGTGAATGTTAGCATGTCCACTCTTAGATGGAATTGTGAATGTTAGCATGTCCACTCTTAGATGGAATTGTGAATGTTAGCATGTCCACTCTTAGATGGAATTGTGAATGTTGGCATGTCCACTCTTAGATGGAATTGTGAATGTTGGCATGTCCACTCTTAGATGGAATTGTGAATGTTGGCATGTCCACTCTTGGATGGAATTGTGAATGTTGGCATGTCCACTCTTGGATGGAATTGTGAATGTTGGCAGGTCCACTCTTGGATGGAATTGTGAATGTTGGCATGTCCACTCTTAGATGGAATTGTGAATGTTAGCATGTCCACTCTTGGATGGAATTGTGAATGTTAGCATGTCCACTCTTGGATGGAATTGTGAATGTTAGCATGTCCACTCTTAGATGGAATTGTGAATGTTGGCATGTCCACTCTTAGATGGAATTGTGAATGTTAGCATGTCCACTCTTAGATGGAATTGTGAATGTTGGCATGTCCACTCTTGGATGGAATTGTGAATGTTAGCATGTCCACTCTTAGATGGAATTGTGAATGTTAGCATGTCCACTCTTAGATGGAATTGTGAATGTTAGCATGTCCACTCTTAGATGGAACTGTGAATGTTAGCATGTCCACTCTTAGATGGAACTGTGAATGTTAGCATGTCCACTCTTGGATGGAACTGTGAATGTTAGCATGTCCACTCTTAGATGGAACTGTGAATGTTAGCATGTCCACTCTTGGATGGAATTGTGAATGTTAGCATGTCCACTCTTAGATGGAATTGTGAATGTTAGCATGTCCACACTTAGTTGGAATTATGAATGTTAGCATGTCCACTCTTAGATGGAATTGTGAATATTGGCCTGCGTCGCGTCTTGATGGAATTGTGAATGTTAGCATATGAAGGTTGCACTTAGAAAGCGTACCCAATACCCCCTGTGTGAAATTTAGAAGTGTTCCCAATAGCCTCGCTGGAAAATTGATTTTAATAGTGCGCCCAGTAGCCTCTCTGTTGGAAATTGAATTTAGATATGGGCCCAATATCCTCTGTGAGAGTTGCATTTAGGGGCGCTACCAATAGCATCTGTGAAAGTTAATTATAGAAGTGTATCCAATAGACACTCTGGAAAGTTGCATTTAGATGTTTGCCCAATAGCCTCTCTGGAAAATTGAATTTAGAATTGTTCCCACTTGCATTTAGAATTGTTCCCACTTGCATTTAGAAGTGTACCCAATTGCACTTAGAAGTCTACCCAATTGCATTTAGAACTGTTCCCACTTGCATTTATAAGTGTACCCACTTGCATTTAGAATTGTTCCCACTTGCATTTAGAAGTGTACCCACTTGCATTTAGAATTGTTCCCACTTGCATTTAGAAGCGTACCCAATTGCATTAAGAAGTTGCGCCCAATAGCCTCGCTGAGAAAGTTGAATTTAGAATTGTTCCCACTTGCATTTAGAAGTGTACCCAATTGCATTTAGAAGCGTACCCAATTGCATTTAGAAATGTACCCAATTGCACTTAGAAGTCTACCCAATTGCATTTAGAACTGTTCCCACTTGCATTTAGAAGTGTACCCACTTGCATTTAGAATTGTTCCCACTTGCATTTAGAAGTGTACCCAATTGCATTTAGAAGTTGCGCCCAATAGCCTCTCTGCGAAATTTGAATTTAGAAGTGTACCCAATTGCATTTAGAATTGTTCCCACTTGCATTTAGAAGTGTACCCACTTGCATTTAGAATTGTTCCCACTTGCATTTAGAAGTGTACCCAATTGCATTTAGAAGTTGCGCCCAATAGCCTCTCTGCGAAAGTTGAATTTAGAAGTGTACCCAATTGTATTTAGAATTGTTCCCACTTGTATTTAGAAGTGTACCCACTTGCATTTAGAATTGTTCCCACTTGCATTTAGAAGTGTACCCAATTGCATTTAGAAGTTGCGCCCAATAGCCTCTCTGAGAAGGTTGAATTTAGAAGTGTACCCAATTGCATTTAGAAGTGTACCCAATTGCATTTAGAAGTTGCGCCCAATAGCCTCTCTGAGAAGGTTGAATTTAGAATTGTTCCCACTTGCATTTAGATGTTGCCCCCAATAGCCTCTGTGAGAAGGTTGAATTTAGCAGTGTTCCCACTTGCATTTAGAAGTGTACCCAATTGCATTTAGAAGTTGCGCCCAATAGCCTCTCTGCGAAAGTTGAATTTAGAAGTGTACCCAATTGCATTTAGAATTGTTCCCACTTGCATTTAGAAGTGTACCCACTTGCATTTAGAATTGTTCCCACTTGCATTTAGAAGTGTACCCAATTGCATTCAGAAGTTGCGCTCAATAGCCTCTCTGAGAAGGTTGAATTTAGAAGTGTACCCAATTGCATTTAGAAGTGTACCCAATTGCATTTAGAAGTTGCGCCCAATAGCCTCTCTGAGAAGGTTGAATTTAGAATTGTTCCCACTTGCATTTAGATGTTGCCCCCAATAGCCTCTGTGGGAAGGTTGAATTTAGAAGTGTACCCAATTGCATTTAGAAGTGTACCCAATTGCATTTAGAAGGTGCGCCCAATAGCCTCTCTGAGAAGGTTGAATTTAGAATTGTTCCCACTTACATTTAGAAGTGTACCCAATTGCATTTAGATGTTGCGCCCAATGGCCTCTCTGAGAAGGTTGAATTTAGAATTGTTCCCACTTGCATTTAGAAGTTGCCCCCAATAGCCTCTGTGAGAAGGTTGAATTTAGAAGTGTACCCAATTGCAATTAGAAGTGTACCCAATTGCATTCAGAAGTGTACCCAATTGCATTTAGAAGTGTACCCAATTGCATTTAGAAGGTGCGCCCAATAGCCTCTCTGATAAGGTTGAATTTAGAATTGTTCCCACTTGCATTTAGAAGTGTACCCAATTGCATTTAGAAGTTGCGCCCAATAGCCTCTCTGCGAAAGCTGAATTTAGAATTGTTCCCACTTGCATTTAGAAGTATACCCAATTGCATTTGAAGTTGCACCCAATAGCCTCTCTGAGAAAGTTTAATTTAGAATTGTACCCACTTGCATTTAGAAGTATACCCAATTGCATTTGAAGTTGCACCCAATAGCCTCTCTGAGAAAGTTTAATTTAGAAGTGTACCCACTTGCATTTAGAAGTGTACCCAATTGCATTTAGAAGTGTACCCAATTGCATTTAGAAGCTGCGCCCAATAGCCTCTCTGAGAAAGTTGAATCTAGAAGTGTACCCAATTGCATTTGAAGTTGCACCCAATAGCCTCTCTGAGAAAGTTAAATTTAGAATTTGTTCCCACTTGCATTTAGAAGCGTACCCAATTGCATTTGCATTTAGAAGTGTACCCAATTGCACTTAGAAAAACATACATCATACCACACCCCACGCTTACTCTCTCCCTTACACCACCACTCAACTAGAACACAGAGATACTATGACACCATTCGGTATAACTGTTCTCATATCTACATCTCCCGCTCACTCCACATCACTCTAAATAAACATTGCTGGTTTCACACACTCCAGCCAGGCGTTCTCCTCAGGCCTAACGCAGCCACACTCGTTCTGGATAAAGCCGGCCAGAGCGAACACATACTCCTGATCTCTCAATCACCACACCTACCGCTAAGAAGCAGCTACCACTTGAACTCTGCACCAGCTGCACACATACCTGGTGCGCACACGCACCTTTTGGACTCTCTCTACTCTCTCTACTGACCCGAACTTCGGTTCCCAAGGGCGTTCAACCTACCAGCGCCTTCAGACCATACCAATGGTATATAAGGCGCTATATAAATGCAAAATAACAATAACAATAACAATAACAATGCATCATCCGCATATAGGGACACTATGTCCGACTGGCCCGCAGTGCGGAGGACTCTGAGTATGGAGTTGGCGGAGCATATCAGCGAAGGGCTCTATTGCTATAGCGAAGATCAAGGGAGAGAAGGGGCACCCCTGTCTCGTCCCCCTGGCAATCTCAAAGAGGGGGGAGCAATGGTCGACGGTGCGGACCCTGGCCACAGGGGAAGAGTAAAGCAATCTGACCCAGGAGAGAAAGGAGGGGCCGAATTTGCAACTCTCGAGAACCCGCCATAGGTACCTCCAAGAGACCGAGTCAAACGCCTTTTGCATGTCGAGGGTGACAGCCACTGCTTGCGTCTCTGAACTGATTCTGTTGATTATATTAAATAGGCGACTCAGGCTCAGGGAGGTGGAGAGACCCGGGATGAAACCCGCCTGATCTGGATGGATGATAGATGGCAGGAGGGGAGCTAACCGGAGCGCCAGAGCCTTGGCGTATACTTTGACGTCACAATTTATAAGTGAGAGCGGCCGGTATGAACCACATTGCAAGGGGGATTTACCTTATTTAAGTAGTACTGTGATTGTGGCCTCCCGGAGTGAAGGGGGGAATACACCGGACTCCACAGACTCTTCCCAAAGAGCTAGCAAGTGAGGGAGCAGCTGTGACTTAAAATGCTTGTAAAATTCGACCGGGATACCGTCCGAGCCGGGGGCACGCCCCGAGGATAAGGAGTCAATAGCGTCCGACAGCTCCTCCAGTGTGAGAGGGGAATCGAGGGAAGCCGTGGCTTCCGGGGACAGGGCTGAGAGAGGGAGGGCATCGAGAAAGGAGTCGATCTCCGCTACCGACACCTCATCTGAGTTAGAGTATAGGGTTTTCGTAAAATGTGGAAAATTCCCTGTTGATGTCTTGCGAAGAGACAGCCATGGAGCCGTCAGGTCTCTCGACTCAGATTATGTGTGGGGACCCCGTCTCATGACGGATCAGTCGTGCCAGAAATCGACCGGGGCGCTCCCCCTCCCCGTATCTCCTCGCCATGCCAGGACTATCCAAAAACCTTTGTTCGCGATCCGCGACGGATCGGAACGTGTCCAATTCCAACCCTATGTCAGCCGGGTTGCCCGGGGTGGAGTGAAGTGAGCATGTAGCTTCCAGGGTGGAGAGTGTGGATTCACTAGCGGCAAGATCCCTCCGGATTGACTTAAGGACCCCATTCTCTTTGGACAGCGCAATCCCTCTGATATAAGCCTTAAATGACTCCCATAGAGTGGCCTGGGATGTTACCGAACCCGTATTAGTCTCGAAGAATTCCTCAATCGACCGCTCGAGCGCGGAACAGAACTCCGGGTCCAGTAAGGACAGGGGTTTCAGCCTCCAGTTGCGTGTCCGGCCGGGATCAGGACCCCAACCAATGGTCACAGTAACTGGAGAGTGGTCAGACAGGGTTCTGGGGAGGATCATTAGCTGTATAACGCTCTTAACCAGTTAGTTGGAGATCACCCATCTGTCAATACGGGAATAGGAATCGTGGACTGAGGAATAAAAAGAGTACACACGGGAGTCCGGGTAGAAGAACCTCCACGCGTCTACCATGGCGAGACGGGGCAGGGATGATAGTGCAGCGTAGGCTGCCCTGGAGAGTAGACGGGGCCTGGATCCAGATCTGTCAAGGGCTACATCGAAAATCGTGTTGAAGTCGCCCCCCCAAAGGATGGGGACAAGGGGGAAGCCATCAAGGAGGGACGTGACCTGTACATAAAAATCAGGGTCATCTAGGTTAGGGCCGTAAATGTTCAGCAGGACCACCTCCCTGTGTTGTAGCGTAGCATGAAGCAGCACATATCTCCCTTGAGGGACTATTTGTGAGGAAATAAGAGTAAACTTGAGGCTCTTGTGGATGAGGGTCATGACCCCGCGGCTTTGGGTGGAGAAATCGGTAAAGAATCTATGGGGACCCCAGGTTTTGGCAAACCGCATACACTGTTCCGCGCGAGCATGTGTCTCTTGTAGAAACAGAATCTTGGACCCATGACGCTCGGTCTGCAACTGGAGCTGTCTCATCTTTTTATAATTGCCCAACCCACGTACGTTCCAGCTCATGAAGGTCAGGTCACTCTCGGTCACAGATGCAGTGGTGGTTGAAAAAGAAAAAATGTCAATACCCAGCGGGCCAATTTCACAGCCCTGCAGCACCAAGTCCTGAGTACCACCTCGCGGCTCGCCTTCACTGCCAACGCCAACTTTTTAACAACAAAACCCCTGACATGACCACCCCCACCCACATCCCCCACCAAATAGAGGGATGACAATCCCAACCCCCCTCAAACAAAACCAAACCAGAGGCATCAGCGCCTGGGGGCCTGAGGGCCGGACTAGCCACCGCAGTCCGGGCTGCGGCAGATCCAAATAAGACAAAAGGTGCCCACAGTAGACCTTTGCAAATAACTTGAACAAGGTTCTGGCACATGTTAATGTGGCACATATTTGTAAAATGAACAAAACAAGCAGATTCCGGAATAGAGGATCAGAGTAACCCCGATGCAGGAAGGCGGCCTTGCCTGGCCCCTCCACGTCGGGACAGAAGGATAACTGCAAAACCATGAACAGAGGGGAGGGGTCAACCAGGGAAATGTTCGTCGATGAACCTGGAGGCCTCCTCCGGGATTGTGAAAAAAAACACCTGGTTGGCGTGTACTACGCGGAGTTTGGCAGGATAGAGCATAGCGTATTTGACTGAGTGGTCCCGCAGCCTGCGCTTCACAGCCTGGAAAGTCCTGCGTTCACGTTGGACGGCCGTAGAGAAGTCCGGATAAAGATGAATCCTTGCGCCGTCCAATAGTAGCTCCCCTTTTAGTCTAGCGGCCCTGAGGAGGGCATCTCGGTCACGGAAGTTCAGCACCTGGGCTATGATGGGCCGAGGTGGACTTAGCCGTCAGGGCTCGGTGTGCCCGCTCAATGGCAAAGTGCGGGGAGAGCTTGGGAGAATCCAGGAGCGAGACCAATGTGGGCTCAACAAAGTCCTCCATTGGTTCATGAACTTCGTTCTCGGGAACCCCCGATGCGGAGGTTGTTACGCCTCGATCGAGATTCCAAGTCCTCGTTCTTCTTCTCTACCTCAAGGACTCGGTTGGAGAGAGTGGTGACCTCGGAGCGCAGGGCACCCAGTGCATCCTCTGCGGAACCGACCCGGGTCTCGACTTCTGACACACGGCTGTCAGTCCGCTCGATGTGGGCCTTAATAGAAGATATAGTACCGTTCATGTCATCCAGTTTTGAGTGGAGTGCGGTGAAGCCCTCACGAATAAAGTCCATCATAGTTTGGGATTCCGGTACTGTGTCGGGTGGAGGTGCAGTAGGGGCCTGCTCAGTGGTCTCCTCTGATGATCTCGTCGCAGCCTTAGTAAACATGTTGATGGAGCTCTGTTTCCTCGCCCCTCCCTTGGTCATCCTGGCGATGTTGGAGGTCGAGTAGGGGTTAGGGGGGACCCCGGCCGCCCTGGGAGAAATGAAGGGGGGAGCTCAGGCCCTGTACCACTTGAGGGAGAGTGCGAAGTATGGTATGAAACAGGGAGTAATGCAGGGGGAGCCGTGGCTGTGAATCCGTATAGATGCGATATTGCGGCTACCAGTGCAGGCCGCGAGGTCTCAGCCAGCCCAGGGAGGCGTGGGGAGAAACGGGAGGAGACCTCGGGGGTGGAAGACCCCAGGGATGGGGGCGATGACGCCCAGCGGACACTGTGAGAGCCAGGATCCAGATATGGGTGGCCGAGTGCGATAAGTGAAGGGGGGCGCCTCCGAGCGCAATGCCCCGCAGGGTAGACAGGCTGCAGCCTCGAGCACAGTGATGAAGGATAGGGCAGGCAGCCGGTAAACAAAAGGTCCTGGGCAAAGTAGTGACACCGTGGCCCCCTCAGAACATAGGATGAAGACACACGCAGCCCGTGATGACCAGTGGAGCGAGGGGATGAAAGACATTCCGGGGGGGCGCCAAGACAAATGCAGGCCGGGGAAGCGCCAGGCCCGGGGGACGCCGGCGGGTAATCCGCAACCCCCTGTAGGGAGGGGGTGAGGCAATGTCGCCGCCCAGGGAAGTCCGTGGGGCCTCCCCGACCCACGTACCTGGTGGCCGCAAGGATCCGGTAGCACCGCGTGCGTCCCCCGGGTGCTGGAGTCTTGCTGTCAGCGGGGGGGAGAGCCCCCGCCGAGGCGGCACCACGGCGAGGTCCAGCAGACGGAGAGAGGGGCCCGGGCAGCTCCGATGCAGGGCAGACGTCCCTCCAAGTGTGCCCCGGGACGCCCGGCACCAGCGGTCGCGGTGCTCGAGCGGCAGTGCGCGGACTCAGGACGCACCCTGGCCGCCTCCAGATCCCACCACCAGCCAGGGAAGAGGCGGACCGCCACCCGCCGGCGTACATCCACCGAGGCAAGAACACGCCGCAGGCCCCCAGGCGAGTCTGTCCGCTCCGCCGGGCTGAGTTTTGGCGCAGGAGCGCTGCAGTCAGGTGGGGGTATGGTACAGCGGCGCCCAGGGATCGCGCTCCACAGCTCCGATTTTTGTCGGGATTCGATCCGCTGGGTCCCTGGGGTAGCGGCTCCAGAAACGTGTAAGCCGGGATCGGCTGTCAGGTGGTGAAGGTGCCAATTTAGGATCTTGCGATCTGCAGGCCCCGGAGCTCGAGCTTCAGGCGGCCATCTTGTTCGGCGCTCAACAGCGCCCCCTTAACAAATATTTTCTAAAAGGTCATAAATTGTCAGATTTATCATCACAAACAAAACCAGGCACTCAGGGCCAGAATTGGGCTTTTCAACATACTTTCCACTGAAATGCCACCCCTTGCTTCCACCAAACACAAACTCACGTGTGGAGAGGAGGGAGGGGGGGCGGAGAGCCCTGCTGCGACTGGCAAAGCAAACTGAATATCTTTTCTTAAGTGGTCATTTAGGCTTTAAGCTCCCCCACTGGCTACTGGTGAAGATGAACATGTTGCCATCTTTATAACCTGCATGCCACAGATCAATGGAGGCTGATGGTAGTATACGCTTGTGCACATACACACATGCACACTCTCTTTACGTTACAGCCTTTAGTTTACTTGCGGGCCAAAAGGTATTCAGCAATCACTGACATGTAACCCTTTGGTATGGCAGCCGGGAATACCCACAGAGATGAGTGAATTTCGCAGTGTGACTTATATGTAAATTCAATGATAGAACCAGGGAAATCGCCCATTGTCATATGTTTAGCAAATATTATCCATTATAAATATATAAACCCCAAAGCCGCCAACCCAAAGTAAACCCTTTTCCTTCTTGGCACTCTATGTATTCTTCCTATTGCTAACATATTGATTTTGTGTCAGGCACGTGTGGTTTATGGAATGGCATTAAAAACTGCTCCAACTGAAACTACTTGGCAGATGGCACATCCAACAGTGCAAGACCAAGATTGGCAAGCTCTTGTTTACTGCAGCCTTTCCGAATCAGATTGAAAAGCACACTTAACGGTATAAACAGTATACCGGTATAAACAATGTGACGGTTATTATTGTTCAATTGAGTGGTTCATGGTATCTTTAACGGTATACCGTTATACTGTTACATCCCTAGTGCAAATGCATGTATATTAAACTAGCAAAAAGTGCCCATTCTCCAAACTGGTTTTGTAGATAGACATGATAACACTCATCGCTTGTTGAAAATCAATGATCCTGTAGGTTGCTGTTCTGATTCGCTTATCGCTTGATGTGCTTTTGCACCCTGAAGTAAACTACCCTGAGAATGGGCACGTGTGGCTGGCTGACATACCCCGGAGCAGATGTTGGGGGGAGGAGAGAGTTGGTGTGCTTCTGCATACTGGGACCTTCTGTGCTCTCTCCCCACCTGTCTCCTCACCCTGTCATGGTGCAGTTCGTCGAGGTGCATTGTGGTGCAAATATCTCAGAAACTGTGCATCCTAGGGCCTTGAAACGTATTTTTGAGGTCCCTTTTGGACCTTGAGATTTGTTCCTCGTGTCGAGACCGATCCTTGTCGGATTACATTCATGTTTCACCGATTTTAAGCAACCTTCTCATGTGTGAAGGTGCTGAAATCCTGGGAAAGGGGTGTGGTGCCCAAATGTCATGTAGCCAGTAATGTCCGGAAGGTCCTAACAGCTTACTATGCAGAATTTGGTGTAGATTGGTGAAACGGCAGCGAGTGGTATAAGGAACAACTCTTCACAAAGCCACAAATACACAAACACATTTGAACCTTTCCTGAAATCTGGGGCAAGAGGTGGGGTGTCCAAATGTCATGTGTCCAGTAATGTCCGGATGCTCCTAACAGGTAACTATGAAAACTTTGGTGCAGATTGGTGAAACAGTGTGAAGTTGTATAAGGAACAGCACTTCACCAAGCCACAAACCCACAAACAAATATTGACTTTTTTAAAGATAGACATACACATATATGTATATAAACTGATATAAGCATCTTACAGGGAGTTACGGTTGTTACCTATGAATGCAAACTCTACAAATGTTTGGAATGTCAATGTTAATGTTACGAAAAACAATCAGTGGAAAAAAAAAAACCTCAAATCATACTCAATCACATGCAAATTATACCTTAACCTCAACCTTCTGATTTTGTAAATCAATTTCAGTTCCTTAAATGGCTATTTAATTCCAAACATTTGTTGAAAAGCGTAAAAACAAACACAGTGGGCCTCATTATGAGTGTGCCGGTCTGGTAACAACGGTGCCGGTAAGCTACCAGCACGGATCGGACCGGCATACTCCGAGTTCTTTATTTTTTATTTATTTATGCATTCAGCGGACAGGTGCCCTCCCGCCCGCCAGGTCTGAACTGGCGGGCGGAGCGGCACCCGCCCGCAGACCTTGACGGAAGCACCGGCACTGTTGCACACTGTGCTGGTGCTTCAGTCCTCTCCATTCCCATTGAGTCCAATGAGACTCGAATGGGAATGGGGAGTAATTTTTCCCGGCAACTGGCAATGGGGAATTACCGGGACCGGCGGGGCTGTAATGACCCAGTAATTCCCCATTGCCAGGCGCCGGAAAAAAACGACCCTTGTGCCAGCCGTGCCATTATTACCAGCACGGCTACCGCCAGGGTCGTAATGAAGCCCAGTTACTCGGGGTTTGATCTTACCATTGGCATACTTGCCGGAATCACAGTGTGAATCCCTCTGACGAGTGTGTAGCATAGGGCTGGAAGGATAGCTTGATGGGAAGGATGGAGAAATAGATGGGAAGAATAAAGAAATGAAAAGGATAGATGTATGGGATACATCATTGTATTCCCCTTGTCTCATCTTCCTTCATCTCATCTCCTTTTTAGTTTGTGCTATTTGGTAGTGCTTGTGCCACTGATAATTCAAAACTATTGCTTTGGAGTACAGATAAGTAGAAGGAACATATGAAGACAGATACACAGCTTGCAGGTGTTGTTTGGGTACTGCCCACCCATTGATTGCCCATGGCCATGCTAATCCCTATGGCCATTCCCCCTCTTTGAGCTTGCTTTAATCAAGCCTTATCATCAAACTTTGCACTCAAGTGTTTTTTCAAAGCAGTCTTCTGCGAACTAATGACATAATTGGAGCTGTAAAATTCCTACAGTTGTGATAAAAACGTCTTGCCAGGTCGCCATCAGCCACTCGATTTATAAGCACTCTTCTTGTCCCTCACCGAAGTCCTGTTAAAAGCAAGCAAACAGTTTTGGGTTCTTCCTAAGTATTAGGCATTTGCCAGGCACTGCTATTAGATGCCCAGGTACTCGCACCATGTTGCACCTGCTACCATCAATGGCCAGTTAATACCTGTATGGCAGTGCCTGACAAGTGCTTTTCCCATGCCTACACAACAGCCCAAACTGTTGGCATTGGCAATGCTTGTTTCTTATGGCTTTGATCATTGCATATGCTTCTTCCTTCTTCGTGTATTATATTTCTTCCTTTTATCTCTTTGCTCTTTCTTGTCTCATGTCCTTCCTTTCGCATGAATACATTGGTACTCCATGGGTAAACGTTTACGTGCTTAATTCCAACATTACATTATTTGATATCATGTTTTTTTATTGTACAAGTAAATCCTAGCTTGATGCATCACAGCTTTCTATTTTTTAAAGAGTAATGTTTTTGCAGATATAATTTTTGATAGATGTAATTAAACATAATGATCAAACATCACATTATGGTTACTCTATCATCCTTGGTGCATTTTAATCATTTCTGTGATGAACTGAAGTTTAATAGAACAAGGGTGAACCCTAGCACTTAAATCACATTTTGTGAAGTTTTTACATTACCTGGGACTTTTGTCAGTAGTTCACTCCTTTTGCAATCCTTGCTTTTGAAATGAAATACCTTTACTTCTCTGCCTAAAACGTTTATGGGTCTTGTATAATAGATTGGTTGTAAGATTTAGAATGGATTGTTGTGATATCATTAACAGTTAAAACACTATGATCCTATGGTAAGATTCAATCAGATGATTTTCAGGAAATAAATGTGTTTGGCCGTATTTATTTTTAGTCAATTCATTTTGAGTGTTTGTCATATTACGGCCTCATAGACTTGTACCTCTTTTTGTAGGGGGTGGTTGCACATGTGGTAGAGGGCCTTTGGCTGTACTCCAGCCCCCTTTTCACTGTTCATCACTCTTAGCCTGGCTGTTGTGAGGTTCATGGCACTCTCTGATCCCCATCATTTCCTGTTGGATGCTAACAACCCCTTTAACTCATTCCTCCTTTGGCTTTGCCTTTAGAGTTACATTCATTCTTTGGTTACTTCGGGTTGCCTTTAGAGTTAGAAGGATACATTCCTATTTTGGCTACTTGGGTTGCATTTAGAGTTAGAGGGATACATTCCTCCTTTGGATACTTAGGGTTGCCTTTAGAGTTAGAGGGATACGTTACTTCTTTGGCTACTTAGGGTTGCCTTTACAGTTACATTCCTCCCTTGGCTACTTAGAGTTGCCTTTAGAGTTAGAGGGATACATTACTCCTTTGGCTACTTAGGGTTGCCTTTACAGTTACATTCCTCCCTTGGCTACTTAGAGTTGCCTTTAGAGTTAGAGGGATACATTACTCCTTTGGCTACTTAGGGTTGCCTTTACAGTTACATCCCTCCCTTGGCTACTTAGAGTTGCCTTTAGAGTTAGAGGGATACATTACTCCTTTGGCTACTTAGGGTTGCCTTTACAGTTACATTCCGCCCTTGGCTACTTAGAGTTGCCTTTAGAGTTAGAGGGATACATTACTCCTTTGGCTACTTAGGGTTGCATTTAGAGTTAGAGGGATACATTTCTCCTTTGGCTACTTAGAGTTGCATTTAGAGTTAGAGGGATACATTCCTCCCATGGATACCTAGGGTTGCCTTTAGAGTTAGAGGGATACATTCCTCCTTTGGCTACTTAGGGTTGCCTTTAGAGTTAGAGGGATACATTCCTTCTTTGGCTACTTAGGGTCGCCTTTAGAGTTAGAGGGATACATTCCTCCTTTGGCTACTAAGGGTCGCCTTTAGAGTTAGAGGGATACATTCCTCCTTTGGCTACTTAGGGTCGCCTTTAGAGTTAGAGGGATACATTCCTCCTTTGGCTACTTAGGGTCGCCTTCAGAGATAGAGGGATACATTCCTTCTTTGGCTACTTAGGGTCACCTTTAGAGTTAGAGGAATACATTCCTCCTTTGGCTACTTAGGGTTGCCTTTAGAGTTAGAGGGATACATTCCTCCTTTGGCTACTGAGGATTTCCTTTGGAGGGATTCCTCCTTAGAGGAGGCCCTATATCAGTTAACATTGCTTGTTTATCTTTGCATACTTACCACCACACAGGCAGGCACTGAATATTTGCTGACAGTGCAATAGGGGTATGTAAACAGTTTATCAACGCCGCTGCATACAAACCATGTACATAAGTACCTACTTCTTGCACTGTGGTTCCATGTAAATATGCCTTCTCTATTAGGTATTAACATGCTGCCAGAATTTCCCCCCAACTGCACAATTTACTGAATGTGTTATTTGAATTACTAGAAACTCTTAATGGAGATCCATCAAAGTAGCTAAAAATTCAAAAGGTCAAAGTAATTATTCATGCTTTTTTTTTATCAATGCAGGTATCTCCATTGTTTGGCACGATATACAATGCAATATACTTTATCGCACAAGCCATGCATCACAATAAGAGACATCGGACATGGGTGTCTGGGACAAATCTGGTTAGAAATTCCAAAAATATGGAGTTTTATGGATTTAACCAGAGGATCAGGACTGACGCGAACGGGAATGGCTTCACGGATTATGTCATCCTTGACATGGACATTAAGACCTGTGAACTTCATCGAACATACTTGGTTGACATGGAATCTGACATGGTTAGATTTATGGGAAGACCGATTCACTTCCCCAGCGGAGTGTCTCCAAAGGCGGACTCCTACTGTTGGTTTAATAATGGGAAAATTTGCACAGGAGGTAAGGAAGAACATGACTTCTCTTAAAGTATCTCTGTAGTTCTTGGCCACCAGTGGCTGTGACTAGCATTGTCCTTAGTGCTTGTTAGTGTTTGGTGTGGTGTGAACATTAGAGGAGTAAGCAGTGATAATACAGCCAGAGAACCATTTGAATAAAAAGAAAATTGACGACATAATATTAGGGAAAATGTTCATTATCATCGGGTGCAGAAAGAGTTACAAAATTGCACCAGAAACAAAAAAAAATGATATCTTGCAGAAATTAAAAATAAAAAATGTGAAGTTTTTTGGTGATTGGATGTAACCACAATGGGAATATGGTGAAGATGCTGTCCTAAAAGCTCTTAGAAATTGTGTGCAAAAATGGGATTGGGTGATGAGCCATGAAAAAGTTGCCCTAAGCACGTTCTCTAGGATGTTTTTTGAGTATAAATAGCCACAAGCTTATCTTAGGTTGCTATCTTCTCCAGCTTCGCAGAGAATATTTATGACCATACGGCTAAATAGACTTGATGCCTTGGAGGTTGGATGGGTTTACTGATTGAAAGGAGTACCTGTCGAATTTGGAATGATATGCAAGTAATTGAGTCAGCTAGACATGTTCTTACTTGTCCTATTATGAGACCATTTTATGAGTGCTATCTGGGTAATTATGTGGAGAATTTGGAAGCCCTCGCCAGTGAAATATTTTGGCTCAGATGTGTGTCAGGCTATAGTCGTGGTTTAACCATTGCAATTTGGAAAATGTGAGCAAGCATTTGTTGAATTTGAAGAGGATGTAAAACGTGTGTCAGATCTTTAATTTGTTGCAGCTAGTGTCAAGAATGATATATATGTCTGCCATTTCCCCTTATTCAGCTCTTCCTGTTGAACTCCTTTGTTGGCTCTTTTGCATTTTGTGCAGAGGCGTATCTGGTTTATTTGGGATTCAGTTGGAATTTTATCTGGAACCTTAATTGAAGCTGCCCTGATTTATATTTATTTATTTTCTTCAAAGGTATGACTCTACTGTATTTTGTTTGTAATAGGTGTAAAAGTTTGATTTAACTGGATACACAATAAAAAAATTAAAAAGTGTGAAACAAAGGGAAGTGTGGAAGAAAATCTAAATGTAAACCTAGGAAAATAAAGCAAGAAGAGATAGGAGATGGGTGAGGCAGGAGTAAAGACAAATATGGGAAAGAGAGTCGAGTTTTGTCAAACTCAATAAATGTGACCTTGTATATTTGTATTATAGACCGTTTGCCAGGTATTGACATTTTATCCCGAGGTGCTCCCACATTTTGGAACCTATCCGCATAGTATGCCCAGGTACTACCAATATTTGCCAGGTATGAATGTGATATACTCTCATGCTCACATCATACAGAAGCCATTGCTGTCATGCAAAATGTACTGCCACTGTATAACCATACACTGAAATGATTGCCAGGTTTCCCCACCATGTGCCCAGGGGCTGACATCATATGCCACAGGGCTACCGCTATATAGATAACCACATGTGCAGCACTCGACTAACCTTCAGGTATCCAGAAGCCCAGTCTCAATGTCCTGAATTCTGTGCAATCAAAAGATGTATTGGTCCCTCATGCATGACCCAGTTACTATCTGATATTGTGGTGCAAGCACCGGGAGATAATTATAAGACATGTAATACATCTTTAATTCAGAGGAAATGTCTCACACGGTATATTAAATAGCAATTGCATGCAAAGAAATAAGAAAAAGTGAGAACATATGCAGGCTGTGCTGTACCGTGCCTAAACAGGGGTTGGGGGGAGAGGGGTCGATTTTTAAAATAACCTTAAGTCCAGCTGGCATGTACGTATGTTTCAACCCTTTGGGGCATGTCCAAGTGTGTGGGTCTTCACAAGGACACAGCATTTTCAGAGGCAGTTATCTCGATCAGGCCGTGGGGATCAAATTTGTTGGTAATTCTAGTCATACTGTCACGCAGAAGTTTATTTGCTTTTAATAATTAATTATTGTTTTATAAGGGCCCATCCATGATTGCAGTGGCTCTGTAGCACAAGGAACGTAGGGGTTAGAGGGTGGAGGAAAGAGAGAACAAAGACAGGTCTGATCAGTGGTCGAAGTGAGCGGGAACGGTCGGGAGAGGTGTTCCACTACATTTTGGGTACACTTCTATCACTGGGTCTGATCATTCACAGCCTTGAAAAATTCAAGATCAATTAAGTGCAAAGGGGCAAGGAAAGAAACGGGAGAAGTGACAGTACATAACAAGTGATGAAGTGCATTTGTTTAATATTACAATGAATTAAAATACATTACAAGGTAGGTGAAAGTGCAGGGTTACCGAAAGCAGGCCAATGACAAAACGTGTCCAAATAAGACCTGCCAACAGTGGACCCACAGCATCCAGGTAACAGCCATCATGCCTGGAGACTGAACCCCTACAGGGGTCATAGGTAACCTTAAAAATCAAATGACTGCCTCAAGGGACAAGTCCTTCATAGTTCCCTGAAAAGTTGGTGGTTTTCAATTGATTTCAGGATGTTCCATAACATAACTCCAGTAAAATGTGCCAGCCTGCACCAACATTTACTTGTATTTTCATGGTCTACAGGGAGATACAAGTAGTTAGCAAATGTTAGGACTGTAGCAGGGTAGTACTTAGTGGGTTTCTGTCAGATATCTATGGCCCTGCACCCCAGTATGCTTCATGAATGGTGAGCAACACCTTAAACCAAATGTAAATGTCCCCTTGTAGCCAAAGCAGATATATATATATATATTTCTGAGGCTTGTGGAATCTGCTTAGATCACATGCTGTGCATAGGCCGACATCTAGTGGAAGCTGCGGAGTATTACAGTTTGTTTTTCGAAACTCGAAAATGGGCGTCGACACAGGCGTGCCAGTAATGCTATCCCTAGTGTGACGTCCACTGTACCCAAGATCCCTCACGCGTCTGGGATCCTCAGATTGTTTTTTTCCGCCATACTGGTCGGAAGCATCTTGCGGAGTCCCCTGGCCTTAGCCATACTTTTGCTATTATTGCAATTTAAAATTATTTATTGACATCCTTCCCCACCCCAATGTCGACCATCGAACTCGACGACGGCTGGAGAAGACATCGACCGTCGGCTGCTGCACGACGGATCTGGGCCTCGGAAGGCCGCTGGCCTCGGCCCGGGCCTAGTAGGCCGCTGGCCTCGGCCCTGCAAGTAGGGAGAGTGGGGGGTGGTACATACTCTTCACTCTTGGTATATAGGTACACCTTATATATTTCCTACACTTACCAGCCCGCTGCCTCAAGGTGCGTATGGAGGGTACCCCTTTCCAATTCTGCCCCAAGTGCAATCGCAAATACCCTTGGGTCGACAGGCACGCCACGTGCAATCTCTGCTTGCCAAGGGACCACCCCGAAGCGAACTGCAGAGCGTGTAGTAGGTTTAAACCTAAAACACTTAAGGACCGTTCGACAAAGCGTTGGGCCCACCACGCCAGGCAGGCAGCCATGGCAGCGGAGGGCGCCTTCAGCGATGGCAGCGACGCCGTACTTTCGGACGGCGAGGGCATTATGGCGTCCAAAGACTGCCGAGCGCAGGTCCCCGACCTCGGAAGGTTGTCCGGCAGGGCGGCTATGGGGAAGACCCCCGGCGACACAAGCGCTACACCTACACACACTAAGCACACTAAGTCCAACCGAACCTCGACGACGTCGACTTCTCGGAAAGAGGCACGGATAGAACGGTCCGACTCGGTGTCCTCTGGGCGCTCTCGATCGAGATCGCCTCATGACGCAAGGCAATCATCCACTCTTGCCAAGAGTGCATCGCTCCCTAGATTAACGGAAGTTCGTTCGTCGGAAGACGAAGACGACTTCCACCCCCAGGCCGCGCTCCAAGAGACCGAGAGCGCAGTTAACACCAGCGAGGCCCCACGCTCGAAACAAGATACCTCTCCCGACCCTCGGCGCCAGGCGTCGAAAGTCTCTGGGGCCTCCAAGGGGCAGGGAAAACATTTTTCCACGCACGGGGAGGGAGGGAAACAGCGGAAAGCTCAGCCTTCCACTCCTGGAAGACCATCCTTCCACCCCAAGCAGACAGATAAACATAAATCTACTGGGACATCAACATCCAGCAAGGGTACCCTTGATAAGTCCTCTAAGTTGCCTACTAAAGTCATACCCTGTTCCAAAGAATGGTCCAGTGAGGACATAGGCAGGGTCATGTCAAGAATGTCTTCCTTAGCGGATTTTTATGACAAAAACCCAGAACATTTCCTTTCGTATGACCCTCAAGGGGCCACACCCTCAGGCTCCTCTGATCCTATCCCCCTAAGTAAAAAGGCCCGGGTCGAAAGACCTGACCCCTTCGAGGTGCAGCCTTACTCTACTCCATACTCTACTCCACACCCCAGATACCAAGGACAACCTTTCCCTGAAGGGGACCAGGAGTTTTCAATTATGGAGGAACGAACCGGGTCTGAATACTATGCGGAGGATGAGGACCTGGAGGAGGTAGAAGATGAGGAAATTTACAGAGTAGATTCCCCGGTAGAGAGCGAAGCCCCAGTTACCGACTCGCCAGTTGATAACCAACCCCTCCTTAATGAAGTTCTTGCTCGCGCAGCAGAACATTTTCACATCGACACCCACGGTGTACAGGAGGAAAGGGACTTCGCTGAAGAGTTGGTGGGAGAGAGGAGGCCGGTCGCTCAGACCATCCCTATCCTTAAATCCATCCAACGTAGAATAGATCCATCCCTGGTGAATCCTAACCTCACCAGAGCCGTCAACCCCAGAGTCGAAAAACTTTTTCAGGCAGCCCAGTCTGACCCTCTTTATATAAGAGGTCATCTTAAACCAGACTCCCTAGTGGTTACCAACACTCGGAAGAGGGCTGGGACACCCTTATCGTCGTCAGAAGCTCCTCCCGACAAGGAGAGCAAAAGACTGTACTGGTTTGGCAGGAAGGTAGCCTCAACGTCCGCCTACCAAGCAAGGATTGCAAACTCCACCACCCTGTTGGCAAGTTACAACTGCCATCAATGGGAAGAGGTCGCGGCGCTCATAGCCTCTGCTCCTGAACCGTTAAAGGGCCAGTTGGCTCGGATCTCGGCAGAAGGGAGAGCCGTGTCTGGTTGCATATTAAAAGCAACTTTCGACGCTGCAGACAACGCAGGAAGATTGATAGCAGAAGGAACTGTTATCAAGAGACATGCGTGGTTACGGCAGTCGGGGTTCAAAACAGAAACACAGGCTTCATTAATAGACAAGCCGGTGGAACCAGATCTATTGTTTGGGAAAGCGGTCGAAGACGCACTTAAAAATACCAAGGACGAGTACGAGACTCTCAAATCCCTTGGCCAGCTTACCAACAAACCCCCGAACCAGAGGGGGAACAGTAATTTTCGTCGCCCACGCGGCCAAAATTCACAAAGAGGCAACTATGCCCAAGGACAGGGTACACAATGGAACAACAACCAGCAGTCTACCCAAAGTTACAGCAAAGGTAACAAGAGAGGTCGTGGAAGAGGCAGAGGCAGCCCCAACAAGGGAGGTGGCACGCCTCCGCCAAAGCAGTGACGCTCAGTTCAGGGTCCCTTCTCACGCAACCCCAGTAGGGGGACGCATTTCCAACTTCACCCAGGCTTGGGAAGGGATCACCTCAGGGATCACCTCAGACAGATGGGTGCTGTCAACAGTGTCCACAGGATATTGTATAGAATTACTGCAGCGTCCCCGGAACCACCCTCCACGACAAAGAATACACTCCTTAGAACATCAGAAGATCCTTCTCGAGGAGATCGCCATTCTGCTAGAAAAGGACGCGATAGAACTCGTCCCAGGACACCAGGTAAACAAGGGTATCTATTCAACTTACCAAAGAAAGATTTGACAATGCGCCCAGTATTGGACTTACGGCCTGCCAACAAGTATGTCAAGCCCCAAAAATTCCGTATGACCACGCTACAAGAGGTAATCCCCCTCCTAAAAAAGGGGGACTACATGGCAACCTTGGATATGAAAGATGCTTATTTTCATATTTCCATGCTCCCGGCGCACAAAAAATACTTGCGCTTCAAAGTGGACAGTCGCCACTACCAATTCAAGGTACTGCCCTTCGGGATAGCTTCAGCACCAAGGGTATTCACCAAGGTACTGGCGGTGGCGGCTGCACACCTACGCAGGGAGGCAATCCCAGTGTACCCTTATCTGGACGACTGGCTCATAACGGGGGAAACCCCAAGAATTTGCAGGTCAAACATTCAGAGGACTATCGACCTCCTCCACGAGTTAGGCTTCTCTATCAACGAGAAGAAGTCAAGTCTGGTGCCAAGCACCTCAAAACAGTTCCTAGGAGCAATCCTAGATACTCAGAAAGGGTTGACCTTCCCCTCGGAAGAGAGAATTCGGAATATACTACTGCAAATTCCACATTATCAGTCAGGTCAACAAATAACGGTACGCAAAGCAATGCGGTTACTGGGCATGATGGCGTCATGCATTTACCTGGTCCCCCACGCGCGTCTGCGCATGCGTCCCATGCAGGAATGGTTGGCGAAACAGTGGTCTCAGGCAAGTGGTCAGTGGGACGATCTAGTGGTCGTTTCGCCAACACTCGTACAGAGCTTACACTGGTGGACAAGAGAGAATCTCGCAAGGGGAAAATCCTTTTACGATCCCGAAGTACAAGCAGTGGTAACTACAGATGCTTGCCTAACTGGGTGGGGAGCTCACCATCTCCACCACACAGCTCAAGGTCTCTGGTCTCACTCAGTAGCCAAGAACCACATCAACCTGCTAGAGCTTCTGGCAGTATTCCGAGCGCTTCGGGCGTTTGAGCCCCATCTACTAAACTTGTCGGTGCAGATCCGGACGGACAGCACGACAGCCATGTTCTATCTGAACAAACAAGGAGGGACTCGTTCGCCAAATCTGTCCAAGCTTGCCCAGAAAATCTGGATATGGGCACTCAGACGGAACATCTTCCTATCAGCACAACATGTTCCAGGGGAGCTCAATTCCCTAGCGGATGCCCTAAGCAGAGACTCCCTTCCAGAAGAACACGAATGGGTCCTTCACAGAGAGATCGTAGAAGATCTCTTCTCTCAGTGGGGTTTCCCCACTATAGACCTATTCGCCACAAGCGAAAACAAACAATGCCCAGGATTTGCATCCAGGTTCCCCCAGCCAGACTCCCAAGGGAACGCCCTGTGGATGAACTGGTCAGGGATGTTTGCGTACGCTTTTCCACCAACTCCTCTCATCAGAAAGGTGGTGTACAAGATGAACAAGGAATCGATGACGCTCATCCTAGTTGCTCCCATGTGGGCGAGACAACCATGGTTTCCACACCTACGCAGGATGGCGCTGTGCGAGCCCATCAAACTCCCAGCCTGGTACAACCTACTGTCCCAGCAACAAGGTCTAACAGTGCACCAGGAACCCAACTCAATGAACCTGGCAGCATGGCTCCTGAGGTCATAGAGTTTGGACATCTCAATTTACCACAGAGGTGTATGGACATCCTAAAAGAATCCAGGAAACCAAACACAAGGCACTGTTACTTTGACAAGTGGAAGAGATTCGTTATTTGGTGCCAGAATAAACAAATCAACCCAGTTGATTGCACTCCTTCCAACGTGGTAACATACATGCTCCACCTGCTGGACGCAGGTTTGGTTTTTAACTCTCTGAAAGTACACCTGGCAGCCCTCTCGGCTTACACCACATCCCATAACAAAGTATCGTGGTGGAAAGTACCAGTAGTTAAAGCCTTCATGGAAGGAGTAAAGAGACTTCACCCTCCTATTTCGAACCCACCGCCAGGATGGGACCTCAATGTGGTGCTAGCTAAGCTCATGGGCCCCCCTTTCGAACCCATGCATATGCATAAAAGTAGTCTCAAACACCTGACTTATAAAACGGCCTTCTTAGTAGCCATTACCTCCATAAGAAGGGTCAGTGAAATTCAGGCTCTGTCAGTGCAAGATCCTTTCTTTATTATCCACAAAGACAAACTGGTTTTACGCACACACCCTAGGTTCTCACCTAAAGTCATATCTAAATTCCATGTAAACCAGTCCATCGAGCTTCCGGCTTTCTTCCAGAACCCGCAAAGCTCGGCTGAGGTGAAACTACACACCCTTGATGTGCGTAGGGCGGTCCTCTACTATGTAAATAAGACCAGACCGCTAAGAAAAACAGATCAACTGTTTGTCTCCGTAGCTACAGGCAGAGAGGGGGATCGCGTCTCTAAAGGCGCGATCTCGAAGTGGATTATCAACTGTATACAGCTGTGTTACTCTCTTTCTGAAAAAACTCTGCCTTTTACGCCAAGGGCCCATTCTACTAGAGGCATTGGTGCCACTCTGGCTTTCATTGCAAATGTTCCCCTCGACACCATTTGCAAAGCAGCTACTTGGAGCTCTATTCACACTTTTACTCAGCATTACTGCATTGACACTCATTCCAAGACAGATACACAAGTGGGACAAGCGGTTCTAAGACACCTGTTTGCTCATGATCCTTCTCACATCCCACCTCCTTCTTCGGGTACTGCTCGCTAATCTATGCACAGCATGTGATCTAAGCAGATTCCACAAGCCTCAGAAGGGATACATTACTCACCGTAATCGTATTTCTGATGCTTGTATCTGCTTAGATTCACATGCGACCCACCCTTCCTCCCCTCCGAGAGAAGGCGCATGATTGCTTGTAGTCTTACCTTTCTGTCTATCTGCTTGGATTATCTGTACTCACGCTACTCCTCATGCTTCCTCATGTCAGAAAAAATACAATCTGAGGATCCCAGACGCGTGAGGGATCTTGGGTACAGTGGACGTCACACTAGGGATAGTATTACTGGCACGCCTGTGTCGACGCCCATTTTCGAGTTTCGAAAAACAAACTGTAATACTCCGCAGCTTCCACTAGATGTCGGCCTATGCACAGCATGTGAATCTAAGCAGATACAAGCATCAGAAATACGATTACGGTGAGTAATGTATCCCATATACAGGCTGGAGTGATGTGATCTCTGGGTTTCAGTCTTAAAATCAGCGTTGCTGCCTCATTCTATAGTACTTTCAGCTCGTGTGTAGGGCCTTTAGGGAGACCAAGATGCCTCAGTAATCTCAATACGAGACCTAGTCATGTACAGCTTTTGCGGCATGTTCCGAAAAGGCAAGATGTGCTCCAGCATGAAGAGAGACATGTGCAATTTCCTGGACATGTCCTTTACTTGTGGGGGCTAAGGACAAAGGGGATGCATAGGTTGTTTTTGGTGTTTGACTAGAGTGGTTAAGGCACCCATAGTGGCTGGTCAGGCTAAAGGCAAGGAAGGCGGATGGAGAAGCCCAGATAAATTATCTCTGTATTTGATACTTTGTATTTGTATTTATTTGAAGAACAGGGATGTCAATCTCTTGACTTACATATTTACAGATGGTGGAGTCACTCCCGTAGAGGGTGCCTAATCAATAGCACAAAGACGTTTTTTTTAAATTCTTTATTTATTCTTCTGCATGTAATTTTTTACAAACTGCCCTCTCAACCGGAGAGGGTATTCATTCATTCAGTAGCAAGTAGTGCAAACGCATTTTCTGTTTTAATTAACTTTCCCCTTCTATCTCCCTCCCCCAGCCACTCTCCCTCCAATCCTCTCCCTCTCCCACCCCCCCCGGCCGCCTATGGGTACTCTAGTGTCGTGACGGAGCTGCGACATCAGCGGGACTATGTCCGTTCTATTCGACAGGGACTTCCCAAGGTGCTTAATCCAGGCAGGGAAACATCATGGGGGGTCAATGCCTACTTTGGAGATGTGCCATATTTCTGCAGAAAAGGGCTCCATTCCGCTTCTCTGGTTGGGTGTACATCGTGTAAGATTCCAGTTAGGTTTTCCATTTCATAAATTTCCCTCACTTTGAGGGCCCACATCTCTTCATTGGTTAATCTGGGGTTTTTCCACCTTATGGTGAGGCACGCCCTGGCTGCCAAAAGCAGAAAGTGTGTCATATGTGGCAGCGTGGTCTACTCCCCTTCCACTTTCTCCACCCCAAGTAGCACCAACAATGGGTCCCTCGCCCTCTAAATCCCATCAATACCCCTGACCCAACTGTGCACCTCCTTCCAAAACCTACATACTTCCGGACAGGCCCACCACATGTGCCAATAGGTAGTTCTCTGGCCACAGCCTCTCCAGCATAATGGATCCACTCCAGGGAACATCTTGGACAGACGGTGGGGGACGTACTGCCATCTTTATAGAAGGTTTAGCCTGTGCAGCATGTACTGACATGCCACAGAGGTCTTGTGTGCGTTATTGCATAGGGTCCTCCACTGTGCTTCCGCCAGTTCCCTCCCCAGGTCCTTTTCCCACTAGCTTTGGCACTGTCCTGTGTCTCCTTCGTCAGCTTTGAGGATTGTCTGGTAAATATTGTAGGTTAGTCCCTTAGATGTCAGTTTCTCACTCAGTATCAGTTCTAGGCCTGTCAGGGCTCTGTGTATCCCCTGCATCAATTTTTCTGCTATCAACACTCCTTTCAATTGCAGGAAGTGGAATACTGAGAGCCTTCCTGACCCTAATCCCTCTTCCAGCTCCTCAATAGTAATACATGTTTTTCTTTTGACCAGCTGCCCTACTCTTTCGAGGACAGCTTCGAACCATGTCTGGAACCAGAACAGCTCCTGGATCTCTCCTATGAATGGAGGTGTCCAAATGTGACTGAGGGGTGACGGCCAGGTCATAACCCCTTTCATCTCTCTCTTTCTATTTCACAGCACCTAGAGCGGGCCTAGTATATTGCGTTTCAGAACCTTGCGCGGCACCTTGTTCAACGGTGCCTACAACCTTTCTACCAGCGTCATCTCTACCCTTTGTTTATCCTTGTCCATTCCTAAATATGGAATCAATGCGCGAAATTGGGCCGCTCTATAGTAGGTATACATGTCCGGCAAGGCCACACATGCCCTTTCCTTCGCTGCATTCATATCTTCCAGGCCAACCTTTGCTTCTGTCCCGGCCATATGAATCCCATCATTTTATGGGTGAGTTCTTTAAAATGTTCTTCTGGCATTTTTAAAGGCAGCATATGGCATAGGTATAGCACCTTAGGAACTAGGTTCATCTTAACTGCATGCATGCGGCCTAGCAAGGAAAGCGTCAGGGAAGACCAGGCTTCTAAGTCTGAAAAAAGCCTGCATGCAGTGTCGGAAGTTTGCTTCATAGAGGTTCGGTATTTCTTGAGTTATTCAAATGCCTAGGTATTTCAGTGCTGGGTGTTCGGTATGCATACTATACCTCTCCGGCCCCTTAACAGCTGCCTTGCCGAGTGTCCGAAAGGGAATATGACCAATTTCTCACTGTTGATTTTAAAGCCTGCCAGCCTACCGTATTCTCCCAATACTTGAATCGCTTTAGGTATGGATCAATGCAGGTCTTTGACATGCAGCAGAACATTGTCCGCATACATTTTCAGTTTATACTCTTTTCCCCCTATCTTTATGCCCCTTATTTCTGTTTCCCATCTGAGGTGTATTCCCAGGGGTTCAATGGATAGTGTGAATAGCAGGGGTGTCCTCCAATAGCTTCCATTTGCTGCCCATCCTGTCCCCCCTTTCCCAGCAACCCCCCTGCAACCAACCCCGAACCCCCAAGACCCAAAGAAATTGTGGATCCCAGTGGGCTCGATTAGCCCTTACTCAACTAAGCCCCACTAGGTGGACTTGCCGAGATGCCCCAACAACGGGTCAGGGCCACCAGGGAAGCTCCATACTTACACCTTCCCTCTCAATAGTCAACATTACAACAATCGGACTACAAGCATCAATCCTCTCTTCATGCCAGCCTCATCTCTATCAGCTTCAGAAAACTATCTATGTCTATGTTCAAGTCTTCCATCTCAAGTCGATGGTGGCGGGGGGTGTTCAGCTTTATGAATTTGTGGCTGCCTGGTCTCTTTGATTCCGCTCTTCCTCGTCCCAATACCCTGGGCCTTCTTTCTTTCAGTGTTTATGTTCCTTCCTCCATCTGGTGTGTTTCTTGGTCCTGTATGTGGGCCAGCGCCCCCTCCGCCTCCTCTTTTGTGGTGATAGGGAACTCCTCTCTGCATCCTTCGAATGTGACGGAGAAGGGGAAGCCCCAGCGGTACCTTATGTTGTGCTCTTGCAACCACTGAGTCAGAGTTTGGCAGTCTCTATGCCTGGCCAGTGTAAAGGCGGACAGGTCTTGGTATATCACCACATTCATCCCCTCATAGGTCAGATCTGGTCGTTGCCTCGTCTTCACAAGGATCCGCACTCTGTCTCTGTAGTTGTGGCATTTGGCTAATATAGAGCGTGGACCTCCCAGGGGCCCCCCGGCTCTAAGCACTCTGTCAAAAAGGATTTCCGTCCCACCTCCGGTCTCACCTTCGAACAGCGTTTCCAGAATGGATTTCACTTTTGCCTCCAGCCCCGGGGCCCCTTCTCCTTCCGTCTCTTTTACCCCAAGGATCCGAATTTTGCACCAGCACTCACGGTTCTCAAGGTCATCTATCTTTAGGGATGTCTCGTATTCTCTTTCCTCTAGTTCCTTGAGGCGTGCGTCCATCTGCATTTCTAGAAGGTCTGCTGACGGTTGTGAATGTTCCAGTCCCTCCACTCTGTCCTCTAGCTTGTTCACTCGGCCTCCCAGGGATTGGAGTGTGTCTGGATGTCCCCTCTGATGGACCTCTCCTCTCCTATCAGCGCAGTGAAGTCTGCCTTTGTGACTGTCTCTCTTGTTTCAGATGCCATCTCTTCTCTTGTGGGTTTTGCTGGGCCTGTTTCTGTCCTCTTATAGACTTCTAAATTCTTGGCGGCGGTGTCTGACAGCATGGGGCAGTGCAGCTTCCCTCTCTCTGGGACCCTCTTCCTTCGTTCCGCTCCTTTTATTCCCACACTCTCTTGGGGGCAGACAGTGGGCGGTGTGTGAGGAGTGCCTCTGCTGTGTTCCTTGGTTCTGCTGTAGTGTGAGACTTGTCCCTTATCTTTCCTTATAGCCCTTCCTGCCTGCTCGTCTCTCCATTTCAATACGGGGGTGTCCTAGGAGCCTCTCCTCTCCCCCTTCACTTAGGTTGTGAGCTCACTTCCAGATTTGTTGGGGCCACTGACCTTAATCTGTCTCCAGCCACGTCTGTGCCTCTTGGCTTCTCTCTCCCCACTCCCACCTTCAACTCCAGCCTCTACAGCTGTGACATTCACCTGTGGGGGGGGCAGGGAGTGGCACCTCTGCCTACCTCTATGTCAGCGTGGTGCAGGCTGTTCCTCCTCCTTTCATGAGCCCGAATTTAGCTCCGGGTCCTCTCTGTCCCTCGCAGTACTCATCTCATCTGCAAGCTTCGTCCCGCCTCCCGATGCTGGAGCAGTGTTAGATATGTTCTGTGTCACGCGCCTTATCTCCTGCGCTAACGTTCTCTTGTCCCTCAATGCTGCAACCTCTTTCAATGGGGGGCTTCCTCCTGACCTCTTCTCAGGGAGGGGGACTCTGTTCGAGGCCACCTCAATGCTTGATCCTTTCCAGTGATGCACTCCTTGTCTCCTGCAATTTCCTCTCTCTTGTCCCTCAGTGCTGTGGCCGCTTTCAATGGAAGCCCCCTTCCTCCCAACCTCTGAACGGGGGGGGGGGGGGGCCTGCTCACGGCCTCCTCCACGCTTGATCTGTTTCAGTGCTGGGTCTCTGGTGAGCTTCTCCCCCACTCTTCAGCGCCAGCACGATCCGCATCTCACTTTCGGTTTCTCTCCAGGGGGGTAACTACTCCACTCCGCCACCTTAGATTACAGCCAATGTTTCTCCCTGTGCCCTGAGAATTGCTCTTTCTTTTCTGCTGTCCCGTCTTCCAATTTAATGGGCTTGCTGCTCGGCTTTCTCACATTACAGGGGGCATCGGTACGGAGCCAGGATGTCAGGCAGCCATCTTGCATGCGCCCCCTAGCGGTTCCTGCATAGACAGTTTTTGAGGGTGTAAAAACATGGGAAAATATCCAGGGGAAAAAAATCCAAACCGGATAAATGTATATTAGAACACAAATGGCATTTAAAGGTAACATTAACTTGAGGGGACAAGTGTTTCAAACTAAAGAGTACTATATAAATATACACAATTACATTATTAAGCATCACTGGAGGGAGTGGTGGTGTCAGGTAGGGAGGATGGGGAAGAGCGAAGGGGTAACTTGATCTTTATCAAGCAAGTGAAGTTAAAGCTGAGCTTTGAAGAAATCCACAGTTGGGCTGGCTTTGGTTGTGATGGGTAGCGGGTCCCAGTGGAGCAGGGCAAGTAGGGAGAAAACACAGATGTAGTGGAGACACAGGGTGGGCCTGAGACAGTAAGGTTGAGTACTGAGGAACTCCAAAGTGTAGTCAAGTTTTCTGAGCAGGAGATTACAGTTCTCAAAGAGTGGTTAGCTAGAAAAGGACATATTTTTTGAAGGTTGAGGAGGTTAATACGAGCAGCAAAGGCAGCGGTAGTGATGAATAGTTGCAGTCATAGGCAATGTTCCCTCTAATTATTTTTCAGTGCGGAAATGCTTAGCTTTCGTGCGCAACTTATTTTCCATGTGCGCAACTAAATTACGAGGTAAGCTACTTTGTGAGCATCGGTAGTTGGTGAGCTACCATCTGCAAAGAGGTTGTAACAGAATTTCTCCTTCCTAACCACTGCAATGCTTTTGGAGTCAGTGTAAAAGGTGCATCTTCAAACACCTTTTCCCAACATATAGGCTTAAAGAAACGTAAATATTTCTTGTGATTATAAGGAGAGCTCATCATCCAGTCAGGAACTTCAAGATATACCATAGTTCCTTACCAAAATTACTCATGTGCAGAGAAAACATATGTGTATGTACAAAAAAGCTTTGTATGGTCTGGATGAAGAATAGGTTTAGTTGTGGCTATTCATTTGTCGACACTGCTTAGAGACAATGCAGAACGTGTGTAAAAGCTTTTGTAAAAAATACTCATGTTTATTACAAAAAAGCTAATAGCACTTATCACTGATGTGGCTGTCAAGAAAACATGCAAAAAGGAATTCATGTGGCACTTTAATAAAGTAATTCAAGGGCCAGGAGAACGTGCATCAAAATGTATGTGAGGACAATAATTGCATATGAATAACTGCACCACAGAATATGATGATTAGAATTCCTGGGCCTTTGCTTGCTATCCACATTACGTGGTCCTGTGAGTGGTCCTGTGAGTTGTGACATTTGCTCAAAACCAGCCTTACAGCTAGGAGACCTACCTATACACGATTTATTGCTACTCCCTAAAAACAGGAAAATTTGCCCAACAAAAACGGGAAACTATGTACATATAGGAACTGACCCCCTGCTTCTGCCCACAAAGTTCCACTGATTCCACTGATATTTATTTTGAATCAGTAACCCGGCCCAATCGCAAGAGAAAGTTTAAGGGGAAAGAACATATTTTAATAAACATGAAATATTCCTACTGGCAAAGCTAATTACTTTCTTACTCCCTGAAAAATCATTTGATTCTGAGTAGTGAGTAACATATCAGAGCCCTCCTTGTAACCCTGACATAGTAAGTGATATGACAGGATACATAATACAGCTAACAGTTTTGCCCACCTTTCTCACCACAGCCTAGTAACAATTCCACTAGAGTCTTACTGAGGTTTTGTCTGGAACACTGTTGAAGAAAATCACATATTAACTCAATAGCAGCAATGTTCATAGGTATAACAGATTGAGTGCCTTCTTCTTTAACTAGGAACCTCTCTCATGAAATTGGCTATTATCAGTTGTACAAGATACACGGGGATGCTAGAGGCAATAAACGCAAACAATTTATTGTATTAACAAGCCCTCAGCAGCTGAGCAGAGAAAGAAACCGAAGGCACAGTTTCCTAGACTGTTACTAGAGTATCATATCCTTCAGAAAACAAACCCATTTCCTTCACTGTACTGCCCTGCCAGAACGTCTGATTTGTTTTTTTAACGTTGCTGATTTGTTTTACACCCCAAAGGAGTGTTCTCCTGTGTCCTTCCATCTGTACCCCACCCCGGCTCCTGTGCTAGCCTCCAATACCAGTTGTCAGGGCTCTGTAAAAAGTGAGGGATTGTAGCAGTAAAACACTAACTGTGATACTTGCATACCCACAATACTTTGTAATGCAAAACATATTTTAAACCTGACCATGATATTTTGTGTAGTTTAAGAAAATGCCATGAATCTGTGAGTACACAACCACTATGAAGTGTATACAAGATTGTTTGCAATATACCCCACCTTTAAATTGTTGGGTAGGATTATGAAAATGCTCAGTGAAACTGTTTTTGTATAGCAGCGAGTTAGCATATCATTTGTTAAGGTCTCTGCCCCATGGAACTTTAAAAACTAGGAAAGGTGGCAGATTGTGTGAAAAGCATTCTAATAATCTGAATATCTGTTGCCCTAATACTATATGTGAATAATGGCAGGCATAGCCCATACCCACTATCCCTTGCAGGCCAGGTAAATGATATTGTAATGTAATGTTGGTCTCTGCTTATAAAGAAGACATGACATTTGCCTACTCAAAATCCTTAGAGGGAAAATTAATATTTGAGTTTTAGAATGTATTCACTTGCAAAGGGAGAGGGGGGTGGGAGGGGCGCTTCAAAGCGCTTGTGTGACATATGTACAAAGACTAGGAATCATTGGCAGAGGTTACACATTCAAGTAGCATAGTTACTTGCACTAAGTATCTGATATTTGAGCTGACAGTTGGGCTACATAGTTTGTCTGATGCTTTTGCTAAGGCGCCATGAGTAACAGCGGTCACTGATAGCTGGGTTCTTCAGACCACACAACCCAAGAAAAGTTGCAGTAGAAGCAAAATAATCTCTTAGATTGGTAAACAGGAAAGTAGCCTTCATACATTTAAAAATTACTTCATTTCAACATGCCTCCCCAAGCTGAATTTGCACCACTTAGTAATGGGTGCCTTGCCTCCAGACTACCAAAACCCCTTGCATGCTTACGTACACCCCACCTGCACTCTATAGCAATAGCATTACTTCGAGAGAGCACACTGGGTGTTGCCACACTTTTGAACATGGAGACAGAATTGGACTTGCAGCACTTTCCCATGATGCAATCTTTCAGAATTCTCTTATTATTTCAGTGGAGTTGTGTTTTTAAAGTGCATTAATAGCTGAGAAAGACCAACTTTGTGAAAGTGCCTTTCACAATCAGTGCTTGAATCCCACTCTGATTTACATTTTGTATAACCAATTTCATTTCTGCATCTATAATTCTAAAGCCGCATTATGCACACCATTTGCAAACCATTGATTATCATTAGAATGTTTGTGATGCAGCTACTGCATAGGACAACATGACATGTTTTTGCAATTGGGACTTATAGTGAATGAAGGCATATTTACAATAATAACATAACTGGTGTTATACAGCGTCTGACTAAGAATGAACCAATTTGACTATGAAGCAGGTCTCAGCCTTTTAGTAGCCAGTGCCACACAATAACCAGTGCTTTGTGGTGACATGGCTTCTTCCCCTCAGAAATACTGCATTCAGTGTGGCAAGAACAGAGTCATTCTCTCGTTCAGAGCTGTCCAACTCTAGGCCTCGAGGGCCGGGATCCTGATGGGTTTTCAGGATATCCCTCATTAATGAGATATATTTGCATACACTCATCTAATTGTATGCAAATTCTTTCTCATGAATTGTTAATGAGGGACATCCTCAAAACCTGTCCGGCTCCCGGCCCTCGAGGCCTGGAGTTGGACAACTCTTCTCTAGTTGAATTAATCAGCATATATCCAGATTCCAAATTCAGTCCCATGCTCATTTCCTTTAACATAGCTGTCCTCTATGTCCTCTCATCTTATCTTCTCTTATCTCCATGCCTCCCATCACCCAGCTCCTTCTTCTCATCATTGCTCATGCTTCTTCATCTCAAAATGATATCCTTCTTGGAATTACACTCTTGCGTGTATGTTATTTGTATTTGTATTTTGATCTTTTAGAGTGCAAACCCAGCTGGGAAGCAAGAGAACGCTGTCAAAGAATGGCCGTTGAGAGAACAACATCCATGGGCCCAGGGATTATTCACGATTGTTTTCATGGAAGCTAGGGAGTGATTCCCGATCATGTGCAGAGGGATGTTTGGTTGTGGCAATGTGGTGCTGAGTCAGGGATTATCAGTCATCGCTGAGGAGTTCCTTGAAAAGGTCAGTTTTCAAATCCCTCCAAAATGACGTGATTGATGGGGTGAGTCTGAGGAGTGGCAAGCCATTGTTCCATCACCGGGGGAGTCATGCCTCTCCGTTTTTCATTTTTTAAATTTTTTACATTTCTGTTTTACAACATGGGAAGGCTCTGGCTTCTGGCATTACATTTACCTACTCAGATATCATGTTTTTGATGAAGTTCCATGTTTTGATGATGATGAAGGCAGTGAGGGCCAGACAATCATGTTCTTTTAGGATGGAGATTTTGTTGTATTTTAAGTCCTTTTATAAGACCAGCACCTAATGTAGTACATCCTTTCGTGGTATGAGCTTGCTTGGTTTCAACCTAGTGCTTAATTTGTGGTGGTGTTTGCCAGGGCCCAGCCCCGGCAACTATTGTCTCAGACTCAGATTGATTATTAAGTAATGATAGTCAGAGCATCCATCATCCCCAATGATGCGTGCTGTAGTTTAACCCCAAATGTGTCAACACTGGGGAGGAGCAGCTGTGGATGGTGGCAACAATGGTGGCAAACTACCCACCCATAGTGTCACAAGTGTGCTAGTAATTATTTGGGCCCTGGCACTTATTTTCTTACAAATCAAGCACTGGCTGTGATCTATAATGCTCCAATACAATTCGAAGCATGAAGGATGAATAGTAGAGACAACAAGAGATATGCTGAAAGGACGACTGCCCAGCAATAGTACAGAAGTGTATGGCTTCTAAGCACTATACCAACCATGCACCACTACCAGCGTAGCAGTGATGAGGTCTAAAGGCCTGCTGAGGATTGTATCTCTCCTTCGAATCTGTTGGGAACATGGGCCAAGGGCAGACTATACTATGGCTGAGATGTGGGAACCCACACGGAAGCCTCCAAGCCACAATAGTACAGTACATAGCTAAATAAAATAAAAATGTCAGAAGAGGGATTTCAAAAAGGATAGGTACTTTTCCAATGGGTCGAGTCTCAGTTCAACACAGCAATGTACATCTCAACATTGAATAAAGCAGGTGATTCGGTTAAAGAATCTTGACGGGGAGCGTTGGTACAAACTGGCTTTATGGGCACAATTGTTTTTGACCTGATAACTTGCCTGGCTTCCTGGGCGACTCACTGATGGAATGCAGGGCACAGGCGGCAGACAGAACCAGAAAGTGTCAGAAGCTCAAGGGAAATTCAATTGGCTCAACAGGTTTGAAGGTGTCTCGAATGTGTACGGTTTTGGAATTTACACCAGCATTGCCAAGGGCAGAGCTTTTAGTCTTTCAGCACATAGTGGGTTCTATTACTAGTCCACTGAAGACAAATGATACCCTCTCCATCTCTTCACAGGCCAGGGAAGTACTCAACATCTACTTGCAGGTGGTAAACCATAGTCCTGGGTAGTGCTACCTGGGTACCTACAGTCTTTACTAGCATGCAGGCTGTTTCCATCAGTCACCTTTCTGGTCCCTCAGAGGTGAATAAGATATGATGATATCATATGATATGATCATTTATTTATATAGCGCCTATTACAATGTGATGGCAAGAGAGTCTTGGCACTCTCCTGGATGTCTTGCCTTTCCTTATGGAAGGGACTTTGAACAGCTTCAGCTCCAACACTTTTCCTGTATATTCTTCTGCTGTTCCAAAAACTGTTTACTAGAGTGAGAAATATCTGTTATTCTTTTGGCGAAACCCTGGCAGGGGATTGGTTCCTTTGTATTTGTATTTATTATGTTTATATAGCGCTTTCATCCAAAGTGCAGTACATTATTACAACAGAATACATAGAACATTAGAATATTATAATAGAAGCCTCTCACCAGGCACCAACCATAGCCAGTGTAACAACTATTACCTTGGTGCATACCCTGGGTCCTCAGTCTGCAGGATGTCAGGGGTGTTTAAAAAGGAAGTCAGGGGTGTTTAAAAAGGAAGTGGGGCAAGAGCATTTTTCAGGTTGGCAAGGCCCTTCCTCTTCAGGTCTCACGCCTCTTGCTGGTCTGTCACTCCCCTCACCCATGTCTGCTACAGCTCAAAGAGCCTCGGTGGTAAGTATCCCCTTTCGGCTAATTTCCCCCTTTACCTTGCAGTTTACTTAGAAATTGAAAGAATTCTCCGTCCCACCTATGGAAGTTAGCCTCCCCTGGAGAGATCTCAATATCTTCAATAGAGGCACAGCTGGAAACGGCCGCCCTAGGTGCTTGCGTACAGACTTCAGGGCAGGAACCAGGAATCCTATATCAGATGTCTCTTTCATCTGCCCAGACAAAGTAGAAGGCAAACTAGTGGATAGAAATGCACTTTAGCAGCAATTGATTTTTTGGTAAATTAACTTAAGTCACACATGAACAACTAAAACTATATATTGGGGTAAGATATAGCTTACGGTCACTTTAGTACAGTCTCTAGAATATAATAGACTACCGCTATGCCACCAGGTTTGTGAGTTTAGCAGTTTATAGAAGCCTGATTGTTTACCATCAGATGGCTTTCTGTTTTCATACCAAAAATTATCAGAGCAATGTTTAGAATAACTTTATAGTGAACTTGTCAGCTACAAATATTTTGGAGGCCCTCGTCCTAATGAGGTCGGAAATAGTCTTTAAAATGTATTGACTTCTAGCAATTTTCGAGCAGGTATACCAACCAAAACTGTTTAACATTTTGTAAGTTAAACAATCAGCCAGTTGCTGCTAAGAAATCATTTAGTTTTATCTGACTTTGTAGATCCATAACATACTTTCTCTTACCTTGTAACACTTTATTTTATTGATTTGACAGGTTTTTATTGAATATATTTGAATAAAAATGTACTGCAAGTAGAATAACTTCTATATATAACAAAACGCATTAAGGTCAAAGTGAAAAGGTTAAAACCGTTACCAAACACAAAAATCCTATTATTGATAGACCTCAAGTTTTATCATATAATAAGGACAGATGTAGCCAGACAATAAGAGTTTAGGTAGGATAAGTGGACAATAAAAAGTATGGGCAGGTGTAATAGGAAAGAGAGTGGAGAGGGGGTTGAAGGTAAAGAGGACTGCAGGAGCAAGTAGGAAGGAGAACGAGAAACAGCACTGTAGCATAACGTGTCTCACAAGTCAGAAGAGTGATATAAAGTAAAACCATAACATGTTCTAGTGAGCAATGAGATGTGACTCATCCTGCATGTAGGTATGCTGCAAACACAATAGTTACATTAACATACTGTACATCTTCGCTCATATGTCTTCTTTTTTTGCTAGTGTCTAGTTACCACTGAGCAGAGTATGCATGAGAAGCAGTACTAAATGGAAAGATAGAAAGTAAACTACTTACATACACTCACATATAAGAGGAATTGTAAAGTATAAAAGTACTGAGCGTTGCTCAGTGACATTAAGTGACAACAACATTCGGCCAATACAATCATATCAATTTATTACAAGTTTGAGTGAGAAAATCCTCTAACAGATGCCATGGGGATGGTTCACTTGATGGACATGTACTCTTCTTATACCAGTAGCATTCTATGTGAAGGGCAGGCAGAACTTGGTTCCACCATTGAAGCCTTTACAAACGTGTGAAGTTCTTCCAATTAGATGTAATCATCTTAAGTGCAATAGCGATCAGGGTACTGAAAAGTCTTCACTGACTGTTTCCGATAAAGCACGGGTTACCTCTTTCACATATTGCAAGTTGTCTCCCCCATCCCCACACAGTATGCACTCACTGGAGTATCAGTTGGATTACTTATGGTGCAATACCATATAGTGTGCACCACCTCTGAAGGGATTGAGAGCTTACAGAGATTTTGGGCCTCATTACGAGGACAGCGGTAACCCGCAGGTGCTACCAGTGTATTGGCTCCATCCTCGTAACACTGAATCTGCCGCCTGATATCCTGGTGCCACTGGGACATTACAAATTCGGCGGTCTGGGATATCAGGCTGCAGAATCTGGAAGCCCCCATTCTCGTGGAGTCCCATAGGCCATATTAACCTACTCCAAAGCATTTCTCGTATTGACTTGGCTGGGGTCAAACTCAATATTCTGACTGAAAGCCCACTGCCACGTGCAACTGATTAATTTGTGCCTGTCTTGCGGCTGGGCCGCCTGGAACAGCATGAGGTCCCTCTGACTCCTGGCCCCTCACATCTCCCTTACCAGCAAGGGTCGCTGCGGATCACTCCAACCTTGTGCCTGTCCCTTGGGGCTTCCCTCCTCTCACTGCTGGAGCAGCGCAACACCCCATATTTGTGACCTGGGACATCTTGTGCACCTGACTCGTCTGCGCCGGTCTTGCTGCTAGGCCGCCTTGTGAGTTTGTCGTGCATTGTACAGTTTCTCTGCGCCTTCCATTCCCTTGAAATTGGCCTGGCAGCAGACTCTTCAGACTGTTTTGGACCCAGAACACACAGGTTTCTCTCCTTTTTATCTGTGGTGCAAGGCTGGGTAGCGTGTTTAGTTTTGCCCAGGAAATAACCCGCCACCAAACCCTTCTATGCCACTATCTAATCAGGCTTAGGATCAAGATTCTGTGGAGTTTCCATCTTTCTCCTGTGCTTTTCTTGTACCTTCTTTTCGCCTCCTTTCCCCTCCACTCATTCTCTCTCTCTCTCTCTCTCTCTCTCTCTCTCTCTCTCTCTCTCTCCCTCTCTCTCTCTCTTCCTCTCTCTCTCTTCCTCTCTCTCTCTCTCTCTCTCTCTCTCTCTCTCTCTCTCTTTCTCCCTTTCTCGGTCTCTTTCTCTCTCTCTATTTCACTTTCTCTCTTTCTCCCTTTCTCCCTTTCTCCCTTTCACTTTTACGTTCTCTCTCCCTCTCCCTTTCACTTTCTCTCTCTCTTTTTCTTTCTCTCTCTCTCCTGCCAGCTATCTCTGTTCACTCTCTCTTTCCCTTTCTCTGGCCTCCTCCCCGTTCCTCATGTCCTACATAAACAAAGTGGGGATGGAACACCATCACTGTGGTCTGATCGTCTTGGTAGTGCCAGAACATACACAAGAGTGTCTCACTCGATTAAGAGCAAACATTCCTATATCCACAGAAGTGATTAAGTAGATATCCAAACTTTTCAGGAGAAAACGCCTACAATTGCAGAGGCCCAGACTACTTCTCGAATATTTAGAAATATACTTTATTAAATCACTATAGTTAGAATCATATCATTTTTTTTAAATCATCCAATATTCATAGTTGATGAACTAGTTCATTATTAGTTTGGGTTGAATCCTACTGTCATTACTTGCTAATTAGAGTAACTCAACATATAGAAGCTTTCTTTTATTTGCCTGACTATTTCTTTTTACACACACAGAATGACTATTACTATGGCTGGTTTGCATAAAACCACATCAAGACCAACTGCCCCATGTCCCCCTCCTTTTAATTCTGTCATTGCCAGGAGTTTTGGCGTCTCCCAATTATAACATAGGAGGCCCACCATCACTGCCTTCATTGGAACTGGAGGATGTTCCAACCTGCCAAGTACCAATAGTATAAAGACTGTTCTGGTGAGAAGTGCTTTAAGGCGGCTACGCTTCCAAAATGAGAAGAGGGAACACATGAACGAGGAACCCTGCCAATTAGCTGACGCTGTGAATATGAATTAGGATTGAAAAGGTAACAGTGTATCTGCCATGAAACAACAGACCAACATCACTGAATCCTCTCAATTGGCTCATTTAAGTCAGTCTAATGAGTACACTGTTCCCCAACCAGGGACAAATAGTTGTTTAAATCAAGCATTGAGTATTGCTTTGCAATCGCCCACAAAAGCATAGATAATGTTATTATGGAAGACTTCCACCAATTCCAAATTGGGGGTAAGACGTCTAATGCCACTAGCAGTTGGCAAATCGTCAAGCAGAGAATTATCCATGATTTGATCAAATGTGAGAGCATTGTCTCCTCAATCAGTTTGGGTGGATAGAGAGTGTCAAACTGACTGCTGCTTAGACTATCCTATGATACAGGCATCTATTAGTAAGGTAGAGGTCAGTTGCCAAACATATACAAATGTGGGTGTTATTTCACTGGCTACAAATGATGTACCCTTTAAAGGTAACAACAGGCAACAGACCTTACTCCCTCATTTAGCCACGCCGGATGGGTTCATCGCTCCAGATATAAGGTGACCACACATTGACCTCAATCGCTGATACCCAGATGTTCCTTGTGTAATTCTATTGGATCTCCTGAAAATAGAGATTTACATGTTAGAAAAACATGAATGCCAGAGATCATGAATCCACACTTAAAAGGACTGGTTGCGGAACAAAGAAATGGTGTACTTGTGAATGTTAATACATCTGAAAGACATGAGCCAAGAGTTGCTCTTCAGATGCTCTTCAGAACAAAGTCTTGGCCTGGTTGCGATCTAAATTTGGAGAGAGTTGTGTCAGGACCCATGATTTTAGATTGTTTCAGAGGGTCCATATCAAAGAATGGTCTTTGAAGAATGATTTAGATTGTATTGTCATCGCCTGTGGATGTAGTCATCTTCCATTTTTTTAAGGCATTACTACAAACTGGGAAAGCTGACAGGTATGAACTTACTAATTGCAACTGAGTTTTTAGTATCCTTTTCATTATTTTCTCGGCTTGTCTTTTTAATGTTCCATGTGTTTTGTCTTGTATTCGTTGTAGCCTTCAGAGGGGTATGGGCGCGTTGGCGCTGAATACATATTAAATAATAATAATAAGACAAAGAAAAAGAAGAAGGTGCAGACTCCTTGAATATTTAGAAAAATAATTTAATAAATCACTCTACTTAGAATCACACCATTTTTGTAAATCATAGAATATTCATAGTTGATGAACTAGGCATAAATCACAAACTCAATCATTAACTAGATTTGAGGTTGGTAAATCAGTGACTATTAAACAGGAATTTAAAACATCATTTCGATATCATAGAAACAAACTCTTTCTTTTAGTTTATACACAACAGACAAACATTTATTTAACCTTGTTGTATCCTTTTTTGTCTCTTTACTGCCTATCAGCTAATCTACTACAAAAGGTACATCAGTGCAGCCTCAGATCTAAAAGCACATATCATATTGCCACTCTGGAGCTCATTTTCGAGTCTCCACGCAATTAGGCTGCGCGAACCAGTTACATTTACATTTTGGCGTAAACGGATCGCTGCTGCCTAATTTTCCTCATTTGCACATCGCAGTGCAAATGGGCAGTGTAAAAAGGCAGCACACAAGCTTGTATGCTGCCCTTTTGCACTCTGCTGTGCAAATGAAGTAAACGGCCCTGTCATGTGGTAATGCCAGGCAGCGTTTACAATGAATTGCTATGTAGTATTTGTATGGCAGAGAGGAAGGGGGCGGCGGAATTGTAAGTTACAATCCTCCCCTCCTCTCCGGTATACAAATCAATGAAAATGAGCAGTCCTGTTAAATGAATGTGCAAAATTCCTGCACATGACATTTATTGCATTTAGTTAATGGTACGGCTTATGGAAAATGAGCTCCTCTGTATTTCGTTAAGAGTAATCCTAAATACAGAGGAGCTCATTTTCCATAGTCAGTACCATTAATTAAATGCATAAAAGTCCCGTACAGGACTTTTAAAACTATAGCAGTAAAGTAGATAACTGTATGCAGAGGCAGTTTGGAGATTCTAACATGGTAGTTATGCCTTACACCGTCCCTGAGTGTGCGCGTGCAGTGATGCTGGTTGGCAAGAGGGTAGCATCCTGACATTTGCTTGTAACAGGCGATCTTCCTCAGGACAGATGGTGTATATTAGAAACATTCCTCTCAATACAAGTTCCTTGTTTTTCCATCATTGGGCGTAAAATCTCAAACAGAATCTTTTGGGACAATATGTGTTCTTTCCTACTAATGGGGTGCAATGCCTAAAGTAGTTCAATTCCACAGATTTAAAAGCATAATCATTGAATATGGGCTCTAGTTCCTGCTTCCTTGGCTTGTTTTTAACTGTCATATGAAGGCTGCATCACAACTTTTGCTCTGACTGGCTGTATGCAAATCTCTAGAAAAACAATGTACATATGTAAAGTCTCAAAAAACCTCACCAGTCCGCCATGCAGGTCTTTCCATTGCCTCCACTCTTCACCTCTCCCTCCTTTCTGTCACTTTCAGCCACCTGCTAGTCATGTTCTTTTCCCAGGCTACTCTGACTCTACTGACCTCTACCTCCCCCCGTGTTCTAATCACCCTCTCTCCTTTCTTCTCTGCTGATCCTCTTTCCCCCTCCTATGTTCTTCTGTCCACATCCATCACTCTGCTTTCCCCCTCCTCTGCTCTTCTGTCCACATCCATCACTCTGCTTTCCCCCTCCTCTGCTCTTCTCTCCACTACCACTCCTCTTGCATGTCGCTTCTCTGTTTGTTTAGCTCTCCCTCTGTCTTTCCTTCTCACTGCACACCACTTTCTAAACAACTATGCACACTCCTAATTCTCACAAGCTCTTTCAGGCATGGCATCTGTTTTATCCTCATGTGTTCAACAAGTGAATAATGAGCTGGGTTTGTGGTGCAGAGAACTCGTGTGATTGGCTAAGACTTGTGTAAACTGCAGGATCTGCACCTGAGAATACATTGCAGGATCTATGTATTTTACCTGAATTCCAATTACCACACAGCGGGAGGGCTATGCACCCATCCCCATCCAATATTTCCAGACATCTACCTTTAGGTGATAAACAATTATCAAAGAACTGCCCCTTTTGGGGTGGGACCAAGTCTGCTTTGTATATGGTCTTTCCCCTTTCTGTACTGGTTTGGAGGGAGAGGAACAATGGTCTGGAGGGTTGCCCGGAGCGATGCCAGAGGTTATGATTAGTGCTAAACCTTCCAGCCATCACCACTTTTTTTTTGCTGCAGTCACCTAGAGTGGAATGTGTATGCCAAGACATGGGCGTCTTGTCTGTGGGGCATGGAGGCCCAAGCTACACTTTACTGATGACGCCTAATAAAGCCGAAACATGTCTGTGGTTTGTTGTGGTCTCCTACAGAAGGGATGCCACCAAGCAGTTCGGGCTGCACTGCCCTCTGTAAGAATTTTTTTGAATTTGACAAACAGTTTTACTTGCAAATTAAGGGGACAGCCATGGGGGCGGCATTTGCCCCAAGTTTAGCCATCTTATTTATGGCCAAATTTGAAAAGAATTTTATTTACAATACGATCAACCCTTGGAAAGACAACATCAAACAATGGCGCCGATACATTGATGACGTTATTTGTTTATGGGAAGGAACAGAGGACACATTACAAAACTTTTTTGTCTGGCTGAATACTTGCAGCACAGACATACAATTTACAATGGAACACAGTCATACCAGGATCAATTTTTTGGACCTGACGATTGGATACAATCAGGGTAGATTAATTTGCAATACTTTTCGCAAACCAACTGATCGTAACACCCTCCTCCATTTTCAGAGTGACCACCCCAAGCACATTAAAGAAAACTTACCATACGGCCAATTCCTTTGTTTGCGTAGGAATTGCACAGCCCTAGATGACTTCTACCATGATGCTGAGTTACTAAGCAATAGACTGCTTGAAAGGGGCTACCCCAGTAAGCTGGTGTCCAGATCTTTGAAGAGGGCACGTTTCACCTGCCGGGATTCACTCCTTACCCCTAAAATCAGAGAGGAATCTCAAGACCAAATCACATGCGTGATAACACACGGTCAGCATGCTTTCCAGGTCAAACAGATCATCCAAAAGTACTGGCCTATAGCCAAACTATGTCTCCCTGACCAACAAACACCCCGATTTGCATTCAAGAGAGCACGGAACATCAGAGAGTACTTAGTGCACTCTATGTACATTAAGAGACCATCTCAAAGCAATCTGTGGAACCTGAGACCACTAAAAGGACACTACCCGTGTGGGTCCTGCTCGGTTTGTCAATTTACGTCCAAAATACAACATTTCCAAGTGGGACAAAAAACCTGGACTCTTAAAGACATTTCTAATTGCAAAACCAACCAAGTGGTCTATTGCATAGAATGTCCTTGCAAGTTACGCTATGTCGGGCAAACCATGCGCAATATTGGCACACGGATTTCTGAACACTGGTCACGGATCAGATGTAAAAATCTCACATCATCTTTGGTACAACACTACATGGACAAAAAGCACACCACCCAAGACATCAAATGGTGGGTTCTTGAAAGAGTGCGTCATGGCCCCAACATCCAAGGCAGACTTTTAAACCTTGAATGTAGGTGGATCCACAGACTGGACTCGGTACAACATGGCCTTAATGAACAGCAGATCTTCCCAGATTAAAAGGGAGAGAACGGTCCACCTAGCACTCTTCGCACGAGCATTTCTCAGAGAAACACTCATCAGAGACATAGATTAAGATATTGGATCTACGAATTCGCCAACTATGTTATGCTCGCAACTTACCAGCGCACAGTTAGCAGACACTGACGTGTTCTTTTTTACTATTATTTCCTTTATAAAAAACTCCACTCCATACCCTGTTACACCACTAGCTCTCCCCCCGGGTATGACACTTTTTGACTACACCGTCTAGCTTTTAAACAACAGGGTGCACCCTCATGCAGTGCCCCCGGATCAGTTAATGTGACACAAGCAGCCAATCAGGTGGACTTAGGCCTGCCTTGATTGGACTACCGGCCCATTCCGACCCACCTGAGTTATTTCTGCAATAATGGACGCCCAATCGCCCTCTCTTTGTACCGTCCTCCACACAGCACAGTGACCTCACAGGGCATTCCAATTAAGTCCACACCACTCTCTGTCTTTCCTCACTTGAACTCCCAGCATCGGCCCCAGTAGGCAACTCCGCTCGTTCACACAGCGGACTGTCTAGAGTCGGTTCCGCATTCCGGATGCATCCACCAATCAGGACACAACACGTTCTGCGAGCTGATTGGCCAGCTCCCACACACCTCCAGGACATTACAAACACGCCAACAAGACGAATGCTTTTAGTCTGCAGCAGCTCGCCAGACCACAAGCATCGCACGCTTGAGCGCACACTCCAGCACCGCCTCGGACTTCTGGAGACTTACGTCCAGACAGCACCAATTTGGAAGTGCCTCCAGCATCACTCTACAGGTATTTATCAAAATTCGGAGCGTTAGTTGTTAGCTCACCACTCGACTACAAAATTCGTATCGAGCGCCAAGGGCTCCTTTCGCCCACACGCATAGGAGCTACTAACAACCGGCCTGGAGCGGCCATAGTCTGCTCCAGGCCGGGTGCTGGCATAAATGAAGTCCCGTCTCGCCCATCCACATGAGCGATATCCACACACCCAGGGAATTAGCCACCTCCAGCCCAGGTACCGCCCATGTTCATATGCGTGTCGTCCCCGCTTGGGACAAACAGACACCACATCACCACAACAAACAAAACCCCATCTACTTTTTACTTCATCTTGTTAGGCAGAAACCTGTGCAGTTCCCTTGGGGAACACTGCAAAAGATTTAAGACTACAGGTAGAGCAGTAAACCCCTTTGGTAGCAGTCCGCACCACCCAGATTTACCTGGTAGCTGTGGCTGAGCAGTCAGACTTCTCTCAAGAAGAGTTAGGCAGTATGCAGAGTATACACAATATGTACCCAGACACAATAGCACAAGCAAACACTGACCAGAGCTTGGTTTCAAAAGTATATAGTTATTTATTAAACACACATAAGTTGAAAACACTCTAGCAAAGTATAGTAAACACTTCAAACACAGTTATAACGAAAGTAGATTCAATCCTTTCTCCTATCTAGACAACTCTAGGTTAACACCACTTAATTAAAACAGAGGTGAGTGCTTAACGTTAGATGACACTCTAGTAGTTTCCAAGAAAGGGAGAGAAAAAGCAGGAATGGGTTAAACACACCACTCTAAGATCCAGAACACTTGCAATAGGTTCAAAGAAGCACAGGTGAGCAAAAGTCACTAGGCAGGGCCCACTCTTAGAGTAGCCGGAGCGAAAATGTGCCCAAGATCACACTGTTATTAGGGATTCAAAGTCTTGCAAGGAGTTAGAAAGAGTTTAGAGTGGTTTAGAAAGTTTAGCCAGGGTGTCCCAGGCACTCCCAGGGTCGAAAGCCGGGGGCTAAATCTACCCCGTACAGTCGGTAGCAAGGGAAGCCAGGCGGAACACGGTACCTTAAGCGGAAAGGATCCTCCAGCGGTGGCAGTTGTTCCAGGCAGTGGCAGCAAGGCTCGACGTCGGTCAGGGGAGAAGAAGTTCTCGCTGAAGAGCAGAAGAAGAAGGTCGTTGCACTGCCCGGGAAGAAACCAGCCGCGGAGTCCTCCGATTAAAGGGTTGTACCGACTTTCGTGGTTTGAGGTAAAAGTGGTGGGGTTCCGGTTGCCGGGGTGCTTGGCACTGGCAAGGCGGCCACGAGATACCTCGAGAAGCGAAAAGAAGGCGAAAACTGGTTGTCCCCACCAGTAAAGGGAAGGAGCCACTCCGTTAAGAGTTCTCCTCGGTCGTCGGGAAAAGTGGTGAGACGGTTCAGCAGGGCTCCACCGGGTGGTGTCGTCGAAGCAGGTCGGCTCAGCTCTTCCCTCGTCGGATTCTTGGTCCTGTGGCGACTTCTGAAGTCCCAGTCCCCAAAGCCCTGCTTTTATGCAGCAAACCCCCATTCACCCAGCCTAGCTGTCACTCAAACATGCTAAGTGGTGAGCCGGCCGGCTCACCACTTGGGCCAATCAGGACGGAGTGCGACTTGAGTTACCAAGGTAACTCAGTCCAGGGTGCCTAAATCCCCCTCCACCCCTCCTAAGTACCCTAGACAGAGTGGCACCACTTTGGAGGGCTTCTGTGGAGAAGCCCGCCAAAAGTGGAACAAAGGGCTCCACTTTGGGTCAGAGTTACAGAGGCGAACACCAACGCCATTTTAGAATCAAGTTTTGGCAAAAAGTCCCAACCGGAGTTATAAAAATAAATATATAAACCGGCGGTATGTTTAAGGCTACCGTAAATAAATAATTAAATGTGTTAGCCTAAAACAATGGGAAATCCCATAGGGAAATATTCGCGGTCGAATATAAAAAGTAGTTTCCACTGCCACCAGCCAAAACTCGATCAGGGGGGACGGAGACGTGCCCCCTCGACTAACAGACCCTGGGGCAATCGAATTGCCCCAGCCAGTACGTCCACAATATGATGGTTTGTACTGGTTCTGTTCAGGATTCAAGACTAGCAAAGTCTTTGGTGACTTTACATGCCCTAGGAGACAGTAGTCAGTCCCAGGGTATGGAGTCTATGTTGGGGAGTCCCTAGGACACCCCTGGGTCACGGCACAGAGGGTGCTGTGTAACCCACATCACAAAAATACATGAGGCCCTATGGAGTAAAAGACCCCATAGCCCATTCAACACAAGGTTTAACCAAGAAAACACACTTCAACAGGACCAAGAGTGAGGGTAAAAGAGTCTCACTCTTGGCAGGAGAAAAAAAAGAAACCCCAGAAATCCAGCAAAGCCGCTGGGGGACTCACTAGGTAGGGAAATTCAGCCCAAACAGAGAATTCTCCCTAACACTCGCCCCCCCCAGACTAAGGGACAGGAGGATTTAATCCACTCCTGGATGAACCTCATACCTCTAGTCGATGATATACATCCTAGAGAGTCCATCAGCATTTTGATGGTGACACCTTGACCTATGTTCAATGGAGAACTCAAAGGTTTTCTTTTGCAAGCTAACGGACCTACAGACCCTTTGAGGAACATCAGTCTTTTTGTTATAGGGGATCTGGTTGACCAGTCCCTCAGAAGTTGGTACAACTTCTGAACCTATGTTAGGCTTTTTCAAGGGGTCCTTATAAAGGATTCCCTTAGATCTAGAGGGGCCTCCAAGGTTCCTCACCACCTCTCTTGTGGGAGCAGGTTGGGTCTTAGGCCTCTTGGTTGGAGGGGTTGGGGTTAGGCAATGTACCTGCTTCCCCTTCCTCTTAGATCTACCCTTACCTATTTTAGGAGTTTCCCCCCTAATATTAGGATTTGAGTTGGGGTCTTCAGTAGAAGGTCCAACAGTCTGAAGGTTTTTGGCCTTAGACTTTTCTTTTCTGGTTTTCCACCAGCACTGAGAATTACCAGTTCTCTCAGGTCCAGATAGGGGCCTAGTTGGTCTATCCACCTCTTCCTCAGAAGCAGGGGGAGTCAGAGACTCTGAGACTAGGGGAACAATGATGGAGCTTGGTTGGGGCGCCCATGTTCCTAGCATACTATCCTGAAATGTGCCTGGGTTAGAGGTCAACTTACTAACACCAGGGCTTGTAGTGGGGTTCTCAGTAGAGGGTCCCACAGGCTTAGAAGGGTCCTTCAAGGTAGCCTGTCTAGCCAATTTGGTTAAGTTCTGCTTCTCCATACTGGGAGGCCTGGGGGTATGTGACACTACTCCTAGAGTTCTTAGGTCATTCCCTAACAGGACCTTCCCAGGTACCTCAGTCTGAACACTGACAGGGATCCTCACTGTCATGTTGTTACACTGAATGAGGGCTGGTAGGATAGGAACCATTTGGACAGGGCCTCCAGACATCTTAGTGGGACCTTTGGGTGCTTTGGCCACATCCTCAGGTTGAAAGAAGCTTTCATCCACTACTGTTCTGCTGGCCCCAGTGTCTCTCCTGGCAGGAGTATCCTGGCCATTGACAAGAACACTGTCCACATAATACACCTTAGAGTTAACAGGTAGGGAGTTATACACAACCCTATTCTGGGGACTAACCAGACCCATAGGCTCTAAGTTTACAGTTGCTTGAAGACCCAAGGGTTCTTCAGCAAAGAGTTCAAAGTGGGCACTAGCCATCTGTACTTCATCCTCAGGAGTGAAGGCTAAGGAGACTGTGCTGATCCCTGCAGGTTTACCCTTGCACTTGGGATCTCCTTTGATATGGTCAGTACCCTGACAGACATAGCATTGTCCAAATGCTCTCTGGAAGGGTGGCTTGTTCTGACCTCCTTCTGGCTTGTGGCCAGAAGGTACAGTAGCCTGACTAGGTTTCCCATGTGGCTTACCCTGGTTATTTTGTGGTTTGGGGCCCTCTTTGGGATAGGAATTATTAGAATTCTCTTTGGAGTCTTTTTTTGGCTGTTTCTCCCCATCCTTCTTCTGAGTTACCCCAGAATCCTTGTGAGTGGCCCTGTTGGCAACCCACAAGTCAGCAGCCCTAGCCAGTTTCCGGGAATCTAATTCCTTGGAATCAGCCAAGTGTTGTCTGAGCTCAGGAGAGCAGGCATCATAAATAGTCTCCAACATAAACAAATTCTTCATACCTTCATAAGTGTTCACCTTGTAACCCTTAATCCATCCCTCTAAGTTTTTCAACCCTTCACTCACCCAGGTAGCCCAAGGGGTACCATCATGCTTTTTGAGGCTCCTAAACCTCTTAAGATACTGGGAAGGGGTCTTCCCAAACCTAGCTATCAAAGCTAGTTTCACACATTCATAGTCCTTCCTATCCTCCTCCCCCATCTCCATTACCACATCAGTTGCAACAGGGGGAAGCCTAGAGAACAACCAGGTGAGTAAGTCATTTCCTGTGATGTTCTGGAGCCCATGATTATATTCAAACAGAGACAACCAATCCAGCACATCCAACTTAGGCTCATACATACCAATCAATTCTTTAGGCATCCGGGGTCTTTTAGGACTGGAACTTCTAGAGGAGCCAGAGAGAGAAACATTCTCAACAGATAATTTCTTCATTTCTAAGTCATACTTGAGCTCCATTTCCCTTAGCCTTAGTTCTTTGTCAGTTTGAGCATTAAGTTTCTTATACTCCAATTCTAGTTTCATTTTCTCTAGTTCAAAGTACTGAGGACTAAATGTGGGACCTGGTAAAGGTCCAGTAGGTACAGCAGGTAGAGCAGGCAGAGGCCTAGGGGGGACAGTCACAACAGCCTCACCCTCCTCTTCTGACTCTTCCTCAGAATCCTCAACATTTTGCTCCATGTTAACTTCAATACTGTCATCTACAGTTGCTGGAGTGGTAGGTTCCTCTGAACCATCACCCAGACTTTGGTTAGCCAACAATCTTTCAATCAGCTCCATTTTCTTGCCCTTAGTCAGGAGATCCTTATGTTTACAGAGCACTCTTAAACAATCAGCAGTTTTGGCTGCAAGGGACTCTTGACTATAGCTTTCCATAACTGACATGTTAGAGGATTACTTTTACAGTGCTAAGCTTTGTGGTTAGTTGCACTAAGGTATCTAAAGTACAATAAAATGTATACTCAATACAAATCCCACCGCTGTACACCAGTGTTAGGCAGAAACCTGTGCAGTTCCCTTGGGGAACACTGCAAAAGATTTAAGACTACAGGTAGAGCAGTAAACCCCTTTGGTAGCAGTCCGCACCACCCAGATTTACCTGGTAGCTGTGGCTGAGCAGTCAGACTTCTCTCAAGAAGAGTTAGGCAGTATGCAGAGTATACACAATATGTACCCAGACACAATAGCACAAGCAAACACTGACCAGAGCTTGGTTTCAAAAGTATATAGTTATTTATTAAACACACATAAGTTGAAAACACTCTAGCAAAGTATAGTAAACACTTCAAACACAGTTATAACGAAAGTAGATTCAATCCTTTCTCCTATCTAGACAACTCTAGGTTAACACCACTTAATTAAAACAGAGGTGAGTGCTTAACGTTAGATGACACTCTAGTAGTTTCCAAGAAAGGGAGAGAAAAAGCAGGAATGGGTTAAACACACCACTCTAAGATCCAGAACACTTGCAATAGGTTCAAAGAAGCACAGGTGAGCAAAAGTCACTAGGCAGGGCCCACTCTTAGAGTAGCCGGAGCGAAAATGTGCCCAAGATCACACTGTTATTAGGGATTCAAAGTCTTGCAAGGAGTTAGAAAGAGTTTAGAGTGGTTTAGAAAGTTTAGCCAGGGTGTCCCAGGCACTCCCAGGGTCGAAAGCCGGGGGCTAAATCTACCCCGTACAGTCGGTAGCAAGGGAAGCCAGGCGGAACACGGTACCTTAAGCGGAAAGGATCCTCCAGCGGTGGCAGTTGTTCCAGGCAGTGGCAGCAAGGCTCGACGTCGGTCAGGGGAGAAGAAGTTCTCGCTGAAGAGCAGAAGAAGAAGGTCGTTGCACTGCCCGGGAAGAAACCAGCCGCGGAGTCCTCCGATTAAAGGGTTGTACCGACTTTCGTGGTTTGAGGTAAAAGTGGTGGGGTTCCGGTTGCCGGGGTGCTTGGCACTGGCAAGGCGGCCACGAGATACCTCGAGAAGCGAAAAGAAGGCGAAAACTGGTTGTCCCCACCAGTAAAGGGAAGGAGCCACTCCGTTAAGAGTTCTCCTCGGTCGTCGGGAAAAGTGGTGAGACGGTTCAGCAGGGCTCCACCGGGTGGTGTCGTCGAAGCAGGTCGGCTCAGCTCTTCCCTCGTCGGATTCTTGGTCCTGTGGCGACTTCTGAAGTCCCAGTCCCCAAAGCCCTGCTTTTATGCAGCAAACCCCCATTCACCCAGCCTAGCTGTCACTCAAACATGCTAAGTGGTGAGCCGGCCGGCTCACCACTTGGGCCAATCAGGACGGAGTGCGACTTGAGTTACCAAGGTAACTCAGTCCAGGGTGATATGATATGATATGATAAGGTATTTGTAACGCGCCTATACACAAGTGTTTCAAGGCGCGACGAGGCAGGGAGGGAGGGAAACAAGGGGAAGACGGACAAGCGATCCTACTAGGCCAGGTGTCATTCAGATCGCGCAAGTGCAGAGGTAAGGGGAAAAAGGAGAAAGTGCAGGGGGAGGAGGTGGGGGGAAAAGTGCAGTACAAGGTAAGTGGCGTAATGAAATAATAATGATAAATAATAAATAAAAGGGGCCAGCTGGTGGCAAGTGCGAGGTAAGTGCAGAGCAAGTGCTGGGCAGGGGGCTGTAGGGATACAGTGACAGTCCCACAGTGCAGGGGGAGCCAGGGGGGCAGTGCAAGTGGAGAGTGGCTGGGCCCTGGACCGAGGTCGCTGAGAGTGGCCCAGATGCAGGTTAAGTGCAGAATTCAGTGGGGAGTTAAGCAGGTTTAGCAGGGGAGAGGGAGAGAGAAGGCAGAAGCGAAGAGGAAGGTTTTGAGGTGCTTCCGGAACCGGAGATGGTTCTCCTCAAGTTTCAGGGAGGCAGGCAGGCTGTTCCAGAGGGAGGCCCCTGCTGCGGAGAGAGATCTACCCCCAGCGCGTTGCTTCGAGAAGCGGCTGACCATGAGGGAGTTAGAGATGGATGAGCGAAGGGCTCGTGAAGGAAGATATTTAGGAAGAGAGAGTTGAAGGTATTTAGGCCCCAAGCCCCAGAAGGCCTTGTGGACAATGCAGAGGGTTTTGAACTTAATCCTCGCAGCCACTGGGAGCCAGTGAAGAGATTTCAGTCCTGGAGAGATACGGTCCCTGGGCTTGAGGCCAAGGACAAGTCTCGCAGTTCTGTTCTGGATAAGTTGCAGAGGGCGGAGAGTGGAGGCAGGGAGATTAAGATAGAGGCTGTTACAGTAGTCCAGCCTTGAGAGAACCAGGGCTCGGGAGACAGTGAGCTTCTGGGGGAAGGAGAGGAAGGGAAGAATACCTCTGAGGAGGTGCAGCTGGTAGTGTGATTTCTTAGAGACATCAGATATATGAGGAGAGAAGGAGAGTGTGGAGTCGAAGATGACCCCGAGGTTTTTAGCCTTGCATGTAGGGGCAGGAAGGGGGCCAAGGGAGGCCGGCCAGAGAGCTGCAGGGAAGGAGGGAGTGGGTGCGCCGATGAGTAGAATCTCAGTCTTACTGGCGTTAAGGCAGAGGTCATTGGCGGCACACCATTCCTGGATAGCAGACAGACAGTCGGAGATGAGGGAAGGAGAGGAGGAGGCCGAGGGTAGCCTGAAAATGAGCTGGGTATCGTCCGCATAGCACTGGAAGTGGGGGCAGAGGGCGGCGATGCGGTGGGCAAGGAGTGCCAGATACTGGTTGAAAAGCCAGGGAGAGAGGTTGGATCCCTGGGGGACACCACAGGTGGAGAAAAAGATGTCAGAGAGGAAGGAGCCCATTTGGACCTGGGAGGGTCGACCAGAGAGGAAAGAGGTCAGCCATGCCAGAGCCTGACCAGTGATACCCAGGTTATCACGGAGACGGTTGAGCAGGATGGCATGGTTGACAGTGTCAAAGGCAGAGGAGAGATCGAGCAGAATGAGAACACAGGGAGTGTTGGAATCGAGGTTCAGGAGCAGGTCCTCACGGATGTTCAGGAGAGCAGTTTCCGTGCTTCTGGCCGCTCTGAAGCCGGATTGATGGTCATGAAGATTACCCACAGATTCAGCATGGAGGTTAAGCTGGGAGATGGCCAGTTTCTCCAGGAGCTTGCCCAGGAAGGGAGTAATGGAGATTGGGCGATAGTTGGCCGGGCAGGAGGGGTCGGAAGAGGGTTTCTTGAGGAGGGGGTGCACAAGGGAGTGCTTGAGGGGGGATGGGAAGACTCCAGAGGCGAATGAGTGGTTGCAAAAGTCAGCCAGGGCAGGAGCCAGGGAGACGATGTGGTCCTTGATGGTTTTGGAGGAACAGGGGTGAACCTGTTTAGACGAGGCTTTCATAGATCGGACTTGTCTGGAAACCTCGTCAGCAGAAAAAGGTGGAAATGAAGAGAAGGAGGGCGGAGGGGCGGCTGCAAGAGAGCAAGAGGAAGAGCCAGGAAGAGAGGGAGGGAGGAGAGGGGAGGAGAGTGAGGACAGGATGTCCTGAGTTTTTGAGATGAAGTGCGAGGCCAGTGCAGTGCAGAGGGCCTGTGAGGGGACAGGAGAGGTAGAGACTGCAGCAGGGTTGGCCAGCTCCTTGCAGATTTTAAAGAGTTCGGCCGAGTTGTTTGATGCCTCAGAGATGCGGGCTTGGATAAGGGCTCTCTTCTTAGTGAGAACGGAGAGCCGGTATTGCCTTTGGAGCAGGCGGCAGGCCAGTTTGTCAGAGGATGAACATGAAGCACGCCATTTCCTCTCTGCCACCCTGCACTTGCGTTTTAGGGTGACGAGATCCGAGTCGTACCAAGAATTACATTTGGCTTTGGGCTTCAGGCGGATTCTCATGACGGGGGCAAGGATGTCGAGAGTATCAGATATAGAGGAATAGAGCATGGAGAGGGCTGTGTCGGGGTGGGAGTCAGCCGAGGGGGGAGGAGGGGGCGAGAAGGTGGCAGCGAAAGCCTCAGCTGACACGCGCTTCATGGGTCGGATGACCGAGAAGGTGGGTGGCAGTGAAGAGGGTGGCTTTGCCTGTGGGGTAGGGAGGGAGAGGTGGGAGGATAGAAGAAAGTGATCACTCCAGGAGAGAGGAGTGGAGAGAGGGAGGGAGAGGGGAAGGTCAGAAGAGATCAGAGCATCAAGAGTGTGCCCTGCAGAGTGAGTAGGACCAGAAGGGAGAATAGAGAGTGAGAGAGAGTTGCAGAGTTCGCGAAAGAGACCAGTGGGGGGACAGGAGGCATCAAGGTGGATGTTGAAGTCGCCGAGAAAGAGGAGTTGGGTGGTTGAGGACAGGAGTGATGAGGAGAGATCAGCCCACTCAGAGAGGAAGGAGGAAATTTGACCAGGTGGCCGATAGATAGTAGCCACGGTAAGGGAATGGCTAGGAGAGAGAGAAAGTCGGCAGACAAGACATTCAAAAGAGGAGTAGGTCTGCGTAGGAGTGACAGTGGCAGGAATCCACTCAGGGAAGATAAGGGCAACACCACCCCCTGAACGGTTGGGCCTGGGCACGGAGAGGATCTTGTAGCCGTCAGGTAGGAGTGTGTCGAAGCTGGTGGCAGAGCTGGCAGTGAACCAAGTCTCAGTGAGACCGAGGATGTCGAGGTCCAGTTCCTCAAGAAGGCGACAGATATCAGAGGAGTGCTTGATGGCAGAGCGAGAGTTTAGAGTGGCAATGTGGAGAAGGTTGCCACCCTTGAAAAACTTCCGGGGAGGGGTACAGATCAGAGGTACACCCTGCGGAGGTGTTAGAGAAGGAGTTGAAGAGGGAGCAAGGGAGGGGGCAGGGAGGGAGGGGGGAGGCAAGGTAGCTGAGGATAGAGGAGGGGGGACAGCGGGAGCGGAGAGGAAGTTGATGAGGCATGGGAAGCGTCTATCAAAGAGGTGAAGGTTGGCCTGAGGGCCTTGGACCAAGACGGTCCCGTTAGCATAGACATTAATGATGGCTTTAGAGGAGTGGAAAGGGGCCAAGAGGACATCCCAACGGGTGCCACCATTAATGGGAGAGGTGGAGAAAGGAGAGAGCACAGCGACCATGTGAAGGGTCCATAGGTCAGGTGAAGGCACGAAGAAGAGAATGTCAGTGAGAGTTTCCTTGGAGCAGGCGCTCGTGTAGGTGTCAGCGATAGGGAGGCCTGGGTTGGAGACCAGGATGTCCTTTTTAAACTTTTTCCTACCGGATTTAGTGAGGAGAGCAGGATAGTCAATGGAGAAGCAGTTAGAGTAGATAGGCGAGATGGAGAGCACCATGGAATAGGAGGGGAGGCGAACGACACGAGTATGCAGACAGGAAGTGAGTGGAGGGCACTAGTTTAACAGTGAAGAGCAAACAGTAATCCGCAGGGGGTCAGGGCCACCTAAGTTTGAGATTCCTGCGAGAGGAGAGAAAACACCCTAGTTTAACACAGTGAAGAGCAAACAGTAATGCGTAGGGGGTCAGGGCCACCTAAGTTTGAGATTCCTGCGAGAGGAGAGAAACACCCTAGTTTAACACAGTGAAGAGCAAACAGTAATGCGTAGGGGGTCAGGGCCACCTAAGTTTGAGATTCCTGCGAGAGGAGAGAAACACCCTAGTTTAACACAGTGAAGAGCAAACAGTAATGCGTAGGGGGTCAGGGCCACCTAAGTTTGAGATTCCTGCGAGAGGAGAGAAACACCCTAGTTTAACACAGTGAAGAGCAAACAGTAATGCGTAGGGGGTCAGGGCCACCTAAGTTTGAGATTCCTGCGAGAGGAGAGAAACACCCTAGTTTAACACAGTGAAGAGCAAACAGTAATGCGTAGGGGGTCAGGGCCACCTAAGTTTGAGATTCCTGCGAGAGGAGAGAAACACCCTAGTTTAACACAGTGAAGAGCAAACAGTAATGCGTAGGGGGTCAGGGCCACCTAAGTTTGAGATTCCTGCGAGAGGAGAGAAACACTCTAGTTTACCGGAAAATTAGAATAGGGGGGCGAGGCATCGTGCGGGTGAGGTGAGGTGGGGTGGGCTGGAGAACAGGTGGAACTTGCGCCTGGCGTCCCCTGCGGACACCTGCAGACACACAGGGAGCCGCACTGTAGGAGTCGCCCTTGGCCTGGGGCCCTTAGCCGCAGGGGCTGCCGGGCAGAGGGCTGCCCAGGAAGGGGGGGAGGTTATAGGCAGAGGGAGAGGAGGGGAGGGGGGGTGGGCGGGCAGGGAGGCGGGGAGGGAGGGGAAAGACCAGGAAGTGGGAGGGGGGGAGCAGGAGCAGGCCACACACGCGCTGGGAGCGCGAGAAAAATAAAACAACGTTACTTTTTCTTTACACAATATTAAATGCACAAACTCACGGAGGCCCAGGCAGGGCTTTCAAGGCCTGCTAATCCCCTAAGGCCACCGGCGACCGCTCTCCACGCTCAGCTGGAGAAAGAAGCGAGCGTGGGGAACGGCCGTCGAGTAGGCCAGAGGGGAGGCAGGACACAGCCAATCAGAGGGGGGGGTGGGCGGGCAGGGAGGCGGGGAGGGAGGGGAAAGACCAGGAAGTGGGAGGGGGGGAGCAGGAGCAGGCCACACACGCGCTGGGAGCGCGAGAAAAATAAAACAACGTTACTTTTTCTTTACACAATATTAAATGCACAAACTCACGGAGGCCCAGGCAGGGCTTTCAAGGCCTGCTAATCCCCTAAGGCCACCGGCGACCGCTCTCCACGCTCAGCTGGAGAAAGAAGCGAGCGTGGGGAACGGCCGTCGAGTAGGCCAGAGGGGAGGCAGGACACAGCCAATCAGAGGGGGGGGGTGGGCGGGCAGGGAGGCGGGGAGGGAGGGGAAAGACCAGGAAGTGGGAGGGGGGGAGCAGGAGCAGGCCACACACGCGCTGGGAGCGCGAGAAAAATAAAACAACGTTACTTTTTCTTTACACAATATTAAATGCACAAACTCACGGAGGCCCAGGCAGGGCTTTCAAGGCCTGCTAATCCCCTAAGGCCACCGGCGACCGCTCTCCACGCTCAGCTGGAGAAAGAAGCGAGCGTGGGGAACGGCCGTCGAGTAGGCCAGAGGGGAGGCAGGACACAGCCAATCAGAGGGGGGGGTGGGCGGGCAGGGAGGCGGGGAGGGAGGGGAAAGACCAGGAAGTGGGAGGGGGGGAGCAGGAGCAGGCCACACACGCGCTGGGAGCGCGAGAAAAATAAAACAACGTTACTTTTTCTTTACACAATATTAAATGCACAAACTCACGGAGGCCCAGGCAGGGCTTTCAAGGCCTGCTAATCCCCTAAGGCCACCGGCGACCGCTCTCCACGCTCAGCTGGAGAAAGAAGCGAGCGTGGGGAACGGCCGTCGAGTAGGCCAGAGGGGAGGCAGGACACAGCCAATCAGAGGGGGGGGTGGGCGGGCAGGGAGGCGGGGAGGGAGGGGAAAGACCAGGAAGTGGGAGGGGGGGAGCAGGAGCAGGCCACACACGCGCTGGGAGCGCGAGAAAAATAAAACAACGTTACTTTTTCTTTACACAATATTAAATGCACAAACTCACGGAGGCCCAGGCAGGGCTTTCAAGGCCTGCTAATCCCCTAAGGCCACCGGCGACCGCTCTCCACGCTCAGCTGGAGAAAGAAGCGAGCGTGGGGAACGGCCGTCGAGTAGGCCAGAGGGGAGGCAGGACACAGCCAATCAGAGGGGGGGGGTGGGCGGGCAGGGAGGCGGGGAGGGAGGGGAAAGACCAGGAAGTGGGAGGGGGGGAGCAGGAGCAGGCCACACACGCGCTGGGAGCGCGAGAAAAATAAAACAACGTTACTTTTTCTTTACACAATATTAAATGCACAAACTCACGGAGGCCCAGGCAGGGCTTTCAAGGCCTGCTAATCCCCTAAGGCCACCGGCGACCGCTCTCCACGCTCAGCTGGAGAAAGAAGCGAGCGTGGGGAACGGCCGTCGAGTAGGCCAGAGGGGAGGCAGGACACAGCCAATCAGAGGGGGGGGTGGGCGGGCAGGGAGGCGGGGAGGGAGGGGAAAGACCAGGAAGTGGGAGGGGGGGAGCAGGAGCAGGCCACACACGCGCTGGGAGCGCGAGAAAAATAAAACAACGTTACTTTTTCTTTACACAATATTAAATGCACAAACTCACGGAGGCCCAGGCAGGGCTTTCAAGGCCTGCTAATCCCCTAAGGCCACCGGCGACCGCTCTCCACGCTCAGCTGGAGAAAGAAGCGAGCGTGGGGAACGGCCGTCGAGTAGGCCAGAGGGGAGGCAGGACACAGCCAATCAGAGGGGGGGGTGGGCGGGCAGGGAGGCGGGGAGGGAGGGGAAAGACCAGGAAGTGGGAGGGGGGGAGCAGGAGCAGGCCACACACGCGCTGGGAGCGCGAGAAAAATAAAACAACGTTACTTTTTCTTTACACAATATTAAATGCACAAACTCACGGAGGCCCAGGCAGGGCTTTCAAGGCCTGCTAATCCCCTAAGGCCACCGGCGACCGCTCTCCACGCTCAGCTGGAGAAAGGTGCCTAAATCCCCCTCCACCCCTCCTAAGTACCCTAGACAGAGTGGCACCACTTTGGAGGGCTTCTGTGGAGAAGCCCGCCAAAAGTGGAACAAAGGGCTCCACTTTGGGTCAGAGTTACAGAGGCGAACACCAACGCCATTTTAGAATCAAGTTTTGGCAAAAAGTCCCAACCGGAGTTATAAAAATAAATATATAAACCGGCGGTATGTTTAAGGCTACCGTAAATAAATAATTAAATGTGTTAGCCTAAAACAATGGGAAATCCCATAGGGAAATATTCGCGGTCGAATATAAAAAGTAGTTTCCACTGCCACCAGCCAAAACTCGATCAGGGGGGACGGAGACGTGCCCCCTCGACTAACAGACCCTGGGGCAATCGAATTGCCCCAGCCAGTACGTCCACAATATGATGGTTTGTACTGGTTCTGTTCAGGATTCAAGACTAGCAAAGTCTTTGGTGACTTTACATGCCCTAGGAGACAGTAGTCAGTCCCAGGGTATGGAGTCTATGTTGGGGAGTCCCTAGGACACCCCTGGGTCACGGCACAGAGGGTGCTGTGTAACCCACATCACAAAAATACATGAGGCCCTATGGAGTAAAAGACCCCATAGCCCATTCAACACAAGGTTTAACCAAGAAAACACACTTCAACAGGACCAAGAGTGAGGGTAAAAGAGTCTCACTCTTGGCAGGAGAAAAAAAAGAAACCCCAGAAATCCAGCAAAGCCGCTGGGGGACTCACTAGGTAGGGAAATTCAGCCCAAACAGAGAATTCTCCCTAACACATCTTTGGGTGATTCTCCTAACCCAGTACACCCTGCAGAACCCATTGAGCCTTCTTAGCACACGCAATTGATAAGTGCTATGACACTGTTTTGTCTCTTGCTTTTTCTGCACAGTATGATGTTCCCTGCAGTATTCACTTTTGTGGACTGAACTCAGCCACTTCCTCTTCAATCAAGCAACCTACAGTGCGGCTTGACTGGTCCGGCCCACAAGGAGTGCCTGCCTCACAGTGAGATTCATCTCAAGGTTTCTGTGGTGAGTTAGGCATGCTTTCCAACCACCACAGACAGATTACAGTTGCAAATTCTTGCACTCACATAATTTATTCTCAGGCTTGCCCACCAACTAAACTTAGGTTTCTTATGAATTCGAACACCCAGTTCGTTGTACGATTTAATTGTTGTTACTAATTTAACCCAGTTATGTCCAGAAAGAATTAGGGTCCCGATACATAAGGACTTGACATTGATTTTCTCCTTTTGTTTTTTCTTTATTTTTATTCTCTTGCTACAGGGGCCACCCACTCGCCCTGATGAAGGCGGTTCACGTAGAACAAAATGTATCCCTCAGAAGCGTCTCCAAATGGGATAATTTTTCCGCCGAAACGTGTACTATGTGCAAGGGGGCTGTATTGATCCATATGTCCGATCAGTACTTATTTAACTAAGATCCTCAGGCCAGCAATTGTATTCCATAAGCTGACCCAGTTCCCCCTGTCACGTTGTTCCCCCTGTCACGTTGGCACCTGCAAGATGAGTTGCTTTCTTGTATAGAAGCAACTCCAGGACCTAGAGGGCTACAGGTCTAATAAACCTTCTCGACTCCTACATATATTTTACATGGAGCATGTTCTAAACCCAGAACTATTTGTGAATATTTTCCCCTTCGGGTCACGCTCAAATACTCTCCATTCAGCTAGCACTAAAAGGCCTGAACGGGCATTTCTTTCCTGTACCTCATTAAGTTCATTGTTGTCTAGATTATTGAAATTCGTCTTATACATATTGCTTTCAAATGTCTTTTTTTTCTTTTCTTTTTTGATGTTCTTATGTACCCCACTAAGTTATTCGCTGTCTAGATTATTAAAATGTGTCTCATACATATTGTTTTCAAATGTTTTTTTGATGTGTTTTTGTTTTAATACAAACTTTGTATGTTCACAACCTTTGATACTTGTGAGTTTCCTTATTCAATCTTTCTTCTTTCTGGACAAACCATTTGGGTTACTAACTTAGGGATTTATTCCATTAGTAAAACTATACCAGGCTCCCCGATTTCCATTTGTTCCATTTATTGACTAAAATTGGGTATGAACCTGGAAGGTAGCAGTTCTACTTCCTTTTGTTTTTGTCTCTTTGGGTTGGGGCCAAGCCTGATTTGTATGTTGGTCTCTCCCCTTTCTGTAATAGCGTGGCAGGTGAAGAACGACGGTCTGAAGGGTTGCCTAGTGCAATGTCACAGAGGTTAAGATTATTTCTAAACCATCCAGCCATTGCATCTTCTATTTTGCAGTAAAATAAATTCAACCTGTTGAGGTTGGTCGAAAACACATTAACCTACTTGGCCATTAGCCTTTCTTAAGGCTCTGTGGATCAAATCATTAAAATGCAGGTTGCCATCTTTGTTGTTTTACCTAATGTGCAAACCTTTTCCGAGACGCAAAGTCTCTTGCACTTTCTCATCCTGACTCTGGTGGTCCATGGTCTGCTTGTGGATGAGCGCCTGGTGCCTGGATCGCTGGATGCTCTGCACTCATGAGCTGCTGTCATCTATTACACCAAGCCTCCCTTCAAGATAATTCACAGATACCCTGGCTGGTGGGTCTGTAGGCTCTCTGTTGCTGGTCTGCAATTCTGTCTTGTTGCTAGTAATGTAAGGGGGTCGTCATTCCTCTGTGAAGGATTTGGAATATCATGGTGTTAACTACAGATGAAGCAGGTGATGGCCTGGAAAACCTGGAGTATCCACCATATACATCCTTCAGGGCCTACATCGTGGTCTGGGTGGTTGTCCCCGTCCCCAGTATCAACCAATTCCCCTCCTCTAGCCTCAAACATGGGACTCTGTAACACCATGTCATAGCAGTTCGTCTTCCTGCATTTTCTACATCCTCCAGTCCTTGGATCTGCTTTTCTGTTATATCTTAAAACATTGCATGCAATAGTAGGGGTGACATGTTTTCGATCCCAATTAACCCAGTCAGAAAATTGCTATACTGACGATGTTAATTTTAATGGCAGTCGGGGCAGGGAAACAGAGCTGTATTCTGGCCTGCTCCATGTCCTGCTTCCAAGTCACGGATGCATTGACGTGGAACATCAGGGCAAGAACTGCACGTGAGGAGCCATGTGTGGTGCAGTTGAGAGTCTGGAATTTAGTGCAGCACTGCAGGCTGCCCATGGCAGGTCTGTTGCCAATGGATTTGCTGCTTGTCCCATAATATTTACTCATGGCCTTTAGTAAAGCAACGTTAACACCTCATGCAGCACTCTAATTCCTCAGTCGGAATATGAGTGCTACTATAGTGGCAGCGAGGAAGAAGAGCCTACACATTCCATGCCACACTAAGTGGACAATGACAGCAAAGAAGTACAGGAGAAGGAAGTGAGCAGTACATTAAGTTGATATGCAAGGAGCCACATCAACGCCTATGAACATATGGAGCCTGGGGAGAGTCTCTAGTCAGTTGAACCAGTGGCCGGATCTCTTTCAGAATTGCCTGGAAGGGTATCTACAGAAATGATCAAATACAAAAATACCTAATGAGAAATTACCAAATTTTTCCTAGAAGTGCTATGAGGTACAGAATATGACGGAGGAAAATCAAAATTAATGTTACTGATCACTATTGGGGGAGAAGCACAAATTATTTTTCACTAGTTCGAAAAGCGTCCTCTCACCTAATGCAGAACAAGATGACGCATCGTTTGGAGAAGCAATGAGGTGGCAGTAAAACACTTTGTGGACAGGGAGAATGTTATGCTTCAAATAAAATCCAACACCAGAGCACAAAGGTACACATGAATTTGCTGATGACGGTGCAGAGCCTTTGTGAGTTGTCCATCACTTCGATCTTCAAGATAAAAACATGTAGTGATATACAACATGCTGGTAGTACACAAGAAGAATACCAGATTACAGAGAACATTCTGGAATACTGAAGACATTTCCTTGCATGATGCACTCACCATTGCCTGGGCAGTTGAAGAAGCTACCGCTCGCAGGAAGCAGACATCATGGCGACCAAATCAATAGTGCGCCATAATGTGATGTGGCTGTGGAGAGTATGCATCACATGGCAGTGGCATGGCCACGCTGATGTGCAGGTGGCATGATGATATCACAGCGCATGCCTGCCGCATTGACATCATGCAGGTGGATGATTGAAGCTTGGGACCTTTTCTTTGTGTACATATTAGAGAAGGCAAGTGAGAGGCACATTTAATAGCCCTGTTCTATTTGGGCACACATGCCCTTATCCGTTTGGGACCTGTTCCCCTTACATTTAGTCATCCATACTATCTAAAATAGTCATCCATACTATCTAAAAAAGACTGGTTAGGATCATGTTGAGTTTGATCATTTCTGTGGGAAAAGGTTTCTCAGTATCTACTGTGTTCCTTTTATAGAATTATTACACTAGAGTGTGTTTGATTTTTATGTCCCTCTGGAACACATATTGTACATTTTGATTTTATGATTTACTGATGTTATAGAATATATTCATCTAGAGGATTTAGCTGTTAGTTCTAATTTCTGCCTATCAGGTTATTTTCTTTCTTATTTTACAGATTTTCCTTCCTGGTGAAGGCATATTGCCAAAACACGTTGAGCTGATTAATATATTCCTTTCTTTTTTTCGATTAATCCAATTGGGATTTGCACTGTTGATTTGGATTATTGGGCATTCCTCGAGTAACGTTTTGAACAGTAAATTGTTTGGAGATTAGATTTCCGTATATTACATACTGAAAATTGGGGATTACCATGAAAAATATATCAAGTTGAACAATGACAGTCCAATCAATACAAACAGACTATTTGTTGACAGAAGTTGCTGAGAACCTCCTGTTGGATAGTGTGACTAATAAGCATCATGTTATAGGGTTGGTCGACCCCCCCTTTGTGGCATGCACTGCAAGTCAGTAGATTACCTTACTACATATTGTGAATAACCAATGCCAGGACAGTTTACAGGCACATGAGCAGCTGATTGCGAATAAAAGGCTGATGGAAATCAGTGCCAAGGAGCTGTATGGCAAAGGAAATGCTGAGTGTCCCGAGAAAGCTCATGGTCCCAAGAGAGCTGCATGACCTATGGGCCATACATGGCTTGAGGTAAATGACGTGGCTACGCGACTGGAGGTTCCTAGGCAGCATAGTGACCCCAGGGAAGTAAATGACCTGAGAGAGCTGAGACGCCTGCGCGAATGTCGAGGCAAGAGAAGCCAGAGAGAGTTGAGCGAGAACATCAGCCTGGGAATCCCCAGCCAGGAGGGAGACATGAGAATTCCAAAGAGAATCATAGAGACTGTGAGTGCAGAGGGACCCATGAGGAGAGACCCTGGCTCAGGATAGAGTGAGGTGGGGACTACATGTCTGGAGGGGACCAGGGCACCATATCCCTGGGCATTAGAACCCTGCGACAGTCAAGCATAGTTACACATATTGTTGACTTTGTTTGTACAGCGCTCAGATACACTTGTTAGTCTATATTGTTCATTAGAAAAATGATTAATAAATGATATAAATATCTCAGACTTTTTGACCGCTAGCTAGACAACAATATAACAGTTGATGCCAGGCCATGTGGAACAGGGGAAGTTTGGCACAGAGGAAAAGGTTAATGAAACATAGCCACTGTTGTATCCAAAACAATGACCGTTTCAGAAAGGAACTCATGTGTGATAGAAAGAGAAATGCTGGCCTATGCATGGACAGTTATGTACCTAGTGTACATGCTCAGTCTAGTAGGTACCAAATCATCCATAATGGGAGTAGACTGGCCGCTTAACAGGGCACATTTCAGGCTGGAGGAACAGCCAACCTGACTGCAGGTTGCATCTGTCCCGGCAAGAAACTAATGCCAGCTACCTTTTTAAGGACGATCGTATGGTAGCTGCTCTGGAAGAGGTTGTCAGTGAAGAAGCAGAGACACTGAACCAAAGGAGTGGATTGCGGCTATGGCTGTGGATGATGTACGTGGATTTTGACAGATGAATGAAGCCTACAACTAGCACTGCAACCATGCAGGCAAATCGGCTTTGAGATCTCTGTGACAAAATAAGTCATATTGAGAGGATGAAGGACATTTATGTATTTGTTTGTAACATGCCTATGGTACCTAAATTCGGTTTCTAAGCACAGATCGGGGATTCAAACCTCTGTTGCCATGCACAGTCTTGCTTCCAAGACCAGCACCTTGCCCCTGTGCTATCCTCCATTCACTACAATGTGTTGCATGTTGTAACTTGTGTAAGGTTTATTTATGAAACCAGAACACAAACGTAGATTGAGAGAACGATACTGGTGCCCTCAATTGCACAATAATACCGAAAGATCAGTCATTGAGTGCAATCAATGTAATACTAGCAACAAGAGACTGCACACCTGGCAAATGTACCTACAGAGTGTTGGAACCGTCAAGGTCAGACTTCATTTTATTAGCCCCTTACGTAGGATTGAACCTAACAGCCACTGTGGCTGTGAGGAATTTGATCATCCACACGGGAGTGTGCCCGCCTGGGCTTTTTTGATATTTTTTTAATGAAAATGAACGATGGGAGATCAGCCTCCAAAAATGTGTGGGGCCATTCTGCACACATTTTCCCTGCTCACCGCACAACAAATGCATAGTTGAGTGTACTCCGGGAGGACACAGCCTACAGGCGCCATCCTCCGCTGTTATGTTCAGCTGGAATGTGAAAGCCACGGGTGCATCAAAGCATCCCAAGAAGGGGGAAGGCGACACCTTCCTCTGGCCATGGGCATCCTAATTAAAATATCAAAAGCTTCATGGATCTGCCTTCCTATTGTATAAACAGCTGGTGGCAGCGCATACTAATAGAAGTTAATTGGAACAGGCCTGTGTCAGGCTTGATTGCAGAATGGATAAGAGGAAGGCAGGATTAACAACTCTTGGATATGCAATGTGCCAACTTGTAGCTAGTTGCTACCCCTTTGTATGAAGGACAATAAATGGCATGTCTGGGTCCACTATTTACTGTTTGCAACCCCTGCAGAACGGACCCCTTTCAGAGGGATGAAGTATGTGAGTTGATGGAGACAGAAGTCTGTTCAGACCACAAACTTCAAGGGAGACCTGCACTTTGATCAAGAGCACAGAGGGCTCAGTTAACCAGAAAGACACTTTGATCTACAACACACAGGAAGATGGTGGGACTTAGCAGTACATGTTGTCACCTCTTACCTTTCTTGTTGCAAAGCACTGTGGTCCTGACCTCACGCATAACAGAAGATTGTTAGTAGGGACCCAGGATTGGTTCATTAAGTTAGGCTTAGCCTGCACCAATCACTGGGACCCATTCAGCTTTACAATAGAGCTGAGCTCCTCACTTAGCAGATTATCCGACAACTTTGAAAGGAGTAAGAAGAAGGACTCATTTGTACGCTGGCTCAACGTACAGTCTGCCTTACATCTTCTGCCAGTGAAGGAAGGCCAGGATTTCCAAGAGGGAAGCAAGATCCCTTCTCTAAACACATCCCAGGGAACAGAGGGAGATACTGGACTCAGAGGTCCAGTCCAGCAGCTCCAGAACTGGTTCCCAGCCAAGACACAGCATGCCCTGCTAGGTTCTGCCAGCAACTTCCTAGGTGGAAAGTGCCATAAAGTCTCTGAACAAAGGACAAGGCCGTTGCTTGCAAACACTCGCTTCAGCTTTGGGTCATCCGCCTTAAAGACACAAGCCCTGCGAAGAAGCTAGGAGGAGTGCCACAACCAGCATCAACCAGTGTCCATCTTTTAAGGAAATGTTCGAGGCAGTCGTGTCCTCGAACAGCAACTGGCTGTGCCACTGACTGTTGTCACGCTGCAGTCACTAATGCCATCCGAGATGCCTCGGCCAGCATTTTAGATCCGCCAACCAGCACACAAACAAGGATTCTTGACCCTGAACTGCCATGTAGGCTAGCCAGCAGCCATCTGTCCAGCCTCGCTTGCCAAACTGCCTGAAACCTGATACCTGCAGCTGTCTCCCATCTTGAACTCTGTTGCAGGAGCTGATCATCTCAAGCACCAGGTACATTGTGGTTCTGTTCCCCTGGTCCTTCTTCGAAGGCCCCCAGTGACATTTACGACCCCTTGCTCCTTTGGTACTGAAACCAAATAACCTTGAACAGTTAAGACTGATTGCTTTACCGACTACCCTCCTGTCAGTATCCAGAGTGCATCCCTTTCCTTCGTGAAACTGTCTGTTCTCTGTGTTTCTTTACAGTGTGGGTTGTATTTTGTAGCGTGCTGGAACTGTCTGTTGTAATAATAATAAAGTAGATATTTGTTTACAAAATTGACTCGACAGTCCCTTTTATCATTGGATAATAATTGTATTTTCGCTGTGCTGCAACTTACCAACGATCCACGACCATGCGGGGATAAGCCTGACGTTCCATCCATGCTACCAAAATTGAACAAGGAGGTTTATAATTGACTTGGGTTTCCAATCTGTTCGAATCCCTTCTGGTGTACTAGAGGTGTGGGGCTAATTGATGGTTTAGAAGCCGATATTCATCCCTGAACCACTGGTGCCCCGGAAGTTGACTCGTCCGAATCCCTTCTGGTGTACTAGAGGTGTGGGGCTAATTGATGGTTTAGAAGCCGATATTCATCCCTGAACCACTGGTGCCCCGGAAGTTGACTCGTCACAGCTGCATAGCAGTTGTGGACTACAAGCCACAGTTGATAGAACTTCACTTTGTTCCAGTTGTGACCACTTGAACTGCCATAAATGTATTGAGCCACACTTTCAGACAAGAATCTTTTCATAGCGCTAGTTACTGAAAATGGATTTCAGATGGTGTCACATGAGCTTTTTCAAGGGAATGCAACATAAAGCAACTCAAAGGAGCACTATATCAACCATAAGCAAACTGACAGTCAGATAGGCAAAGTTTGCCCTAGTGCAATAATTATTTGGGCCATATTAGAAAACTGTTGCATGATTACAAGGGAAAATGTGCATGTTATTAAGCTGGTGTAATGCATTGAAAAAAGAGGTTTTACCCAAGGACAAACTTTGCCCTAGTGCTAATACCATCCAAACTCTCCGTTGTTCAACCATTTTCTAATATAGCCCACATGATATTACCACTAAGACAAACCAATACTGTCCATAATTGCACTTGCAGCAGTGCAGACCTTCTGTAATCTGGCCCCTGATGTCAGACTAATCGCAACGATGATGGTGGAAGACTTACAGGTGCTCATGAAATGGAAGTAAGTGAAACAAAATGACCACTTCGAAAAAAAGAATGTGGTGAAGGCCCCTGACATAAATATAGATGATTTGGCAAAGTGACAGTAAACCACAAGAACAGAGAAAAGTACTCAGGGTGTGAAGAATCAGTATTCTCACGAGGACAGAGTTGGAACATGGGAAGAAAGTATCTTTAGGAAAGAAGAACAACCAGACCGGAGACCACATGAACACAGTGAACAAGTGCACAGCCCCCCCAGTGGGAGTCTGAGAAAGCCTGCATGGAAGCTAAAAGAACAACGAAGCAAAGACACCAACACTGGCGAAGGGAACGGAACAACTCACAGCTCAATGAAAGTACTGAAGTAAACCAGGAACTTCCACAGCAAAGCATCGTTCGGTAAGCCCTTGGCAGTCCAAGCCCTTCAGTAGAAACTATACAACTGTCAGGAGGATGGAGAAGCATGACAGCAAGGTTTGGAGAATATGAACTTTGTGTTTGCTAAATGGAATTATGTAGTAATCTGCAGCACTCCACATCCCACGTCTGAGCAGTGGTGAGGATGCCAAGCACAGGGAGGAGAACTGCACTTGCGAGTTCTATTATTAATATTATTATTATTATTATTATTATTATTATAGTTATTATGGTATTTATTGAGCACAGACCTACCTTTGGGAAGTAACAGAGCCCTTTACAATCATAGCGAGAAGGACACAGTGAGGGAAGCAGAGAAAAAAGGAGCAGTGAGCTAACAGGCGAGGGCGAGGGTGGGCAATTGGCAGCAAGGAATCTACAAGCAACCATGGAAGGAGATCGTGGGGAGCAGATCACTGAGTCTCAGGTAGGGTGGGGAGTGCAGGTTGTGTGGACCTAGGTGTATCCATTCCTTGAAGTGGCAAGTCTTGAGCTCGTTCCTGAACTGTTGAAGTGATGGGGAAAGTCTGATGTTGACGGGGATGAGAAATCTCACTTCTAGGACGGTTCAACAGTTATGGATGTTTTTGTGAAGGTAGATTTTGTAGAAATAAAATCAAGATTTCAGAAATGACAGATGCACTTTACAGATTTGAAATCAATAGGATGGACACAAGATTCTATAATGCATTTCTGGACATGTTAAAATGGTTGGAAGAGGATTACTTTAAACTAAGAGATTGGTTATGGACAGTTCTAGACTAGATACTCACTCCTAGCTTTGGAATGGAATGGGCCTCGTCAAAGATCTGGTCAAGGGGTTTGGCTTCACTCTCGCCACCGGACAGGTCTCAGGCCCTCTGGTTTCTGCATTCAGCACTGCACGGCGGTCTGCGGCCTCTTGAACTGGATCTAACGGGTCTTGGATTACAGCACTGCTTTCTGGGTCTGGACCTCGGTTCTAGAATAGGGTTCTTGGCTAGAATAGAACAGCTCAGCCCGGCTGTTGAATGTAAGAATCAGGTTGCTAGATTCTACAGGCCTGCTGAGAAGAGTTCAGCTTTTGGTTTAGGCCTCTCTGCTTCAAGGTTCTAGAGTTTGGGTTCTAGAGTTCTGGTCTCTGGATCTAGATCTGGAGTCTGGAGTCTCTGTCTGGATATTGTCTGGATCTGGTCTGGCAGAGTGTTTCACAGGAATCGGTGAGCAGTGGAAAAAAGAGTGTCCCTTATCTGTCCTAAACAGTCTCTTTTTATGTGTTTCCAAAGTGGGTGGGTAGGCTGATTCTCTATGCCCAACCCCCTAAGGATTTGATAGGTTAGAGGATTCTCTTTCCTCTGACTGGAGAAAGGATTAGCGTGTCACCCGGTGTTATGTTTATGGCTTAACTGAAATCCCTCCCCTTTGTTTTTACAGAGAAAATCAATTTTACCCAAAAACATATTTCCCAGATTAACAAGTTGTTCATAATACATATACACATCACAGATTAATTAAGGCATGTCTCTGTTCAAGTCCCATGTTCCTACGAGCTTTAGTTCCAAAATGACAACTTAATTTGCGCTTTTGCTGAGTTTCCCAATATTGGTTCTGCACCAAATTTGATACATGCATGCAGCTCCTCTCTGGGCATATTACTGTAAATTCTGATGTTCGCAGCAAAAACACTGCAGCTGTGATATTAATACATCCCGGGGTTTGGTCTCAGAACATCACACAGCGTCCAGCTTAGTCTTAGATTGTGAGTGAATTCTTCGTTTTAACCGTCTCAAAGTTGTACATTTTTGTCAGCTTGGTAAAATTTGTTATACGCAATTTTATAAAACATATATTTGCTGGGCTACCTGAATCCACACGGGTTTGTCCCCGCCCCTAAATCTGGCTGCCTCAAAGGTCACATGTCCTGTTTCTCCCAGAGCAGTTGTTGACCAGTCACACCCAAATCAGCATATTCTATTCATCCCAAAGCCCCCATTGTCTTGACTGAGAGCAACCTGCCAGGGTGCCTTGGCTAGTTCCTGTTCACACCAGTTTGTCTATCTCTTGGCCAAGGGCAGAAGGAAACTTCTTTGTCTAGCGATAAGGTGTGAAGGGTTCTCATGGGAAGCAAGCCTTTTGGAGTTTTAACTGCATCAAGTTACTTTCTGATCAATTGTAACATACTCCTTGTAAAAGAAATACATTTATAAACTCACAATAAGCAACATATCTTTAAATCAAGTCTTTTTCAACAATGAAATCACTGTGTGGCACCCGATATGGCATTTTGATGGAATTCTCTTCTTTGGCATATTTAACTTCTGAAACACAGCTCTCCTGTCAGAATTATAAATTGCCAGCACCTGACAGAGGCGAGTAATGGTACTACACCCATTTTGACAGCTGTCTTTCCATCAAATATCTTTAAAAGTGGATTTTGTTCTAATAACACATGATTCTTTCTGACATTGGATTTATGTGGATTCCTGTAGTATAATGATGTGGAACACCCAACAAGGAGGTTGGATCTTTCTAGGTGGTTTGTGAGCCATGATTTTAGCTAATTAGACACCAAATAAAAACAGATTTTTGAGACAGCTCTGTATTCCTTGGCAGAGATTTTGCTCTGTGAGCAGCCAAAGGATAGGTTTTGGCAGTGGTCTCCGCTGCTCACTAAGATAGGCAACAGTGGATGGCAGCCTATTTTTCAGGTTTTCACTGCACATTTTCTGGTGATTTCTGGCTAGCAGCATGCTTTCCAGTGGCCATTATGATGTTTCTGCTGTCAGCAATGACTAGTGATGTTGCAGGGCTTGGATGAGTGGGTTAATACATCCCACACATCTCAGGTGTACCACGGTAGTCACTGGATGGGTCTCCAAAAGGGCAGTGCCACCATCCAGGTGGGAAAGGATCAAGGCATGAACAGCATATCTGAAGTTGTTTTCTCGGATGAAGGGCTTGATTTTCTTCAGGAGAGAATGTTGGTCGTCCTTGTATATGCGTTTGAACACGAGGTGTCAGTTGGTGTTGAACCCAAGTGTCTTGGCACAGGTAGCAAGCTAGGGTGTGAATATATTGAAGTTCATAGCAGAGAGCCAGGCCTGGATGTCAGGGTGTTTGGTGTTAGTCAGCAGTAGGAATTCAGTCTTGGAGGGTTTGAGCCTCAGGTAAACACTGGATATCCAGGACTGGATCAATGTGTGGCAGGTCTTGAACCTGTGTATGTCTTCAATGGAGGATATCTTGAGGTTGATCTGCGTGTCATCTGCGTATTGATGAATGTGAATGTTGTGTGGAGCGAGGAGGGTTCTGAGCGGTTCCATGTAAAGATTGAAGATCATGGGGTACAGGATGGATCCTTGCAGAACTCCACAAGTGATGGGTAGATTTGGTAATCTGGAAGAATCCACTTGTATGAACTGATGATGATTCGAAAGTAGGATTTGAACCAGCTCAGGATGATCTTGCTGATCCCCATGCAGCAATGTCTATTGTCAGTGAGTGTCCGGTGGTCTACTGTGTCAAATGCTCTGGAATGTCAAGGAGAACTAGTAGGTAAGGATGGGCATCATTGAGGATTTTTAAGGGCATCATTGATCACCTTGATGGTAGCAGTTTCTGTGCTACATCTGTGTCTGAAGCCAGATTGGTAAGACTAAAGGTAGCTATTGCCTTCAATGTATTGGAGGAGTTGCATGGCTACTGCTTTCTCAAGGATTTTACCCAGTAAAGAAGATGGGTGATGGGGCGGTATATTCTGAGATCATCAGGGTCCAGTGTTGGTTTCTTGAGAAGAGGGGGAGGATATGTCCCATCTTGAGGGTCGAGGGGAAGGTGCCTTGAGTTAGGGAGCTGCTGGAGATTGTGAGGTAAGGGAGGACTCCTTCAGTCGGAAGGGTCTGACGTACGGAGGCAGGGAGGATGTCATCCACATACAATGTGGCCTTGAGGGATGCTAAGGTGGCAATGAGGTCTTCCATAGTTAGTGTCTTGAAAGTTGTCCTGGTAGTTGTGGTTTTGCGAGATGAGATTTGTAGTGTGCTGTTAGTTGTGGCGTTGGTGTCTATGTGTTGGCGGATCATGTTAATCTTGTTGATGAAGAAAGAGTTGATGGTGGTGAATTTTCCATGGGTAGGTCAGACAGAGGGTTGATGCAGTGCTTGATGGGTTTGAAGAGGGCTCTGCTTTCATTGTTGGCCTTGGCTATGGTGTTTTGGTAGTAGTTGGCCTTGGCAGTGTTGATCAATCTCCTGCGTGTAGCACAGAGTTCCTTGAGCAGGGCGAGGTAAGATGCACTGCAGGATTTTCACCAATTCTTTTCTTGTTTCTGATGTTTCATTTGTTGAGTTCTTGTGTGTACCAGGGTGCTGAAGGTTGTTAGGAAACTTTTCTCTTGTAGGTGAATTTCCCTCATTATTCTATGGCCCCCAAACATTTTGCTTCACTGACCTTTCGCTCATTTGTTATGGGGAAACTGGCTAGTCACTCAGTACAGGAAAACTATGTTTCCCTTTTGTCTTTTGTCATGTTTGGGTAACTTTTTCATATTGCACGGAGCATCTTTCAATGCAGTGCAATGGGGATACGTTTGTATCACCCTAGACATACATCAAAGGGATTTTTGGTTACTTCTAAATGTGCCCAAAGACAAGCTGGTGGCAGCAGTACATTTATTTGATCATTTTTGTTATATTTCTAGTTAGCTCATTTGCGTTTTACTGTGTTTTGCTACTAATTGTGGCTAGGCCTCTAAAATGGCCATGCCACTAGGTTTTCCGTTTGTTCTTTTGTACATTTTGTTCTTTGGCCTTCTTCCTACCTTCTCAGGTCATGAATTCCCATTTACAGGCATGCATTTGTCCCAGAAAGCTGCTGTTTTCGCAGACTAGTACATGCCATGTGTGTTTAGACAAAGGAAGTGGGCTGGTACTGTATTGTCCCAATCCACATAATGGTGCTAGTATGTCTAGTGTGCATGCATGAGTCAGTCGCACAGTGGTCCCTGATTGGAGGGGTGAGTTTGATCACCCACCTGAGTTTAGCATAAGAAGAGGAGTCCTTCAGCCATTCCAGCAGATCAGAAAAGGAGTGAAGTATACTTTGTAGCTGTGCAGACAACAGAAGATCTGAGGCCGAATCCTAAACAGGCCTGGAGACCATTCTTGCTGCTGTTCTAGTTAATCCCCGGACTACCTGATTTCAGAAGACCCTTGCTGGTGCTTTGACCCTTTTGAGTGAGGGACCAACCAGTCTTGATGCCTTCCTGTGATCCTGCAGCCTGGATCCTTCGGAAGTGTCCCTGGACCACCTGGTGGACTGACCAGCTCTGTTTTGGGCCACCGTGCAAGAAGTGTTGACATTCCATGTTTTGGCCCGGAATTTCAGAGATCTACAGCTAGTCCTGCAAGTCACCTTCCTGCCAAGTTTCAGCGTCCCAGCATGAAAGGCTTCCTTTGTTGAGACATCTGCTGTCACCATTGTGCTGTGACTGTCGCTGGAACTAGCGATCCATGGTTCCATGTCATTTCATCGCGGGATGTTTTTTCGCAGGGTTTTTTACCCCTCCCAACCCCCCATTTCAGAAAAAATGTGATGGGGTTTTTTTGAAAAAAAATTCACGGCAAAAAACCCCGCGAAAAAACATCCTGCGACGAAAGGACGACGTACCCGATCCACCATCTGGTAGAGTGCCCTGAAGCATTCTGCATTGGTGCCTGCTGCATTTCTCCACTGGAAATGGTTGCAATGAGCTCATGGGCCTGACCAGAACCTTGCTTGCACCTGCAGCTACTGGGCATCTTCTACTGGATCCAACGGCGGGGAAGACCTACCTCCAGCGACCCCCATTTGACTTGCCAAGTCCTTTGGTAAAATCAGAGTAAGGGCAGTTAGTAGTCACAATACTTACTGGTGCCCTTATTTCCTCCATTGTAATGTTTGTGTGCTAGGCCCACTCCCCTTTAACATTCATATTAATGAGGTTATTGAGGAGTTGGAAGCACATAGCCTTGACCCACCCAGATTGGGCAGCACCAGGTTTACCGTACTGTTATTTGCTAATGACGCACTGCTGTTTGTTTATTTATTTATATTGCGCACCAGACCCTTAGGTTACCGGGCGCAGCAACAAGTATATGCGAAGCTTACAATGTTACAATGTTATATAAATGAATTTACAATATTACACCATATTGCACAAATTACAAGAATGTACAGATAAAGATTTGCCGTATTTACATGAATGTACAGTTAGCAACATACAGGATTTGCGGTAATAAGCATAAAGGTTGATGTCACGTCAGGGTGCATTGGGTCGGACTACACTTGTGAGTGTTCGGGTGTTAAGTCGTTATTGGCGATAATGTGTTTGATAAGGTTCCTTCTGAAATGGGGGAAGGGTTGGTCAGCTCTTAGGTTAGGTGGCAGGGCGTTCCACAGGTTAGCAGCTTTCACAGGGAAGCAGGCGCCACCAATTTTGGCGAGTCTGAATCTAGGTACTGCCAAACAATTGGAATTGGCGATTCTCATGGGTCTATTAGAAGTTTTTCTTTTTATTTTGTCCATTAAGTAGCTGGGAGCTGCATTATTTAAGGCCTTATGGGTTAATGAGATCATTTTTAGCTGGATTTTATTCTCCGTAGAGAGCCATTTATGTTGCCGCCTAGTCGAGGAGATATGCTCCCTCTTTTTTATTCCTAATGCAGCTCTGAGAGCATTATTTTGTAGAATTTGAAGTCTTAGGGTAGTGGCTTTATTGGCGCTACTGTATAGGGCATTACAGTAGTCTAGTCGGGAAAGAATTAAGGCTCTAGCCAGGATTAGGCAGCTGGTATTGGACAGGAAGGGCTTGCCTGCTCTGATCAATTTACAAGTGTAGGCAGTAGTGGAGGCTAGGGAGTTTACCTGTTTAGTGAAGGACAGGGTAGAGTCGAGATAGAAACCAAGTGTTTTTACTTCCCTCGAGACTTTAATGGCATTTCCGTCTATGCTGAAGGCTGAGTAATCCGGGCCCAATTTGTTAATATTAGCTTGTGTGCCCAGAATGATCAACTCTGTCTTATCATCATTCAGGCAAAGACCGTGAGTGGCCATCCATGCCTGAATGATGAGATACACCCTATTCACCAACTCCCCATCCCTGCTGTGATCCCCAGAAAGTGGGAAGAGAATCTGTGTATCATCTGCATAGTTAGTGTAGGTGATACCGAGATTGTCCAGATCGTCGAACAGAGGTTTGGTGAATATATTGTAGAGGGTCGGAGAGACGCAGGATCCCTGAGGGACTCCACAAGTAATAGGTATAGGGTCAGCTGCTGCCGAAGGGGAAAAGACTCTCATAGTTCTCTCACTTAGAAAGGATTCTATCCAACTGATGGCTTGGGTGGAGAAGTGAGCGGCAACGTCCAGGTGTTTGCAGAGGACTTTGTGGTCCACAAGATCAAACGCAGCTGAGAGATCTAGTAGGAGGAGGAGGGCTGTCTTGCCCTGATCTCTCAGTTCGTCTATTTGGGCCTTTAAGTCAATCAGGGCTGTTTCCGTTCCGTGTAGTGGGCGGAAGCCAGATTGTCTAGTTCCTAGTAGTTTGTGCAGTTCAAGGTAGTTTTGAATCTGTATATAGGCCACTTTGTCCAGGATCTTTAGCAGAAACGGAACTGTAGTGATTGGGCGGTAATTGGTGGGGATAAGAGGATCTAGAGTTTGCTTTTTAAGCAACGGGAGCACCCAGGATTGTTTTAGATTAGCTGGGATGATGCCTGTAGAGAAGGATGCATTGACCAGTTTGGAGATAAATGGTGATAGGTCTCTGGCAGCGTCTTTTATTAGCTGTGCTGGGCAGATGTCACCTTTGCAGTTGGATGGTTTGAGGGTGAGGATAATTTTTTCAATCTCAAGTGTGGAAGTTTTGGTGAAGGAAAATTTGGTATGTTGAGGCATGTGGGTCGCCTTAGGTGGTGACAGTGTAGGGAGTTTAAGCGAGTCTTTTTTCAGTTGAATTTTGTTTTGGAGGGTAGTGATTTTATTAGATAGAGCATATTGGATGTCAGAACACCAGGTCTGATCTTTAGTGCAAGTGTCTGGTATGGCAATAGGTGACTCAAGTTCCTTTAGGATGGAGAAGAGTTCCTTCATGCTTGATTTAGAATTGGCGATACGATCGTTGTATGAGTTTTTCTTAGCCAGACAGACTGCGTTTTTGTATTGACGGGAGATAGATATTAGGTTAGCCTTGTTCTCAGCAGTTGCACATATTTTCCAGTTGGATTCATATTTTCTCTTGGTGAGGCGTAAGGCCTTGAGTTCGGGCGTGAACCATTTATTTAGGTGGGCTTTGGGTTTACTTGTGCGCATTTTAAGTGGGGCAATTTTGTCCAAGGTATCAGTCATAATTTTGTTATACTCGTGAACTAAAGTGCCGGGGTCTAGATTGTCAGGCAAGGCGTTTAAGGTTGGAAGAATAGCAGGTATGACATTATCTATTGTCATAATCTTTTTGTTTCTTGTGGGGCATGAAGGTGCCATGGGGACGACTGTAGCGGATGGTTGGGAGGTTAGGAGGTCAAAGGACACTAATGAGTGGTCAGACCATGATAAAGCCGAGATAGAGGAGATGACTGTAGTACAGTTAGAGTCAGCGATCCAGTCTAATATTCTACCTTTCGTATGGGTAGGGTTGTTGACTTTTTGGGAGTCATCCTGGCTACATCCTCAATGGGTCTTGTACACACAGTTTTGCCTTAAAAACCTAATTGCGGCATCTTTCACACAGAATTGGCAAGGGTCAAGGGGCAACATTTGCCTGGTTTATTGAGCCAGCGAAGACTCCATTGTCCTCTTCTTCCTTTTTTGCCAGGGATACAAGGCCCATCGTGCGAAATATCTGCTCCCACTTTTTAGGGTGGCTGAAAATCCAACACGTTGATGATGCCATCGCTCATTGTAAGGATGCCAGTAACTTGACAATGGTATACGTTGTATGCAAATACATTCACAGGGCATGGCTAAGGAGAACCAAAATGGGCGCTGCAATTATATCGTGCCTTAATTAGATCATGATTCTGCATTGACCTGAATCCTGTTTAATTCCAATGCTACTAATTGCACATATTTTAATGTAATACTTTTATATTTGCTCATTCTGTATTTTGATGTGTTGCTTTTTCTAGATTTTGCCAGTCAATTTACTTTTCTTGAATGCATATTGTTAAATTTATTTGCTGCTTTTAGGCTTAAGCCGCAATACACCTTGGTGATGGATTGACTGTAAAGTTGGTTAAGAACTCTGAAATAATATTGCATTCCATTGGTTTTAACACATTTGTTGAAAAAACTGCTCTATAGGCTAGGAAAAGTCTTGTACTTAACTGTAGATTTCCTTTGAAGACTTCACACCACATTTCCTTACTTTTTCCCAACTTCTAAAGGAACTTTGTGAACTTTTGGGCACAAAGCCCCATTCAACCTGGGGTTGGACATATAACGTTTCGGGTTTTATTCCTGTGGACTGTTGATACAATTGCCTAACTACTTACTTTCCTTTCAGGTATATGGTGAAGTGTATGCATTGTGTTAACTAACTGTGGCTGTATATATGTTTTATATTTAGAGTGTTGTGTGATAACATTATCTGCTTGATTCATTTTCATAGTGTATGTTGGGCCTACAATCAATAGAGTATTTTCTTTACTTACAGTGTACCTGTAATCCTTGAGTATTTCACTTTGTGGACTCATTGTGGACCCCTGACTCCACTCACCTCTCCTGCGACCTAGCCTTGACCACACCCCACGTTTACCTTGATTGGGTTTGGCTAAACTCCCGGAGTCCCCTATTCACCATAACTAGGGTGGCCTCCTGAAATCTGTCCACCAGGCCAGATTTTAGATATCCATCCTAATGCATTGCTGCTACAGCGGTGAGGATAAGGTCTTGGGTACCCGAGTGCTGTCCACTGGTCTAGTATCCTGATTATACTTACACAGAATACTGTGAACTCAACATACTAGTAATAGAACAATCACCTACTCTTGTTTATGTCCACCAGGCCAGATTTTAGAACTCCATCATAACAATGGTTTGGACTTGAGGGTATGTTGCCGGTTCACTGGGGCATGGTGCTTGATGTTGTTTGTGAGGCTGGTGATGAGTTCTTGGAGAAGCGAGTTGCAGTCCTAGTTCGTAAGAGGTACATCAGCCCAAGTGAGATAGAGTTTAGTGAGGTGAGGTCTTCTGAAGTTCTTGAAGGATCCGGAGGCTTGGTAACTTGGTTTGCAGTGGGTACGCTTGAGAGGTGTTGTGTGACTACTCTCAAACGGGATTGACAGATGGTCTGACCAATCGAGCGCAATGGGAGAGCTGTGATGGAGGGTGGGCAGTCCGTTGATGATGAGTCCAAGGATATTACCTTTGCTGTGAGTTCTTAAGGTAAGCAGGAGGCCTTCGGAAGTTACCAATTGGCCAGCCTGTAATACTGAACTCTAGGGCCTGATTCCAAGTTTGGCGGTAGTGATTAAACATCCTTTGTCTATGAATACTGGCTGTTTTACAAGATGAAACTCATCTATTACACCAGAATTTGTGTGGTGGTAACTGTCGCAACCCAGATGCATTTCGGCATGCAGTAATTACCTCATGCGGTAATAACTGCATGCAGTGATAAAAAATCCCCATGGATTCCAATGGGACTGCAAAATGGGGAATTACCTTTGAGTCTGCATGACTTGTAATCATGCCGACACATACAGTTGCAGCAGCATGCAGCAACGGTATTATTAAAGAAAATACCACAAAACTCTTAATCAGACTCTTAGCCTTTTTCCCTATTCCTTTTAATAAAGCATTGTTAACAGTTGATGCCACAATTTTGTGTCAGTTTGTCAGCTTGAATATAGTTTATCGAAATCCGTTTTTTTCTTCTCTCAGAATCAAAATGGTAAACCACATTCTGTGATACTTTATTTTCCAAAGAGATTACAGTATAAATAAAATAAGATATACAATATATATATATGCTACAGCACTGACCAATATGGTTGGCTAATCATCCTTTCACAAAGGGGGCTACGTACATTGGCGATGCCATGGGCTTGAAGCTGATAGGCAGGTTGATGCCCTCTCAACCTACCAGGCTGAGGATCTGTGTGGTGGGGACTATGGGGACAAAGTCTTACTTGAACGTGTATGGGGGATGGTTGGCAAGGCATTTGAAGCAGTGCGCTGGTGAACCTGCGTGGAAGCGTTTCACCAGACTTGGTTGGTGGATGAAGAAAAGTCTGTGGGAGGAGGGTCTCCCACATGGATGAACCGAAATCTTGGTGGAAAAGTAGGGTGCAGGAGTGAGGCAGAGACTGCTGAATGTTTTGTAACAAATGCAGTTAATCGGTTTATCATTAGCACATGACGATCGTTACTGACCTCATCTCAACTAATTAGAATGTTCAGCGAGCAGTCAATAACAGCTGGTATTGACTGCATTCTGACAATGTTTACTTCAAAAGCAGATAGGGAAACAACAATGCAATTTACAGGCAAGGTTTCTTTCAACAGGACACATCCTTTCTGGGAGGTCCCCTTTTTTTATAGAAAAAAGTAAACTTTTTCATGCTGCCTAATGCATGCTCATGTTAAACCCACTTCAGTTAAACTAAGTTTGAAATTAAAATACTTAACTCATGAAGATAACTTTATTATTTAAAGTCTGCAAAATAAATCCACATTTAATTTACTGAGCTTGTCACTTTACTCATTAATGAAATCACTTTTTTAATTCACCACCAAAACTCAAAAGCATGTATTGCTAGTAGCATTATGTGCTAGTAGCCTTATTGACCACATAAGGGGTGCTTATCGCTTGGGATAATGCCCATTCCCCAACTTAACTTGGTGGCGGGTCATTATCCTGTGACAATGACCACTCCCTCAGTCTATTAGGTTAGACTAATAGTGCCATTCTTTTTTTTTTGTTATATAGCAATGCTAATTACTTTTATTTTACTTGTTATTCCTCCACTTTTACTAATTCTATTAGTTTTCAGCAAACTAGCAAAAGGGTATGTTTTATGGTTGCCAGATGACTTCATGTTACTGGGATACCATGGACCTGATTTACGAGATTTACAACGCGTTTTTTCAATTATACTTTCCTTTTGCTTTTGTAAATCTGGCTCCATGTTTTGGTTCCTGTCTTTCATTTTGATGTCCGTTGCATTCTGGGATGTGTAGTACTAGATCACTTAAATTGAATATACAGGGCAGAAGCAAAAGCAAAGCCCAGGACTGAAACATGGTGTCCTCTATGACCTAAAGTAATGTTGTAAATATTTCTAGATAACTTGATAAGGAAACTCTTGGGCTCATAAGAAAATCAACATGGAGACTGTTTACCTCCTGGTTGGTATGGTATTGATCTCTTAAACTGTATTCCAATTCAATTTGCATCCACCAACCATTGAAATGTAAACTCAATCATTGTTATAATACATAGAGCTAGCTCACTCATTATGATTAGATAATGTTGACAATGTTGATGCATTCTTTTTTATTTTGATCTTTTATTTTTATTTAAAGTGCAGACCACGCTCAATAGGGTATCTGGTCTTTCCATCTAATGTCATTGCATCTAATGTCATTGCATCCATTTTTTTCCATCTAAAAATCTTGCATCGAATGCATATTTTTGGGGGTAAAGGGTTAATTTTTGTTTAGGTGCATTATAAAGGGTTAAAAACGGGGGTTTTGGGTGGGATCCCCCAATAAAAATAAAATAAAAAATATGCATTAGATGTAATCTTTAGATGGAAAAAATTGGATGGAATGGCATTAGATGCAATGGCATTAGATGGAAAGACCATAAACTCTCAATAGCAGCAGAGCACTGTGCAGAGTGTGGGTAGCCCGGATTTGGCCTGCCATCTTTAACAGTAGCGTTGCACTGTGAGGTCTGTGCGTCGGTATGTATGTTGATTGGAACTAGTCCTTGGTCAGGTGGCATTCATGGCTTCAGGTCGTTTATTTATGCTTCTCCTCAACTTCTGCTTATATTGTTGTGTACTTTGCCTTTGTTTATTATCCATCAGAACGTTTGAGAGAATTTATACAATCAATTGCACTCAATAAAATCTTGCTGGCTCATTAAGGTACAGTCCAAAACATTCCACTGGGTAGATGTAAGCCAAGACACAGGGCAGTGACAAATCAAAGAGTTCTACAAAGAGGCTACAAGAGAGATGGATAAACAAAACTATCAGGATGTGAAAGTCATTCGAGATGGATTTTCGTGTAAGTGCGCGTAAGTGACTGACTCTGCAAGTGGTCAGTGCTGGCTCTACATGACACACAATGAGATGTCTTTTTGAGTACCCTCAGCAGCTGACACCACTTATTATTATCGACATAGTCCATCTCAAGCGGTAGCCGTATTGCTATTGCCCGCAATGTGTTCAAACGTCAACAGCAAGCCTGGTCCATGGAGTGAAGACGTGGGAAGGCAAACCTTAAGGCAGTGTTGACTACTCACAGTTCATGAGACACCTACACATATCTGCTACACATATCTGCTCTCTACTCTAGTCGCTGCACATAAAACAACACACTTGCTTTGTAGATGGCTGAGCTGACCATCTGGGCTAATCCATAGAAGCAACACACAGATTGCACAAAACCTTTCCAAACATCTGCTTCTTCTTAGACTTTCCCTCATAAACATGTGAGCGGGCCACATCCCCATTAATTCAAGACCTTACATTTTGTAAACAGCTGAATACTCACCAGTTCTATTGAATTCACCTTGTTCCTACATGTTTCTTCCTTCTGCTCCCACTAATTTCTAAAAATATACTATCTCTTCTACCGCTTTCATTTGGGGTTCCTATACATCGCCCCAACCAGAGTTGGAGTAGGACAATTATATGCGGAGGTCGTGGCAAGTTGTTCTTGCTAGTCTACTAATATGTCTGCCTAGGAATTGCGCACACACAATGACCTGTAAGAAGAGTTCTCCAACAAGCAAAAGCAAAAATGCAAATATATAATATGGTGAATGTGTATTTATGATGGGGATGCAACAGCTCCCACAGTTATCTCCTGAGGCACTCCTATAAAAAGGGGACTGGACTGGTGGAGCTCATGGTAGAAAATCCCAAGGATGGGGACGTAAAGGGGGCCATAGTGGAAGGTGGAGTGGAAAATGAAGCTTCATATAATTATGGACTACTCTACACAAGAGGCAATACGACTTGAGTTCTGCCACTGGGGGGTGAGTGTCCAAAGCACTTCACAGATAGCAGGTTTGCTGCTATTTTGAAGGCTACTTGATGTTCTTACACTAGCCCACAGTGCCTCTAGACTACACATTAATAGCAGTATTTAGGGCAAGACTTAACCCTTAAATGGTGACACCTCCCAGCCATCAACCCTCATTTTTTAGAAGTAGGGAAAACCATGCAAAGCTCACTCATGCCTGACACAGTAGCCTCAGCTGGTTTAGTGCACATTCGAGAAAAAATTGAAAAAAACTGCCCAATGGCCAGCACAATGCGGCTGCCGGTCCAAGCTGGACCCTGGTCACGTTCATCAAAGGAAGTCTCTGAACACAGGCTGCGGGGTCAAGCTCATTAACTCCGGTTGCACTGAAAGGATAATCTGGACCTCAACATGTGGAGAAGGCAGCGCTCCAACACGAAGACAGCTAGTTATTTCAGCATTTCCAGTGGGCAGCCTCACACTACCAAAGCCGTTAACAGTCTGTGTTGGCGGGCTACAGCAAAAGGTAGGTTCCCTACAGGTGTAGAATACTGTATGATAGAAAGGAAAGTTCTAGCCTACCAGACATCATTTTAGCAAGAGTCTTCAGATAGTACAGAGAGAAACACAAAGGGCCTCATTGCGAGGATGGCGGTAACCTGTTGGTGCTAGCGGCGGGTTGCCGCCGTCCACATAACACTGAATCCGCCGCCTGATACCCTGGTGCCACCGGGACATTACAAGTACTGGATTTGGGAAGTCTGCATTCCCAGGGTGTCCCATAGGACTCCACGGGAATGGGATCATGGAAGCACCGGCACTATTGTTAACGGTGCCGTTGCTTCTGTGAAGCCTTGGCCGTCCGGGGCCATTGCGCCTTGCAGGTCAGACCTGCCGAGCGCAATGGCCACAGAAGGCATAGTTGGAGTGTGGTGGTCCGGAAAGGGTGCTGTTACGGTGCGACTGGCACCCTAATTCTTGGACCGCCACACGTAGAACGATGCTCAAAGCCTTTCTGTGAAGCACCCCTTTTTGCCCTTTATTTCATCTACTGTAAATGTTATCATTCAGTTAAGCTACCGCCCCACTCTTTTCCAGTTTTTGGCACCCAGGGTCAATCTGGGAACACTGTAAAATGTTAAGTTACAAATAATAATTGGCCAGTCAGGAACCAGCGCCAGTTACCTTCGTCCTAATGCAGGTGTCGTTGCAGCAATGCATTAACTAGGTCGGTCTGCAACAATAACCAGCGGAGCATGCTCTCAAAGGGGACAGTATATTGTACTGTATATAAATCTGACAATAATAAGCTCCAATATAAGAGCAATAAAGTTAGGGTAGTGCTCTGCGACCTACTGATAATTTAGTAGGGGTTTAAACATGATAAATGCAAATAATTTATCTTCACTAAAGGGAATTGTTTCAAAGTGTTTGACATACATATTCATAGCGGATAGCATGAAAATCAGACTTTATTGCATTATTCATTAGTACCCGGTGAGGGACAATCAGATTGTAACAATCAATCTGATTTGCCCTCGCTGGGTCATTACCTGGCCCACAAAGACTTACCTCACTTTGAAAGAACACACAATGCATCCCTCGAAGTTCCTTCCCGTTCTCCATCTGGCTGCCACAGTAAGGGAGAAGAGACTGTGTGTGGTCCCTTCACATCAATCCATGGCAGCCATTTTCATTGTTTTCTTTTTTCATATCTTTTTAATGGCCAACATAGTACGGGAGAAGAGACTACGTGTAGTCCATTTGCGTGCCAAAGTCCCTTTTCCCCGTTCCATGGTGGCCATTTTGTTTGTTTACTTTTTCATTCATGATTTAATGGCCACCATGGCCTTCTCCCCTTCTCCCCGATCCCTGGTGGCCAATTTATTTGCTTTTTTTTCTCGAGTTGAAAACCCCGGTCCCCCAGTACCCTTGTCTCAAGTACAATGAGCCTGGGGAATTATAGCAATAGAACCCTCCGAGGGGGTGCAGTACTGGTCAGATAATGCCCCCAGAGCAACGTTAAAGTCTTGCTTTGCTCGGGCTTCTAACTATCGCCCCAGGGCATTACCCTATCTGTAATGCCCCGACGCCTCGGGTTCTATTGCTTAAGTGAGTTGACACTCCCAGGTGTAGTAAAAGACATTTTCAAATGTGTTGTCATGTCATTTCATTTTTTCCACATGTCACTGTATTTCTGGAGTTATTGGTTTGACCTGATTTGACTTGATTTGTTCTGTTTTTAATTTATATTTTGATAAAATGTGATTACCAAAACCATAAGGATGTGATGAAGTCTTTTGTGCAAATCCAGTGGCCGTGATCTTATCCCTTTTTTCTATCTTTCCTGTAGGTATTGATCCTGTGTTGGCATTAATGGGTTCTATGTGTGTGCTTCTAGCCCTCGGTTCCTTTAACGGGCTTGTCTACGTGATAAGGTACTTTTCTCTAAGCATTCTAGTACCTCTTGTTCATGATCTGTGATAATATAACTCTACATGGCACGTTCTCTACTTTGTGAATGCTTTGACTAAATTAAACAACAAGCTACCCTTATGGCTGTTCCTAACTCCCACCTGGGAATCTGAATGGTAAAGTAAGTTATCCTGATAATACTATGATTTAGAGATTTTCAGAAGGGAAGAAAATGCATAATTTCTCTTCACTCTAATATTAGATCATTTCAAGAGATGTATATCTTGCTATATATGTCTCAGCTTCCAGGATTTACATCGTGGATGTTAGCTGACATGAAAGATGCGGAAAAGGTATTTGTTTCCCTTTACAATATTGGCCTCATTACGGGTCCGGTGGTAACCATGCTGGTGCTACTAGCAGGTTGCCGCCGGACCCATAATTATTTACTGGCACCTGACTTCCCAATGCCAACGGGAGATTACAACCCCGGCGGCCCGGGAAGTCAGGCGCCGGCAAATTGTTAGTCGCCACTCCCATAGAACTCTCTGGGAATGGGGACCACAGAAGCACCGGCACCGTTGTTAACGGTGCCGGTGCTTCCATGACAGGTCTGCCTACAGTGGCCTCTGTGCCCGGGAGGGTCAGACCTGTTGGGCATGGCCGTTGTTTCTGGACTGGCAAACTCAGAATGAGGCCCTTTGTGTTTTTTAATAAACATTATTTTATTGGTAGCCATTGCCAAGGTTTTAAAATCAGAATAATGCATTCTTCACTACCACTGTCCACGATAAATCATATTTACTAGCTGTACCTTGTGTGTCATACGCTGATCTAGCTTTCCCTCTCATTTTACCTCTCTCACTGCACAACTTTCTCCCTTTCGCTCATTCTCTCTCTCTCTCTCTCTCTCTCTCTCTCTCTCTCACTCTCTCTGTCTCTCTCTGTCTCTCTCTCTATCTCTATCTCTCTCTCTCTCACTCAGTGTCTCTTTTTATTTGTATGCGGGTCAGAGCAATGCTGTCAAGTTTGCGCTTGCTAGAACCACCCCAGCTGTTGCTGAAAGTTATGCTACCAGAGGAGAAAATGCAGACATCCCGAGGGATGGGGGCTGTGTTATTATTCCAAGGCAGCTAATACAAATAAAAAAACAATAATCTTTTAACTGCACTTATATTCTAAACTCTCTTTTTTAAATTCGTCTGTGTTCAATTCTAATAATAACCTCCAGTATATATTTTAGTCATAGTAAGAAAGTCACATTTTTCTTACTGAGAAAAGCACATTATCAATCAATAAAATAACCCAATAAATGATTTATTGATGAAATGCTATCATTCCAAGAAGGAACATCTTGTACACGCCTACTGTATTCCTTCGAAATACCCTTATGAAAAAGTGGTAGGGGACGAATAGCATCAGTCAAGATTCCAGCCTGGTTTGCATAAAATCAAAGAGGTTTTTGGGAAAATAAGAATGAACTCAGATCTATATACTTGATACAAATGTCTGTGATGTTTGCTTGAATCACTAAGTACCAAATGCACAATCACTAAGTACCAAATGCACAATGGAATTTGTACTCATTTCTTTTTTCACAGTGCTCACTCTAATATTAACGTGTCAGTAACTGTGAGACATATACACTCATTCAGACAGCATAAAGGTTTGGATGAGAGAGTAGAACGGCCATGACATCATCTCGATGTAATGTTGCCTTAGGTTGGTCTCAGGGTAAGGATGAATGTGCACATGTTCATTTCCAAAACACACCTACATTAATAGGAATTCAGAGAATTATTTTTGTAATAATATCCCCTCCAGAACCTCCGGCTGTTAGTTCAGATGTGTCTGAAAAAACTTTCAGCAAACGAGGAAATCATAATATTTATTCGAGCTTCACTTGGTAGAGTGCGGCATGTGCTTTTTCTGAACATTATGGGCCTCACCACGAGTCTGGCGGTAACCCTTAAATGCGGCCGTAGCGCTATTACTGGCTCATTTAAGGGTCCGCCAGGTCATGGCGGATTTCCCCCCCAGCTCTGCTGATTTTCGGCACCATTACCGCCGGTGGGAAATCCGCCGGCGCTAATAGCGCTGGGCGGTTTGTCGGTAGGGCTAATAGCGCCGGTGTTACCGCCCAACTCGTGATGCTGCCCTATGTGTTGAGAAATCAGGTCGGAATGGTGCTTTGAGTATATGTATATATGTATGTATTCTACAAGGATATGCAGACATTGAAATCAGTATGGAAACTCATAACCAATACTCTTAGGGGTTTTATCATAGGGTCACGTTATATGACAGTTTTTATAGGAAAAGAAAACAACATTTCTTCTGTGACTTTTGACTTCGTCCATGAAATGTCACCAACTTTGGCACGCAAATGATCTTCCCACATCCAAACATGAGTGCTAAAGTGGGTGAATATTTCATAAACATTTACAAAATAAAAAATAATGCTGTAAAAACTAGTTTTTTGGGACTCATATCTCAAAATTGTATGCTTCAAATTTCAAGATTTTCATCCCATACCACTACTCTTTACCTAGAGTTGGTGTATGTCGACGAAACCTACTATACAAATAGGATAGAAACATAATTTGCACTCGTATTTGTGAGTGATGCCTACACAAGACGTACTACACATATAAATAGACTTGCCATTCACACTATCCACCAGCTGTTTACCATATCCACCCTCAGTTTAATGTATTAATGCATTGTTCCAAAAAAAGTACAGTAAGTAGCAATCTACTTTCACTATATTCAATATCTAAAAATGTATTTTTCAAAAAGAATGAAAACGTTTAGAAATTCTGAAATTTTGCATTTGAAAAACTATCCAAAATGCATGCACTCTCTCCAGACAAAGGTCCACAAACATACAATCACTTTCCATTCACTATCCACTTTCCATTTACACAATCCTTTCTTTCCTCAGCACTCACACTACAGTCACATTATCAAGTGCTTTGCAGTAACATACATTACATCATTAATCCTTCACCAACCACATTGTGATCAGAATGTATACATGTATTTTTCCGAAAAACAATATATTTGGACATTTTATTTAAATCTATTCCGAATCCATTTACACAGTATATGGTCATTCTTTTTAGATCTGGTTATAGAGAACTTTCAGATACATATTTAAAGGGGTCCTGGTTTTAGCCAGCTGCTCTGTGGTGTAGATGAAGGTCATGCACAGCAAACATCTGTTATAGTGGCAACTGTTTTGTAGTAAATAGAGCTGTCCAACTAAGGGAGAGATTTGTGAATGATTGTTTTAAAAGCATGTTTTGTTTGGTACAATGATACGTCTCTCACATTGACAAACACACCAAACTACCCTTATCTGTTTAAATGCATCCCCTAATGAACAGTGCATGAGGAAAAAATTATAATACCGAAATACACTATAAGACGTATAAATTATGGTAATCACGTAGAACATGTTAAAATACAATTTATTTTGATCAATCAAAATAAAAAAAAGCTAATAAAAATGTATCACAATTAAGCAGCCCAGGTACCACAATACATAAGGTCCAAACAGTGCTGTGCACGACAATACTGTGCAATAATCAAATCTTTGCAAATCAAGTAAGTCAAGCAATTATTGAGCAATTACAACAAGCTCATATCACCACATCATGAAGTACATGACAACCGGTGAAAAGGACATTTAACAGTTTCGTAGGGTCCTATGTATATTGTTATTTCCTGTTGTAAATTGTCATGGACTGAATGATGTTGCCCTACATGTTTCAATCGCTCTTGTGAGTGTGGGGATCTTCATCAGGTGCTGAAATCATTAGCATTGTGAAAGGAACCTACAATCAGTGTACCGATGCCTGTGCAGGGAGCACTTACACTATTATTGTGTATTGTCGGTAACTGGTTATTCAGTTGATAGAGGTTGCAGGCATCATAGCAGGAGGGGAAACCCCCTGCAGCCAATAATAAATGGAAATCAACTATGATACGTCTTTACCTTGTGTTTAGGTTGACACATGAGAGATGACTGCTATAGAGCTTCTGGCCACTGCCAACTCGAGGTCTCTCACATTGAGCCTTGGTCAGGTAGTTACCCATAGCACACATGCATTGCCCTGTTCTTCTTAGGCTCTGCTTATTGTACTGTGCTCTTGTCCGTTATCGCACGGTTACCTTTCTATGTCGACTGCTTCCTTGTCCGTTATCCCACGGTTACCTTTCTATGTCGACTGCTTCCGTGCTTCTTTTCTTTCATCTTTGTCAGCCGCACTGTAGTACTATAAACCATAACACATGGTTGAGTTGTTTTTATTTCTCTCTACTCTTCATATTATTTGGGAGATCGGCAGTCACCAAGGCCGGCCTTGCGATGAAATCAGGTGAGGGCAGGCTTTGAAATATTCATGGACTGTGAGAAGCAGGCGTCTTTGATGGACATTGTCAGGCTCCTCCTCTCCTACCTCCCCTCTCATCTAGGGCAATGCTTCCTTCTACTGTTGAGGAAGGGTCTAGAGTGGCAAGTGCGTGGATGGAGAGCAGGTCTAGCCACAAGCTGGGAGGTAGTAGCAGGGGCTAGCACCAGAGGGAGGGCTGTTTTGTGCCAATCCCAGTTATGCATATTTCAGAGCCCAGAAAGGCTTCATCAACCCAAGGTTCCTGCTGGGTAAATCCGTGGAGCAAACAGTGGGAGACCCCCAACAAAGCTTGTGAATGATTGTTATAGGTGATTTTTAACAGCTGAAGCCACAGGAAGCGGGGCGTGAGAGTGAACAGGGGCCAGAGATTAGACACCCTGGTCCATGGAGGCTGATGTAGCCTGCTTTTCTGGTGGTAGGGGAGTTTAGAATGGGGAGCCTGCCGTGCCGTACATGGAACACAGGAGAGCCTGTGGGAGTTATCTGGAATCTAGCTGGTCATGGGCTAAAAGATTACAGGCCAAATGGAGAATGTAAGGGGTAGAAAGGGATAAGTGGGTGGAGTCACTTTGGAAAAGATGAAGAGTGCACGTAGACAAACCTGTGCGATTTTCCCTGAGATCTTAGTTCGAGGAGAAAGGAGGAGTTGAAGATCTAGATTCGAGTGAGAAATCGTAGATCGAGGTCTCAAATGCAGATTGTTATGTTATGTTACTGCAATTTATAAAGCGCACGGTCGCCCAAAGGCATCCAGGCGCTCGAGAAGGAGGCTGCTCGGATGAGAAAACCGATGGAAGACCAGAAATTAAAACAAGTAGGTTTTCAGGGCTCTTCTAAAACCAGGATGGTCGGCCGTGGCTTTCAGTAGCGGGGGGGAGGCTCTGCCGCCAAGCCCTTCCCGATTGGCTCTAGGAATGGAGGTGAATTCGCTGCTTCACCGGCAACCAGTGAAGTTGGCGTATAACTGGCGTGATATGAGCCCCATAGGGGGAGCCAGTGGCTAACCTAGCTGCAAGGTTCTGCATACGCTGGAGACGATGGATAAGACCAATCTGTTGTGCCAGGTACAGCAAATTACAATAGTCCAGCTGTGAGAGCACTAACGCAGCCACCACGGGAGTACGAAGGGCTTCGGGGATCATAGGCATGACCCTCTTAAGGACCCAGATTTGATGATGGGTGGACTGACAAACGGCTGTGACCTGGTTAGCTATAGACAGAGAAGCGGAGATTGCCCATAACAGCTCAAGAAAATAGTGCATGTTTCTGTAGTTCAATAATTTAACAATCACGCCCGCTCAGGGCGCCGTACATGGCTGGTAAAGGCGCATCAGCCTGAGCCTTGGTGAGTGCTAGTGGGCCATTGCCTGCCCTGTACGGCACCCTGACTGGGGTTGATGGCTATTCACACCGTAGGGTGTGAATAGTTAATTTCAAAAAATGTTGTTACGGGAGATGGGCTCCAAGTGTTTTGCGCAAGTCATTCTCCCATTAAAAAAATAAAATGCCCTCCACTATAGGAAAAGGGACTTAGTCCATTTTCAATTTACATGACAGAGGTCGCATGTTGGAGGTTCACCAGGACCAGAGCACAACGTTCTGGTCCAGTAGGTAAGTGGGGAGGGAGGAAGGTGGGGAAAGGGAATGGGGTCTCTTTCATGTGGGGGCAGGGTGGGCACCTGGGTATGCAACATGAAGAAGCTCCCTGTTGTCTCCCTACAGTCAAGATGGTGCAACCCAGGGAAGGGCCTTGAGTGGCTGGCAAATGCAGGCAGTACACAGTATATCCTTGCCTGCCTTTCCAGCCACCCGATTGGCTGAGCACCCTTGTCCAAGTAAAAATCATATTTTCTAACCAGTGATCTGTGTGTTAGCTTCTTTATAATTGTGGGTGGAGATGCAGATTTAGATTCGAGGCAAATAAGAAATCAAAAGAGTATAAATACTTCAAAAATATAAATGATTGAGATTTTGACAGTAAGAATAAGTGATGATGCGATTGCTAATTTTGTATGCACAAGTTTACATAATATGATCGAAAAACATACTAATCTCTCTTAAGATCTCAATTTCTGCATAGGGTGACCAAGATAGGGCTTAGCTTATCCACAAAGTGCGCGTTGTTAAAGTCGAGACCTGATTGGTTCAGACTCTATTCACACCTATACAATGCATTTGAAGTGGGAACTTAGTTATTGCTTTTAAGACAGTTTCAAGTTGCCATTGTGTTAACTTTGGCAGCTTTGCCTTTTGAGAAGCTTTACCTATACAGAACTTTTCCCTTTGATTTCCCTTTTCCCTTTCTACTTTATTTTGTTCTATTTTTTTGTTATTGTTTTTTTTAGTTTTAATTGATTTTCTAGGACATTCTAGTTTATTTTTTTAAGTTTTTTTATTGTAAACCTTTTCTGGAGATAGAGCAGGACCAGCCTTCAGCATCCCCCAATCAAGATTTCCGCTATCAAAGTCTTTGTTTTTGCATAGAGACTTTCCTGCATCGGGATTTCGGTTGTACTATTACTCAAGATTACTCCCAAGTATCTGAAGCTTTTAACTTTTTCTAATAAAGTTCCGTCTAGAGTCCATTTTTGCTGTCCTGTTTTTTTAGTAGATTTCTCGAAGGACATTATTTTGTTTTTTTCTTCATTCAGTTCAAGATTGTTGTCCTTTATGTAAAGTTGTAAATTGGATAGTTGCCGCTGAAAACCACTCATGGTCTGATCCATTAAAATGATGTTGTCCGCGTAGAGGAGTCTGGACAACTTCTCATATACTCGGATAGATAGTTGTTCCTGAGTATAAGGCCATTATCGAGTCCAGGATAGATCTAGGGCACTTCTGTTTGTCCAACTTACTCCATAAAATGTTCCGGTTGACCCGGGCAAACACATGGACCAGGTCAACGAATGCTAGGAAGACACAGGGTTTACCCTCGTTGATCTTAGCCTTCACACAGCTTCACGCCAGGATGTTTGCTGTTGTCCCCAAGACCTTAATAAATCCCGCTTGAAAGGGGTCTGAGGTGGCGCTTTGTCTGGTCCATTCTTGGAAGTTGTCCAGTGCCAAGCATCCAAAGAGTTTACCTATTGTATCCAAAAGGGCTATTGGTCTATAATGTTGTGGGTTGTCTTTGGCACCTTCCTTGAAAATTGGCAACACACAAGCCGTTTTCCAAAATGCCGGTATTGTTTTGGTTTTCTTACAATTTAGGAAAACCTCACTTATAAAAAGTGACCATACCTCAGGATGTTTTTTTTACATCAAAATGTGTAATCCCATCCGGTCCCAGAGCTCGCGAACAGTTTAATTTCTTTATTTTAGCTTGAATCCTTTTCTGTGTCGTGCGGGTTCATCCAGCGACTTACCATTTGTTTGCGTTTGTTTGGTAAAGTCTCTTCTGTTATTTTATATAAGGTCGTGAAATGGTCGATCCAATTTTGCTCACCCACATTGTTCTGTAGGGTGGAATTTGTTTCTTTTGAAGTACATTTTATTAGTGTCCAGAATTCCTGAGGATTCCTTCCACAAACGGCTCATAGCATTGTCGCTGAGTCTGCTTGGTAGAGCTGAGCCTTATGCTCCCTCAGCCATGTTCTATAACTTTGTTCGGCTACCTTTGCCTCGTTGTTTTTTTCCTCTGTGTTGACTTTTGTTGTGGTCCTTTTTGCTTTTCTTAGGATCTTTCTTTTATCCACTAGTTGTTGGTTATACTCATGAGTGTGTGGTTTCGATGGTTTGTTGTTTTTGCTCTTTGGCATGATATATACTGAAAGCAGGGGTTGATAGTCCACTCCAATCGAGACCTCCTGCTTACGGAATTAGTTGAGTTCTAAATACTGTGTCGTCAAGTTCTTAATGGCTGCTTGAGTAAGCCTCAGGGGGGATCCGCCTCCACAATTTTCAATTTCTGAACACATTTTCTTTATCGCCAGTCGAGACGTTCCCCATGTTGTTATTAGTAGATTATGATCACTTTGTTTCGTTTTTAAAACTACAAAACTTTCTACTAGCACCAGGAATTCTCGGGAGACGTTAAGTGTGGTCGATTGTTGCTCTCATCTCGTCTCGTTCCCATGTTGGAACACCCAGTGTCGCTGTTTTTGTCATCCGGTGCAAGTAATGGAGATCTTTCGAATCCATGAGGGTTATCCATTGCCGTCCTCATTCTGACGGTTTTCCTGAACCTCATAAGGTTTCAATGGTACGCATTTTGTCACTGCAGACTGCATTTAGATCCTCATTGATGATTGTGTATTTGATTTTGTATAGTTCATAAGCAGATTCAGTTACTCCGAGGAAGATCTCATTGGATGTGTACCTAGGGTTCCAATAGGTGCTAATCAGTAGAATATTTTCTACTGTGTCTTTTTTTGTTTCTTTCTTAACGTCCGGACGTTGCCAGGAGATCAGAGTAGCCTGAATGAATTCCGACAAAAGTAACATTTTTTTAAAATGGAGATTGCCGTCTGATCGAATTGCTGCAATTATGCCTGACTGGGGGCGGCCTTTGGGACCTTTAAAGGCCGTAGTAAATGCCAATTCATAGCCATCCATAGTCAGTTTTGAACATAGTCAGGACTCCTGAAGGCACAGAACATCGAAATTACCCAGATTTACATCACTTCGGGAGGTCAGATATCCAAATCCTCTGGTGTTCCAGGACCCCATTGTTAATTTATCGTGATGAACTTCGGGTAACACATTGTTTATTTGCAGGTTTCCACTTTTATCTCTCGTAACTCCATTGTTCCTTGTTTTCAGTCTGGTTTCCGTCCTGGCTATTCCACAGAGACTGCTCTCCTTTCTGTTCTGGATTCCCGACACTCTGCACGTCACTCTAAACACTCCTATCTTCTCATTTCTCTGGATCTTTCTGCAGCTTTTGACACTGTTGACCACACGCTTCTATTGACTGCCCTCTCTTCTTTTGTTCTATTCTATCTTGGTTCAAGTCATACCTGTGCCAGAGGACTTTCTCAGTCTCTTGGGCCAGGGATTTCTCCAAAATGTTTCCGCTTATTTATGGTGTTCCTCAAGGCTCTGTCTTTGGTCCTTTCCCCTTTTCGCTCAATACCTCCTCACTTGCTGGTGTCATTTCTTCTTTTGGGCTATCCCACCATTTCTACGCTGATGACACGCAACTCTTGCTGCCTTTCCCGTACTTCACTGATGATATTCACCTTAAACTCAGCGCCTGTCTCCTTGCTATTAAATCTTGGATGACAAACCACTTCTTGGTGCTCAATGCTGGTAAAACTGAGGTTGTTTTCTTTCCTTCCACCACCTTTCCACCTCCCCTTCCCTCATTCATATAATTTCCCCCAGCGCAGTTACCTACTTCTTCTACAGCCCACAATCTGGGTCTTTATTTAGACTCAGATCTCTCCTTTAGTCATCACATCTCTCTATCTGCCCGTTCCTGTCGACTCCACTTGCACAATATTAGGAAAACCTGTCCTTTCATGACTTTTAAGGCCAATCAACTCATGGTGTCTGCCTTCATCTTTTCACGGCTCTTCTATTGTTATTCTACCCTCTTTGGACTTCCTTTATCTCTTCTAGATCCTCTGAATTCTGCATTCAATGCCTCTATGCAGGTTCTATGTCTCCTTGCTCCTTGTGACTCTATTTCGTCCTCGCTGGCTGGCCTGGGATGCTTTCTTTTCATCACTGTTTAAAATGTAATGTTTTATGTTTAGTTGTGAAATCTCTCCATGGCCTTGCAGCCCTATATCTCTCCTCCCTTATCTCATTTTATACCCCTTCTCGCTCACTCCGCTCTTCTTCCCATTCCCTTCTTATTGTTCCTCGCCCTCCCTGTCCTCAGTCTCGTTTTAGTTCTTTTTCTCTTCTGGTTCATTTACAATGGAATGCTCTCCCACTCTCTCTTTGCTCCATTTCTCTCTATCCTACTTTCCGGGTCTCTTTGAGATCTTTCCTTCTTTCTACTGGTTAAGAAGGTTAATGTAAACACAGAAATCTGCTGTGTTTTCTATTCTTTTTCTTCTTTTTTCTCCATTTTAAATGTACCATTATGTTCTTATGTACAGCGCTTTGGTGTATAGCACTATATCAAAACTAAATAAATGCAAAATACAAAATACCTGATAACGTGGTTTGCATGAGCTCAGTGGGCAACTCTGAGGTCAAATTGGCACTTTGACATAATTAAATAATTAAATAATGTTGCGCTTCTCTTGAGACCAGACACACGGACACCCAAGCCATTCCTCTCAACTGCAGTTCTGAATATTTTGGCATCACCTCTCGTTCCTCGTATCACAAATCACTGGATGTTCTGTACCTCGCACACCCCATAAGGCTCTCTTGAGGACTGCATAACTTGCCCCAATTTTGAAGGATTTTTACACTCTATTTCCTAACTGCGTGGAAGTTCAAATGGGGTGGCCATCATTCTGGGGGACCCAGTGCCCTAAATCTACACCATGCATTTCAGCAGCTCCGTACCTCTAACCTGGCTCCCATGGGTTTGTCCTTCGGGACAGGCGCAGCCCTACCCCCTGCCTCGCCATCCACATTTCATTCCAGATTCGCAGGCCTACAGTTTGATACAATTGAACCACTACCGGTTCAGCACAACAGTATTCTCAGCTTTACTGTTGGGGCATGAGGAAAGGGAAAATCATTTGAATTTCTTATTTCCATGCTGCTACACCTTCAACAGAGAATGTAAAATGCTAGGCCTCACTCCAAGTATGGCGATGCTTCAGTATTTCCCACACCCATGCCCACGGCTTTAAGTGGGGTAAGAAATTGAGGGGGGGGGCTCGTTTGGGGGCGTGGCTTCCATTGTGGGCGTGGCCTAAAACGTGCACAAATCATTGTAAGGTGCGCAAACAAATATATAAATGTATGTGAGCATTTATATATTTGTATGCATACTACTATGGTTTGTGTACCTTTCAAGCCTTATAAACATACCAATGTTACGTATGTCTATGTTTATAAAAAGGTGGCTTGAAAAGTGCACAAACCATAGTAATTTACGCACACTTGTGTGCTTTCCTTACTATGGTTTGTGCACTTTTCAAGCCACCTTTTATAAGCATAGAGATTTATAACATATTTCTATGTTTATAAAAGACGGCTTGAAACGTAAACAATTCAAGGCATCTTTTATAAAGCGTTGAGGACGGACAAAACCCGAGGTGGCTTTGTCCATCGACAAAGCTTTATAAAAGATGCCTTGAATTGTGCACGTTTCAAGCGTTCTTTTATAAACATAGAAATATTTCTACGTTTATAAAAGATGTCTTGAAACGTATACAATTCAAGGCATCTTTTATAAAGCTTTGCCGATGGAGAAAGGCGCCTCGGGCTCTGTGATCTCTGCTCAGAGCAGATAGATCACTGAGCCCGAGGCGCCTTTGACCCTCTGCGAACCCGCGGGCTCCGTGATCTAATCTGCATATTAGATCATGGAGCCCGCAGGTTCGCTGAGGGTCAGTGACCTGGCGAGGGCAAACAAAGGAACTCTAACTTCCCTGATGACCCCTCATCTGAGGGGTCATCAGGGAAGTTACAGTGACTGACAGAAGTGCCAGCCAGCCTCAGCGACGCTGTGCCTGGCTGGCACTTCTGTCAGCTCGCCTGAAATTAAACTGGCGGGCGCATCTCCCATCGCGGTCGCGGCGGGATAATGCATCCCGCCAATGTTGTGTGGGATGGGGGGCGCCGGCAGGGCCCCGGCTCAGTCCCACTTTTGGAGACTGCCGGGGGCCGGCCCTGGCAGGCCCGGCCCACTTTAAGCACTGCCCATGCCCCTGTGTGCACTGTCATTGTTATACATCATATTACACTACTGCTATACAATATCGCCTGTGCCTACCTATGCTTCTATATTGAGATGTAGACACCTCTTCTTCCAGCTTTTGGTTTTCACCCCCTTGCAGCGGTGCACGTCAATTTTCGCATGCACTAATGGATTATCCTCCGCAAAATCGTTTTGGCGGGATGGGGGCTGAACGTGCTAAAGTCTTATCTATCCACTCTGGGAAACATGAAAGTCGCAGCACATGGCCAGTGAAAGCCATGAGCACAATAATCTTGATAAATATCTAACGGTGGAAATCCGAACTTTGTCCCCTGCAATGACAGTCATGAAAATCCTTCATGCATGGTGAAGAGCTGATGAAAGACGCAGCAGTCCTCCGCTGCGTTCCATTAATTGTTTGAAAGACGAGCGCTCGTAACAGAAAAAGGACAAACCCATTTCAGTTTTGGGTTGCACACCACAGGGATTGACCCCAGGTTGTCAGACCGTCATTTATAAGTGTTGAAGGGTCCTACCGTGCACCATATCTCCGGGTCCAGTAAGGCTGCCAGAGCCTTCCAGGTAGGAGGGTTCCATGTGTGAATATCCCCGCAATAATATCCCCATACAAAAATATGGTCTATGGTCGTTCCAGACGACCATATATACGACAATATTTTTGGTGGGGATAATATGTAGTGATACCGGCAGGAGATGTGGTGCAGGTTTTTTACCTACTATGGCAGGTTTAGAAAACCTGACGCTATATGTGTCTGTCCTCACAGAAAACCTAAAATCACTCCAAACTATCCAAAATAAATATGCAAGATGCATTTCAAACCTCAATCCTTATGACCATATCACTCCAGCTCTAAAAACACTCAACTGGTTGCCCATCAAATCTAAAATAGAACTCACAATCCTAAAGACCCTCCACTCGTCTACCCCCTCATGCCTCAAATCATTCCATAAGCTTGCCTTCCCACACAAATAGGACTAAACGAACAACTCTCAAATGTTGGTGCAGAAAACACAGAGGTAAATCATTTTCCTCATTGCCCACACTCTATGGAACAAACTGTCAGACTACATCTCACAAGAACCCACATTCAACACCTTCTACAAACTAACTGTCGGGGGGAAATTCTGCCGGGGTCGGCTGGGCCGTCCGCGGACCTCCGGGCAGGGAGGCCCCAACTCCTCCCGCGTATCACAAAAATGAGTATGAGGCACACGCAAGAAGCAAGGTGGTTCTGCTGTTTATTATACAAACGGCAGGGATGGGTCAAGGATCGTATGCGTCCGTCCTGACACACACACAATCGTGGGGCTCGCAGGCCCTTTTTACCTTGGTATGACGCGCTACTTGCGTCACCTCGAAAAGTTAGCAAAAAACCTATCTCCACTCTGGATTGGTTACTTGAGTGGTAGGGTAAGTATGTTCCCACGCCACTCTAAGTAATCTATCTCTTAGGGCAGGCAAGCATGGGTGGAGGTGGGGCATTGAATATTCTATGGCCAAGAGGAATGCTGTGTAGTAGACAAGTACCCTCCTTTTGTTCAGGTACGTTGGCCTTCTTACTTCATATACAAATTGGTGTGACAATTCTTCTGGGTAGTTATCATCTGAGGGAACCATCTACTCCTAGGCAGTGAATTTGTTAGTTAGCTACTTTCTTAACAGTACAATAATACGCAGTACCTGCATGTGCGAGAGAAAAGAAAAAGAGAACATTCAAGTGTTTACGTGTGTATATGTGCAAAACAATGTCCTTCAGTTCGGTCGTTACTGTAGTGGGTAGGGGGTCAATGGGCAGAGGGTTTGGGGCTTAGCTGGCGGAAGTCTGTTTACTCTTTGATCGTGTGACCATGGGGTGGGTGGGTCCAATAGTTGTCTCTGGGGGATCTGGGGGTGGGGGTTGACAGGGTATGGGGACACTTAAGCCGTCAGCAATGGCAGAAGTCTCTTCCTCCGTTGGTGACGCTGTTGTTGTTCTTCCGATGGCCCCGTCGGTGGCGCTGGGTCGGGTCTGGAGTTTGTAGATCTTTACGTCATGTAGGTGATTCCAGGCACGTTTGTCCTGTAGCTTTACTGCTCTCGTTGATATCTCCTCTACCAGATGGGGGCCAGTGAAGTGTGGGCTGTTCCACTTCCTGTTGAAATTGCGGAGTAGCACGTGGTCACCTTTAGCAATTTTACACAGTCTTTCCTTTTCCAATTCTTTATCCGCGTCTTCTTGTTGATCACTGTTAGACCCGTCCCGGCTGCGCTCGAGCTGTTGAGACACAAACACTACACTAGCAATCAAAGAAGACACATATTGGTACATTTCATCACCAAAAACAGTGGCAGTACTATCGTGGTCTGTGAATGCTCTTGATGTTGGTGTCAGAGGAAGGCGCATTTGACGTCCGGTAACCACCTCGTGAGGGGTGAGGTGGTGGTCGGAACCTGGTCTATTCCTTAGCTCAAATAGGGCTAGCGGAAGGCAATACAACCAACTCTTTTTTGTTGTTTGCTGTATTTTTGCAATTGCCTCTTTTAGTAGGCCGTTCAGGCGTTCGCATACACCGTTGGCCTGTGGGTGGTATGCACATGCAAATTTATGCTTGATGCTCAATAAGGACGTGATGTGCTGGAACATTTTGTTTGCGAAATGTGGGCCATTATCTGACCGCAGTCCCTCGCACACCCCCCACCTGGGGAAGACCTCCCTCACTAGGAATTTAGCTGCTCTGAATGCATCTGGGTGTGAACATGGCCCTGGTTCAATCCACCTCGAAAATGGGCATACTACTACAATCATATACCTGTTTCCTTGACATACGTTGATCATATCAACATAGTCAATATGGAGATGTCGGAAGGGTCCCTCTGGCTGGGGTATAGTACCTTTTATCACCTTCAGAGTGTGACCGGCCGTAAACTGTTGACATGTGAGACAGTTACTCATAAACACCTCCACATGGTGTGTCAACTTCTTCCCCTTGTATGTATTATGCAGATGGTTTAATAGCGAATGTTGGGTATATGAATCGAAGCTACCATTAGGCGGCCATGGGGTTGTCATTTTGTTGTCCGTCCCCTGTGTCCATTCAATGCTATACTTGATCAATTTCTCCCGATGGGGTGACAGTGTTTTGCATATGTGCTGTAGTGGGGTAGTGAGGGTGTTACCCCACCCTCCCGATCCTGCTCCGTGTGACATAGCAGCGCTCCACTTGCTATCCTTCCCCTATTTGGTAGCTGTTATTTTACTAACACCTACAATACACAACCTTTTACCTTTACCTGGCCCCGTGAGTTTGGGGACTTGCGATAGTCTGCTAGGGAAAATTATTAAAATATAGTATTTACATTTGTATATTCTTTTCTTTCTTGTCTTCCTTTACAGAACACCCTTACGGCCCCCTGCGGCCGAGGCGCACGTAGCCCCCTACGGCTGCGTACCCCTTGTGACGTTCTTATACAGTCGTCCTATTTTCATTTGCTCCTCCTCCCTCTTCTATACTTACCGTGGCCGGCGTTCTCCGTGCGCAGCCACGTTCCCCGTTTCGCCTTTTCCCCGATCAACTCGTTACCGTTTATCTCCGTTTCCACTCCCTTACCACAACTCTCTTCCCCACCACCCTCCGAAAGAGAGATGCCTTGTGCTCGGGATATCCTATGAAAGCCCTACTGGTGACGTCACCGATCTCTTCAAACTACTAGTAAGTTCTTAATACACTTGCACTCTACCCCCGTTAACCCCACAGCTGTCTTCCTGTCACGCCTGGAACAAGGTAATCAACAATATATAATCGGACTGCGCACGCTGCGTCGCCTCGCGTGTGATACGCCCCTCGACAGGAGGGCTTAACCAGCCAATTATCTTCCGTATTGGGCAACCACCTAGCTACCGCCTACAGGGAAACGTCATCTACCTATTGAGTTTCTTGCTCGATCAATAGGGATCCTCATCTACTCATTGATCAATAATCACCAAATCGTAGGAAACCGCACACACACACCTGTACACATAGTCGCGACCTAGGCCAATCAGTGTCTACGAGCGGCCGCACGTGATGTTTTTCGTGCTCCGCCCCCCTCTTTCGCGTAGCGTAGCCGACTGCTCTCGCACTCGTTCGGCTACCATTCATTTCATAGCCAACACTAAATTGTCAAACCTTCGCCGCGCACCTGTGCAACACCTCCCCCCTCCCTCACAATTCCACATTGCTTGTTGGGTGTGGCATACTCACCAAGCTCTCTCGATGCGGGGCCGCTCGACTGCGTGCACCCCTCCAAGCGGCTCGCCACCTCCCCTCGTCTGGACAACGTCTGGACACTCGCCAACCGCGGGCGGGATACTTCTCAACCGGCTCCCGAAGGCCAATATCCGGATTGCGCTGTCCGGTCTTCTCGCAGTTCCGCGATGGTCCTGTAGTCCTCAGAAGGGGGCAGCGGCAGAGGGGGCCGCGCCGCCGGACCTCCTCGCAGCTGGAGCACTCAGAAAAATAAAATAAAAGCAGACCTTAAACAGATCTCAGCAGTGCCTCCAACTTGTCGGGGGGAAATTCTGCCGGGGTCGGCTGGGCGGTCCGCGGACCTCCGGGCAGGGAGGCCCCAACTCCTCCCGCGTATCACAAAAATGAGTATGAGGCACACGCAAGAAGCAAGGTGGTTCTGCTGTTTATTATACAAACGGCAGGGATGGGTCAAGGATCGTACGCGTCCGTCCTGACACACACACAATCGTGGGGCTCGCAGGCCCTTTTTACCTTGGTATGACGCGCTACTTGCGTCACCTCGAAAAGTTAGCAAAAAACCTATCTCCACTCTGGATTGGTTACTTGAGTGGTAGGGTTAGTATAGCATACATATAGAGAAGGGTATTAGTGGCTGAGGGTCAGTCAGGTGGTATACCTGGGTTGTCCCTGCAATTAGATACATGAGAATTGTTACATGAAGACCCCTGAGGATTGGTCAATGTTAATGGCGTAGGTGATAAGAGCCCCATGTTCTGATTGGTGCGCTCGCGAGCCTCCCAGCCTGGGACCATCACCGTTCCCAGCTCGCGGTGTACCTGTCATTTGCAACAATGTTTCACTATGGGTACGTGTAGACAATGCGAGGATTTATTCATAGGCTGGAAGGCCGACTACTCCCACTGTCGCAGATGTCCATTGAGTCTTTTATTTGTATCTGCCTGTGTCTTGTAACGAGGGATCCAGGCGCCTCCATTCTCCTAGCCTTGGCATCCTTTCAGGTTTGGCTTGGTCACGTGAGGCGGGACCGTGTTTGAGGCCGAATTCTGCACAATTAATATTGTTTTTCCCACTGTGTGCCTTGTTTAATTTGCAGGTGCGACCTTGACGTTGGTGTGCGGCGTGCGAGATTGCAACATTGTGGCTTGGCTGTCTGCTTTTCGCCGAGCTCATTCTGCAGGATCAGCAACCGGACTCTTGTTCCTTTTAATGTTCATGGAAGCTCTTGCTTGCGGCCTACTTGAATCAGGTGCATAAATGGAGCCGTTGAGTGCACAGGCGCTTTAGGTTATAGGGTTTATGTGAAGCGTAAGCAAGCCATTTAGATAAGTTCATCGTGCGTCTTGCGTTTCTGCATCTTAAAAGCCTATGTGAAAAATAATAAAGATGCACGTCCGTGGATGTGTTCGTCACCTACGTCATAGCGTTGAGTATATTCTTCGTGTAGGTTGGTGTAGGAGTGTCCAGTGTGCATGGTCGTAAAGGTGTGACCGTTGGCTAGGTCGTCATGGCATCTCTAACGATGTGTTGGTTTAGTCGAGTTGATCCATGTTGCAGGTGTCGGCCTGGGTAGGGCGAGCTGCTGGGCAGGTAGGGCAGGTAGGTGGGCACATCCGTAGGTTCCTGTACCAAGGTATTTGGTTGTCTGGTAGATGGGCAAACTCATCTCGTGGCGGGTGCCTAGGCCGTGATCCTCTAGGCCAAGCGCGAGAGGGGATTGGTGGGAGCCTGTTGTTCCATTCTCCCACTTCATAACCAAAGACTGGTACACTGCCAACGTTCAGTCACAAACCTGGCACACCACCTGCTTCAAATTTCATAAGGCACTTCTTCACCCACATGACTCCATTCCCTCTTTCATCCTCTCAACTATACAAGCACTTAGACACACCAGACGCCACTCTCTACAACCACCCCCTCCACCTTGGTTAACACATTCTCTCTCTGACCCCCCCCCCTGCTCCTTTATGTCTCCTTAGCAATTCTGGAACTTAGTCTCTTGTGCCTTGAAAGTATTTAATATAATTAAGCAATAAGCCCCGAGCCGCGGAGGCATTACCGAGACAGGTAATGCCCCGGGGTCCATAGTTACAGGCCCGAGTGAAGTAAGGGCCTTAACGAAGGCCCCGGGGCATTACCTGACTCAGTAATGCCCTCACGGCGAAGGGTTTATTGCTGTTAGTACTCTGGCCCACAATACCTGGGTACTAATATCATTCTTTTTCTGTTCCGAAATGCTGCAGTGTTTTGGAACAGAAAAAAAAATGTCAAGAAAAGTGCCCGCCGGGAAAGGGAAAACGGAGTCCGTTTCCCTTTCCATGGCGGCCACCGGAGCAGACGCGTTGGGGAACAGAAGTGTTCCCAGCACGTATGCTCCAGAAAAAGGAGAAAAAAAGAAGGTAAGTGGGGTTGGGAAGGCGGGGAAGGGATTGTTTGCAGGGGAGGGGGGAGGAAGAAAGAAAACACTTACATGAATCACCGGCGAGGGAGGATGGCAGCCTCCAGCCGCGTGGAGGCTCGGAGCAGGGATTGCCCCGGTTCAAACCTCCTCATTGGCTGAGGGCTGCCACACCCCTCCACTGGGGATGAAGATTCGAGGGATTCTGCGTGGTGTATGGACCGGGCGAGAGCCAATCAGATTGCGTCTAACAATCTGATTGTCTCTCGCCGGGCACTAATTCAATTTCAATGACCTGTTCATGCTTTTACATTTTTGCTGCAACCAGATGACTTCGGTACCTTGAAGCACTTGTGTGATCTGGCACCTGCATTTAAGGCACAAATAAAATCAAATAAAAAATGTTGATGTTGATGGTGCAGTGGAAATGCTCTTTCCAATTTGTGTAATGAAAGATATTAATTCTAAAAGCATACAGAGTACCTCTCTCCCACTGCTGATTGGTGGGTGGTTGGAAGAAGGTCCAAGAATCTAAAGAGATCAGCTACCAAGATGGGCACCAAGCCATGCAGCCAAATACTGCAAATTCTAGGGCATAGCCACGAGGAAAGAGTTAGGGGGAGTGATACCCTAGTCAGCGACAGCCATTCCACTCAAGAAGCTGAGGAGTCCCTCCACGGCGAAGAGCAGTGATCTGCAGGACCAGATGCGGAGGAAGATGAGCCTAAAAAGGCCACCTCCATGACATTAGAGTTGTCAGCCATCTTATGGTGAGCCAGCCAGAGCCAGTCAGTTTCTCCTGAATCACACCAAGTGTCATGGACGGGACTCTGTAACTGTGATCAGCTGAGTTTTTGTTGGTAGTGCTGTTGTTGCCTGACTGTTAGTCTTTTCTGGTGGAGCATCAACCAGACAGTCTGTTTTAGCCCTCTTCTTTGAGGAAGCTTTGATACCCAACTTAGCCTGAGATGGCATTTCTCAGCAGCAATGGTGGAAGATGTAGTACCCCTGTGGTTGCCCCCGATTCCAGACAAGTTTGCAAGGGATCCGGGAACTCTGAAGTCTCCCCCGGTTGCCTGTTTAACCCCATGAAGAGGGACCTCAGGGTTTTCCTCTTGTAGCTCTAGAACCATGTGATCCCTCCCAGCACTGGCCACCTCTGGAAAGCCGTTGGCGGCCTGAGGCATCCTAACAACAAGATCACTCACTTTTTAGTGACCTTCAGGTGAATTTATTCCTGAAATTGTGAAGGCTCAACTCAACCAACTCAAGGTGGAGAGAACCCCACGCGACAAACTCAGAGAGCATCGGGAGAAGAATAGGAACAATTGAAAAAGGAGGGAAAACCACTGCATGTCACAAGTGTCAAATTCTGACTACACAGTGAAGAGGATTGAAGGGCAATGCCAGGGATGTGTAAAAATGGGAGCATGACATTTATATTCCATGCAGTAAAACAACGCTCTGGTTTCAAACACATAAAAAGGAATGCCCCGTAAGTGTGGAGGAAAGTACTTTTTCTTAAAACACTATGACAAAATAACCCTTTTTAAGCATCTTTGACTATACAAAATAATTGGAAGAGGTGTATATGATGGCCCCACAGTGCTAGGTTTCTGATAATACTTTGCTCAGAGAAAGGTGTCCAACTCAGGCTTAGTGTTTTAAAAGCTATTATCGCTTATGATCGTGAATTGGAAACTTGACCAGACCTCCTTTATGTTAAGTAACCTGTTTTGGCAAAAATGCTCATATACGATGGCTGATAAAATAATTCCATCGAAGTTGTAGTGGCAGAAGAAAACTAGTAATACACCTTTATCAATTTTAGTAAAAGCTCAGAATGCAAACTGAAAATCTTGGGAAATTATATTAAAACCAGTATTAATCCATCATGTAATCGGACACGGAAGGCACAGTATTGTCCAACTCAGCCACATTGTCATAATGGCACTTGCTTTATGCATGGGGGCAGCTCTTATCAGAATAGTAAATTCATGGAGCCAAATGAATAGTTCAAGTTTTTCCATCAGAGGAGATATGTCAAGGCACAACTCCTCACTGGGGCAACACAGTTCATTGGCACCTTTAGAACTAGCTAATCGTTTTTAGAATTGGGGTAACTGAGAATTGAGAACTATCTGTTGGGGTGTGAAAATTGGAACTAGACACCAGAACTCGATTCTTATTACAGTGTATGCATTTGGTAGAGTGTAAACCAGCCCAAAGACATTCAGAGCACTGCAAACAGAACACACATTGTATAAACACTATTACCTATGACAATTAATTTAGAACATAGTAAAAACGGTGCAAATATTCAGAACAATCGTTTCTCGGTTTCTTCAAAAGGTACCAGACAGTCTTATAAGCTTCTGTCAATGTCATTGTATTTCAGAGATCCTCCATGATAATTTAGTGGTTAATTGTTTTTGCATTTAATTGATTGCCTGAAACAAGATGCTCTTAATGTTTTCTGGATAGGGACAGTGTGTAGGATACAGGGAAACATATGGGTAAAAGTATGTGCAATGGAAGGCGTTCACTAGCAGCGATTCCATAAGATAACAAAACAGAATATCTCGTTTCAGACCGTCTAGATAATTGTCTGTTACTTATTACAACTTTCATTCAGGGGGCCTTTTTAAATTATCTTCACTCTGCTTGATTGTGACTTAACTGCAATGTAATTTTATGTAGGAGAGCTCCTGGTAAGTACTTTCTATTTCAATTGCCCTTCCAGTCAATAATTAGGCGTCTTATATTGAATACATATGACTTCATTTAATACAAACAAGCGATATTTTACCATAATAAGTAATTTGTGTCTAACCAATATGACGAAACTGTAACACAATCAGGCACTACACTGAAAAATGAAATTTGAAATGAAAATTAACTGTGCTAATATTCTGCAGATACTGCAATGCAACAAAGTAATGCAACATATAAGACTACTGTGTTGTTTTGGATAAAGAAAAAGAATCGGCCAAACAACGTCCAAACAACTAGCGCAGAGCAAACATCATTCATTTTTTACAGCCTTGTCAGTAAGGTTTCTCATGTTTGTCTCCCGCAAACCTTGACTTTTCACATGAACTCTATAGGCCCTTTTTATGTACATATTCAAAACAATATCAACAGTTTTAAGGTCACCCAAGGACAGCGGTCCATTTCGGTAAAAGATACATGTTTAAGCCCTCATGAAAGGGCTTCAGGAAGTGTGCCACATGCAGGGGAGGATGGAAGAAAATTGCAGAATCTGGACTTGTTTGATGCCCTGGGATTTCTTGACCTTTGGAACATCAAGCAATGCCATAAGCATTCTACTGGCATTTCAATGATCCACAGCAATATGTATTTCATCTGTAGCGAACAAAAAGAGGAAATATTTAAATGTCTCTAAATTCCTAAAATGAGGAGAATATAAAATGTAGGCTTTGGGAATCTATCACTTTGTGTTTCATGTTCTCTCTGGAACCTTCAAGGTGATTTGACATGTGTGCGGGCTCGTCAGTTTCTGTCTCGCAGTTTGTTATTTTACGAGAGCCTCTAATTGTCAATGTCTTTCCTTCCTCCAAATGTCTTAATCCGCAAACTCTTCTTAGAAAATCTTTTCTGTTCTATGTGATCAAAACTTCCTTTAATAGAAGTGAAGATTGATTTTCCTCCATTTCTTCATTTCATGGTTTCGTTTGTAATCTGTGGTTCTTTTATCTTCAAAAAAATAAATTCGAAATCTTGCGTAAATCATATTATGTAATCTAATTCTGAAGGTTATTTTCATTACATGTTCTAAAATCATTGCCTTTTTTCCCCTGACTTCGGTTCCCGGCTATTTATGGTCTACATTTCTAACTATTCTGATTGCAATTTCTGAATCCATCTTCCTTTTATTTTTCAGACGTCGTATTAATAAAATAAAATTAGTTAGAGGGCCTAACAAAATTCTGCTGACAATGGACGATGTGACTTTCATCAACCCCCAGCTGAGTGTAAAGGTAAGCACCTCCCATCATATGTTTTGCTAAGAGTTCCAAGATTCAATATAGCCCCATCTAGGGGGATGTCTTATCCCATGCGGTGCAGGGATTCACCAGTCCCATGTCATATTGCCAGTGTCTCGATTGTGAAAGCAATTCACGTGGCAGATGGCATTTCCACATTCATTCATTGAACAGGAATACCACTGGTGGCATTGAAATGCCCGCATTGTCAGCTAATATTGGCTTGCGTCTTACATGCACGGACTGTTTCTCTCTCTAAGAGACTATGGGCCTCATTATAAGCCAGGCGGTCCGTAATTAAGGTTTCCGTTAACAGCGTACCAGGACCCTTTTTCGCACCGCCAGACTACAAGTATGCCTTCAGGGGCCGTTGCTCCCAGCAGGTCTGACTTGACGGGGGGCACCGGCCCCTGCATGCATGGTTTTCACGGAAGCACCGGCACCATTGCTTACGTAAGAAATGGTGCCGGTGCTTCTATGTCCACATTCCCACGGAGTTCTATGAGACTCTGCGGGAATGGGGAATTACACTCTTTGCAACCTGACATCCCGGCCAGCCGGGACTGTGTACCTGTGGTACCGGGATATCAGGCGGCAGAACGGTTTTACGAGTTCGGCGGCAACCCGCCGGTATCACCGGCGGGTTACCGCTGACCTTGATGAGGCCCTATAGTTTCAGTTAATTATTTCGTGGCAATAGTACTTTCCTTTCACCTATGGTTGGGTTTCCTTTTTATTCAATTAAGGTTTTTTAACCGCTAGAATCTAATCATAGTATGACAGCGCAAACGTGAACGGGAAACTTACTGAAGATTTTCCTAGCATTGAATAAGTCCTTCAAAAACATGTATTGGCACAAACACTCTTCGGTCTTTTCATTAAGGATATTGATGTGTTTATTTAAGAAAAATGTTTCCAAACATGTTGAATATAAGGGGGGCTACTACACTGATTCTTCTCAGTGCTGATGATGCTGCGGGCAATATGAACACCATAGGGCAATGCAAAGGGCAATTGTCTGTGCCACGAGAATGTTCTGCCTGCAATATGAGTACTGCTTGTCAATTCAATGCAATGAGTGACATTGGCCAATTCAGGGGCAATGGGATATTTCATAGTATAAATTTGATAGAGCGGCGTGAGCGCCATGGGTCAAACTATTCAAAGGTGAGGCCACATGGAGCACTTTGGGGGGAAATTTGCCACATCATAGGGCAATGCTGTGGCATTGTTAGCTACATTGGGTAATTCAGGAGGCAAAGGGACGTGACATGGAGCAATTCTGGGTGCACTGTGAACGCTATGAGGTGATAGTGGGCATGGCATGGGGTAGTTCGTGGGCAGTGCGTTGTGGCATGGGTTCAGGGGGCAATATGAGTGCCATGTGGAAAATCATATGGTAATGAGACATGGCATGGGGGCCAGTTCTGTAGGTAATAGTGTGCACCATGGGGCATTCTAGAGGAATGTAAGTAGCATGGCACAAGTGACGTGGCATTAGGCAATTTATGTGGCAATATTAAGTGGCATAGCTATTTTCTGAGGCACAGTGAGGTGGCTTGGGTTGCTACAGGGGCAGTTTGAGTGATGGGACAATTCATTCTAGGCCAATGTTACATGTCATAGAACTCAGGGGGGAGTGAAGATGCCAGCTTAACAATGTGTTTAACTTGGGCAAAATTGACATGGCTTTTTTAAACCTGGCACTACCATTTTCTGGGGTCAGTAAAGCGGTCTGTACATATCCCCGAGAAAATGTTGATGTCAGTTTAAAAAGAGAAATGCAGTGTTACCCCAGCAAAACTTCTCATCATACTGAGCTGATGATGTCTTTTTCTGGGGCAACTCTGGTATTACTTTGCTGAAAATAGTCTTGCATTCATCTGGGGTAAAAGCAAACATTAGCCTGAGCATGTATGTGGGGAAACACTAGAATGGACATGTTGAGACTGCTATGTTCACTGAAACATAGAATTCTATATTCTCCATGAAAACTGTGATGCTACTTTAAAAAATGGCATGCCAATGTTGCTTCAGTAAAACAATCGTGCTTGCTTGATATGTTTTCCTGAGGCAAAAATGGCACTGATTATTTTGCGACTGGCCTCACAATTGTCTGGGGGCAAAACTGTTGCCAGCATTGTAGTGCTTTAATGTAGCAACCATGATATGGCACAGGTTAATATTAATAAGCGTGGACATGGATAATATGTGGTTAAGTGAGGCCGTTTAAACCTTCCTTGGCAAAGTACACATTTGCATGGGGATGTTTAAAAAAGCAAGGCTGGCACAGTGACCTGAGCTCTGGCTTATTGAATAACCTGCGCTTGTGTGGGCAACACCCATGCAGCTATTTTATGATCAACCCCTCCTATTTATTTGATCAGTTATGATTGGAACAATGATGTGCAATAAAGTATAAATCTCCTGGCACAATATTTAAAACGGCTATAAATTCTAAAGATATATGGTTTATGACTGCCATTTTCCCAGTCTGGTACTGTAGTAGCACGCAGTATAATGTATGCTTTTAGTGCTGTGTCATCACAAATATCTATTTTTGTATGCTTCATACACTGCTTTTATAGTGCACACAGTTTCCAGATGGGTGTGGAAATTATGTACTGCAACAAAATACTCCTGTGTCTTAACAACCTGCCATATTGGAATAAATGATGTGTATCACTAAGGAATTGCCTGTGAGCTTTTCATCCAAATTCTTAGAGAAAATAAGATATACAATGCACTTTTTTTCAATTTTTACAAAATGGTAATGGGGGAGAAACTCTCAAGAAACCCTATGTGGATTTGGGATTGCTATCTATGCTCATTAGTGTTAATTCAAGGAAGGTAGTTATGCTCCACCACTTAAATAATCTGGCAGCCACCACTGTGAAGAGGATGAAGAAAGATAAGGGGAAAGAAATGTAGCGATCTTGCTGGGCAGCAAGGTTTAGTGGAGCAAATGCAAAACCAAGGAGGTGATGGCTGGAAGGTTTGGAATTAATCCTAACCTCTGGCATAGCTCTGGGCATCCCTCCAGACCATCACTGTTCACCTGCCAAGCCATTACAAAAGGGGAAAGACCATATGCAAATCAGGCTTGGTCCCACCCCAAAAGGGGCAGTCCAGCCCAAACCGCTTGGTCACATCCCTTCTGCACGAGACCACAAGCATCCCCAAACATGTTTCAGCCTTGTTAGTCCTCATCAGTGAGGAGAAGCTTGGGTCTCTAGGTCCAGCAGGCATGGAACCCACATCTGGGCATGCCCGTCCCACTCGGGGTGCCTTTTGCAAAACAATGTAGGTGATGGCTGGAAGGTTTGGAAGCAACAGTGGAGCAACTGTACATATAAACACTCATCATGGAATGAGGCCTGAAGGATCAAGGAAGTGGTGCAATCCTTAAAATCTTAACATTCAAAGAGAGTATGACACTTTATTTTCTATATGTCATGTCCATAGTTATCGGGGAAGAGTAATGCTCTGATTAGTTTCCACCATGCACAAAGGCTCAAAGGGATGGAACATATTGCTATTGTGAGGAGCCAGGAATGAGACGCAGACACAGGGGAGTCATGGGTTTGGTCAAAGACTTTTATTAAAATAAAAGGAAGTTGGAAAATGCCTATCTGTCCTGCTATACGAGGTGTTTCCCTACCTAAAACCAAAACTAAGGGTTTGTCAATGGTTCGAATGTCCAAAACAAAGCATCCTTTTTCCAAAGTACTTTTCTGGCCCTCATATTCTAAAATCAACTCTGAGATGAAAAGGGGAAAATGCTTTGGCCTTTAGTAGTTAATAAATGTTCAAAAAGGAAAATGTAAAATGCCAACACAAACGTTCCAGAAGGATAGGTTTCCTTGTTCCACAGGGTGGTTCCCTTCCCCTGGATTTCTCTTCACTCTGTTTTATATTTAAATATATCAGTTCCTTCAGTTTCTCTTGATCAACAACAGAACTGGTACAACAACCAACTTTACTTTTATTCTTTATCTTGTTGGGATACATGGTGTACTCTCCTTCCAGGATTTCACCTCTCTTCTCTTGATCAGCACAGCCTTTTGCTAATCTTGATATGTCCTTATCAGGACCATACACTGTTCAGATTGTCCTTGCCTGTTGTGCTTCCCTTCCAGGGCTTTCTCCTATGACGACACTTGCAACTGACTGGTATACTCTCCTGCCAGGGTTTTTCTTATATATGTATTTTCTTGCACCTTCAATTTGCCTGGTATAGTCTCCTGCCAGGGCTTTTCTTATGTAGGCTCTGCACACTTCCAAACCTGTATAGTCTCTTACATTTGCTTTATCTCGTACTGTATCGGAATGGTATACTATCCTGCCAGGGCTTCCCTTAAATGTGTATTGCATACACTCACAACCTTGAAAGTCACTTACTTTTGTTCCGTTCAACGTTTTAAAGCAATGACTGCTTGCTTTTTTGCTTTCATATGCTTCATTAAATATTATTCAGGTTTGGCATGGATGCCAATACGCCCTGTGTCCCCACTTCCCTTGGGTGCACTCACCGGCTCTTGCTGGCGTATTCTGTTTCTCCTGTAGCAAGCCAATGGTGGTCGTTCAGCATTTCCTTCATTCTCAACGCTTCTGTCTCTTGGCTTCTCTACCTCTCGCTGTTCCTGCTGGGCTCCTCTGCACCGTTTTGGTATTTTGGAAGGCAAAGGCTACCTCTCAACACATGGAAATGCCCAGAAGCCTTCTGCTAGCCTCTGGTGTTCCCACAGCACGTTCTCTCTCATGGTCAACTTCCCTTTTCCTTGTCCTCGAGCTAGTTGGCTCCACGGAACACTCACCAGCCCCACGGTCTCTCATGCCGTACAGAGAGGATTAGTGTTCTCCTGCCCACTGCGTGCTGTGTCAGCTTCTTTTCCTGTTTAAATTTCCCGGCTGTAGGTATGCCCTCGCAACAACTAGAGTGAAGCTTGTGCTCTTGACCTCCATTGATCTGTATTACTCCATTCATCTTCCTCATCACAGTATTCTTGTATTTATGTGAATGTAGGCCAATTCTTGATGATTTTTAAGGGCAAGTCAGTTTTGGATGACTTGTAGGTAGAGTCTGAGAAGGTGTCTTCATGCGTACTAAAAGGCAAGTCACATTTTAATGGCTTGCATACAGATCTTTTATTATTATTATGGTATTTATTGAGTGCGGCACTAGCTTTGAGAAGCAACAGAGGGTTTTTACAGAGGCATATAACAGTACAGATGCATAACAGAGTGCTTTTCAGAGGTAACAACAAAATAGAGTGGGGGTAGGATACAGAGGTGCACAGAGGAGAGGTACATATGTACTTGGAGGCGCGGAGGAGAGGGGCGGTGTCTTGCGAGTCAGGGGGCACGAGGGGTGACAAGATGACCTAGATGTTGAGGAGGAGAATTTCTGAAAGAGGTGGTTCTTGCGTTTTTTTCTGAATTGTAGGCACCTGGGGGCGAGTCTGATGCTGATGGGGAGGAGGTTCCATAGTCTTGGGGTGTACGCAAAGAAGGCTTGTTTTCTGGTCCTGGTCTGGTTCTGGCGGATTTCAAGTCTGTACATTTCCTGGCTTCTGCTGGTGTACTGTCCACCGGAGATGCTGAGTTTCTACGCAAGGTAGCTGGTTGGCTTGAGGGCAACTGTCTTATAGATGATTCAGCAAGATTTGAAGGTGATTTGTGCGTGCAGTGAGAGCCAGTGAAGGTCGATGAGTGCCGGGGTCATATGGTCATATCTGCCTAGACCCTTGATGAGGCATGTGGCCGCATGTATGGCACTTCTCAGGAGCATAAGGGAGGACGAAGGGAGGTCTTCGAGGAGTGCATTGCCCATCCAGATGTGATAGGACCGGTGTTTGAATGGTTGATCTAAAGCTGTCTGGAGGGAGGAAAGTCTTGATGGACTCCAAAGGTGACGGATAGCATTGGCGATCTCGAGGAGTCCATCTGAAAAAACAGCTGCCAGCTTGCGACGTAGGACTTGAACCAGCGTAGGACAAGGTTGCTGATTCGCCTGCGCCGATGTAGGGTGTCCATAAGGGCCTGATAGTCTACTGTGTCGAAAGCAGCCGAGAGATCGAATGGAACCAGAAGGCATGGGTGATCATCGTCAAGGATGTTGAGGGTGGCGTCAACCACGTGTATGGTTGCTGTCTCTGTGCTGCATCTGGGTCTGAACCCGGATTGGTAGATTTGGAGGAGATTGCTGGTGTTGATGTGTTGCTGCAGTTTGGCTGCACCCGCTTTCTCTGTGATTTTATCTTGGAAGGAAAGATGGGTTCTGGGGAGATAGTTACCTAAATTGTCAGGATCCTGAGTGGATTTCTCTAGTAGAGGGAGGATTTGTGCTGTCTTTAGGTTCGATGGGAATGTGCCTTGAGTTAGGGAGCTGTTTATGATCGACGGGTAGGGTCTTGAGGAATTTTATATTTTTGTTTTGCGGAGCGCTTTTCTTTCAAATACCTCGTGGGTTCCTTAGTTCTTATAAGTCTTATAGAGGCGCGTAACTCCCACTTTTTTTCTCATGACCTCCACGTCAAATTTGTGTTTATTAACAAAGCCAGGGTATATCTGCCCCTGTTTTTTCCCCACAAATTGTTGTAATAAGTGGGCGTATTCCACGCCAAGTTCTTCATTAATATAGACACTTTTAAGTTTAGAAACTTCCTCAGGCTGACGTTGCAGCCTAACTCTATTTGACTTCACCAAAATCCGATTGTTCCAGGAGTTGCGTTCCGCCTGCTTTAGGCCTACTAGAGACAAAATCACCATCTCGTGATCGCTATGAGACATGGGCATAACCCGCAAAGATGAAGTTGCTTGTTGAATTTTTTCTGACTCGAAAAAATTGTCTAGAATGGATTTTTGTTCGTCCCTCCTCCACGTAGGGTTGGCCGGTATATCCCCAGTAGTATTTCCATTTAACATTACAAGGTTTCTAACATACATCTCCAACATCCACTTTGTGGCCATGTTGTTGATTGTGTAGATTATTTCAGTGTTTTTCTGCTTGTGGACACGCAATTAGTTTTTAAGTCCCACATATTATGATGTTTGCTGTCTTGTTGGCTAGTAGTAGCTTGTCGACCATTGTTGAGACTTGGTCTCTAAAAGGGGTTGTGCCAGCTTGCAGATGGTTCCAATAAAGATGAATGATGTGGAAATGGCTCATGTTAGAATCTAGATTCCTTGTTGTAGCAATCGTTGTCACCTGTATGAACGCTGAAGTGTTTACTGAGTTAATAATGCGACAGCCCAATCCTTTTTTGGCGAATGTAAACAAACCCGCCATTGGTCTTCGTCTAGATTTTTTAAAAGCAGGATTAATCACCACTTCATAGGCATCGGAAGTCAGGCAAGCGTCCATTCAGGTTTCCTGGAGGCAGACTACATCCAGGTTGGCCGGCCAGGGTTCCTGGAATAAGTGTGAGAAGCCCCTAGTGTTCCAGGATCCAATCCTAAAACCAAGAGGCACCTCTTCAGCCTGGCATTATCTTCTTGTTGGCCTGCTGAGAGCTTCAGCCAACCAGCACCAATCGTTTGAGTCTCTGATTTGATTTTTTGAAGGTACCAGAACACATTTCCTCATTTGCAAGTCACTAACACCTTTGATTGGAATTTTGATGTTTTCATCTTTGGACAGTTTTCCCAAGGGTTCGCCATTGTCGCTCATAACAGCCACCATTTTCACCTTATTGTTTGATTGAGGATGGTCACTCACTCTGATTGATTCTATGCTTATCTTCTCCTCTTCTTCAGTATCTCTTCTGGCTGTCAGCTCTTTCCTAAATGGTATATCATGTGTGTTTTTAAAGGCTTCATTCCCATTTTCTGCTTCAAGGTTATCCAGCTCTTCCGAGATGTCACAACCTAAAGACATAAGAACAGAGGCTGCATCTAAGACTATGTTCAAAACAATTTTTGATCTAAAATTTAGAATGATTTTATCGTTTTGGTCTTCTTCTGTAAATTCAACTGTTTTGATATCGTCAGACTGAATCGTTCTCAGGGAGGGCACATAATGAAATAAGCGTAAGACGTTAGTGCGATTGAGAATTAATTTGTCGCTACTATCAATGCGTTCCAGCCTTGCTCTGTGAGGCGTCTGAGCTTTATCTCTAATGCTTCTGTCCCTCTTCTTGACGAGCCAAGCTCCCCTTTGATCAGAGTTTTTAGACAGGCCATTTTCCCGATTACAGTCCGGTCTGTCTCTTCTCTTTTGCGCATTGTTCTTATCAGCGTCTTCAGTAAGCTTCTTATTGGGCTTCAAGTTGAGCCTCATAGGGTCCCTCTGATTGGCATCTTTTCCCGTCTCAAGCCTTGAAGAATTCCATGTTTCAGCGATAACTTTCTGCTTATCTTCCATCGTATTAAAGGTGGGACTTGAAGGTACAACCTGTTGTCCATCTTCGATCGCAGTTTTTTCAATCAGAATGCAGATTCTGTTGGCCCCTTCTGGTATATGAGTAGGCACCGAGTCTCTTCCCTCCGCTCCTGGTATTGATGGAGGTAATTCAGCTGACACCGCCCCCTCTCCAGTTTCCTCCACCACCTCCTCGGTCTCCAGATCTTCATATACTGACAGGTCCATAAGGTCGGATATTGGTGCTTCATCACTTTTTGGTGGTACAATACCCCCCTCTATGTTCTCATTCTGGTTGGCGGGTAACGGTTCTTTTTTCTTGGGCAGGTGTCTCTCCTCCATATTGTTGTTATGAACAGTGACGTTAACAGTTTTGAGATTGCGTAGACATTTTCTTGAGTCGTTAAACCGCTGTAGATTTTTAGTTCTTTCATTTTTCTTTTTTTTGGTTGACTGGGTTTTGTGCCGGTAGCTGCTGATTTTGGGAGAACATTTCCTTTAAATATGTCATAGAGTTGACTGGGCTTTTAAGCGGTCTGTGGAATAATAAGATCAGGCGCCACTTGCGGGGGGTTTGTTCCCGGTGTTGATGCTGAAGTAGAGGGATTTTGAGGATCCAAGGATGCAAGGTTACTTTCACCCCTGCTGGTTTCCAAGGCACTTGCAAAGCTCGAAATTTTGGGTGACCCTTCCCGTGCATTTGCTGGACACACGCTGAGGCCAACTTGTAAGGTTAGTGAATTAACATGAGCCCCGCCATGGTCAGATTGATTGTCTGATTCTAATACATTGGAAGGGATGTGGGGACTGTTCAAGAGGCTAGGGTCGTGGCTGCTAGCACTTTCAGAGAGGATTTTAGGCTTTTCAGCTGACACTCCTGTATCCTTAATTTTCTCAACCACCACTGTGGTGATTTGATTTTGGATGAGGCAGTCATCCGTCAGTTGGGCCTTTTGGGCCATAGTGTCAGTACTCTGCTTTCGTTGTTGCACATCAGCCATATTTTTGCGCACCCTTGGACTCAGATGCATCGCGATGATGGATGTCTTGTGGGGCGAGTGATCAATGTTTTAACAGATTCAAAGCTTCTCTGGCAATCTCCACCAGTAATTTTTTGTCTAATCTATTATTTCCTTTTTGATCTATAAGTATTTGAAGTGAGTCTGTTTTTTTTTTCGCTTCCACGTTTTCCTTTTTCAATGTAAGGGTGTCTCTTTCCATGTTTACCAGTTTAGAATTCATTAGCGCCACTAAAGTTCCTAAATCTTTAACATTGTCATTCAGTTGTTCGTATAGCTTTAAGAAGGAGGCAATCAGAGAGGGCGCTAGAGGGCTGACCAAGATGGCGGCTTCCTAAAGAGCTCCGAGCACCTCCCAATAAATCCTGAAAAATCATCGCGTTTGTGGTGCTTGTTTTAATTGCCTTCACTGCTGGATGTCTGCGGGAGACGCTGCCACCCTCACCAAGCCCTCAGGTACAGCTGGAGGCCAAGATTTCCGCAACAGAGCCGTGGTTGACAGGGGCCTGACCGTCCGCGATACCTGGAGGCCTTCGCTGGTGTGGGTCACGCTGACTACGGAGTGGATTACTAACGGAGGAGGAGCCTGTGTGGAACCGGACTGGCGTTGAAACATGGATGCCAGCGGTCGCCGAGGATGACCCGCCGTGGACTCCAAGCCGCTTTAGCACAGCATAGGGGCAGGCGCGGCCTGAGCGCCCAGGGGCACGCGGGCGATCTTGTTGCTCTGACTGGCCCCGCCCACCACCCCATCGAGCAGTGGGGAGGCAGCGCTGGTGCCCGTGGGCGAGCCCCCGCAGAAGTCAAGGTAGGAGCGCTCCACGGCATGTGCGGCTCCAGAGGCACACACTCGCTCTTCCAGCCGGTCCGCAATCTGCGCGATCAGCTGCCGTTACACCCCGGCCTGCTCCTGCTAAAGCCACAATTACCTGCAATCACGGGAGCACGCCCCGCATTAGCCGGCACCAACCCTCTCTCTGGAGTAAAGCTGCCATACGCGGGAACTTCAAAGAGCAACGTGCGGATCATTAAGCGGCAGGGGGGCAATATCCCCATACTCCCTCGATTAACAAGCACGTCCAACTGCACACTACAAGTCACGAGCCTCTCCCCTGCCTCCCGGATCACAAAAGCACACGCGGGTGGCAGGGCCAAACCGCACGGCCACCCCGCACCAAGCGCAGACCCCGCATGTGCCACAGCTGCTGCTCCTGGCTCCAAAAACCAACCATAACAGCCTCAATTAAAGGGGACCCAGCCTAGGCACTATCTTACCATACCACACTACTGTGCAACAGTCCAAGCGAGGACAGACAGTCATAACCCCAACCATACCAGAACCTAATAGAGTTGGTGGTGACTCCCACCTCTGCTTGGGTACTAAACTCATACCCCATCAGAACAATTACAAGCCCATATAAGCAGCGTCTGCTAACACAGACAGCCAATGAGGTTGCGGCCCGCCCGCAAGTCCTGGGCAGCAGCACTCTGAAGATACTGGAACCAACCATACCATACCAACCATACCAGGGGCTTCAGGTCCGTGTCGTCCAGCTGCGGAAGTCCTGTGCAGTCTACGGGCCGGACCCAAGCAAAGACCAACCCAAACACGCAACAACTAGCAGCCGGATCTCATAAGTCGCCCACAACCTTGGTGTGAATCACTATACATTGCTGGCCCCTCCAGGCCACTGCCATCATCACTCCAATTAGCGAACAACTGCATGCCAGCAGCAACCACTTTGCCGTTGATCATGGGGAAAGCCGACTAGTCCCAGAGGAAGTTGAATTCCGAAGCTAGCTCCTCCACAAAATCAACCAACCCCAACAGTAGACCAGAGTCACCTACACAAGAGGTCTCCCAAGCAGAAGAACAATCTCAGACCTTACTAGACCTGAAAGCTGGAATTGGTGGCCTGGGTAGCAAACTAGACACACTGTCCTCGAAGGTTCATCAACTCCAGCATCGCCTGGACAAACATGCAGATAGGCTGGATGCAGTTGCACGGCGTGTGTCAGACCTAGACGACGGTGCAACATCTCTGACCTCCAGAGTAACCTCGCTAGAGTCTCAAATTAAAGCAGTGTGTGCCAAAAATGAAGATTTCGAGGGGCACTCCCGCAGAAACAATATCAGAATTATAGGGGTCAGAGAACAACAGCTTCGATGCAAAATGGAGGAGCGCGTTGAAAAGATCTGCATGGAACTATTCTGAGCTGAAACTCTCTCCCAACTGTTTGTCATCGAAAGGGCACACAGAGTTCCCAACCCTAAACCAATTCCAGGAGCAAACCCACGCCCGATTATAGCAAAGCTCTTAAATTACAAGGACTGCAACGCAATACTCAGGGCTGCCAGAGAAAAAGGGGACCTCCAATATGAAGGAGACCACATCTAATTCTTCCCAGACTTCTCCCCAGCTATCCAGGCGCAGAGGAGGTCATATACCGTCATCAAGCGTCGACTACAGGACAATCAAATACTGTACTCAAAACTTTGCATTCAGCATGAAAGTAAAACCCAATTTTTCAACACACCTGAAGAAGCTAACGACTTCCTAGACCGAACGGGCTGTAAACAGGCCTCTAATAATGCGAGGCCACAACACAGAGACCGGGTGAGGAGAGACCCTCCATAAACCATCTCCCCAACAGCATGTGAAATTGATACCAGGTCACCATCACTACCTACAGATAACCACCACAGAGACAATATCCTATAAATTAAGGGAGCCCTTCCCGCTTGGAAGGTTACTAGTGCCCAAAGCACAGCAATGTTAACTGTTTTGTTTATAAGGGAGGGATCTCCGTGGGCCAGTTGTGGGTTGCCTACGCAGGGGAGGGACAATAGTTACATGAAGACGCCACCGAAGGTTCACCTACGCCCAATCATGGATACGCCACAGACCCCCACCACGACGACCATAAGATTTAACAGTTCTTCACGCATGCCCATGACTCAGCCGTGCACCGCCATCCGCTACAAATCCATCACGAACCATCCACTCATTGTCCTGTAGAACTGTTTAAAGTAGCTACCTGGAACTTTCGTGGGGGCAATCATCCAGCAAAAACCAGGAGGATCCTTCAATACCTAAGAAGACACAAAATCAGCGTGGCCATGCTACAAGAGACCCATCTCCTGCCAAAGTCGGAACAACACTGGGCCCGGTCCTGGGGCTGCCATAGATACTTCTCATCATACTCATCCTATGCAAGAGGTGTCGCCATCCTGATAGACAAAAGGGCCAACTTCAGTTTGATCGAATAGAAGAAAGACACAGAAGGAAGAGCTTTGCTGGTGAGAGGGATCCTAGCGGGGAAAGAAATAGCCCTAGTGAAGTCATACGCCCCCAACACAGACGGGCCGAACAACTTCCACTGGGTCATGTCACATCTAGGAGAACTTAGCACAGCGATGATCCTCTGGGGAGCAGATCTTCTTAATACACCAATGGACCCCCGGATTGACAAATCACACAACACAGCTTACCAAAGCAAGTCTTCAGGTAAAAGAAATCTGTCAAGCATTTGATCTGATTGACACATGGAGACACTCCAATCAAGACGAGAGAGAATACACGTTCCACTCAGCCGTGCACAGTACCAGCTCGCGCATAAACTACATCATGATGTCAGCCCATAGCCTATTCTGTTCGAGGCCTGGTCAAATTCTCCCACGATCCTTCTCTGACCATTCGATGGTGACACTCAAACTCATTCTGTCCAACACCAAAACACCAGTACTCAACTCGAGATTTAAGCCAGGATCACTATCAGACCTTGTGTTTGCAGCAGAACTACAAAAAGAGATCACGTAATTCCTTGAGGTAAATCAAGACTCTGTCAGCTCCGCTGGCACTCTGTGGGAAACACTAAAATGCTATATACGTGGAATGTGCATGACAAAAGAGAATGGTATCTTAAAACTGATACAAAGAGAACTAGCAGTCAGTGAACAATGTCTGAAAGAGCTAGAACTCAAGTGCATCTCCTCCAACGAACCACAGAACCAAGCTGTCCTAAAAGAAGAACTGCTGAAGTTTAAAGAAACGGCCGACCGTGAGCTGAAATTCCTGGGGCGCAGACATCAGATCCGTCAATACGGGCAGGGTCAGAAACCAGGGGCGTTACTGGCCCGCTTAATAACAATCAACCCAAAACCTACCCGTGTGGAACATGTTCGAGACACACAGGGAAACCTAGTTTACACAGAAGAAGTGATAGTGAACACGTTCCGTGACTTCTATCAAGAACTATATTGCTCCAAAAGCACCACATGCTCTGAGCTATTGCAAAACTTCCTTAATGGCACCTCTAAATACACCTATATCAGTAGAAGAAGTTTTGGAAGCAATAGAAATCTCCTGAACACCAAAGCACCAGGCCTGATGGCCTCACAGGGGAATTTTTTAAAACCTTTGCAGCCACCATAGCCCTGATATTACTTCAAGTCTACGAAGAAGCCCTAGCTCGAGGGATTCTCCCACCCACACTACGTGCAGCCAATGTGATCCTGTTACACAAGGCAGGTAAACCCCCAGAAGACAGCGCCTCCTACAGGCCGATCTCCTTGATCAACCTGGATAACAAAATCCTGGCCAAAATCCTAGCGGCACGAATACTCCCTCTCACTAGTGCTGGGCGACCAAGCAGGCTTTATCCCCGGGCGCAGCACGACCTACGGCATCAAGAGGCTATTCAGCATCATAGAAGTACTTGACCCAGCACAGCAAGCGATAGCTGTCTTACTCGACGCCGAAAAGGCCTGCGACTCTGTTGAATGGCCCTATCATTTCACAACGCTCACACAAATGGGACTTGGGAAGCAATTCATCAAACTGGTCTCGCTGCTCTATAATGGCCCGCGATCCTATATTACTCTAGGCAATACGACAAGTTGGAATGCGGCACTAGACAAGGCTGTCCCCTATCAAGCCCCCTTTTCGCCTTAATTATGGAACCCCTAGCCTCAAGGCTAAGCTCCAACCAACTTCATAGAGGCCTTACCCTAGTACCCCATAAACTAGTGGTCTCCCTGTATGCTGACGATGTCATTCTATTTGTCAATGATCCCCAAACTAACCTCAACCCATAATGCGAGAAGTGATTAAGTTCAGCAATATCTCTGGTCTTAAAACCAACCATTCTAAATCAGTGATATTCCCTCTGACACAGAGCACCCCTAAGTTCCCAGACGACCACGGCTTTAAATGGAAAAAACTCCCAAGTCTGGTACCTTGGTATTTATATGTCCTTAACCACAGCGATATATATAAAGACAAATATGTGACAACATTGGGGTCTCTGCAGGAACGCGTTCACAGATGGAAATCACTCCCACTAACACTCTGGGGTAGGGCCTCACTGATCAAAATGGTGATTCTCCCCAAACTCCTCTATTTATTCACAAATATACCACTACTTCTACCACAGTCCTTTTTCCCAAAAATGAAAAGCATCATTCTGGATCTACTGTGGGCGGGGAAACCAGCAAGGGTAGCCCACGCTACACTGATACTACCAACGTCACGGGGCGGCCTTGCACTTCCAGACATAGAGAGATATTACTGGGCGGCACATGCACAAGTTTTAAGCGACTTGTATACAACACACGTACAGGTTGAGCGAGCCCTGGCATCACCCAACCTACTAAGAGTCGTCATTATTAGTCACATCCCAGTACCATACAACACGATGAATACTGTCTTATCCACTTACGCTATTTGGAAGAAAATAGCACGAAAATACGAGGTACACATAAGGTTCTCCCCCCTGATGCCAATCAGATTTATACCAGGCATCCCCCTGACAGCTGAAAAAGTATTTCATTTATGGTTTAGCCAGGTTAATTTGCAATCCCTTGGAGACCCCTTCCGCGAGGGCACGTTTATAACTCCACAAATGGCTAAAGAGAGGGGAGGTACTTCATGAATCGATATATTCATCTACTTCAGGCTATGTTACACCCTGCAGTCCTTGTTCCCATCATTCCCCCAACAGCCAGGGACTTGGGACCTATTAAATAATGTAATCCGAGCGAAAGGAGAGGGAAGACTAGTGTCAATGATAAATAAATCCCTACTAACTGACACGGTAACCGTCGACCCCTGAACAAAACTAAGATGGGAGACAGCCATCCAAGCTACAATACCTGAAGAAGACTGGGTTTACATCCTCCGGCAAACCCAGAAAGTTGCTATAAATACCTGCTTTAAGCAAATCCATTTTAACCTTGTGCACCAAACCTACTATACCCTAGTTAAAAAACATAGACATCACCCAGAACTATCAGCACAGTGTGAAAGATGTGGCACTGCAGCCACTGACTTTCTCCACCTCGCATGGGACTGCCCCGCGTAAGCCCAATTCTGGACTTCAGTCCTGCAAACAATTGCCGACATATTGGGAGAGGAGCTGTCCCCACTCCTGACAGTAGCCCTCCTAAGTCTAACCAAATATCTGCAGCCCTTGTCGAGGAGACTCGCAGCCCTTCTCCTTGTGTTGGCGCGCAGGAGGATCGCTATGGCATGGGGTCGGGGCCCAGGTCCCACGTTAGCAGCCTGGAAAAAAGACATTTTATATTGTCAGGACATGGACACGGAATTTCTACGGACGCTACTCCTCCATGCACATCCCCCAGACATCGGAAGCCCCTACATTGCATATCTACTTTCCAACTCGGAGGCATCAGACTCTCAAACACAGTCCCCATAAACACGGAGTGAGGACAAGAATTTATCAGCGGTACTGCGAGCGACGGAGGGTGATAAAATGGACAAACCAGCAATTGAAATCTTAGTGACGGTCGTCGTGGCAGTGAGAAATCAGTGCAGATCCTTCTGTCTGGCATAACGGTTATGACTGCACCATGTTGGTGCTAATGTGTTTGTTTGTATATGTAAACTCCAAAAATAAAGTATTAAAAAAAAAAAGACGGGGGCAATCGTGATTGACATGGAAGACATTAATATTGGTTATATTTCTTTTATGAGTCTTTCACTCAGTTTATAGTCCGGTAGGCGTTCCTGTTTTTGTTGAATCACTTTTGTTCTTCTGACTTTTGGATAATCTCGCTCAATAATTGAAGAGTCAGTTGAGCAGGACTCAGATGAGGTGAGGCTCAGGTCGTGAGTTTCGCCTTCCTTATTGTTATAGGACAACACTTGTTTTACTTTCCCAGACTTCTGAAGTCGAAGTTGTGTCTGATCTTGTGGAGGAGTCTGTCGTACTTGAGAATAGTCTAAGCAAGGAGAAACAGTGTAATTGGCTTGGCTTCGATTAGAGCGCGCTTTTTTCCAAGTTTGAGCTGATTCTCCATATGAGGTGTTCTCACTGGAGACAGATGGCCCCTCAGTGACACACACAGAGGACATCTGCCTTCTTTGAAGCTCAGTTGCTATGTTTTCGCTTTTGTTGTTAAAGTTACATGTTTTGTTTATTTGGCAAATGCCTTGCAATATTTTATTCACAACTTCAAGCAAATTCCTTCTGTTGGTATTGTTTCGGGGAGAGTCGCACCTTCCATTTAGCATATGTGAGTGAGTGTTTGAAGGACAAAACACCTCATCTTCCATTACAGTGAAACTATTACCAGCTGCAGGCACGAAATCAACATGTGGGCATTCATGTTCTGTGTTTTTTTTTAGCAGGCAGTCTTGGACACTTCTGTCAAGAATCAGTATCTCAGGCTGCACTATAGATTTTAAAACATGTCTGTTGTCAATATTATGGGGTTCTCATCGTGTGGGAACGCCAGGCTAAAACCATCAATTTAGGCACATTCGGCGTTAAAGAGTCTGTTCTGATTTCACTCACTGGCGCTAACAGGCCATTAGAACTTGTGCGCTCCACAGGCACGAAGATATGGTCCCCTTTGGAGCCAGCGAAAGGCTTGGATGGGGGAGCTGTAGCAATGAGAGCAGTAGGAGCCTGCGGTTCCCAGGACTCCAAGCCACTCCCTCCCCTTCTCCCTCCACACTCCAGCAAATCAGATGTGAGCATCGAAGCAACTTCGTGGATCTCAGTCGCTGCAACCTCGCAACAGGCAGCTCGCCCCAAACCATCTGCCGGGCAGCGACCCTCCTCCGACATCAGCACCGCAGGATGACTCGGGTCGACCACCACGGAGAGGAGCCCGCAGCGCGAGTGTTCCGCGTCCATCCCCACAAAGCCCCCCGCTGGGAGCCCTTCCCCACCGGCACAGAATCCCCACCCCACCCCACTCAAAGGGAGCAGCGAGGGCAGCGAGGGCGGCGAGGGCAGCGAAGGCGGCGAGGGCAGCGCGGCGGACGGTAGGTGTTCGCTTAAAACTCCAGTGGGGGTGCCTGGGGGAGATGAGAGGGGGCTTGAAGAGGTTGCGGAAGTTGGAATGTTTTTACAGAAGGGTGAGAGATAGGACGAGAACGAAGCAGCCGAAGATGGCGAATGTTTTGATAAGTTCCGCTTCTCACCCTTTCCGTGGATTCCATGAATCGAGCATTTAACGTCATTAGGATGGCACATGGATGCATTTAGACTTGCAACATCACGTTCAGCACCGTTGTCAATAATGTCAATAATGTAATTTGCACTCCCTTTATTAGTGGTAGTTTTGGTACTTACACGTGATGGTTCCATCAGGTCTAAAGTCTTGACTGCTGTTACGGACTTCCAGCATCGCAGTTGTAGCCTTGTGTGAGGCGGGGGAGGACGTTCACATCGGGAGCCGGATTTAGGCAGAGCCCCTTCCATTTCTGGCTCCATCGCCCCCTCACACCCAAACACCAAAACACACTGCGCACACTGCGCGCTCTGCATTTGCCTGGTGTTGTGTACAGCTTCCTCCAGGAAGCAGCAATGAAGGTAAAAGACAGACTCCAGACAAGCTGAAGTAGAGAAAAGAGCCTGGGCAGTCTCAGGCTCACCAAAACACACTGTGCACACAGCGCGCTCTGCGTGTGCCTGGTGTTTTGTACAGCTTCCTCCAGGAAGCAGCAATGAAGGTAATATACAGACTCCAGCCAAGTATGAAGGTAAAAGACTCCAGCCAAGTTGCAGTAGAGAAAAGAGCCTGGGCAGTCTCAGGCTCACCAAAACACACTGCGCACACCGCGCGCTCCGCGTGTGCCTGGTGTTTTGTACAGCTTCCTCCAGGAAGCAGCAATGAAGGTAAAAGACAGACTCCAGCCAAGCTGCAGTAGAGAAAAGAGCCTGGGCAGTCTCAGGCTCACCAAAACACACTGTGCACGCCGTGCGCTCTGTGTGTGCCTGGTGTTTTGTACAGCTTCCTCCAGGAAGCAGCAATGAAGGTAAAAGACAGACTCCAGCCAAGTTGCAGTAGAGAAAAGAGCCTGGGCAGTCTCAGGCTCACCAAAACAGACTGCGCAAACAGCGCACTCGGCGTGTGCCTGGTGTTTTGTACAGCTTCCTCGAGGAAGCAGCATTGAAGGTAAAAGGCAGACTCCAGCCAAGTTGCAGTAGAGAGAAGAGCAGAGAAAGAGTAGAGAAAAGAGCATGGGCAGTCTCAGGCTCACCAAAACCACTGCACACACCATGCATGCAATCCATTCATGGCTGTGGTGGGTGAAGGATCAGAATGTAGCCATCCTCTACATCCACCTTCCCAGGCGGAAACAACCCAGGAAAATTGGGCGGCACTCGTAAAAGACATGACTGCCCAGGAGTTCTGGTCTCTATGGGAGTCCCTTCACTACATCAGTGTACACTGAACCTGATTTAGCATTCCTACCAAACATTTGAGACATGGTGTCAGACAGATAACACAGTCACCTTGTACAGCCAAGGGGAAATGACTTTCCTAGAGGCTATATGTCAGTGCTGTATACTGTTGATACAGTATCTCCTATGAACTTGGAACATGGTTGCTGATATTCTGGACAGGCAGCGGTTTTGTAAGAAGAGTCTTTATATAAATCGATTTGCAACATTCTATGGCTCTGGGTTTCCAAATGAAGGATTCCTGGGGCATGTGTTTACAAACCTTGGTACATGACTATGTTATACACACATGCACCTTTTGGCTCTCATTCCTTTGCACATTTGAAAGATCTGGAGTTCAGGCTCAGTGATTATTCTCATCCAAAACATTGGGTATAAATGAATAATTGACAGCATTTGCAAGGCACAGTATTAGGAATCATCCATCTCAACTGTCAGCCCATAGCTCACAAGACAACCAAGTTGAAAGTACAGGCCATCAAAGTAGCTTGATCAAAAAGATATTTATTCAGGGCTTTGTGGAGCTGCAGAGATTCTCGAAACAAATGAAGATCTAAGGGTAGACTGATGTAGAAGACAGGACCAGGTTCTATAAACTCTCACTAATTTTGCATTTATCTTTGGGAGATGCTAAAGAGTTCTGGCCAATCAGGTTGCTATGTGAAGGGGTGAGGGTACTTATTCATATTACCAGTGAGATCACTAGGTGACCTTTTGGTCAAAAGGTTGCGATTTAGACAGCCGAATTCAAGGATTTTATTATTTGGGAGGCGGTAAAGGGATATTTTTGTAAGTTCTAAAATGTAAACCCTCTAAGGAGCCTAACAGTAACATGTTGGGTCAGTTTCAGCCTCCTGAGCAAGAAAATTGGCAGGCCAACATATGGACCATAATCATGAATCCAACCGGCGAGTTGGCCAAGGGTCCACAACTGTGGCTCTGCCCCAGTTGAGGATGCAGTGCAGCATGTGTTTGAAAGTTATTCTCTGTCTAGATATGTGTGTCAATATTCACACAAGTGTTCCACCAGACACTTCAGTATTTTACATTCTCTTTTATGATGATGTTGTGGGGTGGAGAAGGTTGGTAGTAACACTTTCCCAGGGAAATTTCTAAAGACCACAGGCCCACACAGGAAGCATGGTCATTCTGGCAATGACAATCTGATTTCATCTGTTACCTCGCAGCAGTCATACCTCAAATTGGTCTGATTGCCATTCTTGCTTAATACCGCTGGGTGCCAATAGCATAGGGATTGCACCCAGGGTCATAAAATAGGAAGGATGATGTGATAAAATCCTATTCTTGCCAGAATAGGCACAAGGGCGATCAACCCATTGTGTGCACTCTGGTTGCACCTGTAGCACAATTGGCTCAGAAATGTTTCACTCAGAAAGGTTAACAGGTAAAACATGATTAGTATACTTTCTTTATCTCTGCAAAGGTAGAATGAAGAGGGGGTAGGCCATACTCTTCAGAATGTAAGTTAGGAGCATAGCCTCCTAACAACAATAGTCAAGTAGGTACCAAAATAAAACAATTTCCAGGCACGTTTCTATAAAAATAATCACAGACAATTATTAAAAAACATAAAAACATTCTCCTGTAAGGAAGGAAATACAAAGATAATTTAAGTTATATATGGAGCATGATATACAGGCTGATAACTCTGTAAATGATTCTGCAAGAAGAAACAGGGAAAAAGAGGAAAAAAGGAAATATCACAAGATGTTTTGAGTGAGGGGACATAAACATTTTCTAGGGCACAAAGTAAAGGCCAGGGGGGTTTAATTGCTTACGATGCATGGCAAAGGACACCTAGTCCACTAGTTCACCACTTTAGTTTCTTTCAAGGGCTCAATAGCACCTTGCTGATTTTCTTTGCATTTGAGCTGCGGTACAAAAGTAGCGAGCTGGTTTGACCAGAATTTGCGCACCACAGCATGTATCAAGAAACAGGGATGTTTCAATGGTTCACCGCTGTATGAGTATTTCAGGTGTTGGTTCATGTCAGCAGGGCTCAAGAAACAGAAGATTGGATCCAGCCATCACAGTTTGACTTCTTTCACTCAAGGAGGCTGAATTGACTGGGATGACTCTCAACCAGATATCTTGATCTGCTTTGCAGACATCCATAATACGCATAGTATGGCTCAGTGCAAAGAAAGCAGCCAGGGGCCTGAAGCTTTGAGAAGCTCCATTGGCATATTGTTGTTGATGATGTTGTTGATATTGCAAATCTGTCTTGAATGCATCAGATGATGTCCTGGTTAACAACAAGTCTAGCGGCATTACCTCTGGATTAAAACATTCACTGGAGTCCATTAAGAGAAGCACATGGATCTGGAGCTCCTTACTGCACTTTCTGCATCAGGAGAAATGTGATCAGTAACTTACGGATACACTATCTCCATTGTAGGACCCTCAATGTCCTGGTAAAAGGGATGCTAGTGCAGTAAAGCTACAACGTTCTGCCAGAAATGCCCCATCCATGTCTCAGGGATATTAAGGGAAGTATCATCCTCCCTCCTCCCATGTCTCTACCATTATGGTCACAACCTTGAGCTTTCCACAACTCCAAAAAAGCAACACAGTGGTGCACTCTAACTCCATGTATAGGGAAACCCTAGCAGGAGATTGGTGGCTTCCATGCTTCCTGCAATTGTCCAATGTGGAATGCCAGCACTAGTGGGCTTTACTGCTGCAACAATGATCCACCCTTCTTTGCTGCCAGGCAGAGAAAATCATGCAGGGTGTTCTCTAAATGGTAGAATGGGTATTCACTGCACTAGAGACCCCATGCTGTCTTAGCTCTCCCTATCTCTCCCTGAAACACTGCGATAGAGACCCCATGCTGTCTTACCTCTCCCTATCTCTACCTGCAATGAACTCCCCTAGAATAATCAGCCCCTGCTATTAAAGTCACTGAAGATCTGCTATGGGTTCAGGCTAGCTATACAAACCAATCCCTCCACTTGTGGGTGAGCTGTACAGATCTTACTGGAGACTGATAAAAGGGTATGCTGGGTCAGACTAAAAACATATGCTACTAGTATTAAAGAGAGGACTGTTTCCCAGCAATGAGAGAGGATTGATATATGAGATATATGATATATCATTTATAACACACCTGTACACAAGTGTTTCTAGGCGCGACAAGACAAGGAGGGGAAAACAAAGGAAGGATGTATCATTGAGATCACGCAAGTGCGGGGAAGGGGAGAAGTGCCAGGGGGGGAGGGGAAGGGAGAATTGCCGGTAAATCAATAAGCGCAGTCAGCAGGTGGCTCATAAGTGTAGACAGGGGAGTTGCTAGCTCTGGAAAAGATCTGGGGCTACACTAATGTCAGGTTTGTCGGGACTCTGGGATAGCTAACCTTTTGGTTGTAGACCCTGAGATTCTATCTGGGGCTACAACCAAAAGATCCGGGGCTAGGGCCCCCTAAGCCCCCCCCTCCCCCTAGAAATGCCTGTGAGTGCAGAGAGAAGGGACTGCAGGGTTGCAGGAACAGACCCTTAAATTCTGGGGAGCTTGGAGGCAGTGCAAGGGCAACTGGACATGCAGGTGTCTGGGCCCGAGTTCAGAGGGTATCCAGGTGACCAGTGTGTGGAGCAGTCAGGTGCATTAGGAGGGGAGAGGAAGAGAGAAAGCAGAAGTGAAAAGGAAGGTCTTGAGTTGCTTCTGGAATCGGAGGTGGTTCTGCTCAAGTTTGAAGAGGCAGGGAGGTTGGTCCAGAGGGAGGCCCCAGCCGAAGAAATAGATCTGCCCCAACTCTTTGCTTGGACAAGTGTCTGCCCCTCAGAGAGTTGGAGGTGGATGAGCAGAGAGCTCGAGAAGGAAGGTGTTTTGGAAGAGATTGTTAGGGGTACAGCAGTTCCAGGCCCCAGAAATCCTTGTGGATGATGCAGAGGGTCTTGAACTTGATCATTGCAGCCTGGAGACAGTGAGTTTCTGGGGGAAGTGAGAAAAGGAAGAATACCTCAGAGGAGGTGCAGCTGATAGTTTGACTTCTTAGAGACGTCAGAAATGTGAGGAGAGAAGGAAAGGGTAGAGTCGAAGATGACACCAAGGTTCTTAGCCTCAAAGGAAGGAGCCGGAAGAGGGCCCAGCGTGGGCGGCCAGAGAGAAAGAGAGAGGAAAGGAGGGAGCAGGTGTCCCATTGAGGAGGATCTTAGTCTTACTGGCATTAAGGCAGAGATCGTTGGTGGCACACCATTCCTGAATTGCGGCTAGACAATCTGGTATGAGAGAAGGAGCAGAGGTGGCTGAGGGGAGCCAGAAAGAGAGCTGGGTGTCTTCCGCTTAACACTGAAAATTGGAGCAGAAACTAGTGATGTGGTGGGCAAGAGGCGCCAGATGTTGGTTGAACAGCCAGGGAGAGAGGATAGACCCCTGGGGAACACCACAAGCAGAGAGAGAGATAGAAGAGAGTTAGACCCTATTTGGACCTGAGAGGGTCGATTAGTGCGAAAGGAGGTCAACCAGGCCAGGGCCTGATCAGTGATACCCATGTGGTCATGGATGCATTTGAGCAGGATGGAATGGTTAACCATGTCAAAAGCAGAGGATAGATTGAGGAGAATGAGGACAGAAGGGGGATTAAAGTCAAGATTGGAGAGCAGGTCTTGTCAGGTGTTCAGTAGAGCAGTGTCTGTGCTTCTAACAGTTCTGAAGCCAGACTGGTGGTTGTGGAGCCAACCAACAGACTCAGTATGTAGATTAAGCTGGGAGATGGGCAGTTTTTCCAGGGGTTTGCCCAGGAAAGGATTGATGGACGATAGTTAGCAGGAGAGGAAGGATCGACTGAGGGTTTCTTAAGAAGGGGGTGCACAAGGGAGTGCTTAAGGGGGTAGGGGAACATTCCAGTGGCAAAGGAGTGATTGCAGAAATTGGCCAAGGCTGGAGCAAGGGTGTCAAGGTGGTCCTTGACCAGGGGAGAACCTGCTCTGACAAGACTTTCATAGATTGGACTTGTCTAGAAACATTGTCAGGGGTGAACAGGAGAAAGGAGGAGATAGGAGGAGAAGGGAGGACGGGAGACAGCTTCATATGGGCCAGGATTGGTAGAGAAGGAGGAAGAAGAGGCAAAGGAAGAGAGGGTGGACAGGATGTTCTAAGTTTTAGTGGTGAAATGAGAAGCCAAGGCTGTGCAGAGGGCCTGGGAGGGAACAGGAGAGGTAGACACTGCAGCAGGATTGTCCAGATCCTTGCAGATTTTGAAAAGTTCGCCAGAGACGCGGGCCTGGATGTGGGCTATCTTCTTAGAGAGGACAGAGCGTCTGTAGTGCCTTTGGAGCAGGCAGCAGGCCAGTTTGTCAGGGGTGCACCTGATGCCCTCCACTTCCTCTCTGCCACCCTGCACTTGCGTTTGAGGGTGGTGAGGCCGGAATCGTACCAAGAGTTACACTTGGATTTGGGCTTCAAGCGGATCCTCATGACAGGGACAAGGACATCGAGAGTGTTAGAGATAGAGAGATGAAGGTTAGAGAGGGTTGTGTCAGGGTGTGAGTCAGCCAAAGGTGCAGGAGGAGGAGAGAAAGTAGTGGCAAAAGCCTCAACTGGCACACGCCTCATAGGTCGGATGACTGAGAAGGTAGGTGGCAGTGCAGGAGTTGGCTTGTCCTGAGGGGTAGAGAGAGAGAGGTGGGAGGAAAGGAGAATGTGATCACTCAAAGAAAGAGGAGTGGTGAGAGGGTTAGAGAGGGGGAGGTCTGAGGAGATCAGAAAACCCATGGTGTGCCCTGCAGAGTGAGTCGGGCCAGATGGAAGAATAGAGAGAGAAAGAGAGTCTCAGAGGTTGCAAAAGAGTCCCAAAAAAGGGCTGGTAGCATCCAGGTGGATGGTCAGGTCTCTGAGGAAGAGAAGTTGAGAGGAAGAGGCAAGGAGGGAGGAGGAGAGGTCAGCTCACTCAGAGAGGAAGAGGGCAACCTGACCAGGTAGCCTGTAGATAGTGGTCACAATGAGAGAGAGGCCAGGAGAGATAGAGAGCTTGCAGACCAGGCATTCAAAGGAGGAGCAATCCTGCATTGGATTGATAGAAGCAGGGATCCACTCTGGGAAAATCAAGGCTACATCCCCACTGGGATGCTTGGTTTTGGGTTTGGAGAGGGTCTTGTAGCCATCAGGAAGGAGAGTGTCAAAACCCGTGACAGAGCTGGGCATGAACCAAGTCTCGCTGAGACCGAGTGTATCCAAATCAAGCTGTACCAGGAGACAGCAGATGTCAGGGGAATGTTTGACAGCTGAAAGAGAGTTGAGAGCAGCAATGTGGAGCAGGTTGCCACATTTGAAGGACTTCTGGGGAGGGGTACAGGCCAGAGGTATGCCCTGCGGAAGTGTTGGATGTACCCGAGGATGGGCAGAAGAGAAAGGAAGAGAAGGCAGGGTAGTCAGAGAGGAAGAAGAAGGTGCCAGAGGGGTGTACGAGGAGGGAGACAACAGGGTGGCCAGAGAAGTGTCAGGTGGTACCACTGAGGTGGCTGAGGAAAGAGGTGGGAGAGGAGCCTGAGATGGGCAAGAAGGGATAGCAGGAGAGGAAAGGAAGTTGGTAAGGTGCAGGACACGTCTATCAAAAAGGAGGCGATTGGCCCAAGGGCCCTGGACCTAGATGGTGCCATTTAAGTAGACATTAATGATGGAGTGGAAGGGGACCAGGAGGGCCTCCCAATGTGTGCCACCATTAATGGGAGAAGAGGAAAAAGGAGAGAGAACAGAGAACACATGGGTGGTCCATAGGCCTGGAGAGGGAACGACAAAGAGTATGTTGGTAAGGGTCTGTCTGGAGTAACCACTGGTGTAGGGAGGCCAGGGTTGGAGACCAGGATGTCCCTTTTGAACTTCTTCCTATCAAACCTAGTGTGTGGGATAGGATAATTGATAGAAAAGCAGTTAGAGAATATAGGTGAGACAGAGAGCGCCATAGGGGGTGCTGGGAGGAAAGAGGGTTGGAGAGGGGAGCCCAAGCAGGGTGAGGAGGGGTCTTGCACGGGGGTGTGGGGTAGACAGGAGGTGGGCACAAGGGGGGACACGAGAGGAAGGTGAGCACAACAAAGAGCAACAACATCAGATCTAAAAGTCAGAAGCAATACAGACCCTACAACAAAGTACAGAGCATTGCAGGGAACCTAGAAGTAGTGAATACAAATGCAATACATAACCAGAAACAAAGCACAGAGCACAACAGGGAACCTAGAATTAAGAAACTAGATGAAATACTGTAGCAAGTGAAGTAAGAAAGCAAATGTAATAGAGAAGCAAAAGCAAAACAGAGAGCATAACTGGAGCTTAGAGGAAGGAATGCACTGGAGCAAACAATGTCGTAAAACAGTATACAATAGATCAAGAAGGGAGGGGATAAGATGCAGAAGGGTGGAATGCAGGGGGGAGCGGAACAGGATGCAGGGACCTACGAAGCGAGGAAGTGCAAGTAGCTGGAGAAGCAAGGGAGCACACACGGCCAGTTGTGAAGGAGCGCATGCACACGAGCAGGATGCAGGGACCTACAATGCGAGGGTGAGCATTTGGCAAAAGAAGTAAGGGAGTGCACATGGCCAGTTGCAACGGAGTGCATGCACGCAAGTAGGATGTGGGGACCTACGATGCGAGGGAGCGCACGCGGCCTGGGAGTGATGGAGCAGACGTAAGAGGAGGAGACACGAGCTCATGGTGATGCAAGGGTGAGTTGCAGGGGGAGAACGCATGTGAAAGTGTTAAAAGGCGCACAAGGTCAGGGACGGTTGCATGGAAAATAGATAAACTAACTCTCAATGCACCTTCTTACCTTGCGGATGCAGACATGAGGGTGAGGTCATCCGTGCTCACACTATGCACGGCTACCCCATCACTGCCAAACACCTGCATCGCTCAAGACTGCGGCCTTGTCCTGTGAGAGCTATGCCGCAGAGGGTCCGTACCTCAGTTCTTATAGGCACGGTAGCCTGTACGTAGCAAAGCGTGCTACGTATAATCGGGCAGCATCTCCTGCTCACCTGCATCGCTCAACACCGCGGCCTTGTCCTGCGAGTGCTTTCCATTGCTGTTTGGTGAATTTAGACTTTAGCACACTTTCCTAATTAATTGCATACTTTTCCAAACTATGTCATTTAGTAGTCTAGTCATTTAGTAGGGTTAGGGAAAGAGGTAACAATATTTATTTGTGTGACATGTATCTGTCTCTACAGTGTAGTGTCAAATGGACTCTCAAAGAGAGATACAATGAGAATCTGCTGCATAGTTTTTTCATGTGCAGATTTGAATCACCATGCAACTTTTGTTTCTGGAATTTGGTAAATTCACATTTCAGCTACTGTTGTGCCTTTGGATTGTGCACTGCAGAGGTGTACCTGTCTTGACAATATGAATGCCAATGATAATTGCACACAATCTAAGCCTGACGTAAGCTCTGGTGTAACCATTGACACTGCATATTAGCCATAGCATGTAGGTTGAAAGTGTTTTTGTTCAGGAGAACACACTTTTATGTAGAGCAAACACCTTCACTTGGCATTGCAGAAATGAAAGATAAATATAGAGGAGCAAACACTTGCAGAAAGCAATTTGTTGAAAAGAGGGCAGATAGAAACATCGAAAAGCATGGGTGACAAGGAAAAGCCCTGCTAGACTTGACATTTGTCGTCTTTCCAAGTGGAGCAGCAAAGCTCCTCCCCTTCAGAAAAATTGAAAATAATCTCAATACACCAATCCTACACGGGCAACCACTGACAGCTGAGGAAGCGAGATGTTAACTTCCACCGTGTTGGTAGGATTGGAAAGGTCAAGAAGCACCAGAAGAGACGCCTTCAAATATGATGGCATTCACTTTTAATCACAGATCTCCAGAAGCTTGGTCTTCATGCCATATTCTAAAACAAGACTGAAAAGGGATCAGCAGGGGATGGTTATCCAAGTGAGCCTTGCATTACCTTCTGATACCACTCTCAAGGATCCTATCAAATAGGCTCAAAGGTTAAACAACATGACTCAGTCAGGAGGCGTTTTAGCAATACTGTCCTCCTCCTCATCGTAGAAATGTTGGGGGCAACACCTCCCCACAGGAAACCATTGAATATAGTCATTACATAGCGTGCTATGGACTCTGTACAGGCTTGAGTAACACATGCTGGATGCAGTTGCTTTCAAGGCATTAACCCCAGTGAGGGCCATCTCAATGGAAAGAGAGGACAAGCATAATGGTAGCATGCAGTTCCAGCATGGGACTTGGTGGTGCTGCTTTTGTATTTGGCTTATTTTTCTAAGGGTATCCCAAAAGAAGGGTGAGAGATTGTAATAGTGGGCATCAATGGGGGTCCTATTTTCTATGACAGATCCGATAGGGAACTTTGGGATATGCTTGATGAGTTTGTGGGAGTGATAAGGTCTTGAGGAGATGGTGTTTTGCCACTGATTGTATTTGGCAGTGCAAATCACTTGAAGGAGTCCTGCTGGTTTTTGCAAGCAAGCTGGCTAATTATCTCTTAATGCTTTCATCATTTTTATTATCTCAGTAGCAGAGCTGTTTGAATGTGTGGCAATTATCTGTGAATAAAGAGGCCTGGCGTGTCTCCCATTTGCTATTTTGAAATGGGGTCCATGCTGTATTGCTCACCAACACCAAAGAGTTTAAACTCATGGCATTCCGCAGAGGGCCAGTTCGACTGGAACAACAGCCAGGCATCCCGCAACACGTCAGAGGAGAAATCATGCTTCTTGTGTTTGTAGAGGTGCCCTTGATTTCCTATAAGGTGTGTTCGGTGGTTGAAATTGAAAGGAAAGCAGTGGCTGGCAAGACTACACTTGTTTGTTTGTTTGTTTGTTTGTTTGTTTATTTGATATAGCGCAAGACCAAACCCAAAGGGTAGCTGGGCGCAGAGATTACAAGGATACTTAAGAACTGGAAAATGCAGGAAATTACAGTTATACAGTTCAATTAGAAGCAAAGTATATGTACGGAATTAAGTACGAAGATACAGTTAAAGCTAGTTGAGCAGAAACCAGTTGACATAGTTAAAATCATCAGGGGTCTCTGTAGCAGGGGCAAGGCGAGGGTCCTAGTAAGGGGAGGAGGTCAAGCTAAATGTCATTGGATCGTATCCAGGTAAGGACCTTCCGCCTGAAGCTAGGGTAAGGTTGGTCCATTCTGAGGTCTAGGGGGAGTCTGTTCCAAGTTTGTGCAGCTAAGACCGGAAAGCTGGAGCCGCCAGCTGTGATCTTTTTGTATCTAGGCACCACTAAAGTGTAAGCTTTAGTCATTCTTGTAGGACGGTTTGAGGTTCTCTTGTTGACTCTGTTTGCCAGGTAGGGGGGAGCTATGTTGTTGAGACATTTAGATGTGAGAGAGAGGGTTTTGCGGGAAATCCTGTCTTTAATTTTTAGCCAATGGATATTTTTTCTGGAGGTGGAGATATGGGCTCTATTAGGAATATTTAGAGCTGCTCTAATAGCGTTATTTTGGAGTGTTTGGAGTTTATAAAGAATGTACTTGTTAGATCCTGCATATAGAGCATTACAGTAATCCAGCCTGGATATGACGAGTGCGTTTGCTAGTGTGATGCAGCTGGTCTCAGTTAGGAATGGCCTACATGCTCGGATCAATTTGCAAGTATCTGCAGTGGAAGATGCTAAGGAATTAGTTTGTTTCTTAAAGGTGAGGGCTGAGTCGAGATAGACCCCAAGGGTTTTCACTGCAGGCATCACTTTGATGACATTGTTGTCAATGTTGAATGAGGCATAGTTTGGGTCAAGTTTTTTGATGGCCATTTCTGAGCCAAGGATCAGTAACTCTGTTTTGTCGTCATTCAGGCAGAGGCCGTGAGATGCCATCCATGCCTGAATGAGGAGATATATCTTGTTTACTAAAGCCGTGTCTTCCAGGAAGTTGCCCGAAAGGGGGATGAGGACCTGAGTGTCATCTGCGTAGTTGGTGTAGATGACACACAGTCTGTCCAACTTGTCAAACAAAGGTTTAGTGAAGATGTTGTACATCGTAGGAGCTACGCATGATCCCTGAGGGACACCGCAAGAAACTTGTGTGGGATCAGCGGCTGCTGAGGGGGAGAAGACTCTCATTGTCCGGTTTGCAAGGAAGGATTGTACCCAGGTTATGGCATCACTTGAGAAATGGGCGGCGGAGCTAAGGTGATTGCATAAGACTGCATGATCTACCAGGTCGAAGGCCGCAGAGAGGTCAAGGAGGAGTAGCATAGCTGATTTGCCAATGTCCTTCAGCTCGTCAGTTTGGGTTTTGAGGTCAATCAAGGCTGTTTTAGTACCATGAAGGGGACGGAAGCCGGAATGACGTGAGCCTAGTAAGTTGTTAGTTTCTAAGTAGTCCTGAATTTGCAGGTAGGCTCAATAATTTTAAGTAGTAATGGGACGGTGGTAATAGGTCTGTAGTTTGTCGGTATTGTGGAGTCAGGTGTTTGTTTTTTTAGCAAGGGAAGCACCCAAGATTGTTTAAGGTTGTTAGGCACTAGGTTGGACTTAAAGGATGCATTGATGAGCTTAGAGATGAAAGGCGCTAAGTCTCTCGCTGCATCTTTTATAATTTGAGCAGGGCAATTGTCTCCTTTACAGTTAGATGGCTTTAGAGAGAGTATGATTTTTTCTGTCTCTAATATGGTTATTTGTTTGAAGCTAAAGGGGTGGGGGTATTGTTAGTCTGGTTTAGAGGGAGCTGTGGCTGGGGTGTAGGTTCCGTCGGCAGGAGTAGGGAAGCTTTTTTGTTGGCAATTTTAGTTTGGAGCAAGCACATTTTTCCCGCCAGTGCATTTTGTATATTAATGCACCAGAGCTTATTTTTAGGAATGTTATCAGTCAGGGGTATGGGTGATTCCATTTCCAGAGGATGGAGAATAGTTCATTGGTATCTGATCTGGCCTTAGATATTCTGTCATTAAAGGTGTTCTTTTTAGTGCTTATGATCTCCTTTTTGTACTGTTTGGCGAGAGTGGCTAATTTAATTTTGTTCTCCTCGGTGGGCGAATGTCGCCAAATTGACTGCAACTTTCTTTTTTGAGTCCTAAGGTATTTCCACTGTGGTGTGAACCAGTTGTTCAGATGAGAAAGTTGTTTACTCTTGCAGATTTTGGTGGGGGCAATCAAGTCAAGTGCCTTAATCATCGTACTATTGAAGGCTTCCACAAGTGATGTCGGGCCTGTGATATTGTCTAAGTTGTCAAGAGTGGGGAGGATGTGAGGTACGAGTTGTTCTGCTGTGATGTCTTTTTTACATCTGGTAGGGAGTGGCGGGGCCATGAGTATTGGTTTAGGTCGGTTAAGGTCAAGTGAGGCAGAGAATACAATTAAGTAGTGGTCAGTCCAAGATTGCGGCATTATGTTGGTGATGCTAATGTTGCTATTCCGATCGGCAACCCAGTCTAGGGTCCTGCCTTTAGAGTGAGCAGGGGTGGTAACTTTTTGTGTCAGACCATAATCCTTCAATAATGAAGCAACAGAAGAGGCATGTTGTTTGTCAGCCGCCTCATGAAGCCAGGTTTCGGTTATGATTAATAGGTCTAGGTTCTCATTAGTTAGGGTATCGGAGATCTCTGTAGCGTGGGCTACCATGGATCTAGCATTGATGAGTGACCCAGTTAGTGATAAGGTGCTAGTTGGTATGGTGGTGGGAGGTTGTTTATTTTTAGTTAGAGTGCCTCTTTGTGATGGTGACTGGTTAGTTAATGTGGAGACAGGGAGCAAAGGAGTGGACTTAAGGTGTTGTGAGCGTTTGTTTGCTAGATCGATATAGCCTCTATAGGTGTGGTAAGATGATGGTTCATGGAGACAGGACAATCTTGCCCTCAGTCTCATGTTTCTATCCTTAGGAGGGTATGAGGCAGCAGATGCAAGTGCCATGGTAGTGAGGAGGCTCAGTACGAGGTGTAATGTTTGGTATTGCGATATTTTCATTATGGTCATGGGCAGGGAGGTGCTGGTGATTGGTGAATCCAAGTTTGGGCTATAGGTGTGGACTGGTACCGTGTGCAAGGCGTGTAGTTATATTTTAGTTATGGCGATTCGGTAATAGGGAAGTCTGAGCACTATAGTTAGAAATGCAGTGAGCCAGTAGACAAGAGCAATTATAGCAGCAGGGACAAGCAGGATTTGAAAATCACAATATTCTGACAAATGCAGTGAACCAGTAGTCAATAGCGATTAAAGCAGCAGGGTCCGGTAGGATTAGAAATCCTAGTGGGGGCCAAGACACTTTATCCCGATAGGTGGGAATCGATGCAGCATTAATGAGATATGGTGTAAAATCGCATGTAGGCAAATCAGGAAGATATCAGTGATACAGATAAGCACCGCCAGCACTAATCAGTATGCTCACACACGTGCTGCATACCACTTAACATAGATAACAAAGTGCCGACATGATGGCCATAAATGCCTAGAGACATCGTGATGCGGAAACAATACAGATTTCTTAGCATGATGTTTGGGTGGTCGTTCCAATCCCTCCTTAGGAATGGAGAGACAGGATGGACATGAGAACGGGCCATTAAAGTCAGGACAGAACGTGGCAGCAGATGAATACGCGTCTGACCATTACCTGCAAAGCTCTATATGCACAAACCGTTGTTCTGAGAATTGACAAGCCATTTCATGTTAAGGGATTTCTGCCCATAAATAGAAACTGCCCATCAGCATGATGTGTGAGGCATCCATTAATCATCTGCTGATGAGTTCCGACAAGATGGAATAGGTAGTTGGAAGACACCATGGAGTGTGCAAATTAGCTGGCTGAGTTTTTTGGTCTAAGAAGGACGTTCGCAGAAGGTACACTATGCTATGCTTCTCTGCAACTACCTTTGTAGTAAGAGTTCAGGAGTTCACTAGAAGAGTCATTCAATTCAATAGGCTAAGCCAAAGTCAATGGGCAAATGTCTTGGATAGGATAAAGCAATTCTGGTAAGTAATGAAAAAGTATTTGCACAAGTTCTTAGGAGTCTTTGAAGAAAAGAAGAATCAAATGTAGGGCCACAAGCTGATTAGACTTGTGAGTTGTGGAAGTTACAAGCACTTCTACAGTAAGAGGTAAGTTCTCTTAAACTTGTTTTACAGTACCTTGGTAAAGAAGAAAAGATGCAGCTGGTGACTTCTGTTCCTGTGAAGCTCTGAAGATCGCACTGTTCCTGGGCCTCAGTCGTGGGGACAAGAGGGAGGACGTCGGGAGACTCCTGCACTGTACTGGGACAGTTAAAACTGGCAACCGGCAAACTTTACTTTCAGTGGCTGTTTTGCATTTCAGCTCCTTGCGGTACGGCAAATACCAATAAGCGCAGTTCCTGGCTGTCAAGGTGGACTGTCCTTACTTCTGGGGTCCTGCACTCTGCTGAGGGGGCTCAGGCTTGGCCAGTCCTGCTTCGTGGGAGTCCGGAGGATCTTCCAAAAGCTTTAGGCCAGCTTAAAAGTAACACACACAATCTGGTGTCCCTCTCCCTGGCTATACGGTTCCTGCAGCCACTCTGAGGAAATGCAATCAGCTCCGAGATGTGTGTCCAGGTGGATTACTTTGGAGTTGATTGGTCCCACCAACTCAAAGGGAGAAGTCGTCCTTGCTGGGCTTCTCTGTCGAGGCGAACTTGACAAGTAGTCTCTGCAGCAGGGCTTCACCGGGCAAACCAACGTACCAGGAGTTGCAGCAGGTGTCCTCTTCAAGCTCTTCTTCGGTTCCTTCGTCCATTGGTCGACTCTGCCTTCCAAGCCAAAAGACTCCCCTTTTATTCAGTTCTCTCCCATTCATTCCAGTCTAGCTGTCACTCACCCAGCAGGGTGGCTGTCCTTGCCAGCCAGTCAGCCAGCCAATCACCACAGAGTGCATTTGGGTCTCCTAGGAGACTAAGCACAGGGGTTTTCGGGTACCTCCCTCACTTCCTGCCTACCCCAGACACTCGAGCGACAGAGGCGGGCTTCACTCAGAAACCCTGCCAAAGGCGAAATGAACAAAGAGACCAAACCTGGTTTAGCGCCGCAGAGAAACTCTCCAGAAGGACCTTTCCACAATGACCTGGTGGAAAAAGAAGACCAGGCACCATTTTAGCGAAGATGGCTGGACGCCATTTTGAAAAAGATGGATCCCGCGGTTAACGTTACCGGGTCCGCGGACGGTCGCGGTAAATGCAAACCTTGGTAGTTCAAAACGAAACCACTGCCACCAGCCAGTCAATTGAGGAAAGGGTAACATAAAAAATGTTACATGAACATTTAGACACAGGGGATACTAAGTAACCCCTCCAGCACTCTGTTGTAAGACAGGGTATGCTCAGGGACGTCATTTAGTGGTCGCCAGAGGTCGCAATTGCGACCTCTGAGTTTCTTTTTTTTTTTTTGTAATGCAAGCTCCTGGGCTGTGGCCAGCACCATGTGGCACTGTACTTCTGGAGTGGCTGGCTTTCTTGTTCAGGCCCCGTAAAAAAAATAGAAAAATAAGAACAGGAGTGCCACAAGTCTAACACTTTCAGCACTGACCCTAAATAAGAAAGAATAGGAATACCAAATAATGTTTCTTTCTGGAATTCTATACAATTATTGCTAGACTCATTAAAGGTTTATTTCAGGCACACTTCAGGGGGTGAGTCACTGATTTAGACTGTTCTTAAATGCCTCAACTCAGCCTTTCATCCTTCTCAGGTCGATAAATGAGTACCAACACAGGTTGAGTGATATTGGGTGTATATTTTTTCTATATAAAGTGCTCAAGCGTAAGTGCTATATAATAACACATCATTATCATTTGGTCATGGACGCCTGCTTGCATTCACAGTAATTTGGTAACATGGGCCTATGCACACTGATCTTAACGATACATATGGTGATCCATTCTTGTATGAATGTACATCACATTATAGTGATATCGTAACCATATTTTTCGTAGTGTACCTATCTTATGCCACTTCCTGTTTTGTCAACGGGTGAAAGGTCGTGTTCCATCGCTTCCCGCGATATCACTTCGGGGTGGGGTTAAATGCCATCACTTCCTGGGATGTTATCAGGGGGGTGTCAAGGGCCGTGTGATGTCACTTCCGCCACCCCTGCCATTTTGGTGAAATGATGTCCCTGGGTGTGCTGGGTCTAGCAAGTACAATGCTAAGTAAAGCCAATTTCACTTTACTGCTCTGGGAAACAGTAGTTGATCCCAGAGAAGGTATTTAAACCTTGGGAAATCTGGAAGACTTCCCTGTGGCACTGCACTGAAGGTGCTTTGTGACACAATTGTAAATGATGATGCCTATGGAGTTGGTTAGACTCCATAACCAAAAGAAACAAACACAGAAAACACATTGAATTGAAAAGTACAAAGTCCCAAAGTTTAGCAAAAGAGCTGGAGGGCTCTAAGGTGGGAGGAATTGGCCCATTTATGAGAATTCTCCCTAACAATAATCCAACACACAGTAGAATCAAGGATATCCAGAGAGAAAAGTGAGTAACAAATATTTCCCTAACTTTCAGCCAATGAGATAAAAATCATTGAATGCCTCATTATTGAGAAATGTTTCTTAATTACACTATGTGTGACTGCAACATGAAAATAATTTCTTCTGCACACATTAAAGCGTCGGTTTGGATGCATATACAGCTGCCCAAGGAGGTCAAACTTCTCTCACAACCCTGTTTAGCGAACTGGAAGGTAGGTTCCAATGTCCACCTCTCAAATGGGGTGGTACCCTTATGCAATCTGTTCTAAGGATGTGAATCAGGGCTGGAGCTCTTGCTTGAGAATGAAAAGTTATGTACCTCTTACAAATGTTCTTCAGATTGATCCTCTGCAGAGGAGGCTTTGTGAAAATATTCTGGTAATAGAGCAAACAAAGAACTGAAAGGGTTTCTGATGTAGCAAGCTTTGTGGCACTATGTGGGCCTAAACGGTTGGAGATGATTGTAATGATTTAGTGCCCTTTCTGGCGGCTGGGTTTTAAACTAAGTATTTATTTTTATTTTAGACACATTTTGTGAATTTAATTTAATAGTGTTGCCAAGATCCAGCCTGCTGCTAGGAATGCATTTATTAACCTGGAGAGGACCCCCCATTCCTTGAAATGTGTCATTTGTGATGGTCCAGACATTGTAAACTGTCTGTACTAAAGTGCAATTGTTCTCTAATAAACACTCTTTATCATGGCGATTCATTGGTGCAAATATTCACACTTGGAAATTGCAAATAACATAAAAGTATAATTAAATGTACAGATACATCACAAACATTGCAACTCACCTTCTGGAGAGTGGTAGTTAGATAGGAGTCTTAGTATCAGCCACTTTGACCCCATGTCGAAAAGCCTAGTATTCTTAGATAATATGGCTTTTCAGTGCAGACTCACTCCAGCCTTTTTCTCACATAATGTTGACAGCTGAGGATATATGTTTCATGAGGAAGTGCTATAGGATTCTTAGGAAATTTACAAATATATATTTTAGAAAGTTCAAAATAACTTTTAGATCCTGTAAATATTCATACTCGTTTGTTATACCTTACAAAAATTAGATAGAATACACATTTTCATGCAATGCCATATGCCTTTTGCTTCAGAAAGTTATGTAGACATTTTAAAATGTTGGTATTGTTGTGGAATATTTGGACGATTTCAAAAACAAGCGCAACTTTTACATACATTCAAAAGTTCTTCAATGGTATATCTTACAAATGACCAACTATTTAGGCATTTTCAAACAATTACCCAGCAATTAAATAAATACATTATAACTTGGTTAGAGATGTCAATGTAAGGAGTATTTATGGAAATGTATGGCTTTTAAAAAAAGGCCAAACTACGTGTTTGGACTATAAAGAAATCTGAAATATTTGAGAAATAGTTATGAAATATATTTGTACATTTTTACCAAACAATCACAACATTTTCATAAATGGTGTACGCAATATTTAAGACTGTTAGAACCCAAAATCTGTTACAGAAGATGCAATGCTACTAAACACAAGGATGCAACAATATATCGACTGTTTCCCTTTTAAACATTTTTCCTTAACTCAATTTGCAGAAGTTAAGCACTGATGGAAGCCGTACCAGCAGTAGTGGCCAAACGGCTGCAGATGCCAGAAGCACAAGGTCACCCATGAGGTCGTATTCTGTAAAGAGTCTCACACCTGCGACGTATGAGAACTCAAATGTGGCCATCTATGAGGTGAGATATTGCACCTGTTCCGAAAGCACATAAACCCTATGTTTATTCTAGAGCCCCGTAATAGTCTGCTGTATGCATTTTAGCAATCTGTTTCTAGCTCTTTTTGGATTCCAAATGATGAGAACAAAATTCAGTTTCAGATGTACAGAAATGGAGAATCACGTACCCCCACAGGAGCTCACACAAAATGCGGCCCATGGATATGTATGCATTCATGGCCGCTAACAGTGTAGTTGATTTTTAGAATTGTCATAACACACATTTGATAGTCCTGCCTGGTATATGATTTGTTTGAGCATCTGAGTGATGCTTGTCTTAAAGTTCTGTACGAAGCTGTTTGCAGAATCCTGCGTGATACATTTGATTGGACAGTAGGAAAAGCAACAATCCTTTAGTCAAGCTTATCACATTGACACCAGTGACATTCAAGCAGGACATTAAGACAGTTCTGTAACTCTTGCAGAAGATTAGCATCGTGCAGGCAACTGACTAATAAGAGATGATCTTTAGGTAGATCTTCTGGGCGGTATCCAGTTAAAGGATCGAATACAAAAGGTTTGAATGCAAAAGGTGAGAGTCAATAGGATCGAAAACAAAAGGTTCGATTTTTTTTTATTAGATTTTTTTTGGGGGGTTTCCGTTTAGGTAAAAAAAGTGGTTTTTACCACAAAAAACAGGGGCTGGGGGGGACCCCCAAAAAAGAAAAAGTAAAAAAAAATTATATTTCGAACCTTTTGTTTTTGGTCCTTTTGATTCGAACCTATTGTATTTCGAACCTTTTGATTCGAACCTTTGACCTATAACCCTTCTGGGCTACTGATCAAGCCGCTTGCACTGGAAAGGGCGTCCATTGACTAAATCATAATACCCCTTTTTCTTTTTCTTCTAACTTTGACAGCAGGCCAACTTGTCGAATGTGGCATTACGATGCTAACTCGGCTTGGACAAATCAGTTCCTTGCTTGCAATAAGTTGGAATTGTAAGCATGCTGATACCCTGGGCCGAAATTCTACCCACTTGACGATCCTCAGCCAGACAATTGGAGGACTGTATTAAAATTCAAACTGACAATGCAACTTACATGCTCTCTGATTTCCCCTTTCTGGTCGCACCGCAGGTATAATTTCGTAATCATGAGTAAAGCTTATCACCTACTGCTTGTATGAGTCTGGGCTTGCAAAATGTAATTCTCCTTTATATCTTTATTTATATCGCTCAGGATGCTGGGATGCTCTTTGGTGCTATGTTTGACTATTTTTGATTTGACTGCTACAATTGTTGAATCTACATATGTCTTACTGATGTGTGTCTGTTTCTGACTATTATATTTTTGGATTGTGTAATCACACAACATTAATTGTAGTACTAATGGTTTGAACAATTCTAGCTTTCATGCTCTTCCTAAATATTAAAACGTTTAATGGAAAATGTTTTTCTTGTAATTGCTTCTGGTTTGCTGGTTGTCTTGATTTTATAGGGCATCATTACGACCCAGGCGTTAAGGGTTAACGCCGTCGTTAACCCTTAACGCCTATTCTGATTTTAACGGCTACTCTTAGCAGCCGTTAAAATCCATGGCGCTAACCTGCCATGATGCTAATTACGCCACCGTAATTTACGGTGGCGTAATTAGCGCCTTCCCCACTCCCATTATGCCCTATGGGGCAAAAATGGGAATGGGGAAGGGAAAATGGGAAATGGGGATTTACCGCCCCACTCACCTTGGAATGCGGCGGTAAATCCGCCATCCACCATGGTGTAAACATAGTTTACACCATGGTGGTAAAGTTGGCGTAATTAGCGCCTGGGTCGTAATTACCCCCATTGAGTTGAGGCTGTTAAGTAGATTGCCTGCATGCTCTTTCCATTTTAGAAAAATTCTGTTTTGTATACATTAAGGTTTCAATCACGTTTTCTGTATAAAAAATAAGGATATAGTAAACACGTTCTGAATTGGATAAAGAAAGTCAATTGAATGAATAACACAGACAATATTACAATTTGCCACAATGTTATAATGGTGAGAAGCACAGGCAAGGTTCCTAATACAAGAGCTTTTTAAAAAAACAAATTTAAATTATCATCTGGTGCAAGGGAGCCAGTAAATCCTCTCCATCCAATGCTAGGTGTGAATGCACAAGCTCTCCTGTGCCACACACACCATTTTCAGGCACGGCTCCATCTGCCCTTTTTCCCTCACTCCCAAATCATCCCTCTCCTGTGAAGGATTCCAATCGGGCGTCTCACACCGGACCAGGACTCTTGCCCTCAGCCTCTGATGTAGCGCTCAATTAGAATACTTTTTGTTTATTTTCTACGAATTCAAATTGAGCCGATAACGAACCAGTCTCACACCCCCTTTTACAAATACCCCGGGTCACAATGGACCATGAACCAGGCCGGTGGGTGGTAACACAATATTTATTTATTTTAAATTCAAAGAAAATCACACAATTTTAATATTGGGCAGCAATCACCAATGGGGTGATAATTACAATGAAAACCACTGAGATACATTTGGTTAATGTTATAGAAGAACATATCCAAAGCACACATGGATAGGAGCATTTTTTCAATTAGGATAGATAGCACTTGAGTTAAGGTTTCCCCCTGTAATTTCCCCTCAAACTACAATTATTTGAATTCTTGATAGAAAGAAGCAACAGGGAGTCAGGGATATGAGGCAGCAAACATAATCCAAATCTGACCTTCCCTCACAAAATAAGAGGCAAAACCCTTTGCAATTGCTTAAAATGACACTCAGACTTTGACAAATAATTAATTATAGGTGTGGTTAAATAATGAGGTACATATGTTTTATGACAGTATCAGGGATGTAATATCACTAGCAACTATAAAGCAATATATCACAAAAGGCAGACAGTTCAAAAGCAATTTGAAAGTTAGAACCCCAGTGCAGTCAAAATCACACATGTAAAAGTTGCATTTTCACCTTTTTCAGTTTTAAATGTCAAAATGTTTTTTTTAAACGGATGGAATACACAGAATCGGAATGCGGTTTTTAGGCTGGGGAATAAATGCACATCAAAGGGACAATATAGAAGGGAAAAAGTGACTCTAGCTAAAGAATTGGATGAGATTTTCAAGGCGGAAGAAATTCGGTTTTTGGTAAAATAAAGCAGTTACAAAGAGAAATTCGGTTTGGAAAGAAAAGCAAGTTTTACTTGAACTAGATTATCAAGACTATATTGTCAAAGAAAAACACGGTACGCTCCAGGGTTGATTCACGACGTCAACATTTTCACCCCGCGTTCAACTTTATGTGGGAATTAATTTGATTATTCAAAATATGGCTAAGGATTTATGATCAATGCAAGACAGAAATTAATAGAAAAGTGGCGCTAATTGCTTAGAAAATCAAGGACAGGATGCACAGAAAATTCTAACAGTCTGAAAGAAGGTACCAAGGAATGAATAGGATTACCTAGAAAATACGACAAAGACAAAGTATCAAGATAGGGCAGACTTTGTGTGGCTATTGGATGGGGAAATACTTACAATCCACACTTTGGGATGTGGGACAGCCAACTGGGTTCTGGACTGAAAAGGTTCTGGTCAAAGCGAGGCGGCCCTCCTGACAACAAACTGCTGGGAAAGTCTAGTCACTGCATGGCAAGGGTACAGCGGGCATGCAGGTAGTGGGCAAAAAGCCGGACTGGTCACAGAATACTTCCCAATGGGTTCCACAGCTTTTTCCCTTTGTTATTGTGATTTTAGTGGTGTTTCTGGATCAATGGCCTTGCTGTGATAGGGTCAGCAATGCTTTGTCCTGGCAGTAGGGTCTGGAATCTTGCAAAGGTGGATCTGGAATGTCTGGATACCGAGGCGCTGGAAATTCAGGAGAGAGTCTCTGTCCCTGTGAGCTCCCACCCCTTTTATAAAGCGGGTGACATCACCGGGTATATTGTTGGGCAGAACTAAGCTAGACCTACCCCCAAGAACCGGATGGGTCAGCCTAAATTAATCGCCTCCTCAAGGAGGAGACTCCGTTTATGAGGTTGTATTTTATGAGGTGAAAAGCCATCCCACAGTCCTTTTTGCCAAAAGTCAATCTTAATATAAATCACACATTTGTATGGTTGTGGCCTTTTGGCAAATTTCATAGGCAGGTTACATATTTCACAGAGCATGACAGTCCAATTCTCACATTTCTAGGACTTTGTTTCATCCGTCTAATAATTTGTTGTCATTTTCAATTAAATTATTTTACCTAAAATTCTATAACTTTATACATGTGTATATGTTATCATAAAGCATGTGAATATTGAATTTCAAAGTGGCATCATATACACTTTCCTCAGAATATCCAATTCTCTGACATTTCTGTCCCTTTTATGACAGTGAAGGCTACCACGTCTTGAATTAAAGGCACCAAAATTGCATCTAGATTGTGAAACTTTTACATTTCTGCGTTGTCCAATCGCGGAGATAAAAGTCTCAAAGTTTTATTAACAAACTGGTCTTTTGAGACAAAATGGGCGGCCTTTGTCCTCCACTGTGACCATTTTTTTCTTCAGGCTACCACCAAATGTCAGTTTAGCCCAGGGTTGCCCTGGAGTTTCCCCAGTTTGAGTGGCTGGTGGTTGTCACTTCCAAAAGTCGCACGTAGGTGTCCCAGATCTATTGTCTCAAGCTGAAGCCCAGACAGAAGTCTGATGAGCGTGTGATATTTCTTTCTCTTGGTCATTCAAAGTTTCAAAAGGCAACATATAACATGTAGGTGTCCCAGAAATCCCTTGTGGCTCCTGTTGGGGGAAGCACCCAACCCCCAACTGTCCCTTGAGCCATAGTAGAACCCTGTTTGGCTAATTTTCCAGTATAGCCAATGCCTTTATTTCTTTATTTTATTTTATTTTGTTCTGGATCAGCAGCAAGCCTATTGAAATAAAACATCCCATATATGTTTCCCAGCAAAACCCCCTTTACATTGCTAGGCCAAGACAGGGCCTTCTTTCAACATTACACTTTTAAAACAGGCATTTTTCCTTATTTGGAAAAGCGCATTTAAACACATGGTGAAGTTTGCTGGGCTGACCATTTCAAAAGGTTTTCTCTTCCTTCTGACTTCCCAACATTGTTTTGCAGCCCTAGTCAGTTTCACTTATACCACAATCTGTTTAAGGCACAGGTCCATTGCAATTGACATATGCCCTTAGAGCTAGGGTTTCTTTTGAAGCAGTGATTTTTGACATTTTGTTGCCCAAAAGTCAAGCGTTTTTCAGTGCAGCTGAAAGTAAAGCTGTTGATTTCCTGGATTTGGTTTGACACACCCTGTTATTCAGTGATAATGCTCTCTTCTGCTGGAGCACAATCTGAATATGGATGGGCATGGCAGGGTCTCACTGATAAAAGCAGAGTAATGTAGAACAGCTGAAAAGAGCATCAGAGCGGCATCATTTTAAATGTAAAATATTTTGCTTTTTCAATGGGAAACTTTGGGCTAGCAGCAAAGCAGCACAGCTTTTCACTTTGCTTCTTTAGTACACACAAGAACACACCCTGGCAGCCTTTCTCAGTGTGCTCCGTGTTCCCACTTGCCCAATGGTGCTTGGCAAAAGAGTGCGGCCATCATTTTGTAGCTGCAAAACGCAGTTTTGATGCGAGGCAGTGGTGCTCAAAGGAGCCAGCGCAGCCATTTTGCTGTTAAAGGCTCAAGTGCAGTTTGATTATGGATGGAAATTCTGCTGAGTGGGTCAATGTATCCCATCATACACACCCGTACCTTCTTTCCCCTGCTCATCTCTTCCTGCACTTACCTTGCTGCTGCTATCATCCCCTACCTCACTCCTATATCCCTAGTCTCTCTCTATGGCCTGAGTCCCAGTTTCGTTTACGGCAGCCATCTTAAATTGGCAAAACCTTCTCTTTGATGGAAGGGTGCACATCAAAAGGAAAAATGTTTCTCTTATTTTTTTGTTGGCGACAACATGCTATCAGTGCCTCAGACGCACACACTGCTAATAGTGTTAAAAGACATGTTGGTTGGCGAGATTTGGCATTAATAGCCCATAGCTCTTGCAAGGTAAAAAAGAAAAATGCATAAAAAGGAGAATAACAGGGGAAGCATTATACCAGCATATAAACCTCTAATCCCCTGGGATAAGTGATTGCCTCTAACATGGTGCCAGTCTACATTTCACAGGTTCTGGTCCCAGCAGCTCGACTCAGCACTTCACCAATCAAAGGTCAATACACCAGGTACCCTATATTGGGTGTAAGAGCAGCACAGACGTGGAGGAATCTGGCATGAACTGCTGCATAACAACATTAGTTTCTTCTAATAGTTTTATTGCACAAAGTTAGTGGTATCTTTTAGAGAATAAATGACTCTCAATAGGTAGAAAAAATAGTGCCTATGTTTACTAATTGTCTCCATTTCATTAATTGTTTATTACAGGGTGACTGGATCTGGTTGAAGAAGTTCCCGTCTGGAGATTTTGGCGACATTAAGCCAAGCACAAGTGATGTGTTTGAAATAGTAAGTAATTGAGGCAGTTTCCAACCACTGAAATACTCGAGGTAGCAAGGGTATGATCAGGAACACATAAGAGAATAACCAGTTATTTATCCTTTTGCAAATTACAAGGTTTATTTCCATAAGTTTTGTGGCCAATCGACCAGAGACCATAAGCATAACATCTGAGCAAGTACTAATTCCAATGGCCGCACATACTGAGGCACAGACCTCACAGTACTGCGCTACTGTTAAAAGAGGCCATCCCAAATGTCGGCTAGATCTGTCATCATGTTTGTGGCCATACATTTTCCTTCTGGCTGCACCAAAGTATTCCAATATTCCCATAAATGGACATACTCATAGTTTACTTTGCGCATAATACCTGTAATGTTACTATAAGAAAACATGTCCATCCCAATAATAAATGTCAAGTCACAGAAAGAAATGTATAGGCTGGCTGTACCAAAACCCCAGTCTAACCACGTCATAACACATGGTATGCCTACTTTCTTATAGATGCCCGGTAAACAAAAGCCATGTCACAACAATAAAGGGCTATTCTAGCTACACCAAAATGCCATTCCAGCTAACACACCATGCTTACTTTATCATGGATGTCCACTAAATTGTTATGTTTAGTGAAATCTCCCTTTTCCCACCCGTCCCTCTCCCACCAACCACCCTCCCCCCCACACCCTCTACCCACCAGAATCAGCTCCTCGGCTCAGCATTACACATAAGCCACACGCATACACACACAATTACACATTCATTCACTCATTTAAATATACCATTCACTCACGCCCACATTCACCACACACTCGCTCCTTCACACACACTCATTCACACATACATTGCATACACACTCCTTGCACACATGCATGCATACAGAATGAGCTAACATGCAAAAACCTTGAGCACTGCTGGCTTCACTAAAGGATTCTCTCGCATCTCTGCTTAACAAAAAGCAAGTGTGAACACCAGCCCCCTCCCCTCGGATGGGAAATAATAATAATTAATAATAACATTTGTTTTTTATAGAGTGCTTTCTTCTAAAGGTCTCTACATTGGACATATTTACATGCATTACTATTAAATAACACTTAGCATTGTTATATGTTGGCTCGGATCCATGGGGAGGGGCTGAAGTGCGCATTTCATTTTTCTGAGGCAGATTTAAAGTTTTTCTGCGTTTGTGCGAATACGTTTTTCTGCACGAACACAGTACACCTTGAACGCTGCCACTTTCAGGAAAGGCTTCCCTCGCTTCTCTACCTAACAAAAAGAAGGTGCACCCATCAGCCCCCTCCCTTTGTATGTAAAAGAACCCATATATGTTCGCTCGCATCCTTGGGGAGGGGGCTGATGTGCGCATTTGATTTTTGTAAAGCAGAGCGGAGATGGAGGCCTTGCCTGAAACTGGCAACTTTCATGATTTGCTGCGTTTGTGCAAATACATTTTTTTTGCAGGAATACGTCAATACTTTAAAGCCACTGGTTCCAGGAAAGGCTTCTCTCACCTCTCTAATAAAAAGCTGTAATGATCCATCATCAATTGAACATTTGGAACATCTTTTTGTAGCCTGCCTAGGTCTGATCCAACTGAGGAAGGAAATCTTCTATAAATTCTTTCAAGATTTTAGAACATTATCGCAAAAACAAATGTGGTGGAAAATATTCAACGCTAATGAAATATCATTGAACATAGCGTCAACACACTTTTTGTAGAAATTGGAATTGTAAATCTCGAATGACAATATACCCCAACCTAAGCTTAAAATTGGGCCTGATGAGAGTGATTTAAGAAGTGGGAAGTATTGATTGATATTAAGAGTTGAGTTACATTAGCGAATCAATGACAAGATCCATATACATCACACTGTATTTGCTTGATTGCATGTGAATAGTCTCTATTTTTAGGTGACTTAACATTGGCCGGCAGGCTCTGAAATGACTGAAATGCTTTTAAGTGGAAGTTTCATGTTTTATGAGGTTTTTAATATTAATATATGCCACCGGAATAGAGCAAGAATAGGGCTGTAAATAGATAAGATGTATCAGAAGATGTATTTTAATGATGCTTTTTCAATGTAATGTAAACAACAAGAATGTAATAAGTTGTAAATAGATAGGTTGTGTTTGAAGATGTATTTTAATGATGTTTTTTAATGTAATGCAACTAACAAGAATGTAAGAAGTTGTAAATATGAATGTAAAAATGTGAAAGGTTCACATTTTTAACCAATACAAATAAAGGTACAATTAAAAAAAAAAGTTTAAAAAGCTATTATGTGAGGAAGCACCGTCCTTCAGCTCACATTTCCGGGTGGGCTGAAGCTCGGTTAACTACATGGCGTTGCGCGCCTGCTGACATGGCATTGGTGTTTGTGTGGAATTTGTGAACTCACACCAATCTCCCTGTTGCGTTTTTTGTTGGTATGGTGTTTGGGACAATGTTTTGCAAAAGTGCACAATGGACTGATCAGGTTAAGTGTGTATGAATGCAGTGACAGACCTAGCAGTGACAAACCACACTTGACCCTTCCGGCAATCATCTTTCACATACTGTGCTTTAACCACCATCTTACCTCTGACCCACTGTTCCCACTGCGACAGCCATTCCCCCACCCAGAATAGACTTGGACCAATGTATGGATTGGAAGAAGCAGACCTCAGCTGCTGCGTTTTGGCAGGAATTAACTTACACATGATCTGTAACAAATGTCACAGCTAATGATTATACACTGAGCGGTTACCCTTTCTGTAACTATGTCAAGAAAAAACAATTTCCTCACGGGGGCCTCCCGAATCTACTCCCTAGCTACCCCTCACTACAAAGTTACTTTACATTTCACTTTAGACTTTTCTTGTTCACTTTACTTTTCACTTTGCTTCCCATCCAAACTTTGGAAGGGATTTCAGGCCCTCAGTCCATGGCCTCCTCCTGTACCCCAAGCTGCTGTTGTTCTAAACTTGTGGCTGTGCGGTACCCCTGTGGGCTGACAGTATTTTCTTTACGTGTGCACCATGTAACTCCACTGCAACAGCCCCCTAGTAGATAAGACAAATGACAACAAGCATTAATAAACAATCTTCAATTTCAGGTAAACAATCAAGATCACGGGAGCGGTGGAATCCAAGACTCAGTACCACGCAATCAAGAGGTTGGGATTCAGTTGCCTTCCATTGCCCCCCCCGCCCCCGGAGTTGTCCCCTCTTGACAGTGTCCCGTCCCAATACTCCCAGCCTTAGCTATAGGCTGCCTTTTAATAAGGAAGTGGGGAGGATAGCTATAGCCTTTGAGACAGTGTCAGTCACCTCCAGCTTTACCTGAGGGCAGTGGCTTCACTCTTGACACGCCCACCTCAGGGGAACCTTACAGGCCCAGTCTATTCAGGGCCTCATTTAGAGTTTGTCGGAAGGGACATTTCGCCAGTTTTCTGCCGGTCGGAAGAACCTATTTAATGTTTTAATTACATCAACTTTACACCAGTTTTCCACTGGTAGAAAACTAGTGGAGAATCCACATGTCCTCATTGCCATGCATTGGAACCAGCGAATTTTCTGACAGCTTTCCGCTGACGGAAAACTGGTGTAGAGCCAGTGTAATGCAAACTTCATAAAAGGTTCTTTCAGCTGGCAGCAAACCTGCAGATTTTCTCTTCGGACGAACTCTTAATGAGGTCCTCAGTTTAATTACTTATTTATTTTAGGTGATCGGTACTCAGTTACTCAGGGTTGTATTAATTTTTATTTTATTGGTTAATTGTAAGGCGCCTATACAGCAAATAATGTTTCGAGGAGCCACACAACAAAAAGAAGGGGGTGGGGGGCAAGAGAGAAAGAACCAATAATGCTCCTACTAGGCCTTGTGACATTTGGATCGTATAAGTGCAGAACAAGAAGTGCAAGGGATAACAGGGAAGGGGGGGGACGTGCCAGACTGCACAAAAATAATGTGCTAAAGTGGGAAGGGAAAAAGTGGAAGAGGCGAGGTGCAAGTGCTAAGGCGAGGCCAGAGCAAGTGCCAGGGATTGCAGAGGTGAGGGTCAACATGATAAGTGCAGGGAAGGAGGGATTGCAAGGGAGGGGGGTAATTGAGCTCTGTAGTACTCATAGGGAACCAGGCAGCCAGTCACTGAGGCAGAAAGAAGGTGTTAGCAGGGGGAGGGAAGAGTGAAGAAGGAGGAGAAAAGTCGAGTCTTGAGGAGCTTCCGGAACTTAAGGAGATCAAGCTCAAGTCTGACAGGGGCAGGGAGACCATTCCCGAGGGAGGCTCCTGCAGAGGAGAGAGATCTACCCCCACTATATTCCTTAGAAAAGCATCTGATTTGCAGAGAATCAGAGCGAGCAGACTGAAGGGCTCTACCAGGGAGGTATTTAGGGAGAGAGTTGGATGTACAAGGGTCCCAGGCCCCAGAAAGCCTTGTGGATGGGTCTTGAATTTGATCCTAGCAGCTACCGGGAGCAGTGGGGAGAGATTGGGGCTGGAGAGATGCAGTTCCTGGGCTTGTGGCCAAGGATACGTCTCACAGTCCTATTCTAGATTAGTTGAAGGGGGCGAAAGGAGGATGTAGGAAGATTGAGGGAGAGGCTGTTGCAGTAGTCCATCCCAGAGAGGACCGGAGCTCTGTAGACATAATTTCTGGGGGAAGGTGAGGAAAGGGAGTATGTCTCTAATGAGGTGCAGCTGATAGTGGGCTTTCTTGGCAAGGTCCGCGATAGCGGGCGAGAAGGACAGAGAGGAATCAAAAATGACACCAAGCTTTTTTGACCAAATAGAGAGTGAGGGGAGGGGACCCGTAGAGGGAGGGAGCGAAGGTATGAGCAGGTGTCCCCATGAGAATGATCTCAGTCTTACTGGAATTAAGGCAGAGATCATTGGCAGCACACCATGCTGAATAGCAGTTAGACAGTCAGGGATGAAAGAGGTGGAAGAGGAGGGAAATTTGATGGAAAGGTGCGTGTCGTCAGGAGGATTAGCATGGATGGAGAGTTGGAGTCATGATTCATGGGTGTTCAGTAGAGCAGTTTCCGTGCCTCTGGCTGCTCTGAAACCAGACTGGTGGTCGTGGAGATAGCCGGCAGATTCAGTGTGTTCGGTTAGTTTGGAGATGGCCAGGTTCTCCAGGAGTTTGCCCAGGAAGGGGGAAATGGAGGTATGGTGGTAGTTAGCAGGGCGGGAGGGGTCAGAAGAGGCCTTTTTAAGGAGAGGATGCATAAGGGAGTGTGTGAGGGAGAGGGTGAAGGAGCCGGTGGCAAAGGAGTGGTTCTGGAGGAGAAGGGGAGCATCAGTTTGGAGCAGACCTTCATAGAGTGGACTTATCTATAGACCTCATCTCGTCTATGGGTGAGAAAGAGGAGAGAAGTAGGGAAGGGGAGAGTTGAGCCAAAGGAGGAATGAGAGCTAGGGAGGCATGAGGGATGGGGTTAGAGGAGAGTGAGGACAGAATGTCCTGAGTTTTGGAGAGGAAGTGGGAGGCCAGTGAAGTGTAGAGGGTCAAGGATGGCAGGGGAGATGTAGAGACTACAGAAGGATTGGATAGGTCCTTGCAGACTGTAAACAGTTTGCAAGAGTTTTTAGTGGCCCCAGAGAATCAGGCTTGGATATGATCTCTATTATTAGAGTGGATGGAGAGTCTGTATTGCCTTTGGAGCAGGAACAGGCAAGTTTGTCAAAGGATGTAACTGATGCCCACCACTTCCTCTCAGCCATTCTGCACTTGCGTTTTACAGACGCTAGGTCGGAGTCATACCAGGTGTTGCGCTTGGAGGCAGGCTTCAATCGGACCCTCATAACAGGGGCAAGGATATCCAGGGTGTTGGTGATAGAGAGGTGGAGACTAGCAAGGGGCGAGTTAGTGTGGGAGTCCAGGGCAGGAGTGGGCAGGGGAATGAAGTGAGCTGAAAGAGCAGCAACCTATCATTTGAGAGAAATTAAGAAACAAATTTAGAAAGAGCACTTTGAAACTGTGTCCTGCTAATTGTAGTTCAAATGTATTTTTTCTGTCCTTGTATATTGAGCCTTCCTGACTTCTCGGGTGGCTCAGCCACAGGTTGAGGTGGAGAGCGTTACTTGATTATCAACCGAACAAAGGTAGGGCAGCAGCTGGCCTCAGGTGGGGAGCAGCATTGAGCACATTAGACTTGTGAGCAATAGCAACCAGCTATCAATTGATTAGGAGCTTAAATGTGTCAGCGGGCATCAGGCAGAGTGGCACTTTGGGCTGAGGTGCAGAGCAGAATTGGCCCTGTGAGCCCTAGGACCCAGATTAACTTTGCATGATCGCGAACTTCACCGCTGCTGTCCAATGTTTCATTGTGCACCTGGCAGTGCAGCACTTTTTTGCATTTAGAGCAGGGAGGCTTTGGGGCTGCATCCGAGGAATTTATCCAGCCTACTGCCTCCCACGCCATACTCTTTCACTTCCCCTGCCCTTCCTGTCTGCCATGGATGGTACACCTTTGAGTGGCTTCCATAAAACAAGCAATGTGAACAACTGGTCTGATAACCTTTTAAATATATTATGTAAAATAAGCGCGTTGATACGATTTAGTTTGCCTGTGGCACACTGTAAATCCCTATCACAAATCACAAATCACAAACTTTCTCAAGATTGGTGCCTATTCCAATATTGTGCCCATTGAAAATTATTTCTGACTTGTACCTCGATCATTTGTGCATGTGTAACTGACAAGCTTTTCTTGTTAAACATTTCTGCATGCCACAAACACTGTTATTAGCTAGGGTTGTACCGAATAGCATATTTAGTATTCGGCCGAATACCGAATAGTTTGTCAACTATTCGGCCGAAGCCGAATATGAAGCCGATAGTTGCTTTATTTAATGAATCATGTTCGAAACTTCAAAAAAACACACTTATTAAAAAAACAAATAAAGCACCATTTTAAATGCATTCTATACTTTTATTTATCTTCATTGTAATTAATGTAGCATCTTTATTTGAGGTATCCACAAAACTAGTACCTGAATTGGGAATCAAGACCTCAAATCTTCCCTGTTGTCGTATCACACTCGAATTCGAGTCACATTTATTCTATTATTACTTCTCCTTTGGAATTAATCCATGGTTATAAATTCCTGAGTTTTGCCTTTAGGGTTCCACACATTTTGGTTTGTTTTTTGTGTTGTTTTCCAAATAAACATTATTTTTTTTATTTGCGTTTTTTCGATTTTGCAACTAGTTAAAATGTAGAGTATCGGACCTAGACCGATGGTAGTCGAAGATGACTAGTCGTCAAAGGTAACTCCTATTTTTGGGGATGAATGTCACCACTTTTGTGTGCAGTCTGATTTTTTCTTGTTGAATTGGCTGAATCTCTAGTATTCAGGAATAGGAGGTCGCCCCAACAGAGCTGAAAAAAACCCTATCTATCAGGGTCCTGGATTCAAGCAGGTTTGATTCCTTGGGAGGCACAGGTGGGCAAGGAAATTGCTAAACCTTTTGGATTCGGGACATAGCAAGGAATCTAGTACCATAGACTTCTAAAGCCAACCGCATCATCCAACAGTCCACAGAGTATTAGATGGGGTTTGTATTCTGGATTCACTTTTATAATTTTCTTATCTATTTATAGATTTTTTTAAACTTTTAACAGGACCATAAGGAAAGTACCCTTGTTAGGTAGAATTTCATTTTTGGTGCAATAGTCGCCCCACTTTTTGCTTGACTCTTGGATTTTTGATCAGTTCTCCTGAGTGAGTGGGAACCTTTTTCCAAACTCACCCAGTCTTTTACTCTATCTCTGGGAACCTTTCTTTAACCTTTTTGGTTGTATCTTTTTGGAGTAACGCTTTCCTCCATCTTTTACGGCATCTGCAATTTATTGGTGCAGCACTTTCTGTGCAGTATTGCTGGGAGCGCTTTGAGCTGCCCTTTTTTATTTTCCTTTGTGTAACTACTGTTTCCAGGGATAGGGGAATTCTTTCTATACTACCTACATGTTTCTTGTGAGGAGTGCTGAGAGCATAATTTATATCCGTTATCTCACTTCCCCAGTAAAGTTCTAGTTATAGTAACACATCTGTCTTCGTGGCTGGTGGCAGTGGATACTTGTTATACCAATTTTGTGAAACTTAAATTGCAGGCTGCATTCGGTGCACATGCGACACCATTGATCCAAAATGGTTCCGGTCTTCTTTTTTTGCCAACTCACAATGGTTTGTTCTTTCTTGGTCCTTCTTCTGTCATACTGGGTGGGAGAGGTCCTTGTTTGTCTTTTGTCTTTGCTGGGATCCCTTTGTGAACTCCTCCCGAAGGCGCCATTGTGTCTGGGAGGAGAGGGAACTGGGAGGACTACGAAACTCTTCAGGTTTTTATCCTCTGGTGTGTCTACTTAGATCCAGTTCTAACTGGGAGTTTGGCTGTCCTAAATGGACAGCACCCACCCAACAGTTGAATGGAAGCATGCATGTTGAATGGCTGCGTTCCTTCATACAAGGTGAGTGTATTGATGCTGAAGCCAAAGTCAACCACAGGAAGATCTATTCTGAAGAGGAGCAGAAGAAGGACATCTGCAGCCACCTCCAGTGACGGCCAAAGCCATCTGAGTGACCGCTGCTGCTCCAGCCCTCATTTCCAAGTGACAGGGAAGCTCCAGACCGGATTACTTCCTCCCTTATACTGATGACACCAACCAGTCTCAAGATGACCTGCATTTTCGAGCCATCCCATGACGAGCTGTGCATGGGCGTAATTTTAGGGGGGACAGGGGTGTTTGTCCCCCCAACTTTCATGGCACACCATTTTGTCCCCATTCATTTGGCTGGAGAACCTTTTCTTCAGATGTCATGTCCCCCCCCCAACATTTTCAACAATGTTACTCCACTGGAGCTGTGACCTTCACCGGCTGCAAACCGCCAATACCCTGGGACCTATGGTCATTGTGCAGTTCATCACCTTATGAAGATTGAATCCTCCCGAAACTTTGGTAGACTCCTTCTGGACCTCCAGAGGCAAGATTTCGCTCCTTGAAGTCCCCTCACCAAAAGGCACAGCAGAGAAAGCAAGCTGAATCAACCAGGCGGTAGCCATTCTTCAATGGTGCTTTAAAAAGGGTGCCAAACCACAGAACCATGAAGAATCATTTGCTGAGAGCCCTCTTCACTTGATTGCTGGAACTCTTGACTTTCTACAGCTTGTGCCTTACTTATTTTACCCCCCAATCTGACACTGAGACACTCATAACTATATAGGGCTAGACTACTGAAGCCTAAGGACTCAGTGTATTTAATGCAAGTCTTAGCTGCTCGGTGTGGGTTTTGAATTCATTAATTCTTTCCCGAAAAAAGTGATTCCAAGTATTGATTGCCAAGTGCTTTACTTACCTTGAATTGCTTCCAACTATTCTACAAGAGTGTACAAAGTTATTTTACTTACCAGTATTACCCTTCTGTGATTGCTGGCTGATGAGTACTTTTGCTAACCTGAAGAAACTCTTTCCCTTACCTGTATTCTAATTTAAGGTTTACCATTGAATTGAGTTACAACTACAAAGGTCCTTCTGTAAATATGTATAAAGTTACTTACTGACAAGTTAACATAACTTTGCCTCGTATGTATAACTAACAATATTAATATATAACTGCAAGTGTGTAAGTGACTTCCTGACTGCCTGTGTGCTAAAATGTCTGTACTCTATTACAGCCCTTCTCCCTTCTAGACTAAGCCTGGCTGCTCAGACATGTATACCAAACCTTTTGGGTAGTTCGGGCTTATACTAAGAGTTGGAGCCCTGTACAGTAAAAGGAGAGTCTTCTACAGTCCTACCTTAGGTGGACTTTAGTAAAACTCCCTAACAAGCATCTTCTTCAGGCGGAAAACATAGCCCAGGTGAGAAAAAGCCAAATTTGGTGGAATCATTGACCTCTTCCTTTTTAAAAGTATGTGAGAGAATGATGCTCATCTTATTGCAGAAGAAAGATAATCGAGAACTGGTGACTCTGGATCTGTCGCACCCATGAACCTAGAAGTATACAAATCTATCAAAGAGGCCCTTAGCTCTAAGTGTGTGATGAAAAATCACTGTCCACAGCACCAGCAGTTGTGCCACAGAAGGTCTCTAATTAAGGCACTGTTTCCCTGCACATTGTGAAGGCCAAATGTACATCCAAAAGCCCTGTATGTATCATAATGAAGGAAAAAAGGGATGTAACCTCTGGTAGAAAATATAGTAAGGGCACAGGCAAATAAGCAGAGGAAGGGAAACTTGAATAATGGTGGATCCACTCACGTTGAACTTATCATCTGTACCCTGTTCCCTCGTATGTGGGATTAAAAGATTGCTTAGCCTTATGAAGGGGCTGTAAATCAACATATAAAATCACTTTCCTTAATCAGTCTATGGTTTCCAATTTAGGGGAAACACATTATGCACTGGAAATGTAAAGACAAACATTATTTCCCACAAAGGGTGTTACCCTCCAGTGCCTATCATTCCCTGGTAAACAATTAGCTGTGGAGATACAAACTATTGCTGTAAATGCCCAAAGTCGCTGTGAGCATAAAATCATGGGGTGTGTGGGCTGATCGTCAGACTGTAGACATGGGTAGAAAAGCAAATCAACCAATCATAACTGCTCCCCTACTAGAAGATAAAGCACCAGGAAATGTTGTGTTAAATACTCCATTTATCATGATAAAGACTTCTATGACCACCAAGAATGTACTCCCTTTGGCAGTGCTCCTGGTGATTGTGTCTATATGATCATTAATTCATAGAAATCCCTTTTTTAGTTAATAGAGGGTAGGGGACAGCCTATAAGGGGGTTTGATGCCAAAGAAAAGGAGGACTTCTAGGGTTGGTCAGGGGCTGAAGCTTTTCATAGTAGATTATATTACTCTCATGCTTGCTCACGCTTATGTTTGTCTTCATCGCGTATAGGTATGACTATTTCTATCAATTCATTGTTCTTTTTTATCAGCCTCAGTGGGTGAGTGCGTTATCTACAGACAAGAATGGGCCACAGGGGACCTATGAAATCCAGTTGAAAAAAACTATTTGAGGCTCTAATTTCATTGCATGCCAACGACTCGCAAAGCCAATCAAGCAAGCCTAAGAAGTGTTTTAGGTGTCATCCCATTCAGAATTTTTTTTGTTTTTAGGATATCTATGGAGTTACTGCAAAAAGATCTTAGGCCCACTCCCTGATAATAATAGGATGATATTAGTAAATATAAAGATAGCTATAACATGAGCCAAGTGGACATTGTGGAATGTCCCTAGATTCACATTTACGTTGCCTATCATGGAACATTTCAGTCTTGGTAGGAAATTAGAAGAGCAGAACTGGTGCAGAAAATTTAAATGGTTGCCCTCCAAAAAACACGGCATCTGACCTCCCTGGAATACGATGAACGCATGGCCTTTGAAAGATTAGCTAGGAGGAATCAGGTTCATTGCCCCTTTGGGGGGCCTACTAACCTGATTACCCTTGTCTTTATTTTGCGAGTTCTCTCTCCAAAATATTTGTTGATTCAGATAGCATGCTTTTTGTACATGAGAAAGATCTGACCATTTGTGACATGATGATATTTAATTTTTCTAATGCTGCTAAAAGATCAAAGGGTTTAAGGCAGGGTAATAACCTGATAGATTTGATGACTCTACTACAGAACCTAAATGAGCTTGCTCACGTTGAGCTGGGGGTACCCCATGTGTCATCGGTGTGTGCAATTTACATGTCAAATTAGGCACTTCAACTGATCACAATGAAGAGCATTTTATAGAAAAGGAAGGTTGGGCATACCAGCAATCAAAGTATAAATACTAACCAACGATAGTGCTGGTCAACCGTCATTAGAGTTAATGTGTAAAACAAAGGTTCGTACATCAGTCGCTTAGTTTGTCCCGCACCTCTCAGATTTATGCTTCCCTTATGGGCTACATTAGCCTCAATCTAGAATCATGGGACAGAGTGGTACATTTCCAGATAGTGATAGCCTGGGGAGTGAGCACAATCCCCTGGTGACCTTAGCTTATTGCATATGGATACTTGCCCACATCAATTCATACACCATTTGACACCACGTCCTTTGAGTTCTTGGAAGTGAGGACACATAAAGGAAGTGTTAAATGTACCAGGTTTTTGGAGTCAAGATCCTTAAACGTGATACTCTTGTCGCTTCCTCACACTGAATCTATCTTCATAAAAGGAGCATGCCCTTTAGCAATATTCCTAGCATGTGAGACTAATGCACCGATTGCAACTATTTCAGGAGAGATTTCTCCAAAGACTGCTCCAGTCGTAAAATGAATTAGAATGTAAAGGGGAAAGGATAGTTTGATAAAGAATGTAGGGAGGTCAAAAGGGCCTTGTTACTTTTAATTTAAGATGCCAGTGGAGACCAGGTTCGATTGCAAAGAGCAAGCAAGACCTTTGCAAACTTTTGACTAGCAAAATAAGATGTTAGAAGCCAACAGCCAACAAACCAGACTTCCTCTCACCGCTGCTAACATCAAGGTCATTACCAACAAATATGAAAGAATCATGGCAGACAAATCGAAAGAAACAGAACGACCCAACTACCTCCCACTCCTATTAAAATTCAAAGCGGACCCAAAGAAAAACAAGGGACCAGGCAGAAAGCACAACCATGAGTTCGACCGAGCTCTGGTGGAAAGGAGAAAGAGCCTGAGGAAAGCGAAAAGAAGAGCTAAAACTGAGAACTCTGAATCTGCTAGGCAAGAATGCAAAAACAAAGAAAACAGCTATAAATCATGGCTACACAGCCGTAGATGCTTAATGTACCAAAATGATGCAGAGAGCATGCTGAGAGCACTCAGCACCAAAAAATCCAGTGACTTCTGGGCACTCATTAAGAACGCAGACAAGACTTCTTTGAAAAGCTGTTTGCACCACCCCTGGCCCGGTCGCATATGCCAGTTCAGAAGACCAGCGGGCCATGGGTCAATCTATCCGCAGAAGACAACATCAGAGACGTCATCACACATCTTAAATCCCCAAGAGCCCCAGGCCCAGATGGCCTTTGCAACATCGACCTCAAGCAACATCCAGAGGACTGGACAAGATTCATCAGCATCCTATTCCAGCTCTGCGAGTCACTAAAAGCAATTCCGACTTCATGGACCCACTCAGTAATAGTCCCACTGTTCAAACGTGGCAACAGGGAAGAGCCAAAGAACTACCGCCCAATAGCATTGTTGGACATTACTGGTAAAATCTTCGCTACACTACTGCTTAAACACTTCCAATCATAGCCAAAGGCATCACCAGCAAATGATCCATTTCACATGGGCTTCTTAAAGAACGGCAGAACATCTGTAAATATCCTATTATTGAACATAGTCAAATCGAAAGTCAAGCAAGGGGCACCACCAGTGTTTTTGGCCTTTATAGAACTTTCACAGGCCTTTGACACAGTTTGCTCTGGTTCAAACTGCAAAACTGGAAGTGCCCAAGCGAAATATTAGACCCCATCATGGCACTCCACACTGCACCTAAACTCCGGGTCCGACTAAACAACCAAGGATTGCTGTCAAAAGAGATTCCTTCAGAGCGTGGGGTCAAACAGGGCTGCCCATTAGCCCCGTCCCTCTTCATCAGCTTCTTGGGTGACTTTAAGGACACAGAATCTTCAGTTCGTGCATTTCCGCCAAAAATAGGAAGCATCAACGTGTCCCGCCTACTGTACGCTGATGATCTAATTTTGTTAGATCAGACGGAAATTGGCTTACAGCGTCAAATGACAAACCTGGCGCAGTACATCGGCTCAAACAATTCGAAATCAACAAACTAAAAATGAAAGGTATGATCTTCGAAAAAAAACGTCCGTACAATAGACGCAACAGAGGTTGGTTCCTGGAAAACACTAAGATTAAAGTGGTCACACACTTCAAATACCTGGGCGTAACGATTGATAGCTCAGCGCAAGAATCAACAATGAAAAGTTCACTGTGGGGTAAAGCCAGGAATCTAGCCACACATATGAGAGCTATCGACAAGCAATATGGGAAATTCTCGCTGGTTCCTGTAATCCAATTTTACAAAGGCAAAGTCGCCCCAGCCATAACCTACGGAATGGGAGCTACACTTACCATGCCAAAAACTATCTGGGCAAAACTGGAAGGGCTACTGTGGAGATCAGTCCTGGGCCTCCGAAATTCGGTTTCAATCGCAAATATCAGGAGCGACCTGGGCCTGCAGTCTCTACTATCAACAGTTGAACAGAGCTCTATGTAACTCTTCAGAAGAATCCTTCTTCCAGACACGCTCCCGATCTGCAAACTTATTGCTGCAGAACTTGCATCCGGTCACACCAGCCCCTTTAACAAAATGTGCCAAGAAACAAAAAATAATATTAGAAGAAATAGCATGTACTGAAGAAGACCTTGCAACAAATCTACAGAGAATAAAACGCAAAATGGAACTGCAGGACTGGATCAACACAGTTGAAAAAGCCCAGGCAAACAAATTAACAGCACATCTGCCGCCGAGCTTCAACAAACTTAACGTTCCACTGCAATACTGTTCCAAATTTCCAGATAAAGGCCTCATGAAGATCTTTTTGAGAGCATGCCTGAACTTACTTCCCACGCGGGAAATTCTCTGTATCAGACTGCAGTCTGGGTCTAAGGAATGCAGACTATGTGCCACATCTGAAGAGCCTGAAAATTTAAGACACTTGTTGATGCACTGCAAAGCACTGACTCAGGAAAGAGCAGCCTACCTTTCGCCTCTCGGGATGGCCTCTTCGGTTCTGGATGAAGACGTCTGGTGGAACAGATTACTGTCGGGGGAAAATACCAAATGGACCAACATTGCAGCAAAACTTTTCAGCATCGCCCTCAACAAAATGAACTCGCAGGCTGACCAACGACCTGTCAATTGCTAAGTACACAAAACTTCATCTCTTCGGAGAAACTAAATCGCCCAGTTCTAACTTGTAAAAATCACAATGTGATTACATACAAGTAATAAAAAAAAAAAGATGTTTACAAACAAGGAGAGAGGATGCTCTGTGTGTCGCGGCTATTACAAGAATGGGTCTCTTTCCTTGGTTCCGCGGCTTTCTCTCACCAGTCTTATGCCTTACCCTCTCCTGTTTCTCTGCTGCGGGTAGGTCTATTCTATAGCCCTTCAAGTCGGTGATTGCGTAAGATTTACAGAAGAATGTAAATGCCTACGTTAGAACAAGAGAATGGTGGTGGGAAACCCTAGGGTCCTGACTATGCCACGCCCTTCTCCCAGCACCCCTATCTCTGCTCAGCTTCATAAGCAGGGCCAAAGTTAATTCCTGTAGGTAAGTTCATGAGGCAGCTGATGATGGTTGGATGTGCCACGTGTCTAAGCTTAACCGAGGCTTACTGAATGAGGGTGCACCTCAGATATAAGCTTCAACAAGCTTTCTGCAATGCAGCACAGGCCAAAAAGCTAGCGCGGGCAGCCCAATGTGCTGGCGGATGATAGAATAATGCCACTTATCAGGCTCCAGGAGCTGGATAAATATTAATGGGCAGGAAACGGGGAGTGCAATAAAGCGAACAGAGGGCCTTTCAGCCCAAAATTGGGACCAAGTGGGGCGCAACAGGATCAGTATGTGTACCTGAGCGGCACTTCCACTTCAGAAGCTGGAGCCTATTCCACACAGCTACAAGGTAATGTCATACAGAGAGAAACAACAAAATGAGGAGGGATATTCAAAGAGACAAGGAAACCATTGACAGGCAGTTTTTACCTGTACCCTGCCCCCTTTTCCAATGGCCTAATGGACAGTGCTTTCTTTATGTTTCCTATCCAAGTACTCTCTCTCTCTCTGTCACCATTTTAGGATGGAGTTAGCCTACATAGAGATTACAGTTTTTTTCTTATCATTATTCCCTTTGTGAACTGCCAATGGCACTGTTGACTGTTTCCGCTCAAACTATGCATGTCATGACATCCCCCTTATACCAGCGGTTCATTGGTTTGTGGGGAAAATGCCTGCGAAACCTTGATGAGGTGCATGCATACTTTTTTTTTTAATAACATATTTTATTGGTTTTAAACATACATACAATGCATCTACCTTACCCCCCCCTCTCCCTCCCTTCAACACTCCGGTTGGTACACCCCTTGACTCCAGTCATTGCTCTTCCGCACCATTGTTTCCGAGGCTTGTGTTTCTTTCCATGTCTCGTATGTAGAATGTGTCCATCTTTTTCCCCCCCCACTTCACCGGCAATTTCTACCACACACAGTCCTCCCATTTCCCCCAGATCTTGTGAGCCTTTGCCGGGCATCCCCGTGCTGTGTATATTCTATGCTCCTGTGCTGCACAAATGTCCATTTCATTCGACCATTGATTCACGGATGGGCTTTCCGGGGCTCCCCATTTTTGTGCTATATCCCGTTTTATCAGACCCATTGCATTGGAAAGAAAGATACCCTCCCATTTGTTCGAGACGCACTCGTCTGGGGCCCCCAATATCATTATAGCAGGTTCTGGGGTTATCGTGCGCCCCAGGGCTCTCGTGAGTTGTCGACAGCATTGCTCCCAGAAAGTCTTGATTTCAGAGCATCCCCAGAGAAGGTGAATGAAAGTGCCCTCCTCCCTTCCACATTTCAGGCAGTTGGGGTCCTCTGCTCTTCCCCAGCTAAATAGGGCCCTTCGGGGGTAGTACACCCTATGTAGTATTTTTAGTTGTACCAGTCTGATCCTGGAATTAATTGCTATTTCGCGTGGGTGCATAAGTATTTGGATCCAGTCCTCTGGGTCAATAGGCCCCACGTCACGCTCCCATTTGTTCTTAAGGCTAATCAGCTCCGGGGTGGCAAAGGCATTAATCGCCTTATACAGGATAGTGGTGACTTTTGCAGGAATGTGTTGTACCAGGAGGTTACGTTCCAGGGGTGTGTAATCTGCTAGCTCGTCAAGCTCTAGCCTGTGTGCACCAATGGCATGTGTTAATTGTAAATAGTGGTAATTTTCTGCGTCTGGCAATCCATATGTTTGCTGCAGGGTTTCGAATGGGAGGATTGAGCCATCCGTAACGATGTCTCCTATTGTGGCTATCCCAGCCTCCACCCACCTGGTCCATGCATTCAGCCTCCTCACCTCCTTCAACCTATGGTTGTGCCAGAGTGGTTGTGCCATGGTAATTTGGTTCCCCCAACCTATGTGGGTATGTGCCTGCCTCCAGACCATCGCGATATGGGTGGACATTGTTTGTGCGGGGGGCCTGGCTAGGGTCTGGTATAGTGTTTCCAGTGGTGGGCTGCCCCGGATAATGGGTTCTTCCGCTCTAATATGTGGTTGTCCGGGATCTCCGTGGAGGAGGTCGTTGACTACGTTTAGTTGAGAGGCCCAGTAGTAGGATCTTAGATGTGGGAGACCTATACCCCCCTCCCAGACGGATCGTTGCAGTGTGGATAGTGCAATCCGGGGTTGCCCGCCCTTCCATATCAGTTTTCCAACCAGGCGCTCTATTTGAGTGAACTCTGAGTTTGGTATAGTCAGTGGGGCGTTCTGTAGCACGTAAAGAAAGCGCGGGAGCGCCATCATTTTAAAGAGGGCCGATCTGCCCATGAGCGTAAGAGGGAGGAGCATCCAATGTCTTACGTCCTCTGCGAAACGATCTATTAGTGGGTGCAGGTTGTGGGTCACATATTCCGAGAGAGTCCCGGAGATCCATATGCCCAGATAACGGAAGCCCTCCCTCTCTACCCGGTATGGGATGCCTCGGGAATTGCCAGGTCCCCCCCCCTCACCGGGAACAGGATCGATTTACCCCAGTTGACCCTCAGTCCACTGAATTCCCCAAAAGTCGTCAACATCTGGGTTATAATTGGGCATGCGTGCTCTGGGTCGCTGAGGTAGAGTAATAGATCGTCAGCGTAAAGGGACACTTTGTCCTCTCGTCCATCCGGCCAACGGAATCCAGACCATGTGGTGACTTGTCTGAGCCATTGGGCCAGTGGTTCGATCGCCAAGGCAAATAGGAGGGGGGAAAGAGGGCAACCCTGTCGGGTGCCTCTGCCCAATGGGAAGGCCTTCGAGGTCCAGCCATTTACCCTAACCGTCGCCATTGGGGCTTCGTATAGCAGCCGAACCCAGCCGAGAAAAGCCTCGCCTATATTCATAAGTCTCATCACCGCCCATAAGCTTTCCCACACTACCGAGTCGAACGCCTTCTCAAAATCAATTGCTAGAAGAGCGAGTGGCGCTTCTATGCTCGGGGCTTTTTCCAAGAGTAAATGTAGCCTGCGTAGATTCATTCTAGTGGATCTCTGCGGCATAAAGCCGCATTGATCCGGGTGGACCAATGTGGGTATGGCCTGTTGGAGTCTATTGGCCAGTGCCTTGGCAAGAATCTTCGCTTCACTATTAATAAGCGATATGGGCCGATATGACGTGCATTGGTCAGGGGGTTTTCCCTGTTTCGGAATAACCACAATATTTGCTGTTCGTAGGTCCCTCGGGAGGATGCCCAGGTCTTTGGCTGCTAGGAATAGTTCCCGAAGGGGGGTCGCCATTTTGTTACTGCCTAATTTTTTCCAGGTCTCGGCCGGAAAGCCGTTAGGACCCGGTGTCTTCCCGGATTGTAGCTGGGACATGGCCTCTACGATCTCCGCTTCATCCAGTTCTCTGTCTAGATGTGTTTTTTGCTGTTCCGAGAGGTATGGAATTGCAATCTCATCCAGAAGGGACGGATCCATCGGTGATGTCGGGGCTGCGTAAAGTGTGGTATAGAAGTTGGCGAATGCCTCCGCTATTTCTGGGTCTGTTTTGGCCGGGGTGTTGGGGTCCTCTGTTATCTGTCTGACATGCCGGTGCCCTTCCTCTCGGCGTTCCAGCCAAGCCAGTAGTTTGCCGGCTTTGTCACCATACTCATAAACTCTGGTCCTGGTCTCCCTGTGTGCCTGTTTCGCATTATCTAACGCTGTGTTATGAAGAGTTGCTCTGGCTTTCATAAGGGAGCGGTGGACCTCGGGGCTGGGATTGGTGACATATCTAGTTTCCCATTCCTTTGCGGCTACCTCCGCCTCCGTAATTTTTTTGTTTTGTTCTTTCCTTTTATTACACGTCCATGCCGTTATTTCCCCTCTAAGTACCGCCTTATGGGCTTCCCATAGCGTCACCGGGCTTTCTACAGAACTTGTGTTTATTTCGAAGAATTCGTCAGATTTTTCCGTAATGTGTTTCACGAACTCTGGCAGACCCAGGTAATAATTATTTAACCGCCAGGTCCTGGGGGGCAGGGGTTTATCCACCTGGAGCATTAATTCCAGGGGAGAATGGTCGGAGATACCGCGGGGAAGGAGTTCCGCTGTCTTAACCCTATATGCTTCGGGGGTCGGGAGGAAAAAATAATCCAACCTGGACAGGGATCCGTGAGCCCCTGAGTGAAAGGAGAACCCCTGATCTATGGGGTGGAGGTCTCTCCATATGTCACTCAGCCCCAGAGCTGTTGCAAAGGTCGCTAATCGGGTGGATTTATTTGGGTTTCGATTTCGTATATGAGTTCGGTCCCGTGTATTACACATCACATCATTGAAATCCCCTCCCAGGATCCATAAATCTGGCTGTTGTTGTACCATCAGTGCCGTGACATCCCTTAGGAGAGTATCCCCCAGTCCCGGCGGGGAGTATATTGCCAGGATAGCCACCTCCTCCTCCCATAGGGTGCCCTCAAGCAGCACAAAACGGCCACTGGGGTCTAGTTCCACTGCCGACAGTGTAAAGGGGAGCCTCTTGTGTAAAAGAATCAGGACTCCTCGGGAACCCGTCGTGTACCCTGCGTGATGTGCCTGGCGATAGTTTGTCCTGCGGAAAAATTGGCAGGTCGTGCCCGCTAGGTGCGTCTCTGTAAGGAGAGCTATATCAGGAGAACGCCTGTTAAGGAATTGCATTATGAGTCGGCGTTTAATGCTTGAGCCCATGCCATTCACATTCCATGTAAGGGGTTTTAGGGATCTGTGCCGTGTATTAAGTCCCCTTGGATCATGTGTTTCTTCATCTGAGCCGCCGTTATATTGTTGTGTGGCCATTCCTGTCTACAGGTCTAAATTGTTGTATCGGATGTGTATGTGATATATGCGAGTGTGAGAGTGCGGTGGTCATGCCCTTCGGGGGCGTGGGTGTTGGGCGTGAGGTGCATCTTAGCTTCTTGGTGGGAATTGGTTTGGTGTCGTGTCCCGGAGAAATTTTAACATATAACAACTCCCCGTCCCACCTCCCCATACTCCTCCCCAACATGAAGTATCTGTCGCCCGAACTTTACTGGCGCTGGAAAAACTATGCGGCCAGATTAACTTAAACTGTTATTTCTTTCCCTCTGACTTACTACTCCTTACTGATTCGAGTGTCCGGAGCCTTGAGTCGGGGGCGTGGCGGTCGCCGGTGGTCTGGTGTGTTGCTTCTGATTAAGTACGTTGCGTTTGATCCTTCATGCAGCGGCGGCTATGACCTCACTCTAGTAACTGTTCAAACAAGGAGGATGTCGCCATGGCCCGCCTAATGGGCCGTTGGTTAATACGCTCTATCCCGGTTTCCATCCGATCTTTGGTTTTGCGATTGACCCTGCTAACTTCTTTCGGGGTCAGGATCCCCATTTGGTTCGTCGTGGTTTCCCAGCGCGGGGTGTTGAGCAGGTCCTTTCTCCCTTGGTCTTGGTCTCGGTCTTTCCCCCCGGTTTCGCTCAGTCCTGGTCCAGTCTCCCACAATGTGGGTTTCGGCCCATCTCCATGCCTCCTGTGGATCAGTGAAGTGGATTGTCTTGAATTCGTGTTGGATTTTCAACTGTGCCGGGAACAACAGTCCGTATTTCACGTTCATCGAGTGTAGCTTCCTTTTCAGATGTTCAAAGGACTGTCTGGCCCTCTGGACTTCGCGGGTGTAATCCGGAAAAAAGGCGATCCTGGAACCATTATATGTCACTGTCCCTTGTGTCCTGGCCATCTGTAAAATGGCGTCTCTATCGCGGTAATTGAGAATTTTTGCAATAACCGTTCTTGGGGGAGCCCCTGGAGTTGGTCGACCGGTGGGTACCCGGTGCGCACGTTCCACCGAGAAGAAGTTCGAGAAGGTCTTTGGGGCGAAGAGGTCCGCTAGCCATTGCTCCAAGAAGAGTTCCATACTGGGGCCTTCTGTGCGCTCCGGCAGGCCCAAAATGCGGATGTTATTGCGTCGGGACCTGCCCTCTCCCTCCTCCACTCGGGCTTCTAAGGTTCTCAGGCGGGTTAGTGTTTGCGTGAGTTGTTGGTGCACACCCCCCATGTCATCCTCCACATTGGATATTCGCTGCTCTGCTTCTCCTGTCCTAGAAGACAGTTTTTGGAGGTCGTGGCGAAGAAATGAGACCTCGGTGGAGATAGCGTCCACTTTTTGTTCCACCGAGGAGCGTGAGTTGGCGATTGCCGCCATCACGTCTTTTAGTGAGAGGGCTTCCTCCATCGGGGGGTGGTGTTTGTTTCAGTGTTCTCCGCAGTTTGTGTCGGTTGTGAGCTTGTTGCATACTGATCCATGGTGCTCTGCGTTGCGTTCTTCTTGAATCTTTCCTTCCCCATGATGTGGGAGATCCTCAGGGTTATGGACGTGGGAGCTAAAGCGTCCTATCCTCCCACGGCGTCGTCAGGGCTTTCCCCCGCTACCTTGCAGCCCCTGCCTCACACCCGTTGTGTTGTTGCTTGGTCGATTATATCTTCGTCTTCCCCCGGGCATCAAGAGCTTGTGGATTGTGCTCGGAGCCCGACGCGTGGGGAGCACCTACTTGCTGTGGGTCGTCCCTTTGTTGTTTGCCCGGCCGCCCTGCCTGTTAGTTGGGCAAAAGCACCGGATGATATCGCAGGCCAGTGTCGGCGTTCGATGGCATATCAATATGCTCCCACTAGAGTCTCTCGTTGCGGGTCTGCCTGCAGCTGCGGTCCGGTGGCAGCGTCGGCATACCAGAGAAATACACAGTACCCCTCCGTTATTCCCTCCTTGTCCTTAAGGCCTGCAATTGCGCCGGACGCGCCGGACGCAGCCCAGGTTGTCCGCCCGATTTGCGACTGGTTGTGTGCGCGGTTGTGTCCACAGTGGCGCAATTCCAGCCGGTCCGTCGCCCGCTCGTTTCGCCGCTCCTCCCTCGGGAGGCTTACTGTAAGCCCGATGCCGCCGGGGCGATCGAGCTGACGCTCAGTCCCCCTCACCAAGTCCCCCGGATCGCTGCTATTCGGGGTGGCGGCGTCTTCTCGGGCCCTTGCCGAGGGAGTGGCGCAGGGTGGGTGGGGGTTATTCTCCCCCCCTCGGGTTCCTTCAGTGAATCGGGCTCGGGGGCTCCGCGGCCTTCGCTGTGTCTCTAGCTCCTCTCCGACGCGGTGGCCATCTTGCTTTGCCGGAGGGGTTTCCCTTCGTTTCTTCGATGCAGATTTTTCGTTCACCGCGCCTAGTTTTTGGTCCAAACCTTGGTCGTTTGCTGTCGCCAGGGTCCGCTGCACAAAAATGTCTTTATTTCTTCTGAACGAGTTCCCGAAGCAAAGGATTTTCTCAGGATATTTCGGGCGGCCACGAGAGCGCTCGGGGATCACGTCTCCATTGCGCGCTCGCAGGCCACGCCCCCTAGGTGCATGCATACTTGATGCTGGTTCCCAAGACTTATCTTTCGGGCCATAAGCCTTCCAATCCACCATATATTGTAGTTGCATGTAATCTTGCCTAGAGCAACTTCGGTGACAGTGACAACAGATGAAAAAAATCTTGGATGAAACCCACACGTATCAAAAATGGAGCTACAGAGCATGCTGCAAATTGTTGTTAGACACCTCTGCCAATACAATACAATTGGCCCAATCATCCTGATACTGAGTAATGAAACAATGGACGAATTGAGCCGATCTATCCGTCCACCCGATTGTGGTTGAAAACTTGAGGACATACACCTGAGTGCCAAGAAAATTCCATAAGGCACCACAGAACTTTGCAACAAACTGTGGCATTCTAGCCTACATAGTTGCCTCTGGCACCCCATGTAAGCGTACACCCTCTGTCAAGAAAATCTTTGCCAGAGCCTCAGGGATTTCAGTAACCAGACAAAAGGACCCATTTTAATAAATGAATCATTGTAAACCAATAATACTGTAACACCTCCCTCCTGCTCCCCCGGAAAGGAGAAACTCCACAATGAAATGCATCGAAACTCTCTGCCAGGGTCGAATGGTCGAAGGTAAATGACACAACTACCATTTTGGGGGACCCATCCTGGACTTTGCCCATGCACAAACCTCAAAATACTGAACATACGCTACCGTGTACGCCCCCACATCCGGACATCAAAATTGCTGGTGCAATAGCTCAATGGACCCTCATTCCGCTGAGACTCCTGCTAAAGGGCTATCATGACAACAATGCAATTCCCGCATCTGCTGTGATTCTCCAGGAACAAACAATCATCCATCCAGAAACAGAATCCACCCTCACCTACCCGGTTCCTTTGCGCACCCACTCTACTATTCCCCTGTTATCAAACTGTGCCTGTATGCAAAGCAAAATCCATGTCTCCTTAGAGATTGTTGACCCCCATGCATGGTGGTGGTAAAAGGTGCACACTAACCATACCTACCATGGATAATGCATGTGCTCTACCATAAATGGAATTGGGAGGAAGGAAAAACAAGCATTCACCTTGCATGACCATGGTGGACACACTTCATGGATAGATGAAGCCCTTAATTCTCATGATCCGTCCAAACAATCCCCAGGCTTTCCACCCCTTCAAAATATTGCCTCAATTGAGAAAAAGCCTCTTTAATGACCAGGTGTTTCCTATCATAAGACATGTGATATTGTTCAGGTATGGAGAGAACCCTGGAAAAAAGCCACAGGGTGGGGGGCTCCCGTCCCCTTATACCTTTGTGACAAAATGGCTTGTATGGCCATAGCGACACATCAGTTTCAACAATAAATGTCGCTGAGAAGTCTTATATAAAAAAAATTCAAAGCCAAAAAACATTGCTCGTCCTTCACATTTCTGGGAAAAGGCCACTCCAATAGCGCACTAGCCTTGTGTGCATCCTTAATCAGCCTGGCCCGGAAATAAGGCATCTCTAAAACGTCACCCTGTCATGTTCAAGCTTGCATTTTCCCAGTTTAGCAAACAACTTGTGGCTTCTTAGCCTTTAGAGCACCGCAAACATGTTGTTCCTATGGACTTCTAGGGATTCAGAGAATACCAGAATGTTGCCTAAATACACAATAACAAGCGTATCTAGAATGTCCTTGAAGACTTTGCTCATCAAATGCTCAAACGTGGCCGGGGCATTACAAAGTCCAAAGTAGCAAATATTCATAATGTCCATAGACACTGTTTTCCACTCATCACCTTCCCTTATATAGAAGGTTATAGGCACCGCAGAGATACAATTTAGAATATATTCTTCCTGTCTTTAGTTGATCTAATAAGCTCTCCGTTTCTCCGTTCGCTGGCTCTCTCCCTACTGGTTCTGTGGCTCAGAGCACTGTAGGGAGATACCGTGGAGCTCTGTTGGATTGTGATCTTGTAGGTGCTGTCTCACGTCTGGTTTGAGGTCAGAAAAATAAATCTTGGCCAGCATTTTCTTCAATAGGTATTGGATGATCCAAACTGGTACTGCACACATATAAGCAGGCACTTGGGGAGGGAACAGGGATTGGGGCCCTCTCAATTGCCACCGACCTCCCCTCGTCTGGGTTAGGACTGTCTCTGGTTTCCACCATTGTAGGCCTTTAACACCAGGGTGAGAGGGGTTCCCTTCCCTTTGTGACAACGTCAGATTACTGACCTTGTCACATAGGGTACCTTATATAAGAGAATGAAATACTAACATGGACCTAATGAAACAAGGTGTAGTTTAATTTGGAGAATAAGCTGGGCTCAGATTCAAGTTGGATAAGTCTGAAATCCTTCCACTCAGTTATGTCCCAAGGCTCAATTATGCACAACAAAGTATTTGTATTCACTACACGGAGTTGTGTGGCAACTTAAACTACTGTTTGATAAAGCTTTAAGTTAAGCTCTTGAGTACTTGAAGGTCAGAACGAATATATGCGTGAAATTCCTCCTGTACTTCGCTATAATTAAAACGATTATTACCTCTAAGTTCCTTTTAGGCTGTGCCTCTTGCTTTACCACTGACATTCTTCAATAAGTCATGAATGCTATTGCTGTAGCTAGTGTAAGAAAGGCATGGTATCAAACAGTAAGACAGACACAAGTGACCACAGTTCAAGGGTGTTTATTGAACTTCAATTGGGTTTGAAAGACTCCTATCTAATCCCAAATCTAAAGCTGGAGCAAGCTACGAACATGAAATAATAATAACGCAGTCCTAGTGGTGTCTTGTCAGAATAAAAGGGCATTTTGTAATAAACCTATTGCCAATCCTTACTTCTAATTACAAATGGGGTGGGAAACAATTTTATACAAAAGAAAAGTGTTCAAGAAATAATATGTCAGGATACTTGAGATGTTAACTTCCCTTCCCCACGTTTTCAGCATGGGACAAGGCTGCTCACTTGAACTTAGCACATACTCTGGCTTTTCTAGCATGAGGATGCAGTTAAAAATCTCAGTATCAGGACTTTCCGTGCCAAAGTCCTTTGCCATTCAAAGTCTCTTATTTCAGAGGGCCTGATGCGACAAACAAACATTCAATGTTCCTTTCTGCTCAGGATTTTCATATGCACAACTTCTCTGGTGATTCTCTGTTCACCTCGGGTCCCCCTCCGCCGGGCTCAGACCCACTTTAACACAAAACCTTCAATTGGTCTCCCTCTGCGGGTGTAACGCTCACCTGACTCCCACGGAGGCGCTGGTCTAGTCTGGGTTGCTGTGGCCTCTTTGAGCGTGATGCGCAGAACTCGGAAAACCGACTGAACAGGACCCTCAAATCTTGCTTGTCTGGCCCGTAGGAATATCCTTCTGCAGATGAGAAAGGGGATTAACAGTCTGCAGAAGAGTGTGCTTGCTCCTCCCTTCCCCCCTTTGTTCTTCTCTAACTTCCTCCGAAATCCCCGGTTGAAGCTCACCTTATTGTTTGAAAGGATGAACTCTCCATGACTGCTTCTGGTGCAGGGGCGCGTGTTAGTCCAGTTACTCCACTGGTTTTCAGAATGGCGCTGGCAAAATCCACTTGACTTTTCCGAGCGGAACGGCGTAATTATGAAGATTACAAAAGTTCAAGTGTTGAGCCTCCTTTTCTGTTGCCTTCCTAACCTGTGATCTGTCCTTTATTTCAGGTGCAGAATGAAGGCGATGCGTTGAGGGATTGAATTGCCGATGGTAAACTCAGGTGAGTTAGCGGTGGAGGCGATCCCTCTTAATGTCTTTATATTCCTCCAGTAATGTATTTTGTCCTTTCCCCATAGGGGCCGGGGTGCGGTACCTGCCAACGAAGCGGCGCCGACTCGAAATGAGGAATGGTCCACCAACAGAAGACCGGTAAGTGTTATGGCGGAAAATTAGGCTTTCCTCAAATGTTCCTTCTGCTCACCTTTTGTCTCTTCTTCTCTCCCCTAGGCGCAGAGATGTGGCTACCGGTGCAGACAGTCGCGGTGGAGCCAGAAGAACTCCCGAGGACAGGTGAGTGAAGCGCGGCGCTGCAGCGAGCAACGCGGTGCTTTTAAATGAAAGTCTTTTCTCAGGAACAGGAACGCTGGCGTGAAGGTTCCGGATGCAGGTAAGAAGTTTGATAAAATTCTTGGTTTTCACCTTTCTCTTCTCTTCTTTCCTTACAGGTGTTCCAGGATCGAGGCGGGCGTGGCTGGAGACCAGATGCAGGAGCAGACACGGTGAGCGTTCAGCTGCTTGGATGCAGAACAACGCGAAGCATGAGCTACTGTCTGGGGTGGCTTAAATAGCTCCCAAAGTAGTTCCAGGTAAGTATCCTTCCCTGGCCACGCCCGAGTGGCAAAATAGTCCCAATGAAAAAATAGTCCCTTTCAGGTCTCAGGGAGGCCTGAATCTTGCAGCATGGTCTGCATCAGGTAAGTGCACAAAACACCTTCCTTTATGAGCCTGGCGCCTATGGTGCCAGGACTGATGTCCAACATGAGCCTGGCGCCAACGGCGCCAGGACAGAGTCCAAAGAGCCCCTATAAGGGGCCGCTGGGCTTTTACCCGGGGGCATGATGCCTGCTCCCGGGGGTGCTGGGCCTGGCCTGGTGCTCCGGGGGTAGGCATCATGACAGCGGGCTCATGCCAAATTTATTTCATTTTCTAAACTTTCTTTACTATATCAAAATCGTAGACTTTCGACTGTGCACAGGTTTTTGGTTGACCCGTCACAGGACCACTTCAATTCACAATTCTTTGTTCTCTTCTTAATACAAACTTTTAATTTTCACTTCTGCCACTTCTCAGCTGGATACCTTACAGAGACCTTCGATTGAGCACCCACGCGGTGCCAGCCCACTCTGTCAAAGGGTATTGTATCTTGCTTTCAAAGTTTAAACACTGATCAGCAGTTCAACTTTACCTGCCTCTTTTATCACAGGTGTTTTAACAATGTGCATTCCAGCACTTCACTTGCCATGCAATGTTGCTGCTTGCAACCTTGTCTTCAACACAGGCTGGTCTTGCATCGGGCTCCCCAGCTCACCTTCTGTGCCAAAGCCTCTTTGCCATTCAAAGTCTCTTATTTGAGAGGGCCTGATGCGACAAAAAAATATTCAAAGTTCCTTTCTCCTGAGGATTCTCATATGCACAACTTCTCTGGTGATTCACTGTTCACCCCAGGTGCCCCTACGCTGGGCTCAGACCCACTTTAACACAAAACCTTCAATTGGTCTTCCTCCCCAGGCTCGGACCAAATTTATCTAATTTTCCAAACTTTCTTTACTATATCCAAATCAAAGACTTTCCGACACACAATACAGGATTCTTTAGCCTGGTTTTCTGGCATTATGCTTTCTAATCTCAAGCGCTATTGAAAGTAATGGCTTTTTGTCAGAAAGGTCAAGGGAACTTCCCACCTTGCGATACCCTCCTGATTTGCCGTCTTTCTTCTTTCATTCAGCTGCAGTTTCGAAGCTTAATGAAAGTCAGGTGTGAATGATGGTTAGTAATTGCCTGACCTCGCCTGACCATTGTATTGGGACATGTCATGTAAACTACTCGGGTGTTAGTCTGTTTTCTCCCAGAGCAGGCTGTCCGTGTGAAAGTGTTTGTGCAGGAAAAGGGGGAGGGAGTAGAGTTCCTACATATCCTATCTGATAGGATGGGGTAAAGGTGTTACAGGAAAGAGAGGGATACCACTTCTCACTATCCGATGTTAACTCCCACTCCCCGAGGACCCCTCACCCGCAATGGTCCACCCCCAGGAACTGGATCCAAAAGCAATGGCCATGTCCTGGCCACCTGTATGACAGATCCTTGTGTACCAGGGTGTGAGACACCTTCTGGTTTCTCACACTAGTGTGAAGGGAAATTGCAAAAACTAGATTGTGATATTTGACTACTCCATATTCTTGGTTTATAGTACCCTTTGACACAGTGCTGGAAGTTGATGGGTAATGACTGTTTTCTCACAACCTTCACAACTGGAACAACCCCTGTATGGGGTTCACACAAAACAGGAGTTTCACAAGGAAGTGGCAGGGAATTGGCATCACTTGGTGGGGACATCTCACGGTTCAGTGGGAATTCCTGTCCTCACAATCTTCTGGCGCAGGTTGTGAGATCACTGCAATAAACACTTTAATTTTATAGGATATTTAACAAACTGAAATGGCTGCAGTTGGCCTTCCCGAGACTCTCTGAGACTCGTACGATGTGTTGACAGCTGAATCCAGCTCTTAAATGATCTATATGCTTTACTCGCTGTGGTGAGTAGAGCCTTTCATGCTGGGTTTCAGATTTAGAGAGGGTGTTGATGCGGAGAATGGAATACAATATGCACCCGTACTAGAAAAAGCTTTCTTAGCCCATGGCTGTGTACATAGACTGAACAACACACAGGCCGAATTACATAAAATAGATTTCTTAGTTACAGATACTTGCCCCGGATGTGATATAACTTCATCAGGGCTCTTCCACCTCACCTGAAAACAGTATATTGTACATATATAGCCGGGAGGATAGCTCATACGTAACATGGTGGCCTTGGAGCTGTGTTTCATGGGTTCGATACCCGAGTCGGCCCAGCTCAGCCCTTCACTTCCCAAATTCCCATGTGATAATCTGGGTAAGATAGTAAGTAGCACCAATTACCAAGCGCTCTGAAACTGGATTTCTGATGATAATGGTGCTATATAAGACATCAATAAAATGTGTTTGTGGAGAAGGTTTGGGTAGTACTGTGTGTTTGAAGGGATTGGCATTGCCAACCCAATAACAGACTGCCTATGTTTCTCTCTCTTGGATAATCTTTGTCTCGACACTACATTTATCAGACTTGCATTGCTGCTAGCTAGGAGGTGGGTGGTATTTACCTGGATGTGTAGACCATTGCTGATATGTGAGGACTGTTTTCCTGACCTTCCATATCATAACGAGTTAGGAACAGGTTACAGCACTCTCTTTATTCAGGGCAACATACCTGAAGCCATATGAGCCAAATTATGGTTCTACTCGTCATGCTCATTGCAGCCAATGAGCACCGCTGTTTCGGACCATGAGTAGAAATTGCTTGGAGATCGATTATAGTATTAGACACAGTATATTAACTTTTATTTCTTTTTTTGGTACCTGATGATGGCCACTTGCATAGGTGGTATGCGTTGGAGGGGACTGATATGATATGATATTTTATTTGTATCGCGCTCGTGCACAAGTGTTTCGCGCGACTGAGAGGCGTGACTGATTGTTTTGTTATATTTCGTGCTGCAAGCTTTGTGATAATCATGAAAATGATGTTAAGAAGAAAGGAACTTTCTTTTCCATGGATCACAGTAATATTTATCATCATGACTTAAACGCCATTTCACTCTTCTCGTTACCTCCCTACAGATGAAGGACATGCGTCACGAGAATGTCAACCCCTTCTTGGGCTTCTTCCATGATTGTGGGATGTTTGCCATTGTCACTGAGTTTTGCTCCAGAGGAAGCCTGCAGGATCTCCTGAGAAATGTAGATGTAAAACTGGACTGGATGTTCAAATCATCCCTTCTTCTAGATCTCATTAAGGTAGGTGACACAAAAGCATTGATGGTGCAACTCAGTAGTAAGGAGTAGTAGCCATAGGTTCATGCTTTAATAAGTTCTTTTAGACTATCTTAAATGAATTATGAATTACTAGGTACTCTTTTAGGCAGCTTTGCAGAGCTAGCATTGGTATTCTACAGGACTTTACTGAACTATAATTAGCATCCACCTTTCATGTCACCTGTGGAAGTCCTTAGGTCTCTCCAATATCTCAGTCCTGTTCAGTGTCTACCTGGCAACCATGTTTAACATCTTGACGCAGGTCTATTTTAAGGTCTGCAAGGAGAACAAACAATTTGCCACCTTACAATAATGCTTAAATAAAACTCAAGTGTGGACGAACAACCACTTTCTCCAACTTAATAGCTCTACACCCAAGATTATTCTTTTTTGGGTTAAGAATCAAAAGGGCTCCAAGATATTTTAATTCTTCCCTTGCTTGGTATAAAGAGACCGGTCTGGTCAAATGCTAAAAACCTTTCTGTGAGCTCGTGACTTCAATACTGCAGGTGATGTCAATGGTTGGGAATTACTTCAGCCAACGTGAGATGCTAAAAATGGTGTTCCTTCTTGATATTCAGCATAGGGATTTAATCTTTGGAGACGCCAGTTTGTACTGTGCAAATAGCCCTTACACACATCTTATTATGAGATTACTTGGGACACTTCAAGGAACATAGAATGCCACAGTGGGTCGGGTCTGTAATCTGTGAAGGAGGGACAATGTTTCAGATGCCAGGAGGTCCTTGCATTGGCTGAGCTTTGGGGACTGGACAAAATGTAATACGGGTTGCCAAATCTCGATGCATCTTGCATGGCGGGGTGATAGTTTGACCATCATCCTCTCAATGGCAGTTACTTAACACACCTTTTTCAACTCTATGTTTTGTGCAGGTTTCTGTCTTTTCTCAGGGAGAACTTATTGTTATACTGCCTGTCAATATCAGGTTACTAATCTATCTGGGTACACCCACAGTGAATACACTCTATCCATTGGGAGAACCAGTAGAACTAGCTAAGCGCCCCATGGGAAATTCACACTGAATCACCTCAATTAAATCTATATCAATTTTAGCACAGGACGGCCAACCTGGTGTTAAGTAGGGAATCTGCTCCCCCACCCACAACTCCTGTAATATTCTTTAGGCTTATCCCTTGACATAAGATGGAGGGTAGCTAGTGTCAGATACCATCTATGTATTCACTAATAGGATTGTTCCTTATGTTGTACACAAATGGAGGAATCCTTTTCCCTGAGCAAAATCCTTTCCAGTTCTCATTTGAGTTCTTTTGCTGTTTGTCTTTTTAATTCCGCCTAGCCAGTAAAAGGTTGCCAGTCTGGACATGGGGTCCCCTGGGTCCTGTAAAACATTTAGACATTCTTTCAAAAGTATTGAGGTGGTGGATGGCAACTGATCTAATGGGCTTCCAAACAACCAGTGCCTCTGCTGGAAATATTCCAGTGTATACACTATTGAGCATTGATTCGATGTGCAGTCTTCAAAAGACGTAATTCTACTCCCCAGAAGCATATCTGAGATCCTAGGGCAATCTCCCCTTTTCTGGTTATCAAGCCCGCCCTTTCCATAGCCCAATTGGGTAATCCATTAGTGACATCACTGGCCGCATTTGAAGTTTTAAGTTTAAGAAGCACAACTTCATAACTGATGTCAATATGGTAAAATCTGGATTACAGTGGCATAGGGATTTAGTGGGAGGGGATTTATGAAAGCCCCCAATTGATTAACACCTGATCCTAGACCACAAGCAACAACTGTGCGGCTGGGACAGTATATACAGAGTAAGGCTGATGAGCCTTGGAAGACTGTTCTACGTGGCTATACAATATTACATATGTCACATCCATGAATGACACTATCCATCTCCCAGCAACTCCTCTTCATCCACTCTCCAAACATCTGCATATGCACTGCCATGTAATATCTAGTTATGCTTGGGCACCCTAAACCACCCTTGTTGATCAGGGGATTCATTTTCTTAGATGGTTTTCTTGGCTTTTGTCTTTTCATATAAACCTGGTCAGCTCTCCATGTAATCTGGCCAGTTCATTCCTAGGCTCACTCCCACAGCTCGGCTCTGATGGTCTGAGATAGGGGTGGACATGTATATTGTTGTATCTGAGCCAGAGATGACATGGAGCAGGAACCAGGCTGACTCAGGTAAGTACCAAACAGAAGATGCTTTATTGTGCTTAGTTACATAGCCATAGTTCATGAAAGGTAGGAGAGAAGGTAACAAGCATCTGTTGTGGTTCCCTGCCATACTCCAAGTCCCAACCGACACTCTGTGGAACCCCCAGGCCTCCCACACTCCAAGCTCCACCTCACCATTCTATGAGGCCCCTGCATTCAATCACACACTAAACATAGAGGATGCAACATATATGTACAAATGCCCCCGATTTGGGGGTAATGTTGACTTGCAGATGTCTTATACACTTATCAGACAATTTGCAGCCCTCTAACTCATATATCTTTGGCCATTCCCTTACCATGAGCCCAAGACCCAATACATTGTTATTTTGTGGTGTTAAAATTGAACCCACAGACTTCTGAACATGTTCCAATTTCCTTATCCAGTTTGCATAAGTGTCCAATACGTTGTATGCAAACATTGTCATGTTTCAGTCCGTCACCACGCCCTGCATTCTGGCATTTAATTCAGCCTGCAGACAAACAGCTCCATGTTGCGCAGAAACAATAGGGGGAGGGATTGTAACCCTGCCCAATTTCCATTTTCAGGGAAACCGCTTCTGAGAATCCATTGCTGACTCCAACCCTTGTCACCGGGTGGACATAGTTCAAAAGGAGAGTCTTGATAAATGATTCACTGAATGTGCGGTCTCTCAGTTTAAGTGCTAAGGAAGATCATTCAACCATCTCAAATGCTTTAGCATTTAGCATCGTGAGAGCTGCTGGGCACAGTGAAAACGGGAGCAGCTTGCCCACTGGGTGGGCAAATATAAGGTACACATGCTTCACATGATTGAGCTGTAGGTGAATCTTCTCAAGGCGGGAGGCTGATATTTGTGTGTATTGTTTAGCAGCTGCATCAATTAGGGCTGTGGAGCTATTGAAACAGAAGGATTCCAGATTGTTATTCTGTTTCAGTAGATATGATATGAGAGGTTATTTATAACGCGCTTAATACCCGGAGGATTCAACCTGTGTTGCTCCGTGCCGTCTTGCTCGCAAGGCAAGCATGTTCCCCCTGGAGCTATCCTCCCGAGACTAGTAGGAGGCCAAATGTGATTTCTGCCATTGACGATCTCTGTTTCATCAAATTAGTTAAAAACGTCTGTAAGAAGCACCAGTGACTCTTTCAAAATGATTGTAATGTCATCAGTGCCTGCTGCCTTGTTCAGTTTAAGAGTTTAATTGGCTGCTCCATACTCCTCCTTTACAACATAAACATCTAATCAAGTCCCTTGTCTCGAGAGATGTTAGGAAGCCCTGCCTTGTCTTGGTAATCTGTATTCAGCGTTTGGGTCAAGAAGCTCCAAAAAGTACAAGTCAGAATGGTCCACATTTTATGGTGTTCCTATAATGTCTAGTGCTCTGCCTATCCCCAAGTGCCGAAACAAAAGCGTGTTGGGGCCTAGATCTACTGAGATTGGCTCATGTTTTGTCCAGTTTGTTCATGCACCTCATAGAACATACATTTGGGATTTCTGAGGCTTAGTTCTGCCATGTTTATCTGCATTGTGTTAATCTGTCCCCTCGGTGCTGCCAGCTTGCTGCACATTTTCCTTCATGCCTGTCCCCCTATAGTGTGTTTCACACGCCTTATTTTATGTATTTGTGGCACTTCTACAGATTTTCTTGATTTTTGAAGCTGCTACTATGACACTACCTCGGACAGCTGAAAGATATTGGGTCACATTGTAACACTGCTGGTCCGGCAACCTGGGTGCCGGTAGCCTTACCGGCACCGGTGTTACCGGACCGGCAAAGTACAAGTTTGCAGGCAAGAGGCCCTCCCACCCGCCAGGCCTTACATGGCGGGCAGAACGGCACCCGCCTGCAGTCTTTGACGGATGCACCGGCACTGTTGCACACAGTGCCGGTGCATCCGTCCTCCCCATTCCCAATGAGTCCTATGGGACTCAAATGGGAATGGGGAGTTACTTTTTCTGGCGCCTGGCTTCAGGGACCACCGGGGCTGTAATGACCCGGTAATTCCCCATTGCCAGGCCCCAGAAAAAAAGCACAACTCCAGCGGCAGCCTGCCGTTTTTACCGGCACGGCTTCCACCGGAGTAATAATGAGGCCCATTGTATGTGATAGAGTGTAGTGCCCAATATCATTGGCAGTAATATTCATTGATATGATATGATAAGGCATTTGTAACGCGCCTATACACAAGTGTTTCAAGGCGCGACGAGGCAGGGAGGGGGGGACAAGGGGAGACAGACAATGATCCTACTAGGCCAGGTGTCATTCAGATCGCGCAAGTGCATGGGTAAGGGGGACAGGAAAAGTGCAAGGGGGAAAGGGAGAGGGGAAAGTGCAGTACAGGGTTAGTAATGAACAAGATAAATAATAAGGGCCAGCTGGTGGCAAGTGCAAGATAAGTGCAGACAAGTGCTGGGAAGGGGGGCTGTAGGGATACAGAGACAGTCCCGCAGTGCAGGGGTTGCCAGGAAGGCAGTGCAGGGGAGAGTGGCTGGGCCAAGGACCGAGATTGGTGAGTGGCCCAGTTGCTGATTCAGTACAGTTTAAGTGATTTAGCAGGGGAGAGGGACAGAGAAAGCAGAAGCAAAGAGGAAGGTTTTGAGGTGCTTCCGGAACCAGAGATGGTTCTCCTCAAGTTTCAGGGGGGCAGGAAGGCTGTTCCAGAGGGAGGACCCTGCTGTGGAGAGAGATCTCCCCCTAACTCGTTGCTTGGAGAAGCGGCTGACCCTGAGGGAGTTGGAGGCGGAAGAGCAAAGTGCTCGAGAAGGAAGATATTTAGGAAGGGAGAGTTGAAGGTAATTTGGCCCCAGGCCCCAGAAGGCCTTGTGGACAATGCAGAAGGTTTTGAACTTAATCCTCACAGCCACAGGGAGCCAGTGAAGCGATTTCAGTCCTGGAGAGATACGGTCCCTGCGCTTGAGGCCAAGGACAAGTCTTGCAGTCCTGTTCTGGATGAGTTGCAGAGGGCGGAGAGTAGAGGCAGGCAGATTTAGATAGAGGCTGTTACAGTAGTCCAGCTTCGAGAGAACCAGGGCTCTGGAGACAGTGAGCTTCTGGGGGAAGGAGAGGAAAGGAAGGATACCTCTGAGGAGGTGCAGCTGGTATTGTGACTTCTTAGAAACGTCAGAAATGTGAGGAGAGAAGGAGAGTGTGGAGACTAAGATGACCCCAAGGTTTTTTGCCTTGCAGGTAGGAGCAGGAAGAGGGCCAAGAGAGGCCGGCCAGAGAGCTGCAGGGAAGGAGGGAGTGGGTGTGCCGATGAGTAGAATCTCGGTCTTAGTGGCATTAAGGCAGAGGTCGTTGGCGGCACACCATTCCTGGATAGCAGAAAGACAGTCAGAGATGAGGGAAGGAGAAGAGGGGGCCGAGGGTAGCCTGAAAATGAGCTGGGTATACTTGTATTCTCACACTTTTTTCAATTGCAGGTGACTGGGCAACAACTCCCTCAAAAGCACAAATTTATCCTTGATAGGGGGAGGGGGAAAACCAGGTTTATGGCTCTCCATAGTAACGCATGACGGCCCTGGTGCTGCAGCCTCTTGAGCCCGGGACTCCTGGAACATAGTCTAAAAAATGATGACAAGGCGCGCACTCTGGTTCCCAGTCAAGTTTTCCTGCTGTAGCAACAAATTATCTTCTCCTCCAAACGTTTTCCTGACTCCATCAATCATCAGGGAGGCTGAAAAAAAACAAACAACAACAAAAGTGCCTCTCTTTTCCTTTTAGCTGTTAGTTTCAAAGCACGTAGATAGTTTTTTTTTTTTAATCCTTCGTGACATAAAGGCCGTTACATCATTTGTACCAGCAGATGTCTCCTGTTCCTTTTTAGAATGTTCCATAGCATTTAGTAGAGCCGATGGACAATCGGGCGTATCAGATCCCTCCATACATGGACTGTCCTTCGCCTCAACTATTAGTTAGGTGTTACTAGTAAAAAGGTAGTCTAGACTAGAATATACCTTCTGTGTGTGCGAGAGTAAATGGTGCATTCTCTTTTATCTTGGAATGTATGTCTCCATATGTCTTTAATCCTATGGGTAGACGGTTTGGTCAATGGGAAATTAGAAGCCCTCTAGCTCCCATGGAGTGCTCAAGGCCTTGTGCCATAAGTATATTCAGAACAGAACGGTGGGCAGTCATAATGTCGACAGTAAAAATGTCGACAGTCAAAATTTCGAAAAATAAATGTCGAAAAAAATAATGTCGACAAACAATAATGTCGACGTTTTTTCGATATTTTTTCGAAATGTTCTATTTATTGTATAAATAGATAAATAAATAAATATATAACTAAAACGTGTTGAGTATGAGGGGTGAGAGGGTGGTGGGGGGTTTGGGGGTGGCAGGGGGTGTTGGGTGAGGGGGGTTGGGGGGGACACCCCCATAGTAAATGATACTCTTTTTATTTATTTAATTATTGAATAAATAAATAAATAAATAAATATATAATTACTATGTGTTGAGAATGAGGGGTGAGAGGGTGGTGGGGGGGTGTGGGGGGGTGGCAGGGGGGTGTTGGGTGAGGGGGGGTTGGGGGGGACCCCCCCCATAGTAAATGATACTCTTTTTGTTTATGTATTTATTGAAAAATAAATAAATAAATATATAATTAGAATGTGTTGAGTATGAGGGGTGAGAGGGTGGTGGGGAGGGTGTGGGGGGGTGGCAGGGGGGTGTTGGGTGAGGGGGGGTTGGGGGGACCCCCCCATAGTAAATGATACTCTTTTTGTTTAATTATTTATTGAAAAAATAAATAAATAAATAAATATATAATTAGAATGCGTTGAGTATGAGGGGTGAGAGGGTGGTGGGGGGGTGTGGGGGGGGTGGCAGGGGGGTGTTGGGTGAGGTGTTGATAGTTCTAATTGACATTTTTTTGTCGACATTTTTTTTTCTAAAAAATGACTCTTTACATTATATGTATAGGATGTCGACATTATTGTTTTCGACATTTTTTTTTCGACATTTTTGTTTGTCGACATTTTTTTTTCGACATTATGACTATAAACCATTCAGAACACCCCCAGGATATGTTCACCACAAGAGAAGGTTTCTATGATCTTTATAGGGTCCATAAGGAAGTCTCCCTGTCTCTCGTTGGAGGCGTACATTGAACCCAAAGTGTAGACTTTCCCATAAAGTCGGCCTGTGATGAGTGCTCTTCTCCCTACCATGTCTACTTGGCAGGGAATAGTCTTCTGGCAAAGTATAGCCATACTTTCCACTCAGTAAATGCTTTTCATGGATGAAAATGACTGAGCTTCCTGTTTGAGCATCAGGTGCACTTGTTTGTGGAATTTACATCCTGAATGTTAAGTGTGAGGGACTTGGCCGTATCGGACTAGTGGGTATTTGATTATAGGATAAAAATGCATTTGGGTGTATTACCACTCTCCATAAATGCCCTACAGGTGTGTCACACCTCCCACCCTAACCTTAAGACTGAGGAAAGCATGGCCTCCATCTTCAACCACAATCCATTTCGCTCTCCCACCAGGCAAGGTTATACATATAAGAAAACATTAAAAAACATTTTCAAAACAATCTGATAACAATGAAACTGAATAACGTTATCGACTGGCGTTCTTCAGCATGTGTAGTCCGACATGACTTCTGTCACCCGCTTCCCAACTACATCTCCAAATGCTTGGGTGTACTACCTAAAGCTTGCATCGTGGACAGTAATCAAGACATCAGTTATCAAAGGTCTTATTTTTGATAATCTTTTAAGGCTCAGTCATATACCATTCATGTTGCAGTGTTGGCTCTGTGTCCAGATTTGACTGCTGTCAATGTGTGCTGAGTCGGCACAGCAGACGATGGGGGCTCTTCCAAACTCAGGAGTTCAAGCCCTTCCTGTGGTGAATTAATACGCATGACGTTGTTGTGTGTGGGAATGTCAGCCCACGTGGAAAGGTCCACCAATAGCAGCATTTGCACTTAGATTGTATGTCAGGTCTTTCTCTCTGACAGCCACTAGGATTTTACCTTTAGTATAAAAGAAATGCATTTTAACAAGATGTCCCTAGGCATGACTTGGTCTCCGGTAGGGTAGGGGCCCGTACAATAGGCCCCATCAATTTCTAAGTGGTTACACTCCCCTTCCGATAGGATAGATTTGATGCGTTCAGGTTCCAGCTTCTTCCTGTCTGCATCTTTACTTCCCTCATTAAGGAATGCGATCCACAGGTTGCCCCTAAGGGAACTATTTTCAAGATCTTTGAACTGGTTGGAAAGTTGGGGTGAGAAGGCGTGAGCCGCAACTGATCCCGCAGTTGTGGAGTGGTTGCCGCAAAGTCTGAGAGAGCTTCTTCCTTTAAATGAACCCTCTCACCCAGGGAATCAAGCTCCCGTTGTATTTCTTTAATATCTCTGGTCCCCATGTCCTTCAAGCTCACCATGCCTTATTTGATTCACTCACATCAGTCTCCAGGAACACATGTCAGGTCCTGCTTATAGAAAGTCATTTGTGTGTCATAAATCTCACCCTGGCCTCCATGCCCATGTCCCCTGCCTGTTCTGGCTTCTCGGCGGCAGCTCCGTGTGTCGCCTCTTTGTGTCTCTGGAGTTGTACACAGTTGTCAATGCTGCCTTTGGGTGTTATTTTGGGTGTCTAGTCATACATTTGCACACCACACAGACAGTGCACCATAGGAAGAGTGGCACTTTCCGCACCCACCTTCCCATGATGTTCTGTTGCCTTCCAGAAGTGGGGTACCTTTGTTAACTGCTGAACAGTCATCTCTGAATGCCAGAGGGGCCCCCTCTTTCCATGCAAATTTTGCAGCGACCAAAACCACAGCCAAGTCCCCCAGTTAGTCCACTCTACTGCAGGGGCATGTTGAGTTCACAGAGTTTCGCCACGAGTAAAACACTAAAATGGGCTGCATCGAACAACTCCACCATCACACCTTAAGAGAGACTACAAAGACTATGGGGGTCATTACGACCTTGGCGGTAGGGGGTTAACTTAACGGCGCCGGTAGAGCTGCCGGCGCCGTTAACCCCCTACCGCCTCATTATGAGGTCCACTTGCGGGACCCGCTAAGGACGCCCGGTGCCAGTAGGCTTATCGGCATCATTGTTACCGGACCGGCACACTCGTAAGGAGGCCCTTGGTCTCATTTTTAGGCCCTGCGTACCGCAAATGCAATGCGAAAAAGCCTTAGGTACGACTTTTACGCATTGCATTTCCAGTATGCCCTATTTTCCCCAGTTTGCATTGCGGGGCGGGGGTTTAGAGGGTTATGCAACTTGCTTTTTTGCCACCCTCTTCCTCTTTGCCATACAAATACTCCAGCATTTGCACCTGCATGCATTTTCATGCCGGCACAAATGCTAGGGATCCCTATGGAGCCTGCTGGCTTTTTGCAAAATTCAAGCAGACGCCATAGAGAGCCATTATAAACACTGCTTGACATGCACACATGACAGGTGGGTTTACTCAATATGCACGCGGAGTGCAAAAGTACAGGGCAAAAAGCCGACTTTTGCACTCTGCAATACCAATGATGGAAATTACATTGAGCATCAAAATGAGCTCCTCTGTCTTCAAAAACTCTAGCTAGTGGATTCCTATCAAACCCGCCTGCATTTAACACCTGGTAAAAGCATGTGCATTCCACAGGAATCCATCAGAAAGGCATTCTGCAAAGCGCCATTTGCAGACAGCATGTGCTTTCTTTTACAGAACGGAGAAAAAAATTGAAGAGTAAGGCGATTTCGTCTGTTTTTGCTCCTCAGTTTTTGTAATTGTGAAAAATAGTATGCAGGGACCCAACAGAACATAAGTGCTAAATTAGGTGGCCCACGGCATCCAATTAACGTTTGATGTAAAATGGCAAACTTATTACTTGTTTTATATGTTGTGTATACAACTGTGACATCAAATGACATGTACTTGCTCACCCACAATCTGGTAAAGAGATTCAACATTACCATTATACTGCGGCAAATAGGTGAAATAACTAGCACAGTTAACCCCTGCATAACTGAACATGTCATGTTTGGTATTTTTATAAAACGGTACAACTGGTGGCTTCTTGGCGGAGTTGGCGCTCATGTTTTCTATACTGTGTGCTGATCAAAACATATTTATAATCCCTGATGGGCACACTATACTTTAGAAACAAGTGGATATTAAACTGTTATGTAATTTAAAATGCCACCATGTGAATTCTAAATGTACTGAGAGATTGTTTCAAGTCTTTGTAGCTTGTGGTACAAACATGCCAACAAATCTCTGCCATTATGTAGGGTGACCAGATTTTTTAAATAAAAAACCAGTACGGGCCGCCAACATAAAAGTAGGACTACAGTTTCAGCAGACTTAAAGACGAAAGGACCAACATGCACATTGGACTCCAAAGAAACTGGTGCTACATCTATGGGCTCCCTAGATAAACCAAACTATTAGGGAAAAAACAAGATGGCCGCTGCCATCACAAATAGAAAAAGAACTACATTGCTTTTCTGTTTGTATGGCGGGTGCCAAGAATGGGGCTGGAGTGCAGCAACCAGAGAATGCATTTTTTGGGCCAGCAGGTAAGTGGGTGGGAAAGGATGAAGTGCAGAAAGGGGTGAGCAAATGGGTGGGGATGTCTTGGATTACTGGAGGATGGCGGTGGGAACAGGTAGGGGCTGAGGGGTAAGCGAAGAAAAAAACACATTGTTACCCAGGGAAGGGACTCAGGTGGCTGATGGAATTCAGGTGGGACACTGGCAGTTCTCGCCCACGTTTCCAGCCACCTGATTGGATGAGTGCCATTCACCACGAGTGAATATTTTTTCACAACAAGGCTAAGGGTTAATTGAAGCAACACCGATGCATTTAGAAATGGCAAATAACATGTGTAGTACTCAGCCAGATCCTTAAATACCCCACCGACTGTTGTTCTCAGTGCTTCCCTCTCTAATTCCAAAGCCACCTCTCAGGTACTTCAGAGTCACTGAGAGTCTCTGCCATGTTAGTGTCTTAACCACTTGTTTCCTGACTCTGTATCTCTCTTTGCTGATGCAGGGGTCACCAGGCTCTCACATTGGTCCTCCACTATCCGGCATCATCACCCTCTCACTCTGAGTTTGTCCAATGAGGGTTAGGCGTCAGACATTGCATTGACCCCTGGGTTCCTCACAAATGCCCACTCGACTTTAGGCTTTATTAGAGATCAACACCCTTAGGTTCTAAGGTCACGCTTAGCTTTGGCCCTTGACGTGGCTGCTCTCTACCAGCTCAGGAGCTCTCCATTGTCCCAGGTCCTAAAGAACTCCTTTCTCTTCTCATGTCTTTCTCATCAGGTCATACTCTCCTGTTAAGGTCATTTCCATCCTCCCTTTGGTTGGCTACTCTCCTCTTCCTAGCCTTTTTCTCTCCCTATCATGTATTTCTGAGGCATTGCCAATTCATAGCGCTTCGAGCAAAGCCACGCAATCCCTAAACACCCCGTTCTGTAATGAAGCGGTTGTTTAGGAATGTGTAAATGCAAACGCAAATGCGTTTACCAAATCCGTATCCAAAAATGCAACACTGAAAAGTATGTTATATCTGTGCTGGACTGCTGCAGAATTCAAGTGCCCACATTTCCTACTTTTAAGCTCTACGATGGTGCAAATGTAACGGTTAAACCGTATTAGAAATATGCAACGCTGCAGTAGACAATCACTGACATGTCAAATTCACAGCATCACCTGCATGTCAAATGTACAACGACTTTACTGAGATAATGTGAGTTAATCAAACACATGAGAGCTACAGTGTCATTTTGAGACGTGCTGGCAATGTGCTTATAAAGCAAGGCAGGCACTATGTCGATATATATTGTCAAGGTATTTCATTAGAATGTCAAAGACAAACCCTGCCTCAAACTCCTAATTGATTTGTAGACCTAAACATTTAGTTTTCTAATTTTAGAAGCGCCATTTCCGCTTTGCCCCGGTTATCATTGGGGAAGGTCTCCCCTTGCGATGATTTTGGGATCATACCAACAGGAATGACGAACGCTTCATGTGGGCTGGCACAATACCCATGGTTGCGATGAATAAGGCTTCTTCTATGGGTCAAAGCCCAGGAGAATGGCAATGCAACGCTAGCCCTATGCTTAACATTGGGACTCTGGCAACTTCTGCTGGAGACGGGGAAAGAACCGAAAAAAGAGGCTTCGACAATGATAAGCTTGACCTGCTTGCATGCATGACCCCATGCTCTAAATTTTAACTCACTTTTGACATTTATCCAGCTTTAACAAAAATTTGTGAAGATGACTATTTTTGGATGAAACCGCTAACTGAAAGAACACAAGAAGCCTTATAAGGGTAAGTGGTGAGTGTGGGAGAAGGTTACCGTATTTATTTATTTATTTATATTTTTATAGCGCACCAAACCTGTGGGTGTTTGGGCGCATCTTGTTACATTCAGTTTCTATGCATAGTGACGAAATGAGTACAAAACAATCTTATGTCGTAGTAAGGTACACATAGGATTACACAGGCATAGTACAATAAAATTGACAGTATGATTAAAATCATACGCCCGAGCCATAATGTATATTACTACCCCTGGGCGAACAGCCAGGTTTTCTATTTTTTTCTAAAAGTACAGTAGGATGGTTCCTCTCTTAAGGTCAGGGGGCAAGGAATACCAAAGTTTTGCCGCTTGTACTGGGAAGCTGCTACTGCTTTTTGTAGTTTGAAACTTGGCATAGTTAGGAGGTGAGTTAATTGTAATGCAAATATAATGATATTGTAGATGAAAGTCTGCTTAAATCCGTGTATCTGTGAATACGTTTTAAGAACGTTAGAGCAATTCACAATGTATCATTTAAGCTTGAGTTGAACCAACATTAAGCTTTATATACATACCATACTAAGAGAGGCCTATTCTTAGGCCACCAAGATCACACTGCATCATTTAAGCTTGAGTTGATGAAACATTAAGCTTTATATACATGCCATACTAAGAGAGGCCTATACTTAGTCCACCAAGATCACACTGTATCATTTAAGCTTGAGTTGAACAAACATTAAGCTTTATATAGATGCCATTCTAAGAGAGGCCTATTCGTAGGCCACCAAGATCACACTGTATCATTTAAGCTTGAGTTGAACAAACATTAAGCTTTATATACATGCCATACTAAGAGAGGCCTATTCTTAGTCCACCAAGATCACACTGTATCATTTAAGCTTGAGTTGAACAAACATTAAGCTTTATATACTTGCCACTCTAAGAGAGGCCTATTCTTAGATACGTTTTGTTATCAAGTGTTAAAGCATATATATTGTGGGGTTACTAATAAGGACAATTATGATGATTTGAACATATTGGATAAACAATGAGAGATGTGAGCTAAGCAATTAGATTGCTCGCCCGGCTGTCTCCGAATGACGTCCAGAAAGTATTGAAGTGTGATTAAAAGAATAGTTTTCTCTGTGTAAGCCTAGAGAGAGCACGTATAGTTCCACGAGGAACGCTGCCATTTGACAATGTGATGAAGTATGGATCCTACACACCACACAGAGGACGTGTAGTTTAAACACTTTTAATCTGGGACTAAGGCTTGAGAGACCGCAACACTGTTTGGTTCTTTTTTTAATGATTTTCTATGTAATTCATGGTTCCGTGGTGCTCTGTTCTCACCAGTGTGAATGAAGTCTGCAATAACATGGACATACTCAAGTCTTGAAGGCCCTGATAAACAAAGCACAGTGAGAAATCTGACATGGGGCAATTGGTTTTTCATTGCTTTTATTATTATTGTTAGGATTTTTATTGAGCTTGAACCTAGCTCCGGGAAGCAATGGAGCGCTTTACAATCCTAGCAGAACAGACACAGTAAAGGAAGCAGAGAGACAGGAACATGGGAGCTGCTAACAACATGGGAGGGGCAAGATGGGCAATTCGACAGAAAATAATCTACGAGCAACCAGGGGAGGAAACAGTGCGGCCCAGATCACAAAGTCTCTGGTGCGGTGGGGAGTTGCAGGTCTGTGGACCTAGGTGTTAGGGAGAATCCATTCCTTGAAGAAGAGGGTCTTGAGCTCCTTTCTGAACTGTAAAAGCAAGGGAACGAGTCTGATGTTCACGGGACGAGGTTCCAGAGTGCCGGCCGTAGACATAGAAGGCTTGTCTTTTGGTTCTTTCCTTCCTGCACCACAGAGTTCAAGTCGCCGCATCTGCTTACTTCTGGTGGATCGTCGGCCTAGCAGCATGTGGATAGCAGGTAGGGGAAGGCGTAGGGTTGAGAGAACTGCATGACAGAGGTGAACAAGGTATGCTACCTGCATGGTTTTCTCTGTAGGAAGGAGGGGCATGATAAAATAGCACTCAACAGGCCTCATTCCAAGTAACTTACCAGCACCCTTTCCAGACCGACACACTACAACTATGCCTGCCAGGGCTGGTGCGCCCAGCATGTCTCAACAGCCAGACGCAACGGGTCCGGAATGCAGAGCTGTCACTGAAGCACCAGCACACTAGCAACGGTGCCGGTGCCTCTGAGTCCCCGTTCCCGTGGAATCCTATAGGGCGCCATGGGAATGGGGACTGACTTCCTGATCCGCCGGCCCATGCCACTGGGAACTCAGGTTCCGGAAACAGTGCTACGGGGTTGGTGGCAACCTCGTAATGAGGCCCAATGAGTGATACAAAGACACTTGAACTGAAATCACTGCTGCATTGTCAGCCAGTGAAGGTGACAGAAAATGAAAAAGTAATGATTATTTTTATAGAATCTCTTTCGGCGCTCCTCCAATGAGGAGAGTAAGAGTTATTCATCACATGGAAAAGGTATATGCTTAAGGATTAGTGATTCCAAGGGTTGTACACTCTATGGCAGTTTTCAGCAGGCTGGACTATGGTAGCATGTGTAAGATGCAGGGCATTCTGAAGCCTTTGTGTGTTCCTCCCATTGGGCTGGGAGGATGGCTCAGGGGCAAAGCGTTTGTCTTGGAAGCAAGACAATGCATAGCAACACAGATTTGAATCCAGGTCTCAGGCTAAGGAACTGGACTGGTCTCCGGTATTACACGTGTTATAAAATAACAATTATATGAGCAGACCTGCTTAATGTAAGACAGGTTTCTGGTTCCCTGTGTGAGAATGCATCTTGTTCAAAACTCTCAACATAACACACAACTGCCTCTCAAAAATGGCACCTAGATATTTAGTTGGTAAATTTACCAAATCACAGTCCAATCGACCAACCAGGTCCTCCCAGTCACACTTGATCTCCATCCCTAGATGCAAGCTACAAAGAGCCGTGGGTAACAGTGTCCCAGTAGTATCTCTTATCTCTTGGATGTACCGGTTTATAGTGATAATAATGATAAAAAAAGTTTCGACAAACCAAAGTTTCAAAAAAAAGTTTCCACAAACAAAGCTGAGACAGCCTATATTTAACATGCAAAGTGCATTTCTTTCAAAACCAATCAGTCGACAATAGTCATGGACTGGTTTCAATTGAAATGCACTTTTACATGTTAAAAGTAGCATTTCAATGCTTTATGTTTTTGTAACTTTGAAAAGTTACATGGGTGTCCAGTGCTGTACTTTCAGCACTGGACAGCTCCATGTAATGTTTCAAGATTTTAGTGTATATTGGGGGGGATCCCCCCCAGCCACCCAACCTCCACGACACCCTCCCACCCCCCCCCAAGCCATACCCAAGCCCCAACCCTAACCATGTCGACGGCACTTTTGATTTTTTTTCAAAGAAATTGTCATTCGAAAGAATGGAATTTCGACAAAAAAAATTTGAAAATTTGCCATTCGAAACCTTTGCGGTTGAAAAACATGACAGGACCCCGATGTACCCTGTGACCTGTTGCTCCAAATAAACAGAATGAGGTGAAAATAAAAGTTCACACATTTTTTAAAGTACCGTAGGATTGTCAGGATTGGGCCAATGTGCTCCTACGTGCTTAATTCTTTGACAGTAACTCCTCACTCTTTTGGCTTTCTGCCAGTCTCTGCCTGCCTTGTGGTTTGGAATCTTACTTGTCTGCCCAATATACGCTAGTTCTTTCAGGACCTTTTCAGTCTATATATCTCCCTCCACCTCTGAGATGTGTGCTTCGGTCTACCTACTCTCTTTGTTCTCTTTGTATTTGTAAAAGTGCACTAAATTTGAATCTATTTCGTCTTTCTCCTATTGGACTCCTGTGCCATTCAAGCACAGCAGCAAATGGTTTTGGTTTCCTGTCAATCAGCGATTCACCAAGTTTCCCTGAACAAAGCACCCTTATTCGCTTCCCCAGTGTATAGTGATTGGGTGGTATTTCCCCCTGTATCGTCCTACCTAGGGATGTGCCTTTGTTTCACACCTTGCAGGATCTTAATTGCTGTTTCTTGCTCTCCTTAGACGCTTTTATTTCATCAGAGAAGTCGTTTCATGTTTTTCTCATTTTCCTGACAGCTACCTCTGTTACCCAGAATGCAACATTTTAGTGACTTTCTGTTTTTGTTTACTGGACTCTTTCTCCCCACGAGACTACATGGGTTTAATGATTCTGATCTTGGTTTTCTGACACATGGGGATTTGCCTATGTTTCTCAGAATGCAGCATCTTAATAGCTTTCTGCCTTCCACTGGCTTATTCACTCCACTAGAGTCCAGCAGTTTAACATTTCGTCTCTTGGTTTTCCGATGCATAAAGATGTGCCTTACTTTCCCAGAATGCAGTCTTAATCACTCTCACATTGTACTGAAATCTTGCTCTTCCTCTGAGCCCAGCATGTCAGTGTTTTGTCTGCATTTTCTGTACTGTCATAGGAGTAAATTTGGTGTACCTCAAATGCCCCTTTAATGTTCCCAATTAGCAGGACTGCCACTCTCTTCTGTTCAGTTTTTCCCTCTGGATCTCTTCACTGACTCTGTGGTCTTTCTGGATATCGGCTCAGTCACTGTCCCTCTGTCTTTCTCTCTCTCTCTCTGTCTCTCTCTCTTGCTGTGGCCTTCCATCCCTCTCACATTTTCAGCGCCGATATAGATCTCCTCACCTTCACTGCCTGCCAGTGGCCCTGCATAGGATATCCACCATTTTGTCTCAGAACGTTCCTTTCTCTCACTGCTCTGTGCTGAGGGAAGACATCTGGCTATGTGTGCGCATTTATTCTGAGATCTACTCTCCTATCATAATTAAATAAAAATGAAGCAGACAGTCTGTACCGTGTCCGTGCTCAAGTCAAAAATCATTGGAATCATTCTGGAGTCATCCGATAACTCCATCCAGGAGTCATCCATAGCTAATTCTGGGGGATCAAAGCAATCCTGAAGTATGTGCATCGGCAAAATCTTTCAATGAGATGATTCTAGAGTAATCACAATAACTACTCCAAGATGAGTTCCTGATTACTTCACTGGAAAGCGTGATGATCGTGCCATAATGTTGGATGACCCTGTGACAAATTCAGGAAGGGTGTAGATTACTCCAGAATGATTCCAGGACAACTGCAGGATGTGTTATGATTGCTACAAAATTATGCCATGACAACATCAGGATGGGTTGCAATGACTCTAAGATGCAATAAACAAGAGCATTTTCTTTCACAACAAGACTTTATTTCATCTAGGCAGTAAAAGGGTTCACCTTTTAAATAGTGTTTGATTTCTGTTGTGTACACATTCATTTCTAAGACCTCCTTCTAAGTACAGCTGGACATACAGGCCTTTTTCATTTGTGTACTTTCATTACAGCCACTTGCTTCACACATCAGTGCCTCCTTAGGAAGAACTGCGAAGTCATGGGGCCTCATTACGAGTCCGGCGATAACCATGATGAAAAAACCGGCAGGTAGCCGCCGGATGCGTAAACAGTTACCGCCTCTGGACCACCCGGTAACACCGGGGTATTACAACCCTGGGTGCCAGTAATTCCGGAGGCGGTGACTGTGTTGTTCCCCATTCCCACAGAGTCCCATAGGATTCTATGGGAATGGGGACCATGGTAACACCGGTTCTGTCTATGACGGAGCCGGTGTTCCCATTTCCGCCTGCAGGCGGGTTGTGCTACTTCCGCCAGGTAAGGAGTGACACCACCCGCCTGAAGAACTGGTAATCTGCCGGTCCGGAAACAATGGTGGTGGTTGGTTTATTACCACCACCGTTGTTTTCGGACCGGCAGACTCGTAATAAGGCCCATTGTTTCTTGTAAATGTGATCCCTCACTCAACAAACCCACCTCCACCAACATTATGCTCCTTTCCCCTGACTGCACCTCCCCATCTCCTCCAACTCATGATCTCTTCCTCTGCAAACCCATCTCCTATTCCCTGCAACCCCTCTTTGCTTTGTGCACAACTGCCAACACCACCAGCCCTCTCCTCCTGTCCCAAACCCTCTCCACCCCCTCTCCCTCACATCCTATGCCTCCTCTCACTGCCCCATTCCCCAACCCATACCCCATCTCACCAACCTCTCCCACCCTATCCCCTCCATCCTCCCTCCCAACTCCCAAAATCCTCCCTCCCCAGTTTCCAACAACCCCTCCTTTCTAACTCAACTCACCCCTCCCATCCCGGTCACCTCCAACCCAGTCACCCCTAATACCCCCTTCCCATCCTGGCCATTATTCAACACCCCTGTTCTTACCTCCCTCCTCCAACCCCCTCATTCTCTTCCACCAAAGCCCCTCTTCCTGCAGCTAAGGACCCTTTCCTGACACTCATCTAGGGATTACACCAACCGTTAAAAGAAGACACCCCCCCACACTCAACCAGGAACCACAACCAGCACATAGGCAAATAGCACCCACACACGTTCAGCCAAAGTCGACTTCCTTCAGTCAGCCTGATGCCCCTTCACTCAGTTGATAACCCTAAACACACACAGTTAAGGACCCCCCAGCACTCAGCCCCATGAATCCCACTCGACTAGCATTAATCCAAGGACATTACCCCACAAACTATAATTCATCCAGGCACTTCTCATCCCAAACACTCACGTTCATCTAGGGACTACTCCGCCAATGCTAGGACTTATCTCTGGAACTAGCACTCATCCAAGGACTCTCCCTCCATGCTAGTGCCCATCCTGGGAAATCTTCCCCCATGCTAGCACTCATCCAGGGACTTCTTCCCCACACACTAGCACTCATCCAGGGACATCTCCCTCACACCTTAGCATTGATCCACGGACAACTCTCCACATCAGCAGTAATCCAGGAACATCTCCCACCACACTAGAACTCATCTAGGGACATCTCCCCGCACACCAGAACTCATCCAGGGACATCTCCCCCACACCAGAACTCATTCAGGGACATGTACCCTGCACACTAGCACTCATCTAGGGATATCTACCTCTGCACCTCTGCACATTAGCACTCATCCAAGGACATCTCCCTGCACACTAGCACTCTCGCAGGGACATCTCCCCCAACACTAGCACTCATCCAAGGACTCTTCTTCCATACTACTCACCCAAACAGGTATTCACCCAAAGAACCCCCTCCCAGACATAATCCCCCCCACAGCCATTCACTCGCCAGCCCTACAGCCCCAAGCCAAATATTCTTACATGGAAGTCTGAAAAACCCAGAGCTCTCAACTGTCCCATGTCCATGCATGAGAAGGTCATCCAGTCATGTTATTGTTTGGAATTATGGGACTTGCAGTTTTCCTAAATTTCAAAAGGGAAGGAAAAGCTGCAATCCCAGAATCAAACGGGGGAAAAACAGGACTGGATGCCCCCCTCCTGCACAGCCATGGCAACCTTGAGAGCTCTTCTAAACCACAACCCAGCTCCCCAGTGCCCATATCTTTACACAACAACTTCTTCTGATCTGACTCACCTATCCCTTCCCTTACTCATGTTTGTCTGCCACAATCTGTGATCTCTTCAAACCCTCTCTGCTTTGAAACTAACTCCAGTGACGATCGAGCACTGCGCAGGCTGGTCCCCACCTAATACCATCACCATGGATTTATGCAGCCAGAAGAAAACACTCAGCATACTGGGAGCTGGAGTTAGTGGGTGGGTCGTGCTGGTAAACGATTCAGCCATCTTTAAAGTTGCAATGCATTGAGCAGTATCCAAGAAATGTACAAGTTGTTCATTCAGCAGCAATGCCGCTCTGAAAAGCGAAATGTGCTTTAAACAAAGACGGAGAAATGAGTTCTCCAAAACATGTATCTATGAACCTAGACAGATTCCAAAATGGTAGATTCAAAGGCACACAGGTTGACAAGAAAAGGATATGCTTTTTCTCAACTTCCTTGCACAGTACGGTTTTCCCACATGTACAGTGGTATGCATTTTCCAATGTTATAAGCAAACTCAGGTTTTTCCAATTACAACGTGTATAAGCATCATCCTAGCAGTCACGGCCAAATTATTTCTTGCAGTGATTATAATGCTGCACCTGACTAAGAAAAACACTGTGCGCCCGCGTGTGGGGACTAAAATATGGTCAGAGGTGGCTGTTTCTGGGTGGTACAGTAGGTTAACCTGAGTTGCTTGGCCTACTTGCTTGCATATGGTGGAACTAATAAAAACATATTCCCAAAGCTTCCCAGGTGCTATGCCCCAATGTATCCTAGTGCTGCCTCGATTTGACGGTGTCTTCATGACTAGGATACACAGTGGCAAATACAAAAATACATTAGTACTGTTCCGATGGTGAGGTTTCCACTGTTGGCTGGGCATGCTTTTTCTTGAATAATGGGACCAATCGTTTCTGCTCTGACATTTGATGTACATATTAATGCTTATTTTGTGTCTGATGTTCATCAGACTGGAAATGTTATGCAAAGGTCAAGCTTTATGTTGGTTTATCTTTATATGTGTCTTTTGTTGTTGCGTGCACCCTGCCCTTACTTGTCGGTTTCTGTTTTACGGTCCCTCCCTCCAGAATATGTAGATTGTTGTATAACTATATTTAGGCTGAACATAGTGACATGGCTATATTGACTTCCATTTCATGGAATGTTAAGGGGATTGGTAATGCTGTGAAAAGGCGTAAGGTTTTGGCAAGGTTGTGGGGGAGTAGGGCTGATGTGATTTTCCTTCAGGAAACTCATTTAAATGAGCAGAGTGAAAGATATTTGTCCAACTCGAAGTATTCTCGGGTCATTTTAAATTGTTATGATTCTAGGTCTAGAGGAGTGAGTATATTGTTTAGGAGGGGTCTACTGATTAAGATTGAGAAGTCAGTTGTAGATGAAGAGGGTAGAATTTTATTGCTTGACATACTATATGATGGTAGGAAAATGATAGTTGGAACTGTATATGCGCCATGCTCACCAAATACGTCTTTTTTCAGTCAATTAGGCTCCTTGATACATGGTATGGAAGGTGAGTCATTAATTCTGGGAATTGACTTTAATTTAGTGATGGATACTAAGATAGACCGGAAGTCAGAATGCAGATATTATAGTGAAAAGATTAGTGAAGAACTAAGGACATTTATAATCAAATATGGGCTAATAGATATATGGAGAGAGCTTCATCATGATGAAAAGGATTATTTATTTTATTCACCTGTACATGATTCGCACTCAAGAATTGTTTTTTTTAAATTAGTAATACACTTAGTGATCAGGTGGTGCCCTCTAATATTCTGGAAAGGGCTATCTATGATCATGCACTATTGGATATGCAGGTGATTTTGAAAACTGTGAGTGACAAAACTAGAAGATGGAGAATGCAAGCCAGCGCACTAAAGGATAATTTGCTTACAGTGGGATTGGATGAACTTATCACTCATTATTTTGAAGAAAATAAAGATTCAGCTGGTATCAGATATGTTTGTGACTGTTTTAAGGCGGTATTAAGGGGGGAACTGATAAGTAGAACGACTCATGCGAAGAAGAAAAACCAGGAAGAGATTCGAAATTTAGAAGTAGAAGTTACAGAAATGCAAAAGGTTTCTCCTAATGATGGCTTGAGTCAAAATAAGCTAAAATTGAAAAAATTAGAGGCAGAGTTAAAGAGTCATGTACAGAATTTGGCAGGTAGAGGCATGTTTTACTCGAAACAGCGTTTTTGGGAGTTTGTGGATAGAAATGGCAAATTATTGGCTAACAAGCTTAAAAGGATAACTGATACATGTGTTTCTTCTATTCAAACAGAAGAGGGTGATACTTTACACAGAAATTGAGAAATCTGTGAATATTTTAGACATTTTTATGAGAAGCTGTATAGGGAAGATCTTTATCCTAATACAAATAGTTTGGAGGTATTCTTTGAAAAGATTTCCATTTTGAAATTAGCTCTTGAAAAACAAGCCCTGCTTCTGCGATTGAAGTCACTGAAGTATGTACTGCCGTATCACAAATGAAAGATGGGAAATCACCAGGGCCGGATGGTATAGTTTTGGAATTCTATAAAAAGTATGATACTCAATTGGCACCAACTTTATGTGAGCTTTACAATGAATTTATAGCATCAGGACTAATGTGTCATTCAATGAAGGAAGCATTAATTATAGTAATTCCGAAACCTAATAAACATCATAAAAATTGTGGAAACTACAGGCCTATTTCTTTGCTAAATGTAGATTTCAAAATGTTTAAAAAAATATGGTCAAATAGATTAATGTCATGTATGAGGGATCTGATTGATGAATCTCAGGTAGGTTTCATTCCAGGACGGTTTGGTTATGATAATATTAGAACTGTGTTGAATGTGATTGGTGAACATTATGGGAAGAACTCGAATAAGGTTATTTTTTTTTTTTTTTTTCTCAAATTGTCTTTATTATTTTCAACAAGTCAACATGTATTCAACATTACATTAACTTCCCCCCCCCGAAATCCTACCCGCCCCTCCCCCCCTCGGGGACACGTGAGTTTTGCTTCCGGCATTGCATTATGCATTGAAGATGTCTGATATTTTGATGTTGTGTGGGCACCATTGTTCCATAAAGTCTGACTGGAGGTACTCCTGAACTCCTCCCCATTCCTTAATGAACCTGTCTCTCGTTCCCTGAATTGTGTGTGTGACTTTTTCCATCGCCATCTGGGCCCAGACTTTTTGAAGCCATGTGTAGATGAGTGGGGTGTCTTTCTTCTTCCAATTGTGGGCTATTGTTGTCCATGCCGCTATGAGGAGACCCATAAAGCTTCTCAATTGTGTTTTATTAAATCTTCTTGCCCTGTCGTCTCTCATTCCACATAACCAGACGTCTTCTCCTAGTTGTCCCACCTCTGGAAATATTTTGCCCATTTCTTCCTTAACTTCTTCCCAAAAGGGGACTATTCCCTTCATTGTCCACCATATGTGTTTCCATGTCCCCACCTCTCCACATTCCCTCCAGCAGAGGTTTGACGAATTAGGGAACATTGTGTGAAGTCTCTCTGGGGTGTAGTGCCACTGTGTGATGACTTTTGTCCACATTTCTCTTGTTTGTGCTGATCTTGTCATTTTTGGGATCAGAGTCCATAGGTCCTCCCACTGTTTTCTTGTCGGTTCCTCCCCCAGTGTTTTGTTCCATTTAATCATATATGACCACTTAATTTCTTCATCCTGTGTATTAATAAAGGTGTATAGGATCGAGACCCATTTCTTTGCCCCGGAGTTTGTTGTGACATATGTCTCAAATGGGGTAAGAGTTCTCGTGGCTGCCTGCGCTAGTCCGGGGTTTTCAGCCAGTGTTTGAGTTGTTCGTGTCTAAATTTCTCCCGTGTGTTGCGTGCTGAGGGAGGGAGGCATGTTTCGTATGGTCTAATTTCCTTGTTGAGGAACATTTCCCCTATTTTTGTTATCCCTACCTCCTCCCAGGATTTGTATGCCCCCTGCCCCATCCCTGGTGGGAATAGCGGGTTCCTACAGATAGGGGTGAATGGGCCTAACGTGGTGGTCATTACTCCCTTTCTTGTTTGTGTGTCCCACGCCTCCATCGTTGTTTTCTTTATTTCGCTAATCCCTATATTGGGGTGTCTATGCTGTTTCTGTTTCCAGAGGAGTTCTGCTAATGGAGTTCTAGTTTAGTTTAGTTTAGTTTATTTATTTGTACCGCGCACCGAACCCTGGGGTAGCTGGGCGCCGGAGACTTAAAAACAGTTACAGCATGGCAAAAATATACAGTACAGATTGTGATAAAACAACAACGGTGTAGTAGACCGGGTTACAGGTGGTCAACAGAGGCAAGCAGAGAGGAAGTGCATTAAGCGGCGTTTTTGTTGGAAAGCCATGTTTTTGTTTTGGCTCTAAAAGTCCAAAATGAGGGTTCTGCTCTAAGGTGTGGTGGCAAAGCGTTCCATAGTTTGGCAGCTAGGACCGGGAAGCTGGCGCCGCCTGCTTTTTTTAGAGAGAATTTGGGAACGGAGAGGCAGTGTGCGTATGGTGTTCTAGTTGGTCTAGTTGAGGTGTGATTGTGGAACTTGTCTGCCAGGTATTTGGGTGCGTCGTTAGAGCGGCATTTATGGACGATGACGAGGGATCTGAGGGAGATTCTGTCTCGTACTGGGAGCCAGTGAGCATCTTGTCTGAAGCTGGAGATGTGGGCGTTTCGTGGGATACTGCGGGCTGCTCTGATGGCATTATTTTGCAGTACCTGTAGTTTGTTCAGGTTGTGTTCTGATGAGCCAAGAAAGAGGGTGTTGCAGTAGTCAATTTTTGAGAGCACTAACGCTCTGGCTAGTGTAATGCAGCTAGAGGGTGATAGGAAAGGTTTGCAGGCGTTGATGAGCTTATTGGTGTAAGCTGTTGAAGAGGCAGTTGCGTTCACCTGTCTTTTGAGTGAGAGAGTGGAGTCTAGATAAACCCCAAGGGTTTTAATTTCTTTGGCTACTGTGATTAGGTTACCGTCAATGTTGATGGACGCGTAACGGGGGTCTAGTTTGTTTAGCCGCGGTTGGGAGCCGACAATGAGGAGCTCAGTTTTCTCATCGTTGAGGCATAGGCCGTGCTCTGCCATCCAGGCTTGGATCTCTAAATAAAGGTTGTTGATTTTGGTGGAGTCCTCGTCGTAGCACCCTGATAGGGTGATGAGAACCTGGGTATCGTCAGCATAGTTTGTGTAAGTGACACCTAGATTATCTAGGCGGTCAAACAATAGCTTTGTGAAGATATTGTATAGAGTCGGCGAGACGCACGAGCCTTGAGGAACGCCGCAGGTGATGGGGACAGGGAGTGCTGATGCCCCTGGGGAGAAGACCCGGGTGGTTCGGTTGGTTAGGAAGGACTGGATCCAGGCAGTCGCCTGGTTAGAGAAGGCCGCTGAGGTCCTCAGATGTTCTGTGAGGATCTGATGGTCGACGAGGTCGAAGGCAGCTGATAGATCTAGCAGTAGGAGAATGGCTAGATTACCCTTGTCCTTTGCCTCGTCCATCTGGATTTTTAGGTCCAGTAGGGCTGACTCTGTTCCATGCCTTGGCCTGAAGCCGGATTGTCTGAGACCCAGGAGATTGTTGTCTTCCAGGTGCTTCTGTATTTGCAGGTAGGCCACTCTGTCTAGGATCTTCAGGATGTAGGGAACGGTGGTGATTGGCCTGTAATTAGTTGGGTTATTGGGGTCTAGATTAGGTTTTTTTAGAAGTGGCATGACCCAGGCCTCCTTGAGGCTACTGGGCACTGAGCTTGATTTGAAGGATGCATTGATGAGGGCTGTTATGAAGGGGGCCAGAGTGTTGGCGCCTTCTTGGATGATGGGGGCTGGGCATGAGTCCCCTTGGCATCTAGAGGGCTTGAGGCCCTTAATGATGCTTTCTACTTCTTTAGTGGAAACTGGTGAGAAGGAGAAGGGGGGGCAGGTAGGTGTTTTGGGGGTGGTGGGCGGAGGGCGGTTTGTTTTTTTGGATAGGCTGAGCTTTTTCTGTTCGATTTTGGATTGTAACATGGTGATTTTGTCTGCAAGGGCTTTTTGAATCCTCTCACACCAGTCTGCATCTTTCACGCAGGTTTCAGCCAGAGTGGGGGGGGATTCGAGTTCCCTAAGGATATTGAAGAGCTCTTTTGTTTTAGATTTGGCGTTCTCAATTCTGTTATCGTATGTCTCTTTTTTGGCCTTAAGGATAGCAGTTTTGTAGGTGGTGGCTGCTATCGAGAGTTGAGTTTTGTTGGAAAGGTTGGGCGTTTTTCTCCAGGTGGCTTCTGCGGCTCGTTTGGAGTTTCGGAGGATTTTTAGCTCTGGTGTGAACCATTTGTTCATATGGGCTGCCGGTTTGGCTTTGGTGAGTTTGAGTGGGGCGATGGTGTCTATTGCTGATTCTAACGTTTTGTTGTAGAGGTCAGCGAGTTTCTCTGCATCTAGGTTGGCGTAGTTTGTAGGGGTACAGATATTGTCTATAAGTGGGCAGAGGTTTTGTAAAGTAATGTTGCGGTTGTTTCTGGTGAGGGTTTGGGGGATGGTAGGGGTTGGAAAGTTTGGTTGTGATTTCCCTTGAATGGAGAAGGAGATGGCGTGGTGGTCAGACCAAGCAGTTTGCTCGTTTTTTGTAATGGTCGTAGAGCAGTTGAGATCCGCTAGCCAGTCCAGGGTCCTGCCTTTGTTGTGGGTAGGGTCTGTGATTCTGAGCTTGAACCCTAGTTGGGAGATGGTGCTTTCCAGGGAGAGCGCATTGGTATCGTTTGGGTCGCCGAGACCGAGGTTGAGGTCGCCAAGAAGGATAATTTGAGATCCTGTTTTGGTGTTGGTGGTCAAGAGGTCAGATATCTCTTCCTCAAATGTGGTGATGGGGCCTGGAGGTCTGTAAAGGAGGTGTAATAGTATGGTTTGTGTGGCAGAGAGTTGGAGCTTAGCTGACAGAAGTTCTGCAGATCGGAAGCTAGGCGGCGGGATTAATCTAAGTCCAAGGGATGTTTTAGCGATGAAGGCTACTCCTCCTCCTTTGCCTGTGTCCCGGTCTTTCCTTAGTATTGAATAACCTTCTGGGATGGCGAGGGATAAGGCTGGGCCTGCTGCTTGGTGCAGCCAAGTTTCCGTGATAGCCAGGAAGTGTAGATTGTTGACAGAGATGAAGTCTGCGATATCTAGCGCATGGGCGACCAGGGAGCGGGCATTGACAAGGGCGCCCTTGATTAGTGGTTGTTCAGATGTACTCAAGGAGGCTGATTGGGTGATGTTCAAAGTTTGAGTGGAGTTTGCTTGACTGTGTGCGGGATGAGAGGAGTGTTTTTTGGCGAGTGTTTTAGGGGTTATGAACCGAGAGCCGAGTCTCAGGTTTCTGTCTTTTAATGTGCATGGGTTCCAAGGAGTGGGTGGATTTGCTGGGCCTTTGCTGGGTCTGTGGTGGGTTCTGGCGCCAAGTCTAGAGTTCCGATCGGAGGGAATGAGGGTAGTGTTATGGGAGTTAGTTGGGTTAGCTAATGTGGAGGTGTTGTGGTCGATGGTATGGCATGATGCTCTCATGTTGATGGGGTTCTGCTTATGGACAGCTAGGTGAGTATTTGCTGCGACATGCAGAGCGTGTGCATGTCTATGGGTGGGATGGGCGGACTTGGTATCCGGGGGGAAGGCTGGTGTAGTGGGCAGGAATGGTGTAGGGCAGGTGATCGGGTGGTGTCTTAGGCAGGCGGGTCTGACTAAACCATTATTATGGGCTAGGTAACTGTTGCCAGTGCAGGGTATGTTACTTTGCATGACACAGAAAGGGAACATGATCGCAGTCAGGTAGGGTAACATGCTAGGGCTGAGGTGATGTGCAGAGGGGTGGTGTGTAAGGGGCATTGGCGGTATAGGTGGGGCGCAGCACAATGCGAATGAGGTCTAGGCGACCTTAGGGCACAACACAATGCAGGTGGGGTCTAGGCGACCTTAGGGCACAACACAATGCAGGTGGGGTCTAGGCGACCATAAGGCACAACACAATGCAGGTGGGGTCTAGGCGACCATAAGGCACAACACAATGCAGGTGGGGTCTAGGCGACCTTAGGGCACAACACAATGCAGGTGGGGTCTAGGCGACCATAAGGCACAACACAATGCAGGTGGGGTCTAGGCGACCTTAGGGCACAACACAATGCAGGTGGGGTCTAGGCGACCATAAGGCACAACACAATGCAGGTGGGGTCTAGGCGACCTTAGGGCACAACACAATGCAGGTGGGGACCGGGCGCCTAGGTGCTAAAATGCCTGTACTATTAAAGAGGTGGCAGCAGTAATGCATAGAGGTGGCGGAGTTGGAAGCATGAGCGTATGTAGCAAACAGTTAAAGAACCGAGTTCAAATGTTCATGGGTACGGAGTAGCAGAGGACATACCAGAAAGCACAATGGTATAGACTAAGGGTATTCCTACTACTCACATAAGATTAGGGTCCGTGGCCCCTGGCGCTCCAAACAGGCTCTCAACAGGCCTTAGAGTGGCCTTTGAGCTGGCCGCCGGCGTGATCCGCCTGCCGGCGGTTACAGCTGATGATAACGAGCCACTGCTCTGTCCTGCGCTGCCCAGATCGGTTGTGGGTCATCTCCTAGCCATTCCCGTAGTACTTTTAACTGTGCCGCTTGGTAGTATTTCTGGAAGTGAGGAAGCGCCAGCCCTCCTTCCCTTATTGGGGTGGACATGACAGCCCTAGCAAGTCTTGGCGTTTTCCCCTTCCACACAAATGTTGTGATTGCCTTTGACAATGTTTTAAAGAATGATCTGGGTACCCCTATCAGGAGGGCCTGGAAATAGTATAGTATTTTTGGAAGGATAGTCATCTTTACCGCTTGGATCCTGCCCCACCAGGAAATCAGGAGGGGAGTCCATCTCTCCAAATCTCTACGAAGCTTTGTTAGTAGCTGTGGATAGTTATTCCCATATAGTTGATCAACCCTATGTGTAAGCGTTATACCCAAGTATTTAATGCCGCGCTCTGCTATCTTGAGGTTCAGTGACTTGGCCTCTCTTTCTATCTCCCCCTGTCACCCGCCAGTATTAGGATTTCCGATTTGTTCATATTAATTTTTAGGCCTGAGATGGCCCCAAATTCTTCTAGCTCCCTTACCGCTTCCACCAATGTATGGCCCGGCTCTTCTAATGCTAGCAGCATATCATCCGCATATGCGGTTACCTTGTGCTGTATGCCTGCCATGTCTATCCCTTTAATGTGTGTGGCTTCTCTTAATTTGAGTAGCTGGGGTTCTAGGAAGATAGCGTATAATAGAGGGGAAAGCGGGCATCCCTGTTTTGTTCCGCGGGATATGTGGACCTTTTCAGTAACCTCCCCATTGATTGCCACTCTGCAGGTTGGGTCATTATAGTTTGCTTTTATTCGTGCTATAAAGTTCTCCCCGAATCCCATGAAGTGCAAGGTCTTAAACAGCATGGACCATTCCACCTGGTCAAACGCTTTCTCTGCGTCTACTGCCAGTAGAAGAGCAGGGGTTTGCTTTATGCCAATTTTTTCCACCAAGTGGATGATCCTTCTAAGGTTGTCATGGGTTTGTCTTCCCGGGATAAAGCCTGATTGGTCTAGATGTATTAGCTTCGGGAGGAGCGGGGAAAGTCTGGCGGCTAGAATCTTAGTGTAAATTGTTGCGTCGATGTTTATTAGGGATATCGGTCTATATGAGGCCGGGGCCGAGGGGCTTTCCCTGGCTTGTGAAATACTAGGACCTTCGCTTCGTTCATTGTGGGTGTCACGTTACCACTATCTTTAAATGCGTTTAGGAGTCTGGTAAGGACAGGGATTAGCTGATCCGCATATGTTTTATAGAATGGGGCCGTGAAGCCATCCGGGCCTGGGGCTTTATTTTTTGGGAGGTCATTTATTGCTTTTTTAACTTCTTCTTCTTGAATAGGGTCCTCTAAGGCCTGTCTGTCTGCTTCTGAGATTTGTGGGAGGGTGAGTGTTTTCAGATATGTGTCCTGTGCGTCTGCATCCGGGTGGTCTGTGGAGTAAAGTTTTTGGTAGTATTCTCTGAACACTTCCCCTATGTCTTGTGTGCGCGTGAGGTCTTCTCCTGCCGTGTTTGCAATGCTTTTGATCGTAATTTCTTTTTGTTTTGCACAGAGTTGTCTCGCTAGAAGCCTATCTGCTTTGTTTGCCTTAATATAGTACCATTGTCTTAGGTATATCAGACTCCTTTCCGCCCCTTTAGTGCGTAGCATCTCTAGTTGGCCTTGTGTATGCCTCAGCGCCCTCTTCAGATCTCTAGAGGGCTGTGCCACAATTTTCCCTTGCAGTTCTGTAATTGATCTTTCCAATTCTTTTTCCCACATGTACCTCTGTTTCTCTTTCGTGATTTTCAGAGTCATTATCCTTCCGCGGATCACTGCTTTAAACACCTCCCAGACCGTGCACATAGAAGTTTCCCCAGTGTCATTTTGCGTGAAATATTCTTCTATCATTTCCCTTATTGTTTCCCCCGTAACCGGGTCACGGATTATGTCCTCCGGTAGCCTCCACCTCCATAGACCATTTGTTTTCCCCGGGAGTTTCAAATCTAGCCACAAAGGTCTGTGGTCTGAGAGTGCGATTGTCCCCTTTTCCAGCCCCTGGATCTTGCCCATAAACCCAACTGAGGCCCAGAAGTAGTCGATTCTCGACATGGAGTTATGCGCATCCGAGAAGTATGTATATCCCCTTTGCTCCCCCTTCAGTTCCCTCCACACATCGTTCAGGGCTAGTTGGTCCATTTGTTGCTTGAGACGCTTCGATGGTGCCCCATGACCTTGTACACTACCCGTGCTCCTGTCCAGATTTGGGTCCCATGCTATGTTCAGGTCTCCCCCCAGAATCACCTCCCCTTTTGCGAATGATTCCAGTTTACCCAGAGTATCCCTCAAGAAGCCATCCTGTCCCACATTGGGCGCGTACACGGACACGAGAGTGATGCGATGTCCCTCCAATACCACGTTAGCGAACACATACCTTCCCTCCCTATCTGTGGTGGCGTCCTCTATTTTTGCGTCCCATCCATCCCTCACTGCAATTAGGACCCCCGATCTTTTTCCTGTGGAGTTCGCCTGGGCCCATATTTTAAACCCCCTTAGCCTGGTTTTCTGTTTGTCCTTTGCTCTAATATGTGTTTCTTGGAGAAGCAGAAGATCTGCCTTTTCCCTTTTGAGTAGCCTCTCTAGCTTCACCCTTTTCGTGGGATGATTCATCCCCCTTATGTTATAGGTTACAATGCGGACCTTCCCCATCTAGTGAGATACAGGATCATTAAATCTGGAATCCCTTGCTTTGCTGTCGCCATTATTTTCGTGCCCCCCAGTCCCCTGTCCCTTTCCCCTAACCCCCCCCCAACCAATAACCTTGAACCAAACAAGTTGCCCCCGAGTAGGGCGAGGGTTCCTACTGTTGCCAGGGCGTTGCACCCACAGCTCCCTGCCCATCATCCTCTCGGGGGACTTTTTTGTGGGGGATTCTAAACCCCACAGTACCATTCGTCCTTACTGGATTCCAAGACGAAGGAGCCCTCCGGGCCGCCGACTCTGCCTCTGATGTAGCGTTTTTTCTCTCTTCTTCCCCCTCACTGATGCAATGTGTGATTGCCACAAAGGTGCCCATGCCGTTCCATTTCTGTTTCTCCGATCATGGCATCTTCCTGCGGCCTTCTCTTCCCGTGTTTGGCCTTTTTTGTTTGATCGTATCCCATCCTTTGGGTTTTCTCCTATGCTCTCCACTAGACGTTGCTTGATCCCCTTCTTCCCCATCGTCCTGAAGCCCCAAGATGTTAAAACCCTCTTCCCGGGTGGTCGCTCTTCTCTGTTTTCCTTCCCATGTGAAAGTCAACCCGAAGGGAAAGATCCACTTGTACCGGATTCCTTTTGCCACCAGAGCCCCGACTAGAGGGCCCATCGCCCTTCTTTTTTGCAATGTGACCAGGGCCAGGTCCTGATATAGTTGGATTTCTTGTCCGTTCATCCTGATGTGATCTATTTCTCTGGCTTTCCTCATAATCTGCTCTTTTTGTGTATACGAGGACAACGACACCAGTACATCTCGTGGTCTCTCCCCAGGAGCTCCGGATCTCTTTGGTCCAACCCTGTGGACCCTGTCCACTCCGATTACATCTGGCTCTGATTCGTCCAGGATGTCTCTGAACACCTCTTTAACAGCCGTCTGAAGATCTTTGTCTAGTACCGTTTCTGCCATGTTTTTTATGCGTATGTTAGAGTGCCTGGAGCGGTTCTCCAAAAGCTCACTTTGAATCTCCAGATTATGGGTGAGTCTCACTAGGTGTTCCAGAGTTTCACTCGTCCGTCGCATTTCCTCCTCGACTCCTTGCAACGTTCTTTCTATTATGTCTGTTCTCTCCTCTAGTTTGGCCACGTCCACCCTGAGGTCCTGGACCGCCTGTTTCATGTCTTCTTTCATCGTCGTGAACTGTTCCTGAACTGAAGCCATGAATTTCTCTTGCATCTCCTGAAACCATGCTTGCATGTCATCCCTTGAGGGTGGGTGATGAGGGTTCGTCTGCGCCATGTCTTCACCTTGTTGGACGTCCTGAGGCTTTCCTTTTACTTGCGCTGTATTGTCCGTTGACCACAGCTGTAATATGTTTGCTTCTTGCCTTGTGGCTTGTGGGGTCTGATGGGGAGCGTTGCTCTTGTTTTTTGCCCTTGACATGATCCGTTAGTTTTCCCAGTGGTGTGCGTGGGCTCTTGTGTTGCCCTCGTGATCTGCACGGCATCGCCGTGGAGGAGCTCCCGGAGGTGTCTTCTTGGAGTGTCCTGCGTCCCACCCGTGTGAGGAATCTTCACCAGTTAGGGCCGCTTATGTGGGCTCTTTTCGCGCTGGGTTGTATATTTCCCGGCTCGAGTTGCCAGTCTGGTCAGCAAATGGGTTGCCCGCTGGGCTCGCGCTTCTGTGGGATCTCCCAGTTCCCTGCTACTGTGTCCTGTCTGCGTTCGGATCGTATGCCCTGGGACGTCCACTATGCTGTCTGTGGGCGCGCTCCTCTTTGCTTCTCTGTGGGGTACCGTCTGTACTCCCCTGTTTTGTGGGGTAAATAGACACTGCTGTGTTGCGGCTGTGAGGTGCGTTGTGGGGGCCCCCCGGGGTGATCCCGTGTTCCTGGGCCTGATACTCCTCCTGGTCTTGATTCTCCTACTCCTCCTCACACCCCTGTGTTTCCTTCTCTGGGCCCCCAAATGCCCACGCTGAGCGCGGGGGGACTCACCCTCTTCCTGCGCCGTGTGCGTATTTCGCTCCGAGTCCGGTGCCGGGTGTTTTCACCAATGAGGGGGGATGGGCCGGAGGTCCCTCCGCGCCGACCCCAGGCGCCGCTGCTTCCCGGCTCAATCCCCCTGCGGTGTATGCCTCGGTGTATGCCTCGGCGGGGCGTCTGGCGGGAGGGAGCCCGCTCTTGTATCTCGGGGTCCCCTTCCTTATGTCGGAGTGCGGGCTTCCGCGATTTCTTCCGACGTTGTTGCCATCTCGTCTGCCGGGAGCTCCCGATGGGGGAGGGGCGGTCGCCGCCTCGCTCGCTTTCAGCGATCCCCGCGCCCCTTTGGTCTGGGGGCCAGACCGGAGGCTTCCGTGGGTGTAGGGGGGCAAAACTCTCACCGATCGGGTCAAAACGCTGCTTCAGTGTGCGTTTTTCGGCGGCCCGGGGAGAGTGCGATTCAGACGCGACTCGTCGCCCCGGTGGCCATCTTGGAATCCGCCCCGTTATTGATTTTTTTGATGCTGAAAAAGCCTTTGACAGGGTTAATTGGAAATTTATGGAATACACGTTGATAAAGATGGGATTTGGGCCAGTATTCATGAAGATGGTAGAGTGTATACATTGTGATGTTAGGGCTCAAGTTTTGGTTAATGGAGTAATTTCAAATTAATTTCCACTGTCGAAGGGCAGACAACAAGCTAGCCCATTATCACCATTTTTGTTTGACTTGGTGCTGGAACCTCTTGCTGCATACATTAGACAATGTGAAATGATAAAGGGAATTATGGTTGGAGAGGTTGAAGTAAAAATGTTATCGTATGCAGATGATATGCTGCTTTTGTTGTCGAATCCAGAAGTATGTGGGGATATAGTTAAAGAGATGTTTAAGGAGGTAGGTGAACTATCGGGACATAAAGTAAATTGGGATAAAACTGAGATTTTTCCATTGTCTAGAACGTGTGATGATAACATTTTGCGCTCATGGAATTGTAAGTGGTCACCGGTGGGGTCACATATTTAGGAATACATATTATTGGAGATCTGAGTAAATTATTACAACATAATTTGGACCATGTAATTACAAACATATCGCTACTGATAAAGAGATGGGAGAGGTTGACAATTAATTTATGGGCAAAAATGAATGCGATTAAAATTGTCCTCTTGCCTAAGCTCTTGTATGTTATTCAATCCATCCCTTTGTTGATGTATAAAAAACAGCTGATAAAAATTGATAAACTCTTACAATCCTTTTTATGGGATCCTGGAAAAAACCTTGTGTTTCAAAGTACATACTGATGCAGAGTGTTGAAGAAGGGGGATTTGGATATCCAGATTTAATGAAATATTCCAGGGCATTTTTACTTAAAAAGAGTTCATATTACTTTACAGAGATACACGAAAAGGAACCAATTTGGTTGTGTATGGAAAGGGATATGTGTGCACCATATGATCTAGGGAATATTTATAGTATGGATAAATTGCCAAATAAACGGTTGAAACTAATCCCGGTGGTGGCAACTAGACAGGTGATAGGGTCGTGGTTTAGAGAAAATGGACAGGGCTATGGCTTCAGCCCAGATGCTTCTATATGGTATAATGAAGCTTTGCAAGTAAATAATAAATGTCTGAATTGGATTAGTTGGATAAATAAGGGAATTCTGAGGTTGAGGGATGCGACGGATGGAGACCAATTGTTGTGTTTTGAGGAATTACAGTGTAGATATGGTTTAAGTCAGAGAGAAATGAATAGATACTTGGCTTTTGCTTCCATGATTAATTTGAGGATAGGTATGACTGGTGGTTCAGTTGGGAAAAAACCTGAGATTAATAAATTATTGGAAGGTCAAGAATATTGTGTGCAAATTTATATACAATTTATGCCTATTGATAAGAATCTTCAATTAGCATGGACTGGATTGAAAGAACATTGGTCGCATGATGTTGGTAGGGTCATTTCTGAATTGGATTTGAGAGACATTCTGAAGGGGAATTTGAACTTGGGAACAGACATGGGTCTGCATTTGATTTTACAGAAGGTTATTGGAAGGCTGTATTGGACACCAGTTAAGATGTTTAAATTAGGGCTTCCATCTAATTTATGCTGGTGTTGTGATATTGGTAGAGGCACTCTTTTACATTTGCTCTGGGAATGTCCGAGAGTGCAATTGTTTTTGAAAGATGTCATAGATAGGATTGACTTGATTTTTGGAATAAACTTGCAAAGATCCGAAGCAAACATAATTTTACTATCACATAAAGAAAGATATGTGCATGCTTGAAAACATACTTGCTGGATAGACAGAGCCATCATGGTAGCAATTAATCTGATTCTCAGGATTTGGAAGAGAAGGAAAAAGCCTAATGTTGAAGAGTGGTTAATGGAGTTGCATGTTTTATCACAGTATGATAAGATTTCATTGAAAAATAAAGATAAAGAAGAGGAATACACGAAGTGGTGGGGACCATTTGTGGTTCTTTATAATTGATATGACAGTAGGGCTGTTCCAATGGATGTGAAGTCTATGGGAGAAGCTGGAATAAGGTGGAGGTGAGGGTGTTTTTTTTTTTTTCTCTTCTTCTTCTGTTTCGTTCTTCTCACTTGTGTTGTCTTTAGTGTTGTTTTGTGTATACCTGTCTGACTATTATGTTTCACTGGATGTAGCTATTTTGTTGGACTGGACGAAGTATGATGCTTCAGATGATCTGTAAATTGGTTGTGATGGTTTAATGTGAAACATTGTTTAATTTATGTGAAGTTATTACTGTTTATTGCAAACTTAATAAAGTGTTTTTAAAAAAAAATGTTTGTGGGAGGTAGTAGCAGCAGGTCATATTCTGGTACTGTCGATGTGGTTGCCTTGAAGTTCTCAGGCTCAAAGTATGCCATAGTGTGGCATACATCCTGTGTCTGTATACAGACCAACATTTTGCAGGTTGAGAATCTTTAAGTACTTGAGCTCCCATGTTCTTCTTTGTGTGGTATTGGAGAGGTTACATTTCAGTACCATCATTGAAATGTTATGCAGCATGTGCCCATCTTGCGTGAAGTGTTGGCCAACAGGAGTTTCTGTTTTATGGTTCAAGATGGTGTGTCTGTGCAGGTTCATTCTTTGATGTAGTTCCTTGCAGGTCTCACCGGCATACTTTCCTTGTGGACATTTCTTGCAGTGGATGAGTTACGCTACATTGGATGATTTGTAATTGTATGTCCTTTGTATCTGTACAGTTTGGTCCTGTGGAGTTTTTACAGCTGATTCCCGGCAGATGTGTTGCCAGTTTTTGAATCTCCTCACATTGCATGGGGATGTTCCCTGCCGTCACTATTCTTGATCTGGTAAAAATGTGCTTCTGCTGATGTCACTCAGCTCCTCGTCTTTGTTAAATATTGATTGTTGGTCCTTAACAATTGTATTCAGTTGTGTTAGTGCAGTATGTTGGCAACTAATCAGTGCTACCACCATCACCCAAGCACCTCACACCAACCACCATCCCCCAAACTCACTTTAACACTCCCTCAACATTCAACGCCCTTTCTCCTAAACTCACCCCAGCACAGCACCTGACCATTCAACCTCATGGCCCAACCTCACTCTAGAACCCCCACTTCCCAAACTCACTCCACTACCCTCACCATAGGGTGCCCCACCACCCAACCTTTTCCAATCACCCCAACCATCCACTTCACGCAGTGTTTCCTCCATTGTAATCACTCTTGCCATGTCTGCAGAAAGAGCGTGTTGCACCACAGAGTGGTGTGCAAGACCTTAGGTACAGCAGATATAATGTGCATGGGTCAGAACTTGAATACTGTTCATACAGTAGGCCATTCAAGAACAGCATCATTGGAAGCTGTACCTGTGTGGCACAAGAGAGTTTTGTGTTTACATTATTGGCCACAGTGTGCAATCACTCCCATGACAATAGACCAAAGGAGTGTTGTGATGATGCTAGAAAGTGCATGAGAAGGAGGAACCCAGCATTGGTAGCTCTGCACATGCACTCCAGGATCATTCCCCAGGCGTCGACCCACATGTCTGGTGCCATCCGATGAAGAACTGTTGTCGTAACGTAGGAATAGGAGGGTGTTAAAAGAAAGCACCGTTAACCTTGAAGGCCATCTGCATGTGGGACATGATCAGCCCCTTCCCCCTTGTGTCAGCCTCCCCACCTACCTCTAGAAATGCTTTGAAGCAGTCTATTACAATGTAGTGTTATATAAAACAACAATGAAATACAAACAAAAATAGAGCAATCACCATCAATTATCTAAAGTACTTGCTACACTCCTAATGGACAAAGGGTGGACAAGTATGTGTGTAATCTGAAGGACCTATCTAAAGATAACTGACGATAAGAGTGCTAATAGATGTAATTTTCCTATCACAGGCAACTTTTTCTGTTTTCTGTTCATGACTAGTTCATTAAAGCGAAAAATAAACAAAATAATTGCTCAGAAACATGCCTCTTTGTAAAACTAGAAATGATTAGTATATAAGAAATGTTATGGCCATATTAGTATGGCTTGGGCCTTGGCCAGTTCCCCTAGGAGGACACACTAATATATTTCAGACGTATATGGCTTCGTTTTCAGGTTGTGGATGAACCAGTCATAATAATACATTTGACTTTGGAATTAAATGTACCAGTCAAACATTAATAAAATACATCAATGACGTATATGCTTTTAAAGAGCAATCCCTATTACAAGGTTTAACAGTGTAACATGTGTCTGTTCCACAGGGCCGGTGCTATCACTAGGCAAGGTTAGGCGCTTGCCTATATGTTGGAAATGTTAGAGCTGCAAAATGCTTTTTTTTAACACCCCCACACTACTGCCTTGCCTGGTGATAGCACCGGTCCTGTTGTTAGTTACTGTCTGCAGTACGGCTGGCTGCAGCAGCAGACCAGGTGGCGCGGTGAAAGTTGGGACTTGGGGCCGGGTCAGGGTCACGATGGGTGAATGGGCGTGGTGGCAGCGCTGGCACCTGTGCAATGTGCATTAGCACGCCACCAAGCACCATACGTGCCCCCTTGACCGATCCGATCGTCAACTCAATGGTATGAATGCTGCAGTGCAGTGCGACGACCACGACGCAGGAGTCAGGACAGGTGAGGAGGACACCTGGACCGAGGTGCCGTGCCGACTACACTGCCAACCAAGTAAGTAGAAGTACCAGTGCGCAAACCCACGTTAAACGTGCTTACTTACTTGCAGAACACACATGCTGAAAAACTGCATTGAAGGGCTATGTGGCGGCTCAAGAATGGGTTCCACATCAAGCCCCAAGCAGACTATTCAAATCAACAAAGCCAGAGTCAGTGCCTGCGAGATATCTCAGCAAGATTGGGGGTGGGGGACTGGGGTGTGGTTGCTGAAGATGGCAGTGTGTCGGTGATGAGCAGCACCGCCACCAGCGAGACGAGGCCCAGTGCCAGGCTCAGCGCCGTCACCCGTCCCCGGGGCTCCATGGCTGGGGCGCAGGGCATCAGGGGCTGAGAGCGGAACTACTGTGGGGGGCAGTGGCCAGCATGGAGCCTAAAGCCCCCCCTGCAGACTGCAGTCCTCACTCAGTGTGGGTGGCTCTACTGCTTGCTTCCCAGGAGCGAGCACTCCAGGTCCACCTAAACCACAGTACTTCCATATGTGGCTCAAAGGCTCTGTCAACCTGTGGTAACATAATATTGCCTGAGCTTTACAAAATGTCATGTCATGTCATGAGGGTCCATCTGAAGTCTCCCAAAAAGTGCAACTCTTGGTACGACTCCAATCTGGCAGCCCTAAAACGCAAGTATAGGGCAGCTGAGCGGAAATGGAATATGTCGGGTGAACCCTCTGACAAACTGGCCTGCCGCCTCCTTCAAAGGTGATATCGACTCTGCATCCGTGGTATAGAGCCAAATCTGTCAGGGGACCTGGAGCTGCTGGTTTGAGCTGCCCCACATTTGTTTGTTGATTTCTTTTTATGCATGCTGGCCTAGAAGTCACCCCCTCCTGCAGGGTAATACACATCTCGTGAACACAAGGCTGTGGGGGAGCAGAGGTTGGTGGGAGGACGGTTGATTGAGAACGGTTAGAATCTGGAGTGGGGCGGCAATCTGACAGTTTGCCTAGGGTGGCAAAATTCATTGCACCGGCCCTGCTGTTCCATTGTACATGTTTATATCCATGTTAAGCTTCTTTGCATATAATTTAAAAAAAATGAAATGCCAAATTGTGTTCATCAGCAAATTGTTCTAAAATCTTCTAGCACAATTTTAAATGTGTAAAAGATAAACAAAAATGTGTGGAAAGTGCTTGTGGCATATGCAGCAAATCATGTTATGTTAAGATATGTTTATACTGCACACATCACCACCGTAATGGACTTACAGCACCTAGGCGTATCTTGGTATCAGTGTATTGTGACCCTGCCAGCGTGTGCCCAGATCATAGCCTGTTGGTAGCTATGTTAAAGGATATTTATACCACGCACTGAGTGTTCCCTTGGCATCTGGCGGATCTGAAAAGCAAGAGGGTAAGGTGTGCGGGGGGGTGGTAAAGAAGTAGTACTAAGCTGGAAAAAAAGCACATGAGAGCTGGTTCGCTGAGTGTAAATGTGAATTTTCGGTCTGTAGTTGTCATGTGCTGTTGTGCAAGGCTTTGTGTGGTTTGTTTCGTTGTAGCAATGTAGTGAAGAAAAGATGAAATGGAGAAAAAGACAGTAAAGGCAGTAATAAAGATAAAAGCAGGGTTAAGAACAGAGTAATCATAAAATCAGCTTAAAATGATCAGGAACTAACAGTTTGGGGTTATTTTCAGTAATCAAAAAGTCTTCCTAGGACCACCAGGAACAAACCGTTTGCTGAAGATGCTTCTCTAGTAATCAGAAAGTCATCCTAAAGACATCCACAAATTACTAGGAAAGAGCAGTAACAGTGATGTTCTTCAAGTAATCAGCAAGTCATCCAATTCGTAACTCGAAAACATTCGGGCCTGATCATGAGTTGGACGGTAGACCTTAAAGGCGGCGGTAACGCTATTACCACTGCATTTAAGGACTGGCCCTACCATGAGTTGGGTGGACATTTTTTAGTTTTACCTCCAGTTTTTGTACTGAAGGTAAAAATCCTGCTTTCCAGCCATTTTCGGTGCTTTTAACGCGGCGCAATTGCCACCATTGGTAATTGCACCCCCCCAACTCCATTGGGTCCAGTAGACGCAATGCAAAATGGGCAATAACCACTCAACTCATGATCTGGCGCTAATGGCCTAATTCACAGAAGCATTTTATAATGGCAAAACCCCATTGAAAAACTACTCAAATTAGGCCGCAAGAGTCTTGTTTAAACATGTACTACCGCCATTTTGTTATATCCCTTAGGTGGGAATGGCACCGCAGATCTGGAGATTCATCAGCAAGAGCCGGTGTGGGTCATGACAACGTGCAGCGTGCCACACAGCTCAAATAATGGTGGCCAAAGCGTTCTGATGTTTTCATTCAGAGGCCCGCCTGCACGCGGGAAAGTCCCTTATATTTACTATGCAGTAATGTTGCCTCATGTCTCCGGTCCATTGGGTGCATGTGTGTGTGTGCTTATATGCACGTGGATAAGAAAGATTTTGTCAGCGGCAGATGACCGGAAGCACTAATAATTGCCTATTTTACATTCTCTACAGGGCATGAAATACCTTCACCACAGGAAGTTTGTTCATGGGAGGCTCAAATCTGGGAACTGTGTCGTGGATGGACGTTTTGTATTAAAAATAACAGATTATGGTTACAACGAAGTGTTACAGACACAGCGAATACCACACAGCGAGCTCTTAGCTCAAGGTACGTTTGGTGCTCTCTCATAGTGAGTTATGGAATGCCAATGCAGTGGGCGAAGTCAAATGTATGTATGGACCCACACATGTGCATACCGAGATCCTCATCTGTTCAACTGGAACCGGGTATGTGGTTCAGTGGACTAATGCTTCCACTAAAGGTGCTTATATTTGACCTCATGGTCACAAATTCGAATCTCTTCATCCTTCCAAGGTCAATAAAATGAGCACCATTAAGTTGAGTAACAATGGACATCTGTTATCTGTCAATAGTGCCAAGATGCCCCTCTGGGTGTGAACGTGCGCTCTACAAATATACACATTATTTTACACTCCTTTCTAAGATTTTGGCAACGCATTGCCTTCCTTGCCTCTGTATAAATGAAATCCTTTTTATTGTATAATGGTATACAAAAATAAACCTTCACGGTACATCAGCTAATCTAATTCCCAACATCATACACAAAATGCAATGAAAAATATAAGTAATATTTTCAAAATGTGTGTTATAAGCCTAATCGCTTCTCATTGTGGATGTTTACTTTATTTTGCTCCTGAAACTGTAATTTCTTCCTGAAACTGTATTCCAGTGGTCTTTAGTGGATTTGATGCTCACCCTTAGCATTTCCAAACAGGGGCGTTCGGCAGATCCCTTGAAGGGGGTCTCCACCTTTGCCTCTCCAGATGTTTGGAACTGCAACTCTCATCAGCTCTACCCTGCAGATATATAGTTATGCACGTATGGGATTTATAAAGTGCAAGCACAGTTAGCGTGTGGATGTCACAGTGGAGATGAAATGCCTAAAGGGACCAGGGCTTGGGGCAGCCCTCCGGATGGGAAGAAGAAGGGTTCAGTGCCATGATCAGTGATTGACGAGATGTTCTTTGAAGAGTATGGTGTTCAGGTCCTTCCTAACGTGTACTTAAGAGGGAGCCAGTCTTTTCTACATTGGTAGCATGTTGCAGAGACAGGACACATTGCAGAAAAGGCCAGTTTCCTAGTTATTTTCCCCTCTTGCGGTTCTTTGTTTTCAAGCTGGCAGTGCCATGATGTCTAGTGGTGTGTTGGCCGCTTCAGATGGTGAGTTTCTCAGCTAGGTAGTGTGATATTTTAGCTGTGATTGCCGGCTGTCTTGAACATGATGCATGCTTAAAGGGGTAGCCATGCAGCTCCTTGAGGATGAGTATGATGTGGTTGAATGTTCTCAGTTCTGTGAAGTGGAGTGCTTCAGCATGATGGACATCTCTCAGAGGGGCCGAAGTGGCATCTGGGGTTGAGTCAGAGACGTTTTTATGGGAGGGCAAAAGGGGCACTTGCCCAGGGCCCCTATCTTGGAGGGGACCCGACAAGGCTGCCTGATCTAAAGAAGTAAGAGTCCTTTGTTCACCAGACTTAAATAGCACACATCAGGATATTGTATGGCATGGTGCTGAGGCTCTAAACCTATTGCATGTCTGTTTTGGCAAGTACATTCTGCCTCGATGAATTCATCATGTAATGCTTTCTGTGTTCACTCCGGTATATATAGTTTGTGTGTTCGTTCCTTGTGGCACAACTCCTATAGCATTCTTTCCTTCCTGTGGGAATTATGGTGATCATGGGCAATAATCACGTTTGAAATGCATATTGGTAAATTGAGTGCCACAATGGTTCAGAAGTTAGGTCAGTGTCTTAAACACTCATTGCAGAGATATGTGTTCTTATGCAAGATTAGAATAGCACATTTCTGTAAGGCTGGCTGAGCCTTTCCTATGTCTGAAGTTCATAAACCTGTAAATAGTACATAAATATGTACTTGGTCAAGCAGCACAACAAGTGCTATTATCAGCAATGTACCTGCACCAGATAGGGGTTGCTATGAAAACAAACATGTCATCCTTATGGTGAAGGTCTAGAAATTGGTTTGTTCAGATGGGGTGTTGTAAAACCTAGGCAATTACCTCCAACGATGAGCATAAACTGTTAGTTCAAGAGATGAATAAGGATCCAAATTTGGAACCAAAGCATTCCTGCTTGTATCCTGGCTTTGCCAGCAGACAATACAGTGATCCTGGTCAAATCATCTAATATTTCGTACATTACTGTACCGTCTTCTGTGAAGTTTGCCTCCTCGCATACTGGTGGCATCATTTAGCCCATTACTTGATCTTTCTTCTTATGCAGGCCATTTGAGTGGAAGGGGTGGTAGACAGAAGGGAGCGGACCAGATGGTGCAGGACTCGGGCAAGCATATTTGAAAGTCTTCTTGTTTGACACAAAAGAACGCTTTGCATTTTTGTAAAAGTCAAAGGTTTTTCTGCACGTTTATAAATGACAATTTCACAAGCCAGTGTTTTGGAACTATGTAAAACTCTAAAATACAAAAGACCAACCCGGATTATATCACACTGATAGGTATGCTGGTACTTATATACTTCTCTAGATAATGGAGAGAATGAAGCTAGAATCATTCTGTGTTACACCCTTCTATAATATTTAGTTTTTAAGAATTGTCATGTTTGGTAATGTGATTGGTGTACTTTCCAAGTCATTTTTATGAAATGTGATTATTTTAGTTAATGGTAAGAACTGGTAATGAAAGTGTTCAAATGCAGACATTGCAGAGTTGGCACACATCCCAGATTAACCCCTTAACCAGTGTGTGTAATGCTGGGCATCTAATGTAATCTTGTATCGCCTACCCTCTAGAAATTGCCAGCCCTTCAGGGTGGATTTGCTTCTCAGGCTATGATCTTCAAAACAGCCTCACTCATGCTGTCACTGGCCCTCATTACGACCCTGGCGGAAATCGCGGTGCTAAATGCACCGCGGAGCACGGCGGAAAGCTGCCGATAGCGCCATGGAGGATGGCGGATTTTCCGCCCCATGCCGACCTTGGCGGGGCGGTCAATCCCCATCCCCCATTTTACCCTTCCCCATTCCCATTTTTGCCCCATAGGGTATAATGGGAGTGGGGAAGGCGTTAATTGCGCCACCGCAAAATACGGTGGCGTAATTAACATCAAGGTCCCGTAGCGCCATGGATTTCTCCGCCCGGAAAAACCAGGCGGAAAACGTTCCATGGCGCTACGGGAACTCGTAGTAGGGCGGACGGGTCCGCCGCGAATAACGCTGGCGTAAACCCACTCCGCCAGGGTCGTAATGAGGCCCACTGTCTATAGTGTTGCTTCCACTATAATAATGAGCATTGTTATATCGCACAGCACAAACAGGCACATGTTCCTTTGATCTCTAATGGCAACAATATTTGAAAACCATGTCTCACTTATAATCTCAGTCTGTCTGGACACAGACACCTTCCTGGTAGATTCTAATCTCCATACACTATCTGTTATATGTTAGTTTGTTTGTTTTTATGGTATGTTCGGCATAGTATGTGTAGCTTTCTCCTTCCTACCAATTGGTCTCCTCTATCCATGCTTGAGCATGTTTGCATTCAATAAGGCAGCAAATGTGAGTCCACTGTCTGTTCTGGGTTACATGTACCTTTTACATACTGCATTAATACTACAGGCTGCATACCTTCCTGGATTATTTTAATAATAAGACCACTGAATCTATGCTAGAACAGAAGTAACCTCTTCGTATACTGATAATGTTGGCTTTCAAATGGTACTTGTTTATCATTCTGATTAGAGCAAGAATGAAGAGGGTAAGGGGACTTAAAGGGAGTGCACATCCTTATATTTAATGCTGTGAGGCAGCATATCAACCTATGGGCTGTGATTGTGGCGGGGCGGGGCAGATATTCTTGATAACTTAAATCCCTTGGTTTGGTGGAGGGAAGCCCCAAAGATGTCTGTGCCCAGGGCCTCAAAAGTGCTTAACATGGCCCTGGGTTGAGTGCACTGCGGTTTGGGTCATCGTCACACATTAGTTGAATTAGAAGAAGTTGATGATCGCTCTCATATCGTTCATCTACTTCAAAAGACTCTATATATTGCCAGTGACTAATTTTCACAAAGATGTAATCGATATGCAATGTTCTATTTAATGCAACAAATGTGGGTTTAGCTGGTTGACCGTCTGGGCACCGGCCGTTACATGCCTGCATCCCTAAGGTGAATAGGTTTCTTGCTGTGTCTATTGCGTATTTCTGGGTTATTTTTGGGGGAGGAGCTATAAGTTCAGGAAACGTTAAATCTTCCTCCTCCATTTCTCCTTTGAGCATGGCTAAATGTTTATTTGGATATTAAAATCACCCGGTAATAAGATATGGATTAATCCCCGATACTTATTTCTAGCACATTCTATTCTATCTTTAATTAGTTCAGTGTCTCCATATTGTTAGTGGTAGTGGGCCTGTTAACAGTGCTGAAAATGATGGAGGGGGACATGACATCTGAAGAAAAGGTGCCCCAACCAAATGAATGGGGACAAAATGGTGTGCCATGAAAGTTTGGGGGACAAACACCCCTGTCCCCCCCCTAAAATTACGCCCATGCCTGTTATGTATATTTAGGAGAATGGTCATTTGGTCATGGGCTTCCCCTAGGTGTAGCTCTTGCATGTCAAAGGTTCCTGTGTCGAACACTTTTACTTTACAGTTAACACTTGAGTTTATCCAAATTAAGACAGTTCCCCTTGGCCTGTCCCTGAGGCCTTTCAATGCCGGTATGTGCTAAGTAGCAAAACCCTGTAAGTACACACCACGATTCTTGTAGGCAAATGGTGTGATAGGCCCTCACATAATCACACCATTCCTTGTCAACAATCTTTGTATGGTCAGAAAAACGCTGAAAACCCTTCTGTTAAAATGAGCCATAATGTTCTGCTCTTTCTATCTGGGTCTTTTAGTTCTCTTAGTCATTTCTCTGTTCTTCATGTCACACTTATCCGCCTATTCCAGAGCACCTAGAAATTGTCAGGTGCCTTTTCACAATTACTTTACAATACAATACAAAGAAATGCAAGCATCCTCTGAAGAGGTTTGCTCTTGCCTGGCTAAAACTACCAACGGGAACATTGTCAGGATTGCACCACCCTTACTAGATCTGGAAACCAGTGCCTTCCATCATATTCTCAAAACAACACTCAATGATGATCGCAGCATCCCTGCAAAATATCGTCCGATTGCCAATACCCTTTCAAATCATCGAGAAGGTGCTAACACAATAATTGCTTGGATGCTTGGATGTAGCGAATCATGTTACCTCTTGCACAATCAACAATCTGGCTAGTGTCCATCAGACAGACGGAATCAGCGCAACTGAGAGACAAAATTATGACAGTACCCAGATTATTATATTATTACTAGACCGTTCAACAAATTTTAATGCTGTTCGCTCTGCCTTTCTTCTTGATCCTGGCTTGAAATGGATCTCATCCTTCTTGGGAGACAGAGAGATTCAAGTCAGATCTGGCCCTTTCTTTTGAAAATCATCCCCACTGGTTTGAGTTCCCTCAAGGTTCCATTCTTTCATTGTGACTATTTAATACACATCTTAAGACACTGACAGATTTAATCATGCTGAATCTGACCACCTTTACAGCATATGCAGATGCTATGCAAATCATCTCCACATCATAGCTCTCCAGATGACTTCTCCCAATTTTAAAATATGTACTCCAGATCCAGGAATGGATGATTGACAACCACCTTTGACTTTGCTTTACATGGAACTGCCCGGAAATCTCCTGTATCCATACATCATCCACATCCACAGAAAACACCAATGGCATGCTGCTCTACTTCAAGATATCCTCCATCAAAGGCATTCACAGGCTCAAGGCCTGCCTCTCATTGATCCAGTCCTAGATGTCCAGTGCTTGCTATAGCTCAACCCCCTCCAAGACCGAATTCCTACTGCTGACCAACAACACTGAACCCCTGACATCCAGACCTGTGTCTCCGCTATTAACCTTAAGGGCTTAAACCAATTACCTTGGGTTCTACATCAACAGACACCTCTCCTTGCATATAGCAAGGAAGAAACGAAGACAAGAGGTCATGGTGTTTTTCTTTATTTATACTGAGAAATAACATGACAACTCTCCAAATCACAGAAAACATAACAAATAAGGCTAGCATGCCAGAACGGCACAGCTGCCACCAGAGAATCCAGGAATCATATTTGTAGCTAGAAGATGCGAAAGCAAAACACCTTAGCCTTAGTGTAGCACATTTGCATGAAAAAGCAAACCCCTCGTGGATATTTGTGGGTTTACCTGCTACAGAGGAAACCTTTGATTCCACAGTGTCAGGTGGCTCCTGAAAGAGCACTGTCATTGTAAATGATTCAACGGCAGTGGTGGCAGGTGAATATCTTTAGTGCAGGGGGCGTTAACTTCTCTCACAATCTAGCACAAACAAGTTTAGCAAGAGAGCTCTAACTAATGTAAGGGACATTTTGTGTTTCTCTTGAAAACATTTTTAAAATAGTCTGCTGAAAGGGTACATATTATAGGATATTTCTTGAGAAAATGGGTTAAACAATTCATGAAATTTAAAATCGGTTCTCTCGAGTAATGCATGAAAAAATCTTGTAGATGCCAATAGTACACAGGAGCATTTGACAACATTTTCATGATGCCTGCGTTCACAAAATGTCATTATGGCCACTGTAAATAACTTTTATGAAGCCGAGACACAATCGGAGTAATCATTTCAAGTTGAAAGCTACTGGCCAAACATAAAATAGCACTTGCCACCACACTTCTATACACACACACAGCACATCAATTCTACCTCGCCAAGAGTCAATTACCACTAGCCAATTGCTAGTGGGCAGTGCACCTTTTGCACCCTGAATTGGATGATTGCACATCCACTATAAACTAGCATTGTCTCTATGAATATATTCCATGATGCAGCCCGCTGACGCCAAACACATGGACTCTTCCTCACACCCACACATCCCCCACAAACAACACAAACATCACTCGCACAATAAATCAGAAATGCAAAGCAAGAAACTGTGCATACTTGAACTCCGCTGGTGCAGGAAGGATAGAACCAGAAGACTGGCCATTTCTGTCTAGGCCCCCAGACTCCGGAACCTCCTCCTCATAAACAACATACGTGCACCTCGCTATTACATTTCAGAATGAAGCTCAAGAACCTCCTCTTTAAGGAACGGCTTTTTGCTCCTGCCGAGGTTCACACACCTTCCACTCTTCACCTAACCTGAAACTTGATCAACTGCTCCCTCCTGTTCCATCCCCTTGTGACTTCTAAATCCACTGGTAGCAAATTGCCACCCTCCGCCCCCCCTGTTTTTGCTCCCCCATTCCTTGTATTGATCGTCTGCGATCTGCTTCCCTCACCGTGACCTTGTAAATCACCTTGTTGCTTCCTGAAGCTAGGTTCACGCTCAATAAATACAATAATAATTAATAATAATAATACTAATACTAATAATAATGATAATAATAATAATGATAATAATAATAATAATAATTGTAATAATAGTAACAATAATAATAAACATCATGAGTCACTGCAAACATGTATTTTGGGTCACACATCATTGTCTCGGTGATCTTGTTCGCATCCAGCCTGCATATTGTAAATACCTTTCTCTGGCTCAGTTGCAAGTAAATCTCTGTTTAGAAAATGTTCTCCCACTCAGTGTCTAATCAATTGAATACGTACATTTCCCTCATTCTGCAAATAAATCTCCCATAGGAAAGTGAATGGTGATAAATTGCACATTAGTTCCTGGCTGCTTTGCATAAAATCAAAGAACATTGTGGAAATATAAAAATGTACATAGATTTTTGCATTTCACACATATTTCTGTGATAGTCGTGTAACCATGAAACCATTTTGAGCGCCCAATAGAAAGTGGGCTTGGTTTTCATGTGTCACAATACTCACCCTAACAGCAACATGCCTGCAAAATATACCAATTTGGACATTTGTGTTTGTTTGTTGTGAGGCTTGCACTGAGCAGAAAACAGCTACTAATTTTTCTTGCTGCATTTGTTGGATATAGTGTCTATGGTGATGATTAACTGGGGAAAGCAGCTTGTTACTGTGGCCTCTTTAGCCTTCCCATCCCTGAGGGACCTGCTCTCCCTTACCACAGGGGTGCAGGGGCTCTGGTTTGCAAGTGCTCTAACCCACAGAGACATACATGCCAACATTATCCATTCTATTCTGCAGGCACTAGCATAGTCCTGGTTTCAACTTTGCATTCCAAGTTTTTTAGTCCTGGGTTTAAAATGTTGAAATCCAGGGCTAACTATCCCAGAATGCAAAGTAAAATCCAAGACTGCACTATTGTCTCCTGAATGGAATGGTTAATATTGACATGTATGTGAGAGAGGGAGAGAGAGAGAGAGAGAGAGGGACATAGAGTGGGGCAGAGAGGGTCAGAGAGACGGATAGACAGAGACAGCAGCAGTAAGAGTGCAGAGAGGGAAAGAGACAGAAAGACAGAGATGGCGGCAGTAAGAGTACAGCGAGAAAGACACACAGACAGACAGACCGACAGAGAGTACGTCAATAAAAGCACAGTGAGAGACAGACAGATGGATAGGGATGGTGGCAGTAGGAGTGCAGAGAGAGAGAGAAACAGAAAGATACAGCATCAGTAAGAGGACTGAGATAGGGAGAGACAGAGTGACAGAGACGGAGAGAAAGAGAGACAGGCATATGACATCCTGGGTACAGCTAGAACATATTTATTTGTCAATATTTCTGGAGTAAATATCTGTCACCAAATTTAGTTTTGGCTATTCGGTTGCTATATATGTGCATAGGAGGCAGATGGTTTGTGAGGAGGGTCACACAGCCTTTGGGTGTTTTATGGATTTTTAGCCACCTTTTCACCTCCCATGGCCATGCTAGTCCGTGTGGATTTCCCATCTACTATTTGGCCCTCCTTGCCCAAACCTACCGGCCTCCCAAGGATTTCTTTGAGCTAGCTCCATGCCTTTAAAGGACCACTGTTGTTATTTCAAAGCAGTATTCTGAAATCTAATGGCATACTTGAAGATGTAAATCAGCACCTGGTGTAATACAAATGTCTTAACCAAGTGGGCCTTCAGCCACTTGATTTATAAGCAATATATGGCTCTGTACATCTGTTCCTTGTACAGAATTCCTGTTCAAAACAAGCTTTGGCAAAGCCAAGTGTTTTGGCTTTGCAATAGGCATTGGATTGGCATTTACTAGGCACTGCCATAATACGCCCAAGTGCTACCACACCACAATTTTCCAGCTATTGCCATCGCATAGCCCATTATGGCTGTGCCTGGAAAATGTCTATCCAATGCCTTCATAAAGGGGAAAGTGTTGGCTTTGCCAGTGCTTGTTAGTGAGGCTTTCTCATCAACGAACAAGGATGAGGGTATTCTACTGACTGGAAGCTATTTATTTTCTCCTTGTGGCTACAGAAGTGGAGTTAATATCTGTTGTCAAAGGATGCGCCTAGATAGATGTTTTGTAAGAATTGTTTGTAAATGCATTTGCTTCTAAGATTCATTCGTTTCTGCCCCTTTGAACACCCACAGAGTTTTGAAAACGCGTACATGTCAGTACTTGCTTAATCTTCATCTCTATTTATTTTTGAGGATCACAATAAAATCAATAATCTATACACAATAAACACAATCAAATTCAATATACTTAAATACAATAATTTCAAAATCATATTAATATCTTATATGTATGTAGATAACATGGCAACCAGCCATTCAACGAATTAATAGTCCACTTGTATTTATTGATAGCAAGTACTATTATTTAAAATTCAAGCAGGCTAAAATATATAAAATCATTTTTAAGAATAATGTTCAGTTTCTTGCAAGATATGTGCCAATAAACCAATGTGTGAAGGGATCTCACACATTCATCAAGAGATCCATTGGCAAGACCTGGCGTTGCTGATGTTTTGCCTTTTCCACAATATTATCAGGACTCTACTCCCGACGTATTTGTGCGAAATAATAAAAAGTCATAAAGTGTCTTATTGTCCCTTTCCAAAACGTAAACATGATAAAATAACATATTTCCATTTTGTTTCCTGGCCATCCATAATAAATAGTCAAGTAAAGTACAAATGGGTGTATACGGCAAGTACGCATGTAGAATTGCTCTATTTTCCTCTTCTTCCCTATTACTTGCAGATTTTTTCAGGAAATGTTTTTTAGACAATAAGTTTGAATCCACTGGTATTTCATCTAGGCTCAATTCAGCCCCATTTGCATTATTTTGTATTAAACTCATAAATCCACAAAAGCAAGAAAAGTACAATAAAATATCAATTTTTTAAAAAAAAATCTAACCAGAGTATATTGTTTCCTAATCCTAAAAGCGGTTAATACAAATATATCAACAGCAAAACAAGAGCATGGATCTTTAAGCATTTGAAGATACATGAATGCAGGACGACATTTATTTAAATGCCGGCATTTCAAAACAGGGCTAAGTGTAAAAGGCAAAAAAACAAAGATCCTCCATAACTCCCAACTGAGAACAACTCCCCATATCAACCTTATCTCGCAGATACCATTTTTCCCAAACCATATTCAAAGATAACACATTCAGCCAGAATCTGGTCAAGGGTTGCCGAGCATAGGCGGCAGTGATCAAAGAGTGATACTTCTCTGTAGAGTTATCCTTTAAAATAGGAATAGGAGATGAAATATCTGCCTATTTGCTTCTGTGGGAAACAATGGCTTGTCTCTGGTGCCTCCCTTTTACTGCAGAAGCAATTGGGCAATGGTAAGTTTCATGGGTGTGTAAACTATGTTGAGTCCTGTATCCGCTGTACCACCCTCACAATATGGGTATGTCTTCCTTGCAGCCAACCACTTTCTATAATTGGTTGCCAGTGACAACTGACACACGTTTCCTCTGGCCCAAATTGTATACCAACGTTTACCTCCCGCTCTTTTTTATTTGTGGCAGAGGTGTCACAAGCTTTTCCTCCAATCTTCCAACCCACATTTAAAGACCTTACAACATCTTTAGCTCCTTAGCCTCCTACTCTTCTCTCTTACTGTTACCCCTGCTTTCTCTCTCACTTTTCTGTGTTCATTCTTTCACTCAGTTGTATTGTTTGTGAAATGCTCTTGGTTAAAATATTCCACACCAAATTATGTTTTCTTAAGATTCAATTGTGTTTTTTTGTGTGTAAATTTACTATGTACGTTCCAAAATCTACAAATATCTTTTTCCCCCATTAGAGTTACTCTGGACTGCACCCGAGTTGCTGCGCGATGCACATGCAGCCCTGCATGGCACATACTCTGGAGATGTGTATAGCTTTTCTATCATTATGCAGGAGGTAGTTGTCCGGGGACCCCCATTCTGCATGATGGAGCAAACTCCAGAAGGTAAGATCTGAGGGAGTATTCTCGATCGGGCCAACATCATTCTTAAAATCAAACTTGGTTAGGTTGTTCTTATGTGACCTTGGAAGAAAAGTACTTTCCTATCGCGATAAGCACCACAGGAGAACCACCATCCATTCACTGTTATAGGCATTTATGTACACTTATTTGTTGATGGCTATATAATTGCCAAAAGTAACACTGGACGATTGGGCAAACCCAACTTGTTGATTACCATATGCTTTATGTCAATATGTAAGGCTCTATTACTGCTTTGTATAATGCTCCCTCTGACTTATCACTGACATTACAACCAAACCTGGCGTTGCTCTTTTCTTCTGATACTTTGGAAAGTGCATTAGACTTACTCTATTTCTGTCAGACACAGAGAAGAAAATAGCAGGAAACTACCATTGTATTTACAAAGAAGAAAAAGCCCTCAAGATGAAGCCTGATGAAGAATGGTGTTTGCAGTCACAGAGGGAATGAGCCACTCTCAACCATGTTTGAGGATCTCATCAAATAGGCAGCAAGGAATTAATTTGGTATAATCACAGCTCTTATGAGTAGCAGCACATATTAGCAGAATGCAGAATACCTCAAATAGCATTTCTCACAACCTGAGTCATTACAGAAAAAGATAGACTCACAGAGGTTTGCCGAGGTCTGCATCATGCAGCAACACTGCTGACTTGGACATAATATCATGCAAGAATAATATCTGTTGATTGGGACTTCCAGAGAAAGCAGAATCAGGGCTTTACACCTAGAATGTTCTACCAAAATGGGAAATGCCAGGGGCTCTAATGTTTCCCTAACTGTGCCTACCCTTAATGCTGACCAGATCTGGGGAAGGGGGAGAAGTCCATGACCCTTAAAGAAACTCATTCCCGTAAGGTAAATGCTTCCATCAAACTCTAGTTGGACACAAAGCTCCTAAGTAAGGAAGGATGCCTCTCCCATGAAAGAAACAATGTTACAACACCTAACAATCCCTTTTATTCTCTCTGCTTGCATAGACCGCAGAGGTCATGTGGTAACAAAGTCACCCCACAACAATCTGAGTTTAATTTCTATGCAATGAGCACATAAATAGATGAATACTGCCTTTTCTCTGCATCACAGGGTTAACAAACGTTCACAATCCCAGTGACCAAGAGAGTTAAATGAGGTTTTCTGGCTTCAGAATCACAAGTTGACAAGGTGAAAGGACCCATATTTGAAGCAATGACAAAGACAGCTTCATAATAAAAGACATTTATTAACTTAAATATCAGGGAAAAAGGCCTAACTTGCCCTATGCTAAGGTGGGACTTCCCTACCTAAATGAAACTAAGGAAAGTCTGAGTCAAAAGAGTTCAACTTAAGAAACTGTCTGTGTCCAAAACCTATACTAGCCGTCACAACTAAATATGTACAGTGTGTAAGGAAGTCAGCAACCAAAATGAAAACAGTGTTGAACGCAACGTTCGGAGCTTCTTCCAGCTCCTTTCACCAAGTGTAAAACAGTTCCACAAAAAAAGACTCAAAATTACCTTCTTGGGATCAAGGTGATGCAGTTGTAAACATTCCCCGGGGTTCCCTTCCCCAAGTTCCAAACAACAAAGTTCAAACACAAGAGAACCTTGAGACTTCATCCTCAAGTCAGCAAATGTCTCAAATCTCAACGGTTCCCTTCCCCAAGATTTAGTTTCGTTTCCCAACCAAAATATCCTTGTCTTCCTGGTTTTAATGTCCAGAGTTCAGTTAATTCTGCGTTTGTATATATATTCCTGTGGTGTGCAGTTTTTACACAATTTGGGATCCAACACTCCTCTCTTTCATTCAATTTAAAAGTTCCACTTTAAATCAAGCTTCAGTATCTTTTGTTTTGTTTATTCTTTAAAGTTACATTCACTTCAGAACTCAGCATACAGTGACTTTACTTGAATTTGAGGTCCCTTTCCTTTTTGGATTCAAAATGTAATAATTCTATTTGTTTGCAAAGTTTTTATTCAGTTTGGTATAAAGTAGCTATGGATTTTGCCCTTGGCTCATTTTCAATTTAGTCTGTTATTCAATATTTGTACGATTAACTTAAAAAAAATTGCCCAGCACTCGGAGACCTTCAGAAACATGTTTCTTTCCACATGTGACCACTCGGATACAAAGTATTTCTGGCATATAAGGAATTGACAATATTTAACACAGTGACTTTCGAAAATGCGCTCTTCTGCGACATGCGACCTCTCCAATACAAAGTATTCCTTATCAATAAAGTTCAAACACTTGCACAACGGGTTTTGCATTTGTCAGAAACTCACAGGTTGCTTTAATAGTTCTTCTATCAGCACGGATCACACAGCCTTCTGCTTTTGATGTCAGGGTTCCAGCTCTTGCTTCTCAGGCACTCCCGGGTTGGCCTCTCAACACTGGGGAAACGAGCACCTCGGGCATAAGGGAAAGGGACACCCTTCCCACATGGCTCCCTTCACCATGTTCAGTCTGTTCTATTGAGCCCCGGCTCCCACTCCATGCTTCCACAGACCTTCTCTCTGTGCAGCCCCCAGTGTCTCTGTGTCCTGCTCAGATGAGGTTCCCTGCTGCTTGCACAATCCTCCATGCTGCTTCTCTTGTCACTATTTTCCCTGCTGAGCTGATCTCCTTTCATTTACCTGCAACCCCTTCAGAGGCTGCAGGTGTGAAGGTCCAATTAGCCCTGCCTGACCACAATCAAAAAGACATGCCTGACCCTCACAGCTCTTAGCAGTTATCTTCCTCATCTCAGTACCAGAGTGGTGAAAGAGTGTAGTCTTCATTGATTTCAGTTGCCTCTTTTCCCTCCCACTACTGTCAAGTGTCACATGTGGGGAAATAAGCAGAGCTGACTTGCAATAACCCCTAAAGTTTCAGGAAAAGGTTAGGTTGATCGTCAATGGGAAAAGGGGGATACCATGTCTTGCTTGGTTGTACCCTGCTCCCAATCTCCAAGAAATCTCTGCCCAGGTGATCCTCCCTTGCTTCTCCACCCTAGGGTCAGGATCCAAGCGCAATGGCCTTTCTCTGGCCACCTGAGAAGAGAATCCAGGGGGTTTAGGAGTGAGGATACCCTCAGGTTTCTCACAGAGTCCACAAGGAATCTTGCACTTCTGAAATACAACACATTTGTTTAAAGTACCCCTGCCTATCCAATTCTCTCTAATTCCCCTTTATGCAAAATACTCAATAGACATGTCAGTGTTTTAAAAACGCAGTTGCAACAGACTACTGGACCTTCTTGTATGTAAATGGCATGTAGAAAAGACAATGATCCACATTACAAGTGTGGCATTCCGGAAACAACGTTCCAGTAATTCTGATTACCGGCACTCAATCCGGGCTGCAGCATGACGAGAGAGATTGCGGATAACAACGGTGCCGGTAAGAGCGTACACTGTGCTACTGTTGCCAGTAGCATAGGTAACTGAAACTGCGGGACCCCCGTGAATCAGTGTCAGAAACACTGGCACCATGGAAAGAAGGCTGCATTACAACAGCAGATTTCCCGGAAACACTGGCACAAAAATGCTGGTGCCACTGGGAAAACTGTGCCGGAAACACCACCACAGCGGAGCAGGCGGTATCCAGGCCCAGGCGTGGAGGAACAGGCCACAGGTGGACCCAGTTGACACAGCTGCACACAATGAACACAGGGAATGCTGAAAAGGACCACACCCACACACACCTTCCAATACAACCATGCTGCCACTCGTAGCAGCAGTCATGGACATGGAGGTGCTGCATTGCAGGAGTGCAGCTCTATGAGTAGTGTGAGAAACCAATATGTGTCTCATCCACTACTCCCCAGAAATCTATCATCCGGGTGGCCAGGACACAGCCATCGCTTTTGGATCCAGTTCCTGGGGTGGACCAATGCGGGAAGATCACATGGGTGAGGGATTTCGGTGAGTCAGAGTGGGACACCTTATGGTGAGATGGGGTATCCCCTTCCATGTAACACCTTTACCCCATCTTACCAGGTAGAATATTTAGGAACTCTACCCCACCCCCCTTTTTACACTTTTTACAACACAGACACTTTCACACGGACAGCCCGGTATGAGAGAAAACAGACTAACAGCCAAGCAGTTTACCTGATGTGCCCCAATACAATGGTCAGGCGAGGTCAGGCAATTACTGACCATCACCAACACCTGACTTCCAGTTAGCTTCCCCACACGGATAAAAGGCAGAGCACGAGAGCACACTCTGAGCGAGGCAAAGCAAATGAGGAAACAACAATTTTGGGGAGGTAGCTGCACAAGAGAAGAAAGACGGCAAAACAGAAGGGGATCGCAAGGAGGGAACAGGGATGTCATTTCACCAAAATGCCTGGAGTGGCGGAAGTGACATCACAATACCACGCCACCAAGAGTAACATCACAGGAAGTGATGTCATTTGACCACACCCCCATGTGACATCTGATGCCATTTGACCACGCCCCCGCGTGGCATCACAGAAAGTGGACATCATAAAGCATTAGCCCTCAGTACACTAAGAAAAATATGTTTACGATATCACTGTATTGTGACATTTCATACAAGAAGGGATCAACATAGGTAGCAGTGTGTGAAGGTCCATGTTGCCATGGGAAGTGTATGAACCGAAATCCCCTCTTTATGTGGATCTGTCCTGTTATTTCAACAGTACTACAGAGCAAAATCACATTCTGGAGGGACAGGGGCGGATAGGCAGGTATGGGGATGAGGGAGAGCCAGGATAAAAGGGGAGAGGGAGAATATTTCACCAGAGAACATGTATTCTTCTAGTTGATGGCATCAACAGTCTTTAATGATTTTGGCACTTACCCCATTTTCTGATTCGACAGTGTTGTGTTGTACTGTTTGCAGTAGTTTCATGGACTTCATTACTCCTCTACTAAACAGCCAGAAGTCTCTGATTTTCATCTCCTTCAGAACCCAGAGCTAAGTTTAAAATGGGTTTGATTAGTGCATTGGTAAATACTGCTACCTGATCATCTTCCTGTATCTCTTCCAAGCCAGACTCCACCCCAGCCCCACCGACCTTTCAGAGAGAAATACATCACACGACTCATATTTGGTTGATGCGTACCGGGCCACACCAGCGTTCAGAGGCAGGACTGACCCCAGTGAACCTAGAGATGGGCTGGACTGCCTTCCGGAGCAGAGTGTGTCACATGTCAGTTACCACCCAGAGCCTGGCATTTGCCTGGTGGTGACAACTAGCGAGGTCACATGCCTGGGCTTTAAAAAAGCCTCGAACAAATGAAAAGATAGATGGACAGACAGACAAGTTTATGGGTAGCTAGATAGATGGACAGACAGACAAGTAGAAAGTAGATGGGTAGCTAAATAGATGGACAGACAGACAAGTAGCAAGTAGATGAGTAGCTGGATAGATGGACAGACAGACAAGTAGCAAGTAGATAGGTAGCTATATAGATGGACAGACAGACAAGTAGAACTTATATGGGTAGCTAGATAGATGGACAGACAGACAAGTAGCAAGTAGATGAGTAGCTGGATAGATGGACAGACAGACAAGTAGCAAGTAGATAGGTAGCTATATAGATGGACAGACAGACAAGTAGCAAGTAGATGGATAGATAGGCAAGTGGATGGGGAGATAGATATGTCGATAGACCAGTCGATCGATATATAGATAAGTACATGGGTAGATAGATAAGCACATGGGTAGATAAATAAGTACATGGGTAAATAGATACATGGGTGGATAAGTGCATGGGGAGATAAGTGCATGGGTAGATAAGCACATGGGTAGATAAGTGCATGGGTAGAAAGATAATGGGTATATAGATAAGTACATGGGCAGATGCGTGGGCAGAATTCATTTAGATATTCTCCCGCCTATAAAAGCTGATGACGAAACAGGAAAGTTAAATTATGGGCATAAAACACGCTATTTGTAACTTTCCTGGCCCAGAGAGAGTGACGCAAACCACGTGTTGTTCATTTTTACAATATGCCCATTTTACAGCCAAGGAGACAGGGTGAACTTGTGAAAAGCAAACAGTAAACGGCATATACTCGATTTACTCTTGCATATGTAGATTCTAGGATGCATCAATCAAATAAGGCAACACACACTGATGTAGTGAATGTATGCCCCCGACACCTTGGCATGGTCAGGCGCCACTCGTTTTTGGGCTCCCAAACTGTGCATCCATCTTTGTGTGGGCGACCTTGATTTGCATTTTTAAATGCTACCTCGAATTGTGACATTTTCACCAAATTTTCATCGCGGTGAGCGAGGTTGCACTTCTTGTCTCGACCAAACCGCTTCTTTAGTCTTTATTCTCTGAAATTGTCAACACCATGCAAACCCCTACCAAGATCGGCTTAGCCCATCTCCGCATGCCAAGCCTCAAGCCCTGAGAGCTGGTGGGAAACAGCAGAGTGCCTTTACCGTTTGTTATACGAGGAAGGTGAACCGTACCAGTGGAACACCCTGGATCACGCATAAAAAGAAACACTGCTTTCAATCACTGAAACATCACCCTCCAGATCCCCAGCTCTGAGATGCACCCCTTGGCAGGCACGCTAGGTGTTCGTAGCAGGTGCCCAGGGAGAGCAGGAGGGGGGTGCATGCCTCCAGGGCCCATTTACACCTGCTAAATTCAGTTGCTGGTCTGCCATGTGGGTTCTTGCACAGCCATCAAGTAGTGCAGGGAATGTTCTCGTTGCATCTTAGAACTGGCTCTTTTGTTTCATTTCACAATTTCACATAACTCGTATATTTTCGCTTTTTTAATGCCAGTTATATATAGGCACAAATAGTCAAGCCGATGTGCCAACACATTTTCTTATGTTGCAGACAGTAAAGTTACAGTCACAACTAGTCAACTGCAGGCGAGTCCAACTCGCCTGCGGCCGCGGCAGGTCCTGGCAGGCTTACCTGCGTGCTTCAACTGAATTCGCTCAATTGAAACACACAGGTCAGCCTGGGCCTGCCATGGCCACAGACTAGTTGAACTCGCCTGCTCCCTGCAGCTGACTTGCATTGCGTGACTGGAACTAGTGGGCCAGGGGCCTGCGGCAGCATCGCGCAGCCACCACAGGCGAATTCTGTTGGTGTGAAGCCAGGCGAAGCACACCGCTGACCTCAGCCTGGGCCTGGGGCGGTGGCGCCTCCGCAGGAAGGGGCTGTCATGATGCATACCCCTGGGCATCCAGACCACGTCCATCAGCCCCGGGAGCAGGCATCATGTTGCCTTGAGAAAAGCCAGCAACCCCTGCTAGGGGCTGTCTGGGTTCAGTCCTGGCGCCTATGGCGCCAGGCTCATATGGGACATCAGTCCTGGCGCCTATGGCGCCAGGCTCATAGGTGCACACTTACCTGATGCAGACCATGCTGCAAGAAGATCAAAGCCCATGTGAGGCCTGGAAGGGACTACTTTACCTTAGGGACTATTTTGTTACTCGGGTGTGGTCGGGGAGGAATACCTACCTGGGACTACTTTGGAGGCTATTTAAACCACGCCCGAAGAGCAGCACACGCTTCGCGTTATTCTGCATCCAGCAGCGTAACGTTCACCGTGCCAGCAGCAGCATCCAGCCTTCTACCACGCCCGCCTCGAACCTGGAGCACCTAGAAAGAAGGAAAGAAGCAAAGGTTGGAACAAGAGTATTACCTGATTTCTTACCTGATCCCAGAATCATCGCATCTTCAAATCTTCAAACCTGAGGAAAGACTTTGTTTTAAAGGCGCCGCATCACCGGCAGCAGCGCCGCGCCATAGTCACCGTTCCACGCAGCATCTCTTCGATCCGGCGCTGTCTCCATCTTCACATCGCCGAATTCCGGCACCTAAGGGGCACAAGAAACAACAAGGTGAGCAGAGAGAACAGACAGAGACAATCTCTTTAGTCGCCATATGCTTACCTGATTTTACCGCCGGAGGTATTATTCATCAGCACACCACATCTTCTTACGCCGCACCTGTAAGAAAAGGAGAAAGCAGCAAGTTTAACCCTTGCCATTATTTACCGGACAGTGATGGGTAACACAGACTTTTACCGGAGCGCTTTCAGCTGTCAATCTTCTTATTGGGTCAAAGCTGCAAGATAAAAGAGGAATTGGACAGGAGTGAATTCCAGACATTTTGACTTCTTCCGAACTATATACTTACGGCTCTTCGCCAGGAACTTTTGGAGTCAGGATTTGTCTACAACTCTTCCAATATCTTCAGGCCAGTGAAATAACTGGTCATCAACAAGCCCCTGCGTACTTCGCAGGATGAAGGGCTCATCCTTCAAGAATATAAGGTGAGATTGCTGAGAGGGCACTTCAGAGGTGATTAGAGGGGAAGACAGTGGGGGTGCTATCACTTGAATCCACAAGTGGCTAAATCCATCCCTCCACTTGAAGGAGAATATTTCTGCGGGTCAAGCAGACAAGAATTTGAGGGCAGATCCAGTCAGTCATCGCTGCAGTACGCATCACGTGGGTGGAGGCGGCAGCAGTCCGGGTCCGACCGACGCCCCTGTGGGAGCCAGGTGAGCGTAACGGCACCACCACCACAGACCACACACACACACGCCCCAGCCAGCAACCCACCCAGCAGCGCACACTCCTGCCCCAACCTCACAGTCAGACTCACACACAGGCTCAGGTCAGGTGCCCCGACCAGAGAACTCACCGTGTTTTACAGGAAGAAGACTGAAGTAGGCCTTGAACAGAAAGAGCACCGCGGACGAAAGTCTTTTTGCAAGAGAAACCACATGCAAAATGGAGCATGCAGCATGGCTTGATGATAGCTGTGGCCACACCTCCTCCTCTGGTCTGATTGGACGAAATGCCAGAGGTAGCAAGAGATTGACAGAGGTCGCTGGCCAATCAGCAGCAGTCGCTTTTGCGACCTCTGGCAACCCCTAAATGAGGTCCCTGGGAGGGAAGTTCCCTTGACCTTTTCAACAAGGAGCCATTACTTCCCAGACAAATCAAGAATAGAAAGCATAAGACCAGGAAACCAGGCTGAAGAATCCTGCATTGTGTGTCATAGATACCCGGGGTCCTCCCGTGTCAATAATCAAGGTGGGAAGAAGCAGCAGCCTCTGTGGTGCCATCCTTGGCTCCAAGAACAAATCAGCGTCAATGAAATCCACACAGCCTGTGAGTTGTGGAGACTGATACAAGACCTATGTGTGTTGAAGCCAAGGTTGCAAGCAGCAACATTATATGGAGAGCGCTGGAACAAACATTGTTAAAACACGTGTGATAAGAGACGCAAGTAAAGTGGAAATGCTGATGAGTGATTGAACTTTAAAAGCAAGATACAATACCTTTCACAGCGTGGTCCGGCAATGCGTGGGTCCTCAATCGAAGGTCTCTGTAAGGTATCCAGTTGAAATGTGGAAAAAGTGAAAGTGAAAAAAAGTTTATATCAAGAACAGAACAAGTAAATGTGAATCCAAGTTGTACTGCAACATGTCAATCAAAATCCTTTCATTTTCAGGTCAAGCAAAAGTCTTCAATTTTGTAGAGTAGAGAAAGTTTGGAAAAGTAGATACATTTGGTCCAAGCCCGGCGGGGGGAGACCAATTGAAGGTTTTGTGCTAAAGTGGGTCTGAGCACGACAGAGGGGGACCCGCGGTGAACAGTAAATCACCAGAGAAGTTATATATGTGAAATCCTAAGAAGAAAGGAACTTTAATGTTTTTCGTGTTGCATCAGGTCCTCTGAAATAGGAGGCTTTTAAGTGCAAAGAGACTTTGGCACAGAAGGCCCTGGTGTGGAGGTTTTGAACTGCATCCTCTTGCTAGAGAAGCCAGAGAGTGTGCTATGCTCGAGTGTGCCGCCTTGTCCCATGCTAAAAACATGGGGAAGGGAAGCCAATGACTTGAATATCCTGACATATCATTTCTTGAACTGTTTTCTTTTGCATAACATTGTAACCCACACTATTTGTATTTAGCAGTAAGGATTGGCTTACAGGTTTATTAGTATAGGCGCTTTTTATTTTGACAGACTCGACAGGTCCTGGATGCACTCCTGTGTATGTGTGCCAGCACATCGCCCTACCAACAACACAGGCACAGGTGAACGCCACCAAGGTCTGCTTCCATGCTCTTGGGGGCATGCCTAATGTGTTGGGAGCAGTAGATTGCATACACATAGAGCTAGTAGCTGCCCACGCCACACAGGAGGTGTATCAGAACAGAAAGCTGTACCACCCTATGAATGCGCAGGCACCATGCAAATGAAGGGGCACATTCTGCAGGCAAGAGTGTGTGGCAACGACTGGCATGTACAACTTGAGTCAACGGAAGGACACAACAGCACAATCTGGGCATGGATGGACAGGCACATGCAATGCACCACAGGTACCAGAATGCATCACTCTCATGTCACAAAGTACAGTATATCCTCACTATGCCCCACCTACCACCACCAACACATCCTTGAGAGTCAGATCCTACACGTGTTCTGCCCAGCATTGCCTGTCACAGGGTGCAGCAAGGTGAATGACGACCCACAAGTTCAGACACCCAGATGCATGTGTCACACATCCACATCTCAAAATGCATGCACTGCCCAGTCACCACAATAATATGGCCCTAACTTTGTCCATTTCCATGCAGATGACTCCAGCTACCCCTTACTACCATGGCTGATGACCCCTTTGAGACATCCACAGAGCTACCAGGAAACAGCATGCAATTAAGCTCACATCAGAACAAGGGCGACAATAGAGCAGACCTTTGGACTGTTAAAGGCACGGTTTTGTTGCCTTCAACGCTCCAGTGGGTCACTGAGGTATAGGCCAGTGAAAGTGGGGAAGATGGTCCTGGCCTATGCCATGTTGCACAATAAGTGCATCTGCTGGAACATTCCCCTGCCCCGGACATGGGCATGCCTCCGGCGGATGATGATGATGATGACAGTGACATGGATGCAGCTGCAGACATGCAAAAACACCATCGCAGGGATTACAGGGATGGGCGTGCAGCCCGCCAGGAGCTCATACAGACCTACTTCTGAGCACACAGCACCTGCACACCACCCATGGCACACACTACATGTGATGCAGCACAAAAATAAAGCACTCCAGTACAGAAATTGAATGTCCGGACGTGAATTCATATGCATAACCATGTGTATTATTGCATGAACAAACAACAAGAAACGTGTGGCCCATCACCCCCTCCCCAACTAGCCTCCCAACCAACCCTGAACTAACCCACCCCACTAACCCCCCTACTAGCCTCCCCTACTAACCCATCCAAACTGACCCACCCCAAATAACCCACCCAATTAACCCTCCCTGGCTAAGCCTCCCAAACACACCATCCCGAAAACCCTTCCTAGGTGGCATCAGTGTCGCTTGTTGTCAGGACTTGCTCACTTCCATGGCTTCTTAACACCAGAACTGTCCTTCTGTGGTGGGCCTGACAGGTGATGGGATCAGTGCCTTGGACTGTTCTGTTGTGAGCTGGCAGGTGTGCTAATGGTTGAGGGTGGGTCGAAACCTGTCATGACCCTGTGCTCCAGTGGAAAGTGTGAGGCACTCAGCAAGTGCCGAGATCACCTCATTCCCCTACCTGAGCCTCTGTGTGAGCAGGACCGTTGCACATGATGAGCGGCCCAGGGAACATGCACAGTTCTGACCAGTGGTCTGCACGCTCTCCCGCAACAACCTGGTCTCCTCTCGCATCAACCAGTCTCCTCCAGGTGCTGGCGCAAAAGTCCTACCATCTGCTCCTGCCGTTCCTCGATGCGCTGTAAGCGTGCATCCATGTCTCGGATGCTGTAGATGGGTGGCAGAGGTGGGCTGTGGAGTTTGGAGGATCTGAATGATGGATGTTGGTAGGGGGTGTGTTCTGGTATCCCCTCGGTTGTGCCCCCGGCCTCCTGCCCAACATCGTCGTCTGTAGATGATCCCATGTAAATGGGAGGCTGGTGTGGGGGGAGGAGCTGGCCCTCCTGTAGGCCCACACTGCTGTGCATCAGGGACTGCTCGCTGTGCCTCCATTGGGGCAGTAGGTGTTACTGCAGGGACTACTGGCTGTGGCTCCTTTGGGTCAGCAGGTGTTGTTGCAGGGGCTGCTGGCTGTGCCTCTGTTGGGAAAGCAGGTGTAGCTGCAGGGGCAGGTGGCATGCTCACTGGGTCTGTGCCTTGCATGGCCTGTGCTAGTCTTGCCTTTGCAGCAGTTTGTGTGGCGTGGCTCTCCTTTTCTGTGTGGGTGTCCGTGAGGTGCTTGTTCCAACTTGGTCATTTTCAGATGATGTGAATGGGGGGTGAGATGGGAATGCCTTCAGTCACCTTTGTGCCATTCTATGTCCTTGCAACATCCAGTTCAAATAGCATGTGAATGTTGTTTATAGTTCATGCATTGCCAATTTGTACGACGCATACCCACACGTGTTTCCAGGCGCCACCAGCAAGATGGTGGTGGACATGGGTGGACAAATTAGGAGATTCGGCCGTACTGAGCCTTGTGTCATTGTTACCGTGCAAGTGCAGTGCAATGTCATGCAGGGGAGGGAGGAGTGATGGAACCGGGATGAGATGGGGTCTGGTGCAGGGGGAGGGGACCACAAGGGGCTGGGCACGTGTTGATGGGAGCCACGGGGGCAGGTTCAAGGGTTAAAAGAAAGTGAGGGGAGTACAGTGCGAAGGATGGGATGGTCCAGATTCGGGCTAGTCCAGGGAAGGGTGTCTGTGGGCCAGGGCTGGTAGGGGGTTGTGGGAGTGACTGGACGAGGATGGGCTGGCACCAGTGTGACTCATGGCAACCAGGCCACCGACAGCCTTGTGTATAAGGCAGAGTGTCTTGCAATTGGCCCTTGCGGTCACGGGGAGCAAGTGGAGTGATTCTAGGCCTAAGTTGATTCATGTGGCACTATTCCGGATTTGTTGAGGGGGCAAAGGGGGTAAGAGGTGGATTGAGAGGTGGATTGAGGGAGAGGCTGTTGCTGTTCTCAAGCCTAGTGGGAACCAGAGCTCTGGAGATATTGGGCTTCTGGGTATAGGTGAGGTAAGGGAGGTGCCTCTGAGGTGGTGGTGCTATAAGATAGGTCTTTTGCCATGGTCCGTGATGTGTGGAGGCGGAGTATGGGCTGAGCCAAAGGTGACACCAAGGTATGTAGCCTCTCAGAAGGGCCGTGGGAAAGAGGCCCATGGAGGGTGGCCAGGGAGTGGGTGGGTAACAGGGCACAGGCATCACAATGATGGACTTTTCTGTGTCGCTGGCATTCAGGCAGGCACGTAGCGTGATTAGCAGTCAGGAACTCATGTATGGGAGAGGAAGTAGAGGATGGCAGATTGAAGTTGAGCAGTGTGTCATCCACATAAGAGTGGGAGTGAAGTGTAATGGTGGTGATCGAGTGGGCCAGAGGGGCAAGTTAGCTGTTGGAGACATGGCAATTGAATCCTGCCCTGAGGGATGCCACAGGTGGGTAGTGAGGTAGAGATGTGGGAAGGGCACTATTGCACTTGGGGGTGTCACTCTGACAGCTAGACGGTCAAACATGTCAGGGCCAGGTCCGTCAGGGCACATTTGATGCGTGCATGTATGTGAGTGTGTCACAGGGCAGAAGGCTTGTGGTGCATGCATGCTACCTTGGAGGATGTGTGCCTCTTGTATGTGTTGCTTCTCATCAATGTCTGCATATGACCAGTACTCATGTGGGCATATGTGTGTTTGGATGTTTGTGGGGGCAATATTTGTGAACCCTTGACCAATGGCCATGGTTTGTTGGACATTATATGGGTTATATGTGGTCTGGTGTCATGCAGATGGTTATGTCTGTGTTGTGCGCTGCATTTGCATGCCCGCTGTGATTGTTTTCGTGTGGCACGTTGTACTCACCGCCCTCTCCAGGGGTCACTGCATCAGCCTCTGCCACTCCCACTCCCTCAATCCCTTCAAGGTGAAGCACACTGCTGCATTTCTCCTCCCATTGCATTAGTTTAATTGGTGAGGCAGTTCCACTGCCAGTGGCCAGGCATCCCTTATGGTGGGCCGCCAGCAGGTTGCGCACCCTCACACGAAGGTTTCCCACTGCTTCAGGCAGTCACTTACTGTGTGGGGTACAGGTCCCTTGGCTGACACCTTCTGCACCACCTCCTCCCAGATAGCATTTTTTCTGAGTTGGGTACTGCACCAGTGATCCATCGCAAACAGCTCACCAGCATGTTCTACTATGCTCTCTGTCAGGATGGTTAGTTCCTGCTCGGAAAAACATGGTTTTCGCTGCCGTCTTTCAGGGATCTGAGATGCCATGCCTGCTAGTAAGATGCTGGTGTCTGCGTGTCTGGATGGCAACAAGAACAGGGTGATTTTCGGTGGATTGTGTTTTCCAAATGGCCACCAGCAAACTTCCAGTTCTGTGATGTTGTTTCCGGTGCCAGTGTTTCTGGTGTCTGTGTTTCCGTGATTGACATGTTGTAAACAGTGCCACCAAAATTGTTGCTGGTGGTGCCACCGACATTGTTGCTGGTGGTGCCAGCAATTTCATCACGTGATCACAGTGTTTCCATAATGCCGGTCACACCATTTCCGGCATGCCAGAATGCACGCTCCTGCGATGTTGTGATGTATCAGCGATACCGTGGTTATGGTTGCTGGAAACTGTGGCACCGGATCCACGGAATCTCCGGCATAATTCTGGCTCACTTGTAATGAAGGCCAATGTATGTTCAACATGAATGTAAGCTAGATCCCCTTCAGAGATGTTTCTATTTAATTATTGTGTAAAAGCATACTTCTCTCACTTTCAGTGGGCACCTTAAATGGAAAAACAAGTAGCTAATAATCACCCTCTCTCTTATCTTGAGAGACTCAGTATTAATATCAGTATTCAGCTTGATGGCTTATTCAGGAAGTGACTTCAATCACTGTATTTGTCTATGCATGCACACAGTGAGATATCCCATGCTCGCCTGTGTTTGTACATTGCACAGAATAGGAGTCAAGGGATTGGCCAATATACACACCATAGGATCTATTTCATCAGATCTATAGTTCCAGAAGCAAATACGCTTATGAAATATTAACTTATTTCCCAGGACTTACAGTCAATTTATATGCTCCCATCCCGCAGTACTAAATACCAGGGACCAGGATTTAATCTAATTCCCTTTATAGTATCACTTCCCTCAGGATTATTTCCCCTTGAGATAGTTCTCACACATGCATTTCCTTTGACTTTATCATAGACAGGTGGGCACCCTCTTAATATTTGGTTCAATTCTCCTCCTCTAGGAACAGGTGGCCATTAGTCAGCAAGATGGGATCAGCTTTCCTCCACAGTCTGCCTGCTGTCTCTCCCTTTGAATAAGGCTGAGGCTTTAACTCCTACTGGGCCTCACATTCAGGGTGCTGGTAATAATCCAAAATGGGTCCAAAAAGTGAGCAATCTATTCTTCTCCTTCCTGCTGTTATCAGTTCTTCTTTCTCTCTTCTCCATCAGTCAGTGAGTGAGCGAGCAAATCTGTCAGTGTCCGCTCTGAGTGTGTGTTGAATCTTATATAGTACAGTAACCGCACCTTTTAAGGTGTGTATACTTTCCCCAATCTAATTGGTATGCGATTGGACAGTGTTTCAAAAGTGACATCACAGTATACATACCCCTTCATAGTCGTTGGCCATATTAATTAAGGGACTGTTGCATGGGAGTAATTTCTACACCCAGTTTCCCTCCATTTAATGTGATGTCATCTCAGGGGTTTCTTGCATTATACATTTTTAATGAGTAATTTACACACTTATGACCACTTTACTAATCGGCTCAACAGAGTTTGTTCTGGGGCACAAATCAAGCAATGCAATTTTCATATCAGATATCACAAAGGATTACTCAGTTACAGATTTTTCCATTTAACTCACTTCTATATTTATATTTAAATTATTTTCCCTTCGCAAAGCAACAGGCTCGTCCCTACGGACGCTATGCGACATAATTCACTGGTGTGTGCCATTTCTGCACCTCAAAATAAAAATGTGCCTAGTTTGCATAATTAAAAATCACATTAGAACAGTTGTTTTTGTACCACTAAATAGAGCATCTCAAGGTGAACGATTTACAAAAATAATTATTTTGCTTTGACATTCCGTTCCAGAATTATGGGCAAAATAGTAAGTCCCTTTGTCACTTTTAAAATACATTGTTGTCTCTATACATATTCCAGTCAATAACAGAGTATCTGTTATCTTTAGTTCTTTAGCTATCAGTTCAGGGATAAAGGTATTTATGACCAGCCTGGCAGTGGTACCGTTTTTGAAGTTTGAAATCCTATGGGGCTATGACTTTTGTTCCTGTGCCCCCTTGGACCAGTTCCCATGGCTGTTAGATTTTCAGATAAACTTTGTTTTTCCAGGTATCAAGATTCCTTTCCTCATGAGAGACCTAGGCAACATAAATCCGCTGGTCAAGTAGATCTCCTATTATCTGTTCATCATTTTAAGCCCACCAAACACAGATGCAGCACATAAAAACCCAGCCTTAGAATGCACTGAACTAGTTGCAGGCCAGCCATTATCCCCATTTCTGAGCATCAGATGAATTCCTGCTCCTTGATAGTGCAAGGCAGATCAGTTCTGTTGTTTATTTACTTGGTGTGTTGGACTGAACAGAAAAGCATCTGTTATAGTTCAAACCTATAGCTGAAACTTGATTCAGGTTGGTTCCTCCCAATTGCCACTTTTTAAAGTCAAATTTTTCTGTGCCCCAAGATTTTACATTTTCACCAAAAACACAGCAGTTTATCCATTTTAATAAGAGTTGTGGGCTATTTTCTTGTACTTGAGATGTTTATCTCGGGCCTTGTCACTATATTTTGTTGTGAGGGGGCTTGACAATATTGCACATGTGTTTTCAAATCCTGTGCGCAGGCCGCAGCTTACATTTACATGTTTTTATTTAAATAGCACAGGGCTCTGCATCTTAGTCTCTCTCTCTCTCTCCCTTCTTTCTTTTGCAATTTATTGCAATGTTCTCTCGTATGGGGTCATGTGCTAAAGTATTAGAACATAATAATGCAATCTATTTTTCTCAACTGTATCCCACAGGCCATCTACCTGCAAAAGCAGGACATGGATGCACCATTCTGCTCAAAGGTATTCCACATGACACATTTAGGATTCTACATGTTATGCTATGTTATCTCTCTCTCTGTGGTGCAGTCTTGATAATCTATCTTTCTCTCTTCCTTTTTTCTGTAACTTACTGCAGTGGGTTCTGTGTAGATTCTGCATTCATTACGTTATGTTAGGTTAGTGGAATGTGTCTCGCACTCTCTTTCTGTCTCTCTTGCTATGTGCTCTGCTATGTCATGATGTAGTATAATATATTTTTTCTGAACAGACATCCCCCATGAAGGTGGTGCTGGACTGTCCATAAAGTGGGAGTGCCTTTGACCCCAGAAACAGGACATTGCATGCACTATTACACTTGGAGGTATTGCCCATGGTACATTCTGCACAGATTGTCTTGCAAGCCCACAGGAAGTGGGATCCACTATCCAGCGAACCCTGAACAACCATTGCACTGTTTTCTGGGCCCTAAAATATAACTTCATGATCTGGAAAAAGTGAGCAGATACAAGATACTTGAAACTGTCCTAAAAATAAGCAAACAAGTACACAATTATTAAAACTCTCCTTCAAACCCTCCAGAGGAAGCTGCTTCAAAGCAGCGACACGTGCTGAGATTTTCCAAAATATTAAGAAAATTGTGATAATAAGAAACGTTCAAAAAAAGTAATGAACATCTTTTAGGACCAGATTAATAAAACATGATGAAAAACGAAAATGTAATCGATTTTCTATTGAAAACTACAAGGGACTTAGCGCTTAATCAAACAACCTACATATTTTTCCATGGTACATTTTGCATGAATGATGTCATGTTAACATCTCAATATTGGAATGGCGCCTGCACCCCATATCTAAAAATCAAATGGGGAGATGAAAGACAGATATCTTGGGAGCTAAAGCATGGACATCATTATTAACAGCAGCATTGCTTTTAAAGTGTCTTTTTGAACTGAGAGAAAAAGTGATAATTGGTGACAAAAACAAAAATGGCTTTAGATGTCATACTAAGTAACAATAACATTATAGTGTGGCACTACATGCAAGGCTCATTGCCGCTCCAAGCATGTGGAGGCAGTTAAAGCTTTGACACAATATTGCTGTTTGTTACAACAGCAAACAAAATAAAGAATAACTGAAACTAACATTTTAAAAGCCTGTAAAAGAGGGAATTTGGAGACAGTTGCATGGCGAGCGCCGGCCCTCGGAACAAGGCTGAGGAAAAAGGCTGCTGACTGAGCCTTCCAGCCTCAGTCTATACCCAGCAGAGCAGGAGCTCTGGCTGTGCCCACACGGGTTGCAGGAGCAACTCCCCTTCCAATCTCTACCCTGCTAGATGCAAGGTAAGCCTTTGGGCACATTGTCCAGCTGCCCCCAGTCCCTCGCACGATCGTGCAGCATCCCGCCGCTTATTCACCTTTATTTCTGATGCAGAGTAAAAAGCATTAGAATCATCTACGTTCGCTGCTCAACGAAGCTTCCTGCCCGTTTGGATGTACCGAAGCGTTGGCCATTGATCTGCACGTGGCAGACTCCCTTCCAAGATGGCCGCTCTGCATCATGCAACCATCATCCCCATGAGGCAACAGGCCCTGCTTTGATCTGATTAGCCGCATCCTTAAAGTCGATCCCTACTCACCGGCAGTCGAGCGCCAGCCCTCGGAAGAAGGCTGAGGAAAAAGGCTGCTGACTGAGCTGACCGAGCATGCCGCGCTGCGTGCTGCTCTAGGTCCTTGAGCTCTGCTCTCTTATACTTTGCTCTCTTCAAAACCATAGGCTGGATGACCTGGCAATTGACTCTACCAACCCCTACACGGTGAGACCCAATGTACCCCCATGATTATGTACCCCTGTACAACACCCTTGACATGTCTCCCATTATGTTGCTTTGTTACTTAATACACGCCTTTATTACAACCTGCCCTTATTAATTAGTAACCTGTCCAAGTTCCCATTGTTCATGGCACGAGTCCATACATGCCTGTCCACGATACTACCAGCCCAACAGAACTAGCGTGCATAGGCTACCTCAACTGTACTTGCATACCGAATTGCTGAGCATACTCTGCTATATTGACCCACTCTGCTCGGTACATGAATACTGCCCTAGTCTGTAACTGTATTCCGTGCCACCTAATTGTAACAGCATTATGTGTTATCCACTGTAATTGCACTCTAGCCACTTAGTCGGAATTGTACCTAAATGCTAGTTCGCGGCGTCTGCTCTCTGTGCCATTTAGTGTATTTGCATTCCAGCCTCTCCCTGTCAGATCTAAACCAGAACGTGATTTAGCAGCAACTGCTCTCTATGCTACGTCATTGAAACCTTATTGAAACGTTATTGAAACGCATTTATCCTATCTCTGTTGGAACTGCATCATAACACTATTTAGCTGAAGCTCCATTTTCTGCCTCTCAGTCGCTACTTCACTTTGTGCTACTTTGTTGAAACCGCATTTAGCCTATCCCTGCTGTTACTGCATCATAACACTATTTAGCTGAAACTGCACTTTATGCCATTTTAGCCGAAACTTCATCTTGTACTAACTATTGAAACTGTATTTTAATCCATCCTTGCTGGAACGATACTAGAACTGTACTGGAACGTGATCTAGCCTACTGCACTCCGTGCTACTTCAGTGTAACAATTTAATAGCCCTTGCTTGTTGGAACTACATCAAATTACTACCTTAGCCGATACTGCATCCCACGCCATCTTAGTTGATACTGCATCCTGCGCTAGCTAGCAAAACTGCTTTTTAGCCCTTCCTTGTTGGAACCATATTAGAACGTATCGTAGCTGCAACTGTTCTCTATGCTACTTCAGTGAATTTGCATTCTAGCCCTTTCCTTCCATATTAGCTCCTCCTTGGCACTACTCCATACCGTGACTTAACCCACTTGCGGTCTCATTTATGCACTTAGCCATTATGCACGGGCATAACCTGTCCTCAGCAGTCAATCACTCCTATCTACCACCACTCCTCAAGCTATTTGCATTAGCGGTGGCATCCACTCTCTACCTCACCCTCCACACTGCATCTGTTCATAACTGCAGCACTGCCTCATCGACCTACCTTCCTTATCACACTATTACTATCATGACCACTACCTCTCCTCACACAAATCCATACCTCAATAACCCTGCCCTTTGGCTACAACATTTCGCCACTAGACCTATTCTGAACCAACCATGCACGATCTCAGTGAGGAACTCCAGACTTGGAGACAGACTCACCCATGCCTCACACCACCATATGACTCCCACTCGACACATAAACCACCTAGAGCCAATTGCCAGGACTTACATAACTCCACCCACACCCACCTTAGCCAAGAACCTCGATATGAACACCACGTCGTCTCCCAAACCCCCAATCAAAGGGGCATTAATGAATGCAAGATCCCTTACGGCTCATGCTCTAGATGTGGCTGATCTTACTCATGACCTTGACTTCATCGCCATCACTGAAACTTGGCTCCACACTGCCTCAGGGCCTCTACTCTTTCTCTAGCTATCCCCACAGGTTATAACATTATCAGACACGACCGCAATACAAACCAATCCAAAGGAGGTGGCATTGCCATCATCCATAAAAACTCCATAAATGTATGTATCTCCTCTGTGCATCAAATCTCATCGGCAGAAGTGCTAACAGCTAAACGTACTGTTACCCCCAACCACACCATCACACTACACCTAATATACAGGCCCCCAGGGCCTCTATCCACCTTCTCTGAAGATTTATCCAACATTCTGACAGACAACACTAAAATCAATACTCAAGTTATTGCACTGGGTGATTTCAACGTGGGCCTCTCTGACACCAATGATACCGCTGCCCTTGTTATTAACAATATGCTCACTAAACTAGGCTTTACTCAGCATATTAATAAACCTACACATTCCAAGGGCAGAATCCTTGATTGGATATCTGACCTTAACTGTGAAATCAACGTGGAATCCAACCAACCTTGTGCTTGGACTGACCACAATCTTATCACCTTTAACATCCTAGCTAATACTATTAGTACAACTTCAGATGTCGTACCTGCAATTTCCACTAGAAATAAGCGTGACATAACCTGTGAAAAACTCCTCCCTCTTATCTTACCGTTCTCAATGAACAAGCACTCTCATGCACCGACCCAACTGTCCTGGCCGACACCTTCAACCAGACTGTGCTAAAAGCCCTTGACCACATTGCCCCCTTTAAACTGAGAAAACCTAAGCCTCGTGCTCACCTCAACTCCTGGTTTACTCCCCAGCTTAGAACTTTACGTGAAGAAAAACGAAACTCTGAAGCACGCTGGAACAGTAACCCCACAGAAACCAATAAAGCTAGCATTATTCTTGCAACTCTAAATTATAAGGAAGCCATACTCCAGGCAAAAAAAGACACTTACAAGAAACGTATTGAACAAGCCAAATCTAATACCAAAGAGCTGTTCAGAATACTGAAAGAACTGGAATCCCCTGTCATGGCATCTGACACTTGCACCAAAGATAGCACCTGGTGCACTAATATTCAAAACACACTCCTTGGAAAGATAACCTCCCTCCAAGCCAAAATCAATGACAAAAAAAACAGTTTACAATTCAACCCGCAACCTAACATTCACTCGACCAAAAATAACCCTAGCCTTGACTCCTTGAAACCATTCAGCTTTTCACCCCTATCCGTTATTGAAGTGGAAAACATTATAAACAGTCTTAAACCCTCTAACTTCCAGGGGGACCTATGCCCTGTGCCTATCATTAAGGAGGCCTCCCATGATTTAGCTTAGTTCATTACCACTCTCATTAACTCATCCTTCAGCACTGGGATTGTACCCGACAATCTGAAGGATGCTTGGGTTATCCCGCTCCTAATAAAATTCTACTAAAAATCCTTGATCGAGCTGCTTACTTACAGATTCAAGAATACTTTGAATCTAACAAACTCTTGGCACTGAGGCAATCAGGTTTCGACCGCGGCACGGCACTGAAACTGCCCTCATCGATCTTAAAACTCAAATTGAAGACCTAAAAGATAAGGGTAAACTTGCCCTACTACTCTTGCTCGACCTCTCTGCGGCATTCGATCTTGTAAATCACCAAACACTGTGTCGACATCTTAAACTAGCTACACACTTTTCGGATAAAGCAACATCCTGGATCAGTTCATTTCTGGATAACAGATCCATGCAGGTTTTTTCCCCCTTGGCAGCAGCCATACCCTCTCCAGTCACTTGCGGGGTACCACAAGGATCGTGTGTCTCCCCTACTTTGTACAATGTGTTTACAAAGCCATTATTTGATATTCTGGACTATCTGGGTGTCGCATACACTAATTATGCTGACACACCCAGATACTCATACCTGACTCTCTTGCTGTTAATTCCATCTACCAAGTCATCCAAGCTTGGATGGCGCAGCACGGACTCTGTCTGAATGATGAAAAGACAGAGCTCCTCATCCTCGGCTCTCACCAAAGACTCAACAAACTAGACCCCTTGTTTAATTCCTTCACCATTGATGGTAACACCATCAAGGTCTCCAAGGATACTAAAACATTAGGTATTTACATTGATTCCACTCTATCCTTGGCCAGACAATCTAATGCAGTCGCCTCCGCAGCTGCTTACACTTGCAAGTTAATCACAGCCAGTCGTCCTTTCTTATCTCCAGCCAACTGCACTACACTAGCCAGGACACTGGTGCTGTCAAAAATCGAATTACCGTAATGCCCTCTATCTTGGCACCAACCTTTGTAACTTAAACAAGTTACAAATTATCCAAAATAATGCCATCAGAGCTGCATTAAATATCCCCAGGAACCAACATATCTCAGACACCAGACACAGTATACGCTGGCTCTCATCACACCGAATCGCCTTGAAAACAGTTGCTCTCACTCACAAATGCCTCTCTAACCAAGCACCCAGCTACCTTGCCAACAAATTCTCTATCCACAAGTCTAACAGACTCCGTAGAACTGCTCAGACTAATTGCCTAACCATAGCACGCTTCAACCTTCAGAGATCTGGCGGGTCCAGTTTCCCAGTAATGGCTGCCAAACTCTGGAACTCGCTTCCTAACCCGCTAAGAGCGGAACCTTGCTTCCAGAGATTAAAAAACATGGCCAAAACCTGGCTTTCTGCCCAAGACTCGCCCCTGACCACTTGGCAGCCTCCATTCTTGCGATAGCAGCCAGACTCACCTTTGTGTAAATAGGTAACTGTTTATCCTGTACTTTCTGTGTATGTATATAGCTGCAACTTACTGTAATGATCTGTCTGCTTTTACCATGTTGTAACCTAAGTGATGCGCCCGGATGCCCTTGAGCCTGGTGCGCTTTATAAATAAAATAAATACAAATACAAATACAAAACTTGGTACAAAAATATCAAAAAGACCTCTGAAAAAATAAAGGCATTGGTGATGGGGGTGGTAATTGAAGCTAGATCTCACGACTGCTCATCATTCAGAGGTCCATGCCTGTTCACTTGCCACTCCAACACCATATAGTGAAGATTTAACACATCCCCATCCGTCACTGTGCACTTGGCTCGGGCAACCTTGCACATGGGTAGTGCAGTGACTGTCTAGCACCACACAGCTGAAGTTTCTTTCTCTTCATGCATATCGTTGATGGGAAAATTAAACAAATCAAGCAGAGGTCACTCAATGAAGCAACAGGTCTTGTATTGGGGCAAGTGTTCATTGTGTGTTGGCTGATATTACAAATGTTGATGAAAAGTACTCTAGGATAAGAGGACAATACACCTGGAATGGAGGGAGTCAAGCAGATAACAGCATTAAGACACCAAATAATGTAGATTAGAGTTTGCAGCAACGAAATAGGTGGGGATAATCTAGAGGCATTTAACTAAACTAATACTTTTGCCTTAGCAAGTCCACATAAGGGATATGTTATGAAAAATGAGTGTAAAGCACTTTTGGCGCAACTCTGCATGCCTGATCAGATTTGGTTGATGCATGAAGAACTGGAGATTGAGTGGTATTTTAGGTGTCGAGGGCTACCAGAATGAAGCAGAAGCTGTAGGTGGAATTCAGACTGACATACACCCATTAGCCTGGAGGATAGCCAAGTGATAGGTAACTCCCCAGACCGGTGTGAGCTCTGTAAGGGAAAAGCAGTGGATTTAGCTCATTTGTTTTTTTCTTGTACATAGCCAGCTGCATTTTCTGAAGGTTAAAACTGGTAGGACTGTATCACACTGTGTTTGCCATAAAAAGTGCAATGCAATGGCTCTTAGGCCAGGTGACTCATCCAATTCAATTTGATATTATTTGATTATGATTATTATTTTGCAGATTTCATTCTGCTAGGAGCTATTGGTGGGCTACAAAACATGATCGAGTTGGAATAATGTTTCTTTATGGATTTTTATGGAAATTAGAGAAAGTCATTCTAGCTGAAATAGTTGATTTCCCTTTTCTGTATTTGTATTTATTAAAGCAAGGGGTGCCATTTCGACCAGAAATTATGTGCATAGTAACCAACAACAGAGGGCAACATTGGCTCCTTTGAAGTCCTCTCCTGCCGCTTTCTGCTATCCCCAATGGACACAGTCACCTTCCAACTCATCTACAGACCACCCAAACCCAACACTGCTTTCATCTGAGACTTCACAGAGCTGGTCACTACCATGTTCCTCACGCATGCCAACAACATCTGCCTAGGCGACTCCAACCTCCCAGGCAACAAGGCCACCAAACCGATGAAGGAAGCTCTTCTCGGTCTTCCCGACACCCTTAGCCTCACACAGCAATTGAATGGCCCAACACACGAGAAAGGTGACGTCCTCGACCTAATCATCACTGCACTTTCTTCCTTCCACTAGAGTTCTCATCTTCCGCTTGACTGGTATAACCACCTGGCCGTGCCTTTCAACATCCTGCACAACACCCTAGTCAAGCACTCCCAGCAGAAACCCATCAGACAAACCTTCTGGTCTTTCAAGAACTACACGGCCGAAGCCATCTCGGACGACCTTGCCAACCTCCATCTTACATGGACCACACACCTCCAACCGAACCTCGACTCTCTACAGGAAGCACTCATTATCACTGTTCCAGCCTCCATTGACTGACACTCTCCTTTGAAACAATTTCCTGCAAAACGAATCCATCAGCACCCTGGTACACGCAAGAACTCAACCTCAGCAAAAAAGTCATTAGGAAACAAGAAAAACCTGGCGCCGCTCCAAGACGGGATCTGACCTGCCGCTTCTCATGAAACTCTCAGCAACCTGCTGACAACTCATCAACACAGCCACAGCCTCCTACTATCAGAACACCACAGCAGAAGCCGACAACAAATGCAGAGCCCCCTTCAAAGCGGTCAGGCACTGCATGAACCCACTACCCGACCCTGCCATACCATACTCCATCGTAAATCCACCACAATCAACAACTTCTTCATCGACAAGATCAGCTAAATTCGCCGGCACATAGACACCACCTCTGCATCCAAAGACCCACCTCAAGTCCCATCTCGTAAAATCTCCACACCCTGGACAACATTCAAGACACTCTTGACAGAGGACCTGATAGAAACCCTGGCCACCCTCAAAGCCACATCGTATACAGACGACATCCTCCCAACATCCATCCACCAGACCCTCCCTCTAGAAGCTCTCCCTTCCTACCTGAGATCCTCAACATCTCTAACTCAAGGCACCTTCCTATTGACCCTAAAAACAGGACAAATCCTCCCTCTAATAAAGAAACCCACTCCGGACCCCAATATCATAGGTATCCCCCTATCACCCATCTTCCATTCCTAGGTAAGATCATCGAGAAAGTAGTAGTGGCTCAACTGCAGTAACACATCGACATTAATAATCTCCTCAAACCTCCCAATCCAGGTTCAGACCCAGATGCAGTATGCAGACAGCATCCATACAGATGGTTGATGATGCCCTCAACATCCTCGATGACAGCTTGGTATCAGCTCTCTCCTGCGCAAAGTCAAGCCCTTCCTCCGTCCAGACAGCTTTAGATCTTCTGTTCAAGAACTGGTCCTATCCCACCTCCTCAAAGGCCTTCCTTTGTCCTCCCTTTTGCCCCTGGCAAGTGTCCTACACACGGTTGCACGCCTCATCAAAGGTTTATGCAGATATGACCACATCACCGCGGCCCTCATCGACCTTCACTGGCTCCCGGTGCACGCATGAATCACATTCAAGTCTTGTGACATCATCTATAAGGCAGTTGCCCACAAGTCATCCAGCACCTTGCAGAGAAACTGCATCTCCGGTGGACAGCGCACCACCAAAAGCCAGGACACGTGCAGACTTGAAATCCGCTGCTGCAAAAAAGGAAAGGACTAGAAAACAAGCCTTCTCTGACTACGCCCCAAGACTATGGAACCTCCTCCCCGTCATTATGTTTCTGACGCCATGATCCAACAATTAAGAAAAGAGTTTAAGACCTACCTTTTCAAGGAATCACTCTGCCTCAACACCTAAGCCATCACATCACCCCTGGCGCAAACTGGCACGCTAGACAACACCCACCCCTCTTGTCCCTGCCACCCGGTACAGCTGTACCCCTCGTCTGTGCCCCTGTGTTAGTTCTGAAAAGCACTTTGTTATGCATATGTACTGTTGCATACCTCTGTAAAGTGCTCTCTTATGTATCTGTATTTTTGTACACCTCTGTAATACACTCTGTTTCTTCTTGAAGCCAGGTCCATGCTCAATAAATACAATAATAATAATAATAATAATAATAATAATAATAATAATAATAATAATAATAACAATAACAATAATAATAAAAGAAGATCTGGGTATCATCAGAAAGGTGAGAATAGTTAAAGACAAAAGAAGATATACGGTTGGTAGACAGGACGTGTAAAGGGTGAAGAGGTGCAGACCTAGAACTGATGCTTGGGGATCGCCACTGGGAATGGTGTGGTGTTGGGGGTGTTAGAGCTTGATTAAATAAGAGTGTAAAGAGGTAGGAGGATATCCAGTCAAGTGCACGCTTTCTAAAGCTAAGAGAGAAAAGAACTTCAAGGAGGGAGGGCTGATCCAGAGTTGTGAAGGCTGCAAACAAGTCAGATAGAATGAGGATGGTGCAGAGGTGAGAGTGATGGGTAGTGATTAAGTCATTACAGAAGTGAGTGTGAGCAGTCTCAATGGACTATTGAGACTGGAAAGCAGGTTGGAGGAGTTCACCAAGTGAGTACACTTCGCCGTCGATAACTATTCCATTGGAAACTACCCCCACACGCATTTTGGAGTGGTGGGGTAAGGGAGACATGGGTCTATAGAAATAAAGATTGTTGGGGTTAGCTATAGTTTTGTTTTAGTAGAGATAATTTTTTTATTTTTTTTTTATTTTGGTTGGTCAAAAATAATTTAACCTTTCAAAACAAAAACTTTTCTAGAAAATTAATTCATTAAAATACATAGTTTTCATTTTCAATCACCATGATCTGCATTCCCATCACAAATTTTGCAAAATACTTGAATGTGCAACAATTTCAATTGTTTACAAATAAGGAATAATGAGGTAAAAAAATTCTAAAATATGCTCATCAATAATTACATTCACAATGGTAGTAATTAATCAGTTCATAATTCAAAAGCCACACACCGTAGAATTCAGTTTTAGCCGAGTTTGCATTACTATAACACGATGTTTCGGCATTAAGAAATAATTATAGATTCAGCTGGGTGCAGTATTGATTTTAAAAACTGCATAGTAGCTATTCTTATTGAGATTTTAGATGTAGCAAACAATTCGTGCCATAACTCATCGGCAGAACGAAATAAATAATGTGATTGAGTGAGTTTATGGATAATCATTTCTCTTTGTGTTTTTAAACCAGCACATACAATCAGTAAGTGTTTAAGAGTCTCTTCCATCTCAACAAGTTTACAAAATCGACAATGTGCAACTTCTGCTTTAATTAGACCTCTTCTCAACAGTATTTGATTTGTTGGCCACAAATTTAACCGAAACCTTAAGATCTGATTTCTCAATATGGCTGAGGGGCATTTCAATAAATAGTCAGCCGCCTGTCGGAATTTCTTATGACCGAATAGTGCTCTATCAAAGTCTTTTAATGCTAAACATTTTTGTTGTGTACATTGCCAGTCAAATATATACAATTTGAATTTTGCCCTGTTTGGAGTCTGCAATAACAGTTCCAGTGATATATTTGCTTCACTCAAATTATCGAACACAGTAGTTCTCCAGTTCCTTGGAAATGGATGTTGAGAGCGTAACAAATAGTCTGCTAGTACTGCTAGCACACTGTTCGTAGTTAGTCCCAAAAGACATTTCCGTAAAAGATTGCATCTTTTCCAGGCTGCTTGAATATGCATCGAGAGAGTGCCCAATTCAAACCGCAGAAGAGCATTTGGTGTCGAGCTCGGTAGATTAAGGTTTTTTTTCCAAAATTGAGCTTCAATTCTGTCCCAATATTCTCGTTTTTGGGGTGTCCAAGTTTCAGCCCCATAAGTCATAATGGGAATTACCTTTTGTAGGTAAAATGTAAGAACATGAGAACAAGAGAATTTACCAAATTTAGCTAAAAGTATTTTGGCCTGCGAGATTAGAGATAATAGTTTTCTACTCAAACTACTTTGTTCTGGTTTGTTTGCACTGGAGTTGCTGAACATTACACCAAGATATTTATATTCATCAACTATCGTTAGTTTTTGTTTAAACAAAACCCAATCATTGTGTTTCCGAAGTTTCAGATGATTGTTTCTTAGTTCCATAACTTGGGTTTTTTCCAAATTAACTGTGAGATTATTCTTAACAACAAAGCATTCTAGCTGATTAAGAAGTAACTGAAGTCCACTCGGTGTTTGTGAAATGAGGACCAAATCATCTGCATAAAGAAGCCATGCAATGATTTGCTTGCCGAGTTTAGGTGCATCATTAATTACCTTCAAAAAATCTACGCCTAGGTCAAAGATGAACATATTAAACAGGGTTGAAGCAAGAATGCAGCCTTGCTTTAGGCCGCGTTTAGTATGAATGGTTTTAGATAACAACCCGTCTAGGTTCAATTTGACTTGCATTGTTGTATCAGAGTGTAATAGTTTTATTAATGAAATAAGTGATGTCGGGCAACCAAAATTCGACATTTTATCAAATAATAATTGTCGATCAACTGAATCAAAGGCGACTTGAAAGTCGACAAATGCCAAGTAGAGAGATTGTTGTTTCATTGCATATGCTGCTTTAATAGCATTAAGTGTAGTTATATTGATAGCAGTACCTAACCCCGCTACAAAGCCCGTCTGAAAAGGGTCACGTCTGTTTTCATTATGTAACCAAATATTGAGGTCCCGCAAAATAATTCTGGAGAAGATTTTCCCAGGTGCGTCTAGCAATGCTAATGGGCGATAGCTTGCTGGGCTTGTGCGATCCCCCTTTTTGTAAATAGGGACTATCACAGCTTTGCACCAAGATGGAGGAATGCTTTGTTTCACCTGGATAGAAAGAAAAACAGCGTGTAAAACTTTAGCCCATAGAGTCGGATTCTGTTTTAGAGTGTAATTCGACAGACTGTCAGGGCCCGGGGCTCTAGATGAACTTGCCTTATTAATATAGAATAGTATGTCGTCCATATCAAACTTTAAAAAGAATGGGGAACCATCAAATCTCGGTAGGTCTTGTTTCCTGTTATTTGATGGTAAATCATACATGTTCGTGAAATATTCAACCCAGCATTTCTCCGATACACCATTAGTTTGAGATGAGAGTTGTGAACATGTTGTGCCAGAGTTAATTAATTTCCAGATCTGAGAAGTATTTTTTATCTGGGCTACTCGAAGCCACTGTTCACCATCTTTTTGATACATGCTTGCTTTATGCGCTCTTATCCAATTTTTATAGTCAGTTTTTATTCTGCGTAGAGCTGAATCGCGATATTTCTGCGGTACAAGCAAGGATTGTCTTTTCTGTTTGCGAAATAAAGATTTTCTATCTCTAATTGACTGATCAAATACATGGGTAGGATGAGTATTATTATTCGTTTTATGCGCAATTGTGCTAGAGGAGGCAAAGAGATGCATTTTATCATAATATTCTAATGAAATAAATGCTTTCTCTGATAGGAGGTGATAATCATTAATCAAATCTTCGCCCAACGCTTCTAAGTCAGGATTCGTCCAATATAGCCTATTTAGCTGTGTGTTGATCTTCAAATTTTTTAGTTGCTGTTGACGGTCCTGCAAATTACTCTGAGTATGGACAGAGAATTCAATCGTCAGCATCATATGATCACTATCCAAGGAGGGTAAAACAAGAAACTTGGATATCTGACTGAATAGTACTCTGTCTACATAGACATAATCGATAATTGCTTTGTGTTGTCCACTTGACCAAGTGTAAGAAGGTGGAATGTCATTTTTAAATGCACCGTTCAACATTAACAAATCCCAAGTTTCTACAAAAGAAAGCCACTGAGAGGCCCGTTCCGAATTCCCTTTTTTAAACGTCATAAGGAGATGAATATTCAGGTCTCCAGCCAGAATAATATGCATGATGTTAGGAGTAGCAGCAATGCTTTCCATGATGGCATTGAGATCCTTTAGAAAAATAGACGTTAGAATAGCTACAGGATTCCAATATAGATTAATGATTGCGATTTTTATGTCCTGAATTAGAATTACAGACCATTGCATGTAGGAATTCGGAGAGGGGCAATCAGCTACATTGGTTACAGTTGAAATATCAGAAATTATTGTTAGACCAGACATTGGTCTACCTTTCAGGCCTTTAATCGCAGGAACCAGATGAATATAATGATTATCCCATGATGGAGAAATCGTAAACCAAGTCTCTTGCAGAAGCACTATATCAAAATTTGTTAATATACATTTTGGGTTGTTCAATAAGTGCTTATGCCCTCTGGTGTTCCAACTCAAAATTCTAATTTTGTGTGTAAGAGGGCATGACTCATCAAATACTAGTTATGCATTTTTGCAACAACAGCAACTATTCGATTGGATTACAGAAGATGTGCTTTCTTTTGGCAGAGTTGCAGGAGTTGATCCCGCAGCTCTTATTCTTTCTGTGAATTGCAAGTCTTCAATCGGATGATTTTCACCATTAGTAGGGATTAATTTGAATCCTAATTCAAAGAGCGCCAACCTCGCAGACCATATGATGTTAAAAATGGCCCGAGATCTAATCCACAAACATGAGACAGTTAAATCATTTTCATCAGGGAATTCAATCCTATCAATGTCTCCTGAGGCAAGACTCTCCAACATTGGGATATCAGAGAATATTTCCATAATACTCCCTCTGTTCATAGTGTATTTCGGGAAGGAACCACCTCGACAACTGAGAAATATCGAATATAAATGAGGAGATTTTTTATTTCCACTACCCGAAGTCATTGAGACCATTTTCTTTGTGCGTGGGGTTTCTTGTATAGAGTTTGTTTTCTCAATTGCTGTTGGGAGCTGAAATGAAACATTTCTGACGTTAACTTTCTGATCTGCAGTTAATGAGGGATCAGAATTATAATCACAGGCAGACAATTTCATGGCAGATTTAAGTGTATTTTGTTCTATGGTTAGGGCCACTAAGCAGTCCCTAATCGAAGATAAAATATCAGTTTGCACATTTGCCTGTAATGCCGGTACTGTTGAAATGTCAGAAGGATTCTTTGTACCTATACCAACTGCACCATCTCGGAGTGGCAAGGCAAGTGAACAACCAGCAGTTTCAGAGCACTGTGTTGGACTTTTATTCAGGACAAGATTGGATTTCATCAACGGATGTGACAAAACCGGACTTGGTCGGTGTTGACACATATAATCATCCACAGCTTTCCTAAGTTCCGCACAAGTGGGTAAAGATCCTTGGCGATCAGAGTTGTTGTCTATGTCAGGCTTATTTGGTTCTATTAAGTGCTCCTCAGCAGGTAAGTCTGCACACTCTATATCACATCCTTCCACCACCTTAACCAACTCGTCTAATGGAGAGTGATTTAGATCTACCTGGGAGTCCCTCCTTTTGTCGTTGATAGATCTTTTTTTCTCCTGTGCCAAATTAGTGTATTGTTTAGTTATAGCATTAGAGGCCAATCTTAGACCACTCGCTGGTTTGGAGAGAGACTTAATAAACTGTTTAGTCTGACCATTTGATGATACCTTTTTAGATTTTTGATTTTTTGTTTTCTTCACATTTATAATAGGTTCAGATTTTAGTTTTTTAAAATTTCTGTCAAAAATCATATAGGCTTCTTTATGTACTTGTGCGCTTTCGCCAATGGGAAGTATCTTAGCAGAAGATGGTATGCATGATTCATCAATAGATGTTACTATAGGAAGTACTTTAGGAGAGAGCGTCAAAGGTAATTCTTCGATGGATTTCGTAAGCCGCAAGGGCACAGCAGTCGGAACCCTCGGTGGGATCTCTCGAATGATGCCTTCTACAAAAGGGACAGCAGTTTGTAAAGTTGGTGCAAGTTTATCAGTTAAGCATTGACTGTTTTGAGAACCATATTGATCTGTGACCCTTTTGAGTGAAGATATAAGCTCAGGTATTTGATAAAATGCTAACAAAGCAGCTTTTTCCTCAAACATCTGCCTCTGAGCCAAGGAGTCAGCAATCGATTTTTGCCAAATAGCATTGTTTTTAAAATTGGCCAGAATCGAGTTTACTTTGGTATCCAGAACTTCAAATAGTTTTGCAAGAGATGTTATGGCAATATTCATCATTTCTAACGTTATTATTGGAGATTTTTTCAAGAGTGACTCTCTGGTCATAGCAGAGTTAGCTTGATCCGGCCTTCTTGGGGTCGGAGGTATAAATGAAATAGAAGTTTCAATTTCAGAAGTACTTTGATTCAGGAATAAGGCAGGAGATTTGGAAAGATCATGACTATCATCCTTGGCCGAGAAGCATGAGTGTGACGAATAAAGATCAATTACAGCATCATCCACTTCATTGATGATACTTTTTGATTTATCCAATATGTTTGGGGCATTGCCTGTGCGGGCATTTTGCAATATCATGGTGTCTGATAGGGATATATTGCATGGTTGCTCACAACCTTTATTACTGACATTAAAGTCTAAAGCTGTGGGGGAGCTCATTAAAGGTTGTTTATTAGCTAAGCATTCTTGATTAACAGGTAAAGGTTGAGCCTCTACGTTTGAGACACTTAAATTGGCTAATTCAGGCATTTTCGCCATCAAACGACTCACATGCAGTGCTCTGAATCCAAAGTCTCGGATATCACCAGCCGGAGTATTGGAGCGGGTACGTTTCTTCCCAGCTCGTTTATCCGACTGAGGTCCTTTTGTAGTTGGGCGAGCTGATTTCGGAGTTAAGAGAGGGCTAACTTTATGCGACGAGTCACATAACGCACGTAGTCGTGATGGACATGGCATGTCCGTGCGTAAGTTATAGATCTTTCCCCTTTTATCAGTCATGATCAAAAATATATGAGTAATAAATTGTAATGTAAACGTTTGTGCTATTGTGTGTGTGCTGTTCACTAATTCAAGCACAACTTAATAATTAGAAGGAAACCAGAGATATTTAACACATTAAAACACTTAAAATAGAAAATAAATAAAGACGTGCAAAGAATAACATAGCATAAGAAATTCTGCAATTTAATAAAAAAAAAGAAAGAGAAAATAGAAAATAATTTGGAATAACCCTCCCCATGCGCCCCAACGCCGCGGCGAAGCGGCAAAGCGGGACTTTCAGGGGCTTCCACGGGGTCTCATTATATTATCTTTAGTAGAATGAAACACAGCGTGGCTCAAAGAGGATTAATACCTCCACAGTCACCTACTGCGTTTTCTATGAGCAGAGTCTTTGCTTAATCAATACCAGAAGCAGTTCACGCCAACATCAAATGTGAAAATGACAGCTGTTTAGTTTAAGCAAGATTGCAAGGTAGCTTCAGTTGAGAAAGGCAGTTTGCACACAGTATACAAAACGGCTGCTTGCAATTGGTGTAATTGGATTATTTGTAGAAGATGAGGCACAGCATGGCTCAAGGTAGAATAATACCTCCACAGTCACTCTCTGAGTCTTCTAGAGAAAAGTCTTTGCTTAAATCAATCCAAAGACAGTTCGCACCTAGTCCAATTGCCGGAATGACAGTTGATTAGTTAAAACAACATAGGGCAGCTTCGGTGGACGGCAATTACACAAAGTGTGCAGAGAAAAAATATAAAGCAAAATTATTGTTCCTTTTGCAAGCAGTATGCGGTGTGTATTGAAAAGGCAAACACTAATTGCTGGGAGCACTTTCCATCGGAGCAAGTCAATAGATGAAAAGAGACACTTTTCCACTGTCCGGAAATAAACAATGTCCACTTGTAATGGCAATTGCAGATATAGGCGAGGAAGGGGTCAGAGGAGGGGAGGCTTACCGTGTTGGTACTGGGCGAGGAGAATTCCTTCGCCTCGGGTCCTACACCCTTCCTCACCCCACGGAACACCGCAGAACACTTCCTCACACTTCCGCTTCGCTTTCGCGAGAGTTGTGCTTTTTAAAGTTCCTCCAATTCAGGGTAGCACAGCTTTTAAAGGAGCCGTGTAGCAATAATGCACTTCAACAAAATTCCATTCTCCAACGCAGGCACCGCAGAACACTTCCTCACACTTCCGCTTCGCTTTCGCGAGAGTTGTGCTTTTTAAAGTTCCTCCAATTCAGGGTAGCACAGCTTTTAAAGGAGCCGTGTAGCAATAATGCACTTCAACAAAATTGCATTCTCCAACGCAGGCACCGCAGAACACTTCCTCACACTTCCGCTTCGCTTTCGCGAGAGTTGTGCTTTTTAAAGTTCCTCCAATTCAGGGTAGCACAGCTTTTAAAGGAGCCGTGTAGCAATAATGCACTTCAACAAAATTGCATTCTCCAACGCAGGCACCGCAGAACACTTCCTCACACTTCCGCTTCGCTTTCGCGAGAGTTGTGCTTTTTAAAGTTCCTCCAATTCAGGGTAGCACAGCTTTTAAAGGAGCCGTGTAGCAATAATGCACTTCAACAAAATTGCATTCTCCAACGCAGGCACCGCAGAACACTTCCTCACACTTCCGCTTCGCTTTCGCGAGAGTTGTGCTTTTTAAAGTTCCTCCAATTCAGGGTAGCACAGCTTTTAAAGGAGCCGTGTAGCAATAATACACTTCAACAAAATTGCATTCTCCAACGCAGGCACCGCAGAACACTTCCTCACACTACATCTAGTAGAGATAAGTCAGTGCCTGTTTTGTAGCAGGCCCGGAAGATGCACATAGAAAAAGAGAGGTTGAATAGGGCAGAGACGTGGATACAGGTGATAGGTGTTTGTTATTTGATGTTTGAGGTGCAAAGGGCTCAAGTGGTGCACATAATGGGTGGGCAAAATGAAGGCAATGTAGAAGTTAGGGGAGGGAGGTAGGGGCAAAGTTGGATAGAGAGAAGAGAGGGAAAGGATGGAGGGTGGTTTTATCTGTTTTAGTATTTACCAGTGAAACAGAACTATTGATTTGGAGAATTGCTATAAATACGTCTCACTGTTGGATGGATTTGTCTCCAAAGTACACTGTATTTAACTTGAGAGACAAAATCATAGATGTGAAATAGTTGGCCACAATGATCACTTTAAAAGGCAAGCGATGGTTTTAAACGGTACCAGTTATATGAAAGTAGGTTGCACATTAGGTGGTGAAAACGGTTTATAGTGAAAAGACCGAAAAAAAAATATCGAAAAAAAAGGTCGAACCAAAAAATCTCGAGAAAAAAAAATCAATTTTTTTTTTCAATACGTTTTTTTTTTAAATGGGGGGTTCCCCCCCAAACCCCCCTTTTTCATTTTTTTTATTTTACCCCTTTTTTTTTACTTACCTGACCCCAAAAATACATATAAATAAATAAATAAAACATTCGAATTTTTTTTTCGATATTTTTTTTTCGAGATTTTTGTCATTCGATATTTTTCTTTCGCCCTTTTGACTGACCACCGGTGAAAACATGACTCTGTAGTGGTTCCTTGTATTGCGTAGTGCTAAACAGGAACTTATGATCTAACCTTCCTTCCTGTATCCCTAGGAGGATGTCAGTGGTCTGAGTTCTTATACTAGTGCATGGAAATGTTTACTAATAGCTTATGTGTCTCCAGGCGATGATTGTCTCCCTTCTGTCACACAGCAGAATGCTGTAAGGGCTCTTTGACCTTGGCCTTGCCTGTATCTCAAAGGACATTTCTGGTATAGAATGAGATAAGAAGAAAATATAAAGGAACATATCACTATTGAAAGGTACTCGTGATGGTAATGCTAAAAGGACAACGTAGAAAGGTTCTTGGCAAAGTAATCATATCATCTTTACACAATGGGCTTCATTAAAAGTGCAGTCGTGTGATAAAAAAAAACAGCGGTAACGTGGCAGTAAATCCATTACCGCCACAGTACCACACCTCCATACTAGAGGTTTGGCAGTGAGGTGGCAGATTTTCCTCTAGCAAAAAGCTGGAGGGAATCCTGCCATCTTCCTCCCAAAAATCGTAATAATTGGCAGAAATGCCACCAGCAGAATTACAGCCAGCGCTAATTCTGCCGAAATCCTCATGGAGTCCTATGGACTCCAGAATATGGGGACCTACACCACCTGCCACTAATGGTAATCCTGTGGTAAATCCGAGTGACCAAGTCGTGATAACAGTAAGTCTGTTTGGGGGTGTTTTGGCGAATTTACTGCTGAAATACTGCCAAACTTGTAATGAGGCCCAATGACTCTAGAATGGAAGACTCCACATGCATTTGATGACCAGGTTATCCCATAACAGAGATGCCAGAAAGATGTGTGGCAGGAGATGTTGATCAGATGGGGATAAACCCACATTGAAAATAGAAGCAATACAAGCAGTACATTGCAAACCAAGGCTGGTGGGGAGATTGCAAGAAAACACAACGTGCATATACACCAGTACGCAGACGATACACAGCTATACATCAAGTTCTCCTCTAAATCACAGTCGTACAATTGAGAGACTGTTTAAAGGAGATCATTGAATGGATTACAGCACTCTTTCTTAAGCCAAATCCTGCAAAACTATAAATTACCAAACCCCCAAATCATGGAATGCTTTCGGATTTGAAGGTGTTGGTAGTCCAGGCTGTTGAATTTGCAGACTCAGTGCAATCTGCAGGTCTCATACTAGAATCCACAATATCTCTTCTAGCACAAATAAAGGCAACGGTGGAGGATGCACATTTTCATCTCTTCAAATTAACAGCAGTGTCACCTTTCATCACTGATGTGCACTTCCACCTTCTCGGTCAATTCGTAGACATTTTGCAAATTCACTGTTACTGCATACTTGCCAACCTACTGATTTAGGCAGTATGCTACTGCTTTTTAAGCAGTCCAACCACCTACAGATTTGGGTGACAGATCCTACTGCTTTTTACAGTGGCAGGTAATTCATGTGACTCTAAGGCAGGATGCTTGAGATCGGCCCAGAACAAAGCATGCAACACATTACTCTGTCTGTGCAGTGGGCGGGTGAGTGATTACTTTGAGTGATGGGATCAGACCCATCCAGTGACCTGAGCGCTACATGACATGCCCTGCACTCTGACAGGACAGGCCTTAGGTGAGCCACATGGCAGACCATCACACAGCATCTGCATATCGGACTACGGAGGGCAAGAGTCTCCATGTTGTTGAGTTATTCGTCTTGCAGTGCAGGAATAAATATGTATCGCCCAGGCTGCTGCTACAGAGCAGTGGCAACGTTGCCTACCAGCTCTGTGTGATTAACTTCTGAAAGTTAAGTCATTGAATTCGGTGAAAACGTACCATTCAGAATTATACATTTTAAACATTTGAACATCTTTCCATGTTGTGCTGTCTGATGGATTGTGTATTTTAGAATGCTCTAGTGGTGCCAACAATGTTTGTTTTGTTTTTTCCTGTGATGCAATTGTTATGCAAAGTATTATTTTTGAAACTTTAAAAATCCTACATCTTTTTGGCCCCAGAATGTTGGCAAGTATGTTACTGGGTGCAGTGTCCCCTCTTCATGTTCATTGCATATTAGAGAGGACCCAGTCCTGTGTCCATGGCGAGCCTGTGGGCTTGCATGGGTAGGCGGGGCTACAGCCTAAATGTTTGGCAGTTGCTGGATAGAAATAAAAGAGTTAAGACGCCACCATTCTGGCCCCCGTGTTTTATTGTGTGTCTTTATTGGTGCTTTAATATTGACTGATATAACAGTGGGCCTTCCCAGAATTTAATTCGTCCCTCGAAAAGCTTTTTTAACGTGGTAGCCCAGTTAATTTACGTTGGCTTCCTATAGAACAGAGGATCGTGTTCAAATGTCTTTGTATTACGCACAGAACACTATATTCCAAGACTCCAGCCTACGTAGCAGAAAAATGTAAAATCTTAGGAGGTGAGAGAGGATTAAGGAGACATGAATCATTAAGATTATAAGTGCCTACATTGCAAAGGTCAAGTACTTTGAATCGGTCATTCTAAGGGGCAGCAGCAAGGTCCTGGAATGGACTTCACTGTGATTTACGAATGACACCCGATTACTTAACATTTTGTGAATTAACAAAAGCATGATTTGGGAAAACAAACGTAACGAGTTTTTTATGGCGTAATGAATAACGTTAGGTTTTTTATATTTTTTTTAGTTTTTAATTGTTTTTTATAACACGCCTAATACCCGAGTTGGGTTTCTAAGCACGGATCCCAGATTCAAACTTCTTGCTCTGCGTGGTCTTGCTTCCAAGACCAGCATATTGCCCCTGTGCTATCCTCTGTTCTTTTTATCAATGGCGCCTTGATGATTTTTCTTAATGGGGGGATGCTGAAAGTTGAATTTTAGTATATCTTTTCATTACAACTGTTTTGTTTTTGTGATTTTTGTTAGGTAAATGTGTATGTAAATTAGTCTCTCACCACTAATTGTGGCCTCTCGGTGCTGTAGAACCACAACATCATGGATCAGAGAAGATGCAAGAAGGATAGCAGGAAAGAGATATATTTTCAAACTTTCGTCAGAGAATGAACAGATTAGATATGGTTTAACCTTATGTGGATAGTCGTTCCACATCTTTTCAGCCGGTATAGCACATCAGTGGGACCTGACTTCAGACCAGAAAGCTTCTACATGGATCTGCGGTCCCCGTCTATGAAATGCCTGATCGACCATACTCATACGTTTGTACTCAACATGAGCGCTGAAAGGCAGCTAGGGAGAGGATCAAAGGGCTGGAGAGATACAGCAGAGAGTGAGCAACTGCATTTTGCACTTGGTGTAGGTGATACAACATTTTCAGTCTGCTGAGAAATACACTTTTCTTCTGGTGCATGTGTAAGACTATCACAGTCCAGACTCGAAGAGGAAACAGAAAACACATATATATGTACGTTTAGGTTAAAGGACTGTTTTTTTTTTTACTGCTTCTGCGACTCAGAGTCATTGAAAGATCATTATCTAATGGGACCCCGATGTCTTTTACAATGTTGGAAGCCTAGGGGCAGTCGCCCAGTTAATGGGGCCACACCCTTAGTGGCCATGAGCCAGCAGATGCAACCACCATGAGGTTCTCTATCTTTCTTGGGGGTCATTTTCTTGTTGTTTCTATCCACCCCTGCATCAATCATAAAGAAATATACCGGTGTAATCCTGCATGCGGTCGGTGCAGTGAGGTATGACGTGAAACAACAACCGAGTGTCGTCCGCCTAGCTGCTAATTATTACTCCAAATGAAGCAAGTTAGTTTGATGAGGGTGGGGGGGATTGGGGGCGCTTAAGTAAACATTGGGTCAGACTACTGGCTGCCTCTGTGGAAAAGGTGCCACCATGGAACAACCACTCACTGCCAGAGATATGAGAAGCTCTCCCTTATTTGTAGAGTAGGACAAATTTATAATCCAGGCCTTAGTAGACTGCCCACAGCACACATAAGCATTTTCAGGGGCCGGTCGATGGAGACAAGACGGGGATCTGCGGTGCGCCAGGAATAGTGAGAATCCGGAACCTTTCTATTACACTGCCTGCTTGCACCTGAACAGTACACAGGAACCTCCAGCACTTGCTTGCCTCTCACGACACCTCCGCTCTGCGCAAACGGAAGAAATTAAGATGCGGAAAATGAGTCAAAACCACTGTAAGGAATCAAGCAAAGATTCTGGGAAACACACTTAGTAAAAATGTAAGTAAAAACATTGCAACTATAATACAGCTGCTACTTGCTAATGCTTAAGCCGCTTCCACTGAAGCAACCCATATTGATTGAAATGCCACCTTCTGCCATAAGAGCAGGTGCTACACTGTTATCTAGTCGATAAACCATACTGGCGTGCCTATTTAATAATAAAAGAAAGGCACACAATGAACAACAGAGCAAGAACACATAACAGAGAGCATGCAACTGGGAGCCAACCACCCCTCACTTCTAAAGAAACCCTTGGGTCGGACATTACAAATACATCTTTAAGACACTAACCTGCAAACTCTAGGATTTCTTAGACTTGTGAACCGCCATGTGTGTGAAGGTAATGATATATTAACACGTGGAAGTGATCATGCCAGGTCTTACTGTCAATGAGGCAAAAAACACATTCTTGAAAGAGAAAACTTACCACTGGTATAGACAAGGACTTTGTGTTAACTTCACCTGCTTAGATCACCAAATGAGGGCTTTCAAGGACAGTAGGCCAAACAGTGAAAACGGCGACCGTGCACTCAAAAGGCACTCGTCTCTTTCATGCTTTCAATTAGCGCTTTGCATGATGACTTAAAAAGAAATGCAAAAACAACAGAGCATCACAGTCTTACTCATTTGAACCTATTGACTTCTATCCCTCAGTCACCTGACCCTTGTGTGGTCTGGACCTCTCCCACTTCACACTCCTAACCACTGGCAAATCTTTAGGGCTCGGACAGCCTCTAAGCTTCTTGTGCTACGGCAGTGGTTTGCATTGTTAATCAAAGATTGCATGCCAGGCCAGATCCTCTTTCCCAGGGGTTGCAGCTCCAATATTACCACTGTGGAAGATATAGGGTCGGCCCTCATTTTGGGTATTAGAGGATGCCCATAGCTAGGTGGCTTGGAAAGCTTAAGCGGCCGTCGGTCAGGATTGCTATGCAGCCCTAGCAGAGGATCAATAAATGGTCAACTCAATGCTCCCTTAAAGAGGCATGGGGCCTCATTATAACTCAGGCGGTCCGGAAATAACGGTGGCGGTAAACCCGCCGCCACCGTTGTTTCCTGACCGCCTGATCCCGACTCCTACAGGCGGGAGGTGATGTTCCCGCCAGGTCTGACTTGGCGGGTTTAACACCACCCGCCTGCAGGCGGACGAGGAAACACCGGCAGCATTACGAGATGCTGCCGGTGTTTCCATGATCCCCATTCCCATTGAGTCCGATAGGGCTCAATGGGAATGGGGATTAACACCATTCCGCATCCGTGATTCCCGGAAAACCGGGGTTGTAATGCCCCGGTATTTCCGGGAATCACGGAGGCGGAATGATAATACGAGTCTGGCGGTAACCAGGCGGTTTTACCGCCTCGGTTACCGCCGGACTCGTAATGAGGCCCATGATGTTGTGTTGGGTAACAGGTTACATTATCCCCATGGATATCCCTGGTAGAATGTGCTCTGCCCTAGCATTAGCACTAGATGTGATTGGCTGCTCGAGTACTCCAGATAGCCGTAGAACAGGTGCTATGGTGTTGTCTATCGGCACAGCAATCACGCCGGAGTCTGCAGGGATATGAGGCATATTTATACTGATGGCACCCCCCTCCGCTAAAACATTGCACTGCACCCTCAGGGCATTGATTCTTTTCATTAGTTGTGTCCAAGGAGTCCTTGAGCAAGTCACTTAACAATCGTATTTCAGAGGCCTGGATGGCACACTTCCTCCACCTCTCCAAGCATTTACTGTGACCAGGCAGTACAAAGCCAATATGAGTACTCAAAACTATAAAGCTCATCTTCTGGTCTGTTGTATATCCCAACTGTTTTATCGTATAAGATAGTGGGATTTAAAATCTCAGTAGTTCAGCATGATTCGATACACATGGTTGCCATGTTAATCTCTGCAGCTGGCACAGTCAACACTGTCCACATTGACTGAACTGGGAAAGTGTCCATTCCAACTTGAGACAGCCCCCGTGGGAGGTCCAGCCCCTGTGTCACCCATAACACCTAAACGAGTCATAGGTACTGCTGCCACATCCTTCCAAGTTCTCTTCTGCATGCATTTTCTTGGCCTCTTGTTGATAGTCTCTATTCTTAGTATGTTGACTTTTCCCCTGTTGCCCTTCTTTCCCATAGGGGCCACAAGCAGTCACATGGTGGCCTTCCTTTGGACCATCTTGTGTATCCCTTGATATATATCAGTTGATGCATGCTAAGTATGGTGAAGGCTATACTTTAAGAAGGTGATTCTTCAAGACTAGGGCCTGTGCCAAAAGGTGTAGCAGCACGGGACAGAAAAGAGCAACATAGTGTTTACATAAACAACTCCCTTCCATAGATCTTAAAAAATAGACGACGCAATAACGACCCGCTATTGTATGAGGAAGGGGACAGGGGGAAATGGACAGAACAGTAAGGGAAAGACATACAAAAGAAGGAGGAAAGGCCAGGGTAGATTTGCTGACTGACCTGCAGATCTACAAAATCTTCACCACTCCTCCCACCCTACTGCAACTCTCTCATCAAGAGGTGCCAAGTGTGCACAGAGGAAGAGTAAAAGGAGGACTGGGGACTATGAGCAGTGGCGTAGTCAGACTCACAATGAGTCCTTCTACACGACCAGCTATTCGGCCCCCAGGTCTTCAGCCACCACGAGTCCTTCTAGATCTAAATGGGCTACCAGACTGTTAAAGTCACACTTACCTCCCCCCACAGTTCCCAGCACAGCACCTGATGCACTTCAAAGCCGACGCTCATGTCACATGCTTCTTCCCAGTACACTGCCGAACAACGATGTGAAGTAATGCGCTTAGATGTTACATGATGGGTTACAAAGGGGTGAAATACACAGGAACAGACAGCACAGAGGGGGAGTGAATGAGGAGACTCAAGCTGACCTGCTGCCTGGTCCAATTTCAATTTCAATTTCGGTGATGGTAGTCGCTATTTCCAGTAGATGTCTTCGCAGCGCTCAGGACAACAACCAATAAAGAAAGACAGAACGCAAACAAAATATCTAAACTGCAAATGGATGGACCTTTTCCTGATATCCAATGGGATGCTGGTCCAGAACTTACTTCCAATGACAGTGTAAGATTTGCCAAAGCTTCTTGATCTGAGAAAACTTGGGACAGAAAGTAGGAGATGGGATACAGATCTGAGGGATCAGCTGAGATGGTACCAGGTAAATCACAAGTTCATATATATGAGGGTGGGACCATATAAAGTCTTAGGAATCATGGTTCGAAGTTTACATTTAATTCTGGAATTAATAGGGAGCCAGTAGAGCCTCTTTAAAACTCGAATCACATGACCTCGCCTAGTACTATTTGTAATAGTACAAGCGGCCATATTTTCAAGAATCTACAGACATTGAATAATATATTTAGGGGATTTACCATAAGACCAGTTACAATAATCCAATGTTTACCCAATTATAGCACTTGCCAAAGTCACGCAGGCGGTATCGGATAAGAGAGGTCATAGCTATCTGAAAATCATAAGGTGCTAATGTGCAGGGCCATGGACAATGAGTGATTTAGCTGTGTCCAATACTTAACATAGAAAGATCCACGAAGGCAGGTCACTCTTTCCATAGTGTATGTAAAGGCGGGACCAGAACTGTATGTCATCAAGCAGGTTGGGTCCTCGTAAGGCCCAATCAATTTGATTACATCCAGTGTGAGATTTCTTTAACTACAGACCCAGTGAATTCCATGTTGTCAAAATGACCCTTCAGTTTGAATGTAATCTAGGTGTTGTCTGTTTAGTTTTGATTGATTGGTTATTTGTAACGCGCTTAATACCCAGAGGTTTCTAAGTGCGGATCGGGGATCAAACCTGTATTGCTACTTGTCCTCTTGCTTCTAAGGCGAGCATCTTGCCCCTGAGTTATCCTCCCGAAACAAAACATCAGGTTTCACTAACAGATTGTTCTGGGGCTTTACTTAGATGTTAAAAAGAATCTTTGAAATGCACGAACCTTGTGATACTTCACATGTCAGAATCTCAGAAACGGATGTACATTCTTTGAACTTTGCTCTTGAACATCGATTAGAGAGAAAGGACTCAAACCCTGCAACTGCGGTATCAGAGACAGCAGCCATATCCCTCAGTCATTTCAATAAAAACATTATGGTCAAGGGTATCAAAAGCTGCTGACAGGTCCAGGTGCAAAACCATACCTATGTAGCCTTCGCCAGTGATTTTCAGCAGAGTGTCCTTAACGTTTAATTTATTTATTTCGGTAGAGGTGAAAAGCAGACAGCCATTCCCCTAGGAGCTGCTTGTCTTCCAAATGATTCCAGAGCTAGAGTTTTGGAGATTAATCTAAAATCTTAAGGAGGAAAGGCACATTTGAAATGGGTCTGTAAATATTATTAGGCTCCAATGAAGACTTTTTACCAAGAGGAGTAGCTGTTTCAGGCTGTCTGGGGTGGTAGAGGGTATAAAAGATGAGTTAACAATATGTGTAATGATAGGTGATATGATATCTAGAACTATTGTTGGCCTTAAAAAGAGAGACCATGTGTCAGAGGCTAGGCCGGGACTGCATTGGCTTCCCGTTGGTGCTAGGATTCAGTTTCGGCTGCTGGCAATTATTTATAAATGCTTAAAGGGATTGGGCCCGAGTTATTTAACGGAAACATTGATAAAACATCCAATGCTAGAACATTGAGGCCAAATAACTCAAACCAGCTACAAATTTCCAAATGAAATCTCACCCAGGTCATTAAATGCACGTTCTTTATCGCAGCTCCTAAAGCATGGAATGATATCCCACACGGCCTTAGAGATAAAAGGATCAAGACATTGCTCTTCAAATAAAGTTGTATACTACTGTTGTTTGTTGCGCCCTCACGCCTCTGGGTTTTATGGTGAACTATACAAGTGAATAAAGTAAAGTAAAGTATCAGCACAAGTCTTAATGACTTGGGAATTACACGGATCCAGAGGGACATTCATTGGGTTAATGGGCAATAGGATTTATTAACTATCTCACACAGACATGTTCTTAAAAGTTAGAATTTGCAAATAGCCTGTCATGTTGGAAGTCTACATTTCTAGAAGGGGGAAGTCTCGTTAAAGCCTGTGGGGACATCTAAATGGGAAGGTACTCCTAATAGTGGCATAAGAGAGCGATGCCCGAGGACCGCCTCCGAGTATCCATGTAGGATGACGAGAGAGCTCAAGAGAGGGAGAACATCTATGATAGTTACTTTGTGAAATTTGAATATGGAGCTAAAATTAGGCACTTCCTCAGTATGATTTGGTTTTATGATGCTCCATTTATTTTTTGCAAATTCTATCTGTATGATATATGATATGATATGATAAGTCACTTATAACGCGCCTGTACACAAGTGTTTCTAGATGTGACAAGACAAGAGAGGGAAGACAGAGGAAGGACAAAACAAACGATGTGTCATTTAGATTGTGCAAGTGTGATAACACCAAGTGTAGGGGGGAGAGGGAGGGCGGAACTGCCAGGGCGAGGGAAAGGGGAAGTGCAATCAGGGCAGCATTGCTCTGAGTAAGTGCAGCCAGGGCAGCACAGCTCTGGGTAAGTGCAAAGAAAACACCAGACTATGGGGTACAGTTACATCCCCTAAGTGAGCGGTAGACCCAGAGGCAGTTCAGGCCGACTGGTCATGGGGGTGCATGATACCCAGTGGGACTCTGAGGATAGCTATGGCACTAGTCAGCGCAGCAGACAGGTAGGTTAGCAGGGGAGCGAGAGTGAGAAAGCAGAGGCAAAATGGAAGGTCTTGGGCTGCTTCTGGAACCTCAGGTGGTACGTCCAAGTTTTAGAGGGGCAAGGAGGCCATTCAATGGGAGGCACCTGCAGAGGAGAGAGATCTACCCCACACTCTCTGCCTGGAGAAGCATATGACCCTCATGTTACAGCTGGTTTGGTGCCTCGGGCCGCCTCACACTCAACACGCACGCATGCATACAGAGAGACTCTCCGACACGTCTCTTGGCTGCAAGGTCCCGGCGGCAACTGCCGTCTGGACAGCGTTTATTCAACATGCGCATGCGTGAGCCCGAATGAGGCTCACGCATGCGAAACACATCTTTACTTTGTAACGTCCCTCCTTTTCTTTAAACATAAGACAAAACATGTCATAACATAACCATAACTCAACGTGAGTCATATAACTTTGTTCTGCTCTACTTCAGCCGTCGGATCCATAACATACTCTCTAAATCAAGCTGGCAGTTGTCATCCTTGTCTGCACGGATATCTGCTGCTACTCCCTGAGGTCGGCAGTGGTATTTCCATTGAAGGTCCCTGGCCTTCGGGAGAGCTCAGGCCTTGTTGTGCTTCATCTGTCCCTGGTAGACCCGTCATTTCCGGCAGTTTGGTCGCTGGGCTCGCTTCAATTTTCTTGAAGAACGACGTGTTCCTGGTTACCGTCCCTCGCCCATTTTCGGTTGTAACCATTGGCCCTTTCACGTGTGTTACCTCAAGGGGTTGTGGCTCGTAGGTGAGAGACATCTTCCCTTCCGGATGACGGTTCTTGACCAGCACAGTGTCACCCACGGCAATGTCTTTTTCATGGAGATGTCTCCGTTCACTCTCTTTCTCGTTTCTGGCCAGCATCTCCAGTCGGACGCGTTCGTCATCAATCACTCGCGGTGTTCTCCCTTACAGTTCCGGAATTAATCCTCTGGGACACCGTTTGAACAATGCTTCCTCAGGTGGAACGCCTGTGGATTGGTGTGGAGTTGTCTGGTACTCGCAAAGGAACGCAAATAAGTTTCTCCGTAATTCTCCCCCACCATTTACAGAGATCTGAAAAGTCTTGTTCAAAGTTCCCATGAACCTCTCGGCTTCTCCATTGGCCCTGGGCCAGAGTGGTGTCACCTTTTTGTGTTTGATTCCTCTCTCTTCCATGTACGATTCCTCTCTCTTCCATGTACTTTGCAAATTGATTACCCTGAAACGGTGGGCTGTTGTCTGAACAGAGTACCAGCGGAAATCCATGGGTGGCGAAAATCTTTTCCAGCGCCAAGATGGTGTAGTCACTGGCTGTCGACTCTACCAGTTCTACCTCTGGATATCTCGACCACTGGTCTATGACTGCTAGGAAATACATTCCTCTACAGGTGGACCCAAAATCCACATGTACAGTCCCCCACGGTTGCTCACTCCTGTCCATTGATTTGATAGTGGGCGCTCTTTCCGCCGGACCTGCTGCTTGACATGGGACACACCTCCGCACATGGTCGTCCACTCTTTCCTCCAGGTCAGGAAACCAAACTTTCGGCCTTAGGCAAGCTTTTGTTTTGGCCGACCCTTGGTGTCCCGTGTGAGACAGGTCTAGTACCTTGGCTATCAGTGATCTCGGGACCACTATTTGACGGTCATGTAGGATCAGGCCGTCCTCCGACATAGACAGCTCATTTCTCACCTTCAATAGCGCCTGCATGTCGCGTTGAGCTCCAGTTTCTCCCCTTGCTTTATTGCCAAGTACGTCCTTTCACTCCCCACTTCCAATGGCCGCTTTGATGACCTGGAACACTTCGTCGTTGCTGAATGCGTCAACAATGTCTTGACAAGCTAGTGCAGTAGGCATGGCCGCTTCCACAACGCTATGTACCATCTCTTGGCTCTCTGCGATTTCCTTTTGATCTTGCGCATGCCCCGTGTTGGGATAGCATGACAGATAGTCTGCGGGGTTGTTGGTGCCCGGCCTATACTGCAGCTTCACGTCATACTCGATGAGCGACAGCATCCAGCGCTTTATGCGTGGGGGTGGTTTTGAGGATGCACTAGTCATAATCGGGATGAGGGGCTTGTGGTCAGTGATGATTACCAATGGTTTTCCAAGTATGTATAAGCGGAAGTGGCGACAGCCCCACAATATTGCCAGCGACTGCCTTTCGATTTGAGAGTACCTCTTTTCAGTTTCTGAGAGTGCTTTGCTTGCTTAGGCAATGGGACACATGTTACCTTGCGTGTCTGCCTGTGACAGCACAGCGCCCAAACCCACTGGACTTGCATCAACTACAATTTCGGATTCTCTCGCTGGATCGAAGTATGCCATGGTATTCTGATCGGAAAGCGCAGATTTGATGTCCTGGAATGCTTTCTGCTCTTTCTCGCCCCATGTCCATGCACGTCATTTTTTGTTAATGCTCTGAGCGGCTCAGATATCGGAGCCAGTCCTTTGCTCAACCTGCCACAGTAATTAACCATGCCTAGGAAGCTTCGGACTCCTGTTGGTGACTCTGGGGCTGCTGTGTCACGAATATCACAAACCTTCTCGGGGTCAGGAGAAATCCCCCTGGCATGGAAAACAAACCCAAAGAATTCTATACGGTCTTTAAAGAACTCACATTTGGTTTTGTGGAGGGTGAGGCCTAGGTTGCTCAGTCTTTGCAAAGCCTTTTCTATCCTCTTCATGTGCTCGGCTTCTGATGTTGCGAAAACAAGGATGTCATCGCTCATGTTGATGAGTCCTTTCAGCCCGGCCAGTGCCCCCCTGATGGTGTTCTGGAACACTTCTACCGCTGACGAGACACCGAAGCTTAGCCTCTTGAATTGGTATAACCCTTCGTGAGTGGTGAAGGTAGTGATATAGCGTGATGCTGGATGCAGTTCAAGTTGGTGGTATCCTGAATGCAAATCCAGCTTTGAGAATACCTTAGCTCCTTGTAGTTCACTGATGTCATACAGCGTCGGCGTGATGTGACACTCCCTTTTTATTGCAGCATTTGGCAGGTGCATATCAACGCAGATGCGGACCGCCCTGGGTTGCTTGGGTTTAGGTACAACCACAATCGGTGATACCCACGGAGTGGGACCTTCCACTTTCTCGATGATGTCCATATCTATTAGTGTCTGGCGCTCCTTTTCTACCTGCACTCTTAGATGGAATGGTATCCTCCTATGCGTGAGAGCAGTGGGCCTTACAATGTGAAGACGTATCGGTTCCACCTGCAATTTCCCTATGCCCTGGAAGAGGCCATCATATCTTTCCAGGAGCCGTTCCACATCCGATTGGTACACTGACATGGTGAAGTGTACAAAGTTCAGGGCCTCTGAGGCCGCAAAACTCAGGAGAGAATGAGGGCTGACATCAGTCACAAAAAATCGGGCTTTGATGGTATTGTGTCCATGTGCGACCGGTGCAACAAAAATGCCTTGAATCGGTAGCGGTGTGTTGCCACCAAAATTGTAAATTCTTGCCCTGTATTCCGCAAGCCTGGGTGGGCCAGGGAGGGCCTCATAGTGTTCAGTTGCCAAGACGCACACCGATGCTCCGGTATCAATTAAGACTGGCGGGGGGGTGTTCTTAATGTCTACATTCAACATTAAAGATTCCAACATCACAGTCACAAACAAAGTCAAGACACTCGGCATGTACCTGGAATCCTCATTAGGAGCTGAGGCACAAGTCTCATACCTCAAAAGAAATTGCCAATATTACCAGAGATTATTACGCCGCATCAGGCCCTACCTTAATGCCACCATCGCTAGAGCCACTATCCTGTCCCGACTCGATTATGGAAATGCATTGATGCTTGGGTCTAGTAACAACTGCATCAAACAATGCCAAATAATTCAAAATAAAGCTGTGAGGTCCATCACCGGGAAACCCAAGCGCGACCATATCACCCAAGACAGAATCGGCCTTCATTGGCTCGCCATAGAGGAGCGCATCAAATTCAAATCCTTGACGCTGGTTCACCGCTGCCTATACGGCCCGGCCCCATCATATCTCAAAAAGGAATTCAATTGGTACGAACCAAGCCGATGTCTAAGATCAGCTAAACAAGGGATACTCAAAGCTGCCCATACCTGAGTAAAAGCCACTGGACTCGGGAGGGTTTTTCCCACCAAGGCAATTGCTCTCTGGAACGAGCTTCAAGGCCACCTTAGATTGGAAAGTAACGACTTTTCGTTCAGAAAGCAGCTGAAAACTTTACATTTTTTCAGTAGTTGTTACATATTCAGCTCTGGATATTTCTTCTCTGTTTTATGTAGTCCCGTGAGTTTATAGTCATAATTTCGAAACCAATAATGTCGAAAGTCATTTTTTCGAAAAAAAAAATGTCGAATTTTTTTTAATGCATTTTTTTTTCGAAATGGGGGGTTCCCCGCCAACCCCCCTTTTTAAATTTTTTTTTTTGTTTTACCCATTTTTTTTATCCCGAACCCCAAAATAAATATATAATTTAAAAAAACGGAATTCGACATTTTTTTTTTGCGACATTCTTTTTTCTAAAAAATTGTCATTCGACATTATTTTTTCGAAAAAATGACCGACCACCAGTCCCGTGATCTCTTCTACTTCGTGTTTTTGTCGCGCCCTGATGCTTGCGAGCTGCGGCGCGTTATAAATATATAAATAAAATAAATAAATAAATACAATGCAGGTAGGTTGTCTCCTTTTTGTGGTTCCAGTGGCTATGCTGGAGATAAAGAAAAAATCTTCATTGGCTTCTTCCTCCTTTGCCAGGTCAAGTCTTTGTATGCCTTGTTTGACAGTTGCCACACTTCTTGGTCTCCTGATGTTACTACCAGTAACCCTCGCGGGACCTCTGGAGGTCATTGCCGGCGCCGCTGCTGTACAAACCCTGGCATAGTGTCCTGGTGTGTTGCATCTACCACATACTCTGGATTTCACTGGACAGTCTACATGTGGCAGATCATATCCGCAATATTGGCACGATGCCGAAGTGCCGTGAATAGGTGTTGTATCCTGTCACTTTTGGATCCACCGAGAGTTTGGTTGGGTGGACCTCCCCAGAGCGAAGGCGTCTTCACTTTTACCTGGTCGAACGGCCGCATCCATCTTCGCCCCTCTGCTTTCAGCAAGTTCATAGGCCTGCCCAGTGTCCAGAATTTGTAATAGTGTCATACCTGTTTCTCGAAGGATCTGCCTCTGCAATTTGCCTGAACTGCATCTCTGTATGACCTGGTTTTGCACCATGCCCTCCTCATTTTCCCATCGACATGTGCTCGACAGTTGGCGCATTCGCACGCAGAATTGTTCAAGAGATTCTTCATCATGCTGTTTCTCTCCGCACATTATGAATCTGTCATAGTCCATGTATGCCATCGGTATAAAATGATTTTGAAGGGCCGTTTTGACAGCCGCATATGTGACCACTTGAAGGTTTAGATATTCAAAAATGCGGTGTACTTCGGTACCCGCCGAATAAAGCAGGATTGCCACTTTTGCCTCATCATTTTCCTCCCCAGTCGCTCTGAAAAACATGTCCAGTTTCTTGACCCACAATAACCACTTGGGCCCTGATGTGTCAAATTCTGGCATCAGTGCCAGTGTTCCTTGTTGATGCCGTGGCATCTGTGTTGGGGCAACTGCTGCACCATCCTGGTCAGTCAGGTCTTCAGGTCGCACAGGCACCTCACTCCAATGTATGAGGCCGCCAACCTAAACTACGTCAATGGCACTTCTCCTTCAGGACAGGATTGCTATATCCTGGTAATCCCACTATAGCACAAGGTGACCACTGACCTTCAATGCAGTATTCAGCTGTTTGCCATGGTCTCATCAATTGTCCTGCTTCCTCAGAGTGTATGACACGTGCTGTGGAATGAATCTTGTCCACCTCAGCATGAAATCACGGCTTCCCGACGAGAGAAACCGTGAGGATTCCAAAAATTAGCATATTGACATTATGGGACAGCGCACGAGCACCCTCGCGGGCCGCAACTGTCACGCACGACTTATCAAAATGGCCAAATGTTGTTGCGTCGGATCCATGCAGCGTGGTAAGGGGAGATGCCACGTTTAGCATATGTTATACAACGCAGCTCCCACGCTCTCAACCTATGCTACCTCCTACGTCGCCAATGTTACAGCTGGTTTGGTGCCTCAGGCCGCCTCACACACAACACGCACGCATGCATACAGAGAGACTCTCTGACACGTGTGTTGGCTGCAAGGTCCCGGAGGCAACTGCCGTCTGGACCGCATTTATTCAACACGCGCATGCGTGAGCCCGAGCGAGGCTCGCGCATGCGTAACACATCTTTACTTCATAACACCTCAGAGAGTTAGAGGTGGCTGAGTGAAGGGCTCAAGAAGGACGGTGTTTTGGAAGAGAGAGTTGGATGTAGTACAAGCCCTGACCCCAGAAAGCCTTGAGGAAGATGCAGAGTGTTTTCAACTTGAGCCTTGCAGCCACCAAGAGCAAGTGGAAAGAATTCAAGGCTGGAGAGACATGCTCCCTGGGCTTGAGACCAAAGACATGTCTTGCAATCCTTTTCTGGATTGGTTGCAGAGGGCGCAGAGTAGAGGAAGCCAGAATGATAAACAGGCTGTTGCAGTAGTCCAGCCTAGAGAGAACCAGGGCTCTGGAGACAGTGCTCTTATGGGGGAAAGTAAGAAAAGAAAGAATACCTCTGAGGAGGTGCAGCTTGTAGTGGGCCTTCGTGATGTGAGAAGAGAAGGAGAGAGTGGAGTCGAATATGACATCTAGCAAGCCCTGCGACAAAAGGGCTAAGTCTGCTGTTTTGCTGTGAGCTATTGTCTGCTACTAATTGTGCCTTATTCGAGGAATCTCGTTTGTTTTATCCATGTACGATACACAGACTGCGGGCTTCAAAGGAGAAAAGAGACTTTGCCCCTTCAATTCTGCTACGGGGTGTATTGAACGGTGCTGGAATCAGACCAGCTGAGCATAAAAGGAACGCCCAGGTACCTTTGCGGCGCAAGCACTTCGACGAAAGGGCTAAGTCCGCTGTTTTGCTGTGAGCTATTATCTGCTACTAATTGTGCCTTATTCAGGGAATCTCGTGTGTTTTATCCGTGTATGATACACAGACTGTGGGCTTCAAAGAAGAAAAGAGACTTTTTAATTATGCTACGGCGTGTGTCGAATGGTGCTGGGCTCAGACCAGCTGAGCATAAAAGGAACGCCCAGGCAGCTTTGCGGCGCAAGCCCTTCGACGAAAGGGCTAAGTCCGCTGTTTTGCTGTGAGCTATTATCTGCTACTAATTGTGCCTTATTCGAGAATCTCGTTTGTTTTATCCGTGTATGATACACAGACTGTGGGGTTCAAAGGAGAAAAGAGACTTTGCCCTTTAATTCTGCCACGGTGTGTGGCGAACGGTGCTGGGCTAGGACCAGCTGAGCATAAAAGGAACGCCCAGGCACCCTTGCGGCACAAGCCCTGTGACAAAAGGGCCTAGTCCGCTGTTTTGCTGTGAGCTATTATCTGCTACTAATTGTGCCCAGGGGCAGTGGTGCTCCAAAAATTCCAACAGGCAGCGCTCAAAAGAAGCAAAGAAGGAACGGTAGGAAGATCTGCATCCTATTCACATATTAACATCTGGGTCACAGCGGGAGACTGTGGGAGAATCATCCTTTAATCTCGCTGCTCCCAAACGAATTAAAACAAAATAGAGCTGCCTCAACATGATCGTTGCCCACAGTGATTATAGGTGAACTGCAATACTAGTGGAGGCGGAAGTGTGGTGATAGCTTTACGTGTTCAGCGTGCTCGGCGATTGAGGCCAGGTGTCCGGACTTTCAGATAGTAAGTGCTTCCCTGCTAACGAATTGATTATTCTGGAGAGCCTTTCACCATTCGAGGACTGCAGGATTTAATATTTCCTTTGACTCGATTTGGCGTGTTGGGAGCTATACCGTCAGATCCTTTTTGTATTTTGTTCCTCCCTACACTAGGTGTCTAAAGCTATCATGACTAAATCATATAATGTACGTAGTAGCCAGGATCTGTCTCAGACCCAGGTGGGGTCAGAGGGGCTGTATAGGAAGGAGGATCTATCCCTTAGAGCTCAAAATACAGGAGGGGATAGATTTCTACCTCCGTTAAGTACTTTTCCCAGGGATGGCCAAATTCCGATGGGCTCAGGATTAAGCCCAATTATGTTAAATGAGGTTATTGAAAGTTTGCACTCTACACCAATAAACATTTTTGCTAAAGATCGATTGTTCACTAACTTAACTTATACAGTTACAGCAAATACGATGAAAAATACTATGAAAGATCATTTACCCATTCAACCAATGATTCCTCCTAAAGAGTTTTGCCAAATACCAGCGGAGATAAACCTAGTAGTCCTACAGAAAGTGCGACAACTGAACCATCAGACTATGGAAAGTATGATTCAGCGATCTATAGGCGAAGAACTGATCATTGCAGCTTCTCAAGTAGATCTATCCTGAATAAAGTTCCGGAAGTGTGGCCTCATACGGAGGATGGTTTTGATAAGGTTCATTTACTAGGAAATGGGAAAACTACTAACCAGGCTAAAGGTATAACCAAAACTACTGGTCTATGGGCGGATTTGGGCCCTCCAACGATAGTGGCTCTGAACTTTATATTGGGTTCCTTGGTCAAGGTTTTTGAAGATATTAAAAGAGAAGTGGACCAACACTCAGGTATTCTTCTGGAGCTAACTAAAGAGATGGACTAAGTTGACTCCAACTTGGTGGATTTAAAATCAGCCACAAATTATGATAGAAAATATTAGATGGATTGTCTACATCTTATCCAGAAAGATCAATTAGGAAAATTTGATATCTTGGTTGATCAAGGGAAGGAATTAAAAATTTAAATGAACAGGATCGCAGAGATTCTGGATCAAAGAATAAGTAAGCAGGGGGCTGCCTCCCCCCATAAAAGTGCAGAAAATATAAATGAGGAAAGTGATTGGGAGGAGACGCCATTGTCTGCATCTGTTATGGAAGAGTTTTTGAGACTAGCACAGATTGTGGATGATCATGTTTTACAAATACCCTCTAAAGGTGTATCTTCAGAAAAGGTTGCATTTGAGGAATCGTCAACTAACAAGAAACTCAATGGAAAAACAACAAAAAAAAGAGGAAAAGAAAAGAGGAAAAGCGTAATTTGCAGTTGATCTCAATTCAGCACCAGAGACAAAGGGTTGTAAATTCCCGCCAACCTTCGAGTAAACGATTCTTAAGAAAAATGAAAACAATCAGTCAGGAGCAGGTGGAAAAGGCTAACCCGAAGTGTCTAAGAAAGAGCAAAGCCAAAGTAAAGACTAGTAAATCAATGGAAATGGGTGATAATAACCCTAAGGAAGTGGCATCTCTGGAAATTACAAAGGTGACAGTGAGTAGTCAAACGGACTCAGCTGTTGCCCTGAAGAGAATAGCTCTGATCTTTTTAGGCGGAAACAACAATTAAACCCAATCTGCCTATTTTGAAGATGGCGCCAATTTTCTTGAAAAAAGAGGAATGCTTGCTGCAAATAGGCAGGCCGGTAAGTGGGGTGCCTGGAGCAAAATGTTTACAAGTTATTCCGGGTTTAAATAATGCTCCAGCAAGGGAAGGTCCGATGTCTAAAGAAGGCGAGGATCTACTGGGCGCAAAGAAAATTGAGTCCTCAGAGAGGATAACAACAACTGGGGCTGAATTGTGTGGCTAATAAAAACTCTGGACTATTTCAATGTCCTTGGATATTTATATTAGCCTACTAGCTAATAGTAAGTAAGTTAATCCCTTAAACCGGCCTGCTATCCTGAAAGAAATGAATTCAATGAGCCTTTTACGATATCTGGTTTCAGGAGATATAGAACGGGTTAGTTTTCCGGATTATCCAAAGACTTCTACTGTAAAACTATTGATGAAAACAAGGCTACCCCAAGAAGCCATGATTAATTCAACAGAAGAATGGCAGGAGAGAGGCTTTATAGTATCTGAAACTGCTCCAATTACTTTGGGAAAAACTGTAAGCAGTGCAGTGGGTACACAGCAACATCTACTGACAGTTGATGCTAATAACCGGAGAGGGATGCCTGGTTTCAGGAGATATAGAACGGGTTAGTTTTCCGGATTATCCAAAGACTTCTACTGTAAAACTATTGATGAAAACAAGGCTACCCCAAGAAGCCATGATTAATTCAACAGAAGAATGGCAGGAGAGAGGCTTTATAGTATCTGAAACTGCTCCAATTACTTTGGGAAAAACTGTAAGCAGTGCAGTGGGTACACAGCAACATCTACTGACAGTTGATGCTAATAACCGGAGAGGGATGCCAAAATTATGGTAAATGGTGCCGGAAATTATAGTGCAAGTGATGCAGAAAATTGTTGTATCTGAGCAGAAGCTCTAGCTGAATGGGAAATAAGATGTCTGTCTTGGAATACGAGGGGTTTTAATTCCTTTCCTAATGTTGCACAAAGACATTTTATTTTTGGTATTTTTTACTTAATTTCGTTTCAAGAAACTTGGCTAACTGAAAAAATGTGGTTTGAGGGTTTTTCTATCTTTGAACAGAAGGCGACTCAGAATGTTAGGGGTCGCCCGAGTGGTGGCTTGCTCCTGGCCTGTAGGAATATTGTATTTTCTGAATGTTCCTTGATCTCAGATAGAATCCAAGGTCTGTTGGCAGTTAGAATAAAGGTCAGAGAACAAAGACCAACCACATATTGGGTGGTAATAATAATATATTGGAACCCGTTGTCTAGTGAATTATTAGCATATCTGCATTCCCTAGTTGATTTACTGGTGCTAATCTCAACTAAATTTCCATCAGACAAACTGTTGATTTTGGGCAATTTTAATGCGCACTGTATTCCCTCAAATTTGCCTCTTTATCAGACAAAGGCTATAATGAAAAATGGTTATAGGTGGGTTGACTTCTGGAGAGAATGGAATCTGATAATGCTGAATGATAATGTGAAGGGAGAGGCCTTAGGTGCTACCACCTTGGGGAGAGGACTTGCGTTCTCAACAATTGATTATGTATGTGTTTCAAGTAATCTGTTTGAAAAATGCATAAAATTGAAACTGCTTCAAACCAACGATAGTGATCATAAAATGTTGGATTTTGTATTTGCTGTGAGAAATGCGATAAGAGTTCCGAGGTATACCCAGGCATTAGCTGCTAATATGGCGGGTAATAAAGTGGTAAAATGTAAGCAGGGGGGCCAATCCTTAACCCAAAGTATGGAAGGGGCTCTAAATGTTCTCTCTAAAGATCAACTGAGTGAATATTGCCATCCAAACACCTAGATTGATTTTTTGTGGGGCCTGAATACCCCTATATTGGGGAATATAGACCCCCAAGAGGTATAAACACTCATTTGATTCTGAAATCTATAAAAAATAATCACTGAGAGCTGACAAATATAGAATTAGAAGAACTATAAAGGATGGTGAAAAGTGCAGTGTCAAATTAAAGCAGGTAACAAACATATATAAAAATTGGGTGAGATCGTATAGGTTCCTTCTATCTCATAGAGAAGGGAAGAAATGTTAAAAACATACTCTGAGAGGAATTCTAGGAATTTTTGGAATAATTCAGCTCAGTCCTGGTCGGATTCTACTCAAACATCATGCATAAAGGAAAAGGTCTGGGTGGAATATTTTACTAAGATCTACGCCCAGGTAGGTCCTTTAGACTGTTACACTCCTTCCAAAACCAAGAGGCAGTTCAGGGTTCGGAAGATGATATTGTGCAACTAATAGGGAAAACCTCTAGTTCTAGTGCTTCAGGACCAATTGGCCTCTCGAATTCAATTTTGCAGAAGAATCCTATGCTATGGGCGACGTTTCTCAAATCCCTTTTTGATAACATGATAGAGTCACAAACGATCCCTGATTCATGGAGAAGAGCAAATGTGATCCCAATTTATAAAAAGGGAGGCCGCTTCTTAGCAGAGAGTTATCGCCCAATCAAATCTTTAGTGGTTTGCTCTTGCGGGAATTGGAGGCTTGGGCTATTCAGAACGATATTCTCCCAAAGGAGCAGACTTGATTTAGAAAAGGAATCTCTACAATCTTAAACATCTTGACTCTAGGTTGTATAACTGTGACCTCCCATGTACAGGCTGGCTCCCCACTTGTTTGTGCTTGGGTGGACCTATCTCAAGATTTTGACACCATTAATAGATCTAAATTGTGGTGCAAATTAAAGAAGTAGGGCCTTCCTAATGGTCTACTGAATATTCTGATTCATCTCTATCGAGGATCAGGGCTTGGAGTAAGGCTTGGGAAATCGGGCTTACTTTCTAGTCCAGTTGACACTGAGTTGGGGGTTCATCAAGGCTGTCTACTGGCCCCTTTTTTATTTATTTTGTTTATGGCAGATCTGGGAGAGTGGTTAACAGGAAAGGGCTTGGTGGCTCCGCAGATGGATTGTGATAAAGTGAATTGGTTGGCCTATGCCGATGATATTGTGGCCATGGACCACTCTCAAGTCAGTTTACAGAGACTATTAAATGCCTTGCCCGAATATGCACAATCGAACGATCTGATAATTAACCAAAATAAGTCAAACATTATGATTTTCAAACAGCCACATAAACAAATTAAATCTTATGTGTGGACCTTACACAATTTGACCATCCTGATTGTTAAGGAAGTTACATATTTGGGTACTCAGATTGTAGCCTATTCGGCCCAGGTGTGGTTTTTGGCTATGGTGAAGGTTACATTAAGAAAAGGGGGACCCCAAATGAAGAGAATTCACTCTAAACATTGCCGGTTTTCAATCCTGCCCTTAATAAAATACTATGTGGGTAAGGTTGTTCCGTCCCTTACATATGGCTTGGAAACAGACTTGCAGGCCTTTATTGCCATCTGGGATAGATTAGAAGGTCAACTTTGGAAGGATGTATTGGTCCTACGGTCTTCAATGCCTATTGCATGTGTGAGATATGAACTTGGTCTTAGTTCTTTGTTGGCATCTCTGGAATAGAAATGGTTAAGTCAATATAGGCTCATGTTAGAGCCTCTTAAAAGGTCACCGTATGAAGATCTAGTCCACACTCTGAAACAGAATAATAACATGCTTCTAAAGCTATTATCAGAAAAATGGAGCAAAATCTTGGAACACTCTGAATGCTCAGTAGATACTCTAATCCAAATCCAGTAAAAGCTAAAGACCTGTTGAAACAAACGTATTGGATTAGGACCATAACAAAGATGAGAGAGGCTAAAATATCCTAGTCCTGGTGGGAGCTGTATAAGCCAAGAGCAACTGTGCCTGCCTATCTGCAGAAAGGGATCAACCCGAGGGTCAGAATGGATTTTTTAAGATTTCGGTTAAATTTGATACTAACATTGGAAATTAAGCATATTAGAGATCCAATTTATTTTCCATCTAACATGTGTGACCTCTGTGAAGTGGGGGAAAAACAAACTATAGTTAATCTCTTATTGGAATGTGAAGGAACTGGGTGTATTAGACAGAAGAGACTAACAAGATTTGTTCATGATGGTGCAATCTTAAATACGAAGCTGTTCTGGCAAAGGCTAAGCCAGGGACACAAAACCTTCCTAACAGCGGAAGTGATAGCGGTCCTGAAAGAATTAAAATTAATTGGAAGCTGAGTTTAGTCTTGTGAATGTGAATGGATAGATTATGAAAATGAGGTATAAGAAGGAAAGAACCTGTGTTCTCATTTTCTCGTTTTTTTAATTTGCATTCCCTGTTTTATGGTATTAATATGTTTCTTTTATGATGTTCTTCTTTTATTTTCTGTGTAAAAAAGTCATAATGTTGACTAAAATGCACAATAAAAAAATAAAAATAAAAATATGACATCTAGGTTTTTTTGCTTCACAGCAGGGCGAAGATGGCCCATGGAGGATGACCAGGGTGGGAGAGGGAAAGAGGGAGCAGGGGTCCCAATGAGAAGGTTCTCAGTCTTATTGGCATTAAGGCAGAGGTCATTGGCGGCGCACCAATCCTGAATCGCGGATAGACAGTCAGGAATGAGCGAGAGAGGAGAGGAGGTTGAGGGGAGCCTGAAAGAGAGCTCAGTGTCATCCACATATCGTTAGAGAAGGTACAGATAAGGTGGGCCAAAGGGGCCAAGTAGACATTGAAGAGCCAGGGTGAGAGATTAGAGCCATGAGGAACACCACATGTGAAGAGAGAGGTGGTGGAGAGAAAGGAGAGAATATATTTTTCAAATAAAAAAGAATTCAACGATTTACAGTGCCCATGTGAAGGGGTATGTTCACTTTTGATGCATCTCGGAGACCAAAAAGGTTTAATCATTTGAAAATGTTTGCCAGGTTTATTTTCTTTCAATAACATTTAGGTTCAATTTCTTCCGAAATGCACAATTGTTTTTCTTTTTCTTTGGTTCTCTTTCTGATTTTGTTCTTATAAAATGCAGCTGTTTTGAGACCAGCTGGCTCACCTTTCTTAAAATGTGTTTTCTTAAGTTTTCTTTGTTCCTACTTCTTTTATTCCACTCTAGTGGTCGTTTTTATCTGAATAATCCAAAAAATGGAGTGTGTAAATTGATGGAAGTGATTCTGTTTCATCTTTTTGTATGTATTATCTTTCAAGTGTTTAAAGTCAAATTTAGGCTACTGGACGATAAATGTATTTAAAAACAAAAAAACAACTTGTGTGTAAAAATGATATGAGCTATCCTGAAAGACATTTGAATGTGTGCTTCACAGATGTACACATTCAAATGCCCTCTTTAAGCCTGTTTGCACATCAGCGCAAATCACAGGGCATTTCTGCACATTTTAAAGTGCATCCTGTAACCAAAAACAGGACGTGCTTTAAAATGCACAGGAAACAAATACATTCCGCTGCATCTTGTTGTAAAAGGTGCAGGGGGAGGCATATTGCATGATAGGGCAATGCATGACTTTGTCTTGTGTTAATTTAAGTGGAGTATCAGCCATATGAACCACTGCTGTCCCACTTTCCTTTCTATCCCACAAAGAGAGATAGAATCGCATTTTAATTTGTGTTTAGTATTTCGCAGTGACAGGCCATTTCAGAGGGCAACGTGGATCTGATGCTCATGTCCAGTGGGGATGGTGATCCAGGTAATCACTCACTAGGTCTTCCCATTTCTTCTCATAGGGAAGAAGCCATCTTCTGCTCTTCCTTTTTTCTGTGGTCTTTCCTGTCATGTCAGACATTGTGCCTCCCTGGGTGTTCTATCGCCTGCCGATACATCAGCACACCTCTAGAATGTTTAACATAACTTTTCAAATATTATGGAACATGTAGTGATCTGGCAAGTGTGATGAATACATCTTATATGGGTATCTGAATTTTTTAAAATCTTTTCTATTGTCCATGTAGATAGCATTCTGAAGATCAAGAAGCCCCCTCCTCTGTGTAGGCCCTTGGTGTCTCCGGACCATGCTCCCATGGAGTGCATCCATCTCATGAAGCAGTGCTGGAATGAAATGCCAGACCGACGCCCGTGCTTTGATGACATTTTTGACCAGGTGACCAAACTCTTATATTGTTTTGCAATTCTGATCTAATGCCATATACTAAAACGTTCACAGATGTTTCAGTGCAATGAATAAGAAATAACAATACACGTTTTTTGCATTTATGGTTTCTTGTATGTTGGTCAACAATTATTTTGTTCTTGTCAGAGGATTGGATTGCCAAAATAATTATTAAATATATATTTATATATATGCACAGTGTACTGCCACAAGAGCATCTTTTTGTTCAAGGTTATACCAGTAAAATCCAAGCACATTATTGTTTCCTAAATAGAAACATCAATAAAATCACTTAAGAGAAATTGCTAATCAGTGTAAATAAAGTTTTAAAAAAGTCATACATGAAAATAATTAGAAGATGAGTAAGCGAGCAAAAGAAACATCACTTCAACTCCAATTGCAACATGTTAAAAAACCAGTAACCACAAGAACCAATGAGGCAGATCGTCCAGCCAACCAAAAGTTTCAAAATAACTCATTTGACATCAGAGACAAAGGTTTCAAAAATCTTCTAAAATGTTATTCTCGATTGCTTCTGAGATGAGAACAGTGGATTAATAAATGTTCCAGGGATTCCAGTAATAATGACACATTACAGAGGCGACAAAAGGCCACATTCCTTTGAAGAATGGTTTTAACGACATAGAACTTCCCTGGTGTGAATCAAGGTCCAATGGAACCACTAAACAGCCTCTGATGGAGCAATGTGGGGCAAATGGAAAGATGAGGAGCAATTAGGGCTGTGGTGAAATCGAGTCGCAAGCGTTTCAATGAATCATAGTGTGTGGACCCAGTCCTGCCTGTAAAGAATGTGTGTAAGCCTCATTGGGTTACATTCCAATTACCATAGGAACATTTCACGTCCTGGTAACTTTTGCAATGCCATTCAAAACAAGCACTGCTGTCACATTTTATTTACGACTTGTCGCGTTTGGCAAATTTCAATGAGGAATTTAAAAATCATACGGATGTTAAGAAAACAGCTAGGCAATAACACATAGCAGCTGTCATCCCGCTCAACAGCTCACACATTTCTTTAAATACGTTTTGTATTCACTTACTTGCACTCGTACAGTGAGGAGAAAAAAGCAGCAACCCAGGATCAAACTCATAAAAACATACTTCCACCCAAAAAATGAAATTCGTTGAAAATATGTTTTCTCAAAGAGTTAAGAGTACTTTTATTATTGGCAGGACTTCCATCATTACAAATCACAGTCTTTTAACACAATTAACGTAAAGGCTTATAACATAACATGTGTATTTGTAAAGCGCACGTTCAGTTCACATCCCCCTCCCCCCACCATCCCTGCAGTTGGAGATTAATCCTTGTATTTTCTTTATTTATCTTCTACCCAGCATGTCTCATTGGTAATGCAGGTTAATTCCTGCAGTGACTAACCATGAATGTATAAGTACTTAAACTTATGTTTTCTGAATGAGCAATAGAGTTTACAAAATGTGTACCCGACTTTAGGAATCACAAATGTGTTCTCAGCCTTCCTAAATGAGTTTTAAAAACCACCCTGTACATGGGTATGTAGAACCGACTAAAAAAAGGCATGCACGTAATGCTACGTCACTCACTGGTGAGTTCTTTATGTAAGAAATTAACAATTCCTTTTAAACTCACTTTCACGTTGGATTGATTTCCGACATTCATAGCCGACGTGGTGTTGTCCGCTTGAAAAACTCAGGTGAGCATGGCCATTTTGACATTGTTTGGATTTTTTCCGGACCGCCATATTACAGGTCTGCATGCCGGAGCCACCGTGCCCGACAGGTCTGACCCTGCCAGGCACCGCGGCCATTGAAGGCAGACCGGTCACAGAAACACTGGCGCCATTAGGGAAGATTCTGGTGCTTCCATGTCCCCACTCCCATAGAGTCCTTTAATGGGGACTCGCATTTTACCTGTGCCTGATTTTTGGGCCGCCAGGGTTGTAATCTCCCGGTGTCACCAGGAAGTCAGACATGGTTACCGCAGGAACCAAAATGAGGCCCATTGACTTCTAGATATGCAGAAAGAGGTAGGCACCATCTTAGAAATGAGTGGCATGAATCATTCACAGGCCACTAAAGGGAAACACTTCTAGTTTTCCACAGCTATAGAGGTATATGCATAGTTGAAAACTGGAACTCATACAGGGTGCTGGTTCTTTTCTCATCGGTGCACATTTAGCTGCTGCTAAATGAAATAACACCAAAGTCATAGAAATGCTGAAATTCATGTACCTTATATAAGTACTGATACATACATTCCCTTCTCGCTGGTCTACCAGTGAATATTGGACCAACATTCTTAACTATAACTGCGTTGTCAGTTCCGAAGACTCTCCACAGTGGGTGTCGCTCTTTTAACATTGTACGGCTGCATGATGTCTCAACACGCTGACGTCACATGTGTCCAACAACGTCAGGGTCCATGTTAAATCTGGATGGCACAAATCATTCACAAGCCACGAAGAGGACACGATGGAACCTTACGTTACCCTCAAGAAGGTGTTGCTACTAACATCACATCTAATGTCCCCTAGCAGGAGGCGCTATACAGATGCAAGATAAGATAATATATGACAGCTCCAATTATGTGGGATTAGTGGAAGCATCACATGAGAAAATATAACTGATATCAAGAATGTCATGCACCGAGACTGTGATATCGGGATCCTGAGACCCAATCAGGATCCAGGTTTTCAGGCCAATATTTGCTGGTGTTCATTGATCCACATAGTGCCCCCTGATGACATGCTCTAGCCGCTTTATTGGTCCTTCCTGATGACCTGTTTTGCTGGCTTTCTCTGTCCTCCATCCTTATTCCCTCTTCCGACCTGCCTTCTATCCAGGGGCTCTTTGGTGGCCATCTGCTCCAGGAGGAGAAAAGGGCGCATGAGCATTGCTGCTAGGCCACAGGGTGCCTTTTACTCGGTGGCCATCTTGCAGTGCTTTTTTTGACATTTTGGCCTTCCTCTTTGACAAATGACAGATAGTCCACGCCCTGCACTCTGGCCCGCAGCTAAGAGCTAATGTCATCATTGCGCAATACTGAATGGACAGCACGAGCGGTTATGTACCCTGAGCCCTCCTTATGCACCCTTGAATCACTCTGACCCGTACATCACGTTTATGGGCAGATATTGACTTGTAATGCCCTCCTGGGAATGGGCAATATTGAGTCTTTATGCTTTCACATTCAAAATCAGAAATTTTGATGCAGGTCTCATCATTTATGTGAAAATACAGACTGTAGTGAATTACAGAATCTCCTACACCAGCAATAGTGTAACATTAAATAAGGAATGCCTTCTGACATTACCCGAGCCACGTCTTTCTTGATAACATCATTCATTTCTTCATGAATTGGTTTACTGATCCCAATGGCAAATCATTACATCTTAAATCCAGTCTCTCTTCTTCCATACGCTTGTGGCGATCCCGACCCAAGCAATGGGACCTTAGCCATTTTGTGCCAGCAGAATACAGTCAGTAGAAATGTACTGATAATGTGTTGACAGTACATGAAACATCACCATAGTGCTACTCACCACACCATGTACAGAATTGTATGTTTTATGCTCAGTACATGACTAATAATTTGGCCTTTGTTTATAGTATGCTTTCTAAATGTGAATACTTTTTGTTTTATCAGTATTATTCCCACTTTGTCTAGTTCACAATAATTCCTAGCATCCTGTAGGCTTATTCGCACCTCCTGTGCGTCAAAGAGAGGGGTAGCCTCGACTATATGTCCTTCCGTTCCACCAGAATATAGTCTCCCAAATTAATTGACACACATAGCTGTGGGCACTTGCCTTCATGACCGTGCCGCTCCAGGCACCGGTGCCTTCCCGCCAGTCCATTTTTCCACATCAGACAAACTCGAAGTTTTAGCATGTAGTGTGGCCTTCATTCCTTTTTCTTTCTCATTAGGACATTTTTTGATTTTGTCTTTCTCCCCAAGTTCCCTTGCATTGCTCCTGGAGGTCAGAGGCGTAGCCAGGGTTGTCTTAACAAGTAAGAGCCAGAAGCTAAGGTAGTTGGGGCCACTGCAGTTGCATCAACATCTGTAAATGTCAACACAGTGCTGCAGAGTGGGCATTTACAGATTTTGGGTGAACCTTGCCCGCTCAGGCCCTACCGTGTCTGTGCCTCTGGTGGAGGTCCATCTATCAGCTTATGCAGAGTAATCTGGATTTTCTTCCTGCATCACCTGTGAGAAGCAGGACCTGCAGTGTCTGGGTCCTGAGCACTATTAGAACCTGTGCTTTTTTTGCAACACCCTTTTTGTACGCATCCTAGGAAGGCATCCTTAATTCTGATCTTCACCTTCCATTAAATGTTCCATTCCAACCTGGATGCCATTACTGCCTAAATGAGATCTTCCTGTGACTTCTTGTATCTGGCCCCTTCAGCCTCTTAAACATGTCTTGCTCCTCAGACACCCAAACCCTCCTCTGAGGACAGAGTTTTCATTAAGTCAATGGCACTGATGCAATCGCCTTCTATGAAAGTTTATTTTAGAGACACCATAAGGAAAATGCTGTCACAGCTGCTACAGGCTTATGTTGTATCTGAAAATGTGATGGTGACCATTTATTTCATTCTGTACCACTGGAATTGTTTGTGCCATCAATGACCTGACCTATGGCAGAGGTCTCATCAGCCCCTTTGCAGCTTTTCAGTTTCTTTGGCCCTGGTCCTTCGTTTTTCAGTAATTTTGGCCCTGGTCCTTCTCTTTTCAGTCACCACATCCACCGCGACCCCAAAAAGCCATTCCTCCAGTGTCATTGGACCCCCTCCCCAACCATGTGCACAGGCAACAAGACCCAGGAAGAGCTTCCTGCATGTTCCTTCCACAAGAGAGCTTCTGGAATTCTCGAGTTTTTGGGCATGTCAGTCCCAGGGGTTCCCCCAATAGATCCTATTCAGTCTTTTGGTGAAAAGAGGATCAGAACATTCCTGCATCGCCGTCCCCTCGAACGTTATGGATGAGGCTACAAAGTTGTGGCAAAAGAAGCAATTTATCCCAGTGCTTTGACAAAGGATAGATATGCAACACCATCCTCTGCCCTCTGAGAAGGCTTGTCTTGTCTCACACCCCCAGCCTCTTTGCTCATTGGTGACAGTTGCTAGACTTTATTCTAAGTTGTTGATGGGCAATTCTACCACTCTGGTGCTTTGTAAGGAGAATAAGTTACTGGAGAGAAATGACAGTAAGATCTATCAAAACTCTGCTTACCAATTCCAGCAGGCGAATTCTGATGCCCAGCTAGCAACCGTTATCCATAATTTGTGAAAGAGCTCTCAGAGTTTGAGACGTTTTTGCTGCAAGAAAAGTGAGAGATCTTTAGTTCAGGTCTGATGGATACTCAGGACTTGCACCAGTTAGCGATGGACCACATCAATACCACGGCAAGAGGTATGTTTTTTCTGTGTGATGGGCGCCACCGGGCCTGCAAGATGGCTATTTATTTCAATCTTGATGTCCAAGACTGAGCGATCTTTAGTGCAGGTTTGATGATACTTAGGACTTGAACATGCAGCAGTGGACAAAATCAACAACACGGCAAGAGGCATGCTTATTTGTATGGATAGGTGCCACTGGGCCAGCATGAGGGCAATTTATTTCAATCTTGCTGTCCAATACTGACAGAGTTTAGTGCAGGTTTGATGGATATTAAGTCAGCAGTGGACCATCTCGACCGTGCATCAAGTGGCATGCTTTTCTGTGTGAATGGGTGTCATTGTGCCTGCACCAGGGTTATTAATTTCAATCTTGATGTCCAAGATTGAAAAATCTTTAGTGAAGGTCTAACAGATACTCAAGACTTGCACCAGTCAGTGGTGGGCCACATCGACACCACAGCAAGAGGCATTCTTTTCTGTGTGGATGAGTGCCATCAGGCCTGAATAAGAGCTTTTTATTTCAGTGTTGATGTCCAAGATTGAAATAAGTAGCCCTTGTACAAATTAGGAGTTTCTGAAAAGAAAAACCAGTATGCAGAATGCAAAGTCTCTGGCAGTTCTTGTGAAGCAGGCCCAGAAACCCTTCTAGTCCTCTCAGAGGCTGTTGATTCTAGATTGAGATCCCCTGTTGGGTTAAAAGGCTATTAGGAGCATTGACCCATTTTCATCATCTCATAGAAAAAAACAGACCCTTGCGTGTTCTTCCAGGGGCCTTCCTCTTCCTCAGATAAACTCAGTCCTAAACAATGATTTGCTTGCTCATGCTCATCCTAAACTGGTGAGGGGTCACCTTTCACCTAGTGGCCTGGGTTCTTTCAGTGGGGAGGTGAAGCTTTTGTCTGTGTGACAAAATAACTACTGCTCAGCGGGAGTATAGGGATGAGTAGTGGCTACAATGCCTACTCAGCCCCACTACTGCTAAAGCAACAGTGATCTCAATCATAAAGGTGAAACAGATGTGTAAAATCACTCATCACACTTGCTTTACCCTTGAAGCCAAGTAAAAAAGTACAGTACTGTGCATCAAGGGTAAATCAAAAACAATGGGCCTCATTACGAGTCCGGCGGTAACCGAGCCGGAAAAACCGGCAGGTTACCGCCGGACTCGTATTACCATTCTGCCTCCGTGATTCCCAGAATCACCGGGGCATTACAACCCCGGTGACTTGGTAATTCCGAAGGCGGAATTCGGTGCATTACCATTCCCGTGGAGTCCCATAGGACTCCACGGGAATGGGGAAGTGGAACCACCGGCACCATGCTGTAATGGTGCCGGTGTTTCCACGTCTGCCTTCAGGCGGGTGGTGTTAAACCCGCCAGGTCAGACCTGGCGGGAGTGACACCTCCCGCCTGCAGAACTCGAGATCAGCCGGTCCGGAAAGAACGGTGGTGGCGGATTTACCACCAGCATTCTTTCCGGACCGGGTGACTCGTAATGAGGCCCAATGCCATGCCCCCAGCGACCCCCACAAATGTAGGATCCCCACTGAGTGGGGACGCTAAATTTAGAGTTGGGGCTGGGATACAGAAGAGCACACAAACAACGCTTCCGTCTGAATATTCACACATCATTAGTGCAACTCCTTCATGCATACATTCCTAAAAAAAACACACCAACATACATACATACACATTGCATTAAAAATACACACTTACCTGCATGCATCTTCCATACGCATCTCCCTGGTGTCAACAGACATCACTTCCCTCTTGTCTAATGGGTTTGTGAACTCGTCCTCCAAATTCGTACTTGCAGTTCTCATTCAGTTCACTACTACACTCTAGAAACCTTTCCTCCAGTTCCATTTGTCACAGTTTCTGTCTTCTTCCAACTCCTCACATCTATTATGGTTGCTATTCTCGAAGGTTTTGCCTTCCCTCCGTGGATGCCTAACTATCTCTCCTTTTGTGCGGTACTTATAGATGTCCAAAAAATACTCTCTGCCTTCGATTGCATAGACCTTCATCTCTCTGTCTTCTGCTCTTCCCTCCTGTCTCTCTCCTGGCCTGGAGTTCATCCAGCATCTGTCTAAAGCTGATTATCCCTTGTCCTTTCTTTACACTTGCACTAGTTTCTGTGTTTCTGCTCTGCCACCATCATTTGGTTGTCTGCCTGCATCACCCTCACTGCTGCTGATGGGGTCTGTTTCTAACATCTGCCATTTAAGTGCATCTCTTTCTGCCCTCTGGAATCTCCACAGCTTCCTCTCTGCCTTAGGAATGCCTTCTCAGGATTTTCCCTGGGCTGCGAAACCACAGGCAATGTCACATTCTGGCATTCATGTAGGAAACACTGTGGTCTGTGAGGAGACATCACCACATCCTTCCCTCATCCACTTCAACAAATCCTCTTCGGACTTAAGTGTGTAAGAGCCATAATACATCTGTATTGTTATGTTTTTCCCATTGCAGTGCATGATGGAGAACTGATAGCACTGTCTTGCCAGGCACATCTAAAACCCCTTGCATTGGAGTCCTTTTTCTGGATTGGCCAGACCAACTCCGGGTGATTGGTCTTCCATCAATTTCGTAGCAGTGAGCCTCAACTTCCCACTTGATGTCCAAACATTTTTACAGGATCGTGGAACATCGATTGTCTTGTGGGATCAGTTTCATACTGATGAAGAACACTGGCTTCCTCTTTCCAACTCTACTTTGTAAGGGTACTGGTCCAACCGTATGCGGGTGCCCCTTCTTACGTTTTGGTTAAAATCTGGGGTTGTTAGGAAAGATGGGATATAGGGTAAAAAATGTAGGTCTTATATGATGTTCATGCCAGGCCAGTACCATTTTAGATGATTAGATTATTATGCTTGTTATTCAGCAGCATAGTGAATAAAAGACTGGCCTGGTGGGAAAACTCAGGAATAGTCTGTACATTCCCTTTCCAACACAAAAATAAACAAAGGTCTTTCTTTTTCTCCAGTAGTGGTTCCAGTGTTCAAGTCGAGGGTACACACATGTGGATGGAGTCGCCCCACTTTTTTCAGGAGTCCCGCCACTTTTTTCAGAGGGCGCCTTGATAGGCTACTTTCTGGTGAAGCCACATTCAATTGGTATGTTAATGAGTCCCCCCACTTTTGTTGTAGGATTTGACCCCCTGAGTAGTACTTATATGGGCTGTACCTTAGTGACGTGAATTTTGATCAACCCATTTTCAGCGTGGTATTCCAGGTTATTCACAGATGACATTGTCAGTGTACATTTAGTAGGATTGGCTGTGGGGCTAGCTTTTCCGAGGAGGAGCAGACCAGTCTTGGGTATGATAAGGTATGCTCTCTAAGGGACTGTGGATAATTCCACTGTGAAGGTAGGCTCAAGGATATTCTCTGTGATTGCGTAAAAGATTGGCCATTAGTGTTTGGAAAGTCATGTGTGTTCCATGAAGCCCCAAAGGAAGCACAAAGAACTAAAGTAATCCTTCTGGAGTGGAAACCCTGTTTTTCTTCATCTGTTGGTAGCTACCAATACCCCATGTTCATGAGGCCTAATGTATATCCTTTGAGCCATTCAACAATGAGGGGCAATGATTAGTCATTGAATTTGTAAATGGAGTTCACGTTTCTAAAAACAAAAGCTCTTAGATGCAAAATGTTATGGTACCAGAATGATGTGGGATACTCACATGCTAAGAATATTTCTATGGCCCATATTTTAACACTTGTTTATTGTCTTTCTGGACCACTGCTTGAAGGTATTTTGATAGCTGATAGGGTCTTTCTTGTACTACTTTCTAGGAGTTGTTCTTATCTGATGGCTGATGATACTTACTCTGCCTGGAATGCTGGAAAATATGTTTTGGAACTCATGAAGGAATTCTGCCAAATACTTTTAATGGGTGTTTAGGTTTTTTGAGGAACCTTCCCTGTAAGGATCCGATAGTTTGTGTCTCTCCTTCCTAGTGTTCACAAACCTTCATCCAGTCTCTATGGTGAATATGTCTTTTCTTCTTGTGGTCCAGCTGAAGAATCAATAATTCAATTTCCTCACTCCCTCACTTACCTGTAGGTTGGATATGTCGTTGGCCTAGAAATGTGTTCCCATTCTTTGGTACCAGAAGGAGAATTAGATCCCCAGGTTAATCCAGATGTGGACCCCTTGCTCACTGTGCTTAGAGAGGCACAGCTTCACCTCACTGATAAGGCCAGACTAAGCCGGAACACATGTCTGGGGTTGCTTTTGGTACACTTGTTCAGAGGAGAATTGCCTAGCATTTTGGTGCTGGACTGCCCAGGTGGGTGGGACCAGACTGATATGCAAATAGATATGTTTCCTCTGTGAAAGGTGCAGTGAGCTAACACGTGGTTGCAGACCCCCTTCAGTGGGAACCTACCCATAGAAAAGGTTATTTGGCCGTGTTCATTCTCGGTAGATGGGCTCCCAGACCTTTGTACCAATGATATCCTTGGCAACACTGTCAAAGAGTATATTAATCATTGCTGTTGGTTGAGGCTAAGCCCTTTAAATATATGATTAATGGCTCTTTCAAATATCTCAAAGCCTTCATTTTTACTTTTTCATACTACTAGATGTGCCTGGCCAATAGAATTGGCTAACGTCATGGTCTTCGGTCTTAGCTATTTTGACTTGGTAAAGCAAGCATGTGTGCATTGGTCACATTCATAATAGTTCTGCTTCTGGTTCTTCATCTCTGATGGTCCTTGACAACAGTGGCTAGAAACCATGAAAGGTAGGGAAAGGATTGTGCTGCCCTATCCCCTAAAGTCGAATCCCTTCACTTCAAATTTCCACTCATAGCATACTCTCCTATAGCAATGAGTGCATAAGTAATTGGACCACAGCTATCTGCAATAACCAGTTCTCTGTTCTCTGGCCTAGAGTCCCCGCTCTAAGAGATCCTGAGGCACACGAAACGCACTGCGTACTGCTTAAAAAAACCTTAAATATATAACTACTTCCCCAAGAGCATTTCATTGGTCAGGTTGACTTTGTTTGTCCTAAAAAGTACCAGTGTATGTAGTTACATACAAGGCCACAGTCATATGTACAGGTCAAGTTGCTACTGAGAAGGTAATACAAGAGTGCATCATTATTAGTCAGTGTCTATTTTTTTTTATGTTTCACGACTTTCCATTAAAGTATGATCTGCATGAGTCCTCTGATGATGAAAGGGAAACAGTCAGTGTTTCCGCAGCACTATTGGCTACACAGCCTTTAAGAAGAGTTAAACAAGAGCACAGTGGAACATGATGTTGTGTATTATTATTGTTATTGTTGCTAGGATTTGTAGATAATGGTGCGTTAAATGGAATATAGAACGTTGTGGATAGAGGGACTTCTAGAATGTGGTTGTTATGTAGGAAAGTTCAGTTACGTTAAGAATAAAGTAGGACAAGGACATACCATGGTGCTTGTGTAGTTATTAATAAGGTAACTGGTCTATGAGGCATAACAGTGGCGACGAGGATGGGATGGAATCCAAACAGAAGTACTGGCTGAGGAATATGGTGGACTAGAGAAGATGTAGACATATATAAAAGAAAAGGATAAACAAAGGAGAACGCCCAATGGCGTAGTACGGAGTCAAATAGGCGAACTGTGAGCTGTGTGCAAGAAAAGAAGAAAATATATTGAATGTAAGCGCACGCAGCGCTGAATAGGAAATAGCCTTAATATGCTCGTAACGGAGCTAAATATAAAAAGATATTCACGGACTGAAGCATTTTTTAAATATGGAGCAATGTACCGGAAGCGCGTGAGGCAGAGCGCGACTGGCAGGGAGTGATGTACCGGCAGCGCGTGAGGCAGAGTGAACTCAACTGGCAAGCATTAAAGAAAAGGACCTGTGCGCGTCAGGATACGTGCTGGTCAAGGAAGTAAATCAAGCTTAATAAAAGCATTAGAGGAAAGGACCAACAGGCGTGAGAATACGTGCCGCCATCTTGGATGACTGATACACATTGAAATAACAATACAAACAATTACAAAGGCAACTGACAGATTATTATGCAAACGCAGTTAGGAACAAATGTAAACAAAGCACGAAACTGAGCAATCAACCGGAATTTGGCATGCAAAGGATAGTACACATAAATCCACACAGGAAAACAATAGAAACACACTGGCCCTCATTACGACCCTGGCGGAGTGGGTTTACGCCAGCGTTATTCGCGGCGGACCCGTCCGCCCTACTACGAGTTCCCGTAGCGCCATGGAGCCTTTCTCCGCCTGGTTTTTCCGGGCGGAGAAATCCATGGCGCTACGGGACCTTGTTGTTAATTACGCCACCGTATTTTACGGTGGCGTAATTAACGCCTTCCCCACTCCCATTATACCCTATGGGGCAAAAATGGGAATGGGGAAGGGTAAAATGGGGGATGGGGATTTACCGCCCCGCCAAGGTCGGCATGGGGCGGAAAATCCGCCAACCCCCATGGCGCTATCGGCAGCTTTCCGCCGTGCTCCGCGGTGCATTTAGCACCGCGATTTCTGCCAGGGTCGTAATGAGGGCCACTGAAAGGAAGGACATTAGAGCATTTACCAAGTTAAAAAAAAAAATGAAAAGAGTATGAATGAAAGAAAGCAGGAAATTGAATGACTGTAAATAAGAATAACAAAACAGATTACAAACATGATATATGGCACTAACAAACAAATAAAAAAAATAGAGATAATATATATATATATATATATATATATAAATATATATATATATATATATATATATATTTTGAAACATTATGGGTGAATTGGACTCACAAAAATGTCAGTTGAAAATGCAGCTGGAGATGCAAGTGAACAACAAACCACATCTCAAAATCCCGCAAACACGCTTATGTCAACCAATCCATTAAATCATTTGCGACGAACAAACCCCTTTACATTGGAACCTCAAGAAACACAAGGCCAGAGATGACAAGAATGGATTGATGAATTTGAGGAGTTCTTGAGAACTGTGGGGGATCAAAATGCACCAAATAAATTGGACATTTTCACGAACCTAGTGGGAAAAGAAATAAAGAGCATAATCAAAGCCATTCCACTTCAAGACAGAACAACATATCCATTGATAATAGCAGCAGTTAATACTCAGATAATAGTTCCACTCAACAGTGATTATGAAAGATATGTATTCAATCAATGCACACAAAGCCCACACGAGACTATGGCTCAATTTGTCTTGAGATTACAAAAGAAAACCACGTTTTGTGAATTTAACAACTTTAATGACGAAGCGATATGCCTGAGGGTCATTGAAGGATGTTTATTATCGCAATTCAATAAACACTTGTTAAAGAAGCCTCTGCCCCTGAAGGAGGTATTGGAACTTGCAAGGGTATATGAGAGAGTGGATACGCAAGCAGCCAACATAGAAAATCCAAAGAGGATGGACACCATTGCTGTTATGAATAGGAACAGCCAATGGCAAAGAAGATATAGGCACAGGTTCACCAGGTTTGATGCGCAGAGGTGTAGGAGAGAGACAATGTTACAGGTGGGGATTTGAATTTCCTCACAAGGGCCCTTGTCCTGCGCTAGGTCGGTTATGTCTACAATGTGGGCAGGAAAATAATTTCTAAACAATGTGTAGGGAGAGGATAACAATGCAGTCAAACCAATACAACCCCCTAAATGACACCTAATAGGAGGTATGATAACCAAAGGGGTTCGGGAGGACAAAGTTTTACAGAAAGAGAAACACAACCTTACCCTGTTTCAAAACCAAACCCACAAACAACTTGACCCGGATTTGTTAGAGCCATGGATAATTTACAAATTGGAATAACAGACAAGTACATTCCAGAATTGGGTCATCGGGCACTATCAGTCAATCAAGCTCAAGATCAAGAAGAGATGAAATATGAAGACCCATATGAAAATCCACCCATGTCTTATGAAGAGGAAGAACCGACAATGGATTATCGTCAAGAATATGAATATGATAGATACAGCAGGGAATATGTGAGGTTGATATGTGATAAGGAGAGTGGAAAAACTGCCATAAGAGTAGTAGTGAATCTAGGTGGAGAGGAGATACCTTTCCTGGCGAACACTGGAGCTACAGTGAATGTCATGAGTGAGGAAATGTACGGAAAGATAGCTAACCAATATCCATTACATTCATCAAAGGCTGCAATTTTTCAGTGGGGGGCAGAACAGCCACTATTGAATAAAGGACAGTTTCGATGCAATTTGATTCACAAAGAACAATGTATACCGACTAATATACATGTTAAAAAGAGTCCTGTCATTGGCAGATGTCTAATTAACTGTAAAACTGCCACGGATCTGAAACTCATTGATGTGAGATACAACCAGTCGGAGATGATACAGGGTGTTCCATCAGAATGTCAGGCACTAAGATTCATGTCAGAGGAGGTGTTGGAATTAGAAAAGCTGAAGGTCAAATTACCAAAGTTATTTCAAGGAATTGGAAGGTTAAAGACCAGCATGATACACTTGCACATTGATAAGTCAGTTCAACCTGTTCCTCAGCATCCAAGACGTATAGGGTTTCATCTGCAAACAAGAGTGTCACAGAACTGAAACAGTTAAAAGACAATGATATCATCAAAAGGGTCAAAAGTGGTCCAACTCCTTGGGTGTCTCCATTGGTAGTAGTACCTAAAACAGATGGACGACTTCGGATATGTGTGGACATGAGAATACCTAATACGGCCATCATGAGGGAAAGACACCCGGAACCCAACATAGAAGACATGATAATTTGCCTGAATCAAGCCAACAGGTTCAGCAAATTAGATCTAAATCAAGGATACCATCAGTTAGTGATTGATCCAGAATCTCGGTCCATAACCACTTTTAGTACCCATGAGGGTTTGTTCCAATATAAGAGACTTAGATCTGGATTTCCTCTGCAGCAGAGATATTTCAAGAAGCCATAAGGAAAGTCATCGCGCCAGTACAAAATGTGTTTAATTACAGCGATGATGATGAAGATTTAAAACAGGTATGCAGACTATTGCAAGAAAATAGTCTGACTCTAAATGGTCAGAAATTTGACATAAACAGAAGGAGCTTGAAGTTCTTTGGGCATATCGTTTCAGAGAAAGGTATGAGAGCGGATCCAGAGAAGGTAAGAATCATATTGGATCTGAAGCCTCCTAAAGACAAGGCAGAACTACGATCTTTTCTTGGAATGACTGGGTACTGTGCACGATACTTACCAAACTATGCCACTCTCACCAATCCTTTAAGACAACTATTAAAGAAAGATGTAGCATTTTTATGGAATGAAAACTGTGAAGAAAGCTTCAGGAGCATAAAAGAAGAACTAGCTAACTATAGGCAGCTGGCATATTTTAATCCAGAATGGGACACTGAAATTGTTGTAGATGCCAGTCCGTTGGGTCTAGGTGCGATTCTAGCACAAACAGATTCAAGCAAGGGGCCAGGATATGAACAACAGCACATTGTTGCATATGCTAGCAGGGCGCTGAGTGAAATCGAACAAGCTTATTCCCAAGCAGAGAGAGAAAGTCTGGCTGCTGTGTGGGCATATGAGAAGTTTAATCACTTTATAATTGGGAAGCCTTTTGTTCTTGTCACGGATCATCAAGCCTTGATTTCGCTATTTGGCAATCCAAGAGTCAAGATGCCTCCCAGGATTGAAAGATGGGGTATGCGATTACAGGAATATGATTACAAAATCATCCATAAGCCTAGGAAAGATGCTAACCCAGCTGATTATCTGTCGAGACACCCAGCAAGCACAGTGGAAACTGAGATGCAGATGGAGGCCGAGGAGTATTTATCTTATGTGTCGCTGAATGCCCTACCTCTGGCAATAACAAAGGAAGTGTTCTGAGAGAGAAGCCAAGCTGATCCGATGATTTAGGTGGCAGTTCGATTTACTCAGACCGGGAAATGGCATTGCCTTGGCCGAGAGGAAGTTTTAGATGAGGGAGATATGAAGGATCTTCAGAAACTAGCAAGGATGAGTAGTGAATTATGAGCGACGAAAGAAGGAATACTCCTAAGAGGAAACAGGCTTGTGGCACCGAAAAGTCTGAGGAAGGCATGCTGGCTCATCAAGGTCATAGAGGAGTTGTGAATACCAAAAAAATCTTGAGAAATCAAGTGTGGTTCCCATGCATGGATGTTATTGTGGAGGACATTTTACAAAATTGCTTTGCTTGCACAGTAGCGACATCTAACACTCAGGCAACACCTCTTCAGATAGTACCACTCCTGTCGGGGCCATGGAATCGGGTGGCTCTTGATTTCTTTGGACCACTGGATGAAGGAGGATACTTATTGGTGGCCATAGATGAATATTCTCGGTTTCCAATAGTAAAGCAGGTCAGGTCTACTGCATTGCATCATTTTGGTGGTGGTCCTAGATGAGCTCTTTAGTGAGTGGGGAATACCACAAGTAATAAAAACTGACAATGGGGCACCTTTTCAAGGTCATGAATTCAGCAACTTTGCAGCACACATGGGATTCAAACATCAAAAGATAACACCTGTGTGGCCACAAGCAAATGGCATGGCAGAAAGATTCATGAGTAGCTTGAAAATAACTAGGCAAAAGGCAGTTGTGGATCATGTACCATTTCCACAGGCAGTGTCGCAAATGTTAAGGAGCTACAGGAATACTCCTCATGAAATGACGGGACATTCTCCATCGGAGTTGATGATAAAATATAAACCTCGAACAAGTCTTCCTAGTGTGGATGACTACACGGCTGATGAGGACAATGACATTAGAGAGAGAGATCAAAAGAAACGATTGAAGATAAAAGAGTGGATGGATCGTAAAAGGAAGGCTGCAGATATTAATCTTCAAGAAGGAGACGCAGTGGTGGTCAGACAGAAACAGCGAAGGAAAATTGATTCCAATTATCGGCCAATACTGCTAAAGGTCAAATATGTCAAAGGGTCCATGGTCACAGCATCTGGAAGTGATGGTGAAATAACCAGAAATGTATCCTTTTTTAAAACACTAATGCAAAGTGACTCTGGAGGGGAGGATGGTAAAATGGATGAGTCAAATGACACTGACATTGACATTGGTTTTACCTGGTTATATGAAGAAGAAGGGAAAAGGTTTGATTGTGTTCTGGACAGGTGGGGAGCGATAGTCAGAGGGAGAGGAGTGAAGACACAAGTATGGCGTCCGAGGGCTGTGTAGGTAATAACACAGGTACAGAGTCAATGGAAATGAACCTGCGGGGTAGGCCTCAAAGAGTTGTTCGCAAACCAGCTTGGTTAATTGAGCAAATGTAATAATTGTTGTAGTTGATAAAGGTTTAGATGATAAGTAAGGAGGGGTTGTTGTCTATTATTATTGTTATTGTTGGTAGGGTCTGTAGATAATGGTGGGTTAAATGGAATATATAACGTTGTGGATAGAGGGACTTCTAGAATGTGGTTGTCATGTAGGAAAGTTCAGTTATGTTAAGAATAAAGTAGGACAAGGACATACCATGGTGCTCGTGTATTTATTAATAAGGTAACTGGTCCATGAGACATAACAGTGGCGATGAGGATGGGATGGAATTCAAACAGAAGAACTGGCTGAGGAATATGGTGGACTAGAGAAGATGTAGACATATGTAAAAGAAAAGGATAAACGAAGGAGAACGCCCAACAGCGTAGTACGGAGTCAAACAGGCGAACTGTGAGCTGTGCGCAAGAAAAGAAGAAAAGATATTAAAGGTAAGTGCACGCAGCGCTGAATAGGAAATAGCCTTAATATGCTCGCCACGGAGCTAAATATAAAAAGATATTCACGGAGTGAAGCATTTTTTAAATATGGAGCAACGTACCAGCAGCGCGTGAGGCAAAGTGCGACTGGCAGGGAGTGACGTACCGGAAGCGCGAGGCAGAGCAAGCGCAACTGACAAGCATGAAAGAAAAGGACCTTTGCGCGTCAGGATACGTGCCGGTCAAGGAAGTAAATCAAGCGTAATAAAAGCATTAGAGGAAGGGAACATCAGGTGTGAGAATATGTGCGGCCATCATGGTGCTCGTGTATTTATTAATAAGGTAACTGGTCCATGAGACATAGCACATGACATGTCTGTTTAAAGCTGATCTTCTCACAAAACCTGTTCCAGGTGTGAATTCATCAATTAATATACATCCAGTACATGGAACAGAAGGAATGGGGAAAGGATAAGGTACGCGTGTAAAAAAACAGTTGGCACTATGTCACCAATTCAGAGGCATTGCAAATATTAAACAGGAAATAGCGGTTATGTCAGACCTGGTAAGGTGTCCATCAAGTCTATCAAGCTGTCAGCCTCACAAGTGTGGATTGTGTAAGGAACTCATGGTGGCAGCAGTAAAGACAGACACAAGTGGTCACAGCTCAAGGGTGTTTATTAAACTGCAAAGGTAGATTCGAAAAATGCCTAATCTAAACCTAAATCTAAGATGGGAGCAAGCGTCGACCATCAAATAATAATAAGGTAGTCCTAGTGGCGTTGTGTCAAATAAACGGGCCTATACTAAGAAAAACCTATTGCCAATCCTTACACTAAATACAAAAGAAGTGTGGGATAATGTTCTCAAGAAAGAAGGAAGTGTTCACAAATGATAAGTCGGGATGTGATCTCCAGGGGTCTCCCTTCCCCACGTTTTCAGCACAGGACAAGGTGGGACTTTGGAGCACAGCACACGCTCAAGCTTTCCCAGCGTGAGCCAACAGTTCCGTACCAGCTAGCAGGTTCTTCCGATGGTTAAGTCTCTTTTAACAAAAGTCTCTTGCCTTCGAGGGCCTGAGGCTTTCAACAAACAAACACAAAGTTCTGTTCCACGTATACTTTGGGTTATAGCTTCACCCCTGGGTCCCCCTCTTCCAGGTGTTGACCCCTCACAAACCAAATAAACAGTTCCTTTCTCAATGAATTCTGGGTGATTATTTGCACCCCTGGATCTCTCTCTTTCGGGCTCGGACCCCTTTTGAATGTTAGCCTCCCTCCTTCGGGTACACTATGGCTTTTCTTGCAATCACAAATCACAATGTCTTTTTTAACAGTTCTTCAGGCTTTCTCAAAATTAGTTTTGGGGTGATGAATATCTACCCCTGGATCTCCCTTGTTCGGGCTCAGACCCTTTTCAGACATCAGCCTCCCTCCTTCGGGTTTACTATGGCTTTTCTTACTTTCACAAATCTTAATGTCTTTTCAAACAATTCACTGTGGACATCCCTCGGTTGGGTTCACTCTTGCCAACACAATGTTCATAGGGACTTCATGCTTCCCCCCTTCTTGTCAGCATCCCCCCGCCGTGTTCACGCTGGCCAACTTCTGTAACACACTGTTTATAGGGACTTCATGCTTGGCCCCTTTTTGTCAGCATCCCTCTGCCGGGTTCTCTTTTGCCAACTTCACCAAGCAGGATTTATTTCCCTTCTCTTCACAATCATCTGCCGGTGAAAGACTTTCAACTGTACTCTGGATTTTACAAGACCCCTGTTGACCACTTTGACCCCCTCTTTGCCTTCTCCCAAGGCCTTCTGGTTATCACAGTTTTCAACAGACGGGTAATCGCCAGAGTTTCCTGAGTGAGCACCCACGTGGTGCCGGACTCCTCTGTTGCTGGTTTTCCTCCTCTAGTTTTAATAGCTCTTCATACTTTTTTTTTTCTTCTTTATTTACATATTGCTACACAAGCAAATAAATCAGTTAAAATATTGGAAACAACCAACATTACATCCAAAGAATACTGATACTAACTGAAAAAAAATCCACCACTAGTACATGTTCAAAAACCCCTCCTAGACCTTAGCATTTAAGTGTATTTTCCCCTGCTTTCTATAAATCAATTTTTCAACAGCCACCAAAGAGACCATCTCATCAACCCAAACATCTGAGTCAGGCGGGACTCGGGATTTCCACCCTTTCAAGATCAGTTTCTTGGCAATTGACGCACCCCTAAACAAGAACTTTCTCTCAGATATGGATAAATCCTCAAGTAAGACACCACTGCCCAAAACCATTGTCTTGAAATCCAAGTCAAAACTGCAATCCAAGACCTGCAGACACATAGTACAAACCTCCTGCCAAAAACCTCTGACCCGGACACAATCCCACAGTAAATGTTCAAGAGTGCCAATCTCCACATCACAAAGCTCTTCATACTTTCACAGTTCAATTAGCCGCTTGCTACTTTTCATTCAACACAGTTTGGTTTCTTATCGACTATTATGACCGTCTGTGATGAACCGCTTGGCCTTCTTTCTCTTTAGAGTCAAGGTCGGTACTCCAGGGACCAGCATCTCTCCCCGGCTTGATTATTAGTGGAGGAGGGTCTTGTGTACTGGTGACATCTGCTGCAACACACCCTGGCTATTGTTCTCAGTCTTATGATTCCTTCTGTGGAGGTTTCACGGGCCTTTGTTGGAAAGGCAAGGTTGCATCTCTCCTTGTCACCCTTTCGGTATGTACCATCTTTCTCCTCCTCTTGAACTGCCGCGCTGCGTTAATTCTCACGTTGTGTGATCTGCCTTGCTCGTACTGTGCTCTCACGCTCCACCTTTTATCCCAGTGGGGAAGGGAAAGGGCCGTCAGGTGTGTGTGATTCTTGTCAATTGCCTTACTTTGCCTGACCCATGTATTGGGACATGTCAGGTAAATAGCTCTGGTGTTAGTCTGTTGTCTTTCCTGTAGTGTGAAAGTGTTTGTGTCGGAAAAGGGGAAGCAGTGTTTTGGAATATCCTACTTGGTAGTGTGGGAAAAAGGTATTCAAAGAAGGGACATACTGTTTCTCACCCATCGGTGTCCCACTCCCACTCCGCAACGACCCCCCCATCCATCGGTCCTCCCTCACTGGTCCACCCCCGGGAACTGGATCCAATAGCGATGGCGGTCTCCTGGCCACCCAGATGACAGACCCCGGGGACTATGCAGGGCGACACCTTCACGTTTCTCACAATTGAGACGAGGCAACACAACAGACATTATCCACCGGGGCATTCACTGAGTGTTTGCCTCACGGGAAATTCCATAAAGACAGGCATGAGAGCTGTTTATAAGGATGCCGCAACAAGTCTTAAGCGATCCCATCAGACAGCATTTATCATTCAGGCAATGTGTGCTTTCTGATTTTATTGTAACTCAAGAGCCCAAGAGAAGAGATGGCATACCCTCCCTTCTTCCCAATTCCAACATGCCTGGAGCACAAATGTTTGAGAATATCTGGTGACCTTCTTCCATCCCAGTGCATCTATGCCTATTTTCATCAATTTATATAACCAGTATTGAATACAAGATATAATTACAGAAATCAGATTAGAAAGTGTAAGGGGGATGACTTTGAAGCACCAGCAGATAAAGAAGTATATAAGGAGACTTGTGTAATAAAAGAGGAGTATGACAACAGGTTAATTAAAATTATTCTACTGTTCCAGAAAATACATGATCACTGAAAAAGAACTTAAAAAAGAAATGAAGGGTTTAAAGAACCTGCAAAATTATGAGCATCAACATTTCAGAGAACATGAGAAATTGTTTACAAAAATAACGGAAGCACTGTGAAAAGAAAACATGAAGGAAACAGCAGCTGCTCAGAATTAATCATGTTGGAAACAGATCTCAAATAGCACTAGCTATCCGACTAGGCAAGGAACTACAGGGCCAGGATTCAGAGCTTTATGCCAGAAGACCCTGCCAAACCACGCAACAAAGAAACCCAGTAAAGGAATGTTCAGTCAAGCACATCTGCACACCGATTTATCAGCCCTAAGGACTGTGTACCAAAGTTGCTGGCTACTTTAGAAAATTAAGTGTTCAATGCTGAGGTTGCTTTCAACAACCAGGCCACAGGTTTGAAACCTGGCTGGGATAATTGAGCTGTACATCTTCCTTACTACAATTAATTTGGATATGAGCTACAGGGGCTGGGAGGATAGCTCAGGGGCAATGTGTTTGTCTTGGAAGCAAGGCAACTTATTACAACAGTTTAGAAACTGGTCTTCGGTATTGAGCGTGTTATAAAAGAAAAATTATAAATATAATTAAATAATTACATCATCAACAGCAAATGCAGTCCCTATGTAAAATATGTGTTGTTATGATTATTTGGAGTGGGATGGGAATTCTCAGGAAAGAGCCCTACCTAGCATGGTGAAAGGAATTTGTTAGGGCAATAGTCATGGCCTGCAAGCAGTGGTGGCAGGTGCATAATGGGCGTTTGGGCAAGGCTCCTCCCATTATCATCAACAAACTCCTTCAAAGTTACAAATAAAATATGCAAACTAGGTATGATGCAATTTGTTTGCAATTCTTAAAATCCCCAATTGGAATATTTCACTAGAAAACTATTTACAGAAAAAACACCAAAAAGAAGCTAAATATCAACCATCATGAAATACAGATAGAGATGAATATGTAATCATTTTAGCTAGCTCTATTTTAGTCCTAATCCAATTTTGCATGCCCCAATTACATCACATCTGTTTCTTTCGCAAATCCCAAGTTGGAAAAATAATTGTGTAACAGCAAATTGTAGCTAGGCTTCTTGCACTGCACGGCATAACATAAAGCATCCCTAACTGTCCTTACCCCTCTCTCCCACCAAATTGGGTACCACCATGTCATACAGAGCATTTTATAATGCTGGCAGAAAAGCAATGAATTAATAAGTGATTCGATTTCTCCACAAGATCATAATCCCAGCGAATGTATGTTGCTAGGGAACTGTGTACTTACATAAGCCAATGGAATAACTCGTAACCTTCATTTTATATACATATGTAGTAGATTTGATGGCTATTTTCACCTCAAATACTTTCTTGCCACAACTAGCCTCATGCCATGGACTACAATAACCGGATTTCACTAATCTACCTTTTTCCAGTTGTTTACTTTTAATGTTGTATTGTCATTGTTAGTAATCAAAGCTGGATTTTCCCAAAAGTGGCTAAGGCCATTTGACTGAACAAAGTTTTAATATTTTTATATCACCCTCTTTCATGCAATTTGGGGTTGTAATATATTTCTGGAACCACTCTCCAGAGCACATTTTGCAAATCTTAGGTCAATAAATTAATCTGGTATAACAATGGGTTTAGATTAGTTTTACTAAAGAAGTCTGTAACTTCCGGTTTCATTGAAACAGATATTGATGAGGTATATTGGGGAAAAATCAATAGGACATTCTAGCAGGAGCCATATACTTTTCAAGTTTAACAAATTCCCACATTTTCTGCAGCATATATCTCAGAAGATACTACTTTGACTTGTTAAACTTGGATAGCTTACTTTAGTGCGCTCCCCAAATTTAGAATTAAAATGCAAAAATAGCCTTGCCATTTTGAGACACTGCTACTTTGCCCTTTTTTTGGAATGAAGGGTAATTCAAGAGCTATTATAGAAAATAAAGAATCTACAGATAACAAATTGGGAAATCTTCTATATTTATTTAAAATGTCGGGTGTAATCCCTTAGTGTACCCATCAACAAAACCTTGTTTTTTTGTGCATTTATTATCAGATCTTTCTCAACACGACAATATGAAATCACACCATCTAAAAGGACTATTAATGATATTTCAGTTCTTACCACCAATACCGCCTCCTTGGTGAAGGGTAAGATATGTGTTAGTTTACAGCTATAGAGGCTACGTCTTCTTTCTCAAATATCTATTGAGACCATCTATAAAGAAGTTAAATAATGTGGAGTCCATCACACATCACACATCTCTGTCTCACTCCTGCTGTCACTTTAAAATGTCTGGGCATCTCACCCCGATGTCCATGCTGTGTATCTTTATTATTATCCCTGTGAAATATTCTTATGAAATAAATTAGGGAATGTTCCTTCTTATGTTTCTCTAGATCATTCCAAAACAAGTCTCGGTTTACAGAGTCAAAAGCACCTTTTAGGCTGCTAAAAATCTGAGAAAGATGTTCTTTTTGAGTGTGAACATATTTTGAAATGGATTCCCTGGTCAATTGCGCTCATGCCCGACTGAACGCCAACATGGGTTTGTGATGAAATTCCTTTTCTACAATCCACTGGTGTGGTTTCTCCAGTCTCTTGAGGAGCACCTTTCCCAATATTATGAAAGCAGATTAAGAGTGGTAATTACTTGGTGGGTGTTCCTATCTCTTCTTAAACACTGAGATTATTGAATGTTTGCCATGTGTCTGGTAAGCATCTGGTGCTTATGATGGCACAGAATGTCTCTACTAATCTTGTTACCCTAATTTCAACATCATATAAATAAATATTGGCTCACAATCCTTCATTTTAAGGGCAAAAATCAGAGGATTTCCCAAAATGGAATTACAGCGCGGGGTAAATTTGAGAAACTCCCTATGGAGTCGAAAAGTATGGTAATTCCACTGGACCAAGTGTCAGAACAGTGAAATTTTGGTTCACAGAATGATCACAATATTATTGCCAAACTCGTAATGAGGTTCAAAGTTCTTTCCAACAGAACATTTTTGTGCATGTCATAACTTTTAGAGAAAAGGTTGCTGTTACTAGAGTATTTGTAAAAGTGATGTTTTAATGATATTTTTGATGTGATTAAATATTGTGTTCTTGCACTCCAGCTGAACTTGTGGAGAAATCTCCAGTCTTATTACATAATAACAGTGTCAGCTTCTGTAAAGGGCAACACCATTGAACAGTTTCTGCCAGGTGAAAGAAATCGGATGTAGTAGGATTAGAGAAAGTTAGCCGACTGCAATGCTGCGGGAAAGAAATTGAACATTTCTTGCTTTATTTCATAAAGAATTTCTTTTTATTACTTAAAGATTTTCTCAATACAGGTCCTCAGACCAGGAATACATATACAATAAGGTTTACATTAAACGATATACAATGTGGCCGAAAAGGTTTAATGGGTTGTACAATATTGTGGTTTCTCATAATTTTCTTAGTCGAATGATTCTGATCATGTAAGTTCTTTTTATATAAATATGTAGACTGGGTTGGAGTAGGAATGAGATACAATCAGGAGGAATTCTATGCAGCCTATAATAATCAGACAGACTGGAGTAACAAAATGTAATTAGTGCTCATTAAATTAAAACCATATTTCCTCATATTTTTCTTGTAACTTTCTTCTGCAGAGTTTTCTCCGCTAAGTGACAGAATGATCATATTCTGTTCCCAGTCTTCACAATGGGGCTTGGTTGATTTGCATTGTTTCAAAATGTACTTTTTCAACACAAATATGGCTCAGTTGTGCCTCCTTTCATTAGATATGGATATAAAAGCATTGCACCGGGGGTATGTTTTTCAGTATTGGTGTTTTGTGTAATGTGCATTTTAATACAAACTCTATTCGCAGAAGGACTTTCCAAAAGGAACATTTTTCTTGTGCTTCAAAAAAGCTATGGGAGCAAGCCTTTCATCCATTTGCACCCGGTAGCCTTAGTAGCTGGCCTTTCAAGGGGAAGAGCCAGTCTTGGGAACTTTCCAGGAATATGAGGGTTCCACCTCCTGCCACATAGATTCCTCAGGCAAATCCCTCCCCACCTCTAGGGGGGCTGCAACGACTTATACCTTCATACACAGAGCCAGTGGTACTTAGAAACATGACAGATTTTGCATGAGTTGGGTTTGTTTTGACGGGAACTTGTACCCAACACTGCTGGGCTTCTATCAAGGGAATTCTCCCGGCCGGAAGGATAGCACACAGGCAGCGTGCTCACCTTGGAAGCAAGACAACATGGAGGAACACAGGTTTGATCCCCAGGTCTGTGCTTAGAAAACTCTGGGTATTAAGTACGTTATAAATAATGAATTATAATCATTATAATTGTCTGCCTCCTGTAAGTAAAGTTTACTACCATCAGCGACAGCGAACAGTAATTTGTGTGACAGGAACAACCTATGTTAGACAAATCTTCCATTTCATAATTTGTGCATGCACATCTCAAAATACTCTTGCACTCATTTGCATATTTACAAATTATGAATGCATAACTCTTTAGTAAATCAAACCCATGTGCCAACATCAGTCAATTTCACAGTATTTGTTTAATGATCATTTCCCATCATTATTTTCACCTCAAACAGTTCTGTCTTTATAATTGCAGTAGAATTTAGATTTTGCCAACAAGTCTTTTCATCTCCACTTATTTTTCTAGTTTAAAAACATCAATAAAGGAAAGAAAACAAACATTATTGACTCCATGCTACGCATGCTGGAGCAGTACTCGAGCAACCTGGAGGATTTGATTCGGGAGAGAACCGAGGAGCTGGAAATAGAAAAACAGAAAACGGAGAAACTCTTAACACAAATGTTACAACCGTAAGTGAGTCGTGTCTGGCTTTTCTGTTGTCTCATACAGATAATCGCTCGCATGTATGCTGCTGCGTTCTTGCGGGGTAGACAAGTGTCTGCCAATCCCAGGCCAACTGTATAAGTATAAGAAATCTGAATTTCACTTAATCAATATCTTTTATTTATATATTACACATAGCTTCTCTTTTTATTTATATACTTAGAACTATTTTGGAAAAATGATGCTATCCTCCAAATAATACAATATTTTCACAACAGTAGGTTTCAGTTTCTTTTTATTTTTACTGTTTTTTTTAAAGATTACTCTACACAATTTTGAAAGGAAAGAGGAACATTGCTGCACGGAGAATAGGTCAAACTAAGTGGGCAGGATGAAAGTTGGAGAATGGGGGTCTTTTTAGTTGTCTTGACACCTTGCTGTGTCATTCATATTCATGCTGTCGGTCTAGAAAAATGGACACCTCTCACGATTGACGGCAAACTTATTTTGGTGGCCGAAGACCAACCGTCTCATGTACATAACGATAGAAATACAGATTTACGAGTTTGACCAATGAGCGGCCATTTTGATGTAACAAGGATCACCATTTTGTTTTCTAACGATTGCTCATTGCTTTCTGTTCAAACTGCTTCTCAGCACATTTTTTGCTTACTCTGCTCGACTGTTGACATTGTTGTCTGAACGTGAAAGGACAAGGCCGCAAGGCTAATAAGGAGTTTGTTGACACACAACGTAGGCAGCTCTGGAGAGGAATGCCCAGCTCCCTACCGAATATAGCCTTGAAGGAGAGCCGCAGGGCATTTAATAATTTCACAGACAGTTGCCAGCCAGGCTCGTTATATGGTAGAAAGTGTTAGAATAAAGCAGCTAAAGGCTTGAATTATGCTCTTCTTACAGCCCCCCCCTTTTCCGAGCCCTGTAGAGCATGTCGGCTCCCAGGCCACGAATAGCACCTCAAAGATAGCAAGGTCTGGAATGTGACTCTTCCCCCGTATGTAGCTCGCTTACAAGAACAGAAGCACTGTGTTCTGTTCAACAAAGAAAAGATGTCTCTACACTTGCAAGGTTGCATATTGTTGCTTGAATAGATATTTAAAGGTGTCATATTCGTTGAAATTGTCCATCATCAAACCGAGTTCAAAGAAACCCAATAAAGGGCGGTGTTAAACATGTCACAGCTGATTTGTATGATATGCATTTTGTATATATGTAACTGATGTATGTAATTCGCTCTCTTGCGTCCCTCGAGGTCTGCGGGGCGTGAGACCGAGTTGGCCAGCTGAGACTATTTGCTGTGCAATAAACCCTAGCTTTGGGAATACAACCTCCTGTCTGGCGTATCTATTGTGTGCGGTGATTTGCCTTTTTTCCATAACTTGAGGGACCCCTAGGGTCCCCTTTCAAGATGGCACCCGAACAGGGACCCTCCCCCACTTGTTCCATCGTGTACGTTGTAATAGAGTAAAGGCGGAGAACAAAGAGGACGGGACAATCGAGCCAGGATCAAGAGGTGTTCAGGGCGCCCTGTAGAAGTGATGAGAGAGTCTTTTGCAGATCTGCACACATCTGATCACTGATCGACGTATCTGGCCAGAGAACAAAGAGGCGAGGGTCCCGAAATGAGGCAGAAGCCAAGAAACGCAGACACAACGTCACTGGTTGCGTCAGTATACAGACGAATTGTGTCCTGGAGGACAATTTGATTTATCAGGTGAGTCATACCCCGATTCAAAATAACCCTGATATTGGTTGAGAGTTGACTTTGCAAAATCAAACGCCCAGGGTAAGGTTGATTAACCAAGGGGAGGTTGAAACATGCCTGGGGTATTGTCCACCCTACCAGGGTTTTTCCGCTGCGGTAGACATATTTGGAGAATGGCCAAATTGCACCACCTGGTGGAACGCCGGAGTATGAGATGTATGAGAAGTATGGTGTGGGAGCGATAATATTCTGTGAGACTTGGCATAGGCAAACCAGAAAGCAACAAGACCATCAGTGGACGATAAATGGTAGTTTTGAGATAGCGAGAATCGATAACCTGGAAAGGGCGTTGATAAGAAAGAAAGCGTGTCCCGCATCACTTGATATCGTTAAGGACTGGAGAAGGGAAGCAATGCTCCGATTTAGAAGTAGACCGAAGCATGCGCGCAGGCATAAATTGAAAGATGAAGTAGCGGAAGAAAAGGAGGAGGAGGAGTGGACGGAGAGTCTAAGGAGGTCAGGTAGACAGAACCAGTTGAACATAGAAAAAATACACCCACAACGGGAATTGCACATAGCAGATGAAGTGATGGAAAACATATTGATCTATACAAAACAAGGCCCAAGATCAGAAGTGAGGCCAAACACACCAGTAACTATTGCTCAAGCCCCTCCCGTAGCTCAAACTCTCCCTCCCGTAGCTCAAGCCCTCCCACAGCCACAGACCGCGCACGTAGCACTTCCTATTAGCCAGCCAGGACCACAGCAGACACTCCCCGTTCCTATTGTCCCATCTGCACCTCCCGCCATAGATAGAGACTCAGTACCGTCCGTCCCTCCAGGGGTTGAAGTTGAAACCACGGGGGCGAGAGGCGGGACTGAACAAAGTGGATGCACAAGGGTAACTCGCAGTGCGATCAGCAAAGAAAGGAAGGTGGAATTGCAGCAACAGGCAGATATGTATATAGACGGGAATGATGGGACGGCAGCATTGGCTTTGATGTATGGCTTCCGAAGAAGCAACAAAAGACAGGTAGTGTTGGAATGCATGGGTGAATATTTGGTGGAGAGATGGAAACAGTTAATTGGGAAATTACCACTGCAGCGATTGTTAGATCTGAATGCATTAGCGCGCTGTAGAGAAAGAGATGAAGAAGTAAGGGAACATGTATATGGACTTTTTGAGCTTAAAAATGAATTGGATAATGATTATGCTGAAATGTTTATTGCACCTGGGTACAGGGGTAAGGATATCAGGAGAGATAGGAAGGAAGTGCTAGGGCCACATAATCAACGGCAACATTTACCATCGCCGGGGCGAAAGGCGATGGTGGACGAATTATTGTTGTTAAAACTGGTGGTGGAAGACTTGAAAGCATGCATATTGAAAACAAGGGTGTTACTGCAGGAAGTAGCAGGACATAATAAAGGAAGAGGGAACGCACAAGGGAGGAGTAATTTGAATATGCATGGGGGGCCATTGTGACCAAATCAGTGTGCATACTGTAAGGAGGAAGGACACTGGCGAGCTCAATGTCCACATTTACAGAATAGAAATGGATCTGGCCAGAGAAGATAGCACAGAGGGCACCAAGGAGCGAATGGACCAAATAGGAATAGTATGCAGCAGCACCACAATAATGAAGGTAATCAAAACCAAGCCCAAAACCAAAGTGCTCCTAACCAGAGACAGGGCCAGCAAAACCAACAGTATGGGAATCAGAGTGGGGTAAATAGAGGAAAGAATGTGAACATTTTCAACACACAGCCAAATACGTATTACAGTAATAGTAGTGACTACACATCGGATGATTTCCCCAATAGGACAGCCCAGGGCAGGGGTCGGTACCAGTGTCTATTCCCGTGAATCAGAGAGGACCCTACGTAGAAATGAGAGTCGGGAATGAGGAGCACCGCTTCCTTGTAGATACAGGAGCGCAAAAGTGTTCAATAGATCATCACTTGGTTCCGGATATACCACTATCAGGGCAAAAGAATATTTCCGTAAGGTGCGCAGGTACACCAGTCATAAACCCAGTGTCCTAACCTGTCCCAGTTACCATAGGACCATTCATTGAACATTGTGCCTTTTTCCTAACAGAAAATTGTGGGGAGAACCTGTTGGGATTAAGCTTGTTGAAAAAGCTAGGTGCGATTATACATTGCACGTCAGACGGGGTGTTTCTGACGATTTGGCCACAAGATGCCCCTGTGTCAGAATTAATGTCTGAAACTTTGCCAGGAGAGTTAAGAAAAGTGCCAACCTGTATATGGGCGATGCATGATAACGATGTAGGATGCTTGAAAATAGAGCCAGTGAGGATCATTTTGAAAGAAGGAGTTACACTGCCGCAAATTCCCCAGTATAAAAGTTCGGCTAACGGAGAGAGAGGATTGAAAAGTATTGCTTCAGATTTGGTGAAATTAGGTGTAATTGAAGAAATTACAGGCAGTACATGTAACAGCCCGATTCTTCCAGTGTATAAGAAAGGAGGCAATGAAGTACCATATCGTTTCATAATTGATTTGCGCGTGCTAAACAAAGTAGTAGATCCACAATTTCCCTTGGTCCCAGACGTCACTACAATATTGACAATGATGCCTGCCTCAGCAGAATACTTTAGTGTAATTGATCTAAAAATGCTTTCTTTAGCATTCCGGTGGACAAGGACAGTAGATATTTTTTCGCGTTCACATTTGGGGGACGATCATTTACATTCACGCGCATTCCACAAGGATATACGGAAAGTCTGAGTATTTACAGTAGAGCGTTAAAAGAGCAGCTAGACATGGTAGAATTACCAGTGGTGTGTGTACTATTGCAATACATAGATGATCTGTTGATCGCTGCTGATACAGAAGAGATTTGTAAAAAGAGCACCGTATTACTACTGTCACACCTAGCGGCACATGGCCATAAAGCTAGTTTGAAGAAGTTTCAATATAATCGAAAGGAGGTGGCTTATTTGGGCTACCTACTTTCGAAAGAAGGGAGAAGGCTAACGCCAGAACGCATAGAAAGTATTTCTTGTATGCCTATTCCAAAGACACAGAAAGGAGTCAGAGCCATAATTGGCATGGCTTCTTATTGCCGGCAGTGGATCAGTAATTTTGCTCTGATTGTGAAGCCAATGGCGCTATTAACTAAGAAGGATGCGGTGATGCCTTTGCAGTGGAATGAAGAATGTCAGAGAGCGTTTGATCAATTGAAAACTGCATTATGTTCTGCTCCAGTTTTGGGCACACCGAATTATGAAAAAGTTTTAGATTGTTTGTATGCGAGAATGAAGGATGTGCATTGGCTGTTTTGACACAGGAACAAGGTGGAAGAAATAGGCTGTGCGGCTATTTTTCTTCTGCGCTGGGCCCTGTAGCGCGCGCACTACCACGATGTTTGCGATCTGTCGCGGCGGCTGCTGCGTCGGTGAAACAAACGGAAGGGATGGTATTGGGGCATACTTTAATTCTGATGGTGCTACATGCCATAGATGTCCTATTAAATAGGACACAGACACAACACCTCACCTCTGCTCTACTGACAAGATATGAAATTATCTTATTCGCACCCCATATCCAAATTATGAGGTGTAGCACTTTGAATCCTGCAGAATGAATGCCACTGCCCACAGAAGAAATTGGTGACAATGAATCACCACCCCATGATTGCTTAATGGTCACTGAGGAAGAAACGAAGGGGAGAGTTAATTTAAGTGACATCCCACAAAAGGAGCCAGATGGGGAGTTATTTTGTGATGGCTCTTGTATTAAACTACCAGATGGCACGTCAACTGCCACCTACGCTATCACTACCGTAAAGAGCGTTGTAGAAAGCAATAGAATCCCCTGCAACTCGGCACAAGCCGCAGAAAACATAGCATTGACCAGAGCCTGTGAGATTTCTGAAAATTTGAACGTGAATATATATACTGATAGTCAGTATGCTTTTGGGGTGGTTCATAACTTTGGTCGACTCTGGGCTGAGAGGGGTTTCTTGACATCGCATGGGGCCAGAATTCAACATGGTCCTTTGATTGTACGATTGCGGTCTGCACTCACGTTTCCAAAGCGCCTAGCAATAGTGAAATGCGAGGCACATAAAAAGGTAACATGCAAAGTGGGAGAGGGAAACGCATTTGCAGACAGAATTGCGAAACAAACTGCCACTGATTTGAATAATAAAATGATGACAGTCCAGACTGAGGAAGTACCCTGTATGATAGAAGATGGAATTGCCACTGTCAAAGAAATGCAAACCGAAGCCACGGCCGATGAGATACAAGGGTGGGCAGAGGGCTCTGCTGAGTTAGATTTAGAGGGTTGTTGGGTGGACAAGGGAACTAAAAACTGGATGTTGCCAAATTCCTATGTAACTGCAATGGTCACAATGGCTCACAGCCCTACCCACATCTGTGCCAAGAAAATAATCCAGCACCTATCTACGGTATGGAATAATGTAAATATAAAGAAGAATGCAGAGAGGTTGGTGCAGAACTGCATTACGTGTTTACAACACAATGTAGGAAATGGAACAGCGAGTCCAATAGGCAGTTTTGGCCCGCCCTCTATGCCTTTTGAGGTAATCCATTTTGATTTCATAGAGATGGAGAGGTGCCAAAACTTGAAATATGTCTTAGTGGTGATCTGTGCATTCAGCAAGTAGGTGGAGGCATATCCCTTAAAAGACTGCACAGCAATGAGTACGGCAAAAGTAATGCTTAAAGAATACTTTTCCCGTTTTGGCTTGCCCCGTGTCATATGGTCAGATAACGGTCCACATTTTGTGGGCGCAGTGGTATTACGATATGTGCAGGTCTTCAGATTGATAAGAGATTTCATAGTTCGAGGCATCCGAGTTCGGCCGGTCTTGTTGAGAGGCACAACGGAATCCTCAAGTCAAAAATTAGCAAGATATGTGCAGGGAGCAAGTTGAGTTGGGTGGATGCATTACCGATAGCGCTATTGTGCATGCGTACGTCTGTACAGGCTAGAACTGGGCTCTCCCCATATGAGATTGTGATGGGGAGGCTGGCGAATGTTTGGTGCTCACCTCAGCCAAAGCGACTGAGTGAAGTAGAGCATCCTGTACTTAGCACTTATTGTGGCCTTTTAATGCAGAATTGCATTTGATTCATCAGCAGGTGCAGGAGGCTCTACACGTAAGATATACTGGTCCGGGGCACCCGCTGGAGGCAGGAGTCTGGGTGCTGCTTAAGAACTTTGAGAGAAAATCATCGTTAGCACCCAGGTGGTGCGGCCCCTATCAAGTGCTTCTGGCAACGCAGACGGTGATACGGGTGGATGGGAGGAAGCTGTGGATTCATGCCACCCATGCCAAAAAGATCCCATCTTCACTGAAAGACTTGAAAAGAGGCGTAAAGAGACAGTGGTCCCAGAAACTAAAGAAACTGCTGCCAGTCCACCGCCGCTAAATCTGTCCGAGCGAGAAGTGAAACTCGAAACAAAGCCTGAAAAGATTGCCAAAAAGGGGGAAGGGCAAAGAGTGCTCCAACGTTGCCCAGCAGAACCTACATCACTGTTGGCCGACACGAAATCTGCATTGCAAATAACGGCAGACACTAGACGTGTACCCCTTTGGCGCCCACCAGCACTTGCCATTGCGCCAGAGCCAAAGAGCGAATCCGCATCACAGTCGCGCCGCACACCAGCACCTGCCATTGCGCCACAGGCTGACTCTGAGCCTGGATCTGGAAGTGCACCGGCACAAAATACCAGGAGTGAGGCGATATGATTTGCGACCTCGAAAGACAGAGTGATCCACAGTTCTTTGGTGTTTATGCTAACCTCTGGTTCCGCTCATGGACGGAGAAGGAACTAGAGGTGTAGAGGAGAGAAGCGTGAGAGTTGTGCAAGTCGGACAATTCAAGACTCGCGGCTCCTCAGTGCAATCATAAAAAGTACATGTGTCCTGAACCAGAGCGGACAAGCTGGGCGCACATGGTACAAAGGCAATACAGAACTGTTCAGAAGTCCTCTGAGCAGTGTGAGAAAGGACAAGTGATCTTGCCTAGAACGAATAAGTAACCCAGGCTGCAAAGGGCTGGCAGACTAAACTGTTGACAATTCCTTTGAACTTATTAACATCCGGACAAGTGCAACGAACAGAGATATCCATGACGAACTTTGTCAGGAAGAAGAAGGACGGTGAGAAAAATGTCGGGACCGGTTTCAGCCTCCTCCTGCACCACTGCTGAGAATGAGTTAGTTATAAAGACTGTAAACTTAGGGAAAACGCATGGTAAAAAAAATTGTATGCTGATCTTGACAATAATCATGTGCTTCATGAGTGTGGTAGCACCAATAACGACAGCTTTTGTGTTATGGTATGTGGAATCTATACACCCATTGGGAATGTTCTTACCAATAGTTAATATATCCACTACTGAAAGCCTGGTTCAGGTGATTACTTATACCTTGTCCCCAATGGAAGAGAGACACAGAGAAGGGTATGGAAACAATAATTAATACTCATCATGAATATGACGCATGCAATTCTAAAGAAAAATAATTGCTGGGTATGCGCCCATTTACCGCAGCATGCGGGGAAAGGAATAGGCTGGTATGTACAACCATTACCATTAAGTTCTGCATGCAGTGCATCTTTAAGTGCAATGTTTTATGGGAAGTGGAATATGAGTAGTAGGGGTCAATTAGATAGAACAAACATGAATGAGTTTGAGGAAATAATTATGAGGCCTGTGGGTTGTTCCATATTCCATAAAGCGCGAGTGATGATCCCAGAACCTACGCCTAAAAGTATGCGAAAAATCACACGACAAAATAGACAAGATAGATTGTCCCCGCCAGTTAAAACATCTGTGATGACGTTTTGTGTAAGGACAGACGGGAACAAAGATGCAATCCCCCCTTCTTACACGGTGAATTACAACCCGAGAACTGTCCCTTTTTGTCTAAAAAAGAAAGGCTCCTATTCAGTAGTAACATTTACTGGATGCATGAATACAGCGGTACTAAAATGGGAAATAGAACCAGTATATGTGGGAGATCCTGTCTATTTTATATGTGGAGAAAAAGCATATCCTTGGTTGCCCAGAAACTGGGGAGGTACATGTTACCTAGGTTTACTGTTCCCGAGAGTGTTCCTCTTAGAAACAGCAGACATAGCCAGGCTATCCAGATCTAGAAACCGAAGGAGTAGCAAAGGTGTTTTGATAGCGAAGGACGTAGCAAAATCATTCATACCATTCTTGTCCCAGATAGTGTACTCCTATAACATAAGGCAGCTGTCCAGAATACTAAAGGATACGATAAACACAACGACAGATATACTATTTAACATGACGTTGGAACAAAAGGGAATTAGGTTAATGACGCTGCAAAATAGAATGGCTCTCGATGTAATCCTGGTTGATCGTGGGGAATTTGCAAAATTGTGGGATCAGTGTGCTGCGTATTCGTAGATGACTACTCCCCTACGATTTTTGAAGCAATAAAAAAAATGCATGTCCTAGGCTTCGAACTCCCTACTGGAGAGGGGGGCTGGGAATAGGGTCCTGGTTCTGGGGAATACTGCGTTCTTGGAGATGGAAGTTGATTGCAATATTAGTAGTAGTGTTTGGAATATTAATAACGTGCTGTTGTTCCATACACTGCCTACCAATAGTTTGCACTGAGATAACTGAGGGATGTACTAAGGGATGTATGCATATGATAACAAAAAGAAAACAAACTTATGGCCGGAATGACAGAGACACGAATGAAATGAAAACAGTGAAGGAATGAATGGCAATAGATATTAATGACGATGATGATGCTTATAATAACATGCAAAATTCAGACATAGGTACTTCAGACTCATCGTCATCAGAGGAGGATGCTATGAATGAATGAGACGCTTGGCATACGGCCAAAAGGAGGGTTTGTCGGTCTAGAAAAATGGACACCTCTCACGATTGACGGCAAAGGTATTTTGGTGGCCAAAGACCAACCGTCTCATGTACATAACGATAGAAATACAGATTTCCGAGTTTGACCAATGAGCGGCCATTTTGATGTAACAAGGATCGCCATTTTGTTTTCTAATGATTGCTCATTGTTTTCTGTTCAAACTGCTTCGCAGCACATTTTTTGCTTACTCTGCACGACTGTTAACATTGTTGTCTGAACGTGAAAGGACAAGGCCGCAAGGCCGCGAGGCTAATAAGGAGTTTGTTGAAACACAACGTAGGCAGCTCCGGAGAGGAATTCCCAGATCCCTCCCGAATATAGCCTTGAAGGAGAGCCGCAGGGCATTTAATTATTTCACAGCTGCCAGCCAGTCTCTTTATATGGTAGAAAGTGTTAGAATAAAGCAGCTAAAGGCTTGAATTATGCTCTTCTTACGACCCCCCCTTTTCCGAGCCCTGTAGAGCGTGTCGGCTCCCAGGCCACGAATAGCACCTCAAAGATAGCAAGGTCTGGAATGTGACTCTTCCCCCGTATGTAGCTCGCTTACAAGAACAGAAGCACTGTGTTCTGTTCAACAAAGAAAATATGTCTCTACACTTGCAAGGTTGCATATCGTTGCTAGAATAGATATTTGAAGGTGTCATATTCATCGAAATTGTCCATCATCAAAGCAAGTTCAAAGAAACCCAATAAAGGGTGGTGTTAAACATGTCACAGCTGATTTGTATGATAAGCATTTTGTATATATGTAACTGATGTACGTAATTCACTCTCTTGCGTCCCTCGATGTCTAGAGATACACGTCGCGGGCGAGAGACCGAGTTGGCCAACTGAGACTATTTGCTTTGCAATAAACCGTAGCTTTGGGAATACAACCTCGTTTCTGGCGTATCTATCGTGTGTGGTGATTTGCCTTGTTTCCATAACGCGAGGGACCCCTAGGGGCCCCTTTCAACGCTTGTCATATCTCCATTGCTCCCAAATACAATCTCCTTCCTTGTGTCTTCCTTGTGGTGTATATATTATTTTCTTGATTTATTTTAATTGTAATACCTCTCGCCACCCCACTGTAGAGGAGCGGCCCAATGCTCTGAAGGAAGTCCCGCCCCCCCTCCCACCTGTATGTTGGAAGCCTGAGATTGTGCCATGCTTGACACCAGCAGTTTTGACCATCCCGCTGCGAATCTTCGAGAAAAAGTATCCACTAAGAAAACCCTGTCAGATGTACTCCCGAAGAGATGGCAATCTCATGGAGGAAATCCCTGAAGGAATATGAGAGAGAACAAGAAAATGAGCTGGTGGCTTCACAAGAAGCGAGAGTGACGCACAGTGAAGACTGGCTGAAGAAAATGTATGATCCTTGTAGAAACTGTTGACGAAATAAAGAATCCAGTAAACTTTCACATGCAAAAAGAAGATTGCGCGTGTGAAGAGTATTGCAGAAAATGCAAGTTGTTCAATAAATATACAGATGATGTAATGCATGTAGATCAAGTAATCTTAGAAGCTGGCTATGAGCAGTGAATAGACTGCAGGCAAAGCCACCATTATATAGAAACTGGACATCAGTGTCACAACTTTAGTAAGCTTAAACCCATGAAGAAAAGAGCAGAGCTTTGTTGCAGTAAATAATTAACCGAGATCATGGATGAGTCTGGAAGGGCTGTCTGGCCTGGTGTCAAAGCTGAAGCAGCCAAGACTGGTTATCTATTCTTGAAGGCAGTGAACGTGAGATTCTGAATCATCCCTTGTTAAGGTGCAAAGAAAGAGCTCCATGACTGCCAAGTTTTATTAATTAAAGACAATTAAATGCAGTAAAATGGACCAGATAGTGGTATCCCGTCACGTGTGCCAAATATGGAAATAGAAGCAAGTGAAGAATTCGAGAACAATGATAGTGTGTGCTCCCACTCCTTTATATTCCCAGAGACTAGGTGTTATGCTCACCTGGTATCCACAGGGACGCCACCCAGCCGGGTTACTCGCTGGTATGCTTCTCAGCTTTTCCCTGAGGTGGTCTGCGGGGAAGGTTCTGCCTGAAAATACAGGAGGACTGTGTTCAAGACTGGACCAACTGGGGTAAGTATCCTCTCTCCACCCCCGTATGCTTTCAGTCCCTCTGGCACCCTCTCCTCACGTTGTGGTAGAATTAGGCGTGCTCTCCGTCCTGCCTCCTTTGCAGGGGCACGTTGTCTTAAATGAGCGAGTGCAGTCCAGTTACTTCACTGACGCCGGCCCGTTTGATATTGTTCAGGTAGGTTGTATTGCTGTTCTTTAGTTTTGTTGCTATCCTGCATGCCTTTCTTTGTTTAAAATGTCTCTTTTTTCTCCCTTAGGTATGCGGAGCTTCAGCGCGGCAAACTGACTTGGTTGAGCCCCACTGGTAAATGATGGCGCATTAAGAGCGCTATGATGCGGTAAGTAAGCGCTATGCGCAGCGCTGCAAAGTCTTGCCTTTGCTAACCTGTGTTTTCCTTCCTTGTAGGTCGCAGTGTTCTTCAGCGCGAGTGGAATGTCCGGAGTGGTGCCAGCCAAAAGGTGACCAGCCAGGTAAGCCTTTTGAGCAGTTAGTAATTTGTAAATGTCTCTACAGCTTTCTTTAATGTTGCCTCTATCTTCCTCTTTAAGGTTGTTCTGTCCGGGAGGCGTGCAGATTCGAGGAAGCTGTTCTCAGTAGCTGCGAGTGTTTAAAGATGAAGACTGCAGGTAAGATGCTGCTGCTAATGATGTTCCTTTTGTCTCCTTGCAGGTTCTGCTTCTCCGAGGTTCGAGGGAATAGCTGGACACGGTGAGTGTCACGTTGCAAGCTGCAAAGTAACACGAAGCATGTTCTGCAGTCAGGGTGTGGTTTGTATAGCCCAGGTAAAGTAGTACCAGGGAAAGTAGTTCCAGGCCTGCCACACCCAAAACACTAGACCGCATAGCTTGGTTCTTAGGGAACCAAGCTATATGGATGCTTCCATGTTGGCCGACAATACAATAAAGTAGTTCCCAAGCTGATTGTTGTTCATGGTGTATGAGCCTGGCGCCATAGGCGCCAGGACTGGCCCCATGAGGGCTTTTGAAGAGGATGCCAGGCTCTAGAGGCCCGAGTCTTGACTCCACCTGGCCAATGGGTTTGCCAGAGGGGGTTCTGGGCGAGGGTTGTGACACTAGGATTGCAAGGCCAAGTTCAAAGACAATCTTCATGGTAGTGGGCATGGGTGATGAGAGACGTTGGGCTAATAGGGTGGGAGGTACAGTCAAGTCCACCTCCTGGCACCTGGGGTATGATTTTAGGTGAAGCTAGTATGCTAAATGTTCCAGACTGGCACGAGCGTGCCAACCAATTGTAGAAGGCCATATAACGAAGGGCCTTATGGTTTGACAGCCAATAATATACTGTGTACTTAATAATGATGAAGATGACTTGCACTAGGGGTGGGCACAAGGTGTCCACTTGACATTAAAGACTCAATCACAACCCAAACCCTTATAGAAAGTATACTTAGATGTTCTTCCTGAGCGTATCACAGTGTAGTATTATGTAACGTATGACACATTTTTGCTATATAAATGTAATTTTTTTATATGATGCACCGAGAAAGCTTTGCGATGTCCGTTGATGTCTCTTGTAATTCCCAGTTTTAGACAATTGATATTAAAACAGAAGACCTTTGCCGTCTTCCTGAGCTGGTTCTGTTATTTAGTGTAAGAGTTACTCTGCTTCCCATCCACTTCATGACACGCTACCCAAAGGGCCATATGTTCACCACTGTATATGATAGTATTCTATCTTCTCTCCAGAGTTATTTATTTATTTATTTTAATTTTTGTAACGCGCCAACATGCCCCCGGGCCTCAGGGCGCACACAGAACAAAAACACAGACGAACACAACAGGCATGAGAACAGAGGGATAGAAGAGTCAGAGGATTATTCCAAGTTGAAGAAGTGAGTCTTTATAGCACGTTTGAACACGGTATAGCTTTGGATCTGATGTAATCTTGCTGGAAGTGTGTTCCAAAGAAGGGGACCCTGAGCATCAAGGGTAGTACCTCCAAATTTGGCTGTCCTGAATTTAGGATGTTTGAGAATGATCGCAGAGGAAGAGCAAAGGTTCCTCACATTGGGTTTGGTGCTAATGCGGGATGACAGATAGATGGGGCTGCTTAGACAGAGGCATTTGTGAGTCGTGGTAAGCATCTTATGTGTTATGCGATGTTTGACGGGAAGCCAGTGGAGTTTTTTCCTGAAGGTGGAAATGTGTGTACGACGAGACTGATTGAAAATGTTACTCACAGCATTATTCTGTGCCACTTGTAGAGATTGGATATTAGAGACTGAGGTGCCCGCCAAGAGACTGTTACAATAGCCCAATCTTGAATTAACCAGGGCAGTGGACAAAAGAACATAGTTCTCTTCTGAGATGAATGGTCGAATATATCTTATTCTCTTGTTTATAAGACTACAGCTGGATTTAATGCTGGAAACATGGGATTTCACGGAGAGTTCTTCATCAAGAACTACTCCTAATGTCTTAACTTTCTTTTGAACAATAATGGTATTGTTGGCTAGTGGAAACTATCGTAGTTAGAATCAAGTTTCACCCGAGTGTTTTTAGATGCCACGATAAGGAGTTTGGTCTTTTTATCATTCAGGGCAAGAGAATTGCAGGCCATTCAATCTTGTGTGGCTTTGTATATTTTGTTGATGGTTTCCGTGTCACTGCTATATGAGCCACTCAACTGTATAACAACATGAGTATCATCGGCGTAATTTGTATATTTCACTCCTAATTTGTTCAAGAGGTCAAGAAGGGGCCGGATGTAAAGATTAAAGAGCAGTGGCAACGGACAGGAGCCCTGAGGAACTCCATAAGTCTGAGAGATTGCAGAAGATTGATTATCACCAACGCAAACCCTTACCATTCTGGGGCCCAGAAAGAAGCAATCCATTTGGATGCAATCACAGAGCAGTTGGCGACCTCTCCGAGCCTTGACACCAGTAAGCTGTGATCAACCAGGTCAAAGCCTGCAGAGAGATCCAATAGCATGAGCAAAGCAGCTTGGTTTTTATCAGTTATGCTGGCAAGTTTAGATTTGAGATCCAGCATAGCTGTCTCAGTCCCGTGACGAGCTCTGTATCCCGACTGACGGGTACCCAAGATGTTGTATTTTTCAACATGGGCCTGTAGCTGTAAGTAGGCAAGTTTGTCAAGTATCTTGAGCACGTAGGGCACGTTGGTTATGGGCCTGTAGTTGTCAGTGTTGGCTGGATCAAGGTTTTCCTTTTTCAGTACAGGAGTGATCCATGCCGACTTTAGCAAGTCCGGCACCAGACCCTCATCAAAGGAAAGGTTAACTAATTTGGTGATCCATGGAACCAGGGAGTCCAAGGATTCCTTAAGAATACTAGTGGGGCAGTCATCAGCGGGACAATACGTGGCTTTAAGATCCTGTATGATTTTAGATACTTCGTCTTCCGTATAGTGCGTGAATGAAAATTGAGGGATAATGTTTTCATGGGTGTTAAGTGAAGTGGTATCGGTAAGAGATTGTATGGAAGTTACGTTGCCTAAGGCTTTACTGATTTTTTCTTTGTGAGAATCAATCTTAAGAAGAAAGGCATCATGAATTCCCTGACACCACTTGTTATCCTTGATGATGTGGTTAGTGGGTGGAGGCTGATTTTGAAATTCCGCTAAGATTTTAAAAAGCTCCCCAGTGTTAGATTTAGCATTCACTATTCTTTCGTTATAGTGTATGGCCTTAGCTTCTATGATGAGTTTTTTGTAGTTGAGAATGGATTTTTTATATTTTGATCGGGTGTTTTCATTAGGGTCTTTCCTCCAGGCTCTTTCAAGGGCTCTCTTTTCTTGTCTGGCAGTAAGAATTTCGTTATTGGCAAAGTGTTCTTTGCGGTTTCGGTCTTAATTGCCTTCATTTTTAATGGAGCGTTTCCTTGATGTTAGTAGACAGATGGTTTATACGTTTTGAGGAATCAGCAAAATTGTCTAGGGGTTGAAGCTTGGTAAACAGTAGTGCGGCAAATGTAGGGGCATGTAGGGGCAGTAAGATTCTTTGGATTACGGGACATTTTTTGTATACGTGGGTTAGTGTTAAGTTTGGGAGGAGGAAGTGGTAGTGAGGTGGTAGTGAGATCTTGGCTTGAATGAGAAAATGGTCAGACCAAATACATGGCGTGACCAGGATGTCAGAGATGTTAGTGTTTTGGGACAGGAGCAAGTCTAGAGTGTGACCCTTACTATGCGTGGGAGACTCCATCCACCGGGTAAGGCCAAAGGAGGTGATGGTATCCATAAGGTCGGTACCTGCTTTGCCCTGTTGGTCGTTGGCCCAGTAGTTAAAATCACCCATAACAATAACGGGGCCCTTAGTGGTACTGATCTGAGCCAGTAGATCACTAAGCTGTTCTTCAAAGAGGGGCATGATTTTGGGTGGTCGATAAATCGTGAGTGTGTTTAGTGTGGTGTGTGGGGAAGTTTTTATTTTCACCCATAAACTCTCACATCCTTCCGGCAAAGTGTGGGGAATTTCATAGCATTCAAGACTTGACTTGCACATCATTGCCACTCCGCCACCTTTGCCTAACAAACGATCTGCTCTGAAGAGAGAGTAGTCGTCGGTCAATGAGAGTGTGGTCTGAGTGGGAAGGTCGGGGTTGAGCCAGGTTTCGGTTATGCCGAAAAAGTCGGGCTTGAGCTCATTGGTAAGGTCAGAGATTTCCACACCATGCTTATATAGCAAGCTTGTGTAGAGAGATAAAAAGAGGAGAGAGAGATAAAACTAGCAATGGCGCGATCTTGGGTCCATTCATGTTTGATGTTTTCTTCAAACACATGAAGAAGCAGAAGCAAGAAGCAAATGTAACTTACTTTAAAAGGGGAAACAGAGTGCGAGCCGGTTAGTCACGGACCTTGCAGGAGTAGTGATTCCTGGCAAGCCGGCGAGCTGCGGCGATGACCGGTGAAGACCGGCGCGACCCAGAAGCGCCGGCGCTGAAGCGCCTGAACACAGGAAATATACGCTAAGGGTTCTAGGAAATGTAGTTCAGAGAAAACTACTTTCAGTTTCTTGCAATCCTTAACATCACACAATGAGAGTTATCTGCATTTCACTGATGCTGTGAGAATTAGTGCCAGTGAAAATGTCTGAACTAAACCTTGTCTGTCCCTTCCGAACATGCTAATTGGAATAGTCAGTTCCATCTCCGTTTTCCATAGTGGAGATCTGGAGATCTGGAGATCTGGTTAAAGATACTAATCCAATAGTAACATAGTAGTTTATAAATTATATGTGAATCAAGGAATCGTCTTTGATACGCCTAAAACATTTATTTTAGAAATCGGTTTATTTAACCTCGCTGATGTGATGACAAGATATATAGTATTGGGTTTTTGCAAAGTTGGTTGAGCAAATGCATGTTGCATTCATTCTAAGGATGTTCCCAAAGTCTTTCTCTGTAAAGGTGATATTTAGTTACTCTGACTATTTGTAGATAGGGTTAGCGTGTGTCCTGTGGTTCAACAAGATGTTGTAATAATAAAGAATATGTTTCCTAGTATTTATTGAATTAATTAAGGTATCCTTACTGATAATCCTTTATTAGTATCCGGCGAGGGACAATGAGCTTGTAAAAAGCAAGCTAATTGGCCCTCGCCCGGGCCTTACCTGCCCGACAAGTCTCCAAGCCTTGCTGCGTCCCAGAGTTCTGTCCGCGATTGGCCAATATGAAAAGGGAGAAGGGACTACATGTAGTCCTTTCACCCCTTCCATGGTGGTTTTTTTTTATTAACTTTTATTATATTTTTTTTTAATGGCTGCCATGGAAAGGGAGAAGGGACTATACATAATCCCTTCTCCCCGAAACCTGGCGGCAAATTTATTTTGCTTTTTTTCTTGAGTCGAGAAACAGTTGCAGCGCCGTTTCTCGACTCGAGGAAAATTGCAATTAGTACCCTGGTACGATGTGCTGGGGTACTAATGGCAATATGACCCTCGGAGGGGGGGGCATTACCGGTCGGTTACCCGACTGGTAGTCCCCTCCCTCCTCGGGTCATATTGCCTAATTATTGCCTTGGTACCTTTGTTTTTAATTCATAGTTTTGTTAGATGCATTTGTTTAAAGTTTTCCTGGAAGTGGTGACGTCAAGTGTTAGAATTTCACCCATCCTACTATAAACATATATATCTCCTTCATGCATTATATGTCATATAGGTTATGCTTATATTTGTCTGCCTTTGTCCCTAATATAGATTACAAATAATCAATTCCAGATTAGGCCATAATGGGCCTATCCAAGTTATGCTGTTTGGACTCCTTATCACCTTTCAGAGGCCGACTCATTTTTGGATGGTGTTTAACTGTCATTTCCTTGTGATCCTTGTTTCAGCCAAAATCTGTGTCTGTATGAGGCAGTGGCCTGCTTTACGCAGATCAAAAATAGCAGTTTCTGAGTAGCTTTATTTTGAGTAACTGTATCCTTCTCAGAAGTGATAACTGTAGGCTATTCCAACACTATAAGTCTCCTCTGCTCTTTGAATTTTATTTTACAATAGTTCTTGTCAAATAAATAGGCAAGGTAATATATCATTTAAACCCCTAAGTAGCTTAATTGTTCTCTGTTTATCCTATCTTGTGAGTACATTGTGGTGCAGCCCTGCTTCAGCTATTTAGCCACGAGGCTTGTGCATCGCTTTCTATGAATGTTTCCATTTCATCTAATTCAGTCATATTTCCACCCAAGAAAAGAATAATGTTCTCCACGAATAATCTAATTTTTATCGCAAACCTTTTCCGCTGAAATCCCTTTACACTGACATTGAGGGGATCTTCGTAAAGACTGTATTGGAAAAGCCCGAGTTACAAAATAGCGGGGCCGACTCGCTCGCATTTTGTAACTCAAGCTTTACCGCATGTGCCTTTCTGTCCCCCTGCTTTACTTGTAATTCATGGAGGGGACACGCCCGCAACCTCTGCATCACCTAATGCCAAACTAGGGGAGCAGGGGACACCCGCCGCAACCCCAGCTCCCCTTGTTCCGCATTGTGGGCTATGTTTTTTTTTTACAGAGCCGAATTCACACCAAACATCACATTCAGCTTTTTATTTTCGACCTTTTGGTGCCTTATCATATTGGACCTCAAGGCTTTTGCTAAAGACTGCAAAGATATCGGTAACATCCAGGGGGAAGAGGGCCTCCTTGTCTTGATTCTCTTTTTATTGAGATAACTTTTGAGTAACTCTATCTTTGCTTTGAGAGACGTGAGTATGGGGCTTGTACAAGCCTAACAAAGGTGTAATGTAATCTTAGTACAGAATGTTCAGGTGTATCTCCACAGCTACTGGACACATGACTTGAGTTACAGTATGACTGAACACCTGAGCACAGACATATCTTGGCAATACTCTGCAAGACCTTGTTCTAGTTTGGGAAGCGGTTGGGACTACAGTCATTGTCCTGAAGCACTTCTTTAAGGGCTGATATTGGGACAGGAACCCAACAGAAGCAATTTTAATACATTCTGAAAAACACCTGTCCAGCCTAATTAAGGGAGATTAGTTGGTTTGACAAAAATCACATGTTGCTACAAATGAGGGAGCACATGGGGATCACCCGGTTTCTCCTGTGCCCAGATCCCCGATGATCTAACTGAAATTATTTCACCCCAAATCTGCTCTGTAGCTCTTAGCTCTCCCCTGGCAATAGCCACCTCTATGGAAAACATCAATTATTATAGAAAGTATACGTGTGATTGGTACTTTATTATTGTACCTATATAGGCATACATATAACCAGTATCACAAACACTGCCTGTTTTATCTAAATCTTGTCACATTTTTCTGAGTTAATGCAGCCATTTCTGTCTGCAAAAGTAGCAGTATGAAAATTAATTGGTAGAACCTGAATGGTTGTTTTTTTAAATTCCTGACACATTAAGGACATGTAACACTGACTTCTGCCTTTTAACACAGCAGTCTGAAAGGTCATGTATTTATGCAGCTATCATGCAGGTTCTGGTCAAATACAAACATCACAAATTGCGACCTCCGACCAAATGATTTCTAAGCAATACAGCATTCCAGCAACACAATTCAATTAAACTCCTTAGCAGGTGTCATTTCGACTTTTTTTTTGTTTTACATGTAGATGAGTAAATAACGTAATTTTTGAAATGTCATATCATTTGTTGAAGTGGATTATTGAAGAAGGTATCTGGACAAAGGTGGCGAGAGGAGATAAGCACTTGAGTGGGGGTGTAGGATCAGTGGGTGAAGATGGTTCAGGAGGCATGAGGAGCTATCGGAGTGGTGGGAAATTGAAAGGAACACTGGAAGGGATGGGGTACAGGCACTCTGGCGAAGCAAAAGGCACATTGGGGCAGAAGGCGCACTGAGGGGACAGAAGCACACAGGGGGACTGGGCATAAAAGGATCACTGGAGGATTAGGTGCACATTGGAGGCAAAAGGAGTACGGCTGAGGCAAACAGAGTACTGTGGGGCAAAAGAGCAGCGCGGCTGTGGTAAACGATCACTGGGAGTTGAGAGGAGCATTGGGTTTGGGGTGGTAGGGATGGGATACAGGATGAAGAAAGACATAGGGATGGGCATATCTAAAATGCCCCTGGCACAAAGGTGGGGAGGAGCCTCTGTGTGAGGATGTGGACTCAAAATGAACATCGGTGACAAACAGCATCCCTGGGGCAAATGGAATTACTGTAGATGGGGGGCTGGTATCACTAAGAAGGGATGTTATAAATACCACTGTCGGTGAGTCAACAACCCGTGTGTGGAAATGGTATGGGTACCCCTCCTTTGGTGGGGCACAAATACCACCGACATGGTGGTGGGACCACTATGTGGTGAGTGGGTCTACTGGGAGAGGGAACAATAAACACTGGGCAGGGCAGAGGGACCCCTCCACTGCAGATACTGTGGGTGGCTTCGAGACCACTAGGCATGATGAGGAACAACTGAGATGAATTCATGAACCCCAAGACCAATTAGTTGGAGGTGACGGCGAAAGGAATGGGGCTAAAGAGACAGTGATCAGGGACCACAAATGAGAAGGAAGGAGCCTATAGGGTAGGAAGCACCATGGATCTAAAAGGCATGCTGGAATGGCATAAAAGGTGGAGACAGAGAACAGGGTGCCAGGGAGTGAAAGAATGAGGGTCCAAAGAACAGTGGGTGTGCCCTGGAGAAGGAGCACACAGAGCTAACGTGTGATCCATGCAGGCATGCGGTTGCATTGCGTGTAGCCTACTCCAGGGCATAGTTTGCTGTTCATGTGTATGGTAACTAGTCGGGCTTTGGCACAGAGTGCTCGGGGGGAATGCACTGTCGAGGTGGAAATGGAGGGATTTTATGGTGGTGACACCAGCACAGAGGGCAAAGTGGTATTTAGGAGGAAAAGTGCAATTAAGGAAAGTGGCGTTGGGGTACCTACCACACCAGGTCCTGCATCTCTCACCAAGCTTGTCCAGCAACATTAGCTGTTGTAGCATGGTGGGTTAGGAAACTGGAGGAGGAACAGCAAAGGGAGCACATTGTGGTGCTGGGGAGAGATGAGGGCTTGACATGTAACAGGACATGGACGCAAGCTCCAAAGAACCAACAAGAAGCATGTTTTGCTTCTCGAAACAGCTGATGACATTAGGCACTTTGGAGCTCATTGTCAATGCCCCTGGAGCGTAAATGTAGGGGCTAAAGACACAAGGAACACAGTTGTGTGCCCTAAGGCCTTCGGGTGTGTTTTGGCGCTTTATTAGAAACGAAGTAAAGTAAAGTAAAGTTATGCCTGTTTTAATGCCTCTATTCATGCTCCAGGGAATTTTCATTGTTCTTGAAGGTGGTGGGCAGGCGGGGGAGTAACGGAATTTACGTTTCACCTCTGTTGTACCCTCCACCTTCATAAACAACATTGTTTAACGCCAGCATGGGATTTCCATGCTGTTGTGAACCCAATGACTTCCCATGGAAACCGACTGCTTTTTGCAGCAGGTAATGGCTTCACTCTACAAAGGTATGAAATGTATGGGTACGTTCCTATATTTTGTTTTCAGGGGATATGTTTCGGGATGGTAAGGTTATTGAATACAGAAAGGTTTTTAGAAAAATTAAGTCGTCACAGCACGTGTTACTACAAGAATAGGTTTGGCACAAATGAACGGGGTATACCAGATTGAGTCACAGATCTAGCAAGCAATTTTGTCCTATTGAAGGCCCGAATGTAGGGGAGAATGTAGGGGATATGCGTATCTCAAAAGGAGGGCCGAAACACACTCTGTCAACCAAGATCTGACTAGACACCATCGATTGACTAGTCTCTTTCCACTAACGATAATAATTTCTCCTTTCCACAACACTACACAAAAGTATATCACAAAACCATCAGGTTTTGTGCAAGACGAGGTTATGTCATTTTGACTAAATTCAGACAGATGTATGAATGAGTTGTATAATGAGTGCCTATTGTTTGTTCAAGAATTTTGAACATCTGTCTTGTATTGATTGACATTTTTAGTTAAGACAAAACACAATGTTGATACTAACACCGGGGCACAAATGATGTATTTCTTTTCTGTGGACTATTGTTAGAAAGTTACCTATACAGTAGTATAGAACGAGTTGTTGATATTTGTATGAAAGGTTTTTATGAAAATGGATACATAAATATATAATTTGTGGACAAAACAAAGCTCTTTTGCTAAAGCTGGTGACTTATGTAGCATTGGGTTGGCATTGTGTACTACCGTGAATTAAGTGAGTGCAAAGGGAGGGCTAACCTGTTTTCTCAATTCACCAGGGCCAGTTAATTTGGGCTGTGGGCCGGTACCGCCCATTATGGCTTGCTGCATCAGGGATTATTGCCTTGTTAACAACACAACGTGATGTACTAAATGATGTTCTTGTTTTGAGAATGAGCAAATTTTGTTCTTGAGTTACAAAAAGAAGTATTTATCTGAGATTTAATCATAATGTCTCTCCACGGAAACATTTGTACAGGTCATTCCACGAGACGCCAGAAGCTCCAGCGATGGGCTTGTGCATTACTATATGGACGTTTAATGGACTCATATAACACGTATTCAGTCACATTACGTTCGCTTTGAAGCGCAGGATCTTGAAGCTGGGTTATAACTATCAGCAGCTAATTACATGCTAACAATCCAGTTGGAGATATTCTGGCTTGGTAACTAAATTTGCTGCCAAGCTCACAATATAAGCACCAAAGAAAATCACAATTAAAATTGATATTTTCACTACAGGTCTTATCCATCCAAAATGTAATTTTTGTTGTACAGGTAAGACTCCAATAATTTACACAGTAATTAATATAAATAGTTTAGAGCACACATTTAGCACCAGGACCCTGCAGATTTGGCACATGTTGCATTATATAAGGGCAGTTTACAAAGCACTGAATTACAATACATTACATTTGGCTCACCCAGCACATACACCTAACAATTCTCAAAGCCACTGTGATCTAACTCATATATTTGGAAAGGTATTACTCCTCTTTACATGTTCACATGAGCACACAAGAGCTTAATGCAACACTCTGCTAAGACAGACAGCAAGCAGATCAAATACTCTGGGAGTAATACTCTGGTAGAATACACACAAAAAAATCGTATGACCATTAACACTCTTAAAAACAAAACTATGTGACTGAGTAACAGCAAGCCAGGAACAAATCCTTTTGTATGGAAATTACAGAACATCGAATTAGGGAATACTAATGCTTTTAGATACCTATATACCTTTATTATTATGCATGTGGCTGTGTTTGATTTTGTTTTTAAGGGTATTAATGGTCGTACGATATTTCTGTGGTATTCTACCAGTGTGTCTATCATCCTCTGAAGACCAATGAAGGTTACCCCTGCTAACTGTGCAGGGAGTATTAATTCTATTAAAGACTAGGAGGCAAGCATTATGCTTCAACTTCTTTTATTCACTCGACAGCGGTTTCAACTATAAAACATAAGAAAAACTGAAAAGGTGTCTTTCTCTTCAGCACTTTTCTTTTTCTTGTTTAAAACTACAAGTCCCATGGTCTCTGTAGTCCTTCTAGCACTAGTCCAGTCTATGACCACACCCTGTTCTTATGCTCCTCCTCTTCTTTTCCTGCTCTTCAAACAGATAAGTACACTTTCATAACTTGTCAGATAAATGCAAGTGTTATGCTAGTAATGCTAGGCAGAGCAAGCTGTCAGACCTAGGAGTAGATATATATGTATGTAAAAATATTAGATCTGCAATGACAGTAGTGTGTAAGCAATAGATGACAAATGTGCAGACATTTAGAAATGGATTCAGCCTATGCTAATTGACTACCAGAACTGGAAAGTACCTGCACGCAAGAGCGCGACTCAGAACAGGATAAATAGGGCCCGTAGAACGAGCTACGTCACTTTTCCATCCTAACTAACGATTTTATACAACCTCTACACTGCTGACCTAGAGCAACAACTGCAACAGGCTAAAAACTTTCCTCCAAAAATAAATGGCGAACAAATTCTGTGTCTACAATTGTATTTGACCAAACTCCAATTCTATATCAAGGCGAGCATTATGCTTCAACTTCTTTTATTCACTCTTCAGCAGTTTCAACTATAAAATATAAGAAAAACTGAAAAGGTGTCTTTTCCTTCGGCACTTTTCTTTTTCTTGTTTAAAACTACAAGTCCCATGGTCTCTGTAGTCCTTCTAGCACTAGTCAAGTCTATGACCACATCCTGTTCTTATGCTCCTCCTCTTTTTTGGATGCTCTGAACTGCACCCTTCCAATCTTCTATAACAAACGGTCCCTCCAACGTGTTAAACCTTCTCAACTGATGCTTGCTCTTGCTCCGATGCTCGCTGCATGGCGTGTAACTCTCCCTGCTTGCTTGGACATCCTTGTCTACAATTATTCTTTTGGTCCTCTCCTGGGAGCATGAAAACAAGTCAGGGTGGTGCTAATGTACTGTCCTTCACAATAGTACAACAGTTTATACATTTACACAGTACGTATGAGGGTGGGACATTAATCCTCGCCTCCTAGTCATTAATAGAATTAATACTCCGTGCTGAGTTAGCAGGGGTAATCTTCATTCTATATCAAGACTGGAGGCGAGCATTATGCTTGTGTAAAGCTGCCCTAGCACTGCAGTTGCTATCCCTCTAATTGGTTTAAAATAGAACTCTTTAAATGTACAATCTCTAGCACAATAAAATGTACAATTGCTAGCCCAATCTGCTGCTTGCATGATATGGTGCCGAGTTACTCCTGCTGTAAATGCTTTAGAAGCCATGGCCCCTCTCATTGAATGTGCTCTGTATTATTTTAGGTTGATGCCTGCTAGTTGCATCATTTCACGCACCCATCTAGCTATGGTGGCAGTTGCCCCTGCCTGGAATGGTTTCCTGCGCGCTATTAGCAATTGTGTGGTCTCTGTCACTCTGTATTCTACTGTTCTGCTCTTGTACTTTTTAATGCATCTAGCGATGCACCATTTGGAATTATTTGGGAAATAAGGGTAGTGTACAGAGGTGGATCCTGTCTTTGTTCTTCTTACTATCGAGAAGGTCACCCCTTCGGGTCCAAAAGTTTTCCTATGCATTTCTAAGGCTTTAACATCTGCTACTCGCTTACAGGACACTAGACACAAGAGCATTGCTAGCTTTCCTGAAAGCTGTTTTAGCGATAGGAATCTGTCTGCTGGCCAGCTATCTATTAATCTGAGTAGTACTGTTACATCCCACAGCTGTTTATATCTCGGCTCGGGGGGCACTTTGTATCGTACTCCTTTATGAGTCTGGTCACTGCTGGGTGCTCTCCCGCCTGCATACCCTCTACTGGCTAGTGACCTGCAGAGATGGCTCACCTGTAAACTCTGATCGTCCTGTAGGCTTTGCCATCTTGCAGGAGGTGTGCCAAAAAGGTTAAGATCGCTACTATAGGCACTGAAATGGGATGAAAATGTCTCCCTCTGCACCAGCTTGACCACTTGGCCCAAGCCGCGTTGTAGCTCCTCCTAGTGATTCTGCGATAAGCTCTGAAGCCTGTGCCGAAATGCCTGGCAACTCCCAGCATCTCCTGATATGATATTCTGCACGTTATCAGCAGGAAAATCCACCTCAATCTCAGAGGGTGATACGACCAAGCTGGGTCCATGAGCAGATACTCTCATTCTGGGAGAAGTTGCGGCGTGTCTGCTGTAATCTCCATCAGAGTCGGAAACCACATCGGGGCTATCAGAATCAGCTCCGCTTTCTCTCGACGGCACTTCGCAAAGACTCTGCTCAGCATCGCAAAGGGGGGAATGCGTAGTGTATCTCCCCTGCCCATGCGTGCAGGAATGTGTCTCTTCCCTACGCTGCTCGGTCCAGCCTCCAGCTGAAAAAGCTGCTCTTCTGCGTGTTGAGCCATAACGCGAAAAGGTCGTAGCGCACCAGACCCCACTTCTGATTCATCCGCCAGAAGGTCTCCGTATCCAGCTTCCAATCGCTGGAATCTGTCCGATAACATGAGTTCCAGTCGGCTATTATGTTGAGTTCTCCCGGCAGGTACTCCACTGTGACTGACGTTCTTGACTGGACCCAGGAATGCCAGAAGTCCTTCGCCAGTTCTGCTAGCAGTTTGGATCTTGTACCGCCTAAGTGATTTATGTATCTCACAGCCAATATGTTGTCCATCTTGAGGAGTACACAGGAGCTCACTCTCTCTTTCGTGTAGGCCTTGATGGCAAACAAACCTGCCAGTAGCTCTAGGCAGTTTATGTGTAGGCGAAGTTCCTCATCGCTCCACTTTCCTCCGGTGTCCAGAGATCCACATCTCACTACCCATCCTTGTCGGCTTGCGTCCGACTCTATCACTAGGTCTGGCCGGTCTCCAAAGATGGCACGCCCATTCCAGGCATCCATATTCTTCAACCACCATTCTAGCTCTGTGATAGAATCCTGGTTGAGGGGTACTTTCTGGTGGTATCTCAGACCCTGTTGTAGGTGTCTGATCTTTAGCCTATACAGGGGTCCTGGAAATATGGCTTGGATCGCTGCAGCTAGCGTCCTCACTATCCTCGCTAGATCTCTGATCGATATCTCTTGTTACTTTAGGTAGTCCCTGATCTCCTTCTTGATGTCTTTGATCATTCTGCTTGGTAGCTCTAGGGTTGCCTTTCTGGTGTCTAGTATGAATCCCAGAAAGTCTAGTCTCTGCACTGGTTTTGTTTCTGACTTTTCCCTGTTCACTAGGAATCCCAGCGAGTGTAGGAGCTCCTGCGCCCAGGAGGTCTGATACATTAGAGTCTGTCGATCCTCTGCTAAGGGTAGGAGGTCGTCCAGGTATATGATCATCCGGATCCCCTTCTCCCGGATCGCTGCTGCTACTGGCTTCATCAACTTGGTGAAAGCCCAAGGCGCTGAGGCTAGCCCGAAGGGCTTTGTGCTGAAATGCCACAGCTGCCCATTCCAGCGGAATGCTAGGGAGGTTCTGAACTCTGTCTATACTAGCACCGTGAGGTAAGCATCCTTCAGGTGTATCCTGGTTAGCCAGTCTCCCTCTCTCAGGGTATGCCGGAGCTGGTGTATGCCTTCCATCTTGAAATGTCGGTATACCACCCAGCTGTTCAGCTCTTTTAGGTTTATAACTGGTCACACTTTCTCTTTCCTGTGCACCAGAAACATAGAACGGACATATTTCGGCTTTGTTCTGCACTTTTCGATGGCTCCTGTCAGCTGTAGCTGGTGGAGTTTGTGATGCCGACTGTCTCGTTCTGCTTGTTGCATATGTATTTCCCGTGGCCAGGTCGCTTGCACTGGCTCCTTCTATGTGTAGCCCTCTTACTGTTTGCAAGACCCATGCATTGTTGGATAGCTCGCGCAGCTCTCCCAATAGAGCTGAGTTCTCCCTCTCACTTCTCTCACCTGATGTGAAGCTCTGTCCGCGGCCAGCTCCTCTCCCTCTGTGTCCTCTCGGGAAGAGTCCTCTTGCTTGGAAGAATGTGTCCTGCTGTTTGGACTCCCAGTATTGTGCTCTGGGATTATAGGGTCTTCTGCCTTCTTGGTAGCGACTGGCTGATCAACCCCTATTACGGCCGGTCTCGGCAAAAACTCTGCCTGGGAAAATCCTGCGCATGGACGCTTGGGCCTTTTCCAAGTAGGTATAGGTGGTAATGAATTTGCCCATTTCCTTTCCAAAGGTGTCTCCGAAGAGAAGTCCCTGAGCTGACTCCCCGGCTTCATAGGAGGCTAGGTCACTTAGTTTGGGGTCATATTGAGTAGTAGACCTCTCCTTGTCTCAGATGAGATGGCGCAGTTGGCGTTACCCAGAAGGCATACCGCTCTCTGGGTCCAGCTTGCGAGGGCTTCGTGGTCAATCTCCTCCCCGGTGTCTCTGGCCTGTTCGGCCAGGTCCATTATTTTCGCCAGAGGTCCTGAAATATCCAGGACTTTCTCTTGGCAGCTCTGCCAAGATCTATCGATCCCTTTCCTAGGATCCTTGCTGGTCTTAGTGACAAATGCCAGCATCTTTGGATCTAAATCCGAAGTCTCTGCCACCTTGCCTGGCAGGTCTGGACAGGGGCATTTCTGCTCGAAGGCGCTGTCTCACCTCCTTGTCCAGAGCTTTTCTCAGCCTGCTGGCCATATACTTTGTCACTCTCTGAGAGGGTTGCCAATTGCAGGCTCTCGGGTTCCGAATGCTCTGGGTCAAACATGTCGGAATCTTCCTCTGTCTCCTCTTCATCCAGCTGTTTTTCCTTGCAGACTCTTTTGCACTGGGTTTTACCCACTCTTGTTCCTCCTTCTCCTCCCCTTCTAGCGAGGATCGCTCGTCCTCTGCTGGCTTTTCTTCTGAGCCTTGGTCGTCAGTGCCCATATTTGCTTCCCCTGGGGTGGGGGTCTTAAGGCCTGGCACAGCTGATCGGTGCAGAAAGGCTTCTTTGAGCTTTGCAAACGCATCAGCAGCCTCTGGTGCCTTGTCAGGTTCCCCGTATGGTCGATCGGGGGGTCATTAGAGGCCTTCCTCTTACAGGTCTGGTTACTCCCCTTTTGTTCTGTGGGCGTGCTGCTCTTTCCTAAGCTGCTTTCTCTGGGCTGGCTCAGCATGGACTCTAGGGTCTTCAGCATCTCGTGTTGGGGATTCACCCCTTGCGCCACTGCGTCTGCCAATGAGCTCTCTAGCATTTCCTTGAAGCTGGCGGCGAGGTCTAAGGACTGTTCCTCCTCGCTCCATTAAAATTTGGACATAGTGACAGTGCTGTGTACCTTATACCTTTGTAGTGTCAAGTGCACGCCCACTGCTATGTTGGCTTTGCGCTTGAGGGCAGGGGCAATCACCCGACGAGCACTTTGATGTGCTAGGCCCTCTGTCCTTATTGAACTGTATATATAAATAATACAAATAAATGTTTATATGTTTTTTTGTTAGTGGCTTGCACCTGTGTTTATCCGCCTTTCTGTGCTTCTTTGCCCTGGCTGCAGCTTTATGCTGCTGTGATCTGCCTTGGCGTGCTGATCGCACTGACAGCAGTGTGCGAGGCTGTCACTCCGTGGAGAGCTCCTGCTCTGTCCACGTGTCTTGCACGTTGTAATGCGCTTTCCCTCCTGACGGGAGGGTGATCGCTAAGCCAGCTTTCTCCCAGCCGTTTGTTTTCGTTAGCGAAATGATTATTAAATTTCCTTCGGAATAACGGTGCCGGGCTCCGTTCACTGCCTGCTGCGTGTACACTGAAGGAGGGGACCGTTGAGTCACTTTCCTCCTTAGCTCCGCCCCTGTGAAGGTGGGGGCTGCAGCGTTCTGGCTCAGAGGGAGGACAAGCCAGGGCGTGCCGAGTATGCGACACGGGGCTCGTCTCCCTCCGCCTTTTTACTGACGTTCGTTAGGATGGAAAAGGGCCGTAGTTCGTTCTTCGGGGCTTATTTATCCTGATCTCTGGCGCGCTGCTGCATGCAGGTACTTACTGGTTCTGCTAGTCAATTAGCATACGCTGAATCTATTTCTAAATGTCTGCGCATTTGTCATCTATTGCTTACACACTTCTGTGATTGCGGATCTAATATTTCTACATACATATATATCTACTCCTAGGTCTGACAGCTTGCTCTGTCTAGCTCTACTAGCATAATACTTGCATTTATCTGAGTAGTTATGAAAGTGTACTTACCTGCTTGAAGAGCAGGAAAAGAAGAGGAGGAGCATAAGAACCGGATGTGGTCATAGACTGGACTAGTGCTAGAAGGACTACAGAGACCATGGGACTTGTAGTTTTAAACAAGAAAAAGAAAAGTGCTGAAGGGAAAGACACCTTTTCAGTTTTTCTTATGTTTTATAGTTGAAACTGCTGAAGAGTGAATAAAAGAAGTTGAAGCACAATGCTCGCCTTGAAATAGAATTGGAGTTTGGTCAAATACAATTGTATCATCAGCATACGATAGACACAGAATTTGTTCGCCATTTATTTTGGGGGGAACGTTTTTAGCCTGTTGCAGTTGTTGCTCTAGGTCGGCAGTGTAGAGGTTGTATAAAATCGGGCCCAGAATGCATCCTTGTTTTAGGCATCTGTTGGTTTGCAAATAGTTGGTGTGGCCATCTGTTGAATTCAAACGTATTGTGACTGACGTGTTCGTATATAACTGCTGTATGTTATACAGTAATGTTGGGTCAATTCCCAGTTTTTAAAATTTTTGCCATAAAATGGGTCGAGATATGTAATCAAAGGCTTTGCAAAAATCAACAAAGCAACAATACAGTGTCTTACCGATCTTATTGCTGTACTCCCCGATTAAAAATTGGAGAGTACAGATATTAGTGGTCTACTGTACGCTTTCCTGAAGCCTGTGTGGAATTGGCTAAAGAGATGTTTGTTTTTTATCCATGTTCTTAGTTCACCCAGTATAATGCTCGAGAATATTTTCTGGCTGGTGTCCATCATGGCCAAAAGGCGATAGTTGGAAGGTTCCAACCTGTCGCCTTTTTTAAATATGGTCACCAGCACTGATTTGCGCCAATTTACAGGTACACAACCTGTTGATTCAATGTGGGCATATAACATTTTCAAAATGTTGGCCCACAACTCAGGGTATCCCTTAAGCACTACGTTCGGGATACCATCTGGGATGGGTGCACGTGAAGCCTTAAGTTTTGAGATAATATTCACCAGGGTGTCATCATCAGTATCAAGCCTAGTGTGGTAGAGGCTTTCACTCGGAGGATCGTCAATGGTATAGAGGGGAGATATGTTGTTGTATGGCTCTTGTATACGTTTAATCCAGTTCTCCTGGGAGATGAGGTTCAAATCTACAGGTGATGTTAACTTGCGGAAGTCTTTATAGTAAGCCCATAATTGGCATGAGTCGTTTGTTTTTAGCCAGGCGAATAATTTTAGCCAGTTTAAGTTGCTAGTGGACGTTTTGTGCTGCTTCAGTCAGTTTTTATGCTGTGTTGCCAATTTATTAATTTGTCCTTGTTTTTCAATTAAATTTAGCTTATAGTTTGTTCTAATAGCAGCCTGGTCCCTTCATAGTGCCCACTACCTGTCATCAAAGGGCGTGTTAAACTTCATTCTGTCATATTTAGGACCCCTGTTCCTGTGTATAAAGGCCTTTTGGACATATATTGTTAGAAAACACCCCAAGTCCCAATTGGTCTTTCTCAAGGCGCTGGCAGTGCATTCATAATCTTGAAGTAAGAATGGATTTGTCACCTTTATGTTTAGTGAAGTCCAGTGTAGTCTATTTCCCTGTACGTTGGAGGTAATATCCAGCTTTCTGGATATACTAATCAGCTTTGTCTCAATATCAACTGACCAGGTTAATGCTGCATATTCACTGATATTAGTGAATATTATATTCACAGGGCCACATCTTTTTTTCAGGATTGGATCGGTGATGATATAGTCTATGTGTGACTCTACAACGCCATTTGTCCAGGTGGTTTTTTGACAGAAAAACTTTGGTATGATTTTGACCAATGACAATTTATCTCAGACCTGGTGGGGCTGGTCTGATGGAGATTCCTTCTATTGAAATCTCCTGCTATTAGAATATGCCCACTCGAAAAAAGAACGCATACCGTTGTAATATAGCATTATTTATAGTGCTGTGAATGTTTTTTGTCTGGGTGCCCCCTGTGGTATTTTAGATGTTTATTCCAAAGATAGGGTGTGAGTCCTTTTTAAAGGGTTTCAAGATTCCCGATAAAACATAAGGGTAAAGTAGGTGCTTAGGAAACTGTGCCAGGGTATGTTGAGACTTTACCCCAATGGCCAATTCATCACTTGTGCGGCCCCTAGTGGACGGCGCTGCAGTGTTGTGTATGGTCTGGAAACCGTCTATTTCAAATTCTCTGGTACACCATGTCTCCTGTAAAATAAAAATATCTGTTAGACCTATCATCTTCACCCCCGCCGGTTGAAACAGAAAGGAAAGATATCCATGAGTGTTCCAACGTAGCCATTTTAGGCTGTCTTTCCTGGATACAAGTCAATTAGCTTAATTTGTCGCACATTCTGGTTTCCACTATTCTACTACTTGGCCTCTATTCGTTCCAAGTTCACTATGTACTTGGAGAGCACTTAATGTCGCTCTTTCCGAGGCCTGAGTGTCCTCGTAGTGTTGACCATATTTCAACATTTTGGGTAAGGTCTCAGGTGGACTTGTTTTCTTTGCCTTACGACAAATGATCATGGAAAGGCCCAATTGCTTGAGGGATATTGAATGCACCTTGAATAGAGCAACAATCAGTGGAGAGGAAAATTCCACTAGGGTCCAGTTGGTTGCACTGACCACACTCAGCAACTCAATTTTCAATATATCTGATGAGACAATCATTTCGAAGAAGGGTAATTGCTTAAACAGGTGCAATAGCCAGGCCCTGTTTAGCAAGGGACTATAATTGGTCGGGTTTGTTTCTTCCAATCTGATCCATTTCCCCAAGTCTTCGGTGACACACAAAGGTGTGTCCAACTTGCAAGTTGATGAGTCGATGTCGGCATGGCCATTGGGTCCGAGGTGTTGGAGGGCTATTTTTCACCAGAGCTAGTAACAGTCGCACCAGATAGGCATCTGCAAGGATGATGCTTAAAACAGCAGAATCTTGGTTCAATGTCTTGGTTTGCAAAATTTGCGTTTAAGGAAGGTATAGCGGTTTTAGCTGCCATTTTTGTGGTGATGTGTCCATTCAGTTGGACTTGTCGTGCCGAGCGTTCAGGGAGCTTATTTGTGACTGTATATTTTTTCATGTGGGTCTGCCTTTTGGCTTCAAATAATTGATGGTGTGTTTTTCTTGCTTCCTTAGAAGTTACTTGGTTTTTGTTGCTGCTTTTGTCAAATGTAACTAATTCAGCCAATTTTATCTCAGCTGTTATTGCTGTGTCAGTGTTTGGGCTCTCTGTGTGCTCCGGCGGGATGTATCTCCTCATAATACCAGTTAGCATATTGGTCATCAGTGTCATGGATAAAGGGGCATAGTGTGACTGAGTGGGCGCTGAAACCTCCGTCTGATGGTGAGAGTGACGATTTGGACTGTTTCTTCTTCGGCAGGTTTTCAGCCAATTTCTTTCCAACAGGATTTTGAGGTGGCAGGATTTTATTTGCTGTTTACTGAATTATGTCGAGAAATTTTGTTAAAAGTGTTTTGACTCCCAGCTGATATTTGGCAACTGTGGCTAATAGAGTAGAAAAGGCGTCTACTTTGGCAAGGATGACGTCTATATTTTTAGGCACGTTGGTATTGTTGTGCCAGGTTTCTTCCTCACCTACAGTGTTGATTTCTTCACTTGCACAGCTCGATTTGTAGAGGTCTGACAAATCTGAGAATGAGACTAGGACAGCCGAGTCAGGTGAGTTAGACAAATGAATGTCTAAAATATCCTCCTTGTGGTTTTGGGTAATGGTTATTTGTTCACCACCCAATGAGGCACGCTGCAGCCCCACCACCAATTTCAGTAAAAAAGTGTTGTTGTCTGTGGTGTGGGAGGGTGTTTGATCTAGTCATTCAATGGAGGATATCAATGATGACCTCCTTTTATTATTGGGTTTGATGGAAAAGAAGCCTGTGATTGCCGGTTGCAGGTCATTATGTGTTTTATTTGTCATTTTTTTAGCTGGTGTGGGCTTCCGTTTTGGAATTGTAGTAGCTTATTAGTAGTGCCTGTTATTTGAGTATTTGAACTACCTAATGTCAATTTTCGGAAAGCGTGATGTTTCATTTGTGCTGATGACCTAGTAAGATCGTTAGTTAAGTGGGGCGTGTGTGAGACTGTCGTGTGTCTAGGTATTTGGGGCAGACTCAAGTTGACCTCCTAATGGTTTGGAAGATTTGGAACGGAGAGTGATCTCAAGCAGCTTTGACTCACCACAGCGTGGCGTAGACGCAGGCAAGGATGGTGGTTTGTCCTGCTTGGCCCAAAGGGCCAGACTGCCAGACTGCTTCACACTCACCACACTCCGCTTTATTTGCAAAATGCCATACTGTTTCAATGATGCATAACGGATTTCATCAAAGTCTGTGCCAAAAGGCTTCCAGCTGCTGAGCTTTTCAGGCTCTGTTTACTTTTTTACTTCACTCCAAGCAAGACCACCAGGAGAGACAATGTTTCCCCTACTCTGCGTGGTCTATTACACTAATTAAGCCTTCAAGGCTTTCTGCTTTGTTCCCGACAAAGAGTGTTGGGCTACTTCACCAGACCTCTGCCCTTAGATACAGTGTTGCCGCCTTAAGCATGGCTTGCGGCTCACTGCTCGTCCCGTTTACACACCGGCCAAGATGACAGGCTAATTGAGGTCAGCCCCACTGCCAAGGTCCACGGCCACAGCCCAAAAGCTGAAGCCAAGAGCCTGCTGTTCTTTATTATCCCAGCGACTCACTACGCCGGACAGCAGGAACAGCCCGCTAGTGCTTGGCTTGCCTGGTTTAATGAATGGTGTCTGACGCTCGCATGTTGCTCCACCTCTGCTGCCGCCTCTGCTCGCACACCAAAAACAGCAGGAACAGCCCGCTACAGCTAGTGCTGCACTAGCGCTTGGCTCCCCTGGCTTAATTAATGGTCTCTCGTGCTTGCACGTTGCTATGCCTTTGCTGCCACCTCTGATCGCACACCAAAAACAGTAAAACAGTGAGAACAGCCTGCTACAGCTAGCACTACACTTGACTCCTCTGGCTTAATGAATGGTCTCTCACGCTAGCACGTTGCTCCACCACTGCTGCCACCTCTGCTCGCTAACCAAAAACAGCGGGTACAGCCCGCTACAGCCAGCACTAAGAAAATATAATAAATGCATTTAATGGGCTGTTTAAAATATGGCCATTCATGGAGGTATCGGCATTGGCACCAGTTGCCAGGTGGAACGCCGGACCATAGCTTGAAAAGGTAGTGAGAAACTGATCAAGAGGCGCCAACGGAGAAGACAACCGAGAAAGTGAAGTCAAGCAGGAAAGAATCGGTGAGAAACCGAGGGTCTGAGAACCCAAAACCAATTGGTGGCATGACCATAAGTCACTTGTGGTGGGCAGGGAACCCAACCAACCAACCACACCAACACCAACCCACAGAGGTATCCACAATAGCACCTGTTGCCAGAAGGGACACCGGGCTGTAACACAAAAGGGAAGCGAGAAACTGGCAAAGAGACGCCAATGGATAAGACAACTGAGAAAGAGAAGCCCAGCAGGAAAGAAGGTCAGAGCGACTGCAGGCCCCCAAGACATTCCCCCATGAAGAAAGAGATAATGGGGAGAACGGGAAGACTGGGAAGATAAAAGGGAATCTTTATTCCTTTCGAATGAGGAATTCAAGAGCTGGAGCTCACACACCCGTCCCGCGCTGCAGTGGAGCAGTGCCTCCAACACCCCCAGAGGGTGTTCTGGGCTTGAGGTACACACGTGGGCTTTGTGATCATATTCAGCTGCTACAGCTGACTTCTACATCAATCTGTCTGGAGCCCGTAGCTCCGTTCCATATTCCACTCCCCCCCAATTTGGTTGCTCCAAGTGTGCAGCCGAGAACTATAACCAGCATTTTTCCATTTTTATTTAATGTCAACCATGAGGTTTAACATCGTCGAAGATGGCAGCGGCTGAAATTGCAACACCTTTTGGCCTTAACACGGCCTCCTGAAAGAGGATTGGCTGTCCTGCAGCATATCTCCCACTCAGGGGACGCCGGCAGGCGAAGGCAGCGCACAACCAAGGCACACAAATAAGGCTCCTTACTGAGCCTGATCAACAGAACGAGGAATCCAAGAGCTGGAGCTCACCCTCCGTCCCGCGATGCAGAGGAGCAGTGCCCCATCACCCCAGACCGTTTTCTGGGCTTGAGGTAAGCCTGTGGGCTTTGTGATCATATTCAGCTGCTACAGATGACTTCTACATCAATCTCTCTGGAGCCCGCAGCTCCGTTCCACATTCCACTGCCCCCGATTTGGTTGCTTCATGTGTGCAGCCGAGCATTATAACCAGCATTTTTGACTTTTTATTTAAAGTCAACCAAGAGGGTTAACATCTTCCAAGATGGCCGCCGCCAAAATTGCGACACCTTTTTGCCTTAACACGGTCTCCTGAAAGAGGATTGGCTGCCCTGCAGCAAATCCCCTAATCAGGGGATGCCGGCCAGCAAAAGCCGGCCCACAACTAAGGCACACATATAAGGCTCCTGACTGAGCCTGATCAACAGAATGAGGAACCCAAGAGCTGGAGCTCACCCTCCGTCCCGTGCTGCAGAGGAGCAGTGTCCCCATCACCCCCAGACCATGTTCTGGGCTTGAGGTAAGCCTGTGGGCTTTGTGATCATATTCAGCTGCTACAGATGACTTCTACATCAATCTGTCTGGGCCTGCAGCTCCATTCCATATTCCACTGCCACCGATGTGGTTGCTCCAAGTATGCAGCCGAGCACTATAACCAGAATTTTTGACTTTTTATTTAAAGTCAATTACAAGGGTTAACAACGTCCAAGATGGCCACTCCAAAATTGCAATACCTTTTACCCTTAACACGGCCTCCTGAAAGAGGATTGGTTTATATGCAGCATATCCCCCAATCAGGGGACACGGGCCGGCAAAGCCGGCCCACACATAATGTACACATTTAAGGCTCCTGACTGAGCCTGACCGAGACTATGGAGAGCGAGGAGCACTCCCCGATATATACCAATGTGGTAAGATTACAGTCCTCTATTAGGCTGCCATCCCACAACCATTTGATGATCATCCGCCAACAGACTGTAATATTTTTTACATTTTTTATTTGCATGTGGTTCTATCAAAAAAAATGACAGAACCTTTACAAAATCCAAAACACAATCATTGTTACAGTACAATTCATAAAACATGTAAAAATATCATTCCATATAAATTCATAAAAGGACATAGCATATGTGCAAAGAGCAAGGCAGTTATTGAATTTGAATTTGAGAGAGTGCAAATACAAACATTCTTAGGTGTAACGAAGTTGAAGAAAATTCGACATCATTCGTATAGGTCGATCTTTAGAATACCAAGATTTACATATATGGTTTTCAATCATTCATGATCGCATGTTTATCTAGCTCTCTCTCTATCACTTTACAAAATCTCATGAGGGCAAAAATAAGAGGTTTGTGATTGCCTTGCATCATTCGGGCCCATAACAATGGTAAACAATCAATATAATTAATGTTTAAGAAATCAATAAATAAGACAGTTCTTGCATATTTAAAATGAGGACAAAATAAAATCAGATGTTTTAACGATTCTATGGTTTCGGTGCACATCGGAAATCTACACTGCTTTTCACTATTCATCCTGCTACCAATCCAGTTTGCAGTTCTTTCTTTGGTGTACAACAGATTGAATTTAAATCGTAAGAAAGTGTTGTGGGTATGATTGCAGGGAAATAGAGTAATATGATCGTATTTTGGTGTCCGCTTTTTGGTAAAAAGATAGTATTCATTATAAAGTTTGTATGATACTATCTGGTCAATGGTTTTGCACCAATCGAACTCAAATAGCTTTTTCTTGGCATAAGCAGGTCTGTAGTAAACATCCTCCACTGTGACATTAACCTCCTTCAGAATGCCATTAATTCTTGTCAAATATTGGACCATGGAAGTCGTTGGTCTTGAATTATTTGATTCCTTCATGTCTATTTATAGGGAGTTTGGTTTAGGATTTGTTATTTTTGCGAAATTGGTGAGAAGTCGCCATTTCCAACGTGTGGATAGCGCTATGAGGCCTAGTTCGTGTCTTAGGACTGCATTGGGCAGTGACATTGAAAGAGACATTGCTCGCTTCAAAGATGTCCCTTGCAATTGATCTAAAATCACGCCCATTTCACTCCGACAGATATCTAATGAGTAGAGGATGACACTTTCAATTTTCAGTGTGAAAAATTTGATGAGGGGCATTAATGAGAACTTTCAATACTTTGCATGTATTATTTTTAGCTGTGATGTCAGTGGTCGGATCTTGGTGTTCAATAGATCGGTCCATGTTTTGATGGAGTTTTTCTCAGCTAAATAGTAGCCTAGGTAGATGGTATCAATATTTAAAGGGATGATAGTATGCATAATATGCCATTGACTTTTTCCAGTTCTCTTCTGGACACCGAATTTCATCACTGCTGTTTTTGCTGGGTTAGGAGCTAAGTAATGAGTTATGGCATATTGTTCAAATAACCATATTTTGGTTTGAAGGCCACCAGGAGTTGGATCAAAAAAGATGTCATCTGCGAAAGCGAGCCTTTTCAGGTGAATGAGCCCAATTTTCACAGAGAATAGATTTTGCTCATCCCAGCCTTTGTCAAGGCATGCTAAGTATAAATTGAAAAAGGTTGCGGCTAAGTTGCAGCCCTGTTAAGTTTGATTCTATAAGAAGTAGTAGTGTGAAGAGCAATGAACCAGTATATTAGCACTAGGGGTACTCCCATTTTTATTAGTTTGGACCACAGTACGTTCCGAATGACTGTGTCAAAGGCTGAAGTCATATCAATCAGTGTAATATAAACAGGGTTAGCAGATTTTGGCTTCGCTCCAGCGATGGTAGATGCCATTATCAAGGCATTGAGCGAGGTGCTCATCCCCTTCCTAAATCCAGTTTGATATTTGGAATATGACTGATAAGTTTCGATGTATTTTTCTAAATCGTAAAGAAGTAAGATTACGAACAGTTTAGCCTCTGTATCTATTAAGGCAATAGGCCGATAATTTTGAGGTAGAGAGGGATCTCCTTTTTTAAATATCGGTATGATATTAGCCGATAGCCAGGAGATAGGTACAATTCCTGATTTGTGAATGCTCTCAAATTTACTTTTTAAAATTTGGGCCCATAAATCTGGATCTGCTTTATATAGGCAGGGGGGAAAACCATCAGGACCAGCAGATTTGGAGTGGTTCAATTTAGAAATAGCCCATGTAATATCAGCAGTATACCAGTTTAAGCGCGGAAGGTCTTGGTATCTTTGCTTACTGATGATGGTGGTCTGGAATTGATCGGGCATCCGAAATTTGTGCGTGATATAGGTGCACCAGGTTGCTTCAGAAATGGCATGTAATGATAATAACGGAACTTGAGTCTGATTATTTTTGATGGTTCGCCAGATGGTGCGCGTATCATGAGCTATAATTGCTCTAATAAGATTGCAATTGATTTCATTGTGTCTTAAAATTCTTAAATGTTTGAGTTTTTGTTTGTAGGATGCTATGATACGGTTGTGCTGTCTTTGATATGTATTATAAGAAATAATCTTATTTTTTTCCAGAGCTCGAAGAGCTTTGTTTTTTTCACGCTTCTGCATTTTACAGAGGGGATCGAATGAATGGCGATGGGTAGTAACAGTTTTTCTATATTTGCTGAAATGAGATGTGGCAGCCTGAATGATTTCTGGATAATTTATCTCTGTGGTATTAATAGAGAAGTTACCAGAGATATGACGATTGGAAATAGCCAACGTTACGTATTGAATAAATTGTTTACATAGAGCTTGGCTCCATCTAAGAGAGAGGTGGGGACGATCAACTTCACATAGCGTTGTAGAAGAATCAACTGCAAGAATGGTGAAATTAATCTTTAGGGTGCCAAAGATTTGAGCATGGTCACCGTAGGAAGTAGAGATGATTTTTAATGGGGTAGATATAGTAAGTAAATTGTAAGTAACGAAAATAAAATCAATAGTTGAGGATTTAGCTTCCCTAGACCATGTGGTCCATATCATTTGTGAATCAGGAATAATGATGTCTAAATCCCAATCTTTAAAGAAGTTGCACCATTTGGTACCTCTCTGCTTAGATAGGATATTATTTTTTTTTTAGCCTCTAAACTCAGTGGTGGTCCTGCAATCGCAGTTGAAATCGCCGCCTAGTATGTTTTCAATGTTCTTGTATTTGTAAATGATAAATTCAAGGCAAGAGTCCACCAGATCAAACATCTCATCAATTGGACTGTGTGCGGGATTCCAATATATTGCAATGACGATTAAATGCTGGTACTGGAGGAGATCTGTCTTTAATAGTACTGCTAATAAGTTTGCAGCCTTCCACACAATATTGGACCGGAACCCCAGCGCATTATCAACTGCTATAAGGATGCCTCCGGAGGGACGACCAGCTGAAGCTTGTATCGCTGGAATGCAATGAGTTGTATAGTCGGGCAGCGAAAAGATAGCAGTTTTCATGGTTTCTTGAATCATAACGATTGAAGGCCTATTGTGGCCATCGATCGTTGCGTGCCATTGCATAAGATTGTGATAGCCACAAGAGTTCCATGTTTGAACAGTTAAACAAGTTTTAGAGGGAAGCTATGGCTGAGTAGAGGATTCTTTAGATTTAAGAATGGAGTTGAGCATTGGGGCTAACCACGACAAGTCATGAGAAATGACCACTTTGTTTAGCAAATCATTAATGGCTCCATTTCCTTCTTCTTTGGTGTTAGATAGTGAAGTAACATTGAGATCAGAGGTGGGAGCCTGTGGACATTTGTACTGAATGAATTTCATCGCTTCTTGTTCATTTTCCATTGAGCTTAAAGCAAGGCCTTCCTCTTTTATGCCTTCCCGATTAAACCATAGATATTTTAAAACTGCTTCAGGGGACAAGTAACACACTGACCGATAATTGTTTTCAGTAGAAAGTGATACTCTCAAAATGTCTTCAGATTTAAACGTCCTTAGTTGAGGGATTCGACTAAATAAGGTTAGAAGAAACGGTCTATTGATGCGATTTGTTCTAAGTAGATCGCATTTTCCTTCAAAACCCACAAGATGGTGATTTTCCACAGTAGTCTGTTGGATGTTATCAGTGGGTAGTTCTAACGTTTTAACAGGATGGTCCGGGGGGCTGTTAGAAAGAGCTGGAAGTTTATGCTGACTGGTCGTGTTTGGGTTGGTTGATTCGTTATCCACGGAAGATCTCATAGAACGATCATAAAGTTCTTTCCTAAGAATATTTAAAATGTCATATTGCGTCAAAGTAGTGGAGGGTGATACTTCTAAGGCAGATCTATATTGAGGAGGACCATGCATCTTTGTGCAATTGCGCTCAATGGAAGATGGTACACTTTGGTGGTCCTGATTTGTTGTTGACGAGGACAGTGATTTAGTAGGGGATAAAATTGTGAGAGATGTAATTTTGCCTTGCCCATTGACAATTATTTCTGGTCGAGCTAGCAGGGGCTGGTCTGTTTTAGAAGTATTAGTGTCAGGTGCATTTAGACCGTCAGGAACAATAGGTTTTAAAACATTAGAAGTAGTCGAATTAGCATTATTCGGCTGTATAGATGGCTGCTGTACTACTGATAATACAGGTATTGAGTCGAGATTTGCACATACATTTATTGAAGGTATTGGGAGGGTTGTATTTGGGGGATCAGTGATACCCGACAAGGTGGAAATTGAATTGGGAACATGTGCGCAGACTTCGCTGTAAGTTTTAGTTATTGTAGTAGCAGAAAGTCCTAATGGCCCGGTATCATCATGGCGAGTAGTGCAAATTCTGCCAGATATTGGGAAATAGTTGGCTAAGTTCGATTTGGAACCGGACAATTGTGCCGTTACTTGCTCATTTAATAGTGCCACAACTGCTGCTGGATGATTAGGAGTCATATTGACTTTTTTATTGTTTCGTTTGGATGGTGTTGGTACTTCAATACTATCACTAGAAAGTATTGATGGTTCATTGTTAACAGAATTCATAAGATTAATTTCATTCAAAGAGTTTGGGTTTACCAATAAGGACAGAGTTTTTGAGGTATTAGTTACATTATTACATACTTTCAAATGAGCTTTTATGGGTGGTATCAGGGCTTCTTGGCTTTCTTTGGACAGTTGGTGAAGGTCAATGTGGTCATCATCTGTGATTATATCAGTTGCAATGCATGGTGCTTGTTCAGGTGGACCTGTTTGAAGTGGAGAGCCTTTGAACATCGCCTCTTTTCTTCTTTTGGCATACCTTTTAACAGCCCTTTGGTGACGTTTTTTAGCTCTTCGTGACATAAAACCGATAGGTACTTCGGTTAATGGCTGTTCCAGAGGGTCTGGATGCATTTGTTCAAGTGCATCAAGCAATTCTGTTGGGATACCTGGACCGTTTGGATGTGGCGTATGATTTGAAGTATATAGCGCTATGATAGTGTTCATTTTTTCTATTGCTGATTTTAGCTCAGAAAGAGCATTTTGCCAGGTACATGTGGAATGAATTGACAAAGCTTTAGGAAGAGGTGGAGAGGGTATAAGTGTTTGTACGGAACAGCATTGAGTATGTTTATTTTTCAATACTGGATTGGACACGCTAACATGATTAAGAATTGGATCTGATTTGAGATTTTTAATCGTTTCAGCGGCCATGATAAATCCTTCAATGCAATCCATCTTAGAGGACATGAGTAAAAGCATTGATTTGATCTCCTTTAATTCAAGATGAGTCAAGTCATGGCCCTTGTCAAGGAGGTCAAGGATCCGTATGATAACCGGAAATGAATCTGGGGAGTGATGGATTGAGCTCTCACCTGGAGATGGAGGGAGGTGGGCAGATTTATCTAGGTTTACCCCTGGTTCCAGAGATGAAATTTATTGGGATGGCAATGGTTCTTTATTCATATCATCCACAATTTTAGTACTCATGTCCAATACATTTTTAGTGTAGTTTGGTAGATTTGAATGAAAGGACATGCGCCTTTTTACTGAGTTAAAGACTATTGGAGTCAAAGTGCCGATGGAGCGGCAAATCGCCTGATCTAATGCCTCCATTTTCTCCAGTGTTACCTCATGTTGCCTTTTGCCAGTTTCGTAGGCCAGTGGAGATTCTGAACAACTTCTAAAATCGTCAATGGCTTGACGCACCTCAGGACTAATAGAGGGAACAGGGGCAGAAGGCACGGAGAGTTCCATAAAAGGATCATGGATGGGGGAAGTGGGAATTCCCTGTGCGTGCACGTGGCCGATATGTGGAGCCTGAGATGATATAAAAGGCTCTTGATTGATAACACTCATTGCATGATCTTCAGAAGCGGCTGGTTCAATATATGCAGATTTTCCGGGACAGACAAGAGAGTCAATTTTGCTAGCGGACATTGGGAAAGGGGTAATCAAGTTGCCCTTAAGGCTTCTTAAGCCATTCGCCATAATAAGGTTGGTTGGGGAGGCCGGGTAAATGGTATGTCACAAAAAGCTTGATGCAGTTCACTTTAGCAGGTTGTAAATATTAGTGCCATTTACATCAATGTGTGTGCTAGGAGCATTGAAAGCTGGTAGCTAAGTGACATATAAGGCAACAACTAACAGCAAACAATGCTATTTAGAGCGCAAGATTGCGGGAAAGGGGGCAGAGTTACCTTAAAAGGAGGAAGAAAAAGCACTTAAGAGGAATAGCCCCAGGCTGCTCCTCGCACAATTGACAGCCCCCGGTCTACGATCACAACTCCGGGTTTTGGGTGCTGCCTTATAGCTGACAGCTGGGCAAGGATAGATTTCCTCTTTTTTTTTAAAAAAAAATTCTTCTTTTTTTTGTTTTGTTTCTCTCCTTTCTTTTTTTTATTTATTATATACTTACAACACAGAATCAAAGAAATCAGCACAATAAATCGCAGAAAGTAAAATGAAAATGACAAAAGCAAAAATTAGTCTGTTCACCAGCTAGTTGTAAAGCAGTTCTGTTTGATACCGCTGAATTCAACGGCACGGAATACTGACGTTCACAGTTAGATAGTTGAAAGTTCGAGCAAGGAAAGCTTAAGCAGCGGGATCAAAGAGACAGAGCTCCGCAGTCTCCCACTATATGAATTACACGGCACACAACTGCTCGTAGGTTTGAAAAGGCAGAAATTCACAGAGGGATCGAAGAGCAAAATATCCACAGTCTCCCACGGTGATTAGGCATTCAGTACACCGCCCTACGAGAGGACGAAATCTCGTCAGCAGGATCAAAGAGTCTCCGCTCCACAGTCTCCCGCTATGTTTAATCACTCAGCATGCCGCCATACTAAAAAAGCAAGGCCTGGTCAACAGGATCAAAGAGACACTACTCTGCAGTCTCCTGCTGACATATGAACCTGGCTTGCTCTGCCACAGTGACCAATCCTCTATCTTCAATCACGGCACCCGTGGGGACACCCGATCCAACAACAGAGAGGAAACTGGTCGGGGGATGGAGGGGTCAATAACTGGTGACCAAGGTACCCAACAAAACTGTGCGAGAGTCCGTTCCACAGGAGCAGTGTCACTTCTGGCACTAAAAGGGCGTAAATCACCTATGCATACGCACACCCCGGCCCCACAGCACCACAACAGGTCCCTCTGCACTAGCAGCACTAGCAGCAGTGGCCGAGCCCCGAGCACTCAACTCACCACAGGAGTTACCTATGTCAGGGTGTTCCCCAGGACACAATCCGTATTGTGCTACTCAGCCCCAGAGCAGGCACAGAGCAGCGCCAAAGCAGACAGCGGAGCACAGAATGGACTATCCCCCATCTCCCAGAGCCGAACGCTGTCACGGGAGAGGCCAGGGGCTCCAAATGCTCCTCCACTTTACCACACCTCCAAGGGCAGCAGACTCACCAGGTTCACTAAAGGAAAGGGCCCAAAAAAAATAAAAAAAACCAGAATCGAGTATCAAGCCGCACTACAGAGTGTCTCAGAGACATGCAGCCGGTTCCATAAGAGTAGTTACAGGGGCACTTAGATCACCCTCCTGTATCACAAGAGCGCCTACTGTAGGCGTAGTGAGAGTGCACACAAATCTCATCCAATATACCCTCACTAAATAGGCAGCCAAGTTCATCAATGGCTCATCAATGCTCCTTGCAGATAGCGCAGCCCACCTGCCCCCAGGAGCCTAGGAGACCCACGGCTTAATAACTTACTTCCACAGCCTTCTCTGTTTCAGCTGGGCTGCCTCGCTCGGCTTTGCCACAACTAGCCTTGCTCACATGGTCATGAGCCGGCAAGGCGACCTCTCTAGGCACTATATATCGGCCGTTGCTGCTCCAAGCCGCTCCCTGCTGCTCCCGCTGCAAACCGGGCCGCGAGACCGCTAGATACCCTGTGCCTCCCGCAGCAGGCTATGGGTCAGTAGGCAGCTCTCTCCCAGCCTCTCTCCGACGCAACCTCGGCCGTTTGTTGCTCCATCGCCGGGCCACAATGAACCGCTCTTGGTCCGTGTCGGGATCAGCTGGCGGCTGGCGGCTTCTCTCGCTCACTGTCTCTCACTCCAGGCGTTGCTCCAGGCGACGCATAGCCCGTATAGCGTCCGCGTCCGGGCCGAAAATACGAGGAAAGGACCTTGCATCAAGCCACACCTCACGTGAGTCGTGCTGAATCACGTGAATCGTACTCAGAGACTCTGCAAGAGGCCGCTTCCGATGCGATTCCTAGCTACGCTGTAATATTGCCACACCTTTGTGGGAGATAAAACAACTAATTACCTCACCCCACCGTAAGCTGCACCAGCACCATTAGCTTTCCCACCCCCATTGACCTTGCTACACTGCCGGCGACTTACTGGCTCCACCGTTCACACCGGTTGGCCACACGTCCCATTACTAAGATCCCTGCAGCATCCCTGCCTAATGTTCTGATTTTGTACTCTGCTCTGTATCTACGCTCCCTCTACAACACCGTAAGCCTCTTACAAACAATTCCTCCTCCTGCTAATATCAGCCTTCCACACCATGACTACCTGTTTAACATGTCAAAACAACCTAAGCAATTTGTTCAGCTCTAACTGCACTACGTCACACTGTGAACCAAATCCTTTGTTTTTACATAGTGCTATGATGCATTTATTACTGTGCTGCTGTGCTCTGTAAACCTAAATATTTTGTTTCAACTTTGTGCCCCCAGGGTCATGTTAGCTGTATGGAATGCCTAGCCACATTGTACGCTCAACCTAGCCATGTTGTATGCCTAGCTTAGCCATGCTGTATGCTCTGCCCAGCCAAGCCACCCTTGTTGTATAACTAGCCTAGCCACGTTGTACGCTCAGCCTAGACATGTTGTATGCTTAGCTTAGCCATGCTGTATGCTCTTCCCAGCCACGTCACCCCTGTTGTATGCCTAGCTTAGGCATGCTCTATGCTCTGCCCAGCCACACCACCATTGTTGCATACCAAGCCTAGCTACGTCGTGTGCCTAGCCTTGTTGTATGCTCTGCCTAGCCACGCCACCCTTGTTGTATGCCTAGCCGAACCATGTTGTGTGCCCAGCATAGCTCTGTTGTATGCTTAGCCTAGCCACCTCACCCTCACTGTGTGCCACCCTTGTTGTAGTCCTAGCCCAGCCATGTTGTGTGCCTAGCCTAGCTCTGTTGTATGCCTAGCCTAGCCACCTCACCCTCGCTTTGCACCTAGCCTAATTGTGCAGCTAGCCTGGATATTTACTCAGCCTAGCCACCTCACTCTGTTGTAGGCCTAGCCTAGGTATCGGACCCGGGTTGTGTGCCCAGCTACTGAATTGTGCACTGCAATATTAGCTATTATAGATATTAGCCATTACTTGCTCTAGGAAGCCCCTTCCCCTCTTACCATGACCCATACTCGATCCTGCACAGCTGGCATGTTTGTCCGCATGGGCAACGGCCTCACCCGTCTTGGTTGTCCACGCCACCACCCCCTCCCATGCCCTACCCCATTCTTACCTACTCTCCCTACCTTCCTACCAATCGGCCACCCCACCCTCACCTTCGCCACCCACCCTCATTTCAATCTCCACGACCACCAGCATCTCTGATCACATAAACATTACCATCCCTTGTTTAGGCCAAAACAGAAACTCACGCCTTACCTCCAGAACTCTCAGACACTCGCCCCCCTCCCTACCCATTCTAGGGTCAACCAGACAAGAAAGACAAATCAGCTCGAACTCAAAGAAAACTCAACCACGTCCCCTCCACTACTGCCGCTGCCGGTCTGTCCATAAGATCACCTTTGCCCACAACCAATCATGCGACTCAACAAACAAAGTCTCCACCACCAACTGTTATGCATGCAGTACTGCCTACAATGTTGCATGGGGTTCTACCTGAAGTATCCACCCATATGAACATCCATTTGACTGAACAGATGTACCAAACACTAAGCATGACATATCACCTGGCACTCTAAGCACACCCACAACTATCAACACCTCCAACCTCCCCACTAACACATTTACACCCTTGATCGCCGCTACTAAGCCAGAACTTCACACCACCACCTCAAACAAAAAGCTACCCCAACTGCTCAATTACACCCTCATCAATGCCCAGTCGCTCCTGGCCCATGCCTTTGACATTCAAGATCTCATCACCACTGACAATATCGATCTCCTGGCCACCAGTGAAAACTGGCTCCACGAAGCTTCAGGCCCAGCACTCTCACTTGCCATCCCATCCTGGCTACACCATCTTTTATACATGATCGCCCCCTCCGCAAAGGCGGCTGAGTTGCCCTTATAGCAAAAGACTTGATCCCTATCAGAAAGGTTGAAAAAACAACTGAAAACAATAGTGACCACTTACTCCTAAAACTCAACCCCTCCCCTATCTGCACCATCGCTCTCCATATATTCTATCGCCCACCTGGACCTGCATCAGACTTTCAAGCCTCCCTGATGCATCTCCTCGCAGACAACCTAAGAAAATCCACACCGGCCATCCTTCTAGGTGACCTCAACCTCGGCCTAAATGACCAGAAAGATCCTGCAGCAAATTCTTTAAACAAAGCACTGGGTACCCTAGGGGATCCAACACGTTATCTCAGACCCCACCCATATCAAGGGCCGCACTCTTGACTGACCTACCAGAATCCCATACACTAACCAACTCTCAGTGCCGAAGGTCCCTGGAGCACGGACAGGAGGTACAAGCTTCCCATTTATTGCTGCAACCCAATGGAACGCCCTGCCAGCCAGCCTCAGAGGCATCTCATCCCATTTAGCAATCCGCACGGAAATTAAAACACACCTGTTTATCTGAAATTCTCTGAATACTCACCCTTCATGGCCCTTAAGGCACTTAACTGCCCGGCAGGTCACACTGCCTCTCTTCCAAAGAACTTGCCATGTATTTATTATGACACACATGTTCTTGTAACCTGCTCCGACATTGCTATGCCTCATGTAACCAGTAAGCAATGCCGTAACCTGTAACTAAGCTACTCTGATGTAACTGTGCCTCAATACCATTGGGCTGCCAGTGTGCTTTATAAATATAAATGTATAAATAAATAATTAAATAAATAAACATGTGAAGAAACTCGTCCCAGTGAAATAGTTGAAACTCAAACTACAAAGTTGATAAATTTGAACTAGTAACAAAATAAGAGGGAACCTCATATGTAAACCTGAAAAAGCTGATATTAATCAGTGGATACGATCATCACTCTGAAAAGAGGAAAGAAGATCTCAAACTTCAAAAGAGATTATTTGGAGAGCAGTGGATAAACAAACTGATGATCAAGATACATCTGAGCTAAGAATAGGACATAATAACAATCCTGAATGGATAACCCAGCCAAGAAAATATATCACTCAAGGTTGTACACAGCAAAACAATGTGGATGTAAGGATGAAACAAACTTTACAAAAGAGCCATGGGAATATAATCCCACGCGATAAGGGAAGAGTCAAAGCCCTTATCCAAGATTTGCAAGCCCTGGTACAGAAGGTGGCTAGAGACATTTTGAAAATAAGATATTAAAAGAACACTAAAGCAACACAGAATCCTGCTTCACTCCCTGGCCTAAGTTTGTTTTGAATAGTGGTATGGTCTGAGAGGGTTACCTTTTGGATAGTGGACTTTCTTTTGATTTGGACATTTTCGGACGACTGACGAGCGCTTGAGTTAATCATATAGGTAGGGAAAATCCACACATGTTATAGGGAGAGATAGGCCTTCTTCTTATTTAATAAACCATTCTTGGAAATGTCTTCAAAGTGTCTGCATACTTCTGACCCGCCACAGAGTACGGTTCCAAGGTTGTGCCATGGCAGACAAAAAATCTGTGCATTGCCATTCAGAACTTGCCTTCCTGGAGCCTCCCAGAATGCAGAAGAGATGACTATAGGTCATTGAGGCCTGGCATTCACTACTCAACAATGACAATGAGTCACCGTTGTGTCTGGCATTTCTGGTTCCTGCCCCTTTTTGGACTGTGTATTTTGCCTGGATTTAACCTCGGCTTTAGCTCCTTGCCTACAGTTTTGGTTTTGCTCATTTTTATTGGTTGTTTAAATTTTGTTCTGATTTCTGTTTAGCTGATCGCCATACATGTTTTGTGGAACGGCTTTACTCGCTTATGTCTGTGACATTATTTGCTTTCGGATCTAACATCGGCCTGCTGTCCTGGTCCTCTTATTGGATCATACCTAATCTGTTTTGGTGACTTTTGGAACTGTGTGATTGTACTCCTGTGCAGCCCTGCTGGACCTTTCTGAAGACTCTGCCTGTTTTCTCAGACTTATTTGTCTATTCCTCTGGAGATTTTCTTGTTTTAATTGGCACCCTTGTGCCACCCAGTGGGATGTGTTTTCAATGACATATGGACTTCTGTTATCCAACTTCCAACAGATTCACCAGCTGTCTCTCAGATCTGGAATTTTTGGTATATTAGGGGAGGAAGGTCTACAGGTCAGTGTCATGCTGCCTACCACCGGGGACCAAGACCAAGTCCAGCAACCCCGGAAGCAGGCATCAAGTTACCCCAAGCAAGCCCAACAACCTCCGCTAGGGGCTATTTGGGTGCAGTCCTGGCGCCTATGGCACCAGGCTCATATGGAGAGTCAGTCCTGATGCCATAGGCGCCAGGCGCATAGATTAAAACTTACCTGATGCAGACCATGCTGCAAACTTACCTGATGCAGACCATGCTGCAAGAGCTCCAAGCCAAACGAGGCTTGGAAGGGACTATTTTACCTAGGGACTATTTTTTTACTCAGGTGGGGCTGGGGAGGAATACTTACCTGGGACTACTTTGGAGGCTATTTAAACCATACCCGAAGAGAAGCACATGCTTTGCGTTATTCTGCATCCAGCAGCGTAACGCTCACTGTGCCTGCAGGTCTGCATCCAGTCTTCTGCCACGCCCGCCTCGAGTTTGGAGCTCCTAGAAAAAGGGAGAAAGAAGGAGGAAAGGTTAGAACAAGAGCAATACCTTTGATCCTTACCTGAATTCCCGATCCATCGCGTCTTCGAGCTGGAAGAAAGAAGTTATTTTATGCGCGTCGTCTCGCCTGCTGCATCGCCGCGCTGAACTCACCGGCCTTTGCAGCATCTTCACATTTCACCGCATCCTCCTGCATGTTCCCGCCGCACTCCGACACCTAAGGGGAAGACAAGAACAGCAAGGTGAGCCAAGGGAATACACAGAGGAATACCCCCCATAGACTTACCTGATTTTACCACCGGGGGTACTATTCTTCTTCACGGGTCGGCGCAGCTTCCACTGCATCCTAGCCGAACCCCGGCCCCTAAGGGGAAACAAAAGGACAGCAAGGTGAAACAAGGGACCAACAAGGGGAACCCTTCTCACCACAAAAGACTTACCTGATTTTACCGCCGGAGGCATTATTCCCCGAGACTTCATACTTTCTCTCAGCGCCTGAATAAGGGAGAAAGCAACAGGTTACATATGGACATTATTTTATCCAACTGTGTTGGATAATACAAATCCTTACCAGAACATTACCGGTTGCCACGAGGAACTCTTCAGTAGGGTCAAGCTGCAACCTGCAAGGAATCGGACAAGAGTGAAAGTCAGGCATTTGAACTCTTACGAACTACATACTTACGGCGTCTTGCCAGGAATATCGGAGTCAATATTGTCCTGGAACTCACCGATTTCTTCGAGACAGTGAAGCAACTGGTTATCTACGCGCCCCTGCCCTCAATGCAGGATGGAGAGCTCACCTTTTCAAATCATCAGAAGAATATTCCTACGGGCCAAGCAAACGAAGCTAGGTGGACCAGTCCAGTCCGTCATCTCGGCCCTACGCGTCACATTGGTGGAGACCACAGCAGTCCAGTCCAGATCGACGCCTCTGTGGGAGCCAGGTGAGCGTAACAGAACACGAAGCCTACCTTCAAATTCCCACCCGGGCGTTATGGATACCTCAGAGACTGACCAATTGGCCCAATTACTAGGGGAACTGAGGGCCGAAGTGCATTCCGCCCGTCAAGAAACCAATGCCCTTAGGAGGGAACTGATTTTGTCAAAGGAGCGAACTGATGACCTTGCTAGGCAACTATTGCAAAGCCAGGCTGGACATGCACCCCTACCTGGTTCCGAGGGAAATCCAGCTCCTGTGTTATCGAGTAACCCAGTGCAAATAAACCTACCTGGAAATATTCCATTAGCTCCACCCGAACGCTTTGCTGGAGATCCCAAAAGGTTTGCCGTGTTTATGAACCAATGCCGCTTGCACTTTTTATGCAGACCTGGAGCCTTCCCAAACGATCAAGCCAAGGTAGCCTTTGTATTGTCATATCTCAGCGGCAGTGCAGCTGATTGGTCAATTCCACTAGTTACTCAGGATGACCCAATTCTACAGGATTTTCAGGGCTTTCAAACGAGCATGGAAAGACTATTTGCCCGGCACTCCCAAGGACAGACCCTGGATAACGAACTTTTGTCCCTTTGACAGGGTAACCAGGACCTTCTATCTTACATCTCGACCTTTAATAGGTTGATAGTGGAAACTGGATGGCCTGAGGTAAAACGAATCACGTTATTTCATCGAGAGCGTCAAGGAGAACTCAAGGATGTCTTGGCTCAAGTCGTGAACCACCTCAAGACTGTGCTGAATATATAAACTTAGTGGTCCAGTTAGATCACAGACTTCAGAACAGGAAGTCTGATCGAGCCAAGTTTGAGAACAGGGTGTTGGTCAAAACCCACGCTAACCCCAAAGGAGCAGAGGCTTCAGAACCCATGCCAATCGGAGGGGTTAAAGGACCCTTAACCCAGAAGGAAAGAGAAAGGAGACGGCAAATGCAATTGTGTCTATATTGTGGAACTTCTGGGCATTTTCTACGGGATTGCCCTGTAAAACCACCCAAGAAGGTGGTAGGAGCTGCTGATAAAAGACATATGGAGTCAGACTCGGGAAACGACCACGCCCGACAAGCATAGAGGTCCGCTTGCCGAGCTTGAAGAAGGATACTCAGACCTCGCATTTCATCATACCAATGGTCCTCGTAGATCAAGGGCAGCCATCGCGTATGCACGCAGTAAGGGCATACATTGATAGCGGGGCCATAGGAAACTGTGTGGACTACGAATTGGCTTCCAGGATGAATCTGCCTCTCTGCCGAAAAACCACCTCAGATGTCATCACCACAGTTGATGGAACTGAAATTGCCTCTGGGCCTGTAACTCATTCCACCGCAGAGATGAAATTATTGGGTCCAGATGGGCATTGAGAGGCTATTGTGTTTGATCTAATCAAGGCCCCACAGTTCCAAATAATACTGGCGATGCCTTGTTTGGAAACACATAATCCTTGTATTGATTGGCGAGAGAAGAGAATAACCTTCCCGGATTGTGCGCAACCCTGTTACGCAAAAAGAAATCTGAGAGCAGGCCTGGCCACAGTAACCACAGCAGTCATGCAACTACCTCCTGAATACCAAGAATTCCAGGATGTCTTCCAAAAAGAACAGGGAAACCCCTTACCTCCTCACAGATCGTACGATTGCCAAATCGATCTCATACCCGGTGCACAAACCCCTTGTAGCAGGATCTGTGCCCTTACAGAACCTGAGAACCTTCACCTACGACAATACTTAGACCAGTACCTTGCCAATGGCTTTATTCGCCCATCCAAGTCCCCTGCATCTTCAGCTTTGTTCTTTGTGTCCAAAAAGGAAGGTGACCTCAGAACATGCATAGACTACCACGCATTGAACCAGATAACTGTTAAGAACCAATACCCATTGCCTCTGATCCCTGAACTACTAGACCAAGTGAAGGACGCTTGCATATACACTAAATTAGATCTCCGGGGGGCATACCATCTGGTACGTGTAAAAGAGGGCGACGAATGGAAGACTGCTTTCCGCACTAAGTATGGGTTATTCGAATACCAGGTGATGCCTTTCGGGTTGTGCAATGCACCTGCAGCCTTCCAATACTTCATGAACGATGTCCTTCGTGAACTCATTGATGTTTGTGTTGTCGTATATATCGATGATATTCTAGTATACTCCTCTTCAGAATCTGACCATGTGAAGCACGTCCGAGCAGTCCTTGAGAAATTGCGCTAGCACAAACTATATGCAAAACTGGAAAAATGCGTTTTTCATGCCACAGAAGTTGAATTCCTTGGGTTTATCCTGACCCCAAAGGGAGTCCGAATGGACTCATGAAAGGTGGACGCAATCCTTAAGTGGCCATCACCAAGTTCAGTTAAAGGAGTACAAAGTATGCTCGGCTTTGCCAATTTCTACCGCAGATTCATCCCGGATTTTTCACATGTTGTACATCCCATCACAGCACTCTTGCAAAAAAATAAACGCTTTATATGGACTGAAGAAGCTGAAAATGCCTTCCAAGAGCTGAAATCGAAATTTACGTCTGCACCTGTATTAAAGCACCCGCGCCCTGAACTTCCATACATAGTGGAAACTGATGCATCCAGTCCAGCCATGGGAGCTGTCCTGTCTCGAAGGGACCCTGAAACTGGCCAGCTTCACCCAGTAGTGTTTTGGTCCAGAAAGTTCTCGGCACCTGAGTTAAACTATGCGGTTACCGATAAGGAGTTATTAGCCATTAAATCTGCCTTCAAGGCTTGGCGGCACTATCTTCTTGGTGCCAGGCATACCATTACTGTGATCACCGATCAGCGGAACTTACAGTATTTAAAGACAGCCAAGGCCCAATCGTCATGTCAACTCCGATGGGCATTGTTCTTTGCCGAGTTCGATTTCGTGATAACCTATCGACCAGGTTGTAAGGATGGTAAAGCAGACGCCTAATCCCGAATAGGGATGGGAGAGGCAGAGGTGAACCCTGAACCAGTAACTATAATTCCCGAACAAAGTATTCTTGGCATGACTACTCTACAGACTCTAGAGGACATTCAGGTAAAGATCCAGCAACTCTTTGATTCTACAGCCTTGCAGGACTGGGTAAAGAAAGGCCCTGACTACTCTGTCACCAATGATCTGCCTTATTACCAAGGACGGCTATTTCTGCCACATAAGGAACTACAAGAGCTAGTCATTTCCCGTTATCATGATACCCTAATGGAGGGGAACCCAGGTATTGCAAAAACTGAAGCTAAAATTAAAAGACAATTCTTGTGGCCACCTGGCGAAAGGATATTAAATCATTTGTGATGTCTTGTGGCATTTGCGCCCAAAACAAAAGTCAAAAGAAAAAACCAGTTGGACTCTTACAACCTTTAGACATTCCGCCTACACCATGGCACACCTTATCGTTAGACTTTATTACTGATCTACCCCCATGCAATGGATTTAACAGCATTCTAGTTATTATGGATCTTTTTTTCCAAGATGGCCCACTTTATTCCTTTAAAGGGATTACCTTCTGCTTCAATCCTGGCCAAGGAGTTCCTCGAAAACATTGTTCGCATACACGGATTTCCGTCCGTATTGGTCTCTAACCGGGGCAGTCAATTCATTTCACATTTTTGGAAAAAATGCTGTCAATTGGCGCAAATCGATGTGAGGTTATCGACCAGTCACCACCCCCAGACTGATGGTCAAACGGAAAGGACCAACCAGACTCTCAAACAATACCTGTGTTGTATGTTACATCAGACGGAGAGTAATTGGAAAGACATTCTTTGGATGGCCGAATATGCATACAATAATTCAGTACACTCTGGAACTGGACAAAGCCCCTTTTATACCTTATATGGGCACCATCCTCGAACCTCAGACCTTGACTCACCCCAAGACTTAGAAATGCCCGCAGTGGACCATCTGCACACTACGATTACACAACCCTTTAAGGAAGCAACTACACATTTAAATCAGGCGAAAGAAAAATACAAGAAAGATGCTGATCGGCATAGAAGTGATTCTCCACAATACCAAATAGGGGACCAAGTATGGTTAGCCACAAAACATATACCTCTAAAGGGAACATGGACATTTAACCCCAGATATTTGGGACCTTACTCTATTAAGGCCATTATCAACCCGGTGGCTGTCAAGTTGGACTTACCTGCTAATATGCTAATTCATCCCGTCTTTCATGTGTCACTTTTGAAGCCAGTACAACCAGGGACAAGACTAACCAAGCCACAAGACCCCATCCTTGTAGACGGAGAAGCCGAATTTGAAGTTAAGAACATCCTGGACTCCAAGCTGATAAAGTCAAAACATTTTTATTTAATCGACTGGAAAGGTTACGGACCACAGGAAAGGTGTCATGATCTCTGCTTCCAAAAGGTCAGGGTTTTCCCAACTCCCTTGGAAGCAGATCCATAACCCAGGTTCCGAGTGCCAACCAGTCCCAATTGGGACCTTTTGGACCTAGTCCTGGCGCCAGTGGCACCAGGCTCATAAATATGCCCAGTCCCAGCGCTGGAAGCGCCGGGCTCATAATGCTTGGGTGGACTTACCTGCAGCAGACCATGCTGCTTACTTGCCTGCCAGTTGAGCCTCTGATCCTCTTCTGTTTGGAACTACTTTTCCTGTTGGGTGGGGCAGGAGCCACTCCCTAGATTCAGAACACTGGAACTCTTCTGGAAAGCAGGAACTCTTTTCTTACCTAGGCGTGGCTGTGGAAGGAGACACCTAAGCACTACAGGAGGCTATTTAAACCACACCCGATGGATGAATCTTGCTTTGCGTTATTCTGCATCCTCTGCAGCAGAACGCTCATCGTGTCTTCTGCATCTGATCCTGGGCCTAAGGAAAAAGGCTTACCATCCTGAATCCAGTCTTCAGCAACACCTATAAAGACAAGAAAGAACAGGTTAGCATTACGGTCTTCAGTGACAGCTCTTCACTTACCTGGTCCATCGCTGTCACCAACGCCTCGCGCTGCACTCCGGCATCTGAAAGACAAAGGCTTACCTACTCTTCGTGCGCTCCGGAGGTCTTCACACTGCATTCCGGCATCTGAAAGACAAAAGCTTACCAACTCTTCGCACGCTCCGGAGGCCTTCGGCGCTGCATCCCGCATCTGAAAGACAAAACAAGGTGCGTTTAAAGACATTGGGGAACTTTAATACTCACGTGCCATTACTCCTTTCCACATCTAACCCAGTGGGTATTCCGGCACCCTGCAGCCGCTCCGAACTTGTACCTGCAAAATAAAAAGACAGTTAGAGCGCATCGTGAAGCAGGCAACAAGCGCTTACTTACGTGCTTCCAGGCGCTTCTATTCATTCACACGGGCTCCATCTTCAACTCACTTCAGCCCGTCATCCGCCATCGCCGGAACCCTGCAAAACAAGAAACATCATTACTAAAGACTTTAAAGACATTAGAATTACTCGAAACTTACCGTTCGTGCAGTAAACGACGGACAGCAGTCCTCTGAGTCAAGAGGCCTGCTCCCCTTATCCAGTGAAGAAACTGGTTACAGCACCCTGCCCCGAGGCAGATGGAGAGCACGGCGTTCACTTACCTAAGGTGAGAGCGTTAACCTTTGGGGTTCTACAGGAGAAGAGAAAGGGAAGAAGAGAGAGACATTCAATAACCCAGTTCCTTAATCCCATATTTTCTATCTGCAGACATCTTACCCTTCGAGTCAGACATACAGTGCACAGAGGTCCAGCCCAAAGAGCCAGCCGTGTGTTACACATCACCTTTGAAGATACGGTATACGCCCAGTCAAGACCGGCGCCTCTACGGGAATCAGGTGAGCGTTACAAAAGGTCATGGGAACCTAGTGACCATGTTCATGCACCCCGATTGGTGAAAAAATTCCACCGAAATTTCCCAGACAAACCGAAACCACAGGGAAGAACGACTTTAGGAGGGGCCTTGGGGGGGGAGTGCTGTCATGATGCCTACACCCGGGGACCCAGACCAAGTACAGCAACCCCGGAAGCAGGCATCAAGTTACCCCAAGCAAGCCCAACAACCCCTGCTAGGGGCTATTTGGGTGCAGTCCTGGCACCTATCGCGCCAGGCTCATATGGAGAGACAGTCCTGGCGCCATAGGTGCCAGGCTCATAGATTAAAACTTACCTGATGCAGACCATGCTGCAAACTTACCTGATGCAGACCATGCTGCAAGAGCTCCAAGCCAAACGAGGCTTGGAAGGGACTATTTTACCTAGGGACTATTTTTTTACTCGGGTGGGGCTGGGGAGGAATACTTACCTGGGACTACTTTGGAGGCTATTTAAACCACGCCCGAAGAGCAGCACACGCTTTGCGTTATTCTGCATCCAGCAGCGTAACGCTCACCGTGCCTGCAAGTCTGCATCCAGTCTTCTGCCACGCCCGCCTCGAGTTTGGAGCTCCTAGAAAAAGGGAGAAAGAAGGAGAAAAGGTTAGAACAAGTGCAATACCTTTGATCCTTACCTGAATTTCCGATCCAACCCGCCTTCGAGCTGGAAGAAAGAATGTATTTTATGCGCGTCGCCTCGCCTGCTGCAGCGCCGCTTTGAACTCACCGGCCTTCGCAGCATCTTCACATTTCACTGCATCCTCCTGCATGTTCCCGCCACACTCTGGCACCTAAGGAGAAGACAAGAACAGCAAGGTGAGCCAAGGGAATACACAGAGGAATACCCCCCATAGAGTTACCTGATTTTACCACCGGGGGTACTATTCTTCACGGGTCGGCGCAGCTTCCACTGCATCCTAGCTGAACCCCGGCCCCTAAGGGGAAACAAAAGGACAGCAAGGTAAAAGAAGGGACTAACAAGGGGAACCCTTCTCACCACAAAAGACTTACCTGATTTTACCGCCGGAGGCATTATTCCCCGAGACTTCAGACTTTCTCTCAGCCCCTGAATAAGGGAGAAAGCAACAGGTTACATATGGACATTATTTCATCGAACTGTGTTGGATAATACAAATCCTTACCAGAACATTACCGGTTACCACGAGGAGCTCTTCAGTAGGGTCAAGCTGCAACCTGCAACGAATCGGACAAGAGTGAAAGTCAGGCATTTGAACTCTTACAAACTACATACTTACGGCGTCTTGCCAGGACTATCAGAGTCAATATTGTCCTGGAACTCACTGATTCCTTCGAGCCAGTGAAGCAACTGGTTATCTATGTGCCCCTGCGCTCAATGCAGGATGGAGAGCTCATCTTTTCAAATCATCAGAAGAATATTCCTACAGGCCAAGCAAACGAAGCTAGGTGGACCAGTCCAGTCCATCATCTCGGCCCTATGCGTCACATTGGTGGAGACCGCAGCAGTCCAGTCCAGATCAAGCTTGAGAATTACCATTCCTCTTACACTGTTTCTTTCTCTGTATATGTTGGTAACTCTCCATGGGGGATTTGCTCCAGATCACCCTTCTAACCAGTATTCCACTAGGAGGTGGTTGGTTATCTTCTGTGAGTTATTGGCTTGTTGAACATGTTCAGGGCTTGTTATGCTGATAGCGATCTTCTGCCTTTCCGACAGTTCAGAACACGAAGGTAGAAGAGAAAGGAGAATGTTACAGGTAATTGAGTGTGAGGAGACAAGTGCCCAAAGGGTTCAAGAAAGTGGAAGAGACAGGGGAATTCTAGAGGTGGTTTTGGAAGTGAGGAGTACCCAAAGCAGTGAAGAAAAGTGATGAAGACAGGCGGGAGGAAAGGGTGTTTTGAAAATGAGTACCCACAAATCTTGAAGAAGGTGAAGGAGATAAAAGAGGGATAAATAGATATTGGATAGGGACAGTCCCCAAATGGGTGAAGAAGGCATAGTCCTCAGAGAAAAGGGGGAGAAAATAGGAAAACCAGTGGTTAAGGAAGGAGAGATAGGTCAAGGGAGGTGATATGAGGTGTGTGGAGAGATAGGATTATAGGGATTGGAAGTGTGGTCAAGAGAAGCAGGGGTTACGGCAGAAGAAACAGTCAGGAAGAACTGAAGGGTTCACTGGTGGAGAGTTCTAACAGCAAGGTACTAGGGGAGAGATAAGCAGTGTAGTTGGCCACCCTCTCTTCTAGTCTACCTCTCCTGGCCTTCGTCTAGGTCTCTTGGCCCAGGCTTCTGCCCATAACTCCTTTTCCCTAGCGCAAGAACAAAGAGTAGCTGTAGAAATCAAGTCCAACATGAATAAAGAGAAGGGTGCAGAAAACACTAATTCCCAAATTTAGAGAGAAAGAGAGATCCGGATGTTGGGAAAGAACCAGGGTGGAGTAAGCCCTAAAGCCGAAGTAAGAAATATGGGATGCCGTCCTGGAGACTACTCAAGGGCTGCGCTCTCCAACATTGACCCTACTAGGATAAATTACCTAACATTCTGCAACCCAGAAGCTAGTTGTCGAGCCCCATTGGTGGAGAGTGAAACCTGGTAGAACTTGAAATGGGAACCCATACTGTGAACATTTAGATGCCCATGAACTTTTAACAAGTTTGGTTATCGAATCCTTCCTGACAATATTAGTTTAACTTGATCCTATCCCATTGATTTTTTTTGTCCTGCATTTTTTAAGTTCCTCAATAAAGCATGTTAAACATGAGTTGCATGTGCTTGGTCCATTGACCCATGGCACTGGTATGTCAGAACCCAAAATTAACAACAAAGGGCACTGATATTGCAAGAACATTTAGATCATATTTATTTTAGCCTTCCCTCTCCAGCCCTTTTAAGCTGTGCACCACCCTACTGAATGCCTTACAAGCAGAGGCGTTGCTAGGGGGGGGGGCTGAGGGGGCTATAGCCCCAGGTCAAAAGGCTAGCTAGCCCCGGGTCCTGACATTCCCGACATTAGCATAGCCCCAGGTCTTTTCCAGGCCTAGCAACACCCCTGCACAGGGACACCTACACGGAATAGCCCACCTACGGACCCTATTGTACTTGTTCAGTAGCTTCTGTGCAGGAGTTTTTCTTATCCCATGTCTCGATTTCTGCAGTTGACCACTTATGTCCAATAACCCCACACTAAACCATATTAGCAGCTGAGAGAGAGGTACTGACCAATGACAAGGCCAGGAGCGTGGGTGTGAATCCACGATTACCACCCACATTATTTCCTCACCTCGTGCCCCTTCCCCCAGGTCTTTCCTTTTTTTACTCTTCACTTCCCCAGGCCATTGAGTCTCATCCCGTAGTTCCATTGCCAGTCCAGCCATCTTCATCCATCCCCAACTTTCCTTTGCCGCTTCCTGTTTCAGTCTGTTCCCTTGCACTCCCCTTGCACTGTTACCATGGAAGAAGGAAAGTGGCATACTCCCTTTCCTATTGGCCATGGTGTCCATCTTTGCTTCTATTTTTTAAGGGAAAATGGGCATGTACAATAGATGCAGATTCCCTTAAAAATACTTGCCAATTAAATCTTCATTTTCTTGTGTGGTCTTAATGGAAGGACACGTCCAGCGTGAATGCATCTCTGTATGGATTTGATGCAAGAATAAACCACAATATGACCTGAATGTATCTACATTTTCTCGCCAGATTTTTGGAAGACTAGAATATAAACAAAAAGAACATTCAACAAATGAAAATTTGCATTTTGGGGGCATCCTTTCCAGAATTACTTTTTGGTTTATAAATGGAAGAAGAGATCTTGCCATTAAGATTCATTGAAAAGTGCCTATTCCTCACTAAGTTACCCACCTAAAAGTTATTCATCTTTATGCCTGACTTGCAGGTCTGTTGCTCAGGCGCTGAAGACGGGCTGCACCGTGGAACCTGAGGGCTTTGACGAGGTCACTTTGTACTTTAGTGATATTGTGGGTTTCACCACAATATCTGCCATGAGTGAGCCCATAGAAGTGGTGGACCTTCTCAATGACTTGTACACTCTCTTTGATGCTGTGATAGGAAATCATGATGTCTACAAGGTATGTGACCTCACTGGGTGCTGATTCTGCATGGATTGACTCTGAACACCTGCACCATGCTTCAGCATCTTTGTATCATAGTCCATTGTAACCTTTCCCGTTAAATGTATCTAAAATATAAATGTATAATTTCAGCTTTCCTCACCATCACCTTTCTGAGTGAATTCATGTCAACTAAAAGTAATTCTGTGTATTCCTCTGCAATCCATGTCTGTGTCTGTCCGTATCTCTCTCTCTCTCTCTCTGTTTCTATTGATCCACCTGTGAATTCATGTTCTGCCATCCCTTCCTTCTACCTCTGTCCACTGTCGGGCCCCTCTTACACTTCGGCTGGGTGCACCTCAAGCGTGTACCACACCCCGGAAGTCCTTCTAATGTGGCAACCTGCTCCACGTCACTACTCTCAATTTTCGTTCTGCTGTCAAACACTCCTCTGAGATCTGTCACTTCCTTGAAAAACTTGACCTGGATGTCCTCGCTCTGACGGAGACATGGTTCACCGCCAGCTCTGTCATGAGTTTTGACACTCTCCTCCCTGATGGATACAAGAACCTCTCCGAGCCCAGAACCAACCGACCCAGAGTTGGAGTAGCTCTGATTTTTCCAGAGTAGCTCCCTGTGCCTACTCCTCCTTTGAATGCCTGGTCTGCAGGGTCTCTTTCTCTCCTGGCCTCTCACTGACTTTGGACACTATCTACAGGCACCCTGGCCAGGTTGCCCTCTTCCTCTCAAAGTGGGCTAACCTCTCCACTTCTCTCCTTGTCTCTACCTCTCAACTTCTTCTCCTCAGAGACCTCACCATCCATCTGGATGTTTCTAATCCCTCCTGTGTGCTTTTCCGCAACCTCTGTAACACCCTCTCTCTATCCATTCTGCCCTCGGGTCCAACACACTCCGGACATTCTTTGGATGTTCTCATGTCCTCAGACATCCCCCTCTCTTAACCTCTCACCACTCCTCTCTCTTGGACTGACCACTTTCTACTCTCCTCTCACCTGAAACTCTCTATCCCTCAGGTAAAGTCCACCCCAACACTGCCACCTACATTTGTGGTCATTCGGCCTATAAAGCGTGTGTCAGTGGAAGCCCTTGCCTCTACTTTCTCTGATCCTCCTACTCCTGCAGCTCACTCACACTCGGACACAGCAGTCTCTAATCTGCATCTCTCTATCTCCAACACTCGGGACATCCTTGCTCCTGTCATGAGAATCCAGATGAAGTTTACCTCCAAGTGCAAATCTTGCAATGACTCCGACCTCACCATCCTGAAACACAAGTGTAGGGTGGCTGAGAAGAGGTGGAGGGCTTCGGGTGCATCCTTTGACAAACTAGCCTGCCGCCTTCTCAAAAGGCAATACAGATGCTCTGTCCTGGCCAAGAAGAGAGTCCACATTGAAGCCTGTGTCTCTGCAGCCTCTAACAACACATCCAAACTCTTTAAAATCTGCAAGTAACTGCCCAATCCTGCGGCAATCTCTACTTCCCCTGTTCCTTCCCAGGCCCTCAGTATGGCTCTGGCCTCGCAATTCACCACTAAAGCTCAGGACATCCTGTCTTCTATCTCCTCTTCCTCTTTGTCTCCCTCTTCCTCTCTCGGCTCCCCTCTTCCTCCCTTGGCCAACTCTCCCTCTCCTCCTCCTTGCTCCTCTTTCTCTCAGACAACACCTGATGAGGTTTTCTAAACAAGTCCAATGTATGAAAGTCTCACCCGAACAGGTGCTCCACAGCTCTTCCAGAACCATCAAGGACCATATTGACACCATCTTGATCCAGCCTTGGCCGATTTCTGTAATCACTCTTTCACCACTGGAACTTTCTCCTCTGTCCTAAAGCACTCCCTTGTGCACCTCCCTCCTTAGGAAGCCGTCTGCCGATCCTACCTGTCCGGCAAACTATTGCCCAGTCTCTATCACTCCTTTTCTGGAAAACTCCTGGAAAAGCTGGCCATCTCCCAGCTTACTCGTTACACTGAATCTGTTGACTGTCTCCATGAACATCAGCCTGGCTTCAGAGCTGCAAGAGGCATGGAAATTGCTCTGCTGAACACCTGCGCAGATCTGCTCTCTAACCTTGATCCCTGCATTCCTTCTGTACTCATCCTCCTTGAACTTACCTCTGCCTTCTACATGGTCAACCATACCATCCTGATCAATCGACTCTGTGAGAACCTGGGCATCTCAGATCAGGCCCTCGAGTGGTTGACCTCCTTCCTCTTGAACCACCCCTCCCAGCTCCAACTCTCTGCCACCTCTCTCTCCACCTGTGGCATTCCCCAGGGTCCTATGCTCTCACACTGATTTTTCAACCTCTACTTGGCCCCTTTGGCCCACCTGATCTCTACCTTCTCCTCTAACTTTTAGTGTTATGAGGTTGACACTCAGCTCTCCTTCAGGCTCCACCTAGCCTTCTCTCCTCTCTCCCTCATTCCTGACTGTCTATCCGTGATTCACAATTGGTGCAAATCCAGCGATCTCTGCCTTAATGCCAGTAAGCCAGAGATCCTTCCCAATGGGACCCCTGCATTCCCTCTCTCACTCTGGCCGCCCTCGTTGGGCCCGCTCTCTTTCCCTTCCTTTGAGGCTAAACGCCTTGGTGTTATCTTCGACTCCACTCTCTCTTTCTCTCCTCACATCTCGGATGACGCCAAGAAGTCCCACTACCAGCTGCACCTCCTCAAAGGTACTCTTTCCTTTCTCACCTTCCCCCAGGAGCTCACTGTCTCCGGAGCCCTGGCTCTCTCTAAAGTGGACTAGTGCAACAGCCTCTTTCTCAATCTGCCTTCCTCTACTCTCGGCCCTCTGCAACTAATACAGAAAAGGACTGCAAAACGTATCCTTGGCCTCAAGTCCATGGACTGTATCACTCCAGCCCTGAAATCTCTCCACTGGCTCCTGGTGGCTGCAAGGATAAAGTTCAAGACCCTTTGCATTGTCCACAATGCTTTCTGTGGCCGGGCACTGCATTGCATCCAACTCTCTCTTCCTGAACATCTTCCTTCTCGAGCCCTTCGCTCAGCCACCACCAACTCTCTGATGCTCAGACGCTTCTCCAGGCTGAGAGTAGGTGGTAGATCTCTCTACTCTGCAAGTGCCACCCTCTGGAAGGGCATCCCTGCCTTTCTCAAATTTGAGCCGGACCACCTGAAGTTCCGGAAGCAGCTCAAGACCTTCCCTTTCGCTAACTCACAGGTGGTCAGGAAAGATAAGGCTGTATCTCTCTCCCCTACTGATCTACCTGACCCACCTGGCTGCTGTACCAACTGGTTGTTTGGCTACCCTCAGAGTCTCACTGTTTTCCAGGCTCTTTGTTGATCAGTCACCCATGCACTGCATTCGGGCCTACCTCACACTTGGGTTTGTATCTGTAACCCTACAGCCCCATGCCTCCTAGCACTTACCCAGAGGTTTGCTGCCCTGGCTGCACTTCTTAGAGCAGTGCTGTCCTGATTGCACTTGCACCTTCCCTCCCCTTGCACTTCTCCTCTCCCTCTACCCCCTGTACTTCCACGATATGAATGACACAAGGCTTAGTTAGATCATTTGTGTGTCCTCCCTCTGTCTCCCCTACATTGTCTTGTCGCGCCTAGAAACACTTGTGTACAGGCGCGTTATTAATGACTCATCATATCATATAATTCTCCACTAGATGAACTTCTACCTCATTTGCAGCCTTTATCTTTCCTGACCACATGTGAGTTATGCTCTGAACTAATTGATGCCTATCCACTTATTCACAAATGCTATACCTATGTGAGCCTTAAGTCAAGCTCTGTTGCTTCTGCCTATGCCTCACACCCCATCTTTCCCTTTTATAGCATTGTGCCCCTTTCTGAATATTTCGGGACAAGGTGTGTTTTCATCTCCACACCCCCCATTTTTCCCTGAATTGCCTGCATTTCTGCATATTTTGAATCTAGGTGTGTTTTGCGGCTCCAAACCCCCCATTTTGCATTGCATTGTGTGACTCCTGTTCTCAAGTGTTCACACTGTATCGGTTTGCTTTCTCTCAGCTACTAGGGCACCTGGTTGAATTTCTGTCTGTGCAGTTGAGCCTGTTATTCTATCTTGTTCTGTCCTCCATCCTGTATCTCTCTGCCACCCCTATGGCACACACCATCTCCCCTATCTATTCGAATAGCTATACTATCACCTATCCCCCTAAGTCTGGAAAGAAAAAGGTTAGAAAAGATTTCTTGAACACTAAACCTGGTCTGTCCATCGCAGACACCTACAGCAGTGCAATTTCCAGACAGATTGTCACGGATATCCTCTTTTCTGTCCCCTCTCCAGATCTTTGGACTCCTCATCTCCTGTTTTATCCTCACCCATTAATGTAGGTACTAGATGGGAAGTACTCTTGGCAGGCATCTCATCATCCAGATGCATCATTAATGTCTATCGCAATTGCACTATCATGGCCCAGGGTCCTCCTCTTTGTCCGCTGCTTGCTGTCTCCCATCAACTTCCTTCCTGAGCCCGCTACTCCTTCTTCCTCTCTCTCTGTATCTCCTCCTCCTCCGTTTGGGGTTCCACGCCCTTGTACCCTTTACTGGAAAACCTTTAAAGGCAGAGACCAGCTTCACCTGGCTATACTAAATGCCCGCTCTGCAATCAAACACTCTGCTGACATCTGCCTCCTCCTCGAAGACCTTGACCTTGACATCCTTGCTCTTACCGAGACATGGTTCAAGGCCAGACCAGTCACTACTTTTGACTCCCTTCTCCTTGATGGCTACAAGATCATTTCTAAGCCGTGCCCCAACCGTGATGGTGGTGGGGTTGCCCTGATCTTTTCTGAGTGGCTGCCTTCTTCCATTACACCCAGCCATACTCCTCCTTTGAATACTGGTCTGCAGGTTGGTCATCTATCCTACATCCTCCTTGACCATTGCCACTATCTATCAACCACCTGGCTACATCACACTGTTCCTCTCAGAATGGGCATATTTCTCCTCACCTCTCCTGTCATCTACCTTTAAAACTCTTCTACTAGGTGACTTCAACATCCACCTTGACTCCTCTATAACGGCTACCACTCTCTTCCATGACCTTTTTACCTCGCTCTCCCTCCCCATTCCCGCCTCTGGTCCTACCCACTTGGCTGGACACATTCTCGATGCCTTCATCCAGACTGATCTCCTACTCTCCACCCCTTTCATCATCCCTCTCTCCTGGTCAAAATATTACCTTCTCTCCTCTCACTTGGGCCATCTCAGCCCCCTGACCGCACCTCCCCCAGCTCTGCCAACCTCGTTCTCGGACATTCACCCGGTGACACGAGTGTCAGCTGCTGCCTCCACTGGGTACCTTATACACATTTACTGTGGTTATTGTTGTTCTTAAATGTGGTAAATTAGGGCTTGCCGCTCACCTCCTGTCCGCTTGCTCTCGTCTGTCTCCCCCCCACTCCCTCCTATTCCATGGTGCTCTCTATCTCGCCTATCTTCTCTAACTGCTTCTCCATTGACTATCCTGCTCTTCTCACTAAATCTGGTAGGAAAAAGTTTAAAAAGGACAACCTGGTCTCCAACCCAGGCCTCCCTATCGCTGACACCTACACTAGAGCCTCCTCCAAGGAAACTCTCACTGACATCCTCTTTTTCGTGCCTTCACCTCACCTCTGCAGGGCGTACCTCTGATCTGTACCTCTCCCGGAAGTCCTTCAAGGATGGCAACCTTCTCCACATTGCCACTCTTAACTCTCGCTCTGCCGTCAAACATTCCTCTGATATCTGTCGCCTTCCTGAGGAACTGAACCTTGACGTCCTCGGTCTCACTGAGACATGGTTCACGGCAGCTCTGTCACCAGCTTTGACACACTCCTACCTGACGGTTACAAGATCCGTCCGTGCCCAGGCCCAACCGCAGGGGAGTTGCTAGGTCTGGAAAAGACCCGGGGCTAAGCTGATATTGGAACTTTTGGGACTGGGGGCTAGCTAGCCTTTTTGCTGTAGCTCCTGAGATTCTATCAGGGGCTACAACCAAAAGATCAGGGGCTATAGCCCCCTTAGCCCCCCCTAGCAACGCCCCTGCCCAACCGTGTTGGGGGGTGTGGCTCTTATCTTCCCTGAGTGGATTCCTGCCACTGCCCCTCCTACGCAGACCTACTCCTCTTTTGAATGCCTTGTCTGACGACTCTCTCTCTCTCTCCTAGCCATTCCCTTACCGTGGCTACTATCTATCGGCCACCTGGTGAAATTTCCTTCTTCCTCTCCGAGTGGGCGGACCTCTCCTCCTCACTCCTGTCCTCAACCACTCAACTCCTCTTCTTGGAGACTTCAACATGCACCTGGATGCCTCCTGTCCCCCCTCGGGACTCTTTCGCGACCTCTGCGATTCTCTCTCACTCTCTATTCTCCTGTCTGGGCCGACTCATTCTGCAGGGCACACTCTTGATGCTCTGATCTCTTCTGACCTTCCCCTCTCTGTCCCTCTCTCCACTCCTCTCTCCTGGAGTGATCACTTTCTCCTATCCTCCCACCTCACCTTCCCTACCAGACAGGCAAAGCCACCCACATTACTGCCACCCTCCTTCTCTGTCATCCGACCCATGAAGCGCGTGTCAGTTGAGGCTTTCGCTGCCACCTTCTCGCCCTCCCCTCCCCCTTCGGCTGACTCCCACCCTGACACAGTCCTCTTCACTCTCCACTCTGCTATATCTGATACTCTTGATATCCTTGCCCCTGTCATGAGAATCCTCCTGAAACCCAAACCAAATGTAACTCCTGGTATGACTCGGATCTTGTCACCCTTAAACGCAATTGCAGGGTGGCAGAGAGGAAATGGCATGCCTCATGTTCATCCTCTGACAAACTGGCCTGCCGCCTGCTCCAAAGGCAATACCGGCTCTCCGTTCTCACCAAGAAGAGAGCCCACATCCAAGCCTGCATCTCTGCGCCATCTAACAATTCGGCCGAACTCTTTAAAATCTGCAAGGAGCTGGCCAACCCTGCTGCAGTCTCTACCTCTCCTGTCCCCTCCCAGGCCCTCTGCACGGCACTGGCATCTCACTTCATTTGAAAAACTCAGGACATCCTGTCCTCACTCTCCTCCTATCACCTCCCCCCTTCCATTCCCTACTCTTCCTCTGGCCCTTCTGCAGCCACCCCTCCTCCCTCCTTCTCTGCCTTTCCCCTTTTTTCTGCTGATGAGGTTTCTAGACAAGTCCGATCTATGAAAGTCTCGTTAAAACAGGTCCACCCCTGTTCCTCCAAAACTATCAAGGACCACATCGACTCCTTGGCTCCTGCCCTGGCTGACTTCTGCAATCACTCCTTCGCCTCTGGAGTCTTCCCATCCCCCCTCAAGCACTCCCTTGTGCACCCCCTTCTTAAGAAACCCTCTTCCGACCCCTCCTGCCCGGCTAACTATCGCCCAATCTCTATCACTCCCTTCCTGGGCAAGCTCCTGGAGAAACTGGCTATCTCCCAGCTCAGTCTCCATGCTGAATCTGTTGGTAGTCTTCATGACCATCAGTCTGGCTTCAGAGCTGCCAGAAGCACAGGAACTGCTCTCCTGAACATCTGTGAGGACCTGCTCTCGAACATTTGACTCTAACACCCCATGTGTTCTCATTTTGCTTGATCTCTCTTCTGCCTTTGATACTGTCAACCATACCATCCTGCTCAACCGTCTCTGTGATAACCTGGGTATCACTGGTCAGGCTCTGGTGTGGCTCACCTCTTTCCTCTCCAATTGACCCTCCCAGGTCCAACTGGGGTCCTTCCTCTCTGACATCTTTGTCTCTACCTGTGGTGTCCCCCAGGGATCTAACCTCTCTCCCTGGCTGTTGAACCAGTATCTAGCCCTTCTAGCCCACCGCATCGCCGCTCTCTGCCCCAACTTCAGTGCTATGCGGATGCATTTTCAGGCTACCCTCGGCCTCCTCTTCCCCTTCCCTCATCTCTGACTGTCTTTCTGCTATCCATGAATGGCGTGCCGCCAACGACCTCTGCCTTAATGCCAGTAAGCCTGAGATTCTACTCATCGGCACACCCACTCCCTCCTTACCTGCAGCCCACTGGCCGGCCCCTCTTGGCCCTCTTCCTGCTCCTACCTGCAAGGCAAAAAACCTCGGGGTCATCTTCGATTTCACACTCTCTTTCTCTCCTCACATATCTGACGTCTCTAAGAAGTCACACTACCAGCTACACCTCCTCAGAGGTATCCTTCCTTTCCTCTCCTTCCCCCAGAAGCTCACTGTCTCTAACACTTGGTACGATTCTGATCTAGAAGCCCTGAAGCACAAGTGCAGAGCTGCAGAATGGAAGTGGCAGACCTTAAACTCATCCTCTGACAAACTAGCCTGTCGCCTTCTCCAAAGGCAATACTGTCTCTCCATTCACTGCAAGAAGGGGACCCACATCCAGGCTCACAACTTTGATGCACCAACAATACGGCTGAACTCTTTAAAATCTGCAAAGAACTAGCTAATCCCTCCACAGTCTCCACCACGCCTCTTCCCTCACAGGCCCTCTGCACTGCATTGGACACCCACTTCACTGCAAAAACCCAAGACATCCTGAGCACTCTCTGCTTCCACCTTTCCCCCTCCCTGCCTCCCGTCCTGCTGCCACCCCCAGCGTGCCATCCTCCCTCAGCCTTCCTCTCCTCCTCTCCTATCACATTGGATGAGGTCTCTAGGGTTGTCGGCTCTATGAAGGTCCCAACCAAACAGTCCCCCCTGTTCTTCCAGAACTATTAAGGACAACATCGGCTCCATTGCCCCTGCACTTGATGATTTCTGCAATGATTTCTGAAATCAGCAACTGGGTCTTTACCCTCTTCCCTGAAGCACTTACTTGTGCGCCCCCTTCTAAAAAAGCCTTCTGCCGACCCCTCATGTCTGGCTAACTATCGACCCATTACTATCACCCCCGTACTGGAGAAATTGGTCCTCCAATTGACTCAGCATACTGAGCTGGATGGTTGCCTACACGACCATCAATCTGGATTCCGAGCATCCAGAGGCACAGAAACGGCTCTCCTGAACACCCGTCAAGAACTCCCCGCATCTCTGGACTCTAACTCTCCCGTAGTTCCCATTCTACTCGATCTATCCCCTGCATTTGATACTGTCAACCACTCCATCCTCATGAAACAACTCCATGTTTCCCTTGGTAACTCAGAGCGGACACTGCACTGGCTGACCTCCTACCTCACCGACCATATCTCCCAGGTTATCTTGGGCTCTTTCTCCTCTCTCAACTCTATCTCTACCTGTGGCGTCCCCCAGGGCTCCAACCTCTCACCACTTGCTCATCTTATTTCCATTTTCTCCCCTCACTTCCAGTGTTATGCAGATGACACCCAACTCTTCCTCAAACTTTCAAATAGTCAGTATGTGCTCCTGTGCAAGAACGAACACGGCCCATTGACCTGTTCTTTGGAAAGGTATCCACTCGAGAGTCTTCAAGCCACACTTTAGCTCAATGTACCTTTCACAGATGGGAAATAACCATTTGCAAATCAGTCTTTGTCCCACCCACATGAGCAGTCCAGCACCGAAATGCCATGGCAATTCCCTTCTGAATAAGAGAACCAACAGCAACCTGATACACGTGTTTCAGCCTTGTTGGGCCTCATCAGTGAGGTGGAACTGTGCCTCTCTGAGCACAGTGAGAAAGGGGGCATTTCTTAGACCTTCTGCACCTTCCCCTTTCCCTTCTCTCACTCTGCTCCTGCACGATTCGAATGCTCACAACACCTAGTACGACCACCTCTATCCTGTTCCTTATTGTATTTTATTGCCTTTGTCCCATGTTCCCTCCCCTGCCCTGTGGGTGCTTTGAAACACAATTTCTTGCAATAAATAAATACATTCTCTGCTCTTACATTTATTTTTCATTTGATGTCCCAAACAGGTAGAGACAATCGGAGATGCCTACATGGTTGCCTCCGGCCTTCCGAATCGGAATGGGAATAGACACGCTGCTGAAATCGCGAACATGTCGCTAGATATTCTGAGTTCGGTTGGATCTTTTAAAATGAGACACATGCCAGATATTCCGGTTAGAATACGAATAGGTCTGCATTCAGGTAATGGCAAACTGCACAAAAGGAAGCCTTGTAGTGTAGCTGCACGTCTGTTAGAATCCCCTTCTCAAGGATGTTTGCAATACATATGTTCAACAATGTTCTCTCACAGTGTTGATTGCAGAAATGTATGTGTGTTTAATGTGCTTTGTATGTGTGTTTAATTACGCTTTCTTCTGTGGTTATTTTAGATTGCCCCTGCTGGTGGCATCATAGTTAGTTGCCTATGCCCGACTTGTAGTATGGGTAAGGTGTTTAGCTATCAATCTAAACTCTGCACCAATAATAAATAAATAATCAACACCAGGATGATTGCCATAAAATTGGGAAGCGACAATAGCAAGATTGTGATGCTGATACAAGGGGTCACCAACACAAAGCTGATTGCCCCAAAAGATGCAACGCCCAAAGGGTGATCTGCTGCTTTGAACAAAGATAGAACACATACCAACATTGCTTCCATAGAAGCGAGAATCCTATTGCTTTTATGGGAGCATCCTTAGGGGCTGAGGGTCTTCCTTTAGGAGAATGAGCAGTGAGAGGTGACATTCCTCATACTGCTAAAGCCCAATAGGTGAAATGAGAATGATTTGAACTGAAGGAACTTTTCATTTCAGGGAAGGCCCTTTGATAAAGGAGAGAGTCTATTGCAAGTCTGATTCTTTAAAGGAAAGGGCAGCAGATCCCAAGCTGGTACTTCAATAGACAGGTGGTCACATCGGTGGCTGATCATTCCTTGATAGATGTGCCGTCAATCTCACAATTGATGATTTTGTCTGTGGGTCACCAGCTTTGGTCATCAGTACCAAAGCTTGTGATCTAATAGAGAGGTCAGCCAGCCACAAGAATGCTGCTTTGATTGGAACAATAGTTTATTTAATTGTGAATTGGTTTTACCCAAAAATCTTTCACAAACACTTTTTTTTAAACAAACATTTACAGAAATGGTAGCAAAACACAGACATAGATTAAAACTGCAATATTCAAAGTTTTTTTTTAATCCTTTGCAAAACATTATAATTCATCATTACAAACCAAAAATGCCATAGAAAACATGTAAGTCAGCATTTATAAGTTTGGTATCCCATTTAAATACGTTTCAAAAATTGAGTAGTTGATAGCATAGCTTTAGAAAGTACAAAGCGTGTAAAATAAGACTCTCTTGTGAGATAAGACTGGACAGTCAATAACACGGTGGCCAAGAGTCTCAATGAAGTGCCTCTGCAGACAGAATGTACAGGTTGGCGCTAGGAATGCTAAGGCGCTCACCCCTAGATTCATTTGTTAAAAAGAGGTTGAATTTCAATTGCATAAAGTTAATTCCCCGCGCTTCCATTAGGAAACCGAACCGAGTATCTTCAGGTGTGCTGGGCAGGTTTCCACCAGAGGGACAGAAAACAATGGCCCTCATTACGACCCTGGCGGAAATCGAAAAACGATGGCGGAAATGCAATACCGCCATCGAATACCGCTCGTTGCGACTATGACCTGTCACCGTAAAGTACGATGCCATTAGCGACACCGTAGTGAACGCCAACGCTAACTGCACCAAGTACGCGCACGCGCGCCATGCAAAACCGTAATTACCACCATGGTGCAACGGTACGCGAATTCTGACCCTAGCGGACATTTACATAACGCCATCAAGCATGGCGGAAAGTACCATTCCGCCATGGCGAGAAATACGGCATCGTGAACCAACCGTAAATGGCCCTACTGAGTGCCTGTACACCACACCCTGGCCACATTGCACAACTCCTCGTAGGTGCAATGAAGTCACACAATGCAACCAGTGAAATGCACAAGTCACCCACGCATGCCAACGAACAAATGAATGTAGGGGCTCCAAGTGCCTTGTGAGTGGCCATCCATATTTGGCATGTCACCATTGCCGTACTGATGCAGCACAGGCATGCGAAGGTTCAAGTACAGCAAAATGAACTGAAAGATGAGACAAAACAACAACAGGCCCCCATCGCCTGACACCAGTGCAAGGCAACATTCAAAGCAGTATCCTGAGGGAGACTGCCCCAGCCCTGTACACATGCCAGTAAACAAACCAACCATCAGCATAAGCATGTACCACACAAGTTGGCAGAGTGACTGAGCAGCCAGGCTCATCTCAAGAGGGGCCAATGGGAGCTGCAGGGCACAGATGGCACGAATACAGAAGCTATTCCAATGGACATGACCTCAGTCTCCCTCCAAGAAACGCACGCAAACACAGGCACCTGTGACCAGCCATTTCCTGATAATCACATCATTCCACCAATCCACCTGGCTGACCGGCATCAGTTACACAAAAGCTAATCCCCCGCCCCTAAGCATGACATCATTAAAACAGTCATGATGGCAGCCCCTATCCCTGACCTTACTGGGCTTCGTAGGCAAACGCGGCCAGTACAGTACCACGCAACTATACTCAGAAGCCGGAACCCAATGCAGATCTACTCACAATACATCGCTCCACAAATAGGAATATGCTACATTACTTCCAAAGAATAACGCTACACGGTTAACATCAGACTAAAATTTTAATGCACATCAAATTCACCAAGCCCATACAGCTATTAGGTCATAAACCCCGAAATATCTACATTACTGTGGGCTGCATCCGCAATAAATGACCAGCTACTCCTTGTGTGATGCCCTGTTCCTTCATGGTACACAGGGGCTACATTCACGTTCAAAAAGGCAACATGGAAGCGCCTAGAACCGCAGGCCCGTCCCATTAGGTAGGCACTAGTCCAGCTGAAAGGTAGATATGTTGCTCCTAGCCACTAGTACTGCGTAAGGGCATGTGGCCCATTGGCGATCGTCCCATAAGATCGTAATGGTGCTCCACTGATGAACTCGAAGCAGCAGGTGTCGGGAGTAAAAGCCATCTGCAGGAGTGGCATACAGATGGCAGCGGCAAAAGGGGAGGAGATACCTGTCACCCAAATGAAATGAAAAACAATAGTATGGCCATCAGAACTTCATTAGTATTACTCACTTCAATGATCACACTAAATCTACAGCCATATGCATGCTAGCCCACTCAAAAGGATTATTTCCACCCATGAATCACTTGCCAATCATAACTATATAAATCGAGGTGAAAACACTATTACAAACGAGTCTTTGTGTGCATGCGTCTGTTAAAACAGAATCCATTAGATGGGATTAGTAACGTGCATAGACACAACTGTTGGAAGGCACGTCGAGACAGGGAGGGTTCAACAAGGGCAGATAGACGATGGTCCCACTATGGCAGCTCTGCATCACATAGCGCAGGGGAAGGGGATAGATTCCAATAAGCCATGTACATGGCAAACTCTCAATTAAATCATCTGTCCATGCATCCATACATCATTCCCTCATCCCGGTATAAAAACGCATGATTATTTACTCACATTACATTTGAAATCTCCATTGAGTCTGTGCGTAATGCAGTCTGCAAAATCCACTGTGCCCCAGCCCGGAATAATAGTGTTGTGAAGTAACATGTATTTGGGAACGTCCTGCCTATTCGTGCACTACGCTATTGCGCATCCCATACTATTCATATCAATCATTGCATTCTCGCCATGGCCCCTGTCCCAAGGACATTAAACAATAGAACGTTATATTTGCAGTCAGACCTGTGGGCGTCTCCTCGCCGCTAGCTGAAAACCGAAAGCGCTGTCCTTCGAATTCCTCATTTGCAACATCACGTCGAAAAGACATCTGTGACCGCTTGAAATCACAAAATCATCCATGTAGTGCGGCAGTGTGTGAAAATGGCAACTGGCTTCACTCACAAATGGGACGCCCCGCCCGTCGGTGAACCTCGGTACAGTGCTCACCCAAAGGGGATTGCAGCTGGCACAGGTGGAATGAATCACCACAGGTGGAGGCTATACAGCCTGAAAACACATAAATTGCACACCCAACCCCCTCCCACAACCACACCCACTCCAAAATGCTACCGGCAGGACTAGCGATGTTGGCCCTGGGGGACCTGATAGCACTGCAAGTACTCCAACTTCAAGAAGAAGACGAACACCAACTACTACAACAACCGGCCGCACAGAGGAGACGCAGGAGGAGGAGGAGGGCAAGGCAGGGCCAGCAAGGCCCACCAGCACAGCCACAACCACCACGCAGGCAGCCCGCAATCCCACGCCTCTGAGCTCATCCGTTCAACCTCACTGCTGAGCAGATCCACACCCTCTACCGTTTGGACCGGGACACCATAATCTCCATTGTGGACATGACACACGCTGACCTTGTCAGCATGATAGATAGCCCAACCGCCATCCCACCCCTACTGAAGGTGGTGTCTGTACTCCACTTCCTGGCCACAGGCACCTACCAGCACACAGTCGGACAGTTGCATGGCATTTCACAGCCACTGTTCTCACGGACACTATTGCAAGTGCTCGATGCCCTCCTGAAGCACGCAGACGACTACATCTCATTACCACGCTCGGAGCTGGAGATTACAAACACAAAAGTGGGATTCCATGCACTTGCCGGCATACCGGGTTGCATTGGTGCCATCGACTGCACCCATGTGGAATTGGTTGTCCCACATGCCATGGAGGTCCAGTACCGCAACCGGAAACAATATCATTCTCTTAATGTACAAATGGTGTGTGACTCCAACAGGATCTTTACACATTGTTGTGCCCGATTTCCTGGATCAACCCATGATTCTATGGTCTTGAGGAACTCTACAATACCACGCTACATGGAGCGACACGCAGGGAACAGATCCTGGCTACTCGGTGAGTCTCAATCCATGCATGATAATGTGGGGTATGTGATGCGGCAATGACCTGGCAGGAAGGGGGGGGATGCGTACGTAGCAATGTCATCCCACAAACATCCTATCTTGTCCACATACAGGTGATGCCGGGTATCCACTGAAGAGATGGCTCCTTACACCACTCCGGAACCCACAGGACCAGCATGAGGAGGACTACAACCATGCCCACTCACGTACCCGTGTAGTCATAGAACAGGCATTCGGCCTACTGAAGGCTCGTTTCCGCTGCCTCAGCAGGTCTGGCGGGGCACTCCTGTACCGCCATGAGAAGGTTGCAAAGATAGTCATGGCATGTGTCATGCTACACAACATGTGCGTACGTAGAAATGTGCCCATGCCCCCTGACGCAGAACTGCAAGCACCTGAAGATGGTCATGATGAGGCTGGGGATGTGGCAGCACCTCAGGGAGTCCGCGAGGCACAGGAGGCCCGTGAAATTCGTCAGAGTATCATAGATTCATGCTTCTAGCACTCACGCCTGTTGGCTGATGCATGGACACGGCACTTGTGGCACTGTGTGTGTCGGGAACATGCACAATGTGGACTGTACGCCTATAAAGGACTCATACACAAGGAACAATGTCCACACATCTCATTGGATGATTATGTAATGTTCATAGCATATGTGAAGTCATGTTACACACCCCATCGACCCGCCACCCAAGTAAACCCAACACCCCCCCTCCACCCTCCTACCTCCCCCCCGAACACCAGTGTCCAAAGATGCTCATTGTCAGTGGGCAGATGCTATTGCAAGCCCCCTCTCCGGGTATCAGGGGCACCCCTGCCTGTGGAGCGCAGGTTCCTCCCAGATCTACGTTGGGGGCTGCCCTGGACGGAACTTGCAACGGATGATGTCTCTGCCTGCTCACGTCCATGCATGTCCCTAAGAGTTTGTGAGAGCTCAGTGAGTACACGGCGCACAGCGGCAAGTTCACCACATACGTCTTTGGACGTCGCATGCAGTTCCCCCCTCAGGCTCTCGGTGCTTCTCTCCATTTGTACCCTTAGTGTCTCTGTACTTCACTCCATTTGTGCCCTAAGTGTCTCTGTACTTCGCTCCATTTGTGCCCTAAGTGTCTCAGTAGATGTTTCTATGGCTGCCTTAGAAGCCCCACATTCATCAGCATGCTCCTTGAGGAGCGTGGCCAGTTGCTGCTGTTGCACGATCACCTGGTCGAGGGAATGTTGCCTCTGCTGGGCCATGGCCATTTGCGGTGGTGTCACAGAGGGGCTGATCAACTCCTGTTGCCTTGCCACAGGGCTTGTGGGGGATGGCCAGTCGTCGTCTTGTGGGTGCCCCTGCGTGGTATCCTCATGGTGTAGGGGATGAAACAAACAGGGGGATTGAGACAGGTCATGGATGGGTCCTACATCGACAGCACCGTTGTCTGTGTCGGAGCATGCTGGCATTAATGCAGTGTCACCTATGGTGCTGCTGCCATCAGAAGCAGTGCCTTCTGTGGCATCCATTGGGGGGACCTGTGGTGCTGCTGTTGTGGGCATGCTGGCTGCTGGGGTGCCTGTTGAAGTCCCCTCCTGTGTGCTGCCACTTGATTTGGGCTGCTGCCGTGTCTTGATCCGTGCAGCTGAGGTGGAGGGTCTTTGGCCGTTGGTCTTGGCCCTCTTTGCAGGTGTGCTGGTAGGGGTGTCCTGCAGCTCGTCGTTTGACTCGGACCCTGTGGTGGAGTAAAGGAGGGCGAGCGTTATTTATGGGTCTGTGGAAATTGGAATGGCAATGTATCACATGCATTGGGGTGGTACCTGAGGGTGATTTGGGTCTGGGCCTTGGAGGTGGTTTCATTTCTGTGTGGATTGAGGATGCAGTTGTTTTGCAGCCTGCAGTTAGGGTGTGCATGCTGCACGTGTAGAGGGTGTTTTTAGGATTTTTAATTATTTATGTATTTAATGTGACTTTTAAAGTGCGCTATCAGGCCAATGTATGTGGCCGTTCTCCTGGACATGTGTTTCTGTTGCACTATGTGGCCACATGGTACTTCACATGATTGGACATTGTGGATTTAGCATTGTTTTATTTGGCCCACCTACCTGATTCTTCGGATGTCTGCACTCCTTTCTCCATCCCTCCGACTCCCTCTATGCTCTCCATTCCAATGGTGGAGGCACAGATTTCTTCCCAGGGGGTCAACTTGATGGGTGATTCCGATCCTCCCCCGGTAGCTGTGGCAATGTTACGGTTGGCTGATAGTATGCTCCGTACGCGTATCCGCAAGTCGTCCCATCGCTTTCTGCATTGCTGTGGGTTGCGGGGTGCGGTCCCCACCGCACTTACCCGCTGTGCCACCAGGGCCCATATGGCCTTCTTGTTCGCAAGTGCCGTCCTGGTCATTTGCGTCGAGAAGACGACGGCAGCATTCTCCTGGAGGGTCTCTGTGAGCACGGTGAGTTCCTCATGGGAGAAGTGGACCTGCCGCTTGCGGTCGCACGCTTTTTTTGCTACTTTTCCCATTTTGTTTGTTATAACTAGGGTGGCTGTCGGGTTGGGATGTGTCTCAGGGTCGGATTTTTAATGGTTGTATTGGGATTCTGATTTTATAGGTGTACGGCGTGCTGTTTCCCGTTCTGGCCCCATGTTTTTACTTCCGTGTCCGTATATTTACGGTCACCGTATTTTGCGATTGGCGCTCATTACGGTGACCGCTATGATGGGTGGCGGAATTGCACCAAGGGCGCCGTACGACGGCGGAGAGGGGCGTTTTGGGGACATTTCCGCCATCGCGGACTTTGCACTTCCGCCATGGCGTAATGCTCGTGCCCGATGGGTCATAATTGGCCGCACTTTACTCCATCGTGCAATGGCGGAAACGCTATTTACGCTATGGCGGTCGGGTCAGTTACTTTCCGCCAGGGTCGTAATGAGGGCCAATGAATACTTGGTTCAGCTGTGAATCCAATCGTCGAGTGACAATTTCTGTTTAACTTTCGAAGGATTAGAAATGAAATCAACCTGTGCAAGGTTCAAGGGCTGGAATACACTGTTGCTATGCAACCCCCATGGGTTTAATGAGGAACAGGTATGGGCAGCTAACAGATTACCCTGGTTGACAAAAAGCGAGTGCAAAGGATTATGGGCCCGATTCTTGGAATTTTGTGCACGGTTCAACGTGACTTTGCACTGCTGAAAAGTGACTCTGCACTGCTGACACAAGCCCTGATTCATGGAACTGTGCTAAGAGTATTGTTGCAGCGCAAAGTACGTGCATAGTCGTGTTGCACTGCTAATATGACTGTGCACTGACTGCACGGACTTTGCACTGCAAAAATACGCTTTGCACACTTACATGAATCAGGGTTTGTGTCGGCAGTGCAAAGTCACTTTGAACCGTGTTCCATGAATCAGGCCCTTAGCATGTTCTGGTACACTTGCAAGCACTTCCAGTTCACGATTGCCTGCAGTGAAGTAGGACATCATTTGTGGCCAATTAGAGTTGGGAGCCCCATTAGGTAAGCCAAGATAACCACCCTATAAGACCCTTCACTTCTGACCAGTCCTCTGAACGATGTTTAAATTCCGCAAACATGGTATGATTTTCAATTTGTAATATTTTGAGAGAGGTAACATAGAAAAGCGGCCATATTTAAGATCAGCTTCTTTCCTCTGCACAGAAAAAGCCACTATAGCCGGGTATATAGCCCTATGAGCAGAAGTAATAGTGATCATTTGAATTTATTTATTTATTTTTGGTTATTTGTAATGCACGCTATACAGAAAAAAATGTGTTTCAAGGTGCATCAAGACAAGGGGGAAGGGAAAGGGACAAGAAAGGGATAAGAAATAAAAACAAAAACGTTCTGAAAAGGTCTTGAAACATTCGGGACGTGGACGTGCTATGGGAAGAGAGCATGGAGGAGGGGGAGGAGGGGGAGGAGGGGAAGTGCAGGAGGGGGGAGTGTAGGAGAGAGGGACAAACAAAAACATTCTCAGTATGTCAAGAGACGATTTGGAATATGCAAGTGCCGGAACATAAAGGGGGCAGAGGAGAGGAAGGGAGTGCAGGAGGGAAGAGGAGAGAGTTACAAAATGCATCACAAATTAAAGAAAGTGCAGGAACAATAGGTAGGCTGCATTAAGGAAATTCAGAAATGCAATTGAGACAAGCATATCAGTGAGTGCAGACTGGAAAAGCTACGCCTCATGGAATGAGGAGCTACACCGGGCATGCAGCCAGCAATTGAGACAAGCAGGTGATTGGCTGAAACTGGGGCCACCTCGTCACAGGCAAGATGGGATGCAACAGGAAGACAGATAATAGTAAAAACAAACCAGGAGGGTGAAGGTTAATAAAAATAGAAACAGAGGGCTAAGTGCAGAGTCGCAAGAGGAAACTGCAGACACAAACAAGTAATGTGTCTTAGGCCGTAAAGAGGATGAGTCGAGAAATAGCAGAAGTTCAGGATACAGGATCAACCATGCACAATACAATGGGAGCATAAGGAAAGGCCTGTACGTGGTCTACATCATATATGCTAGGTAACAGAGTGGGATCAGGAACAATGCAGGAAGGAAACAAGCAGGACTACATATCAGGAAGGAGCAGGAATTTAAGAGAACATATTTCTGGCCAAGTCTCAAGGAGCAGGATGTAGATTAGTGTCTCGGAAGAGAAAGTCAGACAGGAGTCCAGAGGCAAAAGGAACTGTAGATGTCAAGATCAAGATATTGTCAATGCTGTAGGCAGTAGAGCGATCCACGAGCAGCAGCAGCGCTGAAGCAGAGTCAGAGTAAGAAAATCAGAGAGCGAGGAAACACCAGTAGCAGTTGTAGAAAAGGTGGATGAGAGAAGGTGGGAGGGCATCAAGCCATCCTTACCTAATGTGTAACGGAAAGCAGCAGTGAGGTGCCACATCAGGAGTCGTGCCGGAGATATTGAGATTGGAGCGCTCTCATCTGGGTAGAGAAGACCAAGGAGTAACGCTGAGCCGCTGGAAGCCCCAGACAGACACAGACAGGGAGTGATCCTTGTCCGGGATACTTAAGCGGGGCTGGCTTCGCCTGCCGTCCCCTCCAATTGCAGGAAGAACTATTCAGCTGCCAATCAGGTGGAAGCAGGCTGGCATAGGGCTGTAGGAGCCCTGTCATCAGTGCGGCTACGCTGTCTGCCATGTTGTAAAGTAGCAGATGCTCTGAAAATATTAATGCAGGCCATCAGGCACTCGATCCAAGCCCGCTCCACCACCATAGCGAGGGTGAGATGAGGCCCAGTGGTGGTGGAGCTTGGAGAGTGAAGGAGCAGGCTTTATCGCATCAAGGTGGTGAATGAAGGCCAGGCCAGACAGGGAGTGATCCTTGTCCGGGAACCTTAAGCGGGGCTGGCTTCGCCTGCCAGCCCCTCCAATTGCAGGAGGAACTATTCACCCACCAATAAGGTGGAAGCAGGCTGGCATAAGGCTGTGGGAGCCCTGTCATCAATGCTGATACGCCATCTGCCATGTTGTAAAGGAGCAGATGCTCTGAAAATAGTAATCAGGCCATCAGGCACTCGATCCCAGCACACTCCACCACCATGGGCAGCGTGAGATGAGGCCCAGTGATGGTGGAGCTGGGAGAGTGCAGGAGCTGGCCTTACCACATCAAGGTGGTGAATGAGTTTGCCTTAAACATAGGGGGTCATTCCGAGTTGGGCGGTAGGGGTTTAATGGCACCGGTAAGGATGTCGGTGCCGTTAAACCCCTACCGCCGCATTCCGAGGTCCCTTAGCGGATCCCGCAAAGAACGTCTGGTCAGACCAGACATCTTTAGCGGGTCCCGCTAAGGGACCAGGGTGCTAATAACAGGCCCGCTATTTGCGGGCTCGTAATTAGCGCCTTCCCCATTCCCATTGAGCCCTATGGGGGCAGAAATGGGAATGGGGAATGGTTTTCGGAATGGGGATTTACCGGGTCCTCCAAGGTTGGAATGACCCGGAAAGTCCCCATTCCGCCTACCCAGACCCGGACCCGGACCCGGGTCTGGAGGCAGCCATGGTGCTATTAGCACCATGGCTGCCTCCAAACTCGGAAAGACCCCCATGGTCTCTGTGAGGTATTCGCTCCATTCTTTATTCCATAAGTGACACAATTAGCGTAGTGTGCAGGAGTGTTGGCTGTGTTGACACTATCGCTGCCTACATCGCTGCTGAGAATGAGAGAAGTCTATGGCCCTCATTACGACCAGGCGGTAACTTACCGACTCCGCCATGGTGGAATGGGGAATTACCGCCCCATTCCGAGGTTGGCGGGGCAGTAATTCCCCATGCCGCCATGGCCCTTCCCCATTCCCATTTTTGCCCCATAGGGCTCAATGGGAATGGGGAAGGCGCTAAGTACGGTGCCACCTTTTACGGCGCCGTTAACCCCTTAACGCCTGGGTTGTTTTGAGGGCCTATCTCCTACCTCTATTCCTGCAAGGAGGTGCCAGCGGTTAAAACATTGCTCCTGTCATGGAGCAATGCGAAGTGTGCAGGAGTGTCGGCTGGGAGGCCTCAGAGGTGGAGGAAGGATCTTGCAGCATGGCCTGCTCAAGCTACGCGACGGACGCTGCCATGGTTTCAGTGTGATTCTTCCTGATGCCTCGGTCCTGGCAGCAGCTCAAGTCTCAGGTGTGTGGACTACCAACTAAATCTCCAATAATGCAAAAACACTTTTTATTACCTTCATCCACCTCACTAGAGGTGATCAAAAAGCGGGGAGTGCAACCTTCAGGACGCCAAAACATGGCTTCTGGACGCTAAGGGGGGGGTGGAATGTTTAGGACTGCCAAACGCTTTGAAGGGGAAAGAATGTCCAAAACCGGCGGTCGGTATACCTCTTGCGAAAGACTCTGTACTCGTGGCCCCCTCTGGGATAAACTTGAAATGAGTGGTAGGCCTGCTGGGCCCCCTTCCACGGAACCACCTTTTTCCCAGAGGAGCAAGGTTCTCGATCTAATAGACGCAGAGATACTGCAAAGCGAGATGCTGCCTGACAATTTAGTGGGAAACAGCGACTCCTGCTCTTTCCCAGTTCAGTTTTAGTGCAGAAGCTGCTCCTGCAACTAAAACACAGGAGGGTGAAGCTTCAGCTTGTGTTGGCTGTTTAAAACTGGAGACTGTGCATCCTCCGATGTCTATTATAGAAGCGGCACCCCTCCAAATTCTTTCTACTGCTTTTTCTAAGCCGGAGACCTCCTGGGGCATTCTGTATAGTGGTACAGAACACATAGAGCCTTTGCTCTTTCCCATGGCCATAAATGCAGCGACTGACATCGATCAAATTAAAAATAAAGGGGAGTACAAGTGCCTCACCCCTCACACGGCAGAAAAGGAGGTGTACAAGAAAGTGATTGAAGCTCGGTGTGTCACAACCTTGCTTGCACCAACTCCCTTGCAAAATTAACTTAGTCAGCTACCTGAGGTGGGTCAGAAAATCTCCTCCAAAGATGTGGATTTTCTGCGCAAAGACCAACAACGCCTAATTTCCTTTTCCATGGATATCCGAGTAAAGCAACCAGCACCTAAGGAACATCAATCTTCATCTACGGGCCTCATTACACGTAGTGCGGTAAGGGTTTACCGGTACTGGTAAGGGCACCGGTACCGGTAAACCCTTACCGCCTTACTACGAGGTGCCTTTGCGGGACCCGACATTAAAGGCTGGTCTAGACCAGCCGTTAAAGTTGGGACCCGCAAAGGGACCATGGTGCTAATTACGGTACCGCAATTTGCGGTACCGTAATTAGCACCTTCCCCATTCCCATAGAGCCCTATGGGGCAAAAATGGGAATGGGGAAGGGCAATGGAGGAAGGCGGAATTACTGCCTTCCCAACCTTGGAATAGGGTGGTAATTCCCCTTTCCTCCAAGGCGGTACCGGTAAATTACCGGCATGAACCATGGTGCTAATAGCACCATGGTTTACCACACTGCGGGCCTCATTACAACCCTGGCGTTGGACCATGGTGCTATTAGCACCATGGTCCATGCCGGATTCCGCCATGGTGGATGGCGGATTTACCGCCCCATTTCAAGGTTGGCGGGGCGGTAAATCCCCATTCACCATGGCCCCTTCCCCATTCCCATTTTTGGCCCATAGGGCTCAATGGGAATGGGGAAGGCGCTAATTACGGCACCGTAAATTACGGTGCCGTAATTAGCACCAAGGTCCCGTAGCGGGTTGGACTTTAACGCCTGCAAAAAGCAGGCGTTAAAGTGTGAATCGGGCGTTAAGGGTTTAACGGCGCCGCAGCCTTTTACGGCGCCGTTAACCCCTCAACGCCAAGGTTGTAATGAGGCCCAACGTGTAATGAGGCCCTCAGTCTTCTCTCCAAAACCTTCTGGCGAACCGAGTCAGGTCTTGAATTCCTCTGCATTCATATCTCAATGCAGTATGATGGAGGCGTTAAAGATCTTGATGACCCCTTATTTGAAGCTGTATGAAATGAATGAGAACGTTAAAGACCAGGCTACCCTCCTAGTGATGATCCACCCAAAAATGATATATATCAAATCGTCTGTTACATCTTTGCAAACTAGAGTGGATCACGAGGTGGATTTTGCGAATTTATTAGAAAGAGTTTCAGGAGGCTTTAGATCTGGAAAGGGCAGATCAAAAATGCTTACTGGGTTAATAGTTGGAACTGCTTCAGCTAAAGTCCCTGGCCCAAAGTAGCAAAGCCAGGCTTCCCATCCCAAAGATTTCAGACTTTTCGGCCAATTTGACTGATGGCTGCACAGATGTTTGCCAGATCCAGCCCAACCTAAAAACTAAAGGGAATGATCCAGGAAGCGGAAAAGCCTCTAACTTTGACCAACTAACAGCCAATTGCTGTGGGTAACTCTCTTAAAACTGAGATAGAAAGTCCCGCTGTCTTGGAACAAGAGCCTCAGGTGACTGTTACTTTGGAGTGCTCCCTATTCATTCCACCGTTAAGGTTCTGCTGCACAGCCTTTTTCCATATTTCAGAAAAGGAAAAAAGGAAACTCAGCAAAGTATTCATCAAAGATGTACCTCAAACTAGAAAAACAAAAAACAAAATACTTGCCGGCACTTCGGAACAGGAAATCCAATGGCGCCTGTGCTTTCATAAGAAATCTCTCCACTCTGTGAGACATTCATTCCCGGGAGTCCTCGCAAAAAGAACAGCCGTATCCGCTTAAGAGTCTGATAACCCAGAGAGTGTGCCACTGAATAGACAGTGCGTTGACCCTGGGTGGTCGGATGAGAACTCCGGCCCCACTGATGTGGAATGTCAACATTTTTACACCTATACGATCGAGGATGGAGAATTTGGCGACAAAGAGCAGGTGTCCTTGGCTGTGCCCGCTGCGGATGTTAATTTAGTAAAACTACCATGGGCCTCTGCACAATTGGATTTTCTGAGAGCCAGAATGATTCCTGTCCTAACATCTAACCTTACATTGACTGAAAACATCATCGGTTCGAAAGTGATGAAAGCTCCCAGCCCATTTTTTACGCTAGAAGACAAACAGTGAGAGATAATATTGAAATGGAGAACTCTCTTGACCCATGATCTCCCTGACCCAGGCACAGCAGGTTTATTTTCTTGCCCTTTCGAGCTTCAGCTGGTGCACAGAACTCAGAGGGATGCTGATAACATTATAACTCAAGGCAAAAAAGATAATCCAACAAAGATGCGATAGAATCAAAAAAGGGTTCTTCATGGTGAGTGTAGAGCGACTGCTGTCAGTTGTCGGTGGCCTGTGCTTGAGCCTATCAAATGTCATGAGACTTTTCCATCACATTCCCTTGCTGCGCTCTCTCCAATCAGAGGACATTATGATTGCAGAGTTTCCTAAAGAACATAGAATGGATAAAGTAATTCTTCATCTGAGATCGAACTGTGCCAGGACTTCTTTACTGGAAATGGCCTATCTGCTTCTCGCGATGAGATTTGAGTTGGGGGATCTGCCAGCAAAAAGCATTTCCCCTAAGCCGGTGGGCGTCAACTGGGGTAAGCCCTCCCAGGCGCGCACAACCTTAACAGGGGCAGGGAGAAACCCAGAGCAATGGGGCATCGATGCAACCTCTTATGAGAAGAGCAATGGAAGGTACAACGAGGCGTTTGATAAAATGGTCCCCAGATGCTCGATGAGGCCACAAGCCCACCTGAAGGTCTCATTTAACTGTGTTGACATGGGCAAATGTATGATCTGCATTCCACCTGTTCCAACTCAATGGATGACCTGCTCAGCCAGGATTGAGGGATTTTTCCCAAGTTCTCAACAGATTTCTAACTAACCACGAGATTCTTCATGGCGGATGACCTGTAAGAACGCAGGTCTTAGTTCACCTTTAAATAGTAAGTAGAACAGGAACCTCTGGTTCAGATCAGTGAGGTGAAATACTTGGGGGCCCTTATCAATAACAGCACAATTGGCCAACCTCCTCAACTGGGCTTAAAATCTAAATTGAAAATCTTGACATCTCAAGGGACGCTGATCCAGAGAAAGTACGGCAAGTTTTCCATCCTTCCGGTGCTGACCTTCTACAAACTAAACGTGATGCCAGCTTTAACATACGGAGTGGAGGTGTTTCTTTTGACACATTGGGAAATCTGGCCTTCACTGGAGGGCAGCTTCTGGAGGAAAATATTGAAGCTTCCAAACTTAATACCAACATCAGTGATGAGATACGAATTAGGTCAGATTTCTTTACATGCAAGGGCGACTAGGAAAACACTGGCTCTGTACTGTAAATGTATGATGCCCTTTCCATCAGGGCCTTAACAAATCTTGGGGAGGGAACTGGGGAAAAACAGGAACGCCTTACTAGACCAGTAGAGCAACGGCTGCCAGTTGCTCTTAGAACAACTGCAACCAGACCTGGAAGAGCTGATTAACAATCCAGCTATGGTGAAGCAGAAGCTGTGGCAGGATGACTGGATTAAAAAAATTCCCATCGCCTGCTAACTTCACTGAGAAACGAAAAGAAGCCCTGCAGCTGTACTCCCATATACGTAACCAAGCTTCCTAACTTGTGGTGCAGAAGTCAGATCATGCGTTTTAGACTGAATCTATACCCAACAAAACACATTTTACAGATCTACAAGCAGGTAGCTACTGTGGGGTGCAGATTCTGTGCTAAAAGCGAGGTGAAGGAGATGCTTAAGCAAGTCCCATTGTGCTGCCCTGGGCTGACTGAACTAAGAACCAAACACATGCCAAACTGATAGCGGACCGGCAATCCCTGGATGCAGTAGAGATTTGGACTTTTCTCCTCCTGGGGGAAATTTTTTTGGCAACATTCTGCCTTATAACATTTTTGAAGGATGTGTCTGAAATTAATTTGAGTTGTACACTTGTAGGCCTGAGGGCTGAGTACTTTTAGCAGGATGGGACATTTGAACTGTACTTTGAATAGGAAAAATTTAGTTATGATAAAGGTTTGCAATAAACCAAAGTCGTTAAAAAATCAATACATTTGGCCTCATTACGGGTCTGGCAGTAACCCTGCCGGTGCTACTAGTGGGTTGCCGCCGGACCCCTAAAGAATTACGCCGCCTGACTTCCCGGTGGCACTGGGCTATTCCAAGTCCAGCGGCCAGGAAGTCAGGCACTGGCAATTTCGTTAGTCCCCATTCCCATAGAGTCCTATAGCACTATAGGACTCTATGGGAATGGGGACACAGGAGCACCGGCGGCACCGGCTCTCGTGAAAACTCTGCGGGCAGAGTTGTAGTATGCCGGTCCGGAAACAACAGTGCCGGGAAGCTTACCAGCACTGTTGTTTCCGGACCGGCACACATATAATGAGGTCCATTGTTACAATTAGCAGATACTTGCCCTTTACTTTTGCTCATTTGATGACTTGATGGCCTGTGACACAGACACGGTTAGGGACAACTCTGTTCACTAAAGTTCCATATCTTAACAGCATAGAAACCTTTTCCAAAAGGCATTTGCTTGATTTATTCCTGGATGTAAAACTAAGAACGAGTGTATGTTTGGAATATAGATTTATCTCGCCTTCAAACATTTAGGATTCCAGGACTGGTACTGAGATGGCTCAGACCCATTCTCACAGACAGGACCCACACGTTTACTCTTCTTGCCTTTTCTTGTTTTTTATAATTAAATATATAGTTCCTCAAGGATCCGCTCTGTCCTGCAGTCCATTTAATAATCTGCAACCTTCGACCTTGCTCATTAGGTCTTTCCCCTGGAACTTCTTTTTAACTGTGAGGCTATCATGCTGATTGTGGCTTAAGGAAAGATGGTCTAACACAAATATGGGTATAACCCTCTTTTTTGTTATAGGGGGGCCCGACTCATGAGAATAACACAGAAATAGTGTGGTTAGTAACTAGTGTGATTTAGTGCACTAAATTAATTCTACGTGCACTACTTTAGTCAACAAATTTGTGTTTCCATCTCGGAGGTTATTCTTTCATTAGACTCAGTGAGAATTTTATTAAGCATATTAGTTGTGCTATGATATATATGATTATGTGTTGTTTTAGTATCTCTTTTTGTATTATTGATGATGAATACATTTTTTTTGATCAGTTTATGACTGTTGTCTGATCAAAATGACAGGGGGATCTGCACCTCAGTCCTGCCACCTGTTGGCCACTATCTGTACCATATTGTGTTAAAGGGTGGGGCAGCCCGTACTCAATCGTGTGTATTCCTTGAAGAAAGACGGTGCCAAATTGGAAAATCCCGGTAATTTGGCCTGGCGTCAGATCCGTGAATTGTGCCAAACGTTCTAAAATGAAACCCCTCCAAAACAGAGATGTTGCTGGTGGGTCTGATTTTTTTCAAACATCAGTGGACTGTAGCCCTTTCCTTAGGACCCTGTCCGCAACCTTCCCAGAGGGTAAGAACCCTGGGGGTATATCTAGATGCAGCATTTCCCACTGAGAATCACGGAGATGGTAAAACATAAAATATTAAAAAGCCTCCGAAAGCATGTTGCTTTACCAATGCCCCACGTCACCCCAAACCTTCATTGGCAGCCATTGGAAAATAGATCTACTTCGTGTTCCTTGGCCCACCTTTTTGGGGAGAAAGCCTGTTGATATGTATCCCCTGTATAACTTCCAGATCTCTAGCGGATGATTTGGATGCCCAGCCATGGCTAAAATGGCCCAGAATGGGGTGGTAGGGCCTTGTCAAGCTCGATGAAATTATAAGTGCTAGTTGGATGTAGGCAAACTTCACCCATGGATCGTCAATACTTTGTTGTTTGAAACATGTATACACTCTTCATTTGTAATACTGCACTGACCTTCTCTTTAGGGCCTGTCGTTGCTGGAGTCGTGGGCCTCACCATGCCTCGATATTGCCTGTTCGGGGACACTGTAAACACAGCTTCGCGAATGGAATCTACTGGGTTGCGTGAGTAACTTTGCTGATATCACTCATTACTGTGTGTGTTGAGGGACCAGTAGAACAATAATAGCTACAAGAGATGTGATATGCTCTATTTTGATAGCAGCTTAAATAAGACCAAAGTACATATGAAACAGAACTTTCTTCTCATGCAGAAAAGCCATCATTCTTCCATTTATCAGCACCTTTTTCCCATCACCTAACTCCCAATCCATGGGAGGGAGGAGTGAAAGGGTCACCGCAGGTGCTTTTTATCAGTAGCATTGACACCACAAGTAGCAGCATAACATGTATTAAAGACCATAGGTTTAACACAACAGAGACAAACCTACCTTCTAATATCCTTCTACAGCAACGACCTATCTAATTTAGATCCTAATCCTGACTCCATCAATTACACATAAACATGACACATATTGGATTGCGTTTAAATAATGCAACTATTGTATTTTGCACCCATTATAAGGGGCACCCAAATCTTGCTTGCAGTATATGAGGCATAAGAGAACATTTGGTAAGTATTTATTTCCCTTTGAATTTTGAGCTTTGACAAATGCAATGCATCGATTTACCAGATGCCATCAAGGAATTTCATCCTCTGGAACAGGACACAAATTGCTCACGTGCACTGTATTGAGAGGAGCGTTTCTAAATGTAAGAAACCTGTGCAACCGCACTTGGGTAAGCCTTGATCCTTCTGCTTTTGTCAATTGCCACTGTATGTTGTGCACTTGCCTGTCTGGGTCAGGTGTAGACCGAATGACCTTGGAGTGCACATTTTTTATTTTGTATAGTTTCGGGTTGTACTATGAGTGTGGGCCCTTGAAGGGACACCTTCATGACATGGGGCCCTTTTGGAGGAATGTAGACCTATATTTTTGCACTAAGGTTTTTGTTTCTTTGATTTCCAAAGCTGATCTCCAATGAATATAACGCATTCATTTTAATTTTGTTTTAATTTCTTTACAACGTGCTTTTGCAAAAGACCCATCCGTTCATTAGAACAGAGCTCTGCATCCATTTGCTCTTCAGCTATTTTGGACTACACCTACCATCTTCCTTAGCCACCACAGTCAATGTTGAGGGATTGTGGGAGTCGTAGTACAAAACAGTTGGAAACATTTGCATGTTGCAGACACCTGCACTAGAACAATTATGCAATTATGCAAAATATGATTAAACAATCTTTGCATAGGAGAATCAGATTTATATAACTATCTGAGCAGGTGGTAATTTATCAGTAGAATTCTAAGAGGACTAGATGAGCCACGTTAGAAGACTAGAATATAGCAAGGGAGACCACACAGATGACAGAATGTGGGCCAACTGAGTTCAACAGATCAACAATGAGATGAACCACAGGCGAGAAAAGCTGACAAGCAGAATGATTAGAATCAACAAGATATGATAAATATTGGTTTTGTCTAAATAATTTTGATAATGCTAATTTAGTTCGACCTACTGTTAGTAGTTCGACCAAAACATATGTTTTAGTGCGGCGGATGCCTCACTATAGTTAAGGTGTGTAGCAAGGTCCGTAGGAAGCCCAAAATTTGAATTGCTAATAACTTTTGACTTGCAAGATGGAGATGGCTGATATTTTGCATGGGACGCCCTCTCCTAGCCATTTTGGGAAAGAGTTGTTGCAAAAAGAAAAACTTAATAATAAAGCAAAAAAAACCTGTTTTCGTCCTACTCCCATTCTTTTCCCCATAGAGAAAAGGTCAAAACGTCTGTGCAGCGCACAGCAAAAACCACTGGCCGTAATTGGACCAGGTATGAATCAACTTTGACTCGATTTCTGGGAAGGGTTATTCCATCCAGTGGCTGTTAAAATGTTTGATGGATAAGGGAGTGCCCTCTTCTCCCAGAATTATAGCTATATTTGTGTCCCACAATGCATCAGCAAGGCTTGTCAGAAATGAAAAGCAGCAATTTTTTTTTTTGCCCAATGCGAGTGATAACTGTGGTTATAACCTGTGTTAACCGAAAAGGAAAAGTGCAAAAATAGCCATTTGGAGGAGAGAAAAGGATGAAATGGCACCTGGCTAGAGTTGGGGAGGAAGAGAGAGGACAGCATGTGAAATTGGGGAGTTGGGGGTGGTCAGGGAAAAATGTTACCATTTGAACGTTTTTGCATAACCTGGGTTATGCCTGGAGATAACTGCGGTTCTAACCTGGGTTAGCCAAAAATGAAAAGTGCAACAAAATAAATCCATTTGGAGGAAGAAAAAGGATGGAATGGAATCAGGCTAGATGTGGGAAGGGGGAAAGGGGACAGCATGTGAAATTGGGGACTTGGGGGTAGTCAGGAGACAGTTAGATTTCAAAATGTTTTGCATAGCTTGGGTTGTGCTTGGGGATCACCATGGTTATAACATGGGTTTGCCAAACATGAAAAGTGCAAAAAAGCTGTTTGGTGGAGGGAAAAGGATGAAATGGCATCAGGCTACAGGTTTAGAGGAGGAAAGAGGAGACCATGTGAAATTGGGGACTTAGGGGTGGTCAGGGGACAGAGTTACAGTTTGAATGTTTTGGCATTAAAACTGTAACTTTGAGTGCGATGTGATGAAAAATCAGCATATTTGAATTTTTTGCTTGATGCGAGTGATAACCGTGGTTATAACCTGTGTTAACCAAGAATGAAAAGTGCAAAAATAGCCATTTGGAGGAGAAAAAAGGAAGAAATGGCATCAGGCTAGAGGTGGGGAGGCATATGAAATTGGGTAGTTGGGGGTGGTCAGGGAAAGGTTTTACAGTTTGAACGTTTTTGCATAACCTGGGTTATACCGGGGAGATAACCATGGTTATAACCTGTGTTACCCGAAAATGAAAAGTGCAAAAAAGCCATTTGGAGGAAGAAAAGGATGAAATGGCATCAAGCTAGAGGTGTGGAGGGGAAAAGGGGACACCATGTGAAATTGGGGAGTTGGGAGTGGTCATGGGACAAAGTTACATTTCAAACGTTTACACATAAGCTGGGTTATACCGGGGATAACTGCGGTGTAAACTGATTTAGCCGAAAATAAAAATTGCAAAAACTGTAATTTGGTGGAGGAAAAAGGATGAAATGGCTTCGGGCTAGAGGTTGGGAGGGGGAAAGAGGACATCATGTGAAACTGGGGAGTTAGGCGTGGTCAGGGGACAGAGTTACAGTTTGAATTTTTTCGCATAACCTAGGTTATACCCGGGGATAACCACAGTTGTAACCACGGCTACAACAGAAAAAGCGAGCGGGAATGAAAGTGTGTTACATGAAAAGAAGTGTGATGGAGCTAACAGGAGTGGGAAAGGGAGAAAAAAAGAACATGAGGAGCATGGGGTCCATGGGAAGAGAAGGGGGCACTTGGTGAGTGCCTGTGAGGGTGGGGAATAGCTTTGGATTCCTCCAGCGTTTTCGCATAACCGCAGGAATAACCCAGGTTATGGGCAGTTTAATGACATGACTGCAGGCATCAGAAAAGAGTTTAAAAAAAGAACAGTTTACAGGTTGTTCGGGAATGGGAAAATAATTAAAAAAACAATAATAAGTGGACATGCATAGTGGGCATGGTCGAAGGCCATAGCTAGTGAGCCCTAAGGAAACCTATAGGTGGAACCGGTTCAGTGGTCAGGACCAAAGTACATGGCTAGTGGGCCCTAAGGAAACCTATAGGTGGATCATGTACAGTGGCAACAGCCGAAGCCGTAGCTAGGGAATCCTAAGGGTGGATCATGTACAGTGGCAACAGCCGAAGCCGTGGCTAGGGAATCCTAAAGGTGGATCATGTACAGTGGCAACAGCCGAAGCCGTGGCTAGGGAATCCTAAAGGTGGATCATGTACAATGGCAACAACCGAAGCCGTGGCCAGGGAATCCTAAAGGTGGATCATGTACAATGGCAACAACCGAAGCCGTGGCTAGGGAATCCTAAAGGTGGATCATGTACAATGGCAACAACCGAAGCCGTGGCTAGGGAATCCTAAAGGTGGATCATGTACAATGGCAACAACCGAAGCCGTGGCTAGGGAAACCTATAGGTGCATCATGTACAGTGGCAACAGCCGAAGCCGTGGCTAGGGAAATCTATAGGTGGAACATGAACAGTGGCCATGGTTAGTGACTTTGAATAAACTACGTTATAACAAAACCTTTGAAATTCATTGAAAAACTTTAGGTGAGGAACAGTTAAGGTGATCAACGCAACAAAATTCTTAAAATTCAGAAGATGTGAACACATCATTAGATTCTAGGGGTCATGAACGGGGGAGGCTGAGTGAAGATGACCATCACTTCCCACATCCGCTGAATTTCAAGGGTTGTGTTGCTTTAAATATGATCATCTTAATTGTCCCTTAACTAACGTTTTTTCTGTGAAAATATATAAATATGTCCAATAGGGTAATGAGTCAAACCGATAATTCCTCTTTTGATCAAAAATGTAATTACCCTACTACGTTTCAGCTTCCACCTTCCTCAGATAGCGTAAGAGGTCTCTCGCAGTGCCTGCTCATCTGCTCAGTTCACTCAAAGCACAGTGCTGCATCTTACAAAAAGCATGATAGGCCAAAGGCCCATTTGGAATGTAGAATGAATGCAGTCTCCAGAAATGTCCGAATAGACTAGGTCAGCAGATGTTGTCACTGATATTATGTCTACCTGGAATCAATGAGTGTTCACATTAAAACCAGATGTTCTCTCTAGAGTCCAACAGCTCTGCTCTAAAGACATGCTCCAGAGGGACAAGTCTCATGTCTGACAAGGAATGGTTAAATGATTGGCTAAAGGCTGGTCCACTCTTCGTTCAATTATGGCTGATTTATGATTTCTGAAGAGAGTGCAAAGGTAATTGGTGGTTTGGCCCACATATTGCTTTTTGCAGTTCTGTTGGTGCTGAATCACGTAAACCACAATGGATGATCTGCATATAAGAAAATGTTTGCCCTCGAAGCTTCTTCCACTGGTAGAGCAGGTGATAGTGGAGGTTTGTAAAAGATATTCTCGTGTCATACATCTATTGAATTCACAATAGGACACTCCCTGGTGTGTAACAGTTTGTTTTAATCCTGTCCTAATAATACGTTTACTGAAATTTAGAAATGCAATGACTGGTAGCTTGGGGAAAGCCTTTTGTAATATTTTGAAGCTGGCCAGTATGGGAAAGGTTTCCTGACAGATGTTTTCGAGGTTGGCTGCTGCTGGATGGATATCCACCACCAGTAGCATCCGGTCAAATGTGCCTCTTCTGATGGTGTTACAAATAAGTGTTTCTCTCTGTAATTCAAAAGATGTTTTCATCTGCCGCTGTATGCTATGCAATGGGCAGCCTTGCCGTTGCAATAGATATAGTGAGCTATTATATCATGTGTGTGTGGGTACACAAGGGTGGGGCATGGGCGGTGGGAAGGGCAGAACGAGGGTGAGTAGGTAGGAAAATGCAAAAAATAAAGAACAAATTCAACATAACAAAAATTGGGTCAACTACATTATCACTATCAAATTTGTTTAGCTGAACCCACTTAGAACCAGCCAGATGGAGACCACGAGCAGGTGATTGGAGATTAAAGGAAAGTGGATTTCAGAGATAAAAATAAGTTGAAGAGTAAGAGAACAAGCTGGGAGACTGACTGGGAGAGAAACAAAATAGTGAAGCTTGGAAAGAACAGGGTAAGTAATAGACTTTCCTTTGCTTGAAAAGATGGACTTTCAGAAGGTCATAAAGTTGAAGAATGTGAGCGTTAAATGAGAAAATAGAGTCAAAGATCAGAGTAGCATCAGAGTGAAGAACGGAAGAACGAGGCAGGATTGAAATAAAGGGACAGAAGTGAAGGGAATTTCATGGAATGTTAAACAGATAAAAAGATAAACGAGAGCTGCACAATGTTATGGGACTAAAGGGGCAGGCTGGGCCAAAACAATACAGGTGTCAAGTGGCTGCTGTAGCATTCGGAACATTGCTTTTCTGCGGTTGGCATTCCATACATTAAATCATTCTACTACACTGGCTCCCGCCTTTCGAACCCTCATGCTATGCCTATTACCCATCTCCAGGAACTAATTCCATCTGATCCAACCCTGGGAACCTATTTCTTTAAATTAGTTTTTCCCTGTCCTTGGTTTCAGTTTTTGTTCTCTTAAAATATACCTGTTCTCTGGTTCATTTTCATTGTTTCCTTCCTTTATTTACGTTGCAAGATCCCTTTTTCAGTGTTAACTGTTGTGTCATTTATGTTGTATTGGTTAATTCAAACAGGCCTCAGCACAGAGACCTAAGGGATGTCATGCGACTCTGCTCACTGTAAATGCCTGCTTGAAGAGAGTTTACCCAAATAAGACATTTACTATGTAACATAAATCTGCTTAGATAAAGGTACTCATAGAGTTAAACTCATAGAATTCCAAGAATTTAAAATTGACAAAGGTTGGAAAGGGTTGGCTGGAGAGCAATTGTGCTTGATCATCTAGGAAACCTGCACAGCTGTCCTATTACCTATTACAGTATATCTGAAAGGCACAGGAATCCCCACTCTCTAGATTAGGGTTTTAGTACAATAGTTCATCTCGGAAAGAAAATCCAGAGGATACAATTTGGAAAATATCGTATTAAGGATTTTATTATACCTAATACATATAATCTGATGTGAGTTTAATCACGATTTAATCCGCACTCAGGCAATTACTTATTTAACATAGCAGGAATACATTTAAAAACATCAAAATTTCATAAAATTAATACTATTAAATGCATTCATCCACTTCCATACCACATACATCAATCCACTCAAACATGCCAACAATGAATATAAGATGAAAACATATGACAATTCATCAACAATCCAATTATTATAAAAAAAGATTTTTTGTGCAAAACAAGATGCATAGCCACAGTAGATTTTAGAAAAGTGATCAACAGTAGGGATAGGCCAAAGTTGATAAGTCTTTGAAGTTGGCCTTATCCAAGGTTTGTTTCTCTACCGGTTTCGACGTATAAATGTTGTTAGGGTTACGTCTTCATCAGGAGATAGTAATTGGGTTTCTATAAGCAAAATAAGCATAAAGCCATACATTCCCAAAAAATAATCATTAAGAAAAGGAAAAGGAGAAGAAAGAAAGGAAGTGTGGATGTATTGCGTAACAATTTCAAAGTGTAGAATAAAAAGATCTACTCTTGTCCTGCTTGTGGCCCCAAACCTATATGTCTCTGGGGTAAACCAAGGGTATCATGCAGGGAGTGCGACCATGAAGGGATCAGTGTCCTTAGGCAAGGCAAAAAGTGAGTCATAGCTGAAAACAGATCCATTGTGAGTAAAGTAGATCACCAACCATACGTGAAGCCCAAATAGTGAGGTCCTTTTAAAAGTAAAAAGTCCCTTTTCTAGAAACTACAGACTGACCTGGGTACAATTGGAGTCAATCCGTTGTATGTGTGGTACTGGAACCACTGTCAAAAGTAGGCAGAGTCCAGATGAGAAATCCTGCGTGATAGATGGGTCAGCTTGAAGCTCCAATCTAAAGATTTTAGATAAATAATAATGTCAGCTGCCATATCAAATGAAAAAGGTAAATGATACACGGGGAGCTGTAAATGAGAAAGGGGCAAGTGGTTATTTTCTTACCCAGAGTAACGGGTAATGCAGGGGTGCAAGTGGAAGTAATGGTGCACCTCAGCAAGATGTTATCGGCGAGGCCCGTAGTTCAGGAGAGATGGGCCCTGAATCTTGCATGTCTAAAACATCAAGAGCGAACAAGAGAGAGAAGAACTAATAGGTCATTGTATGCCGTCATTTGAACCAGTATACGCCATGTAAATGACCTGTTAGTGAGTGACTGGCAGTTGCAAAATGCAACAGCCTAAGGATATATAATTTAATATGTGTGGATCAACAAGTGTTCAGCTGAAAAAGTATGTATTCAGCTGGAAGGGCACAACAATGGCGCTAGTATATCCTTGGAATCACTTACCCGAATGGACGCTGACACCGAGGTGACCGCTGCAGCGATGGAAGCCGAAGTCCGCTATGGAATTGAAAACCTCGGGATTCGTCCGACTCACTCTGGGGACCGTAGTGACGCATCTGAACAACTAAGTTGTTGGTGCGTTTAAATGCGAGATGACTAATCACGTGATGCAGTTCCAAAACTTGGGTGGAGCTAACTTGGGTCATCCGCTCATGTGATTGTTTAGACAAGAGAGCAGCATGTACCCGTACATTACGTGGACGTGCTCACGAATGTTTCTGCCGGCACTCTAGTGTGTTTCTATGGAAACAACCGAAAATGAACCTACAACGTTATTCAGCCATTATGCACCATACCCAATGGAGCACACAGCCTTAAAGTCAATGTGAATAACCGAAGTGAGTGACAAAAATGATTTAAATACATCAGGAAAGTGTGTCTATGTTTTATTATGTGTCTTGATAGTTCCAAATATAAGAATGATGGAAAAATATGCCGAATGGATAACACTAGTATTATTAACCCTAAAATCAGCTATGATAGTATATAGCCCTACTGTGTGTGGCACTTACCTATTACAGACATGATCCTATTTCCATGAAAGCTCCCCTGAACACACCTGTCCCAATGCTACTAGGGACTTCTCAGGGGCTCCGTCATGGACTTTTAGAGGCCGGAAGGATTTAGATATAGGAGCAGGAGTCATACTCAGTCAAGCTTACCCGCTCCTTCCAAGCATGTGATGTGGAGCTACTCATTGCACGTCAGGCAACACGAAAAGGCGCAACATTGTGCCGCCCATCTACAGGAGTCCATTGGGACTATTCCTGGTCCCCAAGGCTTTTTCTAATTGATCTTCCCCCGAGGTTCCTTTCAGGATTTTTCTGGCCAGTACTGTCACTGGGCCTTTGCCTGAAGGTCACCAGCAGTGGCCTGCTCCTGACCTAGGCAAGATTCCAGTCAGGCAAACGTATTAGAAGGCAAAACCTCTGGCCGCGCTTCATCAGGGTGTGGCTTATGATCCTCGGTTTGGGCCATCCATTCACAGAACTATGCAGTGCCACCTAGACTGCACATTCATGCACCACATTGGTGTGCCACCCTCATCTATTTATGTCAGGGAGTGCCGCAAAAAGGCAGACCAGAGGAAACACGAGAGGAACATCTCAGAAAGCATCTGCCACAGGGAGCTGGAGCCTTGTCCTCACAACATGGACTCAGCATTAGATTAGGTCTGGTCAGTTCCCTCAAGGGATGAACCCCAACCCTCTTGTACACTTTGGGAACACTTTCAGGTCCTGACCATGATGCAGATAATCGGGTTCCTCAGGTTTTCCCCATTCTAGAGAGTCCAGTGTTCCTGCAAACAGAGCGGTTCGTTTCCAACGAGGAAACGTCTCTTCCCTCTTCCTAGGTTGAATTCACGGTTATGAGGTCAACTACACTCATAACCGAGTGTGGGAATGCCTAATTCACCTTTTGGAAAGTAGGTTGATGAGCTGTATACTCCCTTATTATATCCCCTTATTCAGACCAGCTCCCACGTGTACTCAGGCTTTTCTGGCAGGACCCATTTTGCCTCTGGGATCTTCATAGGATGAGCCATTGCTAGCCTGGTTCCTAGTCATTATGGCTTTGCCTACACTAAGGTTGCTCTTTTGATTTCAAATAATTGAAGTGGTCCTTGAATCTCGGTAATACCTCCCATTACTCTGGTCCCTGCGCATACTCCTTGGTTAGTGTCTATGGCCTCCTTGACCACAGAAGAAGTACAACTGTCTGCTCCCTGTAGGGTGACATCAGTCCACACAACTCTTAAAATGACAGATTCTTCCTGGGCTCTGTAGGCACTTTTATCTTAATGCATATTCTGAACCAGCTGGCACAACCAGCTTCAAAGCCCATGTCTCCTACACCCACCCCAAGTGGTCACCTACCCTCATAACCGAGTGTGGGCATGTATAATTCACCTTTTGGAGATTAGGTTGATGAAGAAGACTCAGAAGAGATTCCCCACACTTCCATGGAAGAATCATGCAGATCATGGAACTTCTGAGGTTGCAGCTTAGTCCAGTGGAGTACGGGGTGATTTCCAAAGTTCTTGGTGCCAAATGGGATAAGACTGGCTTACCACTCTAGGCATACATACTAAAGAAGGATAGGAAGTTGTACAAAGCCACACACAGAGTAACCCCCACTAATCACAGACGTGATGCTACATCCAGCTTTATCCATGAGAAGGTATGTCTGGTCTTGCATGCCTCTGCCCAATATGTTTTGGTATCAGCTGCCTTTTCCCAGGGTCACTCACCATCATCACTGTGAGCCTTTTGTCAACACATTCTATTGCCCTTTACTAAGGAGGACAAGGCTACAGATGCACTAGGCAATATGTTATATTCAAATAGTGCACGCCACCTGCGTCAGGCTAAAGCAGATGACATTTTAGGGGCGTGGTGAGAAATTGGGAGTTTGCTACCAATCTGCTGCTGGGAAAAGCAAGACCAATATCCTGGCTGGTTTAAGCAGAGGCCAAAACAGTGGTCTATGATATCTTAAAGGTGGCAGCCAGGCATGGGTCTGGGCCTACATATCAGACAAATATCTTGGCTCAGAACAAAGCTTACTCAAGAGGCTCAGGATAAAGTAAAGGATTTGCACTTTGAGGTAGAGGCCCTTTTTGCATATTACAAAAGATGATGGGTTATCCAAGAAGAAGACCAACTCTGTAACAACCAAGTCACGTTCAGCCATAAAAATGAGTCTGCAAAATCCTTTTCTTCCAACTTACCAGAAAACCGACTGGAGTTTGCCCTCTGGCGAGTTTAGGAACATCCAGGCCAGGTTGCAAACAGACAGTAGAGATGGCCAGTCTATCCCGTAGAGGTAATGTCAGAGGAACGAAGGGCTTCTTTCAAGGCCACAATGTCCTCACCTTGTGGCACACTTAATGTTTAATGGTTTACTGGCCCAGTACCACAGGGATCCGGTGGGGGTCTTGGGTCGCACTCAATCTGGCTACCCTTCAGTCTGTGACCTAAAACCCCTGTACTATCTCAATGATCCGACTGTGATACAGCCTTTCCCTCTATTCTCCCATCTACCACCTTTCCCTCTTCTTTCACTTCTTCCCCCTAAAACCTTTCTTTGGAACTGCAGAGCGAGGTCATGATGCTTTGATGTCTGGAGGTGATAGAGCCAGTCTCTCCCCAGATTAATGCAGAGGGCTTCTTTTTTTCAGTTGCTTGCAGACTTAAAGAAAGACAAGGGGTGGACGATTCTAGACCTTTCTCCTGTACAACTCAACTTACAAACAGAGAGATTCAAGATGGTCTCCTCGGCCCTAATGTGGTCTCCCTCTATGGCCCCCCCCACTGCACATACCTGAGGTTTGCCACAGCAAGCCAGTCATACCAGTTTAGGATCCTTCCCTTTCGCCTGAGCTCTGCCCCCAGACTTATAATGATGGTGAAGGTGGCAGTCACAGCTGCCTCACGTCAGGGGTGCATTCACATTTACCCCTATGTGGATGACTAGCTGGTGGGAGAAGCAATCCTGGATTAAGCTCTACTATCAAACAGGATCACATGAGACATGATATTCGCACTGCAACTTACAGTAAAATTTAAGTAGCCCTCCCTATCACCATCTGGCAGCATCCAGTTCATTGGGCTAATATAACAGCAAAAGCAGGGTATGCCCCCCCCCACATCCACATGCAGGACATTATCTGGATTTTCAATCTACTCCTTCCTATGTCTCACTCCTTGACCCAGCCCTTTCAGATGGATCTGGGTCTGATGGCCTCTTGCATTCTGTTGGTGGCACCCTGAAGGATGTACATGAGAGAGACTCAGCTGCACCTACTGGCTTGCTGGTGTCAGGCTTTACAGTTTCAATCCGCAGGGATCCCAGTTCCTTCTCCAGTAAAGAAAGACCTCCACTGGTGGATGGAGTTCACCAATATCCTTGTGAGGGAGGCGGGGGGTGTTCCTATATTTATCCCCTCAACTAAGAAAAGCATGGATACAAACTCCTTCCTCACAGACTGAATAACCTCGACACTCATGATTTGAGGTACCCGGAGGAGAGCTCTATACACATTGAGAGTCTGGAGATCTAACCCATGTTTCTGTCCATCAGCATTGCAGATCTGATTCCTCTCAGGGGCCACAGAGCTCTCATGTACATTGAAAGTATCACTGCCATGGCCTACATGAGCAAGAAGGGTGGGACTCTCTTTCATTCCTCTGCAGAACTGTGATCGACATTTTTCTGGTGGGCTTTCATCTAGTGAGAGAGCGTAGTGTTCGGAGAAGATGTCCCCAGACTTGCAATGGTTGACAATGTGGGGGTTGCTCAGGGGTCCAGGCTCTACCCCCTCCACATGATGTAGGCCTTTTGAGTGGTATGGGGAGGATCTACTGCCCTCCTGCCCCACATTATGAAGACTTGCGAGCAGGGATTCTCAACCCAATAGCGCTACATTTCATGTCCCTGTGAAAGTACCTTTCCAAATAGCTGTGAATAGTTTAATGGGCCCTTTAAGTCAGGACCTGTGGTGTCAGGCCTATGTAAAGAAAAGAGCAGGATATGCAGATGTCATAGACACAAAACTAATTATGTCCACTATGGAAAACCTTCCTGATGCAGACTGCACAAACAATGGTGTGGCGAGTGGAGGGGGAGGGGCACAGCAGGAACCTAAGAAGTGTCCCCTCCACTCACAGCGCTTGACATGTGTGTTGCCCTGCACATGCGCCTCTTGACCAAAACAAAGATATTTGACCAGCCTTTTAAAGGTTCAGTTGGCAACCATGGCAAGACAATTACCAGTCATTCAAATACACGTAAACAGTGCAATCCATTAGGAGCAGACGAATCCCCAAGAGATGACAATCAGAAACCCAGTCTACATCCCACAAGAAGTGAGGGGAGTTGCAATACTGGAGCAGTGAGTGGATGAGAGACAGAAGTTCAGGTAGAGTTGGATGTGCAGGAAGAAGTAGCGGTACAGAGAGAGATGGGAGCGTAAGTGGAGATGGAGCTGATGCTGGAGGTGTAGAGAGAGCTGGACATACAGGAGGAGGTAGTGGTTCAGTGCGGGCTGGAAATGTAGGAATAGGGGTAGGAGCAGCGAGACATGGCAGAGCAGAATGAGGTGAAAATCTAGCATGATGATGGGGTAGAACGAAGGTTGGAGCTGGTGAAGACCATAGGGGGGGAACGAAATGCAAGACGGTGGAGGAGGTTAACATTTAGGAAGCAAAGACAGGAGAGGCAAAGAGACTTAGGGTGTGAGGACCATGGAGGAGGGGAGAGATGAAACATCTAGGGAAAAGAGAAGAAGAGGGAAGTTCTGTAGGGGCTTAAGGACTTTGAGAGTCAGCGAGTAATACAATGGCAGTCTGTCACCAATCTGAATGTAGTCGGAGAAGGAATGAACACATAGTGGATTGTTGAAGTGGTTAGTGGACAGCCAGCTCTGGGGATGGAGCCACGTCCCAGTGTCAGGACCCAAAGCACGTCAGCAGCGAATTGGCAAGAAAGAACTTCTGACAGGGTTGGGTGGCGTCCTTATTGGGTCCCTGAGACGGTACTATGAGATAAACCCCAACTAAGCAGATAAAGATCTCTGTGCCCACCTCAACATTGGGAGGTGCTGCTGATCCTACTTCAACAGACTCTGTAACTTAAAACCTCTATAACTATTGAGTGTTGCTGCCTTGCCTCCGGCCTTCCAGAAAAAGGACCACTGCTAACCCAGACTTCACCTATTTGAGCCACTTTGTATCTAACGACTGTGAGCGATGAAAGGAAAAGGCCCAGATAGACCTTTCAGGAACCTTTTTGAAGCAGGAAGATGTTCAGCCATTCTGACTGTTGCTGAGTTGCCCACCTGTGTAGGTTGAACCTGAATAAGCCTGTTGGAACTTTACCTAAAGCTATGACCTCTGTGGAGTACTCCTGGCTTCTTGACAGTTCAAAGAGACCCTTTGAGAAGGAAGCCCAAAGTCCTGCATGGGTGGGAGCCTCCACAGGGGATTGTGGAGTTTGTTTATTCAGGGAGGTTCCCTCTGGTGGATCCGTTGCCAATTGGGACAACAGGAAGTGCACTCTCTATGCCTCAATGAAGGGGAAAGGGGTGGACTTGTCTTTCTCCTGCCCTGTGGGGGTCAGATGATCTATGCATCTGTTCCAACCATCGTTATTTTGAAGATTCTGCACCAGTTGAAAGGTTCTCTCAACTGCCATTTCCTGTCGATTGCTCCTGACTGGCTCACCAGGATCTGTATTTTGGAACTTCTCGAGGTGATCTTTTCAGTTGTGGCTGCTTCCTCAGAGGCTGGATCTTGTGTTTCAATGGGGGAGATTAGGTTCTTCACCCTCCACAATTGCTTTCCTTAGTGGCAAGGTCTGTGAGGACTTAGAGGTTGCAGGGCTTGGCTTGTTCTCAGCAGAACATGGACATCACATCAATGAGGAAATCCTCCACTCACTCCCAATATTGCAACAAATGGTCTAGCTTTTGTCACTGAAGCCTGGAGAAGCAGTGTATTCCCATCTGGGCTTCCTTACACCGGGTCTTCTCCTTCACGTCTTCCTCTGGGAGCACAGGCATCTCAATAAATGTTTGCCATATGAACTTATTGCCCATAGGGAGCTATCTCAATGTGAATGGTACCTCATATTTGTAGTCATAAAAGACACGTGAATGGTCTCCTCAGGCTTCATCCCCTCTGTAAGATCCTCACCCACCGCTGGATCTTAATGTAGTTTTTTATTCTCTGGCACATAGACATTTCCAGCATGGTCTTTGCAGACTTTGGTCGGCTACCATGGAGAACAGTATTTCTAGTCACCATCAGGTAGCTTCAGAGATTGGGCGCTCTCCTGGCACTCTGCACCGCTGAGCTTGATCTCATATTCGGACACGGAGGCCCTTCACACACTCACTCACTTCCTTCATAAATAAGGCAGTGTCATAGTTTCATATTAACCAGGGGGTTTTGGTACTGGTTTTCTTTCTGAGTCCTTTTCAGATGCAGAGCAAACAGTTCACACGCTTCACATCCTGGATGCTGTTAGGCCTCCTAATATTTACCTGTATCAGTCGAAGTGCTTTCAAGTTTCCAATCACTTCTTTGTTACCGTCTCGGACCCGCTCCTGTCCTCAAAGCTTCAAAGGCTGCCATAGCCCATTGGTTGTTGGCCTGCATTCTGAAATCTTGCAAACTAAGAAATGTGTCTACTTCATAGGGCGTTCATGCCCACATGGCGCGGACTAAGTCAGTCCTTTGCTCTTCCAGGAGCATGGCCTGCTGGAAGAGATTTGCAAGGCCACTCTTGGGCAACCTCACATGTTTAGATCAAGCACCTGGTTGTGCATTGCAGTTCTAGGGCCGCCAGTAATTTCAGCATGACGGTCACGTGTAGTCTTTTTGGCCCTGCGCTTCTCCATCCAATCTGTGGAGTTAGTTGCTTTGCATTCTCACATGAGTGCCACGGAAAGGGGACAAGACATATGAGTGAGTACAACTTACTCACTGTAGTGACTACTGCACCACTATTCCTTAGTATCCTTTCCTCCACATGACTCTCCTCCATCCTTGCTAATAGGAGTCTAGGGTATCCACGTGGTTCTAAGGATTTCAGGGATTCGTGGAGAGTATGTGCATGGGAGCACCCATGCAAGGGGCATGTCTGTGCCTGCATTCTCCCAACTAATTTTCTTTATGAATTCTAATCCTTTTGCATCAGTCTCCCATCCTGGCCCTGTTCCGGAAGAAGCTCCATATATATGGAGGAAAGGACACTACAGCAGTTGCTCCGATGGAATCGGCCGAAATGACCGAATCCAATTTACCTACCCCACCAAAAGACCTAAAATACATACCACCAAAAGTTCAAAATACTAAAAGTTCGTACCTTTTGTGGTATGTATATTTTGGTGGCGTAGGTAAAAAAAAAAGAAAAACAAAGGCTGTGGGAGTTGCAGGGGTGTCCCCCGCAACACCCCGCTCAATAGTGAGTTGGGGTTTGCGGCGGATACCCCCGCAGCTGCCCAGCACAAAAAAAAGGACACTGCGGCGCCGGTTCCCGATCACAGAAGTGAAAGGGAACCAGCGTTGCAGGGTCATAGTGCTTTGAGGTGAAAGGTAAGTAGGGGGTGGGGTGTGTTGGGGGTGTGATCAGGGGTGGGAGTGTGGGCAGGGATTAGGTTTTGGGGTTGTTTTGCAACGGATGTCAGCATGAGAAAGGTACAAACTTTTATGTATATCGCACATTTCCGTCGCTGACCTTTCCGCCACGGTAAAGCAACCCCAATCCGCTAGGGTGAGCAACTTGTACTATATTAGTAGCAGTGGGTGGTGCCTATCTCTGGGTGCAGACCCCCTCAGCTATTAAGACTCGGAGGAGTAAGAAGAGGACTCAGAATAATGATGGTCAGTGTTAAGAAATAGGGCCATTTTGCCCCAGGGCATATAAACTCTGTACACTCTTGTTTAACTGCATTTGGAAATCATACATATGTTCACCTTCTTGGCAATCAGCAACTTTGAAATTGTTCCAAAGAGGTATTGTTCTTTGTTTAACACTCTCATTTCTTTTGCAGCCTACCGGATTCATGTCAATCAAAGTACTGTTAAAACCCTTAGGTCTTTAAATGAAGGCTACCTACTGGAGCTGAGAGGAAGAACAGAACTCAAGGTATAGCCCTCCATTTAGCTGCGTCCCTGAGTTGCTCAAACTTCGACACCGCTATTGCCTTGAAAGTTATACAAGTTGAATGGTATCTTGTACATAAAAAAGAATGACACTTCATCCCTCGTGGGTAAACACTGGGCCTCATTATGAGTTGGGTGGTGTGGGTAAAATGCGGCGGTATTACTGTATACTGCCACAGTACCTCACTGCCCAAATATGCGTTAGGCAGAAAGTTGGAGGATTCATCTCCAGCTATAAGATGGAGGGAAATCTGCCACCTCCAGTTATGAGCTGGAGGTAAATCTGCCACCTCCAGTTATGAGCTGGAGGTAAATCTGCCACCTCCAGTTATGAGCTGGCGGTAAATCTGCCACCTCCAGTTATGAGCTGGAGGTAAATCTGCCACCTCCAGTTATGAGCTGGAGGTAAATCTGCACTTTCTGCCAAATTCCAGCCGATTTACCACTGGCAGAATTACCACCATAGTAATTCTGCCGAGAACCCCATGGAGTCCCATGCTCCTGTGGTTGAGGTTAGGGCTTAACCTCATATACACGCAGCGGTCCATTAGTTATTGATTGACAGTTGATCTGAATTAGCCTTAACCTAGGCACATTATTCACCCGGTTTGCCCGATTTCATTAATTCCAATTTAATGAGGACTAACACCGCCATCAAGTGGTGATAACGGTAATACATTTTGGTGTTATCCGCCGAGATACCACCAGACTTATAATGGGGCCCATTATTTATACTGTTGCACTAATAAGATGTCTTCACAGAAAAGAAGGTAGCATTGGTGCAAACCTTTGAAACACATTTGGACGGATGATAGAGTCTAAACTCCGATAGAAAAGATAAAGTAAATAGGCCTTAGGAACGCTGCTTTTCTACTGGAAAATATATCCCCCCATTCAGATATTTTTTACATTACATCTTTTGCAAATGCTCCCACTAAAATTAATTACATGTTACTACTTGTCTTTAGATTTTCTTTACAACACACAATCATAATAACATGTTATTACTGGTGTTTACATTATATATATATATGTATGTATGTATGTATGGTATTTATAAAACACAACAATGTGCTGTACATAGGGGAAACAACCAAATTAGACATGCTAAGTATTTAAATTCAAAGCTGTGTGCTGGGATTTAACATTGCTTAGAAATCAAGTGCATGAAGGCACATTTGGTTAAAATGTTTGTATGACATCAACAACGAAACTGCTTGATAGCTGTAATTAATCCATTACCTTTCATCTCGGGGGATAGCTCAGGGGCAACGTGCTCGCCTTGGGAGCAAGATGACACAGAGCACCACAGGTTCGATCCCCGGGTCTGCGCTTACAAACCTCTGGGTATTAAGCGCGTTATAAGTAACATGTCATATCAGCTAGAGGCTTTCACAGAAATACATCGCTGCTTTAAAGTATCTGAATTTGATATGAATTTAAATAAGGAACACCTGGATAGCTGCAACTAACCTATTACCTATGAGAGAATTGTTTTGGCAGACAAGAATTACATTGGAAATCACCTATATGTAACAACAGTATTGATAGTTTTGCTAGTGCCCATGGACTGGGTGCATATATCCATCCATGCATGGTCAAGTGTGGTGGATAAGTGTGACAGCAGTTTGGCAGTTCGTCAGGGAGGCGCCTCGCTGATTTTCTTCAACCTTACCAGCAACTAGAAATCATGGAAATGATTGTTAACTACGAAACGGCACTCTAGATTAAAATAGTGAGTAACTTCACACTGCCTGAACTCTGTGGCTTTTTTAAGCACACAGGAGCTGATTATTGTGACTCTGATTGGTTGTAATGCTTTAAGCTCTGTTTGAAATCCTCCTTAACTGATATCTAGTCACTAGAACCTAATTTCGGATGACCGGCAGGTGTAATTACTTGCTGTGCAGTAGTTCGATGCCTATCGGTGGAGAGAAAGGAGGCCCTCCGATTGAGTTGGGTAGAGAAGTGCCGGCAGAAGTTGGCATCCGCCCCAAGGAGTCAGTCTATCTGAGGACACCTTGATCTTGGAATTAAGACAATCAATTGGAAGAGCCACCAACTTATAATAGATGTAGGGGGATAAAAGCATGGGACACATTTAAAAATGTTGACATCTTGAACATAACCCCAGTGGCAAGTGTGACAAATCTCCAGATGTCGTCACTTCTCCCCTAGGGGGGGACCCCTTTTCATGAAGCCAGGGAGGTGAGACCACTACCCAAGAGTCCCCTGGGGACCTCAAGGGGGTGGGAAACTCCCTATGGGATTAGTGACGACCCGGAGAGAACACAGTATCCCCACCACTCACCTGACTCTAGCGCCTCTTCCTACATCACTAACATCAACCCCTATCCAAACATCTCCATGTATTGTTGTCACCATTATTCACCTAGGACTGAGACGAGGAAGACCTCTAGTGAGTCACAACTTCATAGCCAGGTCAGTATTGTGATGATGAGGAGGAGACCACAGAGCCGAGAAAGAAGGAGGTCAGTGTCAGGCTGGTCTGGTGTGCAGGGACAGTGCAACAAGCAACAAGGAAGACGGTCCTGGCCTCCCCAAAGGTTGGCACATGTTGGAAGAACGGTCCCACACCGACCAGAAAAAAGCAGGCATGGCAGAGCCGCCCCGCCCAGAGATGAAAGAAGAAAGACGGGGAAGCCCCACAACAGACAGCAGGTGCAGGGGATGACCTGAGACCATCACGGACCACGACATAAGGTATGCTGATGGACGAGGAGGCTCTGGGGTCCTATCGAGTGGCAGAAACAACTTGATGGAGCAAGTAAACAAAAGTAGCCACATGATTGGGTCTGGGACCCTGATGGATGTCAAGAGACATTTAGAAAAATAAAACGAGATAATAACACTTGGCAGAATAGTAAACCAAGTTTAGCCGGATACTCGCGAGAAACCGCAGTGCGAGTCTGGAACCCGCACCCACGGACTGGAACCCGCACCCACGGACTGGAAGCAAGGTGACTGCAGCCTGTTACGTTTTGGGCGGTTCCCCGAACACTTGTGTCAATTGCTCACTTGCACTTGAGCCCATCCGGCTTTCATCCTCTTCAGTACTACTCCCCCGGTTGCAGTGTTTGCTGCGCTTTTTTGAGTCACCCTACCATCACCATCTACATGCCTCCTACTATCCCACAGAGAATACAATGGCGTCAGTATCCCAAAATCTCTGCTCAAACATACTGGTATGCATTCCATGCATTCATCCATGTGCAGCCTGTGTGCATTCTTCCTCCTGTCGTCATTTTCTATGCACCCGCTCTTATGAGTTGCATAGGAAATGCAATCCGTAGACCCCGCTCTATGTAGACAGTTGAGCTTTCTCTTACTCTAGAACAAATGTAAGTGAGCGGAGATCCCTACAGTGGGCTAGGAACTAAAACAAATTACACCCAAACAATGACTTTATACAGAAGATCAGAGTACATGGATCCTTTAAGCAAACCTCAAGCTGGAAATGGTCCCAAAAGCTAAGAGATGGGATGGAACAAGCAAGCTGAAAGTGATACAAAGCATCAAAGAATAGAGGGCCTGCCTGCATACTCAAAGCAGAGTCTGCAAGCCAGCTTAACATTTAATAACAGGGATCTTGCAAGCCTGGCTTCAAGATGGGACCTTCATTGAAGCTGCCACTGATGCTGGACCAAACTGAATCAGGCAAAACAACAACCAAAATGTCAGGAACAATTCTGGTTCAGAGCAACAAAGTATCATGTTTTACTGGATTTAGTTCCTTTAAAGTTTCTAAGAACTTTGACCTCCTCATCTTAGTGACCAGCCCAGCTTGTTTTCTTCACCTCCTAACACAGTATACCTTTAAGTAAATAGAGAGACTTCTACAGGACTGAACAACATGTAGTATCTATAGCAATTGCATGGCACATAGTTATGTTGTAGGTGCTCAGAGCACAGTACCCTTATACCTACAAAATGGTGGCTAGGACAGAATGTCAAGCTGTCATCTTGGAAGACCTGCTAGGAGTGTTATTTGGATCGGATTAACCCTCCCGTATGATTCTGAAAATAGCTATATAGAGAGGGAGATTTTTGAATGATTGGGGAGCTTGCAGTGGGGAGAGAAGGTACATATTGGATCCCTGTTAGGGGGAGCCAGCTAGGATTGTACAAGACACAGACCTAGACATGGAGTTGATAGAATTAGCTAGATTTTACCTTCAAACCTGGGATTTTATTTCCAGCTGATGAATTTGAAAATAACACTGAGACTCCAATGTCAAGAAAACGTAACTGTTCTTCTTAGATTTGGTCTCAGCAAAATGGGCGTTTGATTATGGACATTTTGGAAAATATCTGGCCCTGGTCCCTGCATGTCCAGTTGCACCTCGCACTGCCTCTTTGCTCCCCCAGCACTTGAGGTCTATATCTGTAACCCTACAGTCCCCTCTCTCTGCACCTATGAGCCACCTGTTGGCTGCACTGTCTTTTACCTGCACTGAGCCACCCGCTGGCTTTACTTTTGATTACCCACACTTCTCCTGCCCCCCCGCCCTTTTGGCACTTCTCTCCATCCACTTCCCTGCAATTGTGCGATCTGATTCCTAGTAAGATCGTTGTATTGTCCTCCCTCTGTTTCCCCCTCCTAGTCTTGTCGCACCTAGAAACAAGTGTGTACAGGCACGTTATAAATGCCATATCATATCTTCAATATGGATATAATATGGAAATCTGCTCTGAGCTTGGCTTGGATATGAACTAGTAAAACACACAGGTGTCCACAAGTTATGTGGAACACTCCCGTCCCCTGCACACCTCCTTCAATTGCATTCCAATCAATATTTGAGGCCGATTACATTAATTCCTATGATTGCACATTAATATATGCTTTCTTAGGAAATAATTGCACCTCAGTGTTGGTTAAATGATGATCATTCGGATCCTTTATACATTCAATTTCTTTTTACACACAATACATTTCATGTAACTGTTTTTCAAATCACAGTAATTTTAACAATAATCAAAGAAGAATATTTATCAACAACAGTCAATGTGCCATTCGCAATTGCACAACATGTTTCGGGGATCCCTTTCCCTTCATCAGGAGCTATTTTTTCATGCCTCCATGCCTCCAATGCACTTTGTTCTACAAATTATAGAAAAAAGGGTATACCTGTTTACTTTGCAGCTCTGTGTAAAGCAGGTGTAATGTGAACAGAGTAATGATCTATCAAGATCTGTTTCTGGTGTGAAGTTGTCTATTACAGTCCAAGCTGTATGTGGTTCTCCTACTTATTTACAACTCAGATAGTCTTCCAGTGCTCCAGTTGGACTTGATAAAAGAATACATAAAAATAAAATGTTTGCCCACCTTATATAACATGAACGGATGTTCGTGCTCCAGTCAAGAGTATAGTTGGTCGCTGAGCAAGAGTTAATGAGGGTCTTGGAGGATACACCCCTGCAAAGAAGGATATTGGGGGAATGCTGCTTTGGCCTTTTAACCGGCAGCAGTCTAAGATTTACATGTTGACATAAAGCGGGATCATCTGTAGCCTTCTATATTTCCTTGGGACCCCACGAGGAGTGTCTGTTCCCAGTGGGCACCTTATAACTTAACAATAAATAAATAAATAAATAAATTCAGTGTACACCACCTCCCCTTAATCAAGCTGACAGGAACCATGTCCAAAAGAATCATTGATTTGACGATATATTCACATTATTCAATGATAGCTGTGTTATTAGATTGTTTGGAGATAATGAACTTTCGCCAGCACATTGTCACAGCTAGTCAATTCTAATTGCTTTTATTTGTTATCATTTATATTTGCATTTTATTAAACTTATATAGCCCTTTAAAGTGTTTTACATGAGAACAAGCAAAAATACAACAAGCATAAGATGGCAATTGAATCAGAACTCAAAAACAGTGTAAGGAACAATTTACAATATTGCTGAAGTGAGGAGGGAGTGGAGAGGGACAGAGGTGTGCGGGGGAATGGGAGATATTAATGGAGGTAGAAGCGGAAGTAAGAAGGAAGGCGAGAAGGTGTGAGGAAGAAGAGAGGAAAGAATAAGACTAGATAAGAGCCGGAAGTGGGGTAGACGGAAGTAGAGAGGATGGAGAGGGTAAGGGAGTGCAGGAGTAAGAGGTGAGGTATGAGGCGGTGGGAGAAGTAGGGGAGGAAGCAAAGGGTGCTAGGGAGGGGAATGGAAAAGTTAAGATTTTAGAGAAGATCGAAAGGAAGGGTAGGAGGGAGAAGAGCGGATGTGGAGGGGAGGCGGTTCCAGTGGAAGGGAGCGAGGAGTTGGAAAGAGCGGAAGTGGGAGGGGGCGCAGGGTGGTGGAGGAGGAGGGAGTAGGAAAAGATTAGCAGAGCGGAGAGAACGAGAAGGGGTATAGAAAGTAAGAAGGGAGGAAAGGTACGGGGTGGCAAGACCATAGAGGGAATTGAAAACAAGACAGAGGAACTTTAATTTGAGCTGGGAGTGAAAAGAGAGCCAACCTAGAGCGGTGAGAGAGGAGGAGATGGAGTCAAGAGGTGAGAGAAGGCAGAGGGAGCGGATGGCAAAGTGGTAGATTTGAGATGGGAGAGGTGAGAGGAGGGGAGTCCCAAGAAAACAGAGGAACAGTAGAAAAGTCTGGAGAAAATGAGGGAGGTAATTAAGAGTTTAGTAGCGTGAAAGGTTAGGAGGGGTCACATTTTACGAATGTTGTAAAGGTCAAAGCGACAAGACTTGGCAGTAAGAGAAATGTGGTGAGATAGAGAGAGGTGAGGGTCAATATGAAGACCAAGGTTATGGGCATGGGGAAAGAAGGAGAGCTGGAAGGGGGAAAGAAAATGAAAGGGGGAGGGGAGGGAGGAGGAAGAGTGTTGGCAGGGAAGAAAAGGTGTTCCGTTTCAGCATTAAGAGTAAGGAACTGAGAGTACATCATATATACAAATATTAACCATGCAAACTTAAATATTTATAAAAAGGAACTTTTTTTGAAATCTAAAAATGGTATATACATGATATACAGCGTTGTAATTCAAACTGATATTCCATAGTGCAATGTTAGCTATTTTGGTGGCTTCTTGGCGCTAGAATATGTGTTGTGTATATCCCCAATGTAGAATGGTTTGGAAATTAAGTTCTTGTAGCCGCAACCTCTACTGCTGTACACATTATAAATCCATATGAATCATAAGGAAATAGAATGATAAGCTGCCACGATCTGCTCTAAGAGGACCTTAGCCCATAATATTGCCACAGTCACTCACACCTCGTTTGCATCTTAGAACAGGGTGGTGTTAAAGAATATTCATCACGTTGGCGAGGCGGGTGGTTGGAAAACAACCCATCATGCATTGGCATGCACAGTTGAAACTGTGTTCTGTAGTGCACGTAGCACAGATCATCTGCAACGATTCGTTGCACAACAATCTTCCCAGAGCGTACCCAAGAGAAGACAAAGGAAATATCCTTCTGTCTCCCAATTTTAAATCATCATATTGGATAACTTTGAGGAAGTCTTAGTAACTATAATGATAATAATATCATATTTTATATACCTCTTCATTAATGATCCTCCCACTTAATTCTTTAATTAGCAGTATTATTTTTTATTATTGTTATCTTATTACCCAACTTCATAGTGTTTAGATTATAACTCTCTGAAGGTTCACAGAGTGAGTTGGCTATGACAGAATTTGGCCCTATGACTGTAAATTGCACACATAAGTCTAAGGCGGGCTCTGTGACAAATCTAGAGAATTTGTCCCACCCACTAATGGGGGGCTGCCCTGTGAGGCTAGCGAGGTAAGTCTACTCCGCAACACCCTCTCTAGGGATAGAGGCAAGTGGGACTTCACTGGGATGACTCCCCCTTAAGGGAAAAGTACTCCCGTTCCCATGAGGAACTCCCTAAATCTATACGCACTATAGCCCACATGGGATTCTCTGAAATCTCAGAAGCCTTTTCACCTCAAGACTGGGACAAAGAAATCTGCAGGGATACCATTATCTTACTGAAAAAGAATATGTCCCTTTAAATTAGACTAACCAGTCCATTTTGTGTCGAGTTGGTTGATTAACGTATCCTCAGTAAGCCAGAGAGAGAGAAGGGAAAGAGAGAGGAATGCAGATATCAGATTGGGAATGCCCCGAGGTGCATAACAGCTAAATCAAGAAACCTGTGAGTTTCACACTTGCTCAGGATTACCAGACCTGACGCCAGAGCCCGCAAATAGGTGGTGGAGAAACCACAGAGGAGGATCTGTGGTGGACAACTGGTCTGCAGAACCTTGCCAATACCGCCGACAGAGTAGAGGCACAGGGTGTATGGTTCCTCATCCGAGTACTGCAACACTACGAAGAGGTGAGGAACCACACGGAGAAGAGAGACCACGAGGAAGCAAATGCCAAAGGAGAGAAGGTTCTGGAGGTACAGGACGAACGAGACAGATTCTGAGGAACCCTACTTGAGAAGACACCTCTCTTCAAAACCAAAGGTAACCTGGAGGAAGAGGGAATAATTATATCATACAGCCACCTGGTCTCAGTAATAATTATGAGACAGAGTTAATATTGAAACCAGCCAACTTAAAACGTGATAATACCAAAGAATGAGATATTGAAAAGCAGAATAAAGAGAGAGACAAACCAGTGAGAACAATGCCTTGTGAAAAGGGAAACGAGACTAAGTTCAACTTGAACCCAATGAACTTAGAACATAACATGAAAAAGCAAACTAATGATTAAAAGTAGAATTAAGAGCGTGGAGAATCAGTGAGCACAATATCCTGGAAAAAGGCAAAAGTACTACAGCAGATAAAAGGTCAAAGAGACCAAAGTGAACTGAGTTATAATAAACCAAGGGCAAGAGCTGCCCCGAACATCAAGCGTATTGAAAGATAAACGGCGAACCACAATCAGGAGTGCAAAACTTGCAGGAGATCCATAAAGGAGATTCAGAAAGAAAGAGTCAGATTCACAAGCCCATTTGAAGTGTTACAGCGATTGATCAATGAAGTCACAAGAGGCTATTTAAGGATTATATACAAACTGATACTAGAAGCATCCTAAGGAGAAGGGAGCCATTTTCCGATCCTGAGTTAGTTTATATAGTGGTAGGGTCAGTTAGGGTTGTTTTGGACAGCAGACTTCTTTATTTGAACTTCCGTGACGTACTGACGAGCACCTTCATTAGTAAGATAGGAAGGGATCACCCTTAACGATAAGGAAAGTTACGCCTTATATTTCTTACTTTAATAAACCATCCTCAAATATGTCACCTGAGAGTCCTTGTCCTTCTTCTGACCCACCACAGCTCTTAAATTACTGAGCTAACTTATCATATATCTACTGTAATATACATTATCACATAACAATGAAGATAGCAAATCAAGCCCAAATTAACACCTCATATGAACACCAGGAACTGCACAGATCATCTAGGTATTTCCTAGAAGCAAGACAAATGCACACATTTAATTTGACCTGCTAGTCAAAGATGGTATGGCATAGCGCATAGAAACCGCTCATTACATCAACACCTTCATACAGCATGTAGTAAGTCAAGCGCATAGAAGTTAATCGTTCACTGCAAGTAACGGAATGGCAGAACAGTACACGTGCGTAGCGCTTAGAATTGAGAGAAGCACATTGAAGTAGAGGTAGCGTTTAGAGGAACAATGGTTGGTTGATATGTGTATATGATAAGAATACACAATAAAGTTAGTTTGCACAATGAGAACACATTATATTGTGGACAGAATCCCATCGTGTTTAAAGCCAAAGCATAATAAACAAGCAAGAGAGAGACAAAATAGAATCCTTATCAAGCGATTGCTTAGTAACACAGGATAGGTCTCACAGTCTAGGATACCAGATTTTTTGCAAACAAAACAAAATAGCCATTGCACGGAAGCTGTCAACCATGAACCAATTATTTAATCTAATTAAGAATTTCAGCCTGAACTTGAGAAATCTCATTGGCTGCATGCTAAAATGCCATGAACTACATTGAGCAGGATTGTTGCAGGAGAAACAATGTTAATCATTAATGCCTAAATTAGTTGAATTGAACTTCGCAGGATAACACAAACTTGGCTCTTTCCCAAACAAGCTGGACACTGTAATTCACGGCAGGTAATTAGAATTAGATTGTCACAAAATAAAGTGGTCAAGTCCACACAGAGCAGTTGGGTATATATCCTAAAAGCATTTCTACGGGCAAAACAAAACACATTGTACACGCTTGGCAGAGAGGAGCATTAGCGCTGGAGGGTTGTGTGTGTGTGCTGTCTGACCCCTCACCAAGCCCCCAGCCGCTCTTCAATTCCCCACCCTCCATATCCCATTTACCTGCTTGGCCCACTAGTCCTGTATTCTGGGCCAGCTCACCCCTCCTGAACCCTTCTGTTCCATTGATGACATTCTGTGGGCTGCCATTCCCGTGAAGCATTTTTTGTGGGTGGTACCAGGAACACAGTGCACAGACCCAAAACGATGAGATACTGGGTCCATCCTCAAGTCTATAGCAGCATATGTTTGGAGGTACAGTGATGGAGGCCATAGATTTGGATGTTATATAGACAATTCAGATGATCGCTCATAACTTTACTGTGGTCCTTCTTGCATTGGCACAACCAATTTGGTCCTGGTCATTAATAGTGGTGTACCGGTAACTCTGGCATTTGTTTGCCAGTGGAGGCCTTATTTGTCCCCAGCTCTGAGCTGGAGGTAAATCAGTGACCCCCACCGGAAAACCTTGTGTTTTTCAGGTGCAGGAAAAGTGCTGGTGTCGGAATTACTGGCAATTTTACAAGCAAGTTTCCTGCACCGGCAAGCCCATAATAAGACCAAATGTCTGGAGATTAGAAGTATGACAGAGAAGTTGTGAGGTCTAACGGGATCTCTTGGACATTTTCAAGAACCTGGCAGAGGAGTAGAGTGATGGTTAGGAGGGAGCTTCTTTGGTTGTGGTTGTGCAGAGAAGGGAATTACCGTAAATGGGTTCTGTCTTTGGAAAGATTAAGAGAATGACCCTAGATCATGATTCAACCTCAGTCAGCTTGGTTGGGATGGATCGTATAAGTGGAACAGGTCTTTCATGCATGTAGAATTGAATATGATAGCTTACGTGTGAGGGGGTCAAGATAAGGTCAAGGTCTAGCATGTTGAATCTGTGATGGTAGAGATGGTTTGGTGCGTTCGGAGCCACAGGACGGTTAGATGGTTGTGCTGGTATTCAGGAAATGGGGACTGTGAAGGCCCATAGTAGGCCATGTGAGGGTGACAGTGCAAGTCTGAATAAGGTGAGAGTAAAGGAAATGTGAAAGGGCAAGTGTGCACTAAGAGTAGGATAGATGAAGGGATGCACAGGAGGCCTTGAAAGGACGGAGAAGGTAGGCATGGAACAGTGTTTTTATGTATTACTCAAGTGAATGACAGGGAGGAGTCCAGTTGTTGAAGGAACTTTACATCTCAGCAGGGATAGCTTGGAACAACCAGATCTTTAGAGCATCCCTGAAGAGGAGGTGATTGTCTATATTTCAGATGTTTATTGGGAGGGAGTCTGGATTGTTGGCGCTTGAACTGAGAAAGGGGCCCATCGATTTGCACATATTTGGTCACAGGGATTACAAGTAGTGGTGCAGAGGCTGATCTAAGGGCTCTGGTCGATATGTATCAAGACATCGCCTTTTTCATGTATCCTGGACCTGTTCCCACTGTAAAGCGTGGAGAGTGATACTCATGTCTTAGTGGGTGACTCGATGAGCGATTGAGAGCCAGTGGAATACGTGAAGTGCGGGCGAATTGTGATGCCATGTTCATAGGTGTATGAGCAGTCCTTCTGCAGTGTTCCAGATGTGCTGTCATTTTGCCAGATGATGTGAGGGAACACCAAGGAGCAGCCCATTAGCATATTCTAAGCAAGAAAAGATGTTCGCACTAACTGCTGACTCTCTGTGTCAGAAATTGAGGAATGGGAAAATCCGTCTAGGACATGGATATGATGGAAGCAGGTTTTCACTACCAAGTTCACGTGGGGAAGGAGAGAAAGGTTGGAGTCCATCAGACAGCCCAGGTTTTTACTTTCATAGTGAGGATTGTTGGGGTTCCAAGTGAGAGAGGGCATGGAGTGGGCTGGGGAGTATAGGTGTTTATCCACATAGCATCCGTTCTGTTTCCTCAAGGTTATGGAGGAGGTGATGGGAAGTCAACTATAGGCTGACCTCGGAGAGGCATGACTTAAGGGCAGGTGTGGAGGAGGTAGGATTATTAGGGATTTTTAAGACGATCTGAGTGTTCTCAGCATAATTGTAGCAACACAGTCCATAGAACCACATTAGTAATGTTAAGTGGCTGAGAACAAGTTAAAGAGAAGGGCCAAGAGTGATGCTCCTTTAGGCACCCCGTGTCGAACTGGGAGATGGTGCAAATGTGAGGATGACAGGTGACAATTTGTGATCTATTTGAGAGGAAGGAAGGGTTAAATCTCGAATGCCTAAGTTGTGTAGTCTCTTGATGAGGATGGAGTGATCAATGGTGCCAAATGCTGCAGGGAGATCGAGTAGGATGAGTGCAGTGGACCCGTCTGAGACTGAGTGTCTTTTCTGCACAGATAGTACCTGCTCCTGAGCGTTTTATTCACAACAATCCAATGACCGACTCACCTCAACACTCCTCCTCCTCCTTCAATTCCAGATATATCTCTGTGTCAGCTGAAAAAATTGACAACCACCCGCTGCATTACACATATCAGTTGCTGCTCCGGAAGTCAGCTGGCTCTTCCAGTAGCAAAAAAGGAATGGCTCCATTTCAAGAAGCTTCACATTGGACTTGAAAGTCCCCAATTGTGTTTTGTGTCTTTACAATTACAAGCTGTGACCCGCTACCTTCACACATCTTGAAGTTAAGTCCACTTGCCTGCTGAAGAGGATTTTTCCCTTGCAATGAAGCCCTTGGATTGAAGAGGTCTTCAGAGTAGGTCTGTTTGATCCATGACCTGTACACATGAATACTAAGTTGTAGCTCCCTCTTTTTTGGAGTCATGGGAACTGAGATGCTGCAGGAGATCGGGTGTCTGGAAGCAGCACCTGATCTATTCAGAGCAGTGTGAAGGGCTTGGTTTGGTGTGATGCGTGAAATGTATATATCTGGAAGGCGGAAGGAGGAAAGGATGTGGGTGGCTTGTGCTTGCATATGGATGCCGCTGTGGGGTTTTTCCTCACAGTAGGTTTGTGATTCTCCTGTGTGAGTTCAACTTCCACAGCGGCAGCATATTCCGAGAGGATCATGGCAGCACCTCACACTAGTGTGTTCCTGTAGGTCCTTTATGTGTCTTCCTGTGAAAAATAAATCTGTGATGAGGTTTTGCAAATCTTTAAAGGTACTATGCCCTTTATTTTGTTGTTTGGGGGGTCAAGTCAATCTGGCAACTGTGCAGTTTTGGGCCAAGGATTTATGCAATGTCAAGTATTTTTAAATGTGCATCTTTCATTTGAACCTGAACAGCCGGATGTGGTGGACTTTCCTGCACCTTTTTGATGTGGCATTACTTTAGAGACTTGTCAGCACACTCCTGCAGTGGGCCTTCAGCTGATTGCCCTTTGCATTGGCATGCATGTGCAGGCAGGCAGTAGTCCTTGAAGATGAAACCCAACAGCCTTTCATCTTTCCAGAGATCGAGGAGCTGTCCGATCTCCTCTAATGACTACAGTGTTCAAATACTCACATCATTAGCCTGCAGAGCTGCACTTATTTGAATGAGGTGGCACAATCCGCTCGCACAGTCTATAGACTCAGACCCAGAAATCCAGCTGAGCTTTATACCACCTGGAAGACGTGATAATATGCGTGGCTCCAAATGTCACTCGCAACTAGACATTAGCCACAGTTTGGCCAGCAAGCCTCCTGGTACAAGTACTACCGTTCAAAGGAGAGGATTCCATGAGACTCCCTGAAAGTCATGAGGCTTGGAGAGAGTTTGCATCACCTGAAATGACATCCTTTTCAATTTGAAAATGTCAGGTGCACAGGTAGAGCACTTAAGCAAATAAGCAATGTGCATGGGAAGATAATGTGGAAGAAGTAAGATACATGGAGAGTGGACAAGACACGCAGAATTGCAGGGAATAGCAGGCACTTGCAAAGGGATGCTAGTCAAGGAACACCATTCAAGCTGGCCACCGGGAGCCAGCACACAACGGAAGTAACTGGATAAACACTTCCAGGTTAATTAGACAGTAACAGATTCAAAGGGTTCACACAGACATAGATCACTGCTTGGCAAAACCTCCTTTGGTTTTCTCGGACCCTTAGAACTGCGTGTTCAAGCCCCATCTGTTGTGGAATTCTGTGTGTGGTGTTCCCACTCTTTTTTGTTGCCACACTCTCTCTTCCCTTCTTTGTCGTCCTTCAGCTTCCCCATCTCTGCTTACTGTCTACACTTTCCTTCATCCCTCTGTGCTCTGACTGCTGGTGCTGGAGCTCTCAGTTCTATTCCCTGCTCACCCTCACCGGGGCAGCATTATCGATGGCCCCAGCATTGCTCCTGCTGTCATGCCCGGCAATTGGCACCTGCGCCCCGCCTCCAATGCGGTGCCTGGCCTGAGTGGTGCTCTGCCCCTGGCCTGCTGGGATTTCCTTGCTCCAGAGCTCTCATCTGGAGCCTCCTGCTCTGAGTTTGCTTTCTAGAACTTGCACCCTCTACCTGTTTGGACTTTTGTGCACTTTTGGCTTAATGCTAAAGAATGGCATTGCTGGATGATTTAAGGTAATTTAACCTTCTCCCAGAGGGATTTTATTTGCTTCTTTGCAAAAGACACACAACTTGCCACAATGACAGGGGAGGGGACGGGGACTAGCATCTGAAATCCCAGTTGGTTATAAATGTCTTGAAAAGATACCTGGATCAACATGGCACCTTTGAAACTCCCTGAAGAGACGCCAAAAGCCAATAGTCTCGGGAGGATAGCTCAGGGTCAGCCCACTCACCTTGGAAACAAGTCGACGCGGAGCAACACAGTTCCGATCCCCAGGTCCGCGCTTAGAAACCTCTGAGTATTAAGCGCGTTATAAATAACTAATTACAATTGCAGTGAGCTGCAATCTGTTTAAATAGGACCTGGTGGAAGCATTGACAATCTCAGTGTTTCATTGTTGAAAGAAGCCACTTTTAAACAAGTCTTTTCTAAGGACTCTTGTCCAGTGGAAGACGAAGTTGAAGACCTATTTTCCTAACCAGATCTGACTTAAGTCGGCCATTTTATCTTGTGACCTGAATATTATCTTTAATCACTTAATCATAGATCCTCTCGAACACTAGATTTTTGCACAGGTACATTGTTTGCTTGTCACTTTAATCTTATAGTCCCCTCAGTCAAGGCAAAAATTACACTGGCTGCCTATCTGCAATCGCATTTCTCATAAAATCTTGACCTTGTCATATAAATGCCTTACGAACCAAGCACCCAGCTATCTGGCTAATAGATTAAGAATGGGTCTTTCTATTCGCACCCTTAGGTCGAGCGAGCAACTTAAACCTTCTGTGCACCGGCATAAGATGAGAAACTTTGGTGGCCTTTACTTTTCCGTTCAGGCCCCTGTTCTCTGCACTCCATACCTGTCAGCATCCGCGTGGCAGCCAGTCTGGCAGACTCAAAAAAGCTGTGAAGACATTCTTTTTTAATTCCAATGATTAGACTGGAACTCCTTCGGCCTGGCTGTTCTGGTCCTGACTCCTTGAATTGGCCCTCTTTCTTGCAGCGCACTGAGGCCTTCTGGCGTGTTGCGCCTTATAAGAATTCAATAACACAACATAGCAGAAGACAAGATAAAGGTAGTCTAAGTCTCTAAGATTTGCAAAGTTAAAAAGTGTAATAACTCTGGCTAGAAACCTCTAAAAAAACCTCTAATAAAAGGAAAATCCTGGATAAATGTTTCATATATTGTCTTGATTTTTAGGGCACATTTGTTTTAATAGATGTGTGATTTCACTTTTGAATTTTGGAATGGTTTGCGAATGATTTTGTTTATTCGGTCTTTGGATTCTATGAAGCATTTTGCAGCACACCTGACCTCCAGAGAATTCAGCCTTAAACCTGGGACCAGACAACGGGTTTGAAGCCTCACACGTGGACACTGATGTTTGATAGTGTCTCTCTTATTTTAGCCAAGGTGGTCTCTGCTTATCGAGAGAGCTTTCTAGCTGTTGTGCCAGTGATTCTCTAGTGAAGAGGAAAGGGAGATTTTGGAAACTACACCTAAAAATGTCCCCAGAGAGAACAGAAGAAAAAGCTTTAAGAAGCCCTAGTTTTTTGCCGTTGGGGTCTGTGCCGTGAAGGTAACAGGTGCTGTAATTTGGCCCGAATTGTTCAGTCATTAGGGCAAGAACTGTGCATGTATTAGTCATTTATCGTGCTTGCCTTGGAAGCAAAACGACACGGAGCAACACAGCTTTGATCCCCGGGTCCGCGCTTTGAAATCTTTGGGTATTAAGCACGTTATAAATAACCCATATCATATAATATCGGCTTTTTCCAGGAATAAGAGCAAATAAACTGACTGTAACACTATCCAATGCCTGGTCCCAGCTGGAAGGAAGGACGCCTTGAAAGTCTTTTGGGCCGATTATAAGTTTGGCGGTGGCAGTAAAACATCCAGCAGTTTCAAATATTGCATGTTTTGCCATGCTGACATTGCCAGATTTTATTTTTCCATCTGCTTTTGTGTGAACCACCAGTTAAATCCTTTAAACAATGCGAGAATCACGACATGCATCAATTACCACGTTGGACACTTACCAATCCCCATAGATTAATAGGAGATGCAAAAGGGCAATAACAGAAGGGAAATACATGACTTGGAATCATGCTCATTCTTCTGGGTGCCAGATGTTTCCCACATGCATTAATGGGAGACCTGTCAAAATCATAATCAATCTATTTGTTTTTATATTGTCAGTGTAACGCTCACCTGACTCCCACAGAGGCGCTGACCAGGACTGGAATGAAGTTGCTTCTTCCGGTGAGGCGCTGGACTCAGAGTAGGGCAGGGCCGGTTCTTCTGTATGTGAAAAGGGAGGGGCGTTAATGATCTGCGGGGCAATGTGCAGCTTCCCACTCCTTTCACCTCCTGAACGAACCCCCTTTCTGTAATTCCCCTAGAATCTCACCTTTGGTTTTGTGATGGCGAGCTCTCCTTCCTGCTTCTGGTGCAGGGGCGCGTTGAAACCCAGTTAATTCACTGGATGCACTCTCATACATCCATGTTGGTTCTGCTAATGTCCGAGAATAAAAAGTCTCTATTGTCTTTCTTTCAGGTGCAGAACGTGGATCCTGAGAAGAGCGATGAAAACGATGAAGAATGCTCAGGTTAGTGTTCAAAGAATGTTTTTCCTCTGAGTGCAATATTAAACGCTAATGCAGATGTCTTTTTCCCCATAGGGGCCGGGGTCAGAATGCTGAACAAGCATATACCCGAAACGAGAGGTAAGTTCCGGTAAGTCTTTAATGAGAGTCTTTATTATGTCTTTTCATTCTCTCATTAATTCTGCTGTCTTTCTTTTCCCCTTAGGGGCCGGGGTCTGCAGGTGCCTGTATGCAGCAGAGACCCGAAATGAAGTATGACCCAAACAGGTAAGTCTAAATGGAAGCTCTGGCTTTCCTTATGCTCTTCTCACTCTCACCTTTGATTTCTGTCTTTTTTCCCCAGGTGCCGGGTTGATTCAGCGAATCCGGACGAGCGCCGGTGGCAATGGAGGCTGGCAGCAAGGTGAGTGAAATGCGGCGCGGCAGCGACGGGTGAGTTGACCTTTTAAATTGAAAGTCTTTCCTTTTTAGGATCGCCGACGGGACGACTCTTGGACGAGGTTGAAACAGGTAAGGGCTCTTCTTTTGTCCAATTCTTTCTCCTTCTCCACATGCAGGTGTTTCAGGATGCAAGCGGGCGTGGCAGAAGTCCAGAAGCAGGAGCAGGCACGGTGAGCGTCCAGCTGCTAGATGCAGAACAACGCGAAGCGTGAGTTACTGATCGGGCGTGGTTTAAATAGCCTTTCAAGAAGTCCCAGGTATGTATCCTTCCACTCAGGTATGTATTCTTCCTCAGGCCACACCCGTGTGGTTAAGTAGTTCTAGAGACAAAATAGTCCCATCCAGGCCTCAAGGGGGCCTGGATGTTGCAGCAAGGTCTGCATCAGGTAAGTGTTCACCCAAGCACTTAAACACATGTCCTCGATTATGAGCCTGGCGCCTAAGGCGCCAGGATTCAGTCCAAAGGGCCCCGACTTGGGCCCGCTGAGACCTTCCTGGGGGAAATGATGCCTGCCTCTGGGGTTGCTGGGCCCGGCCTGGTTCCTTAGAGGTAGGCATCATGACAGTCGGCCTCAAGGGATCTAGTTGAGCTACTTCCAAAGGACCAAAACAGCTTCAAACTTGCCTAGACTAGCAACCTGTCACAAGGACTGTGGCTTTCAAAGACCTTAATCCATAAGAAGGAAACATGGAAGACATTGATCCTGCTTCAGCACTCATAGGGCCTTCTCCTTCTTACAACTTTGTGATCTCCATTTTCTAATGTATTGATATTGTATTATACTGCACAACATGCTGTTTATGCTACTTCAAATCATCTGTTATGGGGCAGTGTACAGTGCCAAGGAAGCATTAGAGGCAGAGATTCAACAGATTTTTTGGCTAAAGAAGTAGGTTTTATTCCAGGTGCTTGTTGTAGCTTTATAGATGGCAAGGGGTTCAAATTACAATTGTCTTTAGATGGTCCGTGCTTGTGTTATTAAAGGAGTGGGTGGGCGTCGGGAATGAGGTGCTCTTTACAAGCTTTCTGAATTTTAGGTAGTTCTATGTCAGTCTTATATCCAGGCTGAGCTTATTCAATAGTTTGTCCATGGACACAATGACCTTGCAAAAGTAATATTCTCTTTAAATGATTGATAGTCCTAATCTTCAATAATTTTACAATCTTTAGTTTCGGGCTGACTTGTAAATGTGAGACAGTTTTCTCTGATTTATTTGCGCCAGTTGAGAAGAAGACTCTTTATATATGATAAGCTTTGAATATAATGTTTATTCAATGGGAAGATACATATAGGATTTCAACACTTATGTTATTGGTCTTTTTGTTTTAATGCCGATCTTGAAATGTGGTTTTAACCAGCTATATGGCTTTCTTTAGGAGTCCTGTGTACGTACTACATATTCGTGCAGTATACGCAGGATAGAATTAATGCTCCAAACACATGAATTTTATGGGCGACATTGAGTACAGGTGGAATATCTTTCAGAGGGTTGATCTGTAGACTGGCACTTCTTGGTACTCCAGTCACCTAGTGGGAGTTAAGGACATTGCTTAGTCAAATATAATTCTCAGGTTTATTGCTCTGTAGACTGGTGGGTGGAAATAGAGATGGTCCATGGCCAATGGACAACTATTATGGTTTGCCTTACTGAAGAGTTGAATTTCACTTTCAGAAGAACTGAGAAAGGGGATGCTGCTTCTGTCTGGTGATGGCAATAACGAACAGAGGCTTTCCATAGAATGATTTAGTTTGAGGGCCTTCAAAAGTAGACTCAAAGAATGGAGGACAGTCGAATCGAATGGAACTTTCGGACCTGCACACAGATCTGTTCACCATAGCTCACCTAGAGCTTGTCAAACTACTTACCCGGTAAACCTGCAACATGGACTGAATAGTTGTACATCCAGTGGGTTTGGGTGCCAGCAGACTCATATGTGGCAGCCCATCTAGTGTCAGTCTGGAAACGGTTTTTCGTTTGAAGTGCTTCTATTCTCGTGAAATCTAATCTAAATGCATTCTCAATAGAATCATTCAAGGTACGTATTGACAAATGCCATATGTCTTTGGTTATCAAGACATAACACATCTATGGGCCTGCAGAAGGCTGGTCCCCCATGGACTAAATCGGCCCTATAAACCGAAACTCGAGTTGACATTAACATGACTTGCATCACCTAAAGACAATGTATTATTGTCTCACTTGAGATTTCTTTTGGCTCAAGTCTAAAGGGGATCCTGGCCAGAGTCAGGCCCTACAGCTCTCAGATTAAAACTCAAACTTCTAAGGGTCTACAAATGACCGTGACCCTATGTATGAATTTCATTTGGAGACTATAACATTCATGCAATGTGGTTTTAGAGATGTTTCTCTTTCATTACCAATTCCTTTCCTCTTGTTCTTTTTGCTCTAACGGTGATGGCACAATCTTAAGTGAGGTCTTCGCCCTTTGAAGACAGGGTGGCTTTGATTCTCATTCCACCTGTTATCCTTTCCTTTTACATACATTTAAAAATAAATAATGCTCACCATAACAACATCTTACAATTGTGTTTGGCTTTATTTCTTTGTAAAAGTATTAATGTCTATATGTTTGATCATCATGAATGTTCATTTGCGAATTACATTAATTGGATAACTTTCTCATAAACACTCAGACAGTGTTTGTTCTAGCCCTTGACACTAGAGAGTGTGTGATTGATTTACAAAATACAGGATCTGGTACTTTTCTCTTTTTGTATTTGTCTGCTGATGTTCTGTTACGTGTGTGGTTGGTGGCTTTTCCTAAGTGGGCAATACTCTGGATATCATCCATATGAATATGGAAAGGTTTTGAGAATGTACAGATGGAGTAGAAAGGTGACCTCGTGTAAACATTGAACGGCCAGGATGACACTGCTGAGCCATGCAATTAGCTGTATTTTGCTCTTTGGGTTTCTGAAATGAAGTGTACACCTTTGACCTGGAATGAGACACGTGATGACCTGCGCTCTAAATATGGTGGGCATCTCTGCAGTCTGCCGTCCATGGCTCCAAGCCCAGAGCAGTCATGGGTTATGTCAGAGCCACGTGTGATGAAGTGTGAGACGACTAACAGAACACTCCAGACCAGTTCAACACCGTTATTGTATCACATTAGGTTGGGTTGGATGATTGCCTACAGGATCCAAAGGAATTTCAAATGCAACAGGAACCCCTATTTGGCTTTACTATGTAAACAGTGAATAGGAAGGGGAAGAACTAAACACGAGCGAGGCAATGATTGTTAAAGTTTCTGCACCAGTCTTGGTATTCCCTGACCTGGAGCCCAACATTAGCCCAAAGGGTATGTCTAGCCCTTGAGTTAACATCCTTGCAGGTCAGAAGATCCCCTACAGAAATTAGAGGGCTGAAAACTAAAACAAAATAGGGACAGGTTTGGTTAACAGCTTCTTCTCAATTCATCGTTGCACACACATTTTGTTATCACAAGTCGCTGGGTTTCTCAGGTGTGTGATGTTCACCAGGGATTCCTCCAACCTACCTGGATGCATGCCAGACTAAAGCATTATCACCCCTCGGCCACGGGTTTCTATCCAAGGCGTGTACCCATGGTAGGTTCAGACCTATAGGATCTAAGCCCACAAAAGGATCAGGTTCTTATTTTCTCAGACTTGCTCGCTCTTGACAGGCTCTTAAATATAGTCAGAAGACTAGCAGTTTGCCCTTCTTTCTGTAAGGCTATGGCTTTCAGCAGGGTTGGGCTTAGTGCCCCCAGGGTCCCTCGCATGCCACCTCCGGGTAACACTTCAATTGGCTGGTGGGCATCCCCGGCCCCTGGAGTACATCACATTCCCACAAGTGGCCCAGTCCATGTGTCTTCATTACACATGTCTGAAGCAGTTACAGTATATTATGTCCTGTCCTAGTGAGGCCCTTCAACACCAACAGCGTTTAGCTGCTAAATATTCTGTGGAAGGATAAAGGGCCGTTCTTCGCAGTGAGCATCCCACAGTGAAGTGAAACAGCAGGGTTTGGTTCCAGGGTATGGGAGAGGCGATGATGGTTCTGTTACATCACTGTATCAGGACCATACTTGACAGATGCATTTAGAGATCTCACATTGACCCCAGTGGGGTGTCTTGGTGCTATTGACAAATAACAGATGTTTAATGTTACCCAACTAAATGGTACTTACTTTTATCAACCTCAGAAGGATGAAGGGCTGAGAGTATCTGCCATGATTCCAACCTGTGACAATGAGGTCGAACACAGGCCCCAGTAATGGATGCATTAGTCCTCTGACCCACAGACGCAACATGACATCCTCGTACCTCCTCTATAGTGGCAGGATCTCCCAGATTTATGTAACAATAACCATATACAGCACCTTCATGGTACTGTAGGAAAATATATATAGGCCCCTTTATTTTCATTTGCTAAAGGATGGGAAATTAGCTGGCTGTTACAACCTTTTATGTGGGACGCTTGGCTAGGGCAGTGCCAGACCTAGTGCTAAGCCAGAGACACTACTTTTTCACATCAGTTATATTGGATTGCCAAATAAATAAGCAGACCAAACTCGACATAACGTTTGAAAGATTTTCTAGGCCACACTAAAAATATACCAGCAGACAGGCTTTCACAAACATGCACCTTTATACTTGTTTGAAAGCTCCAGCACACAATGAGAAATGTATATGCATAAGGTATGAGAAAACATTATTAAGACGTCAATCTGGATGTGCCTTTTGTAATAATAAGAGCACACACAATTTCTACAATTATGCCCTGAAGCACTTTATATCCTTTCAGCAGACTGGAGCAAAAACACACAGAGAGAAACACCACAATGTACGCTTATACTCCCCCTCGACCACTTCGCTCTTCTGATCTCTTCCGTCTCACTCCCCATCCTCTGTCCTCTGTCTCATCCCGCTTCCGATCTTTTCAACTTCTGGCCCCTTTCCTCTCCCTATCTGTTCCATCTCTTCCTATTTCTCCTTCCGCACTTCTCTCAAATCTTACCTCCTCCAATTACCATCCTTACGCCTCTGCTGTCTCTTCACGACAGTCCTACATCACATCCTATATCTTTACTACCTCTCCCACCGCGATCCAATACCACTCATGTAATGCCATATTGTTCATGGAAATTGTTCTATATACTGTTTTCTGATACTTGACTTACATGTTGTTAATGCGTGTTATCTATTCTTATTGTCCTCATGTAAAGCGCTTTGGTGTAAAGTGCTATATAAAACTTATAAAATACAAATACAAATACATGTAAAATTCAAGAAGGAAAACATAATAAAGTACAGCTTTCACCATATGTCAGTGTAATGCATTTGTATTTGCGGTTATCAACAATGGCTAGTTTAGCAGCCCCCACACTGATTTCTCTTTTCTTCAAGCAAACTATTTACACAACACTTCCTAGAAGATATGCGTTTGTTTTATCTGTAACCTTGGAAGTAAAGCTGACAAGCGCACCTGCAGAATACTCCCTTTTCATGGTCTGTCTTTTCGCAGGGGAGAACACAGCTGCTCTTTGGTAACTAAGAACAAATCTTTTCTCCTGTTGTATTAATTTTATCCCAATTTGGCACATCCTGGATCAGGCCAGAACTATCCCAATTAATTGTTTCATTCTTGATTCTTGTTTTGAACTAATACTCACCAATAGCCCTGCCCTGTGAGACGGGGATTCGTCCTGCACGAGAGATGTCTTCTACGAAGCAGGCTTTCTAAATCCCACTGTCGGCTGCCTGCGTGAGCTCAGCAAGGTCTGGCCTGACCCCTCCTTTCTGCACTGTCCATCTCAGCTCAGCAGAATTCGATCAGCTCTCTCCTCTTTTCGTTTTTCTCTCTCTCTTCTTCTGCTCACTCTCGTTTCTGTCGTGGCCAATGCCCCTCTTTCTTCCTCCCCCTCTGGGTACAATGGCTGTGGCATTTTTTTAAAATTTTATTTTAAAAAAGACATCAAGCGCACTCAGCGCCTTCAGCCAGCCAGTCCCCATGTTTCCCCCTCACAAGCCCGCCTCCTGACCCTCCCTCGCGCCCGATTGGACCAAGGAAACAGCCCCCCCGAACTACTAGGTGCGCAGCGTCCTCGCCGGCACCACCTGGGAACGCAGTCCACGCCGCCAGGGTGAGTGAGGAAGGCCAGGGCTTTAGAAAGCTCCTTTGGGCCTACATCTTCTTTTTTTCTTTTTTCATTTATTTTAAAAAAGACATCAAGCGCACTTGGTGCCTTCAGCCAGCCAGTCCCCATGTTTCCCCCTCCCAAGCCCGCCTCCCGACCCTCCCGCGCACCAGATTGGACCAAAAAAAACAGCCCCCTCGAACTACTATGTGCGCGGCATCCTCGCTGGCACCACCTGGGAACGCAACCCATGCCACCAGGGTGAGTGAGGAAGGCCAGGGCTTTAGAAAGCTCCTTTGGGCCTACATCTTCTTTTTTTTAAATTTTATTTTATTTTAAAAAAGACATCAAGCGCACTCGCCGCCTTTAGCCAGTCAGTCCCCATCTTTCCCCCTCCCAAGCCCGCCTCCCGACCCTCCCGCGCACCCGATTGGACCCTCCTCCCCATATCTGGAATCCTCCCAGGGCAGCCCCTGCACTGCAGCCCCTGTGGCTAAGGGCCCCAAGGCCAAGGGCGGCTCCGACATTGGCCGCTCCAAGATGTGTCTGCAGGGGAATATAAGGAAGCCAGCAGCTAACAGACATCAGCAAAACTGTGAGTGTGGTATGGGTGGGGAGTAGAGCAATCACTCTACTCCAGAAAGCCCCTGCCACTCTATCTTACTTCCAAATAACATAGACTGCAATAACATTAGCATGTCCACGCTTAGATAGAACTGTGAATATTAGCACATCCACACTTGGATAGAATTGTGAATGTTAGCCTGTGTCACATCTAGATGTGACTTTGAATGTTAGCATGCCCACACTTAGATAGAATTGTGAATGTTAGTCTGCGTCGCATCTAGATGGGACTTTGAATGTTAGCATGCCCACACTTAGATAGAATTGTGAATATTAGCATGGCCACAATTAGATAGAATTGTGAATGTTGGTCTGCGTCGCATCTAAACGGCTTTTAATTGAAGGATAGCATGCCCGCGCCTAGATGAAACTTGAAAGTTAGCATGTGCCACACTCAGAATTGTCAACACCAGCCTACGGTAGGTAGGTAGCATCCAGATAAGATTGTGAATGTTGGCATGCCCGCACCTAGGCAGATTTCTGAACATCGGCCTGCGCCAAATCTAGAAAGGATTGGGAACGCAAACAAGTGCCACGTTTAGACAAAACTGTGAATGTTAGCATGCTAAAGGTCAGGTAACCTACTAACCAATATAAGCTCAAACTCTGCATACTTTTCTCCTCACTCAAAAACTCACACAACCATCTCTCGCACAACAAGCCGCACGCACTTCACAACACTGCAACAACACATAAACCAGAGCAACAGCACATGCGGACTGACACCGATCCAATACCCGCACCAAAGCTCAGTATCTGGTGTATACCAATCTGAAGCTGCCAACAGAACACCACTCCTCTCACTATCCTACCCCCTCTTCACCTTACTAACCCTTCCCACCTTATCATTTGCAGATCCGCCAGAGCGCTTGGGGATCAATTCCGTTGGTGATGGTGCGCGGTACAAATACCTTTAACATTTAACATAAGTCAACCCATTGAAGTTCGAGTGCTGAAACTCCTCAGCACAGAACTTTAGCCTGATCTCAGGGTGAGGATAGCTATATATAGTATTATTCCTATGTATAGTATGTTTTGATTTAAATAAATGCAACATTTTGTACGTTAGAACATTATGTATCTTAGTTAGCAATGAACAGAATCATAACTGAAGACCAGAAATGAGTGTGTATTATCGGCAGTCCTGAGTATGGTACAGGGAACCCCCTCTAGTTAATAACCAATTTGGTAGTTTAGTGTAAACATCAGGTATTGTATTGGAGTGTATTGTATTTGGATTTATAAGGTGCAAGACCACAGCCCAAATGCTTCTGTGTACTGAGAGCATGATTACCAAAGATACCCAACCCACAGTAACTAAGCAAGAGTTAGGCGCGAGCTAGGCGCGCTGCAGGGTTTTGCAGAATCTGAAGAGAGCTGGCTGCCCAAGTAAATACCATTACAGTAATCAAGTGAGCCTCTAATTGAGGCTGAGACCACTACAGGTCAGAAATGTGAAGGAATAAAAGGCAAAATCTTCTCCAAATGTTTGAGTTTAAGGAAATCAGAGTTGCAAACAGAAGCAACCTGTGCACCTCTGGAACATGAAGAGATTCAGTCCAAAATTCAGAATTCTACGTCTGATTAGATCCCTAGTAACAGATTAATAAAATCTCTGTCTTTTCTCCATTGGGCTTCAACCAGTTTCCTGACATCCAGTCCACTATAGAGGCTAAGCATGCTCTTAATTTGCTGGGGGGATCTAACCCAGGTGAGATGAGTAGGAAAATCAGCTGTGTGTCATCAGCATAAGTGTAGAAACCCACCCCATGGGACATGATTAAATCAGCAAGAGGGTGAAAATATATATTAAAAAGAAGAGGAGACAGAGAGGAACCCTGGGGAACACCACATGTAATGGTGACCAGGATTGACTGAAACATGAATAAAGAAACTGCGAACGATCTGATAGAAAAGAGGAAAACCAGGAGAGAGGGGAGCCAACAATGCCTGCTGCTTCCAGACATCCAAGAAGAGTGTTGCAGTCGATCGTATCAAAAGCCCATAGTGGTCAAAGAGAATTCAAACTCCATCCTCGTGCAGTCCGGGAGCATGGCATATCACCCAGGACAGAAGTTATCACTGATTCTGTCCCTCTAAGAGGTCTGAAGCCTGCCTGGTAGGAATGGAGAAGACGGTTTGACTCAAGATATCGTGAAAGTTGAGGAATGGCAATAGATTCCATAAGCTTGATCAGCATTGGCAGAAGAGAAATGGGCTGCTAATCGGCTGGATCTGAGTGGTCAAGATGTGGTTTCTTTAGAAGAGGGGTGACCAGTGCGTGCTTTAAGGAAACTGGAATAAAACCAATAGAGAAGGAGTAACTAAGAGCTTCAGTAAAAAGAGAGATGGAAATCCAACAGGAAGACTGAAAAAAGTGTAGAGGAGTTTGATCGAATGGGTGAGGATAACCCCCACCTCTTGCTCTCCTCCTCAAGCAAAACTTCCCCCTCTTTGCTTACAGACTCAAGTTAAGGACTTTGGTGCTTATACTCCCACATTAGCATCCAAACAGACCACCCTATAGCACAAATAAAATAACTCCATTTACTTCACACCTGCACGGCTTAAATGGTGCTAGTCTTAAAAAGACTAGAAAACATCACTGCTGCACTGAAATACAGCGGCCGCCAACTGGTGGAACAGAGGATGGCCTCAAGTCTTATATGCACTACTTATCAAGCATACACTACTGGGTTCCCTGCCCGAAACATCTAATGAAAGAAGTAGGTCTCCATAACCCATCATAGAATCTAATATCTGACAACAAACACATCTGACCTAAAAAATCTAGAAAGCATGACACGACTGAAATGTAACTGGCCCAAGACGTTTTTAACAATCGGCTGCTGGACCTTAAACTACAAAACAACTCATGTACATTCAAAAAAGACTCTGAGAAAATCGGTTTGCCTTCCAAGAAGGGAGAATTAATAATCTGCCACCCAAGTAAGTGTGAACCTGTACATTGTGAGCATGTAGGACATGTCAATCATATGGCTACGAAAGGTGTCCTCCATGATCAGTTCACCTCTACCTTATCTAAACCCTACTTTCTGAATGGGGAGAAAACAGAGATTCTGGTGGTTGGTTCTTTGGACTTGCATTCTCTTTGGCACACAGATTTTTGGTCAGACTCTTTGGGACCCTGTCCGGCTTAAGAGTCTAGAGATAAAGTTTCTTCCTTCTGGCTCTAGAGAAGCACAGATTGCATCTGTAGGCAAGGCAGGCCTCCTTAGACTTAAACCTTTAAGGATGATCCTTACTTGCATTCCATTGCAACTTCGTTCCATAGTGGTTGCTGCTTCGATTATGGGCTCTCTGGACTACTGCAATGGCATTTATCTTGGACAATCTGATTTTTTAGTCCAGAGGCTCCAGAATTTAAAAGATTCGCAGCACGTTTAGCTCTGGATGCTTCTAGGCTCTCCCACTCAGCTGCGTTGTTGGTTCTATGTGAAATTTCCGCTTTTTGAAGGCTGCACTTAAAAAAGACAGAATTATTTTGCTTGATTTTTTGCGGCCCACAAAAAGCCAAAATAACATGAAATCAGGTCGATCACCCCGTGCCACCCTTTACTCTTAGCTCCTGTCCCCTGCAGTCTCCTCTTGCCCCAAACATACTCACTCACCCCCCCACCACATTCACACACACGTGCAAATACGCAACAAGTTACATTCTCCCCTTGCCCGTCCCCTTCACAAACATTCCTTTTACATATATACACACACAAACACACACAAACACACACACACACACACATACACACACAAAGTCACTCACACACTCACCTCTGACTCCCGTGATTACTCCTCTGGGTCCCGCCGTTCCTGATAGCCCTTGCACGCACCGTGTGTGTCACAGGGGCTGACAGTTGATTTAGAAAGACCAATCGGAGTGGTCTCCAAAAGGACTTTCTACAAAAAAAACAATGCATTCACTTAGTACCACGTTGTTGGCTGAGCTTCATTGGCTCCCAGTGAGAAGCCATATTCAGTTTATGTTTTAGTGCATTGCACCCCGGCCTGTTTATATCTCTGGTCCAGCTTTTCTCTGAGCTAAACGTATCTGTTATGTTCCAACACGAACTTTGTGATCAGCCTCTCAAAATATTTTTGAAGTACTGCGTTCTCTCAGGTCAAGGGCTGGAGGGCAGTCTTTTTCAGTTCTGGCCCTGGTTCTGTGGAACTCCCTCCCTAGTTATCTGCGAGGGATCTCCCATCAGCTTAATTTCCGAAAGACTCCTTAAACTTTGTTGTTTGGATTTTTGCCATTGTTGAGGTGATTTCATTTGCTGCTGCCAGCACCCAGATACCTTTGGGCCTTTGTTTCAGGCTTATGAAATACAGTTACCTACCTACCCTTCTCCCAAGCACTCCTACCTATTCCAGACTCCTCTTGGCGTATCTGAAGCAGCCTACATTTGAGTGTGGCATGGGACAAAACCACAACCAATAAAGAAGTCGTTTTCATCATGGAGAGTGGTGAACCCAGAAATCTACAAGCAAAATGATCGGAAGCACCTTACAAGACGGGCTTTGGTATAATGCCATGAGATGACTCTCATCAAAGTATGGATAGATAGTGAAAGAGGATGATACCTATTGAGAAAAATCCAGTTTACCAATAGTCACAACTTCTGTAAATCCAAAGATTAATTACCCTTGCAGATTCATCATAATAAAATGTACCCATACAAATTAACACTGAATACAAACGAAAGCTGCCATTTTGAAAGTAGAATGATGCGGGGAACGAACGGTGTTACACTTTGGAATCAGGTGGAGTTCTCTCCTGGAGGAGTAGTGCCCAAAAGCCCAAGGGTTCTGGGTAAAAAGAAATACTACAATATTGGACATTTTAAAATAAAGAATGATGGGAGGTGTGCTTTCTAGTGAAGAGTTCCCTTAGATGTTGTGTTGTTATGTTTGCATCCCTGTGCACGCTCATTTCTGATAATGATTTTGCATCCAGCACACACATCAGTTTCATGCAGCTTCATGCAGGTCTCCCTTTGGGAAGCTTGCCTTTTTTAATCACGCTTTCCCTTTACAGCACTGAACCACTGATCGTAATTCCACAATCATGTGTTCACTGGAAATGTCTAAAATGTGATCTCTGCTTATTCTATTTGAAGCACTTTTTTGTTTCTTTTGCACTGAAAAGTGATCCCTGTTTCACTATCACCACCTCTCATTTCCCTTTCTGATCTGGAAATTAGTCCATCGGATCCCGAGCCATTAATTCCGATGCTATTTCAGTGGAACCTATCAGCAGCTAACGCCATTGTACTGTTTCTTTATTTGTATCGATCTCTGGGTCATTGCTCTATTGTACCGATGAGAATACAGATCCCAATGATTGAGCCTACAACTTCCCTATATTTTAATTGGCATCTGCCCATGTTCCCATTATGGCCCGAATCTTTCCCTCTTGCTGTCATAGGGATGGACACAGGTGCAATCACTTTCTATACAGCTACTATGTCGACCCTCTCTTTGGAATCAATTTAAAATAGAAATCCCGAGAGGCTTGCATGTCACCTTTTGCCCTGCACTTTTGCACTCTGCCATGCAAAGTGAGTAAATGCTGCATGGCAGGCAGTATTTACGTTTAATTGTGTGCGCTGCTTGCATGGCAAGCTACGATCACAATTACAATGAAACCCTGCCTGACATGCTTACATGTCAGGACGGGTTTACTTTCAATAGTGTACACGGTTTACCATGCATGCATAGTAAGCTCTGTTCACAATTACAGCAGCGTCTACGATGGATACCTATGGGGTCCGCCTTCTTTATGCTGTTGAATAAATCACACCATAGGAATCGCTTGCATTTGCGCTGGTATGAACATCCGTGCTGTCGCAAATGCTGGAGCATTCTTATGGTCTCCGCTATACAAAATGAATGAAAATTTGGCAACCGTGATTGAAAGGCGTTAAAGCCTTACATAAGTCTTTTACGTCTTTCAATTACGTTGCACCACTGACAAACATGAGTCCCTCTGCAAATTCACTAAAGTTATTTAAATAAACAATGCATTTTCATTAATTATTGTTGACAGTGCTTGCAGGCATAACATTAGAAATAGACATAGAAAGAAGACTTCCACTAATTACCAGTGTACTGAAGTATTTTCACTAGGTCTATTAATAATGGTGTGTTTGCATGTGTGTGGGTGTGTGTGCATGTGTGTGTATGTGTGTGTAAACAGTAACTTGCACACTTTACACTTTCAAAAGTTATTACTGGGTATTTAGGACACATTTACATAACTATGCTAATTTTACAGCACAGTTTGGGGTGATGATATACCATCTCAAAGCAGACTGTGAAGTCACCACAGTCACCGCACACGCCCAGTAATTATAGAACAAATGTGTGCAAATTACTGTTTGCACATACCATTAATAATAGAGATGGAATGAAATGTCATCCACTGGTACTGCCTGAACCACAACAGGTAATACATGGGAAATGCTTGGAGTTTTGTTTGGGACATTTCAGCACAAATGTAAACATGGGGAGAACCCCTCGCACTCCTCCTCCCCAGCCCCACCTTTTTTATTACCCAAACTCATCTCCACATACATTTGCGTTGAAATTCATCCACAAATGTTAGTCGAATTCTCCCCCGACCAATTCTGCTGTGGCAAAACCTTCCTATCCGGGTGGGAGGAGGGTGCAAATGCATTATCAGAGCCCACGATCACTAGAGTGACTACCTGCTGGGCCTGCTGAAGAAACACTCTCCAGTCACTAGAATGACTATCTGCAGGGCCTGCTGAAGAAACACTCTCCAATCACTAGAATGACTATCTTCTGGGCCTGCCGAAGAAACACTCTCCGATCACTAGAGTGACTATCTGCTGGGCCTGCTGAAGAAACACTCTCCAATCACCAGAGTGACTATCTGCTAGGCCTGCTTAAGAAACACTCTCAAATCACTAGAGTGACTATCTGCTGTGCCTGCTGAAGAAACACTCTCCAATCACTAGAATGACTCTCTGCTGGGCCTGCCGAAGAAACACTCTCCAATCACTAGAGTGACTATCTGCTGTGCCTGCTTAAGAAACACTCTGCAATCACTAGAGTGACTATCTGCGGGTCCTTCTAAAGAAACACTCTACGATCACTAGAGTGACTATCTGCTGGGCCTGCCGAAGGAACACTCTCCAATCACCAGAGTGACTATCTGCTGTGCCTGCTTAAGAAACACTCTCCGATCTCTAGAGTGATTATCTGCTGGGCCTGCCGAAGGAACACTCTCTGATCACTATTGTGACTATCTGCTGGGCCTCCTGAAGGAACACTCTCCGATGACTGTTGTGACTATCTGCTGGGCCTCCTGAAGAAACACTCTCCAATCACTAGAGTGACTATCTGTTGGGCCTCCTGAAGGAACACTCTCCGATTACTGGTGTGACTATCTGATGGGCCTGCGACAGTGACAGGCTACTGTAAGGAGTGGAGATACTCTGCTTCATGCTCTGAAAAGATCCCTTAAAACTTACACCATTGCCGAGCAGAAAACAGAGGATTGCAAGAGGGAAAACCAGGTACCAAGTATCCTCCTGCCTCTGGAACGGGGTACTAATGTAGGTAGGACTGGCCCCCTCATTCCTACTCTTCAGGAACCCCCTGAAGACCCTATTCTTCAAAGAGCATAATTTCAAACGCTCGTTGCTCCATTCAATCATAAATCTGCCCCTCCAGAGCCAACCCTCCTCTGATTAACCTGCGCATCCTGTCAACATCTCGCGCTCTGAAACACTTGTGTATGTGCGCGATGTAAATAAAATATCATATCATATCATATAACCTCTGCTACCACCGGAATCTACCTGTAACTCCCTCGGTCTGTCCCCTATGGACAGTGCTCCATTGAGTCCAAGATAGGCCCTCACTTTATATATGCCATAAATACATATGTGGGTGGCAGCAATTAAAATCAGTGTTTCCCGCCCACTATTGCTCTTATCACAGTGTTCTCTGTCAGTGTCATCAAGAACTAAATCCATTCCGAATGCCGCATGCAGATGCGTTCCAGTGTTTGCCATTGTTCATTTACACAACGGGAGGTAGTGTTCACTTGGGAAAGCTATAGTATCATATATGTTCTTTATGACACGCTTAATACCCAGAGGTTTCTAAGCGCGGACCCGGGGATCGAACCTGTGTTGCTCTTTTTTGTCTTGCTTCCAAGGCGATCACGTTGCCCCTGACCAGGTGTGGTCTGGCTTTTGGTGGGCACACTGCCCACTTGGAAGCAAGAATGGGGCGACTCAGATGGTAGCTTGCATTCTGAGTCCCTGATAGTATCAATGTGTACCGGCAGCACTGGGTCACTTTGGCGCCCTCTGAGCACAGGGGGCAAGGCGATGGTCTTGGGAGCAAGACACCACAAAGCAACCCAGGTTTGCATCCCGGACCCACGCTTAGAGACTGGTTTCCAGCATTAAGCACGTTATAAAAGATTAATTAATTGATGACATTAAGCAGAGTGATCTGATCCCTCTCTGAGAAAAATGAACCACTGTAATATAAAGCAAATGGAGCCAGTGGGTTTCATTGTACTGAATTAATAAATACAAGGACATGTGAAGACGAACAAGTATCGAAACCCATGGATTTTTGGGAAAATACACCACAACTGGTTTGGCTTTGGAATAACTAGTAGTGCTGTGGGAAATCGAGTTTCCCTATAATGGCTCAGCCAACCATGAGCTACACCCAAGACCCAAGTATCACAGCAGGTGCCAATTTACAAACTATTCAGGCTAACTGTGTCCTAATTGGCACTAAAAAATGTTGTGGCAATAAGACCCGAGGCGGCGAGCCAATACCGTGGGCGGTGTTGCCCCACCGCCGAGGGTCTTATTGCCATTAGTACCCCGGACCGTTAGACCGGGGTACTAATTGCTTTTTTTTTCTGTTCCGAAACGTTTCGGAACAGAAAAAAAAAAAACGACCAAGAAAATGGCCGCCGCCATAGAAAGGGAAAACGGAGTCCGTTTTCCCTTTCCATGGTGGCCATCGGGAGCGGACGCGCTGGGAACACCAGTGTCCCCAGAGCGTCCGCTCCCGAAAAAGGATTTTAAAAAAAGGTAAGTGGGGTTGGGAGGGTGGGAGAAGGAGAAAAAAAAAAAGTACCTGCGTCACTGACGGGGACCCGCTCTGAGTCTCCACACAGCTGGAGGCTTCCCTCGTCCCCCGTTGGGGACGCAGGAACAAGAAGGTAAGTTGGGGGGCGGTGGGAGGGAAGGGAATAAAAAAAAAAGACTTACCCGAGTCCCTGGCGGGAGGCGAAGGCAGCCTCTCAGCCGCAGGGAGGCTCGGAGCGGGGATGGCCCCGTTTCGAGCCTCCTCATTGGGAACAGAGTAGGTGGCACGCACGGCGTAACTGGGAATACCGTGTGGTATGGCTTGCAAATGAGCCAATCACCACACAGTATTCCCTTTGCACCGCGTGTGCCGGGTACTAATTTGAAATATTCACCAGCAGTTTGCTGATCTTGACTGATGCATAACGGTTCCCCTTTAATCGACTCAGTTTCTGTTTAAAATAACAATTATGTTTGTTAATGGTACACCCAAGGACAAAGACCCAGTTCACAGACAAAATGATTCTTGTAAAAACATTGCCAACAATAATATTGCCACAATGCTGTTAATAGAGTTAAATAGCCCATATCATTACTCATTTTTACTCACAGCCAAATCGCCTTTCCCAAATATTAAACGCCTGGTGTTACCCCAGACCTAGAATATTTGGTGGTAAGCAGAGTGTCTTTTCCAAAACTTGTTATGTGGATAATTTGCTCCTGGAAAATTAACGACATGTTGATATTTTTATCGGTGACATTATTGCTAGCGCTGTTATTGTCGGGGATGTATTACCTGGGATGTTTTCACTGGGTACCCGGGGTGTTGCTAGGTCTGAAAAAGATCCAGGGCTACGCTAATGTCAGAACTGTCGGGACTGGGGGCTAGCTATAGCCTTTTGGTTGTAGCCCTTGAGATTCTACCCGGGGCTACAACCAAAAGACCCGGGGCTAAAGCCCTCTAAACCCCCTAGCAAAGCCTCTGCTGGATACCAATGCCGACATGCATCTATGATCTCTTTAGACTTGTGCTAATGTCTGCCTTTGCTTTCTCTCTTCTGAATAAGGGTAAAGGTGTGGAAGAGACCTTCTGGCTGGTTGGAAAAGAAGGTTTTAGAAAACCGCTACCCGTCCCGCCCGTGATCAAGTCAGGGTAAGCGGAGTGGCGTCGTCGTCGTCCTTGGGCCATGCCCTCTCTTATTGCTCTCAAGTTTTTTTGTTTTTTTGTTTTACTTCACTATTTTGATATCTTTCACAGGCAAGTGGGTCATGGTATGCTGCAGGATGAGATAACCGCTTTCAAAAGAAGAAAAGCAGAAATGCAACTTGCAAGGAAGAATAACTGAGGTAATGTTATGCATGAAAATGTATAACATTACATGCTTGATGTGTTATAATGCTCACGCTTCTGCTCTGGGCTCTTTGGCCACCACAATAGCAGTACATGACAATCAAAATGGCGCCTGCCATTGGTCCTATTCTGAAAAGGCAGTGCACTCACCCTCTAAGGCTGGTCTGCGTCATCACGGTCTTAGGTTTTCTGAAGGAAGTACTTTCTCTAATTGGCTTCTGTAGAATGAGTGCAGCAGACTAACATCATCGTAGCTCTGTTATTCAGTCCTCTTTCCTTGCCGCTTGTAGTCCCACCCTTTGTTCCCAAGCGCTCTGTGCAAGATTTCTCTTATCCCGCTGGTGTTTCGCTCTCCTGAGGCTGCCTACTTCTCTTAGTTTCTGCTCTGCTTTGTAAACCGCCCTCCAATAATTCCTCTGATGTATTAGATTTGTTCCCTACTAGCTTAAGCAGCAGTGAGACCGACATTTTGTAAAGAGTAATCAAGTGACCAACTCATACATCAATCGATCTAACTTGGTATCAGATCGCTGAGGGTTCCGACATGCCCTTCCAAGCTCAGAGGGGCCTATTCACAAAGCTTTTTCCCCCAAAAATGTGTGCATGAGTCAGGTATGCGTGATTCACAAAACTCATTATATGTGTAAAGTAGGCACGTAGTAGTAACTGGCATGTGCTTACTTTTATGCAACAATTGAGATCCTTGCTAATGTGGCATTCCTCAGGTAAGTGTTCAGGGAGTGGTCAAGGGCAGCCAATGTAAAAGAATGGCTTCATCCACAAAAGGTCTAAGGATTCACAGTATGGGCGTGCCTGATATACTCTAGCCTTTTCTAGGAGGGGTTTACATTATTACACAGACTTCTTTTTCAGATTTTACGTTTCGGTCGTCTGTGTTTGATCGACTTATGTTACCATCGACCTTGTCTGTGAATTTGGCTGCCTCGATCGAATTGTGACGACCAAAATGTAGATGAACTCTGTTAGACCTCTGCGTCCTTTCTGAAGGGAAGAAGTGTCCATATTTCCACCTGCTATGAGCGTTGAATTTTACTTTGGTAAATGTAAGGAAATGAACATGGATTCTTTTATCATATTTCCCTAAAGGCAGATCACTAAAGAAGTGCACATTTGCAGTTGCGGAGAATTGATTTTCTTTTGCACTTGGCCATCTGTATGTTCACTGCCCATGAGCTCACGGTGGCATCTGCCGCAATTTATTTTTATTTTTGTGGATTGCATACATTTTTTATTAGCCAATTTTGAGAAGCGTAATCAATGCCTGTTGTTTACGGATCAGTGTGTGAATCAACAAGGATGCAGAAGCTGTGCATTTCATTTTCAGAGCTTTGTGAATTGGCACCTATATCTCTAATACCAATACACCTGTCCTGCCTGACCAAGTATAAACATTGTACATACACATTCTCTCAATACATAGCCACTTTTGCTGCACGATTGATCGGCTACCGCATTCTTCTGGGAGGAAAAACAAAAAGTCTGACTTAAGACTGCAATAGAAGAGGCCGGTTAAGGTGAGGACTGTTCCAAGAGAAAAGTGGGGGCACATATTTTCCCCTCCAAAAGAGTAGTGTTAAGAAGGCCACTCAAATCTGAGAACATCAGCTGCAGAAAGCAGAACAAAAGAGCTTGGTTAACTGACCTTCTCTGGATTATGTCTTGGTTGACACAACTGCTGCTTTAGCTAAAGACCTTCACAATGTCTTATTTAATAGTGTGTGTTTCTTTGTTCAGAGTCTTGTTGGTCTACGCACAATGCAACAATGTGCAAGGCGTTATGCAAATGAATGTTATACTTGAAGTGCAGTAGATATGTCAGACAGCCTTACAGGGTGACCATGCATTGGTGTTCATCTCAAACTGGGAGTTGGGCTTCTCTTTGGAGAGACTATTCGAAGGACCTTATTGCAATCCATGCAACAAAGCAAGTTTACCGAATTGTTACCTAAGCCTATTTGTAGTTAGGGTTTCATAGGAGGCAGTCGAATGCCTATGTATGGCCGTGCCAGACAGCGGGGTACTGCCAATTCGAGTGGCAGAGTGGCCAATACATTCATTGTATGTCTTTCAATGCCCTAAGGAGGTATGTCTGTATGTCTTATTTTCTATTAGAAACACTGAAGTCCAGGCAGACACAGGGTTTGGTGCCCCCCATGCTCACTGAGGATTTTGATGTGTTGCCTGCCCACCTAGCAAATGCACCGATTAGCTTCTGAATGTCGCTGGAACCCCATGATAATTCAAGAATTCAAGATGTCCTCCCAATTCTGGAGATGGGCCATTATACCTTCAGACATGAGATTAGTTATAATGACATCAGCGTGTTTACCACATTAACTTTCAGGTCCATGGGTATAAACAGTTCTGTGGTTTCCAGTATTACGCATAATTGAACAGTTAGGTTTTATCGTAGGGGCACTCCACAGATTGTTTCCACTCAAAGGCAAATGGAATTCCAGACTTTGGATTATTGTGGTGGGCTAACACTTGTCCTACCGTGGGCATCTGACTGTAAAGTTGGTGGTAGTGGTATTGGTGGTCTGGTTACCACATGCTGACCTTTTTCAAATCCTATAAACTGCATGGAAAAGTACACAGGTGGAGTAACAGCTTTGTCTTTCTCTCCCATCTCTAAAACTGTGCGATTGACATCGTCCTTATCAGTGGCTTCCGGAATCATAAGCTGCAGATTGAACTTGTGTGGGTCACGATCTTTATCTACATTATCATCATCAATATTCTCAAACTCGCTCGATGCAGCCGCTTGTGGTGAAATACCTGCTCCGCTGCACAATGTGTTAGTTTGCAAAGGTTTTCCTGGGAGTTTCGGCTCCTCTACACTTTGGAGCTAATTTTGAGACCATCGTTAATGGGCTGTGGTCGGAATCTAGGACCAGAAAATAACACTTCTCTTCTTATGCCCCAAGACTATGGAACCTCCTCCTCGTCAGAATCAGGCATGACCCGACGCTCCTACAATGCAGAAAAGAACTCAAGACCCACCTCTTCGAGGTGTCTCTCCTCCTCGAAAACTAAGCAATCACGTCGCCCACTGCGCCACATGACTCCCTAGAGGCTACCCAGCCCTCCCCTCCCCACCACCTGGTACAACTGTACCCCTCCACTGTACCCATCTGTATCCTACCCCCGCTATATATCTGCTCTGTTGTTACCTCTGTAAAGCGCTCTGTTGTGTATCATTATTGTTGTATACCTCTGTAAAGTGCTCTGTTGCTTCTCGAAGCTAGGTCCGTGCTCGATCAATACAATAATAATAGTAATAATCTAAGTCTTGTTTAAGGCTTTTACGCAGTAGATTCCCACCACAGCCCATTTTGATTTATTTGTTTGGTGGAGAGGAGGAGCGGAGCATAACTTATATTTTCCGATGCTCCCTTCCTCTCTACCATACAAATACTTCAGCATTTGCCCTGGCATGCAACTCCATAGGGATCCATCGTAAACTGCACCTGCTGTGCATACATGGTAGGCAGTGTTTATGTTGAAGAGTAAACGTAACGTGTCACCGCTGCGAAATTATGAGGAACTCGAAAATGAGCCCATTTGTGTTGTTTCCCGTGGCTCATCAGTGGATGCACCCCGCTGCACCGCCGCCTCCTCCGGCAGCTATACGGAGCATCAACCTCCGTCTCTTGCACAGCAGGTGCTGCTGAAGGTGATGCCTTCAGTTTACCACGCGCAATTCTGGCATCACGAGCACACATTGCAATTACTGTGGCTGATGTAAAATCCTCCATCCTGATGCCTGCTCTACAACTGGCACATTTAAGTTCTCCAGGCATGTTGATACGCAAGATAGTTATTTACGCTCCCACTCATGAGAAATGTCACGTGCATGCAGATCACACAAGTTGGTTCCTGGGATTCTTTTGTGTTTAGTACTAGTAACCACCAAATTACGCAGCTCGGTGAACACTCAGTTGCGCCCATTAAATGTACTCTCCTGCCTCCAAACAATTCGAAGAATTTTTATTTGCAGCAAATATTTTCTTTCACATTAAAATGGTGGCACACTCATTTACAGCCCTTCTATGCAAATCATTCTTAGACTTTTTCTTCTCAACTTGTAGTTTGTCTTGTCACAAAATAATGTCAAACTCTGTTTCAGCCATTGAATGTGCTATGCTTCCTTTAAACAGTGCTACAAATGTGTATGTGCAACAAGCATTTTGTCTCGTGTGAAAAAGATGGCATACATCAAATGTATTCTCCTTCCTCAAAACAATTCTAAGAATGTTTCTTCTCAACTTGTATTTTTTCTTATCACACAATGCTGACCAAGTAAGGTTCAGTCACTGAATGTACTCCCATGCCTCAAAACAATTCTAATAATTAATTTTCTCAACAAGTATTTTATCTTATCAAAAATCTTTGCAGCTAGCATTTTTTCTCATTTGTCACAGAAGGTTGGCACTCGCAATATAATCTTCTACCTACAAACAATTCTGAGACTCGTTTTAACAAATAGTATCACAAACACTTGTCACACTCAGTGGCAGCCACTGAATGTATTGTTCTGCCGACAAACTCTTTTATGAAGTCTTCTTCAAAACTATTATGTTCTCTCAATCATCACATTAAGTTAGTAAAGTCACTGAATGTAATGTCCTGACCCCAACACTTCAATGAAAGTTTATTCACAGCAAGAATGTGGCTGGTCAAAAAATATGTCAGATTTACAGCTATTGAATGTACTCTCCCGCTACCAAACAAGAATTTTTCTTCACAGTTAGTATTTAGTATCATCAGAAATCTTTGCAACTAGTACTTTCTCATGTTCATCATAAAAAAGTGCCACACTCAATTACACCCTGAATAAACTCTCCTGCCTCCAAACAATGCAAAGAAATGTACATTACAGCTTGTATTTTGTCTCATAAAAAGAAATGGCACATTCATTACAGCCACTGAATGAACTTACCAAAGTCCAAAAACATTATATATAATAATTATAATTGTATATATATATACTTTTCTAAGTATATGTGTGTATTGGGGACTGGGATATTGTGCACATACCCATATGCAGAGAGATCTGAAGTAGCACAAGCAGATTCTTATAAAGCAACACATCGTCATAAATGACGTAATACATGCAGTGAAAAACCTGTGCAGCTGATTGGATGGACCCTTCATAGGTACCATCTTTATCCAGAAGGGATGGCAGTTTATTGGTCCCAGCCCAGTCCGTCTGTGTTCCATCATGTGGGTTCTGTGGTGCTCATCTTCTTCTCACTTTGGATGTCAGGAAACAAATTAATTATACTCCTATTATACCGTTTTTTTTACCACTCATACTATGCACTTGGCAGGCCTCAAGACCGACACACAGGAGGTTCCAGGGCACTCTAACCTTCACACACACATTTCACTCACTCCCACTGCGCCATCGGGCTCCAAGGTCTCCACCCTTGTTTTGAACTATAATTTATTCCTCCCACCACCTTACAATACAAATCACATGACATCACTCAACTATGTGCCCTGTCCATCCTCTTTGAACATTTCAGGACTTGTTACTTTGGGGTTGGTGGTCAAAGTGCAAATGGTATCATGGAATTTGAGGATTTTAGAGTTCAGTCATTTATATGGGAGATAACTCGTGGTCACCATGGAATGGGCCGGGTCATGTTTTGGCCAATGTGAGAGTACATGCACACCAGGCGGCGGTGTCTCATCGCGGCCTTGTAGGGCAAATTCCTCTTGGGTGAAAAACACATCTTTACAACACTTTCAAGAACAATGAATAAACAGTGAGGTGCGTGGGGGTGCAAACTGTCCTCATGGGAGCTCAGGCATGACTGGAGATTTCTGTGACCTCGTGGATTTGGGCCTAGTGCGTGTAATGCCGCATTTACCATGCAAGCCTTCCCTTCTAGCTAGGATTACTGATATCTATGCAAAAATGGTGATGCCGCCCGCACCTTGGGCCACACCATGTAGTTAAACTTTAATTGGTTATACTACCATAGGGTCCTGTAGGGCGGGAGTGCATCCCTCTCACTGACCCCTCCCCCCTGGCTCATCTCAATGCCTCAAATATATCTTGTTTAAAGCATTTGGGGGCAGGGCTGCACCCTTCCCAACATTCCCCCCTTCATTACTTCTACAGTAACATATTCTGGAAAGCTTCTGCGCTCCTGCTCCCCAGTTTCTACATCCACACATGGCTTACTCCTCATTAATGGCACCGACACGCTGCACACTGATCGCAAACTCTGCCCCCTACGCGTATATTCTTCAGGTGAAAAAGTCATGTAAATGCATCCCCCCGGCCCTGCCATGTCCACCCAAACCTCTGTGTAATTTTCTGTATCAGGGGGTGGGGAAATGATAGTGTGGTATAGAGGATCAACTTCATCTCCTTACGGGATGGGGAACATTTCATACTTCGGGCCATCCAGTGGGATATCGGTCTGTACTTCAATGTTTTTTGTTTCGCGAGGTGCTTTTGAATCCCCAATTGATACCATCATTCTTGCGCTATCAGATGCCACGTAGGCACAGCATCGAAGAACTAGCTGACAAGTGCAGAAAAATGACCTGGATGAACACAATGATGGGCATTAACATCTTTACGATTGCTCCTAGCCACGCCGGGGCCCAGTTAAATGTCATAGCCAGCCAATCACTGTCCTGAATTCCTCCCTCCTCCTTCATGCAAACACCCAGGCCATGGACTGATGCAATGATGTGGGGTAATGATGCATTCTCCGCGTCTTCTGTAGGCACGAATGTAAAACAGGAATCAGTAAATGTTTTGCAAACCCCACCCTCCATCACTGTTAACATGTCCAGAACACAGCGATTTTGCATTGTCTTAAGTCTCAACGCCTGCAACTCGACCTTCATCACTTTGAACCCATTCTCTGTGTCGTTCATGAGCTGGACCAGTTCCCACCTCAATATTTGCAGCCATTTGACATTGGCTGCAGCCTGCACACCCGGCACCCGTAAAGAGGAGAAAAAAGATTCTGCTGAACTGAAAAGCCTGTATTCCTCTGGCATTTCAGCAAGCAATGTGGAAGAGTCTTCAGAAATGTAATTCGATCTGTTCATCCTCTGCGGTTGCTGGAACTGTCCTTTCCCTAGATGGATATGGGGCTCTTGTGAGGGCACCAAGCTCTTATCTTCATTCTGCACTGTGGGAAACTCATTGGCCCCTCTGTAAGCAGCACTCCCCCCTTCAGGTGTTCTTCTGGCATTACTAATAGCATTGAATGCAATGTGGCCAGGTAACAACAGCCCCTACATGATGCTGGGAGGTGCAAGTAAGCTTGCCGGCCACAGATCCAGTAGTAATCCATCAGTGCTGCCTTTCCTTTCTTCATGTCTGTGATCACAAGATTTTTATTACAATGTTCATTTGTGCGACAAAGACTGTACCTTTGCTGCGGAAACAGAGTCTATATTCTTCTTCCTTGTGCTCTCGCACCGGCTTTTCCATCGTTGCAATCCACAGAAGCTTTGTGATATGCTCTGTCCAGATTTGCGCACAGAAGTTGACTACTCGTGCTATCCATTCCTTGTTAAATGTTACCAATCCTTCTGCCAAGCAAGGTAGAGTGCTATCCTGCCAATTATTATTCACATACTTCTGCCCCTTCACCATCAGATACGGTAACTCCACACACTTGATGTTTCTCGGGTCTTCAGTTCATTTTATAAAATCTGGGCCCACCATTTGCAGATCCACACTGTGTGCCTGGAATGTTCCTTTTATTCTGCACAGCACAAGATGAACCAGGCATTGTGCCTCTATAATTGGGACTGCTTGTGATACTAAAACCTTGGGAGCCCCTGTCCCATGTGGAATGTGCGAATACACATAACAGCTCCCATTCACAGCGTTTCCTCCCACACCATTCATATCAAAGTACCATGAATTAGTGAACTGAGGGTGATGAATATCCTCAATCACATCAAAACCCAGCCTTTGATACATATCATACTTTTGTCGTACTTCTCTTTTCATTCTTCAATACGCATTCTCAAGGATGGCCGCTTTAGCAGTATCGTCAGAAATAACATTTTAACTTTCCATAGTCATAGACAATCCCCTACTTATTGTAAAAACCCTGACCTCTGCTCCCTTTACAGACATAACCTGTATATTAGAGTTATTAAATCCATTCCCATTATTATTATTAGTGTTCACATCATTACCGATATATGTAAATCCACTTGTGTTATTAACATTTATATGTATTGTTCCATTTGTATGATATACAATCCTATTTCCCCACTCCTCCTCTTTATAGGACCTCCCCCTATAATACCTTCCCCCTATACACTCCCAATAGCACTAGCAATACCACAGAAAATCCTCCAGCAATTACTGACCCACTATAATAGATATATGTCCACAATCTCTCATTCTCCTCGGGTCCCGCGTCCATCTTCTTCTTTCCTGAAATATAAGCACAGACACACAAGGCAATGGAAAAAACAAAAATTTACAAGATATACTCTATAAAAAAAAGGAAGAAGGGGAGGAAAGAAGAGAAGAGAGAGAGAGGAAAGAAAAGAAGAGAGACAGAGGGGGAGAAAAGAAATGAAAGAAAAAAGCGCTCCCAGAAAAAAATATTCAAAGCTAGCATCTGAGCTTTGGCCTGCCACTTGGATGTGCCACCACACCTGTATAGCCCTTGGACAGGCTGGTGAGGTAAATGTGGTACATCTACTGTTACCCCTTGTTTTTAAGATAACTGATGTGCCACTGTGCTATCTGGAGGTGCCCTACGGACATCAGAGAAGTAACCCCAGCAGCATAATTCTTCACTTTCACAGTGAGGGGAGTACAAAACACCACCTCGTATGGTCCTTGGAATGGAGGATTGTTCCACCTCCACACAAAATTGGGAACATAGACATAGTCCCCCAGCAGCAGTGGTCGAGTCATTATATGCTCAGGATCTGTCCCCGTCATCTGTGCAGCATCGAGCGTCTCTATAGTCATAATCCTGGGAGGTGCAATCTGTCGAGAGACACATTTAATGGCCCGAGTTAGTGTCATCAAATATTCCCTGACTTCCTCTCCTAACACTGCTGCAGTCCTATGTGCATCAGAAGCCCTTCTCACAGGGGATATGCATACTCCAGCCAGTGACCACCTCATGAGGTGACAGATGACGAACTTTGCGTGGCTGTTTGTGTAACTGAAAAGAGTCAGGGGCAAACAGTGCATCCAGTGTTTTTTCAGTGTGGTACACAACTTAGATAACTTTCTCTTCAGAAGGCCATTTATTCTCTCCACAATGCCATTGGCCTGTGACTGATAAATTGAACACATCCGATGTTTGATGCCAAGAAGTGCTGTAACATGTTGGGATAACGCATTGAAGAAATGTGTGAGATTGTCTGACCTTAAAACCTCCCACATACCCCAGGGGTGGGAAAATCTCCTGCACTAGAAACCTTGCAGCACACTTGGCATCTGGTTTCACACATGGCACTGTTTTCACCCACCCTGAGAAAGGACAGACCACCACAATGAGGTATCTGGACACATGACAACGCTCACCCATATCAACGTAGTCTATGTGTGTTTCACAGGAGTAGTTCAATAATCAGGGAGGTGGGAAAATCTGTGTAAGGCACCGGATGTTTGTTCACCAGTGGGACAGTTACAATGTATTCAGCCGGTACTTCATTTGGCAGATACACCGCCATTTAGGCTACTGGATCGGCGGCTGCATTCCCCCTCGATATTTCATCTGTCCTGTGAGTATGGGCAGCGCACTTGATGACTGCCCCAACAGATAGCTGCGATAGTGATTCTATCAGCATTTGTAACAGCACTGCATGCTGCACTGAGGATCCATATGCCCTCTGAAACCCCCTCCTCTTCCAATGGGAGGGACGGTGTGTACCATTGTTGTGATGTACGCTGAGTCAGAGTATATTGTGACATGGCACCCTTGTGATGCTCTCAGTGCTTCAATGAATGCCATAAGTTCTGCTACTTGTGCAGAATAGTTTGTATGCAACCTTTTCATGGCCACTGTTTCCAATTGTGGATGACCCGTTTATAAAAAAGATCTCACCCTCTGTCAATGCAGTCCCTTGCTTTGGGAGTATAATCCTCCTTCCCCTCATAGGTGGTACAATCGTACGCCATCAGGCCCCCTGTTCTAGGCATGTCTGTTAAAAAGGTGGCAGGATTCAATGTCTTGCACCTAACCACATGAATATGGGAATATGAATATGAGATGATAATCTCATATGCCAATGACCTTTGCATAGTCAGGTTAGATTTGGACCGTCCTAGAATAGCAAACAAAGAATGTTCCTCATACAATGTTACAGAACACCCCATTACAATCGTAGAACCTTTCTCTATGGTAAAGGCAGCAGCTTCTAATGCTTGTTCGCAAGCAAACTGCCCTTGCATCACTGCATCCAGAGTGCCACTATAATAGGCTAATGCCTACGGCCCATAGTGCTTTTCTGTGTCAACACTGCTGCCATAAACTGACCATCAGAATGTGAAAACAAATAAAATTCCTGTGTAAAATATGGGGTGGCCTGTACGGGTGTCAAACTAATTACTTCTTTTAAGTCATCAAACTGTTTGATCATGTCTGCCGTCCACTGTAACGTGTGATGCTTTTTTTGTGCTTCCATAAGGGCCTGTAAAAGTGGCCTTGTGTATGCTGTGTAATCTAGAATCCAGGCCCTGCAGTAGTTGCACAGCCCAGGAACTTTTGCATCTCTTAAACTGAGGTGGGTCTGGGGGTGGCATGTACTAATTCTGCCCTGTTGGGTAGTATCCTTTGCCTATTCACTAATGTGAACTGCCCCAAATAGATTACTTCCTGCTGGCAATATTGTAATTTGGCCTTATCAACCTTGTACCCCTTACAGGCCAACAATTGTCCCATCTGCAATGCTGTACACTGTCACTACATAATAGCAGATCGTCCACGTACTGGATAATCGTGCTAGGCACTTGACTTTTCTCAAGATCGGCATGCAGTATTCAGTTAAATATACTCAGCCTCTCACAGTACACCTGGGGTAATCTAGTGTGTTTGGTTTGGTTTATTATTTGTATAGCGCCGCCTGGCCCTAGGGCATCCAGGCGCTTGCGATGAATACAACAAGAATAATACAACAGAAATGTACAAACCGATTACATATTTACAAATTTACAGTCTTGGTGCATGCTAGTAAGGTAGGGCTAGGCAGTTTACGTTTCTTTGGATAGAAGCCAAATTTTGGTGTTGTGTCTAGATCTGTGAAAGGAAGGTTCTGATCTCAGCTCGAGTGGAAGTGAATTCCAAAGTTTGGAGGCAAGCACGGGGAAGCTGGAGCCACCTGCTTTTTGGAGCTTAAATCTTGGGATATTTAAGCAATGTGTTTGAGCTGATCTGGTAGAGCGCGCTGGGGTGTGGTGATTGAGATTGTCGGATAGGTATCTGGGTGCTTGGTTAGCTAGGCATTTGTGTGTGAGTGAGATGGTTTTATATTCAATTCTTTGTGGTATGGATAGCCAATGGCAGGTGCGTCTGGCGTCCGAAATGTGTTCATGTTTGGGTATGTTCAGGGCTGCTCGCAAGGCGTTGTTTTGTATGACTTGTAGTTTGTTGATGTTTTTCTGACTGGTTCCCAAGCATAACGCATTGCAGTAGTCAACTTTGGAAAGGACTAGCGCTCTGGCTAAGGTGATGCAGTTGGATGGTGAGAGGTAAGGTCTGCTGGCATTGATGAGTTTACAGGTGTAAGCAGTGGCTGATGATATGGAATTGATCTGTCTTGTCAGTGTGAGGGAGGAGTCGAGGTAGATTCCTAGGGTTTTGACGCTGTTAGAGACGATGATGTTATTGCCGTCTATAGTGAATGCTTGATAGAGTTTGTCGAGTTTATTAAGTCTGGGTTGGGAACCTAGGAGAAGAAGTTCGGTCTTGTCGTCATTGAGGCATAGGCCATGCTTGGCCATCCATTCTTGGATAATGGAATAGATGTTGTTGAGAGCAGTGAGGTCGGTGGAGTAGTCGCCTGTTAAAGGGATCAGTATTTGGGTGTCATCTGCGTAGTTGGTGTAGATGACACCCAAGCGGTCCAATATGTCAAAGAGGGGTTTCGTGAACACATTATATAGAGTGGGGGAGACGCAGGAGCCCTGGGGGACACCGCAAGTGACTGGGGCTGGGATGGCAGAGGCTGTGGGTGCGTAGACTCTCATGGATCTGTTGTTAAGGAAGGAATGGATCCATGCGTTGGCGTTATCTGAAAATTTGGCTGCTGAGGATAGATGTTTGCAGAGGATGTCGTGGTTGACCAGGTCGAAGGCGGCCGATAAGTCAAGAAGGAGAAGGATGGCTAGTTTACCATTGTCTTTAATGTTGTCCATCTGTATCTTAAGGTCAATCAGGGCGGTCTCAGTGCCGTGTTTGGGGTGGAATCCTGATTGTCTGAGTCCTAGTAAGTTATTTTTCTCAAGGTGGTTCTGTATCTGAAGATAGGCAGCTCTGTCGAGGATTTTTAGTAGGAAGGGTACGGTCGTAATGGGTCTGTAGTTGGTGGGGACATTAGGGTCAAGGGTGGGCTTCTTAAGTAAAGGAAGAACCCAGGAGTCCTTGAGGTTGTTGGGCACTATGTTGGAGGTGAAAGATGAGTTGATGAGGGAAGTGATGAAGGGAGCAAGTTGTTTGGCTGCATCTTTAATGACTGGGGCTGGGCAGGTATCGCCTTGGCATTTGGACGGTTTAAGAGAGTAGATTATTTCTTCAACCTCTTTGATTGTTATGGTGGAAAACTCAAAGAGGTTATTGTCATCATTTTGGGGGGTGGTGTGGGTGTGTGTAGAGGGGGTGATGTTATCAGTGAGGGTGAGGCTTTCTTTCTTTGTCAGGATTTTGGCTTGTAGTGTGGCAATTTTGCCTAGGAGTGCTTCCTGGATGCTCGTGCACCAGTGGATGTCTTTGTTACAAGTGTCTGGAGTGGGGGAGGGTGATTCGAGTTCTCTCAGGATATTGAATAGCTCTTTGGTATTAGATTTGGCGTTGCTGATTCTTTCATTGTACATGTTTTTTTTAGACTGGATGATGGCTGATTTATAGATGTTCGATGCCAGTGCGTAAGATGTCTTATTAATAGTGGATGGTGACTGTTTCCATGCTAATTCAGCTTGTCTTTTGGATTTGCGGAGTGTTTTTAGTTTGGGGGTGAACCAAGAATTGAGGTGTGCTCGTGGTTTGGCTTTCCGAAGCTTGAGTGGTGCTATGGTGTTTATGGCCTTAAGGATAGTTGTGTTGTATAACTCTACTAGTTCAGTAGGGTTGGTCATGGTGGGTGAGAAGTCGATGATGGGTTGGAGTAACGGGAGGAGTTTCTCTAGTGTGATATTTTTGTTGTTTCTTGTGAGTGTGGGTGGGGCATTGGAGGAAGGCCCTGGTGTTTGAGTGCCTTTGTTGATGGTGAAGGTAATAAGGTGGTGATCAGTCCAAGCGCATGGAGTGTTGGAAAGGATGGTAGTGTTGCAGTTGAGGTCAGCTATCCAGTCAAGGATGCGGCCTTTGTTGTGTGTGGGTTGTGTGATATGGTGGGTGAGTCCTAATTCTGAAATTGTGTTGGCGACAGTGTGAGCTTTGTCATCTTTCTCATCATTGAGACCTAGATTAAAGTCTCCTAGGATGAGTAGTCGAGAGTTAGGTTTGATATTGTCAGAGAGTAAAAGGGCTATGTCGTCATTAAAGGATAGTATAGGGCCTGGCGGTCTGTAAATGAGGTGGATGGTGATAGTGCTTGTGTGCGTTGTGTATAGTTTGAGGGTGAGTAGTTCCGCTGATGGCAGTGATTGGTTTTGTATGTGTCTTATGTTGATGGAGCTTTTTGCAATAATGGCTACTCCACCACCTTTAGCTGTTTGTCTGTCTGCACGGTAGATGGTATAGTCATTGGGTATAGCAAGTGATAGAGAGGGGCCAGACGCTGGGTGGAGCCAGGTCTCTGTAATAGCTATGAAGTCGAGATCATTGAAGGAAATAATGTCGGCTATGTCTAGGGCATGGGCGACTACAGATCTCGCATTGATGAGTGCACCTTTGATGGTTTCGGTGGTGATGCATGATTTTTTGATGTGGGTGCGGGGGGAGGGTGCGTTCAGGCCGTGTGATATCTGGTCTGACGGAAGTGTAGGGCGTGTGCAGGAAGGGGCAGATTTGGTTAAGGTTATATTTTGTTTGTTGCCTAGATTGAGGAAGGATACTGGTGTGTGTGTTCTGGATCTGAGTCGGGTGAGTCTCGATAAGCCTGAGCAGGGATAGGATTTGCTGGTAGTGAGGTTCGTGATAGTGGATTGGCCGATGGGAGTAGTTTGTGATGCTTCTTGGGGGCTGGAGGTGTCTGCTGTGCGATGAGAGTCGATGGAGGAGGTAGGCTGGAAGGGGTTGATGTTGGGTAGGAAGGGGGTGGGGCAGGGTATGGGATAATGTCTGGGGCAGGCTAGTCTGCTGAGGCCATTGGGGTGTAAGCGAAAGTGTGGCCCTGTACAAGGGGTGTCATGGGGGACCAGGCAGAATGGGAACATAATGAGGAAGGTCCAGGTTATCATATCTGAATTTAGAGGGAACTGGCGCACAAAATCATCAGAGAGAAGCTAGTACGTAATGTAAGTGCACAATGGTGCTGCAGTGAGGGTACTAACGCAGAGAATCAGAGAAATGCTAGTACACAGTGCTAATACACAGTTCTAATACACAGTGCTAATACACAGTGTACTCTAAGCGACCATAAGGCACAACACTATGTCACAGTGGTCTCTAAGCGACCATAAGGCACAACACAATGTCACAGTGGTCTCTAAGCGACCCTAAGGCATAACACTATGTCACAGTGGTCTCTAAGCGACCCTAAGGCACAACACAATGTCACAGTGGTCTCTAAGCGACCATAAGGCACAGCACAATGTCACAGTGGTCTCTAAGCGACCATAAGGCACAACACGTCACAGTGGTCTCTAAGCGACCTTAAGGCATAACACTATGTCACAGTGGTCTCTAAGCGACCCTAAGGCACAACACAATGTCACAGTGGTCTCTAAGCGACCATAAGGCACAACACAATGTGAAAGTAGTTTGTGTTAGACCGTACTGCAAAAACAGGGTTCAGTGAAGGCTTGAAGCAGTTCAGGTTGCTGGCTGGAGCAGTGGAAAAAAGGTTGCTGTAAGGGGCAGTATGCTTGCCCCAGAGGAGATGGGCAGGGGATCTAGCCCTATGCTCGATGGCGTATACAGGCTAGAGATAGGCACCGTGTACAGTGCCTTCGAGGTGGGCCGGTTCGAAGCCTGCTGGCTTGTGGTAGGCTCCCAGTAGAGGAGAGGGGCCAATCACAATGTTTGCAGGGTTGCGGGGCCGGGTGGAGGGCTGAAGATGCGACGGTCAGCCATCTTTAAATGGTGTGGACCTAGGGGCTTCAATTGGTGGCTGGATGCTCTCTGAGTGCAATAATGGGGCAGATCCTGGCTGGAGAAGGCCACACGCTTAAGCGGCGCGGATATTATTAAATAATCCGCCGCGTGTTGCCTTCAAGACGCACGCTCATGCTGCGGCTAGGGACTCGTGACATACCTGGTGTCAGGCAGGGCTGGCTACTGCTCCAGCAGTAGATGGAAGGAGCTCCTGCTCATGGTGGCTCTGGAGTGGTAGGGGCAGAGTTCCTGGTCCCTGGCTCCGAACAGGCACCCAACAGGCCTTAGTGTGGCCTTTGTGAGGGCCGGCGAATCCGCCTGCCGGCGGATGCTCGTTCGAGCTAAGAGGCGGTCTCAGCCTCGTTTTGGACCGCATATGACCCTGCGTAAATGCCGTGAGGTACATCGACTCCGGATGGAGTGGAATCGAGAAGAATGCATTTTTCAAAACCCTTACAGTAAAATAGGATGCTTTTTTCCAGATGCTGCATAAAAATGTTGTGGGATTCCGATCTACTGGAAACTCTTTCTGCACCACATCATTTAGGGGGCGCAAATCTTGGATCATTCTCCAATTGCCCCTGTTGATTTTTTAACAGGATATATTGCAGTGTTACACAGGGACGTAGATGGCACGATAATCCCCTGGTCCAGTAAGGCCTGTATTATTTTTCTAATGCCTTCCTCCGCTTCTCTCGATAGGGGATATTGTCTCAGCCTGGGCAGCACCACACCTGGCTTCAATGTTGTAAGCAAAGGTGTTACATCTTTCAGTAATCCTACATCATGTGGATTCGTAGTCCACAACTGTGAAGGCACGTGCTGTAAATCTTCATCAAAAGAAATGGGGATGAAGTTAAGGCTGCCATTAAGGGACACTGCACTCTTCGGTAATGTATCATTATGTCACATGGGAGGCAAATCTCTATTATTATTTCCCCCTCTTTGTCATTATTCCCAAACAGCTCATCATCCGTCATCTCCTTTAGCTGCACTGTTGGTTCTATACAGAGCACTGTGCACCACTTACACCCGTCCCTATCCATTCCCAATAGGACAACCCCTTTGTCCGACACCAGCAATACCTGTATGTCGAGTGATAATATCGTCCCTGCGACCACCATGGGCGATAAAGTTGGGCAAAAAATAAAGTCAGTGGGTACTCGCTAGCATTGCTTGACAATCTGTGGCACCACCTTCACGAGTACTGTGATACCATAAATGAACATGTCCTGGCCTACAGGAATCCTGCATACCAACCGCTTCCTTGCCATTTTGTGTATTATCAACATCGCCCTTACAGCACACATCCCAGGCATGGAACAGACTACTCTGTGATCTGTAAAGGATATAGTCATGTTTAACTTAATGAGCAGATCCCTACCCAGTAATTGACTGGGGAACTCTCGGAATATAGTAAGTCCTCAGCATCTGGAACCTTGGAAATAGCCCATAGAATCCCTGCGCATCAAGATATTTTCCCGATAGTGGAAAGTTTCCTTCCATGATATATGATTTAGTTGCACCATGAATATGAATTGCTTGTAACCTATGTCCGCCCCTACCAACAGTTCATCTTCAGTATGGCTAGTCGTCAATAAGACCGGACACGCAAGTGCTCTATGTGGGATGTCCTTATCAGGATGTGTTTGTTCCAGGGAATGAAAACGGTCTAACTCCTGCCACTGCGCCCATGGCCCAGTTGCAGTGATCCATAATTATACCCTACTGCAGACGTGCAAAATGCACCCACCTTAAACAATTCCAACATTGAGACTGTCTGAACCCAACTCCCTAGGTCCAAACCCCCCTCCTCTTGCTCCTCAAAATCCCCTTTTTCCTTGCTGCAACCACCCTTGCTGCCACTGTGGACCGGGGTACTGTTGTACCCTGCCCCATTGTCCTTGTCCTCCATCGACCCAGAGAGCAGTAATAGTAACACTCACAACTTGCTTGGTACTCTCTGTTCATTCTACCTGTTCTGGCGTCAGCACAGGCACTTGAACTGCTACCTTTGCCAATTTTTTCACCACCAATTTCGCTTTGTCCCCCTGGTGCCTTTGCGCTGTTTCCCTCTCCTGCTCTTTAATCCCTTTACAATGATGCACTATTATACTCTGTATTTCCGCCCATTTCCGGCCATCCCTTCGCCTCAGTACCCACAATCTTCTCCAGCACCTTCTGCCCTTCCTTCGGCAAACCCCTCTTTAAGATAAAATAGAAGAATGGTATTGATTGATCCCACAGCCCTCCCGTCTCAGCTCTCCACTTCTCCTGCATTTCAAGAATAAATCTAGCTGCGTCCTCATCATCACCCATGGTGTACTGCATCAAAAACTGTAAATCGGGAGTATCCGGGAAGGCCCTACGTAGTGTGTCGCATACCAATGCTCTAACTTCATTAAATGATGCTCCATTATGTGCATCGTCTGCCAGAGTTCCTCCCAGGAATCTGGCCTTTACCCACATGTCCCCAGCCTGATCCCCAATGATGGCAACCAACAGGCTCTTAAAATCCCCTATGCTTGTTTTTAAACTCATATATCCACTTGCTCGCCCTACCTGTGAGCTGTGGGAGGGCCTTAATTAAATTATTCTTATCCATTTGGGGCCTCAACACATGCTGTGTCTTCCCTGCCCCCTTATGGATGAGAAGCATCTGCATCTTTGCTCTACTTCCCCCGCCTTTCCTTTTAATTCCTCTTCTCTTTACCAACACCATCCAGCCGTCTCTATTCCTCAACCTGGCCCTCGCCCATAATCCTCCTCCTTGTAGGCTATTCTCAGCCGCCTCTTCACCCCTCCCTTCTCCTTTGCTCCGTTCCTCCGTGAATGTACCAGAATCCCCTTCCTCCACATCCTCTCCAAGCAACGTATTCTCCTCTCCCAGGATAGTCCACCCGCCCAGCCTTTAGTATCCATCTTAAGCAGCACTTTCCCTGACTTCCACTCTCCTGATCCTTCTCTCAATGCACTTATATCCCTCACAGTTCCAAGGGATGTCTGTATCCTTTTTAGTTCTGTTAGTAATCCTGTGAACCTATCTTCGAACTCCCTAGATCTATAACCCACCAATGCCGGTAGTTTGGGCAGATGGGTATACAGAGGTGTGTTACTGATGCTGCGGGAGACCTACAGCAGCAGAAGGGGTCCCTATCACACAAGGTACATATTAGTGTATCCTTCTGCAGGATATGTTGTCCAGGGATATAATCCCATACCCCCCACTGGTTCCCCGCCTTCTCCTTCTCCCTTTCAGCCACTCCATTCCCTTGATCTTCTGCGTCTTCGAACATCCACCAAAGATCGAGAGTATCTTTTCTCTTCTGTAGCTGCTTCCCCTTATATTTTGCTACTAGGAATGTGAATATGTGTTCCAAAATGCTCTTGTTGTGTGAGCCCTGCCCTGGCCTTGCAAAGGGCATCCCCCCTCCTCCTGTCTCCGCGATCCACTGCTTATAATATTTCTCCACCCTGTCATGATACAGTAGCAGGGTCTTGCACATGTGCTCTATTGGTGATCCTCCCCCATGCTAGTGACGTCTTTCTCTTACTGACCCTGCAAAGCCTGTCTAACATACCACACACGCAGCCACTTGCTTGTTACTACAAAAACAAGAAAATCAACCCCGACCCTTCTATATCACCCTTCCCTGCATGCACACACCACTCCACAAGATCATCCAACACCACACCAGCCAGTGACACACATAATTACCGCCACTTCTAGGGCTTGTTCCTTACCCAAAAAGCACAAACACAATAAATTGAGAAAATACGCTAAACTAGCAACCACTGCTTGTTGCAGGCCTATTACTTATAAAAAACCACTATTCTTATTTTTATATTACTCCTTTAAATAATATATACTCGCCTGTGGCACTAACTTCCCTCCTCTTCCGAGGAGGGGCTCCCTGCCTTACCTTTGCCTTACCTTATAATGCCTTACCTTATAATACTTTACCGAAACACTCCATTCATAATATGAAAATTAACAACAAATAACCCTGACCTCATCCACGTCACATCGATGATTTCAGTCTCCACGTACTCACACCTTTCACACTCATGCATCTGTCCCCTACTTGTTATCTCTTACAAGAGTCTACTCACATGTGCATGCTGATCCGAACTCCTCCGTCACGGGGTTCCAACACCAGCCTGCACTCTACACAGAGCCGCGCCCTGCTTCCAAGAGCAGAGAGGACTTTTCTCAAAATGGCTCCAGCTAAACCACTTGAAACACGTGTTTTTTGGGGGCCGTTCACTGTAGCTGGGTGCGGCTCCTTCTGGAAATGCGACCCGGAAGCCTCTACAGGTACGGGATCTCTGGGATCATGTCAGGCTCCCCAATTGAAGGCAACGCCCCTGAACGCTCACACCAGAGAGAATACAACCAGCTAGGGAAGAAAGGCTCAAGTCGATCTTGTAAGGATAACAAGTTTAATCACACAGGCAGATGAGAGAAACAGCAAATAACTCCGCTGCTAAGAACGTTCTACCAAAAAGTTGTACAAGCACAATCTTATTTAGCAAAACATCATAATAAATGATGCAATACATGCAGTGAAAAACCTGCCTGGCTGTTTGGATGGTCCCCATACAGGTATCACCTTTATCCATAAGGGATGGCAGTTTATTGGTCCCAGCCCAGTCCGTCCGCCTTCCATCACGTGGGTGCTGCAGGGCTCATCTTCTCAAGTTGAAGGTCATAAAACAAATTAATTATCCTCCTACTATACAGCTTGTTTTATCACTCATACTGTGCACTTGGCAGGCCTCAAGCCGGACACACAGGCGGTTCTGGGGCACTCTAACCTTCACATACACATTTTACTCCCTCCCTCCATGCCATCCGGCTCCAAGGTCTCGCCCTCGTTTTGAACTATAATGTATTCCTCCCAACACCTCTCAATACAAATCATACGACTGTCGCTAAACGATGTGCCCTGTCCATACTCTTTGAACATTTCAGGACTTGTTACTTTATGGTTAGTGGTCAAAGCACACCTGGTGTCATGGAATTCTGGGATTTTAGGGTTTAGTCAGCTATATGGGCTATAAATCGTGGTCATGCTTTGGCCATTGTGTGATAACATGCACACCAGGCATCGGTCTCTGATCGCGGCCTTGCAGGGTACATTCCTCTTGGGTGAAAGACACATCTTTGCAACACTTTCAAGAAGAATGAATAAACAGTGTGGCGAGTGGGGGTGCAAACTATCCTCATGGGAGCTCGGGCATGACTGGAGATTTCTGTGACCTTGTGGATTTGGGCCTAGTGCGCGTAATGCCACGTTTACCGTGCAAGCCTTCCCTTCTACCTAGTATTACTAATATCTACACAAAATGGCGATGCCGCCCACGCCTTTGGCCACACCATGTAGTTAAACTATAATTGATCATACTACCATGGGGCCCTGTTGGACGGGAAGGCGTCCCGCTCACTGTCCCCCCTTGCCCCTGGCGCATCACAGTCCCTCAAATGCATCTCGCCTTACTTTAAAGTGCCTGAGGGGGTGCTGCCCCTCCCCAACACATCCTTAGCCTGAGGCCTGACTTCTCCCCCAGTCCCTCTTCTACACTTTCAGTTCAATGTGGTCTTGTGCCTCTGTAGCCCTAACCCAGGAAACTAAATGCTCAGCAGCCCTTGGAAACCAATCTAGTGACAGATTCTGCATCCATGTTATCCTCACATCCATGTTCTCGGGCTTTCCAAATGGTTCTGCATGGTTTTATGGAAGTAAATTACTCCATGGTAATTTACTTTGAAAAAACTCATGTCCATTGTTTGTAATGGAGGTGTCCCTAAATCATCCCTTTTACCCCAATTCCCAAACACTCTATGGCCCTAACTCTAAAAAACATATATTTATCTACTTCCCAACAACGTGATTTTGTTGAAGTAAATTACTACACAGTAATTTACTTCACTAAAACCACTGCATATGTCTAAATTGGTATACAACATACCGTTCGGGCGAGTGCTGTGAAATCTAAAATGAGCTCTAAGCCGAGTGTATGTTATCTACTTAGTGATTTCATCATACAACACTTATATCAGAGACATATTTGACAAGTATAAAGATTTGGGGTTATTCTTATGTTCCCATAATGCGCCTTGATTTTAGACCAAGCAGCCAAAATCCCTCATTTATGCTATTTATCGACGTCCTGTGTCTCACAGGGGTATTTAAGAAAAGTGCCAAAGAACTTTACTTAACTGTCCATTTTGGAATCATAACTTTCTATCAGAAAATAATTTAAGTGGTTAATCTAGGTTTTGAGAAATTGCTTTGCTCAGTAAGATGTTCTTATTAATACTAAAATGTATACTACTTTCTTTGTTGAGAATTTATTTAAATGTATTACCACTTTTGGCAGAGAATAGAATCCATTTTTTCTCTCAAAATGCCCTTCTTGGAAAGGGTCACCCCCAGTTTAAAACTATTATCTTTTCTGTGAGCACCAAGGCAATGTTCAATTTTGTGTGCGGCCCATTGATTGGCTGGTAGTGCTACTAGGCACACACATTGGTTAAAATATTAATTTACAGGATCTGTCAGACCCCAGCGTCTCGTGCTGAACCCATGTGAATCCCTGCACCTCCTCCCTTTCTGACAAAGCACCCTCAGTTTTATAGTGACATTTCTGCAGGATAATGTAGGCCTCCAAGTACCATGACTGTCCCCCCCCTTGGGAGATGCCTCGGTCACTGCTGCCCTCATTGTATTTTGAACTATAAAAACCCAACACTGCTCCCCCGCCCCTACTTTAAGTGCATCTTTGTTTTTTTCTCTGGTCATGCTGCTGTCCGAGGTGGCAGGGGTGGCGGAGGGGGCTCTACCAACCACGTACTATACTAGGCACATTTTGCCAGCTGTAAGATGGACACATAGAGTGAGAAAGAGAAAGAGAGTGCGAGCGAGAGGGGTGGGTGAAAGAGACAGAGGGAATGAGACACAGAGATAAAGTTGAAAGAACGAGAGAAGAGAGATTTATTTCCCTGAAAAAATTAGCTCTCACAATTACAGCCGCTAAATTCTATTTATTTGTGTATTGATTTAGTTGAAAACAACCTTTCGGTTGATTAGCATAAATATACAATTTCAGTATGTTAAAGCTGATAGACTATCATCAAAAACCGCATATAAAATTATTAAGAAATGGATCAAATAGATTTTTGCCTCCATTTTGCATCTTGTCACAACAGAGGAATAATGTGAATTTCAAAAATGAACAATAAGGATAGTATTAAATTAAGAGATATCAGAAAATTAACAACAGCAATTCTAATAGAAGTTTGTTGACAATGAAATAATCTATTCCACAAGGATTCACAAGTTAAAATGAGATAGTCACAAAATAAATGCTAAAAGTACATCTACCACCTGACAAGAAAAACAGGGCAAGATGTCAATAAATGCTTAAGAGTTTGCGATTCTGGCAAAATCTGCATAAATGTCTTTCTTTGGGGATGATTTTACGTTTCACTAAGATATTGATTGGTCTGCCACAAATTGAGTCGGAATCTCAGAAATAAGTTTCTGTGTTCAGCTGATGGGAATTTGATGAAATACGATTCTAAAGTATGGAATCGCTTGGCGGGAAACTATTGTTCTTGGCAGCACTGATCCCTAGTACAGATCCAATCATGCTGCCGCAGTTTCTCTTTAGATCTAACTGGATTGCTTTTCAAGAGATCATCAGACATGCCTCGAGTGACATAGAGGCTAGGACCTTCTGTTTCCAGACATGCATTGTTTTATGCGCAGTAGTTGTTACATATATAGATAAAATATTCATCAGAGAGCCTTGGTTCTACAGCAGCAAGCACTTTTCATACAAAGAGCACATTTTCCAGATACATGAGCTATTTAGAGACAAGAACCGTCATTCATGTCGCAAAATGCACATCGGTTGGCTTTGAGGCAGGGATAAAACTTGTTTCCAAAAAAACCTCGACTCAAAGCCAAAAACTTTTCAGACGCCACTCTCTAGATTCAGCGCCATATACAATGGTTGGAACAACCTTCTGATTGTAAAATGTTAGAAGAGGGACTGGGGAAAATGTACTGTACTTTGCGTGCAAGATACAGGCTTGTTCTGCTGCTGTTCTAATTTTCCTATTGAGTTCAAGCAGATATGGACGATCAGATATATGGTTATTAGTGTTTAGGCCTAGATATCGGTATTCATTGACTATCTGCAAAGGTTTCTTTTGTAGGAACCAGGTGAAAGAGGACTTCCTGATGGATTGTCTGGTTGCACAGATGAATATCTTAGATTTACTCAGATCGGTATATTTGCCCAATTGGATCAGCAGATGTTGCAGGCCCCTGGGAGTTTTAGCTAGAAGGACGAGGTCGTCAGAATAGAGCAGCCAGGGGATTGCATATTGACCCAATTTAGGTGATTCAGAAGTAATCTCCAGATACCCTTTCTCCAACAGTTTTGAGATTTTCTCCTCAATGCCTAGTCACCAACAGGAAATGGCGTGTGTGTGTAAGTCATAAAAGGTGGTCTCTGGGATTCTTTCCTCACGTTCTATCCTATTTCATCTTCCTCCCTCACCCTCAACTAAAACCTTTTTTCATGTCCTACCTCGCCCTGAACTGCTCCAGCAGTCACATGCCTTTGCCCATCCTTTCAAGCCTGCTCACCAAATTTAAATGGTGCACGCAAATCTCTTTGACTGAACCCCAAATTCTGTTCGGGAAATGGTCAACTCGCCCGAATCAGTCAATATTTGGGCACTTCTGAATTTTCCAAGATACATGTGCCATGGCTTACGGACGTCTTCCATGTTCCTATACATTCGCATGTTCCCCAGGGTTTTTTTCAGTACATGTTTTGTTCTTTATTTGCTTTCAAGTGCAGATAACCGTCTCAATTTGGATCTCTGACTTTAATTCAGTCAAGAGAAGACACTTCTCCAAGCTGCCTGCACCCTTCCTGTGAGACAAGCACTGCTGCAGATTTTTAGATGTAGAGATTGGGTTGGTCTCATTATTACATGCAAATAATTAGAGAATGTTTGTCCCCAATGAGACATACTCAGGAATATATTTATCTAGAGATGTGCACAGCGGCAGCTGGTGAACTTTTAATTGTAGTGATGTAAATGTTTCCCACAAATATGCCAGAGTGACCGAGCGAGAAACTGAGAAGGATTTTATGGATAATGTGTGAAAAGGGTGCATTTTTCAACACAATTGAAGTGAACAACTGGATAAAAAGCCACACAGTTTTCAATTGGTTGTGAAGGCTAACTCGTGAAATAATACAATGGATGCAAGTCACCAACAGTGCACAGAAGCATTTCCCAATGCATTTTCATGATGTTGCAGCCCACAATATATGCCAGTGTAAAAATATGTTCACAAAGGCTGTGCCTATACATGTCCAAGGTGGCTACAGCAAAATATGCCTGTATTCCCATATAAGGATATACTCAAGTTTACTGTGCACATAATGCCAATAATTGTACTTTAAAAAATAATTGCCCATGCTATGTTTGCCAATATATAGCGGTGTACCCATGTAAGAACATACTCCTGTTGGCTTTGCTACTAAAGAATACCATGCCGCAATATGAACAAATTCCAATCTGGCTACATCTAAATGCCAGTCTAGCCATCTAATTACACACCATGCTTACTTTATTAGAGATGCCTAGTAAAAAATTCCATCCCAAAGAAATAGCTGGACAGGCTACACTAATATTCCAGCCTAGGCATGCAATAACACTTATGCTTGCTATACTATAGAGGCTCAGCAAAATAAATGCCATACCAAAGAAATAGATAGACTGGCTGCACCAAAATGCCAGTCTAACGATCATGTTTGCTTTAATATTGATGTCCAGTAAAATAGGCCTTACTAAAGAAATGGACTAGCTGCACTGAAATTCCAGTCTAGCCACGTGATAACACTTATCATGCTTGCTTTTTCAAAGATGCTCAGTAAAAAGACACACCTGGTCTACCCCAGACTCCCGCTTCTCCTTCTTCTGCCAAATTCAGTGCACCGGCCCAGCAAAACCATCACAAACATACAAATTCACCCAAAATTGAATTTGTTCATTCACACATAGCATTCACTCGCTCATTCACAGGTGCACCCATGCCATGCACTTGCTTATTGACGCGCTCAGCCATCATCATGCAGGCACTCATTACACAAGCACACACACATGCTAAATTGTTGCTGTCTGACACATTTTGGCGCTCTCACTAGTGCTCACCTATTTTGTTACTTTTAGGGCTGTGTTTAGCAATTTGATAAATGTCAAATCCCGTCAGATTTTTTTGATATCCAAAATGAATACTCATATGACAAATGTACTTGTATTTATTTACCTTCAGTGGTGATTCTTTAACGATCTTTGTCGGTCATTCTGAACAAGCGATTGGATTTGGCACTTCCGTGCGCCGATTGCTAATTTCCATGGTTTACATTTCTTGCGATGTTAGTTCAGAGTTTCCTCTTTAACGAGTCACTTGGCTGAGGGCGCCCTCTTCTGGTGTGCTGAAGTACACCAGCATTTATTTGTAGTCGAAACACAATCTTTAGGACCTACTGTATTGAATAAGTAGGAGAGGTTGGGTAGCGAGATGGTGTACATAAGGACAATGAGCCGCGTGCGCATATGGTACGAATTGCCATCTAAGTAGACACATATTTGCACTGGCAGCACGTGAGTTAGCATATGCCGAGATTTGTATATGCCATCTTGTGCGAGATGCTGCCATAATATGGCGAGATGCCCATGTATTTCTCACATATGCCCATGCACTATCTCTGTATGCCACCTTTTACCATAAACATCCCAGCTACTCTGATAATTTTCCAGGTATTTTCAGTGGTCTTCAAACTTTTTTAGGACAAGATGTCCATCGATGTGAGTGGTGCATCCTCTGCTGAGTGTTTCTCTGCTTCTCATATCCATAGTTTTGCTTTTCATTTATCATTGCTGAGCTGTAAGTGACAGAATGCAAAAAAGGAGGCAGGCCCTGATTACCTAGAATGCAAAAAAGGAGGCAGGCCCTGATTACCTAGAATGCTAAAGAGGAGGCAGGCCCTGATTACTTAGGATGCTAAAAGGGAGGCAGGCCCTGATTACCTAGAATGCAAAAAAAGGAGGCAGGCCCTGATTACCTAGAATGCTAAAGAGGAGGCAGGCCCTGATTACCTAGGATGCTAAAAGGAAGGCAGGCCCTGATTACCTAGAATGCAAAAAAGGAGGCAGGCCCTGATTACCTAGAATGCAAAAAAGGAGGCAGGCCCTGATTACATAGAATGCAAACAAGGAGGCAGGTCCTGATTACCTAGAATGCTAAATAGGAGGCAGGCCCTGATTACCTAGAATTCTAAAAAGGAGGCAGGCCCTGATTACCTAGAATGCTAAAAAGGAGGCAGGCCATGATTACCTATTCCCACGTTTCACTCTGACACCTTGAGGTTTCTATGAGGTCTGCTGTGGCTTGATTGTATTGTTAATAAACATAGTTTTTTAAAAAAAATGTTTTATTTGAAAGCAGGCATCCATCATATTGTTTTGCACAGGTGTAACTAAAATGTGAAGTTTTGCAAAAAATACATTTCTTTGACTACAAACCAACAGGCAGCTTTGTACATTTCTATCAGTATACAGTCAACCTTTTCTTTCACAAATAAAGCAAATAGTTTGTGAAACCTGCTGTCTGAACTTGGCATTAAAATGCATTTGGGCCATCACAATTAACATCACTAACATTAGTACCTTCCATGAGGAGCCGACATTCTGCACATGAAAGGGTCCTTGAAGGCAAGCTTGCCCCCAGGACCCACGTCACTGTAATTGCTTCCTACTGGACACTCCTTATCTGACAATAGAGCTGTAAATCCTAGCTCCAAGGAAGCCACAGAATTCAAATGTAAGTGGGAGCCTGGTGGGGCCCATTCTTGACAGCTATGGATGACACAGTTTTGGAATTGAGAGTACCATCCCACGGGGGGGGGGGGAGGGGGGGGGGAGAGAGAGAGAGAGAGAGAAAAAAAAAAAAAAACAAACATACACACATGGAAGTCCCAACTGCAGGGCTGGCTTTAGGCATGGGAGCCTGGCATGGTGCTTCTGTGCTGGAGAGGGTAGTTTTTCACTAAAATAGCAAGCTTCTTCCCAAAATAAGAAATACTCTTGGGCCCCGCTCCTCCTTGGGGTAGAAGGAGGGTGGCCAAACCAGGCATTTTACAAAAAAGCAAAGAGCATTCTGGGAGCATGTGTTCCCAAAACGCTCTTTGCTTTTGTGCAAAATGCATGTTTCAAATTTAGATTGTGGCCAGTCTGTCGTAGTGATTCAGCAAGCGATACTTGTGAGTGAGTAATGGAAGTTGGATTCCGCTGTTTTCCTTGGTAATGATAGGCACCCTAAAGAGATGTCTGTAATTTGCAAAACATATATACCAATGTGGACATCTTTTGAACAGGATGTGAGGCTGTCTGTTTCTGCATTCAGTCTCGTGCCAAGTCTTCTGAAGCAGATCTCAGAGTTTCCTGGGTCAGCCCTGGTCCTCGGCACAGCAAAGCTTCCTGCATGTGCCGGGGGAATTTCTTGTACACAGGGGCTGTCCAGCAGGGGAGCTTTGAAGGGCTTCCCTGAGCTGGCATGTGGTGGAGCTAGCCTCAAATGTTTTGGGGGGTGAGCGGAGTCTGGGTGACAGTTTTGAGAGCTCATCATCACAGGGTATACTGAGATAGCTTGGGTGGGCTTCTGTCCGCTGCCACTGTATGCTTGCTGCTGCTGCTGCCACGTTAATGAATGTTTAAATGCAAATAGTCCCAGGTGAGAAACTGACAGGATCTTGGCAGCCCTTTCCCATCGGAGCCCAGGGCTTAGCACTTGGACATCAAAGCAGAGAGAGTGCTGCCTTCTTCCTGCAGCCTCCTCAAAATGGGAGGCTTAAGCCCTCCCAAGAGGGAAGCTTCAGTGAAAAGCTCCCAGCTGCCATCAGCCGTGCTTTAACTGGGACAGGAGGGTGGAGGGGGGCGCCACATTTAGTTTTGCCTTGGGTGGATGCCAGAGCTAAGGCAAGCCCTGCCCAACTGATGTAAGCAAGCAGGTAGCAGGTTGGAGGTGTGTGGGTGAACAGGCAGACTCCCCCTTCCCGGGAACATAATATGTAAACAGGGTGGGGGCCAGGGAGAGTGCACTTACCCCTTTCACGCAATAGCATAGTGTGGAGGGGGAACTGTCAGGAAATGGGTGGCATGTCAAATGCGTGAGCTAAATGCCTGTGCAGTAACGTTCTGTGTGATCAGGGCATGGAACCTTTTTTATCTCCTTCCTTTTCTCCCTATCCCCATCCTCTTCCCTGTTAATTCTCACCTCTCATTCTTTCACCTCATTCTCACTCTCCCATTTCTTTTCTTCTCCCTTCCCCCACATTGTCTCTCTCGTATCTTCTTCCTTTGTAGTCTGCCTTTCTCTTTTTCTCACATTGTCTGTCTCTTCATTTATGCCTTGCCATTCTGCCTATCTGTTCCCTCACATTAGCTCTCTCTTCGCTCACCTTTTGCCATTCTTCCTCCCCTGCCCCTCACATTGTCTCCTTGATCTCCCCTTGCTTGTCATTCTGCATCTTTTCCCCTCACAATCTCTGACTCTTCTCTCTGCCTTGTAATCCTGCCCCTGTGTTCCCCTCACATTGTCTCTCTCTTCTGTCCTCCTTCGCCATTCTTCCCCTCTTACCCTCACATTTACTCACCCCTCTCACCTTCCTTGCCATTCTGCCTCTTTTCCCCTCACAATGTCTGTCTCTTCTCTCTGCCTTCCCCTCACATTGTCTCTCTCATCTGTCCTCCCTTGACGTTCTTCGTCTCTCTTCCTCTAAAATTGTCTCTCGCTTCTCTCCTCCTTCGCTATTATTCTACTCTCTTACCCTTACATTTACTCTCACTTCTACCCTTCTTTGCCATTCTGCCTCTTTTCCCTCAAAATGTCTCTCACCTTGATGTTTTCTTCTCTCTCCCCCTCACATTGTCTCTCTCTTTTTTTTCCTCCCCCGCCATTCTTCCCATCTCTTACCCTCACATTGTTTCTCACTTCTTCCCTTCCTTGCCATTCTTCCTCTCTATTGCCCTCACATTTACTCTCACTTCTCACCTTCTCTGCCATTCTGCCTCTTTTCCCCTCACAATGTCTGTCACATCCCTCTGACTTGTGCCTCTGTCTTCCCCTCACATTGTCTCTCTCTTCTGTCCTCCCTCGCCATTCTTCCCCTCTTACCCTCACATTTACTCTCCCTTCACCCCTTCCTCGCCATTCTGCCTCTTTTCCCCTCACAATGTCTGCCTCTTCTCCCTTCTGTGTCGTCCTGCCTCTGCCTTCCCCTCACATTGTCTCTCTCACCTGTCCTCCCTTGATGTTCTTCTTCTCTCTTCCCCTCACATGGTCTCTCTCTTCCGCCTTGCCATTCTACGTCTCTTTCCCCTCACATTGCCTCTCTTTTCTCCCCAGCCTTGCCAATCTGCCTTTCTTCCCCACACTCGCTCGCCCATTCCATATTAATTTCCACTGGCCCCTTCTGTCTCATTCTTCTCTCTTCCCATCATGTTGAACATCTCCACTCTCTTCCACTTGTCTTTACTTCGTGAATAGTTGACAATGGGGGTTTGAGTAATGCATGGAGGTTGGGGGGGGGGTTCATGTGGGTGTCCCTCATTTAAAAATAATGTTTGGGGACCCCTTATCTACACCTAGGAAATCCCATCTGAGGCAGTTGTGGGGTGTATAGATTATAACATAGACTCCCTCCCTTCATGCAGAACATTCAGTGAAATTGCTGCCCTTGTCTGCATCGGGGCTGAGTGCCTGAAGCTTATTTTCATGCTGTGTGATTGGTTCCCCATATCCTTAGACATGCGTAGGGTCCCACTAGGGAAACGCGCCCCATAGTCTGACGACCACTGTCATATGGTCAGGTATGTACATCGAGTTTTGTGTATTTGCAATGGGACACTACTGTGGGAGGGGAGGGGATAACACCAGCCACCAGCCTATGGGCCCCACCCGTTTAGGGGCCTCGCGACAATGGGTCAAAATAATATTGATTTGATCTTGAAAGAAAATTACAATCAAGCTTTCTTAAATTGGTTTCTAAACGCCTGGGTCGTACCCTTACCACCATGGTGTAAACTATGTTTACACCATGGTGGATGGCGGATTTACCGCCCCATTCCAAGGTGAGTGGGGCGGTAAATCCCCATTTCCCATTTTACCCTTCCCCATTCCCATTTTTGCCCCATAGGGCATAATGGGAGTGGGGAAGGCGCTAATTACGCCACCGTAAATTACAGTGGTGTAATTAGCACCATGGTCCCTTAGCGCCATGGATTTTAACGCCTGCAAAAAGCAGGCGTTAATATCACCATGGCGCTAACGGACCTTGTAATCAGGCGTTATGGGTCGGCGCCGTTTACGGCGCCGTTAACCCCTTAACGCCTGATTCGTAATGAGCCCCATTGTCTCCAAAATATAGAAAAAAATGAATCAACTCAAAGAAACAAACGAAAACCTAACAATAAAGACTCTGTAGACTATAGAGAAAATACTGTATTCATGTAATGTGCCAATAAACAACTTAAAGTACTTAAACCAGAGACATCAGATTCACATAACAGTTTGTCTCTTGAACGCTCACCTTCTGGCAGCTGTCAGTTTTCTAAACAAATCAGGTGCAAACTATGTACGTGTAATGTCATCTCCATCTAGCAGCCGACCTACACCCTACATAGTTTAATGTTATCCCACTAGAGCGCGTGGTGTGCAGTCACGCACGAGAAACATCCAGAAACAAAGCTTTCTGTGAGTTAGTGTGTCACGAGTTCCCACCGACTCCAGACCCTAGTCGAATATTCGCGAGTGGAAGCTTCGAGAATACCGATGATTATATACACGGTACCCGACGTCTGCGTTACTAAGTTAGTTATAATGAAGTTTGATTAACTTCACCATTTAATTTCTACCGTAACAGAATAAATCTATCTTGTTCAGGCACTTTTACTCATGTTTGGTTGAGAGTTAAGAACTCTTTCATTTTCTTGAACAAAGCGTGAATATTGTTTGTCGTCGCTCTTTTGTAGACCCATAATGTCGGTGCCCAAAAAGAAGGGGTACCAAAGTGGTGCAGAAAATTAAAAACCGTATTAGAAGATAATTTGCGAGAAGGGGGGCCCAAAATTTCGACTGCCTAGGAGCCTCCACAGAGTTTTATTCGGCACTGGCCCTGAATTGTGTGGTCGATTACAGCCTGTGGTAATGGGAATAGCACTAAATAGGCACCGGTGTCCTTGCCCACTGAGACCTCAGAATTTTGCACTACAACTTTAGAGATCTCTCTGGGCTCAAACCCACAACCTTGGAGATACCAGCCATGTGCATTAACCGTTTATGCTACAGAGACCTTGGTGCAATAAGCACATTGAAAAGGCCTCTAATATCAATCAGAGCAAAGGCTCCTTTAGAATGAAAGTGCTTATATTTACTGTGTTATATTAGCAGTAAAAATGTACCAATTGTTTATAATGGGCAAGGGCTAAAAATACTGTGGGATCCCAATTTGGGTGTGGGGGGCATTATTGGTTGGTGTTGTTTTCAGTCCTACTTCTATGTCTGTCGACGATCTCGGTTTTTTATTTTGAATATGTGATCACCCTAGTTGGGATAGCATGCACACAGTCAGGGAGCCATATACAAGACACGAGAGGGATGGATGGTGCCAGGGCCTGGCTAGGGAGACCTGCAGCCCTCCCACTTTGAGGCAGAAGCAGCCTTCTGTTGCGATGCCCAGCCCCGTGCTCTGACAAGCTCCTAATGATTAACATCTTTGTGAAACTAATAGCTTATGAATTGGGATGAAAGATACAACGAATGGACCAAAGGAAGGCAAAATAGCTGCAATCACTACCAGCTTGCAAAACTGCCATGAAGGGAGTCACTGGTAAGTACTGGGTGGCTATTTTATGGTATGCAGTAATAAAATTGCTACAAAAATGTCTCCAGTACAAACAGTTGCTGCAAAAATGCTGTGGTTTGACCCGTTAAAGGTGTACCCCATTACACCATTTAGGGGGAGCGGGAGTTGCGGGGGTTTCCCCCGCATCCATTACATGGATTGCGGTGGCAAAACCACAGCCTTTTTGCCACAATATTTTGTGTCCACGCCCATTTTTGCTGCGATTTTAACACATGGAACCATTTTTATAGCACTGCATGCCAGGGTCTTACACAGTTTCAGAGCATGTGGTAGTTATCCACATGTGTGGAACTCGAAGATGAAGGCATGGATCCACCCTGTGGAGTTTCAAACCCTTGTCCGTTTCGCCCCTCCTCTTTGGGCGCGCACGCTACGTGTAGAGCTATCCATCCGTTCCAGTGAAGGGTAACCCATAGTATGCCAACCTCCGCCAATCTGGCTGATCCAAGAGCTACTACTAAGCAAATCCATTCCAGCATAGACTTTAAATGTGGTAGCACAACACTCATAACATGTCACACTAAATAGAGTCCATGTCTGATGCAATGGCATATGCTTATTATTCTACGGAGAAGTGCTGAACTAACTGTGTTGGTAAATATGTTATTGCTTTTCTCCAAAAGACTTCAGTGAACATGGCTGGGCTGGTCAACTCACCGAATACTCAAATAGAGTCGACATGAACACAACGAAATGCAAATAATCTCCATTGAAAGTCATTAGCTGTAAATGTTTGTCTTACATCGGCTTTGTGCAAATCGTGAAAACCTCTTAGGGGTTTGCTAGTAACTGCTCACCCGCCCCACCCTCATTATGGTGACGTTATGTTATGTTGCTCAGTATTTATACTGCGCCCATCCCCATCGTAGTGGCCTTAGGGAGCCGGCCCTTGTCAGACCAGTGATGTATTGTGACCCCGCCAGGGTGTCCTCAGTCTGTGGATATAAAAGAGGAAGGGTTGGGGAGAGGGAAGTGACATATAATGCCCATGGTAGCAGCAGAGCTGATGGCTACTAGAAGGGAAGACAATGTTTTGTATTCTTCCTACTGGTGCCAAGATAAGGAAACAATGGGCCTCATTACGGGTCCGGCGGTAACCGAGCCGGAGGAAACGGCAGGTTACCACTGGACTCGTATTACCATTCCGCCTCCGTGATTCCCGGAATTACTGGGGCATTATAATCCCGGTGTCCTGGGAATTCTGGAGGCAGAATTGTCTAAGTCCCCATTCCCATGGAGTCCCATGGAGTCCTATGGGAACGGGTACCATGGAAACACTGGTTCCGTCTTTGACAGAGCTGGCGTTTCCATGTTCGCCTGCAGGAGGGTGGTGTTAAACCCGCCAGGTCAGACCTGGCGGGAGTGAGACCTCCCGCCTGCAGGACACTTAATCAGCCGGTCCGGAAAGAACAGTGGCAGCGGTTTTACCACCACCGTTCTTTCAAGACCGGCAGGGTCGTAATCAGGCCCAATGTCCTCTGAAAACAACCGGAAATTCCGGATCTGATGTAACCTTCTTCCAGGTTTGTCAAACATGTGAGAGCCCCTTCACTGGGAGCAAGCAAGGCTTCATAATCTTCTCTATGGGCTGCCGTCCACTCAGGGTCAACAGCAGAGGCCTGCAACCTGCGGCGGTTCTGACGTTTTGGGCTACAACTCCCATTATCCCTGATTGACCATTGCCTAGGCTGCCTAGGGCTCATGGGAGATGTAGTCCAAATCATTTGGAGAGCCAAAGGTTGCAGACCCTTGGCCTACATTCAGGTTTTGGCTCACTCGCCTTACTTAAATTTATACTAGGTCCGAAATGTTGCTCTTAAACATCTTCAAATAGTTGATTCGATACCTATAAATGAGGTCTGTCATCAGTCAAAGAAGTCCAAGGTAACTCATGTATGTGTTTTTGAATGATTGCAAATATCAAACGTCAAGGTAGCCACTTGGACTATGCGTGGTCCTGCCTCTGGACTACGCTGATCCACAGAAGTGCCAATATCTTTGAACAATATGGATCAAGCAGGATTTAGGGGAGAGTTGTCCACAATTAAGCACAGCTTTATCCTGAATGAATTCATTCACAAAGATGCTTACAGTAAGGAATGTTCCTTCGGTATCTGCCTGGTGACAAACTTGCATCCAGGCTGTATTCATAACTTTAATCAGGGAATACTTTCCAGGCTGTTAGGCAGAAATACAACTAGACCAACATAATGAACACTACATCAAAATAAAATAGAAATGTTGACACGGTTGCTTGTGCCTCAGTGTTGTCAAGGTGTTCTAAAACCGTGATCTGAATTGAGTTGGAGGTATAGAGGTGAGTATTATGTAGCAAAGTCTTTTCTTTATTTTACTTAGTAAGATAAGCCTCTTTCTGAATGATTAGAACTCCCATTTCCCCCTTCTCTGAATCACAGTCTATCCGGCAATCATCGTTGTGCAGTGCCCTTTAGGAATGTCCACCATCTTGGTGCAAATCCTCTTTTCTATAGTTAATGCTGCCCATCGTCTACAGGCAGGATATCTCTCCTAGCAGCCACGGTGTCCAAACCGAAAAACCTTTAATTATGACAGAGGCCTCAGAAAAACAATTGTCCCTGGAAGGCATCATTGGCTTTAAGATACCACCACAAACCGAAGAGCAGTGTGAGAAGGAAGCGATAATTTTCGTCCCATGTCCTTAATAGTATTGCATCTCTCCATCGTAACCTTCACTAGGAATAATCCCAATTCTATGGCATGGCATGGAGGGTGCCTGCCGTGCTATTTTAATGGCTATTGAGTACAAATGAGGCAGCAGAAAGAACAGGTTTGAATTCAAATTGCTGAAACACATTCTTGTTAGACCATCCTTCTGCCTTGGGAAGATCCTCCAGCAGAGATCACACCAAATAGGCCTCTGATGTCATTTTACCTCCTGGCCAAATCCACACCGAGCCTGGGACATGACCCACCTGACAAAGGAAGAAGAGAAACCCGATTAATGAAGTTTCAGACAAAAAAAAACCTGATCAGCTGCTATTCTGAAAGATGCATTCCTCTTCTCATACTTTTTAAGGCATTGAGCAACAGAAGGGGAATGCATGCCAGAAATGCAGGCAGAATAGTGGATGGAAAGCATGATTTGGTAGGCCTATAAATCTGAAACTAAACTCTGTCCGGAGTCTAGGAACGACTGGGTAAGTCAAGAGCTCATATATCAGAAACTCTGAGAAATTATACCAAGCCCAAGAGCATCACCAACACAGATGTGATGGTCTTGAAGGTCAAGTCAAAATTGTAGGGCATTTCATGAAGCGAAGCCAAACCTTATTCAGATCCCATAGGCCAGGGTATCTTGGCTTTGGGGCAGGGTGAACCCGCCAAATGCTGCTAATCTACAGACAAAAGGAGGAAAACCTGAAGGTCATCCCTCAATCAAATAATCGAACAAAGATTTTGCAGGATGATTCAAAGTAAGAGTGTGATGCTGTCATCTTGGTGACATGGAAGCAAGGACAATTACCACCTGAAACACATTTGTAAAAAGGTGATCTAAACTCCTTGTACCACGAGAAGACACCCAGAATCCCCAAGCACACGCTTATGATATAATGGTGCTGGGATCCCATGAACAACGGGCGAACCCCGTAGCCTCAGAAGAAAGGTCTGCAGAAGACCATTTACTCCCGTGGTCAACCAAGGCATCTGTGGAAGAGAACCTGTTGGTGTAAGAGGATGAGGTTCACCCAGACAGTTTAGGAGAAAGTCCCTTCTCAGTGGAAGTAAAATGGAAAATCTGTTATTATGCCAAACAAAAACTGAAACAATGGCAAAGCCTGCCACACTGGTGATCAGAACTAAAGTGCACCCCTGACGTCTGATGTAGAGAAGGTTTCTCACAATCATGTAGAATGGTGGGAAAGTGTAATGACTTTGCAAAGGGCTTGTTTTCCAACTGGAAAAGTTGGGAATTTGCGCACTGAAGTAAGACTCGCAACATCTGCTTCACTCCCCCACCTCCTATCACTCTCTCACTTGACCTCTGGAATGCACAATCCCTCTCCCAAAAGCCTTACTAGGTCACTGACCACTTTCACTCTCATTACCCTCAACTTTCACTTCTGCCTATCTCAGAAGGCCAGATCTCCCCTCATGACTTTTCTACAGTAGCGGCTCTCACACTTACTCTACTACTTTCTCACACTTTCTCCAGCCTGCTGCGAAGGTTGGTTTGGTGAGGTTCTTTATCAATAATGACCTCACCACTGCTGTTCCCGTCTGACATAACTGCTTCCTGTTCTGAATATGCATTATTCAGCACTTCCTTCCTACACCTCTCACGTTTCTGGCTCTGTATCGACCCCTTGGTCTTCTCCACGCATTCTTCCCTGACCTGAATTTTCTCCTTCAGTGACTCCCCCTTGATCTCCCCATTCTCATTCTGGGGGTCTTTAACCTTTTCAAGTCCTCTGCAGATACCCACCTTGAACTTAGCTCCCTCCTATATGACCCGTCATTCCATGACCAGCCTACCCACTCTGGCGGGAACTCGCTTGACCTGTCTTCCTCTTTACATCACTCTCCTCTGATATTTTCATTGACACTTTGCCCTCTGTCCAGTCCATTGTCCACTTAAACACCGGGTCCCTCCACCCACTTCTCTCTTCAATGACCAAGAGGAAATTCAAACAGAGCTCCCTTGCCCCTTACCTTGATTGTAATTTTAATTGTAATTGGTTATTTATAACGTGCTTAGTTTCCAGAGGTTTCTAAGTGCGGACCCGGGGATCGAACCTTTGTTCCTCTGTGTCATCTTGCTTCCAAGGTGGGCTCGTTGCCCCTGAGCTATCCTCCCGGCCCAATGATAAGACATGAGGACCTCTCTCCTGTCTCTCTCCTCTCTTCATGCCTCTTTCATTGTCCTTGCTTTTTTCAACTTACCCTTTGCACTTAACACGCCCATTGACCAACACTATCCGACACACACATTCAGACCTTCCCCTTGCTGCCCCCACATCTGCACTGGACTCTGACATATCCTCCTATTTCACAAATCTACTCTCCTCCCTTCGCTTCAATCCAGCAAAGTCGCATCTACCCTGAAAGCTTTGCTCACACCTCACAAGCCTATATCCATCGCCTCCTCCCTCTCCGACTTTGCTCACTTCTTTTCCACTAAAATCTCAAGAATAGGTGACATTCTCTCATTGCCCTCATCTTTCACCCTCCGTATCCCTCCTTCAAACACCTCCGCCCCTCTCCTTAATATGCTTCATTACTTCTTCCCTACCCCCCCCTACAAAATTAGCACCCATCTGTCGCAGCACCAACCCATTTTGTGAATCTATCAACCTGTATTTTCCTCAAATGCTTTTTTCCAATCACATGCCATTATCTCACTGAGCTCTTTATACTCTCTCACCACTGAACTCTTCTTTGCCACCTTAACATTTGCAACTGTCTTCCCCCTTTTAAAGAAACCCTCTGCGGACCAAAAATGTCCCAGCAAATTATTGCCCAATTTCCGTCCTTCCTCATTATTCAAAGGTCCTTGAGCACGGATCACTAAGTACCTTGAGGATAATGGCCTTGGAGATCCACTTCAATCTGGCTTCTGTAGTAGACACTCCAACTAGACCGTACTTGTAAATGTTCACAACTTTCTATGTGATGCTCACCACTCCAAACATTCTTCTACACTCATCCCTTTAGACCTCTATGCCCCATTCCACACTTTTGACCACTCCCAACTCCTCCTCATTCTCCAGCACAATGGGCTTTCCAAATCTGTTCTTGCCTAGATTTCCTCCAATCTGGAAGGTTTCTCCTTTCAAAGCTTCTGGATCTTGCAAACCTCTGACCCCTCTCCCTGTGGGTATCCCTCAAGGATCAATCCTTGGTCCTTTGCTGTTCGTCCTCCATGCTCTAGGAAGATGTATCTTACCCTTTAGCTTTCAGTATCACTTATTTGCTGAAATTCAAAACTTTTCCATCTTTGTCCTTCTTCACTCCAACCACCTGAGAACGGATTACCAGATGTCTCACTGGAATTTGTCGGTGGATGTCTCTCTGGTGTAACATGTATAATGCTTCAAAAATAGCTTCCAACGTCACCCCTGTCCTTCCCTTTCCTTTCCCCTTTCCAACAGACCTTTTTGCTCCTTCGTCCAAAGCTCATAAACATTGGGTCCCCTTTGATAGTGACCTCCGACTGCAACAATGTATTACTATCAATGCCTTTTCTACTGGTATTAACCTTCTCAGAATTTGGAAAATGTGTGTCCATCTCTTCCACATCACTTTATGAAAATGCTAATGTCCTCCCTCATGCACATCAAACTTGACTATTGCTCATACCTGCTCCATGGACTTACTCTCAACTCCTTCCTCCCACTAGACAAAGTCCTCAACATCGCTGTCAATACTCTCTTTAACCTACCCACATCTTCACCCACGTCTACCCACCATCTTGTTAGTTGACTCTCTGTGCACAACCACTCCTGTTTCAAGTTCCGTCCCTATTCTACAAAGCTCCACAGTACCTGGATGACTGTATCTCTGTCTACTTACCATCCTCTTCCCTCCGCTCTTCCTCTGCACTCAACTTCACTGTCTCATGCTCCCCACCTTCTCTCACTTCTGTTCCTTCCTTACTCCCCACACTCCATTGGAACCTGCTGCTCATACCAATTAAAGCCAACCCAAATGCAGAACTCTTCATAGCTAGGTTAAACTACACTTACTTGCCAAAGAGAGAGTTTCCCCTGCCCTCTCCACATCCTTCCTACCTAAATCCAGTACTCTCTCCAGTGCCATGTAATAATGTAATGTTTTGTATTTGTACTACTCTTTAGTTTGAACCACTGCCTATTTGTAAGTCACCTTTTTCTTACATGTGTTTTGCCCCTGCCCTATGTCTTACTTTTGTACACCCTCATAAACTGGCTAACCACTTGTTTTCATCTTTGTGCTATTGTACATGCACCCTTCTGGGGAATGCCTCCACTATCTGTAAATGTCTTATTGTAAGTAATTTCTTTTCGGAAATAACATCCCTGTTCTTCAAATAAATACAAAAACAAATAGCCTGTCTAAAGAAGGACCTCACCGATCACAAAGGTTCTGGAAATGACACCTGGCCAGTTGCCAATTGCTGGAACTCCTCCGAAGACAGGAGCACCAGTCTACCACCAGACTGCGAGTTCACAGGAGGAATGCCACCCTCTACTTTAAAAACAATCAAGAAAACGCCAGATTTTAATCATACTGGTCTTTGTTCCCCCTACCATATTGATGTAACGAATGGTTGTCTGATTGTCCATAAGAAGACCGACTACACAACAGCAGTGAAATATCATGAAAATATACATGGCAAAGGAGCCTGTCAAAATCTATAAACAAAGGATGTGCCAATGAGAGTCCTCATGAGATCCCTCCCTTCTGCCAAAAGAGAAGTGCATCTTGCTTCCCAACCACAGACTTTTGTCATATTCTAATTGTAGCTATTGGACAGAGCAGAAGATTTCTCTTGCATTCCGTGCCTCCCTCAGCAATAGCCACCACCTGAGTTCTCTTGCTTTTGCGTTAAACTGGACCTGACCTGATGAATCTAACCCATTAGAGAGATTTCTTTTTTAGCCGCGTCAGAAACCAGTAATGGGGACTCCCCAGGAAGAATTCTTGGATGGAAGAAGAAAGAAGCCCTTTTGAGTTGAACCCGGTACCTCAGGGAAGTGACCTGGAGAGCAAGGGCTCTTTTCATTTCCTTCTTGGTGGAAGCCATCTTTGTTTGGGGAAACATAAAGAGGAAGCTGAGCAATGTACAACAAACTGGGAAATGACATCTTCTGGGGTGGACCCTCCTCTTTGTCATCATCATCATCCACATTTATAGAAATATATGCCCAAGAATTATCTTCCCCTGCAGGGAATAGAGATGGCGAGGGAATGCAACGTCCAGTCCTGATGATGTGCCTGGGCTACAACATACTTTGCCATTTTGGCTAGAGTATATCCTTCTCCGTGGACTGAGGGTCTTTGCTGTGCTTTCAGCACTTCTTGTATGGATAGAACGGAGTCCATTTTATCCCAGGGGTGGTTATTTATATTGGTATCGGGTCTTTTATATAGCACCAGTGACCTCAGGCATAAAGGTGCTCATGGTGAGAAGGGTGACATCTTGGTGAAAGATCTAGAACAAGTAGGTTTTTAGTGCAGATCAGAAATTACGATAGTTGGCATCCTGGCAAAGATGGTTGGGGAGGAGGTTCTTGGCTCTGGCTGCGGTTACAGCCAAGGAGTGTCCTCCCCCCATAGACAGTTTATGTCTAGGAAGAGTTTCTGTGAGCTAGATAGCAGGGTGCAATTGGATGAAGGGGTGGTAAAGACCGAATGTAGATAAGATGGGAGTATTCCATAGAAGCTATGATGTGCAAAGGTGCAAAGGTGAGTATCTTGAAGGTAATGCAGTCTTTAACTGGGAACCAGTGAAGTTGATAAAGAAGCGGTGTGGCATGATCTCAAGTTGAGACACCTGCAACGATTTTCGCAATTTTGTTCTGTAGAATCTGAAGATGTGATGTTTCTTTTTTGTGATCCCTGTGAAGAGTCCATTGCAATAGTTTATCTTTGCCCAAAACAATGGCCCTGGCTATGATGGCAAGGAGTTATTGGTCAAGGAATGGCCTCATTTTCCGGAAGAGTCTGATGCAATAAGTACAAGATGATGTCATTTGATTATCTGGGCTTTGCATGTCACCTGAGGGTCGAAACAGAATCCAAGCATTATTTTGTTGGGAAGTAAGATGACCGGGATGTTATTGATATTGAAAAAAGACGATTAGGATTGTTTGGAACATTGATGTTTATTTCCCACCAGCATAACCTCGGTTTTCCCCTGGTTAAGGTTCAACAAGTTCTGGTCACTCCAATCTTGAATGGAATCCAGGATGTATGAAAAGTATGAAAGCTTGGCATTGTTGGTGTAATTGTCCCATGATAGTTTCTTGTAGATTTGAGAGTCATCGGGGTAGCAGTGGAAGCCAATGCAGAGACTCTTGAGCACGTCATGAAGACACTTGGTGTAGAGGTTGTAAAGGAGAGGGGGGACAGGGCATAGCCTTGGTGATCCATAGTTGACAAGAAGTGGGGCTGTGGAGAAGGGGCCTAGTTGGAGTTGTGCTGTACAGTTTCCCAGAAATTATGTGAACCATTTCAAGGCATGGTCCGATACGCCGGTCCCTTCCTGCAGGGAGGAAAGGATGGTGTTGTGGTCTAGAGTTTCGAACACTGCCGAAAGGTCCCACATGATAACCAGGGTTCCTTTGTCCTTGTTCCACATAAACTCTTCCTTGACATCCAAGAGGGTGGCCTGGATGAAAACCAGGCTGTCTCATGCCTAGAAGCTTGAATTTGTCTACATGTGCTTGTAGCCGTTTAACAACTAATTTTTTGAGGACTTTTAAAAGAAACGGGCTGTTGACAACAGGCCTGTATTTGGCTGGTTGAACAGGGTCCAAGGTGTATTGTTTTAAGGAGGGTCGTGGACCATGACAGTTTTACATTGTCGTGGATAAGCCCGGTCCGGAAGGTGGCATTTATTGAATTCTTGATGATTGGGGCCAAAGTGTGCATGTTTATAATATCCAAGGCTTTATTGTGGCAAAAAGTGGGGTTTATTCCATTCATGATGTCAATAGTTCCCTGGACTGTGACTTCTTAAAGCTCCAAGGTTGGGCTGTCTGGCTTAGTTCGGCTTTGCTTGTTGATTGGGGGGGGCAGAGGGTGAAGTCATGTCTGACAGATGGTATCTCTAAGTTGTTCGACTTTGTTGTAGAAAAACTGATTAAGTTTATCTGCCATCTCCTGGGATTCCAGTATCTCGGGGACTGAGTGTTTAGTCTTCAGCTCTCAAAGGGATTTAAAGATTTCTCTTGGGGAATTGATTGCTGCTTGTATTTTACTGGTGAAAAGTTCTTTTAGAGATTTTTTCAAATGCAAGTCTATTTTTTCTCATTCAATATCAAGGTTTTTTTTATGTTTGTTATCATGTGATTTGATCCATTTCATTATAAGCTTGCAAACCTTAATATGGTGTGATTTCACACATCAGGGGTAAGCAATGCTTGTCTATTAGATGGATGGTGGATTTCCTTTGATTGAAGTGGTGCTAGGAGGTTAATGGCTTTAGTGAGGGAGGTAGTGTATCATTCTGTGAGTAGAGCGGGTTGCTCGTTACCAAGATGTTGTACTGGCCGAGTTCTGTTTCTACAGTGGGACTCAGCGAGTTCCGGTGTTAGGCATCTTTTGTTCTTTATCAAGATTGTCTTAGGGCTAAATTGCATGACTTTTGTTTTTTGTGGGAGTATGTTGTGGTCGCTCCAGTCGATTTGAGTGTTGGATAAGTCAGTGGGGGGTAAGGTTTGCATGAATGATCCAATACAATGCTTGGCAATGCGCAAGGCCACACTTCCTGTCTCGCTTTCATTCCGCTTACTGAATATCACATCCATCCCAGGCAAATCCTGGGCGAAGTCGGGCAAAGTCAGCCCCTGCTGTCTGCAGCTGTCCGCAGATGTGACGCAAACTGCAGCACCTGCCCCAGTTGTTAGGTGCCTCTGTGATTTTACTGCTTGACCGGCAATGTCATCTGAACCTGGCTTCCCCACCCCAGCACAACCAGATGTCCAGGTTACTGGTTCAACGTTCGATTCCATTCAGATGCTGGTAACATTTTTCAATTCACCTCTGTTTTTATCAGTATACATCCAGATTGCAATCCTTCCACTTCTAGACCTACCTGTACTTGCAACTATGGCAAACTTATTTACCCTTTATGTTCTAGTAGTGCTGCAATCACTGACCTTGGACTATGGAACGCAAGATCAGTTTGCAATAAATCCTCTGCTACAGTGGACCTCTTCCTAAGACTTAGGTTACACTTTCTCTGCATTACAGAGACACGATTTTCCCCGTACAATCCCACAGTCGCTGTTCCTCATCCCATTGCTCGTGGAGGGGGTATTGGCATTCTCTATCAATCTTTCTTTTCACTCATTTCTTCATCGCTGGTTCTTCCTACTTAGTCTGTTTGAATGTACTCACAATATCTTTTCAAAACCTTATCCTATCTGCTTTCTTCTTATCTACCAACCTCCTGGTCCTGTTGGATCCTTTTGTGATGATATTGATCATGTTCTTTCTTACACTCCTCGTACCTCCACCCCTTTAATACTGCTGGGGGACTTCAATCTCCATCTTTTGTCGACACACTCCACTCTCCCTTTCCTTTCAATTCTTGACTCTCATTACCCCCACCCTCTCCTCACTCCTCCATCCCATATCTCCGGTTCCTGTCTTGCTCTTATTTGTATTTAGTCCTTTTTGGCTTTCCCTGTGTCTTCTCTCCCAGTCTATCGTTCTGATCACTATCTTCTTTCTTTATCACTGTTTCCTCAAGCTCCTTAACGTTGTTCTGCTTTCTCTCCCATGTTATAATTTGTTTGGCGTGATTTACGTAATTTTAACTATTCACTCTTTACCTCCACTTGCATCTCTGTCCTTCCTCCCCATTCCACTTTCTCATCCCTAATACCTCAATAGGCGGCTTCCTCCATCTCCTTGTGTCTTTATTCCTCTCTTGACGCTTTACCCTTTATCATCTTTCCATCTCACTTGAAAAACTTCTCAACCATGGCTTTCCCCTGATCTCTGCTATATGCGCTGTTTCCTTTGTCGTCTTGATGGATCATTCCTCATACTTTTCCTACCATGCTCTCTATGATGACTGTTTATTCTCTGCTAAACGTCTCTAATTTTCCAATCTCTTACACAATCAGTCTGCCCATCCTAGGTGTCTTTTTCAAATTCTTTCTTGGCTTCTGTCTCCTCCTACTTTGTCAGCTCCTAGCTCTGCCCAATTGTTGTCCTCAGGGGTAACTTCTCTTCACAATGATATTGAAGCTTCCATTTCATCTGAGGTCGTGACTTCTTTTACCCCTGTTTCCTCACCTCTATTTCTTGATTTCAACCTATCTCTAACACTAATACTTCTCTTCTTTTGGCCAAAGCTCACACTACTGCTTCTTCTACTGACCCAATCCCTTCTGCACCTATTCTTAAAGTTTATCCTCCATTAGTGTCTTACCTTACCTCCTTCTTTAACATCTGTCTCTCAACCTTTATTTTCCCCACGGCCTTCAAACATGCTTCCATAATCTTAAAGAAAACCACCGCTGACCCATTGATTCTCATACATTTTCATCCTATTTCCTTACTACCCTATCTCTCTAAACGACTGGCATGGTTGGTCTATTCCCAAGTCTCTACCTGTGTCTCCAACTCTTCTATTCTCCCACAATTCCAATCTGCCGTTTACCCTCTCCACCCCACTTAAACTGCTCTCCTCTCGGTTTTGGACTCACTTCTTTCTGCACGTTATTCCAAACACCCACCTTTTCTCATCCTTTTGGATTTATCTGCTGAGTTCAACACTGTCTACCACTCTCTACTACTGGCATCTCTTTCTTCTTTGGTTTCACTGGCCCTGTTCTTTCCTGGTGTCAATGGTCTCTGGAGGATAGCTCAGGGGCAACGTGCTCGCCTTGGAAGCAAGACGACACAGAGCACCACAGGTTTGATCCCCAGGTCCGTGCTTAGAAACCTCTGGGTATTAAGCGCATTATAAATAACCTATCAAATCAAATCTCAAAGAGCTTTTTCTGTTTCTTGGGCTGGCAAGTCATCTAAATCCTTCTTGCTTGCCCATGGCATTCCGCAAGGGTCCGTCTTGCTCCCTTTTCTGTTTTCTCTTTACACTTCCCCTCTTGCTGCTGTTATTTCTTCCTTTGGTTTATCACACCGCTTTTATGCTGATAACACTCAACGTTTTCTCTCTTTTTCCTCTTTCTCTTCTGAAATGCACCACACTCTTTCGACATGTCTTTTGGCTATCAAATCTTGGATGTCTTCTCACTATCTTACACTCAACTCTGGGAAAACTGAAGTCTTCTTTTTCCCCGCTAATACCCTTTCCTCCCTCCCTTCTCCATCCTTCATCTGCTTCTCGCATCCCAGCTCCCAATCTCATCCACGGCCTGAAATATTGGCCTTCACATTTGGTCTACATTTTCTTTCATCATATTTCTTTAACATCACGCGCTTGCCGCTTCTCTTACACAATATTCGCAAATCTGGTCCGTTTCTCACTTTTCAAGCTTCTAAACTGTTGATTTCCTCATTGATCTTTTCCTGACTCTTTTATTGTCCCTCTGCCCCTCTCATATCTGTTTTTAACTCCTCTATTTGTCTTCTCTGCCTCCACCCTTTCTGAGATTCTATCTCCTCCTCACTTACCACTCTTAGCTGGTTATTCTTTCACACTCAACCTGAATTTTATTTTCTCTGCCTTGTTTTCAAATGCCTCTATGGTCTTGCCCAGACTATCTCTCTGCTCTGGTATCTTTCTATATCCCTTCTCGCTTTCTCCGCTCTTCTTCTCAGTTCCTATTGGTGGCGCCTCACCCCCCTTGTGCTCAATCTCGTTTTTGTACTTTCACGCTTTTAGCCCCTCTTCACTGGAATGCTCTTCCTTACTCTCTTCGTTGTATCTCTGTCTATTCTTTATTTCGTAGGTCACTGAAGTCTCAGATAGAAGCTATGGGGTTACAACCAAAAGGGCTAGCTAGCCCCCAGTCCGGACAGTCCCAAAATTAGCATAGCCCCAGATCTTTTCCAGACCTAGCAACACGTATGGTGGTATCGTTGGTTTTCAGTTTTAGATCACCCCAGACGACACGTTTGTCTGTGTGGGAAATGAGTTCTGAGAGTTACTCTGATATTTGTGTTAAGACGAAGGGTTTGTAAGAATCAGGCGGGCAGTAAAGAGTTGCTAATAAGATGGAAGAGTTAGCCTCAGTATGTATTTTAGTTACTGGGCATTCGAAAGAGTCAAACGAGATTTGTGCATGATGTTTTATCTGGGTGCGCATGGGCCTGTGTGGATGGAACTGATGTGCTACAAGTCGTGGGGAACGGGCGAGGCAGGTGTTAGCGATAAGCGATGTGGCAAAGATGTGTGCTTTAAGCAGGGTCATTTTTTATCATCCTAGACAAAGTGGAAGACAGGGCGCACAAGCGCAAAGGATGGTGTCGCAGGTAATAACAGAAGGGAGGTATAGCAGAGGAAAGAAGGTTATGAGGGGAGTACCTCTAGGATGAAATGGGCAGCGTTCTGGCCTCCTGGCTTCGAAATGGCTTCAAATAGGCCTTTGCATAGGCACTTCATGTCTTTGAAGGCCTTTTGAGCCAACAGGTCGCATCTAGATGATGCGCAAGCGGTGCGCCGAGCAGGGCTGCTGGGAGTTGGAGTCCCACCCTCAGTTGGCTTGACACAGCTTAACAGGAGAGGCAGTTCTCTGTGAGATGCTAGTCAGCCTCACTTACGTAAGGTAAAGACCCACAGTCTATGTACGTGGAGCTGTGCAAACACAATGATCTTTGGTGTGAATGCACAAAAGTTTCAACTTTCACTATTGAGCTGGTGATTATGAGCATTTACGAACAGTGTGTGAAAAACGGAAATGATATTTTCCTGTTTGATTTATACACGGTAACTATTGGTTCCTTCAGCAGAAGACGAAACTGTTGTATTTCAGTGAAAGAGAGCATTTGTCTCAAGAATCGTTTAGAAAGCGTGTAAAATAGCTCTTTCTAGAGCATTTTGATTGTTAAACACACACAGCGTGTGCCATCCAACGGAGAGCCCACAGGGTGGGTTTAGGAAAACCTTTACATGCAACTCTCTAGGGATCCGTGTCTTTCCTGTTTGCTGGAGTCTGTTTTTAGTAAAGAAGAGCACCCCATGTCTCCAGACTCACCCCCCTCATTCCTAGCCAAGGGATTCTGGGAAGGTTCAGCATGCTTTCCTAGTGCGTTATCAATGGACCCATCAACAGTATTAGGAGTAGAGTAAGTAAGTGATCTCAGGCCTTGGTCTGCTGAGGGATCAATGACGTCAATGTGTTCTCTGTTCCAGTCCTGCTCCAGTGATTGTATCCCAAGCGAGGCCCCGTGTTGCCTCTGAACCCTGCCCAGAGGGATCTGAACCCTCTGGGTCCTAGTGCTTCTGCGTAATGGAGCAAGCATCGCTAAGCGTGTAAGACAACATGGAATGATGCCTCTGACTGCCACCAGTTCCTGGCCGTTAACCCTGAGACAGGCAGGGACCTTCAGGCTCGGGCACCAATGAAAAAGTGGCCCACAGTTGCAAATGGCAATTCATTCCTTTTGTGACAGACTGTTTGAATAGTACCCAAGGGGGAGTTTTTTGATAAAATGTAATGTTAATTGTGCAATAAAAAAAAATGGGTTCAGCAACAATGGTCAAAACTACTCCTGCATAGTGAAGTAACTCATCAAACTGACCCACATTGACCAACCAAGTGCCCTACTTTGACCAAACCCATACTTGCATTTCGCGTTTTTTGTTCAGGCATTGCCTGTCAAATTGGCCGGTCCGAGCCGGGGGACCTTCCTGCTTGAAAGACGGTAGGGTGGGTGCACTGCCACACTCGACAATGCAAGATAAAGGGGGTCATTCCGAGTTGGGCGGTAGCCATGGTGCTATTAGCACCATGGCTGCCTCCCAAACCGGGCCCGGTCTGGCAGAATGGGAACTTACAGGGTCATTCCGACCCTGGAGGACCCGGTAAGTCCCCGTTCTGTAGACCATTCCCCATTCCCATTTGAGCCCCCATAGGGCTCAACGGGAATGGGGAAGGCACTAATAACGGTACCACAAATTGTGGTACCTTTATTATTTCCAAGGTCCCTTAATGGGAACCGCAGAGAACGTGTGGTCAGACCACCTGTTCCTGCTGGGACCCACTAAGGGACCTCGGAATTGGGCGGTAAGGGTTTTCCGGCACCGGCATCATTGCCGGTGACCGTTAACCCTTACCGCCCAAGTCGGAATGACCCCCAAAGACTCAGAAACATCCTCTATGGCCGGGGGTTCTCTACAAATGCCATGCGCCAAAAACAGTTCCTTGAAACAAGAAAGTAACAGGGAAAGATCAAGTTCCTACGTGAATCACGCCCTCTACAGGCTTAGAAGGGTGGTTATATCATTACCACAAACAAAAGAACGCAAAAGGTTCCCAGATACGTAGCTCAGTGTCTGGGGTCAGTAAAAAAAGAGGATTTACACCGGGAGACTGCCCCTGGTTGGTAGCGGTGCGCGGTATAAATCAACATAACATAAAATAAGAAGGTGGACATTCTTAAAGGGGAATGCACACTGATGAATAGCTATTCAGAGAAGGGGGCTATGAAATTTTGGTTTCATTTCTTACTGCTATATCCAATAAGTATACGCGTTTCCTGCATAATTGGAAGCCTATTCCCTGTGCCATAGAATCGCATACGAAAGAAATAGTTGCATGCCTTATTCCAGGAACTGAAATACATTCATGCTGTGTCTGAAAAAGGAGAGAAAGAAAACCATTCCTGATGCACCTTTATTATTTTAGAACCAAAGTGGGCTCTACAATCCTACAAAATATGAGTTAACTATTTTGATATGTGGAATGCAATGTTAACACGGATGCACCACTACATGGTGGTGCCATTTGGGCTGTGCATTTTCTTTCCCCAATTTAGTAAACTTCCATCTGAGTTTCAGAAGGACTCCAAAATATGCTTTTAATATCCAATATCCAATGAAATTCATTATATGCAAATTTGTCTGGTATATTTTTATTGTGTAAATAAGGAATACCTGACCCGGATTTTCCTGTTAAGTGGGACTCGTTCAGGGACACCACAAAGAACATTATTTCTGCTCAAATTCTGAACTTCCATGCACAGTATAATTCAAGTGACCACCTTTTGTTTTGGAATACCCCTTAGTTTCTCGTTTTTTTTTCTCCGCAGAGAGGACCTGGCCTTCAGAGACTTTAAGCAGTTGCTAAAAACAGCAGTGAGACGAATAACCCAGGTACGCCACATTACTGCGGTAAGAAACGTCGACTCGGACAGCGGCTGAGCGCGCCGCACGCGCTGCCCCTAATCGCTAGGATTACTGAACCGTTGAATCGGTTAAGAAGGACACCTTTGGGAGGTCACCCTTAACAAGATTTACACATTACAGTCAATGAACCTAAGAAGGCTCATGCATTACAGCAGTGCTCTCTGTAAATCCCCACGAAGCTCCGAACTTCACGCAAGACTGTCCGACTGCTGCGCTGTATCTGTTGCACCGAAGGCCAAGGATAGGATGTTGTATGGTCGGAAAGATCGGTTTCTTTTTTTCCAGGAAAAAGACATGAGCATACATTACCTTTTTTATGCATATGTATATTTTCATTCTAATGTACCTAGGTGGAGAAATGTTGCTGTTCAAGTAACCAATGTTAATGCATAATAGTTTATAAATATACATTGGCACATTGACTTTCTGTTTGTTGAGTCGTGTTGCCTGCCTTCTTTTAGTTGCAGAATTAGCCATTCCAGCCAAGTCACACACAGCACAGTGCCACCCACTGGCCATCACTGAAAGTCCATCTCCAGTTCAGAGCCAGATGGGCAATGCATTGTGGGTATGCAATTTAGCAAGTCTTTGACCCAGGAAAGGTCTTTGTAAAGCAGTGCTGGTTCATGCATAGGCCTTTTCAACCCAAAACAAACACCTTTCAAGGATGCAGACTACTGCATACATGTTTCACCTTTATTAAGGATCATCAGTGCAGTGTAGTCTGACACCTTTGTGGTTGGAGCATTCAGAAATGTTGAGCAAACACCAGCAAAGTTATGGCGGGTTTAAAAGGCTTGGGAAAAAAAAACTTTCCACCTGAAATTTCATTTTTGGTGGAAGTATTTTTTTCAAGCCTTTTAAACCAAATACTGCAATCAGGTTACTTAGTCAGACCATAAAACTTGCGTTTAAAGAAATACTTCTTCATGGTGGCATGGAATGGAAGGCCTCCAGCAACAACGCATTTTAACCTGACTGAGCTATGTGCACATATATGTTAAGCGGGGCATGTAGTCCTCACATTATGGGAGTCAGCAAACTAGTTTTGAAACCTTATATCTAGCAAAAACCAAAGGTTTGTAAAAACCTTTTGTAAAAAATGTCAATCATGGCGCCGAAAACATGAATGAGTTGTAATGTTCACACCTGAAACTATGTTTTATTTTCAGCAATGACTTTCACAGCGTATATTCAATAAAACAAGAACTTTCATATTTGTGTTTGATTCCTCAAGGTACTTACTTTACGTGCAAGTGAAAATGCGGGCAGTGAATTTGACTTTATAGGGAAACGCAACTATATCGATTTGAGTTTTCACATCAAATTTGATATTTTTCTAAATCAAAATGTGTAAAAGAAATGTAATGTATTTCCTATGATACACAAACTGTTTGCACCCAGAATCCTGATACAATGAGAGCAACACAGGCACAAGGTTTCCCAGAAAAAGGAATGCCATCAAATCTTAAAAAGTTGAAGATTCTACCTCTCAAAGGTGCACAAATAAACAATTAACTAGAGCACCACTTAAAAATGTGCAACATAAAAACAAGAAAACATGTTACCACTGCATTTTGAAAGGGAACACAACAGCATATGCGCACCCCAGTGCCCTAATTATGGGCACTTGTAACTGCTGTCCCCTATGCTATATTCTCTGGAAAACCTGGAGGAGTCCAGGTTTTTGTTGCACCTCCTTGTGATCTCTGTATTGGTCAGGAATTGGTTGTGGTAGGGGAGGGGGAGAGTTTGAGGGTGATGATGAGTGCACATCAGCTTGTTCGTAGAAGCAGGCCAGAGGTGAGGTTTCAGTCGTTTTCAAAAATGGAGCATGGTTGGTTTGGACTAAATGTCTATTGGTGGAGAGAATGGCAGTTTGGATTCCTGCAATTGCTCAGCTGGTGTCATTGGCTTCTTGAAGCTGGGATGTTGATACTTAGTTTTTAGTTGAATCTTAGGTGCCATGGGGGGAACTACTTCTATTTTATTCTCCAGTTAGGTTGGGATGCTGTCATCAAATGATTTTGTGATGCTTTGTTATGAGTTTTAATTGTACCATGGTTTCTTCTTCAATCAGCAGAGTTCCTTGCAGGTAATAAATGTCTGTGTGAATTTCCCTCAAGTTCTTGCGACTTGGGATTCCACCTGTTTGGGTGCTATGCCATCTTGTAGTTTATATACCGGGAGTTTTAGATGCAGCCATGCTTACTCTTATGACTGCACTTGGTGTGCTGGACATGTCTTGCCCATTAAGGAATCCTTATATTTTTTTCACAATTGTTCTGCTTTGGGGGTGTATGTTGATTGCAAGGTGGAACTGTTCTCTACTTTAGCTTGGTGTGTGAGACATGTGAGGTCCAGTAGAGCCAGCGTGTAGGGTGGAGTGTGTTGACAGGCACTTCCAGTGGGTGCTCCTGTCTTGTTCTGGCAGTCAGACCTTCATCTGGACTGCATCTGAATTGATGGAGATGAGCCGGGCGTCAAGCGTGAACTAGCTGCTGGTTTGACTAAAGATATTTTGAAAGGAAAGCTGTATGGTGATTCGGGTGGTATAGAGCATTCGTCAAGTCTATGACATTGTGTGGCGCCATCACACACATATTTGACAGGACTGGGAATAGGGCTGATTCTTGTGGTACACCACATGTGGACATTGTGTTGGGAGGGAAGGTTGAAAGGTCCAAGTTGGAAGTATCTCTCCATCAGCATGGAAGAGCCATCCATTCCTGCTAAAGGAGATGCATTTGTGTGCTGCCTCAGTGATGCCGACCATGACTGTGAGTCTGGTGAGGAGAGTTTGATGGTCAGTTGTGTCTAGTTATGTGGACATCACTAGTCGGATTGGCCACACCTCCTTACTCAGATAAGGTGAGCAGATATTATTATATGGTGAGCAATGATCGTGGATTCTGTATGACACACGTGTTTGTTTTTCCTCGTCTTCACAACGGATGATGGTGACACGATGAAGCCTAGAACCCCCCCCTTTCTCCCCCACCATCCCCCACACACACACATACACAATGTGTTGCATGGCGGTTTCTGCACTTAGTAAGACTGGCTCGGGAGCAGTGAAGCCATGTCGCTCTGCTGTTTTGCTCAGTCTGTTGTTCTTTCAGATCAGGCATATAAACTTCAACAAGCCCAAGGATTCGAAATAAAACATTGTTAAATCAAAAATCAAAAATGTAAACAGCTTGCTTGAAATATGAAAGGCAGACATTTGGAAATGTCTAACATTGCTTCCACAAAGCACATCCTAAACTTTAATCCTCTTGCCCTATAACCAGCTGTAAGCATGCGGAAATTCAGAATGTGAATCAGAGGTGCACTGTCTGTCGGCACAGGGTTACCTTATTAACAGCTCTGAGAATGCTGACATTCAGAATGGGAATCAGAGGTTGCACTGATTGGTCAGCAATGGGTTGCCTTATTACCAGCTGTGGGCATTCTGCAGTTCAGAATGGGAATCAGAGGTTGTGCTGTTTGGTCAGCAATGGGTTGCCTTATTATCAGCTGCGGGCATTCTGCAGCTCAGAATGGGAATCAGAGGTTGCTCTGGTTTGTCAGCAATGGGTTACCTTATTACCAGCTGTGGGCATTCTGCAGCTCAGAATTGGAAACAGAGGTTGCACTGATTGGTCAGCAATGCGTTGCTTTATTACCAGCTGTGGGCATTCTGCAGTTCAGAATGGGAATCAGAGGTTGTGCTGTTTGGTCAGCAATGGGTTGCCTTATTACCAACTGTGGGCATTCTGCAGTTCAGAATGGGAATCAGAGGTTGCACTGATTGGTCAGCAATGGGTTGCTTTATTACCAGCTGTGGGCATTCTGCAGTTCAGAATGGGAATCAGAGGTTGCGCTGATTGGTCAGCAATGGGTTGCTTTATTACCAACTGTGGGCATTCTGCAGTTCAGAATGGGAATCCGAGGTTGTACTGGTTGGTCGCCACAGGGTTGCATCATTACCAGTTGTAAGCATGCAGAAACTCAGAATGGGAATCAGAGGTTGCACTGCTTGGTCAGCATTTGGAAGCATAGTATTTGCGATGGGGCGATAGTTATCAGCTAGCAGCGTTGAGGACTGTGCCGCTACCTAAAGGTGCATTAGAATTGTCTTCAAAGGGGTGCGAAAGAGCAGCAATAGACACCTTCAGTAAACTGGCTGGGAATGTTTGCCTGTGTTCTGATGATGACTTGAGATGTTTAGTCACATCTGTTACTTCACCTTTAGGCTTGTGTGACCCATGTGGGGCACTGACTTATGCAGGGGTGGCATGAAGTACGAGCGCGCACACACATAATGATCATAGTTTAGGATAATGGGGGGGCCAATCAGATTCCAGGGGTCACACGTGCCACACCAGGCCACTCCCTGGACACGCCCCTGTTGGGGTCACTGTTAAGAACTTGTCAAACTGCACTGTCACAGCTGAAGTGGCCCCAGATGGTTTTCTGTTTCGGAGATCCCTGGGTTTTGCTCTTTACTGCCATGTGGTCATATCTAAGGACTCCAAATGTTAACATTTAGCAAGGGGAACAGGGTATAAACAAGGGTAGTGATTTGACCAGGATCCCACATTGTGTACGTGTCTGATAGCCGGAAGTAAAATGTACGCAAATGTGTTACATGTGGTGTATGCACCTGCATGCACAACCAGATGTTTTAATATGAATTAATCATACTGGACCACACACACAGAAGCCAAGCCCATGCCCGTTGAAATTGGTGTTCAACTCAGAATTAGTGCCAATAGAAACTATGCAAAAATCCTTACACACACATCATTATCATGCACATAATACTGTCAAGCTCCCCCTTCTGACAGTACCACTGATTCCATGTTTTTAATTAATTATAAAAACTATATGAACCACTGCAGATCAGACTTTGGACTTCAGTAAACCTGGGGAAAATGATTTGAGTGAATTTGGAAGCATCTGAATATTGGTGAATTTGGAAAATGTGGCCAATCAGAACTTTCCCAAACTTCCTTGGGGATTCCAGGAAAGTGGTTAGGGTGAGATCAGCCTCAAAGGTTCTGAATACATCTTTGGAGTTTGTGTTCAGACAGTGGGGTTCTGCAGCGGTTGATGAAGAGGAAGTACATTTAGATTATATTTGGTTGAAGGAGACAAAGACCATGTAAACAGGATTCAGTTGAGTGAAAGGAAGAACATTAAAATAGGATTTAATTGAGGGAGATATTGGAAAATATGATTAGTTGACGGGTGAGGTACAACTCTCGAATATGATTAGTTGAGGGAGAGCTACAACTTTAGTTGAGGGAGAGGTAGAACATTAGAATAGGATTAGTTGAGAGAGAGGTACAACTTTACAATAGGATTTAGTTGAGGGAGAGTTACAACTGTAGCTTTGGATTTAGTTGAGAGAGAGCTAGAACTTTAGAATATGATTAGTTGAGGGAGAGCTACAACTTTAGAATAGGATTACTTGAGGGAGAGGTACAACTTTAGAATAGGATTTAGTTGAATGAGAGGTACACCATTAGAATAGGATTTAGTTGAGGGAAAGCTACAACATTAGAATAGGATTTAATTGAGGGAGAGGTAGAACTTTAGAACAGGATTAGTTCAGGGAGAGGTACAACATTAGAACATGGTATAGTTGAGGGACAGGTGGAACATTGGAATAGGATTAGTTGAGAGAGAGGCACAACATTAGAATGGGATTTAGCTGAGGGAGAGCTACAACTTTAGAATAGGATTAGTTGGGGGAGAGCTACAACTTTAGAATAGGGTTAGTTGAGGGAGAGGTACAACTTTAGCATTGGATTAGTTCAGGGAGAGGTACAACATTAGAATATGAATTCAACAAAGGTAGCAGGCACCCCTCTCTCGGAGGAATATGGCATGATAACCTGTTCAGTGGTTGTTAGCCACATTGAGAGTTCGCAGCCATCTGCTTTTTGCTCACTGTACCTTTCACAGATGGGAAATACCCACTTGCATATCAGTCTTTGGCCCACCCACATGGGCAGTCCAGCACTGAAATGCTATGGCAATTCCTCTCTGAACAAGAGTATCAACAGCAACCCCATACACGTGTTTCAGCCTTGTTGGGTGTCATCAGTGAGGTGAATCTGAGCCTCTCTAAGCACAATGAGCAGGGAGTCAACATCTGGTTGCCCCCAGGTAACCTAGGGTGACCAACCCCAAGTTCCTTCAAAGAATTCAACAAAGGTAGCAGGCGCCCCTCTCTCGGAAGAACAAGGCATGATAACCTGTTCAGTGATTGTTAGCCACATTGAGAGTTTGCAGCCATCTGCTTTTTGCTCACTGTACCTTTCACAGATGGGAAATATCCATTTGCATAACAGTCTTTGTCCCGCCCACATGGGCAGTCCAGCACCGAAATGCTATGGCAATTCCTCTCTGAACAAGAGTACCAACAGCAACCCTGTACACGTGTTTCAGCCTTGTTGGGCATCATCAGTGAGGTGAAGCTGAACCTCTCTAAGCACAGTGACCAGGGAGTCCACGTCTGGTTGCCCCCAGGTAACATTAAAATAGGATTTAATTGAGGGAGAGATTGGAAAATATGATTAGTTGACCAGTGAGGTACAACTTTAGAATATAATTAGTTGAGGGAGAGCTACAACTTTAGCATTGGATTTATTTGAGGAAGAGCTACAACTTTGGAATATGATTAGTTGAGGGATAGGTACAACTTTGGAAAAGGATTAGTTGAGTGAGAGGTACAACATTAGAATAGGATTTAGTTGAGGGAGAGGCAGAACTTTAAAATAGGATTTAGTTAAGTCGAACATTGAAATAGGATAGAAGATCTTTTTGTTACTACTATAAAGGAGAGCATGCATGCCAGTGGCACCGTTGCATGACATGCACTGCTATTTCATTATCTACCCAGCAACTTTTAACACTAAAGCTGCCTTAAAAACAGCAAACAAACTCACCCTTAAATGCAACCCTGGCAGGTCAACTACTAACACTTACCTCGACCATGTCTATGAAGAAATACATCACAGGCAATCTCTTCTTTACTGACCACTGATGTAGCCTGGCTCTCTGGCCTCCCCCTACATATGGGGGTCCTGGTAAAGTGAATGGCCCCAACAGACGCCTAACACCAGCATGGTCTGAAACATTTACTGCAACAGCACTATCCTGGTGCAAGACAATCAGAGATGCGGGTCTCTCTTGCCAGGACCCCCTCTCTCACTGCTGCCCTTTGCAGCCTCAACCCTTACCCCGTTCATGACCAAGAGACTCACTCGAGGGGATGCCCCATCTTTGGGAGAGCACCTACATATGTCACCTGGCCGAACAATCTTGTCTGTCAGACTTCCCCCCAGCTCACTGTGCTTCAGATCCCGCTCTCCCGTGTCAAGACTTTCAAGCCAAAATCAATCCATAACATTAAAATGCTTAACTGCAGATCAGACACCAAGCATGACAACCGTAATCCTCAATGTGCTGGCAGACCTAGACAAAGCCTTGCCTTAATAAAGACAAGGTCCACAGAAAACTGCACCTCTTTTATATGTATTCAACTTTGCACGGACTACAAAATCTTGGCTAACCAATCACCTTGGAGAAGGATTTGCAATCATTTACCCTGCCTATCTCAAGATGCTGAAATCCTCTCTACCGCGTTGTTTGAAAGCTTGCGATGTCCCTATTTGTTGGACTCCAAAACCACCATATCCATTGCTGTAATGTACAGACCACCTGTGTTGCCACAGTTTTCCTAAAAGTAGGGGACGATTTTAGGATTGATATGAAAACACTGTTTCTACTTCACATTGTTGAATTGTGTGTCTTGCCAACGTACTCTAGGACCAGTATATTATATAAACAAACTCCACTCCTAGAATATGTGAGGAAAGTGCTATATAGTGGAGAGAAAAACACCTCTCTCTGGTGTGATGTCAAACAGGTGCACTGCTTCCATATGTAGCAAAGGCGTTTCTAGTGGCGTCCAATCCAGATCATGCACACGTTTCTATCAATCACCATCTGATAGGCACAGTACCCAAAGTAAAAACTGTTGGGGTCGCCATCGCTTAGTGCAGACGCCCACTAGACACTTGAAAGCACTTATCGGTGTCCAGGACTCTATTCAAATTTCAGATCCAAGGATTCCGTGCGATTGACATGCCCCAGATGCCGACGGGTCAAGGGAAAAGAGAGGTCACACCCTGTAAAAGCAGCCGTTGCTTGGAACAAATTGCCTGCAAACGGACGCTGTGAAAGAAGTCTGCCAGCATTCAAAAAAACATTACAATTTTCTTATTCTCTTAGGTTAGTCTCCTTTTAGAAATGTTCTATTACATATCCCCCTCTGTTTTGATCTGCCTTTCTCCGTGCCCTGATGCCTATGGGCTACAGCGCGTTAGAAATAGATAAATAAATAAATAAAATAGATAATATCCTATTCATGGGTGACCTGGACAACCGACATGCGTGGGCACACCCTGGATGCTCCAGCCAGGCCCCAGGACAGTCTCTCTTCCCTGGACAGACCTGCCAATCAAGCTACGCAGCATCATCTTGGAAGCGCCCCACGAGACCACATCTCTCTCCAGCTTATGGAATGGATCGTGGTGCTTCGCTTCAAGGAAGCCGCCACCTCTTTGATGCCCAACAGATCTCTTGGAAACACCATTAGGCATAACCTTGAGCAAGACACCACTAAAGTACTAGACCTCATGGTCCCTGTCATTCAACAGGTGCTGAAGCTCCCAAACAAAATGATCAATATGTGACTTGATGGCAAGCTGCCCTCCTTGGAAGGGCTAACAGAAAACATGAGCACAAACGGCAAAAAACTAAGAATAAAGAGGCAATGCAATATGTCTGAGGCGCAAAAGAGAATTTCATTATGAACTAATCATAAAAATGTATTTCCTCCAGAAATGCATTTCTTTGCGCTTTCTGAGAGATTCAAGATTCCCAAAATACTAAGTGCACCTACCATGTGCTTTCCCACTACTCCCAGAACTCAGCCGCTTGGTGGCATTCTAGCAAAGTTTGGCCAAACCAAGATCCCTGGAATCCTCAACAGGATTGCCGCAAAGCCAGGATCGGTCAGACTGCCTGGCATCATGGTGCCCCGGAATGGAACCCCTCACTCTCTCTCTCTCTCTCTCCCTCTCTCTCTCCCTCTCCCTCTCTCTCTCGCTCCCTCTCTCTCCCTCTCTCTCCCTCTCTCTTTCCCTCTCTCTCCCTCTCTTTCCCTCTCTCCAATCTCTGCTGCAGGTGAACTCACCAAGATTGCTATGAAAATAAATGCCTCTTTGGAGCAGCCGCCGTCATCAAAGGGAGCATTACCACCTGAGCCTGATTCTAGGGGCCTCTCATGAATAATTACTTTTCCCATGGAGAGTTTCCAAAGGGTCTCACGGTGTCTATCATCTCTCTGGTGTTCATAAAGAACACCCTGTGTGTATCCTGCACTCCTGGCAAACTTCCGCTTCATCACACACTATCCTTTCATGAAGAAACATCCGGAAGAAGGTAGCTTCATCACAACAGCTCCTTGACTACAGCCAATCAAATAATGTTCTGCCTGATGACCAATCAGGCTTCCGACGCACGTACAGCACTGAAACGACCTCACTCCATATGAAGAAAGTGTTCCTTTCAACTCTTTATGAAAATAATCCAGCTGTTCTCTTTCTATTTGACGTATCTGCAGCATTTAACATTGTTAATGGAAAGAAGTCTACTGCAGGGACTCCAATGCCCCATACGCATCCAGGCCATTGCCCTCTTAAACGTGCAGAGAAATCGAAATTGCACAGCACTGCAACTATAAATGTGTTCACTGACCAGCGCTAATTATTTTATGACGCAAAATTTGTAGAAAGTAAAGAATTGTGATTTGTGTTCTTTTCAACTCACTTTCGTGATATATTTATGTGGAGAAAAGTGTATTGTGTTGCGCCATGGTTTAACATGCTGTTGGACATTTCAGTGCGAGTTTCATAACATCTAATCCAAATAAACCTAAATATATTTCCTGTACACCCGCCTGGTTCTTGGTTCATTGGTAGCTCAGGGGGGAGGGATCTAAAGGGTATCAGATGAAATTGAGACAGGTCTGAATAAAGGAATCCATCAAACAGTTGTGTGACACCACTGCCCCCAAACAACAATCATCCACACCACCAATAAGTAAGGAGTTGGGCGTTAGTGTGCTAGGTTGGGTGGTGGCCAACTTGGGACAACTAGTGAGTTCCCACCAGTGAACAAAAGTGGACCAGCACTCTGGTAAAAGTGAGGCAGCAGCAATTCTAGTGGGATCAGCGGGAAGAGGCCACCACTAGTAAGGAGGGCGGCACTCAGGCCAGTGGTTTGCAAGGCCAGTACAGCCAGCTCACAGGCCCAGCTGCGAGGTTGGCCCATAGCACCCAAAACAAATAAAGGTGTGGGGGAGGAGCTGGCAGGAGCCACGGTGCGGAAAAGTACAGTGGTGCAGAAAGGAACCGGTGAAAGAGGGGCCGCAATGGTGCCGAGTGTCAGCAGCCGACAGGAGCAGCATTCCGGCGGCATTTGTGACCAACCTAAGAGCAGCTGGAGAGATGGGTACCTACAGTGAGATCGTGGAGGATGGGAGTGAGGGAGGGCATACGTCTACCATATGGGGTCCGCAGAGGAGCGCGGATTGCGCTTGGAGGAGATCTTCTATGTAAGCAGCATAATGGTGACGTCATCTAATCCTTCAGGGCAGGGACCGTTTGCGTGTCCAGTGACTTGGTCTCACAAGAAAGCACCCAAGGAATCCCTGTGTGTTTCACAGCGCTGGAAACATGCCATTGGAAGTGCATCGACGTGGCGACTAAAAAGAATGTGTTGGAGCCCAGCATATTGTTAATGTAGGTTTCCAAGCGGCGTCTGTCAGAAGGGAGCGGGTGGACGCCATCCCCCTGGGTATTTTAGAGGGTGTGTGTAAAATGAACAGAAATATCCTGTCTTTTTTTTAATTCGTGAATTTTCCCGGTTCTGGACTTGAATCATGGTTACCAGGTTTGCAGGCCAGGAACTTCGAGCTGATGATATCGGCAAACAACTAAAGCTATGTCACATTTCAGGACTGCAAGTTCCAGGGAAAACATCGGCATTGGTTCTTGGACTTTAACACCTGCACACCTTTTTTACATTTTCAAAACAGTATTAGAAGAAAATATCTTCTTGGTGTTTTTGTGTGTGTTGATTTTATGGATGGCAAATGTTATAAATCCTGTGCATTATGTATGGTTATGCAAAGCCAATTGAATGAAAATTGCATGTTTCCCTTTGACATGCTAATTTCTGGCGATGCCACATCCGATTGCATGTTAATGAGTCCCCCCTGCTTTGGTTGACCCCTGTTGATAAGATGTAGGAAGATGCATCATGGCGCATATCAAGGTATTGGTGAGGGGTGGGGCTTCAGAGCCAGTGGTGCGTCCAGGGAGTGGCCTGGGATGGCGCGTGCTACCCTTTGGAATCTGATTGGCCGCCCCAGGTGCCACCCCATTATCCTAAACTATGATCATTACTAGGGGTGGACTGGCCTTCAGGGAACTCTGGAGATTTCCTGGTATGCCTTTGCACCTTGGGCCTGTTTTGTGTGGTAACTTATTTTATTTCCAAATTTTCTCAGGAAAAGGTTGGGGCTTACTAAAAATATGTAATATGGGGCCTCTTTGAACATTTTTTCCAGGGCCTCTTTTGGCTCCCAGTCCACCCATGATCATTGTGTGTGTGTGTGTGCACTCGTACTGCATTCCTTCATGTACTTCAAAGGGACTCTTCCCTTTCACACTTTCCCCCAGAAGCTCACTGTCTCCAGAGCCCTGGTTCTTTCTAGGCTGGACTACTACAAGAGCCTCTTTCTCAAGCTGCCTTCCTCTACTCTCCGCCCTCTGCGTCTAATCCAGAACAAGACTGGGAGACCTATCCGTGGCATCAAACCAAGGGACTGTATCTCTCCAGCCCTCAAATCTCTCCACTGCCTCCCTGTGGCTGCAAGGATCAAGTTCAAGACACTTTGCATTGTCCAGAAGGCTTTCTGGGGCCGGGACCCACAATACATCCAATGCTCTCTTCCAAAATACCTTTCTTCTCGAGCCCTTCGCTCAGCTACCTCCAACTCTCTGAGGGCCAGACGCTTCCCTAGGCAGAGAGTGGGGGTAGATCACTCTCCTCTGCAGGTGCCTCCCTCTGGAATGGCCTCACTGCCCCTATCAAACTTGAGCCGGACCACCTGAACTTCCAGAAGCAGCTCAAAACGTTCCTCTTCTCCTCTGCTTTCTCTCTCTCCCTCCCCTGCTTTCCTTCTCTCCCTCCCCTGCTGACTTTCCTGACCTGCTTGTCTGCGGTACCTACTGGTTGCTTGGTAACCCTCAGAGTCTCACTGGGTACCAGGCTCTTTCTTGATCAGTCACCCTTGCACTGCCTCCGGGCCTACCACATACTTAGGAGCTGTAATTGCAACTCTACAGTCCCTTGTTCTCCTTGCACTACCCAAAGCCGCACTACCCTAGCTGCACTTACTCAGAACATTGCTGCCCTGTTTCCCCCCTCTCCCTTGCACTCCTCCTTCCTTTCACCTTGCACTTCTCGTTCTCGCACTTGCACAATCTGAATGACACATGGCCTAGTAAGATTGTTTGTCTTGTCCTCACTCTGTCTTCCCTCCCTTGTCTTGTTGCGCCTAGAAACACTTGTGTACAGGCAGGTTATATAAATGACTTATCATATCATGCCACACCTGCATAAGTCAGTGCCCCACTTGGGCCACCCCGTAAAAAGAGCCGGGACATGCCACCGCTCAAAGCCAAGTGAAGGGTGACGTTATTGTACTTACAGCAGTCAGGAGGAGTGTCCTCTAGCCAGATAGTGGGACTCATTTTAAGTTTGGCGGTCCAGAAACAATGGTACCTTTAAGCTTGCTGGTACCGTTGTATCTGGACCGGCAAACTACGGGTTCTGCTCAAATGGGAATGGGGATGGTCCGAGTTCCCTGAATGGGTAAATACCGGGCCCTTCAAGGTCGGAATGGCCCGGTATTTCCCCATTCAGGGGACCCGGACCCAAGTTTGGAGGTAGCCATGACCTTATCAAGGGCATGGCTACCTCCAAACTCGTAATGAGGCCCAATTTCTAGGCAAGATTTCTTTCAATGCAACATTTCCTCTCCGAGATAGAGAAAGCTAAGACACTGGAAAATACTTTCACTTTCTTATATAGAAAAATCATGTACTTTTACATGACACCTCGCATTTTCCCATGTTAAACCTGTTCCAGTTCAAACAAGTTGCAATACAAATGCTTCACTTATGAAGACAGACATGTTATTTAAATACTACAAAACAAAACCACATTTAGTTTACTAACACAGTAGGTCGATTTATTTTACTCACTCTTAAATTAAAAGGTTTTACTTCACTACCAAAACCGCAAACATTTATTGCCAATAGCACGATGTGCTAATAGCCTTATAGACCTGAATTCCGTGGGGCAAGGTGGGTGAAGCACAACTAGCGCCATGGAGTTCCTCGCCGGTATTTCCCACAATGCGTAGTACTTCACTCACTCAGCACACATGCCACCAGGGTCGGCCTTAGGGCAGAGACGCCCGGGCAACCATTAGCCCCCCGCCATGCCAGCTCAGGGATTCGTTCAAGGTCTCCCCCGAGCTGGCATGCTGGGACAAGGCGTGGCAGGCGCCCTATTGATATGAAATGCGTTTAATAACAATAGCATCAGCGGCTATTGAAAAATAGGGGAGAAGGGGACCGTCCAATTTTTGTTTTGATGCCTGGGGCACTGCCGCCACTAAGGCTGGTCCTGCATGCTACCGCCGGATTGCACATGGTAGATTGGGGCTCATTACAAGTATGCGGGTCCGGTGCGGAAACAACTGAGCCGGTAAGCTACAGGTCTGCCTGCCGGAGCTGCCGTGCCCGACAGGTCTGACCCTGCCGGGCACAGCGGCCATGGTAGGCAGACCGTCACAGAGGTGCTTCTGTGGTCTCTACTATGGCGACTTACAATTTACTGGCGCCTGACTTCCCGGGCCGCCGGGGTTGAAACCTCCTGATGACACCGGGAAGTCAGGTGCCAGTATATATTTACGGGTCCAGCGGCAACCCGCCGGTAGCACCGACACGGTTCCCGACAGACTCATAATAAGCCCCATTGCCTCCCGCAGTAGAGAGATCCCCCAGTGGACTAAATGTCCAGGAAGTACAGTTTTGGCAACAACTTTTCTCGTGCACTTGGAATGCTCAAAGTAATTTTAATATACTGCAATTATATTTAATCCCTAACACATTCTCCATTGCATTCGGTTCACTCATTAATTATGTACCAATGGCTTTTCTAAAGTAACTGCAAACATCCATTGTTCGGTAAGTACTGCACAGGTGTTTTGGTCCGGTGTTGCTTTTACGCTCAGTTGTTCGCTATATCTACGCAAACATCATGCCTAACTTTCCTTGGGGCGCGCGTCACGCGGCTGTGCCAGGAAAGGTTTGGCAAAGGAGGTTGCGGCCGTTTAGTTGCAATCCAATCCGAGTCCCCTCTCCTCTATGAGGAATTGAATTTCAAGGATAGGGAATCTCCTTAGAAAAACATGACCTCAAGAAGGGCTAAATATACCCCCTTGGCGCTGGTCATGTAAAGGCATGCGTAGTCTTCCTGTAACCGAGACCGGTGAGGCCTGGAGGCCGTCCCCAGGTCGCACCGAGCTCTGAGGAGAAACATGCGTCACAGACTGCGCCAAGGATAGATCGCCTCAGAAATAAACAGTGGGCCGGACATGGGAGAAAACGCTGCGGCCTGGAGGCCGTCCTCAGGCCCCACCGAGCTCTGAGGAGAAACATGCATCACAGACTGCGCCAAGGATAGATCGCCTCAGAAAGAAAAAGCCAATATCCCTTGGCAATTCAAAGCACCCGGAGTTTCCTGTACATTTAAATAAATAAAATACTCTGAACGACGTTTTAATGGGACCCGTTCGTAATACGTTATTCTCTGGCAAATTGCCGTTCTGATTCCCGTCATGCAACAGCTAACCAAGGTGTCCATCAGTACGGGCCTTGATCCTTTACTGCAGGGCATTTCGTAAATGCTCAGAACAACCACACATTACCCATTTGTTTAATAACACCTATAACATGCCAATACATTTAAATGTTGTGTCATGCATTTCTATGCTGTGTATACAGGGGTCAAAATGTGCACTGTTAAATTCTGCCCCTCTGAACCCACCCTCCGACCCCATACCAGCCCTTATCCATACCTCTCAACCTTTTTATCAGAACCCTACTCGCCCATACGTTTCAATGGCTCTCACCTGCAAGAACAACATCCGCAGTGGTGATACAAAAGGTTTATTTGTTTATTTATTTGTACATTTATAGCAGCGCACGTAGTCCCGGCATCTAGGCGCTTGTTAGAGTGCAAAGCGGAAGATGAGAAAGAGGCAGTCGTTACTTTCTTTCTGAACGCTGGGTAGGAGGGTTCTGCCTGCAAGTTGGTGGGGAGATTGTGCCAGAGGGTGCCAGCGCAGACTGGCACCTGGGTGTCTCCAGGCAATGTTTGTAGACTAAGCCTTGCAGTCTTGTGCAGGCTAGTCTTTTCGCCTGCTGGATGGGGTACGTAGGTGCATGGCTGGCTAGGCACTGGTGGGTGATAGAGAGTGCCTTATTCCCATCCTCATTCCCTCCTTCCCCCAATACAAACACTATGCATGGGTCCTTTGTTCCAGCCTTCCTCGCCCAAACACTGCCCTTTACCCCTGTACTATCAACACTGAAAGAAACACAGGGAAAGAAAATGACCCCCACATCAGGCAGCTATGTGCACCCTCCCCTTTACAATCTCCCATGATTCGCATCACATGAGGGGAATGCCCAGCACTGTAGCCACCTGCACCTATCACCTGCACACACTGCTGTGCCTGCAGCAATTTCACGTTATTCGTGCTCATATGCAGAAAATGAAACGCGGATCAATTTCGGTGAGGGGAAAAGTGGCTGTTCCGGAATATTTCCAAAACAGGCAATTCATTTAAAAGATGTTACTCCTTAAAATGTGACACTAGAATATTCCTGCAGCGCGTACGTTCGAACCCCCAGTAAGGCGGAAGCAAAAACAAAGATGTACTTCTCTGGCACGGTTCACCCCCTTTCGGCGCTGCTGTTTTGCCGCAGGCCGGTTTGGCGCGACCGCTTTGGCGCAGCAGCCCTTTCGGCGTGCCCATTTTGGCGCAGAAGCCTTTCTGGCACCGTCGATTTGGCGCAAGGGACGTTTGGACGTGGCTGGCATTGCAGCCACACCTAAACACCCTAGTGCCAAAGAAAATGGGGAAAAAAACACCCAAACTGGCCCTCGGCGAAATCAGTCAGGCTTTGTGGTTGGTACCGACTGTGCTTTTAAGCTGCAACTGCTGTCTACGATGGCCTGCTTGTCATTCACAGCAGGCAAAATCAACCTGGGGCGTCTCCTCTGCAACATTACAAGGCTGTGAACCCGTGATCTGCAAGTTACAGAGCTCCAGCCTGGGCTGTGCATTGCAATACCGGCACGGGTTCAGCTGGAACGAAATCAGCGCTGTCAGCCCAAGGCAACCTGCTCATTCAATACCCTGTGTAAAATGCCAAGCTGTGGCAGATTTGAAACGCAACCCGACGCAGAAGTAGGAGTCATGCTGGCCAGTGCGGTAAGCTGCCCTACATGGAAGAACACAGAAAAGTCTTCTGTTTAACCAAGACTTTTTCCAGCAGTGATAGTCCTGCAGTGATAGTGTTTTGATTTATATGTTTCCACAGGTTTGTATTTGTATTTATTAAGTTTATATAGTGCTTTCCGCAAAAGCGCTTTACATTAGAACAAGAATACATTGTAATAAACAAGAAGCATAAAATTACAAAGACACGAAACAAACCATCAAAAACGTATGTAGGTCAATTTACCAAGGTCTAAAAGAGGAATAGAGCCGAGGAAGAGGAAAGGGAAGTAGAAAGGGAGGTCAGGGCGGGGTAAGAAGATGAGATAATGGGAGGAGGGAAGGAGGGATGAGGGAGAATGGGGAAAGAGGGGCATGTAGGAAGGAGGGAAGGGATGAAGTAGGGAAATAGTGAAAGAAGGAGAGGAGTCAAGACGGGGTTTGAAGAAGGAAAGATTTCAAGTAGGCGCGGAAGGAGGAGTAAGAGGAAATGGAACGGATAGAGAGAGGTAAAGAGTTCCAGTGTAGAGGGAGAGTAGAAAGAAAGGATAGAGGAAAGGTAGGGGGGAGCAAGATCATGAAGAGATTTAAAAAACGAGACAGTGGAAGTTCAATTTAAGTTGGGAGTGAAAGGGAAGCCAGCCAAGAAAAGAAAGCGAAGAGGAGATGGAATCAATGTTGGGCTATCATCAAGCAGGCGCAGGGGGTCAGCGAGGAGGGCTCCAGCGGCAGAGAGGGTGCCCCTGAGCCAGTGGGGGCCACCCCAGAGAGCGGTAGCCTCCAGGAGCTCCGTGAGCAGGGCAAGGATGCCGAGCTGAGCAATGCCCCCCCAAGTGCAGCACAATGTGTTAATGTCAAATGCAATATGAGCGCCTTAGAAGTGTGTGGGAGTGGCGGGCCATTCGGGCCCCCCTCACCCATTCAGTTCAAGATGCATCACTTGCTCGACCAACAGTGGGGGATGCTTCCTTCGCCCCTGTGTGCATAACCAGCCCCCGCGCTGATGACGACATAGGTGGGGCTGTTGTAGAGACACTTGGCATCCATTTTGGGCACCCTCGACTCCATCTTTGGACTAGGACTCACTGCAATAAAGCAAAAAGTCTTCTCTCCCCTCTGCAGCGCCTCACACAGTGCGCTCCAAGGCCCCCACCTTTTCTTCCTGAGTCTGAAAGCCTTGCAGCTCCATTCTCACGCCTGAGCCGGAGGTAATTGCAACAAAATAGATGTAACGCCTCACCCTTCCTCTGAGATCACTGTCCTGTGTGTGAACCGGCTCGAACCAGGCCTTGCAGCCCATCCATCTCCACAAACCTGCATGTACCCTCTTACCCCCGCTGTTGGAAAATTACTGCCAATATAACCCCATGGACCGCTAGGTATTCTCTTGATGTACCCGACGTGTAACCTCGGTGTGATGCCCACCCCAGTGTGCCCCAACTAACAAAGGCCAACCTCTGTCACAGTATATTGCACCTTAGAACTGACAAATGTCAGCATGCCCCCCCAGTTCTTCTGATGTGCCCAGACCCACTCCATGATCAATGATCCCACCTAGGCAAGACCCCCGAGTCCTGATAAACCCTGCAAGTCCCCAGTGAATAATGATGCCATCATAAACCTAGAATTTATAGAGTATAATGATTTGCTCAAAGGAGCCTTAGTGACTGTTATTTAGTGCATGCTCAAAACAATATGTTATGTTAGATTATTTAGTGTCTGCTCTGCTTCATCATGAACTGACCCTCACCCCGCCCGGACACAGGCAACTGGACCTCGTGGCACACGCCCTCCCGCCAACTGAACAACCAATCCAGCGGGAGCAACGTCATCAAAGACATGTGTAGCCAAATGTTTTATCCAATCCTGTATCCATGTAGTCCCCTATAGCATGATGTCAGTTGTGACGTTTTTTACCTTCTTAAGTTGCCACATTTGTAATGTTTGCCAGAGCGCTCTCGGGCAGCAGAATTCTCTGGATGCCAATTTCATATAAACGACTTGCAGCCTGTTCTCCTGGTCTCATTCCCCGCTGGGTTGTGCCTTATTCCTTTGTGTTTTTGGACGTATAAGAAGGGAAGTGCGCCTACATTTTTGGTGAACCCCACGACGTGATTGGGACAGGTGCCTCGAGGCCCCGTGCCGTGCGGCGAGATCCGGGACACCCCCGTAAAAACCATCGCCTCCCCGGTTGACCAGTTCGTGCACACAAAAAGAGCAGTTCCAAGGGTTCCCATTGCCAAATACCCAACTAAACACTGCTCGCCAAGGCGGGCCACGGCTTGGTTGGGGTGTAGACCAGATTGTGGATAAACTGTGAACGGTGGCTCTCGGACCACCCAACTGAACACGTGAGTACTGGTGTTGAGACTTTTCAGGGGAGGAAAAGGGAAGAGGGGAAGAAGATAACGGCTTGGGTAAAGATCTAGCAGAGTGGGGCAAGGTATAGGGTCTGTGTGAATGTTACTGAGGCTTTTTTTCTTATCTATCCTTGATATGGCCATTAGGTATTTGTGGTAAAAAGAAGTAGAAGATAAATAAGGAAGCTTAGCCCGAACAGGGTAGAAGGCGGCGCCGCATAGCATTGTCTCGTCCAGTGCAGGGAATAAATGAAGATAAAGTGAAAAAAGTAGGAGTCTCATATATTCAGCAGACTCAGAGTAGTAATTTAGATTATTCTTTTTCCGTGTGAGCAGAATTCTTGAAAAGGTAGCCCGAGGGGGCTTAGAGGTGGGGGAGTGTGTGAGACAACAAGAGTAAGAAGCGATAAGGTAAAACAAGCAAAAAAGGGGAGAACGAGAAGGTAGTTTATGTTACATGTTCTCTGTGTGTCTGTTACATGTCGGTCTGTCAGTAAGTGCCATTTTATCTGTGGTTTGAGAACTATAACGATTAACAGGAGAAGGTGTTGACAAAAAACCTGTGATTTTTGACCAAGAGGGTTTTTGAATAATTGAAGAGCAATTAAAGGTATCTGTCGACGCAATTAAATTCCAAGAGTAAGAGGTGTAAGTGAAAGGGGATTGGTTTAATTGTTCCCAGGGGGGAGGTAAAGAAAGTTGTGAACGTACATTCATTTCGAGAAAGGAAAGAAAGAGCAGCTAAACATAAGTCAGAGCAACACACTGTTAGCACACATCTGTCAACATCTCCCTCTACATAGTGAGAAAATCCAAAAATATAATGATCAGTGGGTGACGGAGATAAAAGGAGACAGTGTACAGCCTATATGGCCAGAGGGAGGATCATTTGATAAGAGGGTACTGCATCTGGTATCAACACACCTGCTGGCAAAATACTGAGGTAAGCAGTTACAGAATAGAAGGGAGTTACCAGATCTGTGGCAGATGTTTGAAGAAGCAGCACCTAGTGGTGAGGTAAGTAAAAATAAAACTATAAAAAAGGAAGAAGTACAGGAGTGGGGAGAAGGGTGTGCAGGGGGAGAAGGTGCAGCACCGCCAAAGGAGAACGAGTGCACAAAAATCTACCCACTGATGACAAAGCCTGTCGAAGGGTATAGTGAGCCCCTGTATGTTCCAGCGAGCACCACCTCCACACCCAGGTCAGCAACATCACCTACCGCCCCGCCTCCCTATGAGACAGGAGGGCTGTATGGACCAACCAGTGCCCCTCCAGTGGATATTGCACGACTAACAGGGATCTTAGATAGACAGCTTGTGCATGCAAAGATGGAGATAACACGATTGAGAGCATTGTGTGATCCGGGCCAAATGCTGCCGGGGGGAGGGGAAACACCACCATTGACAATGGGTGACCTTACACCTCCACCGAGTGTTGCCGGAGCCAGTGTTGCAGGGGCAAGTGTTGCGGGGGGGTCTATACACTCCCCGCCGCCGCCGGTGCCAATTCCGAGGGGACAAGAACAAGAGTGGCAGTCGGGAGAGTTCCAGTTTCATCTAAATGGCAAACCTGTCAGGATAATACGACCTGCAACCCCACACATCCAAAGAGGGGAGGGACAAGAGGAAAGGGAGTCAGAGGAGGAAGTGGAAGAAGTATGGAGTGATTTAGATGAATATGAGGAAAGGAGCAGTGGCAGTGGGAAAACAGCTGCCATTCCACTTTGATCAGGAGGATGCTAGGTCACCACCCAGGTGGCAAGGGAGGTTGAGACAGAGAGTAGGAAACATACTGGTAAGTAAAAATCAAGAAAGGAACGGTAAGTAAGAGAGGGGGAAAACAAAGTTACAGATGCCTTTGATACACAAGGGGGCAGGGAGGCCCAGCTACATACCGTGGGCACAAATGGACAAGAATAATTTGTTGAAACTTCTCCCCCCACTTTCGGATAGGGCGGGGAAGAGGATAAACGCATTTCAAAAACACACGGCAGGGGTTCCTCTGGCCATAGAAGAGCTTGTTGGTGTCGGCTGTGGGGTATCAATCAGACACAGTGTGAGTAAAGGCAGGGTTTCCAGGAGTGACTATGAATTGCGACCGCCATGACGGGTCAGCGTTTAATAACATCAGGGCCCAAGTATGGGATGCATTGCTAAGGACATTTCCAGACACTCCAGATTTACACTTTGTGATGCAATGCACTATGGGAGAGGAGGAGGAGCCTACACAATTCATCCTCCGGGTGCAAGACCTGTGGAGAAGTGAAACTGGTATGCTGTGGGACCAATCAACTGCCTTGTTCTATTTCATAATAAAAAAAAAAGGGCTCCCAAAGGAGGTACAAAAGGCCTTGGATAAAATAGCTGGGATAGAAGCTAAGGGCTGGCCAGAGATTCAGTGTATAATTGTACACCATTGTAGGAGGATCAAAGAAAGGGAGAAGGAGATAGCGCAGCGAAGGCTGGCAGACGAAGCAAAGTTGGTACAGAATAAATTAGTGAAGGTTGCAGCCATGAATGCTACAACATCAACAGCCAGACAAGAGGAAGGTGAAGAAAGGGGAGGAAGCAGCCCAGTAAGGATGGCAGCAACATGGACGGGAAATGGGTAGGAGCAGTGGGACGGAGAGGAGCAGTACGGAGGGCCACAATGGCAGGGGAGGCCTACGAGAGGACGAGGTGGGTACAGAGGACCAAGAGGTGGGTTTAGAGGAATGGGAAATAGAGGATTTGGAGGGCCTGTGCCAAGGGGAGGACCACAAGGATCATGTTGGACCTGTGGAAGGTGGGGGCATTACTCACGGGAATGCAGAATGAGACCTATAGGATATTACCATGGGAAATTAACAGCAATACAGTCACCCACACCCAGGCAGTCCCTATGGGTTACCTATGGGAGGGAATGGACAACAGGAACAATGCTATAACGAACCACAAATGCAGCAGAGACAGCCACCGCAACAACATGCACAGCAGAGAGGTATGTCGTAGCCAATGGCACAACAAAACACTAATATTTTTGCAACATCTGCAAACGGTGCACCGGCACCTTTCTGTGGTGTGGCAGTAGTGGGGGACAATGTATTCTCTGTACCAGGAACAGAGACATATGCAGATTAGGACAGCCCACAGAAAAAACTTGCGTGTCCAGTCCTATCCACCACCCTACGCACAGAAGAGGAATCACTAGTGGGGGTGGAGATAGGCAACAAAAAGTTCATCTTTATGGTGGACTCGGGAGCTGAAAAATCGTGCCTCATGGAAGGCTGGTTTCCGCTCTCGGGCAGAAATTTGGTGGTGCAGGGGTTCTCTGAGGCTATTTTAAAAGTTTGCTTGGAAAACTTTCAATTCCAACCAGGGTGGATTGGTTGGTGGGAGTTGAAGTTCTGCTTGCACCTCCTTTGAATTACTTCTTGATTACAATATACTAGTGATAACTAGCGCACAGATACTCAGTTTCGAATCCACACTTGTTCACTATTTTAAAAGTTCCTTACACAAAAGACCTTGACATAACAGTGGGGGGGGCAGTGTGAGCACCCCTATTGTATCATGAAGACTCGCCGATCAATTTGTTAGGAAGAGACCTTCTGAGCAAGTTGAACATGACCATATCCTTTACCGAGAGGGGAAAAGTTTGTTCGACCCCAGGAGTGTGCCCCGTGCGGGCAATGTTGATGATTAGCACAATGATAAACAAAGTTGCGGTAAGAGGGGTGCCTATTGATATGGGCATGTTTATTTATGGCATCAGAGTAATGGCAAGGGTGGTGCCAGAGATAACAAGACAAGAATGAAAGGTGCCTTCAGATTTTGTTTTCCGCCCAATTGTGAACACAGATATTGTCCCAGGAACGATTTTGTCTATTGATTTGGAAGGGGTACAAGTGTCAAGCAAGCGTATTGCGGTGATAGGACTGGACACACATGGATGCGAATGGAGGACGGTAGATCCAAACATAATGTTGCGCAATTTAACTGATGAAGAGCTATTTACTGATAATGAGTGTGATGAGGAGATAATAATGGAAATTAGTGTGCCATGTGACATCACGATTCAACACAGAGAGGTACACAACCCCTTCTTGGCCAGTGTCAACATACCACCCACTATATTTGAAAAAGACATGGAGAAGGTGTTGCCAGAAATATGGACAACAAGCTCACATGACGTAGGGTAATTGCAAGAGGTCACACCAATCAGGATCAAATTAAACCCAGGTGCCCTACCACCTAGAGTAAAAGAGTACAACAGTACCCCTTATCAAGGGAAGCAGAAGAAGGGATACGAGAAACAATAAATGCATTACTGGAACAAGGGATAATAGCGCCATCAAATTCACCATGTAACACAGCAATTTTCCCAATCAAAAAAAGCAAAAGGGAAGGGCTTGGAGGATGATCCAAGACCTACGCCCACTCAATGACGTGATACAGAAAGAGTTCCCATTAGTTCCCGATCCAGAATCAATATTGTGCAGCATACCAAAAGATGCTACGTGCTTTACAGTGGTGTACTTGAAAAACGCTTTTTTCTCGATCCCACTTGATCCAAGCTCCCGATACCTCACAGCGTTTACACTGGGGGGAAACAGATACGAACATTGCAGATTACCTCAAGGGTATTGTGAGAGCCCCAGCATTTTTAATAGAATATTGCATGAAGATCTTGGCAATATTGATGTAAAGAACACAATAATACAATACGTAGATGATTTACTTGTCTGCAGTGACAGTGAGGAGAAGTGCAGGGCCGATTCGATAGCACTGCTAAATTTATTGGCCACGAAAGGATACAAGGTGGACAAAGGGAAGCTGCAATATTGCCTAGCAGAGGTGCTTTACCTAGGACAGTTGATTTCAAAAGACGGTAAGAGAATTTTACCAGACAGAGCAGCTGAAATACGTCACATGATCATACCAAAAACAGTTAAAGACATGCAGAAATTTCTTGGTATATGTCATTATTGCCGTGCATGGATACTGGACTACGCAGCTTACACGCTCCCACTGTTACAGGCCCTAAAAGAAGCACAGAAGAAAAATGTCCCAATAAAATGGTCAAATGAAATGATGACACAATACTTTAAGTTGCAGGACCTCATCACACGCTCCAGTTTTAGCGAACCCAGACTATGAGTGGGAGTTTTACCTCTTTTCACACAGCAATGGCATCCTCATGACTGCAGTGCTGACTCAAAAAACGTCATTAGGTCACAAGCCATTGGCCTATTATAGCAGCACACTCGATTCTGTAATGCAGGGGCACTTCGCACGTGAACAAGCTCTCGCTGCAGCGGCCTTCGCAATAGAAAAAAGCGCCACGATTGTTATGGGATGCTCTGTAACTGAATGCTGAACACTCATTATTTGCAATCTTAGAAAGATCAAAATCAACGTTGACAACTCAGAGAGCAACAGCGTATGAAATAATAATATCAAGACCCAATGTCCATGTCGTCAGGTGCAAATCAGTAAACCCAGCCACATTCATCACATAGCCCTGCACAGTGGAGGACATTAAAATACACGATTGTGCTACGTATGAAGGTGAAGGGGATGACATTCCTAAAGCAAGTGAAAATGCACTACAAGAGGGAGAGATATATTTTTTGATGGATTAGCATCTATAGACAGTGAAACGGGAGAAAAACATATGGGGGCAGTAGTTGTAAGAATGGAAGAGGAAGAATATGAAATAATTGTGCAGAAACGCCTACCCTCTCATTACTCAGCTCAGGCAGTCGAATTAACATCACTAATTGAAGCCCTACACACTGCTAAGGGTTGTGCAGTAACAATATATTCTGACTCAGCATATGCTACAACCACGGTTCACTCAGGCCTCTCACGATGGAGATATGGGGGTTTCGCAGGGCAGATGGGTCACCAGTGCTGCATGCCGCCCTGTTAAATGAATTGATTGACGCATTAGCAGAACCGTCAGTAGTAGCTTTGGTAAAATGCCAGGCCCACACAGCAAATACAGACTTCATCTCATTGGGAAATGCGGCAGCAAACGCAGCAGCGAAAGATGCTACGTATTTCAATATACCACCAACAACAGAATGCATTATAAAAACACCAGCAACAGAGATACAGGGAGAAGGATATAACAATACACCAATTGCCCAAGTGATAGAACTTCAAAAGCGTGCGCCCAGTGAGGAGAAGGAGTTATGGGTCAAAAGAGGGTGCAAATAATCAGCGAATGATTTGATATGGAGACAAGAGTTAACAGGGAAGGTAGTGAGGCCAGTAGAACTACTAGAAATTGCATTTCAGCAGTTTCACTTCCCGACACATGTGACAAAACAACACATTGCCGCAGACATACAGGACAATTGGTTTGTCCCGAACTTGCAAGAACAGCTGTCCAAATGTACCATAGAATGTACTACATGTCAAACATACAGTTCAGGAATGACACTGAGAACATTAAGAGGAACACTGCCACGACCAATAGGACCATTTAGAGAGCTCCATATTGATTACGCGGATATGGGAGAAAGGTGCAATGGAGTGAGGTACTTAATTGTGATTTTGTGCCCATTTTCAAGGTGGGTTGAGGCTGGACCGTGCCCCCACCCTGACACCAAGTGTGCCGCGAAGTTTATGGTGCAGGAGGTCTTTTCAGGGTGGGGAATTTGTGATGTGGTAAGATCAGACAATGGCTCACACTTCGTGAATTACCTCTTCAAAGAAGTGACAATGTTGCTGGGGGTCAAGCACAAACTGTGTTCCATTTATCATCCGATGGCTAACGGAATGGTGGAGAAGATCAACGGCCTACTGAAAAGCAAACTTTCCAAACTGTGCAACACATTAAAAAAGAATTGGGTATATTGCTTACCCCTAGCACTGTTCCAACTCAGAACGCAACCAAGCAAGGACCACCATTTAAGCCCCCATGAAATAGTAATGGGCAGGCACATTCATACACCACTATCCCCGATAAGAGGGGCTTTGGATGCTCACAGAGCTGCCACAGTGCTGGGGGATGAGTTCAAGGAATAACTCACCAATCTGACCCACGCAGTGCATAGCATAGCAAGACAAATTGCACCACCATTCACAGGGAATGCTGCGACAGATATTGCCATGCCAGCACAGGACAGCCCAAAGGGCCAATTAATGCCTGGTGAGAATGTGTATGTTTGGAGTTTTGTACGGATATGGAATTCTCCAAGGTTTCATGGCCTTATGAAGTGATATACTGTACACCCACAGTAGTGAAAGTGAAGGTATTGAAGTATTGGGTGTTTTTGTCAGATGTGAGAAAGGCACGCGATAGTGCAATCCATCAAACTAACCAAGGTAACAGCAATGAAGTTGCAAGTGGGTAAGAAAGTATATGGCCAAGGTTTTAAAAGAGGAAATGGAAAAATATGCAAGGTGATTAAGAATGAAATGGGGCTATGTAATTATCGATTGGTATCCCTCACTGTCCCACTCTCACAATTCCTCCCTCTCTGTCTATTTCTCTCTCCCTCTATCTCTTTCTCTCTCTCTCTCTCTCTCACTCTCTCTCTCTCTCTCTTTCTATCTCTCTCTTCCCTCTCTCTTTCTTTTTCCTCTCTACCTCTACCTCTCGCTCTGTCTAACACAGCTTGCCCATCTCAAAATTTCTATGTTTAACGGTCTAACCGAATAATAAATGGAAAAAATATTTTATAATGACAAAGCAGGAAGAAAAAGTTGTGAGTAAAAGTGCCGTGTCGAAGATAATAAGATATGAAGATAAGAGAAAGATGTGCACATCCAAAAAGAAGAGTAAATAGAGTAACAGAGTAGGGGAGAATAATAACTGTAAAAAGGAAAATGTTTTTTATGTATGTTACTTAACCAATTTATATCGCCCCTTCAAGTGACACAATGGCAGAAAGGACTGCACTCACTGACGATGACACAATTTTAGTTAGCGATAGGGTAGTTGTTAGAGATAACAAATGGTATAGCTATGAGTGCGGAATAAAGTACTCAATTATTTTATTTTCTGTAATGTTATTTTTTTGGCATGGTATTACACAGTGTCTTTTATTGTAGAAGACATAAAAGAAGGGGGGAGTGGGGTAAACCTGATACGAGAAGGCTCAACGCTAATATGGGCCGGGGTAAAAACAATGTGGAGACACAGTCCCTCTGATAATACAAATCTCACCACGCTGCATAAGAATTATGACTCCCTTCCCACTGCCAATGACTGTAAATGAGACCAATCAGTATGATGGGGATTATTTTTGGGAAAATGAACCTGATAATAATGTTCAAACAACCGCAGAACCTACCTCACAAAGCACTATAATGCACTTTAACATTGCTACTACTAATAAGCCAGAAAGTCCAGACCCACAGGCCTGGGAAGCTGCTAATGAACCCAATAACACAGCATGGGCTGGGGTATTTCCCATACACTACCGAAAAGTAAAAATGACTTATGATAAGACGGGAGGGAGGAGAAGATGGAAAAGGGGGGCGGGAGGGAAAAGATGTGATGTATACCATGGGCTGGGACTAAATGAAATAGAAGACCCCCGCCACCCTGATCAGTCTAATAAATGGTATTCAGACAATAATGAGGGCTGCTACGTTTGCTCTCTCATACCGCACGCATCAGGTACACCTAAAATGCTTATACCTCAGGAAGTGCCCTTGCAAGATGCCCAATGTTTAACTAATCTTGTGTTATGTAGAATTCGGAGCACCTTCCAGGCACACACAGTTACAATAGAAATGCTGCAGAATGAGAAAACGTGCATGAGCAGGCGCCAAGGAGTGGTCTGCATCAAAGAGCCATTTTTCATCATAACAGGAACGAGATTCACAGAAAATAAGTGGCAGGATGAGACAATCGAGTGCAAAGCTGAAGGACTAAGAGTACTCACTGAAGAAAATTTCCAATGGGTCAAAGAAACGTGCACCCCCGTCTGGTCTCAACATATTGCAAAACTCACTTGGGTTACTGCTCTTGAAAAACCCATCAAAACACAAAAAGAGATTCCACATGAACTTTGCTTCCATAGAGAAGGGAAAGTGCCCATGGGAACCAACAGACAATGCAACAACACCATCATTATCCCAGACATGAAAAAAGGTACAGCTGCGCTCATGGATATGTATTGGCTGTGCGGTAAACAAGCTTATCTGCACCTTCCGGCATCATGGAGGGGCACTTGCACCCTGGCAACTCTGCACTCCGCGCTTATGGTGATCCCAGAAAGCAACATCCAAGGGTGGAAAGGTTCAGCTGGCAAATCGGCAGCAGGAAAATCGGCTGGCATATCGGCAGCAGGGCAATCGGCTAGCACGTCGGCAGCGCCCCAACCAGCGCCTACAGAATCGTACCCATACGATGTAATCTCTGGAAATGACCTGAAAGACAGACTGTCCCACAGAAAGAAGTCAAACTACATATCCACAGAATCCTCCAACCTTCTAGCTGAGATTCCTGCAAAATGCAAGTTTTACAACTCAGCAGAGACATTCTTTGCATCCCTCCTAACACCAGGGCTACTTGCACGGACCAACGCCAAATGGTTACAGATTGTCTGCTGGGAGCTGATCCAACTGGCCAACGACACTGAAGAGGGGTTCAATGTCATCAAGGTAGAACTCCGTGCCTTGCGACTAATGACAATGCAGAACCGGCACGTCCTGGACCTTCTCACAGCGATGGACGGCGGTGTTTGCTGAAAATTCGGGAGCGCGTGCTATACATTCGTACCTTCTGAGGATGTAGATAATGGGACCCTCTCCCACGTTATTCCAGCAGTACACAGCCTGGGGGAACGAATGCGGGAAGAAGGAGGAGTAGAAGCAAGCAGCTGGTTTGACAAGATGTTCAGTTGGGTACCATCCTGGTTCAGCATCATGATGAACATTTGTGTTCCAGTCATCGTCTTTATCTTACTATTTTTATGTGTGCACCAATTAGGGATCCGATGTTCTGCAAAATCTATGCCTAATTCAGCAATGAAGATGGTAACAATGGGCCGACAAGCAACGGTATCAACCATGATAGATGCCCAAATGCAACCTAGAGAGCCAAACCCCCCAAAATACCGCATGACGGCCGCCTACCATCAACATGGGGACAGGGTAGATAACTTGTATCATACTACGATCAAAGAGCCAAGAGAGCTGCAATGGTATAGGGAAGTGTGGCTCGTCCTGGATGGGGACGGAGGACTTTACATGACCTGTACACCTGATGAGTACGCCAGGAAAGGGCATAGTTTGGGAAGTGTATGTAGGGCATGGATGCCTATAAAGGGTACACCTGCATGGGATGAAGCGCTGGCTGAAGAAGAGTATTATCGCAATGAGAGTACAAACAAAAAGTAATTTGTTACTTTAGATGTAATGAAAGGGGGGAATGTGTGGGAGTGGCGGGCCATTCGGGCCCCTCCTCACCCATTCAGTTCAAGATGCATCACTTGCTCGACCAACAGTGGGGGACGCTTCCTTCGCCCCTGTGTGCATAACCAGCCCCCGTGCTGATGACGACATAGGTAGGGCTGTTGTAGAGACACTTTGCATCCATTTTGGGCACCCTCGACTCCATCTTTGTACTAGGCCTCACTGCGATAATACGAAAAGGCTTCTTTCCCCTCTGCAATGCCGCACACAGCGCGCTCCAAGGCCCTCACCTTTTCTCCCTGAGTCTGAAAACCTTGCAGCTCCATTCTCACGCCTGAGCCGGAGGTAATTGCAACAAAATAGATGTAACACCTCACCCTTCCTCTGAGACGACTGTCCTGTGCGTGAACTGGCTCGAACTAGGCTTTGCAGCCCATCCATCTCCACAAACCTGCCTGTGCCCTCTTACCGCCGCTGTTGGAAAATTACTGCCAATATAACCCCATGGCCCCGCTAGGTATTCTCTTGATGTACCAGACATGTAACCTCGGTGTGATGCCCACCCCAGTGGGCCCCAACTAACAAAGGCCAACCTCTGTCACAGTATATTGCACCTTAAAACTAACAAATGTCAGCATGCCCCCCCCAGTTCTTCTGATGTGACCAGACCCACCCCATGATCAATGATCCCACCTAGGCAAGACCCCCGAGTCCTGATAAACCCCACAAGTTCCCAATGAATAATGATGCTATCATAAACCTAGAATTTATAGAGTATAATGATTTGCTCAAAGGAGCCTTAGTGACTGTTATTTAGTGCATGCTCAAAACAATATGTTATGTTAGATTAGTTAGTGTCTGCTCTGCTTCATCGTGACCTGATCCTCACCCCGCCCGGACACCGGACACAGGCAACTGGACCTTGTGGCACGCGCCCTCCCGCCAACTGAACAACCAATCCAGTGGGAGCAACGTCATCAAAGACATATGTAGCCGAATGTTTTATCCAATCCTGTGTCCATGTAGTCCCCTATAGCATGATGTCAGTTGTGACGCTTTTTACCTTCTTAAACTGCCACATTTGTAATGTTTGCCAGAGCGCTCTCGGGCAGCAGAGTTCTCTGGGTGCCAATTCCATATAAATGGCTAAACTCTTGCAGCCTGTTCTCCTGGTCTCATTCCTTGCTGGGGTGTGCCTTATTCCTTTGTATTTTTGGATGTATAAGACGGGGAGTGGGCCTACACAAGAATGGCGTTCCCAAGGGTCAAGGGTTTCTTTTGTGCATTCAGTGCAAACCAGTGGAATGGTTTTTTCGGCACCTACTTGAGGTGATAATAGAACTGTCACTGTGACCCATTTTTCAGGTACTTTAAGTTTAACTTTGAATATCGTGGTGAAGCATCCCAACACTACAACTCCCACAATGCACCATTATGAGGAAATACAACCTGATTGGGTATCTGGTGACAGGGAGTCTTGCCCCACCCCTCCACACCCCCTGCAGGCTTAATTGGAGGAAACTTGCATTTAACCAGAACTATAACTCACTACATGCATTAGTATGGGTTTGGGGAACTAGTCGTGGACATTGGTAACTGTGAGTTGGCTTCTGATCTGTAGAGCACCAGTTACTTTCACACTGGTGCCCATTAACCATCTGGCCAAAGATAGTTTGTAGTAAACTTGCCCCGACACCAGTAAGGAGTGGGGTATAATGCATTCTGGGACATTTAGTCCTGTCGTGGTATACCTACTGAATGAAGCAGAGTGCCTTCTTCAACAGAATGTCATGTGGGGCCTCTGATCCATGCTAGATTACAATGAAGGATGTTAATGACTGTTGGATAGTTCGAGAACACGTTTGAATGTATCCACTGCATGAGAGAGTGCATTCTGGGAAATGTAGTCCTGTTGTGCCTGCATTCTTTGTGAAGGTCCAAGTATTGTTTATTGCGTTTTTGGATAACTAGGCCTAAACTGGCATACCTTGGCATGTGAGTGCAGTATCTGGGCATGGAAGGCTGTATCTAACATATAAGGCTGTATTTGCACGTAATGGCTTCAAATGGTACACAAGCCTGAATAGGCTGAATGCCGATTAGTGAATTTGGCAGCACCTGGGAAAGCGATGCTGCACCTGTGGCACGATAGCAGTACCTCCCCATCCGAGGCTGCAGCTAGCACGTGATGGTAACACTTGAATATATGCGGCTGTCCCTAGGCACACCGCTGCTCTATTTAGGCATACAGGACCGCACGTGATATCAAATAAAGCCAGTCCATTGGCTGTGTCGGTGATTGTTTACTTTGACTGCTACAGAAACAGCAGACACGGCCATAAGCAAGCAAAGCAGCTGGATTTGAACAGGAGAAGCACTGAACGCCATCAGGATTGCACGATCTAAAAGCAGAGGAGTGGACACCAGACAAGTGGCACCAGCGTGACGCATATCCCGCGGAGGCGGGCCATAGACTTCCCGAGGGAGACTCTCTGAGGTAGCATGAGCAGTTATGGTATGGTGTGGAAGTCGGAGGATGGAATGCCAGATTTTGTTTTTCATGGACAGTACAGTTTATTCTTGCACTTGCAGGAATGCCAGGTGAACCTGAACATTAGTCCGCACAAAATGTGGCATCCGTTGTGCAAAAAGATCCTTGTAGCGTAACGTCCCAGTGCCGAACTGGGCTTGCCAAAATGGGTGCGCTCAAATGTCCCCTGCGCCGAAGCAGTCGCGGCAAATCGCCCCGCGCCGAACTGGCCGCGCCAAATCGTCCGGCTCCGCTCTGGCATCCTGGAAGGGTGCTCCAGGGTGACAACAAATAAAGCAGGATGGTGGATTTTCTCAAACGTGATACCGTTTAGTTCCCCCCCACTTTGACCTCTGCACGTATTTTGCTGATTACACCTTGAAAATCCTTAGAGGATCTGTAACAATATGTTATTTATTTTTGGGGGGTTTAGGTCAAGTGACTTTATCCTGTGCTCTGCTGACTGGTGCATGGTCTTGCTGCATTGTTGCATATCTGAAAGAGAGGGCGGTGGGTCAGGTTAGTGGGGAGAGAGGGAAAATACAAGATAGCTTTGCAGTTGTGTTGATGTGTGCAGACCAGAAGCATCCTGATTCCTGCGTGCATGTCTGTTTCTAGGTGTTCTGTGCTCTAGGGCATAGGGACATGTGTGTCTACAGAGGAGCCTTCGGTGTCCAAGGTGTTAGGATGCATTGGCCTGGACTATGGTATGGAAGATGATTGTAGGGATGTGGCATTTAGTGGGAGGGATATTACATTGCCATTTGCAAGTGGCTAAGTTTGTATGGGTATAGTGTGTTAGAGCATACAAGATGACACTGTTAGTGGGGGAAAGTTAGTGAAGACCCCTGTAGGCAATGTACAGTGTCCATCCGAATATGCCAGTGGCGACGTCCTGGGAGTGATGCACTTCCGGCAAGGACCTTTTGAGGTGATGTCTGAGGCACCCTTTTGTGGGCTGGTATTACTCATGAACAGTGCAGAGTGAATGGCCGGATCCTGGAGGAAATGTGTGCTATGAGGCTTGCTGGGCATATGGAGATCACAGTAGTGGGTACCAAGTAGGCAGTGGGTGAGAATACATCCTGGTTTGATAGTTTAGAGTAGGGATTACAGAGAGGGCAGAGTTGGTATTTTGCCATCCTCAGGGTGAATTTGGAGAGACGTTGCAAAGCAGGATACTGACTAGAGCTGATTGGTTCAGGTGCGTTGTTTAAGGTCACATCCGCTCACCAGGCAGACGTGATTCTGCAGGCTTGGGCTGCCTTGCAATGCATGTTGCGATGATAACAATGTCTTGCTGTTGGGGGAGGAGGGGTCCCATAGATATATGTGCCTTTCAACACGTGAACCTTTCACAACTCTTACCAGACCCTACTTTCTTGATGACAGCTTCGTATGGTTTTGCCTTCATAAAGTCCCTCTCATCATCATGGGTGCAGACAGGAAAGAGCGCATCCCTCAAATGTTATGTGTTCATTTCAAGTTGCTACCAGGGCGCAATCTCGGGAGGATAGCTCAGTGGCAATGTGCTTGCCTTCGAAGCAAGACGACACAGAGCACCACAGGTCCGATCCCATGTCCGCACTTAGAAACCTCTGGGTATTAAGCGTGTTATAAATAACCTATCATATCATATCCTATCACATCATCTAGTGATGGACAACTCAACCACTCAGACCCAACTTCCAGCCTAGCAACATTAAGCACACTTACATGGATGCTAAAATATCCGTGGTAACAGGACTCGCACAAGAGAGATGATGTTCTCCTCAATCTGCTAGGAGGAAGACGCACCCCTATGGGTGGTGGGCCCTGACTACTCATTGTGGCATTCTCTTGAAGTCAACAATTAATTGCTGCACTCACTGAAGCCCATGTTTGTTTATGTAATTATTTATATTAAAGGTATGAACAATACCTAGATGTAATACCGCCTCCTTTTGCAAAAACCTTATATCTGGAGTTCAGACTGGGTATCCTGAAGGTTGCCTCCTTTGGGAAGTCCTGGTATATGGCTGATACAGCAATATGCCTCCCTCTGTGGCAAATTCGAGGAATCTGTTCCACATTTTCTATTGCTCTGTGAAGAACTGAGGGCCTTGAGAAGAAGTTATATAAGTGTAATTGGTTATTTTTAACGCGCTTAAGACTCCGAGGTTTCTAAGCGCGGACCCGGGGATCGTAGCTGTGTTGCTCTTTGTCGTCTCTCTTTCAAGGCAAGCGTGTTGCCCTTGAGCTATCCTCCCGAGACCCATGCTCATCCACTTGAACATTTGTACTGTCTTGGCCGCTGTGAAATTTGGTCAATTAAATACCAAATCAGAAGTGGTATGTTAGGTGGTCAAATATATCCATCGGGTATGGCTGTGGTGGAAAAAGGTTATTGCTATCAACAGCGATCTTATCTAAGTGCCGGTAGGCAATCTGCAGCACATTTTGCACATTTTTGATAAATCAGTTATTTCAAGGATTTTTTAAGATACGTATGTGTTATCTGCTTGCATAAAAGGTATTATTGTACTAAACATATTTTACAGGTATGCCAAGGTTTTACTCTATTTTATTTCATTTTGTAATTGAGAATGTGTAACTGAGTTGTTTTGTATTTTTGTGCCTGAAGATCTATATCAGATAAAGGCTAAAAGAACTGAACTGAACTGTTTCTATTCAGTGTATTTTAGATGCCAACCTTGGCTTCAGGCATAGGGGGTGCTGTACAAAGCAACTCATAAGTCAGAATATGCAAATAAATATAATGGAAAAACCCCATTGGAAAACGTTCTGTGAATAAGGGACGTCTATCGTAGAACTTTTTTAAAGCGTAATTTCATTTCCTTTTATACTTCGTTCATTGTATTTCGTTTATGTGACTGTATATGATTTGTATATTTCCTTTATTGTATTTATTCTATTTTGATCATGTGATTGTGTATGACTGTGTTTTTTTTTTACAAGCATAAAAAGCGTTAATTGGCTAAATTATAACTGAAATACTATTTTTTTTTAAAAAAATGTTAGGTTTATTGGCAGAAGATTTTAGGAATGAGGAGGCACCACAGAAAAAGCCTCAAGCTGAGTGTAAGTTTTTGAAACCTTCGAAATCGATACAATATATATTGATACATGCTCAAATATGTTGTAATAATAATTACAGTAATACCAGGTTTGTTCATAGCACTGCAAGCCGGATTCCTCCCACTTCTAAGCGCTGGAAGAAAGAAGCTATCGAAGTAGATTTTCCAAAGTTCGCACTGCAACAAATACTGTGTAGATATAATTCTATTGAGTCAGTGCTGCCCTTAAGTAGGTCAACCTACACCTAGGGTCTATAACCATTGGTTCCCCAGATGTTTTGGCCTGCATAACCTGCCAGCCCTGGCTAGATAAGTCAATGGTGAAGGATTATGGGAGCAGGGAAGTCATTTAGGGGTCACCAGGGGTCGCTACTGCGACCCCAAGGTCTCTCTTGCTACCCCTGTGGTCTCCCTTGTTACCACTTGTTTTTTTAATGCAAGCTCCTGGGCTGTGGCCAGCACCATGTGATTCTTTGCTTCTGGAGTGGCTGGCTTTCTTGTTAAGGCTGCTTAAAAAAAAAGACAAAAAAAGAACGTGGGTTCCACAAGTCTAACACTTTCGGCAGTGCCCCCAAATAAGAAAGAATAGGAATACCAAATAATTTGTCTTTCTGTAATTCTATACAATAATTGCTTGACTCATTAAAGGTTAATTTCAGGCACACTTCAGGGGTGAGGCACTGATTTAGTCTGTTCTTAAACACCTCAACTCAGCCTTTCATCCTTCTGAGGTAGATAAATGAGTACCAACACAGGTTGGGTGACATTGGGCCTCATTCCGAGTAGGGTGGTAAGGGATACCGGGCACCGGTAAGGAGACCAGTGCCGGTAATCCCTTACTGCCCTACTACGAGATCCCTTAGCTAGTCCCTTCCTTAACGCCAGGTCTGACCTGGTGTTAAGGACGGGACCCGTCAAGAGACTTCAGAGCTAATAACGTAACCGCAAATTGCGGTACCGTTATTAGCTAGTTCCCCATTCCCAATGACCCCTATGTGGGCTCAAATGGGAATGGGGAATGGTTTTTTCAATGGGGACTTACCGGTCCTGCAAAGGTCGGACTACATCGGTAAGTCCACATTGAACGAGACTGGTGCCGGTACCGTTATTGGAGGCAGTCATGGCACAAATAGCACCATGACTACCTCCAATCTCGGAATGAGGCCCATTGTATGTATATTTGTTCTATATAAATCACTTAAGCGTAAGCGCTATAAAATAACACATCATTATCATTTGGCCATGGACGTCTGCTTGCATTCACAGTAATTTGGTAATATGGGCCTATACACACTGATCTTAACGATACATATGGCGGTCCATTCTTGTATGAAATGTACATCACATTATAGTGATATATCGTAATCATATTTTTCATACTGTACTTAGGAACAATGCTATGTGATGCCACTTCCTGTTTTGTCAAGGGGTGAAGGGTTGTGTTTCATACCTTCCTGTGATATCACTTTGGCGTGGAGTCAGATGACATCACTTCCCGTGATGTCATCAGAGGTCAAGTGTCATATGATGTCACTTCCGCTACCCCTGGCATTTTGGTGAAATTACATCCCTGTATGAGAGTGGATATAATTCAATTGACTTTCAGTCACCATCCAACTAGTTTTCAGTTCTGCTCATAATTAAGTCACTCTACAATTTATTTGACTCCCTAAAGTGATGTCTTGCACCAGCCCCGCTGTGATCTGGTATTCTGTAGCATTATACATGGAGGAGTCACACAAACAACAAGGGACAGCAAGGAATAATTCTTACGCGTTCCCTCATCTAGTCCACAATGTGCACTCCTGAATTCGCAATATTTGCCCTTAGGCAATGCCTATTACTTGCATGTTACAGAGTGTTCACCCAGTGGCTGTAAGCCTACATAGTCTCAGAAGAACACAAGAGTGAGTAAACGTTAACCATGGCAACATCCTCAGGTGCCAATGGGCACAGAGGAGTCTATGTGATTATATCAGGTCAGGGAAACAAATCAGAGTCTGAAAATGCTAATATATATGAGGGGCAGACCACCCCATACCCCCTACCCCCACAAGTATATGCTGCAAAAGGCATCCCTCGACATCCAGCATTTTCGGCCTTGGAATTATTTACCTCTGTATTCTGGTAGGATACTGGTACAAACAACATACCGGTTATGGCTTTACTGCAGAGGGCATACATCTGCTCCATCCAATAAATGGTACTCTCACCTAAAGTTTTAATTTGCAAAATGCGTTAGTCCCCCACTAGCCACAAACTCCATCTCTGTCTGTGCTGAACCTTATTCTTAGTGAGCTTTACCCTCTTCCTTTAGCCTCTTTTGCCAGATTCCCAATATTGACCCTCACAACCGCAACTAGCAGGATGTGTCGAACTGCCAAGCAAACTTGCAAAAGTAGCACCCATTGGCAAGCTGGAAATTATTATTCATATGTCATAGGTGCTTGCTAGACTACTTAATTGTAGGCGAGTACAAGCTTCCCATCTCCGAATCAGGGGCACCATAGTTAATTTGCATGTGAAGTATGTTATTGACCACCTCTGAGCCAATCAGAATGTTTAGAGTGCAGTCAATAACTAGTGGTATTGACTCCTTTCTGAACGTTCTGTCTTTAAAAGCAGACAGGGAATTACAGTGCCATTTCCAGGCAAGATCGCTTTCAACAAGGTACTTCCTCTGTGGGAAGACCTTTTTTGCTGCAACATCCTATTTGACACATGACAGAGAAAGCTTAAACATGGGAAAATGCTTGCACTTTTTTACACACAAACGGTTTACTTTTGCAAAACACCTAATGCATGCTCATGTTAATCCTGTTTCGGTTCAACCAAGTTTGCAATTAAAATGCTTAATTTATAAAGACAACCATGTTTTCTAAACGCTCCAAAATTAGACCACATTTAATTAACTTGTCTATTTACTTTACCCACTATTAAAGTAACATGTTTTAAATCACCACAAAAACGCCAAAAGATATATTGCCACTGCCACTATGTGCTTATAGCCTTAAAGACAGTGGGAAGGGTCATTATCAAATGGAACAATGATCCTTCCCCAAATGTTGGCTGGTCTTTATCCTGTGATAATGACCATTCACTCGGTCTATAAAGCTATATTACCCATTCGTGCTGCCCATCTTGACAGAGATTTAGTTCGATCACTTTTTATAAACCATCATGCTTCTCCTCCTGTCACTTAATATGTCACAGGCAAGGATTGAGGGAAGGTGTCAACATGAGCCACAAAAAGTAACGTGGCATGTAAACACATCCTTGCCCAACACATGAAATCATTTAATGACAAATAATGTCTATCAGGCCAGATTCTCCAAATGTATGAAGTTTTGCCCCATCATTATGGAGACAAGTCTTCGCTTTCAAGCAGTAATGTAAGGTTAAACAAAGGGTTTACGTGAAAGTCAGGTTCACCAATTGATAGCGCGGCTGAACGCTCAGGCTGTATTCTGTCGAAGGATGGCTGTTGGAATTGGTTAACAGTATATTTATTTATTTAGTGTATTTTCTTTTTGAGTTTTATTATCTGTTAACAGGTGGGGATGCCACTTCAAAGCGCACGGGAAATTCAGGCAACGTAGTATAAAGGTGTGACATATATACAAGGAGAAAAGTAGCATGAGGTTACACATCCAAATTGTCGTCTTTGTTCTAGTCAGTGTCAGAGATCCGAGCTGGCAGTTGGAGTACATAGTGTCAAGATGCTGTTGCTAAGTCACCATTGCTTACAGAAGTCTGGTGCTTGCAGTCTAGTCTGGTAAACATTCGCAGGGCCTAGGCAGGCAAACTCAAGGCTATCAGGTCATGGCTGAATGGCATAAGGTACAAGCACGTTGGAGTCAAGTATAGGAGTCATTGGGATAAGGGGAGGTTTTTTGGCTGCTATACATGGGCATACCTAAATTAGAGCTTGTGTTAATGGAGCCAGAATTTTACATTCCTTCTAATCTTGGGATTATATTCTGTTTTAAGGGTTGTGGGCTGTTGTTCCAGAATTTCGCACGCAATAATGTGGGGGATCTCTCTCTGCCCCACCCTCCGTAGCACAGGAATTCACTCCCAGTAAAGATTGATCGTAGCAGGCTATTACAACAGAAATTGGCAAAGCCAACCATTTTGGCTCTTGTGTAAATCTGGGAAAGCCTTTTGCCAGGCACTACCATAATGGTGTTACCTGCCCATAAGATTGCAACAGCTGGCAAATGGTGTGAGTACCTGGACATATGATGGCAGTGCCTGGCAAATGCAAATGTCTATGCCGATCTAAACTCTATACATGGGCCAAAACATTTGGAACTGGTCACAGTGCATCATTTGTATGAAACACTTGTGTATGAGCGCGATATACATAAACTATCAGATCATATCATAAATAAAGGTATGAGTAGCACTATATTATCAAACTTTATATCGTCGATGGTGGGCAAGGAGACCAATGTACACCTTGGACAAGTACTGTTTTGTTCCAACAGTGCTTCCCCTGCTGTGAGGGGGTATATACAAATTATGAGGACAGCCAAACTACAAGCCACATAATGCAAATGGGTGCTGGTTGAAAAACAAGGACTGGCTTAAAATTGCCCACTTGTAGTTTTGCTTGTCGCATTCATATTTATTCTCTATACATTATGAGGTTCAGTGTTTTGGCAGAATTAGACGTACCTACATATTAAGAAGTCTGTAAAAAAAAAAAAGAAATCTACATGTGTGTCACAGTTGAGCAGTACACCAAAAGGCCATATGTTTACATGCATACAGCAGCAATCACACACCTTTAGCCAGGAGCCATAGGCACTACTGAGAAGGGTGGATAAGGAAAATGCATGGGTGTTTCACGCCGGTGTTCTTAAGTTGTTGCTTCTGTCCTAGGCTAAACTCTGGCTACATGGAAATATTTTCATAAACATAAAATTGAATTCTCAACAAAAAGGGGAGAAATTCTATAGGAACAGTCCATTTTGCAGGGATGCAAAACAGAACGGCATGCACTGAGATGTGCTAAACAAATGGCACTGGCCTGTGGACAGCACACTTGTTATGTACTGGAAGGAGAACACATCAACACGTTTTCCACAGAGGCCCATGCTTGATCATTACCGATGAATTGAACCCTGTGGGATCCTTGCAATTTGAACCAGTCAGTGATGACATAGTGCACTTCACGCATAATAAATTGAAGTCTGCCTCCCCTATGGACCCTATTCCTCTTCATATCATAAAAGGGTTACCCTTGACTGCTATACAATTATTTGCACTAGTTTCTCCTCTTCTAAAGAAGCCTCAGTTAGACCCTTCATTACCATCTAATTATCGACCCATGTCATGTCCGCCTGCGCTTATGAAGCTTATGGAGGCGATCATTACACCTCAGGTCTCATGCTTCCTGGAAGAGAACATGCTTTTGCACTCGTTTCAGTCAGGCTATAGGCCACGGATGGGCACAGAATCAGTCATGGTCTCTTTGTAAGATGACTTTGCGCTGCTTCGGGACTGCAGAGAGGTCGGGGGTGTTCCTTTTCTTTGACCTCTCTGTGACTTTTGATACAGCGGACCATGTGATTCTCCTGCAATGTTTGGAGGAGGCTGGTATTTCTGGAACCCCTTTGACCTGGTGTGCCTCCTTTCTCTCAGACCGCGTTTAGTCGTTGTCCTTGTGGCTCTGGCGTTCTGCCCCATCCACTCCAGTTTGCAGGGTCCCACAGGGGTCTTCTCTTTGCCCTCTTCTTTTTAATCTATATCTTCGCCCACTAGATAACCTCATTGCTCATCATGGGATGCAAATCTACAATATTTGTATTTGTATTCATTTTATTTATAGAGCGCACCAGGCCCGAGGGCATCGGGGCGCGTATTTCAGTTACAACATGATAAGGCAAGCAGAACAATAAAATTACAGTTAAATTACAGTTTAAGCATTACAGTTAGGAGGTGCATAGCCTATGTACAAGAAGTGAGGTAGATGGCTAGTGCATGGGGGTGGTTGGTAAGTAGGTGAAGGATCTTGGGCTGCTAGCCAGGCTTTGGCCATATTTTTGAAGGTTCAGATCTTAGCAAGTTGGGGAGCGAATTCCAGAGTTTCGCCGCCATAACTGGGAAGTTGGCTCTGCCAGATCTTTGAAGGTTGAAGCGTGGTATAGAGAGGCAGTTAGTCTGTGCAGTTCTGCGAGGTCTGTTAGTGTTGTGGAGGGCGAATCTGTTGGCTAGGTAAGAGGGTGCTTGGTTGGATAAGCACTTGTGAGTGAGGGCAAGTGTTTTCAGTGTAATTCGTTGCGGGACAGAGAGCCAGCGAAGGTTACGTCTGGTGTCTGAGATATGTTGGTTCCTAGGGATGTTGAGAGCTGCTCTAATAGCATTATTTTGGATAATTTGTAATTTAAGTTACATCTGTTGGTACCCAAATAAAGGGCATTACAGCAGTCAATTTTTGACAGCACGAGGGTCCTGGCAAGTGTGACACAGTTGGCTGGTTATAGGAAAGGTAGGCTAGCTGTGATGAGTTTACGGGTGTGTGCTGCTGCAGAGGAGACTGCATTTGTTTGCCTGGCCAAGGATAAGGTAGAGTCAAGGTAAATCCCTAACGTTTTAGTATCCTTAGAGGCCTTGATAGTGTTACCATCAATGATGAAGGAATTGAACTCAGGGGCCAGTTTGGATAGTTTTTGGGGAGAGCCGAGTTTTGCACCATCCAGGCTTGGATGACTTGGTAGATTGCATTAACTGAGAGAGAGTCGGCGATGTAGTCTCCTGAGATTGGGATGAGTATCTGGGTGTCGTCAGCATAATTAGTATATGTGACACCCAGATAGTCCAAAATATCAAATAGAGGTTTTGTGAACACGTTATACAACGTGGGAGAGACACAAGAACCCTGTGGTACCCTGCAAGTGATGGGTGCTGGAGATGCTGCTCCTAGGGGAGAGAAGACACACATTGATCTGTTGTCCAGGAATGAACTGATCCAGGCTGTGGCCCTATCAGAAAAATGGGCGTCTAGTTGGAGGTGCCGACATAAGATTTGATGATTGACGAGATCAAAAGCCGCAGAGAGATCGAGAAGAAGTAGTAGAGCAAGTTTACCCTTGTCGCGTAGATCTTTAATCTGTGTTTTTAGGTCGATAAGGGCAGTTTCAGTTACGTGACCGGGCCGGAACCCAGATTGCCTGAGACCCAGGAGTTTATTGGATTCAAGGTAGTTTTGAATCTGAGGGTATGCAGCTCGGTCGAGGATTTTTAGTAAGAATGGCACCGTGGTGATGGGCCTGTAGTTCGTAGGTATATTGGCATCCAAAGTTGTTTTCTTTAGGAGCGGGATAACCCAGGCATCCTTCAAATTGTCCGGTACAATCTCATTGCTGAAGGAGGAATTGATGAGAGTGGTGATGAGTGGAGCTAGCTTGTGGGCCGCTTCCTTGATGGTGGGCGCTGGGCAGAGGTCCCCTTGGCAGTTAGAAGGTTTAAGGCTATTCATAATATTTTCCACTTCAGTAATGGATACGGGTGAGAAGCTGAACGGGGTCAATGAATCTGGGATAGAGTTGTTTAAAGTAGGGAGATAGTTGGGTTGCAAGTTAGATTGTAGATTAGCCTGTTTATCATTAATTTTGACTTGGAGAGTATGTGTATATGTGGACGACAATTGGTGTTCTGTCTCGACTCAGCAGTGTTGGATCCGCCAGGCAAATTGAAGTCGGGCCTCTTTGCAATAGGGGAGTGGATGGTGCAAAACTGGGTAAAACTGAATGGTGATAAAACAGAGGTGCTGTTGATCGTCTCCCCCAGCCCCAATTCTAACTGGAGGCCCAGGTTATGGCCTGACTCCTTGGGGCCTTGCCATATTCTGAGCAACTCTGTCAAAAGCCTAGGGATGAAGCTTCTGCCATAAGGCTCGAGAAATGCTCACATTACTTCAGTTTGCAATGCCGGCTTTGAGATGCACATTGAGAATCATCAAGAAGATTCTTCCTTTCTCACAAATGCAGAACCCAGGTAGTCACATCCTCTATTATGGGAGTGCTTGACTATTGCAATGTGATTTACTTGGGACAGCCCTTATTTCAGATCCAGTGACTGCAAGTACTGCAAAACTGGGTGGCACGTCTGGCTCTTGATGCCCAACGTTTATCATCAACTCGGGCCATGCTGTGCCAGCTTCACTGGCTCCCAGTGAATTCTGGCATAGAATTCAGGGCGTTTTGCATGACTCATCATGCAATACATGATGTAGGAGATGATCTTACAATAGGGAGCTGGAGGGGGTTACCAAGTATCCCCTTTGTCTAGCTTCTCATGTAACAATTTTATGTTACCCTTTCGCCACTAAATGGCTCGTGGCAGTGGTTTTGTTTTAACTATTCTGGTGTGGATTTTCCGCGGGCTGCGTTCGCAGCTAAAGTAAAGCACCCAAGGGTGCCATTTTTGTCAAAATGGCCCTGGTCTTCTTTTTTTGCCATTTCTTTGTGGAAAGGTCCTTCTTGAGAATTACTCTGCATGCCAATCCAGGTTTGGTCCCATTGTTCGCTTTGCTTTTGGCGGGATTCATAAGTGAAGCCCGCCTCTGGCTCCAGGGTGTCTGGGGTGGGCAGGAAGTGAGGGAGGTGCCCGAAACACCCTGTGCTTAGTCTCCTAGGAGACCCAAATGCACTCTGTAGTGATTGGCCGGCTGACTGTCTGGCAAGGTCAGCCACCCTAGGCTGGAATGAATGGGAGAGAACTGAATAAAAGGTGAGGCTTTTGGCTTGGAGTCAACCACTGGATGAAGATACCGAAGAAGAAGTTGAAGAGGACGCCTGCTGAAACTCCAGGACCATTGGTTTGCCCAGTGAAGCCCTGCTGCTGTGTTGAAACTCCAAACTCGTATCGACAGAGAAGCCCCTGCAAGGACGACTTCTCCCCTTGAGTTGGTGGGACCAATCAACTCCAAAGTAAGCCACCTGGACATCCTTCTCGGAGCTGGTTGCATTTCCACAGAGTTGCTCCTGGAAATCGACTAGCCAGGGAGAGGAACACCAGATTGTGTGCGTTGCTTTTAAGTTGGCCAAGAGCTCCCGGAAGATCCTCCGGACTCCCATAAAGCAGGACTGACGGAACCTGAGCCCTCTCAACAGAGTGCGGTACCCCAGAAGCATGGAAAGTCCATGTCAACAGCCAGGAATCGCAGTGTTGCTATTTGCGGTAGTCGCGAGGAGCTGCAACACCAAAGGGCCACTTGTTGGAAAGATTGCTGGTTGCGAGCAGTGACCGTCCCATTGCAGTGCAGGAGTCCCCAGGAGTCCTCCCTCTTATCCCCATGACTGAGGTCCAGGAACAGTGAGATCTGCAGAGCTGCACAGGAACAGAAATCATCAGTTGCACTTTTTCTTCAATACAAAGGTACAGTAAATGTCTGAGAGAACTTACCTCTCATTGTAGAGTTGCTTGCATCTTCTACCATCACAAGTCTAAACAGCTTGTGGCCCTACATTTGATTCTTCCTTTCTTCAAAGACTTCAAAAACATTGTGCAAAGACTTTTCTACTTACCTACCAGAGGTGCTTCATCCAATATAAGACTTTTTCCCATTGACTTTGGCCTAGCCTAATATACTGAATGACTCTGCTTAGGGGATCCAAAAGTATTTGCCTGCTTAAGAATATTTGTGGTCTCCTGTTTGTTCGTATAATCTTTTTCCAACTTCTAACAGTATTCGAAATGCAAACAGTAAGATATCAATGTCCCCAGCACCCTAGCTATTGAAGTCACCTGAGGGTGTAGGTTGTGTCTGTGGGCCATCCCAAAAGGGTCTTTACTGATTTAGAAACTTCTAGTGTATAGAATTGAAGTATATTTGTGTGTTAATGTTTGTGTTACTCCCTTCTGAAGAAGGACTATTCTAACTGACTGATAAATAAATTAAGAATTGTTTATTCAAGAAACCTTGAGTGTAAGTATTTATTTGAATACTTGTCACTGTGAATCTCTGTGTAACTCCTCTACAGCTTACATTGACCCCTCTTAAGATAAGCCTGGCTGCTCAACACGCTACCAAACTGTCACGACCCTCGCCCAAAACCCCCTCTGGCAAACCCATTGGCCAGGTGGAGTCAGGACTCGGGCCTCTAGAGCCTGGCATCCTCTTCAAAAGCCTTCATGGGACCAGTCCTGGTGCCTATGGCGCCAGGCTCATACACCATGAAAAACAATGTGCTTGGGAACTACTTTATTGTATTGTCAGCCAACATGGAGGCATCCACATAGCTTGTTCCTAAGAACCAAGCTATGCGGTCTAGTGTTTTGGGTGTGGTAGCCTAGGGACTACTTTACCTGGACTATTTTGTTGGGGCTATTTAAACCACACCCGAGCAAGACAACATGCTTTGCGTTACTTTGCAGCTTGCAACTTGACGCTCACCGTGTCCAGCTATTTCCGCCGAACCTCGGAGAAGCAGAACCTGCAAGGAGACAAAAGGAACATCATTAGCAGCAGCATCTTACCTGCAATCTTCATCTTTAAACACTTGCAGCTACTGAGAACAGCTTCCTCGAATCTGCACGCCTCCCGGACAGAACGACCTGAAAGAGGAAGATAGAGGCAACATTAAAGAAAGCAGTAGAGACATTTATAAATTACGAACTGCTCAAAAGGCTTACCTGGCTGGTCGCCTCTCGGCTGGAACCACTCCGGACATTCCACTCGCGCTGAAGAACACTGAGACCTACAAGGAAGGAAAACACAGGTTAGCAAAGGCAAGACTTTGCAGCGCTGCACATAGCGCTTATTTACCGCGTCATAGCACTTTTAATGCGCCATCATTTACCAGCGGGGTTCAACCAAGCCAGTTCGCCGCGCTGAAGCTCCGCATACCTAAGGGAGAAAAAAAGAGACATTTTAAACAAAGAAAGGCATGCAGGATAGCAACAAAACTAAAGAACAGCAATAAGACCTACCTGAACAATATCAAACGTGCCGGCGTCAGTGAAGTAACTGGACCGCACTCGCCCATGAAAGACAACGCGCCCCTGCAAAGAAGGCAGGACGGAGAGCACGCCTAATTCTACCACAAGGTGAGGAGAGGGCCCCAGAGGGACTGAAATCATACGGGGGTGGAGGGAGGATACTTACCCCAGTCGGTCAGTCTTGAACACAGTCCTCCTGTATTTTCAGGCAGAACCTTCCCCGCAGATCACATCAGGGCAAAGCTGAGGAGCATACCAGCGAGTAACCCGGCTGGGTGGCGTCCCTGTGAATACCAGGTGAGGATAACACAAACTGTGTAGTACAAGCTTATACCAAAGATTGGGTTTCCTATTACCTGTAGTCAGAGTTGTTGTAGTGCACCCTAAGGGTACTGCATACAAACTTTGCCTAACACTCAGTCATCACTGGAACTTTAAGTGGCGGCCAAACAATGTGCACAATGACCGGCTATGGCTACTGCTAAACCACCTGCTGCAAAACTGCTTTTCGGTCCCATGGCATTGCTCTCGCTACTGTCTGGTGCAGCCGGTAAATCCTTTCTTTGATTAAATGTTTTCCGGGTCCCCTCATCATCACAAAGAGTCTTCTGTAGCTTAAACTCCACTGGAATTCCCGAAATGGCTCCTTTTAGACACTATCGCAGAAGGTAACTCTTTCTGCAAAAGCTGCCAAATGCCATACAGCTCGTCCTTCTTGGTTTCTTCTAAAAGTGTGCAGCCTAGATAGCAAAAGTGTTTTACTTTTACTTTGTTCTTATAAAATACTACTAACCTGTAGGACTCAGAGCGCTACACAAAACACAAACTTACAAACAACATAAATAAAATAAATAACAGAATAAATACATGGTATCAACCAAAAAAAGAGAACATCACGGGGATATATAAATATATAGGCATTATGGAGACATTAAGTAACACAACGCAGGTCTTAAAAAAAGAAGAGAAGTGGAGGAAACCATTAAAACAAGGTACAGCAAGTTACTACTACAAATGGGAAGCAGCATCAGACAATAAGCTCAAGATTCGTGGAGCCCATATGCAGAAATTTACAAAGTTTCAAATACATGGGCAAAGGGCCAGCTCCACATCCCACCAAGATACAGTCAATATTCCCTTGGGACCATCATTTGGCCAAGTCAATTCTGCGCAAGAGTTTCAGATCAGAGGAACACACTACGCCTGGCCCTGTTCTTGCGCGTAGCCAGGCAAGGACTTTATTACGGAGTGTGTCTCTGGGTTCGTTCTTATCTGGTCTACGGACATTCGAAATAACAAAGTTCTGATTGTGCAACACCAGGGCCTTGATGTCTTCATTCTCCAGGGGTGGTATGTTGAATTTTCTAAGACGCACAGTCCTTAGATCTGTCATTCTGGGTTTCTGAGACTCCTGATATCCAGCTGAATGTGCTAGCACAGGCAGAGAAGAAGGTTCTGACAGAACCAAACTTTGCTTCTGGGGTGACTTATTCACTAAAGGACAAAGGGAAGATAATGCATCTTTTCAAGGGGGGCACAGGTCAGCCCTGACACCAGTGCATGGAGCCCTCATCGGGTGAATACGATTTCCAGCTTCTTTATGAAGAAAATCTGTCTGAGTAGAACAGGTGACTTTAACTGCACGCCACACGCTCTCGAATGGAATGTTATCTACTTCTAGCCAGTCAGTTTGGGAGGAGCAAGACACTTTAATGCTAGGTGACCCCGTCATAGATGGAGCATTGAATGCATGTATATTTCTGAGAAGAGAAAACGTGTGATATTTTTCTGTAGCTATTACTAAGACGCGAGCAATGCGTTAAAGTTCTCAAAAGTATTGCAATTATTCAGCTCTGTTTCAAGAGTCTCTTTCCAAAGGCTCCAGTGCTCAAACATACAAATCGTGTCGGTATTCTTCACTGAAACAGAAGGCAAAGGCAGAGGCAAGATGGGGGTAAGAGTGTTCACACTCCCCCCTGTGGAAGAGGGAACCAGTATGGTGGAGGATAGCCAATCCCCATTAGTTTCAGAGGTTAACTTGGCACTTGGGAAATCTTATTAGTGTTGTCTTCACAACTAAACATTACCGGTCTGGTAGGAGTAAAAGGGCTGGAGTTATTAGCCTGCGAATTAGGGCTGTTAACGCTGGCTGCCCCATGAGCTGAGTGACTTTTGTTGGTTAAGCGCGTAGTTACTGACATCCTTAGGAGAAAGGCCAGCCTGGCATCAGAGATCATGCAGGACTCCTCGGGAGAACCTAAGGAGTCCGGCAGTGGCTCAAATTGCCTGGTGCGAATGCGCTCTCTTCTACGAGAGCTATGGGCTAGACGATCTTTTTATAAAATCGGCATGGAGATCAGAGAAACAGCCATGAGGTTAGATTGAGGCATCATTGTTAGGGAGAATTCTCATTCTATGGCTAATTTCCCTCACCTAGTGAGTCCCCCAGCAGCTTTGCTGGATTTCTGGAGTTTATTTTTTCCACTTGGTAAAAGTGTGAGCCTTTTTCCCACTCTTACATGTGTTTTGCCATGTGTATTTCTACTGTTTGTGTGATGGTGGGCTCTGGAGGACACCACTACATGAACCCCATTTTTATGTGTGTTACACAGCACCTTCCGTGTAGTAACACAGGGTTGCCTTTGAGACTTCCCATTGACTCCATTTTCTGGGGCTGACTACTGTCCCCCAGAAAACAGGTAAAGTTGCCATTTACTTTACATAGTCATTTAAAACTACAGACCCAGTACATGGAGTACTGGAAAGGGTTAACTCCTATCCCTTTTTGTCTGTCCCTCCCTGAGCTTTGTTTTGCTCTTTTAACATTTAGACTTGGCTGGTGGCAGTGGTATCTACCCTAACATTTCTACCACGATTATACTATATAAACGTGGTATACTATATAAACGTGGTATTGTTCTAGGCTGTTATAGTAGCCTCGAACATAAACCCGCTTGACCAAATACTCTTTCTTTTGGCTCCAGTCGGGTTTATTCGCCATTTCTTTTTGTTAAAGTCCTTCTTGTGTTTTACTTTGCGCGGCAAACCAGGTATGCCTTCTTTGTTCATCGTCTTTTGGTGGGCTTCTACAGAGAAGCCCTCCTCTGGGCACCTGGCTGTCTAGGTGGCCTGAATGTGAGAGAGGGGTGTAGTCACCCCCTGCACAGGGTATCCTTGGAAACCCAAGTCGCACTTTGTCGTGATTGGCTGGGGTGGTTGTCCAGGCCGACAAGCTCCCTGCTGTGTGATTGACAGCCAGGCTGTGTGAATGGGGATTTTTCGTATAAAAGGCAGGACTCTTGTGCTAGAAGTCAGAGTCACCACTGGAACTGCAAGGAACCGAAGAGAAGCGGAGAAGAAGACAGCTGCTGCAACTACCGAATCCCGGTGGAGCCCTGCTGCAGTCCTGAGCTATCTACTCTTCAACGACAAGAGAAGATCCAGTCCAGAGTCTTCTTCCCTTGAGCCTGCTGGGATCAACCAGCTCATCTTCCACAGTCAGAGGATCCTCTTCTTGGTCGAAATCGCTGCACACTGCTGTAGTGGTCCGGATAGCCATCTGTAGAACCTCTCCTGTTTTAAAGGAGCGTACCTTTTATTCACTGTCGCTAATGCTGGCCTCATCCCTGGGTAGTGCATATCACTCCAGACGTCCTCCTTTTTGTCCCCACGACTAAAGCTCCAGGAACCGTGAGTCTGCAGGAAACTACCAGGAACAACTGCTGTGGCACCAGCTTCTCTGAAGAATAAGGTACTGTGTTTAGCTTTGAGGAACTAGGGTGAACCCAATTCTCCTCATCCAAGGCTTGCCTTGTCTTCCTTCCCTCTTATAACTTTTGCTTCCTCTGTTGACAATATCCAAGTACTCCTGGCGACCTTGAATCGTGAACTATCTGACTGTGTGATCCTCGACAACAGGAACCCGGTTCCACTTGACACTGGCGCAGGCCTATCTTCCTATCAGCAAGTGTTCTATGATTCTGTCTGCCTTGACAAAAGTTTTGGCTATGATTTTTGTCCCCAACTTTCTTGTGTTAACACAGGTGCTAAGTGTGTTTTAACTCCAGTAACATTTCTTCCCGCGGGTACGCGTATCTTTAGTAAGACCAAAGTGATCGCATATGTATTCCCGGTAACGTCTTTTGTTTCATAACACCGGTTTGCCAAAATCCTAAGGTACTTACCTTGAGTTGTACTGCACAGGGAGAATTGGTTGTGTGTAGTGTATTTTACGTGTTGTTTTAATTTAATAGAAGTGAAGTGTTTTGCAAACAGATGGTCAAAAATAAATGTACTTTTACTTTTTAACAAAGAACCTTGTTCTTGCTGTTTGCTGTTTGCTGTTTGCTTGAGTCACAGTAATTGTAGACCTTTGTGGAATCTCTACTACTGCTCATTTGCTCTTGAGATAAGTCTGGCTGCTCCGCTACTGCTTCCACTTTAAGAGTGTAGTACAGGCTTGTACCAAAGGTGAACTTGTATTGCCACTTGTAGTCTTAATTGTGTTTAGTAGTCCCTAAGGGCACTGCACAGGATTCTGCCTAACAATCATAGAACAACACTGCAATCATTAACTAGGCGCAGAGTGCTTTGAAAAAGACAAAAGAAACGCTGTTTAAAAGACGAATAAGTCACTGACTAAAGAATAGTGAAACCATACCTGTAGGCTATAGCAAGGCAGCGCTGGCTCATGGCACCAAACCAAACTTTCTGTAGGTGCAGCAGGGTGCGTCGAAACACAGGGAGACGAAGCAAAATAACAGCCCCCCTCCAAGAGGAGAGAGCCCGAGGCAAACGCACGCCGCCACACCAGTGAAAAGCAGTTAGAGAAAAGGACCTAGAGAACACACTGATGCCGTCAAGCCGCACTGCCGTAGGAAACGGACAGCCAATCACGTACCTGTGATTTCATTTCCCTCTCGTAAGAGCTCTTTGAAACTGTTTTTAGTTACCTGTTACAGTGTCACATTTATTTTACAAAGTATACTTACCTGTTAGTGTAGTGTATTGCAGCTTGCCTTATTTTATATAAAAATTATAATTTTTGATAACAATGTAGTTTGTGGGCATTCTCCCATTGGGTATTCATGAAAAGTGTGATAAGTAACTGTAAATCACCCCACTCCACCTTCTGAGAGTTAGACCTGGGCCGGGCTCCTATGCTATCTCCCACTTAGAGAGCCTGGTGAGCTTGGGCAAATCACCAGTATCCCTAAGGCAGGAAGAAATACCTGAAACCTGGATAATATCCCTAGAAAGAAGCGAGCAGTATGTCGCATTAAAGGAATATTCGATGATATTTTAACTAATAGTTAAAACTAGTAGTAGTAGAAAGACATTGCTCATAAATCAAGTGGCTGAAAACACTTGGTTAAGGCATCTTAATTACACCAGGGGATTATTTACAGCTGCAAAACTGCTTAACAGACTGCTTAAAAATAACAGTGGAAGTTCCATTGTTTCATGTTAATGTGAGAAAGAGTTAGCTTCCAAAGATCAGAGTTGGGGGGTCTTTGAAGGGGTGGCAGGTAGTTGCTGGGAATTGCTTTATGGATTAACATGGACATGGGCAGTCAATGAGTGGGTAAACAATCAAACACTCTAAAGTCTTGTACCACTCAGCACTTGCCATCTCTCATTCGATCTCGACTGCAATGGAAATAGTTTTGGCTTGTTCGTGGCTCTAGAGTGCCACTTTATAGCCAAAACTAAAAATATAACATTTTATCCACATACAAATTCCATACAATTATGTCGTTTAAAAACCTTGGAGTAAAACATTTAAAAAATAAAAAAGCTGTGATAGTTGTTTAAGCAATACCAAAACAGTTTTAGAAATATTTTCCATCAGCTTTAGTGGTTGAAAATAAACCCTCCCTCTAGACAATGAAAAGTGCCTAACTAGTGTCTAGCCTATGTGGACAATCAGAATAGTTACTGTAGTCTCACAAGTGGGAATACTTCCTTAGTGAGACAGCACCAGGACATGTTTCTAAAAATCAAGAGTGTAATGGTAAGTAAAGTCCAATCATGTTGTTTAATTACTATAGCTCAGGGACCCTACAAGACTTTGCATTGTTTCTGAAAGGCTTCAGTCAATAGGTCTAAAGAATTGTTAATATAAAGAGGGTGCATATATTTTATTTATTTATTTAATGGGTATTTGTGAAGTGCCTATTCAGCAAATGGTGTTTCAAGGTGCCACAAGACAAAAAGGGGAGTGGGGGAGGAACAAAGCAATAATAACGGTCCTAGTAAGTCATTCGGATCATGCAAGTGCAGTAACAAGAAGTGCAGGGGGAAGACGAGCGGGGGTGCCAGTTGGGGTGGAAGGTATACTGATAGGGTGGGAGGGAAGTACGGGCAGAGTGGAGGCACAAAGGGTGGGGAGGGGGGAGGAGGAGGGGTAGAAGAGGACCTCCGGGGCTAGGCAAGTGCTAAGATAAAACCAGGTGGGCAAGTGTCAGGGGATGCGAGGAGTGCAGGAAGTGAGGACCACACTCTATCAGGCTAGTCAGGGGAAGAGGGGGCCCGGAAGGGCAAGTGCAGTTTAAGGGGGGTGGGGAAAATGGGGGGCCTGGGGTAGAGTGGGCGAGGACAGCCTGGTGCCCAGTAGGACTCAAAAGGGACCAGCCAGCAAGTCAATGCGGGAGAAGGGGGAATTAGCAGGGGAGAGCGTAGGAAGAAACGAAAAGGAGGGTCTTGAGAAGCTTGAAGAATTTAAGGTGATCTGGCTCAAGCCTGAGCGGGGCAGGGAGGCTAATCCAGAGGGAGGCCCCTGCCGAAGAGAAAGAGATCTACCCCCCACTCTCTGCTTGGAAAAGCGTCTGATCTGCAGAGAGTTGGAGCTAGAAGACCACAGGGCTCTAGCAGGGAGGTATTTAGGGAGAGAGAGTTGGATGTAGTGGGGTCATACACAAGACACTAACGGTCTCCTAAATAAGCAAGAAGTTTTCACCTGTGATTGAGTGTGCTACAGCTCCTGAATCACAGGAGAGGATGTGATGGATGTGCATGCCTACCTTCTAAGTGCTACGCAGCGCTCAATCTTCAATTGCTGGACAGTTTCGCTTCCAGGGGGCTTTCACCACTACAAGGGAAGTGTTCAATTTAGCCACAGCCCGCACTCCATGCTTTAGGCAATAGCCAGGATGAGAGAAGCAGTAAAAAGAAAACCTCAGGCCCAACAACATGCATGGATAGGTGCTCTACAACTTGGACCTCGGCAAAAAAGAGAGTTTGCCGGCTCACCATTCTTGAAGGAGTGTCTGTAGGACAGCATTTCAATGGTTGCCACAAGACAGCAATTCTTTCCCAAGGCAGCACTCAGTGCGTGGATGGAGGCAGGGGCCAGGAGTGGGCCTAGCGAGGAGGACCGGCCAAGCCTGCCAGCACTCCCATATGCCAATATGACCCGAGCCAGTCAGGATCAACAGCAGGAACCAAGGCCCAGGCACTCAGGTGCATGCGGGGCGGCCATCATGGAATGGCCAGGAAACACAAGCAATCACAGCACAAAAAAGGTTGTCTCCAGGCAAGGGCTGGCATGTGGCAAGATTAAACCTTGCTTTGCAAAGGGGCAGTGGAGAGCCACTGCTCGAGTACAATGTGTAAGTCAATTTTGCAAAGATTCAAAAACTCGCGCTCGATCGCGAAATTGCTTGGAATAAGCCCAGATCTTACCTTCCTTTCAGATGATATGGGAAGCAGTGTTGAGTCTCCCGATGGAGGGGGGAGAGGGGCAAGGATAAAGTGCTAAGAAGCTCATGGTTAAGTGCTCAGGGTAAGTGCTAAGAGGAGAAGAATGTTAGTGCATAACATTAAGTGTAACCGCTAGGGTGTGCCAAGTAAGTGCAGCAGAAGATAGCGACTGGGATGAGCGATGTGAGAGGTTAAGGCCCAGAGGACACATAAGGGCCCTGCACATCAGTCACGCTGCTGTGAGATTAGCTGGGAAGGGAGGAGGAAAAGGAAGAGTTAAAGAGAAAGGTCTTGGTTTTTTTCTGGAACATAAGTAACATAAGGAGGTCTTGCTCGAGAAGTCTTGTTAACTTGTCTCATTAGGCTCTTTCTACTCTCCATGTCCCCACCTCATGGGGGTACCTTTGAAACTGTTGTGTGTACCTATCCCCCCTTCTGTGTGGTCCCACTGTGTGACTTACCCCCCTCTGCGCATCATGTGTGACAGCGAACTGTGCATCCCTCCACTCTCTTTCACTCCCTCCTCCTCCTAATTCCCCATTGCACCCTCTATGGTACTCTCCATCTTCCCCATCTTCTCTAACTACTACTCTATCTCCTATCCCATTCCTCTCACTAAGTTGGGAAAGAAGAAGTTCAAGAGGGACATCCTGGTCTCAAACCCAGGCCTCCCTATCATGGATACCTACATCATTGCTTCCTCCAGAAAGACTCTCACCAACATCCTCTTTCTTGTTCCCTCCCCAGACCTATGGACCCCTCATATGGTCTCTGTTCTCTCTCCTTTCTCCTCCTCTCCCATTAGTGGTGCACTCGGGAGGAGGCTCTCTTGGCCTCCTTCCACTTCCAAGCCCATCATTAATGTCTATCTGAATGGTACCATCCTGGTGAAGGGCCCTCAGCCCAATCTTCTACTTTTCGATAAGCGTCTCCCATGGCTTTTCAACTTCCTTCCTTCTGCTACTCCTACTAGGACCTCTCTTGCTCCTCTGCCGCCTCCTTCTTCCGCCAGCTCTCTGGCTACTATGCCACCTCCTTCTACCACCTCCGCTCACTCTCAGGCCCCTCTACCACTTCAGCAGGGTATACCGTAGCATGTACCCCACTACGGAAGTCTTTCAAATGTGGCAACCTGCTCCACATCGCTACTCTCAACTCTTGCTCTGCTGTCAAGCACTCCTCTGACATCTGCCACCTCCTCGAAGAACTTGACCTGGATGTCCTCGATCTCACCGAGACATGGTTCATGATCAGCTCTGTCTTGAGTGTTGACACTCTCCTCCCTGATGGCTACAAGATCCTCTCCGAACCTAGAACCAAACCGCCCCAGAGGGGGAGTAGATCTGATATTTCCAGAGTGGGTCCCTGCTTCTGTCATTCCTACACAGGCCTACTCCTCCTTTGAATGCCTGGTCTGCAGGCTCTATATCTCTCATGGCCTCTCTCTGACTGTGGCCACCATTTACAGGCCACCTGGCCAGGTCGCCCTCTTCCTCTCAGAGTGGCTGACCTCTCCTCTTATCTCCTTGCCTCTAGCTTTCATCTTCTCCTCCTCTGGGACCTCAACATCCACCTGGATGCCTCTAATCCCTCCTGGGCTCTTCCGCAACCTCTGTAACACTCTCTCTCTTTCCATTCTACCCTCTGGTCTGACACACTCTCCAGGGTATACCTTGGATGTTCACATCTCCTCAGACATCTCCTCTCAAAGCCTCTCACCACTCCTCTCTTTTGGACTGACCACTTTCTGCTCTCCTCTCACCTGATGCTCTCTGTCTTCCATGCTAAGCCCACCCCAGCACTGTTGCCTACCTTCTTGGTCATTCAGCCCATGAAGCGTGTGTCAATAGACGTCTTTGCTGCTACTTTCTCTGCTCCTCCCATGCCTGCGGCTGACTCACACTCTGACACAGCCCTCTCTAACCTGCATCTTTCTATCTCCAACACTCTGGACGTCCTTGCCCATGTCATGAGAATCCATCTAAAGCCTACCTTCAAGTGCAACTCTTTGTATGACTCTTACCTTGCCACCCTGAAGCGCAAGTGTAGGGTGGTTGAGAGGAAGTGGAGGGCATCAGGTGCATCCTCTGACAACCTGGCCTGCCGTCTGCTCCAAAGGCAATACAAACTCTCTGTCTGGTCCAAGAATAGAGCCCGCATCCAAGCCCGCTTCTCTGCGCCCACTAACAACATGGCTGAACTCGTTAAAATCTGCAAGGAGCTGTGCAATTCTTCTGCTTTCTCCACCTCTCCTGTTACCACCCAGGTCCTCTGTATGGCTCTGGCTTCTCACTTCACAACTAAAATGCAGGACATCCTGTCCTCTCTCTCCTCTTCCTCTCCCTCTCTTGGCCCCCATCTGGCCACCTCTCCCTCTCCTCCTCCCTTCTCCTTCTTCTCTCCGACTTAACCGGACCAAGTTCCTACACATGTCAGATCTTTGAAAGTGTCGTCCAAACAGGTGCTCCCTTGCACCTCCAGAACCACATTGACACCCTCGCTCCCACTTAGCCGATTTCTGCAATCACTCTTTTGCCATTGGGGTATTCCCCTCTCTCCTCAAGCACTCCCTTAAGCACCCCTCCTTAAAAAGCCTTCTGCTGATTCTACCTGCCTGACAAACTATCTCCTGATCTCTATCACCCCTTTCCTGTGCAAACGCCTGGAAAGGCTGACCATCAGTCTGGCTTCAGAGCAGCCAGAGGCACGGAAACTGCTCTTCTGTGAAGATCTAATCAGTAGTCTCAATTCAAGCCTTCTTTCTGTCCTCATGCTCCTGGACCTTTCCTCTACCTTTGACACTGTCAAGCACACCATATTGATCAATGCATTCGGTGAGAACCTGGGCATCACAGATCAGGACTTGGAGTGGTTGTCCTCCTTCCTCCTGGACCAACCCCCTCAGGTCCAACTTGGGTCCTTTATCTCCACAACCTCTCTCTCCACATGTGGTGTTCCCCAGGGCTCTATCCTCTGACCCTGGCTATTCAATGTCTACTTGGCACCTTTGGCCCATCTTCTCTAATTGTCAGTGTTATGCGGATGACACTCAGCTCTCTTTCAGGCTCCCCACAGCTTCCTCTCCACTCTTGCTCATGTTTGACTGTCTATCCACGATTCAGGATTGGTGTGCCTCTAACGATCTCTGCCTTAATGCCTGCAAGACTGAGATCCTTCTCATTGGGACCCCTGCTCCCACTTTTTGCCAGTAAGACTGAGATCCTTCTTATTGGGACCCCTGCTCCCGCTTTCCCTCTCTCACTCTGGCTGCCCTCCTAGGGCCCTCTTCCTTCGCCTTCCTTTAAGGAAAAAAACCTTGGTGCCATCTTCAACTCCACTCTCTCCTTCTCTCCTCACATCACGGACCTTGCCAAGAAGGCCTACTACCAGCTGTACCTCCTCAGAGGTATTCTTCCCTTTCTCACTTTGCCCCATAAGCTCAATTACTCCAGAGACCAGGTTCTCTCTAGGCTGGACTACTGTAACAGCCTCTTTCTCAATCTGCCGTTCTCTACTCTACGCCCTCTGCAACTAATCCAGAACAGGACTTCAAGACTTGTCCGTGGCCTCAAGTCCAGGGAGCGTATCTCTCTATGGCTGCAAGGATCAAGTTCAAGACCCTCTGCATCATCCACAAGGCTTTCTGGAGCCAGGGACCACACTACATCCAACTCTCTCTTCCAAAAAACCTTCCTTCTCAGGCCCTTCACTCAGCTACCTATAGCTTTCTGAGGGTTAGACGCTCCTCTAGGTAGAGAGTGGGGGTAGATCTCTCTCCTCTGCAGGCGCCTCCCTCTGGAATGGCCTCCCTGCCGCTCTCAAACTTGAGCGGGACCACCTAAAGTTCCAAAAGCAGCTCAAAACTTTCCTTTTCACCTCTGCTTTCTCTCTCTCTCTCCCTCGCTGACCTGTCTGTCTGATGCACTGACTGGTGGCTTGGCTACCCTCCGAGTCTCACTGGGTACCAGGCTCCTCCACGACCAGTCACCCCTGCACTTCTTCTGGGCCCACCGCGTATGACTGTAACCTCTACAGTCCCCTGCCTCCTTGCACTTACTCTGACCCGCGCTTCCCTGGCTGCACTTACTCAGCAATGCTGCCCTGACTGCACTTTCCCTTTTCCCTCTCCCTTGCATTTCCCCTCTCCCTACCCCCTGAACTTTGTGCTATCGCACTTGCACGATCTGAATGACACAAGGCCTAGTAAGATCGTTTGTTTTGTCCTTCCTCTGTCTTCCCTCCCCTGTCTTGTGTTTCAGGCACGTGATAAATGGCTTATCATATCATATCACAAACATATGACAGACCGTGTTGCAGACACTGAATGCATACATTGCCTAAAAAGAATACTAAGACTTTTTATTCACAATTTAGCAAGCAATACATTTGCAGCCACTGAATGCGCCCCTTCCCAAAAATAATTCTATCTTTAAATGCAAGAATTGCTCCCATGAACAAATCACTCAGTTCTGCACACATGATTCAAATCAAATAATTAACGTACTCATACTCAAATTGTGTTAAATAAGCAAACCGTCCCACCGAATTCTAAAACCATTAATTTAATATAATGTGTAAGTTCATATTGCATTTTTAATTTAATTTTGATCACACAGATTCATTCATGTCTTTACCAAATTCATTGTGATATAAATATGTTGAAAATCAAGAATTGGTGGAAAAATATAGCATTCAATGGCGGTTCATGAGGGCATTCAAAAGATCAAACATCCATGTAACATAATTACAATCGTTTCAATTATATACAAAAAAGATATGTCACAAAAATGCATCGGCCTGCGTGTGTTCCAACAACACAGTAAAAGTTTGCTCTATGCCTCCTTTGTCTTCCGCTGGATAGTCGTGCGGTGACTATCGAGGCAAATTCTTCCAGTTTACTCAGAAAGGAGGAAAAGGATGAATGCAACGAGTCATTTTCCATATTTCTCTTGTATTAAATGAGACAATTTGAGAAACAACAATAGTGAAAATGAGTCCCAGGCAATGCAGAATGTTGTATTCACAGTATGAATATATTAGTCCTATTCCTATTGCATATCTGCACAGCAATATACCCTCTTTATGGCAGCACAGGTATCAGGATGAACACCAATATTGATGGAATGATTGGATAATGTATCATGGACTGATGATAGAAATTGCCGCTGGACGCACAGACTCGCAGCATTATTCCTGAGTGTCCCCTGCACGCTCATAGATGAGCAACGTGTCTCAAAAGGCACTAACAGAGAGAGGTGGTCAAAAAGGCTCTTGTTCCTGGTAAAGATCTCCCATGTTAGAAAGGATTGAACACATGTTTGATAGTGTGACCTAGCAGTTCGGGCTGGACTGCCCCTTTTGGGGTGGGACTAAGCCTGATTTGCATGTGGTCTTTCCCCTTCTGTAATGCTTGGCACGCTAAGAAACCATGGTATCAAGGGTTGCCCAGAGCTGTGCCCGTGGTTATGATTGGAACCCAGACGTGGACCCCTTGCTCACTATTCTTGGAGAGGCACAGCTTCACCTCACTGATGAGGTCCAACCAGACCAAAACAGGAGTCTGGGGTTGCTGTGGGTACTCTTGTTCAGAGGAGAATTGCTTAGCATTCAGTGCTGGGCTGCCTCAGGGCAGGACAAAGACAAATGTGTTTTAGATATCTCCTCTGTGAAAGATAGTGAGCTAAAGACTCTGGGTAAGTCTCTCATAACCGGGACGAATGTCCGTCAGAGGGACTCCCGGGACCCCCCTTGTTTTTTGCAAAACCCTCCAGCCAACAGCTTTTGGTTTTGATAGTGTACATGGGACATACCACTTATGTGTAAAGACGTGCTCATCTTGTGTCTGGGCAACCCTCTTCGTTCAACTTAATCCTGCACGGTCTAATAGGTGATATATAGTGGCTGCCCCACACAGAGGGGTGAGAATAGCCGCCCATAGAGAGAACACACATGCATAAGTGTTCTGCAGGTGGAACTGCGAGCCCACTGCAAACAACTCAAATCAACTGCTCAAAGCATCTACTAACCGAATACTCATAACTGCACTCTGTTTAATTACTGTCTGTCCACCGTGTGTCATTACTCGGATAGAGAATGGTAAGGCACTTACTGCACTTTTTAGATTTCCTATTATATGCAGCTTCTCAAGCAGCAAGGATTTGGTCTGGGTACAAACACAAGGTGAATTGAGTTTCATCCACTGAATAGAATCTACTTCCAGTTGCTGCCTCCAAACAATTCTGTGATTTTCTTCTCTTCATTCTGACAAGTAATAGCCACATGGATTTATGTCATGCTATGGCATTAGTAACCACATAAAATGGTCCCTCTTATTTGCATTTTCTACTTCTCGCTCAAAAAGTCCTATCATTGCTCTATGCCTCCATTTCTCTGCAACCACATGCCTCTTTCTACAAAGATTGATTCAAAAATCGAACCATGCAATCCCTAATTACACTGTTCAAAACACTATTGTGGGTGAAACAGCCAAAAAAGTGGTTGATTGGGTTTGTGAGTGAATATATTTATCCAGGATTACTTGGAACCAGGAAGATCCAATCGAAACCCCCGGCTCCAGCGACCATTCCAGAAGCAGAATGAAGAATAGTCTTTAGAGTGCAATGGGTAGTGTGGGGAACTCAATGAAAACATAGCTCCAGTCTCTAACTAGGAAATACACAATGCCAGAAACAAGGAACTGATCATAAGATATTTCAAAGTTTTAAGTGCTTTCCTCGTGAGTTGAGGTAACAGAACACACAGATCCATACACACACGTTCACAACGTTCTCAGAGAAAGGTTTATGTCATGAGTCAGGGTGGAGGGAGAAAGCAAATGAGACTATACAATTAGGAGGCCTTCTTGGCATTGGGCTTTTGCCACAGTTGTCTAGTCACAGAAGGAGTATATTGAACCCCAACAATACTCTTTTTCTGAGGATTTAGGAGATTCTTCTCTGGGTCAAAAGTCTCCCCACTTGGTGAAGCCCTATTCGGTTTCTTAAGGATGGATTGGATAGAGGCCTACAGTGTGTGGGCACCTCAAGAGGAGAGATGTCTAAACAAAGCAGTGCAAGGTATGATGAGAAATATACAATCTGTGAAGAGGTACCTAGTCAAAAGGACTGAAAGTCCAAAGCCCTTCTCTATTCTGAACTGCAGACTTAAATAATGACATGTCAAAAGTTCACCACTATTCTTGAGAATAAGGTGCCAAGGCACCTGCCCAGTACAGTGTGACGCCAACTGGAAGTCTCGGTAATGATGTGCTCCTGCACACTCCTTTTCAGATGCTTGGCATCTCTTTGTGACCATGTCCTTGTCCAGACTGTGGCCATGATCATGATTTATCCTGAAGCGGTTGCATCCAATGAAGACTTCTTTGTTCCCAATGAAATGACTTCATGCAGTGACCTGGGCAAGGCCTTACACCACGTTGCATTTACGGTGATTGTTGACTGGGAAGACCTGCAGGTATTCCCCTCCTACAGGGTCATTCTGCATAGGACATTTTAGCACCTTACCTAGATCTGAGCTTCATACGGCAAGTCTTCTTTTGGTCTGGACTGACGGCCTTGTTACTTACGGGAGTATCAGGACTGTAGCTCCCAGCTAGCTTTCTCTGTTTTCAATCTTTAGTTGCCTAAATTCTTACTGCAGTGTCTGGCAGGGTTGCCAGCTGCCATGCTCATAGCTCTGCACCACAGAGAGTGCCTGCTCTCTATTCCAAGCTTACGCACTGCTATGGTCACACTGGCATAGCTTCTTCCTTCTCTCGCACTGGTTCTCAATCTGGCCTTCTTGGCCTCACTCCTGCACGACACCTTGCTTTCTTGGCAGCAGAACATTTCTGGCTTCACCATCCTTTGTCTGCACTCTCTGGTCTACTCTCTTTCAAAAATGACATCCTATCTCCCTGTCATGATGCCTAACCCCGGGCATCCGGATCGAGTCCATCAGCCCTGGGAGCAAGCATTCAGATACTCATTAAAACCCCAACAGCCCCGGCTGGGGGCTGTTTGGATTCAGTTCTGGCACCTTAGGCGCCAGGCTCATCATAGATATCAGACCTGGCGCCACAGGCGCCAGGCTCTTAGACTTTACTTACCTTATGCAGACCATGCTGCAAATGAGCCCAAGCCAACGTGAGGCCTGGATGGGACTATTTTATTACAGGGACTATTTTTTACTCGGGTGTGGTTCTGGGGAACTTCTTACCTGGACTACTTTGCAGGCTATTTAAACCACGCCCGAACAGCAGCTCATGCTTCGTGTTATTCTGCATCCAGCAGCGTAACGCTCACTGTGTCTGCAAGTCAGCATCCAGTCTTCTGCCACGCCCGCCTCGAATCCGGAGGTCCTAGACAAAAGGAAAAGAAAGGAGAAGAGGTTAGATCACGGACATTATTTGATTCCTTACCAGATTCCGGAACCAGCACATCTCCAAGCCTGGAAAGGACTTTATTTCAGCACGCGTCGCTTCGCCAGCAGTAGCGCCGCGTTACACTCACCAGTCCACTGCATCTTTCAACTCGCCGCTACCTCCATCATTTTCTTCGTCGAAACCCAGCACCTGGGGGGATAACAAGGTGAGCCGAGAAAACCGACAAAGACAATCTCTTTGCCACCATAGGCTTACCTGCTTTACCACCGGAGGTATTATCCTTTAATTCGCTGCATCTTTCTATGCTGCACCTATAAAGGGAGAGAAAACAGCAAGTTAAACTTATGCAACTTTTACCGGACAGTGTTTGGTAATACAGACTCTTACCTGAACGCCATCAGCTGCCTCCAGGCAATATTCTTTTGGACCCAGCTGCAACCTAACGAGGGAATGGAACAAGAGTGAACATCGGACATATTGAACTCTTTGAACTTTTATAGACACTCGAGTCAATATTCCTCCGGAACTCCTCCAGTACCTTCAAACCAGTGAAGTAACTGGTATCTACACGCCCCTGAATGCTATGCAGGATGGAGAGCTCATCATTTAAAAAAATACGGTGAGGTTACCAAGAGGGGATATCGGTGGTGATTAGTGGGGAGAACGAGAACAGTTGGGGGGGGCCATCACTAAAGTCCACGGTGGCTAAATCCCTTTCTCCACTTGCAGGAAAATACTTCTACGAGTCCAGCAGACAAGATTAGGCAGGCCAGTCCAGACTGTCATCTCTTCACAACGCATCACGTTGGTGGAGACCGCAGCTGTCCGGGTCCGATCAACGCCCCTGTGGGAACCAGGTGAGCGTAACACTCCCAGAAGAACACCTTCTCTTTTTCAAGCTCCCTGTCCCTTATTATGATTGGTTGCATTGAAAGACTCCTGAGTCAGCCCACATTCAGATTGTTGGGGTTTCCCCTGCTTTTTATCACATCTTATGGTTGGTCGCTGGGGCCCGAATGCTCTGTTCACCAGTTTGAAGTCAGATAGCAGAGTGATGGGGACCCGGCTTGCAAGCCTCCCCGTATCCCTACCAGAGAGTTAACCCAGGTACTGCCGCGCCCAGCAGGTCCTCCTTCTGCAAGAAGCCACTGAGTGCATTGCATGGACGCCATGAATATCCCTGTTAAGGGGACCAGGATTGTGCTGGTTTCCCTTGCATCCACTCATCCTGGGCACCAACTTTATTTGCAGGTTCACAAAGTGGGATTGCCATGCCTAGTTTCTCAATTGTGGGGATAAAAACCTGAGCTCATGATGCCATCCCAATTCATGGAAACACATTGTTCACCTCCCTTTGGGCAACTCAAATATGGCCACCTCTATGCTTCTGGCATAGGTCTTTTACTTTCTTACAGCACCCTGACACCCATGGCACCCTGCAGGAAGGACTGGGAGAACTCGGAGAATGCCCTGCATACAACCTCCAGGTGTTTCCTCACCGACCGGGTGGCGACCCCTGGTCACTGAAGCTCTCTGGTTGTCCGTTATGGCTGATAAACGGCTGAAAGTGCATGAAGGGGACAGTGGGCAGATTATATCAAAGTATTAATATTATGGGTAATGCAAAGCAAAGCATTGAGCATAAGGCATTTTGCAGAAGGAGCAAAAAATAAGCACCCGGTTCAAAAGCCTCAATTGATCAAAGAAGTATTGCGGCCCTCCCCCCACAGTTACTGGGCTAGGCAAACAAAAGGAATTCAGCCTTTGAAGTTTGAGGATATGTGAAGCCATCCAAATCTTGACCACTTGACAAAAATCCTATTGGGGTTAAATGTCCTGCTCTGATTACACCCCTGGGTATGCCGACAGGCTGTTGTCTACATTCATGTACGTAGATGCCCACGTCTGAAACCAGATCTGCCAGCAGCCCTATGTACAGATTCAAAAGCATGGCTAACGATCGACACGTGAGCACCCAGAATGGCACGGGAGGGTGTTTATGTTATGTTAAAGGATATTTATACTGCACACTATCACCACCTGAGTGGTCCCCTGGTGCTCTGGCAACTCTGAAAAGCAAGGATAAGGATAAAGATAGGATAAGCAAGTAGGACTGAGCGGGAAAAAAGCGCAAGAGAGCTGTGAGGTTCTGTAGTCAGATTCAGTTTGGTTACACTGTTTGCTGTGGGATTTTTCAGTCGGTAGTTGTCATATGCTGTTGTGTGGGGCAATGTGTGGTTTGTTTCGTTGTTGCAGCGTAGTGAAGTGCTTGCGGTTTGTTGAGCAATATGGTTATGGTTGTGTTTTGTTTAAAGTTTCAGAGGTGTAAGCAGAGGGGTTGTTTAGTGGTGGTGCTCCATCGTACCCCTTCCGCTTTGGCCACCTTTGGCACGCATCCCTGCCAGTGACATGCTTTGTGCTGTGCTAGAGGCTCTCCTTCACATATTCTGTGCAGAGTTGTGGGTTGTCGGCAGGGCTGTTTAGTGTTGGTGCCACCCCACCCCTCCTATCCCCCTGTTCAGACAATGGATGTCTACAACGCTTTGTTCTCTGGCATATCCTGGTGTACAGCCACCACCACCTCCCTGCGCCACTTGACCGCAGGGGGGGGGGGGCTCTTCCCTGTGCCTTTGAGCTCACTGGGCCAAGAGGGTTTATCTGTTCGGTCACCACTCTTTCCCCTTCAACTCTAATGCCCTCTGTCTGAGGTTTAACCTAGGAAGCTCCCATATCTCTCCCTAGTCTCTGGCTGGGCCCTCCATGGGAACGGATGCACCCGGGTCTCCCTCCAACTCGGACATCTCTCCACCTCCCTGCACTTTGTCATGGAAACTGCACTGTATGACCCTTATAACAAAATTCCCGAAATTGGAAATTTCAAAGCTTATTACTCGGCAGCCTATTGAGCTACTCTAGTGGATGTAGGACTGAACAAAAATCAGGAACATTCACCTCCAAATAGATAAAGTACTTTACAGCAACATTTGTACATATCTCTTTAAAGTACTTTACAGCAACATTTGTACATATCTCTTTAAAGTACTTTACAGCAACATTTGTACATATCTCTTTATTTTATCAGACATATTTACCACCTCACCAACAAATGTCTGCCTTATCTTGGGCTTAAATTAGATCTGATACATGCTGGCAAAGCCTTCTGAGGTTATGTTTATCATTTCACTGCCTAGATGGATCCTCGTAGTTCAACAGTAGTCAAAGCACCCCCATCTTCATGTGCTGGCCCTGTTTGACATAGGTAAAAACATGGCCAGCCTGGCGAAGTAGAGAAAGTTAGAACAGTGGCTGGATAAATAGGAACTTTACTCAATACAGTGGGAGCTTTAATAGGTAGCTGGGACAAGGAAGTGAAAGGACCCGCGCAGGGTGCTTGATGGTCTGGTGAGAATCTGAAAGCTGTGGGTGGCTGGGCAGCTGCTGTTCTCCAGAGTGTCGGTTCTACCATCAAATGGAAGGTCAACTGGGTGACAGCCCGCTGAGCTATTCCTAGGGGTGTGGTGAAGCCGTCTCCTAAGCCTAGCCCACAATCTGCTTTTTCCCATCCAAGATGGTGAAACACTTCTTCTGGGAATTTTGAGCTGCATGTGGACATTGCATTTCGAGGGCACACCCTCCGCTTAGCAAAAATGGATCTACAACCACTAGCTTGACCGTCTCAACTATTTTTGCTCTTCCGCTTGTGACCCATAATGTCTTTGCTCTTTACTCCTGCTTCCAGCATGCCATTGAAACTCCATCCAGTTTGGAGAGAGTTTTCTGACAGTGTCTTTTCTTTGCATGGAGCTGGGTTTGTCCCTGAGACCACTGTTTGGTTTATCTGCGCAAGGGGAATTGCACAGTGACATCTGGAATGACCCACCCATTGGGAAGATTGAGCATTAATCTACCTTCCAAAACAATATGGATTATTTACTGGGAACTATTACAGAATATGGTAGTGCAGTCACAGAAGAATGTGAAAGCTGTGTTATATCGACCTCTGGCTCCCTGTGACCACAGCTCTAGACAAGTGGAGCAAATCTATCCCCCTCCAGGTGTTTTGGAGCATAATTTCCATAAACCCTGTCCTGCATTGGTGAGATATCACGGGAGTTGAATGGCCAAGCGATATTCAGGGTGACAGCTTAGTTAAACCTGCTCTAGGCCCAGCACTGACTTTGATAAAAACCTAAGACAAGTTCTAGAATTCCAACCTGCCTGAGCGGTGCACGCTATTAATTGTCCATATCAGTATGGAGCTATTTTGTTGGGATATTCTCCTTCTGTGACAGCTATGCCTACTGCTCTTCAAATCGTGATGTGAGGTCTAAGTTCTTTGTTTGTTCCAGTGACCGCACACATGTCACATATATCATGCTATTTTGGGTGTGACATGAGGCTGGGAGCCCAGAGATGTCAGTTAACGATCTGACACAGATTTGGTGTTTCACTGAAAAATAAAAACTGTAATGAGGAAGAGGAGCTAATGCCCTATGACGTACTGATAATCTTCCCATTCTTCATGCTTCTGTTTGGTCAATGTCTTTGACTGATCTGATTCATCTTGGATGTTATATCTCAGGAATTCCATGTCATGTGTCAGATGTAAGTGTCCTCAGTCTATGGCTGAAAAGTAGAGCCAGAAGACAGACTGCCTGTGTTCAGGGAATGAACTCAGTCTAGTAGAGTTATGCCTATGAGGATGCAGAAGGGATGAAGAAGCAAGGATAACTTAGTGTGGCAGATCCACGTAGCAGAATAATCTAAAATGGAGGTTTGGAATTCACCTTAGGTAAAGCATTGAATGTAATGTTATTGGTAGATCAGTAACTTTTTTATGTTTCCTCTTAAAGGACATTATAGTATATATTTGTATATATATTAGTATATATTCAACATGATGATTCTTTGTAGCTAAAGAGGCCTTCATTTTCAGCACAATGTCAAATTACAAAAAAAGAAGACACATGAAAACTGAGAACTATGATGCAGGGTCTTACAGAACATGAAATGTCAGATTGTTTTATGAATCATTGCATATGAGGACTGTAATTAAGCAATATAACTTGAGCAGTATGGCATTCAATGTTAGCCTGGGGCATTACCTGACCCGTAATACCCCTGTGTGAGGCATATATTGCTATTAGTACACCAGCACATTGCACAAGGGTACTAATAGTGTTTTTTCTCAACTTGAGAAAAACTACAAAACAAGATGGCTGCCATGGATTGGGGAGAAGGGAACTATCTGTAGTATCTTCTCCCTTTCATGGTGGCAATTTCCGGGAAGGAGATGTGCCGGCAACACAGGGTGTTCCCGGTGCCAGAGAGGGCCAGAGAAGTGTGAGGTAAGTGGGGTGGGTTGGGTGTGGAAATTGGGGCTAGTGATGGGAGAAGAAGTGGGCACTTAACTGATTTCCGGTGAGCAAAGATGGCAGCCTCCAGCTCTGAGGAGGCTCAGAGCAGGGGCTTTACTGTGCTGTAAAGCCCCCGTTCTGAGCCACCTGATAGCCTGGGAGTCCACCTCACCCCCCTCGCTGGGTACTAATAATTATCATTAGGTGATACACAATGTATACAAAGGATCGCTGAATTTACATAGAGTAGGAAATGTCTGTTTTATCATGAATATTGTATATGATGTTTGCAATAATTGAGATGCGATACATAATGTATACAACTTATTTAATGGCATCAACATGGCAGGCTTTCTAGGCCATTTTCCAGTATTCATGGAATTTGGATTATATGAGTAAGATATTGGATCACCCAACATTCATCTCACATATAAGGGGAAACATGATGTTTAGCGAATTCATCAATTCAATTCATCCATTAAGATTATGGGAAACAAAATGAATAACACATATATATTATGAAATGTAGCTTGGTCATGCTTGGACATGCTTTTTTAACTTTGGAGGATGCAGTACATTTGGAACACATTGACTCATGGATTTGTCAAGTAAACATAATGTTTCACGATAGTCAAAACTTGGTGGCTTTCAATTTCTATTACAGCATATGGCGACGACATCACCCATTCACACCATGTCGCCAATTATGCATATATAAATTCACAAAATGGTGGCCTTTATGGAACTCTTTAACAATAATTGCCCTTGATGATCTTCATTATCAATAGTTTATGTATAACACCCAACATGGGTAAGCTCCTAAATGAGGTTTTTAATTTTCATTTCTAGCTGTAATTTACACCAGAAGCAACAATCCCTAAAATGCTGTTGCTTATAACTGATTGATCAACTTCAAAATAGATGAGATTATGGGTACGATGGTACTTTATTAATGATGTATTAATTTGGGTAATGAATTTAGTCAGTACACTCCATTCTATGAGCCAGCATTTTCTTAATATTTGTTTACAGAATAAATTCCACTGATGCAGGATAATGAAAATTAATTGTCATCGACAGAGTATAAGAGGGTAGCAGACTATTATCATTCTAGTAATAGCTCTCCACAGATAGATACATTACTAATACATTTTTATATATTTGTATACATGTCTTTTCTTTTTTTATCTTGCCCCTTGTACTCACGATAAAATACTTTTCTGCATTTAGTTTTGCACTAATATGTATTGTGTATAACTGTGTTCACTTGATACATGTACTGTCTGCATTCATGGAACGTTAATATTTCATGAACTCATCTCATGAATTATCTTCGAATGGTTCATGAAAATGATACAAAAGGGATTATGTTGAATGCATCTATTAGATCAATTTTCTTTAGATGAATTAACTTGTAGAAGACCAATTGTTGAAACATGTGTTGGCAATCTAGTGTATTATGATAGGAAAATACAGTGTACTATGATAATAAATAATTCTAATGTTTAAGACAATGAATTTAATACCAAGTTGTTGATTTATGGGTCAAGATTATTGAGTTTTTGAGAATGTACTTTTTAAGGATTAATGGCAGAATAGGTGCAGAAGCACTAAGCACACAAATTATTAATTTATCAGATTTCATCTTTTGTAAGGTTCCTTCTCCAAATGTCACAAGCATACAGGCCTGCTGAAACTGATCTGACTTAAGGTAGAAGGAACTTCTGTTCATCACCAAGGACTCACCAGTTTTCACACAATATCACTAAGCCTTCTAGTCCCATCATCAGTTAAAAGAAGAAACATTCCCAAAAAAGAAAACAACTGCCCTGAAACCGAGTTGGTCCTCATGTAAAGGAAAATTAGTGCACCTAAACTTTGCTGCCATAAATTTCAATTGCATAAGACTGCTCAGAGGGTCTAATGGTGCCATAAATCAAAATAAAAAGTCTTACTGTGCAACCAAATCTCTCACGCCTCAAATCCATCAGCAGAGGTTTTCTTAATTTGCAAAGAATTGACTCTCTCTCAGGAAAGCACTTCGGTAACCATTGCTTCCCAAGACCTTTCTGTCAGCCTATCAACATGCAAGTCACCAACACCCTCCCCCCGCCGACTAACACCCAACCCTAAAACCACCATCACCACTTTTTTGTGACTCGGTCATTAATAAGGGAATAATTATTAAGTGTTGAACAACCGGCACATATGAACGTTGGTGCACTGCACAGTGGGAGATGCCAATGATAATTCATAGACAAAACTCATGGTCATCTGTAGCAGTTATTTTCCTTGTGGATCGATCTAACTTATAGGATAAGGCTCTATTGGGACATTCAAGGCTAAATCCTCAAAGGCGTGCAGGAGTCATATTAATGACTTATCAAACCATGGTCAGTTTTATGGCCTACCTACACAATCTATGTTTTTATAACCTCTGACTATCATTTGAACAATACCCAATTATTATAAATCAAAATTGCACGCATGACTCTGTGATGAATCAAAGATGACTCCCCCAGCAAACCTAGCCTGGCAGCCTTCTCATGTGGCTAGGGAAAGGCAGATGCTTCCTGGTCCTGACCCCGGGGGTGGTGTTCTGCAGGGGGATCACATGAGGGGGAAGCAGGTTAGGAGGAATGGGAAACCCCCCCTTAATAACTTGCCCTGACAGTTTACCATCCTAATTGCTTATTGTAAAACAATTGAAACTGTGGAAAAGGTGACTTGAACATTGGGGACTTCAAATACCACAATGACAAAGTACTGGGATGAAGAAAAGGGATGCAGAGGCCCTGAACTACAAGTTGCAGGCCAATTAGGGTTAATGACCCACATCTGAGGTAGACTGGGAAGCATAAATGGCCCCCTCAGGTGCAGGCCATGAAGAAGTTGCAGCTGTGGGAGTGCACAGCTGCCGGAGCTGCCGTTGTTTGCTGTACGATTTCCATTTTTGAGAGGGTCTCTTCCTTCAGAGACCTGGATTGAAGATGTGACACAGCGGAAAGCATTATTTATAAAATCTTTCACCCCTGTAGACCATGGTTGCAAAGGTCACATGGCGAGAAGTGTGAAGTTGAGAGGCCTTCCCCACAATAAGGCAGGGTCTGGTGGCACTCGAGCATCAGAGAGCTTTTGGAGCAAGGAACGCTCCTTTTATGATCAGCTTAGGCCAGGGAAAACAGAGTGAAACAATTTTCCATGCCGCCCAAAGCAGAAGAAGCAAACAACCCAAAGACAGTGGCGCGAACGGACGCACACGTCAAACCCAGTGAGTTCCTTTGTGTATTGTGACCCTGGAGCGCTCAGCAGTGTTCAGGAAGAGAGGTGCATAACCTGCCTTGCATGTCACAAACAAAACCAATGTGTCTCATGTTTTCCTAGAAGAAGTGGTCAAAACTGATGTTTTGGAATAGTCAAAAGATACAGAAGTATTTGTAGTAGTGTTAGTGGTTTCATGAGTATTGGCAGGCGAGTTCACCAGGGCAAGGGACCTTGTAGTTGTAGGTCTGGCAGACAAGTGGACCAGGTAAAAGTCAATGAAGTACTGTGGTGTGGTTAAAAGTGTTAAAGAAGAAGTGGCAAGACCACGAAGATCATAATGAATTGTTGGAGCAATCATCCTGGCAAATCAACCTTGCAAATGCAAGTGTGTTGTGAACTGAAGTGAAATTATTTTGACTAAAGAATTTTTTGTTGATACTAATGAACTGTGGAAGTGTATTTATTTGCTGAGATGCAATTGTGTGAAACTCTCTGCCAAAAGCAGAGAGATAAAAGATTTACTGACCCTTTTTTAACTGATAGTCAAGTCCAAGTGAGAGACTTACTGGATCAAGAGGAACTTTATTGGAACTTTGTTTCAAGACGGGATTTACTTTATTCTTTTGAACTTCTGATTGAAATCCTAATTGAATCCGGGGAAGGGGAGTTCACCCAGGTTACAAGGAGGAACAGTGAACAAGCCTTGAACATAACTATTATTTTGATTATATCTGAATTGCCATATATTACCTTGTTGAGTTTGTTGAATGTACAAGTCTCCAAGTGTGTACAAGTGTGAGGGACAGTATCCTTTGTTTGAGTGTTTCCTTTAGTTTATTTTGAAAGGCAGGGAAATCCTTTTCAGGGTAGGGATAGTGAGACGTTTATCAAACCTTTTTTGAGTTACTAAAATGGCATCTTTTGAAAAACCTACATAAAGTCATCCGCCTCACATTTCTGATCCCTCACAACTCATAGATGCAGCTTCATTTTATGGCTGTTTACTCAAGCAGATTAAGGTAGGGCATGGTACAGCATGAGTAGTATAGAATTATACAGAGGGGTACAGACCAAGTCATACATCCAGTTGCATCTTTCCTTCAGGCCTGACCCTTCTAACTGCTGCTCATAAATCGCGACCACAGGGGACATAGCTAGGATTCCATTAGCAGTCCTGCTTCCCTCAGCCAGGCTGGAAGTTCCAGGATACAGCACTTCCTCCACTTGCACACCATAAACCCAATAAGATGGCAGCATAAGGACAATGGGTGCAAGCAAGGAGACTGTGGTCACTAGTGTAGGCCAGGCAGAGCAAGCCAAGTGAACTATACTCCTATGGAATGGAATTTTGGATGGTTTCCCCTGGACAATTCTTCACGGGAGGTAGGGCTGGTGTTGAAAAGGAGAAATACAAGTTCTGCAGCGACAGATTTCGCCTGTGCGCCTTTAGTCTTCAGTGTGTGTGTGGCACTGAATAGATTGCACCTTTGAGCCTTCAGTACCCATTGTGCCAGTGATACCTGGACGAATTGTGCCTTTGCACTTTTAAAACACCAGAGGCATCCAGACTTAATGCATCATGTGCTTGTTCATGCAGCATTAGCATGTATGTGCTAATTTAGTTACACTTAATGTGATAATCTCATGCTCACACGTAGGAATGTATTTATTTATTTATTTTTTGCTTGTTAGGCTCTTATACAGGAAGTAAATACTGTTTCAAAACTCCCACAGGGCAACAGGGAGAGGACGAGGAGATGTAAAACCTCTAGCCTACTATTGTGCCTCCTACTCTTGAAAGCCATTGACTAAATCTCTATCTTCAAAACCTATGCTCTCTATTAGCTCACATGGACCTTTCCTGCTTTTCCTCACTGGCTCCAAATCGGCTGGGTCCCTACGCACACAGGCTCCCTCTTCAAAATCCTACTTCTCGTCATTAAATTATTCATGGCCTAGACCACTCTACGTGTCATCATTAATTAATCACTTCTTCTCTACTTGAGGGGGTGTACCCAAGTGGTTATAGGCAGGGTGTGGGGATATCAGAAGCAGTTTAAATATGTTGGGGCTTTAGAGGGTGGAGCTAATGAGGGGTGACATAAGTTGGAGTGGAGCATTAGATATTGGCAAGAGGTCCACCTGAAGTGTAGGATGTGTAAGGTATAATGTCAAATAAGGATAACTGCAAGCTTAAGATCATTTTTCATCAGTGTAAAAATGTACAACCATTTCCAACGCCTGTGCATTGAACTTCGAGATAGGCTTAACTGTGCTGAAAACATGGCCCAGAACTTTGGAGTGCATTTACTTCCCAAAAGAATTCAGCAGGCTCAGAAATTTTATTGAAGAACATGACACAAGCATAAACGTCTGGGATTTCATCACCAGTGCTATGTTCCTGGATTCCCAGTATAAAAGGAAAATCCACTTGTATGTTACAAACATGTCATGCAATGCAAATGATCATAATTTGCATATGTTTAATTTTAATTAAAGTAATGTAAAATATCCTACTGACAAGGTCTCAATTAAAGTCCCTTTATATTCTGCATTGCATGTATTTAACTTTGAATCACATAAAACTTGAAAATACTTCTTCAAATATAGTAGTGGTTGCAGCTTGAAGGTAAATTGAAACTGCTGGAAGAAAAATATTTCTAAAGCCTAAGCCCAGTTCAAGAATGCAGTAACAAAACCTTCCAACACAAGATAAGCAGCCTTATAAACCCAACTCCATGCTGTCCAAACCGATTCTATAGGCCATCTTGGGAACACTAGCATATTGCCTGGTAAACAGGACTTTAAAGATTCATGGCACAATTCACCATTCGAGACATTGCATAAAAAGTAATTGAGCCCCCCCCATGAAGTTGAAGGGGCCCCTGAGGGACCCTCAGATGTGGAAACAAGGCACAGTCACCACACACGAATAGATATGTCAGACACGAGGTTCTGTTCCTAAAATCTAGGGTTTATTGCAATACAAAATAGTCCCAGTTGGCCAAGTGGTCCCACGCCCCACGACTTGTGTCTAACAAACCTCAGGGGACGCAAGAGAGTGTGAGACGTACATCAGTTACATATACAAACGGAGCATCTTACAATCAGTAATGACACATTTGTTGCAGCCCCCAATTCACATCCCTTTGAATTAGAGGTGATGATTGACCAGTATGACAAATATGACACCTTAGACCACCATATTTAGTAACAGTTTGCAATCTCCAATTTTACAGACACCATTCTTTGTTTGCGAGAACACAGCGTTTCTGTTTTTCATGGGCAAGCTGCGCGTAGGAGACTGGCACATACCAGGCCTCACTATCTCTAAGTTTCGATTCTCGGTCTAGAAGTCAGCACGCTCTCCGGGGTCTCACTGGGCTCAGAAAGGGGGGCCGTAAAGAAGATCATAATTCAACTCTTTAAATGCTAGTTTCGTACATTGCTATTCTTTCGGGAGACTCGCTGGCATTCATATACTGATTAAATGCCTTACTCCCTGTCTTCAAGGATACGTGAGGGAGGGAATCGGGCATTCCTGTCTGGCTCTCCAGTGTAATGTTTCAACGTGTTTCTTAGCCTTGGACCATTGATGCGAAATAATATCTACATCAAAGCAGTTTTACATAAGGCAAAGTGGCAACGTTGGAGAGAGCAGAGAGAGAAAACAAAATGGCGATTCTGGTCATCTTAAAATGGCTTCACTCTTGTTAAACTAATAGCTACGTAATAACTAATGACTAATGAATATATATTCTTACACTGTAAATGAGGCGGTTGGTCTTCGGCCAACCAATTGTCATTCATTTCCGGACCCTCAAGGGGTGCTTAGTTTTTCTGGACTGACAAACCCTCCTCTTGGCCGTAAGCCAAACGTCTCATCCATACATTGCATCCTCCTCCGACCAAGTATTTGGATTAGATTCGGAATCTGATTCAAATTCAGATTCATGTACACTTGTTGCCTCCTCGTTACTATTAGTAATATCAATTGCCATGAATTCTTTAATGGTTTCAGACTTGTTACTATGGTGAGTACTTGATTTAGTAATGTTCTTTCGTTTCATCATTTGTACACACTCTTCGCTGATTTCAGTACATATTATGGGGAGACAATGTATGCAACAACAACATGTCACGAATATTCCTAGGATTGCTACTAGGATTGCAAATAGTTTCCATCCCCAGGATCGCAACACTTCCCAGAACCAGGAGCTTATGTTCAATTGCCAACCGCCTTCAGGGGGATGAAGATTGGAACTTAACACATGCAATTTTCTTAACGCTTCAAAAATCGTGGGGGAGGAGTCACTTACAAATATTCAGCACGCTGATCCCACGATTTTGCACCGCCGCGATCAACTAAGATTATATCAAGGGCCATTCTCTTTTGTAGTGACATTAATCTAATTCCTTTTTCTTCAAGAGTCATATTATATAATATATTAGTGGTTCCATTTATTGTTTCTTCTAATATCCTAGACAGTCGTCTTATGTTATAGGAGTTTATCGCCTGGCCCCAAAATGGTATGAATGATTTTGCTATGTCCTCTACAATCAACCCGTCTTCAATATTACGGCGAGGTCGTGACCTAGTCAATTTGGTTATGTCTGATGTTTTTAAAAGAAACACCCCAAGGAACATACATCCCAAATAACACGTACCTCCCCAGTTCATAGGTAACCAAGGTTATGCTTTTTCTCCACATATGAAATACACAGGATCTCCCACATATATTGGCTCCACATCTTTATCAAGTAATGCTATATTCTTGAATCTGGTAAATGTTCCTACCTGGAAAGAACCCTTTTTCTTTAGACAGAATGGGACAGAATGAGGGTTATAATTCACTGTATATGAAGGGGGTTCCACATCCTTATTCCCATTTGGGTTCATGTGGAACGTGATCACAGAAGTTTTATAAGATACAGACAATCTATTCTGTGGCATTATTGCTGGTGTAATTTATCGTCTTTTTCGGAACACGGAGCAACCCTCCGGTTTCATAATCACTTCCTCGAATTCATTCATATTTGTTTTATCTAGTTGACCAGTTTCACTTTCGTTCCATTTCCCATAATATAGGGCACTCAGAGAAGCATAACATGTAGAAGTTAAGGGCAGGGGCTGTGCATACCATCCTATTCCCTGACCACCATGCTGAGGGGGGTGGGCACAAACCCAACAATTATTTTTTCTTAGGATTGAGTGTGTCATATTAATTATTAACAACAATGTGTTGTTCCCATATCCTTCCCTATGTTTCTCTTCAATTGGGGTCAAGGTATAGGAAATCACAGGGACTGGGCGTTCCGTTGTGGAAATGTTCATCATGGGCAAAAGTACTTCAAGAGGGTGCATTTCCTCTAAGTACCATAATACTGAAATGGTCAACACTGGGGCTAATATACTCATTATGCACATTACTTTGGTTAGACCCAGCATACAATTCTTTTTACCATGTCCTTTTTTCACCTTATTATGTACTACGTTTAACTCGCTATCAGCATTGGTGCAAGAGGAGGCATTTTCTGGTTCCGACATTCTTCTCTCGTCCTTCTTCTTCCGCTGTGCTCGTCATGAATATTGTTTGCTATTGTGCTTCTCCGGATGTTGAAATAGTTCAATCAATGTTTACAATCTTTTTATGCCTGTTTTCTGTCTGCCTGGATTGCCTATTCATCTGGCAAGGCCTCTGTGTATTTTGCACATTGCTCTACAATTTCAGAGCAGCTTCCTTTGTACCACGTGCACCCCGCTTGTTCACTCGGGTTCCTGACACATAGATTTAGCACCGAGGAGTTGCGTTTCGTGAGCTGTTTAATTTGCACAACTCTTACGCCACCCTCCTCTAGGCCTCCGGTTCAAACTTCATCTGAAAATAGGAAACAGAGGCAAGAAATCCATCAAGAGATGAAAAATGTGATCACTCCTTCTTTCTGCTCTGCAGGTTGTACCAATTTGCTCCTGGTACCGTGTGATCAACAAATAGTGCAGGTGCACTTCCGGTCTCGAGCTTGGAGTCAGCCTGGGGCACAATGGCAGATGATGATGATGGGTGCCCAGGCAACAATGCAGGCTGTCGCGCAACAGAAGATGGTGGGTGCCACAGAGGTATGCGCTTGATGTCGGCCAGCAGAGATGCAGAATCTGCTGGATAACATTGAGGCACTCTTTGCTCTTCCGTTTTTATGGCAATCTCATAAGGCTTTGTTTGAGGATCAGGCAGTTTCTGTGGCAAGGGACTGGCAATGGCATTTTTCGTTTCTGGAACCGCTGCTATCTCTTTCTGGTCTTTGACCCGATCAGTTGACGTGTCGAATGGCGATGGGACTTTCTTGGCGTATGTGGTATGAATCCACGCCTTGCGTCTATCCACGCGTAATGCTGTCTGCATCGTTAAAAGTACCTGGTAGGGCCCACACCACCTGAGTGCCAGCGATGTTTTCCGCTCATAGTTTCTGATGAGCACCCAGGTTCCTGGCTCCAATGCATGTCCTGGGCCAGTATACTGCACCGGTAATGCCTCCTGCACCTGCTGATGAATCAAAAGCAGTTTTTTTACTAACAAATGACAATAAATGCTGAGTACAGGGTATTCTACCTCGCACATTTTCTTAGGCTGAGGTGCGCACCACACATTCGCCGGTCTCCCCATTATAATCTCATAGGGGAGATCCCAGTTCTGGCCTGCACTGACATTCGCATGCACAGTAACGCTATTGGTAATGCATCTACCCAGCTTAATTTGCTACCTGCACAAATCTTACTGATTTTGGATTTCAAAATTCCATTATGGCGTTCTATAAGACCAGCCAAACTCGGATGTCTCGAACAATGGAATCGCTTATCTATCTGCAATCCTGCACAAATCTGCATTATCACTGCACCTACAAAGTGCGGACCATTGTCCGACCATATGACATGGGGAAGACCAAAGCGAGAGAAATATTCTTTTAGCATTCCCTTTGCCGTGCTCATGGCTGTGCAATCTTTCAAGATATATGCTTCTACCCATTTACTGAATGCACATATGATCACCAGAACGTATTTCAGATTTTGGCATCCCTCCATCTCTATGAAGTCAAAGTGAATCACTTCGAATGGCATAGAGGGAGGTCCAAAACTTCCTGTTGGAGTCACTTTTCCTTTTCCCACATTATGCTGTAGGCACGTGATGCAGTTTTGCACCAGCCTCTCAGCATTCTTTTTTATGCGTGGATTTTCCCAGACTGTGGCTAAATGTTGGACTATTTTTTTCGCACAGATGTGTGTGGGACTATGAGCCATTGTAACCATTGCGTTTACATATGCATTTGGTAACATACAATTCCCATTTTTTTTGTCCACCCAGCAACCCTCCAAATCCAGTTCTGCAGAGCCCTTGGCCCATCCCTGTATTTCGTCGGCGGTAGCTTCCACCTGCATTTCTTTAACAGTCACAATTCCATTTTCTATCATGTAGGGCACTTCCTCCGATTGTACTGTCAACATTTTTGTACTCAAATCAGTAGCAGTCTGTTTCGCAATCTTGTCTGCAAATGCGTTTCCTTCACCCACTTTACATGTTACTTTTTTATGCGCCTCACATTTCACTATTGCCAGGTGCTTTGGACACGTAAGTGCAGACAGTAATCGCACAATCAGAGGGCCATGATGAATTCTAGCCCCATGGGATGTCAAGAAACCTCTCTCGGCCCATAATCGGACAAAATTATGAATTACGCCAAAGGCGTACTAGCTATCAGTATAGATATTTACGCTCAAGTTCTCCGAAATTTCACAAGCTCTTGTTAAAGCAATTATCTCTGCTGCTTGGGCAGAGTTATAAGGAATTCTTTTACTCTCCACAACACTTTTTAATGTCGTAACAGCATATGCGGCAGTTGATGTGCCGTCAGGTAGTTTAATACAGGAGCCGTCACAAAACAGTTCCCCATCTGGTTCTTTTAGTGGTGTGTCGCTCAAATCAATTCTCCCTTTTGTTTCTTCCTCAGTAACCATTAGGCAATCATGGGGAGGCAATTCAGTCCCACCACTATTTTCCCCGGGCATTGGCATTAATTCTGCTGGATTCAAAGTGCTACAACTCATAATTTGGATGTTGGGCGTGAACAATACAATTTCATATCTAGTCAATCTAGCAGAGGTGATGTGTTGCGTCTGTGTTCTATTGAGTAGAACATCTATGGCATGTGGCACCATCAAAATTAAAGTGTGCCCCAAAACCAGCCCTTCTGTTTGTTTCACTGACGCAGCAGCCGCTGCAATAGCTCGCAAACATCGTGGTAAGACGCGCGCTACAGGGTCCAGCGCAGAAGAAAAATAGCTGCACGGCCTATTTCTTCCACCTTGTTCCTGTGTTAAGAAGTACAACGCGCATCCTTCGTTCTCATGCACAAATAGCCTAAAAACCTTTTCATAATGCGGTGTGCCCAAAACTGGAGTAGAACTCAAAATGGTTTTTAGCAAATCAAATGCTTTTTGACATTCTTCATTCTACTGCAAAGGCATCACAGCATCCTTTTTTGTTAATTCCACCATTGGTTTCACACTTAAAGCGAAGTTCATAACCCACTGACGACAATAAGAAGCCATCCCTATTATCGCTCTCACACCTTTCTGTGTTGTTGGAATAGGCATACCAGAAATACTCTTTGCTCTCTCTGGTGTCCATCTTCTCCCTTCCTTTGAGAGTAGGTAACCCAAATAAGTTACTTCTTTCTGACAGTACTGGAATTTCTTTAGGCTTGCTTTATGGCCATGCGTGGCTAGATGAGTCAATAATAGAACAGTACCTTCTTTACATATCTCCTCCGTGTCAGCAGCGATTAGTAAATCGTCAATGTATTGTAACAATACACAGTCTGCTGGTAATTCTAACATGTCCAACTGCTCTTTCAACGCTCTACTGTATATGCTCGGACTTTCAATATAGCCTTGTGGAATGCATGTGAATGTGAATGATCATCCTCCTAAAGTGAAGGCAAATAAATACCTGCTTTCTTTGTGTACTGGAATGCTGAAGAAAGCGTTTTTCAAATCAATAACACTAAAGTATTATGCCGAAGCAGGGATCATTGTCAAGATCGTGGTGACGTCTGGCACTAACAGGAATTGGGGATCTACCACTTTGATGCACATAGATCAATTATGAAACGGTACGGTACCTCGTTACCCCCTTTCTTGTACACAGGAAGAATGGGGCTGTTACATACACTACCTATAATCTCTTCAATCACTCCCAATTTCACCAAATCAGAAACAATACTTTTCAATCCTTTTTCTCCTTCTACTGAAATTTTATACTGTGGAATACGCGGTAGCGTTATTCCTTCTTTCAATGTAATTTTTACTGGCTCTATTTTCAAACATCCCACATCATTGTCATTCACGGCCCAAATGTAAGTTGGCACTGTACTCAATTCCCCTGTTAAGGGTTCTGCCATAAATTCAGAAGTCGGCATAGTCTGGGGAGAAATAGTCAAAAATACCCCATCTGGTGTACAATGGATAACTGCACTTAGTTTTTTCAATAGATTCAATCCTAAAAGATTCTCCCCACAATGCTCTGTTAAATGAAATGGACAATGTTCAGTAAAAGGCCCTATTGTCACTGCCACTGATTTGGACTCAGGGTTTATTACTGGGGTACCTGCAAACCCTACTGAGATATTTTGTCACCCTGACAAAAGTGTCTGGAACCAAGTGATGATCTATCGAACACTTTTGTGCCCCCGTATCTACGAGAAATCTATGCTCTTCATTCCCGGTTTTCATCTCTACATAGGCTCCTTTCTGGTTCACGGGAATTGACACTGGTTCCGACCCCTGTCTTGGACTGTCCTATTGGGGTAACAACACGCCATCCGATGTGTAGTCACCACTGTTATTATAGTATTCACCTGTCTGGTTATCAAAAATGTTCCCCCCTCTCCCTCTATTTTCCATTTGTGCACCTTGCTGATTTTGACTCTGAATAGCTTGATTCGGAGCCTGGCCTTGATTCTGTGCACCATTCCCTTGATCATTCTGATGCTGCTGCATATGATTTCTGTTGTGATCATTTGTTGCCATGTGCCCTCTGTGAGGCCTTCTCTGACCATATCCGCCTCTATTTTGCAAATGCGGACATTGTGCCCGCCAGTGTCCTTCCTCTCTGCAGTATGCACATTGATTTAATCCCAAAGGCCCTCCATGCATATTCGAATTTTCCCTACTCTGTGCATTTCCCCTACTCCTGTGGTGTCCTGCTATCTGCTGGAGTAACACCCCCACTATCGTCCGCAGAGCTTCTATTCTTATTTGCAAAGGATACTCATTACATATCTCCCCTACCTAAGTCCTAGATCTTGACATCCATCTCATTGTTTCCCGCACACACACCTGCAATCTTTGTCTATCACCTATCTGTCCGGGTTGCAGCAAGGATTTCTGCATATACAGCCTTGACGCTCTCTTCCTGCCCCTCTCAATATTCCTTCTCCTATTCCCCGGTGTGGCGACTACTTCAGAATACTCTTCATCCAATTCATTCTTTATTTCAAACAGTCGCTTCACATGCTCTTCTTTTTCTTCATCTCTCCCTCTACAACGGGCTAGTAAATCCAACAATCGTTGCGGTGGTAACTTCCCAATTAACTTTTTCCATTGTCCCGACAAATATTCCCCCATGCATTCCAACAATACCTGTCTTTCGTTGTTTCTTCTGAAGTCATATAGGGACGCTAGCATGGATACCTCATCATTATTGTCTATAAACATTTCCGCCTGTTCTTGCAGCTCACGCTTTCTCTCCTTACTGATCGCGCTGCGAGTTACTCTCTTACATTCCTTCTGCTCAATTCCACTCATGGGAGGGGCTGTCGGGACAGTGGCAAACTCTTGATCAGGAGGTGCAGAGGGGGCAGTGAGAGTGGGATCCGTCTGCTGGGGCCGGGCAATTGCGAAACACTCGGGGTTGGCTGGCTAGTGGGCAGTGCAGTGTCTGATGTAGCCTGTGGCTGTCCTGGTGTTGGGAGGGGCTGAGCAACGGGAGGGGGTTGAGCGGCGGCTACTGCCGTAGTCTTTTTAGTTTCACTCCTCGGGCCCTGTTTTGTTTCAGTTAAGATTCTGTTTATTAATTTATCCGATGAGTGTAGCCCTCTTTGTGGATATCTTTTTTCTATGTTTAATTCATCGCGCCGTCTCCCCTTTCTCAAGCTATTACTCCACTCCTCCTCCTCCTTCTCCTCAGCTTTCTCCATCTTTGACTTATGCCTGCCCGCATGTTTCTCTCTACTTCTAAATCGGAGCATTGCTTCCCTTCTCCAGTCCCTAAGGATATCAAATGCTCCAGGGCGTGCTCTTTTACTTATCAACACCTTTTCCAGGTTATCTATATGTTCCATCTCAAAACTCCCATCCCTCGGCCACTGAAGATTTTCCTGTTTTCTGATGCCAAGTTTCACAAAACATTATCGCTCCCATACCATACTTTATGTACATATCATAAGCCGGCGTTCCTCGCAGAGGTGCTTCCTGGCCAGTTTCCAAAGATTGTTCACCGCAACGGAAAAATCCTGCTAAGGTGGACAATACCCCAGGCATGTTTTAACCTTGCCCTTGGCTAATCAAACTTACTCTGGGTGTTTGATTTTGCAAAATCAACTCTCAACCAATATCAGGATTACTTACGAATCGGGGCACGACTCACCTGATTAGTCAATTTGTCTTTTCAAGACACAATTCATCCGCATACTGACGCAACCAATTACGTTGTGTCTACGTATCTCGGCTCTGCCTCGTTTTGGGAACCTCACCTCCTTGTTCACTGGCCAGGGACGTCGACCAGTGATCAGCTGTGTGCAGATCTGCAGCAAGGAATCTCATCACTTACGCAGGGCACCCCGAACACCTCTTGATCCCGGCTCGATCGCTCCCGTCCTCGCTGTTCTTACAGCCCTGAAATCTCTCCACTGGCTCCCAGTGGCCGCCTTCCTTATTTTACAACGTACACGATGGAACAAGTGGGGGAGGGTCCCTATTCGGGCACCATCTTGAAGGGGCCCCTGAGGGACCCGCGGATGTGGAAACAGGGCACAGTCACCACACACGAATAGATACGCCAGACACGAGGTTCTGTTCCCAAAATCTAGGGTTTATTGCAATACAAAACAGTCCCAGTTGGACAAGTGGTCCCACGCCCCGCGACGTGTGTCTAACAGACCTCGGGGGACGCAAGAGAGTCTGAGACGTACATCAGTTACATATATACAAACGGAGCATCTTACAATCAGTAATGACACATTTGATGCCGCCCCCAATTCATTTCCCTTTGAATTAGAGGCGATGATTGACCAGTGTGACAAATATGACACCTTAGACCACCATATTTGGTAACAGTTTGCAATCTCCAATTTTACAGACACCATTCTTTGTTTGCGAGAACACAGCATTTCTGTTTTTCATGGGCAAGCTGAGCGTAGGAGACTGACACATAACAGGCCTCACTATCTCTAAGTTTCGATTCTCGCTGTAGAAGTCAGCCCGCTCTCCGGGGCCTCACTGGGCTCAGAAAGGGGGGCTGTAAAGAAGATCATAATTCAACTCTTTAAATGCTAGTTTCGTACATTGCTATTCTTTCGGGAGACTCGCTGGCATTCGTATACTGATTAAATGCCTTGCTCCCTGTCTTCAAGGATACGTGAGGAAGGGAATCGGGCATTCCTGTCTGGCTCTCCAGTGTAATGTTTCAACATGTTTCTTAGCCTTGGACCATTGAAGCGAAATAATATCTACAGAAAAGCAGTTTTCGATGAGGCAGAGTGGCAACATTAGAGAGAGCAGAGAAAGAAAACAAAATGTCAATTATGGTCATCTTAAAATTGCTTCACTCTTGTTAAACTAATAGCTACGTAATAACTAATGACTACTGAATATATATTCTTACACTGTAAATGAGGCGGTTGGTCTTCGGCCAACCAATTGTCATTCATTTCCGGACCCTCAAGGGGTGCTTAGTTTTTCTGGACTGACAAAGTAACTGATTGATTTTTGTGCACAGCAAAATAAATCTGGCCTGGACATATATTTAAATCATGAAGGAGTATGCAGGAGATGTACCAACAGTGCCATATAGTTTAGAAAGTCAGCAACTTTACACTTGCAAAATGAACAGATAGTAATGTGTGCAATTTTAAATCACACATTTAATTATTTATAAAAGAAAATCTTATATCTATGCTCTAATATCGTATCAATTTGACACCAATTGTAAATGATAGGTACAACATATGTCTTTAAATAATCTAAAATCACTTGGGGTGTAATGCAAATATGTGGAGATAAATGAGAAAACATTGTATTTCTGCTTATATGCATAACACTGAGACAGGAATCACATGCAATTGGGTGCACTGATTTACAGATTAAACTGATGTTGATTTTACTAATCTTACACATTCACAACAGGAGTTGAAACATACAAATGAAATAGTCATTTTTACAGTAGGAGTGAGTTTCCCCCTCTCATCCGTGTCATGAGACACCTCACACACAAACTGAGGAGAGGAGATAAGGATATAAAATAAGCATGTGCTGATAGGATAGGGATTGGAGATTAATATTGGGAGATGAATCTTGAAGGATCTTGGAAACAACTGGCAATTGCGAGGGAAAGCTGAGGCCATTTGGGGGACTGGTGTTCAGGCAGGCTGGAGGGGGAGTTCCTTACAGAGACAGAGGATCTGCCTATATTGAACATTGGGATTCCGACAGCCTTTGTTGAGGCAGTAATTCCAGGCTCAGAGGGCCCAAGCTGATTTTCCCCAAATGAGAAGCCACTTCTAAAAAGGTAAAAAAAAACCCAAATGTAAATCCAAATTACCCACAGTGTTTGCTATGGGAAAAACCCTGGGAATAGATGGCTGGGGGAAAAGGGAGGGCTAATTTAACAAAGATATGGGTACAGTGCATTTAAAATGCCCCCGTCTCCCATTTTGAATGAGTATCAAGTGACATGTAATTTCCTTAAAGCCCAATGAATTTTGTATGGAGAGGCGCAATTTAACACTGAATGCAATTTTGGTGCAACTGAAATGCATATTACTGTTGTAGCACTGACCACTATTTAAAATAGAATCCATGGCTTAACATGGTGTAGAATCATTTGGGCCATTGTGTATTCATGACATGTCTAAGGTGATACAATACATAATTGCTGCCAGGGGAGGCCTAGCCATAAATAAGATGTTTGTGCAACAGAAATTAGTATAGGGAATTAGTTCCATTCCCCAAGAATTGTCATAAAGGTTTAGCACCTGCAGTCCCTCGCCTTTGGATGTTTAAACAGTCCTATGTGTATTGTGAAAGGGTGTTTTAGCATTGGACGTTTTGCATGAGACGATTCCATCTCCAGTCCAAAAATGCATGGTGACGAGAAACTAAACACACAGGCACAATGCTATCTCTGCATGCGTACAGAGATTCACAGTAGCATATATATTCATATATATTCAATGAAAACACTTTGTTAAAGGGACGTTATGGTTTCAAGTAAAACGGAAACCCCCCAGAAATGTGCTAGTTATGGTAAGCTAAGCAACCATAACTCACGCCACCACCGTGTACCGTTAAGACTAACACCCAGGACATCAAAGATGACATCACAAATGTCATTGATGACATCACTGATGTCATCACATATCTGGACCACTTGTTCTTGTTCATTGACATATCTAGGCCAATTGGTTTTGTTCACTGACAGTCAGAATACTAAAATTCAAAGAGTGCTATGTATCTAGACATTAACCATGTTGTATGTTTTTAAAGTACTTTCCTTACGTTCTGGACTCGGCTCGTGGTGCACATACATGGGGCAATAAGCAGGCCTCAAACACACAATTCATTTGCATAAATGAAGATGAACTTTAATGTTATTAACATTTTCTGATGATGCTGTTTCTTTCTTCCTTACTTTAGTTTCCCTGTATATGCATTGTGGGTCTTGTAAGGAACTCATGGTGGCGACAGTAAAGACAGACACAAGTGATCACAGTTCAAGGGTGTTTATTAAACTGTATAGGTAGGTTTGGAAAACGCCTAACTTAAACGTAAATCTAAGATGGGAACAAGCTACGACCATCAAATAATAACAAAGCAGTCCGAGTGGCGTCCTGTCAAATAAAAGGGCCTGTACTAAATAGAAAACTATTGCCAAGTCTTACAACTAAGTACAAAAGAATGTGGGATAGGGTTCATAAGAAAGAAAGACGTGTTCACAAAATTATAAGTCAGTATGTGGTAGCTGGGGGTCTCCCTTACCCATGTTTTGAGCATGGGACAAGGCAGGACTCCTGAGCACAGCACATTCTCGAGCTTTCCGAGTACGAGATTGCAGTTCTGTTCTCAGGTATCAGGATCTTCGGTGGTTAAGTCTCTTTTATACAAAAAGTATCTTGCCTTCTAGGACCTGATGTGTTCAAAACAACCAAACAAAAATATCCTTTCCGTATGTACGTTAGGGGATGACTTTATACCCCTTGGTCCCCTTCTTCCGGTTTCAGACCCTTCTCGAATGTTAGCCTTCCTCTGTCAGATTCACTATGGCTTTCTCCTAAACATAGTAAGAAAAAGAAGAGTCATCAGCTACCACTTTTTTCTTAACCGTGTAAGGGTGGTAGGCGTAAAGGAAGCAGATAGCTAGCTTACCTAAAAGAAAATTTACCTTTCGGTCAGTTCTTACACCTCATGCGTAATTGTACCACACAAGAAGACTACGACACAACCAGCAGAGACATCTCAACAAGACTCAAAGAAAGAGGCTACCCCAGTCATATCATCTGCCGAGCTAGAAAAAGAACTAAAAACAGAATTAGAGACTCATGCCTTTCACCTACCCCATGGGAAGTTTGCAAAGACAAAATCACCAGTGTCACTACCTTCTCTCCCTTGAGCAATCAAATCAAGAAAAGCATCCTACGACACTGGAATATCCTCCACACGGAAACATTCAAAACCAACCAAACCGCGTTTTTTGCTTTCAAGCGCAGTAGGAATTTGAGAATCCGCCTAGTTAACACCTACACTGAATCTATTAAAACTCCCAAATGACAGAATACTTTGTGGAACCTACCACTTGTCAAAGGCCACCACAATTGCGGGTCCTGCTCAGTATGTTGTCTGACCAAAGATATGAAATCCATTGAGCTAAATGGCAAAACCTGGAATTTCAACACCTTCACCAACTGCAAAAGCAAATGGACAGTATACAAAATCCAATGCCCTTGTAAGTTACTGTACATCAGGAAAAGCAAGAGAGAAATACGGCAGCGTATCTGTGAGCATCGTTCATGCATTAAGAACGGTATTCCAGACAAGCCAATGGTGGCACATTTCCAAGAGAAGAAACACACCCATAACGACATGTTTTGGTTCATCCTGCAAACAGCCAGAAATCCATTCAGAGGCGGTGATAGAGATCTATCACTTCGCAAACTAGAGCAACAAGGGATTTATCACCTTAACTCAGTCAAACAAGGTCTAAACGTGGCAACAGAATGGAACCTCTTTTTTTAAATAACAATACCACCTCTTCCAGGGCTCTCCTACATTAATACCAACCCCAAGTACTTGCACTCTCTTACTCTAACTATTAGGGATCTATAGTCCCCACACCATAACTATTGCTCTACCTCTATCTACTATGGACAACAAGAGCCTTAAGAGAGTTTTTCGAGTTACTGCTCCCTAAAACATGTATGTTGCATGTCCTCAAACTCTCAATGCCTTTTCAAACTATGCTCTCAACCCACCAATAGTTTATTATGCACACTACCTGCCCGTTACCTCTAGATTATCCTACAAAGATGCAAGGCAGTCATGAGTCAGTGCCATGCCTTTAAATAATATTGTATGTAAAACATTTTTTTGCATTTTGAGAAAAATGTTGACAGTATAGTTGTCACTTGCTTTTGTTTCTGAAATTAACTGCCAACTGCATCACGCTATATTCTGACCTCTGGCTTCTGTGTTAAGGATTGCTGCACCTCCATGTAGATTTTAAAAGCAATATTGTTCCCTCTACGGTTGTGTTTCCACAAACTTCCAATGTTACCCTCAACCTCGATATTTCACCTACAAAGATGCAAGGCATTTACTTGTTAGCCTTATGCCTTAAAACAACAATGTATGTAAAACATTCTTTGTGCAATTTTAAAAACTTTTTTTTGACAATGTACCATTCAAGTGCTTTTGTGACTGGAATTGACTGCATTCTGCATCACAAGATATTTTCTCAAATCAGCATGTCCTGTTTCTAAAACATGCTTGCATAATACATCAGGTCACTCTGGCCTCTGTGTTGAGTTTTCACGCACTTCCATGCAGAATTTAAAAGCAATGGGCCTCATTACGACCCAGGCGCCGTTAACCTATTAGCGCCTAATTACGAGGTCCCTTTGCGGGACCCGACCTTAATGGCTGGTTTTACCAGCCGTTAAAGTAGGGACCCGCAAAGGGACCTTGGTGCTAAGTACGGTGCCGCAATTTGCGGCACCGTACTTAGCGCCTTCCCCATTCCCATTGAGCCCTATGGGGCAAAAATGGGAATGGGAAAGGGCCATGGCGGCATGGGGAATTACCGCCCCGCCAACCTCGGAATGGGGTGGTAATTCCCCATTCCGCCATGGCGGACACCGGCATGGACCATGGTGCTAATAGCACCATGGTCCTCCGCCTGGGTCGTAATGAGGCCCAATGTCTCTCTCACCACAAACTTTACAACACATAGCGATGTAAATATGATGCATCCATTTAATGACCGCTATGACGATCAGGCATTTCACACGACCGCCGATATTTAGCAGCCCTGCCCAGTCACGCATGCGCTAAAATGACTCAAGCAGTGTCTCCGACTGTACCCTACCGCGCAGGCGCGCACACAATGACTGTGCATATCCTTCCCTACTTTACCCAGAAGAGACACAGCTCTCATCCTGATCACACAGCTCCACTTGGTTGAGTTTTTCCGCCCTACGAGGTAAGAGACCCAGCACAACCGTTCCCTTTATATCGCCAACCAGCATTGCATTTCTAGCATAGATGACCTCTCTGTAAATCTCCCCCAGATACAATGCATTTTTTTAAATTCATCCTGTGGTTAATCCCATGTTGAGTCCTTAGACACTGCAATATGCTGAATAGAACTCCTAATTCAGCACTTTAGTTTTCACCTCTCTGGCTAAACTACTCGTGGCACCTACACGTCCAGATGCACTATGTGTTTGTTTTTGGTTGTTTTTTTAGCTAAATCAATGCACTCTAAACTAGCACAGCCTTCACGTTTTACCAATCTAGGCACTTCTGCTGCAAAACGCAATATCTGCCATTATTAATAAGTTATTTAGAAACTTATGTGAATCCTTCTCCTCCATTCAGTGACCTTGTACCGCCTTCTATCAACATAAATCCGGTCCCTGTCACCACGGCACTAACCCCGTGATTTCCAGCCTCAACACTGGACCCTGACATACCCTCATCTAAAGGTATGCCCCCTTTTTTTATACCAATCTAAGCTCTTATGAATCATCATAATACGCAGATAGCTCATTGTTACCCCATCCCTGTAGACTGTAGCTATGGACGCCTTGCCAGAAACCATTGCAGGCACCCAAACAACTTCAAGTTCAACCGCTGATATTACCAAGGTAGGTTTTCAGCATGCAGTTTTAATACAGAAATTCGTTCTGTAAGGTCACACCCCGTCTCATACATTCACACTAACGTGTCATTTGTCCCTCTAGGCGCTCACCTATTTGAATGACGTCTTGATGACAGTTCGGACCCTTCACCTGTGAACAGCTTAATCCAAGTGAAGGCTGACTACATCCCGGATCAGAAACATAACTATGTGTCGACAACAGTAATATACTACTAGTCCACAAGTAGTATTGAAATCCGCACTACACCCTTATGTTACTAACCCTCACTCACTCAACTGCGGTGTACAAAACAGTTTATAACTTTGTTTGCGAGCCCAATAGGGCTTAAATGTGATTTTTTAAAGGTTCAATTGTTGTTTTTCTTTGTGAACCTACAGATTTTAGATGTGTGTCTGAATTCATGAATAAATATAATTCTCTTGAAATCAGTCTGTGACCTTCCATAGCCAGTATTTATACAAACTAGCTATCTGCTTCCTTTACGCCTACCACCCTTATACGGTTAAAAAAAGGGGTAGCTGATGACTCTTCTTTTTCTTACTACATAATTGGCCTTTTTGAGTCAAGCACCCCTCCAACAAAAAAGAAGGCATTTTCACTGCCCCACCTTTTTTCTCCTTTCTCCTTTCTCCTAAACATTTAATCTATTTCATTCACAAGTCTTTGGCTGATGGCTTTTCACCCCAGGATCCCCCTCTTCCGGTCTCAGACCGCTCTCGAAGGTTAGCTTCCCTCCGTCGGGTTCACTATGGCTCTTATTCCAAAAGATTTCACTTTTTGTATTCACAGGTCTTTGGGTGATGGCTTTTCACTCATGCAGTTCTGAAAGATCTTAAAAAGGTTTCCTTTAAACCACCACAATACAGAAACCTCTGTAAGAAGGACATGGCGTTAATAAGAAAACTATATGAAGATCCGGAAAGAACAATTTGCTCGGCTGACAAAGGAGGTGCATTGGTAATACTCAACACCACAGACTATCTACAAGAATGTCACAAGCAATTACAAGACATTAAAACATACAACACTTTACCATATGATCCAACACAAGAAATCAAGCACAAGATTCAAGAAATGTTAACCGCTGCAGAAGAAAATGAATGGACACAACCAAAGCGTTTTTGACAACACAATACCCCAAGGTTCCTCACTTTTATTTATTACCGAAGATACACAAGACCCTTCAGAAACCACCAGATAGACCGATCGTAGCGGCAACAGAAGGACTTTTTCACAACCTTTAGGGATCTACATTGATAACATTTTACAACCAATCATTCAGAAATGTCCTTCATACATAAAGGATACTGCAGATTTCCTGAACAGACTACATACCATAGAAATTGAACACACTGATATTTTGGCCACCATCGATGCATGCAGTCTGTATATGTCTATACCTCATGACCTAGGACTAAAAGCTGTGGATTGAATTCTGTTGAAAGAAGAGAATGTTGGAGCATCCAAAGAATTCATAATGATCTTGCTGGAGATGATTGCTCAGAACTCATATTTCAAGTTTAACAAAACTTTTTACCAAAAAATAAGCGGTACCACAATGGGAGCTACAATGGCCCCAGAGTACGCGAATGCCTTTATGATTAAGTTCGAAGAGGATTACGTTCTAAATCATCTGGTCTGGAAAAAGTACATAAAGCATTGGGGTCATTATATACATCTTTCTGATTTGGAATGACACAGCAGAATCTCTTGATCTTTTCCTGAAATACCTCAACACAATCGACACAAGGATACAATTCACCTCAGAGATTGGAAATCCCGGCTTACATTTTCTAGACATCCAAGTCACACCATCAGTACCTAATTTTGTAACTAATATCTTCCACAAACCAACAGACAGGAATAACCTTTTACATAGGTTAAGCTTCCATCCCCCTTCAACCATCTTGAGTTTACCACATAGCCAATTACTGAGGGTCAAAAGAATTGTTAACACCAATGAAAACTGGGAAACCGAATCATCCAAAATGCTTGACAAATTCAAATCAAAAGGATATAAGGAATCTGAACTCCAAGAAGCAAAACAGAAAGTCAATCAAAAGGAACGCAATCAATTGCTAATACCTATGAGTCATGACACCAGCACCGACACACAACTTGTGTTTGTAAGCAAGTACAGCATTCAGTCAAACAGCATCAAGGAAGCAATATTGAAGCATTGGCCATTATTAACATGTGATACAAAACTACAGACTCATTTCAGTAACAAGCCAATTTTTGCATTTCAACTGAGCCACAATTTAAAATTCGTTTGATTGACCAATTGTATTTGAACCAATAACATTGTGGCGATGTCCATGATGTACAGCTGGATACCACCTTTGTTTCAATTGAATATAATTCTGTAAATACATTTGGAGTTTTTAATGCATCAAGCACATGATATCAGGTATGCCACACTAGCTGAACCTATAAATAAATAAATCCAGTAGATATTTCAGCAGATGGCAGGGCAGGGCCCGTTTAATCTGTGTTGTTCTTCTGTTTTAACACAATGCATAGTAGGCAAAGACTTGTTTGCTTTTATTTTCTCCTCTTGCAGTTCTTGTTCACTAGCCTGGCAATGTCGTGGCTTCCGGTGCTGCGCTGGCTCTGGAGATGGTGGGCATGGCAATGTTGTGGCTTCCGTTACTGCCCTGGCTCCGGAGATGGTGGGCATGGCAATGTCGTGGCTTTCGGTGCTGCACTGGCTCCAGAGATGGTGGGCATGGCAATATCGTGGCTTCCGGTGCGGCGCTGGCTCCGGAGATGGTGGGCATGGCAATGTCTTGGCTTCCGGTGCAGCGCTAGCTCCATAGATGGTGGGCATGTCAATGACGTGGCTTCCGGTGCTGCGCTGGCTCCATAGATGGTGGTCATGGCAATTTCGTGGCTTCCGTTGCTGCGCAGGTTCCCTAGATGGTGGGTATGGCAATGTTGTTGCTTCCGGTGCTGCGCTGGCTCTGGAGATGGTGAGCATGGTAATGTCGTGGCTTCTGGTGCTACGCTGGCTCCGGAGATGGTGGGCATGGCAGTCGTGGCTTCCGGTGCTGCGCTTGCTCCTGAGATGGTGGGCATGGCAATGTTGTGGCTTCCGGTGCTGCGCTGGCTCGATAGATGGTGGGCATGGCAATGTCATGGCTTCCGGTGCTGCGCTGGCTCCGGAGATGGTGAGCATGGCAATTTCGTGGCTTCCGGTGCTGCGCTGGATCCGTAGATGGTGGGCATGGCGATGTCGTGGCTTCCAGTGCTGTGCTCGTTCCATAGATGGTGGGCATGGCAATGGCATGGCTTCCGGTGCTGCGCTGGCTCCAGAGATGGTGGGCATGGCAATGTCATGGCTTCCGGTGATGCGCCGGCTCTGGAGATGGTGGGCATGGCAATGTTGTGGCTTCTGATGCTACGCTGGCTCCGGAGATGGTGGGCATGGCAGTCGTGGCTTCCGGTGCTGCGCTTGCTCCTGAGATGGTGGGCATGGCAATGTTGTGGCTTCCGGTGCTGCGCTGGCTCGACAGATGGTGGGCATGGCAATGTCATGGCTTCCGGTGCTGCGCTGGCTCCGGAGATGGTGAGCATGGCAATTTCGTGGCTTCCGGTGCTGCGCTGGATCCGTAGATGGTGGGCATGGCGATGTCGTGGCTTCCAGTGCTGTGCTCGTTCCATAGATGGTGGGCATGGCAATGGCATGGCTTCCGGTGCTGCGCTGGCTCCAGAGATGGTGGGCATGGCAATGTCATGGCTTCCGGTGATGCGCCGGCTCTGGAGATGGTGGGCATGGCAATGTTGTGGCTTCTGATGCTGCGCTGGCTCTGGAGATGGTGGGCATGGCAATGTAGTGGCTTCCAGAGCAGCGCTAGCTCCATAGATGGTGGACATGTCAATGACGTGGCTTCTCGTGCTGTGCTGGCTCCATAGATTGTGGGCATGGCAATGTCGTGGCTTCCGGTGCTGCGCTGGTTCCCTAGATGGTGGGTATGGCAATGTTGTGGCTTCCGGTGCTGTGCTGGATCTGGAGATGGTGGGCATGGCAATGTCGTGGCTTCCGGTGCTGCGCTGGTTCCCTTGATGGTGGGTATGGCAATGTTGTGGCTTCCGGTGCGGCGCTGGCTCCGGAGATGGTGGGCATGGCAATGTCTTGGCTTCCAGTGCAGCGCTAGCTCCATAGATGGTGGGCATGTCAATGACGTGGCTTCTGGTGCTGCGCTGGCTCCATAGATTGTGGGCATGGCAATGTCGTGGCTTCCGGTGCTGCGCTGGTTCCCTAGATGGTGGGTATGGCAATGTTGTGGCTTCCGGTGCTGCGCTGGCTCTGGAGATGGTGGGCATTACAATGTAGTGGCTTCCGGTGCTGCGCTGGCTCCGGAGTTGGTGGGCATGGCAATGTCGTGGCTTCCGGTGCTGCTCTGGCTCTGGAGATGGTGGGCATGGCAATGTAGTGGCTTCCAGTGCAGAGCTAGCTCCATAGATGGTGGGCATGTCAATGACGTGGCTTCTGGTGCTGCGCTGGCTCCATAGATTGTGGGCATGGCAATGTCGTGGCTTCCGGTGCTGCGCTGGTTCCCTAGATGGTGGGTATGGCAATGTTGTGGCTTCCGGTGCTGCGCTGGATCTGGAGATGGTGGGCATGGCAATGTCGTGGCTTCCGGTGCTGCGCTGGTACCCTAAATGGTGGATATGGCAATGTTGTGGCTTCCGGTGCGGCGCTGGCTCCGGATATGGTGGGCATGGCAATGTCTTGGCTTCCAGTGCAGCGCTAGCTCCATAGATGGTGGGCATGTCAATAACGTGGCTTCTGGTGCTGCGCTGGCTCCATAGATTGTGGGCATGGCAATGTCGTGGCTTCCGGTGCTGCGCTGGTTCCCTAGATGGTGGGTATGGCAATGTTGTGGCTTCCGGTGCTGCGCTGGCTCTGGAGATGGTGGGCATGGCAATGTAGTGGCTTCCGGTGCTGCGCTGGCTCCGGAGTTTGTGGGCATGGCAATGTCGTGGCTTCCGGTGCTGCTCTGGCTCCGGAGATGGTGAGTTTCTTGGGCAGATACTGTGGGGTTTTGGTTCTGACTGTTATGTAGACGATTCAGTCTGTCATCGGCATGATGAGTGCTTGAGGAGTTGCCAGTGCCGCCCCTCGAGGATGGGGGTGATGCGGGCACATTTTCTTATTTTGAGAGCTACACTCTGTCTTTCTACATCTCATCCACTCTGTGCTGTCTCCCATTCCCGATCCTTCTCTCTACTTGCCATCGTCACTGCAACTCCCTACCTACTGACATCAGAAATATCAACAACATGAACTCTTTCAAACCAGCACTTATACCCTGCTGTGCCCTATTACCTTAGCCACCCTACCTGTACTCACCTATAATTACCATGGCAATAGTCTCATCACCATGTACTCTCCCTTATGTCTATTATCAGTTTGGTCCCAGGTGCATTCAACCCCCCCACGCCCCACACCTAGTTCATTAGTCATGTTCATATCGGTATCCAAGGCACATGGGCCCAGGATTGCCCTGACTATTCTATACATGTCATGTGTGTGTTTCTGTTCAAAGTGCACGAATAAACCAATAACCTGTGGTGATAACTAGACTGTTAAATACCACCAGGAATAACACGTGTTTATTTCTGGCATAAACGACCTCTGCACTTCCTCATTAATACAGGAGTGTTATGAATTAGATGACGTAACACACAATTTACATCCTGGCTGCTGCCTAAAGGTAATAGAATGATTATGACCACATCAGAGCTGTTATTGTTTTAGGTGGTAATTTTCGCCATCATACAATATAATGGTGACTGCTGGTGGTGATCCATTTACCACCTGTGGTAAAGTCTACACTGATATGATATGACATTATAACGGCCCTATACACAAGTGTTTCAAGGCGCAACGAGGCAAGGTAGGGGGAACAAAGGGAGGACAGACAAACGATCCTACTAGGCCAGGTGTCATTCAGATCATGCAAGTGCATGGGAAGGGGGCAGGGGGAAGGTGTGGGGGGAAGGAGGGAGGGAAAGTGCAGTACATGAGTATGGAATAATAACAATAAGTAAAGGTAACGGCCAGCAAGTGGCAAGTGCAAGCGTCAGCGCAGACACCAGGGTCAAGTGCTGGTAGTGGTACTGTAGGGGTACAGAAACAGTCCCCAAGTGCGAGGGTTGCCAGGCAGGCAGTGCAGGTGTGAGTGACTGGAGGCGGAGGGGCCTGGGCCCGAGAACAGAGGGTGGCCACATAACCAGTGCAGATACAGTACATAATACTCTGTCTACGCCCCCAGACTGTGGAACTTCCTCTCCGTCAACACCAAACTCACCCCCTCGTTTCTACATTTCAGGAAGGATCTCAAGACTCTCCTCTTGAAGAAATGGCTCCGGCCTCACACTTAAGTCCACACACCCTCCACCCTCCACCTAACCTGAGACTGGGTGATCCCTCCCCACCACCCTGTTCCTCCCCTGGTTGCTTGTAGATCCCTTGCTACCAAATTGCCTGCTCTGGCCCTACCCCCATTGTTATCTTCCGCCCCCTTGTATCTGTCACTTATAAAGCACTTGGTTGCTTCCATAAGCTAGGTCCACACTCCATAAATACCCTATTAATAGCAGTAGAAATAATGATAATAAAGTGGTGTTCAACCAGCGCAGTACATTTCTCAATCTAATGGTACTTGACCAGTCATTAATTCACAGTAATTTACCAACAGTGGTTTTGCATCAGTAGTAGTACTACCATCCTGTGCAGAATAATAGCCTGTCCTCCTGAAACAAATTTGAAGAGTGCAATATTTAATTACTATGATTATCAAGAAAGATACCCCGCAAAGTTCACTGGCCATTGACCTGTTTCTCAAACTCCAGCCCAGACTCAACAGATGAATCCAACATATGTGTTGGAAGCTTGACATCCTTACCCTTCTGGAGTAGAGGCCAGTGATTTGGAAATGCCCTTACTTTACACCCATGGACTCACCCAAGATGGCCTCCTGGCTTGGCTATTAAAGGTTCATGTTGCCGCATTTACCACCAACATATGCGAATGCCCCTTTTAGAAGGAGTGAACCTGGGGAACCATGAAATGTCTGTATACAATGGGTGGGTGTTTTCCAAAATGCTTTGAAAAAACAGTGTCAAAACACCTTTACACCTATTTGGATTAAACCGAAATTTTATTCCACTTTCTTTCAGGTGTCAATCAGGATTCGATGCAGACCACAGAATGGAAATTCCATTGACTGCTGTGAGTGCTTTCTCATTGAAAACTGTAGCGGGTGGCAACTTAGCCAAGCTGGTCATGGTTGACCTCTGTTCCTCTTATCTATGGTCTATCGCGCATTCTGATCAATGCAAGGCCATCCTTTTGGCTGTAAGGAAGAGCCTTGAGGTGTAGTTTGCATCCTGCATTGAGTGGCATTTGTAGTGCAGATTTAGAGCGCAAATAGACTCACGACGACAAAGGAAACAGAGCCAGTAATGAGGTATATTTTAGCAAAGGGAAATAAATCATGAAATGTCAACTTTTTGCTGGAGGAGAGGCTGGTGAAAGAGGGAAGGATGCAAATAGATATGTCCAACGGGGCAGTGTGACAGTTTTCCTCCAACCTCTGTTGTCTCTCCAACGTCCTCAATACCCAAGTGCCTCTGAAAACAATGTTCCCCAAAAATGCACAATTTGCCTTCTGCAGAGAAAACAACTCGAATTGACAGGTGTAGTGAAGCAGGATAGGGAGGTTTTCATCGAGGAAGGAATCATTGAATTATTTTAGATGATTTCTACTTCGATCAAAACAATTCAAAGAAATCACATAGAACCTAGTGAAGGGAGCTTCCACTCTCTTTAGTTTTGGCTCTTAGGTGGCAGAGCCACCTATAAGCCGAAACTATTGCACTAGAGTACAGATAGGGAGAAATGGCATATGAGGAGGGACACACAGTTTGAAGGTGCTGCTTAGTTATTGCTCACCCATTGACTGCCCTTCTCTCTGCTAATCACTATGACCATTCCTACCCAGTTCCTACCCTTCCTCTCCCAAAACACCTTATGATGGGGACTCTTTAGTCAAGCCTTACCATCAAACTTAGCACTCAAAGTGCCTGCCAGTTTTTTTTCAAAGCAGTCTTCTGAGATTTAATGACTTAATTGGTGCTGTAAACGTGCTACTGGTGTAATAAAAATGTCTAAACCAGGTTTGCCTTTGGCCACTCACTTTATAAGCACTGTGCATGTCCTTCACTGAAGTCCTGTTGTTAAAAACCAGCATTGGCAAAGTCAGCAGTTTATATTTGTATTTAGGTATTAGGCATTAGCCAGGCACTGCTATTAGATGCCCAGGTACTCAGTCCATCTTGCAGCTGCTACCATCATCTGCCAGTTAATACAACAATGGCAGTCCCCGGCCAATGCCTTTCCCATGCCTACACAAAAGACTAAACTGTTGGCATTCCCAATGCGTGTCTTATATCGGTGATGTCTGAGGGGCAAGCATGGGGACGGCAACAGGATGATGGCCGGAGTCATGTCTGATCATTGTATTGATAGGGCAAAGTGTGACCTCAGCCATGTCCCATGAGCATTGCATGTGCTTCAGCAAAGGTCAAGGTCCCCCAAGCAGGTACTGAAGACTATATACCGAATAGCATATTTGGTATTCGGCCTAATCCCAAATATTTAGTCAGGTATTTAGCTGAAGCTATGAAGACATTGGTGTGTATTATTTGATGAATCATGTTCCAAACTTGAGAAAAAATTTGTTTACAAAAAACGAAAAGACTATTTTACATGTGTTCTAGTTATTCATTTATTTCTATTCATGTTAATACACATATCATTCTTATTTAAAACATGCATGCCAGAAAGAACAGATTAACCAAAAATTCAGGGACCAAATATATGAAGGATATTGCATTTGCTGAACGAGCGTTACTCAATGTGACATGGTTCACAAATGCTAGAGTGCTAGGTTGCAAAGAACAAAATGTATGTTGCAATTCATGGTTGCCATTGAAAATCACAACATTGCCTTCTTTTGCGGGTTGGAAGATGGCTTAGGCGGAAAGGTATTTTCAAGCCTTCCTTGTAGCTCAAGAAGGAATGGAAATGTATAGTTTCTGTCTGCTTGTGCAGGAAGAATTCAAGGGTACGTGTGAGATGAGTTGGACCACATATCAGGACTATTCCCTCTTCTTGTGGCAAAAGAGGGAGAGGACTTTCACAGAGAGGGTGATAAGGTCGGAGCAGGGTTAATCACACATAGGAAAGCCTGACTTGTGACTGAATCTGGCCAAACCCTACACATTCCCATGGTGCAGTCACTCAATCCCACTCAATTTAAATCAACGTCCATTTACCGCATCTCCTTCCATCCACGTTAGAGGATGCAAGCCTATGGAGCTTTTTTTTATCCCTCTCACTCTTCAACCCAGCAGCCCGCACCACGAGCAGATAAAGTTCTCTCTATCTCCCACTGTCCACCCAGAAAAGTGAACTTGTTGCACACATCTTTGCTGTAGGGGCAGACTGGCCTTATATGTTATTCGAGGTATTTTCTAATGAGCAAGTTATTCCAAGAGGTCAATATCAGATGGGAAATGTCAGTCGCATCTTGCACTGCCTGACATGTAACTGACCTATCCCTATCAATATGCCTCTAGCTGCAACCCGCATTTCACCAGCAAAGCATAGCTCTCTGACTGTGGTCCTCATTACAGGTTTGGCCATATTCCGGTGTAAATCCGCTGCCAAACGGATTTGCTGTTACCACCACTTGTTCCAGCGGTATGGCAATGTTAGTCCCCTTTACGGACTCCAGGGGGATTTTGACGGAATTACTGCCAGCAATAATTACTCCGATTTGGACGATTTCAGGCGGTAAGGTGGTGGAGTTACCTCCAGCATTTTTCTGGAGGTTTTTCCTCTACCTCACCACGAACCTATAGTATGGTGGTACAGTAATACATTTACTTCTGTTTTTCTGCTGTTTTTTTACTGCAGCACTGTACTTGTAATGAGGCCCAGAGTCCCATACCAACGGAATCCTAAAATCTATATCTCTATACTCCATCTGGGAGTCTGCCCCAGATGAGACCTGAGGAAATGTCCCATTATGGGTCCTTATTAAGAGTGTGGGAGCATTACCTCTGTAATACCATCTGCAGTGACTGGAAGGGACCACATGCATAGGAGCCATTCTGACCCTTCAGTTAATTCCCATGTTGGCGTCCCATAGGAGACTCTTGTTGATTGCATATTACAACAAGCAGTAATTACCACATGCAGTAATATTTCACATGATAATGGCTTTGTGTGGAGGTAGTTTCCTCCACCCAAAACCAGGTTCTTCATAGAGAGTTTCAGTACAAACTAATATTTTGGCAGTGTAAGAAAAAGTGCTACTTTTTTATGGCACCACCACAATCTTAATGAGGCCCAAGAAGCTCCTCTGAGAGGCTTCCTAGGAGGTGGCATGTTACTCTGCCAGACACGCAACTAACTACCTCAGACATACTGGTCTCCATTACATGTTGCGCATTCTTAAGGTTTCTCACGGGAACAAAATATGCAACGCTGCTTCCTTCCAGTACACCAACATATGCAGTTTGGTCTGAAATGTTATCAGGACTGTTGACAGAAAATGTTTCATTTGATTCTCTTTTGCAGTCTGCACTCTAAATTTGTCTGAGTTGTCACATTGCATTTAAATCAGAAGACAAGGTATTCAGCAGGAGCCAAATAGCAAGAAATGATTCGTCCGACGCTGAACACCTTTTTTTCAGTCAGTATTGTGTGAATACTTACTCAAAGCCGAAGTTCAGTAAACATCTACTAGAAACGTAGACATACTGGGCCTCATTACACGGATGGCGGAGAACCGTGGCGCTATTAGCGCCATGGTTCATGCCGGTAATACACTGGCATTGCCTTGGTGGAAAGGGCAATTACTGCCCCATTCCATGGTCGGCGGGGCGGTAATTCCCCCTTCCACCATTGCCCTTCCCCATTCCCATTTTTGCCCCATACGGTATAATGGGAATGGGGAAGGCGCTAATTACGGTACTGCAAATTGTGGTACCGTAATTAGCTCCCTAGGTCCCTTTGCGGGTTGGTTTTTAACACCTGCAAAAAGCAGGCGTTAAATTCCCCAACCCGCAAAGGGACCTCGTAATAAGGCGGTAAGGATTTACCGGTACCGGTAAAATACCGGTACCGGTAAATCCTTACCGCCATCCGTGTAATGAGGCCCATAGTCAAAGTAAGCCACATAAATGCCCCAAAATATACTAAACATTAGTGATGGGATGTGAAGGCTAGATTATGTATTAACCCATGCAGATATAAAAAACAATAAATGAAATGAAATTCGGCAGTTATTATTAGTGACACAACCTTAACTACCCTCGACATGCACAGTTCAAGAGCCCACAGATGGCATCGCACATGACACCATCAATGACATCACTAGTGTCTTGTGAGTACACAAACGTTTGCGACATACATTCCCATGAATGTATGAGACTAATTATTATGACCAGACATAATATGCTCCCTTTAAATTCACTGAGGAGTTAGGTAATTTCTACTAATTTGTAAAAGTTATGTCGATTTACAAACGAAATTGCTAAAATCCAATTTTAGGAAATTTAACATGAGATTTTATAAGGAAGTCTTCTTTTAAATAATGAATTGTAATAATGTGACCTTTATTTTTAGTTTGAGTATGTAAGAGAAGCACTGCTTTGTCGGTTTAACTGAATTTGAATTGTGTCTTCTGTCAGGGCAATGTAAATGGTATGTAGTTTGGTGTGTTCACTGTATGTGTATTTTAATTCTACAATGATATTTTAATGTGTTTCTGTTATTTTCAGGTGTCATTTTTTTGTTTTGGGAATTAGGTCATCAGGAATTTACATCAGGAGGATAGCACTGGGGCAAACGTGCTCGCCTTGAAAGAAAGTTGACACGGAGCAACACAGGTTCGATCTAAGCGTGTTATAAATAACATGTCATATCAGGTGGCGCTGAAAACGCTACCTTTAAGCTGAAACTATTGTTATAAAATAAGTGCTTTAATATAAGAGCTTCAAATAGAGGCTTTGAATTAGGGTCTGTAATGATTTTCAATGCAGATGACATATGAGGATGGATTGGTGTTGGTTGGCTATGTGTCCCACCCATTTAACACTCCTCTCTAAGTGAGATCTATATGAATATGCCAGCCATTTTTACTTCCAAAATGGTGGCCGCTTTGAGTTAATATTATTTAAAAGTTCTTTGACTTGTTATGTACTAGAGATTTTAATGTATGTAATATGTTTTTCTTTATTTTGTATCAAAAATAAAAAAAACATACTGGTATAAATACATTGTGTTGCAAAATTATTCTAAAAATGCCCATGCACTTATTCAAGGGTGTTGGTCTTGTGTGTTGAAATGTAAGCAGTGCCTGGTTGGTTGGCAGCATGTTAGAGTGATGTCAGTATGATGTGCATGGCTCTAGAGTATTTGCTTTTTTCAACAAAGCAACCATTTTCTTTCACTTACTGGTTTGCCGCCGAGCAGTTCTCTCACAGCGTTACTTCCTTTTCTCACCTTCCCCCAGAAGCTCACTGTCTCTAGAACCCTGGTTCTGTCTCGGCTGGACTACTGCAACAGCCTCTTTCTCAAGGTGCCTTCCTCTTCTCTCTGCCCTCTGCAACTAATCCATAACAGGACTGCAAGACTCATCATTGGCCTCAAGCCCAGGGATTATATCTCTCCAGCCCTGAAATCTCTCCACTGGCTCCCAGTGGCTGCAAAGATCAAGCTCAAGACCCTCTGCATCATCCACAAGGCTTTATGGGGCTGGGTTCCGCACTACATCCAACTCTCTCTTCCAAAATACCTTTCTTCTAAAGCCCTTCGCTCAGCTACCTCCAGCTCTCTGAGGGTCAGACGCTTCTCTAGGCAGCGAGTGGGGCTAGATCACTCTCCTCTGCAGGTGCCTCCTTCTGAAATGGCCTCAATGCCCCTCTCAAAATTAAGCCAGACCACCTGAAGTTCCGGAAGCAGCTCAAGACCTTAATTTCCTCCTCTACTTTCTCTCTCTCCCTCCCCTGCTGACCTACCTGTCTGCTGCACCGACTGCCTGTGTGGTTCCCTCAGAGTCTCACTGGGTACCAGGATCCTCCATGATCAGTCTCCCATGCACTGCCTCCAGGCCTATTGTGCACTTAGGGGCACTGTACCCTATACAATACCACTCCCTCCTTGCACTTACCCAAAGCTGTGCTGCCCTGCCTGCACTTATTCAGAACTTTCCTGCCCTGATTGTACTCCCCCCCCCTCCCTGGCACTAACCCTCTCCGTTCCCCCTGCACTTTGCGTTGTCACACTTGCACGATCTGAATGACACAAGGCCTAGTAAGATCGTTTGTCTTGTCCTCTATCTGTCTTCTCAAGCTTATCTTGTCGCGCCTAGAAAGACTTGTGTACAGGCATGTTATAAATTACATATCATATCATACTGTAAGGTGACATGGCTGGTTTAGAAATGTATATTGTTTAATGAGGGGGTCCTTGAAATCAACTCGCAGGTCTCTGAGGGGAGCCGCGTGAGTGCATACACCCAGCTGCAAGTTCCTGTCAGCAGCTAAAGCAGAGCTCCAGCTGGCAGCGGAAGACCCCCGGCACTGACACAGGTGAGGATCGGAGAGGGGCGCACCAGCGAGGAAGACACCTAGTGCTGGCAGCAGCCCTGTTCATGTGTGGGTATACTCCTGCCACTGGCCTGCAGCAGAGTGCACCAGCTGCATGGGGAAGGCAGTCAGTCCTTCTACGAGACTCCTCTGTTTCTACCACTCTGCTTGCAGAAGAGATCATTGAAACAACTACAAGGGAAAAGTGGACTGCACGCCTGTGGAATTGCGTAATGGCATCCTTCCCGATATGTTTACATCACAAAAGGAAGTGAAATGCACTTAGAGATTTATGTATAGGGTGCTGCAGTGAAATTATTCGGCTTGAATTGTGGGAACTAGAGTGGACAACATGGGTTTTACAGGAACTGGGGATTCTAAAGATAAAGTACAGGTGGCTAAGAAGGACAGTAAGCTCCTGCCGATGAAAACAGTGCGTGACCGGAAGCGCTGCCTTTATTACCACAAAAATAGGTGGCCAGAGGCAACATGTAGTGTTGGCCACAGCGACTCCCCCAGTGGCAGGCTTCATGGACCGCTGAGCCAGAGCTCCCTCTGGCAGGGGAAAACATGAGGGCTAGGGGATAGGGCTTGCAGGGTCTCACTGTGACACATACTGAGCTCTGTGCCCTGCAGCCACTGGTCACTTTCAGCATCGCCCTGCCGGGTTCAGGCATCCAGTCACGTCACTGAGCCCTGGTCCCTGCTCGAAGAGCCGCTGAAGTTCAGAATGTGGTGACCAGAGCCTTCGAGCCCCCTTCTCTGCCAAGACCTTTAGTTCAGAGTCCCTACACTGCTGAACCGTCTGGTACCAAGTCTGTTGCCCCACCAAACACCTTGCAGTGAATACCAGTTACTGATATCTTGCACAGCCCTTGGGTAAAGCTACCAACTGCATCCTATCTCAGACGAAAGAAGAGCCCCCGTACTCCTATTCTGGTATTAGAAGTGTCCCCACTCTCGGCGTGACCACTTCTCTGACAGTCTTCTTGCAGTTCATCCATGGTTCAACAGCCCCCGTACCCTGCACAGTCCCCTTGGGCATTATTCTGAGCTTCAAATAGGGGTTTTGAATGAGGGTCTGTAATCCCTTTCAATGCAGATGACTTATGAGGATGGATTTGTGTTGTTTGCCTATTTGTCCCACCCATTTAATGCCCATCTCTAAGTGAAACCTATATGATTTTCCTCCCATTCCCAACCATCTCACCCCAACCCACACTCCGTTTTGCACTCTTTGCCATCACTGGATCATACTCCCCTGCCACTGACTGCTGATAAGCCGCCGCCTCCCGCAGTCGCTTGCACTGCTCTGCTCTTCATCGTCCGCTGCAGCCCCACACCGCAGAGACCAGCAGCCGGCGAGAGACTCAAGAGGCACGCGGACCATGCAGAACAGTTTGGAGCCAGCCCTGACCTCCGCACCGACCCGCCCTGCCTGTCGACTGGTCGCTGAGTGAGCATTGCGAGTGAAAGTCTCTGTCTTGCAAGCGCTTCCTCTGCGTGCTTGTGCTCTGTGCAGGAATCAATTCACTGCCCATGTATTTTTACTTGTCCTTATTGCTTTGCTGTTTGTGGGGCTTTACACAACGCAAGCCTAACGCAGTCTCTGTTGTAACTAGGCAACGTTAGTTCTGCACTTTGAGCAAGACTGTAGAATATGCACAGCCTAAGCATTAATTTCTGCAATATTGAATTAATGGGAATCAAACATAGTTTGATGAGCATAGCAGTGCACTGACATATCTGTCACTGCCACATATGTCTTCCGCGCTTCCACCGCTCTTATATTTTTTGTTATCTTGGAATACATTCATATTTCTGTATTTTTCCCATGTTTAATCATTAGGTGGACACTTACCAAAAGTATGTCAAATTTGCACTTGGGTATACATGTTACTCTTATACATTTGCATGCAGTTTTTCCGCTGTCAATATTAGGTACAATGTTTTGCGCCAAGGCAAACAGGAAGCATATGCATGTTGTACCCATGTTGATAATTGTGCAGTAAGAAATCGAGCAAACAAAATGCGCCTCACCCGTAGGCCCATCTCTCAAAGCTGAACGGGAGAAAAAAGGAGATGTCCTCCATTCTCTATAATAAAATCAGTAAATGATGGGCAAAATCCATGCCCCTTATCGCATCCTCCTTTCAAACTTTGCACCCTCCTCCTTGAACCCTAGTACATATAAATGCAACATGCAAAGACCATCCGAAAAATGCTCAAACTATCGGCATTGACAATGCTTGCTTTTTAGTGGTTTTTAATTGTGCTATTGTTATGTTTGTATTTGCTGTTAATGGAGGAATCCGATTGAATAAAGATTAGTACTGCTAGTGTCTTGAGTGATAGATTCTGGAGTTATTATGGGCAAAGACACCTGAAACGTGATATGCAAAAAATGATGGGCACTCTACAGAGTAATGGGTATCTGCTCATTGTGGCAGTCACAGTAACACAGTGGGCTGTGTGTGCTCTATACCCTATGTAGGTACATTGTGCAACAGCTCTTCATGAATGGCTCTTTTGCGTGGCTGTTCTGCTGATAGCATGAGTATTCTAAATCCTTTGGGTTGCCAAGGGAGCCGGACCCTCTCACCCAAGTCCAGCTTCTAGAAACCTAGAAGGGTCCATCTGAAGAGGGTGGGAGGGAGAATAGAATCTGCAGTGGAGCACAACCAAAGGTATCTCAGCGCATCTCTTAACAAGGGGAAAAGACAAGAATAATATTAGATATACTTAGCAGGAGAAGAGAGTTACCAAGTCAGATGTCACTGAATGCCCAGAATTATATATGATCATCCTCCTTACTCCTCCTCCACCCATTATGCCAGAGTCTTTGCCGTCCGACCACCCCTCCCTTCTAGGTTTGTCGGCCTCCTTGTCTGGGAATAATAAAAACACAGGCATAGGACAAAGAGTGGCAGGGTTTAACACAATTCTGGAATTTTACACAACTTGGTTGGTTTCTGTTTGGAAGGCACTTAGTAAGGCCTGTCTCGCAAGGGTGGAGTAGGCAAATTGATAATGATCAAACATAAGATTTCTATTACCTTGCGCAACCCATCTTTTCTCATCACTGCCCTTGCTTCAGTGGAGACAGAGCAAGCAGTGTTGATTTACACTTCTGCAGAGTTCAAAATCTGGTACACAATTGTACGGTGGCAAGGACACACCAACCTAGACTCTGAGAATGTGTCACTAAATGATGGCTCTGTAGAGGCACAAAAGAATGACCACATATAGGTACACTATTGAACATTGTAAGGGGGATTAGAGCGGTGCGAGCCATGAAAGAAGTCCTGCTACTTTTCTCCCCAAAAGCACCTTCGAAAAGTAATGCGTTGCATGCTCCTGCTCAGCGTCTGGCTCTGCCCCTTATTGGGCCTGCAGGGCAATCAATGGCCTGGAGTGGGACAAATAGCGTGCTCCTGCTATGTTCACCATTGTGCATGGAGGGTGCTGAGCAGGAGCATACAGCTTTCCGTGTCCTGCTCCAGACTGCTGTTCAACAGGCAGCCAGGCCAAGCAGGAGCACACGGCAACACTGATGTCCCGGACAGAAGATCAATAAAAAGGCATGCCACCGTAAGCCCCAAATGCCAGTCTATAAAAGCCATTGCACATTCCATACATGCAAACTGCCTAATTTGCATATATATTGCACCAACAGAAGTGACTTCACAGAAAAGGACGTTTGCAAGGAGCATCCTCAGTCTTTGATACTTGGAGGCACCATGGAAGTAACTTTAGAATAAGTTGCCATAAGTAAGCCAAGTGGCAAATAACTTTGTGGTGCAAAATGCCTAAATTGCTCTATTATTATATAAGGAGCAACTGTATAGTCATTAGGCTTTTTTTGTATAATAGCATGCTATGTTAACATAAGCTATGAAGTGAATCACATACGGAGCTGCAGATAAGACACAAAGTGTGATTAAATGATTTGCCCATGCATCACACACTTCGGTTAAACAGTGAAACCGGTATGTGGACAATTTATATTTACTAAGGTTTTGCTTTGCATTTTATGGGCTTAAGTAATACTTTATTTATAGCAATGCCTTGGAAGCAAACCACATTACATAATAAACTAGCCTTTCTTAATAAACTATCTTTACACTATATACATCGTCATAGGAATATGTTGAGCGATAAGAGTATGGCTTCAGTTTTATTCTCCCCATCATGCATGCAAAGTCAAAATAGCATCATGCAGATTAATGTGAGCATAACAAATCCCCCTTGGGTTTTATAGCCATAGTCACTATGTCATAAGGCATGCAGCATTATGCACCCATTTGACTTCTGATCACCCCGTTCACATTTCTTAAGGGACACAAGTCCCTGCTAATAGTCCCTCCTCCCGCCCATCAGTACCCAATAGCTCCCATTGTAATGCTATGTTGACACAAAGCAACCCTTTCTCCTAGCTTTCCCTAGGAGAACTGCTCTGCTGTCCGGAGCTCTAACAGGAAAGGTTTCCTGCTTCCAGGACAATGAGGGTGCTGAGCAGGAACATTATGCTCCTGCTCACCACCCTCATGGTCCCAGTCTTGCTCTTAAAAGAGCCACGGCGGGGGGGCAAAGCTGCCTCCCCTACCCCCCGCTTGGTATGCCACTGACCATGAGCCGTGTAGGTCAACCCGTGGTGAGAAAAACTGGAGTGGGATAAGTGAATCTATCACCCTTACAAGACAAGCATTGGCAATGCCAACAGTTTGGGCTTTTGTGTAGACATGGCAAAGGCATTTACCAGGCACTGCCATAGTGGTGTTTACTGGCCATTGATGGTAGTAGGTGCAAAATGGTAGGAATACCTATGCATCGAATAACCCCCCCCCCTCACAAATGCCTAATATTTATACAAAAGCCAAAATTGTTGGCTTCAACAAATGCTTGTTTTACCTGGACTTCATGCATAGTGTTTATAAACCAAGTGGCTGAAGGCAGAACTGTTACAGACTTTTTTATTACACCAGTAGCGTGTTTACAGCTTCAATTAAGTAATTAACTCTCGGAAGACTGATTTTTTAAAAACACACTGGCAGGCACTTTGAGTGCAAGGTTTGATAGTAAGGCTTAATTAAAGAGAGCTGAATGAGTTGGAGATGTTTTGGGGGTGGCGAGGGGCAGGAACTAGGAGGGAATGGCCAGAGGAATTAGCATAGCCAGGGGCAGTCCATGGGTGGGCAAATAACCAAACAACAAGCGCTGTGTCCCTCCTCATATGCCATTTCTCCCTAGCAGGGCCGGACTGGGAACCAAAAGAGGCCCTGGAAAATGTTGTCAAAGTGGCCCAATATTTTGCTGAACGAGCGAGCATAGCGCGTGTGCCCAACACACTGTGCATTAGACATGCCACGAGATACCCGGTCCCGCACCAAAAGGGTGTTAGGAAACCTGCTATTATTAAGAGTAGGAGATTGAAATTAACAGGAAGAAGGAACACCTGCCCTCCCCTGCTTCCAAGATGGTGCCAACTGAGGGGTATTTCTAGGCACTTTAAAAGGGCTAGGGTCAATCCCCAGGCCATGAATGAGTCCGGTGTTGTCTTCCCCCGGACCTTCCTCTGGTTCTGTGTTAACTGACTCGTAGCTTGGGTCCTTTGTTGGGCCAAAGCACAGGTAGGCAAATACGAGCTGAGGCTGTTAGGGAAAATGGGCACCGTGAAATCAATGCCAACTGCTTAGTGCTTTTGGGGCCCCTGACCATGGCACGGTTGTCCCCCATGCCCTCTCCAAGCCTAGCCCTGGGCTCTGGCAGATGTAGGCCCCCAGGGTGTGTGGTAGTCACTAGTCACATTATGTGAAGATTTTCATTGGATCTGCTATTTGCTCTCACTCTAACTGGCTTTGTGAGGGAAGATGAAAACTCTGTACACTTGTCCCTCCACATGCTTTCTGTACCCCAATGTGTGCAAACAGATAGGAACTATGTGAACATGATTCTGAGGGTCCTCTCAATGGGTTAACGTGTGCAGGGGATAGGAGCTATGTGTAAAGGCTTCTGAGAGTGCTATCAATAGCACAGGGTGTGCACAGAGGTAGAGGCTGTGTGTACAGGCCCCTGAGAGCACTCATGCAACAGTAACATGTGTACAGGGTGATGGGGGCTATGTGTAGGCGTCTGAGAGCACTCTCAATAGCCCTGGGTTAGTAGGGAGGTAAGCGCTATGTGTGCTCCCCTGAGAACGCTCTCAATGGCCGTGTGTCTTTATAGAGGTAGGTGCTATGTTCACAGGCATGAGAGAGAGCTCTCAAGTGATCTGTATGAATGTAGGAGCTATGCACACATGTAAGTGCTCTTGTGGGTGAAGGGAGGTAGTAGACATGCATAGTGGTGTGGGACTGCTTGCATGGGGTCTGGGTAAGAAGGGATGTAAACAGAGTCCTGGGGTGTTCCTAGTGACGCTGTGTGTGCACGCTTGTAGGAGTCATGTGCACAGGCCACTAATAACTCTGTGTTGTGGGGTATGCATGGCAGTAGGTGCTATGTACACAGCAGGACAGCTGCGTGAACACATTGTTCCCTAGAGGCAGGCATGCCAAGGGCCAGTGCCACGCCTGTGGGCCCACAATCCACAGTGCACAACGTGCAGGAAACTGGTATGAAACACACATGACGTGATTTAGGCTTGGTGCTCCAGCCAGCTCCTGAGGGTGTTTGGGGGGAGCTTCTGTGCTATTAATTCCCACCAGGCATTGTGGATGTGCTGCAGAGGCAGGGCACTGGGCACGTGCATTAGACAGGTCCCTGGATTTGAAACACAGCAGGCAAAGTTTGTGTGACAGGGCAGTGTGCAAAGAACAGGCAGACAATGTGCACAAAGGCGTGCCTCAGGGCACGCAATGCAAAGTGCATGGGAGGGAAACTAAAGTGCAATTATGCAATCCTCACTGTGCAAGGATTGGTCAAAGAGATCACACTGTGGAAAGAAAGATGTAGGGACACTGAGTAGGTCATTGGTACAGGAAACGTAACCAAATGTGTAAAGTGCATCCACTGCATACATACTATGTTCAAGGGCCAAGAAGAATTTTGGCCTGTACCCATTAAAAAACGTTTTGTGATGAATCATTCCCATTGCGTAATAAACAGACTTTGGGACACTGTGTAATGCTAATGCCCATCCATTACTCAGTTATGTGATGCCAACGCATGAATTGCAAAATATACACGCAGGGGGCGCACCTCCCGTGATTTGCACCATGCACACAGTGGAAATACACTCCTCCCATATAATTTGCAAAATGTGCATTTCGGAAACACACTTAGTAAGTGCATATGATATGACTGGTGATATACACGGACTTCAGGAATACACGGACACCACACCCTCATGGCCAGTTGCACCCACGTGCCCTAGTTTCACTGGACCAAGTTGGTACATTTTACTGTTGGCTCTAGAAAATAGACTGTGGGGGCATGGGAAGGATCCAGAAGAGAGGAGGGCAGGTAAGCCTGGAGAGGAGAGGAAAGAAGGAGGTAAAAGTACCAGAGAAGAACTAGCAAGTGATGGTCACTCAGCAGTGTTACCCAAAATACTAATCCGAGTCTATCTGCCGTCCCCACTGCGACCTTGGCATGAACAGGCGTGTGCTCCTTCAAGGAGCTGACTTTGACACTCCCTTCTGACAGCTGTGGCTCTCCTCTGCCCCATTTCAAAATGTGCTCTGCGGACTACGGAACCTCTTTCAATAACTTTAACAACTCAAGGACACCACTACAACACGTGGGTGTGTGGATTGCAAGTTAGAGCCACGGAAATTGTCTACCAAACCCCGACAAACAATATAAAATTATGTCAAAAAACGAAAGTCAGGAAAACACTGCCAAAATGTGCACATCAGTGAAAACCACAAACAAGTAAAAATGAACCTACAAGTACGTTTTAACTATTATTTTACATTGGATAACATGGCAATGCACCCATTCATTTAACAAAGAATGTATGCGAGGATCAATCTGACCTGGTGTGATACCCCAGTCAAGCAAATGGTGGCCTGATTCAAATCAGTGTCAGTGAATCGGCCATTGTGGATAGAGGTGGTGTATCCACAATGATGCTGAAGCAAGATAAGCAGATATTATGCATATTTCAAGCTTGTTAACATGTCTCCACGAATAACAGCAGCTGTACACTTATGTTTCCCATGTGCTTAGGTTTGTGTTAAGTGTAAATGGTCTGGGTATTCCATGTACTTGTGTTGTAGGTTCTTTTGTGAAGGGTGTGGTTGATTACTTTTCTCTATGTGGAAAGTAGGTCTTGTTTAAAGTGTTCTTCATGTGACACCAGCCTTGTATCAATCAGTGGCATCGTCGGGGGGCTTCATTGAACTCTCAACCTTAATTACAGTCGTCCAGAGTTCGAAATGTAACGTCCAGTCACTTATGTGAAGTATTGACTCGGATTAGTGTTTTTTAGATTTCAGTTTTTTTTTTCTTCCCTTTTTTAGCCAGTGCTTCAGTGAAACGTGCCATTCAGTAAGTTACACTACATCCATATCTTAATATGAGGATAGACCCCGCGTTAAGCCTGCAGGCAGTGGCATTACATTGCCCCTCGTGCGCAACTACACTCAGCAGAAGATACAATGGGAGAGTGGGGCACTCAGCACGCAAAAATAATTCTTACCTTTCAGTCGGCAGTCTGGCTGCTGCCCTCAGCCTCAGCCACAGCCTCCCTCGAGTCGCCTCCTGCTTCTGCTGCCTGCTGATGGATTAGGGTGACCAGATTTCCAAAACGAAAAACTGGGACGACCATCAACATAAAAGAGGGAGTAACACGTTGCAGCCCACCAATTACCTCCCCTCCCCAACCAGTGGCGTAACACATGGTCTGGGGGCCCCCCTGCAAGCCATGCTGAGGGCCCCCCCCCCAACTCGGCAACAAATCACGGGTCGCGCCACACGCTGGGCCGGCCTAGATTACCACGCTTGCACAATACGCACAAACGTGTTGATGAAGGGGTATACCACACACTGCACTAGGAGAAAGATATAAATATGTGTTTTAATGCTATATACAGCACACTTTCTGAGAAAAATTGGCTAAAAAGCCACAGTGTTTGGTATTGTTGTGTAGGGTAACAGCAATCCAATACATGCAAGTCACCAACAGTGTACATGAACATTAATGCTTTTAAAAATGCCATGCCACAATGAAAACATGCCCAGCTGGCTGCACAATGTAGACCAGTGTAGACACATAATAACATTACAGTAAAGCATGCCAGGCCACATTAAGACATGCCTAGACTGGTTGCACCAAAATGCCAGTCGAAGTAATAAGACTCATAAAGAAGAGAGCACACATTCAAGCCTGCGTCTCTGCGGCCTCTAACAACACAGCCAAACTCTTTAAAATCTGCAAGGAACTGGCCAATCCTGTTGCGGTTTCTACCTCTCCTGTTCCCTCAACAGGTCCTTTGTACAGCTTTGGCCTCTCGCTTCTCTGCTAAAACTCAGGACATCCTGTCCACTATCTCCTCTTCCTCTCCCTCTTCCTCTCTCGGCTCCCTTTGGCCATCTCTCCCTCTCCTCCTCCTTTCTGCTCTTTCTCTCTAACACCTGACTAGGTTTCTAGACAAGTCCCACCTATGGAAGTGTCGGCGAAACAGGTGCTCGCCTGCTCCTCCAGAACCATTAAGGACCACATTGACACCCTTGATCCATTTCTGTAATCATACTTTTGCCACCGGAACTTTCCCCTCTCCCAAACTCTTGGAAAAGCTGGCCAACTGCCAGTTTACACTCCAAACTGAATCTGTTGGTTGTCTCCATGACCATCAGTCTGGCTTAAGAGCTGCCAGAGGCACTGAAACTGCTCTCCTGATCACCTGTGAAGATCTGATCTCTAACCTTGATTCCAGCATTCCTTCTGTCCTCATTATCCTGGAACTTTCCTCTGCTTTCGACATGGTCAACCATGCCATCCTGATCAATTGACTCTGTGAGAACCTGGGCATCATGGATCAGGCCCTGGAGTGGCTGACCTCCTTCCTCTTGGACCGCCCCTCCCAGGTCCAACTTGGTCCCTTTCACTCTGTCACCTCTCTCTACATGTAGCGTTCTCCAGGGCTTTATCCTCTCACCCTGGTTTTTCAACCTCTACTTGGCCCCTTTGACCCACCTAATCACTACCTTGTCCTCTAATTTACAGTGTTATGCGGATGACACTCAGCTTTCCTTCAGACTCCCCTCAGCCTCTCCTCTCTCGCTCATTCCTGGTGTTTTCTTCAACTCCACTCTCTCTCTCTCCTCACATCTCGGACGTAGCCATGAAATCCCACTACCAGCTGCACCTCCTCAATGGGACTCTTACATTTTTCACTTTCCCCCAGAAGCTCACTGTCTCCAGAGCTCTGGTTCTCTCTAGGGTGGACTACTGCAACAGCCACTTTCTCAATCTGCCTTCCTCTACTCTTCGCCCTCTGCAACTAATCCAGAACAGGACTGCGAGACTTATCGTTGGCCTCAAGCCCAGGGACTGTATCTCTCCAGCCATGAAATCTCTCCACTGGCTCTCGGTGGCTGCAAGGATCAAGTTCAAGACCCTTTTCATTGTCCACAAGGCTTTCTGGGGCTGGAATACGCACTACATCCAACGCTATCTGCCAAAATACCTTCCTTCTCAAGCCCTAAGGGTTAGATGCTTCTCCAGGCAGAGAGTGTGGGGGGAGGGGTAGATCCTTCTCCCCTGCAGGTGCCTCCCTCTGAAATGGCCTCCCTGACCCTCCCAAACTTGAGCCGGACCACCTGACGCTCTGGAAGTAGCTCAAAACGTTCCTCTTCTCCTCTGCTTTCTCTCTCTGCCCCTGCTGACCTACCTGTCCGCTGTACCAACTGGTTGCTTGGCTACCCTCTGTCTCACTGAGTCCAGGCTCTTTCTTGATCAGTCACCCTTGCACTGCCTCCAGGCCTACCACGCATTTAGGGGCTGTAACTGTAACCCTACAGTCCCTTGTTCTCCTTGCACTACCCAGAGACACGCTGCCCTGGCGGCACTTACTCAGAGCATTGCTGCCGTGTTTTCCCCTCCCCTCTCCCTTGCACTTCCCCCCTCCCTTTCCCCTTGCACTTCTCGTTCTCACACTTGCAAGATCTGAATGACACAAGGCTTACTAAGATCATTTGTCTTGTCCTCCCTCAGTTTTCCTTCCCTTGTCTTGTCATGCCTAAAAAAGCTTGTGTACAGGTGTGTTATATATGACTTATCATATCATAACATATCATTTTATCACAGATGCCCAGAAAAATATACAGTACCGCAGTAAGAAACGGCTAGAGTGGCAGAACCCAAATGTCAGTTTAGCCAGGAATTACACTTAGCAGGACTGCTCTATCAGAAATGCCCAGTTACAAAAAAGTCATACCAAACTGAGGAATGACTAGACTGGCTGCACCAAAATGCCTCTCTAGCCACTAATGCCACATATCATGCCTGCATAGCATGGACATGGGCAACCATTATGATTTATTGCACAACCCCACGCCCCGCACATCCTTTCTCCCTCCCATCCCCTACCCCAACCTCCAAAATCAGCTCATTGGCCCAGAATTACCTGCATGTCCCTCTTCCTTGTCCCAGTGCTTACGTATGAGGCTCCTTGCCTCACTGGTAAGTACTGGGATGGGGCAGAGTGGGACTAGGAGTAATGAAGATTACAGGTAGCTAAGTCAGGCATTACCTTCATGTACCTCTACCGTATCCCAGTACTTGTGCATGAGGCATAGTGCCTCATACACAAGTACTGGAATGAGGAAGAATAGGCATAGGTGAAAGATGATTACCAATAATTAATTAATCAAGGCATTAAACACAAGTAGTGGTGCAACACCATTGAGCTGACTGGGTTTCAGCACTCCCTCCCCCCACTGAAATTGTGGGCTATGTTGACTTGACCTGGCTGACCTACAGAGCAGTTGCCGGACAGAAAAGGACACAGATGTTAAACGGCACCTGGGTTTTGCCGTTAACAAGGGCCCGGCAATTACTAATGTACAGCATTTCACTGTTAGTACCTGCATTCAAATACCAAATATTTTAAGCAATTGAAATTGCGATGTGGGTTTAGTACTTGCTTGCCAGGGGAGTGATTGGAAGGGTAGAGAGGAAACAGGAGACCAGTCATTCTCACAGCAGTCCATAAGTGGGTGCTTTAGACCTAAAGGAGAGATTTAACTGCTTGTAACATTGAAGCTGCACTACAATAGTCTCATTAAAATGCGTAAAGAAGTTAGATGCTGCCACATAAATACGTTTTCTCCGCCCCACCACACGTGAAGTTAGCGCCTCTCCCAAGAGCGTTTGCTCTCATTTATATTATATAGCTTGCTGTACAGCCATTTTCAATGCAGTCTCTGTGGCACAGTCAATAAGTGCTGTGACTTAGACCTGAAAGGTTGGGGGTTCAAAACAAACCTCCAGCTTCAACATTTTGAACGTGTTAACTACAATTTTAATTACCATAGTCGAGAAGCATCATAATTCCAGCACTTCTCCTTTTCATAAACTGTATATGATCTCATTTGTGCTGTTTTGTCTGTGAATCGTGGCATGTCAATTCAAAACAAGTGTTTGCTCTCATTGACATTATATGGATTTCTGTACAGCCATTTCCAAGGCAATCCCTGTGGCACAGTCAATAAGTGCTGTGACTTGTACCTGAAAGTTTGGGGGTTCGAGCCAATCCTCCAGCTCCAACATGCTGAAGTGTAAAATACAATTTTAATTATCATAATCGTGGCACTTCTGTGCCAAAGAGGCCCTGCAAGACAGAGGCCTACAGTCCAGCCCTGCTCCCTAGATGTAAATGCTTGCTTTTTGAGCAAATAAAAGATAATTTACCCCGTGTAGATATTTCCAACATTTTATTCCACCTTATTCATAAGGGAAAAGCAAAGATAAGGTGCAGTGACCTTCGCGTGTGCTGCCCCTCGCAACTCCCAAGGCCAACTTGAGCGTCGCAATCAGGCAACGGCAGTGACCACCTCAGCAACGGGAGAAAGTGCAGCAGCACGACTCACCAACCCATTGGGCCTCATTGCGAGGTCGGCAGTAAGGGGTTAACGGCAACGGTAAGGGTGCACCATGGCTACCTCCAACCTCGTAATGAGGCCCATTGTCATTACACACTCCTGAGTGGGAGGCATTACTGTTAGAAACAGAGGTGTGTTAATGCGTCATCACAGAGCCAGCCACGCTGCATCCCGTTCCAGTTACTCTGTGCATGAGGGCTGTGCTTCAGACCGAAGCCGCATATACTCTCCCTCAATCGCTGGCAGTGGAAGAGGACTCCCACGGGAGCAGCAACTGGGGAACCAGTGTCTGTCTGAAAAAGGTGGCAGAGGGGAGAAGGCCTTTGAATGACCTCTACTGAGCCGCTCACTGAGAAGGCCGTAAAAGTCATTCACGTTTGCATACTGTAAATCTGATTCCAGAAGACTCAGTTTCAGAATTCTGAGGAGCAGTGAAACATGGGGTATTCTGAAATACTATTTGTTTTACCGTTACTCCAAACTTGTAATGGGGCCCCCATTCTTTGCCACTCGAAAGCAGAGCCATTCGATCTGACGTCTCTCTACAAAAGGAAACTGGCACGTTTTGATGTTGACCCTTGGGCATCGGATGTGCTGGCACTGGGCTGTCTTTCCTAAAAAGCGGAAGACCTTCTCTTTCCTGCATAATTTTTCAACACTCAATGGCAAGGGCCTAGTCTTGGCTGCAGGCACTTACACGTCATGATCTGTGCTTCACCCCCTTTTCAAAGCGCTTCGCTGGACGCTCCAATTACTCCTTGAGGCTGCCATAGCCCACAGATAATTGCACAAAGGATCATTACTACTTTAGAGTACCCACTATAATTCCTTACGCCTCTTTGATATAAGGCATTGCCATTGTATAAGTCACCATGCAGGATGTGAAACGTTGTTTGTGAGCCGTAGCATTCTAAATGTGAGTACGAGGGAAGACAATGCACGCATGCAATGCAGCGCCCGCCTGCTGCCCTTTAACCGCAAACTCGGCACTGATGTTATCGCGTCAAGTGCCTTTGTTGTCAATGACAAACAGAGCAAGACGCATCATACGCTCCATGAGTTTGACCCTTACTGATGATACGATGTCTCGCTTAGCAACAATGCCTGTTTATTCAAAACCTGCCTTATGGCCCCTTCCTCAACCTCATAACGTGGGCAGAGCGTGGGTGCGACTTGGCAAATCACAGAGGAATGTGACTTCACAAGCAGCTTTTCGTGGGCCACGAACAATGGCACATGCCAGGCACTCTGAAAGGAAGTGAGTTGAGTGGTGGGCAAATCCAGAAATGTGTAGAGGACTTGGCTCCAACAGGAATGTGATCACTGAGACCACACATCAATGCGATGGCCGAAAATGCCGACTTTTAAAAAAATAAACCCCCCTTTACACCACATAGATATGCGGGGGAGACCTCCCGCAGCCGCCCACATATTAAAATAATGTCTCATACCCACCTCCATATATATATACATATACATGGTATAAAGGGGGTGTTTGCACTTTGGCCATTGCAATTGTGAGGGCGACATTTTTGGCCATTTCCTTGAACATGCAGCTTTCTCCTTTGGACCATGGGGACGCAGCAAATTCCCAGTTTCTTAAGATCAAATGAAGAACTGGGCTTCCCCAATTTGTCCACACGCGTGTTAGCTCGTTGGGTTATGGTGTGAATTATATGGCTTGTGACAGCTTGAAAACACTCTTTAATCCGCATAGAATCTAAAGATGATGTTCCCTGATTTAGGGACCAGCTCTAAAGGGCCCGACCTTAGACTGTGGGTGGGTTCAGTCACCTCTAGGGCCTACACATTAGTGACGTCAGCCTTCTTGAGGGAACCGGCCTTAACGGAAATCCCCAAAAGATCCCTGCTACCACAGGGCAATGATGGATACGAGTTGCATCCTCAGATTACAATGCTGCATGCTTCACGACCACTTAGATGAATTGGGTCCCTGATATAGCAGGTGGACTAAGGGGGCAAAGGATTTCCCCCAATATTGCACCTCTACTATTGCTGGCAGCACATGCACCTGCCATATAAGGCAGACAGGTTTTTCAGTGCCTCTCCATTGGGACTCCCATGCCAGGCTGGTGGAAGTGAGAGATCATACTCTCCAATGTTTTCTTCTCTCTTAGATCACCTGCCAAAGGTGCTTCATGTGCTCTGTGCTATGACCCATTCCCCAAGAATATGCATGTGTTTTGCAGGGTCCCCCACTACTATTAGGACAAGGCCCCTTTCCCAGGACATTGAGCGTGGGACATTCTATGACATTTGAAGATCTCTGTCTGATCAGGTCCTTCTTCTGCAAATTACTTTCAGTGCTCAGACAGGCCCCTTAGGTCATACAATTTGGCCCCCAGGGGATCCAGATTCCTCTTTGGCAAGAGCAGGTTGGCATGTAGGCCGCAGTCTGACTGTTCAGTGGCAAGCACAGCTTGCATTCAGTGTGGGATTTCTCTCAGCCTTTGTCTAGCAAAAGCAGTGTGACGAAAGATGACTGCGCTGTAGGAGTATAGGGATAAGTAGTGATTAAAGCACCTACTCAGCCCGACACTACTACTAAACCAGCAGTGATCCTAATCATAAAGGCCAAACAGACACAGCCCAACGGGATCTGGGCCGAGATGATACTCTCAGGAGGGGTGTGAAGTGTTAACAGTAGCAATCCAAACAGCAAAGGTGCAAAGACTCCGAAAGAAACAATGCCAATCAAGATTGTATAAAAATATGCATACTTTAATTAAACAATCAAAAATGCAATCAACTAACTAAAGACTAACAAAAACCCACCCCTGTGGATAAAACACAGAAAATGCAAAACTTGTAAATTATGTCACTCTTGGTACTTGAGCAGTGGTGATCAGGCAAGCAGTTTCAGCAATGCCACTGTTCAAATGGTATATTCTTGAAGAATAAGCTGAACAAGGGGGCTTTCAAGTCACTATTGCCTAATAATGGGGGACAGGACCTCTTAAGAGTACGGTAACCTTATCTTGGAGTGCTTAACATCATAGAACTGGGCGGGAGCGTGGCTAGAGAGCCATGTAGGTGGACGTGTCCTTGCCGAGGCTCCTGCTGATCCGTACATCATCCTGGCTAAAACCGTGTGTTGACTGATGCTTTGGTCCCACACTTGAAGGATCATGCAGCGGATACTTCAGGGCACATGAAGAATCATTACCGCGGTGAAACTCAAGATAGTTCCAACACTAGAAGCTTGGAAAGTTTTGGGGAATCGACCGCTACAGGCAGAAAGATGGCCACCGGCTGACAAACAAAGGAAAGTGACGAGCGAGGGCAGTTCGGGTGCCCGACTATAGAACTTCATCATATCTCACGGCAGTGCTTCCCGGAATAAAGTGCGGCGTCGGCCCGCAGACACATTGCGGCCTGATACATTCATGGAAGGAATGAGGATTATAGCCTGAACGAAGGATTGGACGCATGAGCAGTGACACCAGCATCTGCACGACGTTCAGGGCAAGCTGAGGCAGAGACACAGTGAGCGAGGAACTGAGACGGGACCCGAATGATGAATGGAGTGGCAACGTGAGCGGTGAGGAAACGGAGCTCCGAGCCCTGAAACTGACATAGGATTCGAGTCGGCGGGCTACAATGTATCAAGTGCTCCTTGCACAGAGCGCGACCGCGGACACATTGTAAATCCAACGCTGGTGCCCCTTATGACGAATGGGTACAGTGTTTAGGAAGACGCTCAACGAGGGCTGAGGTGAAAGGCCTGGAGCCGACGTGGGACGGAGGTGAAGGAAACAGCTAGCGAAATAGCTGAAGCAGCCGGCCACTGTGCGGCATGCAACGGCAAGTTGCAATTAAGGAGGTGAGCGGCTGGGGAAGAGCGGCATAGACGGGCATACGTGCGGTATTGCCCTCACGACACTGCTGGTGCGGCGAGTTCCGGACGTTCCCCTCCTCCCCCACCTGCATACAGAAGGGGGAGATTGGCAGGATAAAAATACGGGACGCCTGACCAGGATAGAAAGGAGCAGCTGGAAGGAGGCATTGAGCAACCCTGAATCGGGGAATAGAGGAGCAAGCACACACCTGCAGACACAGCAAAGGGAGGAAATGCGGATTGGGTGCAATCTACACCCATAGCAGTGACGGCTCAAGCGGGAAGGAAGCACTGGAAGCGCCTTCGCACACGACACAAAGTAGCATCACTGAGAACCTATGCTACAGCAGTGAAATTACATGGGGATACTGCATGTCGCATGGGATACAACAAGCAGTACATTCGTATGGGACATCCCACAGAGCAGTGTTAGTAGGCAGCCCTGACATAGAGTGCAAGAGAGGGCGCACACCCTCCGTATATTACGCCGGAACGTACCGCCGATTGCAGAGCAATCCACAATCATACAGAGACAACCCAGTGTAGGATGAACGCTGGAGGCACCTGAGTGTATGGATCATTGCTTCAAATTAAAGAACCTACGCCAACCAAGCGACAAGAACATACAAGACGGGTGGAATTGGGACCTCCCACAGGGTGCAGTGAACACAGACACAAAGCACACAAATGCGGCCCGCCCGGAGGAGGCTGACCGCGATTTACAGTGGTGCCGCATAGGTGGGAGAGAGTGCGGCAACTGTGTCACAGAAAAGTAACTAGGTAGCGAGTGATACTGGAACTAAGGGGGTGCCGCTCACCCCGAGGTGGAGCTGAAGTGGGAATTTATGCCGGTACGTGGGAGGGCACAGTCCATTGAGGCTAACAAAGGCCATCTTGGAACATCCTGGGGTGGCCTCCTTGAGCGTGAGACACCAAACGAACTGGAAAACGGTAATCCGGATGCTTTGCATGGAACCCTGATGACATTCTGCACCGCAGCGTAGCACCTCTGAGCGCAATCACTAACGCGCTCATAATACAAAGGTGTTGACCATTGCGAGTGTCCCGGCGCTGCCCAGATAGCAGAGAAGGAGGGTGTAAGTGGACGCATAAGAGGTGGGCTGCCCCACAGCATACGGCTGCTGCGTCATGTCTAACAAGCCTCCAAGACTAAAAGGGAAGCAACCTACGCTGGACGAATTCGCCAGGACACCGCCAGGCCCGGAAAGCGCTAGAAGCAAAGACAAGTCCCCCGCGGGTGGCATGGCCGCCGCGGGTACAAATCAGGAGGTCCTGGCTGCGATTTCTGACTTGAAAGCAGACTTGAAAGCGGCCTGGGAGGCCAAGCTTGAAATAGTTGTGTCTGAACTGAAAACAGCGTTGGACCTTAAGGTTGGTGAAGTGCGGGAAGAGGTGAATCTACTCCGACAGGACGTAAGGTCCCTGTCAGAGCGCACAGAGAGCCTTGAGAAGGAAGTGAGCTCGAATACAGCGGACTGTGCCTCACACAAATCGGAACTGCATGCCTTGGTGCAAAGAGTAGGCAACCTGGAGAATAGGGCGGAGGAAGCGGAAGGGCATGCCCGAAGGAACAACATCCGCATTGTGGGCTTGCCGGAGGGAACTGAGAGCCAAAACCCCACAGAGTTTGTCGAAAACATGTTGCTGCAGGAGATATCTGAGGAGTTCTGTCTCAGGGATTCGCTGTGGAACGAGCGCATAGGGCTCTAACGAGGAGGCCACCGCCAGGCAACCCACCTAGGCCAGTTATCGCCAAGATCCTTAACTACCGAGACCAGGAGAGGATACTGGAACACTTCCGCAAAGGTGGAACAATCAAGCGAGGGGAGGCAAACATAACGGCCTACCCGGACTATACCCTGATGGTGCAGCGGAGCCGGATGAACTTCGGGGCTGTTAAAAGGAAACTGAGGGAAGCGGGCCATAAGTACATGCTACTTTACCCGGCGAAATTGAAAGTTTTTCATAGAAACAGAACTTTGTTTTTTGACACTCTGGAGGATGCCATGGGATGGCTTGACACGCAGGGTTGCCCCCAGGAGCCCGACATCCAGACGAGAGAAGGAGACGGACGAGATAAGTAATAAGTAATGGGAGCACTGGAAGATGGTGCGGTTTAAGACTATGGCACTTGACTATAGTCATTGATGTGGCCTGTTAGTAGATGAGACCAGATTAGAATAGATAATGTATTGTGAGCACTGTGACTGGTGCTTTATTAAGGAGCCTTGCAGAGCTAGCCTTCACACCCCCGTGTAGTATTAATAGTTAAGTAGCCATTAGGGCGACTTCACCCTACTGAGCTCTGAGCACATTGGACAGGGCTAGATGTGGGGGTGCCTGAGATCCAGGGATGGAGCTGGGCAACAGTTGGGGAGGGAGTTGTTGGGGAAGGGACGGGTGGGGGGAGAGGAGGGAGGTGGGGAGTTTGATGTGTATATAGTTTTGGGGAGTTTGAGTTTAAACACGAGCCTACATGGAATAGTCCAGGAATTATGTCTGTATTGCGCGGGCGAGAGGGAGTGGCTGGGAGGAAGAGAGATGGGTACTAACGAGCTATGGGGGATCTTAAGATAGTGACGTGGAATGTCAGGGGACTTAACAGTTATTTAAAAAGGAATAAGGTCATGCTGTATTTGAAAAGACAAAAGATAGATATTGCATTGTTACAAGAGACGCATTTGACACGAGAAAAGTTGGAGCTGGTGGGGAGAAAATGGAAGGGTACTGTAGTGGGGTCCTCGTACTCGGCCTATGCTAGGGGAGTACTGGTCTGGGTGGCGCTGCATGTCCCGTTCCAGCTAAAACAAGAAATAGTGGAAACTGAGGGGCGTTTGGTCATAGTGAGAGGGGTGGTGGAAAATAAAGAGGTGTGCATTGTTAACACGTACGCCCCCAATGAAAACACGGCGGCGTACTTCAGGACCATGTGCACCAACCTGAGTTTGTGTGTGGGTAGCGCTGTGATCTGGGGAGGGGATTTTAATTGTGTGCTACACCCCGAGGTAGACAGATCGGATAACAAGATTGACAGGCCCGCCCCAGCAGCCAAGGAATTGCAGACGTTGCTAGATGACTTCGAATTGGTAGATGTGTGGAGAACAAAGCATCCTAACGAGAGGCAATATTCGTATTATTCAGCCCCTGCACACAAGACTTGATTAAGTTTTTGCCACCCCAGATGTAATGATAGAGATCGTTCACATTGAATATAAAGCGAGGGTCCTGTCAGATCACTCGCCCCTGGTCTTGGGGTGGCAATACTGCCGCCCTAGGGCGCGGATTCCGACATGGCGCCTCCGTGCGGAGGCTCTCAAAGATCCAGTATTTAGAGAGGATATAAGAGATCAGATTATTAACTACTTTGAGGTGAACACAGGCAGTGTTGACTCGGCGGGTACGCTATGGGAGGCCTTCAAGGTGGTGATGCGGGGCGTGACCATCGCTAAATCGAAAGGCCTGCAGGGTGGGGTCCTGGCTGATTTACAAAGTGTGGAAGATGAATTAGAAAGAGAACTAAAAAGTGGAAGTGTAGACACTGCGTTAGTACTAAAACTACAGCAGCAGTGTGCGGAACACTGGGCAAGACTCTGCAACCTTAATTATAAAAAGTACGTTGAGAGACAACATGCGGGTGGGGATAAAACGGGCCGCCTCTTGGCGTGGCTATACAAGAGTGAAACCCCTAGGCCCCCGATTCGGACAATAACCAGAGAAGATGGTGAGGTAGTGGACACCCAAGAGGAAGTCAATAGGGAATTTGCGGATTATTATAGGGAACTATACGAGGACAGAGGAAGACGCAGCCAGGATGAGATACTTGAAACTTTGAAGGATATAGGATTGCCCAAGATCAGTGCAGAAGAAAGAGAAGAACTAGACGCATCAATTACTTTGGAGGAGTTGGAGGAGGTTGTTAGGCAGCTGCCTACCAGTAAGACCCCAGGAGCAGATGGGTTCCCTGGTGAATTTTATAAAGCATATAGTGCAGAAGTACTCCCCCCAATGCTAGAAATGCTCAACGAGGTGTTTGAAGTGGGACTGTTGCCGGAGTCGCTCAGAGAAGCGATCATAATACCGCTCCCCAAACCTAATAAACCTGGGCACAGATGTGGATCATACAGGCCGTTGTCGATGCTGAACCAGGACGGCAAGATATTGTCGGCTGTCCTGGCGAATAGACTGCGGAAATTAATTAGCAAATTAATTCATCCAGACCAAACGGGTTATGTTCCAAACAGGAATATAACTCATAACCACAGGCGACTCCATCGAGTGATCGAAAGGGGTTGCGACAATGAAGGAGAAATGGCAATCGTGTCTTTAGACGCAGTAAAAGCTTTCGACTCAGTTAGATGGCCGTGGCTGCTGGCGGCTTTGGGAGAGTATGGGATGGGGCCGGGGTACATCAGGTGGGCGGAGATGCTGTATAGTGCGCCGCTAGCCAGGGTCCGTACTGGAACAGTGATATCTGAGAGATGGCAACTTAGCAGGGGCACTAGACAGGGGTGCCTCTGGTCCCCGATGTTGTACATTTTGGCCCTGGAGCCCCTGGCACTATACCTACGGCAACAATATGACACGATAGGTATTGAGGTAGGAGGGGAACTACTCCTGATATCCCTATATGCGGACGATTTGTTATTATATTTGAGATACCCGGAAGAAAATCTTCAGTATATTCTGGAGGTGATGGACAGGTATGCGGGGCTGTCCGGCATAGCGGTGAATCATAGAACTGGGCTTCCTGATGCTTTTTGACAGTTGATCTGTGTTCGAGATGATGCAATTTTTGTTGACCCAGAATCTAGTCAGCGTTGCAATGGCATCAAGATGGTGCACTGTGTAGTTTGAGTCAGTTCTCAACATAGCAGAATTTGATGGCCCCCAAAGGGTTCGAGTCGGGTCGATGGTTCCGCTGGGTCAAGTCGGCATGCGACACAATGGGCCTCATTACGAGGTAGGAGGTAGCCATGGTGCTATTAGCACCATGACTACCCCCTTACTGCATTCCGGGTCCAGGTTCCCGAAATAGGGACTTACTGGGTCATTCCAACCTTGGAGGACCCGGTAAATCCCCATTCTGGGAACTATTCCCCATTCCCATTCGAGCCCCCTATTGTTGTTGTTACCGTATTTTACTGAAAAAGAATCCAAAAAGTGCACAAGTACAGGTTCACAGGCTGAGAAGGCATTACGCTCCCGAGGAGTCGAGGTAAGCGTTACAGGTAGTGACAAGGGTGGACTCACAGAAAAGGATCCCCCTGGTACCGGCAGTTGTGTTATGTGAGACAGCTGAGGGGCTGTCTGGGTCCATACCCACCAATTGTGAAAATAACCAATTACTACCGCTCTGCCAAGGGAGATAAGTGGAAGCAGGGTGACAAAAGTCTAAACACGGCAGTCGAAATTTGAAACAGCACAAAAACTGATAACAAAGACATTGACAATTACTTCCTGTTGGGTTTATTTTACACATTGCAAAGTGCCATGGGGTCTAGCAGTGCACACCTGCAGACCACCTGTTGAGCTGGCTAGTCCGGTAATAAATCAGGCGGTCATAGTTGCACAGGTGGGTACGTCGTTCATTCATCGCCCGTTTTTTTTTTCGCAGCACATTTTTGTCTAAACAAATCTTTTTAAAATATGATGGTACGGTGGGGTGGTGTATAGGGAATAAATAATAGGGGAGTGGGGATAAGGCCAACCCCCTTAACTCCCCAAGTAAAATAAAAAAAAAAAGATTTCTTTCGGCAAGAAATTGTCTGCAAAAAGTGCAGCAAAAAAAATGCCCGATGAATGAACATAGACCGGCACAGGTGCACAATCCCCCCGTAAGTTTGGTCCCAACCCAGTGGCTCTCTGCATCACTGAACCTGTTTCATAACACACCAAGTGTCAATGAAAGTCAAAGCGCAACGCAAAACAGTAGTTTCGCTGACAAATCTGAGACCAGAAATAACCCTTACATTTCGACCATCAAAATCCAAAACTCTGTGGGCTTACATTGGATGAAATACAAAAAATAGGTAAACTCACTGCCTCCTTGGATGATAGACTCTCAGTCCTGACCAGTCAGAAGGGGCTAGTTGGGATGCCAAGCCTGGACGTGAGCCACAATAGAAACACAAATCGTCCGGCTGAAAAAGGAGGGCCAAATAGCCTGTCCTGTGCAGTAAGTCTGGCCAGTGACACAAACCCTGACATCTCTTTGTTCACCTCGTTGTTATATTGTAAAGCGCTTTGGCTTAAAGCGCTATATAAACTAAATAAACATAAACATAACCAGGAAAGAAAGACACATTGCAAAGCAGGCAAAGGCCAGGCAGCAGGCCATTCCCGTGATCAAATTGATCATCCACCTTCCGATCAATTAAATTCTACCACTATTTTGCTTTTACAGCCCAAAAGATAGAAGGACAAAAAGAAGGCAGCCCGGAAGAGACAGAGACAAAATTCTGCTGGGATCCTGACAAGCTGGTTAATTGGCAATGACATAACCTCTACACCTACGGCGCTGGTGGCCTGCCTCACACCAACATGGGAGGCCCTGCAAGTGGGAAACCTGCAGGCCCATAGGAAGACTGGCCAAACCAGTCTAGCAGTGTGATCTACCGGCTCACCTTCATTCAAGCCTGACACGCCGGATGACCCACTTATTATCCTTGAACCAAAAATATTCACACTAGGCCAGAGTCCTACAGACTTTTTCAGACAAACTTGTTAACATATCTTTTGTGGTATATGTCTGCAAAGGAATTCTGGCTTTGCATGTTTTGTCCTCATCAGATTTTAGTTTGTTGAAACTGTTCAATCTCAGGGGGGTCATTTTGTGCAGGTTCACTGTGTAACCCCCGAGTTCTCTGAATTGGTTAAATCCTATCGGGGAGAACTAGATAAAGTGGGGTATGAAATTGACAGTCCATCGCATGTTGGCCTTAAAGAACAAGCAGCAGCTTTGGCTGCTATCCAGTTGGTGAGGGCAGTAGCAATGATAACATTGCCTTGTGCCCCAGGGTTAGAACATGTAACACCCCCCCAGCCTGAAGATGCTATGGGGTGGGAATGGTTTAGGAAGTTTCTGTTAAGACAACCAGGCTGATTGTTGAAGGTTGCCTGCTGGAACACACTTGGCCACAGCCACTTTATGGACATTAAAGGCTCTTTCTCAAGCCTGCAGGAATGTGATATAATCTTGCTGCAGGAGACGTGGTTTACAACATCGATATACATGGAGGGCTATGTGCTGTTCCAGTCGCTGGCAACGAAGGGCCAAAGTGGTCGCCCATTCGGTGCTCTGTTAATTGTCTTTAAGCAGAATATTACAGTAGGGAGTGTAACAGAGATAATGAATACCCCCAATGTACTTGCAATTGAGGTTTGTCTGACCGGGGGTTGGGAAGGGGCAAAGTGTGTATGAAAATGCCTACAGAAATGTTGCTGATTAACCTTTACATGCCCCCGGTCATGCTGGACCTGGCCGGTATCCATGAAAGTATCGACTCGCTATGTGCAGGGTTGCTAATGTCTGCCGGTCATGAGTTTGTACTCTTAGGTGGAGACTTGAATGCTGGTTGCAGAAACACTGCCAGTGGGGGTGCCTACATATTTGTTGACCCCATTAGTATCATGTCTAAGAAATGCAGGAACTCAAAAGGGACGCAATGGGTGTCCTTCTTCAAAGAATGGGGCCTAATAATGCTAAATGGCCACATATATGGAGATAAACCAGGGCAGTGTACCTGGCAGATGAATAATACATCATCCACCTTGGACTACTTCCTTGTTAGTAACATCTGTGCAGAACGTGTTAAATCCCTTGAGATTCAGAGTACAGACTTTAGCGACCATTCCCTCTTGGTACTCACATTGTGTCTGTCGAACCTGAGTGAGTGCATGGTCGGTGGTGGTGGGGTCAATGTAAATCAAGCAGCGAACAGGTTAGGTTGTACACCCAGTAATGTTGACAAGGACTATACAGTGGTCCACGACTTTTAAAACATGAGTCTCAGTCCTTTGGGGCTACCGATGTAAATAGTATGGGGGAGCGGCTGCAGTCACTAGCGTGGGAAGTTGCAGTTCTCCCCCAAAACCATATAGCTATCCGTAGCACCCAACCTAGTCGGTTTGATATTGAAATTAGAGACGCAAAGAGACAGATGCAATGTAATATTCGAGGAACTAAACTTACGGGGGCACGCAGGGAGAGGTGGATGCTAGGTTACTGAGGATTAAAACCAACTACAGGAACTGGCTTAGTGTTTGTATTTTGTATTTGTATTTATTCATTTATTTTTTTTTTTTATTTTTTTTTTATTTGATTTAATTGTATAATACAATTTTTACAAAATAAGAATGTAATCCTCCCATTCACTTGTTCGAAGATCACTAACAGAACGGCGTGAGGTCTTATTTTAACCTGTGTTGCAGTCACACGTAGTTCCCACTCCAATTCTACACCAGGATCATGCACAGGGACCGCGACCCCCACAAAAGTGGGGGTTAAGAACACCCAATTGGCTATCCTGCCCATCCATGACTGCGGTCAGGTAAGCAGGCCAATCTCTCATTTATTTTTATAGCGTGAGACAAAAGCTCTGAGGCATAGCGGCGCTTAACAAAACGAGACACAACAATCAACAACAAAAATCAGATAGGTTAGCTAATATGAAAGTAGCATGCATGGGTCTCAGAAAAACAAAACAGGCAGGAGCACACTGCAATCGGCAAAATACAGATATAAATTCAAACCAATCAGAATATAGAGAAAAAACATGAATGCATTAATTAAGCAAAATCCTTTGGTTGGAGGCAGGTGACATGTTATTCAGATTGTTACATGAGCTCAGAAATGAAAGGAGGTTACTCTGGCCACAGCCTATAATAAAACAATCTGTGTTATTCCCGGTGCACAAGTCCTTAATGTGCACCCTTCGCAGAAATCTAAAATCCTGCCCTATAACTCAACCAGGGCCAACTTTGGAGTGTAGCCATGACCAGACCTTATTCCTGATTGTCTCTCTAGTTTCAGTCCTCTCTGGCTTGTCTACGTTTGTAATAACAATATTCCTACAGTCCATAACAAGCTCTCTTTGGGTAATGTCAGTTATCACAGGCATCCTGGACTTCTTGGTACAGATATCTTGACCGCAAGAGAAACTGGCCGCTCTAGGCGAGGGATATATTAGCTTTCTGGTCTTTTGCAAAGGTAACAGAAGCTCACCCAACCTATTTGCCGCAGCCAATGCCACAGCACAGTCAGTGTCACGACTTGTATTAGACGGAGGGCCTCCTGGACAACCATGCAGTGGCAAAAGATTTTCACCACCCTATGTAGCAAGGATCCCCATTTAATCTGGCAGTTGTTGTCAACAGCCAAGGGGGACTCTAAACGACAAACCATTGACCCCATTTCTGCAGATAAACAGGTAGTCTTCCTTAAGACCAAATTTGACCAACCATCCACAGCTCGATGGACACCTGGGGGGAGGTCACTGTCCCCTGAAATTTTATTCTGAGGAAATATACAAAGCTATTGGTAATCTAAAGGGTTCGAGAGCCCCTGGGACAAATGGTTTGTCAAACACAGTCCTAAAGGGAAACCCTGCTGCCTGGTATAAGATTCTAGAGATGTTGCATGATAGAGTCTGTAGAGACGGTAATGGTGCCCGATACATGGCAATAGGCAATATTTCTCTCCATCTACAAGAAAGGGGACAAAAAGAGGCCAGTAAATTACGATACCGTAGATTTCACTGAATCCAATTTCACCTACTCAGAAATCTCCACATTTTTTTTTCCTTCTAATTGGTTAGATAAGTAGGTACATTTTCAAACATAGATGGGGTGGGGTAAGGTGATAGGATAAGATAGGGGTAAGTTGGGGCCGGTTAGGGGGTCACCCCCCGAATAATGAAAACAAATTCAAAGACATTTATTTTCCAAGATTTCTCCTTCAGGTGAAGAGGATTAATTGAAATCACAGATATGCAGAAAATGATAGGCTACTCTCTCTCCTGGACATGATGGGGAAGTTATTTGCCACCTTTGTCCTGGCCGCCATGCAGAACTGGGTCATGAGTTGTAATATCATTCATCCGACGCAGACTGGCTTCAGACTAGGGTCTAGTACCACACATAAAATCAGGACCATTAACAAGCTGAGGTTTGTAGACTTCAGCGCAGCCTCCGGCTCGGTTAATCGGGCCATCACGTGGCAAAAATTGACAACTCTGGGATGCCCTGAATGGATTCTGTCCATTCTTGTTGCACTACATACCAACACAGGAGCGCAAGTACGATTGAACGATGCCGGCTCACTAACACCTAGGGTGAATATGAAAAGGGCGGGTCAAACAGGGTTGTAACCTGGCCTCCATATTATTTAACCTGTATTTGTCAGACCTCCCATGCAGTAATCTCTGAGAGGGGCTGTTCGATCAAGATAGGAGATACCCTTATACCAGCCTCGTGTACGCAGACGACCAGGTCTTTGTGGACCGTACAATAGCGGGTGTCAAGGGAACATTTTAGTCATTCATCTAATATGTGCAGAAAAATGATTTTGCCATCAACATGAAGAAGACCCAAATTATGGTAATTTCGGGGGGAAAGTTACAGGGGGTAAGATTGGAGTCAGATTTAGCACCCATTGAGTATGTCGTAAGATACACTTATCTGGGTGAGGAGTTGTCAGCTACGAGCAGGTACGATAATGTCATTTAACCAAAAAAGCTTAAGGCCCGACAGCTGACCTACGCTTTAAGTCAGTTCTCCAAATGTACCACAGGGTTCTCAATGGAAGGTACCATTAAACTCTATAAGCAGAGCTTTGTCCCGATAATTTTATACAGCCTGAAGGACCTAGCCATGGGCGATCTTGCATGGCTAGATGTTCTGGAAGTTTTTTTGGGAGGAATTTCTTAGCCCTACCCTCGTCCACCCGCATGGCCTATTTGAGACTAGAGTTGGGGTTGCTAGCCCTGTTATCTCAGTAGGAGCCTCTCGTATATAAAGTCAAGATCTAAGCCCAAAAGCCCCCTATTCGGGATATTGGGACAGAGTACTGAGACTATGCCCCCTGTTTGTTTGTTTGTTTGTTTGTTTGTTTGTTTATTTAATATAGAGCAAAACCAAACCCGCAGGTAGCCGGGCGCAAACATTACAAGGATACTTGAGAACTTAGTTACAGTGACACACAAAATAGGCAGTAGGACAGTTCAACAACATTACAGTCTGAATATACTTATACAGTTAATGCCAGGTGTCGGAAGCATAAAGAAATAGGCAGTAGGACAGTTCAACAACGTTTCAGTCTGATCATACTTATACAGTTAATGCCAGGTGTCGGAAGCATAAAGAGCTAAGTAACAATCACCCACAGTTTTGTAGTCCCGGTAGGATCCAGTGAAGTTCCTAGATACTAGCAGTGGTAGTCAGAGGTCCCTATGGGGGGACAGGTTAACAATGGGCATAGTCGAGAGGTGTCACTCAGGACGAGTGGTTCTAGTAAAAGAGGGTGATCACATTAGATGTCATTAGATCATATCCATGAAAGAACCTTGCGCCTGAAACTTAGGCAAAGTTTGGTCCTTTCTAAGTTCTAAGGGGAGTTTGGTCCAGGTTTGGGCAGCTATGACTGGAAAGCTACCGCCGCCAGCTGTACTCTTTTTGTATCTAGGCACCATCAAGGTACAAGCGTTAGTCATTCTTGTGGGGCGGTTTGAGATTCTCTTGTTGATTCTGTTTGCTAGATAGGGAGGAGCTATATTGTTGAGGCATTTGGACGTGAGCGAGAGAGTTTTGAGGGTGATCCTGTCTTGAATTTTTTTGCCAGTGGATATTTCTCCTGGCGGTAGAGGCATGGGCTCTTTTAGGAATGTTTAAGGCTACTCTAAGAGCGTTATTTTGGAGTGTTTGGAGTTTGTTAAGGATATACTTGTTAGATCCAGCATATAGGGCATTACAATAGTCCAATCTGGATATTAGCTAGGGTAATGCAGCTGGCCTCCGTTAGGAATGGTCTACATGCTCGGATCAGTTTGCAAGTATAGGCTGTGGCGGAAGCTAGGGAGTTAATTTGTTTCTTAAAAGTGAGTGCGGAGTCCAGATAGACCCCAAGGGTTTTGACTACAGGCATCACTTTGATGACATTGTTGTCAATGTTAAACGAGGCATAGTTAGGGTGAAGTTTTTTAATCGCTGTCTCTGTGCCGAGGATCAGCATCTCCGTTTTGTCGTCATTCAGACAGAGGCCATGGGATGCCATCCATGCCTGAATGAGGAGGTATATCTTATTTACCAAGGCTGAGTCTTCCAGGAAGTTACCTGAAAGGGGGATGAGGATCTGAGTGTCATCTGCATAGTTAGTGTAGATGACACCCAGTCGATCCAACTTGTCAAACAAAGTTTTGGTAAAGATGGTGTACATAGTTAAACAAGAACCAGGGATTACCAATTACTCAATGACGAGTATCTTCACTCTATTCATTGGAAGCTTGCCTATGAGTGTGACACCAGTTTTACCATGCTAAAAACCATATTCAAGAGGAAGATCGCCCTATGAGATTGGATAAGCAATTATAAGCATTTGGAAACCTTGCAAAATTATACATACAAGCTGGGGGTTACCCATAACAAGCTGTAAACCCAGCACTACCTATTAAAACGTCTAAACCCCCGGGTTCGCAGGATTATACTACATTGAAGAGTAAATCAACTCCCTCTCCTCGTGATGCAGGAGTCCTATTTAAAAATCCCAAGAGAGATGTGAATCTGTCGCATATGTTAAGAGCCGACAAAGATGGAAACCCCCCACCATGTCTTTACACAGTGTGGTAAAAACTGGAGCCAGACTACATGTGTTCGTTGGGGCAGTTCGTTAGCCAGTATGATGCTATTGAAACTGACCAGTTTTGGCATTATTGCCTAAATACGGATTCCGATTCAGTACACATAGATCGGTTTGGGATATGGTCTCAGATTAAATCGTGTCTCATCGTCTAAGTGCCGTATTGGCTACGGCCACAGATGTGATTAGACCTAAAGACAATTTTGTGTGACGAGACTCGTCCTTGATGACTAACCGAAATAATAGGCGAGTCATTGATGAGTAACCGAAATAAGAGGCGAGTCATTGATGACTAACCAAAATAATAGGCAAGTCATTAATGAGTAACCAAAATAATAGACGAGTCATTGATGAGTAACCAAAATAATAGACGAATCATTGTATAACATTGCACAATTTTGAATTTCGCACTAATGTATGTGATAATCGTTTTTAAATTGGGATATACCCAGGTCATGAGTTAGACCTTCTGAGTTTTAAGAAGCTTGATTACTTGGACTGCTTGGTTTTGGAGTTGTGTTCTTTAAAATAAGTGAATTGTAGTGAACTGAAAAGTAATTAATGGAAATGAAATTAAATAGAATGAAATGGAATGGAATGAAGTAATTATAATTCTTAAAGTAATGATGACTTTTATTATTATTACTGTACTGTCCTGTATTATTGTGTTTTAATGTATTACTATATGTATTTGTAAAAGTTAATTTATGAACTAAAAAACAAATAAATTAAATTAAAAAGAGACTGTGGGATCTCAATTGGATAAACACAATAGCAGAAATATAAAGAGATGTGAACTCCATTAGGATATGGCACTTGGTCACCAAAAAATAGATGTTTTTGTGCCCTCCTTAGAGAAGATTCCCCACGCAAAGTGGAGGCAGCAGTTTCTGCGAATGAGATTCCATCTAACCCTCGCGAGAGAAATGTGCAGTAAACTGGATGATCCATCCCCCTGTTGCCGCCTCTGCGATCAGCAAGTGACTGAAACCTGAAGGCATGTGCTGGTCACCTGCCCTGCGTGCTGGTCACCTGCCCTGCTTTGCTAGAAGTAAGGATCACGCGCCTGCGTAGATTTCCATCTACTCCCACAGGCCTGGGAGCTGCTTTGCTCCCGAGTCGCTTACTCTCAGGCATGAATATGTCTTTGACATCAGCTGCCCTTTAGCTTTTAAAATGCTTAAGGCTCATCGCCAAATGATACGTGGGAGCAATACTTCACTCTCTCCTAGTGGAGGATGTTAGTATATTTCTTAATGTATCTGGGAATCGAGTTTACCAACAGTCATTTTATAAACTGAACTAGAATTGTTGATGTGATGTTTTTCTCTTTGAGGATTTGCTTGATGAATTGTATTCACTATTTGTATTTTCTGTATTTATTGCATTTGAAAGATTTTAATAAACCAAACAAAAAGAGAAAAACTATGGGGAATAACCGAGGAAGGTGGAGTTCTACCACGGGACACTGTAATCTTACTTTGCATGTAGCTCAGAATCAGACCCCCAGTGTATGCTGTAGTTTATGGGTGACTGTGTGAATGACATAGTGTGCATGTTGCTTGAGGGTGGATGTAATTGACAGAGCGCGGTGTGCATGCTGTACGGGTGCATATGTGAGTGAGATAGCGTGCATGTTGTATGGGCGTGTATGGATGTGTGTGCAAGCGTGCAGTATACTAAGGTGTTTTCACTGTGTTCTTTCATGAGTGCACGGAATTGTTTGTGTCTCGTGAAGTGGATCAGAGCCAAATCACACGCTAAATGAACCTGAAAAAATTAAAGTAATCTTCATCAAAACGTATGTGTTGGGTAAAACAAGTATGTTTTATTATGGTGGAGAGCAAGCTGCAATCACTTAGTTCACTGAGCTATCCCCATGCATTTCCATAGCCTCCATAAAAAGTGCATTTTCCAAAATGTCGAGAAGTACATACAAAACAACTGGTTTACGATAAGGTAGCACGGATAAGATCTAAAACATCACACTTCAGCAAACTGCAGATGCGCAGGCAGGGCGCACACATGCAGGGGCGCAAATAGACACACACGCACAACCACACACACACACACACACACACACCCATACACAAAATGTACATATAGGAATGCAGCTACCCACTCAAAATAATTCTGAAAATGCCATGGCAAGTGCTATAGTATAAAGTGTGTTGATTCATGTGTTTATTTTGGAGTGTTTGGAGTTTGTTAAGGATATACTTGTTAGATCCAGCATATAGGGCATTACAATAGTCCAATCTGGATATGATAAGTGCATTAGCTAGGGTAATGCAGCTGGCCTCCGTTAGGAATGGTCTACATGCTCGGATCAGTTTGCAAGTATAGGCTGTGGCGGAAGCTAGGGAGTTAATTTGTTTCTTAAAAGTGAGTGCGGAGTCCAGATAGACCCCAAGGGTTTTGACTACAGGCATCACTTTGATGACATTGTTGTCAATGTTAAACGAGGCATAGTTAGGGTGAAGTTTTTTAATCGCTGTCTCTGTGCCGAGGATCAGCATCTCCGTTTTGTCGTCATTCAGACAGAGGCCATGGGATGCCATCCATGCCTGAATGAGGAGGTATATCTTATTTACCAAGGCTGAGTCTTCCAGGAAGTTACCTGAAAGGGGGATGAGGATCTGAGTGTCATCTGCATAGTTAGTGTAGATGACACCCAGTCGATCCAACTTGTCAAACAAAGTTTTGGTAAAGATGGTGTACATAGTTAAACAAGAACCAGGGATTACCAATTACTCAATGACGAGTATCTTCACTCTATTCATTGGAAGCTTGCCTATGAGTGTGACACCAGTTTTACCATGCTAAAAACCATATTCAAGAGGAAGATCGCCCTATGAGATTGGATAAGCAATTATAAGCATTTGGAAACCTTGCAAAATTATACATACAAGCTGGGGGTTACCCATAACAAGCTGTAAACCCAGCACTACCTATTAAAACGTCTAAACCCCCGGGTTCGCAGGATTATACTACATTGAAGAGTAAATCAACTCCCTCTCCTCGTGATGCAGGAGTCCTATTTAAAAATCCCAAGAGAGATGTGAATCTGTCGCATATGTTAAGAGCCGACAAAGATGGAAACCCCCCACCATGTCTTTACACAGTGTGGTAAAAACTGGAGCCAGACTACATGTGTTCGTTGGGGCAGTTCGTTAGCCAGTATGATGCTATTGAAACTGACCAGTTTTGGCATTATTGCCTAAATACGGATTCCGATTCAGTACACATAGATCGGTTTGGGATATGGTCTCAGATTAAATCGTGTCTCATCGTCTAAGTGCCGTATTGGCTACGGCCACAGATGTGATTAGACCTAAAGACAATTTTGTGTGACGAGACTCGTCCTTGATGACTAACCGAAATAATAGGCGAGTCATTGATGAGTAACCGAAATAAGAGGCGAGTCATTGATGACTAACCAAAATAATAGGCAAGTCATTAATGAGTAACCAAAATAATAGACGAGTCATTGATGAGTAACCAAAATAATAGACGAATCATTGTATAACATTGCACAATTTTGAATTTCGCACTAATGTATGTGATAATCGTTTTTAAATTGGGATATACCCAGGTCATGAGTTAGACCTTCTGAGTTTTAAGAAGCTTGATTACTTGGACTGCTTGGTTTTGGAGTTGTGTTCTTTAAAATAATTGAATTGTAGTGAACTGAAAAGTAATTAATGGAAATGAAATTAAATAGAATGAAATGGATGGAATGAAGTAATTATAATTCTTAAAGTAATGATGACTTTTATTATTATTACTGTACTGTCCTGTATTATTGTGTTTTAATGTATTACTATATGTATTTGTAAAAGTTAATTTATGAACTAAAAAACAAATAAATTAAATTAAAAAGAGACTGTGGGATCTCAATTGGATAAACACAATAGCAGAAATATAAAGAGATGTGAACTCCATTAGGATATGGCACTTGGTCACCAAAAAATAGATGTTTTTGTGCCCTCCTTAGAGAAGATTCCCCACGCAAAGTGGAGGCAGCAGTTTCTGCGAATGAGATTCCATCTAACCCTCGCGAGAGAAATGTGCAGTAAACTGGATGATCCATCCCCCTGTTGCCGCCTCTGCGATCAGCAAGTGACTGAAACCTGAAGGCATGTGCTGGTCACCTGCCCTGCGTGCTGGTCACCTGCCCTGCTTTGCTAGAAGTAAGGATCACGCGCCTGCGTAGATTTCCATCTACTCCCACAGGCCTGGGAGCTGCTTTGCTCCCGAGTCGCTTACTCTCAGGCATGAATATGTCTTTGACATCAGCTGCCCTTTAGCTTTTAAAATGCTTAAGGCTCATCGCCAAATGATACGTGGGAGCAATACTTCACTCTCTCCTAGTGGAGGATGTTAGTATATTTCTTAATGTATCTGGGAATCGAGTTTACCAACAGTCATTTTATAAACTGAACTAGAATTGTTGATGTGATGTTTTTCTCTTTGAGGATTTGCTTGATGAATTGTATTCACTATTTGTATTTTCTGTATTTATTGCATTTGAAAGATTTTAATAAACCAAACAAAAAGAGAAAAACTATGGGGAATAACCGAGGAAGGTGGAGTTCTACCACGGGACACTGTAATCTTACTTTGCATGTAGCTCAGAATCAGACCCCCAGTGTATGCTGTAGTTTATGGGTGACTGTGTGAATGACATAGTGTGCATGTTGCTTGAGGGTGGATGTAATTGACAGAGCGCGGTGTGCATGCTGTACGGGTGCATATGTGAGTGAGATAGCGTGCATGTTGTATGGGCGTGTATGGATGTGTGTGCAAGCGTGCAGTATACTAAGGTGTTTTCACTGTGTTCTTTCATGAGTGCACGGAATTGTTTGTGTCTCGTGAAGTGGATCAGAGCCAAATCACACGCTAAATGAACCTGAAAAAATTAAAGTAATCTTCATCAAAACGTATGTGTTGGGTAAAACAAGTATGTTTTATTATGGTGGAGAGCAAGCTGCAATCACTTAGTTCACTGAGCTATCCCCATGCATTTCCATAGCCTCCATAAAAAGTGCATTTTCCAAAATGTCGAGAAGTACATACAAAACAACTGGTTTACGATAAGGTAGCACGGATAAGATCTAAAACATCACACTTCAGCAAACTGCAGATGCGCAGGCAGGGCGCACACATGCAGGGGCGCAAATAGACACACACGCACAACCACACACACACACACACACACACACCCATACACAAAATGTACATATAGGAATGCAGCTACCCACTCAAAATAATTCTGAAAATGCCATGGCAAGTGCTATAGTATAAAGTGTGTTGATTCATTACGCAAAAGGACAAAGCGCATGTTCCTTCAGGAATCACTTGTGGCCGTGGCTCGCACTTGCTAGCGCTCTACATTTTAACAAGGTGAATGGGACTAAATACACTCAAAGTGCTGAAACCAAATTGATTTCTTTCAGGCCAACAATGTATTTTCACCGCAATAAATCAGTCTTTGACATCTAGGTGTGAGCGGCAGTAGGCCAAGGTTTGCAGGTTCAGTGAAAGGGGTAGCAATGAGATTTCCCGTGGTAGCAGCCCCTGCACCCAGCTACTCTATAATGACTTTCATGGGCCTGGCATTCTTGTGCAGGCATTATGGGGAAAGCCAACAGGAGTGTGTTCTAATGTGTGACTGTTGGCATATATTGGTGCAGCCAGCAAGGAAATGTGTTCTTATAGTATCATTAGTGTCACTAGGGGCAAAGCAAATGAAAGCAAGTTCTGACGTTAGACTATTGAGATATATTGGTGCAGCCAGCAAGGAAATGTGTTCTTATAGTATCATTAGTGTCACTATGGGCAAAGCAAATGAAAGCAAGTTCTGACGTTAGACTATTGAGATATATTGGTGCAGCCAGCAAGGAAATGTGTTCTTATAGTATCATTAGTGTCACTATGGGCAAAGCAAATGAAAGCAAGTTCTGACGTTAGACTATTGAGATATATTTGTGCAGCCAGCATGGACATGCTTGTTATGCACACTCAGAATGAAAATAGGTTTACACTGGAAGCATCCTGGCATATAGTAGGCACACAAGCATTATGCAATGTGTTCTGAAATGCTATGGGGCACTCTTTGTGACTTGGTACCTATTCATGTGTCACCCCATAAAACCGAATGATAAATGCATGGCTTTTTACTCCCAATGTTTCCCATGCAGTGTGCTGTAAAATTAACCATTTTCACGCATAATTTAAAAATAGTTCTCAGGGGTACCCCAACTCCCCTGAATCCCGCTCAATTGGTTGGTGCTCCCTCTCGGCACTGCACATTCATTGTAAATGCTCTCACTCCTCCAAGTTCATCATTCACCAGCCAGCACTGAAGTAACGGAGCAGGAACAGGCAGCGCACAAACTGTGCTCGCCCCAAAATGTAATCCAAAAAAATAAAATGTCTAAGCCCTCTAAGTAAGAAAAATGTCCCAGTACCAAAGGGGACGATCCAGCCATGCATAACTCTTTCGAGAAAAATTGGAAACTAAATGCAGATCGAGGTCACGGGAGGATAGGTCAGTGGCAATGCGCTCCAAGAACAAGACGAAGTGGAGCAACACAGGTTCGATCCCTCGGTCCGCGCTTAGAAACCTCTGGATATTAAGAGCGTTTTAAATAGCCTATTATAATTATGAAGTGCTCCCCTGAGAATTAGAGGAGGAATGGCTACACGCTTTCTCGGCATTCCTAGAGATGTCTTGGCGCAGGAACCACTCACCTTGCTTACCCCAGGAACAAAGTACAATGGCGTCTTAAAGTGGGCGCACATTTTTTTTAAAGGGTTTTCTCTAAGATGTTCCCATTTTATAATGCATCTTTTTTCAGAGATTCAAAACGAGAAAAGCGTTTCTGTTTAAATGGGCACAATGAGTATTTTCATAAATCACATTTTTAAAGCGAAATTCAAAAAGGTAATTTATGAAAATACGAGCCCGTTTTTAAAAAAAAACGCTGAACTCGTTTTGCATCTGAAAAAAGATGTATTTCTATAAAATGAGAACCTCTCAGAAAACAAAATAAAATCAGTTCTGCGATTCTGCGAACTGCTTATGATCTGCATTTCCACCTTTCACCAGTAGGTGGCAGAGAAAGAACATTGTTTTGTTGGCTTCGAAGCGCGTGCACACATATGGTGTGTGTTTTTTCCACTTCAGCTATGATTTGTGGCTCTGTTAGGCGGTGAAATCAGTATTCCAGAGAAAAACACAGCGAGGTCAAACAACAGTGCGCTGCTTAGTCACCGCGTGCCAGGGCAAAGTCCAAAGGTCGGCACTTTCCTCGCACAAACAGAAAAACAAGGGGCAATGCAAATAAATAACTGGCAACGCGGCACCAGCTGGATGCGCTGGTGCTGATTCTGGAAGGCCGTGAATGGCTTCCCAGGTTCACTTCTCTTCTGCATCACGCCACCTCCAAAGATGTAATGCATCACTTCCAAGTGCGCCACGTTTTGAATTATTTTTAATCTAATAGGTTGTTCCCAATGATTAGTGTTCTATCTTCTGCCTGTTTCCAGCGAAATATACTTTGCCATCTATTTTCAACATTTTTCGAAGGATTTCTCTTGTTGTGGTTTGTTACTTTTAGCATTGTATGTTGAAGCGTAAGGATGCCACTTGCGTCTTCACGCCTAGTTATTGAATGTGTCTCGAAAACTTGTGCAGGAGACCCCATACCGACACAACAGACCTCCGTGTGAGCATAGCTCCCAACCTTTTTTCCCCCGCGCCGGGTAAAACACAAATTTTGTTTTTGGCGGGTGAGAGCCCATTGAAGTGTATGAGCACGTAAGGAGCGCGCGTGTGAGTTGAGTGGTATGCTGTGAGTGATTTATTGCTGCGCTGCAACTCCTTCACCTCCCGGCCGGCCGCTATCACTCGGGGCTCACCCCAAGGCAACAAAAACTAGCGATGAGAGAGGACACAACGCCTGGCGGATCGGGCAGTTAGGCTCTGGAAAATGGTGATCCCCATTCCCATGGAGTTCCATACGACTCCAAGGGAATGGTGACACAGAAGCGGCACCGTTGCTAACGATGCCGGTGCTTCCGTGAAATCCTTGCGGGCATGTGCAGTTGCGCCTGGCAGGTCAGACCTGTCGGCGCAACAGCACTGGCACAGACGTGTGATGTGGCGGTCTGGAAAGGGTGCCGGTACGTTTCCACCAGCACCCTTATTTCTGGACGTCACACTTATCATTTAATCATTGCATGAAATGAGATTCAAGGGCAGTACAAAAAGAGAATCGGTAGACGAGGAGCGAAGCGAAAGAGGAAATGTGTTCCAGTCTAAAGGAGCCAGATGGGAAAAAGAATGAAAGGGGGATTGAGCACATGGAGGATGAGGAACAACTAGTAAGTAAAGAGACTGAGCTGGAAGTGATGGAGAAGGAGCATAAAAGGAGACCAAAAAGGAAAGATAAGGTGGAACCAGATTATGAAGGGCTTTAAAAACCATACAAAGAAAGTTTAATTTCAAACGAGCGTGAAAAGAAAGTCAGCCAAGCGATGATAGGGAGGAAGAAATAGAATCACGTGAGAAAAGAAGACAAAGAAGACAAACAGAAGAATTCAAAACTGATTTAAGTGGAGCCCATCAGGGAAGCAAAGAGAGTGCATGAACAGTAAAATAATCGAGAGAAAATGAGAGAAGAAAACAAGAGTTTAGTCACATGGAAAGTAAGGAAGTCCATGTATGGGAGATTAGTTAACATTAAGATTTGTGAGTGTATTCTGCCAGCTTATGACTTAGGAGGACTGGCTAGGCTCCAGTAAGCGGGCCGCAGGTCAGGCACGTGGGCGGGTGTGGTGGTGGTTTAGGATAGAGTGATAAGTGCCAGAGGCTCGATATGTGTGGCCAGCTAGACCAAACGTTCTCATAGGTTGTCTCTGTATACTAATGGCAGAAGAGTTGAGGCACATCAGGGGTTTCATTGTGGACGGCTATGCAAGCTGCTAGACCGGATTTGCATAGCCATAGTTACATTCTATAGTGCATGGATGCACTTTCCTAGGTCCAAAGAGATTGGCTGATCTCACAAGCTGAGGACTCCCTAGATTTGAGAGCCTGAGCAGTGGGAGACCCCCAAGTCTGAGGAACCTCAAATGAAGGAGAACCGCCCGCACCCAAGACACTAGAGCAGCGGGGGCTACGCCCACGTCTGAGACAAAGCAGTAAGTGGCAGCGCAGTCACATATGAGATACAGCAGTAAATGGCGGACAATCCAGAATTGAGACAATTGAGTAGTGGGAGAAAGGCCCAAGTTTGAGACACAGCATTGGATGGAAAGAAGCCTAAAATATGAGTGTAGCAGCGAATGGTGAACCATCTGGACTTTAGACCCTTGCACAGCGGGAGAAACGCCCAAATCCGAGATTCCCCATTGGAACACCTAAGTTGAGTATCAAAAGCACATGCAGAAATGCCTAAATTTGGGATACCTAAGCAGTGGGAGAAAAGCCTATACTTGAGATTCAACACTACATGCAGAAATGTCTACATTTGGGACATCCTAGCAGTGAGAGAAAACACCTACATTTGAGACTCAATATTACATGGTGGAACACCTGACATTGGGATACCTAAGCAGTGGGAGAAACGCCTACATCAACAGTACAAGGCTGAAACACCTTCATTTGACATTCATGATCTGAAACTAATTACTAGCTGACTAACAAGGGTGTGCTATGTTAAGTAGGGTAATAAGAGTGGTAGGGCTTTACTGGAATATAATAATAGCTGCACTCCCTATCCAAACCACACTTACCTTATCAGCTGCTGCTGGTTGATGGCGGCAGGCTTCACAAGCGAACACGGCAAACACGGATTGGAGCTTCCATTTGCCTTGGGGCCCTTAGCCGAGGGCTGACCATTAAGAAGCTGGGTGGATGGGCAGAAGTAGGGCTGCGGGCCCAGTCAGAGCCACTCAGAGGCGGGAGCAGGGCAGCAACTAGGTAACAATAAGGAAGCAGCCTTGGTGGAGACAACGGGTTGCACTTTGCACTAATGTAGTGCACAAGAGCTTTCCAAGCAAAACAATTCTAATCAGAGCACAATTATCCAACTAAACCAGGATGAAGACCCACGTGCCTTACCTTTAGCAAGCAGGGAAGCTGAAGGTGCTTTGCCAAGGTTGTGAGGGCAGACCCTTACCAAAGTTACTGTGGCCTGCAGGTCCATCAGAGGCACTCAGAGGTGGGAGCAGAGCAGGAACTAGGCAGCAGAAGAGGGATGACTCTATTTGCATCATCACACCATTCTAATAAATGGGGCTCCAAAAAAAAAGAAAAAAAAAACTAATAAATGGGGCTCGGGCATGTGTGTGCATGAGACCCTGTGCCAGCACACCACCCAGTGAATGATTAATTGTCCCACTGTGGCACATTTTAACTCAGTGGTTCTGCACCACCATCACGTGGAGGCTCATCCCAAAGGGTCCAACTCATGTGTCTTCCATTTGGTGAAATTCTTCAAAGCCGCAAAGAAGACACACCATAAGAGGAGAAGAGAAGGGCAGTCTGCAGATCCATAACAGCAGAAAGCTGCCCATGAAAAGCTGGAATGTCCTTCTACTTTACACCAGCAAGTTTACTTCCCCACTCTTCATGCCTCACCAATAGTAATATTACCAGACTTTGGAGGTCTACGATAAGTGGTATTAATAGTACCACTACCAAAAATAGTACCACTAAAACCAGAAGCGTTAGCACTACCACTAGTACCACTAATCCCACAGTAGTAAACTAGTACTGGCAATAGTAATGACATGTGTACTAGTACCCTTAATACTACAACAACTACACCAACAGTACCGTTACTACTATAAGCAGTAGTGGTAGCACTAATATTACTAGCAGATGTAGTAGTAATACCACTAAAAGAAGTACTGCTTTCAGTACTAAGAACACCATTACCAGTAGAATTTAGTGGAAGTGACAACAGTAGTAGACCTGCTACCAGCAGCAGCAGAAGTACTAGTACTACCGGTAGCAGGAGTACATTTATTACCTCTAATAACATTACTAACTGCTTTGCCACTACTTCTATTTGCAGCGGTACTACTGACTACTATGTGAAGTACTACTAGTACTAGAACTATTATTATTATTATTATTAAGTCATAGTAAAGTTGCACCAGTTGGTATAGGGCTACCTCTGATGCTATTAATTAAACTAATACTGATTCTGCGACTAGTGTTGATATTAGTGTTAGTGCTACTACTGTTACTGATAGTAGCCAAACCACCACTTCTACTACTAGAACTGGTGGTACCAAAAGCCCTTTTAATGCCAGTAGTACAATGAGCAGTAGTGGTAATATGAGTCCTACTACATCTTCTGTTAGTAGTACTGTTACTGCAGATAGTGATATTGCAACTATTGTAAGTAGTAGAATTAAATCTACAGCTACAAATTCTATTACCACTACCTATACCACTACTACTGCAAATAGTAGTGGTACTGGTAGTAGTAGTAATACTGGTATTAATAGTGTTATTGCTGTTGATAGTAGTATTATTACTACTGATAATTGTAGCACTGCTACTTTTGGTGCCACTACATATGATGGTGTGTAAAGTGAAAAAATGCATTATTTATGTTCCTTCTTTGCTGGTATAATGGATCTGCTAACTGAACTTCCTCTCTTCCACAGATGTCACTTTATCTGCAAGAGCTTAAAAGAAACTCACAAACTGGAGGACAACTATAGCAAGAAAAATGCTTATAGAAAATTGTTGAAAAATAGGCAGTGGTGTATTTAGGATTTCTGCTGCCCTAGACCCAAAGACGTACATGCACCCTCCCACCCCCAACTTCACTCCACCTCTGCCATATGCTGCACCATCACCAGATAACACCCCTTCTTGCATTGTCCAAACTTTGCCCCGTCACCCCCATTTCGTCCCCCATTTTGATTCCATAACATTATAAGTACGTTTTTGAGGTTGCAGGGATTAGAAAGTTATTGCTTCCTCTCTATTGATTCAAACCTGTCATCTTCTATGTTATGTTAGTTGAAAGACTGTTTTCAGATCTCAGTGCGTTCTACAGTTGCGTGCACTAGAGGTAATTGTTACGACTGTCTACTTTTGGTTAAGTCTGAAAATATTTTAGAGGAAGTGATAAGAACATAAGCTGTCTGCCAACTGGACAAAAGTGAGAGAAGGTTGGAATGAGGAATTTTGGTTTCAATGCTAATATCTGGTTTCTCTCACAAATTGCCTGCTGTCACTCTATGAGAAGCACCTAGACTGGTCTGTAATATTAATGCAACATACCTACATTTCTACACCCGGTCTTGTCAGATGGTCAAGTTTACATATGAAATATATGCAAGTGGTACAGGCACATCCTATAAAAATGTTGAATAACAATAACTCAACCCCCTTCTCATGGTTACAGCTCTGGTGTTAGCAGGGGACAAAATGGAAACAAGGCAAGTTAGCTGCTACGTCTGATGTCCCTCCAATCTCCTGGGCTGGAATGCCATTAAAATATGGCAAAATCACAAGTGAAATGTATAAACTCTGCCTCAGTAGAGTAAATACAGTTGGAGAAGGTTCTTGGAATATTTGGCTGTGCGTTCATGGCAGAGAAATGAATAAGGGTGACCCTGAACATTCATTTGTGGGAAGCAAGGGCATTCCTAATAGCTGCACAATGCAGGCACCTTTTATAACTAATGAAGTGGTGCATACTGTTTACATTGTTGCTGTTTGTGCAATTCTTCAAAATACCCAACACTGCAAGAGTAAAAGTGAACAACGTATCGGGTGTTCAAGCACAATATTACCTTTGTGGGTGTGGTTTGGGCTGTGGGCCTTGCCAGCTTGCGTTTAAGGTAATTATTTTAAATTTTTGTTAACTCTGCAGAGTTGGTTGGACTGTACAAAACATGGGAACAGTTAGAGATTTGTGGGTATAGATATGTTGTTTGAAGTTATGTTTCACAGTTAAAGTCCTACCTTGTATTTCAAATGTAATGACTGTAAGGATTACTTATAAGCATCACAGTTATGCATTGTGTGACATACTTTGCTTTTGGTTCTCCTGGTAGTACTGAGCGTGCAGTGGAACTTATCAAAGACATATGATAAAACCAGTAGGGTGGCCATTTGCGTGCTTAGCACTGAGAAGCTTCTGTAAAGGTGGCTGAATGCATACCTTTACGGAACACCTTTACAGCTGTGAATCAGTGTGTACCTTTGGCACACCAGTGTTGTTCTCACCCTTCTATGACTTTGGGTATCCGTTCGTTTCCTACTTATCTGCTTGTATGCTTTGTATTTCATAGTAGTCTACGCGATGTATGTAGTATGCATGTACAGGGTCTAACTATTTGCATACTGTTGCCGATTGTTCCTGAAATCCCTCCACTAAGCAGGAAGGGATCTACAGCGTCTTGCAGTACGCTTCCGGTGCGCCTTCACAGCTCTTTGCCTTCTGCGCTCTCTCTCTCTCGTCTGCTTTGTACACTTTGCTGTATGTACCCTGTAGCCAAGCAGGTCGATGGCAGTCAACCCGAAAACGTGTTCCAGGAAGCTTTTGCTAAATATGAACACTGATTTGGTAAGAGCAATGGCCAATGTTCTACGCGTGATTGCAAATGGTCATGATTGAATCTATCAATGATTTTGAGACTGCACAGCTTGAATTAGGGAGCAATTGGCCATTTGGTGCTGTACGTAACCAATTGATCCACGATCCAACCCATTTCACGCTGTCTAAAATTCCAAGATCCTATGTGCTCTATGGGTGAGCAGTGATCTGTCGTCTAGAAAAATCCCACCATCGGATATACCAAGAGTGACATACATGTAGGAGCTGTGCACTTGCGGTTAATCACAAAGAATGCCTGGTATATGGAAAAGACTCCATGAACCGTAGGAAGACAGGTCATTTCGCATGTGGGGCCAAATGCTCCAAAAACCGCAGCAGTGGTGTACATTGATGCCGATATCGATGTTGTGGGCAAAATGATGGCTCAACTTGTTCTAAGTGTTTCAATTGATTCCGAGAAAAGTGAAAGAAGGAAATGAACAAAGGCAAAAACCCACCTAAGGGGGTTGCTGGATTGGGTGGGCGGGGGCGGTCAGAGTGGAGGGGGCAGGTGGATGCTGGTTGTAACCAGCCGCCGCCCCATTGGGAGGTGGGGTTTCTGCAGCGGGGTCGTGGGGCACGCGGGATGTGGCAGCACCAATCTGGGGCTTATATAGAGCCCCTGGGTGACAAGAAGAGTAGAGTTTTCTGCCTTGTCCCCTCTGGATTGTCGCCACTGTGCCTACAATGCCTGCCTGGGGACCCCAGACCCCAGGAAGTTCTTTTCCCATCCCACCCACCGTTCTTTTTAGGAGGAGGATTGAGGGGTACAGGTGGGGGAGGACCATGGGGACATGGAGATCCCTTTCCGGGGTACTCCACAGCGGGAGTGAGGCATGGCGTCCGAGGCTCCTGGTGAGAGAGGGGGCAGTGGCACAGGGCATGGAGATCCCTTTCCGGGGTACTCCACAGCGGGAGTGAGGCATGCTGGGCCCGGTAAGAAAGGGGTCTGCCTCCCGGTAACGACCTCCTGAGTTGAGCATGACGGGGAGGGGACAGGGCCTCACCGCCATGCGACGCCCCGGTGAGGCGGACAGCCATGGTCCACCCTGACCACTTACCAGTAGGAAGTGTTATAAATAGGTGTTGATTATTGATAACTGTGTATATGGAAAATTGTCACATTTTTGGAGTGCATTTATGTTTGCTGTGTTAATAAAATGTGGCCGTTTGGCATCCAAAAAGATAAGTGTGTCGTGTGTTCACTCTCCACTGGGGATTGCCCCCCCTGCTCAGCCCACTGAGAGTTCTCCATTGACCTCATTGAACTGAAGGTGCCTAAGGATTCTAGCTTAAGATTGCGCCATACTTCCTGACAGTGGTGATTCTGCAAACTTTCAAGCAATGCACAGTGAACTCATGCCTCCCGACATTGCCCCTGGTGCTCACAAAGGTCTCAGGATCAACTTGCTGGGATACAGAGCATGAGTCTGGAGCTTTAATGGATGCACAGTGAGAGGCAAAGATGCATAAGGAGGAGCCCTGGATTCTAGGCTGAAATGACCAGCATCTTTTCCTATGAGACGCGTTCCATTTGCTGATGAACGTGCACTCACAGTATTTTGATATTTGTATTTATTGCAAACAGGGGGTCATTTTGAGGCAGAAATGACTTGTAAAGTAGGGAATAATTGAGAGCGGAGGCAGTCCTAGGGTAAAATGCCTTTACATAAGAGCATTAATAGATTTATATATCAGGTTTGAAGAGGTAATAGTGGAACAAATATCATGGATAGGTAAATTAAATGTATTCATTAATCTTCTAAAACACACTTAATTTTTTCCAGTATATATGAAAGCCTATCCCGCTCCAAATGTTATTCGCCAATACTTACTTATGAAGTTTAATTGTTGAAGAACTTGGGAGCCGAGAGATATATATTACGAAGTCTCTAGATCTATTAAGTGGTGTCGCCTATCTGGCAATTTGATACCGGAAACTGTGAAACACCTACTTGTAGAATCTGAGAGCCTGAACACACTCAGAGTATCGTATTTAAAATCGTATGATAATCAGTTTAACTGCGATGACATTTTAAATTGGTGGGATCTTTTCATGGAGGGACGGTATATTAATTGTATATACTATTTTACATTGTTTCATTGGAAATGTGTTGAGATTTTAAAGCAATTATCTGAAGGTGTACTGTAAAACGCGTTGTCAGAATTAGATTGTGTCAAGGGAAATCATTGAATTTTACTCAGATGTATATTATGGCAGCTCACTTGTTTTATGTTGTAAATGTACGTTGTTGTTTTTAATCTCTTTGTACATGTGTTTATAAAGATGTGATGTTTTTTAATTTCATGGTCTAATGTTTGATATTGTATATAAAAAACCTATCGGTTAAATGTATATTAAATAAATAAATAATAAAATAAAATAAATGACGCACTTAATACCGAAGGCCAGGCTCTAATCGGGGTACCAGGATTGAAGTCTGTGTTGCTCTATGTTGTGTTGTTTCCAAGATAAGCACGTTGCCCCCGAGTGATACTCTCAGCTACTGTTCAACATAACAATATATTTTCATTGAGATCCTGCGCCCAGAATTTACATATTTATACATTATATAGAGTCGTCCTGAGGGCAAAATGCAGGTGAGGTGGGTCTGTGGTTAGTTTGGAGAAAAGGGTATTACTGTTTTAGGGTATCCTCCTGTCTCTAGTATGTGGAGTTTGATCCTCATTTTGAAAAGTTTAACTTAATGTTCTAAATCTGAGGACTTATGTGAGGGGAGCAAAGAAGTAGTGAGTGGACCAAAGGGCAGGCTCTCACACTGGTCAAGTTTGCTGAGCACAAGTGGGGAGGTAAGGGTTTCAGTTGAGCGGTGTGTGAGGTTGTTTGCAGAATTTCTAATATTTAGGAGGTAGACTCAGGATGCAGTGGGAATGGACACGATGCACTGAAAGACTTTCATGTTGTTGTTAGCCCAACTATTGTGAGCCATCAGTAAGGGGGAAAGGCGATTATGGGCAATAGATGGGAGAAGGGAGAGTGGGTTGGTTTACTTCTCTCTTTGAAGAGTTGAACATTATGCTGGGTAGAGCCATCCAGTGGAAGTTTAGCGGTTTAGTTATGTGCTCACCAATTTCCTGGGTGAATGGATGGAAGGAGAAGGTCGTCAGTGAAGCCATGAAAGTTAAGGCTAAAAAAGGAGATGAGTTTGCTGAGAGAGTAGGTCTATAGGCTGAAGATGCGCGTGCCTAGGTCTGATCCTGCAGGAACATGTGGCGAGGGGTAGTATATGGTTGCTACAGAATGGCATATGTGTACTTTTAACACCCCGTGGCCTGGCCTCTTACCTGTCTCCCTGACCCCTCTAGGTCTGTAGTCTGGAGACCACCCACCAGTTGCGCAGTGCTGGAAAGGGGAAGGTGGTAGAAACAGGGTAGCAGGAGGGCGGGGTACAAGGAAAAGCGCCCCACAACCTACATGAAACAAGCAATCTGTTAAACATAGCAAGATCGTGTGTACAGGAGGTGACACTAAAATGACCTGTGGGCTGGCATATTGAGCTATTTCGTTTGACTGGACTCCAGCTTGGCACTGGGTGTAACAGGGCAAAGCATTCTCAGTGCCCAAGCATGTTGTTTTGGCATCATAAGGAGCTTACAACACACCAATCCAAAGCAGTAAAGGGCACACTTTATAAAAATATATTCTTTGAAAGCAGGAATGCCTTCATTGTGCTCTGGCAGCCAGGCTAGGGCTGCCCGGGGATCTGTCCTCCAACAGTGCCTCTTGTCGATGCCCACATGACATTTGGTGCTGGCGGATTGTTTTGGGGTGGTTTGAGGGGAGCAAAGAGAAAGTGCCCTGCCAGGAAAATTCTTTTTTTTACCAAAATGATCAGAAACAAATTCTATACGTTTTTGTCATGGATGGTGGAGATCGGTGCATGTATGGCAAATCTATTATGATGTACCCCAATGAGTGAAGGGGCAGACAGCCTCCAGAATCTAAGCATTGTATCCGGAGAAAATCATGAAAAACTGCTTTTTGAGAACTTGTGATGTTCAAGTATTGTATTTTATTTCATAAAAAGTAAAATCATAATCATGTCTATCCATCAAAACAGTGATCATCAGACATGGCAAATTCAAAGAAAAATTGGTAATGAAAGATTGGTAATGCATGCATTCATAGAAACACAGTATTTACAAATTGGTCATGATTGGCTCTTTGTGCTAGATTTACAAAAAGAAGGAGAAAAAGGAAAGAATGAAGTCGAAGGACAGAGGGGAGCAGCCAGAGCGTTAAGGCCATGTGGGCATGCGTCCCAGGTGAGTAACAAAGCTGGATGCTTGCTGGCCAAGCTCCAGCCATGGATCTAAGAACGTTTGCCGAATTATTTTTACCGAACTACACTTTTGCCGATTTCTTGCATGAAATGTACCACTAATTTTCCCGCAAAATGCAGCGGGAGACCTGCCACTCCCCCTTACGCCCAACCCCTTCTACACGCCGCACCCCAACTCACCATCTGCAAAAGTGGTAAAAAGTTCAACAAAAAGCAATTCCGAAAAAGTGTATGTCGGCAAAAGTGAGTAATACACTGGCCATTGGCCATGTGTGCCAGGCACGCGCGGGTGCTGATGCTCCTCGGCAGACTGCTGAAAATGAAGAGGCATACCCCCAGGGAAATATGCTGCGGTGCTCCCATGTCCTACGGGGGCACCGTGGTGTAGTCTGGGCCAATGGTACTGAGCGTGTGCAGTGCCCATCTGCCTGAGGAGGGCACCACGTCAATGAAGTGGACTGGGCTATGGCACTGGGGCTGTGCAGTTCCACACAAGCACAAGGGACTGAAGGCAGGATCAATCAGGTACTCATTCTACAACAGAGAGGGAATGGCCCGACCTAGGCACCGCAGGAGGATTCTCTGGTAACGAGGGACACGCTTAACTGTCCTCAATGGTCCTCCGCCTTGAGCTTAATAAAGCCTTTCATTCTATTTAAGCAATAGAACCCGAGCGTCGGGGGCATTACCGTCTCAGGTAATGCCCTGGGGCCCATAGGTAAGGACCTGAGCGAAGCAAGGGCCTTACCGAAGGCCCCAGGGCATTGCCTGAGACGGTAATGCCCCCGACGCGAGGGTTCTATTGCTATTAGTACCCCGGCCCGCAAAAATTGCGTGACCGGGGCACTAAAAGCTTTTTCTTTTGTCCTGAAACGCTGCAGCGTTTCAAGAGAAAAAAAACGACCAAGAAAATGGCCGCCGCCATGGAAAGGGAAAACGGAGTCCGTTTTCCCTTTCCATGGCGGGCATCAGGAGCGGACGCGCTGGGAACACAAGTGTTCCCAGCGCGTCCGCTCCCGAAAAAGGATCAAAAATAAGGTAAGTGGGGTTGGGAGGGCGGGAGTGGGAGGGGGGAGAAAAGAAAAAAAAAAACGTACCTGCGTCCCCGGCGGGGGACGAGGGAAGCCTCCAGCCGTGTGGAGGTGCGGAGCGGGGATGGCCCCGCTTCGAGCCTCCTCATTGGCTGAGGGGCTGCCACGCCCCCCGCCGGGAACAAAGGCCGTGGAATCCCGATGAAGGGATTCCCGGCCGGGTAGGGACCTGGCGAGGGCCAATCAGAATGGCTCTTGCGTTCTGATTGTCTCTCGCCGGGTTACTAATTACAAATATTGCTGGGTACATGCATTGTCAGGCCGTTCATTTAAGCACAGCCAATTCATTAAAATGCTGCGTTTAAGGGGGTGCAGGTTACAAACAGCGAGGAGTAGTGGAGGAGGTGCTTCAGTCGCATGAGATTGAGGTCAGGTTCCGCGAGACAGGTGGACTCCCAGGAGAGTACCATGCCCTTGAACCTAAAGGGGAAAGAGTTTAAAGAAAGGAGGCATGGTCCAGAGTGTCCAAGGCAGTTGAACGGTCTACAAAAAAGTGACCGCAGGAGAGGTGAAGGGGGTGGTCAGCCGTAAGAGAATTGGTGAATTGGAGAATTTAGTGGAGTGTTTGGACCGAAATCCAGATTGGAGGTGGTCAGCAAGTGATTGCACCTCAGGAGAGTTGACTCAGTGATTGAAGAAAAATGACTCAAGGGTTTTAGAGTGGAAGGGATGAGAGTGGCAGATCTGCAGAAGGAGTTGTCAGTGTTTGGTTTATTTAGGAGAGGTTAGAAAAATAAATACACCGGGCCAAAGACGGCCACAAAATGCAGTTTAAAGGGTCCTAGTTGACGAAAAAAGTGTGATTTACAAGGTGCAAGTGATGTATGCATTGGTGTCAGGTCATAAGAGTCCAAGAACCTTCCAGCCCAGATCGTCAACTCAAATATGCATCTGAATTCAAGGTTCAAGCACCACATGCAAAACAGAATACTCTGCAAATATATCATTTCTGTGAATGTCTGGCCAGTTCCTTTCAGAGTGCACACTAAACCTAAGGCTCCACAACACAATATCATTATGAAATCATTATTAAGCCAGTGGAAGCCGTGGTTACTTCCAGGGACATCATTTAGGAGTCGAAAGGGGTCACAGCTACAACCCCTGTGGTCTCCCTTGCTACCTCTAAAAAAAAAAATGAAAACATTTATTTTTTTTACAATTGAAGCTCCTGGGCTGTGGCCAATGCCATGTGGCTCTTTGTTTCTAGAGTGTCTGACTTTCTTGTTCAGGCTTCATTAAAAACAGGGTGTTCCACAAGTGCAACACTTTGAGCAGTGACCCTGAATAAGAAAGAATGGGAATAACAAACAAATTGCCTTTCTGGAATTCTATACAATAATTGCTAGACTCATTAAAGGTTTATTTCAGGTACACTCAGGGGGTGAGTCACGGATTTAGTCTGTTATTAAACACCTCAAATTCACAATGCAGACATAATATTCCAAAAAGCATTTAGAATAGAATAAGCAACCATTCCGGACTATGTATTTTGCTTTTCGCAAGTTGCAGTTATAGCATGTTTTTTTTATGTAGATACATGTGTGATCCATTCTTGTATGAAATGTTTATCACGTTACAGTGATATTGTAACCATATTTTTCATAGTGTACTTAGGAACAATGCTATGTGATGCCACTTCCTGTTTTGTCAAGGGATAAAAGGTCATGTTCCATTGCTTCCCGTGATGTCACTTCGGGGTAGGGTCAAATGAGATCACTTCCTGTGACGTCATGAGAGGTCAAGGGTCGCTTGATTTCAGTTACGCTACCTCTGGCATTTTGTTGAAATAACATCCCTGGTTACTTCCTGTGGCTGTGCAAAGGGCTCAGGCAGTTGAACAACCATTTCCTCACGGATACCTTTAACGTAGCAAATAGGACTGGACTGGTTCTATTAATCGATAATGCAAGTTCTTTGCCAAACATGAGCTAGAAAGTGGCCATCACCAGATACGTCTTTAGCTCGTGTCTAAGTGCCCGAAGGCATTCGTCACCACAGGATTTGTTACCATACACCAAGATGCCAATTGGCTTTTCCACTGCAGGCTCCATGTTTCATCTTCTAATCACTCCCATTGTCAAGGGCATTTGTATGTGTTTGAAGAACAAGGATGTACATTTCGATAAGAAATTACTTACAATAACACATTTACCGATGGGGGAGGCATTCCCCTGAAGGGTGCCTGTACAGTAGCACAAAGATGAGAACAAGTGGTGAGTCAATTCACGAGGGTGTGAACAAAGTGGGACATAGACCAGGGATAAAACAAAAGAAATCAAAAAGGTAACAGAAACAGGTGACTTACAAAGGCAATGTTAACGGCTTAAACTAAGGCGGCAAGTGCTTCAAACTAAAGCGAAGTACTGTACGAATATACAAAATTATTCTATTATGCGGCACTGAAGGGAATGGGGGTCAAGTAGGAAGGATGGGGTAGTGGGTGAGTTGAGCTCTCTCTTTGGCAAGTAGGTGACGTTTAAGCTAAGCTTTAAAAGTATCCACGGTTGGGCTGGGTTTGTTTGGGATGAGAGGTGGAATCGTGAGGAGGCACAAAGGGGGCATGCAACAGTGAGGTTGGGTGTAGAGAAGGAGAGGAGGGAACGAGATGGTGAGTACACAGAGATACAGTCAACCAGATGCTAAGGAGCAAGACCATTAATAGTGTTGTAGACTAGGAGAAGGTACTTGAGAAGGGGGCGATAGTGCATGGAGAACCAGCCACCATGGTGTCGGTAGGTTGAAGTGGGGAGGGTCTGGAAAGGTTGTTTAGAGTGTTATTTTATCGAAATTATTTAATTCAGTAAAAATAAACCATATGGGAGAACACAACAATACTGTAAATAATAATAAACCCAAACAGGGGTCAGATAGCCCATTCCTGAAAGCCAGATGATCAACTTAGCCATGTACATGCAAGGAAATCCTGTCTATCAACCTATTTATGCCAATATAATGCTAGGATATGTTGTTGAGAGTGGCTGTAGTGAATTTGAGGACTTTGTTTAGAGGGAGGAAGGAGTAGAGGGGAAGGTTGAGGAGTAGACACGAGCAGCATTTCAGCTGACATTAGAGTTTTTGCAGAGTAAGAAATTGACACATTTTCCAAATCTTGAGAAGGTTAATAGCAGCAGACGTGGTAGTGATTCATTGTTGCAGTTAAAGGTTGCTGCCAATGAGGATCCCAAGGTTGCAAACCTTGGATGAGGGAGCAGGACCATCAGGAAAGAAGAAGATAGTATATGCGAGGGTAGGGGTGGTGTTGGAATCTGAGAGAAAGATGACTTCCATTTTTGAATACTTCAGCATGAGGCAGCAGAGAGCCATTCAGTGAGTCAGTTGGTAATCATTTCCAAGATGGCTGGTGTTAAGGTGGGAATGGAGAAAAAGATTTGAGTGGCATCAGTAAAAAGGTGATAGTGAAAGCAAAGGATAAGATAAGTTTTCCTAGGGCAGAGATGTAGAGGGTGAAGAGCAAAGGCTCAAGGACTGATCCTTAGGGAACTCAGAGAGAGGAATGGGGTCAAAGGTTTGTGAGTTTCATGAGATTTTAAAGCAGCAACCTTCCAGGTACTTCAGACAAGAGCAGATTTGCAACAAAACGCAAGGTCCTAGTGAGTAGGGGAAATAGAGGAGTCATTGACAGTGTACAATGTAGTAGATATTTCAAAAGGATGAAATAGTTTGGAGCAGTGAGCATAATAGAGAAAGCTAGAGAAATGCATGCGTGCTGTCTAAGTGGAATGTTTAGTATGACAGCCAGTTTGAAGTGGATCTCCAAGGCCATTATCCTCAAGGTATTTATTGATCTGGTAGAAGACCAGCCTGTCAGGCATCTTTGAATATAATGAGGTGTGAGGGAAACCTAGCAATGGTTCACTGGAATGTTTGGGTCAGCCTGATATTGTTTGGGCATACCAAATTTAATTTATTTGAAAGATGGCATCTTGGTTTATGGGACAACTGAGGAAGCCCACAACCTTACATTCAAAGTGTAATGAAAAGGATTCCTACCAGTGGCATGGTGTTTTGAAGGGACACAAACCAGAAATGCCATTGATATCCTTAAAAGAAATCCTCAATCAACAGACAATGATCAACTACTTGAGTCCATAAGAATCTCTAAGTATTTTCTGAAATTCCCATAAAACATCTTCAGCAAGACAGGGAACCACTGTCCCCTCCTGAAGAAAGATGTTCTTTGCAATTGCAACACAGTGAGTGCTACAATGCACTGAAAGAGTTGAAACTCAGCACCACTGAAACTCCCTGCGCCCGTCACAAGATCTCGCAATCATTGCTGTAAACACCAGCGCTTATGGCCTAGGTGTCGTCATGATGTAACAGGGAATATCGAGAGAATATGTTGTGAACGTTGCTTCACACTTGTTTACTGAACCTGAGAAGAACTATCTAGTTAGACAATGGGAGATGTTGGCATGTGCATGGGCCACTGACTTAGATTTTATGGGACTTGCATATCAGGCAGACCATTGTTTCTGTGCACGGAGCACAAACTCTTGATTTGCATGTTATTACCCGACGGTACAAGGCAAGAATCCTGCGGAATAGCCCGACTGGTAGGCAAGCATTTACTTTAAGAACTTCGGTGGGACACAACAAACAGCTAGATTGTTGTCCCATGGGCCAGCAACCTGGACTGGGATAAACATCAATGTGTCATTGCCACCATACTGAATGCTTACCTCAACACAACCGGCAGCCTCAGTGAATCGCAGGGGAAGGAACATGCCTCAGGCGAAACCACATTGAACTGAACCAAGTTTTAGACGAGGACTATCTGGTCGATGAAAAGGAACTTGACGCCCAGGCTTGCAGCCATGCTGGGAGGTTTAAACAGGCAATTAGGAAGAGTCTGGGCAGATAGTGAGGGATGACAAGCGTATTGCTCTCTGACACATTGTCATTGCAATGAAACATGAAGGTCACAAAGGCATCACACTCTCTATAAAACGCCTTTTTGAAAAGTACTGGTGTCGGGCCATGAACGGTGGACGTAGAATGAACTAGTGCCTCATGTATCACATATAATGAAGAGGATAAGATACACACACACACACACACACACACAGACACGCACACACACAAAATATAATGAGCACCAAATGGAGAAGTTAAGTGTGCGAGAAGGTGTGCATCAATTTTATTGCACAGAGCAGTTGATCTTACTCATTAAACTTTCAAGTCTATTGAGGCACACTTAAGACATGGCATAGAAACAGCTGCCATGATTGCAGCAATGCCAGAAATATTATATAGTGAATGATGCCCCCAGTATTTGTTGCATCAACATGCCTTACAAGTCAAGGAATACATCACTGCAACTCTGCCTTCTATCAACCAGGACTGCAATGCAGCTAAATATCAACCCAAGGGAAATGGCTGGGTTGAATGAATGAACGGGTCCATGAAAGAGACGGTACCGTTGGCCTGAGGGACTGGGATCGATTGTCACAAGGTGGTGCAGGGTGCCACTGCAGCACACAGGATGTCAGCAGAGTGCACCACAGCGGTCACGCAATTTGCACTCATGAGAGGCAGCTCTACTAACAGACTGAACATGGACTTTACAAAGCCCCTAGAATTCAGTACGGACAAGGTAACTGGTGAGCAAATCAAATGCAACAAGTGCACCAATTGCGTTACTGGCAGCCCGCAGTTTGTATAACTGGATGTGCTGGCAGCCAGCTCTCTTTATAACTGGATAACTTGAGTAAAATAAACTAAAAAAAAAAACTAAAGCCTCGACCTTGAAATTCAGCTAACCAATCAGAGTTCAGATGGCATTACTCAACGTCATTGCTGAGGATAGTGTCTAGTGATGAACCAATCTAGAATAGCACTGTACAAAGATAACCAATACACTAACTCAACAGGATATGAGGACACACCGTCTACATCTGCCTACCCACAACAAGCATAAATGGAAGCTACACTAAACAAGCAATGACACACACCTGCAAACAGTGTGAAAATAACATCAGCCTCAACAACAGCCAGAGGAGGGATACTCTGGCCAACAGCGCAGATACCCAAAGAGAGCTAGGTTTAGTTGAACAATACCTAACATGCTGTGGAAAGTACACATGAAACAAGAGCATGACAGACACCCGTCAAATATGAAGATGTTGAAATTTAGCAATGCCAGCATGCTATCTGACAGCTTGTTTCTCCTCCCTGCTTCCCTCACTAGCTTCCATACCCTTCCCCAGCTGCAACAATCCCCAGAGCAGCCATGAAATTAAAGGATTCAAGAGGACATGGAGATGAGCTAGAGTGGAAGGTCCCATTGTGGTGCATGTAATGATTGTCCATGCACATACCTTTGTGATAAGAACGGCCTGGGAAGTCCCAAATTACACAGAGATTCTGGAGCCAGTTCAAACTGGGCTCAATGACGGAAATAGACAAAGTGCAGGGCAAACTCCAGCTTTATTATCATCAAAATAAAGCAAGGACAGCATACACTGTCACGATTCATGCCCCTGACCCCCTCAAGCACAACAGCCGTCTGGCAACAGTGGAACTACAGCTCTCAAAAGTGGCCCAAAGGGCCTTTAAACACCTCAAAAAGAACACTTGGAGTCAGTCCTGGTGCCTCTGGCGCCAGGCTCTTTATCAAGAATAGGACAGGGATATCCCTTCTAGGATAGCCTAGAAGGGATACGGCCCTCAGGACAGGACATGGGAGCCCAGCTATCACATCCATGCCCCACGTTTCGTAAAACGTTTCCATTGAAACCATCCAACCAAGCCAGGATCAGATGGAGGGATCACCGAGAAAGGGGCCTTGGGGGGGAGTGCTGTCCAGGGGCATTTAAACACCTCAAAAAGAACACTTGGAGTCAGTGGGCCTAAACCCAACATGGAGGCCTGTAGCACAGTTCAGTTCTGAACTATGCAGGCCAGTGTTTTGGGTGTGGTCGGGGCCTTCAGGTGTGGCTGGCTATGTGAGCCATGCCCAAGCACACAAACTAACATCGCATTTACGAGTAGGCCTGAACCCTTGCAGCTGTGTTTTCACAGACAACAAAGAACAATGAGGCATCTTTTCTAGTCTCACTGCTCTGTCCCAATTCTCAGGCGCGGCAAAAGTAACACGCACAGGCCCCCACATCAGTAAAGGTCTTTGAACTAATTAGGTAAGAATGTGTGTAGCTGATGAAGTGAAGGGCTGCGTTCTAGTACCAAGGTCGAATTCCTGAGAACCAAGGCAGAGGTCTCGGGATGCCAAAACATGAACCAAGATTTAAGACATTAGCGCCCCCCTAGAATGATGGTCACTCCATTTGAACTACCAGATATGCAGGGAAATGGGCCTAAATCCTTTGTGAACTGGATTGATTAGTGGGGCACTAAGGTCACTCTTGGAGAGGGGGAACTGATAAGGAGGAAAACAGAAAATAACATGATCTACGTTTTGTGCCAGGGAGAGCTAAGGAATGATGCCCAAACAGTGGGGATGGCATGATGGGGTGCCAACGTATCTGCGATGAGAAAAGGGCTGCTTTGTCCGCAGGGACCAGGCTGACCTTGAAGAGTCCAGCTGAGTTAATACTGATAACCAGGTGCATGTCACATGGCTAGGACTAAAGGTGTGGTGGTGCCAGTTGATGTTGACCAATTACTTTGCAGCATTCCATGATGGACGCGGATGTTGCTCATGTGTGGTGAAGATGAGTGAACGAACTGCGGTACCAATTGAAGAAGGGGCTTAATGTAATCATTAGCATGTTGTCATGATTCCTGCCTCTCATGTCCCCAGCCCTCCAAGATGTCAGGCTGGAGCCAGGCCATGATCACCTACATGGCCCTCAAGGGCCTCTCCATCCCTCCAAAGACCCACTTGGAGTCAGACTTGGCGCTTGTGGCACCAGACTCACTCACTCCCATAGGATAACATTGGGGATTGGACTTATAGTGCGTTGATGGGGACAAGATGGATGCCCCCAAATATTTCGGTTCCCAGAACTGCATGTGCGGTCTAGTCTTTTGGGTGTGGTTCAGAACCAGAAAACCAGCACCTGAAGACCTATCTTGACCAATACCTGGGCAACGGGTTCATCCGTCCCTCGAAGTCTCCAGCAGCCAGTCTTCTATTCTTCGTACCAAAAAAGGAGGGGGACTTGAGAATGTGCATCGACTATCGCGCACTGAACCAGATTACCGTAAAAAAATCACTACCCCCTGCCACTGATCCCTGAATTGCTTCATCAAGTCAAAGATGCCCAAATCTACACAAAACTAGAGCTGAGGGGGGCATATCACCATGTTCACGTAAAACAGGGGGACAAATGGAAAACCGATTTTCGCACCAAATACGGCTTGTACGAATATCAAGTAATGCCCTTTGGCCTTTGCAAAGCGCCTGCTGTATTTCAATACTTCATGAACGATGTCCTACGTGAATTGATTGATGTCTGTGCTCTAGTGTACATCGACAATATCCTAGTATATTCCGCATCAAAGCAGGACCACGTTAAACACGTCTGATCCGTATTGGAGAAACTCTGTCAACACCGGCTCTATGCCAAGCTCGAAAAGTGCTCATTCCATGTCTCCGAGGTGGAATTCCTGGGCTTTATTCTCAGCCCGAATGGAATCCGAATGGATGTACACAAAGTAGATGCTATCCTGAACTGGCCATCCCCAAATTCATTCAAGGGGGTTCAAAGTATGCTGGGTTTTGCAAACTTCTACCGCCGGTTCATCCCAGGATTTTCGCAAATCGTGCATCCCATCACGTCATTACTAAGGAAAAGCAACAAAATGTTCCAGTGGACAACAGAAGCCGAGCAGGCTTTCCAGGAACTCAAAGCAAGATTCACATTCACCCCAATCTTATGCCACCCTCTCCCTGATCTCCCATACCTGGTGGAAACGGACACCTCAAGCATGGCTATGGGAGCCGTCCTCTCACAAAAGGACCCCAAAATGGGCCAGTTACACCCTGTTGCCTTCTGGTCGCGTAACTTCACACCCCCTGAACTCAATTACGCTATCACAGACAAAGAACTCCTGGCCATTAAGTCAGCCTTTAAGGCATGGCGGCACTACCTCTTGGGTGCCAGACACACAATCACCGTAATAACTGACCACCGGAACCTTCAGTACCTAAAAACAGCAAAGGCCCAATCCTCACGACAACTACGTTGGGCTCTTTTTTTTGCTGAATATGACTACGTGATTACATTTCGACCAGGGGTGAAAAACAGGAAGGCCGGTGCCCTTTCCCCTATGGGGGTGGAAGAGCAAGGGTATCAGACCCCTGACCCAATAGCAATCATCCCGAGTGACAAGCTCCTAGGAATCACAGCAACCATAACTCAGAAAGAATTACATGAAGAAATCCAAAACCTGATGAGTCCGGAGCAATTACAAGCATGGAGTGCACAAGGAGAACATTACATGATAAAAGATCAGTTGCCCTACTTCAGGAATAGTTTATTCTTACCAAACCAGGAACTACGAGAACAAGTCATGTCCGGTTATCATGATTCCTTGATTGAGGGCCACCCCGGAATCGCTAAAACCCTAGCCAAGGTAAAACGAAATTATTGGTGGCCCACGTGGCGTAAAGACATTATCCAATTCACCCTATCTTGTGGAGTGTGTGCTCAAAACAAGTCATACAAGCAGAAACCGGCTGGGCTATTACAACCATTGGAAATCCCACCAGCACCCTGGCACACGTTGTCCCTCGATTTTATTACTGACTTACCACCCAGTCAAGGGTTTAACACTATTCTTGTGGTCGTGGACCTATTTTCAAAAATGGCACATTCCATTCCTCTTAAGGGGCTCCTCAATGCTTCTACTCTGGAAAAGGTATTTCTTGAAGGCATCGTACGGCTCCATGGGTTTCCTTCAGTTTTGGTCTCAGACCGAGGTACTCAATTTGTATCTAACTTCTGGAGAAAATGCTGCTCAAACGCCCAGATCGACATCTGGCTATCCACCAGTCACCATCCCCCAACGGATGGTGAAACTGAGAGGACAAATCAGACGCTCGAGCAGTATCTGTGTTGCATGGTATACCAAGCTGAAGGAAGCTGGTTCGACCTATTATGGATAGCTGAATATGCTTATAATAATTCCCTACACACCAGCACTGGGCAGACACCCTTTGATACCATGTATGGCAGACACCCACATACTTCTGAGTTGGACGTTCCTACAACCCTGGAAATGCCAGCAGTCAAAACCTTGCACACAACCATTTCTCAAACCTTTAAAAGGGTAGCTGAACACCTACTTCAAGCTAAGAATCGCCAAAAGAAGTTTGCTGATCAACACCGAGCAAAGGCCCCCAACTACCAAGTGGGAGACAAAGTCTGGCTGGCGTCTAAAAACGTGTCCATTAAAGGAGCCTGAACTTTCCGTCCAAGATACCTGGGTCCATTCACCGTCACCTCCGTGAGAAATCCTGTGGCGGTCAGACTAGCTTTGCCGTCAAACATGCAGATTCATACTGTGTTCCACGTGTCTCTCCTTAACCCTGTTCCACCTGGGATTCGGGTAGCAACGCCACTGCAGCCAGTAGTAGTCGCCGGGGAGCCAGAATTCGAAGTCAAGGACATCCTAGATTCAAACTACGTCAGATCCAAATTATACTGCTTAGTTGACTGGAAGGGGTATGGTCCACAAGACAAGACATGGAAGTCTTGTGAGTACATCCATGCACCTCACTTGCTTAGATGATTTCGTCAAAATCATCCAACCACACCAGGACCAGACAGAATAGCCACATTGAGAGGGGCCTTGGGGGGAGTGCTGTCATGATTCCTGCCCCTCATGTCCCCAGCCCTTCAAGATGTCAGGCTGTAGCCAGGCCAAGATCTCCTTCATGGCCCTTAAGGGCCTCTCCATCCCTCCAAAGACCCACTTGGAGTCAGACTTGGCGCTTGTGGCACCAGACTCACTCACTCCCATAGGATAACATTGGGGATTGGACTTATAGTGCATTGATGGGGACAAGATGGATGCCCCCAAATATTTCTTTTCCCAGAACTGCATGTGCGGTCTAGACTTTTGGGTGTGGTTCAGAACCAGAAAACCAGCACCTGAAGACCTATCTTGACCAATACCTGGGCAACGGGTTCATCCGTCCTCGAAGTCTCCAGCAGCAAGTCCTCTATTCTTCGTACCAAAAACAGAGGGGGACTTGAGAACGTGCATAGACTATCGCGCACTGAACCAGATTACCGTAAAAAATCACTACCCCCTGCCACTGATCCCTGAATTGCTTCATCAAGTCAAAGATGCCCAAATCTACACAAAACTAGAGCTGAGGGGGGCATATCACCTTGTTCACGTAAAACAGGAGGAAGAATGGAAAACCGCTTTTCGCACCAAATACGGCTTGTACGAATATCAAGTAATGCCCTTTGGCCTTTGCAAAGCGCCTGCTGTATTTCAATACTTCATGAACGATGTCCTACCTGAATTGATTGATGTCTGTGCTCTAGTGTACATCGACAATATCGTAGTATATTCCGCATCAAAGCAGGACCACGTTAAACACATCTGATCCGTATTGGAGAAACTCCGTCAACACCGGCTCTACGCCAAGCTCGAAAAGTGCTCATTCCACGTCTCCGAGGTGGAATTCCTGGGCTTTATTCTCAGCCCAAATGGAATCCGAATGGATGTACACAAAGTAGATGCTATCCTGAACTGGCCATCCCCAAATTCATTCAAGGGGGTTCAAAGTATGCTGGGTTTTGCAAACTTCTACCGCCGGTTCATCCCAGGATTTTCGCAAATCGTGCATCCCATCACGTCATTACTAAGGAAAAGCAACAAAATGTTCCAGTGGACAACAGAAGCCGAGCAGGCTTTCCAGGAACTCAAAGCAAGATTCACATCTGCCCCAATCTTACGCCACCCTCGCCCTGATCTCCCATACCTGGTGGAAACGGACACCTCAAGCATGGCTATGGGAGCCGTCCTCTCACAAAAGGATCCCAAAACGGCCAGTTACACCCTGTTGCATTCTGGTTGCATAACTTCACACCCCCTGAACTCAATTACGCTATCACAGACAAAGAACTCCTGCCCATTAAGTCAGCCTTTAAGGCATGGCGGCACTACCTCTTGGGTGCCAGACACACAATCACCGTAATAACTGACCACCGGAACCTTCAGTACCTAAAAACGGCAAAGGCCCAATCCTCACGACAACTACGTTGGGCTCTTTTTTTTGCTGAATATGACTACGTGATTACATTTCGACCAGGGGTGAAAAACGGGAAGGCCGATGCCCTTTCCCGTATGGGGGTGGAAGAGCAAGGGTATCAGACCCCTGACCCAATAGCAATCATCCCGAGTGACAAGCTCCTAGGAATCACAGCAACCATAACTCAGAAAGAATTACATGAAGAAATCCAAAACCTGATGAGTCCGGAGCAATTACAAGCATGGAGTGCACAAGGAGAACATTACATGATAAAAGATCAGTTGCCCTACTTCAGGAATAGTTTATTCTTACCAAACCAGGAACTACGAGAACAAGTCATGTCCGGTTATCATGATTCCTTGATTGAGGGCCACCCCGGAATCGCTAAAACCGTAGCCAAGGTAAAAAGAAATTATTGGTGGCCCACGTGGCGTAAAGACATTATCCAATTCATCCTATCTTGTGGAGTGTGTGCTCAAAACAAGTCATACAAGCAGAAACCGGCTGGGCTATTACAACTATTGGAAATCCCACCAGCACCCTGGCACACGTTGTCCCTCGTTATTTTTACTGACTTACCACCCAGTCAAGGGTTTAACACTATTCTTGTGGTCGTGGACCTATTTTCAAAAATGGCACATTTCATTCCTCTTAAGGGGCTCCCCAATGCTTCTACTCTGGAAAAGGTATTTCTTGAAGGCATCGTACGGCTCCATGGGTTTCCTTCAGTTTTGGTCTCAGACCGAGGTACTCAATTTGTATCTAACTTCTGGAGAAAATGCTGCTCAATGGCCCAGATCGACATCCGGCTATCCACCAGTCACCATCCCCAAACGGATGGTCAAACTGAGAGGACAAATCAGACGCTCGAGCAGTATCTGTGTTGCATGTTATACCAAGCTGAAGGAAGCTGGTTCGACCTATTATGGATAGCTGAATATGCTTATAATAATTCCCTACACACCAGCACTGGGCAGACACCCTTTAATACCATGTATGGCAGACACCCACGTACTTCTGAGTTGGACGTTCCTACAACCCTGGAAATGTCAGCAGTCAAAACCTTGCACACAACCATTTCTCAAACCTTTAAAAGGGCAGCTGAACACCTACTTCAAGCTAAGAATCGCCAAAAGAAGTTTGCTGATCAACACCGAGCAAAGGCCCCCAACTAGCAAGTGGGAGACAATGTCTGGCTGGCGTCTAAACGCGTGTCCATTAAAGGAGCCCAAACTTTCCGTCCAAGATACCTGGGTCCATTCACTGTCACCTCTGTGATAAATCCTGTGGCGGTCAGACTAGCTTTGCCGTCAAACATGCAGATTCATACTGTGTTCCACGTGTCTCTCCTTAACCCAGTCCCACCTGGGATTCGGGTAGCAACGCCACTGCAGCCAGTAGTAGTCGCCGGGGAGCCAGAATTCGAAGTCAAGGACATCCTAGATTCAAAGTACGTCAGATCCAAATTATACTGCTTAGTAGACTGGAAGGGGTATCGTCCACAAGACAGGACATGGGAGTCTTGTGAGTACATCCATGCACCTCACTTGCTTAGACGATTTCGGCAAAATCATCCAACCACACCAGGACTAGACAGAAGAGCCAGATTGAGAGGGGCCTTGGGGGGAGTGCTGTCATGATTCCTGCCCCTCATGTCCCCAGCCCTTCAAGATGTCAGGCTGTAGCCAGGCCACAATCACCTACATGGCCCTTAAGGGCCTCTCCATCCCTCCAAAGACCCACTTGGAGTCAGGCTTGGTGCTTGTGGCACCAGACTCACTCACTCCTATAGGATAACATTGGGGATTGGACTTGTAGTGCATTGATGGGGACAAGATTTATGCCCCCACATATTTCGGTTCCCAGAACTGCATGTGCGGTCTAGTCTTTTGGGTGTGGTTCAGCCCAGAGACACCTGGGATATCCAGAGACTATTTAAGCCACACCCAGGCTGAGAAACATGCTTTGCGTTTTCTGCACCTGCAGCGTGACACTCACTGTGTTAGGATCGGTCTCCAGTAGGCCTGCATCTTTCTTTTGCGCTCAGTTCCTCCAAGAGCAAGAACACCGTTAGGAACAGCCTTACCTTGCGGCGCTTCTGCCCATCATTCATCGCTCCTTCTGTTCTGCGGGCATCTTCGGCGATGTCATTCCCATCCCGGCACGCCACTTCCTAAGGAAAAGGGAAAGGAACAGAAAAAAAGCCATTAGTAAGCATTCTGCAAATCTTCGCTTATTTTTAAATACTGTATGAGCTTCAAACGCTTACCTGAATCCCAGCCGCTCTGGGGGAACTCTGTCTCCGGAACTTCTCATCCATCTGCAAGAGACACTCCAGATTAGCGTGGAAACATCTAGAGGCACCGCATACCACACTTACCCACCGCATATGTTCTTCATAACCGGCATCCACGCTGAAAACGTCACGGCACCTAAAAGACACAGAAAAAGAACTCAGTTCAATGCAAATTCGAAAGGGGTGCATCGCGCATCGCGTTCTCACTCACCTTCAGCGCTACTCATCTCAGCAGCACGCCGCCATCCCCGGACGCCGGCCATCATCTAAGGAAGGAAAGGAATGAAGTTAGAGAACTGTTCAAAAGACTCATTATACTTACCTGTCGGACTCTTGCCAGTGAAGTAACTAGGCAGCAACGAGCCCGCATCAATCAACGCGCCCCTGCGCTGAAAGCAGGACGGAGAGCACACTATCCAAGAAAACAAGGTGAGGTGTGGATCAAAGGGAAGGGTTGGACCCCGGGGAAGAAGGGGTTCAAGCACACATAGACAATAGGGAGTTAAACTCTACCAATCCTGTGTTTCAGGCCCAGTCGCCAGTCGAATGGCCTCCAGGCAAGGGTTCGAGGTCGTAAGAGGTCAGAACAGGCTGAGTGACATCCCCGTGGATACCAGGTGAGCGTTACACATGTAAATAAGTGGCGCCCATTGAGGGTGGGGGGTTAATACTGTATATTGATTAGGTCATGAGTGCCGATTTGTGTGTTTAAAACCTGAATCTTGTACGGATGACGTCAGAGAGCTCTGTGACAGTGGATTCATAATACCTTTTGCCATTTTTATTTTGTATACAACATAAAACTCTCGTCTTTCTCAAAAGCGTGTGCACTGGGCCTTTTTCCCTAGCGGGTTGTATTTTCTTGGTCTGATCATTGGGAATTGCCCCACATTTCTGGTGACCCCCAGGTGAACCTAGTGGCCCCAGCAAAGACAGTGGATTCCTGGCCGCACATCCAGAGGGGCTGTGCCCACCTGCAGTGACCAATCCCCCTTGTGCATAACGTTTGAGAGGTTTAAAGGAGCTGTGTTATCAGAATTCCTGTCTGTTCTTCAGAGCGGAGCTCTGTCCCCGGATTGTACAGGCCATTGACAGGACCCCGTGACGGAGGCCTTCGAGTGAACACGCAGACATAAGTATGTCCCCTTTTGAAGAAACATAAGTGGGATATGAGTGCAGTGTGTGGGTGGTGGAGAGTGGATATGTATGTGTGGAGAGGAGAGTGTGGATTGATGTGATAGAAAACCATGTGGTGTTGTATATATATATATATATATATATATATATATATATATATGGTTATTGAGGCCTTTATATTATGATTTGTGGAGTAACAGGATCCTTTCATCAGCTAATAGGGGAGAAGACAGCTCTGTATAATGGAAGAAACGAGGATGTGGATAGAGGCTCTGTATAGTTAGCGATCCTGGGATTCCTCTGTCCGGTATACAAGGAGGGTGTGGGAATGACAAGTTATTGTGGTAGAGGCCCTAGTGGCCTGGGATATCCTCACCCGATATAGCGGTGGTGTTGGAATGAAAATGTAGAATTTATTTTGCAATTACATTGTTAGTGAGCTTTGTTTTTCGCGATATGGGTAGTTTTGGGGAAAATAGAGTTCATTGAGGTGTGACACGGGAAGGGTGAAAGACGTGTGTGTATTTGTGTGTGTGTGGGCAAGAAGGGTTCAGTGCGGAGTGTGAGAAGGGGGGGCGGGGAAGGGACAGGTTTGTTGGGGCGGGACAAGGGTATCAGTAACATTGTACAAATATTGATGAGAAAGAGTAGTTATCATGTAGCCAATAACTGCGGGAGGGAGGGGTGGGGTAAAGGGCTGGAGGGAGATGATGCAGAACCACAAAAAGATCTGGGAGATGCATTAAGGAAGGTGGCAGGTGAATTGGCACAATTAAAATTAAAACGATGAGAGGAACAAGGGACACCAGTAGGGGTGGGGGAATGGAGAGCAGGGGATATTTTGTTTTGCATAGATAGAACAGCTAACAAATATGTGCATATAGAAAAGGAATGTGAAGATATATAAAGGCAAGAAGGGGGTGTGGATTATGCAATCGCAAGGTTGGAGGAGGAATACGTGTATACACATGAAGGGGAAGAGGAGTGGGATATGGTAGACAAACGGGAAGAAGCAGAGCAGCCACCTGCAATATCCCCATAAGTAGAACATTAGTGGCTACCAGGGTACCAAAGGTTTGAGCGAATGGTAGTAGCCAAGTGATCAGTGTTGGAAAAGAAGAAAGTTGGGAAGATGACAGGGGCACAGTTTCTGCTGTTGCTTAAGGGCCCAGGGAGAGCAGAGTATATCCCGTGGGCACACATGGACAAATATAATCTCATAAAGACAGTTCTGTCCCTCACTGCTGGTGTGGGCAAATGGATATATGTGTTTTAGAAGCATACAGCTGGGACTACCTTGGCTGTAGGTGACTTGAAAAGTTTATTTGTGTCGCTATTGGGAGATCAGGCTGTTGACCTATGGATTAAAGCAGAATACCTGGGTATAAAATTGGTCGATGATAGACACAACAGAGCACATTTCAAATTCATCCGGCCCGAGTTATGGGCAGCATTGTGGTGTGCATATCCAGACACAGCTGATCTTCAGTCAATTATGCATGAACAATGCGCGACGACGAGGATCCTGCCCAGTGCATATTACATATATAAGAAATGTGGCAGGTAGAGACGGGGGATTCATGGGATCAAGCGATTCCTTTTTTTAATTTCGTGGTAGAAGTAGACAGGTGTATACATACCCGCAACAACAAATGTATCCCTATCTACAGGAAGGGTTAGGTCCATATTCCCAGTCATACAGATGCCTCCAACTGACTGCCCCTTACGGTGTGCCAATGCTGTGGCTTTGCCCATTTCCCTACCAACTTTCCCGCAGGTACCCACCCCAGGAGCTAGAAATATGCCATTATAAGCTGTACATTAGGGACAGCAACACAGCCCCCCGTATCCAGAGTAAACAACACTGTTCCACATGGTACAGTGACTCACTACTAGGGAGCTACTGTAGTTAGAGGAAACCCATTCGTCTTTCCGGGGACAAATATGTATCTGGATTAGGACAGCCCACAGAGAACCTTAGCATGTCCAGTTCTAACCGTCACTGCTGAACCAGAAGAGGAACCTTGGTAGGCATGGAGATAGCAAATAAGCCATTAATTTGCATGGTAGATACAAGTGCAACCAAATGATACATTAGTGATGGAGGATTCCCTCTATCAGGTGAGCTCATGGAAATGCAGGACTTCTCTGAGGCAGTTCACTCAGTTCCTTTCACAAAGGAATTACCTAATAAAAGAGGAGGCAGAGAGGTGGGGGCCCCCTTGTTATATTCCACCATAACTCAATCGATTTGTTGGAAAGTGATATTTTGAGTAAGCTCAACATGACCATCTCCTTCAACAAACAAGGGGTGGTGTGTTCCATGCTGGTATGTGTGCCGTGAGGGTAATGTTGATCTTGCATGCATCAGGTTTAAGGCTGTGGCAAGATTTGTTTCTATATGGTATCACTATATCACTGAGTGCCATGCAACAAGTGGTGAACAAGTACTAGCAAGTACCTTCTGAGTTTTTGTTCAGGCACGCCCAGCTTCAAGAGGTAGTTACAGGCACCATCATTGAACTGGGTATAGACAGAATTTTAGTGGCAGAAGACCTCATTGTTTTGATAGCAGTCCATTCAAACAACGGTTTTGTGCATTGATACTATGAAACCAATGAAAAACGTCTCAGACAAGGAGTTGTTTGAGAACCGAGAAAAGGAGGGAAAAATAATATTGAAAGTGTTTGTTCATGTAAAATCATAATTCAGTACAGACATGTAGTGTAGCCCATGTTGTTGGTAGGTACTGCTCCATCATTCACCTCTGCAGCTTGGGCCAAAGTCCCGAACAAGTTGCGGACGAACAATCCACATGATGTCGGACTTTTAAAAAGTGTTACGCCAATACGCCTCACCCTGAAACCTGCTGCTGTGCTGTGCTGCTACAAGTAAAAGAGTATTCCCTGTCAAAGGCAGCAGAGATGGGGATTTACAACATCATTATGGCACTTTTACATCAGGGCATTATAGTACCTTCAAATGTACCTTGTAATACAGCTATCTATCCGGTGAAGAAATTGAAAGGTGCTAGTTGGAGAATGATTCAGGATTTACGCCCTCTTAATGACATTGTACAGACAGACTTCCCAGTGGTTCCAAACGCTGCTACAATATTGTGTAATATACCTGTGGAGGTCACCCATTTGACTGTAGTGGACCTGAAAAATGTTTTCTTCTCAGTACCCTTTCATTCTGATTCACAGTACATTTCCACGTTTACGTTTGCCGGGAGCCCATTCCAACTTACTAGGCTTCCTCAAGGGTACTGTGAGTCCACAAGTATCTTTAATAGGGTTAGGATGAGGATTTAGGCAAAACCTCTCTCCCTAGTACTATAATTTAATATGTGGATGACTTGTTGGTGTGTAGTAGTACAGAGTGCTAATGCAGGGAAGATTATATAGTGTTGTTACAATTGGTAGCAGCCAAAGGGTACAAGGTGGACCGAGCAAAATTGCAATATTGTCAGCAGGAGGTGTTGTACTTGAGACAGTTGATTTCGAATTATAGTAGAGCATGGATTTTTATTACACATCATACACAAAATCATTGCTTCAAGCCATCAAGGAAGCACATAGTACAAAAAATACAATAATCTAGACTAATGAGAGGATCACCAAATATCAAGAGCTTAAAGATGTTATCTCCACCACCCCAGTATTGGCCACCCCTGATTACACACAGGAGTTTTATCTGTTTTGACATTCTGATGGTCAAATGATGACTGCTGCACTGACGCAACACAGCACAATGGGGCATAAACCTGTGGCCTATTACAGTCACATGTTAGACTCCATCATGCAAGGTCAATTCTTGTTTAAACAAGCGTTGGCTGCTACTGCCTTCGCTATTGAGAAGTATGCGACTATTGTCATGGGTTGTTCCCTAACATTGTATGTGAAACATGCAGTTTTTGCGATACTAGAGCGATCCAAATCCACTTTGACCACACAAAGGTCTTCAGCATATGAGGCAATATTGTCAAGCTTGTCTATTCACATTGCTCATCGCAAGACAGTTAACGCAGCTACATTTTTGCCTATACCCATTACTGATGATGATGAGTTGAAAGATTGTGTCACCTATGAAGGCCTAGAGGCTGGTATTCCTAAGGCTTGTGACTACGCCCTTGACAAAGAAGTTTATTTCATTGACGGGTCATCAATTATAGACCAGGAGACGGGCCAGAGACATACTGGAGTGGCAGTGGTACGTCTGGTTGTGGGAGAATTTGAGGTTATTTTGCAGCCGAGGCTGGCAGGTCATTATTCAGCACAGGAAGCAGACCTGATTGCCCTTATTGAAGCACTTGAGGCAGGACACGGATGATCTATTCAGACTCAGGGTACATTACGACGACTGTCCACTCAAGATTGTCGAGAAGGATGAGGAGAGGGTTTTGAAGACCAGATGGATCTCCCGTACAGCATGTCGCTTTATTGGACAGACTGATTGCTGCGCTTGGACAACCAACACTTGTCACAATCATAAAGTACGCCACCCACACAAGCGGTGTAGACTTCGTATCTCTTAGGAATAAAGCATCAGACACTACTGCGGAACAGGCTACTTATTTGTCAGTACCAGAGATACCCGAGCATCCAGCATTTGTGAACATGCAGCTTCAGTTGCAAGTGCTATATACGGCTCTACCTGTTACAGAAATGATTGCAATCCAAGGACAGGCTCCACAGTGTAGCAAAAGAGAGGGGGTGCGCAATCCCCAACTGATTTGGTGTGGGGGCAAACGAGTACAGGAAAGGTTGTCATGCCTCAAGCATTGGCGCTGGTGACCTTTGACCAGCTCCATTACCCAGCCCACATAATTAAACAGCATATTGCAGCAGATATTCAGGAATATTGGTATGTGCCGAATATTTACGAACTGTTATCTTTGTTTACTTCCGGTTGTGTGGTGTGCCAGACTTGTAGTACAGGGCAACTTTAAAACCCTTAAAAAGCACCATGCTGCACCCTATTGGCCCATTTCGTGATTTACATATAGATTTTGCTGACATGGGAGAGAGGTGTAACTCATTGGGCCTCATTACACGGATGGCGCTAAGGGATTACCGGCACCGGTAAGGGCACCAGTGCCGGTAATCCCTTAGCGCCATACTACGAGGTCCCTCAGTGGGTCTCGTCCTTAACGTGTGGTCAGACCATACTTTAAGGAAGGGACCCGCTGACGGACTTCAGGGCAATTAACGGTACCGCTAATAGCAGTACTGTTATTTGCTCCTTCCGCATTCCTATTGAGCCCTATGGGGCAGTAATTCCCCCATTCACCAAGGCGGAATCAGTAAAATACCGGTGGCAACCATGGCGCTAATAGCGCCTTGGTTACCGCCGTCCGTGTAATGAGGCCCATTGTGTTATTTGATAGTGGTTGCTTGTCCTTTCTACTGTTGGATTGAGGATGGTCTGTGTGCACATCCTGATGCTAAATTGGCTGCCTAGTTTTTGGTGAGAGAAGTGTTTCCCCGATCGGGAGTGTGCAATACTATAAGAAGGGATAATGGCACCCTCTTCTTCACTGAGCTGTTTAAGGAGATTGTGGCACTTTTAGGAAAAAAGCACAAGTTGTGCTCTATTAATCACCCCAGGCCAATGGGGTTGTGTGATGATGAACAGTTTACTCAAAACAAAACTGTCCAAGCTGTGTGTGACACTGAAAATGAATTGGGTGCACTGTCTCCCATTGGCCTGGTTCAGTTTATGGACCCAGCCCTGTAAGGATCATCACCTCTCCCCTCATGAGATTGTGCCGGGAGATGTGTGCACACTCCACTAACACCTGCGTGGAATGCTTGAGATGCTCACAGGGTCGCTTCGATCCTGGTGGATGAATTTCACTTGTATCTGACTCAGTTAACCAAGTTTATTAAATACCAGATTGCTCCACAGAGCTCAGAAGACACTGATAACAGCGTTGCACCTGAATCTACCAGCACACCACCATTACAATTGTTCCCAAATGAGAAGGTGTATATCAAAACTGTTGTAAGGAGGTGGAGTGAGCCCCATTATAGCGTTCCTTACACTGTTTAAGGCCCATATAGTGCATGCCACTCCCCTTGCTGTTAAAGTAAAAGAATTCCGGTATTGCGTACATTTAGCTGATGTTCGATAAGCACCACAATCCGTGTCCCCACCTGCGAGCATTTCGACCAAATCATTTTGAGTTATTTATTAATGATCAAAGAATACAGGTCTATATTCACTGCAATGGTGATTGCATTATGTGTTGTTTTTTCTCATTTTTTCTTTTTTGAGCATTTTTGGGTGTTCCTTTTGTACCATGGTTGGTCCACTATTACGAGTGTGGTACAAGACTACACATTTCCATTTTGATTGCTTATGCAGTGGCATGTTATATCCACTTATGTGTGGGTTTCTTTTTATAATGATTATATACACTTTTGGGTATTGTTATATGGCTGGGGGTGGGAATGTATTAGTAGTACTGAAAAGGAATGTACATAAGCGCTTTGGATTAAGGCGGTATATAAATAACACATCATTATCATTACATATGCGCAAACATTTGATAACTTTTTTGACGCTACAACACCAAATGATGAATATCTAACCACAGTGGTGAATTTTAAGCGGATAAAGATATAGGATACTTTATTATATGATTTCATGATACGACTAAAAAGTGGTTTTGGGGAGGAAAAAGAATATGAACAGCACAAGAGAGTGTCCAATGTGCACCACCCAGAGTTTAACAATGCATGGTTATGTGAACTCAGTGTGGAAACAGAGGTCCAACACGAGTTGTTCCGTCTGTTCCTTCTTCCCCCATGCGTTGGGAGCACCCACAGTTTTAGTACCCCAGAAGATATGCCCTTAGGGGCTCATTGTTTGGTGCACGTAACGTTGTCTTGGGTTCAAAGTCTGTTCCAGGGGCACAAAGTTCAAGTTGTACCAATGAACAAAGATGAAGAGAAATGTGCAACAGTGCCGTACAATACAAGCCCCGACCTATGATGAAAATGGATGGTGTATTTTTTTTATATCGAACAGATAGAGAAGGCAGTGGTGAGCTCTGCACCAGAGGGGTTGACAGGGTTCAGAGAAGAAGTTAAATGGAATACCAATAAGAACTGTTTCAAGGTATGGTCTGAGCACATATCCAAGCTGACATGGATTGACGCACGTGATGCATGTGAAACACCGGTAAAACTGCAATCGACGGATGAATACCAATTCTGCTTTCGAGGATATGGAACTGTTACAGTAGGCACTAATACTAAGTGCAATATGACACTGTCCATTCCAGACCTTGCAAAAGGAACAATGGCATTGATGAATATGCACTGGGTATGTGGTCAAAAAACATACATTCACCTTCCACACTTTTGGTGAGGCACCTGTACATTGACAACCCTGTACTCAAGTATTCTGGTGGTGCCAGAAGTGCACTGGACACTAACATCCAAACAAGAGGTGGTACAGTCAATTTTACTGCCTACCCAACCCCCCCATAAAGAATAACAGGCGGTTGGTGAAGGTGAGAAGAAAGATATAGACCTATCTGTTGGAAGAATCGTTCAAACTGCTTAAGGCAATTCCATGTAAGTACTGGCTGTACACTAAAACGGATGTATTGTTCACCTCCCTCATGACCCCAGGAATATAGGATGCAGTGAATGCCAAGTGGCTGTAGATAATTTGGTGAGAAGTAATGCAGTTGGCGAATGACATCGGACAAGGCCTTAATGTGATCAAAAGTGGTTTGAGGGCGATTCGGCTGATGACGTCTCAAAATACATATGTTTTAGATCTCATAACAGCGATGGAAGGGGGTGTGTACAAGAAGATTGGGTTGCCATGTTGCACCTACCCACCCCCAAATGATGTGGAGAACGGGTGCATAAGTTGAAGACAGGAATGGAAAATGAAGCATGAGTGCAGCCTGAAGATTGATTCGACACATTGATCTGAATTTAGCAGGTGATGGGGATTGTGTATATCTCACATGTACTCCAGAAAATTATGCTTGGGATGGAGGTAGCTAGCGCCATGTATGCAGGGCATGGGTCCCTAAGGATGAAGCTGATCGGTAAAGAGAAAGAGATACGTTAGTTAATGAAGAATTAACTAAATGGGTGAATGTTGGGATGCATGTCCAGACAACTGAAGAGTATGCTTAGTATGCTTATACAGATGATAATCATAGAACAAACTAACATCGCATTTAAGAGTAGGACTGAATCCTTGCAGGTTGTGTTTTCTGACAACACAGGACAATGAGGCATCTTTTCTCGTCTCACTACTACGTCCCAATTCTCAGGCGTGGCAAAAGTAACACATACAGGCCCCCAAGTCAGTTAACTCTTTGACCTAATTAGGTAGGAATGTGAGTAGCTGAAGAAGTGTAGGGCTGCGGCCTAGTACCAAGGTCATATTCATTTGAACAAGGCAGAGGTCTCGGGATGCCAAAACATGAACCAAGGTTTAAGACATTAGCGCCCCCCAGAAGGATGGTCGCTCCATTTGAACTACTAGGTGTACAGGAAAATGGGCCTAAATCCTTTGTGAACTGAAGTGATTAGTGGAACACTAAGCTCACTCTTGGAGAGGGGGAACTGATAAAGAGAAAAACAGAGAACAACATGATCTACATTTTGTGCTAGGGAGAGCTAACGAATGATGCCCATATGGTGGGGAAGGCATAATTGGGACGCCAGCATGTCTGGGGGGAGAAAAGGGCTGTTTTGTCCACAATGACCAAACTGACCTCGAAGATTCCCACTGAGTTCGTACTGATAACCAGGTGCATGTCACCGGGCTAGAATAAAAGGTAGGGTGGTGTCAGTTGATGTTAACAAATTACTTTGTAGCATTCCATGATGGACGCAGATGTTGCCCGCATATGGTAAAGATGAGTGAATGAACAGCGGAACCAATTGAAGAAGGGCTATATGTAATCATTAGCATGTAAATAGGCGGAAACCAATGAGGGTGGGGGATTAATACTGTATATTGATTACATCATGAGTGATGATTTGTGTGTTTAAAACCCAAATCTTATATGAAAGAAAGCAGAGAGATCTGTGGCAGTGGAGTGATCTGTGGCAGTGGATCCATAATACCCTGTCACCTTTTCCTTTTTGCATACAAAATAAAACTCTTGTCTTTCTCAAAAGCGAGTGCACCAAGTCTTTTTCCCTAGCGGGTTGTATTTTGTTGGTCTGATCATTGGGAGTTGTTCCTCAATTCAATCATGTATTTCTGACAACACAACCCCAATACCAGTATGTGATTCGTCTGTAGGATGAATGGTCTATTGAAGTTTACCATCTTCAAGACAGGTTCAATAGATAAGATATATTTTAATGTATCAAAACATACTTGGTCTTCAGGGTACAATTTAAGTTTTTTAGGTTCTGCATTTCAAATGATGGAACTGAATTTAGGGATGAATCATCTGTAATAACCTACTAGGCCCAAAATGTTCAGTAGCTCTTTCTTGGTCTTGGGAGCCTGAGTTTCCTCAACTGCTCCAACATTTTCAGTTTGAGACTGAATAAAGAAGCCTAGATATTTTACTGCAAATCTAGCAGGATAATACTTCTTCGGATTGACAGTAAGTCCAATTTTCTAATTTGTGACATATATTCTGGCCATGACTTACTATGAAAGATTATATCATCAATGTAGGTACCAGAAAATGAAGCGCATGGTCTAAGAACTTGATCCATTAGTCTTTGGAAGGTAGCTGATGCACCACGTAACCCAAAGAGTAAAACCTTAAATTAGAATAAGCCTGTTGGAGTAGAAGAGGCTGTCTTGGGTTTGTCTATGGGATTAACTGGTACTTGCCAATATACTTGACAAAGGGCACGCCTTGAACCATGTACAATTAAAAGTTCAAAGCTTACAATTTGGAGAATAAGAGGCATTGTTTGATTTTCTTTTTCTCCTCCACGACAAGGGCGCATGATACTATTAAAAGTAACACAGTTTGTTGTATGCCTTTTAAAATTAGCCAAACAAAGGGCTTCAGGAATCGGTGGAAAGATTGTGTCTCACTCATATCATTGAAAAAAGTGACTAAAAAGTGTGCATGTTCTTATTGCACAAAGTAAGGAGCATAGCTTCCATGTCTTGTTGGAGTAGTGAGGCACGATTGTCCCTTATGCACCTTCTACAGGGTAATACAATTTGTTTTATGGCCAGATATCTTTCATCACTAAAGCCATAGGCTCCCTTATTGATAATCCTAATGATGGCCGGCATAAGCCTTTTCCTTTTAACTACATCAGAGTTAAAGACATGTCTATGCTTCCGAGATATGTTATTCTTAGTGGTGCATGGAGCAGTATGCCTAGCTAACAGATCAGTAACAAACCCTCCAAATGTCTGTGCTTCAAAAGACTCAAATTGCCATTCCAAGGAAAAGGTACTTAAGATTGAAGAGGCAATTATATTGACGTTCGTTACTCGCTTGGGAATCCAACTCAACCGGGTGCCAGCTGGATTAATACGACTGAAAAGTTCAGGGAGGGAAGAGGACGCAGCTGGAAGCAAAAAGGACGTGGAAAGATAACTGTGATCACTAAACAAATTGTCACAGATCAACAACTGATGACATATTTCAAATATAGGAGATGATACCAAGATATAATCTAAAGTGGACCGAACCAGGCAATTTGACGAGGTGTGCATGCTCGGATCATCACCTGGGACTGATCCATTGAGCATTATTAAGCCCAACCCAGTTAGATGTTCGGTCAAAATCAACAGTTATACAGCATGCATTCAAATCTCCCAACAAAATAAGCTGGCCATTCTAATGGTAGCTAACCATTCATTGGAGAGATCCACAATCTGAACAACAAAGGATTCAAGTGGGAAAACACCACTATGCCAATATATGTTAAACAGCAAGATATCCCACACTGTGTCCAGACAAATTATAATATGGGTAGCCAAAATACCAACAATCATTGCTGTGAAAGACACAATAGATAATGGACTCGATGGTTTAACTAATGTCATCAAACCACCAAAAGGCCTACCCAACAAACCCTTCCTTGCCGGTTGGTGAGCAATTTGAAAACTGTCCAAGACAGGGCATTGGGTGAGGCAGGTCTCTTGGAGAGCAACTAGAGTATGGGCTGTGAGCAAAGTGCCCACCACAGTATCCGTAAGGACAATCCTGTGCCCCCTCATGTTCCAAGACAACAGAAGGAATTGAAAAGTGAAAGGTTCAATGTTAGGGATGTGATTTGAGGTTTTGATAGAGATTGGGCCTGGGTCCATCCTGTAATGAAAACCCAGATGCCAGCCTTCCTGAACCCAACACACTCCTTAGGCGCTCACTTTCTTTACACAAGGGTTTAACCATGTCAGACAAGGACTTCTCAGCTAGAGTGGGAACAGAAGCCATAGGAATACGAGAGTAGTATATGGTAGGATTAAAGCCCCTTGATCTAATGCCATCCAACTCTGCCCATTTTCAGGTATAGCACTCGCAAGTATAAGACAGCTGGCCAGACGGCATCCCCTCATAGGACGTTGACAGAATAAATTCTCATCCCATGTCCACACCTCCTCTTAATCCATTCAATGCATGGGGACCAAGAGGTCTCCATGACAAATCAAACGATTCAACTCTCAACCCCAATTCAGCAGATTTAAGAATTGCTGAATTGTTGTTGGGTCTATTTGGATCGACAAAAGAAGATTTCCCAAAGGAGTGGTATTCGATGAGGGATTAAAAAACTAATATGGAGTCTCTCTTGCCCATTGCAGATGTTTTCAAAGATACATTGTTAGAAAAATTAGATCCTGAAATGGGTGCTTGAGGCTGTCCTCCATTCAGTGGAAGAGCATTCCAAACCCTGAATACCTCAGCTGCAGCAGAGGAGTAGGATTTCAAAGGGGAGGAATGAGTATCTACGTTCGGAGACAAAGCCTTAAGCCCAGTCTCCAGAACTTGCTGAGAGGTAAGTGGATTAAGGGACAGAGCCGAACCAGAAAGTGAGCAAGCAGGGTCAGTTAACACTCCACATAGGGGTTGGGAGTGTATCTGCAGTACACCAGCCTGGGATAACTCAATTGACACATCAAGCCCCTGGACTAGTACGGAGCAAGGTTTGTTGGATACCAGTGGACCACGAGTTGAACAATTCAGATTAGGACAACCCACTCCTGTTCCCATATTCCTCTCCGCTCCCAGTACAACCTGAACCCTTACAGCACCCAAGCACAGCAGGGTACAGGGCAGAGGACCTTGATTTGCCCTTGATATCAGGCTTTCTTAATAGAGAGTGAAGACAGTTCTGTGATGTATGACAATTTTCTTTAGGCAATACAAGGTTTTTAGTTTTTCTTGACCATTTGCCACTTAATTAATTTGCCGAGGAATCGGTAGCAACCAAATTAGTGACCAATGATAGATTTTGGTCAAGGCACTGTAGGCTGGTATTTTTCCAGGAGTGGAGAACCCAGTGGCCCACTCAAATCCAAGGCAGGCTGAGGAACAGATGCCAAGATTACAGATTGCGACAGTTCATCTCCTGAGACAGAGTGCAAGGGGTAAGTGGGAGAGGGCAATCTCGTATTAGGGAAAACATTGGTCAACTGTGAGTCCTGTTCGGGCAAACCCCAACCAGTTTGATGAGATTTCACTGATTTAACTGCATCAACATATCCACTTATTTTAAAGGTATTCCAGAATGTTTTCCGCTGTTTGCGTGATATAGTTATGCTTGCAGTCATCTACAGTTTGATGCATTTGTACATTTTCAAATTTAAACAGCAGAGATTCTAGTAGAATCGAGTGCGACTTGGTTTCTGCTTTCATGGACTCATACAAAGAGGCAAGTATAGCCAAAACTTTATTGCTTCAGGAACCGAAAATTCAACTGGCCCAGTTGTATGTTTAAAGGCCGCAGAGAGCCATCTAGTTGGTAGAAATGTAGAAGCCGAAGAGAAAGATGAAAAAGAAGATTCTAAATCCACTGAGTTCCTGTTATGACCGGCTCTTGGTCATAGGGTTCACTCCAAGGGACACTCAGGATACACAGGCCAGGTACGCATAGTGGTTACTTTATTAGCTTCTTAGGTTACCGGATCAGATGTCAACAAGTCATTAGGAGATAAAGAGGAAAGGGACAGGAGCCCACTGGCTCCCACCACCCAGGCTCACATAATCTAACTGCCTGGGTTAGAACCCATTCAACCCCAAACATTCTAATCTCACACTCCAGACTCACAGCCTACATTCTGATGGTGACATCAATCCTGGCTCAGCACACATGCAAGTATAAGAGCCAACCCTAACACCTCCTTTCCTACAACAAACAAACACACCTAAAACACACACTTAGAGAAAGCAACCCTAACACCTCCTCCTCTTGCATAAAGAACAACACACACTTTCACAACAGCAAGACACACCTCACTCTCAGCAGAGTTCCGCTAACCCCAGAGATTGAACAAACAGGCGTATCCATGCGTACCTGGCCTGTGTATCCTGAGTGTCCCTTGGAGTGAACCCTATGACCAAGAGCCGGTCATAACAATTGGCGACGAGGATGGTCCAAGGTATGGTGAAGGAGGACCTTGGAGTGGACACCAAGTGAAGCAAAAGGAGATGTAGGTACCTGTGTGATGTCATGTGAGAGAGGAGAAGAGACTCTGCTGTGGGGGGTGCAGGCAAGAGGACAAGTAAATGAAAGGAGAGAGGGAGAGCCCACTGCCCCCCATAGACTGGTTGCACCCACCACCCAGGGCTGTTTGAGCCAGTCCACCCAGGGCTGGAAGGGACAGCCTGTCAGAGGAGACCTCTGGGAAGAAGGTAGAGTGCCCTCTTTGAGGCCAGGAGTCATTAGAGGCTGTCCAAGAGTCTGGAGAAATGGAAATCACCCAGGGCTGGAAGGGACAGCCTGTCAGAGGAGACCCCTGGGAAGAAGGGAGAGTGCCCTGTTTGAGGCCAGGAGTCATTAGAGGCTGTCCAAGAGTCTGGAGAAATGGAAAGCACCCAGGGCTGTTTGAGTCAGCCACCAAGTACTGCTTTAGTCAGCCCCCTGGGCTGTTGCAGGCGACCACCCAGGGGTGTCAGAAGCATCCTGCCCCATGGAGCCTGGGGCAAGGATGGCCTGTTGGAGTCTGCCAGGACCAGGCCCCCTGGTACATGAGGAGACATTGGCAGGGTTGCATGAGGCTGCCCAAGTGTGCCACCACTTCCTGAGTGACTATGCCAGCATTATTTAAAAAGGGGAAGTGTAATTTCCATGCCAAGTAAGCGTAATTGTGCCTTTTATGCACCTGGAGGCTAAAGGTTTTAATGAGAACTGTTGTGCGTTAGTAGTGAATTACCATGAGAAGTATTAGTGAGAATGATGTTGCACTTAGAATAGGAGATGCATTTTATTTTAGATGTAACCATTTTGAGGCATTGCAGGTTGGTTTTAGAGTTGGCCCCAGTTGGCAACATGGACGTTTAGGTCTCATTTAAAGTTGGTTTCCACATTTGTGTTGTGACAGGGGTTGTGTGTGAGTGGCACATATGAGGTTGATTGAGGTGGACAATCAAAGGGTGTTGATCCTATTATGCTTAGTATAACGTTTTGAGGCATTTTAGCATATTAGTTTGCCTGTTTAATGGCGACATGGACTTTTAGAAAAAGTGACTTGGATGTACTATGTTTCAATGTTCTGATCATCCTAACACTATGTTTTGCTTGTGTGTGTGTGGTGTAAGATTTGTGATCTTAAAGCACAATAAGAGGGATGTTGTCCATTAATGGTTACCACAATCTTTGAGTCATTTCAGCATTTAGAGTTGCCCATGCTTTGGCAACATGGACTTTTAGGAAATGAGATCTGCAATTTATAATGTGATTATGGATATGTCATTGCAATGCTTACTATAACCATTTTTGAGGCATTGTAGGCGTGATGTTCTGTTTGTGCGTGTATGGATGTGCAACCCATGATGACTGCCAGAGTGACTGCAGCGCTCCTTAGCAGTTAACATTCTATGCCGGGGTTGTCTGTATTTTGAACATCCTGTGTTTGTGTGTGTGTTGTAGCAGTATGTGAATGTTTTAGTGTTGGTGCATGACCAGTGTTGGGTTTTGAAATCTTTTTTTTATTGTTTTTTGGAATATGTTTTAATTGATGTACATGACCAGGGTTGGTCAGGGGACTCTGCGGAGTTGGAGGTGTTTGGTGTTTTGAGGCCCTGTGGGGTTAGTGATGTTACTAGTGGTAGGCTAGTATAGAACCTAGTTGGAACTTTGATTAATTGGTTAGTGACTCTGAGGGGTCCAGAGGTACCTAGTAGGAGACTAGTACCATAAGCTTTGCAAAGCTGTGTTTTTGTGATGATTGGTGGCTCTGAGGAGTTCACATGAAACCTAGTGAAGCTTTTATGTTGTTTTGGATTGTGGCTCTGCGGAGCAGTCCAGAGGCATCTAGCAGGGGACTAGTGCCTGAAGCTGTGTGAAGCTTCTATGTTGTTTTTGAAGGTGTCTAGCTGCGGAGTTTACTTGAAGCTGTGTGAAGCTTTGATGTTTTTGGTGACCCTGGAGTTGTTAAGGTCCAGGGATTGCTTGGAATTCTGGAGATGCAAGTTACATTGCATTTAGTGTTTTCTTTTAACTTTAGGTGACTTTTGGAATTGTTCTTGAGTCCGCTCTTGATTAATTTCAGAAGCCTGGCAACGTTTCATCTGCAGCTGTGTTCACTTTGGGGTGTTTATTTGGTTTTGAAGGGCTCATTTGTCTGGCCAACATTTGTAGCGTTATGCTGGTGGTGGTTGTTTAGTGACAGCTGGTTGCGTTTCTTTATTGGTGTGATGAGGTGAGTGACTGGTGATTAGGTGTGTCTGTGTTGCTTGAATTTTGGAATGGATTTGACAGCGGCATGAGTTGTGACTGTGGTTTATTGGTGACCCAGGTAGATTGTTGGGTTGTTAGTAAGTATCTTGCGCAGTTATGACAGTACCTGGTTTTTCCCGGTTTTGGGAGTTAGTACTCGGAAGTGGCAGTCCGAGGTTCCTGTGTGGCAGAGAGGAACGGAAGGAGCTTTGTGTTTGGTTGGTCTTGGTAGTGTTGTGGTTTGTTTGCCGAGGTGGGCGGTTAGTGCTCGAAAGTGGCAGTTCGAGGTTCCTTTGTGGCAGGCGGGAACGGAAGGCGATTTGTGATGTTTTGATTGGTTAGGAATGTTAGTTGTGGCGGCTGGGACTGTCATAGGATGTTAGTTACGCCTGTTTGTTCAACCTCTGGGGTTAGCGGAACTCTGCTGAGAGTGAGGTGGGTCTTGCTGTTGTGAAAGTGTGTGTTGTTCTTTATGCAAGAGGAGGAGGTGTTAGGGTTGCTTTCTCTAAGTGTGTGTTTTAGGTGTGTTTGTTTGTTGTAGGAAAGGAGGTGTTAGGGTTGGCTCTTATACTTGCATGTGTGCTGAGCCAGGATTGATGTCACCATCAGAATGTAGGCTGTGAGTCTGGAGTGTGAGATTAGAATGTTTGGGGTTGAATGGGTTCTAACCCAGGCAGTTAGATTATGTGAGCCTGGGTGGTGGGAGCCAGTGGGCTCCTGTCCCTTTCCTCTTTATCTCCTAATAACTATGATGACATCTGATCCTTGTAACAGAAGGACCTTAATAAAGTAACCACTATGCGTACCTGGCCTGTGTATCCTGAGTGTCCCTTGGAGTGAACCCTATGACCAAGAGCCGGTCATAACAGTTCCGTAAATGGGGATTGCCTTGTGGTGTCATTTCAGGAGCAGCAGATCCCAATGTTTCAATATGTGAACCTGTTTTCCCTACAGTTGGAAGAAATGTGTTTATTTTCGCTTGGTTTGTAACATGGTCACTCAAGTTATTTAACAAGGCAGTACCCATTAAGCAAGGCTCTTCATCATTCAGGACAATTGTCAGGATTAATCAGGTGAGTATAAAGGCAGCGAATATGGCAAGGGAAATGTGCACAAAATCGCACAGTGAATAACCTTGAATCAAACAACATGCACACAAGAACCAAGACTCATGTATACTAAAACCCAGGAGTGCAGATAGAGTGAAACAAAAATACAAATATATGAAAAGGGATGTGGGGTAAGCACTTAGAACCTCCTCATGACTGAAAGGAAAGTCGGCAAACTCCTTACCCACTATGCTATTACAGATACTGACAGCGCTAAACCCACGTAGAGGGCAAGCAAGGACAGGATCTGTGAGCTGACACTCTTGATGATATTGAAATAAAGAACTTAAAAACAGTACTCACGAGGACTGGAAATACCACTAGAATGTCAGTAAGCCCACAAACCCTGTTGATCAAACAGGGACCCAGAAGGCTATAACAGCAATGGGTGGAGGATAACTAAATACATAAAACTCAAGACAAGGGGCAAGTAAGAATTGTGATTATAGAATAGTGAGGAAAACAAAGGCATTCACACAGGAGCTAGCTACAACAGCACACCACACCTAATAATCAATGGAAATAAATGCAGAAGTGCAAGGGAAAACATGGAATGGATTCCAATAGAAAGTTAGGAGCAGGAGCAGGGAAAACAATATTACAAAAGGCAAACTTCTCCCACCCCTCCAATGAATAAAGGCAGGAAGCTAAATCTATAAAGGGAAAGACTAAAACATCAACTTTTTCAGTAGCAAAGGACAACATCAAAGAAAAAGAGAACACAGGCAAATTGGGCTGCATCAAAGGGGAAAGCACTGAGAAAGGCTGCGTGCAGACAGAGGAAGACAGAAAGGGAAATCTAGAAAGCAGAAATCAATTAAGCACATAAATTAGAAATCCAGGGTAGAGGAACAAGAAATAGAAACTAGGAACTAGGCGCAAAGCTAAGAACCAGGAACAAGGGACCAGTCACAACAGGAACACTGCAACAATGACCAGCGCTGGACTGAAGCAAACTGAGGCTTTTAAAGCTGCTTAACGAGCACACCCCTCAGGTGTGCCGCTTGCTGCACCTGCAGCCACAGGTGTTGCCTATCCTCCACCCAACCTTGTCCTGCAAGGGAGGAGATGAAGCAGTGAGCCAGGCATTCTGGGAAGCATAGTCATTAGATTAAAGAAGCATGCTGGCTGCCAAAAACCTGGAATGGATCCGGAAGGGAAGTAACTTGGAAAATAAGGTTTTAGCGCTCCCAATTCATCACAGCACTGTAGCATTAGGTTTGGAGGAAATGTCCAGTAGGGAATAAACCCCAAAACATGCCCACAAGTGGCGGGAACGGGAGCAAGGGGAGCGAGTCGTGACAGTATACCCCCTCCCACGGCCGTCTCCAGGCGACCGTCACCCGCACAAAACATCTTCCTTCCATGATAGGAGCGCTTTGTCTTTGGAGGTGGCACTGATGGAAACGGTGGCCTGTGGGCAAAAGCAGATGGACTCGAATGAATAGAATCAGGCTGCAGTCTAGAAGAGTCATAGGCAGGCTTCTGGTGAGGAAGAGACTCATGGTTCGAAGAAGGGCATGAAGGACTTGCAGGACCTGAAGCAGAGTTGGAAGGTCCAGGAAGCTCAGTAACTGGGAGTGGACACTTATAAGTCTTTGAGGAGGGAGGCAGGCTGATGCAACATGCCTTGGACAATGGTAGAAGCTCTGTTGGCCTTTCTGCCGAGAGTGGACACGGAGGAGGTGAGGAAACTGCAGGTTTCAGGAAATGTTTATGTTCAGCAAAAGAAGGTGGCGGCCGAGGTAGAGGTTCGGATTTAGTTCTGTCATCCTTCTGGGAAAGGCTTGTGGTTGAAAGTGACTAAGGTTTGACTGCATATGTTCCATGCCTTGGAGGCCTGGAAGTCCTATGGGTTGTTCGAGGCTGGCACTCCCGGTGACAGTCGTGTAGCCACCTTGTTGCACGTGGGATACAACCGCAGGGACGTTTGGCATACTGCTAGGAGTGATAGACGCAGTGCTTAGTACATCAGGCACACTCGCAGCAGGAGCAATAACAGGCACATCTTGAACTGCAGCAGTCATTCCCTTCCTTTGGCTACTAGCACCCAACTGGTGCTGCTGCTGGGGGGCCGTGCCCGTCCCCTCCCTCAGGCTCATGTGTGATCCGGCAACACAAAAGCTGTCAAGCGGCTGATCCGAACCGGGCCCCAGATGCGAACCACCCAGCCCGCTATCCTGGTCGGCTACTTGTTCGGTGACCGGGCCGTGGCGGATGGTATCCGTCTCCCTCTCGTAATACTCCAGGCAAGTCCAAAGGCCTCGCATGTAAGGCTCTCCCGAGTCGTGATCCAGCTTGATGTTTCTGAAGTGAGAGCTGGCAGAAGTTTCAGACTCAGATGTTGCATATTCGGGAGGCTCTGATGCTACAGTCAAGCAGTTGGGAGAATCGTCTTGTGTAAAAGGCAGGCATTCTGGTGATCCCCCTGAAGCATAAGAAGGGCAGGCTGGACGTTCATCAGTTATAAATGGTTGGGATTCAGGAGGAATCTCTGGAGCAGAAGAATATGCAGCAGGATCTGACAGTGTAGACAGGTACACCTCTGATATTGGCAGCGAGGCTGAGCAGGATACAGGTCTCTCATGAACTGAAGCCAAACTAGCAGTATGCTCTGGGACTGAAGACATGCACTCAGGATCTGCTACCGAAGGGCTCCATGGATGAAGGATAATCTGCTGGATGAGTCACTGTAGCCGAAGACAGGCATGCCAGAGGAAATTCTGAGGCTGAAGGCATGCAAGCTGGAGCCATCTCGTTAGCTGAAGACAAACTTGTCAAGGTCTTTGGCACTGACCACGTACATGGTGAAGGCTCTTGAGCGAATGGCAGACATGGCAGTTGTTCATTGATTGAAGACACGTGTGCCAAAGATGACTGCAGAGCTGTGGACTGGATAATAGAAGAGTCAATGGTTGTAGGAGGACAGACTGAAGTCCCAGAAGTCGACAGACACATTTGTGGCTCAGGAATGGAAAACATCTTTAGGGCAGTTGACTCCTTGGCACCAGTAACCAAAGACTGAGCTGTACCCCTGCAGTCCCTCTCCTTAGTGGATGGCACAGAGTCTCTTCCTTTGTAGAAGTCAATATCAACCAGAGGAATCACCATAGTAAAGTCTCTGTTAATCAGGATTTCGTCAATTGTCCATTCCTCTGTCTTAGCCTCAGAAAGTGGCAGATTAACAATCAACAGTTCAGGAATCGCCTGCCAGGTTTTTGGTTCTGTATACTGTGGAATGAGTCCATCAAAACCTGAAATCTGTACTGTCTCTGACTGTTCGTTGTGACCAAAATTGGCAGAAGGAAGAGCGAACAGAGAGGTAGCATCGTTTTCCACATCAACTTGAACGTCTACTTCAGTCTCAGCAGCTAGATCAAGAGCAGAACCTAAGCCTACAGTAGTGAATGATTCTGTGTATGCCACCATTGTGGATTGTGTTTGGAAATCAGAAGCTGGTATGTGTTCAAGCTCAGAGTTATGACAAACTGCTACACAGGAAATCTTAGGTAAAGGAGTGGCTTGTAAATCTTCAGCTAACTGCAATCCCTGACAAACAGCAGAACAATTGTCAGAAACTGTGCCCAGATTAAGCGCTGTGCTAGAAGAAAGACTTTCACTCCCAATAGATCTAACATATTGACAAATATCATGGTTTACCAAAGTCTCTGCACTCAGGGGCTGGACAGTGTTCACTTCATCAACATCAACGGATACAGTCTGAGGTGTGTTCAGTAAAGAGTGCAAGGTCTTATTCTCCTCTTGTAAAGAAATGAATTCTTGTCTTAACTCCTCAAGCTTAGCTCTTAGCATGCCCTGCATTAACTGAACATCACTATCAGTAGGCACAGGGGGAGGCATGGTGGCATCAGGGCTGGAACCTGCACTAACAATCTGGATGTGCACCGATTGTACATTGTCATCTACTGCTTGCAGGTTCTGTGATTTATACTTTCTCTTACCAACTTGGTCTGTGTTTCCCTTAAGCAAACTATTGACATTAGACCTCTTGGCATTAGGGACTACAGTATGTACTTGTGCAAAGGAGTATGCTTTAGACTGAGGGTAGAACACAGAAGTTATGCAAGGAACCCCTCCATTCTTTATGTTTGTATCATGAAACTGTTCAATCTGAGGTGAAGCACAACTGGAATCATGGGGTTCAACAACAGAGGTACTCTTGTATAGTAAGTCTAACAGTGTGTTGTTTTCTGCTGCTAAGGCTTGTGCTGACATAGAATCTGGATCAGAATAAAAGACAGACCTAGGATCAGGCAATGTAAGATGTGCCATCCTGTGGGAAAAATACCCTGCACGTAAATGCCCATTCGTGACAAGGAGTTCATTTAAGTCAGGACTAGTGATTTGATTGTCACAGGTAAATGTAGGGGAAGCTTTCTGTACAAACTTGTTAGAGGCGTTGCTGCCTTTCTTTCTTAAACTTGCCATATTCAATGGGAATTTAGGGCTGGTCATTCTGTCAGGATTAATCAGGTGAGTACAAAGGCAGCGAATATGGCAAGGGAAATGTGCACAAAATCGCACAGTGAATAACCTTGAATCAAACAACGTGCACACAAGAACCAAGACTCATGTATACTAAAACCCAGGAGTGCAGATAGAGTGAAACAATAATACAAATATATGAAAAGGGATGTGGGGTAAGCACTTAGAACCTCCTTATGACTGAAAGGAAAGTCGGCAAACTCCTTACCCACTATGCTATTACAGATACTGACAGCGCTAAACCCACGTAGAGGGCAAGCAAGGACAGGATCTGTGAGCTGACACTCTTGATGATATTGAAATAAAGAACTTAAAAACAGTACTCACGAGGACTGTAAATACCACTAGAATGTCAGTAAGCCCACGAACCCTGTTGATCAAACAGGGACCCAGAAGGCTATAACAGCAATGGGTGGAGGATAACTAAATACATAAGACTCAAGACAAGGGGCAAGTACGAATTGTGATTATAGAATAGTGAGGAAAACAAAGGCATTCACACAGGAGCTAGCTACAACAGCACACCACACCTAATAATCAATGGAAATAAATGCAGAAGTGCAAGGGAAAACATGGAATGGATTCCAATAGAAAGTAAGGAGCAGGAGCAGGGAAAACGATATTACAAAAGGCAAACTTCTCCCACCCCTCCAATGAATAAAGGCAGGAAGCTAAATCTATAAAGGGAAAGACTAAAGCATCAACTTTTTCAGTAGCAAAGGACAACATCAAAGAAAAAGAGAACACAGGCAAATTGGGCTGCATCAAAGGGGAAAGCACTGAGAAAGGCTGCGTGCAGACAGAGAAAGACAGAAAGGGAAATCTAGAAAGCAGAAATCAATTAAGCACATAAATTAGAAATCCAGGGTAGAGGAACAAGAAATAGAAACTAGGAACTAGGCGCAAAGCTAAGAACCAGGAACAAGGGACCAGTCACAACAGGAACACTGCAACAATGACCAGCGCTGGACTGAAGCAAACTGAGGCATTTAAAGGTGCTTAACGAGCACACCCCTCAGGTGTGCCGCTTGCTGCACCTGCAGCCACAGGTGTTGCCTATCCTCCACCCAACCTTGTCCTGCAAGGGAGGAGATGAAGCAGTGAGCCAGGCATTCTGGGAAGCATAGTTATTAGATTAAAGAAGCATGCTGGCTGCCAAAAACCTGGAATGGATCCGGAAGGGAAGTAACTTGGAAAATAAGGTTTTAGCGCTCCCAATTCATCACAGTACTGTAGCATTAGGTTCGGAGGAAATGTCCAGTAGGGAATAAACCCCAAAACATGCCCCCAAGTGGCGGGAACGGGAGCGAAGGGAGCGAGTCGTGACAACAATACCCATGAGTTCGCATTCTGAGGGTGAAGTTGGTGATGGTGGAAGAGGGAATGACATAGCAAGCAGCATGTCCCCATCTGAAATAGGGAGGGATGATACATTCGACTCTGTAGGGATCAGCGAGCTGCTCCAGAGAAAGATATTGAAATGGCTTCTTAAAGACAACAGAAACCCGCCAGGCTATGAACCTGGTACTTTACCGGAGACACACTCCCAGAGAGTTACAGGAGGTAGGTTGAGAGTATATGAAAAGTACCTCGGCTCAAGTTTATTAGCAGCAACAGGTTACTGGGAACTGACCTTAAAGGCAACAGCTGACAGCATTCAGTGAGGTCTCAACAGAAGCACATAGGCGACGGGAACTGAGGGGCTTATTTAGAGAGTCCTCCACCTTCTTTCGGGCTTGCGGCAGGTTTGATTCTTGTGATCCTCTTCTCAGCTCTGTGCTCCCAGAGCACGGAAATATGAAACACACTGCAGCTCACTGCTGTGCTCTGCAAACAGAAGAGCTGATAAGGGTAGAGCCACCTCCTTCCACAATAGCCACTGAAGAAAGACTTTACTCCACTTCACTTCATTCACTGAGCCTGCACGAAACACACTGAAGCACACCGCTGCGCTCAGCAAACAGAAGGGCTGATAAGGCTAGAGCCACCTCCTTCCACAATAGCCACTGAAGAAAGACTCCCACTTTTTTGTGTTTTTTTATTGAATTTTATTCAGACAAGCCTGAATTTTATCAAGATTTCGAATCCAGTTGGAGTTCTAGACGTCTTCATTCCTCCCCAGATCCCAGTCATCTGTCACAATTCTGCTAGCCCCACCGGTCCTTATTCACCCACATCCTTTTCATTCTTTGAGCCTACACAAAAACACTGCAGCACACAGAGTACACCCACATAGTATTATTTTTGATGTTCTTGAGTCCCTGCCATATTAGTTTGAACTACATTTCAAACTGATGCCATATGTTCTATGAATCTTTGAGCTGCTTGGGATAATGGTATGGTAGTCCTCTCTTCCCATGTTTCACATAACATATCTAACACATCTCTTGGTCCTCTTCCATATAATAGTTCAATATTATATGGAAGTTCATATAATAGTTCAAAGGGGGAAACAACCATGGAAGACTGAGGAGCCTTTCTAGTGACAAACTTGGCCCAAAGTATCATGATGTCCCAATTCTTCTCGTATGCTTCCACTAATTTCTTTAGGATGTGTTTTAAAGTCTGATTAAATCTTTCCACCAATCCATTGGTGGAAATCTAGAATCCAATTCTAGAGAAGAAAGGGAGTAAATGTTTCAAGATCTGTTGGGAAGTGTTATTTCTTAATGGAAAAGCCTCAGGGTAACGTGTTGCATAATCTAAAATGACAAGTATATATCTGTTCCCTAGCTTTAAGGTTTATAAAGGACCTACTATATCTATTCCTATCCGTGAAAAGGGGTATCCAGTGATTTTACTGAAAGACATTTTTTTTATGTGTTTTACACCAAAACAAATCCATCGAAAAACACTGATTCAAAAAAATATATATATATGGGGTAAGGGGTTAAAACGGGTGGGGTGGGGATCGGGGGTTTAGAAACATAGAGAAACATGGGGTTTGATGGGGGGGGGCCTAAATAAATACATGTACATGTGCTGATTTTTCAATGGATTTTTTTGGGTAAAAAATCCATAAAAAATGTATTTTGGTAAAATCACATAGAATCGTGAAAAGGGAATATCTATAATGGCAAGGGTTGTAATGGAACTGGAGGAGGAATATGAGTACTGGTTTTCAGACACGTGTATTGACAAAATTCTTTATGTCAGCATGAATCCCAGGCCAATAGAATCCATTCACAATTTGCAGCTGAGTTTTTGCAGTTCCTAAATGACCTCCTGTCAAATGAGAATGAGCTATTGTCAGAACAATATTTGTATGGCTTTTAGGTACTACAATTTGTGATCAGGGTATACCCGCTGGTCCCACATCTCCTCTGTATAACAATCCAGACTTTAGAAAACAAAATGGTCCCATCTTTACTCTGACCTCATCCTCTGATATTACCTAAGAAATAATAATTTCTTTGAACAAAAGCTAGGTCAGGGCTAATCTCTTCCTCTTCATCAACATTGGGTTTTATTATTGGTCCATAGGAGGTTATATGTCTGCTTCACCAAAGCCCTGAGTTCCACTATCAGTTTGGTTACTGTTCTTAACTTCTCAGGGTTTTGGGAAAAACCTTTTCTAATATTCCTTGAGCTATTTGTTCTCCTGCTTAGACTTGACATGCTTTCTTTCTATTATTGTGTATCATTATTTTGATATCTCTCCTCTAGTCAGGATGAATTTCTCCTGCCCATACATCTAAGCCATAGCGCCAGGCTAGGCCTGACTTGGAGGCGAGTCTGATATAGGTGCCAGTCAGAGGTATATGAATTCAATATGTGGATATCATTGCTCTGCCTCCAGGTTAAATTAATTCTCTTCTACTACTATAGATTTAAAATCCTATATACTGTTCAGTAGCAATGGTAGGATGGAAGGCTCTTTTAAGAATTTTCTCAAATTTAAGGGTTCCCAATTAGTTTCAATTGATTCGATCCCACTCTGGCACCATATTTGAGTGATTAGAAATGAGAGATGGACAAGTAGATAGAGGTTTTTCACAAGTTGCCATTTTATTAAATAAGGGTATGATAAATGCCTCGTTTTCTCTAACCTAATGAGAATTTCCCTACCTGTCCAACTAAGACTAATGGAAAAAAATTGGATAATAGGTATTTGTCCCTCACAATTATATATACAACAAAATCATACAGGTACCAACCACATGGCTATTTGGACACAATACAATAATATTCAAAGATTAACACTGTAAACGTATATCTTTGCAACCAGGGTTGGATCCCCTTCCCCAGAGAATAAATTCAGGATTTCCAAACAAAATTTCAAATCAAGAAAGTTGTTTTCAGTAGCCAAGTTCTGATCCAAACACAATACAAAGTTCTTTTAACTCCATAAGTCTTTCACTGAGCACTTTAATTTAATTGTCTTATTGCTAAACAGACATTATCACTCTTTAAAATGATTTTCAAAGTTCCACAATTCTTACTTGATAGACAAAAAGACTCTGGGTCTCATTACGAGGTTGCCGGTCCGGTAACAACGGTACCGGTATGCTTGCCGGTACAATTGTTACCGGACCAGCAAACTCCGAGTTGTGCTCGCGGGTGACTTTCATTCCATCAGGTCTGCCCTGGCGGAATGAAAGACACCCGCGAGCAAAGCAAGGCTTTAGCACCAGCACCGTTATGTACGGTGCCGGTGCTACAGGCATCACCCTTCCCATTGAGCCCTATGGGGCTGAAATGGGAATGGGGATATATCGGCACCCGCGAAAGGGCAATTACCGGATCCAGCAGGGCCAGAATACCCCGGTAATTGCCAATTCAAGGGTGCCGGATTTTCATGCTGGTATGTAAAACCGGTAAAACCGGCAAGGCTACCTCCATCCTCGTAATGAAGCCCTCTGTCTTAAAACGTTCAGTCAATATTTGAAACAATTTCTCTTCTTTAGAGAACATCTTCGTAAAGGGCATCCTTAAGGGCATGCCCTCAGGGCATCCTCCCATCTACTCCCCTTGAATCCTATTCTCAGGTGGCCAGGGAAAGGCCATCACTTTTGAATCCTGACCCTGGGGGTGGATATTCGAGGGAGGATCACCTTGGTGGAGGGACATTGGGGAGTGAGAGTGGGGAGAGGATGTCTTCAGATGAGACACAGTATTTCCCATTCCCTTTTACTGATGAAACTTCCTTTCCAGAAATATTTGTAGGATACTGTTGAACCCCATCTTTTTCTTCTATTAAAAATGACCCTCGAATATGTCATCAGCTTAAAGGGACAAGAAAGGGATCAGTCAGGAGGACACCTCCTCATTGGAGCAGGTTAGACCTACATCTACCTTTTCTTGTTAATGCAGGAAAATGGCAGAGTTTACGCTGCCATCTCCCTATCTTTGTAGGCTATTATCAGGCTGACCCACTTTCACACACAAAAACAATGTCCCACCTTCATGTGCCTTTATGACTGGGAGCAAGAGGAGGCAACTAGGAGTAATGCACACGTCCATTTTTGCACACCACTCTGGTATTGAGACGAAGAGGACTATGAACCACCACTACCATGACCAGGCATGTCCCACTAATTGGGGTCAGGCAAAGGACTTACACCTGCAGCTAGTTGAAAGGCTACAGGTGTACACAAGGAGGAGAGACCTGCTTGGAAAGGGAGTCCCACCTGGAGGAAGAAACCTGCTTGGGGAGAAGGATGCGGCAACCCGGTACATAGCAGGCTGGAGAGGGGCCGGTTTAGTGATTGTCGAATGCTGCAGGAGACTGAGAAACACGCCGCAGCCTGAACGGGGTGTGAGAAGGTCAGGAACCATGAAGAATCCAGTGCTGTGTATCCCCCACTGGAGTTGGGGAACACTGAGGACTCCAGGGAGAGCTGCCAAAGCAGCATGAAGGTTCTGAATAGTCAAGCACTGCTCGTCGGAGCTCCCGGTAAGTGAAAGATGAGCAAGAGACCGCAGAGGAGAAAACTGAAAGTACCCGCAGGAGCTGCCGGATACCGGTGAGTGACAGAGAGGGAATAGTTATGCCCGGGCACTCCAGGGGCTGGGTTTGGAAACAAGGAGATGCTGATCAGAGGAAACCTTATGACAAAATGGTCAGGAAAAAGAAGGAAAGGTTTGTGAATGCCAGACGTGCTGCAAATTGTTTCATGCATTATTGAATACTTAACTAAGGAAAAGTTATGCAAAGCACATGAATGTATCGCACAAGTGAAATTAAAGCAATGTATAATTATGAATACAGTGAAAGCAAGTCAAAAGCTTTGATGGACAATGTGAAAGCATGAATCAAATGAAAGGCAGTGATAAGGGCTGAGGAAACAAGTGAAAAGCAAGTAATAAGCACTTGTGAAGTGTGAACGTAAGGGGTTGAAATGGAAAACACTCCACAAAGTGAATGGTGTGAAAGTCAAGCTGTGGCAGAGGCAAGAATCTGCCCAGTTTAAAAATAACTGCATGACCCAGGTTGAAAGAGACAGTCTGTGTTGGCAAGGAAGTCCAACGAGAACAAGTGAATATAATCAAGTGCCAAGGGTTATGTAAAAAAGCAGATTCCTTGGACACATTTATACGGTTCCACAGGTAAGCTTTATTCTAGTTACAACTTAAGATGATACAGTGAACCACTGGGTCCCATCAGCCAGGCTAGGCTTCTCTAACTGCTAACTCCTGGAACCTTCACAACAGTCATTCCTGCATTCACACACAAACATTCTCTCCGGCACACCAACATTCTCTCAGCACCTGCATTCACTCCAAGCACAATACAACACATCTCCCTCCTTTCCACTCAGACCCAAATCCACGAAAGGGAACACACAAGGGACACACTAACACAGCACCTTTTTATACAAGAGATGGAACTCAGAAAAGGCGGGCAGCTTCCCCCCCAACATATTCAGTATCCGTAACATGGAAGGAGCCCCCCATTCTACACTTGCTGAGCTTTCATGCAGCACTCCTATAACATGGCGGGTCACAAACGCACCCCTACCAACCCAGATTGTGCGGACTTGCATGACCACTCATTTGGTATGGATTCACTCCCACTTGTACTATGGAAGGCATGACCCCCCCTTATCTACCCTGGTGGTAAATATACAACTCCCAACCACTTATACTACGGATGGCATGACCCCCTATCTGCCCTGGTGGGAAACACACAATTCCCAACCACTAACAATGACAGAAGGCAGGACCCCCCTTATCTACCCTGGTGGGAAACATACAATTCCCAACCACTTACAATGACAGAAGGCATGACCCTCCCTTATCTGCCCTGGTGGGAAACATACAATTCCCAACCACTTACAATGACGGAAGGCATGACCCCCCCTTATCTACCCTGGTTATGACATACTCAGTTCACAACCAGTCTTATCACTTCACATTGGTCATACAACATGTCAGTCCAAGACAGATTACAATACTTCTAAATTCATGTATGATGCTCAGCTCTATCCAGCATAACATAAATCATACAACGCCTATCTCTATATTCCTATTGGACAACATATGCAAAACTTCAAGAAGGCACTTCTTAGAAATTAAAACCCTAAAAGTCCTTGTTGCTTCCACGCAACCTAATGCTGAAATTCTTCAAATTCTGTCATGGCTACGGCATTGCATGACATCACGTTTCCTATAGCATTGTCAACATCTTCAAGTCTAGGACTGCATTGCTGAATATTACTACCCTACAATTCTTCAAAAGATTATATACTAGAGCAAATTTAAATAACTGCACATTATCACGTGCTCTAACCAGGCATCACAGGACCCATCCCAAACATCCACAAGAGGGGTGTATCTAGTTGTCCTGACTCACACCCACAGAAAAATACTTACTACTGTAACGGCTGCACACCTTTGAAATTAAAAAGCATGGTCATCTGAGCGAAAAAAATAAACGTCTTGCCATTTCATATAACGTTATTTTCACCGCTGGATGGGTCTTAAAATAAAATATGATGATACAGCACGACCAGCACAAAACAGATGCTTCCCTTTTCACCATCGGAACTTTAAGTTCACAGTACATTTTGGCTCTTAAGCTTCTTAAAACCTATCGAATTTCAGAACGTTGCGCAAAAAAAACGGAACCATTTTTCCGGCACATTGAGGCACGTCCTCCTCTTCTGTGTACGTTCTCTTCCCCCATCGTGCTCGATATTGTGACGCTTACATGATGGCACCTCTCCTTTCTGGATACGCGTCACTGTATTGTATGTGCTCCTCACACGATCAATACCAGGGCTACACAGAGTCATCCCTTGGAACCCACACATAGCTCTACTACGCAGCTCCACGCCGTTAAGGGTACTTTACTCGGGTACTCCGAGGCCTGCTGCATGACACGCCAAGAGAAGTGGTACGTCACGCACCTCCAAGCCGGAAGGACCTTTAGTCGATGTCTCCTGGAAAGGGCACACTCAGTGCATTCAAGCACAGGCTAACAGAATCCTCCCCGTTCTTCCAGTTCGCCATGTCCCCGATCCATGCCTGCTACGGCATCATTGCTGTCTGACTTCGGGGAAGATTGGAGTCCCATCACCACAACCATCCCTCACCGCTCATACGATCTAGGTGAGCCTAACGGTGTGCGGATGGGTGTTCCTCCTTTCCTCATAAGGCTGCATCATGCAGATCCTTCCATAGATTAAACAGTCTCTTTCAATGGCTCATTTACCCCTAGCACTTCCTGCTCTGAATCTGGGTCGTTACCTCCACTTTCAATTCACATAAATGCCCAAATCATCCAAAGTAGCTTCCTTCATTCTCTCCTGGTGTTCTGGGTACAGCGCTCCTTGACCCCTGGACCCCTTACTAAACTTAGGCACTACTTGAACTTCCCTTCTATTAGCCCTGGGTGGTAGACAGGGTCTTCTACTGATGCACAGCTCCCCTTCTCTATCTTCCCTGGTCTCAGCACAAGGGCTCATCTCCCCCTCTTTTTGGACTCTTACAGGGCCAAAGGTCTCCCCTCTTCAACGCCCTGGGTGATGGGACTTACTAGTTTGAGGGCAGTGGTTCCTTTCTTCTTTCTCTGCCCCCTTTCTCCCCCCCCCACAGCATATTTATCACTTAGAAACATTTCTCTTTTGCCTTGCAGGCCCCTTAATTGTCTTCTTGAAGAACATCCTCGTCGCCAGTGTAGAAAAGCAGATTACTTGCACACATCTATAAGGTCCCAAAGGCACGCTTTATTCTAGTTAAAATTTAAGATTATTTAGTGAACGACTGGGTCCCATTACCCAGGCTAGGCTTCTCCAACTGCTAACTCCTGGAACCTTCACGACAGTCATTCCTGCATTCACACACGAACATTCTCTCAGGCACACCAACATTCTCTCAGCATCATCATGCATCTGCATTCACTCCAAGCACAATACAACAGGTTATCAGTTGCGTGGCCTGTAGTGCGTGGACCGTGTGGTCCGACAGCTGCGCCTAGACTGAGTAACCCCTACTTGGAGTGAACCAAGGAAAGTTAAGATACTGAATCTGTTGTGCCTATCAATTATTGAAGTGATTCAAGAAATGAGAAAGCTGAGTGAACTGTTGACAAGTCTGAAAGGTTGCAAAGTTGGTTTGGAATACTTATTGAAAGTCAAGTGAACTGCCTGTAGTTTGGAAGCTAAAAGAGCAACTTTCTTGCTCAAGGGACCCCCAGGGCCTTTTTGGAGTGCATTGAACCTAGAGAAGGGAACCCAGAGGCCTTTTGGAACTGTGTTGAACTTGGTGAAGAGTACCCTAAGGTCTTTTGTGTCAAACTTTTTTGAACTTGGGAAAGGGCCTGAAACACAAGCCAAGGAGCTGGTAGAAGCTTGGAACTTTATTTTGAACACCGTTTCTTTGGTTGCTGACAGCCTTACACATTGTATATCTTTAGTTGTGAGGGTAAGGATAGGTTTTGGACACAGAGAGACTTTTGAGTTGAACTTAATGGTAGAGACTGTTTAATTTTTTTAGGTAGGGAAATCCCACCTTAGCATAGGACACATTAGGCCTTACTCCTTCCTGCAAATAAGAAATACATCCTTGATTTTGGAAAAAGTGAATCTGTTGTCTGCGTCTTACTTCATGATGCCTTTACACAGGATGGTTTTTCCACAGTTCATGACAACACAACAATGGATGGATATTTCACAGTTCATCACAACACAATAATCGACTTGCCACTTGCTTGCCACCATAACCTTCTACCACATTACAGTAATTCAATATCTCCTTCCTGGCCTAATAACCTGCCAGGACTGACCACTAATAGTTCCATTCCTGGTGTACTCACCTGGCAGGATAAACCTTCTACCACTAGTACAAGTACTCTATGGTGAGGCTGCTTCAAACTTTCCACACTTCAATCCTCAAGGCAGAAAAGTTAAATCAACTACTGCTTCATCGATAAGTCACAACCCATTGACAATGTCTCTCACTCTGATTAATTTGCCTCAGGAAATGCAGATTATATTCCTCTACCCTTTGATAATTGTTACAAGGAGGGCTTCCACTCTGCCATCTTTGTTCTCTCTCAATGGCCCTTCTTTGGCTTTGGCAATATTGATTTTCCTTAATTTCCTTTCTTTGGATTTGACAATATTGATTATAATGTTCTTGTATAAATGCTCTTCCTTTTAAACCACATTCACTTTGAATGATACCTATTCCAGCGCATCTGCCAGACAAACCCTAACTGACATCCTCTTTTTCGTTCCCTCTCCAGATCTCTGGACCCCTCATATGATCTCTATGCTCTGTCCTGTCTCCTCCTCTCCCATTAATGGTGGCACCCGTTGGAAAGTCCGTATGGATCCCTTTGACTCCTCTAGAGTCTTCATTATCGTCTATCTAAATGGTACTGTCATGGTGCAAGGCCCTCAGGCTAATCTCCTCCTCTTTGATAGACGGTTCCCTCCCCTCATCATCTTCCTCTCATCTCCAGCTGTCCCCTACTCTCTTCCCCTGGCTACCTTGCCCTCCTGTACTTCCTCCTATGCCCCATCTCAAGCTCCCTCCACACTTCCGCAGGGCGTACTTCTGATCTGTACCCCTCCCTGGAAGGTCTTTAAGGCAGGCAACCTTCTCCATCTCGCTACTCTCATTTCTCACTCAGCTGTAAAACACTCCTCTGACATCTGTCACCTCCTAGAAGAACTCAACCTCGATGTCCTTGGTCTCACCGAGACATGGTTCACGGCCAGCTCTGTCACGGGTTTTGACACTCTCCCCCCTGATGGCTACAATATCCTCCAAGCCCCCAGATCCAACCACCTGAAGGGGGTATAGCCTCATCTTCCCTGAGTGGAGTCCTGCCTCCCTCATTCCCACTTAAGCTTACTCCTCGTTTGAATGCCTAGTCTGCAGGCTCTCTCTCTCTCCCAGCCACTCTCTTACTGTTGCTACTCTCTACCTGCCCCCTGGGCAATTCACCTCTTTTCTGTCTGAGTGGGCTGACCTCTCCTCCTCCCTCTTGGCCTCAACCACTCAATTTCTCCTCCTTGGTTATCTCAACATCCACCTGTCCATCATCTGCACTCTTTCATGACCTCTGCGACTCTCTCTCCCTCTCCATCCTTCCCTCCAGCCCGACTCACTCTGCTGGGCACAAACTTGATGTCTGGATCTCTTCCGGACTCCCCCTCACTGCCCCCTTACCACTCCTCTCTCCTGGAGTGATCACTGCCTCCTCTCCTCTCATCTCTCCATCACCTCCCCCCAAGCCAAGTCCGCTCCTAGATTGTTACCCACCTTCTCGGACATCTGGCCCATGAAACGTGTTTCAGTCGAGACCTTCACTGCAACCTTCTCCCCCCCTCTTCCACTCCAGGTTGATTCACACCATGGCACAGCTTTCTCTCTTCTTTACTCCTTTATTTATGCTACTCTTGATACTCTTGCCCCCGTCATGAGGATCTGTTTGAAGCCAAAGCCAAGTGCAATTCTTGGTATGACTCTGACCTAGCTATACTTAAACAGAAGTGTAGGTTGGTGGAGAGGAAATGGAGGTCATCCTCTGACAAATTGACCTGCCGCCTCCTCCAAAGGCAATACCGACTCGCTGTCCGCTCTAAGAAGAGAGTCCACATACAAGCCCGCGTCTATGCGGCATCTGACAATTTGGCCGAAGACTTCAAAATCTGCAGGGAGCTGGCCAACCCTGCTGCAGTCGCCACCCCTCCTCTCACTTCCCAGTCTCTTTGCAATGCCCTTGCCTCTCACTTTATCTCTAAAACCCAGGACATCCTCTCCAACCTCTCCTTTGCTCCCCCTCCTTCTCCCTCTTCTTCTCAGCTTGCTGTCCCTCCCTCATGTACCCCATTCCCCTTTCTCCTCCTTTTCTCTTTTCTCCCCCGATGAGATAGCTAGACAAGTCCGATTTATAAAAAACACATCAAAACAGGTCCATCCCCGTTCCCCTAAAACCATTAAGGACCACATTGACACCCTTGCTCAGCCCTTGCAAATTTATGCAAGCTCTCCTTTGCCTCTGGCTATTTCCCCTCCACTCCTAAGCACTCCCTTGTGCATCTGACCATAAGAAATCCACTGCTGATCCATCATGTCCGGCGAACTACCACCCAATTTCCATTACTCCCTTCTTTGTTAATTTCATGGAAAAGCTGGCTATCTCTCAGCTTAACCTTCATTCCGACTCTTTTGACTCCCTCCACGACCACCAAGCTGGCTTCAGAGCTGCCAGAAGCACAGAAAATGCTCTCCTGAACATCCATGAAGACCTGCTCTCCAACCTCAATTCTATCATTCCCTCTGTCCTCATCCTCCTTGAGCTCTCTTCTGCGTTCGACATGGTGAACCATACTACCCGGCTCAATCGTCTCCATGACAACCTGGGTATCACTGATCATGCTCTGGCCAGGTTGACCTCTTTTCTCTCTGATCGACCCTCCTAGGTACAACTTTGGTCCTTCCTATCGTCTATCTCCCTCTCCACATGTGGTGTCCCCCCAGGGGTCTAACTTCTCGCACTTGCTTTTCAACCAATACCTAGCAACTCTTGCTTACTGCATCTTCATGTTCTGCTCAACTTTCCAGTGCTATGCTGACGACACCCAACTCATTTGCAGATTTCCTTCAATCCCCTCCTCTCCTTCCCTCATCTCCGATTGTCTAATCACAATTCAAAACTGTTGTGCCGCTAATGATCTATGTCTAAATGCCAACAAAACTGAGATCCTCCTTATTGGTACACCATCTCCATCCTTTCCTCTCACTCTCTGGCCGGCCTCCCTTGGCCCTCCTCCTACCCCCACCTGCGCAGGCTAAGAACCTCAGTGTTTTCTTTGACTCTACACTTTCCTTCTCCGCACACATCTCTGATGTCTCCAAAAGTCAAACTTTTTATTGCACCACCTTAGAGGTACTCTGCTTTTCCTCTCCTTCCCTCAAAAGCTCACTGTCTCCCAAGCTCTGGTTCATTCCAGACTTGATTATTGTAACAGCCTCTTTCTAAGTCTACCTGCCTCCACTCTCCACCCTCTACAACTAATCCAGAACAGTACTGCAAGACTTGTCCTTGGCCTCAAGTCCTGGGACCGTATCTCTCCAGCTCTGAAATCCCTTCATTGGCTCCCAATGGATGCAAGGATTACATTTAAAACCCTATGCATTGTCCACAAGGCTTTCTGGGGCCTGGGTCCAAACTACCTTCAACTATCGCTCTGTAAATACCTCCTGCCACGAGCCCTTTGCTCCTCTACTTTTAACTTCCTCGGAGTTAGTTGTTTGTAAGGAAAAGAGCTTGGGGTACATCTCTGTCTTTGGCTGGTGCCTCCCTTTGGAACAGGTTCCCGGCCACCTTGAAACTTGAGGAAAACCATCTCCAGTTCCGGAAGCATCTCAAAACCTTCCCCTTTGCCTCTGCCTTTGCCCCTCTTCTTTCCTGTTGATCTGTTTCTTCTTCTTGGCATCATGCACCTGGCCACCCTATGTCATTCGGGCCCAGGTACCTGCTCACCCTGCCACTCTCCTGCACTGCCTCCAGGCCACCCTCTGCACTAGGGCACTGTATCTGTACCCATACAGCCCCCCCGACATTTCTTCTGCACTTATCAGGTATACCATATTTGACTAACGTTTCATTTCGCACTTGCTGGCTGCACTACCATGGTTTTTTGTCCTTATTTATTATTTATTTATTTAATATGTATTTCTGTTTTCTGATTCACACTTTCCACTCCCCCCCTTCCGTGCACTTTCCCCTTTTCCCTTTTCCATGCACTTGCGCTTTCTTAAATGTCACTGGGCCAAGTAAGATCGCTGTTTTCTTTTTTTGTACTCCCTTGTTCCCCTCCCATTTTGCTTGATTGCGCTCTGAACCAATTGTGTACGAGCGCGATATAAATAAAATATAATTTCATTTCATTTCAATATTCTTCCCTTTTGGCTTTGGCAAGCGTGGTGACAATATTTGTTTACACTTGAGATAAATAATATCCCCCTTTGGCTTTGACCTTACTTATTGCTATTTATCTATTCCCATGTACTGCACTATCTCCCCCCCCTTCTCATGCACTTGCGCGATCTGAATGACAACTGGGCTAGTAGGATCGTTGTCTCTCCTCCCTTTGTTCCCCCTCCCTTGCCTCATCACACCTTGAAACACTTGTGTATAGGCGCGTTATAAATGCCATATCATATCATATCATATCATATCATATCAACATGGTGGTTACAATGTTCCTCAACTTGTTCTTTCTTCATTTAAGAGTTGTGCCCACTTTGGCATGGTGGATACTACGTTCCTCAATTCTGTCTCTTTGAACATAAGAGTTATGCTTAATTGGTTCCATTCAATAGTTTGGTATTCAAAAATGTTATCAGGAGTCAGTGGTCTGTTTCGGAGCACCTCGGGGGTTCCCTGACAGAGGCAGGTCTTTCTGTCTGCCTCCAATAGACCCAGTGATCCTTCTTCCTTTGTTGGGTTTGCACTTACCTCTGACAGCTCCGGTAACATTTCCCTCTCTGGCGCCTCCTGTAGCTGGAGATTTCGCTGCTCCACTCTCACTCCAGTTAATGCCACATACCAGAGTCACACGCAGCAGCACCAGGAGAGCTCCTCTCTCCCTCAAAACAGCCAGTCTTTTTACCACTTCCTGCTGCGCATCTTCTATAGTCTACATGGATTGTGACCTCTGCTACTTCCACAACAGGGTGTCCTGTTTCCAATAAAGCAGTGGCTCCATTTAATTTCTTCTGTCTGCTGCTCCCACTGCTTATTCGCAATGGCCTGCACCTGAGGGGGTTTTAAATATTAAAAAGTCCTGCTAAGGTGTGGGTCTTTAGCACAACTAGACTACACACTTTAGTTATGGTCCTCCTAGCCCCTCTTCCTCATCCAGTACCTAGAGCATTATGGGAATTTAAGTCCCTAATGTTTTTGTTCCCTTTAACATTATAGGCTTCACTTTTACTGTAGGCCATAAAGACCGTGGGATCATTAGGGAAGTTGGTTGGCATGTTCTCCCAATTATCCTGACCCGGGTCCCCTCCCATATGATCCTAACACAAAACATCACCCCCAGGGTAAGGATTAGGAAGCATCTACCTTTTCCTGGCCATATGAGAAGGACACCTCACCCTATGGAAACCTTTAGATTGAGTAACAATATAGTTATGCAGAGGTTTCAGGCTCCTAAAAGGAATAAGTGTTCATGAAAAAAAAACAAGATCAAGAAAAATAGAATTGTTATAGGGAACATCTGTTATTTTCCTTTTGCTGTAGAAGTGTGATGCTTCATTTTAGGCAAGCGTCATTGAAGGGATGTTGAACTGACTTTTCTGTATTTATAGTGAAAACAACGTGTTTGTATGCTTCTTGCTGCTGATTGGCTCTCGTTCTTGGCCTTGTTTGGATCCTCCTCATGCCTTCTTCACCTTTGTGCTCAATGTTGGCAGACAGGGGTGTCTCTCCTTTGCAGAGTGTGATGTTGCTGAGATGCACCAGGCACACCTTCCTTGAACTTTCACAGCAGTCTGTGTGACCGCCTTCATTATGAATGGTCCCTCGAATCGAGGTTTGTGCCACCATCGTGAGAGGTTCCTACACGTGACGTTATCCCCTGTAAACAGTACTAGTGGTTTCATTAGAATATCTGGATCAACTTGTTCATTTGCTTGATCAATTATTGTTGAACCTCCTACCCTGTTGGTATCAGTCGAGACATACATTTAAGAGATTCTGTCATAGATGTCAAATAATTGTGTATTTCTTTCCCTAAAACAGTATTGCATAGGGCAAATAGGGCTAAAGGAAGGCAATGGAGCCAACCTTTTTTCATTGTCTTTTTTTCATTTGGCAATTCGCTGCTTTAGGAGGCCATTGAGGTGCTCACAAATGTCATTTGTTTGTGGATGATAAGCTGACCAGAATGTATGCTTTATACCCGACAGGATAGTGATGTGTTCAAATACCTCATTTACAAAATGCAGTCCATTGTCAGACTGGAGCACTTCGCACACTCCCCACCTTGGAAATACCTAACATGCAAAGAACTTCACAGCACATGTGGCATCTGGATGTGTGCATGGGCCTGATTTGATTCCTCAGGAAAAGGGACATATGACCACTAGCTTACACCTGTAGCCATTACAAGTTTGGAGCATATCTACATAGTCAATATGCAAATGCTGAAATGGTCCAGTGGGACGGGGTATTGCTCCTGTCACTTTTTGTAGAGTATGCCCAGCAGTGAATTTCTGGCATGTCAAACAATTTGCAATGCAATTAGCGACTTGTTCTGCCAAATTCAGGACAACCCAGTCATCTGAAATCAGTACTGCAAGGCACTCTCTTGATGTGTGTGCTGGCTAGTGAAATTGGTCTAGTGCTACTGTAAGCAGCCCTAGGGGCATGGTTGGTTTCCTGGTGCTGACCTGCCTCAGTGCATCTTTGTGGGACAATGAGCACCCCCTTCATTTCCATAAGTCTTGTTATTCTGGTGGTGCCCGTCCTTGTAGTTCGTTAATTTGTGCTATGAGTAGCATATAAAAACCCTCCTTCATCACCATGTTGCATGCACATGTGTATTTTTTCAGTGCACTCGCAATGTCAGATATTTTGGGAAAATATGATGCTCTTTTTGCTTCGAGTTCGGCAGCCTCGTTGCTGTGAGAAATCAAATCCATACCTCTGGTGTGCGCTGTGCACTTCACCATGGCGATGGCTGAAGAAAGGTGGAGTGCGCCTATGAGCCTCTTCAATAGTGGGAACATGCTGCACTGGTGTGCTGTCTGCATGCAGGAAACCACTCCTCTTACAATGTGACAGTCCTGCATGTACTGTTGATGTCACGTAGGTGGAGCCGGAATGCACCATTAATGCCTCTTCTTCATGCGCTTCAAGTGCCAAAATCAGAGCTACCAATTCTGCAGCTTGTGCTGAGACAGGTGCTGGCATTTCCCCTGACATGTGGTATTTCATCATGTACTTAGTGCAATTATGTGCATTATCTCAATCCTTCACAGGTTCTGCTATAAATCTGGCTGGATTTACCACTAGGCACCTGAAAATTTTAATCAATGGTTTGATATAATTACTTCATGACCAGAGGCTCTCTGTGTAGTCAGTGTGCTATGGGGCTTTTCAAGTATGGCATATAGGGCAAATAGGGCATGCTCAAGATATAATGTAACTGTGCAGCCCATAGTTATACTGGCAGACGTCTCAATCACAAAAGCTGCTGCTGCCATTGCTTGCCCACAGGGATAATTACCTCTCACTGAGGAATGCTAATGGTTTAAGTCACATTGTAGTTTTGTGTGTGAGGACAGCCGTCATCACTACTCGATTTGAATGGGAGAACAAAAGGATTTCTTCATTGTAATCAGGGATCCCCATCACGGGAGCTGTGCTAATTGCTAGCTTCAATTCAGCAAAGGCGTCTTTCATCTCGCCTGTCTAGGCTATATCACTGTTAACCTTCTGTGCCTCCTTCAGTCCTTGAAAGTGGCCCTACATACATGCTGTAGTCAAAAGCCCATGCCCTGCAATAATTGCAAAGGCCTAGAAAGTGCTGAAACCCTTTCATTGCCCTTAGCTTGGGAGTTTTCATTATTGATTCCTTTGATATTAGCTCACCTACATATAGGACTTCTTCCTGGCAATATTGCATTTTTTCTTTGTCATCTTTGTACCATTTCATGGCCAATACTGTAATCAGTCTCACTTAGTCTCTCCTGCACACTTCCTCCATGTTGCTCAACACTAAAGGATAATCTGCATATTGTATTTATTTATTTATTTATTGAGTATTCTTAGGTGCCTATACAACAAAATAGTGTTTCCAGGTGCCAAAAGACATGGGAAGGGAATGAGGGGCGTAAATAGTAATGGTAATAAAGACAGTAAATGTACAATTGTGGTCTTACTAGGCCGTGTGACGTGACATTCGGACATGCAAGTGCAATGAAGTGAAGTGCGGGAGATAGGGGAGGGAGGAGAGAGCAAGTTATGGGCAAGTGGTGGTGAGAGCCCGGGAGGGAAGTGCCGAGGGGTGCCAGGGGAGTGGGCCACTGGCTAAGTGCAAGTGTGGAGGAATCCCAAGGGTGGGATGCACGGTCACCAGGTAGAAGGCCCACAAAGGATAAATCTCAACAACCCTCCCGTCACTTTTTTCACTGGGCACACAGTTGTGTTACATGGGGATTCTAAAGGCACTAATATACCTTGTCACACTAATGCGGCAATAGTATCATATGTTTACCGTTGTCAGCTTCTTTTGACGTGGGATATTGTCTTACTCGTGGTAAAATAGCTCCTTGCTTGAATTGAATTTTGACTACTCCCACTCCTTTCAATAGACCAATGTCAAATGTACTGCTGGTCCACAATGTGCTCGGTATGGATGCCAAATCTTCCTGGAGAAAGGACAGTACTTTCTTTTTTTTCTTTCTTTTTTTTATTGTGTTTTAGCCTACAAAAATAAGCTTTTCACAAACAGAAAAAATATTTCAATCATATACAGTACTTTCTTTACTAGTGACATTCTCTGAGGTATCCCCCTATCTTCACATTTTAATTGATATGTAAGACTTAAATTAAACATCACTTCATCATCTGAGTCATCATCTGTAAACAAGCTTTCATCTGTTAAGTCAGCCAACATATGTCCTTCGTGAAGAGCTATCACTGTTCTTAGTTTGTCCCTTCCTCATCAACTCCATGTAAGATTACACTGTCTTCCCTCACTATTGCTGCTTCTAACTCCACTGTATTTATCTGCCCTTCCTCCACATCTGTGGGTACTTCTGGTGGAAACAAATATTCTGTGGGTAACCGCAATAGTCTGTCCTGTATTCTTCTGAGCCATGCTAACAATATGTATACTTCATGCAGGAATACTTCCAGGTTCAATTGCACTCCTCTTTGTGTTTCCTGACAATAAAATGCTGTTATTAATTATTGTGTATTCATATAATGAATCCCTGGGGTAGAACATATTATCCCTGGGTCAGTGAATGGAATTGTCATGTTTAGTTTTCTGTGGGAATATAATAATGGCATAGACATGTGTTCTCCTATGGTGATCGGTAAAGAGTCTGTAAAAGGAACCCTAGTTGTCACCCCAAAAGATCTTTGTGTGTTCATGGCAATACCTGACCTTGGGAACCGTCCCTCTTTAACCCAAGATCGCACCCGTATCCACTGAGAAGGAACATGTTTTTTCACCTATGGTCACCCCGAACCTTGGTTCTTCTTGTGTTCCTCTTGTGGGTCTGGTGTAATCGATAGGTTGGAACACATCAAGTCTTTCTGTAGGCTGTCCTATTGTGGATACATTGTGGATACATCTCCAGTCCTGTGCCAGTGAAAAGCTTCCATCCCACTACTGTCACACCCCCTATTCTATGTGTAGGTGCCTGTCTCCCCCAATATGTTTGCATTCCATCGTACCACTGCATGCTGTTGTGCTGGTGCCGTATCTGTATTGGTGCTTGTTGTATCTTCATCTGGGCTTGCTCTGTGTGCATTGGTGCTTGCTGTGATTAGGATGGCATCCTTGTTGCGTCTGTTGCATTGATGGCTCTTGTTCCTGATAATGCATGTGACATTCAGCCTAATATTCAGGTTTCTCTGCGCTATATGGTGGGGGCTATGCTGTCCCCCCTCTTGTATCTGCTGCTTGCCCATTCTGTTGCATTCATCCCCTGCTTCTGGATATGCATGAAATGTGTTCCATATTCCCACATGTTCAACATCGCTGTGGCTGTCCTCCAAATCTAGGTTGCCCCCCATTAAACCTTCCTCCTTGTGTAGCTTGAAATACGAACCCTCTGCCTCTGGGTGCAAACCCTCGCCCTTGTGTAAAATAATGATACTCTCCCCTTCCTGAAAAATGTTCATTAGCTGCTGGCTTTACCTGCTGTGCCCCTTGTGTATTAAAACGTTCTCTGCCACTTGTCAATATTGCTCCTTCCACTGAAAATGTCAACAATTTCTTCTATACTAACTTTGCTTCGTCAATCTGCCTGTCCTCAACTTTCTTTCTGTGTTCCTCTTGCTTTAACCGGCAATGATGAACAATCGACAATTGTATCTCTGCCCATGGCTTTGCTTCCATTCCCACAATCTTTCTCAATTGTGAATGCACTTCCTCAGGAAGTTCCTGACATAAAATATCATTAAAAATAGTTATGTTTTTGTCCCATGGTTCTCTAATTTCTAACCGTCATTTATCCTAAGCCGTAGGATCTTCATCCTCTCTCACTTTACGAGTAATAATTGCGCTCATGTTTGACGAGTCTGGGTAATGAATCCTGAGTGTTCTTCATATGTCTGCTTCACAATTATTAAAAGATGCTCCATCCATCATGGTGTGTATTCTGTGCTGTCACCCCATGATATCCTGCTTGCTTCCAAATGTCATATGATTGCTCCCCTAACATGGCAGCAAGCATGCATGTTATATCACCTCCGGCTAGGGTCATCCCAACTGTCATTCTCTCTAATTCAAATATCTATTTACCTGCCCCTGTTGTAAGTGGTGGCAATTTACAAATGAAATTATTTTTGTCCATTTGTGGCCATGGAATGCATTGCGGCAGTCCTCCGCCTTTCTCCAATAAGGAGAACTGTGTAAACACAGCACCCTCTCTGAGTGCAGCAGCTCCATTTGTCTTTGTCACCGCAGTTGTCTTACTAATTCTCTTCCGTCCTGGTAAATTCCCCAATCTATTCATGTACGATGTTCTCTCTTCTAAACTATTTGATCGCATCTTCCGGTGTCTGGAATATTCAACGAGCTCTGGCTTCCTCACTGGTTCTTCCAAATCTAAACAGGCTATCTCTTTCCCTAACCCCATGTTTGTAGTAGGAGCTTGTGCAGCCTCCTCCTCTCCACTTTCATTTCTGTCTTCATCTTATAACATAGTGTTATCACTGTCATCACCTTCATCGTCTTCTCCATCTTCAAAATCTAGTCTCCTAAGGGGACTCATCCAATATGTTGCACTCATTACATCCTCCAATATATTCCTACCGCCATCTTGCAGAGACCCTCCTCTACTCCCCTTTTAGCTACTGGTACCATCCCTCCTGCTCATGTACAGATGTTAATCCTCCTTCGTATGGCCCCTTCTTCTCCTTCCTCTGGAAGAGTATGCTTTTCAAGAATCTTATCCACTTCCTTGCGGCATCTTTCTAATCTTCTCTATCTTTCTGTCTGTTATTGTCTCTTGTCTCTCTCTCTCTCTCTCTGGGAGCGTACGCCCCCTAATAATATCATTAAGTTCTTTTCATCACCTTTCCCTACTTCTCTCCATATCTCATTGTCTCTCTCTTTCCCTTCCTCTCTTAATTTCTATTTTTTGCTTGCATCTTCTCATTTCTTCTCCCTTTTTCTGTCTGCTTCGTACTACCTTTCCATCTCCCTTTCTTCTTCTTTCCTTCTTTTTACTCTCTCTCTCTCCTCTTTTCTCATCTTCCAACACCCGTCTTTCTGAAACTTCCCTTTCTCTTTCTTTAAAATTGTCTATGCCCATTCCATACAACTTGAGTTGTATCTGTCCTCCTACCCATTCATTCAATACAATGGCTGTCTCATCATTGTTTCCCTGCCGGCCTCTCTGTTTCTGGCCCTCCTCCTGGGCTTCTACCAGTTTTACTTGTAAGTCTCGGCACTCGTCATATTCCATGTGTGTGGAAATTGGTTTTTGCTTACTTCTTTTTTCTCCACTTATAATGTCTTCACTACTGTATGTGGCAGGCGTATATATTGAATTAGCAAACCCTGCTACTGCTTTTAATAATCGTAATGGATATAATCAAAACATTTTGCCTGCTGTGTCCTTCGCCCACTGTGTGTGGTATTTAATAATGTTGTCCTTATACCAGGGTAATACTTTGCACAAGTGGATAATGGAAGTGTCTCCAATGATAATACTTCACAACTTAATTTAACAATACTTACCAAATTGTATTTCAATTCTCGCTCACCCTCGTGTACATTCATTTCACACCCTTCCCCAACAATACTTTGCTTGCACTTAATACTTCTGCGTCTCTCTCTGAGACCACGCCTCCTGCATCATCCAATGTTTCAGAGCGCCACCACAAATGCTACTCATGTTCCGAACAGCCCCACCTCGCTGTTCCCTCTAAAATTTTTGAGTGGCACCACTACCATCACTCATGTTCTGAGCAGCCCCACCTCACCTATTCCAAACCAGGCCACACTCCTCAGTCCACGCCACAACTTCACATTCTCCATAATATATACCAATATACAAAACAAGTCCACTTTTCACAAAGCCTAAGCTGTCTTACAACATGAGACTGGCGCAAAGCAATTCCAACACAAATAAATACACTACAGCTGTCTTCCCAACTCATGGTGAGGTATTTGTCTCTTCTTATTTTTACTCCGTAACAAGGTTTACCAAGTGTAATCCCACTCCACACAAGCCCCCTCCATAGTGTTCTGGCCACGGCAGGGACCACTCGACAATCCAACGATTCCTAGCAAACCATCACCTCTGCTACCATCTGTTAAGACAGCCTGAGAAGTCCCAAATTACACAGAGATTCTGAAACCAGTTCAAACTGGATTCAGTAATGGAAATAGACAAAGTAGAGGTCACACCACAGCTTTATTATCATCCGAATAAAGCAGGGACAGCATACAAGTATAATATTTTAGGCCGCCTCAAAATGCTTATCAAAAACAATGGTTTAATTTTCAACATTTGTCATAGCTGACATCATACTGTAATCTTAGTTACCAAAACCTATGGGATACGGGGATTGGCTAATAATGGTGATTACATATACATTCTATAGGGGTTCCATTTCTAATTGGGTATCGCTTGTCTGATGGCTGCTCCTGTGACTAAATTGATAACGGTAAAAAGACATAATTTCGACAATGTGTAATTGGCTGGCACCTTGCTTCATGGGTGGCGTAACATTAGAGACGTTTATTGGATGGACAACGAACAGGTTGTCAAAGAATGAGCCAGACAAGAGTAGGGGGAGAGAAGTCCATGGACTGCTATCCTTTCAATGAAAGAAGATACCGTCCTTCATTTCTAGGCCATGATCCAAGGTGATCTCTTTGTATTTGGCCTTGTGTGCCGTCTTGTGTCTGGGGATACGCATGAGGAGTAAGACAGGTGTCCTATCTGTGTTTGTTTCTAATGAATAGATAGTGTTCTTCAACTACAGGTCACGTGTGATGGGACCGTGGTTGGAATTATTCCAACCTTCATTTATTGGGAATTTAGCTAATATTAATGTGAGTGTTATGGTTTCTTTTACCAGTGGGACATTTGTGAGTTCTTCTTCATGGAGTCTTTTGGCACATGGTTGCCCTGCACCTGGCTTATAAAGACTGATTGTACTCTTAATTAGATGTACATCTTTTTGTCTTGGGAATTGTTATCTTGTGCTTTCTCTCTGCCGTTCCTATCCTCCCTTATTCATGGTAACCTTGGCTTGAGTTGGTAGCTACTGTCTGAGCTCTGCATGGAACCTTATTTTGTTACTTAAGCATTTTGTGTTCTTGTGAAGCCTTGAGACCTTTTGTTTAATTTAGAGGCATATCATATTGGAAAGGATGGCTGCCTATTACTGTTGTGTTTCTATGTTAATGAGCTATATTTGCATGTCGTTTATGTTGCATTCAGCTTATACATTGCATGTCAGTATTGTTCATGTCTTATTGATGCTATGTTAATATTTTTATCTATAAATGTATGTCTTACCTAGTGTTCACGTTCTTCATGTTGAGTGCACATTTGCTTCGTGTCTAATGCATGCACATGTATTTTGACAACGTTAATTTGGTTTACTCATGCCATCCACAGCTTAGATTGTGTCCATTTCATGCTGTACCTGCCTGGGATAAGGGTGGTATGGCTGGCTTAATGAGTAACGTTTCTCACTGGTGCAGTATTGAGCTGGGGGAGGGGCAAGAGCTGTGGTTGTTGTATTCATCTGCATCTCGATACTTGTGTGTCCCCAGGGTGGATGAAAACAGCCAATTTTGGGCAATGCCGCAGGGCCACCCAAGGCGAGGCAGGGTAACTGATGTTACTATGTGGCAGGCCTGGGAGAGGGGCAGCCCCCACCCCCAAGCCTGCTCATCTCCCCCCACAGACACAGAGACACGCAGTCTCCAGCATACAAAAGCAAGGGTGAGGTGTGAACAATCACCTCACCCTTACACCAAGCAACAAGGTGCTAAGCACCAGGAAGGTAGCTATCAGGCAGGGCGCAGGGTCAAGGACCTGCCCCCCTTCCTGGGGGCATAGACAGTTGGCTACACCAGCCTGGGGGCTGGACTACAGCTCCTACACTATGCACATCAAAGACCCAGGGTTCCCCTGGGTCTTATAAATAAGAGCAGCATGCTCTAAGAAAACACTACTTGTTTGTGGACCCTGAACGGGGACCCAAACAAACAGGAGTTTCGCTGTGCACTCAGCGTCCGCCAATCTTTGTTTCTTTACTTTAACACGTTGACCGTGCACTCACCATTGTGTATTTCTTGACTTCTAGTGTTCGCCGTACACGCGGCGTCACTTTCTCTCTTGAAACATTGTACTGTTTCAGTAAATCCCTTGTGGCTCCCCCTGCTTCGCAGCTAGCGTGGATAACCAAACAAATGTGAAAGGCCCAGCTGAGTGATCCAGGAAGTCATGAAGCTACAGCAGGAGCGGGCTGAGGAAGTGCGAACGAAGGAACCCGGCGCCGCGGCAACATCATTTCAAGTATGTCGGCCACGGCGCCGGGCAGAGGCAGCAGTGCCTCCCGCTCATGAAGAGGGGCTAAATGAAATAGACTAAGCCTCTGTTTGGAGGAAAGGCAACAAAACAAACAGGCTCGCTAGCACATGGCCGCCCTATCTAGACAGGGGGGGCGCGTATGCCATAATAAGGACCTCCATTAATTTTGCTTCCAGTTGGAAGCAAGGCAACACATAGCAACATGGTCCACGATAACATTGACTGATTAGTAAATGCCAGAAAATAAAATTTGTAGCCACCAGTTTGTATAGTACAGAGGTGAAGCATCTCGCCTACAAACCTGAAAACAGGGTTTCGAGCCTTGCGGTCGTCTGGCAAAGCATAATTTCACAGATGACACTCAATATTGCTCATTTTTGGTACAAAATTATAACAAATCATAAAATTAAACAGGAGCACGTGGGGAGGCCGAAATAGAAACAGCAGGCCAACATTTGTTTGTGTAAACGGGCACGGGGATGCTTATACTCTAAAGGGGTGTGTGGGTAAAGCTGCGAAGTTGCAAAAACCATCTGCACACCCATGTTGTCCACACCCGGTCAAGTGGCTCAGCGAGTAGAGCGCTAGCGTCGACAGCTGTGCAGAGCCTGTTGATGCAGGTTTGAATCTTGGCAGGGCCTAACTCAGCCTTTTATCCCTCCAAGGTCAATAAATAAGCACCACACGCCCTGGGCAATATTATTCACAATCCAATGAACGTTACAGAAGCCATTTCATATTTTGTGAAGGGGGTTTTCCATAATACTGAAACTGGATAGCAGATAAAGTGCACAAAGTTGGACGATACAGGCCCAACAACAGCCAGTTACCAAAAGCATGCAGTAGCATAGACAATTTTTCGTGCATACAGAATTTTATGACACAAACAAACAAATTGAATGGTGAATCATTAGTCACGTGTTCACAAAGACAGTTAGGTAACCGCACAAAGTTCAAAAGGGAATAAAGTATTTGCAATTCTTTTACTTAAACAGGCAAAGAATAATGGCTCCCAAGCACAAACCACAAGAACCCACAACACCACCACAGAAACCCAAATCACCCCACTTGTTGGCAGCAATAGAAGCAGCCGAGCATGTGGCCTGGGTCAGGGAAAACATATACGGCCTAGCTAAAGAAGGGGTAAGCTTGCCACCAGCCATGGAGAACGACCCAACCCCAACAAAGAAAAGAAAGCCCGTAGAAGGCATGGGAAAAGGTAACAAAAACAAAAAACTGTCTCAATTATGTGTAAACATGAGTGAAATGCAACAATTATTGCTTGAAATCAGGGGTCAACAGCCACCTCCCCCAGGTGGGACCGTTTCCCCAAGCCCCACCACTCCACTTAAACCCAACATCATTATAGACCCCCCCACCGCTCACAACAATATTAACAACACCTATGTCACCACCTTTAACAGCGCCCTTGCCGCTCACAACGACAACACCAACAGCAGCCGCTACAGGTCCACTTGCGCCAACAGCGGCATCACCAGATCCGACAGATGCACTGAAAGCATTGGCAAACCCCAGTGCAAACACACTGGGGCAGATGGGGGAAACAGCAACAACCCAGCAGACATGTTAATGATCAGCAGTGCCCAACTAGACCTAAAGCCGAAATCCTTCAAAACAGAAATCCTGAACAGATACCAAAGATGCCTGGCATGGAACATTGACATTACAATCAAAGAAGCCATATTGGCAAAAGAGTTCATCAAAATCTTTTATCTTATAGAAGCCCAACACAAAGGGAGAGATGCTTTCAGGGATCGCAAAAAGATAGAGGAAAAAGCCATAGCTAGGAACGCCCAGGTAGAACAGAACTGGGACAACTGGTTACAATCTTTCGCCATCCTAGCAACAATCTATGAGGAAAAATTCCCCAGGGATGGTAGAAAACTATGGGCATACATGGACAAGATCAGAGAAGTAAAAATAGCACAAAGGGGAAAAACCTGGCTAGCATATGATATTAGATTCAGGCGGAGTATGTCAGAGAGGCCAGCCATAGAATGGGATGAGGTACAGAATGATCTATGCATGCTAAACGCCGAGCCTCCATCAGAGGAAGAGGCCAACCAAGCAGTACCCAAAAACAACAGAAATTCACAGGGCCCCAGAAATTATGAAAATGAAAAATACAAGAAGGGAGAGCAGCCCTTTCGGAAGAACCAGCCATGGGCGGCTAAGTCTAATGCCCACAAACAGAACAAAAACCACCTCGCCAAAGCCAATATCCCATGCAGGAACTTTGGGAAAAATCAGTGCAACTGGGGGAAGGAATGCTGGTTCAAACACACGTGCACCAACTGCAATGGTGACCATGCAGCAAGCAATTACACCAAACGCCCAGCCAAAAATGCAAATGCATAGCAGCAACACCCTTGCCCCCCCCACCAATTCCATTTTTAGAACCAGGGAGAACTCCCATCAATCCTAACAACTTTAGAGATGCGCTGAGGAACTACCCAGATAAAGAAACCAGCAGGGCTATCCTGCAAGGTTTCACCAATGGTTTCATCATCCCTTTCAAAGGGACAGAGGCACAAAAAATCCCAAAAAACCTGAAATCATCCATGGACAACCCAGAAATAGCAGAGACCAAAATTGAGAAGGAACTACTACTAGGCAGGATTGCAGGCCCCTAGGACTAAATGCCCTTCGCGGAGTTCATAGTCTCCCCACTAGGCTTGGTCCTCAAAAAAGAACTCGGAAATATGAGGCTAATCCACCACCTGTCCTACCCAAAAGGCCAATCACTGAACGATGGCATCCCGCACACAGAATCTGCGGTATCCTACACACACTTCCAAGAAGCAGTGAGACTCATACAGGAGTGTGGTACGAACACCCTTATGGCCAAATTGGACATAGAATCTGCTTTAGGATTACTGCAAGTCCACCCAGACTCTCAGCAATGGCTACGGTTTACTTTCAAAAACAAATTCTAGATAGACAGATGCCTCCCCATGGGATGCGCAGTATCATGCGCCCTATTTGAACAGTTCAGCTCTTTTTTCCAATGGGCATTCCAAAAACAAAGACCAGGAGCCAAAATAGTTCACTACCTTGATGACTTCATAGTAATGGGACCAGCAAATTCTGAAGAATGCAGTAGAGATCTGGCCAAGTTAGAGGAAATGGCTGCACAGTGGGGCATCCCCCTGGCAACAGAGAAGACGACCAAACCAGCCACCAACATATTCTTTTTGGGTATTGAAATAGATTCTGCACGGGCCTATGCAGAATTCCAGAAACTAAGATAGCAGAACTACTGGAAAAAATACAGGCCTGACAGCAAATGACAAGGCCACAGTAAAAGAAATCCAGTCACTGGTTGGAAGCCTCGACTTTGCAGCCAGAATAATCCCCCAGGGGAAGATATTCTCCAGAAGTCTGGAACTAAAAATCAAATCATACACCAAACCCCATTTACACATCCGGCTAGGCAAAGAAGTAAAACAAGATCTGGAAGTTTGGAGGAATTTCCTCAGAAACTTCAACGGGACCTCACTTTGGCGCACGCCATTGAATACATGGACAAAAAGGGTCCTTTTTACGGATGCAGCCAGGAGCAGGGGGTTTGGAGCCATACTTGACGCAGAATGGGTGGCAGGACACTGTCCCAATTCATGGCAAATGGCAGGGTGGACAAAAAACACCCTCCTAGAAATATTTCCCATTTGGCTAACCGTACACATCTGGGGAAGACAGCTAGCTAACAACTCTTGGTCTGGTGTGACAATATGGCGGTGATAGGCTCCATAAACAGAAGATCTACCAAATGCCATTTAGCGCTGAATGTACTACGAGCCATTACAGCAGTCACACTGCAGGAAAACATTGTGGTCAAAGCAAAACACATCGCTGGAGCAGACAATAATATTGCAGATGCTTTATCTCGCTTTCAGTGGCCAAGGTTCTGGGAGCTAGCACCACACGCCCGAAAACAGATGACGGCAATATCAGCGTAATGCTGGTCAATAATGGGAAACTAAGAAAAACGGCATCAACGCCAGCGCCAGAGAGCCCAGGCCGGGATGCCCAACAAGAACCAGGCACCTCAAAAACGGGTCAGCTATCCACAGAAAACACGAACCCTGGCACGGGGTTCCTAACAGAGATGGCTGAGAAGGCACTGGCAGGCACTACCGCAGCTCAATACAGTAAGTGCCTAAAAACAGTATTCAAAGCTACAGGTTTAAACCATGTATAATTAATAACGATTAAAGACATAGAAATATTTTTTCAATGGGCTCACAACCAGGGTTTCTAGGGGGACTGGGCAAAAAGACACCTGGTAGCAATTTCATATTTTTCCAAAATACGGGGAGACTCAGACCCCACTCAGAACGTCTGATCTCCTACGCCATGAAAGGCTGGGGCAGTACAGAGGGACCCCAGGTAGACACCCGCCGCTCCTTAGATTTCAACAAACTAGTAAAAATAGCGGAGTAACTGGAGGGCATATGCTGGCACCCCTATGAGACCATGCTATTTAAAACAGCATTTTTTCTAGCGTACTTTGGGGCCTTGCGGGTAGGGGAACTCATTGCCTCCAGCACAAAAGCCAACAATGGGTTAGGCATCATGGAGGCCAGGGTCAGACAAGACAGCGTCAGCATAGACATCCAACAGTCCAAAACAGGGGCCAAATGAACCATCAATATCTGCTGCATCGAAGATACAGAAAACTGCCCGGTGTGTATCACCAACCTTTACTACGCTCAAAGGCCAAGAGTGGGGGGGGTTGTTAATCCACAGGGATGCCTCGGCACTAAGCCGCTACCAATTTAAAGGGGTGCTGATGAAAGCAATCAGCAAAGCAGGATGGGACTCTAAAGATTTTGGCACCCATTCCTTTGGAATCGGGGCCGCCTCCTCAGCATGGCAAGGAGGCCTGGCACCAGAACAACTAAAAAACATAGGGGGATGGAAGTCAGATTGCTACAAAAGATACATCATACCACAGCTAATATAGCCCCCCCCTTTCTCTTTCTCTCCACCCCTCCAGAAACAACTGCCGGGGAGAACACACCAATCCGATCAGCATGGATAGTCGGCCACTCATTTGTCTTCAGGTCAGGCCGATGGGCAGAAGAAACTAAAGAAGGTCCACCCTTTAGGAACACCATAGCTTTCTGGTGGGGATACAGAGGTCTTCTCTGGGCCGACATCCACGACACACTAGCAGAGCTGGTCGCATACAGAGACCCGCCAGAATTCCTGATAGTACATCTAGGGGGCAATGACCTAGTGCCTGCAGGAAAGAGAAAACTAGTGGAAGAAATTTGCTCCTCCTTTGCTGGCATTTCGCATAACTGGACGGACACAGAAATCTACTTTTCGGCCATCCTGCCCAGAAAGAAATGTCGGGGGGTCAATTGTTACAAATCAATAGACATTTCTAGATGGAAACTGAACAGGGGGCTGGAAAAATGTTGTATAGCACGAGGCCTGGGTTTCATAAAACACCCGGCCATCACATTAGGTGACCCAGATCTGTTTCTTAAAGACGGCACCCACCTATCAAACCAGGGCATAGAACATTTATTTCGAGAAATCACAGCTACCCTAGCCTCCAGGGGTTGCCAGTAGAGATACTTTCGGGGGAACACGGTCAGCCGGCAACCTGCCCGTGTGTGGCGGCACGGGCCAGAGGGGGTAACCTCTGGACCCGGTGCCCAAAAAGTATGATGTTATTATGATATGTGATTATTGTTATTCCATAAACATATCTGCACAATAAAATCCTACGGCCTTTTATTGCCAACAGTTGACAAATGTGTGCTCTTGCTTATTACTTGTGAGGGTAAGGGTTCGGCCCATACCATTTGCATGCATATGGGTTCAGCAGTTATGTTTATTCCAGATGAGAGCCCTTGAAGAGTATGACCGTGTAAAGTGCTTGGCGGGTAAGTGAACTGACAACATAGTGGGTGACAAACGTCAACAGCGTGCGAGTTGAGAGGTGTGCATTATTCTCAGCTAAGGGACAAAGCATAATCAAATGTAAATAATGTACTATAAGGCTGCCAAGTACTACCTTAAATAATACCACTGCAGCATGCCTGGATGCCATGTCTCGCCTGGGAAGCTGTGGAGCATAGACGATGTTATGTAAGCTATGCTTCGGTCTGAGCACACACATGCAAATGGTGGGAAACCAGTAGCGACCACTTAGTGTACTGTGCCTCACAACCACAAACTTGTACAGTGAGCAACAGGAGCTGCGCACAGCACGTCACCCAGCCAGGAAGCAGTTGCTTTGCCATCCGTCTCCGGCCCATGAATGGGAAGCCTGGAGGCCCACGCATGGTTAATGAAGTCCCAGAACGGGCAACCTCCTGTGAAGGCCAAGTCCCATCAGCGTAGCATGACGCACCGACACGATTTGCTAAATGCAACCTCTGAAATAATTATGGTGGGGCCTCCCTCTAACGTTTCCTACTCGGGTGTCCGAGTCAGTAGGGGTACAGTTTGCATCAACACACCCTGGAGGCTCTCACGCACGGTATTTATGACTCACGCATCCCCCTCCCAAAGTCCACACTTCTTTGGCGGGATCAAAACCAGGAACCACCTGTTGAATTCCTTCCTCGTGTGCATCCTCAGCCCCGCCACATGTGCCCTGATAGAAACATTCATACTGCTTGGCTCACCGTCTCTGCCTGGTACATAACCCTATAACCGCGCGTGGATGCCTCAGGGCTAAGTGCGCTACTAATAATTGCATAAATAAATAAATAAAATTCACCCGGACTGAGCGAGGAATGTTCGCTTCCATGCAAAGATGGTTAATCCCCACTGTGGTTGGCGCCTACCGGAACAGCAGCCCACATTTTGAAGCGTTGCCCTTGCAACTTAAACTTCACTGAATGCTGTTTGCAGGGTGGGCACAATTCATACATTCTTGCCCAAATATCTCTTATGTTCCTGCACCCCTGAATGGCAGAAACGTCCATTACACTTCGGAATCCGCTTAATAAAAGAGAACAGTTTATACGAAAGAGAAAAATGTATAAACGTTCATAGGGTGAAAAAGGAGGGTGAACACTGTGTTCTTAATGCACAGCAGTTTGATAAAATGACATATTGGGAAGTCACATAGAAAGGACCCATTAACTCAGTACAATGTATCGACCTTTATTGTGATGATCATCAGTACCTGACGTTATTCGTTTCCAGGATAATATTTCCTCAAAGTATGTTCTGATTGGCATGATACTACAGCTAAGTTAAAAGGCTGTGTGACTCTTCGTTTATTTTCCCTAGCGTTCCTCTTTTTCTCTCCCCTTGCTTTGCCCATCTTTCCCCTGCTTCCCTCTCCCCTCCTTCCCTGACTTTCCTTGTCCTGCCTAGTTGCACTTACGCCATTCGGGAGTCTCACCTCTAGCTGGAACTAAGTCTGCCTATTACAGCCAGCCTGTGCTTGTCGGATTGTTCTACCATAACCTGATATACGCAATCTGACAAGTCTGTGCTTTGTTTCCTCGCAGAAAACAATCAAATATAACTTGTAAAAATGATGTTTGATTGATGCCCTATTCCCCCAGCAAAAGTAAGTTATGCATGTTAATTTTCATTTGTATAGCGCATGTCTGCCCCTGGTCCGGCCTTGTAGCACTGCTGACCTGCCTGAACGGTCATAAGTAGAGACAGTCCAAATCTAAGGAGAAACATTTCTACAGAAAATGCAATTACCTATGAGCGCAGACTTTAGAAATCGCACGCAGATGTTGAAATGTTTGGATAGTGTCCGCTGGTTTCCCCTTTGTTGCTATACATAAATATATGAAAAGGAGTTCTGCAGCTTCTCGCAACGCTTTCCGTATATTTGGACTGCCTCTAGTTATGGGGCAGAGCCTGGGCTCAGAAGAACCATCTCCGGTTCCGGAAGCACCTCAAGACCTTCCTCTTTGCCTCTGCCTTCGCCCCCCCTCTCCCCTGCTGATCTGTTCTCCCTTGGCACCGTGCACCTGGCCACCCTCTGTCCCCCTTGGTCCAGGTACCTGCTTACCCTGCCACCCTCCTGCACTGCCACTTGGCCACCCCTTGCACTGGGGTCTGTATCTGTAACCATACAGCGCCCCTCCCACCCCCCTTTTCCCTGCATTTATCAGACCTACCCTGTCTGCTGCCTTAAACGCATAACTTGCCACTTGCTGGCTGCACTACCACGGTTTGTTGTCTTTTGTTATTTATTTATTTTAATATTTATCTGTTGCCCTTTGCTCCGCCCTTTCCACTTCTTCCCCCTTCCATGGACTCCCCCCCCTCCCTCATGCACTTGCACATTGTCAGTGTCACTGGGCCTAATAAAATCGTTGTGTTGTGTTCTCCAATGTTCTCCTCCCTTGCCTTGTCACGCTCTGAAACACTTGTGCATGAGCACGATACAAATAAAATATCAATATCGAAAGTTTGTGATTCAGTGCTGTCTCTTATGTAGATGACGTGATATTAAAAACGCCATTAACGTTTTCCGCTCATCACTAGACCCTCCTTATAGGTGCTGGTCATCAATCATTGCACGTGTACTTCACTGTGCCCTTCTGCCGATGTCTACCTCCGGCTGAGACCCGGTGACTGGCATCTGCAATGAGAAACGACAGCATGACCCAGTGCTGCCTGCCATCACTGCGGCGTGTAACCCTCCAGGAATGGCAGAAACGACCCCTTCCCCCATTCACAACCTCGAGTGCTGGGGGGCGCGCGGGGGCTGCCGCCTATTGCATTACACGAGGATGGCATTCTCTCCCTGGGAAGAAGGGGGGCCACTGTACTACAGTGACAGCATCGTGCAAGCGTCCGCCGGGGCCTCTCTGTGCACTCAGTGGTGATCCGGGCACAGCTGTGAACACTTGTCCCACTGCCACTCCATGCCTGGCTTCAGAAAGAGCACGGAGAGCCATGGCGGCGAGGATGCAGTGACTTACTGACGAGATAACCCCTAGCGATCACTCAGCCGGGCGGCTTGGCTTTCAGAAGGAAGCCCCAGCTCAAGGGCGCCAAGTGCCGGGGCGCTCCCGTGTGATGACAAGGGGGGGCAGTGAGCAATGACGCTGTTATCCGAGCAGGTGACTTGATTGCACATTGAGTCATAGGGACACATTCGTGATTGACGCACGAGACAACAGAGATTCCCGCCGTGACCTTTTCCCCTGGCGGCAGCTGCTGAACCTGGCCATATCTGGGGCGGGTCACCCTTTCCCGCGCTCCCCGATCGAGCGCCCACGTCAGCTGTGACATTCGAATTCATTCACGGGGAGCAGGCCAGCTGCTGAGTGACTTTTAACTGAGGGGTATGACTGGGCGAGTGACGGCCCCGCACTCACTCTCTGCTGGGAAGAAGGGGGGCCCCGGGGGGAACGCAAAGCGTTTCCCCCCGGGGAGTTTTTTGGCGATGCACATGGCCAGCGAGTGGCCGTGGGGCAGAGCGCCTCCTGGGGGGGTATTTAAGGGCTCAGGGAAGGTTCGGGAGGCAGGCGACAGTTAGGACTTGATGATTGTCCCGCCCTCCCACCCCTTTTCACTTTCGTTAGGGTAGTGTCTGGGTATGTAATATGGTGGGATCCATTGTTCATGGGATGATGCAGGGGTTTTTTAGATGGCATGGCGGGTTCAGGAGTTTTGGGGTCTGTTAGGAAGGTAGGTTTGGTGGTTTTGTGTGACAGGTCAGGGCATTGGGAAAGTTGTGTGTAATACATGTTGCTGATGTGGCAGGTCAGGCTGGCTGCAGGTCATAGGAAGGGGGAGTTTGGTGTAGAGGGGAGTTTGAAGGGTGTTGAAGTGGGTCGGGGCGCCGGGGGCATGGCCCCTTTTGATGTGGGGGGAGGGAAGCACAATGGGGGAATGACACGGGAAAGGATGGGGTGGCGCTGTTTGCACAAGCAGGTCACCCCGGGGGAACAGGTATTGAGCCTGGAGGGGCATGGCCCCTGGGAGAAAGCGGGACGCCTGGAAAAGGGGCAAGGAGACGGTAGGATCCAAGGGATCATTAGGGAGGAATTAGGTTATTTAATTATTTAATTGTTGGGGGAAAATGAAAATGTTAATTTATTTAAGTGGTGGTTAAAATATTCCTTTAGTTTGTTAGGCCATGGAGCCAGTTAAGCGTTTGATTGTAAGCTTTGGCCTGTCACATTAAAGCGACCTTTTCCACTTTTAAACGAGTCTGGGTTTTTGTGCATTAAGCCAAAAAGCTTTGCTGTGACCGGCTTGGGTATATATCGCCCGCCCACGTGCAGTATCAAGCGTCGCCAATACCGCCATATCGAGGGCGTCAGCGATATGAACGTCTATTGGCGGGGACATCGTTTGGAGGCCACAAAAAGCTCCAGTTGGAACTATTTTGCGACAGTGCTCTCAGCCTGAATCTCGAGCACCCACAGAAGTGGAGAAACTAGGTCCAGGATAACCCGCACCCCGGAATGATTGGTGGCTCTAGTTCCTGTTAAATGTTGAATATTTCTGAAGATTTATGCGGAAAGGTTTGAGTTTCACCCAAGGCTAAAAATCAGGTAGACTCAGTTCTTCCACCCCCCCTCCACTCACCCCCAGCTAAAATGAGAAACATTGAATGTCCACTTTGATTTAAAGACCACCTCAGGGATCTAACCACAGTCGTCAAGTTTGTAGGCCACACACTTCACCACTGCGCTATATCACCTGATGAAAAATAAACAACTAAAGGTGAAATGTCCCATTTCGATACTGTAGGTGCAGGGAAAACATTAGTATTGGTCCTTGGAGTTTAAAACATGCACACCTTTTAACGTTTTCAAAAACACTATTAGAAGAAAATATCCTCTCTTGGTTTTGTGTGTGTCTTGATTTTCTGAAAGACAAATGCCATTTGTCCTGTTAAATATTGGTGGTTATGCAAAGCCAATTTAATGAAATGTGCATTTTTCACCTTGATATGCTCATTTCTGGCGACGTCATGTCCCATTGCGTCATGAGTCCCCCACTTTAATTTTTAGGACTTGACCCCTGCTAAAAATAATGGGCCTCTGAGGGAGAGCAGGCCCATTAACAGGCCCCATGCGCTGGCTAGCCCTGGATTTCCACGGCATGTTAAAGAATGCTTGTATTTCTAGCACTCTTGCATTAGAAATGGAAAAACTAAAATTCTGAATGGGGTGCAGAGGAAGGTACACAATTGGAAGGAAAGTAGAAGAGTCTCCTGAGGCCAAAAGTGACACGCAAATATGCACTTGCACGTTATGAATTCTCACATGGCCCAGTAGGACCGCCTCTTTCTCTTCATTGCTAGTATATTTGCCTTTTGTCCCCATATGCCCTCCCTGTTGCCCTCTGGGTGCTTTGAAACACAATTTACTTGATGTATAATCACCTTACAAATGCATAATAAATAAATAAAATAGGTCACTAAACCTTTGGATTGGCTCCTTTGGGGGGTGGGGGGGTTTGACCGGGCTTATATCCTCCTGCCTCAGGAATCGAAAAGTACCTATGCCTGGCATTCTGTGTTACAGTAACCGGCATCTTGGGCGTCATTTAGGGGACAGCAGCCCCTGTGCGCCCCAATAGAATTCTTAAGCCTGCCTTTTATGTATTTCTGAGGACATTAGATAATATATATTATTCTAGTTCCATAGTAGGACTTTTTATATCCTGTGATTTCTTCATGGTTGAAGGTTTTCAGATGTTGCTTCTTGTGACGTTAGCAATTAAATCCAGATACTGAGTGATCCCACATGGAGGTCCCACTGAAATAATGTATGTATGTGATATATTACCAAGTAAACAATCAGTACAAGCAATATTTCAAAAGCCCATATTATTGAAAGACAAATGCCCTAATTACATCTTTGCCGCTAAAACGCTGGTAATTCCGGTGTGCCGGTATTACCGTCTTCGACAGGGCAACAGCCAGAAAGAAATACTGGCGCAATACAGATCCACGGGATTACTGTTGTCAGCAGCAATGTGCTGGTATCACTGGCAGAAATGTGCTAGTAATAATGATACTAAAGTAACTGGAGGGACAGCCCTGAGACGGGGAGGACTATGGGCTGGAATTAGATATTAACAGGGGGGCGTCCTACCCTCAAATTTGAGTATATGCAATTATTTTATGCAAAAACATTTGTACCTTTATAAAGTGTCAGTGGGACAAGACCATCTTTGTCTCACTGAGAAAAAAGCAGTGAATACACACTCTAAACAATTTAGTTGCAGTTTATCATTTAGCGTTGGTTCATATTGTGTGTGTTTAGTTAGGGAAACAAATCATCTACAGCATAAACAGTTGCGATAGTTCAGCGGATTGAGAAAATACAATTAAATTCGTAAGGCCAACCGAGTATTGTCTCAATCGTTATTCTCATGTTGTCTGCTGTTCCATTCAGCAGGAGTGACAGAAACCAAAGAACAAGCACTTCTCGGGTCCATGAACAGGCAATACGTGGATTTAGCCACTTCATATGACATGCACCCATAAAATCATGAGTCAAATACAGAGCCACATTACATAAAAGTGCATTGTATCAATAGTGCTGAAAAGTTTTACTTTACATGAGTTGGGCTGGTGTGCAGTCTGTAGGTACTATTCACACACACTAGTAGCACGGTCTGCTCGACATTTGGCTTGAGAAAGGGTAATCTTAGGCTAGAACAACGCATAAAGACCTAGGTGTGCCTATTTAATGGCAAAATGCTACCAAGTCCCAAGAGTGTTGTGTGAAGTCCCACTTAGAGAGGTTGGAAACCTGGAGCGAGGTCTACCAATGCCTGGCAGAAGGGTGACATATGGGTAGGTCGACGTCTAGATTTCAGGTTAGAAGATCTTGTGGCGGACAATAAGGGCACCGCCGTGTGAGGATGTTGCGGCAACTGACGTTTCAGCTCGACTAGATAAGAGCATTCTTCTAGGGCCAAAAAAGGACAGGTCTCCCTAAATGAAGGACATAAAAGGGCATATTGTTAGAGTGGAATTGGGCGGTGAGCTCACACATCTAAATGAAGACAAAGGTTTAAAAATAAGGCAATTAAAATTTTCAAAGCGAGGGAGGCAAGAATGCTGCTCCTCGGGTCTACGTCCTGAAGTCAGTGGTCCAAAGAAGTGTCCCAATCAATTTCATCGTTAAATTCTAGATCTAGCACTTACCAATAACTATTTCTCGTTCAACTATGTGTTCTATTTACAACTCAGTTTTACCGCGATGGGGGCCGCTTTTGCCCCGTGCATGGCCATCATCTTCATGGCAGAGTACGAACAAAACCATGTTATGTTATGTTATGTTATTTTTCATTTATATAGTGCCTTATATACCATTGGTATGGTCTGAAGGCGCTGGTAGGTTGAACGCCCATGGGAACCGAAGCTCAGGTCAGCAGAGAGAGTAGAGAGAGTTAAGGTGCTAGTAGGCACCGGGTATGTGTGTAGCTGGTGCGGTATTCGTGTAATAGCTGCTTCTTAGCGTTAGGTGTGGTGGTTGAGAGATCTGGAGTATGTGTTCGTTCTGGCAGGAAATATCCAGACCGGATGTGGCTGCGTTAGGCCTGAGGAGAACACCCGGCTGGGGGTTAGTAACCAGCAGTGAATACTTAGAATTATGTGGAGTCTGCGTAGAATGTTGGTATGAAAACAGTTATACCGAATGGTGTCATAGTATCTCTGTGTTCTAGCTGAGTGGTGGTGTAAAGGAGAGAGTAAGCGTGGTGGTATGATATGATGGGTTATATGGTCCGGATTCATCCCCTCTACAAGCTCATCCCCTCTGTGCACTCATCCCTTCTGTGCACTCATCCCTTCTATGTACTCACCCCCTCTACGCATTCGTCCCCTCTACGCACTCATCCCCTCTATGCACTCATCCCCTCTACATCCCGTTCTGCTCATTGGTCCATTCCCCACATTCTATATGCATTTGGTGCTCATCCATTTTACATGCTTATCCATTCTACGCCCACCCAAACGGTCTGTGTAATTCATCCGTTCTAGACGTTTGTCTGCTTTAAACCCTCGCGTGCACTACATCTTCATCTGCTCTAGGCATTCATCCATCCTACGCAATCACCTGGTCCCCACACTCACCTGGTCCCTGCAATCACCTGGTCCCCGCACTCACCTGGTCCCTGCACTCACCTGGACCCTGCACTCACCTGGTCCCCGCTCTCACCTGGTCCCCGCTCTCACTTGGTCTCTGCTCTCATCTGGTCTCCGCTCTCGCCTGGTCTCCACTCTCGCCTGGTCTCCGCACTCACCTGGTCTCTGCACTCACCTGGTCTCCGCACTCACCTGGTCTCCGCATTCATTTGGTCCCCGCACGCACTTGGTCTCCGTACTCACTCGCTTCCAGGACTCAGCAGCACTCCGTGGGCATGCGCACTCCACCCTCATCGGCTCGCCACCCTCATCGGCTCGCCACCCTCGTCCGCTCTCAACACTCATCGGTTCCCCGCGTACATCCGTTTCCAGCATTCATCCGCTCCCCATATTCATTCGCTCACCGCATTCATTCGTACACCTCATTCATCTGCTCCCGCATGCATCCGCTCCCCGCATTCATCCGTTCCCTGCTCTCATCCGCTCCTTGCGCTGGTCCGCTCTCCACACTCACCCGCTCTCATCCGCTCCTCGCACTCATCCGCTCCCCACACTCATCAATTCTATGCATCTATGTATCCGCACCACGCACTCATGCGCTCCCCGCACTCATCCGCTCCTCGCACTCACCCGCTCCCCGCACTCATCCATTCCCTGCACTCATCAATTCTATGTATCTATGAACCCGCACTCATCCTCACCCCACACTCCTCCGCTCCCCGCGCTCATCTGTTCTCCCCATTCATCCACTATATGCCCTCGTGCTTTCCACGCATTCAGCAGCAATACCCTGTTATATAAATTCTTCTCTACACTCATCCACTCTGTTCAGTCATCCGCCCTATACATCATCTGCTCTAAACACTCATCCACTGTGTAGAGTCATCCGCTGTGTACACTCATCCGCTGTGTACACTCATCAACTGTGTTCACTCATCCGCTCTGTTTACTCATCCGCTCTGTTCTCTCATCTGCTCTATACACACACTCCTCCGCTCTGTACACTCATCCGCTCCTTCCGCTCATCCACTCTTTACGCTCATCCACTCTTTACACTCATCCAGTCTGTTCACTCATCCGCTCTGTTCACTAATCTGCTCCGTTCACTCATCTGCTCTGTTCACTCATCCGCTCTGTTCACTCATCCGCTTTGTTCACTCATCCGCTCTGTTCACTCATCCGCACTGTTCCCTCATCTGCTCTGTTCCCTCATCTGCACTGTTCACTCATCCGCACTGTTCACTCATCTGCAGTGTTCACTCATCTGCACTGCACACTGATCCACACTGTTCACTCATCCGCTCTTTATACTCATCGACTCAATACACTCGTCCGCTCTGTACGCTCATCCTCACTGTTCACTCATCTGCACTGTTCACTCATCCGCACTGTTCACTCATCCGCACTGTTCACTCGTCCGCACTGTTCACTCATCCGCACTGTTCACTCATCCACACTGTTCACTCATCCACAGTGTTCACTCATCCGCACTGTTTACTCCTCCGCTGTTTATGCTTATTGACTCAGTACACTCGTCCGCTCTGTACACTCTTCCGCTCTGTACACTCGTCTGCTCTGTACACTCATCCGCTCTGTACACTCAACCGCTCTGTACACTCATCCGCTCTGTACACTCATCCGCTCTGTACACTCGTCTGCTCTGTACACTCGTCCGCTCTGTACACTCATCTGCTCTGTACACTCATCCGCTCTGTTCACTCATCCGCTCTGTTCACTCATCCGCACTGTTCAGTCATCCGCACTGTTCACTCATACGCTCTTTATACTCATCGACTCAATACATTTGTCCGTTCTTTACACTCTTTGGTCTATATACTCATCCGCTCTATACGCTCACCCGCTCTATACGCTCATCCGTTCTATACATTCGCCAGGTATGCGCATTCATCTGTTCCAGCGATCTACACACTCTGCGCTTCCATGCTCATCTGCTAGCTACGTTCATGGACTCTACACACTCATCCACTCTACATCTTCGTCTGTTCTACATACTCATCCGTTTTATGCTAATCCATTCTGCACATTCATCTGTTTTACGGACTCTTGGGTTCTACTCACTTTTCTGTGTTTACACACTCATTCGAGCTACACGCTCGTCCGCTCTGCACACCCAGCCGCTTTACATACTCCTCCGCTCAACATGTTCATCCATTTTGTACACTTATCCGATCTACATACTCATTCGATTTACATACGTATTCAGACTATAGTCATCTGTTCTTCTACTCATTTATTCTTCCACTCAACGCATTCATCTGTTCCACACGCTTCATTCATTCTAACTATTCCATCTACGCCATTCACTTTATTTCACTCCTCATGGATTATGTCCTTTTCAGGAGTTTGAATCTCTTTATTGTTTCCGTATTATTTACTCTTATTAGCCATGTCACTGCTTTGCTCTACTTTACTCATTTAATTCTGGTTGTCATTCTAGTTTCTATTCGGATTATTGGCTGTCAATTTCTCGTGTCAGGTGGTTTGTTGGATTGAGTTATTGAGGTGCTGTTAGTCTGTTTGGGTTAGTTTGGTACAGGATGTCGTTAGGGGAAGAGCCAGGTTTTCAGCAGTTTGCGGAAAGACGTTAAATCCTCAGTTAGACGGATGTGGGGTGGAAGTGAGTTCCATAGTGTGGGGGCTAAGGCTGAGAATGATGATCTGCCTAACCTGACTGAGTTTGTTTTCGGTATGACTAGGAGGCCGGCTGAGGTTGATCTTAGGGTGCGTGGGGGGTGATGGGGTTTTAGCTTGTCTTGGAGATATTGAGGTCCGGTTTTATGCAGTGCTCGATGGGTGATGCATAAGGTTTTGAAAGTCACCCTTCGGGCTACTGGGAGCCAGTGCAGTGTCTTAAGAGCTGGGGAGATGTGGTCGCTTGGGCCGAGCGGAAGTAGCAATTTGGCTGCCGTGTTTTGTGCTCTCTGGAGTTTATTCAGTTGATACGTATGGACTCCGAGGTATAGAGGATTTGCGTAGTCAAGTCTTGATATAACGATTGATTGAACCACAGAGAGTCTGTTGGGAAAGGAGAGGTATGGAAAGATGCGCCTAAGGGTTTTAAGGTGGTAGTGGCTGGACTTTGAGACGTTGTTGACTTGGCGAAAGAGTGTTAGGTCAGAGTCAAGGGTGCATCCCAGATTATTCACTGAGTTGGAGGGGGTCGGAGAGTTGCCCATGGCTGATGGCCAGGGGAGTGGGTGTGGAAGAAGTTTGGAGTTTCCACATACCATGATTTCTGTTTTCGAGGGGTTTAGCAAGAGGTGGCTTTGGGTCATCCAGAGTTCTATGTCAAGGAGGCAGGAGGCCAGGTCAGGTCGGCAGTTGGGTTTTGAGTTCAGGAGTTTTAGGATTAGTTGAGTGTTAACGACGTAGTTGTAACACAGGATGTTGTGTGAACAAATTATTGGTGGGAGGTTGATCAAGTAGCGATTGAATAGGAGGGCGGATAGGCATGCTCCTGTGGGACTCCCGTGTCGACTGGTCGTGTTTGGGATGTATAGGTGGAGAGTATTGTTATTTGGTGCCTATCTTTGAGGAATGAAGCTATCCATTTTAGAGCGGTTCCACAAATTCCTAGGGAGTTCAGACGGTCTAGTAGGATTGAGTGATTGATTGTGTCAAAGGCGGCGGATAGGTCAAGAAGGATTAGAGCGGCGCATCCCGAGGAATCTGCCGTCATTTTAAGGTCATCCCAGATTGTGGTTAGGGTGGTTTCAGTTCCGTGACGGGCTCTGAAACCTGATTGAGCGGGGTCTAGAAATTGTTGGCTTCGACAAAGGCATTTAGTTGGGTGTAGGCGGTTCTGTCAATGAGTTTGGCAAGGAACCTGGTGTTTGAGATGGGGCGATAGTTTTTGGGCTCGAGAGGATCCAGGGAAGGTTTTTTAATTAGTGGTTTGACGTGGACAGTTTTGAATGTGTCGGGAAAGATACCGAAGGAGAGGGAGGCATTTATGATGGATCTTGCGTATTCTCCAGCGCAGGTGGAAGCAAAGATTTCTCTGAGGTTTGTGGCTGGGCAAGGGTCTAGCGGCGACCCAGATGGTTTGTGGACAGATAGAAGTTTGAAAAATTGTTCTGGTGATATTGGACTAAAGGATTCGAACGTTGGTTGCGTGTTGGTTGTGGTTGGTCGGCTAGTCGGTAAGGGGGGAAAGTTGCCTGGTGGGTATAAGAGAGCCTGTTTGGTGGTTATAGTATTTGTTCTTTCGAGAGCTGTGGTGTAAAAGTGGAGGGAGAGTGCGTCGCATAGTGATTGTGAGGTGGTTGGGACGGTCGTGGTGCAAGCCGGGTTGACGAATTTGGAGATGATTTTGTGGAGTTCATTGCTTGGGTTTTTGCAGTTTAGAATTTGGGAGTTGTAATGGGCTTTTTTTGCTTTCCGGATTTTGGCCTTGTACTGATAAAGTTGTCGGGCCAAGGCGGCCTTGGTCTCCTGGGTTTTGTCTTTCTGCCATTTGCGTTCTAGGTATTTATATAGTTGTTTAGTGGTCTTCAACTCGGGAGTGAACCATCTGGGGAAGAGGCCACAGCGCGCTGATGGTTTGCAAGGGGGTGTGAGCCGCATCAGAGATGCGTTGAGCCGTGAGTCAAAGGCTTCCGGGTTTGGTTGTTTATTGAGTTGGCAGGTAGCTGGTGGAGACTGGAGGAGTGCGTCCGCTAGGTCAGGGACGGTTATTAGTTTTTTCCAGCATTTGAGTAGATTCGGGGGTTCAGATTCAAGTACCGGAAGGGGGTCGGGTGAGCAAAAGGTGAACGAGAGAATGAAGTGATCTGACCAGATGATAGGGGTGGGGGGGGGGTTAAATGGATCAGGGTGTTGGAGCTAAAGATGGCATCGAGAGTGTGTCCTTTGTAGTGAGTTGGGCCATTTATGTGGGGTTGGAAGTTAATTGCGTCTAAACTGTCAACCAGAGATTGTGTCATAAGGTTGGTGGGAATGTCAAGCCATATGTTGAAGTCTCCAAGAAGGGTTAGGTTTGGATGGTTTAGTTGAAGGGTGCCATAGCATTGCAGAGGTTGTTTGTGAATTGTCTATCATAGCAGGGGGTCTGTAGATTATTAGGAAGCTGTGTGAGTGCGACGGGCAGAGGGACAGTTTAACAAGGAGAGATTCGCAGGAGGGAATGGAAGGTTGGTTGTCAATGATTGAGACGTGGAAGAGAGACTTGAAGACGAATGCTATACCCCCTCCTCTGGAGGGACGGTTCAATGGGATGAGGGAGTAGTCAGGGGCTTCATTAGCGATTGGGGTGAAGTCGTCAGAGAACCACGTTTCGGTGATGAAAACGAGGTCTGGTTTGCCAGAGGCGAGGAGGTCAAAGATGCAATGTCTGTTTTTTGCTATGGAACGGGCATTAAATAGGATGCAGTTCACATCGACAGGTGCGGTTGGTCTCGTAGCTGGAGGGGAGGGTGGTGGAGGCGGAGCGGGTGGAAGCTGGGAATAGTGGTCGAGCCGACAGGATGGCGGGTTTCGATTGGGTTTGGTTTGGGGGATTTGAGGGTGGGGTGTGCGCGGTTAGGGGTTTCAGTTGCGGTTGGTGAGAAATCGAGAGAGAGAGATTTCTGGAAGGGTGACACCACGGGGGAAGGAGGTGATTGGGCGAATGAGGTGGTGGGTCGAGACAGGGGAGGCGAAGAATGCTGAGAGATTGAGGGGGACCAGGTACTTTTCCTCTTTAGTCTCTTTGTTCCGATTGGAGTGTGAGAGGGTCGCAAGGGGGAGAAGGATGCAGCTTCGGTTCTTGCTAGGGCTAGGTGTGCTGTTTTTAGGGAGGGGAAATGGTGTGGTCGGGTGGGGAATGTGGCGGGGGTTTGTGGGCAAGACGGGGGGTGGATGATTGCAGGACGAGGTGTGCCTGGTATGATGGTGAAGGGAGCGGGTATGGTTAAGGTTGACTGGTCGGGGGTGAGGTTCGGGGGAGGAGTGGTCTTAGGGTGGTTGGCTCGCCATCATGCCCCTCTGCTTAATATCTGCAACCCATTCCTGGAGAACATCTTTCTTTGGCACTGGTATATTGACATCATTTTCATTTGGAAAGGGCAAAGGGAGAACCTGGAGATCTTCTTCAACTGGATCAATGCACGCACACAGGAGATAAAGTTCACCATTAACAACAGCAACCTGAACATCCATTTCTTAGACCTTACCATCATTTCCAGGAACAACCGATTGGAATGCTCTATTTTCAAAAAAGACACTGACAGGAACACAGTACTACATTACAGAAGCCATCACCCCAAAAATCTACATGACAATCTTCCATATGGTCAATTCCTCAAGATACGCAGAAACTGTACAGAGATCGGAAAATTCAAGGCACATGCAACTATTTTACAACATAAACTGGCAACCAGGGGGTACCTGAAGAAATTGCTTAAAAACACCAAAAAAGGGCCCAATACAAGCCCAGAGAAACACTACTTGCACGCAAACATCGTGACACCACTAACGAAAACATCATGTTATGTTTCTCCACGTTCGCCCTACCACATCCAAACTCAAGGGTCTCATAAAAAAATTCTGGCCCTTAGTTCAACTCAGCCAAACAGCAGAACCCATACCCAGGATGGCACTAGAGAGATCCAAGAACCTCAAGGACTTGCTCACCCACGCCAGAACAGGGAGGAAATCCACAAGATCCACCCTGTGGAACATGAGAGAAATTCGAGATCATCACCCCTCTGGCACCTGCACCGCATGCAGACAGACTAAAAAAATGAATTCCTTCCTCATAGATGGAAAAGAATGGCAGCTTAAACATTTTTCTAACTGCAAATCGGCCAATGTCATCTATGTGATTGAGTGCCCTTGCGGCCTCTGCTATGTTGGTCAAACTTCAAGACCCATAAACAAGAGGACAGGAGAACACAGATCTAGGATCCGCTGCAAAACCCACACGACATTCCTAGTATCCCATTTCATGGAGCTTCAGCATGGCCGAGACACCTTCACATGGTGGGTTATAGACAAAGTACAAGACACAACCAACACTACTAATGCTTTGAACTTCAAATAATCATGGTGGATTTTTAAGCTTCAGTCAACCACCAAAGGACTCAATGAGGCCCAGCCCCATGTGCAATTCACATGATTCCATAGGCTTACGCTTGTCTTCAGCACACCTGTGGGCCTCCTTATATTCTCACTGTCAGTCGACTCAGCAGGCTATACGAACAAGAAGGTAAGCTAAATCCCTGCTCTCTAGCTGGCCTTATGAACTTCAAAAAAGCATTTAAATGGTGTCACGACCCGTGTACTCACAATAGTACTTGTATTATTCTGTCTAAAGGCACTGACTGACTCCATGTTGGTATCACGCTGTTACGTTTAAACGTGCAAGTAGGCTACATTTATTTCATTTCTACCCTGTGATCTATATTGCTGGCAGTAATGATAACATTGAGGTGACAACATGATTGATTATATACACATTTGATCTGAGGGAGCAACTGATTTCTGAACCTGACTGGGTTCAGCAAATTCGACAAGAAAAGAGATGAATGAGGTATTTACTTCAAAGCTAATATGGATAACGTTCAGGTTGAAAATTGAGATATGAGCGAAATGACTTGTCTTGATGTTGTGACCTGGTGCTTTGTGCACATTGGGCTTATTTATACTCTTTTTATTTACCATTTTTTGGCTCTGGAAACTCCTTGAACACTACGATTGAAACTTTGGTATGTAACTTTTGAAAATATACACATGCACATGCATTTTTTGCTTTGTATTATGTAAATACTATGATTTATGTTTAGGGGGCACAGCCCTGACGAAGGAGAGAGACATTCCCCGAAATGCATTGGATACATTAAAGTGATTCCCCTCTGTTTTACATAAGTCCAATGTGGTGGTCTATTATTTTCCATAGTAAGGCTATGATTCAATGGATACTAACTACATGACTATACCTTATGTAAAGAACAAGCACCTTATTGTGGATATACAAATATTATTTTTTGACAAACAACAAATAAAGTCAATAATAGATATATATATTTCTTCATAACTGAATATAAAAGAGAGAGCAACCATCTAGCAGGGTGTGTTACACTCCGCTTTTTTGCTTTCACGGTTTACTTGAACCCAGGTGTCTCTGGGTTGTTTTTGGTGGTCTGCACCTCATAACTCACGAATTTACATTTTGGATTAATTTTGGATTAATCTATGAACGTCAAATGAACATTATAGAGAATTAGGTAGTGCCTGCCATTTTGCCTTTTTTTGTCTACTCCTGCTGAATGGACCAGCAGCCAAGATGAGAATAACGATTGAGACAATACTCGGTTGGCCTTAGAAATTTAATTGTATTTGCTAAATCCGCTGAACTGTCGCAACTGTTTATACTGTATATGATTTGTTTCACTAACTAAACACAAACAATATGAACCAACAGTTAAATGATAAAAGCTCCTGCAACTAAATTGTTTAGAGTGTGTATTCACGGCTTGTTTCTCAGTGAGACAAAGATGGTCTTGTCCCACTGACACTTTACAAATGTACAAATGTTTTTGCATATACTCAAATTTGGGGGTAGGACGTCCCCCAGTTAATAAGTAATAGGGCTACTGGCACCCAAACTGCCAGAATTACCAACGCTGGAGTACCAGTGCCGGAATCAGTGTCCCCGCCGGAATGCGATGCTCACTGGTGGCCATTTTGAAAACTCAATCCACTTTGAATCCCCCACTTTCAACTGCCGTCCACCACAACAGAAGGTTCCAACATGTCTGGGAGCAAGAAATCAAGAGTCCCTGACGTCCGCCTAAGGAAGCCAAAGTTTGTCAGACACAGTGGTGCAGCATGCACAAGCTATCTTTGGGGCTGGCCACAGGAAGACCAGCTAGATGAGGAAGACAGCCATCCGGCAGGAGGTGGCAGACAGGGTCACAGCCATGGGGACTGTCCCACGCACACCGAGGAACTGCCATAAGCAGTGGGACAAATTGCACCTGAGGGTCCGTAACCTCCTAGCCACACACATGAGGGAATATCCTGCCGCAGTAGGACGGACAGTTGCACCCCTAAACCTCTTGCCCTTGGGGGGAGAGGTGTAGCTCCATCATGCGCATGGAGGTCATAGGGGGAGTTGGGACTGTAGAGGCAGGAGCTGGGACCCAAGTTGATGGTGGTAAGTACAACAAACCCCATGTAAATGCAAATGTTGAGTAAAATACATGCAGCCCCAGGCAGAGAATCACCAAATAGGCAAGGGAACAGGTACAACACGTGTCAGTCACAGCAAATGGCCCAATCACATACACATGCCAGGGGCTGAAGGCGGGTGTAGCCATGCACAAGCACTGTTGCCAAAATGTACAGCCTCACACATGGACACATGACGAGCGCCCATGAGTGCGAAGAAAGAACACAATAGGAATCATAGTACACCTCACACACACCAAGCCACCTTGGCAGACCAACAGTCAATTTGCACTCCCACCACACACATGTAAAAGCACACATCGGAGCAAGAAGACCAAAGAAGCAGCATGACAAGAGCAGGACACACACAATGTTGTCACGCGCGGCTGTCCCGGGCGTGTATGGGACCGCTGGAGGAGCCATAAAGGAATGTGTGACGGTAGGCACAACTATATAAAGTGGATTTTTGCTTACTCATTAATAAAAAGGTGGTCATCCATACGTTAGAGTAAGTTTGTGTGGTTATTTCTGGTGTAAGAGCATAAGTCACGAGGCCACTCTAGACTCTGGGGGGAAACTGTACAAAAACAAGACCGGTTGTTGCCAATCGGTAACCCAATGTTGCACTCCTTGGGGGATTAAGTGTCCCAGGGTGATTAAGTGTCTGGGAAATTCGGGGGCCTCCAAATGATGGAGGGCTCGCTTTCACAAACCACAGAGGTAATTCATTCAATTCATCAAATTCTGCTTCTATTTAGCAAACATTAGTAACAAAGTACAAACCCATGCGTAGTAGTTGTATTCTCATTTTCATGTGATGAATAAGATCACAACACAATTTATACAGAACAAAGCTTATATAACAAGAAAATCAAAACACAGTTTATATGAAAAAGTATATTTCAATTTATATTCTTTGTCCAATGTAACCATCTGTACTTGGAGGAGCCGCCATGGGAGTGTACGGTACGTTCATTAGGAATGCGCTGCAGCGCTTTAGTGTTTCCAGACTCACGGCCGCGTCCCATAAAGCTGTGCGAGCTTCCTGACTCTGCGCATTACAACCCATTCAAATTTCCTTACAGATTTCCATGCTATTCCTAGGATCCTCTCGTTTGCCGTACACTCTCTCTCCCTTTTTGGGCATCCGCTGCTTACGCGGGTGCCTGATTGTAACTCTTCTTCCCTCCAGCTCTCTCACTCGGCTTTCAGGAGCCAGAGGGCTCTGCTCCGGTTCCCTGTGAGCATGTTTCGCTCTGCGCCTTCCTGGCTCTTTTTCCTCTCCCTCTGCTGTCTTCCTCGCTGCTTCTGCCCTCTTTAGTCCTCGTCTCATATTGTGTGCTTTGTAGACCTGTACTCACCTCCATTGGCAGACCAGGCATATAGAACCCCGCTGGGACACACCATACTTTGAAGCATTATCTCCAGTACCCTCCATTGGACTTCTGGGAATCTTTCAGTTCTCGACATCGCAGCTTTTCTACACTAGGACACCTACAGCAAGGGGTTTTTCTGCCTCAATTGTCTTTTCCCCTTTTTTTGGCTATCTCGGGAAGGAAGTCTCTTGGCTGCCCATTCTCCTCGGCAGACATAGTGGCTTCCCTTTGAGATAGACAATACCTCTTCCAGAAGAAGAAGACACAGTCCTCTAAGAAGAAGGGGAGATGGAAGGAATCCTCCTAAAGCCAAGAACAATCAGGTGAGGACCAGCTTTCTCTGTCTGATCGGGAAGAGGACTTTGACAAATGTAGCATGAGTATAATGCAAGCACACAGCTATGACTCACAGAAAACTAAAAGCATGCTCACCTCTCCCCAACATGGCCACAGTCCTCTAACAGCAACACACCTGGACCGTTAACATCAGGTCCAGCAGGTGCAGGCAGACCTGCAAAGGCCACACCACCTCCAGCTGCAACAGCCCCACCACCTCCAGCTGCAAAGACCCCACTACCTCCAGCTGCAAAGGCCAAACCACCTCCAGCTGTGGCAGCTCCACCAACTCCAGTTGTGAAGACCACACCACCTCCAGCTATGGCAGCCTGACTACCTCCAGCTGCGAAGGCCCCACCATCTCCAGTTGCGAAGGTCCCACCACCTCCAGCTGTGGCAGGCAACCCATCTCAAGCTGCAAAGGCCACGCCACCTCCAACTGCGGCAGCCCCACCACCTCCAGCTGCGAAGGCCCCACTGCAATCATCGCCACCACCGACCGCTGAAAATGGAGCAGCAGCAGTGCATGTGGCTGGTGCCATCATCACACCCGTGGTCAGTGGCCCCACTGTCCCTCATGTGCCCCCACACCACCATGGGCACAACAGCCACCAGACCATCATGGAAGGTACACCAGGGACAAGGAGGAGGAGGAGGTCAACAACACACACTACCCAACACTCTGTTTCAGCCCTACAACATCACACAGCCCTCTTTCACCACCACAGCCCAGCATCCGTTCACATGATGCACACTTGCGAGCAATTCAGTAGTGCCACTAGGAGCTCACTGGACTTGCATACCAGCAGCTGGACGAAATGCAATGCATGAGTGAACTGCCTGCAGGCCTCCAGCCGCAGGAGTGCTCAGTCCAGAGGCCATGCCACTGCCACCCTCCTCACCCTTGCCCAAAGAGTGCATGAGGACAATAAGATTGCCTCTGACATAACCGAGGCCCTGGAACACATGCAGGGCAAAGGATCTGACCCACCATCATCGGTCACAACCCCTGAGAGTTCCCTGGATGGCAGTCCAAGGTGCCGCTCACAATGACTCTGGGTCCCAATGGAGTCTGCAAAGGCCCTCATGCAAAGAGAGACTGGAAGTGAATGTACAATGACTGGGTGCCTCCCTGGGTGTGTCTGGTGGGAGTAGGGCCGTTTTATGGGGGGTGAGGAGGCGTTTGGGCATGGGGTGTTTGGTGGGGGTGAGAGGGGTGTTTGGGGAGGCAGAGGGGTGCATTTGTTGTGGGAGTGGGGTGCTTGGGCGGGAAGATAGGAGTGTGTAGGGCTTATTTGAATTTACTTTGTTAGTTAATAGATAGTTGTCACCTGCATCACTGATTAGACATTGCTTTTTTCCAAACAAGTGTTTACTGTGATGGTGCTTAATGACTAAAAAGGTGCAAGTGGTGTACAGACTGGAGAGGCTACTAAAAAAAAGCATTCTCTATCAGTTCTTGACAGGCCATACGCCCATTCCTGGCCTCTATGCACACCTCCATGGGCTCGACTGGCACTGCATCATCATCATCATCCTATGGTGGAGGTATGTCCAGATCTGGGGGCAGGGGTATGCTGCACCTGAAGCAGATGTTGTGGAACATTGCACAGGCCAGGACTATCTGACCCACTTTCTCTGGGCTGTACATGAGTGCATCCCCAGTCTGGTGTAGGCATCTGAAACGTGCCTTCAAGAGCCCAAAGGCTTGCTTGATAGCCACACTGGTCCTCACAAAGGCTCCTGTTGTATGCTACTTTTTGCCGCATCTGGGGATTCCTCAGACGGGTCATCGGCCATGGAAGAATCGGGTATCTAGATTCACCTACAAGGGGTAAGGACACAAATGTGACTAATGATGCTCAGTACTTGTGCTGCCTGTGACAGCGGAATCTCAATGGTCAGTCTTTGCATGCATGTTCCATGTCACATTGTGCCACACTATCATTGCATGTGTTTTGCACTGCTCAGGGAGGTGTTCCATTCTTATACCTGTAGTGCATTGTGCGTGGATGTCCTGTTGGGTATTGGAATGGACTGGTCAGTGACTGCTACATCTCCAGTCATGTGATACTCCTGTGTGTTGTCGCCTGCGAATTGAGGGGTGCGGTCGTGGGTCCTGGTGGGTCCTGCATGTGCGACATTGTTGCACCCTCCCTTTGCCTGTTACTCATGCTGCTAGGTGGATGGTGTTGTACATTTACTCACCCAACATCCAGCTCCTTTGTAGGCTGGCACTGTGCTGTTCAGAAAGACCGTTAAGTTGTGGGTTGATCCTGGTAATTGGGCACAGCAGTGCGTGATGGTAAGGTCGGCATTACAGGTGACCGGGACATTCAGGGACTGGAACTGCTTCCGGTTCCTGTAGACCTCCTCTGAGGCATGGGGGGCCACCAGCTCAACATGCGTGCAGTCCAATGCTGCCGCCACATTAGGCATACCTACAGTTGTATAGAAGCAGCCCTTGGTGGTGTTGAACTGTTCCTGGGTGGTGTAGAGGGCGAAGTGCTGGCCCACATGGCTCAGGAGGATCTCCAGCACCAGCAGTCTGAAGAAGGCAGGCTACAACATGCCATGCAACTTGCTCACAGAGTGCTGGAACGTGCCACTGGCCAGGAAGTGCAGGACTGAGACCAGCTTTCGCAGCGGTGGTATGGCCAACCTGATTCCGATCCTGCTCTGAATGTCCTCATGGATGTGGATTATGTCACAGTTTATAACATGGCACACACAAGGCAGTGAGCTCCTTCCCCTGCAATGAATGTGGCACACAATAAAATGCTTTTTATTTCTTTATTGTACTACGGATTCATTTTCAGTTGGCCTCCAACCTGTCTCACAACCAACCTCCACAAACACACTGTGTCACAATGGGCTAGGAACGAGGCCGGTGTGTATCAATAATATATTTATTAATGTATTCATTTATTGTCAAAAGGAAAATCAACCAATTACCACAGCCACCAATGTTGGGGCAACACAGAATTCAATCATCTTTACAAAACTAGGTTAAGGTATCCTGTCACAGTTACTTTCCTTTTTTTGTCAGAACAGAAAAATAACAATTTACAACACAATGATAGCACTAGTGTTAAGCACTTCCCCCTGCCACCCACAACCCCCAAACATCATTTGGACTTGATTCCTTTGAATGGAAGGCAGTAACAGAGAGTGTAAGAGCACATGGGAAAAAATCGGTTTTGGTGTGTTGCCCACAGAAAAAATATGGGGAGCCAGCAAAGCAGGGGAAAATCTGTTTTTGGGGAATCAATGGAAGAATGGGTTTTTTATTATTTCTCAAAACTGCTAGGGGAGAAAATAGAATAAAATTCATACTGCTTACACTTAGGAGACAGGCAGAGATTTAGAGAATACTAATCAGCATACCAGGCAAAATAGAAATAGAGTAGAAAATCAGTATTTTAGGAGATTCAACATGTGGGCAATGGAAAAGAAAAATTCAAATGGGAATTTGTTTTCACTGATGCTTACAATGACAGGCAGCTCAGAGAAATGGGGAAACTTAGAATAGTAAAATCGTTTGTTGGAAGATACAAATGCAAAGAAAAAATATAGTGGCAAATGGAAATTCATTTACAGGGCCTACTTTAAACACAGGGACAAATTTGTTTCTCCGATCACAATGGGATTAATTATTTTGGGACAACAGATTATAATTATAACAATTAACAAAAACACTGGGAAAAAGATTGCTGGTTTTGAATTCCACAAATCCTGATCACATGAAATTCAATGGGGGAATTAATTATTTACTTACAAAATACACTAGGGATTTACACAGGCAAAGGAGGTTTTTTTCAATGGGGATTTGCTAACATAGACAGGTAAACACGAGGGGAGGCAACTGGAATACATGGGCAAACAAAGGATTCTTCAATGGGGAGAGGACTAAAATGCTCTGGCAATTGGGGTTTTCAATGGGGAATTTTCAATAGGGAAATATTGGATCCAATGCTACAAGAATGAAGGGCTTATGCAATTTAGGGTTGGGGTTATTGCTACTTACATAGCAAGCCTTTTTTGAGGTTCAGGAAAGCCAGCTGCATCTCAGGTCACTCGGGGAAGATAGGGCAGGGGTTGGTTACTCTACTCTCAAAGATGGTAAGTTTCAGCAGCCTACTCTCTGTCCTCCTCCTTTTTCTGTCTCCCCGGTTTTTGTCTGTCCTGAGTCCTAGTACAGTGCCCCTTATATAGCAGAAATGACATCACTAATTTTACCATCTTGGGGAAGTACCCTGCAATGCTACCTGCCGCTAGGATTGGACAGCTACCTTCTCTCTCCCCGCCCCAGTCAGGATTGGTTTAGGAGTTTGGAGCAGCATCTGTCTTTTTCCATTCGTCACCAACCTTTGTTCTTCTTTCAAATTTTTGGCCAAAGCTAGTTATGTATCACATCTTCATAATTGTGCCAGCCACTGCCATACAAAACATATTTTCTATTTTAGCTGATCATGGGGAATTAGACAAGCCGAACCGCCAAATCTGTACGATGTACCATGCCATGTGCCACATTTTTGTCATTTTCATAAAATGTACAACAGTTATGAATATGTAAGTTATCAAGCATATTTTAATTTTATTTTCCACATTTTCACCCAATCTCACTTTTGTAACAGATCAGCCAGAAACCTAGTCTAAATGGCAATTTCAGTTCCTAAAGTCACAGGAAGATGCATTTTATACCCACAAAACCACCTGGAAATTACATGAAAAATGGTGTAAAAATTAAATCAATCCACATTATGGTTGTGGCGCAAAATGCCTAAAATGAAATAGTCTTTTAAATAAATTGTGAGTGTTTCTGGGCAGCAATGGGGAGGGTTTCTTCATCCCCCACAGCCATCTGTCCCCCTCAGGCCAGCCTGAGACCAGAGGTTTTTATGAGTCTCTTTGAAGTTAGTGTGTGCTCTTTTGAAGTGGGTGCAACAAGGATTCACACATTTTAGTCATGCTCCAGCCAAGGATGGCTTTCCTTTGAAGTTCCTGCTTTCCTAGCTAGCACTGCTGGAGCACATTGTTTAGCAGCACCACATTTTATTGTGTGGTCATTAGATGGGAGATGTGACATCCAGCTGGAAGTGGAGTGTTCCTTTGTGAAGTTTTTGCCCTCAGTTTTTCCTGAAGACTAAGTGTCTCTTCACATGTCGCTGGAAATTTGGTGGGTGAAACATAATGTTTTGCTTTCCTGACATTTTTTTTTCTGTGAGCAGTGATATCTTTTCCATTGGGGCTTTTTAAATCCATTTTTATTTGCAAACCTATGTGCAGGCCGTTTTTGCTTTCAACGTTGAAACATCCTGTTTCCATGTTACAGGATTCTTTGATTCCTCCTTCTTTTGTAAATCAAACTGCTGCTTGTCCATTGATAATGATAGGTAGACCCCTTTCCACATGGATCTTTAACTTTACATGAAACAAAAGCAAAAGCCAGGCCATTTTTGTTGTTGCAGTGTTTAAATGCCTGCCATTCATTTGAAAAGCAAAAGCCAGGCTGTTTTTGCTGCAGTGTTTACATGCTTGCCATTCATGTGAAATAAAAGCAAAGCCAGGCCGTTTTTGTTGCAGGGTTGAAAGGCTTGCTATTCAGGTGACAGGGACTTCGGGTTTTGGCCTTTAAATGCACCCCACATGCCCCCCCCCCAGCCCCTATTCTTCCATGACTCTTTGTTGGGGAATAGTAGGGCAGAGTGGGCTTCCCTTGGGCATAATTTTCCTTCCTCAGAAAGTGTTCCCTTCTGTCTCCAGGTTGGGGGCATGGCATGGCACCCCATTTTCCTCCTTCTTTTGGGAGTGGGCACTGCAGCCCCCCCTTCCATCTTTGAGTTGGAGGGTATGGAATGGTACACCCTTTCTTCCTTCCCTTCCAGGTCCCCGGGGTTCTCATCAGGCTCCGCTCTCAACTGCAGGCTGGAGTATAAGGAGGTTAGTTCTCTAATAGAAGATAAAAAAGGTTTCAGTACTTTTTACTCACATTTTTCCCAGAAGATTTACAAAGAATTTACAACAACCTACAGATTTACATGACTTTTTGGTTTCATAAACAATGTTTATTATTTTTTTTTTTTCATTTGTACAGTAAAACCAAGTAAATTACTCCATTATATATATATATATTACGCGGTAGCAGCCATGTAGTTATGGTTAAGTTGCTAAATTCATAAGAAGTGCACTTTTTCGGTGGCTTATCACTTCGCTCCCCCTCGACGAATCCTCACCTAATGCATTGTGTGTATGACTGTGCTTCTTGTATGTAACTGTGTGGCCACTAAAAGTACTTATATCTGCCTCCGCTCCGGCGTCCCTTTTCCGTGTTCACCGCACAGTGAATAATGTGATTGATCTGCAGTGTACGGTGACGTGTTGTGCGTGAATAGTTTTGATAACGCCAGCATGTTGTTTCTGAGGGCAGTGTGGCTGTGAACGTGCCTGGAAAACATAGTTTACGGCATCTGGCGGTGGGAAGAAGGGATGGAAAGGGTGGGGGAGTGAGAAGTGCTGCAAGAGACACATCCCATTAGAAGAAGACGGTGGTGTGCCAGCGGCATCCGTGCATACTACGCCAATTTGCGGTTATCTGAAGAGGCAACAATCTTGTTTGGTCATTGCTGGCAGCCTTCATTATGGCATGCCAACTGCAGCAGCAATGTCTTTCTGTGATGAGTGGTGGTAGGCAGTGGTGGCAGGCACATTTGCAGAAGGGGAGTGCATTCCACAGGACATGCACCTTTACAGATAGGGTGTGCTATAGTGTACTGTGTGTGGTTAGTCCGTAGCCTCTTTAATGCATGGCTGCAGCCCTTGCAAAGAAAAGTATGTCCACTGGTTGAAAAGGCATGTGGACTGGTTGAAATTCGGAGCCACATTGTGGCTTTGTTTGTGTGGTTTGGCTGCATTGCAAACATTGTTGGTTGCATGGTAGAACATCGTACAGTTGTCGGTGTATGGGTGGAGATGCTGCAGTGCCCAGTCGTGCACTGTGTCCACTGGGTGCACTAATGGAATAGTGTAAATATGGAAGAGGTTACGGTGCACGTGCTTCTTACATGTGCTTGCGTGATGTGCATTGCACGGATTAGCAAGTGTTGCAGTGCACTATGCAGTACTGCTTGTGTGTACGTAGTCCAGTGTGGAGGGCAGGACCAAAGTTGCGACAAATGTGTTGTTTGATTAGCATTATTACAATGGTGTCTGAATGGAAGTGGGTAGCAGTGTCAAACCCTGTGGTATGTTTGTGCATTACGGTAAGTGGAACATGTGTGCATGCATTCCTGCTTTAGGGTGCAGAGGTTGGGTAGAAGTGCTGGTGCCTATGTTGGCTTTCGGATTTGTGGCACATGCCTACATGTTCACCTGCATGGCTTTGTTATGTTGTGGTGGGCGTGGGCAAGGCGTAGACTGTTGGGTGCATTGCTGAAGACCGTAGGCTGTAGGCCATGCACTCAGCAGGCTAGGCCTTCATGACAGCCACCACAATGTAATGCAGTCATGCACTTGTCAGTTTGCATGTCAGGTTGGTGACTTGTACGCAATGGTTGTGGAGGACATTGTAGTCTTGGTAGAGCAGCAGCAGTGAGCTGTTATGCGTACATTAGGATACAGTGTACATAATTCCCCTGTTGCACAATAGGGAGCCACATGTCACCATTTGCGTTTGCTATGGTTAGGACTTTAGAAGACCCATGCGTTAGGAAGTGCTGTAAGTTATGGCACCATGAAAGGAAATGCTCAGCAGCACACATGTAAAACATGGGCACAGCCTCGTACATACCATTCACCACACCTGCACCCAACGGCATAGACCTTTATAACAGCCACTACAACCTATTGCAGCCATGTAGTTGTCACTCTGCATCCATTTGAAGTTGGTGACTTTTACACAATGGTTGTGGAGGACATTGTGCACTTGGTCGACCAGCAGAAGAGAGCTGCTATGCGTTATTTAGCATATGGCGTACATCATTGCCCCTGTTGCACAATAGGCCGCCAAATGCCACCATGTGCATTTCATAGGGTTTGCCTCTTATAAGCTCCTTGCTGTATGGAGTGCTTTAAGAAATTGCAGCATGAAAGGACATGTTCAGCAGCACACATATAACCTATGACTAATCTATACGGCCTCCTACATACTGTTCAGCACACCCAATGAACCGTTATGCAACCATGCATACAAATATGTGCCCAGGATGAAAGCTGGCAGGCTGATTTGCAGATGGGGAGGGCAATGCACATGACATGAACATTTTCCCATAGCCTGTACTATGGTGTGTTCTCTGTGGGTAGGACCTAGAGCCTTGTGTGCATGGCTGGAGTGGAAAGCGAAAAAAAGAGTCCTCCTGCTTTACTGTGCCATGGCCCTCCTGGTACTTGGGGAAGCGTACATGCCACAATCAGCGTTTCTCACCATGCCGGCCAATGGAAATGGGAGTGTGGCCTTTGTCCAATCAGGTGCTCAGGGTGTGCGTGATAGGCAAGAGCTCCAACAGGGAGAAGGACTCCTCCTGCTTGACTGGAGCACGGTCCTCGCAGTATTTGGGGAAAGGCACATGCCACATTCTGCGCTTCACACCATGGTGGCCAATGGAAATGGGACTGTGGGGAGTGTCCAATCAGGTGCTCAGGGTGGGCGTCACAGGAAAGGGCGGCATTCCATTTTTGCATGACTTTGTGCAGTGCGGCTCGCAAACATGGCAAGAGGCACAGTTTACATCGTGGGTGATGCCTTTGTGGAAGATCTGTTTGTGTATGCCCTCCAAGAAGCCTTTTGTGGCAATTTCAGTTTGGAGGGAGTGGACGCTTTGTGGTGCAGTGTCGAATCGTGCTGCTTCGGCGGAGTGCTTGTAGAATGTCGATACATGGCCTCTTCGGGAACTGTAAATGTTGTGGTTGTGCACTTTGGAGCCTTCTTATTGGGTTCCATGGCTTGTTAGAGTGTGCACCGTCAACTGAAGAAGATGATGAAAGCAGTGCAGCGCATTTCCCCACTGCCAAGGTGCTTTCCTCATGTATACCCCCAAGAATAGTGTGGAATTATTCGAATGATTCCTGTCACCAGCCAGAGGCCGGAAAGGGTCTCATCAACGGATGCATGTGTGACTTCATGAGTACTGCTGGGATGTTCTCCTGTGTGAATGAGAACATTGGTACTCGATATAGAAACCTTTTCAAAGGAAATGGCATGTCCTTTGCGAACAGTGGCAATGACATTTTGTTTCACAATCAACAGGCTGCACTGCAGACCCTATTGTAAGAATGTGAGCTGATGTTGAAAACACAAAATCACTTATAAAAACCACCAAAAAAGAGGTTTCTATGGAAGTGCCTTTAAAAAATAAAAAAAGCTCTTTTAAGAGCCGCCACAACTAAGAACGTCCCCTACCCTGGTTGTAAGTTATTCCCTGACTCCCGCGCGCGCACAGGGCGAAAAGTCAGTGAGTATCGCGATAGTTGCGGATGCCGCATGTTAGATACGCCCCGTTTGCAGATGACGGACATAGAAATGGGCCTGTAGAGGCTGCTGGGTTGGTCAATAAGGTTTTTGGGTGCGGTGTGTACGCGAAGACTGTGGTACACAGTGTATGTGTCAACAGAAATGCAGAGGGTGCGGTTATGGCTGTATGTTTCACGAGCCACAGTGTGCAGGTTTTAGGGGAACACATTGCCTGAAAGTGATTGGAAAACACTGTGCAGTGGCTGCTCATTTTGGAATCTAGCATGTGGATGCCTACTGCTATAGAGTACCTACAGTGAAGTGACTGATTTTGGTTTGTCTGTGTGACACTTTGGTGACACGTAATCATGCCGATATTATTGTTGTTCATTGTTGAGGGAAAACTGTACAGCATGTTACACAAGTTTCAGTGCCGTTTGCTATGAAGGAGGCACTTGCCCAGGTCATGCGTTTGTTTCTGATCTCTTGCATAACTTTGTATCACATTATGCAGACACTGATGTGGCTGCAACATTTTATATTTGGTCCACAAATGGAGAAAGTGTGGTACATTGTGAAGAAGTGTATTTGTGCCTTCTTTTGACATGTGCCAATGGCGTACTTCATACATGGCCATATGACGTTTCACAGCACAAACAAATGTCCCCAGCTATAACGTTCATCTTTCTATGCCTGCCATTCTGATTTCTGCACACCCCATCCAAATTGCTTTGGTGCTCTTATTGAAAGTAGTGAAACATTTTTGTACTTATTGTTGCGCACTGACACTTCAAAACGCTGCACAAAACGTAAAGAAACTTCTTTCTACAGTGACCCCCTTTCCAACTGATTCAACCACAGTGTTTTGCACAGTGCCACACCTCCCGCCCTCCATCCGTTCATTGGTAAATCCATTGTTCATCTCTAAAAGGTGCTTTCTTTATTTTCCTTTTTTCTTTTCCCAGTTCATTTCCATTTATTATGCTCTTCTGACAAATGCCACAGAAGGAATGGTAGGAAAGGCCCGGTACAGAAGGGGCAGCACCTGCATGGATACGATAGGGGATGTGCCGGAGACGGAATTATTGGGTGGCCCTCACCTATATAGGCACCAGTCATTGTCATGCTCCCGGAAGGACCCTCCCATGCACTTCCAAGTACCTTCCCTCTGTACAATACAATGCCCTTTGCCGGGTAAAGGTCTGTAGCGCGGCATATGGTCTTCAAGGATGTTTCAGAGCTCTGCTGCCCTACAGGAGTGCCCCTCTTGTTGCCCACAGCAGATGTGCTGAATGGTGTACATGAAATTACCCTACGTAATTGTTGGAAGGACGGTAGACTGCCCACTGGTCCCTTGTTCTTGTTTGTTTGTGATGACATCTTTGATGTTATGGGTGCTAGTTCTTGCAGTGCACACTGGTGGTGCAAGTTATGGTTGCTTAGCCTACCATAACTGGCACATTTCGGGGAGGTTTCGGTTTTACCTGTAACCATAACGTCCCTGTAACAATGTTTGTCAATTGCATTGCATAGGTTTTTACTAGTGCAACTTAACCATAACATTCCTTTAACAATGTTTTTGTCAGTGAACATATATATAGATCTATATTCATATTTCCGTCACATTTTTCATTCTTCCTTTTCATTCTTCAGATGGTTCCTCTGCTCGACTTTCATTTGGCTCATCAATCAGTCACACAGCGTGTATAGGATGACAGCTTTTCAACTGATTGATTTGGACCCATTTTTCTTCTATCAGTTCTCCTTTAGAGACGCGGATTTTATAGGTGATAAGTGAGATTTCATCTATAATTTCAAAGGCGCTGTGCCAGGAGGGGAGGAACATCCTCTGTTTGGTCTGGTTCCTTTGAAAATTGTAGAAGTAGACCCTGTCTCCTACTTTGTACTTTCTTAGTGGTCTTTAAATCGTAGTGGGTTTTCATCCCCCCTGCCAACTTTTCCAGATTTCGCTGAGTGTACGCAAAAGCGTGCTGAAGGTGTTTTCGCAAATTCTCAATATATTCATGTGTCGTGGATGCGTTGATCAGGGTCTGCTCTTAGGGTTTGTAGAGCAGATGCGGAGGTAGAACAATTTTTTGTCCAGTCATTAGCTCAAATGGAGACATTTTTGTAGCAGAAGATGGTGTAGACCTGATGGCCATCAGGACAAGCAGTAGTTGGATGTCCCAACTAGGCCCAGCGTCTGCCACAAACTTCTTTAGGATGCCCACAATCGTTTTATTGTACCTCTCAAATCCCCCACTAGAGGTGCCGGTAGGCAATGTGGAGTTTCTCTTTATCCCAAGTATCTCCCACATCTTTGTCCTCACCTCGCTGGTAAATTACTTCCTCGGTCCGACTCAATCCTTTGGGGAAGGCCGAAATGCGAGATGTGGTTCATCATCAGGGCAGCTGCTGTTTCTGCCTTGCAAATTGGGTCCGGGAGACATTCCACCCACTTGGTAAACAAGCATGTTAAGGTTAACATGTACTTGTTTCCTCTAGAGGAGCGAATCATGGGCCCGATGAAATCTACTTGCAAATCTGACCAAGGCAGTGTCATCCCCATTTTATGGAGGGGAACTCTGTGTGTGAGGTAACTTTGCTGAAATTGCGCGCACACAGACACCCCTTCAAGTATTGGTCAAGGTCCTGGCCCATGAGTGGCCAGTATGCGACTCTCGGAAGATTTCCAAAGCTGTATGAAACCCCCGATGACCGGCTGTGTCCGCATCATGGGCATGACTTAACATCCGGCTTTGGAAAGAGGTAGGTACCACCCACTGGTCACATCCAGAGATGGATCTCCATACCAACAAACCATCTTGGATTCGAAACATTTTGGAAAATTTCATCAACACCCTGAGATCCTCTTTCCCGATGTGATCGGATTCGGTCAGAGGAAAGTTCACAGGGTCTTCAATGTGTTGATAACATTTCCGAATAATCGGATCCCCCTTTTGTGCCATAATTACATCAGCATCTGGGGTTTCCTTACTCCACTGGGCAGTTGAGAGTTAATTTTTGGCAAGTGTTTGAGACCTGGTGATGGCAGCGATCTGGATTTCCCCCAACAGGGACTCAATCTCTATGTGATCCCTCTGGAGGGCTCCGGTTTTGGCTACCAGGTCATCTAAGTCATTTCCGGTTTTGTCTGGTCCCTCTATTCTGGAGTGACCCTTCATCTTTTTCCAGTAGAAGGTCATCTCTTTAGAGATGACCAGATCATCAATGGCGTGTATTCATTTCCCATGCTTGAGTGGTTTGTTGTTTGCACACAGCATGCCTCGGCTTTTCCAATTTATCAGGTGCTCCACGAACCCCTTCTGGACATAATCTGAATCAGTGATTATGATCAGTTTGTGGAGCTGGTGTTGCACGGCATTAAGGATGGCTTGATGTATCGCCATCAACTTGGCCACCTGACTTCCACGGGACCAATCTTGTATCCAGCAGAGGGCTCTGGGGAATCATTCACCCAGGCATTCCCAATGCCAGCCACCAGTTATTTTTCCCTGGTTGTTGTCAACATGGTAGGAGCAACCATCCACAAAAACGGAGGGTATCCCATGGCAGGTGTCTTCCTCATAGAATTTGTGTTGGGAAGTAAGGTATGCCTCCATGTTATCTTTGGTTTTTAGACTTTCGTCCTCAAGAAAGTTTTCTTGAGCACAATCATGCATGTCAGCCAAACCTTGCACGAGGGTACTCTTCTTGTTTTGGCCATATTTGACCTCAACAGGAAAGCCTTGCATGGACAGAATCCAGGAGGTAATTCTGGCATGACTCACATTCCCTGCCCAGATTCAGTCACTTTGGAGATATTGCAAATGCTGGTGAGAAGTCTCCACAATGATGTGCTCCCCCTGCATGAACGGGCAGTCATTTTTCAATGCCCACACCATTGCCAGGAGTGCCTTTTCACAATCGTAAATTTTTCCTTCACAGAGGAAAAAGTCTTACTCGCATACAAGATAACTTTGTTGACCATGTCATGCTTCTGGTATACTACTGCTGTTAAGCAAGTATTTGAGAACCCCTGTCTCCAAGAAATCCTTGTTTTTGATGGAGTAAGACAAACAAGGCGCTTGTGAAAGGCTTCTCTTGAATTGTTTCACTGCCTCGGATGTTCTGGACCCCACTCCCACTTGACCCCAGACTTCAGTAAATGAACGAAGAGTCTTGTGACCTCTGCGTAGTCCTCTATGAACTTCCTACTGTAATTTGCAAGTCCAAGAAGGCTTCTTAGTTCACGCAGAGTTGTGGGGTCTTTTAATTTTAATAAGGCTTTCACCTTTTTCGCCTGAGGACTGCGACCCTCAGGGGTGATTTCATGCCCTAGGAAGTTCATGCAGGTCTTACACCATTGTGCCTTCTGGAAGGACAGTTTCACTCTAGCTTCCTTAAACTGGGTCAGAAGATAGCATATTTCCTCTATGTGTTCTTCCACAGTTGAGCTTTTGATTAGAACATCATCTACATACGCTAGGTTTACCCTTTCACCCAAGTCAGGCATGGCCTTGTGCAGAAAGATGTAAATTCATTGCCATAGTTTATATATCTAAAGGAGATTTGGGTCCACGTGTACTGCTGCCCCCGAAGGTAAAGACCAGCTTGTATTGGTCTTCCCTACTCACGGGTACTGTCCAGTAACCAGTGGTGAGGTCAATGGCGGTATACACCTTTGAGCCTGGTATATGGGCCAGGCCCTGATCGATGTAGGGAAGAGGCAATTGGGACATGTGGACCTGTTTGTTTAACTCCCTAAGGTCTGTGCAAAGATTCAATTGGCCATTGGGTTTTAGTATCCCCAGTACCAGGTTATTAAAGGTACTGTGGACTGGACGAATTATCCCATGGGATTCTAAGTTCTTCATTATCTCTGTGAGTGACTTCATAGACACAAGAGGCAACCGGTATTGCTTCACAAATACAGGGGCCATCCCAGGGTTTGTTGGTATGGAGGTGGCATGGCAAAAATGTCTTAAAAATCCCAAAACACCTGCTTCAGCTTCTGCTCCTCAGTCTCACAGGTATCAGCGAGGTTGATTCGTTCCTTTACCATCTGCCTGAAGCCTGGAAAAACCTCTGGTTTTGCAATTTCTGCGGTATCCTCCAGTTGCTTGGAGAGTTTGCTTGTTATGGTGTTGCCCTGGACAGGAGGTTTCAAGGATGGGAGACAGCCACTGTCGACTTGAAATACCATCTCATCCTTCCAGATGTTGCTTGTTACCTCTTCCCCCCCATAAGGGCAGGAAGAGTACACCAAGAAATTCCCCCCTTGCCGGATGAAAATCTTTTCTGGAGGTATCTCATCATCACAGAGTTAACAGTCAGTTGGAATCCGTCCCATGATCTCATTCCCTAAATCAATGGAAAAATGTTGGGCATCATCCACCATTCCAATAAAGGTGCCTGTGCCCAGAGTGGTACACCTAGGGTCACTCTTATCCACCAATATTTGAATGGTGTTGGGTTCTAGGTCAACTAGTGGTGTTGGGTTCAAATACAACCCTTGCTGTTGGAGGTGATGATTTAAATTTATATCAGCGTCTGCGTTTTGGAGGTTCTGTCCTCACTTAATTTTTAGGGGAACCGTGAATTGTCGAACCATTCTTGGGATGGTGACCACTTCTCCAGTTTGAACTTCAACTGCAGATGGCAGAAATTGGGCTGACCGAAATTCTTTCTCAGGATTGTCAAAGCCCCCCAGTCGGGACCAGACTTTATAATTGATTAGGTCCAAATTAATTGTGAATCGATGGAGAAGGTCACTGCCTAAGTAAAATGCAGAGGGAACATCTCTCACAACCCAACAATTATGATCTATGCTTTTGTCACCAATGGACATTTTTAGCATGCACCTGCTAGGCAGGAGATGTTTGGAATTTGGAGTTTCCAGACCCATTTCCCACTTGTCAATCAACTAAAATGTGGGAATGGTCTGATCTTTTTGGAGTTTCCTGAACAACGCTTCACTGATGAAGCATTTTCCATTATTCAGGCATACCCTGGAGAGAACAACCCCCCCCCCCACATTTACCTGAATGGGGAGAAACAGCTGTTTGCCCTTTTTCTGGATATCAGTCGAGCTCTGAGCTGGTTTTTCATCATCTTTTGTCATGGGATTTGGGTTCTCTTCAAATTGTGGATCAGTATAATATTTCAGGGTATTTCCTTCCACTGTGGAATGCCACTTAAAACTGGGAGGAAGGTTGATTTTCAAAAATGGAGAAGGGTTTTTATCACCAGTTCGTTCTTCTACAGAGATTACAGTGATGTCAGGGACTTCATTGTTCCTATAGTGGAATTCGATTTTGTCAGACCGCTGTTCAATCATGTGGCACGTGCCATTTAGACTTATGTAGTTTGGGCTTTGTTTTAGTTTTATAGACCAGTTAGTCTGTGTCGAGAGGACCTTGTTCACACAATCGATCAGAGGTGACAACCTCCGGAGGAGGTCATTCTCCAGTAGACAAGGTGTGCCCTCTGGAGTGACGACTATTACTGGGTGTTTTACCCTATGTCGCCCAATTTTGATCTCCAGATCTGCAGTCCCCTCGACGGAAATGTCATTTCTGTCGAAGTTTTGGAGTTGTCCAGGAAGAGGGGTGAGAGGAATTTGGTGACTTTCCCCCCTTCCTGAATTAATTTGGTTAAATGCCTTTTTGGACAGAAGGGTGGCTTGGGAACCTGTATCCACCAGCGCTGAAAATGCACCTTGGCCCTGGACCTTGACAGGGGCGTAAAATCTGCCTTCTCTCTCTTCAAGGGGACAAAGTAAATGTGCATTTTGGGCGTGCTGGGCAGTTAATTTCTTTATTTTGTACTCCAACACTGTGTGATCTTGGGCAGTTTTCTGTGTTGGAGTCTGGGAATCTGTAAAGAAAATTTGGCACCCTGATATCTGTGGGTTTTCGAAACCCCTTTTTTCCCCTTGATTCTGTGCTGCCCCCCTTTTCCTGGAGACAGTCACTTGAACCACTTTGGGGGAGGATCCCTCATTTATTTCAGAGTCATCAGGGTGACATGGTTGGGGTTCAGAAGTTTGTGCTTCTGGGATATAGTCTCCATACTTACCAAGTCTAATTTAGAGTCTTTTGGGACCCATTTTGTCTTGAGAGGAATCCCCCCATCCCTGAAAGAGAAGATTGCTTCTCTGAATCCTCCAGGGATTCTTCCCCTTCAAACTGGATGATGCAGACTGTCTCCACGAAATGGGTTTTCTTTGTACCTTGGTTTCTCCTACTTACCCTCTGTTCCCTAGATATGAGCTTTTCAGGGGCAGGAGATTTGGGTTCAGGTTCAGAGGTTTCTAGGGGGTTTTCACGGGTGAGTTAAGGAAGCTTCCTCTAGGGCTTTGCATCTCCCTTCCCCCGGGCCTTCTACTCTGGAACCTGTTGGTTGTCTGGGTTTTCCCCCGTCATTGCTCTGGGGTACCAGACCCTGGGTTTGAGCTGTTCTGAGCCGCCATGTTCATTTGAGGGCTTTGCTGAGCCCTCAACATGGAACTCAGGTCTTTGGACAGACTTTGGACCTGGCGCTCCAGTTGCAACATCCTCTCTGGTTGATATGGGGGTCTAGGATCAAACCTTTGCTGCTCTCAGGAATGGTAACTGTCCCTTCTCCCAGAGTAGCTTGGGTATTGAGGGTTTCCCTGGTAGCCCTCCATCCTGGTCTCCCTTCTCCATGATTTGCGGTCTAGAATCCAGAAAGCGGGGAGAGAGAGAGGGGGATTGTTCTGGAAGTTGGGGTTTGGAGGGTACCTAAGGAAGAAACTTAAGTTGGAGGGTGGAATATTTCTTTCTTCCAGAGGGAGGTTCTATGTCCATATCCCGAGATGGGTCTGTTACCTTTGTACCTTGGGCTAATGTAGGTGGGAGAGTCAGGTGACACATTTGTGGGATACTCTGCCTGGCTACCACCTGCTTGGAACTGATCAGAGGGTCTCATCTGCCTCTCATTTGGTTTATTAGAGGGAGGATTATTTTTAGGCCCCCACATTTCTAGGTCCAAAATGGGGGTATTCTTCACCTCCGCCAACTTGGCAGCAGCGGGGGTGTTGGATGGTTTGGGATTTTTGGGAGAATTTTTGTTTTCCACTGGATTTTGGAATTCATAGATCAGGGTAGCCTGTTCCATTACCAAATCCACGGTCCTTTGATCGTGGAAGTCCCAAACCAGTTGAGTCATAAGCCGCCATGCTAACCTCCTAGGGGTTCCAGTGCACAGAGAAGTGTTTCAAGATGACCACCTTTTAGGTAGACCATCTTGAATGATTTTAATCCTCCAGCCCAGCAATGAAGCTGGAGTATTCCAGAGAGAATGTCCACTTGACAAGATCCATGGATTTATGGTCATTTTTGATGCCATATGACATCATCATCTGGTCATACAGCTCCAGATGTTCCCAGACTGAGTACTTGGAATTTTTGTACTAAGGAGTCACGAAGCTTCTGATGGCTTGTATTTGTCAAATGGGGTCTTTTACAAGAGTTCTCTTTTGTTTGGCAGCCTGCTTTTTCCGCTGCACCTGAGTCCATTCACCCTCAGAGCTGCTACTGTTTGTTGTCCAGCCCCGTCCTCTAGGTGCTCCCTGATTCTTTGAGACTGGGCTCCCAGAATGATTGGGTCTTGTCTCTTCTCCCCTGCTGTATTATGGGCTCTCTGCGTCACTTCCCTTGGGCTCCCTTTTTTGAACAGAGGAGTACTCATCTGACTCATCCCTTCTTGGGAGGGTCGTGGAGAACTCCCCCCACCTCCCTGAATGGGTGGAGGTTTTCAAGATGCTCTTTTGGCCTGAACTCTGATTCTGCAATGTGGACCAGATGGTCCCCTTGTAAACTGTGTCTCTGCCAGTCTAACTCCCTGATCTTCTCATAAAAGGAGTCCTCCTGGTCAGATGTTTTTGCCAAAATATTTTTAAACCTAAGCAACAATGCACCCCCATCAATATCTGATGGGGGCTGGCCTTCCGGCTCAGTCATGCTAGGCCTAATTGAGTCCAGCTGCCTCATATTTCCCTGTACTTGTTAACTAATAGTCGTGAAGCTAGCAGCGCCTTGCTCATATAGGGTGGTGAGTTGGCTTAAGGCCCCTGGTACAGAGGACATCAGACCGTGAACAGGGGTTACCTAACTGTTCAGGGTTCCTCAAGGCCTGATTAAATCTAGCATGTTCCTTCTCTAATCTCTCTGATTTATCTTTCTCAGCCCCTATTTCTTGGCAGTATGCAGAGGCCTGATCTTTGTACTCTGCTACCAGGGCTTGCCTATCTTCTATGACCTTACCTTGTGCCACTACTTGGTCATCGAGAACCTTATACTCCTCTGTGCATTTTTGGTCTGTGTTGTCTGCTCTAGGTCAAGTTCTATATATCTCATATGTCCCATTAATTTTTCATTTTCTACTTTTATGTCAGTCTGTTCCTGAAAACATGGCTCACTTTTCTCCAGGTCTGTCTTTAACTGGCACACTTCCTGGCATAGGGCATCCTTTTCCTGACACAGGGCCTCATCACGACTTTGGCGGTAACCCTTAAATCCGGCGGTAGCACTATTACCGCCAGATTTAAGGGTCCGCCGAATCAGGGCTTCGGCGGATTTCACCCCAGCTCTGAGCTGGTGGGAAATCTGCCGAAAATTCGCACTATTACCGCCGGCGGGAAATCCGCCGGCGGTATTAGCGTGAAGATTCCCCATTGAGCCCAATGGAGAATGGGGCATTCCCGAATGGGCTCAGTGGAGAAAGGGGACTTACATTACCGCCAAACTCGTGATCCGGTGCTATTAGCGCCGGGGAGTTCGGCGCTAGGGCTAATACCGCCCACGCTAATAGCGTTACCGTTACTGCCCAAGTCGTGATGAGGCCCACAGTGTGCTATTCTGTTCACTGAGGTGATCTCTCTGCTGTTTCATAGGGCACAACTTCTGGCGCACCTGGTCAAATTCTGCTTCGGAATACACCTCCTTAATAATCAACTGGTTGTTATCCTCTTTCAATTGCTTAATCTGATTTTGAAAAGTGCACATGTCCCCTAAGCAGGCTCTATTGTACATCACCTGGTGACTCAATTTTAGTTGACTCTCTTTCAGGTTCTCAACCCCTTCTTGGCACTCCTCTTTCAGTGCAGAGAATTGGGAATCTCGCTCTGAATTAATTTGTTGCTGTGCTGTCAATTCATCCTTTAGCTGCTGAATGATGTCTCCTAATTTTAACTCAGAAGTTTGGCTGTGTAGCACTTTCTCCTCTACCTGCCTTATCTCTCTCTATGTGCTTGCTCCAATAACTCAGATTGATTTTTCACATAAGCTACACTCTCCTGGTATCTTTCTTCCATGATCATCATATGTAAGTACTTATATGCAGTGAGCTGGACCATTGTAATTTGCTCATCTCTAGTGGTCTGCGTCATATAAAAATCTGTTAGGGCTCGATGGACTAGGAACCAGGCCAGTGTGTATAAATAAGATATTTATTAATGTATTAATTTATTGTCAAAAGGAAAATCAACCAATTACCACAGCCACCAATTTTGGGGCAACACAAAATGCAATAATCTCTACAAAACAACCAGGTTAAGATATCCTGTCACAATTTACTTTCCTTTTTTTATGACAGAACAGAAAAAGAACAATTTAACACACAATGATAGCACTCACGTTAAGCGCTTCCCCCATGACACTCAACCCCCAAACTTCAAATGGACTTAATTCCTTTGAACGGAAGGCAGTGGCAGGGAGTAAGAGCAGAGGGGAAAAATCGGTTTTGGTGTGGTGCCCACAGAAACAATATGGGGAGCCAACAAAGCAGGAGAAAATCAGTTTTTAGGGCACCAATGGAAGAATGGGGTTTTTATTATTTCTCACAACTGCTAGGGGACAGAAAAGAAGAAAATTCATACTGCTTACACTTAGGAGACAGGCAGAGATTTCGAGAATACTAATCAGCATACCAGGGAAAATAGAAATAGAGTAGAACATTAGTCTTTAGAGATTCAACACATGGGCAATGAAAAAGAAAAATGCTAATGGGAATTTGTTTTCACTGATGCTGACAATGACAGGCAGCTCAGGGAAATGGGGACATTTACAACAGGAAAATTTGTTTTTGGGAGACAGCAAATGCAAAGGGAAAATACAATGGCAAATGGAAATTCGTTTACAGGTCCCACTTTAAACACAGGGACAAATTCGTTTCTTAGCTCACAATGGGATTAATTCTTTTGGGACAACACTTTATAACTATAAAAATAAACAAAAACACTGGGAAAAAGATTGCTGGTTTCAAATACCACCAATTCAGATCCCGTGAAATTCAATGGGGGAATCAATTGATTTACTTACAAAATACACTAGGGATTTACAAAGATAAAGGAGGGGCTTTTTAATGGGTATTTGCTAACATGCACAGGCAAACAAGAGATTCTTCTATGGGGGATGACTGGAATACACAGGCAAACAAAGGATTCTTCAATGGGGAGCAGACTGAAATGCACAGACAAATGGGGGTTTCAATGGGGGAATTTTCAATGGGGGAATATTGGATGCAATGCTACGAGAATGATGGGCATATGCAATTTAGGGCTGGGGTTATTGCTACTTACATAGCAAGCCTTTGTGTGAGTTTCAGGTAAACCAGCTGCATCTCAGGACACTATGGAAAGATAGGGCAGGGGTCTGGTCACGCCACTCTCAAAGATGGTAAGTTTCAGCAGCATTCTCTCCGTCCCCTCCTTTTTCTGTCTCCCAGTATGTGTCTCTCCTGAGTCCTAGTACAGTCCCCCTTATATAGCAGAAATGGCATCACTAATTGTATCTTTATGGGGAAGTACCCTGCAATAATCCCTGCCACTGGGATTGGACAGTTAACCCTCGCCCTCTCTCTTCCCACCAGTCAGGATTGGTTTAGGGGTTTGGAGCAGCATCTGTCTTTTTCCATTTGTCACCATTCTTTGTTCTCCTTTCAACTTTTTTGCATAAACTAGTTATGTATCACAACTTCATAATTGTGCTAGCCACTGCCATACGAAACATGTGTTCTGTTTAGCTGATCATGGGGAATTAGACAAGCCGACCGACAAATCTGTATGATGTAGCATTGTCATGTGTCACATTTTTGTCATTTTCATAAAATGTACAACAGTTATGAATATGTAAGTTATCAAGCATATTCCTAATTTCATTTTCCACTTTTTCACCCAATCTCACATTTGTAACATGTTCAGATCAGCCAGAAACCTAGTCTAAATGGCCATTTCAGTTCCCAGAGTCACAGGTAGATGCATTTTATACCCCCAAAACCGCCTGGAAATTACATCAGAAATGGAGTAAAAATGAAATCAATCCACATTATGGTTGCGGTGCAAAAGGACTAAAATTAAACAGTCTTTTAAATTAATTGTGAGTGTTCCTGGGCAGCAAAGGGGTGGGCTACTCCATCCCCCACAGCCATGTGCCCCCCTTGGGCCAGCCTGTGACCAGGTTTTTATGAGTCTCTTTGAAGTTAGGTTGTGTTATTTTGAAGTGGGTGAAACAAAGATTCACAACTTTTAGTCATGCTCCAGCCAAGGATGGCCTTCTTTTGAAGTCCCTGCTTTCCTAGTCAGCAAGTCTGGAGCATATTGTTTAGCAACACCAAATTTTATTGTGGGGTCATTAGATGGGAGATGTGACATCCAGCTTGAAGTGGAGTTTTGCTTTTTTGAAGTTTTCTCCCTCAGCCAGAACAGGTTTTTTCCTGAAGACTAAGTGTCTCTTCACCTATCATTGGAGATTTGGTGGGTGAAAAATAATGTACATTGCTTTGGTCAGCCCACACAATATGTTTTGCTTTCCTGACATTTCTTTTTCTTTGAGCAGTGATATCCTTTCCATTGTGGCTTTCTAAAGCCGTTTTTATTTGCAAAACCACGTGCATGCCATTTTTGCTTTGAATGTTAAAAAATCCTGTTTTCCATGTTACAGGATTCTTTGATTCCTCCTTCTTTTGTAAATCAAACTGCTGCTCTTTAACTTTACATAGAAGCAAAAGCCAGGCAATTTTTGTTGCAATGTTTAAATGCCTACCATTCATGTGAAAAGCAAACGCCAGGCCGTTTTTGTTGCTGTGTTTAAATGCCCGCCATTCATGTGAAAAGCAAAAGCCAGGCAGTTTTTGTTGCAGTGTTTAAATGCCTGCCATTCATGTGAAATAAAAGCAAAGCCAGGCCATTTTTGTTGCAGTGTTTAAATGCCTGCCATTTATCTGAAAATAAAAGCAATGCCAGGCCATTTTTGTTGCAGGGTTTAAATGCCTGCCATTCAGGTGACAGGGAATTCTGGTTAGGGCTTTTAAATGCACCCCACAATTAGGAGGTCAAATATGGATTCCCTGTTGAGGCGGTACAGGGTTAGTATCTGGCTCTCAGATAGGGCCCAGGGTATTGCCCTTGTACGATGGATCACTGCACGCCTCTGCCTCTCCACCTACATCCCCATCCTCTTCCTCCTCCTGCTCTCCCTGGCCTCCTGTTGCCTTTGCTGGTCCTCCAGCCCCTGCAGCTGCAGATTGTCATGTAGCGCCTCCGGCTCCATGTTTGCAGCAATTAATGACAGCATTGTTATGTTGGGAAATGTTTTTGGGGTAGGCGTGGGCCACTTGTACTCTTCCTGTGTGCATAGGGTGCACCTGGGAGGATTGGGTGCACCTGTGGCCTTCTTTTCTTCACCTGTGTCAATTTACCAGCTGCTCTGAGGTGATGTTATCTCCACCTTGGTTTTACCAGTATAACTGGCAAACATCTGCCAGCATTACTGGCAAATCCAATCTCGGGATATGCCAGTGATACCATTGTGCTGGTATTACCAGTATTTTTATGGCTTGTATTATGGTGCATGTAATTCCAGATGAGGTGATATCGGCACTGGTAATTCCATCATCTATGTTTCTGGCAAACTAATGCTTTGCAGGACCAGTAAAGGTGCCAGTAAATGGTATCACCAGCACTTTTACTGCGTACTGGCAAACTTCGAATGAGGCCCACAGTCCTCTAAGTTAAAACATGGATTTCAATTCTAATCATATGCACAGGCTGTATCCCAAATGCATTTCAGAGGTTTCTCCTTCAACAAGGAGAAAAACATCAAAAAATAACCATACACTGATATTAGGATTGTACAGTGTAAAAATGTAAGAATGTGAAAATATTATAAGCACCTATAGGAAAAATCCTAAAATCCTACCTGTCTGAACAATGACAGCACTCTAGCGAGTGAACAGAAACAATAACAAAGAAAAGAGTCAAAATAACTCACAAATATCATGAAGAGAAAAATAAAAACATTGATTCAGAAGCAAAAGTTCAAAAAAAGTTCTTTAAACTGTTCATTTGAAATTGTACCTACTGGCGTCTCTTCCTAGAGAGCGCACTCCAAACCTACTTTATGTCTCAATACAGAATAACAGTGTGTAATTAAGAAAAATTGCCTTCAGAAAAATCAGAATATGTTATGAAAATAATGCAAAATATATTGGTTTCTGTACAGACCTATACCTAAACCACTTCTTTCCAGAAAAAGAACTCCCTAACCAAAAGTAATCAAAGTCGGGTGCAACAAATACTCCCACAGTGTAATGCAAACACACGTGAGAAAGACTATATTGCATAATGGTGATTTACAATTATAAACCTCCTTGTCCAAATTTGGTAATTTGGATGGAATGACAGGCTTATCTCCTCTAATGGTCGTGGATCGTTGGTTATTGCAACACAATGAAAAATACAATTATTACCAAATAATAAAAGGAGTGTCCAGTCAAGGTTGTATACAAATATCTACTTTATTATTATCACAATATACAGTCTAACAACACTACTAAATTACAACCCACCCTGTAAAGGAATGAAGAGGACAGACAGTTTCAAAGAAGGAAAAGGGATGCCCTCTGGATACTGACAGAAGGGTAGTCGGTAATAGCCACAATCATTTTTAAAGGATTCGTGGCTTCACTAAAAGGGACAAAGGGTCTTAAAATGTATCTAGGGGCTTTCTCGGAAGGACCAGGGAGACAGGACCACAATGAACCTTTTACTGAGATGTTCTAAGTGCTCGACAAGGTTGAGTCGGCTTCAGGGTGCCTTGCAGGTGTCTGTGACAGAGTTCGAGGTTGGAGTCAGTTGTGGGTATCATGCAGCAAGACGGTTCGGGGAGCAAAGCTTGACGAACGGCAGGCCAAGCTGACCAAAGAAAAAGGGAAAATCGTGTGGTATGGCCATTTTAGAGTATATGATATGATATGATATGATAAGGCGCGACGAGGCAAGGAAGGGAGAACAGAGGGAGGACAGAGACAGCGATCTTACTAGGCCAAGTGACAATGAGATCACGCAAGTGCAGGGGAGAGGAAAAGTGCCAGGGGTAGGGGAGGGGGCAGTGCTGTACATGGAATCAAAACAATATCAAGAAGTGCAGCAAGCAGGTGGCAGGTGCAAGGGTTAAGTGCAGACAGCAGGTGTCCAAAATTGCAGGTGGGGGACTGTAGGGTTACAGATACAGACCCAAGTACAAGGGTTTGCCGGGATGCAGTGCAGGTGTGCAACTGGGCGGGCAAGGACCTGGGCCTGAAATCAGAGGGTAGCCAGGTGACCAGTGAAGTATCAGACATAAAATCATCAGGGGAGAGGAAGAGAGAATGCAGAAACAAAGAGGAGGGTCTGGAGGTGCTTCCGGATCCAGAGATGGTGCTCCTCGAGTTTCAGAGAGGCAGGGAGGCTGTTCCAGAGGGAGGCCCCAGCCGAAGAAAAAGATATACCACCAACTCGTTGCTTGGAGAAGCGACTGACCCTGAGGGAGTTGGAGGTGGAGGAGCAACGAGCTTGAGTAGGAAGGTATTTACGAAGATAGAGTTGGAGGTATTGAGGACCCATGCCCCAGAGCGACTTGTGGACAATGCAGAGGGTCTTGAACTTAATCTTTGCAGCCACTGAAAGCCAATGCAGAGATTTCAGTGCTGGAGACAATCGATCCCTGGGCTTGAGGCCAAGGAGAAGTCTTGCAGTCCTGTTCTGGATGAGTTGCAGACGGCAGAGAGTAGAAGCAGGCAGATTTAGAAAGAGGCTGTTGCAGTAGTCCAGCCTAGAGAGAACCAGAGCTCTAGAGACAGTGAGTTTCTGGGGAAAGGAGAGGAAAGGACGAATACCTCTGAGGTGGTGCAGTTGGTAGTTTGACTTCTTAGAGACGTCAGAGATGTGAGGAGACAAGGAGAGCGTGGAGTCAAAGAATATCCCAAGGTTCTTAGCCTCACAGGTGGGAGCAGGAAGAGGGTCAAGGGAGGCCAGCCAGAGAGTGGACGGAAAGGAGGGTGCAGGTGTGCTGATGAGGGGAATCTCCATCTTACTAAGGCAGAGATCGCTGGTGGCACACCACTCCTGGATAGCAGACAGACAGTCAGAGATGAGAGAAGGAGAAGAGGTGGCAGAGGGGTGCCTGAAAATGAGCTGAGTGTCATCCGCATAGCACTGAAAATTGTAGCAGAGAGCGGCAATGCAGTGGGTGAGAGGTGCCAGGTATTGGTTGAACAGCCAGGGAGAGAGGTTACACCCCACCAAAGGTAGAGAGTGAGAGAGGAACAAGGTCAGCCAGGCCAGGGTGTGATCAGTGATCTCCATGTCATCACAGAGACAATTGAGCAGAATGGCATAGTTGACTGTGCGAAAGGCAGAAGAGAGACTGAATAAGATGAGGACAGAGGAGAGATTACAATCAAGGTTAGAGAGCAGGTCTTCACGGATGTTCAGGAGATCAGTTTCCATGCTTCTGGCTGCTCAGAAGAAAGACTGATGGTCATGGAGACAGCCAACAGATTCAGTGTGAAGATTAGGCTGGAAAATGGCCAGCTTTTCCACGAGTTTGCCCAGGAAAGGAGTGATGGAAATCGGGCAATAGTTAGCCGGGCAGGAGGGGTCGGCTGAGGGTTTCTTGAGAAGAGGGTGCACAAGAGAGTGCTTCAGGGGGAAGGGAAGGCTCCAGTGGCGAAGGAGTGGTTGCAGAAGTCAGCCAGGACAGGAGCCAGGGTGTTAATGTGGTCCTTGATGGTTTTGGAAGAACAGGGAAGAACCTGTTTTGATCAGACTTTCATAGATCGGACTTGTCTAGAAACCTCGTCAAGGGAGAGCAGAGGAAAGGAAGAGAAATAGGGAGGAGAGTTGGCCACAGGGGGGCCCAGAGGTAGAAGACAGGGTAGAGGGTGGAGGAAGCGAGGACGAGAGTGTGGACAGGATGATAGCCTAAAGAGCACTAAGCAGTAAAATGCAAAAGATCATGCCAGAATAAAATGAAACAGAGTAGAAAAACATCCGCGGTCACCAGCCCGTCTTGGCCATATCATGCAAGTAACCACCAAATGTTTTGAATACAAATGAGATCTTGGCAATTCGTGGGAAGAGTGCTATGGGGAGCAACCAGTGTAGGTTTTGCTAGCAAATAGGTGTGACAGAATCTTGCATGCACTTGCTCTTGGTTTGCCCAAATCTACTGCAACACACAATAGAATGTTTCCGAAATTTGTAAATTACATCTTAAATGTTGATAGAGACAAACTTTGGTGCGAAATGTTGCATGTAAATTCTGCAGCCCTCAAAATGAGGGTGAACATATTTTTACAAAACATCTGTCTCTTAGTATGATTGAAGCAGTGAGTGGTACATCAAAGAATAATAACACTGCCCGTTGCATAAAGAGGAGATTGTTATTTGAGCGAAAAGTATATTCGAAAGTTATACCTAAACATGGGCAATGTACAACAAAGTCGAATAAACGCATTTTAGGATGTCTTGATATATTGCTGCCTTAAAGCAGAGTTGTAGAAGCAGAGGTTAATTGAAAATGTAATGTAGCCGGAACTGTAATTGGACTTGTGATTTAAAACTATTCTCTGTTATTTATTGTTATTTAGTGTTATGAATTTTGTCATTGTAATTTTGTAAAGGTTTGTATAAACAAAAACAATAAATACATTTTTTTTTTTAAAGTAACCACCAAGTTACCAAACATAAATTTAAAGGAAGGTGAAGTGAGCAGTGTACAATAAACCGTGAATTTTGCAATGGAGAACATAGTTTTCCTGCACTGACAGATTTTGTCTTTACTCTGATGTCTAAGGAGGGAAAGCAGCAAAAACAAAATCTTTTCTTACATTGGGAATGGCTTTGCTTTGCCAATTTCAACCCAAATGTGTTAGTAGGATACTATCAGTTATGTCTTGCAATTGTAATACATCACCGAGGCCAGCAGAACGATCCATTTTTTAATTACGTTTTTATTGCAAAAGTTGACAGCCATTTTTAATTCTATAAATAGTTCAGCAAACAAATAGGTTTTACATTGAGTAATATCTACCACGAAAATCTGGTAATTTGTTGTTTTTGTTTTTAAACAGTTTTATATTGAATATGAGCACAACAAGGTGAGACAGCATGAAATAAACCCACAACAATGCAATATTGTATAATAAACCTATACATGAGTTCCCAGTGCAATTGTATTTGTAGAGACCTATTCTTTAGTGTTTTGCTAGCACCTGTATCATAATCTCAGCCATAAGGAAACCACAGATCGCCTGATAGACCTTGAAGGGTCTGGGGTGCAATTAAAGGCCCCAAACAGAAGTCCCTTTCACATGAATAGCAAGATTTTAAACACTGAACAAACATGCCTGGCCTTTGTTTTTGTTTTTCAAGTACAATTAAAGAGCCATGTGCAAAGGGGCATACCTGTCAATACCAATGGATAAGCAGTATTTTAATTTACAAAAGAAGGAATCAAAGATCCCTGTCACATGGAAAACAGCATTTTTATACATTAACAAAAAAACAGCTTGCACAGGTGTGTGCAAATAAAAGTAGTTTTAAAAGTGAAAAAGTATCACTGCTCACAGAAAAATGTCAGGACAACAAAACCTGATGTGCGGGTTGACAAAAAGTAATGTATATTATGTTTCACCTACAAAACTCCAGTGACATTTGATGAGCCACTTTGTCTTCATAAAAAAATGTCAGCCCTAGACAGACCCTTTTGGTGGCCGTTGGCAAAACCTCACACGGAAATCTCTCACTCCCAGCCTGATGTCACATCTCCCAACCAATGAAGAACCGCAAGAAAGTGTCCTGCTCAAAGTGTTGAAATTCTGTGTTCTCCAGACCTGCAGGCCCTGAAACCAATGACTGCGACAGAAGTCCCCCTTGCCTGGAGCACGACTAACATATGCAAAAATGGGGGCACCCACTTCTTTTTTTTTAATTCTTTTTTTTATTTGTTATAGCTGCAAAACAAAAGTTACAGCCTTTCAAATCATAAATCTAATACACATCACATTAAGCATATAAAATCCCAGTTAATATCATTTACAAAAGCAACATAATATATCATTTACACTTAAAACTTCTCAAACTCGCTGGACATTTTTTTGAGAAATGAAAAAAATAAAAACACAATGCATGAACAAATAAAAACAAAATCTTCCCTAATTACAAACTTTTGATTAGATTTCTTTTTCAACAAGTACATTTTTCACAGCCACTATTGACTCCTGCCTTTTTTTGGCTTATACATCTTGTTAGGCTCAATTACATCAGAGTGTTCATATAACATTAATGATTGAATTAATAATACCATTGCCATATTCATTTGTGGAGTTTGGCTGTTATATAGGGTATTCCAAAGAGTTTCAGAGTCCAGAATTATTCGTCCAACAAACATATGTTTACAACAAATTATTCTTCTCTCAGTTAACTCATCAGATTCCACAATTAGATGTTTTAATGATTCCCTCTGACATGGTACTTTGCAAAATCTACAATCATCACACTCTGTGAGTTTTCTCATAGATCTTACCTCATTAGTCATATGAAGATTCAGTCTCAACCGCAAGTAACCAAATCTATTTTTGGGATCAGGATATTTTAACAAATACTGTTCCATTTTATATAACTCTTTGATTCTATATGCTTGTTCCTTGAATACTCTTAATTTCAAGCAGGAGTTTCTTTTATTGATCCAATCATTCAGCCATAGTTTCTTTTTGGATCTTTGGGGGTTTTTAATGAGCAGACCCTTATTAATACCTGCTTCCTCCATTATTTGCTTAATCCAATTACGCCATTTGCAAATGTTTTTGTTCTTAGACTCCAACATATGTTTACCCATTCTTGCCATCACAGTATTTGAGTCAGCTGTCATAAGGTATTTCCGATATAGTGATAGAACCTTCCAACAATAGATGGCATACAAGGATGTAATAGCTAGCTCGTGACGAATCAAACACATTGATACCATTGTAGGCACACGACATACAGTTTCGACCCTCCAAAATTAGCCATGTTTTAACTGGAATAATATCTCTAGTCTCTGCAGCATACGTCAAGATCGAAGTGACTTTTTGTTTATAGAAAATTATCACTGGAGATAATGAGAATTTCCCGTATTTGGCCAAAATAATTTTGGTTTGAGCAATACCAATTCTATTCTTTTGTTCTAATTCTCTGTGGTAAGGCCTATCATTTTTATCATTACTGATTTGTATTCCAAGGTATTTATACTCGGAAACAACATCAATAGCAACATTTTGTATGAGACATTTTTTTGTGAGGTTCTTTTTTAGACCCATCATCATTATTTTTTTTTCTTCTTGGTTTATCTTCAGCAGATTAGTATCAGCAAATTTTGTTAGTGCCAGTCATAGTTTTTGTAGTCCCCTGGAAGTTTTAGCTAGTACAACCAAGTCATCGGCATAAAACAACCCGGGGACTGCTTGGCTCCCAATACGTGGAGCATCAGAAACAACGGTACCAAATTCATGCCGCACATCGGAGATGAAAAAATTAAACAGAGTACTTGCCAATATGCATCCTTGTTTCAGCCCACAAAATGTTTGAATTGGGTTTGACAAGGTGCCATCTAATGCCAATCTAATTTGGACTGTTGTATCAGTATGTAATTCATTGATTCAAAAGACCAAGTACAGGGCACACTTTGCCATCAATCATTTCTTGACAAGTAATTTTCTGCAAACTGAATCCAAAGCGGCTTGAAAGTCAATGAATGCCAAGAATACCGGTTGACGCTTATCTTGTTCTTGTTGCTTAATGATCTCCAAAATATGTAAATTAACAGCAGTACCAATTCCAGGTACAAAGCCTGTTTGATTGGGGTCACACAATTTGTTCGTATTTAGCCATTTATTCAGATCTCTCAGTAACAGTCTGGCAAATAGTTTGCCAGGAATATCCAGCAAAGAGATTGGCCTATAATTTGCCGGATCAGAGTGCAGCCCTTTTTTATAAATCAGGATGGTGATTGATTTCCTCCATGATAATGGGATACATCCAGCTCCCGTTATTTCTTTAAATATTGTGACAAAACTCAAGGCCCATCCCGCGGGATTCTTTTTAATCATATGGTTCGACAGGCCATCAGAGCCTGGTGCCCTGGAGGTTGAAAGTTTAGATATGTAAAATAACATGTCTTCAATATCAAAGACAAGATCCACTCCTTGGATGTTATCAAAAAAAAATGTTAGATCTCTTATTATTCATATCATCATATAATGTTTTATAGTATGCAGCCCATACCTCCTCGGGTTCATTTGGTGCACAATTTGTACTTTACACTGAGATTCTTTTAGTAATGACCATATTTTAGCCGCATCCTTGGAACTGAGCCTTTCACGCATTAGTTCAGCATCAGCTTGGTACATTTGGACATGTCTGGTTTTTATCCAATTTTTATATTTACATTTAAGGGTTTTCAGTTGAGATACACGTTTGTCCAAATCATGTCTATATTGAACTTTACGTAGTGCAATTTCAGTACTATAGGCATGAAGTCTTTGAGGTACTTTGGCATTTGATGTTTTCTTGCGATGTGCGAAAATTTGTAATTCTTCAATATATGAAGATTCATTTTTTAGATAGCGGATCTTACTATCTGCATATTTCTCAATAAGATTCTGATTCAAAGATTCTAACATCGGAGGGGTCCAAAAGAATCGATTTTGTGCAGAGTTCAAGGTCATATTAGAAACTAGCAAACTATCAAAACTTTTCTTATTCAAACACATTGACCATTGGAAAGATTGAATATCATGATCACTTTTATCTTGCTGGATTATCTTAAACTCAGTGATGCGGTCTAAAAGTCCCTTATTTACAAAAGTGTAGTCATTAAAGGCAGATTGCACTCCTCTGTGCCACGTAGGATTAGGAGGATTATCACCTTTATTAGCACCATTTCATCTAAGTAACTGCCGTTCTACCATTAATGAATTACACTTCCTAGCCGCAGGGACAACATCCTTTCCATTTTGATCATAACAATTCATATTCAAATCCCCTGTGATTATTAAATGACCGCAGCTTGAGTCAAGGAGTGGTAGGTTCGGCACGTCATCCAATGCCTCAAAAAAATTGGTTGTCAGAAATGGCCACATGGTTCCAGTAGCAGTTTATAAGCCCAATTGTCATGGAATCAACTTTTATTCATACCATCTGTAAGAAGCTAGTCGGAGAACTCCATGGTTCCAATTGGATGTGAGGAGATCTTTTAGCAGCTACCATGAGTCCTGCCATAGGCCTACCTCTCACCGGTACAATGGCAGGGGTCATAATAATAACATGTTTATCCCAAATTGGAGGAACTGACAACCAAATTTCTTGAAAGGCTATTATATCAAATTTCCATAGCAACATGTTTTTAGAGGCTGTTAAATGCTTAAATCCTCTAGTATTCCAAGAGGCAACCAAACATTTATATTCAGGCTGGCTTAGCTAATAATTATTCATTCTAGAGTTCTTTTCCTCTACTCTTTGGTCATTCTCAAGTGATGGCCACTTTTGTTGATTGGTGGCAAGTTTGTTAGCATACCCCACAGATTTGGATACATATACATTTCCTCCTCTCGGGAGATGTTGATTGTTCAATGACAACTGATTTGACAACAGAAAGCCCAATTCATATAAGTCCGCTCTAGCCTGCCACATTGCATTTTTAACAAATCCTGATTTCATCCATTATTTGACCACTGATAGGTCATTTTCATGCACAAATTCAATCTGATCAATATCTCCAGAGCAGATTCCAGCTAAACACGGTACATCAGCCAAAATATTCATTACCGATTGTCTATTTAAATCAAAACTTCTGAAGGGTTGAGGCCGGCACTGCAATAACAAATGGTTAGAATCTTGTTTTTCAATATTTGCTTTGGAGCTCGAGGAGTTGCCTGCATTCTCTTTGTGGATTGGAATGATTGGGCTTGTTGAGGCGCATTCACTGTAGGTGTTCTGGAACTTTCGCCAATATTCAGCTGTAATGACGTCTCTTGTTTGTTGGCTTGAAGGTTCATTCTCTTTAATGATTGTTCAATTTCACCTCTCCAATCACCAATTGGTAAGCGATTTTCACCATTGGATTCAGCAGTATCCAGTCTCATCACCTCCTTTTGTATGTTACAGTCAGATTTCACATTCTGAGTTGTGTCACTCATCTCCACTTCACTTGCAACAGTCTGCTTGATTGATTGTGCAGTTTTATTTTGCACAGACTTTATTTTTTGCTCTTTACTCAGCATAATGAAGGCATCTAAAGGCTCATATGTTAGTGATTTATTTGCGGACTCACGCTCTCTAGCCAATTTTAATGTGAACATTTTTATATTTGTTAGCTATGACAGTACGGGCAGTGGCAGCTGCTGATTTAGGAATAGTTACCGATTGTAAGAAATGTCGTGTGCCTGTAATTTTTGAGTTTGTCATGCTTTTGGCAGTTTTCGTTTTTTTTAGGGTGGCCTTTGAATGCTGAGAGGTTAGATTTTTGTTCTTCTTTTCAAAGATGTTAGAAGAAGGTGTGTTACTGCATTCAGGTATTTCTTCATCTTCTGCAACAATTGTTACCCTTTGCTCTTCATGAGGTATGCATACTTCCACATCCTCAAGATTTTTGGATGTTGTCTTTGTTTTTAACCCACATCTTTCACCCACTTTGCATATTTCTACAGGCTCATTCATCAGGTTCTCCAGGGGTACTTGAGTGGGATTATTTTTTTGGCTTCCTTCAATTGGCAGGTTCTTTAACAAATCTATTGTGGAGGCGATTTTATTTTTGCATTTTCATTGTAAGACTTCTTGTTGGTTTTGCGTGCAATCAATCAACAAGACTTCCTCACAATCTAATGGCACTACATTCCTATTCAAAGCATTCGCTTCGTCCATGCTGTTTTTTTACTGGGCTGCTTCTCACAGTTTTGACATTTTATCTGTTTAGAGTTTATTTCTTGCAATAATTGTACTATGTCCGTATGTTGGGCATTTATTTTAGTATCAAGAGTGTCCTATAGCCGTGTTAGAGAAAACAGAGCAGCATTAATTGTCTGAAGAGACGTTTCTAACCCTATTACACAGCGCCCTGGTACTGAATTGGGCCTGTCACTAGGGTCAATGTTATTCTGTCGCGGGGTAGGATGAATGAATGAACAGGAGAGAACCGAAGAGTTGTTGGCAGTAGGAGAAAACATCATGGAGATTGTGAAAGATCATGCATAAGCAAATTTACCTCCTGCTGTTCTTTGTTATGACTTCCAGATTTACACGGGAGCGATATGTTACTCCCCCTAGGACTCTCTGCCCCTACAGGGTCTGTTACAGCAGGTTCCTACTGATTCAATGGGGACCCCTTTTCCAAGACGATTGTCTTCTGGTTATTATTACCAGCAGTAGCAAGCGTCTCAGATTCTATGTTTGCCCCGTACCTGCAACTATCCTGTCTGCATTAATCGCCAATTGTGTATTTATATCCAGAGCTCCGGCCGCCGCCAAGGAGTCCGGGGGCGTATACATGTTATTTTGATACTCTTGTCAAATGGATGGTGCGCAAGGACGATTTTGAAGTAGACATCACGTCTTTAGAGCACGCCATAATTTCAGCCATGATTTCAGCTCATGCAGGCATCCCTGATTTCAACGTTAATACCATTGTTTCAGATGCTCACGAGGTCTCAGTATTGATAGTATTGGTAATACGTTATATCTTAGCAACCAAAAAAGGGAAGCAAACACAGAAAAACAAAAGACACCTACGCGTACTAGTGCTTCAATGTACTTGTGATATCCTATATCTCCCGCAGCCCACTGCCAGCTGACAGCCGACAGGCACTTCCAAGCACTTCCCCAATGCGCACGCGCCAATGCGCGCAGCCCGTGCCTTAAGAAGGGATACTGGGTAAGAAGGAGGGGCTAATAGCCAAGTCACTGAAAGAAGGAATAAAGGGAACAAATATAAGTAAATATTACTTTGTTTAGTCCACAGTAGTCTTCAGAAGTTGCTTTCTTGTCCACCTTTATGTTAACGTCCTGTACCGTGATTCACAAGATGCACGTGAAAATGAAATGAAAGCAGTCTCTCCAGCCGACAGGCACTTCCAAGCACTTGCAGGAATATCAAAATTGCACAACACTACATGATAAGCACTTTCGTTATTGATCAGTAATTATTTTGTGAAGTGAAATTTGCAGCAAGTGAAGCGTTGAGATTGTGTTCTTTTCAATTCACTTTAGTGATTTATTTATGCTGTGAGAAGTTGATTGTGTTGTGCCACTGATAAAGTGGTGTTTGATATATTTTTTTAGATAGGGCTGAAGAAAAGAATCTGTTAAACAGTTTGTTGTGTAACTCGTCGAGTGGGGAGGGAAGGAACTCCCTGTGTTGAGGGTGGATTCTCAATAAACCGTTACAGGGGTTAAGGGAAGTCATTAAAGGAAACCCCAATGCCCAAAGGGGCATGTTCCCCTCTGCCCCCACTTTGAGGGGGCCGGGACCCACTTGGCTGCCTAATGCAAATAAGGCAGTGCACTTATTTTACAAAATATAAAGAACTCGTCTTGGTATTTTGTATTTTGTATTTATTTTGTATTTATTTTATTTAAGTTGACCACCTTGCCCTGGGACATCTGGGCACATGTTATGAAAATGGTTACAGACATTTGTTTGAAGTTACACAAATCAAATTACAGGTGACCACAAGAAGATAATGCAGTGGCAATTTTGTTACAAGAAGTGCAGTCAGTTTTGTTACAAACAATCAGATTACAGATGAGCAGAAACAGCGCTGTAAATAACGGTCACGTTACAAGTGCAGCATAGGAAGAATCATAGATGCAAAGTGACATGTGGGGACAGTTACCGAAGGACAATGCGCTTAAATGGAAGTGGCAGAAGCATCAAGTTCATGTCGCCATACTTTGGTTTTTTTCTTAAATGAGTAGAAGGAAGGATCAGATCTGAGTATGGTGGGTAAGGTGTTCTATAGTTTAGCAGCCAGGACAGGGAAACTGGATACTCCTGCTGTCTGCAGCTTGTAGCTGGGTATGGTGAGTGCATGTGTATGTGCAGACCTCAGAGGCCTGATAGCTGTGTGTTGCTTAAATCGGTTGGTCAAGTATGCAGGGCCAAGATTGTTCCGGGCCTTGTGAGTTAGGGCAAGACTTTTGAGAGAGATACTGTGGGCTACAGGGAGCAAGTGTAGATTACGTCTTGTGTCTGAGATGTGGGATCTCCTTGCGAGGTTGAGTGCTGCCCTGATGGCGTTGTTCTGAGTGACCTGTAATTTGTCAATGTTTCTTTGGCAAGTCCCTAAGTAGAGGGCGTTACAATAGCCAATTTTCGACATGATGAGGGTTCTGGCAAGGATAATGCAATTTTCAGTCGTAAGGAATGGTCTGCAGGCAGTGATGAGTTTGCAGGTATAGGCCGAAGTGGAGACTACGGCATTAGTTTGTCTGGTCAAGGAGAGTGAGGAGTCTAAGTAGATGCCAAGAGTTTTTGAATCCTTAGACACTTTGATAATGTTCCCATCGATCGTAAATGCTTTGTAGGATGGGTGAAGATGACGTATTTTGAGGTGGGAGCCAAGGATGAGAAGCTCTGTTTTTTCATTGTTGAGGCATAGCCCGTGATGAGCCATCCACGCCTGGATGGCTGAATAGACTTCGTTGATAGCTTTAGAGTCAGTTGCATAGTCACCAGAAAACTGGTAACTGTGCTGTTGAGTCTACGTGCCTGCTACATGGCCGTTGTTAACAACTAAGGTCTGACTTGACCCCTATCAATCCTATAAAGGATTTCCTAAACACTGTAGTATTTACAGTATCTGTGTTTACTATATCACAACTCGTGTAACGTTTTTACCTTTCTTTGGAGAATGAATTGATCACATGCAGTAATCAGAGTTGAAATACATATTCATAACCTTGAGTGCCAAAGTGGTTCAAAAGATAGTTCAGTGTATTAAGCGGATGTTGCAGAGATCTATGTTCATATACCAGATCCTGTAAGGCAGATTTAGCCTATACTCCTGCTAAGGTTAATAAACTTGATGATAGACACGGTGGTGATCGTAACAACTACTATGCTTCAAAACAATATACTTGCAGCTGAAAGTGCTTGTTGTAAAAACGAATACAGTATCAGCATGGCACAGGTCTAGATTTCGGGCCCTTCAAAAGTGCATTGTAAAAACTGAGAAGCCACGCCCAATGACAAACACAATGGGCATAATTTTCTCCATTATATAGAGGTGTAAAAACAAAGAGCATGGCTTCTAAGCCTCTATTTAATTCCCTGCCCCATTTTATAGTTTGTTCAAGGCATAGGAGGGCAGCAAAGTGGAGTTTGTATCTCATCTTTGCTTTTCTCCTCCATCTTGGAGTAGGACCTATTTTTACGCCTGCATGAGATAATCATGCAGACGTGAAACCAAAGTATTCCAATGCATTGCTTGCATTTACACCGGTAAATAGCAGGCAAATTCCATTGGAATCCATTATAAAACACCACCTGCAAAGCGCAACTTGCAGGGAGGTTTTTATTTTTCTGAAAGTGGAGAGTAAAATTGAGTAAAGGCGATTTTGCCTTGCTTTACTCCTCACATATACAATCTGCTTTGAGGGTGATGATTATTGCATGTAGTGGACCCAACAGCACATAAGTGCAAATGTAGGTGGTATCTTGCATGCAATTACCATTTTATTTAAAATGACCCCCACTGTGTTAATTGGGAGAGGTGTTTAGGAAGCCAAAGTGTTAATGCCTTGCCACCACACAATACTGTGATCCTGAACAGGTTATCTTACCTTATTATATAGTACTGTTTTATCACCAGTGAATCGGTTTGCCTTCTCACATTATGTTGGCATATTAGTTCATTGCCTGCTGTTTTTTTTCTTCAGGTAGGCAGTATAAGTGTAATGGTTCCTAGACAGGTGCAAGCCAATTAAGTGCCACAGGCCCTTGTGCCCCAAACCTGTACCCACTGGCTGTAACCCTCTGCATCTTCTCTCTCCATGTCCTTCCAATTGTACCATTAACAGTCAACACTTGTAAGTCAACAGTCTGCAACCTTTGGCTTTTCCGATGTTTTAGACTACAATTCCCATCATCCCCACCCAGCATAGACAATGATGAGGAATCATTGTGTTGTAGTAAAACATGTCTTGGGAGCCACAGGTTCCAGACCGCTTTTCTAAAGATATCCATAGTAATTCACCCTCTACCGGTATGCCTTTGTAAAGTACTCATTTGCTTCACAATTCTGTTCTGTATAGAAATGTGTATATACAGGCCTCTGACAAGCTGATATCGAGGCTGCTTATTTGACACAAAAACTAGATTGCATTTTTCTACCATTTGAAATGGTGTGCATGCCATTAATAATTTGCAAGCATGTGCAAAAAACTGAGCAGATGAACTGAGCACATAGTTCTTTAGTTGGGTTTATATAAATCTTTCAAATACATTAGTAAAACCCAGAAGAGGGGTCCAGTTAAAGTACCTAAATAAAAAGGATCAAATGCCAAAGGTGAGAGTGCATTCGACCGAAAACAAAAGGATCGACATTTTTTTTTAAATGTATATATTTTTTTTTTCTATAGTTTAGCAAAAAAAAGGTGTTTTTACACCAAAAACAGGGGTTTGAAGGGAGTGGGGGTGGGAACACCTAAAAAAAAAAAAAAGAAAATTGATCCTTTTTTTCGGTCGAATTGACTCGTCCCTTTGGTCATTTGACCCTTTTGAGTCGATACTTTTACCTATAACCCCCAGAAGACATTTTTTCAGGCTCACATGAATTAGTATTCCTCTATTTGCAAACTTCCATTTAGCATGGTGAAAATAAACCTTCAATTATTCTGGTTTTGCATAATATTATTCTAAGTTCTTTTTCAGTTTTGCCATATTGATTTTTTGTGTGGTTTGTGTACTTTCCAAATAAATATTAAAAAAAGATTAAAAAAAGATTATTCATTTTAGTTCACAAAACTCAAACATTCTGAAATAATTGAACCTTTTTCTATGATAAGAACGGGGAGTAATGTGGTGAAGTGCAGAAATTGCAGACTGGGTTCAAATCCTAGTTCCACCACTTTCACCGGTGCTTTATCCTTGGCAATGTATTTAATCTCATAATGTGGCTCATTACGAGTATGGCGGTGCAGGAAAAAAGTGGCGTAGCGATATTACTGCCGCTTTTCCCGCTCCACCATACTACAAGTTTGTCCCTGGAGTGGGGGATTTACCTCTAGCATTATGCTGGAGATAAATCCTTCCACTTTTTGCTAAAGAATCGGCAACATCAGCGGAATTACAGTCGGCGGAATTACCTTACGGATTCCAAATAAATGGGGATTAACACTGCCACCACCACGTGTAATCCGGTGGTAAATCCGCTGGACAAAGTGAAGACATGGGTAATTCCATTGGGTGGTATTACAGCAGATTTACCACCAGAATACCGGCCAACTGGTAATGAGGTCCTATAGTGTCTAAACTATCAAAATTGTCATTGTCTTATTTCAAAATTGTCAGTCCTTTAAAGGGTTGTAGTTCTCTTGAAAACAAATCCTTACTTGTGGTAGAGGTATATAACTGACTACAGTGTTACTTCATATGTAATGAAATTGACCATTGGTCTATTGCACACCACAACATCAGATGTTTGTTGGATCACTTATGGCAACACCACTTGGAAACCATGGCCCTCTTCTAATCTCAGTCTATGTTCAGATATATGCACCTTAAAGTAACTTCTAATCTGCTTCCTCTATCTGTGGTAAGGCTTGTGTACTTTGTATGCACCTTAAGGTAGCTTCTAATCTGCATCCTCTATCTGTGGTAAGGCTTGTGTACTTTGTATGCACCTTAAGGTAGCTTCTAATCTGCATCCTCTATCTGTGGTAAGGCTCGTGTACTTTATATGCACCTTAAGGTAGCTTCTAATCTGCATCCTCTATCTGTGGTAAGGCTCGTGTACTTTATATGCACCTTAAAGTAGCTTCTAATCTGCATCCTCTATCTGTGGTAAGGCTGGTGTACTTTATATGCACCTTAAGGTAGCTTCTAATCTGCATCCTCTATCTGTGTTAAGGCTCGTGTACATTCCTGATGCACATCTGTCCTCTGTATCCATGATTCAGTGCATGCACATTATGCACGGCTGCTAGCCTGAGTTCTGTGTCTATGCTGGGGTAGGTTCACCTTTTTCATATGGCTACGGCTTTGTGCCGTGCATCTGCACTACAATGGTAACACATGTTCTAGAATACAAGTACCCACATCAGACAGCTAATGTTTTCCTTGGAATTGCAGTTTTGTATTATTCTCATTCCAGCCTGGATGAAAGGGGTTATGGGACTGCAAGGGAGTTACAATGCTTATTTAAATCACTGTCAGAGCAACACATCAAGCTATTGGCTGCAAGCATGACAGGAGGTAATGTGGGCGCTTGACCAGAGATTATGGGGTCCCTCATTTTATTTTTTTGGTTGGGGGGCGGGGGGCAAAGTTCTTTTCGTTGGAGGGGCGGGGCCATAGCTAGCTGTGCACCGGTCCCCAATATCTCTATAGAGGGCCCTGCCAGCAGGGTCAACTAACAGGAGTGATATTCAATGTAAGCACCATGCTTTAGACTAAAGACAAATCAGCAGACACCCAACAACAGAAGGCTGTCAAAAGAGCTGAAAATCATTCCAGTCAAGTGCACCATACTTCTTCGTAAGTCTTCCGCCATTGGTCAGAAGGACAATTTTCCGCATTTGACCACAGTATGATTTGGGGGGAGAGGGGGAAACAGGGGATGGCAGAATAGGAGTTGGATAATTAGGAGGGGGAGGAGGAGGTAGAACGGGGATTTGAGGGGCTGGAATTCCATAAAAAAACACTGCTCCACAATGCAGTAAATTGGGCAATGCGGCAAGATGTCCCAGACAGTAAAATGATTAAGGTGAAATAACCCTTGACCTATCACGGCCACCTACATGACCTACATATTTTTTTAAAACATTTTCAAGTTTAAACATTAATTTGTGTAGGATGTTTCTTCCAATGAAAATTGACTAATCACATTTTTTAAAATCTTTTTTAACATGTTTCTTCATTGGGTGGGCTTGTTATTTCAGAATTCTGTTTTTTTTTCTCCATGAACGGCCACGTCTCTTAAAGGGACATTGTGAATATTTTTTGACCGGACGTGTCCATGCTGCCCAGATGTTGCCAGTCAGGAGGTGGAGTTACAGTGCAATAGGGAAGATGACAAAGCAATGTCAAAGCGAGTTTGAAACCTCAATGGGGCTTACAAAAATGGAAAAATAGTCCTGGTGACGTGGCTACAAGTAACTGTTCACATTTTTGATTGATTCCTGTCAGGTGCGCAGGTTGAGCTGTTGTCTAAAAAGTCACTAAATGACCCAGAGTACTCCTGCTGGCTCCTTGTATACCCAGGGTGCCACCCACCGTAATGTAACTCTCTGAGGTTTGGCTCCTGCTGGCTCCTTGTATACCCAGGGTGGCATACCCAGAGTACTGTACCTCTCTGAGGTTTGGCTCCTGCTGGCTCCTTGTACACCCAGGGTGGCATACCCAGAGTACTGTACCTCTCTCAGGTTAGGCTCCTGCTGGCTCCTTATACACCCAGGGTGGCATACCCAGAGTACTGTAACTCTCTCAGGTTAGGCTCCTGCTGGCTCCTTGTATACCCAGGGTGGCATAACCAGAGTACTGTAACTGTCTCAGGTTAGGCTCCTGCTGGCTCCTTGGATACCCTGGGTGGCATAACCAGAGTACTGTAAATCTCTCAGGTGTGGCTCCTGCTGGCTCCTTCTATACCCAGGGTGGCATACCCAGGGTACTGTAACTCTCTGAGGTTTGGCTCCTGCTGGCTCCTTATACACCCAGGGTGGCATACCCAGAGTACTGTAACTCTCTGAGGTTTGGCTCCTGCTGGCTCCTTATACACCAGGGTGGCATACCCAGAGTACTGTAACTCTCTCAGGTTAGGCTCCTGCTGGCTCCTTGTATACCCAGGGTTGCATAACCAGAGTACTGTAACTCTCTCAGGTTAGGCTCCTGCTGGCTCCTTGGATACCCTGGGTGGCATAACCAGAGTACTGTAACTCTCTGAGGTTAGGCTCCTGCTCGCTCCGTGTATACCCAGGGTGGCATACCCAGAGTACTGTAACTCTCTGAGGTTAGGCTCCTGCTGGCTCCGTGTATACCCAGGGTGTCATACCCAGAGCACTGTAACTCCCTAGGTGTGGCTCCTGCTGGCTCCTTGTATAATCAGGGTGGCATACCCAGAGTACTGTAACTCTCTGAGGTTAGGCTCCTGCTGGCTCTTTGTATACCCAGGGTGGCATACTCAGAGTACTGTACCTCTCTGAGGTTTGGCTCCTGCTGGCTCCTTGTACACCCATGGTGGCATACCCAGAGTACTGTACCTCTCTGAGGTTAGGCTCCTGCTGGCTCCTTGTACAACCAGGGTGGCATACCCAGAGTACTGTAACTCTCTGAGGTTAGGCTCCTGCTGGCTCCTTGTACACCCAGGGTGGCAAACCCAGAGTACTGTAACTCTCTGAGGTGTGGCTCCTGCTGGCTCCTTGTACACCCAGGGTGACATACCCAGAGTACTGTAACTCTCTGAGGTTAGGCTCCTGCTGGCTCCTTGTACACCCAGGGTGGCATACCCAGAGTACTGTAACTCTCTGAGGTTATCCTCCTGCTTGCTCCTTGTACACCCAGGGTGGCATACCCAGAGTACTGTAACTCTCTGAGGTTTGGCTCCTGCTGGCTCCTTGTATACCCAGGGTCGCATACCCAGAGTACTGTAACTCTCTGAGGTTTGGCTCCTGCTGGCTCCTTATACACCCAGGGTGGCATATCCAGAGTACCGTAACTATCTCAGGTTAGGCTCCTGCTGGCTCCTTGTATACCCAGGGTGGCATAACCAGAGTACTGTAACTCTCTCAGGTTAGGCTCCTGCTGGCTCCTTGGATACCCTGGGTGCCATAACCAGAGTATTGTAACTCTCTGAGGTTTGGCTCCTGCTGGCTCCTTGTATACCCAGGGTGGCATATCCAGAGTACTGTAACTCCCTGAGGTTTGGCTCCTGCTGGCTCCTTGTATACCCAGGGTGGCATACCCAGAGTACTGTAACTCCCTGAGGTTTGGCGTCTGCTGGCTCCTTGTAAACCCAGGGTGGCATACCCAGAGTACTTGAACTCCCTGAGGTGTGGCTCTTGCTGGCTCCTTGTATAATCAGGGTGACATACCCAGAGTACTGTACCTCTCTGAGGTTTGGCTCCTGCTGGCTCCTTGTACACCCAGGGTGGCATACCCAGAGTACTATACCTCTCTGAGGTTAGGCTCCTGCTGGCTCCTTGTACACCCAGGGTGACATACCCAGAGTACTGTAACTCTCTGAGGTTAGGCTCCTGCTGGCTCCTTGTACACCCAGGGTGGCATACCCAGAGTACTGTAACTCTCTGAGGTTGTGCTCATAGCCAGAGTACTGTAACTCTCTGAGGTTATCCTCCTGCTGGTTCCTTGTACACCCAGGTTGGCATACCCAGAGTACTGTAACTCTCTGAGGTTTGGCTCCTGCTGGCTCCTTGTACACCCACAGTGGCATACCCAGAGTACTGTAACTCTCTGAGGTTTGGCTCCTGCTGGCTCCTTATACACCCAGGGTGGCATACCCATAGTACTGTAACTCTCTCAGGTTAGGCTCCTGCTGGCTCCTTGTACACCCAGGGTGGCATAACCAGAGTACTGTAACTCTCTCAGGTAAGGCTCCTGCTGGCTCCTTGGATACCCTGGGTGGCATAACCAGAGTACTGTAACTCTCTGAGGTTTGGCTCCTGCTGGCTCCTTGTATACCCAGGGTGGCATACCCAGAGTACTGTAACTCCCTGAGGTTTGACTCCTGCTGGCTCCTTGTACAACCAGGGTGGCATACCCAGAGTACTGTAACTCTCTGAGGTTAGGCTCCTGCTGGCTCCTTGTACACCCAGGGTGGCAAACCCAGAGTACTGTAACTCTCTGAGGTGTGGCTCCTGCTGGCTCCTTGTACACCCAGGGCGACATACCCAGAGTACTGTAACTCTCTGAGGTTAGGCTCCTGCTGGCTCCTTGTACACCCAGGGTGGCATACCCAGAGTACTGTAACTCTCTGAGGTTATCCTCCTGCTTGCTCCTTGTACACCCAGGGTGGCATACCCAGAGTACTGTAACTCTCTGAGGTTAGGCTCCTGCTCGCTCCGTGTATACCCAGGGTGGCATACCCAGAGTACTGTAACTCTCTGAGGTTAGGCTCCTGCTGGCTCCGTGTTTACCCAGGGTGTCATACCCAGAGCACTGTAACTCCCTAGGTGTGGCTCCTGCTGGCTCCTTGTATAATCAGGGTGGCATACCCAGAGTACTGTAACTCTCTGAGGTTAGGCTCCTGCTGGCTCTTTGTATACCCACGGTGGCATACCCAGAGTACTGTACCTCTCTGAGGTTTGGCTCCTGCTGGCTCCTTGTACACCCATGGTGGCATACCCAGAGTACTGTACCTCTCTGAGGTTAGGCTCCTGCTGGCTCCTTGTACAACCAGGGTGGCATACCCAGAGTACTGTAACTCTCTGAGGTTAGGCTCCTGCTGGCTCCTTGTACACCCAGGGTGGCAAACCCAGAGTACTGTAACTCTCTGAGGTGTGGCTCCTGCTGGCTCCTTGTACACCCAGGGTGACATACCCAGAGTACTGAAACTCTCTGAGGTTAGGCTCCTGCTGGCTCCTTGTACACCCAGGGTGGCATACCCAGAGTACTGTAACTCTCTGAGGTTATCCTCCTGCTTGCTCCTTGTACACCCAGGGTGGCATACCCAGAGTACTGTAACTCTCTGAGGTTTGGCTCCTGCTGGCTCCTTGTACACCCAGGGTGGCATACCCAGAGTACTGTAACTCTCTGAGGTTTGGCTCCTGCTGGCTCCTTATACACCCAGGGTGGCATACCCAGAGTACCGTAACTCTCTCAGGTTAGGCTCCTGCTGGCTCCTTGTATACCCAGGGTGGCATAACCAGAGTACCGTAACTCTCTCAGGTTAGGCTCCTGCTGGCTCCTTGGATACCCTGGGTGCCATAACCAGAGTACCGTAACTCTCTGAGGTTTGGCTCCTGCTGGCTCCTTGTATACCCAGGGTGGCATATCCAGAGTACTTTAACTCCCTGAGGTTTGGCTCCTGCTGGCTCCTTGTATACCCAGGGTGGCATACCCAGAGTACTGTAACTCCCTGAGGTTTGGCGTCTGCTGGCTCCTTGTAAACCCAGGGTGGCATACCCAGAGTACTTGAACTCCCTGAGGTGTGGCTCTTGCTGGCTCCTTGTATAATCAGGGTGACATACCCAGAGTACTGTACCTCTCTGAGGTTTGGCTCCTGCTGGCTCCTTGTACACCCAGGGTGGCATACCCAGAGTACTATACCTCTCTGAGGTTAGGCTCCTGCTGGCTCCTTGTACACCCAGGGTGACATACCCAGAGTACTGTAACTCTCTGAGGTTAGGCTCCTGCTGGCTCCTTGTACACCCAGGGTGGCATACCCAGAGTACTGTAACTCTCTGAGGTTGTGCTCATACCCAGAGTACTGTAACTCTCTGAGGTTATCCACCTGCTGGTTCCTTGTACACCCAGGTTGGCATACCCAGAGTACTGTAACTCTCTGAGGTTTGGCTCCTGCTGGCTCCTTGTACACCCACGGTGGCATACCCAGAGTACTGTAACTCTCTGAGGTTTGGCTCCTGCTGGCTCCTTATACACCCAGGGTGGCATACCCAGAGTACTGTAACTCTCTCAGGTTAGGCTCCTGCTGGCTTCTTGTACACCCAGGGTGGCATAACCAGAGTACTGTAACTCTCTCAGGTTAGGCTCCTGCTGGCTCCTTGGATACCCTCGGTGGCATAACCAGAGTACTGTAACTGTCTGAGGTTTGGCTCCTGCTGGCTCCTTGTATACCCAGGGTGGCATACCCAGAGTACTGTAACTCCCTGAGGTTTGGCTCCTGCTGGCTCCGTGTATACCCAGGGTGTCATACCCAGAGCACTGTAACTCCCTAGGTGTGGCTCCTGCTGGCTCCTTGTATAATCAGGGTGGCATACCCAGAGTACTGTAACTCTCTGAGGTTAGGCTCCTGCTGGCTCTTTGTATACCCAGGGTGACATACCCAGAGTACTGTACCTCTCTGAGGTTTGGCTCCTGCTGGCTCCTTGTACACCCATGGTGGCATACCCAGAGTACTGTACCTCTCTGAGGTTAGGCTCCTGCTGGCTCCTTGTACACCCATGGTGGCATACCCAGAGTACTGTACCTCTCTGAGGTTAGGCTCCTGCTGGCTCCTTGTACACCCATGGTGGCATACCCAGAGTACTGTACCTCTCTGAGGTGAGGCTCCTGCTGGCTCCTTGTACAACCAGGGTGGCATACCCAGAGTACTGTAACTCTCTGAGGTTAGGCTCCTGCTGGCTCCTTGTACACCCAGGGTGGCAAACCCAGAGTACTGTAACTCTCTGAGGTGTGGCTCCTGCTGGCTCCTTGTTCACCCAGGGTGACATACCCAGAGTACTGTAACTCTCTGAGGTTAGGCTCCTGCTGGCTCCTTGTACACCCAGGGTGGCATACCCAGAGTACTGTAACTCTCTGAGGTTATACTCCTGCTTGCTCCTTGTACACCCAGGGTGGCATACACAGAGTACTGTAACTCTCTGAGGTTTGGCTCCTGCTGGCTCCTTATACACCCAGGGTGGCATACCCAGAGTACTGTAACTCTCTCAGGTTAGGCTCCTGCTGGCTCCTTGTATACCCAGGGTGGCATAACCAGAGTACTGTAACTCTCTGAGGTTTGGCTCCTGCTGGCTCCTTGTATACCCAGGGTGGCATATCCAGAGTACTGTAACTCCCTGAGGTTTGTCTCCTGCTGGCTCCTTGTATACCCAGGGTGGCATACCCATAGTACTGTAACTCCCTGAGGTTTGGCGTCTGCTGGCTCCTTGTAAACCCAGGGTGGCATACCCAGAGTACTTGAACTCCCTGAGGTGTGGCTCTTGCTGGCTCCTTGTATAATCAGGGTGACATACTCAGAGTACTGTACCTCTCTGAGGTTTGGCTCCTGCTGGCTCCTTGTAAACCCAGGGTGGCATACCCAGAGTACTATACCTCTCTGAGGTTAGGCTCCTGCTGGCTCCTTGTACACCCAGGGTGACATACCCAGAGTACTGTAACTCTCTGAGGTTAGGCTCCTGCTGGCTCCTTGTACACCCAGGGTGGCATACCCAGAGTACTGTAACTCTCTGAGGTTGTGCTCATACCCAGCGTACTGTAACTCTCTGAGGTTATCCTCCTGCTGGTTCCTTGTACACCCAGGTTGGCATACCCAGAGTACTGTAACTCTCTGAGGTTTGGCTCCTGCTGGCTCCTTGTATACCCACGGTGGCATACCCAGAGTACTGTAACTCTCTGAGGTTTGGCTCCTGCTGGCTCCTTATACACCCAGGGTGGCATACCCAGAGTACTGTAACTCTCTCAGGTTAGGCTCCTGCTGGCTCCTTGTACACCCAGGGTGGCATAACCAGAGTACTGTAACTCTCTCAGGTTAGGCTCCTGCTGGCTCCTTGGATACCCTGGGTGGCATAACCAGAGTACTGTAACTCTCTGAGGTTTGGCTCCTGCTGGCTCCTTGTATACCCAGGGTGGCATACCCAGAGTACTGTAACTCCCTGAGGTTTGGCTCCTGCTGGCTCCTTGTATACCCAGGGTGGCATACCCAGAGTACTGTAACTCCCTGAGGTGTGGCTCCTGCTGGCTCCTTGTATAATCAGGGTGACATACCCAGAGTACTGTAACTCTCTGAGGTTAGGCTCCTGCTGGCTCCTTGTATACCCAGGGTTTCGTACCCACATGTATCCATGGGTCATGACGCGCACCTTCCGGTTGGTGCTATTGACAAATAACAGATGTTTATGTTTACCCATCTCAATGGTACTCATTTCATCGACCTCAGAAGTATGAAGGGCTGGGTTGCTTTGCTGGGATTCGAACTTGTGTTTATGAGGTCAAACACAGGCCACTGTAGTGCATTCATTAGTCCACTGAGCCATAGACGCGGAAAGCAATCTAAGCCGCCCTCCTGCGCTCAAAAAGAGCAGGATATAGATGGCCCATGTGTCACTGTGTTATTCTATGTTGTCCAATATGCTACATTACATCAACGTGTAGTGTACATCTTAAAAAAATTGCCCACAGCTGTGCTCCATTGCCCATTGAGCTATTGTGCTGGCAGCATATGTGGGATTGCAGTCGCAAGGATGCTGAAGGTGACCCGACTTGTTTGAGCTGATATTGTGCCTCTGAATGTCTCAGCCAGTGGCTGTACTGTTTGCTGCATTTGGAACAGTTTGATATATGCGATTCAGCTCAAGCAGGAAGTGCTGCTGCCCTGAAGATGCCAACGTCCCAAGTATCATCTCAGTTGCCGCCCCTCCACCCCCACCTTCCGTTTGACACCTGTGAAGGTACATCGATGGGGGATAGCTGCGTTGTTTGGTGAGGTATTTCCATGACACAAAGCAAGGGGGGCCAGAGGGAATAGGTCAATTCTGCCCTGGCTCATGGCGAATGAACTTCATGAACTATTCCTGCTGCTACTCAACATTGGGAACGAAGAGGGCTGTGATACTTTTTCACCCTCAACCTAACTATGAACATTTTGATCTGTGAAATGATAGACAAAGGCAAGATGCATCTGTGGACCCCCCAAAGCAGAGTTTGGGGATGATACTCTTGTGATCCAAGACTTTGATTCCACCAAGTTACACATGCACCTTCTTCATGAGCCCAGAATATCCTACAACCATGATCTGGAAGATTCCATTGTGGCTTTAATGAGCCAATCGCCTGGATCGGTATCCAGTGATTATAACGAAAATAAATAACAAATGAAATATTAACGAAAACTAAATATATGGGGAAAAAGGTAAGCGGTTAAACGGTGTGGCAGGGTAGTTCGGGTGGGGTCAGAAGCATGGGGAAATAGGGGGTTGCGGGAGCGCCCCGTCCCCAATTTCAAAAAAAGAATTGATATTTTTTTACCGTTATTTCATTCGATATTTTCTGATTTGTTGTAATCACAAAGAACCCCTGGATCCACACCTCAAGAGATTGCTAACATCATTTTGTGATGTCACAACAAGGAAAGAGCTTCCCTGCCTACATTGGTGTATCACAACCACTGGCGAGCTGTCAGGCAACGGGCCAGATCTGCAAAAGCCGCAGCAATTATTTAATTTTGAGGCTGTCTGCAGACCCAACAGAAGATTAGAAAAACTTACCCTGACAACTGGTAAACATACAAACACAGTTACTGCATGAAAGACCACACACAATCTCAAATGTTGGCTGAATCCTCAATTGAGGTCTGTGCTATTGTGAGGGGTCAAAATACATTGCCCAGGTGCCCAGGTGTCATATTAGTGCCTCGTGGATATTGCCACAGACCAAAAAGTCAAGAAATGTCCACAAACAATTCAGAAAGTCAAGCTATTATCATACAGCAAATACCACCTCTGTCTCTCGCAGAGAAGTCTTCATGGCCACGCTCTGACATGCAGGGATCAGGAAGCATGAGACTGTGTTTGCTGCTGAGATGCCAGGCTTCAGAGCAACTGGAATTAATTCATTACACTTCCAAAGCAATCGTCGAAAATCTGCTGTATGATTTTCAATCCACCTTCACCAACATTGGCTGCATGACGAGCAAGTCCTTCAAGCTGCACATTGAAAACACGATGCAGCCCAGCACCATCTTTCCCTGTCAGGTGCATGTTCACCTGTGCATAGGGTGGAAAGGCAACTGCTGCTGCTCAAGAAAGAAGGTATGCCTGAGAAAGTGATGGGGCTGATACCTTAGGTTTCCCCCACTGTAATCGCCAAAACGCCCAATCAACCAGGAAAAGTAGGCATGTATTTGGACATGCGCCTGCCAAACCTGCTGATTCACAGGGAGAAACCTATCACTGCAATGGTCCATAACCTCACTGATGATCTCACGTGTGCATCAGTTTTACTGTAAACTGGATCTGTGGGCAAGATATGATCACCTGAATTTGTGCAAAGAATCTAGGGTGATCACCACAATCTTCACCTGAGTTGCTCTCCACAGTAAAGGTGCCTTTGTTCTGCCATTTCCCCAGCAGTGGGGATTTTCTGAGCGCCAGTCAGAGCATATTACGTGGCCAGGGAGGGGCCATCAACATTAGCGATGGCATTCCAGTCCACTCTATGCAATTGATGGATACATGGGGCGCTCTAATGCCATAATTCACTCCGGGTTGACTCTCCACAAGGAAAAATGTGAATCCATGAAAGTCAACCTTGTATTCTTTGGTTATGTTTTCAGCAATTATGGATTTTCATCTGAGCTGAAGAAAGTATCTGATATCAAGGATGTTCTATTGCCGCAAACAGCCTCAGAAAGTTAGTTGATTACTACGGTTATGGATGTTGCAACTCCTTAGGTTATGTCTCTGCTTTAGTGTTCAGGCCAGGCAATGTCAATCCAGCTGAATTTCTACCTCATCAACCAAGATCTACCACTCCTCCAGAGGTAGAAAGGCTGTAGACACAGAGGAGAATGTTCACATGACTGAGTCTGTGATTCCCAAAGCCATCCAAAGGGTAAGCAAAGCAAATGGAGAAAGATGAACGAATGCATCTGCACCCTAAGATGGAGGATGGACGCTTACTTCACGCCAACAGCCACCATATTCCATAAATAAAAGTCACCAATGCTGAAATCCCAGCCATAAGGGATGCACTCTTGAGAAGGCCTTTGTTTTGCCTTACTCTCAGTCAAGACTAGTGTCTTCCAGTGCAGGTGTCCTGCTGGCCATCGCTGCTTAATGTGACAATGTTGGTGACTGGGAATGAATGAGAGCCCAGTGAATGTTGGATAAGGAACCATGTGTGAGTGTTCTGAGAGTGTCAGTCGGGACCTGAGCTAGTAACCGTGAAGATGGCATGTGTGCGCGATCCTGATGGCCTGGAACCCAAAGAGTAACTGGGACCGTATAAAGCCATGTACAATAAAGGTATATCTATTCTGCACGCCATGATGTGCCTGACCTGGGAGCTCCAGGCCTACCTATAAGACAGGTGATCAGGGTGGGATGACTAGCAGGCCACTCGGAGTAGAAGACACTATACATTCACTTGACAAACAGCAAGACACACCGCACTCCCTTCCCTTTATATACATTAACACACGACATGGCACACTGTCTTCCCTTTATGTGTATTAACACAAGACACAAAATCCTTCTGCTCAAGCGCACGAGAATTGTAGATCCAGAAACCCTCAAGAAACATTTGCTTCCTGTTGTTTTTAGGGAGCATCAAGGCACAGTAAAGACTGAAGCATGGTTGAGAAACAAGCTGAAGTCCTGGTAAACACCTGCCCCCTATGCCAAGCACTGCTAAACACCCTGCTCCGCTCTGCACACAGGCACAAGATTGGTGCCTGTGGGACAAAAGCAGTGCTGATTTTTGTTCACTACTATAGGGGCTAGCCATACAAGTTGTCAACTTTATCCCGTGTTGGCAAATGTGGATGCTAAAAGTTTGAAGTTTGAAAGTTTGAAGAGGACAATAAAGGGATCAATGTGTTCATGCTGACTCCCCTCCAACAGAAAAACCTGATCCACCAAGTACCACCCACCGAATCATTGCCACCAAACAGCGCTCCCATGTCCCCTCCCACGGAGTCCCGTTACCCTGAAACTGCATCCCCTCCCTCACCTGTCCACTCTTTAATCGAGGGGATCATCCCTATACCCACCTTCACTCCCCACTCCAGATATCCCATCCCCCTCACTAAGAGTTCACCCTATCCCTATTTCGCTCCCTTGAGCCCTATCTCTGTCTGTGAACTTGTAGGCTCCGCTCCCCCAAACCAGCCTCTCTCCCAGCCTGCCACATGCCTCTTAACCACACTCCTCTGCCCCACCCGTACATTCACTCCTTGTTGCCCCTGCTCTCCGTTCCTCTTCCTTCCTGTCCACCACGAACACAAGTCTTAGAAATTGGACCCCGTTTTCTTTAACTCTGTTCGAAAAGCATATGGTTCGTCAAGCCTTCCTTGTTTGGAGCCACTCACGTAGATGGATAACTCCAAATTAAGATCTCTAGTATTAGACAAATCCCAGGGCATTCCCACAATAGAGACATAGATAAAAGGTTCCCACAATAGGAAACCATTTGGATATTTCATTGACAGTAAATGTATCCATGAGGTATGAAGAAGGCCATTTCCCGGAGTGCTTTATATCATTAATTATATATTTATCACTTTTAATAAGGATATGAGGAATGATATAAAGCATATTTTACTTTCTTTATGAGATCACTCCACGAGGTAATTCTTTCGTATTTTTCATATTTTCTTTTACTATTAGTCTATTTTATGAGTACGTAAGGTTGGATAACCAGGATGTTTTTACGTAGATCAATGCATTAATATTTTCTTTTAGGTTTATTAATTTGTTTTCTTTCGGTTGGACTTGACAGAATGAGTGCAGCCAAAGAGTATGTTCTCACTGTTTACTAGCAGCTCTCTTTCCTGAGGTATCTCCTTTCAATATTCATTAGCATGTTACTGTAGAACAAGAACTGCACCATGGAGGCGGAGCTTGCAAAGGATTGAATGTTACTGTGTAGCATTTTTGTATTCGTTTTGCTCACAGGGTTTTGATGTTCTCACTTTCTGGCCATGGTAAAATAGTGTCAGTGCTACTATGTCGCCAGTATGGAAGATTTAGGAACATATCTGGGAAAGTTGCGTTGTCAGTTCTCTTCCATCACTTGATAAAGGGAGAAGGATCTATAGAATAAACATTGTGAGAACTGAAGATGCCTAATACATCCTCTTGGAACGACAAAAAGCATTTTAAGCCAAGGGTACTTTATCAAGAGCAGTGTGGACATATGGATTCTGCTGCCATAATTGCCTGGGTGCCCATTCTGGATTACACTTTGATATCCAATTTTCACAACACTAGGGTGATGAGGAACCCCAAGCAGGTTTTGAACTAGTAATGCTCAGGTTTCTGAGGAACTATCGGACCACGCCACCTTTCACATTAGGATGTACTCCTGCCACCGTGCTGACCGCACAAGAAGGGGCAACCACCATTCTGGCCCATCATCCTTTGAATCCAGCCCTTCCATCAGCAGAAGATATAGAAGCTCAGAGGAGACGGAACAATACCCAAGCAAGCGCTGCATTGGCACTCCAGATGCTTTGGACTATAAATCCCATGATCCTTCACCATTGACTATGCTGGCTAAGGCTGATGGAAGCTGTAGTCAAAAACACCTGGCAAGCCAAAGTTTCCAGGCCTCTGCCCTAGGGCAATCAAGCGCTGAAAGAGCAGCACTCCACGCGAGACAATTCCTCTGAGAGTGAGTCGCATCAAAGGCCCTTTTGGGTGCGCAGAGAGTCCCCGTGGGCTGAGGGCGTGCATTTCATCGCCCTACTAGAGATTGAGAAGCCACCATAGGATGGAGTCTCAGTTTCAGACTCCTAGAGCTTTGAGATGATATGCACACAGACGTTTCAGAGCATGACATTATGGTTGTATTCGAATTGTTCGAACTACAATTGACCTTTGCACAATTGACCGAATTGTGAAGGTCAATTGTTACATATATGCGGGGGGAAACCCCCTAATCCCCCATTATATATATATATATATATATATATATATATATACATATGCGGTCAATTCTGCAAAGGTCAATTCGGACCCTTGACTTTCGGTCAATTAGGTAATTCGAACAATTGTGTTCGAACAATTTGGGTAATACCGACATTATGGACCCACCTACATCGTAGGTCCAAGCAGGATCCCAAGAAAGTGATTCCTGAAACGCTCCTGCACCACCAGATGCCGATCCCATAGCAGCCAGGAGGCAGACATCCAGGTTTTATCGAAGAGATCATCTCACCGCCCCAGGTACGCTGAAGGATTATGAGCTGGGACATTAAACCACGTGTAGACCAGCACTGAGCATCTCCTTAATGAATATGGTTTCTCAGTCCAGGGTTAATGTACGGAGAGACACTCCAGGGTTTGGTTCCAGCCGGCTCCTGTTGAACCCAGGGCCATGACACCTGAAGTCATTTCATGACCCATCAAGAAAAGCCCTGGGCAGCACTGCAGCGGGACTCAAGAACAGAATAAAGATGTACTGTTTGTCTTGGCTTTTTCTGTGGTGTGCCATATGCTAGGGGGTCTGCAACCTTTGGCTCCCAGCCCCTTTCTGGCTTCCGTGCCATGGTTCCGCACTGCTGTCGGAGCGACTGTTTACTAGAACAGCGTTGTTTGTGTTGTGAGAGGGACGTAATATCGTGGCCATGAGCTTTACTCATGATACCTTTGATGTTCTCCGGCAGAACTTTGAAGTGGCAGTCCAGGGTTTGCTTTGCTGAGTCACCTGCATAAGGAGACATGACACATAGTTAGGCTTGCGAAATAGACCATTGCAAGATGTTCTTGTCTGCAATGGGTCATTGTTTTGTGAGTAATTAATAAAAACAGTCATAATCTAAAACAACAACATTTCACAAAAAGAAATGGGTCTGTTGAGCAACTGCTTCCATAACACTTGTGTTTCACAGAGTGGGCGTGTTGCTCTGCACCTTAATTGTTGTGTTTGCCATCATGCCTGCTGCTCCTCTTTGACACAAAGCCTTGCTTGTGAAGTTTTGTTATCATGTTCAGCAAGACGTGATCATTTCACAATGTGATAAGGGTGTTACACAAACAGACGCGTAGTTTAAAAGAGAGTTATAAAAAAAAGCTATAAAACAAGAAAACAAGAAAGGTTTGGCCAAACCTACTGCTGTGAGTCATTGGAACAGCGCTCTTTGTGAATTTAGCCTTACAAGGGCCATATTACAGAAAGTTTGCACCAGTGAAAGTGCACAGTTTGCACAGTATTAGCACTAGGGCAAAGTGTGCCCTATTTTTAAAAACATTGGGACACAATAAAAAACCATTGCACCTCGCCAAGTGCAGTTTGGCATATTAAAAGCACTAGGGCTAAAATTGTCCTAACGGAAAAAAGATACATTTTCACAATATTTTTGCACCTTTCTGCACCTGGGCAACTTTTGGCCTAGTTCTAATACGGAATGGTATTAACACTAGTGCAAACTTTGCCCTGATGCAAAAACGCATCAAAAATGTATCTTTTTAGCACTAGGCCAATTTTAGCCCTGGTGCTTTTAACATGCCAAACTGCACTTGTCGAGGCGCAATGGTTTTTTAATGAATCCCAGTGTTTTTGAAAATAGGGCAAACTTTGCCCTAGTGCTAATACCGTGCAAACTTAGCACGTGTACCAGAGCAAAGTTTGTGTAATCTGGCCCCAGGTGTCCTAATGAGGCGCAAACGGGTGCCTGTAGAAAGGCCTCCGTAGTTGTTTTTTATTCAATGGCTAAAAATGTATTACAAACAAAGCTATCTGAATAAAGTACAGATGAAGGGCTTGGCGCTATGTGCTGCTTGTCTCCTTTGAGTTGGCGTGATAGCAGAAAAGTGAACGCAGGATAGCACAGGGGCAACGCGCTGGCATTGGAAGCAAGACCACGCAGAGCTGGATCCGCACTTAGAAACCAAACTCAGGTATGGTATTAGAAGCGTTATAAGAAATTAAAGAAATAAAGGGGTTTGTTGTGTCCCGTTCTCACTTGTAGGTCTTGTAGGTACGAGTGAGCACTTATGTGTGATGTCATGTGTAATGCAATGTGTGACACTTGTCTGAGTGTGTCTGTTAGATATGGTGCTGTGAGCTGGAAGTGCAGGTGCAACCTTTTTGCTGTCTGTGATGGTCTCCCCAATTTCTCTAAGTGTCTCAGCACGCACTTGCATCTACTGTACCTGCAAATGCACTTGCCAGGAAGAGTCATAGCAAACATGCATCAATTGTATTTGGAACCAGTGTTCTGGGCCCTCCTACACTACACCTTATCTCCATTACACTGACAATGAGTGTGGGACCATGGGCCAATTCGGTGAATAATTACAGTTACTACATGCGGTACTTCTGGAAATCTGCTCTCGTTGTTTTTTAATTCTATTTATACTAGTCCATACTGCTGCTCTGTAAATATAAACTATATATATATATATATATATATTACATGGCCACGGTAGTGGCCATGTAGTTATGGTTAAGTTGCTGTTTCCATAGGAAGAGCACGTTTTGGGCCGCTTATAACTCCGCTCCCCCTGGACGAATACTCACCAAACTTTGCAAAAAGAAGTATATGGCCACTCTGAATTTTTTTGTAAAGTTTGGTGAGAATTCGTCCAGGGGGAGCGGAGTTATAGGGGGGGGTCCCAAAACGTCTTTTTTTCCCATAGACTGAATGGGGGAAAAACTTTGCGCACGGCTACAGGTGAAACCGCTGGACGGATTTTGATGAAATCTGTGGCAGGTACAGGGGCTTGGTCCAGAAAGCGTGCTTTTGTAAATTTTGTCACCATACATGCAGTATGTTTCTTTATAATTATGAAAAAGTAGGTCTGAAATAATTAGTGATATCTATGTTCACTCCGCGGTCACACTTCCCTGTTCGGTCGACAAACAAGAAACCGATTGGCTAAGGAGCTGCCTTCATGACCGCGTACACGCGACGTCTCTGCCCATTGGCTGCTGCGAGACGTGTTCTGCATCAGATGGTTTGGATGCGCCCGACATCTTGGATCCGCGGAAAGCAGAGCAACAACCAGCATACACATGCTTTTTTCACTAACCTATTTTACTGTGTCACAGAGCATTGGGAAAGGTTCAGACAGCAAGAAATGGGTGATCTATGCATTTGTTCTTTGGCCGCCATGATGTAATTTCTATCGACACCTTGTACGTACAGTAAATGTGGGGGTAATAACGATAGCACTTCAGTCCATGTAGTGGGCAGGAAATTTGTAACACTTCAGTCCATGTAGTGGACAGGAAATTTGTAACTGTTGAAAGCACACGGGTATAGGTAGGCAACATTGAAATTGACAATATGCTTGTACGCACAGAAAATGAGGGGACTAATAAGGCCAGTATTTCAGCCCGTGCAGTGCACTGCACGGGGGAGTTGTTAGATTTGTAAGGACACATGTGGTGTTAGGGAACATTGAAATTGACAACATGCCATGAATGCATTATTTTTTCTAATGGCTATCATTATATTCATTAGTACGCCGCCATGGGTGGCCTTACTTACAAGACTGTACAAGACTGTAGGCTCTGGCCACAACCACCGCCACATGTGCCACCCATGCACACACCCGTAGTGTTGCATTTTGATTGGCAAGTTGTGGGGAGTGTGTGCAGTCTTGGGTACATGGCCGAAGGCCATGCAACCAAGAACAAAGTGGTAAGTACTAGACTTGGAAGACACTGCACATCCATCCCATGTAAGATCTACAGACATACACCTAGGAGGGAAGCCTCTGGGCAGAGGTACTGAAGGATAACACACCTATAGAATAACCCCCACTACCACACATCACCGAGGTGATTGTGGGGAGACCCTGCACTCCTGGGTGCATGGCTAAAGCCCATGCACGCAAGACTGAAGTCATAAGCAGTGGAGTTACAAGTTAATATGGGTGTGGTGGATTGTGGTTGTTGTGTTGATGCCCTAGTGTATTCATTTCATGGCCGTAGACAATGGTCTGAAAAGTAAATTTATAAGCAGCTAATTTACAAGGACCATGTTTTACATATGCAGCAATGGTTGTGGATAGGAACTGTACTCCTTGAAACTTGGTTGTAAGGCGTAGGTGGTAGGTTACTCACCGCAGATGAAAGGGCAGCCTACAGCCACTGCAGCATATTAGTACCATAGATTAGACGAGTAGATTCCCATGTGTAGAAAATGCCTGCCAATATACTTACTCCTTACTTTGTTCACAATCCATAAACTTTTTTTAAATTGGTTATCGTACTTGGCGGAAGTATCACTTTTTCCATTTCTGTAATGAAAGAAAAAGGTGTGTCAGTGTTTGCCGTTTTTCCAAATTTACCACATTGCATAATAGACAGTTAACTTTTTTTTTAGACCCTCATATTTAGTTTACAAACCAGTGTACTGTGCATTGCGCTCAGTTTCTGTTTTTGCTTTTCTAATCCTTGGGTCTGGGGAAAGAAATCCTTGTCGGATTAAAAAAAACCTTCATTTCTTATGGAACTAAGTACTTCATTTTTTCCTTTCAGTGTTTTCTTCAATTTTCTGATCAATGTTATGTTTGTTGCCTTCCTGCCGATTTTTAAGAACAGTTAAACACCTGTAGGCTTATTCTAACTGTGCATTTCTTCCTACAGATTTGTGCTACTCATTCATTTGTGTCGTTGAGATATCCTGTTTCCTTTATCTTTCCCATTAATGTTTTCTTTGTTGCCTTCCTGCCGATTTTTAAAAACAGTTAGATACGTATAGGCTTATTCTGCCTGTGCATTTGTTTCCAACTATTTGTGATAATCATTTATTTGTGTCATTCTTCCATCCTGTTGGGTAGATAGATACATGTGGGCGTATTCTGTTTGTAGTCTTTCACATACTTTGTTGACAATTTGAAGTACACATTATTTCGTAAATTTTGGCTTCAAGAACATTAAATGCGCATTTGTTAGGTTAGCTGGCAACCTCTGCTTTAGAGTAATGGTGCTATCATTACATTCAAACCATCCAGAATTCTTTTTAATGTATGCACTGTAGTGGCCTGCATTGGTTGTAGCTCCTGCATGGTAGATTATTCCTACTGTTGTAAAGGTTTTCTTTCCAAGTGACACTTGACTGTGTGTGAATCCAGTCAGTTTGCAGTTGTTTTTGGTGCAATCTGCATTATAACGTAGAAGCATAAGTATTATGTAGGCACTATGTGATTGTATCAGTAAGGTGGAGCGATTGTCTGAATTGCAAATAGTACATAATCTGCCTTGGTTTGCATTTTGTACAAGTTGCTGAAATGGAATGCTTTCACAATTTGGTATGGAAACATACACAAATCGCTCATTTGGGATTTCTTCCTGTATCACTTTGTTACAGAGAGTGCATGTATTTTTCCACATGCACGAAATTTGGAAGATTTCCTTTACAGGTATGCTTTTGTTTTCTAATACTAATAGTATGTACATTAGAAATTCTTGTGGATCTTCTTGTGAGTTCATAGTGAATCTCACCATTCCAGCACAGTCGTCCAATTGTTGCTTTACTCCATGAACACTGTATGTGTTGTCAGGATTGCTTTTTTTTTCTTTTTTTTAAAACAATTTTTATTATTTCAAAAAACAAACATTACAACGTTTTAGGGCGTTCATAGTACGTATCACATATGATATTACACAAAGGTATTTACTGTCCTCCCCCCTCCCTCCCTCTAAACTCGAGCCGTCACATCTGTGCCATCTACATGAGCATCTTCGGGAATCTCAGTATTCGTCGACTCATCCGAGTCTTCTGTTTCATGATTGTCCTGGTGAGGGTTCAATATTGAGGTCACCAGTTGTCTCCAGGTTATCAGGGGGCCCACTTCCTCCTCCCCCCCCATGGTAACAGCCTCAAACCATACCACAGTTTCTGCTTCTGCCCATCTCAAGAGGTCCGCCCACCAAATCTCCACCCTAGGCCTGTGGGCCACCTTCCAACTCATTGCGATTCTGCGCTTGGCCAAAACGTAGGCCAGATCTTTCATTTTACTGATATGTTTTGCAGTACGTGGCCTGGAAAAGCTTCCAAGCATGCATGCCCAAGCAGAACTCACATCAAGCTCCACTCCCCCGCCAGCCATTCTCGCCTTACTTCTTCCCAGAATCTCTGTATCTCAGGGCAGGCCCAGAACATGTGCAACAACCCTGCCTCCTCCTCCCCGCACCGGGGGCATTTCTGTATAGCTGAGCCTCCAAACCTGGCTATTTTTCCGGGGGTCAAATAGGCTCTATGGGTAATATACAGCTGATTCTGCTGGAGCCTCACATTCTTCTTGTGGTACTTTTGGACTATGTCCCACTGTCCCTCTGTCATAGGTTCTCCCATCTCCTCCTCCCACGCATTCCTCAGTTGGGGCAGCTCCTTCCCTGCCTTCGTACCCAGGAGCTCATATATCCTTGATATTTCGTGCCCTCCCTCAGAGACGTCATACATCATTTCCAAAGTGGCATCAGGTTCTTCCCGTCTCAGGCCACCTCTCCCTCACCCGTTTCATGAGCCTGGTATAAGTAATATATTTGCCCCTATGCACCCCTGTCTCCTCCTGCAACCTCTGAAATTCCACTGCCTCCCCGTCCTGCCATATATCTCCGAGGGTAGCTATGCCCACCGTTTCCCAGTATCTGCGGACCCCTTTGAGGAGTTGGGAGTCCGCCCCACATAGCGCCGCCAGCGGGACCTGCTGTCAGAACGGGTCTGGATCGCCCACTGTTCTCCAAGCTCTGCGCCAGATCTCCCAGCCCAGCATCAACAATCTCCCCATCTCCACCACTTTAGTTTTATGCAGCCACACTATCTCGTTTAGAAAGTAGGGGGCAGAGTCACCTTGTAAAAGCCTGGCTTCCGCAGAGTCCTCCGCAGACAGCCACCTAGCCACATATAACAGCTGTCCCGCTAAGTAATACAATTCGAAATTCGGCAGGTTTATGCCCCCCTTATCACTTGTATTTTGCAGTTTCCACAGGGCAAGCCTATTCCTGGAGTTGCCCCATAGGAAGCCCCTATACATGCTGTGAAGTCTTACAAAAAAGCGTCTGGGAACAAGGAACGGGACATTCACAAAAAAATGCAAATGTCTGGGCAAAACCACCATTTTGAGCAGGGCTGCTCTTCCCACCATGCCCAGGGGCAGTCGAGACCAGAACACCATGCTGTTCTAGATGCCCTCGACTGCCTTCACTGTATCGTGTTTGTGCGCTGCCTCCATCCCATGGTAAATGTTCACGCCCAGATGCCGGAATGTCACGGGCTGCCAGGGTATCTGCAGGATGGGTAATCTCTCCAGTGGGGTGTTCCTATATCTACCCAAGGGGAACAAACTGGACTTCCCAGGGTTCACCGATATGCCCGAAAGAGTGGCATAACGGTTCATCACCTCCAACACATACTGCAGGTACTCCTCAGGGTAGCGCAGATAGAGGAGCATATCGTCTGCGCACAATGATATCAGGTGTGTGCCGCCTGTCGTTCGGATCCCCACCTCCCCGTATTGTTGCAGCAGGCATATTGCTAGCGGCTCTAATGCCAAAATTTATAACATGGGCGACCAAGGACATCCCTGTCTGGTCCCCCTGCTGAGCTGCCATTTATCAGAGATTATGGTTCCCGTTTTTACTCTCGCAATCGGGGAGCTATATAACATCTGGACCCATCTGGTATATCCTGGCCCCATCCCGTATCCCTTCAGGGCCGCTATCAGCCATGGCCACCGTACTGAATCGAGTGCTTTGACCGGGTCCAATGACACGATAGCCAGCTCATCCGGGTCTCCCTCGGCCTGATCAATAATATGGTGCAGCCTCCTATGGTTATCTGTAATGTTTCTACTGGGGACATAGCCTGTTTGGTCTGCGTGTATCAGGTTACCAATTACCCTCTTTAACCTATTGGCCAGCACTGCCGTAAGTATTTTACTGTCTTGATTGAGCATAGACAGGGGCCTATAAGACCCACAGTCCATGTCTGGCTTGCCTGGTTTCAGGAGCGGGATAATTACTGCCTCACGGAGAGATGCCGGCAGTTCCCCTTGCTCATAGGCCTCATTAAACATGGCAAGTAACGGCTGAAGCAGCTCCTGCTTATATGTTTTATAAAACTCACTGGGTAACCCATCCGACCCAGGCGCTTTACATGTGGGCATGTGTGGGATCACCACCTCCAATTCGTCTGAGGTGATGGGGGCGTCTAGCCAAATCATCTAAGGTGGGCAGCCCAATGTCCTCTATTGTTTCCTGTATTTCTTGGCTCATTTCCCCTCCTGTATCCTCGTATAGTCGTCTATAATACTTGAGGAACTCCCCGTGTACTTCTTCTTGGGTATTATAGATTTGGCCCTCTGCGTCCTTGACCTCTCTGATCATCGGACGGGGGGTTTCATTTTTGTATAACCAGGCTAGTAATCTACCCGGCTTGTCTCCCCCTGCATGTAGCCTCTCTGTATATTTCTTGTAATTTAGTCTGCATAATCTGTCCCAGAGTTCACTACAGGTCATCTGTAAATCCCTAATCCTGGTGCCGTCCCCACTGATGGTCCCCCCACTTTGTATCAAGCCCTCAAGCTCTCTTTCTGTTTCTTGCAGTTCCTGTTCAATACCCCCCTGGAGCTCCTTGGATTTGGATATAGCCACCCCGCGCACCACCATCTTAAATGCTTCTCATACTGTACCCACGGAGAGTACACTACCGGTGTTGATTTCAAAATATTCCTCGATGGCCTCCCTCAAGTCCTCTCGAAATCCCGAATCCTATAAGGCCTCAGTTCTGAGCCTCCATGTCGGGATCCGCGCTCTGGGGGGTTGATGTCGCCATTCGACAACCAAAGGTGAGTGGTCGGACAGCACCCTGGCCTTGTATTCCGCGCCCACCATTTCTCCCATAATCCCGGCGTTTGCAAACACATAATCCAGTCTCGTGTAAAGGTCCTGAGATGCTGCATAGTGCAAATAATGCCTGTCCCCTGGGTGCAATCGTCTCCACACATCCTGTAGGCCAAGGTCTGTCAACAGTGTCAACAGCGCCTTGGCTGCCGGCGCCGGCTTTTCTAGTTTGTCATCTGACCTGTCTTCCCTGGGATTCAGGTTGCAATTAAAGTCCCCTCCCCACACCGTTGCGCCACCCACCATGGGGCTAATTTTGCTATATAGGGATCTGAAGTATGCCGCTGTATCATGCTTGGGGGTGTACAAATTTATAATGTTTACTTCTTTATTTTCCAGGAGTCCCGCCACCACCACCATCCTGCCCTCTGGGCTATCGTCGAGCTGAGCAGCTGAAATGGCACGTGTGGTGCCACCCATGTGATTACCCCTCTTGCATATGCGGAGTATGTGGCTCCTATGACATTGCCTCTCCATTTTGTCTTAACCACCTCCAGCTTCTCTCTAGTGAGGTGGATCTCCTGTAACAGAGCTATGTCAATCCTCATCCTCTTCAGGTACATCATCACCTTATTACGTTTTCGGTAACTATTGAGGCCCCGCACATTCCAGGTAACAATTCTGAGATTACCCGATGTCATTGGCATGATGCATGCAATACGGATCCCACTTCCACAAACTTCCTAAAACTACAAACACTCCAAACAAAACTACAAACAATACAAACTTCCCTTCCCTTCTCCCCCCGCTTCCCTTTCCTCAACTATAACAAACCACTGCACACAATCCCTTCCCTCCCCCCTTCCCACCCTACCCCAAAAAATGCCCAGCTCCATCCCTGGATCTCAGGCTCCCCCGTGTTTGGATCTACCCTGGAACCCCAGGCCAAGACCCCAGCAGGGTGTCACCACACTATTGGCGACCTAACTAATCTCTGAATGGGGTTATGCAGACTGGCTCTGCAAGGCTCCTTAATGAAGCATCAGTCACAGTGCTTGTGTTTCATTTTCTGTTTCAAACTGGTTTTACCGGCTAACAGGCCAAATCACTGACTATAGTCAAGTCCCATAGTCTCAAACCGCACCCCCTTCAGGTGCCCCCCTGCGCATTACTTATCTCCTCCATCTCCTCCTTTCATCTAGATATCCGGCTCCTGTGGGCAACCTTGCATATCAAGCCATCCCATGGCATTCTCCGGAGTTTCAAAAAAGAAGGCTCTAATTTTGTAAAAAACTTTCAATTTCGCCGGGTAAAGCAACATGTATTTACGGCTCGCTTCTCTCAATCTCCTCTTGACCGCCCCAAAGTTCATTTGACTTCGCTGCACCATCAGGGTATAGTCTGGGTAGGCCGTTATGTTTGCCGCCCCTCTTTGAATTGTTCCCTTTTTGCGGAAGTGCTCCAGTATCTTTTCTCGATCCTGGTAGTTAAGGATCTTGGTAATCACTGGCCTAGGCGGATTACCCGGCGGCAGCTTTCTCGTCAAAGCCCTACGCACCCTTTCCACCGCGAACCCCTGAGCCAGGGCCCCTCCTGGTATCCCCTGCAGCAACATGGATTCAATACATTCCGTGGGGTTGTGGCCCTCTTCTCCCTCCGGCAAGCCCACTATGCGGATGTTATTTCTCCGGGCGCGTCCTTCCGCCTCCTCAGCCCTGTTCTCGAAATTGCCCACCCGCTGCACCAGGGCGTGCAGTTCCGACTTGTGTGAAGCACAGTCCGCTGTGTTCGGGCTCACCTCTTTCTCGAGGTTCTCGGTGCGCTCCGCCAGTGACCTGACCTCCTGCCGGAGGAGGGTCACTTCTTCCTGCACCTCTCCAACCCTGCGGTCCAGCGCTGTTTTCAGTTCGGTTACCGCCAGTTCAAGCTTGGTTTCTCAAGCCACCTTCAGGTCTGCAATTGCGGCCAGGACCTCTTGGTTCGTGCCCGCGACGGGCAAGCCACCCGCAGGAGGCCTGTCCTTACTCCTGGCACCTTCCAGGCCAGGCGGTGTCCTGGCATATTCGTCCAACGTGGGCTGCTTCCCCTTCAGTCTAGGAGGTTTGTTGGACATAGCGCTGTTGTTATGGGTCGTGGGTCTGTCCCGCCCCTTGTAATCTGCAATTCCGACGGGGGCAGTTCTCTGCAGTCTACTGCGTTCCGGGAGGCCACCTCGAAAGTATATCATGCTCGGCTCTTATTCGCCTCAATGGGTTGTGCTCTTCCACGTAATTATATGAGTCGTTTCTTCAATACCTTTATGTGTCCACAGGGATGCCCTATGATTCGTGTCCGGGTCACCCGCACGTAACTGCTACAAACGACAGCCCCAGCGTCAATTGTCAAGCCACACGCATGGGCCTTATAGCCACCATTCACATCCTGTGTACACCATGCACGAGCTTGCTGGCCGGCTAACTCGCAGCCTCTTGATCTTGGGTCTTTTTGTCTCTTGTCATTTCCTAGGGCTGCGCGCCCATTGGAAACATTGCATCCCTGATGGTCAGCCTGTCCACTCCCTCCCGTCTTCTGTGCTGTTGGGCCGGTGCCAGGATGCCAGCAATGGTCAGGTAACTGGCCTTATGATTTGCGCCATCCAGTGTGTTATAGTTGTGCCAGGGGGTATCATGCAATGCAGGTTGTTGTAATCCGTTCACGGGCCCACTACAGGCTTCCTGAGTAGTGTTAGTTTCGTTTTCAGTATTCATGTATGCATGCGCTCCATTCAGTGCACATTAGACCTTATGCCCACATTTGCCTACGCAGTCCTCTCCAGCCGGATCCCTACACCTTGTCGCTCACTCCGTGGGGCGCTGTGACTGCTCCATTGTTTAGCTGCTTGCTTGTGTACCGTCTTGTGCCCAGCCCGCAGGCCCCGCACCATCCAGCCGGGCTGATGCCCGTCACGGTCCCCTGTCCAGTTCGGGCACCCGCACGCAGGCTGGAGGGAGCTCGCAAGCGGGCGTCTCAGTCACTGCGCCACCGTCCCGGTCCGCAGCTGTCCGCTCGGTGCTGGGGCCCGTCTCTCCCTTGCCCACCAGATGTCTCGGGGCACTGGTTTAGCTTGGGCCGCAGGGTCCGCTTTGTTTCGCACGGCTCCGGCGTGGTCCTAGCGCCGGCAGCACCTCCGACTCACGCCGCCTGCAGAGGTTTTCCACCCATCTCTGGGATACACGGAGCACTTGTGCATACCGGTGGCACTTTTTAGGGTGCAAGCTCCTGATGCATCGATCTACACATCCCGTCTTCTTTGTCTCGTAGGGTCGCCATTTTTATTTTCGGGTCTTCATCTTCACCGGACTTCCCGCATCTCTAGCATCCGTTCCAAAGATCATGCGGGCTCCAGATTAGTAACAGGTGCTCACCATGTGTTCATAGGAAGGTGCATATATATCCATGCTCGCCAGGCCAGTACAACTGCACTTTTTCAACGGATGTTTGTAGGATCACCAGGAGCCTCACGACAAGCACGTCTGCCTACATGGCCTTGTAGCCACGCCCCCCGTGTTGTCAGGATTGCTTGTTGCATGTCTATGCAGCACTAACATTTGCAAACACATTTGGTCTGTGCTGTGCAGGTAAATATTGTTAACAATTGGTGGCAATTGAAATAGAATATTCATTGCTACATTTGCATAGCAACTTAGCCCACTGAATGGGCCAAAAGGTTCTGTATCTGAGTGCATTTTTCATTTTTTCTGTTGCTTCTTTGCCGACGTGCCTGGTTTACATTCCCTAATAGGTTCTTCTGTGTTTGCGGCAATTGATGAAACTTTAGCTTCTTTTCTTTTTTTTGCAGAATTTCCTGTTGCATTCTGTTGCATTTCTGTTTCATTTACTTTTTTTTTACCACGTTTCACTTTATCTGGAACAGGGTAATGGTTCAGATGAGGGGTGTACAGTGAACGCAATCTATTGTATTCTTGAATGCAAGGAATATCAGCTTTGACTTTACTTGAATCAAAGTTTATTAGCAATAGACCGTCAAGTGTACATAAGCGTGATAATGCTACGTAGCTCATGCCTTCCTTAAACACTGTCTTTCCTATATTTATCAATGCTTTCTCTAGGGTAAGACCTTGGGATTTATGAATGGTAACTGCACATGCAAGAGTTAGAGAAAATTGCTCTCTACGTACATACATGTCTTTGAAGAGAAGAAATCGAGCCATTGAGCGCCCTATCCTTTTCACTTCTGAAACTTTATCAAAGGGAATATTTACAAACTGAATGTTGCTATCACGTGGGTATGGTTGAAAGCCAACAACTGTGCCCAGTGCTCCATAAACTAGCCCTTTCTCCACGTCAAGGTTACGTTTAAGCATTACTCTACAATTTAATGATAATTTCAATATTTTTTCCAACCCAGCTGTGTTGGAGATTGAATTTTCTAAATGATTTAGTCTTGTTGTGGCTTGCTCACACATGGGTACTGTCAAACCATGTACGTCTAGTTTGTCTGTGGCGCTAATTTCTATTATTGCTTGCATTTCTTTCTTTAACATTGTTTCATTGAATTTGAAACAGCTTGCAAGAGTTGGCATTAAGGCCATACAATTGACATTTTTGTGCGCTATTTGTTCCATAACATCAGTTGCACATGCATTATCGCCATAAAGTGCATGTATATGCCGCTTTTTCAATACAGCTTGTGCTTCTTGCGATAATACACCAACTCTAATACTTTTTAAGATGTTGGCATAAGTGAGATCTGCAGATTGCTGCATGTTCTCAGTTAATTCTATGTATTGGAAATGTTGCCAAAGGTTAACATTACCTATGCTACCAACAGTTTTCCGGCAGAGTTTGTGGCCTAAGGTTTTAAAAATGGATTCACCTTTCACTGGTGTCAATTGTAGAAGATCTCCAAAAACGATAATGTGTTTCCCTGCAAAGAGTTCTTCGTTATTACTTTTAAGTACTTCTTGCAATCTGAGATGAATCAAAGCCAACATTAGATTGGAGACCATGCTCACTTCATCTATTAGTAGCATTTTCATTTGTTTCAATACTCTACGTAATTCCATTGCAGCTTCTGCAGAAAGTTTGTAGTAGTCTAATTTATTTTGATGCTCTACTGAAAGCAGTAGTAATCGGTGTAAAGTCACACCACCTATGTTGTAGGCAGCTAAACCTGTGGGGGGTGTTACAACAGCTGACAGTTTGTTGTTTGTCAATTGTTGAAGGAACTTGCTGATAATTTTGATAAAGAATGTTTTCCCTGATCCAGCTTCACCACTGACATACAGCAGTATAGGTTTGTAATTTTGGCAGGTACATTCTTTATTTTTGTGTTGTACGCCATGCAAAATTTGTTTTGTTACGTCTTCAAAAATGGTGCACTGATCGTTGTTAAGTTTTGCTTGTTGTACAGTTAAGTCTTCTGTATCTTCTTGATACTGATACATGGTGTTTTCTACTTCTGCCATAGCAACTTCAGCCTCATTTGCTATTAGTGGTTGTCCTAATGGTTCTTAACTTCCTGTTACAGAAGGTTGACTACTGTCGGAAGAGTCTTTATCTAGTTGGGCCTGAATTTCTTCTTCCTGTTGCTGCTCATTGTGTAACATTGTTTTGTACTGCGTAAAGTTCACATCGGTGATGGTGCTTTCATTTGCTTTGAAAGCATCTTCATAGCACTCATAATAATCTAGTATGTCTTCCTCTTTTCTCCATGGTTTGAAAAGCTGTAACAGAGACATGTAATATAGTTCTTTCTGTTGAGGAGTTTTTAATGACAATTTCACATGTTTAATTAAGCTTCGTTTGTTAAGTTTCACTAAGCTCCCTTCACAATTGGTCACTCTATATCTATGTTTGCTTTCATCGGGTTTTACATTATTTTTGTATGCAAAGTTTTGAGCTATGTGGTATAGACACATGCTCTCCAGAGTGGTACTCCTGTTCGGATAGTGTGTGTCCAGGAAATTGTTTTTTAGAATGTCTTGGCTGCTGGGATCGTTTCTGGCAATTGGTTCTATGTCCTCATATGATTTTAGCACTCTTTTTCTAGATTTTGCAGGACCAAGACTGAGCCATACTATGTTGTCTGATTTTCCATACAAAGCAGTGCCAGTTAAACGATCTGCTGCTTCATAGGCCCCACATTCTCTATGAGAGAGCAAATGTATGCCTAGGCTATACAATTTTTGTGATAATGGTTTGTCTGATGCTAGGTCATCCCAAAGGTCTTGAAGCTCTGTTTTTTCTGCTTTTGTTAAGTAGGCTGTAACATATCGTGCAACATCTGTTGAATTGTCTGCAATGTACTGCACATCTATGTTTGCATTCCATAATAGGGCAATGATTGCATTGCAATCATTGATATATTTTGATTCTTCCCTTCTTTTTATGTAATACGTGTTTTTAGGTGATTTACCTTTAACACTATGTCGAACTGAAGAGATGAAGTTGTTGACTTCACCTGTTTCTGTAACTGGTCTAGGGAAACCAAAGCAGCATTTGGTGTAGTATTTATCTTTGTTTTTGTATTTACCACATTTGTGTCTTTGAAATTGTAAAATCTGCCCATGAAGCTCGCTATGTGTCTGTTGTGAAGGGATTTCACATGCAACATATTTTTGGATAAACTGCAAAACAGTGCTATCACTGTCGTGCCCAAATTTCGGTGCACCTTTGATCCATAACAGCATATGAATATGTGGTGCTCCTCTCGCTTGATATTCTTTTCTCCAAAAGAAGTGTTGCACTTCTCCAAGGGGAGGAGCAGTTTTATTGCAAATAAAGTGTAGCATTGCAATGAAACGATGATGGAAATATCTTGAGACATTAACTGGATCTAGAGAGCAAAATTCTCCAGGTGTTAATATATCGATGTTGTTTTTGTTGCTGTTTGCTATGTGTAGGAACTCATGTAAATCTTCCCATGCATATTCTGCACAATTTAGCGTAACAAACCAAGTTGGTGGTCCAAGGTTTCTGATCATGCAACACAAGTCTCTGTGCCGTCTAAACCAGTATTCCTTTGTAGCACTCATGTTTGCAAACAAATTTGTTATACTTGATTGTAAAACCTCATCTTTTTCTTGTACTTTTTGTATTAACTGCATAGCTGACATATCTTGAAAGTGCGTTCCAGATTTAAGAATGTGTGCAACTCCATAACATAGTGTTGCTAATTCACTTTCATAGAGTAGGTGGAATATGTATTCCACATTTTGTCTAAATCGGGGATCTTGCGAATACATTCGTAATGAGCGGTATTCTGATGCCACAATCTGAGTGGGTCTACCATCGTATCTTCCACCTTTGCCAGTAGGAAATAGCAGTGGAAAAGCACGTGCTTCTATACTTTTTCCCAAATAATCATTGGTGACCCTTTGGTTTGTCGCATTTGGTAAGTTTCTAGTGCATCATCTATGCTTTCATTGGAATGCAAGGGATGAATTGTGTAATGGTCCAAAAGAGTGGATACTGTAGCTGGATCCAGAAGTTTGAATTGTCCAGTTTCTGATGGCTCTTGAATTATTTCAATTGCTTGCCTTAAGCTTTCATCAATATTTATTTCCTTGTAGTACTCATTATTGTCTTTTTTTGGTCCTTTGTTGGTACTCCATTTACCACGACTATTAAAGAATGCTCTATTGAACGTTCCACTCCTAGAGTGTGCACATTTTCCGTTAGATCTAATGGCAAGTAAACTACTTTGCCACAAATGCCTTTCACCAATTCACAGGAAGGTAAATTTGCTGTTTTTGGATGAAGGCATATAATTGCTTGAAATGGGTGAACTGTTTGAATTACTATGCTCTCATACAAATTGAGCTGTTGCAGGATTTTTGGTAATGGAAACAATTCCAAATTATTTGTAATTGCACGTGAAGGAGTGTGGTTGTTGTCTAATTTTGCAGTACAGTAACTGCAACATATTAGGCGTTCAATTATTTCATATTTGCTTTCAGCTAAAAGGTACAAAGCTAATTCAAACCATTTAGAGTCTTCGTTGTTTTTTATTTTGTATGCTATGTCCACATTTTTTGTGTTTCTTTTGTAAAACGTTCTGCGGCAGCATACACACACATGGTTTGGTACTTCAGCCGATGACCTTTTAAATTTTAGTATTTCTTTTCTGTATGTGTGTAAAAGAAGGTTGTTATGTGCAGAATTGTCGCTACTATGCTCTAAAACTGTTGCATTTTCTACGTGGCTCTCACTTCCAAAATACTTTTTCTGAATACAGTCCATTTCTTCTTGTAAGTATTTGGGTGTACCATGCAGAAGAGTGGTATTTAAATTGCCTAATTCTGAAGCTGGACTTTTTGCATAGTATATTTTATACACTAAATTTCTTACTTTGGAATGATGTACTGATATTCTTTTGATATCATGGAAGGTACTTTTGCAAATAGGCCCAGAAATGCAGGCTAATGAATGTCCTTTTAGTCCTGTGTCTTTACGCACTACACAAATATCCATATTTTGCAGCACTTTCATTTTACTTTTGTCTTTACCTTTTACATTTTGATTGAAGAACTGACGTAAAAACTTGAAAGCTTTGTTTGGAATGGCACACATTGATGTGCACGGTCATTTGTATACTGGACGGTGTGGTTCTGCTGAATCGAGAGGTAATTCTGAGTTTTCAGAAGATAGTTTTGTAAGCAGTGTTTCTTGTTCCATGATGGTAGTATTGATTTTCTCATACCCTCGTCCACTGCTATGGATGGCAATTGTGTTTGTTTGATTTTGTTTGTATGCTTCTTCATTAAAATATGGCTCTGTGGTTGTTGTGTGACTCCATTCACCACCACAAACATGCAAAAAATTATTTTTGTTCATATTCCGTTTATTGCTGAGTTTCATTTGTAGTTTGGTACTTAGTTTTGTTAGTGCTTTCATCCTATTTAACACTAATATGAACAACTTCCTTTTGAGAAGGATTGCACTGTCCACGAGTTCTTGTAGAATTAACTTTCTATGGTATGTTTTAAGGGGTGAGGATGATTTTGATCCTCTTCTTAGTAGATTCTGAAGGACTCTGTGACGAAACATTTTTGCTAAAATACTTTTTTAACTATGGGTTCTTCCTACACTATCAGGATTATTAGGAACATTGTTAGCTGTACTGGCAGCCGTTTTCTTGACAACATTTCGGTGTTTAGTGACACTTTTTGATGGAGGAGGTACAGTTTCGGTAGTTGAGACTTCTTTTATTATGTTACTCAACTGCATTAGCTGGTTTGTACCAGGATTCTCCACTAACTCTACAACAGGTGGATGCGTACATTGGGCGCCTTTATTTTTATTTGCTCTAATTCTGCGTTCCTTTCTATGGAGTTGCTTTTTGGTAGGCATTCTTTGGTGTCTGTTGAGAAAAACAAAGTATACTTTGGTCTGTTGTCCAATGTATGTGTACTATGTGCATGTGTGCATAAGTGTGATGGGGAAGCTCTTTGGCATGGTGTGTCAATGTACAGTGACCTCTAACTATCATTTGGTAAGGCTATTTTACTGTTTGTATACTACTCCAATGTGCTTTAGATGAGAGTACAAAGTGCCCTACTTGTGACGAGAACCATTATTAATAACCGAAATGCCAAAAACTTGCTACCACAACTTATTTTCACAATCTAACCTTCTAAGGATTTCCTATGTTATTTCAGTACCAAACACACAGGGATTTGTCAGCCATTTCACCTGTTATTCTTTGTTCAATAAATGGATATTTGTAGGTAGAATGGTTTACAAATGAATGCTTGCTTTGGTGCCCAAAATAAACAAATAACCCACGCAGCCTCTTTAAGGAGTAATTACAATATGAAGGTTGTACTGTACTTACTTTTTTGTGCAAGATGACCAGGTTTCTTCGGATATGTCATCTGCAGTGTAGATGCTGTTGATTCTCAGGAGAGTAGTCTTCACTGTGAATTAAAAAAACAATATGAATTACTTTGTGTGTTCGCAGCAGTCATGATACTGCAGACTTTACTTGTACTTCTTTTGTCAGCGGATTGAACTTTCATATTTCAACCCAGTCCACATGCACATTTCACTTCTCTCTGTGCAGTCTTTGCATACTACTTTCAATATGGTACTTGAAAGTCCTTCAAAAAACCTACATTTTTTAAGGGTTTGCAAATGCCTTGTTCTTTACAAAGTGTAGTATGTATAGGAGAGAGGTTTGTAAGCGATAGGGCAAAGTACTAGATGGGCAAACATTTTGTACTTGTTAATGAAAAGCACAATGTCGAAAAATCGAGAGACCCTCCGAAGGACATGTCAGCACTACAATCGGGAGCCCCTACTATTCTCGTATGATCACATTGCAAGTAGCATTACTGTAGGCAGTACAGAGTACAAAACTCAGACATTTTCACATACAAAATTGAGGTCTGCCCTAAATTATACTTCTCAACTCACATGCTTTTGGCGGCTGTCACCCGCCTTGTAAAGGGCAGACTCACCCGCCAAGCCTCCTTTACGCCCATTAATTCCAATGGGCGTCTCACCCGCCAAAAACAAAATCAGCTGATTTCACCCGTCTCTAAGACAAAAATGGTTGAGAGCTATGCCTAAATAGGCATGCTTGCAACGGATGTACAGGTTATGCAGAATACAAACAATACAATTGAATTGCTCCAGAACAAATTATGCTGAAATATACTCCTACTCCTAGGCACCCTCTGCATACATAAAGAAAATATCACTTCTTCACACTCTGTTCATGAAAAAATCTTCGTTCTTTATCCAGAGTTATACGAATCAACATAAAATGAACATTTGAGAAATATGACATCAAACAGTGATTAACCGGAAGTACAGACAAAAATATATTTACAGCACACAGAACCAAACATTTTTTGGCAAATTAGCCACTTTGTGTGTGTAGGACAAACTCAATCTCAATCGTTGTTTGTCAGAGAATTCACATAATACAGTATACAAATGAACAATTCGACATAGTACCAACAAATAAAATTGTGAATGACAATAGTTCTCTTTGTGATGAACAGTGTCAATACACTGTATTTGGGGGTAGTGCGTCTACACCAGGGTGTTTCAGCCGTCTAAGTGGGCCTGTTGTGCCTCCTCTTGTACACGGCCTTCATCAGGACGAAATGCTGTACGATATGGTGTCTGTGCTGCAGGGGAAGGGAGAGTCTTATCAGGGGAGTACTTAAGCACATTTTATTTATGAACTGATTAAATCTAGTACTGTGTTGTCTCTGCCTTAGTCAAAAGAACACAGCTTACCTATGGGTGATTACTTCCACAGGCACTATTTCGATGATCCACTAAATGTGATGAGGAATCTCTATGTGGCCCTGTAAAAAAAAACAGAGAATGAGGGGTCACTAATTAATTGATTTTAGTGTCCACACAAAATTGTCACAGTAAACCAATGGGCACGCATTCAATGCGGAATTGTAACATCTTACCTCTCACGTATGGGCCCCGCGAGGAAATTCCTAAAGGATCGGAGGGCGATTAATTATTGCCATAGTTAAGATGAATCGTGTACCAATAACATGTGTAATGCGAGCAGACAGCGCAAGCATACCTGTGCGGCTGCAAAGTTCACACGCGACGGAACGCTCGAATGAGCGGATTGATCTCGGAGTGCTGAGTCACTGTGGAGCTCGAGGGGGCCTGGCTGCAAAGCGTTAGTAACGCTGTTGCTAGGTCCCCGTGAATATTTATATTGGCGGCCATATTGGGAGGGGATCCCGAGCCGTCTGGGGCAAAACACGGCTGATATCAAATGACCCCTTCACAGAATTTGGAAAACGCTCAATTTTAGGTGTTGTCCTTCATAATACGGATCTAAAAATGTAATTTAGGAAACATTGTATATACTTAGTTGTCATGGAAATGGTACGTGCTGGAAGACATGTCCTAAACACAGTTTGACAAAATCGTACCGCTTATTAACGTACTGCCTTGCAAAGAGCAGAATGTATATTTTATCACTTGGTGGTGTTGATGGGATAAAATACACTAGGAGACTAAAGTGATATCGTGTGTGTTCTGGGAAAGAATCTTGGGGCGCATATGCAATAATTACAGATTGGATAACCGGAACAAACAAAATTGAATACCAGAAAAACAAAAAATAGGACGTTTTTACATAATATGAAATGTCAAATAACAGTTGCATATCATTTTACAAATAGCGCAATGGAAACTCGCATATATCAACATTGGAGAGCATTATGCTGTGATCCTTGATTCACACATTAGGATACTGTTTTAGAGAACATTCTTAGTTTTGTGTTGTGATCAACATCAACTTGTTTTGTATTCGGGAAAGAAGAATCATTGTTAATGGACAGATGGCATAGTAGAATATTTTTCATACAAGGGACTAGATCAGTGAAGGAACATGTTGCACTTATCAATGGCTCTGATTAATTTTTACAGGAAACATTTCCACTCAACCGACATGTTTAGCCCAACTTGTACAGTGTTGAGTTTATGAACCCAGCGTTGTTCTAGTTGTGTTAGTATTTTATTCATGTCCCCTCCACGCTTAGCAGGTTTCACCTTCTGGAGGACAAACCATCTTAGATCTGTGTCTCTATGGTTTTTGTTGGTGAAATGTTCTACCAGGGGCTTGTCAGCTACCTTGTTCCTAATACAGGAGCGATGTTCTGATATATGCATTTTAATAGCACATATAGTCTTTCCCAGATAGATAAGGTCGCAAGGTCATTGAATCACATATATAACCCCCTTCGTGTTACAGTTTGTGAAGTCTTTCATAGTCCATTTCACTTGTTGCTGTTCGAAAGATTTTTTTTGGAGGGTCAGAGGACAAGCAACACACTGGCCGCATTTATAGTGTCCCACAATTGGAGGTAAATCCCATAGTGTGTTTGGTAATTGTGGTGGTGGTTCTATAAAGGTATGTACCAGTATGGCTTTTAGATTCCTGTTCTTTTTGAAGGCGAAACATGGCACATTATTTAATGTGCCAGGATGTTTTATAAGATGCCAATTTTTCTTGATAGTTTTCTGGATCAATTGGCTAAGAGGTCCAAAAGTTGTGACACATACTATCCTTCCCAGTTCCTTCTTGGGTTTGTTTTCCAGACAGATATCCCTTAGAGTGTGTCTAGCCTTCTTTTTGGCTTGGCTGATGGATTTTCGAGGATATCCTCTCTCAATTAGTCGTTTTGTTAAACCATGTAAATGCTGCTGAAATTTGTCTAAATCAGTGCAATTTCTGCGTATACGCAGAAATTGCCCATAGGGTAAATTATATTTCAAACCCATGGGGTGATAACTTTGGAAATGCAGTAGACTATTAAGATCAGTCGGTTTTCGAAATAGTTCAGTCTTGAGCCAATCTCCTGATTTGTAAATGTGGAGATCTAAAAAATCGATTTGATGATAGTCCCAATGTATTGTAAATTTAATATGGGGGTTTCTCGAATTTATCCAACTGTGAAAACTCTGCAGTTCAAGAGGTGTGCCCTTCCATATGATGATAATATTAGCGATGAACCGTTTCCACAAGGAGATGTTACATAGGAAAGGGTTCTCATCCATGAACATGTTGTTTTTTCATAGTTGGACATGTACAAATTTGCAATGTCCGGGGCGAAAGTGGCCCCCATACTAACACCCTTTGTTTGCTTGTAGATCTGGTTCTGGAACAAGAAGACATTTTCTGACATAGCCAGTCTTGTGCACTCCAAAATAAAATTGCTAGGGGTGGAGTCAATGTCCTCTCTGGTGTTCAAAATATCCCGTTTGGCTTCCAGACCCTCCCGTTGTGGGATCGATGTATATAGAGCCTCTACATCCATTGTGGAAAGGAGGCTGTCAGTGGTGAGGGTAATGTTGTCAAGCAAGTGTATTGTGCTAGTAGTATCCTTTAAGTAAGATGGCATTTTGATTACAAAAGGTTTCAAAAAATAATCCCTGTAAAGGGATAGTGGTTACAGAAGGGAATCACACGCCAATACTATCGGTCTGCCCAGTGGTTTTTCTGAATTTTTATGCATCTTTGGCAGAATGTAAAAAGCAGCTATGCGTGGGTTTGTTTTGTTTAGGAACATCTTCTCTTCCTCACATATCCACCCTTGTGTAAGGGCATGTTGCGTGATGCTTGCGATTTCTTCATGGAGGTCTTTGGTGGGATTATGATCCAGGGGTAGGTATGCTTTTCGATCACTCAATAGTCGTAGGCACTCTGTGTTGTAATCGGAAGTGTCCCAGACGACTATCCCTCTTGTCGATATTCAAGCTTCTCATGGCGATCCTTTCTTCTTTATCTAGGTTATCTCTGTAGAAGTTGTCCTTTTTGAAACCAGCCATAATGGTTTTAGTGAACACTTTCTCAAAAGTTATAATTTCGTCGGGGGTCGAGCAAGGTGGTGGGTAGAAGTTAGATTTCTCTTTTAGTCCCGTGGTGTTCTCCGATTTTTTGCGTGGTTGTTCTTGTCCAGTCTCTCTACACAAGGGTAAGTATACCTCGAAAAAATGTTTCAAACGTATGTTCCTGTAACATTTTTTGTAGCTCTAACTCAATTTCAAAAGGTTGTGCCCTTTGTGCAGGGACAAAGGACAGACCTTTGCCGAGGAGTCTTAGTTCTGGTGGAGTCATTACACGGTCGGATAGGACGAAGACTGGTATCCCATGTTCGGTCCTTGATTTTGGTACCATTTGCGCGTTCGCATACGCTGTCCCGATGGCGCAGATCGTCTCTTGGGTCTTCCTCTCTGGCCACCGCTGGGAAAAAAAGGTTGTGTTAATTGTTGCCCGGTGGCTCCTGGTAAACTTGATGTGCTCCCACTTCCACTTGAGGAGGTATCAGCAAATTTAACTGATCTGTTTCTGTGGTTAAAGCTCTGATTCGCTTGCAGATCTGTGTAGTAGGTAGGTCTTAAAAAGGGATAGGTCCTATCCTCCGAGGAATTAGCTAAGACTTTTTTAAACTTGTCTGCCTTCCTATCCAATGTAAGATTTTTGAATTTGGTGATTTCAATTTCCAGTTTTTCCAGCTTATCTTTAGCGTCCTTAATGGTTTTGTACTCAAGGAACTTCTTCTCCAGATCTAATAGTTCTGCACCTTGCTTGTCGCACTCCTCTTTGGCTGTATCAATAACCAAAATCAGCCAATCCCGGCTACATTTATTGCCTACTCCACTGAAGTTGTTGATAAACTTGGGGTTATCTGTAAAAACCCTGGTGATATTACGTACTTGTAATCCTTCAGGTATTATACCAGCCTTCAAATACTCCAGGATGAAATTGCAATGCAACTCTGAGCGTATTATTCACTTTTTCTTTTAATTTAATATCTCCAATTGGTCCTCTGTTAAACCTCTCGTGAAGCGTGGAGGTGGTCCCAAGGAGCTGTTTAAAATAGTCATCGGTATACGAGACTACATTGACCTTATCCATAGAGAAAGACATTTTTTTTGCAGGAAAATCTTTTATAAAAATTACGACCCAATGGTGAGTCGAAGTGTTGCCCACAGCCACGGCTGTACAAAATAGATTCAACAATTGGGCTCCTGGTTTGGAGCCTATTCTACCGAGGAGGGTTGCTTGAGAAACAAACAATACAATTGAATAGCTCCAGAACAAATTATGCTCAAATATACTCCTACTACTAGGAACCCTCTGCATACATAAAGAAAATATCACTTCTTCACACTCTGTTTATGAAAAAATCTTCGTTCTTTATCCAGAGTTATACGAATCCACATAAAATGAACATTTGAGAAATATGACATCAAACGGTGATTAACTTGAAGTACAGACAAAAATATATTTACAGCACACAGAACCAAACATTTTTTGGCAAATTAGCCGCTTTGTGTGTGTAGGACAAACTCAATCTCAATTGTTGTTTGTCAGAGAATTCACATAATACAATAAACAAATAAACAATTCGACATAGTATGGGCCCCGCGAGGAAAATCCTAAAGGATGGGAGGGCGATTAATTATTGCCATAGTTAAGATGAATCGTGCAAGCTTGAGCAAGTGGATTCGTCTCAGAGTGCTGAGTCACTGTGGAGCTCGAGGGGGCCTCGCTGCAAAGTGTTAGTAACACTGTTGCTAGGTCCCCGTGAATATTTATATTGACGGCCATATTGGCAGGGGATCCCGAGCCGTCGGGGGCAAAAAACGGCTGATATCAAATGACCCCTTCACAGAATTTGGAAAAAGCTCAATTTTAGGTGTTGTCCTTCATAATACGGATCTAAAAATGTAATTTAGGAAACATTGTATATACTTAGTTGTCATGGCCAACGGTACATGCTGGAAGACATGCCCTAAACGCAGTTCGACAAAATCGTACCGCTTGTTAACGTACTGCCTTACAAAGAGCAGAATGTATATTTTATCACTTGATGGTGTTGATGGGATAAAATACACTAGGAGACTAAGGTGATATCGTATGTGTTCTGGGAAAGAATCTTGGGGCGCATATGCAATAATTACAGATTGGATAACCGGAACAAACAAAATTGAATACCAGAAAACCAAACAATAGGACGTTTTTACATTGCATGAAATGTCAAATGACAGTTGCATATCATTTTACAAATAGCGCAATGGAAACTCCCATATATCAACATTGGAGAGCATTATGCTGCGATCCTTGATTCACACATTAGGATACTGTTTTAGAGAACATCCTTAGTCTTTGTGTTGTGATCAACATCAACTTGTTTTGTATTCGGGAAAGAAGAATCATTGTTTATGGACAGATGACTCCCCTGATAAGACTCTCCCTTCCCCTGCAGCACATACACCATATTGTACAGCATTTCGTCCTGATAAAGGCCGTGTACAAGAGGAGGCACAGCAGGCCCACTTAGACGGCTGAAACACCCTGGTGTAGATGCACTACCCCCAACTACAGTGTATTGACACTGTTTATCACAAAGAGAACTATCGTCATTCACAATTTTATGTGTTGGTACTATGCCAAATTGTTTATTTGTATATTGTATTATGTGAATACTCTGACAAACAACGATTGAGGTGGAGTTTGTCCTACACCCACAAAGTGGCTAATTTGCCAAAAAATGTTTGGTTCTGTGTGCTGTAAATATATTTTTGTCTGTACTTCCGGTTAATCACCGTTTGATGTCATATTTCTCAAATGTTCATTTTATGTTGATTCGTATAACTCTGGATAAAGAACGAAGATTTTTCATAAACAGAGTGTGAAGAAGTGATATTTTCTTTATGTATGCAGAGGGTGCCTCGGAGTAGGAGTATATTTGAGCATAATTTGTTCTGGAGCTATTCAATTGTATTGTTTGTTTCTCAAGTAACCCTACTGGGTAGAATAGGCTCCAAAACAGGAGCCCAATTGTTGAATCAGGTTATGCAGAAGACAGTAAGCAGTCGTGCGATTTGTTAATGACAAATCGGCAATCTTGCACTTTAAAAGGGGGAGCGTTGTTATGTGTTCCCTATGGCCATTTACTGGCATTATTTTGTCTATTTTAAATCATAAGGCTTCCAAATGTACTCTGATTAAAATGTACATACCTGTACTCTATACTGATGCATGTGGACATGCATGGAGCTGTACGTAGAAATTCGCAATCCTTGCACAGTAGCATGTGAAGTAGGTGCATTGCAATTGTATGCGATTTCCATTAAGAATCATCGACAGTAATATTGAAGCGCGCAATGTTGATGACGGAGTTAAAATTAGCAATGTTCTATGTGATTGGTGGATGATTGTGCGCCCGCTTAGTTGTGTCCAATGAGGGACTCGCTTTGGTACCGCTGTAGAAAGGGTGGAAGGACTGGGTAAGAGTTACGTGTCGCACATAGGCAACGCTTGTCCGCTGGTAGGGCGTGTCACATCTGGGTTTCTACAGCAAATCCTGCATGGAAAGACGACTGTAGGCATCAGCCAATCAGTTGTTCACATTACTCTTTTGTGTCAAAAGACGGTGCGCACATTGAAAATGGCAGAGGTGGAGAGGGCCAGGGTTTTGCTGCTTGGAGACATTTTTGTGCAAGGCTTACAACACTATGCCGAGAGTAGGCATGTGGCACACCATTTCGATGTGCGAGGCGTGGAGGTGGTGTGGAGCGCTGACACTGATGCCAATGCTGCGGCAATTCTGCAAGTTTGCAGAGACATGCGTAGAATGAGCACTCTTCATGTGGTAATTTTGCACTAAGGTGCTTGCCACTTGGGAAACCTGCCTTCAAGTACTTTGTTGGCAGATTTGGCACAGTTGGTTGAAGCACTCATGACCATCTTCCCAACATCGAAAGTAATTTTTTCTGCTTTACTCCCGAGAGTACAATGGAACAACACTTCTGTTTTCTGTCCAGATCAAAGCATCAGGAGGTGCATCATCAATCGCGGCATGCGTGCAATTCATGCTACGAGTTGATATGTTTTTTTGTAGCCACGATAACATTGCTCCAAGCAATGCGCATTACTTTGAAGGAGATGGTGTTGCGCTATCTTCTTTGGGAAATGCAATGTTCTTTTGGAACATAAGGCTTGCTTTAGAGAAGGTTCTGTAATGTTTGCAAGAGTAAAGCAAGGACAAAAAATACAAAAAATACGTAAAATACCACATGCCTGTACGATATGTGGCCAAAAAATAAATAAATAAACGGCTCTTTTCAGAGCCTACCTTAAAGGGGAAAAAGAGGAATAGTACTTTAATGTACCGTCGTCACGCTCTGATCCTGTACATGTCCGTGAACATGGCGGTAGTTAGCAGCCAGCACATATCACCACCAGGGATTGAAGGGTGGAGCCGCATGTAAATGAGAATTAGCGGAGCTATGGATTGGTCCATAAAGTTCAGTAGGTGTGTTCTGACCGACGTACTTTAGTAAGACCGTCTTCTCCCTCACAGGACACCACACAGCCATGGCTTTCCATGCTCGAAAACAGATTATCTGGATTGTGGGAGACTCATGGATACATTGGTTGAAGGTGCATGCATAAAGCTGCAGTTTATCTACAAATCTCGGATTTCCACATGCGGAAGTGCACTGACATGGCGTGCGTGGCATGAGATGGCTGGACTTGGTACCTCTTTGTGTTACTTTACAGACGGAGCGTCCTCCAGATATACTGATCATTCATTGTGGAGGAAACAGTCTAGGCCATGTATCTGGAATTTCTTTGCATTTTCCCATGAAGGAAGGACTCGCGAAGCTCATGGACATGTTTCCAAATTGTCAAATACTTTTTTCCCGTATTGCCCAAAGACAAATATGGTTGCGTTCTTCTGTATTTGGTCCACAAATGGAGAAAGCGAGATGCAATGTGAATAAAGCTGTGTGTGCCTTTTTAAGAGATGTTGGCATGTCCTCTTTCCACAATGAAAACATTTTGTTTCGTAGCAGTTTCATTTTCCACAGAGATAGAGACCACCTCACATATGCTGGCAATTAGATGTTTCTTCACAATTTACAAAATGCATTGCGCCCTTTTTGCAATCACACTAACCTATCCGACAATCCGTTTTCCCCAATCAACTGTTTTTGACCCACACAACACACCACCAAAAGGCTCTTTTTAGAGCCGCCACTTACTCCCAACGTACTCTTTATTGCGTTTGCTCCAATTGCACCCTCCCTTTTTCCCCTTTACGAATGTCCGCAAACTTTTGCTGAACTCCGCAGAGGTCGACGGCCTTCACTTCATAGTTCTATTGTTATACTGAGAAAGGAGGCTCTGAAAAGAGCCTTTTCTGTCATTTTTATTGTTTTTACGTTCATTGATTAACAGCACTCGACACAATAGGAGAAGAGGTGAAAGGAGGGTAAGGAAGGGACACCAGCCACGGGGATAAGAAAGGGCAACTGAACAGACAAATATTAAGGGTGATCTTCATTTAGGTAAGGAGCAGATCTTCTGGTGCTCGGTGACTGCAGCCTCACAAGCACTTCGAAAACTCTCCCCCTGCAGAGTACTGCATCACAATACGTGCACACTACTGTCACCTTTGAAAAGTAAGGGTCCACAGCATTGCGAATGGCTTGTGAAGCAGCTGGAGGGAGGCGCTCCCCCACAGGAGTGTCTCTTGTGGTGGGAGGATCGGATTCCGGGGATGCTGTGGAGGAACTCAAACGACTACGCTCTTCACATGGCACCACCTTGCGAATGTCCGCAGTGTGGAACGAAATGAGGTGTCGCTTCATGGTTGTCATACCAAAACTGTACGCTCCAAATCTCCTGCGACTCAACACCAGATCACACTGGTTACACTTCACCAGGTTCGCACGTGCTTTTGGTACGTTCCCATAAATGGAAAACAACCGCCACACCCACGACTCCCGCTGAGTGCTCCTAGTGCAGATTTCCTCCACTTCATTCTCTTCCTCCTCTTCTTCCTCAATCTCTACATCCTCACCCATATATCTCTCTGCAGGCCCTTGGTGAGGTGGGCATGGTGGCGGGTTTTGGGGTGGTGCAGAGGCTAATAACCCAACAGCAGCCATGGAAGCCATACCGATTACTTTCCTTTTGGTCACTACAGCAGTAAAGGCAACACACCTCAATCTGCTATAGCTAGAAGGACAATGAAGATATGTTCGGGGGTGTGGCCTTTTTTAGGGATGCAGGGGTATGCCTCGTGACCGTCTTAATACTTACAAAGCGGCACACACATTTTACACAGCAACTCCTGAGGTGGGTTATTGTTTGGGATGTGTGAAATTACATTTTTACACTCTACAATACTTTGCCTTGTGTCTACAAGTTAATTTTTATTGTTGCGGAAGCATCTAACCGTGGAAACTAGTCCCCACGCTCAGCCTAGGTGCGGTCACAATATGACGTCCACAACACATCCGCCCCCGTAATGAAAGTCCCCTGGATAGCAAATGCAAACAATCAAACATGCGCACAAGTGTCCTACGTACAGTGTTCGGGTTCTCAAACTACTTGAAAGTGCGACACAAGTGAGATGGACAGTTAAGAACTAGCGTGATGTTCGCAATACTTATGTTTGTACTGCGCATGTGCGCGCATCCTATGTTCACTGTACGGACAGTTCCAGTGTCCTTAGGACAACTTCATTTTGTTTGCCTAAGAACTTGCCGGTCACCGTGCCTGTTCTATGGACGGCACCATTTTGACTGCGCCCAATACGGACTGCTATACTGTCCTTCACACACTCCCTTTTTACTCATTTACACCCATTCCGGACATCTTGTGTGTTCTACGAACATGTATTATCTCGTTTCCGAGCGCTAAGCCGAGGTAGTATATCCTTTGGACACCCCTTTCTGTTTATGTATGCACATTTTCAAAAGATGGTGCAGTCACACATCACATCACATTAGACAGCACCCACATTCCATTGCTTGCGGATAGGTCGAACAGGCGCGCTGCTGTTCGCGAACATTTAACGTCTTTTTCAAAATAAATTCTACACACAAACTCTTTCTCTACAACTACTGTACAAAAACATTTTAAACACACACACATCATTCTAAAGAAATAGCGGGGGAAGCGGACACTGAAACAAATATGGGGGAATTAGGATTCAACACGGGCTGGTTATGAGGAGAAGATTTGTGAGGGGAAGAAGGGATGGATATTTCGTCAAAACGTCTATTTTCCTGTTCAAGGTTTGGGGATGGTTCACTAGGGAATGGAGAAGCAGGGCAGGTGCAGGTGGGGCAATGATAACAAGCTTTTCCTCTCACACAGTCCTCCACAAACTCCCGTAAACTTTGAAAATTGGCGTTCAATATGTCCATTTTCTCCTCTATCCTCTTTATCCTGTCTTCTTCTGTCTTGTTTGTTACCCTTTCGTTTTTTTTTTCCTGCTCTGTTAAAAAATAAAATACATAAGTTCAATGCCTCTAAAATACTGGTCACTATTTTGCATATGCAGAGCAATGTGTACCATTATTGTTGCTGTCTTCAGACATTTCCCCATGCGGGAAATACTTCTCCAGCCACTCCAAAGTACTAGCCATTTCTGAGTCAAAACAACAGAAAGAAATTATTATTTATGCACCACATATCAACAAAAAAAAAAACTCATGCATATAAAAAAATGATCGGCACTCACTCTTTTGCTGTAATCTCCCTTCGTCCTACTGCGTCCGTCCACTGTCGTTCCAGGCTGCCGAGTTTCTGTGAAGTGATTATGCTGGAGACATCCTTTTTTTTTATGGTACCATCCACTTCATTCTACATGCTTACTACTTTTGTTGTTTTCTTTTCCCAGCTTCAGGTTTCCATATTTACGTATTACTACTTATAATATCTTTATGTCCTTCGTCTATGTTGCACACTTTTTGTGAAAGACAATAGTACATTTTCTACTACCCCCCTGCCTCTTTCGGTAATGTTGATCCTGTCCAACCCCGTCCGCAAACAGGCGCTCAGTCTGTACCTTTCCAATATCAATTGGGAGGGGGTTCTGTATGTTCCATGTTAAATGTATGTTAAGTACTTAGAATATAATAGATATCTCTCAAAATCACATGATTTCAGTGTATATTCTGCTCATCAACTTGATTGCCACAATTTTATGCTTACCTTCCACCTTCCAAAAATCTACACAATTCCCTACAAAAAATACTTTGTTAAGGGGACGTTATGGTTAAGTTGCCCTAACAAAAACCTGTACACTTCACTAAAAAAAACTTTCTACCTCCCCTTTATGCGTCAAATTAAAACCGAAAAACCCCTGAAATTCGCCAGTTATGGTAAACTAAGCCCCCAACCCTGCCACCACCCCTGTGCACTGCTACCACTAACACCCAGACCATGAAAGATGTAATCTCAAATGCCAGTGCTGACATCAATGATGACATCACTTGTTTAGCCCCTTTCTTTTCCTTCCCTGCCATACATATATATGTACAATCAGTAAAAAAAAATTCACTAAAGGAATGTTATACTTCACAGTGCAACCAAACACCACTGCACATTCCCCCATTATAGTAAGCTAAGCAACCATGACTCGCACCATCTACGTGCATTGCTAAGACTAACACTCAGGACATCAAAGATGACATCACAAATATCATTGATGACATCACTGGTGATATCACATGTTTGCCTCACTTATTTTGCTGCATTGAAAAATGTAGGCTAGGTGGGTTTATTCACTGGCCAGCGCAATATGAAAATTGAAAAGGTGCTGTATAGCAAAACGTTACCCTTGTCGTGTGTTCTTAAAGTACTTTCCTTAGGGCCTGGTGTCAGCTCATGGTGCACATGCATGAGGCAATAGCAGGCCTCAAACACACAATTAATTTGTATACAGGAATATAAACTGTCGGATGCTGCCAGTTCCTTCTACCCTACTTCTGTTTCCCTGTATGTGCTGCTCAGTTATATGCATTGGGTCGTCATATGTATTGTTTGTTGTAGCACCAGTGTGTATTAAGTCTAGATTTGTGAGCTAGTTATTACATGTGTAACATTACACAATCAGCCCTGACATCTTGCTACCAACATAATAGAAAGAACCCCTTGTAGGTAGGGACTTTTTAGGAATATTATTTTCACATGTGAAAATGTGAATATATATATATATATATATATATATATATACATATATATATATATATATATATATATAAATATATATGTTAATTACGAGATAAACATTGATAAATACCTATTGCTTCCTTTGTGTCCAATTGCTCCAGCAATGGCTACCACTCTGGCTGAACTTCCCTTTAGATTTTTAATTGAGGAGATGAAATACTAGGTAGCGTGGTTGAGCACTGTGTTGTGCACCCTGTACAAAATCAACTTTACCCCCCTTTTTGGGACTTACAGCAAGATCTACAGGGATGGTGAACTCTTAAAGTGTCATGGGTGGGCAGGCTAAAAACAGTAACACTTCAAATATACCTGTGCGTGCTGTTCCTGTCTCCCATTCTCCCAGTTTTGGTGGCTAGAAAATGTCTTGACAAGATTGGCCTTTTTACAATTGTTTTCGGATGACATGAATATAATGCCTGCATCATCGTGCTTTGGGATGGTGGAGTGGGCTCCCCAGATCTCGAACAGCATTACAAAGCAGACCAGCAGTGCATCATCATGTTACATATCCTCACACCTACTACACCCCTCCCCTGAAAGAAAAAAAAAGCCAAAAGACAGGATGATGCACAATCAAACATATATTCCATCACACCAAAAAAAAGGGAAGAATTATGACAGCGCTTTCCAATTCCGCAAATGAATGGTGCGAAAAGCTCTCAGAAAAATAGCTGAATGCCTTGATATGACGCAGGAGGAGAAAGACCAACAAAAAAAGATTATAACATGTCATCAGAATTGGTGTAAACTCCATAAAATACATAAATATATTAAGATCAATCAAGATCTCTTGAATAAAATAGTCAAAAAAGATACACGAGCCATTTGGTGGGAATTTAATGACAAAAATCAGCAACAAATAGCCGCTCAATCGAGTGGAGTAAGTGAGGGTAATTGGGTTGACTATTTTTCCAGCAAATATAATGCTGACATTAATGCAGTTTCAGGAGTGTATAATAAAAGTTTCAAATCACTGTCCCTTACCTTTGATCACATTGACACAGAAATAATAATTAGCAAGTTAAAGAATACGAGAGCTAGTGGTCTTGATAGCGTAACCAATGGAATATTTAAGGACAATCCTGTCCTTTGGGCTGACATCTTATTTCCTTGGTTTCAACATAAAACATCAGACTACACATGCCCAATGTCTTGGTCAGAATCAATATTGGTCATAATCTTTAAAAAAGGAAACCGTGCGGAACCCTTATGTTTTAGACCAGTCTCACTCCTGGATACTTCATCAACATTTTTTTCTAATTTGGTACTGAAAGATCAATTTACTCAGACCTTTGCAGACTGGGTATAGGAAAGATGTAGTTACATTTGTCAGTAGCCTCACCTTGAAAGCTTGTCTATCAGATGTGGGTCTTATTCTGGGTGTACCTTATATGTAGAAGCTATTGATCGAACATCTGCGCTCGACAATGTCGATATCGCCAGGCTGTGGTTTAAACTTCTGAAATGGGACATTGATCCATCTTTGTTGGCATTGCTCCAACTTTTATACTCTAATAATTCTACAAAAGTGAGATTTAACACCGCTAAGGGGAATTATCCAGGGAAATAACACTGAGAAAAGGCTTATGTCAGGGCTGTGTGCTGGCACCCACTCTTTTAAATTTCTATCTAGCTGACCTGCGGGAGGCCAGCAAAGAGTGGGTAGGATATGCGCCCACGTGGTCAGGATTGAAATTGAGGTGCGTTGCATTTGCCGTCGACATTCTCGTAATGGATTATACCCCTGCGGGTCTTCAACAACAATTGAACGGGTTAGACAAATATCTGAAAGAAAACTTGTTGCAAATAATTACTGCAAAATCCAACGTAATGGTCCGCTCTACTAAAAAGAAATGCAGGGAGCAAACCAATTGAACAACTCCACAATTAAGCACGTTGATTGGATTAGGTACTTGGGCTAGGATATTGCAGTAAAATAAAAATGGACAGGGTTCAAACTAGAGAGAAGATCGCTTCATGCCTGTCACTCTTGAAAATGGTAAAGAGCAAATTATGCGCCTTTCAATGGCTATGGTAATTGAGTTTTATAGAGCAAAACCTTTGCCTGTCATGCTTCATGGGTGCGGGCTGATAAACATCTCGAACAGGACGTTTTTCGATGTGCTAGAAGGAAAGATTGTAAAAAAAGTACTAAAGCTTCCAGTTTCAGTCCCTATAAGCACAATCAGACTTGAACTGGTCCTCACATCTTGGTGGGCTGAGTACATCGCCAGGAGCCTATCTGTAATTCATCGTTTGGAAAAGTCTGATCCAAATTTTTTGGAGTTTTACCTCAATACTTTAATAAAGCAAAACACCAACCAATTTTGAAAAAAGTGAAAAAAGGATGTGATAGTTTTGCTACAATGATTGATTTAGACGCTAAGAGTCAGAAACAGCTTTCAAAAACAAAATATAAAGGTGGGATAAGTCGATCAATCTTTCAGATCTGAGTCGCCTAAAACTGAATATGGGCAAGGAATTAATGTATCTACCTCTACTACATTTAAGACCTTATTTAGCCAAGTTTCCAGGCTCCTATTATTAGGATTGGTATTTAAAATTCCGGCAAAATTGGTTGCCAACAATGGAGGTAATGGGTTCAAAGTTGGGTGTAACTCAGGAACTGCGAACATGCAGAATGTGTGAATCCAACTCTATTGAGTCTTTATTCCACCTAGTAATGCTGTGCCCAGCATTCCCAAGTCATAAGATATGTTATCTTGAACGGTTTATTCATTCAACATCCACAGTACTGTCTAATGGTCTATGGTATCGGCTCGTGACGTTTTCTCAACTGTCACTGTTGATAGCTTTAGTAAAGATGTTATTCAACATCTTCACAGAAATTAATAAGGTGACACAGCAAGGAATTGTCGATTTGGCCAAAGTTTGTAAATCTCCTGAGTAGAAACCTAAAGTGAATATTTGTGTTTACCCAATTATTTTAGTGACTAAATTGCTTCTTTTCTGTTTACTTTATTATATTATGTTGCATGAAATCTTGTGAAATGTTAAACTGAATGTATAAAAACGGGATAATTGTTTGTGTAAATGTACAATTTGTATAAAAAAGCACACAAAAAATAATAATAATAATAAATTAAAAAGAATATCTGCACATTCCAGCCTTCGGATGGTGGAGTGGGCTTCCAGATCTAGAACAGCATTACAAAGCAGACCAGTTTAGGGCAGTGCATGACCATGTTACAATGTTACATATCCCCACATTCCAGCCTTCGGATGGTGGAGTGGGCTTCCAGATCTAGAACAGCATTACCAAGCAGACCATCTTAGGGCAATGCATGGCACTGTTACAATGTTACAGTGTCCTCACATTCTAGCCTTCTGATGGTGGAGTGGGCTTCCCAGATCCAGAGCAGACTTTTGAAGCAGAGCAGCTTAGGGCAATGCATTGCCATGTTACAATGTTACATTGCCCTCACATTCCAGCCTTCGGATGGTGGAGTGGGCTTCCAGATCTAGAACAGCATTACAAAGCAGACCAGTTTAGGGCAATTCATGGCCATGTTTCAATGTTACATTGCCCTCACATTCCAGCCTTCTCATTGTGGGGTGGGCTACCCAGATCTAGAACAGCATTACTAAGCAGACCAGCTTAGGGCAATGCATGACCATGTTACAATGTTACATATCCTCACATTCCAGCCTTCAGGTGGTGGAGTGGGCTTCCCAGATCTAGAACAGCATTACAAAGCAGAGCAGCTTTGGGCAATGCATGACCCTGTTACAATGTTACATTGCCCTCACATTCCAGCCTTCAGATGGTGGAGTGGGCCTCCCATATCTAGAACATCATTGCACAGCAGTCCAGGTTAGGGTAATGCATGACTATGTTAAGGTTTCTGAGATGAAGCAATAGATAGCAATGCACAACACAGTGTTGATGGTGTTCACAGTACGGGAATGCATGTGGGTTCTTGCCCAAGTCAGTTCGACAGCATCAAACACTTAATACCCTGTAGGCAATATGGAGGACTCCTACAATGAACGATCACTTTCCTACTTGGTCCCCTCCATTGAGGTGTTTATGGGCCCCCACATTTTGGGCTGATTTTAGAAACCCACTCTGCTTTCAGGGATAGGATGGCTCATGGCTGGAGTGAAACGGGTGAGCAGTGGTGGAGAGGTGGAGAATTCATTCACATACACAAGCTGGCGGGGGAGTAGACTATAGGTAGGTTGCTTGTTTTCATGTATCTCCAGTTGAAGTGCATTCTCTCCCAAGAAAAGTGAAAGCTCAAGATTTCTAGAAAATGGGCAGGATTTTAACAGGTATTTTATTTGCATAGAGGTAATATGAGACTGACCTCAGCAACCTATTAGGTCATCTTGATGAGTGAGAAAAAGAGTTGGGTTTCACATTCTTTATTCAGTACTTTGTAGTAAGGCCCCTAGAACATGAGCGACCAATCAAAATGTCATGGCAGTCCATGTGAAGTGAAAAGAAGAAGATATTTGTCTTGTTTCGAGATCTGCTAATCACTATGTGCTTATTAACCTGGACATGTGCGACACCAGCAAATGGGCAAGTTCTGATAGAGCCAGGGTCATCATCAGGAATTGTGGTGGAGGAGGCCCCAGGTTTTATTTTGGGTAACATGAGACTATTGTATCAGAATATTTACACCAATGTAAATACAGATTTTCTTCTTGAAAATAATTTTGATGTCTCTGAGGTTAAGTCTGTTAAAGTGAAACAGTGGGTGCAAATGCGTAGGAAAGGTGCTCAAAGAACGGTAAGAAAGAGAGATCCTGCTACAGTTAGAAAAGACTTTCATGAGCTCATATAATATCAAAAGAAAACTGAGACAAAGGATGGCTCGTTTTCTGATTGCAGCAATCGTAGTAACAATGGTAGGGGCCATTGTTGGGATAACTGTGCCAACAGTCAATGCTGTGTCAGTCAGCACATTGAATGATAAAGCCCAGGAGCTAGGACAGAACCTGAAAATGATACAGCAGCAGAATTTGGCATAATATATAAATCAAACTGTTTTGAACCTTAACAAGCAGTCAACACTATTAGATCATAGTATATATATCAAGGCTAAGCACAATGGGGTAGTGGAGGACATCTTGAATTGGTTTATGGTCATTGCATCGAATTCCTTGCATCAAAATGCATTTGCATCAAATTCTTTCCTCATGCATTTTCTTTTTGGAGGGGGTTCTTTGGGGGTTCCCCCTCTAACACTTGTTTGTTACCCTTTCTAATGCACCTAAACAAAAATTATCCCTTTATCCCCTGCGGGAGGTTCAAAACGGGGTATCTCAGCTGGTACAGGGTCACATTCCTTTGTATTTTGTGTCATCTAATAGCATCCGGCAAATGATGACTTGGATCACACAAAGAGAGGTAGAAATAATTCCGGAGAAACGTGTGTCTTAAATGGGAAGTGCAGAGCCCCTGTATATAGATGTACAACAGGTGGAGATGGGGTTTCTGTTGATTTGATTTGATTTGATTTGTATCTATAAGGCGCCGAATCCCACAGGCATCAGGGCGCAAAGAAACCCATCAAGAGTGGGAAAGCCAGAAGCAGAAAAAGGCTAGCACAAAATCAAAACCAATCAAACAGAATAGTCTTCTGCCCCTTCCTGAATCTCAACAGGTCGGTCTCTGAGCATAATTCCTTAGGCAACTGATGCCAAAGGATAGCGGCACGGTCAATAAATGATCTGCCCATGCCCCTAGTTCTTCTGCTTATTGGAAAAGAGAGGTGCACTGACTCACTAGTTCTGTTGGGTCTAAGGTGATGCTGAATTGTAACACAATCTCTCAGGTAGTCCGGAGCCTTACCATAGAAGCATCTGCGAACGATGGTCAAGGCTTTGAAGTGGATTCGTGCTTCCAATGTTGAGCATTCCATATATCACTCTGGAACTAATTTATCAGACTAAATTGGTGCACAATGTGGGTTTCTGGCAGAGTGACAAATATGAAAATAATTGTAACTCATTAAATGGTGGCTTTACAAATGTGGGAGTCCGATTTATATTTAGTCCCAAAATTAGATACCTGTATAAAGTTCAAAGAGCAGAACTAGATATGCCCAGCAAAACCATTTGTACCTGATGCAACGAGTGCACTTTGTGGGTTGCAAGCAGATCAGAGTGCTGGCGAAGGGTGTGCAGTGTCTGTAACTAACCCAAAACCTGTAGAGGTAGCACATGCCAAATTGATTGAACACAGGTGGCTGGTTAGTACTTGTGCAATGAATTATACAGTTACACATCTTAACCACAGGTTATTTGCTGTCAAACCATTACAATACAGTGTTTCTATATGACAATACCCAAATGTACTTTGGTGACAGTCGGTGGGACTAACATTATTTAATGTGGATGGGGACTTGTGGGAAGGTCAGGTGGAAAGCACTGAGTTTTTCGAGAGGAAATACATTTCCCATAGACCCGGACGTTGAGTTGTTTATTGAATCATAAAAATGTACATACAATCAAGTTGAGCATACACAAATATAATATCAGGATGAGTCACTTGGGTTTGACAGACAGGGATGTTTACGAATTGGGGAACCTGGCAATGCACAGAGAAGGGATTGGTGATCATAGGTGTGTCCATGGCATCCACCATAATATGTTTTAAAGTGCTTACGATAAAGCAGTGCCCTCTGCAGAAGAAGGGGGGTGATATAGGGAGGCTGTGCGCCAATAATGTTGACATATACTAATAGTGCAGCACATGCTAGTTACTCTGTAGTATAACACATGGGTTACTAACATCAATTACTAACAAGGGTGTGACTGCACCATTAGCAACCGAAATTGGGGTGATTTTAAACCAAACAGCTGATGTAGGAGTTCGATTTTGCGGGCGCAGGCTTTGACATTCTAACATTACGGCAGGTGCATGAACAAATACACTGGTTTGCCAGTTTCAGCGTGCCAGAGAAGAGTGAAAAATGATTTTGCAGGCGAAATTCAGAGCTTGTGCTGTGTGGCCGTGGAAGAGGGGCATTGAAGATTAGAGTTTGTGAAATGCTCATTGTTCTGAGCAAAAAAGGGCATCTTACATTATCTGGTGATGTGCTAAAGGCTGCTCAAAGGTCGCTTAGAGCTGAGCTGGAAAATTACATGAGAAAGGTGTAGGAAGGGTTGGAAGATTCTCGAAGGCTCTGTCACGTGTGACAGTTGGGACTTACATAAGAAAGGGGCTGGAGTTTGAAGGAGGTGACATTGCCGGATAGGTGGGTTAACATTTTCAGAATCTATATCTGAGATACCATACTGGCCTGGGTTCTGTAGAAGGGGTTATAATGGGCTGTGAGCTGGAAGGCTGGGTCTTTTGCTTGGGGTTTTGCTGCATGGCTTATCATACTAACCCAATCTCAGCTAAAAGGCAAGGGGTAAGTGGGAGTTGAAGCTGTATCTAAAATGCACTTGCTTTCATAACCAACTGAAGTGCTTACCAAGGTTTCTCCTAATTTCATCCCTGATCTATTAATAGTAAACGAAGGAAGCAACTTAGGGCTCCATTTGTATAGTTAGAATGCGCATATCCCATAAAAGGCACCCTGGCAGAACCTGCATCTAGGGGCAAATGGAAATTAAATGAGTCCACCTGAGCTACTTGCTTGAAGGAAGCACAGGAAATTATCTAAACAGATAGGTCTTTAATTGTTTCCTGTAGGAGGCTAGGGATTTCATTTTCCGCAGCTGAGGAGGTGAAGAATTCCATGCACGAGGACCCACTAGGGAAAAACGTCTATCTATTTATTATTATTATTATTAATATACTTTCAGCGTTATTGCTTTGTGTATACAACATAACACATTTTTAAAATGTACATTACATACATAAAGCACATGTGAATACAAACTTACATTCTGAATACATACAAGCAGATCTACCTGTCTAGCCTTCGCTATTATTTTTACTGCATTGTTAGCCTGCTGTGCTCCCAAATAATTATACCTCGATGCTACTGACTGTAATTTATGCCATCTTGCGAACCAGCCCCAACGGTAACTTCCACTGATTTTGCCTACCGTGTCCTATACTGAACTAGCCTATTGCTACCCTCATTGATTAACCAGCCCATTTTGCCCACCACTATCCTGGACCATTACACACATTCTGAGCTAGACTACTATAACCTCCTCTTATATACGGCTGACAAAGCATCCATTCTCAAAGCTAGACTTTACCAGCCATCTATTGCTCTACACGACTTATCTACCTTTGTAAAGCACTAGTCACTGTGCCAATCCTCCACAGACTGTCTCAATATACCACCATGGCCACATTCCATAGAGTTACACTTGCTATGGCCTCCTTCCTGCTTCTATTCCAAACCATTACCCCAACTAATTTCCTACCACCTATCCAACTATTTACTGCAAGGTCTGTAGCCAGTCCCCCGCTTAGCCCTCTTGAATGGATACAGAGTTTTGCTGTACCTCCCACGCCACTAATCCCACTGCCTGTACACATGAGAAACTTGAGACTAGGTTCTTGTTTCACTAACCACAAAGTTACTCTAAGGCTGAGCAGCTGCTCTACAGTAGCGCCTAAACCCAATCCTAAGCCTAAACCCCTGCAACCACCCAACCCTTCGATCTCCACTAAACCTCCTCCATCTAAGATCACCCCACAACCCCCAAATAACCTGAGCCCAGGAGAATTTATATCTACTCCTCTGCCAACCACCATCATAGGAGCACTTATCAATGCTCGTTCATTAGTAGCCCATGCCACCTAGATTGCTGACCTCATCATAGCCAATCACTTGGACTTCCTGGCCATCACAGAAACCTGGCTCCACCAGGCTGCAGGCCCAGCACTCTGTCTAGCTTTGCCAGAGGGATATACTATCATCAGAGCGGACAGAAACCTAGGCAAAGGGGGAGGAGTGGCCTTCATAACAAAAACCCACCTTGGACTTAGAGTTACCTCCCTTACCAGCCTGCCATCCGCAGAATTCCTGTCAGTCAAATGTGCACTCTCGCCCACCCAAACTATACTGATGCATCTCATCTACCACCTCCAGGCCCAACCTCGTTCTTTGAGGATGACATTACCAAACTCCTCTCCACTAATGACCAATGACCCACACGCCTTAGCCGTGGAAAACTCTATCGCCCAATTCGGCTTCAAACACAGAATCACAGAACCGACACACAACAAAGGTCTATTATTGGACTGGGTGTCCGACCTCAACTGTTCCATCACAATTCTACAAAATGAACCAGTGGCCTGGTCAGACCACCACTTCATTTCATTTTCCATCCAGGGAACGTCCCCCCCCCAACAACATCATCCGCCCCCACCCTATCCAGAAATTTGCCGAAACATCTGTATCAATAGTCTTCGGCCACTCATCAACAACATCATGTTCGAGAACCTGGACTCCAATAGGTTGGTTGACCTTTACAATGCCACACTCAAATCAGCATTAGACACCTCTGTACCTCTCAAACTAAGAAAAGCTAAACCAATCGTCCATACCAACAAGTGGTTCACACCTGAACTACAAATCCTCAGGAACACCAACAGGTCAGCGGAAACCACCTAGCGTAAATCACCCACCAGCCATAACAAAATCCTGTTCACCTCAGCAGCTGCAACCTATGAAGCGGCTATCTTATCTACAAAAAAAGAAGCCTACAACACCAGAATCCACAATGACAAATCAAGCTCTAAAGAGTTCTTTAGCATCCTAAAGGAGTTTATATCCCCAGCACCTCCCTCCCAGGACTGCACTAAGGATGCGGCCTGGTGCACAAAAAATTCAGCAAGCGCTAGCAGACAAAATCACCTTGCTTCAAAGCAAGATCTAATCTAATAGACTAGCCTCTTAAGCTGCCATCACCCTACACCTGCACTTGAGACATGTCAGCCGCAATGCACACCTTTTGAGTTCTCCCAAGTAACACCAAAGGAAGTGGAAGACATCATAAAAAGTGTGAAACCTTCTCATTGTCAAGGGGACACATGTCCAGCTTCCATAATCAAGGAGGGAGCTAAAGGGTTAGCCCCTTTCATCACCACATTGATAAACTCGTCTTTCAATTCCAATCAAGTCCCCAACAATCTCAAGGAAGCATGGGTTATGCCACTCCTAAAGAAACTCAACCTACACCCAAACATTCCAACAAAATACAGGCTCATTACTACCGTCCCCTTCCTCTTAAAAATCTTGGACTGAGTTGCGTATCTGCAAATTCAGAAGCATTTAGAGGAAAACAATCCATTAGGCCTCAGGCAATCTGGCTTCAGGCCGAGGCATGGGACGGAGACAGCTCTCTTAGACTTGAAGATCCAAATGGATGAGGTGAAGGACAAAGGCAAGCTAGCGATCCTCCTACTCCTAGACTTGTCAGTGACCTTCGACCTTGTCGACCACCAAATTCTAACCAGGCATCCACCACAGCAGCAGCCTTCTCTCCCAATGCATCTGAATGGGTTAACTCCTTTCTCTCTAAACGGACCACCAGAATTTTTTCTCCTTTAGCCTCAGCAGACCTGAGCCCCACACTCTGTGGAGTCCCTCAAGGTTCATGTGTGTCACCCATGCATAATAACATATTTACAAAGCTCCTTTTCGATCATCTGTATAACTTGGGTGTCATCTATACCAACTATGCAGATGACACCCAAGTCCTCATCCCCCTCACAGGTTGCTATGTTCAAGACTCTAAATTATTGAATGACATATACCTAGAAATCCAGGCCTGGATGGCCACAAACAGCCTATGCCTTAATGACGACAGGATTGAGCTCCTTATTGTCGGCACCCAAGCACACCTGAACAAACTTGACCACAGATACACGTCCTTTAACAATGAGGGTAACGTGATCAAGGTCTGCAAGGAAATAAAAACGTTGGGGGTCTATCTTGATTCAACACTGTCCCTCAAGAGACAAGTCAGCTCTATAGCGTACTCCACAGCCTACACCAATAAATTTATCTACAGCTGCAAATCCTACTTATCTACCAGTAGCTGCCTAACGTTAGCCAGAGCCTTAGCATTGTCAAAACTTGCCTATTGTAACACACTCTTTCTAGAATCCTGTGAAAGCAACCTAAACAGGCTTCAGGTCCTTCAAAACAACTCCTTGAGAGCAGCACTTAACCTACCAAGATCCAGCCATATCTCTACTCTCAGACGAAATGCCAACTGGCTGCCAGTCCGCGAAAGAATCACGCTCAGCACCCTGGTAATCACATACAAATGCCTCGAGAACACAGCTCCTAAATACTTGTCCGACAAAATCTGCAAGCACCAATCTTCCCGCTCCACCAGATCTGCCCTATCCCACTGCCTGGCAGTACCTAGGTTCAACCTAAAAACTGCAGGAGGGGCCAGCTTCCCAGTGCAAGCAGCCAAACGTTGGAACTCCACACCCCTTACTTACATACTTTGACCCTCCCTCCTGTCATTTAAATCGGGAATCAAAAACTTGTTTAACAACAAGACTCTCCAATGAGACACCCCTCAACTGTTTCTGACTACCACCCCGAATCTCCTGTCTATGATTGACTGTGTTTATGTTTTGTTGTAAATCCTTTCTTGGGCCTGACCTACCTGTAACCATTGGTCACCCGTATTGCTACTGTATCATATTTTTATCCATATATGTAACCTCTAAAGGTTTTCCAGCGCCCAGTTACCTCAGGGTTCGGTGCGCGATATAAATGACACACAAATACAAACTAAAATATTAAAACAATTTCATCTTCATATCAGTTCGTAATTTCTTACTAAAATATAAATAATTAAAAGCTGTGTTCCAACATTATTCATAAAGTGCAAGTATCATAGTCCATTTCATATAAAATGTAGTCATGTAATATATAACATTTAAATAATTTCCGTTCATGAACATTTGCCATAGCATATAGGCTGCTGACAACTAAAACTGTTATTGTAGGCTTTCAACGTCTGTTCCCTAATCACATTTTGTCAAAATGTGTTCTAACGATTCAATCGTTTTTTTGCCACATAGCCGACACTCACATTCATTTTGTGCCAGTCCTTCAGTCTCTAGGACTTTACTTTTATTAAATTTCAGTAGTAGGTACAGTCTCATCATCCAAGGTTCTGGAAAAGCCACAATATAGGATGGGAGACTAGATTGTGAGTCTATGTACTGGATGAAGGGTCCACTATGAGAGTTAAACGCTAGCAGGATTGTGTTATTCTCACAATCAACTACTCTAATTTCCCTTTTCAGCCAATATTTTATCCTTTTCACATTGATTGCAGAAATAGAAATATCACATCCTCCCTTCCATGTATTATAGGTGGTGAATATTGCACCCCATGTACTAATCCGTTCATAGTTATCTAGACTCAGAAAGGCCTTGGCATAGTTGACCATTATCGTCTTATTATTCAAGGTCATTAGGTCAATTGAACACATAAAAGTCCTTATTATTGAAGTAGATACGATACAGATCAAGTCGTATTCAAGATAAAAGAACTCGACAGATGTGGAGTGCGGCATACAAAACAATTTTCAGAGCATTTTTGCTTCAAACCGTTTTAACTCTACATGTAGGTTATGCCCCAAATTTCAATTTCATATGTTAGTACCAGAATTATTTTCATTGTGTACAAGAATAAAACAGTCTTCACTGATAGACCACCGTTTCTTCCTATGAAGGCGCTCACAGCGCCTACCATTCTCCAACATTTTAATTTAGTTTTAGCCTAATGAGACTTCCAATTTAGGGTTTCATCAACTAAGAGACCAAGGTAAGTGTATGAACTTACCCGGTCTAGTTTTTTCCTTCTAAATACCAGCTCATATTCACTGGCTTTTTTCCTTTTCCTGTGAATATCATTACTTTATTTTTTTGTACATTCACCAGAAGGCCATTCTGTTTGGCAAAAGTACCTAGGCCATCGAGTAGACTTTGTAGCCCCTTAGGTGTGTAGTCAATTAGCAATAAATCATCAGCATAGCCCAGCCAGTGTACGCGCTCTGTGCCCAATTTTAGAGGGGACAGATTGACTGGGTTGAATGACATGAAGAGGTCAGCCAGATTTAAATAAAATAAAGTTGCAGACACTATACATCCTTGTTTTACCCCCGTCCCAGTTGGTATAGATACAGACAGTTGGCCAGTGGTATTTAGCCTGACTTTCACCTTTGTATCTCTATGCAGTGACATGAGCATCCTAAGCAGTCCCTAAGCATAAGGGATATGCCATGCTTTGAGTTTACACCACAGATTATTTCTTAGGACCGTATCAAATGCGGCGCTAAAGTCTATAAAAGTGCCAAAGACTTTTGTCTTTCTACGTACCCAAGCATATTCAACTGCAGAAAGTAATACCAGAATGTTATGAGATGTTCCCGATTTAACTCTGAATCTGGTTTGGTACTTACTTAGGATGTCATGTTCCTCTATCCAAGAGTTTAGATCGGCTAGGAGGAACCGTGCAAAAACATTTGCTGGTATATCCAACATGGCCAATAGTCTGTAATTTCGGGGATCGCTTCGTTGGCCTTTTTTATATACTGGCAAAATATTACTCTCATTCCATGTTACTGGGAGCATGTCTGATTTTCTGATTTCATTAAACAGTAGCCACAATCCTCCTGCCCATAACTCGGGCTGACATTTGCAAAAGACCATTATTAATCCCATCAGGGCCTCATGCCCTTGATCCATTAAGTTTTTCAATTATTTGTCTTATTTCTATGCTGGTACAATTACATATTTTTTTATCACTACTCAACTTCGGAAGGATGAAAGGTTGAGCTTGGCCCTGCTGGGATTCGAACCTGCATCAGCTGGCACTGCACAGATGTCAAAGCAAGCCTCTACTCGCTGTGCTACCGAACCAGCTATATCCATGGTATATCTGGAAATTTCTATTTCTATTTCTATTTCTATTTCGTGTTCATCACTAGCACCCAAAGTTTTTGTTATGTATTCCACCCATACTTCTTCTGGTATACAATTTATCGGCAGCGCATTCATATTACTTATTCTCCATTTTTTCGAGCTTGCAACTGAATCATTTGTCTTTGCCAAATGCGCAATAGCAAGCCAACATTTGTTCTCACGTCTATCTCAGCAAGTAGTGGTTTTCGATGGGGGATCTACCAGAAGGCCTTTTCCCATGGATAGGAATGTGCGTCTGCGTGTAGGGCAATGAAAAGTTATCCTAGAGATCAAGTATTTTGGGGCAAGGCCATGGATGTACATAAAAGCAAGACACAGGATCTTAAATTGAATACACTGCTATACTGAAAGCAAGTGAAGATCCCTTCTGAAGTCTGAGTTCAAGGTTTTCTGTGGTATTGAAAAAATCAGTTGCACCGCTGACTTCTGGGTGACCTGAAGCCCTCATAGCTGATATTTAGCAATGTCAGATAATAGAGAATTGCAATAGTACAATTTTGAATTTGTAAGTGTTCGCACCACAATAGGGCAGTCCCTGTCTGAAATCTAAGAGGTTATATTGGTTTAAGGAAATTCAGTTCATAATAAAGAGATTTGATGATTTGGTTAACTTGTGAGTTGCAGCTTAAACCGGACTGCCTTATGCAGCCCAGATTATGTACTGTCTCAGCATATTTTGTCTTGGTTCCAAACAGAGAACAACAAGTAATCAAGGACATAAGATTCACTGCTTCTTTTTGTGCCTAAAAACAATCATCTATGTCCTAGAGGGGTTCAGTTGGAGTTTATTGTCCAACATCCAAAGTTGGATATTTTCAGCACACTTTAGAACTCGCTCCACTGCATCCATGTTGACTTAACAGGACATATATCTGTGTGTAATCCACGAATGAATGACAGCACATATCAAAATTGGCAAACATGTTGAGCAATGGGCGAATATATATGTTGAAATGCAATGGGGACAGAGATGACCCTTATGACACCTGCAAGGGAAACATGGTATCAAAAGCAAGACAGACACAAAATATACATCTGGAAAACCTTCATTGTTCTCAAAAAAGAGGTTGGAAGAATGCCTATCTTGCCCTACGTCTAGGATGGGAACATACTCGACCCTCAAATAATAAATAACACAGTTCTGTGGAGTCTGTCAAAACAAGATGGCCTACACTAACAAAACTTAATCCCATCCCCTATTCTAATGTAACAAATTGTGTGTGGGCAAAAATGTGTATGCAAAAGGAATAATGTGCAAAACTATAAAAAAAAACAATGTGGCCGAGTCAGCTCTCCTCCCCACGTTGGACGGCATGGGGAAAAGCAGCCGCCATAGATAGGATGACACACTCTGGCTCAGGTTCTTCAAAATTAAAGGTAGTTCATAACATGGATTGAGGCCCGTCTGGCCTTCCACGCTAAAGTCTCTCTTTCCAGCTTCAATATATAGTTCAAGAAAAGGTTCACACCGGTTTCCGACAGTCGAGCTCGGAACGTTTCCAAAACACAAAGTTCAGATAGGTCTCCCTCAGTCGGGCTCGGACCTTTCAAAATACAAAGTTCATGTGGGTCCCCCTCTGTAGGGGTCAGACCCCTTCAAAAATTAAAGTTCAACGTTGTTTTCTCAGACCTATCACAGTTTAACAACTCTTGCCAGGGCTCCCTTCCCCAAGCTTTTTATACTTTGGGTCTCCCTCCATCGGGCTCAGACTGCTTTTTGGATGTTGAAAACTGTTGAATGTGTGTGGTTTCTTTACAGACCACCGCAGGATGACTATGACTCAAAATTCAATGTTCAGCTTTTCCTCTCCCCTTCACTTGGGGTTAACTTTGTTCACTTTCGCTTTTATAGTTCATTCACTTTTATTACTACAAACAAGGTACCTTTCACAGAGATTTACCAGTGAGCTTCCCCCCTTCTCCGGATCACTCCGTTAATCAGTATCGCAGGTTCCACAGCTGTCCTTGCTTTAAAGTTCATTCGCAGGTCTGTCTTTCCCCCCGTGTCTCATCCACACTTGTGCAGCTTTCACTTGCAATATATTGTTGCAATCCTCAATATTTCTTAGCACACACCGGTCTCTCAGGTCACTTGCCAACTCACCGCCATACGCGTCTTCCTTCTTGTTTCTGCAGTTTTCCACGAGTCAACGTTTACTCCACAGGCTTGTCATCGCCTCCCCAACTCTGCCGTTCACGCGGGAGGGTTGCTGGCGTCCTTAAAGCACAATTCAGTTTCCTTGTTTTCTCCAGAGGTCTCCCTCAATCAGGCTCGGATCCCCTCTTTAAAGTTCACATACGGGTCTCCCTCAGCTAGGCTCAGACCCCTCCAAAAGATCACAGATGGGTTTCCCTCAGTCAAACTCAGATCCCTTCAAAAGTTCACAGATGGGTCTCCCTCAGTCAGACTCAGACCCCTTCAAAGGTTCACAGATGGGTCGCCCTCAGCCAGGCTTGGACCCCTTCAAAATTCACCAAATAAATGTCCTTGAACTTCCAGTCCCAGAATCCTCCATTCAGATTTTGCTCCCACTTCGCTAGCTCCCCCTTTTGGCACTTTGGCGGTTTTGGGAGTTTATAGGGATTCTTGTTGAGGTCAGGGCATCGTCACCTGCCCTTCAAAGACCTGGGCTTGGCTGTTTTGTCCAGGGGAGGAGCTCTGGTATGGACACCACCAGGTAACCCCAACTGCCCCAGGTTTGGCTTCCTTGAGGTACTGTTCCCTTTCCACACTGCAGCCTCCCATGTACACACAGGCCCAACAATCAGGCAGTCCATCTTCCTCCAGGCCTTCCAGGGTCTCTCCAGCTCATGTTTTCTCCCTCTGGCTTCCATACACCATCCATCATCCCCAGCTCACTCAGAGTGTGCCTTTGTGCTCTGCCTGTTATAGTGAGGGGGAGGCTTAATAGGTCTCAGGTGAAACTGAGTGTCAAAGGAGGCCTGACCATGCCTGTCCTTATTAAGGGGACAGTCTGTTGTTAAAAGGTAAGAGTCGGTCTTCTGGGTCTGAGTGTGTTTCTTCTCGGTGATCTTCATTCTCTCAATCCTGCTCTTCTTCGTCTCAGTATTTATATAGAAAAGGGGGTGGGGGAGTCATAGTGTTTTCTGGTAATTATGGGAAAATTGGGTTTAACATATCTTATGTAGAGTGAGGAGATGTCAGTTAGGGGTGTATCAGAGAGGGGGGAATACCACGTCTCTCCTGAGGGCAGTCTTCCCGCAGTCCCCAAGGACCCCTGTCCAGGTGATCCTCCCACAATGGTCCACCTCCAGGGTCTGGTTCCAAAGGTGATGGCAGTGCCCTGGCCACCTGAACAAAATATCCTCATGGTCTATCAATGAGAACATCCTCGGGCTTCTCACACATTCCACAAGTTACTGGCAGTGCATCAGACAGATATGGACTTGATTTTTACCTATTGGAATGGTCGGTCAGGAACAAAATAAACCATTGAATAGCTGCGTCAGATATATGTGGCACAATGATGATAACCTATTCTTAAGGATTCCAAAATCAAGTGTGTAGAAGGCCGCCGACAAGTCCGTCGAGCATGAAAAGCATGCTGATGTCACCATTGTCAGCAGCCTCAAGAAGATCGTCACAAACAGACAGCAAAGCTGTCTCAGTACCATAACATGGTCTAAAACTGGACTGATGACAATCTAGAATATTATTGTTCCCTAAAAAAGCCTGAACTTGAATACTCACAACTTTCTCCAATATTTTTGCTGGCCACAATCGGCCTGCAATGGAATGATAGTTAGACATCATTTTGGCGTCCAATTAAGGTTTTTCTAACAGTGGAGTAAGATAAGATTTTTTGGAAACACCTTGAGTTAAAGAGGCGTTCACCAAGATTTGGATAGGTTTACTAAGGACATAAGCATGGTATTTGGCCAGATATGCCGGGATAGGATCATAAATATAGTTAGTAGGTTTGAGATTGGAGCTCACTTTCTCCATACCTTCAGCAATAACCATTGAGAAAGCAAACTTGGGCACATCAGCTTGCTGATCACTAAAAGTATTCTCAGTAATTGTCTCTATAGGGGAAGTCACTATCTGAGATTCGAAATTAGACCTGATTAGCTCTATTTTTTCATAGACATTTTTTTTACAATCATTAGCCATCTTCTGAGATGCTAGCATGCTTACATTTATACAAGTGGGATTACAGAGTTTTTGATGACCCTAATTAGGGGTTTTGGTCTATTGTCTGCAACATTGATCTGTTTTGAAGATATAAGGATTTATCTAATAGAATCTCTTTCCTATATGTCTTAAATGCCAGCTTAACCTTTAGGTGGTCAGTGTCAGCGCTAGTCCTTAACCATTGTTTTTCATCTTTTCGGCATAATCCTTTGAGGGCCTTCAATTTTTTCCATCAAACCATTAATTGTTCTTTGTGAGTAATGCTTTAACCTTTTTAAAGGAGCAATAATGTCACAATTTACTAACAGATGTGAGGTCAGATTTGTGTATAAAATTGCACAAGAAATAGCAGATTGTAAAACTGTTAGATTACCCAGATTGCCCATACGTGCATACCTTGCCCATAAGGAGCTGGGCTATAGGAAAGGGGGATCCTGCTTGCAAGGTCTTAACCAAACAAGGCATAGTGAATGTTGGACTCGTGGAAGAGGCAATCATTAGTGTGGGCATCTCAGAGGAGGATTTCCCACTCAGGACGTTGCCGTGCCCAGTCTACCTTCATTGCCATGCTGGGACAGGTGCTGGATGTACTGCTGCTCCATGTCAATGAGCACATTGCATTGCCAGCCACACAGACACAGGTCAACTAGCTCAAGTGCCAGTTCCATGCCATTGCCCAAGTCCCGAACATCATAGCAGCCCTGGACTGCCCACATGTAGCATTAGTAGCACCCCGGCAAGATGAGGCAGACTAAGGGAACCTTAAGAACTTCCATTCCACGAATGTGCAGATGACGTGTAGCCCTGACCTAGCCTTCACCCATTGCTGCGCCCACTACCCAGGATCCACCCACGACTCCATGGTCTTGCACAACAGTACCCTGCCAGCCTACATGGCGAAGCGCTGAGGCCAAAACACATGGATGTTGGGTGAGTACAAATTTAGCCTCAAATGCAGGCCAAATTACATCTTTTGGGGGGTGGGGAGCATACACAGAGGAATCCCTGCATGCCAGCATAAGACACAGGCAGCACTAGCACTGCAACATTTCCATGCATGTGCCTCACACATAAACCTTGCGCAAGTTCAACACAGCACAAAACAGTCTGAATGGCACACACTTGTGAAAGCACAGTCACATATGGAAGCCCAACTACCACAAAGCATCTTGTGTGTGTCGCAGTGCTGCTCCTCAACCTAACACAGAACAGATATCCCACTCTGGCCACCAGACAGTCATGTCAATTGAGTCCTAATGTAGGCACATCCACAAAGCCACTAAACATGAGTAGTCGGAGTCACGACAATGACCATCCCAGAGATACTGACCCCTGATTGGCCAATCACATGCCTGGCCAAATGTACATGATTGTGCCAAGTAGCAAACACAACACCAGCCATAGCAAATGCCACGACACATGGCCTAACAACATGTCGCATGAACATGCAGATATAAGGGTACCCTCATCCAGTAATAAGGAACAGAGTGCTGTGGCATTTAGATACAGGGGTGGTGCATGCAGTAAGTAGCCTATTGATTGAATGCTGTACCTTGCACAGCACACACGACAAGGAAAGTAACTATATGGAAAATAGCGTACGTGTACTACATGAGTGTGACACACAAAAGCGTACACATATTAATTGATACACTGCTGCATGTAAACCTCAGCCCATGCAAATCTCAGAAGGTGAAGGATGCCAACATTGCACTGAGATAGCATAACCTTCTCAACACATACTTGATTCTGCTGCCAATGTTACTGATGACTGAGCCTTGTACACCCACTGAACCAACCTTGTCCTAATGTCGGCATTCTCTCCCCCGCAGGTGATTCTGGATACCCGCAGTACACATGGCTCATGACTCCTGTGTGTCATCCACACACTTCAGCTGAGCTGGCATACAACATTGCCCATGGGCGTACACCCATCTGTGTGAAAAGGGCATTTGGACTGCTCAAGGCACGCTTCCGGTGCCTAGACCGTATGGGAGGGGCATTGATGTATGCACCAGAGAAAGTTGGCAAAATCATACTTACCTGTGCCATGCTGCACACCATTTGCTGTCGCAGGCATGTGCCATTGCCCCCTGATGCTGATGGGCAGCCACCTGGGGATGGGAGTGATGATGAAAATGTGGCTGAAGCCGGGGCACATGCACACAGGGATGGGGTGAGGGAGGGGAGGTTGGCCAGACAGGCCTTGATTGACAATTATTTCTGATCCACTAGATGGATACATTTGACACATATCACTTGTAAAATAAAGAGCACTTCAACTCAATTATGAATGTCCATGCTTTGTATGCATTATGGACAGGATTTATTTTTCAACAAACCCCCCCAAACCCCTGTGAACTTCCCATCACACACTCCCCCACCACCCTGTGAACTCCCCATCACACACTCCCCCGCCCCCCTGTGAACTCCATATCACACACTCTCCCCACCCCCCTGTGAACTCCCCATCACACGCTCCCCCGCGCCCCTGTGAACTCCCCATCACACACTCCCCCATCCCACTGTGAACTTCCCATCATACACTCCCCCCACTCCCCCTGTAAAATCCCCATCACACACTCCCCCATCCCCCTCAGAACACCCCAAAACAGTGCTAGTAGGTCCATGTGCCCAGGGCGCGGCACTACTGTGCCATGTTGATCTAGGATGTTCGTGGGTGCTCCCTCTGGTGAGTGGCGGGGAAGGTTGTGCAGGGAACGGTGCCTGGGCAAAGTCTCCAGGGATCTTTCTGTGGGTGTTGTAGAGGCAGATGGTATTGCCCCTGACACCTGCAGCTGCTGCCATAGTAGATTGCCTCCCGCATCTGCTCAGCATGTGAAGATTGGACATTGCACAGCTCCCGTACCCTTTGTCCAAAACCTGTCATGGCCGCTGTACAGCCCTCCACCACTCTACGTGTCTGCGCATTGTCAGGTGCCATGGTCTTGGCTGCATTCAGTATGGCACGGCTGATAGCCTTGATGTGGAGGTTGTGCTCTGTAAAAATGGCTTCACTTTGCAGCTGTCGGGCCTCCATCACATCCAGCCGCCCCATCACAGCAGCTCTCGTGATGATGGACCTTTCAGGTGTGCTGGGGATCGGGCTGATAGCTCTGCGCGGGGAGGAAGAGGGGCTGTTAGGGGACATGGTGCCACCTCTGATGGGGCTGCTGTGGGTGGAGTGCCTATCTGCAGGGGTACCATAGATGGTGTGTCCACATCCGGCTTTGGTGTGCGGGCACGATGCACATGTACATGTGAAGTGTGTGCATCCACTGGCACCTGCTCCGGGCTCCCCTGGGGTGTGCCCATCCCATGTGTGACACTGAGGCTGGGTGAGGACACCAATGCGTTGTGTCGTGCTGCTGTGGATGTGTGGGCCTCATCAGAGTTAGACCTACTGGTGGCTCCCTCCACATCCTGAGTGTCCGTGGTGGCTTTGTGGTTTGAGGCGCTGTCGGCCTGCAGCCTTGTGGATGCTGCACCCATCTGGGTGGGCTACGGTGGGGTGAACTTGGATGTGTCCCGCATCTTGTTTTACCTTGCTGGTCCCTTTGCGGGGTGGTGTTGCTGGTAGAAGCGCATCGGGACATGCGGCTGGATGGTGTTGCTTCCTCTCCATCATCATCGGCCTGTGAGGAGCGCTGCATGCCTGTGGGGTACATAGGGTGTTTTATGAGTTGAGGGCAGCTTACACTTGTATCATGCATTTCATGCCTTACAGTGGGTTTGGACACAGTTTGTATCATTCTTGGCCATTGCATTTTAGTGAGTCCCCATGTTGTGATGGGTGAAACGTGGTACAAGGGAGGGACACTGCCTGGACATGTTGGTGTGACATCTTCAGATGTCTGTTGAGGATGCACAGCTCCCATATTGTTGTGCGGGGGGGCTTTCATACGCACCCACACATCACGTTGCTGTGCCATGACCATGGATGTCTTTCCCCTGGGCCTTAGGTACAAGGCGGCGCTAGGGTACGTGGTACATGGATGCAGTACTGGGTGGCTGCGGTGCCTCACACACATTGCATGCACATACATTCACTCAGGGTCTGGAGGCATGGGCCTAACAGATTCATGCATTTTCAGGGGGTGGGGGGTTCTCACCTGCAGCCTCCTGGGTACCCTCCTGGGTACCCTCCTGGGTCATCATCTGCTCCTCCCAGGGGGTGAGCTCCGGTGGTGGCGGTGCTGGCCCTCCTCCAGTCCCAATGCTCTCACTCCTGTGCTGGGCCAGGAGACCACGTACACATACCCAGAAGTCATTCAGGCGCTTGCAGCAGTCCTCCCCATCCCTGGGTACAGGGCCCACCGCAGACACCTTCTGGCTCACTTGCCTCCAGATCTGTGCTCACCGCTGGGCAATTGTCTTGCGCTGCTGGGGGCCATACAGCTCTTCCCGATGGGCCAGGACCTCCTCTACAAGTATGGCTAGCCCCTGGTCTGTAAACTTTCGTTTTCTCACCCTATACAGGGCTGACATCCCCCTGGTGCAGTCTTGAGCTATTTTCCTAGCTTTACAAGTGTGGTTGTCTTGCAGTGGTTGTGATTTTCGGCAGATTGTGATTTCCAAAATGGCCGCCGCATTATTTCCCATTCTGGCCGTGAGGCATTTCCCGCACGCTAATAGCACCACGGCTCGGCGGTAGCGCAATGCGTGCTGCATTTACTGGTTCCTGGCCCCTTTTTCCACCAGGCGCTATTTGCATTAACGCCATGTCCCTGTGCGTGTGCGCGCAGACTCATGATCTGGCGTTGTTTCCGCCAAACATCGCTGCATTAGCACAAATAGCGCTCGATGGCAAAATACGCTAGAATACCACCCAACCCGTGATGAGGTAGAAGATCTTTTTTCTGCCGTGTAACACGCATTATCAGTTAGGGTTTTTTTCATAACCTAAAGAAAACTGTCAGTGTGGAATTGTAGGTTTGTTTTTCTTCTCTCCAACACCATGCACAGATAACATTATGTTTTGCTTTTTATTACACATAACCAGAGCGAATGTCTGAAATGTGCTTCATTTTCTACTATTCATCAGTGTACATTTTCTGACATATATTATTTACTTGCCTATAACCAATGCCTATGGAAATGTTTATGGTTTTGCTAACAGACCTAAAATCTTCATATACAGTATAAAGTTGTGAGCCTGTGTGGTGGTTTGTTAGTGTGCAGTCTGTTCAATTTATGGTATACAGTTTTACAAGAATCTGGTGTGCCTGGTGCAGTTGTAAGCCTTTATGGTGTCTAAACTAGCCCGTGCTGAAAAATTCGAAAAAGGAAAGTGGCAGGGAATATGCCGAACAGACTTCATCAGCAGAGTGTTGCAGTTCAAGCAGTTGGAGCGGGCTGAAGCAATATCTGCAGTGGAAGAGTGTTTAGATTATAGTTGATTATTCGCAAAGATGTACAATCGTCAAAATAAAACCAAACCACCTTCATGGCAACCCATCCCAACTTTAACACTCTTGATTACAATGGGCCTCATTATGAGGCTTGCACTCCCGTAATGAAGGTTGCCGGTACAGGACCGGCTGTTATGAAACACTGCGGTTCGGCTATCCGCCGTGCTTCTCGCTTCCAAGCATCTCCATTCTGGCAACACTGGAGGTTACCATGGAGAGGTTGTCTCTCTGCTGCCCGCATTCCTGGTAGTCACAGCCCTTCGTCAGGTATTTCCTTTTGCCTGGATTTGAATAAAACAGTGGTGTCAATTATCCTGACGTATAACCGTGCTTTTGTTTTATTCCTACAGCCTTGGTTTGGCGGTGTGGATATCCCCGCTCTTTTGGGTAACCGATCCCTCTGATTGTAATTTTAAACAACAAGGGGGTATGTTGTCTTAAAGAAGTCCTCGAGTTGAGGAAGTCTGGTTCTGGTTCGTACCAACGGTACATTCCAGCTTAGACTGAACACTTACCGGAGCAGCTCCCTCTTCGTTTATCCCAAGGTTGAGCAACGCCCTGACCTGTTCAGCTACTGATGAGTAACACCGGCACCGTTCATTACGGGATGCCTGATTACGAGGTCCCCTAGCGGGACCCGGAACAGACGTCTGGTAAGCCCAAATGTCCTTTCCAGGTCCTGCGCGGGGACCAAGGAGCTAATAACGGGCCCGTTATTAGTTCCATCCCCATTCCCATTGAGCCCTATGGGGGCTCAAATGGGAATGGGGATTGGTTTTGTGAATGAGGAAATACTGGGTCCTTCAAGGTTGGAATGACCCAGTAATTCCCCATTCACAGAACCCGGTACTGGAACCTGGTATGGAGGCAGCCATGCCCTTATTAAGGGCATAGCTGCCTCCATACTCGTAATGAGGCCCAATGTGTTGTTCTGCAGTGAATGCTTCCCAAGGTCTTGCTCGGAAGCCCGAACCCACTGCCCTAAAACCACAGATTATTTCCTTGAAAATTGACCTGATAACGTGACCGATCTGTGTCCTCTGAGGATTCAATTACACCCAAAGAAGCAGTTCAGACCCTGTAAATTCCTCCTACATTGGAATAGTCTGTCGGTTTGTCTGTGATTTTGATGTTATTTTCCACATGTGCATTTTTCCCCCAAAAGAAATAGCGCTGACAACCCAAGAACAAATATCCCGAGCATAGTAAATAACAAGATACAGTTGTAAGTGGAGATTTGAAAGGCTGCAGGTTTTATTAAATTCAGTAAGAGTTTGCAGGCGATCCATAAATAATCAGCACTGACATTTTAATTACTTCCAGGTGAGAGGTTTCACTTCTGTGCAAATTTGTTCTGGATCAGGGGTCACTTTTGATTGATTACTTTCAGGACATTGTTCTTTTAATGTCCTGCTCTGATGCATTTGTCAGTCAGTGCTTTTGACTGCCCTCACTTCTAAGTTTGGAGTGCAGTCACCTTCTTCCTGAGGCCAGACGTCATGGTTCTGCTGCGGCCCCACATTATGTGAGTTCAATACTCTTTATTTTGTTGCGGTAGCTGCTATTTTGTTCTTGGAATCACCCTGTAACTCCACCAGGGCTCCTAGGAAGCTAACCAATGACTAAGGGCCTCCTCACCTGCGCCACAATTGCCCCACCTGTGTGCATGTCGATGCCATGGACACAAATATAATGAGAAGGACCCTTATTAGAGAGATTAACCATAACCAGCATGAACATGTTGTGCCTGACAAAACTAAGACCTTAACTCCAGAGTCACCTTCAGTCAATATTTACAAACGCTCAAGGGCTCTGAGTGATCTTGCTCCCCTCTGAATGATCCAGGGTACGATCTAACTCCATATTATTTCTGCCCTCTCCATAGAGACACCTTTAAAGTATCCTTGATCTTCAGGAGATAGGGAGACTATCTGATACCATGATAAGCCCAATAAATCACAAATCCTTGAGGGCAGTATGATATGGCAGCCTTCTAATACTGCACCTAATAATGAGCACCATGTCATACCTGGTGTTAACTGGGGTAAATCTGAAGTTGCCAGATACTAGGCAGGTATAAATACGTATTTGCTCACAAAGTTCTCCCCATATGACCGCAGACCAACACATACTTGCCAAGAGTCCATTATTGCTAACAACAGCTAGTGACCAGCACAAGTGATTTATATAGTTCAAGACCTGTTCCCAGCCATGTAAGATGTAAGATCAATTTCACGAAACAGACAGTTTCCCTCTGGATTCATTCTGGGTTTGAATGCAAGAAAAACTCATGGGTTCTTGCTTTCAGAGGATAATTGACTCTTGACTTCCAACCATGAATCAGTCTGATCAAACTGCAGGACACTGCTAATTTATCTTTAGTCCTGAGAAACACTACAGGTGATTCTGCCCATTCAAAGATCCAGCTGGCATGCACTTGCAACCTACTGTGCATATATTGTAACTTGCTAGTTTAAAGACTAAGTCTGGGTGGATATAAACTCTATGGCTATCTTGTTTCTATTGAACATTCTCCTGTGTGCCCTGCTCAGACAAACCCACCGTTGATGCCTGTTCAGTGGCGTAAAAGGGCCCCGCAGCCCCCACGGTGCGGGGGGTCCCGCCAGCACATTTCCTGGGAGGGGGGCCCCCATGGAGAATAAAAAAGATTTTTCTTTATTTTTCAATTTACTCTGCATTCATAAAGAAATTATTTCTGTAACAGAAATAATTTCTTTATGAAGGCAGTGACTACAAAAAGAAACATTCTTTTTGAGGTCCGAGGGCTTCGCCCCCCCATGGCATGGAAGTCCCTAGGCTGGAGGCATACATGTCATGGGGTGGCGGCAGCCCTGTGACTTAAAAAAGAAATAGTTTATTTTTGAAGTCACTCTGCCTTCCCAAAGAAATTATTGCCGTTATGGTTCGGTCCTTAACGAAAATAATTTCTTTATGAAGTCAGAGTGACTTCCAAAAGAAACAATGGGCTTCATTACGGGTTTGGCGGTAGGGGAATGGGGTCCACAGAAGCACCGGCACTGTTAATAACGGTGCTGGTGCCTCCATGAAAACTCTGCGGGTGGGTGCCGTTCCACCTGGCAAGTCTGGTCTGACCTGCTGGGCGGGATGGCAACCGCCCGCAGAGCTGTAATATGCCGGTCCGGAAACAACAGTGCCAGTAAGCTTACCAGCACCGTTGTTTCCAGACCGGCATAGTTATAATGAGGCCAGTTTTTTGGGAAGTATTAGGGCTCCCCTCAACCCCATGACGTGTGTGAGTGTATGGTGAAAAGGTGCACGCTTAAATGTATAGGTGGCTGCCTGTGTGAGTGTATGGTGAAAGGGTGCACACTTAAATGCACGGGTGGCTGCCTGTGTGTGCCTGTATGGTAAAAGGGTGCACACTTAAATGTATAGGTGGCTGCCTGTGTGAGCATATGGTGAAAGGTTGCAAACTTAAATGTATGGGTGGGTGCCTGGTAGTGTGTGCCTCTATGGTGAAAGGATGCACACTTAAATGTACGGATGGCTGCCTGGGTGTGCCTGTGTGCCCTGCTCAGACAAACCCACCGTTGATGCCTGTTCAGTGGCGTAAAAGGGCCCCGCAGCCCCCACGGTGCGGGGGGTCCCGCCAGCACATTTCCTGGGAGGGGGGGGCCCATGGAGAATAAAAAAGATTTTTTTTTCTCCCAAAAAAAGATTTTTTTTTCTTTTTCAATTTACTCTGCATTCATAAAGAAATGATTTCTGTAACAGAGGGTGTTAATGTTAATGTTAATGTTAAAGGACATTTGTACCGCGCACTATCACCACTGGAGTGGTCCCCTGGCGCTCTGGCGGCTCTGAAAGAGGGAGGGAGAAGTGGGTTAGTGGGTGAAGGCTGGAAAAGTGCAAGATTGTAGTGATGTGCTGTTGGCAGCCTCAGCCCGGTGGTTCCGTCGGCTGGGCCTGTGGTGTATGCGGCCGGTAGTCGTCGTGTGCTGATGTGCGAGTCTATGTGTGTTTTTGTTTTGTTGTTGCAGTGTAGCGAAGTTCGTGCGGTTTGTTGCGCTGGAGGTTTGTGGTTGTGTTTGGTTTGGAGTTTGAGAAGTGTATGCAGAGAAGGAAATTGTTAGTGGTATCGGTTAGTTGGTATCTCTACCCTGGATTGACCAGTTGGGCTCGTGTTATCATACACGACTGGGTGCTTGCGTACCCTGTGCCTCAGAAGGTACATGCCCGTTTTGCATTCGAGGCCCCTTGAGCATTTAGATGTCCCCTCCGTCCGCTCCCTCAATAACTTCGCATGCTCCTCACCCCCACCCACATGACCAGCGCACCTGCTAGTGTCCATACTTCAGATTGTGTGGTGATTGGTGGTATCTCGTCCGTTCCACAGCCCCGTGGTACCTAGTTGTAGCTGTACGGGCGGTGGGGGATGGTAAGGATTGGCTGGGGTTGTTGCCTCCATCTCCCTGGGTCTCGCAGGTGGACCCCTTTGTCCAGCGTCAGCCATACTGGTGCTCAGAGAACTTCTGTCGGTTCTAGGGGCTTGTAAATGTCCTTTCCTGTTGAGTCATTTGTCTTACTGTTGTTTCGGTTTTAGTCTCTGGTGTTGAAGAGCCAGGATTTTAGTAATTTTCTGAATTTAAGGTGATCTTTGGTGTTCCTTATTACTTTTGGGATGTTGTTCCAGGTTTTCGCGGCTAAGTGGTAGAAGGTGGTGCCTCCGAGTTTTTTCTTGATGTAAGGTTTTAGTTCCAGTCGGATTTTGTTGGTTGACCTGAGCGGTCTCGTTGGCTTGTAGATTGTTATTTTCTTTTGTAGGAATTCTGCTCCTTGTCCGCAGATTGCCCTGTGCGTTATGCACATTGTTTTGAAGGTGATACAGTGTTTTACTGGGAGCCAGTGTAGTGTTTTTAGGGCCGGGGTGATGTGGTCTCTTCTGGATAGTTTGAGGAGTAGTCTGGCTGCTGTGTTTTGGATCAGTTGTAGCTTCTTCAGTAGGTATTCCCGTATTCCGAGGTAGAGGCTGTTTGCATAGTCGATACTTGACATGATGAGGCCGACGATAGTGAGTGTTTTGTGTATGAAGGAGAGGAAAGGTAGTATTTTTCTTGCTGTGTGGAGGAGAAAGAAGCATTTCTTGACTGTTGCGTTTATTCGCGGTTCTAAGGTTAGGGTGTTGTCCATCAGGACTCCCAGATTTTTTACTACCTTAGATGGTGATGGTGCAGGTCCCATTTCCGTTGGCCACGGGATGGCGGTTTCCTTCTCTTGGTCTTTGGATATGATCATGATTTCTGTTTTTGCTGGGTTGATTTTCAGGTTGTTGGCATTCATCCAGATGAAGACTTCTTTTAGACAGTCGGTTAAGTTTGAATGATCGGCTTGGGTGTCTTTGATCTTGTAGATGATTTGAGTGTCGTCTGCGTAGTTGTAGCATTTGATGTTGTGTTTATTGAAGATTCTGATAACAGGGGTTTGGTAGATGTTGAAGTAAAGTGGCGATAGTGAGGATCCTGGTGGTATTCCACAGTCGTTGACTCGTGGGGTGGACACTTAAATGTAGGGATGGCTGCTTGCGTGTCCCTATATGGTGAAATAATGCACACTTAAATGTATGGATGGCTCGGTGTGCATGTGTGTATATGGTGAATGGTGTGTGTGCTTGCGTTCAGGGGTGCAACAAAACCTACCTTTCGAGGGGCTAACCCTTCAAATGTTGGGAGAGTGTAACGCTCACCTGGTATCCAGGGGGTTGTCACTCAGCCTGTTCTGACCTCTTACGACCTCGAACCCTTCCCTGGAGGCTATTTGACTGGAGACTGGGCCTGAAACACAGGATTGGTAGAGTTTAACTCCCTATTGTCTCTGTGTGCTTGAACCCCTTCTTCCCCGGGGTCCAACCCGTCCCTTTGATCCACAGCTCACCTTGTTTTCTTGGATAGTGTGCTCTCCGTCCTGCTTTCAGCGCAGGAGCGCGTTGATTGTTTTCTTGGATAGTGTGCTCTCCGTCCTGCTTTCAGCGCAGGGGCGCGTTGATTGATGCAGGCTTGTTGCTGCCTAGTTACTTCACTGGCAAGAGTCTGACAGGTAAGTATAATGAGTCTTTTGAACAGTTCTCTAACTTCGTTCCTTTCCTTCCTTAGATGATGGCCGGCTTCCGGGGATGGCGGCGTGCTGCTGAGATGAGTAGCGCTGAAGATGAGTGAGAGCGCGATGCGCGATGCACCCCTTTCGTATTTGCATTGAACTGAGTTCTTTTTCTGTGTCTTTTAGGTGCCGCAACGTTTTCAGGGTGGATGCCGGGTATGAAGAACAAATGCGGTGGGTAAGCGCGGTATGCGGCGCCTCTAGATGTTTCCACGTTAACCTGGAGTGTCTTTTCCCATATTGCAGATGGATCAGAAGTTCTGGAGACAGAGTTCCCTCAGAGCGGCTGGGATTCAGGTACGCATTTGAAGCTCGTACAGTATTTAAAAATAAGCGAAGATTTGCAGAATGCTTACTAATGCCTTTTTTCTGTTCTTTTCCCTTTTCCTTAGGAAGCAGCGTGCCGGGATGGGAATAACACCGCCGAAGATGCCCGCGGAACAGAACGAGCGATGAATGATGGGCAGAAGCACCGCAAGGTAAGGCTGTTCCTAACGGTGTTCTTGTTCTTGCAGGAGCTGAGCGCAGAAGAAAGATGCAGGCGTACTGGAGACCGTTCCGAACACCGTGAGTGTCACGCTGCAGGTTCAGAAAATGCAAAGCATGTTTCTCAGCCTGGGTGTGGCTTAAATAGTCTCTGGGTATCCCAGGTGTCTCTGAGCTGAACCACACCCAAAAGTCTAGACCGCACATGCAGTTCTGGGAACCGAAATATGTGGGGGCATCCATCTTGTCCCCATCAATGCACTACAAGTCCAATCCCCAATGTTATCCAATGGGAGTGAGTCTGGTGTAACAAGCGCCAAGTCTGTCTCCAAGTGGGTCTTTGGAGGGATGGAGAGGCCCTTGAGGGCCATGTAGGTGATCGTGGCCTGGCTCCGGCCTGACATCTTGGAGGGCTGGTGACATGAGGGGCAGGAATCATGACAGAGAGGCGCTAACTTCATGGGCGGTGAGTGAGGGGCATACTTATTTGTTTGGGCATCTCATTTCTTTACGCATTTTAATGAGACTATTCTAGTGCAGCTTCAATGTTACAAGCAGTTAACTCTCTCCTTTAAGGTTGAAAGCACCCACTTATGGACTGCTGTGAGAATGAGTGGTCTCCTGCTGCCTCTCTACCCTTCCAATCACTTCCCTGGCATGCAAGTATTAAACCCACATCACAATTTTAATTGCCTAAACAATATGGCATTTGAATGCAGGTACTAACAGTGAAATGCTTTATGTTAGTAATTGTTGAGCTCTTTTAACAGCAAAACCCAGGTGCCATTTAACATCTGTGTCCTGCTCTGTATGGCAACTGCTCTGAAGGTCGACCAGGTTGAGTCAACATAGCCCACAATTTCAGGGGGTTGGGCGAGGGAGTGCTGAATCCCAGTCAACTCAATGGTGTTGCACCAATATTTGCGTTTAATGCCTTGATTACTCATTACTCCTAGCCCTATTCTTCCTCGTCTCAGTGTGTGTGAGACAGTGCTTGTATATGAGGCAGAGTGCCTTATACACAAGTACTGGGATGAGGTAGAGGTACATGGAGGTAATGCCTGACTTAGCTACCTGTAATCATCATTACTCCTACTCCCACTTTTCCTCATCCCAGTACTTACCTATGAGGAAGAGAGCCTCATACATAAGCTCTGGGACAAGGAAGAGGGACATGGAGGTAATTCTGGGTCCAGGAGCTGAGTTTGGAGGTTGGGGTAGGGTTGGGAGGGAGAGGGGATGTGTGGGGGGGCAGGATTGTGCAACAAATCATAAAGGCTGTCCATGTCCAGACTAAGCAGGAGGCATGATATGTGGTATTAGTGGCTAGAGAGGCGTTTTGGTGTAGCCAGTCTAGTCATTCCTCAGTTTGTATGACATTTTTTTAACTGGGCATTTCTGATAAAGCAGTCCTGCTAAGTGAATTACCTGGCTAGACTGTCATGTGGGTGCTGCCAGTCTAGCCACTTCTTACTTCGGCTTTGTATATTTTTCTGGGCATCTGTGATCAAATGATATGATATAAGTCATTTATAACACGCCTGTACACAAATGTTTCTAGGCGCAGCAAGACAAGGGCGGGAAAATAGAGGGAGGACAAGACAAACAATCTTACTAGGCCTTGTGTCATTCAGATCGTGCAAGTGCAAGAGGGGGGAAGTGCAAGGCAGAGGAGAGGGAAAAATAGGGCAGCAATGCTCTGAGTGAGTGTAGACAGGGCAGCGCGGCTCTGGCTAGTGCAAGGAGAACAAGGGACTGTAGGGTTACAATTACAGCCCCTACGTACATGGTAGGCCCAGAGGCAGTGCAAGGGTGACTGATCAAGAAAGAGTCTGGACTCAGTGAGACTCTGAGGGTAGCCAAGAAACCAGTCGGTATAGCAGACAGGTAGGTCAGGTAGGTTAGCAGGGGAGGGAGAGAGAGAAAGCAGAAGAGAAGAGGAAAGGTTTGAGCTGCTTCCGGAACTTTAGGTGGTCTGGCTCAAGTTTGAGAGGGGCAAGGAGGCTATTCCAGAGGGAGGCGCCTGCAGAGGAGAGAGATCTACCACCCACTCTTTGCCTGGAAAAGCGTTTAACACTTAGAGAGTTGTAAGTAGCAGAGGAAAGGGCTTGAGTAGGAAGAATCTTTGGAAGAGAGCGTTGGATGAAGTGTGGGCCGCAGGCCCAGAGAGCCTTGTGGACAATGCAAGGGGTCTTGAACTTGATCCTTGCAGCAACTGGGAGCCAGTGAAGAGATCTCAGGGCTGGAGAGATATGATCCCTGGGCTTGAGGCCAAGGATACATCTCGCAGTCATGTTCTGAATTAGTTGCAGAGGGTGAAGAGTAGAGGAAGGCAGATTGAGAAAGAGGTTGTTGCAGTAGTCCAGCCTAGAGAGAACAAAGGCTCTGGAGACAGTGAGCTTCTGGGGGAAAGTGAGAAAGGGAAGAGTACCTTTGAGGAGGAGCAGCTGATAGTGGGACTTCCTGGCGACGTCCGAGATGTGAGGAGAGAAAGAGAGAGTGGAGTCAAAATGACACCAAGGTTGTTTGCCTCACTGAATGTCGAAGGAAGAGGGCCCCAACCGGGCGATCAGAGTGAGAGAGGGAAAGCAGGGGCAGGAATCCAAATGAGAAGGATCTCTATCTTACTGACATTAAGGCAGAGATCATTGGAGGCACACCAATCTTGAATCGCGGATAGACAGTCAGGAATGAGCAAGAGAGGAGAGAAGTCTGAGGGGAGGCTGAAGGAAATCAGAGTGTCATCCGCATAACACTGAAAGTTAGAGGCGAAGGTAGAGATCAGGTGGGCCAAAGGGGCCAAGTAGAGGTTGAAAAACCAGGGTGAGAGGAAGGAGCAGAGAGAAAGGGACCAAGTTGGACCTGGGAGGGGCTGTCCAAGAGGAAGGAGGTCAGCCACTCAAGGGCCTGATCCATGATGCACATCAGGATTGATCAGGATGGCGTGGTTGACTGTGTCGAAAGCAGAGGAAAGATCAAGGAAGATGAGGACAGAAGGAATGCTGGAATCAAGGTTAGAGAGCAGATCTTCACAGGTGGTCAGGAGAGCAGTTTCTGTGACTCTGGCAGTTCTGAAGCCAGACTGAAGGTCATGGAACACAACCAACAGATTCCGTGTGGAGAGTAAACTGGGAGATGGCCAGCTTTTCCAACAGTTTTCCCAGGAAAGGGGTGATGGAGATTGGGTGATAGTTTGCCAGGTAGGCAGGATCGGCAGACAGCTTCATGAGGAGTGGATGCATAAGGGAGTGCTTAAGGGGGGAGGGGAACGTGCCAGTGGAGAAAGTGTGATAACAGAAATCGGCCAAGGCTGGAGCGAGGGTGTGTGCGTTAAAACACATACTTATATCGTTCTGCTAGTGCAGTGTGCGGCATATCCCTTCGACAGCACGTTCATGGGTATTGCGCAAGCGTGATAATCTATGCCGGCCCAGAGTGTGGCGCGACCAGTGATTTGTTGTTGAGTTGGGGGGCCCCCTCAGCATGGCTCGCAGGCGGGCCCCCACATTTTGTGTTACAACACTGTGTCTGTTGTCACTGCCCGATCTCTAACGGTGTGGTGCAAGCTTCTCTCTTTTCTTTTCTCTTTTTCCAAGTCAGAGGCTGACACTGCTGAAGACAGTTACTTTCCTAATTGGAGGAAGTGCCCATCCAAGTTTGTTGAAGGAGCAAAACACACCTTCGCGTCTTATCTGTATGAATTGGGCAAGCTTTACGCACACTGGGCTGTAATTGTTGTCCATTTTTTAGACTGAATTCGGTCCTTTCACATGTGCTCAGTCTTGGACCACCTGACAGCGGTCAGCTAGGGTGCCACAGACCCCTACATTGTCCCACATGCTCCTCTGAAGCTCTGGGAAGAACCTTGCTTGTGAATGCATCGACATTCATCTCTTGAGTTTGCCTTCCTCCTATGCCCATAACATGCATACTAGGGTTTCTTGCATTCCTGACCATGGCCCTCTCCTCCTATCAAAGATACAGCAAATTCCTGCAACATAACACAGTTCTTTCTGGTGGAAGGCCCTCAAGCCTAAGGTAAGCGCAAGCTCTGCTAGTGCCTGAACCCTTAGTTCACTGTACAAAGCCACATAGATAGCTCATTAAATTCGGCCATCGCAAGGGCCAAATGAGGCCATGCCCCAACAGGATTTTGTTACCAAGTTCTACGCTGCTGCCAGATGCTGTGGACATTCGCAAAACCGAAGCTGGTGAAAAACGTTAAAGAAGCATTTAGCTAGATTGCCTCTGGCGGATGTTGTGCTGATGTTCATGACAGCATGCCCGTATGAATGTTCATCTGCCCCCAATTTCCTGGGGCATCGAGGGGTTCTAGGTGGTGATGCCCTGTTGATGTAGGTATCAAAGTTTAGGTAATAATCGCAGCAGCTGACGTCTCTTGCTAGGACTGCAGTCAGCCGAACACTGGTCTGTGGCTATTGTGATGGGACTATCGCCATTGCACAGTGTCCTGCCAAGTGGGGCTACAAATGTGGCAGCCAACCTGATCCCAAAAGTGCAACACGTTCTACTCTGAGATACTGTTCAAACCCAGCCAATTGTATAGGTATCCCTCGTCCATGTTTGGTATCGCTATGCAGTGCCCTTATAGTGCACACCTTTCACTGTTCAACATGCAGACCAACCAAACGGTTTGTCAAATTCCTCCTTCTGGAGCATGTCAACTGCTTACATTGGTCTCTGTTTAATAACCCAATTTTCAGGGCACCAACACAAGGGGTAGCCGAGATAGCGAGCTGCAATTACCAGTACGGAAAGCTAGAAAAACATATCCCCACAGACTTCCAATGGAACCCTCAGTAAATTCATCCAGGAGAAAAAAGACTGTAAATGCCAAATTCAAGATTACAATCGATGCAGCAGAAAGAGCAAGACATATGCTAACTGCTGCTCTTATTCTTAAACCTCACGCATGACAGAGCCTATTGGACAACCCAATTTTTATTTCTATTTGGGGATATATAAATATAGTGCGAGCCAAGCTACGACGTAAAGGAGCGCTGACATGTCATTGGGGGTAACATATGGGATATAGAGGAATGTTACAGTCTGTACCATGGGATGATCGACCTGTGGAAATGAGTTGTGATGTGGAAATTCAAGGACCCTTTAAAGCACATAGTTATTGTTTGGAATCGCCCTGAGAACTCAAGATCTTACTCTTCAAACATTAGCCTGCAAAAGAGGCAGAGTGAAGCTGCTGCATGTGAATAAATGGGTCTCATGGAGACCCTGCCCCTTCCTCTAATGTGCTTGGGACCGTTGGAAAGGGAGAATACAGGATAAACCCAGATAACCAAAATAAAAAGGGGACTAACCTCAGGGGGTCACCACAAAGGTGCCCATCCCCCTAGTGTGTAGCTGAATGGGGATGTTTACAAACCTACTTTGTACCTTGATGGAAATCCTCCCATTAACAGTAATGACTCCATGATAGACAGATCAGTCCTGAGTGGTTCACCACTGGTTCCATCATTATGTTCAAACTCACCATATACACAACAAAAGATTTAGTAAACTTGGGTTCAAATATGATTGCTGCACTGAATTTGGTACTGAATTCAGTTATGTAACTTTATGACAGCATCAATGCTGAAGTGAAATGTCACATCCTCTCCTGAAAATCAGTTGAGAGTATGTTATCTACCATGTGGAAGTGCTCTAAGCCTAACCATCCAAAGGAAAATTAAACATAGCATGTGATTTATTTGTAGATAATGAAGAGGAGTTGATGGGTGGAATTAAGATGTGTCTTCTTCGAACATAATAGAAATTCCGTCTTTGAGCCATAGCCCATCCAAAAGTGTATACACAAATCAATGAATGCAAAAAATCACAATCCAATAAAAGGTCCTCTTCAATAAAATTTCTTAGGACACTGCGGGCCTCATTATAACTTTGCCGGGCTGGAAACAACGTTGCCGGTAAGCTTAAAGGCACCGTTGCTTCCGGACCAGCAAAGTACATCTCTGCTGGGCGGGTGCCCTCTCACCCGGGAGGTCTGAACTGCCGGGTGGACCGGCACCCGCCCACAGAATTTCACTGAAGCATTGGCACCGTTATTACCGGTGCCAGTGTTTCCGTGGTCCCCATTCCCATAGAGTATAGGAATGGGGAACAACATGTTACCAGCGCCTGACTTCCGGCCGCCCGGGTTGTAATACCCCAGTGTTACCGGCAAGGCAGGCGCTGGTAACTGTTTACGGGATGGCGGCTACCTGCCGGTTTTACCAGCACGGTTACTGCCAGAACCGTAATGAGGCCCCACATCTGATTACTCCTTCCTAAGACAACACTCACTCAAAATAGGCAGCTCCTTCTCAAGTGATTTGAAAAGATGAAAAACAACTTAAAGGGAAGGTAAATAAGAAAAGGAGGAGAAAAAACAAGTATCATCTCTTACTTTGCTAACTAAGGGAAACATTGACAATCTTGCCACTCCTAGCTAGGAGCCAGAACCCAATATGTTTTTTTTTATTTTTTATTTTGCTTATAACTATTTATAGTTAATCTAATATGTTTTGACCTTGTTTTTATGCAACCAAAGAAAGAGACAGAAATAAACAAAAAATACATAATAAAACACAATTCGCATACAATTCATATAGTCTTCGATATAGAAAATATAAACATTTAAAACCAAGTAAATACCATGAAAACCATTAAGAAGCATAGCCAATTCATTTATATAGCAGTGCAAGTCAAATAAATTTAGGAGGAGGACCTATCCAGCTGTAATCTTTCCAAAAAGCCTACAATTGATGTTACCATTGAGGTGGTATGGCCAGCAGGACAAGCTTTCAAAAATTCTGTGCCGTTAGAATTGTAAGGATTTCTCCCATCCCTATGTTTCTCAACGGTCAGCCTTTTACCTTCTAGAGCTGAACACTGTTTCACCAAATGGATGAGGGTTTCATTGGCACCAGTTTGTCCGAAAAAACGGCAAAACAATTTGTCCCCTGGAAGTTATTGATATTTGCCGGAAACCTCTCTAGTCAGATAAAGATTCAACTTGAATTTAAAAAATGACCTTCTATCATATCTATTAGCATGTCTCAACTAGTAGGGGGTGATTACACCTAATTTTTTATGTTCCATGTTTAGGTGCGAAAGAGAGTGGTAAGAGTGAAATTCTTCAATCGTATGAATCCAGTCCTCGTTATACAGACTTTTTTCACTTTTACAGGATTATCAATAACGTCTATCTGCGACAACCCAATTTTACTTAAAATTTCACCATAATGACACAAATTCCTTTAGATAACATACTCTCTGCTGATTATTTGCCAGGCTCAAATTACAAAATAGGGAATCTTTGGCTGGGTTGAATATTTTCCTATAAAATGATAAAAGTCTCAAGTGCACTCTGCTGCACAAGTGAGCACAAATTTTATTCATATCGAACAACAGAAATGGGGATAGATTTTTGCAAACTGAGGACTTATTTCCAAATAAAACCCTTAAAACATTTTACATTTTTTGATATCCACTTAAAAAATGTTACAATGCCATATAAAAGCCTAGGTATTAACTTTTCTGCATAAAATGTAATTCATGGTTATAGAAAAGATTCCCAAATTTGGAATCCACATGCTTAATTTAATTCGACATAGCTGCTGCACGTGCTTTCACCCATTCCTTGATTTAAAAAATGTTCCGTTTGAATAAACCAGGAAGCCCAAATTGATAAAATTATCCACTTTTTCTAAAACCTCGACTCCAGATCACCATTTATACAGAGATTACCTAGTCTTAGCTGTACATTGCATGATCTTACTTTTTTGGGGGTTGATGGCTAGTGAATGTAGACTAGCATAGCTGTTAAAAGTGTCCAATACATTCCAAAATGGCCACCGGAGAGTGAGGTCATCTTTCCTTGAGCTCCGGGCTGGGCCAGTTGTTGCAAATGGAGAAAACAGACCAAGAAAGGATCCTACCGAATAAACCCATCTCCCCACAGGAGTGGGTCAAAACAAGGTCCTACATTGAAGTGAAGCATCATGCCCCGTGGCCCCTAGTTGAAGGGTGTGGTTCCAGGGGCCCACAGCTGGAGATTGCTGGGAGCCGTGGCATATACCGGTCAGATGGGCCCAGAGGGCAGATGGAGGAAAGCAGCGACTGTGACCAAGGACTGGCCGGCACGGCTTGCATCAGCCTGCCCTCACGGATTTGCTGGGGTGTGTCTGCAGCGCTATGCTGGAACTGGAGAACGGAGCAGACAAGCAGAGGGAAGGTATCGTAGATTTTGACCAACCTGGAAGGGGGAAAAGTGGAGAGGCACTGCTCGTTGAAGAGGAGGGGCGCACGACTGGCCCATGGTGACGTGGATGGGAGCCTTCATTTTTGAACGTTCGCAGAGGAAATATGGCAATGTGGCCGCGGTAAGGAGACTGGGTAATGATAACCATGAGCATTAGCTCACGGTGGAGAGGGAATATACCACTGGATATCGATCTGTAGATGTTACAATAGATCCTGATAAGCCTACGGACTGCCTGGGAGTGTGCAGTGGTCGGTGAACAATCAGAGTGGACAAGGCCTGAGAGCATATGTTCCGAGTGCGGGAAGAGCAATATGCAGAGTGAAAGCATTTCTGAAGGTTGAGGGGCCCCAGCTCCTGCATTTAGGGAGGTGAGCAGACTATAAAAGAGCAATACTAAATGACAAAGGCGGCAGAGGAGTAGGCTAATCCACTGGGGCCTCATAGAGACAACTGCCCCTCGCTCTTGTTCTTTTTGGAAGATTAACATCCCATCAGGAAACCCTTGACTGTATTGTGAAGGAGATTTGGGGCCTGTATAAGTGCTTCGATGACAGGAATGAAAGGGAAGGCAACCCCAGTGAGAAGATATAAATACCCTGGGGAATAGAGGACATCACAGAGCAGGACCTGTCAGGACCTGTCAGTGGTTTATGGTGAAGTGAAGCAGAATTCAGAACTACTGGAACAAATCTCAATAGCTACGCACAACCTGGAACTACAAACAGAAGATTATACAATTATACAATATAAGGATAAAAAGGTTTGGCTGAAACAACCACTGATGCCAACTTAAAAGCAGTGGTACAACAATGCTTTGCAAACCTTGTTTCGCACTCTGCACCTAAAGATATCCAGATAGATCATATACACCCGGTAGGCCCGAGAAGATCTGGGAAGGGGGACAGACCCCGAGATGTATTGGCTGCGCTTGCCTCATATGAAACTAAAGAAGGAATACTTAAGGTGGCCCGTAGCCATTCAGACATTACAGTTCATGGATCAAAGATACTATTATTCCAGGATTTGGCTGTAACTACGCAGCAAAAAATGAGAGCAATGGGTCCAATTACCAGGGTCCTGTCTGACAAAAAAGTCTCCTACAAATGTACCTTTCAATTTGGTTTTCTGTTCTCCTCGGACGGTAAACAACATAGGGCTACCACTTGTCAGGAAGGCCTATCCATATTGGGCTTGGAGGAAGAAGATGTGGTAACAGGAGTGGAGTGACGTGGCCCTATGGGGCAAGGAAGGAGAGCTTGGGAAGAGTCCAGACCACTGGGGAGGAGAGGAGAGGAGAGGAGAAGCTAATGGGCCCTCCCACTATGTTATGAGGGGATGGTAAACGCTGATGTGCCTTAGGAGGTTTAATCATGGAATAAGGAGGTTCAATGTTGAACTATGAATAAGAACACCACAGTATAAGACGGTATGTCGGGGGAGGTGGGGGTGAAATAAAGATGTCTCGGGCTAGTATGGGTGCAGGACTTGGTCAGTGAAGAAAACGTCCAGGTCAGTCTTGAAATGTTTGACTGATTTTTGGGATCGCTTGAGGGGTTAGTTCCCTCGCAGTTAGTTCCGGGTTAGAACACGGGCCGGTTCTCAAGAAGTATTGGGATGATCATAGGATACCAGGCCCGGATCTGGAGCGGGAGGGGCAGAGTGTTAGGGGAGGAAAGAGGAAAGGGGGTGGGATGCGGTGGGAAGAGATCACAGTCCTACAGAAGGAGGATTTACAAGATTAAATAAGCAAATATATCCACAAGGTTACAGTGGACATGAGAATCCTGTCTCATAATGTACGGGGGTTGAACACCCCTATGAAGAGGAAAAATTTAGAGATGCAGATAAGGAGAGAGCTGGCGGACATAATATTTCTTCAAGAAACCCACATTAGAAAGGAAGACAAGTCGTGATTCCGACTGAGTCATTTTCTGCCGATTTTTCAAGCTAATGCAAAGGGGAAGATGGCAGGGGTTATGATTGGTTTTAAAGATACGTTGGATGTCAAGGTTCTTCATACATTGATAGATCCAAATGATAGATATAGCTTCCTAAGATTAATTATAAGGAATAACAAGATAAAAATAGGAAGTTTGTATGCCCCTAACCACGGACAAGGAGAGTTTTTACACATAACGTTAGAGAAGCTGGAACGGTTTGCAGAGGGAGAGTTACTGCTAATTGGAGACTTCAATTTAACCTGGTACCCTAAGAGGGATAGAAGTGCTCAAATAACTGGCAAAGGGGTGGGGCTGATAGCTATATTAAAAGAGAGGTTCTTGATATAGCCCTGATGGACCTTTGCAGAATGAAAAAAGGGAATGAGAATGAATGTACCTGTCTTTCTCATCTCTTTCTCATGTACACCATACATTCTTGAGAATAGACTATGCTTGGGACACCCCAGGAGTGATCGGGGCATTGGTAGATCCAATGTCATTATCTGACCACGCCCCCCATGAAGGTTATACTGAAGGGATGGAAACAAGGAAATCGATTATGGACATGGACACTTGCCTTAGAGGTCTTACACAATTTGGTTTCACAGGAAACATTGAGAGGGAAAATTAAGGAATACTTCAAAATAATATCACACAGGAAGTGTCCTTAGACAATGTATGGGATGCTTTTAAAGCAGTGATTAGGGGTGAATTGATTCTACTCCAAATACAAAGGTCAAACAAAGGGATGGGCTGAAAAAAGAGTTGGACGAATTGTGTAAAGCACAAATGGACTTGGCCAACCTTAATACATAACCACATATTAAGATGTAGTAGCTCCTCAGGCGATTCAGCCCATCTGCGCTATGATGTATGTTCTGAACGTGTCTAACCCCCTATCTCAAGAAGCCCAACTCAACTGTGCACTGATTACCATGAGTTGCGCTATCGAATAAGCTTATCTTTGTAATTTGTATATTAAATGATGTTTACTACCTCCTTATCGATAATAGTCTATCTCTAATTGTGAATTGTGCATAGTAGTTCTCTAGACAAACTAGCCTACTATTTTTGCAACTGTGTCTAGCTATATCTTACCGCAGCAACTTAACACCAACACTACAGCATCGCTGCTTGCTTGTTAGTAATTCACCTTGTCTGCTCACACATTGCCTAGTGCGAGATTTGTATTTGTGCGCCGTATCTCAAAAGCCAGTGCAGTTTTAATTATCTTCTCCGGGCAACTACTCCACCTCCACACTTGTGTTCCCTCTGCTTGTATTGCATCTATCCATCACACTGAGCCCATACTGAATATAGCCTACTCTGCTAACGCTGAATCTAGCCATTGCTGACCACTGTGCCCATACTGACCTTAACTTACTGTGCCTATATTGTTGGCTGTAGCCCAATGCGCCCATATTGAATTTTGCCTACTCTGCCTATGCTGAATCTAGCCCACTGCAAACCACTGTGCCTAGGCTAAACTTAACTTACAGTGCCTCTTTTGTTGAATTTAGCCCACTGTGCCCACAATAAACTTAGTCTACTCTGCCTATGCTGAATCTAGCTCACTGCAAACCACTGTGCCCATGCCGAGCTTAACTTACTGTGCCTATGTTGTTTATTGTAACCCAATGCGCCCATATTGAATTTAGCCTACTCTGCCTATGCTGAATCTAGCCCACTGCAAACCACTGTGCCTAGGCTAAACTTAACTTAATGTGCCTCTGTTGTTGAATTTAGCCCACTGTGCCCACATTGAATTCAGCCTACTCTGCCTATGCTGAATCTAGACCACTGCAAACCACTGTGCCCATGCTGAACTTAACTTACTGTGCCTATGTTGTTTATTGTAGCCCAATGCGCCCATATTGAATTTAGCCTACTCTGCCTATGCTGAATCTAGTCCACTGCAAACCACTGTGCCTATGCTAAACTTAATTTACTGTGCCTCTGTTGTTGAATTTAGCCCACTGTGCCCACATTGAATTTAGCCCACTCTGTCTATACTGAATTTAGCCCACTGCAAACCACTGTGCCCATGCTAAACTTGACTTACTGTGCCTCTGTTGTTGAATTTGGCCCATTGTGCCCACATTAAACTTAGCCTACTCTGTCCATGCTAAATCTAGCCCATAGCAAACACTGTGCCCATGCTGAACTTAGCCAACTGTGCCTAGAATGAACATAGACTATCGCAGCCTATCACACCCACTCTGAATTTAGCCAGACCTAGCCTTCGCCAACTAGGTATTTACTTTAGCCTATCTGATCCAGCTTACTGTAGCCTGTACCAACTGCCTTAGTATGTATGTCATCATAACTCTGCTGTTATCCCTACCACTGGTGCTCATACATATAATCTTGATAACCATGGATTAAATTAAATACGCACCTTGTCTTACACTAAACAGAACCATGAGGCTTTGAGCTAGACTCGCTTCCTTCTATGAACCTAAAATGACCAGCAACACCTATTTAAACCACCGTACCAATTCTAAACATACCACTATGCATACGGCGCAAGCCGACATGCAAACTACCTCAGATGCTAAAACGAAAGAACACATACCAGTAATTTCGAAACTCCAGAGATCTCCTAGTACAACTACGATAACTGGAGCGCTGATTAATGCCAGATCTATCGTAGCTCACGCCACCGAAATTAGCCGATATTCTAACATCTGCCAACCTTGACCTCCTAGCGGTCACAGAAACCTTGCTGCATGAGGCAGCAGGCCCAGCGCTCACATTAGCGATATCAGAGGATTATCAACTCCTAAGAATAGACAGACCTAATACTAGAGGAGGTGGCTTAGCTATCATTGCTAAAGATAACCTGGATTTAAGATTATCCATGCTACCCCCACTAAAATCTTGCAAACTACTCTCGGCGAAACTGTCTATATCCCCATGCCACACTCTAACCATCTACCTTATATAAAGGCCGCCAGGACCTGTAGGCTCATTTGAAGAGGACATATCTAGCCTCCTAGCTAACAATATGAAAGACTCCTCCCAGATAATTATCTTAGGTGACTTCAATTTAGGATTTAACAATCCGGATGACAAACAAGCACAAGCAATAGCTACCATGCTCGCTGAACATGGCCACAAACAAAAAGTCCTCTCCCCTACCCATAATAAAGGTAGAACCATAGACTGGGTAGCCACCTTAAACTGCCCAACAGCTATCACTAAAATTACACCTCAACCCTGGACTGACCACCATCTAATTGACGTTAGCTTAAAACTAAACAAATAGATAAAGATAAAATTATGGCACCCCCTCTTATCACTAGATCGAAGAAGAACATCACACCAGACAACATCCTACCTCTTCTCCTTCCTGTGATTAATGCCTTGCCAAGTAACTCCGACCCAGACACCCTGGTGGATTCCTATAATGACACTATGGCTAAGGTCCTAGACACTATTGCCCCACTTAAGGCACGCAAGAGTAAACAACAGACTCACTTCAATACCTGGTTCACCCCCCACCTCAACGAACTTAGATTGGAAAAAAGAAAACTAGAAACCGTATGGCAACACTCCCCAATTGAAGAAAATAAACTAAAACCTTGTGCCAACAACTACAAGAAAGAAATTATCCAAACCAAAAAAAAAAGTCTTTAATGAAAGAATCTCAAAAGCATGTTCCAATACGAAGGAACTGTTTGTGATCCTTCGGGAATTAGAATCGCGCATACCTCGTACCCAAAGACAATCAATGGTGCACCAGCATCCAAAATGCCCTAGCAAATAAAATAAAAACATTGCAAACTAAAATTGCAGCTAAAAAAGCCTCTCTCCCCCTTGCTGAAATACCAACTAATACCATTCCTAATGACAAGCCTGACTTGGCTCCATTTAAATTCTCTAAAGTCTCCATGCAGGAAATTGAAAAAATCATTGCATCCCTAAAACTGTCAAACTGCAAAGGCGACAACTGTCTGGCCCAAATAATTAAGGATGCGGCCAGAGACTTAGCCCCCTTTATCTCTAAACTCATTAATGCCTCCTTTTCATCCAACACTGTCCCAAGTAGTCTAAAAGAATCCTGGGTTCTACCCCTGCTCAAAAAACAAGCGCTAGACCCTTCCATCCCAACAAACTACAGGCCTATCACAACGGTCCCATTCCTCCTCAAGATAATAGATAGAGTGGCCTATCATCAAATTCAGAATTACCTTGAGACCAACCAACTTCTAGGCTGCCGCCAATTGGGTTTCAGACCCCAGCATGGCACAGAGACAGCATTAATAGACCTTAAAACACACATTGATGAACTCTACGACAAAGGAAAAACAGCTGTGCTGCTCCACCTTGATCTGTCTGCAGCGTTGGACTTGGTGGACCATGCAGTGTTATGCAAAACATAGCTTGGGTCCAATCCTTTCTAGACAACAGAAATATGCAAGTCTTTTCCACCTCAGCATCTGCAAAACCAATTCAAACAACATGTGGGGTCCCATAGGGCTCCTGTGTCTCACCAACCATGTATAATATCTTTACTAATCCTTTATTTGACAAATTGGATAGACTGGGTGTCACCTATACAAATTACGTGGATGACACCCAGATCCTTATTCCCCTTTCGGGCAATTTCACTTCAGATACAGCCTAAGTAAACGAAATATACATCATCATTCAGGCATGGATGGCAACTCATGGCCTCTGCCTGAATGATGATAAAACAGAGATCCTGATCCTTGGCTCGGCTAATAACCTAAAAAAACTTGACACTAACTATAGTGCCTTCAACATTGATGGCAATATAATTACAGTCGCCAAAGAAATGAAGACACTTGGCTTCTACCTGGACTCCACGCTAACTTTAAAAAAACAGGTAAACTCCTTGGCCTCATCCACTGCTTACACTGGCAAACTCATTAGAGTAAGTAGACCCTTCCTCTCACTAGCAAGCTGCATTATCTTAGTTGATGTCCTCATCTTATCAAAATTGGACTAATGCAATGCACTGTACCTAGGAGCCAACAAATACATTAGCAACAAATTACAGACACTGCAAAATAATGCGCTCAGAACGGCCCTGAACCTTCCCACCAGAGAGCATATATCCAATGCTAGGAGAAATCACCACTGGTTGAAAATTAGTAATAGGATCCTCATTAAAACTGTGTCCTTAACCTTCAAATGTTTTAATAACACAGCCCCTCCATACCTGAAGGAAAGAATAATCAGAAAAACTTCTGTACGACTCACGAGGACAAACAACTCCCACTGCCTTGAAATACACAGATTAAGACTAAAAAGAACAGGAGGCAACAGCTTCCCAGTAAAAGTGGCCCAGCAATGGAATGCACTACCAGTGGAGCTCAGAAGGGATCAGTCCTGCTATAGCTTCAGACGCAACACCCTCACCTGGGAAGACGGCAGGGGTTATGATTGGTTTTAAAGATACGTTGGATGTCAAGGTTCTTCATACGCTTCAATGACCTTTAAGACTAATGATCGCAATTGTATGTATACGTGTATGCTTCTTACCTGTACCTCTTTATATTTGTATCTAAGCTTCTAAGTACGCCTCGTACCCTTCTATACCTGTAACTAAGCTGTAAGTATTCTTGTTATATTGTGTGGCCAGTTACCTAAGGGTTTGGTGCGCCCTACAAATAAACAAACAAACAAACAAACAAACAAACAAACATAAGAGCAGGGAGGGATATAAGAAAATAAACGAAGTACATAGACAGTTAGAATTACTTTGCACGATAAGGGCAGGGAAATCCCTACTTAATGAAAAATAATGGTATTATATTAAAGCTAATATAGCTGACAGATTACTCGCAAGACAACTGAAATGACAAAACTCAAATCATCAATTAAACGATATAAAACAAATCGACGGATCTATAGTCACGGAAACTGACAACATCGTACAATCCTTTTCGTCCTTCTACAAACAATTATACTCCACGGTATGCCCAAACTTTGTGGCGATAAAGCAGTTCCTGAATGAACTACAGATGCCAAAGATAACAGGGGATAGGATGGCATTAGAAGATGACATAAAAGAAGAATAGGTAGACAATGATAAAGACACTCCCTAGAAATTAGGCGCCAGGCCCAGATGGCTTTTTATCAGCCTTTTACAAGACTTTTAACAAAGAGTTGACTCCTATGTTAACAAAAGTATTTAATTTATTTCGGCATAGAGGGGCAATAACATGCTCCATGTCAGAAGCAAATTAACAAGGGGGGTCCTGGGAGTCCCTCTGCCAGACATTAGTCCTGGTTACGAGAGACTTACCCAGAGTCTTTAGCTCACTATCTTTCACAGAGAAGAAATATCCCAAACATATCAGTCTTTGTCCTGCCCTGGGGCAGTCCAGCACTGAAATGCTAGGCAATTCTCCTCTGAACAAGAGTACCAACAGAAACCCCAGACACGTGTTTCGGTCTGGTTGGACCTCATCAGTAGGGTGGATCTGTGCCTCTCTAAGAGTAGTGAGCAAGGGGTCCACGTCTGGATTCCCCTAGTAACTTAGGGTGAGACCCAAAGTTACTTAAAAATGCAAATTAACAAGGGGGGTCCTGGGAGTCCCTCTGCCAGACATTAGTCCTGGTTACGAGAGACTTACCCAGAGTCTTTAGCTCACTATCTTTCACAGAGAAGAAATATCCCAAACATATCAGTCTTTGTCCTGCCCTGGGGCAGTCCAGCACTGAAATGCTAGGCAATTCTCCTCTGAACAAGAGTACCAACAGAAACCCCAGACACGTGTTTCGGTCTGGTTGGACCTCATCAGTAGGGTGGATCTGTGCCTCTCTAAGAGTAGTGAGCAAGGGGTCCACGTCTGGATTCCCCTAGTAACTTAGGGTGAGACCCAAAGTTACTTAAAAATGCAAATTAACAAGGGGGGTCCTGGGAGTCCCTCTGCCAGACATTAGTCCTGGTTACGAGAGACTTACCCAGAGTCTTTAGCTCACTATCTTTCACAGAGAAGAAATATCCCAAACATATCAGTCTTTGTCCTGCCCTGGGGCAGTCCAGCACTGAAATGCTAGGCAATTCTCCTCTGAACAAGAGTACCAACAGAAACCCCAGACACGTGTTTCGGTCTGGTTGGACCTCATCAGTAGGGTGGATCTGTGCCTCTCTAAGAGTAGTGAGCAAGGGGTCCACGTCTGGATTCCCCTAGTAACTTAGGGTGAGACCCAAAGTTACTTAAAAATGCAAATTAACAAGGGGGGTCCTGGGAGTCCCTCTGCCAGACATTAGTCCTGGTTATGAGAGACTTACCCAGAGTCTTTAGCTCACTATCTTTCACAGAGAAGAAATATCCCAAACATATCAGTCTTTGTCCTGCCCTGGGGCAGTCCAGCACTGAAATGCTAGGCAATTCTCCTCTGAACAAGAGTACCAACAGAAACCCCAGACACGTGTTTCGGTCTGGTTGGACCTCATCAGTAGGGTGGATCTGTGCCTCTCTAAGAGTAGTGAGCAAGGGGTCCACGTCTGGATTCCCCTAGTAACTTAGGGTGAGACCCAAAGTTACTTAAAAATGCAAATTAACAAGGGGGGTCCTGGGAGTCCCTCTGCCAGACATTAGTCCTGGTTACGAGAGACTTACCCAGAGTCTTTAGCTCACTATCTTTCACAGAGAAGAAATATCCCAAACATATCAGTCTTTGTCCTGCCCTGGGGCAGTCCAGCACTGAAATGCTAGGCAATTCTCCTCTGAACAAGAGTACCAACAGAAACCCCAGACACGTGTTTCGGTCTGGTTGGACCTCATCAGTAGGGTGGATCTGTGCCTCTCTAAGAGTAGTGAGCAAGGGGTCCACGTCTGGATTCCCCTAGTAACTTAGGGTGAGACCCAAAGTTACTTAAAAATGCAAATTAACAAGGGGGGTCCTGGGAGTCCCTCTGCCAGACATTAGTCCTGGTTACGAGAGACTTACCCAGAGTCTTTAGCTCACTATCTTTCACAGAGAAGAAATATCCCAAACATATCAGTCTTTGTCCTGCCCTGGGGCAGTCCAGCACTGAAATGCTAGGCAATTCTCCTCTGAACAAGAGTACCAACAGAAACCCCAGACACGTGTTTCGGTCTGGTTGGACCTCATCAGTAGGGTGGATCTGTGCCTCTCTAAGAGTAGTGAGCAAGGGGTCCACGTCTGGATTCCCCTAGTAACTTAGGGTGAGACCCAAAGTTACTTAAAAATGCAAATTAACAAGGGGGGTCCTGGGAGTCCCTCTGCCAGACATTAGTCCTGGTTACGAGAGACTTACCCAGAGTCTTTAGCTCACTATCTTTCACAGAGAAGAAATATCCCAAACATATCAGTCTTTGTCCTGCCCTGGGGCAGTCCAGCACTGAAATGCTAGGCAATTCTCCTCTGAACAAGAGTACCAACAGAAACCCCAGACACGTGTTTCGGTCTGGTTGGACCTCATCAGTAGGGTGGATCTGTGCCTCTCTAAGAGTAGTGAGCAAGGGGTCCACGTCTGGATTCCCCTAGTAACTTAGGGTGAGACCCAAAGTTACTTAAAAATGCAAATTAACAAGGGGGGTCCTGGGAGTCCCTCTGCCAGACATTAGTCCTGGTTACGAGAGACTTACCCAGAGTCTTTAGCTCACTATCTTTCACAGAGAAGAAATATCCCAAACATATCAGTCTTTGTCCTGCCCTGGGGCAGTCCAGCACTGAAATGCTAGGCAATTCTCCTCTGAACAAGAGTACCAACAGAAACCCCAGACACGTGTTTCGGTCTGGTTGGAGATAGTGAGCTAAAGACTCTGGGTAAGTCTCTCGCAACCAGGACTAATGTCTGGCAGAGAGACTCCCAGGACCCCCCTTGTTAATTTGCATATGCAAGTAACTTTGGGTCTCACCCTAAGTTACTAGGGGAATCCAGACGTGGACCCCTTGCTCACTATTCTTAGAGAGGCACAGCTCCTCCCTACTGATGAGGTCCAACCAGACCGAAACACGTGTCTGGGGATGCTGTTGGTACTCTTGTTCAGAGGAGAATTGCCTAGCATTTCGGTGCTGGACTGCCCCAGGGCAGGACAAAGACTGATATGTTTAGGATATTTCTTCTCTGTGAAAGATAGTGAGCTAAAGACTCTGGGTAAGTCTCTCGCAACCAGGACTAATGTCTGGCAGAGAGACTCCCAGGACCCCCCTTGTTAATTTCCATGTCAGAAGCAACATGATCTTGCCAGGGAAACCAAATAAGGACCTAACTCAATGCAGTCCCTACCGACCTATAGCACTATTAAACATAGACGCTAAAATATACACAGGGATTCTAGCTGCAAGACTAAAACACATCCTCCCTTCTTTATTATGATTGGACCAATCAAGATTAATTTTGGGGAGACAAATTTGGGATAACATTAGATGGGTTATACATCGGATAGAGTAAGTAACAATTAAACATGTCCCTGCAACATTGATTTCCTTAGACGCTGAAAAGGCATTTAATAGGGTTGAATGGTCGTTTCTTTTTGAGACAATGAAACATATGGGTTTCGGCCTGAATTTTATACAGATGGTACAGGTAAACTATACGAATCCAACAATGCGTCTTTCTATTAACTCTTGTTTATCCGACGCCATGAATATTCAACGAGAGACACGACAAGGTTGGCATCTATCCCCCCTATTATACACATCTATCTGGAACCATTATTATTCGCGATACTACAAAATACAGTGATAAAGGGCATACCTTTTGGAGGGGAAGAGCACAAGACTGCAGCATATGCTGATGGTATGTTAATGACTTTGGTAGAGCCCGAGACAACATCTGAACTATTGGGTTTGAGTATCTCAAAAGAACAAACATATAACTTGAATAAATTCTCCTCTTTTCGGAAGTCAGATAACAACCTAACTTACCTAGGGGTAAAACTGGCAAGCAATGTTGTCCACCTGTACAGAGCAAAGTATCCTGACTCTATAAAGAACATACGAGAAGATTTTCAGAGATGGACCCCTTTCAAGGTGTCATGGCTAGCTGGATGTCATGGCTAGTGGGTCCTGATGAATTGCTACATGCGGTACAGATGAGTCAGCCATAGTTTTTTGACAGGTCAGGCGACCATTATTCTTATGCATCATGTTACCAGAAATTAGATTTGTAACTGCTTGAGGGCCTTTTGTCTGCATAGCTGAGGAGACAAACCCTTTTTTCTGATCCCATCAGAGGAATACTGTGTGCTCCCCTACTAATGTGTGTCTTTTCTACTTCCACATCAATGACCTCCTGGAATAGGTTTGATTGGGTACCTCTTTCAACCTTCTTAATTGTGGCGATTGTGTGACTTTGAGAATTTGACCTCATTACAGAGACTTTTCTCAGATCTAATTTCCTGCCCTTGTTGCTGCTGGTTTCTAAGTACTATTACTGATGGCTGGTTTGTCCATGTTCATAGGACTTTTCATGAAGACTGTTTGTGAAACCTCTTCCTGGGTGGCTCATGACAGTAAGCCACTGCAGATTGCTTTTTTTGTGGCAGTTCTATTTTTTTGCAGGTTGTTTTCTGATCGCTTGGTTGGGAGAGATATTCTGAGACCTCCCCTCATCCGTCGGATTCAACTAATGATCAGAGTTAGTAAGAACAGCTAAGGGGTGCAGCTCCTCAGTATTCATAGGCTTCTCCCCGGATACTTGAGGAATCTCCTCTGCTGTCATCAGCTCAGCATTATCTACCCCTGCTTGCAGGATGCCACATACCGAGGCCATTCTGAGCACCTGGAAGAGGGCATCCTGGGACTCTGTTACAGTTCTGGTATCAAGTACCACTTTCTTGTTGGATTTAAGATGTTGATAAAGTCTTTGGGTAAGACATTTCTGGCCAAAAAATCCTTAACTGTATTTTGTATTCCCATGTTATTACATTTAAATAATAGGGACTCCAGCAAAGTCGTCTGAGTTTTCAATTGTACTTTAAGACCTTCATACAAAGACACCAGGATGCTTAACACTTTGTTTATTTCTTCTAACACCAAGTGTCCACTCCTTCCGCTACTCTTTCGCCAACATGCCATGACATAGCCGACAGACGTGGAAGGGGATGAAATGTTGGGGTAGAAGCATTAAAATAAAATGACCTCGGGTCATAAACTGAAATTTCAGTGAGGTCTGGCGAGTCGTGTCTTTCTTTGTGCCCCAGACTCTCTTCCTCAAATTCCCCACGCAGCTCTCTGTCTCTTTGCTACCCTCACTAGCCTCTGTGTGGTGCATAATTAATGCTCCTTGGCTCAGGTTAATAGAGCAGACATTAGGAACTGCTTCCAGGTGTTGCAAGGGCATTAGCACTGGAGGAAAGTACGTAGTAATCTTTCCGCAAGACTTTTCCATTGAACCGCTACATGCCGAGGGCCCAATAGTAATGGTTTCCATGTTCCGAAGGTAACGAGTGTCTTTCGCAGCCCGGACACTTGAAGCGTCTTTGCCGGAAGACATTGGGAGCAGTAATTCAATGGCAAGTTGTATGAGTTCATTGTCGGTAACTGAGCAATCCGGGCTCATGATTTCACAAAGAGGCAGAGGAACCCTAGACAGGCTTTGCAGATTGTACATGCAGGGGGAGAGGGGGCACACTACGATGGACGAATGGGGAATACAGAGCACAAGAGAAACGATGTCAAGTACACACTCACCAATTTGGGATTATGTGTAGGCTCTAGTCATCCGCTAAGCCGCCTGCCTCCGTCGCCAAACTGCAGCTCTGCCAATACAAACTGCACATTCACTGAGCGGGATCCGCGCTGTGTGTGCTATTTTAAAGTGTTTGGGCCTCATCACAAGTTGGGTAGTATCCTGGCAGTAAATCTGCCGGGATACGGCCCAACGCAAATAGCGTTGCTGCATCTCGGTTCAGTGATATTAGCGCCACATCCCGAGTTGCGGTAGGCTTAAGTCTCCATAGGACTCTATGGAGCATTTTCAGTGTTATTACCGCCAGCGCTAATGGCGCTGCGGTAATAGCACCGACACTAATGGCGCCGCAGTAACAGTGCCAAAAATGTGCAGAAAGTGGGCAGATTTACCTCCAGCCAAAAGCTGGAGGTAAATCTCCAACTTTCTGCCCAAACTTGGGATTGGGCAGAGCGGTAATGAGGCGGTAATAGCTTTACTGCTGCATTTTTTACTGCCACACCCAACCTGTGATGAGGCCCTTTGTCTGCTCCGCCTCTGCAGAATAACACTGTAGAAAGACTCTGTCAAGTCGGGGATCCAAGATCCTGCTGTACTGCCTATACACACTCTACACACTGCGCGCTGTGTGTGCTGTAAGTCTTCGCCTGATACACTTCCACAGAATAACACTGTAGAAAGACTCTGTCATGGGCTGATCCAAGAGAAACTCCTGCCGCACTGCCAATACACACTGCACACACCGGCATCGGACATTGTTACTGATAACCTTATACAAGGGTCTGAAGATGCCTTGGAGACAGATCCTTCTATGTGTGATCAATCTGATGGATTCATCACCTATTCCCCGGGGGTGACCACCTCCCATTTGGCAGGGGGACGGCAGCGGCTGCCTGGTCCTGACCATGGGGGTGGTTATATGGGGGAGGATCACATGGGATGGGACAGCTATCGGGGAGAGGGGATGGCTCCACTGGATGAGATGCAGTATTCTTCTCTTTTCCCTGAATAAGACCTTCTAATATCAGACTTCTTTGTGACTTGTTGTCACCCAACAATGTCTCCTTATTGTAAAAATCAGAAATTCCTTCTCTGTTATATGAGACAAAACTCCATGCATACCTCAAACATTCACAACACACATAAAACATATTTTGTTTCTGACATTTCTTTCAACATCAGTTTAGAAATCAATTACATCTTTGTACTTCGGCTCCCATAAAGCCTCAAGTGCTGAGACGAAGAAGAGGAGGGAAGAAATGATGCAAACCAAGACAAGCCCAAGGACTAATGTGCAGACTAGTTGTTCTGTTGACAGCAAAGAGCCCGGAACCTTTAAAAAGGGCATCCGCAATATCAAGCAAGGCAGTACGGGAGGGAACCATGCAGGAGAAAGCCGACAGAGAGAAGACGGACACATCCGTGCGGCAGCTCACAAACGCGAGTCACACATACCGGTGTGGGGTGAAGGAGGGAGAAGTGCAGCAGACATACCTGACGGACTTTGGGAGCATAGAGAGACACAGCAGAGCACCTAGAGGTATGGTCATGCCAGGATACACCATTATCCAGTCCAGGCTACAGAGAGAAACCGACAAGTGAACGCATAGCTGTGGGAAACGCTGGGGAGACGTCTGCATCATGTCAGAAGCCAACCCAGGGAGGAAGCTTCACCACAGAGGCACGCCATAAGTCAGAGACACCGCAAACAGCCAGTGAGTCTGCCTATGGCAAATGGGGACCCCGGGGCGTACCAACACCAACATAGTCACGTGAATGAAGTATGTGAGATTCACATTACATACAATGCTCAAAGGCAATTTAAACACAGACAAAACCTCATAGTAAATCGATGTTTGAAAAGAAAATTTAACAAATATCTCTGCATGAGATGTCAATGTGGGGGAGAGCTGAAACAAGTGTTATCACAGGGCCCGCAACAGCGGCCCTGTAGTTATGGTTAAGTTGCTCAACTCATAGAAAGAGCACTGTTTGGGTGCCTTATAAGTTTGCCCCCCTGGACGAATCCTCACCAGACTTTGCAAAATCATTATATGGCGACGTCGGAATGCAAAGTTTGGTGCAGTTTCATCCGGGGGGGTACATTTATATGGGGGCTCCCAAAATGTTTGAAATCCTCATAGACACAATGGAAAACATGTTTTGCTCGTGCATACAGCCCAACCCGCTGGACGGATTTGCACCAAACCTGGGCAAGGAGCGCCAGCTTGGACCCAAAAGTATGCTTTTGCAAATTTGGTATAAATCCATCCAGTAGTTTTTTTAAAGAATTGCCAAAAAGTAGGGGGAAAAATAGTGATATCTGGGTTTGTCCGTGGACTCGTTTCCTGATTTGGAGTCCATGGACACCCCCCCGGACCAATCAGAGAGCAGCGTGACATTTCGGACATCATAAGCGACTGCTGATTGGTTAATTAAAAATATGAGGTGCAACAAAACTTTTGAAACTGATACCATGTTGGATTTGCAAACAGTGCCCGCAGTCTGTGGACATTGCGGTAAAAACATATTAAAAAACACAACATTTCACTTGTCAAACAAATGAAACTATCTCTGGGAAGGTGAGGGGTGATGCGGTTGGGATAGGATATGGCCATAAAAAGCCACAAATTTGGTATTTCCATCTGCATCTGAGATGTTCGTGCACATTCCTGTGATGTTCGCGGACATGTGAGATGTTCAGGGACATCCATGCATATTCTTGCATGACAGGGTCGCTGAAAAGCAGTTTTTGGATGGCTTATAACTTTGGCTCCACTCAATGAAACTGCATGCAATTTATCAATATCATTTTAGACCTGACTCTGAATGGTTCTGAAAGGTTTGGTGCTATTTCGCCAAGAGGGGGCAAAATTAGAGGGGTGTCCCAACATATCTGAAAGGGTTATAAATTTGGTGCCTTTTCACAAATCTGCGCAGAAGTTTTCAAAGACGTTTTTGACCCAGATTTGAATGTTTTGCAAGGTCAGGTGGGATTTCATCGAGTGGGGGCAAAATTAGAGGGGGGGGTCGCAACATTTTTAGATGGCTTATAACTTTGTTAATGTTTGATGAATGCACAAAGATTTTAGAAAGATTATAGACCCAACCTTGAATGTTTGTGCAAAGTCTGAATGGATATTGTCAAATGGGGGCTAAGTTATATGACTATTTTTTGTATGTACATTTTGACACTAAAAAAAGGAGCATTGGCAAGGACCGAAACCATGGTTTTGCAAATGTGTCTGTGTTTTACTTTTTGACACGTGTCTTGATCTAGGTACAATAAATAGTGATATACCTTAGCTGACTGAGGTATAGCCTGTGGCCATGGGCAGTGGCCAGATTAGCTAGGTCATGGCCATGAGCACAAGTGACTGGCAATGGGGTTAAAGTGGGCATGGCCACCAGGGACCGGCTATGTGGTAAAGTTTTTCGAAATCAGGATAGGTTTGAATGGGAAAAAACATTCTGCTCATGGCTATAGCCTGAAGTGCTGGACAGAATTGCAGCAAACATTTGCGAGGAGCATCAGCAAGGAACTCCAAGCATGGTTTTGCAAATCTGTCCTGTGCTTTATATTTTCTAAAGTGTCAAAACGTAAGTACAGAAAATTGTGATATAACTTTGCTGCATGGGCAATGGGCCTGGCCCTCGGCAAGGACAAATCTCTACTCTGATTTTCCTATTGGGGAATGCGGCATTGCCAAAGCCCATGCCCCATGGATTGTGGAGACTGGCCATGGCAGCAAACCATGAGCACTGACCATTGGTTACGTTATGAGGGTGGACACTGAACTAGGATGCAGGGTAGGTTCAGTGGATAACGGGGGTGGTTTGGTGGGGCTGGGGTCATGGTCGAGCCTCATGCCCTAGGCAATTCAACCATGACTTACATCCCCAGCATGCGCTGCTGATAACGACACACATCAGTATGCGTTACAAAAAATATGCTTGTTAGAGGAGGTTTACAGTTCTTTCATATTTGTTAAAAGAGGAATTATTAATAACTTATATACAGTGATGTAACATCATGAAACATTTTCACTCATAAAAACCTTTGAAAATCACAGTAAAAACGTTGTTAAAGGGACCGAAAAACCAAAAACCCCCAGAAATTTGCCAGTTATGGTAAGCTAAGCAACCATAACTCGCGCCTCCACCGTGCACTGCTAAGATTAACAGACTGGACATCACAACATATAATTGATGACATCACTGATAAGATCACAAATTAAATTAATTTTGATGAAAAGTCCCTATAAGGAGTTGTGTTTATAATGTTGGCAACAAGATGTCAGGGGTGATCGGAAGACCTATCATGAACTACTTAATGTATTAAAGAACGTACTCATCTAAACAAAACATTACATTGGAATGTTGTTGTTAATACAGGAACCTAATCATACATACACATAGACAATGGCTTCAGCATGCACCATAGAAGTCCAATATTTTTAATCTGGTAATTTTGGATAGTAAAATAATGAATGCTATCTTATATGTAATTTTTGTATGCTCTGTAACTTGTAACCGTCTCCTTTTCCACTAGCCCCCAGATACCCCTCGGTCAGGCACGCTTTATAAATAAAATAAATAAACAATCAGAGCTTTGTGTAATGTTAAACATGGAATAAATAGCTAACAATTCAAGACTTACTGCACACTTGTGTTAGTACATCCAATACATAGCGCGTTGAAATAGGTATAGGTGCTATACCATATATATGGTATAGGTGCTATATAAGTAAACATTACCATTTACATTACCATATGAAGACCCACAATGCATACAAATCAGAGGCACATACAGGGAAACTAATGGAATAAAGAAACAACATCGCCAGAAAATGTCAATAACATTAAAGTTCATGTTCATGTTTACAAATTGTGTGTTTAAGGCCTGCTTATTACTCCGTGTATGTGCACCATGAGGTGAGACCAAACCCTAAGGAAAGTACTTTAAGAACATACAACAAGGTTAACGTCTAGATATTTAGTACCTTTTCAATTTTCATATTCTGACTGTCAGTGAACAAAGACACCTGGCCTAGATATGTCAGTGCACAAAAACAAGCGACCTAGATATGTGATGTCATCAGTGTTGTCATCAATGACATTTGTGATGTCATCTTTGATGTCTTGGGTGTTAATCTTAGCAGTGCACAGTGGTGGCATAAGTTATGGTTGCTTAGCTTACCATAACTGGTGAATTTCTGGGGGGTTTTGGTTTTACTTGTAACCATAACGTCCCTTTAACAAGGTTTTCTCACTGAATTTCATAGGTTTTTATTAGTGCAACTTAACTTTTTCACTGAATCCTAAGTAAATACATTGGACTAAACAAAGCAGATGCTGATGTGGTATATTGAAAAGGACGGTGAAGCTAATAATAAGTCCTGGGAAAGGGAAGACACCAGGCAGCTGACATTTGGGGGAGAGATAGTTTTCAGGGAAGTATATAGGGGATCTGTAAAACCCCAAAGCAGGATTCCTAGCAGGGGAGTATACCCGGTAATCCACCAAAGTTGTGCATAGACTTTAAAATTGTTGCAAGATACCTGCCAGTGGAGTATACCAGGGGAATCTAAGAAGTCCATAGATGAAGTCCCAGCATTCAAATATACAAGAAATTTGAAACCATCAAGACATTTGAAACCATATAAGAACTCTAATATTGGAGGAAGATACCTGGCAGAGCAGTATACCAGGGAAACTGAAGAGCCCCATGAAATTCGAAATTACATTAAGAACTCTAACGTTCGGGGAAGCAGAGGCATTGCTAGCGGGGCTGAGGGGGTTATAGCCCTGGGTCTTTTGGTTGTAGTCCCGGATAGAAGCTCAGGGCTTTACGCCGCAGGTCTGCAGCGAGTACTAAATAGAGTCTCGACCTTTTTAAATGGCAATGGTCTCACTCTATATCCAGCCAAATCCAAGACCATTATATTCACTAACACTAATAAGACCAAAATCTATTTGTGGACTATTTCTGACACAAAGATACCTCAGGTCAATGCATTTAACTTTCAAGGCTTTCTATTCATCAATCAAAAAATGCAGTTACATTTGAACCTCAGAATGCACGAAAAAGTAAGAACTTGCATTGCACTGATGAAAAGGGCAAGGTCAAGATGTGAATTCTCACTAGCACCTCTGCTCGACTTCTATAGGCTCACGGTTACTCCAATCATTCTGTATGGTGTCGAACTCCCACCTAGAATTGGACTACAATCCTGGAGGTCCATGTACAAATATAAAAGCCTAAGATTGTTCGACACAATTACAAATGAAGAACAAACTGCAAAACCTTTTATCCGCCTCTTGGACAGCTCACACTCTTCCTTTCGGAATGGGACAACCTAGCCCCTTCTCTACTCTCCTCCTCCTCTCAACTCCTCCTGCTGGGTGACCTCAACGTCCAGCTTAACTCTCATGACTTGTCAGGACCTTTCCGCAACCTATGTGACTCTCTTTCCTTCTCTATTCTACCCTCTGGCTCCACTCACATCGCGGGTCACACGTCGGATAATCTCATCTCTAGTGATATTGCACTCTCTATGCCTCTCGCTACCTCTTTCTCTTGGACTGACCACTCTTTTCTATCAACTCACCTGAAGCTCTCCTTTCCTCTGGCAGCAACTCACTCGGCACATCCTCCACCTACTCTCCTCCTCACATTCCTGCAGCTGACTCCCATCCAGACATTGCTCTCATGACCCTTAATCTCTCTCTCCAAAACTCTTGATATTCTTGTCCCTGTCATGAGGGTCCGACTGAAACCTTCCAAAAAGTGCAACTCTTGGTACGACTCTGACCTGTCTGCCCTTAAACGCAAGTGCAGGGCAGCTGACTGGAAATGGAATTTGTCTGGTGGACCATCTGACAAACTGGCCTGCAGCCTCCTTCAAAGGCAATATCGACTCTGCACCTGCTCCAAGAAAAGAGTCTTTATTCAAGCCTGCATCTCTGCGGCATCAAACAACACGGCCGAACTCTTCAAAGTCTGCAGAATTCTCCTCCTCCTATGTCACTCTCACCCAGGACCTCTGCTCGGCCCTGGCAGCACACTTCACCACAAAAACCCAAGACATCCTCTCCACCCTCCCCTCCACACTACAGCACACACCAGCACCTGTGCCTCCCTTGGCCCCACCTCCATTCTCCTCTCCCGTCACACCTGATGAGGTCGCCAGACAAGCCCGGTCTATGAATGCCTCATTCAAGCAGGTTGACCCTTGCCCTTCCAGAACCAACAAGGACAACATTGACTCCCTGGCACCAGCCTTGGCTGACCTTTACAACCTCTCCTTTTCCACTGGAGTCTTCCCAACTGCTCTCAAGCACAACCATGTGCATCCTCTTCTCAATAAACCCTCTGCTGACCCCTCCATTCCGTCAAACTACCACCCGATCTCTATCACTCCTTTCCCGGGCATACTCCTTGAGAAGTTGGCTATCTCTCTGTTAAACCTGCACACGGAATCAATCAGTTGTTTCCACAACCATTAGTTTGGCTTACAGAGCATCCAGAGGCACAAAAACTGCTCTTCTGAACACCCGGGAAGACCTGCTCTCAAATCTTGACACTAACACTCCTCTCTGTCCTAATTCTCCTTGAGCTCTCCTCCGCTTTGACACGGTTAACCACTACATCCTGATCTTACGGCTTTGTGACACCTTGGGAATCACTGGTCCGGCTCTGGCTTTGTTAACCTCTTTTCTCTCTGACCATCCATCCCACGTTGAACTTGGTGCCTTTCTCTCGACTATCACCCTCTCAACCTGTGGCGCTCCCCAGGGTTCTAACCTATCACACTATTTCTTCAATGTCTACATGGCTACCCTTGCACGTGTGATTACCACTTTCTTCTCTAATATCCAGTGTTATGCGTATGACACACAACTATCCTTCAGGCTACCCTCAGCTGCCTCCTCCTGCTCACTCATACCTAGGAACTGTCCGCCATTCAGTCATGGTGTTCTGCAAATGACCTTTGTCTCAATGCCAGTAAAACTAAGATTGTTTGCATCGGGACACCTACTCCTGCCTTCCCCCTCTCACTCTGGCCACTCTGCCTTGGCCCCGCACCTACCCTCACCTTTGAGGCCAAAAACCTTGGGGTCATCTTCGACTCCACTCTCTTCTTCTCCTCTCACATTTCTGACATCTCAAAGAAGTCTATCAACTACACCTCCTCAGTGGCACTCTACCTTTCCTCACTTTCCCCCAGTGGGTCACTGTCTCCAGAGCCCTGGGTCTCTCCAGGCTGGACTACTGTAACAGCCTCTTCCTCAACCTCCCTGGTTCTGCCCTGCGCCCACTGCAACTCATCCAGAACTTATCCTTGGCCTCAAGCCCAAGGACCGCATCTCTCTGGTGCTGAAATCCCTTCATTGGCTCCCTGTGGCTGCAAGGATCAAATTCAAGACCCTCTGCATTGTCGGCAAGGCTTTCTGGGGCCTGGTACCTACTGAACTTCAGAGCTGCCTTCCTTAATACTGTCCCTATCGAGCCCTTCACTCATCTACCTCCAACCTTCTGTGAATGAGCCTGTTCTCTAAGCATTGATTTGGAGGGAGATCCCTTTCCTCAGCAGGTGCCTCCCTCTGGAACAGCCTCCCTACCACCCTCCATCTTGAGGCTAATATCCTTAAGTTCCGGAAACTCCTCAAGAAACTACCTCTTCTCTTCTTCCTTCTCTCTCACCCTATCCTGCTAACCTAACTCTCTGCTCTCTCGTTATCTCCCTCCTTTCCACAAAGCTTACTGACTGGCCGCCTGTTATACTTCAGAGTCTCACAGGTCCCAGGCATCCCTGCCAGTCCCTCTGCACTTGCTTTAGGGTCCTCCACCCACACTGCACTTGTAAATAAACTTGAGAGCTTTTCTCTCAGCACTTCACCAGTCTCTACCGACTGGGTGCGCTTGGTCCCATGCCCCGCCCTTGACCTTCCCGCACTTGTACTATCTGTATACAGCACGGCCGGATGATCGTTTTGTCTGTTCTCCCTTGTTTTAACCCCTTAATGTGCACTTAAAAAAATGCAGAATCACAGTCAGGCCTATTTGCTGTATCTAAACTGTTAAATGTATCATATTCACTTAATCTGCCTGTGCAGACCGTTACCGTCTCAGAAACTTAAGGGCTCTGAGCGACTGTTTTTTTTTCCTGTGTTTCCACCCTCCTTGAGTGCTTTGAAACACTTGCCTGTGTATAGGCGCTATATAAGTAAACATTACCATAACATACCAGGATCTCATCACTTTAAGAAGAAGTTTCTTTCTAATGTGAACAATGCAATCGTAAATCTGAGTAGGAGGTGTAGGACGTACATGGACAAAATGGAAGTCTTAAAGTCCACTTTGAAGAAGTGGGACAGGATTTGGGACATCCAAGACCTACAGAGACTAAAGAAATATCGGACCTGGGCCCATTTATGTTCGCCTCAAAAGGAACTAAGACCTTACCATAAAAAGTTTCCATCAGCGAAGTACAGACAACAGTACCTAAGATTTAGGCAAAATTGTTTATCCACAATGGAGATATTAGGACCCCAACTAAACATTCCATCGAAGCGTCTCTATTGTCGCCTATGTTCCAGAAACCTAATACCATCTGGTCATGGAATGTACACACCTTATGAAGGACAGGATAACAGCTTTTGAACCCTACATTGGATCAGGATGATGACTGGAAGACAGGTCTTAATTCTGCTAGCAATGGTCAAGTTCTTAATATTAACATTTGAACATCTAGACAGAGTAATTACAGAGGGAAACCTCCTTCTGGAGATATGCATCTAAATCATAGTTTAGCTGGTATTCGATATTACATTTTAAAATTTACAGCACACACCTTGGAAGCAGTGCTTTTAGGATAATACATGTTTCTGGGTAAAACAAATTCTCCAGGATAGGTGTCCCTTCTGTAGAAGAGGACTTATAGGGCAAAGACAAATGTTAGAGTTGCTTGTGCAATAATTTGACTGTTCAGCCCTGCAAGAAATAGATTGAATGTCAATTCTGGTAATTTTATTCCTATTGTTAATTCAGGAAAGGACTTTTTAGTGTATAGATATTTTAAGCTGTTAAATGTTTTGTATAGATTTTGTATTGATTTGTTGTATAAGGTATCTTGTATGCTAAAAATTCAACAATAGAAAAAAGGGTTAGTATCATCATTGGCTGCCCTTTATCTGGTAGGCACGCCTTGAACAACCCTTAACTACATAAAATACAGATAATAGCATAATTCCAGCAGTGGATAGGCTTCTGCAACAATGTATAGTCCACCATTACATAGGCCCTGATGATTGTTTGGCACTCTCTCCCAACCTTGCATATTTGGCTTGTTAGCAGTACGTAAGCAATGAAACCCAGGTGCAAGCGAACAACGTCAGACAACTGCCCTCCTTAGCTAATTAGCCTACCATCTCTCATCAGTTAAGCACTAAGCCAAGGCTTCTTCTCTATGGTTGACTTTGCTAACTGTTCTCTTCCTTGGAGCTTTAAAGGGAGTGAAGGTACAATGCTATCTTCGTCTGGAGCTTTATGAATAGGCCATGTCTTCTGGTCTTGTACAACGTATGAGGAGACCATGACTTTGTCCATTCTGTGCTTTCATTTAGTGCTATTTGATTCAATTATATTGGGTGCTATTACTCTCCTTGGCCTCAGGAGACTTGGTTTCCCCATCTTGCATGTGCTTTCTGCATCTTTTCTTTTTTCTTTTTTTTTTCTTTCTTGTTTATTGGTTCACAAAATGCAACCTTAACAAATCAATACTTTTAACAAGTGAAAGATGAAATCAATATATAATTGAGTCCAAAAAAAGAATTAAAAAGCCCACCCACAAAAGGAAAAACAGAAATCCAACAAATACATTTAAAAATGTGATAGTTCCTTAGTCGGTTGTGCCACAAAAGCAAAAGAATTGTATTCAATCCTTGAAATCTAATACATTTGTGAGTAAAGATACAGTTCATAAAATAATTAGTATGACAAGTTGTGTGGCCTAATCATATTGTCCAGATTTAGTCTCATGCTTTTGATAAATGTGACTACTGAAACCACCATAGACACTTGTGTGCCCTCTGTACATTTTGCCCAAAATGATTCCTGGTCTGTACAAACAACCGAGTCAAAGGGCCTCATTATGAGTCCGGCGTTAGCCATGCCAGGAAAAACGGCATGGCTGCCGCCGTAGTAATTTTCTTTCCGGCGCCCGGCAATGGGGATTTACTGGGGCATTACGGCCCCGGTGTTCCTGGTAATTGCCCATTGCCGGGCGCCGTAAAATATTACTCCCCATTCCCATTCGAGTCCCATTGGACTCAATGGGAATGGGGAGGGCGGGTGCACCGGCACCACTCATGAATGGTGCCGGTGCATCTGTCAAGGTCTGTGAGCAGCTGCCTTTCCGACCGCCAGGCCAGACCTGGCGGACTGAACGGCACCCGCTTGCTGAACTCGTAGTTTGCCGGTCTGGAAACAACGGTACCGGCAAGCTTACTGGTACCATTGTTTCCGGATCGGCAAACTTGTAATGAGGCCCAAAATATTTTTGGAAATAACAGCAACTCCTAGTTCTTAGTATAGAACATTCTGTTAGTAGATGCTTCAAGGTTTCAATTTTGCACTTTCCCTGCCAACCTCTTCTGTCTAATCAGAACCTCCTTGGTGGGAAGTAGGTTCCCACGGAACCTCAAATAGATTTTAGCACCGGGAAATTTTACCAAGTAAGGAACCAGAGTCCCCCTACTTCTATGTTCATGTTGCAGGGGAGGTAGGCTGATATATTCATGCAAGCTTTCTGTGTTTGCACACCAGTCTTATTCAAAAGGTTTTTTTGGACCCTTCTGGATTACTTATCAAGTGATCCTTTCCCAATTCCAGTCTGCACAGTAGAATACAGCAATCAGTGAATTCTGCCAATGTAGGTACCTGGCCAGAATTCATAACCTCAGCAAGAATTTGGTACAATGTGTTGTCGCAGTGCCAGAGAAATTTGGAACACAATAGCAAAAGATGCCAGTGGCCTTTCTCTTTCAGGGAATGGAGTCCAAATTCATGTCTGATGGCACTCACGGGCACAGAATTATGGTCCCCCAAAACTTTGCGCCAGAATAGACCCTCAATCCGAGTAAGAAAAACCAAGGCCCAATCTTCCAGCAACTCAATTCCATATGGTAATTTTGGAGTTTTTTTGCCTTCAAAAAATCAAATTAGAGGATAATTGAGAATTTACAGTAGCGGAAACTTGATTCTTTTCCATTGTGTAATATAATGTTCCGCTTTCCCCCTAAGATAATTCATGAGGAACTTTCTGTCTGGAGAACTTGTCATTGGAAAGCCAAGATAGATGATTGGTTTGATCCTTTCTAGGGTGACCCCATTCGCAGAGCAACTTAGCTTGGTTTTTTGTGCTATCTTTACAAGCGACATTGTTTTTTTTTGCATTGATCTTAAAGTTATTTTCCCTCGCAAAGCCTTCAAATGCTGCCAAAAGGCTGCATAGCCCTGTTTGGGTGCAGTCCAACAACACAAAATCGTCGGCATAGGCCAACCAATTTATGGGAATGTTTCCAATTTTAGGAGAGCCATAGGAAGCTCTCTCCAACAATGGGCCCACATCTGCGAAATGTAGGTTAAAGATACAGGAGGCAAGAATGCACCCCTGTCTCAAGCTATTAGTTGTGGGAATCTTTCCAGAAAGACTGCCCTCCATGTTTAATCTGACTTGCACATTAGTGTCCTCATGTAATTTGATGACCAGCTTTTACAGACCCTCAGGAATGCCCCATTTCCAAAATTTTCCGCAAAGTCGGGGTCTAGAAATTTACTTGTACTGCACCAACATCTCGCATGCATCTGGGCGCCAACACTGAGGCACAAACTGTAAATGTACGGTACGACAGGACACATCTGGGTAGGTCCCAGGTTGCTATATGTATTACAGCATATTTTCCTTTTTGACTAGATACTGAAGACAGGTCAACACATGCCCATTCAAGTTTGTGCAGTGATTGTTCAAGAAGCTGGTCTGAAATGGGGATAACACGTTTTTACTTTGAACCCAGGCTTCCAGATGTTTCAAAATGAGACTTGCGCATATTTTACTGTCCGCATCTATAAAACTTCCGGGATGGTAGTTTTTGGTACCAGATCTACTTCCTTTTTTGTAAATCGGAATAATGTACGCCGTCTACACATTAGTGGTTAAGTTGCTGTCTTCAGGATGTTATCAAACATGAGCTTCAAGATCTGCCCACTCTGACATGGCTCCCTTGAATAGACTGTTGGAGGTTACTTGCTCTCTTAATGGCCTCAAGTACATCATTTATGTCATAAGTAATGGCGCCCCTAAGCCCTTTATCAACCACATTACACCTTTCATGAGTAGCCTTTTCTCTTACTAACTACCCTTCAGTGCCATAGATGGCTCCAAGATGCTGAACCCAATCCGCTTCCGAGACGACATTGATGATATTTTCTCCAGAGCCTTTATTTTGGTTCTTCAAGAAGGCCCAGAAAGATTGTGAATCTTTCTTCTTGAGATATCTCTTTGGCGTCTGACACAACCATAATTGCAAAGTGATTTCTAACCCAATTCTTATATTTTTACTTGATTTTCTTAATTTGCTCCAGACACTCATTTTCATACCCATATCGTTTCTTGATTTGTCATATCAAGAACCTGACGTCCTTCTTTTTTTCTGCCACTGCCTCATCATATTTATGTGTTTTCTTATTGGAGGATGATTTAGTCTTGTCCTTATTCCGTTTATCGACATGTGTGGTCTCTATAATGTCCTGCAAAGAATTGCCAAAATTCTCATAGGTAAACATCAACAGTTTCCACTCATGATTGCTGTTCTTGACTGCATCTTTGACTTCTTCATTCACCTTGTCTATCTTCTTGTGTTGGTCCACAAAAACAGCTTCCCACCTTCACACGTATTAGGTTCGATAACTTACAAAATGTCGCCAGGACAATTTGTCTCCAGGAGACTCGGCTGATGGAATCGCTCGCAATGGATTGATACATTGTGAGCAGACAACTGGCAAGCAAGGGCACGAAGGGGAGGCCAGAAGGGGGTCTCGTGACCATGTGTAGATCTGGTAGCTGTCTAAAGTTCACTAAAAACATGACCTTAGAACTTGCCTCATGGCCACTGAATGGTAAACTCACACCAAACTGATGTCCTTACAACCCTTAATTTGCAATAGTTATTGGCATGAGGGCATAGAATTGCTAGATTATTTCCTTAAAGCCCTCTCCACTTTCTCTGTGGACTGGATGGAGCCCCACAATGATGGGCACGTCATTGTCCTTGGTGACCATGATTCAACTTGTCTTGATTTGGAGGCAGATGCAGCCCTGTCATCTAAAACACCCACATGGAACAATACTGACTTTGTGGACTCCCAATTGTTGGGTTTTAATGGCAGAAAATGGAAAAACTGCTTAAATAATATGGGGTTGTATTTCTTAAACGGCTCCACTAACGTGGATACAGGGGAATATATTACATAGCACAGTGGTAACAAGAGATCTGCCGTGGATTAGATCTCCCTGGTCAGTTTTCTGATGACCAAATATAGTGATTGCAAAATCACTAAAAATTCCTGGAGCAATCACAGTTTAGTGACTTGCTCGTTCAACTGGCCAACGGGAAGAGGTCAAGGGAAGTATGATGACTCCTTTTGTGCCTTACAGTTGCTTCTTGCTGCGGCTTCCTTGATTCTGAGCCACGCAAATATCCTTTGTTCTTGCACAAATCTGTATTCCAGCGTCTGTCAGCTCTGCAGCCTTGGTTTTTCTCCTCTCGAGGCTTCTCACTTACTATTATATGATGCTGATGTCCATTTTCTCAAAATGGCTGCTTGACTCATGTTAAATTTCCTACTTTAGCAAGCTTCTACATTGTCTTATCTACCTTGTGTTTCTGTATATACACCTACTGCATCTCTTATTACTTATCTTCTAAGCGTATATGGTTTTCTTCTTATTCGCATATAGGTTTACTTTGTTACTTCAGTCACATCTTCAATCTCTGGATATCCGTACTTCAGGTTTAGTGCGCCCACGTATCTTCTCTTCTTCATGACGTCACTTCACACCTGTCAGACTTTACTTACAGTTCTTCTATGTCCAGTGGTGTCTGCAGGCTCATGTCTACTGCATAGGTTTGGGAATACATTTGATACAGTTGTCTAAGTGCATAACGTTTCTCATACACTCAATGTGGTATTGGGAAGATACCAGGTGTCATGCACAGGGTTCTCTTGCAGTTCTTCCTGACAGAGGTGAGGGTGTAGGCTCTATAAACGAGGTGGACATCTGCCTGTCACCAAGTGAAACAACGTCCTCACCTGAATCTTCTTCTGATGAGAACACTACTTCCTCGTCAGACTGCGTAGTAGAGCCTTTCTTCTTTGTAGTTTTACATTCTTTGTAGAGAAATGGCCGACCCTGGTAAGTAGGCACTATGCCCACTTTGTTTACAGCTAAGGCAGGAGACTAGCCTTCCGGAAGCAGCCGGTTGCAAAGGGAAAAGGCCTGCAGCTAAATGATACTGTGATGTCTCCACAAACACAGAAGGACACACTGTAGCGTAGGAAGAGAGGAGTATCTGAATCGAGGAGGAGCCAGGAAGGGAAAGCGTGTCAGCGAGGCAAGGAGCAGTGTACTGCAGCAGCAGCCACTGGAAAGAGCAAGGTGAGAGCAGCAGGAGCTGATAATGCTGAGGGACAGCAGAATGCGAGGAGGGAGAGACAGCAAAAAACTATCGTGCGCACCAAGGAAACAGCAAGAAAGCACTATGGTTGCAACGCAAAGAGGATTGGGAGGAGCAAGCATGAATGGGAGCGCGGGAGACCCGGAGACTAGAACGCAGAAGCGCTTTAGAAGGAAACGTAAAGGAACATTAATGGAGGAGCCTCCACCTCCTCCAAAGTCTCCACGAGGGCCGCCCAATGACACTACCTCTCTACACAGATGGCTAGTCAAAACTGTTGATTAAATGCCCCTGTAAGAGGTGTTGTGTTGGGCTACATTCCAGATGCATGGTAAGTCAGGGTTTGTATATTCAAATTGTGTTATGTCATTCCATATGGTGTTTATGTGCCTCCCTGGGTTTCAGCATCTTGACCGATGTAGCTCATTTCTGACAGATCAGGTTGATTTATTGAGGCCTTCCTCCATTGACCTCTGAGTCACTATCCAATATGGCTCTCTTCTGGATAATAACATATCCCCATTCCCCCTTTTCCACGACAGTCTTACCTTTTGTAATACAAGCCATTGAATATGAATATATTGTGATGACTGTGCTTCAGGAAATCCTTCACTATTTCTGTGCACAGTGGTCCTGCTATGATGTGGGACCAGTGCTCCTCTATTCAACATTGATCTACACCTGGCATGCCTAGGTCTTCACTGTTAGATGGGTCTGGTGCTAGTTGATGCTCAGAATTGATTGCACCTGAGTAGTCAATAGGTTTCCAATGTACAGGGCCAGTAACTGCCTCAGTGTAACTTGTTAAAGGTCATTTTAGATGCAGCACCATAAGCAAGGTTGTTAAAATGGAAGACGTTTGCTATGTATATTTAACATAACAACACAACATAATGTACGGCCATTATGAGATTCAGGGAGGAACCTGTCATTGTTGCCTAGAGCAGCAGTATTGGAAGCAAGGTTTTCTTGGGATCCCAGGAAGACAGAACAAACGTTTCATGTTGAGGGTGTCAGATTTGGCAGCTTTTGGATCTGCTGGAATAAAGAATGCAACCTCCTACCTACTGGTCATATTCTAGCTATGCAATGAAAGTAACATAAATCAAGTTGGCCCAGTGGGAAGTCCTATTGGGGCCTTCTGGAATGAGACAATCTCGTGGTCACAAGTACCTGGATGATTCCCAATCAATCCCTGCCCACCTGACACACTCAGACATGTACTCAGCTCAGGTGAAGGGCAGCAGAGATCGGGCGAAATGTATTTCATTTTTATGGATTATTTTTAAAGATCACCTTTATCCAAGGTGCTGCACATGACTTACACACTAGAAAAAATATAGAAAAATTACACCTAAGGAATGAAGAAAATGATATGATATGATAGGTTATTTATAACGTGCTTAATACCAGGAGGTTTCTAAGTGTGGACCAGGGGATCGAACCTGTGTTGCTGCGAGTCGTCTTGCTTCCAAGGCGAGCATGTTGCCCCTGAGCTATCCTCCCGAGAAAGTCGGGCGCAAACCAAGAGTTCGGAGAAAGCATGGAGAGGAAGAGCAGACTGTAAAAGATAAAGTTTAGACGTTTCTTAAAAAGAACAAGGTTAGAACAAGAGAGAATATTCAGAGGAAGGGATTTTGATATTTTAAGAGCAAGTAATTGGAAGCAACGAAAACGTGAAGAAGCACAAGGGGGACAGGGGACAGAAAGAAGGAATTCAGATGAAGAACGAAGAACCCTAAGATGATATAAGGAAACTAAGGAAGCCAAATATTAAGGAGCCAAAGCATGAGCACATTTAAATACTAGACAAAGAAAGTGGATCTCGAATCTAGCTCTAATTGGAAGCCCATAGAGTTGAACCAGAAAAGGAGAAATATTTGAAGAGTAGTGTGGTCCAAACAATAATCTAACTGCTTAATGAAGAACACAGCGTAATGTTAAGAGAACATAAGCTGGAAGACCAATATATAAAGAGCATGCTCACAGAGCCTATTGCACTCCGGGGTATAGCCTGGAAGCTGTCAAACAGGTCACAATCAAGCATGAAGTGAATGCCACCACCAAGCAGCCAATGGCAGCGCTGAGATGCTCCCCAGTATGATGAAATTAGGCACAGGCATAGAATGGTGTCAGGATATCCAGGCTCAAAGAGATAAACAATAAAGACACCATTAATCACTCTAGATTGTGTACTTGGGGTCAGGTGGATATCTCATGCCTATTATATATATATAGCTCAAATCTAGCTAGAAAGCAACAGAGCGAAGTACAAAATGGTGGAGACTACAGATATTGAAGTACAGGGATAGCCGGGGTTGAGGACAGGGTGTGGGGAGTGGGAGAAGGTCTCGGTGGAGGTGCTTTCCTGGGATCTATACGCAGCAAAGTGTTCATTAAGTAGTAGGGTGTCAAATCACTCTGATAATGACAGAATGACAATTTCTCAATGACTCCAAAATTGTGCATGTATACTAGGAGATCCTGCACCCACTTGTAGTGGCATTCCGCTAAATATGCCTTCATCTTGCAGGTTTCTTTTAACAAGAGTTAATGCACATGCAACTATACCTGCAACAATGTTTCAGCAATAACATCCACATAGGTGGGAATTAGAGAGACCAAGCAAAGAGGGAGGTCTCAAAGGCCATTGCCGACCAATAAAACTGACCTTTAATGGAATTTTAGTTATTAGCACCCTGTCTTGATATCCTGGGTGCAAACAGAATTTTTTGAAGATGTGAAACTGCAAAGTGACTGTTTCACAAGTTTTTAAAAAAAGTACCCACAGTATTCATTACAAAATAGGGACGGGACCTACTGCCCGTTTGGTGGATTCATAGTCAGCCATGGTAGCTGGTGGCAAGGTGGATCCACGAGTGGGGCAAGACCAGTAACAGTGTTGGGCAGACTGCGGCTAAGGGCACGCAAGATGGAGGGGCAAAGTGGGAAAGCATGGGAGGTTCTAGGGTGCTAGGGAGCGTTGAGCAGGAAAAATATGGCGGTGGGTGGTGCGCCTAGGCCATCCGAGAAATTGGGTTGTGGGCCCTGAATCATCTGGTAAGGACATCATTCTGAGTCCTCTAATTGGCTGGGACACACCATGGTGACGATACTTGTTAAACTGTCCATACTACATGTGCTTGAGAGCGACATATAAACATATATTTTCTTAGCACACCACTGCAGTGCATTGGGTGCCTGAAAGCAGAAGCCAGTGTAAAACAGGTGAAAGTATAACATTATGCAATTGTGTGTGTGCGCGTGCGTGTGTGTGTGTGTGGGGGGGAGGGGTGTGGCTGCGCGCGCCCGCGCGTGTCTATATGTTGGTCAGGAGACAATGGTACTTCCAACCTGCCATGTGTTGGGGAGTTTGGAGAGGGCTTCATTGGTATGGGCCATTATTCTGGGAGCAATGTGAGCCCAGCATGGAAATATTCTAAGGGCAATGTGAAACTGGCCTGCATGAATTCTCCATGGTTAAGGTGAATCTGGAATGGGGAAATTTACTAGGGCAAATCTGTGCAATTTCCCCAGAAACATCACATTCCAATGTGCTAAACTGAAGCAATATAAAACTGGCATAGCATTGTAGAAACTGGCATACCAATGTTATGGACACAACGCAAACTTGACATAGTCAGTTTCTGAAGGCAATGTGAAACTGGAGCAATGAGAAACTGAGTTGGCACAGTTCAAAATAACATGCCAATGTTATGGCAACATTGTGAATTTGGCCAGGTCATTTTTAAGAGGCAATTAGAAACTGTTACTCCCTACCTTTCACCCCATGCCAATATACTTTGGCATAGTAATTGTTTTGTGGTATGGTGAAACTTCAAAGGAACAATTTTCTTGGATAATGAGAAACTGGCTGGGTCAATTTGTGGGGACAATAACCACCAGGACATTCTGCATAGCTGGGGCAATGAGAAAGTGGCAAAACACTGTTGAAAGTGACATGACAATGTTTTGCGCAATTTGAAACGTGCATGGAACGATTTGTGGTGGGAATAAAAGAACTGGCATAGTCGTTTAGAACTTTTCTGTAGGCCTTGTGAAGATGTCCTTTTAATTTCCTGTGTGTGCTGGGGTGGCATGCCTGTGTGCTTATCTTGGCAATCAGAAAATCTAAATGCACTGTCAAGTTGTCATGTCATACTTTACATGGGATAATGTTGAGGGTGCAGTGTAAAACATCTTGTAATTTAGTAGTGGCGATACAACTGTCATGCCATGTAATTGTTCCCAGAAAACCTCTACGTCAATGTGTGCAACAGTGGCAAGGTAAAAGTGCATCACATGGTTTACACTGGCATGACAATTTTCTGGGGACAACATGAAGTTAGTATGGAATAGTTTTCAGGGGTCTAGTAAGAAGCAGCCATAGTCACTTTATTGGGAAAGGGTAAGAAGGCCTAGTACATTTCTATGAGCAAAGGGCCAATGTGAAAAAGGCAAATACATTTTCTGAAGCAACATGAAGCTGGCATGGTAATTTATTTTCTGGAGAGCACGGTCGGTAGTGGCATGACAATGCTTTTTAAAGAGGCCCTACAACTTGAGCGCAAGAAGCAGAAACTGACAGGCTGGGAACAGGCACTTTTGAGAGCAGCACGGTTAGCACATTAAACAACATATTGCTAGCAACAGGCTGGAAAATGTAAGTATTTAATATGATGGGCAGAACTATGGATTATTTGAGCATCCTACAGATATACTTTGGAAGTAATCTTAAATGTGGTGATAGCACCCTGGCACATAATGGCTATTCTGATTGCATGTATTTCTTTGCCTCTTTTAATTGTGCTTTGAAAACTAAACAGGACAAATGTTTTGCATTCTTTGAGAACGGTCTAGTTAGATCTCGTACTGCAAAATGTGCTACTGGGGCCATTTCTACTAGTATGCTAATTCATGCTAGTTGTTCTGGCACGCTATAGTTTCCACCGCCTTAGTGAGGTGCCACACACATGTCTACGGTGCATTCAGTGTTTGTATTGGGCTCACAATCAGGCACACCCAGGATTGCTGCTGTGATGAGTTGATCCTGGGTACTGTGGAAACATTTGTCTTAGCAGCATTAAAATATGTCATGTGTTCCCTCTCAGAATTGTCAGCAAATGATATGGTCTCGCGAGCATAGCTCAGCAGGGTATGCAGTGATAAAATCGCTGCAAATATGTCGCCTGTACAAAAAATCAAGGCAAAAATGCGTGTACTCCATTACACCATTTAAGGGGAGCAGGGGTTGTGGGGGTATCCCCCGCTCCCCTTAAAAGATATAATGGGTCCGGGGGTTGCAGAGATGTCGCCCGCATCCTTTACATGCATTGCGGCGGAAAAATCACAGCGTTTTTGCTGTGATATTTTGTGTCCACGGCCATTTTTGCCGCGATTTTAACACATGAAACCCTCCGCAACAACGTGCTCGCCTTGGAAACAAGACGACACAGAGCAACACAGGTTCGATCCCGGGTCCGGTTATGAATAACCTATCATATGGAGTTGTATCCGGTTTCACTTCAAAATCGTGTCCTAGAATGCCGCATTGGCATCACCATTTTCAAAATGCTCTGAGTGGGAGAACTCTCCCTGCCTCCTCCTGGGCCCATCAGGCTTGTTTTTCCTCTCCTGCTGGGTCTTGGTTGGGGTGGGTATTTACACCCACCCCTTTTCATCATCAGCAAACGGCAAGGAAAGCTCAGGGGAAACGTGCTCGCCTTGGAAGCAAGACAACGCGGTGCAACACAGGTTTGATCCCTGGGTCCGTGCTTAGAAACCTCTGGGTATTAAGCGCGTTATAAATAAACAATTATATATTATTTATATATTATATATATTGTAAACTGACTGAAGCTTCCACTTTATTAGAGTGTAGGTGAGTTGCACATTAGGCTTCCCTTGCGCAGCATATCCATCTTCATGTTACTGAGTGATAAGGTGACAGTACAAAGGAGAGAGCGAGAGAGAGTAGAGAGAGAGAGACCAGGAGCGGGTAAGAGATAGAAGAAGAGCATATAATGAACAAGCATTGGCAAAGCCAACACTTTGGGCTTTTATGTTTATGTTTATTGAGTTTATAAAGGGCTTTAATCCAAAGCGCTTTACAGTATAACAACAAGGTACAATAATGAAAGAAGCATATTTACAAACATGAAACAAACCAGTGATACAGTAAATGTACTTAAAAGGAGGGGAAAAGGGGGAGGGGAGAGGTAGGTAAGGAAGGTTCCATGGTCTGATTTGAGGTCAGTGGGAGAGGGAGGAAGGAGGGAGAGGAAGGGAAGGGGAGGAGCCCCTGATGACCTTTTTGACTTTTATGTAGGCATGGCAACGGCATTTACCTGGCACTGCTATAAATGCACTAGGTGAGCAATAGCTGGAAAATGTTGTGATTACCTGTGCATATGATTGCAGTTCTGGCAAAGGCCTAGCTAATACCTACAGACAAGCTGCAACTGTTGGCTTTGCCAATGCATGTTTTTAAAAAGACTTCAGTGCAAGGAACAGAATTACATAAGGTGGCCCAAGGCAGACTTGGTTAAACATTTTTATTACACCAGTACTGCATCCACAGCTTCAAGTAATCCATAACCTCTCAGCTCACTGCTTAGAATTAACAATGGCAGGCCAACGTTTGTTGTTACTGCTTGATAGAGCCAGTTCAAAAAGATCCGTGCAGGATGCCTTTTGTGTGGAAAAGGGAACATATTAATGAGCGTGGCCATAGTCAATGAGTGGGTAAATAATCAAACCATAACCAGAAGCTGGGGGTGCCTCCTTATTGGTCACCTCTCCTCTAGCTGAATTTAATGGTAATGTAATAGTTTAGGCTTGTAGATTGCGCTTAAGCACCACCCGATAGCCAAAAGTAAAAATATGACATTAGGGTCTACTCTGTGGCAGACATAAGCCACATAAGCCAAGGGAGTTGGTACTGCTGATTGCATAGCTCTCAACTCACCCGCTTTTGGCGGGTGTCACCCGCCTTGAAAGCAGATGAATCACCCGCCAAGTCCCTGAGGCGCCCATTCACTTCTATGGGCCTCTCACCCGCCAAAAAGAAAATCGGGTGTTTTCACCCGCCTTGGAGACAAAAAGGGTTGGGAGCTATGTGATTGTGGGATTGTTAAGTTCAACTTGTATACGACATTGGGTGGCGGAACAGCTGGGAGGCCATGCTTGTACAGAACCACCAAGAGGCCACATGTGCTGCAGGCGCTCTTCAGAGAAACATCAGTGTGGATGTTTTTTCTCGTTTACTCGTGAGAAGAAGCACGCCATAACGCTGATGAACACCAAACAGGGAAAACGTTGACGATCTTTGAAAGAAATCGATCTTTGATTGACAACTGCATTTTTTAAGCGTCACTCTCTTCAGATTAATAGTCTTATCAGGATTTGCTTGGAGCCTGAAGCCCGAGGCCTAGCACGGCTTAAACACGCCCATGCCCGCCCACACGCTCGTGTGTATTGTATATTAATGGGAAATGCATTGCTAAAAGCCCGGAGAGCTGTGTGGCGGATTGTATTTATTTTTTTATTTATGTATTTATACATCACACCTAGCGGCATCTAGGCGCTAACAAGGTAATTTTTACTTTGAATTTAGGAATATGGTTACAAACGTACAGCTCTTCAATACAAATGGTACATAGAAATTCAGGGCCTGATTCATGGAACATTTTCCTATGGGATTGCACCATTATAAAACACTTCCATGAATCAGGCCCATAATATTTATAAAATATACATAACAAGTCACTACGCAGATTTACATGATAGGAGCCTGCTTCAGTGTGCTTTTACTCGGGGTCGCATCTAAAGAGGAGAGTTTTCGTGGAGAGGGGGCACTTCCTGGCAGCACCCGCCGGAAGGTTGCCTTTGACCTTTCACAGGGGGGGGGGGGCAGCCGCAGGGCGCGCGCGCAAGCCGTGGCAAGGAGCGCTGCGTGCTGAGGCATGCGCGGCACGCACGCGGCACCTTTGTTTTCCCGGGCCGATGCACTGCTAGAAGAACATCCTGTCCAGCCTCGGCATCTCTCTGTTCTGAGTCTAAAGGGCACAAAGGCCGGCCCGGTGACAGTGCCCAACAAGAATGCTCCCGCGGGAACCCTGCTTGCATTCGTCTTCTTTTTAAGTTGTTTTTTCAAAATCTGCTCTGCGTGAAACTCGTTCGTATTAGTGTCACGTGCTCGCCGCATGCTCCGAGTATGCAATCGGGACACGCACTTCCCAGAGCAGCTCATCTGTGGGCAGTTTTACCAAAACCTGAAGGGAACCTGCTATATTGCAATGCATAGATGTGTGTAGCCAACAAGAGCTGTGTGGGAACTTTCAGATGTCAAAGCCCCCATCAGCTCTTATCGACCAAACATTGAGCAGAAGGAGAATTGATTCATTTCACATCTGGCAATAAGTTATCCTTTAAAATGTGTAGAGTGGTTTTACGATAACTATCTGCGGAGTATGGTACTTTAAAAGTTTTGCATTAAAAGCTCAACAACACAAACAGTACTAGTATATTTATCAAGCGCAAAAGCTATTACCAGTAAAAAATAGTTTCAAGTCGCCAAATGAAAAAAAAAACAGCAACATCAAACAATACATAGTGCACACAACTATAAGATGACATTTTAGACGTCCAAAATTAGCCCAGACCTATCAGTGGGGTATACAAATGAGGAAGGACAGTCAAACGCGGGATTTGGTTAAGGTTAAATTTTGCATTCAACGTTGAGTTACATAACATATCATAAAAAGCACAGAACACTCTATAAGATAACACTTGAGCGAGTCCCTCAATGTGTTTTAGGATTTACTTGTACAATGGGCCCCACTGCCCAAAATAGACCTGCTATTTCTGTTATCACCATTTATGGGGGGCTTGGCCAAGCGCCGTATGAGATGGCGGCTTAACTCCGTTGCGCCGCTCAGAAATACAAGTATACTTGTATCTGCTGCGCCCAGCTACCTGATGGTTTGGTGCGCATTACCAAATAAACAAACAAACAAGACACAGAGGCTAAGGCACTGTGAAACCATGAATTTCTCCATGGTTTCTCTCACAGAATGTAAGGTTTTGGGAGCATAAATATAAGTGTTACCCTTCATGGTGGATCCTCACACCAGCATTGCCGGAGCAAACGGCTCCAGGACAGCGGGTGAGTGCGGGAAGGCAGCAGGAGCACAGGTCGTGTGTGCTCTGAGAAACCTGAAGGTGTCTCCCTAGCTAGTCCCTGGGGATCTGTCATCCAGGCGGACGGGACACGTTCATCGCTATTGGATCCATTCCTGAGGGTGGATCAGTGAGGAGGATCACCAGGATGGGGGTTCTTCGGGGAGTGGGACATCTACGCGTGAGACACGATATCCTCTTTTAACAGCTTTTCCCCATCCTCTCACGTAGGACATTCCAAACCACTGGCCACCTTTTTCCAACACAAACACTTTCGCACAACACAAAGGACAATGGACTAACACCACAGCCTTTTACCTGACATGTCCCAATAGAAGGGTCAGGCAACTGATCAGAATCACATACACCTGACAGCCCTTTCCATTCCCCACAGGGATAAAACATGGAGCCAGAGAGCACAGTACGAGCACAGCAGACAGCACGATGAGACGGCTAATCAGGCACGACAGTTCAAGAGAAGGAGAAAGGAGAAAGGCGTCAGGAATTGAGAGGGTGGTGAGGAGAGAAGTGACTGTGCCCTTTTCATCCCAGATCCGTGGAACCTTTGTGGAAGAGAGCATAAGACCACAAGTGTCTTGCAGCAGATGTCAACGGTACACGGGGCAAGCCTCCACCGATAAGCAGGAACAAGGGAAGCTCCCTCAACCGTGGTACTGGCCTTGACTCCAAGGAAGAAGAAAAGCCAATCGGTTCATCACAGGCGGTGAGTCGAAAGGGAAAATGATAGGAACCGGGCTGTGTTGAGTGAGAATCGAAAAGTGGCAAGTATGAACCCAGTTCAATGAACTGAAAGAACTGTAACAATTGTTAAAGGGGAAACCAGTTGCAGGGGGAAAAAGGCACCACGTGGGTGCTAACTCAAGAGACTCTGGTCGAGCCCATATGAGAAAAACTACAGATACCAGCAGGCCATAGGAGACCCAGTGGAATAGATCAAAGTGGTCATACAGAGGGTTATGCAAAATCCTTGTGCAATCGAAAGGCTTTGATCTGCAAATGAAGTGAAAGAAAGGGAAGTGAATCCGGCAGTGAGAGGAACCAAGGGAAGCGAATCGCAAGAGGGGCAAAGTCTAAAGTCCCAAGAAACAGTGTGTTGACAAACGTGAACCAGGCCGAGGGTTGCCCGCCGGAACTGTTTAAAAAGACAATAAGATTCGTGAAATATGATTCATGAAGGGTCAGCGCCCAGAAGAATGGGACCCAGGGGTGAAACCATCACCCTAAGTGAAACTGTGGTAAACAATTGAGAAGGGTCAGTGCCCAGAAGAGAGGGACACAGGGGCGGACCCATCACCCAACGAAAATTGGAAACAAACTTTCATTTGGTGAAGGACTTTTTGTTTTTGTTAGTTGAAGACATCAGGTCCTCGAAGGCGAGAGACTTTAAAGTGAAACGAGACTTGGCCATTGACGGTCCTGAAAACTGCCATTAGAACTTTAGTCTCATGCTGGAGAAGCCCGAGACTGTACTGTACTCCAAGATCCCACCTTTCCCCATGCTCAAAATGTGGGCAAAGGAGACCCAGGCAACCACATCCTGACATATTATTTGAGAACAATTCTTTCTTTTCTTGAGAACTCTCCCACACTCTCTTTTGTATTAGTTGTAAGGTTTGGCAATAGGTTTCTTAGCATAGGCCCTTTTATTTGACACAACGCCACTAGGACTGCCTTATTTTCCATTTGATGGTCGACGCTTGCTCCCATCTTAGATTTAGTATTAGAATAGGCGTGGTTCCAACCTGCATATAGAATTAATTGTTCCATAAACACCCTTGAACGGCGATCACTTGTGTCTGTCTTACTTGTTGTCACCATGAGTTTCTCACAGCGCTAAGACACTTTAGTGAAGTGTGCACTCCTCGATAAAAATGCTTCAAAGGGAAAGCCTTTCTTCTGCATAACAAAGAGGTGACATTTGTATTTATCTCTTATGTTCAGCCCTCTTGTATGTCCCCCTAAAGTGGTGTTTGTCGGTATCTGATGGAATTATATTTATTAAAGCAGCAAGTTTACTTACTCTTCACATCGCTTCCCCAAGTGGCAGTTAATTGTACCTCCATCTGTTAGTGGCAGTGAGGTAGTGAGTAGAGGGTAGTGCGCCTTCTCTGTGTTCGTTCAAAAGTGGTAATTATTTAGCTGTGTTGCCTGACAGCAGAACTTAGTGTTGAATGATACCCACTAGTCAATCGATCTGTGAAAATTCAAAATTGGGTTTGCTAAGTTCTGATGCGTCTGGGCTTTTGTTGAGTAAACAACCTTAGTCAGACTATTGTGTTTCATATTTAAAGAGATTTATTGGACTTATTAAAGTATTTTGTACATGGTGCCATCATATTTCCCCTTGTTTAGAGGCAATAGGCAAGGTTGTCCGTTATCTCCCTTGTTGTTCATATTGGCTGTGGAACTTTTCTGTAATATTCATAGTTTGAGGGATGTATTGTCTCCTCTCCATGTCTTGTTCGCAAACATGAATTAAAGTGGAACATGTTCCTCGGATTTTTACATACCAAAATTCCCATTTCATAATACTAATTCGTTGCTATCTTATTATGTCCCATCCCCCCATCCTCTTGTCTCTGTCTGTCTTGTTTCTGTCTTTGTCTTCTTATTAGAAAATGGATTCTTAAATCATTTTGTAAGTGTTTGCCTTACCTGAAAGTGCATTCTCCAATCATCTTATTTTATGCTCAGTTGCATGTTTGCACCAGTTTTAGGATTGCCTTCTGTTACTGCTATGTTCTACTATTTGTCAATAAAATACCTTTAAACAAACAAAAAAAGTAATCACCATTTATATGTGACACACTCGCTTACATCAGGAATTAGGCCCATGTCAGTGGGGTTGATTTTGGGAAGCAGTTAAAGTATGCCAATTCGTCAGCTCTGCATCTCCCACAGCTTCCACCAGTAATTCACTATCATGGAGAAGCTGGGCATATATGGCTCTTGTAGGGTGGTTCCTACTTCATTCTTTCCTATTCCCTTTCTCCCATTGTGGATCCCAACATTCAACTTTTTACATATACTATCCTTGGCTCTGTCACTTCTAACAGTTGGATTGGCATCCCATAATATATATGTGGGATACACAGCGAGCGCCTAAAAACACGCTACCTGACAACTGTGGCCAGCACACTTCAAGGGTTTCCGAACACAACAAGGCACTCACTAACTGTAGCACTTTTCCCACAGCCAGTAGTATAAAACACCATCACTGGAAAATGCTTACTATCATGTATTTTCTTATTTTATAACCTTTCTAGATTAGCATTCTGTCTGATCAATTGCCTAGCATTCCACACGCACTTCTACTTATACAATCATATTTCCTCTACCAGAATCCCATTGTATATTTCGAATGTGTTTGTTCTGCGCAGCCCTGCATTGTTCCTGCTTCTTCCTACCCCACTTGATGACCTAGTTTCCTTTCTTCCACAGAGTACAGTCTGTTACCCCGGGCGAGAGTACAATACACTATTGTCTCGGACAAGGTACTGCCGCCATAAGACCACTGTGGTGGTCATTGATGCAGAATAAAAAACTTTATGAGATAACGTTTGCAATGCCCGAATGCTGTGGGTCTGGGAAAGTGGTTTTCGTGACACATCATCCTCCTAATGGCAGTTATGGATGTGAGAGAGGGCTGCCAGGCTCCCTGGAGAGTGATGCCCAAGGCAGCCACATAGGCTATCCATGCCTTCAGATGACACTGGGTGAACTGTTTAGCTATAATAATGCATTACTAGTATTGTTAAAGCTTCATTGTACACAGAATGATGTTGTGTCCCTAATAAAGATGTCATGGACAAAGGAAATGTGAAAAGAAGATTTCATAGACAAGGGGAATGTCAGAAGAAGGTCTGTCTTTAAAGTAAACTTCTTCTCTCCAACCTGCATGACCTGTTTCCTCTTCCACCCTCCTCCTCTGCACCCAGCCGATTCTCACATAATGATGTGAAATTGAGCCGAATGCAGCATCTCTCTGGGACTAAGAGAAAGTATACAATTTCACTCCATTTCTTCAAGCCAGTCTGCTGCTGTGCACCTGATCATTCTGTGGAACGACGAGGCCATGGATCAGTCACATCCTCGCTCAGGGCTAGAGGGGTTTCAGGATAGCACTCATCCTCTGAGGTCATTAGGTCATCAGCTGAACTTCCAGGTGGGATGCCAGTAGCTTCATATATCACTGTATAATAAGATGCCTTTTCGAGTAATGTTTGTCCCATCTCTTTGTGTTGTGATTCCAGAGTTTTTTACTTCACTGATTGTCAATGGCCAGGGGTCAAAAAGAAACATGGCTTTTATGTTACTGGCTGTCTCACAAACACCATATAACCACCCCTTGAAAATGCGGGAGTTGAAGCCTTCGACACTGATCGGAATATGCCTTCAGGTTACCCTTCCATTCACATCCTTCTTCTTGAGAGCTTGTGTCTCTTCTGGCATTTTAGAATCAAGTGGGATGTGCGGGATTCACATTCTAACACTTCTCCCAAACATTCAGTGTTCTACTGTGTTGGGTATTTCAAGAGCTTCTTAAAAAATAACAACATGTTTGCACTATTCAGCCTCTAGGGATATTACACATTTGAGGGGTTCTCTACAGCTTTGCCAATAAAGCACTCCACTTGCCTGAGGCCACAATGGAGTCACTCCACGATGGTGAAAACCCCCATTATTCTGAAATCAGTTTGATGTCTTTCCCATTGAGTGGTTGTCCATTGTCAGTTTTGATGACACGAGGCATTCAAGACGATTAGAAAATGTTGTTGGATGCAGCAATGACGCAAGTCATGGAATCACTGGTATTTCCGAGTACCGCTTCCCAGATCGCTGCTGTTAATTTGTAGTGGCTTAACAAACATATGAGGCACATTGATCTGACATATGTGAAACGTCTTGAAAACGATCCCATCAGCATATTGTGAGAAACCTAGGGGTATTCTCACATGTAGACCCCAAGAATCCTCTGTTCAAGTGGCCAGGGGAAGGCCATCGCTCTTGGATACTAACCCTGGGGGTGTACGAGCGAGGGAGGATCAACTGGGTAGGGGAACCCCGGGTTGTTCTAGTGGGAGTACCTGAGGTGATGCGTGGTATTCCAAGGGGACGGCATACAGGGAGGAGGAAATCACAGAAGCATTTGTGGGGTATTCAAGTACAGGGTGCCTAATCCAAGACGGAGGTGGAAGTGTCACAGTATAACAAAAACTTACCAGGAGGAGGGTCAGATAAGACAAACACACAGTTTTACATTTAACACCTACTTGTCCTCCCCTGGCTTAGGCCAGAGAGAAAGGAACTCACCCGAGGTATATAAAGACAGGGCCAGGGGATCTCCTCTTTCCTCTATCAACCACCTTATATTTGGCCCCTAAATATCAATTTCCATTTTGCCCTGTCTCCTCCTCCCCATTTCTCATAAGTACAGGCACGAGGATGAGGCGACCGAGAATAATGAAGATTGCCCATAGAAACAACATAGGGATACAAAGTGAAGCCTACCATCTAATACCTTTGAGTTGTCCCACTAATAGAGTCAGGCAAGGTCAGTAATGTGTCTAAAACTGTGCACACCTAACTCAATCGACTCTCACCTGCAGTATATAAAGGGTGATTCTATCCAGGTTCATTGAGTGAGCTGGGGTTGCTGGATGCAACCAGGAGGACAAGGAGCAGAAGGCTGCCAGGAGGGGAGCCCAGAAGGACCGGTGGAGTGTGGGATGCCGAGATGCTGGCCCGGTGTGTGTGAAGGGCTGCAGTATGGCGAGGGAGCCGTGTCTCGAGGGAGCTGGAGAAGGGCAGAAGGCAGTCTATCGGCCTTGTTTAGGCCAGTGCTCGTTCCCCTGGGACATGTACGGGTGACAGGGGTATCTGAGGGGCAGGTGGTGAGACCCTGATCTCGAACCAAACCCATTTGAACTGATTTGAGCTGCTCACTGGCGCCGCGCTGCTGTTGATGAGTTTCGTTAAGTGAAGAGAAACTCAGTAGCGTGTGGGTAGCCAGAGTGGGAGCAGGAGCGCTGTGAAAGGAAGAGCCCGGTGAGCGAAAGTGGAAAGAAAGCAAAGCAAAGTGAAAAAAGGTAAAGGCAAAGCGCAGCGGGCAAAAGCTGGAAAGCGGCAATAGAAAGAAAGCGGAATGCCAGAAAAAGTGCGCTAGAGGTGCAGATGTAAATAAAGACAGAGCAAGTGTGTCAGTGGTGCAAAAGCAGCTAAGAGCGGGTACGAGTCACCCAAAAATAAGGGGAGGAGTACCATTTTTTATTTATTGTCAACTCAGCGTTCTTGAAAGTTTCTGATACCACCCCATGAAAGAGCTGTACAGTGAAAGGTACCTCCTGACAAGAGAAACTTTTTGTTTATTTGAGACCAGAGGGGCCTAGACATGGGGAAGGGAACCTTAAGAGTGCCAGAAGAGACACTGATGAACTTAGTAAGAAAGGGCTTACGCTTGGTGAAGGGAACCCTAAGAGGCCCACCAGAGACATTGGTGAACTTCATAAGAACGGGCATACACTTGGGGAAGTGAACCCTGGGAGGCCTGAATGGAACTGTGAATCCTCAGTTGAGTTGTAAAGTAAGAAACTGTGAATCTTCTGACCCATAGGGGCCTAAGCTTGGAGAAGGGAACCCTAAGAGACTCATTAAAGACATTGTTGAACTTTGTGAAGAGAGACCGAGACATGGGGAAGGGAACCCATTGAGGCCTAACAGGAACCGTGTCTTTTTGTTTGGAACTAGAAGGATTGAAGCTTGGGGAAGGGAACCCCAAGAGACCCAGAGACCTTGTGAACTTTATTGATTTGCTTTAAGAGCCCTACGTGGAAGGTTACAAGGGCAACCCTTTTGAGTTGAGCTATTTTGAACTGGCAGAACTACACCTATTGGTAAGACTACCAGAAACCAACTGTGGTTTACATTTTCTTTTGAATCACCATTTTTCCTTTAAGAAGGCCCCTATAACATTTGGTTTAAGAGTGAGGGCAAGCATAGGTTTGGACACAGACAAACTTTGGCTTTGGACTTCCGGACATCAACGGCCCTTAGAAACATCTTTTTAGGCAACAACTGCCTTAGAGGGCCAGCTAGGCATTACATCAACCCCACAAAGTTAGATAATAAAGATTTTCAAACTGTTACTTCTGAGTCTGTGTCTCTCTTGATATCATGCCTGTCTCACAATATCCATTTTGGGGAACCATAATTTCTTTGGCATACGTCATTAGGTAGGCACCACGCCTCAGTGTCCTTCATGTGGTCCTATCTTCTGTGGTAGAGATGAAGGCATTGCAACATTCAATTCCTTTTGAGAAGTAAGCCCTCCTGGGTCAGTATAAAAGGCATCAAGACATTCTGAACAATATTTGTGGATTATTGATCCACCCGCTGAGCATGAGGCCATTTGCCTGATTGGATACATTGAATCCCTAAAGACAATGTGGTATCCTATTTGGTCAATGCACTCACGTCTGCTAATTCCAAGGATGAGGAATGTGCATTATATATTATGTAATTGATGTGTTGTTCCACAGGTGACATTTTGTTGTAATACAGTAGCAATGCATATCTGGAAAAGTAATCGGCAGAATTGTTTTCCTTCCCTGGTTATAGTATGATGTCCACCTTGTACTATTACAGATGAAGGCCCCACCTGGCCATCCTCCAAAGCATCTTTGCTTTTGGATTTCAATATATCTTCGCACGCACTTCCTGTTCCCTGATGACTGTGAATGCTTTTCCATATAAGAAAAAGTAATACTTTTTACATGTCTAGACTCTTCATGTGCATTTCATCGGTGGCAATATGCTCGAGGCAGATTGGTTTGCACGCTTGTAACACTTTTCCTCACAAATATATATGGGCAGTTTAGGTATTTAGTTTGCTTTGGGGTGACTGGAAGGCGTTGTAGGGGTCTCCACTCACATTTTATTTGAGAGGAAATGTGTTAAAAAAATGCGAACAAATCTGTCTCGAGCAAATTGTCACAAACAATATTGAACCATCTAGACAACTCCTAGATTCTCATTTTCCGCGTTGTGAGTAAGCCTTTCTGTGTCACTTAGGCCTGTGCTGACATTAGATGCTATCTTGTGAGGAGAATTCAAACATAACCTGCATTGGGCTTGGATGATACCTTGAATCACCGGACTAGCGTCTACCATCAATTCAGTGCACAATTCAGGATGAAGCTTGCCATACAGACTTCACCAGCAATGTGTGGTTTGATTTGGTTGAACGCATCTTGGGATTTGGTGCCATGATGGATGCAATGTCTTGATCATACCCAATATCTCACGATACCTAGAAATGATGTTGAGAATCTGAGGCTGGTGTGTGTGCTTGCACCTTTTCTGCATCTGGCTCTGTTTCATGCCTGGAGAAAATGTGACCAAAGTGCTTATGCGCGTGTTTGCTGAACTCGGTTTTTCCTTGTTGAGTGCCATGCAAACCATCTTGAGTGCTGCACTATTTGCTTTCTGAGCAGTGCGAAATATTAAACATATTAAATATTAAAATATCAGTGTAGTGCAACCACTGCGATATATGAAGAAAGAATGTTTGTTTTTCCTCCCAGAAGAATGCGGCAGCCGATCAAACGTGTAGCAAAAGTGGTTATGTATTGAGAGAATGTATTGAGAGAATGTATTGCGAGGATGGGTTAGTGCTCCTTTTGGCAGGTTAGTCTAGATGCCTCTCCCTTTGGATGATTTGATTCGGTAAGTGCATGGATACACAGATGGGCATGCGACAACCCAAACCCATATTCGTGACGGTGATCATGGGCAAGATCCACGCCATGTGTGTGATGAAATGTCTTCTGCCGTGCAGGAGGAAAGGTATGAGTAGTGGCTAAATTGCCTACTCTACTCGCACACTATAAGAGTGATCCCAACCATAAAGGTGAGATAGGCAAAGTTAGGAGAAATACCACCTTCCCCTTTTGTGGTCACGTGGGCTCGGGGCAGGCTATACACTAAACGGGTACAAATGTAAAAATGTAGCAAGCCAAACAGCAAAGTACCACAGACCAAAATAGAAGAATGGCCCACCAAGATGCTATATAGATGTATGTACTTAAACACACCATAGATGCAAAAAGCCAGAAATAGAATACAATAAAAAAAACGGCCCCTACGGAAAGAGCTCTGAATATGCAAGCGATGGAAAGAAGCAACACTCTGGGTGATGAAACAGGGGTGAAAGGAAATCAATAACCAGAATGTTCATAAAAGGCTATGTTTGTGTGTGGAAAGAAAGGGATTAAAACTGACCTATCTAGTCTCTAAGGGCCAAAGATGGACCAGAGGGGCAATTAAGCGTCAATAATGCCTCCTTGATGTTCGTTTGGAATTCAGCATCATTCATCAACATTGAACCAGGCATTCTAGCCATGTACAAGCTAATCAAATATGAAGAGAGTGGCAAAAGCTGCACCGGTGGGTCCTTGTGGTCCAAATGTGTCGAACGGCATTGGAATGCAGCTCAAAGTAGTTTGATGGCCAGAAACACCTGGATCCTGGCTGATATGGCTCTCAGGTTGCTGTGATTCCCAATCCAGGTGCACAGGGACAAGATAGGTCATTGTTCTTGTTCTCTCCAACACAGGGGAGGCTGGCAAATTCCTGCAGAGGTCCTTCACCTCTGGTGAGGTCCTGGATACCGGTGTAGCTGGCAGAGAGGCAGGTCTTACTTCAGCAGCAGGGCACCCCCAATGTGCTCTAGGGATGGTTAGGGAGCAGAACTTGCTCTGTCATGGATCACCTGCCTTCAACTCACAACTAGAGGACTTTGGATATGACTGTTGTCTCTCGGTCCAAAGGAATCTTCTTGAAGGTTTGAAGTCCACAGATGAATCCAAGAAGGGGTGGGAGACCCCTCCTTTATAGGCAAGAGCAAGTCTTAAGACAAGTAGTATTTGCCTTCTGGCATCATACCCAAAGAGTTTTTTGCTAAAGGAAGTAGAAAGGAAATGAAGGAAAGAGAGGTAAAGACAGAAACAAGATGGTGGAACCCTACTCAAACTTCTGGCTACACTAATCCTGCCTCGTCTCAGATCCATAGCATCAAAGGCGAATTGCTATGCAACATCAAGGTACGAGGCAGGATCTTTTGTAGAGAATATCCCCTTTGATGCTGGCTTCCCAGGACAACCACTGTTGGGTGGCTGACTCCCTGTAGAGAGCTGTTACCGGACCTCACAAAGGATCAAAGGAGAGGCACACCCATTCAGTATCTTGCCCTGCTAGTGGCAGGGCCAGGCTATCTGACCAAATACCTATAGCCCTTAGACAGATGAGCTGGTTTGCAGTGCTGATACGTGTGATATAAACCATATGTTTTTTTAGTTATGGGAATTACTATCCACCATACCCTAAACTAGTTTTTGAACGTTGCAGACTTTAAATGCAGCCTCTATGCTGAATTGACGTGGCTGTCACAGCAGCTATCAACAGGGCACCTATGACCTCTGAAACTGCTTTGTGCCACTGGAGAGCATGCACTGCAGATCAGAACACTAATGGAGCAAGGCACAGGTGTATGTTATACCTTTGGGATGGAGCTTATGAAAGGGAGGGTCTAGTTAGCAGGCTACCCTTTCTGAGAATTAATTAGCTACATCATTGTATTAGTAAAAATCAAGAAAGACAAGGCTTGCACTCCTCTACCAGATGGCAATTCCTCACAATGGACCCCTCACCGGTGCAATAAACTCTTGAACTAACAATGCACAGTACCCATCTTCTACCTGTTTGAGAACATTCAATGAAATACTATGAAAGTGCTGAGTCACTGGTTTGATATAGCCATCACATATGTACTTAAATCGGACGGTCCATTCATTTGTCCAAACCCTGAAATAGAGATGTCAAGAGCCTGTGAAATAGCACCACATTGCCACCTTGATGGCCCACCATCAGGTGTTACAGGAAATACATCAGGGCCATTGGCACAGCTGCCTTCAAGCTGACAATACGTCCACTGTTTATTTTGATGTTAATGACATCAATTCCTAATCTGGTGGCATTATTTTTCCAGGTGCAGGAAGCTGAGAACATTCCCAACATGTCAATATCTCACGTGAGCCATAAGGGTTTATATTTATGGAGGATGGATGAAGAGAAGGCGGTCCGTTGAGTGGCAGGTATTCTTTATCGCAAACAACATGTCTGCCAAGTAATTAATGTAAATTTGCCCACAATAGGACTAGGCTGAGCACAGTTTCTGTGGTGGTATCTAGGGCCAATAGAAATCCCTTGTACTGCTCACCACTGGATAAAGAGCTCAAGTCATCAAGATAGTGTGGCTTTGATGTGGCTTCTGAGCTCTTGCTCACTATGATGAGTGTTTAGGATAATCAGGTTGGCGGCATTGCATCAGGTTTGAAAGGGCATTGCGTATCATGCACAGCAGTCTTCTAAACCACAAGTGTGGACTTGCCTGATTTACAGCATGTCAGTTAATGTAATGCAGGCACTTATAACCACACGAGAAGTAGGTATTGACCTTTCATGCCTTCTCAGCCACAGTGGCAGTCCGGACCATGGTCGGAATGTTGTCAAGAATGAATTCCAATGGACGCACATACCCATGCACAGATCTCACCGATGCACAGACCTTACAGAACTGCGCCACTGTTAAAAGATGTCAGCCCAAATGCCGGCTACCCACACTCTCTACAGCGCTCCACTGCTATTGAGCGTGTGCCGCGCTTTAAACAATAAATAATAAACAAAGAAATAAAACCCATTTTTGCAGGAGTTTAATCCGAAATGAGGAAGAATCACAACTGGCAATAACTTGTGTTGTGGTGAGAAAGATATGGTGGTCGTAAAGCATATTCCTTTTAGGCACAACATTCTCATGCAATCTTTCAGGCCATCAAACACGATGATGATCCCTCTAACAAAGATGGACGCCGTGCATTAGTAGACCCTCTGTGTGCTTGGCAACTGGCAGACCCATACCAGCCAATCACACATCCAGGTTCCTCGTCCATGTTACTTAATGGGGCCCCATGTTGCTGGAGTCAATGTTGCGAAAATGGAGCTCCAAATCTAGGGACAGGCTGTCCATTGTGGGGTCAGCAACAAAAATGAGAGAAACATTCTTGCTGCTCCAGATGAGGAGACATCGTGTGATAACATGATTAGGAACTGGAAATAATAACTAGAGACTAGTTACTAAACCCACCTCCACAGGAAGCTGAGACAGGAGCAGAGTACTACACCAGGTGGGTGAGGCAGGTGAACACTAAAATAACAAAGAGTAAGCACCACGGTCTGTCCATGCAACACTCGCCCACTGTAAATGTGAGCGGTAAGGGGACAGAAACATTCGTGTTAGCTCATGTGGTGCTGGAAATCAACGGAGTGGGCAAATCACCTGAAAATGCAATGCAGGGGCAAGAAGAGAAAAGGAAAATCTGGCATGAAACACCTGCAGAATGGTAGCATTACAATGTGGCCAACAAAGGCAGGCACGCGGGGCGAGAGGTCTGGAAGGACATCAACAGGTTTACTAGAGGGCAGTCACATGAATCACCAGTACACGTTTCCTGTCACCTTTGTTTTGTCCTGAATAAAGATTACGCGGACACAGGACATGTGATAAGCACGCCTTTCTATTCATTTCAGAGCAGTGAACTAAACTAACCCCTGCATCCTATATTACTTGCTTCCTCTTTCTCCCTCCTCCCCTTGAACCAGTCCAATCTCACAAAATGATGTGGAGCGGAGCAACATGTGACGAACTTCGTTCACATATTCATGAGGCAACATTTATATAGCAAGGCAGGCTAGCAAATGGCCAGATCGTACTGAGCACATACATTGTATGAAGGAATTATGGCCCAGCGAGTACCGGGCCCGGCAGTGTAAAATCGGGAGACTTGCAATAGATAGATGTACACACTTTCATTTTGAATTATCCATAGCACAATTGGGTCCTTTTTTATTGGTTTTCTAGGCCTGGTAGTGTAAGTACTTTACAATAAAAAAAACACAAATAAAAAAAATAAACCTGCCTAAAACCACCATTGGACTACCCACACAGTAGCCTGAAACCATTGGGAATGGCAATGCTGATTGCCAAAAGCAACCTAGAATTGTGGGGAATTCATTTTCTTAAATCCCAAAAATGGGTGCATTACCAGTACTCACCACTATCAGAAAGCCGGCGTTTTAAAACAACACCAGACTTTTTTCTTTTTGTGTAAAACTGAATAAATGAATGAAATAAATGAAGGCAGGCCAAAGAAAGACTTACTGAGAGGTGGATCCAATGTAAAGTTATATTCTGAAGTGACTTGAAGGTTTATAACAAGACTGGCTCAGCTGTGGATTTCAGCAGTTTAAGTAAATTTGGACTGAAAGACACTAAAAATCTAAATGTTTAAAAGAAATGAGTGACCTATTTTTGAGTGTCACATAGGTTGCAATTGTTTAAATGTCATAGTTTAAACTTAGAATCAGCATTTTAGCTGCATATGTAAAAATTGGTAGTTTTATTTGAATGCAGAAAACTGGGTAACTAAAAGTGACATTAGCTGGGGCCTGGCTTAAGGAACTGAATTCTGCCCACTAGCTACCCCCGACAGGAGTTGAGACTTGCACAACAGCTGTGTTCCCAGGCCTAGCTGCCCTTTTGCTGCTCCCACCAAAAGGGATATGACACTTCCCTGATTGAATTACCTGGGCTCTGCAGGAAATTGAACAAAGCCCTGTCCTGACTAAGGCAAATGTTTTATTATGGGGGCCGTAAAAATGGCTTCCTCTTGAACAATGGGCCTTCCAGGGCCCAGGCAGATGGTTTATTGCAGGGGTAATAAAAATGGCTTCCTCGTGGCAGAAACTGGGAGGGGGAGAACCTGGAGACAGAGGATGAGCTTGAAGAAAGTGGAAAGACTGGTTTCTGTACCATGTGACCTGAAAAGACACACCCCTGTAGCCAGAATATGGTCTTAGAAAAAGATGAATAACTCATAGTACGGACTTGTCATAATTATTTAAATGATACCATAATTCTTGTGATTTTTCTGCCCACATTTTAAGAGGTTTTTAGAACCGGTGGCATGATCTGGGGGCAAACTAGCAGTTAAGAGGGTATTACTTAAAATGTATGCATGTTAAAAGTCTGATACTTCATCAATTAATGTCCATACTCCTTGCGCACATGTGTATAAATTTGGGGCAATGTCCGATATTACGAAACCAGTTAAAAAGTGCAAATGTTGCCATTTCTGAATGCAAGCTCCCAGGAAGAGCAGATTTGGACAGGGTATACCTCCTGTGATATGTGATGGGTGCATGTAATTTTAAACAAATGTGTACCTGTGCAAATAGGTTTTTTGATCAAATATAGATTGTGTGTAAAGTTGACAGGGGTGGGTTCTCTGTACCATAAACAGACCTCATCATGATGACACTTCATTTCATTCCCCCAATCAAGGGGAAGAGGATGAAGTGGCCAATGACAAGTGGAGAGGGTTAGAGCCTAGTGATGCTGCACACACACCCATTTTCAAAACACATAAAAGCAGACAGTCAGGACAGATAGGGACATTCAATTCCATTTGCTGCAACGCGCTTTGCCGGACCATACCACATCCAGAGATCCAGACTTCAAATCCATCAATCTCCAGGGAAAGCTGTGCAGAAAGATCCAGAGAGAGCAGAGCTGACCCAGACCGCTGCTAGCAGAACCAGAGAGCTGACCCAGATCATTGTGAAGTGCAGAGACCAGACCAGAGTCCAGTCTAAAACCTGACCAGATCCGTGGCGAGGCCCATTCTATTTCTAAAGATATTGTGAGTACCTAGCGGAACTGTGCAGAACCAATCTCTTAGTTAAAATAATATAATTCAATCTATTTTAATCTAAGTAGAACTGCCTAAAAGCTGTCACCTGTCATTTTCTAGCTGCTAGCTGTCACTTGTCACTTTGAACTTTAAAATTTCAAATCTGAAAAACAACCTTCACAAAATCGTTCATAACTACGTAACCGTTTGCCTTAGAGACTTGCAGTAACTTTCCTCTGAAAGCTTAGAATCTTGGCTTTACAGCGAACCTAAAACCGCATTCCTATTCCATACACTTTTGCCGCAATCGCGAAAAACGCACTCGCGAATTTACCGCGATTTGCAAATTTCTCTACGTGTGAAAACAGCAGTTTCCTTGCTAAAAATTCGTTTGCCTCTTAAGAACCATCCCTGAATCATTGCTAGAGTGAGCCGGGACTAATATTAACTAGATACCACTCACCCGGAACCTCTAGAGGGAATTAAAAGCATTTTAGCATATTTTTCACTTCATTGCCAGCACATATAAAAGCATTTTGGGCCTGTGTTTCCAACTTCTGTAGTCTAAGCTTGCTGGGGTGAACTGAATTACATTTGATTGCATTTCTGAGAACTGTGTGCTTTCCTTCCATTTCCTTGCATTGCATAAAGGGGGGAGGGGATTGCCAGAGAAAAGTGATTAAATTGTTTTGTTGAAATCATATTGAGTATTTTCTGTATTGCATTTTCATTCAACATTACATCCATCTGAACTTATATAAAGCATTCTCTACCACCTTATTCTTCTGTTCCTATTCACAAGTGTGCTAGTGCCAGACTATCCATTATTGATTACTGCTCAGATTAAGTGTGATATTCAGTTATTAATTTATTATAAAGCGTGATATATATATATATTGTTTAAATTATCAAATAAACCTTTAAACTTGCAAAACAGAACTACTTCTTGGCTCAGTGGGGTCAGGGGGATTCCAAGAGAGGGGTGTTATATAGGGGTAGTCATCCAGAACGCATGAACTGGACATAAAGATATATTAATAAGGGTTTCCATTCAGTATCCCAGACTAGGCATTGACTTAGCTGTAGTGTTGAATTGAATCCTCTTACAAATTGGGGGCTCGAGCGGGACGTTTGGGTTAGATCTATCACTTGTGCAGATTAATACAGTGTGCCAGCTGACCAGATACACATATCCGGTCGGATCACCACGCTGTGTTACGGTGTAAAGCACTCCTCAAAGGAACGCTCTAAGGAAAAGGTCTGTTTTGCAAAAATAAAATACAAACTTCTGTAAGTCAGGAAGGAACTCAAATTCCAGAATGACGACCTTGGTAGATATGAAAATAGCCAGAGAGCACTTCTTACATAAGCTATTTGTGAGAGGTGAGTGGACTCATCAGGACCAGACGGTCTGGTTGCAAGCAATCGCACCCCAGATCACGGAAACAGGGTCAGATACATGGAGAGACCAGGGTCCCTTACATGTGGCCCTGAGTGAACTATATATGTCCTCTAAGGCCAAGGATGAGCACAACAAGATTGCCAGGGTAGCGGCATATTTATATTTACATATGGGAGCCATGCAGGACAAATGTGCTGAAGGCCAAGATCTGGTGAGTAGGCAACTGCTGGCATTACAGAAGATCCAATCTGACCTGGTCTCTTCTGAGCAGAGGCTGCAGGGGAGCCAGGAGTCAGAAAATGAGAGTAGACAGCACATCATTAAAATAAAGAGGGATATGGACATCCTGCAACAGGAAAAGGCTGACCAGGATACCAGATTTCTGGCCTTGCAGAAGGAGTACCAAGAAGGTTTGGACTCCCTATTGCAGAGCCAGAAAAAGCTGGAGCAACAGTTAGACTTCAATAGGGTATGTGCTGAGCAGGTAGTCGCCCTGCAAAGCCACCTAGATAGGGAGAAGGCAGAGAGCAATAAACTGATTCTGAAAGACCTGGATACCCAGGCAGAGTTTGATCAGGAGCGCCAGAAAGCTGGTGTCTTCCAAAGGCAAAGGGACGACCTGGCGGCACAGATGCAGGCTCTTAGTCAGGAAAGGGATACCTTAGGCCAGGAAGTCTGCCACTTAAAAAGGAAAATGGAAGAAAATCACCTGGCCCTCCAGGGCACTGCACTGGGTCTCCTCCAAAAAGAACACCATAACTTGTTAGAGCACACCAGGAAGGTGGAGGATGCTCTGGCAAGAAAGGAGCAGGCCAATAGGGACACAGCTCAGGAGGTAACCCTCCTGCAGCAAAGACTGGCCCAGTGCTCCAGGACCAATCAGGAAACGCAGAGAGAGAATGAGGCTCTCTGCCAGCACAATGATAGGCTCCAACAACAGGTAGCGATGCAGGAGAGACTGATAGAGTCTAGTAAGGCCTTAACTGAGGAACTGAAGGCGTAGGCTCTTCCATTGCAACAGGGAACAGGGGCGGATAGAGATGAAGTTCGCTGGGAAAGAGAAACTCCTGAGCATAACCCCAGGAGCCCTAGTACCAGAGGCCTGTATCTCTCTCAGTCCCTGGACTCTGCCACCCCCATGTCCCCTGGCGCACATGAGCACAGGGCCACAGGGATGGCAGATTACTATCCAGCCAGAAGCATGGGGCTCATAGGCCAGTACCACCCAGGAATGGAGGGGTGGGCATCCGGGTATGGGCATCCAAGCACAGTGCAATTTGATGGGGAACCCCAGGAGAGTAGGCCCATTAAGGGCATCCTGAAAACCTATGCCCAGTTAGGTCAGTGGGGGGGGGGGTACCCATCAAATCCTGGCAGCAAAGAGGAATCTGAAGACTCCTCTGAACGGTACAGGACACAGGAGACCAGGTCCCCACATTCTGCCAGCCATTCCCAGGCTCGCAGAATCCGGGAAAACCTGGGAGAACAGACGGGAACCTCTGGGAGCAGTGCCTCTGAGTCAGAAGATGAATGGACCAGGGTTACCCGAACCAAAAAGGCCAATAAGGCAAAAAGGGCCTTGATTAAGGACCCATTGAAACAGATTAAGGCAATCAGGAGTGTCATCACGCCTTATCATAAGAACGCCAAGTACTCTGTTTGGGAACACTTGGAGCTCTATGAGGAAATGATGGAGACTTTTCATTTGAAGGACAGCCGAAGCTGTATCCAATATGTAAAGTGGACATTCTCCCCAGAGTACTCCAGTTTCTTTGCAGGGCTGGAGGACCAAAATCATTCCAGGTGGTCCACCTATAGGGCGGCCATATTAAAACATTTTTCTGTTCACAGAAATCCCCAAGAGGCTCGCAAGGCAGCCTACAATTTGCAGTGTGGGGAGGATCAGGCCCCACAAGAGTTTGTGCAAGAACTGAAACGTGCCTTTGCGCAGACCACCAGAAGGGTGCGCACGGATAGCAGAGAATTTATTAATACGTTTTTCCATGCCTTGCCCAAATACATAATGACCCAGCTCGTGAGAGATTTTCATGAGAAAAGATCTTTAGAATGGGTCATTGAACAGGCGACCCGGATCTATGAGGTGCAGAAGCCAATAGAAAATAAAAATAATGCGCCCAAAAACCCCAAAGCCAACAACACCCCTGCTGCTGCCAAGGTGGCAGAGGTAAAGGTCACCCCCGTTTTAGAGTTGGAGATGGGGGGGCCTAAAAACCCACCTGCACCTAATAATACTAGGCCCAGAAGGCCCTCGGGCCAGTCACAGACAGGGAGCCAGGGAGGCAGCCCCACAAATGGGGTCCCTCCCTCTCCTGATTATGTAAGCCCCCGTTACAAGGGAAACAGACCCATCCTGGGTTATGTGTGGACTCCTCCAGCCCAAGGGGGGGGATCCAGCCAAGCACCTAACCCAGGGAACTTCCCTCCTAACTTCCCACCGGAGGGCAGAAATTCTCCAAATCCTGGGACTTGTTGTCCATAGGGTGCTGGGTACCTTGGCCAGATCCTCCTCACAGAATGGGGCTGACACTTCCAGCACCATTGCCATCCTTTGTGGTACCTCCCTGTAGTGTATCCTTAACCAGATAGTCACACTCCTCTCGAACACCATCTCTATTTCTAATCTCTCTTCCCTGAATTGCTCTTTGCCTGTCACTGTGGTCAACCTTCACCCTTCTGCCACTGAGATCACTGCCCTCCATGCTCGTCATGTGTCTTCCATCCCATGCACCGCTATCCAATCCTCTCTCGAAACTACTGCCTCTATTTCTATGGGCACTATAGTTCCATTTTTCTTGTCTAATGGTAGCTCAGGCGTCAATAGGTATTTGTTTCGATCCCGCCATATTTTCCCTGCAATGCCTGGAAGCCATGCAATAGCAATGTCAGTCCCATGCTGGAACATTTCCGCACCCACTGACACCCCTCTTTACCTTCCGTTCACAATAGGCTTGAACAATCTCTCTTATATTGAGCATGTATTAAACCTGGAGGGGCACGGTCCCAGGGAGAAAGTGGGATGCCTTGAGAAGTGGTAAGAAGATGGGAGGGACCAAGGGATAGGTGGGGAGGAAGTGGAACCTTTAATTATTTATTTGTTGGGTAAATTGAAAGTGTTGAATTATTAATTGGTTGCTCAAAAACATTTTGTTAGTCTATAAGGCCATGGGAGCCAGGTAAGCGGTTATTTGGAAGCTTTGGCTTCTCACATTAAAGCAACCTTTCCCACTATAAGCGAGTCTGGGTTTTTGTGTAGTAAGCCAAAAGGGGGGGTTGCACCTTTCTGTTTGAATTATCTTCTCATTCTGTAAATCATTAGTTTTTGTATTATCTTAGGATGTACTTTGATGGCCTGATGGCTGAATAAATGTATTTGATGAACATCAAACTTTGGCATGCCCGTGTTTATTCTGAGCATTCTGCTGAGTGTAAATGTCTTCCATGCAGCTGTAAATTTGCTACTGGGGTAATAAAAATGCCTTAACTAAGTGTGCTTTCAGCCACTTGATTTATAAGCGGAGTGGAGACTAGTGGAGACAGTCTGTGTCGGAGCCCCGGAGCAGCCGTCTGTTGTTGCTTGTTACTACTGTGGAAGGAGGAGCATTACTAAATCCCCAACGTACTGTAGAGCGGAGCCAAGTGGAGACAGTCTGTGTCGGAGCCCTGGAGCAGCAGTCTGTTGTTGCTTGTTACTACTGTGGAAGGAGGAGCATTACTAAATCCCCAACGTACTGTAGAGTGGAACCAAGTGGACACAGTCTGTGTTGGAGCCCCAGAGTAGCAGTCTGCTGTTGCTTGTTACTACTGTGGAAGGAGGAGCATTACTAAATCCCCAACGTAACACAGAGAGGAGTGGGGACGAGTGGAGACAGTCTGTGCAGTCTGTGTTGGCTGCGTGGCACGGGGGTGAGCGGGTACTGATTAAACTGAAATTCTTCTGGCAGCAAGAACTGGTGAGTGCTGCAAACAATATCTAGACCCTGGCAGTAAGGGGTTAACGGCATCGGTAAAGGTGCCGTGGCCGTCAACCCCTTACCGCCTCATTACGAGTAGTGCTTGCGGGACCCGCTAAGGACGCCTGGTTTTAACAGACGGCCTTAGCGGGTCCCACGAGCATCCCAGCATGCTAATAACGGGCCCGTTATTAACGGGTCTGTTGTTAGCATGCTCCCCATTCCCATTGAGCCCTATAGGGGCTCAAATGTGAATGGAGATGTTCAGGGTCTGGGTTCTTTGAATGAGGAATTACCGGGTCCTCCAAGGTCGGAATGGCCCGGTAATTCCTCATTCAAGGAACCCGGACCTGGTACCTGGTAAGGGGGAAGCAATGCCACGAATGGCGGCATGGTTAGCTCCTACCTCGTAATGACCTCCATTGTGTATTATGGGCCTGTAGGGCCTGTAGCACCTGGGAGTTTAGGCACATTTTGGGAGGATGAGCTCCTATTATATGTATGACCTATGGAGCGGTAAGCATAAAATGTCTCCCCCTGTAGATGGTGCTCTCATTACGGATGAAGAGATTCTGGCTGCAGTTCATATGCCGCCCCCCTGTCGCAGTTGGCTGCCGTTTCTCCCGACCACAGAATAAGTGAATCGGTCCCCCAGATAAAATCACGGAAGTGGGGGCCGAGCATAGTGAACAGTATACCAGTGGATTTGGTCGGGGGACACTTAGTGGGTCAATCTTCGGCCAAATTAATTACCTCATATGCCCATTAAAAGGCAAGCGGGCAACATTGCCCCCGAAGAAATCCGGATCTTTGCTAATCTCCACAAACACCACTATTGCTCCTCGAGTGGTTATGGAACCCTCAGTTCACTCTATTCATATAAGAGATGACTCAAGCTACTTAGACTTGCCACCTGAGATTGGCCACCGGTATATCCTGGACTTTGAAACATCTTTCTCGTCAATTGGCTCTTCGCCCCCCCCTTTATTCCTGCAAGGAATTAAATTGGTTCTCTGTATTTTAGTTTCGCTATATGAGAGTCTTAAGGATGAAAGGAAAGCTAATTGAGTGCCATTGGAATCCCTTTTTTTAAACATTTGAAAATATAAAATTGCATGTAACTGCAAGGAGTTTTTGTTTCCTCATGGCTTGATTAAACATAATGTGGGTGCAACATCACAAATGGTGTCTTCCGCGGTAACCAATGCCAGGGGCGCTGTAGCGGATTCAGAACCCGGATGAAGGGGTACAGAGGTTGTTTTGACAGAGGACACAGTGGTATGTAATCAACATGAGTTGGGGCACATGGTGGATCACAAGTTCGAAAGTATTATTTGTTATGAAGTTGATCCTGCCCTCGTAATGAGGGGGATTCGCCCCTGAGGAGTGGAGGCAGGAGCTTACAGGGAGTTGCCCGGTAGATGTGCTGAATAAGAAACCACTGTGTTCTCTAGGTCAAATAGTGAGAAGTAAGGAGGGACCCCGGCAGGTGCTATCAATAGTAACAGGTGATGGGGACATTTACCAAGGAACCTCTGAAGCACCCAAAAGTATCCAATTACCAGCTTGGCAGAAAGTGTGGAAGCGGAAAACGCCTTTGAAAAAGAAAAAGAAAAACTGCCCTAATTTGAACTTGAATCCTCCGCCTTCTAGGCACTTTTTGAATAGCCTGTTATATCAGCCAGGTGTGAAAATGGCATTATCGAGAGCTACCAGTATAGGGTCTGTTGCTTAGGATATACAAATTAGGATGGAATGCTCGGGAATGACAAATGCTATAAAAGTGCCAGATACCAACAAGGAGAAACTGTCAGCAATTGCCAGGGCACCGGTTTTGTGTATAGAGCAAAGGTTCCCAGCCAGATCAGGCTCATTCTGGTGGTATCCTTGTGAAATGAACAAGATACACCAGCAATCCAGGGGGTTGATTCTTTAAGAACCTATCAACCCTCTGTACCTAGTGACCAATTCTTGCAGAAATATTCAAACAAGATTTACATTGGATGGATGTTCAACCCCAAGGGTCCACAAATCGTTATGAGGAGAAAGGGTGCGGGTGGGGGGGCGGAACGTGGCCCAGTGGGACCAGGGGATAGGGTTGTCCTCGTAATCTGGCGAGGAAACCAGAACTGGTGTGTGGCATCTCAGTGTAATTCTGGAAAATAGATCTGTTAATTTAAATCGTACTAACATCTTGCGCTTGCTGTTAGAAATTCTAGCTCTGGCAGGAATTCAACAAATTATATAAAAAGAGTACACTTTCCAGATCGAGACAGGACTAATAGATCAGTGGTTTATTTTAACTCGAAGTTGGTTGCTGATGTTGTTATACCAGAAAGGGAATCATTGAGAGTGTTTGGTTTTGATCTTACGAAAGGCAGTTCAGCGCTGATCTTAAGGGATTGGCTAGCTGCCACCACTAAATGCAGAAATTTTAGCACTGCAGTTAAAAATGAAAACATCAGAAGAAACAAGGGACTGCTTGTCGTTACATAATGCGATTCAACACTAACCATTAACATCTGGGGATTTTGAATTAGGTGTGAATGTGCCCCTTTCTATTGTGTTATAGAATTCACAAGGCCATTCCCCCCTATTTATTAATCCAGTGGTGTGTCTCGAAGAGACTTGGTTACAAACCCCTCCACTGTTTGATGGGTATAGCGTATGTTCTCAATCTGCAAAGCACAGAGCGAGGGGTCGTCCGTATGAGGCCTCTTAATTTTGGTTAGATAGTTAAGCAATCTTTAGGTTATGAAGTCGGAGGACATATTTTTTTTTAATGTTAGCAACTCATTTGCAAATATTGGGTGATGTGACTCAACCTTTTAATAGTGAATGCATATTGGCGTTAAAGAAATGCAGATTTGGTTCTGTTTTTAGACTGTTTGACAAGGTGTGTTAATGACTGGTGTGAACTATATGTGGGGGGTCAGGTACTCTAAGCGAGGGATTTGAATTCTGAATGTATGGGTGCGGTCGTGCAAACAAGTCACTCAGGGGTTGGATGGTCATTAACCTCAAAACAGCCCAGAGGTAGTCAATGGCTGAGATGTATTAGGTGGATAGGTTTATATCCACTCAACACGTCTGTCCAGGAGGATATTCCTAACTGTACAACTTGGTCGAATGGGCAGGTCCACTCGACCATTGACTACATCTTTGTGAGTGACTGGTTGCTTGAGAAGTGCTGTTGACCATTCTTCCTCCTCCACCTAGAGAATATGCTAGGTTGATAGTAACATTTGTATTGGGTAAATCAGGTGGACATCCCAATCTATTAGGTCCCACTGATTTAACTACTAATTCATTGGGTATTTGAATATGTTGGAACCCTGTGCTGGCAACTAGGGTGAGTTAATCCTTCGTAGATGCTCTTGAGGTTGCCTCCATTGAATGGAAATATTGGGTGTTTTCTGCACCCAATTTTGAGGTATTTATGAAAGATCTGATCCAGCAGAATAAGCATTTGGGCCGAAGTACTGGGATAACGAACACTAGAAAACATGCTCATGTACATAATGACGAAGTGGTAGTGAAAAAGCACCAGTTAAGAAAGGTTGTTACGTCCTTAAATCAAAGGTGGGATCTTATTCCTGAGACGAAAAGGAACATTTTGAGGCACTCGTGGCAAGTGTAAAGGAACTGACTCCGAAACAATCATGGGAAAAGGAGCCAAGAGGATGCAGAATCACTATTTGTAGCATTAAGAAATAAGAATGCCCAGGTTTGTTGGCTTTTTATGAACAACATGGACCCAGTACATAGTACTCTTGTTCAGAGGTGAATTGCCTAGCATTTCAGCGCTGGACTGCCTTTGTGGGTGGGTCAAAGACTGATATGCAAATGGGTATTTCTCCTCTGTGAAAGAAACAGTGAGCTAAAACGTGGTTGTAGACCCTGCCGAGTGGGCACCTTGCCATAGAACAGGTTATTTGGCCGTGTCTGTTCTTGGTTAAGGGGCTCCCAGCCCTTTTTGGGCATTTTTAGGAACATTGGGGTTCACCCTAATCTACCTACGGTAATACAGTAGTGGACCCCTTGCTCACTATGCCTAGAGAGGCACAGCTTCACCTCACTGAGGGGGCACGACTAGGCCAAAATGCGTGTCTGGGGTTGCTGTTGGTACTCTTGTTCAGAGGAGAATTGCCTAGCATTTCATTGTTGGACTGCTCAAGTGGGTGGGACAAAGACTGATATGCAAATGGATATTTCTCCTCTGTGAAAGGTACAGTGAGCTAACACGTGGTTGAAGACCCTCCTGAGTGGGCCCCTTCCACTAGAACAGGTTATTTGACCATGTTTATTCTCGTAGAGGGGCTCCCAGACCTTTTTGTGCCTTACATTGTAGACCCATTGCTCTTCTGGATGCAGACGGCAAGTTTTTTGCATCTATTTTGCTGTCCCATTTAGAGTAATGGGCTCTTATAGCTGGCAGGCTGTTGTGAGAAGCAAAATGGTGTCTCACCAGCTAATTCCCAGGGATCTCTTTCAGGTGGCGAGGGCACGGCCATTGCCTTTGGATACAGACACTGGGGGTGGACCAGTGTGGGAGGATCACCTGGGTGGAGGGTCTTCAGGGAGTGGGGTGAGGCAACCGATGATGAGATGCAGTATTCCCCCCATTCCCGTACCCAACATCCCAACTCCCCCCCATTCTGCACAAACACTGGGCCAATGAATTGGGCGACTGAGATTAAAGAGGCTAACCTTTACATATCTCATTGGACATGTCCCGCTAATTGGGTCAGGCAAAGTCAGCAACTTGATTTTAATCACATACATCTGATACCCATTAACTCTCCCCACACGGATAAAAGGCAGAACATAGACACACACTCTGAGCAAGGTGGAACACGAGGAGGAGCAGATCTTTTGAGGCAAAGGCGAACTCACTGGAGCAGAATGACCGATCGAGAGATGTGAGAAAAGGGTAGAGAAACTCAGGAGATCCCTGCAGGAGGTTGTTGCCTCCGAAGAGCCATGAAAGATACGCAGAGAAGGCCAAATCCCAGACAAGAAGATTGCATTGTGTTTCAAGGATGCCAGTGACTCTCCCAGGTAAACAACAGTTGGGGAGGCGAGGCCAACCCTCTGGTATTAACCTTGACTTGTGAATTAAATCCGCAAAGACAAGAAAGGGATGCACACAGCCGGTGAGTTAGTGAAAAACATGAAAAGCTGTTTAAGTGAACTTTAAATTACCGATAATTGTGAAGCCAGTGATACAGAGTAGCGGAGTGGTTGGGCGACAGGAAATAGCACACTCAAAAGTGGATGCAAAATATGTGATATGTTGTTATAAATAAGCAAAGTAAATAAACTACTTTAAGAGAAAGATTTCTATGAACATTTGTGCTTGTGGTACTGAACTAACAAGGCCAAGAGACACTGGGGGAAATAACAAAGTGTGGGCTGAAGAGAAAGTCGAAGTCGTCCTGTAGAGGTCTATAGTAAAAGCCTTGCACATTCGAAAGTCTTCAACATCAGTGAAAGGTCTGAGCCCACCTGGGGTAGACCGGAAGTGTGATAAGTTAGGAGATTGGAACCCCTAACAAATGTGAATAAAGCTTGGGGAAGGGAACCACTGCAAGTGCTGTGATTGCAAGGTCCGAGCCCGTCTGAGGAAGATCTATGTTGAATCAGGTACTTTTTGGTTGAAAGGCCCAAGCCCGACTGAGCGAGACCTACATTACCATTTTGCTTTGAGAGGTAGGAGCCAGACCGAGGGAAACATGCGTGAACTTTTGTTGAACTGTGAAAGAACTTTTGAAAGCTGGAATAAGTGACTTTAACGTGCCTCTATCCACGTTTTGAACTACCTTTGTTTTGAGAACCTGAGCCTGAGTGTGTCATCCTGTTCACAGGGGCGGCCTTACTGTGTGCTGTCCAACGTGGGAAGGAGAGCTGACTCAGCCAAATTGATTCTTTATGTTATAACACTGACTTTCGTGTGCATACATATTCCCTTTACACACTTTTTGTATAAGAGATAGGGCAGGCATTAGGTTTTGAGCATAGGCCATTTTGATTTGACATAGACCGACCAGGGCTATATTTTCTTTATTATTTGATGGTAAAAACTACTCCCACCTTAGCTATAGGGCAGAGTAGGAGTTTCTCCAAACCCTAAAAAGATAACAAAGGTTTTGAAACGTGTAACTCTTGTGTCAGTGTTATACATGCCTCCATTTCACTGTCGAAATGGCAATCCAGCTTTCACCAGAATTTAGGAACATCTTTAAATGGAATAGTTGCAATTATTCAACATGTCGCCTGGGATGGAAAGCATAAAGCAGTATTTATTGTCTCCATAGACGTAATAGCCGCTTTTGACGCAGTGGATTGCCAGTATTTGTGGTCGAAACTCCAGTGGTGGGGGATGCCGAAGGGCCTTCTGAGACTAATAGTGATCCTTTATTTACATTCGGAGGTTCAGGTGCACTTGAATTATTCGGAAGCACTTTCTCGCTATACCCCTACGTCTCGGGGTGTCAGGCATGGTTGTGTTTTGGCACTGTGCCTGTTTAATCTTTATCTATTGGACATAGGAGACCATTTAAAACCTGTGGCATTCATTACACCAGCAGGAAATAAACTAAGGCCTTATTGGCCGTCCTATGCGGATGATTTTATGATATTTGATTGTATGCCGGTAGGACTACAAAGGTTTATATGGATAACCCTGCACTTCAAATCAACCCTACAAAGAATATAGTTCTGCACTGTTCAAAGGGTCAGAAAAAACTCCCCTTTAGATAGTATGTAGGTCGGGAACCAGTAGTAAAGGTGGACACATTAGCTTACTTGGGTTTCTTAATACAGGCAAACCCTGACTTGACTAGACAGAAAGAGTTGCTTAAAGAACGTACCTTGACACTAGTTAATCACTAGTTAATCAACTGTTGAGGGTTGATTCCCATTATGGCACATATACTCTTAAACCGTCTTTACAATATTATGAATAGAATTGTCCCCAAATGTTTGCACAGTATGAAAGTATATCCTTTTTTGGTATTAGAAGTGCTGCCACTTCTTGAAGCTCTAGTCTGGCAGAAGGTTCTTCATGTGCCCAACTTGTTTCATAAACATGCAATCCATTATGAGTTGGGCATAATACCACTGTGAGCATGAGCACCGTGGAAGATACTGTCACTCATTCGAAAGCTTATATGTCCAGTGGTGGGTTCCTTGTTTGAGGGTTTAAAAATTACTCTCGAGTCCGGGTGTAGTAAATGTCTCAATGAGGTGTATGAATACTGTAGAACACTTTTGATAGAAGTGAGTAGTTCAGTTTCTGGATTGAGAGAAAATCCCTGCAGAGTGAAAAAACTCCTGATTGAATATTGTACAATTGAGAGAATGCATGAAAATTCATTGAGTGGCAGCACAAGAAACAAGGAATAATGCCCCCCTGTTTAGCAATTTATCCAGGAAGGGCAATAAGGCATGCCTTCTTACGATTCTGCTGGAGTTTGTTCCTGACAAAACAGATTCTGATCGACTTGGCCAATTGGAAGCTGATCAGGCGGGATGCCGGTTCATTACATATGTGGCGGAGACGGAAATGATCAAGCATTTATTGATGGTCTGTCCAGTAGTGCAGGGGTTGAGATGGAATCATCTTTAAAAAATGGTATTATCCTTGAAATGGGCAGAGTGAGCAAGTATGTCTGTGTGCTTGACAGGTCACGCAACTTCTACGGGAATAGTGGTTAAAACATTTTTAAAATTTCTTAAATTAGAGGAATATTTTGCGTGAAGTATCACAGGAAAAAATGAAATTGTAGTGGGGGTTTCCGTATGATTATTAGCCTTATACATTTTGGATTAGATTAATAATTGGAGCTTTTTGTGTAAGTGTCCGTTTTAATTCTATGGAAAACTCTGACATCTTAAATGTGTTTTATTTTGGGTGTAGTTTTATCAAATTGTATTTATGCCTTTTTAATGACATAAGGTGTGAGAGGTTGATTTTATACGTTTTTGAGTGAAATTCTGTTCTATAATTATTGGGGTATTTATGAAAGATCTGATCCAGCAGAATAAGCATTTGGGCCGAAGTACTGGGATAACGAACACTAGAAAACATGCTCATGTACATAATGACGAAGTGGTAGTGAAAAAGCACCAGTTAAGAAAGGTTGTTACGTCCTTAAATCAAAGGTGGGATCTTATTCCTGAGACGAAAAGGAACATTTTGAGGCACTCGTGGCAAGTGTAAAGGAACTGACTCCGAAACAATCATGGGAAAAGGAGCCAAGAGGATGCAGAATCACTATTTGTAGCATTAAGAAATAAGAATGCCCAGGTTTGTTGGCTTTTTATGAACAACATGGACCCAGTACATAGTACTCTTGTTCAGAGGTGAATTGCCTAGCATTTCAGCGCTGGACTGCCTTTGTGGGTGGGTCAAAGACTGATATGCAAATTGGTATTTCTCCTCTGTGAAAGAAACAGTGAGCTAAAACGTGGTTGTAGACCCTGCCGAGTGGGCACCTTGCCATAGAACAGGTTATTTGGCCGTGTCTGTTCTTGGTTAAGGGGCTCCCAGCCCTTTTTGGGCATTTTTAGGAACATTGGGGTTCACCCTAATCTACCTACGGTAATACAGTAGTGGACCCCTTGCTCACTATGCTTAGAGAGGCACAGCTTCACCTCACTGAGGGGGCACGACTAGGCCAAAATGCGTGTCTGGGGTTGCTGTTGGTACTCTTGTTCAGAGGAGAATTGCCTAGCATTTCATTGTTGGACTGCTCAAGTGGGAAGGACAAAGACTGATATGCAAATGGATATTTCTCCTCTGTGAAAGGTACAGTGAGCTAACACGTGGTTGAAGACCCTCCTGAGTGGGCCCCTTCCACTAGAACAGGTTATTTGACCATGTTTATTCTCGTAGAGGGGCTCCCAGACCTTTTTGTGCCTTACATTAGAGACCCATTGCTCTTCTGGATGCAGACGGCAAGTTTTTTGCATCTATTTTGCTGTCCCATTTAGAGTAATGGGCTCTTATAGCTGGCAGGCTGTTGTGAGAAGCAAAATGGTGTCTCACCAGCTAATTCCCAGGGATCTCTCTCAGGTGGCCAGGGCACGGCCATTGCCTTTGGATACAGACACTGGGGGTGGACCAGTGTGGGAGGATCACCTGGGTGGAGGGTCTTCAGGGAGTGGGGTGAGGCAACCGATGATGAGATGCAGTATTCCCCCCATTCCCGTACCCAACATCCCAACTCCCCCCCATTCTGCACAAACACTGGGCCAATGAAGTGGGCGACTGAGATTAAAGAGGCTAACCTTTACATATCTCATTGGACATGTCCCGCTTATTGGGTCAGGCAAAGTCAGCCACTTGATTTTAATCACATACATCTGATACCCATTAACTCTCCCCACACGGATAAAAGGCAGAACATAGACACACACTCTGAGCAAGGTGGAACACGAGGAGGAGCAGATCTTTTGAGGCAAAGGCGAACTCACTGGAGCAGAATGACCGATCGAGAGATGTGAGAAAAGGGTAGAGAAACTCAGGAGATCCCTGCAGGAGGTTGTTGCCTCCGAAGAGCCATGAAAGATACGCAGAGAAGGCCAAATCCCAGACAAGAAGATTGCATTGTGTTTCAAGGATGCCAGTGACTCTCCCAGGTAAACAACAGTTGGGGAGGCGAGGCCAACCCTCTGGTATTAACCTTGACTTGTGAATTAAATCCGCAAAGACAAGAAAGGGATGCACACAGCCGGTGAGTTAGTGAACAACATGAAAAGCTGTTTAAGTGAACTTTAAATTACCGATAATTGTGAAGCCAGTGATACAGAGTAGCGGAGTGGTTGGGCGACAGGAAATAGCACACTCAAAAGTGGATGCAAAATATGTGATATGTTGTTATAAATAAGCAAAGTAAATAAACTACTTTAAGAGAAAGATTTCTATGAACATTTGTGCTTGTGGTACTGAACTAACAAGGCCAAGAGACACTGGGGGAAATAACAAAGTGTGGGCTGAAGAGAAAGTCGAAGTCGTCCTGTAGAGGTCTATAGTAAAAGCCTTGCACATTCGAAAGTCTTCAACATCAGTGTAAGGTCTGAGCCCACCTAGGGTAGACCGGAAGTGTGATAAGTTAGGAGATTGGAACCCCTAACAAATGTGAATAAAGCTTGGGGAAGGGAACCACTGCAAGTGCTGTGATTGCAAGGTCCGAGCCCGTCTGAGGAAGATCTATGTTGAATCAGGTACTTTTTGGTTGAAAGGTCCAAGCCCGACTGAGCGAGACCTACATTACCATTTTGCTTTGAGAGGTAGGAGCCAGACCGAGGGAAACATGCGTGAACTTTTGTTGAACTGTGAAAGAACTTTTGAAAGCTGGAATAAGTGACTTTAACGTGCAAGGCCAAGCGGGCCTCTATCCACGTTTTGAACTACCTTTGTTTTGAGAACCTGAGCCTGAGTGTGTCATCCTGTTCACAGGGGCGGCCTTACTGTGTGCTGTCCAACGTGGGAAGGAGAGCTGACTCAGCCAAATTGATTCTTTATGTTATAACACTGACTTTCGTGTGCATACATATTCCCTTTACACACTTTTTGTATAAGAGATAGGGCAGGCATTAGGTTTTGAGCATAGGCCATTTTGATTTGACATAGACCGACCAGGCCTATATTTTCTTTATTATTTGATGGTAAAAACTATTCCCACCTTAGCTATAGGGCAGAGTAGGAGTTTCTCCAAACCCTAAAAAGATAACAAAGGTTTTGAAATGTGTAACTCTTGTGTCAGTGTTATACATGCCTCCATTTTACTGTCGAAATGGCAATCCAGCTTTCACCAGAATTTAGGAACATCTTTAAATGGAATAGTTGCAATTATTCAACATGTCGCCTGGGATGGAAAGCATAAAGCAGTATTTATTGTCTCCATAGACGTAATAGCCGCTTTTGACGCAGTGGATTGCCAGTATTTGTGGTCGAAACTCCAGTGGTGGGGGATGCCGAAGGGCCTTCTGAGACTAATAGTGATCCTTTATTTACATTCGGAGGTTCAGGTGCACTTGAATTATTCGGGAGCACTTTCTCGCTATACCCCTACGTCTCGGGGTGTCAGGCATGGTTGTGTTTTGGCACTGTGCCTGTTTAATCTTTATCTATTGGACATAGGAGACCATTTAAAACCTGTGGCATTCATTACACCAGCAGGAAATAAACTAAGGCCTTATTGGCCGTCCTATGCGGATGATTTTATGATATTTGATTGTATGCCGGTAGGACTACAAAGGTTTATATGGATAACCCTGCACTTCAAATCAACCCTACAAAGAATATAGTTCTGCACTGTTCAAAGGGTCAGAAAAAACTCCCCTTTAGATAGTATGTAGGTCGGGAACCAGTAGTAAAGGTGGACACATTAGCTTACTTGGGTTTCTTAATACAGGCAAACCCTGACTTGACTAGACTGAAAGAGTTGCTTAAAGAACGTACCTTGACACTAGTTAATCACTAGTTAATCAACTGTTGAGGGTTGATTCCCATTATGGCACATATACTCTTAAACCGTCTTTACAATATTATGAAGAGAATTGTCCCCAAATGTTTGCACAGTATGAAAGTATATCCTTTTTTGGTATTAGAAGTGCTGCCACTTCTTGAAGCTCTAGTCTGGCAGAAGGTTCTTCATGTGCCCAACTTGTTTCATAAACATGCAATCCATTATGAGTTGGGCATAATACCACTGTGAGCATGAGCACCGTGGAAGATACTGTCACTCATTCGAAAGCTTATATGTCCAGTGGTGGGTTCCTTGTTTGAGGGTTTAAAAATTACTCTCGAGTCCGGGTGTAGTAAATGTCTCAATGAGGTGTATGAATACTGTAGAACACTTTTGATAGAAGTGAGTAGTTCAGTTTCTGGATTGAGAGAAAATCCCTGCAGAGTGAAAAAACTCCTGATTGAATATTGTACAATTGAGAGAATGCATGAAAATTCATTGAGTGGCAGCACAAGAAACAAGGAATAATGCCCCCCTGTTTAGCAATTTATCCAGGAAGGGCAATAAGGCATACCTTCTTACGATTCTGCTGGAGTTTGTTCCTGACAAAACAGATTCTGATCGACTTGGCCAATTGGAAGCTGATCAGGCGGGATGCCGGTTCATTACATATGTGGCGGAGACGGAAACGATCAAGCATTTATTGATGGTCTGTCCAGTAGTGCAGGGGTTGAGATGGAATCATCTTTAAAAAATGATATTATCCTTGAAATGGGCAGAGTGAGCAAGTATGTCTGTGTGCTTGACAGGTCACGCAACTTCTACGGGAATAGTGGTTAAAACATTTTTAAAATTTCTTAAATTAGAGGAATATTTTACGTGAAGTATCACAGGAAAAAATGAAATTGTAGTGGGGGTTTCCGTATGATTATTAGCCTTATACATTTTGGTTTAGATTAATAATTGGAGCGTTTTGTGTAAGTGTCCGTTTTAATTCTATGGAAAACTCTGACATCTTAAATGTGTTTTATTTTGGGTGTAGTTTTATCAAATTGTATTTATGCCTTTTTAATGACATAAGGTGTGAGAGGTTGATTTTATACGTTTTTGAGTGAAATTCTGTTCTATAATTATTGGGGTATTTATGAAAGATCTGATCCAGCAGAATAAGCATTTGGGCCGAAGTACTGGGATAACGAACACTAGAAAACATGCTCATGTACATAATGACGAAGTGGTAGTGAAAAAGCACCAGTTAAGAAAGGTTGTTACGTCCTTAAATCAAAGGTGGGATCTTATTCCTGAGACGAAAAGGAACATTTTGAGGCACTCGTGGCAAGTGTAAAGGAACTGACTCCGAAACAATCATGGGAAAAGGAGCCAAGAGGATGCAGAATCACTATTTGTAGCATTAAGAAATAAGAATGCCCAGGTTTGTTGGCTTTTTATGAACAACATGGACCTAGTACATAGTACTCTTGTTCAGAGGTGAATTGCCTAGCATTTCAGCGCTGGACTGCCTTTGTGGGTGGGTCAAAGACTGATATGCAAATGGGTATTTCTCCTCTGTGAAAGAAACAGTGAGCTAAAACGTGGTTGTAGACCCTGCCGAGTGGGCACCTTGCCATAGAACAGGTTATTTGGCCGTGTCTGTTCTTGGTTAAGGGGCTCCCAGCCCTTTTTGGGCATTTTTAGGAACATTGGGGTTCACCCTAATCTACCTACGGTAATACAGTAGTGGACCCCTTGCTCACTATGCTTAGAGAGGCACAGCTTCACCTCACTGAGGGGGCACGACTAGGCCAAAATGCGTGTCTGGGGTTGCTGTTGGTACTCTTGTTCAGAGGAGAATTGCCTAGCATTTCATTGTTGGACTGCTCAAGTGGGAAGGACAAAGACTGATATGCAAATGGATATTTCTCCTCTGTGAAAGGTACAGTGAGCTAACACGTGGTTGAAGACCCTCCTGAGTGGGCCCCTTCCACTAGAACAGGTTATTTGTCCATGTTTATTCTCGTAGAGGGGCTCCCAGACCTTTTTGTGCCTTACATTATAGACCCATTGCTCTTCTGGATGCAGACGGCAAGTTTTTTGCATCTATTTTGCTGTCCCATTTAGAGTAATGGGCTCTTATAGCTGGCAGGCTGTTGTGAGAAGCAAAATGGTGTCTCACCAGCTAATTCCCAGGGATCTCTCTCAGGTGGCCAGGGCACGGCCATTGCCTTTGGATACAGACAATGGGGGTGGACCAGTGTGGGAGGATCACCTGGGTGGAGGGTCTTCAGGGAGTGGGGTGAGGCAACCGATGATGAGATGCAGTATTCCCCCCATTCCCGTACCCAACATCCCAACTCCCCCCCATTCTGCACAAACACTGGGCCAATGAAGTGGGCGACTGAGATTAAAGAGGCTAACCTTTACATATCTCATTGGACATGTCCCGCTTATTGGGTCAGGCAAAGTAAGCCACTTGATTTTAATCACATACATCTGATACCCATTAACTCTCCCCACACGGATAAAAGGCAGAACATAGACACACACTCTGAGCAAGGTGGAACACGAGGAGGAGCAGATCTTTTGAGGCAAAGGCGAACTCACTGGAGCAGAATGACCGATCGAGAGATGTGAGAAAAGGGTAGAGAAACTCAGGAGATCCCTGCAGGAGGTTGTTGCCTCCGAAGAGCCATGAAAGATACGCAGAGAAGGCCAAATCCCAGACAAGAAGATTGCATTGTGTTTCAAGGATGCCAGTGACTCTCCCAGGTAAACAACAGTTGGGGAGGCGAGGCCAACCCTCTGGTATTAACCTTGACTTGTGAATTAAATCCGCAAAGACAAGAAAGGGATGCACACAGCCGGTGAGTTAGTGAACAACATGAAAAGCTGTTTAAGTGAACTTTAAATTACCGATAATTGTGAAGCCAGTGATACAGAGTAGCGGAGTGGTTGGGCGACAGGAAATAGCACACTCAAAAGTGGATGCAAAATATGTGATATGTTGTTATAAATAAGCAAAGTAAATAAACTACTTTAAGAGAAAGATTTCTATGAACATTTGTGCTTGTGGTACTGAACTAACAAGGCCAAGAGACACTGGGGGAAATAACAAAGTGTGGGCTGAAGAGAAAGTCGAAGTCGTCCTGTAGAGGTCTATAGTAAAAGCCTTGCACATTCGAAAGTCTTCAACATCAGTGAAAGGTCTGAGCCCACCAGGGGTAGACCGGAAGTGTGATAAGTTAGGAGATTGGAACCCCTAACAAATGTGAATAAAGCTTGGGGAAGGGAACCACTGCAAGTGCTGTGATTGCAAGGTCTGAGCCCGTCTGAGGAAGATCTATGTTGAATCAGGTACTTTTTGGTTGAAAGGTCCAAGCCCGACTGAGCGAGACCTACATTACCATTTTGCTTTGAGAGGTAGGAGCCAGACCGAGGGAAACATGCGTGAACTTTTGTTGAACTGTGAAAGAACTTTTGAAAGCTGGAATAAGTGACTTTAACGTGCAAGGCCAAGCGGGCCTCTATCCACGTTTTGAACTACCTTTGTTTTGAGAACCTGAGCCTGAGTGTGTCATCCTGTTCACAGGGGCGGCCTTACTGTGTGCTGGCCAACGTGGGAAGGAGAGCTGACTCAGCCAAATTGATTCTTTATGTTATAACACTGACTTTCGTGTGCATACATATTCCCTTTACACACTTTTTGTATAAGAGATAGGGCAGGCATTAGGTTTTGAGCATAGGCCATTTTGATTTGACATAGACCGACCAGGGCTATATTTTCTTTATTATTTGATGGTAAAAACTACTCCCACCTTAGCTATAGGGCAGAGTAGGAGTTTCTCCAAACCCTAAAAAGATAACAAAGGTTTTGAAACGTGTAACTCTTGTGTCAGTGTTATACATGCCTCCATTTCACTGTCGAAATGGCAATCCAGCTTTCACCAGAATTTAGGAACATCTTTAAATGGAATAGTTGCAAATATTCAACATGTCGCCTGGGATGGAAAGCATAAAGCAGTATTTATTGTCTCCATAGACGTAATAGCCGCTTTTGACGCAGTGGATTGCCAGTATTTGTGGTCGAAACTCCAGTGGTGGGGGATGCCGAAGGGCCTTCTGAGACTAATAGTGATCCTTTATTTACATTCGGAGGTTCAGGTGCACTTGAATTATTCGGGAGCACTTTCTCGCTATACCCCTACGTCTCGGGGTGTCAGGCATGGTTGTGTTTTGGCACTGTGCCTGTTTAATCTTTATCTATTGGACATAGGAGACCATTTAAAACCTGTGGCATTCATTACACCAGCAGGAAATAAACTAAGGCCTTATTGGCCGTCCTATGCGGATGATTTTATGATATTTGATTGTATGCCGGTAGGACTACAAAGGTTTATATGGATAACCCTGCACTTCAAATCAACCCTACAAAGAATATAATTCTGCACTGTTCAAAGGGTCAGAAAAAACTCCCCTTTAGATAGTATGTAGGTCAGGAACCAGTAGTAAAGGTGGACACATTAGCTTACTTGGGTTTCTTAATACAGGCAAACCCTGACTTGACTAGACTGAAAGAGTTGCTTAAAGAACGTACCTTGACACTAGTTAATCACTAGTTAATCAACTGTTGAGGGTTGATTCCCATTATGGCACATATACTCTTAAAACGTCTTTACAATATTATGAAGAGAATGGTCCCCAAAAGTTTGCACAGTATGAAAGTATATCCTTTTTTGGTATTAGAAGTGCTGCCACTTCTTGAAGCTCTAGTCTGGCAGAAGGTTCTTCATGTGCCCAACTTGTTTCATAAACATGCAATCCATTATGAGTTGGGCATAATACCACTGTGAGCATGAGCACCGTGGAAGATACTGTCACTCATTCGAAAGCTTATATGTCCAGTGGTGGGTTCCTTGTTTGAGGGTTTAAATATTACTCTCGAGTCCGGGTGTAGTAAATGTCTCAATGAGGTGTATGAATACTGTAGAACACTTTTGATAGAAGTGAGTAGTTCAGTTTCTGGATTGAGAGAAAATCCCTGCAGAGTGAAAAAACTCCTGATTGAATATTGTACAATTGAGAGAATGCATGAAAATTCATTGAGTGGCAGCACAAGAAACAAGGAATAATGCCCCCCTGTTTAGCAATTTATCCAGGAAGGGCAATAAGGCATGCCTTCTTACGATTCTGCTGGAGTTTGTTCCTGACAAAACAGATTCTGATCGACTTGGCCAATTGGAAGCTGATCAGGCGGGATTCCGGTTCATTACATATGTGGCGGAGACGGAAACGATCATGCATCTATTGATGGTCTGTCCAGTAGTGCAGGGGTTGAGATGGAATCATCTTTAAAAAATGGTATTATCCTTGAAATGGGCAGAGTGAGCAAGTATGTCTGTGTGCTTGACACGTCACGCAACTTCTACGGGAATAGTGGTTAAAACATTTTTAAAATTTCTTAAATTAGAGGAATATTTTACGTGAAGTATCACAGGAAAAAATGAAATTGTAGTGGGGGTTTCCGTATGAGTATTAGCCTTATACATTTTGGTTTTGATTAATAATTGGAGCGTTTTGTGTAAGTGTCCGTTTTAATTCTATGGAAAACTCTGACATCTTAAATGTGTTTTATTTTGGGTGTAGTTTTATCAAATTGTATTTATGCCTTTTTAATGACATAAGTTGTGAGAGGTTGATTTTATACGTTTTTGAGTGAAATTCTGTTCTGTAATTATTGGGTTCATATTTTATGAATTTGTTGTGATTATTCACTTTTTGACTTTTTTCTGTATTTGTTAAAGGTTAACTTTGTTTAACCATAATATAATAATAATTATTTATATATATTTATATTTCCTTTTTTTATATATATTTTTCCTTTGACACTCGTTATGTACCTGAGGCTTTCTTTTGCCATTTTCCTCCACAGTCCTTGCAGCCAGCACATCTGTGCAATTGTTGCTATATTCTTCATCATATAACATTTGGTTGATGTATTGACACTTACGATGTGTTTTTATTTTACTTAATACACTGCATGTTGAAGTGCCTTAAATGTTCTAAGATGGCTGCCATGTGTTCATCATTTTGTACCACCTCGTGAATGGGGACATTCTATGCAGTTGTATCATAGAGGTTTTTAAAGCATATATAAGAAGTCCTTCTTCCATGAAACACCCCACCTACGTGAACAAGCGATCAGTGTACCGCGAAACGCGTCGTTTTGTAACCAGGCTTTCCCTTTTCGCTGCACCTTTTTATTAATAAAGAAACATTTGTGCTGCCTGGATTTGATGTTATGCATTTTCCTTGCTGAGACTGGATTTCGTTTCTCAGCTGCTCTTGGGAGTGCAACCCATCGAATGTTGCCCCGTCCTAGGGCATTTTTTTCCTTTTTTGAAAAAAAATAAATAAATAAATATATATATATATATATATATATATATATATAAATATATATCTGTTCTTGAAATCCTTTTAAAAAGTTGCACTGACACAACCCACAGTTTTGGCTTGTGCATAGGTATTAGGCGGTTGCCAAGAACTGCAGTTGTATATTGTGAAGGCATCATGAAGCAAGATACAGACAACAGACTTTATTAAATCAAATGTCAGGATGTTGGGTGGCATTGTAACTTGCCCTATGCTAAGGTGAGATTTCCCTACCTGAACGAAACTAAGGAAAGTTTGAGTCAAAGAGTTCAATTGAAAGTCTGTCTGTGTCAAGACCTATACTTGCCCTCACACCTAAACTAAACAATGTGTAGGAATGTCAATAACAAAAGAAATAGAGTTTAACTCAAAGTTCGGAGCTTCTTCCAGCTCACAGCTCTCTTTCAGCTCACCTCCCCCAAGTGTAAAATAGTTAAAAAAAAATACCTTTCTCAAGTTCAAGGCAATTCAGTTCAAAACAATCCGCAGTTCTGTATACAATAGGCATTTATTTTGCTTAATTTTAAGTTTCCAACAACCAGAGACTTTTGAAAACGTTTCTGTGAGACACATGATCACTCCGATACAAAGTATTCCTTCTAAAACTTCAACAATGCTAATTTATTTCATTTATTTATTGGTCATTTATATAACACTTATACAACAGTGTTTCAAAGCACCACAAGGCAAAGGGAAGGGAATACACCATGGAAGTGACAATTAAATAAATAAGAAAACCTCAGACAATGTTCCTTCTAGGCCTTGTGACATTCAAAGTGTGCAAGTGCAGAGAAAAGAGTGAGGATGGGGGTGAGGAGGTAAGTGCTAAGGACCCCGCTTGGGGAGAAGTGCCAGGGTGCCTGTTGGGGAGGCAACAGGTAAGTGCATGGGCGGAGGCATCCCAAGCCAGAGGGGGATCTGATGCCTGGTAAGTGTAGGCCTGAGACAAACCACCCAAATAGCAGGTTTAGGCCCACAGGGTAGTGCAGGGGGTGGAAGCTGGTGACGATTGAGTAAGTGGCCAAAACCCTATTGGACACTTGGGGGACCGGCTGCCAATCTCAGTGGCTGAAGGGATGGTTAGCAAGGGAGGGAGAGAGAGAAGCAGGGGGAGGAGAAGAGAGGAGAAGGGTCTTGAGTTGTTTGCGTAACTTGAGGTCATCCTGTACAAGACGTAGAGGAGGAGGGAGACTGTTCCGGAGGAGGGAGCCAGCAGAAGAGAGAGATCTTCCTCCAGCTCTCTGCTTGGAGAAGCGTTTGACCAGAAGAGAATTGGAGCAAGAATATCGAAGGGATCTGGAGGAGAGTATTTAGTGAGAGAGAGTTGCAGGTGTTATGGTCCCAGGCCCCAGACAACCTTATGGATGATGCAAAGGATCTTGAATTTGATCCTTGCGACAACTGGGAGCCAGAGGAGAGATTTTAGGGCTGGAGAGATATGGTCCCTGGGCTTAAGGCCAAGGATAAATCTTGCCACCCTATTCTGGATTAGTTGAAGAGGACACAGGGAAGAAAGAGGCAGGTTGAGAAAGAGGCTGTTGCAACAATCCAGCCTTGAGAGGACCAGAACTCTAGTGACATTTAGCTTCTGGAGAAGGTGAGGAAAGGGAGAGGACCTCTAAGGAGTTGAAGTTGATAGTGGGCCTTATTGGCAAGCAGTGAAGGAGAGAGAGGAGTCGAAGATTACCTCAAGGTTTTTGGCAGCAATGGAAGGAGAGGGAGGAGAGCCCATAGAGGGCGGCCAGAGTGCAAGAGGGAAACGGGGAATAGGAGTCCTGATAGGAAGAATCTCAGTTTACTGGCATTAAGACAGGGATCATTAGAGGTGCACGAAGACTGGATAGCAGACAGGCTTTCTGGGATGATAGAGGAGGAGGAAGAGGCAGAAGAGAGGAGCATGAAGAAAAGCTGTGTTTCATCTGTGTAACACTGGAAATGAGGAAAGAAGGCAGAGATCAGGTGAGCAAGAGCTGCAAGGTAGATATTGAAGAGCCAGGGCGAGAGGATAGAGCCCGGGGAACACCACATGTAGAGAGAGTGGTGGTGAAGAAGGAGCCCAGTAGAAACTGGGAGGGGTGGTCACTGAGGAGGTCAACCAGTCCAGCACCCAGTCTTAGATCCCAAGAGTATCTTGGAGCCACTTTATGAGGATAGAATGGTTGACCGTGTCAAAGGCAGAAGAGAGGTCAAGGAGAATGAGAACAGGAGGAGAGCTAGAATCAAGATTTACAAGCAGTTCTTCGCGGGTCTTCAGGAGAGCAGTTTCTGTGCCTCTGGATGCTCCGAATCCAGATTGATGGTCATGTAAACAACCAACGAGCACAGTGTGTTGGGCCAGTTGGGGGAAGACAAAGTTCTCCAGGAGTTTCCCAAGGAAGGGTTTAGTAGAGATAGGGCGATAGTTGGCCGGACACAAGGGCTCGGCTGAAGGCTTTCTTAGGAGGGGGTGCACAAGGGATGCTAATGAGTGGCTGCAGAAGTCTGCAAGAGCCAGAGCTAGGGATGGGAAGTTATCCTTAATGGTTCTGAAAGAACAGAAAGAGACCTGTTTGGAGGAGACCTTCATAGAACAGACTACTCTAGAGATCTAATCCATTGAGATAGATGAGAAGGAGGAGAGAATGGATGGGGGTGGAAGAGAGGCCAAGGGAGTCAGGGGGACAGGGTGAGGAATGGAAGAAGGGGAGGAAGAGAGCGAGGTCAAAATGTCCTGAGTTTTAGAGATGAAGTGGGAGACCAGTGCAGTACAGAGGGCATGAGAGGGAAGAGGCGAGGTAGTGACTGCAGATGGATTGGCTTTGGAGCAGACTACAGGCCAGTTTATAAGAGGATGAGCCCGATGTCTACCACTTCTGTTCAGCAGCTCTGCACTTGCGTTTCAGAGTGGCTAGCTCTGAGTCTTACTAGCTGTTATGCTTAGAGGCTGGCTTCAAATGGATCCTCATGACAGGGGCAAGAATGTTGTTATATTGCACATAATGTATACTCTGCAAAGTTATCATTATTCCACCATCAGTTATGTCACATAATTCCTTGTTGGAACATAGAGGCTGGGTCCTCATTATAACTTTAAGAGTGTGGAATGTTTATGGGGGAACTGTTGGCCAGTTGGTGGCTGACCAAGGAAGGGAGCTGCAGCCCTTTGAGATGAGCTTAAATGAAATGCTTCCATATCTCATCCTGCATGTCCTGCCTGATATATAATACTGGCGACGAGGAACCCACTTCCTGGGCTGCAGCTGCTGGAGGCAGGGTCTGGTCCGGCCGAAACATGTGCAGTGATTGCTCAGATGGAAACCCCTCCCACAGGAAACGGCCCACAGTGAAGAGCCGCTAACTCCTCTGACAAAGGTGAGGTGGCGAAAGCAGCAGCCCAAGGTGCGCAGGAATAAGGGGGCGCTGTAAGCTGTTCTGGGCATGAATAGAGACGTTAGTAGGAAGAGGCTCGCATAACACAGCATTCAAACAACACACGGCAGGCCAAGTGCACATCAGGCAATGAACCCTAGCTTGCGAGAGCGTAGCCATAACTCTGCAGGGCAAAGGGTGGAGAGTGGAGGTAACAAATTCCTCCAAATCACCTAGCTGTTTAATTGAGAGAGGAACGGGAAGGGCACACAGAGGCACCAGAGGAAAATACAAACAGCATGCAATCACATGCTACAGACACTCGCTGACGTCCCAGGCACGGCAACGTCTGTCAGGCCCTCTGTGACGACGTTGCCATAACAACGCTTGTCTCCGCCCGAGTCTAGAGAGTGAATCGTTACTATTGGCTACTGTTACAATAACAACACACATTGCCCCACGGGGAACAAGCGGTGCAGTGCAAAATACAATGAAGAATTCACGCCTGTTTGATTTAAGTTGCAAACTAGATTGATATTGATATTAATATTTTATTTGTAACATGCTCATACACATGTGTTTCAGAGCGCAGCGAGGCAGGGGAGGGGAACGAGGGAGAACAAAAACAACGATCTTACATGACCCAGTTACATTGAGAACATGATAGTGCAGGTGAGAGGGAAGGGGAAAGTGTAGGGGGGAGAGGAAGACGTGGAAAGGGCTGAGCAAAGGAATAAAAAAACAACAGTGATAATGCAGCCACCGAGTGGCAAGTGCTAGGTTTAAGGCACAGACAGGGGGTATCTGATAAGTGCAGAAAAGTGGGGCACTGTATGGTTACAGATACAGACCCAAGTGCAAGGGTAGCCAGGAGGCAGTGTGGGTGAGTGGCAGGGGGAGCAAGTACCTGGGCCCGAAATCAGAGGGTAACCAGGTGAACGATGCTGAAGCAGAACAGATCAGCAGGGGAGATGAGGAGCGAAGGCAGAAGCAAAGAGGAAGGTGTTGAGGTGCTTCCGGAACCAGAGATGGTTCTCCTCAAGTTTCAGAGTGGTACAGAGGCTGTTCCAGGGGGAGACCCCAGCCGAAAACAAAGATCTACCCCCAGCTTGTTTCTTTGAGAAACGACTGACCCTGAGGGAATTGGAGGTGGAAGAGCGAAGAGCTCGAGAGGGAAGGTATTTACGCAGGGAGAGTGGAAGGTATTTTGGACCCAGGCCCCAGAAAGCCTTGTGGACAATACATCCTTAATCCTTGCAGCCACTGGGAGCTAATGAAGAGATTTCAGGGCTGGGGAGATACAATCCCAGAGCTTGAGGCCAAGGACAAGTCGTGCAGCCCTGTTCCGGATGAGTTGCAAAGGGCAGAGAGTAGAAGCACCTAGACTTAGAAAGAGGCAGTTGCAATAATCCAACCTAGAGAGAACCAGGACTTGAGAGACAGTGAGCTTCTGGGGGAAGGAGAGGAAAGGCAGAATACCTCTGAGGAGTTGCAGTTTGAAGTTTGACTTTTTTGAGACATCAGAGATTTGGGCAGAAAAGGAGAGTGTGGAGCCGAAGATGACCCTGTGGTTCTTAGCCTCGCATGTGGGGGTAGGCGGAGAGCCAAGGGAGGCCGGCCAGAGTGTGACAGGAAAGGAGGGTGAAGGTGTGTTGATGAGGAGGATCTCCGTCTTGCTGGCATTCAGGCAGAGAACGTTGGTGGCACACCACTCCTGCATAGCAGACAAGCAATCAGAGATGAGAGAAGGAGAATAGGTGGCTGAGGGAAGCCTGAAAATGAGTTGAGAGTCATCAGCAGAGCACTGAGAATTGGAGCAGAAAACGGCAATGTGAAGGGTGAGAGTTGCCAGGTATTGGTTAAAAAGCCAGGGTGAAAGGTTAGACCCCTGAGGAACACCGCAGGTAGAGAGGGAGAAAGAGGAAAGGAAGGACCCAAGTTGGACCTGGGAGGGAATAAGTGAACAACATACAAACACATATCTGCAAGCTAAAAATAATTGCAAACAAATTGCAAAAAAAATAAGAATTTGCAAATATACCATCCCCAGCTGTATTTTTACCTCACAGATGTTGAGACCCAGTAATCAAATGGAAGGAATGGAAGGAAGATTTCTTGAAATTTGTGTTAGCAGTTTATGGACCAAACTAGTCAATGGAGCGGATCAGCGGTAAAGAGTCAATTCAAACTATGTCCGGTCTGATAGCACAGTAAATAGAGTGCTCGCTTTGACATTTGTGCAGAGCCTGCTGATGCAGGTGTGAATCCTGGCAGGGCCAAACTCAGCCTTTCATCCTTCCGAGGTCGATAAATGAGCACCACACACCGTGGGTAATAATAAGCAGCGCTCAAATCCCTGAGGGTTCGTAGCGCTATATAAATGATAATTTATTATTATGCTGCCGCTGAAGATGAAGTGAGAGAGAAGTTATGGAAAGAGAAAGACCTGGACTTGGACAGAGTTGTGAAAATTGCAAAATATTTGGAACACACCTCAGTATGCATTAAAGAACTGGGAAAAGAAGTGAGGGGTGATGAACATTCCAGGAAGAGCCCGGAAAGAACAGAGAGAAGTCTAGTTAAGAAAGATACGTCTTTCAACTATGCCTATAAAAGAAGATCTTCAAATAGGAAAAAACAGAGTGAAGGACACCGATTGGAGGACTCATAGAAGAGGGAGAGGCTTTCAAGCACATTACAGAGAGACATCCAGGCATCCTGGACTACCTAGATTTACAAGAGAATGCTACAGATGCTGAAGTGTGGATCACTTTGCCAGAGACAGGGAATGTACTGCAAGATTTTTTAAACTTTATTCTTCCAGACTTCGTGAGAGAGGTGGGATAGGTGATAGAATAGCAGTTAGAATAGATAGGAGGGATAGAGCGTGCCATGGGAATAGTGGAGGAGGGAGCGAGGGAGGTATGTTAGGTGATAGGATATGATAGGTTATTTATAATGCGCTTAATACCCAGAGGTTTCTAAGCGCAGACCCGGGGATCGAACCTGTGTTGCTCTGTGTCGTCTTGCTTCTAAGGCAAGCACGTTGCTTCTGAGCTATCCTCCCGAGACTAGGAGGAGGTTCTGCATCGTGCACAAAATCACCAAGTGGCCTAGCAACCAGGCAGGTTTAGATAAAGGAGGTGTGCAATAAAAGACAAACATGGCACAGATTTTAAATGCATACCCAAGTTCGTTAATCAGGCAAGGCACAAATGCAGGACAAAATGGTGGATGGGCAAATTAAAACACACCTAAACGTGTCATACAGGCAAGGCACAAAATGCGGTACAAGATGGTGGATGCGCAGATTAAAATACAACTAGGTTTGTCATACAGGGAAGGCACAAAATGCAGTACAAGATGTTTGGATGTGCAGATTCAAAACACAGCTAGATTTGATATTAGGCTAGTTACTACAATGCAGCACGAGCCAGTGAACATATGTGGATGAAAGAACAACAGGGAGCATTTCACGTGATGCAGAGATTACAGTGGGAGCATAAGGGGAAAAAGGCAAGAGGGAACCAGGCACAAAAGACAAGCCCTTAAAGGTGAAGGTACTCTTAGCACATTCAGTAGTGGAGGGCGGACCTAGATTCAGGATAAGCAATGCATTTGGAACATAGCCAAAATAGAGTGAGCAGTGATTTCTGAATGCACATCAAGAGTCAAAGTGAGCAGAAAAGCCACCAGTGGTGCGAGGATCAAAGAAGTAAAGACAGTGAGACATGAGCTAGGCCTGTTGGTGTGGCCATAGAAGCAATTGCGTGGACTTCAGGATATGCAAGGTAGCAATGGAGGTGGAATCCCAATGGAACGGAGCAGAGATGAGCTGCAGGGAACCAAGGGGCTGACAAGCCTCGTTACCTAGAGGGCTGCAGTGCGCTTTACAAATCCAAAATAAAATAAATAAATAGCCGAGTTAACTGGGTGCAGCAGAAAACCCATGCAGTAGAGTAGAGAAGGGCACCGTTGGGAATCGGGATGAGTGCATGCAAAAGAGCACCCAGTGAAGTGGTCAGGACATCATTAATGGGGAGGCTGGTGGGACACAGCGGATATAGGGCTTACCCACTGTGGAGCACGGAAGGATCGGGCATTGCCCCAAAGATGGTGGCCCCTCTTGGCCCTTCCAGACCCGGACAGGGCCAGATAAGGGGCGGGGGGACCTGGCCCTTAGATAATGCCCATTCAGGGGGCCGGTGTTCACCTGCTGGCTCTGTTTTATTTCTCCAAACAAATGCAGATGGCTTGCTAATCCAGCCTGGCCGGCAGAGGCAGAGAGGAGCAGATGATTCGGTCCGCCTCAGGTGGCGGCTATGATGAAAGGCCCAAGCGGCCTGCAGTAGAATGGGCACTGCCTTCTGTGCGTGGAGTACAGCAAATGAATGGAGCTGCCTGCAGGTTTAAAATGCACTCGCGTACAAAGTTACACTGGGATTCTCATCCGTCCGAAATTCACTGGTTGCATCGATAACTTTCACAGCAACGCGGAGCACACAAACCTCTGCTTCTGATGTTAGAGGTACAACTTCACCGACACAGGAGAACAAGCACTTTTGTCTAAACGGAAGGGGGCAGCCTCTCCGTACAAAGTTACACTGGGATTCTCATCCGTCCGAAATTCACTGGTTGCATCGATAACTTTCACAGCAACGCGGAGCACACAAACCTCTGCTTCTGATGTTAGAGGTACAACTTCACCGACACAGGAGAACAAGCACTTTTGTCTAAACGGAAGGGGGCAGCCTCTCCACACGGCTCCGTTCTCTGCCTTCAGTCTTCCCCAAGGATCTCCAGCTCCCACGCCACGCTTTGTGAGACCACCTCTCTCTGCAGTCCCCAGCGTCTCAGCGTTCTGCAAACAGATCGACTCACGGCAGTTCCCTTTAGTGGCGCTCCTCCTCTTAGACAAGGTCCCCTGCTGGTCTCCCCCACACAGGCCTCCATGTTGCTCGTTGTGGTGTTCTCTGCCTCTCATTTTGTCCCACCTTGGAAACAGAAAGGGGAGTCTATCATTGTTAAGCTCATGACTGATGTCCATTTCGGCCACTCCCCAACGCCCAACTTGGGTTTTCTGAGGTAAACATCTATAATACAGTACTTCCAAGTGGGAGGAGTCCACCGTTCATCATCATTATTATAAAGCTGTATTACTGCTTATGAATAATTATTTGGTCTAAAACGCTAGCAGTCAAAAATATAAGTTAGCTTAGTAAAAGCACCCTCTCTGCAAGATCCGGAGCTTTTTTATTGTTTCAAAGGAGATTGTCTCGAATGTTGCTCAGTAGCTGTACACTCATTCCTCACACAGAGCTTAAACCATTCACTTCATCAAAGGCGCAATAAACAAACACACACAAGAGGCGAGTTTCCCATCACACCGCGTGTTCTTTGGGGTGTGCATCATCAGACATGACCGAACATAAAAACACATTTCTGGTCTCCCAGTTTTATGGTTTGTTCTCCAAAATAAGCGGCAAAGTGTTTTCGCCATCAGGAAGTGGTAGAGGGACCACAGGATGCATCCCCTCTTCCAGGCCCCGCTGGGAGACGCGGAATCACAGTAGGGTTCATTGTTACAGGGAAAGGGGTCCGACCTACAGCGCTGTGAAATGTTCCCGGAACGGTGATTGCACATAAGGACAATACAGTGATGCAAGGCGGCCCTGAACAGATAAACAAGCACCGCGGTGTATGAGTTTCCCAAAAGGGGTGACCTCACCGCTGAGGAGCTCTCTGTGGGGCCGAGTAACAACTCCGCTTGTATTTTGTTGCTGCAACCAGCCCGTATATTGTTATCATATGCGAGGATTCATTTTCACTGCAAGTCCTCTCTCACTGTTTTTTTTTTAACGATTTCGAAGCCAAAACATGTTTACTGCATATGTAACGGAGCTGTTTCAGTCTGTGCCTTTCCAGGCTTGTACAAGAGTCACAAGGCAGCGTACAGGAAATCATTAAAATTCCTGTTATTTCTTGAGGAAACCTTGAGTGTTTCCTCATTCCCCCGCTGCCTTTCCTTCTAAGGTCAGGAGAGCCCAAACATGTGTTTGGCAAGAAACATGCGGGGGTGGCGGGGAGGGGGGTGTCGCTTTCCCTTATGCCCAAAACACACAAACCTCCATGGCAGAAATGGATGTTCTCACACAAAAAGCATAGAAGACATATGTGTTTTGTACAAATGCGTTTGCATTATGACAAACTATCATTACGTTCTGACTTTTTAATTTAAAAAAAAAAAAAAAAACATGCTTAGGAGTCTGTTAGCGTGGTGAGTCAAGTTCCCGCCATCAGAGTTTCAGTTAAACACTTTTGTGAGGTTTTGAAGTCCAGATTTTTTTTTTAAAAAATCCCCCAAAAAAGAGCCGTGAAGTAAAAGTCTTCCACATAGTGTACAGTCTTGAAATAAGGGCTAATTATTCTGAAACATGCTGATAGTACTTTCAGTTACCTTTGTGGTGTGTGGCCCATTTAACTGTGGGCCCGTTGCCGCTTTAAGAAAGAGTGTCGTAATGACACTCCTCAATAAAAGGGGCTCTGCTGGCACGTGAGAGGTAGTGCAGCAGAGCCCCAGGAAGTGGCAACTCGTGTCTGTGTCGTTATTGGTTTCGGTTAGCCGTGTGACCACTGCCTACTGTCGCAGCCCCGGCCTGGGTGCCCCCAGACCCGAGGCTGCCATCAGCTGTATGCCCCCAGCCACGGTACGTCTGTCCGGTGTTCCGGACGTGGCAGGGTGCCCCCTGCACTCCGTTCACTGCGAGCCTGCAGTGTACGTTGGTAAGCCGGGTGATCCCGGTATCTTGGTGCGGCCCGCCCTGGTGACTGGTGGTGGGCCGCTAACAACCTTGAACATCTCACAGAGTCCCTCCGCTTCATGTGGCCATGTTTGGGCTCTTACAATTAGAATTGCCACTCTGTGTTACATTTTGGTGAAAAACAGACACCATAATAATTCTGCCTGTGTGTGTGTGCCTAACAACCGACATACTTTTTTTATGCCAGTAGTTTTCTTCCAAAACGTTAAATCTCTAAGTGTTTAATTTCCAAAAACATGGAAGGACTTCCAAATGTTTAGGAAATGGATTGTTTCACTTGTTTCAACAAAAATATAACTGAGGGAAAGTTGCTCCTTGTTGAGAGCTTTGTTCAACCCACAGGTCACAGGTTCAAAAACACAGAGGAGCTCCGAGCTCACTCTTACATTATTAAAAAAATTGAGAACAGTAATATGTTGATTTATGCTTAATTAAAGTCATAGGTATCTACGAAATGTACAGAATTCTATTTCTAGAGTCCTTATTTTGCCTTTGGATTGAACACTCTGACACAAGGAGTTCCATCATATAAACCACATGTGACGCTTGGGGAAACTGTTGCTTTGTGCGTTGGATATCAACATTTCGATAATACGTGGCAAATATTCTGTTGCGCGTGCTGCATCCCTATTAAACGAATGATCTCTTAAAACGTGAAAAGTAGCAGCTGTTAGGTACAGAGCTACAAAATGTCATGCACTGTGTTAACAACAATATTTTTTAAACAATTTATTTTAGGAGCTGTGAATTTGTGTCCGGAAACGTAGAGTGCTTTATTTCACATGCAGGATTAAAATCACCCACAAAAGTTAAGAAAGAGTTCTACAATGTTTGAAAAGTGTGCAGCAAAAGAAAATCGACCAAAATCATTTAAAACATGCATACTGGATATGTGGAGTCTTGTTACAAATAAGATCCGGTCTTTTTGGCGCTATGGATCGGTGCTAATATTTGCTTGTGAAATGTTGTCACAGAGCGTTTTTTGGCCACGTGCAGTAAAGACCTGTCGAAAAAGCAGCTGGGGTGGTTTGCATCGGGTTCCCAAAAAAGTGATTTGCCATGCGAAGTTCCATCGCAAGTAAATATCCTCTAGTGGGCGAATTTCTGATCATGGAATTTGGAGACCTGGATTGAAATCCTGGATTCGGCACAAGACTTGTAAATCTTGCTGTGCCTGAAATGGTAGCTCTGGGTAATGTGAACCCCAGCTGTAGGATGTGATGACTACCATTATGTCACTTCCTTGTTCCCACCCACCTCCCTGTCATATCCTGGCCTAGAACAGCGCCCCATACTCTTTTATGTAGAGCACTTTATGGTTTGAGATGGACCTCTGGTTTGCCACACTTGGCTCTGCAGATGTTTTGCAGTTCAAGTCACAGCAGCCCTAGTCAGAATGGTAGGGATTATGGGATGTGTAGTCCAAAATGTCTGGAGAGCTGCTGGTTGGAGACCGATTGGAGACCGATTGCATTGAATGTGCTCTGAAAATATCTCCTCCAGGTTTCTGCCATATCAACCACCTAAACGTAAAAAACGAATTTAGGATGGGGTAGGTAAAAAAAAGCTGAAGAGAACTTGACCACGTGTGGCATGTGTTATGTTTCCCTCTGAGGATAGCCTGCTGGGTCAGAGTGTCTAGCAAGTGCTTGTTATGCAGGTTTGGCTCGAAGGCCAATGAGGCACTCACACAATGACTTGACATTATAGGACCTGATTCATAGAAAAAGTGCATAGACGCTGTAAAGTACTCTGCGCATAGCACCACTTCGCGCATACCTGCATGCTAAAGCATGTTATGAACCCTACCTCTGCACGTTGGATCCTATGCGCACAGTGCTCTGCGCCTCCTATCATGTGGCGGTGGATCCATGAGGCATGCGTGTAACTTTTACAGACGTCAGCTTGTGCGTTGTGTTCCATTAATTTGGTTTGGTTTGCGCTTGACTGGGCGTGCGATTACACTGAGTGGCCCGTCCCTCAACACGACCAGGTTCTTCCTCATTTTGCTGGGAAAATGGGGAATATGCATGCCCCGCACTGTATTTATTTCTCTGCGTAGGCCCATCCCACACTTTGCGTGGAGTGTCGCGCAAAGCGCTCGACTGCACGCAAAGCCGTGATGGACCGAGGCAGAGTCCCTGCAAGGTCTCGGAAAGGAGTTTTCCTCCCTGAACAGTGCGCAAAGTCACCTTTCAGCGTGCCAAAAATTCCATGAATCAGGCCCATAGAGTCCCGCTCATGTGCCAAGGGCAGCCTTTCATTGCGTCCCATCTGCTAACACAGATGCTTATAGATGGGTCTCAGAGACAACCTGGCATTTTGTAAAGATGGTCCACCCAAGAGGTAGCTTTATTGAAGCAAAGCGCTACCCAACTAGCTTTCTCCACCCACATGAAGATTTTACTGTCAAGTGCCCCGGAACTCACTCACCCATAATATTCACACATTCTCCCAACCTTTCACCCACACAATTTCTAGTGAGGATTAGAATTATAAATACATCTGTCCCTTAAACTAAACATAAACATAACAGATTAGAAAAAACAAACATTGTATACATATAAAGTCATTCTTCAACTTCTGGGGTTATATCCAGCAAGAATGGAACGATCACGTGCACTTGCATCTAAGATGATGCTCTCTCTCAATACAACACATAGGGTCGATTCACATAGACATGACCAGCAGTAAGTCCAATTTACTCTGGAATTAGACCTGGAGAAGGATATTCATTCGCAAAACAAATTACACTCAGTGTAGCGTTGTCAGTGAACTGAACAGCCCTCTTCAATTGTTAGTTAAGGGTAAGTTAGGCTTGCACCTTCTCTAGAGCCGGGACCACAGGCTTGGTATTGTGTAGGCTCTCTTCTGCAGCGTGTCTCCTTTTCTCCAGCATTAAGGGTAAGTTAGGCTTGCACCTTCTCTGGAACTGGGTCACAGGCTTGTTATTGTGTAGGCTCTCTTCTGCAGCGTTGCACCTTCTCTAGAGCCAGGGTCACAGGCTTGTTATTGTGTAGGCTCTCTTCTGCAGCGTGTCTCTTTTTCAGCAGCATTAGGGATGTGGGAAATTGCAAGACTTCCCTTTTACTGACACTGTGTGAAGTCATGCACAAACCTACACAAACTTGATAAAGTTGCAATGTTTTTGCAGGCTCCATTAATTACCCACACATTGGGTTTTGCAGGTATTTAAGTGTGCACATGCTATATTAGCATGATAAACAGAGCTCTGGAGGACAATGTGATCTTTCCCCTCAGCCGAACAGCTCAAACACCAATATAAAGTCCACTAACGTTTATATGGTCAACCAAGGAAGTCATTGCAGAGAATAATTTCCACAGAGCACTATTTCCTGAAATAATTTCTCACAAACCAATGACTTCCTTGTGAAAAGGATGGTAAAGACGAATATGCCATCCACTGCATACAGTCAGCAGAATAGTGTGAAATGGCAGCTGCTCATTGGTCAGGTAATGTGTGTATTCAGCTAAACTAATTGAAGGTTAAACCCAGGTGGTTTGTATTTCAGCGTTTATACATTAATGTAAAAAAAAGGAAATATTATTGCTATATCATTGTCAAAAATATCCTTATTTTACTATTTATTCATTTGCTTATTTATTATGATTAATATTAAAATTATTTGTATAACTGGTATGTTTCAATTATTTTTTCATTGTTAGTTGTTCTTTATTTTTATTCATCTTGATTATGTATTCTCTTTAATAAACATATTATGTATCATTTTATTTTTAATAATTACTCCTATTCCATTATTAGGTTTATGTTTGTTGTGACTGATTCCTGCCAAATAATACTGATTATACGGTTAACAAATATTTTATTTTGAATTAATTGTACTATTTTTGGGTTTGTTTTTTATTATCTTTTAATTAATTTTGTAGTCATATATTTACATTAATGACTATGTTGTTATTTGTCTTTATATTTGTATTAATCTAGAATATTAATTTGGTTTAATATTACTTTATTTGTTGTGTTATCATTTGTTTTACATTTTATAATCTTGACCAGTAATAGTGATTAATATTACTTTAATATTATTTGTATTTATTTGTATAACTATTTTATTGTTCATTACTTATTGATATGTTGTCGTTTTTATTTTTGAAATTAATCTTGATATGTAATTTTGATTTGTATTAATTGTATTTTCTATTGCTGTTTTCTATTGTATTCATAACATTTGATTTTGTTTCATTTTTTAATTAATCTTGTTTTTAGTTTTGATTAATATAAATGTTATTTCGAATGTTATATTTTATTTTTTAATAATTACTTTTGTGTTATTGTTTGCAATTTTGTATTAATTGTTATATATGCTATATAAAGGTGCAGGTATTTTTATAGCACAAACTGCGCTGTGAGTCAAAAGGAGTTCAGTACTTTCGAATTAGAAGGCTAGACGGGTAAGGGTACATTGGAAGGTCATGGAGAGAGGGGATACAGAGGGATTCAGGAAGGGGATGTAAGTTAGTGCTGGAAAGCTGGAACCTTTCATGATGGATGTTTTGTTGGATCCATGCCTATGCTACTCCCTACTCCTCTGTGTGTAAATATGTTATTAGCTGTCCTTATAATTTGAATCTGTATATAATTTTTGCAAATATCTTCCTGTTTCGTGTACTGCCCATTATAGTGCTCTGCAATGTTTATACTGTGTTGTAACCTAAGTGATGCGCCCGGATGCCCTTGGGCCTTGTGCGCTATATAAATAAATAAAATACAAATACAAATAGGCTATATTCCTGTGAGGTTCATGCAGTCTGACCTCCCTAAATGCACTGTTGGGTCCCTTGGTCGGTCACAGTAATTGCCTCCTTCCAATCTTCTGCTATGTGTACTGATGTCAAGTGTGTGTTCCTTTTAACACCCCAGAAGACACCAACGTAGCAATTCATAAAATAAATTGTCCCACATTTTTAACATCCTTTTCAATGCCCGAAGAAGCCAAATGCAGCACATCATTAAGCAACACTGCTAAATTGTTACATGACACCATTTAGCAACTCTACAAAGACAAATTGAATATGATGATCCTTAGCTTCTGTCCAGGTTTACATTTTGTGGACTGAAGTACTTGTTGTCAAGGGAATTAGAGGGGAAGATGGCAGATGAGACCGAAAGAAGTAGATTATGGAATCGTAAATCAAAAGTGAGGATGAAGAAAAATGGCATGATACTCAATTTTATGCAATCAAAAGTAGTAAAAAATATTCATGAAATTAGCACAATCAGGGTCTATTTTTGCTTTCACATAGTGTTTAGTCTTTTCACCCATCCCTAATAATCCCCCTTTTGAGTTCCCCTGTTTCCCCGATCCATCACAGCTCCTGTGCCACCTTGCAGCCTTACTTGCAACCCGCTGGGTGCATCCCCTACGTACAATGCTCTACGGCTACGCAAATAGGTGTGTGCTTTATAAATCCCATACATTCACACACACATGGTGTTCAGTTGAGCTGCATTAAGCCCTGGGAGTTGCAAGACTCTGCATCAGCATAGGTGTATCCAATATTCTTTGTTTAACCTGTTTGAGTACTGTGATATGTATTGTGTGGAAGGCAAAGAATAATCTCAATATGAGATATACACACTGATTGGTCCCGAATGGCCAGTCTAGGACACTTCCAAATGGCCCTGTTTCACAAGATTGCAATGGCTTTCAAATAAACCTATTGTAGTTTATTATGTTTGTAAAAGAGGTCATAGCTCATTTTGATACTAACCTATAAATATGTATGCTTACAATTCATTTGAAGTCTCTCTTTCTATATCTCTGTATTTCGGAGGCCAAACCTCCACATAAAAATGCAATTTGATGCCAATTTCTGATTTCCAGTGAGCAGTACCCAGAGGTGGAACAATAAAAATGCTTCAGAATCCAGCCTGCGTCAATAACACCAAGCGCTTCCATGCCTGGAGTGAGACACGTCTCTTGATTTCAGCAATGTTGCCGATGTATCAGGTCGGCCCCCAAACATGGCCCTGCAGAGTGAGTGAGTGCGATGGAGAAGAACATAGACTGCAGGCTAATGATTATATCTCCCAGCAGCAATGTATGCATATAGTTGGCAGGCTCTGTAAGCCTGGCTAGTAATGTTGGCACCACTTCAGTCTATACACCCTTGGTCTGTTACAATCATCAGAAGCTTATCACAACTCCTACTTACCAAGGAAATAATGGTCAATATCATATTCGTCCTCAATGGCGTTCTGTAAGAATCCTTTCCCTATGCTCTGGTGAATTTCTTGATCACTGGCGACTTCATTACAAAAATAATTTATTAGCAACCTGAATAGCACCTATGGATGTTACTATATGGTGCTTATAGAGATGGCTTTTGGATTGCTTGCAGTATTCACATTTGTGCACAGTTGAATACCAACATGCACAGAAAGATGTACCTTACAGGTATTAACTATTAGTAGACCACAAACTAAGGGCGTCATTCAAAGTTGGGCAGATTCTTTGATGAAAATACCACTGGGGAAAGTTACCATCTCTGGTATTTTTGAAAGCACATCACCAGTGTAGGTTGTATTCCTGGAATACCCCCGGAGGCATTTTAGAAATACCTACTTTTTTAAATCACTTTTTCAACAATTTCCTCCTTCACTGGGAAGGTGGAACTGGATTATGTAAAGTAGTAGTGCATACCGCTACTGTACTTTTTATGCACAAAAGAGTCAATTCGGAACGTTTTATGCATTACTTGGGTAAGGTGATGAGGGGGGTATCAGAGATACCCACTTTCTTACCCCTTACTATGACTCTTTATGAAAACATTTTTCACTGTATTAATTGGTAGCCCCTGCAAAAAAGTAGGCAATTTGGGTTTTTACCTCCTTCATAAAATAGTACCACTGGTATTCCCATGGAATACTGCCAGTGGTATCTGATCAAACCCTGATTTAGTTTGACTGTAAAATCAGCCGCATTATGCAAATGCCACTGATTTTACTATTACCACCCAACTCTGGCAGACCCCAACGTTTTTGTTTATTTCCCTTGACCTGAATACACCTATATGACCAACAAAAGACACACATACACATTAACCACATATTAATATATAGAGGTACATAATCCTATGAACAGGGATACACCAACTTTACCCAGTCTCAAATACAATCAAACACATCAACTCAGTCACACAAACTGAGCATAAGCACACACACACATACACCACCTTCCTTGAAAGCACAAATAAATAGTATAGGTCACTCTTACTCCCTCTCCATCACCATATCCAAGCGGACTACCCTTGCAGTTCCCTCAGCTTCCATGAATTTAAAAATGCAGCCGACTTTCCAAGAAGGCCTCTTGGGCTCTGTATTATCCAGGTGCAGACCCCAGTGCCACCTTACCACCAAGATCCCAACCATAACGTCTTGTCATGTCTGGCATAGAAATGATTAGCAAATCAAGGCGGCCTACCTTTTCCATGTGAGCCAGGACAATGGAAGGAGTGACAAGGAATTGGTGACTGAAAGTGCCCAATGGAAGTGGGTGCATGTGAGGTAAGGGAAGGGGATTCAGTTGTGAGTTAAGGGATGGAGCAAGAGAGGAATGCAAGTCTGAAAGTTAGGAAGGAATCAGACTGGAGGGTGATGAGTAAGGACAATAGGGTAAATGAGACAGAGATTTACATTTTTAAAGGTGTGTCAGCAGATTGAGTGCCTATTGCAGAAATTGGTGCCTCCCCTGTATGTCACTGCACCGAATGGTTGGATTGGCTCAACCCTTTTTACCTGAAGAAGTGATATGTAGTGGGGCAATTATTGACTTGAGAGCATGTTCAGGCTATGCCCCCTGCCTTCCTCAGAAGAAACAACATTATAAGATAAGAAAGGACACATTTGAAACTGCACTTTAAATTCTTGTGGAAATGCAGCTGGCACAAAGAATAGTTATTTTTGTGCTACACAAGCAGGGAACAGATAAGGCATTAGCTTGCACACTTAGTGTGTTTTAAAATAGAATAGATTAGATGACAGGAAGGCGTATAAGATAGGGACTCACTGCACAAGTAGGGCAGAAAATTGTAGGCAGATAAGGTTGCTGCGTACACATAGGCAGTGAAATAATGTGACCGGAATGCACCAGAAAATTGGTAGATAGCAAAGCAAATGTGTCCTGCAGAGGAAAAAACGTGACAAGCAGTTGCCATTTTAAATTGCACAAGCACAGCAGTAGCTTTAAGAGAGGCCCCCAACTAATCACACTATTTGAAACAAACACATTTAATTCATGAACATTCTGTGGTGGCTGGATGATAACTGTCTCAAAGGAGTGTCGAGGTCCAGGACACCGAAAGGGAGGTTTACATAACGGAACAAGATACCATTGTGAGCGTTCAATTATTAAGGTTAATCAAGTTATGACAACAAAACAGGCTATTTGAAGTCCATCGGACAAACTGAGCATGTCAGGAAATTTACTAAGTGACAGATTAATCCATGGATGCGGTTAAAAAGACAAATAATTGCAGCGACTAAATGTAGTTATTCATAATGTGTCAAGAACAGAATGGTGTGTTTACTGTTGCAAGACAGGGGAGGGCAGACAACTGGAAGTTGGGCAAGAACAAAGTCATTGAAGCTCATAGACATCATGGCGGAGATAACATGGGCTGTTTTATTTAATTAAGAAGAAAGGCGATACACTTGTCCTCTCCTCCCATCTACATAAACATGTCATCATGCCGCCAGTTCACGGAGACTGTTACTGCATGTTAACCGATAAGCATATGCCCTTTTCACTGCAGAAGTAATTTAGAGTGTACCAATAATATTCAAGCATGATGTTGTAGCACATTTTATGGGATGTTTTATGGGTGGGATCTTAAATAAAGAGTTATCCAATGATTATTGTAGACATATAGAATGATATATTTAGCTTAGTAGATGGAACCAATGACCAGGAACAATAGGTTTTCATAACTCAGTGATCATGATGACATCAGAATGACTATATAAACTGCTGTTTCCTGTTGAAATTTTGAAGAAAATCTTGAGTAAGAATTTGGCAGTTGAACCTGTTTTTTCCCCCAACTTTACATTGCTAATAAAGCTTGGTTACCCTGCATTTTGCATACCACAATCCCCTCTGTGGTGTCTCTTTTATTGGCAAATACCAGATATGGGGCTGTGCTGGTTTTGGGGCCCTGTTTCAGATGCGTACTTGCTTTATGAACATATGCTTCAATTAATACTTATCTTATATTTTGTCAGGTTGCTTTATAATGTGACTTGGTGCTTTGAAATCAAGCTTTATTGAACAGTGTACTTGTTTAGCTCTTGAATAACAACTTTGCAGAAAGTGTTGTTTGTACTATTGAGGATGGTATAGGAGAAGATGAAATCTACTCTGCTGTATAAATCTGAAACTGTGGATCCAGGAAGCTATGGCTAAATCCCCACCATCCTCAATTGACACATTACGTGATCCTGAGCAAATCACTTTTCATCAGTGTGTTTGTTTTCCTCACTCAAATGGGTTAATGAGGTGTAGTGTTATTTTGCAAATAGATATTAACCATAAATATTAACCATTTATGTAATGTGTACTGGTGCGAAGGGGCAGGATACTAGATTAGGCTTATAAATTGTGGGGGGTGGGTAGGCAGGGTGCCAGGTATGGGTTTTGTGTTGTGAAGTGGGGAGGCAGGAATCCAGGTTTGGGTCTTTTGCCATGCCAGCACACATTTCACGCTAAGAGCAAAGCCAGACCCCCTGAGTCAGCTCTACCAATGAATTAATTAGCTTCTCCACCTCTTTCTATTGATTTCAAACTAAAGATATGATGGGATGGAATAAGATGGGAGGAGATGTAGCATGCTGACAAATTGCAAACTGTGAGTGAAGGAAACCTGTGCAAAAATCCCAGCCTTTTCATTTTACCAAATGATATGATCCTGGTGAAATTAGTTTACTACGTTTTAAATGCAGGGCAGGTTCCCTGGGTCCTGCGTCTCTAAGAAACCACAGAACCTAACTGAAAGATGTGTTGCATAAAAGGAAAGTAATTTCAACAGTATCAAATCTATATACTTGAGAATCTGTAGATGGGAGAGAGGTTGGTATTGAGTTTAGTTGTTATGGAAGTTGGCCCAGCTGCATTGTCCGACTTGGGCCCCTGCACAATGAGCCACAAAACTGTACTTGACCCCAGGCCAAAAGTTGCCAGTCCTCCCCTGGCAATGCGCCCTTCGTTTATGCTATAGTAAGAGCCATTGTTTTTGCATTGGTAATAGTGAAGTCAAATAAATGTGGGCACACCTTCAGAAGCATGCGGGCAGAGGTTCCCTCATCATAATCATACTATCATATCAAATACTTGCATATTTTAATGGTCCCCATTCAGCAAGCATGCATGTTACCTTTATCCCATCTGCTCAGTGGCAGATGTTCCATTAGCAGTGAAAAGCTGAGAGATGACAATAGGTATTTATTTATTTTATATAACAATGCTTATATAGTGCTCTTATACAAAACACTTACAGAAAACAAACACATAAATAGTGTAATAATAATGAACAGTGACAAACAGGCATGTCTAAGAGAGATACTTCACATGACAACTCAATCAAAATAACCAATTAGGAGAAAGCAGTCTGTAATAAATAAAGTTTAAGGCACTTTTTCAACTGAGGTAGAGAGGAGAAAGAACACATATCCATGGGTAAAGAGTTCCATGGTTTTTGGTCAGAAAGTTGGAATAAGCAAAAGCGTTATGATGCACAGCAGGGTAGGGGGACAGACAGAAGTCATTGATAAACTGAGCAGAGCTCTCTAGTAGGATTGTAGAGCAAAATTGGAGAACAAAGATAGGTAGCGGTCATAGCATAAAGGTTTTTGAAAACTAAACAAAGAAACTGATACCCAATATGCTGTTTTACTGGAAGTCAATGAAGTTAAGCCAAATAGGTGGAAATATTAGAAGAAAAAGATAAGCCAAAAATAATCGCTGCTGCTGAGTGTAGGACAGCATGTAGAGAATAGAAAGCAAAGTTAGGAAGATCCACATACATAGAACAACAGTAATGAAGGTATGGAAGAACAATAGATTGTAACAGGGTTTTAGCAGAAGCAAAGGTAAGTAGGTGATACATTTATTTGTTGTTACAAAGATGAAATTAGCACGATCCGACTAAAGCAGCAATCTGAGTCAAAATCAAAAAGTAGGAGTCAATGATAATGCCGAGAATGAATGCTTGTTGAGAAATAGAAAGGTGACGTTTGGTGGAATTAAAAGAGGTGTGGAGGTCACAAAGTAGGCTGGGAAGAATAGAATTTAACTTTTTTGGAGTTGAGACATAGAAAGCAGGAGGACATTCAAGATCTGACTGCAGAAAGACAGGAAGCGCTGATGAAAAGTATCATTAAGCAAAGGAAAGTTAAGCAACATATGTGTATCCTAAGCGTGGACACCATGGTCTGAAATTAAAAATGTCAAGGAAGATGCATAGAAAGTAAACAAATGTGTGCCTAAAACCGAGCCCAGAGGAACAAAACAAGAAAGATAAAAGTGTAAGAAGGAGAGCCCTTACAAGAAATAGTATAAGAATGATTGGAGAGGTAGGATGAGAACCATTGAAGTGCAGTACCGGAGAGGTATAAAATCAAGCATATTTCAAAATCAATCAGCGAAACATAAATTCAGCCGAGCATGTTGTTAGAAAAAGAAAAACATAACAATCAATTTCACACTGACCGTCCACTTTGCATTCTAGAACCCCAAACTAACATTTAGTGATAATGTATGTACCATGGAATGACATCCTTAGCCAATTCCCTCTGTTTACTATTAGTAAATTGGGAATTAAATTAGGTAATACCCTGGTAAGCACTTTAGTTGGTTTATGAAATAAAATGCCCTTTAGGAACAGTCTCATCTCCCATTTACCCTTTGCCCGATTGCTGAGTCTGGGTAAGTATGAGATTAGAGATAATGGACTCTCTTGCATAACAGGATTATTCGCACAACGTATTTTGATTCAGGCAACTTCCTTGGTCTCTGGATACCATGGAGATAGAGCGAGCTATGCCTTCTGAGTCAGTTTGACGTGGCCAAACCACCCTTTGAAAGAAATTCCAGTTTCTATGGACCCTATTAATACTCACTTGAGACCCTAGTAAAACTAGCCCTTCTGGCCTGCTTGCAATTTCAGCGCCTGTCTCAGCACAAGTCAGCAACCCCCACCGTTCAGCCCAACCCTCTCTGGGAAACTGTCTTGGAATTCTGTTGTGCCGCCTGCCAGATATTGCCTTGCTCGCAGTCCTTGTTCAAGGCCCAAGCGAGGAATTGGCAAGATGCCTTATGCTCAGACAGCACAGCTACCAAATGACCAGCCTGGAATTCGGCCAGAGGATCACTTTCCAAATTAGGAAATTACAGCCTTGGTATTTGCTCCAAATCAGGGCCTCTTACATCTGAGGCCCAGATTTTTTTAATTTAATCTGTCGCAAGGCCCAGAGCAGTCTCTGCCATGCAGCAAAACCCAGGCCACTAACTCATGCGGAAATCCCTGGTCCAAAGCATCCAAAAGCAATGCCAAAATCAACAAAGCCTTCCAGCTCGCAGTCCATTATATGCCTTTCTCCAGAACTCAGCCCAGACATAAAGATTCTGCACATTTCTATCCTCCCTGGTGATGTCACTTCCTTCACTCCAACCCATTTCTTGTGTCATTCTCAATCTTAATATGGGACAGCGCCTTCGAGAAAGTTCCAACTCTTCCTCAGTTCACCCATCTCATGTAATTTTCCAGCTCCGCTCTCTGGTTTTTGGAAAGCTGCACCCCTGATAACCGTTCCTTCCTGTGCTCAGAAGAAAATGCAACAACCCAGCCTGCATCTCCAAAGGCACATTGGCCTTGTCACACCACACATTTTGCCTTGCAAAACAGGCCGTTCACCCTTCAATTTCTGTTTTTCTGATTTTTCTGAATTTAACCCTTGCAAGCAAAGCTGTTTTGCCCTGCCAACGTTGTATTATCCATGCACACACTGTAATGTTACAATGTAAAACCTGCAGAACATCTACATTCAAAATGACCCCATTTCATTTCCTACGGATGCAACCACCCACCTTGCTTTACCCGCAATGATACACATTAGTACTAACATACTTAATCACACACAAAGCACGTGTGAAATGTTAGCATCAGTTGAAACTGGTGGCACACAGTCTCTGGTGAAATTAGTGGCACTGTTGAAATTAGTGCATTCCATTTTTCCCCACAGAGCACTTAGCTCACTGTGCTAACTGACCGCATAGAGTTTAAGACAGAAAGGGGGCGGTTTCAGTTGAGAATCTAGGTTGAAAGCCGGATTTATTAGATGGATGCAGATTATGGAGATTAAGATCAGAGGTGAGTTGACAATAAATTAGGCATTCAAGCAATTTAGACAGATAGGGAAGGAGAAAAAGTGAGTGAACATTTGAAAGTTCTTTTGGGTCAGGAGAGGATTTTTTCAGTAAGGAGTTAATAGTAGGATTTTTAAAAGCAGATGGAAAATAGCCAGAAGATAAGGAAAGATTGAAAAGGGAAGTGAGGATCGGAGCAAAGGGAGGAAGACAACTTTAATTAGAGGAGCAGACAGAATGTTGGAAGGAGAGGAGGTTGGGTGAGAGTGAGAAATAGAAGCGATAACATGCCATTCAGAAAAAGGTGAAAATACAGAAAAAAGGGTTCACTAGTGATGGAGAAACTAAGAACTACAGGATCTTTAGCTGTGGTATTTGAGGAGACATCATTATTCAATAAAAGTCAAATAGTTCTACTTCTTGATGAAAAGAAGCTAGCAAGATCATGAAGAGTTAGTGAAGAAATGGTGAAAGGGTAAGAAAGGGTAGCAATAAGTTCAATAAGAGTAGCAAAGAGAAGTTTAGGTGAATTAGACTGAGACTGAATAAGCGTTTGAATAAGGTACCCTGGCCTAATGGTGCCTTCTTTGTTATCACAGCCAAAATGTAACATAATATGAACCATTTTGGTGTTCCTAAACATAAAGTATATTAAACACAACATATCATTATAAAATCAAAAAGCATATTACAAACAACAATGACTAAGGTTACTAATAACCAATCTTGCACCATGCAGAGAGAGAAATAACAGAACAATCAATGAAACCTTTTATTAGTTAATGAAATCAATCAAGAGCATTTACAAAATAACTTACTTTGTTTGATGAGAGAGGAGGCAGAGAAAGGAGATAAAAAGTACAAGTTGGAGAGTTAGAACAAGAAAAAGAAAACGCTTATCAAGAAAGTTGCTTCTGGGAGTGACCAGACCAGATCATCAAGCCACTTATGCCAATGGCTGCAAGCAGTTTTGGAAAAGAGCTGAATGCAAGCCAAGAGGAAACTACACATTTGAGAGAAGATTAGGACTGGGAGGGCAACCCCAAGCTGTAAGGTATGATTATCACAGTGTGATAAAATCCCTAATCAAGGGTGAAGAAATACTTGCTGCCAGGAGTCTATTGATAGTCATTGACATGGGCCCCGAGGGAAAGGGGCTTGACCTGTATTTAGGGCTTGAGAATATGTATGCCTCCTGACAATACCATAAAGCAATGGGGAAGAAGGGATACTTGCTGGTCGGAGAGTGACAACAAGAGAGCCGGGAGCTGTGTCAATAGGACGGGCCGCTGTATAGGGACTGTGATTGTCAACAAGGGAGTAGAGCTCTGAATCCCAAGGACTGAGTGTGAAGAAGCCAGCAAGGAGCTGTATTCCTCAGATTTAGATCTGGTATCAAGATGTGCACTGGGTGCTATATATCTAGCACTGTATAATAGACCAGGGAATCATGGTAAGATCCTGGGTATTCCCTTAGTGAGTCTTTATATTTACTTTAAGTGGACCGATCCTGACACCTTCAGCATAGGGATCTGTATTCTTTCTATAAGAATACTCTAAGAACCATGTAGGCATTCGTCTCATCCATCCTGACAATGTTCATAGAGATTTGTTGAACACTACATTTATGACTCATGTGTTCTGATAATCCTGTTTCAGACTGAACAGTATTTCACCATTAATCCCTGACTATCTTATTAACATAACACAATGTTTCAATTAAATAACAATTTAAATAAAATTCTAAGTATTCATATGTCTTTCAGCAAAATTTTCATATGTGATTCAATATGCATATATATCTGTTATTTATTACAAAATTAAAATCAAGATCTTTCTATTAGAAGAATTGGCAAATGTGCACATGATACTGAAGTCATAAGTGCCTAACAATATCTTGCTATCACTGTCTGGTATGAATGTGGCCATAGAATTCCATATTCTCCTAGGTGATACATGCAAATGTTAGATGCCCTCTAAATGGGCTTTGTGAATGCTACCCATATTCCATTCTCTTTCCACTTTAGCCATACATGATGGTAGTGCATTCTTCAACTGCAACAGGTCATGCATTTCTTTTATATTATGAAGGATGATTCTTCTTTCTTTAATTGCTATTTCCTTTTTCTCTCTCTTATTTTTCTACCATAAGATGAACGAGATGTGTTGAGCTACAGCAGAATGTTTTCAAATCTTAGCAAAAGCGGGGGTTGGTGGATAGAGTAGTTTGGTAGTTTGGTTTCACAGATTTCCCCCAACCCACCTCTCAGTGTTAGTGATCTGCTTTTTCCCTAATCCAATCTTGAATCCTACTTGGAGAATTTAAAAATATGATATGTTGTTTCCACCACAGCCAACTCTTGAAGTGTTGAAAAGCACTAAACTGTTACCATTTGTCCACTGTTTCTTTCCTTAGATCTGTCATAAAACACCATTCACTTCCCTTTTATTCAACTGTTTTTCAAGGCAATACATCTTAAAACAACTTACTATTCCTTCTTAGTGGTTCTGGTGGACCGCTTAGATCTTTCTTTCAAAGTCCCATTCTACCAATCCTGGAAACACTATATTCAGCCAGATAACAGTAACATGTGATGAAGGCTTCAATGAAACACACAGGAAATGTCAGTAGGATTCAGTACTTTTAATTGTGTACAGGAGGAGGGTGAGGATAAAGCCTAGAGATATTAGGGGATTTCTTTTTAGGAACAATTTAGAATTCTAGTACTAAGGGTGTTAGCATGGGTTAACTCAAAATGCAGCAGTGAACTCTCTAAGGGACAAAGGGTTTTCAATGGGAGCTCAGCACTTCCTGTGCTCAGTGTCTTTTTTTCTCTGAGCCTGGTCTCTGTCAACATATGAGATTTAGCCCTGAACAGGTTTATGGCTCTCTTGGGAGGAAAGCACAGGGGTAACGTGCTCGTCTTGGAAGCACGATGACAAGCAGAACCACAGGTTCGATCCCCGGGTCTGCGCTTAGAAACCTCTGGGTATTAAGCACGTTATAAATAACATATCATATCCCTCATGTTTACATTTCTATGGATCTACTTCTCTGCTTCTTCTGCCTACCAGGAGCTAGTCCAGTCGAAAAGATTCCCTGCCCAAGTTTAGGCAGGCTGATTGTCAAGGTGATTCAATCTTTCCTTTAATGGGGTACACCCCCTGGCAGTTCTAACTCTGGTCCCAGATTCGGTATGCTCCTGGTTTTATAATTCACCCACCCAATGTGTTCCTGTTGGTTCGATCATGATTGCGCTGTGATTCTGATGGTGTATTCTTAATTCCTCAAATTGGGTAATGAGAGATTTCTGCAGATGTCTTAGTCACAGGTGATGGAGCCTCTCTCTGATCCATGTGTAAAGTTCTCAGTGTGATGTGCAAGTGTAGGGTACCTTTGTTGGGATTGGGAAGCTAGGGAGACAGCTGTTCTGCTGTTTGTTTCCTCAATGGCTCTATTACCTATGCCCTTTCTCACTACTTCAGGCGAGCAAATGCATCTGCTCATCATAGTGTTGGATTTCAGTTCTTATGGGTCTCCAAGTCACATGCTCATGAATGAGAGTCTGATAAATCCTGCTTGGCGGTGAATGAATTCCCTGTAGCATGAGATAACATTGATGCGCTAAAACCCACAGTCCCAAGAATATGGACAATGACAAGAAAGTTGTCAGTGTTTGAGTGTGCAAAGTGGGGTGATAGATTCATAGACTGTCCCTCTCTGAAGGGAGTCTACAGGAGGGAACCAGCATTGGAAGGCTTGGATCCTCTAACCTGAGAATTGCTTCAGATAGTTTGGACCTCATTACACACTGGCCAGAGAGAAAAGGATGACCTATGACAGATGGAGGCACTCTAGAAAATATCCAGGAACCCACCTCCAGTTAGCACTTCAATCGATGGCCGGACATCCGTGGATCTAAAGCCACCGCCACCCCCCGAGATGCAACAAAGGTTCTTTACAAGAGGCTCTCAAATCTTCATTTTTTTCTGTACTTCCAAAAAATCTTTGGTTATTTCTGTGATTTCTATTCCTTAGAATCTTTGACCATATTATTAAAATTGCATCTATTCTTACAATTGGTCTTCATTTCCACTGTAAGGTGGCTTGTTACATCTTGTTATGTGTGTTTTCTGAAGCTCCCCTACTGCTCTCCTGATATGACCAACGCCTCTCTGACCTCTTGAAGGAAGGCATTGGTTGCTTCTGTGTTGCTCTGAAAATCCTCCATGATCAACTTTAATATTGTTAAAAAGTGTTTATTACCCGGGGCTCTTCATGTGTACGTCTCATCATAGGAATATTAGCTGTCTTCCGTAGCTGGATCTTTTAAGGTATTGTTGGTGGTAGGTCTATCGCCTCACGCCTTCTTTATCTCCTTCCTTACTTGAATCATTGCACATGCTCACTCTGCCCCTAAGTCTCCGTCATACGGCCCAAGCCATCTGAGTCAGAGCCGAAGATGGTCATAGAGTCCCAGGTTCGATGATTATATTCCTTTCTCAAGCTTTAGCTTTTTGGTATGGGTTTGTGAAGAGACACGCAACTCCTTTTACATCTAGGACTTGTATTAGAGCACAGTCTGCCCCCCTACCTCTTAGGTTGACCCACATGAATGGTAATAGGTTTAGGGACATTTCTCACCTTAGTATCTTGTTCCTGCAGTTGTGGTATTGCGGGAAGGGTTCCAGTAGCAGAACCAACTCACACTCAAAGCTCCTAACCCACCTTCTGCCTCTCTTCCTCCATACTTTGACTTGCCTTTGGAGTTCTCGTGCTGTTTTGAAATAATCACATGAGTTTCATCCTTCAGGTGTGGGGTTCTCTCTGGTGCCCACACCCCTAACTGCTGCCATCTAATGCCCAATAACATTATCATATTCCCAGGAACAACTGTATTATGACTATATTGTGAAATCCCATGCCAGTTACTTGCATTTAATTAGGAGAATTACTATTTTGCTAAAGTGTGCTTTGCTTGTGCTACCGTCACCCTCCCAATGACAGGAAAAACAGACTTGTTTGGAATCTTGCTTGTTTGTAGGGTTATATGTTGTTTCATCAGTAGTTTTTTTAGATGAGATTTTAGATGAACTTTTTTTTAACGAAAAAACTAATTGTGTTTTTATATATTTGAGGGGGTACGCCCTATCCCTCTCCCCTTTTATTTAATCCCTATAACCAACCTCTGCCCCTTATATTCCCTTACCCACGCCCCATATATTTTTCACTGAGGTTTTTATTACAGCATTTTCAGCCAAAAACTCATCGAAAACAAACAGGCAATGAAACAACGTTGTACCGTCCGTAGGTGGGAGAATGGGCTTGTGTGGGTGCGTAGCAAACAGTGTTTGACGCTGTCTCTCAAGAACACAATTGCTTTTAGATAACAAATATTCCAGCGTATTGTTTTGTATAAGAAGACAGAGTTCATTTTGATACTAACACATAGGTCGCTATGCTTGCAATTCATCTGAAGGCTTTCTTCCCTTATTTCTGTTTTTCGGAGGGCAAACCACCTTATAAATACAATTTTAGGTCCGTTTCTCATTTCCAGGTAGCAAGGCCCACCCTTTTATGTTATACTAAGAGCCATTGTTTTAGCATAGGTAATTGTGAAGCCAGAAAATGTGGGTTCACCTTCAGAAGAATGTGGGCAGAGGTTCCTTCACCAGAATCATGCTATCCTGTTAAATAAAACTTGTGTTGTTCTCCTCCCATAAAGCAAGCGTGTATATGGCCTCAGTCTCGATGCTCTTTGACAGATGTTCAATTAGCAGCGGGGATCCCAGAGATGACAATAGGTGCCATCGCTAAGTGGTATATATCTATTATCACAGCCAACACAGAACATATCTCATCCAACAACCACCAAGTCATTATAAGCAACAGCTCACAATGACTTCAAAGAGGATACACACATAACACTGGCTGAGCTGACAGAGCCACATTTAGCATCCTTCCTTTTGGCACTGGAGAGGCTCTTGGGACCATGAAATGTCCTACCGGGAGGAGGTGAATGGGAAATCGGCCAGAACCTTGTCCCAGCTCCGCTCATGTATTTGGCAATTATGAGTCCCCATGAAATCCAGGGATTACATTTAGCACCATGCAGTCATTACATGTCAGTACTGTGTACACACCCCCCCCCCCGTCCATCCCCCACCTTAGCTGAGACTGGGGGATCTGATCGCCACTGTTTCCTCCCCTGGTTACTTGTAGACCCATTGCTGACTATCGCCCTCCCTCCCCTGTAGTCAGATGTCCACTGCCTTGTTTCTCTGCTCCCTGACATGATTCTCCCCCTATGATTGTAAAGTGCTCCGTTGCTCAATAACTACCCTAATAATAAAAATAATGTGCTTCCATTTGCATGTCTGTGTATTAGCATGCTTGCATGTACATGCCTGTGCGCACAGGCTCGTGGAACACACATGCCGCAGTGTCTGAGCAAAGGTGGCAGCACGCAGGCATGGAAGGCATGTTCAGGTCCAGGGATGACAGTCCATACCTGGCCCCTCTGATAAATGCACTTGGGCTTAAGATGGCAGCTGCATAGCACACGCCTTATATTTAAGAGGAAGCCTTTAAGCATCCCTTCGTCCACTCGAGAAAACAAGCAGTCATGTGCAGTTTTCCAGAAAGGATCATCAAATAATGACGATCATAAGCATCTCTGATAGAAATCTGCTAGGGAAGCGTCAAGGCACCGGCTGAAGCAGAAAGAGGGATTGTTCAGTCACAGTGTGTGCCTCTTCAGCAGACGGCCTCAGAAGCAATGAGTCAGATAGTCCTCTGTGTGACTCATCCGCCGCACACAATAGTTGCCAGGAATCAAAACACAAAAGGAGTTTTTAGCTATCGTTTATCATCGCCGGAAGAGCCGTTCCTTTGAATGCACAATTAGCCCGCGCCTCAACAGGGCAGCACAATGACTGCACTGCATTCATGATCTCTGTGCGCGTGTGCCACGCGGCAATGCGCCTTGGAACGCTGCTCCTTCCACCCGCTGAGTACTACACATTTCAAAAACAGTGATTACCTTGTGGTTTTTGTTTGCGCACGACCTGGGGTATTTTTGCCCTGCACATTTTGCACGTGAGTCCTTCAATAAATGACATATTTGTATTGTGCCATGTATCGCTGCCAATCCACGAGGGGCACCCGAAGGTGCAGTATAAGCCTTCCAGCGGATGGGTGCACCAGGCTCTGCTGGACACTCCAGCTGAGCCAGCAGCCTGCAAGAGGCACCTGGGCTCTGTCTCGGCAGAACGTTGATATCATACACTACCTGCTGACATATTGGACTGCACATGCATGGGTGTAATGTCTTGTGGGCAGCAGTGTTGCAATTGATGTTTCTCTAACATGCAAAACAAGCTTCTCTTTAGCATACAATGGCTTGAATGAGGTTGGCTTCTGAGAGCAGTCATGGGCTTTGAACTTTGGTGACCTCCTCAGCTCATCGCTGTCTTTGGGTCGCCCACGCCCTTCGCTCCGGCACTCACCTTCAAACCACGAAGAGGAGGCTGCTGTGTCCCTAATGGCTGCCTGTGGGTCACCCACGCCCTCCAATAAGGCTCTCAACCCCAAACCACGAAGAGGAGGGTGCTGTGCCCCTAATGGCTGCCTGTGGGTCGCCCACGCCCTCCAATAAGGCTCTCAACCCCAAACCACGAAGAGGAGGGTGCTGTGCCCCTAATGGCTGCCTGTGGGTCGCCCACGCCCTCCACTAAGGCACTCACCCCAAAACCATGAAGAGAAGGCTGCTGTGTCCCTTTGTGTTAGCACCTTCACATTATTCCTTGTACACTGCATTAGACATAAACATGGCATCATTTAAGCCTAGCAGTGTATAATGTACAATTGTCTATGTTCATATACATTTTATGATGTTATTGTGTGAATTATTGTTATTCCACTGTGTTTTTTGATACCAATAAAATATGATTATATATTTAAGCAATATGCCCCGAGGGGCGGGGGCATTACCGAGTCAGATAATGCCCCCCCTGCTAGGGGCATATTGCTATTAGTACCCCAGCATGCAAGATCTGGGTGACAGGGGTACTAAAAGCAGTGCAGAATTTTAAAAAAAGGACCTAGAAAATGGCCGCCGGGAAAGGGAAAACAGAGTCCGCTCTCCCTTTCGATGGCGGCCCTCGGGAGCGGATGCGCTGGGAACAAAAGTGATCCCAGCGCGTTCGCTCCCGAAAGACAACAGAGAAGAAGGTAAGTGGGGTTGGGAGAGAGAGGGAAAAATAGACATACCTGAATCCCTGGCGGGGGACGAAGGCAGCCTCCAACCGTGTGGAGGCATGGAGAGGGGATGGCCCCGTTCCTAGCCTCTACATGGGAGGAGGCTGCCAAGCCACCCGGCGTGGACAAAGGAGGCAGAAGGTAAGTGGGGTGGGGAGGGCGGGGAGGTGGGAGGAAGGGGACAAAAATAAAACATACCTGAGTCTCTGGCGGGGGGCGAAGGCAGCTTCTCAGCTGTGTGGAGGCTCGGAGCAGGGATAGCCCCGCTTCGAGTCTTCTCATTGGCTGAGGGGCTGCCACATCCCCCGCCGGGAACAATGGCCTTGGAATCCCAGCTGGGGTATTCCCGGGCGGGTAATGCCCTGGCGAGGGCCAATCAGAATGCTTGTTTCATTCTGATTGAGCCCTCGCCGGGTACTAATGCTAATTACTTACTGAGCCTATCCTCCCTTCCACTGACCAGAGTCGATTACATTTATTTCTGAATTGTCTATTGTTCCGTGTGACCACTCGTCTTTACCTCTTGCTGTGTCCATAATGGCACACGCTCAAAATCTGGCATTGGGTCCATGCAACCTCCTTAACCTGCCCCCATATTTGTAAGGGCGGCTCTTTGTAATCTGTGAACGGCAGCAAGTCCTCTAATATTAACGTTAGGGCGATACCAGCGGATTTGGGGATTTTGCATCAGAAAGCCACCACATCTTCCACCCGTAAATCTCCATCTTTGACCAAGACACGTAAAAGGAGTCACAAAATCATCTTGCCCCACTTTTAAGCAAATTATTTCCACGATGTCATGGACAAAAAAGAATCGCCTTTTCCTATTTTGCAACTTCACATTTACTTTATATTGTGCATAATCACAAGCTGTAGGCGGTGTTTCTTTAAGCCTTCAGAGAGGGGACTTATCAGTCTTACATAGAATTCCGTTACTTGTATACTTCCATTCTGAATGGGGAATATAGAGCTACAATAATGCACTTTTTGCACAATGGATTTATAGCATCAGATGTGTGTGTTCTTTTCTTTTTTACAGCCAGAGCTAAGAAGCGATGTGGTCAGTGAAGGACCCACATTGCAAACTGGGCTAAATCCCCATTTATCCTTATAATTACAGTGTGTGATCTTGGGCAAATCATTTTCTCTCACTGCACCTTATCTGCCAAAGCTGTTAGTTCATGGAAGGGATCCAGATTATGCCTTACTCTTTTCGGAAAACAAGCCTCAATCACAATTGAATAGACTGTAAATGTTGCTACATTTATAATATTGGCAACCCGTTGTGTGCACTACAGAACGTTTATTGCTGACAAGCAATTTCCATATCTTTTTTAATTTGAGCATTTTTACAACTTAAGAATGTGATCAAATACAGTCATTTTTATGTCGATGTGTTTTGAAAATTTTAACAGTTTATAATGGAAATGTTATTTGTTTGTGCTCCATGTCAGCTCCTCACACCCTCACCCTGGCAGATCATCACACTGTCTGGGGCTCAAGACAATTTCTCTACCTGCATTTTAATCACAGGTGCTCAAACCACGGAACTACCTCATGCCAAACATCATTGGCGGGTTAACACAACAATGACACCAGAGAGACCTTGACCTGAAAAAGAACTACTTTAAGTACTTTACTCCCAAATGTCCTGCACCAAAGGCCCCCTCTTCTACCCTATCCCCTTCTTTCACCAACCCATTGTCAGCCCTTTTTTCACCTGTCTTGCACCCCCAAATTTGTTCTGAAAAAATTACTCCTCTGTGCATATGCGATACAAAATTCATAATTGCACAAATGCGTGTCTCAGATCCGCCTAAAGAACCACATGAATCTTTTCCAGCACTCACACTCATCTAATCATTGTTGACCCCAGAACTGGGTGTGGATAATTCCATAAAATTGCAAAAAAGAGTCACTCAAGGGACAACTCAACGCTCTAATTAACCATCTTACGTGAACCGAAAACAACTACATCAACGCCAAGCAAATTTCAGAACAGCCACCAGCCACAACAGTGTACTTACCCAACCTAAGGAGCAGGCACTCAAATACATACAACCAGCCATACCAAATCAAAATACCTGTAACACGTCACTGCTGGTGCAAGGCAGGTCTTTGACAATAAGTCTGCTCATTGTATTGGAGATCGGTGCACGTGACGCCAGTAGGTCCTTGACTCTAGTCCTTGGTGGAGCCTTGCTGGAGGCTGCGTCGAAGTCGGAAGCAATGTGACTGGTACGGCTGTCCCACGATTTGCAGTCCGTGAACCGCTGAGAGGGCTGTGAGGGCCCCCTAAGGTTTGGCTTGGCTGGCTGGACTTTGTGATTTGTGCTGTTGCCACCATGCTGAGGCCCAAAGCCAAAGCAGTGAGTGAGTTTGAGTGGTCTTCTGTGAAGAGCTGAGAGCCCAGAAGGTGAGAGGGCTGCGAGGCCCCCATAAGGTTTGGCTTGGCCGGCTGGGCATTGTGATTTGTGCTGTTGACACCGATTTGAGGCCCAAAGCAGTAAGTGAGCTTGAGTGGTTTTCTGTGAAGAGCTGAGAGCCCAGAAGGTGAGCCGTTCTCACCTGCGTTAATCTATGTTTCTAAATTCAGACAATTGGCCAAAAATGTTGATTGGTCTCCAAATGCTTGTTTCACGCTTTTCAGGCATGGGTTAAACAACGAAGTGAAAGACGATCTAGCAAGAGTTGCTGACCTGATAGCATTCAAGCTCTTCAAGATTTATTCTTACAAATAGACTTCCGTATTCAAGAAAAAAAAGCAGAAAAAATAAAATATTACCCTTCTTTACCCAGGGCACCACGGGCGCTCCATCGCTCGCAGGTGCTGCCCCACAGGACCTGCACGCCCTATCTCCCACTGCCTGGCAGCACAACACGGCTTACCATACTGTTCTTTTTCATGCAGATCCAGGCTCTGTTATCTCTACGAACTGACTCCCACAGTTCAACTTGTCCTGAAATACGTCTGGGCATGCTGCACAAAGCCTAGTGGAGCGTCTTCAAACTACGAATCAGGTAGGGCTTCTTGTCCTCCCCCTAGCTTTTTCCAAAAGAGTTTTACCAAAAAGTCTCCGATTTTTACCCATTCCCTCATGGGTGACTAAGCTCCCACCTCTTGTCTTCACCTCCTCTCGTGCAGGCACCTTACTTCAGGCACCAGCCCCCCCCCCGAGCCCTGATCAAACCATCCATTTGCCCATTAATGGCTGCTCAGGTATTACTGCTATTATTATATTAATTTTATATATTCTTTCTCGCTTGGCTATTTGTCTTTGGTGAGGACAAAAACATACCCTGGACAGATATACCTCAGGTATCTTACCTTTTCCCTCGTTTTTTGTCTCTCCATATTCCCAGCACTTCACTTGCCATGTGTGTGAATAGAAGCTACGTCTCTTAGTAAGACGACGACGACAGGCTCCGGTAGACGTGCCATACTCTACCTCGTCCAGGTCAGTAACTGGCTTCCACAAGCTACCAGAAGTGTATGTTCCCTACACTCTCTAACCTTTCAGGGTTTTTTAATGAATTTTAATACATGTTAGTAGTGGAGCCTCTTGGCCCTACCCTAGGTGAGTCCAACACTAATTGAGTTTTCCCCACTCTGTTCCCCCACTTTAGGGAGACCCAATCTAGGCCCATGACGAAGGCTTCCTTGCTGAAACGTCACGGGACATCCCATCTCAAGGGCATGCCATCCCCGTCCCGCACCATCACTTGATCTACATCTAGACGTAGACCAACGACTAGGTCACTCCCCAACATTCAGTACACCTCAAAAATACTTAGAAGGATGTACTAAGTGACGATTATTTGAATTGGATCTCAACATTTCAAACAACTCTGTCTTATTGGTTGCCCTATAAAACATGTAAAGTATCTAAATGTGATGTGCATAGAGGCCAACTTGTATAGTTGTTCACTGTTCAACAACTGTCTAGCACATGTGTGTTTATATTTTAATATCAATGTTCATTTACTAGTGATTTGAATACACTTGTGTTGCTTTTTTCTTTTCCTTTTCTGTATAAAATGTTTGTCTATGACATGCGGACCCTGTTGTTTCCCTGATATAGGAACCACTTGAGCAGGGAAATATAATGCAGGATTGACATTTTTGACATTGGCTAAATAAAAAAAGCTAAAGCTCACTCAACATGTGTTTTTTGCTCCCCTCTCAACTAATGTTAAAGAGCCAAATGACACAGCTCTACGGATACTAAGCATGCAAAATGTTGTAATCTTTACAGAAAATGTATATGTAAAGTAACAAAAATGTTTGTGGTAGGATGCCACTAGTTCTTCGCCGACACAAGAACCTAAGCCTATGCAGTTGGGATCCCTCTGCAGACCCCTAACCAAGGATGAAAGGAATCACAGAATCAAAAGAGAATTATGTTTATATTGTGCTTCCCTTGATCACATTGTACGTAATTGCACTATTGTGCCACCTCAATGGGTGAGAAATGCCTGCTCCCGTTCCGAATTGGAGCGTGGAAACTGGAGTACAAAAGAAGCTCCTATTCATCTTTCTCATTGCAATCGTCTGCACGTACATCTCTTTTGGTTTTGAAAGTTGTGGTAATGACCAGAGACAAAGAACCAATTTCAGTTCCTGCCTGGGTAGACTGTGGTGCAATGGGCCTGTTCCTGGATGATACCTGGGCTACCCTGCACAAAAATCCCTGAGAAACCAAAGAATTGGTCCAAACTGTAGAAGGAATCAATGGGGAACCTCTGTCTTCTGGTCCCATAACAGAAGAGGCCAAACCTCTAATGCTGAAGATCAGTCATCACATTGAAGTTCTGACCTTCAATATAATAAAGGCAGCCCATTATCCTGTTGTTTTAGGAATGCCTTAGTTGCAACGTCACATCCCGTATATAAACTGGGCAGCAGGGACTCTGTTTTTGGGTTCAGAATATTGTATGTCCAAGTGCCTGCAATAATCCACAGGATTGACACTAGACACCTCTGTAGATGTTTCCTGAGGTGGCTACCAAGTTCATGTCCCATGCCCAAAGTGTACCTCCTGAATACCTAGAGTTTCACAACATGTTTTCAGATACACAAGAAAAGAAACTTCCCATTGCTCTGAGAACTGTGCTATTGAGACCTTTCCAGAAGCTACAATACCCTTTGGCCAGATGTTTATCTTATCAGCTTCAGAAAAGCTGGCTCTGAAGGAATACTTGGAGGTCAATCTAAAGAACGGGCTGATCTGACCATCTAGGTCACCGGCTGGAGCATCTTTGTTTTTTGTTCCAAAAAAAGAGACCACTGAGCTTCGACCTTGCCTGGATTTTAGTGGTTTAAATCAAGTCATGCAAAATGACAAGTATGCCTTACCACTCATTGCAGATATATTAGAGGTTCTACATGGAGCTGTTGCTTTTTACAAGTTGGATCTTCGAGGCGCTTACCACCTAATACGCATCAGGTCTGGCAATGAGTGGAAAACGGGCTTACGTACACCCTTCGGCCACTTTGAATATCTAGTAATGCCGTTTGGCCTGATGAATGCGCCTGCTGTTTTCCAGCATTTTATGGCCCGCTTCTTCTCCAACATGTTGTTTCAATATGTAATAGTTTACTTGGATGGCATCCTTATCTATTCAAGCATGGCAGAAGAACACCACAACCACGTAAGGAAGGTACTTACTCTCCTACGAGAAAACCATCTGATAGCGAAACCAGAGAAGTGTCAGTTTCATTGCTTAGGTCATCCATTATTTGGGTTATCTCACAAACTGGTATTTCTATGGATCCAAATAAGGTCATGGCTATTACCACTTGGTCATCACCTACTTACGTGAAACAAATTCAGTCATTTTTAGGGTTAGCTAATTTTTATCGAAAATTAATTCCTGGATTCTCGAACATTGTCTTACCCATTACTTGCCTTCTAAAAAAAGAAGTCAATCTCTCATGGTCCTCAGAACAAGAGAAAGCATTCCAAACATTGAAAGCCTTGTTTACAGGAGCATCTATACTTCGTCAAACAGATACCTGCAGAATTTTCATCGTGGAGACTAATGCCTCAGAAGCTGCTATCAGAGCCGTCTTAAAACACTCCCAAGAAAACGGCTTAGAACACCCTATAGCCTACCTATCAAGGACACTTCCTGAGGCAGAATGATGTTACTCAGTCCTAGAGAAGGACTTGCTTGCCATTTGACAAGCCTTCCTGGAATGGAGACAGCTTTTTTTAGGCTCAGTTCATTCTGTGCAAATTAGGACTGACCACTGAAATCTACAGGTACTTCAAACTATGGCGTGTCGGAACAGTCGACAAGCCTGTTGGGCTTATTTCTTTGCCCAGTTCCACTTCTACTTGATTTATGTTCCAGGCTCCCAGAACGTCCTTGCAGATGCCTTGTCTAGAAGACTGGACTACCTGCTCCAGACTCCTATTTCATACCCTAAAGTGTTCCAGAAGAGATTGTTCTTGAATCATGTGGATGTGTTTCTGCGACAAGTAGGACAGGACACTCAGCAATCACAGGAGTGGCAGCGATTGAGTCATTTCAATCCCTGGGGGTTAAACAAGAAGGAAACCTTTTTGTTAAAGGATGGACGTCTTTATCTCCCTTCGAATTCCTTACAAAAAGCAGCATTACAGATGTGCCATGACTCACTGCCTCCTGGCCACAGAGGCATTTCTGCCACCCTAAGGACCCTTCAGCAACAGTTTTGGTGACCTCGAATGGCTCACTCGGTACAGAAGTATATTAAGTCGTGTGTGATATGTACTCAAAACAAGACACCTATAGGAAAACCTTTAAATCTTTTACAGCAACCTCCTCTTCCAGATAGACATTGGCAAATCATAGCCACTGACTTCATCATCAACCTGCCACCTTCCAGGGAATGTTTTACGATCATGGTTACTATTGATGCATTTTCTAAATCAGCCCACTTGACCCCGTTGACCAAGTTGCCTTCGGGCTGCTGAAATGGCATCAGTTGTGTTCCTGGACATCTTTCGTTTACACCGACTCCCTTCTTCCATTATATCTGACCGCAGTACCCACTATGTATCCAAGTTCTCGACACATCTCTGCAAGCTACTAGGTATAAAATGAGCCTCGTCCTCAGGTTATCACCCCCAAAGGAATGGAATCACTGGGAGAGTGAATCAAACTCTCGTACAATATCTATGCTGTTTTTCCACCCAAGTGGATGAGGATTGGGTATCTTTATTGCCTGTAGCGGAATTTGCATATAATAACAAAGTGCATTCCTCTTTACGGACCAGCCCCTTCAACTGAACTTATGGATTTCACCCCGCTGTGTTTCCTTCAGTGTTACCAGATCAATCCACCGTACCATCAGTTATAAGTGGATTGCAGATTTGACATCTGGGCATAAAAGCGCTAAAGAACATCTGGAATTGGCCAGGGAGTCTAGCAAACGCTCTGCAGACATAAAACAGAAAGCCAGTCCTTTGTTTCATGTCAGCGACAAGGTTTGGTTTCTTCCAAGTACCTTCCTAGACATCTCCATCCCACTAATTTGTCTCACCACTACTATGGGCCATGTACCATCTCTAGGAAGATCAATCCAGTTGCCTTTCGTCTCCACCTTGCTCTTACCGGAAAATACTTCATCCGGTTTTCCATGTGTCTATTTTGAAACCATACACATCATCCTCTGCGGCAGCCAACATTCCACTGTCTACTCTTACTGATGACCAACAACTGGAGTATGAAGTTTCCCGAATATATGATACACGCAACCGTAGGGGGCGTTTACAGTATTTGGTGAAATGGAAGGTTTACCCATCCAGTGGGTGTTCATGGGAAACAGTTTCTCATTTGCACGCGCCCATTCTCATCCGACGATTCCATCGGATTCATCCTGGTGAACCAGGAGGGGCCAGATTTTGGAAGGGCCATGCTGTCACAACTTACCGACCTTGGGCTCTCTGGTCGTCCTGGAGAATGCATCCACTGATCACGGGTGCCATTTCTCCTACCAAGATGGAGGACGGCGTGACTGCAGGTAGTCCTTCATTCCGCTCTAGTATTTCCGTACTGGGGAACGGAACACTTTCTGCTTTTTGCACGATATATGCCATTCATTGACAGAGAGACCTTGTGTCTCAACGCTAGGTATGCGTTTTGCCCTGCCTCACTCAGCACTCTGAAGTTTTCCTAGTTTGCTGTTCCTTTGCTGTTTGCAGCCTTGTTTTCTTCGTTGTTACCTCATCTAGTACTCTCTGTTCCACTTCTGTTTTCCTTGTTTGCTTCACCTGCTCCTTGTGGTTCCCTATCAAAGATCCATACCTTCTTCCGGATTGCCTTTCTTGCTGGAATTGGAATTCCTTGAACTGGAACTACAACTTTGCCAGTCTTTCTATGGATCGTCATCTAAGTCCCACTACTTCTGGAGCCACCGCAGATCTCAGGCTTTTTCCTTCCTGTTGGGAAAGTTTTTTCTTCTGGCTTTTGGCTTTCTTCTCCAGACCCCACCCCTCCTGGGAATCCCATCTATCGGGCAGGGTGGAGTCCGGAGAGTCCCACCCCTATCTTTCTGACACCTGAAACCGACAGAAGTCTTACCAGGGATTGTCTACAGCCAAGGTACCACACAAGAAGAGTCAGGTGAGCCAATCCATTGATGATACTGACAAAACCTTATAAAATGATGCACATTGACCTATCCTACACCCGTCTCCAGTGAAGCAAGTGTCCACAGTGAAGCAAGCATTTCCAGTGAAGCAAGTGCCCACAGTGAAGCAAGCATTTATAGCAAAGAACGTCCCGCACTGAAGCAAGAGAAGAACAACAAGGAATGACCACACAATCGATGGTCAAGAACTTGGATAAAGAAAACAAAATACTTTTAGATTAGAATTTACTTATGGATTAATTCATCTGAAGTAATCTTGAAACATCTTCTCTAGACTGGAAAACCAGCTTTAATATGAATAAATACAAACATTGTGATATTTTTAGGAGATCCAAACAAATTGATTCATCATTTAACAAATGTTTTGGCAATCATTTTGCAGTTTTTAATATAAATGTATGACTTACAGTTAACACGATAAAAACAGATATACTAGAAATAAAGTGGTGTCAATGGAGATGTTGCAAGAGGTAACAGCTGTAGCTCCAACAAAATAAAATACCAAACTTAAATAATTTGTGCAATTTATTGTGGCATTCTGATTTTGACTATTCTCCTTATAACCTTGACATTCACAAATATAAGCAGCGAGAAACCAGAAAATAAGACATCCCCCACCAGTCCCATTTTTCCTTTTTTTTCCAGATTAGGAGAGCAAAAACCCCTATTACGTTCTGATTTATATATTAAAAAAACTTTCCCTAGTAAAAAGAGATGCTGAGGAAGATAATGAAAGTATCAACTCATATTTAGATAAATCAACTCATTTAGAAAATCATTTAAGGTATCAGCACATGAAAGAGGTGAGAGAGAGACCATCAGAAGAAAGTTGCTATGTCTGTTCCTTAATACTGTATGCCATGAATGCGGCAAGAATATTAATGGCATAGGAAATGTCTCCACATGATACAAAGGTCTCCGTCATCTAGCAGCCTGCACTGTGAGAGCCAAATTCAAAGGGAAGTGGGTGACTTTAAGATGGCGATCGAGACAGACTTTTCCATGCCAAGATACATATGTAAAGCCAAAAAGAATGGAGAGTGTATTAGGGCAGACAAACAAAAAACTTATGTATCCATCCCAATTTGGAGAGAATATACAAGTTGTTGATTTGAAGAGAATGAATTGCGCTGACATGACTGAAAAATCATGAGAGCCAGGATGCTGGGAAAGAAATAGCGGTTGGTGTATGGGCGCGTAGCAACCAGCACTGGATGGGAAGATGGCCTAATAGCACGCCCTGCACACCTATTGAAGAAAGAAGGAATCCACAAGGTGCAGAAGGTGAATGAAGAAGGCTTAGAATCATGGGCCAAGCATGCAAGGCTACTAACCTGGGTTGAGAATGAAGCAGGACCAGTGCATATATTGCAATTGAAGAATGTGACAACCTGCTTCAAGAATGATGGCATGGTCTATGTTGGAAAGAACAACTGAAGTCCCAGGAATGAATGGAGGAATTGCAGTTCTGATTAATCAATATTTGTAACGCTCACCTGATTTCCCACGGAGGCGCTGACCCAAACTGGACTGCTACAGTTGCTTCTATGACTATGATGAGGCGTAGAACTCGGAAGACGCTCTGGGCAGGACCTCCAAATATTGACTGTCTGGCTTGTAAGGTGGGTTTCCTGCAGGTGGAAGAAAAAGGGGTAATTACAAGCTGGTTGGATAAGTTCTCCCACCAATCTTCTGCTTTTCCCACTTCTTGGTTCTCGACTGGTCTCCACGAACTCTCACCTTTGGTTTAGTAAAGCCGAGCTCTCCATCCTGCTTCTGGTGCAGGGGCGCGTGGAATCCAGTTACGTCACTGGATGATTTCAGTGTTTAGGCTCAGTGTCCTTTTGTGGCTTGTAATAGTCCTTCAGGTGCCGAGGAGCTGTTGGCGACACCACCACTGCTGTGCAAGAAGAGGCTCGGAAGTATAGAAGATCTGAGGCCGCTTCTGGAGGAGCACCCTTTTATAATGTCCTTTTCTGTCTTTCAGGTGCCGAGATGCTGTGGGCGATGCCGCCTCTGTTGCACGTGCGGTGGCACGTAAGTATAACTGAATTGTAGCCGTTTCCAAATGGGCGCCTCTGATAATGTCTTTTCCTTCCTTTCAGGTGCCGAAATGCTGAGGGCGATGCTGCCGCTGCTGCGCGTGAAGAAGCGCGTAAGTATAACTGAGTTGCGAACCGTTCGGCTCGGACACCACTAACAATGTCTTTTGTCTTCCAGGTGCTGGGATGCTGCCGAAGCGAAGGCCGCGGTGAACTCCGGTGTGATCACGGATGGATAAGGTAAGCGAGCACAGCTGTGAGCGTGTTGCCCGTTTTCTAACCTTATGTCTTTATTTGCAGGTTGTTGGCGACTGGACTCTTGTGGCTGAATTCTGGTGAGTAGATGTTCCTATGCCTTTTCTTCATCCACAGGTTGCTGCTCGAGAAGCTGAGGGTGTGTCTGGACCTGGAATGCAGGAGCCGACTCAGTGAGTGTCCTGCTGCTGTTGCAGAATAACGCGAAGCACGTGAATTCTATCGGGCGTGGTTTAAATAGTGGAGAAGTGCTTTGGTGCGTATTCTTCCTCCAGCCTCACCCAGGTAAGAAAAGAGTTCCAGTGTCAGAGGATTAGCATCAGCCCCACCCAGGTAAGAAAAGAGTTCCTGTAACAGAGGATTGGTCCCTCCCAGCCAGTAGCTGGGACTTCACCCAGCTTGGATTGTTCTAGGTGAGTATGCAGCATGGTCTGCCACAGGTAAGTCCACCCAATCACTACTGCACACTTTAAGAATATGAGCCCGGTGCCCATGGCGCCGAGACTGTGGTTCCTTATGAGCCTGGCGCCAGAGGCACCAGGACATGGTCCAAAGGGCCCCTGTAGGGGTCTGCTGGAACCAGGGGTGTGGATGATGAGCCTGCTTCCGGGGACGCTGGGCCAGTCTGGCTTCTCGGGAGTAGCGCTCATGACAGCACCCCCCCTCAAGGCCCCTTCCAAACTTGTCCTCCCCAGGGGTTTTGGTTTATCGGGAAAGGTTCGGTGGAATTTCCTGACTAGACGAGGAGCATGGACGTAGTCATAGGGTTCCCAGGATCTTTCCTGGGGTCCGTAGCCTTTACAGTCGATTAGGTAGAATAGTTTTGATTTGATGATCTTGGAGTCCAAAATGTTTTTAACTTCAAATTCGGGCTCTCCATTCACCTGAATGGGTTCTGGAGGTCTGGTCAGTCTGGTTCCAGGTTGCATGGGTTTCAAAAGAGATACGTGAAACACAGGATGTATTCTCATATGGGTTGGCAAATCTAATTTAACGGCCACTGGATTAATTATGGCCGTAATTGAATATGGTCCCAGGTATTTGGGGTTGAAGGTGCGAGGTCCTTTTAGCGATAAATGTTTGGTGGACAACCAGACTTGATCCCCAACCTGGTATTGAGGGGCATCGCTTCGGTGTTGGTCTGCTCCTTTTTTGTACCTTTCTTTAGCTTGTTGTAGATGTGTAGTCGCTTCCTTGAAAGCTTGGGTAATAACAGAGTGCAACTGATCTACGGCGGGTGTTCCAAGATCTTGAGGTGGGTCGAGGTTGGAGGTTCGAGGATGAATTCCATACAAGATGTAGAAGGGACTCTTCCCGGTTCCCGAATGAACTGAATTTTTGTATGCATATTCAGCTATCCAAAGGATGTCCTTCCAGTTGCTTTCAGACTGTTGTAGCATGCATCGTAAATATTGTTCGAGAGTCTGGTTTGTTGTCTCGGTTTGCCCAGCGGTCTGGGGGTGATGGCTGGTTGAAAGTCTTACATCGATTTGAGCTGACCGACAACAACTACGCCAAAGGTGAGAAATAAACTGGCTTCCTTTATCAGAGATTAGTACCGACGGGAAGCCGTGTAACCGGACAATGTTTTCAAGGAATTTTCTGGCTAGTACTGAAGCTGAAGGTAAGCCTTTTAGCGGAATGAAGTGGGCCATTTTAGAAAACAAATCCACAATAACGAGAATAGTGTTGTACCCGGAACAAGAGGGTAAGTCTGTGATGAAGTCCATGGAAAGGGTATGCGAGGGACACGGTGGAATGTCTAATGGTTGCAGAAGACCAGTCGGCCTTTTCTTTTGACCCTTGTTTTGAGCGCACACACCACAGGACATCACAAATTCTTTTATGTCTTTTCTCCATGAAGGCCACCAGAGGTGTTTCTTCACTTTTTCTGTGGTTTTGGCGATGCCAGGGTGACCCTCCATTAATAAATCATGATAACAGGAGATTACCTGTTTTTGTAAATCGGCGTGTGGTAGGAATAATCGTCCTTGGAAATAAGGTAAGTCATTGTTTACGGTGAAGTTCTCTCCTCTTTGTAACCAGCTCTGTAAGTCTGATGGGGTCACAAGTTGTTTAGTTTTTGCCTCAATATCCTCGATGGATTGCGAAGAAATCAGACCCAAGATCCTTTGTTCAGGAATTATTGGTACGGGTTCGGGATTGACAACGTTATCTCCCATTCCAATTCGGGAAAGAGCATCCGCTTTGCCATTCTTGTTGCCCGGGCGGTAAGTGATCACGAAGTCAAATTCAGCAAAGAATAGAGCCCAGAGAAGCTGTCTGGAGGATAGAGCTTTGGCGGTTTTCAGATACTGTAGATTTCGATGATCGGTGATCACCGTAACGGTGTGTTTGGCCCCGAGGAGATAATGCCGTCAGGCCTTAAAGGCGGATTTAATAGCTAAAAGCTCTTTGTCCGTGATGGTGTAATTAATCTCAGGCGCCGAGAACTTTCGAGACCAAAACGCCACAGGATGCAGTTGGTTAGTCTCTGGATCCCTTTGTGATAGAACTGCTCCCATTGCTAAGCTGGAGGCGTCGGTTTCAACGATGTAAGGGAGATCCGGGCGTGGGTGTTTCAGTATTGGCGCCGAGATGAACTTGGCCTTTAGCTCTTGGAAGCCTTGTTCAGCTTCTGCAGACCATTCAAAGCACTTATTTTTTCTTAAGAGGGATGTGATGGGTTGTACCACTCGTGAAAACTCTGGAATAAATCTGCGGTAAAAATTGGCAAAGCCTACCATGCTTTGAACGCCTTTCACGGAAGTAGGAGATGGCCATTTGAGGATTGCGTCAACTTTTCTCGAGTCCATGTGGACTCCTTTGGGTGTCAGAATAAATCCCAGAAATTCGACCTCAGTGACATGAAAGGCACATTTCTCGAGCTTGGCAAAGAGTTTATGTTGGTGAAGTTTTTCAAGGACCGCCCTAACATGATTTCGATGATCAGCTTCCGAAGATGAGTACACAAGAATGTCGTCTATGTAGACGACAACACAGACATCAATGAGCTCTCTGAGGACGTCATTCATGAAATATTGGAAGGCGGCCGGCGCATTGCATAGTCCGAAGGGCATCACTTGGTATTCAAATAGCCCATACTTAGTGCGAAATGCCGTCTTCCATTCATCACCTTCCTTGATCCGTACCAAATGATAAGCTCCCCGGAGATCAAGCTTGGTACAAATACAGGCGTTTTTCACCTGGTCGAGGAGTTCCGGGATCAGAGGTAAGGGGTATCTGTTTTTTACTGTTATCTGATTCAGAGCACGGTAATCAATACAGGTTCTGAGGTCACCTTCTTTTTTTGGTACGAAGAACAGAGCCGAGGATGCAGGAGACTTTGACGGACGGATAAAGCCATTGGCCAGATACTGGTCTAAATACTGTCGCAGATGAAGGTTCTCAGGCTCGGTGAGGGCGTAAATCCTACTGCAAGGGGGAGTTGCACCGGGTAGCAGATCTATCTGTCAATCGTATGATCTGTGAGGTGGCAAGGTGTTAGCCTGTTCCTTTTGAAAAACATCTTGGAACTCTCGATACTCTTGAGGTAATTGTGGACCGTCAGTCGTTGCTGACGCTAGGCCAATGCTGGGTCGTGGATAGCAGGTTGGTGCACACTCAGGGAACATTATCATCTTTGCTCGCCAATCAATCTGAGGGTTGTGTTTCTCCAACCAAGTCGATTCCTAGGATTACTTGGAATTGAGGAGCCTTGATCACGTCGAAAACAATCACCTCCCGATGCCCGTCTTGGCCTAGTAACGTCACTTTAGCAGTGGTATGGGTTACCGGTCCGGAGGCGATTTCGGTCCCATCCACCGTGGTAATGACGTCTTTAACCGCCTTTGGACAAAGAGGTAGGTTCATCCTGGAAGCCAATTCGCGGTCCACGTAATTTCCTATTGCTCCACTATCAATGTATGCCTTAATAGCATGCAAACGTTCTGGTTGCTTTGGGTTTACGAGGACCATAGGCATTATGAAGTGCGAGGTCAAAGAACTGGTTTTTAAGCTCGGCAAGCGGACCTCTACAGTTGTCGGGCGAGGTCGTTTCCCGGCTCAGGCTTTTCAGAGTTCTTGTCAGAAGCTCCTACTGTCTTCTTAGGTGGTTTTACCAGGCAATCTCAAAGAAAATGTCCAGAGTTTCCACAATAGAGGCACAATTGCATTTGTCGTCTTCTGTCACGCTCTTTCTGGGTTAAGGGACCCTTTACGGCCCCAATCTGCATAGGTTCAACGGTGTCGACCCCTTTGGCGTTGCTTTGTGTTTTCGTGAATACTCGGGTTTCAAACCTGGATCGGTCCGCCTTTCTGTTTTGAAGCCTATGATCCAATTGGACCACCAAATCAATATATTCCGAACAGTCCTGAGGAGGATTCACGACCTGAGCAAGGACGTCTTTAAGTTCACCACGAAGACCTCTGTGAAATAGCGTGATCCTTTTATCCTCGGGCCATCTAGTTTCCACGATTAACCTATTAAAAGATGCAATGTAGGCTAAGAGGTCCTGGTTGCCCCGTCGCAGGGAGAGGAGTTTGTTGTCGAGGGCCTGCCCTTGGGAATGTCTTGCAAAAAGTCTCTCCATACTCGCCTGGAAGGCTGAGAAGTTCTGAAGAATTGGGTCATCCTGTGTAACCAGAGGGATCGACCAATCAGCGGCGCTGCCGCTAAGATACGAAAGTACAAAGGCTACCTTGGTCTGGTCAGTTGGAAAGGCTGCGGGTCTACAAAGAAAGTGCAGTCGGCATTGATTTATAAACACTGCAAATCTTTTAGGGTCACCAGAAAAGCGTTCAGGTGGTGCCAATGGCACATTTCCAGGTAGGTTGATTTGAACGGGATTGTTTGAAGTAACTGGGGTATAATTCCCCCCTGAGTTAGGTAGAGGAGTTTGCCCCGCTTGACTCTGTAATAACTGTCTGGCGAGATCGTCAGTTCGTTCTTTTGACATTATCAATTCCCTCTTAAGGGCGTTCGTTTCCTGGCGAGCAGCATGGACTTCAGCTCTTAATTCCCCCACCAACTGGGCCAATTGGTCTGTGTCGGAAGTTTCCATAGCTCCTGGGTAGGAGATTATGGGTAGGCTTCGCGTTCTGTAACGCTCACCTGATTTCCCACGGAGGCGCTGACCCAAACTGGACTGCTACAGTTGCTTCTATGACTATGATGAGGCATAGAACTCGGAAGACGCTCTGGGCAGGACCTCCGAATATTGACTGTCTGGCTTGTAAGGTGAGTTTTCTGCAGGTGGAAGAAAAAGGGGTAATTACAAGCTGGTTGGATAAATTCTCCCACCAATCTTCTGCTTTTCCCACTTCTTGGTTCTCGACTGGTCTCCACGAACTCTCACCTTTGGTTTAGTAAAGCCGAGCTCTCCATCCTGCTTCTGGTGCAGGGGCACGTGGAATCCAGTTACGTCACTGGATGATTTCAGTGTTTAGGCTCAGTGTCCTTTTGTGGCTTGTAATAGTCCTTCAGGTGCCGAGGAGCTGTTGGTGACACCACCAGTGCTGTGCAAGAAGAGGCTCGTGAGTATAGAAGATCTGAGGCCGCTTCTGGAGGAGCACCCTTTTATAATGTCCTTTTCTGTCTTTCAGGTGCCGAGATGCTGTGGGCGATACCGCCGCTGTTGCACGTGCAGTGGCACGTAAGTATAACTGAATTGTGGCCGTTTCCAAATGGGCGCCTCTGATAATGTCTTTTCCTTCCTTTCAGGTGCCGAAATGCTGAGGGCGATGCTGCCGCTGCTGCACGTGAAGAAGCGCGTAAGTATAACTGAGTTGCGAACCCTTCGGCTCGGACACCACTAACAATGTCTTTTGTCTTCCAGGTGCTGGGATGCTGCCGAAGCGAAGGCCGCGGTGAACTCCGGTGTGATCACGGATGGATAAGGTAAGCGAGCGCAGCTGTGAGCGTGTTGCCCGTTTTCTAACCTTATGTCTTTATTTGCAGGTTGTTGGCGACTGGACTCTTGTGGCTGAATTCTGGTGAGTAGATGTTCCTATGCCTTTTCTTCATCCACAGGTTGCTGCTCGAGAAGCTGAGGGTGTGTCTGGACCTGGAATGCAGGAGCCGACTCAGTGAGCGTCCTGCTGCTGTTACAGAATAACGCGAAGCACGTGAATTCTATCGGGCGTGGTTTAAATAGTGGAGAAGTGCTTTGGTGCGTATTCTTCCTCCAGCCTCACCCAGGTAAGAAAAGAGTTCCAGTGTCAGAGGATTAGCATCAGCCCCACCCAGGTAAGAAAAGAGTTCCTGTAACAGAGGATTGGTCCCTCCCAGCCAGTAGCTGGGACTTCACCCAGCTTGGATTGTTCTAGGTGAGTATGCAGCATGGTCTGCCACAGGTAAGTCCACCCAATCACTACTGCACACTTTAAGAATATGAGCCCGGCGCCCATGGCGCCGGGACTGTGGTTCCTTATGAGCCTGGCGCCAGAGGTGCCAGGACATGGTCCAAAGGGCCCCTGTAGGGGTCTGCTGTAACCAGGGGTGTGGATGATGAGCCTGCTTCTGGGGACGCTGGGCCAGTCTTGGCTCCTCGGGAGTAGTGCTCATGACAGCACCCCCCCTCAAGGCCCCTTCCAAACTTGTCCTCCCCAGGGGTTTTGGTTTATCGGGAAAGGTTTGGTGGAATTTCCTGACTAGACGAGGAGCATGGACGTAGTCATAGGGTTCCCAGGATCTTTCCTGGGGTCCGTAGCCTTTCCAGTCGATTAGGTAGAATAGTTTTGATTTGATGATCTTGGAGTCCAAAATGTTTTTAACTTCAAATTCGGGCTCTCCATTCACCTGAATGGGTTCTGGAGGTCTGGTCAGTCTGGTTCCAGGTTGCATGGGTTTCAAAAGAGATACGTGAAACACAGGATGTATTCTCATATGGGTTGGCAAATCTAATTTAACGGCCACTGGATTAATTATGGCCGTAATTGAATATGGTCCCAGGTATTTGGGGTTGAAGGTGCGAGGTCCTTTTAGCGATAAATGTTTGGTGGACAACCAGACTTGATCCCCAACCTGGTATTGAGGGGCATCGCTTCGGTGTTGGTCTGCTCCTTTTTTGTACCTTTCTTTAGCTTGTTGTAGATGTGTAGTCGCTTCCTTGAAAGCTTGGGTAATAACAGAGTGCAACTGATCTACGGCGGGTGTTCCAAGATCTTGAGGTGGGTCGAGGTTGGAGGTTCGAGGATGAATTCCATACAAGATGTAGAAGGGACTCTTCCCGGTTCCCGAATGAACTGAATTTTTGTATGCATATTCAGCTATCCAAAGGATGTCCTTCCAGTTGCTTTCAGACTGTTGTAGCATGCATCGTAAATATTGTTCGAGAGTCTGGTTTGTTGTCTCGGTTTGCCCAGCGGTCTGGGGGTGATGGCTGGTTGAAAGTCTTACATCGATTTGAGCTGACCGACAACAACTACGCCAAAGGTGAGAAATAAACTGGCTTCCTCTATCAGAGATTAGTACCGACGGGAAGCCGTGTAACCGGACAATGTTTTCAAGGAATTCTCTGGCTAGTACTGAAGCTGAAGGTAAGCCTTTTAGCGGAATGAAGTGGGCCATTTTAGAAAACAAATCCACAATAACGAGAATAGTGTTGTACCCGGAACAAGAGTGTAAGTCTGTGATGAAGTCCATGGAAAGGGTATGCCAGGGACACGGTGGAATGTCTAATGGTTGCAGAAGACCAGCCGGCCTTTTCTTTTGACCCTTGTTTTGAGTGCACACACCACAGGACATCACAAATTATTTTATGTCTTTTCTCCATGAAGGCCACCAGAGGTGTTTCTTCACTTTTTCTGTGGTTTTGGCGATGCCAGGGTGACCCTCCATTAATGAATCATGATAACAGGAGATTACCTGTTTTTTTAAATCGGCGTGTGGTAGGAATAATCGTCCCTGGAAATAAGGTAAATCATTGTTTACGGTGAAGTTCTCTCCTCTTTGTAACCAGCTCTGTAAGTCTGATGGGGTCACAAGTTGTTTAGTTTTTGCCTCAATATCCTCGATGGATTGCGAAGAAATCAGACCCAAGATCCTTTGTTCAGGAATTATTGGTACGGGTTCGGGATTGACAACGTTATCTCCCATTCCAATTCGGGAAAGAGCATCCGCTTTGCCATTCTTGTTGCCCGGGCGGTAAGTGATCACGAAGTCAAATTCAGCAAAGAATAGAGCCCAGAGAAGCTGTCTGGAGGATTGAGCTTTGGCGGTTTTCAGATACTGTAGATTTCGATGATCGGTGATCACCGTAACGGTGTGTTTGGCCCCGAGGAGATAATGCCGTCAGGCCTTAAAGGCGGATTTAATAGCTAAAAGCTCTTTGTCCGTGATGGTGTAATTAATCTCAGGCGCCGAGAACTTTCGAGACCAAAATGCCACAGGATGCAGTTGGTTAGTCTCTGGATCCCTTTGTGATAGAACTGCTCCCATTGCTAAGCTGGAGGCGTCGGTTTCAACGATGTAAGGGAGATCCGGGCGTGGGTGTTTCAGTATTGGTGCCGAGATGAACTTGGCCTTTAGCTCTTGGAAGCCTTGTTCAGCTTCTGCAGACCATTCAAAGCGCTTATTTTTTCTTAAGAGGGATGTGATGGGTTGTACCACTCGTGAAAACTCTGGAATAAATCTGCGGTAAAAATTGGCAAAGCCTATCATGCTTTGAACGCCTTTCACGGAAGTAGGAGATGGCCATTTGAGGATTGCGTCAACTTTTCTCGAGTCCATGTGGACTCCTTTGGGTGTCAGAATAAATCCCAGAAATTCAACCTCGGTGACATGAAAGGCACATTTCTCGAGCTTGGCAAAGAGTTTATGTTGGCGAAGTTTTTCAAGGACCGCCCTAACATGATTTCGATGATCAGCTTCCGAAGATGAGTACACAAGAATGTCATCTATGTAGACGACAACACAGACATCAATGAGCTCTCTGAGGACGTCATTCATGAAATATTGGAAGGCGGCCGGCGCATTGCATAGTCCGAAGGGCATCACTTGGTATTCAAATAGCCCATACTTAGTGCGAAATGCCGTCTTCCATTCATCACCTTCCTTGATCCGTACCAAATGATAAGCTCCCCGGAGATCAAGCTTGGTACAAATACAGGCGTTTTTCACCTGGTCGAGGAGTTCCGGGATCAGAGGTAAGGGGTATCTGTTTTTTACTGTTATCTGATTCATAGCACGGTAATCAATACCGGTTCTGAGGTCACCTTCTTTTTTTGGTACGAAGAACAGAGCCGAGGATGCAGGAGACTTTGACGGACGGATAAAGCCATTGGCCAGATACTGGTCTAAATACTGTCGCAGATGAAGGTTCTCAGGCTCGGTGAGGGCGTAAATCCTACTGCAAGGGGGAGTTGCACCGGGTAGCAGATCTATCGGTCAATCGTATGATCTGTGAGGTGGCAAGGTGTTAGCCTGTTCCTTTTGAAAAACATCTTGGAACTCTCGATACTCTTGAGGTAATTGTGGACCGTCAGTCGTTGCTGACGCTAGGCCAATGCTGGGTCGTGGATAGCAGGTTGGTGCACACTCAGGGAACATTATCATCTTTGCTCGCCAATCAATCTGAGGGTTGTGTTTCTCCAACCAAGGGATTCCTAGGATTACTTGGAATTGAGGAGCCTTGATCACGTCGAACACAATTACCTCCCGATGCCCGTCTTGGCCTAGTAACGTCACTTTAGCAGTGGTATGGGTTACCGGTCCGGAGGCGATTTCGGTCCCATCCACCGTGGTAATGACGTCTTTAACCGCCTTTGGACAAAGAGGTAGGTTCATCCTGGAAGCCAATTCGCGGTCCACGTAATTTCCTATTGCTCCACTATCAATGTATGCCTTAATAGCATGCAAACGTTCTGGTTGCTTTGGGTTTACGAGGACCATAGGCATTATGAAGTGCAAGGTCAAAGAACTGGTTTTTAAGCTCGGCAAGCGGACCTCTACACTTGTCGGGCGAGGTCGTTTCCCGGCTCAGGCTTTTCAGAGTTCTTGTCAGAAGCTCCTACTGTCTTCTTAGGTGGTTTTACCAGGCAATCTCAAAGAAAATGTCCAGAGTTTCCACAATAGAGGCACAATTGCATTTGTCGTCTTCTGTCACGCTCTTTCTGGGTTAAGGGACCCTTTACGGCCCCAATCTGCATAGGTTCAACGGTGTCGACCCCTTTGGCGTTGCTTTGTGTTTTCGTGAATACTCGGGTTTCAAACCTGGATCGGTCCGCCTTTCTGTTTTGAAGCCTATGATCCAATTGGACCACCAAATCAATATATTCCGAACAGTCCTGAGGAGGATTCACGACCTGAGCAAGGACGTCTTTAAGTTCACCACGCAGACCTCTGTGAAATAGCGTGATCCTTTTATCCTCGGGCCATCTAGTTTCCACGATTAACCTATTAAAAGATGCAATGTAGGCTAAGAGGTCCTGGTTGCCCCGTCGCAGGGAGAGGAGTTTGTTGTCGAGGGCCTGCCCTTGGGAATGTCTTGCAAAAAGTCTCTCCATACTCGCCTGGAAGGCTGAGAAGTTCTGAAGAATTGGGTCATCCTGTGTAACCAGAGGGATCGACCAATCAGCGGCGCTGCCGCTAAGATACGAAAGTACAAAGGCTACCTTGGTCTGGTCAGTTGGAAAGGCTGCGGGTCTACAAAGAAAGTGCAGTCGGCATTGATTTATAAACACTGCAAATCTTTTAGGGTCACCAGAAAAGCGTTCAGGTGGTGCCAATGGCACATTTCCAGGTAGGTTGATTTGAACGGGATTGTTTGAAGTAACTGGGGTATAATTCCCCCCTGAGTTAGGTAGAGGAGTTTGCCCCGCTTGACTCTGTAATAACTGTCTGGCGAGATCGTCAGTTCGTTCTTTTGACATTATCAATTCCCTCTTAAGGGCGTTCGTTTCCTGGCGAGCAGCATGGACTTCAGCTCTTAATTCCCCCACCAACTGGGCCAATTGGTCTGTGTCGGAAGTTTCCATAGCTCCTGGGTAGGAGATTATGGGTAGGCTTCGCGTTCTGTAACGCTCACCTGATTTCCCACGGAGGCGCTGACCCAAACTGGACTGCTACAGTTGCTTCTATGACTATGATGAGGCATAGAACTCGGAAGACGCTCTGGGCAGGACCTCCGAATATTGACTGTCTGGCTTGTAAGGTGAGTTTTCTGCAGGTGGAAGAAAAAGGGGTAATTACAAGCTGGTTGGATAAGTTCTCCCACCAATCTTCTGCTTTTCCCACTTCTTGGTTCTCGACTGGTCTCCACGAACTCTCACCTTTGGTTTAGTAAAGCCGAGCTCTCCATCCTGCTTCTGGTGCAGGGGCACGTGGAATCCAGTTACGTCACTGGATGATTTCAGTGTTTAGGCTCAGTGTCCTTTTGTGGCTTGTAATAGTCCTTCAGGTGCCGAGGAGCTGTTGGTGACACCACCAGTGCTGTGCAAGAAGAGGCTCGTGAGTATAGAAGATCTGAGGCCGCTTCTGGAGGAGCACCCTTTTATAATGTCCTTTTCTGTCTTTCAGGTGCCGAGATGCTGTGGGCGATACCGCCGCTGTTGCACGTGCGGTGGCACGTAAGTATAACTGAATTGTGGCCGTTTCCAAATGGGCGCCTCTGATAATGTCTTTTCCTTCCTTTCAGGTGCCGAAATGCTGAGGGCGATGCTGCCGCTGCTGCACGTGAAGAAGCGCGTAAGTATAACTGAGTTGCGAACCCTTCGGCTCGGACACCACTAACAATGTCTTTTGTCTTCCAGGTGCTGGGATGCTGCCGAAGCGAAGGCCGTGGTGAACTCCGGTGTGATCACGGATGGATAAGGTAAGTGAGCGCAGCTGCGAGCGTGTTGCCCGTTTTCTAACCTTATGTCTTTATTTGCAGGTTGTCGGAGACTGGACTCTTGTGGCTGAATTCTGGTGAGTAGATGTTCCTATGCCTTTTCTTCATCCACAGGTTGCTGCTCGAGAAGCTGAGAGTGTGTCTGTACCTGGAATGCAGGAGCCGACTCGGTGAGCGTCCTGCTGCTGTTGCAGAATAACGCGAAGCACGTGAATTCTATCGGGCGTGGTTTAAATAGTGGAGAAGTGCTTTGGTGCATATTCTTCCTCCAGCCTCTCCCAGGTAAGAAAAGAGTTCCAGTGTCAGAGGATTAGCATCAGCCCCACCCAGGTAAGAAAAGAGTTCCTGTAACAGAGGATTGGTCCCTCCCAGCCAGTGGCTGGGACTTCACCCAGCTTGGATTGTTCTAGGTGAGTATGCAGCATGGTCTGCCACAGGTAAGTCCACCCAATCACTACTGCACACTTTAAGAATATGAGCCCGGCGCCTATGGCGCCGGGACTGTGGTTCCTTATGAGCCTGGCGCCAGAGGCGCCAGGACATGGTCCAAAGGGCCCCTGTAGGGGTCTGCTGGAACCGGGGGTGTGGATGATGAGCCTGCTTCCGGGGATGCTGGGCCAGTCTTGGCTCCTCGGGAGGAGCGCTCATGACAATATTGGGATTGTGGATCCAGTTGCTTAAGGATTGTGCTCCATAGTAAATGTACATGTCCCATAACTAGTAATTCCCAAAGTGACCTCCATATTGAAGAGTTCCTGAGAATCAATTAATATAACAGAAGGAAGAGATCACTACATCTTCGCCGACTAAAGAGAGAGAATTACTTCTCATCAAAGTCGATAGAGGCTTACAACAACATTCCTGATGAATACAAACTATTCAGCAAGATCGCCATGATAATGACATCTATATTCATACCAAAGCTTCAGTGAATGCCAAGTGGCTCCAGATTACAAGATGGTAGCTGCTGCAGATGATTAATGCAACAATAAAAGGATTACATGCAATAAAGGAAGATTTGAGAGCCATCAGCTTGATGACCCTCCAGAGCAGGTATGTTCTGGACCTGATAACAGCAATGGAAGGAGGCGTGTGTGATATGATCGGACCTTCTTGCTGTACATTTATAGCTGCTCATGATGGAGAAAATGGGACATTGACAGAGGCAATAACGATGCTGACAACCTTGCACACACAGATGGAAGATGAAGCTGATAAAACGGCAGGAGACGACTTGTTTTCATCATTGATTTGGATGGAATCCAACTTGGTTGGTAAATGCTTTTAAATTGCTTGGAGCAATATTACTATTAGTATTGTTGGGATTCTGTCACATAAGGATCATCTTGGGACAATGCCAGAAAGCAGCCAGGAAAGCTATTGGAATTAAAATAATGATCGATATGAAGAAACACACTGGAGAACAGATGCAAAGAGAAGAAGGTACCCGAGAAAATATAAAGAAGAGCTCTCTTGCACCCTCAGGAAAAAGTTCTGTTATCCCCAGGATCGGAAAAAATATCTGGGATGATGGATATTTTTTGCACCAACAAGAGTTTGTCGTTTGAGGACCTGTAGTGTGGATGAACATTTTAAAGAATGCTACCCACATGAGGGGCAAGATAAAAATATGGGTTCCAAAGAACAGAAAATATGATGAGATGATTGAAGAAGACGAAGCAGGAATTGCAGAAGAGGAGGCAAAGTGTTGGGTCGAGAATGCGACCAGCGGGGGGAATGTAGAGGAACAAATGGACGCATTCTCCATAGTCAACACCCCCTCACCCCATCCTATTGGAATGACCGATGAGGAGCCACAGTTGGGAACCCATGAACACGTTTATGCGACATCTCCATACCATGTTGACTGTATGAAAAGCGATATGCACACAGGCAGCCATTCAGAAGATATCCTCACATTAAAACAGTGGAGGAAACCTATCAAGAAGGATGTCCCTTGCCGAGTTGTCGGAAAGCAGCCTTGAATAAAATGATGCATATATGGATGTACGTTAAGCAAATTCTAATAACAGCAAAAGAATGGCCCAATGTAGATGTATGAATCTATGCTGAATTGATAAGTACAAACTTAAGAAGGACGATGTTCATGGGTCAATAGCTGTAAATACGCTGAAACGCAGAAAAAGAAAACATAGAAGCTTGATTATGAGAGGTATATATTCAGTGTTTAGGACTACCACCAGAACAAGATGGATCATGGCTCATGTCAATCAACCCACCTACCTCAAAATGCAAGCCCAGAGTTTTAATATGGAAAGTTGATGAAGAAGCTGTTTCCCTTGTTAAATAGGGGAGTACATTGGCTTTGAACCTAGGATGCCTGCCATGCATGTTTACATACAATGTTGCAAAGTATTAATCTGCTGCCACATTTTCTGCTCTGACTAGCACCCTAAACCATGTGAATAGAACTAGATTAGGGTCTGTCTTACAGAACAGAGACCATCAATGAGGGAGTAACATGCACATTTTCTATAAGTAGACATGATCCTGATCCAATCCCACCCCGCGATAGGTTTGCGAAGTTTGCCACGTAGGATGACGTTATAGATGACGCATCTAGCATTATATAAGCTACATACAAATTATAAGACAGTGTGATCTTGCATGAGTCAAATTGATGAGTGTTTATTCACCCTGCTTACTTCTTGAGATAAAAGCAGTATTTTACCATGTCCTTTGAGTCTGTCCGGTTATTGGGTCAGAAGAATTTTCATTGATAATTCCATTCAGCACAACACATGCTTTCAGGATGCTAGAGCACAGTTACAAGCATGTGCTTTCGCCTGGATTTCAGATGGAAAATCAGTAAGACTAGGTCTAGGAGCTGTGCAAGGGTACATTTTGAACTTGAAACATCCTAGATCAGCTGAAAATGCAGTTCACGAATCATGGACCCGTTAGCAAAGTGCTACGTGTTCACGAACACATCATCACAACGCGCGTTCGTGGTCATGTGACACTGTCGGAACAGTCTGCGGTGAGATGAGACACCCGCGAACCTCGGCGAACAGGAAATGGTGCTAAAAATGTGCAGAAAGTTAATAGAAGTGTTATAAATGTTGCTAGGAGGTGGCGAATGGCACCGTTTTTGCTTGAAACTTTCTAGATTGGCTGAAAATGCTGATATATTGGCCATAAGTATGATATTTGGAAGTTGTAGCACACTGGGGTGCACTGGTAAAAACCTATGAAATTCACCGAAAAAACATTCTTAAAGGAACATTGTGGTTCAGTTACACTAGTAAAAACCTATGGTATTCAGTGAACAAACTTTGTTAAAGGGACGTTATGGTTAAATTGCATTTGTGATGTCATCTTTGTTGTACTGGGCGTTAGTAGGCGCCTGCTAGACACACTAGAAGCAATGTTCATAACATTCCCCACCCCAGGGAATGCCGCACCCCTTTGGATATATTTAACCACTTTGCGAAAGGACTAGTAGATGTGCATGCACCTCTAAAGACTAGATGCACCAAAGCCAAAGCAGCTGCACCATGGTACACACCCACGCTCACAGAAAACAAACTCTCTAACAGATTTCTTGAAACGAGGTGGGGCAAGTACTGTAGCCTAGATAACCTTTCATCCCTCACATCCCTGTGTACCCAATGCAGGCACCTGCTCTCTGAGGAAAAGCCATCTGACTACACTTCCACCATTGGTACATCCTCTGACATTGAAATGGATGTATAGGTATGTAAGAGACTATGGCCGTCATTGTGACTCTATTTTTTGCTGGTAAGGTGTTTGAATAACCTCCAGCTTTAAGCTGGAGGTAATTCAGGCACCTTACCGGTTAGCTTGTAGTTGGCCGTTGTGAAACGTGCCTGTATACGGTAACACCAGCTCATTAATTCCCCACCGGCCAATCATAATGAGGGCCATAGTCTCTTACATACATATACATCCTTTTCATTGTAAACATTCTCCTGGTATAGAGATTGCTGGAATCTGACTGTAGTGGTTTTTACGAGAAAGTATTTACTATGGGGCATCTATTCCAACTATTTACCATATCTTGATCAGTATCAGTTCTGATAGGTAAAAACCCCATGACAGTGGGGCCAATTGGCACTATGCCTAGAGACCCAAGCTACAGCTAGGCATTGGACTCTTGAACCAGGTCATTTAACACCCCTCCTGCTGATGCCACCAATCTAACAAAGACCAGAGATGGGCAGAGTGGCTGTTTTAGAAATATCGGATTAACCCAAATACTGCTCTATAGGAAGACAGAATTCCAGTTCCTTGCTTAAAACTATCTCAGTTGATAATAAAAGAAGTAATACATTGTCAGCTATGGTGAAATAATTGAATTCCATCTGTTTGCATTTTCTTTACACTCTATCGGTTGCAGTATTCCATCACATTTTGTTTCCTCTTTGCTAGGGTTTATAACTTTTGATTGACAGCATGTGCATTTAACATAGATTTACTGGCACTGTTGACTAACTGTATGAAACTGCATTCTCTAGGGCTGTCGGTACAGTTATATGGCACCTCACTTATAGGAGCTGAAGGTACATAAATATAAGGCCAGTGCAGTGTTAGGCAGCTGGCACATTCAAATGTTTACTCTGCACATAAAGGCCATGATGCAGGAAAGCATTGCAAGGTCTGCACACTTAAACAATGGGAGACTGTTGTGATTATGTACCAATGTGTAGTATATGTAAAGACTGGAAGGGGTTGTATGTGGTACTAACCACAATATGGTTGGGGTAGAGTCACAGAGGCACCCCAGCCAAGGCTCTCAAATGGTGGAAGTAGACGATCAGCCAAGGTTGAGGCTCAAGGGAGGTGATGCAGGCTGGTTCCTGGGTACAGTGAACTCCCCAAGCCCCCACAAAGGAATGTGTACACACTATGGTATGTGCTACCCAAGTTCTTTTATTAAATAACCTTAGATTTAGGTGAATACATACATATAAAAAAGACTGACTTGGTACTCAGGAAACTACTTCAACAATTAACACAATAAATACAGTAATATGTGGTACCACAGTAATTCATAGCTTCAGTAATAATACACCAATTGGTAATTGTAATAAAATACACCAAAATTAGTAAACACCATTTAACTTCAAAATCACAGTTGCTTAAATGCAGGCAAATCACTTTAGAACACTGGCAGAATACTTTTCAGGGCAAAAGATCCCCCCACCTGGGCAACCAGCAATAAAAGGTAAGTTAGACTTTGCTTTTATATTGATGCTCAGTCCTTAAATGTTCAGTAATTGTCTGTTTTTCTCTTTGCAAGTCCCATCACCTGAAAGTACCTGGGAAGCAACAGGGGATTTGGGCCCAAGATGAATCTGAGACTCCTGGATGGACCCTGAGGAAGGAAGCCCCTCTTCCTCGTCACAGTACCTTGGGTTCCTTGGAAGGCAAAATGTTGCAGTCTCTCAGCTTTACTCGATGATGCCCCATGAGAATGGGCCCCTTCAGGAAAAAGAAGTGACTGGATTGCTGCTCTCGAGCAGGAGAAGAGAGCCATGTAGTGTCGAAAGGCAACAGTGATGGTCTGCCCAGAATAGGTGTCAAGTTTAGTCAGTTCATGGTTTGTTGCCAGTTGATTCTTTGGTGCTACAGCCACAGCACGGATGACTGGATGGCTTCTGGTGAGTTGGACTCAGGCACTGGACTTCTCTGTGGGCCACCAACAGGTTTAGACCTTCGGACATGTCTAGTACCCCTTAGGTGTACCCTCACCCAATCAGAGGAAAGGCCACAGAGCTAGAGCTTCTTAGGACTTTGAGAAACAGGCGGGAAAGGCAGGAAGCCATGAGGCTTTCAGTGTCCATCTTGCCTTTTTTCAGGAATCCATTGATTCCTATGGCAGGGCTGGGTGTCCCAAAATGGGGGCGACACAGAACCACTGCAAAGTCAGCATGTTGCTGCCACCAGCCCATAACCTGCTCTTTAGGGCAGAAAACATACCAAAGAAACACATACATGGAAGTAGTGGGACAAGGATGAGGAGGCCCTGTCCCTTGAAAGCATTTCCAGCATTACTGTACATTTGGAAGGCAACATGTAGCATCAAGGTTAACAGCAGGTCTGGATGTTTCGAGTAGATTCAGAGTCACGTGATCAGATTAGCAGGTGCATGCGAAAATTACGATAGACTAATGGAGAAATGGAAAAGGGACTTAGCAGGACACCCTACTGAAGCAGAACAAGGCTTCTTTCCAGGGCCAGTCAAGGCTGTTTGACATCATTATTAGCAATAATGATGTCCTCATGTTTTATCTTATAAATATTAGGTCTTAGTGGTGTGGTCAATTTGTCAATTTGTTACTGCAAAATGTTCTTTGCTACGCCTCAAAATTATACTGTGGGAGCTTCTTTTCTTCAACACATCATAAAACACATTCACAATTGCATCAACTACAGTGATGACGTTCTGGTGTTTGGCACCAGCGTGGAGAACCACAATGCCATGGTCTTGAGGGTATGCATGGCACGGGAGGCAGCAAACCTCACCCTGGACCATGAAAAGTGTGAAATCAGGAAGAGCGACCAATGTTTTTTGGGCACAGCTTCTCCGAAAAAGGAATGACTCCAGACCCTGAGAAGGTGGCAGCACTCAATTTTGACTCTGACAAATGTATCAGAGCTTTGGTCATTCTTGGGGTTGGCAAGTTATTGCAAGAGATTCATCAAAGACTTTGCCACCATTAGTGAATCATTGGGGCACTCACAAAGCAGCAGGTGCCATTTTACTGGTCAACAACATAGCAAACTGCATTGACAGCCATTCATGATCAAATTGCAGAGGCTGAAAATATGGCTTACTTTGATGTCTCAAAAGATACGTAACTGACTGTGGACATAGAACCAGTGGGCCTTGGCACTATCTTGGCGCAAAAGGCGTGAGACGATTCACAACATAGACACGTCATCTCATACGCCAGTAGAAGCCTGTCGAAGATCGAACAAGTATATTCGCAGACTGAGAAAGGGAGTTTGGCCGTCGTCTGGGCCTGTGAACATTTTCTTTTGTTTTTGTATGGGAAGCACTTTACAATCATCACAGATCACCAGGCATTATTATTTTTCTACTGTAACCTGCAAGCAAAAATGCCACCCTGCATAGGTCGGTTGGGCCGGCGGCTGCAGGACTATACATTCAACATCATTCACCGTCCAGGGAAAGAGGAAAATCCAGCCAACTTTCTGTCATGCCACCCACGGAAAGCTGATTCGCCAGAGCCATCGGTGGCTGATGGATACATCAGATACATTTTACATCAAGCGATACCACAAGGGTTGGATCCAGTGAACCTTGTTCAAGAGGCAGAAAAGGATGTGGCCATACAAATCGTCATTGAGGGGTTGCAATCGCACAGGTGGAGGAGAGCAAAGGATAGAAGTCATCTCAAATCAGGGGAGGTGAAGAGGATGTGGACAGTCTCCTACTACTGAAAGACTTAAAATATGAGACACTTCTACTCAACGGAAACAAGCTGGTGGTGCCTACATTCCTGAGGAGGCAGATGGTGGAGTTGGTGCATGTGGGGCACTGAGGGACCATGTTGAACTAAGATGCTGCTACAGCAGAAAGTGTGGTTTCCGAGATTAGACACAATGGTAGAGGAACTACTCAGGGATTGCCCCGCATGGTGACTTATCACTCCAGCAAGGCATCCAGACCCGCTAAATATAACATAATTGCCAGAGGATGTGTGGGAGGCAGTGGCCATCGACTTCCTGGGACCCATTGAAGGGGGGGATATGTGTTAGACGTGATGGGCAAAAATTCATGGTTCCCCGAAGAACAAATGGTGGCTTCCACGGTGGCGCATCACGTCATACCAGTTTTGGACAGGATGTTCATAGTCTATGGTATTCCCAAAAAAGTCAAGTCTGACAATGGGCCTCCATTTACAAGTTAAGACTTCAAGACATTCGTGGAGTACATGGGGTTCAGCCACAGGTAGATAACCACCTTATGGCCCCATGCAAATGGGACGATTGAGCAATTCCTGGCCATCTTTAAGAGAGCCCTTCAAATATCTCACCTGACGGGACAATCACATGAACAGGTGCTACACAACTGCTTCAGGACTACAGGAGCACCCCACAGAGCTCCACAGAAAAGTGCCCTGAAGCAGTAATGTTTGGCCGGAGTATACACACTACGGCAACACAAGAGGGAGGCTGAGAGAGGGAGGCTGAGAGATAGGCAGATGACGATAAAATTAAACGGAACACTGATACCAGGTGGAGAGTGAAGAAGTCATCATTGGTCCTTGGAAATGTGGTGGTTGTGAAGCAACCAAGAACCAACAAGCACACTGACACTTTCCATGAGGATCCTCTGGTCATAAGCAGGAAGAAAGGTTCCATGGTCACGGTAAAAGGGTATCAACGTGAAGTAACCTGAAATTCTTTGCATTTCAAGAGATTGCAGACGGCTGGCCAGACTGGGGAGCATGAATCATGATATAGAGATCCTGTATTTCTGATGAATCCTATCAGTTTGATGGCGAAGACTCGGACTGGGCCCACTGAGCTGACCCTGAACCAGTGCCCAGTTCTAGACAGTTTGAGGTGAGGTATGAACGACCTCAAAGGGTGAGAATGAGGCTCAGAAGACTTATTGAAGAAATGGGGTAAAGTGACGTACTTGGTGTTTAAATTCGGGGGTGGGTTGTGGCATCAGGGAGTTTGGGAGGTCTAGTGTTGGACCTGGGAGCGGGGCGGGAAGGGAAGTGATGTCGGGGAAGGGAAGTTGGAGAATGGAGTGAAGGAATAAAGGTGGTTGTTGGCATTCCTCGAGTCCGCATCTTGTTTATGTGATGCAGTGTGGGTCTCAGCTTTACCTGGGTGGTCCCCGGGTCGTGGAAGCTGACATTTAGGTACGAGTCAAAGCCAGCCCAGTGAATACATGAGTTCTCCTTCAGCTGCAGTGCACAGCTGAGTAAGTGCTCCAGGGAAGCCAGTGTTGTTGCTAAACACAGGTTTCCTTTTGCGTGGATGCCATCAAACTGCATATCTCGCATGCTGACATGACCCAGCATCAACATTGTCTGCCGATGACTCGACCACTGCACCAAACACCTCGATGCCATCATCTAACTGACTCGAATGCAGACTTTATCCAGTGGGAGCCTGCACCTTCAAACGTTCTCAACGCTGACTGCCAGTAAGATCATTGCTACTTGAACGCTGGCTGGCTCTGCTGCAGCAAAAGCACCTACAAACCCTGCTCAATGCTGTTGAGTTCCCAAGACAAGAATGAAGGTACTGTGAAGAGGCCATGTGCCCCTGCTCCTGTTTTAGGGACAATAGTGCCCTCTTCTTTACGTTTGTCTTCAAAGAGAGATCCTTGAATAGTGACATTGCTGCCAATCTGTTGCCTGAACACCTCTGCTTACCTACCCAGATTTCCCTTTCACAATACTGTACCACCTCTGTATTTCTTTCACAATGGTGAATGTTTCTAGTGCTTTCCAATTAGTTCACACATTTTATTGTTTGATTAAAGGTCTATCTTCCTATAGATCCTTGATTGGACATTATTTTATTTTGGAACCATTGTACTCAAGTTGTTTGGGTTATGAGATCACATCCCTCCTGAAGACATAGCCTGCCCTGGCCATTGCTGCCAAAAGAGGCAAAGGAGGTCAACATGCCGGGCTGTGCCTACGGGGTCTTTAAGATTGGGATCACCTCTGGCTTAGGAGCAGTGTGGGGCTCAGTAGATGTTTTAAACCCTACTCATCCCTCTACTCCTGCAGAGCAGTAGTCATTTCATCACAGGCTGTGATGCCCAAAATCCAGATACCAAGTAGGATACACGTTTCCACTCTTGAAATACGGTGCACTGCAACACGTGGTGATAGATCTTAGGCACTGACGGAATTAGCAGTGAACCCGTTCACCTCACTTCTGACATATGACGCGATGGCCAAGTGACTGACTACATGTGTATCATTGCACACGAGGCACATTTGAAGGGCGTGGACACCTTTAGGGTAGTCAGGCACCTGTGAAAGACCTGAGGGACTAAGGCAGAATCAGTCGCGTCTCGGGTGGAGCTGCAACTCATGTCATGCCCGTCCCTCAGGCCTTTCGTAGGCCACAGTATGATGAGTGATGCCATAGTGAGACACCTCGCTTTTCGGTAGAAGAAGTGGTCAGATCAAGCTTTCTCAAAGTTGGAGTATAAAGGAGGAGAAGCCCACACTTGCCACCCACTCAAGTTATCCTTCAGATCTTGACAACCCCTGCATTACCTATTGAATCTAAGTGAAAAGTGTATTCATTATTTTCCCAATTGGTGAATGCAGAAGCGTAGGTGGATAATGAGTGTTTTGTAAAATATGTCATCTTTCTCCATAAACTTCTCTTCTTTGCTCATCAGTTTTGGGGAAGCCGTGGGCAGTAACGCCCAGGCTCTGACAGCGTGAAACTCTGCACAAATACATTGGTTCCGGTAAAGGTTCTGTGCAAGCACAGTTCAGAGGTCAACAGGGTTAACTGGAGGTGAAAGAGTTCTTGTGACCCACGTGGTTCGGGCATGTACCGCCACAGGGTCCCTGTTATTCATCTCCCAGATTCCACACTGTAGTAAACAAGGAGGCGATGATGTCTTGATGGGATGGAGCAGAGGACGCCCGGCTGAAAAATGTATTGTTTGTTTTTTTTTGCAGGTTAGAGCAAGTTCATTCTTTAGGAGGAGAGAGCGTGATGCACAGAACTTCAAGAGTGAACACCGTGCATGAACAGCAAGGCCACAATGTACCCACGCAGCACACTACTAAAGCAGCTCCTGGACATGCCTTTTTGTGTTGATTTCTACATTCTTTAATAGAATTTAAAGTGCTACAAAATGTGAGTGTTAGGAAAGTGCATTGAGGATACAGTGGCTGGTCTTGTGGAAATCGCAAGCACGATTCGTATCTAGTTTGGTTTCCAGAGAAAAAAAAGATAAGTTCAATTGTTAATAATTGATTTTTGTAATCAGTTGGAAGACACATTGTGGAAAAAAGGAGATCAAAAGGAGATAAAACCGGTGCAGTGGGCGCAGAGGTGTAGACAGGGTAGGGCCTGAGCGGGGAAGGCACAAATAAAATCTGTCAGTGCCCACTCAGGTGCGTTGTGTGGGCATTTACATATGTTAATGTCACTGCAGGGGCAGGGGGGAGTGGGTTACTACACCAGCTTCAGGCCCCACTTCTTAGACAATCCTGGCTACACCTCTGAGTGGTCCCAGCACCCACTCACACCTCAGGTCATGTCTACTGGACTGTTGAGCTGCAGTTAACTCAGTGATAAACATATAACAAAAGGGACGTCTGCTAAACGACAGGAGCTGGGGATTATTCATAAACACTACATAACAAAATGGCTCCTGACGTAAATGCACTAAGTCCCTAACTTCAGATCATTTTCTGTGCCTGGAAAGGATTTAAATAATATGGTCTGATGATAGCACAATTGTTATTCCATTAAAGAAATAAAAAATAAATAATGATCTGACGATGTTCCACACACAAAATGTATTTGTTCAAACTGTTTACAAAGCATATGGTGGCCCATAGCAAACGTATGCCACCAAAGTTTCTATGGCAAGTTCCAGACTCAAAGGGCATCTGGTCTGGTGCTGTTTGCTGCCTTAGGCCCACTGCCAGCAGAAGAACATGCTTCTGCCTTGTATTACCTCTTCTATCCTTCAGGAAGCAAAGCCAAGGAGCGCCACTAGTTTGATTCCAGCCCAGAATTTCGCAATCCAGTCTACCCAGCTGCTGGGGTGTGAAAGGTTATCTTGATGCAGGAAGGTGAGTTTCCCATGTGCCACCAAAAGGAGAAATGGACACTCTCAGCTCCCAATGGAGTAACATTCGGGCAGAGAAAAGCATTCAGGGAAAGTCCTTTCCCTGCTCATTGCACTCGTTCTGCCTTAGCTTTTAGACTGAAGCACATTGGTTATTTGCCTGTAATGACATCCTCTTACCTGATGAACCCCTTTGTCAAAGGCTCCACTATTATGGTTTGTCATTCCAGTCCAACTTTTACAGACAACCGTTTGCAATGTTATTGGGCTTTGAACGTCTCACTGTTCAGAAGTGGGATATATTTCCCCGCGACTGCTGATTTGATGTAATGAACCAATCACAGTAAGGGAAGTTTGCAACTTAAACTCGAAGAGAACCATCTCCGGTTCCGGAAGCACCTCAAGACCTTCCTCATTGCTTCTGCCTTCTCTCTTCCTCTCCCCTGATGATTTCCTGTCTGATACTGCACTGGTCACCTGGCTACCCTCTGATTCGGGCACAGGTCCCTGCCCCCCAGTTGCACACCCACACTGTCTCCGGGCAACCCTTGTACTTGGGTCGGTATCTGTAACCCTACAGTCCCCCTACCTGCACTTTTGAACACCTGCTGTCTGCACTCACCCATGCACCTGCCACCTGCAATGCATACTTCTTATTGTTGTGATCCCCCCTCCTCTCTCCCCTGCACTTGCACAATCTCAATGTCACTTGGCCTAGTAAGATAGTTGTCTCTGTCCTCCCTCTTTTTCCCCCATCCTTGCCTTGTTGTGCCTTGAAACACTTGTGTATAGGCACGTTACAAATGCCATATCATATCATATCAAATATTGTTAAAAATCAGAATTGTTTATACCTTAATTTCTTTTCACACCTCAACATTTAATTCGGCAGAATATTGCTTTATAATTAGACCTGTATTTTTAAAGTGCTCTGACACTGCTGCTAGGTGCGAGAGAACACTGGAAAAGCTAATGAAGTTAAAATGGAGATTTATGAATTGAAACAAACCCCTATTGTTGCTAGGCCAGTTTAGGCTTTATTAGACATTAGAAATTATCAACATACTTTCCTCAACTCTATCTTTTAGTAGTGATAGGATAAGAGGTACAAATAGAGACCTGTATGACATTAATCCATCTCCCTTGTTCTAAATGAGCCTTAAAAAAGATATTACCTGAGAAGCACCTACAGGCTTTATCCAAGCACACATTTGAAATGATATGTAACTTTTTATCTCATCTAGGTCCCTTGTTGTTTTCCCATCTAAGGAGCTAGCGAAAGCAGCCGTAGGTAAGTGCACGTTTTCTTGTGCGGTCACAGTGCAGCTTGCTGGCTGCGTGCTGCGCCTAACTAGCGTGGCGCGCTCCTGTCTCGTCCTCCGTATGTTGTTGTACGTCTCTACCTCACCCGGATTGCCGATCCCTGGCATTGTTCCCGGTAGCCTCAGGAGTGCTTGGTGCTTGACGGAGTGGCAGAACCAGTTGTCAGGCCGCCACGGGTGATTACAGAGTTGTTAAGAGTCGGGAGGAGGTACAGAGTGAGAGGAGGGTTTGTGGAGGGTCAGCAAGGCGGCATGTCATTCCTAATACATTTCTTGGAATTGCGCGGAGTAGTTACATGTGCTTGGTTCCTGTGGTTTATTTTGGTGACAGCCGGTCCTATAGTGGTGTAGTGGTGGTGTTATCTAGTGTTTGGTCTGTGAAGGTAGGTGGAGCTTGGGAAGACATCTGCACTGTTTTAACCAGCCGTTACTGCCTTTATCCTTTCTGAGTCTGTCAGGCCATTAAATCAACGACTAATCTCTTATTTCAGTAACCATCCCAGCCTAAGTCCTTTAGTTCAGGTGTAAGAATTGGGTATTTACAAGCAGGACATACGCTTTCAGAGCACGGCACATTGACTGCATCTCCATTATCTAATGGGAGCCAAATGTCTGAGGTGCTGGTAAGGAGTGCTCAGAGGAGACAGCATCTTTGAGACTCAAGACCCGGATCACCTGGTGTTGATGAGGATCCTGGCCCTTTTATGGGTACACCAGAAGCAAGTATTGAGTTTGGAAATGAGGGAGTGGTCAACCAGGATGACTATCTGAGTGCAACAGGGGAAGTATTGATTGGGAATCAAAATAAAATTGCTGCCTGTTTAGTATCATCCTTGATTTTATCAATGCAGTCACCTATGAAAAGGATGGATGGAAGTTATATCTGATGTTCTTGTGCAGTCTCCTCTAAATGACATGGGGATGGGTGTTGAGCAAGGTAACCTGGGGAGATGGCATCGCATCAAGGAGAATATCAATCGTGAGCTAAGCCAGTGCACAAATGTAGCTGATGTTTGCTCATGAGTTGACTCTTTGGATAAGAAGGTACTGCAGTTTCGCCCTGATAGCGCTGACAAGTCCTGCCAAACTGAACACGGGTTTCTTAGGACATGTGTTGCTTATTGGAATGCTGGTACAGTGAAGCTTGACTATCTGAATATTTTTAAAGAATTAGATTCACCCTCATAACACAACACCATCAAATGGGTTTTAATTATTTCATTGATTGCTGCCCCCGCCAATCAAAGGCATTTCAATTTGAGATGTCTAAAGCTTCCAGAGATCCCAAATTACAGGAGAAAAGCTCTATCATGATAATGTTCCTGGGGCTTGACTTTTATTTATAGACCACAAAGCATATACCCCTGGCACTATGTTCCCCTTTAAGTCATATAGCTTTTCAACAGGGCTCCCAAAATTATTTTAAATACTATCTGTGATTTTATCATTTTCCAGGTATGCTGTTTAAATAATCTTGGGTTTGGTTACTACGTTTTTGTCTGTCTTTCCAAGGTCCAGGACAGGTAGAGATTTCAACTTGCCTCAAGCAGCTCTGTCAGGTAAGATCTTCACTCAGTTTGTGCAACTGCTCATAAATCCCTCTCAGGGAATCTGTTTGTGTTTTTTCGGGAAAGGCACCGGCATTCAGTTTAGTCTGAATAAGGCCCTTTTAAAGAGATTTCCCCATTGGCTCAACCCAGTTGGAATCCAATTTGCTGTTCTCCTATTGATCTGGCTCGCTTGCTCCTCTGTTCTCACCCCTTCTTCCTCTGTCTCTCAGCAAACTCCACCCATGCATCATCATTTGATTTGACACAATGTTGTTGATTGAACAGTCCCGGTGACAGGATCTAATCACTTTCTTACACCCATCAGGGCCCTTCTATTTGCTTCTAGTGGCACATTACATTTTGATGTATCATAAGGGAATGGATCAGCTACAAACTAGCCCCGTCCTTTGGAGTAAAGTCAATTTTAAAATGGAATGTTCATTTTCTGAATAATTCCCTACATCAACATGTGATATTGGCAAAACTAACAGTCAAATTCATACAAATATTCTGAGTACAGGGATACCATGTATGCTTCTTCCACTCATGGATTATAACTTTTAAAATCACTTCATGGTTGGTCTGTTTAAGCTAAATTCAGATTTGTGTTCAGTTGTTTAATCAGACAAATGGTTCAGAAACTACAACTGAGAATGTATTTTCAATTGTCATCTGTCCATCATTTAAAAGTGACTTTGTGGTGTACATTTTAGCTGAACTGCATCTGTGTGCAGCTTGGCCATTTGTTCGCCGAAACCAGATGTTATTTGAAAATGTCATTTAGTTTGGCAAAAGCATTAATTGGTTATCTATTCTTTAGTAACAGGCCTAATGGAACAGATGCATATTCTTGGTAAAACACAATATTTTCAAGGTATGGAGTTCAGGACCTTTGCTGGCATCTGACATTTGAAGTTGAACTTGACTGGTTGACCAGTTACAAATTAATCACCGGAAGGGTTTTCTTTCAGATTAGCTAAAAAAGGAGTTGGTAATCAAACCTGCTGTGCTTATAGTGTTTTTTTCATGTAAGTGGTATGTTAACGGGGCATAACAATTCTTGCTTTACAAAAGCGTTCTACACCAAACTGCATGAGGTAATGACAAGGCAGACGTGGCATGTTCTAGATCACTATATTGGATCGATGCAGATACTATTGGGAAATATGAATGTGACTGATAATGACTTAAACCTACTCGGTATACAATTTAAAAAAAAATCAACACAGGGACTGGATTCTTACGAGAGTTTTGAAAAGAGTTTGGGGTTTATTGCAACTTATCTCAGGAAATCTCCTAATAGAAATTGGAGATACACTTTTTGAGGTTAATGCTCAATTTGTTTTCAATCCGAGAAATTAGTAGTTTCAGATCAAACACAGGTGAGGACACTAAATCCTATAGATTCTACAAACAGAAGTCTGTGTATGAAACATTTGAACACTTATTTACTGAGTGTCCCCATTTAATACACAAACTTATTAAGTATTTTAGAAGTTGTATTGAATTATTTAAAAACATGGAAGCTGCAGAGATCTGGTAATTAATTATGAGTGGAAACCAGTTCTCTCTGTGTATAGCAGCAAGACGATTTATAATGGATGTTTAACACATAGTGAAGATGCATAAAGAATATTCCACATTGAGGGTTTTTAAAATAGTGTGGCACATTGTTTGTTGGAAAAGATGTGTATGCATGTAGGAAAGCTTTGTATGTTTTACATTTTGTGAAAGGTTTGTTTTGTATACCGAAAACACAATAGACATTTTTTTAATGTGCTTAACTAATGGTTGTTTCTGCATCATGATCACAGGTGATCACGAGTTCACAGAATCTCAATGCATCATGATGGATGTATTATGTCCCAAGTAACATAACATGTGCAGTTTAAACTGTTTTACCTATAGTAGCAATTTGACAATATGTGGGCCCATCATCAGATACTATATGTATGCTGTGATTTATAATGCAGATTCTAGCTGTGTAAAATATCTTTGCATTCAAATTTTCTTTAGAGAACATGACAGGAATAATGCAGAAGCACATGCCATTTCTCTTTCATAACAACCTATAAACAATTCCCTCTTGGTTCCTGCCCAATCCACCATTGTAATTTTACCACATTTGGTGAACTACCATTTTACCACATTTATTCATGCCATTTTGCAGGGGTGTGCTGGGCAAGCATATAGTTTTAATCTGATTTTAGGGTGGGGGGTTGTGGGTTGGGGTATGTAGAAGGGGATTATGGTAAAAACACTGCAAAAAACAGCTACCGCTGTGAGTTCTACCAGATCTCAGATCTTACCACCTCTCTCACCAGGATGCTTCCTGAGTGCTAAGCCACTTCACCCGTCTTCTCAAACAGACCTAACTGTTGCTGGGTGTATGACAATACACCCTGATATGCTCTTGTAGGGCACAGGAAAACAAAACGAATCATGTGCCCTCTAGATCTTTCCACAAGTATAAACAGTGCTATTCACAAGCATTAGACACTGGGGGTCATTATACTCTGGCGGTAGCCGTGCTGGTAAATACCGGCACGGCTGCCGCCTGAGTCATGAATTTTCCAGCGCTCTGGAATGGGCAATTCCCAGGGCATTACAGCCCCAGCAGACCGTTAATTGCCCATTCTCGGGCGCAGGAAAATATTACTCCCCATTTCCATTTGAGTCCGATTGGACTCAATGGGAATGGGGAGGACAGATGCACCGGCACCATTCATGAATGGTGCCGGTGCATCCGTCAAGTTCTGCAAGCGAGTACCGTTCTGCCCGCCAGGTCAGGCCTGGCAGGCTGAAAGGCATCCACTTACAGAACTCATAGTTTGCCATTCCGGAAACAACAGCACCAGCAAGCTTACCAGTACCGTTGTTTCCGGACCGGCAAACTTGTAATGAGGCCCACTGTCTTTTTTAATGTGACCTGTGAGGATTTCTTTTTTTCTTGACTGATGCTTTGCATTGAGGACTACAACTACCACTTTCGCCGGTGGTGACTGCAGGGTCTGGGAACCCTTTGAGCTGCCCATCAGCAGCTAACACAAATTAGATCTAGAGCCCTGAAGTGCTGCTTGTCATGTGTGAGCTGCAAGGTTTTCATGTTCATTACCTGTCATTTGTGATGTGGACTTCAATTACCAGCTTTCCCGGTGGAACTTATATTCCAATTACCCATCTCTACTTAAATTGAAGCTGGTGGAGGGTGGGTCGACTCTCTATGTATGATCTGAGGAGTAGAGAAGAGAAGAGAGAAAGAAGAGAGAAAGCAATTATGGTGAGTAATGTTGGATCTGATTTGGGACAGCAATGGAGATTGCTAGGACCCTTCTATTGATAGCGTCTCCAGGGGAGGAGATTATTCCTGTGATTATTCCTGCAATGAGTTTGGGGAACTTGAATTTGACAGACTCACAAAAAATTAATTTGCCAAACAAAATTATTACTTTTTTTAATCAATTGCTAAAAGGCATGAGGAGGTTGAAGACTGAGATGACTCAATGGTGGGAACTGACCTATTGGATCTAAAGGAAAGTCAGATCTCGGGTCATGCAAGTGATCGTTACATTGACACTTCCCCCATCTTTAAGGTTCGGGGGATGGAGGACAGTGAAAGTGATAGTGACAGTTTGTCCATGTCCTCTCCTGCTCGACTACAATGGTGAGGTCTTTCCTCCATGCTGTGAACTTCACAGAGGTATGGGGTCAGAATGCATCTTCTATTGTGGTGTTAAATGGAGAACTAACAGAATTTGTGATTCTAGATGAAAAAATGTATGAGAAAGTGTCAGCTCACTCATTAATCTTAAAAGATCTAGCAGAATGTGTAAAAGTCTGGGCAATGGAGAAGGAACAGTTTAAGGGGTGAACCGCATTAGGGAATCTACAGAGGGTGGGTTGGGAGTTAAGACATTATCCTGGTTCCTGGTGTGTCCGCCGAGAAGTCAGCGGGCTTGGAATGTGAGGCTTTGGAGAGTCCTACCCTTACAGATCTTATGAACTATCCTGATTGGTATGTTGTAGTCAGTAGGGAACCAGCACAAATGGTGATGCAAGTGGCCCTGGGCCCTCAAGTGAAAGAGGGGATATCTATATTGAAGAAGCCATGTATCCTGTCAAGGTTTGATATTATTGTTATATTGGACACACAAAAGAATGCTTTGGAGTCAGTTTCCTCCAAAATCCTGGCCCCCATAACAAGGGGGAAAGCAACCTAGGAAGACTAAACTCCTGCAAAACTGGTATACTACTACTTAAGAATTGAAAATGTCTACCTTTAATGAGGTTCTATTTCATGTTTATGTGAAGGAGACCCTAGATAATGTAGTGGGCCATTTTAAGTTAAGCTGCTAAATCAGAGGAAGTTCTCAGGTATTTGGCAGGTTGTGAATGGAGTGGAATATCATATCCCCTTATTCAGTTGAACCCAATTACGGATATAAAATGGGTTGAGCATTTAGAGTCTGTTTATAAAAAGGTAATATATGCCATTTTATGGGCAAGAAGTGTATTGATAAAATGGGACTTTATAACCCTGATCCTGGTCCACGAAGCAATATTAAGAGCTAGTTCCTCCAGGTCAGGAGGGCTGAATGTGCTCACAAATCATATGCCTATGGCTGCTTTTGACCTATCTGCGAATATTTAGACAATATTATTCTCACAGCTAGTTAATTCTGGAGTTATACCTGACTCTTGACATACTTCGTATGTGTTACCAATTTATAAAAAAGGGTAGTGAAATAGCCCAGTGAATTACATACCCAATTTGATTATGGATGCGGATCAAAAAATATTTGCATCCATAATTTTGCAGCATTTGGAGGCTTATTCAGCGAAGGTCGGCAGACCAAAAAAAACCCAGGTGGGCTTTAGGAAACACCAGGGGACCTCCATTAATGGTTTTGTTATTAGACTATTACAAGATTTGGCATGGCCAAAAATGTACAGTCATATCTTCGTAGCCTCTATTTATCTCTGGGCTGCATTTGATTCTGTTAATAGAAGCTTACATTCTAAAACGAATATCCGGGTGAGGTTAAATAATGAGAGACTCTTCTCGAAAGAAATCGAGATGAACACAGGCTGGAGACAGGAGTGCATTCTGGCCCCCCGCCTCTTGAACCTGTATCTGTCTGATATGGAGGATGAGATCTCATTAGCTGCTTTTACCTCTCTGAGAATAGCTCCACCTACATTTTTTGGATGGCTTGTGCAGAATTATATTATAATAAATAAATAAATAAATAAATAATATTATATTGTTTGACTATACCAAATTGGGTTTGCAGAAATTAATCATTGGATTTGCCTCCTACGCTGAGAAAAACATTTCAGCCATTAAACAAACATTATGGATTTTAGTAGTTGTAATAAACTTGTAAATTATTCTTGGTTTTTAGATAGTCAAAAGTTGCAAGTGTCAGACAGTTTTATTTATTTAGGGCTCCCCAGTTTATAATAAACCCTCAAAGGTTAAACTAATGGAATACTTAAAAAATAAGGCAGAGCGTTTTGGCTCACAGATACACTTGATAAATAGAAAATATGGGAAATTCTCGGTCAAATCACTGGTGTTCGTTATGTGGTTAAGTGGTCCCAAAACTTTTGCATGTTTTGGAGGTGATGCAGCAATGGGTGGCTGAGAAAACTTGACTACCTGGAAGCCATAGTTTGCAGGAAGACATTGAATATTACGAACTGTGTGCCGATACAATGTATAAGATATGAATTGGGTTTAACTTTCCTTCGAGCTAGGCTTGATTGGAAGTATCTATCTCTAATGTGGAAATCTAGACCTGATGGAAAGTTCTCTACATGAGAATATGGGGTTCCTTTGAGAAAGGGAACTAATTGTTCTCTGATGTTCTCTGATGCAATTCATTAATCTCTGTATTGGGATTGTAGAGAAACTGGGCTATTTAATGGAATATATTCCATTAAGATTAATTTTGATTAAAAAATACCTGTTATTGATTGGAGTGAAACAATAGAGAAGTTACACAATTACTTTTCCATGGAACATCTTAAATATGAACAAAAAAAGGTGAATATTATTTCCGAACAAGAAAGGGCGCAATCTGTTTTTAAGTTTTTGTTTAAATATTCTATTAACAAGGGCAGTTTTAGTTAAAAGGAGATTATTACCAAAGGAATTTATAAATTGTAGATTTTGTAAAGAAACCAATAGTGTGAATTTGTTGTAATTTGTCCGATGCTGCACTTTAAAGAAATGTTACATTTTAGACAAGTTATTTATAGTCCTGATTTGATAGATTGCGAGGTTTTATGGTCTTATTGTGTCGTCACTCAAACAACGGAATTTTTTCGGTTTTTAACTTTTTAAATGGTATACATTTGAGTGGAGATTTTTTTTGAGTATTTTACATGTAATGTTCTGCTGAGATGATATGTATCTTTTACTGAGGAGATTTCTTTCCTTTTTTCATGATCTGTATTTATGTTTCCTTTTGTTCAATTTTAGATGACGGAAATGTCTTTTACATATATATGTAATATTGTAAAGGTATGATATTTACGATAAACAATTAAAATAAAACAATTTAAAAATTAGACACTGTATGACTCTTATGCTACTCCTACAGGGGCGTTACATCAGCACAAGGTTCAATGCTATGGAGTTCTTTCCCCTTTCCCCATCTCCTTAATGTTGAATGTGTCCATTCCAAAAATCTTTCACTTGCATAAAGCATTTGTGGGAAGGTTTCCCTAATCAACTTTATCATGACCTCCCCTTTACAAAACCATTGGCTTCAAACACCCACCTTCTGCACCACAACCCAAAATTCTCTGAAGAAGTCTTCAAAAGCATGTGTACTTTACGAAAACAACAAGTACAACTATACATATATGCGTGAGTTGGCAGAGGAGTTGAGTCGGAGTACCTGGGAATGATGCTGCTGCTACTTCCTCTGGTTTCCTACAGTGTGCCTTTAATGTGGGAGACCCGCTCAGCTCCATAAATCCACATGGGTGTGTAAGTTGGAAGAGGAGTTGAGTCGGAGTTAGATCGGTGGTGGGGAGGCTATATGGGTCCGACCGGCTCGAGGATGGAACGTCAAGTACGACGCTATGATACAGCTACAGTAATTACAGAAGGCCCTGACCCGGCCATCCCATCCGGACACGGATAAAGATGAGGAGTCCAAATCCAAAACTGTGCTCAGTTTCCTCACAAAACCCAAGCAATTGGAAAGAACCCGATGATAATAACGCACAGTCAGTGTTGGGCGAATCGTGGGGTTCGAGCTTAGAATTTACGGCCGGATGAGAACTCCCTCCTGGAAATGGACAAAATTGACAAAATAGCGCCACTTAAATGGTGGGTTAGAGGGGAAAGGCCTTTACTCGCCTCTGGTCAGTTCCCAGCTGGGTTCTGGTCCCTTGATTTTCATATCGAGGGAAAAAGAAGTAGTTAGGGGTGACAAGGGCATGCTTGAACAGCGCAAGACTCCTGCTCCTAATTTCAACACCAGTCCCCTTACTACAACAAAGAACGCTGATATGAACGATAGACTGGAGACGACCGTTCCATCTTCCCCGCTTGACCTGCCAGCCAACGAAATAGATCAGGGACTGATGCCTAGCACGAGGGCGGAGATCCAACACACCTTAATGAAGGAGGGAGAGCTGGTCTGTTCCGAATCCTCATTAACTGACCCTAAGCCTCACCAGAAGAAAAAAAGCGCAACGAAACACCCCTCAGAACTGGCCGCCAGATTGTCACAGGACATAGCTGAAATTCAGTCTCTGATAATCAACCAGAAGAGGCGACACAATGAGTTGGACAATTACCATCACAGATTGATCAATGTTCACCCCTAAGGGATCAATCTGTACTTCCTGGCTCCTCCAGCACTGCAGCGGTACTACCACATACACATTTTGTGGTAGTGACCACCTCTAGTAAAAGGAACATTACAATGGATCTCAAACCGGCATCATCACCTCGCCCAAACCTCCCTGTTATGCCTAACATCTCCAGTTCAAGAGACCTAGAAGAAACAACATCTCCCATAGGTGAGATGCAAGAAGCACTACCTGTTGCACCCAGCCCCATGGATATAGCATGCCAGAAAGCCGCTCAGATGAGTGATGCCTGCATGACACTCCCAATATAACGCAAACAAAAACAGAAATCTGATGTGCGTCAAAGTTTGTCACTAGTGAATATGGCCGAAATCCAAAACAACGTTATGGCTGCAATATCTACCTCCTTATCTCCATTTATGATACTTTAAGAAACCATAGCAGATACATTAAAATATCATGCTATGTTACTGGCAATGATCCATTTGAAACAAATCTTTTTGTAATCATTTACGGCAATGAGTCAAACACGATTAGACAAGGAAGCTGAAGCATCAGCCCAGTGGTAGGCCAGATTGATTGACTTGGCGAGAGGAGAGCAATACGATAAAACATCTATGATGGCGTCAATCTTGGAGCTAATGAAACAGGGATGATCGAGAGACTGTAGCCGTAACAGGCAAAGTGACTCTAAACATAGAGAAACAACGGCCCCTCAGGGTCTGAGGTTTACGGCAAAAGATCCACCAAAAACAACCAGAAAGGAGAGAGCTAGATCATCTGCCCTTGTGGCAAACCCCTGCAAACTACCTAAGGAAATTAACAAAAGCATCCCAGGAGAGCCAAGAGACCTCGCCTTAGTTTAATCTGGTATACCTGATGGAGTGATGGTGCAACATCCTACAGACCAGAAAACAACGGATCAAACTCAGCCTCATGAATCGGTAATCATGTTGTGGGGAAGTAGTCCCTGATAACTCCATACAATGTGACCTGCTGCTCATCCCTACTCAGAGCTCCAATTTACAATCTAAGGAGGTCAAAAAAACATTTTCTATTTTTGACAACACATCTAGCAGGCACAAGAAATGTGGGCACTAGCAGATGATATCTAAGAACAGACAAAGGGATGTTAAACGGAAATCATATGGCTCAAGAGCTTTCTTAAGGAACCACTCAATCCGCTGAGATACCACCGGGACAATCTTAAAAAGAAAGTAAGTCAGATTCAACCCAAAAGAAGAGCCATGGAACTCTCTACTTTAGACATTGAACACCAAGATTTGCTTATGAACTTGTGCCTACCTGTCTGAAGACGAGATGGTTGAAAAGGCTCTCATGCAATAGAAACAACACAGGTGTTTTCAGATGGGGAAGCAGATGATGAGGAAGATCCTGCTCCCTCAAAAACGCAAAGTTCCAGACACCATGACAAGACAGAAACCCTACATCATCCTTCCTGATGCTTTAAGCAAGGCACCTTCTTACCCTGAGCAAATATTCAAAAGGGTTGGCTTCCAACACATACACGGATGACACTAATAAAACAGACCAAAATTCAACACCTTCCTGTGCCTGTGAAAGTCAGTGAAATTATCACACAATTGTTATTGAACGACTCTTGAGAACGAAGGATGGATTGATTCTCAATTGAACCAATGTATTAAAGCTTTTTTTGTCATATACCTAAGCTTAGATTCATAGGCACGGACGACATCAAAATAGTACAATTTGTGGAAGAAAGGAGAACAGGTTAGGTTATCTTGCATCTCTTTTCTCCATTGGTCGAAGCAGCACTTTTCGAAATAGCGGAAGCATTCCTTCCACTGGGATTCGGACTATCCAAGAATACACAGAGTCCTAAAAGCTACAGTTCAAAGGAGAGCTTAGACCTAGGCAGCAAAGAAGAAAACATTGGGAGAAATTCAAGTACAGGAGCAGTAAAGGAAGAAAAAAGGAATTCAAGAATACACATTAAGCAAAAACCTCAGGCGACTAAGATCGGCAGGCTCTTGCGGATAACAGTGAGGTTAGAGTCAAAGGAAAGGACTGCAGTAAGAAGGATTAAGACCAGTGGAGGTAACTGTAAAGAACAGTGTGGCTTCAAGAACGACACACGAGTGAAAAGCGCCTGAACATCTCTAACAGAAAATTAGCAACAAGTCGACGTCTTGAATTCGCCATTGAAGCTCTGCTTTTGTAACGCCAGAGGGTTTGCACATTTATTTAGAGAGGGAAACTCTGAACTACTGAAATTTGACATATAGTGTTTCCAGGAGATGTGGCTGTGAGCAGTTCCGTTATGTGACAGTTATATTGCATACTTAAACACGGCTGCCCCTCCTCAGGCTTATTGACCCTTTTGAAATCTGCCCATGGGCTGACTACGATAGAAGTATTGAATCCCAATCCATTTACACAAATAGTGATAGTGGATTATAATGACACACGGTTAGGTTGATCTAGGATTCTGGTGATTTTCAACTTTTATTGGAATCAGGTGGGAATTTATGATGCTTTATTTATTGATGTCATTTTGGGCTGGGTGTATAGTTTGTGTGCTCGTTTTAATGACCCTGACGTAATTTTGTGTGGCGACCTGAATGTCCACTATTTTGATGCAAAGGGCTTTCGATTAGCAGACAAGTCATTATTGCAAAAGGCTAGCACATAGCTAAAAGAACTCCAAATATGTTCAATCCATCTCCTTAATGGCCAATTAACAGGTGATATCGCGGTTGTGCCAAAGTGACGGAGAGAAAGAACTAAAGCACCTTTAGACTACCTCTTTGCCTCTTCCAAAACATCCACGTCCCTGGCCTCTATGGCAGTAGTGGACTCGGATAGAAGCAATCACCATATGGTCACTGTTATATGGAGTGGGAAACAATTAACACGGTCAGCAGCCAAGCTCCCATGCCTGTACCCAGTTAATGGGAAAAACAGATTACGTATCTACCCCAATGATGTTCCGGGAATTACATCTGCATTCGCTGCTAAGAACAAAACCGGCAATTAAATCCTAGAATATGCTTGGGTACTGGAGGTGTTTAGGCCGGAGGCCAAACAGGTCTGAAAAGCTACTTAAAAAATGACCATACCTACAAAATAGGGATAGTGGCTACTATAAAGATCTATCGAGCGGATTAAAAAAAATTAGAATATCCCTCGCTCGAAGAAAGAGCTCTGAGTATAAAAAAACTGAAACAACAATACCAAAACTGGCTATTGTCCTCAAAGTCCCAACATCTCCAACACAATTCTGAAACTATGCTGAGGGTAATCTGCACACAAAATAAGCGCAACCTGTGGGTCCTGCTAAATGGCCAGACTAAGCAGCCACACCTATTGATGACTCCTGTGGCGGAGGCCTTGGTCTCTCATTTCTCAACCCTCTTTGAGAGAGGGTGGCGAAATCGAGAGCAGCCCCGTGGTGACCAAGCACAGGGTTGGCAAATTGAAGTTGACAATGACGAAATATTGATGTTGATTAAAAAACTCAAAACATCCTGAGCCCTGGGTCAAGATGGTATATGTAATGATACCCTCAGATCTAACCCTGAGGCATGGACTGAGTTCTGCTCCCTATTATTTGCAGATATCGTGGAATCTCTTCTACGTGGAGAACCGCTGTTTTGGTCTCATTATTTAAAAAGGGAGACAGATCAGCTCCATGGAATGATCACCTAATAGCCTTGCTGGATCCCCTGCATAAACGTTTTGCTTCACTCCTCCTGCCTCGATTCACTACCTGTGTATCGGCGAATATAGGATGGACATCAGACAAACAGGTTTTGTGAAGGGTGTAAGCACCAACATCAACCTGTTTTTGTTCAACCTATTAATGTTGGATGCCATAAGGTCTAAAACGAAAACATATTTGGTTTTCATTGTTTTAGAGCAGTCTTTTCATAGCGTCGACAGAGGGAGGCAGCTGTGGGATAAGCTCCTAAAATGGAATTGCCCTCTAAATCTTGTCAACGCTATCATATCCTTATATACTCCACAACGTCCATTCAGGTCAGGCTTTCAGGTGATGAAACGTTTCGCGGCCTAAAGCAAGGCTGCCCGTTGGCCCCAATTCTTTTAATCTATAAATGTCAGATGTGGGAAACAGTCAAAGGGAAATAAATGCTTATTCCCTGATCCTGAATGGTCAACCGGTCCCTTGGGTCATATATGCAGACAACCTAGTTTTCCTTGACAAGACCCCTACCTATAGGCCACCAGAGAATAGTAAAAGGCTTAGTGGGGTATGTTAAGGAAAACGGTTTAAAAATGAATGTCAAAAAGACACAAATAATGACATTTTGTGCCCAACAAGGGAATCGAAAAGGCACGTTTAAACTTTTCCTCTGGGACAAACCATCTCAAAACCATCTCGAAAATATCTCGATAAAATATCTCAGAGTGTGGGTTAACTCCGGTATTAGAGAGAAGAAGTGGGAAACAGCGCTCAGAGCAAGAGTTGAAAGTCTGGCCCGACAAGGCCTAGTACTTCACATTTTCAGTCCAGCCGGTGGTCGCTTTCTACAAACTCAAGGTGATGCCTATTTTGACCTACTCTGCTGAAACAGCCCTCAATCTGTCATGGGGAATATGAGACTTTTTACAAGCCACTTTTTGGCATAAAGTTCTATGGTTGCCACGCTCCTTTCCAGTGAGTATGATTAGATAGGAACTGGCACTCCAATCCCTCCACTCTCTGGTGTTGTGGAAATCACTGGACTTGTTTCGCAAATCAGTTATAGAGGATTTTCTACCCACTATACATATTCTAAGAACTAATCAGGCATGGAGCCATACAGGTCTCATGAATCTTTGGAAATCCAAATGTAACAATTGGGAAGAAGCACTTGGCCTGACGATGGAGGTATTACAAACTAATCCTGTTAAAGTTAAAAAGAAAATACAGTTAAACGACTGGATAGAAGCAATAGAAAAGAAAGTGAAATTAAAGCTAGCAATCAATTTATTGCACAAAAGCATAGCAATTCATACATTTTTATTTATTTGCATTTATAAAGCGCACAGAGCTGCCCTGAGGCATTGTGGCGCTGTTACAGAAGGCTTAAACTTAAACATAGGTAGAATGTAACATTCTGCAGTCATACACTGACAGGTGTGGGAGACAAGACAAGGGTCAGACAGGTTGTGCTTTGCTTTGGTTACAGTGCAAGCATAACTGTGCATGTTGGTTTGAGAGCATTAGTGGAATGGAAAGGTTTTTAGGTTTTTGCGAAAGGTGGTGTAAGATTCTTCATTGCTGAGTGAGGTTGGCAGGGCATTCCAGTTTTTAGGTGCGAGGTGTTGGAAGCTGGACCCTCCTGCTCTGGTTCTTTTGAAGGTGGGGACATAGATCTAGTTGGCGCGGTGGGCTCTGGTAGGTCTGTTGGAGGTGTTGAGTGTGAATCTTTCGGAAAGATAGGGTGGGACATCTGATGTAAGGCATCTGTGTGTGATGGCCATGGCTTTAAAAAGTATGCGCTCTTTACCGGAAGCCAATGGGCATCTTTCTTGGCTTGAGAGATGTCTTCCCTTTTAGGAATGGACAGCGCAGCCCTGAGAGCATTGTATTGCGTGATTTGGAGTTTTTTTAAATTGTTGACAGAGGTGCCTAGGAAGAGGGCATTACGGTAGTCCAATTTGGTACCTATTGTGGCTCTGGCGATTGATAAGCAGTTTTTGGTGGAGAGGAAGGGTTTGACTGCGTTGATCACCTTGGTGGTGAGCGCCGAGGAGGAGGCAATGGCGTTAACCTGGTGGGACATGGATAGTGAGGCATCTAGATGAACACCTAGTGTTTTGACAGTCTTGGAGACTGTGATGATGGAGTTATCGATGTTAAAGGATTTATATTGTGGGGGGAGTTTGTTGAGAGTTTTGCTGGTCCCTACTATGCGGATCTCTGTTTTATCCCCATTTAGGCAGAGGCCGTTGGCAGCCATACATGTTTGAATGGCTGCGTAGATTTTAGTAAGGGCTGTCACATCTTCCTCATATGTCCCAGATATTGGGAGTAGTACCTGCGTGTCGTCCGCGTAGTTGGTGTATGCTATGTTGCGACAGTCGAGGTCATTGAAGAGTGGAAGTGTAAATATGTTGTAGATTGTGGGGGCGTTGCAGGAGCCCTGAGGGACGCCGCAGTGGATGATGGTGGGAGTTGCGGAGGCTGTGTCTGAGAACACCTTCATGAATCTCCCATTTAGGAACGAGGCCACCCAAGCGATAGCTTCTGGGGAGAAATGGCTTCCTTTTTTAGGTGCATGCCTAAGATATCATGGTTGACAAGGTCAAAGTCAGCGGACAGGTCCAATAGGAGAAGGAGTGCCGGTTTGCCTTTGTCCATGATGTCCCCAAGTTGTATTTTTAAGTCAAGTAAGGCTGACTCTGTCCCGTGACCCGGTCGGAACCCTGACTGTCTTTTGCCTAGGATATGGTTGGTTTCAAGGTATTCCTGGATTTGCGTGTAAGCAACTTCATCCAGGATCTTGAGCAGGAAAGGCACGGTGGTGATGGGCCTATAGTTATTAGCAACTTCTGGGTCGAGAGTAGATTTTTTGAGGAGGGGGCGTGCTTCTTTTAGAGTGTCTGGGACTGTGTTGGCGTTGAATGACGCGTTAATGAAGGATTTGAGAAAGGGGGCGAGTGCTACGTGCAGTCTTTAATGAGACTGGCTGGACAGGCGTCTCCTTTGCAGTTGGAGGGTTTGATCTTGTTCATTATCTCAATGACTTCCTGTTCTGTTACTTCCCTGCATTTGAAAAGGGTTGTGGGGGCTTTGTCGGAACTGGGCACTGGGCTGGGGGTGTGGAAGTGGTCAGGAGTGGTGATTGTTTAGGGGTGCTGTGATAGGTTTTTGTGATGCTGTTTGATTTTAGTTTGTAGGAGTTCGATTTTGTTCAATAGGGCGGATTGTATGGAGTTACACCATGTTTGGTCTTTGACAATGTCTTGTGATTTGGTAGCTGGTGTGGTAAGTTCTTTGAAAATGACGAAGAGTTCTTTGGATTCGGAACTAGCATTAGCAATTCTTTCATTGTAGGAGGCTGATTTGGCTATGATTATGGCTTTTTTGTATTGAGAGGTGATTAATTTGTAGGAGGATAGGGTGGCTGGGGATGGTGATTTCTGCCAGGTGTTCAGTGCTTTTCTTTTCTGAGAGCGGAGTTGTTTGAGTTCAGGGGAGAACCACATGTTAGAGTGTTTCACTGTTTTGGCTTTTTTGTTCTGTAGTGGGGCAATGGTGTCTATAGCAGTGCTTATGGTGCTCTTATAAATATCTGCTAACACTGATGGGTCAGAGGACTTAACGTCAGTTATGAGGGTGCTGAGGTGTGGTGTGACCTTGTCTTTGGTAAGGTTTTTTGCGCAATAAATTCACTATCTTGCTACCTAGCGAAGTTTCTGTTCCCAAAGTACAGAGACACATCCATGCGGCTAAGACTAAACCTTCTTCCAACAAGGGAATAGATGGGGGATCAGCCTCTGACCTGCAGATTATGCGAAGAACCGGGTTTGATCGAGTCATCCAAATATTTGCTGATTTAATGCGTCAAGTTAGTCGCTAAAAGAAGCAAGTACAAAAAATGGTTACTAAGAGTCCCATCTCTTTAGAGGTGGACGAATGGTGGAATTGGCTGATACTTGGGGGAACATAATAATGCGATCTTCACTATGATGAAATTTTGGAAGGAAATATATCTGTGATTTCGACCTAATGGCCTATTGTTATTTTGGCTATCATGTGGTTATGTTGAGTTTAGAGCTCTAACCCTCTACTCTAGCCAGCTTGCAACTTCGCCACCTTTCATTTTTGTTACTTTGATATGTAATGTGGAAATGATGTGTGATTCATTTTGTTTTTGGATTAGATGAATTTGTTTTTTTCTGTCCTTGTTTTCCAAGGTGGAGGCAAAGAACTCATGTTAAGTGGAATCAAATCGGAAATGTTAAGTGGATTTTAGGCTGTAAATGAATTGTAAGTGAAAGGTTTGTAATAAACCAAGCCACTAATAAAATAAACAATAAAACAAACAAAATAAAAATAATGAAGGGAAGGTGTTAACTCTATTTAAAGGGTAAATACAACATTACCGTGTATCGCCATCCGATGCCCAGGTATTCACACTGTTTGTGAAGATTGCCATACTTTTCTGAGGTACTCACAACATTCACAGGTAATTTAGCCGAAGGGCCCCTCCAGTATGCCAGTGTATGGGACATGAGTACTGCGTCACAGTGCTTTTGCATACACGAGGTGCCAAATTAGGCAAGAGGGATAGTCTGAACAGGACATGTCCACTGATACTGTGCACTGCTACTGCACAACCACTATTCGGAGGAGCTTAGAAGGGGAGCAGAGTGCTGTGTTCCTGCACTCTGCCCACCGCTCCTGTCTCAGTGTCACTACCTTTGACATCAGGGGAGGTGGGTGAGTCAGAGAAGAGAAGTGACATTGGAATGAGGCACATCTAACCTGCCGGCCCCTCGGTCAAAGTCAGCAAGGCCCGGCAAGGATCTCCTGTAAGGGCAAAAGAGAGACAGGCAGATGGGAATAGGTTCTGCCCTGCTCCTCTCTCTCTGTTCTTAAGGGGAGAGCGGCATAGCATCCATGCTCAGCTTAAGCCTTGTGGTGGCATTTTGTGAACTTTTTTTCTGAGTTAAAGAGCTGTACAACTCTGTTAGTAAATGTGAGACAATGGGGGTCATTACGGGTTTGGAGGTAGCCATGGTGCTATTAGCGCCATGGCTGCCTCCAAACTCGTGACCGGGTACGGGTTCTCAGAATGGGGACTTACCGGGTCATTCCAACCTTGGAGGACCCGGTAAATCCCCATTCTGAAAACCATTCCCCATTTCCATTCGAGCCCCCATAGGACTCAATGGAAATGGGGAAGGAGCTAATAACGGGCCCGCAAATAGCAGGCCCTTTATTAGCTCCCTGGTCCCTTAGCGGCTCCTGCTAAGGGTGGCTGGTAAAACCAGCCGGCGTTAGTGGGACCCGCTAAGGGACCTCGGAATGCGGCGGTAGGGGTTTACCGGCACCGGCATCCTTACTGGTGCCGTTAACCCCCTACCGCCGTACTCGTAATGAGGCCCGTCCTTTGCTGATCCCGCAAGGGGACCAGGGAGCTAATAACGGGCCCGTTATTAGCTCCATCCCCATTCCCATTGAGCCCTAAGGGGGCTCGAATGGGAATGGGGATTCATGTCAAGCAGATTTTTATTATTATTTTATGTATTGATGATGTAATGCTGATGGATATGAATTGAAAACATAAAATTGTGTATTTATTGGAAATCGTTTCATTTGATGTTTTGGTTTACTGTTCTAGATTTGCCTTTTCCAGATCTTCACCCTTACCACCATCGGAGGCCGTGGTCCCGGAATAGGGACTTACCAGCCTACTCCAACCTTTGCGGGACCGGTTAGTCCCCATTTTGGCAACTATTCCCCATTCCCATGTGAGCCCCCATAGGGTTCAATGGGAATGGGGAAGCAGCAAATAACGGTACAGCAATTTGCGGTACCGTTATTTGCACTGAAGTCCCTCAGCGGGTCCCGTCCTTAACGTGTGGTCTGACCACACGTTAAGGACGGGACCCACTGAGGGACCTTGTAGTAGGGTGGTGGGGTGCCGGTAATCCCCTGCTGCCTTCCGTGTAATGAGGCCCAGGGAATCCTACTTTTCTGTTTACCCGAGAATAGAAGATGAGACAGAAGGTGGAGGCATTAAATTAGAAAGACAAGTTACAGCAATGTTTCAGATGTAGGTGGAATGGAAGAGAGGGTGAAAGGAACGAGATCCACAATGTTTCAGATGTAGGAGGAATGGAAGAGAGGGTGAAAGGAACGAGATCCAGCTTATGAAGGTGGAAAGCTAGCATAACCTACTAACCACTCCCCTGCTCGTGCTTCTCTCTCGCATACCTCCCATGTACCACACACGCCTTAAAGGGCTAGCCATACTAAACTCAAAAATCCACTACAAGAACAAACAACCACAAACTGCAAACAACCAAGACACAAGACGTTACCCCTCTCGATAAAACAAACCCAGTGCACACGACAAAGCGCACTCAGAAAGCCGACACGCACAGATGCCAGTTTCTCCTGTTTCTGCAAGCATCAACAGAAGAGCACAACCTCTATCCTATACCTCTTCCCTCACTAACCTACCTCGCTCACTCTCTTACAAAGCCATGTGAGTGCCTGGAGACCAGGCAAAAGGCACCAATGATATCATCATTGAGGTAAATGCATAACACTTCTAACTGCGCTTCATGATGTATGCTAATTCTGTCCATATGCATAAATCATTTTACTGTATCCATTTGTGCAGCGCTACATTGTTTACCAGACAGGCTTGCACTTTATAAAACAAATATATATATATATATATATATATGGTTATTTATAACACACTTAATACCCAGAGGTTTCTAAGCACGGACCGGGGATTGAATCTGAGTTGTTCTGCATTGTTTTGCTCCCAAGGCTAGCACGTTGCCCCTGAGCTATCCTCCTCAGACCTATAATATCTTGCTTTTGCACCTTTACACTCAGGGACATTCTGTGACCATCTGAAGGGTGGAATGCACATACTTTCTGACAGAAATTCTTCCTTAGCCTGCAAAATGTACCTGCGTTTCTCATGCAGGCGTAAAAGGAATGAAATACCATAGAATGCTCCTGTTTTAGCACTTCTGCAGGCAGCTTCTTTAGGAATCCATTGTAAATACTTCTGGCAGAGCATAATTTGCAGGCAGCCTTTTACATTTTATGCACAATAGAGTTTAAAAGCAAGCAACTCTAGGCCTCGAGGGCCAGAAGCCTGACAGGTTTTCAGGATATCCCTCATTAATAATCATGAGAAAAATGTGCATAGATTTAGAAACCTTGTATGCAAATTTATCTCATGAATATTAATGAGGGGGATCCTAAAATTCCAACATGTTCCCGACCCTCAAGGACTGGAGTTGGACAACCCTGCTGTATTCAATTTAAACGTATTACTCTTATTATAAAATTACCTATTTGGTGGGCAGTGGCAAAATGGCAGAAAGTGGAAAGAGAGAGAAGGAAAGAGGGGGAAGAGCGAAAGAGAGAGAAGGGGGAAGGATCCAGCACAGCGAGTAGGCATGAAAGCACGTGAATTGTAGTACCACCCACAATGCAGTGCAGCTGTGTCGTGGGCAAAGGGACTCTGAGTTCCAGGTTTTCTGGGCCTCTGAGAATGCTTTCTGTAGCCACTGACTTATCAGCAGTGACCTCTCATTCATAAGAGCTCTCCACAGGCCATGTCATTTTGAGTATTGATTTGACAACCACAAATTAGTACTCAAAACCGCTACACAGAGGAAAGTGGCAGTGCAACTTGGGATCAATCTCCGGTAAACCGCTTAGAAGCTGGGTAAATCCAGAATGAAGCGCTATATAAATCATCAATAAAAATAATATTAGGAATCAAACTATTCTGGCCCTTTTAAAGCACTAATTGTGTCCAATTAGATTGCTGAGTTATTTTGTTTTAGTGGCACTATACTGCACAAGGCAACATTGGACAGGAAAGTGGTGAACCACTCCGGGAGACATTCTCCTCCTGTCATGTTCGTTTTTTGTTTTTGTTTTTCCAACATGTAGTCCACGTGAGAACACATCAACTGCACGTTAAAATAAAAACCTGAGTGACAAGTGCACGATGTCACCAGCCACAAATCACTACCACCATCACCACCACCATGCACAATATTCCCATGTGCAGTCTAGCGCCACTGGAGAAAAGTAACAGGGTAACCCAACTTAACGCAGCAATGTCAGTTTGCACCAGGCAGTGAAGTTTATATATTCTTGCAACTGATCACTTTTCACAAGCGTTTCAAAAAATTGTATTTTGGCCTTGCTTAAGTAGAGAAACTCCTTAAGGCTCACACCAGAAAAAATGCAACCCACTAGGGAAAAAGGCACAGCACACTTCTTGTAAGGAGAACAATGTTTTATTTCCACAAAAATAGAAATGTGCCAGCAAAGCACTCCGCTGCCATGGAACGTTCTGCCAAAGTTAATATGAACAACACTTTTTATAGGGATACAGTGACAATGGTTGGTTGTCAAACCCTATACATAGGGTACCTGCTCAATATGAGATGCCAAGCCATTGGTCCCAGCCCGGTCTGTCCATCTTCTTCCAGGTTGGCTCCTCCTTGCACGTAATCAGATACAAGGATACAAATAATTGCCAATTATGTGAAGAAAAACAATACATGCTCTATCTCTAACCTAATGTGCACCGGGTACTGCAGGCAAGGACTAAGAGGATACTTTGAGGCAATATCATTGCACACGCTAGCTAGATTCCAGACAAGTCAGTGCCCATCCAAAGCTTCCCACCCTCATTTTAGATATGTTGTTTTCTCACTCCCGGCACCTCTGAGCACAAATCACGTGACCTATGGTGAAGGCAAATGGTCACTGCTTTCTGATCTTTTCTGATCGATTGGGGGTTTAACAGTTTTATGGTCGGCGGTCTGGGACTGGCTCGTACCTTAGAATGTTGAAGGTTTTTGGGTCATCTGGGTGCTGTTATTTAGAACTGGGACAGGGAGGGATGGAGGCTCATGCCCTCCTTCTCGTGGGATTGCTTCTCGCAGAGAGCTCCCAACCCCCTTGTGGCCTTGCAGGGCACATTCCTTGTGGATACGAATGCTGGCAACATGAGGCAATGAAAGGTCTGTGAATCTCTGCAGCTCTGACCTTTCTCACCAGTGCCCATGCTATAACCTATTCCCTATTCCTGAATGCATGCGCTCATTTCCATGTGTGGCTTAGGCTGTGATTCTGGCAGTAGTGCAAAACTAGACCTCAATTCCAATTTATTTGCTAATATCTAAAACAGCATCTAAGTTGTCACTGTATTTTAAAGCTAAATCATACACCACCAACCCCGTACTGCAGCCCCTGGAGACACCCCTCTCCCCCTGTAACCTCCCCGAGCCTCCTGCACACTCCCAGGCCTCTGCTGCATTCAAAAGCTCTTTGGGGTCTGGGACGAGCGTCCCCCCTTCCTAGCATTCCCCCCTTTTGTTAATACTACATTAACAAACTCTCTTGTAAACCTCTCATCCTGTCTTATCCTTCTTTTGTTTTCCAATCTTTCAGCCTCCAAGTATGGTGGTGACCCATCCTTTGGTACCCAGGCTCTACAAACAGACCGTAAACTTTCCCCCTGCCTGTGCATATTGCTGGGAGTACATGTCATGTATATACACCCTCCATTCCCTGCTAGATCTACCCAGTGTTCTATGTAATTCTCGGGGTCTGATGTGGGAACTGTAGTGGTGCCTGGGGGGTGGATGCATTGCTCTATAGCAACTATGTGTGGCTTCTCTGGATCATCAGTGTGTACTGTGCTATGTTTTGTACCACGAGGTACCTCCTATAACCCAATTGAGACCATCTTCATTGAGCTGCTAGGCACTGCTTTTGCACAGCATCAAAGCCCCAGCTGGCAGGTGCAGAAGATCACCAACAAGAAAACGATCACAGGAACCAGCATCTTCACGATAGCCCCCATCCAGGATGGAGCCCACGAAAAAAGGTTGTCAAACCAATCAGTCTCTTTAATGCCCGCTTCTGATTGCATGTGCTCGCAAGAACGTGCAGGGCCCCTATTATGTTGGTAAGGGGCCCATTTTCTGTATCCTTAGGAGGTATGTAGGTGCAACATGAATTGCCAATCTTTTTGAAGACCCCTCCCTGGTTGTGAGGAGGTCCAATATGTACCGATTCTGCAACGTCATCAGCCGGATTGCACACATTTCCATTTTGATCACATTGTTGCCCTGGATCAACTCCCATTGCACAATTTGTAGCCATTTGGCATTCGCAGCAGTCTGCATTCCTGATAACAGTAATTAGACAAAAAATTAATCTTCTTTGCTGTAGAGTCGATTTTCATCTAGTATTTCTTTAAGTATTATTGAAGAGTCTTGCGACAGATAATTTGACCTTCTCCTTCTCTGCAATTCATCTACTTTCTCCTTCTCTGGCAGATGCGAAATATAGGCTTCTGCGGTAGTCCTGTGATATGGATGCTGGACCCTGGTGTAGTTCTTGGAACCGACAATCCACATGGTCCCACTATCAAATGTTCTTTGTGGACCACCAGGAGCACTGAGTGTAACAAGGCCAGCGAGCATGTTCCCCTCCATAATGGCAGGAGGTGCAGAAACACTTTCTAGCTGCACACCCAGTAGTTATCCATCACGGCAGCTGTCCCTTTCTTGAGATCTGGAATGTATATTGTTGGTTGCACCTACTATTGGCCCCCACATAGACGCTCCCATCGTTGTAAAAGCACAGTTCAAATTCTTCCTGCTTTTGCACTTTCGCTGGTTTCTCCATTGATTCGATTCATGCAACTTTTGCCACTTGCTCGTTCCAGTACCCACGGTATACACTGTTTACTTTATCTATCACTTCTCTGAATGCTACTAGTCCTCCTTCCATGCAGCTCATTGTGGTTTCTTGCCATGTACTTGCCACAAATGTAGTATCAGGGAACAAACATAACAGCTCCCATTAACCTTCTTTTCCCCCCAAAGAGCTCATGTCTGCGTACCAACTATTGCTTAACTCTGGATGGTGCACATCTTCTATTGTATCTAACCCGATCGGTACTGATCATACTTAACCCTTCTTATATGTTGTTTAAAATGTTTCGGAACAATAAAATGTGAGAAACTATGTTTTGCAAGTATGTCAGAAAGCACAGGAAAAAAATGACAACATCAATACATTGGTAAGCTTCCCCATGTGATGGTGGTTATCAGGCGTATTATTAACAGATGCATTAGGCTGTATATAATGAACCACTGCCGTGTTATAATTCACTTCACTTGTTTCATTTACATTTACAGCAGTGTGATGTGTTAAAGACCCAAAAAGGCATCCTAAATGAATGTCTAATCCTAACTACACAGTGCATAACACATATATACCTGGAAGAAAACACTGCTATAAGAGAACATTCTTGAAAATTATAATTTTGCTTTTTATAGATGGAGTTGTTGGACCTGTGTACTTCCATTATAAAATGGAGATAGAGAGAGAGCGAGAGGAAGAGACTGAGAAAGAGAGAGAGAGAGAGAGAGAGAGAGAGAGAGAGAGAGTAGTGCATAGCAGAATTATAATGTGTCATTGAGGTAGTTTTGTTGTAGCCCGTTAAGAAGCGTAAATTAAGAACACACAAAAACAAGGGAACAACCTGTATTTGTTTAAGGGACCATGCAAGGAGGAGAAAGTGTAAGTGCACTAGTCCACGTGCACTGGTAATATTTTACTGAGCTTGGGAGGGGTGCGGCCTGGGGTGCTTTGCGAACATCAGATAGATGCACCCACTAATGTAGTTCACAAATTTTTACGGCAAGAGGAGTAACATAAACAACCTCAAAGGGGCTGTTATATCTAGGTTCACTCCACTGGCAGACAAAGTTCTTTATGAAAACAAAATTACTAGGGAAAATCTGAAGAGAGGGTGATGTAGGTGGAGAAACTGCTGCAGCGCTTCTCAAGTTCTCCGTTCTTGGTGGTGCGAACTGTTGAGAGATACTTAGCTTTCGTTAGGGCATACAAATAACTTCTAAACTCTTCCCTTACAACTGACACAGCCCTGTGAGCATCCAATGGTCTTCTAATTGGAGACAGGGGTGTATGCATGCACCGTCCTGTTACCACCTCGTGGAACGATAAATGGTGATCCTTACAGGACAGCGTGTGCATGCTATACAGAGCAAGGGGCAAGCAGGGCACCCAGTTCTTTTTCAACATGGTGCAAAGCTTGGACAATTTACTCTTTACGAGACCATTTATCCTTTCTACAATTCCGTTGGCCTGGGGGTGCTGAATTATGCACATCCGATGCCTAATACCCAATAATGCTGTGATCTCTTTGAAGAGTTTATTGAAAAAGTGCATGCCGCTGTCAGACCTTAATACTTCGACATGCCCCATCAAGGAAAAACATCTCTGACCAAGAATTTGGCAGCACATTTTGCATCAGGGTGTGCACAAGGACCAGCCTCAACCCAGCATGAGAAGGGACATACAACCACTATTAAATAGTGACATCCGTTACACATTTCCCCCATGTACACATAATCTATATGCAGTTTGTGGAATGGCCCATTAGGGCAGGGTACCTCTAGGAGTATGTCCAGTACTGTATGTTTGACGTGTGGTGCAATGAATAACCATGGCAGTTAAAGCCTCTTGCAGGTTTCGGATGAACCAGTGCTCCAGGATGTCTGCAGCAATGTGGTGTTTTGATACATGAGAGGGATGATTCAGCTGGTTGAACGTGACCAGTAGCAATTTGTCTGGCATATTTGCTTTGCCCGATGTTTCTTGTCACCACAATAAATCTGTAGGGGGCTACTTACATCCCCTTTTTAACCATATATCTTTTTCCTTCTGTGGGGCCCGCCCCCGCAGCTCAATTAGTTGTGCAATTGGTAAAGAATTGTAGGAATCTGGCAGCTATTGTATGCCCTGTTTTAGCACTGGGTACTCAAAAGCACTTGGCACGAGTAAATACGCTGCATGCTTGGCCGCCGCTTCCACGGTTGCATTACCGAGTGGGAACTCGTCCATGTTGTGGGCATGAGTAGTGAATTTCACCACTGCTGTTAAAGATGATTGGGACAGTGCATCAACTAGTTTATCTAGCAGTGCTGTATGTTGTACTGGGGACCCGTCAGCCCTCCTAAATCCCCTCATTTCCAATGTGCCATTCCTGCATGCACTGTGGTGGTGACGTAGGCTCAGTCAGAATAGATGGTGATGCAGCACCCTTGAGATGCCAGAAGCACCTCAATTAGTGAGTTCTGCTGCTTTGGTGCGATAGTGCATGGGCACAATATCTCATAGACCCCGTCCACTAGGCGGACCACTGCAGCCCCAGTATGCCTCAAACCATGCCCTGGTTGATGGTTGTTGACCTGTCAATGAAAAGAACCTACCCCATCAAGTGGGATGTCCCTTGCCTTCGGGATGTCATCTTCCTGCCCCTCATGTGTGACACAATTATGCGTTGCAAGCTCTACCTCGGCTCACTGTCTGTCAAGAAGGTGGCAGGACTGACAGCTTTGCACCACACTATGTGAATGTTTGGCCTGGAAAGAATGATCTCATATGCAAACGCCCGCTGTGTGGTCAATGTGGATTTGGAATGCTCCAAAATGGCAAATACTGCATGCCCTACATACAGTGTTACAGAGCACAGCATAACAATTGTGGAGCTTTTCTCAATTGCGAATGCAGCTGCAGCAAGTGCTTATTCGCATGGGAATTGAACCTGCATCACAGAATCTAGCAGTCTGCTGTATTAGGCCAATGGTTTGTGGCCCATCATGCTGTTTTGCATCAATACTGCAGTAATTAGCTGGTTGTTTGAATGGGAGAATAGACAAAACGGTTGTATGTAATCAGGGGTAGCTAATACCGGGGCAGTGGAGATCACTTCTTTCAGGCTCTTAAGGCTGGTGAGCATGTCCTCTGTCCATTTCATCTTATGATCATTAATTTGAGCCTCTTTGAGGCCCTGCAACAGGGGCCTGGTGTATGCTGCACTATCTAGAATCTATGCTATGCAGTACTTCCACAACCCTATAAATGTTTGCATCTCTTTGACAGTTTTGGGCTAGGGAGGGCTGCGCACTGAGGCAGCATGGTCTGGTATAATTTTCTTCCCATGAACAAATATCAGATGCCCTAAATAGAGCACTTCTTGGAAACAATGTTTCAGTTTTGCCCTGTGTACATTTTACCCCTTGTACGCTAGCAGTTTCAGGAGGGTGATGGCTTCTTTCCGGCACTGCTGCTCACTGTCACTGATCAATAGCAAATCATCAACTTACTGAATGATGGTACTAGATACTTGAATGTTCCCTAATTCAGCATGCAAGATCCTGTTGAAGATGTTGGGGGACTCACAGTACCCTTGAGGTAATCTGTGTGCTCGAAATGCCTTCCCCATGCATAAACATGGTGAGGTACTGCAAATAGGGGTGAAGGGATATGGAGAAGAAGGTGTTTTTGAGATCCACCATAGTGAAGTGGGTCGCCTATTTAGGGATACTGCACAGCATCGTTGCTGGGTTCGGGACCACAGGAAATTCTGCCTGGATGTCATTTATGGGGTGGAGGTCCTGAATCATTCTCCAACTCCCCTCTTTCGCCTTTTTGATTGAATAGATAGCCGTATTACAGGTACAATTATTCCCTGATTCAGCAGGGCCACAATGGTGTCCTATATGCCTTCCTCCGGCACTTTGGCAAGCGGGTATTGCTTCGCTCAGGGCAACACTGCGCCTGGTTTGTGTGTTATTCAAACCAGTGCCACCCCTTGCAGGAGTGCCACATCATGGGCGTTTGTTGTCCATAATCTTTCTGGGACCTGCTCTAAGTCTGTTTCAACAAAGGGGGCAGGGCCACAAGGGCCATCAAGGAGCATTGCACTTTGCAGTCTTGTACCATAATCTCACAGGGTACAGAAATTGCTAACACAATATCTCCATCTCCAACCCAATTTTCAAACAATTCTGCATCTGTAACTTCTTTGAGTGCCACCGTTGTGTCAATGCACAAAACAGTACACCACTCGCATCTGTCTGTTCCCACCACAACAATCCTTTTACTTGACACAACCAGGCCATGCAAATCCAGAGAAAGTATTGTTCCTGCCACAAGCTCTGCGGTCACCACTGGTCCAAATATGAAATCTGATGGTGCCCGCCAACACATGAGAAAAGAAAGTAGTGTCCAAAATTCAAGGACACTCCCGTCCCATGCACACCTATATAACTGTGGAAAATCTCAGTCAGATTATAGGAAAAATGTTGAACATATATATTGAATTTAGTATCATATAGATACAGTGCACTTAAGGGTTACACTGAGCTTACTGATTTTTTTATGTCAAATGTTAAATTCAAAAAACAAATTTTCTGTTTACAATAACAATAACAAAAATGTTCATGGCAATTTATACAAAATAAGCATAAGCTCAACGTGTTTCGGGATACAATCCCTTCAACAGAAGTGGTATTCGTTGCTTTAAAGTGATTGTTGTGTTTCAAGCTTCGGCCTTCCCAAATCTACAAACAAGTAAATGATACCAAGTCAGAACACTAGTTCAAGGAAACTAAGAGATTCAAAAATCTGTATTAGGTATTCCAATGTTAATATGTACTGCACGGAACAATGTTACATCACCTAGTTTGCTGTAGTTATGCCTTGTGCTATTCATCTTCAATTAAACACCAGTGCAAGGGGACGATCACCTGTAAGGTATTCTGGGTATTGACCTATGGTGAAAAGTGTAAAACAGCAATTAATGTACCTGATATGTGTCAATGGTTAATGAGGATAGTAGAAGAGAGAACTGACTTCGGTAAATAGGGCCTACCTACAAATGGGGGCCACTTGTTGAAATAATAATGATGATTTGATGTCTTCTAATGATCACGGTGTGTTCTGAAAGACATATTACACGGCTCGCGGTAGCGGCCGTGTAGTTATGGTTAAGTTGCTCATCTTGTAGGAAGACCACTTTTTTGGCCGGTTTATAACTTCTCTCCACCTGGACGAAATTGCATCAAACTTTGCAAAAAAAGAAAAGTATATGTGCCTCTCTGAATGTTGGATGAGGTTTTGTGGAGGGGGGCAAAGTTATAGGGAGGTCCCAAATTCTTTTTTTCCCATAGAACGAATAGGAATAGAGAACAAATGTGAGCAGGTCTACAGGACGAATGGCTGGACGGATTTTCACCAAATTTGCGTTTGGTCCCGAAAGTGTGCTTTTGTAAATTTGGTGAACATCCATCCAGTACATTCTTTAAAAACAGCTAAAATGAACACCTCTAAAAAATAGTGATATCTGGCTCAGCTGCGCTGTCCCATATCGCTGTACGCTCAGCGGTTCAAAGTCCCCTTGGCCTGGAGTGTGGGGTGATGTTGGCGAACATTGGACGTGCCCACTGGTTGGCTGCAGGGAAGCGTGATGTGCGTCACAATTTAGGGAAACATCGCCATGTTGTATCAGAGGATACTGCGGCGCCGAAAGGTGCTGGAAAACATGGTTTGCAGCATCTGGTGCTGGGAAGAGGGGATGAAATGTTGGGGGACGGAAAAGCGGGTAATATGTTATATCTGTTTTGGTCCAAGAAGACGGTGGTGTGCGAGCATTGTCCGCGAGTACTGCCCTAATTGGCGGGTAGCTCGTCAGGCGACTAGCTTCTGTGGTGACTGCAGGGAGGATGAATTGGGAGTGGGAAGTGCATTGGAGATGATAGCAGGATATTTGGATTGGGTGTAGTATGCTTTGTTGACTGTGGTAAGCACCTAGCACCTTCCAGCGAAGAGTATGCCCACTGGTCGCAATTATGTTTCACACTGTTGGCTTGTGTGTGTCGTTTTTTGCCTAGTGTACACATTGTTGGTTGCATGGGTGTGGTCACTGTTAGCACGTCCTACAGTTTTCGGACCATGGCTGGAGGTAAAGGAGTTAATAGTCCTGTAGTGTGTCTACTGGGTGAAGTGGTGCAATAATGTGTGTATAGAGGTGGCTAGGGTTCCAGTGGATTGATTATGTGGCCAGATGACTGAGTCCTTTACTGTGTTATAATGTATTAGTTATTAGTATGTAATACAGTCGGGGATTCAGGGGCAATGTTTGCAAGAGTTTGTGGTTTGCTTGGAAGTAAAATAATAGTATGTAATCTTAAGTGGGTAGGGGTGCTGGAAGTTGTGCTTTGTTTGTGGGTATTACTATGTGGCCACATGTTTGCATGTATGGCTGTATTATATTTTGGGGTTTGGTAGGGGTGTTGGTGCCTGTGTGATGTTTGTAGGTTGTGGTAAGTGGCCACATGTTCACATGCATGGCTGCATTGCGTTGTGGTGGATGTGGCCAAGGCCTAGGCACTTGGGAGCATGGCCGGAGGCCCTAGGCCTCCGCATGCACCCCTAGAGGCTAGGCCTTGGTCACACCCACCACAACGCAATGCAGCCATGCATGCCAAGACTGTCAAACTGATATATGGATTTCACTAATCGGTCTATGGAGTGCTTTTTTTTCCTTTGCTAGTTTCGGTAAGCGCTTATAAGCATAGGTTGCTTCCTTGCACACCCTTTGAAATATGCATCTCTCATATGGGTGGTTACTGTTACACAATGGTTGTGGAGGACATTTTAGATTTTGTAGCGCACCAGAGGTGACCAGAAATGCATGGACTGGAATATGCTGCACTTTATTGCACGTGTTGGCCTTTACGGAGAGATATGCCACCATTTGCGTTTGGTATGGTTTGCCCCTGGTGACAGCATTGCCTTAGAGAGTGCAGTAAGATACTGTGATATCCAATATCCGTTCCTTACCATCACACATTTCAAATATGGATGATGCACACAGCTGCCCAGATATAATTGAAGGTGTATTTCATATACATGTTAATACAATGTTTGCCTTATAGACATGGTTTCAAAAGAAAACATATCCCAGTACATGAAAAGGAGACCTTCATAATCACATAATCCTGCGGTACACAATTGGTAACAGAAATATGTTCACTCAAATCGTATGCTGTTATTGTTTTACCCGGCACCCCACCCGCATCCATCATGGAAGGTACAGCAGTACTGACCACACTGTTGTTGGAGAAAACATTTAAACTTTACTCTGCAAATTATACTTTTAATTGCCAGGCACCATGTTCCACTGTCCCTTCCATTCATTCTGAGTGCACTTTTCTTATGGGACAACAGTCCCTGCTAATATCCCTCTCTGGCCCTTATTGATGTTCATCTGCTGCCATTGCAGTCCTCTGTTTACACAGAGGAACATGTTCAATTGCCGCACATTCTTAGAGAGCTCCCATACTGCCTCATGGGCACTTTTCACTGAAAGAGTGGAAAGGCCATGATGCAGTCCCTACTTTTGAGACATCACTTGCCAAATACTTTTTGGAAAATATGGCAGTGTGAAAAGGTAATGAGGTGATAACACGTCTGCATACACAAAGGGAAGTGACAGTCGCAAAGTCACAAAGGTTCCTGCTGGGAACATGGGACAGTTGGTGTACCCCATCCCCCTCAGGCCCAGGGCTACTTTCAAATGAAAGAGTGGAAAGGCTATGATGCTGTACTGACAGAGAGCACTACTTCAGAGTTCTGAACATACACTATGCACGGAAAAGATTGGACAGGCAGCTACTACAGGAGTCTTCACCTTTTGGGTCTCCAGATGTTTTGGACTACAAATTCCACTATACCTTTGCATTGACAGTGACAACTAGGGCATATGGGTGTTGGAGTCCAAAACAGCTGGAGCTCCAAATGTTGCACACTTGCACGGCATTGTATTCTATGTGCAACAATTTTAAGAAATTGATTTACAAGACAGAATCTGTGTTACTGTGCCCTGGAGCTGAGAAGCATTGCATTACAAAATTGATAAAAAACACATAGTAAAGCATGCTTTGTTGGTTTGCCGTTGTCATTTTACTTTTGTGGTCTATGTTTTTTTAAAGGGAAACAAAACCTGTGCACTGTAATGTCACCCTCATGTACAAACACTTACCTGCTGAACAACTGACCAGGACAGAGCATGGGAAAAGTGTCACAGAAAGCGTCACAACAGTGAGAGTGACAGTGAACAAACGGTACAACACACGTCTGTATCATGAAATATCTGCACAGTTGAAGGTTAGTATACGTGGTTCTGTTTGCTGTACTGAGCAACTTTGTACTGAGTTTACACTGCAAAAATACACTTTGCACAGTTCCATGAATCAGGGTTTGTGTCGGCAGTGGAAAGTCATTTTAAGCAGTACTAAGTCATTTTGATCCATGCAAAATGTCAAGGAATCCGCCTCAAAGTTCTGATTAAAAAGTAAGAGGAGTTGAAAGAAATGTACTGTCTGACATTACGTAACCAGGTTCCTGGAATGATTTTACACTTGTTAAAAAATTAGTGAATGTGGTACTATTGCTCTATTGCTTTCCACGTCTGAAACCAAGTGCACTTTTCCAATGTATTTTAGAGCACTCTGCTATGTAAACAAATTTGTCCCAAAACATAAGCTTTCATAATTCACTTTTCCACATTTTGGGGGGGCCTAAAAATTGAACAGTGAATGTAAAGTTTGTCAAAAGTTCAACATTATAGCAGTGTACATAATTTTGCTAGCAGGCAATTACAATAGGTATTACAAAGCGTGGGCAGGGATTTGGACACGCATTGGGAATGGAAGCCCATGAGATTACCTTGCCCCCAATATCCTTTCTATTGGCTGCTTTTTGCCTGTCAATAAGGCAAGCGGAAACAGGTTGCTAATAACAGTACAATACAAATTCGAATGTATACATCCAATGTCTGATACACGATTTACAAAGAATTTGTGCAGTGGCCTTGCTATATGTCTGTATCTGTGAACCAGGCCAACGGGTTCTCGCAGACATTGCACTGCAGCATACTGTATGACATCTGTTATGCCAGAAAACGATAATTGTGAGTCTTCTAATGCAGCAATATGTGGATCTAAGGGAAAGTATGGTCAGTTGCTGGCATGCCATTTGCTGTAGCTATAGCATTGACGGAGATGACCACATTCTGAAACAGAAGATTGTTTTGAACAACGAGATACGCAGCTTTATTACGTTGACCAAGAAGATAATTATTCAGGTAGCCCACGCGGTCGCAGTACCTTTCAAAGCACCATTGAAATTCTTACAGGTCCGAGGACTGTACTGTTTACTTACTTGTGCATACATTTAGTGGTATGTAAGTAAGCAAGTAGCAAAAGCGATGCCATTTTGCAGACTGACTACAGACTGGCACACTTAAAGCAGTGGGCAAAGCTTTGGAAAAGAAGTAGTGGAAGTATGTTCCCTGGTGGCCTGCACAGATTCCCCACAAACCCCATCAACACGCCCCCTCTCACACACAATACAAACACCCAAACACATGCACCAGTTGCTTAAGGGAATGTTCCATGCAGTGCACAGAAAGTGGACGTTTCAAGTTCTTCCTAAACTTTTATGTTAAAACAAAACCATCCTGGAATAGTTTATTTTTCAAATAAAAGTATAAGAACAGTAAAACTTAATATACAAAAGTAGTGGAGCACTGCTCCCAACTGCTCCCGCTCACTTACAACACTGATTTGCAGGGAAATCCTTTCCCCAGCTCTACAAACCTCAGGCACACTTTACCTCACTGTGCTCAGTGCAGAGACGGTGTGTCAGTTTCACGGGTCATGGAAGAACTAGCAGCTCATGAATCAAATGAATGGGCCATTTAACACGGCCACCGTACACTGGAGGATGCTGCTCCTTGCTCCCACTGGGCCTCAGGGGGCAGTCGTGCTGCAGCCATAAATGGGTAGGTGTACATAGCAAAATCCATAGGTGGTAGAACTGCTGGAAATGGGGTAGCGTACCGCAGGTATCGGTAGCGGTGGCAAGTATGAGTTAATATTAGCTTGTGTACTTTTTGAGATACACAAAGAACGCGGTCAGCGTTGCAATTTTGAGCTATTGTTATGCGTGCATGTGTTGCACAAACTTTACGTGTGGTCACCACAGTGACCTTCGTAGCTGACATTAGCTGTTGACAGCAGTTGCTGAAACTGTGCAGTCCAGGTATTTTCATAACGTACATGCCCAGTGTTGCTGAACCTGTCATGTGAGGAGGTAGGTCTCAAAACGTCGTACATAAGGAGAACCTACAGTAGACATGCCCACACATAGCATACCTTTGCAGTGTTCTTTTATACAGTAGTTGCTCCCTTTGAATAATTTTCCCACACCACTTTGTATTATTTGAAGTGGTTTATATTTTTTATACAATGTTCACAAGAAAGTGTAAGATGCATGCAACGACTGCTTTCTTCATTTTGCGGATAAATTGCAGCGTAGAATGCTGTCTGTGCCTCTCTGCACTTCTTTTGATGTCTAGCAAAGTAGTAAAAGTATTACTTTATGGTTCTTGGTGGTTCATGTGGAAGAATACAATTTTTATGTAATTTAGGAAAAGAACCACCTGTTGTTTCTGTGATGTGTTACATTGTAAAGGTTGGCAGGTTGCTTCTTATTGCCGGAAATGCAAATGGACATACAGGGTTGTAGCAGTCGTCCCAGATAACAATTAGCGAAAACACACTGCTTATGGTAATTTTGCAATGCCTGCTCCACCACCCGTCTGTTGGGATGTGGAAGAGGTGGCATGGGCAGTAAGGTGCAAGGTATCTGCAAAGATACAGCTATAAGAATACACTTAAGTACCCATTCTCAGTGGTAGCGTAAAGAACGCGGTTCTGCAGGAAGGATGTCATAAACAGCCACTAGGTGGCCGGGCAATGGACCTTTGGGTGACATACTGTGTGTTATTGAGTAGCATCATATGGTTACCCACTGCCTTCCTCTCTGGTTTGTAGGTGGCACTCTTATTGTACGGCTACACATCTGTGTTGTTCACGCCCCCTTCTTTTATGTGTTTGCTTTTCGCAAAACATGTCAGTTGCAGGGAGTGCCGTCAGAACCATGGCACATTTTCTCTGTGTGTGTCCAAAGAAACAATAAAAAAGAAATCTTCACGGGAGTCCACCCCAATTGTAGGAATATGCAGGAACTGATTTGAGAAAACATGCAATACTACAATATTACCTGTCAACGTTTGTGTGCTGGTCGTCTGCTATATGGACCTATGGTGGTTATTAATTTCAATACAATGAAGGCGCGTACAACTCTTAAGTGTTTGAAAGGTGATTGTAAGGACAATATAAGCAATGTAGCAGCATAGGATTGATTATATAGTGTGCTGTTTCAGTGCACCAGTTGCGTTCACTGTCAGTGTAGCATTTCATGTCTCGGGAGGATAGCTTAGGGGCAACGTGCTCGACTTGGAAGCAAGACGATACAGAGCAGCACAGGTTAGATTCCCGGATATACACTTAGAAACCTCTGGGTAGTAAACACATTATAAATAACCTTTAATATCATATCATACTTTTGCATGGGCTGGAGAACTGTGTCAAGTAAAGAAAGAACACTCATATCTGCCTTTTACGCAGATAGGTAGAGACATGGCACTGTAACACAGCATGATTAATGCTGTTACAAACCCCCATACAGTGCACACGGACAAACCCTATGGTATGGTAACTTCATAATTATGCATAGTGACCTGTGTCCTACTACATTGTAATCCCACTACACAGGTACCGTAAAATTGTACTTACATAACTTCTGCAAAATCCGTGTTCATACTGTGTAGACGGGTAATTGCTCTGTGCAGCGTATTCAACAGTTGCAAAGTAAGTTTGTTGAATATGTGCACAGCCACTATACTGTACGTTATCTATGATTTCTTTTACATTTCTTTCAATGTCTGTCCTTGGAGCAAACCATGCCTCCCTCTCAAGACTGTTTTACAATGAGCATTTGTCCTGTTAATACAGAGGTATGTTAGGTTTCGCCATAATCAGGCAGCATAGTGTTTCAATTTCACTGTGCGTTTCCAAATGGTAGTAGTGTGGTTATGTTATATTTAATATGACGTACATGGAGAGATGATGGTAACGTACTCCTGCTGCACTGAATGTACAGATGACAAAATACAGAAATGTAAAGTAAGGGGCCCTATGTACTATTTATATGTGTAGTGTGTTACGGAGCAATGGTGTGCGATGGCTGCACATAGGTCGGTGGCAGGGCCATCATTTGCAGTTTGGTGTCTTGCTGCAAAAAGATATTTGGGCCTCTCGTTCATCAAAGAAAAGGAATTATTTAACACCTTCTTCAAACATTCTAAGGGGGGGTGTGGTTTTCAAAATCTGTCTCCATTATACATTAAAAAAGAGAAGCAGAAGTTTGAAATTTTGAGGAGTACCGCACAATTTACAATATGGTTGCCGAGTTCTGCACCATGTGCTGCACTGTATTCTGTGTTCTATACATTCCAGGAAATGGTGTACATAACAAGAAAGATGAACTAAAGCCGGAAACGATGCTAGTGGTATGCGAGCAGTGGTCGAAGTGTACGAAAAGAAGTAGTGGAACTATGCTCCCTACTAGCCTGAACCGCTCCCCACAAACCCCATCACCGTGCCCCCTCCCATGCACAATACAAACCCCAAAACACTTGTGCCTGCTGTTTAAAGGAACATCCAGTGCAGTGCACTGAAAGTGCAAGTTTCAACTTCTTCCTACACTTTTATTTTAAAATAAAACTATTCTGGAATGGTTTCTTTTTAAAATAAAAGTATCGGAATACATAATAAAAAGAAGTAGAGGTGCACCGCTCCTGACCGCTCCCACCCACTTCGACCACTGCATGCGAGGAGGGAAATCTTATAGCACATGGGACAGTTCCATAACACATATGGATGTATTTCTCTGTTTGGGTTGTTGTGAATGTGCACATTATTGGGTAGGTTACTGTACTATACTGCATTGAATGTGTCCACTTATTACAGGCTTAGGTGAAGAGGATATTCAGGAAAGAGGTTGTCCATTGTGTGGAAGTAATGTAGTACAATGTGAACTAAAGTGGCTAAGGGGTAGGTGGCTCTGTTATGTGGTGGGTTAGTGGTGAGTCATCTTTGCACGCATGGTTGTACAGTGCAGTGGTAATTTGTGGCCAGGGTGTGCAATATTGAGCGCATGGCTGGAGCCTGCACACTGTACATTGTGTAGTGAAGTGTTTTGGCCGGGGGCGCAAGTAACACAGTTTTGTGTAGCTCTACATTGAAAACTGTGCCATTTGTATATGGTTTGTAGAAATATCTGGACACATTACCCTTCGCGGATTATGAAGAGGTATGACACCTATAATTTCATACTTACTGTTCCTATTGTGGAGGGTGTGTGCAGTTTTGTGTGTATGGGATGTGAAATGTAGTAATCGTTCCTTTATTAGCTGTATAAAAAGGGAATATAACATGTTAGAGCAGGTATGTCGTCATCTAGCAGTTCATTTTATTACAGACATGTTTAGACCCTCATAATGAGTACATCATAAGTACTATGCATTAAACAAGTATACTGTGCAATGTGCGCAGTTCCTGTGTTCCTTTGCATAATCATTGGGTCTGTGGGGGAAAAAAACATCCATGCTGGATTAAGAAAAACCCTTGCACATTTATTTGCTATTACCTTGCACAGTCCATTACAGTACCGGTTGCACTAATTATAGCACAGTGTAGGGTGCACTGTTGTAGTATGAGGAATCACAATGGGGTACGACTTCTGTTTTGTATGTGTACCTACTATGGTTGCAGTTGTATGGCAGTTAGTGTATTGGAACTGTTTACCTGCTTCCTTTTGTTAGCATTGTTTTCCAAATATTGTGCTATTGCACTGTGCTACAGCAGAATTGTGAGGGCCGTTACGTACCTGTTGGCGTACTGTAACTGTTCATACTTTGAAAGTGTTGGATGGTCTGTAGCACAGTTGTTGGTGAAGGTTGAGTTGGTCTGTGTCTCTACTGTAAGTAATATTGCATTATTCTGGTTGCAGTTAGATTGCAGTTGGCGTATTCTAACTGTTTACAGTGTCCCGTTGTATAGGGTACGTTTGGAAGGTCGTACACTCCTGCTGGTAGTTTGACATCTTTCGACATTTTGAAGTGGTGGTGCACCACTATGGGTTCATGTACTGATGCTTGTATCTAAAATTGACTTTGTATGGGCATTGTTATACAGGTGGTGACGTAGTTGTGCACTTGGTGGTTTCTGAGGTTACAGAGGTTAGTTTTGAACCCTTATACTTAGTAGTTTTCTTTTTCCATATCACATAGGAAACAATATTAGTGTTATTTTTGTACACTTATTGTTTCTCTGCGTGTAGTCATTGGGTTCATTGGGGAAATAATTGAACAACTGACATTTTCATGTAGTTGCTGCATACTTACTGTATGCTAGATTGTTCTAGTTCCACAGTGTATAAGGTAATTCATTTTCTTGTGCAATTATGTAGGTCCTGGTGGGTGTTGGGGAGTAGGGCATTCCAATTTGTAACATCAATGCATACATTTTGGCTTTAGGAATATTAATTAGGCATTTGCAAGATTTGCAGGTAATCACTGCTTTGGAATAATGAAAGTATCATTACATTCCCACCATGAGCATTGCTTTCTAATGTATGCAGTATAGTGGCCTGCACTGGTTGTGTCCCCTGTGTGGTAGATTCTGGCTACTGTTGTGAACGTTTTCTTGCCAAGTGATACTTGTCCATGTGTGAAGATAGTAGGTTTGCAGTTATTTTTGGTTCAATCTGCTTTGTACTTTAAAAGCATTCATTTTACATATTGACTATGTGATTGTATATGTAACGTCAAACGATTATTGGAGTTGCAAGAAGTACACAATATGCTATGGTTTGTATTTTGCACCAGTTGTTGAAATGGAATGAATTCACAGTAAGGTATTGATACATAGACGAAGCGCTCGTTAGGGACTTGCTTCTGAATGACATGGTTGCAGAGAGTACACGTATGTTTTCACATGTAGGAAATCTAAAAAATGTCATTCATGGGTATGTTTTTGGTTTCCAGGATTTGTAGCAAGTACATTAGAAATTCCTGTGGATCTTCTTGTCTGTTTAGTGTGAATTTCACCATTCTAGCACAGTAGTCCAATTCCTGCTTTACTCCTGAGACACTGTAAGTGTTGTCAGGATTATTTGTTGCATTTCTGTGAAGGATTAGCATTCGTAAACACAACTGGTCTGAGCCATTCAAACAAATGTTTTCAACAATTGGTAGCATTTGGAAGAGAACATTTATTGCTACATTAGCATAGCAATTTACACCAGTTTTATTGGAAAATGTTAAGGGACCAGGTAGTTCTGGGTCTGAGTACTTAGATGGATGTGCATGTGCTTCCTTTGCAGAGGTACATTTCTTTGTGTGTGGAGTTGGGTATGAGTTGTCCTTGTCAGTCCTTGTTTGTGTGTTTTTGGCAGATTGTGCAGTATGAGTTGATTTTAATTTCTTTGGTGGTACTGTTGGCAAATAATTTAGAACTTTGGACTGCATGAGTTTTCTTTTAGAACCTTTCCATTTTTGAGGAACAGGGTACATTTTGAGATGGGGTGTAAACACTGCACGTAGTCTATTGTACTCTATGATGCAAGGAATGTCAGCGCTGACGGCTCTTGCATCAAAATTGACTAGATATAATCCTTCAAGTGTACGTAGCTGTGATAGTGCTACGTAACTCATGCCTTCTTTAAGGACTGTGTTGCCAATATCAATTAATGCTTGATCTAAGGTTAGACCTTGTGATTTATTAATACTCACTGCAGAACATAGTGCCAGAGAAAACTGTTCTCTGCGTACATACATGTCTTTGAAAAGAAGGAATCGCGCTGTTGTGTGTCCTATTCATTTAACTTCTGAAGGTTTGTCAAACTGGACGTTGACAAACTGAATGCATTTGTCACGTGGGTATGTTTGAAAGCCAACAACTGTTGAAAGGGCTCCCTTAATTAAACCTTGATCTATGTCAAGGTTACGCTTTAGCATTACTCTACAGTTAACACATAATGTTAACATTTTCTCCAAACCAGCTGTGTTGTAGATAGAGTTTTATAAGGCTTTTAGTCGTGCTATGGCTTGTTGACACATAGGTAGTGTCGTACTATGTACATCCGGTTTGTCTGTGGAGTGAATTTACACTAGTGGTTGCATTAGCCGGTAAGATAACTCAGTGGGTTGAGCGCTTGCTGCTGCAATCTGAGTGTGATCTGCAGGTCGAAGGTTCGAATCTCGGCAATGCCAAGTCAGCCTTTCATCCTTCCAAGGTCGATAAATGAGTACCAATTTCCGTTGGGTGTTATTGTATGTAAATATGTGCACTGTAAAGCACTTTGGATTAAGGCGCTATATAAATAACACATAATTATTATTATTTCTTTTTTCAGCATTTTTGCATTGAATTGTGCACAACTTGCTAGAGTTGGCACTAAGGCCATACAGCTCATATTGGTTTGAGCTAATTGCTCCATGACATCAGTAGCATATGTGTTATGCCCATATAGCTCATGGATGCGTCTGGTATTTATGTCATGATGCCTACCCCCGGAGCACCAGGCCAAGCCCAGCACCCCCGGGAGCAGGCATCATGCCCCCGGGTGAAAGCCCAGCGGCCCCTTATAGGGGCTCTTTGGACTCTGTCCTGGCGCCGTTGGCGCCAGGCTCATGTTGGACATCAGTACTGGCGCCATAGGCGCCAGGCTCATAAATGAAGGTGTTTTGTGCACTTACCTGATGCAGACCCTGCTGCAAGATTCAGGCCTCCCTGAGACCTGAAAGGGACTATTTTTTCATTGGGACTATTTTGCCACTCGGGCGTGGCCGGGGAAGGATACTTACCTGGAACTACTTTGGGGGCTATTTAAGCCACGCCCAGACAGTAGCTCACGCTTCGCGTTGTTCTGCATCCAAGCAGCTGAATGCTCACCGTGTCTGCTCCTGCATCTGGTCTCCAGCCACGCCCGCCTCGATCCTGGAACAGCTGTAAGGAAAGAAGAGAAGAGAAAGGTGAAAACCAAGGATTTTATCAAACTTCTTACCTGCATCCGGAACCTTCATGCCAGCATTCCTGAGAAAAGACTTTCATTTAAAAGCACAGCGTTGCTCGCTGCAGCGCCGCGCTTCACTCACCTGTCCTCGGAAGTTCTTCTGGCTCCACCGCGACTGTCTGCACCGGTCACCTCATCTCTGCGCCTAGGGGAGAGAAGTAGAGACAAAAGGTGAGCAGAAGGAACATATGAGGAAAGCCTAATTTTCCACCATAACACTTACCGGTCTTCTGTTGGCGGACCATTCCTCATTTCGGGTCGGCGCCGCTTCGTTGGCAGGTACCGCACCCCGGCCCCTATGGGGAAAGGACAAAAGACATTACTGGAGGAATATAAAGACATTAAGAGGGATCGCCCCCATCGCTAACTCACCTGAGTTTACCATCGGCAATTCAATCCCTCAACGCATCGCCTTCATTCTGTACCTGAAATAAAGGACAGATCACAGGTTAGGAAGGCAACAGAAAAGGAGGCTCAACACTTGAACTTTTATAATCTTCATACTTACGGCGTTCCGCTCGGAAAAGTCAAGTGGATTTTGCCAGCGCCATTCTGAAAACCAGTGAAGTAACTGGACTAACACGCACCCCTGCACCAGAAGCAGGATGGAGAGTTCATCCTTTCAAACCATAAAGTGAGCTTCAACTGGGGATTTCGGAGGAAGTTAGAGAAGAACGAAGGGGGGAAAGAGGGAGCAAGCACACTATTCTGCAGACTGTTAATCCCCTTTCTCATCTGCAGAAGGATATTCCTACAGGCCAGACAAGCAAGATTTGAGGGTCCTGTTCAGTCGGTGTTCCGAGTTCTGCCCATCATGCTTGAAGAGGCCACAGCAACCCAGACTAGACCAGCGCCTCCGTGGGAGTCAGGTGAGCGTTACAATTTAGGATAGACTGTGCTTCCTTTGATAGTACACCAATCTGTATGTTTTTTTCTAAATGTTGGCGTAGGTGAGGTCTGCAGACTGATACATGTTTTCAGTTAGTTCTCTTTATTGGAAATGGTGCCAGAGATTTACATTCCCGATGCTTCCAAGACTTTTACGGCACTGTTCGTTTCCTAGGGTTTTAAAGATTGGTTCTCCTTTCACTGGTGTTAATTGAAGGAGATCTCAAAAAACAAACACGTGTTTTCCTTCAAAGAGTTCTTCCTAGTCTGTTTTGAGGACTTCTTGCAACCTGAGGAAAATCAAAGCTAACATTAGGTTGGAACCCATGCTCACATCATCTATTAGGAGCACTTTCATTTGTTTCAAAACTCTGCGTATCTCCATAGCAGCTTCTGCTGAAGGTTTGTAGCACTCTAATGTGTTTTGGTGTTCTACTGGAAGGAGTAAAGAGACACCACCTATGTTATAGGCAGCTAAACCTGTGGGGGCGGTTACAACAGCTGGAAGGTTGTTGTTTGTTAATTTTTGGATGGGTTTACTGATAATTTTTATTAAGAATGTTTTCTCTGAACCAGCTTCAGCACTTACATATAGCAGTACAGGTTTGTAGTTTTCACAGGTACAAGTTTTAGTTTCGTGTTGCATACCATGTTCAATTTGTTTACTTACTTCTAGGAAAATGGTATGCTGCTCATTGTTTAGTTGGGATTTTAGTACAGCAAACTCTTCTGCAGTTTGCTCATACTGATACATGGTGTTCTTTACTTCTGTCATGGCTAATTCTGCCTCATTTGCTATGAGTTGCTGTACAAGGGGTTCTCGGCTTCTTGTTACAGAAGGTTTGCTGCTCTCAGAAGTGTCTACATTTAGTGGTGCTTGAAGTTCTTCTTCCTGTTGGCGTTCATTGTCCAATATTTGTACCTCGTATAGTTCATATCTGTTATGGTACTTTCAGCTGCATTGAAAGCATCTTCATAGGAGGCGTGGGTGCCTAACACCTCTTCCTCTTTTCTCCATGGTTTGAAACGTTGCAGTAGAGCCATGTAGTATAGTTCTTTGTGTTGAGGAGTTTTCAATTAAAATATCATATTATGAATCAGGCTGCATTTGGTAAGTTTCACCAGGCTGCCTTCACAACTTTCGACTCCGTATCTACCTTTTTTCTCATCTGGTTTAATGTTATTTTTGTATGAGAAGTTTTGGGCTATGTGATACAGGCACATGGTTTCTAAAGTAACACTCCTGTTTGGGTAGTATGTGTCTAATGAGTTGTTTTTCAAAATGTCCTGGCTGTTGGGATCGGTTTTGGCTATTCTTTCTATGTCCTCGTACGATTTCAGAACTCTTTTTCTTGAAGCAGCAGGACCAAGGCTTAGCCAGATTTTCCATATAAGGCGGTGCTGGTTAAACGTTCTGCCACTTCGTAGCTGCCACTTACTCTATGGAACAGCATTTTTATGCTGTACAATTTCTTTGCCAGTGTTTTGTCAGATGATATGTCATCCCATTATAGGTCTTTCAGCTCTGTTTTCTCCGCTTTGGTTAAGTAGGCTGGGACATATTGTGCAACTGCAGTGGAATTGTCTGCAATGTACTGTGCATCTATATTTGCATTCCATAAGAGGGCAATTATTTTATTGTAATCGTTGATGTAATGTGATGCTTCAGTTCTTTTTATGCAGTATGTGTTCTTAGGAGATTTACCTTTCACACTGTGTCACACCAAAGACATGAAGCTGTTCACTTGCCCTGTTGCTGAAACTGTTCTAGGGAAACCACACGTGTGTCTTTGAAACTGCAAAATATGTGCATGTAGACCACTATGTGTACTTATTCAAGGGATTTTGCAAGTAACATATTTGAGAATGAACTGCAAAACAGTTGCATCACTGTCCTTACCAGATTTAGGAGCATTTTTAATCCACAAAAGCATGTGGATGTGTGGTGCTCCTCTGGCTTGATATTCTTTTCTCCAAAAGAAGTGTTCCACTTCTCTGAGGGGAGGACATGCTTTATTGCAAATGAAGTGCAGCATGGCAATGATGTGATGATGGAAGTACATTGATACGTTTATAGGATCAGAGAGCACAGTTCTCCTGGTGTTTTTATGTCTATACCTGGTTTGTTTTGGTTTGCTATGGATAGGAAAGTGTGCAAGTCTTCCCATGCATACTCTACACAACTTAAAGTGGCAAACCCTGTGGGTGGGCCATGGTTGCGTGGCATACAATGTACATTTACGTGCTGTCGGAACAGTACTCTTTTGTACTATCCATGTTTGCCAAGAGATTTGTAATACTTGACTGTAAAACGTTGTCCTTGTCTTGCACCTTTTGAAGTAGCTGTGTAGCAAACATGTTTTAAAAATGTGAACCGGTTTTCAATGTGTGTGCAACTCCATAACATAGCGTTGCTAGCTCACTTTCAAAAAGGAGGTGAAATATGTATTCCACGTTTTGTCTAAATCTAGGGTCTTCACAATACATTCGTAAAGAGCGGTATTCTGATGCTTTTATTTGTGTGCATCTTTCATCGTATCTCACACCTTTTCCATTTGGGAAGAGTAGAGAGAAGGCTCGTGCTTCTACACTTTTTTTCCCATATACTAATTGGCAATCCTTTGGCTTACTGGATTTGACATATGTCTAGTGCATCGTCTACAGGGTTTTTGGAGTGCAGTGGGTGAATTGTGCAATGATCTAACATTTTGGAGGCTGCAATAGGATCTAGAAGTTCAAACTGGCCAGTTGTTGAGGAGTCCTGAATTACTTAGGTGGTTTCTCTCAGGTTTTCGTCAACGTTTATTTCTTTGTAGTATTCATTGTTTTCTTTAAGGTACTGAAAGGCTTTGCTAACTTTGTTTAAATCCGCTAATTGCTGCCAATTTTTTAAAAAAATCTTTTGTAGGTACACCATTTACCAGGATAATCAAAGATTGTTCTAATGGCCTTTGCACTCATAGAGTGGCTACATTTTGTTTCAGGTCTAATGGTTAATAAACTACTTTCCCACAAATGCCTCTTAGTAATTTGGTGGGAGGCAATTTTGCAGTTTTTGGTTGAAGTCATACTATTGCTTGAAATGGGTGCACTGTTTGGATTATAATGCTCTTATACAAATTAAGCTGCTGAAGTGCGTTTGGCAGTGGAAAGAATTCCAAATTATTACTGATTGCCCATGAAGGCATTTGGTTATTGTCAAGTTTTGCAGTGCAGTATGTGCACAGTATGGAGGTGTTAGTAGTGTTGTATTTGTTTTCCGCTATAAGGTACAGAGCTAATTGAAACCATTGGGATTCCTCATTGTCTTCTATTTTGCGCATTATGTCTACTGTTTTTGTGCTCTTTCTATAGAAAGTTGTGCAACAACATACACATACTTGGTTTGGTACTTCATCAGATGTGCTTTTCAAGTTCCATATTTCTTTTTTGTATGTGTGACATAGAAAGTTGATATTTACAAAATTGTCACTGCTGTTCTCTGAAAGTGTTGGAGTTTGTAAGTGCTCTTCAGTTCCAAAATATTTCCTTTGGACATGCTCTATTCTTCGAGCAGGTCTTTGGCAGCACCATGCAAGAGAATATTATTTAACTGTTGTAGTGTTGAAACTGTACATTTTGGATAGTAGAGTTTGTAAACGAGATTTCTTACAGTGGAATGTTGTGTTGCTAACATTTTGATATGGTGGAAGGTGCTTTGGAAGTAGATCCAGAAATAAAGGCTAAGGAATGTCCTCTAAGTCCTGTGTGTTTGCGTACTGGACAGGAGTCCATAGTTTGTAGTATTTTCATTTTGCCTTTGCCATTTGCTTTCACGTAGTGATTGAGGAACTGCTGCAAAGCTTTGATAGAGTATTGGAGAACATTACACATTGATGGGCAAGGCCAGTTGTATGTGAGGCAAACTGGTTTGGTGGAATGGACAGTGGCATCTAGGTTTGATGGGGATATTTGTGAGAGCAGTGTTTCTGCTTCCATTATGGTATTGTGTACCTTTTCATACCCTCGTCCACTGCTATGTATGGCAATTTGGTTTGTTTGCTCTTGTTTGTATGATTCTTCATTGAAGTATGGTGGCTCTGTGCTCGTGGTGTGACTCCACTCACCTGCACAGATGGTGCCAAAGGTATCTATGCTGACATTGCGTTGATTTCGAAGTACTGGCTGTAGTTTACCAATTAATTTTGTTAGTGGTTTCATTCTGTTTAAAAGTAATATAAACAATTTGCATTTCAGGACCATTGCACTGTCTACAAGAGCTTCCAGGATTACTTTTCTGCAGAAAGTTTTAAGGGTTGAGCGTGATTTCTCACCTCTACTTAGAAGATTCTGAAGGACTCTGTGGTGGAACATTTTTTTTTTAAATTAATTTTTGGTAATGCTTCCTTGTGGTGACATTACCATTTGTACGTTTTTTGTTAGCAGTAGTGGGTGATGCACTCTTTTTAGTGCATTTCTTTTCATTTCTACATTTTGACAGAGGAATTACAGTTTCCTTACTGGTAGTTGATTCCATTTTCATTAGCGACTGTTTTAGCTCTTCTGTTTGAACTTTCTGTACAAATTCTGCTAGGGGTGGATAGCTATTTTCTATGCTTTTATGTTACGCTGATCTATTTATGCGTTTTTGTCTACAGAGTTGCTGTTTGGTAGGCATTCTGTAGTAGCTGTTGGAGGAAAAAAGGAAGTGTGCTTATGCAGAGTTTGAAATGTATATGTGTACAATGTGCATTAGTGGTTGAATATGAGGGTAGGCATATAAATGGAAGTGTGTCACTGTGTAATGGGCTTTAACTTTCAGTTGGCAACAATACATTACTATCTGGGGGTTTGTATTATGGTGGCATGATGACAATATACAGTGCAGAACTGTAGAGGTGGCATGAGTAAGAATGAAGCATATACTGGTGGGTTGACACACTTGTGCAGCTTACAAGCAAGAATGATGCACTCTCTTAGGAAGACGTAAAATACTACGATGGTACTGTACTTACTTTGTTGGTTGTTGAGAGTACGTCTATTCTTGGTTGTATTTTGAAATTCACACGCCAGTGGTTTCAGGATAGAGGTGGGTACAGGAACTGTATAAGAGGATGGTAAGAAAATACGTTTGTTAATGGCACAGTGATTTCATTTGAAGAATACATTCTTTGAAAGTGTAAGAAGTAGTGTGTGTGTAGAAATGGATAGCTTACTATTTGAATGGGGACTTGGGAACATGAGCATGTTTCAGAAAGGGGGTATGTGGGTTATTTGTAAGTGTGTTGTTTGACGTGCTCTTTAGCAAGTGTCTATATTGGTGTAGGACTATTTAGTTTGTAAATGGATTACTTCTCATTGTAGAAGGATGACAAAAAGGTTCGGGAAGATGTACAGATTGCAAATAAGAATGTTTTTTGTGAGTCAAATTACTTTTACTTTTCAGCATATACATGCTTGCTACATGAGTGCAGCTATTGATTCAGTTGTTTTATTTATTTATGCACATTCATGCATGGTACTGTTCTCCAAGCAGACATCATTTTTTTGTTTTTTAAGTAATATTGCAATCTGTGAGATGTGCTAGGTTAGTGGTAGGCAGGCTGTTGTTATGTAGGCAATATATCCTTGGCTTGGTAGGATATATTCACGGATCCTTTTCTCTGAGATTTTTATGAGTTTGATAGGTGTGTTAATGGTGGAGAAGGTCGTAAAAATAAAAGAAATAAAACGGAGAGTAACTGTTTGCATTTTACAATGGCAGATATGGGTAAATACCAACTTTACTAGAGCATAGCAGTGTAGTTGGCATTTGATGGTCGGTGATGGGAGAAATGGCAGGATGCTTTTTCACTATGCTATGGAGGTTTAGTGCCAGGTAGCCTGTTGCGAGACACTTATAACATAGTTGCAAATGTATTGCGTAAAAACTATTGATACCTTCAGGTTGTGTTGATGATTGGCGATGTGGATGAATGTGGATGCAGAAATCGTAGATAGCGTTAAAGTACTTTGCCGTGGAGGTGCTCCTCATTCACAGGACACTTGCACTCTGATTGTTTAACGGTTAGTATGGAGTCTTGAACAGAGATGATAAAGTTAGATGCAGAGGTATTGGCTGTGATTGGTGGATGCGTAGAAAGGGAAGAAGGACTGCCTCTGCTTTACTGGGCCGCATGCTGTCCTTCTTACTATGTTTGGTATGGAAATGGGACTGCAGATTATCCATTCAGTTGTTGACGGTGTCCGTAACAGGAAGGGATGGTTACATTTCTTTTCATTGCTCTTTCCTGTGATCATGGCAGAGATGCAGAGAGTGAAATTGCTAATCGTCAGTGATGTGTTTGTGGGTGATCTGTATACATATGCATGTGGTAGCGGCGTTGATGAACGATTTGGTGTGCAAGAGTGCACGCTTTGTGGCGTAGTGTGGCTCTACCCAGTTTGCAAGCTGTGCTTGCAGAATGCAGAGATGTGACCACTTGGAGTACTGTTGACATAGTAATTCTGCATTGTGGAGCACTGCATGTGGCTTTTCGCACTGCTGCATGTTTGCTTGGTGAACTGAAGGAGGTGCTGAAAGCAGTGATACACCTTTTTCACACTGCAACGTTGGTTTTCTCATGCATACCACCAAGACCAGTTTGGAAGAATCTGGACATACTTTCTTCCGAGGTAGAGAAGGAAAGGTTTCTTGTGAACGGCGGCATTTCTGCTTTTCAGTTCGACACAGGGATGTTCTTTTGTGCCCATGAGAATCTTAGTGCTTTTAATGTGAGGTCTTTTGATGGAGCTTATTTCTTTTTGTCTGCCATTGAAAATGATGTTGTGTTCCTGAATCTACAAGCTATTTTGGAGAAGCGTGTGTAAGAATGGAAGGAGAAGAAGAGAACAATACTCAACAAATAGAAAAAAACTTTTTTTTGTTTTGAAGCACTTTTACAAAAGGAAACTTTTCACAGCCACCAATAAAGAGGGGATCCTCTACCCAGCTTCACATGTGTTCCCGCACCCGCGCTCAAAGGACAATATGTCCGCTGACACCGCAGCATTTGGTGGTGAGCACATGCCATATGCAGGTCTATTCTCAGTTGATTGACATGGAAATGGGACTGCGCAGGCGTGCAGATTGGTCAATAAGGTTTTCTGCGTGTGGCGTGCAAGGTCAGATTATGCCTGAAGTCGTGTTTGCAAATAGGAGAGCACATGGATATGGTTATGGCTGTGCCGTGCAGTAGGCAGAGTGTATAGCTTTTGGGAAACTCTTGAATACATTGGGTAAAAGTGTATGCAGAACGCAGAGGAAGAGATACTCATGCACGTAGTTATGCAACTGACAAACGTGCGCACCCACACCTAATTACAGGTGGTTCACAAGATGCGGACATGTGGCCCATAGTGGCATCCTACGGAAGACTTCATTGTGATTGCAGATCAGCCGGGCAGGTGAGGTATCCGCAGGACACCTCCATTTTGCTTACTTGCAGTCATCTCCACCAGTACTGTGCCCTGTAGAGTAATAACAGGACTTTGAAAACAAAAGAATAACCACATGTACACTGTGTAACAATTTACATATGAACCTTTATTTCTACACATTCATAGACACTATTAGGAAAGAGAGGGGATAGCAGAAAAGGATACATGTACAAGTTGGTCCTGAGGGGAGCAAGAGGTTGAGGTCTCATCGAAACATCTCTCATGACACAGACTTGCGGGGATGGCAGACCGGGAAATGAGGAAGGGGTAAACGTGCAGGTCGGCAGTGGTACTTTATTTTCTCCATCATATGTCCTTGTATGAAATCTTTTAAGGTGGCAAAATTGTTCACTAATTCCTCCATTTTGGCATGCAGCCGGTCCAGTTTCCTATTTACAGCGTTTTCTTCAGTTCATGTTTCCGTATGTGTTTGTGGAAGAGGTGCTGTATGTGCTGTATTCCTTTTATTCACCGTATATGTGATGGGAAAGAAAAACAAATGTGTTTGGTATACATGAAGCAATATATCGTAATTGTTGTACTTTTCGCACTACGGTTACTATCGTCACTCATTTCATCATGCAGAAAATTGGATGTCATGGGTGTAAGTCTTAGCAGTGCACACTTGTGGCGAGAGTTATGGTTACTTAGTTTACCATAACTTGCAAGTTTCTGGGGGTTTTCGGTTTTACTTGTAAGTATAATATGGATAGGTTGTTGTTACTGCAAAGTAAATATTACGTCCCTTTAGCAAAGTTTTTGCACTGAATTTGGTAGGTTTTTCTTAGGGCAACTGAACCATAATGTCCCTTTAACAATGTCTTTTCACTGAATTGATAGTTTTTTAGTAGGCCACCGTAACTGTGGCGTTCCTTCATTATAGTTTTTTCAGTAAAGGTGATAGGTTTTTAGTAGCGCAACTTAACCATAACGTTCCTTTAACAAAGTTTTTCTCACTGAATAAATATATATATATATATATATATATATATATATATATATATATATATATATATATATATATATATATATATATATATAATCAAGTAATGACATGTCAGAGAGCTGAATTTTAGGTGTGCTATGGTATGTGCAGAGAAATTAGTCACATAGTCTTCACTTTTCACTATGGACCTGAGACCCATGTGTATGTCGAGTTGAGAATAAGCAGATCACTTGTCAATTCACAATCTGGTTGGAGACATGACATATAATAATGTACTAATGTCTCTATCTACAATTTCAAGGATGTGAATTGGCTCAATCAATGTAGGCGTTAACTTACCCGCCAACACGCCTTACCAATCTGGGGCACCAATCAGGCAACACTGTTAATCCATAAACAAACATGTCTGGGTCCACAAGGTACCGCGAACCACCACGTCCCCTCCTCGGGCCTGTATGATGACCATTGCCCTTAAGTCACACATACCTGGAGTGGAACATACCACCCTGTGGTCCGTAAAAGGAAATAGTCATTGTCAGTTTACTCAGCAAATCCCATCCTAACAAATGTATTGGCTTCTTCTGAGGACAGTAATAGTGCACATACCACCTTTCCTCCTTTTTGATAGCTACTTCTTCTGTATAGGGAACTGTTGCAACAGCCCCAGAGAAACGCTGCATGTCAAGAGTTTCACCCGATAATGGGAGGTTTCCCTCAGTGATATACGATTTGGTAGCACCTGTGTCGACCATAAAGATGAACTGCTTATTACCTATCGGAGCGCCCACCAAGGGTTCCTCGTCAGGGTGAGTAGTCATGGACAGGACTGGGAATGCAAGAGCCTTCAGTGGGCTGTCCTAACACTTGCGCTCTGGTATTTTTGAAAAGGGCCCCATTGTGTGCATGGTCATCTAACTTCATTCCCGGATACCCAGCCTTAAACCACACATCCCCTGCCTGTTTCCCCCACAATTGCAACAAGCAAGCTTTTCATGTCTGCCAACACCAGTAGAATTCCTTGTCACTCACCAGTTGCTGAACTGGTCGGGGCGTTGCTCAACCTTGGGATAAAATCGAAGAGGGAGCAGCTCCGGAAAGTATTCAGTCTAAGCTGGGGTGTACAACAGTACTACCCAGAACCAGACCTCCTCAACTCGAGGACCTCTTTAAGGCAATATACCCCTTTGCTGTAGAACAACACAGTCAGAGGAATCGATTACCCAAAAGAGCGGGGAAATCCACACCGCCAAACCCAGGCTGTAAGAAACAAAAAAAAACAATTACATGTCACTGACTTTGGATATAACTGTACAAATTCAATATCAGAGTGGCAAACAAGCTCAGAAGAGAATGTTTGCTACGACTCTGAGGCAACTATGGGTGGTTTGTCTGGAACCAGGATAACTGGGAACAGAGAAAAGATATTAAAAATGGGAACCTATTGATTAATAAGGAAACAAACACCAAGGTCAGGGCTTACCCAATCAACGTTATTAGGAAGGAAAAAGTAATAACCAACGATGGGAAAAAGTAACAAACAGGAAGGTTAGTAGAGGGAAACTACCCCGAACGGCACGAGGGTCGCAACTAGATCCGGGATGGTGCACTAAAGGAGAGCGTTCAAAAAGTGCACATCTGATGGTTGAATTCGTTCCAAATCCTGTAAATAACACAATAGTTCTGGAAATGATGGCGCTGGTCAAAGAAGACTGTTCAGGGGTTCATGACATTCCCCATAACCGGTGCTACCATAACTTAGAGAAAGCAACGGGCTGCGTGAAGTGTAGCAGTGAAGAAATAACTACAAGGTTGCTCAGAGATGTTTGATTATGAGGAGAGGCGGATTGGTAGAAAGGCTTACCTTACTAACGAAGGCAGCAATGGCCTCAGCAGGTAAGTGGAACAGCTGGTGTGGAGCCTGAAGGATCGCTTGGGAAGGACGAATGCAGAGGGTGGGCTCGGCACACAAGAAGAATGGTTGCCGTGGAACTGCTGCGGGAGGCGGCCAGCCGAGAACAGATGCAGTGTGTGGATTCGGCACACAGGAAGAAGGGCTGCCGAGGAACTGCTGCGAGAGGCGGCCAGTCGAGAACAGATGCAGCGTGTGGATTCGGCACACAGGAAGAACCACTGCCGATAAAAGCACTACGAGATGCGGCCAGCCAGAGGAACGGCAAGCTAAGTCCAAAGGGTAATCCAAATAGAATGGTCAAATACGGTCCGAGTTCAAAAGTGGAAAACAGGCAACTGGAATCAATGGGCTAGTAGGATGTAAGGCTAATTAGAAGCAGCGTTTCCTGCTTCGGCACTCGTACTTATGGAGGAGGCGTTAGCGTGCGCGCGCATAGACGTCGCGTCACGTGCCTACCCGATAAACGGGCAGCGGAAACACCACGTATCCAAGATAATTTCCAGCGTTGCCAGACTGGGGATGCTTGGAGACATGGAAAACAGCGGTGGTTCATAACATTCCTGCTGTCTGTTTTGCAAAGGCATATATCCATTTCTTGGGCCTGGAAGTAAAGGGAGGGAGTGCTTTTATGAAATTATTCTTGTCCATCTGAGCCCACAGTACATAATGCACCCTCCCAGGTCCCTTGTGCAGCAGTGGCAGTTGGTCGACCTCGCTGTCATGATGCCTACCCCCGGGCATCCAGACCAAGTCCATCAACCCCGGAAGCAGGCATCATGTTACCTGGAGCAAACCCAACAACCCCTGTTAGGGGCTATCTGGGTACAGTCCTGGTGCCTATGGCGCCAGGCTCATACGGGACATCAGTCTTGGCGCCATAGGCGCCAGGCTCATATGTTAAAACTTACCTGATGCAGACCATGCTGCAAGGGATCCAAGCATCCAAGCCAATGTGAGGCTTGAAGGGACTATTTTATCTTAGGAACTATTTTGTTACTCGGTTGTGGTTGTGGAGGAATACTTACCTGGGACTACCTTGAAGGCTTTTTAAACCACGCCCGAAGAGCAGCAAATGCTTTGTGTTATCTTGCATCCAGCAGCGTAACGCTCACCGTGTCTGCAGTCAGCATCCAGAATCCTGCCACGCCCGCCTCGAGTCCAGAGCGCCTAGAAAGAAGGGAAAGAAGAAGAAAGGTTAGAACAAGAACTTTACTGGATTTCTTACCTGATTTCGGATTCAGCGCATCTTCGAACCAGAAACAGACTTCATTTTAAACGCGTTGCCTCGCCAGCTGCAGCGCCGTGCCATACTCACCGTTCCTCGCAGCATCTCTACGATCCGGTGCTGTCCCCATCACCAGGTTGCCGCATTCCAGCACCTAAGGGGGACAAGAAAACAAAAAGGTGAGCCAAGGGAACAAACAAGGACAATCTCTTGCCACCATATGCTTACCTGATTTTACCGCAGGAGGTATTATCCACCAGCACGCCAAATCTTCCTACGCTGCACCTGCAAGAAAAGAGAAAGCAGCGAGTTAAACCGTGGCATCATTTACCGGACAGTGTTACAAAACACAGACTCTTACTTGAATGCTTTCAGCTGCCACAAGACAATCATCTTTTGGGTCTAAGCTGCAAAAATAACAAGGAATTGGACAAGAGTGATTATTCAGACATTTTGAACTCTTTAGAACTATATATTTACGGCCTTTCGCCCGGAGGTTTGGAGCCAAGATTTGTCCCGAACTCTTCCAATACCCTCAAGCCAGTGAAGTAACTGGCCATCAAGGCGCCCCTGCATTCTTCGCAGGATGGAGAGCTCATCATACAAAACTATAAGGAGACTACTTCTACGGGTCAAGCAGACAAAGCTAGGTGGGCCAGTCCAGTCAGTCATCTCTGCACTACGCATCACATTGGTGGAGACCGTGGCTGTCCAGTTCCGCTCGACACCCCTGTGGGAGCCAGGTGAGCGTAACAGAACGCGAAGCCTTCCTACAAATGCTCACCCGGGTGTCATGGAGACCTCAGAAACTGACCAACTGGCCCAATTATTAGGGGAACTTAGGGCTGAAGTACATGCCACTCGCCAAGAAACTAATACACTCAGGAGAGAGTTGATTGTTTTGAAGGAACGCACTGATGACCTTGCTAGACAATTACTGCAAAACCAAGCGGGGCAAACACCCCTACCGGGACTCGGGGGGATTCCAAACCCTGTTTCACCAAGCAACCCTGTGCAAGTGATTTTACCAGGCAATTTCCCTTTAGCCCCGCCAGAACGCTTTGTGGGGGACCCGAAAAGATTTGCCGTGTTCATGAACCAATGCCGTTTGCACTTTTTATGCAGACCTGGAGCCTTTCCAAACGATCAAGCCAAAGTAGCCTTCGTATTATCCTATCTCAGCGGCAGTGCAGCGGATTGGTCAATCCCACTAGTCAATCAGGATGACCCTATTCTTCGGGATTTTCAGGGTTTCCAAATGAGCATGGAAAGACTATTTGCCCGGCACTCTCAAGGACAGGCCCTGGATAACGAACTTTTGTCCCTACAACAGGGTAACCAAGACATAGCAACCTTTAATAGGTTGGTGGTGGAAACTGGATGGGGCGTGGAAAAACGGGTTACGTTGTTTCATCGGGGACTTCGAGGAGAACTCAAAGATGTTTTGGCTCAAGTTGTGAACCCACCTCAAGACTGTGCTGAATATATAGATTTAGTGGTCCAGTTAGATCACAGACTTCAGAATCGAAAGGCTGATCGAGCCAAGTTAGAGAACCGGGTGGTGGTTAAACCCAACGCTACACCAAAGGAACAGATGCCTCAGAACCCATGCAAATCGGAGGAGTTAAAGGACCCTTGACACAGAAGGAAAGAGAAAAGAGGCGGCAAATGCAATTATGTCTATACTGTGGAACTTCAGGACATTTTCTACGGGATTGCCCTGTAAAACCACCCAAGAAGGTGGTAGGAGCTGCTGATAAAAGCCATATGGAGCCTGACTCGGGAAACGACCACGCCCGACAAGCGCAGAGGTCCGCTTGCCGAGCTTGAAGAAGGATACTCAGACCTTGCATTTCATCATACCAATGGTCCTTATAGATCCAAGGCAGCCATCATGTTTGCACGCAGTTAGGGCATACATTGATAGCGGGGCCATAGGAAACTATGTGGACCACAAATTGGCTTCTAGGATGAATCTACCTCTCTGCAGGAAGACCACTTCGGATGTCATCACCACATTCGATGGAACTGAAATTGCCTCTGGGCCTGTAACTCATTCCACTGCAGAGATGACATTATTGGGTCAGGATGGGCATCGAGAGACTATTGTGTTTGATTTAATCAAAGCCCCGCAGTTCCAAATAATACTGGGGATACCTTGGTTGGAAACACATAATCCTTGTATTGATTGGCGAGAGAAGAGAATTAACTTCCCGGATTGTGCACATACTTGTTACCCAATAAAAACCTTGAACAAGGACCTGGCCACAGTCGCTACTCCAGTTGTGCAGTTACCGCACGAATATCAAGAATTCCAGGATGTTTTCCAAAAAGAACAGGCAAACACCTTACCACCTCACAGATCATACGATTGTCAAATTGATCTCCTACCTGGTGCACAACCTCCATGTAGTAGGATCTACGAACTTAAGGAACCCGAGAACCTTCACCTACGACAATACTTGGACCAATACCTTGCCAATGGCTTCATTCGTCCATCCGATTCCCCTGCATCTTCAGCTTTGTTCTTCGTGACAAAAAAGGAAGGTGACCTCAGAACGTGCATAGACTACCGCACCTTAAATCAGATCACAGTTAAGAACCGATACCCATTGCCTCTGATCCCAGAATTACTAGACCAAGTAAAGGACGCTTGCATCTACACTAAATTAGATCTCCGAGGGGCATACCGTCCGGTACGTGTTAAGAAAGGCGACGAATGGAAGACTGCTTTTCGCACTAAGTACGGGTTATTCGAATACCAGTGATGCCCTTCGGGTTGTGCAATGCACCAGCAGCCTTCCAGTATTTTGTGAACGATGTCCTTCGTGAACTCATTGACGTCTGCGTTGTCATATATATAGACGATATTCTAGTGTACTCCTCTTCAGAATCAGACCATGTGAAGCACGTTTGTGCAGTCCTTGAGAAACTACGCCAGCACAAGTTATATGCAAAATTGGAAAAATGTGTTTTCCATACTACAGAAGTTGGATTTCTTGGATTTATCTTCACACCAAAAGGAGTTTGAATGGACTCTCGAAAGGTGAACGCAATTCTCAAACGGCCATCACCCAGTTCAGTTAAAGGAGTACAAAGCATGCTCGGATTTGCTAATTTCTATCGCAGATTCATTCCGGATTTCTTGCACGTTGTACACCCTATCACAGCGCTCTTGCAAAAAAACAAACGCTTCTTGTGGACTGAAGAAGCTGAGAATGCCTTCCAAGAACTGAAAGCGAAATTCACGTCTGCACCTGTATTAAAGCACCGCGTCCTGAACTCCCATACATAGTTGAAACCGACGCATCCAGTTTAACCATGGGAGCTGTCCTGTCCCAGAAGGATCCTGAAACCGGTCAAGTTCACCCAGTTGCATTTTGGTCCAGAAAGTTCTCAGCACCCGAGTTAAACTATGCGGTTAGCGATAAGGAGCTATTAGCTATCAAATCCTCCTTCAAGGCTTGGCGGCATTATCTTCTCGGTGCCAGGCATACCAATACTGTAATCACTGATCACCGGAACTTGCAGTATTTAAAGACAGCCAATGCCCAATCATCACACCAACTTCGATGGGCATTGTTCTTTGCCGAGTTCGATTTCGTGATCACTTATCGACCAGGCTGTAAAAATGGCAAGGCAGATGCCTTATCCTGAATAGGAATGGAAGAAGCATATGCAAAACCAGAGCCGGTGCCTATAATTTCAGAACAAAGAATTCTTGGCATAGCTACTTTACAAACCCTAGAAGATATTCAGGTAAAGATCCAACAACTCTTCGATCCAACAGCCCTGCAGGACTGGGTAAAGAAAGGCTCAGACTACTCTGTCATCAATTACCTACCTTAGTATCAAGGGCATCTATTTCTACCACATAAGGAACTACAAGAACTAGTCATCTCCAATTATCATGACACCCTGATGGAAGGGCACCCAGGTATCGCAAAAACTGAAGCTAAAATTAAGAGACAATTCTGGTGGCCCACCTGGCGAAAAGATGTAAAGTAATTTGTAATGTCCTGTGGCATTTGCGCCCAAAACAAAAGTAAGAAGAAAAAACCGGCTGGCCTTTTACAACCCTTGGATATTCCACCTACACCATGGCACACCTTATCGTTAGACTTTATTACAGACCTACCTCCATGTGATGGATTTAACACCATTCTCGTTATTGTGGATCTTTTTTCCGAAATGGCCCACTTTATTCCACTAAAGGGATTACCTTCTGCTTCAATTCTGGCCAAGGAATTTCTCAAAAACATTGTTTGAATACACAGATTTCCCTCTGTATTGGTCGCTGACCGAGGTAGTCAATTCATTTCACATTTTTGGAAGAAATGTTGTCAATTGGCGCAAATCGACGTGAGGTTATCGACCAGTCACCATCCCCAGACCGATGGTCAAACGGGGAGGACCAACCAGACTCTTCAACAGTACCTGCGTTGTATGTTACACCAGACTGAAAGTAATTGGAAGGACATTCTATGGATTTCCGAATATGCATACAATAACTCTGTACATTCTGGAACTGGACAAAGCCCCTTTTATACCATATACGGGCACCACCCCCGAACCTCAGAACTTGACTTGCCTCAACACTTAGAAATGCCCGCAGTGAACCATCTGCACGCTACTATTACACAAGCCTTTAAGGAAGCAACTGAACATTTGAAACATGCTAAAGAAAAGTACAAGAAAAATGCTGATAGCATCAAATTGATGCTCCACAATGCCAAATTGGTGATCAAGTTTGTTTGGCCACAAAACACATACCTCTAAAGGGAAAACGGACCTTTAACCCTAGATATTTGGGACCTTACCTTATTAAGGCCATTATCAACCCGGTGACCGTCAAATTGGAATTACCTGCTAGCATGCGAGTTCACCCCGTCTTCCATGTGTCACTTCTGAAGCCAGTACAACCTGGGACAAGACTAACCAAGCCACCTGACCCCGTCCTTATAGACGGGATACACGAATTTGAAGTGAAAAGTATCCTGGACTCCAAAATGGTTAAGTCAAGACTTATTTATTTAATCGACTGGAAAGGTTACGGACCACAAGAACGGTCATGGGAACCTAGTGACCACGTTCATGCACCTAGGTTGGTGAGAAGATTCCACCAGAATTTCCCGGACAAAATCTAGGCCAAGGGGAGGAACAACTTTAGGAGGGGCCTTGGGGGGAGTGCTGTCATGTTGCCTACCCCCGGGCATCAAGACCAAGTCCATCAACCCCGGAAGCAGGCATCATGTTACCTGGAGCAAACCCAGCAACCCCTGTTAGGGGCTATCTGGGTACAGTCCTGGCGCCTATGGCGCCAGGCTCATATGGGACATCAGTCCTGGCGCCATAGGTGCCAGGCTCATATGTTAAAACTTACCTGATGCAGACCATGCTGCAAGGGATCCAAGCATCCAAGCCCATGTGAGGCTTGAAGGGACTATTTTATCTTAGGAACTATTTTGTTACTCGGTTGTGGTTGTGGAGGAATAATTACCTGGGACTACTTTGAAGGCTATTTAAACCACGCCCGAAGAGCAGCACATGCTTCGTGTTATTCTGCATCCAGCAGCGTAACGCTCACTGTGTCTGCAGTCAGCATCCAGCATCCTGCCATGCCCGCCTCGAATCCAGAGTGCCTAGAAAGAAGGGAAAGAAGAAGAAAGGTTAGAACAAGAACTTAACTGGATTTCTTACCTGATTTCGGATTCAGCGCATCTTCGAACCAGAAACAGACTTCATTTTAAACGCGTTGCATCGCCAGCAGCAGCGCCGCGCCATACTCACCGTTCCTCGCAGCATCTCTACGATCCGGTGCTATCTCCATCACCAGGTTGCCGCATTCCAGCACCTAAGGGGGACAAGAAAACAACAAGGTGAGCCAAGGGAACAAACAAGGACAAACTCTTGCCACCATATGCTTACCTGATTTTACCGCAGGAGGTATTATCCACCAGCACGCCAAATCTTCCTACGCTGCACCTGCAAGAAAAGAGAAAGCAGCGAGTTAAACCTTGGCATCATTTACCGGACAGTGTTACAAAACACAGACTCTTACCTGAACGCTTTCAGCTGCCACAAGATGATCATCTTTTGGGTCTAAGCTGCAAAAGAAACAAGGAATTGGACAAGAGTGATTATTCGGACATTTTGAACTCTTTAGAACTATATATTTACGGCCTTTCGCCCGGAGGTTTGGAGCCAATATGTGTCCAGAACTCTTCCAATACCCTCAAGCCAGTGAAGTAACTGGCCATCAACGCGCCCCTGCATTCTTCGCAGGATGGAGAGCTCATCATACAAAACTATAAGGAGACTACTTCTACGGGTCAAGCAGACAAAGCTAGGTGGGCCAGTCCAGTCAGTCATCTCTGCACTACGCATCACGTTGGTGGAGACCGTGGCTGTCCAGTTCCGCTCGACACCCCTGTTGGAGCCAGGTGAGCGTAACACTCTCCTTGCCTCGCTTTCTGTCCATCACTTCCCTTTTTCCATGCCAACGCGACCCGCCCAAATCTGCTCCTCAATCACGGTCCCCAGAAGCTCTCTGCTCTGGGTGATATCTCAGGCACCCCCCTTCTCATCATCCATTGTATCCCATTCTCCTTCCCTCAATTCTCTGTTCACATCCCTGTCTGACCTCACTGTCCCATTACCTACGCTTCCCACCATGCGGTTGTCACCCTTCTCTCTCTCAACATGCACATCCATTATTGCGGTGCTGTCCAATCTGAACAGAATATCTCCAGGCCTCCACTGTCCAGACCACACCCCTTGCTGTTCTCCCCTTCCTTTACTGCCCTCAAATGGGCCTACTCTGCCTGTGTTGCCTCTAAGACTTCCTCTAATTCCTTCTGTGATTTACTCTCTTGTGGCATAACGTTGTTTGGTGTAGGTCGATATGTGGGTGGGTGGTGTCAGTTGTGGGTACGAATGATGGGTTAGTGTTCCCCCGTAGCTGGACAGGCGATAAGTGGATAGAGCCCCTCCTTAGGCATGGGCTGAGGCGCTTCCTCTTGTGCCATCGCATTTGACATATTCGAGGTAGTGATACTACCTTTGTGCCGGGGTGTACACCCAACAGTGTCCTCTATATCCTCTTCCATTTTCTACAAATCTAAAATCTAAAAATGTAAAATCTCTTTTCTTTTCGTTTCTGTATTTGTTTACTCTTATACTTAGCAGTTAGGAACATGTTCATATATTCTAGTATCTCTCTGGTAGGACATCTGGACAGCAGTTCGGAGGCCGGCGGCAGCTAAGGGCTTTACAAGGACAGCCAGCCAGCCAGTCAGGACTGGGTGCATTCAGTTTACCAAGGAGACTAAGTACAAGAGATTTTGGGCACCTCCCTTGCTTCCTGCCCTGCCAGACACACTGGAGCCAGAGGTGGGTTTCAGCACTGAAGCCCGCTACAGGCAAAGTGAACAAAAGGGTTAAACCCGGTTTGGCGCACAGCGTAAATCCCAAGAAAGACCTCACAAGCAAGAAATGGCAAAAAAGAAGACTGTGGCCATTTTGCCAAAATGGTCACCCATTGGTGCTACACTGCAGCTGAGGATTCAGCCTGTGGTAGAAAAGCACAATGGTAGGAACATTAAATCACTGCCACCAGCCATTCAAAGTAGTGAGGGTAACATAAAATACATAAAGAAAGGGGCTACTAAGTAACCCTCCAGCACTATACATAAGATGGGGTGTGCTAGATCTACAGAGAGAAAAGGTAAGTAAAGTCAATATCACTTTACTATTCTTGGGAATGGTAGTTCATCCAAAAGGATTTCTCTGTGACACTGCACTGAAAGTGCTGTGTGTCCCCATACAAAAATCCCCTAGACTCCAAAAACAAAGGAAATATAAATCCAAATCAGAACAAAAGTCATGAGTGAGAAAAAGGGCTTACTCACTTTAGGGTTAAAATTAAAAAGTCCTAAAGTCCAGCAAAGGAGCTGGGGGTCTCTAAGGTTAAAGGGAATTATCACAGAAAATTCTCCACAACAGAGGTTTGCTTACATCTGTGTGTTCACCCAAGATTCTCTGTCACGGGGTCCCAAAAATTCCCTGCACTCTCCTAGGAGCCATGCCCTTGGGACAGGTTACTGTAGGTGGCCGCAAACTCTCCAGAGATGCAGCCTGAAAGCCTCCGTGTTTGTGGGGGTCACTGTTATCACGTTGGGGTCATGAAAAATGTAGAGAAACCCCTCAACGCTCACACCAGAAAAACTGCAACTCACTAAGGAAAAGGGCCCAGCACAACTGTTGCAAGGAGAACAAAGTTAAATTCCACAAAAATAGAAATTTGCCAGCAAAGAACTCTTCTGACAAAGTTAGTACAAGCAACACTTTTTGAAGGCACACAGCATCATCAGTGATGTCATTTACATAAGGCACAAACCCAAATGGCTGGTTGGCCTGAACCTATGCATAGGCTACCTGCTCCATAGGGGATGCCAGGGCATTGGTCCCAGCCCCGGCTGTCCATCTTCTTCCACGTGGGCTCCTCATTGTGCATCATCAGATAAAAGGATACAAATAATTGGCAATTATATGAAGAAAAACTATACATGCTCTATCTCTAACCTAATGTGCACCTGGTACTGCAGACAAGGCTTCAGAGGATACTTTGAGGCCATTGCGTCACACACAGTAACTCAATTCCAGACACGTCGGCGCCCGTCCAAAATTTCCCATCTTTGTTTTAGCTATGATTTTTTATCCATCCTGGCATCTTGCAGCACAAATCACGTGACCTATGGTGAAGGCAACTGATCTCTGCTTTCTGATCTTTTCTGATTGATTGGGGGTTTACCCGTTTTATGGTCGGTGGTCTGGGATGGGCTAATACCTTGGAATGTTGGAGATTTTGCGTTGTGGGCCTCTTGGTGCTATTATTTAAAACTGGGACAGGGAAGGTCGGAGGCTTGTACCCTCCTTCTCGTGAGATCACTTATCATAGAGAGTTCTCAACCCCATCTCATGGTCATGCAGGGCGCAAGTGTAGAGGAGGAGCCGAATGCCTCTACCGGAAGTCCTGCCACCATTTTGCCTATATGTTGGAAGCCGGAAATTGCGACATGCGCAGAGTCAGTAATGATGCCTATACCACGAAAGGCCTTTGAGACAAGGTATCCATTGAGAAAGCCCTATATGATGTACCCCCCAAAAAATTGAGGTCTCTTCAGGGAGATCCCTGAAGACGTGTAAAAACAAGTGAAAGAAAAGATTGATAGCGCAACATGAAGTAAAGATGACGCACTGAGGAAAGTGATTGAAGGAAAGAATGTATGGTCTCTATACAATCTTATGACAAGTCAACAAATTGAGAAGACTTCAGTACACAAAATAAAGATTGCACATGCAAAGAGCACTGCAGAAAATGCAAGCCATTGTACAGATGCCATAATGCAAGTAGCATAAGTAATAGTAAACGCTAGCTATACGTAGTGAATAGACTGCAGGCGGTGCCGCCATTGTATAGACGCCATTATATAGAATCTGGATATTCGATGTTGCAACTTTAGTAAGCCAGGAACCATAAAAAGAAGGGCTGGAAGTGTGGCGCAGAAGAGAAAATGGCTGAAGATCGAGGAAGGATCGAGAAGGCTGCCTGGCCCTGTGTCAAGGGTTGGGGCAGCCAAGAACTGGTTATCTATCTTTGAAGTTACAGAGAATGTGAGAAGTGAGACGAGCTCCTGTTAAGGTGCGAAGGAAAGACACGATGGGTGCCAAGTTTTATTCATTTAGTACTATTAAACATGAAAAAGGAGCTAAAACACATTATCCTGTCACATGGCTAGATGGAAATAGAAACTGGGCAAGAAGCACCAAGACTTGAAGATAAGAAAATGCTCGTACTCCCTTCTATTCTCAGGAGCAGTGATACTTTGCAAGGCCGAGTTTAAAGACAATTCTAATGGCAGAAGGCATGATTGATGATAGATGTCGGGCTAATTGGGTGGGAAGACATAGCCAAGTCCACCCACTGTACCCCTGTACCAGCATGCATGCTGCTAGCGAGTCGAATATTCCAGAAGGGTGCAAGTGTGCCAACCAATTATAGAGGGCTGTGTAACAAGGATCCCTATAGTTTGCAAGCCAATGATGTACCGTGTATCTAACAAATGTTGAAGATTACATGCAATAGGGGTGGGCATAAATTGTCAACCTGACTGTAGAGATCCAATCCCAATCCAATCCCTTATAGAAAGTATACTTAGATATTCCCCTTGAACCAACCACAATCCCAAGTAGGTTTTCTTAGTTTGCCACATAGTATGATGCCACGAATGACGACTTTTTGATATATAATTATGTTTTTTTATGAAATGCTTTTAGATTATGCTGTGCAACATCCGTTGATGTCCGTTATACTCCCTGTTTTACATAATTGAGATTAAAACAGAATACTTTGCCAACTTCCTGAGTTGCTATTATTATTTGGTTTAAGAGTTAGTCTGCATCCCCCTCCATCGAACGATGTGCTACCTCATTTAAAAGGGCCTTATGGGTTCACGTGGCAGCAGAGGATGGTTGGGTAAAAAGACCCATCGACCAGTAGGACTCCAGTGTTTCAGACAATCAGACACCCTCCACCATCTAGCCAGAAGATCGCGAGGTTTCCTGTTGAGAGCGACCGACATAGAATTTTTGCAAGGAAAATCGAGACTGTGGAATGGGTCCCTCTTTGACGAAATCCCTCCTGGTTTCCACAGTCGCTTTGCGGACGGAAGGCGAAAGTGGTCGATTGGAGGAGGGAGTCGATACCAAAGGCCTCAAGCTGAACGAGCAAATGGTGAGTAAACTTGCGGAAATGGCAAACTGAGGGTTTGGGATTGTGGTAGATTAGGAAAGTAACGCAGAAGGTTAGAAAAATTATGGGAAAATTATAAATATAACAAAGAGTTTTTGTTTCTGTATAATGAGAGAGCAAGAAGAAAGCCCAGGATTCCTAACTCAAGTGAGTTCTAGAAGAGATTATCTCACACTCCGATCAGAGTAAACTAGGCTGCGTATGGACAGGTCCATATTAGGTGATAATCTCCACTCTAGTGAGAGTATTATTAGGGGCAAGATGATGAGGATGAATACCAGGGTTTAATGGAAAAGAGTCGACTAGTTTGTCTGTGTGTTTTGTATCAGAAAAGAGAGTCGAGGTGCAACACAAATAAATTGTGTGAAGGTTGAAGTTAAAGATAAAAGGCTATTACCTATCTAGGGCGATTGTCAGCGCCGAACCAGAGGTAGGCAGTGATTATTGAAAAATAGAGGTTTTAAGCGGCGAGTGTTGGAGCGCGCTCATATTCGTTGTTTTTACAAGCGTATCTGTGTAAACACTGGTAAGTATTGACAGTCAATTGAGACTTGCCACAATGGGAGATATCACTCCTCTGATGCTTTTATGTAAGACATTGCCAAAACATATGCCAAAGTTCATACAATACAGTGCGGAGTGGGTAAAGGGCATAGCAGGTAAAATGTTCATGCCATGGCCACAGATCTATGTGATTAATGTGACCACTATATTGCGATGGCTGAAAATGGTGACTTTTTTTTGTTCATTTTTTTAATCCCCCCCCCTTACACCACATACATATGCAGGGGAGACGCCCCGCACCTCTGCATATTACCATTATATTACTTACTGGCCCACATATGTATATGGTATAGGGGGGGTGGAAAAAAAGTCTGCATTTTCAGCCGTCGTAATTGTGAGGGCAACATTTTGGACCATTACCCATGGCCACAAGTGGGATCGCTGTCAAAAGCGGTATTGCAACACATGACCACATACTTGCACACTGTGTACATGGAAAATAAATTGGAGAAAAGGTTATCTATTTAAGAGCTTTGGAAAATGTAGTAGGAAGAGAGAGAGGATTCGCCACCAGAAGAATTGATGCTTAACCAGTGCAGGGAGGAAGGTGTTGAGCTTTCTGCTTCCCTTACCTCGCTGCAGGTAAACAGTGATAATATGCAAGACATAGAATTGCATCCGTTAAAGGAACTAAAGGTGGCAACGGGATATAGTAATCCAATATACGAACCGCCTGCTTATAGCAGTGACGATAGCCCGGGCGAAACCAAAAGCAAGGTGAGAAGAGTGAGCGATCGAAGGTAGCAACAGACATAGAACGAGAGATTAAGAGATGGAAAGGAGAGAAGAATAGGGTTAACGAGGTAGCACTCCTACAGAACTAGTGGATGGGAGGACAGATATTACTCAAGCTAGATGGGAAAAGTATTGAGTAAGACAGGCAAAGAGAAGATCAAGACGAACAGGATAGAAAATACAGAGAACGAGAGAAAAGATTAAAAGAGAAAGAACAGAGAGAAGCGAGAACAGATATATCAGGAAAAGCAGCAAAAGAAGGAAGAAAGGGCAGAGGAGCAAAGAAAGTATGACAACAGGCAAAGAATGATGTAAGAATGGGATAAAAAAGAAAGGTTAAAAGAAGAGGTGGAAGAACAGAAATGAAGGGACAAAAGGATACAGAGACCAAGGGAGGAGGAAGAGCGAAAAGCAGGGGTAAGAAGATAGGAAAGGAGATAAGAAGAGGAAAGTGTTAGATGGGAGGCGAGAACGCGAAGAGAATTAGATGAAGAATTGGGAACAAAAAAGGAGACAGCAGGAGCACCATATTGACCACATCCAAAAAGAGCTAATGGAACCAAGTCCAGTAATACAATGGAGCAATATAGAGGAGGTTCTTCCGTTAAAGGGGGCAATGCCAGGGCCATCTAGGGTAACCCTAGAAGATAATTTTGATATAGGCAGCATTGGAGATAGGATCGATAAGGCCTATCAAACTTAAGAGAAGGTAGCGAATCGGGAAGCTGAGGGAAGGGAGATCAATCCCTGGTCTTCCAATCACAAAGCAAAGAAAGTGATCCATTCAGTATTGAGCATAGGGCCTTGTTTTAGATGGATGGAACTTAAATAAGGGTGAAGGGAATGAGAGTCATACCAGTTGGGGGCTAGATATGTCAGACGAAGAGAGAGAACCCTTCGGTGGGGAGATGGGAGGAAGCACACTCGCCCCCGAGGGATGCCTGCAGAGAGACAAGGAAGTCTGATCTAGAGCAGCCTAAAGATAGGACGCCAGATCCCATGACATATTCTGAGCATCCTAATTGACGATCGTATAGTGAGAAGGGAGAGTCTCCACCATATGTGAACAGATTAACGTCATTGCCAGGTAGAAGGCAATCAGGAACCATTGTCCCTAATATGGATATACAGACAATGCAAGCCGATTGATGATTGGGATTCACCCGTTATCTTTTATTGTAAAAAGGAGGAGCAAGACCACAGTATATTCCGTGGCCACAGTTGGTTTAAGGATAGTTTAAAATGCAAACTCCCTAGTTTCAAGGCGGGTGCGGGAAAAGGGATTTATGAGCTAGATAAAATGACAGGGGAAATACTTTGGAAATAGGGGACATTAAGGGTCAGGTTATTCAAGTGTCACGGCACAGAACACAGCGCATGATGGAGCACAAATTAATAATTGTAGAGCAGATGTCTGGAGAGCTCTCAGGGTGCAGTATCCTGACACATCAGATATGGATGCAATTATGACACGTAAGATGACAGAAGATGAAGATCTGCTCGCCTACATTCAGGATATTCGGGAACGTTGGACTCTTGAAACTTTCGAGCCATGGGGGAAAACAATGGCAGTATTTTACCACATTTTATGTCAGGGGTTGCCCGAGCAGGTACAGAGGCAACTCAAGAAATTAGTGGGAATGGAAGCGAAGCTATGGGTAGAAATACAGTTGACAATAGTGCATCACTGTCGGCTGTTACAGGAGAAAAATAGGAAGAGGGAAGATGCTAGAAACCTTGAGGAAGCCAAGTTAGTTCAGAAGAAATTGTCAAAGTATGCCATAGAATGGGTGGTATTGACAAGCGGAGAAGGACTGGGAATACAGCAAGTAGCAGGTATATTGCACGTGAATAATCAGCGCCCAATGGACCAAGGAGGGAATGGGCTTATACCAAGAGGCAGAGGAATGGGCAATAGAGGAAGGGGAAGTTTTCAGTATAATCAAGGTGGGTTTCAGAATGCGTAGAATGATAATCAGAAGGCGCAAGCGGGATTTAATAAAGTCGGACTAGTCAAAAGAGCTCCTCCTATATGTCGGACATGTGGGATGACAGGACACATTGCGCACGTATGCGGAAGCCAAATGTATGTACAGAATGGGCAATTCTCAAGAGGGGGGACAGCTTATCCTCCAGCACATAGTTCACAAGCTAGGGAAGGATTTGGCCAAGATCAGACAGTGTATCAGGCACAAGCATGACAAATGCAACAGGCAAAGCAACCACAACAAGCTCTGTTGAATCCGCCACAAGGGCAGTCACAGCAGGCACCCATGCAGATACAGCAGAACACAAATAATGGACAATTATTGAAACCTAGAATAGGGGGTGTCACCGTGGTAGGAGGGAATCCTTTCACAGGTACGGCGGCATGCATTTATCCACAATAGGACAGCTCACAGGGCGACTTGATGTGTTCAGTACTATCGGTGACACCAGACCCCCAAGAGGAACCAAGGGTGATGTAACAATAGGAGGAAAATCTTTTTCTTTTTTAGTAGACACTGGTGCAACTCACTCATGTATACGAGAGGGAAGATACCCAATGTCGGGAAATGCCAAGAATGGTCAGGGATTGCGCTACAAGTTGAGTTCCTTTTACTGACGAATTACCTGTTTCCTTGGGAGAGTGAGACATGTCTGTTCCATTATTGTATTCACGGCAGACACCGGTTAACATCCTGGGACAAGATTTAATGACGAAGCTTAACATGGCAATTTCCTTCACTGACGGAGGCATAGTGTACTCTACTCCTGGGATACATTATTTGAATGTGGGTGAATTTATATTGGCATTCACAGGGCAAATGGCTCTACGAGGAGTGCCACTGGAACCAGAGGTTTTTCTTTATGGAGTGAGCATTCTGTTAACATGGCTACCCGGTTTAGTGGGACGGACTATGAGAATACCTGACAAATTCTTATTTAGGCCACAGATACCAATGGACGAAGAGGGGGGACAGACTATTCCCCTAGAGTTAGATGCATAGTACGAGGGGAAATGGCAATGCTTGAAGGAACAGATGACGAGGGCAGGCCATGTAGAACAGTGATCGCCACTGGGGAAGGGTGCAGACTGACTGACGTCACTGACAATGGCATGTTTAGAGATGATCCATCAGATGATGAAGTGATATTCGCGATGAGTATTACACATTGGATTAGAATAGAGAAAAGAGAGATCCCACAGTGAATGACGATAATGCGGCAGCATCTAGCATTTTTTGATGAAGACTTGGAAAAATTGCCAAGCGCTTAATGGACTACAGGCCCCTATGATGTAGGCCTATTGAAGGGTTTAGGGGAGGTTAAGATAAAGCTGAACCCTGGAGCCATTTTTACCTCAAGCTAGACAATACTAATTGCCTCGTGAGGTGGATGAAGTTATGTTTAAGACTTTCAGCGCTGATGGAACAAGTTATCCTGGTACCTTCAGAATCATCATGCAAAACTGCAGTGTTCCCTATGAAGAAATCAAAAGGGGGGGTTGTGGAGATTCAAACAAGACATGAGACCGATTAACCAGATTGTAGAGGCAGAGTTTCCTTTAGTTCCTAATCCTGCGATGATACTATGTAGCATCCCAGTAGAAGCGCAATAGTTGACGGTGATTGATTTAAAAAATGTATTTTTCTCAATCCCGTTGCACTCACAAGACTTGACTTCATTTATGTTCCGCCAAATTCGACTGAAACACACTTGTTTGCATCAAGGGTACTGTGAGTCCCCCTCAATCTTTAACAGGGGCCTCCAGATGGACCTAGGTAATATTGATTTGAAAAGCGTTGTGATGCATTACTTATATAACATTTTGATTTGTAGCACGGCAGAAGATGAGTGCAGGCAAGATTCGATTCAGCTAATGACTATCCTAGCAGACAAGGGATACAAGGTAGACAAAGAGGAGTTACAGTATTGTCAAGAAGAGGTGTACATAGGCCTGTTAATCTCACATTAGGGTAATAGGGTCACACCTGAAAGAGCTGAGGCGATCATGAAAACAGCAAAACCCCATACGATAAAGCAGATGCAACAGTTTTTTGGACTATGACTAGGTTTTGGGACAGTTTTTGGGACTATGTCAATTATAGTTCATATACAAGACCCCTTTTGCAGGCTCTAAAGAAAGCACAGGTGAATAAGGAAAAGATAGAATGGACTGAAGAAATGGAGGGATGATTGAATAATTAAAGAAAGCAATTTGTACAGCTCCTGTTTTAGGAATTCCCAATTATGAGTGAGTTTTTCTTGTTCTCACACACAAATGGGACATTCATGACAGCAGTACTTACACAGAGGCCTATACTAGGGTATAAACCTCTAGCATATTACAATGGGATTCTAGATCCAGTTATGAAAGGACACTTTTCTTGCGAACAGTCATTGACAGCAGCCACGTTCGCATTTGAGAAGTCTACCAGTATTGTAATGGGTTTTTCTATGATGATTTTTGTAGAGCATGCTTTGTTTGTCATTTTGGAAAAGTCCAAGGGTACATTGACATCTCAGAGGGCTTCTGCATATGAGGTAGCAATATTGAATCCAGCAATTAAGATAGTCAGATGTAAAATAGTGAACTCTGCCACATTTGTAGCTGATCCTCTGGCAGAGCGCGAGCATGTGCATGACTGTGCCAATTATATAGAGTTTTACGATGAAATACTGCATGTAAAGGAAAACGCGTTGTCTGGGGGAGAGAGATTCTCTTTATTGATGGTTCTTCGAAAATCGACCAAACAAATGGAGAAAGACAGTCTGGCGCAGTTGCAGTGAGACATAGAGAAAATGGTGAATTTGAAGTTGTAGCAAGCATAAGGCTGCCATCTAATTTTTTGGCACATGCAGCAGAATTAGTGGCTCTTATTGTCGCGCTTGAGAAATACGAAGGGCAGGAAGTGACAGTTTACAGTGACTCTGCATACGTAATGTCAACCGTACCCGCATGTCTTCCATGTTGGAAAAGGAGGGGCTATCTTCGAGCGGGCGGCACTCCAGTGCAACACGCATCCTTATTCGACAGACTCATTAAGGCACTACAGCTCCCAGCAGCCATAGAGATAGTTAAGTGTGCAGCACACACTAAGCAAACAGATTTCGTCTCTTGTGGGAACAAAGCCGCAGATGAAGAGGCCAAAAGGGTTGCAAATTCTTCATATATATCGAGTTTTGATACTCCTAGTATAAGAAAGGAAGTGAATATGACTATGATAATGTTAGAAGGGTTCAATCATTTGCCGAAAAAACAGTTGATGGAAATTCAAGGCAGTGCACCACAAGAAGAGCAAGAATTGTGGAAACACAAGAGGGTGTTCTTTATCCCCCACAAATGTACTACGGCGACAAGACAGTACTGGAAAGCCAGTGATGCCAGTAACATTGTTAAAGGTAGCGCTAACAGCTGCACTACCCTACACATGTAACTAGGGAAAGTTTTGCTCACACAATTGCAGAGCACTGGTTTGTGCTGGACCTGTTAGAACACGTTGCATTTTATGTAGTAAACTCCATCGTATGTCAAACGTTTACTGCTGAGCATACACTGCAAGCAATTTGAGGAGTAATTCCTCGATCGAATGGTCCTTTTCATTATTAACATATTGACTATGTTGATATGCTGCAAGTATGTAATAGATATAGGTATATCATAGTGGTGCTGTGTGCCTTCTTCAAGTGAATTGAAGCAGGTCCGTGTACACACCCTGATGCCACTTGCGCAGTGACATTTTTAGTACGAGAAGTCTTTCCAAGATGGTGAGTGTGTGAGGTGCTGAGATCCGATAATGGACCCCCATTTTGTTAATGGAGTATTTGAACAGATTAGTCCATTATTGAATATTAAGCACAGGTTTTCTTCTGCTTATCACCCGCAAGCGAACAGGATATGTGTGAGACTCAACAGTCTCCTTAAGGAAAGGATTGCCAAGCTTAAGTTAACAATGAAGAAGGGATGACTATATTGCCTGCCCCTGGTCTTATATGCATTAAGAAATCAGCCTCGGTCGGATCACCACCTCACACTCCATGAGTTAGTGACAGGGAGGCAAATGAGAATGCATTTGACTCCTCCATCGAGCAGCAGAAGTGATGCCCAGACGACTGCAGAAATGTTAGGAAATTAGTTACATGCTTATTGACATGTATGACCACTAGTATCTCTGTCATTTCAGATCAACTCAAGCGCCAGTGGGGTCGGTCTCAGAACACAGATGAAGACCATTCAGCAACCGGACCTGCAGAACTACTACCAGGACTGAAATTATTTACTGGTGACTCTATCTTAATAAGGAACCTCAGTAGGAAGAGGCATGTGCCACGGTTCAATGACCCCTTTGTAATTGAGGATGTTACTCCCTCAGCAGTAAAAGTCCAATGAAGACGTGCCTAGATCCATTTTAACAACGTCAAACTCTATACTGTTGAGACTGTCGCACCCCTAACGATCGATTCGGAAGCGAGACAAGAATAAGAATTTCAGCGTGTGCAGACCTGATCAATGTCGAGGAAGAAGGACGATAAGGTTGCTGACTAGATAAATTCAAATGTGCATTTGGACTGTGCCTCTCCCTGGATGCTCTTTATAGATATTATAGCATGAGTGCATGAGTTATTGAGCCGCAGGAATCTTTGACAAATGAACTCTAGAAAGTTGTTGGTATGTTATGAGTATGCCTAAATGACAACACGACAACACTTAATTAGAAATTTGAAGCGTGAGCAGTATTTCGATTCGTTCTTAACATTGCAACTATTTGGATGAGTCTATGCTTTTGACAAACGATGATGCCCATATGCTCCTACTCGCTGTTTTCATATTTATTCTCAGAGCTTATCCAGCTCTTGTTGGGCATAATGTTGACAAACATACTTTTTTGCAGGATCCTAAAAATTGTACTTTGATTAGGAGACTTCTTGTGGCATATCTGAAGAAATCTTGCAGCTGCCTGTTTTACCATAATTGCCTTATTTAAAAGGTTTTTTCCTTCCTTAAAACAGTTTACATGCAAAATGAGAAACATTGAGAATGGTACCGTTTTGGAGAATGAACGAGTTTAGGAGACACCCGAGTGGCGCAAGTGGTGGGGATTAATATGTTGTTTTTTTTTCGATAGACATATTTACTGTTACGCTTTGTGCTGTCTTGTTGCTTTGGATTTGTTACTTTATGGATCCAAGAAAGGCAGAAGTCCCATCGGTTCTCCCCACTCCAGTAACTCGCGTAGAGTTGCCCACTACTGAGAAGCCAAGGCATTTTGCATTATCCCCCACAGCAGAGCTGCGTTGGAGTTATTTCCATAGGTTGTTGACAAATTGAGAGGGGGATACAGGAGAAGTACAGAGGAAGACAATGACGGGATAAACACATATTTAAACAGTACAGCACATTTGGGTCATAACATGTGGTACCAACACATGAAAAAGGTGGGAGAGAGAATATCTAAAGAGAGTTGCTATGTTTGTGCTCTCATACCTTATGCTATGAATGCTGCTCAAATTTTCATTACCAGAGAAATTCCAGAGTATGATGCCAGATGTCTTGTCATGACAAGAGGCCAGTTTAAAGGGAACTGGGCTACTTTGCAATGGAGATCGGAAAGGTTGTTTCCATTCCATGATGATTATATTAAAACTACGCAAATGGAAAAGGAGCCTGCATGGAAAAACAAGATGCTTGTGTATCCTAGTGCAGGACAGGATGAAGTGGACATAGAGGAAATGAAGAAGATGGGCTGTCCTGATAAAGAAGAAAAACCTTGGGCGTCTGGATGCTGGGAACAATCTCAGACGTTAGTCTATGGAGAAGTGAAAGGATGGGAACAAATGATGTCCTGTGCATCTCACCTATTGAAGTCAGAATATATGTAAGAAGTGCAAAAGGTGAATGCTGAGTGCTTAAAATCATGGGCCGAACATGCTAAGCTGCTGAAATGGGTAGAAGATGAATCAGGTCCAATGATGGTGGTTCCACTGGCAAATGCAACATTATGCTTCCAAAGGAAAGGGAAAAGACACATGGGAGCTAATGTAGGGTGCAAGACTACACTTGATGCCTCTAAATTGGGACCAGAGACAGCCGTCTGATGGATCGATATTGGGCCTGTGGATCCAGAGCCTATATGAAGTTACCCAAGGATTGGGGAAGGACATGCTCCATAGTGATCATTCATGTTCCAGCATTAGTGATTCCAAAAAGTGACCTGATCATTGGAGAGTTTCCAAAAGCAGATGCTCATATGAGAAAGAGGAGATCGTCTGGATTTCGCAATCGGAAAAGAAGGGAGAATTACTTTTCAGCTAAATCATTAGAAGCCTTTGATGCCATTCCGTATGAACACAGGTTGTTCAGTCACACTTCAGCAATATTCACGACTATCTTTATGCCAGGTATCCAGACAATAGCGAATGCAAAGTGGTTGCAAATCACTCGCTGGGAGCTCCTGCAGACGTTCAACACTACTATAAGTGATTCAACGCTATCAATAAAGAATTGAGAGCCGTAAGACTGATGACCCTCCAGAATTGGTATGTCCTGGACATGATCATAGTGGCCATCATGCACATTCATACCTTCTCACGATGACTAGGATGGGACCTTAACGGAGTACATATCGTTACAGACAAACCTGCACAATAAGATGGAAGATGAAGTAGAAGACATTGCAGATGACAGCTTGTTTGCGTCGATCTTCTCATGGGTTCCACAATGGATAGCAAACATCTTTAAGTTTATTGGAGCACTATTGGTGATGATCATGTTTGGATTTTGTGTAATCAGGATAATAATTACACAGTGTAAGAAGACAGCGAAAAAGGCAGTAGGAATGCTGATCATGATCGATCTTGAATCAGGGTTTGGACCCAACGAGTTACCGGATGAAGAAATCAGAAAATATATAGATGCCAGCATTTCAGCACCCGAGGGAACAAAATTCTTGTGTCCAAGGAACCACAAGATGTATGTGGGACAATGGATCTACTGTAACCCGAATGGACAATGAAGCCACATGAGCTGGATTGTTGATGACCATGTAAAATCGGCAGGGTCTCTGAAAGAAGTAGTGAAAATCTGGACTCCAAAGAAGCACTTCTTCAAGAGAGGATGTCTGGGTGTGAAGACTGATGGAGGAGTGGTCGATGAATCAACTAGAGGGGGGAGTGTAGAGGAGGAGCCGAATGCCTCTACCGGAAGTCCCGCCCCAGTTTTGCCTCTATGTCGGGAGCCGTAAACTGCGACATGCGCAACGCCAGTAATGATGCCTATACCATGAAAGGCCTTTGAGACAAGGTATCTATTGAGAAAGCCTTATATGATGTACCCCTGAAAAGATGATGGTCTCTTGAGGGAGATACCTGAAAATGTGTAAAGACCAGTGAAAGAAAAGATTGATGATGTCACGCGAAGTAAAAATAACACACTGAGGAGAGTGATTGAAAGGAAAGAATGTATGGTCCGTATAGAATCTGATGATGAAGTAAAGAATTTAGAAGACTTAAGTACACAAAATAACGATTGCTCGTGCGGAGAGCACTGCAGAAAATGCGAGTCGTTTTATAATTGTACAGATACTGTAACGCTAGTAGACTATGTAATCGTAAAAGCTGGATATACATAGTGAATAGACTGCAGGCAGTGCGGCCATTGAGTAGACGCCATTATATAGAATCTGGATATTCGATGTCGCAACCTTAGTAAGCTAGGACCCATGAAAAGAAGGGCTGGAAGTGTAGAGCAGCAGAGAAAATGGCTGAAGATCGAGGAAGGATCGAGAAGGCTGCCAGGCCCAGTGTCAAGGGTTGTGGCAGCCAAGAACTGGTTATCTATCTTTGAAGATACAGAGAACATGAGAAGCAAGACAAGCCCCTGTTAAGGTGGAAAGGAAAGACACCATGGGTGCTAAGTTGTAGTAATTTAATACTATTAAATACGAAAAAGGAGCGAAAACACAGTCTCCTGTCACATGGATTAGATGGAAATAGAAACTGGGCAAGAAGCACCAAGACTTGAAGCTAGGAACGTGCTTGTGCTCCCTTCTATTCTCAGGAGCAGTGATACTTTGCAAGGCCGAGTTCAAAGACAATTCTAATGGCAGAAGGCATGAGTGATGATAGATGTGGGGCTAATTGCGTGGGGAGACATGGTCATGTCCACTAACTGACACCTGTGGTACCAGCTTGCATGCTGCTAGCGAGTCGAATATTCCAAAAGGGTGCAAGCGTGCCAACCAATTATAGAGGGTTGTGTAACAAAGAGCCCTATAGTTTGAGAGCCAACGGGGTACTGTGTATCTAACAAATGCTGACGATGACTTGCACTAGGGTGGGCATACATTGTCCACCTGACTGTAGAGATCCAATCACAATGCAATCCCTTATAGAAAGTATATTCCCTTTGAACCAACCACAATTCCCAAGTAGGTTTTCTTAGTTTGCCACGTAGTATGACATCACAAATGAAAAAATGTTGTTATATAAGTATTTTTTTATGAGATGCTTCGAGATTATGCTGTGCCACGTCCGTTGATGTCCGTTGTACTCCTTGTTTTAGATAATTGAGATTAAAGAAGGATACTTTGCCAACTTCCTGAGTCGGTCTTATTATTTGGTGTAAGAGTTATTCTGCATCCCTCTCCATGGAACGATGTATTGCCTCATATAAAAGGGTCTAAAGGGTTCACAATCCTTCTGGGATATGAATGCTGGCAACATGAGACAATGAAAGGTCTGTGAATCTCTGCAGCTCTGGCCTTTCTCACTGGTGCCTATGCTACCACCTATTCCCTATTCCTGCAGGCATAAGCTCTTGTCCATGTGTGGCTTAGGGTGCGATTCTGGCTATAGTGCAAAACAAGGCCTCAGTTCCAATATGGCTGCTTATATCTAAAAGGGCCTCTAAATTCTCACTGTATTTTAAAGCTAAAGATTACACCACCCTCCCCGTACTGCAGCCCCTGGTGACACCCCCAGGCCTCTGCCGCATTCAAAAGCGATTGGGAGTGTGGGACAAACGTCTCCCCCTCCCAACACTTCCCCTGTGTTGGGCACTGACCTGGTTGTCTGCACTAGCCAGTCTTTTTTTCATACCCTGTCAGTGCTTAATTTGTAAAAAATATAAATGCCAGGGCCCAAATATTTTCTAGCACTCCTGTGACACTGCGGGTGGACAGTTTCCCACCGCTGCCACCACGCAGTGTCTACATATTTGGGGTTGCACCTGCTCCTTGTGGTTGATGGATGCATTGGCTATCACCACTTCATAATTAAAAAAGTGAGTCTGAGACAATAAGTGCAGGGGCTCAAAAATAATTGCCAGGGCTCACCCTGGCAAACACCCCCACAAATTAAGCAGTGCCCTGTCTATACAAAAGTTATCCCTGTTCTTTTGCTCCCGGCCTCAAGCCTTTTTTTGTGTTTTTATATTTGAACTTTAAATCTTGTTTTCTTTTACTCTTTCTTTAATGACTAGACATTTACAACCTTGAAGTGTTATCATTTACCGGACCCACGGTTAGACCGACCTTTGTGAGTTGTACACACTCATAGAAGGAGGAAGGATAGCTCAGGAGCAACCCGTATATCATGGAAGCAAGACAAGGAACAACATAGGTTCGAATCTCGATCTCGCTGGTGTTAAGCGCGTTATGAGTGAACGCTAACATAATAGAAATTATAAGCAGGGAGCAAATCAGCCCAGTGAGTGTTTTTCTGCTACACATTTTCCGCCACGTTTACCCCGTGCAGTTCCTGTATCTTCTCTTTAGTGGACGCACTAAAGTACACATTTTATCGCTGGGAGATGATTTGCTAGTTTTAACAGTTGCTGAAATCATATAAGTGCCGGGAAGCCTTGCAGTTAGCATATTGCCGTTTACGAGAAGACAGGCTTAGTATCATCTAACTTAACGGCAATCAGTAGATAAGAACTTTTAGAATGTGTTTTTCGGCCAAAAATGCTCGTAATGTTCTGCGGAACTGCGACTGCACAGAAGGCCGGCGCAGGCACCACACAGCCCATGTGCATTGAGCAGAGGCGGCGAAGCTCATGCGGGTCTTGCTTCTGTTCCTGGAAAGCTCCTTTGCACCGGGAAGGACGGTCAATGAGGGAGCGGGGTTCCAGGAAGCCAGCCTTCCCAGACCCCACCCTCAGCATCACAGACTGCTTAGAAAGCTTATCGGCAACGTCCACGGGGAATTGGCGGACGATATGCTGAACTTCACAACCTTTAGCCCCTCCAATGCCGAGGGAGGTCGCCCACCACGCCACTTATGATGCAGCCTGTTCAGGCGTTACCCAGGTCAACATTCCAACTCCCGATACCTTTCCTGTAAAATGGCCGACAATCACAAAGAAATGGATTGCTGGCTGCAGCTGCAACCACGCGCATTATGAGAGTCCAGTCACAAATGGTCACATTGCGGGGGCAGCACGTTGGCGCCAAAAATGGGCCTGGTTCATTCAAATCAAATCACATTTTCAGAAACAACTCCCCATATCGGATCAAAAGACACACTTAAGATAAAAGTGAAAAAAAGCTAATAAAAATTACATTTCTTCCTGGAGAAATACTTAAGCAAACGCGGAAAACAGGTTTTAAAAACGTGTGGCTTATTCCTGCAATCTCCACTGTTTAAGCAAGCAGTGGCAAAATGAATAGGTCCGGCTTGCTTTAAGGGTAGCAGGTAATAAAATCACAGCAAAAATGTTGCCAGTATATACTGTGGTTTGACCCGGTAAAGGTGTACCCCATTATACCATTTAAGGGGATCAGGGGATGCAGGGGTGTCCCCCGCTCCTCTTAAATGGTATAATGGGTCCAAGGGTTGCAGGGGTGTCGCCTGAATCCTTTACAGAATTTTGGCGCCAAAACCACTGTATTTTTGCCGTGATATTTTGCATTCACAGATATTTTTGCTGCGATTTTAAAACATGTAACCATTTTAAGTGTGTGTCAGCGGGGATGGGGAAGGAGCAGCTGGATATAGTGTAGATGAGTGGGTGAATATGGCTGTGCAGGTGGATGGCATAGGCGTAGCTAGGATTGTCTATAAAGTGTGGCCTGAAGCTAATGTAGTTGGGCCCAACGCAGTGACATTAACACCTGTAAATGCCCACACAGCGTTGCTGAGTGGTCATTTAGACATTTTGGGTGGGCCTTGCCCGCTCAGGGCCTACCCTGTGTACGCCTCTGGGCGAGTTGGTGAAGCCAATATAGAGCTGGAATAGACTGCACACGTGTCAGTGTGATTTTATCACTTTAAAATGAGTTGCTTCGTAAACCATATTATCAGGGCTATTCACTCATATAAGGGTGACAGGGTTTATAAGGACGAGTATAGTGTGGCGTTAATTGCTTTCTCAGTGCACTAGTAAACCGTGGTGGGAGAAGAAGCGGTGGCTCTACCTTTTACGCTTTATAGTTTTCAATAATGTCATGACTTGACGCCTTGTAGCAGCTGCTTCTCTTTAGAGTTGGGTCACTGACTGTCCACATTAGCTGTTGTACTGAAGGACACTTGCGTCCAGTCTTGGTACATTGGGTCTGTCCTATGTTGTAGCACTTATGATTCCAGCTCTGCATTCTGATCAGTTGACGCTCTTCACACCTTCAATCAACTTCCAGGTCTGCAAGAGTCCACCTGGTGCAAAACTGGCACCTCGTCTGTGAATTCTGTGGCCGCCGCGCGACTGCTTGTTTAGTAATCATTTATGCATTCAGCATTTCCACCGAAGCGCTGTGCATAGAACATTTGCAGATACAATTATTATTACCCAACCAAAGTTGCCGTCCCGGATTACCAAATAGGCAAAGTAGGCACCAGCCTATGGGACCCACTCCTTTTAGCGGCCCCGTGACAATGGATCAAAATAATATTGATTTGATCTTGAAATCAAATTACAATCAAGCTTTCTTAAACTGGTTCCAAAAGATAGAAAAAAATGAATCAACTCAAAGAAATGAAAACTTTACCTCAAAGACTCTATAGAGAAAATGCTGTATTATTGTGACGTACCCATTAACAACTTAATGTACATAAACCGGAGACATCAGATTCACATAACAGTTTGTCTCTTAAAGGTTCTCTTTCCGGCAGCTGTAAGTTTGTAAAAAAAAATGCGGTGCAAACCTACGTACGTCGAATGTACAGTAGTGATGGTCATATCCATCCAGCGGCTGACGTGCACACTACTTAGTTCACTTGTATCTCACTGGAACGCTGCACGCACACAAGAAACCACCCAGAAACGAAGCTTTCTGTGAGCTAGTGTGTTAGTGTGTAGCGAGAGTTCCGGCCCACTCTAGACTGTAGTAGAATATTACAGAGTAGAAGCTTCGAGAACACCGACGAGTATATATACCCGACGTCTGCATTACTCTAAGTTAGCTTTTCTGAGTTATAATGAAGTTTGATTAACTTCACTGTCTAATTTAACAATCGATGTTGTTAAGGCACTTTTACTCATTTTTGGCTGAGACTTAAAAATTATTTTATTTTCTTGAACAAGGCATAAACATTGTTTGTCGTTGCTCTTTTGTAGACCCATAATGTCTGCACCCGAGTTACAGTAATTGTCGAGGGGGCCCCGAAATCTCGACTGCCTACGGGCCCCCAAAGGATTTAATCCGGCACTGCAAAGTTGGTACTCGTTTAAAGTCCTCGGAAGCATCAAAGGCTGTGTTGGTTTCCTTGCTAGGTATTGAACCTGCAACCCCCAGGTCACACACAAATATCAACAGTGACTTCTAAACCCATTAAACCATCTTAACAGCTACGAGGCGTATCAGGCACTTGACTGGTACTTCCATGCCTTGTGTCCCCTTTAATCCATGCCCCCTTACTGGAATCTGACCCCTTACCTTACCCTTACTACCCCTTACCTGAGGTACAACGCGCCTTTCTGAGCCCGTACAGCAGATCAACTACGAATGTTGTGAGAACTTAAATCATCCCTTAGAAATAAGTCAGCCAATGATGCTTATTTTTGTTTACACACTACCAGAATAGGTAAAGGGTTCGGGTAGAACAATGCCATCCTTCTCTCTTAGAGTATGGATCCGATAAATATGTGAGCTGTGCTGTATGCGCAATTAATGCTCAGTCTGGAGTAGAGCGTGCCAGCCTGCAGCACACTTAGCCCCTCCCCGAGTTGGCATTAGTTATGTGCACAGTGCTTTAAGTGGGAGGCTGAATCGAGGGGGGGGCTCTTGTTAATGCGTGTGGCCTCACTGCAGGAGGGTGTACTTCGGCCATGCCCCCTTACCAGAGCCCCCCTTACCTATACCGGTGTGGGGGCCTGGTAAGAGAGCAGGAGAGCAGGGGCTCACTGGCATGTTTTACCTTTGGTGTGCCCAGTCCTTCTTTTCATTCCAGATCATGGTGTCCGGGCCTTGTTGGCAGGCTGCCTGGGGGAATGTGGGGTTAGGGGTGAGAGCCTGTGAATAAGAAACAAAAGCAGAGGCCAGGAGCACCAAAGGTATGACACCAGTGCACCCCAGCTCTCCTTCTGTTCCTTTATTAGGAGTTGACCCCCCTAGTCAACCTTTTAACCATGCAGCTCCTTGAGTAAAAGGGCTTCCTGCTGGGTGTTGGCTCTTTACTCAGAAACAGAAGGAAGGCTGGGTTGCCTGTCCTCTTCTTTTGTTTCTGCGTAAGGAGCCAGCACCCAGCCCATTTACCTGAAGTGCTGCATGGCTAAAGGGCTGGGGCTGTCTGCAGGTGTCAGCACTTCTGATTAGAAAAAAAAGAGAGAAATCAAAGTTTTTTCTTTTTGCTAATTCAAATGGCTGACACCTGCAGTTAGCCCTTTAACCGTGCAGCACTTTGGCTGTACCGGCTACCTGGGGGGTCAGCCTAGCTGGGGCTAGTCGATGGTGCCCCTGATAGCCAGGCCCAGTTAAAGCTTTGAACATGCCCTGAATAAGATCTATTTTGCGGCAGAACTGCATGCAGTAACGGCACACTGTGCTTTGCTGGTGCAGCTGAGAATGAACCTCACTTTTTCCCTGTGTAAGAAGAAACTCCATACTTTTGTATTTCAATAACTTTGACAACGGGACCAAATGAATTGGTGCAAATATGCATAGCAATGCAGATGGGGCGCAACATTACATGTCACTCAGGCCTTTATTCTATCATGGCATCCCCTTTTTCAACCCCTGCATTTCTTAACTCCTTTTAATGGTAAAGTGTCCTGGCAAGGCTGACATGAAGACGTTCAGTGCTAAACAGAACAAATGCACATACAACTAAACACGTATGAAATTTGCAAGGTACCCACGTGCCTCGGGCTAGACTCTTGCTCAGCAAACTAAATAAAAGAGTCCAGAGTTTTCCGTGTCAAGATCCTTCATTCCAAGATTCCTTTCAACCCATGCAGCAGATAGGAGACAGACAGTCCTACAACGCGCTGCACGACTAACCCCTCGCTTGATCACATTGTAACTAGACATATTAACATTATATGCATGTGACAGTCCCTTGCACATGTTCTGAGTGATATGCTCGAAAACGTGTTCATGGCAGTGCTCTGGAGTGATCCGTGTTGCTCACTCTAGAACTAATGGCATGGCATGTGCGACACAAGACAGGGCCGTGTACCTTATCAACAGGTGCCTAGTCAGCAAAGGTTTCTTCTGAGAGATAGTTGAAGCCCGTAAGTGGCACCAATAACAAAGCTGCTAACCACGGGCAGAATGTCACAATGGTGTCGCACAAGCCCTGTCAGTATCTAAGTGTGGCCGTAGCTGGAGCCAGGCTCCTTGCCTGACGCCTGCAGGAGCTGGAGTAAATAGGCTGCCTGCAGGCTTCTAAGGCTGGCACAGAGTCATGTGACCTGTATCTAGAGTCTGAAAGGGTCATGTATATGACACTGTCCACGGGCTGCAGGGACCTCTTAAAACCTCTGATAAGGCAGTTTAACAGGGTACAGCCATGGCCATCCAATCCCAGGAGTGGCGTGGAGGAGTTGAGAGGGGCCCCTAGTTTCAATCTCCCCAGAGTACCTGATCAGGCACGACTACTGGTACCATTGTCTCTGTCCCAATGCCTAGCAGCTTCTGTCCTGGCCAGGTTATTTTCTTCTTTTTCAGAAAATCCTAAATCCTGCAAACAGCTGCGCTTGACAGGAATCGTGGATGCAGGGAAAGAATACCAAGTACAGAAAAACTCAAACCACCACTACTAGAATGCACCTTTGCTCAAATGGAACAACAAACGCTCATTTATATAAAGCTTTTGCTTTCGCCAAAGGGCTTTACATAGAACATATTTACATAGAATATCACCCAACTAAAGTTGGTACTCATTTATCAACCTCGGAAGGATGAACGACTGAGTTGACCTTGGAGGGAATCTAAACTGTGACCTGCAGATCACACACAGATCACAGCAGTGAGCGCACAACCCGTTGAGCTAGCTTACCGACATCCAGGGCTACCTGATCATCATATCTACCACCTCTGGAGTAAAACTGTGCGTAGTACCCGTGAAAGGTCACATTAAACTCTTTCTGCGTAGTTGCTAGGGACCTGTCCTCTTTACCATGCCATGCCAGTAGGTGACCAGACTTATCACCCTCCCCATTGTATCATGCATGAAAATTGTTTAAATTCAAAGTTTCCCAACATTTCCTGAGTCTTGTGTTGTATATTCAGTTTACTGGAAAGATCAGCTCCCCGGTGGCCAAATGTTCTCCTCCAACTCCTTCAGTGTGCTGGCTAGGGTTGATTTCACCCCGAATGTGGTTGCTATACAGGTGCCTCTGATAGTTACTTCAAAGACCTCCCAAATCATACACAAATCCTTGATTGACCCATTGTTGTGTTCGACAAAGGCTGTATTAGCCTCCCTAATTGAGGCCCTGTATGCTATGTGTGATGAATCCTCAGATGTCACCACTTCTCCCCTAGGGGAGGCCCCTTCCTATGATGCCAGGGAGTTGAGGCTGCTACCCGATAGTGCCCCTGGGGGTGGTACTCAGGAGGTGGATCTCATAGGGAGGGAAACACTCTATGTGATGAACGATGCCCTGGGGAAAACATGGTATCCCCATAGCCCACCTAATCCTAACACACCTTCCTAGCCCCCCTACCTGTAACACCTTCCCATGTGTACCCATGTACCTTTGGCATACCAGTAATGTAGAAAGTACTCGGATGAGGAAGAGTGTAAACTCCAAATGGGACTTGTATCCCTTAGGACTGAGATGAAGGAGAGACCATCTAACCCAATGGGAGTTCGCAAGATCAGTACTGGGACGAGAAAGAATTGCAGAAGAATGAAGATCACCTTCAGGAACCATTGTGTGCGGTCTGATCATCATAGACATTTTATTGGTCAGAACATACCTGAAATAGAAGAGGGAAATCTGACAGGCAGAGAGATCCTCCCTCGAGGAATCTGAAGCCTCATGAGCCGCTGGAGGGACTGGGATGCTGAAAGTGCAACGAACGGGATGCTTGCCCGCCGGCAGAGGCATCCCTGACAGATCTACTGCAGTTGAGGAGAAGAAGGAATCTAGAGCTCGGGCAACTGCTGGAAGAAGGAGTTGGAGCGCGTTCTCCACGCAGAGCATGCCCAAAAGCAGGAAGCTGCTGCAGGGAGAGAAGGAGGTGCCGTAGCGGGAGCAAGAGACCCAGAAGCCGCGAACAAAGACTGGTGAGCAGCCAGAGAAGGGTTGGGACACTGGAAGGCTTTCTGGGAACCCCGAGGGACCGTACCACACTGAGACATGGGCCTGGGTCCCACACCCACTAAGAGGTAACATCCAGAGTCATCTTCTCCATGACAGTCCCTGGCTGATTGGAAAACCACGGCTGCCTGACTACGGGATAAAGAAGTAAGTCTATAAAAAGCAGTCGAGGACCCAAGAGAAAGTCGTACAAAGGGGTTTGGGACCCAAGAAAAAGAAAGCCATACAAAGGAGTATGGGACCCAAGAGCAAGAAATACCTACAAAAAGGCTCTGGGACCCAACAGAGAGAGGCAGTCTCTGGCAGATTGGGAAACCAGGGCTACCTAGACTAAAAAAGAGAAAAATTAACTAACGTCAAGAGGGTCTGGGACCCAACAAAGGGAATACCGGGCAGGATAGTGAACTGGGTATAAGTCCTAAGAAACATGAAGAGCCAAGAAGGATCTGGGACCCACACATAATAATGAACTGCCTCCGAGATCATCCTTACAGTCACAGTACCTGGCAGGATAGTGAACCTGGTGGGCTGTGAGCTTGTTGCACGCTGTAGAGAGAGTTGGAGGAAGCCCAGGGGAAGAAGAGAGAAATACCCGGTGTTGTTGAACATTGTACAAAGAGCCAAGAGAAAGGATTTATTCTCTTGGCACAGTGAATATTGGCAAACAGGCCAGGAGAAGAAAGGCGTTTGTCTGGGCATTGAGAAAACTTGTGAACATCAGTAGGGGGAGGGAGTCATCCCCCTAACACTGTGGAGGAACGGGACGTTTTTGTTCAGAGTTCCTTGCTGGAAAACCCAACCCAAGCAATCCTTTTTGAAACTTCGATTTGCAATTTCTGAGAACATTTCGTTTATGCATCCTGTGGAATTGAACTTTGTCCGTCGTCCAGAAGAAGGGAGCCATTCTTCTGAACCAGGATGATCATCTCTTTTTCTTAGCTAGGTTTCTAGTGTAAGAGTCTGAAATAGGTTTTTTGGATACAGGACGTGAAATTGTTTGCTTTATATGGACATCCTGACTGATTCCTTACTATTGTTTGAGGTAGGAATCCCCTCTTAGAACTAGGGTCAGACAGGGTTTTCTGTTTTATTTCCTCATTAATAAAAGTCTATAGCCAAAAGCATGGCACCTGTGTGTCAGTCTCCTATTTGTACACCTTTAAATATGTCTTTGAGTGACTCTGCCCAGACTCTCCAAGTTGTAATCCTCAGCTTGGCCCGATCCCATGTTCATGTTGCTAGGAGGGGTGCGTGATCCGGCAGCAATTCCTCTGACTACTTTGTCTTGAAAGGAGTGGAAGCGCTCTCTACCTGTAAAAATATAATCTACCCACATGTGAGATACATGTGGGTGTAAGTACAATGAGAATTCAGAGCAATCCCCATTACTTCCTCTCCATAGCTCTACCAGGTCTAGATCTAGTACAACTTGTTTTAGGGAGGCAGCGGCCTGAATGTTATAGACCCCCTTATTATTTGATGAATCAATATCCAGGTTTAGTGGACAGTTGAAATCATCTCCCCAATTAAACATATTCCCCCTGTGTTCTCCAATGATACCGTCCACCTTGGACAATATATACTGTTGTCTACATTTGGTGCACAGGAATTGATCACACATATCTCTATACCTTCCAGCGAACCCACCAAGCTATCGTTGAACCCACCATGTCTCTAATTTGTTTGCAAATGTGTATTGGGGTACCTTTAGCTATCCAAATCAGAAGATCCTGTGCATACATAAGTAGCTGGACTCACAGATTTCCCATTCCCCATTGTGCATGCAATGTAATTAAATCTGTTTGCACCATGTGGGTCTCCTGCAGGAGAATCATGTGTACCCCCATTGTTTCAGAAATGCCTTAACCGGCTTCTTCTTGGAGCATTTGTCCAGTCCCTACCATTCCAGGCTAGTATTCTGATTTCCCCCATCGATTAGCATTTCCCTTCCCTGCTGTTTGACTTTTCCACAATACCAGGGAGTAAGCGGAAGACCGTTGTGGGATACTAGCATCAGGACTATGAAGACATCTCTTGCTTCACCAACAATGTTAAATATTTTAAATAATCCCCCCTACTGCTGAACCCCACCCAACCATTTCCCACCCCTGTCTCCCACATATACAACCAACATACTATCCAACACACTCCACTCCTGAAATCAGGAGTATATATGAAATACCTCCAGACTACACCTTGGAGAAACTTCAGCAGTCCTATCCGACCATGTCAGAGGGTACCGGTAATTCCTCTCAGCTGGGGAATGCAAGCCCAGTCTAAGTCGCCCACTCTCCACTCCATCTTCCTGCTCCTCCTAAAAGTCGCTCCCTCTTGTAGCATCTTGAAAATCAGCTCTTGTACCCAGACGTTTCCTAATCAAGAATGAGTGGGTGTCCATGATGTCTTGGTCACTGTTCCCTACTACCTTTTTGATTGCTGCATTGGAGAATTGACTTTCCGCTCTCCACCACTTGTCTGTTCAGGGGCATAAGGTTTTTGGCCATCAATGCTTCCCCAGCATTCATCCATTTCCGCATGTGCAGTCATGGCCCATACCCCTTGAGCAGCTTCTTCTCAGTTCCGTACTTGACATTTGCTATCATCCAGGAGAATTCAGAATCCCGTCAATCCCATGCCTCTTGAAGAGTGTTGCAGAACCATTGTTTTGAGCCCAGAATGATTTTGAATTTGGCTTGGTACATCAGCATGTATGGGATGTTGTGCATCCTCAGCGTACGTTTTATTTCATCAAAGTTTTGTCTTTGTTATTGGATGATTTTGTATAGTCCGGGAACATCATCACTGCACTTCTGTCTATATTCACTGCTCCATTACATGTGGCCAGTTTCAATATGGCATCACAAGCTCTAAACGTGAATATCTCAGCTGCTATTGTTCTGGACCTATATCCCGGCGGTGGTACCTTTGCTGGCACACAATGGGCTATTTCAACCGCAACCCATTTGTGTCTTGCAGCCATTTTTCTAGAAAGATCCCTGTTCAATCTCATTCCACTTCCTCTGGTAACCCCACAATTCGGAGATTGCATCACCTGAAATGCCCTGCCGCATCTTCTGCCCGCAGCTCCAGATCGTGAGTCACTTGGGCTAAGTTCAGGACTTCCTGAAGGTGACTACCTCTTGTTCCATGGTGGTTGCTTGAATGGTTGTTGACTCCTCCAATTGAATTTGCTGTTCTGCTATTTTCCGCACACCTGCGCTGAAGAGGTTCACATCCACCGCCATTTCACCCATCTTGCTTTCGAGCGCTGTCCTGTCCTTGACTCATGGTTCTCGGCTTCTCCATTTGTCCGGTGCCGCACTCGGTCCATTGGCACCTAAGGAAAATCAGCAATTGTGATTTTAGCCGACCGCAGAATATATAAGACAGAATTAATGGAGGAGTGGAGCAGGAGCTTGGGGCCGCACATCTACATGCTCCAGCTACTGCCCACCTAGACCAGCAGACTACGCTGTTAAGTCCCTAGGAAGTCCCTGAGGGAGTAAGTTAGATAACACTCTTATCTTTAAGCCACCTTAGAGAGATGGATAGACTCAGTAGGGGTATCCTGGCTGCAGTCCACCGAACTCAGGGAGTCTGGGCTCGGGAAGTGGAAACCCACTTCAAGGTTGTGGAAGTTGTAGGCACCACCCGAGTCTGGAAACGCCAACAGTCTTGAATAGACAAATCTTTCAACTAAACTAAACAATTGTAAATGTTGTTGTTGTTGAGAAGTTAATTTAGCGACTTGTCACACTAAGCACAAAAGGGTGCCGGGAGGGTATTGGGAGTAGATAAGTGGCATCAAGAAAGGGATGAGGAAGTATTGGGAAAGTCTCTCAATGGTGTACACAGGGGATTTACCCATTTGAATGCAGGCTGTAATTGGAGCTAAGCTCCTTAGTTTAGGGCTGCTGCAGGAGAAGTACTGAAGCTGGCTGCATAAGGCATGTGTGACCATTTCAAAATAAATATTTATTTACTAATACACATTATAATGCAGCAGAAAAATGAAAAACATCAATGACTAAGGAGCAGGGAAACAAAACATGCTCTCAAAAGCATCATTCAACAGATTTTTCTTTCAAGGCATCCCAATACACAATGTTTGACAGGTAGCATAGAAGTGAAAACAAATCCATGTACATGCAACACGGAAAGTAAGCCTGTCCCTTGCAGATGGCCACTCAAACAACAGTGCTTTGAGCAGGATTCATTGGTTATGCATGACCCTGCCTCCAACGGGTAGGGGAACTCTTTTCTTATATGATATGACATTTATAACACACCTATACACAAGTGTTTCAAGGCGCAACGCGGCAAGGGGGGAATAGAGGGAAGACGGAGACAACGATCCTACTAGGCCAAGTGTCATTCAGATCGCACAAGTTCAGGGGAAGGGGAAAGGTGCAGGGTGGGAGGGGTTGTCTGAAGTAAACTGCACTGAGAATGGGTGTGTGTGGCTGGCTAACATACCCCGGAGCAGACAATGGGGGGTGGCGTGAGTTGGTTTGCTGCTACATACTGGCACTTACTGTGCTTTCTCCCCATCTGTTGCCTCACCCTGGCGTGGTGCAGTGAGTTGTGGTGCATTGTTGTCAAAATCTCCCAGTTGAGGACTTGTCTTTCTATGACCACATTGATGTTTCGCTGATTTCAGGCAACTGTCTCATGTGTGAAGGTATTGAAATCCGGGGAAAGGGGTGGGGTGTCCAAATGTTATGGAGCCAGTAATGTCCAGAGAGTCCTAACGAGTAATTGTGCAAAACATGGTGCACATTGGTGAAACAGTGTGGAATTGTATAAAGAACAACGCTTAGCCAAGGCACAAACTCACACATTTATAGTTTTTACTGGAATCAGGGAAAAGGGTGGGGTGTCCAAATGTCATGTAGCCAGTAATGGCGGGAGGGTCCTAACAGGTAACTATACAAAATTTGGTGCAGATTGGTGAAACAGCATGGAATTTTATAAGGAACAACCCTTCACCAAGCCACAAACCCACAAACAAATGTTTACTTTTGCTGAAATCCAGGGAACGGGGTGGGGTGTCGAAATGTCATGTAGCCAGTATTGTCCAGAGGGACCTAACAATCTGCACCAATCCTGCAGAAATCTGCAAAATCTGGTGCAGATTGGTGAAACAGTGTGGAATTGTATAAGGAACAATGCTTCGCCAAGCCACAAACCCACACATTTTCACTTTTATAGATATTTTTATAGATATAGATTGATAAAGGAAAATACATGTGGATTCATCAATACAATAATGTAACTCATTTATATAGGGAAATAGGGAGTTAGATAAACAGAGATTTTGAATTACAGGAAATGCTATCAGAAACTCTCTAAAGATCCACTAACGGATTGTTGAGCTCCTTTCAATCTCTCCTTGACAAATGGTATAGGAAAGGACTTCTTAATAAGGATGAACATAATTTCTTATTAGTTAAACATCCTATGATAGCAACATTGTACCTATTGGTCAAAGTGCACAAGAATCGATTAAAACCTCCAGGAATACCTATCTCTTTTGCACTAGCTTAACCACCTATGTGAAAGATACTGGCAATGTGTGAAATAGATTACAACACATCCCTTGGGAGGATAATTATTTTTTGGTATGTTAGATGTGACATTATTGTACACTGCGAGTAAACATGCTGATGGTCTAAAAGCAGCTGGCTATTTTTTACGTAATAGATCGGCAACGTTTTTCAGGCTTAACATTATGCTGCTTGAAATGATTGAATTTGTGTTGGAACATAACTATTTTCTCTTTAATGGCGATGGCTTTCTACAACTAACGGCTCTGCCATGGGCACAAAATTTGCACCAGCATATGCAAACTTGCTGATGGGATATTGGGAAGAGTTGCATGTTTTCCATCATCCACAACATATTTGGAATAAGAGCATAGCCGTTTGGCTACGATTTATTGGTGATTTGTTTATAATTTGGCAGGGAACTATGAGCGATCTTCAATCTTTCTCTAGGCTTCTGAATGACAATGGGCCCCATTCCGAGTCCGGCGGCAACCGAGCCCGAAAAACCGGCAGATTACCGCCGGACTCATTACCGTTCCGCCTTCGTGATTCCCGGAATCACTGGGGCATTCCAACCCGGTGACCCGGTAATTCCGGAGGCGGAATTCCGTAAATCCCCATTCCCATGGAGTCCGATCCAAACTCGAATACATCAGAAACATGCTTCTCGTAATTCCATTCTACAAGCCTATTCTTGTCATTCCCCAAGCACCATCAGCAACATTCCATATGCCGAGTTTTGTAGGGAAAGAGGAATGTTCACGTAATTCATACTTTGAAGCTATTTGCACAGACATGTGCATTAGGTTCTCCAATAAGGCAACCATTGGCCAAGTGAAGAAAAAAGCAAATTCGCGCATGAGGTAAGATTTACTGAAATCGAACAAGGCTGAGGTTTCTGAATCTGGGAATATTATGTTTTAGGTTTATTACCTCTTATGGACTACAAGCCAAACAGATCTATTAGACCCTAAACAAACACTGGCATCTATTGTGTAAAGATGCAGATATTAAGTTACTTATAGATATGGCAAACATATTGGGCACATAATAACTAGAAGGTATCTATTATTATTATTATTATTATTATTATTATTATTATTATTATTAATATAGTACTTATTGTCCATCATTCTGAGTTTGGAGGTAATCATGGCGCTATTTGCGGGACCGGTAAGTCCCCATTGAAAAAGCCATTCCCCATTCCCATTTCAGCCCCCATAGGCTCAATGGGAAGGGGGAAGGCACTAATAATGGTACCGCAAATTGCGGTACCATTATTAGCTCTGAAGTCCCTTAATGGGCCCTGTCCATAACACCTGGTAAAACCAGGCATTAAGGAAGGGACCCACTAAGGGACCTCGGAATAGGGCGCAAAGGGATTATCGGCACCGATGTCCTTAACGGTGCCTGGCATCCCTTTGCGCCCAACTCGGAATGAGGGCCATTGAGTGCGGACATAGCGTTGAGAAGCAACAGAGTGCTTTACCGAGGTATACAACAATACAGATACACAGATATACAACGGAGCGTTACAGATGCATAATGGAGCACTTTTCAGAGGTAACAACAGAACAGATATACAGCGGGAGGTAGGATACAGAGGGGCAAAGTGGAGGGGTACAGTTGTAACAGATGGTGGCAAGCAGAGGGGTTGACGACGTCTAGCGAGGCAGTTGTCGCCGGGGGGGGCGATGTTATGGCCTAGGTATTGAGGAGGAGAGACTCCTTGAAGAGGTGGTTCTTGAGTTCCTTTCTGAATTGTAAAACCATGGGGGTGAGTCTGAATCTGACAAGGAGGAAGTTCCATAGTCTTGGGGTGTAGACAGAGAAGGCTTGTTTTGTGGTTGATTCCTTTTTGCAGTGGCAGTATTTCAAGTCTGCGCGTTTCCTGGCTTCTGGTAGTGTGCTGTCCCCGGAGATGCTGAGTTTCTCCACAAAATAGCTGGGTGACTAGGGGGCGACTGCTTTATAGATGATGCAGCAAGACTAGAAGGTGATTTGTGGATGCAGTGGGAGCCAGTGAAGGTCGATGAAGGCCGGGGTGATGTGGTCGTATTTGCATAGACCCTTGATGATGTGTGTGGCTGCATTTAGGACACTTCTCAGGGGCAGAAGGGAGGATGACAGGAGGCCTTACAGGAGGGTATTGCCCCCATCCAGGTGGAATAGGACCAGTGCTTCAACGGTTGACCTAAAGCTGTCCGGAAGGGAGGAAGGGCATGAATTTCCACAGGAGAGAGAGACGATACCAAGCTATCTGAATTTTCTTTGCTATCTGTGTCTTGAAGGAGAGGTGTTTGTCGATGTGGAACCTGAGGGACTTGGTGCAGAAGGTGAGATCGGATGTGAAGCCCTCAGGGTTCATGGTCAACAGCCAGGTCTGTATGTCTGGGTGTTCAGTTTTGTTGGTGAGGAGTAGGAATTTGGTCTTGGAGGGGTTAAGCTTCAAGACTGCACTGGACATCCAAGACTGGATCAGCGAGAGGATGTGGATGTCCTTGTTGGAGTCGATCTTGAGGTATAGCTCTGTGCCATTGGTGTATTGATGGATGTGAATGTTGGGTGTGGCGAGGAGGGCTTCCAGCGGCTCCATGTATAGATATAAGATCACTGGGGAGAGGACTCCACAGGTGACAGGTAGCATTGGTGATATAGAGGAGTCCATCTGAACAAACTGCTGGCGATTGGCGAGGTAGGACTTGAACTAGCATAGGACAAGATCACTGACCCACATGCACCGGTGTAGGGTGTCCGTCACTGCCTGGTGGTCTACTGTGTTGAAAGTGGGTAAGAGGTCGAATAGAACTAGGAGGCAGGGATGGATGTCATCAAGGATGTTGAGGGTGTTGTTGACCACTTGTAAGGTTGCTGTCTCCGTGCGGCATCTGGGTCTAAACCCGAATTGGTAGGTTTGGAGAAGATAGTTGGTGTCGATGTGTAGCTGTAGTGCACGGCTATCACTTTCTCAATGACCTTACCTATGGGTGATGGGGCGATAGTTACCTAGGTTGTTGGGATCCAGAGTGGGTTTCTCTAGAAGAGGGAGGATTTGTCCTGTTTTTAGGGTCAATGCGAAGGTGCCTTGAATTAGGGAGGTGTTGATGATATCCAACTAGGGAAGCAGAGCTTCTGCATGGTGGGTCTTAAAGATGGATGCTGGGAGGATGTTGTCTGTATACTATATGGCTTTGAGGGTGGCTACGGTTTCTACAAGGTCCTCTGGAGAGGGTGTCTTGAACGTTATCCATGGCGTGGAGGTTCCACGAGGAGGGAAGCGGGGTGGGTGTGTGGATGCAGAGCTGGTGTCTTGGTGATCTTGTCAATGAATGTGTTGATGGCAGTGGATTTTTTGATGGAGTGTGGTATAGCTGGGTCGGGTACCAGTATGATGCAGCGCTTAACGGCTTTTAAGAGGGCTCTGCTTTTGTTGTCGGTTTCTGCTATGGTGTTCTGATAATAGGAGTCCTTAGCTGTGTTGATTAGTTGTCGGCAGGTTTCACTGATTTCCTTGAGGAGTGTCAGGTCGGTTGAGGTCATGGAACGGTGCCATGTTTTCTCTTGTTTCCTGATGACTCTTTTCCTGAGGTTGAGTTCTTGCATGTACCAGGGTGCTGACGGTTTTGTTTTGCAGGTACGTTGTTTCAGAGACACATGTCGGTCGAAGGAGGATGAGAGGGTGGCGTTGAGTGCTTCCAGTAGAGAGTCGCAGTTTAGTTGGGGGTGTTCGGTCTATGTGAGGTAGAGGTTGGTGAGGTCTTCCTTGAGGGATTCTTCAGAGGTTTTTGAAGGACCTGAAGGTTTCTGCTGCGAGTGCTTGACTGGGGTGGTGTGCAGGATGTTGAACAGCATGGCCAGGAGGTCAGACCAGTCAAGCGGGAGAGGAGAGCTGTAGTGGAAAGAAGGCAGTGCAGTGATGATTAGTTCAAGGGTGTTAGCTTTCTCATGCATTGGGTCTTTCATGGGATGTGTGAGGCTGAAGCTTACGAGAAGGTTGAGGAGAGCTTCCTTCATTGATTTGGTGGCCTTGTTGCCTTGGAGGTTGAAGTCGCCTAGATAGATGTTGTTGGCATGGATGAGGGGCATGGTAGTGACCAGGTCGGTAAAGTATCCAATGAACGCAGTGTTGGGTTTGGGTGGTCTGAAGATGAGATGGAAGGGGACTGTATCTGTTGGGGAGAGAGGGAAGTGGCAGGAGAGGACTTTGAAAGAGCCAATGTTATCGACGTCAAGTCTGGTGCATGGCCCCAAGATCTTGTGTGTGACTATGAGGCTCTGCCTGTCTTGTTCGCTGGTCTCTGTGTTGGATGCCGTAGCCGTTGGGGACAAGGAAGTCTAGGATGTGGGAGGAGGTGGGTGTCACCCAGGTCTCAGTGATGAAGATGGCGTGAAGGTCATGTGTAGTGATGAGGTCAGTGATGTCTGTTGCATGGGTGATAGCTGAGTGATGTTGGTAAGCATCAACCTCTGTGTTGTGGACAGTGAGGGGATGCTGATGTGCTTGAGGCTGACATGGGTGTGGTTGCTGCATTGCAGAGTTCATGTCTTAGAGCAGTGGTCTTCAAACTTGTTTGGCCTGGGCCCCCCCTGAGCAAAATTTGGGCAGGCTGGACCCCCCTAAAAGTGCCAGATGGACAGTATGTAGAAATGGCTATGAACTATCGTGTGCCGTCACCTCACCCTACTCCCAGTACAGACCCCGGGCTCTCCTCACCCTGCTCCCACCACTAACCCAGTGTTCCCGCCCATCCTGCTCCCACCACAGTCCCATAACACAAGCATACATGCATCCATACACATATTTAAATAAAAAATAAATCACCATAAACATATCTTCTGTAGGGGCCTGCACTTGGTTGCTAAAATGACCTGCTCCAGGTTGCTCTGCACATATGTGCGAGGAGGCGCAGGAGCACCCCCTCGCACATACATACATGCAGTACCACATTCAGCATTTCCAATGAGCTATGCAATGCTGGCAAAGCAAAACGCCCCAGCGTTGCATGGCCCAGTGATCATGTGCGGCTGGGGACCTGATCTGTCAAGGGCAAAAAGTGTTTCCCTTTGACAGTTCATCCAGCCCAGGAGCACTCTCTCCTCCGGGAAAAGCAGCTGAGGGAGTGTTCAGTGTTTCACTGAGCTGGCTCCTCCGCTCCTCCATAATGGGTTAGGGGGCCAGTCGGTGGATGCCCCCTCACCCATTATGGATGAGCCGCCAGGCTTGGACTGGCCTATAGGGCGATAGGGCGATGACAGTACCACAAATGCAAAATGCTAATGTAGGGCAGTCAAAATGGGACACTTTATTAGCCAATGTGAGCCAGTTTGAGGAGTTACTTCACTATAGGGATGTAACGGTATAACGGTATACCGTTAAAGATACCGTGAACCACTCAATTGAACAATAATAACCGTCACATTGTTTATACCGGTATACCGTTCATACCGTGAAGTGTGCTTTTCAATCTGATTTGGAAAGGCTGCAGTAAGCAAGTGCTGCGCAGTCTTGGTCTTGCACTGATGTGCCATCTGCCAAGTAGTTTCAGTTGGAGCAGTTTTTAATGCCATTCCGTAAACCACACGTGCCTGACACAAAATCAATATGTTATCAATAGGAAGAATAAATACAGTGCCAAGAAAGGGAAACGGTTTACTTTGGGTTGGCGGCTTTGGGGTTTATATATTTATAATGATGTTTGCTAAAAATATGACAGTGGGGGATTTCCCTGGTTCTATCATTGAATTTACATATAATAAGTCACGCTGCGAAATTCACTCATCTCTGTGGGTATTCCCTGCTGCCATACCAAAGGGTAACATGTCCGTGATTACATGAACACCTTTTGGCCCGCAAGGAAACTAATGGCTGTAACATAAAAAGAGTGTGCGTGTGTGTGTGTATATGCACACAAGCTTATACTACCATCAGCCTCCGTTGATCTGTGGCATGCAGGTTATGAAGATGGCAACATGTTCATCTTCACCAGTAGCCAGTGGGGGAGCTAAAAGCCAAAATGACGACTTAAGAAAAGCTATTCAGTTTGCTTTGCCAGTCGCAGCAGGCCCCCCCCCTCCTCCTCTCCACATGTGTGTTTGGTGGAAGCAAGGGGTGGCATTTCAGTGGAATGTATGTTGAAAAGCCCATTTCTGGCCCTGGGTGCCTGGTTTTGTTTGTGATGATAAATCTGACAATTTATGACCTTTTAGAAAATATTTGTTAAGATTGGTTAACTCCACCTGCTATACCGTGATAACCATGATATACCGTCATTTGGCAAGAAGGTTATAATACTGTCATAAAACTAATACCGTGACACCCCTACTTCACTATGCAGCTAGTAGTTTTGACTATTGTTGCTGAATAAATATTCTTTAAATATCACAATTTGTTTACATTTTAACAAAAAACATCCCCTTGGGTACTATTCAAACAGTCTGTGACTAAAGGACTGAATATCCATTTGCAACTGCTGGCCACTTTTTCATTGGTGCCTAAGGCCGTTCTATAGTCCAGTCTGACCTCGTGTGCTTCCCCCGCCCATTTCCTCGAATGTAAAAAAAAAAAATGTTTTACATTTCATGCTGGGCTCTCGTGCCCCTCCCCCCCAGGGTGGGGCCGCGCCCCCCTGTGGCGCACCCCACACTTTGAAGACCTCTGTTTTAGAGGAAAAGTGTTGTTGTTGTTGTTGCCTGGTGATGGTGGGGATGGCCTGTGGGGACTGTCGGAGAAAACATATGTTGATGCATGCTTACCTGTTGTCTGAGCAGGGGTCCAGGCCCTGGGTCCTCCGGGTCCAAACAGGAATGGCCCTCTTCTTCATCTGCCCATTACTTCCTCTGCCCTTCTCTTCGGATGCCCATGCAAGAGATGCCCTTGATATAAAAGTTAAGAGTGGAAAGAACGAGGCAGGTCTAAGCAGGTGGGTGGGGCTTAGACCATGTGACCTAGATCCACTTGCACCTGCTCACCAACTGCAAAGGAAAAGAGGCAGGAGGGCTGCTTAAGTAGGGAAAAAGGGCAGCAAAATAAGAAGTCACCAACAGTTTAGCAGTGATTGACAGGTGGGTGGGACTTAGGACATGTGACCTTGATCCACTTGCACCTGCTCACTACCAATCTAGAAATCCCTAAACAAGTAAATTGGCACCAACAATAGGTATGTTGTGCCCCATGTGGCTTGCAGAGTCTGTGGACACATAATTAAAAGCTTTTACATTGACATCAAAATATTCACAGACATACTCCAGTTATCTATTAAAAACAAAGAATTAATCATAATTCCAACCATTTTCATGCATTTATATACAAACTCACCTCTCTTTATGTAGCCAATTTAAACTGACCATCTCTTTCAAATAAAAGCTTGCATACTCTACTATTCTCTGTTCTTTAGCACAAATTCCACTAATTTTATAGCAGTTAGAGCTAAGCTTGTTTTTTCCCCTAATAAAACTGATTCCCACCACTTTTCTGCTGACAGTGATGTAATGTCTCGTATGGGCCTCCTAGAATCTTTATCGCACTTCTACTAAGACTTTGCATGAGGTTACTAAATGGAGCAACGTTTCCACACTACCCACACCCCTACAATATCTACATTGTGAATTTTCCAAGTCAATTTTACTTCTTGCTAATTGGACTTCTTGCGTAGCCAAAATATTCAACCTACATCTAAACAGAAGGTCTCTCTAGCATGCTGACAGGAATTTTTGGAGATAGGTTGGAAGTTGATTCATGCCCCTTTGCTCCATACTTAATATTGGTCTCAGTGTATCCCTACCCCTGCCTTGGATAGTCTCTATCCAGTCTAAATCCTGTAACTTTCTTTTCACTTTTAACGGATTGGACACTAGATCTCCCAGTCCAATTTCCCTATCCACCAGGATGGCCTCCACCTTCGATCTTCATCGGATCAGACCCCCTTCTTGGTCACCCTCTTCTGTACTGAGAATAGAAAAGGGGGTCGCAGTATCCACAAGAATACATTTCCTATATAATGGGATAGTTTTCCATAGTACCATTGAGGCCAGTGATTGCAACTGCAACTCATATTGTACAGCGATCATTGGTAGGGAGTTAGGCAACTTCAAAGTCTTCTGCCAAAAAAGCCCCTCCAATAATCCACAGACGTTCTAGGATAAATTTAACATTGCTTCCACACTGCCTCATTACGACCTGGGCGGTAAGGGATTACCGGTACCGGTAAGGGCACTGGTGCCGGTAATACCTTACCGCCCAATTAGGAGGTCCCTTTGTGGGTCCCTACCATAACGGCTGGTTTTACCAGCCGTTAAGGAAGGGACACGCAAAGGGACCTTGGAGGTAATTACGGTACAGCAAGTTGCAGTGCCGTAATTACCGCCTTTCCCATTCCCATTGAGCCCTATGGGGGCAAGAATGGGAATGGGGAAGGACCAATGGTGAATGGGGAATTACCGCCCCGGCAACCTTGGAATGGGCGGTAATTCCGCCATTCACCATGGCGGAATCCGGCGTCAACCATGGCGCTAATAGCGCCATGGTTAACGCCTGGGTCGTAATGAGACCCAAGATCTGAACAACTTTCTGCCAGTAGAATGTAATAAGCAGTCTCATAGAGTATTTACCATATCGTCTATCTAGCATCGCACCCTGTATTGCCAGCTTTTTTTAACTTTAGCCCTCAATGACAGATATTGACCTTTATCATCAATGTTCTTATTTATTACGACACCCAAATAGGTCATGGACCCAACTACCTCAAGTTCTTGGCCCTCCACTCTCCTCACAAACTCTGACCTGTATTTTTTCTTGCACCCACCACATAACCAAAATCTTAGATTTCCCCATGTTTAGCTTCATACCATTTTCTTTCAGATATTCACTAAAGGCATCCTCCTTTTTAGACCAATGGGAGTTTGGTCCAAAGAGACCAGGTCATCGGTGTAGAATACCCAGGGAACCTCAGTCGAATTTACTCTGGGAGCGAAGGCTCAGACTGCTATTTGGGATTCGGCAAGGTCAGACACATATAGACTGAAAAGCAAGGGAGCAGAAGTGCAACCCTGCTTCAGTCCACGATGTGTAGCAATTTTCCTTGATAACTGGCCTTTAGCGGATAACCTTATCTGAATCGAGGTGTCCATGTACAGGGCCTCCGTGGCCTCTACCAGGTCTGCAGGGCAATTCAATTTCCTCAATTTGGATCAGAGACATTCTCTATTTACCCAATGAAAGGCCTGTTCAAGGTCCATGAAGGCCATATACACACAAGTCCCTGACTCCAGTACCCTCTGCTTCAAGATGTTAATAACAAATAGATTCAGCGAGGTCCCAACTCCCTTCACAAACCCAGTTTGTCTTGCGTCTAATTTACCTGTCATGGTTGCCTATTCATTTAGATCTCTCAGTAGGACACTTGCACACAGCTTCCCCAGGTAATCTAGAAGGGCGATAGCATGATAGTGTACTGGAGAGACCCCTGGCCGGCCCATAGAGTCAGGGCTTTGCTCTGCAGTACTTTAAGACAAGATAGCTGCACCTTGAGATGGATGGGGGTGCAGGTTTTCTTACTCCAACACCAATCAATAAGGACAACTCAATGGTTTGGCAAAGGGGAGTCTGTTTAATGACAAGTACAAGAAATGGGGAAACAAGGAAATTAACAGTGATGTGATAGCCCGTCTTGCTTCAACTCCCAAGAACACGCACACAAAACATAACTTTTATACTCAAAACATGTCATAATCTGACGTGTAACACTCAAAAGTTAACATGCAATTCTATTGGTTAGGAAAAGGTAACTTTAATATAGGTGCTATATCTGTGTATGGTACCGGAGTGAGGGGATTGGGTAAATACTATCAGGTGGGCGTCTAATCCTTTCCTTAAAAAATGACTACTGTAGACGTCACTAAAGGTACGACGTCCTATTGATTCTATTAACTATAGGACCCTAGATTATTTGGTCCATTGTGATTGGGTTGGCATCAAACTCATGCATACATTTCCACTTTGCTTAGCAGCATGCAGAACGGGCAACCTGGTGCAGGGTGCCCTAAAATTCACCCGGCCTTCCCTCAATCCATCATTACTTTAGTGGCTATGTGTCAATTAGTTGGCTGTTGTCAGCCTCGAAACTGTGTCTTCTTGTCAGGAAAAGTTATGATATCTCTCTCTGGGAGGCTGCCTAGCGTAAGTGTGAACCTGTGCCTCTACTCGCTCGGCTGGTCACGTGCTAGCACACTATGGATTTACCTAGTTTCTTTCAATTTGTGCATTTGATTTTTGTTTCATCGCCACCTGCCTTCGCCTTCTTATCTCAATCCTTCAGAGGCAGGATATTCTGTTCTTAGCTTCAATTAAATGTAACTACTGTTCACTGTTCATGTTCTGTCCTGATACATTCTGGTTTCACCATCACCGTCTTGTGGCCAATGCTGGATTTTACTTTTATGGACTACATTGATTCGCGGTGCGTCACCCTTTCTCAACTCTCATGCTGGACCTCCTTTGCATCTTGTAGTTATGGTGGCCCTGAATCATGCTGTTCCATCTTTATCTTGTATCCTGGCTTGCAACATTATGTGTTACTACTGACTTCTACAATTGTATTCGCTCTCCTCTCTTGCTTCTTCACCCTTTTTGACTACTTACTCTCTGTTCACTCCTCCCCTCACCTCTCCCTTTTCCCATCTCCTCCTCTCCTCCCCTTACTTTCCTCTATGCACTTTCTCTATCAGAATTGTCCCTGGACCTACTATGATAGCAACCTCGTCTGTCGCTCCCCTACCCCCTTACTGTTTCCCCTCTCCCTCCAGCACTATCTGAAACTCTGTCAGGCCTAGTACGATAGTCACTTGTTTTGTTCCTCCCCTCCCTTTCTGCACCCCTCTCCCTCACCTTTTGTTTTCCTCAGGCTCTACCAGAAATGTCATCAGGCCCAGTACAGTAGTCGCCTGTCTGTTTCCATTTCCTTCCCACGCTCCCCCTCCCTTCCTTATCTATGTCTTAGCACTTGCACTATCTGAAATGTCATCAGGCCGAGTACGATAGTTAATTTCACATCCTTACTGTTCATGGCCTGTAAGAATGTCATTGTATTTTCCCTTGTTCCCTTCCTTGCCTTGAACCGCTTTGAAACACATTGTGTATAGGCGCTATATAAATAAACAATCATATCATATCGTATCATAGCTTCTATTGATATGACCTTGGCTTCCCTGGCTTCCCTGGCACGAGCTGCCTCTGCCGAGTTTCGATTCAGCCTTCTTTCCTCATGTTTGCTAGAATATGAATCTTCTTACGTTTGGTCTATAATAACCTGGGTTGCTTCTGTTTTTAGTGAAACGTGACTCACACTTCTATAACATGCTTCATTTTGAGGTAAATTGTGTACAATGACGCTTGCCGCTCTATTCTTCTACTTAGCATAGCAAGCTGCACTGTTTCCTTAGCTTTCTTGCAGTTACAAGCATATGTACAGGCATTTGCTGGTTCAATATCTTCATCCTTCTTACAGTTTAAGCTCCTTTGTGTTCTAACATCGCTTTCTTCTTATAGGTTCACGACATCCTTATTCATGGCATTTCGTCTCTTTGTGTCATCCTTCGGTCATCATATCTTTTATGGGTGTGTTAGTCCAGGCCCTCGTAACGTCACCATTCATCTTCCATTAAGGATTTTTTGGTTTCGTCCTGTACAGTACTTAAGCAATCTTCATTTCATTTTTTTTTTGCTGGTAGGGTTTTCTTAGTGGATACCTCACTGTTCATGGCTGTCTGGTTATTGCTACTTCAATAGCTATTGTTCTTCTGATAGGTACTGGGCAGAGCCCTACTGCGACTCTCTGCTGGTTTATTTGCTCCTCATACGTCACATATCTCGGTGTGAATGTTCCTGGTACTTCAAAATGGGCGACGGGAGCACAGGCTTTATTTGGGACCTCCTCTATACTAGTTTTTCAGATCCACCTGATCACCCTTCTTGAAGATGGGAACTATATTGGCTTCTCGCAAGTTATCACCACATGCTTAGTGCGCGTTGGCTGATTAAGCATGGTCACAACCATTCCTCCCCATATCCCTATGTACTCTTTTAGGGCCTGGTTAGACAGCCCATCAGGGCTAGCTGCTCTCGAAGTAGTAACACTACCTATCATTAATCTGGCTTCTTCCTCATCAAATACAAAATGCCAACCCTTTCCATCCCTCACTACTCCAGTTTGCTTTGAATCCTGAGTACTAGCGAACAGTGTGGAATAGTGGGATACCCATCTTTCTTCAATTACTACACCCATTGTGTACGCTGATGTAAAATTACCTCTGTTGTTCAGGAGTTCCCAAAGATTTCTTGTAGTCTTCCATCATTTATTCTGCATCTTTCTGCACTCTTCATGCCCTAGACACTCATAGCTAGTTACAATATTTTTGTTTCCTAGGTTAGATCTTCCTCTTCATGTTTGGACTTCTTTCCCGCCCTATCCTTCTGATATCCGCTCTCATTTCTCTTCTCATCCTTACCAGCATGTAATCATACACCTGTATTGGGAGTATATCTGTTTTTCCATCAGTGCTGCTCACTTGCTTGAAAGCCTTCAGGATCCATGTATATTCTACATTATTCGGGTTCTCGTCTACCACACATTCATATTGGTTAGCAATGTTTACATAATCTTGCCTAATCCTCAACCTATTTTTTCCCACAGGTTTCCTCTACCGGACCAATTTTTCCCAATGGCTAAGCAGGGTTTGGATCAAATAGGGAAATGGCCAAGAGGCCATGATCACTTGACAGTTGTTTTTCAATTACAAATCTTTCTATCATTTCACTCATATTCCTTGAGACAAAACAATAGTCTAAGCACAATCTCTGCAGACCTCTTTCCCATATGCAAGCACCAGGCCTGTCTCCTTCCATTTGGGCATTAATCATGCATAGTTCTCTAGATTTTATTTCTGAGGTCCAACTTCGTGCTCTGTCGTCCATTTCTGATTCTTTCATTGGCCAACCTTCATTATTCAGCAGTCGAATATTCAGGTCACCACATATAATAATGCGGCCATCTTCCCATTCTATCATTGCCTTGTCAACGTACTTCATTATTAATTTAACATATTTCTCTTTTCAGGACATATTCACCCTCCAATGCATGTTGACTAGTAAGTACTTATTTATCAATGAGTGTGTTCCCCTTCTCAGTTTCAGAATGTGCACATATGGACTTGGGCATTCATGGCTGATTATTGTTAAACCCACATCCACCTTTATCAATGTTAAGAGTCCTGAGTAGGGTCTACCCAGAATCCCTTTACAGGCTGGGTTTAGGTGGTCTTCGTAGCCTTCACATGATGGGTGGAACCTGAGCCATGTCTCTTGTAGGCATAAAATATCATATTGGCCGAGCAAACAGGAGTTCCATTAAGGAACCTATGGTCCTCTAAAGGACTATCAGTCTATTCTCTTTTAGGATTTCCCAACGCACCTGCAATCCAGTCCCAATTAATTGACTTATCTCCTTTATGTTTCCCATTTTGGAATCAAGCCCACTCCTTTGTTTTTGACTTTGATTTTCAATTGTAAATTTGAGGGCAAGGAGGTATTTTTTTAGAAAGGTGCAGTTGCTTTTTCTTTACAATTTCCTCCACCGTTGTTTTCACTTTTCTACTTGCTGGAATGATCCTAGAGCAGGGCTCAATCGATACTTTTTTGTTGCCTCCCGCCAGCTTGCTTTAATCCTTTCTTGATGGTCACTCAGTTTGTATCCCTAGGGCTAGGAGATTATCGTTCTGAGCTAGCAAAACCTCCTTGATTAGTTGTGAAGCTAGATGTAAAATCACCCAGTCCATTTTCTTCTCTACCACAAATTCCACCACCTTGATTTCTTCTGTGTATATGTGTCTGAGTGCAGGGATATAGTGTAGAATCTTCATGACATTTCTCTGATTTATAATTGGAGCATTTGGGCCCGATATAATTTTTTGCAGGTAAACCTTTAAATGTTCCTTCACCACAGCTTGGGTAGGTTTCGTGTATTCTCTATTTCTCTGGGAGGCTTTATATACACTTGTTGTAATACTCTTTTCATTCTTTTTTCCAAATTTTCTTTTATCAAAGTCATCCTCTTGCGCTTTCCCTTTTTCTAACCTTTTTTCTTCCATTGATTTAAATCGTAGGGCCTTCTCTCTAGATGAAGACTGAGAATCTTTGTCCATGTATTTCATGTTTGATCGCCTCTGTTGTTTCGTAATGACCTGGGTGACTTGTCTTTCAATTTCCTTTCAATTTCCTCCCAGTTCGATTGACTTACGTTGTTCCACTCCACATCCTCTTCCTCTCTATCCATTATTTCAATTAAGTCACTTAGACATGTTTCTGAGGAGTCCTCATCTTCCACTTTCTCTTCCATTTCTCCTAGATCAGGGTGCATAGAATTAAGATCATCAGCTGCCCATTCCACTTGAGGCAGCGCCAAGTCTCTTCTCGAACGTTTAGGAGATGACCTCATATGAAGGGGAGGCAGAGTTCTAAAATTCCTTATAAAGGCCCTGGAGCCATTGGATTTTCTCTTACACATTGTTACATGTTTAGATTTTTTTCTCTGATTTTTCATAATTTGTTCTCTTTCCAATGGTCCTCCTATAGGCCTCTGGAATGTTCACTGGTTTGAATAATGGAAACATATTTGCTTCCTTTGCTGGTTTTTGCGATTCACGTTGTTTAATACTCACAATTTCCACTGCTTCAAGGTCCTCATTCGGGTTTACTACGGCATTTAGAGTCAGTTTTGGAGGTTTTGTTTGCAATTTAGTCATAGCTTGACCTTGTTTCCATTGGGACCTTATCCATTTGCAGTCTTCAAGGATTGCATCCATTACAAGGGTCTTGTCGGTGGATTCTCGTCTCGCAAAGTCACATAGGCGGTTTGCCACTGACGAGGAGTTTCTGCTTCTTTATTTAATCTTACTTCCACCTTAGTAAGAAATCTTTCTGGGCCGATCATTTTGTTCTGCATCATCACAATTAAGGTGGCCTGGTCTTGAAGATAGTTATGAATTGATTCATACAACTTAGTGAAGGGAGTTAACGAAATAGTGAGGGACGCCATCAACGTCTGCTGAAAATGGCTCAGCTCCTTGCTTCTTAAAATTCCCTCGCACTTATGATGGTTCCTCTTTCGGCCTGATTAATCATGTGAATCTGACAGTGAAGGAGAGGAAGAGCTACAATCAGATCGATTATTTTCAAAACTCAAGACATCTTTTTCAGGCGGTGGCTGAATAACCTCTCTTCTTTAGCTATGTTTTTGATTTTCCAGCCGAGATCTCCAATAATCAAGCCCTTGGATTTCTTTTTTCACTTCTTTGTTCTGTAGTTACGGCCATGGTGAAGTCTACAGTTTGTTTATGAACAGATTTCGACACTAAGAAGGGCTTAGGCCCAAAACTCAGGCAACAAATTGCAGGTTTCGAGTGAGCTGCACTTTCAACACTCATATCTGCATTTGTCATATCCTGACCCAGGGCAATCAGCCCATCCTTAATAGTGGTTAGACTTTTTTGATATGCAATTTTTTCAGTCAGGTCATTCCGTTCTCTTGCTAAATGAGCTGCTAATTCCAAATTTCTTAAACCCTTTCCTTCTGCTAACACAGTCTGACCAAGTGGATGTTTAAAGCATTCCTGCATCGACTGCTGGACTGGACATTTTTTTTAATCCTCCGGTTGGCGTTCTGAGATCAGCAGATCCTCAGGTTTTCTTTTTTCCAACTCGTCTACACCTAGTAGATTCACTTTCAGTTCGGCTTGATTAGGGTCATCATATATTTTCGCCATGCCCGTTGGTGGGGACATTACTTGGGGTCTTAATAGCACCCCCATCACATCAAAAGTAACCCAACAGGTGGCCGTGTTTGCAGCTTCTCTAAGGGTGTGCTCACCCGAGTGGGGTGCTTTAAGGGGGTGCTCGTGCCGATCCCGCCTTCATAGAGCGCTCTTGATTCTATTTCTAGCTCGATCACCTCCGGTGTGTCCAGTGCCAACACTATTTGCCCTACAGTGCTTCTGCTGTTATGGGCCATCCCCTTAATGGTATTTTTATCCATGACTATGGGGTCTCCCATACTGGCGATACATTCAGAGACACCATCAATGTGGGGGTGGCGTCTTACCTGGAGTCGAGTTCTTGCTACTGTCGTGCTCTTCAAATGCAGCGTCATGCTTCGCTGGCAGTTTTCCTTCTTGCGGGCACCGCATCCGCTTCCCTCCTCCAGCGAACACCAGCAAATACCACTTGCCTCCACTTTCGCTCCGCCTTCCCAGAGGCAAGGTGTTTTAAAAGGATCAAACACTGCTGGTCTCACAGAGCTCAAAACAGCTCAGAGCAGCTTTTCAAAAATTAAAGGGCTGTGCAGTCTGCCAGCAAACACCACATAATAGTTTCAAAGTCAGTGTATGAATTGGACTCACCATCTCACCATCTCACCTCTCGTATTGACTGCAATTCAAAATATGCGGTTTATGTCAGAATGTGTCGTAAAAAGGTTGATATTGGTAGTATGTAGAGAAAAGTCAAAGTACATATTTTGGAACATTTGAGACCTATCAGACACAATGATGATAACTACCAAGTGGCTACACATTTTACTGAATTACACAATATGGACAAATCTCTCCTAAAATGGATGGGACTGGTGATGGGGAAATCTCATTCTCGCAAAGGAAACCGAGAACTGACCGAATGTTGACTGGAGGCGAGATTCATTTTCCGATTCAACAGCAAGATCCCTTTGGGCCTCAAAACCAGTGAAGGGACCTATGTGTTTTTTATAACAAAGCAGTTTTACTTTTCTTGATGTCCATGGTCTCATTTAAGCCATCCCTACTGGTTTTAGTGGCGTGTTGCACTTTTGCATCTTTGGATCCTGCGAGTTGTAATGTTACTATGACATGATTTATTTAGCTTTTTCCATCGTTTAATGGGAATGGCAGTGGATTATTTGCAATTTTCTCCATTTAGTAATATTTTTTATTGATCAAATATTACTACCGAAAAACCCAGTCAGCTACCACCGTAGTAATAGACATTAGCCTTTATGGTTTCATTTAGCTTGCAGGATTGCCAAAAGTTGCTTGGGAACCATTTAACTTTGCACTTTTTACTATTGTGCACAGTCACTCTGATTGCATTTCCAGGCAGCTTCCCATGTTCTTTTGAAACTACCCAATGTCATAGGAAATTTAGTTTGTGGTTCTTAAAGTATAAAATCCTTTTTCTTCCTTCACTGCCATGATTAAGCTGTGGCAGGCAGCGAAACGTTGGTACTTTTGGAATAAATAAATGCCTATTTTTGCAACACATGTGATCTCTTTTTCCTTTTTTCAGTAAAGAACATTAGCAAATAGTGTGAAGCCCCGCAGTGTCCACCTGCATAGCACTATTTTGTCTGTGGTTTCAGAGATTTTGAATTAGTTCATGAGATAAGGATGCTTGGTTAGTGAGTCAGTGACAAACAAAGAAATTTTTCTCGATACAAATCTAAATAATTATTAAAGCATAGGTAAAGAAAGAAGTAGAAATTAATAATGTGACCATTTGACAAGCGAATAGCAATACAGGAACAACGATAGAGACAGTATTAGATAGAGATAACACACTATATATAAAGTAAGATAAAGAAAGTAAGTCCAGATATTAAGGAAGGTAAATGTTTGGTGCAAAGAAGGAAATGCATAAATAATGCATGGTACTGACATCAATGAATAAATAGGCAAATTTTTATTTCAATAAAAAGTACATATTTAGGTATAGCTTGAACTATAAAAAGAAATATTAAGAGAACTAGAGACATAGAAGAGAAATTATTGTACTTAGACAAGGCAAGACAGATGTACAGGATTGAAGTAATTATTGAATTAGAGAAAACAAAATATTTTGCGATTGAAGATTGACATAAAGAGAAATATTCAACATAAGTATACTTAAAATATAGAGATACACATAGTTCACAGAGAGGTAGGTAGCAATTAAGCAAATATTTTCAAAGGCACATAGAACAATGAGAAAAAATTACAGAATAATGGAAAAAGATATAGCAATAGAGAGAGTATTTCAGATAAATCAAGACAGAATTTGATATATTAAGAGAGAAATAATGAGGTATACAGAAATACAAATAATTCAAGATAGAGACAAATAGAAACAGATTCATGGACAAGTAGTTAGAGAGAAGGAGATAGTTAAGAACATAGATGGAAATGTTGTTTGAATTCATGAGAGTAAAAACAGATCAAATTATAAACTGCCAGAGAGATTCAGACGAAGCGATAGAGAGAGCGAGAGAAACCGATAGAAGAAGACCAGTACATAGCAGAAAGTGAGAAAAAAAGAGCTACGGCAACAGATATGAATAGAAATAGACCCACAGAGATTTAATGTGTGATTTGAAAATGTTTACAAAAGAGTTTTACAATAACAAAAATCTAAGAATAGAGACACCAAGAAATGACATAAAGACAGAAATCTATGAGTGACAGTTGAGAGAAAATTGGAGACTACAGAAAGGGAGAGATGGATTCAATAATTGCAAAACAGGTATATATGGTTAAATATAAAAAACTTTATGTTTGCAGAGATACATAGAAAGATAGATACAAAAGAGATGAAGGGAGAGGGAGAAATCATGGAAAGAGAGAAATCTCGCCATATATAAAGCAGAACATCTGTTTGTTCCTTATACATTTCCATACTGTTCCACCAATCTGCCCCGGACACTACTGGCTACATGACATTTGGACACCCCACGCCTTTCCCCAGACTTCAGTCCCTTCACACATGAGACGGTTACTTGAAATCGGCGAATCATCAATGTGGTCATAGAAGGACAGGACAAAGCTCATGTAAAGCACCTCCATGCGAGGAACACAACTTGAAGGCCTGTTTCAAGGCCCTAAGATGCACTGTTTCCAGGATATTTGCAAAGCAATGCAGTGCACCATGCCAGGGTGAGGCAACAGGTGGGGAGAGTACACAGAAGGACTCAGCATGCTGCAGCATTCCAACTCTCACCTTCCCTCCACGTCTGTTTCCGGCTATGGCAGCCAACCACATGTGCCCATTCTCAGTACAGTTTACGCCAGAGTGCAAAACACATCAAGCAGTAAGCGACTCGGAACAGCGACCTACAGCATCATTAATTTTCAACAATTGATGACAGTGTTCTCATGTCTGTATACAGAACCCATGCAGAGTATGCATACATTTTGCTAGTGCATCTATAAAGACAGATGCAAAACAATGGAAAGGTTGAAAAACAGAGTGAAATACAAATGAAATATAGATTGAGATACCAGATATAGATTGACAAATGGTATTTGAGAAATAGATTGAGGGTTCATGAGGTAGAAATACATGTAGCTATATGGAAAAATGGACACATAAAATATAGAGAAATATTCAATGTGTAATAGGAAGAAATAAAATCCAATAGAAGATGAGAGAGGACAGGGGATAGAAAAAAAGAGATAGTGAATTATAGAAATATAGTGAAAGATTAAGACAGTGAGAAAAATAAAAAAGGGGAAGTAGAATAAAAGCAAATATGTTGAAATGGATACAAACAGAGAGAGATGGAGAGAGGCAGAGAGCTAAAGAAAATAACAAGGAATAAAACAAATTCATAATGGATGGTACACAGAAAATAGACCGATTATAAAAACCATGATGCAAACTTTCAAACAATATATTTTATATTTGTAACTTTTTGAAAATTAAAACAGGACTTTATATAATATATAATTATATTTATTGTTACAATATGGAAAAACAAATCATGCATACAAATGTTTACAATTAAAAGAAGAATATCACCACTTCAATTGACTCTGGTTGTTAGTTTTGTCACAGTGCAGGACTATCCACAATTGAAATGTTCCTCAGCATAGACTGTGCCTTGGCAAGTTTTCAGTCTGTGTGTTTCCATTGCCAACACAGTCAAAATGAAATATTTTACAAAGTCGAAGTGCATCTGCTCCAATACTGGCTTAGCCACCCATTCCTTTGTTTGTCTTTTTGTAAGATCCACGTTGTAAAGCAGCATACCAAATGCACACCCAGTTCTCGGTTGTTGCCTACCAAAGTTCTTATTGTGAGCAAGTACCGCCAGCCTTGATTGTGCATCCATACGGTCTATGCCACAATGTAACCTTTTGGGCCTGTGCCTTACATGCATATTATGGAAAACCTCTACATTTGGATTGTGGCAGAATTCATTGAGACCCTTTAAATCTTTGGTCAGCAATGTATCAAACACCATTTTTTGAGGGGCTGTGGGAGCAGGAGACCCAGGCACCAGCCACTTTTTGCTACGCACCAGCTTGTTAATCAGAGGTCCATTTTGGCATTCATGATAATGCTCTTTATATTGCCATGAGTGTTTGTTGGAAGAATGTTGGAGCAGTGACCGCCACGTTTAAAAAATAAGCTCAAATGAACCCTCACAGGTTTTCGAACACCACCATAGTTGGTTGCAGACGAACTGAGACCATTTCAACATTTCTTCCCACCCCCCTTTTTCCCAGCAGCATTAACTTTCTTGGCTATTGATTTGTACAAGTTCCATACTTCACATTTATGCTTTATGTCTGGGAACTGCTCTTGCAAGACCTTTGCAATACCCACATGCCTGACAGTGGCTATCAGTTCTATTAGAAACCACCTTCAATGCAGACGTTCAATAGATTTTATGAAACCATATTTCTCCATGGCAGCAGTGGATGTACATTCTAACACATGCACCACAACAGAGATCACTATTTGATGGGTGTCCATATCCTGGAAATGGTAAATGCAGTACTTTGCCGAAAATCCACGATTCACGACCCGTCCATCACTGGCAAGCCTCTGCCTTTTGCCTGTGAGAGCTTTCAAGATTGGACTGGGAAGATAGGTCAGGGGCAACGCACTTGTCTTGGAAACAAGCTAATACTGAGCATCATGGGTTTGATAACTGGTCCCATGCTTAGAGGCATGAAGCGGGATATAAGAAAAACAATACTTTTTTTCTCCATCCATGGCTTATAGCGGGGAATAAGTAATGTCTCTGATATTTGTAGTATGCAGTTTTAGCAATGAACTCAAGTCCTAAACATTTACAGAAACTTGAGATCTTACTAAATGTTGATCCACTGCATGATAGAGCACAAGAGCTAATTACATTTCATACAGGAACTTTGCTAAGAATGGATTACGTGGACTGTGAAAATGTGCATGTTCGTGCACACAGCGCCCCTTGATCTTCAGGTTGGTTCCAACTACTTCTCGACTAAAATTAACCAATGGCTTCCCACAAGTCCTCCCATGTTTAACAAAGTTGCATTCAGCCATTTGTAAAATCTCAAAAAGGCAGCTGTCAAACATATTTATTTCGGGGTTTATAGTGACTATTTCGAATTACATAATTTCGAATGCCAAAATGTCGAAAAAATGTAACCTAAAAAAACAATTTCGAATGTCTGTTTTTGGTTATTTTTTGTTTGAAATGGGGGGGTTCTCCCCTGACCCCCCTTTTTATTTACCCTTTTTTTTTACGAAACCAAAAAAAACATGTAAATTAAAAAATAATACATTCGAAAAAAAATGTTTAGGTAAAATGTTTTCGACATTTTTGTCAATCGAAATTATTTTTTTGACATATTAATTCTATACCGTATTTCGGCTCTCTCAATAGCCACTGGTCATGCGATTTGATGTATTCGGATTCAACTGTGGCGGGGAATTCGTCCTCACTACCCATGGTGTAGTCAGGGTCTTTCTCCTTGTCATCATCAATCAATTCAGAAGATGCTGTCATGATGCATGCTTCCAGACTTCAGGGCCAGACCAGCCTTCCCCAGTTGCAGGCTTCCATTGGGACCCTTAAGGCACAAAACCTTCCTGGAGCAGGTCCTGGCGCCTTTGGCGCCAGGCTCATATTATTTGATCACGTGAAAGAGGATTCAGTGAACATGGAGGCACACATAGCCCAGTCCTGAGGAACTGAGCTATGCAGTCTAGTTTCCAGGGAGTGGCTGGGCTTGGGACTACTTTACCTGGGACTATTTGACCAGGCTATATAAACCACACCCAAGTAACAGAACACGCTTTGCGTTATTCTGCACTCCTGCAGCGTAACGCTCATCGTGCCTGCTCAGCTCCTGCTTACCTGGACTTCAACCATGTCTCAGGAACCACGGACCATCAGCACCTGTTGGAGAAAGGAAAGAGAAAACAAGAAGAAGAACAGCGGTTGTGTTCTTACCTGAGAGAAGCAGTCTTCCAGCTCCATCCGAACGGCTTTCTCTTCCGCCGCTCCTGGGAACTGCCGCACCTGCAGAAACAACACAAGAAGGGAGAAGAATACTTACCCGGAGGCAACAGTCATCTCAGGATTCCATCAAAGCACTTCACGCAATCGCAGCTCCGGACCCTCACCGTACCTGCAGAGGAAGAGAAAAGAGACACCAGGTTAGCCCCGCAATAGAACTATCCATTTTAAAGTACATCTCGACGCTGCGCTTTCGCACTAACACTCACCTGCATAAATACTGCTCAGTGTCACAGTGAGGAGTCCATTCCTTCATCTGGCATCCCCAAAACCGCTCCTGCTAAAGAATAAGCACAATAGGGAAACTTTGGCAACAAAGAACACATTAAACAAAAACTGTTACCAAGAACCAATTGGTACAAGGACTTACCTACGGAGTCACAGCTGGTCTGGATTCCTCTACAGGCTGCAGGATCAGTGACGGAACTAGATTCAGTGAAAGTGCCTAAGAACATTAAAGTGCCCCTGCATTCAGACGCAGGACGGAGAGCCCATCGTTAAAATACTTAAGGTGAGACATAAGCACAGAGGGAAGCGGTTGGAGGTTTAAGGGAGGTGGGAGTCTTACCCACCTTGCGCAGCAAGTTAACATCTCCGTTCATCATTCTAGGGGAACGGCCAAGTGTGAGAGAAGTAGTGAGACAGGAAGAGATGCGCGCAGACGTTCATCGCTCAGCTTCGTGGGACGCCCCCGTGGAGACCAGGTGAGCGTAACAGATGCCTCCATGAATTTAAACTGTGACATTACTTGAGTTTGAGATTCTATTGGAGAAACAGGGAAAAGTAGATCTTTATATTGCACTAATCCTTTCGACAGTGTAGATTGGGTGAGTGGATGAGCAAATAATGATGACGCCTTTTCTGTGGGGTCTGTCAGTTCAGGTGGACATTCTGTACTGTTACTGTCCATGACTCTGTGGTGATATTTTTTCAAAATCCGGCCACTACACATGGGCATCCTGCATCTGAATTTTGGGGCAAGCATTTGAAAGCTTCATCAAACTTTCATCCCAAGTCACATCAGTTTGACAAGTGGCATTATGTGTAAGTGGTTCAATTTTAAGAACATATCAATATAAACTTTACAATGTAATCTACTATAATAAATGTCAAAATTACAACTTTGGTCAACGTTTTCAATAATATTTTGCATTTACCCTGTTTTTTCTAATCCATTTTGAATCCGTCAATTTTGATGTGCTGATATCATCCCCCAACTGTAATAGCACATATAAAATAATTTTTATTTTTTATTGTGTATTGGTTTAGATAAACCCTTTCACTATTAAAATATAAGCATTACACAAATTACACTTCTTCATACAAAATACAATACCATTCTCATTACCAAGTTAAAAATAATTGGTAGTCATTTATGGATCTCAAAGTAAGTTATGAGCATGACCTTTAAAAATCATCAATTGTTATACATTAAAATGTATCTGAAAATAGATTTATACTCTTAGAAAGGCTTATAATTTGACCTGTAAATGGTGATGTGTTGCGGTTAGATATTTCTAAAGCGTTCCATGATTCTGGCGCGGAATGGTAGGATATTAATGGGGGCAGTAGATTTCAGGGAGCGCGGTGTCGACAGACGTTTTATTTTGGGAGGGGTGAGATTTGTCCTGTTTTAAGTGCAGTGTGATGATGCCATGGTAGAGCTGTTGAGCCAGTGGGGAACTAGGGGCGTGGTGCCAGTTTGGTTTTGGCATTGAGGTTGTCGATGGGGTAGAAGGTGTCCCATGTGTTGGAGTGTTTGGGAGCATGGGTGTGAGTGGGAGAGCTGAGGGGTGCACTTTGAAGTTGGAGTACTAAATGGGGGGGTTAAATATGGCAGTGGATGGAGCTGCGAACGGTGTAGATGGTGGTTTTGAGAGGGAATTCACAATGTTGAATAGTTTTTGGTGGATTGGAGTTCTTGGAAGTAATGGGTAGGTTTGGCATTGTGTATGGCTGTTTTGTATTTGTTGTGGCAGTGTCTGAGGGGTGCCCTGGTTGAAGGGCCTAGGTTCCTTTGCTAGGCTTTGTCTAGGCATCTGATTTCCTGCTTGATAGAGAGGAGGGAACTGTTAGAAGATTTATTTCTTTTAATGGGAAGTGAAATCTAGCATAATGGCAGACTTGGCACTAAGCTTTCAGCCTGCAGAAATAGCTGTAGTTCAGTATGAACGGGAGTAGAACGATCTGTGAAGAGTTGCCATGCAGCATGTTTTGATACATCTGTTGAAGATTAGCCATGTGTTACACTTAGACAGTGAAATTAACCATGCATATCACTATATAGAATTGTGTAGATTAGCCATGTAGACGAACTTAGAGAGTAGCCAATGTACTAACCACCCCACTCCTGCTTCCTCTAACACACCACCAAACAATATACATGCCCACTTGACTAACCACCCTATACACTAACACACCCAACACAAGTAACTCAAGCTTACAACAACAAAGCAGGACCCTGGACCTTACCCATACAGATACAACAAGCCAGTGCGCACGACCTGATATACCATCCAATCTACACATAGAAAACACAGACATACTCCAACATAGCAGTCACATAGAAAACAACACAGGCATTGGACCTTACCCGTACGGATACAACAAGCCAGTGCGCGCAACCAACCATCCGCAAGCCAACACACAGACGCCAGTTTCTCCTGGTATTGGACCTATCCTATTACTCTTCTCTCACTAACCAACCCTGTCCTCTTTCTGAGCCGCGTGAGCACCTGGAGACTGCCCTTGCGTAGTAGCAATGCGCAGGATAAATCCACATAACATAACATAACATAACATACAAATCAATTCTATGTACAGTACTTTTCAGTAACGGTATGGATGAGTTCCTTAAATTATGTCCTTTGTGCTATAATCAAAATTGGCATTATGATCTCATATCTATTAAAAAACAGTGATACTCACAAAATATCAACATAACTTCAAAAATGGCATGCACATATCATTGTGAAATTATATAATAGAACATAATACATAAATGAAATGACTTACTGAAAGTTTGCACTTGTGTTTATTGCGTTTCTTCCTGGTCCACTGCATCAACAGTACAATCCTTGTATATTGCAAAGCACAAATTATTATTGATGATTTTAATAGTATTTTTCTATTTCATTTCATGTGAAATAAATTACATTGTAAAATATGCTACATTATAGTGAGAATATTATTGATCCAGATATCCTAACCATGGACACAAACACCAAAACATTTGTTGTATAACCGTTTACCCTGTGTGTTATTACTTGATATGTAAACATGATTTGCCTTTACAGTGTCATTCAACAGCACAAGAAGTGAGGAGAAGAGATAAACATTAAAATAATGGCATAATGTTATCAAGACCTACTATAAATAAGGATCAGACAACCAATTTGATTATTTCACCTTTTAAATATCTTATTTATTTAAAAATGTTTTTATTGGCATTTATATATAGACATTTACACATGTATCCAACGCTTCCTTTTTTTGCAGTGCAGTCCGCCTGTATACGCATTCACATAACATTAACAAGTTAACGTAATAACAAACAAACGTACTTCACTTATCAGGCAACATATTATACCAATCTTTTCTTTTTTCTTCGTAGATGATCAGGGGTGTCGTATGTGAGTCGTATTACCTCCCGGAGGGGGGCCGCACTTGGAGTAGCACCAATTGCGTAATGGCCTTTATTTGTAACGACAGTCAGCTGGCATATAAATGGCATATGGGTGTTCTTGGGGGTTTGTCATCTGAGGGATGGAACATGTCCCAGACCAGGGTTTTCCAAGCTTCATAGTTAACACTTACATTTGCCTCCGATCTAGCAACCACCCGACCCCACACTCTGGACTCTGCTTCTGCCCAACATTCAAATTCCTTGTGCCAGAGTGCGTATTGTGGGTCCCTGGCTGATATCCATGCCATCGCTATGGATCTTTTGGCCAGTATGCATGCCATGTCCATTAATTTTACCACATATTTGAACTTACTATCCCTGTGGTATGCCCCCAGCAGACATTCTTTCAGGGTCCATTCATATCGTACAATTACAGCCCTTCTGCAGGTCTGTTCTATCCATGCCCAGAAACGTTGTATGTGCGCGCACCCCCAGAACATGTGTATTAGCCCTGCTTCCGCATGCCACAAGAGGGGCACATTGGTTGCGTGTTGCTGTTGAATTTGGCTATCCTGTGTGATGTCATACAAGTTCAGCTGGATTAATCTAAAGCGGGGGTTACTGGACACTTCCCGGGGGTATGATAATGTTCGTTCCCACTCCCTTGCTGTGATGTCACCCCCCAAGTCTGCCTCCCAGCGTTCTTTCAGCGCTGTGCTCTTGAGGTTGGGCCTATCTATCAATACACCATATAATCTGGACACCGGTTTCCAGCCATCGCTAAGCTACGCATTAGGGTCAGTAAGGGGTTGGTTGCCGGTTCCCCAGGCCATTCCGCCCACCATCCTCTCGCCACCTTCCTGACCCTCTCATACCACTAAAACTGCCCTTTAGGCAGGCCTTTCTTCTTGATTAAAGATCCAAACTCCCTAAAGACACCATCTACGTACATGTCTCCCCAGGTGTAGACAACCCATCTTTCCCAGTGTCTCACCACCACCAAGTCTTTTCTGGCCTTACAGACATCTGCTGCGATTGGTTTATCAGGTGAGTAGGGGCGCTCAAGCTTCAACCGTGTCAAGGTCCTATGCCACACTTGCCGCCCCAGTGTCACAATCATGGGCTTGTCACTCAGACAGTGCAACGGTAAGCATAGTATTTCCTTCAGGTGTGCCAGAGCCACCAGACTCTGTAGCAGCATTGTTTCTGAATTAGCTTCATCAGAGAGCCATCTAGTTACAAAGCTAAGTTGCACTGCCAAATAATATCTATCCCGATCCGGCAGTTTGGTCCCCCCTTCTTTACATGGTAAGCAAAGAGTTGTGAGTGCTAGTTTGTGTCGGGCCACGCCCCATAGGAATTCCAGCAACATTACTTCTAATAAGCGGAAGAAGGGATCCTTGATATAGTAGTGGACATTATTGAAGTAATACAGGAATCTTGGTAAAATTATCATCTTGGTGATAGCAACCCTGCCCATCAATGACAACGGTAACTTGGACCAGAATGTTATAGACTTTCTTAAACCCTTCACCACAGTTGCCGTGTTATTTTCATGCATTTTCTCAGGTGTGGCCCTATATTCACCCTGAAGTATCTGAATGATTCCAGCTGCCGTTGGAGCCCCACACTCAGTAATTTGTCCACATTCTTTCCCCTTAGGCCCGCCAGTGGGAATATGAAGGACTTTGCTCTACTGAAGCAGATTCCCGATACCTTTGCATAGTTGCCTAGCACCTCTAGTATCAATGGTACGTTACAGTGTGGATCCCTCAGATCCAATAAAACATCGTCCACGTAGAGCGATACCAGATGGCCAACTCCTCCCACCCATATACCTGCCTCCAGGAATAGCTTTCTAAGATAAATTGCAATTGGCTCCAGCCCCAGCGCATAAAGCACGGGGGACAACGGGCACCCTGGCCTGGTACCCTTTTGAATATTCCAGGTCGACGACACCAGCCTCCCAGATTTAACCCTTGCCACCGACGCAGTGTATAATATCTTAATACATTTAATGAATTGTTCGCTGAACCCAAACTCCCTCATCCTCAGCACTGCCAGTAGCCACTCCCATTACAATGAATCAAACGCTTTTATCGCATCTAGCGAGATTATTACATACTGCGCCTTTGAGACACCCGTTTGTGCTATAACATGTTACAGACGGCAAAAAATCATGGCTGTGCTGCGGCCCGGTATGAAACCATTTTGATCCCTGTGTATTAGTTCACCAATCACACTGGACAATCGCTTTACTGATATAGTCGTTAATATCTTTATATCATAATTTAGCATTGCTAGTGGGCGATTTGAATCTCATCTGTCAATGGCTTTCCCTAGCTTGGGAATCGGAACCACTAGGGTTTCTCTCATACTCTTTGGAAGCACCCCCTTTACATAGGCCTCCTTGAATACCTCATGCAACACAGGGGTCAGGACCGGCGCATATGCTTTATAGAACTCTTTGGGGACTCCATCACTCATGGGAGACTTGCTAGTGGCCAGCGATTTAATTGCCTCGCCTATTTCTTCAGCAGGTATGTCTTGCTCCAACACGTCACATTGTGTTCTACCCAACCTAGGCAATCATATTTCTTCTAAAGTGCCTGATATGTCTTGCTGGGGTACCAGTTCCTCATGCTTATTGAGGTGAGAATAGAATCCTGCAAAGGTATCATTAATTGCCTGTTATGGCTTGAGTGTATTGCCCCCCTCATCTATAGGTTCTGTGGTTAAGTGTCTTGGGTGTTCCCTTTTGCACAACCATGACAATAATCTACTTGGCTTGTCCCCCTTCGCATGCGCCCTGGCAGTTCTGACCGTGTAATCAAATGTTACTAACCTCTCCCAGTTATCCTGGCAACTTCTCCTAGCTTCAGCCAGGATTAGCTCCTCGTCTCGGGTGCCCAATGTTCGAGCTTCCATCCCCCCAATGTCCTCCTCCCTTTTCTCCAGTTCCACGTTTAGCGTCTTTCGTATACCTCCCGCACTTGCAATGACCTCCCCCTCAGCACACCTTCCATTGCCTCCCAGAACATTCTCCAGTCCTTCACAATACCTACGTTTTGCTCCAAGTATTCCTCTAGTTTGGTTTTGAGCCCATCTCTGATGATCTGGTCCGTCAAGATGTTGGTGGGCATGCGCCACAGTGGTACGGGGGGCCTTGGACCTAACATCGTCCACTCCCGCAGGAGCAGTGAGTGGTTTGAGATTGACCTACCCAGGTACTGTGCCAATTTTATTTCCGCTAGATTGGCCCTCCCCACAAATAAATAACCTATCCTAGTATACAGGCAATGGGGCGAAGAGAAATATGAATAGCATCTATCGTTAGGGTGTACTTCCCTCCATACGTCCACGAGATCCAAATTCTGTAGCAATGTATTCAGCACCACCAAAGCCACCCCTGGTCTGCTCACAGGCGGGAGAGACCTATCCAAGTCAAAATCCCTAACACCATTGAAGTCACCCCCCCAGATAAAAAAGCATTCCCGGTATGGTGTCATCCTAGCACATAACATATTAAGGTGAGATGGGATTCCATGACTAGGGAAGTAGGAGTTGACTATGCATATTTCCACTTGTTCTATGTGACCTCGTAATATCAGATACCTCCCATCCACATCAGCGTCCATCCCCAGCTAACGGAAAGGCACAGCAGCATTTGTCCATGTGAAAACCTCTCGAGCGTGTCTGGAGTATGCCACTCAATACCACTGTCCCCCCAGCACTCTTTAACCTTAGCTAGTGCACCCTCCATGAGATGGGTTTCTTGTAACAGTGCAATGGACACCTTTTTTCTATTAAGAAAGTATTTCACTCGGTTTCTAGCAAGTATGTGCCCATCTCCCACACATTCCATGTTATTACCTTGATGTTAGCTGCCATGGCCATGGCCATATGTGTCTGATTTCATTTGCTCCCCCACTGTATCTATCCAACCGGATATTGTCTGTATTTCTGCCCTTGCCACCTGATTCAATGCTTCCGACCACCCCGTCTATCTGCCATCCAAAATAACTTTTCCCATTCATTTACCTTTTGTCATGAAGAACATACAACAGACCAAACAATAACCAGAACTAAACATTCACGCCCAGCAGCTGCTTCTCTCATGCTGCGCTCATGCGCCACGCACCGCCATGGCGCCTCCAGGCCTTCTTGGTCGAGTTAAACTGCATCGGCAACCGGCCGACTTTAACCTTTGCGTGGGTTAGACTTATGAGTCCAAGGCGGGTGGCCAGACTTTGCTCCCGTCTAATTTAGGATTCATCCACGTAATTGCACTTAGTGCCCATTCTGCTTTAGCACCTCGTAATAATCAATTCAGTAAACAGCATAATTCCCTCACTTCCACCACCCCCTCGAGACAGGCTACTGCTTATGTGACAGTTTCTTCTCCTACGTCTAGGTTGTTATCCCGCCGGCGTTTTAAGGAAAATAGGGCAGCCTTTGTAGATCACCGTAGGCCTAGACGGATACATGAGCATGTACTTGATGTTTCATTTTCGGAGTCTGGCTTTAACCGGCAAAAAGGAGGTCCTGGCCCTTTGGACTGCAGGAGTGTAGTCCGGATATATGGCTATTGAATAATTGCCTCTTTGTATCACCCCTCCTTCCCTTGAGTGTTTCATTATGACCTCCCTGTCCTGGAAGTTTAGGATCTTTGCGATCATCTGGAGAGGGTGCGACCCCGGCGACGGTCATTTCTGCAAAGATCTGTGGGCCCTATCCACCGCAAATCCCTATGTGAGATTACCAGCTCTGATCTCTTGTAGTAGCAGGGTCTCCACAATCCTGTGGGGTTCGAGCCCTCAAGCCTCCCAGGAATTCCCAGTAATTGTACATTGTTTTGTCAGGACCTCCCCTCTGCATCTGCAGAGCACGATTCCAGCACAGCGTTTCTCGTATCCAACTCTTTCAGTCTCGCTTCCAGGTCTTTCCTGGTCTCGCTGGTTTCTTTTAGGCCAGTCTCCGTTGCTGTTACTCTCTCTGCTAAATTTCATACATCTTGCCTCATCAATTGCATATCAACTTTTACCTCTTCAATTTTTGTTTCAATAGATGACCGCAGTGCCGCAATTGCCGCCAACACTTGGTCATCTTTGTTACTGGCATCCAGCGCCTTCATTGTGTTTTGCGTCTCGGCACTACTCTGTTGATTCACGAAGTCTGGTTCATTGTTAAAGGAGTCCATAATTATAGCCTTTCTCTTCCCTTTAGATTGGGACATACCCTTGTATTCACTAATGCACCACTTCACCCCGTAGTTTCGGCAGTCCTCTAGTTCATTTGACCATGCATTGGTTGTGGCTATTGGCTGTGTAATAGTTATCGCCCACTTTCAGTGCGCTAGGCGTAGATTCTGTCAGTGGCTCTAGTTTTATTGCTTTTGTTGGTGTCCTGCGCTTGGTGCCGCGCTGCCGTCCTATTGCTAGGTGGTATTCTTGGTCTCTGTATACCAAGTTGCAAAGTTACGCTGCTTGTAGGTCCCCTGTGTCCCGAACCTTGTTGTAGTCGCAGCCTTCCTTGGCACCACAATTCCTTTGCTGAGCAGTGTTTCAACACCGCTGTGCCCACCTCGTGGCCCTCAGTTTAGTGGACCTCTGGCAAGTCTGACGGTCAACTGTGCTTACTCACCATAGTGTTCAGCCAGCCATGCCGTCCCATGCAGTCTCTATGGTAATCTTGTGGGTTTCTTGCTTTTGTCAGCGCAGGTGATCCCACACACTATAATGGGCATCAGTCGTTTGCACACCTGCCTGGTCGCTGGCTACCCTCCCCAATCCAGTACTGGCCTTCGGTGTCCATGACTCTGTTATATCTGTCCAGAGGAGGAAGCGGAGCATGCGCCAACGTTTCACGCCCCAGTCCAGGTGGTAAGACATCAGTGCACTTTACAATCACTCAGACCGGCTGTTAGTAGTTGGAGACTTATGCAGCGCCAGCTGCTTACCGTGTCGCCGGCCTACTGTGCAACAATGCCAGCTTTGGGCCCCTCACCATGAGGCCCAGGTGTTGATGTAAACAGGTGGTGATTCTCACCCCTGCGCACCTTTATTAGTCTATGCAGCACTGCAGTGCCAACAGTGTAGTTCTTATCAGTGTATGCTTATGAGCACCAACCAGACCCTGTTCGCACTTGGACACCAGTAAACTTCAATACACGCGCGGCGCGTGCGCCTCTGCCTACTCTATTAGTTCAGTTCATAGTCAAACAGATGGGGAGAGCCTCTTGCTGCTTATGTGGGCCTTCTCAGTCTGCTCTCCAAGAACAGCATTGGACTCCCTGTTTCCCCCCAATACACAGTCCCACAGCACTGTTTTCCCCTTCTCACTTGCCGCACTTTATTCTATTCAAAGTGTCACAAACAGCAGGGTATGCAACCCATTATATGCTGCTCGGGTTAGAATGTCAGTGTTGCCGGGGGTCTTATTGCGCCAAACGCCAGTCAAGAGCCCCACTCTCCTGCTCCAATTGTGAAATTATGGTAGCCCCATGGTCTTGTGGTCTCTAGCCCGCTCCACTTGCGGGTGCACAGCTGCAATAGCTTCACTCGCAGACACGTACCTTGCAGTTGGTGTCCCTCGATGTGTTCCGGAGTTGCAGCAATGCAGGTGTCGACGAGGAAACCCAAAATGGAGGAGGCACCCCGATAACCCGAGCGGTGTCCTCCTCCAAAAGCGCCCTTCCCCTCTCCACAGAAGGGGGGGAGGCGAGCGCGGCAAAAAACAAAAGAAGCCAGCGAAAAAAGGAGCGCGGCAAAGGAACGGAAAAGCCCGCGAAGCGGGACAATGAAAAGGGGAGGAGTTAACCCCTTTTAAAGCAGGCGGGTCCCCACTGCAGAACTCATTCACCCCTGGCAGTGGGACCCGCTTGCCATCGAGGACACCGGAGAAAGTACACAAACTGAAGGCAATCATCCAGGGTCTAAAAGGGAAGAAGAAGGCCACGTTGAAGGAACTCCAGGTTTTGGCGGGAAACCTTAACTTTGCAGGAAAGGTGATCCCAGTGGGTAGAGTGTTTGCCAGGAAGATTGAACTGAAAACAGTGGGGTTGCAACATGCTAACCAACACGTACGGTTGGGTCCGGAGGTACAGGAAGACCTCGACATGTGGGATAAGTTTCTGGATCATTTCAACGGGGTTCGATTATGGAGACAGGAGAGGGAAAAGGATGAAAGGTTCAGGCTAGTCACAGATGCATCCGGGGCTCTGGGATTCGGGGCAATCTTGGGCACCAAATGGTGCGGCATGGCCTGGCCGGAGGAATGGCACCGGGCAGGGGTCACCAAAGACATCACGCTGTTAGAACTCTTTCCCATTGTAGTCGCATTCAGATTGTGGGGGGCACAACTGAAAGACAGCAGAGTCGTGCTATGGTCTGACAACTTGGCAGTAGTCCAGGTCATTAATCAGGGGACCGCTAGCAACTCCAGGGTTCTACGGTTGTTAAGGGGGCTCTACAAATGCATGCTGCAACTCAACATTGAAGTGCGAGCTAGGCACATTCCAGGGGTACAGAACACAGCAGCTGATGCTCTCTCTCGTTTGCAGTTGGAGAAATTCCGAAGGAATTGCCCGGGAGCGGACAGGACGATGGCCACATTCAAGGCGCAATGGTGGGGCATGATTGGGGCGATCTGAGCGCACTGATCCAAACGGCGCTCGCCCCGGGCACCACGAGCAGATACAAGGCATGCTGGGGGCGCTATTTGCAATTCAAGCAGGAGGTGTTGGCTGGCGTAGAAGGGGAGCAACCAGTTAGGGCCTTCGTGGGATGGGGTTGGCGCGAAGGAAAGTCCAGGTCATGGATGGCTTACCACCTGGCGGCCATCGCCCATCACTGCAAACTTATGGGGGAGAGGGATCCCACCAAAGATCACTACATTGTCACGGCCATGAAAGGTTGGGCGAAGCAAGGAGTGCATCAGGGTGACGTTAGGAGGCCCATAGACGTGGCCAAACTACAGAGGATCGTGGCACACTTGCAAGAGGTGTGCCGGGGAGGGTTTGAGTTGGCCCTGTTTAAAGCAGCTTTTACACTGGCGTTTTTTGGGGCCTTCAGGATTAGTGAACTGGTACCGGAAAACAAAGAGGCAAAAGGGGCAGGGTTTGTGAGGGTAAAGGACGTCCAGGTCACAGGGGCCCAGCTGGCAGTATGGGTCAGACGGTCTAAAACAGATCAAGGAGGCAGGGGGTGCACAGTTACCCTCCAAGCCATCGGGGGCGACCCTATTTGCCCAGTCAGGGCAATGGCCGAGTTCCTAAAAGTGAGGCCGCCCTCAGGTGAAGAGGCACCGCTGCTCATCCACCAGGAGGGGTTGGCTTTAAGCCGCTTTCAATTTAGACGGGTTATGGAAATGGCGCTGGAGGGGATTGGGGAGACCAAAGGTGTCTTTGGAACTCACTCATTCAGGATTGGAGCGGCCACGTCTGCCGCGGTAATGGGGATGAGTGAGGCGGGGATCAAACAGATGGGCAGATGGAAGTCAGGGTGTTTTAGGAGATATATCAGGCCTGAGAAAATTTAACTTAACGTGCCACCTTCTCTCTCTCACAGCGGCAGCCCCGAGAGGAAAACAGACGGTATGGGTGATAGGGCACTCATTCGTGTCAAGGGCAGGGGCCTGCTGGTCGACGGAACATGAGGAGATGACGGAGGGCAGGTTTCGAATAGAGTGGCATGGGAGTCCGGGCACGAAATGGGCTCAGCTACAGGGGCAGGTGCACAAGCTGCTGGCAAAGCGGCAGAGGCCAGATCGGTTGATCATACACCTTGGGGGGAACGATCTAACGAGCTTAGGGAGAGGGGCTCTGATGCGGGCGATGATGGCCTCCTTACAGGAGCTGGCAGGTCAACTGGGGGACACGGAAATCATCTGTCCGAGTTAATCCCGAGGCAGGTATGGCGGGGGGTGGACAACCATGCAGCCGTTGAGAGGTCCAGAAGAAAACTGAACGGCGCGATGGCCAGATTTTGCAAGGGGAGGGGCTTTGGCCAGATCAGGCACGGCTTAATCAATTTAAAGTCACCCGAGTATTTCCTGAGGGACGGGGTGCATTTGTCCCCACAGGGGTTGGAGTTGTTTTTCTGGAACATTTGCTCACATTTGTCAGACTGGTAGGCAAGGAGGCAAGGGGGAGCCAGGGGGGAGCCACAGCGGGCGATAACCCGCGGGTGGCGTGGCGGTGTTTGGGCAACCAAACACAAGAGACAGACTCCGGAAGAGCCAGGTGCAAGCGGGAAGGGTCTTCGCCCTTTCCAGTCCCAGCGCCCCTTGGGAGCCTAACACGGCGGGGGCGTCTGGGGGGGAACAACAAGGGCTCAGCTTCCCCCAAAGAAACGGCGCTCTCCCCGCCCAAGATGACCTGCAGGGGCAGGCGAGGCTCAGGCAAAAGGGCTGGGAGAGTTGGGCCTATGAGGACTTTTGGAAAGCAAGGGGGAAGCAGGTTTTCGGACACGGAGCAGTCGCCGCATCTTACAAAGTATCTCCACTAATGTGTGCAGTGTGTTTTATGACCTGTGGAGAATAAAATCTGCGGCCTTTTATGCCAAAAAACCAAGCAAGGCTCATGCAACACCTTTTTGGGGGGAAAAGGGTGGGGTGTGAGTATTGCCGAATAATGGGTCCAGAATGGACAGATGCACGGGTTATGCAGGTGTCGATGAGGAAACCCAAAATGGAGGAGGCACCCCGATAACCCGAGCGGTGTCCTCCTCCAAAAGCGCCCTTCCCCTCTCCACAGAAGGGGGGGAGGCGAGCGCGGCAAAAAACAAAAGAAGCCCGCGAAAAAAGGAGCGCGGCAAAGGAACGGAAAAGCCCGCGAAGCGGGACAATGAAAAGGGGAGGAGTTAACCCCTTTTAAAGCAGGCGGGTCCCCACTGCAGAACTCATTCACCCCTGGCAGTGGGACCCGCTTGCCATCGAGGACATTGTTTTTCCACCCACCCACCCGACAAACAAAAACGAACAAGAGGCCTGATCGTCGACGTCGCAGGACGACAGGCGGTGTGGCGGTGTTTGGGCAACCAAACACAAGAGACAGACTCCGGAAGAGCCAGGTGCAAGCGGGAAGGGTCTTCGCCCTTTCCAGTCCCAGCGCCCCTTGGGAGCCTAACACGGCGGGGGCGTCTGGGGGGGAACAACAAGGGCTCAGCTTCCCCCAAAGAAACGGCGCTCTCCCCGCCCAAGATGACCTGCAGGGGCAGGCGAGGCTCAGGCAAAAGGGCTGGGAGAGTTGGGCCTATGAGGACTTTTGGAAAGCAAGGGGGAAGCAGGTTTTCGGACACGGAGCAGTCGCCGCATCTTACAAAGTATCTCCACTAATGTGTGCAGTGTGTTTTATGACCTGTGGAGAATAAAATCTGCGGCCTTTTATGCCAAAAAACCAAGCAAGGCTCATGCAACACCTTTTTGGGGGGAAAAGGGGGGGGTGTGAGTATTGCCGAATAATGGGTCCAGAATGGACAGATGCACGGGTTATGCGTGCACCCAGGTTCAACTGGCCGTGGATCCTTGGACCTCGCCCACAGTGAACTGGGCCATCTGTGTGCCCAGTGCTCTGCTGGACTTACAGTACCTCACACGGGCCCCACAGTGCGTCTTCGTCCGCATGGTCAGGGATCCGCCTGTCCTTCCGTCCATTCGTCCGCCTGCTGTGTGCAGCTCATCTCAGCATATGCGCAACAGTGTGGCGCCAAATCTCCTCAGCCCGCCAAGCACAGAGGGATCGCACGCCAGGGGCTCAGGGATTCAAGCCGCGGTCCGCAGTCAAACGCTTCCACTGCTCCCTGTTGTTCGGGGAGGCGCCATCTTCTTAGGCGCCAGCACTCAGCTCGTTTTGCGTTCACAGGCACGGTAGATCGGCCTGACATTCACAGCCCCTCCTCCTCCTGGGCTCAAATCGTGTCTCTGTCTGCCATCGTTGTGCTGCAGGGCTGTTGCTTAAAGCCCTCTTTTATACAATAAGAACACTCCGATCTTTGCCGGTATTCGGCGCAGTGTGCGACAGGATCGCTTCCCGCGTCCAGAGATATGCTTGCAGTGATATTTCAGATTATACCGTTCTTTGTGAGGATCTGCATCAGGATCTCGACAGGAGATTCGTCCAAAGGCTGCCTCACTCCATGGGCTCAAGCCACGCCCTCCCCCTTTTAAATACCTTATGTGAATTACGAGTGTCATAGGAATAGAGATAACAGTTTGCACTACTGTATCCTCATGTAAATCATAGATACAAAGTGATGAGAACACAATATATAATCAGAAATGGAAAAATATTCTTGTTTGATTGAGTTATTGTGATATTGACTGCCCCTGTTTTCCTTCAAAGAAGGGCCCTAAGCACAGACTGACCTGAGGTGCTAATGGCAACATCTTTCCCAGTGGGCCCACAGCTTCCATTATTAACTTGGGCAGCGGGCCTTTGCCACCCAGTATGAGAGCCTTTAAAGACATCATTGTCTAAATAATGAATATGGTTGATAAAAATAGACGATTTTCTAAATACTGCTGGTTCTTGGGCAACTGCCATATTCATAATGGGGCGCAGTGGTTTTTAAAGGTGTATCAAATTACATTCCATAATACATAAGCACAGCCAGGAGGCATGGCAGTACAATTCTGTAATCTTATTTTTCTTGTTGCTTTTGTGAATACATTTTTTTTGTATCAACTGTACCGTCCATCCACCTTTTTTAAATGGGAAACTTGATTAATGCATTCACAAAGTTGTTGTTCTGCGATAAATTAATGGTGTGTGTGTGCATTCCTTGATAGACAATTATAGGCTTATATTTGCTGCAGAAATGCAAATATGACTTCCACAGGCATACAATACCAGAGTGCAAGGCTTGTGCATATCTCCTGTCTATCATGTGAGTGCTTTCAAATTTCTCTTTGAAAATAAAAACACAAGCTTTATAGTTCTCATGCATGACGAGTGGAAGAAGGCTCCTTAAGAAAAAAAAAAATAGGATTTGGCTGTCAGATGTCAAATGTAGAACATTTCTGAGAGGAAGCACTAGAGGACATCATTTATTACAAAACGTATCCAAAATATGTATTTAGATTGATAGAAAATTATTAGATGAATGAGTAATCATCAATTAATCTAGGATAACACAATTAATTTCAGGTAAAAACTGCACAATAACCACACACAAAATGAAGGACAAGATCAAAAAGAAAAGTGAACTACTCATTTTTCACCCATCCAACATCCGAAACCACCTACTGCACGCATCCAGGATAATTCCACAATCACACTGACACACTATACAATTTTCATAATATATCCAAAACACATTTAATCAAATACAAAAACATGGAATCCACAATAAATGTGTCTTTCTCATTTTCTTTTTTTCTTTTTTTCAGTCTTGTTCAGTCTAGGAATACATCCACGTTGTTTGTACAGTGTTATTGTATTTCCAAGACTATAACCAACTGGTTTTGACAAAATGGTGTTAATTTGCCACATCGTCATCGGGGCTTATAAAACCACATTCTGTGTGGGTTTGCAATGTCTTCACGCTCGATGGACCAGTCTTGGACGAAGTGGTCCTACAAGGGATTCTGTTGTATAGGCCAACCTCCAGTGGTTGCAATCCAGGAGGGCATGTCTGATTGCATGTTCATTGTGGCAACCTCACATTTAGCAGTCTTTAGATGAGTCTCTGCTGCCATCATCTGCCTTAAAGGTTCATACGACGTAACAAGAACAAAAGGGGTCTACTTCCTGTTTCTCAATTTGAGTGCTGACAGACTCACAGTTTCTCCTCTGTCCGGCGCGTTTAGTAATCTCACAAGATTACGTTGTGCGAGAGAGTCATCTGTCGATTCTCCACTCCAGAGAGTTGAGATCCCCTGCTTTTTTCAGTACAAAAGATGTCAAATATCGCCTCATACAGTAGACTTCATACCATATAAAAAGGACAAGAATATTAGTCACATCATTACTAGTGAGAAGAATCATTAAAGTACTTAACACAAATGAAACATATATTTCAAACAAAATAGTAGAAACAAACATAAAACAGTTCTGAAAAGACTCAGACATCTGGGGCTCTTTCCATTAAATTGACAGCAGTGGTAACCAATTTCAATTTAAGCAGATTGCTCACCTTACAGGAATTCCTAGTGCTAAAAGTGAGTGATGCTAATAAGGCGACAGAAGCAATCCTGCTATTTCCCCATCGCGATATTGGATGCTTCTAGTACATTTTGTGCATCCCTTCGTCTGAAAGAACTTGGAATTTGGGTGCATACATTGGTATTGATTCCTACATTCCAAGTAGTGTTTCACAAGAGTTTGGAACATCTTTAAATGGGTTAATACTAACTCATCTTCAAGCATCAGTGCAAGGAAATACAGTGAAAACCAAATATTCTGCAAGCATGGATATGTCCGATGCCTTCGATAGGGTTAATACGGAGAGTCTGTGGTCGAAATTATGGCATTTCATTATGATACCCTAATTAAGGTCGGAATAAACAGAAAAGGCTCACTTTCATGAGCTATCAAAGCATATACTGGGCTTAGACACGGATGCATTTTAATTCCAATGCTTTGGAATCCTTACATCGTGGATATGAACAATTTGTGGGGAAATGTAAAGTGCTTACTGGTAAAATTGGGTCTGATTCCTTTACACTGGTTGTCCTTTACAGACAATTTACTATTTTTGCGCCTCTCTGTCTGCAAAGAAAGCTGAAGAGTTTTACAACCTATGCCGATTTTAATAACTTATGGGTAAATGGAAATTGATCTAACATTATGATATATTCAAATAAAAGAGCTCCCAAAATAATGTATTGGTAACTTGGCAAGCTAGAGAAGGTACAAACTCTCCCTTATCTAGGATTTATGATCTGTGATCCTTTGTTCCCACAAATTAATTTTCCAAATATCGGCAGCTAATGGTAAGCCCCTATTAGCTCAACTTAAACGTCTTTATATAAGCCTGTGTAAATATTCTTGGCTGCCAATATTGAAATATTACTGCTCACAAATTGTTCACGCTTTAGTATATGACTTAGACATTGTTCTATTTGACTTGGGAGCATTTCTAAATTCCCTAGAAATCATGTTTTTGAAAAAAGCATAGGTCTAGCACAATCAATACCTAATTGCCTGAGAAGACACAAATTGGGTTTGATATAATTTGAATCAAAGGTCCTATCGAAATAATGATTCTTTGTATGACAAAATAGTTAGCCCCTCGACAGATTCTCCCTTCAGCGACCTCAACAAGGGCTTCCTCTGTACTTCTCTTGTGTCTCTCTAACAGAATGGTTGCAGCCCATGAAAACAACTCTAAGGCAGCTTTACTACGGGAAGAAAACACAAGACAATTTGGCTCATCGGTAATGGGCAAATCAACAGCAGTTCCTGGAGTGGGTAGGATTAAAGGGACATCGGCCTTCTTTAATCAATTAAATAAAAAAAGTGAATCAGAAGAAACAGAAAGACACAAGCATAATTGTACATATGTATATAACGGACCAACATATTAATCCCCACCATTTGTGCCATTGTGGTATTGGTTGGGCTTGCTCATTCCCTAAAATCATACCATCTTCAACATTCCTCATTTCTGCTGTAATTAATATAAAGGAAAAGAAACACTTTACTCCTGAAGTTATAACACTTGTTCAATTATTGCGATTAGCTGTCTTCTAATTACTGGCCCATTTCTAGGATCCTGTAAAAAAGTGTGAATATCAACATCTCTTCTGACAAGAGCAGGATAAGCTTTAAGGAGAAACCCAAAACCAGCAAGCACAAGACGATGCACATCACTATCTGTGAGGAGAATAGAGCTAGCCAAATGAATATTCAGTGGGAAACGAGCCGGGGTATTACTCTTGTTTCCTACTGTCTGACCGCATGCCAACCAGGCTCTGCCCAGTCCACATTACCCCATTTCCTGTAACCGGCATTAACCGTCACAGAAATCATGTCAGGACAACTCTGCTAATAGCTGTACCCTTGCTGCTTCTACAAGTAATATTGGTAACCATGGACCAAATTAAACATGCACCTTGCCCTACTATACATAGAAATACTAGGCTTCGTGGTAGACTCTCCTCCTTCTACGAACCTAAGCTTCCCAGCAATACTCACTTAAACCACCGTACCAACCCTAAAAACCCTACTAGGAACATGGCACAAGCATATCCACAAGTATCTGCAGTTGCCAAAGTGAAAGAACTCACTCCAGTACTCTTAAAAACCAAAAGCCTATCCAAAACAACTACAAAAGCGGGTGCACTAATCAATGCTAGATCCGTTGTGGCCCATTCCACTGAAATAACTGATATCCTAACATCAGATAACCTCGACCTTCTAGCAGTCACAGAAAGCTGGCTACATGACGCAGCAGGTCCAGCGCTCTCCTTAGCGATACCTAAAGAGTACCAATTACTAAGATTGGACCGTCCCAACGTCAGAGGAGGTGGCTTAGCTATCATTGCCAAAAACAATTTGGATTTAAGGCTATCCCTTGGATGTCTATGCTACCCCCACTAAAATCCTGTGAACTACTATCAGCGAAACTGCCCATATCCCCCTGTTGCACACTAACTATTTATCTTATATATAGGCCACCAGGGCCCCTAGGCTCTTTCGAAGAGGACCTATCTAGCCTTTAGCTAGCAGTACAAAAAAGTAATCTCAGATAATGATCCTAAGCAACCTCAATTTAGGGCTTAAAGACCCAGATGACAAACAAGTGCAAGCAATAGCCACTATGCTTGACGAACAGGGCCTTACCCAAAAAGTCCTCACCCCTACCCACGACAAAGGGAGGACATTAGACTGGGTTGCCACTTCAAACTGCCCCACTACAATCACTAACATTACACCCCAACCTTGGACTGACAACTTTCTAATTGATTTCAGCTTAATACTCAGCAAGGAAGCCAATAAAGAAGAAACTACGGTAACGCCTATCCCCACCAGATCAAGGAAAAACATCACCCGTGACAACATCCTACCCCTTCTCCTTCCAGTAATGAATGCCCTTCCAAGCAACTCCAACCCTGATACGATGGTGGACTTCTATAACGATACTATGGCCAAAGCTATAGACACCATTGCCCCACTCAAGAACTGTAAAAGCAAACAACAGACCTACCTCAACACTTGGTTCACCCCCACCTAAAAGAACTGAGAATGGAAAAAAGGAAGTTAGAAACTATATTGCAACGTTCCCCAACGGAAGAAAATAAACTAAAATTCAAATTCTCTGCTACCAACTATAAGAAAGCAATTATCCAAACTAAAAAGAAGTTTATAGTGAAAGAATTTCCAAAGCATGCTCCAACACAAAGGAACTATTTGTGATCCTACGAGAATTAGAATCTCCCATACCTCCACCGGATAACGTACCCACAGACAAGCAATGGTGTACTAATATCCAAAATGCCCTTGCAAATAAAATAAAAACATTACAATCCAAAATTGCAACAATAAAAGCCTTGCTTCCACTTAGTGAAACTACCATCACTTCCACTCCCTTTAACAAACCTTACCTAGCACCATTCAAATTCTCTAAAGTCTCCATTCATGAAACTGAAAAAATCATTGCCTCACTAAAGCCATCTAATTGCAAAGGCGACAACTGTCCGGCCCAAATAATTAAGGATGCAGCTAGAGACTGAGCACCCTCTATCACTAAACTCATCAACTCATCAACGCCTCCTTTCCAAAAGAAAGCTGGGTTCTACCCTTGCTTAAAAAACCAACCCTAGACCCCTTCATCCCCACTAACTATAGGCCCATCACAACAGTCCCATTCCTCCTGAAGATAATTGACAGAGTGTCCTATCTTCAAATCCAAAAGTACCTTGAGACCAACCAACTATTAGGCACTCGTCAATCTGGGTTCAGACCTCAGCACATCACAAAGACTGCACTAATAGATCTCAAAGCCCAAATCAATGAGCTCAATGACAAAGGAAACACAGCTATGCTACTCCTCCTTGATATGTCGGCGGCATTCGATTTAGTGGACCACGCAGTACTTTGCAAACACCCAGCTTCGGCCGCCCAGTTCTCAAGTGAAGCTATAGCCTCGGTCCAATCCTTTCTCGACAATAGAAGCATGCAAGTCTTCTCCACCCTAGCTTCAGCAGACCCAATTCAAACAACATGTGGAGTGTAATATCTTTACTAAGCCTTTATTCGATAAATTGGACAGACTGGGTGTCACCTACACACACTATGCAGATGACACTCAGATCCTCATCCCCCTCTCTGGCAATTTCTCTGCGGATACAGCTTTAGTAAACAAGATTTATATCCTCATTCAGGCATGGATGGCAACCTATGGCCTCTGCCTGAACGACGAAAAAACAGAGATCCGTATCCTAGGCTCTTCCAACAACTTATAAAAAACTTGATACTAACTACAGCAATATAATCTCAGTCCCCAAAGAAGTGAAGACTCTTGGCTTCTTTCTGGATTTCACGCTATCCCTAAAAAAAAAGTAAACCCCCTGGCCTCAACCACCACCTACACTGACAAACTTATTAAAGCATGCAGACCCTTCCTCTCACTAGCAAGCTGCATTACTCTAGCCAACGCCCTCATCCTATCAAAACTGGAATACTGCAATGCACTGTATGCAGGAGCAAATAAATATATCATCAATAAACTACAAACTCTGCAAAATAATGTGCTCAGAACGGCCCTGAACCTCCCTATTAGAGAGCATATCTCAAACATTAGGAGAAACTATAACTGGCTAAAAATTAGCGATAGGATCCTCCTTAAAATCGTTACATTAACTTTCAAATGTCTAAATAATGCAGCCTCTCCATACCTTAAGGAAAGAATAACAAGAACATCCTCTGCACGGCCAACCAGGACAGCCAACTCCTTTTGCCTCCAAATACCATCTAAAAAAACAGGAGGCAACAGCTTCCCTATACAAGGAGCTCAGCATTGGAATGCATTACCAATTGAGCTAAGAAGGGACCAGCCGTACAACAGCTTTAGACGTAATACCCGCCCCTGGCTACGACACAATGACCTAAAGTCCTATGATGCCTCTCCCTATGCCCTGTCCTCATCTTATCTATTAACTCTTGTTACTGTGTAACTGTGTCTGCAAAGATCCTATGTACCTGTCTATACCTGCATGTAACTAATGTATATACTGTATATAATGTACGTAACTAAGCAAACTGTAACTAAGCAAACTGTAACCACGCTTTAAGTATTCTTGATATGCTGTGCGCCCAGCTACCTAAGGGTTTCGGGCGCCCTATAAATAATAAACAAACATAATGGCTGAGGGGGCATAACCCATTATTTAAAAAAGATTCACGGGCAGAAAACCCCCCAGGAAACCCTATTGATTGGTTTGGGCTACCTCGCTGTGCTTGCTCGCTATGGCATTTTTGTGGGGAATATTTATGTACCTCCACTTAAAAAATTCACCAGTTCCCACTGGCCCTCAGACTGTGTTGGGAACGGGGTGGGGGAGCCCAGGGACTGTGGTGGGAGCATGATGGGTGGGAGCACTTGGATAGTGGTGGGAGCAGGGTCGGGAGAGATGAGGGTCTGTGATGGGGTGGGGAGAGCTCAGAGACTGGGTAGGAGTGGGATGAGGGAGCCCAGCGACTGTGATGGTAGCAGGTGGGGGAGCACAAGGACTAGACTGGGAGTAGGGTGTGGTGACGGCATGCAATAGTTCATAGCCATTTGCACATACTGTCCATTTGGCATTTTTGGGGGGGCCCGGCCTGCCAAAATTTTGCTGAGGGGAGGCCCAGGCCAAAAAGGTTTGAAGACCTCTGCGCTAGAGGCTTGTACCTCAATGTAGTGCTCTGTCTAATCACTGCTGTCATGACTGTCCCGTTCATGTGCGAAATTAAGAAAAGCTCCTCAGTATAATTGGGGATCCCTAAAACAGGAGCGGTACAGATTGCTTTTTTCAACTCTTCAAATCATTCCTCCATTTCCTCAGTCCATTCTATTGTAACTTTGTACACTTGTGCCTTTTTTAAAGCCAGTAAAAGTGGTCTTGTGTATGAACTGTAATCAAACACCCAGGCTCTAACATAATTTCATAGTCCCAAAAATTGTTGCATCTGTTTCACTCTGTGCGTTTTTTGCGGTTTTCATAATTGCCTCAGCCATTTCAGGTGTCACCTTTTTTTCCTCATGGGCAATCAACTGCCTATTTATAACACCCCTTCTTGGCAATACTGGAGCTTCTCTTTGTCTACCTTGTATCCCTTGTCTGCTAGGATAGTCATCAACTGAATCGAGTCTTGCCTTCACTCATCTTCTGTCGTGCTACAAATTAAAATGTCATCTAGGTATTGTATCGCTGCACTTTTCAAATCAATATTGCCTAAGTCCATCTGTAGGACCCTATTAAAGATTGATGGATACTCACAGTACCCTTGAGGCAACCAAGTGTGTTTCAGACGTGTCTAGCAGAACGTAAATGAAGTCAAGTCTTGTGAGTCCTTGTGCAATGGGATTAAGAAAAATGCATTTTTCAAATCAATCAGCGTGAAATATTGTACATCCACCAGGATACTGCATAGTATCATTGTTGGGTTAGGAACTAAGGGATACTCTGCCTCTACAATCTGGTTAATCGGTCTCATGTCCTGTATGAATCTCCACGACCCTCCCTTTGGATACACTGCGGTATTGCACGATGATTCTGATGGTAACAGAATACCTTGTTTCATCAATGGTGAGATAGTCTTGAATATACCCTCAACAGCCTCTCGCTACATGGGGTACTGTCTTGCTTGAGGTAGAATTGCCCCTGGCTTCAGCTTTATTTTAACTTTCCCTATACTTTTCAATAAACCTACGTCAAAGGGGCCTGTGGTCCAAAGGATGCTTGGTACTTTTTCTAAGTCTTCACCAAAAAATGCTGGACACTGCTGCATTATTGCCATTCTCTCTGGTACTTCCCTTTTCTCTATCTTTATCCAGTATGTAATGCTTATAAAGAATACCACTTCATCATCTGTTGGGTCATCTCTAAACATGTCATTGCCAGTTATGTCAGTTAGTCTGTACCCTTCTTCGATAGCTATCACTGTCCTCCTTGGCCTACCCTAATCATCCATTCCTTCAAGCATGGCCTTTTCCCTTCGTACTATGGCTGCTTCTAACTATATAGGGATAGTCTCTCCCCCCATATTCATCCATAGGTATCTGTGATCTAAACACGAATTTGTCAGATATTCTCACAATCTTCCCCACTAAGTCAGGTAACCATGTTTATAGAATGCTCACCCCATAAAGGAAAACTTCAGGCTCAACTGGAACGCCTTGCAGAGCCACTTGCCCTGTGAACACCAGTATACATTTACCCACATTTAAATAATGTATTCCAGGAGTGAAACACACTATCCCTTCGTCAGTAAATGAAATCATGTTACATTTTGTCATCAAATCTCTTCCCAGAATGTTAACTGGTGTCTGTCGTGAATACAACAATGGAAGAGACATGTCACACTCTCTTATAGAGACTGGTAATTCATCAGTAAAAGGAACTCGACTCGTAGCTCCAGAGAACCCTTAAGCATTCATGGCAATTCCTGACATTGGATATTTTCCTTCTCGTATACATGAGTGAGTAGCCTCAGTGTCTATAAAAAAAGAAAAAGATTTGCCTCCTTTTTGTCACATCGACCCTTGGTTCCTCTTGGGGGTCTGGTGTCACAGATAGTAGTGAACAAATCAAGTCACCCTCTGAGCTGTCCTATTGTGGGTATATATACACACCCCTGTACCAATGAAAGGATTCCCTCGCACTACTGTGGCACCTCCTATTCTAGGTGTCAATAGTTGTCCTGTGTTTAAATACTGTTGTGTCTGCATGGGGGCGTGTTGCGACTGCCCTTGCGGTGGGTTCATTTGTACTTGCTCTGGATGTGGTGTCTGTTGCATTTGCGGTGCTTGTGTCTGATACACTGTTTGATCTAGGGCAAACCCTTCCCTAGTTTGTATGCTTTATGGTGGAAGATAAGCTGTCCCCCCAATTGTGAATTGGCCATTCTGTATATTCCCTTGGCTCCCACAAAAGCGCGCAATGTCCCCTGTCATCCCACAGGTCCAACATACAGGGGGAGACCGTTGACTTGTCCCCCTTGGTTAAATCCTCTGTGCACATGATTCTCATTCTGTGCATTTTAAACCCCCCCTTGATTGCTTTGGTAACCACCCCTTCCTCTATATCCCATACCTCTGCCTTGTGGCATGAACCCATTTCCTCCTTGGTCCATCGTGCACTGATTATTTGCCTGCGATGTACCCACTGCATGCTGGATGCCCAGCCCTTCTCCGCTTGTTAATATCACCCCTTCTCTGGCATATTTTGATAATTTCTTCTGAACTCATTTGGCTTCCTCAGTTTTCCTAGCCTCATCGTTTTTCTTGTTTTTCTCCTGCAATAGCCGACAGTGATGCATCAGCTGTATTTCAGCCCATGGCTTTGCTTCCATTCCCACCAGTTACTTCATCTGTCTCTGTACTGGCTCGAGCAACCCTTGAAATAAAATGTGGTAATATAATGCCATTGTTTTTTCCCATGGCTCTTTCATTTCATAATTGCACCCATGTCTGATGTGTCAGAATACTGCACCCTGAGAGCCCTCCATGTGCCTGCCCTACAATTATTAAACAGCGCTCCATTGTGCGATGTGTTCTGTACTGTCACACTTGAATAACTTGCTCTCCTCCATATGTTATCAGCTCTTTTCCCAAAAATAACTGCCAAGAGACCCTTAATGTCTCCAATGGCCAACGTAGATCCTTCTGACATTTTTTCTATTTCGGAAATCCATTTTCCTGCACCCAATGTCAAATTCGGGAGTTAGAATCTTAAATTATCCATATCCATCTGTGGCCATGGAACATACTTGCTCCCCCTTTTTGAAATAAGGGAAACTGCATGAACCCTAAACTGCAATCTCTTCCCATTGTCTGCCTATCCATGGCAAGGACAATGGTCCCTGACCATCTCCTCCCTGGTAACGATCTTAACCTGCTCACATATGGCAGTGATTCTTCCTTCTCACTATATGATCATCCTCAGGGACGTTCTGAATATGGTATGGGATCTGGCGTCCTGTCCTTAGGTTGTTCCAGATCTGACCATCTTAGTTCTTTTTCCATCTGCAGACTTCCCTCAGGGACACATGCGCCTCTTCCCTCTTCCCTAGGGAAAGATTTTCTCTCCTCCTCTAGTCCCCCACTAGCGTTCGAGGCTGAATGGATTTTCTCCTTCGTCTCGTAATTGAAATACTAGGGATTGGTCCCCCTTCCCTCAGCTTTCCCGATTTGCTACCCTCATTTAACTCTGGATAGGCCTTATGGATCCTGTCTCTGATGCTTCCTATGTCAACATTCTCTTCATCTAACGCTACTCTAGATGCCCCTGGTGTTGCCTCCTTCATCGGAAGAAACTCTTCTATTCTGTCCCATCGTATTGTTGGACTTGGTTCCATTAGCTCCTTTTAAATGCAGGTAATATCAAGCTCCCGTTGTCTCCTTCTTGGTTCTAAATTTTCATCTAATTCCCTTTTTTTTCTTGCCTCCCTTCTGATTTTCTCCTCCTCTTGTCTTATCTCTTCTCTGCTCACTTCCGCTCTCCTTTATTCCTGTTCTCTTCATCTCTGTATTCTTTTGCCCCTTCATTTCTGTGCTTCCTCCTCTTCTCTCTTTCTTTCTTGTCTGTCCCTATCTTCTATTGCTCTTTGCCTGTTGTCATACTTCCTTTGCTCCTCTGCACGTTCCTGCTTTTTCTCTTGCTCATCCTGATACATCTGTTCTTGTCGCTCCTTGCTCTTTCTCTCATGCTAGTCTTACTTCAATCTCTTTTCTCGTTATCCTGTTCGTTGTTGATCTTCTCTTTGCCTTACTTCCTCAATGCTTTTCCCATATAGCTTGAGTAATATCTGTCCTCCCATCCATTCATTCTGTACAAGCATTATCTCGTCAACTTTATCTTTCTCTCATTCCATCTCTTGATCTCCTGTTCTATTTCTGTCGATACATTCAATCTGTCACTTTTCTCTTCTTTATCTTGTATGACCTTAAAGATCTCCTCTTTCTGCTTACTCTCCTCCAGACTATCATCACTGCTATAAGCGGGCGGTTCGTATATTGGATTACTATACCCTGCCGCCGCCTTTAGTTCCTTTAATGGATACAACCATATCAACACCTTTCACTTCAGGCGAGGCAAGGGGAACCGAAGGCTCGACTCCTTCCTCCTTGCATTGGCTAAGCATCCACTCCTCAGGCGGCGGCTCTTCCCTCTCTTCCTGATCCATCTTCCAAAGCTATAAAATAGTTTACTTTTTCTCCAATTTCTTCCCCTTCTACGCAGCGTGCAAGTATGTGGTCATGTGTTGCAATACCGCTTTTGCCAACGATCCCCCTTGTGGTCATTGCATGAACATCTTATCTGCCGTGCCTTTCACCCATTCCACACCATACTGTTTGAGCTTGGGCATGTTCTTTGGCAATATTTACATAAATGCAACTGAGGAGTGACATCTCCCATTGTGACGAGTCTCAATTGACTGTCAGTACTTACCAGACTTTAAAAAAATACCTTCACCAAAACAACAAATATGAGCACGCTCCAACAATCGCCGCTCAAACCTCTTTCTGTCTCAGGATTGGCAGCAATCACTTCCCTAGATAAACAATATAACTCCTTGACTTTTATCTCAATTCTTTCACAACTATTTGTGTCGCTCTTCGACAACTTAATTCAACACAAATACACAAACAGACAGACTAGTCAGCTTTTTACATTTAAACCTCAGTGATCACCATTTTTCCTCTTTGCCTCTTATCAATACTCTGATCACAGAGTTTAGCTCGTTTTCTTATATGAACCTGTTCATACGTAGCCTAGGGAATAAGACAATCTCTTCTGTACTCTCTTGAGTCAGGACTCATTAGGCGCTATCTCTATTTCTTCACACAATATTTCCTGTTACTCCCGTTACATTCGTTACTCTTGTTACTGTTAAATTACCACAACCACGTTCCCTTAATTTGCCATTCCCTTCAATCTACTCACCATTTTCTCGTTTGGTTTGAGGTCTTCGCTATCGTCTCCTCCTCCAACTGATCCCTTTCACCTTCCATCCGCAAAGTGCCTATGTAAACCAGGTAGGGATTTCGTCAAAGAGGGACCCTGCCTTCCATCTTGCTGTTCTTGCAAGATTTCTATTTCGCCGCTCTCCACAGGAAACCCTGTGATCCCCCGGCTAGATGGCTGAGGATGTTAGATTGTCCGAAGCTCTGGAGATTAACAGGTCGATGGATCTTTAACCATCCGACAGTGCTACCACATGAACATATAGTCATGCATGGATGGGACACAGAGTAACTCTTACACCAAGTAATCAGACCGACTCAGGAAGTTGGCAAAAGTCTCATCCAACTGTTTTAATATCAATTGTCTAAAACAGGGAGTTACAACGGACATCAATGGACGTTCGCTCGAGCTCTCAACGCAAATCAAATAAAAATACTCTTAAGTACTAAAAATGTGTCATCAGTGACATCATACTACATGGCAAATAAGAGAAACCTACAGGGGATTGTGGTTGGCTCAAGGGGAACATCTAAGTATACTTTTTATAGGGGATCGGGTTGTGATAGGACATCTACTGTCAGGAGGTCAACTTAGGCCTGCCTCTAGTGCAAGTCATCCTAAACACTTATTAAGTACACAGAATACTATTGGCTATCAAACTATCAGGCCCTTCGTTATATGGTCCTCTACAACTGGTTGGCACGCTCGTGCCATGTCTGGAACATTTGGCTCCTTAGCAGCACGTAAACTCATACCCAGGAGCTGGCAGGTGGACATGACTTTTGCTTCCCACCCAGTTAGCCCTCATCTCTCATCGCCCATGCCTTCTGCCATGCAGACTGTCTTTGAACTTGGCCTTGCAATATATTCTCTTCTCTTGGGAATAAAAGGGAGTACATGCGCATGCTTATCACAGTTCTGGTCTGCAGGCCCAACTTTCCATCTTTGGCTCACGTGACAAGAGACCGCAATATGGCTAATTTTCTAACATTTAATTGTCTTGAATTAATAAACTTGGCACTGGGGGTGTACCGAACTTCGGCTTTGAGTCACTATTCTGCCGAAGTTCGGCTGAAATACAGCTATCCGGCTTCGGCAGAATAGTTTCTGCTTAGTGACTCGAACCCTCTGATGTCCCGCAATGTTCTCCCATGTCCCCCACCCCCTCCATTGTCCCATGATGATCTCCCATGTCCACCCACCCCCTCTGTTGTCCCATGATGTTCTGCCATGTACCCCAAGCCCCTCCATTGTCTGTGATGTTCTGCCATGTACCCCAAGTCCCTCCATTGTCCCATGATGTTCTTCCATGTCCCCCACCCCTTCCATTGTCCGTGATGTTCTCCCATGTCCACCCACCCCCTCCATTGTCCCATGATGATCTCCCATGTCCCCCACCCCCTCCATTGTCCTCTGATGTCCCTGCAGGAGCGGCCGCCAGACTCACGAGGCTGCTGGGGCACTTTGCACAACCCGGTGGCCTCGAATTTGAATGAGTCCCCCTCAGCATGGTGAGGCCGCGGGGGTGTTTTGGAGGGGAGGTGAAAATGTGTAGTTGCCAATTGTTTAAGTATTTCAGAGTGTAGAGGTTTTCTCAGGCAATCAATATAAGCTTCACGTTTAAGGTTGTACCCATAAGGGGGAAACCAGCTTGAGCATTTTTTTGTGACATCATAATAGGTGGCATTTTTCTTTTTATTGTCTTCTCCATGGAAATATTCTTTGAGACATAGCTGTCATATGTAATCTTCAATGTCTCGACAAAGTTGATTTTTCCCCAGTTTGTGATTGGGTTGGCCCAGTAGAGAGTGCAGATTGTTAAGCATTTGTGAGTTGATGTTCAGAGAGTTTGATAACTGAAAGTTGCTTTTAGCCTTGCCCTCCATAGAGTTCTGTGTCTGAAATGTTTTATAAGTGGATCTCAGTTCCGCTGGCTGTCATGGGACTTCTGCGTCCCAAAGAGCCTCATAGTTTGTTCCTTTTAGGCCATAGAGTTTATTGATCTTCCAAATTCTACCTTATGATCCAGTTGTCCTAGGCCATTTATTTGTTCTTGTAGACTTGTTGTGACAAAATGTGATGAGTAGAAAAATTGTGCATTTTCTTAATTCTGCAACACTTGTCAAAATTATTAGCCGCATAGCAAAGTAATAGCAGTAACATAATCCTTTTCTTTACTTTAGTTATACCAGAGCCCAGAAAAGACGCAGCACCAACCCAGGAAGCTCACCCCTGAGACAGACTTACCATTCCACCACCTTGATGCAGATGCCTGCTTAGTGCCTACAATCCTGGTGAGTTCTATGGGGGTTTTACTGTTCGGGGGAAGCTTGAGGTGGGAGGTTACCACTCAATGCATATGCCTGATTAAATGAAAGACTGCTATATTATGCTTGACACAGTCAATAGATGTACATAATGGCTCCTTCAACTCCTGGCAGTTTCAAGTGTGGTTTTTGTCGTTCAATTTCCTTTTTTATATAGTTATTTTTGATAAAAGGCTTTTTCAAAAGCATTTTTAAAGGAAACCCCAATACCACTTCAGAGCCCAGAGCCATCATTCGGTACTGCCCTGCCACAACTTACTCTTAAGTTTGACTTTTGCTTTACATTTCTTTGTCACCAGTACGAGCTTCTGATTTACCTAAAGGCCCACAAGCAACAGCTAGGAGACGTGCCCAGCAGAAACCCTATCCCTCGCCCAGAGCTGTAGAAGCCCCTTCGTTGTCGGCATGAGTAGCACCAAGGCAAAAACCAGCCCTGTGTGGGATTACTTTACCATTTAAATGGATGATAACTCCAAGGCAGTGTGTTCTGTGTGCCTTGCGGTTTTGTCTCGTGGTTCTGCAAACTCAAGACAGTGCCACACATCAGCACTGACCAACCATCTGCGGTCCAAACATCACAATGACTATGTCCAATATGAAAGGAAAAAAGAGGCAGTTTTTGGGAGAATCAACAGCAATGTGTCTCCCGCGAAGTGCAAGAGGGCATTGTCACAGCTGTCCATTAAAGATTGTCTGGACAAAAAACAAGTGTGGCCTCTGGACAGCCCTTCCTTACATGCGGTGCATCGCAGTATTGGCAAAATGATAGCGCTAGACTTGCAACCATTTTCTGTTGTTGAGGATGTCGGTTTTGTGTGTTTACTCCATAAATTGGAGCCTAGGTACAAAGTACCATCACGTAAATATTTTTCAACACGCATCATCCCTGACCTGTAGGAGAAGGTGAGCAAGTTTATTGCTTCAGAGGTTCTGAGGGCTGAGACAATAGTGTTTACTGTGGACATTTGGACATCTGATAACACTGTGAAACCTTTTATGAGTTTAACAGGACATTGGCTGGCCAGCAACCTGAAAAGGCATGGAGTTTTGTTGCAGTGCAACGCTTTTGGCGGAAGCCATACTGCTGCCAAAATAGGATTAGCATTCCAAGAAATGCTAGAAAGGTGGCAAATTAGCTATTACAAAGTGCACGTCATTCTTCGGGATAATGCCGCTAACATGTGCAAGGCCTTCAGAGAAGCAGACTTAGCTAGTGAGGGGTGTTTTGCTCACACCCTACAGCTTTGCATCCATGATGGCCTTTTTGTGCAAAGATCTGTGTCGGACATGATGGCACATGCAGGAAACCTTGTAGGCCACTTCAAACATTCTAGTTCCGCCAAGTCCCACCTGCACACACTGCAAAAAGATCTTGGGTTGCCTGAATTGCAGTTGATTCAAGATGTGTCAACATGGTGGAACTCGTCCTTTTTGATGCTGGGGCGACTGGTAGGGCAGAGGCAGCCAGTACGTTTGTACTGTGCGGAGGACGATAAAGTGTCAACTCTTTCTGCCTGCCAGTGGCTTTTGGCAGAAAATGTTTTATCTTTGTTGTCACCTTTTGCTGAGCTCACAAAGGGGATTTGCTCCCATGCATGAAGCATCTCCTTGGTGGTTGGGTCCTGCTGTGAAAGCTTTAAGGTCCTACCTGAGCTCTGGCAAGGTTAGGGACACTGGTGTGAAGCTAGTGAAAGCAGAGTTATTGAAGGCTGTAGAGGCAAGATTCAAAGACATTGAGGCTTTACCCATCTACTGTGGGGCGACAGGCATCGATCCGCAGTTCAAATTAAAAATGTTCAGCAATAATGTTGTGGCCAACAAGGTGAAATGTTATATGCACCCTACTGCCTTAGCCCTCTGTGAGCAGACCTCCCCTCCTGAGGGGCAACCTGCAGACCCTGACCCACAAGAGGACGAGCCACCACCCAAGAAGAGCGTTCCACCATGTGGCATATGGGCATTCTGGGATAGTGTTGTCCAGCAGTCCACGGCTGGTGTGAGTCAGTCAATAAGTTCCCTGGACACTGAGCTCACTGTCTTTTTGAGAGACGCTGCTCCCTAAAACTGCAGACCCGCTGGAGTGGTGGGACATGAACAGTGTTCAGTTTCCAGGGTTGACAAAAGTTGTGCGTGTGTACTTGGCACCTCCTCCTACCACTGTGGACAGCGAGAGAGCGTTCAGTTCAGCTGGAGATATTTATTCTGAACACAGAAGTAGCCTCTTAGCCGAAAATGTCAAACGGCTTGTTTTCCTAAAATACAACCTTCCCCTTACAGGATACTCTTACTAGTTTTGTATTTTTTTTTGTCTTTTGTCATAAGCTTACAAAGATGTGTCCAATTAATAAATATGTACCCATGCAATAGAATGCCTCCTTAGTTTATTCATTGAAATGCTGTTTATTATGCCCTAGAATATGTTTGCCTAAAAAATCAACTATTCGGCTCACTATTCGGCTCCGGCCGAATAGTTGACAAACTATTTGGTATTCGGCCGAATACTAAATATGCTATTCGGTACAGCCCTACTTGGCACTCATGGTGTTCCTTCTTTGCACCTTAACGAGGGATAATTCAATGTCTCAAGGTTTCTGTTCTTCATGGATAGATAACCAATTCTTGGCGGTTTCAGCTTTGATACCAGGCCAAACAGCTTCACCCTTCAAGTCTGTGATCTTCCAACTAATTCTTTGTTGTGATACGCACAGCTCTTGATCCTTCTTTCTCTGTGGGTTTGAACTTACTACAATTGTGACACTGATGTCCAGACACTATATAATCGCAGCACCGCCTACAGCCTATTCACTATGTATAGCTAGCTTCTCTAAGATTACTTGATCTACTTGCGTTGCTGCATCTGTACAGTTATTAAACGACTTGTATTTACACTGCAGTGCTCTTCACATGTGCAATCTTCATTTCTGCATAAGGATGTTCACTTGATTCCTTATTTTGTCATCATTTTCTATAAGGTCCATGCACTTCCTTCTTCAGCCACTGTTCTTAGTGCACAACTCTCACTCTTGTGACATCACCAGCTTCTCTTTCTTTTGTCTTCATATTCCTTCGGGGAGCTCTACCAAGAGATTGTCATCTCTTCGGGGATACATTAGGTATGGCTTTCTTAGTGGATACCTTTTCTCGAATACTCATCGCGATATGGTCACAACTACCGGTGTCAAACATGGTGCAGTTTCAGGCTTCCAACATACAGGCAGTAGGGGGCGCGGGACTTCATGCAGAGGCATTCGGCAGCTCCTCTGCATTACAACTGAAGGCAGCGAAGCGAATAAGCTGGCTGTGCCAGGTAGAGGGAATTTCAGTAGTCGATACTACTATGAACCATAGAGGACACCAATGGGGCATGAAAGCAGGAGGGAATAATAGGAAGAACCTTGCAAAGACTCTGCAGCTTTAAGCGACCAGATTGACAAACAGTGGAGACCAGGTCCTTCATCAACAGAGAAGCTGCAATTTTTACACCTAGATCCTTCACCACTGCAACTGGAGAAGGGCAAGGCCCAAGAGTGCAAGGCCAAAAATCAGGGTTCCAATAGAGGGAAGGATCAGAACATCCTACAACCAGCACCTCTGTTTTCTCAGCATTAAGCTTCAGTCAGTTGTTGGCCATCCACCCCCCACGGCTTCACAGCATTTCCTCAGTGTGCAGCCATCTCAGAAGAAGAGAGATCAAGCCACAAGATAGTTTCTGTGTTGTCGGCATAGGAATAGCACATGAAGCCATGGGAGAGGATGAGTCTGACAAGTGGCTGAATATAAAGGTTAAACAGAATGGGAGACAGAGCGGAGCCTTGAGGGACTCTGCATACTAAAGCCATAACTTTAGAGTAGAAAGGTCATAGAAAGATAGACTGGGACCGACCTTCCAAAAAGGAGTTAAACCATGCAAGTACCTGTCCAGAGAGTCCAGCACAGGATAGATGGGTGATCAGGGTGGGGTGGTCAAACGTATCAAAGATGGCCGACAATTCTAATAAAATCAGCGCCCCCACTCCACCCTGGTCGACAAGGCATGTCAGATCATCCACTACTGATACAAGTACGGATTCCATACCCCTACCAGGACCAAAGCCGGATTGAAACGGATTGAAGAAATTAGAAGACTCTACAAAGGAACTAAGCAGGGGGATGAGCAGAGATTCCATACATTTCATAAGGAATGGCAGAAGTGAAATTGGGCGAAAGTTAGACAGTACAGAGGGATCCAATTGTGGTTTCTTTAGGAGCGGGTATTTATACCAATAAAATCATTGTATTTTTTCTTGAATGTAATATCTTTTTTAAAGGCGTTGTCCTTATTAATGTAATGTAAATTGATTTATTTTTGTACTCGTTTTTGGAATCTGTAGATTTGTGTACGGTTTTAATGTAAAACCAATTCACAATTGCAAAACATTATGCTACATTGCTAAGGTGGATGTGTTTTACTACACACCTGCCCCCTACCACTATCCACATCCATTGATTTCTTTCTCAACTGTCTGTCATTAAAGGGACACCTTGTAGCCAAAGCATAACAATGGCCATGCAGGGGTAGAAATGTCACAAAGCGGAAGCAAGAAACAATTCCTATATTAACAATTCAGAATCTTAGAGCAAATAAAAGACACTCATGTGTTATGTTAAGAAGGAAACGTACACCATGATTATTTATTTACTTGGCAATTTCGGTGTGTGACTGTGCACTAAAGAGCTATTGCAGAACTGTATGACACTTCATACTAAAGAGCACGGCCGCTTTCTCATTCAGTCATTTTAGGAGTTGTGTGCTACGCAGTAAATAGGTTAACTTAATTACTATTGAATTCCTACAAATGTTCAGACATGGCATTTTTAAGACATGTGTAAACAAACATGTGTAAAAGTGTGGTACCATTTACGTCTGTTTCTCCCTTCTTTACTGCATAGCAGTGCAAGTCTTTATTCTGGGTGGAAGTGCAAGGTTACCTGAGGTAACCCCTGCACAGCCAGAAGCATGCAAGAGAAAACACGAATGCAAACACAGTGCTGATTTACAAATAGCAATCGCGACGAACTCCAAATAGACCTGTATATTATCTGGTGCCAGGGTGCCAAGGCCTAAGTTAGAAGCCAAAGTGCACAGCCGCCCAACAGGACCTCGGTCTCTCTCATACAACCATTAAAATAATGGCTTCATAAGCTAAGAAGCTGAGGTTTATTCGGCAAAGTTTAGAATGTATCTAAAAGGGGGCATGAAATTAGCCTCCAAGGGCTGTACATTAATTGGATTTCACAGGGAAGCAGCAGCAGATGACAAGCCGGTGATATCATTACTGAGGCGCCTGGCTGGGATCACTGGCAGGCACTCAAATAGGCGGCTGGCATGTTGCATGGAGATAATGTCGGACCTAGGGAGTGGCTGTCCTGCTCCCTAGCTTCTTAGATAGAACCATAGTGGTGAGCATGGTTAATGCAAACAGATTCACAGAACCGTTTTATAATGGCAAAACCCCATTGGAAAACGCTCTGTGACTTAGGCCCCTAATGTGGGAGTGCCGTAAAGGAGGGATTTTTTTGTCACAAAAGAATAGGGTGATCAGAAGTCCTGGTTTTGCCAGGACTGTGCTGGATTTTGGTGCTCTGTCCCCCTTTCTCAAGATTAGGTTCCCAATGGAAACTGCAGTGGTCCCGGTTTTTGGTAGTCAGTCTTTATAGCTGACAGCACAATGCACAATCTCACACAGAAGAAATGCTGCATTTTATAACTTAAGATAGTGTTAGTTTGTGATAAATTAATTATAATATGTGTTTATTTTAACAGTAACACTTAAACCCCCTTCTCCACTAAACTCTACTGAAGTAGTGCCTTGACTGCCAATTTCAAGGGTTACCTACCTTTAAGTTAGTTGCCCTGTCCCGGTTTTGTGGTCACCCTAAGCCACCAATTATTTCACCCGAATTTCGGGGTCTTGCAATCTTCAGACTCATGCAATCTGCAGACTATTAAACTAACATAACCAAAAAACAGGTCACTGATGTGCATGTTTACATGGCCTTTTACTCGTGTGCATTAGTGTGCAATGATGGGGCAGGGTGCTGCCCGCGCAAGTTAACTTGCCACACCCGTTCGTAAAAACAAATGGCCGAGTGTATGAATGGAGCCTCAAAATGGACGCCGGCTGCTCTTTGCTGCTGCGCAGGAAAATACTTATCGTGCCCCGCCCTAAGCCTCCTGTCAGGCGTCCGTCCTCGTTCGGAAATCTGAATGATTTCCCTTTGTGTGTTTATCAATGGGACCGACGGTACAATGGATGTGATGGCTTCCTTCCTCGCCTGTCTTAGATAACGTTGGACGCCTTCCAGACCATTCTTAAAAGCAACAAATTTGCCTGCCTGACAGTCGTGTGCAGGCCCCGAGGCAATGTGTGCCAAGAGAGACAGGACTCTTTTATGCAGCTAAACACAGCCATTATTGTGCGCTAACAAAATGCCAGAGCGACTGGAGGAAATGCTCGTGGCCGAGCGGCTGTAGCTGCTTAACATGGAAATCAGGTCGAATAACTCGGACGATATCTCTGCAGCGGATGCGGCTGTTGTTTACTTCACCTCCAGGGCCCGCGCTCTCGATCTCCTGCATCCATTTCCCACCACTCCCTTCACCTACAAAGTGCACCAAAGAGGCACAAAACAACACAAATAGAGAAATTAAGAACAGCTCTGGAGCATTAGCGGAGGCAGCTTGTAAGAAATACTATTAGTAATTGAGTACCAATTTCGATTGGGTATTAATAATGTATTTAAATATGTGCTATTCAGAGTGGTTTGGAGCAAAGTGCTCTAAATACTATACACATATCACATTGTTATTAATAGTGCGTGCATTTCCAAGGCCATGCTTGCATTTGAGGGTATCCGTTGTATAACCATTACCTTTCCTGATATCACGAATTTCCCACTTAACATTATTAATACTATTTAGTTCATTTAGTACGGATCTAGCGCCCTGAGCATCAGAGTGAACCAGAAAAAGTGCCCAAGCAGCAGAATCGCAACCACGTGATGCTGTCCGCAGAATACACATGCTATGGGGACGGTACCAAAGGCTCCACTGTACAGTATATCTGAACTAACCCATATCAACACTGTACAGTGATATAAAGTGATTTTTATGGACTCTCCCAGTGGGTACAAACCACAGAACAGGTCATCATGCCATGTTCTTTCGAGAGAGGGGCGCCTGCTACCTTTTTTTGCATTTTTGTAAGGAACCTGGGGTTGGTCACCCTAAATTACCAGATGGAACCCAGATGTGGACCCCTTGCTCACTGTGCTCAGAGAGGCACAGCTCCACCTCACTAATGAGGCCCAACAAGGCTGAAACATGTGTATGGGGTTGCTGTTGATATTCTTGTTCAAAGGAGGTTTGCCTGGCATTGGGCCAAAGACTGATATGCAAATGGTTAGTTCTCCTTTGTGAAAAGTACAGTGAGCTAAAAGCGATGGCTGCGGACTCTCAGTTTATAAAAAACACAGAACAGGTTATCATGCCATGTTCTTTCGAGAGAGGGGTGCCTGCTACCTTTTTTGCATTTTTATGGATACCCATCCTTTATTGCAATTTTGGGCCCTGTGTCAATAGGGCCTTAATAAAATGGGAACACCTTGGGCAAACTGCACACTATGCCATTTGCGCTGCAGGGGGCATACAGTGGCACAGTGGGGCCAATTTATGAATTTCCCCGGGTGTTACGGTGCCCGGATTTAAGAAAAGTGGCATCGAAAGGGAATTAACAGTTGCACAGCACAGATTGGTTTTCCCAGCAGGTGCAGAGCCCCCAGGGTACTCTGCATTCTAATTTCACATTTAGTAAAGCCAAATGCTTGCGAGGCTGTATTCTGGTGGGGTCTTTGCCCCCTTTGCACGGAGGTATGCACTATTCAAATGAGGACATCCTCATGCCCATGTGACAGCGTCCTATTATCAAAGCACGCACAGAGGCAATCAGGCCCTGCGTGCTTGCGCCACCCGGGAGGTGGGAGTTACGCACATTCCTGGTGTTCCCCAATGGCAGAGAGCCTTGCTGGTGGGATTTGCTGCTCAGCAATAGGTAAAGTGTACTGCGCTCCTCCAAAGCATAGCAGGTGTGCTGGGGAGCAACATCACTATTCTATAAAGGCAGGGATAAACCCTTTGCTACACCTTCAGCCTCTTTGTTCTGCGTCGGGTGCATTGCAGTATTCGGTTCATTCAGTCCAACATGCCCAGGGCAGCACATTATCCAGTAGACCACATCGGCCGTGATATACCCAAATGATCACACTTCAGCATTAGGCTCAGCACAGTGTGTGGACAAAGGATCTATGCTTAGCAGAATGCATTCTGTGAGGAGACAGACACAACTACCCAATACCAATTGTTTTCATTGTGTGAGCAGAACAAAACGTCTGGAATGATCTGATTCTGAACTCACAAATATCAGCCAGCATGTTAATAACTGGCCAATAAAATGAGGATTGCATTCATGGGGACGGGTCTGCCTCCAGAAGAGGATTGTGTGGGTATCTCTGCAGCAGGGGTGTTGCTAGGTCTGGAAAAGATCAGGGGCTAAGCTAATGTCAGGACGAGCGGGACTTGGGGCTAGCTAGCATTTTGGTTGTAGCACCTGAGCTTCTATCCGGGGCTACAACCAAAAGACCCGGGGCTATAGCCCCCATAACCCCCCCTAGCAACACCTCTGCTCTGCAGTGCAGTGTCAGTGAAGTAAATGATGCCTGTCTCCTCCCATTCTAACATATTTTTATCTCTAGCTGTACCTTGCATACTGAAAATCTGCTTCGGACTCTATCTTCCCCACAGCTCTCTCTCTCTCTTTCTCTCTCTCCCTCTCAGTCCCACTCTGTCTCTGGGCCTCAGTACGAGTTGTCCGGTAAAAAAAGAGAATTACTGGCATGCCGGTGCTACCGTGTCCATGTAGCACTGCTGCCAGAATCAACGGTTGGTTTCGAGTCAGCGTGCACGCGCATCCGGGCATGCCAGAAACGGTAGCACCGGCATGCCTGTAACGGGCCCAAAAAACCCCATACCGGCATCCGAGCTCACGGTGAATCCAAATCTGGCTTCGCGCATACCACTGTTACCGTCACTGGTATTACCGGCACCGGAAATAAGTCATTGCCGGAACAGGAAACGCACTGGCAGCCATTATAAAAACACAATCCATTGCAATCCTCAGTACACAGGAGTGTGAAGCTAAACCTGAGTTACCACTCATATTCTCAGACATGTCTACAAGACAACCTGCTGTCCGAAAGCGCAAGCCTAGGTTCAGTGAACCTGAACTAAACATGCTTTCCGACACACTTGTAGAACACTCTGACGAAGTGTTCTGTACCGATCTACGGCCACAAACACAGACACAGAAGAAGGCTATATGGAAGGCGGTTGCCCGGAAGGTGTCGGTGGTGGGGACAACACCCAGGGCAGTGCAGAACTGTAAAAAGAGGTGGAATGATCTACGTCTCCGTGTGCGCAACCTCTTTGCCGCTAAGCGTGCCCAGGGCACAGCCATAGAAGGAGGACCACCATCCCCTATCAAACTGCAGGCATGGGAGGAAACATGCAGCACTGTCATGCACATTGAGGCAATAGAGGGAGTTGGAGATGTAGAGGCTGGAGATGTGTCCTCCAATGATGGCAGTGAGTCCCCGTAAGGCCAAATTCACATCACATACCCTGTTACCCCACTGAAAATAGCTAGGCCAATATGTCAAGTATGTTGAACCCGAGGCCCTGCTGGCATTCCACCCACCATCAGCCTTGTTGCACACATGCACATTGCACTTGCCCGCAACCCCCACCCATACACCAATCACACAGGTCCCCTGTATGGCACCCACTAATCTCATCTGCATGCACCCACACTGCATACTCACACATGCATGTGTGCACCATGTCATGCCCTCCACCAAGTCCATGACAATGCACATGAATCAGAAAGTACTAGTATTGATGTCTGTCTGATGGATCCACACCCATCACTGATGCCCTGCCTTACTGTCCCCGGCAGGCACATCATCTGGCAATGATGGGGAACTGCCGACCACATCCAGGGGTACCAGGGCAGGGCCCACCTCAGGACAACCACCACCTCCAGCCAGGAGACCAGCACATCCGCCAGCAGACTGGAGCGGCTAATAGCACCTGCGTCCCTGCTTCCCAGCCAGCAGGAGGCACCTGCGTCCCAGCCCCCCAGCCAGCACGAGGCACCTACCTCCAAGCCCTCCAGCCAGCAAGATACACCTGCGGCCAAGCCACCCTGCCAGCAGGAGGCACCTGCAGCCACCCTGCCAGGCGGAGGCACCTGTGGCCAAGCCTGCCCGCCAGCAGGAGGCACCTGCAGCCAAGTCACCCCACCAGCAGGAGACACCTGCGGCCAAGCCACCCCTCCAGCAGGATGTACGTGTTGGCCAGCCACGCCACCAGCTGGATGTACTTGTTGGCCAGCCACCCCACCAGCAGGGTGAACCTGCACCACTTGCACAAGTGGGTGGAACAGACAACATTGGGGACGAAGGTGGTGCGGAGGACATACCCAGTGACCGAAGCTATGTGGATGCTGCTGGATTTAGTCCCATGGGCCCTCGTAGCCCACAACCTATACAACACCCACCAATGAATAACGTATGTGACATTGATGGGTGCCTCTCAAGGATGGAGGAACATCAACAAGCAATGCACACGATGATGAAGCAATACCTTGCAGAAGCACAGTTCATGCGCCAGACAATGCAGGACACCACTAGGAACATTGCACGCATGCTGGGCAGAGCCACTGAGGGTATGTGCCATCTTGCATGGTGTGTGAGGGAGGGCAATGGCAGCATCTCATCCCTTGTGGAGTCCATAGCTGTGTTGGTCCAGGCAATTGCTGAACAATGGCACATAACACCACTGGGGTCAGCCTCCAGCACAGCACCCACTAGTTCCTGGCAAAGCAGCCCTTTGCGGCAGTCACAGCGGTCACTCGCCCAGCAGAGGGGCACACCCCTCTAACAAAAAGGGGGCATAAATAGGACAGGGATGTGGTGCGTGTGGGGAGGGATAGTCGGGAAGGGGGAGTGAGGAGGGATAGTTTGGAAGGGGGTGTGGGGAGTGATAGTTGGGGCGGGGGTGTGGGGATAGTCGGACGGGATGGTAGTGATAGGTGATGACGTCCACAATTGTACATAATTAATCTTCTCACAATACATCTGGTGTAGCAAAAAAAACCTGACTGGACATTGCTCTTTGAGTGTGAGTGCCTTTATTCATGTACAGTGTCCAGTACCCGGTGTGATCCATGTCAAGTGCCGTGTTTGTAAGAGTTGCTCAGAAGTAATGTTGAATAAGTTCATGTCATGTGGCACGTCCATCATTGCCATCGTGGCGCTGTGCATCATCCTCCTCATCATCCTCGGCCTCTGGTGGCAGCATGACCATGTCGGGGGGGAGGGGGACATTGCGCCAGATGCACATGGTGTGCAACATGGCACATACCAGCACAATTTTGCCCACCTTTTCTGGCTGGTACATGAGGGCTCCCCCAGATCTGCTGAGGTAGGGGAACCAGGACTTTAACAGGCCAAACATCTGCTCAATGGGGCAGCAAGTGCGTACATGGGCACAGTTGTATGCCTGTTCGTGCCTGTTGTGGGGTTGCCCAATGGGGGTCATGAGCCATGGCATCAGGGGACACCCGGCATCACCTGCATGGGAGCAAGAGAAAGAGTGCATGTCAGTTTCCTTGCCATTTCATGATTCTACATGCTGCACAGTGTCCATTTGAGAAGACCAACATGCACAGACTATAATTAATTGGTGTTCGGTCAAATGTTCGAAAACAAAGGGTCGAATGACCTTTTGTTCGAAAGTAAAAGGATTGAAAAAAAGGTTCGATTTTTTAAAAATTTATTTAGTTATATATTTTTTTAGTTCAGAATGTAAACAAAGTTTTTTATAAAAAGAAAACAGGGGGTCTGGGGGGGAACCCCCCCATAAAATAAAAATAAAAATTCAAACCTTTTTTTCAGTCCTTTGACTGTCGAGAAAAAGGCATTTGAGCCTTTTGTTTTCAAAACTTTCACTGTGAACCTAATTAATTTACATGTCATTTCTTCTTTTCAGTGTACCCCAAGGGAACTTAGGCTGGATGTGTATGGGGGGTGTAGTGCAGTTGCTTTCACATGGACCGTTCACAGTCAACTTGGCCTCTTCAATGTCCGTAGGACTGACCGCAATTGATTTGAAATTCATTAATGTGTGACAAATGAAGGAGGGCTGTCCCTGTATAACGATACTTCAGCCATTTTCGTGATTAGCATTTGTGATTTAGTGATATTCATGGTATGCAGTCTCTATTTGCAGTCCTTCCTGTAGACATCCTTAAATATCGTAAACCATTTGACAAGAACACATATCTTTCGATTGCATGTGTGAGGGGTTAAGGGTGACATGATAGCAATAAGGGTGGGTGAGTGTATTCGTGTATGACACAACTAGGAGATGCCGCAAAATTACAATCATGTATTATCGGTAGCTGAGGCATTTCCATTTCTTACAATCTGGTCTAAACGCATTCTACTTGCTGGTGTCCCTTAAGGAGACATGAGAGGGAACTAACAGGCAGTGTACCTGTGAAATGTGTCGGCAGTCACTGAATTAGTCTGTGCAGCAGCTACTGAAATCTCAGGCTGAGCATCATGACTTGTGTTGTTAGTTTATTTGTTTTGCTAATCATTTATGCTCACTATGGTGTGGTGCATTCTGGTACATGTGGTTTCAGGTTCATGCTGGCCAACATTACATGCAGTTGTGTACGCATTGAATGTTTTACATGCATGGAGACATGGCTGTCAAGGCCTTGCGCTTTGGCATGCTACCACTGTGTTGCACCTTCAATAACACCATACACTAGCAAATCCTAATGCAATGACAATGCTGTGTATGGTCATGTCCCGTTATATGTGTGTGGTTTGCTAATGTGCAGGTTGTGGGTAGTAAGGGAACTTGGTCTTATTCCGCATCTACCTTTGCCTTCTGATGGCCTATCCGGCCTCTGTGTACTTTCACAGATGTTTGTCAAAGGTTACGGAATATTGCAGCTCGACTAATGATGTATTGTTGCATGCAGTGTGCACACATCCGCTTGTAATGCATCTCATGCTGGGCCAATTTCGCTACTCTACATGGCCTTGTAGTTAGACTAACCCAGCAGCCAGGTTGGCTGTGCTTATGACTGCCCCCCACCAATTCAACACTCCACATGGCCTTGTAGTAAGACTCACCCAGCAGCCAGGTTGGCTGTGCTGATGACTGCCCCCCAATTCAACACTCCACATGGCCTTGTAGTTGGACTCAACCAGCAGCCAGGTACGGTATCCAGCGTGTCGTGCCATGTAGCAGGGCAGCGTGGAGTTGCCCAGGATTTGTAGAGCCAGGGAATCTTGCACAGCAATGTGTGATTAGTTGGCGGGCATCACAAACCATCTGTACGTTGAGGGATTGGTACACCACCTCCACAGCATGCCTGACCACCAGCTCCACATGTGTGCAGTCGACCATACCAATTACATCAGACATGCCTGCAAGTGCATGGAATGCTATTTTAGTTGCATTCACCTCCTCCGCAGTCCATGGTAAGCTGATGTGGTTGCGTACGTGGGACAGAAGTGCATCTAGCACCTGGAAGAGGACACAGGAGAAACATGGTTGGGAGATTCCATGCAGCTGTCCCACTGTGTGCTGATATGTCCCTGTTGATAGCAGTGTAGTACAGACACTACCTTCAGCAAGTGGGGATGGCTGTCTGGATATTGATTAGGCTCACTAGGTCGTCATGTATCAGGTCCACTATAGTGGTGATGGTGTCCCTGTCTAGCCGGTACAGGGTGTGGATCTGAGCGAGGGGTGAGATTGAATGGGTTGGCCCTTAGGTGAGGGATTGTTCGCTGCCTGCGGGCTACAACCTGCTGCACATTAGGTATTTGCTGGGCCATGATGGCCCTCCTTCTCCTCATGTGCCTCCGCCGGCATGTCCTCCAGCTCCAGCACTGCTAGTGCTAATGGTAGCATTGTGGTTTTGGGAGGGGTGTGGGAGTGGTCCTTTTGTGCTGTTGCACAGGCCATTAGCCCCACCTGTGCTCATTTTGTGCACCTGTGGCATGTTTGGACACACCAGGTTCCACTTAACGCCTGGTCCGTGATGCCGGTGTTTCCGTTTTTACCTGCATGTCCATATGAGAAGTTGCGTTACCGTGCACCTCTGAATGTGACCTTCCTTACGCCATGCTTGTATCACAGGCACGGCTGCCGCGTGTCACTGTAGAAACCGGCAACGGTTTTGACGGGCGCTGTGGGTCCCTGAGGATGACGGTAATACCAGTATCGCAACTATCCTGGTCTGGAAAATGTTACCGGTACGGATATACCAGCAACACTAATTCTGGACCACCATAGTTGTAATTAGGCCCTCCGTCTCTGTCGCTGCCTGTCTCTCTATCTCTCTCTCTCTCTCTGAGCAAAAGATACATCATCAGTGCGTGTTTGCTTCAGCCTCACCAGCGGTTGCTGACAAGAGCGCAAACAGTGAAAAAACACAAATCTTGAAGGAGCCAGCAGAAGGGGTGATGTGCTTATCTATGGTTTAAGGTAGAATTAAAGCAGCAGAAACAGAGCTTCCTCCCAGGGATGGGAACCAGCCAACCATTTGGAAACATTGGGCCTCATTACAGGCCCGGCGGTAACTGTGCCGATGCTACCGGCGGGTTGCTGCTGGACCCGTAATGAATTACCGGCACCTGACTTTCTGATGCCACCAGACTATTCCAAGTCCAGCGGCCGGGAAGTAAGGTGCCGGCAATTTCCTTAATCCCCATTCCCATTGAGTCCCATAGGACCCTATGGGAATGGCGACATGGCTGCACGGCACCGTTATTAACGGTGCCGGTGCTTCCATGACAGATTTGACTGCCGTGACCGCTGTGCCCGGCCTGGTCAGACCGGTCGGGCACAGTGGCACCGTCAGGGAAACCCGTAGTTTGTTGGTCCAGAAACAACGGTGCCTGTAAGCTTACTGGCACCGTTGGTTATAGACCTGCAAACTTAGAATGAGGACCATTGTCATAGCGTGTGTCCTGCATGAATTTCCCCATCATACTGAGGGCACATTTCCTCTATGGGGCAAGGTGCAGGGGACAACCATATGGTCTCCAGGGGGTGCAAAGATCAAGCTGCACAGTCTACAAGTGCATTTGTTTTTGACTATTTTTTGTTAATTATTAGTGTTTGTGCATATTGTGACAAATTATCCCTTTCTCCAGCACTACCACCCAATCTGTGGCTGGCACACAAACTTAAACATTTCCTTGGTACTCACAGAAGAAACAGATCATGAGTTTTAATCTGAGTACAACCCTTTCCAAGAAGGAATGACAGTTTGAGAGACAAAATGGTGTGTATTCCCTGTAACCGAAGCTTTAAAAAAAGAAACACATTTCATAATACTTATATTGTAAACGGTGTGTTTTGAAAATTGTACACGGTTCATTTCTAATGATCAAATCCACTATTGTAGTAATAATGAAATGTCACGATTGTCCCACTAAGTAAAGCGCATTATCATAATCTAGCATAAATATTGAAGTATTTTTCTGATAGAATGTTATCCTTCCAAGTTAGCTTGTCACATTCCTGTTGTACAAGTTCAAAATACTCCTATAAAGTTCAAACTACCCAAATAGAAAGGGGAAGTGAATGAATAGAACCAATAGTAGTTCCTGGCTATTTTGCCTGAAAAGAAAATAACTTATAGGTAACATAAGAATAACCACAGGTCTTTATATTTTACAAATATGTCATGTTTGAATCAATAAGAACATAAGGCTCATTTAATTTTTCACAACACTCACCCTAACATCAAAGTATATGGAACCATGAACCATATATACTCATCCACACAGACTCAACATTTGGATATGAGGATATGTCTGCAAAATCTGTCACCTCGCTGTTGTCAGATTGTGGTCAGATGGTCATCCTTTTCCAGGCATATTTTTTCCTCTTAAGATTCACAGAACTTAGAAGTGGAGAGTTTGGGAATCTCACAGTGTGAATGTCTGTGCATATGGGTCGTTGTGCACGTCCAGTCCCCAATGAATAGACCTCTTTAGAGAATTACAGATGTAGGATGTTGTTATTTCAATTAAGCCAGTAGTAGCATCATTAGCCCTGAAGAAGACCCTGGATTTTATCCCATGTTGGACTGAAACATGTAGGCATTACAAAGAAATGCCAATATATGCATTTTTTAAACCAAACAAAATCTACTTGGACGCATATATCTAGTAATCCAATTTAAGAGATAGTAGATACTTAAGTGATCTAACACAGATTTTCATGTTATTAAAGAAATATATAATATTTTGCTCTGCCCCGTCCTTTTCCGTAAGGTTGTTTTGTGGATTTTCTTATTTTTTAAAAAAAATATATTTTATTAGTTTCATTACAAACGATAACAAAGAGTAAAACAGGTATCAGTGGTGATGATCGAGCATATCAGAAGAAAAATTAAATCCCCAACTATCCCGACCCTTCCCTCCCTTCCCCCCAAGACCACAGTAAGTACTAAGTTTGTCAAGAGTCCATGCTCGGGCCTGGGTCGCCTTCCCCAGCTATCTCGCTGTTTTGTGGATTTTCTTGATGTTGTATGGCTTTCTGTTTAAAGTAGTCGCCTGACTAAAAGCTATGCGGTGCACATACTCAACTTGACTGTTGAGAAGGCATCAAGGTATAATTCCACAGCAACAGCATTTCCACATGGACAGCTGAGAATGGGTGTCAGTCCTTCACATTTCTTTTACATTATCCCACTCTTTTCCACAATCAAAAATCAGTTAATTCATGTTTTTTTGATGACTGTCCTCTTGTTTGTTAACGAGAATAGAATAACATTTCTGCATGCTTCTTAAAGAAATGAAACCCAATTATTTCTTTCAACTCATCTCCCTAAACACTTACACCACACTTCTGGTCACTTAACCAACACTGCTTTGCTACAACTAAATCTTCACGTGAAGCAGACCGTGTTTAGTCATTTGCTCTCCTATCACTCCTTCACTGGAACATCCGGCCCATTGGTGTAGGGGCTAGCAGGTCAATGCTACCACCTTTTGACAAAAGACTTGTGAAGGAAACTTCATCTAGCCAATTTGACTATACACTTTCTGAGAAAACTGAGTGAAAAGTCCCAGCAATATATTTAATATCAATGAGTGATGAAATCCTATTCTAGTAAGACAAGTTACAAAGGGGAGCAAAGACATCTGGGCACCATGCTCAAACGTGTACTAGACCTTCATGTGGTGCACTCATTCATCCTGCAGGGTTGGTTTTATAATGGCAGTGAATCCGTAAGTAAAAACTCAAGTAAGTGATAATTTAAATGATTTCGACATACGTAAAGTAGGCAGGGATTAGGAGGAGGCAGGAGATGAAGTGAGTTGTGTACATTGTTTATTTTTGTTAGGTTCATTTGCCTGAAGAAGGAACAAACTTAAAATAATGGTGCTATGTTTAAACTGATTGGATTATGGAGTTTTGCGGGGAAATGTGTGAATTACCAAAAGAGAATTAACCGCGCATCATTTATGAAAATGGCTTCTTGAAGATTGTTTGTATTTTTTTGCATATTCTGTCCATATTCTATGGCCATCTTCTATGGGCTTTCCCCCTTCCCCTTCATCTGAAGCCAGAAACCTTGGAGTCATCTCCGACTCCTTTTCCCTTGCTCCCTCACATTCAGGACCTTGCCAAGAGGCACCACTTTCAACACCACCCCCTCAAAGGAATCCTTCCTTTCCTCACTTCTCCCAGAAGCTCATTGTCTAAAGACATCTGGTTCTCTCTAAGCTAGCCTACTTCAATAGCCACTTCCATTATCTACCCTCTTCTTCTATACGACCCCTCCAGTTAATCCAGAACAGGGATCCAAGACTTATCCTTGGTCTCAAGCCCAGGGACCTCATCCCTCCAGCCATAAAATCTCTCCACTGGCTCCTGGTTGCTGCAAGGGTCAAATTCAAATCCCTCTGCATCATCCATAAGGCTGTCTAGGGCCGGGGACCATGCTATCTACAACTGGCTCTCACTAGATACTCTCCCTGCAGATCCTTCTGTTCCTCCAGCATCAACTCTCTGTGTGTCAAGTGCTTTGCTAAACAGCGAGCTGGTGGCTGATCTCATTCCTCAGCAGGCTCCCTCCTATAGAACAGCCTCCCCCTTCCTCTTCATCTTGAGCCAGATCTCCTCAAATTCCGGAAGCTCCTCAAGACCTTCCTTTTGACCTCCTCGTTCCCTGCCTCCCTCCTGTGCTAAACCCCATAGTTGCTGAGATTGGTGATCAGGGCCCGTATGTGTCCTCCTGGGTCCTGGCCTCCCACACCAAATCTCCATCAGCCTCTACAGACTCCCAGCACCTGCCGTGGCACCCATTGGCCTATGCAACCACAGGCTTGCACTTACCTATTTATTGGCAGTTGACCACTCCCACCTAATCACTTAACAGCTGCTTACTGCCTAGCACTTCCCTGTGTGGTGCTTCTAGCACTGATTCTTCCACTCCCTCATCCCTCTCTCTGTCTGCTCTTGCATGTTCTGAATGCTCACAAGGTCTAGTAGGTCTGCCTCTATCGTTCATTGTTATATTTGGTTTTCATTCCCATGTTCCCTCCCAGTTGCCCAGTGGGCACGCTGAAACACAATTTACTTGATATATACGCGCCTTACAAATGCTCATTAAATAAACAATGAATGAATATATTGATAACTATTTGTCAATGTGATCAATGTATTATTAGTTAGTCTTTTATGATAGTGTTTTGTAGATTGTTTTTGTATTATATTAAATTGGATATTTATTTATTTATTTTTTATTTACTTACAATTTTTACAAGGATATTTATTAATTATTCGAATTATGCTACCTAACATTCATTGTTTTATTTTCATATATTAGTTTTAATGTGATTCATAATTTAACCTTCTGATTACTTTTCTGTTTGTTAATTGATTAGTTATCTCAGGCAGGCACATACTGGGAATTACTGCCGGAGGGATAAATATGCAAAATACATAAAAACAGAAAAGAACAAAAATAGACTTTGGGATAAGGTAGGGAATTTGGACCTGACCAATCTTATGGACCCAAGGTAAAGCCTGGTGGTGAGAATCCTTGAGATATCTGAAAGTACTCCAAGTTTGTGATCTGATTGTGTCTATGATGGCTCACAATGTAGTTGCTTCCTATGGATTTGAGTTGTAGTTTGATGGTGGGGATCTAGATTGATTGTATTTGAGCAAAATGCCATGTATCTTCAAGCTGGCAGCTTGATGGCTCAATGGTGTTTAGATTCTGTGATGATTTTTCAAGTCGGCATGGCCGAATGGTCTCAATGTGTGACTCGATCTTAGGGGAAGCAAATGTTTTGTCTAAGCATTGCAGGGTTTTGGAGTGGCTTGAAATGCTCTAAAGCAGCACAGACATGCTTCAAACCTGGAAGGGATAACTGGCATTCTTGGGGGGAGGAGGGCATGTCAAGTATATTTGTAGCTAGAATCTCACCAGGCGGTCAGGTGCATGTAGCCGTTTGTCACCTTCATTGTGGTTTAATAGAGCTTGGCAGCTTCAAACAGGTTCAAAGTTTTCTCTTGAATTGCTGAGCAACAGCAAGTGCCAGCAAAGTTTACTTTATTTATAGCTGTGTCCTAGAAGGGCATTGGTGGCTTCGAAGCCTCCTGCTAAGAGCCGACCAGGAGGCCTTCCTACAGAAATGCCCTCCCTCTTTTGCAGCAATTCCTATTGGGCATTAATTCTAGCAAAGTCGCTGCTTGTTAAAGCTAGATCTAGATTAGGATTTATTATTTCTTTTTGTCTTTGGTGCGCTGTTCAAATTTGAACGTGGCAAATTTGGTGGACCTAAATTTGGTTGTTGCATTTTGATTTATTTTCTTTAATTGGGGCTTCCTCCACCCTATTTTCCCCCACCTACATAGATAGAGGTCTAGTGAGTGGGCCTGGGTGTGACAGGATTATTCTTGTGGAGTGAAACATAGCTCTAAAGATAGTTTTGCAAGACAAACAAGCTGTCTCTATCTTTGCTACTATTGGAAAATTATTGTGTGATCTTTTTTTCAAACATGAGCATATATGGAAAATCCAAAATGGGCCAAAGAATATTTCCTGTGGCATAGGTCCCATGATGCCTTATCTCCGTTCTTTTCCTTCTAACCTCAGGGCAAAAGCTATCCATGGATCTAAATTCCCTTTCCCGGTTCACCACCTTCTGAAAAAGTCTCCAGGGGTTTGTTAGGGCTTCAGTCCAATCTTAAGACACCTTACCTACTCACATGTTGCATTCTGACAGTCTCACCTGAGGATTACAAAGGGATTCCTGGAATGTGCTGAAGCCATGTGGTGCCAAACATGTGATTTGAGAATCTACTGCACACTCTGGGAAGTTATACGGGTGTGTATTTTCAGATAAAGCAAAAAGCGTCATGCAGCGTTTATTACTATGTTTATAAAGATTCAAAAAGAAATTCAATATCATTTTTCAAAATTGAAAAGAAATAGTAGGAGGCATCTTCCACTACATCCAGAATATAGAAACCACCTTCAATTCAGGGGGCGTACATGTGCAGTAATGGCTGCCAGCAGGCCTCTGTGAGGGTAGCAGGCCGTTAACAGCCATGTACGCACCCCTGACGAGGAGGGAATAGCTATTTACACCCCAGATTGTGCCTGGGATGCAAATAGTTGAAATTTGTCTTGCGATTGGCTTCTCACATACTATCTTTGTGGTTGGGGGAGGGTTGAATGTGGGAAGGCAACAGGGAGAGGCTACCTATTGCCTCCCCGCAATCAAGAGGGCGACACCCACGGAAGGGCCTCAGGTGGCTGGAAAGAGTGGGCGGTGCACAGTGTATTCTCGCCCGCTCTTCCAGGCACCTGATTGGCTGAGTTCCCTTCCCAGGGTGCTTATGTAGAAACTCTGCTGAGCCATCTAAAACTAAGAGTTATTTGAATGTTGTCCAATAGGTATGTTCAACACACAAAAAAGACAAACCAATGAAAATTACTCCAACAGTAGATAGGGCTCAACGTTTTCATGTTAAACCATCACCAGGAGTCATAATCTGTAAACAAAACCAAACATAAAGGCAGATCACATATGTAAAGTTAGTGCATCACCACATTCTAATCAGACAATATAAGGCATGATATTAACAAAACTGAGAACACTGGTCCATCCACACAGACTCTACTGTTGTGAATCAACACCCAGCAGTAAAGGTGCTCTATGTCTAAACCTCCTAACATTACTAAGAAATATGCTAATAAAATGAGAGAGTATGTGTGCGTGTGTGTTTGTGTGTGTGTGCGCGTCAGCATGTCTGTTGGGGTTTGTATTTTGAAGGGAGCGGGTAGAGGAGCAAACCCTCAGTTTTAAGGAGAGAGGGAGGGGGATTGGATAAAGATGGGTTTGGGGGGGGGGTTAAACCTCCTCTAAAAGTGAACTATGTTGCATATTGCCAGCCGCAGCAAATCAGCTGAATAGACTCACTCTTTTTGGTGTGCGGCCTACAATATTCAATATTTTCCCATAGAACCGCCTTGCCTCCCTCACCTCAAAGGCAAAAGAACAGGGCTGCACACAGCGTCCTAGTGAGGTCTCATCTTAATTATCTTTTGAACACATCTCATCAGACCATTTACAAAAGAAGTGATTGCTCGTGGGAACTGGTAACTGCCTGTGAATGTAGTCTGTGGCACTTTCATTCCTTAGATTTGTATAAGGTAGTGAGTTATTTGAAGTGTGATTGTTGGGAACCTAGAAATTATGATGGTACAGAACATGTTACAAGTGGTGTAAAACAACAACCATGTCTTGCATTTTAATTAGTTTTACGTCTGTAGGAGATTGTCAGAGGTTCTCAGAACTTTGCATGCTGACATTTGTAGGTGTATCTTTAGGAGGGGGAACATAAAGGCATAATCATTGTCTTTGGAATCAACATGTTTCTAAACATTAGTTATGTAATGTCAGATCGTGCATTGTGTAACTTGGATTCTTTTACAGTCATCTCTATAATGCACAGTTTTTTTTTTCAGGACTTTAAGCCCAAACTTTGGTACATAGTTGGAAAAACCTAAGTTGAGAAGGTATCAGGTAATAATGTCCCCATTCATAATGTCCCCATTCATAATGTCCCCATACATAATGTCCCCATTCATAATGTCCCCGTACATAATGTCCCCATGCATAATGTCCCCATACATAATGTCCCCATACATAATGTCCCCATGCATAATGTCCCCATTTCATAATGTCCCCATTTCATAATGTCGCTGGGAAAAGCCGTTGGTGACATTTTATATGGTGACATTATGTATGGGGACGGGTTGCGGGGATGTCCCTGCTCCCATGTTTAATGTAATAATGTCTCTGCAAAAAACAGCGACTTTTCTATCAGGCGACATTTTTGCGGGGACATATTACATGGAACTGAAGACTAGGCTTGAATCCCTTCTTCCCCAGTCGATGAAAGTGTGTGATCCATGGCAAATCATTTAAGCTGGCTGTGTCAAATCTGCCAAAATTAGGAGCGCCGAGTCATACAGTGTGCTGTGTATGTTATTTGTAAAAAGCCTCACAGATAGTTTAATACGCTAGTGATGGTATTCCATATATAATAATAGTGACCATTCATAGTCACTATACAAAGTAGTGATTGTTGTTTCCAAATGTGTATGTTGCCCTGAGGATACTGGTTACATTTCCATTTGCTGTTGTTGTTACACCATGGCTCCCTCTCCTGCATCCTAGCACTCAGTCTCACCAACCCACATACAAATGCGCCACGAAAATGCTGCAGATATTACAATTGTGTACAACAAAGTGGCTTTTATTTAAGACACAACCTTTCCCATTCCAGTTTGCAGTATTCTTGGATGGTCTATCTTTCACAACAAGGAGCCAGGCTTCCAAGCCCCTCCTTTGCTGGTTGCTGTGATTGGCCACAGTCTTCAGGGAGGCGTGCTGAAGCTGAGATGGATGAGGAGCTCAGGGCCTCGTGGCTCAGCCCATGCAGAGGAGAGGAGGCATCACCCGTGCTTCTCCTGAGCCAAGCCGAGAAGGCAAAGCTGGTATTCCTGTACTTCATGGCGGTAAGGGGAACGGATGGAAAGTGACTGGGGTTGTAAGGCTAAAGGAACGTGAATGGGGAGCGTGGATGGGAAGAGAAGAGCCTTCGAATATTTCACACTACTATTTTGCTCTGCGTTTCTACTGTTTTTATAGCTGCTCAATTAATGCATATATGTCTAAAAACAGGTACAAATCTATAATTCTTAGGGTATGCTTCACTGGGATTACTCTCTCAATCTTCCTGTAAGGGCTCTGTGGTGGACAGTTTTTATTCAAGAGAAGAAGGGAGTGGGGGAAGCTAAAGATAGTATGCATGGTATCTTCATTTGTAAAGCACACTGCTACAAGCGGTTCCCTACTGCTAGCTCAAGTAAGTATGCCACAAACATAACACATTCTGAATAATGATACCACAGCAGGAAAGGTCTGATTGAAACAAATGAGTTTTAAGGTTACGACGAAAGATGTTAATAAAGGTGCAAGACTTAGAATAAGTGCTGTGTATCCCCCTGCTTCTGTTTGGCATTGGTGGTGTGCAGGGATACCACTCTCCACTTACCAGTGACATGTGGTTTGAAACACCAGCCCATTCCATCATGGCCTCCTCAGGGCACCTTCACGCATGAACATGGACTCATGTATGTCCTTTCCTCTAGCATAGATTTAGTCAGCAGACTGACATTCTTCCTATGTCCAACTAGTCCCATTCCTTGTCTCTGTTCTTTGTCTTCCATTGCTGTATCCCCCCTCGCTTCCTGTTTGTGTTCCTTGCCCCTCCAGTCATGGCAGTCCTTCCTGGGTTCAGGTCACAGGAAAGGAACTTCCTATGCATCAATTAAATTGTTCTCGGGGTCTCCAGTGCCTTTCACGTGGATATATGCACTCATGTACCTAAAAGTAATGCTCTAAAGGAAGACCTGTAAATACATTTGAAGAATAGGTAAAGTATGGAATCCAGATCAGCACTAGGTATATCATTATTATTCGTTCCAAAGAAAGACACCACAGAACTCCTTCCCTGCCTGGACTTTCACGGGTTGAATCAGGTAACAGTCAAACATGAATACCCTCTCCCCTTTATCTCTGATATAATAACCATTATTCAAGTGGACTCACTCTTCACCAAACTCTTCGCCAAATTTCACCTATGCTGGATGTTCATCCTATATGCATAAGAGAAAGAGACAAATGGAAGATAACATTTTTACACTGTTTGAATAAAGGATCATGGTTTCCAGACTGGCCAATGTCCCAGCCATCTTCCAATGCTTTAAGGACCGTTTCTTTGCAGATCTCCTACTACACTCTGTGATCAGTGATATCATGATGCTATCCAATTATGCCTAATGAAACATACCAGATACTTAAGGGAACTCCTCCAACAACTACATAAACTCCTGATAAAACCTGAACAGTTGTTTTTCGATGCTTCTCAGTTGCTTAGAGTGGAGTAGCAATGGATCACACCAAAGTGTCAGCAATCACAACATGGCCAACCCCCAAGAACACTAAAATATACAGCATTTCCTAGGTCTAGAAATACATTTCTATAGGAAATGTATTCTAGGATTTTCATCTATCATGCTACCTCTTACTTACCTCCTAAAAAAAGGAATCCCTTTGCAATGGTCAATGGAAGCAGGCAATGCATTTGTAAAATCCCAGTTCGCATCAGTCATAGGCCAACTGGATATGTACCTACAATTCATAGAAGAGATGGATGCCTTGGAAGGAGATGTTGGCTCAGTTTTAAAATAAGACAGAGCCGATGGCGGGGAACATCCAATTGCCTTTATCGCTAGACCCTTGACAGGAAGCAAACAGAATTACTCAGTGTTAAAAAAAGGAACTGTTAACCATCAATCATGTATTAATTGATTAGAGACAATTCTTTCATGGGGCCCAACACTCAGTCGATGTATGTTGAGATCACTGCAGTTTACAAGCATTATAACAGTTTGAGTGAAGCAAATGTCAGCAGGGCAGATTAATGTATTTCTTTGCTCAATTTAAGTTTCACATCAAGTACAATCCTTGTGCAGCAAATACAGTAGTAGAAGCCCTATTCCAATCTCAATGTTCCTCTGAATCCTCGAATAGCTATCCAGAAGCAATGCTTTCTGACAGTACCTTCACCGGTCGTGTAGCATCCTTCCTAGAAGAAGTTAAAAATGCATTCTGTCAACCAACCTCAGATCCATGCAACGACATAATGCGAAAGATCTGTTCTATCACGAAGGAAGACTCAGATTACCATTACCCTAACTGCAGCTTCAGTTTATGCACCTCTTACATGATACCCTCATCTGGGTACCGAGGTATTCATACCACTTGAAATGGTATCAAAAGACACTATTGGTGGCCACCTATATACCAAGACATCCATGACTAACTTGTACTGAGAGCTGAAATCGATAGAGATGCACGATGGTATTAGTGGTAGCTCAGATGGCAGCCGTGCAGATATTCATCAGGGAGTTGTCCCTTGTTTCTTCCAAAGCTGTTGCCACCCGTCTGGTTGATCTCCACAGGATTCCTCCTGCGGAAGGGGGGCATGGCAGAGAGTAGCTAGGGAAATTGTATATTTAACGAGCAGCTGATGGAGAAGAAAGATGATTTATGACCCATTCTATCCTCCCTATCAGAATGTGAGCAAGAGGCTGCTGGTGAATCCAAAGGGCGATCTTCTGGGTAGATATGTGGGAATGATTTTTCTGATGTGAAGAACGGAAGGGAGCTGCCCATTCCCCCTGCAGAGATCCAAGAGGAAGGCCGGGAGGATGATGTTGTTTTGCGGCATACGGAAAGTATAGATAGCCTTGGGCCATAAAGTAGGATTGCAGTGCAGAGTGAACGCCTCCTAGGTGAGCACCAGGTATGGAGGTGAACAGAGTAGGGCTTCTATTTCCCCAATCCTTCTGGCTGATGCCATTGCCACAAGGATGATAATCTTCATGGTGAGATGTTTCAAGTCAGCCAAATGAGAGGTCTGAGTGCAGGACAGCAGTATAGGGCCTTGAGGACAAGAAAAGGTCCCAGGTGTCATGGGCTTGACCCTGGGACAAAAGATGGCAAAGCACTGCGGGAGCCTGGAAATGGTATCATTGGCCCAGTAACCCATGAAAGCCCAAATGGCTACCCACTGTGCTCTAATGATATAATGGGCCGGGTCAAAATTGAATCCCTCCTGGAGAAGGCGAACAATGTCTGGTGGCGTCAAGAAAGAGGAAAGAATTTTTTTCTGCCCCATTAAAAGACATGCGCCTGCTAGTGTTGGGAGTAAAAGGAGAGCATAGTTGGTGTTCTGGAGCCCTGGACTGCTGGGGAAAGGGTAACAGAGAGAGTCTGTCTATAGAGGCCTTCCCTTTCAATGCTCATGCATTTCAGTTCCACTTGTTGGGGACATTCCCTGCATAGTTGTGTTCTTAGTAATTACTCTATTCCATCCATGGTGCTCTAATCTCCAAAGGAATGTTCAGTGGGTTTTCATATTTGGTGCAATGAAGGAGAAAGTGGGCCTCAGCTTTGAAAAGTTTCATGTCACATTGGTTACATGTCCCGACTTCCTCAGGTTTCCAATTTTGTCTGTATCTGGTGATTATTTGTCTGTATTTGATATTTGTATCCGGTATCGTGTACAACTGATGTGGTTCTCCAATCTCAGATGAGGTTAGTTCAGTAAATCTTTAATAGCAGCACTGCAGAGTAACACAAGAATTCCCAACACACCAAAAGTAATCCAAAATTGTGGTACTCTGCCCTCATATCAGCAGTGATTTATAGCATACTCTTTGCATTGACTTCAATGCAATGAACAGAGGATTCTGTGACCTCACTAAGGAGGGCTTCAGTCTTTCCAATTAGTACAAGGGTTCTGAATAGGAGCTAGGCAAACCTAGACACTCAAGGACACTTCTCCAGTCTTAAAGAGATAGCCAACACAGATGTGTACCCTTAATACAATTAAGATTCACACTCTGCCATCAGTATTCATTTGAATTAACTTCTGTTTTTGAAACATGACTATTTTGAAGGGGTTGGAATACAAACGAATGTGCAAACGCATTAGTTCCCAAGTTACATCTCTCAATTCCTTTTGCAAGCATATCATTCATGATAGGGTTCCTCTAAGCGATAGCAGGCCTAGTACTGATAATAGAATCCTAGTCTGGCATATATCTGCATTTTTCCTCCACACTGTTAGTAGCTATTATACAAAGCTTCATACCACAATGCATAATAGTTCATTGTGTTTAGTATCTCTATATGGGTTTGCATTGGGCTATTTAGAGGGTAATTCATGGAATTAATTGCACTGAAAGCGGGGGCGCAAGTGTGAAAATCGCAGCGCACGTGTGCAAAGGCCGCGCAAGCGCCCATTTGGCGATTCATGGAAGGCGCTGTGTGTGGCTTACCTGTGACCTGCGCTGAATCCGTGTGTGGCGCACATGTCATATCGACATTCCGAAGGCTGTGCGCGAGATGGCCACTGTGGGCGCACACCGGCCAGCGCACACACCTAAAAAGGTGGTGGATCATGTGGAATGGGGAACAACATGTGAAAATGTGGGCATTACGGGGAAGTACCGCTGCAAAATCCTCGCAACGCCCACACGCACGCTAACAACATGTATTCATGGAATCGAAAAGGGGAAAACCGCGCGCCACAGAAGACACGCTAAGCTGGAAACACGTATGCCAGCCAAAAGCAGGCATAAGTGCCCCCACGCAGCATAAAAGTGCGCACAGACAACAAACAAGCTCATACCGCTACGATGAATGTACCGTTCCTCGCAGCAGTGGTCGTAGGACACCACAGGAGGAGGAGGATAGCCAGGCCCTGCATATGTTTACCCAGGACCAGCCTTTTTGGGATGCCTGATGACCAGGTCTATGGCAGATACAGGTTTCCACCCCATATCATCCTAAACCTGGTCTCTGAGTGGGAGGATGACCTCACATCACCCACCCTGTGCTCCTAAGCACTGGTCCCCTTGGAAAAGGTGCTGAATGTACTGCATTTCTTGGCCACTGGGTCATTTCAGTGGACATCTGCCATCGTTGGGGGCATTTCACAGCCCACGCAGTCACGCTTCCTACACCAGGTGTTGGCAATCATGACAGCACGCTCCTCAGTCTGCAGGCACATATACATGCCCAGAACACCTGCAGAAAGGCAGGCCGTGGTCCAGGACGTTTACGGGGTGGCACACTTCCCCAAAGTGCTTGGTGCCATTGATTGCACCCATGTGGCTCTTCCTCCACCTAGGGCCACCTCATGGCACGATGACCAAAGGTCTCACTGCAGTCATTGGCTGCTGGGTGCTGTTGCCAGGACAAAGCGGCACAACTGCCTAGGTGTAAGGGGCTGGAACTAACACTGTCCCGGCTGGGTGACTCAGAGCCGGGGTGGTGTCAGCTGCAGCTGCCGCTGCAGCCTCCTCACCCTGGCTACTCGGGGCAGCAGATGACATTGCTGCTCCAGATCCACGTGGCCTGGTGACAGCAACTTTTACTGCCACACGCGGCTTGGACTTCATGACACGGAGGTCAGCCTGTGAGTCATCCCGTGCCTGTTCCATGACCAATCCGGGCCGGGCTGGCAGGGCCTGAGCTGGGATGTTGTCAGCTGCATCTTCCTGACCCACTGGGGGGGGGCATAGGTGTCCCTGAATGGTCCTGGACACACTGCCCTCTTGGGCCACCCTGCCCATGTTGCCCATCACTGCCACCTTGGCCACCCTGGCTACCCTGCTCATCCTGGCCACGTCCCTAGCGCGGACACCTCTTGGAGGTCAGCCACCTTTGCCTCCCTTAGCACTTGGTCACCTCCCAACCATGGCACTGATGTACTTGTGTGAATGGGAGGTGCATAAAACAATTGTCCTGGGCAATTGGGGTTAAGGGAGCAGGGTACTAGATGGAATAGGTACCCCTGTGCTTCTGCAAGGCTGTCTGTGACCCCTGGGAATAAATGACAGGCACCCCAAAAACAAAAACAAACATGCACGCGACCCCTCGGTAGCCCACGTGACCCCTCGGTAGCCCCAGTGCATGGAATTAAGGACCTGCAGTACTTTGTGGCACCCAGAAACACAAATAATGTGTACGCCTGGAACACACAGGATACAATGACCTCGTTCATGGGGTACGGGACACACGGGGCAACCACAGTGGGAATAATACGTGCACGACTCACCGTCTGCCTGGGAAAAGTAAGAAAGAAACACATGCCTGTGCGCGTTGGCAACACCCCCGCCAAAACAAGAAGGGAGCTCTGCCACAGTAAACAAGGAGTACACACTGCAACCGTTAAAGTAATCGTGTGTCAACCCGCAAGAAGTACAAGAATCACACGCTTGCTCTCCACAAAAAGCACATACAGGAAAATGGCATCCTACGCAGACCTTTAACCCGTGTGGATAGCAACGACTACGCGTGCCATGCCACTTACGCACTTGCGTGCTAAGGGCCTTTCCTCGAATTACACGTACATGTGCTGATTTTTCTTGCGCCGAGTCACTCTGCATCAAGCTGGCCATGCGACAACACACAGAAGACCACGCTACTGCCCAGAAGGCCATTTACCTGACCCCCAGAGCCCCGGGGAGCCTCCTACAAAACCTGCCTGCCTGCTGCCAACGTGCCCTGCTATTTGGTGCCTGCACATCAGCCATCGCCAGGGGTCCAGTTGCTGACTGGTGTACCATCGCTCCACAGCCCAGCCCCAGGACCTAGTTGCCCACCCACACCTGCCTCGGAGGTTGCCATGTTGGATAAAACACCATCAGGGACCAGTAGTGACCCCCCGGGAGAGAGGCAGAGGGCTGCCAACTTCACTGCTAAAGAAGTTAGCATGCTGGTGGACGAAGTCCTGGGGCATTATCATGCCCTCTTCGGAAAAGCATGCGCCAACAAGAATGGAAGGGAGAGGATCTGGTTGGACATTGTGGGTGCCATCAACGCGAAGGGGGTGGCACCCTGCGACTGTAAACACGTCCATAAGCGCTGGGAGGACTTCAAGTCCAGGACCCTCAGGAAACAGGAAAGCCTGGTGTCTCTTGGACGCAGTGGATGCAGTGGGGCTCCGGGTCCCGCTCACCACCGACCAGATGAGGGTCCTGGAGTGCTTTCGCCCAGCGCTTCACCTCCAGGTCCTCGAGAGGCAGACCCATCCGGAGTTGAGCGTTAAGTGTCCATGCGTTCTCAATCGACACAGTGCATGTTGCGGTGTGGGAGGAGTGTGCAGCTTGGACATATGTCTGACATGGCCCATGAATGGATGTGTATGTGCAGGGACAGGACCGTGCTGCATGTGAGTCCAGTCATGTGTGGTGCACATCAATGGTGTATGTGTACCGATGCATGATGTACAACTGCATGTGAAGATGCACACATGTTTGCATGCCTGTGTATGTACTCAGCCATGTTTGGGGTGTGACACATGGATGCTTGTCCCACATTCATGTACGTGCACGGTGTACATGTGTGTGTGTCTGTTTGGTATGTGTTTGACTGTGAGACGCCATGGATGCATGTGACACAGACATCTAAGTACCCGATTGGTAGATGTGACATAGTTGACGATGATTGCACTGTGACAGGAGGTAGAGATGGCCAGATGCATCTCTGTCAGTTGGTGTGTGTGCATGTGAATGGCATGCTCCATGATGCTTGTGACGTCATGCCACCCTTAGGATGTTCATGCAGTTCCATGTGAATGGATGCAGATGCCTGTTGGACATTGCTGCTTGTCTGTGCATGTGTGTGGGTTCAATTGACCTGAGTGATGGGGAGTGTGATGCCGTGTTTGATGTTTGACACTGCCACGCATGTGCAATAGTTATGTGTCTAGCAGACCATTCTACGGTGTCCTAATGCCTGTGTTCTGTCTCTCCCTGTCTGCATCGTCGACTGATGAAGAGGGCCGAGACGGTGCTGTGGAGCACAGCAGCAGGGATGCCACCGCCAGCCGGAGACGCAAGGCCCTGGCCCACTTCCAGGTAATAATATCTTCCCGGAGTGAGGGGACTGGTGCTGTGTCCATGGCCACAGCTGCCAAGGGGAGGTCCAAGAGGCCAAGGTTGAATGTGGACTCCTCGGCAGAAGAAGGGGCAGGTGAGCCCCCACAGGTGCATAATACGGAAGATGGCCCAGAGTCATCCAGGTTGGTGGGGGGTGTGGTTGAGGAGGAGGCGTATCAGACCCATGCATGCAGCCTGTAGGGGGTGGTTCCACTGGTGCAAGTGGTGCAGTCCAAGGGCAGGGGCAGGAGGCATTACAGGTCGCCGTGGAGGTGCCTGTGTGTAATCCTGTCCCTGATCCTGTGACTGCATCATCCTGCACCAGCAGGGGTGCCTCTATACAGGCCCTTCACAGGTAGGGGATGTGTCTACATCAGCTGACCTTCATCTACCTGCGGACGTGCCAATCCGTGACAGGGTTGAGCCTGTCCTAGTCGGTGTCACGTTGTGCACACGGGTGATTCGGGATGATGTGCGTGGTTCCAGGCAGGACAACGCCCATCATTTCGGTCACCTGTGTGGCCGCGTTGACTTGCTAGGACAGGTCGTTCGCACAGGGTTCCTCTATGTGCTGGACGCTCTTGCGACCCCCTCCTCATCTGCACACCAGATGTGCCAGTCGTCCTCCATACCATCGTCCCGCCCATGTCTCACCTGGGCACCCTGTGGACCTGCCCCATCTACCACGGCCAGGCTGGTGGAGAACACATCCCTGCCACAGTCGGGAGTTGGAGGACCAGCAGAGGGGGTCACCCCAGCAACTGGACCACAGCCTTTTGGAGGATGTGCAGGCACCATCAAATAGGGCACGTGCACATCAGCCCCGGGTGTTTCCATCTTCCCGGGGGCAGTCGTGGTTGCAGAGGCAGTTGGCATTGAAGCGGCGGCAGGCTCGACGTGGGAGGCATCAGGCTTCGGGGCCATCTACATCACAGGGGCAGGCATCGGCCGATGGGCAGGTGGACCCTGGACTATGTGTGTCTTCAGTGTGGCAGCGGTTGGGCCAGCAGATAGAGGCAGAGTGGCGGCAGGCGGAGAGGGCACGGCTCACGATGGTCAGGGCGGAGAACTCCATGCACCGGGCATTGAGGCGCATCATTCCTTGAGGAGACTCGCAGGGAGTTGGTGAAGACCATGGCAACGTCCCTGCAAGCCCTCGAGGACACATCCCAGGCCCACCTCTAGGACATCCACATGGAGTTCGATGATGCCCTGGCCATTAACATCATGAAGTGAAGAAGTGAGCCGTAGGACTAGCCTGCCACCATTGAAAATGCAACAAAAGGAAACCTAAGCCTAATTAACTATAAATAGTTAATTAGGCTTAGGTTTCCTTTCGTTTCATTTTTATTTTGGAGTTGATGGACTTTGCTCCACTTTTTGTACATAGTTGTTTTTCTGTAGATATTTTGGTAGGTTTCATTTGGTTTTGGTATCATGGACCCTGAGAACTTTCATTTTATATAGTTGTGGAACTGTGGACATTTTTATTTTCTGATTTTTCACACCCATGCTGTAATGTTTTTTTTTTCATTTGCCCTTTGGATTATGATTTTCATTTTTCAGGAAATGGATCACTGGGATTAATTTCTTATTTTTTGATGACATATTTTTGGGAATTGCCATTTCAGTTCTGTTCACTTTCATTTATCCTTGTCATGTTTGGTTTTCGTTTGTGAGATTTGTGTTGATTTAATACATTTTCATCTGTTCATATATTTCTGTTGTGTGCTCTAATTGGTTTGGTGCATGTGTCAGTCGTCATTGCCTCTGTCATATGTTGGTGGTGTGTGGCCATGTTTGGCATGTCTTTGTGTGCCTGCATGTATGCTTCTGTGCATGACATGCCATGGGGCCTGTACTGGGAAGTGGGGACAATGGATGGGTGTGGAGTTGCACTCCGGGGGGCAGTGTGGGGTGGCATTTGGGTGGACATTTGGTACATGCATGTATGTTGTGTCAATGTGTTGGTTGGGTGGACATGAGTCGAGGCCTGCTGGCAGGTGCCCGTCACTGGTGGGGGGTGGACATGAGGCGGGGCCTGCTGGCAGGTGCCTGTCACTGGTGGGGGTGGAGGGACATGAGTCCGGGCCTGCTGGCAGGTTGCTGTTGTTGGGGGATCGGTGGTGGTGTGGGCTGCCTGCTGGCAAGTGCACGGGTGATGGGGGGTCTGTTGTGGTGTGGGCTGCCTGCTGGCATGTGCATGGGGGCTGGGGGGATTAGTTGTGGAGTGGGCTGCCTGCTCGCATGTGCATGGGTGATGGTGGGACCCCTGTGGTGTGGGCTGCCTGCGGGGCATGGTCAGGGTTGTAGGTCCATCCCCTGTGGTGTGGGCTGCCTGCAGGTGGTGCATGTGGCTCCTCACCCCACAGGTGCGCGAATATTGGGGTACGCAAGTGCACTTTTCACGTGATTAAACTGGCGCAAGCAGGGTACGTGTATTCTGGGGTACACGAGTGTACTTTTCATGCGATTGGGCTGGCGCGAGCGGGGTACGTGTATTCTGAGGGGTGCCTTAGGAATGCGTAAATCACGTGTAAAACTCCTCGTGCACCCCCGGAATACGCATAGCCCGCTCACGCCAGCCCAATCGCATGTAAAACTCCTCACGCACCCCCAGAATACGCGTACCCCACTCGCGCCACCCCAATCACGTGTAAAACTCCACACGCACCCCCAGAATATGCGTACCCCGCTTGCGCCAGCACAATTGCGTGTTAAGCTCCTCGCACACCCTTTGGAATACACGTACCCCGCTCGCGCCAGCCCAATCGTGTGTAAAACTTCTTGCACACCCCCGGAATACACATACCCTGCTTGCGCCAGCCCAATCGCATGTAGAACTCCTTGTGCACCCCTCGGAATACACGTACCACGCTGGCGCCAGCCTAATCGCGTGAAAAGCGCACTTGTGTAGCCCCATATTTGCGTACCCGTTTGGTGCGGAGCTACATGCACCCCCTGCAGGCAGCCCATTCCACAGGGGACCCCCCTACAACTCTGACACTGCCCCGCAGGCAGCCCATCACCCCTGGCCATGCACCGCAGGCAGCCCATCACACCTGACCATGCCACGCAGGCAGGGCACTCCACAGGGGACCCCCTACAACCCTCACCATTCCCCGCAGGCAGCCCACATCACAGGGGACCCCCCTAAAAACCTGTCCATGCCCCACAGACAGCCCATCACCCACAGGTAGCCCATCAGCCCTGGCTAAGCCCCGCAGACAGCCCATCACCCCTGGCCATGCCCTGCAGGCAGCCCATCACCCCTGACCATGCCCCACAGGCAGGCCACACCACAGGGGACCCCCCTACAACCCTGACAATGCCCCGCAGGCAGCCTCCACCACAGGGGACCCCCCTACAACCCTGACCCTGCCTCACAGGCAGCCCATCACCCCTGGCCATGCCCTGCAGGCAGCCCACACCACAGGGGACCCCCTACTATCCTGACCATGCCCCGCAGGCATCCCATCACCCCTTGCCATGTGCCGCAGGCAGCCCATCACCCCTGGCCATGCCCCACAGACAGCCCACACCACAGGGGAAACTTTTTCCACGTGATTTGCCTGGCGCAGGTGGGGTACGCGTATTGCAGGCTGTGTGCGAGGAGATTTTCTAGCGATTTGGCTGCCTGTGCACGGTACGCGTATTTGCAGGGTTATGGTAGGCCTTTTCCACGTGATTTTGTAGGCGCGGGCGGGGTACACATATTCAAGGGGGTGCGCAAGTAGATTATCACGCGTTTTTCCTGCCGCGAGCGGGGTATGTGCATTGAAGATGGTGCGCGGGGAGATTTGCATGCGTTTTGGCTGCCGCGAGCGGGATACGCATATTCAAGGGGGTGCTGTAAAGATGCCGGTGGGGGGAGTCTGTACTTCCGTTCTCTATATTGTAGAGGAGAGGCACAGAGGACCCCAGCCAAGATTCTCTTTTTGGGAGCTATGGTCGAGCAATAAAGGCCTAGCTTCTCAGAAGGTGATGCGGGATGGTTCTTAAGTACAGTGTAGTCCCCAAGCACCCACAAAGGAATGTCCACACACTGTATCGGTTACAAGTCTTTATATCATTAATATTCAAAGGTATATACAATATCACTATAACTCACTTTGTACTCCGAAAATCAACAATGGTAATTATATACAGTTCTAAAGTGGTACCACTAACATTATCAGATCTCATTAAACTGCATACGGTCAGAATGACACACAGATCAGAATAAAGAGGAAACCAACAGTAGAGAGAGAAGGGGAAAGCAAGATGGTTGAACACTTGGCAGAATACTGGTCACTACTGTTAAACAGAGCTCTGTGTGGCGATCCCCCCACCTTGGCAACCTGTAGAATAAAGATACAAGCCCAGTCCATATATTGTTCGCACTAGACTTCCCAATAGTTCTGCAAGCCCAAAGTACCTGGCTTTGTAGCGTTCCTCATCGGGGAATCGACGGCCCTTCTTGAGTGCCCTCCCTTTAAGGCAGGAGTCACGGGTCATCGAACGTCCGACGGAGAACAGGTTGAGCTACGATATTGAAGTGGCCACGTCGTTCCTATCGGTGCTCGTTGACGGGGAAGCATAAACGTCCTGCAAGGAAGAGGCATGCAGGGCATCTCGGTGTTGATAGTTCTGGACTGCAAAGAGTTTGAAGAACTGTGGCCCAGCAAGGGTGTCGAGTCATCGGTGTCTCTGTGGTCTTTGGGTGGCGGGAAACCCACCGGCAGAGGCTCCTCGGCGCATCGACCGTCAGGCCTTCTCAAGCAGGATACAGCAGCGACGATGCGGACGAGAGCGTCCTTGGATCAATGAAGTTCTTAGGCAAAATGGGAGCACGGCGGCTCCAGTCGGCGACGGCGGTTGTCGACAGTGGCGGATAACAGTCCGGGCGCTTCTCTTTGGAGTTACGCAGCAGTCCCCGTATCGGGGTGGCAGCCTGTCGAAGGTCTGTCTACCAGGGAGCTTTGGCAAAGGTCTGCTGCTGCACGATGGTCCCTCGTAGCTCGGGAAGAGGGCGCCTTACCAGGTCCTCTCTGGGTCAGTCCTTGTAGACACAGCAACTTTCAGATTGTGAAGGAGAGCAACAGCAATTCTTCTCGTCCAGCAGGGCTTCAAGGTCAAGCTTCACTCCAGTTACTCGTCGTAGTGGACTTCAGCTTCTGAACATGATTCCTAGCAGTGAGAGGTCCCCAGATATGCTGTTGATCTCCCATTCATTCCGCTGGGTCATACTCAAGCATCCAATCATGACTAAGGGCATTCATGCAGGCAGGCAGCCAATCAGGCACACAGTGCATTCAGGCCATTGACTTCTCTCCAGACACTCACAACACGTTATGTGTATTGGGACAAGTGCCGAGCCATTCAACACTCCACACTGCATTCGTACCGGTTTCGGGCAGGGCTGTCTCAGTCATTGTGTCAATCACTAGATACTAGACACCCACAGCACAGAATGCGTATTCGTCACACACTCCATTCACCCAGGTCCCACCCACAGGCGTACCCACAGCATACTGTCATTGAGAAGGCTCTAGCCAGTCTGGTCAGCACTTCCCTACACTACCATATATGGAACTTCCACCCAACAGCCAGTCAGGGGGAAGGGAAAGAGTCAGGGCTTCCCGGGACTTCGAGAAGATCAAGGTAACAGGCGATGGAAGGCAAGAGGCCATGGGGGCCATTTTGTCTCCATCAGGAATCTACCGATTCCAATGACACGGCCTGGGCATCCCAAAATGGAGGATGCTCAGGGCACCAGTCAATTCAGCACGGAGCTGCCACCAACCCGTACCCTGCTCTGTGTGTCACACTCAGGTGCCCAAAAACATACACTAGGGGCACAGGGTTGCACCCCTACCCATGGGTGCCATAAGGGTATCCTATGGGTCTGTTCACCAAAGGAGAGAGCTGCACCGCCAGGAGTCCCACATGAACTCCTGCGCGGAAAACACAACAGAACACACGATAAAAAGCAGTAAAGGACAAGGATACGGAGGCCCTGTCCCTCCGATGCATTTCCAGCATCACAGGTGCGCAAGTAGATTTTCACACGTTTTGGCTGCCGTGAGCGGGGTATGCGTAGTTTATCATGCAATTACAATGTAGGGGGCCTGTAAGCTGGTCCAGGGTTAGTGCGGCCCTTTGCGCCGTATTGGGGATTTCTATGGTTTTTCCTGGCGCAAGGGGCATTTTTGGGGGCGTAACTGGTGCTGCTGGATGATCGCTGCGCCACGGCTGCAAATTACTTGGGAAATCCATGAATACGCGGTGCGCCTGAATGCTGTTTGGCGCACTGTAAGAGGATTCAATTCAGCACTACAGCTAAGTCAACGCCTGGTCTAGAATACTGAATGAAAACCCTTATTGATATATCTTTATGTCCAGTTCATGCGTTCTGGATGACTACCCCTATATAACACCCCTCTCTTGGAATCCTCCTGACCCCACTGAGCCAAGAAGTAGTTCTGTTTTGCAAGTTAAAAGGTTTAATTGATAGTTTCAACAATATATATTATACCACGCTTTATAATAAATTAATAATTGGATATCACACTTAATCTGGTATGATAAAGATTAACAACGGAGAATCTGGCACTAGCACACTTCTTGATAATCACTAAGGAGTTGACATGAAATGGATAAGATAGCACACTGGTAAATAGGGACAGAAGAATAATGTGGAAGAGAATGTTTTATAGGGTTCAAGGAAATGCAAGGTTGAATGAATGAAATGCTGTATAGAAAATACTCAATATGATTTCAACAAAACAATGTAATCACTTTTCTCTGGCAATTCACCCCCCCTTTTATGCAATGCAAGGAAATGGAAGGAAGCACACAATTCTCAGAAATGCAATTCAAATGTAATTCAGTTGACCCAGCAACTTAGACTACAGAAGTTTAAAACACAGGCAAAATGCTTTGATATGTGCTGGCAATTAAGTGAAAAATATGCTAAATTGCTTTTAATTCCCTCTAGGAGGTTCAGGGTGAGTGAAATCAAGTTAATATTAGTCCAGGCTCACTTTAGCAAGGATCTAGGGTGTAACTAGCAGGTTAAACGAATTTCTGGCAAATGGAAGGCAAGCAGCTATCTTTTTGCAAGTGGAGAAATTTTCAAATCGCGGTAAAATGTCAAATCGCGGCTAAATTTGCGAATGCGCCGAGCGCGATTACAGAGGAACTACAAGGACTATCACTATCGCTTTGGGGTCCTAGGAAAGCCTAGGATCTCAGCTTCCAGATGAAAGTTACTGCAAGTCTCTACCACAAACGGTCGCGGAGATATGAGCGATTGAATAAAGGTCGTTTTTCAGATTGAAATTTTAAAGTTCAAAAAGACAAGTGCAGCTTGCAACTAGAAAATGACAAGTGACAGTTAGGAGGCAGTTCTACTTAGATTAAAATAGCTTGGATTATATTATTTTAACTAAGAGATTGGTTCTGCACAGTTTTCTAGGTACTCACACTATATTCTTGAGTTAAATGGGCCTTGCCACGGATCTGGTCAGGTTTTGGACTGCACTCCGGTCTCTGCACTTCACAGTGATCTGGGTCTGCTCTCTCTCTGGATTCTGAAGATTGAGGGATTTAAAGTCTGGATCTTTCTGCACAGCTTTCTCTGGAGATTGATGGAGGTAAAATATGGATTTTCCCGGCAGAGCTTCCAGCTGCAAATGGATTTGAAGGTCCCTATCTGTCCTGTCTCTCTGCTTTTATGTGTTTTTAAAATGGGTGTGTATGCAGCATCACTAGACCCTACCCCTCTCTCAGCTTCTAATTGGTCAAACTTCCATTTCTCACTTGATTGGGGGAGCTAAGTTGTGTCAGAGTGATGTCATTTTACAGCCTGCAGAAAGTCCACTCCTCCTGTCAACTTACACACAAATCTAGATTTGAACCCAAATACATATTTGCAGAGGTACATGTTGTTTTAAAATCATCTGCACCCCTCGCATATCACAAGAGGTATCTCCTGTTCAAACTCTGCTCTTCCTGGGGGCTTGCATTCAGAAATGGCACATATTTCACTTTTTAACTGATTTTGCAATTCCGGACATTGACCCAAATTTACACACATGTGCGCAAGGAGTATGGACATTAGTTGATGAAGTGTCAGATTTTTCACATGCACACATTTTGAGTAATATCCTCTTTTCCGCTAAAACCCCCCTGAACATGCCATCGGTTCTAAAAACCTCTTAAAATGTGGGCAGAAAAATCACAAGAATTATGGTGTCATTTATACAATTTTCACATGTCCGCTCTATGAGTTATTCATCTTTTTCTAAAACCATATTCTGGCTATAGAGGTGTGTCTTTTCATGTCACATGGTACAGAAACCAGTCTTTCCAGTTTCTGGCAAGCTCAGAGACCCTGCCACTCCCAGCTTCTGCCAAGAGGAAGCTCCATTTACGACTCCCGCCAATAAAACATTTGCCTGAGTCAGAACAGGGCTTTGTTCAATTTCCTGCAGAGCCCAGGTAATTCAATCAGTGAAGTGTCATATCCCTTTTGGTGTGAGCAGCAAAAGGGCAGCTAGGCCTGGGAACACAGCTGTGACTCAAGTTTCACTCCTGATGGGGTAGTTGCCAGGCAGAATTCAGTTCCTTAAGCCAGGTTACAGATAAAATGTCACTTTTTGTTCCCCAGTTCCTGCATTCAAATAAAACTAAACATTTTTACATATGCAGCTAGAATGCTGATTCTAAGTTTAAAACTATGACATTTAAACAATTGCAACCTATGTGACACTCAAAAGTAGGTCACTCAGTCAATTTGAACATTTAGATTTGTAGTGTCTTTCAGTCCAAATTTACTTAAACTGCTGAAATCCACAGGTCAGCCAGTCTTGTTATACACCTTCAAGTCACTTCAGGATATAACTTTACATTGGATCCACCTCTCAGTAAGTCTTTCTTTGGCTTGCTTTGGGTTCATTTATTCAGTTTTCTACAAAATCTGGTGGTTTTAAAACGCCGGCTTTTGGATAGTGGTGAGTACTGGTACTGCACCCCTTTTTGGGATTTAAGAAAATGAATTCCCAACAGTTATGGGTTTGCTTTTGGCAATCAGCATTGCCATTCCCAATGGTTTCAGACTACTGTGTGGGTAGTCCAATGGTGGTTTTAGGCAGTGTCCTTCTGTGCCCATAACATCGGCAAAAATGAGTGGCAGCCTATTCTTCATGCATTTCCCTGTGCATTTTCTGGGAAGCTCTGGCCATCATGATGTTTTCCATGTCAGTACTGCACAGTTTTGAGGTAGGGCTCGGATGCATGGGTAAATACCTCCCACAGCACGTGGCTGGCGCATGCTGGTGCGTGCTCCCTCTCTGCGCTGGCCGGGTGCGCTAATTCTGCACTGCATTCTATGAATTATCCCCATAGTGTTTTCTTCAGACAGTGGTCGTATGGGTTAATTTTCTGGGTGTGTGCCTCTTGTGCTTTGTAACGTGTTTCTTCATTTGTTTTGCTTAAAAGTGATAGTGAACATGCTATAACCTCCTTTGAGGTGTGCCCAGAACGTTACATATTTATTGTTTTATTTTTAGTGGTAGTGGGTACCTCCCCAGTTATGTAGGGAGTGTTTCTGCGTATCTTAACTACCTGCTTGCAGAACGGTAGGTGCAGAAATTCTGTTGCAGTCTTTTCCGACTGAAATGGCCTTCACCACTAGTTGGTCCCCATACCTTGTTTGCTCTCCTATAGAAAAAAACGGTTTAATGATGGAATAAAATTGCGTTATTCAGAGTCTTACAAATAGGCTCAGTTAAAGTAGCCCAGATTTTATGGCATAGTATGCCCGAGATACTTTCTCCTGTAGTGCTTTTGTGGCTTGTGAGTCATTTCATGAGACAGTGAAAATTATTCCCAGGTCCGTACATACCAGTGTATGTTCTGGAGTTCCCTTGCTGAAGTAGAACATTGTTTCTAGCTGTTTTACTTTGTTTTTTGTTTTGTTACCAATTATGGAACCTCGAATGCAATATTTTTACATGTTTTTTTCAAGAGTTTTTTGAAGCCCCTCTTGTTTGGGTGATAGCAGGATGAAATCATTAGCATAGAGGAGGACGTTTATCTTTGCTTCCTCTGGTCAGACACCTGTTTTTGAAGCTTCCAACATAATAGGTAGGACATTTGTGCATTGAGTGACCAAAAGAGCCTCAGGCAGCAACTTTGTTCAACTCCCATCTCCCGTTTGAATGAGTCTGTTTTACTTTGTTTATTTTAACCCTGAATTTGTCCAAGGAGAACATGTCCTTAATTAAGACAGACATGTCTTTCCCCCCAGTGTAAGTTTCAAGGAGTCTCATTTTTCGCCCTGGATTCCAGACTGAGTCAAATGCTTGTTGAAAGTTAACGAAGCAGGCCAATATTCTTCTTTTGGGGGTTCTGTGGAGGCATTTGTCTATCAGTAGGTGTAGGGTGTATCTATGGCCTGTTGTTCTGTGTTTTGGGGGGAAGTCCTATCTGGCTCCTGTGTAAAGTATCTTTCTCCAGGAGGAGTCTGTACAGGAGAGCTTAACTATTATGATCCCATTGCATATACCTCGATATTTATTAGGGTCAAGGTGCTTACCACTTTCAATTAATGGCTGATTATGGGGGTCATTCGAGTTTGGAGGCAGCCATGGTGCTCTTAGCACCATGGCTGCCTCCAAACCCGGGTCCGGGTCCGGTGTTTCTGAATGGGGACTTACCGGGTCATTCCAACCTTGGAGGACCCGGTAAGTCCCATTCAGAAAACCATTCCCATTTGAGCCCCCATAGGGCTCAATGGAATGGGGAAGGAGCTAATAACGGGTCGGCAAATTGTGGGCCCGTTATTAGCTCCAAGGACCCTTAAAGGGTCCTCAGAATGTGGTGGTAGGGGGGATAACGGCACCGGCATCCTTACCAGTGCCCTTAACCACCCTACTGCCATACTCAGAATGAGACCCTATGTCTATTGTGGATGGTTTCTCTTCTCATTTAATGTTCTTTCTGTGCCAACTGATATCTGTATCTCCTTTACGTTATGTTCTAATGTCTGTAGCTTGCATAGCCCCTGATTTCTGTAACCTGTCTTGGGCAAGGTTGTGTACCTTCCTCAACCCAGACCGGGAGCAGTCCCCATGGGAACCAACCACCCCCACCTCCCAGGCCGACTGGAAGGGTATGGGCGCTGCACCTGCAAATACAATTGTGGATCAACAGGAAATGGGCTACGCCTGGAGTTCTTACCTTACTCCTTTATGAGGCACAGACACCCAGATGGATTCTTTAGGGATCCCAATGAGGCCCCTCAATGACGCCCCTCTTTATTAATAGAACCACACACACCTTGCTTATTAAACATTACTACCCTCCTAATCACTAGTCCCCATCTTTACCTGGTCTATGGCTCAGTGAACTAATGCATCCACTAAATGAGGCCGGTGTTTGAAATCATGGTTCAAATCCCAGCAAGTGCACTCAGTCTTTTATCCTTCTGAGGTCGATAAAATGAGTACCACTAAATGGGGTAACAATAAATATCTGTTGTCTATTAACAGCGCCAAGATACACCTCTGGGGTGAACAAGTGCTCTACAAATACACCTTTTATGTTATATTTCCCTGGCCTTAGCGCCTTTTAAAGGGATCTGCCCTCTCTGCCCACCTTGCCTTAAAGGGGTTGGAGAAGGACATGTAGGGTGAAACTGATGGAACAGACCCCTGACACCCGCCTCTGTAGAGAGTGAGATCAGAGGCTGGCCTCAGTGGGAGGTCCCACCATCTAGGTGGCCATCCACTTCTCTCACCTGCCACATGCCAGGGTACAAATTCCAATTTCGTTTTCCCCATCCCTTCTCTCTTTTCTAAACTCTTACTCAACTCTACAAAATTCCTTGAATTAACCCCCTGCTCAATTACTTATATGCTCTATACCTTCTTATAACTATAAACATGCACTTAACTGTACATTAACATATGCACAATAACAAACACATAAACACATACTATATTATATTGGGGTGACTGCTGCCGTCAGCCACCCCCTTTCAGTAGCTTTGGTATTTGGTGCTGTCTCATGTAGATGATTGGAGTCTATCTGCCTCATGATGTTAATAGGATCCGTCCCCCTCAGTCTGTTCTCTACCTCCACCAACTTCCCCTCCTAGCCTGTCTTGGCATTTGCTGCCTGAGAGCGCTCACCTTTCATGGCCCAGCTGGCCCCTGAGCGGGCAGTCAAGGCACAGGGCCGGGTCATCAGTTCGGGCATGTCGCTCTTCATTCTTCACCCCAGTCAGCACCGCAAACCGGGGTGTCTTTAGGGATGGTCCGTCAGGTCTGGTCCCCAGGTGGATGAAAGTGCTTCACAGGTCTGTGGGTGCCCGGGCTACTCTAGGATCAGGGTCTCGGGGGCTGCTCCAGGCCCTGGCCTCCCAGAGAGCTAACAGTGTCTCTACTCTCCTACTCTCTTGTTTCACTCCTTCTTCCAACTGTCCTAACCGTTTTTTTCTGTTTTGAATCTTCTCCCCTGACCAATCCACTTCCAGGGAGGGCAGCAGAGTATTCCTTAATGTTCCATTTTTTCACTTTCTTCAACATTCCATCCAGCCCCATAATGGGCTGGATGGACGAGTGCAGTTAGGTCCAGTGTAATAACCACACAAGAGACTACACACTTACACTGAATACAGTATTGTATTTCACACACCCTTGTGCCTGTGTCTTTATTCCCTTAGGGGCAAGTATGCAACCCTAGCTAGCTGGGTCCTAATTGTGCCAGGGGCTACACTTGTCTATTGCTGCTATTTGTCACAGCCACCTCCTCGGGTAACATAGAGGGGAATCGGGTTAAGGTAGACAGAAATGAATCCACCTCAATGGTAGAAGGAGGGCACTGTTCTACTCCTCTGGAGGGATAGAGCTTGTTCAGGAATCTGGACAGGGGTTTTCTGTCTGGCCGCCTTCTCTCTATTAATATCTTGTCACTCACATCTCAGATGAGGGGCAGGATCCTTGTGAGAGTTTCCTTGAATTGTCTGACCATAGGTTTGGAATTGGAGTTGAGGATGCCATATTTCACGTAGTCCAAGGTATTCCTTACAGCATGCTTATCCAACTACTTGCCCGTTGGTTCCTACTTGAAGTCTTTGTCTGATGAAGAAAGGGAGGAGGAGGAGGAAAAGGATGAAGAAGAAGAGGGGAAGTGCCTTCTATGTCCGCTGTTTTTGCACTTTGCAGCCTTCCTTCTTCCTGCAAGGTTTCCCGAATTAGGAATTTGATTCTCTGGGGACGTACCAGCCCCTGCAGGGAGAGCTCGAGGGGCGTCCCACATACCGTAGGCACCCCTCTGGCAGCCCCCACTCCATGCAGGGGAGGTTCCTACCCCTTCCGCTTTATCACAGTTGGGGGCGGGCATCCCCAGGGCGGGCATTTCCAGCCAGCCCTGGGGATGGCCTGCAAATACAGAGGAGGACTGCAAGAGCGAGCCAAAGTGAGATGACGGGCATTGGATCCCTGTGGACACTGGAGACTCCTCACCTTCATGTGCAGTGGCCCGAGGGAGAAGCACTCTGTGCACCAATCTGGCGCATATGTCCGGTGCCTTGCAACATGCATGGAGGTGGCAAGGGGACACTGGAACAGTCAGAAGTTGCCCCACCTTTTTTAGGGGCTAGATGTTTTTTGTGGTATAGATGATCATGAACCATGGTGCTTTAGGGCTGGGACCCCACCCCCCAATTTTGTATGTATGCTCCAATAAACTGTGATCTGTGTTTCCAAAAATGTAAAATGCTGTTGGACTATTATTCACTGACTGCTCAGGTTTTGGTTTCCAGGATATGTCATCCTCACACGACAAGTGGGGGGGGGGCGCCAATGGGGGCTGACACCACTATGTGTAGAGCTGGCTCTGTGACTTCTTGTGCATCCCTCTTCCTGGGAGTTTTAGAGCTGTGGGACTTAGAGTATGTGGTTAGTTCTGTGTGGTTAGGCTTCTGGGAGTTCCTGTGAGTACCCCTGCTCTCAGAAGCATATGATTCATGAATTGGCAACAATGTAATATAACATACGTACCCTGTGTCTGAACGGGAAAGAACAAATGAGAAACGAGTTGGTACACAAGTGTGAAACATCAGTGTTACTCATCAATGCCAAAGGGGCGCGCGTCATGAACACTGTGTGGTCCCGTTACCACACTGCACCAGAAATCTCTCAGCAGTCTTTCCCAGCTTCTGCCTCCCATCGAAAAGAACACTAAAATGAGGGGAGATGAAACATTTTACCTAGAGCTCCAGAGATTCCAGGAGATTGTCTCCCCAGTTTGGGCCACTGCTGGAAGAGCAGCTGTTGTGTCGCGGAATCCCCTATACCTGGACCCAGCTCAAGGTTATTGAGGGCCCACCTACTTACCAGGGGACATGGTGGTTTCCTCCCTTACCACAACCCAAGCCCAGCAAGCGCATTGGGAGTCATTGGGCCTCATAACAATTGTGCCGGTCTGGTAAAAATGTCGTTACGTCCGGCTTTGGCATTTTTACCAGACCGGAACACTTCAAGTTTGCCGGTGGGGAACACGGATCTCCTGGCAAGCCTCACCTGCCGGGATTTCAAGCCCCTAGTGGCAAGCAAATTCCTGATTCACCGGCACCGGTAATAACGGTGCCAGTGATTCAGTAAATCCCATCCCATGGAGTCCTACCCCACTGGAATGGGAACTCAGCAGCACTCCACCGGCCGGAATATCCAAGTAATACTGTGATATCGGGCGGCAGAGATGGTAAGTGCAGTTTGCCGGTATCCCACCGGTAATAAATCAGGGCCATTGCCTCTCCTAAACAAGGAAAAGGAGGCATGTGGCAAGTTGTCCCATATGCACCAAAGTGGCGTGGGGAATGGATGGTAAGGACAAAAAAGAGGATTTGTTTTTAGAAGGGACACTGAGGTAAACCAGAGACTGCCTACAAGAAAGTAAAAACCAGGAAAAGGAAAAGAGGACGTGGGGTTAATTTGCTGTATGTGGCATGCATTAGCGCCTTTATTACTAAAACAAAAAAATAAACTGGAATGCAGCCTCTGCTGCAAAAATATTTTTCTTTGCCGCTTTTTTACCATTAGCATACATTGAGAAACGCAACCACATCCTGACCTACGGGTTTCGTCTCTAAACCACAGAATCCTATTTAATCTGTACAATGCTCTTGCCAGGCTTTTTGTTACTCACTGACATGTTGTTTAGGCTTCATCACATCAAATGCCCTCCAAATGGTACGGCTTTGTTCCAAGTGTGAGCAGCCGCCTCATTCCGAGGGCCAGGCGACGCTGCTGGAGGCTGGCACGCTGAATACCTCCGCAGATAACAATGTATTATCGGGGAGGCTGTTATGTATTGCCTTGGTGTGCGGTGGGCCCTGGAGGGGCATAGTTCTATTGCTCTCTGGTGTTTTTCGGGGGTCACAAAGCACGAACACGGAAATGCGCATTTAATAAATGATGTGAACACGTGAAGGTAATAATAAGACACCATGCTTCAGGCTGATAGGGCCGCACTTGAGGTCAGGAACTGAGTCAATGCGACCGAAGAAGGCTGAGGAAGGGATGCACTGAAAAGAGCGAAGAGCTTATTTGTGTGAAAAAAACACATTCGAAGAGCTTATTTGTATGAAAAAAACACATTTTTTCTCTATGTGTGTTTGTGACCATAAGCAGGGAAGGGGCACGCTGACCCAGCTAGCTATTCAACAATCTGTGCGCAGTGATTTCCAGGCTGTCAGCAGCCCCTGCTCTGCTCATGGGGGGGATGGGGGGGAGTGAGAGATTCAGGAATGGTGAGGTCACGCTGCCCAGTGGTCGAAGCGTACGAGAAATGCGGTGGAACTATGTTCCCCTGCCACGCACCCTTCTACTCCCTCTCCATCCTCCCCTCCCGCAGACCCCATACTCAACCCAACCCACCCCCAATTCAAACAACATACCTTTCTTTTGTCCACCCCACCCCCACATTGCTGTGTTTACAGCAGCACTATCAAGACAGACAAGACACAACGAAAGAAAATGCAGCTTCAAGCAGCCTCCACCGTCCAGGGCATGGCTACCCCCAAACTCGGGTCCGGCACCAGATCCGGTGAAAGGGGAATAACCGGGCCATTCTGACCTTTGCGGGCCCAGTAATTCCCCTTGCGTGGAACCCGAAGCCGGTACGTCCCCATTCCCATTTGAGCCCACATGGGGCTAAATGGGAATGGGGAGGATGGTAGTAGTGGTACCGTTCATAACGTTACCGTTGCTACCATCCTGCTCTGCTCGAGGGTGCCGCTCTGCACGCGTGGTCTGGCCAGGCATGCAGAGCGGCGCCTGTTGGCAGAACTTGTAATGTGGCGGCATGGTAACAACGGCGTTGGTAGCACTACCGGTGCCGTTGTTGCCTTACCGTTGTAATGAGGCCCACTGTGTCTACATTACTTTTTAAAAATGTTTATTTTTATTATGCATTGGTTGAAAATCAACCTTTTGCAACACTAAAATAGTAAAGAAACAGTTTATACACACATACATGAATATCTGATTTCGATTAATCTAAATAACTTTACATATACATTTTCTAAAAAACGTCTTGCTTAAAAATCAACATACGTTTCCATATTTCAAATGTCTATGTGGTCAACAATCCCAATGCTTATACAGAGAGATTTAAGCTAATCTGTCCCAGCATCTCCTTCCAAATATAAAATGCGCCTGCCGTTAATACCGTGGAGCTGGTTCCGTATATTTTGCTCCACCATTGGTCAGAATACACAAAGACATCTTGGTTACCCTTAAATGCATATATAGTAGTGCCTATTCAGCTTGGGGCACCTAGTGAGGACATGTCTCGTTGTTTCAACTGTCCCCTTACACATCGCGCCTTGAAACACTTGTGTAGAGGTGCATTGTAAATGCCATATCATATCATTTCCTACACAACCTTTCAGCCGGTGAGGATCTCCATCTGGCCAGATGCTCATTAGTGGGAAGGATATCAAATCGTTAATATGTAATAAAGCGCGGGGGTGAACATTAATGTGCTTAAGCAGGGATGAGCAAGGGAGATTTCGGGGTAAAACTCGGTCCAGCATAATTCAGTTCTTATACATTTTTTTCAAGTGTAAGCTGGATAGTCTCTTGTCAACATCCCACTTTGCTGTTTTCCTTTTCAGGAGAGGCAAGGCTTGTGGGTCATGCAACACATCTTCCCTAGGCATGACAATCGCAACCGGACGCTCGTCAACAGTCCCCCAAAGTCTTGCTATAACATTGTTATCCTCAGAGGAGGGTTCTTTAGCAATCAGGGACAGAAGAGTGTCTGCCCTGCTAGCATAATGGTGTGCCACAGTTAACATCTGGCGACGAGAGAGAGATCTGAGCGATAAAACCCCCCCGTTACACTCTTAGTGCTTCCACCCGCACACCATGAGGCACTCCTAATATGGATCTCAGAATTTGTCCTTCTATCGTTTCTATCCAAGAATTGTTCCCCTCGTCCAAAAATACAACCCCAGGTATGATACCAGGGACGATCGATGTGCGATACACCATAAGCATCCCTTCCACACCTCCCCCTCCTTTGTTATTAATGATTTTTTTTCATTATCCTTCGGACAGAAGAAATCACTATAGTATCTACTGCTAGGACTGACTTTTATGGGTAAACCAAGGTAAATACCAACTATCTCAATCAGAGTTGCATCAAGTCTCCATGTATAATTGCTTAATTTAATTTTGGGATTGTGCCCTGGACAACATTGCATAATCTTGGTTTTGTCGATGTTGATTATCAAATCACTTTCAGTGGCATATTCCTGAAGTAAGCTGTGAAGGCCTATGGGTGTCTGATCCAAGAGTATGGTGTCGTCTGCATAGCAGAGCCATGGAATTCTAACTCCCCCCATAACTTGTGGGCATTTTCTCATCTGCTCCAAAGTGTGTGCCATGCCTGAGGTGTATAGATTATACAAGGTGGGAGCGAGCCCACATCCCTGTTTCAGCCCATTGTTTGTGGAAATACTGTCAGTTAAAAGCCCCTCACGGTTAACTCTGACTCTCACCAATGTATCAGAGTAAAGTAACTGGATAAAATACAGTAGTTCAGAGTCAATTTTCTACTTCTTCAGTTTAGCCCAAAGAAGTCCCTGGGTAACTGTATCAAATGCTGTGGAAAAATCAATATAGCATATATATAATGGTTTACCCTCGATAACTGCAGTCTGTATAATACTTAACAAGACACTAATATTATGTGAGGTCGAGTGATGTTTTCGAAAGCTAGTTTGAAATCTATGTAATATTTGGTTAGCTTCCATCTACTGATTCAGTTTTTTAAGCAATATAGATACAAATATTTTGGAACTACTATCCAGCATGGCTAACAGCCGGTAATTAGCTGTATCATTCCTAGCACCCTTTATAATTATAGCTATTAGAATAGGAGTTCTCCAACTGGGAGGAATACAGCCTGACCTCCAAATTTCCACGATCATAGTATAGAGCGTCCGGGCCCAAAACTCTGGGTTAGCACGGATCACCACATTTGCCAAACCGTCGGGTCCAGGTGCTCTAGAATTCTTGAGTGCTTTTATAATTATTAGCACATCTAGTTCATCGAAATGATGCTCGCTGGCTATGTAGTCGCTCTGCAATATTGCTATTACATTAGGCAACTCCATATCAGACTTAAAATATAGATTCCTAATAGATTCCACCCACTGTTGTATAGAAAGCGATACCCCCTCCACTTTTGTGTTGTCTCCTAAGAATTCCCTAATAAGGGACCAAAACATTTTACTATCATTAGATCTGAGGAGCAAGATTGGTTTGACCAATTTGCACAAGTCAGCGTTCCTTTGTACATTTTAACCCAATTTTTATATTTCGTGGACAGATTAGTCATCAAGGGCATTTTATTCCTCTTCTTCCAGTTCCCAGTTGTTCTTAATAGCGGCTCTAGATTTTCAATACTTTCTTTTCTTTTCATTAATATCCACATCACAAATCCCCCTGTGGGCACAGACCTCAGACCAACCCGGTGATAAAGTTCAAGATAACCAGTCACTTTCTTCATAAGCCTTCCACTGATTATTGCCACACCACCTCTAAACAGCAATCTCATGGGTGGCAAAGAAGCAGGAGAATTTACAAATAGTCCCATCCAACCAAGTGAAGTGATTCAAGGATATAATAACCTTGGGATTAATCCCAAGATAATTAAAGGTATTAAAAATAGGCAATGTAATTGCCCACTTAAGGGTAGCATGATCACCCAGCGGTTGAAACCAACAGTCAGTGCCCCACAGTAAAGCCCAAGCTGTCGGGACAGCAGTACATAATAGGTACAAGAGGAGGACATGTGATTAGACCACATAGGCAGAAAACTCAGGCTCCTAACGTCTTTCGCATTTATACAAGTTAGGTCATTCATTTGCATAAGGGTGACCCATTTCTTACAGCGGGGCGAGTGATCACCTTGTGTCCCCTCTTCCTTAATCGGACCCTTACTGGTATTCCCTATATCAATATATTCCTGAAGTTGAGGAGATTTAAAGTCCCCCGCAATGAACAACATACCTCTTGGTCGTACTTCTCCCCAGGCCCTTATCATTTGGTCAATAGCCTTAAAAATAGTACCATCTAAAGGAGAGCCCAGTACTGGCATATAAACATTTAAGATCAAAATCGATTGTTTCAAGATCCTCAGAGGGTGTACAATTGCTGCCAATATATGTTGACTTGCTACATCATAAGGGAAAGGTTTGAAATCAATATGGCACCCCTCACCGATCGCCATACCACCCTTTGGTCTACCTCTTGCCGACTGGGAGTCTGTGTGGCAAATGATGTGAAAGCCATCTAAATGAAGAGGGGTGGACAACCAAGACCCTGGTAATAAAACACTGTCACTAGTATTAATTAACACAGAACCAGTATGATGTTTTAAAATGAACTATGTCCTCTAGTTTTCCAACATAAACAGTTTAAAATATTTGATTTGGTAGTGGTTCAGTAACTTTCCACTTTTAATGTCTCCGTATGCCAGTGAGCCCTTGATTCTGATACCGTGTTCATCATAGTAGAGCGGCTGATCATTGGTCTGCTGCTATCTCTTGTCACATGCAGCAGTTTCGACATATCATCCTGTTGGCCTATAAGTGGCTCGTTCTTTTCCACCATCTTTCTGCAGCCTGGAAGTTCAAATCCTAGTGCATGCTGCTCCATGGTACAGGAGCATAGAAGTGCTAGTACAGCCGGAGCTACAATTTCAACGAGGGCCCAGTTCTAATGTTCACCGAAGAAAGGTAGCTCAATGCATGTCATACCGTTAGAGCTCAGGTCCACTAATTTAGGGATCAATGACCATATGGTAATTAGGTTGGTGCAGTTTAGAAAGGGGCTATCAAGCGCCGGCAATAATTCTGACAGTATAACCCACCTCCCCACAGGCAGACGTGGCTTTTGACTCACTGCTGCAATTGTTTGGGCATGGGGGGGGAATTTGTTGTGCAAAGACGGCATGAGTATTATCTTTCCCATTGGACGTAACTTGTCCGTTCTGATGACCAATTCTTCCCTCTCATACTGACTCCTTCCGGATTACTGTACTTTATTTACAGCTCTCACAAAATATTATGCAGCACAAGCAAGTCAGGGACCTTTTTCCCCTGCACAGGGTGTGTGCACAATTAAACCGCTTTTTATTTTTACAATCCCCAAATGGTTTTTAAGGAGGAGGCCTCCAATTCATCTTGCACCCAACCTCCATCAGCACCCTTTGTCCAAACTGACCAAGAACCAGGATGGTGTGTGTTGTCAATGAATACTTTATTAATATATTATTTTAATATTCAATCAGAATAAAAAATATAACAGCAGCCAATATTGAGGTGGCAAAACAATTTCCCCACCACTTTTGTGTGATGGAAGCAATGCCAAACAATTTGGCCCAAATGATGGCACAAAGGTTAAGCACTCCCGCATGTAACACTGGCAAACTGGGTTTTCAATGATTTAATATCACTGCTAAGGGATAGCACACAAGGATACTTTGGGCTTCTTACGCTAGAGAACAAAGAGGGCTTCAAAACCCACTACCTAACACATATAGGAAATTTGCATTTTACACAGGCAACACATGACACAGAAAATCCAAAAAATAAAGGGAATGCAATTCAAAATCAGTGAGCAGGGTCTGATAGAGGAAGGAGAATAGGAAAAGGGAGTTTTCAAAGGATAAAAGAAATCTTTAGAAAATCGATAATTGAAATCACATTGAATTTGGCAGGAGCTGGAAATAACAGGTAAGCTCAAAACCATGAAAAATGAAAGAAAGGCAATGCAAAATCCGAGCCCCGAATCTCATAGAGGAAGGGGAATGCTATAAGAAAATCACTATTTAAAGAATGAAAAGAAATATTTGGAAAAACGAAATTATAAATCTCATTAAGTTTAGCTGAGCTGGAAATGACACACATGCTGTCAACAATGAGAAAGGCACAGAGGAACCAAGGTTTTTATTGAAAATGACAGGGGCAACTCACAGGTATGTTTTGGGCAAAGAGATTCTCACCGTGGGAGCAACAGTTTGGGTTTAATATGGCAGACGCACATGGGATTTGTTTTTAAACACACCATTTAACAAATGCGCACAGTATTTGTCAAGGAAGAGTTACCAAAATGCACAGACAAATAAAATACTTTTCAATAGATAAACTACTATATTTCACAAACGGATAGAATAGAAGATCTTTCCTTATGAGGACACTCAAGGTTAGTGCTTAAATAGATAGGACTTGTTTAATCTATGGCTGTGGAGATCTATGCTTAAAGAAGAAAAGGACTCTATAATCCCCAATGGCGCCAGGCACTCAAATCTAGACTCGCCAGATCCTTCAAGCGTTAATTGAATATAGTCCAAGAAAGCCTACACCTTCAGACAGCTCCAGAACATATGCAGCAAGTGTGCTGGAACAGTTCTGCACCAAGGACAGTCGGGCAATATTAAATCTGGCAACTCTAGCAGGAGTCATGTATGTGCAGCGGTGGAGTACATTGAGCTGTATCAGGCGGAATTGGCCATTTCTATCGCTTACCAAAAGTATTGCAGTTTCGCACTGTTTATCCTCCAGCTCTAACCCCAAGTTCAATCCCCAAGCTGCTCGAACCGTAAAAGCTGCCAATGTTTGCCACATGCACACTGTATAGTTGTGCAACCGGTTTCTAGGCATCCTAAATGTTATACAGTAATGAAAATACCTTTCAGAGCTACGGCTCTGTTGGCCAGCCAGGCTACTTCCTCTTGGCCAGCTTCGTAGCTCTCAGATATCACAGAAATTGGCCCAATTCAGTTCAGTGCTGATGACCATATCCTAGCCCTTATAGTCTCCTCCCTCATACATATTGCCCCACATGGAAACACCAGCCCCCTCTCACCGCCCAGAAATTAAAAGGTTGCTGCTGTCCCTGGCAGATGTCAGCAGCCAAGGGCAAATGAGGAGAATAACCTTTATCAAGCTCAAGCAGTTAGACTGTCCTAGCCCATAGCGGCCGGCCCAGCCATAGAATATAAGGCATGGTCTCGATGCAATTATCATCAATCCATAATACTTTCTTCAATGTACCCAGCCTGATATCCTCTACCATGAGTCTAGCATCACGCAGGGGTTTGTCTGCCAGCCAACCCGCAACTAACCTCAATTGCGCTGCTAAATAGTAAAGTTTGAGCCAAGGGAGCTTTAAGCCACCGTTCTCCCAACTCTAATAAAGTGTGGTTATTACAATTTTATGGCGTCACGCTCCCCAGAGGAAATTCCAGAGGATAGTCTCAGCCCGCCTGAAGAAATCAGCAGGGATAAGGAAGTGCATGTTACCAACGTGATAAAGTAGTCCGGCGGTATAATCGTTTTGAAGATCACCACTCATCCAAACATGGATAAAGGCAAACGAGACCAAAAGCCCATGGATGGCACCACCCCATCAAGAGCCCAGACAGTGTTATGCAAGTGCATCTCTTCCACTGAGTGCCGGATGACAATCCCCAAATAGAGGAATTACAGAGTCTCCCACCTGAGGCTTAAATCTGGATGATCTTGCCTTTGTAGGTTGGCCAGGGGAAACATAAAATAAAACATAAAATAAAACAGGATTTGTCCTTAGTGAACCCAATGCCAGAGATGCCCGCAAAGGTATCCAAAACCTCCAAGAACAATGGCAAGTTATGTTCTGGTTTTCACAAGTAAAGGAGTATGACATCAGCGTAGAGCGAGATCAGGTGTCTGGAGTTCCAGCCTATACACCAGCCTCATCAAATTCCTCAAGGGGATCTAGCGCCAGGATGAATAACACCGGAGACAGCGGAGACAGGGGGCAGCCTGCCTGGTGCCCCCCGACGGATCTCCCAGGCTGATGAGATGTGCCTACCTGTACAGACCCTAGCCAGCGGTCTGGTGTATAGCAACCGCACCCAATTTATAAATCCCTGGCCAAACACAAATCTATGCAGCACATGTTAGCTTAGGGCCCTTTAGGAACGTGCATATGTAATGGATGGGACCACACGGATACATTCTAAGTCCAAATAACCAAACTGTGACAATGAGACAAACAGTCGGTGTTAAAGTGAAAATTAAAGCTTGTCTTTAATTCAGACTCAATAAGTTTGACAGCCAAGTCAATCACTCAAAGTCCTTTCTAAATTATTTCCTTCTTGAAGTTGTACTTGTTGACCAAAGTTTTCTCTGTTTCTCCTGTAGGGCACAGCATAAGGACCTCTTTCCAACCTTTTCTTATTAGTCCTCATACGCCCAGGTGCTTCGTGTAGCTACTGACTCCACGTCTGGTCCGATCTGTAAAGAGAACAAGAATGAGCACCCCTTGACATACTTTCAGGCTCCTTATATATGCAGCACTTATCTGTCCAATCGGCGTCTACTTCCGGCCACAGACCATAAGAACGCTCCCAAGCCCCACCCCCCTTTTCCTGGTAGTATGGCGTATGATGTGTTCCTGCGGCTGGGTCTAGTAACTCCCTCCCGTTGCCCCGGTAAGTATAGAGTGAGGGAAGGTATGGTTTGTATTTCCTTGTTTTTTTAAGATCTTTATGTTTTATGCTCCTTTGTGGCCGGCCATCAGAACTGTGTGCTTCCTCACTGCATTGCGGTCTGCCCTCAACCTCTCTGCAGTCGGAAATCCTGCCGCCATACAGTGTTTCGGCGGCTCGGCCTTCGGCTCGAGCCTTCTCCTCCCTCCGTCCTCCTGGGTCTGTGTTCAACACGTGGCCTCCCTCCAACCGCGACCGGCAGACAGCTTCCGCATGCCGGGAGCCCTGGAACACCCCTCGGCATGCTTGCTCGCACAGCCGCAGAGCCGCCACTCGGCACTGCATCGGCTGCTCGCGGATGCAATGTTCGCCCCGTGGCGTTCCCCGTCCAAACACTGCGCTGGCCGCAGTACGTTCCTTTTCTCTTTTCTTGGGTGTTGTAGCCTCGTCTCCACCGTCCTTGTATTTTTCATAGGGGAATAAGCTGTCTTCTCCACTATCCCTGGAAGTTTCACAAGTGTATGGGTTGTTCAGGTCTTCACACAAACCAATTGGCAAAAATGGCAAAGTACTGTTTTATTAAAAATTATCTAAAACAGGGAGTAACATTGAACATCAACGGACGAACGCTCAATTTCTTCGGGTTCACTTAGCAGCACATAAGCCCAGACCCAAGTGCAAGGAGATGGGGCATGACACTACCTCCCAACCCAATTAGCCCAGCATCTCTCATCGCCCATGCCTTCTGCCATGAAGATTGTTTTTGTACTTGGCCTTGCAAAATTAAATTTTCCTTGTCTTTAGAATATATGGGAGTGCAGGCTCTCACTATTGTGTTCTGGGACTCCAAGTCCGAACTCTATTTTCATCCTTGACTCACGTGACAGAAGGCCATGGTTTGGTCCAGTTTGCAGGTTTTAAATGCTCTAAAAAATGTTTTAATACATTTTATATGATTTTACAAACCTTTTAAATGCATGTAGTACGCCATCACCATCAATCATCCTTAGCAAAGTCAAAATTGATAATTCAATTAAAATGAGTCATTTTTTCCCCATGGTCTAACAGCTTCATTCCAATTGGACATTAGCCAATATTTTCTCCAAATGTTTCATCGCTGCCAGGGTTAGGCTCACATCCATACTGCCTACAATACTCTCGCACAATTCGTCTTCAGACAATGAAGACATTCTACTGACAAAGGTTCCCAAATAAAATGTTCTAAAATGTCTCAAGGCTGGACAACCAATGAAAAGATGCGTAGATGTTTCAGACACCTGCGTTGTCTTGCAGAATCTGCACCATGGGTTGTCATACAGATGTTTATTCCAACTAACAAAACTTCACCAGTCGGTAGTATATTGAGTCTGAATCTCATGAACATATCCCGACAGTGCCATGATGGAACTTGTTTCAAATAGCCAGGTATTTCATTTAGGACTAGTCTTTCAATGGAATTCAAGATGCACATTTTGCATGAAGATTTCTTTGTTTGTGTTTGGGTCCAGTCATGATCTTTTAGTTTTCTTTTTACCAAGTCTGGATTCATTTTCAACATATCTGTTGTATCCCCTATTTCTTTTAGCCAAAATGGTATTTATCTTTCCAAAGGTCCAGCAACTCTTCTTCCACTCCTTCTGTTCTTAGTATTTCAAATGGTGGAGAGTGATCATTTTATATGCATTTCCTTAGTAAGGATAGCGATTTCCATTATACTTGGGATTCCTTTGACTGCAGTCCCAGTTCATTTCTGATACTGCTAATTGATAATCCTCTAGGTATGCACAGTAACTTTCTCCAGAAGAGACTTTCTAAAGTTGACCATGTTTTCCAAGACAGGTTTAACAATGCTTCCGTTCCATATGTTAGTACAGACATTACCTTCTGCTTGTAAAATACAATTACTGGGATCCCTGTGTGTCTTCCATATTTGTTGATGATGACTTTATCCTGTGTATCAAGACTTCTTTTTAGAATGCGCAATATGTCAAGCCATTCCTTCTCATTTATATCACAATTGAAGAGAATGCCTAAGTGTGCAATGGATTTGACTTAAAGGCATAGTCTAGTAAAAAATGTTATTGTCCCTATGGGTCGGCCATGTTTTTTTAAGCCTAAGTGGCTCGATTTTCGAAAACTTTCCTATGGACCTTACTCGAGTTTTCGTCCATTAAACGCACGCGAAAACAAGCACCAGGGAGCCGCCATTTTCTGATAATCCTATCTTTTCCCCCATCGCCCTGGCTAACCTGCTTTTGCAGCACTAAATCAAATCCCCTGCCCCAGAGCCTGTCATCAGCAGACTCTTACCGCCCATTTCCCAACGCCAAAGCACGTCTTGTGTCAACATTCCCTGCGCTTCAGCTAATGACGTGTTGCCATGGAAATGGCAGGACACCTCTTTCCTCAATAAGTATAAACAGACCGTTTCACAACACACAGCAGCAGATTTTCGATTCCATTCCTCTGTGTGTGTTACTTTGAGTATTTTGTGACTCGTTTCAGTGCTCTGGTCAGCTACCTTCGCCGCTTGTAGCCCGTGTGAACAGATACCAGTACCACCGCTATAAATTATTTTAGTTTGTTTAACACACAATGGCTACAATAATGCCCTACATGTACGAGCCCGAGTATACCGAGGAGGAACTACTGGAAAGGGAAGCACGCGATAATGATGGGGATTCGGACGGCAGTTGGCGGGACGAATCAACAGATGAAGAGCCTGGGCCTAGTCGAATGGACGGCGTCTCCACCTGGTGGACATGCAATCGGTGCGAGCTAATGCCAACTGAGACGAGAACTGCTGCTGCCGAGAAAACTCGGGATGCCTGGCCTACATTTCGGAAGGCGAGCCACGACCGCAATGCATAACCGAGCTGCCAGACTTCAGGGCAGCCTGCCTCACACGGGCCGTGTTGAGAATAATGATGGTGCTTCTGCACGAACTTCGCGCAACTGTTCGTCCTCGTAATCCGAGTAACGAGTAAGTATAGTCTGCTTGTCATGCCACTCCTATTTCATGTTCTTCTACTATATCCAAAATTACATCTACATTTCATTGTAACGCATGTAAGTCGTTCAATAGTGTGCATTGTCTAGATAGCATTTGTCCATGCAGAATGCCATTAGTTACAAGAATTGTCATTGACAACAAACGTTTATTAAACTTATCTTGGTCATTTAAAAACAGTTTGTTTCATTCCTTTTCACAGGTGGTACAGGCTGGTGGCCTATCGTTCCTTTGCATGGTGGCTCCACGGGAGGCTTGAACACCGCGTTGTGCCTTTCGTGCTATTAGAGAAACGTTCCCGAGTGACAGCAGTCAGTACAGGGGATTTTCTCTCGCTGTGCTGCAACCTGACCTGTATAATCTTTAAAGTCTTGTATTTTTGTGTCATGAAAATAAGATACAAAATAAAACACCACATATATTTTAACAACGGTTGTTTTGATTTTTTAAATGAATCAAGTGTGTCTCCATTCAAGGATGGACGTCAGACATCTGTGCTCCGAATGGGTGAAGGTCTGGTCGCTGTGAAGCAGGGTGGTCACTATCTATCTAAGCTAACATAACATATTCTCGATAATGCATGCACTAAATAACACTTGTTCAAAGTCTTTCAGTAGGTTATGTCTCTATAAAAGTCACACATGTATCTATACTAACAATTACCATTGGATTATACAGGCCTTAGGGTCTTGACCACTATAATACACCGGTTGAAGTGTGGGTCTGTGCTCACAAGAATCTCCGGTATGTGGCATTTGTTATTGATAAGCAACGATATACTATCATTGATATAAAGGCGATATACTATATATTGATATAAAGACGGTTCACGCCAGTGGATGCGCGCTGGCATGGGGGGCTGTCGGGGGCTCGAAAGGCCAAGGTGCCAAACTACATGTACACTTCAAAAGGTATCCCACGCCAAGGGGCCATCGGTCACATGGCCTCCTCAGACCCTGTGTCTCCAGCCAGGCCTCCCCTTCAAGCAGGCCGCCCCCCTGCAATCCACATAAGTGTGTCTCCATTCAGCAGTATTCCTGTGCCTTATCTGCACGACCCAGGCCCATCCATCCCACCCACCCTCTATCAAAGGCGGTTCGCGCCAGTGGATGCGCGCTGGCATGGGGGGCTGTCAGGGGCACGAAAGGCCAAGGTGCCAAACTGCATGTACACTTCAAAAGGTATCCCACGCCAAGGGGCCATCGGTCACATGGCCTCCTCAGACCCCGTGTCTCCAGCCAGGCCTCCCCTTCAAGCAGGCCGCCCCCCTAAGACCACGACATACATACGTCATTCATTCACAAACACACCCCTGTTTCTAATACTTTATAAACCACTTGATATGTCTCATGAGAACATCTTTGTGCTTTGCAAGTCAACTCCTGAACGTGTTACCTGGCAACCACTGAGATCTACGCTAATCTGCTCGTCTTCGTGCTATCCGTGAACTTCTGTGACCGCTTAGAGCAAACCCATCAGTGTGCTACCTGTGGCCACCCACCTATTCTCATGCAACAACTGCTCTGCTTGCTGAATCCAACTGTTTGTTGGTCAAGGTAAGGCCATGTATCCTAGTCACATTTTGCAGATTTTTAAATTTCTATCTATTTGCGAGTAGAGTACAGAATAGTGCTATGTTCATTGGTCTCATTGCTATTGACTTGAGTTTCCATTGCTATGCTATCAATAGATCTATTTATTTTCATCTGTGTCTATTGTCATCGAATTGCATCCTTCGGGGGTCCAGTCTATAATGTAAGCATGTTTCCTTCTCGTGCAAGACAGAACATCCAAGGGACGAGTCACATGTTCAGATTTTAGACACATCATTTATACATTTCTGCAACATATGCAAATACTAAGCCGCACATAATGAACTGGTATAGTTCCTGCGACCAAAACAAACCTTGCATTGATCATTGTATGATTCATTTACTTTTGTATCAAATCTTTATTCTTGAAGATTGTATAATAATGTCGATATTTACTTTTCAGATTTATCAACAATGCCTGCCTGTTCGATTAGCCGTTGCCCTTCGAAGACCCATGCGAAATCTGAAGGCACTACAATGCATGTATTCCCGAAAACTGTTGATCGAATAAGAGAATGGGTCAGACATTGCGGATATCCACTGGATGAGCTGGAAAGTAGAGTCCAACAAGTGTTACAGGACAAGAGGGGTGATCGATACCGCATCTGCAGCCGGCACTTTTCCTTGGACATGTATACAACATCTTGGGTAACAAAGAAGAATAAACGGCGAACGACACGGAAATGGCTCGAAAACGCTATTCCCACTCTATTCGTCCACATTCCGCCACCGGTGAGTCAAGTGTCCGGATTTAGGCCTTGCGGTAGTGTGTAGGTAGCCGAACGGATTAATTGATATTGTAGGTGTTCTATCCCTTGTAATAATTTCGATATTGATATGAGTGTATAGTTTTTTGAATAATGACATTTATCAATATATTCTTTTTCGATTTCATAACCCACAAACACAATGTATATATATGGGAACAGGGAACTGTGCTGTATTGAGCATTTTTCAAGTATTCTGTCGCCTTACATGGCTATTTTTAATATTGGCATTTCATTATCAATCATTAATTTATCTTTACAACTTCTTGACTATCCCTTGAATCTGAAGCAAGAACATTCTACATCCTTGACGTGGTCGCAGTTATCAACCACTTCTAGCGCGTATCAGGTAATCTTACTAGCCTAATCCGCTACAGACTTGTTTTATGCATGTCAGGTAATAGTTTTATTTTATCGTGTAATTATTTTACCGAATGTTTGGTTAGTGCTTTCCAATTGATATACACCTTAGTTTTCGTCCACTGGTGTTTGTTTTCAGTTATAATAAGTGTTATCCATACTAATGCAAGTACTGTCTTTCAGGGAGATGCTGAAGCGTCCGCCACATCTACAACATTTCTAGATATTCTTCACCAGCAGGAGGTATGGATACTGACAGCTCCATCGAGCGTCATCATCAGAGCTGGAATTCTTGTCGTTTGATTGTTCTACACAATGTTTAATTCGTGGTTAGCCGTTGATATGTACCTGTGCTGTCGACCCCAGGTGTGTGTTATGTTTTCACTATTGTAATCCTCACTAATGCAAGTACTATGTTTCAGGCAGTTGATGGAGCGTCAACCCCTGCACTTGATGCAGAGCCTGACATTCAAGTAATTCCAGGGGAAGTTGAAGCGGGACCATGCGTATACGAATCGGTGCAACAGCTTTCGGAAGTGCGCACTACATTTGCAACATCCATAGATATTCTTCAGCAGCACGAGGTATGGATAATGCCAGCTCCATCATGCGTGATCATATAACGTGATTCCATTTGCTATACTTTCTTCCCTATTAACGCAAGTGCTGTGTTTCAGGGAGACGACAGAGCTTCCACCACAATCACAACATCTCATTTAGATGATGCAGATGTAAAGGAATCGGAGAAATAAGTTGATGAAATGTGATCATATTTAGATTCTCCTTGATTCTTTTGGACAATGCATCATTTGTGGTTATCTCTTTATATGTACCTGTGCCGTCGACCCCAAGTGTGTGTTGTGTTTCAAATATTGAAAAGCATACTAATGCAAGTACTGTGTTTCAGGGAGATGCGGATGCCTCCTCTCCAATACAACCATTCATGGCAGTCCATGCAGAGCCAGAGGTATGGATACTGACAGTTCCATCGAAATAGATCATCACTGGTAGAATACTTGTCGTTTGATTGTTGCACACAATGTTTAAATCGTGTTTGGCTATTGAGATGTACCTGTGTGTTCGTCCTCACGTGTGTTTTATGCTAACAATATTTTGATACATAGTAATGAAAGTACTATGTTTCAGGGAGACGATGGAGCCTCATTCCGTGCTGTCTATGCGGATACAGAAAATATAGTCGTTGCAGCGCAAGAGGAAGGGAGGACATGCGGAAACGAATCGGAGCCTCAGCGTGCAGATGTTGAAGGTCGAGTCAAAAAAGTTGCAAAGAAAAAAAAACAAAAAAAGGTTAGTTACAAACATTTCATAACTTTAAAAAAATGTTTGGGCTGGGGACTATTTTATGTTTTTTTCCAGTCAATTCTAGTACACTCCATCTTGTGTTTAAACTGAACATCCCTTTTCCAATCTCTCCTCCAGTTACCCGTGGGTGTCAGAACTATACATACACAGACAGTGAAGCGAATGAGAGATGTGGCTTGCCAGACCGTGTACACTATGGAGGAACTATTAATTGAGGCGAGGCGTGTTCAGGCTCGAGATGCTCATGTCCAATGGCCAGAAAATGAATTAACTGTGTTTGGAGACTAGAGGAAAGTTGCATTGGACCATAGCTACAGTGCGACCGCACCACCACAAGAAGATGTTATTGAATGTATTGAAGATAGCTCTGAAGTAGTTGCAGATCAATTCACACAATCTACACCCGCCAAAAATTTTCCACCAAAAAACCTGTCGACATTGTTGTGTTCTCCCATCAATGTTGAACTAATAGATGTCGAAATGACAGAGAATGAACCAGCCGCAGCATCCATAGACGCATCAGAACTTGATATCAGCGATATTACTTTCCAATGTGTTGAAATCTCCACAACGTCACAGGCCGAAACAACGTTGACGCAGGATGACAGTCTAATGAAAGAGAGCAAATACATTGTATTCGACAATTGTTTGATGGAAATTATAAGTATGCTGAAATGTGTGCATTCCATTAGAGGGAAAGTATGTGGGAAGCCATTGATTAATGTGACTCGTCAAATAAAAGGCAGTAACGTCAAAATAAATGCCGCCTGTAGATTAGATCATAGGTTCTCATGGTCTACACAACCGATGCTGGGGAAACTGCCAGCAGGCAATCTACTGTGTGCAGCTGCATCACTTTTTAGTGGCTCCAGTTTTAGAAAGTTAGAGGCTTTCTTTCAGTTTGTGGGACTCCATTTAATTTCTAAAGCGCTGCACTACATATACCAACGTGATTATCTGTTTCCGGCCATTAGTGATGCTTGGAAAATTGAACAATTGTCTCTAGCAAGTACATTCGAAGGCAAACGATTCAGGCTAGCCGGCGATGGACAGTGCGACAGCCCTGGATTTTCTGCCAAGTACTACACCTACCACTTTCAGGACATGGATAGTAAGAAAATTGTGAGTTCGGTGGTCGTGCAGGTAACACAATGTACATCGTCAGTGGCCATGGAGAAACTAGGATTTATAAAATCAGTGGAATATCTACAATCAAGGGGAATGCACATCGACCTCATAGCCACGGATAGACACGTTTCAATTGCCAAGACAATGAGAGAGCAGTTCCCACATATTAAACATCAATTTGACGTATGGCATCTTGCTAAATCAATCAATAAGAAAATCTCGGCTGCAGGGAAAAAAAAAGATTTTGAAAGTATTTTGCAGTGGTCACATTCTATCACCAACCATCTTTGGTGGAGCTCAAAAATTTGTGAAGGGTCAGTGGATATACTACTTGAAAAATGGCGGTCACTGATGCACCACTATACCAACGTTCACCGCTGGACAGCAAATCAACATTTCCACCAATGCGAACATGGCCCTTTGTCCCCAGAGGAGGCACGGAAGAAGAAGTGGTTGATTCCATCTTCACCGACACACAAAGCCATTGAGAAGATTGCTTTCGACAAAACTCTATCGAGAGATTTGAGAGGACTGACAGAATTCTGTCACACAGGAGATTTGGAGATGTTCCACAATATGTGCCTAAATTACAGGCGAATGCGCTTGCATTTTAGCTTTCGGGGCATGAAACATCGCACTCTACTAGCGGTCTTGGCCCATAACAGCAATGTCGGACGTGAACAATCTAGGACTAGGGGTAAAGTAAGGATGCCTCGCTACACTAAGGTGTTTTCAAAACGAAGTAAGCAATGGGTGATCAAACTAGTCTATTTTGAAATGCAGTTCGACTTTGTGAAAGGCCTTATTGTTGCTGTGTTAGAGAAGCACAGATATGGAATTTTGGACGTTTCTGTGCAGAGCAGTGATCCATTGCCACCGAACATTGCGACTGTGCCATGCCCACCCAAAGCACAAATCCCGGTATAAATAATTGCAATACGATTGTCGTTTTGTAAATAAATGTTATTATACAGTGTACCTGTAAACCTAACCCCTACCTTCACCATCATGGGTGGCGAACAAGCTGGGTGTCATCTTTGAATTCTCTCTATTCACCTCATATATGTGTATGTATATATTTTTCTCATGTCTCATCTCATGTAAATGTAAATGCTGCGCACTGTTAACGGAGGGGAGGCTTGCGTATTGCAAATAATAAAACAAACAAACAAACAATAAATCTCACTTTTAACTCAACTCCTGTGGTACTTTATACTTTCCCTGACCTTCCGCAAAAAATTAAATGTCTCAATTTGGACTGCAAAGCTCGCAGACAACGGGGACAAAATTGGGGCACTTAGAACGCGCCAGCCAAGCGGGCCGGGGCATTTGGGAGAGAAGCCAGTTCGCATTTGCACATTGAGGCGCACTACATAGACGGATTCTAAACTTCAAGTTCTCACAGATGCCTATACTACGTGATGTTGCAAATAAAGAATGCGAAGGACAGCGCCCAGATGAGGCCCACAAGTCGCACTGGAAGTATAAGGGTCTATTGTTTTTTGACCTTGAGACAAGGACCATGCCGAAAGAACTACATTTGAAGGGGGTGTGCAATAACGTAAGAGACGATAAGGCAGAAAATTCAGAAACTAGACCGAGTTTCATTTTAGTTCAGTACATGAAAAATCGTTGTCAAGAGCACGGTCCGTTTTACAGACTGCATTACGAAGAGACACAATGGAAATTTCAAATATAATGTAAGTAAATCTTTACACGCTTTTATACCGGAATGAAGATTTAATGAATGGATGCATGAATAAATGAATGAATGAAGAGCTAGGAAAAGCAAGTAAAACGTGTTCGTAGTGGGCACATGGGCATGCAGGTCCACTGGTCTCACCAATCTCGGTCCTTGGCCCAGCCACTTTTCCCTGCACTGCCTACCTGCACTACGGGACTGTATCTGTATCCTTCAGCCCCTTCTCCCGGCATTTATCTTGCACTTACCACCAGCTGGCCCTATTATTTAATTTGTATTCAACTAACCATGTACAGCCTTCCCCATGCGCGATCAGAAAGACACCTGGCCTAGTAGGATCGTTGTTTGTCTGCCCTTGTTCCCCACCTGCCTCGTCACGCCTAGAAACACTTGAGTATAAGCGCGTTACAAATGCCATATCATATATCATATCATTCCTCACGCATGTAGACTGTCGTTTATCATTGTGTGTTGGCCTCGATTTATTTTGTTACTTTTCGCATTGATTTTAGAGCCGAACATACTCCATTGAACTATCCTTGCAAGCAAATAGTTTCTGATCGGCTGTAATAAATAAAATAAGTAATATTAATGAAGATCGGCTGGCGAGACTAATTATAATTTTTTTGTTTTCATAACAGGTATTTGCTCCCCTTCTGCTACTGCCATCGGTTTGAGACACCAGCAGATGGCTTTTACAGTAGACACCTGCAGCTTCGTGTGAACAACTGGAGCACATTGACAATTTTAAGGGACGATCGCCAAGGGCCCACATGCCCTTACGCTGTACTTGTGGCTAGAAGCAACATATCAACCTTTACGATGGACTAGTGCCTAGGTGATGGAACAGCCTTGCAGTTCACCGTGCTTCCAAAGTGCTTCTTTTAACGAGAAGCAACACCCTGTGTACCATGGCGGATACAGATAAAATAAAATAAATGGCTTTCTGAGTTCATATGGCAATTGCTGAATATTCTCTAAACATTTAATGTAAAATAAATGTACTTTACCAAATGTACCGTGTTGCTGTTTGATTTTAAAGTACAGTTTCATATTCTGAATTGTGGCGCGCTGTGTTGTGAGATGGTCTGTGTTGGTTTCCGGGTTCTGTGTGGAGTCGCGTAGAAGACGACTGGGCGTGTTTGCCTACGCAGCACAGTAACGTCACGGAGAGAGGCGGGGAATATGAATGTTTTGATAATGTCAGGCTCAGGGGGGGAATTGACTTAGTGCTGCAAAAGCAGGTCAGCCAGGGCGATGGGGGAAAAGATAGGATTATCAGAAAATGGCGGCTCCCTGGTGCTTGTTTTCGCATGTGTTTAATGGACGAAAACTCGGGTAAGGTCCATAGGAAAGTTTTCTAAAATTGAGCCACTTAGGCTTAAAAAAACATGGCCGACCCGTAGGGACAATACAATTTTTTACTAGACCATGCCTTTAATTCAGTTTTTGGCCCCCAATATGCCAACTAAACAGGCTTTTCGTTCCTCGAGGCCTTCCCTGTTTGCTTCCCAGTTCCAATAAACATGTTTTTTTTAATGTTTATCCTAGTTATTGACAGTAGTATACTCTACGAAGGCATTCAGCCTTCTTTGCATTTGGATTCTGGTCTGGTCAATAATGATGTTGCCATCCGCGTACAGAATCCACGCAATGTGTTGATTAGCTATTTTTGGCAGAAGTCCTGCAACATTATTTGGAGATTCCGGAAGATCTGATAGATATAGGTTTCACTGCCCTAAATGAATTAAACTTGCCACTCTTGGTGTTCTTTCTTTCACATTTATAAGGGAGGAGTCATTCTTCACATGTTATCTCCTTTCCAGAATAGATAGCTGAACTTGGCTGCTTCAGTCTTGACTCCAAGCCAGACAGCCTCGCCTTGCAGCTCCATGATTCTGCTTATTCTTGCTGCAACATAGTTTTCCCTTCCCTCTTCATGGGTCCTTGCTTACTAAATTAATGATTCAGATGTCCAGCTTCTATATAACTGCAGCTGCGCCTGCATTCTTATTCACTACATATAGCCAGCTTCTATGATGACTTAATCTACTTGCATTTCAGCATCTGTACAATTATAAAACGGTTTATTTTCTGCAGCATTTTGTGCATGTGTAATCTCCTTTTTCGCATTTAAAAGTTCCCTTGATTCTTTACTTCGTCATTAGCCTCTTCAATATCTATACATCTTCTTCAGCTAGTATCTGGGACGTTGTTCATACTTTTTTGTGACATCACTGGCTTCTTTTCTCTGTTCCTTCTCATATTCCTTCAGGGAGTTCCTCCATCAAATTGTCATCCCTTTGGATGTCTCAATGAGTATCTTCTCTCAAACACACATTGCGTATTGGCACAACTGCTGGTGTCAAACACGGCAGGATCTCAGGCCTCCAACCTATGGGAGGTAGGGGGCGGAGTTTCCGGCAGAGGCATGCAGCTGCTCCTCTACATTCCCCCCTGTGGTTGAGTCTTCGACCACCTCCTCAATTGTTTCCACATACTTGTATTATTTCTTGAATAAGTGCTTCTTTGGTGTCTATATCTTCATCACCCCCCTCAGGATGACTACTGATTTGACATGTTCATCTACACTCTAGGTCATGTAGTTACATTGTTGATTCAGGGTACAATCGGCCCTTCAACCCATGTATTTCTTATGATTCTTTGGTTACAGAGACTTTGGTTACAGAGACTTGATGCTAAAGCATCATCAGTCAGCTCCTTGGCATTTGGTTCAGGTTTGACATCAATCATGATCTTCATCCCCACCACCTTCTTTGCCGTTTTCTTGCATTGGGCAATCACCATCCTGACCCCACAGAATCCAAACATTACTAGCACCAGTATTACTCCAAGAACATGGAATATCTTTACCAACCACTGTGGAATCCATGAGAACAAAGAGGCAAACCAGATGTCATCTTCAATTTGTCATCATTCTCGTCTTCCATCTTGGCATACAGGTCTGTGAACAACGTTATGGCCTCTGTCAAGGTTACATTCCGGTCATTGTGAGAAGGTATAAATGTGCAACATGATGGCCCAATCTCCTCCTTCCATCGCTGTGATCATATCAAGGACATATCTATTCTGGACGGTTAACAGTCATATAGCCGCTCTTTAATGGTTTTCAATCCCTTTATGGTAGCAGTGATTGTCTGCAAAAGCTCACATTTGGTAGTTTGCAACCACTTGGCATTCACCACTGTTTAGATTACAGGCATGAATGTAGTCATCGTTATCATAGCAGTCCTGCTGAATAACTTGTACTCCTCAAGAATGGTATCATATGCTGTTATTGATTTGGCTAAGAAATAATGTTCTCTTTTCATCCATCAGAGGAAATTCAAAAAATCTTCTTTTTCTCAAATGGTCATCAACTTTTGGAAATTACCAATGTTTAGATCACTCTGAGGAATCACTAATTATGGAACATGGATGAGCACCAGGGAACACACTCTGCCCCAATCCTTGAGAAACTTCATATAGGCTCTGGATCCACAAGCCCAATATTGATCCATAAGCATGACTGTGCCTCCTCTCATCCCAGGAATGTCAATTGTGGCTTTGCATTCTTTGGTGTATCCCGGATGGTTATTTCTATGATTTTGGAAACACAGTGTCACATTAATCAATGGGATTACAACTACTGGGCCTGATTCGGCTTCTACCCATGTCAGAAGTTTGGAGTGCTTAGCCCATGACTTTAAGGATCCATTATTCACTTTCTGCATTTCTTGTACGTAGTCCGTCTTCAGCAGATGAGCTGCCAGGACACCATTCCTTCTTCCCATCCTTTCTTGGTATGCACTCGTCCATAAATCAGCATTTGAGTCTGTTCCCAACATCCAGGTGATCCTGCTATTTCTGTCCCATCAAAACAATTCACTCTCTTCATTTCTTCAATGATCACCTCATCAAGTCCTGCAGCAGGCTATACAAGCGTTTTGCTTTTTCATCCAGGCTCCTTCTCCATTTGTGCAGTTTTGAGATAGTCATCTTGGTATGGAAACAACCATTTTGATCTCCATCGCAAGGTCGACCAACTTCCTTGAAACTGTCCTCGAGTAGTACATGATGCCTTAGCCATTTCACATCATGTGCTGAAACCTCCTTTGAAATGAAAGTCCTTACTGTATTCATGGCATAGTGGATGAGAGAGCAGACATAGCAACTCTCATCAGATCCTCTTTCCCCTACCTTTTTCATGTGTTGATACCACATGTTATTCCCCAGGTGAGCTGATTTGTCTAGATATGTATTTATCCCTTCATTATCTCCCTCTGCATCTCTTTTATGTCTCCCAATATACTCATACAGATCAAGGAACTTGTCATTATTTGTTTTCATAGTTGGGAGAATCATAGGAGCTCTCTCTTCATTAGAAACATTGAGGTGATAGAGACTGTGAAAGATAAGGACCAAAAAGACACCAAGAACAATCATGCAAATATAAATTATACGTAGAAATCCGGGCAGCTATTTTTCGCATCATCCTACTGCTGGCTGAACTTGTTCACTCTCTATGATCATGCCATCTTCTTCATTAATAATTTTTAATACAATCATCAAGTTTCTTTTATGTCTGCAACTGTACAATTTGTTCAATTATAGCAATAGGGAGTCTTCTTACAACTGCACCGTTTTTAGCATCCTGTAAAAAGATGCGAATATTAACATCCCTTCTAACAAGAGAAGGGTAAGATTGAAGTATAAAAACAAAGACAGCAATCACAACCTGATGAACATCACTAACGGCAGGTGTCACTTAAAACAAATATGTATAATGGTCTTTTTTTCCAATTTCTGATCAAGAACTGACATTTAGGCATAACTCTGGTGAAATATTAACTGCTTCATTTTTTTTCTTAAAGTTCTTTTTCAAATTTCTGGAATTCTCTGCAAGTCCTTGCACTCTCTGATAAAATATCTATAAGGAGTGTTGATTGAATTCCAGTCTAAATAAAGTATGTGTTAATTACTTGTTGCTTTATTGTCCTTCTTCTTAGTAATCTATCGGGTCTGCACACGTGGAAATTCTTCTTCTTGTCTTGCTTCTGGATCAGCAACGGTGGGAGGGAGGGTCTTGCTTTTATAAACCTTCACGTTGTTAAAATGCAACCAAGCTTTTCTTCCTTGAACCTTGACTGCAGAAGGGGACACTTCTTGAACACAGAATTGGCCATAGAAACGTGGTTCATGCCACCTCCTGGTGACATTTTTAATTAACATTAGGTCCCCAACATATAATTTAGGTGGTGATAATAGTTCACTTGGATTGATTGCCAAATTATCTTCTTCCGTGTTCTTAGAATGTCCCTCCTGACGCTTGACTTGATCTGAAATGAAAGAAATGCTGGTAGTCATACATGTCAAATAATCATGCATTTCGTCACCTAAAGGTTTTGCTACACTCTGGGCATCACTCTTGATCATAGATGGAGGTGTAAGGAGCATTCTCATTCGACACCCTGTAACTAGCTTATGCGAGGTGAGTTGTTGGTCTGACCCTGGCTGATTCTGAAGGGCATACAAGGCCAGATGTAGTCAATAAAGCCATCCCTTTTTTTGAAGTCAATTTAATCTTGGCAATCCTCTCTCTGAGGAGGCCATTGAGTCTCTCACGTATCCCATTTGCTTGCAGGTGACACTCAGATGAAAACTTGTGCCTTATACTTAATAAAAGCCCTATTTGTTCAAATAGCTCATTGACAAAATGTGGCCCATTATCGGATCTTACTACTTCATACACACTCCACCACGGAAATACTTTGCACACTAAAAACTTTGTTGCGCAAGTGGCATCAGGGTGTGTACACAGACCTGGCTCGATCCACCTAGAAAAGGGACACACCACCACTAATAGATACCTATATCCATTACATGTCTGCAGCAATTGACATAGCCGATATGTAGATGGTCAAACAGACCATTCGGTTGAGGTATTACTTCTCTATTCGTTCTCAGCGTATGCCCAGCAGTAAACCTTTGACACACGATGCAATTCACCATAAACAGTACACCGTGTTCCAACAAATTAGGAATGAACAAGTCTTCTTCAATATTAGCAGCAAGACTTTCTCTAGTTACATGCGTGGGGTAACGCAGCTGTTCAAGCGCGATCTTCAATAAAGTTACTGGCATCACTGGCTTTCCGGTGCTGTCCTGTCACCATAAAGCTTATGTGGGGGATAAATAACATCCCCTTCGTTTCCACAGTTCTTGCTCTTCCTGTGGTGCGCATCCCTGAATCTCTATTAATTGGGTTATCAACTGCATATTAAACCCTACCTGTACCAACATGGTTGTAGCTGAATTTTCTTTAATATCTTCAGCACCAAAACTCAACATTTGTGGAGAATATGCAGCCCTTTTGGCTTCTGCATCTGTTGCTTCATTCCCTCAAGAGATAAGATCTGTTTGTTTAGTATGCGCTGCACATTTTACGACCGCTATGGCTACTGGGAGTTGTAGTGCCTTAATGAGTCTCTCAAATAAAGATGCATGTTGCACTAGAGTGGCGACTGCGCAGAGGTAGCCCCTCCTTTTCCAATGTGCCAACCTTGCATGTATGGTTGACATCACATAGGCCTAGTCACTGTACACCATCACTTCATGTCCTTCATGTTTCTCGAATGCGACAATAAGTGCTATTAATTCTGCTGCTTGCACTAAAAAATGAGTCTTGCACTTGCTACTACTTCAAATTCTCCATTTAATCTGTCTCACTACTGCAGCACCTGAATGTCTTTTCCCACTAGTCAAATCAATTTTCAAAGAATCATCAATAAAAAGAATCTCCCCTCCCGCTAGAGCATTCTCATTCACACGGGGTATATATCAACATAATTAGCGCAGTCATGCACATGATCACCTTCTTCTACGGGTTCAGCTATGAATGTGGCTGGGTTCACTATTTCACATCTTACAATTTTAATCACTGGGTTAGAAATCATTACCTCCTAAAATGAAGTTCTTTGAGATGCCAATGTGCCCTTGGGTTTCTCTAGGATGGCAGATAGAGCATGCTCCACATGAGAAAGGTCATAGAGCAGCCCATGACAATACTTGTGTATTTCTCAATTGCAAATGGGCAGCTGCCAAACACTGTTCGCAATTGAAACATCCTCTCATAACTGGGTCTAAAATCCACTGTAAAATGCCAAAGGTTTGTACCCCAATGTGGTTAATTGTGTAAGCACTGCTGTCAATATTGACCCATTTGTATGTGAGAAGTCTTCCTTCTTCACTATTCTTCTCCTGTGGGTCTTAGCCATTTTGTTTTTCTTTATGTCAACGCCCTTAAGCCCTAGGCTCAGTGCTCTTGCACTATACAAATCATAAATAAATAATTAAATAAGTACATAAAATAAAATTCCTTGTCATAATTGAGAATTCCTAAAACTGGGGCTGTACAAATTGTTTTTTTCAATTCCTCAAATTCTTCTATTTCTTCGGTCCATTCTAGTTTTCTTTTACCAACTTGTGCCTTTTACCAAGTGGCCTTGTGTGCGTACTATAATCAAAAAACTAGGCTGTAACGTAATTGCACAAACCCAGAAACTGTTGCATTTGTCTCACTGTGTTCAGTTTTGATGTTGTCATGATTGCCTCAGCTCTCTCAGGTGTCACTTTCTTTCCTTAATGTGAAATTAACTGATCTATATATAACACCTCCACTTGACAGTACTGTAACTTCTCCTTGTCCACCTTATATCCTTTACCTGCTTAAATAGTCATTAATCGGATAGAGTCCTGCTTACAGTTATCCTCTGTTTTACTGCAAATCAGTAGGTCAACTCTGTACTGTATCACCACACTTTCGAGATCGATATTTCCTAAATCCATCTGTAGATCTCTGTTAAAGATTGAGGGGGACTCACAGTACCCTTGAGGCAAACAAGTATGTTATAGTCTCTTTTGGCAAAATGTAAAGGAAGTCAAGTCTTGGGAGTCCTTATGCAACGGGATCGAGAAAAACAAATTTTTAAGATCGATCACTGTGAAGTATAGAGCTTCTACTGGGATACTACACAATATTGTCGCCAGATTAGGAACTAAAGGAAACTCAGCATCTCCAATCTGGTTAAGCGGTCTCAAATCCTGGATAAATCTCCATGACCCTCCTTTAGTTTTTTTTCATCGGATACACCATGGTATTACACAATGACTCTGATGGCACCAGAATCCCCTGATTCATCATTGCTGAAATAGTCTGATATATACCTTCATCAGCTTTTCGAGACATGGGGTACTGTTTTGCTAGAGGCACAATTGCTCCTGGTTTAAGCTTTATTTTAACCTCTAATATCACCTTCAATAAACCTACATCATAAGGGCCTGTGGTCCATAGGGCACTCAGCACTTTTTCAAGATCCTCCTGCAAAAATGCTGGTCGCTGCCGCATTATCGCCATTTGCTATGGGACTTCACTTTTCTCTATCCTTATCTAGTATGTAATGTTCATGAAGAACACCACTTCATCATTGCTTCGATGTTCCATGAACATATCGTCATTGGTTATGTCAGTCAGCCTGTACCTCTCCTCAAGAGCTATCAATGTTCTCTATGGTCTACCCTCATTGTCTGTCCCTTCAAGCATTGCCATTTCTTTTTGTACTATGGCTGATTCCAACTTTATAGGAATAGTCTCTCCACCCCCCTCATCCATAGGTATTTGTGGTCTAAATAAGAACTCCTCAGGTATCCTCACAATCTTTCCCACCAGGCCAGGTAGCCATGTCAGTAAAATGCTTAACCCATATAGAAACATCTCTGGATCTACATCAATACCTCGCAATTGTAATTGAAATCATCATGTTAAGTTTTGTCATTAAATCTCTTCCTAAAATGTTAACCGGTGTCAGACATGAATATAACAGAGGAACGGACATGTCATATCCTTCTATGGAGACTGGTAATGTATCATTAAAAGGAAATTGACTCATCACTCCAGAGAACACTTGAGCATTCATGCCAATACCTGACATTGGATATTTTCCCTTTCGTATACACAAACGAGTTGCTCCAGTGTCTCCAAGAAAAGAAAAGGATTTGCCTCCTATCGTCACATAGTCCCTTGGTTCCTCTTGGAGGTGTGGTGTCACCGATAGTACTGAACACATCAAGTCACCCTATGAGCTATCCTATAGTGGATACAAGCTCATCCCTGTCACTGTGAAAGGATTTCCTCCTAACACAGTGACACCTCCGATTCTAGGTATCTATATTTGTCCTGTATTCACATACTGCTGTGACCGCATAGGGGCTTGCTGCGACTGCCTTTGTGGTGGATTCATTTGTGCTTCTCCCTGCTGTACTTGTGGTGCTTGTGCCTGATACTATGTGTGATCTTGGGCAAAGCCCTCTCTGGTCTGTGTGCTGTATGGGAGAGGATAAGCCCCCCCTTTTGGAAAATTGGCCATTTTGTACATTCCCTTGAATCCCACATACACGCGCAATATGTCCTGTCATTCCACAATTCCAACATACTGCAGAAACCCTTCTGTTAATATCTCCTTGATTATATTCTGACTGAGCACTCTGGTTTTTGTTCTGTGTGTTTTGAAACCCACCTTGGTTATTCTGAAATCCGCCTCCTCTTTCCCTATAACACATGCCTCGCGGCATAAACCCGTACCCACCTTGGTCCATTGGGCATGGATTATTTGCCAGTGATGTACCCATTGTTTCCTGCATTGCCATTCCTTCTCTGCTTGTCAATACCGCCCCTTGTGTGGCAAATTTTGAAAATTTTTTCTGAACCAATGTGGCTTTCTCAATCTTTCTATTTGCATCATTCGTCTTGTTCTTTTCTTGTAATAACCAGAAATGGTGTACTATTGTCACCTGTATCACAGCCCATGGTTTAGCTTCCATTCCCACTTGTTTTTTTCATCTGCCTCTGTACTGGCTCAGGCAACCCCTGACATAAAATGTGGTAAAATAATGCCACTGTCTTTTGCCACAGCTTACGAGTTTCAAGCTGCCATTTCTCCTGAATATCTTAAATATAAGCAATAGGGTCTTTATCTTCTTTCATTTTGAGTGTCATAATTACACCCATAAATGATGTGTCTGGATACTTTACCGGTAGAACCCTCCAAATATCTGCTCTGCAAATATTGAATGGTGCTCCATCAGACACTGTGATTTGTGTAGTCACACTTGAATATGCCGCTCTTTTCATATGTCGTCCACCCTCTCCCCAAGAATAGCTGCCAGGAGACCTTTTATGTCCTCTATGGCCAGCGTGTTTACTCCTGTCATTTTCTCTATTTTGTATATACCTTTCCCAGCCCCCAAAGTCAAACTAGGGAGCTTGCATTTTAAGTTATCCTTGTCCATCTGTGGCCATGGAATGCATTGCAGTCTTGCTCCGGCCTTCTATAACAAGGGGAACTACGTAGACTCCATCCCATAGTCGGATCCCACTATTAGTCTATCCATGGCAGGGATACTCATCCCAGTCTGTCTCCTTGTCGACAATGACCTTAACCTGCTTACATTTGGTGGAGAGTGTGATCATCCTCGGGGACGCTCAGGATATGCTATGGGATCTGGCATTCTATCTTTAGGTTGTTTCAGATCTGACCATCTTACTTCCTTATCCATTTGCGGGCTTCCTTCAGGGCCGCACATGCTCCTTCCTTCAGCCCCAAGAACGTACTCTCTTTCCTCATCTGACATGTCTAGACCCAAACTAGTGTGACTATCATCCCCCTCACCCTTGTCTAAGTTCAGTCTGCTCAAAGACAATGCCCGTCTTTCATCACTGAACATGTTTCCCTCCTCACTTCGTTATTGAGGTACTGGGGTTCAATCATCATTCCCTCGAGTTCCCTACTTGCTATCTCATCTTAACTATTGATAGACCTTATTGATCCTTTCTCCAATGCTTTCTGAATCAAATCTTTCTTCTTCTAGGGCTACTCTAGATACTGCTGGCGTTACTTCCTTTATTGGAAGAATCTCTTCCACTCTGTACCATCGGATTTCTGGACTCAGCCTCATTTGTTCTATATGAATGAGACTGGCATCAAAACCTTGCTGTCTCCTTTCTTGTTCTATTTCTTCATCTACTTCCCTTCGCTTTCTTGCATCCCTTCTAATTCTTTCTTCCTCTTGCCTTTGTTCTTCTCCTCTCCTTACGCCTTCCCTTCTTTCCTCTTCTTCCCTTTATCTCTGTAATCTTTTGTCCCTTAATCTTTGTATTTCTTCATCCTATCTATTTCTTTCCTTTCTGTCCCTTTCTTCTGCCGCTCTTTGTCTATTGTTGTGCTTTCTGTTCTTCTGCCTGTTCTCAATTTTCTCTTGTTCCTCCTGATATATCTGTTCTTGTCGCTCCCTACTTTTCCTTCTATGCTCATCTTCTTTCAATCTTTTCTCTCATTCCTTATCCTTCTTCTCTTGTTCGTCCTTATCTTCTCTTTGCCTAACTTCCTTGATACTTTTCCAATCTATCCTGAGAAATATCTGTTCTCCCATCCATTTGTTTTGTACGAGCTCTGCTTCATCAGCCTTATCTTTTTCTCCTTTCCATCTCTTAATCTCTGTCTATTTCTGTCGACAAATTCGACCGCTTACTTCTTCCATCCTTGTCTTGTATGAATTTAAAAATATCTTCCTTTCTTTTATTCTGTTCCGGACTATCGTCACCACTGTAAGTGGGGGGTTAGTATATCGGATTACTGTAACCTGTCTTTGCTCTTAATTCCTTTAAAGGATACACTCCTATTTCTTCTGTAGCTACACTCTTTGCTTGCGCCAGGTACGGGGAGCTGAGGGCTCAATGCCTTCTTCCTTATGCTGATTAAGCATCCACTCCTCAGGTGGCAGGTCTCCTCTTTCCTCTTGATACATTTTCCAAAGCTCTAAAATTGCTAATCTTTTCTCTAATTCCTTTCCTGTATATGCAGCGTGCAAGTATGTAGTTATGTGTTGAAATACCACCTTTGATAATGGTCGCCCTTGTAGCCATGGCATGAACATTTTATCTGCTGTGCCCTTTACCCATTCTTCACTGTACTGTTTGAGGTTGGGCATGTGCTTTGGCAGTGTCTTGCATAGGTGCATGAGAGGAGTAGCCCCCATAATGACAAGTCTCAATTGACTTTCATTACTTACCAGATCGTTAAATAAACCTTTTACCTTGTCTTATATCAGTATTTTCAACATTTTAAAACAACAAACATGAGCAAGCACAATCAATCGCTGCTCTATCCTCTTATTTCACTGCCCTATCTATTCTTTTGATTGGTGCCAACGGTTTTACTGCACTTTTTCTTTACTCACTGTTACTTTTTCAACTCTTCAAAATTTCTATCACTCCTCGATATTTTACTCAAAAAACAACATTTAGACTAGTCACACATTTACACATTATAAAAACCATGATCACTTCTTCCCTCACCTTTACTTTTTACCCTATACAGGGTTTTAGACATTACCTTACATGGTCCTGACTTGTGCATTTTATATTTCATTCCACCCCATTGGGATTTAAAATGTCTCCTTCTAAATCCCTGTAATTAGGACTTTTAGGTGCTATCTGTTCATCTTCACGATATTCCCCCGTTACTAAATATTATCACAATCCTGTCCCCTTATTTGACATTCCCCTTAGTCTACTTACCATTCGTATCGACTCCTCCTCCAATCTGACCACTGTGCCGTCCGCCCGCAGAGCGCCCGTGGAAACCAAAATTCATGATAACGTTGTCCAGCTTCTATACAATGGCGGCTTTGCCTGCATTCTTATTCACTACGCAAAGCCAGCTTCTATGATGACTTAAGCTATTCGTGTTTCAGCATCTGCACAATTATTGACCGGTGGATTTTCTGCAGCACTTTGTGCACATGTAATCTCCTTTTTCGCATTTAAAAGTTCACTTGATTCTTTACTTCATCATTAGTCTCTTCAGGATCTATTCATCTTCTTCAGCCAGTATCTTAGGACGTTGTTCATACTGTTCTGTGATGTCACTGGCTTCCTCTCTCTGCTCCTTCTCATATTCCTTCAGGGAATTCCCCCTCACATTGTCATCCCTTCGGGGATACATGCGGTAGTGTTGTCTCAATGGGTATCTTCTCTCAAACACACGTTGCGGTATTGGCACAACTGCTGGTGTCAAACACGGCACAATCTCAGGCCTCCAACATATGGGAGAGAGGGGAGCAGGGTTTTCCGCAGAGCCATGCAGCTGCTCCTCTACACATGTGTAGATCCATTCCCAGTAGACAGATTTGAATGCTTTGATGGCATCAAGTGATATTACAGCACAATTTGCCTCCTGGTAGGACACCCGGTCCATAACGTACTGCATTCTGTGGAGGTTAATGGATGTATTCCTTCCAGGAACACACCCAGTATAGTCCTCCTGAATCAGGTAGCCTCTAACCCGGTTGAGGCGGCTGGGCAGGAATGCCATAAGTATCTTAAAGTCTTGGGCTAACATGCACAGGGGCCTGCAGGAGTCACATAGCATGGGTTCCTTCCCAGGTTTGAGCACTGGGATCACCATTGATTCCTGTATGCTGCAGTCCAGCACTTCCTGAAACACCTTAAGCAGCACCAGGGCCAAAGTGTCCCCATTCTCCTTATAAAGAGGGGAGACCATCTCCCCCAGGCGTCCTCTCAGACTTCAGGGATCATATAACACTCAAGATCTCCTCTACAGTCATATGCTTGTGTAAAACGCCAGCCTGTTCGGTAGTAAGCCTAGGGAGCGCAATCTGGGACAGCGTGTACTCCACCACATCTATATCGAAAGGTCAACCCTGTCCATACAGTGCATGTTAAAATACACTGAAGGTGTCATTAATTTCTTCCAGTGAGTGCCACGTCACTCCACATTCGTCCACGACTGCCGTGATCAAGTGTCGGGGGGTTTCATTACTACACAACCATGCTAAAATATGACTCGCTTTATCCACCTCTGCATGCATGCAATCTGGAGGTGTAAGTACCATAATCAAATTTGCTAAACCTCTCCCAGGAGACTCAGGACCAACAATTCCCCCTCTGTCTCCACGTCCAGATAGCCACTGTTTTTGAGTACATAGATGCAGCCTTCTATAGTCTCCCAAGCTTCCCCCTCGAGGATTTTCTAATGCCCCGCCCTTAGCAATTGTTTCTCCTCGGACCACCACTTTGAGCATCTCCAACACAGTTTCCCGCCAGGCTACACTGCCAACTTTTCTCTCCAGGTATTCCCATAAGGGCAGCATCTATATGCTCTCTGAATGCCTTATCAAGGAGAGCACCCACAGGCATACCCCACATAGACTACCCTAACTCCCTTTACCTGGGCGCCCTGGCATCAAAACTCAGAAAGCTCAAAATAGTCGGAAACGCAGCAGCTAAGCTCCTCCTAATACTTGGCCCCAGACAGCACATCACACTCACCCTCTGTGTCCTCCACTGGTCCCTGTCAGGCCACAATCCGCTTTCAATGCCATGTGCATCACCCACTGTGCCCTGCATAAAACAGACCAGAATACCCACAACACAAGCTCACCCCTTACACACACAATAGAATCCTACTAGCAGGCACCACACTTCTCCTTGTCATCCCTTCCACCAAATCGACCAGATTAGGGTGGTCCTCCTTTTCCATCCATGCTCCCACAATATGAAACGTAATTCACCTTAGCCTCCGTTGCTTAGAGGATCACCTTGCATTCTGGAAGGCCCTCAAGACATGGCTTTTCCTCCCTGCATCCTGATGAACCAATTCTGCCCCTTTCTGCCCATGGGGTAATTTAACCTCATGTTAGATAGGCTGGGGTGTCGTATGTACTGAGTGGCACAGAGAAAAGACTCCAGAAGACCACAGGACGGGATCCACACCACGTCAACAAAAAAAGAAACCAGCAAATATTCATGGGTACATATCACACTCCATGACGATAGATGATAGCCACAGACACCTGCACTCATCTGCAATCATATGCCACTCGCACAACACCCCTGCCATTCGAATGCAGCTACATCCCCCAACATAAATTCAGTCTAGTTGGACACATAATCAGTCTCCTGGACTTGCATATTCTCCCGACAACCTTACAGCACCCATCCAAAAGACAGCTCAACATCTCTAGCAGGGACTTGGCCAACCCTATTTACCTCTGTATTAGCTAGAATGCACACACGCATTCTAAACTTCTCTGATGAATCTCCCATACCATGGACTTCGATCTTCAATGGGTGTTCACCTACAGCCAAATTACATTACATTACAATGAAGTCAGGTCCGAAAGGCACAAAAGGGAGGAGATAAGCAAGGCTTGGGTTTCTGAGAGACAGTAAAAGGTCGAGAAGGGAAAAGGGAGTCAATACTTGAAAGGAATAGAAAACTAATTAGCAACCGGGCGGGGGAAACAGCCAATCAGGTGGTTAGGAACACAGGCTTGAACTGCTGGTGTAAGCCCGCGTCCCAATCCACTTGACGGCCGGCTCCCCACACTGCCATCTTCCCCCATACCCCTGACCCCTTTTTATACATTTTTAATCCCCCCTACACCCAACTTACCTTATTGTGGCTGCGGGGGAACTCACCACTGCATCTTCCTCTTTGCGCAGTACGGCAGCCATGGAAAGGGAAGAGGGGCTCCCTACATAGCCCTGACTTCCCTTTCTATGGTGGCCCTGTTTGTAAAGGATTTTCCTTCGTTCAACAGGATGCCGTGTGCATCCCCTTGTAGAAAGGAAAATCCTTTTTTTAGCACCCCGGTTTGTCGCTTTGGTAACCCCGGGTGCTAATGGCCTTAACACCTGATCCAGACCGGCGGATCGGTGTTAGAATGTGCCTATGAGGGGAAAATCCATGCTTATACACCTTTTTCAGAGATTTCGGCAGCATCCACCACCCTCAGTACCAGGGTGCTAGGTGGAGCCAGCCCCTTGCAAGTGTCCCAAATTAGGCTGACCGGAAGTGAGGGCCTCTGTAAACCAGCAGGAAATGTGCCACGTCTACTCCATGGCCCAAGAAGGGCTTTCAGCCAGCCTTTTTCGGGCTCATCTGAAGCTTAGTGCGACGACGTTGCCTCTCTAAATTAAACAAATTCATATGTGCAAAGAACATATTCATTTTATCTCAACTTGTGAGATTTCCTGGTTGGGTGCAGGGGACAGAAGCTATTTACAAGTTTATAAACGGTTATAATTGCTTGTTTTTGTTAGAGAAAGAAAAATCACAAATGTACAGCAGAAAAATGTCACACGAGGTCAAATTGCTTTGCTACATTTGGATTATGAAAAGGGTTATGGGATCCGAAATCTGATACTGAAATTGTAATGTCTGACTTCTTGCTCCTGCTCAGACAGATGAGGTATTGTTTTCCAATAGAGCTATTCAGGCTGTATAAACTTTATGTGTCTTGATGCTGATATGAGCTGTATATGCTGGCACCAACAATGACTAACTGAAACCATATGGAAATAGGGTTAACATTCATAATTATTGGGAAAAGCCTTCCAGCTCGGATTATGTCTTCTGCAGGTATCCATATTTTTAGCCTTTTGTTCCTATCAATAAATGGCTGATTTTCCAGAAGCAGTTGCCAAGAAAATAATGTTTTTCCAAACCGTAATAAGGTTGTCGGTCTCCATATGGGAGAGGCTTCTGGTAACTAGTCCTGATGTGGCGCGGGGGCACAGAGGGTCCACATAGCAGGAGGACAGCGGAAAAGTAGTTAAGGGCTGGACAAGTCAGCAAAGAATGCAGAGTTGGACTGTTTCAACACATGCTTTCTTCATTAAGATTTTAACAAATACCTCAAGCTTCAAATGTGGTTAGGGTAGTCATGCGAAGGAGAGGCCAATTTACTTTTCTCATTGCACCGCCCGCAGCTGGAGTCCTGTGTCGGAACGATATCACAATTCTCTGCTCCACAATTCAAGGGTGCAAGTGAGCTTGCGCTGCTGTGAAATTACCTTGGTGGCATGCGAGTGGCTGTGTGTCTGTACATTTACTGGCACCGATTGTGTCTCTGTACATTTACTGGCACCAAAACAAAGAGAAGTGACTTGAATGATGGAAGCAAAATGTGGCGTTAAGCCCCCGTTCCAAGGGCAGGAATGGGGGCGGTTGCGTCCCGGTAGCTCAAGTGAATGGCCCGAGCGAAGTGCAATAGTAATGGTCAACAACAAGCCGAGAGGTTTAATTGAGTGCTCAAGGAGACCCTGGAGGGCAATTGGAGTGCAGGAGATCCTTTGGAAGCCATGTTGCAGCCGATGTTATGGACCTAGCATACTGTTCCCCATTTCACTACAGGGGTGTCCCCTTTGATGCCATGCGATGGTGGGCATTAGGACTAGGCACAAGGTTGGGACCTTGGTGGTTGCTACATACCAGGGAATGCTGTTGATGTTGTGTCGGTGAGGAAGAGAGTGCGGAACAAACAGGCTGCTGTCGAGGAGTGGTACCACTCTTGCAAGGAAGTGCTTGATGGGGGCGTAAAGGTGCTGATTGGGTTCGGGTTAAACTGCAGCTACCCCAGGAATTTGGAAAGTGGAGGACGTTTTCTGAACTGTTTGACGTGCTAGATGTGACGGTGCCTCTATCTTAGCATGCAAAGTAAGAGTGTGCAATAAGGAGAGAATGGCCAGATAGCCACCCTGGGAGAGTATCGCATGTTGATGGTCTGTGTGGGGATGGGAGGCTATGTTTCTAAACAGGGGTCAAGGGGGGGCATTTGTGGGAGAAAGAGTCAGCAACAGCAGGAAAGTAATTTCTCGAACTGTGAGGTTACGTTGATTCCCTGATGGAGAGGAGGGAGGCGTTGCATCCTGCTCCCCACCCTGTTGTTGCCTTGGGCTCAGTACATTCTGCTCCTAAATGTTAGGTTATCTGTTCTGGAAGGCTCACCACACGAGGATTCCCAGTCTAATAGTTGACCCTGGAAGGCTGCAGACAGGGAACCTTCCTCCTATGTTCGACTCCATTCACGTCTTTTCACTCACAGCGAGTCAGCCATCTTGTGTGGAAGCTTCTTTCAGATGTTCTTCTTCCCACCTAGGATCACATTTCTGGAAAAGGAGAACAGATGTGTTCTAGTGCTCCTAGATAGCATCCCATGTGTGGATGTGTGGAAACACAGCATTGTAGGGTGGCTGGGGAGGGATACATTTTGAAGATATCAGTTTGAGAACTCCATGCCCTCTGCACTCAGTCAATCCCAGGGAATAGGTGCAGCACTAGCATAGGTGGTCGAGTGTTGCATCTACCATGAGTCCTCAAGAGCAGCTTCAAAACTGCTTACAAATCTGGTCGTGCATTAAAGCTCTCACTAGAAGGCCACTCAGTAGGGCCATCCCGACAATGCTTTGTGGCTGTTGCTGAGTTGCACAATGCGATGGGATGTTCAACCACACATGCTTGCTTGTAGCCAAGGGCACAGCTACCAACCACTTGCTGTTGCGCTTCCACCTGCGGCTGCTTTCCGATTCAATTTATTGAGGCTCAATCACAAAAGCACATGCATCCATGTAGTAGAATCAAATACATCAGTTTGGTCTGGACCCAGTTGCATATAAATAGGCTCTATAGGTTTGTAGGAATAGCCTTCATCTCACAACGACTAGTCCCACATGGGGGATTCACAGCCCTCCTACTTTGTGGGTACTCAACATGATATATACAAAAGGAAGGATACCAAAGTGCTTCAGCCTATAGTCTCAAATATGGAACTTTACCCAGTTCTCTTATTTTTTTAAATATATTTCAAATTTTATTATACATATTACACACATGAATGTTACGGTTTTATGTGTGTAATATGTATAGTAAAATGTGAAATGTATTTTTTTTTTAAATAAAAGAATATTGGGTAAAGTCCCATATTTTTTTTTAATTGAATTTAGCTGAAATTAATCAACTTTTTCAATCATTACAAAAGCAAATTCAGCAAATTCAGCAATCAATCATATAAAAGGAAAAGCAACAAGTAGTGCACATAACAATCAATTAAGAAGAGCAAAGCAAAACAGATGAGTTGTTACAGCTAAACATAAAATCTCAACATATTTAAATAAAGAAAAAAGAAAAGAAAAGAAAAAAGACACTCTTAAAACAGCAACCAAGGGAATATCAAAAAGAGAATACAATCAAATAAGCTTAAAGTGATTTTCTTTTAGCTCAAAATGAACAGCATCTCACATCAAATATCTCTTGATAGTTCCCTCGACGTACAATCCTAGTGTAACAACGGTACCTGTTACTCCTGTTATTACTCACACTTTATCAAACTCATGTTTACAGCATTTACTCCAATTTCAAAGCATTCCAAACATGTGCTGTGGCTATTCTAATCCTCATAATATCAGTAGCGACTATTGCAACCCATCTATTTTCTGTCTTCATTTGAGACCATAGGCTGAAGCACTTTGATATCCTTCCTTGTGTTTATACCTTTATAGGAATAGCCAGCACTCATTCCCCTTCCGCCTGGTGCAACATGTAAAACACTGACCTCCTAACCATGTCCACGTTCAAGTTCCATTCAGCGCTCAGTTCTGTGATTTCTTGGTTGCCAGTACTCTGTCCAGTGTGTTCCGCAAGGAGCTCTCCAACACAAACCAACATAACAAGGAAGGAGTAGAAGTCACAATGTGTTACCTTGGCGTGCCACCCTTTGGGGGCATAAAATAGGACCTTTGAGTTTTTGACTTTCCTATCGTACTTTGTCTATGGCTATGCTGAGCAGAAGGCTCGGGGACTGAATCCATGAATTTATCTGCTGTTCAGATCCATGTCAGAATTGTGACACCCAGTGTGATCTTCCAAACAAAAGACTACATTTCCTCGCATCACTTGCACCCAGCTTCATCTACACCCATGCAGATCAGGAACAGACAAAACACTGTGGCTGGCAAGTGCTAGTATTGATCACACCTCATGCTAGTGACCTGATCACTAAGGAGCTTTAGAAGCCCCCCGGTGTTCTCCAGCAGTGAGGCAGTCAGCTCTTGGCACTATACATTAGTGTGTTTTCAAAAGTCCCCTGGGTGCCTTCATGTAGCTCCATCCCAGGGGCTGCAAAATCAAAACCTTCCCTCAAACTTCCTAGGACTGGAGTTGAATATTACATTATACCCTGCTAGAATATGCAGGGGGAAAGGAATAACAGTATTCCTCCAGCGTTTTGCATTTACTCTTCCCACATCAGTTTCAGAAGCTGTGCCTGTGCCCCTGGTGTCACAGAGGTCACTCATAAAAAAACACTTAGGTGGTGTGGTCTTGTTCCCAGTTACTAGTTCCTAAAAAGGCATGAGTTGCTGAATTTGTAGTTGCTGTGTTTTATTGCTTCTTGCCTCACAGAGTTTAACAACCTCCTTTTTCCCCGAGCCAGGCCAATGTGCAATTGATATTCGTTTCTGAACTATCGCAGTTTGGCTTTGTACTCTAACTTTCTGACCTTGCCCTGATTTGCAATGCCACCCTGTTTCTTGAGTTTGCTCTGGTTGGGGATAATTCACGTATACAGTTCTAGTTACCTTCTTTACTTCATTTTCTGAGTCGGGAAGGGGAAGTGGGGTAGTGAGGTTTGTGGTTTGTTTTCTCTCTTCTTCCTTGGTTTCCTGTAGTTTACTGTTGTGCTGTTTCGTATGATTGCTAGCTACTTCAAGACTGCCTATGTTTTCTAATAACATCTTCACACCAAAGAGAAACAGAGTGGGGTCCACTCTGTAAAAACTAGTGCTCCTCGTTGCTCCTCGATAGGAGCTCAATTCGTTTGTTTTAAAGTTGCAAAGGTTTGTTACTCATGTTCATAATATAATTGGGTGTTCTATTCCAAAGATTGAAGTCACAAGCCCTTTAAATTATTGTTCCAATAATCAAACGTTCGAAATATACTGTACAAAGTTTGTGTTTTAATCACACAGTGTTCTCAGGCGAATCAGCAAATCCCCAGTTAACAGTATAAGCTATTTAGCCAATGCATTCCGGTGCAAGGCACCATCTTCAGGGCTACATTAATTCAAAAAACATCACATTCCAAACGTATAGTTCATTGTAAGTATTTAAATGTACATACCCCCATGTGAGCGTATCACAAGAGATGCATTAATTCATACCAATGAACAGATAAGAAAAAGAAAAAGTGTCCACATTAGTATACTCGAACCCATTGTGACATGCTATACCGTATTGTATATTTCAATATACTGTTAACTGGGGATTTGCTGATTCGCCTGAGAACACTGTGTGATTAAACAGAAACCTATTACAGTATATTTGGAACGTTTGATTATTGAAACAAGAATTTAAAGGGCTTGTGACTTCAATCTTTGGAATAGAACGCCCAATTATATTATGAACATAAGTTACAAACCTTTGCAACTTTAAAACAAACGAATTGAGCTCCTATCGAGGAGCAACGAGGAGCACTAGTTTTTACAGAGTGGATCCCACTCTGTTTCTCTTTGGTGTTATCATTTTGTTATAGTCCTGGTGTCGTTTGGGCTATTTGTAATCTGGTGGCTCCACATAAAAGAAGTAAGTCATTGTGAAAGAATTCAACACGCCAATTTATATAGATTTTGAACTTATAGTAGTGGCCACCTCTCCGCCTTTTTTCTAATAACATCTTCACCATTTCTATTCTAATACTAAGCCACAACCTGAGGGAGACTCATTACGAGTTTGGCCGTAACCTGCCGGTGCTACCGGTGGGTGGTCACTGAACTCGTAACACCGTTCAGCCGCCTGATATCCCGTTGCCACCGGGACATTACAAATCCCGGCGGCCCGGGATGTCAGCTAGCGGAAACTGTAAGTCCCCATTCCAGTCGAGTCCCATATGACTCTACGGGAATGGGGACACAGAAGCACTGGCACCGTTGCTAACGGTGCTGGTGCTTCAGTGAAAACCATGCCTGCAGGGGCTGGTGCCCCCAGCAGGCAGACCTGCCCGGACCAATGGCCCCTGAAGGCATACTTGTAGTCTGGCAGTCCAGAAAGGGTGCTGGTACGCTGCTACCGGCACCCTTATTTTGAAGCTCATAAGCATCGCAGAAGGTAATTCCTTCACTGAATCTTCCCTGAAAAGCTGCAGGGCAGCCAGCAAAGATGGGAAGCTGAAGTAAGTTGGTGATGCGGATTGGTGAGATTTATGTAAACAAATAAAAAAAAAGATGCACAGGAAAGGAAACTTGGAAAATAGTTTTTGTAACACACTATCCTGACAGGAGACTTACATACTAACAAAGCTCAGGTTCTTAGTAACAGGCAGTCATATCCATTCCCTTGTTCTAGTTTTGTTTATGAATCTGCCATTAAGAAAAGGTTTTTCCCAAGTATTGCTATCCTCAGTAGCTCTGAAACCCGATGAATGATCCTTCCTTTCGAACTTTATTTACAAGGTGTTGTTATCCCAGTATCTTTTTGACAAGTACCAATGCATTATATTTAGTGCGGCACAAAATGGCTTCTGAACGTGGAGGACTGTATTCAGGGAAGGATCTTTGAAATACATTTTTCTGATCAAGGCTAATCAGGGGCACCCTGAACTTAAGATTTTTCACACACGATATCCTGCCTTGGTCAAGGTCAGGATGTTCCCTGTTTAACACCCACTTTTCCACAGAGTATTTTTCAGGGTACACTATCTATATGATTACCTTCCTGTGATTAGTGGTCATCACCTTCATCAGTTTCTTGTGGGACACCTTGAAGAGGCCGATGGGCCTTTAATTCTTGAGTCTCATTTTCCCTGTTCCATATGTTAGCTTATGTTATTTGTCATTTGTATAGCGCCTTTACCATTGGTATGATTCCAAAGCGCGGTGGGTTGAAAGCCCTCAAGGATCTCAGTCCAGGTCAGCAGAGAGAGTAGTGTAGTAAAATGTGCTTGGGTGCCTTCGGTATGTGTGCAGCCAGTGTGCAATAGGTGGTGTGTAGCTGCATACTAGTGCTAGGTGTGATGCAGTGGTTGTGTAAAATCAGTAGAAAGGGTGCAGCAAGACTAGTGGACTTCAGTATCTGCATTCTGGTGCCGCCATTGTTTGAGAATGATGTTATGTGTGTAGCTAGGTCGATTACGAGAGGTATAGCTGCGTTCTAAAGACTGTTGAGGTGAATGTGGAGGTGTGTAAGTATGTGTGCAGTTAGGCTGAATTAATCGAGGGCTTTAGCTGGATTCTATTATTGGTGCAGAGGCAAGAGTTAGCATAGTGGTGTGTTTGCGTGTCAGTGTGTTTTCCAGGGGGACCTTGTTCCTATTGAGCCTCCAGTGCCTGTAGAGGGGGTGGTATCTCCCTGTTTCTTGTAGTGTCAGATTGTTGTGGCGAAGACTGACGGGTGGTGACAGGCAGATCTGTCCCAAAACTCATCTTGTTACTGTAAAGGCCCTAGCAATGTCCTCGGTCAGCAGTTCTGCTAAATGGAATCTGCGATAGGTGGTTCTAGTAGGACATTCCCAGATGGTTGGGATTAGCAGAGAATAACTGCTAGACGTTCCTTGTTGTATAATTCTCCTGGCGGTTTCCGGATGTGTAGTATTATCAGGGAACAGCATTCCTGGACTGATGGCATAGTGCATAATTGTAGGGCAATGATGTAGATCATAAGTGCTTTTAGTGCTTGGGATTGCCAGTTCAGCTAGATAGGTTGCCGGTAGGTAGTTCTGCTATATACTTACACTGGTAGCTGTGATTAGCAGAATAACTGCTAGATGGCCCCTGGTATCAAGTTCTGCTCTTGAAATTCCAGGTGCATAGGATTAGCAGGCATACGCCTTCTTGGACTGATTGCATAGTGCATAATTGCATAGCCTTGATCAAGCTCATGATTGTTATTGGAATCCCTGAGAGATAGTTCTACCAGGATATTCCCAGATAGTTGAGGTTAGCAAGAAGTAAGTGCTACAACGTTTACTGCTACATAACTCTCCTCAGGATTTCCAGATGTGTAGGATTAGAAATTAAGAGCATTTCCTGGACTGGTAGCGTAGCGCATAATTGCAGGGCAATGATCAAGTTCATAAGTACTATTAGTGCTTGGGTTGCCATTTCTGCTAGATAGATTGCTGGTAGGTAGTTCTGCTATATACATTCCCTGGTAGGTGTGAGTAGCAGTATAACTGCTGGACATCCCCCGGTATCTAGTTCTGCTTTTGGATTTCCAAGTGCATATGATTAACAGGCATGTGTCTTCTTCGACGGATAGCATAGTGTGGTGATGAATAAATTCCATCAAGTACCTGGGTGTTGCTACTTACGGGTTTCAATGCTGGGCAAAGTCTGCAGGAAGGGGCGGTTAAATATCATCTGGACTGAGGGTCTAGGACAGGGTCCGTAATCAGTGGGGTACCATGCCACGTGTCGGTCGTGGTGGTAGGTTGGGTGATTCACTGCATTCTCTTATGTGTTCTTAGGCGAAGAGCCAGGTTTTGAGTGCCTTCTGGAAAGCCATGTAGTCTTCGCTGTATCTAATGAGGGAAGGCAGTGAGTTCCACAAAGTTGGCACCATGGTTGAGTAGGCTGACCCTCCGATCCTGGCTGTATTGGAGGTGGGGCCTCTAGGAGGACGGCAGTGCTTGACCTTAGGGTGCGAGTCGGGTGGTAAGGCATAATCTTGTAGGAATTTGGTGCCTGCTTTGTGCACCGCTTGCGGGTAATACATAGCAATTTTAAAGTGGCCCTGCGTCCAATTGGGAGCAAGTGTAGGGTTCGTAGAGCTGGTGAGATGCAGTCCCTTTGTCCCAGTGCCAGAAGCAGTCTGGCAGTCGAGTTCTGTACTCTTTGGAGTTTGTTTAACTGGTAGGCCGGTGCACCCAGGTAGAGGGAGTTTGCATAGTCAAGTCTGGACATGACAAGGGCCATAATTGAAGCCAGTCTGTTCGGGTAGGTAAGGTAAGGGAAGATACACTTCAGGAGTCTAAGGTGGAAATGAAAGGCTTTGGAAGTATTGTTGATGTGGTGAAACAGAGTTAGATCTGAGTCCATTGTGCAGCCAAGGTTTTGACAGGGGGCGGGGGGAAGGTCGTGTGAGGGTGGCCAGGGAGTCAGTTGGGGGACTAGTGTATACCATGATCTCAGTTTTACCTGTTTACCTTGTAAATGGATCACCTCATGCCTGGAAGGAAGAGCAATGAAGGTCTTCTCCGACCTTGCTTCAGCTGACCCAAACATCATCCAATGTGGTGTCCCACAGGGTTTGTGCATCGCACCCACCCTCTAGAACCTCTTCACGAGGTCCATTGTTCAAAATACTTGATGCTTTGGGCATCTCATACACCAACTATTCTGATGACACCCAAGTGCTTATCCCCCTCACGGGAGATTACTTGTCTGATTTGAACACCCTCGACACCATCTACTCTACGATCCAATCTTGGATGGCGGAAAATTGGTTATGTCTCAACAGTGAGAAAACCGAACTTCTGCTCATTGGATCCCCCTCTACCCTGGGTAAGCTGGACAAGCGCTACAGCTCATTCATCGCAGACAACATCCCCATTAGTGTCAAGACCCTGGGTGTCTACCTTGATCCCGATCTTAACATGACTAGGCAAGTCAATGCCATTGCATCAGCCTGGCCTACCACTCCAAACTCCTTAACGCAGTAAGACCCTTCCTATCCAAACAAAATTGCCTCGCCATCGCTAGAGCAATAATAGGCTCTAAACTGGACTATTGCAACGCCTTCCTCATAGGCACATCCAGTAAAAATCTTGCTATACTCCAGTTGGTCCAAACCAACGCTCTCAGGGTAGCCACGGGCGTATCTCGCAGGGACCACATATCTGGGCTCAGAAGACAGGTCCACTGGCTACCTGTTAAAGAAAGAATCATCTTCAAAACGCTTGCCCTGACTCACAAGTGCCTTCACGACTTAGCTCCCCCCTACCTTGCCAACAGGTTCTCCAAAACTTCTGCGGCCAGACCTTCCAGGTTTGCTTACTCCAACACGTTAACTGTCCCCAGGACACGTAGAGTTTGCGCAGGTGGCTCTAGCTTCCCTGCTGTGGCTGAAACCACTTGGAATGCCCTTCCACCACATATTAGACTAATTGACTCCCATGCTTCTTTCCGCAAAGCCATCAAAACCTGCCCGTTTGTATAACTTGCCTCTACCTATAGTCACTGTGATATGTGTCTGTGTGGCTATGTATCGATCTAACTATCTGTGTAACATTCATGTACCGTAATTTTCAAGTGTCCTTGGGCGGCTTACCTGTAACCCACTAAGCAGCATTCTTATTCCACAAAGTCCTAAGCATTCATGCACTGTAACTTTCAAGTGTCATTGGGCGGCTTAACTGTAACCCTTTAAGTAAGCCTTCTTACTCCCCAGACTCCGTAGCGCCTCGATGCCCGTGGGCTGTAGTGCGCTTTACAAACATAAATAAATAAAAATAAAATACCTGTGTTCAGAAGGAGATGGTTAGTCGTCATCCAGTGGTCAATGTCTGAGAGACATGCTGCTAGGTCAGGGCTGGGGTAGGTGGTCGATTTAGGAATTCTCAGGATGATTTGTGTGTCATCCTCATAGTTATTGCAAGCGAGGTTGTGTGAGGGGATGAACCTAGGCAGAGGGGTCAAGTAAAGGGTGAAGAGAAGGGGAGAGAGGCAAGTGCCGTGTGGTACTCCAGTTTTTACTGGGCGGGCAGGGGAGAGAAAAGGAGCCAGATTATTTGTCTATTATAGAGGAATGAGGCGATCCAGGAGATACCTGAATCATGTATTCCTAAGGAGTACAGTCTGTCAAGCAGGATCATGTGGGTGATGGTGTCAAAAGCTGCTGAGAGGTCAAGAATAATAAGAGCTGCCCATTCCTCTGAGTCTGCTGCCACTTTGATGTCATCCCAGATAGAGATCAGCATGGTTTCTGTTCGTGGCGCGAACAGAAACCTGATTGAACGGGTTCTAGGAGATTGTTAGATTCCAAGAAACCATTGAGCTCTGAGTAAGCAGTGCAGTCAGTTTTGGCATGAATCTGGTGTTGGAGATTGGCCTGTAGTTGATGGGTAGTAGAGGGTTGAGTGATGCTTTTTTAGGTAAAGGTTTGACATGCAAAAATTTTGAAGGAGTTTGGGAAGTCGCAGGAGGTGAGGGAGTCATTGAGAATGGACCTCGCCAAATTCTCCTGCACAGGTGGAGGTGAAAACCTTTTTGAGGAGCGAGGCAGGACAAAGGCCAAGGGGTGAGAAGGAAGTTCAGCTGACGGATAGAGGTTTCCCGAACTCACTCGGGATAGGGTTAAAAGAGCAGAAAGAAGGGTTCTCGTGGGGGAGGATGGGTCTGGTAGAGCGGTTGGACAAGAGGGAGAGTTTGGCGTTGAGGGTGGCCATCCTGTCTAGGGCTGTTTTGTGGAAGTGTTCAGACAGGGAGTCACAGAGCATTTGTGAGAAGGCAGTCGGGGCTGCGGTGCAGGGCAGGTACAGGAATTCTGTGATGATCATGTGGAGCTCTTTGCTGCTGCTACAGCAGTTCAGGATCCTTTTATTATAATGTGCTTTTTTGGCCTTTCAGATCTCTGATTTGTAGTTTCTGGGGTAGTGGGTGGGTACTGATTTGCTCTGGGGGTTCTGGAAGCTCACCATTTGCGCTCAAGGGAGTGGTTATGGGTTTTTAGAATCTTCAGGTGGGGGTAAACCATTTGGGGTAGGTCATTTGTGGGAGGGAGTGGACGTGGAGGGGCTTAGGGAAATGCAGCAGACATTTAGCCAGGAGCCGAAGAGCTCTATGGGTAAGGGTCTAACTCTGGTTGGGAGTGATGAGAGGGTGCTTAGCAGTGCCTCGGCCAGGTCCAGTAGTACCTTGACCTTGTTCAGGCACTTGAACTGAGATGCAGGGGTAGAGGATGGCTTGCGAGATATCGGTGGTGTGAGGATAGATAAATGTATGGCAGAGTATTCTGTCTAGATGAGGGGTTGAGGGTGGACGTGGAGATGAGGTTGGAAGAGCTAAAAATGGCTATGAGGGTGTGGCCAGCAGTATGTGTCGGTCCTCTGATATGCTGGGTGAGGTTGAGTGCCTCAAGGCTGTCGACCAGGGGTAGAATCATGGAGTTGTTGGGGAGGTTGAACCAGATGTTAAAGTCTCCCAGTAGGGTGAGCAAAAGGTGGTTAACTGGAATATCTGCTAGTGAGTCGCATAGGCTGTTGGCAAAGTGTCTTTCATAGTAGGGAGGCCTGTAGATGATTTGGAAGATGTGTGAGAGAGTAGGCAAGACAGAGAGTTTGACTAGGAGGGATTTGCAGTTAGCTGTGCTGGGTTGTATTCAGTGGAGTTAACAGAGATGTGAGGTTTGTGCAGGATGGGTAATCTGCCTCCTCTGGAAGGTCTGTTGTGGGAGATGAGTAAGTAGTCAGGTGGGAGTGCTTTGTGAGTGATAGGCTTGAGGTCGTCCGAGAACCAGATTTTGTTGATGAAGATAAGATCAGGGTTCTCGGAGGTTAGGAGATCACATATGCTGTGTTTGTTCTTGGCTATGGAGCGGGCATTGAAGAGGAGGCAGGTGACATTGTGAGAGGTAGAGGGGGCAGTGTTTTCCCGGTTGTCCGGGTTTCGCCAGGCTGGGGTGGATGGGGTCGTTGGAAGGTTAGTGTATGTGGTGGGGATCGGATTGAATTGGAAAGGCAGTGTAATAGGACAAATGTAAGTGGTCAGGGGGGATACTGTAGAGGGTGCGTAGAGGATCACGGATGGCTGGGGACTGGGAAGAGAGGGCAGGCGGCTGCATGTCTCCGACTCAGTAGTGGCGTGGGCTGGACCGTTTGGTTGGTAGTGAAAGGCTCAGAGGGTTGAGACATGGTTGTGAGAGGTGGTGGGTAGTTCAGAGGTGTCTGGCAAGGTGTTGTTATGGGATGGGTACAGGTCCTGGGAAAGGGGGAGAGGATGGGGGTTGAAGGAAAGAGGAGGGGCGATGCTGTCTACAAGGAGGGGTGGGAGACAGGGGTGGTAGAGGCGTGCAGAGTTGAGGGCGAGGGTCATCATCTACCTCTGAGTTTTGTGCATTTGGGTTCTGAGGGAGTGTACAAGAGGGTGGGGGGCCAGCGGGGGAGGGGTAGAGGCAGTGGTTTGGAAAACAGCAAGACGCGCCAAGCTCAGCGAAGAGAAGGGGTTTGCCGGGGTAGTCCTTTTCGGGTGGTCGGTGAGATGGAGATGGTGGTGGGTAGGGGGGCAATGCTTTGCTGAGGTAGGTGTGGTCAGAGCGAGGGAGGTAGAGGTAGTGCCGGTCAGGGGACTGGTTGGGCGTAAGCTGTCACAGCGCCCCAGGGATTCCTCTGGGTTGGGTGTGGCAGCTGGCAGGAGTGTGTGGCATGTCGAGTGAAAGTGTGAGGGAGGGTGTCTGTTTGGAGGCGGCTGGCGGACAGGAGGGGCAGTTGGGCTGAGGGGAGCCTGTCTTCATGAGGGAGATGGGCTGAGGGAGAGGTGTGGTAGTCTCAGGGTTTGTAGCTGAGGGGACGAGGGACAGGGGCATGGCGAGAGAGAAACAGCGTGTGTTTCTGAAAGTAGGTGCAAGGGTTGAGCTGGCGGAGGGGCAATATTGTTTGGAATGCCAGAGAGCTCTTCTGGTCAGAGATTTGGATGATGGGTTTTGGGAGACTTTGGGAGGGGAAGGGTCTTCTGCCTGGGGAACTGTATGGAGAGGTGGTGGACAGGGAGGGAGTGGGCCAGGGTTATAGCGAACAGTTCAGGGATCAGTTGTTTTTGGGTGCGATAGAGTGCCCCTATGGTCTGAGAGTTGGAGGGTGGGCACTGAGTAGATGTGGGAGGTGGTGGGTTCTCAGTGAAGGAGGGTGGGAAAGTGGGTTTGGAGGTTGGAGGAGGGCCAGCAGCAGTAGTTGGTAGGGGGTATGAAGTTGGTGACTCATTGTAGGCCATGGAGCTCCTCTGGTCAGCAAATTTGAGGGTGTGCAGTGAGTGGTGGTGGCAATGGGTCAGTATGTGTGTGGGATTCGAAAGGATGGCTTGGAGGTGATTAGGTTTTGTGGGGTGTGAAGTGGGTTCAGGAATGAGGTTGCAAGGGTGGAAGATGTATGTTGGTGGGGTGTAAATGGGAATGTCTGAGAGCTCTGTCTGTATGAGATTGGGGTAATTTGTGTACGTGAGGGATTCTGAGTGTGTGTGGTACTGGGCTCGAGAAAGAGGGTATGGCGAATGATGAAATGTGGATGGGGTATGTTCTGGAAGGTCTGAGAACTGTGTGTATGTGAGTAGGGGGTGTGTGGTGAGAGGCAGTGTGTGTTTGTGTGCATGATTCTGGGCGAGTGTGGAAATGGGTTTGAGAATGATGGTACAAGGGTGGGTGGTGTAGGATGGGTGTGATATATTCTGGACTGCATGATTCTAGGAGAGTGTGGTAATGGGTTTGAGAATGAGGATGCAAGGGTGGGTGGTGTAGGGCGGTTGTGGTGTATTCTGGAGTGCTCGACAGCTGCTCTTTTATGTGGAAGGGGGTGTGTGGAGAGTGGTAGTGTGTGCGAAAGTTAGTCTAGGTGAGTGTGGTAGTGATGTATTGAAAGGTGAGGGGAGTGGGGATCTAAGTGGTGCATGGGTCTGACTTCAGAGTATGCTGATCGCTCATATTGTGTGAAGGGTGTGGCTGGAGGTGGGCAAGTTGGAGGCACTGGGGGTGGCTGTGATTGAGATACTACTGCAGGTTAGAGGGCTAGATTTGAGAGTCTGATCGGTGTGTGAACACAAAATTGAGGCAACAGTGGTTAGTGCATCTGGATTGAGGGAGATGGGCTTTAAAATGGGGGCACAACAGCTAATGTAGTAACACCTAGATTTGGGACCCCTGGATAGAGGGAGAAAGGCCTAAAAATGGGGGCACAACAGTAAATGCAGTAGCACCTAGACCTAGGACACCTGCACCTAAAGTGGGGGCACAGCAGTAAATGCAGCATCGCCTAGATTTTGGATACCTGGATAGTGGCAGAAGGTCCTAAAATAGGTGCACAACAGTACATGTAGGAACACTTAGATTTGGAATACCTGGAAAGAGTGAGAAAGGTCTAGAGTGGGGGCACAACATCAAATGCAATAGCACCCAGAATTGACACACCTGGACAGAGGTAGAGGGGTTTAGAATGGGGGCACAAAAGTAAATGCAGTAATACCTAGAATTGGGACATCTGGATAGAGGGAGAAGGCCTTACAATGGGGACAAAGCAGTAAATGCAGTAATACCTAGATTTGGGACACCCGGATCGAGGGAGAGGGCCTCGAGTGAGTGCACAACAGTAAATGAAGTAACTCCTAGAATTGCGACACCTGGGCCTAAAATGGGGGCATAATAGTTAATGCAGTAACACCCAGATTCGACACACCTGGACCGAGGGAGGAGGCCCTACAACCGGCGCACAACGGTAGATGCAGAGGGAGAGGGACCTAGAATGGGGTCACAATAGTAAATGCAGTCACACCTAGAATTTGGACACCTGGACATTAACTGGGGGCATACCATGCACAAAACTAGAGGCCAACAGAAAATGCAGTAACACCTAGACATTTTGGTTCATCAAGTAATCTGCCCAAATGTGAGATATGGCTGATTAACACACTGTGACTAAATGTGAGAAATGGCTGGCTAACACAATATGGCTAAATGTGAGATATGGCTGGCTAACACAATAAGGCTAAATGCGAGATATGGTTGGATAACACAATATGGCAAAATGTGAGATATGGTTGGCTAAAACACTATGGCGAGAATTGAGATGTGGCTGACTAACAGAATAAGGCTCAATGGGAGATACGGCTGCTAACACACTATGGCAAGATGTGAGATAGGGCTGACTAACACAATACGGCTAAATGTGAGATATGGCTAGCTAACACACTATGGCTAAATGCGAGATATGGGTGGCTGACACACTATGGCAAGATATGAAATATGGCTGATTAACAGAATAGGGACAAATGCGAGGCAAGATTGCTATAAAAATGGTGGGTTGTATGCAGCAGACAACAAGCGAATAGATAATACTATTGGTTGGTCTGTTTAACGGGGAGCAGTAATGGCTGCACACCATGCCCGAACCACATTTATTTTGTCAGTCGCTGCTGGTTGACTGCTGCTGGCTTCACTGGCAAACACAATCTGGAGCTGCCTCTGCAGGAGCTTCCCTTTGCATTGGGGCCCTTAGCCAGAGGGGCTGCACAGGCAGAGAGAATGCCTTGGTATGAAATGGTGACCTCTGCACAATCAGAGGTGGTGGGGAAGAGCGGGAGGCGGCAAGTAGGATCGGATTCAGCAAGTTCGTTCTTCCGCACAGCAACATGAGCCAGAGCGTAAAATTAAATTAAGATTTGTAAAAAGCCACAATTATCCCCAAAAGTAGATCAGCAGTAGCATTTAGGCAGTCAGTTCAGTTAGACTCACCAGGACAAGGCAGCCTTTTCAGCGAGCGCAAGGAGATACCCTCGCTCAGTAAAGAATTCAGCAGGACTTTGGCCAATCAGGGGGTGAGTGGGCTGGAGTATTGGATTTAGAAAGTTTGTTCTTCAGCCCAGCAACACGCACTAAATTAAATTAAGAGTTGCAAAAGGGACAAAATTGACCCCAAAAGTCAGAACAGCAGTAGAATTTAGGACATCAGTTCATTTAGACTCGGCTTCAGCAAGGCAACCTTTTCAGCGAGCGCAGTGAGATACCCTCGTTCGGTATAGAATGCAGCATGACTTTGGCCAATCAGCGGGGTTGGGGCGGACTGAGCAGGAGTATTGAATTCAGGAGGTTTGGTCATCAGCCCAGCAACACATGCCAGAGGGCTAAATTAAATTAAGAGTTGCAAAAGGGCCAAAATGATCCACAAAAGTCAGAGCAGCAGTAGAATCTAGGCAATCAGTTCAGTTAGACTCACAGCAGCAAGGAAGCCTTTTCAGCAAGCGCAGGGAGATACCCTAGCTTGATATAGAATGCAGCAGGACTTTGGCCAATCAGGGTTGTGGGGGCGGAGCGTGAGGCCGGCCGTAGGATTGGATTCAGGAAGTTCGGTCTTCAGCCTAGCAACACATGCAGAACGCTAAATTAAATCAAGAGTTGCAAAAGGGCCAAAATGATCCCCAAAAGTCAGAGCAGCAGTAGAATTGAGGCAATCAGTTCATATAGGCTCACCAGCAGCAAGGCAGCCTTTTCAGCGAGTGTAGGGAGATACCCTCACTCGGTATAGAATGCAGCAGAACTTTGACCAATCATGCACTCTGGGGCGGAGCGGGAGGCGGGAGGATTGAATTCACAAAGTTAGGTCTTCAGCTCAGCAACACGTGCCGGGGCGCTAAATTAAATTAAGAGTTGCAAAAGAGCCAAAATGATCCCCAAAAGTCAGAGCAGCAGTAGAATGTAGGCAATCAGTTCAGTTAGACTCACAGCAGCAAGGAAGCCTTTTCAGCAAGCGCAGGGAGATACCCTAGCTTGATATAGAATGCAGCAGGACTTTGGCCAATCAGGGTTGTGGGGGCGGAGCGGGAGTCAGGCCGTAGGATTGGATTCAGGAAGTTCGGTCTTCAGCCTAGCAACACATGCAGAACGCTAAATTAAATCAAGAGTTGCAAAAGGGCCAACATGATCCCCAAAAGTCAGAGTAGCAGTAGAATTCAGGCAATCAGTTCATTTAGGCTCACCAGCAGCAAGGCAGCCTTTTCAGCGAGTGTAGGGAGATACCCTCACTCGGTATAGAATGCAGCAGAACTTTGACCAATCATGCGCTCTGGGGCGGAGCGGGAGGCGGGAGGATTGAATTCACAAAGTTAGGTCTTCAGCTCAGCAACACGTGCCGGGGCGCTAAATTAAATTAAGAGTTGCAAAAGAGCCAAATTGATCCCCAAAAGTCAGAGCAGCAGTAGAATGTAGGCAATCAATTTAATTGTAAAAGAGTGTGATCATGCAATCTTTCAGGGACTGGAGCACAGCATTGTTCTAAGCCATGCCCTTGCTATCTTTTGTATTTTTGTTTTAGTTCAGTTCCAGTTTATTCAGAAATATATTGCATTTCTAAAACAATATGACAGTATAATTTGCCCAACTATACAATAGGATCAGAAATTGACCAGGTAATAAGACAATATAACAAAACAAAAAAACTCAACAATTAACTAATGGATTTTTTAGTTATGAAATTCATAATAAGGAAGAAGGAATCTGAATTGATTATTATGTTCTATTAAATAAGATCTTAATATAATTCAATATACAATCACATCAAGGTGCAACTTTTATATAATTCTATTTGAGGTACCATGTGCAGTTAACTTTATTTTGTTTGCTGCTGCTATCACCCACATATATTTAATGTTTCTGGTCCAATGAGGTCCCACAGCCCTAGAAATAGTTATACGAGCAAATGGTCACAACCTAGATGCTAACCACATGTGGGTTATTTTGTCATGTGTTAGAGTCCATCTTGGTTCAAGGTCCTGTTGTTGTTTGAAAAAACTAATGTATTTAAAGAATATAAGGTCAAACCCAAACATAGGTGGTCTCCAGCTTTATGCCAGGGAAGTCACCACACTATTACTCAATCACAGACTGCTTATGAGCAAAAAGGAAAATGCTATGCCTGCATAAATCTCAACAATAGGCAGTTTATCTACAAAAACGAAATAGACCTGCCTGCTTACATCTCACTATTGTCATTACACCCATACACCGTCACACCTATGATTGTTACTACCTAAACAAAACAATTTACTTCAATAATAATAATATTTCTGCTTATCGGCCAGTCTGTTCACATGTAGCTTTTTTATCAGCCGTTGCAAAATCCTGGAAAAAACGCTTCATTTTCTTCAGTATCAAATAAGTATAGTATCAGAGAAAGTTACTTGGACAAATGATATTTGTATGCACATATTCAATCCACATGGCTTCCCTATATAAGTGTAGGGTTGCAAATGTATAAGCCTGTTCAGGTGATTTACATGTAGGCAAGTCCACACTGCATCTGACACCACACAGGTTTCCATTAGAAAAAACAAGACTCTCAGGGAATGTAGAAAACCGTGACTTACCTGCTCAATTTAAGAGATTGTTTTCTGATTTGATTGAATAGATGCAAGTACCCCTACCATTTCACTTCACACTAGCATCGACAGGGACCTGATGTGGCCATGCACCACCGTACTGGCAGGCGCGCGGCCGCACGGTCCCCGTGCCAGTAACACTGGCATGCTGCAAGGAAGAGGACATTATGAGTCGCATGGACATGCACATACCGGCATCCAAATGCTGGTAAGAAGGGCCACCATGATGCCGGCAACACCGGCATCGCGGATCACCTTTTAATAGAAAACTGCTGTGTTCCCTACTGCCACAGGTGCACATAATCAGCACAGGTGGAGGCAATGGAGCCTGGCCCTGCACAAAAGGAGAACACCCACACACCACACCCCTTCCAAGATCAAATGATTCCACTTGCAGTTATGATACTGGAGCTGGTGGTCATGCATGCACTGCTACTCCTTGAGCAGGCAGTACACCAGGGATTACAGAGGAGACACAGGAGGAAAAGGAGGGTGAGACTGGCCCAGCAAATTCCACCAGTGCAGGCAGTGGTTCTCCGCAGGCAGCTACCAATCCCCTGCATAAGGACCAGTCCATTCAACTTAATCCCAGTGCAGATCCACACCCGGTACCGCCTGGACAGGGACACCATCACCACCATAGTGGATCTAATACATGAGGACTTGGACAGCCTGATCAACATCCGTACCGCCATCCCCCCTCTGCTGAAGGTGGTGTCTGTGCTCCACTTCCTGGCCACAGGCACCTACCAGCACACAGTGGGGCAGCTGCATGGCATCTCACAACCATGTTTTTCCAGTGTGCTAAACCAAGTGCTGGATGCACTCCTAAAGCATGCAAGGGCCTACATATCCCTACCATGGACAGCACAGGAGGTGAATGACACCAAAATTGCATTTCATGCACTGGCAGGCATGCCCAATGTCATTGGTGCCCTCGACTGCACCCAAGTGGAGTTGGGAGTCCCGCATGCCGTGGAGGTGGTTTACCACAATCGGAAGCTATACCACTCCATCAATGTGCAGATGATGTGTGATGCCAGCAAGATGAGAACACATTGCTGTGCTAGATTCCCAGGATCCACGCATGATGCAATGGTGCTGCGGAACTCCTCGCAACCTTGGTATATGGAACCACATGCTGCCCGACGTTTCTGGCTGCTGGGTGAGTCTGCTCTCTGGGCAATGGGAGTGTATTTTGGGGTGGGGGTACATGCATATGCAACCTGTCTGTTCTCTGGCCCATGGGAGTGTATTTTGGGGGCTTGGGGAGTAAACGCATATGCAACCTGTCTGCTCTCTGGGCCATGGGAGTTTTTTTTTTGGGGTGGGTAACATGCATATACAACCTGTCTACTCTCTGGGTCATAGGTGTGTTCTCTTTGGGGTGTCTGGACACTGTCCATGCTGGCAAACACTGTGCCCATAATCATTCAAATTTGATGCATGACACTCACAATGGAGGCCGACATACTCTGGCCGCATACCAATGTGTACATGTCAGACTCACAATCATTGCATACCCCTGAACTTGTCCACTGGGCATCATCTGACCGTACCACAGCACCACAATGCACCGTCATGCAGTCACAAATCTGAATAGACATGACCACATCGAAGCACCCCCAGGTCATGCATCCATGAGTGCGCAGTATAAATCCCCACTCAGGGAATTCCCTGTCACTGCCCCTCCCCGACAGTAACACTACATAACACCATGGCAACATGTGCAGATGAATGCAAATGGAAACATCACATGTGACAAGGATGCTTAAAATTGAACCAATCAAGTAGTGAACAACACCTACATGGGTGCGATTGGTGCGGGAATCACCCACAGTACATGAGTACCAGCATGCAAGACGACACCCTGCATCATCCAAGGAACGCATCCCTACACTGGCGGACCTTACCAACAATCACATTGTGCCATTGTGACATGTGTGAAAATGTTGATGGATATATGCATGGCGTCATCAATTATCCAAAAGCATGATAGTCTAAATAACCTGTATCATGTTGGCCATCAGCCTAATGCATCATGCATTGCCCAACATGCATTTGGTCTCATCCCCTGCCACACAACCCTCACATGTGAGTACATCATGGACCTTTACACTCCATCTGGGTGAGTGGTGATTCCAATGTCAAGGCCCCTAAGTCTTGTACATCACCCAAGACCAGCACCGTGGATTGCCAAGTTGTGTACAGGGTAGATAGCTGTGCAGATGTGCAGTCAATAGCTGTCATTGACGACATACTGCATATGAGCATGAACAATGTACAGGCTAAGCACAAATGGAATTGAAGAAATACCCTCACACATACCTTATTGTGCTCCCATGCAGGTGATGCTGGCTATCCCCAAAAGCCGTGGCTCCTCACCCCTGTCAGGAATCCACAGAACAGGCACAAAGAGGACTACAATCGTGCTCATACACGCACTTGTGTGGTCATAGAGCAGATCTTTGGCCTGTTGAAGGCACGGTTTCGCTGCCTCAGTAGGTCGGGTGGAGCACTAATTTACGGGCCTGAGAAGGTTGGCAAGATCATTTCGGTATGTGACATGCTGCACAACATTTATATCCGGCGCAACGTGCCCCTGCCACCTGACCTGGACCAGCCACCACCAGGTGAGGATGAAGATGATGAAATAGAAGATGTTGCACAACGGCCTGGTCGCGATGTACATGATGGATGTGTTGTGCGCCAATCATTGATCACCCATTATTTCTGAGGCACTGGGATGAAGAGGGAGTTTGGAATGTTGCACTCTGGGCAATGGGATTGGTGGACTCCAGGCACTGGGATTGGGGGACTCTGGTCACTGTACACTGTCATGCAATAAATTGACACACGCTCAAGAAGCAAAATCCAGTCGTGACTTTTTTAACACAACAGATGATTTGAACTGATATAAATTTGAATATGAATGAACCCTCCAGCTGTAGTACATCTAACTCTACCCTCCCTCCACCCACTAACACACCCACACACCCCGTCCCCCTAACCTCCAACACCTCTCCACCCCACCAACCCCCAACACCCCCACATACCCCCTCCCCCAACACCCTCACACTGACCCCCTCCCCACCCCCCAACACCCCCACACACCCCCTCCCTCCACCCCCAACACCCCCACACTCCAAGAGCTTAATATGTGTCCAAATGGACTTACAAGCAACACGTTCAAGGTTCCCCTCCTATTGCCGCCCCCTTTTCGATGGAGGGAGTTGTATGTCTGGACGGCGCATGCTGTGCAGGGACCTGCGCACAGGGCTTGTTTGGGTTGAGCTTGCAGGCGTGGTTGTTGTGGATGTGGACGGTTGTGGCTCGGATGCCGCAGGACGGTGTTGCTCCATGTTGTTGGCCATGTGTTCCAGTATTTGTGCTACAGATGCAAAGCCCTCATGGACCCGCTTTGCTGTACGGTTTACAGCCGGATGATGGCCACAGTGTTCTCTCTGTTGGCCCTGCGTCTTGCCTCCCCATCAGACACATATTGCTTTATCATGTCATGCATTGACTGTTTACGGGCCTCCATTCGCGACATCCGTCCATCCATGTCCCGGATTGAGGTGGTTCGGGATGGTTGCATGGCTGGTGGGGACATGTGCAACACAGTCCTGTCCTCTGGTGGAGACCTCTCCTCCTGGCTGCAGTGACCTTCAGGCTCATACAGAGGGGTGCCCTGTGGTGTGTCCTGCGGGCTGGGCATGTGTCCACCATCCCCCGACATGCTGCCTCCTGCATTTGGGTCCTCCTCATGCCCCTCGTCCTCGTTGGCACTGTGTTAGGCGGATGCTGCAGCCTCACCCACAGAACTTGTGGCTGCCGACTGCGTACCATCAAGGTTGCTTGCTACTGATGTGGACTCATCCCCGGCAATGTGTGTCTCGTTGGGGGCCGATGCATGCATCTGGGCAGGCATCCGGCCCGCAACATCTTCATGCAGGTGTGCCTTGCTGGCACGGGTGCCTCCGGCCTGGTGCTCCATGGTGACAGGTGCAGGTGGCTGCTTGACCTGTGTTAGGGGCAGTGCACCCAGTTGGGCACTGATGTGTGCTTTGCCAGCCCCTTTGCTCATCCTTGCACCCCTGGACGTGGATGGCCTGGTGCCATCGTCCTGACCCCTGGCCTTTCTTGCAGGTGTTGTTTGCTGTGCCGCTGCATCATCCCCGTTGCTGTCAGTATTCGTGCCTGTGGGGGATAGAAAGGCATGGCATCAGTGATGAGGGGACATGCATCCTGCATGCATTGGTGTTGGTGCAGGTCGGGCCATGTGCTTCGATGGAGTGGCGGACATGGTGCTTGCAATATTGGGGGGGTTGTATTGGCATCCCTCAGGTGCAGCCATGTTTTCCATGGTGTCTGTTTTTAGGCCTACAGGTGTGTTGTGGCTTGCGTTCTGTGTGACATGTGCTGTTTGGTTGTGTATCGGGGGTGTATTAGGTATTGGAGAGGCATGCAGCATGCATTATTATGTGACAGTGGTGGGGCCAGCATCTTAACAGGGATGTGTGTAGGTGTGTATGAACGGCCATGCATTTGCTCTCATTAGAATCACATTTGGTGGCCAACTTTGTACTTGGGATGTCAGGGGTGTGTGGGGACTTATGTGGTGCGCAAAGGGTCACTCGCCATCATCATCCGATGCTGGGACTCCATACTGTACTCCTCCAACTCCTTCAATGGCCTCTATGTCCCTGATGGAGCTGCAGGTTTCCTCCCACCTGGACAACTTAATGGGGGAGTTTGGACCGCCGCCTGTTGCCTTCCCCTGGCTGCAGTTGGCTGAGAGTAGGTTACGGACTCGCAGGCGCATGTCGTCCCATCGCTTCCTGCAGTCCTTTACGGTGCGTGTTGTAGTCCCCACCGCACTGTCCTTCCTTGCAACGTCCTCCCAAATTTGTTTTTTGCGCAACTGTGTTGGACGCCGCACTTCCGCATAGAAAACAATATCAGCCTGCTCCACAAGCGTGTCTGAGAGGATATTCAGCTCATCGCTGAAGCGCGGTTTGCGAATGCGAGAAGTGCCTTTCTTGGTCACTTTGGCCATTGTCTTCCAGCATGGATTGGGAATTCTGGGGCACAGGTCCTGTCTGCCGAGGATTGCAATGGATTGTGTTTTTCAAGATGGCCGCCGGCTGCATTTACCGTTCCGGCGCGATGACGTTACTTCCAGCGCCGGTAATGACGGTACCGTTATTTAGAGACACAACGATGATGGAGGAGGTATCGGCGTATTTCTTAATGCCGCTATCGGGGATTGGGGGATGTTACCAGCATGGCAGTGCATCCGTTACCGGCATGCCGTGACGCGCGTGCACGCAGACTCATAATCAGACGTTGTTTGCGAGGTAAGCACTGCACGGACACGTTCATACCGGCAATGACAGATTTTTACCGCCAAACTCGTAATGAGGCTCAATATGTTGCACCAGCCAATCATCTTTATACTAACCTGTAACTTTGTATTTGTGATACATAGAGGTGATCTCAGGAGAAGCCACCAGATATGGCTTACCCAATGATCATACTAATCCCTTATAGATTACAAATGCAGTTCACCTCATTAACCAATCCTCTACCCTGTTAGGTTTTTGGGGTGTAACTTTATTTTTGCGACATCACTAGTCAACAAAATCAGATGACAGGCGCCTGGAGAGTGAGAACGCTTGAAAAAGTTTGTGTTGCTCATGTTGCGATCCCTGTCGCTGTTAATAAAGACAGTGAACTTTGTTCTATGGCTGGGCCTCCTATTCTTAGGGCAGGGTATTTCCAGGTCCCCTTTCCTCTTGCAAGTAAACAGGGAGGCTGCTCATAGTTCCCTTGCCACTATTTTACAAGTGGTAGCAGAGGAGGGTCGCTAAGACCTTTTGGCATTAAGACCGTCTTTTTCCCGCTGGTGCCCGAAGGGATGCATCGTGACCAGTGAGGACCAGCCAGAAAAGCCTTGCGTGAATACTGAGAAGGTGATCAGGAGCAGTCTTGGAGAAAATCCTGTCAGCTCTGCATGGGACGCCTCTATGTTGTTGCGTTTCTATGTATTTTTGAAGGATTCCTGTTTCCTGGCAATCAAGTTGGGTTACGGATTAATAACAATAAAGACAATAAAAAGTATCCCTGTTTCCAGGCGGTCAGCTTAGGTGGTCAGCTTAGTTTACGGATGAAAAATAATAAAAAGATAATAACAAGGATACCTGTTTTCTATGCAGTTGAGATTGGTGTACCCAATGACATTCATAGCTGAACCAGTCGAGGAAGGAGACTTTGTACACGACTATACTATGTACACAGAACATTATGACGATATTTCCAAAGCAGGAGAGGATGCCATTGAAGGAAAGGAAGTACTCTCGATTGACGGATCATCAATTGTAGACCAGACGACAGGAGAGAGACATACTGGGATGGCAGAAATAAAAATAAAGCTGAGTGGGACAGTTGAAGTAGTAGCAAGCGTGAGATTGCCTTTACATTTTTCTGTGCAAGCAGCATAATTAGTGCCTCTTATGGCATTAGAAGTGCATGAGAATGAGGAAATTACTGTGTATCCTGATCCCACCTACGTGACGTCCACAGTACATGCTGGACTGTCACGATGGAAGAGGAGAGGCTTCCTACGTGCTGATGGCACACCAGTACAGCACCCACCCATATCGGTGAGGCTCATGGATGCACTACAACTTCCATCAGCAATAGCAGTCTTGAAGTTCCAGGCACACACTAGGGCGACGGGGAGCTTGATCTCCCACAGCAACATGACCGCAGACACCAAAGCAAATCGAGCAGCATATTTCATGGAAATAAATTAGTTTGATACCCCATCTAATACACACATATGCGTACGTAACATGATACTGAGAGAAGGGTATAGTTCATTGCCAGTTACCCAAATAATAGAGTTTCAGGGGAGAGCAACTCTAGAAGAAAAGGGTTATGGGTGAAGAAAGGATGTTCAATATCTTCTACAGATTCACTATGGTGACACTAGAGCACGGGAAAGCCAGTGTTCCGGCAACATTGCTGCATTATCCCACTCACCTAAGTAAGGATGTTCTTGCTGCACATATTGGGGAAGATTGGTTCTCTCCCAATCAGGTGGAATATATCACCATATTTATGGATATTTTTGTGGTATGCAAAATACAATGCAGGTCACACATTGCACATAGTGCGATGAGCAATGCCACGCGCTATTGGGCCCTTCCAACATCTCCATGTAGATTATTTAGACATGATCCAAATTTGCCAAGGGTACCGCTATGTGATGTAGTTGTATGCCCTCTTTTCACTGGATCTGAGCTAGTCCATGCTCACACCCCGATGCCGTCAGTACAGCACAATTCTTCGTTAGAGAGGTGTTCTCACGATGGGGGTGTGCAAGGTCCTGCTGGGGAATAAGCATAGGTTTTCCTGCACCTATCACCCGCAAGCGAATGGAATTCGTGAATGACTCAATGGCATGCTGAAGGAGAAAATAGCAAAAATAAAAGCAACACTAAAAAAGGGATGGCGATATAAATGACATATCATGTCATATCTTATCATACATTGCCTCCCCCTAGCCTTGTTCGCATTGCACAATCAACCTGGATCCGACCACCATTTTGCTCCTCATGAGGTGGTGACAGGGCGACGCATGTGACTCCCACTTGCTCCTCCCACTAGTGTGTTGATGGACGCCCGAATTAGAGCCACTGTTTTAGGTGATGAAATACGCAAATATATCACTTCAATGATGGCTACTACTTCTTTTATCTCTCAACAGCTCCAGTCCAGGCAGGGAGGTCGAAGAAGGATGAGGCAGATAATGCACCAGTAACAGACTCTGAACTGCTCAACCAACCACCTCTTTATCCAGGAGATCAGGTATATTTGCGTAATTTTATTTGGTCCTGGTACAAGCCCAGGCTTGTAGAATAAGCCAGTGATAGGGCAGTTAAACCCATGGTAAAAAAAGACGTGGGACTACCTTGGAGACATCAAGCCCTGCAGAGGCGAGACCTCCTCTGCCGAACACACGGATGATTTGATGCAAGAAGAACAAGAAGCAGAAACCTCTCAGTTAATGCAGACGTGATCAGTGACTAGAGCTAGAGAAGAACAAAATGAAAAGCTAGACTAAGCACACTATCTTTTCCTCACACTAGGTATCATCGCAAACGTTTGTACTGATTTTGATTAATGATTCTATACCTGTACAAACTTTGAGAAGCACTTTTTCTAAACTTAAGCCACATCTGGACAGATGATACCTCCTAAAGTGTTCTTTCATGCTATTCTTCTTTATGTAGCACAAACCTATCCCATACTGACTAGAGGCAACCTACTTATCATCACACTGGTTAATAGAGCCAAGGTGCAACTTGTTTGGGAGCAATGGATTTTTGCTGCACTTGCTCAGTAGTACCGCAGAAGAGCTTGACTAACACACTAAAACACTAATGATGCATTCTAACGACTTTTTCAAATGGCCTCATGTACTCTATGCACAATATAAAAGACATCCAGCACTACACGAGATGGAAACTGTGATAAGATCAATTGTGTTGATATTTTTTGGCTACTGCTGCCTCTACTTCTTTACCCTATTAGCGAAACAAAAGGTTGTATTACTGCATGCACATGATTTGGTCCCTGTTAACACAACCCCTATTCCTGCTCTTACTGAATCCATATCTGGGACGGATGACTCTGCTTCAAGAGAAGTTAAAAGACTCAGGCAAAGCGCAGGTATAGATTCTGAACAAGTAAATCCATACCTAGCCGATTCAGCCCACGTATCCAACAACATATGGTACAAGCACACGACCAAGGTAGGGAGGGAGACAACGAAGGAGAGCTGCTATGTGTGCTCTTGCATCCCCTATATCAGGAGTGCACCAGAACATACCTAACAACTGCCAGAGCACAATGCCTTATGCACTAGTCGCTCTGCACAACAAGAGGCCGATTCCAAGGCAGATGGGCTACACTAAAATGGGTGTTGCAGAAGATGTTCCTGTATGAAGACAACTACATTAAAACTCAAGATATTATAGATGACTATTGGAGCACTGACAAGACAATAGAGAACGTTCCTGATGGCCCAATTAAATGAGAAGCCAGAACAGTGACACAAAAGGAGTTACAATGCCCATAGACAGGACAAGGAGACATAGGAGGAATGCCAGGATGCTGGGAAAGACCTCAGTTATTGGCATGTGGGCAGATATTTGCAGGAGAGGGATGGAAGGAAGGGATTGAAGGAAGCAAATAACATGCATTTTTGAAAGTTCCAGTGGAAGTGGTGCTGAAGGAGAATGGCAATTGCCTCAAGGAATGGGCAGCAAGTGCCACGCTGCCCACCTGGGTGGAAAACAAAGCAGGTCGCATGCCAATAGTACCACTCGAGAATGCGTCCTTATGCTCCCAGAATGATGGTCCAGTGAAGGTTGGAGAAAATAAAGGATGCAAACGAATATCAAAGATACCAGGCGTGAAGGTTGGTACCGCAGTGCTGATGGATCACTACTTTGCCTGCGGATCCAAGGCATACATATATTTGCCGCCAAACTGGGAAGGGATATGCTCTCTAGTACAGCTGAATACCTCAGCATTAGTAGTGCCTCGAAAATACATTACAAGCAGACAAATTCCCCAAAATGGACACACACAAGAGGTAGAAGAGATCTGTAGAGATGACAAGAGTAAATAGGGGAACTGCGTGTCATCAAAAATGGAAGATGAACTAGATGCAATACCACTGGAACACAGATTATTCAGCAAGACAGAGATGTTCTTTGTGTCAATCGGTCCAGCAATCCAGACCAATGTGAACACCAAGTGCTCCAGATCACCAGATGGGTGCTGTTGCAGATGATAAACTTGACCATCCAGGGGTTTAACACCATCAAAGAAGAGTTGAGAGGGGTCAGATTGATGACATTGCAGAACAGATACGTCCTGGATCTTCGCATAGCTATTGAAGGAGGCATTTGTACCAGAATCAGGTCTTCCTGCTGTACGTGCATGCCTTCCCACAATGGGGAGATTGGGACACTAACAGAGACAATCATGCAATTATCAGACCTGTATGCTGAATGGTGGGAATGACGACAGACCCAACAGGACAATATGAAGACTGGCTAACCTACATCTTTTTCTGGATACCATAATACGTGGCTGATGGACTGGAGGTGCTGATAACAGTCTTAGTACTAGTGTAATTTGCCTTCTCTTTTATCAGAGAAGCTATCACACAGTGAAAAAAGACTACTGAAAAGACGATAGGGATAACATTATTATGGGACATAGAATTGAAAACTGATGGAGGAACACAGACTCTTGATGTTTTGAAATTACAATTGATGCAGTTCCACCTGTTCCCGCCAGGCATAGCGTTCTCCTTTCCCCCAGATCCACACAACTACTGCGGAAAATGGGAATGGTGCAACCCTGATGGAGATTGCAGATATATGACCTTGAGCACATGAAATACCATGGACATCTGGGAGGAGTGAAAAAGGTCTGCGTCCCAAGACTCCACGTGAATAGAGAGGGTCATCTAGGGAATGTGGTCGACTTGTCAACCAGAGGGGGGATTGAAGCGGGAGACCAAACATGGCCCTCATTACATACATCACACTCTGAGTCTGGCAACAGAGAACCGAGAGATGTACATTGCTTCTGGGCTCTTCCTCACCATCGTTGATGTATCGCAGATGAACGAAGCTACACAAACACTTTAGTTTACCGCTGATAGACACGAAGCAAATGCTTATGACTCAAATAGTTAGAGGACTGATACACGTATACCTTTTTCCACACAAAAACTGCAAGACGCATAAGAATACATATGAACAATGTTGTGCCTGGCTTTTATCCCTGTATACATGCTTCACCTGAGTGATGAAGTCAGTGTGGAATTTCAGTGTGGAACCCAGTGTGACTGAGAAGAATGTTCTGTTGGTTGGAGTTCTGACCTAGGCAGTTGATGGAGATGTAGCCCTGGTGGTGGAAGCCAGTGGGCTCTCCCATAATTATCCTAGCTCCTTGATTATTGATATTAAAATTACTTGATGAAACCTGATTAGCTGATGACCAATCCACTACATGTGAAGGAACCTGCTGCCATGGACAGCCATGAAAATAAAGATGGAAACTATGGGTACATTGGAGTGATTGGAAAAAGCAAGAAGAACTTCAGAATACAGGGAAAGGCTGACAGACTGATCCTGCTGAATCATGCAAAGAAAGCTTCCAGCTTCATGCACAGCCTTGCCAAGGAGAAGTAGGCAAGGAATGTTTCCAGTTTACAAAAGAGATAGGACACCTGCAAGGGACACAGTCAGAAATCCTCTTAATTAAAAGCAGGACAGCTCAATTTCGTGGTCCCTACACACCTGACCTGAATCTACGAGACAGAGTCTATTCATTCGAGGCAGACGGAGGAAAGCTGTTCCCATCGAACTAAAGGTAGAAGGATACAATAATTAAAAAGGTTCAAAGCCAAATATTCTGTCTCAGGGCCTAGGAGATAGAAGATGGTATCTTATTGGGAACATGCAGTATCTTCAGGATCGTTCCCACTAACTTGAATAGTGCACTTGGCCTGGTAACTGTCCAAAGCTCCAAGGCTGAGAAGACCCTTTCTGTTCAATCCCTAAACACCTTCATGATAACCATACACTATGTTTCACCAGCCAAACATCTTTATACTAACCTGTAACTTCGTATATGTGATACATAGAGGTGGTCCCAGGATGAGTCACAGATATGGTTTACCCAATGATCACACTAATCCCTTATAGATTACATATGTAGTTCACCTCACTAACCAATCCTTTCTCCTGTTAGGGTTTTGGGACCTAACTTTGTTTTTGTGACATCACTAGTCAACAAAATGGGATGGCATGCGCCTGGAGAGTGAGAGCTCTTGAAGATTTTTGCATTGTTCATGGACTGTTCCCTGTCATTTTAACTGTTAACAAAGACAGTGAACTTTGTCCCCTGGCTGGGTCTCCCATTCTTGGGGCAGGGTATTTCCAGGGCCCAATTCAGGCAGAGTTCTTTTGTTAGTAATCATACTCCAAATGTCTGGGCCTTATCCTTTTACATGTTGTCAATGTGCTGATTTCAACAGGCATAGTTCTGCATGTCCTTTCTCTCAGCATGAACAACCCAAGCTCGGATACAATGGGCCTCATTACGAGGTTGGCGGTAAGGCAAAAACGATGCCGGTATGGTAATACTGGCATCGTTTACCGCTCCGTTGTATTCCGACCCGCAAACCCAGTATTAGCGGCACCTTAAATAACGGTGCCGCTAATAGCGGCATAGGCGCGTACACGCGCCCCTTCAGGGAGCAAATACCGGCATGCCGGTAATAGGGAGAAATCCCAACCCACGCAGACCTGCAAATACCGGCATTGCGAAGCCGGTAATCACGGGCTGCATGATGCCGGCCATACTGGCATCGCGGACCACCCGCAAACAGCAATCAGGATACAAGGCAACTGCCACAGGTGCACACAATCCCCACAGGTGGAGTCAATGGAGGCTGGGCCAGTATAAAATGAGCACACCCACACACCACACCCCTTCCAACACCAAAATGCTACCACTAGCTGTTGCAATCATGGCGCTGGAGGACATGCCCATACTGCTACAACTACAGCAACAACAGCAACAACAACAACTACAGCAGCAACAACAGGCAGCACAGAGGAGACGCAGGAGGGGAAGGAGAGTGAGACAGGCCCAGCAATTACCACCAGCGCAGGCAGCAGTGCCTCGTAGGCCACCACCAATCCCTCGCACCAGACCCAGCCCTTTCAACCTAACCCCTGAGCAGATCCACACCCTGTACCGGTTGGACCGTGACACCATCACCACCATAGTGGACATGATACAAAACGACATTGCCAGCCTCATTGAAATACACACTGCCATCCCCCCGCTACTAAAGGTGGTGTCTGTGCTACACTTCCTGGCCACAGGCACCTACCAACACACAGTGGGCCAGATGCATGGCATTTCACAGCCACTATTTTCACGCATGTTGAACCAAGTGCTGGATGTCCTCCTGAAGCACGGAAGCAGCCACATATCCCTACCACGGACTGCCCAAGAGATAGCAGACACCAAAGTAGGCTTCCATGCACTGGCAGGCATGCCCAATTGTGTCAGTGCACTCGACTGCACCCATGTGGAATTGGTAGTCCCCCATGCCATAGAGGCGGCGTACAGCAATCGCAAGCAATACCACTCCATCAATGTGCAAATGGTATGTGACTCCAGCAAGATCATCACACATTGCTGTGCCCGATTTCCTGGATCAACACATGATGCCATGGTACTGCGTAGCTCCACGCTACCCCATCACATGGAGCGACATGCTGGACCACGTGCCTGGCTGCTTGGTGAGTTGCACAACCGTCCCATGGCAGTGCTTCGGGGCACTGATGTGTGGGGATGCATAAGGGGGGGAAAACTGCACCTGGGTGGGAAAGTGGGGGTAATACTTCACCTGGGTGGGAAAGGGGGGGAATTCTGCACCTGGGTGGCAATAGCCGGTGATTGGAGAATGCATGCAGAGCTAAACACTCCTGACCTGAACCATTCAAATGGAACATGACACATCACTGGGCCACATATCACAAATAATGCATATCGATGTCAACAAGTAAGAGGCACAACCAGGCCACCGTGGTGATGGCAAGCAATGCATGAATGAACAGGATGGCAACTGTGGCAATGTGTTCAGTGTGACCATGCATAGTGGAGAATGAACAGCATGCATTGGGGGCTAAACATTGTTGCACTAGCACTGCACATCTGCCTCAGCATGCATGATTACACCCTGCATCATCTATTGAACGCCATCCAGACTACCACACCTCATGACAGTATAGATTGCATCTAGGTAACATCTTTGCATGCGTACAGGGACATGTGCATGCCCACACCAAATAGCTGCCACCATGACTGTGCTCCCTGAAGGTGGCAGTTCAGAGTGACACACGCCTATTTGTGTCTGCTTGCAGGTGATGGAGGATATCCCTTGAGGCCGTGGTTACTCACCCCTGTGCGGAACCCGCAGAACAGCCATGAGGAGGAGTACAATGGTGTGCACACCCGTACCCGTGTTGTGATTGAGCAGACCTTTGGCCTGTTGAAGGCGTGGTTCCGCTGCCTCAGCACGTCTGGTGGGGCACTCCTATACAGGCCTGAGAAGGTGACAAAGATCACCATGGCCTGTGTCAGGCTGCACAACATGTGCATCCCGAGGAATGTACCACTGCCACCTGACATTGACATGCATGGGCCGGGTGAGGATGAAGGGGATGGAGACGGAGGTGAAGGAGCCCCCCTGCCAGTACGTGATGCACGGGATGGCCATGATGTACGCCAAGCACTAATCCACGAATACTTCTGAAATGCAGGGACCATGAAAGTCATGTGCCAGTGACACACTGGCTGCAAGTGGACATGCACACTTGCTTTGTTGGAAGTTCGCCACTGTACACCATCACACATTAAATGTACATGCACAAAATGAAGTATGTCCAGCCATTGATTTTCTTGCACATAACGGGTGTATTTTTCAGACACGTAATAATTTAAACATTCCCCTCACAACCCCCAGTGAACTCCCTCACCCACCCTACAAACCCAAAAATACCCTAGTGAACTCCCTCACCCACCCTACAAACCCCAAATGTCCCCAAATGTACACCAAAGATTGTTCCGTTGACCAACGTCCATTTGTCCAACGGCATTGTCTGGCCACTCTACTTCTTCGCCTTTTTGGGATCCGGGGGTGGCATGTCCAAGCGCCGTGCACTCCTCTGGGTCATCCGCACAGGGCTTGAGGGGGCTGAGGTCGAAGGGGTCGTAGCAGTGGATGTGTCAGTGGACGGTCCCATGCCTGCTCCAAGGTGTGGGCGCTGCATTTGAGGCAGGTTGGACATCAGGGCTTGCGTAACTGCCCCCAGACACTCCCTTATGGCAGTTGTGGACACCTCAACGGCAGCAGTGTTAGCAGCGATGGCTGTAGCGATGGCACTCATGGAGTCCTTCCCATCGGTAATATGTTGCCGCAGTAGGTCTAGCATCGACTCCTGTCGTGCCTCCACCCTCCTCAGGCGAGCGTCAAAGGAGTCGTTGGTAGCGGGAGTGCTGGTGGCAGGGTGGTGGTACCCAGGGTGGTGGTAGCCAGGGTGGTGGTAGCCAGGGTGGTGGATGGTGCTTGCGTGGGGCCCACATCCAGGGAACTGTCCTCCTCGAAGGGGCATATGTCGGACTCTCCGAGGTCAGAGTCGTGGAGGCAGGGATTGTCGCTGCTGTCGGCCTCTGAATGGGGGGGAGGGTGGTAATGGGGTTTGGGTTGGGTGTGGTGGACACGACTGTGTCACCCTCATTGTCCACATCAGCATCCGCAACGTCCACGATGGTTGGCAGTGCGGGAACGGAAACAACGCCCACTGTTGTGGGTGGCTGCTGCTGGACTCCATGTGTGTGGCCCACACTGGCTGCAGGCGTTTCCTGCTGGGTTTCTGCCTGATCTGGCACACTGCCTGTTGGCCTGAGCAGTTTCTCGGGCTGGGGGATGGGGGTGGCCCTTGTCCCTTTCCCTGATGTAGATGCCCTTGCTCCCCTGTCCTGTCTGCCATCTTCATCATCGGTGCCTGGGGGATAGAAGAGATGCAGGTCATCAGTGATGGTGTCAAATGGCAGCGATATTCTATAGCGCTCTGATATGTTCATACATTCATGCATCCAATTATTACAGGGGTGTGGCATTTGGTGTTCTGAGGGAGCATGTGGGCAATCAATGCATGGCTGGTGGCATGGCATTGATATGGTGTCTGTGTGGTGAGTTACATGGGCACGGTCTAGTCATGTTGCCCGTGTGTTGGGATTGGGATTGGCACCCAGCATGCATTTGTGTGTGTCAGGGTCTAGCACGCATTCTTGACTGGATATGTTGATGTGGGCCTGGAACATGCATTGCCTTGCCTAGTCTCACTTCCACGTCACTTGTGCCACATCATGGTTTACCCTACAGAGATGTGCTGGGTCACTCACCTTCTTCTGGGGATGATGCGGCGCCCATCTCTATCTCTCTGAATCCCTCCTTAGACTCGGGATCTATGAATGAACTGGCTGTCTCCTCCCATGGCATCGGCTTCGCTGGTGAGTGTGGCCCCCCGCCTGTCGCCATGGCGGCCCTCCTGTTGACTGCCAGGATGTTCCTCACCCTGAGGCGGAGGTCGTCCCACTGCTTGCAACAGTCGCGCACAGTCCTTGGGGTGGTTCCCACAGCCGACACCCTCTGAGCAACCTCCTGCCAGATTTGCTTCTTTTTCATCTGGGCAGCATGCTTCATGTTGTTAGACCTGATGATGTCTGCATGCTGGGCTAGGGTGTCTGCCAGCATATTAAGCTCAGCGTCAGAGAAACGCTGTTTCCACTTCCGGTGGGTCATCTTCCTGGTTGTCTTGGACATCCTGAGTGATTTCTGGCACAGCACAACACAAATGGACTGGTGGTTGGGGAGGATGGCAATGGATTGTGTTTTTAAAGATGGCCGCCGGCCCATTTCCCGTTCCTGCGTGATGACGTAATTTCCGGGTCCATTTTTTGCGAACACGGTATTACCATGGTGGTATTACTGTGCCGGTATTAAGGGGTTGGTATGAGGCAGTACCGCTATGGGCGGGTCCCGCGATGCCGGTATAGGGAGGTTGGAGGTCCTTTAGCGGCATGGCGGTATTGTCATTACCGGCATGGGAGTGTGGGATGTATTTAACCATGCATCCGAGCCCTACCTCAAAACTGTGCAGTACTGACATGAAAACATCATGATGGCCAGAGCTTCCCAGAAAATGCACAGGGAAATGCATGAAGAATAGGCTGCCACTCATTTTTGCCGATGTTATGGGCACAGAAGGACACTGCCTAAAACCACCATTGGACTACCCACACAGTAGTCTGAAATCATTGGGAATGGCAATACTGATTGCCAAAAGCAAACCCATAACTGTTGGGAATTAATTTTCTTAAATCCCAAAAATGGGTGCAGTACCAGTACTCACCACTATCCAAAAGCCGGCATTTTAAAACAACACCAGATTTTACTTTTTGCAAAACTGAATAAATGAACCCAAAACAGGCCAAAGAAAGACTTACTGAGAGGTGGATACAATCTAAAGTTATATTCTGAAGTGACTTGAAGGTTTATAACAAGACTGGCTGAGCTGTGATTTCAGCAGTTTAAGTAAATGTGGACTGAAAGACACTACAAATCTAAATGTTTAAAAGAAATGAGTGACCTACTTTGAGTGTCACATAGGTTGCAATTGTTTAAATGTCATAGTTTTAAACTTAGAATCAGCATTCTAGCTGCATATGTAAAAATGTTCAGTTTTATTTGAATGCAGAAAACTGGGGAACAAAAAGTGACATTTTATCTGAAACTTGGCTTAAGGAACTGAATTCTGCCTGGCAACTACCCCCCATCAGGAGAGAAACTTGAGTCACAGCTGTGTTCCCAGGCCCATCTGCCTTTTGCTGGCCACACTAAGGATATGCCATCTCTCTGATAATTGAATTAAGGGGAGCCCCACAGAATACAGGAGCTCTGAACAAAGCCCTGTCCTGACTCAGGCAAATGTTTTATTGGCGGGAGTCGTAAATGGAGCTTCCTCTTGGCAGAAGCTGGGAGGGGCAGGGTCTCTGAGCTTGGCAGAAACTGGAAAGACTGGTTTCTGTACCATGTGACCTGAAAAGACACACCTCTAAAGCCAGAATATGGTTTTAGAAAAAGATGAATAACTCATAGAGCGGACATGTGAAAATTGTATAAATGACACCATAATTCTTGTGATTTTTCTACCCACATTTTAAGAGGTTTTTCGAACCGGTGGCATGTTCAGGGGGGTTTTAGCGGAAAAGAGGATATTACTCAAAATGTGTGCATGTGAAAAATCTGACACTTCATCAACTAATGTCCATACTCCTTGCGCACATGTGTGTAAATTTGGGTTAATGTCCGAAATTGCGAAACCAGTTAAAAAGTGAAATATGTGCCATTTTTGAATGCAAGCCCCCAGGAAGAGCAGAGTTTGAACAGGAGATACCTCCTGTAATGCATGATGGGTGCATATGATTTTAAAACAACATGTACTTCTGCAAATATGTCTTTGGTTCAAATCTAGATTTGTGTGCAAGTTGACAGGAGGAGTGGACTTTCTGCAGGCTGTAAAATGACATCACTCTGACACAACCTAGCTCCCCCAATCAAGTGAGAAATGGAAGTTTGACCAATTAGAAGCTGAGAGAGAGGTAGGGTCAGTGATGCTAGAACACACCCACATTCTAAACACATAAAAGCAGAGAGACAGGACAGATAGGGACTTTCAAATCCATTTGCAGCTGGAAGCTCTGCCGGGAAAATCCATACTTTACCTCCATCAATCTCCAGAGAAAGCTGTGCAGAAAGATCCAGACTTTAAATCCCTCAATCTTCAGAATCCAGAGAGAGAGCTGATCCAGATCACTGTGAAGTGCAGAGACCAGAGTCCCGTCTAAAACCTGACCAGATCCATGGCGAGGCCCATTTCACTCAAGAATATAGTGTGAGTACCTAGAAAACTGTGCAGAACCAATCTCCTAGTTAAAATAATATAATTCAATCTAGCTTAATCTAAGTAGAACTGTCTCCTAACTGTCACCTGTCATTTGTAAAGCTGTCACTTGTCATTTGCTAGTTGCAAGCTGCACTTGTCTTTTTGAACTTTACAATTTCAAATCTGAAAAACGACCTTCACAAAATCGCTCATATCTCCGCGACCGTTTGTGCTAGAGACTTGCAGTAACTTTTATCTGGAAGCTGAGATCCTAGGCTTTACTAACGATAGTGGTAGTCCTTGTAGTTCTTCTGTAATAGCGCCCGGCGCATTCGCGAATTTTACCGCGATTTGCAAATTTCTCCACGTGTAAAAAAATCTGCTGCTGCTTGCCTTCCATTTGCCAGAAATTCGTTTAACCTGCTAATCATTCCTGAATCATTGCAAGAGTGAGCCTGGACTGATATTAACTAGATACCACTCACCCTGGACCTCTGAAAGGGAATTAAAAGCATTTCCAGCATATTTCTCATCCATTGCTAGCACATATAAAAGCATTTGGGCCTGTGTTTTCAAAACTCCTATCTGTTTTCTTTAAGCGTGCTTGGGGGGGATTGAACTGAATTACATTGATTGCATTTCTGAGAACTGTGTGCTTTCCTCCCATTTCCTTGCATTGCATAAAGAGGGGGGGAGTGAATAGCCAGAGAAAAGTGATTACATTGTTTGGTTGAAATCATATTGAGTATTTTCTGTACTGCATTCATTGAATATTGCATCCACCTGAGCTTACATAAAGCATTCTGTACCACCTTCTTCTTTTGTTCCTATTCACCTGTGTGCTACCTTATCCATTTCATGTCAACTCCTTATTGATTATAGAGAAGCGTGTTGGTGCCAGATTCTCCGTTGTTAATCTTTATCATATCAGATTAAGTGTGCTATTCAATTATTAATTTATTATAAAGCGTGATATATATATATATTGTTTAAGTTATCAAATAAACCTTTAAACTTGCAAAACAGAACTACTTCTTGGCTCAGTGGGGTCAGGGGGATTCCAAGGGAGGGGTGTTATATAGGGGTAGTCATCCAGAACGCATGAACTGGACATAAAGATATATCAATAAGGGTTTTCATTCAGTATTCTAGACTAGGCGTTGACTTAGCTGTAGTGCTGAATTGAATCCTCTTACAAAATTGGGGGGTCGGGCCGGACGTTTGGGTTAGAATACCACTTGTGCAGCTTAATACAGCGTGCCAGCTGACCAGATACACATATCCAGTCGGATCACCACGCTGCATTACGCTGTGAAGCACTCCTCAAAAGGGACACTCCAAGAAAAGTTCTGTTCTGCAAAAATAAAATACAAACTTCTGTAAGTCAGGACAGAGACCAATCTCTAGAATGACGACCTTGGTAGATATGAAAATAGCCAGAGAGCACTTCTTACATAAACTATTTGTGAGAGGTGAATGGGCTGAGCAGGGCCAGGATGCCTGGTTGCAGGCCATCACGCGACAGGTCACTGAAACAGGGTCAGACTTATGGAGAGATCAGGGTCCATTACATGTGGCCCTGAGTGAACTATATATGGCTCCTAAGGCCAAAGATGAACACGACAAGATTGTTAGGATAGCGGCATATTTATATTTATATATGGGAGCCATACAGAATAAATGTGCTGAAGGCCATGATCTGGCAAAAAGACAACAGATGGCGTTAGAGAAGGCCCAATCTGATCTGGACTCTTCTGAGCAAAGGCTGCACAGAAGCCAGGAGTCAGAAAATGAGACCAGACAGTACATCACTAAAATAAAGGAGGATATGGATGTGCTGCAAAAGGAAAAGTCAGAACAGGATACCAGATTTCTGGCCTTGCAGAAGGAACACCAAGAAGGTTTGGACTCCCTACTGCAAAGCCAGAAAAAGCTGGAGCAACAGCTAGACTTCAATAGGGCATGTGCTGAGCAGGTAGTCACCCTGCAAAGCCACCTAGATAGGGAGAAGGCAGAGAGCAATAAACTGATTTTGAAAGACCTGGATACCCAGGCAGAGTTTGATGAGGAGCGCCAAAAAGCTGGTGCCTTCCAAAGGCAAAGGGACGACCTGACGGTACAGATGCAGACTCTTAGTCAGGAAAGGGACACCTTAGGCCAGGAAGTCTGCCACTTAAAAAGAAAAATGGAAGAAAATCACCTGGCCCACCAGGGACTGGGTGACCTCCAAAAAGAACACCAGAACTTGCTAGAGCACACCAGGAGGGTGGAGGATGCTCTAGCAAGAAAGGAGCAGGCCAATAGGGACACAGCTCAGGAGGTAACCCTCCTGCAGCAAAGACTGGCCCAGTTCTCCAGGACCAACCAGGAAGCACGGAGGGAAAATGAGGCTCTCTGCCAGCACAATGAGAGGCTCCAGCAACAGGTAGCGATGCAGGAGAAACTGATAGAGTCGAGTAAGGCCTTAACAGAGGAACTGAAAGCACAAATGCAGGCTCTTGCATTGCAACAGGGAGCAGGGGCGGATAGAGATGAGGTCCGCTGGGAAAGAGAGATTCCTGACCATAACCGCAGGAGCCCTAACACCAGGGGCCTTCATCTCCCCCAGTCCCTGGACTCTACCACCCCCATGTCCCCTGGCGCACATGAGCACAGGGCCACAGGGATGGCAGATTACTATCCAGCTAAGAGTATGGGGCTCATAGGCCAGTACCACTCAGGAATGGAGGGGTGGGCATCCGGGTATGGGCACCCAAGTACAGTACAGTTCAATGGGGAACCCCAGGAGAGTAGGCCCATTAAGGGCATCCTGAAAACCTCTGCCCAGTTAGGTCAGTGGAGGGGGTACCCATCAAATCCTGGCAGCAAGGAGGAATCTGAAGACTCCTCTGAACTGCGCAGGACACAGGAGACCAGGTCCCCACAGTCTGCCAGCCATTCCCAGGCTCGCAGAATCTGGGAAAACCCGGAAGAACAGACAGGAACCTCTGGGAGCAGTGCCTCTGAGTCCGAGGACGAATGGACAAGGGTTACCCGAACCAAAAGGGCCAATAAGGCAAAAAGGGCCTTGCTTAAGGACCCCTTAAAGCAGATTAAGGCGATCAGGAGCGTCATCACGCCTTACCATAAGAACGCTAAGTATTCTGTTTGGGAGCACTTAGAGTTGTTTGAACAAATGATGGAGACTTTCCATTTGAAGGACAGCCAAAGCTGTATTCAATATGTAAAGTGGACCTTCTCCCCGGAATACTCCAGTTTCTTTGCGGGGCTGGAGGATCAAAATCATTTAAGATGGTCCAGCTATAAAGCGGCCATCTTGAAACATTTTTCTGTTCACAGAAATCCTCAAGAGGCTCGCAAGGCAGCCTACAATTTGCAATGTGGGGAGGATCAGGCCCCACAAGAATTTGTGCAGGAGTTAAAGCGTGCTTTTGCACAGACCACAAGAAGGGTGCGCACAGATAGCAGAGAATTTATAAATACGTTTTTCCATGCCTTGCCCAAATATATCATGACCCAGCTCGTGAGGGATTTTCACGAGAAAAGATCTTTAGACTGGGTCATTGAACAGGCTACCCGGATCTATGAGGTGCAGAAACCGACAGATAGCAAAAGTAATGCCCAGAAAAACCCCAAAGCCAACAGCACCCCTGCTGCTGCCAAGGTGGCAGAGGTAAAGGTCACCCCCGTTTTGGATTTGGAGATGGGGGGGCCTAAAAACCTACCTGCACCTAATAATGCTAGGCCCAGAAGGTCCTCGGGCCAGTCACAGACAGGGAGCCAAGGAGGCAGCCCCACAAATGGGGTCCCTCGCTCTCCTAATTATGTAAGTCCCCGTTACAAGGGAAATCGACCCATCCTGGGTTATGTGTGGACTCCCCCAGCCCAAGGGGGGGGTTCCAACCGAGCACCGAACCCAGGGAACTTCCCTCCAAACTTTCCACAGGAGGGCAGAAATTTACCAAACCCTGGGCAGAACTTTTTCCCCAGATATCCACCCGACTTTCAGCCCCAAAACCATCCATCCTTCTTTCCCCAATTCCCTGAGCCCAGACAACCTAATCCGGGAGAGGGGAGGCCAAGGGTGGAGGGGTACCCAAATCTTCCCAACCAGGGGTACTACCAAAGAAGGGATAGCTACCCTTCCCGGGATCAGCCCAGGGGAGAAAACAGGGCCCCGTATCAGCCTGAGCGGGTTTCCCAGTTAGAGCGCCAGGTTCAAAACATGGCGCGGGATCTGGGTCACATACTGAGGGCTCAGCAGAACCCTCAGATGGGCGTGCCGGCGCAGAACGCACCCAACTCTGGACCTGGTGCCCCAGAACAATGACGGGGGCAGCACCCCGATAACTCACCGGTTCCCAGGGAGGAGGCACAAAGGGAAGGGGGGTGTAAAGCCTTGGAGGAAGCTTCCTTCCTCACTTGTAAACAGCCCCTGGAAACCCAGGAACCGGAAACAAAATCTCTTGCCCCTGAAAGTCTGCCTCCTAAGGAGCAGAGGGGGGGTAGGAGAAACAAAAGACCCAAACAGACTCAGTTTGAGGAGGAGGTACAGGTCTTCCAATTTGAGTGAGAGGGATCCTCAGAGGATCCTGGGAAAAGGATCTTCTCCTTCAGAGAGGGGGGAACTCCTCCCAAAGAAAAATGGGTTCCTAGGGATGCAAATCCAGACTGGGGAGATGTGGAGACTGAGCTACCGCCGCCCACTATCTCATCCCAGAACCAACAGCAAGAAAATCCCCTGGTTCAAACCCATCCTGGTGACTGCCTCCAAAAAGGGGGGGGCGGCCCAGAACCGGAGCCAGGGGAACCCAAAATGGCTCTGATCTCCAGTTGCCAAATTTTTCTTTCAGATTCCCAAGGCTCTCCACAGGATTCTGCCCAAATCTCTTCGCTAGCGATGTCCAAAACCAGAAAATTAGCCCACCAGTTGTCCAAAAATGTACATTATCTGTGCCCCCTTGAGGAGAAGGAGGGAAGATACTATGCCCCGGTACAAGTACAGGGACAGGGTACAATTTTGGCACTGGTGGACACTGGATCTCAAGCTACCCTTCTGTCCAGAAGGGCCTTTGACGAACTGAATGCAGGAAGGGGAGAGAATTACCAAATTCCTCTCACCTCTCTTCCTGGGCAACTCCAGAACTTTGACGGGAAGGAAATTCCTGTCGAGGGGACGGCAGATTTGGACATTAAAATTGGGCGACACAAGTTGAAACACCCGGTCATAGTTGTGACCCCAGAGGGCACCCCTTGTTTACTAGGGAATGACCTCCTGAGAAGGTTGTCACCCCTAATAGATTGCGTAAACAAGGTCCTCTGGACCCAGACTAGTCGACCAATAAAATTAAAACGGAGTGTCAACCATGTTAGTTTAAACGGCACCTGCCACATGGTTGAACAAAAATCTGACCAAGTAGAATTTCACTTCCAGAATAGCCAAATTCCAGACGTGACAGTAATAGCAGTAGGACAACAGACTGGTGATGGAGGGTCCTCTCTATTTCTGAAAATCAACCTGCCTTCCAGTCTAAAGTGGTACTCCACGCTGGAAGGAAACACTCTGAGATTCTATACTAATCCACAATCAGAAACTCCCACTCCAATAGTCCAGAAAGATGTGAAATCAGCTCAGAGCCTGGCTGATATTTAGCAAATTGGAGAGCAGTTGTTCATCCCTGTCCAATTAAATGATGGGAAGGACTCTGTTCTCGCTCGAGTGTGTGTGAACAACGGTAAGAGCTTCATCAGCGAAGCCATGTTCCGCCAACTCCCAAAAGATCCAGCCATTCCCACATTCAAACTGATAGACAAATGGGAAATGGACCTGGAAGCGCCTAATTCCAAACATCCCCTGCCAAGCAGGTGTATGCTCAAAATCTCCATTGGCAACAAGAGCATAGTCCACAATTGTTGGGTCGTGCGAGACGTCCCTGCCGCCTTTTACTTAGGCAGTGACATTCTCAATCGCTTTGCCATTAGTTTGGACCTAATAAACTTCAAAGCTTGGTCCCGATTAGCGGATAATCCCATGGGCTTTGATGATCCAGAAAAAGCATTTAGGTCAGCTCAATTGCTACCTTATGCAGTTGAAATCCAGATTAAAGAGGAGGTCACCATCCCAGAAAGGACCCGACAATTCTCCCTGGAAGTGAAAGTTAAAAGAGGACAACATTTGAAAAACCCTGATGCTTACATACATCTAAACGCTTCTCTCCAACAGCAAGGGTTGGGGGTAAACCCAACTCCATTAGTCAACATAGAACATGACACCATTCTAATAGAGGTGGATAACAGCGACTTAAAGAGTATTACTCTAGCCGCAGGCACCATTATTGGAATGGCGGTTGATGACCGACATTTTTCCATCGACTTAGTAAATGAACTGTTAGGACCAATCCCCAAGGACTGTTTTGACAGTGACAGTGAGGACAATACAACACCAGACAGGATTTTTACCCGGCATGGGGGGAACTTCCTGGTGTACACTTCCTGCCCCTATGGTAAGGAAGATGTGACTTGTGACTTCAGGAGGGATGAGGTGATTTTCCAGGTCCATGAGGGCTGCCTTTCCCACCTGAAGCCTCCAGTCCAAATCAGCACTCTGACCAGGGACTTCTCCACCCAGCTGGAGGAGGCCGCTGAAATAGCCAAACCAGAAGTCTTTCCAGGCTTCAGGCAGATGGTGGAAGAGAGAGTCAACCTAGCTGATGCCTGTGTGACTCTGGAACAAAAGCAAAAGTTGAAACAAGTTTTCTTGGATTTCCAAGATCTCTTTGCGGTAGACTCATATGACTGTGGTCGCACCGACATCCACACCACAACAATCCCCACGGACCCTGGCATGACTCCTGTGTTTGTGAAGCAATATCGCTTGCCTCTCGCATCAATGGAGTCCCTCACTGAAATAATCAAGAACCTTGAGTCCCGGGGAATAATCCGTCCAGTCCACAGCACCTTCAATAATCCAGTGCTGGGAATATTGAAGCCAAGCGGCCAGTGGAGACTCTGCGCCGACCTCAGGGAGCTCAAAAAACGGGTCCATACTTCCCGATGGCCTCTGCCCTACATTGACCAAGGGCTGGCCCAGATTCAGGGGTCACAGGTATTCACTGCAATAGACCTGACCAATGGATACTGGACTGTGCCTGTCAGTAGGGAGGACCAATACAAACTGGCTTTTACCTTTGGGGGCCAACAGTATACATGGACCCGGACGCCCTTCGGATACCTTAACTCCGGTAATGAGTTCAATATTTTCCTACATAAGGCCATGCCCGACCTGGGTGCAAGGGGTAACCTGGCTTATGTAGATGATGTCCTCATCAAAAGTTCATCTGTGGAGGAACACATAGCGGAGATCCGTTATGTTCTGACCCAGTTGAGAGCCGCCGGAGCAAAACTTTCCTTTCAGAAAGCACAGTGGTGTAGAACCCGTGTTAATTTCTTGGGGCATGAGATTACTCCTCAGGGTCTCAGTCCCCAGGAAAAGAAAGTGGAAGCACTTCAGAAACTGAAAGACCCCACAACTCTGCGGGAACTAAGGAGCCTCCTTGGACTGACCAATTACAGCAGAAAGTTCATTGAGGGCTACGCAGAGATCACCAGACCCCTGATTCATCTCCTGAAGGGGGGGGTCAAGTGGGAATGGGGTCCAGAACAAACCGAGGCAGTAAAACAACTCAAAAGAAGCCTCTCACAAGCGCCTTGCCTAGCTTACCCTGTCAGAAACAAGGAGTTCTTCCTGGAGACGGGGTTCTCTAATACGTGCTTGACGGCAGTATTATACCAAAAGCATGACAAGGTCAATAAAGTAATCTCCTATGCGAGCAAAACTTTGTCCTCTGTGGAGGAAAAATTCAACGATTGTGAGAAGGCACTCCTGGCAACGGTGTGGGCATTGAAGAATTACCACCCGTTTATCCAGGGGGAACACATCATAGTGGAGACTCCACACCAGCCTCTGCAATATCTCCAAAGTGACAGAATCCGGGCCGGAAATGTGAGTAATTCCCGAATTACTTCCTGGATTCTGTCAATGCAAGGCTTTCCTGTGGAGGTCAGATATGGCCAAAACAAGAAGAGTCCCCTCGCGCAAGGTCTGGCTGACTTGCATGATTGTGCCAGAGAAAACTGTCTCGAGGACGAAAGTCTAAAAATAAAGGACAACACGGAGGCATACCTTAATTCCCCACACAAAGTCTTTGAAGAGGACAAGTGTGAGGGAATGCCCACTGTCTATGTGGATGGATGCTCTTACCATGTTGACAACAACGGGGAGAAAGAACTGGTGGCCGGCGTAGGGAATGCATGGGTGAATGAGTCCCCAGAACCCTCCGCTGGATACAAAATTGGTCCCCGAAGTAGTCAGGTGGCAGAATTGATGGCTGTGCATCAGGCCATCCTCACTGCTGTCCAGCATCAACTCCACGAACTGGTCATAATCACAGATTCGGATTATGTACGGAACGGGTTCGTGGAGCACCTGGTTAATTGGAAAACCAGAGGCATGTTATGTGCTAACAACAAACCCTTGAAACATGGGAAGTTGATCCAAAACATTGATGATCTGGTCACCTCGAATGAGATGACCATCTATTGGAAAAAGATCAAGGGTCATTCCAAAGTAGAGGGACCAGACCAAACTGGAAATGACTTAGCTGATCAGCTGGCCAAAACCGGGGCCATCCAAGGGGATCTAATTGAGATTGAGTCCCTGTTGGGGGAAATCCAGGTCACTGCCATCACTAGGTCCCAGACAAATGCTCACAACGACCTTTCAATTGTACAATGGAGTAAGGAGACCCCTGATGCTGATTTGATTACCGCTCAGAAGGGGGATCCAATTATTGGTAAATTTTACCAGCACCTTGAGGACCCTGAGAACTTTCCCCTGACGGATACCGATTACATTGGGAAAGAGGACCTAAGAGTGTTGATGAAGTGTCCAAAAATGTTCCGGATCCAAGACGGTTTGTTGGTAAGGAAATCCAAAGCTGGCCACGATCAGTGGGTGGTTCCTACCTCATTCCGAAGCCTGATGTTAGGTCACGCCCATGATGCGGCCACTGCCGGTCATAGGGGGTTTCACACAACATTGGAAATCTTAAGAGAGGTTGCATACTGGCCACACATGGGGCAGGACCTCGACCAATACTTGAAGGGGTGTCTTGTGTGTGCGCAATTTCAGCCATCATCCCTCACGCACCGTGCGCCTCTCCAAAAGAGGGGGATGACACTGCCATGGTCAGATTTACAAATCGACTTTGTAGGCCCTGTGATTCGCTCTGCTAGGGGGAATAAGTACATGTTGACTGTGACATGCTTGTTTACCAAGTGGGTGGAATGTCTCCCAGCCCCAAACTGCAAGGCAGAAACGGCAGCTGCCTTGATGATTAACCACATCTTTTCCCGTTTTGGTCTACCTCAAAGGATTGAGTCAGACAGAGGTAGCCACTTCACCAGTGAAGTAATGACAAAGATGTGGGAGATACTGGGGGTCAAAAGGAAGCTGCATATTGCTTATAGACCAGCTTCTTCTGGAACAGTGGAACGCTACAACCGGACAATTGTGAGCATATTAAAGAAGTTTGTGGCAGATTCTGGGCCAAGTTGGGATATCCGATTACCTCTGGTCCTAATGGCCATCAGATCTACCCCTTCATCTGCAACCAAAATGTCACCATTTGAGTTGATGACTGGGCACAAGATGGTGCTTCCTCAGCATTTGCTCTACAGGACCCAAGAGAAGTCACTGATAAATGCCTCCACTACTCATGAGTATGTGGAGAATTTAAGGAAACACCTCCAACATGCTTTTGCTTATGCTCAGCGGAATCTAGAAAGATCAGCTGATAGCATGAAGACCCATTATGACCTGAAAACTTCCAGGAAGGAATATCAGGTGGGAGACCGGGTCTATCTATACAACTTCCAAAGGAACCAGGCCAAGCAGCGCAAATTTTTGCCTACATGGAAAGGACCCTTTGAGATCATCGACAAGATCTCCCCTGTGGCCTACAAAATCCACATCCCCAAAGGTCCTTTGGCAGCGGGGGAAGACAAGTGGGTCCACATAAACCAGTTGAAATGTTGCCATCCCAGGCACACTCTGCAACAACTGGAGGAATCCTCTGGAATCCTAGCGGGTACTGTCTCAGACTAATTCAGTTCCAATCATAAAACATACCACATCTAGTCTCTAAAATATTGTGATTTGCATGAAACTGTCTCTTAGTTATACTGTTTTTTTTCAAAATAAGAATGTAATGTTTCGTTATGATGAAATGCATATGCTGCCCCACTATCTCAACAGTGGTGGAAAAATGTCTATGGATAGGTATTGCCGCTCTTCCTTTGTCGTCCTAGGAGAAAGAAAACATGGAGAATGACCAAGGAGGATGATCCGGAGACTGGGAGGATGACGCAAGGTGGCCCGGGGTACCGCCCAATATTCCCATCAGGACCGGCGAGGAGAACCGATCGACCAGTACCGGATGGAGGAAGAGATGCTGAACTGGCCATCCACCGGAAGAAGATGAGAACTACATCCCAGATCTTGCGAGTCCCATCAGTGAAACCGAATGGCCATCGCAAGAGGGGGGCTTGTGGGATGTATTTACCCATGCATCCGAGCCCTACCTCTAAACTGTGCAGTACTGACATGAAAACATCATGATGGCCAGAGCTTCCCAGAAAATGCACAGGGAAATGCATGAAGAATAGGCTGCCACTCATTTTTGCCGATGTTATGGGCACAGAAGGACACTGCCTAAAACCACCATTGGACTACCCACACAGTAGTCTGAAACCATTGGGAATGGCAATACTGATTGCCAAAAGCAAACCCATAACTGTTGGGAATTCATTTTCTTAAATCCCAAAAATGGGTGCAGTACCAGTACTCACCACTATCCAAAAGCCGGCATTTTAAAACAACACCAGATTTTACTTTTTGCAAAACTGAATAAATGAACCCAAAACAGGCCAAAGAAAGACTTACTGAGAGGTGGATACAATCTAAAGTTATATTCTGAAGTGACTTGAAGGTTTATAACAAGACTGGCTGAGCTGTGATTTCAGCAGTTTAAGTAAATGTGGACTGAAAGACACTACAAATCTAAATGTTTAAAAGAAATGAGTGACCTACTTTGAGTGTCACATAGGTTGCAATTGTTTAAATGTCATAGTTTTAAACTTAGAATCAGCATTCTAGCTGCATATGTAAAAATGTTCAGTTTTATTTGAATGCAGAAAACTGGGGAACAAAAAGTGACATTTTATCTGAAACTTGGCTTAAGGAACTGAATTCTGCCTGGCAACTACCCCCCATCAGGAGTGAAACTTGAGTCACAGCTGTGTTCCCAGGCCCATCTGCCTTTTGCTGGCCACACTAAGGATATGCCATCTCTCTGATAATTGAATTAAGGGGAGCCCCACAGAATACAGGAGCTCTGAACAAAGCCCTGTCCTGACTCAGGCAAATGTTTTATTGGCGGGAGTCGTAAATGGAGCTTCCTCTTGGTAGAAGCTGGGAGGGGCAGGGTCTCTGAGCTTGGCAGAAACTGGAAAGACTGGTTTCTGTACCATGTGACATGAAAAGACACACCTCTATAGCCAGAATATGGTTTTAGAAAAAGATGAATAACTCATAGAGCGGACATGTGAGAATTGTATAAATGACACCATAATTCTTGTGATTTTTCTGCCCACATTTTATGAGGTTTTTCGAACCGGTGGCATGTTCAGGGGGGTTTTAGCGGAAAAGAGGATATTACTCAAAATGTGTGCATGTGAAAAATCTGACACTTCATCAACTAATGTCCATACTCCTTGCGCACATGTGTGTAAATTTGGGTTAATGTCCGAAATTGCGAAACCAGTTAAAAAGTGAAATATGTGCCATTTTTGAATGCAAGCCCCCAGGAAGAGCAGAGTTTGAACAGGAGATACCTCCTGTAATGCATGATGGGTGCATATGATTTTAAAACAACATGTACTTCTGCAAATATGTCTTTGGTTCAAATCTAGATTTGTGTGCAAGTTGACAGGAGGAGTGGACTTTCTGCAGGCTGTAAAATGACATCACTCTGACACAACCTAGCTCCCCCAATCAAGTGAGAAATGGAAGTTTGACCAATTAGAAGCTGAGAGAGAGGTAGGGTCAGTGATGCTAGAACACACCCACATTCTAAACACATAAAAGCAGAGAGACAGGACAGATAGGGACTTTCAAATCCATTTGCAGCTGGAAGCTCTGCCGGGAAAATCCATACTTTACCTCCATCAATCTCCAGAGAAAGCTGTGCAGAAAGATCCAGACTTTAAATCCCTCAATCTTCAGAATCCAGAGAGAGAGCTGATCCAGATCACTGTGAAGTGCAGAGACCAGAGTCCCGTCTAAAACCTGACCAGATCCATGGCGAGGCCCATTTCACTCAAGAATATAGTGTGAGTACCTAGAAAACTGTGCAGAACCAATCTCCTAGTTAAAATAATATAATTCAATCTAGCTTAATCTAAGTAGAACTGTCTCCTAACTGTCATCTGTCATTTGTAAAGCTGTCACTTGTCATTTGCTAGTTGCAAGCTGCACTTGTCTTTTTGAACTTTACAATTTCAAATCTGAAAAACGACCTTCACAAAATCGCTCATATCTCCGCGACCGTTTGTGCTAGAGACTTGCAGTAAATTTTATCTGGAAGCTGAGATCCTAGGCTTTACTAGGACCCCAAAACGATAGTGATAGTCCTTGTAGTTCTTCTGTAATAGCGCCCGGCGCATTCGCGAATTTTACCGCGATTTGCAAATTTCTCCACGTGTAAAAAAACCTGCTGCTGCTTGCCTTCCATTTGCCAGAAATTCGTTTAACCTGCTAATCATTCCTGAATCATTGCAAGAGTGAGCCTGGACTGATATTAACTAGATACCACTCACCCTGAACCTCTGAAAGGGAATTAAAAGCATTTCCAGCATATTTCTCATCCATTGCTAGCACATATAAAAGCATTTGGGCCTGTGTTTTCAAAACTCCTATCTGTTTTCTTTAAGCGTGCTTGGGGGGGATTGAACTGAATTACATTGATTGCATTTCTGAGAACTGTGTGCTTTCCTCCCATTTCCTTGCATTGCATAAAGAGGGGGGGAGTGAATAGCCAGAGAAAAGTGATTACATTGTTTGGTTGAAATCATATTGAGTATTTTCTGTACTGCATTCATTGAATATTGCATCCACCTGAGCTTACATAAAGCATTCTGTACCACCTTCTTCTTTTGTTCCTATTCACCTGTGTGCTACCTTATCCATTTCATGTCAACTCCTTATTGATTATAGAGAAGCGTGTTGGTGCCAGATTCTCTGTTGTTAATCTTTATCATATCAGATTAAGTGTGCTATTCAATTATTAATTTATTATAAAGCGTGATATATATATATATTGTTTAAGTTATCAAATAAACCTTTAAACTTGCAAAACAGAACTACTTCTTGGCTCAGTGGGGTCAGGGGGATTCCAAGGGAGGGGTGTTATATAGGGGTAGTCATCCAGAACGCATGAACTGGACATAAAGATATATCAATAAGGGTTTTCATTCAGTATTCTAGACTAGGCGTTGACTTAGCTGTAGTGCTGAATTGAATCCTCTTACAGGAGAACGCGCGTGCTCGCGCACTCGTAATCACCCGCTATTAGCGGGTTCATACGAGCACGGATCCGCTCATTCCGGCATGCCGGTAATGATCCCGCTTTTACCGGGCTACTCGTAATGAGGCCCAATGTACTTAAAAGGGCCTAGAAATGGTGATAGTTTGTGGTATTTTCTTTTACTTGTTGAAGAATGCCCCTAAGGCACATACATAATGATTTGAATCTCGAAGGTGCATCCATTTTATCATGGTAGTTAGTAAGAGGCAGGAATTTTACGAAGCAGTCTCCATGTTTTCAGTTTACTGTAGGGAAATCATCTAGGAGTTGCAGAGATAAGTGCACACAGGTACGGGTGTTATGAAGTCTACAATAGCATAGCCCCTTTATACACAATTTAGTTATTAAATATTTGGATTTCTGTACACAAATGGACTGGTGGTTGGGGAGGATGGCAATGGATTGTGTTTTTAAAGATGGCCACCGGCCCATTTCCCGTTCCTGCGTGATGACGTAATTTCCGGGTCCATTTTTTGCGAACACGGTATTACCATGGTGGTATTACCGTGCCGGTATTAAGGGGTTGGTATGAGGCAGTACCGCTATGGGCGGGTCCCGCGATGCCGGTATAGGGAGGTTGGAGGTCCTTTAGCGGCATGGCTGTATTGTCATTACCGGCATGGGAGAACGCGCGTGCTCGCGCACTCGTAATCACCCGCTATTAGCGGGTTCATACGAGCATGGATCCGCTCATTCCGGCATGCCGGTAATGAACCCGCTTTTACCGGGCTACTCGTAATGAGGCCCAATGTACTTAAAAGGGCCTAGAAATGGTGATAGTTTGTGGTATTTTCTTTTACTTGTTGAAGAATGCCCCTAAGGCACATACATAATGATTTGAATCTCAAAGGTGCATCCATTTTATCATGGTAGTTAGTAAGAGGCAGGAATTTTACGAAGCAGTCTCCATGTTTTCAGTTTACTGTAGGGAAATCATCTAGGATCCTGTGGAGTTGCAGAGATAAGTGCACACAGGTACGGTGTTATAATGTCTACAATAGCATAGCCCCTTTATACACAATTTAGTTATTAAATATTTGGATTTCTGTATTTATTTATAAAAAACATTTTATACTATAGCCAAGACACAAATGGATACTACAATTAAGTGCCACTCTCAGAAGGTAAACTCAGGGACGTGCATTTAGTCAATGGAAAACACACTGTGAAGTACATGGGGCAGAAAGAGTACTTCTGCGGCACGAGGCAGTAGTCGGTGGACCCTAGAACATGACAGCCTGGTCATGATGAGGACGGCCAGTACAGACAGTCTGAAACTGCAGTCAGGCAAGACCTGCCCTAAGGGTAGGTGAAAAGAAACCATTTGTGTGAGCAATAATTGTATATAGCGCGCGCCAGACCCGAAGTTTATCACGGCGCGAGAACAAGAATACTTTAAGCTTACGTGGTAAAAAGGTCACATAGGCACAAAGATATTTATTTATTTATTTATTTATTTATTCGCATTTGTTAAGCGCACAGAATCAGCCCTGAGGCATCGTGGCGCTGGTTACAGAATAGCGCTGGTTACAGGGAAAGCGCGTCTTAGTTACAGCATACAGAGGCATACATGCATACAGTTTGGGCAGTAGCAATAGTTAGCAGTGTGTGCCTGAATGGCAGTAGGTAGAGGAATTTTAGTTAAAGAGAGAGGTTTTGAGTTTTTTTCTAAACGCTGTGAGGGAGCCTTCTGCTCTTAGAGCGTGGGGGAGATTATTCCAAAGTTTTGGTGCTATGTAGGGGAAACCCAGCCTCCCGGCTGTAACCTTGTGGATGCGTGGTACAGTGAGTTGGTTAGTGTAGCAGAGTCTGGTAGGTCTGGATGAGGTCTGTCTGAGAATGGTGTCTGAGAGATATGATGGTGCAGTGTGGTGGATACATTTGTGGGTAGTAGTCAGTACCTTGAAGGTGATGCGTTCTTTGACAGGGAGCCAGTGAACTGATTGCCTTGCCAGTGAGATGTGGTCCCTTTTGGAGATGTTTAGTGCTGCTCTTAGAGCGTTATTTTGGGTGACCTGGAGTTTGTTTAGGTTTTTTTCAGAGGTGCCGGCTAGAAGTGCATTGCAATAGTCAAGTTTAGCGCCTATGGTAGCTCTTGCTATTGAAAGGCAGTTTTCTTTGGAAAGGAATGGTTTAATGGCGTTGATGAGTTTAGTGCTTAGTGCAGATGCGGAGACAATGGCACTAACTTGTTTGTCCATGGACAGGGTTGCATCAATGTAGACCCCTAGCGTTTTCACAGAGGATAGGACTGGGATAGTGCAGTTGTCGATGTTGAAATTGGCATAGCAGCTGTCTAGCCTGGCCAGTGTGGATTTTTGGCCGAGGATAAGGATTTCAGTCTTATCCCCGTTAAGACATAGGCCGTTAGTGGCCATCCAGGCTTGAATGGTGGCATATATGAGTTTTAGAGCTAGGGCGTCTTTGTGGTATGAGCCTGATAGAGGGAGGAGCACTTGGGTGTCGTCGGCGTAGTTGGTGTAGGCAATCCCAAGTGCATCAAGTTTCTCGAATAGGGGCTTAGTGAATAGATTGTAAAGCGTAGGTGCTGTACAGGAGCCTTGAGGGACACCGCAGTGTATTATGGATGGTGTTGCGCTCGAAATGTTTGAAAAGACTTTCATGGCCCTCCCTTCAAGAAATGAGGTTATCCAGGAGGTGGCTTGGTCAGAGAAATGTGCGGAGTGGGAGAGGTGTGAGGTGAGGGTCTTGTGGTCCACTAGGTCGAATGCCGCAGAGAGGTCGAGGAGAAGTAAAAGGGCGGGTTTACCTTTGTCCAATATCTTGGTTATTTGGTTTTTTAGGTCCAGCAAAGCAGTCTCTGTTCCATGACCTTTGCGGAAGCCTGACTGTCTGGTGCCTAGGATGGAGTTAGATTCGAGGTATAGTTGGATTTGGCTGTGTGCCACTTTATCTAGAATCTTGAGAAGGAAGGGGACAGTTGTTATAGGTCTGTAATTGTTAGGCATCGTGGGGTCGAGAGTGGGCTTTTTTAGAAGTGGGCGCACCCAGGCTTCTTTAAGACTGTCTGGGACAGAGCAGGACTTGAATGAGGCATTAATGAATGCGGTAATGATTGGGGCAAGTGGTTCAGCGCAGTCCTTGATTAATTTAGGGGGGCATGTATCGGCTTTGCAAGTCGATGGTTTCAGATGTTTCAGTATGTCCAGGACTTCTAGTTCTGAAACTTCTTTAAAGGCAAATTTGGGAATGTTAGTGGTTTTGCTATGGGATTGGGAATCTAAGTGTCGACTCTGTTTTGGCAAGGTATTGTAGTGGTCGCGGATTTTGTTTTGTAAGAGGTCTATTTTGTTGAGCATGGCGGCTTGGATACTGTTGCACCAGCCTTCATCCTTGATGATCTCGTCAGAGGAAGTGGGAGGCACTGTGAGCTCTTTAAAGATAGAGAAGAGTTCTCTTGAGTGGCACTTTGAGTCTAGTATTCGACGGTTGTATGATTCAGATTTGGCATTGAAGATGGCGGTTTTGTATTTTTTTGCAGTGACTTTGAATAAGTCTTTGGTGATGTCGCATGGGTTGGCCTGCCAGTTTTTAAGTGCTTGGCGCTTTTTGTCACGCAGAGCTTGGAGGTCCTCTGTGAACCATGCGTTTGAGTGGAAGGATTTTTTTTCTTTTTTCTCTTCTAGAGGAGCGATGGAGTTTATAGCATTGGTGAGCGTATCCTTGAGTATGTCTGCTAGGATGTTAGGATCTTGAGGGAAAGGAGGGGCGAGGCATGGGGTGTTGAGAAGGGGGAGTAGATTGTCTGCAGTTAACTTTTTGGAGCTTCTGGCTAGGGTGGCGGATTTATGTACTGGTGTTTTTCTGGTAGGTAACGTAGGGATAGAGAATTGTATGCAGCTGTGATCTGTCCAAGGGAGGAGTGTGTTGGATGTGATAGAGGAGTTACAGTTATGGTCGGCCAGCCAGTCAAGAGTTCTGCCTTTGGAGTGGGTGGGTGACAGGATTTTTTGTGTGAAGTCTAGGTTGGAGAGGTCCTTGAGGAAGGAGGTTGCTGTTTTGTCCTTTGGGTCATTATAGCCTAGGTTAAGATCACCTAGGAGTAAGGTTTTGGTGGATTTTTTTAGGTTTTCGCTGAGAATATGCGTGATTTGCCCTTGAAAATCGGTTGGGAGTCCTGGAGGCCGGTAGATGACGTGAATGTTAATGGTGTTGTTGTGAGAGAGGGATAGTTTGGCCGATAGTATGTCTGCATTCCCTTCCCATGTGTGGGGTGTGGGCCTGATATGGTGGATGTCTTTATAGATTATGGCAACCCCTCCCCCTGATTTTGTAGGTCTGTCTTGTCTAAGGATGGAGTAGCCTACTGGTACAGCTAGGGTAATGGCGGGGCCTGAGGCTTCATGCAGCCAAGTCTCTGTGATGGCTAGCAGATCTAGGTCGAAGCTGGAGATGAGCTCGTTGATTTCTAAGGCATGGGCAGTGAGCGATCGAGTGTTAAGTAATGCGCATTTGAGTGTAGGTGCTACCTGACTTCTGTTGGGAGGCCGCTGTTTCGTTTGTTTTTTCAGCTTGAAGTTGGGTGGGGTGGATGGTATAGTGGTGGGTGTGAGGTTGGAACACGGTGTGGGGATGTGGGGAATCCTACCCACAAAGTTGTGAGAGACAGATGTGCGAGAACCTAATCTATAGTTTCTGAGTGATGCTGGGATGTGTTGCGATGAGAAGGACCTAGGTAGTGTGCGTGTCCTCAGTCTGCACAGTCTGGTGCAGCTATTAGGTGTAGAGGTGTGAGGATGCGCGGTGTTGGGGCTGGGGTGAGGTGTCGAATTTGTGTTGGACTGCATCATGATGCTGGGGCTAGGTAAGCACGAGTGTAGATAGTGTCGTTCATATATTGCATTGGCGAGGAGTGCGCCTATGAGTAGTAGTGTGCTAATCTGGTGGTGCAGCCCTGGTAGCATGCTGGAATACTCTGTAGTGCACGTGGAGGGAGGCGAGACTGAGCAGCGATAGTTCTAGTAGTGCAAGGCGCTAGTTGCCTAGAGGATGTCAGAATATAGTGGTCTCTGGGCGACCATAAAGGCACTACGCAATAATACAGTGGTCTATGGGCGACCATAAGGCACTACGCAATAATACAGTGGTCTCTGGGCGACCATAAGGCACTACACAATACTACAGTGGTCTCTGGGCGACCATAAGGCACTACGCAATAATACAGTGGTCTCTGGGCGACCATAAGGCACTACACAATACTACAGTGGTCTCTGGGCGACCATAAGGCACTACGCAATAATACAGTGGTCTCTGGGCGACCATAAGGCACTACGCAATAATACAGTGGTCTCTGGGCGACCAAAAGGCACTACGCAATAATACAGTGGTCTCTGGGCGACCATAAGGTACTACGCAATAATACAGTGGTCTCTGGGCGACCATAAGGCACTACGCAATAATACAGTGGTCTCTGGGCGACCATAAGGCACTACGCAATAATACAGTGGTCTCTGGGCGCCAGAGCCTCGCTCTGGTGCCGCTATGCGCCCGCCATTGCTGGGCCAGGCGGAAGAATCTGACGAGGTCGGGCGAGACTCAAGAAGCGTTACGCCTCAGAACTCGCCGTACAGCTGGCAATAATGAGTGTGCACGATGGGCATACCTGGCTGTGAAAAGATGTCAACCCTCGCCTTTGAGGGAGTTCGATGAGGCAGGGTGATCTAAGCACGGCCGAACCGTGTGTAGCAGAAGATGCTCCTCGGCTCAGGGGCTAGTCAATACAAAAGTATAGCACATAAAGCATATGCATTTACGTTTGTGGATCCACGGCTGATGAGTAGGGTCCAGTTGGGTTAGCAAGCTCAGTACTGAGAGGAGCAGGTAGTGCTGGAGCTACAGATCGTTTTCTTTCAGCCATTTGCTAAAGTTTAATCTAAAGTGTGAGTAGTTTTTACATTAAAAGAATGAGAAATAGTGTATATTAACTATACGGATAGCATTGTCTTTGAACGGACAGCAGTCTTTCATTGGCCAATGAGTGAGCAGAGCCAGTCTCGACTCAGAATTCTAAAAGCGCTCAGAGCTACCACATCTCCTTGGCATGTGCATATTTCCTGTATTTGCTTGTTTGCCAGCTCAAATGGAACGTTCTTGTTGCACACCATTCTCCCTGCAAGCTGATGTTCTCTTATACTTAACATTGAGTTGCTTTTCAGTCTTACTGGCACCTGGAAACAGAGGAGGATGCCTCTTCCTCTGACCTGTTACTGCCCTGGAGGTACACCTGACATGTGGATGCTTTAATTAATTAACTTTATTTTTTATCATAAAACATTGTGTAGCACTGTTGACCACGTTCAAATGTACATGATTTTACATTCAGCCTCACTCTTTTTTTCAACAGCTTTCAAGTCATATACTTTGTCTATCAAAAATGTATAGTTGTGGCACCCTCACCCTGAGTTTGGGATTTGGTACATACTCCCTGACACCCCTCACCCCATATCAGTCCTTGGTATATTCCCAAACCCCTGAACATTGAAGCCATGCCCCGGTTTGGCACATCTGCCGCTTTCAGGGTGTCCTTTCCAGCATCCAGTTGTGCTCTGAGTTAGACCCTGCCCCGAGGCCTTGTTACTGGGTGCTTTGCCCTGTTTCTTTAAGTTGTGTTTTCCTTCTGTGAAATATATGAAGCAGTTTATTTGACAGTGGCAACTAGTGAGCTTTTTCAAATACAGTGTTCAGTTCTAAGAATGATCTTGTGTGTGAAGGCTTAACTCATCCTGGTTGAATCAGTTTCCATGTTGAAGTTAAAGTGTGCAGACTTCATTTGAATAGTTTCAGCTGCCTCAGTATACAGAATACCCCTGCATATTTTGAACTCTCTGTATTTCTTCCACCTGTGCAATAGTCAACCTCATTTAAATGACTCCCCATTGATTAGTGTAAATATCACTTTCATATCATCTCATCCATGTCAGAATAAGATGCAATTGTTCTGCCTTGATGTATATCATTCGCTTTTACCTTGCAAATTATTCTTCCTTGTGTATCGTTTGCACTTTTTGCATGTCATTCTATCATGTCGAATAGTATTTGTATTTACTTTGTGTTAAATTATGTCATTTCATTTTTACTAAACCTAATTTCTGACCAGGATCCCTGATGTCATTAATCATTGGGCCTCATTACGGGTCCGGCGGTAACCGTGCCGGTAAAATCGGCAAGTAGCCGGCGGATCTGTAAACAGTTACCAGCACCTGGCTTGCCGGTAACACCGGGGTATTACAAACCCGGCGCCCGGAAAGTCAGGCTCCGATAATATGTTCTGCCCCATTCCCATAGAGTCCTGTAGGACTCTATGGGAATGGGGACCACGGAAACACCGGCTTACGTGAAAGTATGCGCCCACCAGACTTGTACTTTGACGTTCCGGAAACAACGGTGCCAGTAAGCTTACCGGCACCATTGTTTCCGGACCAGAAAGGTTAGAATGAGGCCCATTGTGTTGGTTCTGCAGTCATTATTGGTTTCAAAGTAATCCCCCTACTACCTCTCTTCATTGTGAATGTGTTCAATGTACTCTTTTATTTTGCATTCGTTTTTTTATTGCACAGTGTATTGCTGGTTGTGCGCCAAGGTCCTCAATAACCAATCTACTTATTCCCCTCCTCCAAGTGGCCCCCCTGGTGAGGTTTGCCCAGTAGCTGTCACATTCTATGTTGAAACTCAGGAACATTCATCAGGTTATTGCGTTTTCATTCAGTGCTAATTTTATGGAGGCACTCAGTAGTAAGTACCCAGGTTGGTCCAGGCCCTCACACCGTGAAGGCCCGTCAAATAATCTGCACCTGTTACATAAACATCTGAAACAAACAACTCAAACTAGCACCGCAAGAGCTGCAACCCCCTTTGAACCCCCTATGGAAAGGCTGTCTTTTGGCCTGGCAACACAGCATCTAGTTTTCCGCATTAGCTTTAAGCAAGAATGACAGTTGTCGTAATGCGTTTTTCAGGAATGAATTTCTGGTGTATCACCAACCCTCTATAACATATTCACAAAGCCGCTCTTTGACAGAATGGATCATCTGGGTATCGCCTACACCAACTATGCAGACGATACCCAGATCCTCCTTCCGCTTTCAGGAGATTACGTCGTGGATCTGGCCTTAGTGAATAAAATTTACAGCATCGTTCAGGCAAGGATGGCCACACACGGCTTATGCCTGAACGACGACAAAACTGAGCTCATAATCCTAGGCACCCCGACATACATAACTAAACTTAACACTGACTATGCAAGCTTCATTATCGATGGGAACAATATCAAAGTAGCAAAGGAAGTCAAGACCCTAGGCTTTTACCTTGACGCCACCTTAAACTTTGGCAAACAAGTCAACTCCCTAGCCTCTTCTACAGCATATACTTGCAAACTCATTAGAGCCAGCAAGCAATTCCTCTCTACAGACAGCTGCATCACGCTTGCCAGAGCCCTTATACTGTCCAAACTGGACTACTGTAATGGTCTCTACATTGGGGCTAACAAACAGACTATCCAAAAAATCCAGGTCCTACAGATTAATGCCCTGAGAACCGCGCTTAAGATCAACAGGAAAGAGCATATCTCCTCTATAAGAAGAGAATATAAATGGCTATCCACTCAGGACAAAATCCAACTCAAAATTGCCTCCCTTACTCACAAGTGCCTCAATACCATGGCACCACCCTACCTCATGGACATGCTACACTTAAGAACCTCACCTAGACCAACAAGAATGGTCAATGCAAATTGCCTCTATGTCCCTCACTTTAAACGTGCCACTATTGGAGGACATAGCTTCGCAGTCAAAGCAGCACAGCTTTGGAACTCCCTACCACATGACATAAGAGAACCCCAGCCCTTTGCGAAATTCAGGCAGAATTTGACCAAGTGGCTGAGAGCTAATGACATCTAACTAATCCGACCTGCTTCACCTGACTGTCCCTACTAGTGATCCACCTGCATGCCCCAGCTCTGATACCACGTTCTGTATTTTACACCATTGTATATTACTGTACTTATTCCACTGTATATCACCTCCACATTGTTAAATATTCCTGTACCCTTATCACCTCTTGTCTGGACCTAGCTCCAGCCCTGCTCATTCTTGCTTATTGTATACTGCATTATGACCATGCACATGTACCTGTATATATTTTATTTATTGCAGAATGTACTATGATTATGTAGATGTATGTATGATTACTATGATTATGTAGATGTACCTGTAACAAAGTTGATCATATTCTTGTCTTGTGCGCCCTGATGCTCCAGGGCTTGGCGCACCCTACAAATAATAAACTAAACTAAACTAAGAATTACATCCCTCCAGTTTTAGGAGTATGCGTGATGAAATGGTTAAATTGCTGAATTCGCACTCACAGTTCCCAGTATGGCCATATTGTGTGATCCTTGGCAAATGGCTTTATCTTCCTACCTGACAGAAGATCAGCTGATAGCTGGTTAAATGCCATTATTAAACACTATGGGCCAGATTAAGGCTACACCAACCAAAGCGACCATGAAGATACGCAAATATCATTTGGAAACAGTTTTAAAAACATTCCTTCCCACTATACCTTTCTTTGATTCTTTTTTAATTTTGGGATCTGGGTGGCACTTTATCACCACTTATAAGGCTGCGGACATTACAGATTTAAGTAGGGGCACCGAGGGGTGATATGATGAATGCACTGATTGTTTGTTGAAGAGTGTCAATATCTGGTGCCAGCAGCACCATGCTCCAGTCCCATTTATCTCACTCCTCTGATACCTCTCTTCTTTGGGAGGCCACAAACTGCTGGCCTGAAAGGATTGCTCTTGCAATCTTGCCCCCCTGTACAAGCCCAAGGAATGCCTTTAAAGGAGAAGGGCAATGGGAGAAAGCAGAGAGGCTGCATTCCTCCACCGTCACATTTATCAATGGCGTCTTGCTGGTGTAACCTCTTTTAGCCGCCTTCACCTCCTTTACAGAGGCAGAGAAGGCTGGCAGATAAGGCCACAATATACTGGGAGAACGATGGGAATACATGGGCATATGAAAGGCTAGGAAAATGGCTGATACCACCGCCCCTGGTGCCATGGGTCGTTTAGAAGCGAGACAAATGTCCTTTCTTAAGAGACTTTGCAGGATCACAGTGGGCACTGGAGTTGTAAGGCTTAACCCCTTGACAATATGTCCAAGACCTCCTTGGGTATGACTCCCCCACTAAGCTAGCAACCTCCTGAGAAGCCTAGATCTTGACCAGCTCTCTGTACCTTGATTTTCTTTTTCCATGTAAACTGTAACTCCCTATTATTGTCTCTGTGCTCCTTGTTGAATTTGACCACCTCCACCTCTGTCTGCCTTTCTCTCTTCTTTTCCTCTCAATTTTCTGCAACACTCTATTCTTTTCCTCCCCCATCCCCCACAATCTCGTCCTCTCCTGATCGCTTGTAGTGGTCAGAAGCTTCTCCTCTCTCACCGCCTGCTTCTTTTTCACCTATTCCTCTGCTTCTTTTCCCCTGTTTATTCTTTCTCTGCCTTTTTCAGCTCCAGTACTCCTCCTTCTCACATTGTCCAATTGACTGCTCCTTCATGTCTTTGTCACTTTTCTCCTCTTCACTTTCTTCATGGTCTACTCTTGTTAAGATATACCCAAGTACATGAGTAAGAGAAAAAACTCAATAATAGAGCAATTCCAAATGCACGAGAAAACCCAGCTTTATTAAAATACAAATGGCCACTGGGAGTGCGTACAAAAGTCAATCTCAAAATGGCATTGAGAACAACAGAGTTTTAAACTAGATAATCGTCATAGCTGATATCATAAACACCTCTGCTCTCTCACTGATTGGTTAGTGGAATATAGAACATATAGTTATTCATTGGTGAACCATTTACTATTGGTTCTTCTACAACTATTAACTCCTCCTAGATACATACTTCTACAAATGATACATTTCCATCTACCATGCCATTGGTTGGCACTCTATCACACTCAGTGGTCGAAGTGTACGAAAAGAAGTAGTGGAACTATATTCCCTGCTGGTCTGCCCCACTCCCCACAAATCCCATCCCTGCATCCCCTCCCACACACAATCCAAACTCCCAAACAAACACACCTGCCATTTATGGGAATGTGCAGTGGAGTGTACTGAAGTGCAAGCTACAACTTCTTTCTACACTTTTATTTTAAAACTAAACCATTCCAGAACGGTTGCGTTTTCAAATAAAAGTATAGGAACAGTGAAACTTAAAAATAAAAAGTATGGAAACACTGCTCCCGCCCACTTCGACCCCTGATCACACTAGTCGGTAAGAAGAACGCAGTTCCATTGGTTAGTCATTTGCTCATCCGACCTCGAGCACTTTTATGCCGTGACAAGGTATGTGTTGGGGAAGGAGAGGTAGGAAAACCGCTATGATCCAATTTAAAGAAGTTACGCCCTTCTCGTTCCCCTGAGGCCTTATCTGCCAGTCTGCTCGTGGCCTTGGCATATCGTCTCTATGTCTGGATGCCCTAACAAAATGGCTTCAACCATGTGGTAGAGGACCACTGTTCAGTGCCCAATTTCATCCATTTATTGAATTTTCTGCTATTCTTGTATGTGTGTGCTCTCATCCGACGGACACTCGGGAGCTGTATATTCATTTGTTATGGGATCAATTGGCATGGTAGCTACTTGCACCTGGCATTCAATGATATGTCTATTTCACACTGTGACCAAATGAAACTAATTAACTTTACTAATTGCATTCTGTGTACCCTGGAAAACATTATTTGGTGTGGCTTCAGCTTCTGAGCAAACTCCCCTCGGTACACCGACCTTGATGCATGGCTGCTGTCTGAGCCTTGTGTGGCCTGGAACCTTTGTGTTAAGCAGTTTTACGTCTGGATGCAAAATTTCAGAATTGACGCCTTGTAGGGTTTGGTCTGAGTAATGGCAGTACTTTGCTCTTTCTCCTCCATGTTGGTGTTCATTGTGTCTTTGAATGCCACCATTAAATGATTCCATTCCCGTGTATGCTGCAACCTCTCCCTACCTGTCTATCTCTATACTAATTGTATAAATCTGTCTAGGTATTCTGTATAACCTTTCCCAACTTCTGTGAACTCACAATACTTCTCATCCTACTTGTGTCGCACAACCTATTCTACTCTGCGGCTGCACGACCATTGGTCTTTTACTGAACATTTCTCAGCTTGTAATTTCGTTTACGGTCGGGAACGGGTGGGCGCGTGGCCAGACCCAGTGCAACTCTCATCTCCATTATCACCCCCCTCTCTGACCACACCTTCCTTTTCTTTCATTCTGTCGTATTCATATGAAGAGGGATGGGGAAGCCTACCCCTCCTGCCCCTCCTACAAAATTCATGAAATGAAGGAAGGCCAGGAAACACCGCAATCCCCCATGCTATTTTTGACGAATTCCCAATGGACCAATGGTTGACAAATATGCGAGAGATACCCCCTCAGCCAGCCATACGCCCACAACCAGCCCTACAGACCAGCATCCCGTTCAATGACTGAAAATATTGTGCTAAAATGGCCACCATGGAAAGGGAAGGTGGGGCATGGAGCCCCTCTTCCCTTTCTGTTGCGGCTGGAGAATCTGGGAAGATGTGGCGGCAGCCTTCACCGCTGCAAAACAGGTAAATTCGGTTGGGGAGGGGGGTTGGAAATTGTTTAAAAAAAGGTGACAGAGGGTGGGAGGAAGATGGCGGCTGGGGGAACCAGCCGCCAAACAGCTTGGAACCCGGCTGAGATTTCAGCCGTGTTTCTAGCCACCTGATTGGCTGGTTCCCCGTGCCAGGTGCTAATGATATCACAAATAGCTTGTAATAAGAACCTTAATTGCAAGCTTTCTTACTGTATTACAGGTTACCTGCGTATATTGTAAGAAAATAAAAACAGAAGCTTTACTTGCCCTACCCTGCCCCGTGCATATTCTAACTGTAGATGCTTAAAAAATGGAGTAGGTTTCCTGCTTTGGTAAACAGTGCAGAAATAACATTGGTGATTGGTCAGCCTGAATAGAACATTGCTCAGACAACTGCATTATTATGCGCCTCTCCTCGGGCTCAGCAGCCGCAGCACGTCTCTACCTGAGGATCCAAAACGCATACAATAGTGTGCTGTGCAGAATAGCTCTCATAGCAACGGTTGCTGGGCAATGCTCCGGTGCTGCGATGGCGTGACAATACCGAGGATGAGAGGCTCTTCAGGTCAGAAAGCAGGGGAACAAAATCAACACGGTTCCATGCAGCAAAATACTACGAGCCTAATTCACAGAGCGTTTTCCAGTGGGGTTTTGCCATTATAAAACGCTTCTGTGAATTAGGCCCTCCATGTACTGCAAATGTTCATGGTTAGAGCGTCCATGATCTTCAGCAAAGCCTCACATCTTTAACTATTTCCTTGATGTGACTGCAGGGAATAGTTGGGTCCCCGACTAATCCCCTACTCCTCTAGTGGTTAGTCCCCTGACTACTTATTGCTGGCAGCGATACAACCACACCTAAATGTACCACTACATGGCCTCTGCCTGCTCAACAACTCGGTCCCTCTGAAATCACTAGGTACCAACATGAGCTCTGCTACTCCGTTCACTGACATGTTTGTAGCATTCTCCACTTCCTCAACTGACCCAGTGAAGTGAAAAGGACCAGGAATATGTTGTCCAATGCCTAATATAACAGACGTCTACTGACCCGCCTGTGTGCATGTCATGGGTTTAGCTATTCTGGCACATGCAACATGGATTCCAGAAATGTTTCACTAATTGCACAAAACGTGTTCCTCACTTCTTGCAAAACCTCAAACCTTCTTGCAAGATATGCTCCTCACATTCTGCAAAAGATACAGAGCCTGAATCATGCGCAGGGAAAAGGGGACTTGCGCTTAAAATCTCACGCAAATCCCTGTTTGTCGATTCATGGAATTGAACGTGCGGTACTTGCGTAGCGTTCGTGCAGGCTTGGGACGCCTGTGCGAGCTGTCAAGGGTGTTGCGTGAGACTCCACGCAGGTTGTGGGAGAGGCCTGCGCAGAGGGCGGATACTTGAGCGGAACATGGAAAATGGGGAAGAACTTGCTCAGAAGTAGGCATGCCGAGGGACGGCTTTCAGGCACGTAAAAGCGAATTCATGGATTTGGCTCGCCATCCACCTGCCTGCGGAAAACCCACACACAGCACTCGAACTCTATGCCACTGAAAGCAGCCATAAGAACTCGCCCGGTGGATGTGCAAATATGGAAGTGTGTTGGCATGTCGGATTGAGGGGTGCGTGCGAGCAGACGGGCTCCAATCGTCCTTTGGGGGGGTGCGTACGCAGCGTAGTTGGGTGCAGGTACAGTTTATGCAGGTTTTTTTACGAGTTATGATAAATGCTGCGTATGTTGTTAGGGTGCCGGGACAGTCACAGGGGATCCTGCTCAGCCACGACTTGCACATAGTGGTTTAATGTGCGTCGAATTCCTGAATACGCATCGTGCACAGATTTCTATCTGCGTGCCGGCTCGCGCAGGTTCGTTCTTAGTACGCAGAACTTGTGGGAAAAATGCGTGCGATTCCACTAATCGGGTCCACATATTTTCCTTTGTTCAAACGCGAGTGAGTTGGTGGTCTGCGCCATTCCTTCTCCGAATTGTGATAGGCCTTTCTTTGTTCTGCCCTGTTCTACTCTGTTGTTTTCTCATACACGGTGACACACTTCTCCAATTTCACGTGTCTCCCACGTAATGCCTTCAGGAGGCTTTCAACCTCACTGGTCATCTGTCTCCTGCCGCCACAATTCCACGTCCAACATGAGTGCCTCATCTCAACCCTTTTCTCCTACCCAACAGCCGTGCCGATTAGGCATGGGGCTTGCTGGCCTCCATTGACCAAACGCATCCTGAACAGTCGAGGGGCAGGCATAGCAATGTTTGCACTATCACCAAGACCCCTGTCTGTGCTTATTGTACCAGGCAAAGGCCCAACGCTGTGATGGATTCCTCTGCCCATGTTATACTGGAAACAGGTGGCTGATGTTTCAGGACTATGCGTTGACTCACCAGTGCCTTCTGGCAGATCTTATATCTAAGGCACCCCTGCCTACATGGCCGCCCTGGATTGTGGGGCATGGAGCAAGTCTGTGTGGTCAGGAGAGAAGGGAAGAGTTGTACATTCCTTGCACAATGGTTAAAGGACTGCCACAGATCAGCTAGGGAAATGGCATGATTGTAGCTCTCTGAGGGCACACACCCTTCCTGTAACATGTATGCCAGAGGCAGCATGGAAGGTGATGGGCGGGGAGGAATGGAACAGTTCATGCAATACCGCACATATCCATGCATCGGTGGGCACATCTACAGCTCTTGTCATGGACATTTGTAATAACGGCTGACACACAATGCACCCATTGCCCCGATGAGAGACCTGTTGTCTTGTCGAGTGACCACTGTTTGATTTATTTTTCGATCACCAACATTCCAACAAAGCAGCTCCACCTCACCATGGTGTGGCGCCTGTGCACAGGATTGTCCTTGAGCTCCGTGGATGGTGACCTAAGGGCATGCCTTAAAGCTCATCTACACATCTGTGGGCTTCACTTGCATGACAATGGATTGAGGAAAAGACATGACATGGTCCTTCAACTAAGGAGCAGTCGGGAGAGCCTGGTTCGAATACCACCTCTGCCAATAATAAGGCTTGTTTTTTTGAAAATATGTATTTATCAGAGAACTGCGAAATTATTAACATGAGCAGAATGGTATCATAGGCAATACATTATGCAGCCAATCGTGTGGCTAGGATGGCCATTGGCTGAGGGGAAACGTTGGGCAAGCGGAAACAAATACAATTCCTCCTTTGCCCGTCTTGTTTTGAATCGCCTTGCCCTTTAATGCTAATTTTATTTTACTGTTATATTTTGTTTTCTTTTGTAAAGTCAAATCTAAATCTGCAAACAGTAGCAACAGGAGCAGACACGTGCTGCACTTATTAATATTATAATTGCCTCCCATGTAATACAGTAAGCATATGGCATATATAAAGAGCACAGACGTCGGTGTGCTGTCACGACCAATACTGCTTCTTACCTTTTATTCAAGCAGACACTCTTTGGGCCGTGTAACTCGTAGGGACATCTTTTTAAAATGTATTTAAGTGCTAAAGCTGCCCTCCCCTTGTTCCCCTCTCCCAGTATTTCACTCCTGACAGTAACCCCCTAGAACTTCCCTATTGGTACACTTAGCACTTACCCCCCTCACCCCCCACGCCCCCATCCCCTCTCTCTGCACTTGCACGTTCTGATTGCTCAGCAGGCCTAGTAGGTCCGCATCTATTTTCATTCCCAGGTTCCCTTCTTGTTGCCCTGTGGGCGCTTTGAAACACAGTTTACTTGATGTGCAAGTGCCTTACAAATGCACAATACATAAATAAACTGGGTCCCATGTTGAAAGGTGCAGGTTGCTATCAGAGGCAGTATTAAGCCTTCTCCAAAACAGCCTTCAAACTTTCAAGTTACTGTAGGAATGGAAAGAAATGAAAAAGGCAGCGCAAGACTAAGAGCATATTTCAGTAAGCTTGAATAATAACAAAAATTAAAGCAACACTTGCGATGGTCATTATTTTACGCAAAAACCAAAAAAGATGTTGGATGTCATGCAGTGCCAAGCCTGTGCTATCGGATCACTGGGGGGGGGGGGGGGGGGGGGTTGCATGAAACCGTCCTTTGGTGTGTCGAATCATGGAGAGGAGCAGAGCATGGCAAGGCATCGAGGCGGGAAGAGGAACGAGAAGCATGAGGCGAGAAAGGAAGAGACTAGAGACAAGGAAGGCAAACCCGTGTCTGAGGGAGAGCCAAAGTCAGGGGACAAGAGCTCAAATGATGGCTAATGCCCAAGTATTGTGAAAGAGTGCGGCATGGTGGTCTGTGACTACTATCAGGAGGGTTAAGTCTGATAGTCCCCGGTTTACAGCAATCTAGGCAATGATCGAAAGGAACTTGATGTATGGTCCACGTCAAGGTGACCCAGAGAAACAGACGCCGGGGCACCAATTCCACATCCAGAGAAGAACGTCATCTTGACAGCTTCTACAAAAGCCGAGCATGCAACCCCAAGAGCCAAGAAAGAAGAACTATCACTTAAACCCAATCAGATCTTTTGATCACCAGTCGCAGAGACTAAGAAGAAGCAGGAAGAAGTGATGGACTATGGTCATCATAAAAGCCAGATTTGATTATGTTACTTTGATTTTCCCACTATGTTTATGTGTTACAGTTCTGTGTGTTTTATAGTCTTTTGGCAGGCGGATGGATGTCTACATGTTTCTTACGCCATTGACCATATATGGGGTTTGATTGTTTTGTTTTCTGGTGTATATATTGATATTCATAGAGGTGTGATTGTAGTGTCAAGGTACAACACTAATGTGTAAGCTTGCTAAACTTATGGATATTTATTAGTAAATGTAATTAATATTAGTCGGGAAGCAAGCTCTGCCACTTCCAACCGTCGCCCTTCCTCTCACTTCCACACCATGTCATCGGGTTCCATGACACGGTGTGCAACGTCGCATGCTACACATCCCCTTTCTTTCACAGAAGTAGTCCTTCTGCTCTATTGAGTGTACTCATTCAGGTAACTTGGTCTTCAATAACTTTTTCCAAACCGCGATGCAGAAGAAGTCATATCTGCTGTATCAGACATGGAATCTCCACCATAAAAAAACTGTCCCCATTCTCTCCTCAGATCTTTCCCTCATGACTCTTTCCAAGTTCCACACTCTCCCATCTTTCGTCTTTACAGCATGCCTGAACACCTCTACAACTTCGATGGGTTTCAACCATTGACAAACATGACCCATCAACATGATGGTACTCTGATCCTGACCCAACTTCCTACTTTCAGAGGAGAACGCTTCACAAATCTCCTGTTATCATACAAAATTTTGATCTTCATTCGTTTACATCTGACGTTTTCTTTCACGCCATCCAAAATTACATCCATGCCAGCTACCTCACCCATCCAACCTAGAAATAGCTTCATAATTCCCTTCCTTCCTCTGCTATGCTCAAATGGCGAGCTCTGATGGTACTGTGTGGCGTAAACCTATGAGCAACCATTGTCTTCCTTACTACACTCTACCAATCTCTAGAATTTGACCACCACCTAATAGCTTCCTTAATTATCTAATTGTACCTTTCCTCAATTCCTTTGGTCTGTGGGTGGTATATGGCACTGGTTTTGTGCAGGATTGCCCTTTATCACAATATTTCTCCAACTCTCTTGACTTAAATTGTGGCCCATTGTCAGTGAGAATCTCTCCTGGATGACCTTCACGTGCACACAAATCTTCCAAGAACTCAGTTACTCTCTTGGTAGTCACATGTGGTGTCATCATTACCTCTGCCCATCTTGTCAAAACATCCACTACAACCGCACAATATGTCTGACATCCTTCACTCCACACTGGGCCAATCACTTCAATAGCTATTTTCTCCCATGGTCTCCCTGGGAACTCTGTGAGAGCCATGGGATGCTTCTTCCCAACACATACATTATCACTCTTTATGCAAAGGCTACATTCTCTGACAATCTTCTCTATCTGACTTTCACATGTAGTTGTTCCTTATTCTTCGCTTGCTCTTAACTATTACTTGATGTCCTTCATGTTAAATGTTAAAGGTATATATACCGTGCACCGCCACCAACAGAATTGGTCCCCAGGCACTCAGGCGGATCGGTAAATCAAAAAGGCGGGTGGGTTGGGTTAGTAAGGTGAAGAGGGGGTGGGAAAGGGAGTAGGAAAGTGAGAGAAGTGGTGTGCTGTTGGCCGCTCCAGTTTGGTTTTCATTGTGCGCTGAGCTTTGGTATACGTTTTGGACCGATGCCAGACCTTGTGTGCTGTTGGTGCAGTTTATGTGTTGTTAGTTTGTTGTTGCAGTGTGGTGAAGTACGTGCGGTTTGCTGGGCGAATAATAGCTGTGTGGATTTTCGGGAGAATTAGGTGTGCAGAGATTTGAGCTTGGGTTAGTAGGTTATATATCCTAGTCCTTGCAGATCGTTTCTATTTATCTAGCATTCCTGTAGGTAAGCTAATTGCCACTTTTCTTGTCCATCAATTGTTGTGATTGATGGCGCAGCACGTTCCTTGCTGTGTTGTATTTGAACTTAGGGAAATGGGACAGGGTGTGTCTAATCCCCCTCTCTGATATTGGTGCTGTAGATTAGCAGTCTCCTACGCCCTTGCTATCTATTCCGTCGGTGGTCTGTTGGTGCTTGTGTGTCATTTGGAGGCCAGAGTGCTTTTGATAAATCGTCCTTTTCCTTCCGTCATGGTCTAGCTGTGTATTCAATCTTTAGTTTCGTCCTGTCTTAACTATCTCTCAGTTGATGAGTTTGGTATGTCGTAGAATGTCTTCCTCAGATTCTGTTTGTAGAAGCTTGGTTAGTGGGATCCAGGATCATTTTCTTCACTCATCATAGTTTCAGCTATGTATAGGCCCCTGTGGATGTTCTTCTAGTTATGCAGTGAAGAGCCAGGATTTGAGGAGTTTTCTGAATAGTAGGTGATTTCTTGTGTTATGTATGTTCTTTGGTAAGTCGTTCCAAGTTTTCGGTGCAAGGTGAGAGAAAGAACATCCTCCGAGTTTTCTTGTTTGTAGGGTGTCGGTTCCAAGCGAATGTCGTTGCTTGATCTGACTGTCCTTGTTGGGTGATGCAGGCTTCATTTGTCTCTCAGGAACACTGCGCCTTGGTTGTGGATTGCTCTGTGTGTCATGCACATTGGTCAGAATGATTTCATGTCCTAGTCGTACAATTGTTTCTCTTAGTTCCTCAGGTGGGACCAACTTGTCTCCTCTCATAATGATGCCACCTAAAACACAAAGTTCCTCCTTGATATTCCAAAATCCTTCCAGTCCTGCTTTTCACGCAGATTTTTAGTTTAGTCTTCCTTCCATCAATTCATTAATAATGATTTTCAATTTGATATCTCTTTTAGCAGCATCGAGCCACTCCTGTTTTGATATCGAGGGTTCTATTATTTCACAAATTTCATCTGGTTCCTCTTCTTCCTTCTCGTGTTCGACCTTATTAGTCATCCGCGATAAACAGTCTGCAGAATAGTTTCTTACTCCTAGAATGTATTGGATTGTGAAATCAAACTCCTGCAGTCTGCATACCCATCTTCTTATCCTCCCTGATACCTTGTCCATACCTTTTGTGGACAACACCTCAACCAAAGGTTTGTGGTCTGTATGTACTTCAAAAGTGGTACCCCATATGAAGATTTTAAATTTGTCCATAGCCCATCTTATGGCTAGAGCTTCCTTTTCTATAGTTGCATACGCCTTCTCTGATCCTTTCAAATGTCGGGAGGCAAATGCTAGCACAACCTCCTTCCATTCTTTGATTTGTGTGAGAAAAGCACCTAATCCCATATTGATTGCATCTGTGGCAATTATTGTGTTCTGTCCTCTTTGATAGTTATGTAACAACATTGCTGTTGCTAGAGCTCCCTTCATGTATTTAAACTCATCTTCACATTGGTCATTCGATTCAAATTTCACATTTGTCTTTAATATACTTCTCAGGGTACTTGTATGATCAGCAAATCCTCTAACAAATTTGAAATAGTATTCTGCCATTCCTAAAAATGGCCTAACATGTTCTTTACAATTTGGGGTACCCATATCTTCAATTGTGTCAATTAAATCTTTCTTGGGAGAGATCCCTTATTTGGAAATTACAGGTCCCAAGTATTACATTTCTTTCCTGTTCATCTTTGACTTTTCTTGGCTGAGGGTCATTACAACATCATTTAATTTCTTGAGAACCTTATCCAGTCTTTTATCATGCTCTTCCTTGTTTTCAGCATATACCAACACATCATCTTAAAAAAAATCACACCCTCTTCTCCTTCAAATAATCTGTACGTTATCTTTTGAAATACTGAAGCTGCAGATATGATACCAAATTGCATTCTTTTATATTGGAACAGGGCCTCTGGTGTTATGAACGCTTTTAGATGTCTCGATGCCTTATGCAGTTTGATCTGATAATACTCTGCAGTGAGATCCAGTGTTGAAAACACTTTTGCTAGTATAAACTCATGTATATTATATAGTGGGTGCTTTTCTGAGGTCGACACATATTCTGACCTTCCCCATGCTTTTCCTCACTATCATTAGTGGTGACACCCATTCAGAAGCATCAGTGCTCTCTATACCTCCTCGTTGCTCTAACTTCCTCTGTTCCTTCTTCACTTCATCTCTCATTGACAGTGGAACATTCCTGAGCTTCTGGGCAACTGGTTTTCTGCCTACTCTCAGTAGTATGCAATGTGTGAAACCACTCAAACAACCTATTTCTTCTCTGAATACTTCCTCCGGTATCCTTTTAGTACACTCCTATGTCCATTGATATTTACTGGGGTTGTGAGGAAGCTATTTCAAGGTACTTGATTGTTAGAACTCTGCGCCCTCTGTATTGATTTTGCTCACTCCGATTTTCAGGTTGCATTATCGTAGGTAACAATGGAGTCCTTGGTTGCTCTACTCCATTCGGAAAAACAAGATTAATTGGGATAGTTGCACTAAATTATGCTAATGCACCCATTACTCAAAAATAAGTTCAAAAGAAAAAGTTCCAAAAGCATTTTTGTTTGAGTCACACAGTGTTTTATATATATATATTTCTTATTCAGTGCCCTTTTTTGATGACATGTGAACGAGGACAGATTTGTACAGAACACTAAAGACGAAGGCTAGCTGGGATTACCCCATGAGTGGATGGAAAAGCTTTGAAGATTATTTGGTGTATCAAAAAGACTGGCCCTGATTTGAAAAAGATGGTTAATACGTCAAAACACGTGTCATCACAAAAGGGCACTGAATAAGAAATATATATATAAAAACACTGTGTGAATCAAACAAAAAGGCTTTTGGAACTTTTTATTTTGAACTCATTTTTGAGTAATGGGTGCTTTAGCATAATTTTGTGCAACTATCCCAATTAATCTTCTATGCCCATTGAACTCTAAAAACGTATTCTTTTGTATTTGGATATAGCCTCACTTTTAAGTGTTTCTGATGCATCCAACTCAGGAGGGGTAAGGCTCCTTTCTTTGATACATGCACGCGCCCTTCTGCTATTCTTCCCTTGAAGTTGAGGGTTGCCTTAAACCACCCAATTAGGTCAATTTTCACCCCTCCTTACACTCTTGGATTAACATCTACCTCATGCACATACTTGGGTCCAATTTCTTTCCATACCACTTCTGGAATGAGAATGTATTTGGACCCCGAGTCAGCCATCATCACTATTGGGGTACCATTGACACGCACAAGAGCCTTGGGACTGTCTGCCTCTCCTTCTTCATTCCCTACTGTATGTGTGCACTCTTCTCCATCATCACTTTCTCCATCATCGATCCAGTTCGTGCTTGCATTCTTATTCCTGCAACATTTGGCTAGATGCCCTTTTCCATTGCAGATTCTGCATATTATCCTGAGTGCAGAACAGGCCAGATTGTTAGCCCAATGGGAGGGGCTGTCACATCTATAGCACGTCCTGACAGTCATTCTTCCTCTCATTCTTTATCTCCCCCTTCCTGGCTGGAAATCCATGGTTGCACATCTTCTGATTTCTCTATTGAGTCCCTCTCTGTTGTCACTGTTCCTTCTTCTTTTCACATTCTGACTCCCTTTTGTGGCAATCGATTCATTACTAATGGGCTGAAGTGTGCCAATAGATTTTTTTACGGATATCTCTTTCACTCTTTCCTCTAATGTCTTTACACATTACTCAGTGTGTTCAACTTCTTTAGCCATGTGTAAAACAGTCTCTAGTGGTGGATGGTCTTTTGCCCATAATTTCTCTCTCACTTTACTGCTACTGCACTCCTGCACAAATTGATCGTTGAGTCCCTCATCCAATTATTGGTTGAATGCACATGTTCTTGCTAGTTTTCTCAAAGCTGCAATGTATTTATTGTTCTATATTCTCACTCTCTTCTTCCTTGCTTTTCCCAAATGTATATCTTTCCAAGATAGTGCTTAGTTTTTTTTTCATAGTGCTTTGTCATTTTCTTTACTGCTTTTTCATATTAATTTATATCTTGGCTCTATTCACCTGTTAATTCTGGCAGTTCTTCAAACCTTTCTTGTCCTGCTGAACCCAAACAATGTAGAAATGGTGACTTTTTCCTTTCTGCACTATAGTCTGTGCCACAAACTACACTGGCATAATGCTTGAATACTTTGAGCCATCTTTTCCATCGTATAGTTGGTTTACCCATGTCTGGTAAGAACATTGCCTGATCTCCTGCATAATAGAAATGAAGCACAAAATAAATAAAACTGTTACTGCCTTCTCTCAGGCCTTTTCCAAAATATTTTGATTTACTTTCTCGAGTAGGAGGAGAAGTAGGAGTGTCTTGTAATGGAAGTGCCTGACTTCCTAAAATGGCTGCTATGTGCGTGAAGTCATGCCCAGCGTGTCCGCGGTTCCATTTCTCTAGTGGCTTTCAATGGGGCTTTCAATGAGCTTGTCAGTACCCTGTTTTAAACATTTTAATTATTGTTGCGTCGGTGGTGCTGCGTGTGGATGGCGCTGCTGTCGCTCATTCACCTGTGGTGATCCACTGTGTGGTCGGCCCTCCATCGGGTGGTGATGCCGGGTAGAGCTTACTGGGGTGAGTCCTTGTCGCCATTTCTGTAGTGTTAAGGTACAACACGAATGCATAAGCTTGCTATACGTATGGATATTTATTAGTACATTTAAATAATATAAATCGGGAAGCGAGCAACACCTCTTCGCCCTTCCTTCAACCTGCCTCGCGTCATGTTCTCTTCCTCTCACTTCCACACTGTGTCATCGGGTTCCATGACACGGTGTGCAACATTGCATGCAACACAGATGGTGGTTTTGTCAAAAAGGCGTTATCGTCTTGGAGTTTTTCTGTAAGTCACATATTCGCTGGGTGTTTGTGGATTTCCCCTGTGTGGTCTGTCTTGCTCAATTGGTGTATTGAAAATTCAGGTTTTTCAGGATGTGAGCAAAATGTTGGCTCTTCATTTATGCACATGAGACAAGGTTAGCATTTTCTCGATCAGGCATTCTTTGTAAATTAATAGGCACTGAAATGGCTAATTTCCGCACATACTCATATACTTTGTGTTTAATTTTGGCGTAAATATTGATGGAGCTTGATTGAAGAAAGCTCTGCCTTGATTTATATGTGGAAGTATTTTTTTTATCTTCAATGCTGCCAAATGGCTCTGTGTCATCAGGATTTATTCCATTTATTTATTTATTTTTACTTTTGTAGAGCGCACAAAACCCACAGTTATCGAGGCACTGATCCAGACCTGTATCCAGTCCTGATTTTCTAGGCAACAGCACATTGCATGCTGGAACATGTATGTGAGACCAAATTTGCATTCCACAGTTTTGGCGCGGAACCCTGACTATTTTTAAGTTTACATCACATGGTTTTCCAGACCTTTGCCTTGTGAGCTCTGACCTGAGAGCTCGCCAGGGATGTGAATACCGATTGTGCTGCAGACAGCCCATAAGCTCTAGAGGCCCCCTGTTTCCCTATGCAAGTCCTATTGCACCACTAGCAATGCGAGCGCCACTGGTTATTGGCAGACTTTCTTCGCCTTTAGAAGGGTGCGCCCTGCTGTACTCCATGGGTGCAGCATATAGAGTGAAAGGCAGTACCAGAGAGGAGACTCTACCTGGCATATGCAACTAATGCCTGATGTCATGAAATGGAGTTAAAAAGTGTTCATGTTGTGTACATTGCATTAACAGAAGATTGCATGTCACTAGGGACACACTTTGTTAAGCACAGCCATTGTAATGATATATTTTTGTATTCACAGCTAGAGTGCAGCCACCCTAAAATAAAAACTCACAGAATGCAGTTGATGGATACACGCAAGTTAGTGCCTGGGCCAAGTTGTCTTGATTTAAATGATGTCATCTTTGAACCTTAAGCATACATGGTTGTGTTACCCACGTCCAGGTTGAAACGTTGTGTTTCCCTGAATTGCAATGGCTTTTCTCTTAGTGCTGCATATAAGCAGCAGAAGAAGGAGGCAAATTTCTCAACAAAGATGAATAGGGGTGGGGAAGTAAGTAGTTGTGAATTTAAAGGAGGTGGGCTTCTAACATTGCCTCTGTTGGCCAAACCCCATAGCGTACATTATCTTTGCCTAGAAACACATTAATCAGGGACAGGGATGTCATTTGGGAGTCACGATGGGTCGCACATGGGACCCCTGAGGTCTCCCCTGCTACACCTAGAAAAAGGTAAAAAAGAAACTTTTTTCAAGAAAAAAATGGAAGCTCCTGGGCTGTGGCCTGCACCATGAGACTCTTAGTTTCTGGAGTGGCTGGCTTTCTTGTTCAGGCTTCTTAAAAAAACAGGGGGTTCCACAAGTGTAACACTTTGAGAAGTGACCCTAAATAAGAAAGAATAGGAATAACAAATAATGTGTCTTTGTGGAATTCTAAACAATAATTGCTAGACTTACAAAAGGTTTATTATAGGCACCCTTCCAGGGGTGAGTCACTGATTTAGTCTGTTCTTAAACAGCACACATTCATAATGCAGACAAAAATGTTCCAAAAGCATGCAGAATAGAATAAGCATCCATTTCGGACAATGTATTTTGCTTTCCGCAAGTTACAGTTATAGCATGTATGTTTCTGCCGTTGTCTCTTTTACGATCATCACAAGACATTCTATCTCAGTATCCTCGGTCATTTGACAAAATCCTTGTGCCTAAAAGCTTGTGTACAGTGTAGACATTTTTTTACTTTAGCACATCAAGTGGCCCTTGATTTCATTGTGCCACAATGAATGCTTTGTTGCAATGTGTCTATCTTTCCCATCTCCCTGGCATGCTGTTCAGCATGTTTGTTGCATTTATGAGGTAACAAGTTCCCAGAGTATGGGATGCCGTGTGAGTGCGCAGCTTTCCCTGCACTACTCTAAATGCAGAGGCTGCTGAGAGCCCACTCATCCTCCAGTCATTCATCCGTATGATTTAGGATCACTCTGATGGTGAGGATTGCTTTTATGGGGCCTGGAGACAGCAGCTCTATCTTGTTGTTCTCATTGGGTGGCAATAGTCTTCCATCCCAGCTTTGTCCAAAAGCATGAATCCTGCCACAAGAATATCAGCACCACAGCTACTCCACCCCCACCTAAAGGCCAGCAGCCCCCACCTCCATCAGCAGTGCAGCTGCCCACACCGCCAGCCCGCCAGCATCAGCAGTCCCACCACGTCCACCCCAGCAGACCAGCTTAATCAGGGCGGGCTTCTGCATGGGGAGATAAGCTCCTAACCCATCTGTGGACATCGGTTCGCCATTGCAATCGAGGTCAGGGATATATGGGGTGAGCTTTCCACCATCTGTGTATGTGGTGCAGGAGCAGAGCCAGAGGATGGGGGCCATTTGGGATAGTTTGATTACATGTCAATTTGGGGATTTCCCTAACCCTGGACATGTGGCCTGCACACCCTTGGAGATGCTCAAAATGATGCCCCATCTCTCAACCATGGGGCCCCTTAACCATGGGACCCCTTCCTCGAGGAAGCCTCCAAAGATACTGACACTCACGCTTTCCTCCTGTGCACAAGCCTAAAACGCAGCAATCCACACAAACTTCACAACAATGCATCAACAAAACAAACCACACAGACTTGCACAACAGCACACGACGACTACGGACCATAAAACACCCCAAGCCCAGCCAACGGACCCACCGGGCTGAGGCTGCCAACAGCACATCACTGCTCTCTTGCACTTTTCCAGCTTATTCCCACTAACCCACCCTCTCTCCTCCCCTTTTTCAGAGCCGCCAGAGCGCCAGGGGACCACTTCGGTGGTGATAGTGCACGGTACAAATGTCCTTTAACATTAGCATTAACATTAACCTCCCTCCCCTGACATGCGTTTCTCCACTATAAACCTGTTCAGTTCACTATCATAGATGTGTACATTGTGCATGTAATGTGGTCCAGTTTCATTGAATGTGAATGCCTCGCAACGATTTATCACATGGCAGGTGGTCCTTTTTTCAAAATGTGCACAATTATGTATCATGCATAGACTTCGTTTTTCCCCCCGTGGGCATTCTCCACTGTGGCCGTGTTTACATGCAGGTGGGTCCATGTGTGATGGCGGCACTGTACACACCATTACCCGGGATATTTGTCTTCCCATCATGGGACAGGAATGTTTGCTATGCACTTTGAGGTCCTTGATGTATGACTGATGCCCAACAGCCTGGAATGTGTGGCCAGACACTACACTAGGGAACTAGATTGATATCATACCGAGGTGTTTGCATTCCACCCACCTGAGCCTCGTTAGTGCTCTCGTGTGTCCATGTGTACTTTGCAATAGTGAATGTGTGCCCCGGTCATCTTTGCTCAGCATTTGCAAGACCCATTCTTTCAGCGTGATTCAGTACACAAACATGGTTCCCCATAATTATGGCAGCCAAGCCCGTGTGAGAAAGTGGGTGCTCCATCTATTTGGACCCGCTGAGTGGGGAACATACAGGGAACAGCACCCTTGTTGTACCCTTTGCATTGAAGGTAGGAGTGAACATGCGTGCCAAGGTTTGATTTTCACTATGGGGGATGGGGGGTTCCAGGAATTCCCACAGCGAGCGAAGCGAGGGTGCTATACAGATACCCTTGCCGAAACAACCAATTTTAGAGCACATTTTGCAGCAATAATGTGAAAAAAGCCATAGGATTTACAGGCAAGCCTAAACATTTAACAGTTTAGAAACAGTCGCTTAACCTGCTGAGCTGTCTTCTCCGCGCATTCTGCTTTTGGATCTCCACCTATCCCCCTACTTCCTCGGCTTTGGCCTGCCCTGCTCTCATTGACGAGGCTGCCTTGTCACTTTGCAGGGAGCAGCACTTGCTAATATTACACGATGCCTGCTAACACTTCACTCAGCCTGAGCGGGAGCCAGAGCCCTGTGGTGCCCAGCCATCTCAACGCGCATGGCACTCATCATGACCTCTGTTCTAGTTTCTGTTCCTCCCCATACAGATGCCTGCAGCATGGCACTCCTGCCCCCGTGGTTCAAGGAGTATGGGCTCAATTGCCCCCTCATCCCCCGTGCATCGGCGCCCATGGGAGTGAAGGAGTTTGATGGACATGTGTGTGTTGCTGCATGTTCATCAGGTGCTCTGCCCATTGGTGGTCATTCTCCTGACATGCAGACCTTGGTGTCTCAGGATGATGTGCCAGGCTTTATGGTGGGGGGCTATTTTCCTCGTTGGTACCCAATTACGAGCCGACGGAGGCATACACGCGGTTCCTAGTAGCTTCGCCCTGAGCCCCTTATGCCATTGTGCCAAGAGGTAATCATTCCTGAGAATCTGGGCACAAGTCAACCCGTTAACATGTCTTTATACCTAAATATTTTATAAAGAATCAACATATATCGAATATTAGAAATTTATTTAATAATGTGTTACAGTTTATATATAAACTTTTCACATAATTATATAAAATATGTATGACAAAAATGTTAGAACATTTAAATCACATAAAATCAAATAAAACCAAAACTAAATACCATACGGTATCCCACATTATCCAACGACATCTTTTAAATAAAATAATAACAAAAAGTGTCATTGACTAATATAGAAAAGTATCCAAAAGTAAATATATAAAGCAGTTACAAAGGATAATAATTAACAAATGATTATGTAGAGAAAGTGCCAGAATACAGGTAAATCACTATAGCCAGTTGCATAGTTCTTAGCTAGATATGCCTAGCAATGTTTCAATCCTGAGCCATATAATGTGCATTGCCATGTGTACTTTTAGACTATTTGAGTTCACACAATGATACCAAAACATAGGTTCCTCAATACATTCCATATCATGGATGTGATTACTACAGTGCAGACGGTATACTTTTAACATGAGGGGACACGCAGTCAATACATGTTTTGCTGTTTCCATGATTTGGGTGTTTTTACACATCCGGCAAAATCTATTTTCTATTGTCTGTTCGTTATCGAATATTTATAAATGACATTTTTTATAGTGAATGCACTTTTTAAAAAAAACAATTTGTTTTGGGCGGGGGGGGGGGGGTCCCCTCCAAACTACTGTTTGCCACCCCTAAAAACTCACCCCAACTGTTTCCCAAAAATATTTAACCCTTTACTCCACCCCTAAATGCATGCTCTATAAAAATGTTTGTTAGAAAATATTCGATATATGTTCATTTTCTTTATAAAATATTGGATATAAAGACTGCATACCAAGTCACCCTGCACCTTCACCAGCAGGGCTTTTAGATAGCGATATTGGGCAACCCACAACAAGCCAATATAATCTTCCACGACACAGGTTACTCATACAGCAAAACATAACCTGTGTGATGGAGACACCGAAAAGGGGACTTCAGTGTTCCAAGGGTATGCTCTACGATGGGTACCGTGACAGTGCAGAGACCAGCAAGCTATTCATCAGCAGCACAGTTGCCAACAGAGCAGCGTTTTAAAAAACAAAAACAGTTTTATTTTGGGCATTTTTTAAAATGTTTTTATTATTGGCATTAGTGACTTACCGGCATACATTTCAGACTAAACCACTTACACTGTACATCATAGATACAAGAGGAGTGCGCACACTTCACTGCTGCATTACGGAAACATTTTAGTGTTCGTTTAGGATATTTGGGTTTGTAGCTTATAGCGAATTGGAGATGCTCAGGAGGATGTGGAGTACATGATCGATGAAAAAATCATGCTGACTTTCTGGCGGCCATATTGCAGGTATCTCTGTGTCTCAAGATGTGCGCCACACTGCTGTATTTAACAGGATGCCTACTCATAGCTCCCAACCTTTTGTGTCGCCAAGGCGGGTGAAAACACCCGATTTTCTTTTTGGCGGGTGAGAGCCCATAGAAGTAAATGGCCGTATGAGGGACTTGGCGGGTGATTCAGCTGCTTGCAAGGCGGTTGACACCCGCCAAAAGCGGGTGAGTTGAGAGCTATGCCTACTCCTGTCCATGCCGCGGTCAAGCCTGGTCAAGCACATGGAAGGAACTGCTTAAGTTACACCAGCAACAGGGTAAAAATGTCGAATATAGTTTTTGGTATCTGTGACGTCGTGACTTCCACACATGATAGGAAGGCAAGGGGACCCATCCAGGTCATGTGACCATCAGAGATGAAGGAGGGTTGGGGTAAAATAAATGGCAGTCCTTGCCAAATGTTAAAGCTGTGTGGGTGTGTTTTGTGTACAGCGCCCGTGCTAAGCTGGGATGCCATTTGCGGACAGAACAGGGTCCTCTTACGGGCACCACCATAAAGTAGGTCCGCACAGTTTGAGGTACATCATATTACTAACTTTATGTCTGTTGGTTACTTCCTTCTGTATATACAGTACGGCCTGTAGTCTTGCCCACGCACATAACGAGGAGGGTAGGGAACATGGACTTAACATAAGGGCCTGATGCCAGAGCTTGAAAAGTTATTAGAGGACCAACTTTGGAGGCAGGGGTGTTGCTAGGTCTGGAAAAGACCCGGGGCTACGCTGATGTCGGAACTGTCGGGACTCGGGGCTAGCCAGGCTTTTGGTTGTAGCTCCTGAGATTCTATCCGGGGCTACAACCAAAAGACCAGGGGCTATAGCCCCCTTAGTCCCCCCTAGCAACGCCTCTGTTTGGAGGGAAACCCTATGAGTAGGATCATGGAAAGACCCCTGAGGGCCAACAGTAAGCCGCTTAATAGGCCAATACAGGGTAAGTACATAAATATAGTGTGCCCATGTTTATGAATACAATATTGCTCAATGTTTGGCAAGCATTATAAAAATGGCATAACATCTATGACGTGTCACATCAGCTGAGCTCCATATTCTGTGTCTGACCGACACCTGCTTTAAAGATTATATATAATTTGTCAGCACTGAGGGATCTAGCCCAGCTGGTTTCCAGAGGTTTATGCCAATATGTATGATCAAAGATGGCGAGGTGTGGCCTGCATTTACAAGGACAACGGCAGGATCTCCAATATACACTTATGCAGTCTGCAAGGTTAATATCCTTACGGGTTTGGTTGCAATTTCAGTAGAATTAACACCAAACTCATTTGGTTTTACCACCACTTGGTCCCATGATTTATCACAGGATTAAGAGGGTTGGTAACACAGTTTTAGTCCCCAGTTTCAGTCCATTGCAGACCTGCCTATATTTAAAAAAAGAAAAATTCAGGGATCCATGTCACGTCATCTGATGAGATGCCACCATCCACACAAATCTCCACTCACTTGGGTAAAAATAAATGACAAACACCACGGTGTGAAGCCAGAAAAGGGGCGGGATTTGGTAAGCTGTCTATCTGCCAACACCTCCATGCGATTGGCCACTAGCAGTATGTTTCTAGCCAGTCACATGAAGGTGTGGGAAGGGTTACTGTCAGTGCCTGAAATCCCAGAGGCTCCATGCTCTTCCCCAGAGACCCAGAGAAGAGCCTGCAAACCCGGAGTCACGGGGTCTGGTGCATCAGGATTTGGGCAGAATTATTATTAGCAGTAATTCCCTGTGTCAATTAGCGATTTTTGGAAAGTAGTCGTTTTGCCTTGAGGAGTCGATAACAGAATTACAGCCATGTTTTCCACTGCACCACGAAACTTTTAATTACCCACATTGTCCATATAAAATATCAGAATTCAGCAGTTGTGACCTAGGATTTAATTTTGATATCAGGACCCCAAAAAACAGATAAATGCTTATGACAAAAAAAAACAGATGTTTTGACAGAGGTAATTCTGAGATGTGTTTGGCTGATTGTGCTAGATGGCTGGAAGACTCGTCCTGTAGTAATATTATGGGCCTCATTCCAAGTAAACTGGTAAAGTTCTGGTGTTACCTTGATGCCGGTGCCACCGTTTCTGGCACCCTGTAGTGCCGGAACTAACAGGCAATTACGGTTTGTCAGCTGCTTGCATCCCGACATGCCAGAAACAGTGACACCGGCACCACGGAAAAAAGGTAGAAATGGGCCGAATACGGTCGCACTGTCACCCAGAGTGCCGGTGCCACCGTTTCCAGCATGACCATGCCGGACGAACTGGCACCGGAAACAGCGGCACCGGAAATATTCTGACCGGAAATAAAGTGATCGCCGGAACAGGAAACTCGCTGGTGGCCATTTTTGAAAACACAATCCACTTTAAACCTGCAGGTTCCAGCAGCCATCCTCTCCTCCTGACTGTGTAATCCCATCCCTGCCAATGGCATCTAGGATCATGCTCACAGACACCATTGTACTGCACACTGGGGAGCTGTTTACTACTGACCAGTTCTGCAGAACCCAGCTGAGAAAGAAGGAGAACCTCTTGTCTGCTAACCGCAGGCAATGCATGGCCACAGGTGGGGGACCCTCCTCACCAATCCGGCTCATGCCCTGGGAGAAGAAGTGCAGCAGCGTGCTGCACATGGAGGGCATAGAAGGAGTAGGTGCTGCACAGGCTGCAGCTTGTACACCCGTCCAGGGCGGTGAGTACATAAAGCCCCAATATAAAAAAACACACCTGACTTCCAGGCAGCCACCCCCCTTTGCCACTGTGGAGTGGGCGCACAACACACACCACATTCCAACTGCCTGCAACCACATTGCCACAGGACTGCACCAGCCACTGTGGCCAGTGATGACATGCCCCGCAAAACCCAAGTCCACCCACCCGTGGATGCACAAATGGAGGCACAAAGGAAACAATTTCCCTGGGTACACATGAGCACTGACCCTGTCTGCATCTCTCAGCACACCCATACACAGTGCAGTAGCCCTCTACAGCGTCCCATGGTAATGCACAACACCGCCCCTAACCCATACACAAGTCCCACCTCCCGCCGGTGTGCTATGGCCAGGTGCAATGTGCAGTGAGCAGCCACTCATTGCCATGGTCGCCCCAAAGGGGGCATGATGGACCATGCCACACGAAGTGGGGACACACACCTGCCATACACACATGGCCAAGTGCATTACGGCCCTACGCAGTTCACAACATCTTTGCTGGGATGCATTGGCCAACACAATAGACCCGTCAGCTCAATAGAAACCACCCCCTGATCACCATGCCATCTCCACTGTACCACTACAGAACTGAAATGGCAATTGCACAGTCCACATCCCCCAAATCACAACCAGCACAAGCACCACCTCTCCTCCCCACCATATCAAAATGCTGCCAACCAAGTCACATGCCCTGTCTCCCATGCCGGCCCCATTCCCACCCACATGACAAGCCACACCACTGTGTCACCTGCACACTGTGACACACCCACACCCTGCAGGCACACTTACACACAGGGCACTGTTTCTGGCATTCACCCAGGCCCACTAACATCGATCCGTGCCTGAAATCCCTCTTGGATACTGCACAGGAACCCTGTACTGCCAAGTGAAAATGTATGTCCCCCAGACACAGAGACAAGGCACCCTGGCACTGCGTTCAGCATGTGTGCCTGCCACAGCTCCCACTACAAAACAACAATGCCAGCCCTCACCTGCACCCACACATGGCCATCCTCCCATGCAATGGATATGGCATGGACCTTCCATGTCCCTGCCAGACCTACCACAAACCCCCCATTCACATAGTGGACTTGCAACTGGGTCAGCTTTCAACATGTGCCTTGCCCCCCCAACCCCCGTATACATTCCAATACCCCACTCCTGGACAGACATACATGCCACCGTCCCCAGCAAATGCTATGTCACCACACCCGTAGTCCCACTAGAGCTGTGATGCATGTGCCCACATCTTGCAGCTGAGGCCCTGCAACACATGCATGTGTGGCCATGCCATGTACCACGGTATGTCACCTCAACATCACGATCACCATATTGCATGTATCAGGGCATTTGGAAGCCACACTGGTCTCTAACGTCATGCCTTTCTTCCACCCTCAGGCACATCATCTGACAGCGATGGAGGCCGGCCACGCACCTCAAGGGGCACCAGACATGGAAGACGGACAACTTGACGCACCACCAAGGACATGGCAGCACCACCTACGTAGGCCACTGGCACAGGGACAGGGTCGCCTGCCCAAGACACCACTCCTGCAGCATCCCATGTGGCACAACCTGCAGCTCCAGTCACAGGTGCTTTCACCCGCAACCAGGCACCACCCGCGGTGCCCATAACAGCTGCTTCCACCCCTAGCCAGGCACAACCCGCAGTGCCCATAACAGCAGCTTCCACCACCAGCCAGGCAGCACCTGCAGCCCCTGACATGGAGCAACTGGCAACAAAGGTGTCAGCAGGAGGGCAGCCATTCCCCCCACACACACCAACCTTCACCATATGTGCGTGACTCCACTGACGATGATGCTGCACAGGATGCTGGTGACACCACGGGGGACATCACAGACCACACCCCATACGAGCAGCCAGACCTTATCCCCGACAACTTGCACAGCCCATCACGCCCATCCTTCCCCAGTATCAGGGACATGGATGGCCGTCTGCGACATATGGAGGAACGGTACAAGCAATTGTCAGGCCTGGTGCAGCAGCACCTGAAGGAGTCCCGCCTGATGCGGGAAGAGGTGGCTCTGCTGTGTACTGAGGCCCAGCAAATCCGGGAGCGTGTGCAGGCCACTGGGCGTTGCAGTGCATGTGCCCTGGGATGTGCAATGTCAGACATTGTCCACCTGGCACTGAGGGTCCGCAAGGGGAACAGTGCCATTTAGGCCAGGGCTGAGTCCCTATCAATGTCCCTGCAGGCGGCACTGGATTAACGGGCCATTGACTCATCCTGCATGCCCTCATCCAGGTCCACGCCTGCTCGCTCAATGCAGAGCAGCCCGGGCCGCCAGTCCATGCACCTGTCTGCAACGCACCACAAGCGCAGGCCATGTGACAAGAGGGCACATAAATAGATCCTGGACTCACGTGGGGCATGGGAGTATCTAGAACTTTGGTATTGACATTGTTACACAAATTGGGGAGGGTGTGTGGGGAAGGATAGTTGAGGAGGGGTTGTGAGGAGGGATAGTTGGGGAGGGGCTGTGAGGAGGGATAGTTGGGGAGGGTTGTTGGTCCACCAGTTCAATTCTACAAATACATTTGAAATACACTGGGTGTTGCATTGCAAATCATGACTGGACAGTCATTATTTTTGAGCAAGTGTACGTTATTTCATGTGCAGTGTCAGATGTGGCATATGGCCTAGGACATGTGCTTGTGCTCTGTGGCTAGAGGTAATTCCTGATGAGTTAATAGCGGGTTTACAGGCCAGGATGATCTTGCCCACTTTCATGTGACTGTGCATCAATGCACCCCCTGATCAACTTAGGCAGTGGAACATTGCCTCAGGAGTCCGAAGGTCTGCTCTATGGTGCACCTCACCCGGTTGTGCTCATGGTTCTATGCATGCTCCTGCTGGTTCTGTGGGTGCCTGACAGGTGTAATTAGCCATGGCATCAAGGGGTATCTGGAAACACCTGCATGGGAGGGACACAAGGGGGGGCACAGTCATTGCGGTGGTAGTGGCAATGCAAAAGTTTATGGATGTGGGTCTTTGCCACATGGTATTACTGCAAGACATAGCACAGATGACGCTATTTTTTTAAACTTTTGCATTGCAGTGGGAGGGTGGTTGCTCCTGCATTCACCACCGCATATGACCCCCAACTTAGCCATTACCCTTAGCCCGACACATGCATCTCCATTATTTTCAATCGGCGCCATGTTTCATTGGGTTTGCATGATGCACATTAGTCATCTCTCCTCTTTGTAATTCTGTGGTCCTTCATTGTTCAGATTCCTGTAACATGCATATGGGTATGTGTGCTTCTGACAGGCAAATCACCGAGCTTCACGCTGTGACACACACTGCTGGTTGGGAGGTTGCTCTTATTGGTCTGACATGGTTGTGACACAGGCAGTGGGGGATGTGCACAGTGTGGTCATGAGGAGGTAGGTGACATGTGAATGATGCATTCTGGTACCTGTAGTGCACGTGATATGCCTGTCCATCTGTGCCAAAATTGTGATGGTGTGTCCTTTCATTTCCACATGCCCGACATTGCAACTATGGCCTCCCACTCGTGCATGCAGTCTGTGTACATACTGTTGCCTAACACACATGCACTGGTGACAGTGGACAATCCTCCCCCTTCCACAGTGCACATGCTATGTGTGGTGTGTGTAGGCACTTTCACTCACCCAACAGCCAGGTTTATTCACCACTGTATCGTGCCATGTACTCTGGGAGTATAGTGTTATGCAGCACCCTGGAGTGATGCGCCGATCCAGGGAAACGTGCACTGCAGTGTGTACATTATGAGGTATGCATCACACACAAACTGTACGTTTTGCGAGTGTAACAGTTTCCTGTTCTGGTATACTTCTTCATTGGTATGTCTGGCCACCAGCTCAATATGCGTGCAGTCCAACGCACCTAGTACATTGGGCATGCCTGCCATGGCATGGAACTGTACTTTGGCAGCATTGACCTGGGCTGGTGTTCTGGGGAGGGCAATGTGCTAAGATACGTGACATAGGAAAGCATTCAGGACCTTCATTAGCAGAGTTGAGAAACCGGGCTGGGAAATCCCATGCAGCTCCCCCACAGTGTGTTGGTATGTGCCGGTGGCCAGAAAATGAAGCACAGATACAACCTTCAGCAAGGGGGGTATGGCGTTCCAAATGCCAATTAGGCTGCGGATGTCATCCTTGATTAGGTTGACTATGCTGGTGATGGTCTCCCTGTACAGGCAATACAGGGTGTGTATGTTCCTCTGCATTGCCATCATCCTCTGTCTTCTCCTCCTCTTCCTCTACCTCCTCCTCTACCGGTCAGCCTCTTCACAATCCTGCTCATAAATGTGAATCACTGCATGCAGGGCCCCCAGCTCCATGACTGCTGCTGCGACTGCCAGCATGGCTGTGTTGGGAGGTGTGTGGGGTGCGGGTGTGGTCCTTTTCAACATTCACATTGCTCATGGTGTACAGCTGAGCAGATTATGGCCACATGTGGCCTGTTGCTGCACACCTGAGATGGCTTAATGCCTGCTCCGCAATGCCAGTGTTTCGGGCGCATATTTCACCTTGGCAAGAGTATATTGTAGGCGGTGTTCCCATGCTGACAGTAGTGGAATGCTGTCTTACTACCATCACTCCGGTAGCACCGTGGCCCATGTAAGTAGCAATGTAGTTTCCGGCATTGCAGGTCGTAATGTGATGGTCCGAAAAACTGTGCCAGTAATTGGTGTGACCGGCACTGTGTTTCCGGACTGGCACAGTTGTAATGAGGCCCTATATCTGGACCAGCTGGGAAGTATGGAACTGGAACAACTGATGGAGCTTCTATGCACATCAAGGGACGAACATTGGACAGTGCCTTTTCATTAGATACATACTTGGAGATTAAGCCTTCCCAATGCCTGGTCAGGCGAGATCCTCATGCCATTCCTTTTGACAGCTTAATATCCAGTCCTATCCCGAGTCCTATTGGGTAGGCAATTACTACTCATTTTTCAGAGCCCACGGGGACTTAGAAACACAATAGTGGCAATCTAGTTAGTGGGCTGGATATCGCTGCCCCAAAGAAAAGTAAATTGGCAAACATGAAAAAGAAAGGTGGCACCTAGTTCATTCTGGCCATTGGTTGCTCGAAATATCTCTAAGAAAGCTAGAAATTGAACAGCGTGAAGACTTTCCTGAAGAAGCACAGCGAATATGTGCACTAAACCCAGGGACCACGAAAGGGCAAAAATGTTTGCTAAAAAAATAAGTGTATGATAACAAAATGTTAGAAGCCTGAGACCTTCCAAAGAACATGTTTGGCAAATTCACTAGCCCGAGCGATAATAAATAAATTGATAACCAGATACAAGCAACATATGCCTTGTGTGAACAACTGACTGAATATTTTGGAAGTAATGTTACAATGATCAAGATATCCTTAGAACTTAAACATCTGGATCAGCATTCTGACGCGGGGAACAGAAAGGCAGATCCTCTTCCCTATTGTGCACTGAAATACTTTGGGGGCCTATCAGGTCCAAAGGCAGCTATTTTAATCAATAAGGAAAAGGTGTCGGGTTCGCTGAAGGATCCTTTAATTGGCTAGAATTGCAAAAATAGACAGTAACTTCCTGTTTTTAGAGTTAGAATCCATAATCAATCTCTCTTTGCTGTATAGTTTGGTACTGGAGATACTCAAGTTAGCCATAGTAACACCTTTGTCAAAAAAGTCAACAACATATCCTATGGACTTGGCCAGCTATCGACCCATCTCACAACTCCACTTTATGTCAAAACCTTTAGAATCTGTGGTACTGCATCAATTGTATATGTTTGTGTTGGCAAACATCTTCTGGACCCCCACCAGGCAGCTTTTCATCCAGCCCACCGCACTGAATCAGCTGAGGTTTCTATGGAGGCAGACTTACGCAGACTAATGGATGGTAAAGGGCCTGCATATCATTAGGTTGATACTGCCAAACATGATATTCTGCTTGTCCACTACCAGACATTGGACATTAGAAATGACGCTTTCAAGTGGCTGAGATGCTTTCGGTCTACTAGAAAGCAAGTTGGCCCAACATCAGACACTCACATGCTCTCAAATTGTGGTGCGCCTCAAGGGTAACCCCAAGGGTCAGCCCTGCCTCTGCTGTTTTTTAATCTGTGGCTCTGAGCACGAGCACTGCCCATACACAGAATTTGTTAATCCTGGATGGTAATTCAAGAAAGGCAGCTACTCCTTAAAATAATGAATGATTGAAGTAAATTAGTGGATAAACACAAAGATCATGCTCTGGACTAGACTGAAAGACAGCAAATTCTGTCCCCCCCTTCATTGGCAGGGTGCCCACTTTGGTTACACAAGTTTGAAATTTAGAGGTATAGCTGGACGACATCTTAACTTTGGATACACACATTAAGGGAGGGATCCACAAAAGGCTATCTACCTTCCCTGGGTGGCTGTTTGTTTTCTTACTCTTCCCCATCTCCATGCTGGAGCACTCTATAAACTGTGGCACATATATATTTATCCATATCGTTGGCACATTTAATTTTATTTTTGTTGTTTTATAACTGTCGGGGGGAAATTCTCCCGGGGTCTGCTGGCCGTCCGCGGACTCCCGGGCAGGGAGGCCCCAACTCCTCCCGCGTATCCCAAAAAATGAGTATGAGATACACGCAAGAAGCAAGGTGATTCTGCTGTTTATTAAACAAAAATGGCAGGGATGGGTCAAGGATCGTACGCGTCCGTCCTGACTCTCTCTCAAAATTCGTGGGGCTCGTAGGCCCTTTTTACCTCAGTATGACGCGCTACTTGCGTCACCTGGGAAAGTTAGCAAAAAACCTATCGCCACTCTGGATTGGTTCCTCGAGTGGTAGGGTTAGTATAGCATACGTATAGCGAGCGCTGTTAGTGGTTGAGGGTCAGTCAGGTGGTATACTTGGGTTGTCCCTTCAATTAGATACATGAAAATTGTTACATGAAGACCCCTGAGGAATGGCTAATGTTAATGGCGTCAGTGATAAGTGCCCCATGTTCTGATTTGTCCACTCGCGAGCCCCCCCAGTCTGGGACCATCGCTGTTCCCAGCTCGCGGTGCACCTGTCATTTGCAACAATGTATAACTATGGGTATGTGCGGACAATGCGAAGATTTGTTCATATGCTGGAGGGCAGACTACTCCCACCGCCGCAGATGTCCATTGAGTTGCTTCATTGTTGCTGCTTGTGTCTCAAAACGTGGGATCCAGGCGCCTCCTTCCTCCTGGGTCTGGCATCCTGTCAGGTTCGGCTTGGTCACGTGAGGAGAGACCGTGGTTGAGGCAGAATTCTGCACATTTAATATTGCATTTTCCACTGTGTGTCTGGCTTAGTTTGCAGGTGTGACCTTAGCTTCGGCTTGTGGCATGCGAGTTTGCAACATTGTGCCCTTGACTGTCTGTTATCGCCGGGCTCATTCTGCAGGGTCATCAATTGTACTCTTGCTCGTTCAATGTTCATGGAGGCTCTTGCTTGCGGCCTACTTGGGCCTGGTGCATAGGTGGGGATGTTTGATGCACGGCGCTTTAGGTTATGGTATCATATTGCCTTATCCCCAGCATCGTGACTTCATTATATTTCTCATTGCAATGCATGGGTTAGGAGAAGCGTCAGCAAGCATTTTAGATGAGTTCGTTGTGCGTCTTGCGTTTCTGCATTTTGAAAAACCTATGTGAAAAATAATAAAGATGCGCGTCAGTGGGTGTGTCTGTTACCTACGTCATAGCACTGAATATGTTCTTCGTGTGGATTGTTGTGGAAGTGTCCAGTGTGCATGTTTGCACGGGTGTGCTGACCGTTGGCTAGGTCGTCATGGCATCTCTAACGATGTGTTTATTTACTGTTGAATGGTTCAGTCGAGTTCATCCATGCCGCAGGTGTCGGCATGGGCAGGGCAGGCTGGTGGGCAGGCTGGTGGGCACATCCGTATGTTCCTGTACCAGGGTATTTGGTCGTCTGGTAGATAGGCAAACTCCTCTCGTGGCGGGTGTCTGGGCTGCGATCCTCTAGGCTAGGGGCGTGAGGGGATTGGTGGGATTCTTTTGTTCCATTCTCCCACTTCAGTCCCCCCTCTGGTTGACTTGTCGACCACAAACATATCTTTTTCTTTATCTCCTCTTACTCTCCATATTTCGTTACTCCTCCCAAGTGTCCATAGTAGTTGACATGGTCTTCAAATGACCAATACATATATACACAGGTTCCTCCAGGTGTGCAGTATACCCATTTCCCTATGTAGCTCCTTGGGTTTCTTGGGTTTTCGAGCTTCACAGATGGTGGGTCCAGGTGGTTGGTGATGATCTGTTTGCGCAGTTTTTCTCTTTCTTTTATTATTGTGTCCATGTGCTGGCCATCATCTGCCGGCATCAAGGGGTGCATACCAACCATTTCGATCATTTCGTCTGTAGTGCGTGCCTTCCGGGCCTTCCAAAATCTTATTATGATCAGTGCAGCTCCAGCCAGTATTATGCATCCAACTATAATCTTCAGCCCGTCCGACAGCCTAGATGGCATCCATGACCATAACATTGAAAACCAGCTGTCATCCTTCTTCACTCCTTTACTTTCATCCATCATTTTGGAGTGCATCTGGGCCAGGTGTGATACTGCTTCTGTCAGTGTACCATTGTCAGCATCGTTAGCAGGAATGAATGTGCAGCATGATTGTCCTATCTTTGCACAAACTCCTCCTTCCATTGCTGTAAGGAGATCTAATACATATCTGTTCTGTAGTGCTACCATCCTCACTGCTCGCAGTTCCTTTTTTATTGCGTTGAATCCATTTACTGTAGAATTAATTGTCATCATCAGCTCCCATCGAGTTATCTGGAGCCATTTTGCGTTTGCGTAAGCTTGTAGTCCCGGGTGTATTATTGATGAGAAGAACATTGCTGCTCTGCTGAATAGTCTGTGTTCTGGTGGGATTGAAGTGAGTGCTGTTTCCGACCTTCCCCATAGGTAATTTCCTGTCAGAGGTTCTCCTTGTCTCTTCTTTCTATTCAGGACATTGTTGTTGTTGTTGTTTTCGTTCTCTGACCCCTTCTGAGGTTTTACAGATCTCTTCTTCCTCTTGTTTCCTTCATCCATTTTAGGGAAGTTCGCCATGTTCACATGTTTCTGGGGCACCACTAGTGATTAACGTGTACCATTGTACATATACCATTCCACAGAGGGGGCAGTGTGTGGTATGCCTTGTTTCCGCAGGCCCAGTAATGGTCCATTAATACTGCTGTTCCTGCTCCCCCCTCAGGTAACTCCATCACCCTTGCACAGTTGGTGTTGTATCCCACGTCCACTTCTCCTCTATGTTGGTAGCATATCTTAGGTGCAGACAGCGGCAGTATGCTTATTGGGTCTTCATCCTTCTCCATCCATGTCAGCATGGGTACGTACTTGCCCCAAATCGTCCAACATCTGTTATTGTGTTCATCAATAGTTGTAATATTTTCTCTTCTTACCATGTTGCTGCCAATCACTCCTATGTCCCATTTGTTGTCCATGTACACCTTCCCTGTTACTGTTACCAGTGGTCTTTCCCAACATCCTTGTTTACCAGGAACTTCAGTGGCGTACCAGTCACATGGTAGGTATCGTAGTGTTACTTTCTTCGTTTCTGCCTTTTCAGGACCACTTGTCATGTATCTGAATGCTACAGCATGCAAACTGCTCTTGTGATAACTCAAATAAGTCTTGAGGAAGTTGTTTTCGTATGGATATGTGTCTCGCGTTTTCCACACCAGTTTCACCACCGTCCCTTGAAATCACCCTTTCGTTTGGAACAGCGCCAGGTATACTATACATCGTGCTGTCTTTTCATCTATTTCCGTGGCAACGAATGTTCGAGAAGCGCTCATGGCGTATGGGATCAATGAGCAGACGTAGCAGCTGTCTTCTGTTGTCTGCTTACCTATTTGGGTCATGTGTTGGTACCACATGTTGTTCGAGACGTGTGCTGAATCTGTTATGTAATTATCAATACCTTTATTATCTGAGTATGTGCTGCGTTTAACTCTATTTCCCTTATGTGGAATCTTGCTATTACCACCTGACGTAACACCTGTTGCAGCCGTGGGTGGGGGTACATTAGGTTTGGGTACAGCCAAAATATTGATAGCATAACTTTTCTGCCATACAAAGGCAGCCAAAAACCCGGTGATCATCAAAATCCCTATCATCTTTATTACAGAAGCTAGTCTCACCGGCATTTTGCTCTTACCTTGCTGCAGTCAGGCAGCTTATTCTTGCGACGTTAAAGTTGCCCGCCTGAAAATTCTCAATAGGCTTCTTATTAGTGTTAGTAGTTGTTTTCAAGCTCTCCCTATCAAGTAGTCGTTCAGTGCCCAGGCGAAGAGCTGTTCCCACGCCAATCTAAGCAATCTGTCTCTTAGGGCAGGCAAGTGTTGGTGAAGATGGGGCATTGATTGTTCTATGGCCAAGATAAATGCTGTATAGTAGACACATACCCTCCTTCTTTTTAGGTACTTTGGCCTTTTTATGTGATAGACAAATTGGTGTGATAGGGCTTCAGGGTAGTTATCGTCTGAGGGTAGCATCTACTCCTGGGCAATGAACTTTGTTAGTTATCTGTTTTCTTAGCAATACAATAATACGAGGTACCTGCATGTGCGAAAAAGAAAAAAGAGAACATTCAAGTGTTTACATGTGTATATGTGCAAGACAATGTCCTTCAATTGGGTGGTTACTGTAGTGGGTAGGAGGTTGATGGGCAGGGGGTTTGGGGTTCAACTGGCGGAAGTCTCTTTACTCTTTGATCGTGTGACCATGGGGTGGGCGGTATGGGAATTACCAGTTTCTATTTCAGTAGTTGTCTCTGGGGAATCTGGGGGGTGGCAGGGTATGGAGACACTTAGGTCATCATCTGTGGTAGAAGTCTCTTCCTCCGTGGGTGACGCTGTCGCTGTTCTTCCAATGGCCCTGTCGGTGACGCTAGGGCGGCTCTGGAGTTTGCAGATCTTTACGTCGTGTAGGTGATTCCAAGCACGCTTATCCTGCAACTTTACTGCTCTCGTAGATACCTCCTCTACAAGGTGGGGTCCAGTGAAGCATGGGCTGTTCCACTTTCTATTGAAATTGCGAAGTAGAACGTGGTCACCTTTAGCAATTTGGCACAGTTTTTCCTTTTCCGATCCTTGGTCCTCGTCTTCTTGTCGGTAACTCTTAGACCCGCCCCGCATGCGCTCGAGCTGTTGAGACACAAACACTACACTAGTAATCAAAGAAGACACATATCGGTACATTTCATCACCAAGAACAGTTGCAGTGTTTTCATAGTCTGTCAATGCCCTTGATGTTGGAGTTAGAGGCAGGCGCATTTGACGTCCGGTCACCACCTCATGAGGAGTGAGGTGGTGGTCGGAGCCTGGTCTATTCCTCAGCTCAAATAAAGCTAGCGGAAGGCAATACAACCAACTCTTCTTTGTTGTTTGCTGTATCTTTGCAATTGCCTCCTTCAGTAGGCCATTCAGGCGTTCGCATATACCGTTGGCCTGTGGGTGATATACACATGCAAATTTATGCTTGATGTTCAGTAAGGATGTGATGTGCTGGAAGATTTCATTAGCGAAATGTGGGCCATTATCCGTCTGCAGTACCTCGCACACTCTCCACCTGGGGAAAACCTCCCTCACTAGAAATTTAGCTGCTCTAAATGCATCTGGATGTGAGCAGGGTCCTGCCTCAATCCACCTGGAGAATGGGCATACTACTACAATCATATACCTATTTCCTTGACATACGTTGATCATATCAACGTAGTCAATATGGACGTGCAGGAAGGGTCCCTCTGGCCGGGGTATAGTACCTTTTATCACTTTTAGCGTGTGACCGGCCGTAAACTGTTCACATGTGAGACAATTGCTGATAAAATTTGTCACATGGGAATTTAACTCGGGACAGAACCAATCTTCCCTAATTCGTGCTGCAATAACTTCCTTGCCTGTGTGGGCTGGGTGGTGGAGTTGGCTCAGGGCGGTGTTCAATAGTGCCAATGGCATTACCATCTTTCCAGTGTTACCCTGGCGCCATAGTGCGTCAGTTGGTGACATTGTACATCCTCTTTTTACCCATATTTCTTTTTCTGCCATTGGCGCAGCCGCTTGTAACTCCATTATCTGTGTGGCTGGGAGATGGGTGTACCCTTCTCTTATCAACATTTCTTTAGCTATCTCCCTCCCTCTCCCTCTCTCTGACTCTGGGGGGTTCCATATCTCACAAAATATGCAGCATACTGCGCATGTACGTCTGCTGCTGCATTTCCTTTTGAGATATTATCTTCTCCATTGGTGTGGGCGGTACATTTGACCAAAGCTAATTCTTGGGGGTCATTTATTACTTCAATTAATTCAGCTAATAAGAGAGCATGTTGCACTGGGGTGCCGTCAGCCCTCCTAAACCCTCTTTTCCTCCATTTGGACAATCCTGAGTGGACAGTAGACGTGACATATGCGCTGTCAGAATATATAGTCACTCTTTTGTCAAAGCTTTCCTTCAACGCCAAGATCAGTGCAACCAATTCTGCTGCTTGAGCAGAGTAATGTTGTGGTAATTGTACGCATTTCACCGCCACACACACCAATTCCTCTGTCATTTTTACCACTGCTGCCCCAGTTCTCCTTATCCCATCACTTTGGTCTATTGTTGATGACCCATCAATGAACAAGAGCTCTCCTCCATTTAGCGCGTCCTATTCAACTTTTCTAGTACATGAGTACATTTCTGTAGTCTGCGTACAATCATGTGCATAGTCTCCTTCCTCAATTACTTCCGCTATAAACCTTGCAGGATTAACTGTGCTGCTTCTAACAATTGATAATTCTGGTCTAGATAAGATGATCTCATAACCTGACGCCCTCTGCGTAGTTAGTGTGGACTTAGGTTTGTTCAATATTGCAATAGTGCATGTTCCACGAATAGTGTGGTTGGGCACCCCATTGTAATTGATGATGCTTTCTCTACCGCGAAGGCAGCTGCGGCGAGACCTTGTTCGCAAGGGAAATGTCCTAACATTATAGGATCCAAGTGACCGCTGTAAAATGCTACTGGTTTGTAACCCATGCTTGTTTTTTGAGCCAACACTGCTTTCATTACTGCTGAGTCGCAATGTGAAAATATAAAGAATTGTCGTTCATAATCTGGGGTGGCCAGTACCGGAGCAGTTGATATTGCATCTTTCAGTTCATCAAAGGCCTCTTTCATTTCCATTGTCCACCCCAATTTTTTCTCCCCTTTGTTAGCTTCTCTTAATGCCTCAAGTAGGGGTCCTATGTATGAGCTGTAATCAAATACCCATGCTCTACAGTAGTTGCACAGCCCCAGGAACTGCTGCAGTTCCCTCACTGTTTGGGGCAACAGCGTTTTTTATATGGCCTGTGCAATCTTTCTTCCGTATTGGGATATGAGCTGACCAATGTATAGTACCTGTTCCTGATAGTACTGTAACTTTTATTTGTCTACCTTGTAACCCTTTTCAGCCAATATTGTCAGCATCTTCAATGAGTCCTCTCTGCATTTGTTTTCGCTTGTGCTGCAAATTCTTATGTCATCAACATACTGCAACACTGTGCTTTCCAATTCAATGTTTCCCAAGTCCATCTGTATTACTCTGTTGAAAATTGAGGGTGACTCGCAGTACCCTTGTGGCAACCTGGTGTGTTTCCATTTTGTGTTTCTGTACGTGAAGCTTGTTAGATCTTGTGAGTCTGGATGCAGGGGTATTGAGAAAAAGGCATTTTTGAGATCAATCACTATAAATCGTGATGTCTCTGCTGGAATGCCACACAATATTGTGGCCGGGTTTGCTGCTATGGGGTATTCTGCTTCCACTATGTTGTTCAAGGGCCTGAGGTCCTGGATGAAACGCCAAGACCCTCCTTTAGCTTTGCGCACTGGGTATACGGCTGTGTTACATGGTGATTCTGATGGTACCAATATGCCATTATTTATAAGGGCCGTTATTGTTTCATATATGCCCTCATCTGCCTCTTTTGATAGTGGGTATTGCTTCACTCTAGGGAGTATTGCACCTTTTTTCAATTTTATTCTTACTCCCCCTATACTCTTTATGCACCCCACGTCATAGGGACTAGTAGTCCATAATGATGTTGGGACTTTTGCCATATCCTCCTCAAAGAAGGGAACTGGGGTGGATGTGGGTGTTTCAAGTTGCATTGCAATTTTCTGTGCCACTTGTTTGTATGTCACTTTTAGCCATATTTCTACACTCATCATAAATACCATTTCACCTTCTTCCTTTTCTTCTGAAAAGAGCTCCTCGTCTGACACCTGGGTGAGCCTGCATCCCTCGGCTAGGGCTATCACTGCCCTCCATGCTCTTCCTTCTCTTTCTTGGGCATGTACTGCAATATAATCAGCAGTTGCTATAATGCTCTCCATGCTCACTGAAATCACCTTTCCTTATGGTTCATTGGCTGGTGTTTCTGGTCTAAACAAATAGGCTGTTGGCTTCCTCCAGATCTTTCCTTCTATCCCTGGCATCCATGCAAATGCCATGTCTGTTCCGTACTGGAACAGTTCGCCATCTACTGGCTCAGCCCTAAACACTGTCTGTCCACAGTATGCTTGCATAATTTGTTGTGCAGTGAGCATGTTTATTCCTGGAGTGGAGCAAATTATGCCGTCCTCCGTAAAGGAGATCGTCATATTCAACCTGCTCATTATGTCTCTCCCGAGTATGTTTACTGGTGAGGCCCTAGAATATAAAAGCGGGACGGACATGTCATAATCCCCTATTGATAAGGGAATGTTATCAGTAATGGGAACCAACCCTCTAGCCCCAGAGAATCCTTGGGTGTTCATGGCCTCACCTGACATCTTAAATTTACCTTCCCTTATGCAAGACCGGGTTACTCCGGTGTCAACAAGGAATGATAATTTTTTGTCACCTATCGTTACCTCTATGTGTGGTTCCTCCGCACTGTTAGGTGTTACCGACAGGATGGGACACACCAAGGCCGTCTGTGGGCTGTCCTATTGAGGGTATAATGATTGACCACTTCCTGTGTAAGGGTTGTGTCCCAGGACCGTCACCCTTCCCAGTTTTGTTTGTTGTAGTTGTGTATTGGTAGAGGTTATTTTATGGTCTTGAATTTGGGCAGGTTGCTGTACTTGCTGCACTTGGGGTTGTTGTGTTATCGCTACCTGTTGTTGTGGTAGTGAATATGTCTGTGGTTGTTGTTGTGTTACTAGTTGTTGCTGCACATTTTCCAGTTGCAGTGCCTGCTGTTGCTGGATGCCCTGCTGTTCCCTTGTAGGCCCTTGTTGTCCCTGTTCTCCCCATGATGGTGTGCCTGTTCTCATTCTACATGTGCGTGACATGTGCCCTAGTAATCCACAAATCCAACATACCAGTGGTTCCCTGTTCTGCCATGGAAAGCTCCCTGAATTGTCCTGGTATACTGGTTGCCCGGTTGGGTAGAAATTTCTGAATCCTCCCCCTTGCTGTTGTGTGTTATAGCCGTATCCCCTCCCCCTCATCATTCCTCCCCTTCCCCTGTTGTAATTATAATATCCAGCTCCTGGCGTTGAGTATCCTCCTCCCATGTTAGTCGTGTATGGTTGGGGTGGTGGCAGCTGTTGTGCTACAATCTGTGATGATTGTATTTGGGAGGGATCTTGCACAGCCACTACTTGTGTGGGGTTTTGAGTCATTGTTGCAGGTGTAGTTATTAGTGCACCTTCCATTGTGTATTTAGTAAGTTTTTTCTGTACCAATTTAGCCTCTTCCGCTTTTCTATCCTCTTCCTTTTGTTTCATCTTTTCTTGCCATGTCCTACAATGATGTACTATCGTCAGTTGTATTTCTGGCCATGCTTTTGCTTCCATCCCCACTACCTTCTTCAGTTGTTTCTAAACTGCTTCTGGGAGCCCTTGTATTAGTATATGATAGAATATTGCTGGTGTTTTGTCCCATTGTTCTCTAGTTTCCATACGCCACTTCTCTTGAATTTCCTGGATATAATCAACAGGATCTTCGTTCTCATGCATCTTTCGTGAGGTAATTGCTCCTATGTCTGATGTGTCTGGGTACTGTACCCTCAGCGCTTGCCATAATGCATGTCTGCAGTTTGCGAATGGTGCCCCATCGTGTGATGTGTTTGTTATTGTGACCCCGGGGAAGCGTGCTCTCTTCCAGATGTCATCTGCTGCATCCCCCAATATTGATATTAGAAGGCCCTTTACATCCCCCACTGCCAGTTTCTGTCCTGCGGTGTGTTTTTCCATTTCATATATCCATTTTCCCGCACCTCCACTTAATGATGGGAGCCTGCACTTAATATTTTCCTTGTCTGCATGCTTCCAAGGGACGTATTGTGGTCTAACCCCTCCCCTCTCCAGAAGTGGTATTAAGTTGTGTCCTGTTTGACCCCCTGGATTCCACAAAATCGAGTCCATGCACCCCTCCTCTTCTTCCGTATCTTCTACATCGTCAATTGCGTCCATATTTCCCCTGCTCGTAACTGTTTCTCCTCCATCTCTTCCCCTTCTTTTATCATTTCTTTTATTTAATGTGGGCGTGTGTATTCGTTCTCCCTGCTTGCGTCCAGGGAGGTCTCTAAGCCTGCCTGCATAGGGTGTCAGTTCGTGGGGGAAGGGTGCGAGTTTAGGTGGGCATGTTGCTCGTAATGAGTGTGGGGTGGTGGAGCATGTTGGACGGGATGATGAGGGTGTAGTTGCACGTGTCTGCCTTCCCGCCATTCCTTGCTCTTCCCCCTCACTTCCCTCCAGTTCTTCCTTTCTCCTGCAGGCCCATGGTGATTCTCTATTTGTCCGGGTGATGTATAATTTATCTAGGCTTTCCCTTTCACTATTTCTTCCTTCCTTCTCCATTCCTTCTTCTTCCTCACTACAAAAGTCATCCAGGAATGGCAACCCCCAATCTGTCTTTTTCCCCCTAATCGTTACTGTTTTTAAGTCTATTAGATCTGTTCCTCCCTTTTCTTCTTTACCAATTGCTCCCCTTTGTGCTGATGTTGTTGCTACTTCTGTGTCTCTGTGTACATACCTCCTTACTTCACTCTCCCCTCTCCTATCTTCTCTTTCCCCTTCATTTTTCTATGCTATTTCTCTACCAATTTCCTCTCTTTTCTTTTTCAATTCCTCCATTACTTCACTACTCATCTTTTCCAATATCCTTTCTTCTTCTCTCTTCCTTTCCCATCTCGCTCTTTCCCGCTCTAATATACCCTCTATCATCCTCCCTTCTTCGTATTTCCTTGTCGTTTCTGATAGTAATCTCCTCTTCCATATTTCCATTTCTTTTTCTTTCTCTTCTTCCTCTCTTTTCTTGTCACGCAGTGCTGCTCTTGATACCCTTTCCGCTACTGCCTTTACCCTTTCGGCTTCTCTCTTTTGCTCCTCAGTTCGTTCCCTCATTTTTTCCAACTCATTCTTACTTTCTTTTCTTTCCCATGCTCTCTCTCTCTTTCCTCTCTCTCGAGCTGCTTGATCAGTGCATTCTGCTCATCTCTTAATTCTGCTAATCGCTCCTCCAAAATCTCTTCCTCCTTTCTTTTCCCCTCTTTCCCTTTCATTTCACTCTTTCTGGTATTATCCTCGTCCATTTTCCTTACCACCTCCTTCTCTTCTCCTGTTAATGAACCTCGTAATTTTAATAGTACCTGCGCAGCTACCCACTCATCATGTCCTATTTCCGCGATCTGCTCTTCGCCAGTCCTCCCCTCCCCTGCGTGCATCTTCCTCTGAGCTGATCCCGTCGTACTAGTCCGCTCCCCTCCCGTGTGGCCACCTGGAGCTGTATATGGTGGCGGGCTGTATGCCGGGTTCGAGTACCCCTCAGCCGCCCTTAATTGTTCTCTTACTGTTTCTCCTAGTTCTCTTAAAGGATATAACCCCCCTCCCTCTGTTTTCACTACCTTCGCTAGGGCCATATCGTCGCTCTGCTCCTTTTTTATTTCCTTTTCGTTTGAGTTGTTACTCTTTTCTCCTCCCTCTTGTCCGTTCCCCGTGTTCTGTTTTCCTTCACTCTCTTTTTCCCCATTCTCTCCTTCCTCCTTAATCTTCTTCTCTTCCGTTGTTTCCCCCATAGCGAACATTCCGTTTGGTCCTGGTCGGGACCCTTGGAACATCCTCCATACGTTAAACACCTCCACGTGGTGTGTCAACTTCTTCCCCTTGTATGTGTTATGCAGATGGGATAATAGTGAATGTTGGGTATATGGATCGAAACTGCCATTAGGAGGCCATGGTGTCGTCATTTTGTTGTCCGTCCCCTGTGTCCATTCTATGCTGTATTTGATCAGTTTCTCCCTATGGGGTGACAGTGTTTTACATATGTGCTGTAGTGGGGTAGTGAGGGTGTTCCCCCACCCTCCCGATCCTGTCCCGTATGACATAGTAGCACTTCACTTGTTATCCTACCCCTATTTGGTAGCGGTTATCTTGCTAATAGTGTATGCTATACAATCTTAGGTCTTTACCTGGCCCCGTAATTTTGGGGACTTGCGATTGTCCGCTAAGGAAAAACAGTAAAATATAGCATTTGCATTTGTATATTCTTTTCTTTCTTTTCTTCCTTTACCGAACACCTTTACGGCCCCCTACGGCCGAGGCGCACGTAGCCCCCTGCGGCTGCGTGCCCCGTGTGACGTTCTTATACAGCCGTCCCACTTTGTTTTACCCCTCCTCCTCTTTCTTCACTTGTCGTGGCCGGCGTTCTCCGTGCGCGGCCACGTCCCCCTTTTCACCTTGCCCCGATCCACTCGTTACCGTTTATCTCCGTCTCCACTCCCTTACCATTATTCTCTTCCCCACCACTCTCCGAAAAATGCCTTGTGTTCGAGATATCCTATGAAGGCCCTACTGGTGACGTCACTGATCTCTTCCAAAACTACTGGTAAGTTCTTTACATGTTTTTAAAAGTTCGAGATACGCTTGCAATCTACCCCCGTTAACCCCACAGCTGTCCTCTTGTCACGCCTGGAACAAGGTAATCAACAATATAATCAGACTGCGCACACTGCGTCGCCTCGCGTGTGATACGCCCCTCGACAGGAGGGCTTAACCAGCCAATTATCTTCCGTATTAGGCAACCAGCTAGCTACCGCCTACAGGGAAACGTCATCTATCTATTGAGTTTTCTGCTCGATCAATAGGGATCCTCATCTACTCATTGATGAATAATTACCAAATCGTAGGAAACCGCACACACACACACCCTTACACGTGGTCGCGACCTAGGCCAATCAGTGTCTACGAGCGGCTGCACGTGATGTTTTCGTGCTCCGCCCTCTCCTCATCCGTAACGTAGCGGACTGCTCTCGCACTTCTCCAGCTACCATTCACTTCACCGTCAACACTAATTTATCAAACCTTCGCTGCGCACCTGTGTAACACCTCCCGCTTCCCGTATTCTATTCCTCCCCCCTCCCTCACAATTTCACATTGCTTGTTGGGCGTGGCATACTCACCAAGTTCTCTTGATGCGGGGCCGCTCGACTGCGTGCACCCCTGCAAGCGGCTCGCCACCTCCCCTCGTCTGGACCACGTCTGGACACTCGCCAACCGCGGGCGGGATACTTCTCAACCGGCTCCCGAAGGCCAATATCCGGATTGCGCTGTCCGGTCTTCTCGCAGTTCCGTGATGGTCCTGTAGTCCTCAAAAAGGGGGCAGCGGCAGAGGGGGCCGCGCCGCCGGGCCTCCTCGCAACGAGAGCACTCGGAAAAATAAAGTAAAAGCAGATCTTAAACAGATCTCAGCAGTGCCTCCAACTTGTCGGGGGGAAATTCTCCTGGGGTCTGCTGGCCGTCCGCAGACCCCCGGGCAGGGAGGCCCCAACTCCTCCCGCGTATCCCAAAAAATGAGTATGAGGCACACGCAAGAAGCAAGGTGATTCTGCTGTTTATTAAACAAAAACGGCAGGGATGGGTCAAGGATCGTACGCGTCCGTACTGACTCTCTCTCAAAATTCGCGGGGCTCGTAGGCCCTTTTTACCTCAGTATGACGCGCTACTTGCGTCACCTGGGAAAGTTAGCAAAAAACCTATCGCCACTCTGGATTGGTTCCTCGAGTGGTAGGGTTAGTGTAGCATACGTATAGAGAGCGCTGTTAGTGGTTGAGGGTCAGTCAGGTGGTATACTTGGGTTGTCCCTTCAATTAGATACATGAAAATTGTTACATGAAGACCCCTGAGGATTGGCTAATGTTAATGGCGTCAGTGATAAGTGCCCCATGTTCTGATTGGTCCACTCGCGAGCCCCCCCAGTCTGGGACCATCGATGTTCCCAGCTCGCGGTGCACCTGTCATTTGCAACAATGTATAACTATGGGTATGTGCGGACAATGCGAAGATTTGTTCATATGCTGGAGGGCAGACTACTCCCACCGCCGCAGATGTCCATTGAGTTGCTTCATTGTTGCTGCTTGTGTCTCAAAACGTGGCATCCAGGCGCCTCCTTCCTCCTGGGTCTGGCATCCTGTCAGGTTCGGCTTGGTCACGTGAGGAGAGACCGTGGTTGAGGCAGAATTCTGCACATTTAATATTGCATTTCCCACTGTGTGTCTGGCTTAGTTTGCAGGTGTGACCTTGGCTTCGGCTTGTGGCATGCGAGTTTGCAACATTGTGCCCTTGACTGTCTGTTCTCGCCGGGCTCATTCTGCAGGGTCATCAATTGTACTCTTGCTCGTTCAATGTTCATGGAGGCTCTTGCTTGCGGCCTACTTGGGCCTGGTGCATAGGTGGGGATGTTTGATGCACAGCGCTTTAGGTTATGGTATCATATTGCCTTATCCCCAGTATCGTGTCTTCGTTATATTTCTCATTGCAATGCATGGGTTAGGAGAAGCATCAGCAAGCATTTTAGATGAGTTTGTTGTGCGTGTTGCGTTTCTGCATTTTGAAAAACCTATGTGAAAAATAATAAAGATGCGCGTCAGTGGGTGTGTCCGTCACCTACGTCATAGCACTGAATATGTTCTTCGTGTGGATTGGTGTGGGAGTGTCCAGTGTGCATGTTTGCACAGGTGTGCTGACCGTTGGCTAGGTCGTCATGGCATCTCTAACGATGTGTTTATTTACTGTTGAATGGTTCATTCGAGTTCATCCATGCCGCAGGTGTCGGCATGGGCAGGGCAGGCTGGTGAGCAGGCTGGTGGGCACATCCGTATGTTCCTGTACCAGGGTATTTGGTCGTCTGGTAGATAGGCAAACTCCTCTCGTGGCGGGTGTCTGGGCCGCAATCCTCTAGGCCAGGGGCGTGAGGGGATTGGTGGGAGTCTTTTGTTCCATTCTCCTACTTCATAACGCAGCAATTTATATAACAGGATACTTCAGAATGCAGGAGCAAAGGGAGTGGGGTGGTGAAAGGTGAAGGGAGGGAGTTTGTGATAGATAAAAGCAAACAACCAGTATTCAAAAAGGGAGACCGCACACAACCTATCAACTACAGGCCCAAAGCTTTGATGGCCGACTGACAGAATGGGCTAATAAAATTGGATCCTTGGATAACAGGCAAACAGGCTTTATAAAAAGGCCTGGGTTGCAGCCCAAGTATAGTTCTGCTGAACTTACTGAAGCTAAAAACCTTGCGAGAAGACTTCACCATCTACATGGCCTGTATTGGTCTTGAAAAAGCCTTTGACACAGTTAATCAAGAATGTTTATGGGTAAAAATTACAATAGCTGGATGTCCTTGCCAGCTCATAAATGCTTCTAAAGCTCAATACACTGATACTTCAATGTATATTCGATTAAACCAGCAAGGCCTCTTGTCAAAACCTATTAAAACCACAACTGGCCTAAAGCAAGGCTGCCCTCTCACGGCCTTTCTGTTTAATTTCTTCATTTCAGACACCTTCCTTCTCCCCTAAAATAAACAACCAAATGATAGGTTGGATGTTTTATGCCGATGATTTGATGATGCTGGACAGAACACCGCAAAGACTTCAACAAAAGCTGACAACTCTTCAGAAATACGTAGAACGAAATAGCTTGCGTATAAACCCTAAAAAATCAGAAGTCATGATTTGTGAGAAAATAAGCACCCGGAAAAACAAAGGTCTTACTTGGTTCCTGAATAATCACTGTCTGAAACCAGTACCTTCAATAATAATCAGTGCTAAGGCAAAAGAAACTGCATGGCACAAACATCTAATTAGAATAGTCATTCAATTACCGGCCCAAGCGAAGTTGATAGGACACAAATACAGGAAATGTTCACTTACACTGATAATTCCATTCTATAACCAGAAAGTTGTTCCTACGTTGACATACGGCACAGAAGCATGTCTTAGCCTTCCTGCTATTGTGTGGGATCAACTGGAAGTAAAAAAATTCTGGCGCTCAGTATTACAACTGCTGAATGTGGTCCATGTAGCGGTTATTCGCCATTAGATTGGCCTCATTTTGCTGTACGCAAGAGCAAAGTGGAACACACTTCAACTTTACAATGAAAGTTGCTCTTCTTGCCTCCCTCAATTTTCTATTTTGACAACTAAATCTGGAAACTATACGGATTGGCCTTTACAGACATGGGGGCTCATTACGAGGTAGGCGGTAAGGGGCTAACGGTGCAGTAAAGGTGCCAGAGCCGTCAACTCCTTACCGCCTCATTACGAGTTCTGCTCGCGGGACCCGCTAAGGACGCACCTCTCCATTCTAAGCCTTGTATCAAGGGGCTGTCTCGAATTCTCTATGTCAACGGTTCCATGGCCAATGCAAAGACCAGGGGCAACAAAGGGCATCCCTTCCTTGTTCCCCTCTGCAGAGGGATCAGAGGCAAATGAATCCCATTCACACCAACCATGGTCGAGGGGATTTCAAAATTTGCTAGGATTAACCTGCTGAAGTTTGGCCCAAATCCATATTGTGGCAAGAGAGATTGCAAGAAGTCCCACGCCATGCTGTCAAAAGCCTGTTGCGCATCTAGGGAGTTGAGGGAGAACACACTCGAATGCCTCGGGGCTAAGGTTACCAAATCGATCACCCTCCTAATATTATTGTGAGCCCCTCTGTCCTTAATGAACCCTGTCTGATCTGCCTCTACTATAATGGGGAGCACTTCTCCCAGCCTTGCCGCCAGTATGTTGCTGTACAACTTAGCATCTGTGTGTAAAAGGGCTATTGGACGGTAGGAGAAGCAGTCCTCCGGATCTTTCCCTGGTTTTAGTACCAGCGTGGTTGTGGATTCTGCCATAGAATCCGTCACCCGTCCCATTGTCCCATTGCGGAAATTAATTAAAAAGGGTTGTGAGATGGGGGGCTAACTGACTCACAAATGTTTTATAAAATCTGTTTGTGAAGCCATCCGGCCCAGGGGCCTTCCCCTCGGGGAGTGTACGGATGGCCTGAATCACCTCCTGGATCGAGATATGGCTGTCTAACATTGCACTCAACTCCACTGGGATCTTCGGGAGGTGGGCTTGTCTGACAAACTCCCTAATCTGATCAGGATTCCCCCCATGTGGGCCAGAGAGCTTCTTAAAACATTCTTCCATGGCCTGTCTCTTTTATGTTTCCGTAGTTACCCTCTGCCCATCCCCTGCTCTCAAGGCGCAAATATAGTTACGAGTGGCCTTAGCGGATCCCGCAAGCAGCTCCGGTGCTAACAACGGGCCCATTATAAACTGACCCATTGTTAGCACCCTCCCCATTCCCATTGAGCCCTATAGGGGCTTAATGGGAATGGGGATGGGTTCCTTAAATGATCGGAATGGCCCGGTAATTCCACATTCAAGGAACCTGGACCCGGTACTCGGTAAGGGGGTAGCCATGCCGCTAATATCGGCATGGTTACCTCCTACTTCGTAATGACCTCCATGGTCTCAAACATGTCTACAGCTTTTAGTTGATCTTGGCACCTCAAACGAAATCTTGTCAACTAATCCCTGCTATGTCAAAAAAATGGTATGGACTCAAGACTGGCAAGAGACAGAAATTAAGAGATCTCCTACCGAGATACATACGGCTCCAAAGATCATGTTAGGCACTTATAACCGAACTCCAGCTTACTTGACAAAGTTTCCGAGCTCCAAATATCATCAGTTGCTGTTGAGATTTTGGTTAAATATCCTTCATAACAACACCACCTTCTACAGATATGGACTGATTCAAATTGCAGACTGTGCGATAAGGAGGAAGAGTCCCTTAATCAGTTGGTCTTGTTCTGTCCAAAATTGAGATCTCTGAGGTCATGTACTCCAGTAAAAAAGCTAAAGGCTCTGGACCCGACGCTGAAGCTTGGTGGGTTGCTCTCTATGCAGGTGAAAGACCAAAGTGGTCTTTCGCATTAGTTAAATACTTGGAAGATGTTATGGACAAAGTAGCAAAAGATTGAATGTAATGAAGTTGTCTTATGACATGATGTATTATGATAAAACTTTATGTAAACTGTAAATCATCTAGGAAAACCAAAAAAAAACAAGGTGCTCAGTGCTGTGTGAACAGCCAGTGACTTTCTTGATACAAGACAACTTTCTTACATAGGCATTACAATATTAAAATAAGTGCAGACCTACATAAAGGGGGTCAATGCACGAGGCAAGACGAATCAATACTCTGCCCAAGAAGAGAGTGCCGGATTGAAAGGTAGAGTTTGTAATTGTTTTTTACCTTCAGATGGTTTTGTTGAAGCTCTAGCTCCTGTTGTCTTTGCGTCATGTAGGAGGCAAAGGATCATCAGCTTGTTGTACTATGAGTGACATGAAAGTTCTGTATCTGGCTGGGTGACTGAAGATATAGGGGTGGGTGGGCAGGGTTCTAGACTGCCTTCCTTATAATGCACAAGACTTGGAATACAATCCAGAATATTATGCCCCAGACACATCACTTCTTCAAACGCCAAAAAGGAGGTGTGCAGTTCTATTCTGAATCACTTGCAGGTGGGAAATGCCTTTTTGGAGAAGGCCCAGAAGGTAGCTGTTGCAATAGTCAAATCCCGATATGATCATGGTGTGGTTTAGATGTACTTTGTGGCACATTTCCAGGCCGTGCATGGCCATTCTGAATAAGAGCAATCTTAAGTGACATTTGCTGGTGACTGTTGTGTTAAGCACACATCCTCTATTACCCCAGGGTATTTTTATTTTTCGTCACTGGTGTGGGTGCAGGCAAAGGTTACAGCGCCAGAACAAAGATGTGACCCTTGCTGTGGTATAGCCTCCAAGGAAGACTTCAATTTTCCCTGGATTGAGGAGAGGTTGCTTGTGAGACTTCCAGGCTCCCATAGTGTATAGGCAGTTTGGTGTATTGGATAAGGGGCGGAGGTCTTTGGTAGCTAGTTAGAAACTCAGCTGTGTGTCATCTGTGTAGATGTTGAAGGCCACATTGAAGTGGTCTAGGATGTCTCTAAAGGGTTGGAAGTTGACATTAAATCATTAAATAACCATGGCCAGAGGGACGACCGTTGTGGTTTATCCAGAAGGATGGACGCCACCTTTGAGGAGTATGTGGGTTGGACCTGAATTTGCCCCATTCGCCCCTGGTGGATTTGTTCCCCAGGGAGGATATGCAGCATTATGCAACCTCTGGCCTGGTGTCTTGTGATTATGGAACAGTGTCAGAAAAGGGTTCAGAGTTAGTGAATGTGACATACCACGAACCACAAGTATGCCTGGAAAGAATGCACATGTCAGCAGTGCACAGTATAAATCCAACATATGCAGCTTATGGTAAAGATTAGTTGACAGAAACCCATTTCCCCAGTAATGCTGGTTAATGTAGAGATAACCTTTATAGTTGTTGATATTGGGCTTTTCTGTTTCAAGCATTACCTACCACCCCTCAATCCCTTCTGGTGTCAATTATTTACTGATATGATTTCTACATCGCGGTCCTTGAAAAACTGATGTGGAATTAGGATCTATTGGGGTTTCCAGCCACTGTAATGGAGAGCCACTTATATTATGTAATGTAATGTAATGGAAAGTGGTCTCAGAATGGCCATTTGCTTTTATTGTTGTCCTCAGTTTTTGTGGCACTATAAGCAAAGATGTGGATCACTGTTAGAGAGATAGCAGAGAGGCAGATGGATAGCCTGCAGTGTTGATGCGTGTAAGTTAAAAGTACCCGGGCCCTGGGTGCGGAACTCTTTCTATAGGTTTGGGAGAGAAACATGGGGATATGTTATCTGAAAAAGAGACTGATTTATATGATATGCAAAATAAAGGGGGTTCTGAGAGTCCCTTTCCCGGCATGAACATGGCCCATTGACCTGCTCTTGGGTGGATGGCCCCCGGGAGAGTGTCAACCAGGTCTTTAGCTCACCGTCCCTTTCACAGAGGAGAAATTTCCATCTGCATATCAGTCTTTGTCCTGCCCAAGGGCAGTCCAGCACCAAAAATGCTAGACAATTCTCTTCTGAACAAGAGTACCAACAGCAACCCCAGACACGTGTTTTGGCCTAGTCAGGCCTCATCAGTGAGGTGGAACTGTGCCTCTCTAAGAACAATGAGTAAGGGGTCCACATCTGGAGTACCCTGGTCACTTAGGGTGAGACCCAAAGTTACTTAATATGCAAAACAAAGGGGGTTTTGGCAGTCCCTCTACAGGCACGAACACGGCCCATTGACCTGTTCTTGGGTGGATGGCCCCCGGGAGAGTATCAACCAGGTCTTTAGCTCACTGTCCCTTTCACAGAGGAGAAATTTCCATCTGCAAAACATTCTTTGTCCTGCCCAAGGGCAGTCCAGCACCAAATTGCTAAGGGTGTTCTGGGAGTCCTTCTCCTGGCACGAACACAGACCATTGACCTGTTCCTGGGTGGATTGCCCCCGGGAGAGTCTCAACCAGGCCTTTAGCTCACTGTCCCTTTCACAGAGGAGAAATGTCCATCTGCATATCAGTCTTTGACCTGCCCAAGGGCATTCCAGCACCAACATGCTAGGCAATTCTCTTCTGAACAAGAGTACCAACAGCAACCCCAGACACATGTTTTGGCCTAGTTGGGCCTCATCAGTTAGGTGGAGCTGTGCCTCTCTAAGAACAGTGGGCAAGGGGTCCACGTCTGGATTCTCCTGGTAATTTAGGGTGAAACCCAAAGGCAGATCCAATTTGGTATCAAACATGTGTCAGCTCCTGTGAGCTATCTCAGCTGTGGAAGGTGATCGGTATTCCTGCCAGGCAGGCTGTTCCTGCCAAGTGACAGAACAGGACCCCGAATGGCCATGTCTCTTCTTTGATCTCTTTATTAGTGTTTGTAACATCCTATCCCAGAGGCAGCCACTCAACAGGAAGCTGCCCTGGGCCCAGCAATGAAAGTATCATTCCCATTCAAAGGGAGGAGCCTCACAACAGAGTGCTGAACACCAAAAAGGCCTTTGATCCTATTGATAAGGGAAGGGAAGGGATTAGTCTGCACAGGGAGACCTCTGTACATTCAGGGGAATGTTCCACCATCTTGTTTCTCTCTGCCTCTTCTTTCTGTCCCATCCTCCACTTCCTCTAGCACAAATCATTTTGGGTGTGGTGTCAAAAGGGCAGAGTCCAGTTCTTTCAAGAACAGAGGTAGGACCCCTAAATCAGGCTTGTTTTAGTCCAATCACCTATGAACATTTACCTTTAAAAGGAGGGGTTACCTACCACTTTTTTAAATCATCTTTTGGACTTCAACCCTTGAAGAGGTTTTCACTGGACCCTGCTGGGAGAGAAGCCCTTTCCAAAGTCTTCTAGTAGTGATGTGACGATAGGTGCTGCAAAGCAGATCTTGGTTTTTGGAAGTGTGAGGGCTAAACAAGCACTTTAGCTTCTGCACAACCTTGTACTCCTGCAGGTCAGACGTCAATGTGTCCCACTATGAGCCTCAAAGACTGATACTATATGGCCAGCTGCAAGGCAACGGAATGGGAATGACATTTCAAATTTAGTAAAACCTATTCATGGTGAGGAAAATAAGTGCATCTTTAAATTTTACATATGGGATAATACATTTGTGAATATTTTTTGATAGGAGTGTCAGAGCAACATACTGCTTTTTACAGGTTCCAATACTGGTTTGAATCCCAATCCCGTGCTTCGAAACCACTTGTTGGTATTAATCGTGTGGTAAATTAACATTTATAATTATAATTAATTTTTAAAATAAATTCTGAATGAAAAACTATCAGCTGAATGGAAACTATATTTGTGTGGTATTCTTTTAAATGTACAAATTATACAAATGAAAATATTTGCACACCAGAATGTTGCACTTTAGTGGTACATAGATTCTAGCATCTTTGCTGCTAGACTGATGTTCTGAGATGGGAATATAATATTTTTGTGAAAATATCAGAGACTAAAAATAATAAATCTGTCACACACACATCACATGTCATGCCGAGATGAGTCTAGCATCATTTGATTCAAATGAGTGAGAGCAATCTGGTGAACTAATTAGTAGCTTAATCACGCGTGCAACATAATGTTTTAGAAAATAGCAATTGATTAATGTAAAATCTCCAAGATGACATCACATCAAATGGAAGGGAAATTTAGCATACAATGGGCCTCATTACACGGACGGCGGTAAGGGTTAACGGTCACCGTTAATGGCAACGGTGACCGTTAACCCTTACCGCCGTACTACGAGGTCCCTTTGCGGGTTGGAGGAATTAACGCCTGCTTCTTGCAGGCGTTAAGTACCAACCCGCTAAGGGACCTCGGAGCTAATTACGGCACCGCAAAATTGCGGTGCCGTAATTAGCGCCTTCCCCATTCCCATAGAGCCCTATGGGGCAGAAATGGGAATGGGGAAGGGCAATGGCGGAAGGGGGATTTACCGCCCCTCCAACCTTGGAATGGGGCGGTAAATCCCCTTTCCGCCAAGGTGGTGCCGGTAATTTACCGGCATGGTCCAGGGTGCTAATAGCACCCTGGATTACCGCCTTCCGTGTAATGAGGCCCAATGTCACTCCCGTTTGACTGCCCTCCACATTAATATGCTCAAGGAGGACAAAGGGGATGGTTTAGTGTAATGTCACTTTTGGAACACATACAGTGACCAATGAAAATAGAGAAATGATACAAACCTCTAAATGGAGTGGTGTTGAATCTACAAAAGTCCAAATCCATGGACTGGCAGACAGACGGATTAGGACAAAGGCTAGAAAGAATAATTGACAACAACATAAAGGAGACTAAAAGAGCTTTCTTTCCTTTGGATTCATTTTGGATTGCTGGTAGACCACTGTGAGAGAGCCTTATTTAGAGTTCACCCAGAGTTCATCAGTGGAGAAGGAGGCAGACAGGCCCAATGCAGAAGGAGAGAACCCAAGCTGTCTGGGGAAGTTGACCCATCCTGCTGACTGATTCCCAACTGTTACTAGAGCAGGAGAATTGAAATAGTCCTTCAGAGGGCACCCACCTGTCATGAGACAGTCAAAGAAAATAAATTCCTATGTAAGTATAATGCTAAGGGGAAAGATAATTCTGCTGGATGGTATACTTCAAAGGGGAATAGAATACATCCCAGTCCATTTGTGAGAGTACTGAGAGGGGTATATCAATTTACGGTGTATCCTGGGAATTTAGTAAATATTTCAGAAGTGTAAGTGCTTCTGGAAACTTGGTATGTGATAAAACAGATCGACTTGGTGTGTATATTAGGAGATCCCTGACTCCCTCTCTGTGCAATGGCCAAGTACAGGCTGGGAGTCAACTAATATCAAATGTAGCACATGCCTAGAAAATAATTCAATTGAAGTCATTCCCGGGTTATATCACTAAGAAGTGTTTCTCAGCACACAAAAGTGCTTCCATTCCCAGATGGGATTCTCCAGTGGGTGGTGCTAGGACCTGATTAGTAAATCAGAAAGACTGACAATGGCATGGACAGAAATAGTTGACTGTTGAGAAGTGGAGAAAGGCAGTGGAAGAGATTGGCGATGTGGGAAAGGGGAGGTCGAGAAAGAAGACAGAGGTTGATGAGAGGAGGAGAGGGGAGACTGAGGAAAGGAGGAGAGATAGGAAATGGAAGCCGGGAGGGTAAAAAGCATTGAGAAGCGAGAAAAGGAGGTAGAGTGAGGTGTTGGAAAAAGATGGGTGGAGAAAATAAGGTGTAGACACCAGCAACGAAGAGGGGAAGGAGGATATGAGAACGAAAGAGAAACATCAAGATGGAGGAAGTTGGAAGGAGGCACAAAGAGTTGATAGGTGGGAACAAGAATGATAAAGGAAGAGAGAGCATTAGACAAGGAGGAGGCAGTGGAGGGATTGAGTCAAGTGAAGACAGAGAAAAGGATGCGGTTGGAGATTGGAAAGGAAAGATAGAAGGAGAGGTTACTGGAAAGGTGGTGGGAAGGAACATCAGAGGATGAGGAGTCGAGAATGTAGGAGTATTAGAGATGAAAATAGAGAGAGAGGGATGGAGAGAGAGAGCACGCTGTAGTGGGACATGGAGTAGAGGTGGTTGTAGGGTGGAATGGAGAGGGAAGAGCAGAGCATACCCTAGAAGAAGTTTAAAGGAGCATCAAAGGAGGAAGTGGGAGAGAAAGAGAGAGAGAGAAACAGACAGACAGGGGGTGGGGCAGAACACCAAGGCAGAAGGTCAACAGAAGAACATGAGGAAACTGGGGGAAACATGAGAGGTGCAGGCTGTGATCAGGAGATAAAAGGAGAGGACACTGCAAAGGAGGAAGTACGTGAAGGGGAGAGGAGACTGATCCAGATATAATTACTAAAGGATCAGGATGAGGCAAACCCAACATTTGATATGCTGTAGGGACAGTCCAAGAAATGACTGGGAGGTCCTGATCGCAATGAAGTTGAGCCTGATAACACAGCAGGCTACGAGGCAGTAAGGGTGCAGGAAACAGATGACCAAGTCCACGAGCAGGTGTCAGGGACCACAAGGACCAGGACAGCCAGGAAGGCATGCAGGACCAGAAGGAAAGAAGGCATAACAAGAGGAACAGGGTCAAAATCAGAGAAATGGGCAGAGAGGAAGCAAGAAACAGAACAGAGCAGCAAAGCAGGAGCTAGGGCACTGAACAGCGTTATAGGAGCTGCCACCACAATGAGGGTGTGTGAATGATGGTAGTAAGCAGCAGTCATGGCAATGGGGCCACCTCCTCTTGAGTGCATGCACGGGCGAGCGAGAAGGAACGTGACCTACGCATGCGCTCATCGCCGGAACTTGGCAGTATCCCTTGAACAGAACAATCTGTTCCACCTTATGGGTGGGAGTTATGGGTGGGAGTTCTCGCCACCCAAACCAGTACTGGTCCCAGTGGCCTCCAACACCGCCAATGAGGATAGAGGCATCAATCCTGCGGGCACCTACCAGGTAAGTGGTGCAGAGCCTGGGGAGAGGTGTTGTGAAGAAAGCACCACGGCCGTTGGTTGACACTCTGGGGGTTTGGCAACTAATATAATGCCTGTGCAGGTGGGCCAAGAACCCAGAGCTTTAGCCTTAGGATACGGATGACAAGAAGAAGAAATCCAGAGTTCATCGATCAAGGAGACAAGAAAGAAGTGTAGGCGATTTTCAAAAGCACCAGGACTGAATGACTCTGAATTAATCATCTATTTTGGGCCAGCTGTGTAAAATAGCCTTATTAAACTTTTCTTTAAATAAATGGTATTGTCTGCCTTGTGATGATGCTAATTTGATATTTGACACTATATAAACCAAAAAATAGATACCATGTGATGTAAAATGCTCCCCATTCCCGCTCATAAAACATCATAGATCAATTATTGGTCTGCAGCAGATACCTGCAAAACCAGGAGAAAAATTGCCCTGAAACTAATACCTACCTAATAGGTGAAAACCAGAACAACGGAGAACAAATTTGAAGAACCCATCAACACAATTCTAAATACATTTAACTATTACCCATGCAATCAAAACAATGGCAACTATACAAATGTAACCCTTGCAATTATCATCATGTCCATACAACTGTAGTCACCTCCCAAAAATCAATTTTTCCTTTCTCAACATTTTCAAATCAATTGCAAATGTAAGGAAGGCATTGCATCAAAGTAAGAAAGACATAAGTGATCACAGTTCAATGGTGTTTATTGAACTTTTGTTAGGGTTGTGAAAATGCCTATAAAAACCTGAATCTAATATGGGAGCAAGCTACAACCATCAAATAATAATAATCCAGTCCTAGAGGAGCCTATTCAAATAAAAAGGGCACACACTAAAAAAAATATTGCCAATCCTTTCTGCTATGCTTCAAAATAGTGTTGGATAATGTTCACAAAAAAGAAAGAGGTGTTCACAAAATGATAAGTCAGGATGCTTAGGCCATGGTCCTCCCTTCCCCATGTTTTTAGCATTTGACAAGGCGGGTCCTGGAGTACAGCACACTCTTGAGCTTCTTCGGTACGAGGTCAGAGTTCCTTTTACCAACATCAGGGCATTCTGTGCACAAGTCGCTTTCGTGCAAAGTCTCTTGCTTCAGAGGGCCTGCTTCACCATAAACAACAAAGAAAAGTCCTTTTACAAATAGTCAAGCCGGGCGATTTACTCTTCGCCCTGCATCCCCTTCAGCGGGCTCAGATCATTCTTCCACAATTAGCCTCCATCAGTCAGGTTCAGACCAACTTTAATTTGCAGGCATCTCTCAGCCGGGTTCACATTTGCCACAACAATTTCTTTGTGGGTGAGTTTTACCATTCACCCTGGATTCCGCTCTTCTGGGCTCAGATCCCCTTTTGACAATTAGTCCCCCTCAGCCAGGCTCAGACCAATTTCAGTTCGTAGGCAATCGAAGACATTCGAATGTGCACAGGCTTCCACTTATCCCGCTGTAGGACCACTTCTATTTCAACGTTCAATAATCTTTTACACGCTCTGGGGGGGAGGGTACCAAACAGACGTTCGAGTGAGCACCCACGTGGCGCGGCCCACCCTGTATCTGGTACCTATTTTGTTTTCACTAAATTCAATTGCACACAATTTCTGCTTGCAACCTTGAGCGTCACACAGTCCGGCCTGGTATCAGTTTCTCTCGACTCACCGGCTGTCCTGAACTCTTTGGTGTTGCTTTGCTGTCAGATTCAAGGATAGTACCACAGTGGCAATTGCTTCTCCCTGCCTTACCTATTAATGCGGGAGGGCCCAGTGTATCTTTGGCACATGCTACACCACTCGTCAGCTATAATTCCTTGTCTTATGTTTCTTTTCCTTGAGGCTTCTAGAAAGTCGTGATTCTTTCTAGAAAAGGGCAAGGGTAATTCCCTCCTTGTCATCCTCTCTGCTCTTGCCACCTTTCTCCTCAGTTTAGACGGCCAACCCAGAATAGCTGCTTCCTTGTGCGTTTGGCCTTGCTTAGATTGTGCTTTCGTGCTCCACATTTTATCCGTTTGTGGAAGTGTGATGGAAGCCAGGTGTGTGTAGTTATCAGTAATTGCCTGACTCTTCCTGACCCTTGTGTTGGGACATATCAGGTATATGGCTCTGGTGATAGCCCGTTGTCACTGACAACTATCTGTGAGAAAGTGTTTGTGTTGGGAAAGGGGGGGGGTTTGACTTTCTAGATATCCTACCTGGTAGGATGGGGAAAAGGTGTCATAAGGAAGGGGATACCGCGTCTCACACTTCGGTGTCCCACCTCCACTCCCCAAAGAACCCCATCCAGGTGATCCTTCCACACTGGTCCACACCCAGGAACTGGATCCAATAGAGATAGTTGTGTCCTGGCCACCTGGATGACAGATCCCCGGGGACTAGTGGGTGAGACACCTTCAGGTTTCTCACACAAAGCGCAATTCAAAATGGTCATTATAATCTAAAAAACAAAAATAAAACAATACAAATTACTTCCTATCACTTCCTTGATGAATTGGAGGTAATAAGAAAGCATAATTAAGATGCACACTACTATGAAATAAGTCATTCCAACACACAAAAAAATACCATATGCGGTGGAAGATTCTGAAGCAAAATCATGGCCTACAACAAAGTGAATTGAAAAAAGGCCTTCCTGAAAGAACAAGATAGGCACCAGTTATGCCATTTGTTGGAAATCCTTACCTCTTGCTCACTGTTATCACAAAAAAAGTATCCTGTAAACATGCAAGGCCAAAATAGGTGTCCAGGAGCATGCAATAGTATTTCCAAGGCACCCGCCCACAGTACTCGGAGTGTGCCGGTCCGGTAACAACGGTGCCGGTAGCTTACCGGCACCGTTGTTACCAGTCTGGCACACACTTAATGAGACCCAATGTCTCCAAATGTATGCACTGACTTTCAGAATCCGAAAATATTAATTTGATTAATTTTGCATATTGGAATAAAAAATTTGAGTATTAAAACAAAATAGTCTTGTCTCAATAGGAGTAGTTCCCCTCACACCACTGGGACTCCTTTCGCAGTGGCAACCTCCCCCTCATGTGGCCAGGGGATAGCAGCCGCTACCTGATCCTGACCCAGGGGGGCAGCTATATGAGGGAGGATCACATGGGGAGGCAAACCCGAAGGGAATGGCATGACATCATCGGATGAGGAATGGCATCCCCTTTTTCTTTTGAGGATACCCCATCCATTTCCTGTGCCTTAATGGCATATGCTCATACCTTCCATCACCCACCTAGCAAGGTTACGTAAAACAGCTCCCCATGCTTTGTACACAAGTCCCCAAGAACTGACTTGCCTTTCAACATGACTGAAAATACTTTTCCAGGCTTTCCATGCAAGTTACCAAGAACTAACTTCCTTTTTCTTAAGTGCTGGAATGAGAAAGATCTGCCGAGTGATGAAGATCAATGGAGGCCAAGATCACAAGCTGCGCTCTAGTTGTTGTAGGGAAAGGCAAGTTGCTGGGAGATTTAAACCGGCATACCAGCTGACAAGCAGACGCTGGCTGGAGAGTTCTGGCCCTCTCTATGTTGACGAGGGACTACAGGCCTGGTGGTGCATGGTCTGTGGATCCAACCAGCTCACCAAAGGAACCGAGAGTGGACTACAAAGATCAACATGCTGCGAGGATGCCAGAAGCAGACGGGAAGCTTCATAGCATTCGCAGGTGTCAGAATACAGCATCCTCACCGCCCAAGCCCAGAGAGAGACGCTGAACAGGAACGGAGAGCCAAAGAGCTGCAGGCTTGCTTCAGGAAAGTCTATAAATGCCAACAAGAGCTGGTGAGTCCACCCTAGAGAAGCAGGGACATGGGGCGTATTGGCAATCCTCCAAGAAAATATTATGTAACAACGTTTATGAGAAAGAATGAGAAACTGAAAACTATTTTAAAAAACAGAACAAAGGAAATGTAAGAGACTGTCAAGTTTGTGAGTGAATGTTGCCTACCTATAAAGAAAGCTGTGGTAAGGAAGCATACCAGGCAAAGTCAAGTTGAACAGTGTGTAAAATACATCAGGTAAGGAAGTTCTGGTAAGGGTACAGCAGGACTGGCAAAAGGCTGAGTTAAAGTATACCAATAGGAGAGAACACCTGACAGGAGAGTACACCAGCTACCCTACAAAAATACACACTAACAGCCAAGTTGTTTTATACACCAATTGTGTTGATCAAGAGAAACCTAATGAACTGATATTCTTGAAAGTATGAACAGAATGAAGAGAATTCCAGGGCAAGGGAACCACGCTCTGGAAAGAAGAACTCTGCCCATCTGGAACATTTTGTGTTGGAGATACATATTTCCTTTTTGAACATTGCTATTCACCTTAGAGGTCATTTTGTTAGAATGTGAGGGCTAGAATAGTACTTTGGACACAGGACGGTTTACTTTGGGCATCTTGATATTGGACAGAACCTTAGTTCATGTTAGGTTGGGACAAACGTCTTAGAGTGGGGACAGAGAGGCATTCTCCAACATGCTTTTCATTTGTAACAAAAACATGAATGGCCAAAATCTTGAACCCAATGTGTCCATGTCTCATTACTGGCACCTCACAGAAAGCTTGAAAAAGAATGCTGATAATAGTGAGATTCATATAGGCAGGGACATTTGTTTGATTGTTTATTGGTTATTTGATTTTGGATTTGTTTTATATATATATATATTCAATGAAAAAACTTTGTTAAAGGGACGTTATGGTTAAGTTGCGCTACTAAAAACCTATGAAATTCAGTGAAAAAACTTTGTTAAAGGGACATTATTGTTCCAAGTAAAACCGAAAAACCCTTGAAATTCGCCAGTTATGGTAAGCTAAGCAACCATAACTCGCGCCACCACCGTGCACTGCTAAGACTAACACCCAGGACATCAAAGATGACATCACAAATGTCATTGATGACATCACTGATGACATCACATGTCTGGCTCACTCTTTATTCTTTTGCTGACATATCTAGGCCACATGGTTTTCTTCAGTAACAGTCAGAAACTAAACATGTTATTTTATTTGTAGACGTATCCTTCAAGTAGGTTCTTACAGTAATTTCCTTAGAGTCCAGTCACATCATATGAAACATATACATACGGGAAGACACAAGCTTGAAAGACAGCTATCCTTTTTGTGCATAAAGATAATCAATAGACTTATGAGCACTTTCTGATAGTTCTATTTTTTTTATGGCTGTACTTTCCCTGTATATGATCATATTTGTATACATTGTACTGACACTACTTTCCTTAGGGTCCAATCACATCAAGTGATACATATACATAGGGTAAATAGCAGCTTTGAAACAGAGCAATCATTTATTTGCATGAAAATAATCAGTTAAGTTATGAATTGTTTCTGCTACTACTTGTGCTTTTTTGCTAACTTCACTTTCCCTGTATATACCCATATTGGTATGTGTTCTTGTGTCTTTGTGTTTTGTCTATAGTAATGCAATTATGTAATACATGTGTTTTATTAGCTACTTATTACATATTTCACAGTACACAAAAATCTATTAAGAAAACAATTATCATTTCATTATTCAACATATTAACATTACGAATATTATACCTTCATCTTGTACGCTGCACACAATGTTATGTTTCTGTATGAGTAGCTTAGTATACTAGATAAAACCCCATAATAGAATGCTATTTATATCAATACATCGTTCAATGCACTAATTAGGGTATGATATTTATTGCAATGATCCTTGACACATTTTTCGCAACATTATAATAAGAATCCCTTGTACACATATTTCATGAAAACTACATACACATGTGATGTCATCAGTGATGTCATCAATGACATTTGTGATGTCATCTTTGATGTCCTGGGTGTTAGTCTTAGCAGTGCACGGTGGTGGCGCGAGTTATGGTTGCTTAGCTTACCATAACTGGCGAATTTCAAGGGTTTTTCGGTTTTACTTGGAACCATAATGTCCCTTTAACAAAGTTTTTTCACTGAATTTCATAGGTTTTTAGTAGCGCAACTTAACCATAACGTACCTTTAACAAAGTTTTTTCACTGAATTTCATAGGTTTTTAGTAGCGCAACTTAACCATAACGTCCCTTTAACAAAGTTTTTCATTGAATTTCGTAGGTTTTAGTAGTGCAACTTAACAATAATGACTTTCACTTTATATACATATCATATGGAACTGACTGAATCTCTTCTACTGAACTTGATGTGCGCGAACTCATTTAATGTTCGCGGACATGTTCGAAGAACAGTACCACTACCTAAAAAACTCTGGGGGGTATGTTTGATTGTTATATCATAACATAGGAACATTTAACAAATTCAAAAAAAGCACACAAACACATTATATGTACTAATACATAAGAAATGTAACCCATATATGCAACACACTAACCTTTCATTTAAATGCACTATGTTCTAAAATGGAATATACCACAAGAACATTAATTGGCTTCCAACATAATTACCTCACAAACACAACAGAACTGAGAACAAGAGCAGACCCACTGAGTACATAGGACATATCTTACCTGAAATAGTAAGTGTACTTAATTTTATTCATATATTTATAAACTTTCTGTATTAGATAAAAAAATATATTATCTTTTTTTTTTCTCTCACAGAAATGTCTTGTACTCTGGAATGGCTAGAGGAACATTTCCCACATGAAGAAATGTCACAAGATAGTGAAACTAATGGTAAACACTTTATAATATAAACCATTTAATTATTATTATTTTGTATACATTTAACATATATATATATATATATTTCTTGTACAGAGCATACCAAAATAGAAAATACTTCAGAAAAACCTGTTATGGATAACACTTTTCACAGTATAGAAGAAAAAATTGATTTATTGTTGACTAATTTTAATAATTTGAAAACTTTTGTGGAAGATCATTTTAAACGAAAAACCTCGTACCATTGCCCCACATGTACTTGTCCCTTCTTACCATATCCCAGTCAATTATCCCAAACCCTCTCCATAACCCAAAACGTTTTGATGAGACTTCCATCCCTTCTTCACCTAATAACAATCATGATGAAACCCCTAATTCTCCTGTTTTTGTTTCTGTTTCTGCCTCACCTTCTCTGTCATAAATTATTAATATATGTTAAATAAAGTTACATTTTTATATTGTGTTGTAAATAGTTTCGTTTTAAAAAAAAAAAAAACAATGTAGGTGTCCGCGGACAGTGCAGGTGTTCTGAAATGTTCGTAAATAAACAAAAATGGAGGTGTCCTGAAGAACACTATACCTGTTCGTACTGTTCGCTAGCAAGATGAAACTATTCTAAGAACACGCGGTGTCCTGAAATGTTCGTAAAAAAAAAATTAAAGTGTCCTAAAGAACACTATATCTGTCCGTAGTGTTCGCTAGCAAGTTCAAACTGTTCTAAGAACACACGCGGTGTCCTGAATTGTTCGTAATTAAACGAAAATGGAGGTGTCTTAAAGAACACTATACCTGTCCGTACTGTTCGCTAGCAAGTTGAAAATGTTCTAAGAACACAATTGGTGTCCTGAATTGTTCGTAATTAAACGAAATTGAACGTGTCCTGAAGAACACTATATCTGTCCTTACTGTTCGGTAGCAAATTTAAACTGTTCTAAGAACACACGCAGTGTCCTGAAATGTTCGTTTCACGTGTGACGCAATTTTAATTAGTTCAGGACCCGAACAGTGTCCGTAGAACATCAACGCGCATGCGCTAGCCAATCTCCGTGCATTTGGTGTCCTGCGGACATGCGCTTCCTTTGCGGACTGGTTCGCGAACGGATCATATGACCGCGCCCACGCTGATCGCGTTTTCTGAATGCGGACACTGTTCGGGTCCCCGAACAAATTGAAAGTACATTTTCAATTAATCCATAATATTTTTCAATAAAATCTAACCATGGCACAAGTCCCACATAGTAATCCTGAGTTTCTACATACCTTTTGAAACTTTTCAAACTTTTTTTTGTGTTCGGTCTGTCCGCGGACAGCGCGCATGTCCGTGAACCGCGCACAAGCACCCCTATAAAAGACCACGCCCTAGAGCTTATTCTCATTGTGTTTCTGGCTATTCTTCAGAGCACAGCTATTTCTCCAGCAACTTGCTGATTACACCATCGAGATGGCATCCCTGGCTGCAGAACTGCCACCTGGTGCTGCACCTGCTTCAGCACCACCCCCACCCCCTCCACCACCACCACCTCCCCAAGGGCCTGAAGAGGGGAACAGGAGTGAGGATGTGGAGGAGGAAGAAGAGGATGATGAGAATGAGGTAGAGGAAAACCCTACTACCCGCACTAGGCGTGAGTCTTGGGTGTGGCGGTTATTTACCATTCATGGTAATGTTCCTAAGGCTCGTGCAAACCGTGTTACCTGCAATGAGTGCAACTCAGTCACGGGAAGCACGGAAAGTACAGCTTTGGGACCACAACTATGAAGCGACACCTGAGGTCATTTCACTCTGGGGCTATTCACAGGGTTGTAACTTGCGAAGAACGTAGCACGTTGATTTCCTCTACTTCATCCTCTGTTTCTGATCCTGTCACCACAAGGACCACCTCTGTGGGACAGCGTCTTCCTCAAGCTGCCTCACAGGCCATACAGAATGCTGATGACCCTTACCTTTCGAAGGTCACAGTTGTATGTATGTACTGTGACACAGTACTCTGCAGGGGGGAGCGACTTCGTAGTGCTTTTGAGACTATCGTCTCAGAGCACGAGAAGATCTGCTCACTACCCAAATAAAACCCACTCTATATCTTCCTCTCTCAGATCGCCCTTTCTTATCCCTGTGGTTGGTGTCCTGCCCTTTACCTTCCTTTCCCCTCCTCTCCTAGTGTGTCGTGTATAAAAAACCAAAAAAAATACAAAATATCAAAAATCAAAAAAAAAATAAGGCTCTTTTCAGAGCCGCCTTTCACAGTTAAAAAATAGAAGTGAAAATAAATGAAGCAGGGCCCTTTGTATTTTTTAGAAGTCCGCGGACAGTTCGCGAACATTTAAAAAATTGGGTTGCTACCCCATCACAAACATTGCAATTTTCTCTGGGAAGAAGTGGTGGCTCTGAAAAGAGCCTTTGGGTGGTGTTTGTAAGTCAAAAATTATAAATGCTTAACACCTACTTCAAAATGGTTATTGTAATTCCAAAAAAGGTCGCAATGTATTTTGTACATTTCTCAGAAAAATCTGATTGCCAGCATAAGTAAGATGGACTCCATCTCTGCGAAAAATGTTTGTACTACGAAACATAATATTTTCATTGTGAAAAGAGGACATGCCAAAATCTCTTAGAAAGGCACAAACAGCCTTATTAACATTGCGCCTTGCTTTTTCCATTTGTGGACCAAATGAAGAAGAACGAAGCCACATTTGTCTCTGCGCAATCCGTGAAAATATCACTTGAGAATTAGTAAACATGTCCATAACCTTCCCAAGTCCTTCTTTCATAGCAAATTGCCAAAAAAATCCAGTCACATGTCCTAAACTGTTCCCTCCACAATGAATTACAATTATGTCTGGATGTTGCTTTGTCTCCAAAGTAGCACAGAGAGGTAGCAAGTCCAACCACTTCATTCCACGTACTCCATGCCAGTGTACTTCCACATGTGGGAATCCAAGATCTACAGCTACTCCACAGTTTTCTGCATGCACCTTCAACCAATGTATCCACGAATCTCCCCAAATCCAAACAATCTGTTTTCTGAAACACACAGCCATAGCTATCTTTTGTTCTCTCAGCAAAAAGAGTATCTGAGAAACTCTCTCCTGGCACAACACACCCACTAAACTTTCCTGACCAATCCCTTTCAGTGCTTATTCTCATTTGCATGACTTCTGAACCCAAAAATCCCCGGATGTAACTCCCAATGACCATGAACTACCGCCATGTCCGCGGACATATTGTAACATGAACAGCCCTTCTACCATTTCCACTTCACTCTCTCTGCCATTCCCTCATTGGATGTAGCTAAAAAATCACATGACCATGCACCAATCACATTCAATAGCTCTAGATCTAACTGCATCATCATAGATCAGCACTGCAAATGTACTGTGAATCTCTCTGAGTACAAGTGTCATATCATTGGCAAGCACCATTTACCAGAAATACTGTACAAGTCTCCAAGATTTCTACTTGCAGCTCCATGCATATCCATATGCATGAACACAAACTTCAGGTATGCATATTTTCTGTACAGTAGATGAACACATTTTCAAACAGACTTTTAGCTTGTGTAATCTGTAAAATTAATTTACTGTATTTTTTTCAATTTCCTAAAATCAACTATAACTTATAAACCTTTATACTATTTACTTTCTTTATACACACACACTCAAATCATGTTAAACCAACATTTTTTAAATGAAATATATAGACTTCATATATTCAAACAAAATTGCATGCAAGCACAATCTATGTTTAAATCTTAAAGAAAAATACTTATACAATTTCATATTTTTTTGTTTTTATTTATTTATTTACTTAATTACTTTAATTTAGACATGACATTGAGGCGCTATTACCTAGAACAGCTTACTTACAGAAATGGTGGTATTCACTGGTATATTATAAATTTCACAAGACATAGTAAAGATATTTTTTTTTGCTACAGTTAGTCATTCAATACAATTTGTTCATTAAGAACATATCATATGTACTGAACTGATGCAATGTATCCTATGTAAATAAATTAGTTTAATGGTTTTAAAGAAGGCACTGAGGATTTCAATTTAAAAAATCAATATCTAAATTAAAAACAGCGCTATATACAAACAAAGTTACTAATTTGAAGCTTTTACAATTGCAGTGAAGACCAGTCTCTTGAAAAGAAGCCGCCGAATTCGAAGAACAAAGAAGAACTAAGAAGTTACCTGTTAATTTAAGAAAAAAAGTAAGTAGAATATCACCATAATATTTGTATTATTAATCAAACATACTATAACGTTAATACAAGCTATTTTGGTGCCTAAAAATAGAGATTGTGCACCATTTTGTCCAAAAATCTCCATGTCTTAAACAGTGATTTACAACCAGAATGGCCCACAAATTCCTATTTTTGGACACACAAATTACCCAACTGAACCGCTACAATTTTCATATTATAGAACAAACAACTGTTTTAATTGTATACATTAGATTTACTATTTGTACTTTTCCACACCACTAGCTTACTTTTTTTTTGTCATCTGAACCCCAGTTTAGTAACACATAAATTCAAGAATACCTATGCCTGCTAGTTGTAGTTCCCAATGCACAATCACACACCATTACATACATCTTTATCATCTTACTCAAACACTCATGCACACAGCACACATACATTCCAGAACACCCCAACCCATATCTTCTTTATTTTTTTCAACAGACCCTAAAGAATGCCTACGAAAAGCCAAGTCCGTAGAAAGCAACGCAAAAGTAGAGCAAATGAAAATAAAAGTGTCCAACATAAGCATCCATCTCTAGCAGAATTTGTAAAAAAAAGTTGAAACAACACAGCTAATACAGTCATTTAGTGAAACACAAGAAGTTTCAAGTACAAAAACTTTGCCTCCTCTATCAAAATGTAAAACAAACCAAAAAACAATTAACAGAAAATCAGCTATCACTACAGATAAAACTACTTCTTCAAATTTTAATATAGTGCAAAGTAAGCATACCAAGAAAAGTATTTTAGCCAAAATGTACCATCACAAGGTCCTTTAAAATCTTATAAAAACAGGAGAGAAATCAGGTTCAATCCTTAAAACCTATCGTAGGAAATTAATCTTAGAAGCGTTGATGGACAGTGCAATTCTTCTGAAAAGAAAGTTATTTATTTTACTGTTAAACAAAATGAAACCACTAACAAAACTAATAACTAAATTACAAAAAAGACTTCTCAATAAGCGAAATGTCAACAGAAAGAACTTCTTAAGTATCTGCGGAGGTGAATGGAATCACACTACGAGCACAGAACGATATTTTAATGAAGAAGCGTACAAACAAAAGCAAACAAATACAATTGCCATACATAGCAGTGGTCGAGGTTATGAAAAAGTGAATAATACCATAATGGAACAAGAAGTACTCCTTACAAAAATATGCCCTGAAAACCTAGAATTACCCCTCCATTCAACTGAATCAGAACGTCTAGTGTACAAATGGCCATGCACGTCAATGTGTAACATTCCCAAACAATGTTTCAAATCTTTACGCCAATTCCTCAATAAATATGTAAAAAGCAAAGCCAAAATCAAAATTAAATTACTGCAAAATATGGATACCTGTCCAGTGCGCAAGTACACAGGACTACAAGGACATTCATTGGCCTGCATTACAGGACCTACTTGTAAAACCACTTTCCATGATATCAAAAGGATATCAACACATCATTCAACTATAAAAAATCTAGTCTATACACTGTACTATGCTAAAAGTCCTGCTTTAGCACTAGCAAAGTTAAATAACATCCTTCTACATGGTACAGCAAAAGACCTACTTGAAGAAATTCACTATATCCAGAAAAAATATTTTGGAAGTGAAAGCCATTTACAGAATGAAATAGCTTTAAACCAATTAAGCAACAATTCTACACATGGCAACCTTTTGCTAAACACATACAAAAAAGAAATACCAAAATTTAAAAGTACATCAGCTGAAGTACCAAACCATGTATGTGTATGTTGCCGTAGAACTTTTTATAAAAGTAACACAAAAACTGTAGACCTATCATACAAAATAGAAGACAATGAAGATTCTAAATGGTTTGAATTAGCTCTCTACCTTGTAGCAGAAAACAAATACGAAATAACTGAGCCCTTAATACTTTGCAGTTACTGCACTACAAAACCTGACAACAACCAAACTCCTTCACGTGCTATCACAAATAATTTGGAATTATACCCAGTACCAAAACCCCTACAACAACTAATTTATATGAGAGCATCATAATTCAAACAGTACACCCATTTCAAGCAATAATACGCCTTCAACCAAAAACAGCAAAATTACCTCCCTCTGAATTGGTAAAAGGCATTCGTGGAAAAGTAGTTTATTTACCATTAGATCTAAAAGAAAATGTGCATACTCTAGGAGTGCAACGTCCAATGCAGCAATCTTTAATTATCTTAGTAAATGGAGTACCTGCAAAAGACAAAAAAATATGGCAACAGCTGGTAGATTTATATAAAGTTAGACAAGCCTTCCAATATCTTAAAGAGAATAATGAATATTACAAAGAAATTAATATTGAAGAAAACTTGAAAGATACAACTGAAATAATTCAAGAAACACAAGAAGCTGGTCAATTTGAGCTACTAGATCCTGCTTTCATCCTTTGCAATGTAATGACACCGTAGAAGATGTACTGGAAACTTACCAAATGCGTCAAACAAAAGGATCGCCAATCAGCATATGGGAAAAAAGTATAGAAGCACGTGCTTTTCCTTTACTCTTTCCTACTGGCAAAGGAGGAAGGTATGATGATAGACCTATTCAAATATCAGCTTCAGAATACCGCTCATTACGGATGTATTCTGAAGATCCCAGATTTAGACAAAATGTGGAATACATATTCCACCTACTCTTTGAAAGTGAACTAGCAACTTTATGTTACGGAGTTGCACACATATTAAAATCAGGATCACACTTTCAAAAATGACAGCTACACAATTATTAGAAAAAGTGCAACAAAAGGATGAGGTTTTACAATCAAATATTACAAATCTATTAGCAAATATGCATGGTACTAAAGGGTACTGGTTTCGACGTCATGGAGATGTATGTTGTATGATCAGAAACCTTGGCCCACCCACTTGGCTTGTTACATTAAGTTGTGCAGAATATGCATGGGAAGATTTACATGATTTCCTACGCATATCAAATAAAAACAAAACAAACATAGATATACTAACACCTGGAGAACTTTGTTCTTTGGATCCTGTTAATGTTTCAAGATATTTTCACCATCGCTTCATTGCTATGCTGCATTTTATTTGTAATAAAACTGTTCCTCCCCTTGGAGAAGTGCAACACTTCTTTTGGAGAAAAGAATACCAAGCCAGAGGAGCACCACATATCCACATGTTTTTATGGATTAAAGATGCTCCTAAATTTGGTCAAGACAGTGATACCACTGTTTTACAGTTTATTGAAAAATATGTCACTTGTGAAATTCCATCAGAAGCCACAAATAGTGATCTTCATGCACAAATTTTACAATTTCAAAGACACAAATGTGGAAAATATTGTCGTCGCAAATACAAAAACAAAGGGAAATACTACACCAAATGCCCATTTGGTTTCCCTAGACCAGTTACAAATACAGGTCAAGTGAACAACCTCATGTCTTCAGTTAGACATAGGGCCTCATTACACGGTAGGCGGTAAAAATTGTTAATTACCGGCATTACGTAAATAGCGTGTCCGCCCTCGCAAGAGGCCGCAAATTGCATGCCATTACGAGATCGCGGGCACTAGCCTACCGCCATGCCGGTAATGAGCCTACCGCCATGCCGCAAAAGTCCCCAAAAAGTCCCTTAACGGCATCCTCGAAAGCGCTGTTAGCACTTCCTACCTGCCGCCACATGCAAATAGCGGTTTCTGCAAATGTCGGTGACCGCCATTAGCGGTCACCGCTAATAGCGGTTACCGTAATATTGCGGAACCGGAAATAGCGTCATCGCACCGGAACGGGAAAGAGCACGGCGGCCATCTTTAAAAACACAATCCATTGCCATCCTCCTTATCCAGGACACCTTACCAGGAACCACGTTGGGAAATACACCAAGGACACCGTGAAGATGCCCAAGGCTGTTAAAAAATCGTCTGAGCGGCAACGCAAGGAGAAATTTTGCAAGGAGGAGCTCCTTATGCTAACGCAGACACTAGCAGACAATGCTCATGTCGTCTTCAACAACGACATGCGTCGGGAGACCATTGTGAAGAAGAAGGCCATCTGGGAAGAGGTAGCCCACAAGGTCAGCGTGGTAGGCACCACAACCCGCACAGTCAAAGACTGCCGAAAGAGGTGGGATGACCTCCGGCTCCGTGTGCGGAACATTCTATCCGTGAACCGCAACCTGGCTACGGGCACAGGAGGAGGCAGTGAATCGCCAATCAAGCTCACTGAGTGGGAGGAGACATGTGCATCAACCATCGGGGTGGAATGCATTGAGGGAGTTGGACAAATGAGGCATGGCGTGGCCGTTTCGTCCGATGGAGGTGAGTGTATGCATCAAACAATGCACAGTGAAGTGTGATGTTCCCCCCAATCATGTGTCTATATGAATGCCGTGGCTCCAGCCACAAACAGACATGCATGCATCACCACATGCCCGTACAACACAGACCCATTCATGCATTACCCACCCAACATCCCCATTACCTGCATCCACACTAAAGAGCCCGGAATGCATAGAACGGCATGACGTATTCATTTTGATCAAGGCAGGTCAACCCATTACTGATGGTTGTCAACATTTCTCACCCTTGCAGGATCACACACTGACACTGAGGAGGCATGCACTTCCACACCTGCTCCCACATCCAGCAAAAAAGCAAGGAGGGATGCCACAGGGGACACCGCCACATCCACAAGGGCAGCCAGGACGAGTGTCCATGACCACAGGGACAAAAGCAGCCAGAACACCAGTTGCACGCATCCACAGGCCATGGCTGCTCCCGTCGTGGCACCCACGGAAGTGTGTCTGCCAGCAGGTGAGGGCAGCATCGAGGGAATGCACTCTGCTGCCACCAGCTCAACGGGTGAAGCAGCAGCCACGGCCCCACCTTCAGATGAGGAGGACACACCTGCCATTGATGCTGATAGCCAGAGCCCCAGACCAACAAGCCCCTTACTGGCAAGCCCGAGGTACTCCTCAGGTCCGGGTAGTCATGGAGATTCACCCACCCCTGAAGGGATATGGAGCCCCCAGATATCCTCTCCTGATGCAAGTGCAATGGGACCAGGTGCATCAGCCATCCCACCAGCACCCACCATGCGACATGACCTCTCGACCATCTACCAGAGGCAGACCGAGATGAGTGGCCTAGTAGGTCAACATGTGGCAGAGACAGCCCGCCTGAGGGAGGACATTGCTACACTTGCACAGCAGACAAGGGAGGGCATGGAGGCATGCACCAGCCAAATCTGCAGTGAAATGGCCCAACTGCGGCAGGCCATGAACCGCATAGCAGACGCTATTGAGCGTTGGTGCCCACTCACGGCCCAGGAAGAACCAGGCCCCTCCTCGTCTGGGAGTTCACGCCAGACTAGTCCCCTGCGCCGGTCTATGCGGAACCTGCGGCGCACGGCTTCACAACCACCAGATGACGATGCAGGCACTGGCAAATAGGGCCACCAGGATTCGTGTGCCACATGTGGCAATGGACACATTCACGTCATGAGACTCACATGGGAGTGTTGAGGGGGGGGGTAAGGGTGTGTTGAGGGGGGAGGGGGGTAAGGGTGTGATTGGGTGTGTTGAGGGGGGTAAGGGTGTATTTAGGGAGTTTGGGTTATGCACTTTAGTACCACAATATGTTCAATATACACTGTTCAGAGTTTGAAACCCAAGCGTGGTCTCCATTATTGTGTATGTGTCATTCATTGTGGACAGGGTCCTTTGTGGGCCTCGAAACATGCACCAGGGCAACAATTCCCATCTACGTCCATGCTATTTCACCTTGGTGCATGATGAGATTACAGAATCAGATGCTGATGCACATCGTGTGCCGCCTTGGCACTGCCTGTTTCATGTCCTGCTGGGGCATTCCACCCGCACTCATCCCCAGCCACATCATACTCTTCTGGTGGTTGCATGTCAATTTCAAGTGGCATAGGCACATTCCATCATATGCACATTTTGTGATGCTCTACACATGCCATGGTTGTCTTTGCCACTTTGACACGGCCGTACAGGAGTGCCACACCCAGGCCGCTTAGGCAGCGGAGCACTGTCATTGGAAGGATGTACTATATTGTTGTCCTCTTCCTGATGGTTCTGTGGGTTACGTACAGGGGTTAGGAGCCACCTCCTCAGTGGATGGCTGTCTTTGCCTGAATGGTGTGAGGAATGGGTGCCTGTTACGGCTCACCTCTGGTGCTGGCTGTTGTTATAGGTGCTGCACTGCTATCATGTAGTCAAGGCTGCCATGTCATGCTGCTGCTATTGGGACCATCTTGGTGTGGGAAGGGGTGTGGGTAGGGGTGTGGTGTGCTCTTTTGTGCTGCCTGTCTCTATTGCATGCACCTGTGCTGATTGTGTCCACCTGTAGTTGATGGGTACACTGCTCAGGTCTCTTAACGGGTGCTTTTCGATGCCGTTATTAGCGCCATGCCGTTAAGGGTTTTTTGGGTGTTTTACATGCCGCTAATACCATGTCCGCATGGCTTGTGATGGCCTGGTATTAGCGCCATGGCGCTAATTCCGGCATGTGGGTCGCGCGCCCGCGGCCTTGCCGCTATTAGTGGCACCGTAAGTAACGGGTGCGCAGATAGCGGTGGGTCCGGGTCGTGATTTGCTTAGGGAATTAACGGTACCGGTAAATCATTACCGGTAACGGTATTCCATTACCGCACAACGTGTAATGAGGCCCATAGTGTTAAAGGTAAGTCACCTAAAAATACATATTACATAAAAAGAAAAGAAGAAGAAAAATATATCAATGATTATAATGCAATCATTGCCCACTTATGGAATGCAAACATAGATGTGCAGTACATTGCAGACAATTCTACTGCAGTTGCACAATATGTCACAGCATACTTAACTAAAGCAGAAAAGACAGAGCTCCAAGACCTCTGGAATGACCTGTCATCAGATAAAACAGTATCTTAGAAATTATACAGCTTGGGCATAAAAATGTTCACCCATAGAGAATGTGGATCATATGAAGCAGCTGATCGTTTAACTGGTACTGCATTGTATGGTAAATCTGAAAATATAGTATGGCTAAGTCTTGGTCCAGCTAAATCTAGAAAAAGAGTTCTAAAATCATATGAAGATATAGAAACAATAGCCAAACATGATCCCAACAGCCAAGACATTTTAAAAAACAATGTGCTGGACACATACTACCCAAACAGAAGTAATACTTTGGAAAACATGTGTCTATACCACATAGCCCAAAACTACACATACAAAAATAATATGAAACCTGATGAAAAAAAGGTAAGTATAGAGTGACAAACTGTGAAGGCAGCTTAGTTAAACTCACTAAACCAAATTTCATTAATCATATCAAATTGTCATTAAAGACTCCTCAACATAAAGAAGTATATTACATGTCCCTGCTACAACTATTCAAACCATGGAGAAAATAAGAACAATTACTAGATAACTATGACTCATATGAGGATGCTTTCAAAGCAAATGAAAGCACTATAACTGATGTAAACTTTACACAGTGCAAAACAATGTTGCACAATGAACAGCAACACGAAGAAGAACTCCAAGCCCAACTAGATAAGGACACCCCTGACAGTAGTCAAGCTTCTGTAACAGGAAGCCAAGAACCACTGGGAGAACCACTAATAATAAATGAATTAGCTATGATAGAAGTAGAAAACACCATGTGTCAGTATGAAGATAAGGAAGACTTAACTATACTACAATCAAAACTAAACAATGAGCAAAGTAGCATTTTTCAAGAAGTAACAAAACAAATTGCACATGGTGTAAAACATGAAAATAAAGAATGTTCCTGCCATAATTATAAACCTATACTACTGTACGTCAGTGGTGAAGCTGGTTCTGGCAAAACATTCCTAATCAAAATCATTAGTAAGTTCCTTCAACAATTGACAAACAACAAACTGTCAGCTGTTGTCACTGCCCCCACAGGTTTAGCTGCCTACAACATAGGTGGTGTTACATTACACCGATTGCTACTATTACCAGTAGAACACCAGAACAAATTAGACTATTACAAACTTTCTGCAGAAGCTGCAATGGAATTACGCAGAGTATTGAAACAAATGAAAATGCTACTAATAGATGAAGTGAGCATGGTCTCCAACCTGATGTTAGCTTTGATTCACCTCAGATTACAAGAAGTACTCAAAACAGACTATGAAGAGCTCTTTGCAGGAAAACAAATTATTGTTCTTGGAGATCTGCTTCAATTAACACCAGTAAAAGGTGAGCCTATTTTTAAAACATTAGGACACAAACTATGCCGTAAAACTGTTGGCAGCATTGGAAATGTCAACCTTTGGCAACATTTCCAATACAGAGAATTAACAGAAAATATGCGGCAATCTGCAGATCTCACTTATGCCAACATTTTAAAAAGTATCAGAGTTGGTATACTTTCTAAAGAAGCAGAAGCAATATTGAAATCCGGCACATTAATGCACTTTATGGCGATAATGCATGTGCTACAGATGTTATGGAACAATTAGCCCACAAAAATGTCAATTGTATGGCCTTAATGCCAACTCTTGCAAGCTGTTTCAAATTCAATGAAATCATGCTAAGTAAAGAAATGCAACCAATCATGGAAATTAGCGCCACAGACAAACTAGATGTACATGGTATGACCCTACCCATGTGTGACCAAGCCACAGAAAAATCAATCTCAAACACAGCAGGCTTAGAAAAGATATTAAAATTATCCTTAAATTGCAGAGTAATGCTTAAACGTAACCTTGACGTGGACCAAGGACTAGTTAATGGAGCACTGGGTACAGTTGTTGGCTTTCAAACATACCCACGCAACGACAAAATTCAGTTTGTCAATATACTCTTTGACAAACTTTCAGAAGTAAAAAGGATAGGACGCTCAACAGCTAGATTCCTTCTCTTCAAAGATATGTATGTACGCAGAGAACAATTTTCTCTAACTCTTGCATACGCAGTCACGATTCATAAATCACAAGGTCTTACCCTAGACAAAGCAATGATAGATATTGGTAACACAGTCTTTAAAGAAGGCATGAGCTATGTAGCACTATCACGGTTACGTACACTTGACGGTCTATTTCTAATCAACTTTGATGCAAGTAAAATAAACGCTGATATTCCTTGCATTTTAGAATACAATAGACTTCGCTCACTATACACCCCCCACCTAAACACATATTCTGTTCCACAAAAAGTAAAACGTTATAAAAGAAAAATAAATCAAACAGAAATGCAACAGGATGTCACTGCAAATCCTCCAAAGAGAGTAAAAGAAACTAATACTTCATCAAGTACCACAAGCAAAAAAGAATCAATTAGGGAAAGTAAACCAAGTACTTCTTTAAAGAAGGAAGACAAACTCCAAAAAAATCAGTTAGATACAGAACTACCTGGACCATTTAAATTCTCAAATATAGTTGGTGTAAGTTGCTACGCAAATGTAGCAATGAATATTCTATTTCAATTACCACCAATTGTTGACAATGTTTACTTACACAGTACAGACCCATTGTGTTTTCAAATGTTAGTACTTCACAGAAATGCAGCAAACAATCCTGACAACACGTATAGTGTTTTTGGAATAAGACAACAATTGGACTACTGTGCTGGAATGGTGAAATTCACTATAAATTCACAGGAAGATCCACACGAATTTCTAATGTACTTACTACAAGTACTGGAAAACAAAAACATACCTATAAATGAAATCTTTCAGATTTCATACATGTGGAAACATACATGCACTCTCTGCAACAATGTGACACAAGAAGAAATCCCCAATGAACGCTTCATATATATATCAATACCAAATTGTGAATCCATTCCATTTCAGCGACTTGTACAAAATGCAAACCATGGTAGATTATGCTCTACCTGCAATTCAGATAATCGCTCCACGTTAGTAATACAAACACATAGTAAATACAGAATACTAATGCTTCTACGTTACAATGCAGATGGTACCAAAAACAACTTCAAGCTGACTGGATTCACACATGGTCAAATATCACTTGGTAAGAAAACCTTCACAACAATAGGTATAATCTACCACGCAGGAGCCACAACCAATTCAGGGCACTAGACTGCATATATAAAAAAGAAATGTGGATGGTTTGAATGTAATGATAGTACCATTACTCTAAAGCAGAGATTACCAGGAAATCTTACAAATGCTTATTTGATGTTCTTAAAACCAAAATTTGATAACTAAACTGTATTTAAACCCTAAGTAAACTTGTGTTAAAAAATATAAACTGTTAGAATACTCCAAAAGCTATCTAACTGCTCAAAGATTCTACAACAACTAATCAGATAAATGAATACCACTAAATTAGACCAAAAATACACAGTTAGAATACGCCAATTGGTATCTAACTGTCCCAAAATTTAACAATATCCAAATAGATAAATCAATACCACTAAAATATATAAAAAATAGACAGTTAGAATACACCAATTGGTATCTAACTGCTCCAAAATTTTATAATATCAAAACAAATAAATAATATGTTACTGCTCCAAAAAAATACAAGAAGCCAAAGTATAAAGCATTAGCCAGAAACAACAAGTGAACACTGAAAACAAACAAATAAACTGTAGCATAACAGAAAATGTTTTTTTTGTAATCCAACATGGATTTTTTTTTCTCCCACAGACCCAATGATTTTAGCAACAAATACAGAAACTTAGCAAATTGCACAGTACTCTGATTTGTAATCTACTAAATATGAGGGTCCAAAAAAAAAATAAGTATATTGATTATACAATGTAATAAGTCATTACAAAATACTAATACTAACATGCTATTTTCTTTTATCACAGAAATTAACAAGAAAAACATGGACTCCCGTTACTAGACCAAACAGTACGTATACAATAATAAGGAGAACCATAGCAGCATATCACATCCATAGTATCTAATACCTTTGTTCCTTATACATTTGTTTTTCACCCAAAGTTATAAGCAAATATGAATGTGATATGCTGCGGTAGTGGTTGCCAGGGCATACAGTCTTGGGTGCATGGCCAAATGCACCCAAGACTGTATGCCCTGGCAACAACCACCGCAGCATATCGCATCCATAGAGTCAAACATTTCAACTATGGTCTATGGAAACTTTTAATGTCCGCGGACATTATGAGTGTTCTTACAACACTTTCAACTTGCCAGCGAATAATACGGACAGCGTTTTCAGGATACCCCCTACGAACATTTCAGAACAACGCGATAGTTCTTAGAACACTTTCAACTTGACAACGAACAATACGGACAGTGTCCTCAGGACACCCCCATTTCGTTTATTTGCGAACATTTCAGGACACCATGAGTGTTCTAAGAACACATTCAACTTGACAGAGAACAATGCAGACAGCGTCCTAAGGACACCCCCATTTCGTTTATTTCCGAACATTTCAGGACACTGTGAGTGTTCTTAGAACACATTCAACTTGCCAGCGAACAATACGGACTACGCCTTCAGGACACCCCCTACGAACAATCCAGGACACCGGGAGTGTTCTTAGAAACGTCTTCAGAACACCCCCATTTTGTTTATTTGCGAACATTTCAGGACACCGCGAGTGTTCTTAGAACACATTCAACTTGACAGCGAACAATACGGACAGCGTCCTCAGGACACCCCCTACGAACATTCCCCGGACACCGCGAGTGTTCTTAGAAGCGTCTTCAGAACACCACCATCTTGTTTATTTCCGAACATTTCAGGACACCGCGAGTGTTCTTAGAACACATTCAACTTGACAACGAACAATACGGACAGCGTCCTCAGGACACCACCATTTTGTTTATTTGCGAACATTTCAGGACACCGCGAGTGTTCTTAGAACACATTCAACTTGTCAGCCACAACCCCCATTCATATTTGCGAACATTTCAGGACACAGCGAGTGTTCGACAACATCTTCAGAACACCCCCATTTTGTGTATTTGCGAACAATTCAGGACACCGCGAGTGTTCTTAGAACATATTCAACTTGACAACGAACAATACGGACAGCGTCCTCAGGACACCCCCATTTTGTTTATTTGCGAACATTTCAGGACACTGCGAGTGTTCTTAGAACAGTTTCAGTTTGCTTGCGAACAAAACGGACACATATTGAGTCCTCAGAACACCTCCCATTCAGTTTATTTAGAACATTTCAGAACACCCGTGATGTCCGCAGACAAATCAAACACAAAAAGAACGTCTAACACATAAAAAACACAACTTTCATCCTATCTCATACACTCCCACCCTCCCCAAACACTCCTACACACCAACACACTCTACTAAATACAAATTTTGAACAAAGTTTCACTGCGCTGTCCGCGGACGATCGCGAATCCAAGATGGCGGGCGCTACCGAAAATCTGACGCGCTTCACGCTCCATGCCGTCCAATCAGCGAACACGTTGCATGTCTGCGAACATCACGCAAGCCGATTGGCCAATCAGGACACTGTCCGCGGAGCGAACAGGGAAGTGTGTCCGCGGACCGAACACAGATATCACTAATTTTTTTTACCTACTTTTTGGTCATTTTAAAAAAAACTACTGGACGGATTTTCACCAAATTTGCTTTCGGGACCAAGCCGCTGGTCCTGGTCCAAATTTGGTGAAAATCCGTCCAGCGGTTTGGGCTGTAGACGCGAGCAAACATTTTTTCCCATTCAGTCTATGGGAAAAAAAAAGTTTTGGGACACCCCTATAACTTTGCCCCCCCTGGACGAATCCTCACCAAACTTTGCAAGAAAATTCAGAGTGACCCAAATACTCTTTGTTTGGTGAGGATCCGTCCAGGGAGAGCGAAGTTATAAGCCACCCAAAAAGTGCTCTTCCTATGGAAACAGCAACTTAACCATAACTACATGGCCACTACTGTGGCCATGTAATATATATATATATATATATATATCGTGTGGATCTCCATAGTGTTAAGCTGGAGACCAACTTCGTTGAAGTTACGTTATTCTTTTAAATACATTTAGATTTTTGAAAACCATGCTGTCTTTTCCTTGCCCAGAATTATAGCCTGGGAGTGTACAAATGGGGACGTGTAATTAGCATGTTATGCCAGTGCGAGCCTAGAAATCAAGATTTAAATTCACGCATACTTCTACAGTGCTCTAAAGTCTACTGACCAAAAGACTGTGTGTAACTTTGACAAAGTATGAAAAGTAATAACCTGCCAATAAAAAAAAATGTAACTACACATAAGTAATTTAAACTTGATAGGACACATTCAATTAATTTCATATTTACTTTTGTACACTTTTTGGACAATCCACAAACTCATCTAATCACAAACATTAAATTATCCAAACAGAAAACATCAGCCATCTTCATTGGTTACAACGTTAAACAGTCTTGTATACAAAGACATTACGAAAGGTCTAACTCAGTTCATGGTATTTACGTGTATGTGAAATGTATAACGCGCAGACCTAGCTGAGAAGCACTGATACACTTTATTTTGCGAATGCAAAATAATAAATAAAAACACATCAAAAAAAGAACATGGCACAAGCACTTTGATAGATTTTTAAGCATACAGCGATTGTATAAACCTGATATATTTTGGTATAAGATTTCAGTAGGTTTGGAAATTCCCTTGTTAACCGCTGTGTTTAGAGGATACATTTTTGATATTTTAATGAATGTATAATATTGTGTTATGTTGTACTCCATAGTGATTATTTATTATGTATGCAATAGTGTCTCTGTTGTACAAATTGTAAGTAGATTGGACTTTTGTAATTGTTATTTTAAATTTTGAAATGTGTAAGGTTTAGATATAAAGCCAAATGCTCAATAAAATAATAAAAAAAGAACATGTGGAAAGTAGATGCTGAGAATATTCCTAAAACAACCAGCACACTTCAAGACAGCAATATGTCAACCAGTGAAGAAAATAGTATGCATAGAATCATAAACTTGGTAATCCAAGAACATTTAGACAGTCCTCCCTTAAAAAAACAAGGACATCAGTGGAAATAGGTTTTTTTTAAAAGAATGCCAATGTTAAGGTGTAACATAATTAAACATGCTGCATAACAAAAATAAAATCAAGAATAATAATAAACTTAACAAAACAAACTCAGCATTGTTGAGATCTTACCTTACCCTTACAAATGACAAGTAAATAAATTACATAAGCACATTTTCCCACCTTTAAAGAATACATCAACACACAAACAAAATTCATACCAAAGATGCAGTACACACAGCATTACCAAATAAATAGAAATAATATACACCTTATGCTAGATTACCTCAAAATATATACCCACATAAACACCTTCTATCAAATGATCTCAAAGCATACACCTACATTCACACAGTATGTTAAATTACCTCAACACATACACCCACAGTTCACTAGCATACTTCTACTCACATAGTCATGCCACACTTAACTCCAAATGACAAATACCATTAACATGCCAAGTACAAACAAGCACACATACATCATCAGTATACAAACTAAACACAAAATACTAATAACACATTTACACATTCACACATTAGCTTTACAAAGAAATAGGGTGAGTTGAGGTTTCAGCAATGTTGAGTTTATTTTATATTCTGTTAAGTCGTAATGTTGATTTTATTGTAATATGTTTAGGGTGCAATTACCTTAATGCTGGTGTTCAGTCAAAGAGGATTCCTCTTCCTTCTTAGCGCGGTTACAACACATGCTATGTCGAATTTAAAAGTGCTTAATTATCAACTGTGGAAGGGCGTAGAGCTAGCTAACTCTGCACTGCTGGGGTTCAAATTTGTGAGGTGCAAGATAACCCAAATCAGAGTCGAGCACTTAAGGTGGAATCTATCTTCCGATCACTGGCAGAAACAACCAATGAAATTCACCAGAAAAGAATAAAGGCACCCCTGGAACTTTCTTGATAGCTGTTCAGAAGGTGTACAGAAATTTGTGAGAAACCATTAGGAAATAGTCAACTGCAGTTCACACCAAGATATCAGAGGCTTCTTACAGCGCAGGTGTGATTTGCATTGTAAGATATTGGAATATATATGACTATTAATAGAATTATCTAAGGAGGACTATGCATTGGAGACTGGTCACGTGGGTATTCGCCCTTATACAGAGACCCTGCTTCTCCCTTTAGCCCCTCTTCTTAAATTCAATGTGGGGCGAGAAGGCATCACTTGGATTACAGTGGAGTGACAGGTGTAGCAGCCATTTAATCCTCACATGAAAATCCTCAGGTTGTCTGAGTGAGTACATATCAACGTGCAAGGTTATACATGCTTTAATATTAAGGTGGGCGATGTGAAAAATTAAATAAAGCACCAAGCCCAGTGTGAACCATGTACTCAGTGATTTATGCATTTAACATTAGATTTGGGCTACCCGGAGTGTTGCTTTGCAACAATTATGAAGCAATACCTAAATAGTACAGCAAAACAAGTTTGGGTTATTTTGGACACTTTTTATTAAAGTGACAGCAGGGATAACCATCTGCAAATAGGGTACATACTGTGTGTTCACCTTTCAGCAAATCATGATGCCAGAAACATTCAAAAGGAAGGAGCACTGGAGCATCATTGAGATGGATGAGCCATCACACGCATTTACATGTACCATTATACATACCAATCGTGTGCTCCTTTAGGTGTCTCCAAGCAACACCAATCTTGGACTAGATAAATGTGCTCATGATGCAGAGCGCTCAAGGTGGTTTATGCTAGGGAGAAGTTATGATATGATAGGTTATTTATAACGTGGTTAATACCCAGAGGTTTCTAAGGGCGGAGCCGGGGATGGAACCTGTGTTGCTCCTAATGTCCTGCTTCCAAGGCGCGCACGTTGCCGCTTAGCTATCCTCCCGAGACATTGCATCTTGTCCTGTTCCATACTTTTCATTCTGATACATACAGTAGATTCATACATTCAAGGCTAGATGTCTCATAATGCAACGCAAAAAAGAGGTCAAGATGAGATACTGGCTCCTGATATTGAACAACGTGAGCACTCTTCTAACAGCTGGTACTAGACAAACTGTATTAACAAATTAATTATCAATAAAGTCTGCCAAGATATCACAAAGCAAAATAGCTCTTGTTCTCTTGCCTGCATGAACAGTAGGCCCACTTTGCATTCAAAGCAGATTGTATGGATGCTTTGCGTACGAGGCTTGCTTTCATGATTTGACCCATACACTCCCCAGTCTTCTTTCTACCCGCTCTCCCAAGGGTTTTAATCAGAACTCTCGAGCTGCACCACGTTATGCACGAGTAACAGACAAAATGTCTCTCTGGTTTATGGTGTACCAACCCTTTCTCTGGGCTTACCGGTTCTTTTCCCCAATTGGGTGCTTCTCTGGCTCTCACAGCTGTCTTGGACCCTGCAGGCACCTCTGGCAGGCATTCAGTCCTTGGTCAGCGTCCCAGCTCCCTCGGCTGTCAGGCAGAACAACCTGCTTCCTCCTGCTTTGCCACAGCCTCCACAGAGCTTCCCTGGGCTCCTCGCTCACTGGAGTGCCTTTTCACTCCGTCTTGCTGCTCAGTCTTCTGCACTGCTGTCGGTCGCCATACTCCCGGTTTCTCCACTCACCTGTCAATATGACAGCTTGCGTTCCCCGGCAATACCAGGCTGGTCAGATCTCCCGTTCTCGTGGCATTCTCCATCTGCACCAGGATGAAGAAGACAAACTCCATACTACTCTACCCGGCATGGTTTTAAACTGTGTCGGGCCAATTATATTCTTCAAGCTACTAGACTGCTGGGGTTGGATCTCATTGAGAGTAATCATCATTGCTCCTTATCTCTTCCTCGTCTCAGTTTTTATCACCTTGTTCTTATCTGATAATGAAGAGTACTGTCAGTAGACTTGGCAAGTTGTCAAAGGGGATTATGGCAGCATGCCATCGAGGCATGAGGAATGGAGGAAATATCCAAAAAAGGCAAATGGGGATACCATGTCTCACCTGATGACATCATGTCATCCCCCGAGGGTCGCATCCCCCCATATGGTCCTCACTCAAATAGCCGCCCCCAGGGTTAGGATCAGGTTGTGGCTGCCGTCCCCTGGCCACATGAGGAGAGGCTACCTCAGAGAAAGGAGTGATGACATCAAAGTTGTAACTTGTCCTCAATCTACACAAATAAAAATTGAAATGCCCCTAATTTGATGCAAGCTGTAATTTCCCAACTTCAAGTAAAACTTCAAATGCTCCTAATTCCTCCAATTCAATTTCCAGGAAAAGTAACCAAATATCCCAGGCCTCATCTCTTTGTAAATGGAAAAGTGTTGCATCCCTTCTGTGCTTCAAAAAAGCTTCAATGTGGCAAACCTTATATTTGGGCTGGCTTGAAGTCAACTCGAACCCCCATTTGGGCTTTTGTCCGCTGGCTTCTTAATTAACTTCCTTCTGCCACCTTCCGCACACAACCCCCCTCGTCTTGCCAGGTGGCACATTTTTGTTTCATCCCGGGCGGTGTATTCTCTCAGAATATCCTTTATCTTTTATACATTTAGCTCTAACCTTATATAACCTTCGGTCTAGTTCCGGTTGTTTTATAATTTTTGCTCTGGGCAATTAAATATATGTCCAGCATGTTTTTAGAACATTAAAGCAAGTTGCAACATGCTTGCTTTAAAAAAAAAAATCAGGCATTACCTTATAGAATACAGTGATTATAATGGCCTGCCCTTTAGAGGCCCGCATTAGATTATCTAATAAACTATGTAATGCAAAATGTCCCTACAGCTCAGCAATCGTGACCTTTGGCTTGTCTCGTTCTGGACGGTTTGCTCGGATTGTTTTGACTTATTCCGCTCTTTCTCCCTTAGAGCTGGGAGCATGGATATATTCTTATATGGACGGTTCTGAATTCAAAAAAGCCTTTGCCATTGCACATTGTTAATTGCACAATTCTAAATGCAATAGGTATCTACATTGAACACTTTCCATCTGCAATCTGCTTCTATTATTTTTTAAGCTTAAGTCTTGTATTTGCATGCAGAGAACAATGATGTTCTAAAGGTACCCCCTTCTCATTCCTTTGGGGTGCGGCCAAGCATGATTTGCATATGATCTTTCCCCTTTTGTAATAGCTTGGCAGGCAATGAACAATGGTCTGGAGGGTTGCACTGAGCAATGCCAGCAGTTAAGATTAATTCTAAACCTTCCAGCCATCCACTGTTTTTATTTTTTTAGTACAACATTTTATTCGGAAGACAAGCCACCATCAAAGTGCAGTTTACAAAGCAAGACATAAAAAACACAGTAATGCGTTAATATCTACATTGTTCTCATTAAATAAAAAGATTTTAGTTAAAATAAACGTACAATGATAAAACCACTGACCGCTTGCGAAGACCACAGCGTACGCACAACATCACCTCTTTTGTTTTGCTGTATTCACCCCGAGTGGGACGGGAATGTCCAGATGTGTGTCCCATGACTGCTGGGCCTAGAGACACAAGATACTCCTCACTGATGAGGCCCAATGAGGCTAAAACATGTTTGGGGATGCTTGTGATCTCATGCAGAAGGAATGTGACTAAGCAGTTTGGGCTGGCCTGCGCCTTTAGGGGTGGGACCAAGCATGATTTGCATATGGCCTTTCCCCTTTTGTAATGGCTTGGCAGGCGAAGACGATGGTATGGAGGGTTGCCTAGAGCAATGCCAGAGGTTAAGATTAATTCTAAACCTTACAGCCATCACCTCTATTGTTTTGCTGTAGTCACCCCGAGTGGGACAGGTATGCCCAGAAGTGGGCCCCATGCCTGCTGGGCCTAGAGACCTAAGCTGCTCCTCACTGATGAGGCCCAATGAGGCTGAAACATGTTTGGGGATGATTGTGGTCTTATGCAGATGGGATGTGATTTAGCAGTGTGGGCCAGCATGCCCCTTGACCAAGCATGATTTGCATATGGCCTTTCCCCTTTTGTAATGGCTTGGCAGGTGAAGAACATGGTCTGCAGGGTTGCTCAGAGCAATGCCAGACAAAAAGATTAATTTATTTCCAGCCACCTATTTTTTTTGTTGCTGGGGTCATAAACACAACAGACCTTTCTCCCGAGAGCTCCTCTCCTGTGGATCAAGTATGCACCGCAAGTAGCAGAGGGCTCGGCTGAAAGGTTAGGAGGAGTTCAGCCAGGCTGCAAGAAAACACAGGTCAGCTCTCTGAGAAAGAGCACTATTGCTTTGTTGCATGCAAGGGTTTTCCCTCAAACTTCACTTCCCAACTTCCCGTGACCCGTCGCATTCTACTTTCCTCATCCCTCTACATCACTTTGACGCAAAGCCTGTTTTTGCCTGTTTGGGCAGTTCAAAGGTCAGCACAGCATTATGTGCGACCTTAGCTGCTGCTCGCCATTTGGATATTAACTGGCACGTCCCCCCTCTATTACCAACTAGTTTTCTTGAACATTATTTGGTTTCTCTTATTTTTAGTTCCGTTTACGTTGGAACACAATATCTGGATACCACATTACAGTACACCAAAAATTCGCTTCTGGGACTAAATAATGAAAATGGGTCATTTACCTTAAGTGCCCTCAAGAAAATTAGACTCCATGATATCTATAAAACTAGGGACACCAAGCACTCTATAAACACTAAGGCTAATCATAGCCCCTCTTTACGTGTTGCCTTAATTAATGCCAGGTCAGCTGTTAAGAATACAGGAGCACTTAACAACCTCATTGAGTCCCAGAAATTAGATGTTCTCTTTGTTACTGAAACCTGGTTTACTATCACTGCTGTTGCTTGCCTTCATCCTTTTGTACCTAATAACTACCAAATTAAATGGCTTAACCGTGAATCCCAGAGGGGTGGCGGGGTTGCCATTATTGCTAAGTCTTATCTGCTAACGTCCAATCTGCACTCCCTGAATTGGAATGAGACCTCTCAAATATTCATATGTAATCTATCCCTATAACCAAACTACTCCTATCAATTTGTTTGCTACTATCGGCCTGCTGATCCTATCGATGTCTTTTTAGACAATTTCAAGCTTTTTCTCAGCACAGAACCATTTGCACTATTCTAACCTACTAATTAGATGACCCAGACTATGTCAAATTTGCTGAAATTCTCCTATTCCATGACCTTCTGTTTTTTTTACGGCTTCTGCCTCTCACAAATGGGATCATTGCTTAGACCAAGTATTGTTTAAAGGTAAAACCATATCCCATCTGGACACAATGCCAGTGTTATGGTCGGGTCACTACGTCATACTGTTCTCAATTCAGACACATTGTGCAGGTTTTTATAAAGCCCCGTCCATTGACGAACTATCACGTAGGAAAAAAAGACCTTAATTCAGTAACAAATACGCAAATATCGGCTGGACTGACCCCTTTCAATCCAGATCTTAAAAATGCATTTTTTTATCAGCTCAACATGTCAACCTTGCTGAAAGTTTGTAACACAAATACGCCCCTTATCTATGGCCAGGCCCAAAAACAAGACAAGTAAGTGGTACACTGGTCACTAAGGGACCTCAAAAAAGAGGTTCGAAAGAAGGAAAAGAAGGCTCAAAACATGTACCCTCCCGATTGGCAGGTTGTGAAATTAGCACTGAATCAATAAAACGTCCTTGGATAAAGTCATTGTGCTAACAGATCTAATGCCATTGCTTAAAAAGCCCCCATTGGACCCCAATTTACTCTATAATTACAGCCCGTTGCATGCCTGGTGTTGCCTACTAAGATTCTTGGGAACATAATTACCCTACCACTTCAGAATCTTCTTGAACAACATGGGATTCCTAATACTTTACAGTCAGGGTTCAAGACATCTCATGTCACTGAAACCACTCTCGTGGCTGTCTGGAATGATATATTGAGGGCTGCCAATGAAGGTGATCTTAGCATGCTGACAATGCTCGATCTATTGGCAGCCTTCAATGCAGTTTATTTTGTAGTGATGCAGTTATTGACCAGAAAACATGTTAAAGCCCTGCCCACCTACGTATCTCAGAAAAAAAGAAAATATAATATTTTTCTTTTCTGTCACATGTAATGACCCTAGAACCACTTACGTTATTACACAGACTAAAAGTTCTTGGACTCAGGGAGGCAATAACACACACTCAGACCAATAGTTGGAACAAAATCAGCTCTTTACAAGCCTTTTTATTCATACATGATATTAGCATACAAATGACTCTTGGAGTAAATGTAATTGGTTATACATAGACACACACAGACAAGGATAGCTACAAATAAAGTTTACATCACTGAAGTAAATATGTCAGCTCGGAAGTAAACGTGACACAGCCATTGCCAATTTTTTAACATTGCAAATAAACAGCAGGACACAGGCTCTGGAAATCGAGCTGGGCCTCAGAGATAAAGTAAGTCATGAACAAATACAGTTAAATCTCAGAAGTCTGCATAGCTGCACGGTAGCTAGCAGAAAGGAATGTCAAGGCTAAGAGAACAAGAGGGGATTTTCGTATGCAGGGACAGCGACAGCACGCGATAGAGATTAACAGGCCGGCGAGTGCTCGACTATTAAATTACAATAAGAAAACAGAGCCTTTTCATGTACTGGTGCAAGTTATGGGTAAGCCAGGAAATCCATGGAAGTAAAGCTAAAGAGTGCCACAAGCGGCTGGTTGAGTCAAATTCATGCACCGAGAATTAGCTAAAATGTAACTAAATATAGGGAAATTGTGCCCGACACATGGCCCGTCCACACTTGACCTAAACGGTAGTCATGTATAATGTGCCAACGCTAGATAAGGCATCTGCCATTCCAGGCATGGGGTGCCGGCACAGAGAGACTGCCAAGGACAAAGTCTTAGAACTCACCAGACCTCATGGCCCTGGGATAACAAGAGCTGTTTTTTTATTGGAATAACAGTGGACCATTGATTTCTCTACCCCACCATGAATCTCCATATTTTGTGAGGGGTCAGTAATGAGAGGTGGACAACTGCTTGTAGTTTTCCCAAGATTATACATTATAGTAAAGAAAAAAGTTTGCAAATGAAGCCTTGCTTGCCCTACGCTATCAGGGAATTATCTACCTAGTCTAAAGGCTAAGGGAACAACTCCTAACACAGGTACATGAGTCCTCACTTTAAACAACAAAACATTCAAAGAATAACAATGAACAACATAAGATAATAACCAAAAATTGAACAGTATCTGGATGACGTTCACCTGTCCTGGGAGAATCCCTTCCCCAGGTATTCAAAGTCAACTTCAAAATGTTCAAAGGAAAAGAAAAGTCTTGAACCATCTCTAATCAGTTCCAATTCAAAACAAAAGTTCATCAAACAAAACTCCACTGGTCACAATTCTCTGGTTTTGGTTGAAAAGATCCCCTTCCAATTCTAACCAAGAAAATAGCACCAATGGTAATCCTGGATATCTTCTTTTCAATATTGTTGCCACAGTTCAAAGAATAGAATTCCTTCATCTACAACTTTACAATTAGTTAGGATCTCTGCAGTACATTCAATATAATTGTCGGAATGATTCTCTTTGGGTAGCTGCTTCGCTCTTAACAGCCACCCTTCTACAGTTGTTGCTATAAAACCAATCGCCTTTGTCCCACAATATGCCACTACTCCAAACCACTTCAATGTGACATCCACTGATAGTTTTATAAACCACCACAGTTCAGGTACTTCTGCTTCAGTTTTATATTTCAGAACTATTAGGTATGCAAGACACTTTGACCTCCACAGGTAGGCAAGTCACTCTTCCTTCCAGTTACTTTCTGAAAGGGCAGCCTCTTTGCCTCTTCCGTATGTCTGACTGCCACAAGATATAGTTACCACTGTTCAGTATTTCGGGATTATTGGGTATATAATGACAAGATACTTCATCTTCTACAGGTAGGCAAGAAACAGCAACTGTCATCTACTGTAACTCTGAGCACTTGAGTGAGAGTGTGTCTGCCAGTCTTGTTTCCTCCAGCTGTTTTGTGTATTTTGAATAAAGGCTGGGTTACCTCTCATTTTATATAGCCCATCCTCTGTATCGCCTCTTTTATTGGGAAATACCTGATGGAGGACTTTGTTACATTTTGGGCCCCTTATTTACATCTTGATAGCATAGGATGGTTCTTTTTAGGGTTTTGTGGACTGTTGGGGGGCCCGCCATACCTCTTTTTGGACAGCGGATCGGTCTCTAGAGCGGAGGTTTGTGCACAACTGAACAGGTGGCGAGAAGGAGCATGCTTTGGAGTGAAGTCCTGCCCAGTTTTTGGACGTGAGCTGGATGCAGAGGAGGAGCTGGCAGATTGAGGGGACCCCGATACCGAGAATCCTAAAAGATCCACGGATGTGAGTATGTCATGTGTGTGGTAAAATTGAGGAGTTGGGAAATGTTGTTGTGCATAAAATAGAGAAGTGGGAAAAAGGAATAAGAGAAACCTTCCAGCAAGGTCTGGGAAAGGCTGCGCAGCAGGGCTTAGGGCTGCCCTCCTTTGGGAGAATAGAAAAAAAGAAAAGCAAGGGAGATCAGAATACCACAGGGAACGGGAAGGGAACGGGAAGACAGCTGTATTTTATTCAAACTGTTTAAATTGTTGATTGCCGGTATTGTTGTTGTGTTGTGAGATGTGTCCCATAGAGGTGTATTTCCTTGTGTATTGAGAGCGTAACAGATAGCATTGTGATGGAGGTTGACGTGGTAAGTATGAATATTTAGATTGGGAGCGGTTATTGAGGAGTGGCCTCAGAAAATGATGAAGATTGGTTGAACTGTGACAGGGATTTGAAAAGGGGAGGGAGTGTGAGTAAGGGGGAAGTGTGAGCAAATTGTGAAGAAAATTGTTGTTTTGTTTATTGGTAAACTGAATATTGTTTCTATTGTTTATTTGTGTAGTGCCAAACGATGTGTTACCCATATTGTCACCATGTCCCCAACCACTACAGAGACCTCCTTTTTCCATGCCCTGCGTACCTCTGGTCTCGGTGGAGGGACTGGAATACTATATTGCTCAAACTATGTAGTTCTTTCACCCTCCTCACTTCCGCTTCCCAGTTTCTCCTCCCTCACTACCTTTTCTAAACCTTATCCTATCTCACTTCTGCTTAGCTAACACCCCCAGGGCTATCAGTTTATTCTGCGATGACATCGACAATCTCCTTTCTACTATTTCTCCATTGACTAGTCCTCTTGTACTTTTAGGCGTTTTAATCTTCATCTCTCTTCTACTCACACCTCGCTTCCACTTCTTGCCATTTTGGATTTTTATTTCTTTTCTCCTCTTTCAGCGCCCCCTCACATGTCTCTGGGTCCCATCTCAATCTTATCTTCATTTCCTCATCTCTGTCCATTTCTGATCTATCATCTCTGCCTGTTTATCTTTCTGATCACTATCTTCTTTTCGTCTGCATCTTTCCCATACTTCCAACACCACCTGCCTCTCCCTCCCCTCTCTTGTTCTACTGGTGCAATTTGCACAGATTCTATGCCCCATTGTTTGTCTCCTCATGCATCTCTGCCTTACACTCTCATTCCACTTTTGCTGCTCAGTGTGCTGACAAAGAAGCTTCTGTTCTCTTTTCCTCCCTTTCCTCATCTCTTGACACTCTTTATCCTACTTCTATTTTCCATTTTTTCCCATAAACCCTCTCGGCCTTGGCTCTCTAGACACCTTCAGTCGGTGCAAAGTGTTCTACGTCAACTTGAAAGGCGATGACTACATTCCAAATCTAAGGGCGATTTCAATTCATACTCATTATTTTACATCTTATATGACGACTGTCTTCTTGCTGCCAAACGATCCTATTTCTCTGATCTCCTCCATGCACAGTCAACTCACCCAAGACTTATTTTTCCAACTCTTTGTCAGCTTCTTTCCCCTCTGACTTTGGACCACTCACTCAACTCTTCCCTATCTGCCTCTGACTTAGCCTCTTTTTTCTCCTCAAAGGTGGCCGCTCTTTGCCTTGATATTGACTCCTCTTCCTCTTCCTTTTCCACACCAACACTACACTTCCCTTCTGTCTTGCTTCGTACCACTTCTATTTCTCATTGCTCTTCTATCACAGAGAAAGGCATCTCTCTTCTGATGATCCGTGCTCATCATACTGCTGCACCAACTGACCCTATCCCATCTGCTCTCAAGGTCTATCCCTCTCTTAAATCTTATCATACATCTTTCTTTAATATTTGTCTCCTAACCTCAACTTTCCCCTCCTCCTTCAAACACTCTTCTATCATTCCTATTCTAAAATAAACTTCTGCTGACCCCATTCTTGTTTCAAACTTTCATTCTATTTCTCTTCTTCCCTATCTCTGTAAACTACTTGATAGTCTTGTCTATTCACAAGTTTCCTCATTTGTGTCAAATAACTCAATTCTCCCTCGCTTTCAATCTAGTTACCGCCCCATGCATTCAACAGAACCTGCTCTTTTGTCAGTGCTAACCTTATCGCTCATGAAACGTCACTCTAAGCACTCTTCCATTCTTATCCTACTAGACCCTTCTGCTGCCTTTGACACTGTTGATCACTCACTCTTGCTATCTTCTCTTTCATCCTTTGGTCTTTCTGGCTCTGTTCTTTCCTGGTTCAAATCTTATTTGTCCCAATTGACATTCTCTGTCTCATGGGGTGGGACAATTTTGGACCTTCATCCGCTGGCTCATGGTGTCCCACTAGGATCAGTTCTGGGACCTTTCCTATTGTCTCTCTATACTTCTCCTCTCGCTAAAGTTATTTCTTCGTATGGTCTATCACATCACTTCTACGCCGACGACACCTAACCTTATTTTCTTTCTCTTCCTTCTCAGCTGACATACATACTCAGCTCTATTCATGCTTATTTATCATCAAATACTGGATGTCTTCCCACTTTCTCACACTTAACACTACAAAAACTGAAGTACTCTTTTTCTCTTCTACTATCCCACCCTCAACCTCCCTCATCCATATAATTTCCCTCTTCTCAGCTCTCCATTGTATCTACTGTCTGCAATCTCTGACTCTACTTTGACTCAGCTCTATCCTTTAAACACCACATTTCCATCTCCTCTTATGCCTGTCGCTATTATCTATTCAATATATGCAAAGTTTGGTCTTTCTTGACTTTGGATGCAGCCATTGATATCTTCATTAATTTTCTCATGTCTCCTCTCCTGTTCCACTACACTTTTCGGCCTCCCAACCTCTCGACTTGCTCCCTTAAAATCTGTTTTCAATGCCTCTATTTGTGTACTTTTCTGCTTGACACCCCATGATTCTATTTCCTCTGCTCTTCTCACTCTTGGTTGGCTCCCCTTCTGTGCTCAATTCAAATTCAACTTTGTGTCATTTGTCATTAAATCACTCTACGGTCTTACCTGGGATTACCTATCCTTTCTTGTCTGATTCTATACTCCCTCCCGCTCTCTTCGCTCTAGCTCTCAATTTCGTCTTGTTGTACTAGGCCCCCTCCCCCATGCGCAATCACGCTTTCGCACATTCACTCACCTTGCTCCCATGCACTGGAATGCTCTTCCTCTTTCTCTACGCTATATCACAGTCTACTCCTTGTTTCGTATATCGTTGATATCTCATCTGATCCAGCAAGGTTGATCTCAGGCTTCTCATGTCATTTTATTTAATTTATATTTTTGTACCATTTTTATATTATTGCTATGTACAGTGCTTTGGATTAAGGGGCTATATAAGTCTAAAAAAATATTAATAAATATACCCATCATACAACTATGCAAGGCGTTCCCTAGATATAGCGCAACAATCACCAAATATCATACCAAGTGGGTGAAAGACACTGCCGGTGAGATGTTTATGCCATGGCCACAAGAGGTCACTGACTAGAAAGATGTACTCCACCAAATGTACCTACATGCCATACACAAGGGCAAGAAGCTTCAAAACAGGTTAGGCATACTCAAGCTGTGGAAAGCTTGTGAGAAACATATATAGAGTTCTAAGAAGGAATGGATGCTAAATGTGAATGAGGAAGGATGCACACAGCTAACAGCTGAGGAGATTGCTTGTGTGCAGCCCACAGGCCACCTCTGCCAGCTGAGGCAAGCGTTTGGACACAGCCCACAGTGCTGCCACCTTATGAGGAAAATGCCCTGGCCCACATTATCCCAGGAATATACCCAGTACAAGCAGCAGCAGCGGGATACAGTTAACCCAAATATGAATCCCCTGATGATGACAGTGACCATAGTAGGAGGAGGCTAAAGGGGGTAAAAAGAAAGGTGCCATTAGCACCAATGGTGAATAGCGCACAACATAGCATAGAGATGCAGCTAAGAGACTAGGAGGAGAATAGAGCGATGTACAGCTTAGAAAAACAACTAAGAGAAGCTGAGGAGGAGCGTCGGTGAGTAAGGGGCATGCATACAGGTTGTGGGAAGAATTCAAAGATGAGAAGCATACCGACATGTAGTGGAGGAAGTGGAGAGAAAACAATTGAACAAGCGAAGTGGGTAAGAGAAAACATATTGCTCAAATTGTATGGGAATGACACTGAAAACAATACTGTCAAGGAAGAAGAGTATGAAGAAAGGAAGGAAGCAGTGAGAGAGGAGTTTTGAAGAGTGACATATGAGGTCATAGAGCAAAATACAAGGAGGGGGAAAGAAAAGGAACGAAAGGAAGTGGCAGAGAAAGCGCAGAGAGAGGAACAAGAAAGGCAAAGAAGGGAGATCCGGGATGCTATTATTGCAAACATGATCACAGGAAGACAAAGGGATGAGTATCTAAGGAGAAGAACAAGAAAAATAAAGGAATGACAAGACACAAAGAAGAAATTGAACAGAGGAGAAAGGAGGAGAGCGGAAGTCTGAGCAGAAATATTGAGAGAAGGAATTGGGACAGGAACCCCAGAGAATAGGGGCAGGTACGTATTGCCAGAAATAATTAGTGGAACATATACATGGGAGCCTCTTAAGAGAGTGAGCTTTGATCCTATAATTGAGGATGACAGGAGTGGAGGAAGTGACAAAGAGACAGTTTGGGTAGATGATGATGATGACGGGGAAGAAGAGTCGGCGAGGCCCCACAAATGGATATTAAAGGACCTGAAGTAGGGGAGATAGAAGATCTGCTAAGGCCAAGTTTAAGTATATATCCAACCCTAACATCAGTACCCCCAGTAAACAAACACCATAGATCACCATATCTATTACGAGACTTGCCAGCATGCGAGCAAAGTCACCTAGCGGAGACGTTGAGAAGGAGGAGTGGCGCAGCTGCACCCTCGTGCAAGAGAAGGATACCACAATGTCAGCTGCTCCATAAGGAATTAGGACTGCCACATTATATACCGTGCTTACCAACAAGAAGGTGAACAAGGCCTCCATGTCACACACCATCCACCAGATTAGGTTTACCAACTAATTTCTTCAAAAATATTTGTTTTATTCACGTATCACAAATTAAAACTGTTCAAAACAGGGTTAGATATAAATACCAAACAGCACCTAATGTGTAACTCAACATAAATCAAACCAAAGACATCAGTTCATTAAATACAAGACACATATATATGAAATATCAATCCAAGACAGAAAACAAATGACATACATATATAATAATGTGAAAAACCCCTGACACATCGGGGACCCCTAAATCTTATTAGTCCTGTCCCTGATCTGCCGTTGGTTTGCAGTGTCTTGATTTCTTCTGATAATCAGTTGACACATTGTGTTTCGGCCTTTCTATGAGCGCTAATAGTGCTCCAATTGTAAAAGCAAAAAGAGAATATCGAGGCTGAGTACCCCAAAAGGAAATACACCAAACACAGGTTTACAAAGATACACAAATCTTTACATTTTAACTGAACAGTTTTGAAGGACAAAGTATCAGATAGCTATCAGGCCCTTAGTACATCACAGCGAATACCAGCCCTGTTTGGTGTGAGTAGTGAGTGGGGCTGTACATCAGAATGTTCACACTTTTATACAATTCTTAACATGATATCCAGCCCATTTGCAGGTTAACCATTTCTCGGGCTAGGGGTTAATGCCGAGTTTGTTTCTAATTTATTCATTTATAGGCATATGGATTATTCTTAATACATACTCCAATAGGTTACAATAGCAACAGTGTGTCTTTGGATTCGACATTAAGCCTTCGTACATATTCTACACAATAAAGTTAGACAAGTGTACACATTCAGCATTTGAACAGTATTGTGCTTAATATATGTTCACAGATTAGTATCGTTGGCACAGGTAATCCTCGATCTACAGGTCAACGAAGGACAAGGTCTCATTACATGACCCTAAAATTTGGCCTACGGGCAGTTTAGGCATTAACTTACACTTAGGGGTCAAGACGGCCAAGTTACAAACAGAAGAACACTGTCCACCATTTTAGAACACAGGGTGACTTTGGAGTGAAAATCAAACTGGCGGATGAACCTAAAATGGCGGTTAAATCGATCTAAGGTCAGAACCTTGCAACGCAGATTTCTTCGCTGAGTGACTGGGCTTAGGCCAATATATACAATAAGGAAGGCACAATATGATTTCCTGTTTAACAAACCCTACTTTTGGCCTAAACGAAGCGCTAAACTACTTCTAGTCACTTTACGAATAACTCCACGTCTCAATGTCCATACACCCTGAATCTCTATCGCCATAAAATCAGTTACTAAGATTTCTTTCAGCACATATTCATTGGAGTTCTTGTCTGGGGCGTATACCTTGCGTCCTAATGTACCCATCGCCTGTGGGCAACATCCTCCTAGCATCGAACACATACCACGAAGACATTGTATACAACAACAAAGAAACAATACAATACCTAAGATAATCAACAAGACCGAAAGTAGTTTCCATCCCCAAGATCGCAAGAAGTCCCAGAACCAAGCGCTAAGATGCCAGTTTCCCTCGGGAACATGCACTTCTGAACTAAGGACTTGCAGATTCTGTATTGCCTTGAAGATAGTTGGGGAGGAATCTGGCATGAAAACACAGCAAGCGGACCCTACTAATTTACATACCCCACCACGTTCAGCCAGGATGACATCTAATGCCATCCGGTTCTGAAGTGCTACTAACCTTATTGCTTTCTGTTCTAGAGTGATATTATAGAGTATGTCAGTGGTCCGGTTGATGGTCCTCTCCAGTACTCTCGCTAGTCTCCTGATATCTTCAGAGTTCATTATTTGTCCCCAAAATGGCACAAAGGATTTTGCTACATCACCCCAAACTTGTGCTGAAGTGTCACCATTCTCGTCTCACTGTGGACGAGCCTTTGAGATTTCTACAGTACTGGCTATGAATACCCCCGGTAACAGAATTGCTAAGTAACAAGTTCCCTGCCAATCCCTGGGTAACCATGGAAATGCTACATTACCACAAACAAAGTCGACAGGTTCGCCTACATACAAAGGTCTGTCCTCACTAGTCAAATTTGCAATGTTAGCGCAACCTTTAAAATCACCCATTGACTGAGTACCATTCCTCTGTATGCAGAAAGAAACTGAATCGGGGCTATGATTAACAGTGTAGGAAGGAGGTGTGGCATCCTTATTGCCTGTAGGAGCCATCTTGAAAGAGATCAAAGATTGAAAAGGACGAGACAGTCTATCAGAAGGCCTAATAGAAGAAACATTAAGCTTACTCCTATTTGCAAAGAGTGAGCATCTCAGGGGCGTCAGAACACGTTTTTAAAACGTATTCAAATTAGTCCCATCGAAATTCCCGAGATGCTATCGTTCCATCGGCCAAAGAATAGTGCTCTAAGAGAAGCATAGCATGCAGTTGTCAAAGGTAAAGGATGAATATACCAACCTAGCCCCTTATCCCCGTGTTGCGGTAAATGTGAACAGACCCAACAATTAGATTTGTTAAAAATGGCATGTGTGGCATGCATGATAAGAAATAGCGTGTATTAATATGATAACTCTGTCTGTGCTGAGAGTCTCTAGGAGATAGAGTGTGCAGATGCACGAAAGGGGTAGAAACAGTAGGTGCATTTTCAGTAGGCAACAAATTCTCGAGCGGATGTACTTCTGCTATGTACCAGAAACCTAAGACAATGACCATTGTGAAACCAATTAACATTAACAGAAGACAACAATACGTTTTCGGGTCCCAAATACTAGATTGTCCATTTTCGCAGCTGGTCACACGTTCTCTTATCAGTCCTGTACAAGCGGAAGCAGGTTGCAGGCATTGTAGTCTTCAAACGAGTGCTCCAATGTTATTTGCTGGCAACCTCCTGGCCGAGCGTTTTCTTAGTCCTTCCACAAATGCTAGCCAACAGAATCCCCTTACGAACAATTGATCGGGCCAAAAGACAAGCCCTTCGATGGTTTGTCTTCGTTCGCACAGCCAAACCGTGCAGTAAGTCTATTTTCTCGGACGCAGATCGTACCTTGTGATCCCTGGTACTGAGTGATCCGTGAACAACATGTCGTCACTTCCCACTGGAAGTGGTGAATGATCGGAAGAAAGGTTAGGGACACAATTAGGGACAACTTCCGGAAACAAAATGTTTGGAGAGTGTGGAGATGAAATGGCTGTTTCCCCAGACCTCTCGTGCTCAGGGAGAGTCTCCGATGCACTCTCGATGCTGGTTGCTGCTTCGTGATCGTTGGTTACAGCATTGGTGAAGGGTTCTGCTTCTTCTGTATCGTGTGGCACTGGGTGTGGAATCCTCTTGGTATGCGATGCATGAATCCAATTCTTCCGGCCTGCTACCCGCACCGCAGTCTGTGTGACCAGCAAAACTTGGAAGGGCCCCGCCAACATGGTGCGAGGCAGGAAGATTGCTCAAATAATTTGATGAGGATCCACTCCCCTGGTCGTATGCTGTGACCGGGACCTTCGTACCGTACAGGTCAAGCCTCTCGCACGTGGTGATAAATCAAATGCAAGTTTTTAGTTAACTGGCCACAATAATCAGAGAGAGGTATATTTTCAACGTCTCGTAAAGAACGAGGCTTCGGAGTATTCCAAATATTAGCAGGCCTCCGCATAACCACCTCAAAAGAAGAGAGCCCAGTCTTAGTTTGAGGGGTTGTTCGCATAGATAACAACACGATCGGTAAGGCGTCCAGCTATTTTAGGTTGGTGCTGGCACACATTTTAGCGAGCTTGTTCTTGATGATACCGTTGTGTCTTTCGACTAGTCCAGCACTCTGAGCGTGTCTGGCCGAATGGAACCATTTATCGATCTGTGATCCCGCGCATATCTGCAGAATTACAGCAGCGATAAAGTGTGGACCATTGTCCGACCAGATGACTCTTGGCAAACCAAATCTTGGAAAATATTCCTTCAGCATGGTCTTTGCAGTGGTCATAGCTGTAGCATCTTTGACAGGAAAAGCCTCAATCCATTTGCTAAAAGCACAGATAATGACACATATTTAAAGTTGTTGCAATGCTCCATCTCAATAAAATCAAAATGAATGACCTCAAAGGGGACAGAAGGTGGACCAAAACGGCCCCTAGGAGTTGGTGTGCCCTTTCCCACATTATGCTGTAAACAGATCATGCATTCTTGAACAAAGCGTTCAGCTACTTTAGAGATTTTGTCATTTACCCATACTTTTTGTAACATCTTAGTGATTTTACGAGCACATATGTATGTGGGACCATGAGCCATAACAACCATCATCATAATATATGTGTCAGGAAGTAGCCACTTCCCTTCAACTCTGTCCACCCAACACCCATCATCATAAAGTTTCCCCAAGCCCTCAGCCCATTTCTTGAACTCTTCTAACGTGGCATCGGCTTGGATATACCTTACGGAATCAATACCCTCATCCAAAGTACAGACATTTGTGGCTTCCCTTGAAGTATACATTTCTGAAGAGAGATCAGTGGCAGTCTGTTTGGCTATCTGGTCAGAGAAAGCGTTCCCTTTTCCTACATTGTCTACAACTTTCTGATGTGCTGTGCATTTTATGATAGCTAACTGAATAGGGAGTGCAAGCGCTGAGAGTAGCCGTACTATCAAGGAGCCATGTTGGATTTTCGTACCATGTGAAGTCAAGAACCCTCTTTCTGACCAAAGTCTCCCAAAGTTGTGAACCACCCCAAAGGCATACTGACTGTCAGTATATATGTTTACTGTAAGCCTGTCGGAAAGTTCACAAGCTCGGGTCAGTGCTATCATTTCTGCGGCCTGCGCAGAGTTGTGCATGATTCTCTTGGTTTCCACGACTGTGCTCAATTTAGTGATTGCATAAGCAGCTGTGCATGTACCATCCGGGAGTTTCAAGCAGGAGCTGTCACAAAACAGCTCCACTTGTGGATTGTTCAATGGAGTATCTTTCAGATCGATTCTACCCTTTGTCTCTTGTTCGGTAATGTAAAGGCAATCATGTGACTCTTCATCACTGCAAGCAGTACCTTGCGGGAAAGGTAAAAGTTCAGCCGGATTAAAAACACAACACCTCTTAATTTGTATGTGTGGCGCAAACAAGATCAATTCATATCTTGTTAATCGTGCGGAGGTGAGGTGTTGCGTTTGAGTTCTGTTCAGGAGAACATCTACAGCGTGAGGTAGCATTAGGGTTAAAGCATGGCCTAGGACCATTCCCTCGCTCTGTTTCATGGACGCAGCAGCATCAGCGACAGCTCGCAAACATCTTGGCAAAGCGCATGCTACCGGATCAAGGGTGGAAGAAAAGTATCCGCACAGCCTATTCTTCCCTCCATGTTCCTGTGTTAATACAGCCAAATCACATCCATCACATTCATGCATATACAACACAAAGACCTTTTCATAGTTTGGTGTGCCCAAAACCGGTGCTGAGCACAATGCAGTCTTGAGCAAATCAAATGCACGCTGGTGTACCAAGTTCCACGGCAATGGCAAAGAAATGCCCTTCTTCGTCAAAGCCAACATTGGTTTGATCACTAGTGAGAAGCTGGGGATCCACTGCCTACAGTAAGAAGCCATTCCTATCAAGGCTCTAACTTCCTTCTGCGTATTTAGGACAGACATGCTAGAAATGAGTTTTATCCGTTCAGGCGTCAACCTTCTTCCCTCCTTTGACAGGAGATAGCCTAAATAGGTGACTTCTTGACAACAATATTGAAATTCTTTAAGCAAAGCTTTGTGTGCATGTTTAGCCAAGTGAATAAGTAACAATACAGTGCCCTCCTTACAAACGTTCTCTGAGTCAGCAGCTAAAAGCAAGTCAATCAACATATTGAAGCAGTGTACAAGTAGAGGGCAACTCAAGGGTATCGAGCTGCTCTTTCAAAGCCCTACTATATATGCTAGGACTTTCCATGTAACCTTGGGGTACACGGGTGAAGGTAAACGAACGTCCCCCTAAGGTGAACGCGAACAATTATCTACTGTCTCTGTGTATCGGAATACTAAAGACAGCGTTCTTTAGATCCACAACACTAAAGTGAGTAGCCTAAACCGGAATCATAGTTAATATTGTCGTCACATCCTTCACAATTGGAAATTGTGGAGCGACGATCTTATTGATGGCACGCAAATCAATTATGAAATGAAAGGAAATTGCATTATCGCCTTTTTTGTGCACGGGCAAAATCGGACTATTGCACAAACTACCTGCAATTTCCTCAATCACCCCTCGATGCACAAAATCGGAGATGATGCATTTCAAAGCTTGCTCACCCTCAACCGAGATCCTATACTGTGGAATACGTGACAGCTTTACTCCATGTTTTAAGACAATTTTAACAGGTTCAATCTGTAAAACACCAACATCATTATCGTCAATAGCCCACAAGCACTCTGGAACATCACTGAATTCCGGCGGCAAAGGTCTGGTCAAGAATTGAGAGACAGCAAGTTGCTGTGGTGAAATCGTCAAACGCACTCCATCAGAAGAACAATGAATTACCGCTTTTAATTCCTTCAACAGATTAAAGCCCAACAAATTCTCTCACAATTCGTAGTCAAAAGGAATGGACAATGGTCCCTAAAGTGACCCAAAGAAATGGGTACCGGCGAAGAAACTGGACAAACAACTGGTGTGCCAGAAAACCCTACAGAAACATTGGTTTGCCCTGACAGTGGAATGTTTGGAACCCGAGAATGATCAATGGAACACTTCTGTACCCTTTTATCTATCAAGAATAGATGTTTCCTATTTCCCACTAACATTTCAACAAAGGGACCTTTCTGATTAACGGGAATAGGCGTTGGTTCCAAACCCTCCTTTGGGCAATCCTAACGGAACAGAATGTCATCGAAAGGAAGTTCTTCAGAGAGGTAAGCGGCACATCATCCACAGTTATAATCTGTTTCCACAAATCAATAGGCAGGAGTACAGGAATTAACAAATCAAAATCACCTAGAGTGAATATCGATGATTGCAACACAGACTCTATTTCTTTGTAGAACCCTGTCAGATTCTTCCTGATTTCGGGAATAGACTGTTTAATGGTGTTCACTTCCTGTCTCGAGAACGGGACGTGAGCAAACTGCAACACATAATGTGCAGGAATATCCTGAGCTGGCGTACCTGCTACAGTGTTAGCAGGAATCTCTACTATTGGGACAAATGTTAGAGGAACCTTTCTCATAGGCAACTGAGAAGTAGGCAACTCCGAACGCTTACTAAGCAACAGAGCCAAATCGAGCGCTAAAGCAGCCGAAGAAGTGTCAAACGAAAAGCTTTCTTATAAATACTCAATAACTCTGCGGGACAACAAATCCTTCTTTTTACACATTCATCCTGTAGGTATTCTACCATTACCTGTATCACTTTCCTCTGCATTTCTGGTGTATACTGACTATACGTGTCATATACTTCAATGGGAGTTATCGATATGTCCGAGATGCATCTAATCGCATCTTTCGTGCAAATTCGCGTTTCCTCATTTGTTGATTTACGACAAGGAAGGAACCGTTTCTGTACGCACTTAACATCTAAACTATCACCATCTTCATCTTCATTCCGTAACCTTTCCAACTCCCTTCTATACTCAAGAACCCTCTCAACATGCTCTTGCACTTTCTCCGCAGTATCTCTAGAGAATGCTAAAATATTCAGATCCATCAACCCTTGTGGGAGATCTATATCATTTAAGCTGTCCCACATTACACATAAATGAATCCCTAATCCCTCAATAAAAACGTTTTTCTCAGGAGAATTGTCTATATTGGAAAGTGTGGCAAAAACATCAGCTTGTTCACCCTTCTCCATGCAACGCTTGGCCCACGCAGTTAACTCACATTTTTTCTCTGAAGACACATAGTTTTAGGAGTGACAACCCTCGATCCCGCTCCCCGATCTACTACAAGCGGTGTAGAACCACTTGGAAGAGGGAGAGTAGGCACATTTTGAACATCAGGGAACAGAGGTGCTATTACTGGTGACGTGGTGGCACGCGCCTGTAATCCCAGCATGAGTGCGGGAGGCTGAGGTTGTGGATGGGGGTTCGCGGCTGCTGTTCGCATCCACTGGTGATCTGTGCTAGAGCTGTTCTGAGTATATTCTGTGTAACCCCAAGTTTTATTACTGGTACAGCAGGCAACGGTGGAGGAGCAGGTGGAGGAGCAACGAAAAGAGGAGGAACGGCACCGGAGGAAGAGGAACAACAAGAGGAACAATAGGAGGAGCAGGAGGAGTTATAGGAGGAGGAACAACAGCAAGAAGAGGAACATACGGAGGTGGCGCAATGGCACCAGGCCTTCGTTCATTTAACAATTTATTGATAAGTTCATCAGAAACATGAAAGTCTTCAGAAGGATAGATTTTCTGGATACCAAGTGAGAAAACCCTATCCATATTCCTTACTGACTCAGACTGTTTATTTTGGTAATATAACAACACTTTTTCGGCATTTGTCATATGGCGACGCGCATGCTTTTCCCTACTCTTGAGCTGCTGCTAAGCTTCTTTCTTCCAATTCTGTAATACGTCAAATGCTGCAGGTCTAGCCTTTTTCTTCAATAATATAGATTTTAAGTATTCAATACGAGGGATTTCAAAACTACCATTGATTGCCCACCGAAGTTCGGAAGCATGTCTAGGTTGTGTTTGTCTGTGCCAAATATCATTAAATACTATACTACCAATGCCATGCTTACAATACATAGTACACGTCCGCAACCTCTCCATTGGTGCCGGTCGGCCAAATTCCAAAGATTGTCTGTCCTTGCGGAATAATGCCCTGAAGCAGGCAGACAATTTCCCCGGCATATCAGAATACTGGTGTTACCTGGTCAATAATTCAACTTGCGAGTGCAATGCGCCAAAACAAATTACAGGATACTTAAGAATCGGGTCACGACTCACCTGATCAAATCCTAAGGAGGTCCGATCGGATACAAAGTTTTCTAACCTCGTGTTTGGTGATTTCGGCAAATCTGCCCTCCTCGATATATGGACCTTCATCAAGATGCCGACTCGGACCGCCTGCTCACCGTCCAGGGATCGGGCCGTGCAGTGCTGCTGAGGCGTTGCCTCTCATCCAAGAAAGGGGCCCCCTTTTACACCATCCGATCCCGGTCCGATAGCCGTGTCAACCTTCAACGAGCTGGCATCAATCTTGAGGGTCCCTATTCGGGCGCCATCTGTAAAAGCAAAAAGAGAATATCAAGGCTGAGTACCCCAAAAGGAAATACACCAAACACAGGTTTACAAATATACACAGATCTTCATTCTATAACTGAACAGTTTCAAAGGACAAAGTATCAGATAGCTATCAGGCCCTCAGAACATCACAGCGAATACCAGCCCTGTTCAGTGTGAGTAGTGAGTGGGGCTGTACATTAGAATGTTTGCACTTTTATACAGTTCTTAACATTATGTCCAGCCCATTTGCAGGTTAACCATTTCTCAGGCTAGGGGTTCATGCCGAGTTTGTTTCTAATTTATTCATTTATAGGCATATGGATTATTCTTAATACATACTCCAATAGGTTACAATAGCAACAGTGTGTCTTTGGATTCGACATTAAGCCTTCGTACATATTCTATACAATATAGTTAGACAAGTGTACAAATTCAGCATTTCAACAGTATTGTGCTTAATATATGTTTGCGGATTAGTATCGTTGGCACAGGCAATCCTCGATCTACAGGTCTTTAAATGTCTCCATGATGTCCAGCCCATTGTAACATTTAGCCTACGGGCAGTTTAGGCATTAATTTACACTTAGGGGTCAAGAGGGCCATGTTACAAACAGAAGAACACTGTCCACCATTTTAGAACACAGGGTGACTTTGGAGTGAGAATCAAAATGGCGGATGAACCTAAAATGGCGGCAAAACCGATCTAAGGTCAGAACCTTGAAACACGGATTTATTCGCAGAGCGACTGGGCTTAGGCCAATATATACAATAAGGAAGGCACAATATGATTTTCCGTCTAACACAATTACATACAGTCTTCATCAGGACATAACCAATGCTCTACAATACAAACATATGTACACCTCTAAATTACAGCCATGTTATGTATGTGTGACATGTAACTTAAAGCGGACGTAAAATTCCATCATCAGATATTCTTTCTCTACAGCCAATGTAACAACAGGCTACATACCTCCCATGTGTAGCCACTCATTAGTTCACTCTATGTTGCCAACTCTCATGATGTTCACTTTTCACTGGTGACTTTCGCCTATGAAAAATTTATATATATATGGGTGGAGAGCAATTATAACTACGCCCACTCTTTTTATTAGACAGTGCCTTCTGCTTAATATTTGCACTATATCTCACATATGCTTACCTTCCTCTTCTCGTAGCTGCCACGCATGAATGAATCCAGCTTTAGAATATCACGTTTGTCTCAGAGCTCCTGTACAAATGACAAACCCCATATATGCTCTCAAACTGTGGGGGATAATACGTGTACACTTTTGTACAGATAAACAGATATACAGATACGGGGGACTCACCGGCTGCAAACTGAATACGTTTCCTGTATTCGTGCAGTCCCAGTAAATGTAGGACACTCCTGTCCCTAGTTGCTCTATTTCATATCATCCTGCATATGTAAAAGAAGAACTAGCTTTAGCCATGCTCTCTTATATTTGTTAGATTGCTAATATTGTACATGCTCTCCTATTTATGATCAGTGGCCCATGTAGTGGATAGTGAAAATTGCCCATGTTGTGTTAAAGCACACACACATAGGCCCCCAATATCTTGCTGGCAACAACTGGAATGATGTTGTGAGTAAACTACCAATGTTTGCTCTGAGGAGCAATACATTCAACCCATATTGTTGCAGAATGTCCACTCAATGTTGTTATACACTTATTATCCAATGGCCATTGCGCTTGTCCACAGCTCGAAACTCGGTATTCAAGAACCTACCGTTCATGTGTGTGTCCGTAGCTGTTCCTAAACACTGCTAGAATGAAACATAGCAGCCGCGTGAGAGAGCGTACTCTAATGAAGCCGACAACAACAATGAGGGACAAAAGGCGGCCCGGTCTCTACACTAGACAAAACCTAGTACAGACCTATAAAAGGTATCTACTGATGGCCCCAGGGTGCTACCTTTAGGGGGACTTCCACCAGTAGTGGGTCAACATAAATTTTGAAACTGCATAGCATGCAATTTTACTAGTTCGAAATTCTTGCTTGAACACAGCGGACTAAATAGGAACAGAGGACGCACACCAATTGTAAAAGCAGATATGTCATCTATGTGATTGAGTGCCCATGTAAATTTATATATGTGGTGGGAGAAACCTAGAGGTATTCTCCCATGTAGACCCAGAGAACCTTCTAGGGGAGGGCCATCGCATTTAGATACGAACCCTGGGGGTGGATACCTACCCTCCGGAGAAACCGTAGGCGAGATGCAGTATTCCAGTGGGATAATAGGTGGAGAAATCCCAGAAGCCTTTGAAGGTTATGTTAACCCCATTATCCCTAACCCAAGAAAGAGACACAACCAGAGTCTTAATTCCAACTTTTCTTTGTCTTTCCCCATTCAGATCATGGGAAGTATTATACAGGCCCTTACTTGCAGGTAACTTGGGGAATACTTTATTACAAAAGGATTCAACGTTTGTCTACCAAATTAGGACAAAGGGGTATTCCCCTATTATTTACCCATCATCTTGAATAGCCTGTCAATGTCAAATTCAATCTCACCCCAACTCCCCATCCCCGTTTCCAAGAAATACTAAGACGAGGAAGAGGCAACTAAGATCAGTAAAGATTACCCATAGGAATAACATGGGAAAATAAGGGCAACCTACCCTAGAAAGAACCCAAGTTGTCCCACTAATAGAGTCAGGCAGGGTCGGGCATTCATTAGTAACTATTCTCACCTCACTCAAATTGACTGGTTTTTTCGCAATCAAAGGTGTGGTCTCACATAAATGGATGAGCGAGTAGGAGAGCAAGCAGAAGAGTGAGATGGAAAGAGAGCCGAGATGCCAGAGCTGCCCAGGATTGGAGGCCAGAGATTGGGAGGCAGAGATGCTGAGGAGCTGCAGTTCGCAAGTGCAGAAGCGTGGCGAGGGATGTGTGTTTCCAGGGAGTCCAGCAGAGTCAGGGGTGTGCTGGTCTCCTGCAGCAACTGCGGATGCAAATGCTCGTTCCTCTGGGCCAGTGAAACTTCCCAAGAGTCAGCCCGGTGAGTCTTAAAGCATTGCACAGCTGGGTTGTGAAGTGCACGATACAAAGTGACATGTTAAACACGTAAGAAAGAGGACCGTGTTTGTTAAAGTATTTGAGTGAATTAAAAGGAAGACTTCAATGATGTGAAAGTAGCAGTGTAAGCGCGAAACTAGAGAGACGTGCGTGTGTGAATTAATAAGTGGAATAAAGTCGGACATTGAAGTGATAAGTCTAAAAGGGGCCCGAAGCCCACGGAAAAGGTGCAAAAGGCACAAAAGTGTACAAAGGGCCCAGAAGCCCATTACAAAAGGTGCATGGGGGACGAAAGCAAAATAAAGTGGAAAAGGGGACAGAAGCCCATGGAGAAGCATGCAAGAGGCACACACAAGAGGAGGATTAAAAGAACAGTGAAAGTGTGCACGGCAAGAGGAGAGGAATGCATGAAAGGGGTGCAGAAACCACCAGAAGATAAAAAGTGTAAAGAGTAAGAAACCAAGAGAGTGGCAAAAGGCCAGAGTGGTCACGCTGAGGAAAGGCAAAGAACCTGGTGTTTTCAAAAGCCTCTGATTCTACCCCATGAGAGAATGATGTTTAAGAGAGACTATATGGTAAAGTACAGGCATATCCTGATCAGCTGAATTGGTGTTTGGAACTAGAGGGGGCCTGAGCTGGAGGAAAGGCGCCTGTGAAAACAAAAAGGAACTGTGCAATATGGCGTTTTGTTTTTAATGCTGGAAGAGGCCTGAGCTTGGGGAAGGGAACTCAGAGGCCTATTGAGAACAAGCTGAAACTTGGAAAAGGGCATCCCAAGGAACTCAAGGACATTGAAGATATTTGAAATCACTGTCAGGGCTCTGTGGAGAAGGTCTTTCCAACAGCCCTGTTGAGTGAAACTATCTTTGTGACATTGACCAAATTGAAGCTGGTGAGAAGACCACCTGAAACCTACTCTGGTTTTGCCATTTTTGCTTAACTTCGATTTTTACTTTTAAAAAGACCTCCTATAACATTTTTGTACAGTGTGGGGGCAAGCATGGGTTTAGAAACAGACAGACTTTTATTTTGGACTATTAGACTAACAAAAGCCATTAGAAACATCAGTTAAGGGACCCATCCATTTAGAGTAGGGCCAGTCAGGCATTCCACCAACCCAGGAACCTAAGTAAATAAAGGTTTCAAAACAAATGCTTTTGAGTCTGTGTCTCTTGTGATACCATGCCTGTCTCACAGTGGGCAAAACCATCCACCAAATTAGGAAATGAATTTCAGAACATCGATCATGCATACGTAACATGGTGCCAGACAAACCCTTAGTTGAGAATTACAAACGCAAGGGACACACCAACAAGGTTTGTGTTAGAGATGTTAAAACCACAACCATTATGGGGGGACATGGGAGCACAACTATATAGGCTAGAAAAATAATGAATTTACAGTTTGGACACTGTAAACCATGGCCTAAACATTTCAATAGAATGGAATAAACTGATCGTCGACCCATAGCTTGTTACCTAATGGGTGGGTAATACATATGTGAGAAATCATATGCACATATCTGCATTAATATCAAATAAACAAATAGCTACCATATAGAGTGCCAAATGGGTAGAGTCATCTGGGAAAAGAGAGGCCAAATTAGCCTAAATAGGTAGAAAATCCAGGAAGAGACTGAATGACATTTATGATCTCATAAAACATAGACGGTATCCAGTGATTTTAGGGAATAGAAAATAAAGAATGAGATTATAACAAAAAAAACAACAAAAAAATACTGAGTTGTTTTAAAAAATATATGTGAGGGTGGGGTAAGGGGCTAAACCTGGTGGGACAGGGCTTGGGATGGGGTTTTAAACATGGGGATTCAGGGGGCTTGGGCCCCCATCAAAACAAAAAGATTCAATATTCTTTTTCTTGTTTTTGTATTGTTAAAATGTCATTCTCTATTTTTTAATTTGTTAAAATCAAATAGATCCAACATAGACATCTAGTCTCCCTACTGTGTCTCAGACAAACAGTAAGGCATAACGTTTGTTCTCATTGAGGAGATGCCCTATGTGTTGGGCATGATGGGTCTGTGTGAATATCTACCTCGAAAATTCAATTACATGTTTTGAATTGGTAAAATGTATTATCATGTACAATAGCAAGAATGATGTTGCTAATACTATGATAATGACTGTACTTATAGACATTAGGAAGAACTATACCAGCAACACTATAACGAGTGACACAAACTGATTTGGAAATCTGCAAACTATACTTATACATAATTATCAACATGTATATCTATCTCTATATATATTTTTTAAAAAGTGAAAATGTGTGGGTTTTTGGATTCACATATGTTCCCTATACAATTCCACTCTGTTTAACCAATTTGCACCAAACTGTGCACAGTCACCTGTTAGGACCTTCCAGGCATTAGTGGCTACATGACACCTTGAAACTCCCCCCCCCCTTTCCCGGATTTCAGTAAACGTGCAAATTTGGGTGTGGGTTTGTGACTTCGTGTATGTTCCCTATACCATTCCACACCGTTTCATCAATCTGCACCAAATTCTGCACACTCACCTGTTAGGACCCTCCGGCCATTGCTGGCTACATGATATCTTGACACCCCACCCCTTTCTTCGGATTTCAGCAAAAGTGAAAATTTGGGTGTGGGTTTGTGGTTTTGCGTATGTTTCCTCTACAATTCCACTCTGTTTCTCCAATCTACACCAAACATTGCACATTCACCTGTTAGGACTATCCGAACATTACTGGCTACATGATATCTGCACACCCCATCCCTTTCCCTGGATTTCAGCAAAAGTTAACATTTGGGTGTGGGTTTGTGGCTTTGCGCATGTTCCCTATAAAATTCCACATCGTTTCACCAATCTGCACCACATTTTGTACAGTTACCTGTTCGAATCCACCAGACATTTTCAACTACATCACAATTGGACACCCCACCCTTTTCCGCGGATTTCAGTAAAAGTGAGTTTGTGGCTATGCTTATGTTCCCTATACAATTCCACACCATTTTACCAATCTGCATACCATTTTGCATAGTCACCTGTTAGGTCTCTTCGGACATTACTGGCTACATGACATTTGGACACTCCACCCCTTTTCCTGGAATTCAGAAAAACTAAAAATGGGTGGGTTTGTGGCTCAGCAAAGCGGTGTTCCTTATACAATTCCACACCGTTTCACCAATATACACCAAATTTTGCACAGTCACCTGTACCTATAAGGGAATGAAAGCCCGGGCAAAGCCAGGTATATCAGCTAGTTTGGAATAACGGTAATGGTAAACATTCTTTGCATGTAAATGTTTAAATATGCCGTGCACAATGCGTTTGGATGTGTACTTATATAACATGTACCTATTGACAATAGGAATAACTATACCAGCAACACTATGAAAACGAGTGATACAGACTGAATCCAAAATCTTTAAACTGTACTCATACATAATTCTCAACATGTATATTTGGAATAACTATGGTTGTAACACAACGGTATTGGGAGACACAGACAGAACAACTTCTTTGTATGTATATGTCGTGCACAATGCATTTGTATTTGAATAAGCTGTAGATCAGAAGTATGCTGCCCTGAGAACATGAATATAGAAGAACGTTTGGAGGATGATCATGTTAAGGATAATTGCATGGTTTTCTGAGATAGATTTGATCTACTAATCAAACTCACAATATACAATCATCAGTAGTGGGAATTCCTGGTTACCTTGCTGCGACTAGTTTTCATAGAATCTTGTGACTATAAAGATTTACACGCTGGATGCAATGTATATAGGTGTGTTTTTTAATATTCATAAGGTGGACACATGGTCTAAAGAGTGGTCAGCTGACACGTGTTTCGAACTCAGAGGTTCGTACTCTAGGCATGTATGGTAATAAAAGATCTTGGGTTTAAAATGTGAGGTTGAGTCTTAGTGGCTGTGTGGCAGAAAGTTCAATGGTTGAATTCATTTGATTTCATGGCTTTTGCCAGTGCGTCTGCCAACGTATGCTGGCACTGAATGAATATTAAAAAACACACCTTCATACACTGCATCCAGTGACTTTGCTCAGAACAATTAGAGACAATCAGAACACAAATGGAGCTCAGCACAGGAGTGTTCTATCCTAGAGCCCACTTTTCTCTTCTCTACAATCATCAGTAGTACATGGGAATCACAAAGGGTATTTTGAGAAAAGAAATTCATTAGGTATATTAACTAATGGTAATACTAGTAGTAGGCTCTGAGTAGTGCAGCCATTATGACAGAGCGGTTTTCACTCTAAGAATAAGAGAGCCGGCCCATTTAAATAAGGCTCTCCCGGTTTCGACACATTAATGTCCGTAGTCCGTTGACAGTGTCTACTGTAGAGACCGGGCCACCTTTGGTCCCTCATTATTGTTGTCGACTCCATTAGAGTACGTTCTCTCATGTGGCTGCTACGTTCCATTTTAGGAGTGTTTCACAACATGTACATACACACAAATGAACAGTGAGTTCTTGAATACCGCATTTTGAGTGAGGGACAAGCGCAAGGGCCATTGTATAATAAGTGTATAACAACATTGATGATTTGCCATTACACAACACTATGGTTTGAATGTAGCATTCCTCAGAGCAAACATTGGTAGATGGGATGTTTACTCACAGCAACATTGTTTCGTTGTTGCCAGCAAGATAATGGGGGCATATGTGCGTGTGCTTTAACACAACATGGGCAATTTGCACTATCTACTACAGCGTCTACTGATCATAAATAGGAGAGCATGTACAATATTAGCAATCGAAAGTCACCAGTAAAAAGTGAACGTTGTGAGAGCTGGCAGCATCAGTCAACTATTGAGCGAATACACATAGGAGGTCTGTTGTTACATTGACTATAGAGATAAAATAACTGATGATAGAATTTTACATCCACTTTAAGTTACATGTCACACATATACTACCTGGCTCTAATATAAAGGTGTTGTACATATGTTTGTATTGTATATACAAGAAAGACACAGGAACACATTTGATGGTTTCTTAAAGCATTGGTTCTGTCCTGATGAAGGCCGATTGTAATTGGAGCACTATTAGCACTCAAAGAAAGGCCGAAACACAATGTGTTCACTGACTATCAGAAGAAATCAAGACATTGCAAACCAAAGGCAGGTCACAGAAAGGACTAATAAGATTTAGGTATCCCACAGTGTGTTATGAATTTTTCACATTTCTGTCTTGGATTGATGTTTAATATATATTTAGTTTAGTTTAGTTTTGTTTCTTTATTTATAGAGCGCACCGAGCCCTTAGGCAACTGGGTGCTAAACTTGCATGTTACAAAAAAATGATGTGGTAACAGTGAAATAGAAATGTATACGTATACGATAAATGAACGTAAAATGTTACAGATTTAGGCATTTGTCTTGTGGTTTATGAACTGATGTCTATGGCTTTATTTATGTTGAGTTACACATTAGGTGCTGTTTGGTTTTTATATGTACACCTGTTTTGAAGTTTTAATGTTTGATACGTGAATAAAACAAATATCTTTCAAGAAATGAGTTTTTAAGCATAATCTGGTGAATGGTGTGTAAAATGGAGGGCTTGATCACCTTTTTATTGATGAGCATATTATAGCCTGGGATATCAAGGCCTGTCAGCCACCCCTATTTGGTAGGTACATTATACACCAGGGTGCCAGATGGACAAAAATAATGTAATAGATACATTGCCATCACTTAATGCATGTGCAGGCAAATGGATCTACCAGCTAGAGCGAGAAACAGCAACAGGATTGCTGAATAGGCATGAAAAGCCTATTTGAATTTATATTAGGTGAGCAGGCAGAGGACATGTGGAAACAAGTGTGCAATTCCGCAGTGACAGAACAAAACATCACTGAATATGACGGGTCACCATTCAATGATTGCCGGGCAAATGTATGGGGAGCATTGAGGATGCTATTTACAGACCAGTCAGACATGAGCTCCATAATGACTCAAAAGATGGGACCTAATGAGGACCCTGCTGCATATATACAGAGCATTAAGGAACAGTGTTGTTTAGGAACCAAAGATCATTGGGATAAATATATAGCTGTGTTCTATCACAGTTTATGTCTGGGTCTCCCAAAAGAAATACAGAGATAGATACAAATTATTGTGGGGATTGAAATGAGACCGTGGTCAGTGATACAGCTGATTATTGTCCACCATTGCAGGTTGAAGCAGGAGAAAGAATAAAAGAAAACTGAAGAGGCAGAAAGAAGAGGCCAAATTGGTGCAGATAAAATTATCCAAAATGGCAGTAGATGGGGCAGTATTAACTAATGCAGGAGAAGGAAACAATGGGCAGGGAGCTGTCATGCTGCAGAAAGGCATGAGTGGCCATTTTGCCAGAAGAGGGGAGAACAACGTTTATCACACAAGAGGAAAGGGATTTGCCCTGAGAGTGAACGGATTTGGGTTTGGAGCACCACAAGGAAGACCTGGGGGCCCAGAGCCGTATGCTGTAAATATGTGGGAAAGTAGGACATATCTCATGTGTATACAGATGTAGAGGGGCAATGCAGCAAGGAGGGAAGCCATAAGGGCCAAGAGAGGGGGATGGTATATTCAACACCATATAGTGCATCACAGCAAGATTATGGCTATTATGATTACACGCAAAATCCACAAGACCAGACACAAGCACAGCAGATGCAATCAATGCAGCAACCGCAAACGCCACAGACACAACCACAGATAGTGTCACCACAGACGCAGCACACATTGACACACAGAAACCACAGAATACAGTACAACCACAACAAGCAGTGACACAGTGGGATGCAAACATTTTACCCCATACACAGACCTTCAGCATAGGAGGGGTGACATTGGTTGTGGACAACCCTTTCAGAGGGACACAACTGAATATGTACCCACAATATGTACCTATATTAGGACAGCCCACAGAGTGATTTGATGTGCCCTATCCTATCAGTAACTACAGACCCTGAGCAGAACCGAGGGTGGGTGTAACTATAGGCAACCAGACTTTTTCTTTCTTACTTGACACTGGGGCAATACAATCCTGTGTCACAGAGGGGAAGTGTCCAATGTTGGGAATATCCATGGACACACAAGGATTCTCTGAGTCGACAAGTATGGGTCCTTTCACTGAAAGTTTGCCTGTGACAGTAGGAGACCAGACAGTAGCTGACCCATTTTTATATTCCCAAAGGACACTGGTTAACATATTTGGAAGAGGTTTTATGAGTAAATTAAACATGACAATATCATTTGAAGAGGATGGTACACTATGTTTGACACCATGCATACCTTTCAAAACAGCAAGGAAGTACATACAAGCATTTTATGGGCGAAGAGTACAGAGGTGAGTAGCTGTGGATCCTTAAATATTTCTTGATGGTGAACTAGTGGTGTTAGCATGGCTTTCCCACATTAAGGAACAGCTATTGAGAATACTCACAGGATTCTTATTCGGCGCAGATATATCTACAGATGTAATAAAAGGGGAACTGATTAAAATTGAATTGGAGACAGCTGAAGTGAGGACAGTGATTCTATATGGAATTGATGAGGATAGGGTAAATTGGCGTACAGCGATAGCACTCAATGCAACACACAGCCTGACAGAGCTGACAGATGGTGAGTTGTTTGAAGACAGTGACTCTGACAATGAGATAATTTTTTTCATCATATCAGTTAATTGGAGAGTACAGAGAGATGCCACAAAAGACAATGCTAGCTAAATGAGCACCCTTGTTTACGGAAGAAAATTTGGCAAATGTAGCCAGCACACTGTGGACGACCAGTCCATACGCTGTGGGGTTTCTAAAGGGCATTGGAGCAGTAAAAATAAAACTGAAGAAAGGGACAATTTTGCCTAGAGTAAAACAATACCTAATGCTCAAAGAGGGAGATGAGGGCATATATGATACAATAGAAGCCCTCATGAAACAGGGAGTGACCGTGCCATCAGAGTCCCCTTGCAATACTGCTGTGTACCTAGTAAAAGAATTTCAGGGCGAATTGTGAAGATTCACACAAGATTTACACCTTTCCAGTGGTGCACAATCCTACCATGGAATTTTGTAACATACCTCCCACAGCAACATATTTCACAGTGATTGATTTAAAAAATGCATTCTTCAGTGTACCCCTTCATAAAAATGTGTAGTGTTTAGCCTCATTTACCTATAGATGAGTAAGACTGGAACATTGTCGTCTACGACAGGGGTACTGTGACTCCCCCATTGTGTTTAGCAGGGTGCTGCAGATGGACTTGGGAAATATAAAAACTCCCAGTGCCATCATACTGTATGCCGACGACTTGCTTGTGTGCAGTGATACATCTGCTGAGATTGCTAGATGAGAAAGTATACAAAGGTGGCAAACAGAAAATGCAATATTGTCAGGAAGAAGTACTTTGTTTGGGCCAGATAATCTCAAGTGAATGGAGTAGAGTGACACCTCAAAGAGCAGAGGCAAACAATAACATACCTCGTCCAAACACAGTGAAGGCGCTACAACAGTTCCTGGTAATATGTAATTGTTGCAGAGCATGGGTGTTTGATTACAGCTCATACATTTGACCACCAGAATGGCATAAAGAAGCACAGAAAAAAAATATCCACTGCGATGGGCAAGAGAGATCAGTGATGCATTTGATGAGCTGAAAAAGGCCCTAAGTACAGCGTGCATACTAGGAATGCCAGATTACAAAGCAGAATGGTTCATATTCTCCCACTGTAAAGGAGTAGTGATGCAGGCTGTCCTCACAAAAGGGACTTCAATCAGAGACAAACCTTTGGCATATTACAGCGGGCTGTTAGGACTCGTGATGAAAGGGCATTAAACATGTGAACGGCTTTACCTGCAGCAGAATTTGCAATTGAGAAATCATCCACAGTGATGATGGGTTGCCCACTAACACTATATGTACAACATGTACTTTTTGCAATACCTGACAAGCCTAAAAGCACATTGACAACACAGAGGGCCTCAGAATATGAGGTCATCATAACAAATCCATCTATTAAGATTGTAGGATGCCATGTAGCAAATGCAGCAAAATACATAGCAGATCTCGTATGGGAAGATGATTTTGTTCACGAGTGCACAACATATACAGACTATCATGATGAAATACCTTGTGACAAGGAGGTGGCTTTGGAAACAGGGCTAAAGGTCTTCACTGGTGGCAGTTCAACAAAAGACCAGAGTTCAGGAGTAAGGATGACAGGAGCTGCAGTAGAAAAAGCAAAGGACAATGGAAGGTTTGAGATGATTGAAAGCATAAAGCTCCCAGCTAATTTCTCAGTACGAGCATCAGAATTATGGTCGATGATAATGGTACTAGAGAGGCATGAAAATACTCTGATTCCGGTTATGTGACTTCAACAGTGTATTCTGGACTGTCACAGTGGATACGGAGGGGCTTCCTATGAGAAGATGGCACACCAGTGCAGAATGCTGCATTGTTCTACAATTTGATGAATGCATTATCCAAACCATAAGAAATGGCTGTGGTGAAGTATGTAGCACACATAAGAGGCTCAGATTTAATTTCTTGTGAAAACAAAGTGGCAAACGCTGAGGGTAAAAGAGCAGCATATTTGTCAAATATTGTGGCAATACCAACGTCCATGCAAACAGATGCAAATATGATGGCAGTGACAGAAAGTTAAAATACACTGCCAAAAGCACAATTGATATAGATATGAGGGTGAGTGTTACCAGAGGAGCAGGAATTATGGAAAAGGAGGGGCTGTTCCTTGTGCCCTGCAGATCTTCTATGGTGTCAGGAAAACACAGCGAATACTGTAATGCCACTAGAATTCCTCACAGTAGCATTAGAACAGTTACACTATCCAAAACACATTTCCAAAGAGTGCATTACAGTGCAGATTTCCAGTGAGTTGTTCATGACTAACCTGCATGAACACATGGCAAATATTTTCATTCACTGCGCGACCTGCCAGAAGTATACACCAGGCCATTCACTGAGGACACTAAGAGGAACAATACCTCGCCCAACTGGCCCATTCAGACACCTGCATGTAGATTATATTGATATGGCCCAGACATGCGGGGTATACAAATATGTGACTGTGTGCCTCTTCTCCAGATGAATAAAAGCGGGACCATGTACCCACCAAGCCGGCATGTAAGCTGCAAAACTACTCATATGAGAAGTGTTCCCCCGATGGTGCTGGGATCCGATAATGGACCTCAGTTTGCAAACAAGTTTTTCGCCAAAATCACGTCCCTACTGGGCATAAGGCATAAGCTCTGTTCAGCCTATCACCCACAAGTGAAAGACGTTGTGGAGCACCTTAACTGCCTCCTGAAGGACCACATAGCAAGATTGCATGAGGAATGACTGTACTGTCTTCCATTGGCTCTTTTTGCCTTATGCAATCAGCCAGAATGATTCCATCACCTAACTCCTCATGAGTTGGTGACAGGTCGCAGAATGTGCACAACCATTACCTCATCAACATGTACGCAGACAGATGTCCAAAGCACTGAGACTGTTTTAGGCGATGAGTTACATGACTATTTGATGTCCATGACTAAATGTCTCTCATTCATTTCTCGACAGGTAAAGGAAAGGCAGGGGGTTGTCACAAAAGGCACGAAGAAGATGAAACAGAATTGAATCTTGATACAGTTATCCTGCCTCTTCAACTCTTTTCCAGGGACCTTGTGCTACTCTGCAATTTTGAACATATGTGACAGCATCCAAGGTTCACAGGTCCTCACGTTGTGACCTATTGTACCCCTACATCAATAACATTGCAGGATCGGAAGGCTCGAGTCCACATAACCGATGTAAATCCATACAAGGGTGCCGCCCCCCTGCCCAGCAACCAGGATTCAGAGGGGGAAGAGAATGATAGCAGACTCAGAACTAGAGATCAAGTGTGTTCTGAGCAAGAATGTAACCAGAGTGAGGAAATAGAGAGTGAAAGAAATATAGTTTAAATTAATTATACAAAATGAAGCATTGAGAGTTGTTGCACATGTGTCTCCAAATCTTTCCATGACCAGTACCACTTCAGGACCATTTTCTTAGAACTACCACTGGAACAGTAACAAAAGGAGTTTGATGCTGAAACTTTAAAATAGTTCCTTGTAGTGTAAAGGACCATTTTTCACATATTACTCACCTACAAAGGACTATTCTTACATTTTTGTTAATGTACTATATAATGGTGAAAATGATTATCATTATTGTTGATGAAAAATATACAGCTTACCTCACTAACTATTGAAAAGTAATAAGAAACCTGTATTGCCAATACTGCATATGATTAAATACCAACGATGTTCTTTACATCCTTTCTTATGCCTGGTAGCAAGTGTCAGCTAATGCACAATGGATCCAAATAACAAGATGTGAGCTGTTACAAACTATTAATGCCACCGTAAAAGGCCATCAAGGAGGAATTAAGAGCAGTCAGGCTGATGACCCTACAGAACAGATATTTACAGAGGCTGGTTGAGTAAAATGCATGCACCTAGAATTAGCTAAACTACAAATAAATATAGGGAAATTGTGCCCAAAACATGGCTGTCCACAAGTGACCTAAAAGGTAGTCATTTATAATGTACCAAGGCTAGATAAGGCATCTGCCGTTCCAGGCAAGGGGTGCCAGCACAGAAAGACTCCTAAGGACAAAGTACTAGAACTCAACAGACGTCATGGTGCTGGGATAATAAGGGCTGTTCTGTAATTGGAATAACAGTGGACCATTGATTTCTCCACCCCCACCATGTGTCTCCATAATTCTGCGCACCATGTCAGTGTCCAAGGTTGGTTGTGTGAAATACCAACCAATGAACATCCATGCTTACCCCAACCAATTGCATTTTAAAACAATGATGTATTATGCTTTGTATCTGTAGTAGGTTGTCCCTTAGGAGGAGTGAACAGAATGGGACTCCTCCAATCATAATTGTTGCATCTATAAGAAATAAATGCAGCTTATTAGTGTGAGCCAATGAATTGCAAAGATATGTTTTTGTTCCTTGTTCGTCATCATAACATCAGCAGTGACGAATCAGCACTTCCAAAGTATTTGTCATCTTTTGTGACTCTGAAAAACTGAGTGAGAGTGTGTCTGTCAGTCTTGTTTTCTCCAGCTGTTTTGTATATTTTGAATAAAGGATGGGTTACCTCGCATTTTACATACTCCATCCTCTGTGTCACCTCTTATATTGTCAAATACCAGATAGATGGATGTGTTACTTTTTGGGCCCCTTGCTTACAATTTTGATATTCCCATCTCCAAACTGGCTGAAATTGCTCCTGTATCTGAAGAATCCATGAAGTGGTTCACTTCTTTTTTCTCCAAGCCAGATCTACTAGGTGAAAATGGGAGCTTATTGTTCTGACTCTGTCTGTTCCTTGTGGAGTCCCACAGGGGTCATCTCTTTCGCCACTGCTGTTTAACATTTACATTTGGCCTCTACTTAACATCTTCTCATAATTGTATTTAACTTATCACTCTTATGCCGACGGCACCCAAATATGTGTCAGGCTAAAAAATTCCTTGGATGCCATACTTTCCTGTGCTCAAAAAATAAAAGGCTGGATGCTGGAAAACAGGCTTCAATTAATTCCTTCCAAAATTTAATGTATTCTACTTGGCCCAAAAAACCTGTTGGGAGGCTCACACTCTTTCACTGCTTGTCCTGCCTTATTTGAAGTACCTACCACCTTCGCTGCCAAAGTTCAAAAACCTTGGCTGTATCTGGCAGTTGAATCTGAAATGTAATTCACACATCACTGAAACTGTTAAATCGATCTAATATCATCTTAAACTACTTTGGCCCATTCTCCCCCTTTTAGCAGCTAAATATCGCCCAGTCGTTATTGGAGCACTGGTCAATTCTAAATTAGACTATTGTAATGCCCTTCCAATGGGGATTCTGGCTGGCCAGATGCGCCAAATGGCACAAAAGGTGACAATCAAACTCCTCTATAGTCTCCCATGTACCATATCAATATCCCCTTCTCGCAGAAGTCTCCACTGGCTCCCGGTACATGAGAGGATTCTTTTTAAGACACTATGCCTCGTCTTTAAATGCCTTCATAGCTTAGCACCGAGTTACCTTGTCTCCAAGATCTACTTTCATCAACCTACCCGTTTACTCCGTGGGTAAAAATCTTTTAATGATCCCCCTCTCATTTCATTCCCCGCAGAGACAGATGTTTCTCTATCTATGGTCCTCGAGTCTGGAACTCACTGCCCCCTGTACTTCGGAAAATCAAGTACCTGTTGCTGTTTAGAAAGAAGCTAAAGACATATCTTTTGAAATAATTTCATCTCCCTCTACGATTACATTGACTCTTGCTCACCACACTGTTGTCTTCTGCGCCTAGATGCAGTGCCTTCATTGCTCAATATAAACAATCAAATCAAATCAGTTCAGGGGTCAGAAAGCCAGGAGAACTAGAAGCAGTCCAGAACAGATAAACCAGCAACTGCTAGACAAAGGAAATACAATACCAGTCCAGGGTGAATACCCAGGAAGGCAGACAAGAAAAACAGCAAACAAGAAACCATGCGACTCATGAGCAACATTGAGGAGTGAGGGTACATCTAGTACTTGTGTCTATAAAGAAAGATCCGGCTGCCTGTCTCTGTGCTTCTGTATTCTGCATCACATCACACCATTGTGCGTGGCATGCCACTGAGGATGCAGGGAGTTGTAGTTCACGTTGAGCTCTGTCTGTCAGGCACCATGGCAACCAGCAGGTTCCAGGATACAGTGCGCATCCACAATACGCTGGCATCCTGACAGTGGGACTTGTATGCTTAGGCGGTACTCTTTCTTCTTCCCCAGAGCCTGTCCCCAAAGAGATTCACAGACTGGATATAACTGGGAAGGAAGCTTCAACTAGTGCTGGGTGGGTAGAAAATGATCAGTACACCACATGTTTGGGAGGTTGCAGCAAGCTACTGTGAACCCAGGGGACTCTGAGGTATCTGAGAGGCCAGAACCAATAACCTCATATCTAATGCTGTGGTCTGCATGGTGTAGAATTGAAGTCTTTATCAGCAGATACTGGGCCCTTCAACATGGTACCAATTATCATCGGGGAACCGGGTAGGGATACATTGCCCAGCGTGGAGCCTGACATTACGGGAGCTAGATCACGCTCCCTCATATCATGATCCTAGCATGGGATTCATTCTCCCCAGCACTCACAGATCTTTTATGCTTTTCAATCCCTACATATCCCAAGTTGCAGGATTGGGGGGAGCCCAACTGGCCACTCACAGTCTCGTGCACTTGGAACTAAATAGGTGCCCCACATATTTACCTACCCAGTGTCACCCTTCATCTCCAATGTCCAAGCCCGGGCAGGACAGGTAGAAGGAAGAACTGTAGTATACACACACACACACACACCAACCTGCCCCGTTCCATTTGGGAGATGCTAGGCCAGTCCTCGTTTTATTGAAGTTCTGAGACTTGTAGTGCTGGGTTTCTCCATCATAAACGTAGGACTACAAGTCTCAGAATGCAAATTTAAGACCAGAACTGGACTAGCATCTCCCGAATGGATGTGTCTAGAGAAGACCCATGAAGCCCAACAGAAGGTTCCAACTTTAGGAAAAGTAGGAGGTCTGCCCAGTAGTGCTTGTAGATGAGCAGGTGGACACTATCCTGCCAGTTCCTGCCCCCTCGCCGCCATAATATTGGAACAGTCAGAAAAGATCAGTAGATAGAACCCCTAACATCATTCCTATACCGCATCGAGTGTATGAGAGATGGTATGCACTGAGACAGCCGTATAGAATGTACCCTCACACCAAAAGTGTGGAAGTATGTCTTATGGGAGAATGCTACATGGAAGGATTTCGGTGCCTCGATATCAGAACACATCTGTGGATGTCATTGACATACGTGATGTCATGAAGGAGATATATGAACCTTTGTTGAAATTTTGTGAGAATACTAAGTAACAATGTAACTGAAGCACTAAGAGTAACATGTACCTAGAGAAGTTTGCTATAGAGGAATATATAACATGACAAGGAAGGCCATATTAGGAAAATGGATGCTGGCTAATGTTGAACATAGTGAAGCTAGCGCAGAGACAGGTCGAGACTGTAAGAATCAGGAGACGCATGAAAACACTTTTTTGTGCAGAGCCGGCGATGAGTCAAGGTTCGCCTTGAGTTAACAATGCAATTTTCAAAGGATAAGCACAGAGCACAAAGGGAGTATACAGATAAGCTTTGACTGTGGGACATTCTTCATAGATGGAAGAAGATGAAAACATCTGTGAGAGCCAAACAGTTGATCAATTTTAAGTGTACAAAGTTCATATGCGATAGAGTGAGCAAGTGTCTAGAGGCCAAAAGGAGCAACAGCACCTTGCATAAATTGAATCAAATAGCAGTAATGGAAGGATGAAGTGGACACATGTGACACAGAAGTCGAAAACAAAGGCTATTCATTAGAGCCTTAATCTAAGATAGTGGTGTGCTCACACTCCCTTTAATGTTCCAGGACAGAGGCTTTCCTGGGCCTGGGTCCAAAATACCTTCAGCTATCCCTCCGCAAATACCTCCCCTCTCAAGCTCTTGGCTCCTCTACCGCTAACTCCCTCCGTGACAATCATTTTTCAAAGAAACAAGCTGGGGGTAGATCTGTATCTTCGGCTGGGGCCTCCCTCTGGAACAGCCTCCCTGCCAATCTAAAACTTGAGGAAAACCATCTCTGGTTCCGGAAGAACCTCAAGACCTTCCTATTTGCTTCCGCCTTCGCTCCCCCTCTCCCCAGCTGATCTGCTCTCTCTTGGCACTGTGCACCTGAACACCCTCTGTCCCCTGGGCCCAGATACCTGCTTACCTGCCACCCTCCTGCACTGTCTCCTGGCCACTCCTTGCACTGGGGACTGTATCTGCCCCCCCATTTTTCTTCTTTTTCTGCACTTACTTATCAGACTTACCCAGTCTGCTGCCTTAAACACAGCACTTGCTGGCTGCACTACTACTGTTTACTGCCCCCATTTTCTATTTAATTTTATTTATTATTATTTAGCTGCTCTCCTCTGCTCCGCACTTTCCACTCTCCCCCTTCCATTCACTTTTTGCCTTTTCCCATTCCCATGCAATTGCATGTTCTCAGTGTCACTGGGCCTAGTAAGATCATTATTGTTGTTGTTGTTGTGCTGTGTTTTCCCCTGTTCCCCTCCCTTGCCTAGTCACGCTCTGAAACACTTGTGTACAAGCACAATACAAATAAAATATCATATCATAGCAGGCACAAGGTCAACTACAAATGGAAGACTTTGGCTGATAGTCCATCATCTCTCATCATTAGGCTAATTGGGAAAATGGGGAGTAGTCGGAATGGGATTCAAACACCTAGGTTTTGTTTCACGTACCTGCTTCTAAGGAGCCAAAAATCCAAGGTTGGGATATTATGCCAACAAATCAATTGGGTTGGGAGGCAAGCTAACATACAAAGTTGCAGCAGCCAATCCACTGATGTTATGTCCACTATAATCAGTATTATATGTATTTAGAGGTAGTTAAAGGCATGCCCTATGGATAAGGGGTAGCCAATGATGGACTAATTCTTATATGTTCTATAAGTAGATATGTGTCCTTTCCCAATCCCTTCCCTAGATAGGTTTTGTATTTTGAAACATAGAATGACGTTGTAGAATGACATCACAAATGACGCATATTGGGGTATAAGATCTCCATGTAATCACATTTGGTTGTGTGTGCGCAAGCATCAGTCCGGTGTCTGCCAATTGAGCCTGCTATATTCAATTAATAATAAAGCAGTACTTTGTCATATTCTCTCAGTCTCTCCGATTATTTGGTCTCAGATGTATTACTGTAATTCCATCTAGCACAAAAGACGCTTCAAGGTGCTAGAGCACATTTGGTACCAGTGCGGATGGTTGAGGTCTAGTCGACCTAGGACAGATCCAGACCCCCGGACGCTGGGCTACTCCTGCCATTAGCCAGAAGACCACATAGTTTCCTTTGGAGTTTGGTGCGCAGTTAAGTCTTAAGAGGATTTGGTCGGCAGGTCCCCCTTTGACGAAATTCCTGTCCGATCCCCGCAGGTGCTCTGCGGATGGAAAGCAAACTGGTCAGTTGAGGGAGAGTCGATGCCAGAGGACTCTAACTGAGTCACAGATGTAAGTAGACCGAAGAAAGTGGAAAAATAGGGGGAGGGATTGTGTTGTTCATAATAATTGTAAAAAGTAACAGGATTTTTGGGGTAGATTATAAAGAGCAACTGATACCTCGATTCCTGGTTCCAAGGGGACAGAAGGGTACGCACTAAGGAAAAGGGTATTAGGATTCCTGAGGCAAGGACCGCAGAAGAGTGCGTATCAAACTCCAGAATGGAGTGAAACAGAGAAGGGATACATTTACTAAAACAGGAAAAGAAGGCGAACGTAGTAAACAAAAATTAAAAGTGCACATCTGGGGGTTATAAAATTGTCAATATAAATCTTTTGTTGTGTCTAGACTGATGAATATAAAATGATAGTAAAAAATTAAACAGATTGGTGAAAAACTTGGACCAAGAGATTGACGTCAATCAGGAAGGGAAAAATCTAAGGAAAGTAATATATAAATAAAGAAGAGATTCTTAACATACTAATAATAAAAGAACGATAATAATAATAAAGTGAGCAGTTAACATATATCCCGATTGGGATTCTAAACAGTGATTGATGGTGTCTGCGCCAATGAGCTAATGTGGTATTTTTGATAAAATAAAGAACCGAATAAAACAACGGGTAAGTATTGATGATTGAAACCGGACATTATCGAGATGCACAGCGAAAAAAAGCAAATACCAATCGAAATGTGTTAGATTCACAACCAATAAGACGCTCATGCTTTGGCCTCAGGAGGGTTTGCTGTTAAACACCATATTACGGCATATGATTAAATATTTGCATGCTACATCTAAGAGAAAAAAGCTGCAGAAAATCGAGCCATTTAGAACTTTGGAAAGAGTGAGAAGGAGGATCCAGCCCATAGGGAGTGGAGGCTCAATCACCATAAATGGGAGGATAAAACGCCTGTCATGGCCACTGGCCAGGAACCACAGACCCCACAGCATATAGGGTCCAGTTGGACCCAGTCCTGGTGCCTTTGGTGCCAGGCTCATGAATAAGTGTGCACTGCACACTTTTATTTTTGTGGAAGGTGCTTGTCTCCTCTGCAGGTGCCTCCACGTGCATCCAATTCAGGCGTGGCCTTGAGAAGGAGCTGGGCTGCACATGCAGCATCCTTTAGGAGTGGCAGGATGGGGCCATGAGTCAGAACTAAGGGGCGTGGCCAGTGGCAGGCTATTTAAGCCTGCCCCGCCTGCAGGTAAGCACTGTGTGTTAATCTGCTTATGGCAGCGTAACGCTCATCGCCCCCTGAGCGCATCCTTACCTGCTTCCAGCTACCGCAGCCCTGAACAAACCCTTACCTGTTTCCAGCTACCACAGGCAGACTGCATCCTTACCTGCTTCCAGCTACCGCAGCCTGAATGCATCCTTACCTGTTTCCAGCTACCGCAGGCAGAGCGCATCCTTACCTGTTTTCAGCTTATGGCCAGCATCATCGTAAACCCAGGCATTCTTAATCCGCTTGGAGACCTACGGAATGCAGCGTTCACGCCGACATCATTCCTCCACGAGCAATCCATCGGAAGACGGAACCTGCAAGAAAAAAGAGATAAAGACAGGTTAGAATTTGCAAAAGACATTACGTTTAAGGTGACGCTTTGACAAATCCTTGCGCTAGACCTTAAATGAACACTCACCTTCCATCGGAGCATTGTGAACTCCATTCTCATCCAGTTGGGCCCCGCTTCATGCACCGCAACTACCTCTGGGCCGCATATCACCTATTGGGAGAAAGCAGAGGAAAGACAAAAGGATACGGACAATAATCAAGAATCAATACTACAATATCTAAAAGCCAAAAGACACTTACCTTAAGAGTGGTTCAGCCACAGCCAGTCTGGGCTGCCACGCACATGGGCCAGTGAAGGAACTCAGTCCATCAAACGTGCCCCTTCAGTGAGAAGCAGGATGGAGAGCTCGCCATAATCAATAAACAGGTGAGTCTATATGGGTCGGCGCATGCTCACCACATACTGAGAAGAAGGGTTTGAGAGAGACAGCAATCATATCACAGCATTCTCGCTCTCTCTCCTATCCTCGCTGGGGCAGTGCCAACAACTAGCAGAGTCCATAGGACACGAGCAGGGGAAGAAGCCTGACAAGGGGAATCCACTATAAGGGAGGGCTACAACCGTGCCCCAACATCCCTGCAGAGTCCAGGTGAGCGTAACACACCTTTGGTTCCGCTTTCCCCTCCTGAAGAGTGCAGATACAGAGGAGAAGGGATTTTACCCTTTAAAAGGAATTCAAAGAAGTGGCGGGGTATGTTACTCCAACGTATGTGCCCTCCTGCTTATAGCAGCGAGGATAATGTGGATGAGAGCAAGAGCAGAGAACGCAAGGTTATATTAGTACTCAATGAAAGTAAACAGCGTGATGATAGAAAGGACAGGCAAGACAGATGAATGGAGATAGAGGAAGAAGCCGGGAAACAGAAAGAAAAAAAGGATAACGCTCAGGGAATAACAATAGTACAGAATGAATGGATGGGAGGACAAATATTGCTTAAGCTGGATGATAAGGGTATTTGATGAGGTTTCAAGAGAGAAGAGTGGGAAAAGAAAGAGAAGGAAGAATAAAAAGCATACAAGGAAGAGAGGGATAAAGAATGTAAGCGATGTGAAGAACGAAGATGATATGAGGCAACAAAAGAAAAGGAGAGATTAGAAGAGAAGAAATTAGAAGAGATAGAAGCCCAAAGAATGAAAGTATGTAGGTTGCAATGAAGGCGAGAGGAAGATGAATTAAGGGAGCTGAGGAGAAGAGAAGAAGAAATTAACAAGAGTAGGGGATTAAAAGATGATGAAATAGAATATTTATGCCATAGGAGCATAGTGCCGATTGATGCACAAGAACGAATGGAGGAAGAGAGAGGGTCATAAAATCCCCATAGGGAGCTGCAAGGAATGCTGAGATCAGCATGGCCCGTTGTGCTGGATACAGAAGATATAAAGCAAAGGCGTGGGAAGCTACATAGGTAAATGAGGGATAGAGGAAGGTACGAAACCCAAGAGAATATAGAAGGATCCCTAATAAAGGGAACTGAAGGTAGATCAGGTGACGTTATAACAGATGAGTACAGAACATTGTCTTTAAACAGATCAGATCTTGACAACCCTGAAGGATACAATAGTCACACGAGCTGGGGCAAAATGATGTCAGACGAAGAGAGGGAGGAGAATGAGAGGGCGCAAAGAGAGGGTGCATGCAGGCTTTCAAAAGATTTGAGTGCAGAGAAAGAGATAAAATGGTCAGATTTGGAGGACCCTAAAGAGAGGACACCAGAAACAACACAATACACTGATCGACCAGTAGATCGTGTAGTACACGAGATATATCCCTACCATATGTAAGCAGGTTGAGATCATTACCAGAATGTAAACAAATGGGTGAGCCTAGCTCTGTTTTAAAGACAAGGAGTGTAGGTAAATATGATTATGAAACAGGATTTTCACAATTCCCATTATTGGAGAAGAGGGGAGGTCGACCACAATATATACCATGGCCATAGATGGATAAAGATAATTTAGGATGTAAATTGCTGAGTTTAACTTCCGGTGCAGGAAAATGGATTTATGAATTAGAAAAAGGGCTGCTAGCGGCTATTCTATGGGAGAGAGCTGACAACATTTGGAAGTGAGCAGGATATGCAGGTGTCACTGCGCAAAACACGACACATGATGGGGCGCCATTTAATAATTGCAGAGCAGGCATACGGCAAGCACCCCTGAATGCAATATCGCGACACATCAGATATGGGTGTGATTTTGACTAGGAAGATGAGAGAGGATAAAGATCCTGTTACTCTTATTCAAGACATTCATGACAGATGGTGACAGGAGACTCATGAACCGTGGGATAAAACGGTAGCATTATTTTACCATATTTTGCGTCAGGGGCTGACTGAATCAGTGCAAAGAAAATAAAATGGGTGGGAATGGAAGCAAAGACACGGCCAGAAATGCAATTGACAATTGTGCATCACTGCTGATTAATGCAGGAGAAAAATAATAACAAAGCTGTGAATAAAAAGCAAGAGGAAGCAAAGTTAGTTCAGAAGAAATTGTCCAAAATAGCCATTGAGGGAGCAGTACTGACAAGTAATGAAGGAGGCGTGATGCAGGGGACACAGTTAGGGCAGCAAAATAATGCATTTCACAGTGTGTACAATTCTTGGCAAAGAGAGGAAGAGAGAATGGGACTAGAGGAGTAGGACGAGGTGGATTTCAAAACTCTCAGGGAAGAGGAGGATTTAATGGTGGACAGCCACAACAATGTTGGAATTGTGGAAAAATGGGAACCATAGCTAGGACATGCAGAAGCAAAGGAGGCATGCAACAGAATGGGCAAGCTCCAAGGGGGAGATGGGTCATGCTCCACAAAATAATGCAGAAGCGCAGGAATATTATGCCCAAGATCACACTTAAGCTCAGATATATACACCACAACCCCAAAAAATGCAGCCAGCACCGCTGCAAATGTAATTACTACAAGGGCAACCATAGCAGGTACCCATACAAATACAAAAGGTACAAACGCAGCAAACACAGATACAGCAGGCTATGGTACCACAATGGAACATGGACCCAGGAAACCACAGGCACCCGCACCCAAAATGGAGAGTGTGACTGTGATAGGAGGAAATCCTTTCACAGGTACAGGGGTGAATTTATATCCACAATAGGACAGCCCACAGAGTGACTTGATATATTCAGTACTATCAGTGACACCAGACTCCCAAGAGGAACCAAGGGTCAAGTTGACGATAGGGGGCAAGACATTTTCATTTTTAGTAGACACTGGAGCCACTCGTTCCTGTGTCTGCGAGGGAAAATACACAATGTAAGGTACTGCCATGAATGCTCATGGGTTCTCTGGGGCGATGAGTTTAGGTCCTTTTACAGATGAATTTCCAATTTCTATAGAAGAACATGATATGCCAATGCCATTGTTGTATTCTAGGCAGACACCAGTTAACATATTTGGACGTGACTTAATGACAAAGCTGGACATGATGATATCCTTCACTGACAACGGAATAGTGTGCTTTACTCCTGGGATACACTATATGTTTTTTTTTACAGAGTGACTATTTTATTGTCATGGTTACCCAGGTTGGCAGTTAAAATATTGAGAATACCTGATGAATTTTTGTTCAGGCCAGAAGTCCCCATGGACGATGGGGAAAAGCAGATCATTCCCTTAGAAGCAGCAGCGGTAGTCAGAAAAGAAAGGGTGATGCTTCATGGGACAGATGATGAAGGAAGGGGATGGAGGACAGTGATAGCTCTTAGTGAAGCAGACAGGTTGACAGATTGGATAGACCAAGAACTGTTTAGAGATGACTATTCTGATGATGAACTAGTGTTTTTTTCATAATTATCACTTGGATTAAAGTAAAGAATATGGAAATACCCCAGAGAATGGCATTGGTAAAAAGAAGACCGTCATTCTTTCAGGAAGACTTAGAGAAAGTGCCAGAGATGTTATGGACCATGAGCCCATATGATGTGGGTTTATTAAAAAGGATAGGTCCAGTTAAAATTAAATTAAAACCAGGAGCTCTTTTACCACTGGAAAAGCAATACCCCATCTCCAGAGTGGTGGATGAAGATATATTTGTGACCATTTCTGCTTCAATGAAGCAAGGTATATTGGTGCAATCCAATTCATCATGTAAAATGGCTGTGTACCCAGTGAAAAAAATCAAATGGGGGGTTGTGGAGACTTATTCCGGACCTTTTCCCTCTAAACAATATAGTCGAAGCTGAGTTTTCTTTAGTTCCAAATCCTGCTACAATATTGTCTAATATCCCATCTAAGGCTAAATATTTTACATTTATAGTTTTAAAAAATGCATTCTTTTAATTCCCCTTCATGAAGATTCACAAGATTTTACTATAGAACGATCTGCCTGAAACATACTTGTTTGCCCCAGGGGTACTGTGAGTCCCTGTCATCTTTAACAGAATCCTCCAGATGCACTTGGGTAATTCCAACTTGAAAGTGCAATAATCCATTTTGTGGATGACATTTTTTTGTATATTGTAAGATGAAGGATAGGTGTAGAGAAGACTTAGTTAAACTCATGCCCTTACTCTCAGAAAAGGGATATAAGGTAGACAAGGAGAAATTACAATATTGTCAGGAAGAAGTCTTGTACATAGGACAGTTGATCTCTCACGAAGGGAGAAAAGTGACACCTGGAAGAGGAGAAACAATCATGAAAAGCGTAGTACCGAAAACCGTGAGGGAAGTGCAACAGTTTCTAGGCGTATGCAATTATTGCAGGGCCTGGGTATTTGATTACTTTTTTTTTTTTTATTTGAGCCTCAGGTAATACAACCTTTGCACATAAAGCATTCCACAAGATCAGCATGCTTGCACAAAATTGCACAATTAATAGACTTCTAAACAGAAATACAACCAATTAAAACAAATACTTAATGAATACAGATAGAAACCATTAAAAGGTTAGTAAAACTCACACAATCAATTAAAATATTGAAATCTAATGCGGGAGAGGGCAGAGTGTCCCCTTGTTCAATTCATGTGCATTAGCATTCATTGGTTCCCTACTAAGATAATTTAAGACAACCAAAATGGAGGGGTTTACAAGTTGGATAATCTGTCCCTGACACGATTCCAAATGTGGAATGCAACTGATGTAACCGCAAGCGATTCTGCCCCATATAGGGCACTCCAGAACTGATCTGAGGCACAATCTAAAAAGGGAGCATAGTCCTTTTTATAAAACTCTACAAGTGGCCCGCAATTGGTAAGCACATGTCTCGCCATTTCCACGTCCTTACTGCATAATATACAGATCCGCTCCTCTCTCGGGATACCTGTCCATGCACCTGTTTTTTGATTACAGTATGTATATTTGACCACTTTTTAAAGGACTTAAAGAAGCACAAGTTGATAAAAAGCACATGGACAGATGAGATGACTGAAGGGTTCGAAGAATTGAAAAAGGCTATTAGTCCAGCCCCTGTGTTAGGGATCCCAGATTACAATGAAGAATTGTATTTATTCTCCCATTCAAATGGAGAAGTCATAACAGCAGTTCTTACACAGAAGATGACTTTATGACATGGACATAAACCATTGGCATACTACAGTGGGATTTTAGATCCAGTAATGAAGGGACATTTTCCCTGTGACCATCTTTAGCTGCTTCTGAATTAGCAATTGAAAAAGCTAGTATAATGATGGTATGCCCAATAATGTTTTTTGTAGAGCATGCATTATTTGCAATTTTAGAGAAACCCAAAAGTACATTGACGGCAAAAAGAGCATCAGGGTATGAGGTGATTATTTCCAACCTTGTGATCAAAATTGTTAGATGTAAGACAGTGAATACAGCAATATTTATAGCAGAAACAGTAGGAGAGAGTGATTATGTACATGATTGAACAACATATATTGAGAATTATAACAAAATCCCCCAAGCTAGAGAAAATGCTATCGGGAGAGGGGAAGTTGTTTTTATTGATGGTTCTTCAAAAATTGAACCGACGACTGGGGAAAGGCATACGGGAGCAGCGGTAGTGAAACTGAATAGAGAAGGTGAATTCGAGGTAGTAACAAGCATGACATTGTCTTCAAATTATTTAGCACAAGCTGCAGAATTGGTGGCGCTCATCGAACCGCTGAAGAGTTCTGAGGATGAAGAAGTGACGGTGTACTCTGACTCCGTCTATGTGACGTCTACGGTACATGCAGTTTTGTCACGCTGGAAAAGGTGGGACTTCCTCTGTGCAGATGGCACTCCAGTGCAACATGCATCTCTATTAGACAGGCCTATAGAAGCATTGAGTCTCCTATGGACCCGGGCAGTCGTAAAATGCTCAGCACATTCCATTTTCCACGGAAATGAAGCAGCAGATGCAGAGGCCAAAAAAGCAGCCTATCATTGATCCACATCTAGTTCAGAGAAAGAAGATGCTAAATAAATGACAGGACGATGCATGTTAACAAGGAGGGTTTTAACATGCTGTCTAGGTCAAGCTTCAAAAAAAGAACATGATTTATGGAGAAGTGGGGGTGTTCTTTATCCCCCACTGAGGCATTTTGGAGGCAGAACAGCACTGGAAAGCCAGTTATACCTCTAGCATTACTGAGAGCAGCACTGGAGCAGCTTCACTACCCAGCACTCCCGCACAACAATTGCAGAAGAGTGGTTCTCACCCAATCTTCTGGAGCATGTTCATTGCGAATTGCATGGTGTGCCAGAAATTCACTGCAGGGCACACTTTGCAAACAGTAAGAGGAGCAATCGGTATCTAGTCATTGCATCAAATGCAAGACCATCGAATGCCTTACCATAGAACAAAAATGCATAGACAAAAATGCACTTTTTTTAAAAGGTGAAGGGTTTATTTTAATTATAATGGGTTTTAAAGGTTAAAAAAAGGGGGTCTGGGAGGGACCTCCCCATAAAGAAATGGAAAAAAGTGCATTTGATGCTTTTTTAATGCATTTATTTCTATGGTAAGGCATTTGATGGTCTTGCATTCGATGCAATGACTGTAAAACGAGCAATCCCTAGACCCAATAGCCCATTTCAGCATCTGCATATAGATTATGTAGATATGCTACAAATATGAAACGGCTAGAGATATATGCTGTCGCGGTATGTCCTTTTTCTAGATGGACAGAGGCAGGTCCAGGCACACACTCTGATGGCCAGTGCGCTGACAAGTTCCTTGTATGAAAGGTTTTCTCCAGGTGGGGGTGTGCAGAGGTTTTGTGGTCTGACAATGCACTGCATTTTGTAAATGAGGTGTTTGATATGCCCTTAGAAAGCAGCCTCGATCAGATTGCCATCTAACTCCTCATGAGTTGGTGACTGGACGCTGTATGAGAAATCCATTGACTCCTCCAACTAGGGTAAGAACTGATCCCCATAGTGTAGCGAAGGCATTAGGTGACGAGATGCATGATTCTTTAACAACAATGATTGCACATATTTCTTTAATGTCTAAACAGATCAAGAACAAAAGGGAAGGGTCAAAAAGAAGTGACCAAACAATCAATTGAATGAAACAGATTTGCTGAAGCCTCCAAGGTTGTATCCAGGTGACCTGGGGATAGTACGTAAATCAATACGCACCTGAGTATGCCCCACCTTGAAGGGCCCCATGAGGTAGAGATAGCTAGCCCCACTGCAGTTAAATTGAAGGGACGAAAGGTGTGGCTACACCTACATGATGTAAAACCCTATAAAGTCGAAACATCAGCCCCTCCCGAAGGCATCCCAAGAGAAGCAAGAGAAGTAGTTCTGCACATACAGACTCGTCCGATGGCTAGAAATGAGAACACAGTGAACAAAGTGCACATACACACTATAGATTAGGGTTTAATGTTTTTCAAAATACCTGAAGACTGTTGCTTGCTAAAGTCGACAAGGCGAAAATAGACTTGCAGCCACCTCGGAAGAATCTTTTTAGACAGGCTTACTGGAACAAGGAGAGAAGAGCCCAGACTTTGAAGAACAAAGAAGACCATAGTTTATGATTCCTATTATCACACTAATATACACATTCTTATCTGTTCTTCTTTCCTATATATTACATACTTATCCAGCCCTAATACGAAAAGGTATAAATATTAGCACATTTTTGGAGGACCCTAAGAATAATTGTATTGTGCTAATTGCAGTAATACTGTAGTGTTTTATATACAAGTGATTGAAAGGGAGATAACAAATGTGCATATTAAAGTAAATACAAAATGTAGAGGCTTTTCAGACATTCCATTGCCATCCAAAAAAAAGGTCAATAGGTTTTCATGTCATTTTGATGGCGATATCAGATGATATTATGACTTGTGTTTTTCTCCTAAATATTATGGCATTACGAAGTGTTGCAAAAAATGATACTGATATGGAGGGAATTAATTAAACATCTACTATTGTCCCCACTAAAAGCAAAAACTGTCTGTTTTATAATATAAGTAGGAGTCTATTTCGATTTGAAAGGGATATTGAGAAGAACCATGAAGGTATAAATACATATCTTGAAAATTCGATTTAAAAAGTAACCTATGGAAATAGCACATGAAAGAGGTGGGTGAAAGAACGCCAGACGAAACTGGTATATTTGTTGCCTAGTACCGTATGTGTAAAGTAAGGGCAAAGGAACCCTCTTTTTTGATGGGGCCTGACTCCAGAGGGTTAAGGTAAAACTATCGAAGGAAAATGGAGTCAAAAGCTACCCTTGTCAGTAACGCTTTGGTAGTTTGCTTTTGTGGGCAGTGGAGCTTTAGATAACATATATCAGTTTGCTCTTACAAGGAATAGAAAAATTGAACAAAGGGAAAAAAGTGAAGTGAATTCGTTGAATTCTACAGGTTTAATAGTTTACATAAGAAAATATGTTTAAAAACAATGACATATGCCATCCTGGGCACAAAGAAAAAGAAAAATTATTGCATATAATTCACAACAAATTGTACATATTTTTGGTGGGTTAGTACAATTAAGGTGACTATGATTTTATGTATTGCTAGTAGTAAGGCAGTACACAAACATGGTCGACACACAACAATTCAGGCGTTTCTGGTGCGGTGAAAGAGTGGAGCTTCTAACGGTTGGAGTAGTCGAAACCTGCTGGTAGTGGCACCGCACTGTCGTCAGGACTGAGGGATATTAAAGCACGATGGTGCAAAAAGAGGGGTGCCAGGCACCTGCAAATGGTAAAACATGGGATGGGGTGTTAGGTTTAGAATAGTTAAAAGCAAAATAGAATTGCAGAAAGGGGACACTGTGGAAAAAGCAACCTACCTAAGGTAGTAAAAGCGTCATGACTGATTGTTGTTTATGTAGCCAGTTGTTGGATGGATCTCTGGCATCTTAGTGAAGTCCGCAAAGTGGACTGGTGGTCTCTGTAGTTGCTATAGAGATTCAAAACATAGTATGATTGTAGAAAAACTTCACTATTAATGTGATAGAGAAAAAGGTTGAATGCCAAAGCATGGGTTACCTTGTAAGATCGGTCTGGGATCCAGATCAAAAATGGGGGGGTTGGGAAACTCTATGTAGTGTTCACCTGGATACTGTGGTTACTCTGTGGGGAGGACAAAAATGCGTGTAAACTTGATTGTGCATCGCTGGCTGCAGAGGTAAGTATATACAAAGCGTGTGCATCATGCAGAACAAAACGGCCAGGTGGATTGGAGATGCTGCGGATGAACCGTGTTCTATATTGTGAATTATGAATAACTGAACATGATGTAATAATCACCCGTGGAAGGATGATGGCATGTGAATGACAGAAAGGCAGTTTTTGTGGACATTCCCCAATTTTACTAACTGTAAAACAAAATGGTCAGTATGTGCCATGTTGTTCTGCATGATGCCCACGCTTTGTATATACTTACCTCTGCAGCCAGCGATGTACAGTCAAGTTTACACGCATTTTTGTCCTCCCCACAGAGTAACCACAGTATCCAGGTGAACACTACATAGAGTTTCCCAACCCTCCTCCCCCTTTTTGATCCAGATCCCAGACCGATCTTACAAGGTAACCCATGCTTTGGCATTCAACCTTTTTCTCTATCACATTAATAGTGACAGTTTTTCTACAATCATACCATGTTTTGAATCTCTATAGCAACTACAGAGACCACCAGTCCACTTTGCGGACTTCACTAAGATGCCAGAGATCCATCCAACAACTGGCTACATAAACAACAATCAGTCATGACGCTTTTACTACCTTAGGTAGGTTGCTTTTTCCGCAGTGTCCCCTTTCTGCAATTCTATTTTGCTTTTAACTATTCTAAACCTAACACCCCATCCCATGTTTTACCATTTGCATGTGCCTGGCACCCCTCTTTTTGCACCATCGTGCTTTAATATCCCTCAGTCCTCACGACAGTGCGGTGCCACTACCAGCAGGTTTCGACTACTCCAACCGCTAGAAGCTCCACTCTTTCACCGCACCAGAAACACCTGAATTGTTGTGTGTCGACCATGTTTGTGTACTGCCTTACTACTAGCAATACTTAAAATCATAGTCACCTTAATTGTACTAACCCACCAAAAATATGTACAATTTGTTGTGAATTATATGCAATAATTTTTCTTTTTCTTTGTGCCCAGGATGGCATATGTCATTGTTTTTAAACATATTTTCTTATGTAAACTATTAAAACTGTAGAATTCAACGAATTCACTTCACTTTTTCCCTTTGTTCAATTTTTCTATTCCTTGTAAGAGCAAACTGATATATGTTATCTGAAGCTCCACTGCCCACAAAAGCAAACTACCAAAGCGTTACTGACAAGGGTAGCTTTTGACTCCATTTTCCATCGATAGTTTTGCCTTATACCGTATGCCATGAATGCGGAAAGAACATTTATTGCAAAAGAAATGCAAAATGCCTCAGTTATCTAGCAGCATGCACAACCAGAGGACAATTTGAAGGAAAATGGGCAATGTTATGATGGCAATTCCATATGAAGATACCTATGTGAAAACAAGAAGGATGGAAAATGGACTAGGATGGACAAGTAAAAAATGTATGTATCATCCCAGATTGGAGAAAGAATAAAGGTTGTCCAGATGAAGAAGCTGAACTGTTCACAAATGACTGAAAAACCAGGAAAGCCAAGATGCTAAGAAATACCTCAGCTAGTGATATATGGACATGTTTTCACCAGTACCGTATGGGAAGAAGGACTAATGGCCTGCCCATATCATCTATTGAAGAAAGAATCAGCAAGCATAGTGCAGATAGTGAGTGACAAATGACTGGAATCATGGGCTAAGTACTCAAAGCTACTCACATGGGTCGACAATGAAGCAGGACCAGTATCTATAATAGCACTAAGAAATGCAACAACATGCTTCAAGAATGATGGCCTGATCCTGGTGGGAAAAAACGAAGGATGTGGACAAATAATTGAAGCTTCAACAATGAATGAAGGAATGCCGTATTAATGGATCGATATTGGGCTTGTGGATCCAGAGCCTACATGCAGTTGCCTAAGAATTGGGAAGGAATTTGCTCCATCGTAATGCTACATGTATCAGCATTGTTGATTCCTCAAAGTGACCTGCATATTGAAGAATTTCCAAAAATGGATGAGCACCTAAGGATGAAGAGATCACCCAAACTCTGTTGACAGACAAGGAGCAAATATTTTCAGCGAAATCAATGAAGTCCTATGACAATACTCCAGATGAGCATAAACTGTTTAGCAAGACGGCAATGATAATGACAGATATAGTCTTGCCTGGACTTCAAGCTGCAGTAAATGCCAAGTGGCTGCAGATTACAAGATGGAAGCTACTGCAGATGATTAATGCAACAATAAAAGGATTCAATACAAGCAGAGAAGAATTGAGAGCCATTAGGCTGATGACCCTCCAAAGCAGGTATGTTCTAGACCAGATTACTGCAATTTAAGGGGGCATGTGCGCCAAGGTCAGGCCTTCCTGCTGTACGTTTACACCATCTGATGGAACCCTGACAGAGGCAATAACTATGCTGACGATCCTGCATATGAAAATGGAGGATGAGGTTGATGAGACAGCAGGAGACAATTGGTCTGCATCTTTATTGTGGTGGATTGCAACTTGGCTCGCAAACGCTTTAAAAGTACTTGGAGCAATACTAGTGTTCGTATTGCTAGGGTTCTGTCTCATGGGGATCATTGTGAGACAATGCAAGTAGACAGCCAGGAAGGCTATTGGGATGAACATAATGATTGACATTGATGCTGGAACAGGTGAGTAGATCCAAAATGAAGCCAGTACTCGTGAGAATGTAAAGAAAAGTAGAAAAACGTTGTTGCACACTCTCTTTCATGCACCACTTAAACCAAGAAAACTCCACTCAATTGGAATATAGAAATAAATATCTGTATTAGTGCGGGTAAGTGCCCTTTGTGATGACACGTGTTTCAACGGACCACGCCGTCTTTCTCAAATCAAGGCCAATATTATAAGTTGCTGTTATGACTCTTGCAATTATTTACTAACAACAAAGTTTCTATGAATATATTTTTAAAGAGGTTCACTGAACCCTTACCTGCGAAGAGGGAAATGGGTAAGGATGAACAGTGGGGAGCTTTCCCAGCTCCACCTGTGACCTCGATAAGGTGAAAACAAGATCCTAGGTAAAGCAGGGGAAACCCTCCTGGGGAAGAAAACCCAAACGTAGAGTCAGACTGTAGGTCCGGAGGCAAAGTTTCCCATCTTTACGAGCGATGCAGAGTTTTGTGCGGATTTGCAGTGTTCTGGGTCCAGACGCATAAAGAGAAAGAGAAACCTTCTTAGTATTCTTGTTACAAGGATAAAGGGGTATGCAAGGGAGAATAGCAGCCAAAACAAATCAGGAAAGCAGTCAGTGGACTTACCAGTTGCAAGATCTCCTTTGCTTTAGATTTAACTTTTTGGTGCACGTGTTGCGCAAAGTAGGAAATCTTGATCGGGTGTGATGCACAAAGTAGTAGATTGTCCTGGCGTCTGTGAGAGGGTGTTTGCCTTTATAGCAAATATAAATTGACTGTCTGACAAATTAAACAGATTGGCAAAAAGTCCAATGCAGGGTTAATCCGACGAGTTCAGAAAGAAATTCCCCTTGGAAACACTGTGTTAGAAGTCACACAACAAGAAGGGTTTTAGATACGTATTCCTAGTTTAATTTTGACTAGAATTACAATAAGAGTTCAGAGTGGCAGAATGGCAGTGAGTATGAAAGGCACTGCTTTTCCGTTTGAAATTATGTGTTAATATACACACGGAGTATCTGCAGCCAAAGTCTCGCCGGGAACAAACTTTGAAAGGATCCCAAGATTAGTTCCGGAGTCGTAATCCAAACAAACTAAGCGAATGGGAAGTGCTGAGCAAGCCACGGGGAAGCCGTGCTGCAGCTCGAGTTACAGAGCAGGGAGAAATGAATGAGAAAAGAAAGGAAAAAAGGAAAGGAGATAGCACTTACTTCGCCCGGAGATCCATTAGTTTCACAGAGTTAAGTTTGAAGTAACGCGCCGTTCTGGGTTGGAAAGCTAGTAATAAAGGAGGAGTTAGAAGCGGCCATTTTGGAAGAGACTAGACCAACGAAGATGTTAAAATAATCGCAGTGAAAAGAATCCGCCATGTTGGGGAGGTGATTCTTGGCTTACCGATGTATTCTCCACCTTCTCCATAGGGAATACCTATGTATGACAGTATGCCCCCCTTGTGAGGGGTTAGGACCGGGTTTCCAGGGACGTGACCTGTGAAAACGTCGAATACAATCCGGAGCATGGACCTGTGAAGCAGGTTCCCATGTACGATCAGATATAGCATATCCTTTCCAGTCAATTAAATACTGAAGTACACCACGAAAGTAACGGGAATCACAGATGCCGGCCACTTCATATTCAGGCCCAGACTGAGTATCGACAGGCGGTGGGGATGTTATGTGCTTTCTCTGGAACCGATCCGGAATATAGGGTTTCAATTGTGATACGTGAAATACAGGATGTATTCTGGACCAGGAAATTGGCAGTTTCAGTCGGTAGGCTACGGTTCCAATGGCTGATAAAACAACAAAAGGTCCGAAATATCTGGGTGAGAGTTTGGAAGGTACCAGGTGGCGGGGGAGGAATTTAGAAGCTAACCAGACCTGGTCCCCTACTTGAAGAGGTGGAGTATACATTCTTTTTTTGTCAGCCTGTACCTTTTGTTGTTCTCTCGAATGGGTTAAAGCGGTAAGGGCCTTTGAATGACCTATCTTAATGGAATCCATCAAGGAAGTTATCGAGGGACTATGGGGACTAGAGGGAGTGATGGTAGGTATGCTGGAAGGGTGGTAACCATACGTGCAACAGAAGGGGGAGGTGTTGATGGAACTATGGTGGGTGTTATTATATGCAAATTCTGCTAAGGGTAAGAGTTCTGACCAATTGTCTTGAAGGGTTGACACAAAGCATCGTAAATAGTGTTCAAGGGTTTGATTTAGTCTCTCGGTTTGGCCGTTAGTCTGGGGATGGTACCCTGAACTTAAGGCACGTTTGATGCCCAAGGTTTTACAGACCAGGGTCCAATACCGAGATGTATATTGGGATCCGCGATCCGAGATTATGGTGTCAGGAAGGCCATGTTTAGAAAAGATTGAGTGGAGAAATATAGTGGCCATTTGGGCTGCAGTTGGTATTTTGGGAATGGCTACAAAGTGAGCAAGCTTGGTGAAGTAGTCAACAGTAACCATTATGGCTGTGTGATTATTGGAAGGTGGAAGATCAACAATGAAATCAGTTGATATTTGTTGCCATGGTTTGGTGGGGAGAGAAGGTTGAACCAGTAATCCAGAGGGATGATGGCGGGACGTCTTAGTTTGGCTACATACTGCACAAGAATTTACATAATCTTGCACATCTTGAGAGATTTTAGGCCACCAAAAGTGTCGGTTAATTAGCAACAAGGTTCCTTTCACGCCTCGATGTCCAGCGATAACGGAGTCATGATTCATTTGTAGAGCTTCCTTTCTTAATTCTTCCGTGGGAAGATACAATTTGGAATCATGGAAGTACAATCCATCTTCTGCGATGAGATTGAATCTTTGCTTGTCAATGGTGATAAGGGGTTCCATTGTGGAAGTTACATCCTTGATAGTGGATAAATAATCTCTAACAAGATAGATGAAAGTAGAGTCTGGGAACATCTTTTCTTTTTGAAAGGAGTGTTGGTGAGTGATGGGTTTTCGAGATAAGGCATCTGCCATGATGTTGGTGTTGCCTGGGATAAAAGTGAAATTTATCCGATAAGATGAGAAAAAATGAGCCCATCTGGCCTGTCGGCTATTTTGTGTTTCTGTATATTGTAGAACTCGTAAATTGTGATGATCGGTTCTTATCTCAATGGGGAATTGGGCTCCGATCAGTAAATGTCTCCATTCTTGTAAGGCCTTTTTTATGGCCAGAAGTTCCTTTTCTAGGACGGTGTAATTGACCTCTGAGTTGGATAAAGTCTTGGACAGATAGGCGAGAGGATGTTCTCTTCCGGCCGTGTCCATCTGTTTTAGTACCGCTCCTATGGCCTTGTTAGAGGCATCGGATTCAACTATAAAGGGTAGTTTTTGATTTGGTAGTCTCAAGATGGGGGCTGTAGTAAAGGCCTGTTTCAATTTCAAAAAGGCTTCCTGGGTTTCGTTAGTCCAGTCAAATTTGTGATTCTTCTTAAGAAGTTTAGTGATGGGAAGAATGGTACGTGAGAATTGTGGAATAAATTTGCGGTAAAAATTTGAAAACCCCAAAAAACTCTGAATTTCTTTTATGGTTTGTGGTATGGGCCAATTTAGAACTGCTTGTACTTTGGTGGGGTCCATTTGTGTCCCTTGTGCGGATAGTATGTACCCCAAATATGGGATTTGGGGTTGATGAAATACGCACTTTTCTAGTTTGGCAAAAAGATGGTTCTGTTTAAGTCTTCTTAATGCTTCCCGAACATGGATGATGTGATCAGGGAGGTTCTTGGAGAAAATCAAAATATCATCGATGTATACCACTACCGTGTGTAGTAAGAGGTCTGAAAAAACATGGTCTATAAATCTTTGGAAAACGGCAGGTGCGTTGGAGAGACCAAATGGCATAACCCTGTATTCGAAATGTCCGAATGGGGTTCTAAAAGCAGTCTTCCACTCGTCGCCTTTGCGTATTCGGATGAGGTGATAGGCGCCTCTCAGATCGAGTTTGGTGAATATGGTTGCTCCTCTCACGGCTTCTAGGATGTCTGGAATAAGGGGCATGGGGTACTTATCCGAAATGGTTATTTTATTTAACCCTCTGTAGTCTATACAGGGCCTAAGTTCAGTTGTATCCTTTTTTGGGATAAAAAATAACGACGCACCTGCCGGTGAATGAGATTCTGTGATGAGTCCGTTACGGAGATTGCTTTCCAAGTATTCATGTAGGACTTTTTTTTCTGTTTGAGACAGAATGTACATCCTACCGAAAGGAATAGGTTGGTCTGGAATTAAGTCAATGGAACAATCGTCCCGACGATGGGGAGGGAGTTCTTTGTACTCAAGATCAGAAAAAACTTCTTTATAATCATGATAATGGTTAGGCAAGGTTGTCATCACTTTGATGGAGGTTGATTCCTGAGACTGAGGTATAGGCGGGAGGGTGTGAAACCCTACTGATCCCTCTTTTAAACAATGGTTTACACAATGTTCTGAACCTAGAAAAAGAGTTCCTGCTGTCCAATTGATAAAAGGGTTATGTAGTCGGAGCCATGGAAGACCCAAGATCACGGGACAGTGGGCTGCTCTTATGAGGTCGAAAGCTATGTCTTCTTGATGGGTCGAAATAGTCATGTTTATCAGTTCGGTTTCTTCTTTGATAAGTCCCGAAGAGAGGGGGGTACCATCCACTCCTTCTACGGGGATGAATGTAGAACGTGATCTACGAGGGATATGATACTTGTGGGCCCAGTGGTCATCCAGGAAGTTTCCTGCGGCTCCACAATCGATCAGAGCTGGGATGTTGTCAAGTAGGTGATCTTTCACTCTCAATGATATTTTGATGAGCACCATTTGGGTAGAAATTGGAGAACTGTGTTTTCCTTCCCGGATCATAGTTCCCCTTATGACCGGGAATTTGCGTTTCCCGATCTTCTAGGAGGGACCAATGGGCAATCCTTTAACTCGTGTTCTTTGGAGGCACAGTACATACAGAGACCCAAAGTACGGCGTCTGTTTCGTTCTTCTGTGGTTAAGGGGCCTCTTGCAGATCCTACTTGCATGGGTTCTTCTTCTTTGGAGGATTTGGGATGGAATTTAGTATTTTCAGGTAAGCGGGGGTTTCTGGATCGTTTCTTTTCTGTATTACGTTCTTGTAGGCGGTAATCTAGTTGGAGAACCATAGTGATCATTTCCGCGAAATTCCCAGGTCGAGGCAGTCTAGAAATCTCGTCTTTTAGATCTTCGTTGAGTCCTCTACGTAGTAAGGTAATTAAGGCATCATCAGACCAGGCAGTCTCATGGGCCATTTGTTTGAATTGGGTTATAAAAGATAAAGTTTCCATAGACCCCTGTCGAAAGTCTAATAGATGCTCTTGTGCTGATATGATTACTTCTTGTCTTCCAAACATTGCCCTCAGACTATTGATGAATCCAGGATAGGAATCTAAAATTGGATTATTGGTTATCACTAGTGGGGTCGCCCAAGCGAGGGCAGCTCCTACAAGATTCGAAATCATATGGCCTACTTTAATGCGGTCTGTAGGAAAATAAGCAGGTTTAAAGGCGAATTGCACTACACATGAGTCTAAAAACTCACGAAGTTTTTTTGGATTACCATCATATTTACCGCCCGGTAATGGGCCTGGTGGTAAGTCGTGGTGTTGCATCATTAATTGTCTGAGAACGGCATTATCGTTTTTTAGGGTCTGGACCTCTGTGGTGAGATTTTGCAATCCCGCCATCATTTGTTGTATTTGTTGGTCCATTTATTCTATTATTTTGGGCGTTACTTTCTGTTATGACTCTTGCAATTATTTACTAACAACAAAGTTTCTATGAATATATTTTTAAAGAGGTTCACTGAACCCTTACCTGCGAAGAGGGAAATGGGTAAGGATGAACAGTGGGGAGCTTTCCCAGCTCCACCTGTGACCTCGATAAGGTGAAAACAAGATCCTAGGTAAAGCAGGGGAAACCCTCCTGGGGAAGAAAACCCAAACGTAGAGTCAGACTGTAGGTCCGGAGGCAAAGTTTCCCATCTTTACGAGCGATGCAGAGTTTTGTGCGGATTTGCAGTGTTCTGGGTCCAGACGCATAAAGAGAAAGAGAAACCTTCTTAGTATTCTTGTTACAAGGATAAAGGGGTATGCAAGGGAGAATAGCAGCCAAAACAAATCAGGAAAGCAGTCAGTGGACTTACCAGTTGCAAGATCTCCTTTGCTTTAAATTAACTTTTTGGTGCACGTGTTGCGCAAAGTAGGAAATCTTGATCGGGTGTGATGCACAAAGTAGTAGATTGTCCTGGCGTCTGTGAGAGGGTGTTTGCCTTTATAGCAAATATAAATTGACTGTCTGACAAATTAAACAGATTGGCAAAAAGTCCAATGCAGGGTTAATCCGACGAGTTCAGAAAGAAATTCCCCTTGGAAACACTGTGTTAGAAGTCACACAACAAGAAGGGTTTTAGATACGTATTCCTAGTTTAATTTTGACTAGAATTACAATAAGAGTTCAGAGTGGCAGAATGGCAGTGAGTATGAAAGGCACTGCTTTTCCGTTTGAAATTATGTGTTAATATACACACGGAGTATCTGCAGCCAAAGTCTCGCCGGGAACAAACTTTGAAAGGATCCCAAGATTAGTTCCGGAGTCGTAATCCAAACAAACTAAGCGAATGGGAAGTGCTGAGCAAGCCACGGGGAAGCCGTGCTGCAGCTCGAGTTACAGAGCAGGGAGAAATGAATGAGAAAAGAAAGGAAAAAAGGAAAGGAGATAGCACTTACTTCGCCCGGAGATCCATTAGTTTCACAGAGTTAAGTTTGAAGTAACGCGCCGTTCTGGGTTGGAAAGCTAGTAATAAAGGAGGAGTTAGAAGCGGCCATTTTGGAAGAGACTAGACCAACGAAGATGTTAAAATAATCGCAGTGAAAAGAATCCGCCATGTTGGGGAGGTGATTCTTGGCTTACCGATGTATTCTCCACCTTCTCCATAGGGAATACCTATGTATGACAGTTGCTTAATTTGGAACATTGCTTTTCAGCTTAACATAATGATTCACGGGATCAATCCCAGCCTCTGCAGTACCGCATTAACACCTCCGTACGATTCTGTCCGCGTTCTGGAATCGTACGGAGGTGTTAATGCGGTTTAGTTTACACTGTAGCATAAAAGTGCCTCTGCCAGCACATTTTAGTCATTTGCATTGCGGGATGTAAATGAAAAGACAAGAGGCAGCATACACACTTGGAAAGGCGCCTTTTGCCCTTTACATGTGCAACCCGCTGTGCACACTGAGTAAATTCTGGCTGTCTTGGTGACATGCCAGGCAGCATTTACTTTTGATTGTGAGCTCTGCTTGCCATGCTTGCATGCATGCAAGGATTGCAGACAGTGTTTACAATGGATCCTTATGGTGTTCGCCTGCTTTATGAATAAAGCTGGCGGACCCCGTAGGGTTCTCCGATATTTGCACCTGCATGAAAATCCATTCCGCCGCAAATGCTGGAGCATTTGTATAGTGGAGAGTAAAGGTGCATTCCTTTCCTCCTCTCCGCCATATAAATCCTTGAAAATATTGTGTGATGTTAATGAAAGGAGTAAAAGCCTTAACTAAGGCTTTTACTCCGTTAAGTATCGTTACGCCTCTATTGATCCTGAGCTCTTAAGAGCATAAACCCATATGAGTGAGGCTTTCTCTACAGATAGTTAAGGAAAATAAGGCACACTGATGAAAAGTGATTTGCTCAGGATCACATAATGTATAAAGTGTGGAACATGAGGATTTGAGCCCTGTCTTCCTGGTTTCACTGTTTCCAAATCAGAAAGCAGGGGAACTTCATCTTCTTCTATTCCATCTTCAATATTAGAAACAAAACAAAACGTTTTCTGCAAAGTTGTTATTCAAGGGCTAAACTAGGATACTGTTCAACTGATCTAGTTTTTAAAGCATAATTTATTCGACAAGTGGGAGACCCATTAATTGTCTGTAACCTGAGGCAAATACATTTGAGAAACAGACTATAATTATAATTATAATAAAAATGCACTATAATTATAATCTTAGTCTGTATAATTGTGTGTACTTTCAAAGCACCAAGCCCCATGATAAAGCAACCTGAAAAAATATGAGAAATAGTGATTGAAATATGTTTATAAAGCAAGAATCCATATTTTAGAAAACAAGGGGGACAAGCCAGTCCCACAATTGGGTGCAGAGGCATGCAGGTCGGACATAGATCAAAGGAACAGTGAACCTGTTGACCTACCGTTCCAGATGTGTATCTCTGTCTCATTTACCCATCATCCTCTAGTGTCCTTGCCTTGAACCACATTTTCAATACTCCACTGTTTCTTACAATTAACTTTCAGACCTCCATCCTTTAAATATTAATTTTGCCCATTTGCTTACCTTGCATGCATCTCCTTACATTACCCACATTGCTCAATCACCAATTCCTTGACACTCATGCCGTTTAATTGCCCATCACATTAAGCCCATTCCTTGCCCCTCACTACCGTCCATTACGCTGGCCTACAGTTAAACAATAGACCACCTTGATTTGCCAATCATCCTCTGCCGGACACAAGAAGTAGAGGGTTTGCTAGCTATATTGTGGCTATGGGGTATGCACTTGGATAATGCAGAGCGAAGGTTGGCGAGGAGGTGTGGGTTTCTGTGCTCCCAAGTTGCACTTTCTTGGAAAGTCGTCTGCATATTTCAACTCGGGGAAGCAGAGGGAACTGCAAGGGGAATACGCCTTGGTCCTGGAGATGGAGAGGGAGCAAGAGCGGCCCATCATATTCATGTGTGTTTTCAAATAAGGTCGAGTGTGTGTGTGTGTTTCAGTTTCTGGAAATGGGGCAATGTGTTTGAGTGTATTTGAAATTATTTGTGACAGTGTAATGCATATGTTTTCATGTGACATTGTATCTATATTTCTGAATCTGGTGTTGATTTGCATGTGTGTGTTTTGTTGGTCACAAAAGAGAAGAGTGTTCTGGACAAGACAATGAAAATCAATCACAGACTTAGGGGGTCATTCAGAGTTGGGTGGTAACAGTACAATCACCAGTTTTTGGACAATACTGTTAATTTTACCTCCCACCAATTCAGGGTTTGATCAAAAACCATTGGTGGTATTCCATGGGAATACTGGTGGTGGTATTTTAGGGGGATGTTTTGAAGGAAATCCACATCTTTTTTACACCCCCCTAAAAGGTCAGAGCTGGTAACTTTCTTCAGCAGCATTACAAAATCTGCCCAACTCTGAATGACCGCCTTTGTTTGTAGTCCTCTAATAATGAATACATTAATATAACGTCATTCTATGTGTGTTTTTGACCTGTGTCCAAATGGGATTTGGGTTGAAAGCTCATGGTTGAAATGTTCGAGGGCGAAAAGACCGAAAGTCATTTTTTTGAAAATATCTTTTGGTCTTCTCTCCTCTGAACATTTCAGACTTTGCCCTTGCCCCCACACCCTTAATTACTTGTGGGCGGCACACCTCCCTCTGCGACGCCGGTCCCCTTCACTTGCTTGTATGGGAACCGACGCCACAGGGTCCGCTTTTCTTTTCTTTTAATACTTTATTGAGTGGGGGGCTGCAGAGGACAACCCCGCAACCCATACTCACATTACAGTGAAGAAGGGTGCGGGAACAACCCTGCAGCCCCTGCAGCCCTTCTTCACTGTAATGTTTCATATGGCATATTTGTTGGTATTTGTAGGCTATACAAGCTTTTCGTATAGCCAAAATGCTGGCAAATATTTGTTTTATTTTATTTTATTTTTATTTATTTATTTTTATTTATTTGCATTTATAGAGCGCACAACTGCCCTTAGGCATTGCGGCGCTATACAAGAAGGCTTACTTTGTTACATAAGTGCTTGTGAGGACATCCATATATACATGTTACATAGCCCCATGTATCACGGTGCGGCGTATTTAGTTACATAGTGCTTGCAAAAGCATACAGTTTGCGTAGGCCATTTTGTATGTCAGCAGCAGCATGCAAATGCAAAAGCCCAATTAGGTGGCATAGACATGTTGCATAACCCCTTCTTGTAGGGTGGAAGCAGCATATGAATGCAGAGGTCAGGTAAGGTGGCACAGACATTTTGCCCAGACCCAATGTGGCAGTGTGCTGATGCGCTGAGACATTTAAGACAATTTTAAGGGGGGGTATGGTGGGAGGGGGGAGTGTAGTTGGCGAGCTGGTGCATAATACAGGCGACCAGGGGGATGGGGGAGACTACACATGCATGTGGGCATCTCTGTACGTTATGATGTATCAGTATGGTAAATGGCGGTATTAGCAGAGAGCGTACATCGTGATGCAACAACATTAAAGGAGTCGAGAAACATATTGACATAGAAGGCAGTCTGGTTAGAGGTGCATGTTGATAATTCTGATTAGGCTAACCTCACTATCGTGACATGGACAGCAAAGTCATATGTATTGTAGTTCGGGATAGGTGGCCTCGGGACCAGGGGACTGGGCCAGCATCCCGGGAAGACAGGGAAAGATAGACCCTGCGCCTTGAGACGCAGGACTTAGGGCGAAGGCCGGCTCCGCCTGCCAGCTTCAACCAGGCCTCCCAATTGGTATGGGCCTCGGCCAATGAGAATGCGGCAGACAGTGCAGTGCCTCCAGTCAGGCAGGGAAGGTCCAGGCAGTCAGTAGCCACGCGGCGGCGGCCATCTTTGCATGTTTTTGCAGGTCCATGTAGAAGAAAGGAGTCGGGAGGTTAAGTCGAGTGCCAGGATGCTAGAAAGCACAACCTCCACCGATGGTAAGCAGACCTATGCAATACAGTCTTTTATTTTCTGACTTTTTGGATGATTCCGTCCAAATGCAGTACTGCAAACAGTCCAAAAACCATTTCTATAACCACTAAGTGGCATCAATGGGTGCTATTCCGTGTGCTTTTTTTGTATGAACCCACTGGTGATCAGGAAATTCACCAGAACATAGGGGAATCATTCATACATAATCAAAGTGAGGACCTACTCTAATATTGACTCTTACTTCCTTGGCAAGTAGTAGTTGTGATAAGCTGATGTGGATTGTAACAGACCGATGGTGTAAGCGGAGCAGTGGGGCCCACATTAGCATTCAGGTCCACAGAATATGTTATTTAAATGCATACATTGCCACTGGGCAGTATGAACATGCCCCTGCAGCCTAGACACCCCTCCCTCTCACTCACTATGGAGGCCCATGTTTAGGGGCTTTCAAGACACATCTTCAACATTGCAGTAATCAAGACGATTGCCTCGCTTCCTTTACACAGAATGTGAGCAAGCTTTGCAGCACTCGGTTCCTTTGTGGCGGGCTAGATCAATTGCCAGACTGGCAAGTGCTTGACCATTAATTTACAAGTAGGAAACAGAGCCTTTTCATGTACAGGTGCGAGTTATGCGTAATCCAGGAAATCCATGGAAGTAAAGTGAAAGAGCGCCACAAGTGGCTGATCGAGTGAAATGCATGCACCGAGAATTAGCTAAAATGCAGATAAATATAGGGAAATTGTGCCTGACCTAAACGGTAGTCATTTATAATTTGCCAAGGCTAGATAAGGCACCTGCTGTTCCAGGCAAGGAGAACCAGGACAGGGATTTCGTCTTTTTTGGTTATTTTAATTTACAATTTGGATCGCTGGTCCATGGGGCAACAGGCCATCCAGTCTGCAAGTTAATTGCCCCTCTATGCCCCTTTCCAGACTAACCAGAACGTGCATTCTTATCCTGCCATCAAAATGTCACCCCCACGCTTCCGTTGCACGCCTGAGCGCTCACGGTGTCGAAACCAGCTAAAAAGCTTCATTACTAGGGCCTCCGGCCCCCCTCACCTGTTCTGACTGATGGCCTGCCTTTTAGAAAGTCATCTCCAGCAGTTCTGCTCCACACTTGGATAGCGTAACCTTAAAAGGTCTCTGTCGCCTGGGACTTGGCCTCAGGTGTAATGGGCATGGGAAAGGACCTCATGTGAGCTCACGAGGAAGGTGTGGCTTCAGCATTCCAGAGCATTCCACACATTGCAGAGCCAAGCTGCCCTCACAACCCTCGATGCTCAATCGCTTTCAAAACCTTTCCGGAGACACACACAAACACGTCAAAACAAGAGCCGGCAATAGGTGTTCTCTTTTTGCAGACATTTCCGTCAGGTGCATAAAATTCTTCCTGCAGAGCTCTAAAGGTTCCATGGCCCTTCGTAAGAATGCAAGCCAGGCCTTGCTTTGCTTGGAGTTCTGGGGCTTGTAGTTTTTCCTTTCAAATGGGAAAGAAAGAAATGAGAAGCCCCAGACACCAAAGTGAAAAAAACAGGATTGGATTGCCTTCTCCCACATGGCCTCCGGGAAACTTGATAGCTCTGCTTCAGTACAACAGTGCCACGAAATCAGAGCTTTAATCCAGCTTTCACTGTTGGAGAATATAGTCTGTTTAATACCTTTTCACCACGCACTGTAATTTTCACTCTCTAGGTAGTCCTTGAACCTTTTTTCACTCCTTTTGCAGGTTAAAAATGAAGTCTGGATTTCTTTTTTGAGGCAGCCTCTCACAATTGTGTGAGTACCTGCACTTTCAAAGACGATTCTCGCCAAATGATGTTAGCATCCATGTATTGTCTTTCACTGCCTGGGCACAGAGTTAGCAACTGGGCATTTGATGACAGTGCAATGAAATGGTGTGAATATCGAAACATTTGGGAGGAGTGTGTGTGTGTGTGTGTGTGCATGAATATGCGTGTGTGTATGTGTACTTTTGATGGTAGCATCTGTCCACAGTAATGGCCAACCCATAGTCTGTATTCCCCACAGATTCAGTGAAGGTGTGGGGAACTAAAGGCACTGATGAACGTCAGACAATGGAATAGGGTTTACCACTCCTCTATTTTGCTTATAGTTCTTTTAGTGAAGGTGTTGCGTAAACACCTACAGGAACGAGGGGATATCCTGGGATATCCTGGGATAACTCTAAGTACACAGTGGTCAGGATGTATCGCTGCAAAGTGGAAATTCTTTCAGGCCTTAAACACTGATGTATTCTTAAACAATAGAGTTCTGGCCTATTCTTTTAAGTCCTTATCCCTCCTGGAACGTAATTCAGCTCATAAATCTACACAGATGTAATGGGTATTTCTCTCCCCCTCATTACACCCTCCTGACATGGGTCAGTCTCTGTCTCAATTACCTTGCGGTAGCGGGTGGAGGGCCTTTGGCTTTTGGCCTTCCAATTCCCTCAAGGCGTGTGAGCACCTTTGCCAGTGCCCTGGCTAATCTTTTCTTCCAGGTCTTTCATGTGAGGATTGACTCCAGTCTGCATTTTTCTACTTTTTTACGGGAGCACCATTCCTCCTTTGGTTTCTTCCATCAGGACTCTCTCCTTTTGGCAAGGTGGCAAGAGCAGACATATCTGCCTGCAAGGATTCTTGCCTCAGACCTTTTGTAATTAATTAATTAAAATCAATTAATCTTGTGTAAAACGCTTAATTCCAGAGTCCAGTCTCTAAGGACGGACCGGGATTTGAACCAGTGTTGCTCTGTGTTGTCTTGTTTCCAAGACAAACGCGTCGCCCCATAGCTATCCTCCCAGCCTTTCTGACTGCACTTCCAAAATAGGGGCTTGGCTTCTAGCTTGACTTCTGGTTTTTCCTCATTTCAGTTTGAAATGCCAAGTTTTATTGCTCATTCCGTAAGCGTTTCTTAATCCCACTCATTATGTCAATGGATTGGGAAATTACCTGATCATTTTGAACATCGCTAACGAGGGTAAGTGAGGAATCAGAGGTGAGTGCAGCGTTGGCCTCATCTTGGAAACTCATAGTGTGCAGGGCTACATGGATACACATCTTCTGGTGGTGCTGCCGTTGCGCTGGAATCACGGAAGCATGGGGACTATGAGACTCCTCGCTTCGGCTTCCTCTCAGGTAATGTTTGATGCAGTTTCTCTGAACTCTGCTGTTTTCCAGACTTGCTCCATTTTTAAATTGATCACTTCCTAGGTTGAAGGTATGTTCTGCAGGGCATTTTGGGACATGTAGTTGTGAGGAAATACCACATCACTGAGGTCTGCAGGATCCCACCTTGTTCACTCCTGGGGAGGACCATTGGGTAGTAGACAGACCAACCCCATTCCTAGCGGTCCGCCATTTTGGAATGGGTTGTTCAGGGGACTCAGTACAAGCTGCAGAATTGTCCTCTCTGTCTACCCCTCTTGTTGAGACGCTGCTCATGTTTTCTTTCAGTGGCCCCAGTCTAATTGGATTGAAGCACTGCTTCTGCAGTGGAATGGTGTTAGCTTTCGGTATCTTTCAGATTCTCCATTGAAGATCTACAAGTAATGTTTGTTACAAAAAGAACAATTCTGAAAAACCTTTGTCTGAGACAATGAATTAAACTAGGTTTAGACTATTGTTGCTGCACATAGTTTGAAGTCACTGATTGGAAATTGCTAAGCGCATAACCTGAGGATGCGGATGAGGGAATGGCGCGTTCAGTAGGTTCCGTTTTCAGAGTGTTTCTTCTATCTTTACTTCACTCATTGCCCATTACCAGTACAAACGTTATGTCAAATTGACGTTATGTCAAGTTGACGCCATCGTATCTTAAATAAAATAAAAACAGTGCTCCTTCACAGTAATCACACAAAAAAAATACTAACGTCGCGTGACTTTGTGTGGCTTCCTTTACATTTTCTAATGTATTTATAAAATCAAACAAATTCCCAGTTTGGCGTTGTTGAAAGGAATAGCCAATTATGTTTCTGTTGTTTCTTTTGTTGCATCTATTATAAATTGCTAATACCATTCCTTGTTACCGTTTAACTTGTATTACAACGTATCTGCCCCTTTGCATTAACCCCAAGGTCCTGACGACTTCTCAGTGAGTAGCCGCTTTCTCCAACAGTGGATGTAATTACATGAGTTGGGAAGACTAGCAGACACGTGTAATTTGCTACCTATGAAGGAGATTAATTCGATTGCCCCCACCGCCTGACCTTGCCTGTTCAATCGAGTGCAGCTAATCAGCAGTCTCACCCACCTCCTGCTAACCTGGCGCGCTTCTCTTGATAATGGCGTCTCCCAGTTGCAGCTCTGTTTCAGAACAAGCTGTACCTGGCAGCTCGCCAGAGAACCGAGTGCTCCTTCCCCCGCGGGACTCCATAGTTTCCGACAACACAACAGGTCGCCACTCTACTAATGTGACACACAGGAAGGAGATTGAAAATGCCAGTGTTGACATTGGCAGACTGTGGAAATCAGGAATCGCTGCCAGGCTCTGCGCTCAGTGCGATGCTTTGCAGTGTGAACCAGACCACTCTCTCAGGGATGTCATTTGAGGATCGCCAGAAATGCGACCCCGGAGCTCTCCCTTGCTACCCCTGTGGTCTCCCTTCCTACCCCTTTTAAATTTATTTTTTAATGTACGCTCCTGGGCTGGCTGTGACCAGTGCCATGTGGCTCTTTGTTTCTCGAGAGTGGCTGGCTTTCTTGTTCAGGCCTCTTAGCACAAAAAACAGGGGGTTGCGCTAGCGTAACACTTTGAGCAGTGACCTTAAATAAGAAAGAATAGGAATAACACATAATGTGTCTTTCTGGGGGTGAGTCCCTGATTTAGTCTGTTCTGAAACACCTCAACTCAGCCTTTCATCCTTCTGAGGTCGATAAATGAGTACCAACACAGGTTGGATGATATTGTATGTATATTTGTTCTGTATAAAGCGCTTAAGCCCAAGTGCTTTATAATAACCCATCATTCTCATTTGTCCTTGGACGCCTGCTTGCATTCACAGTAATTTGGTAAATGGGCCTATAGACACTGATATACACGATACATATGGTGATCCATTCTTGTATGAAATGTATATCACATTATAGTGATATCGTAACCATATTTTTCTAGTGTACTTAGGAACAATGCTATGTGATGCCCCTTCCTGTTTTGTCAAGGGGCGAAAGGTTGTGTTCCTTTGCTTCCCGTGATGTCACTTCAGGGATGGGTCAAATTACATCATGTCCTGTGATGTCATCAGAGGTCAAGGGTCGTGTGATGTCACTTTCGCTACCCCTGGCATTTTGTTGAAAGGACGTCCCTGTCCACCCTTCTCCTGCTTCACTGTCTCTGACTGCCAGACGTTTACCCTACTTTAGCCCATCAAAGGAAAACCCATAAGGGCAATAGCGTAAAATATCCATCTGCATGAGTGGCCACTTGATAGTAAATGTAGCAGTACGTCAATTTTCTGCGTGGCACCAGGAGTCAGTTCTGGCTTTTTGAACAACAGTAGTTTACATGTGGGAACATATAGGTTGGCCCCCTATTTATAACAGGGAAAGCGAAACTACAAGTCAGGTGCCACTTTATGTATAAATATTTGACAAGTGCGAACAGCCTACTGTGCTCCTCACTATTGTGGGTCTAAAACAGAAGGAAGCAAATAGGACAAAGGAGAGAACAGTTTTGAGCCTCTTTCTAGATCTCATCAGATAATCAATACATCTGACTCAATGCTGTTCTCGAGTCTGGAAGATAATAGCGGGAATGAGTGCCCCACGACTTGTGCATTTTCTAATCAGGGAATGCCAAACAAATGTACACCACAGAAAACCAGTCGCCATGCAATCCAATTGGCCACCCCTGGCAGCAAAGTTAGAGGCAGGACATATTTCCCTACAGCTGTGCAGAAATAGACAAGCAAACTGGCAGGCTAGCCTGGTGCCAAAATAAAGGCAGCCAAACAAAGAAGCCTCAGGGTTTTTATAGGGTTTCTTAAATGAGACTCATACAGAAATGTCAGGAAGATACAATTAGTCAGTTAACTTTACAATGAACGTCCTAGCTCAATATCCACCAACCTCAGAGGACATGTCGGTGCAGGACCATGTGAGCAGGGACGTCATTTGGGGTCACCAGAGGTCGCAAGTGCGACCTCTGCGGTCTCCCTTGCGACCTATGTGGTCTCCGTTGCGACCTCTAAAAAAAAAAAGAACAAGAGGGCCACAAGTCTAACACTTTCAGCACTGAACCTAACATAAGAAAGAATAGGAATGCCAAAAAATGTGTCCTTCTGGAATTCTATACAATAATTGCTAGACTGATTAAAGATTTATTTCAAGCACACTTCAGGGGGTGAGTCACTGATTTAGTCTGTTCTCAAACGCCTCAACTCAGCCTTTCATCCTTCTGAGGTCGATAAATGGGTACCAACACAGGTTGGGTGATATTGGGTGTATATTTCTTCTATGTAAAGCGCTTATCGTTATCATTTGGTCATGGACGTCTGCTTGCAATCACAGTAATTTTGTAATATGGGCCTATACACACTGTTCTTAACGATACATTTGGCGATCCATTCAGGTATGAAATGTACATCACATTATTGTGATATCGTAACCATATTTTCCGTAGTGTGCAATGCTATGTGATGCCACTTCCTGTTTTGTGAACGGGTGAAAGGTCGTGTTCCATCGCTTCCTGCGATATCACTTTAGGGTGGGGTCAAATTACATCACTTCCTGTGATGTCATCAGGGGTCAAGGGTTGTGTGATGTTACTTCCACTACCCCTGGCATTTTGGTGAAATGACGTCCCTGCATGTGAGATCTGTACAATCCTACTCAGCCTACCCACGTGATACAGATCTTTTCATTGCACATATTAAGGCCTGATCCGGAGTGTGGCACCCACATAATCATTACTGAGGTGGTAAAGCACACCATTGCTGATGTTTTAGTGTGATTGTGCATAGCTGATTTCCTGAAGAGTCTAACGTAATGCCCACACAGAACTCCGGTCACTCTGGTGTGGCAAAAAGGACAGGCAGGCGGCCTGAAAGGACGCCGTGACCTCGGTGGGGTGGGGACCCTCCGTTTGTCTCTTATCAGGACAGCTGCGCAAGCACGCTGGGCAGGATGGCGGGTCTATCGCACCTTGTCGCCATTTGTTGGGCCTTGGTAAGGACAAAGGACACGGTACATCTTCTGACTTCGTCTACGTACTTTATTAAACTACCACCTCTTCCTCCCTGAGGCTCCTAATCTTCCTCCCCTTGCGTCAGCACCTCGTTAACCCCTGCAGGGATGGCACTTCCCTCACAACACATTAATGTGGTCACTGTATATTCTTCCCGACTACGGTGGTTTTGCTCTGTCCACTGCTCATGTGCCCTTCAGGGCACCTCCGAAATGATATACTGCCAGCTTCGACACAAACATCTGTTTTTGGTATAGATTTCGCTACTTGGTTGGTGGTGTTTGATTCTATTTTGGTAGGGGCGCTGGTCAATACAAGGTTTTATGGACCAGGCTTAAGGACTTAAAAGAGACATTGGATCTTAATGGAAGCAGCCACTTCAGCACAGGAAAGATGTGTTCCATTCTTGGGATACTGGTCACTGTTCTGAGTTTAGGAGTGTTTTCAATCAGTTTAGGACATGGTGCTGTTCCCCATAAAATGGAACGCGGTTATCTTAGCTCCTACAAGGGCAGCAGCTTCGGTTGCTCAGTTTTTCCTCCAATAGAATGTACCTAACATGGCTGGGAAGAATGAGGTTGTAATTGGCAGAAGTACTGGAAGAGCTTGCTTGCACTGCCTTAGAGAAATGGGTCAAAAATAACTTGCTAAGATTTTGCTTGATTTTGAATTCAGATCCACTCATTTGTAGTGGACACCTGTTCATAAACGTGTTCGGCCTCTTCCTAAGATTGTTTCGGGACAAGGAGAAGGAAGTCCGTTTTAGTCTGGTTTAGACAAAACCAGATATTTTTCACCCAAGCCTTCACTAAACAAGTTTTTTAGTAGAGGTCAGTAGAGGTCAGATTATGAACAGGGCCACTAGACAATATGAATATAATCTGCATAGCTGGGGAAAGGCACTCCCTGAACGAACAAGTTTCTGAAGTGGCTAATTCACCAACATGCGATGGCTCGCTGACGCGGCACCTAACCCTCCAAGTGGACCCTCTGATTTCTTCCTACTCTGTGTCACTCCTGCTCTGTGCCTGGGGACGTGCTCTTTGCTGAAGTGGCCTCACCCTTTCTTGCTAATGAGCTCTTTCCAGAACCCTAGAGTTGTCCCACATCAGATATGAGTCTCTCATCCATTCTTGGTTTTATGCTTTGCCTTCTGGGTCTTGTAGTTTTGTCTCTCCCAGTACAAACTCGGGAATATGATGGGATGACTACTTTTTCCTGGAGAATAACTATTTCTTTTTCCATCTTTATTGCTAGGTACAATTGTGGCCCAATTGACCACGTTTGGTCACTTCTCAAGTAGTTACTCAAATAGTTACTCAAGCTGAATCAATGCTGTTTCCCTGATTTAAAAGAAAATAAAATATACCATTACATCACTTGCTTTTACAGTGTTGTAACCTGGACAACCTCACAGATGCGTTTTTAATCCACATAGTTTGCTAGATTTCAATGTAAGCATTTTGAGGCTGATGGTCTTTAATAAGAAAGGCCAGGGCAAAAAGCTGGCATCCAATGACACAAAGTTGTCTCACTTCCTTATTTGTACACCTCCAATCCAGTGAGTAATGTTTCTAATCATGCAAAGATGTCCTTGAAAGTTAATTCCCACAAATAGAAAAGCCAAGCAAAACATGTAGGCCTACATTTCACTATTTTCTAGACCACAGTTACCTCAATTCTGCCTGTATCTGGCCACCCTAATCTTCAGCCACACTTCATGCCCACCAACCCCTGGCCATTTTCTGTAATACTTTGCCACAGGGTCCACTGCCTAAATCTGGGACTGCTGAAAGTCTCACTATGCAAAGTGTGCAGGCCTGAAAGGACTGCATATGCTGCTACTGGGTAGTCACTAATGGGTTACAAGATGAGTCCATGCATTCAAGACACCAACTTTCCTTACCAGTCTGCCCAGTTTCCAAACTAGCGCACTGGACACACTGGAGGAAGCATGGGAGAATCTGGTATGAAGTGCTATGGTATAGAAAAACACAATATTGTTATTATAATATTTTATGTAGATGATATGACTTGGACCTTGCTGTGTTAACTAAACACAGTACTACCACCTAAGGGGATACATTTACCTTCCTACTTAGTCGGATATATACATAGTATGATTATCATAAAGGAAGGTTAATCTCAATAAATCCGACATACGGTTTAGATAGACCTGAAAACGTCGATCTAACCTCTAATCCATATACATTCAAAATGTAATTTTTCATTGCAATGTTTATCATAAAAAATCTTAAAATGTTTAAAAACAACACATAATTTACAGAGCATGTATAAGTAAAACAATGCAATTCTTATTTTAGACTCTAAAACACACAACACAAAAAATGTCACTTCTGTGCACTTCTTCCAAGCCCTGCATGCACATGTTTCTGTCCTAGTGGCCTAAACAATGCCGGACATTCCTCAGGGGCTGTATTAAGAATTTTGCATGTGAAGAAGATGTACTAAAAACAGTATGTTATTTCTTTGTGTGCATGTAGGGCTTGGAAGAAGTGTAGAGAGCTAACGCTAAGGAGTAGGGTCAGCCCAATAAACTTCTCAATAAAAAATTACATTTTGAATGTATATGGAGTGGAACTAGCTGTAACACGGAGCGGGGCGGGCTCTTTATAGAAGTTATTTCTTGTAGCCAGAGCACCTTAAATAAAGGGAGGTGCCCTTGGGCTATTAGGCTATGTAAGTTTGTTTTAAAATCCAATTATAGAAACAAGGATGTACAGGGAGCATAGTACACTAGTAGCCAGCACACTACACAGTTCCTTTGACCTATTTACGGTGTAGGCACTAACTAACCATAGCTGGGCAGTGAGGCTTTAAATCTGTGTTGCTAAATAAAATCCCATTACCCGGGCCAATGACAGAAGTGGCATGGGGGCTGGTCCTCTGAGTTTTGTGATCAATCAAGTGGACCTTCAAAGACCCAGAATGAACATGTATTGTTAGTGTTGGCGAAAGTTGGTGAATATCACTACTGTGTAGTGTGGCTTTCACATGAATTCAAGTGCGGATATCCAGTAGGTCTGGTTGCTGTCTCCTTCTTGTGGAGCATTTATCCAATCAGGTTTGCTTGACCTGCATATGATAGCATCAGGTAGACACTGACTTGCATGAATAGTCTTGTCACTCCATTTATAACACTACCTCATCTCTTTTCCCCTTCAACTGCATACTTGAAATGTTAGTGCATATTTATAATAAGTAATCAAGACTGCTAGATTGGGCTCTTTCCCACAAATTTGAGAAAGAGAAACTCTTCCAATGCAAGGGAACCGTATGTGTGTGTGTGTTTTCATGTGTTTGGGAGAATTTGGGTGTTTCTTTTGACTCTGTGTCCATTTGCAGAGCAGTTATCTCTAATTGCTCTTTGTGCAGAGGTGAGAGAAGGTTAGAGGCCTGCAATGGATGCGCTGGGTTGGTGGAGGTTCAGTGGTAAAGGTTAGCGCAGGTAGATTGGCCATTAAACAGAAAATGAAAGGTACTGTTGCTGTTGTGTTGATGCATGCAGACTGGAAATACGCTAAACTCTCTGTGCAGGCCTCTTTCTAGGTGCCGTGCAACGAGAACAATGTAATGGAATGTATGCCCAAAGTGGAGCCTTGCATTCCCATTGTACCAGGATGCATTGGCTAGGACTGGGATACGTAAGCTGATTGTAGTAGTGTAGTGGTCTATTGTTTGATGTCTGTTATAAATAATTATACTGATGAGGCTGGAGTGCTCTTATTCAGAAAGTGTGAATGAGGTGGTGTAAAAATCCAAACGCTTATAGCCTTAAATGCTTTTTTCAGAGAGAATGGTGTTTACATTTAATTGAAGAACATGGATGTCATTTTCAATCAGAAATTACTTATAATAATAGTTCATTTACAGATGGCAGGTGCTTTCTCCAGTAGCGCAAACATAAGAACTAGTGGTCAGACAGTTTGAGTGAGGGTGTGCACAAAGTATGACATAGACCATAGACCAGGGACAAAATAAAAAACAACAAATATCATTTTGTTTAGGCTGGTTTCCCCATGAAAAGAGCACTTTTTGGCGAAATATCAACCTCACTCTGAATCTTTTTGGAAAGTTTGCTGTGGTTTTGTCACATGGGACAAAGTTATAGCAGGGTCCCAACATTTTAGAAACCCAGATTGACTTGAATGGAGCAGAATTCTGTTACACCGTCAGCCTGAACTTAGAGCCTGAACCTACAGTCGGAATGGATTTTCACCAAATCTGCATGAAGAGCGGCGGCCTGCTCCTGAAAGTGTGCTTTTGCAAATTGTGGTTTTAATCCTTCTGATTGATTTTAAAGTAGGCAACAAAAATGAGTGATATCTCAGTCTGGTCCGAGGACTCACTTCCTGATTCGCTGTCCACGGATGTCTCTGGATCTTTCAGAAAGCGTTTGTAGGCATCGACTAAAAGTGCAAATTGGGTAAATTGAGAAATGGGAGGTACGTCAAAAAATTGAAATTAATGCCTTGTTGGATTTTCATCCTGTACCCACAGTTGTCAAAGAGAGCAGTGAGAAAATACTCAAAAACACATTACTTTAGTTTTACACATGAAATATTCTCTGGGCAGGTGTTGGGTGGTTAGGATCGGGTGAAATATGTGTTGTAAAGAGAAGGATATTTTATTGTTCTACAGTGTTCACAGACAACAGGTGCCCAAGGACAACAGCATGCTTCGAGCCTTGCCAAATACGACATGACAGTTGTCTTACATATGAAAGAAATGTTGGGGAGGTGAGGGATGGTGAGAATGGGGTATAATAAGTGCAGAAAAAGTGGTGTTTCTTTTCCGATGTTCACAACCACTGAAATGTTAGGGGGCTTACTTTTTTGGTGATGGGTACCGACAGACTGCGGCCCTCACATAACACAACACTTGTTTTACACATGGATACACCTGGCCTTTGGGTGGCCCGGAAACTTGAGATGGGGGTGCTGCTGCTGTTCCCTCCGTCCACCATGAGTAGCATGCTAACACTCATTTAGTCTAGAGCACTCATGCAAGCACGGTGCAAGGGACCTATTTGACGTCTAAAGCAGGGCAACCCGTAGTTGACTTCGAAAAGATAAGTCTTCAAAATATGTACATCTCACTGGTAGTTTGTTATCTGTGAACAACTGCATGTATCCGCTAACATCGGGTGAGGGGCACATGGGATCCCTTCTTCTCTTTCTATCCAGATAGCTCAAACTCACTCTGATTGGCTACATTCAAGCATCTACAGCAGTGTCTACCAATCAGGCCTGGAAACACGCAATCTAACAGTTCTGCTCAACAGTTCAGATGTATCTTTCAACTCTGAGATTGTATTTGTGCTGTGAATCAGAGTCTGCTCTATCACAAGCTGCCTTTTACAGCTTTACTCTTGCAGAATCTACAGCCATTACACGGAAAAAGGCATTCTGCAGGTATGTTTTAATACACTATTTTGAAAAATTATCAAATAGTTCAAAACAAAACAGTAGATGTTAGATACACGTACAAATATATAATATACTAGCATTTTTCCTGTATGTAAAAATAATCTCTTCCAAATCATAAAATGTGAATTCCAGAACACCAGTCGCTTTGAAGTTGAAATAAAAGTAATTTAGGAAATAGATAATGCCTGCTAGTAAATTTAGAACTTATTCTGGTATCAATATTTGCATATAATGCAGGGCAACCTGCAATACCTGCGTAATAACCTGTAAACAATTCTCTTATTACAGGCTAGTTGCGTCATTACTACTGACTTGCTACATAACGATAACATTACTACTGCCATTGTAAAAGTTATTGGTCACTACCCTCGCCCAAAACCCCCTCTGGCAAACCCATTGGCAAGGTGGAGTCAGGAGTCTGGCCTTAAGAGCCTGGCATCCTCTTCCAAAACCCTCTTGGGGCCACTCCTGACGCCTATTGCGCCAGGCTCATACACCATGAAAAACATGTGCTTGGGAACTATTTAATGTGTTGTCAGCCGACATGGAGGCTTCCACATAGCTTGGTTCCAAGGAACCAAGCTATGCGGTCTAGTGTTTTGGGTGTGGTAGCCTAGGGACTACTTTACCTGGACTATTTTGTTGGGGCTATTTAAACCACACCCGCACAAGACAACACGCTTCCCGTTACTTTGCAGCTTGCAACGTGATGCTCACCATGTCCAGCTATTTCCCCCGAACCTTGGAGAAGCAGAACCTGCAAGGATATCATTAGCAGCAGCATCTTACCTACAGTCTTCATCTTTAGCCACTCGCAGCTACTGAAAACAGCTTCCTCGAATCTGCACGCCTCCCGGACAGAACGACCTGAAAGAGGAAGATAGAGGCAACATTAAAGAAAGCAGTAGAGACATTTGCAAGTTACGAACTGCTCAAAAGGCTTACCTGGCTGGTCGCCTCTCGGCTGGCACCATTCCGGACATTCCACTCGCGCTGAAGAACACTGCGACCTACGAGGAAGGAAAACACAGGTTAGCAAAGGCAAGACTTCGCAGCGCTGCGCATATCGCTTTCATACCGCATCATAGCGCTCTTAATACGCCATAATTTACCAGCGGGGCTCAACCAAGCCAGTTCGCCGCGCTGAAGCTCTGCATACCTAAGGGAGAAAAAAGAGACACTTTAAACAAAGAAAGGCATGCAGGATAGCAACAAAACTAAAGAACAGCAATAAGACCTACCTGAACAATATCAAACGGGCCGGCGTCAGTGAAGTAACTGGACTGCACACGCCCATGAAAGACAACACACCCCTGCAAAGAAGGCAGGACGGAGAGCACGCCTAACTCTACCACAAGGTGAGGAGAGGGCCCCAGAGGGGCTGAAATCATACGGGGGTGGAGGGAGGATACTTACCCCGGTTGGTCAGCCTTGAACACAGTCCTCCTGTATTTTCAGGCAGAACCTTCCCCACAGACCACATCAGGGCAAAGCTGAGAAGCATACCAGCGAGTAACCCTGGCTGGGTGGCGTCCCTGTGGATACCAGGTGAGCGTAACAGAATTATGCTTCACTTGTGACATCGCCATGGCTGGTGCTTGAGCCAGCACAGATAAAATTCCAGCTGTAACCACAGGACTTAAAGGTGTGACAAACTTTTTTAAATTTCTTCCTTGCAAAATAGCTTTCTGTAACGCTTGACAGCCATTAAACGATAAGGGACTCTTTATGGTTGTATGTTTATTTTGTGTATGCCATTGAACAAATGTGAGGAAGAATTTACATGTTATTACTTGATTATTTGAAAGCTGTGACGAACCTGAAGGTACTCTCACATCTACTCCCCAGGGATCTTCTGGTCAGGTGACCAGGGAAGGCTCATCGCTTTTGGATCCCGACTCTTTGGGTGGACAAGCTAGGGAGGATCACCTGAGTGGAGGGTCCTTGGGGATTGGGGAGGGAGGGCCTGAGGGAGAGACATGGCATCCCTCAGCCTTTATTGGTTATGTACAATCCTAACTCATGCTTCCCCCTTCACCCCTACCTGGTACTGAGACGAAGAAGAGGGGACTAGGAGTAATACAGACTAGCTATAGGAAACACCACTGTAGTACTGGGACGAGGAAGAGGGATCCTGATGACTACAAGGCTGAAAGTCAGGCATGTCCCAGTAATATGCCCAATTGGAATCAGGCAAACCAGGGGAGTGGATCACACCTGAAAGCCCTTGATGGGGCTCAGGTCTATAAAAGGTGGAGCACCAGAAAACTAGGAGAGGCGCCAGGCTGGGTCGAGAGAGCTGCCTTGGTGGAAGGAGAGCAAGCTGCCTTGGTGGAAGGAGAGAGAGCTGCCTGATGGAAGGAGAGAGAGCAGAAGGAAGGCCAGCCCAACCCACAAGAAGTCAAAGAAGAATGGAAGGCTGAGATACTGAAGGACTGCACAGTGAAGCAGAGTGGAAATGTGTGGCGAGGGAGCCGTGTCTCCAGGGAGCCGGTGAAGGCGGGAGAAGGAAACCATGGAGAGTGTCGGTCCCTTCATTGTTGCCAAGTAGTGCTCGTTCCCCATACCAGTCCAGGGGTTTCTGAGGGGCAGGGGGTGAGACCCTATCCTCAAATATAAGAAATCATCTCATCAAGGAAGCTAGAGAAAAGAGCGCCGCAACCGGTGATTTTCAGAGAATGTGGGAAACCCGGTGCGCCTATGAAAGTTGCTGAGTTAAACTGTATCTTGCGATTGACACGTTCTCGAAAGCCTCTGATCAAAGCAGAAGAACGAACCAAAATTAATGCAATGTTAGAAGTGGACTTTGCAGAAACAATATATCAGAGTGGTCATGTCTGAAAAAATTATACGTGTTCAAAAGTCTCTGATCAATCAAGGATACTAAGAAAGTAATATGAACTGCTAATTCTGTTAAAACAAGAATGAAAGCTGGAATGAGCAGCCGAGGGGAGCCAGTTAAGTGTGAGCAAACTAATGATAGAGCAAAAGTACGCTGAATAAGTGGAAGGGAAGGCTGTAAATGAAAGCTAATAAAGTGGAATTTAGAAAAGAGAGCCAAGGAAGTGCCAAGAAAACGAAACCAATACTCTATGTACCTTCTGAGTTGGTTGTGAACTACCAAACCAATCTAAGCCAAGGTGGCAGAAAGCTGGGCAAGGTTACTGGTTGCGTGATCTGTAACGGGTGGGCCGTACAGCCTGTCAACTGCGCCTAGACCAGGAAGCCCCAACAAATCCAGAAGAATTGTGAACACATCCATGAAAAAAGATAAAGCTGAATATTGTGAAGTTGATTTGTGAACCAGTGCTTGAAGCTTGCGGAAGGGAAACCTGAGCTCCTTTTGAACTATACTAAAACCAAGTGTGCTTGAAACTTGGTCAAGAGAAACCCAAGTCCTGACGGAACATTTGAAACCCATAATTGTTGGAACTGTATCCTGACCTTGGGGAAGACAGCTAGAAGCTGCTCCAGACTTTTGGTTTGGATTTACGGACCTAGACTTTCCCAGCCCTACAGATAAGGGGTGTATCAACCACTTTTATGCCTCAGAAATAGGCAAACACTCCCAAAAAATTATAACAGGGTGTAAAAATACTCCCAACAAAAATTGGGAAACAGACACATATAACCTTGTTCCCCTGCTTTGACTCATACAGCTCCATGGAAATGTTTGGACCAGCAGTGCACGTAGTTCCAAAGGAAGATACTGCTATTATTACTGCACGATCAGAAGAAGTAAATATATTTCTTTTAATCTGTATGCATAACTAGGTGCTAAGAAATAATTATTACAAAAACATTTCCGTTCCCCAGTTAAAACAAATATTTACTCGTTTATAAAATACATTGGGAATTGGAATTACATTTTTACTCCTTAAAACACCATTTTACTCCCAACTTTAAAAAATATGGAGCAAAATACGCCCACTTCAAAAACTTACCTGGAGACCTGGACTAACCTTAGTTTGTTTAGGTAGGGAAATCCCCACCACAGCTACAGGGCAAGTTAGGCATTACAACCATCCTGATACTTAATTAAGATTCTATTGTTGAATTCACAATTTGTTGTCTTTGTCATCTCTTGATACCTTGCCTGTCTCACAAAGCACACAATGAAAATGTTTTAGATACATTTAAAAAAACTGCTTAAACAATTTTTCTCCAACACACTAGAAAATGCACATTAGCTGTCTTCTGTAATTGAAACGCATTCATATTGATTATATGCATCAGCAAATGGACCATGGTTTGGAATTGTTGGGTGCTGAGAGCTATTTCGCTCCTGCTTCCAGCTTAGGAGAGCCTGGTTGGCATGACAAAAACAGCTACCAGGAATTACTTTAAGCTCCCCGGGGTACTGGGGCTATACAAGTATATCTATCAGGTATTTAGTTTGTGTGTTTGTGCAACCATAACACCCCATTTAGAAAATGTCATAACCATAGCGTCCCTTCAATAAAAAATTTTCACTGAAAAGAAAAGAAAATATGAATATATAAAAGAAAGTATTACACAGCCACGGTAGTGACGGTGTAGTTATTGTTAAGCTTCTAATCCCATAGGAAGAACACTTTTTGGGCGGCTAATAACTTCGCTCCCCCTGGACGAATCCTCACCAAACATTGTAAAAAATGTGTATGGCCCACTCTGAATTTATTTTCAAATTTTTGTGAGGTTTGCTCCAGAGGGGGGGGCAAAGTTATAGGGGGGTCCCAAATTTCTTTTTTTCCCATAGACATAATGGGAAAAAACTTTGCACACGTCTACTGCGTGGCTTAGTCCCAAAAGCGTGCTTTTGTTAATTTGGTGTAAATTTCGTCCAGTATTTTTTTTTATAAACAGCCAAAACGTAAGTCAAAAAAATGTGTGATATCTATGTCCGCTCCGCTGACACATTTCCCTGTTCGCTCCGCGGAGAGGACACCGATTGGCTAATCGGCTTGTGTCATGTCCACGGATACCCTACGTGTTCTCTGATTGGCTGGGGTGAGACGTGAGGTGCGTCACATTGTTTCGATGCGCCCACCATCTTGCATCCGCCGACAGCGTGGTGGCAAAGAGAGGCAAAATGCAATTTTGGGGAGTGTGTTGGTGTGCAGAAGTGTTTGGGGGGGTTGGGGAGTAAGAGATGGGTCAAATACTGTATTTGTTTAGGTGGCAGGTGCCCCTGATGTGTTCGCCATGTCAGCGGTCGTAGTGGTTGTCCATGGATAGAATCAATGCACTACTGGCTGTTTCACTTTAGTATGATGTTGGTTTTGAGTTGCTGTGTGAACAGTAAATGGGCTGAGCTAACAGATGGTGTGGCGTGACTGTGGGTCTCCCGCATTGGTGAATGGTAGCAAACAATTCATATGTTCTTCAAAAATATTTGTAATGGCTCTGTGCTGTGAAGAGCTGTCTGCTCCCATTCTGAGTGAAGGTCAGCGCCGTAGAACTTTTGTTTCCTAGCTGAGCAGACCCACGCGTGGTACACAGTATAAGGTTCAATTATTTTTTGACCTTGAAACAAAGGGAGGATTGCGATTGGAATGCATGAAGGGAGGGATGTAAGACTTTCAAATATGATAATGTTCACCATTCAAAAATTGGAGAAAGGAACATGTTATTTCATTTTATGAAAATTCGTTGAAGTGGACGGAGTGCTTGTTTTACGCTGATATAATGGAAATGCTGAATATTATGTAAGTTTTACTTTGGACGATTTTGTACACAAACTAGTCAAATTATAATTCGGTGACAATATCGGTGGGGTAAATTGTATTGTGTGTTGTGTGTGGTATATTGGAATGACACGCAATTAGAACTTGTGTGTGTAGTTTTTTTTGTCGTGGGGATATGGGCAGTGCAGCATCGAGATGGGTGTAGTGCAGTTGTGGGTTTCCCCAGGTTCACAAACGCGTAATTGAACGCTAATATTTAATTAAAATTCCGTGTATCTGTTCTTTTTGGTTTTATTTAGTTCTCTGATTGTAGCGTCAGCGTCAGTGTTAGCATCCCATTTTGACCTCACCATACTCCGTAGCAGTAATGTAGAGCAAACTAAAGAGTAGTTTGCACGTTCTTTTGTTTGAGTTATCATTGTTTGACATCCTTGTTTATCAATAGTTGTAACAGGGGCCCAAATTGATGGTTAAAATGATAAACTGTAATAAGATTGGTTACTGAGACACATTTCTGTTATCTTTTTTTAAAACAGCTACATCTTGAGTTTCTGCGATTGTCATGGATACCAGATACCAACTGACTTTTTTTTAACCATCAGCTTCAGATATACGTCAGTGGTTGGATGCCAGTGACACTTTTTTGGGATGATTGACACGGGCGCATATGCCCGTACGCCATACTAGCGATAAGGAGCAACTTCATATGTTTTGTGGTGGCCTAGCAGAAGTTAATGTGAAAGTCTTCACAGGAATATCGTGTGACTCACGAGAAACATTTGTGGATCGAGAATGAAGAAAACAATTACCTATTTGCTTGCACATGTAAGTCTCCAGATGTTCTCAGAGCGTTTATTGTGAAATAAAAGTACTTTACGATTGTACAATTTGGTATTTCCTTTAAAAGTATGGTTTCATATTAGAAATTGGGACGCGCTGTGTTGTGAGATGATGTGTGTTGATATACCGGGTTCTGCGCCAAGTAACGTTATCACGTAGGTGATGATTGGGTGTGTTTTACTACGCTGTATAGTAATGTTCTGGAGATAGGTGGATATCACTAGGTTTGGTGATGTTAGACTCAGGGGCGGGGCAGATGCATTGGTGCCGCCAGGGCAGTTCATCTTGGGCGATGCGGGAACAGATAAGATTATCAGAAGAGTTCCGCGCCCTGCTGTCGGATTTTGCATGTGTAAAAAAGAGTAAAACTACGGTAAGGTGCATAGGAAATATTTCTATGATCGATCAATGTATGCTTAGAAGTACATGCCCGAACACTTGGGAAAATAATAATTCTGAGTGCACTATTATTTTAATAGATCAATGTTTTGCTGCATTCACTGCAGATGATTTACTAAGGTCTGTTTTGTATTATTTTTATTGTCTGTGTGGTGTGTTTAAAACATTTTTTTGGGAAAAGTATACATAAAGTAATGGGCAATCATTTGTTTACATAGAGAAGTGTGGTGTTTTCCATTAGGAGGGCCGGTCTTAGAATGCGCAGACATTTACAAAAGGAAGCCACCGAGTTGTCGGTTGAGGGGGTGCACACTGTGAGCCTACTTAGCAGACTTCTGGTAAGAGGTGCATACAACTGACTATGCTGGCATTTTCAAACACAACGAAGGAAGATTTCTGTGCTATAAGGGAAGTCGATTCAATGCATAAATACACACATGCTTCCAATCACTGTATCAGTAACTAGTCTGCGAAACATTGGTTTCAGTCCGATATGCTTCACGCTACATTTAATGGTTGTCTTCCTATCCTGCTGGCCAGTCAGTGCACTTTTGAGCCTTGCTTGCATTTCCATACTCCCTGCCACTACTTGATGTCCAAGTGCATAGCTGCCATGTGAGCCACTAAGAGCCATTGCTGGCTTTTCTCGTTGCATGATTGGATTTGTAGTTTCATGTTTCCCGTGCTAAGTATGGGCCTACAAATTCCAGCATATAAAGTCAAAAGCAAGAGCAGGCTCGTGTTATCGGGCATAATAAGGGAGCACTTGACAGCTATGTAAGTGTTCATCAAAAACTCATGCTCCCAGCAGGTTTTGCAATGGCTCTTCACACTCTGCTATGCCCAGTAGTGTGCTTTTAAATGCTCCTGTAGCAGAGGTGTTACCATGTGTGGGTTTTTAGGTAAACTAAAGCATGTGCACGCCCTATATTTTTAAGAAGACTGTCCCTTATTTCTGAAAACACCTCATGGTGGCCACAGTAGTGAGACGTTCTGCAAATGGTTATTTTCTTAAGCCCTATCAGTTTAAATTGAAGTTCTTAGGGTTTTCAATTTCGGTGATACATGAATGATAGTACATATTCTAGAAGGCACAGAGATCTAAGTTAAGTGCTACGAGATGAGTGACTAGGCAGGTTCAACTTGACGGGGACCCAGTCCTGCTCCTCAGACACACGTGTGGTCTGGTGCTACATCCCGAGTCTCCCCACAGCGTTTATCTCCTATGCCACAGGTGTCCCTTGGTGTCTGAAGATTCAGCATAGGTGCCAGAGAAGTGCGTCAAGCGCACGTTTGTCTGAGAGTATGTGTGTGTGTGTGTGTGTGTGTGTAGTGTGTGTGTGTGTGTCTATGTGTGTGTGTTTGGTGCCCCCTGGAGGCTGGCACATCAGGAAGACACCTGCATGGCCTGATGCAAAGTTAGTATCAATGTTTTCAATTATTTCATCACGAGGAACATTTTCTTATAGCCATTCTAAAGTAGTAGGCATTTCTGTGTAAAAAGAAATATATATATTTTATAGCCAAACTTCCTAACATCAGACCACACCAGGAAACAAGGGAAAGCATGGCAAGAGCTCATAGCTGAAAGAGACATTCAAAACTTCGCCACCCTGTTCCCAAATCAAATCAATATCCCAACTTGGGAGCGCGGAGAGTCGAATGCTACAATAGACCACATCTGTATCTCGTCAGGTCTGATCAATTCCATAATGAGGTTAAGAGTCGAAAGAACCAGCAACAGTGACCATAACCTGATCACATGCTCTTGGAAGGAATCGAGAACAGCAAAATTGATATACCCCTTAGAAACTGAAGCCAGTAGACACAGCTCCCGACTAAGGCTAACGGAAAACGATGTTTGCAAATTTAGGCTCGCATGGGACAACAAAGTTTGGTCCAACAAGCAGAAAAACGTAAAAGAAAGACCAGACTACACCCCGTTCCTAATGCTCTACAAGAACCTGGCGAAAAACCCCAAAATCAGCCCAGCCACTCCACGCCTTTAACGAAAAATTGGTTAAACAAAGAAAACTGAGCCACTGCCTGAAAAGAAGAGCAAAAAAATCTAACACCCCGTCGGACTGGGAGCTCTGGCAACTGGCGAGGAAAAGGTACTCCAACTGGCAAAAACAAGACAAGGCACTCCAATACCAACTTGACGCCGAGGCGATGATGAAAAGTCTGGCGTCCAAAAAATCTAGCGAATTTTGGTCACTGCTAAACAAGTCTGCCCTTCCTCAGCCCACGCCGTTGTTTAACACGGTCGCGGAGTTGAAATGGATAACCTACATAACGTCGGAATTTGAAGAGGTAAAAAATCCACCACTGGCTATCAAACCAGCAAATATGAACTTAAGGTGGGTAAATTTAACAAACCGAGAAAACATAGAATCAAAAATCATGAAGCTAAAGTCTTCGAGAGCTCCTAGCCCCGACGGTCTAACAAACGCAACACTAAAACAATTTCCCACCCAGTGGTCAGAGGTGATAAGTAAAATCTTTGAAGAATGTGAAAGCACAAAGGAAATCCCTGAATCGTGGCTGAAAGCTGTAATCATCCCAGTATACAAAAAGGGCTGTCGCGAAGACCCGGTGAACTTCAGGCCTGTCGCCTTACTAGACGTCATTGGCAAACTTTACGCGTCCCTGCTCTTGGATCACTTCCGAGTGTGGGAAAAAAGCGCCCTATTCAGAGATAACCTCCAAACGGGTTTTCAAAAAAAAGGATCCACCGCGGTAAACATCATGATCATTAACATCTTACAACCAAGGTAAAGGAAGGGGCTCCAAAGATCCACTTAGCCTTCATCGACCTATCGAAGGCTTTTGACAAAATCGATCGCAACTCATTGTGGGCTAAACTACAGGCTTGGAATTGCCCCCAACCAGTTCTGGATCCGATCAAATCACTTCACACAGATAACACCGTAAGAGTTAAACTCAGCCAAGAAGGAACCTTGTCTGAAGAGATCAAGATTGCACGTGGGGTCAAACAAGGCTGCCCCCTAGCACCAACCCTTTTTACCTCGTTCCTAAGTGACTTCCAACACTCTGAAACAGAAATTAGGTGCTTTCCGCCAAAACTAGGAAAAACAACCATACCTAGACTGTTATACGCTGACGATATTATCTTAATCGACCAGACTACAATTGGCCTCCAGCGTAAACTAAATAACCTGGCTAAATATATCGCCCAAAACTACCTTGTCATCAACAAAAACAAAACCAAAGTCTTGACGATAGAGAAAGCGCCAAACAAAAAATCGAAGCAACCAGTCTGGTTCCTGGAAAATGAAAAAATCGAATCAGTTAAATCGATCAGATACCTGGGAGTTCACTTGGACAGCACAAACACATCCCAGGCAATGCAATGGACCCTATGGGACAAAGCTAAAAGGTTAACAGCGCAAAGGCGCCTGGTCGATAAAAGGTTCGGCAAATTCTCCTTGACACCCGCGATAAACTTCTACAAGGGCAAAGTCACCCCCGCATTGATCTATGGAATGGAAGTCTCGCTCTCAATTCCAACTAACATTTGGACTAAACTAGAAGGCCTAATCTGGAAATCAGTTTTGGGAGTTACTAAATCAACCTCGATTGCAGCAATTAGAAGGGAGCTGGGCCTAGTATCTCTCGAATCCATTGTAGATCAAGCAGCCATGAATTTCTTCAGAAAATCCATCTTGGACGAGCCCCTGCCAGCCTTTTCCATTATCAAAGACGAGAAGGACAACGCCAAATGTGCAGCCCTGGAAAAATGGAAAGAAATAAGGAGAGAGAAACTGCAGGAAATAGCGTGCTCAGCTGAAGAGCTCAAAGAAAATCCCGACAGAATCAAGAAAAAAATAGTAATGACGGATTGGATACGAACACTCGATCTGGCAACAAATAACAAACTCCTTACCCACCTCCCCCCGACCTTTAATAAAGTAAAATCTCCAATCAAGTACTGAAAAGAATTTCCCCACAAAAGAAAAAGAAACTTGCTCTTGAAAGCAAGACTAAATTTGTTACCGACTCAAGAAATACTCACGATCTGATCCGCCTCAAACAAGATGAAATGCCGATTACGCAAAAAGCCGGCAACGAAAAAAACTCTAAAGCACTTAATACTTAATTGCGAAAACAACAAACACAACAGAACAACTTACCTACTACCCTTGATGGAGAAGCCATGGATGTTCGAAGAAAACGAGCTGTGGAACAGATTGATATCAGGGGAATCCACTAGGTGGTCGGTGGCTATGGTGAACATAATTGAGGCAACTTTCAAAAAGTTGGGAAATAGCACTCCCTCTCCCACAGAAGATCCCAATAGGGCTCAGCCAACGGTGACAGTTGCAGAGTCTTGACGGCTTCTCCCCACTTACAATTACATTTGCAGAGTCTTGACGGCTTCTCCCCACTTAAAATTACATTTTCAGGAAACTCTAAAACTCTAAAGCTCTTCTTACCTGGGAAGCAAGACTACATAGTTAAAATGAAGCTTTGGACTATTTAACGAAGGATGGAAGCTTTCGATACATTTTTCAGGGTTCCCTGAACAAAATAAATCGAAAAAAAAATATTATTTTTACTGTACCTAATACAGAAAGTTTATAAATATGTAAAATCAGTGAAAAAGACTTTGTCAAAGGGACGTTATGGTTAAGTTGCACTTTTAAAAACCTATGAAATTCAGTGAAAACAACTTTGTTAAAGGGAAGTTATGTATAAATTGCGCTACTAAAAACCCATGAAATTCAGTGAAAAAAACATTGTTAAAGGGACGTTTTGGTTATATGTGATATTTGTGACGTCATCTTTGATGTCCTGGGTGTTATTCCTAGCAGTGCACAGTGGTGGCGTGAGTTATGGTTGCTTAGCTTACCATAACTTGCCAATTTCGGGGGGTTTTCAGTTTTACTTTGATCCATAACGTCCCTTTTACAACATTTTTTCACTGAATTTCATAGGTTTTTAGTAGCGCAACTTAACCATAACGTCCCTTTAACAAAGATTTTTTCACTGAATATATATATATATATATATATATATATCACAGGGTGACACTAGTCACCCTCTAGTTAAAGTGAAACCTATCATCCATAGGACATGCAAAAATTATATGGCTAATACCCTTTGAGCCATAAGGAACAGCACAAAATGGTGCAATTGAGAGTTGCCATTCGGGCAACCCAGAACTGGAAACTTTAGTGCAAGCCCTTGTTATGGTTGAAAAGATATAAAAGGGTAAAAAAGGGTGTTTTTATCACTTTTCTATTAAGAAAATGTCAAATTTTTGCACAAATGTACAGCCCAAATGGCTATACGGATTTTCACCAAATAAGTAACAAGTCAGGCACAAAGCGCTCTAAGGACATCTTTTGTTAATTTGGCATAAATCCATCCAGTCGTTTTTTTAAAACGTTTTGGGATAAAGCGAGGCACCCCAGTATCCAAAATGTTAGTCAGAACTCCCATGATGCACTGCTGTTGCCAAGGTTTCTGATCTCTGATTTCCATTATGGAAATATCGATTTGAATCTCCATTGGTTTTTTGAGACTTTGGAAACTGCCCTAAAATGATATAAGGGGAGTACATATAGTAGTTTTGAGGCTAGGGAGCATGTAGGGTTGATACGAAAGGATGGTTTGTAAAGGTTTGGAGCATAGGGAAGTTTTAGTATTAATCATTTATTTCAAGCGTTTTGCTGAGATCTACATCTGAAGGTCGAGAAGCAAGAAAAGAGTAAATACTTCAAAAGTATAATATATTGAGATGTGGCAATCTTTGTGATTGCTAGTTAAGGGAAGTTCATTTAAGTTAATCTAGGAAGCAATCCATGTTACCGGGATTGCTTCCTAAATGAACTTAGAATGTGGGGGAGAGGCGTCTTAGGGGCCAATTAGTGTTTTGGGGGTGTTAAATGTGTTCAAAAAGCTTATAATTACTTAATTAGATAATAAAAAAGCATGCAACAAATGACTGAGAGAAGCCAGTTATTGTTTACTATATTCTTTGTTTTGATTGGACAAGCTTTCACATGACTAAACCGTAAAGCTCTCAATTCACTCCTGATGTCAGCAGAGGAGATATCATCATTATCACACCATCCTCTTCTTCGTCAGAGTACCTAATTAGTAATCCCACCTGAACCCCTACATCCCCCTTCCTCCTCCCAGTACTGAATAGTAATCTTAGTTATATGCCACCACATCCCTCTTTCCTATCCCAGCACTGAATAGTAATCTCACCAATACCCCTGCATCCCTTTTCCTCATTCCAGTACTCAATAGTAATCTTACCTTTGCCTCCACATCCCTCTTCCACATCGCAATACCAAATGGTACTCTTACCTTGACTTCCAGATCCTTCTTATTCTTCACAGTCCTCCACTACTCCTACCTCACTCTTCCTCTTCACAGTCCACCACTAATCCCACTTGACTCTTCCTTGTCACAGACCCCCGGTGCCTGCACCTTACCCTACCGTGTCACAGTCCCCTACCACCCACCTCACCTTTCCTCATCACAGTCCACACTACCCCACCTCACTCTTCCTCATCACAGTCCACACCAACCCGACCACACTCTTCATCATCACAGTCCCCGACTACCCCACCTCACTCTTCCTCGTCACAGTCCCCGCGCCCCCATCTCTCTTCCTCATCACAGTCCCCACTAACCCCACCACACTCTTCCTCATCACTGGCTGCCACTACCCCACCTCATTCGACCTCGTCACAGTCCCCCACAATTCATACCAAACTCTTACTAGTCACAGTGTCCAACTACCAACGACTTCACTATTCCTCGTCAAAGTTCCCCAGTACCACCACCTCCCTTTTCCTCATCACATTCCCTGATACACCCACCTCACTCTTCCTTACAAAGTCCCCCACTAACCCCACCACACTCTTCCTCATCACAGTCCGCCAGTACCCCAGCTCACTCTTCCTCATCACACTGCACCACTACTCCCACCTCACTTCTTTGTCACAGTCCTCACTGCCCCACCTCACATTTCCTTGTCACAGTCCCCCACAAACCCCATCTTACTCTTCCACATCACAGTCTCCCACTAACCCATCTCACTCTTCGTCGTCACAGTCATCCGCTACCCCAACCTCACTCTCCCTCAGCAGAGCCCCTGACTATCCCCACCACGCTCTTTCTCATCACTGTCTGTCATTACCCCACCTGACTCTTCCTCGTCACAGTCCCGCACTACCACCACTTCACTACTTCACTATTTCTCATCACAGTACCCCACTACCACCATGCCACTCTTGCTTGTCATGGTACCCCTTTACTACTACATCACTCTTCCTCATCACACTTTCCAACTACCACCACCTCACCATTCCCCATCACAGTCCTCCACTATCACCACCTTGCTCTTCCTCATCATAGTCCCCCACTACCACCACTTCACTAGTCCTCATCAGTCTCCCACTACCAGTATGTCACCCTTCCTTATCACCATACCCCACTACCACCAACTCACTATTCCTCATCACAGTCCCCCACTACCACCTCTTCACTATTCCTCATCACAGTACCCCACTAACCTCACGTTACTCTCACTCATCAGAGTCCCACACTACCACCACATCACCCTTTCTTGTCACAGTACCCCACTACGACCAACTCACTATTCCTCATCACAGCCCCTCACTACCACCACCTCATTCTTCCTCATCACAGATGCCCACTACCACCATGTCACTCTTCCACGTCACAGTACCCCAACTCACTATTCTTTGCCTCAATATCCTACTACCACCAACTCACTCTTCTTCGTCACATCTTCCAATTGCCCCACTTTACACTTCCTCGCCACAATCCCCAACTACCCCACTACAGTTTTCCTTGTCACAGTCCCCCACTAACTCCAGCTCACTCTTACTCATCACAGTAAACCATTTGAAATCCCTTCTTATCTAGTGGACACAAAAAAAGATGAAATACTTGAATCCAATATTGCGTAGATAAAGAACACATATTATTAACATAACGGATCTATTGTTAAGGGAAAAAAAGTCAGAATTATTATAGCATAACAAAACCCTTGAAATTCAGTGAATCATGAAAAGGTTGTCAAATGCTCCTGCATACTGTTGATGAATTGGCATCTTTTGGACTGTTACCCTACTAAATTGATTGTAAATTGTGGGGCATTTTGCTTTAACTTTTCTCAAAAATGAAGAGAAAAAAACACCTCATTTAAAAACAATTCTCAGAGGCATGACATGTGGCTGAATCTAATGGGAACCACATATGTGAATTATAATATAGAAAATATGTGCAGAAGAAGCATTCTGAGTGGTGCACCTGACTGCTCCGCGCACTGGTCACCCTCTGAACTCAGGCCCAGGCTCCTGCATGTCCAGATGCCCTCACACTGTCTACGTGCTCCCCAGCACTTAAGGGTCTGTATCTGTAACCCTACAGTTCCTTCTCCTTGCACTTATGAGCCTCCCACTGACTACACTTCTAGAGTTAACAGCACTTCCCCCATTCCCTCCCCATGGCACTTCTCCCCTTCTCTCTTTCCCGCACTGAATGACACAAGGCCTAGTAAGATCGTTATTTTGTGTTCCCCCTTGTCTTGTCGCACCTAGAAACACTTGTGTACAGGCGCGTTATAAATGCAACATATCATACCTTATCATATCAAGTCTTTGTTACAATCAATTGATCAAGGTGAATTATCATTGGGATTACACAGAAATAGCATGTAATTAATGTTAAACATAATAAAACCAAATGTTTTGGTGAAAAACGAAATTAACTTATTCAAGGGAGCTGCTGTATTTATGCTGACATGTGAAAAGTGAACATACAGACGTATTCAACTTCTATTTTACTATTCTACAAGGAAATGGTGGACAAGCTGTTAACTGCAAAACACATAAGAGGTTTACTACACCTATGAACATGACTATTTATTATTTAAACGTTATAATAAATAAAGTAAAGATTTCTGTTAAATTGGACAGAAAGTCTCATGACAACATTTTACTGTATATCTAAGCTGGGAACTTTGTTTCAACTAAACTGTATGTTTATAGAAGAGTCAGCTTTCTTGAAAACAGGCCCCATTATCAGTGTGACCAATGTGTTTAAAAGGCTAATGCCATCTCTGTATGTAGTAAGGACAAATGCATGTGTGTAAATTATGAAAAAAATATGTCAAAATCCATTCTAAACTCTCAACCTTCATGGTCATATTTTGTAAGCTTACCTGGAAACCACCCGGGTAAGAGATAGTTGAAAGCATCAAAGAAGCAGCTCTCTAGAAAACCCTGACCACTGACTTGGCAGAGCAACAAGATCCCAGGCAGAACGGGTCTGCTCCATTAAAAACAGCCAATGAAAAAGACCTTTTGCTCATTACAAGAGATGTCTCTGTGAATACCCCAGGGCACTAGCAACAAATGTAATTCAAAGCTACATTTACAGTATAAATGTGCACTGAGTAATTCTTTTAAAGAGGACAAGTAAGAATTACTGTTTCAGCTATAACTTTATGGCCATTTGTCCAATTTCAAAAATAAAAAATAGATCTGAATTCTGCAGACTACCCCCCAGTGTTAGGAAAGATTTCCCTTAGGTGCAATTTTCCCTCCATGTATGGACCCCCATACTTTTTGCTTTTGTTTGGCTAATCTAACCTGACTTTTAACAGCCTTCAGGTGAGCTCCCCTGGGCTTCTGCTCATCTGTTGTGGGGAAAATGACACATCCTTCAGACTGTCACTACGACTATGTTGCCATTTCCTGGTAACTTTCATCTATCTGGTAAGTACCTTACAGTACCGTGCATAGGGGTCCTTTTGATTTATGGGCCTAGATACCGTCTAAAGATTGTTTGGTGATTGTGCAAGTTTGCCTAGGATGAACTGGTGGCAGCAGTTTACTTTTATAGTGTTTTAACTTTTGCATTAAACCATATTGCGTTTACTGCTTTTGGCTGTGACCAGTGCTGAAAATGGCTTTGCAATGAAGTCTTTTGTTCTGTTGTTTGCCCATTTTGTCCCTTTGCCTTCCCCCAGGTTGAGCAACCCATGCTTTCCTTATTTGGACATGCAGCCTCCTGTGAAAGCCGCAAGTTTCGTTGGCTCCTGCATGTCACGTGTGCTAGTGCCCAGGAACTGGATTGGGAATGTCCCAATCCACACTACTGGTGCCAGGATGTCGGATGTGGCTGAATGATTGGGACCACCATGGACCGTGATTGGTCCACGCCTGACGTGCATGCAAGAGAGCAGATCCTTTATTGGTTATCCGAGATTTTGGCACAAAGCTAATCTTGGACAAGAGAAGGGGCTCTGCATCCATTTCAGGTTGATCAACTGAAGTTTTCTCCAAACTACAGAAAGAGCCAAGTATCCTGAAATGCTAAAGCAGAACTGCCAGAGATGTGTTGGAAGGTCTGGCCCCCTGAGCCCGCTGTTGTCCCGTCAGACACCTGCTTTTGTATCAATCACAGAAGGCCTAAAAGGACGCTTTGACAATTTGGAGTAGTGAGAACAACTACTCTCGGCACCTCCTGATTACCCTCCAAGAGAGCCTCATCGTAAGTGTTCCTGGGCCACTCAGCGAACAGACCGGCTCGAACCTGGTGTATTGCATAGGAGCGCCTCTGTCCCGAGTTAACACTCACCTGCACTCCCTAGCTATTCCCAAAACTCAAAACTCGCTCTACCTGCAAGGGTAGACCTTCATCGAATAGTGGGGCACTGTTCTTCATCACCTTAAGCCCTTTCCTCAACTGCTACATCTCCCTGAAGAGGACCCGCTTTCTCTCATTACGCACGATTTTGAGTTTTGAACGCACTGAACTGCTCAAGTTAGGGATCGATTCTGAAGAACTGCCTATTGCTATACTTGTGGTAATCTATGCTTCTGTTACAGGCTGTGGCTGTGTTTTCCCCTTTCACCTATTAGGCAAAACATAACTGTATATATGTTAAATAGGGAAAGGTATGTGTGGTAACTGTTTTTTATTACAGTGATTTATTTGTGTTTAATTATAAGGCCTAGAATAAATGTATATGTATTTTTGATATACACTTGTCTAAGAGTATTCTGTGGAGTTTTACTGTATGTACTCATTGTGTGCTTCCAATCACTCTCACCCCTCCTGAGACTTAGGGGGTCATTCCGAGGTTGGAGGTAATGGAAATACGATGCCGTAAAGGATTACCGGCAGCGCATACCGCTCCAGGCTATTACGACCTGAGACTCCGCTATTAGAGGCACCGTTAATAACGGTGCTTCTAATAGCGGCATGGGCACGGGCACTCGGCCATCATACTGGCAATACTGGCATGCCGCTAATGGGAAGAAATCACAAGTCAGGCGGACAAGCAAATACTGGCATCATGAAGGTGCTAATAGGGGATACCGGCATGCCGGTAATGCCGGCATCGCGAACCAACCGTAAAATGCTATGTGCAGTGTTCCCAACTGCCACAGGTGCACAAAATCAGCACAGATGGAGGCAATGGAGTCTGGGCCAGTACAAAAGGAGCACACCCACACACCACACCCCTTCCCACACAAAGATGATTACAAGAGTAGTAGCAATACTGCAGCTGGAGGACATGCTTGCATTGGAACACCAGCAGCATCAACAACAGCAACAGCAGGCACCACAGAGGAGACGCAGGAGGAGAAGGAGGGTGAGACAGGCTCAGCATGCCCCACCAGTGCAGCCAGCGGTACCACGCAGGCAGCCCCCAATCCCTCGCATCAGAGCCAGTCCTTTCAACCTAACCCTGCGCAGATCCACACCCTGTACCGTCTGGACCAGGACACCATCACCACCATTGTGGACATGACACACAACGACATTGTCAGCCTCATTGAAATACGTACTGCCATCCCCCTGTACTGAAGGTAGTGTTGGTGCTCCACTTCCTTGCCACAGGCACCTACCAGCACACAGTGGGGCACATGCATGGCATATCACAACCATTATTTTCTCGCATTCTGAACCAATTGCTGGATGCCCTCCTCAAGCACACAAGGGGCTACATATCCCTACCACGGACTCCCCAGGAGATATTTGATACAAAAGTTGGCTTCCATGCACTGGCAGACATGCCAAATTGTATAGGTGCCCTTGACTGCACCCACGTGGAGTTGGTGGTCCTGCATGCCATGGAGGTGGTGTACCGCATCCGCAAGCAACACCACTCCATCAATGTGCAGATGGTATGCAACGCCAGCAAGATCATCACACATTGTAGTGCCCAATATCCTGGATCAACACATGACTCTATGGTCCCACGGTTCATGGAGCGACATGCTGGACGACGTGCCTGGCTGCTTGGTAAGTTGCATGACAGGCACATGGCACTGAAATGGGGGAGAGATGCACACACCACCATGGTGTCAATGTTGATGTGACAGCACGATGTGCACATCACTAAACACTGTGCCCCAAAGCATCCCAAACAGAACATGACACCCAAATCCCATAGGAATGAAGTATAGTCAACACCTATCACAACATGACAAACAGTAAACCACCCCACATCCCACAACACGTGCACCACTCATCAGCGGACCTCACCCTCCGTAACACCATACCTGTCCGAAACCCTCAGAACAGGCACGAGGAGGACTACAATTGATCCCACATACGTACCCGTGTTGTCATTGAGCAGACCTTTGGCCTGTTGAAGGCACGGTTTCGCTGACTTAGCCGGTCGGGTGGGGCACTCCTCTACAGGCATGAGAAGGTGGCCAAGATTATCATGGCATATGTCGTGCTGCACAACATGTGTATCCGACGGAACGTGCCCCTGCCCTCTGACATTGAACTGCTACCATCTAGTGATGATGAAGGGGATGAAGAAGATGTGGCTGAACATCATTGCGGTGCCGATGCACAGGAGGGACGTGCTGTGCATCAGTCAGTGATTGCACAATATTTCTGACACACATGGCTGCAGACGGTGACATGATAGTTGGATAGAGGGCACTGGGTGTGGGGATACATGTACACTAGGCACTGTATATGAATAAATGACACATACGCAATGATGAATGTCCACTCAACGGGTGTATTGAAAATTACAATGAAAATGAAAGTGTACTAACCCTCCACCACCCTCACCCCTCTCCCGCTCCCTCCACAACTCCCCCACATGCCCTCAACCCCCTGCCCTTCCCCCACAACTCCCCCACACACCCTCAACCCCTTCCCCCTCTCCCTACAACTCCCCCACACACCCTCAACCCCCACCCCGCACAGCTCCCCCACACACCCTCAACCCCCTCCCCCCCACAACTCCCCCACGCACCCTCAACCCCCTACCCCTCCCCCACAACTCCCCCACACATGTCCCAACAAGTGTCTATTTACTTCATCAGGCTGGCCAGTCTACTTCATGCCACTCCCTGCACCTGGTGGCGGTATGTCTGGGCGGCGCAGGGTGCGTGACGACCTGCGGAGTGGGCTTGTCTGTGTTGAGTTGGAGGACGATGGAGTGGCCTCCTGCTCCATTTGGGGGGCCAGACGCTCAGCCTCCAATGCATCAGCAATGCGGCCGAGGACCTGTCGCAGGGCTGATACCTCCTTGCACAGTCTACTTGTGTTTTCAGTAAAGATCTTGCCCAGGGAGGCAGTGTTATCGGAAATGATCTAGCCCAGAGAGGCGGTGTTTTCACGCCACTCCTGCCTTGCTTGGGCATTGTCACTTACAAATTGTTGCACCAGGGCAGTTAGCTCTTCCTGCCCCTGCTACCCGGCCGGTACACCTGTGGAGGGTGCTTAGGTGTCATGTACAATTTCTATCGGATCCCCTATGGGACTCATGGCCCCTTGGTTGAAATCCCCACAAGACTGCTCCGGGATGGTGGCGTGGTCGAAGTCTAATGATGTGAGCTGTGGGGATGGTGCCGGACTTGGTGTGCACGCAGTTTCTAGGGGTCATCCTCCACGGGCACCCACACCTCTTCCTGTGCCTCTTCCTCAGCCAGGAGTGATGTGGCTGCTGCTTCCCCGACTGAACTGGACTCTGCTGAGAGTGTTGCTTCAGGTGTCTCCTGTGCCAGTGTGACTGGTGTTGCGGGTTCTGTCTCGACGGCCCTTGGTGGCACCAGTGCCATCCAGCAATGGTTTCCTCTGTGGTACATGGCGAGCCTTGTGTTGGGCTTTTGAGGTAAAAGGCCTTTTGGCCTCATCTCAGGCCCTCCTCTGGGGTGTGGTTGGCTGTGGGGGTGAGTCCTGCACCTCACTGTCATGGCCTGAGCCTGTGGGGGTCGAAGAGAGGGACGGCATGAGTGATGGTTTGATAAGCATCATGCATACATTTGTATAATTGCTCATATACACAATAGACGGTAATAGGCAGTTGAGTTTGGATGATCACATTGCTCGCTATATGGGTGGGTAATGCAGGCATACATTGGGGTCGCTCATGTTGGGGAAGACGTATGCTATGTGACATGCATATTTGTTGTGGCCTGCATGCAGTGTGACTTATGCCATTAACATCTTAGTGTGGTTTGTGTAAGGTATGGCATTGCCTTGCTGCAGGCATCTGCATGTGTCTGTGCTGCGTGCGACAACTATGCTGGGAATGTGTGTACATTGGGCCATGGCTTGCCTCTTTAGACAGACATATTGTGGACTATCATCAGACTCTGCATTACAGTGTTTTCTTAGGACACTCACCTCCATCCGCAGATGATGTGGCGCCACACTCCATGTCTCCCAAGCCTTCAATGGCCTCCATGCCGATCAGGCTTTTGCATATGTCCTCTCACCGGGACAGCTTTATGGGAGAGCTTGCTCCTCCGCCATTTGACATGGCCTGGCTTCTGTTGGCCAAGAGGATGTTGCGGACTCGCAGGTGCAAGTCATCCCACCTCTTCCTGCAGTCCTTGGTTGTGCAGCGGGTGTTGCCAACCGCGCTTACTTTTTGCGCCACTAGTGCCCAGCTCTCCTTCTTTCTGATTATGGCCTCCCTCTTGAGGCTTTGGGCAAACACGACATCTGCATGTTCTTCCAGGGTCTCTGCGAGCATGGTCAGCTCATCTTCATTAAAGCGCTCCTTGCGCTGGCGGGAGGCGCCCTTTTTAACAGCCTTGGTCATTGTAGTGTTGTTGTGGATTGGATTTCACACACAGCAATATCCTACAGGTCCTGGCTGCTGAGGAAGGCAATGGATTGTGTTTTTAAAGATGGCCGCCATGCTCTTTCCCGTTCCTGTGCGATGACGCTACTTCCGGTTCCACTTATTTACAGTCACCATTATTAGCGGTGACCGCTGATAGCAGTCACCGATAATAGCGGTGACCGCTAGTGCCGTCTTGCTTCATGCCGGTAGTGCAATCTGCACTTTACTTGATGGCGCTAAGGCCCTTTTTAGGGACTTTAGCAGCATGCCGGTAATGTCGTTACCGGCATGGTGCAAAGCTTGCGCCTGCGAGGTCGTAAAAGCCCTCTATTAGCGGACTCTGACCTACACGGACACTGTATTTACTCCATGCCGGTAAGGGCAGTTACTTACCTCAAAACTCGGAATGACCCCCTTAGTCTTGAACACCTGCCAAGCTACCTTGGTTGGTCTGGCTTGTCCATAAGGTTCCCCTGTTCCACTAAACTAGAGTGGCCTCCTAAACCCCTGCCCACCCAGTCAGAGTTTAGAAATCCATCTTAAAACCCAGCACTTTCATATAAAAATGACAGGTTAAAATAAATAATTAATTTGCATATATATTACACTGTTGTGCAAGTCATCACAAAATCATAAAGGAGGTCTTCGGATTCAGAATATTGTTGCAAATCTGAATATGCTAGAAAGGTGATGTCATCTTTTTAGGATGTCAATAAGCAAGCTAAACTCAGTAGAGGATTACATTTGCACAATTATTAACTGCAATAATGTGTAAAAGATCAATGTTATCTCTTAATTGTCTGATAATGCCAATCTATACAAATGTATTAATTTCCTTGATATTTATACATGATGCCTTTCCAACAAGGCCCCCACCGTAGCTATCACAGAAAATAACTAAAGCAAACCTAACCAGACCCATCAGATCGGTCCATGTACACCATCTGATTCAGCCCAAATTTAAACAAGCAAAATCGTCAGGCTCGAGTTTCCCAACAATCGCAGCCAAACAATGGAACTTACTCCTGCCAACCACGTAAGCTGAGCACTCCTACTCTGCCTTTCAGAAATCACAAAATAACATTGCTATTTGCATACGTCTGGAACCTGTAACTGCCTGTAATTCTTAAATGTTGATACTGAATTTACTTGATAAACTGTCTGGCATGTTCATGCTTGCGAGTAACTGGTCATGTAGCAGCGCCTTGAAAGCCTCAGGGCTTAGTGCGCTGTACAAATGGAAAAATAAATACATATGTATAATTGGTTTATTTTACATTGTATCGATTTGTATAATGAATGTGTGAAAGGTTCTATTTTAGCCAGAACACACTATATATTAAAGGAATGTGAATATACATTCCTTGTTAACATCATAGGTTCATACTAGTAATTATAATGGTAATACATTTTCCAGTCAAATTTAATTTTAAATTCTTAAGGTGACAGCTGTCTCTTAGCTTACACATCCCTTTATGACAAAGAGAACACATTAGGTCAATAAAAGCAAAAAAGAGGATCCTAGAGGCTTTGCGTAAGTGCAGGGAACCTGGTACAGGCTCTGCCCAATTCAAAATTGCTATGCCAAATGAAAGTTCATTGGTGGACTTTGCTGGTTAAGTTATTTAAGTTCAAACACACAGGAAGAGAGCAGAGTTTTGAGAAAGCAGCAAAGGAATAGAGCCTGCCAGACAGGAGATAGTGGATTTGTAATCCACCAGGAAGTTGCTGATGGAATATCTCCTAGAGAAGTCTTTTTCCAGATGTGCCTGAATGCATATGCCGTTCCCAAGACAAAACTATATTACCTTAGAGGGATTTTAGAAGTATGTCAAGAGACTAAAAGGAAAAGCCTTTCTGGTGGTGACACCGGATGCCGTGTGAAGTTTCAACGTGCCCTAGTCTTTGAAAGACAACCCAGAAGTGAGCATACCAATCTCAGAGCATTTAGATAAATATCCCAAGAATTAAATATATCCCAGATTGCAATAAAAATAATTTTGGGGGATCCCTGTTTACAAGCTATTTCACTAAAGGGGGACGTGGCCTTTAAATTAAACTTTGTGGAAGCATATTTAAAATAGATTGCACTAGAATACATAATTGCAAAGGCCATCTACGTCCCTCATAGTAAGGAAATAATTAAATTCCCCAGGTTTTAGGAGAAGCAAATTCCATCTAGGTTTGTGAGTACAGTGTACAATATACCTGACAGATTTTCAGGGTCAGATACATTTCTTGACCTGTGAAAACCATAGTTTATGTAAACATAAATCCAAAATAGAGTTTTCTACTCATAAAGTGGAGCAGGAAAGGTTATTATTTTCCCCCTTCAATCCCCACAAAATAATGTCTATTTAAATATACAATGTAATTTTTCTAAAGATCATTGCACAGAACTAGAAGAATTTGCCTTAAGTGCCAATTCAAATGCGTTTTTGTATTCCTCTTCCATTTCAATTTTATAATCTCATGCTTGTGTAACACTTTAATCCATCAAGGTGTTTTTGCTCTCCAAAATAAAAACTACTCAGTAGTGATTACCAGATTTCTCAAGAGGAAAGACTGAGTCATTTCAAAAAGCCTTGTACATGGTGATGATGTAAATACTGTTTGTTAGATCACCATATACTTGCAATACAACTTGTCATTTTGAATGACGATTATTTAGAAAGTACTATGTGAAATACCAGGACCTTATCTATTTCTTATTATGTGTCCATTAAACAGGAAATTAAGTATTTAATTGTGAGTATCCATAGATATTAGAAGATCTAATTTGTGTGTAGAATATTAATTTATATTTGATGTATATATATATATTCAGTGAAAAAACTTTGTTAAAGGGACGTAATGGTTAAGTTGCGCTACTAAAAACCTATGAAATTGATGTCATCAATTACATTTGTGATGTCATCTTTGATGTCCTGGGTGTTAGTGTTAGCAGTGCACGGTGGCGCGAGTTATGGTTGCTTATGTTACCATAACTGCCGAATTTCAGGGGGTTTTCGGTTTTACTTTGAACCATAACGTCCCTTTAACAAAGTTTTTTCCACTGAATTTCATAGGTTTTTAGTAGCGCAACTTAACCATAACGTCCCTTTAACAAAGTTTTTTTACTGAATTTCATAGGTTTATAGTAGCGCAACTTAACCATAGTGTTTTTTTTTACAGATGCTTGACAGACACCTGTTATTTTGTATTTTTTTCTTGTTTTTTTTTCTTACTTTACTCCTAAAATCTTCACATAACCTTCTCCAGAGCAACCCTTACATTCCAAAATAGAAAGGCATTTCCCGTAAAAGATAAAGAAATGCCATCTTCTTTACAATTAACAGCATTACTGGCATCAATATTCTCAATGTTACAGAAGAACATACCAGCTCTAAGCATGAAGGCACACATGCCTCGGTTGATGACACACCTAGCAATGTTTTGCTGAGGACAAAAAACTGAACTATTGTCCCATATTGCCCTAGGTAGTAATCCAGAAAAAATTACTTTCGCATTTGGAAGGATCTTCATTACGGCTTGAACCAAGCGTTCCAAATCAGCCAACAAAGTAGGGGCACTGACGTTGCCCAAATGGAAAGCACCATAGTGCAAAACTACCACATGCGGACTGTTCATCGTGGCCATATCCTCACAAACTTGTACAATTCCCTGTACATTGCAATCAGGCACAGTGCTCCACACCACCTCCACTCCTTTCACATCAAAGTTCTTTGCAACATGCCTGCATTGAGCGTACTGTTGTAAACCATACACAAACATATCTCCAAGCACCAACACCCTGACTTTCTCTACTTCTGCCATCTTCACCACACACAGTGTCTTTCAACACAAATCCACAACCTCGACATCTGATTGGCTGATCCATACAGTCTTCTTTCCATGTTGGATTTCCTGGAAAAACCCGGATGTAGCACGCCCTGTCCACGAACAGCCGCAGTGTCCGCGGACGGCGTCCACTTTACTCTCAGTGCCATTCCCTCATTGCATACAGCTAAGCAATCACACAATACAAATAACGTCCTCAGAACACCCCCATTTTGTGAATTTTCAAACATTTCAGGACAATTATCATTTCATTATTCAACATATTAACATTACAAATATTATACTTTCATCTTGTACTCTGCACACAATGCTATGTTTCTCCATTAGTAGCTCAGTATACTAGATTGAATCCCATAATACAATGCTATTTATATCAATGCATCGTTCAAAGCACTAATAACGGCATGATATTTATTGCAATATCCTTGACACTTTTTTCGCAACATTATAATAAAAATCCCTAGAACACAAATTCCATGAAAAGTACATACACATGTGATGTCATCAGTGATTTCATCAATGACATTTGCGATGTCATCTTTGATGTCCTCGGTGTTAGTCTTAGCAGTGCACGGTGGTGGCGCGAGTTATTTTTCATAGCTTACCATAACTTGCGATTTTCAGGGGTCTTTCGGCTGTACTTAGAACCATAACGTCCCTTAAACAAACTTTTTTTAATATCACGCAAACAATATACAAACATGGCGTGCAAAAACCAACTTCTCACAGATAGCTTTACACAGAATATTCCAAAGTAAGAATTTATGCTCGTTCACAGTGAAGGTCAGCTACTTCCATTTTTTTCTCGGGCCCCGGAGAGGCTCAGGAAGCGGACTATAAGGTTGTATTGTGTTTTGACCTTGACAGACAGAGATTGTGATGAAAGACTTCTCTTGAAGGAGTGTTGCTAAAACGTAAGAGAAGATAAGGATGAAATTTCTGAAACGAACCCACTTTTATATATTATATCACTATGCGAAAGATCGTTCGCACACGCAGAGTCGTATTTTGGGACTGCACTACTGGTAGACAATGGAAATTGCAATTGTACTGTAAGTAACCCTTTAGATTATTTTATACCAAATATAATTACAATAGCGTAGCATTAAAGACCGCTCAAGTTGAACTTGTTTGTTGAAAGTGGCATAATGTTTTCTACCGCGCACTATCACCGCCGAATTGATCCCCTGTCGTTTAGAGGGCTCTGAAAAAGGCAGACGACACAGGGTGGGTTAATAGAAATAATTTAACCGGTCTATAGGCGGTCAAGCGCTCTACTCGCTGTGCCACTTCACTGTAGCCTGTCAAGTGGCACAGCGAGTACAATGCTTACTTTGACATCCGTGCACAGCTTGCTAACGCAAGTTCGAATCCCGGCAAGGCCAAACTCAGCCTTTCATCCTTCTGTGGTCAAAAAATGAGCACCACACACTGTGGTTAATAATAAGCACCGCTTAGATACCTCACGGTTCTTAGCGCTATATGAATGGGAAAATATTATTATTTTATTATTAGCATACTCCGTTGCACCATCTTCGATAGCAAATAGTTTCACGCCCTAATAAATAAAATGATGATTTTTAATGAAGATCGGCTGGTGAGACTAATTTATGTTTTTTAAAACAGGTATGTGGCCCCATTTTGCCTATGTCACGATTTACAGACTCCAGCGGATGGGGTCTTCAACTGCCAGGTGCAGGTCCAAATATGCAACTTCATGACCCTCACCATTTTATGGGACAATCGCCAAGGACCAATATGCCCTTACGCAGTACTAGCAACTACAAACAACATACCAACCAATAGGGTGGTCTAATGGCTCGTTGTTGGAGCAACCTTCCGATTATCAGAGCGACCATTTACTGCTTTCATCATAAACCAACAGCCTATCTACCGCAAAGGAACAACGTGTGGCTCAAAATAAACTTTTGCTGATCGACAGCAGAGACAATAGCAAATCGCTGAATATTCACTAAACATTTCATGTGAAATAAATGTACTTTACCAAATGTACAATCCTGCTGTTTACTTTTAAACCACAGTTTCATATTCCGAATTGTGGCGCACTGAGTTGTAAGCTGATCTAACACCCTCTGTACCGCAAAGGAACATCGCGTGCCTCAACATGAACTTTTGCGGATCGACAACAAAGACAAATGCAAATTGCTGAATATTCTCTAAACATTTGATGTCAAATAAATTTACTTTACAAAATGTACAATCTTGCTGTTTGCTTTTAAATCACTGTTTCATATTCCAAATTGTGGCGCGCTGTGTTGTGACATAATATGTGTTGTCTTCCGGGTTCTGTGTAAAGTCACTTAGGACTGCAGAGGACTGGGCGCATTTGATGACGCACCCTGTAATGTCACGGAGAGAGGCGGGGAATATGAATGCTTTGATAATATCAGGCTTAGGGGCGGGAGATATGATTTAGTGTCTCAAAAGCAAGTCAGCCAGGTCAATAGCACCAGTCATAGGATTATCACATAATGTCGGCGCACACAAGCCGGATTTATTGTTTCTTTAGTGGACAAAAAGTCGGTTGACGCCCATAGGAAATTGTACTATTAGCGGACAAAAGGAGTGGTCTTAAAACACTTTCACCCTGACAACGAACAATACAAACAACGTTCTCAGAACACCCCCATTTTGTGTAATTGCAACCATTTCGGGACACCGCGAGTGTTCTTAGACACATTCAACTAGACAGATTACAATACGGACAGCGTCCTGAGGACACCCCCAGTTTGTGTATTTACTAACAATTAAGTACACCGCGAGTGTTCATAGCTCATTTTTACCTTCCTTGCGAACAAAAATGACACATACTCCGTCCTCTAAACACCCCACCATTTAGTTTATTTACAAAATGTCAGAATAGCCGTGTTCTCCGTGGACAAATCGAACGCAACAAAAACGTCTAGCACATAAAAAAACAAAACATTGAACCTATCTCATACTCCCCCACCCTCCCCAAACACTCTTACACACCAACACACGGCACTAAATACAATTTTTTATCCACATTTCACTGCGCTGTACGCGGTCGACGGCGAATACAAGATGGCGGGCGCCACAGAAAATCTGATGCGCTTCACGCCCCTCGCCGTCCAATCAGCGAACACGTCGCATGTCCGCGGACATGACGCAAGGCCATGGGCCAATCGGGGTGCTGTCCGCAGAGCGAACAGGGAAGTCCGTCCGCGAAGCGAACACAGATATCACACATTTTTTTGCCTTACGTTTTGGTCATTTTATAAAAAACTACTGGACGGATTTACACCAAATTTGCAAAAGCACACTTTCGGGACCAAGCCCCCACTCCTGCCGCAAATTTGGTGTAAATCCGTCCAGCGGTTTGGCCTGTGGCCGTGCGCAAAGTTTTTTCCCATTATGTCTATGGGAAAAAAAAAAGTTTTGGGACCCCCCCTATAACTTTGCCCTCCCTGGACGAATCCTCACCAAACTTTGCAAAAAAATTCAGAGTGACCCAAATACTTTTTTTGCAAAGTATGGTGAGGATTCGTCCAGGGAGAGCGAAGTTATAAGCCGCCCAAAAGTGCTCTTCCTATGGAAACACCAACTTAACCATAACTACATGGCCACTACCGTGGACATGTAATATATTTATATATATGGATGTTGATTATGCAAAATAAGTTGGATATATTATTGTAAATGCAAACTTAAGTGAGACAAGAGTAGGCTGGTTGAATTGTCTTATCTGTAAACAAGCTGCCAGTCTCTAATTGTGAGGACCTTAACGTGGGCCTTGGTCCATGCCCCCCAACATCCTTTACGCAATGCTAATTATTTTTTTAAGTAATGAAGCCGCGGTGGTGCCGTTTCATAGCTTAAACAAAATGGCCACCATGGCTGTAGGGAGAAAGAACTACAAGTATTCCCTTCAGCCTTTCCATGGTGCCCATTGCCATGGAGCAACGATTATGCCTGTAGGTGAGGGACAAGGCAGCTGCAGGTAAAAGAAGCTGGAACCGGAGTTGGGGCGTGGAGGCGGCTGGGGAGGTGAAAATGGTAAGGAGGAAGAGGGTGCAGGCAGTGAGGGTTTGCCTGCCCAAGAGGGAAGAGGGCTGCCTTTGGCATCTGAGGAGGCCCAGAACATGGGCAATACCTTGCAGTATAGCCCACCCCCTGGGCTTCCTGCCTGTCTCCGTTGCTCCATGGCACAACTTCCCCCACCGGCTGCTAATATTTTTGATACAGCCATAACAGCCAGTCTCTTGCCCCAGGCTGTGGGGTGGGATAGTCGTGGTGGTCGTAGACTAGTCAAACATTAGAAATGTACATCTATTCCCTAGCTGTAAGTTATCACAGGGCTATGGCGTACATTAGGAAATAATTATGGCGAATCCATTGCCAACCGTAGATTTATGACTATTCTGGGGCAACAACAGATGTGAAACCACATGCATAGGTTGGCATGACTAGCTTCCGAAACGCAAGAACATCACTTCATCACTGAGAATATCCAGTGTTGCCAAAAACAATGAAGCAGCTTGTCTTTCCCTTTTGCCACTTCAGAGTGACCACAACCAGGGGCATGATTACCTGACTGGATTGGGATACATATTCCCAATTGGGCAATGTCTTTGACACAGTAAAGAGCTACTTTGGAATAGGCTGGCCAGTAGAGCAAACACTTCCATCAGTTATAAAGTAGAGTTGCAATTGAGCTAAATGCCAATGAGAGGATTCTCAAATGAGACAACAAATAAGTCCCTCCCTCAGAGGCCCACATGAGCCTCATTTGTCTCATGCATAAATTGCGTCTAGAGAAAACTTCCAGCCTTTTTTTTAGCATTACAATATTGGTGGCCTGGAATGGACACTAAGGTGGAGAGCCACACAGATTGGTGTGACTGTACAGAGTGTGGCAAAATACTTGCCACAAGACCCAAACCCTTTTGAATGTGCAGTGGAAAGCAGAAATCTGGTGGAAAGTGTGAATGGACCTAGTTGGTCCCCTGGACCATATGCCAAAAAGAGCCAAGATACATGATGGTGCTGGTTCTTATTAACTCCCAAAGGATGGAAGTAAATTTTCCGGATGACGTCACTACCAAGACAGCCATCAAAGTCTTCCAGGAGGTCTGCACCGTTCCCGGGAACATGCTGGAGAATGCACAGTAAAGACGAGAGGTGAAACTGCTGTGGGGGCACAGGCCCACGACATTATATGCACAAAGAGGATTGAATAGAGAATGGATTGGAAGAAACACAGAGATCTCAAAGGAATCGCAGACTGCCCAAGCAGATTTCAAGAGTTAAACATATTAGCCTCTTATTTGGTTCCCAGCCCTCGCCCATCTTTTTCTCTCTGCACTTTAAGGGGGTAGGGTGATGCAGTGACTAGAGGCGGATCTAACGGTCGCCAAGCAGACAAATGGTAACAGGGCCCCTGTCCCAGGCCTCGCCCCTTCCACACAGTACAGGGCCCTTTCCGTTAGGACATCACTCCAGTCTGAGCTGAGTCTTGTGTGCGTTTGTTCTGCCCTTCTTTTACAGCACTAAAAGTTTTGCCTAAAATTGTGAAAGAAGAGCAGAACTGTTTAGGGTGTGCGTTTTTTATTGTGGGGATGGGGAGGCAGGCTACCAGGTATGAGTTATATGTTGGCTGTGTTGGAGGCAGGGCACCAAGTATGGGCCGAGTTTCTTGTCTTATTCTCTAGCACCGCAGTTTCCTTCCCTAGGCACTACACTACAGTCCGAAGGTGTGAAAGGGACTCAATTTCTTGGTGGTCTTTTCTTGTGAAAAGCACCCTGAGCTGGGGACAGTCATGAATGAGAAAGCCTCAATCCATCCCACTCCCCCATCACGACATGCACCGGTGAAGGGGAAGCGCCCACCTTTGGCTGGATGGAGTGTAAACAGGCTGCAGCCTCGTGTAGTGGCGCCTGCACTGATGCACGCCCTGGAGGTGGGGGCTGCCCCAGAGGATGCCCCAGGACAGGGACCGTCCCAGGGCCGGTGAGTCAGAGGCTCGGGCCTGGCTCAGGGTGGAATTCATGGACCGCAGCAGTGCGTATAGCAGCTGCCTGGCTCCCTTGCAGCACACAGGCCGCCATCACATTCTAAGTGATCCGACAGCGGCTGATTTTGCCGCAGCCGGAAAGTTCGCATGAGAAAGGTGCGAACTACCAAACGTTTGCACCTTTCTCATGCGAACACACTTACATGCTACGGGGGCTGCTGGGGTGTCCCCTACAACCCTGCTCACTATACTACAAAGTATAGTGAGCAGGGTGTTGCGGGGGACACCCCTGCAGCCCCTGTTTTTTTTCTTTTTTTTTTTTTCGCGGGTGTGCTGCGCGGTCGTCCCGCGCAACACCCTGCTCACTATACCACACAGTATTTTTTTACTTACCAGCAATGCTACCACCAAAGGTTCAAACTTTTGGTGTTCGAACCTTTGCTGGTAGCACTCTTCGGTCGTATTGTACGGTCGGACCTTTTTTTTCGGTCCGATCATACTATACCCACCATCAGGGGCCCACCTCGTTACTTCTGTGTCTCTATATCTGAGTGTGTTTCTCCATCTTTCTCGTCCTGCCCGCCTTCTTCTCCCTTCCTCTCCATCTCGTTCTTCATCTGTTTCTCTACCATCCTCTCACCTGTGTCCTTCTCTCACCCCATCGCCCTTCCCCTTTACCCACAACGTCCTCTTCCACCCTATGTTCCGTCTTTCTTTCTCTTTACTCACTTTATATAATATTTCTCACTTCCTCTCCCAGCCTCCCTGTCTTTCCTTATATTTCTTTCTCCTTCGTTCTTACCCCTTCATCTCACTTCTCCCTTGCCCCTCTCTATATACCTCACCCCTCTTTCTCATCACTCTTCTCTTGTGACCACACTTAACTCTGCCCATCCAAGGCTCCGCCTCCATGACCCGCCCACTTAGGGCCCTGTGCCATGTGCTCCCCACGGGCGGGGCCCTTTCCCTTAAATCTGCCACTGGCAGTGACGCTGTCCCCTCCCTGCGTCTGCTATGCAGGGGACGTGTTGGGTGCGGAAAGGAGAGAAAATAAACAGGTTGGCCGGAGGCAACAGATTATTAATATTCTTGGGATTCCAGGTTGAGCGGGCATTATTTCTAAAGAATGTAAACAGAGGAAATACAGGGATTTAAACTAATGCACAGCCACAATCGGCCTGTTTTATTCTCCTTCCTACGCCCCCACAGAGATGCATTCTAAAGTCTGGGGCAATCACGTGTCCCCTCGCTCGCGCTGGTTCTCAGCTGCGACGTGCACGAGGGAAGCAGGCCCAGGCGTTGCTCGCGGTCTTCCTTGATCCCTGCCTTTCTCGGCGCCTCATCGCCCTGCGCTATTTCGCAATCCGGCCTACGGGAGGGTTTGCACACTGTGCAGTCCCAGGCAGCCGGTTGAACTGCTGGCGTAGGGCATGGCTGCGTTAGACGACTGCTGATTCCCTGGTCTTGTGACAGGAATTCCTGTATAGTAGGAACTTTTCCAAAGCACTCGGAGCTATTTGCACTTGAACTAACTTGAATTGTTGACGGGCTTTAAATGCTTGCCACCTGCGAGTGAAAAGACAAAAGGGCGTGAATGAAACTGAATATTCATGCGAAACAAATACGATGGTTCAGAAAGATCAGAGAACACGCACATATATACGCACACACAGATAATTCCGGTTTCTAATTCCTTTACCCGTTGTGCTGAAATAACTGAGTTGTCTGTCTGATGTGTCCTTGGATATACTGCTCACTGCCTCACAAGGAATTGACTCGTGCTGAGCTTTCATTTAATAAAAGCAATGCCTTCTGGAAGTTATAGTTTACATTCTCTTTATTGGACGTAAGAAAAGGCAAGTTCAGGGCTCGGACATGGAGTCGTGATTGGTGGCAGCAAGATTCCTCTCTTTTCATTTTCTTGGCCACATCCTTCTTTCTTAGATGACCCTGTGTACCATCTGAATGTCCTGCCTGAAAAACAAAGCTCACTGGGCCTACAGCACGCACAGCCCTGGGACTCTACATGCAAGGATTTAAGCCATCCGAAGCACTGTGACTGGCTCACATATACATTGCCTCCCTTATTCAGTCTCCCGTGGGTGTTCAGCCCAGGCGCGGTAGCCAACGGTCAAAAACAGCAAATAGCAACTCGTTTGGGTCTGATGGGACTGGAAATTGCATAGTGGCAGACACCCTACATGAACCAGGACTTCAACATGCACACCCTTTACCTTACTCCTGCTTCCAGGCATAGCGATCCTTACATCCATCCACTGTCTATTCACCACAGAGCTTCTATTACCTCTCTCGACCAAGGAACTTTGCATTTTTGGGTCTATGTACTGTCTTTTGGTTACTTAAAGACCCATTCTAGCCCACCTTGGAACGTACCCCTGCTTCTTCTTATCCAACCATCCTCCCCTTCCCTTTCTGCTCTCCCACCTACCCCCACTGTCTCCTGGGCTGCCCCCTTTCTACATTGTCTTCACTTGTCTATTTCATCTACTCCTCATTATGCACCTTGATTTCGTTCCATTCCTCATTCTCACGTTTGTCCTTGCCTCCTCACATAGTCTTCAGCCTCACCTCAGTCTAACTGCTGTCTCCCTCTCAAGTCTCCCTCTGTCCTTCCCTTCCCCCTGCAACTGCACTGCTCAAACAAGATGCTCCCATTCTCCCAGGATCTCCATTCTCATCCATCCCTCTCGCCTACCACGCAACACCTGCTCCTCTCCACCACATCCTCTGGAATGCCCAATCCCAATGAACGAGGTCTTCCTACATCACTGATCACTTCGACTCTTATCACACTCAACTTTCACTTCTCTTTATGTCAGAAACCTGTAATCCCTACATGACCAGCCTACCCACTCCTTCCTCTGCTTTCCCCATTGACCACTCTATCGCTGATCACTCCCTTGTTCTCTATAAAATCTTGGTCCCACCACCCTCTACTCCTCCTCTCTCCTCTTCAATGATTGAGAGGAAATTCAGACAGGACTCTCTTGCCTCTTACCTTGATGAGATGAGGACCTCTCTCCCGTCTCTCTCCCCTATTCATGCCTCTTAAATTTACCATGCTTTTTCTGACTTTCACTTTGCATGTGCAACTCATTTGACCAATGCTATTTTGCTTGCATGATCACGCCTTCCCGTCCCTGTCCTCGGCACTGGATCATCCCTGAAAAGCAGTCACTCAAAACAAGCATGTACGGTGACCTATAATTCTGGCACAAATGACAGACCCCTACCCTACTTCTAGCCTATAGAAATACACGTGTTGATCTCTCCTCTGTACTAGGGTTGCCGCCAACCCCGTAACACTGAATCCTGCACCTGACCTCCCGGTGCCACCGGGACATTACAAGTCCCGGTGGCGCTGGAAGTCAAGCACCAGATTTTGTAACTCCCCATTCCCAGAACTATATGAGAGTGGGGAGATGGAAGCAATGGCTCCGTTGCTAACGGTGCCGGGGCTCTTGTGAAGATTCTGCCTACCAGGGCCGTAGCCGGGGTGCAGTGGCCCCGACGCGCAGACTAGTAGTGTGGCGGTCTAGAAACAAGGGTACCAGTAAGCTAACTGTCCATTGCACCCAGTGCCTACTCTTGCTTCTGCTCTTTTTGCCTACTCTCCCCACTCTGATTGAAGCTGCAACCAATCACAGTCAAAACCAGCCAAACTGTGGATCTCTTCAAAGCTTGGCTTAAACTAACTTGTTAAAGAAGGAGCTCCTCCATCATCCCTACCAGCCCCCAACATTCCCTCCAGTGACGCTTAATAATATAATTTTGCATATTTATATAGTACTCCTGTTTAGTTTGAAACACTTGCCCCCTTAAGTTAATGTTAACTTTGTTAGTCATCTGTTTTATTATATATTTTATTCTGTTTGTTTTGTCGTAGGTATATGTCCCGCTTTTTTCACCCTCATAAACTCGCTCACCACGTGTTCTCGTGTTTGTGCTATTGTACAGCGACCTTGTGTGCAAATGCCTTCACTATCTATAAACGTGTTATTGTAAGTTATTTCTGATGGAAATTGACATGCCTCCTGTTTAATTAAATAAAAAATACAAATGTAAATGGACTGATGTATTTGATGTCAACTTGAAGTCACATTTCCGGCCCTACATAGGTTTTGAAGAATGTGATGTATTTTGGGAGTGGTAGTCTTTCTTGAATTTAGTATAACAAATTGAACCCAACTACATGATGCCAATGATTTATAAAAGGAAAGTCCAAGACTGGAAATGGGCTAACCTGGTGTAAGGAGTCATTTCCTAAGACCAGTTAACCTTTTGAATGCCTGTTCCTCAGGGGCCCACTGTGCAGGAGAAACAATGAGGTTTGCCAATGGGTCCTTGGACGTTTATATCTTTATATGTTCTGTAGGTGTCACTGCATAAGAGAATTCTACTTCATAGCAGGATAGGGGGATATTGTAGGTGGTTGTGGGAGTGTAGCGTTAGGTTAGAGGGGTGGCAAGCATGTTGAAGAGGAATAGTGATAACAGAATGCCTTTTAAAATATCTATAAGATTAAGCAGTGGCATAGCACAACATTTGTGGGCCCCTGCGAGCAATCCTCAGGTCCCCCCTCTAAGTTCCTTAACAAAGCATGGGCCACGCCACAATCCGGGCCTGCCCGGGCCCCCAGATGCGCGCAATGTCCACGATGATCATGCTGCTGCAGAGGCACACACTACCCCAGGTGAAAGATGTAAGTATGTTTTTTAATCAAAACTTAAATGTTTCACCTAGTGTAGAAACAAAGAGGGTGGTGCCTGGATGAACATGAGTATGTTCTTACATGGGAAAACTGGCATATATTGGTGGAGTTAGCATGGAAATGTATGAGCACAGCCAGCATGATAATGTTTTTTTATACAGGCAAATACTGCCGGAAAGGCATGTAAATGGCATTGGAAAATGCTTCTGTGCACTTCTGGTGACTTGCATCTATTGGATTATTTCATGAGATACCCTACAAAACAGATTGCAAATGGCCAGGCCTTTTACCCAAGCTTTCACATAAAGTGTGCTGTATAATTCAGCATTTTAACCCATTATTCAAACAAATTTCTCGGTGGGCTGGTGGAAGCATTCCCCAAACCCTCCAAACCTGGTTTGTTGGTTTGGGATCCCTCGCTTGCACTCTGTCGCAATCGCATACTTGTGGCAAATATTTACACCCTCCAATAGAACTCGTTGGTTAATACATATTGGCATGAGGGAGTCAGTGAAATTGATACATTTTTGGACAGTTTAAGATCTTATATTGTGACTTGGATGGGTAATAACCATTGATCCAAGGGAGTGGGAACGGTCGGGAGCGGTGTTCCCTTTATATTATATTATAATAATATATCTTAAATAATCCCTTTTTTATTTTATTTTGTTTACCATTCCACACTGACCATTCTATATAGAGGATGTGCCCATTCATGTCCATGTGCAAGTATAACGTTTTAATAGTAGCCTTAGTTACTAGACACTTAGGGGCCGATTCATGGAACAAACGTGCGCCGAAAATCTACGCGCAAGCAGGCACAAGCAGGCGCAAGCAGGCGCAAGCGGAAAAAAAGAGGCGCACGCGTGCGATTCATGGAAGTCCCTGCGCGTGTCTTCCTCGGGATGTGCGCCAAACCCGTGCATGGCGCACACGTCACTGCAACATCCCGAAAGACGTCCGCGACGCGCACAGTGAAAGCGCACAACCTCTGCGCATACACTAGAAAGTGGACGGAACACGGGGCGTAACGCGCGGAATGGGGAACAACTCGCGAAAACAAGGGCGTAACTGGGGATGTACTGCAGGGAAGCAGACGGAACGCCCACACGCACCCGAACCACACGTATTCATGGAATCGAATAGGGCAAAGCCACGCACAGCGAAAGACACGCACAAGCCCAAACACGTCCGCCACACGAAGGCAGGCGGTAGCGTCCCTGCGCATTACAAAAGTGGCAACATACAGCAATAGTGCTTGTGCAAGCGGGGCACGTGTATTTCGGGGTTGCGCGGGAAGTTACACACGCGATCGGGCCTGGGGGAGCGTGCTATGTGTATTTCAGGGGTTCGCGTGAACTTTTTCACGCGATCGGGCTTGGGGGAGCGTGCTACGTGTATTTCAGGGGTTCGCGTGAATTTTTCACGCGATCGGGCCTGGGGGAGCGTGCTACGTGTATTTCAGGGGTTCGGGTGAATTTTCTCACGCGATTGGGCCTGGGGGAGCGGGCTACGTGTATTTCAGGGGTTCGCGTGAAGTTACTCACGCGATCGGGCCTGGGGGAGCGTGCTACGTGTATTTCAGGGGTTCGCGTGAACTTTTTCACGCGATCGGGCCTGGGGGAGCGGGCTACGTGTATTTCAGGGGTTCGCGTGAAGTTTCTCAGGCGATCGGGCCTGGGGGAGCGGGCTACGTGTATTTCAGGGGTTCGCGTGAAGTATCTCACGCGATCGGGCCTGGGGGAGCGGGGTACCACTCACCATCTGCCTTGCGTGTAGAAGAACGCGTAGCCAACACCCGCTGTGAAGTAATAGCGTGTGAACCCCAACGGATGGAAAACACACGCACCGCACGAAAAGCACGTACAGAGCATAAAGGCACGCGGGATCTCCAAGCCCTGCCAGGGCAACGCCCGTGCGCAAAACGTCACAGACGCGCTTACGCTGTAAGGGCCTTTGGTCCAATGAAATCGCGTACGCGTGCTGACGCACTTACGCGCTAAGGGCCTTTCCTCGATTTTCACGCTGACGTGCAGGATTTTCACGTGCCAAATCACTCTGTATCAAGCTGGCCACGCGAAAACACACGGAAGACCACGCTCCTGCCCAGAAGGCCGAATTACTGCCCCCCAGTGCCCCGAGCAGCCTCCCACGTGCCATCTGCTGCTGCCTGCCTGCCTGCTTGCCTGCTGCCACCGTGCCCTGCCATTTGGTGCCTGCACATCAGCCATCTGCAGGGGTCCAGTTGCTGTGTCCACCCCTGCTGGTACAGAAGACTCCCGACTCGAATAACATCGCTCCACAGCCCAGCCCTAGGTCCCAGTTGCCCACCCACTCCTGCCCCTGGGGTTGCCATGTCGGGCACATCCACATCTGACCCCAGTGGCAACCCCCGGCCTGAGGGGCAGAGGGGCACCAGCTTCACTGCCACCGAAGTTGGTGTCCTGGTGGAGCAAGTCCTGGGGCAGTATGATGCCCTCTTCGGATCGTCCCGCGCCAACAGGGAAGGACGGGATAGGATCTGGGCCGACTGTGTGGTTGCCATCAACGCGGAGGGGGTGGCAACCCGCACCATCCAGAAGGTCAAGAAGCGCTGGGAGGACTTGAGGTCCAGGACCCTCATGAAGGCCCGGCGCCTCGTGGAGGGGGGCCGGGGCCGCATGAGTTCCATCCAGTTGACGGTCCTGGAACGCGCACACCCAGCGCTCCACGCCCAGGTCCTTGAGAGGGAGACCCGTCTGGAGTTGAGCGGTAAGTGGCCAAGCATTGCTATGTGAGACAGGGCATGTTGCAGTGTGCTGGTTGTCTGATACTTGCCTGCATGTGTGACATAGGCCATGTACGCATGTATGTGTGCAGGGACATCATGGGAATGCATGTGCGACCTGTAATGTGTGAACCGCACGGTTGTTGCATGTGTTTGAATGCGACATGGGGAGCCCTGTGCAGATTGCACACATGAGAGCATGGCAGTCTCTGTTCCTGGATATGGGTGGGGGCGAGGGATGGGTGCTGATGCCAGATACATATGTGGTATCCATGTCTGTGTGCCTGACCTGCGTATCTGTGACTTGTGAGTGCCATGGATGCATGACACATGTCTGTGACAATGTACAGATTCACTGATGCAGCCTAGTCATCCTTGTATGCACTGTGATTGGGGTGTACGGGGCCAGATGGATGTGACTGAGGTGAAGTGTGTGCATGTGATAGGCATGACCCATGATGCATGTGAGTCCCATTACATTGTATGATTCGAGAGTCCATTGGACATGCATTGAAATGTCCATGGCACGCACCATGACTGTCACTGTGTGTGTTTTGCCTGGACTGACACATGTGTTGTGGTGTGACATGATGGAAGTGCACTTTGACAGTGGCACTCATCTGCTATTGCTTCCTGTCTAGGGGACCATTGTACAGTACCCTGATGCTTGTGTTCTATGTCTCCCTCTACGCAGCGGCTAGTGAAGGAGAGGGCGGAGACGGCGCTGTGGAGCAAGGCGGCGGGGATGCCCCCACGGCTGCAGCGGAAGGGGTGGGTGAGCCCCCACAGGGGCCTGCTACGGCGGTAGACGGCGAGGAGCCATCCAGGTTGGTGGTTTCCACAGAGGAGGAGGAGGCCGCCACTGAGGCGCACATGGGGCCTGGTGGGGGCATCCCTGCTGGTGCAAGTGGTGCAGTCCAGGGGCAAGGGCAGGAGACAGCACAGGTCACTGTGGAGGGGCCTGTGCATGTCGCTGTCCCTGAACCTGTGGGTGCACCACCTTGCACCAGCAGGGATGCCCCGTCCCAGGCCCGTCCGCAGGTAGAGGTGATGTCCATGTCATTGTCATGATCTCTGCTTCCAAAAGGTCAGGGTTTTCCCAACTCCCTTGGAAGCAGATCCATAACCCAGGTTCCGAGGGCCAACCAGTCCCAATTGGGACCTTTTGGACCCAGTCCTGGCGCCAGTGGCACCAGGCTCATAAATATGCTCAGTCCCAGCGCTGGAAGCGCCGGGCTCATAATGCTTGGGTGGACTTACCTGCAGCAGACCATGCTGATTACTTGCCTGCCAGCTGAGCCTCTGATCCTCTTCTGTTTGGAACTACTTTTCCTGTTGGGTGGGGCAGGAGCCACTCCCTAGATTCAGAACACTGGAACTCTTCTGGAAAGCAGGAACTCTTTTCTTACCAAGGCGTGGCTGTGGAAGGAGACACCTAAGCACTACAGGAGGCTATTTAAACCACACCCGGTGGATGAATCTTGCTTTGCGTTATTCTGCATTCTCAGCAGCAGAACGCTCATCATGTCTTCTGCATCTGATCCTGTGCCTAAGGAAAAAGGCTTACCATTCTGAATCCAGTCTTCAGCAACACCTATAAAGACAAGAAAGAACAGGTTAGCATTACGGTCTTCAGTGACAGCTCTTCACTTACCTGGTAGATCGGCTGCCACCAATGCCTCGCGCTGCATTCCGGCATCTGAAAGACAAAGGCTTACCTACTCTTCGTGCGCTCCGGAGATCTTCACACTGCATTCCGGCATCTGAAAGACAAAAGCTCACCAACTCTTCGCACGCTCCGGAGGCCTTCGGCGCTGCATCCCGCATCTGAAAGACAAAACAAGGTGCGTTTAAAGACATTGGGGAACTTTAATACTCACGTGCCATTACTCCTTTCCACATCTAACCCAGTGGGTATTCCGGCACCCTGCAGCCGCTCCGAACTTGTACCTGCAAAATAAAAGACAGTCAAAGCGCATCGTGAAGCAGGCAACAAGCGCTTACTTACGTGCTTCCAGGCGCTTCTATTCATCACACGGACTCCATCTTCAACTCACTTCAGCCCGTCATCCGTCATCGCCGGAACCTGCAAAACAAGAGACATCATTACTAAAGACTTTAAAGACAATATAATTACTCGAAACTTACCGTTCGTGCAGTAAACGACGGACAGCAGTCCTCCGAAGTCAAGAGGCCTGTGCTACCGATCCAGTGAAGAAACTGGTTACAGCACCCTGCCCCGAGGCAGATGGAGAGCTCGGCAATCACTTACCTAAGACATCTTACTCTTGAAGTCAGGCATACAGTGCACAGAGGTCCAGCCCAAGAGCCAACCGGGTGCTACACATCACCTTTGAAGATACGGTAGTCGCCCAGTCAAGACCGGTGCCTCTGCGAGAATCAGGTGAGCGTTACAGAACGCAAAGCCTACCGCAAAACTCTCGCCCAGGCGCTATGGAAACCTCGGATACTGACCACCTAGCCCGGTTACTTGGGGAACTAAGGGCGGAAGTGCATGCAGCTCGTCAGGAAACGAATGCTCTAAGAAGGGAACTAATTATTTCCAAGGAGAGAACAGACGGTCTTGCTAGACAATTGCTACAGTCACAAGCCGGACAAACCCCGTTACCCGCATCAGGGGCAAATCTTCCTTCAACATCCTCTATGAATCCAGTGCAGATCAACCTACCTGGGTATGTACCTCTGGCTCCGCCCGAACGATTTTCTGGTGACCCAAAGAGGTTTGCAGTATTTATCAATCAGTGCCGGTTGCACTTCTTATGCCGGCCAGCAGCCTTTCCAACTGATCAAGCTAAAGTAGCTTTTGTACTTTCGTACCTTAGTGGCAATGCGGCAGACTGGTCGATCCCTCTAGTTAATCAAGATGATCCGGTTCTCCATGATTTTCAAGCCTTTCAGCTTAGTATGGAAAAACTGTTCGCAAGACATTCACAGGGGCAGGCCTTGGACAATGAGCTTCTTTCGTTGCGACAGGGTAATCAAGACCTTTTGGCTTATATTGCATCTTTCAATAGACTAATAGTGGAAACTCAATGGCCTGAGGACAAAAGGATTACGCTGTTTTATAGAGGTCTACGTGGAGAGCTCAAAGACGTTTTAGCCCAAGTAGTGAATCCCCCACAAGACTGTTCGGATTATATAGACTTGGTCGTTCAAATAGATCATAGACTGCAGAACAGGAAGGCCGACCGTTCCAAGTTTGATGCTCGAGTATTTTCCAAACCGCCAACTCCTTCCAAAGGAGTAGACTCCGGGGAACCCATGCAAATAGGGGGTCTGAAAGGTCCTCTAACACAAAAGGAGCGGGAAAGGAGAAAACAGTTGCAATTATGCCTATATTGCGGAAACTCACGGCACTTTCTTCGAGACTGTCCGGTGAAACCTGCCAAGAAGGCAGTAGGAGCTGCAGTTACCAAAGTTACAAACTCTGAGCAGGGAAACGACCTCGCCCGACAAGAATAGAGGTCCTCTTGCCGAGCGTGAAAACCAGTTCCGTGACCTCGCATTTCGTGATACCTATGTTCCTCATTAGCCCTGATAACCCGGATCGATTACATGCAATTGAAGCTTACGTTGATAGCGGTGCCATCGGCAATTATGTGGATCATGAAATGGTTTTGAGGATGAATCTAACTCTTTGTCCCAAGGATGTAAAGGACGTCATTACTACAGTGGATGGTACGGAGATAGGCTCCGGGCCTGTAACGCATACCACTCAAGAGGTGACGCTAGTAAGTCAAGATGGACACCATGAGAAGATCGTGTTCGATGTGATCAAGGCCCCTCAGTTTCAGATTATTCTAGGAATACCTTGGTTAGAGAAACACAATCCTCTGATCGATTGGCGAGCAAGAACGGTCCAGTTTCCAGAATGTGTCTCTACTTGTCACCCTCCACCTGGTGTTGCACTGGCAGCAATTTCTTCAGAGACTCCCCAGTTACCTCCCGAATACCTTGAATACCAAGATGTTTTCCGGAAGGATCAGGCTAACACTCTACCTCCTCATAGGTCTTATGACTGCCAGATAGACCTGATACCTGGATCTACTCCTCCTTGTAGTAGAATTTATGCCCTCACTGAGCCTGAGAACCTTCACCTTCGACAATACCTGGATCAATACCTGGCGAATGGGTTTATTCGTCCTTCCAAGTCCCCTGCTTCTTCAGCTTTGTTCTTCGTTCCAAAAAAGGAAGGAGACCTTAGAACTTGTATCGATTATCGCTCCCTGAACCAGATCACCGTTAAGAATAGATATCCGTTACCTTTGATCCCTGAACTCCTGGACCAAGTCAGAAAAGCATGCATATATACAAAGCTGGATTTTAGAGGAGCTTACCACTTGGTACGAGTAAAAGAGGGCGATGAATGGAAGACGGCCTTCCGCACCAAGTATGGGCTATTTGAATATCAGGTCATGCCCTTCGGACTTTGCAATGCCCCGGCCGCCTTTCAATATTTTATGAACGATGTCCTCAGAGAGCTCATAGATGTGTGTGTTGTTGTTTACATTGACGACATCCTCGTTTATTCTTCATCGGAATCTGAACATCGAAAACACGTGAAAATGGTCCTCGAAAGATTGCGTCAACAAAAACTTTTCGCTAAGTTGGAAAAATGTGTTTTCAACGTGACTGAAGTTGAATTCTTGGGATTCATATTATCACCTGGCGGAGTACGTATGGATTCAAAGAAGGTCGATGCAGTTCTCAAATGGCCATCACCATCCTCCGTAAAAGGTGTGCAAAGCATGTTAGGCTTTGCTAACTTTTACCGCAGGTTTATCCCCGAATTCTCTCGAATAGTCCAGCCCATCACTGCCTTGTTAAAGAAAAACAAACGTTTTGAATGGTCTACCGAGGCGGAACAAGCTTTCCAGGATTTGAAGACTAAATTTATCTCTGCACCAATCTTAAAACACCCTCGCCCCGAACTCCCCTACATCGTGGAAACTGATGCTTCAAGCCTTGCCATGGGGGAAGTTCTATCACAAAAGGAGCCGGTAACCAATCATTTGCATCCCGTGGCATTTTGGTCCCACAAATTCTCGCCTCCTGAAATCAATTACACGATTACTGACAAGGAACTTCTGGCTATCAAGTCTGCCTTTAAGGCTTGGCGGCATTATCTGCTGGGGGCCCGACACACCGTTACTGTGATTACGGATCACCGAAACCTGCAATATTTGAAAACCGCAAAAGCCCAATCCTCTAGACAACTCCGTTGGGCATTATTCTTTGCCGAGTTTGACTTCATAATTACCTATCGACCTGGTACAAAGAACGGTAAAGCTGATGCCCTTTCTCGGATGGGAGTGGAAGAACACTTAATCAACCCTAAACCTGTACCAATCATTCCCGAACAAAGAATTCTGGGTGTAATCGCCACAGAATCCATAGAGGAAGTTAAGGATAAAGCCAGGCAACTTGTAACTCCAGCAGACATACAGAATTGGCATCTGCAGGGAAAGGACTTTGCAGTAAAGGACAACTTATTGTATTTCCAAGAACGATTATACCTACCCAGCACAGATTTACAGAAAAAAGTAATCTCCTGTTATCACGATTCTTTAATGGAAGGTCATCCCGGTATGGCCAAGACCTCAGAAAAGATCAAGCGCTACTTCTGGTGGCCGTCTTGGAAAAAAGATATCAGAGACTTTATAATGTCCTGTGGAGTATGCGCCCAAAACAAGAGTCAAAAGGAAAGACCAGCAGGCCTCTTACGCCCTATTGACATCCCACCTCGCCCTTGGCATACGCTTTCTATGGACTTCATCACCGATCTACCTCCATGCTCCGGATACAATACGATTCTAGTAATCGTGGACTTATTCTCCAAGATGGCGCATTTCATTCCGCTCAAAGGCTTGCCAACAGCAGCAACTCTGGCCCGAGAATTTCTCGAAAACATCGTCAGACTACACGGTTTTCCTTTGGTTCTAATTTCGGATCGAGGTAGTCAATTTATTTCTCATTTTTGGCGAAGTTGCTGTCGGTCGGCTCAAATTGATGTGAGACTATCGACCAGTCACCACCCTCAGACCGACGGACAAACCGAGAGGACCAATCAAACTCTGGAACAGTATTTACGCTGCATGCTGCAACAAACTGAAAAAACTTGGAAAGACATCCTTTGGATAGCCGAATATGCCTACAATAACTCTGTCCATTCGGGAACTGGGAAAACACCGTTTTTTCTTTTGTACGGCAGTCACCCTCGAACCTCGGAGTTGGATCCCCTCCAAGATCTTGAAACACCAGCAGTAGACTACCTGCATTCTACAATCACCCAAGCCTTTAAGGAAGCTGTTTCTCACCTTCAAAGGGCTAAAGAACAATACAAGAAAGGAGCAGATCAACATCGGAAGGAAGCCCCTCAATATCAAGTAGGGGACCAAGTCTGGTTATCCACCAAATATCTACCTCTAAAAGGGCCACGCACATTCAACCCAAGATACCTTGGTCCCTATTCCATCACTACCATAATAAACCCAGTAGCGGTCAAGTTGGACTTGCCCCCGCACATGAAGATACATCCGGTCTTCCACGTCTCTCTATTAAAACCCGTGCAACCTCAAACCCGACTAACTAAATCTCCAAAACCCATCCTAGTTGATGGAGAACTCGAGTTTGAAGTCAAAAGCATTCTGGACTCCAAGATCTCCAAATCTAAACTATTTTACCTAATTGACTGCAAAGGCTATGGCCCCCAAGAGAGATCCTGGGAACCTGCTGAATATGTCCACGCTCCTCGCCTAATCAAAAGATTTCACCGAACATTTCCTGACAAGCCAAAACCCCCGGAGAAGCCCGGTTTGGGAGGGGCCTTGAGGGGGGTACTGTCATGATCTCTGCTTCCAAAAGGTCAGGGTTTTCCCAACTCCCTTGGAAGCAGATCCATAACCCAGGTTCCGAGGGCCAACCAGTCCCAATTGGGACCTTTTGGACCCAGTCCTGGCGCCAGTGGCACCAGGCTCATAAATATGCCCAGTCCCAGCGCTGGAAGCGCCGGGCTCATAATGCTTGGGTGGACTTACCTGCAGCAGACCATGCTGCTTACTTGCCTGCCAGCTGAGCCTCTGATCCTCTTCTGTTTGGAACTACTTTTCCTGTTGGGTGGGGCAGGAGCCACTCCCTAGATTCACAACACTGGAACTCTTCTGGAAAGCAGGAACTCTTTTCTTACCAAGGCGTGGCTGTGGAAGGAGACACCTAAGCACTACAGGAGGCTATTTAAACCACACCCGGTGGATGAATCTTGCTTTGCGTTATTCTGCATTCTCAGCAGCAGAACGCTCATTGTGTCTTCTGCATCTGATCCTGTGCCTAAGGAAAAAGGCTTAACATTCTGAATCCAGTCTTCAGCAACACCTATAAAGACAAGAAAGAACAGGTTAGCATTACGGTCTTCAGTGACAGCTCTTCACTTACCTGGTCCATCGGCTGCCACCAATGCCTCGCGCTGCATTCCGGCATCTGAAAGACAAAGGCTTACCTACTCTTCGTGCGCTCCGGAGATCTTCACACTGCATTCCGGCATCTGAAAGACAAAAGCTCACCAACTCTTTGCACGCTCCGGAGGCCTTCGGCGCTGCATCCCGCATCTGAAAGACAAAACAAGGTGCGTTTAAAGACATTGGGGAACTTTAATACTCACGTGCCATTACTCCTTTCCACATCTAACCCAGTGGGTATTCCGGCACTCTGCAGCCGCTCCGAACTTGTACCTGCAAAATAAAAGACAGTCAAAGCGCATCGTGAAGCAGGCAACAAGCGCTTACTTACGTGCTTCCAGGCGCTTCTATTCATCACACGGACTCCATCTTCAACTCACTTCAGCCCGTCATCCGCCATCGCCGGAACCTGCAAAACAAGAGACATCATTACTAAAGACTTTAAAGACTATAGAATTACTCGAAACTTACCGTTCGTGCAGTAAACGACGGACAGCAGTCCTCTGAAGTCAAGAGGCCTGTGCTACCGATCCAGTGAAGAAACTGGTTACAGCACCCTGCCCCGAGGCAGATGGAGAGCTCGGCATTCACTTACCTAAGACATCTTACTCTTGAAGTCAGGCATACAGTGCACAGAGGTCCAGCCCAAGAGCCAACCGGGTGCTACACATCACCTTTGAATATACGGTAGTCGCCCAGTCAAGACCGGCGCCTCTGCGAGAATCAGGTGAGCGTTACAGTCATCTGACTCCCCTCCACCTGCGGACGAGGGGACCCCTGGCCGTGTGGAGAAGGTCCTGATTGGGGTCGCGATGCGCACGGCTGTGATTCGTGATGCCGTGCGTGCTTCCCAGGAGGAGCACGCACGTCATCACGAAGAGCACCGTGCCGACGTGGCCCAATTGGGATCGGCCATGTTCGGGGGTTTCCTGCATGTGTCGGCCAATCTGGCGGCCCTCTCCTCCTCTGTGGAGACTATACGCCAGTCGTTCTCCTTGCCGTCTTCCGGCCCAGATGCCACCAGGGCCCCCTGACCAATGCAGCCAGCTCGGTGGGGATCCCATCCCTGCCACAGTCGGGAGTCAGAGGTCCAGCAGGGGTGGACAACACAGCAACTGGACCCCAGCAGATGGAGGATGTGACGGCATCATCGGGCAGGGCACGTGCACGACGGCGTCGGTGGTTTCCATCATCCTGGATGCCGTCGTGCTGGCAGAGGCAGTGGCGTCGGAGGCAGCAGCAGGCTCGACGTGGGAGGCATCATGGCTCCGGGCCATCAAGATCAGAGGGGCAGGCATCGGCCGGAGGGCAGGAGAACCCTGGGATGGTAGTGTCTTCCGTGTGGGAGCAGTTGGTCCAGCGGATAGGTGCGGAGCGGCAGCGGGCGGAAGAGGAGCGGCTCACCATGGTCAGGGCGGAGTTCTCCATGCGTCGGGCGTTGAGGCGGGCCGAGTGCCTCGAGGAAGCTCGCAGGGAGTTTGAGGTGAACATGGGGTTATCCCTGCGAGTCCTCGTGGCCAGGACAGAGTCCCGCCTCCAGGACATCGACATGGAGTTCGATGATGCCCTGGCCGGCAACATCAAAGAGTGAGCCGCAGGACTTGCCCGCTGCCATTGTATATAGTTATATAGTTAGTGGTAGGTTTCCTTTAAATTATTTTTTTTTTTATTTGGTTGCGATTGGACAATGCGCCACTTTTTTGTATATAGTTCAGTTTTTAGTTAGTTGACATAGTTAGGTTTCATTTGGTTGGGCTCATGGACCCGGGATTGTCTTGTATATAGTTCTTCTATGGATTTTTTGATTTTTTGGATTTTTTTCATGGACATTCATCTTCTTTTTGTTGTTTTGCTTTGAGGTTTTTCTAACTTCATTTCCATTCTAGTTGATTTTCAATACATTTTTATTTTCATCCTTCAATGGGTCGTATCATCTCATTACTTTCATGCATGTCATGTTGGGTGTTTTAACATTCACTTGCAGCCATTGTGTGTGACAGACATGTGTTCATTTGCATTATTTACATTGGGTGTGTAACATGTAATTGCCTTTGATATGTGGGTGGATGTGATAGTTGGTTGGGCCTTTTGGCAGGGGAGGATGGCCATTACGGACATGATTGGGGATTGTGGGGACCCAGGTGCAGGGGGGCATGGATGGGACATGGGCGAGGGCCTGGTGGAGGGTGCCCCACAATGCTGGGGGGTGGGGGTGGTGGGGGACATGAGTTGGACATGGGTGGGGGCCTGCTGGCAGGTGCCCCACAGTGCTGGGGGGTGGGGGTGGTGGGGGACATGAGTTGGACATGGGTGGGGGCCTGCTGGCAGGTGCCCACAGTGCTGGGGGGTGGGGGTGGTGGGGGACATGAGTTGGACATGGGTGGGGGCCTGCTGGCAGGTGCCCCACAGTGCTGGGGGGTGGGGGTGGTGGGGGACATGAGTTGGACAAGGGTGGGGGCCTGCTGGCAGGTGCCCCACAGTGCTGGGGGGTGGGGGTGGTGGGGGACATGAGTTGGTGTTCATTAGTTCAAGGAGACATGTGCCTTTGCTGGGGGGCATGCCCATGTTGGGTGGGCTGCCTGCGGGACATGACCAGGGATGCAGGGTAGTCCCCTGTGGTGTGGGCTGCCTGCAGGGGCCGTGGAGGGTGTACAGGGAACACCTGGGAGGACCCACACTGTCAAATCACATGTAGGACTCCCCGGCACCCCTGAAATACACGTACCCTGCTGAAATCGCGTGTAAAACTTCCCGCGCACCCCTGAAATACACGTACCCTGCTGAAATTGCGTGTAAAACTTCCCGCGCACCCCTGAAATACACGTACCCTGCTGAAATCGCGTGTAAAACTTCCCGCGCACCCCTGAAATACACGTACCCTGCTGAAATTGCGTGTAAAACTTCCCGCGCACCCCTGAAATACACGTACCCTGCTGAAATCGCGTGTAAAACTTCCCGCGCACCCCTGAAATACACGTACCCTGCTGAAATCGCGTGTAAAACTTCCCGCGCACCCCTGAAATACACGCGCCCAGGCTATTCGCGTGTGGAACTTCCCGCGCACCCCTGAAATACACGCGCCCAGGCTATTCGCGTGTGGAACTTCCCGCGCACCCCTGAAATACACGCGCCCAGGCTATTCGCGTGTGGAACTTCCCGCGCACCCATGAAATACACGCGCCCAGGCTATTCGCGTGTGGAACTTCCCGCGCACCCCTGAAATACACGCGCCTAGGCTATTCGCGTGTGGAACTTCCCGCGCACCCCTGAAATACACGCGCCCAGGCTATTCGCGTGTGGAACTTCCCGCGCACCCCTGAAATACACGCGCCCAGGCTATTCGCGTGTGGAACTTCCCGCGCACCCATGAAATACACGCGCCCAGGCTATTCGCATGTGGAACTTCCCGCGCACCCCTGAAATACACGCGCCCAGGCTATTCGCGTGTGGAACTTCCCGCGCACCCCTGAAATACGCGTACCCTGCTCGCAAGGGGCCAATCGCGTGAGGTACTTCCCGCGCACCCCAGTGATACACGTAGCCCGCTTGCTGTGCTGGTACAGGGTTAGCGCAGCCCTTTGCGCTGGATTGGGTATGTTGATGGCTTTTCCCTGCGCGGGAGGCGTTCTTGGGGGCGTAACTGGCGCTCCTGCAGGGTCGCTGCGCCACTGTACGCCACGGCTGGTTTTGGTGGCTGGAATCCATGAATACGCTGTGCGCGGAAATGGATTTCAGTGCACGCAGCTGGCGCAGGGATTCGCACGCGCACACTGTGCGCCAGCCGCGTGCGCCACTTGTGCGCTGAATTCTATGAATTACCCCCTTAGACTATTGGAATACCCTGGCCGCAAAACTTGTCACATGTTGCAATATGCTTCCACCTACCTTTTCCCCTGCTGAGACCACCGTTCCACTACTTTTTTCGGTAAACTTCTACCACGGGTAATAACTGTAATGGACATGTGGTAATATTGGGAGATATGAATTCTTCCTGCCCATCTGATGATAACTGAAAGGCCGCTCACCCATTTGTATTATCAGACAGACTTTGTATTATCAGACAGACTTTCCCAGAAGAAGGCTTGCAATGGGGCAAAATGGCTTCCTCGTATGCGTTCTTTGGTTTGCTGAAGCTAAATGGAGCTGTTAACGGGGACGTCCCCAGAAATTATGCATGGCTCAGAGGTGAATTCATGTCCACTTTGGACCACATTTTCTTGGATGAGTTTCTTTTTATTAGATGCATCGAAATGACTGTGGAACGTACCCCATGAAGTGACCATTGCATGCTGAAGTGTTTGATGGATTTGCAATTAAATGATCAAAAGGAATCATATTCACACAATACAAATGTGAACACAGGGGGAAATAGAATGTATTGGTCTGGTAAAGCTATTTGTAGATTTAATGACAAGATAGATAATTTATTGCACTACTCTTCTTCTGAGTGTAATATGCGCAAGTTTAACATTGATAATATGGAGGACGTGCTGACAAATAATTTGAATGACTTGGTGGATAGGCGCCCTTTCAAAAATGGCATTACGAAGAGAACGAAGCAGTTCACTCATGTATATGATCCTACACTAGCCAAGAAAAAAGAAATGAGGGCATCTATTAGGTATATCAAAAAACTAAAATGAGTTGGTGATATTAATAGAATACAAATTGCTAGAATTATACAGTGTGCTAAGAAGTGGGCCAAGAGACAAAGGGAGCGTCTTTTACAGAATGACTGAGAACGTACGCGTACGAGTCTGAAATCTAATAAAATAGGACATTTCTAGAGACTGGTAAACTCCTTGAAAAATGGCCATGTAGAAGTTAACGCAGTCAAAGGTTCAGTATGGGTTAATCCTTTTAAAATCTTATATGCTGACAATAAAGTTAACCCCACTCTATTGTGCAGCTCGGAGCAGTTCAATAATTAATCAGAAGTAATAACTTTTGAACCAGACTTGATCCTAGATATCATTCATGCATCTAGTCACCTGTGCGCCCCCAGTCCTGATAACGTATCTAATAAAAGATTTAAGCGGAATCCTTGTTGTTGTGCCACTGATTTGTCATTGCCTTTTCCAAATATAAAAGAACGAGGTTGTTATCCATCCTCATGGGAAACCTCCTATATCATTACTATTTACAAGAGGGGACCTCGGTCGGATCCTAAGAACTACTGCCCTATAAAGAATTTAGATGTGGATAGCAAGATCTCTGCATCAATTTTATTGCAACACCTTGAGGTTTGGGCTGCGAAAATAAGACAACGGAACAGGTGTCAAACAGGGTTCCATAAACAAGAATGCACAAACCCTAATGGATTTATATTAAGATGTTGCCAAGAATTAACTTTGAGCAGGCGCTATGAGGCAATTCATGTAGCAACAATTGATCTTTCGTCTGCTTTCAACCTTGTGAGCAGGAATCTTTTATGGCAGAAGCTTTTCAAATGGGGTATTACAACAGGGCTCCTAAAATGAATTATTAGTTTGCATGAGTCTACATATGTTCAGGGGATGCTGAATAACACCGGAACACTATCACGTACAATCTGCACAAACAATTGTCTAAGACAGGGGTGCATTCTTGCCCCCTGTCTTTTTAAATTACATGTAACATATGTCGGGGAAGAAATAGAGAAGGGTGTATTTGTTTCTCCAAAACGAGGACACTTAAAGCTCATATGCTTGGCATATGCTCATGATTGTATATTGATGGAGCGCACTGTAGTGGGATTTCATCATTTGCTGACCCCATGTGTTGGCTATGCATCTGCTAACTTTTCAAACATGAATGCAAAGGAAAATAAAGTGATTACATGTATGGCCAATAGGAAGATCAGAAGCCATCGGATTGTTAATGGGGCCCCACTTGAAAAGGTTGAAGATCTTATATATTTGGATTTTTCTGTTTTGAGTGTCCTGAATAAACACCATGTTAAGGACATTTTAGACATATATGTGAGCCCTGGTTTCCCAAATGTTACATATTAAAAATACATACTGCAAGTATTCATTAATTATGTTGATTACATATTATGCTAGGAAGGCCATACCTAAATGAATCAATGGTATAGAAACATTTCCGGATCGGACAATGGAAATTTTGGAACAAATTGAACGTATAATTTGGGGTAAGGTTTTGGGAATATCAAATGCAATTCCTGTTGCTACTATTAGATATGAGCTTGGCATACATTAATTAAAGGCCAGGGGACAAGGGAAAGTGTTATCCTTTTATTACACATTATTAGACCCATGCCCACAATCGTTGTATACAGATGTGAACTCTGTAATGGCATCAAGAAAAGAAACGGTGTTGAATGACTTTGCAGACTCTTGTGATGAAGTCTTATTTAGTAAAATATCGGTAAAACCAAGAAGGTTTTTGTCGGGTGATCCATGAAAAGTTAAAAAAGCGCTTTACAGATTGGATTGGTGCACAACGATAGACCAGTTCCATAGCTACGCAAGTCATCATTATTTAAAACATGAGAATAAGAGCATAGGAACTCTTTCCTCCCATTGGAGAATTGTCCCTTGTCCCATTGCCCAGCGTGATTATACCCAGTTTCGTTGGAGCTTATATCAAACCAGGGAAATTTTGTTAAGACGTACGGAAAATGGCCTTGAAAATGCTTTTTGTAGATTCTGGGGGGTGAAGGAAGAAGTAGAAACTCTTAAGCATTTGCTTATATATTGTGTCCATTTGAAATGGAAACAAGTGTTTTTTTGGGCACTTATTTGAAACGATGGGCGTCTATGGACAATTATTGTTTTTTGGAAGAGCTGTCTAAGTGGCACTCCGGACACACTTGCTCTAGCTGTGTTGGGTTTTCTGAATAGCCTGTGTCTGGAAGTGGAGAATACGGAACCATGAGAAAGCCAATATTAAAAATAGAAAGGCGTTTAATCTGTTTTATGACAATGCTGGACATTCATTTAGGAATTTCTGGCCTTGATTGTGCATTTGTATTATTTATATTCTGTGGGAAACATTTTTAGCATGCATTGTGATTTGATAATTAATATTTTTGTATGCTAATTTGATTGTTTTTAAATTTGTGATTTTGTATGTTTGTTAAGGTTGAACAGGTTTTCACCAATAAACAAAAAAATATATATATTCTACAGGTCCACCATGCGATACACGCATCACAGTACGGTATGCCATTGTTAATCACCACGTGATACCTACAGCACAGTAAAGCATGCCATTGTTAGCCACCATGCAATACCCACAGCACAGTACAGCATGCGATTGTTAGCTACCACGCAATACCATACAGCATTCCATTGCTAGCCCCTATGTGATACCTATAGCACAATACAGCATGCCATTGTTAGCCACCATGCAATACCCACAGCACGGTACAGCATCCCATTGTTAGCTACCCCGCAATACTGTACAGCATTCCTTGTTAGCCACTACGTGATACCTACAGCACAGTACAGCATGCCATTGTTGGCCACCATGCAATACCGACAGCACAGTACAGTAGGAGAGGAAATATAAGGTGGGACACATAGCGTGTGGGTGTTTGGTTATTTACACACCCATTGTCTACACATGGCCATGCTAATCCTTACGGCCATTCTCACCCTCTTTCCCCAAAACACATCCCTCTGGGCACTCTTTGAGCTGGCTCTATCAAGTAATAACCTCAAACTTTCCTTGTCAGTGTTACTTCTTAGTAGTCTGGTGAGATGAAAGGGCTTTGTTGCAGCTGTAAATGCAGTGCTGGTGTAATAAAAATGTCTTACCCTGGTGTACCCTCAGGCACTTGATCCATAGCTGTTGCTTACACTGAAATCCCCTTAAAGAGGTATTGACCAAGCCAACAGTTTTGGCTTTTGTGAGGGCATCTGATAGACATTTGCTGGGCACTGCTATCCTATGCCTAGGGAATCCGACTATTTCTGCGTGTTGTGTTTTTATGGCCAGGTAGGAACAGAATAGCAGTGTCTGGAACATGCTCATCCCATTGCTACACAAAAGCCAAAACTGTTGGCTTTGCCAATGCTTGTTAGGATTATCTCTGCCAGATGTTCGATTTTCCCCCTGGTAGTCCATGATCAGGATGATGTTAACGCTGTTTGCTCTGTTTACTTGCTAAATAAATATGTTCACTCACTTACTGACCCCCTTCAGCCCACCCCTTCACAGTCAGTCCCCCCCCCAGCAGAATCTGTGCAGACTCCATACAGCGACTGAGAGTTACAGACAGGCAGGGGGCCCAACCACTCGATGTATATAATGCGTCATGAGGTTGTCGATCACTTCCAGAATTCAGATGAGGAGAAGGAAACGCCCCCCGAACCCCCCGCCCCAGGGTTAGTACCCACCCATCCTCCTGTAGACCCACCAGAGAGGTTGCGGGCAGAGCGCCGCGTGGTGCTCTCTCTGCGTCCATCATTACTTGCGTGTATGCGAGAGGCTGGACTGCAGTCACCCATTGGTATGCAGGGGCCATGCTGTTTATCATCCGCAGTTGTTATCATATGATGTGGTTGTCATGGATTCAGCCGGATATTTATATATTTATCAATGTCCTGCGTCTATAAACCACTTCCCCTGAAGCCTTGAACAAATATTTCAGGGAAAAAGTTTCCGAAAGTATGCAGGATAGAGGAAGAAAAAATGGACCTTAATGAAGAATGAATAGGAAGAGTAACTGAGCTGGATATTCTTAACATGTGAAGTTTCAGAAGGAAGCTCGAACATGCTGCGCTCATTATAAGAAGGGTGGAGTCCTGAATTAAAAAAATACAATGTCACAGGAAAACCACACCATAATAGGAATAGCACCGGTAAAGTGGTAACGAATACAGATTTACTGAAATACCCCATGCAGTATTTTTTACATTGTTTTTTGTGTATTTGCACGCTCATTTTAAGGATGGAAATGGATTGGATACATATTAGAGGATTATGCTGTTACTGTGCCGCTTGGAATAATGCACAGAAGGGTCAGAATTGACCCTTCTGTGCATTAAGTTATGAAGGAGGTGAAAAAGAATATTGGCATTACAGATGCTCCACTTTTTCACCCCGTTCAGGGTCCCGCCAGTACCACTTTTGCTCAGGGATGGAAGGCTTTTTCAAGTTTTACCTCCACCTTCCGGTAACAGAAAAAATTGTCCCTTTTTTGGTGGTATCCAAATGCATAATTCGGTGGTTTTTGCTGCATGCGCTATTGCTAAAGACTAATGCATGAGGTTAAGACCTCCAGGCCCATGATCTGGCGGGTAGTAAATAAGGTTTCATATAACAAGGATACCAATAAACTTAAACAGGTAAAACGATCCAAAGAAAGAACATGGTGATGGAATCCGACCCAGGAAAATAGGGAGGTCTAATCAACATACAGGCAGGGAGTTAAGGAAGCTAAACAAAATGTTTATAAAAAAGAAATAGAGGCAGCTCCTAAGTCGACCAGTAAACTATTTGAGATACTCAAGGGCATCGAAAAACCCAAGTTGCTCTCACCACCACATAATCCCACTAAGGAAGACTGCGATAAGGGCGCAAGAAGCCTTCCCCGCTAAAATTTTAAAAGCCAGAAATAATATCATTTCGGCGAGGGCAGCTATAACACACAGAAACACCCCAGGGAGAAAACTCAACACCTGAAAAAAGAAAGAGATTTACTTTCTCATCTGTTTCAGAGGAGGAATTATGCCTGGTAATGTCCAAAATGAGGCCTACATCATGTGTGTAAAACATTCTACCCACGAAGATTATTCTGGAGCATAAAGAACATTTTGTGCCCATTCTGACCAGGATAGTTAACTCATCCTTCAGTGAGGGACTAGTCCCCAAAGCAATCAAGGAGGTTATAAAAGTCAGGCTTGGATCCAAAAGATCCGAGCAATTTACGTCCTATCACCAATTCTAATTTTATCCTGAAGATTCTGGATAAAATTGCAACTAACCAATTGCAAAAACACGTGGAAGCATTGGCGATACTACACAAACAACAATCAGGCTTTCGACCTTCAGACCCACATGCTGGAATTGATTGATAAAGGCAAATCCGGGATACTCATGCTGCTTGACCTTAGCGCAGCATTCGACCTGGTAGACCACGAGCTACTTCAATAAGCGTTTGATAAAATAGCAGGCTGTTCTACAGCAGCGCTGGCATGGCTAGCCTCTTTTCTAAAGGATAGGAAAGCAAGAATTCACTGGGCCGATAATTTTTCCGAGTCAGCCCTGATCATGTTCGGAGTCCCTCAGGGAGCCAGTTTATCCCCATTATTATTCAATCTATAAATGAGAAGTCCCTGTGACTTGCTAGAAATCATCGGCATATTTTTTACAAACTACGCCGATGACACACAGCTCATCTTCCAATTGAAAGGAGACCATGATACTGATAGCGCCAACATAGCAGAGGTTTACAATGTTAAAGACTTCTGGATGCAAAAACACTGGATGTGCCTTAACAACACCAAGACAGAACTAATGTTCTTCAGGTCACGTCAGGCAAGATCCAAACTCGGAGTAGAGTACAAAGCTTTCTCCATTAAAGAAGCCATCATTCCGGTAATGCCCCAAGCAAAAACACTGGGGATGATGGTAGAAGCCTTAGTTGGCTCGGAAGCACAGGTCAACTACCTGCACAAAAATAACGCATATTACCTGCGTCTATTAAGAGCCTTTCATTAACAAAGAAAACCCTGCAACTATAGCAGGAGTAATTATATTGTCACGCTTGGACTACGGAAACACCTTGTTGCTTGGAGCCACAAAGAGAGAGCTACAAAGGTGTCAAGTAATGCAAAATGACGCAGTCCGCATAGTTAAGAGAAATGAAAACAGAGACCATATATCATCAGGAAGAAAGGATCTTCATTGGCTCAGAATAGAAGACAGAGTCAAGTTCAAGGCCATAACTATAGTCCATGGATTCCTCTTTGGTGAGGCACCAAGCTATTTTAAAAAACAATTCTCATTGTATGTTACCCGGAGAAGCTTGAGATCAGCAGACACAGGTCTTTTGAATATACCCGGCGTAAAGTTGGCCTCTGGGTGAGGCAGATCCTTTCCGGTCAAGGCCGCAAAATATTGGAACAAGCTACCAGCTGCCTTGAGACAGGATGGAAACTATCTTAGTTTCAGGAAAGCACTGAAAACCTTCCTATTCCAGTAAATCTTCAAAGATCCAAGGTAACACTCATGGCTTAGCTAGGTCATTCAAGACTTTGGAGAGGTTTCAATCTGTGAATTTTGAATCACCGGTTTCTACCACGGCCTGATGCCTGCAGGCTTCGGCGCGTTACAAGCACATATACACATACATATACACATAAATATACATTCATTTTAAATGTTTCCACAAATATGTCCATGAAAGCGAGGCACACTAGTTTTTAATCCAAGGGACAATGTGTGCTTCTGCCACGTGAACTTAAGCAAATTGAGTGACCAAGCTACAAAATGGACATTGTGTTAAATATAAGCAATGCGCAACTAATTTGTCTAATTTGTCTCGGGAGGAAATCTCAGGGGCAACGAAGACGACACGGATCAAAACAAGTTCGATCCCCAGGTCCGCGCTTAGAAACCTCTGGGTATTAAGCAAGTTATAAATAACCAATTATATCATTATATCATCATATAAAATATAGAAATACTCCAATGTCTTCCTTGAACCTTAGCCAAGATGGTTAGAGCGTAAATAAAACATGGAATATAGATGTGTCAGTGATGGGAAGAGCAGGCATAACACAATAATGTTAGTCGTGTTACTGAGAACTCTAATGAAAGAACATGATTTTACTGCGGGTGGGGGGCATGACCAGCTGCTGAATAGAGTGGATGTTAGGAGTATGGACTCTGGAGTTAGCCCGCAATAACGTGATCATAACTAATTCTGTGACGTCTCCGCATTTATTTTGTGTGCAGAGTTGTCTGCCGGAAGGATCTTGCTGCTACTGCTGTGAAACTGGGCTCAGCTAATTGTTTGCAAAGGCCAGTGGACCATCTCTCACTGACGCCAGTGGTGTCATTGCAATGTACTCAGCCAAGATGGAGTCTCCCCAATGTTAGATCTTCGGCGCTGGAGTTGAGCAGAGACTATATTCTTATGGTGGTCCGCTGTTGTAGAGCGATTGTAGCATCTATGGAGACCTGTGTGGCTATTAGATCCATGAGGCGAGTTGATTGGAGACTGCTCTGAAGGAAGCAAGTGCATCATACCTTCTGGGACATGTTCCAATTCCCGGGCGCTGAGGGCAGAGTGGGGGCGAGCTGCTCTAACTGGGGCATGCGCACTGCAACATCTTGCATCTGAACCACAGATTGTCCATCGTTTCTCTTGATGCCTATCTCGGGTGCTGATTTGGGGAGTGCAGACAGAGGTCGTTGGCACATTTGAGGTATGGGTTATGGCTGCGTTGGATGACTGCTGCCCCCTGATATTTGTATGGCTGTCAGTGATTGTGGAGACCAGACCTATTGCTATTTGGCTGTAGAGTGCTGAGGTTTTATACTGCAGCAACCACTCCTACTTAGCAACTTTATTGGGCCCTTGTCTGTTAAGTGGAACACGGGTGGATCCCAAAGCCTGCGTATCTGCTGATTTGCTGACTTTGAACATCGGGTGCAGTGCACTATTTTGCACATGCCCCCAAAGCGGAAGAAGTCTGGAAGTCTGGCCCAATCAATCCGGAACACCTTTTTCCGAAAGAGTGAATGAGAAATGACTATAGAGCAATCTGTGGCAGTAGCCAATCAATCTGCTCCATTGGGCACATCTGGATTACGCCTCGAAGAAAACCAGGCTTTGGGAGACTAGACTGAAAATCTGAGCAGCAATCTTAATATCCTGAAGCGTGAAGTGTCTAGGATAAGGAAGAGGCCCACATAGGTGGAATAGCGAATTCACAGTCTTGAATGTTCTGCACCAGAGAGTCCTTCCACTGTGGTAACCCTACCTGAGTCAGTGGATCAACAGACTGACAAGTTGAAAGATCTGGAGAATCAATTTTGCAGTAATAATGTTCATCTTCTAGACTTGGCTAAATTACTCATGTTTCTTTTGTAAGAATTATTCTTTATTTATTTTTTATGTACTGCGAAAGTCCCTATGGAATTCTTTAGTGACGAGCTGATTAAGAGCATTTTCCCATGATGATGTCCTTGCTTCCTTCACTGTGGACATTGCACATAGAGTCCCCGGATGGAAACCAAATCCCAGAACGTAGGAATGTCGGCCATGATTACATTGTTACATTATTGTGAGTTCATCTATTAACTGCTAGGAATTTGGGTGAGGTGCAATACAAAGGAAACTGGATGTCCTGTATACTGATTTGTCATAGGCAATGATAAAAACTCAGTACGTGGCCAAGAAGCACTCTTGTAAAGGAGCATGCACTATAGGACAGTGAAACGAGCAATGCAGAGGGTGGAGTTTAAAACTAGTAGAAAATATTTCAGCAATCCTATGCAATCGTAGTGTTATTGGAGAATGACCGTCATCCTGAATGTAATCCCTCCCTCTGGGTTGACTTTGCTCTGGCATTGACTGGCTATGTTTACATTAGGTTACAAGTGTCTCCAGGGTATAGGAATGTATGTGGGTCGGCTATTGGATATATGATCACCCTTGGCAGTCATTACACCTTGAAATACTAGCATCTGAGTGGCTCCGAAAATAGAGGGCCACCCAGTTTTTTGTTGATGTTGTCCACTGTGTCTTTTCTTGATGCTCTTCTTTGGTGGTTGAATATAAGTAAGATTGGGTAAACATTTAAAAATGTGACGATGGTCTCCCGCAATTCTCCTAGTAAGATTTGGGTTGAGCCCTGCGTCCCCGCGGATGTTTCTTCCAGCCCAAATCTGACTGGATCTCCATTAAGAGCCATGAATCTTTAGGGAAGGTCAGGTGAAGTTCAACCCTTTTTTTTTTAAATTAAAATTTAGTTTATTACAAACTTTTTTTAAGAAACACAAGAAAAAGCCATATATATATATATAGTCAAAAATCCACAATAAAAAATAAAAACCAGAAACCAAATCTTTCCAGTTACAGGTATAATGTTCTCATTTCTCACCCTAAGGAATAAGGTGCAGATATAAGGACAATCATTACTAGAGGTGAGAACAGTGAGTGCCAGGCTCGAAAGAGACCACAGACAGAGAGACGCTTGCATCTGTTATAGGTTCAGCTGTACTCTTTCAGGTTTCTTTAGCCATGTTCCTTTGCTGATGTTTCGATCTGGTAAGTTGGTCATTTTTGTTTAGTTAATGGAAGTTCAGGTGAAGTTCATCCATGTTCGGGGTGATTTGTGGGAAAGACACATACACACAAAAATTTAAGAGGCATCAGGAAGGGGAGGAAGGTTAGGGGAAAGATAGGGATCGGGTGAGTCCAGATGGGGGAGTTAGCAAGAGGAAATTGAGTCCTGTGTACCTGTGAATGTTATCTAAGCAGAACAGCACATTGAACTCTGCAGTAAGTCATCCGGGGAGGATTGGGCAAAGGTTGCCTATTTGCAGGTTCCGTGTGTGTAGTACCAAAGTGCTGCAGTATCACCCATGACAGCCATATGAGGGATGAGGGGATCAGAGAGGAAGGACAGTGATAGGAAGGAACAGAAACACTTGTGAGCCACAATTGCAGTGAAATACAGAATGCAGGGCCCCTGGATACCAAAGTGCAAGTCATAGTTCCACTAGCGACCAGAAAATAGGCCACTTGACCAATAGCCACCACAATCCAGAAAACAAGAACACTTTTGAAATTATGGCGTATACATATTCCATTCCAGGGTCAAGGCAATGCTGCAGTGCAATTCACGACTGGGGTGCTAACAAGTAAATCATCCTGCAGAGGATCCTGATGGCAAATTCTGGCTGGAAGTTCAAGTGTATCGGCCATGACTTATCAATTCTGATCAAACATCTTATCCCCTTGCCAAATTTGATCTCATAGTTAGCACGGACCTGCAACCTTTGGCTCCCTGGATATTTCGGAATACGATACGCATCAGCTGGAGCCAGCATAATCAATGGTGAGAGATCATGGGAGTTGTAGTCCAAAACAACAAAAGAGCCGCAGGTTGCAGACCCTTGTTACATAGCATTTTAAGTATAAGGCCCAAATGAACCAAAGTTAAAGAACATTAGTTCTAGATGGTAGTTTTACCTCACGTAGAGGTTCTCACTTCCTTAATTGTAGAACGATGGCAAGCTGAACCGGTCTTGATGGAATTCAGAACTGTGAATTCACAGATGTACTCAGATCTGTACAGCTGGTGTGTTAGCCCACTGAGCTATATTTATAGTGGTATCCTGCATAGAGGAGAAGAGCACAAATGTACACCCGCTGATGCTGATTCTTTAGTTCAGATATAGCAGTAGATTGGCCTACAGTACATGTACAATCAGTGGAGTAACTTTGCTGAAAATGTTGGGAGGGACATGACATCTGAAGAAAAGGTGCCGTAGCCAATTGAATGCGGACAAAATGATGTGTCATTAAAGTTGGGGGGGGGGACGAACACCGCTGTCCCCCCTAAAATTACGCCCATGTGTACAATGACAAATATATGAACTAATAACCTACACTCTACTACAAACAAACAAATACGTCCAGTGTTGTACACGATAATAACAACAATTACAATGCACTGTTGTTTCACTTTTGTGTTGTGGTACATTACGCAATTACATCTGAGAATATACATTGAATTGACGATAAAACTCTCCTTTCCTTGGTGCTCCATGCACCCGTTTAAAAAAAACATTTCTGTTACGGTACCACAAACCGCTTCAAAGACCAGCTATAGCCATTGATGGGTAAATAGTATTCCATATGCACGCAATCATGGCTACAATTATTATTATTATTGTGGTATTTATAGAGCGTGGACCTGGCTTCAAGAAGCAACAGAGCGCCTTACAGAGGTGTACAACAGCACAGATGCATAACAGAGCGCTTTTCAGAGGTAACAACTGAAAAGGGCATGCATGGGTTTACATGTGTCATGTGATGAAGCAGATTAAATAAACAAGGTCATAACAAAAGGAAATGTCAATGCAGGAAGTAAAAGAAGAAACGGAAATGCAGGTGTCCCTACTCACCCACCCCCGAAACCAGGGAACAAAAGCAATTATATACAGAGACGAATTATCCGGGCATCAATATAGAAAATGAACTATTTATCATTGTGAACCATATGCTATAACAGGCATGTATTTACAAGGGATTTTTCTTCACAACAGGAAACAGACAGTATATTTGAACTCCAAATAAAGAGAACAAAACATATGAAAAAACATCCATCAAAAAGCCAAAAACATGCATCAATCACTCCTCAACATTCACAAATATTGATACATGTATTCATATACATATAAAAACCTCAAAAACCAATATAGAACTTATCACAAAGCAAAGAAGGTTGTCTAGTTTTTTTAAATAAAAATGTAAGGTTTCATTTCTTCAAGTTTACATCTTCTACCCATTGCGCCACAGCTCAACGACCCAACCCGTTTCAACGCATGCACAGATTTATTATGTCTTCATCAGGGGACCAAAACAACAAAAACAAAAGATGAATTTAATATAATATTAACATAACTGTCTGACAGCCCAAGTACATATCTTAGAAGCCAATTTAATAGAGGAGAAAAACACCATATCAATGAAGTGCTTTTTAATTGTTAGTCAGGGGAAAGTAAAATCGATTAAACAAACCATGACCGCAAGATTGACAGAAAGCAGCAACCCCTCCACCAAGTGACCACAGAACTGCCGGAGTCCGAGTCATACCGGAAGCCCAAAACCACAGATTGTGCCAACAAACACCGGGCAAACTATGCCTAAATCATAAGACTGTAAAGCTGGTCCAATATCTTAGAGGGCCAAACTTGCAATTTAGCCAGCCAGAATATCGGAAACATACTGAATATATCTGAAAATTAAATTAAAAAACAATTGCAGGAAGTAACACATACTCCTACGCCCCCCCCTCCCTCCCGATGCTTTACCTCTGTAGTACAACTTTTGCCTTCTTACGAGAATAGAACGATGTGTATACACTAAACTAATGTATATATGTGCTATAAGTACCCGTTGGGTTTTTATAAAGTGGAACTTAGCTGTGAAGCAACAGAGTACTGTACAATAAGGGGATAGAGTAATAGTGCACAATAATACGGATGCCATTAGGATAGACTGTTAAAGGTGCACTTGGTAGGACCTGCAGATTGGAGGTTACAGATAGAGGTGTTTGTTGGTCGATCCACAGCTGTGATCACGCTGAAGTTCTAGTCCTGTGAGTTTACGCAATTGGAAAGGTCCTTGCTTGCTTTCTTTCAGTAATAGAGTGGAAGCAACGTGTGTTACTTTTGAGTCCACCAGATGACACCAAATACGGGAAGTCATTAAGCAACACCTCCCATAATATGTCTGACTTCTTCTCTGCCCATCCCCCGAGAAGATCACAAAGGTGGCAAGACATTAAGCTAGTCTCCCAATATTTCCCTGCCAATTTCTGTGCCAATATTTACCTTCTTTAGAAATCAACTCTGTATCTTATTTCCCTGTGTTTTTCCAGGATTTCAAACTTCTGATTATTGTCACTTAATTTTTAGTACATACTAATTGGTTGTAACTGGGAGAAAATATCGACCACACAAAAAGTACTTAATGTATTGACATGTTCACTGAATAAATAAATAAATGAGTGCCCAGTTAAAGAGCTTTGTAGCTGATAGGAAGTTGTGCGCCAATCTGGGTTCCAGCTCATTTATAGTACAACTCAATACAATATTATAAAATGTTATAGTTTATATAAATACAAAATGATAGTACAACTGTATACACTACAAATAGAATGGATGGTTTATTTTGAATACGAACATTTTGAAGACTAAAATGTCGAATTCTAAATGTTTATATTCTAAATAATAACCCCACAGCTAAATTGCTTTTAGTGCACCCTGCTCCCCACCACCCCCTTACTTACCCTTTGGCGGCACACTTCTCTGTGTGCCACCGAGTCCCCGCAGGGTCAGTTCCCTTCACTTCCGTAGATGGGAACCGCACTGCAGGGCTATTTTCTTTTTTTCTTGTTTTTTCCAAACTTGGTTTCGGATGCAGGAGTCACCCCTGCCACCTCCGATTCCATTATGGCAAACAAGGAAGACGGGCACACCCCCGCAAACCCCACTTCCCTTGTTCAATATAATGAAAACCGAATGGTTAAAATGTTCACCATTTTCGGCAGTATATAATTTTGGTACAGATGAAATCAGATCATTTAAACCATTTGGTTTTTTATGTACGATATTTTTCTGCAATGCCAACAGAATGACTCTAGGTCGTACTTGTACTTACACCTGATTTTGGCATATTGTCACTAAACCCTGTTCAGCATCATAAGGACACACTTTGCCATTGATGGTCCAGTTCTTGGCTTGTTCTCAGCCTTGCTGCAACCTTACACAAAAGAAATAAAAATGGCAGCCATGGTCGCCACCTGTGCTGAAGCTATGCACCCTTCTTACAAGGATGCACTGTCCCTATGATTTACTAAACTGGCTGCCTCCCCTCCCTATGCAGAGATGTCTCGTCATGATCTCTGCTGAAGTAATCATGCCAACCGTTCTAGCCAAAGAGCATTGTACCCTGGAACCTAGTTGAATTATCCATGTGGCATGGAAAAATCTCCCGGCCTGCTCCAGACGATTGAAGGTTACTCATGACAGACCTTCAAAAGACTAGACTTTGAGCTCACAGGGCTCAGCACTTTGCAGGTACACAACAATCTGGCCATGTAACACTAGACACAATCTCATTTATTTGGACAACAACCCTTCTTTGACTGCCACCTCTTCCTCTCACAGCCTGGAAGCCCTTTACAACATAATACAGCAAAAGTTACTTAAAATATACTGGGTAACAAAAATGAAGTCCTGGTACTGACAAACCCTCACGTCCGGTCAATTTCTTTATGTCCCCCTCGTCCAGGCCTGCTTGCCATGAACAACCTCATTGATGTCCTTCATCTATCTCCAAGCCAACCACGCTCTCAGCGGCTGGTCTTCAACCAGCAACCATGGCAATTTTTATACAATAATGTGACTTTCTGCAAGTCCTCTAACTCTTCCATGCTTGATCATAACAAGTCTTTACCTTGGTCGACCAGTCTCCAGAATTTCAGTGCAGTTTCTCTTCTATCCTTTGCTTATTGGTTATCAAAGAAATCCGCTTCACACCCTTATGTTATTTGAAGTTGATTTACACCGTGCACCACTGCCATCTCCAGGTGTTCACGTGGCTCTGTAACAAAAAAAGTGGGTGGGTTTGGTTAGTGAGGGAGAGAGGGATGGGATAGAAAGTGTGCTCACCTGTGGATGCTTGGAGAACCAGGAGAAAGTGGTGTCTGTGCGTGTCAGCTTTCTGGGTGTGTTTTGTTGTGTCCACTGGGCTTGTTTATCCAGAGGGGTAGCGTCCAGTGTCTGGGTTGTTTGTTGTTTGCAACTGTTTGTTCTTGTGGCATGGTCAGTAGTGGGTGTGTGGTGTGTGTAGTTTTGCTGGCCCTTCTGGGCCTGTGCAGTATGTGAGAGGTATGCAGGTGTGGAAAATAGGAGGGGTGGTTAGTTATTTTCTGTTTGGCTCTGGGCAGTTTATGGGCTTATGCCCCACTTACTTCCAGCACATTGTACCTCGGCTTATACTCTTCTTCCAGTCTTTGTCCCAAGCATTGGTCTGCCCTTCACTGTCTTGGCCACCCAACTCTGGAACACACTCCCTCTATGCTTCAGGAGCATACAGACGCATCAGACTAACAACAGGGGTGTTCAACCTGGGGTCTTTCAACAGTGAGTGCTTATTACTCATGTGCAGGTGCTCTTGCCATATCGTCAAGTTCTTCAAACTTGTAAACTGTGTTCTTCATTCTTTGTCATGGGACTACCTTGTGGAGTACTGTGCTTTAAAAGTACTCACAGTGATAATAAATATAAATAACACATATGCTGAATTCCATCTGACTCTATTTGGAGACTCAGGGCCTCATAATAAATTAGCTGGGCTGGAAACAACGTGCCATTAAGCCTAATGGCTCCGTTGTTTCCAGCTCAGAAAACATACGGGTTTGCCTGCTGGAGCCACTGTGCCCGACAGGTCTGACCCTGTTGGGCACAGTGGCCACAGTAGGCAAGCCATCACAGAAGCACTGGCACTGTTAACAATGGTGCTGGTGCTTCTGTGGTCCCCATTGGGAATGGGGACTTACAATTTGCTGGCACCTGACATCCCAGACCGCCGGGATTTTAATCCCCCAAGGTTACCAGGAAGTCAGGCACTGGTAAATCCTTCCGGGTCCGGCAGCAACCCACCGGTAGCACCAGCAGGCTTACCGTCAGACTCAGAATAATGCCCTGTGTCTATCTCCAAAGACACCTGGTCTTACCCACATGGCATCACGGCCAGACATGCTAAGCAACCTGTAAACAAAAGTGAGCATCTCAGGTGGCATACACTTTCTTCACAGCAAAGGCCGTTGGTGTCTCTCAATTCCACTGTGGATAAAGCACCACAGTTATGTAAGGGTTTGTGTTATGTCTTGCTTCTCTCCTGTACCCTGTGCTGTGAGCTGTGTGCTTGGAATGCCTGCAGGAATGCCTGCTTCAGGAATGTTGAGTCAGTGTTTGTGTTTGAGTGCTCTCTTAGTGTCAGTTGAGAGGGAGCAGCCTGGATAATGCACATGAGAGGGTGTCGCTGGATGTCTCTATACGTCTCCTATTTAAGTACTTACCTTAGGTAGTACTTCTACAGACAATCCTTCTTCAGAAATGTTCCCAACATCTGGGAATAACAATCTACATCACACTCTTCGTTAAAGAGCTGAGACTTTCCTCTTTTGGAAATTTCTCACATAGGATATCTGGCCATCTTAACAAAACATGACAGACATTGGTAATAACACTGAGGATACCCACCATCGTGCTATGTCAAGGTAGACATAAATCTTTATATGTAACATGGATCAACCATATCCATGCATTGAAAGCAATCAAATACACGTGTGGCTCTTAACTTCTGCTAGCAACATTTGTCAAGTGTTCCTCTCTGTAATGTTCTAGCCATCTAGATTGGCCGAAGTCCTGTTGTCGCTCACAGACAAAGTATCCGATATGACCTGTGTCTGCGACAAGTGAAGCATCTTCTGACACGCAAAGTCCTACATGTAGTGCCACAGCCTGGACAGCATCCCGTGCTCTAGTGCTGCTCATTTCAAGGAGTTGATAGTTTAGGGTTGAAGGTCAATTTAGGATGCAGGATCATTTGCTATGAAGTGTTCGAGAATCTTCTCAACGGTGTAATGTCTTCCTCGATGAATCACCATGTTAAAGAAATCTAAATGCACAGTCTGCATAGGTGTGCTTGGCTGCACGGTCGCTGTTTGGACAAGGCTTTCAAAGCGGTCTGGCGTGACTGGGATTTGCGACTTTCTGGCAAACTTCATTATGTCCAAAGCGGCTGCAAAAGGGGACGTCGTGTAGTCTTTAGTGCCACCATAGTCCCTTTTGAGCAGGAGCATGACCGAACGCTTTAAAATAGGTTGGTTGATTAGTCCTTGGCATCTTGCCATCCTTAATGAGGCTAATCTGGCCTCCTTTTTAGTTTTTATGAAACCCAGTTCCGCTCAAAGAGAAAATGTGTTTTGCTTTTCATCAAAATGACCCTCATCTGTTTTTTCTGCCTATTGCCTATGTTTACACATCTCCCCGCGCTCAAAAGCAAGGTCACAATGTAATCTTTCTGTTTTATATGTGCTTGCATGCCAGATGAACTTTGTATGTTAACAAGTAACGATACAAGTACAACACCACGGTGGCCATTTATTCAATTGTCCAAACGCTTCCACATGCACACTGCCATGTCTCCTCGGAAATACCATAGAAATCTGACCAAGGAAAGGAAGCGGTGGACTTGTGCCGAAAGCACCAACACAGCAGCTCTGGCAGCCTGACTTGCCTGGGGGTGTGTTGCAGGAAGTGCTATGGGCTCTAGGACGTCGGCCATGTTGATGCCTTTAAGTGCACGTTTGGAGGATGGGGAGGTTGCTACAGGAATGAGGCTGCTTTGTTAAATTAACTCTAGGGAGCTCATAATGAGCTCATAATGAGCAGTGTGATTACACACACCAATATTTGGCATTACGGCATGCATTATTTGGAGGCACACAGTATGATTACACCTTTACCTCCATGCATGAGGTTACGGTCAATACAGGATGCTGTAAAATCAGGATACTGCATACAATATTACTGGAATTGCATCACTCACTGCATGTAGACATTTCTTTGCCAGATGTGGAATAATTGCGCAGTGTGCAGAATTACCTCCATGTCCCTCTTCCTTATCCCAGTACTTACTTGTGGTGTTGCATCCACCTTCCGCAGGAACCCTTCTTTCATGTTTACTCTCCTCTCATATGCCCTGCCTCCTAGCCACAAGGCATAAAACGGCCCGACCCGACACTCACCAGTCTATTCTTCCCTGCCCTCAGTTCCGGATGCTTCAAGTACTACATCCTCTCCTGGGTGGGTCAGAGGATCACTGTTCCTGGAAGCGCCGTACAGTCAGGTCCACTGGGCAGGTTCCTCCCTTCCCGGGGCTCATGCTCCCGCTGGCCCTGCTCAGCTGTAGCCTTTCCGGTTGAGCTGGCAGCCACAGCTCCCGGCATCCTCGTAGAATGGGTTGGGCGCCGGTTGAGCGGATCTTGTGTTTGGGACTCGGGGGCTGCCTCACTGCTTAGCAGGGTTCGGCGTCCCTGCTGGAACCCAGTGCTGTTGCCCGGACACAGATAAGTGAGAGCTGCATGGGCGGCTCCCCTGGAACTGCACGAGTGCTGCTGGGCAACAAACACTGTGTGCTTCACGTAGGACTAGTAGTAGCACTGGTTGCCCTTGCAACATGAGCCCGCCACCGTATGGCCCTTTGTGGTGGCATTTTTTAAGTCGGTGGGGAGAGGAGGGACGGTTTCCTGTCTTCTCCCTGCCACCTACTGTTTGCTTGTCTGCTGATCATGTGGAAACATGCAGAGAAGCAATGCCACCTGGAGTAGCAGAGACCCTCCTCCTCTTCCTCCAGCACTTGTTGCAGATCATGGAAAGGTTGTAAGTGCAAGAGGATTTCTGAGGATCGCTTAATGGAGGTCTTCCAGAAAGCAATCAGGGAAGAGGGGCTGAGGGGAAAGTCTATGCACGGACGCTTCCTCCTTTTCAATTCAAGTTGCCCACTAGATGTGGTTTCCTGATAGTGACCAAAACACATTCCCACAACGTAATTTGCCACAAAACTCTGTAATCTCCTCCCTGCCAACATCAGACTCCCCCCACCCCGCGCTTTCAAAATTCATGCATGAGATCAAGACCCTCCTGTTCAAGGAATGGCTCCTCTCTAAGACCTAGGTCCACAGATCCTGAACTCCCCACCCTACCTGAGACTGGGTGATCTGCTCCCTACTGTTTCCTCCCCTGGCTGCTTGTCGGTCCCTTGATGCCAAATTGCCAATCCTCAACTGTTGTTAGTTTCCCATTTCCGTTCTCTTCTTTCTTCGTCAGTTTCTTCTCCCTATGATTGTAAAGTGCTCTGTTAATTCCAGAAGCTAGGTCTGTGCTCAAAAACAATAATAATTACATGTGTGGGATCAAAGATAACTGGGAGTGAAATATAACCCCAATCCAGTTTTCATTTGCTGAATATATGGAATAAATACATTCACGCTAGGGTCGAATTTCACACAGTGATTAGCAATGCACCTGGCAACTATCTTTCATATGCTCAGTGAAAGTTGTATTTTCAGTAGACAATGCCAAATCAAGATGTAAAATAATGTCTGTGTCGTCGACGTAGGTGTAAAATGAAAGGCAAACAAGTGAATGATCATTGATAGCAGTTGCAGATAACATGTATAATGTTAGGAGTGGGTGGGCGGGGCTGATTGTGCCCTGGGGGCTCCACAAGTCATGGGCAAGGCCAACACTGAGTTGATTATCCTGAAACAACACTGGCGACCTAGGAGGATGCTTTGATTGACAGTGTTGAAGGCCGATGATGAATCTAGTGATTCTGCTAGCCAGACATCACTGCCATCTAAATACCTCTGGATGGCATCAGCCAGTCTGAATCCAAAAGAGGGCACTGTAAATGAATTTCTCTTTCTATTGTATTCACCTGTCCTGGGGTACTTGGCAGTGCTTTTGCAGAGTTTAAAGGACAGAATCATGTCAGCATGGATTCTCTTGGCATTTTTTGGCTCTTGTATGACTTTAAACATTTCTTTAGTGACATTATTAGCAGAGAAGATTTTATTTAGAAATAACGCTTTTGCTTAATTCAGAATTTTTTTCTTCTAATTGCACAAGAATTATTTTTGAGTTGATTGAAATCTGCATTTGACTGAATAATGAGCTATTTTTTTTCGTCTCCCACGGGATTGGATTTTTCTTCTTTTATGCATGACGAGTACGATGGATGGTTGTTTTTCAGTTTCTACTTGAATATCAGTGTTGTGGCCACAATCTGATCAAGGGTATTAGACTTCAGCATTGTATGGTCATTTATTTCCATATTATGCCAATTATAGCTGCGTGCCGGGTATTGTAATTATTTGAAAAGTAGATCCCCTAAATTGCCAATTTCTGCGATAATACAACATCCAATAATCCAATAGATGCAAGTCACTTTCGCATGAATGATTTAATGATAATGATTTATATTCATATAGCTATTTTGCCAAAGCTCAAGACAAAGCTCATAGTTACATATAATTTACATCACAACCAAAGTTGGTACTTGGGCTTGACAGAATTTGAACCTGGGACTCTGCAGTTCGCACAGAGATCACAGCAGTGAGCGCTGAACCCTCTGAGCCATCTTACCGCTTTGCTAATGAAAATACAATGCCAAGCATGTAAAAATGGACTGTACAATGTGGGCCAGACGCGTAATAACAATGATCATGTTTGCTGTAGCCTTGATGATGCACAGTAAAACATTCCATGTCACAGTAAGACATACCTAGAAGGGCAGCACCAAAATGCCAATGTAACCACGTAACAACAGTTATCATGCTTACTTTATCATAGCTGCCCAGGAAAATATACAATGCCACAGTAAACACTGGCTGCACCCAAATGCTAGTCTAGCGATGTAATTACACTTATCATGATTGCTTTATCAGAGATGTCCAGTACAAAATGACAAACCACAGTAAGAAATGGCTGATCTATCTGCAGCACAATTCTAGTCGAGACACGTAATAACATATGATGCCTACTTCATTTTAGATGTCCAGAAAAGTATGACATGACACAGTAAGAAATGGCTAGACTGGCTGCACCCAGATGCCAGTCTAGACAGGTAATAAACACTTATCATGCTTACTTTATTATCGATGCCCTGTAAAAATGTCACGCCGCAGTGAGAAATGACTATACTGGCTGAACCCAAATGCGTGTCTAGACGGGTAGCAACACTTAGCATGCTTACTTTACCATAGATGTTGTGTAAAAATGTCATGCACATTAAGAAATGGCTAGACTCACTGTACCAAAATGCGAGTCTAGACGCTAATAAGACACATCATGCACAAAAAGGGCTGGGAGCCGCTCTACCGAGAACGAGCATGGCAAAATAACCTGTTCTATAGGAAGGTGCCCACTCGGGAGGGTCTACAACCATGTTTTAGCTCACTGCACCTTTCACAGAGGAAAATATCCATTTGCATATTGGTCTTTGTCCCACCCACAAGGGTAGTCCAGCACTGACATGCTAGGAAATTCTCCTCTGAGCAAGAGTACCAACAGCAACCCCAGACACGTGTTTCGGCCTACTCGGGCCTTATCAGTGAGGTGAAGTTGTGCCTCTCTAAGCACAGTGAGCAAGGGGTCCACATCTGGACTACCCTGGGTAAACCCTCCTGAGTGGAAAAAATTCCATAAAACAGGGTATTTGACCCATGTCCATTCTCAGGACACATATCATACCTCCTTTATCATCGATGCCCATTACGTGATAGCGCACCCACCCACCTGCCCCCCCCCTCCTGACACATCCCCTATCCCTCCAACTCTCCCCTCCAACCTCAAACGCAGCCTCTTGGCCCAGCATTAGCTCCACATCCCTCTTCCTCGTCCCAGTACTTGCATATGAGGCAAGGTACTTCATAAGCAAGTACTGGGACAAGGAAGAGTAGTACTAGGAGTAATGAAGATTTCAGGTACGTAATCTAGGTATTGAACACAAGCACACCATTGACATGCTCCTTTATACTGCACCCATCCACGATTCACTCACACTCCCAGCCACCCATACATTATGCACTCACACACACACACACACACACATTACATAATATACATATACATGTGCACACACCCTTTCATGCACGCACTCACACACGTTTGTAAAACAAAATAACACTTTCTTACCTTTTCCAAATCCATTGCTGCTCCAAGGAATTCCTTCCATGCTCCACACATGCAAGAAACCAGCTCTGGTTCCTGTCATCCGCAGAGCAGGAGAGACAGAGCCGTCCATGTCCTGTGGAGGGCGGGGGAGTGGGTTCTTTTTGAAGTTAGTCTAACTTCAAAAAGACATGGAAACCATAATGGAAATCATTTATTTTAGAAGTCAGACTAACTTAAAACAAGAAATGAATGTAATGAGGGCTCTTCTCCGAGAGCCCTCTTTACTTTCAGTTTCTCTCTGCCTCTGCAAACCACAGGGGTAGCACAGACAGAGCCAGGGGTCGCACAGGTTGCCGGGGTCGCAATTGCGATCCCTGGGGATCCCCAATTGACATCCCTTGTGTTGTGGATGGTCTTAATTTTTTGATTGTTTAGTATTCACGACAAAAGAGAAGAGGGCTGCAATAATCTTAATGGGATGGAATAAAATCACTGAGCAGTAATGATCATTTGGAACCTGATTTCTAAACAAGGTGGGCCAAAGCAGTATCTGTGGCCATGGAACCGAAATTGGCCCAGTAATCTGTATTGCCTCCAATCAGGAATACCTCAGCCTTTTCGTAGGTACGTCTGAGTCGGTTCTGGCCCATCCACTCACTCATGATCAGGAGATATTCCCAGAGTTTTACTGCTGATGGCACCCTGCTCCCATCTATGGAGAAGGAATTGGGTGATCAGGATAAGAATAGAAGTAGAGGGAAAAGGAGTAGTTGAGCTTCACAACGAGCAAAACATCCAAATTAAACCATAGTAAGGAAGCAATAGCCCCTACTGTGTCCTACTTGCTAAAGGGGACGTGATCAGAATCAGGGGGTGGGGTCATCAGCACATACTACAAGCATCTTAATAGGGGAATTGAAGTCAAGCAAGTAAAGTGCATTTGCTTCTTGTGATAGATCTTTTAGTAGCAGCAGTTGGCTATCATTGTCAAAAGCCGGTGTGAGGTCTAATAGGAGCAAGACTGTGAAAGTGTCTCAATCTGTGATGTGCAGGAACTATCATATCATTAAAGTAGCGTCCCTTAGGAGAAGGGATTGTAGCTTCTCACACTTCCCACCAGTGTATGACAGACTTACTCAGAAGGATTAAGTTAACAATGATCTGCATTGGGATAGCTAGTTTAATAATTTAAAGAATAGCAGCCATTCAAAGAAAACGTTGTTTTATATTGCAGAAGTAGCTTCTGACACTGACCATGAGGAGATTTCAGAATCCCTGCCCATTCGTTGATTGTCCTTTCTGCTGAGATCACCAAGAAATCACGACAATCATCATTTCAATGCACGGTGGATATTCACTATAAATAAGACACCCCTATTGATTTTGTCAACGACTGTTGTTAGGGAGAATACTCTGAAATGTGCTAATTCCCTTCTACCGTAGGGACCCCCAGCTATTTTGCTGGACTTTAGGACTTTTCATTTTTATCCCGGAGAGAGTGAGACCTTTTTCCAACTCTCTCATGTATTTTTCTTTGATTTGAACCCTGTGTTTCTTTTAGTTTTGGAGTCTGACAAACTCCATATGCATCATCTTTTTACATTGTGACACACAGCACCTTCAGTGCAGTGGCACAGGGAAGTCTTTCAGATTTCCCAAAAGTATAAATACCTTCTCTTGGTTAAAGTACTGTTTCCAAGAGCAGTGAAGTGAAATTGACTTTACTTACCTTTTGTAAGTTTGTAGACCCAGCACACACTATCTCACAATAGGGTGCTGGAGGGGTTACTTAGTATCCCCTTTGTCTAGTTTCTCATGTAACATTTCTATGTTACCCTTTCTACAATTAATGGCTGGTGGCAATGGTTTACTTTTTCCTACTATTGTGTGTTTCTACTGCAGGCTACAATTGCAGCTGCAGTAAGGCACCCATGGGTGCCCATTTTGTCAAAATGGCCCTGGTCTTTTTTTTCACCATTTCTTGTTGGAAAGGTCCTTCTTGATATTTACTCTGCGCGCCAAACCAGGTTTGGTCCCTTTTTTCATTTTGCCTTTGGCGGGGTTCACTGCTGAAGCCCGCCTCTGGCTCCAGCGTGTCTGGCAAGACAGGAAGTGAGGGAGCTGCCTGAAACTCCCTGTGCTTAATCCCCTTTGTTACAGGAATGCACCCAAAGTTGATTGGCTGGCTGGATGTCCTCGGAGGACAGCCACCCTGCTGTGTTAGTGACAGCTAGGCTGCAAATTAATGGGAGAAACCTGCATAAAAGGTGAGGTCTTTTAGACAGAAGGCAGAGTAGACCACTGGACGAAAGAATCCGAAGAAGAACTTGGAAGAGACGCTTGCTGCAACCCCTAGACCGTTGGTTTGCCCGGCGAAGCCCTGCTGCAGTGCTGAAGCTTTGAATTTGCCTCGACTAGAGAAGCCCTGCAAAGGACGACTTCTCCCCTTGGATTGCTGGGACTAATCCACCCCAAGACGATCTCATCTGGAAGTCCTCTCGGAGCTGGCTGTACTTCCATTGCTGCTGCAGGAACCGATTGCCAGGGAGAGGAACACCAGCATTGAGTATCTCGTCTTTAAGTAAGACCCAAGTGACAGGAAGATCCTCCGGACTCCCATGAAGCTGGACTAACCAAGCCTGAGCCACCTCAACAGAGTGCTGGGCCCCAGAAGTGAGGAAAGCCCATAAGGTATCCGAGAAGCACAGTGGTGCTATTCGCGAGAAGCTGAGACTGCAAAGTGCCGCTGATCTGAAGTTTGACTATTGCTGCCGCCAACCTTCAAACCATAGTGCAGAAGTCCCCAGACGTCCTCCCTCTTGTCCCCATGACTGAGGCCCAGGAAGAACAGGATCTGCCATACTACAACTGGAACAGAAGCTAGCTGGAACCAATTTCTTCAAACCTAAGGTACTGTGAACTAAAGGGTACTTACCTCTTGTGGTGTAGTCAGCTTGTCCCCAGTTGAGGCTTGCATTTACTGCCTTTCACAAGCCTCCCAGTTTGTGGCCTAACAGCGATTTCTTTCTCTACAAAAACTCCCTATCACATTGTGCAAGACTTTTTATTTACCTTCAAGAAGAACTTCTGCTCCCCTAGACTTTGCTTAATTGACTTTGGCTGTCCTGGCTCCCTGATAGACTCTTCTATCCCCTGACGTTATGCGTTGATCTGTCCTCCGGCCAAAGAGTCACACATTCTTTACTTGTGTAGCTGGGAAAGGGTTAATCTACATTGCATTGGTGGGGGTTAAAAGTGCTTAACTGTTTGAGATACTTGTTAACCATTGTTTTCTCCCTTAACCTTTTCCTTTTTGACACCAAACTCAGTATTGCTGTGAATGTTCCAGTGAAATATTAATGTCCACAGTGTCCTAGTTATTTAAGTCACCCTGGGGTGTAGGGAGTGTCTGTATGCCATCCCAAATGGGTATCTACTGATTTAGTGAAACTGAGAGTGTGCATTTATTGAACTATATTTTTGTGTTACATAGTTGCTCCCTTCTAAAGAAGGCTTATTCAAATTGACTGTTAAATTAATAAATAATTGTTTAATCAAGAAACCTTGAGTATACGTTTTATTTGGATATTTGTCACTGTGAAACTCTATGTTGAAATCACTGTGAAACACTGTGTTGAAACGCTACAGCTCACATTGACCCCTCTTGAGATAAGCCTGGCTGCTCAGTCACTGTACCATCTTGTGTAGTACACGCTTATACGAAAGGCTGTTTTAACTATTGCCAAGAGGACAGGGTACTGCATACAATGTTGCCTAACACCTGTTCTCTAAACCTACTTTAAGAACATGCCTGTTATTGATCACGGTTGGAGATACGCTGCAAGGGCAAGATAATAGGGTCCAGCAGAAGTGTACTTTCAACAAGAGATCTAGAATGCATTTGCCAAATTACACGTCTGAAGAGAACATATTGTTGATTGCAATAGGTAATAACAGAATAGCTGGATTCTTCAGTATGGTAATTCGCATAACCAGTGATAGCTCAAAAGAAGACGTGTTCTCCAAGCGGCCTTGTTGAAATCAAGCTTTGAATGTTGAAAGCTGTCATTAAAGCATTTATGCAGGTCATCTACTCAGACACTGGGCGGCTCCTCTGGAGTGTCCTAGGTTTGAGAGTATACAGGAAAAAGCAATGATTGCTTCGGGCCTCAAAGTGGAAGTTCGAGTGCTCGACTTTGTTTGCAGATGAAATTGAATGTCCACAAATTATGCTCCAATCTCCAAATCAGCCTTTGCAGGATCATTCACCTGAAGGACTAATTGTGTCATTACTCCAGTTGAAGAGCTTTTAGGTGTTTCAAATGACTTGCAGGCAGGGCTGCAAAATGAAATAAAGTGTGCGTTGGTCTGATATCGTGAAAAAAACATGTTTTCAATCACACGCTTTTTTATTTCAAATCACACACGCACATACACACACACGCACACACATACACACACACACATACCTATAATTGCTATTTCTGTTGTATTCTCCAAAAATGGGATCAAGCTCAGCCCACCCTACAGGTTCTGGCGCCGCCTGGAAAGTGCTTATACGCTACTAGAGGGTTTAGGAGTCTTGCAAGGTGTGTTTACATCCCAACTCACCGTAGTGTCCCTGAAGTCCACCTCCATTGTTCTTTATCCCACCAACTCAAATCTATGTTACTAGGTTAATCGATCAGTTTTATAACCTTTTCCGTTTTTTATTTTGTGAAATTTCTAAAGTGCATGGTCACCACAATGTGGTCTCCTGGCACCAAGTCCAGTCAATTAATACAACCGACCACCAGAGAGAAAGATGAGCACGGTTTAAGAACAGTCAAGCGGAAGAAAGAATTAGCGGGAAGAAAAGGCAGAAGTACTAGTGTCCAAATACTTGACAAAAGAGCCAGGTTTAATCATATGCTGAAATAGAGAGAACGAGCAATGTAAATGAAGGTCCAGAGGGAGCAAGTTCCAAATGGAAAGGGGCCACAGCAGAAACAGTGCGGCCGCCCTTGTGAAATGTGTGAAAATTAGAGGCTGCAAAGAGTCTTGTGTTAGAGGAATAGAGATTTCTGGTAGGAGTGAGTATATGGCATAATTCCCTTTGTAATAAAGGAGTAGAGCTATTAAGAAAATGGCAAACAATGCACATCATTTAAAAAGAAAATCTGCTGCTTAATCAGTAACCAGTCAGCTTGGTAAGGAAATGCGAAACATGAGAAGAAAAGCAAAGGCCAAACACAAGCCGAGTACTCGAATTTTGCAGGAATTGGAGGTAGTTGAGCTGAATAGAGGAAAGCCAAGAAAGACATATTTAGAATAGGCAACACGGGTCCGAATATGGGTGGAGTCCGCAGAGAGTCAGGCCGAATGGGAGCGATAAGGCACAATATGATGGAGTAGGTGGAGTTGAAACCTGCAAGAGGATGATACTTGATTAAGTGGGGAGGAAGGAGAAAGAAGCATCCAATTAAAATGCAGAGGTCTTATTTTTGTTTTGTGTTTACAACAGAACAGCACAGGTTAGCATTTCCACCAAAGACTACAACCTCTATTTTATCTCATTTTAACCTACTGGAGTGAGAATTCATCCAAGAAGATATGAAATTGAAAAGAGGTGGTATGTAGATCCCCGTCCAAATCGATGGTGAGCTGTGTATCCTCAGCATAGGTACAAAAAGAAAAAAAGGAAATTAGTCAATCAGGGAGGCAAGAAGTTGGACATAATGATTGAACAGAAAGAGTGAAAGAGAAAACTCCTGAGGAGATCACAAGTCAGAGGTCGGGAAGAAGTAGAAAAGGGCAGTAGAGATACAGATTGAGAATGGTCAAACAGAAACGAAGAAAGCCAAGAAAAGACTGTGCCGGTGGGAATGGAGCCCGCACAGGTGAATGCCAGGATCCGCAATACCAGAGGCTGCTGGGAGATTGAACATCAGAAGCTCTGTGAGGCCTCCCCAGTCAGCCACCATCCTGATGTCATCAAGGGCAGAAAGCATAGCTGTCTCCATATCATGCCCAAGATGGAACCCGGTCTGAAAAGAATGTGGGATGCCCTGACCATCAACAAAGAATTTTACTTTGGAATGGAACATAACTCTCCAAAATGTTAGTGGGCAAAAGAAGAAGAAAGGGGGGACAAAATATAGGATCTGGCTTAAAGGTAGGTTTTGTTAAAAGTGGGGGAAACACATGCCTTTTTGAAAGAGACAGGAACTGTGCCTAAGAATAGAGAGGCATTTATCACAGGTTAAGCTGTTATGGGGAAAGAGGCAGTGATAAAGGGGAGAACCTGCAAGGAGCAGATAGGAAGAAAGGGATTACAAATGATCAGACCTGGCCAGGGTATCCCATATTATTCTTTACTAAATCAGTAGAACCAAAAAACAAATTTAGAGAGTGACCAGCTGAATGAACAGAATCAGGCGCTAACTTCGTGAGGTTGGAAAGGGCTAGAAGGTCGATGGTGGCCTCGGCAATGGGTAGGTGTGGCAATCTGACCACATAATAAAGTTTACTAAACCTACCATAAAGTTTACTAAACCTACCAACCATGTGAGAGCAAGTGATGAGAGTTCACCCGCAAGACTGTGGCTAAGAAAGTATTATATTTAGGAGGACAGTGGTGTAAAACAAATTAAACTGAAATAATAGCAAATATGTGAAACTTGACTGCCACGTTTTCAGGATTAGAGAGCGTTGAGAAACAAGTACGCACTATGTTAAAAGAAATTAGAAATATAACTGCAACTTCCCTTCCAAAGGGACAGCAGCCTGAATTGCTGGGCCACAAGAATTGATGTCATAGCTCTGGCATAAAAAGAAGATCTTGAAGATCTCCAACATAACTCAAAGGTTTCAGTAGTATGCTTGGGTAAAGAATGGACATTATTAAGAGCTGCTTCGATAGGGGGCGCAGGAGAGGTTTAGGGCACAATGAGTGGTGACAAAGTTTGATATAAAGTAGAACAAGAAGTAGAGGTGGAAGAAAGGGGAAGAGAAACTGAACCAAGAGAGAAGAAACCAGGCCAAAACACATTAAAACTGCATGGTAGTGCCTGAAGACTATTCAGAGAATACGAAGTGGCATAACTAAGGAAAGTGTGTACCTTAATAGGGGTGAGATGAACAGCATCCAAGAAGTCATAACGGGATACCCAGAAGCATTGCATGCATGATCACTTACAGATGCGCACAGATGGACTTCCCTTTTCACTCGCCTTCAAAGAGATCTCAGCGTGTTTGCTTCACAGCAGGAACATTTAATGCACGTGGATGTGGAAGGAGGAGTGGCTCTGTACCTGATGACGCCAGGTGGCAGAGTGCAGACCGGCAGGCTGGGAGAGTGTGATCCCGCGTGGATGTGGAAGGCAGAGCGGCTCTGTACCTCATGACCCCAGATGGCAGACTGCAGGCCGGCAGGCTGGGAGAGTGTGCTCCCGTGTGGATGTGGAAGGAGGAGTGGCTCTGTACCTGATGACGCCAGGTGGCAGAGTGCAGACCGGCAGGCTGGGAGAGTGTGATCCCGCGTGGATGTGGAAGGCGGAGCGGCTCTGTACCTCATGACCCCAGATGGCAGACTGCAGGCCGGCAGGCTGGGAGAGTGTGCTCCCGTGTGGATGTGGAAGGAGGAGTGGCTCTGTACCTGATGACGCCAGGTGGCAGAGTGCAGACCGGCAGGCTGGGAGAGTGTGATCCCGCGTGGATGTGGAAGGCGGAGCGGCTCTGTACCTCATGACCCCAGATGGCAGACTGCAGGCCGGCAGGCTGGGAGAGTGTGCTCCCGTGTGGATGTGGAAGGAGGAGTGGCTCTGTACCTGATGACGCCAGGTGGCAGAGTGCAGACCGGCAGGCTGGGAGAGTGTGATCCCGCGTGGATGTGGAAGGCGGAGCGGCTCTGTACCTCATGACCCCAGATGGCAGACTGCAGGCCGGCAGGCTGGGAGAGTGTGCTCCCGTGTGGATGTGGAAGGAGGAGTGGCTCTGTACCTGATGACGCCAGGTGGCAGAGTGCAGACCGGCAGGCTGGGAGCATGTGCTTCCGCGTGGATGTGGAAGGCGGAGTGGCTCTGTACCTGATGACGCCAGATGGCAGACTGAAGACCGGCAGGCTGGGAGAGTGTGATCCCGTGTGGATGTGGAAGGCGGAGCGGCTCTGTACCTCATGACCCCAGATGGCAGACTGCAGGCCGGCAGGCTGGGCTCCCATGGATATCCTGGAGCGGGGCTTCTGCCGGCGGGTCTGTTGCCGGGTCCTGTTGACTACCTGCCGCTCCACTGCCTTTTCCATCGAGTGTTGGCAGCCCATGATGACTTTGCTGTCACAATCAGTGCAGGATGTTTGTGGGAGCCTGGTCCATTCTGCTGCCATCCTCTGCCAGGGGACCGTCGCTGGTGTACTGCTGGGGAGTCGTTGGGCCTGCGGCTGGGCTGTTGCTTCGGCGGTCGCTCTGGGGGTCTGGCAGTTCTAGAGTGGCCTGGGGCTTGTTTGTCTGTTGCCTTGCTGTGCTTTCCGTCTGGTGTTGGCATTGTTGGGCGTCCAGTGCCATTGTGGGAAGTGCAGGAGCTGCATCGGCCTTCTGCTGTGTTGTGGATTTTTCGACCTCGGACTGTGGTGCTTTCCTTGTGTTTGGCAGCGCCCCAGCTTTGTACCGATCCCTTGTTTTGCTCCATTTGGATTTGGACTGCCCGCTGTTGGTGGTCAGTTACGGCCATTGAAGATCTATGGCTGTGTGAGCCAGGATGACGCTGCAAGCAATCAATGTTTTTGTGACTTGTCATGACGACTTGACTTTTTTACTTTTAGCCCTGCCTCGCACCTACGTTGTGTCTGTGTATTTTGTGAGGGTGTGATGGCTTATTTGCTCTGCAACATGCAGGGTGGATGAACATTCACAATCCTGTATTTGGGACTATCATCAGATTTTCTTCCTGTTTGTTTTTCTTTGTTCTTGCTCTGTCTTTTCTCTTCTTCTATTATATTATGCCATCATTGCTTTATATGTACCAACTTATTCATTTGTAAAGTGCTTAGGAGTAAGCGCTATACAAGTGACACAAAACAACAAATACAAATACCTGTTTTGGTAGCTGCAATAAATGGTAAAAATAATATATATAATCTTAACGAATGCATGTCCACGTCGACAGAGATGCAACAATAGAGGTTTAAGTGTAAAAGAGAGGGGAGTTCAATTTAAGAATGTATTAAAAACAAGTGAAGAAGGAAAGTCCCAGTGCAAAATCATTTTTGGGGGGTTAGAATAGTGTCTTTTTCCGGATTCATGGGATTAGGCATGGCGGCGGTATGGACATTGGCAATTCATTATCCTGGTTTTGGTTGCCTTTTTATGGGTTCTCCTCTCAGAGAATGGACAATTTACGCTGTCCCTGGTTGTGGTGATGGGATTGGACGAAAAAGGACTGAATGCACAACTTCCCATTTCAGGCCATGCTTTGCCGTAGCATTTTTTGTGCACCTCTTAGCATTTGTGTTCATGTTCAGACACCACCTCTCCGCAAAACGAGGCCCCCTACCTTTTTGAGAATTGCAGTTTTTTGATTGGCTCGTGCGCTGCCAGCTAATCTGATATCCCTTGAAAGCAACAGACATCCTCAAGGCGGGCTGCTGCTGCAAAACAAACATCAAACCTTTATAAGGTAATTGAATGGATGGCGACCAATTGTAGTCGTTAAATAAAAAGAAATCGCTTTTGGACCTCCGTCTTTTTCATGCAAGCAGAAGTGCCCGAGTTCGAACAGAGCTTTTTGCCTTGCAACATACCCCTCGCGTCACTCACAACCTAACCAGAGTCCATTGTTTGTTTCTGGAGCTCCAGGGTGCAAAACTAACTGTCAGCGCCTAATGGATCACGGGACTTCTTCACAACACAACCGTTTGCAGATTTGCTGTTCACTGCATTGGAATGCGTCTGAAACGGATGTCATTGGGTTTATTTGTTGCTTCCTGTGGAATGTTCTGTCCTGGAGCGTTCATGATTTCAGAACCGTCCTCCAACTCCCTGCTCTTAGGGACATTGCCTTCTTCTTACTCGCAAAGTACAGCCCACTGCAGTTATAGGTGTGCAATGTCTGCAGCCGATAGATATTTCAACAACTATTCAAGCACCCTGAGCTCTTGCCCTACAGCACACAGATCACCATGCATACCTTACCATGTAAAGACCTCCCGACAGGCTGAGCGTGCGGGTCTCACCCCACACTCTCCCATGCAGAATCCAAAGACCCAAGGGGCATGTTAATGGCAGAAGGCATGCTAGTTTCATACATCATTTGCACACTGTGCAATGCACATAGGCGAGCACAACTAAGAGACTTCTTTGTGTAAAGTGATGCCACGTGTGGCTTACAGTCTTGATACTGGTGGAGGGCTGGCTGCTTCGTTTATTTTATGTGCTTGTCTTGGCACTCACTTTGTGTGCACATTGCATGTTTTGGTCCCATTTTTCAATGGCCAGTACACTGCCACTTGCCTGTGCAAGCTTAAGTTGTGTAAACATATGTCATATCATTGAAGCCTCCTGCCCTCTGGTGGGATTCTTGGCATAACTAGAGGAAAACTGGTGACTTCCTGTTGTTCCATCATGCTGAACCTAGAACACATGATAACGCTCTAGTCTTTCTCCAAGATGGTCGGAAGACCGTCAACTGCTCTTCCCATCCGCTCATTCTTACTGAGGTGACCAGAGCATTCCTCACTGTTGGATGCTGTTTTTTTTCTTGCTGTGAGTTCCGAGTTAATCTTTTTCCCTGTGACCTCCAAACCGCCCTCCTTTGCTGGCCTCAATATTTCCTTGGACTGTTCCTACTAATTTCGTGCTTGCCGGCCTCGCCTTCTATTTCACTATTGACTCCGTTGGATACCGCAGTTGGCCCACTCCCTAGAGTTCTTCTCTTCACAGCTCATCCATTTGATTACCTTTGGAGGTTTGTTTTTCTGACTCAGGCTTTTTCCCTGCTTTTCAAGAGGATGTTCCTGCTGTCTCAGCTGCAGGACATAAAGGCGTTACAACAAAAAGAACAAAGCCTGTGTATTTCATATTTCTCCTACCATTAAAACAATCATTTTTTACTACAGTCCCTAGGGCAGGGGTCTGCAAATTGCAGCTTTTTAGATGTTTTGGACCACAGCTCCCACAATCCCTCACCATTGTCTATACTGGCTAGGGCTGATGGAAGTTGTAGTCCAAAACAACTGGAGAGCCAAAGGAGACCCCTGCTCTAGGGCATGCAATGACTGAACATGTTTTGTAATGTTTTGGGGTTTTATATAGTGCAGCCTCTGATATTTTCATAGCCTTGCAGATTATAGGGTCCTGCACTAGGTGCTGTGGGTTGGGGTGGGTAGTTAGTAGGAGAAGGTTGAGAACAAGATAGCAGTTGTTGCTGTGTTGATGGGTGAAGATTGAAAGAAAGTGGGCTCTGTGTGCAGTAAGTTTAGAGTGTTGATGTTGCATGCATTGTTTAAAGACAACCCCAAAGTTCTTAATACAATATGGTCAGAGCACTCGGGACGCCCATGAAGAGGGACAGGGAAGCCTGCCACTCTCCCCTCCCCTACTAAATTCATGACAAGGAAGGACACCAGAAAACACTGCAATAACCCATTCTATTTTGGACGAATTCCAAAAGAACCCATGATTCACAAGTACGTCAAAAGGTATCCCCTCAGCCAGCCTTACTGATTAAGGGACATACAGACCTACCCATGCATGGATGAAGAGTCACAGGCTATGATTAAAGACACTTGTATGGACAGCTTGGATTAACACCACGATGCCATGTTGCTGACGTCATTAGAGAAACCACGACATAGCAGCGTTAGACATGAAGCATACATGCCATTCGCATTTCGGGACACAAACACGCATTTGAATACATGAATAACACGCACGAGCGTACAGTTCTAGAGTTAGTGGACAGATACATATACATACTGTCATTGCTTTTATTATTTTGCCATTAGTCAAACACAGCAATGCAGAAAACAAATGCAAGGCAAGAGATCCTGAGCAGAGCTTGCAGATGCTTACATGCAAATAACCCTATGGAGCTGGAGGAGCACCTATGGGACTGGACAGAGCCAAGTATGGCTAACCTATGAAAATGTAGCATAGCATGGACACAGTAGAAACCACATTATAAAGTTCAGGAAATGTGCAGCAGGCCTCAGGTCTCTGAGCAAGAGACGAGCTGAGCTTATTCAGGTTGGACGGAGAGCAAGACATGTGAGACAGAACCGCAACCAAGGTCAAGAAATATGGATGACATTCCAATCCCAGACAACAAAGGGACCATCTGCAGAAAATACTAATACATCCTCATAATTTAGAGCTGCACAAGTAAAAATTTGTGGTCTCCGAAAACACGACACGGTAGAAACCAACAATGGACAGCAATCGGCGATGGGAAAGGAGGCCCGGTATCAGGCTCCAAGACACAGAATGCAACAAGTGTTGCACCAGTCAGGAGAGCATTCTCATAAGCAAAGGTGGTACACACAAGTTACAATGCAGATACATAGTCATTCTAATTACCTTGAAGAGTTACACAGTGAGCTGAGAATCTTTTCTGATCCCAGGCCTGGGGAATTCAACTCTAGCCAATCACAGTTTAGCATCCTAGGGGTGGGTAGCAATGGGCAAGAACCAATGGTAAATCAACAACACTGCAACAATGTTATAGTTAGTGACTTGGGGATGGAACATGCCAGCCACCTGACATGCGAGGGCCAGTGGAATAACATCTTAATGTCCTATATAGGTAATAGAATATTCAATATACAATCATTTGGCCTGATAGGTTTTCTGGAGAGGGGCCCAGGTTGTGATGTAATGCTGATGACATTTGGAAGTAAAACTGCCCTCGAGCCAAGGAAGAGTGAGATGTGCATAGATATTCTCTGTTCCTGTGCTGATCCCTGTTGATTTTGCTTGTAATAAACCGCAGTTGAACTTGCCATTGACTGTGTCCTTTGTGTGTCCAGGGGGGAGTTGGTCCCTCCAATTCTGCAGACTTCCAGTGTACCTCTGGCATACCTTGGGGTCCTCCCCAACACCCATATTTCCAAGCCATGAGAAGTCTTACAGAAACTCATGGGCACCATAGTGTTTCTGCCCTTTGACGACAAAGTCGCACATCAGGATCAGGAAAGAAAGCAAATGAGACAAGCTGTCACCCATCAGGGACAACATATGGACTATGGATATGGCATAGATTCCAAAAGGCTATGTGCCCTTGACAGACCTAACAGTTCACAAGCTGCTGGTGGAGATCAGAGGCCTCTGTCCTTTCAGTCAGTATTTCCACAGTAAAGCAAACACATATGACATCAAACACTTCTATCGCAATGCATGGTGAGTAAGGCTGGGTGAATGTATTTGTTTGAACTTCGAACCACCCAAATGACAGGTGATTAGAAAAGTTCAAACCAAGGTCGAACTTATGAAAGTTCAATCCAAATAACCAAACCTCCTGGCTAAATAGGAGTCCTCTTGGGTGGTCGAGCTGACTTGAGCCAAATTCCTACCTATAGCAATAATAGAGATTTTAAACTAGCTCGAATTACTTCTCGGTTGCATTACACATGAATTCTGGGACATTTGAGCTTAAGTTGAGTGTGCCATAGGCCTTCTCTTACTGTCTTCATCATTTTCTTTGCAGACATAGCAGAGAGCACCTTCTATGCCTGTGGATGTGCTTAATACATACCCAACCCTTATTTCACACCAAACACACTTTTAAAATTGTACTTTACATCTCTAGTTTAATAATTTTCATTTCAGAGAAGAGAATTTGTTTGGTTAAATTTGGTTTAGAAAGACTGAAAAATAAATGAGTGCATGGTTTCCTCAGGGACACTCTTTTGGGCACATTGCTGCTCTCTCATTTAGAAGAATATTTCTTCGTAAAATACTGGATATTGTAAAAGGGAGGTCAGTGCATTCATATATATGTGGCTTCAGTGTAGGAGGAGGGAATCCCTGAGAGTGAGATCAGCTTGGGGGTCGAGTTTGTGTGGGATACATGCAAAAGACTTTTGGATTTATGTGTGAATGTTTGGGATCTGGAGAAAATAATATTGACACTTGGCAGGAAAATTGACAGAGCTGCAGGGAAGCAGTAAATACAAAGGGGCTCATTACGAGTGTGCCGGTCTGATAAAATGCAGAAAAAAATGCCGGTAATACCGGCTGTGGTATTTTTTCCAGACCGGCACACTTCGAGTTTGCAGGTAGGGCTTCTGATCCACCCGCAGGCCTGACCTACTGGTAGTTCAGGCCCTACCAGACAATAATTGCCACAATCTATTGTGTGTTGCAACAGTGATGTGGCACTCAGGGTGACAGAAAGTTACAGACATCCTGGGAGGCAGGAGATAATGACCAGTGACCCTCCATCTCATGAATTGGGTGTACTGCGCATGTGCCCCCGGGTTACACTTGAGTGCAGCGAGGAGCATGGAATTACTTAGCGCTGCTTGTGCTTTTGTGTGTTGAGACAGTAATTTACCACTGCAGGTGGCAGAAAGTGACAGACATCCTGGGAGGCAGAACTATCCATCTCTTGTACTGAGTGAAATGCACAGGTGTGACAATATATCTGCAGTACAGAAGCGATCTCGAGGCAAGGGGAGACGTGCTGCTTGTGCAATTCAGATTCACTTTATCCTGTCAGGTAGAACTAACTAGACAGAGATCAAGTCAATAGAGTACTGTGGTTTCAGAAGAGAAGAACTATTCAAATCAATATGCCGATCTAAAAAAGCTGTAATCCAATTAGAGCAATAGGGACCGATTGACTCAAAGTGGACCAAGCAAATTCAAACCACTCTAAGCTATTCCCATTTTGCTATTGATTTGAGTCAGTTCGAGATTCGAGCTGTGGCACGCCCTCAAAGAAGATCCCTGTGGTTCAAGTCGTGAACCACTTTGATCGACTTTAAAATGGTTAAGAAATGTTCTTAACCAGTTTATGAAAGGTTTGTCCAATACTATTGGTGAGGTTTATTTTGGAGTAGACTGTAGTTCCAAGCGAGACACATGTAGGTAGGGGTGTGATGAAGTGCATTGTGGAGCAATTGGAGAACGCAGGCAGAAAAGTGGCGTGGAGGATATTTTGTTTCACCGAAGTGGAAATGGCTGTAGATCTACTGTCCAAAGACTTGCTATATGTGGGAACAGTAGATAGAGGAAAGTTGACTTATCCTTAGAAATGTTTCCACAAACAAACCGGTAGCCGCGGTTCTCTTAGTTTGGATTTGCAGAACCAAATCAATTATCTCCTATGTTCCAAAAAAAGGGAAATCTGTGATTCTTCCATCAACAATGCATTACAACCAATTAGCTGAAAGAGATCAGAAAATGCCAAACACCATAATGCGCTGTAATTCAACAAAGAGTGGCGCAGACAACCTTGACCACCTCGTTCCTCTGCATACCTGCAAAACAAAATGTTGCCGTTCTTTAAAAATCTTCCAGACATGATAGCCATTGGCAGCCTCATTCTCTGGATGCAGTACAATCCACAGTGGAATTCCATGCACTGAAATTATGCAGGTGCATGTTTCTCCCCAGTGTGGTGTGGGGGTAGGTTTGAACAGGTGATTAATTGGAGATTACCGAATGCCCAGGTTTCCAGAAAATCATGAGAGCCTGGGCTGCCTGGGTGGGTGGGGGTTGGGGGGCAGACCATTCAGCAGGTGGAACAAGAGCAGCGCAATGACTTTGCTACAAGTGCTCAAGAAAAGAGGACAAGCAAACACGCACAGCTAACACCATGAGAGACTTGCATTAAAGGCACACATCACCACACTCATCTTCATGTTAAGCCTGCATGTAGAACTTCATTATGCTGCAGTACACCACAGCAGCTTCTGTAATGCAGGATGACCCACGAGATGGGATTATTCCTTGGAAAAATAGAGCATTAGCAATCCAGGTTATGCAACAAATGTATATGTTCTAAAATAATTGTAGAGGAGCGGGTAGACACATTTTCCCTATCTCCCGCCCCCTCACCGCTGTCATACTTGAACTGCAGGAGAAGGGCCCTCTGTGAGACCCCATGTGTCATGCCTATACCTCATCGAGTGCATGAGAGACAAAACACACTCAGACAACTGTATCGAATGTACCCTCGCACTTAAAGTGTGGAAGGATGCAGTATAGAAGGATGTCAGCACGCACCATTGGACTTGAACTGCAGGAGAAGGGCCCTCTGTGAGACCCCATGTGTCATGCCTATACCTCATCGAGTGCATGAGAGACAAAACACACTCAGACAACTGTATCGAATGTACCCTCGCACTTAAAGTGTGGAAGGATGCAGTATAGAAGGATGTCAGCACGCACCATTGGACATCATGGAGCGCTGAGTGAAATCTGATGAGGGCAGAGTGATGTAATGGAGAAAGTATATGAAGCCATGCTGAAACGATATGAAAATACTTAAGAGTGACAATGTGACTGAAGCGATAAGAGAAACATGTACGAAACGATAAAGGAATCATGAATGTAAAAGAAGACAAAGTAACTTGCAGACAAATAAGTGTAAATATGCAGTAATGCAAGGTAGAAAAGATACATAGAAGCTTGCTATAGAGGGATATATAACGTGGCAAGGATGGCCATAGTTGGAAAATAGACACCGACTTGTGTAAATATTCAATTCAACCACCTCAGAAGTTTTACAAGTTACAGAGAGCAAGTTTCTAGAGGCCAAGAGGAGCAACAACACCCAGTATAATTAAATCAAATAGCAGTAAATAAGATGCTGAAATTATCAAATTTGTGGTTTCTTCACATGTGACTCATAAGTCAAAAACAAGGGCTATTCGTTAAGCCTCAAATGAAGATAGTGATGTGCTATCACTTCCTTGAATGTCCTAGAACAGAGAACAGGCTACAAGGTCAACTACAGGTGGGTAGCTTTGGCCCATGTGTGATCTGATGGGAGATGATGGACTAATTAGGAAAGTGGGGAGTAATCTGACGTGATCCAAGTACCTGAGTTTTGGTTTGCTTACGTGCTGCTAGCCAAATTGAAAGTCCAAGGTTGGGTTAGAATGCCAACCAATCAGTGGTTTATGGGGCAACCTGCTATACAATGTTGCATAGACCAATCTGCTGCCATTTTGTTTGCTATAGTCAGTATTATATATCTTTAGAGGTAGTTCGAGGGTTGTCTTACAGATAAGAGACAGCCAATGAAGTACTTATCCGTATATATTCTATAAGTAGATATGCTCCCCTAACCAATCCCTCCTGCTAATAGGTTCTATGGTTTGCCACGTAGGATGATGTCATAGTTGACGCATATTGTGGTATAAGACCTCTGTGTAATCAAGTTTGTGTGTGAGTGTGCGAGCATCTGTCTGATGTTTTCCAGTTGACCCTGCTTTATTAACCTGAGAATAAAGTAGTACTTTGCCATATTCCTTGAGTCTGTCCGGTTATTTGGTCTGAGATCTTTATTGGTAATTCCATCTAGCAGAAGAGACACTTCAAGGTGCTATAGCACATATTACTCTGCTAAATTATAGTAATATAAAGAGGTTACAATATGTGTTTGACTGAAAGCTATATTTTCCCTCCATAAGCACATATAATTAATTTACATGCGTTCTTGAGTCCGGCTATGCAACATACTACATTGGCTATCTCTCTAACTGAGTTGCCTGTGGTCTAGGTGCATGAGGATCTACTTTACTATAATACTATCAGTGACCTAGGGGGGGTTTAAAAGGTATTAAAAAAAACCTGTCACCTGAAATTTAAAAGCAGTATTAGCCATTTCAGCCACGTCCCACCCAGTAGCCATCACTAGAAGTTCGCTTCCAGTTCAGAGCCAGATGGGCAATGCATTATGGGATGCAAATGTCTATGGCTATAAGGCAGTGGTAGGGTTTAGAGACTAATGCACACAGGTTTTATCCTTGTTTGGGATCATCAGTGTAGCATAGTCAGAACCCTTGTGGTTGGAACATGTTGGGCAAACATTAGTAAAGTTATGGTGGTTTTAAAAGGGTTCACAGCGCAAGGCATCCCGTTCACCACAACTGACTCTGCTTGTCCCAGTTAACTGTATTATCTTTCAGAAAGGAAGTCATCTTAGCTGAGCAATGTTAGTTTTGCAGGCAACAATTTATTTAGGATACTTAGTAAGATATGCTGCAAAGTGATACAATTGATTTTAAACGGTTCCAAGGTGAGTAATTCTCCACAGCAGTACATTTGCAGGTTCATTGTGTCCTATCCTATTCTTCAAGGCACCCCCCCATGATTACTTCAGTGTTTTCAATAACATATCATGCACGCTGCGACGGCCTTAATTTAAATCTTTCTTTCCCTCAATGTAGTTATAGTGAGAACTTTCATGGATGAGGTCAAATATTATCAACGAATACGTTTTTTCATGTTCTAATGTAAAGTATCATGTAATCTTAATTATAGTGTTGCCACCCGGACACTGGGACCTTTAAATTCAAAAATATTATCTTCTGTAACTTTCGTTACTGTGCATGAAATTTCACCAAATTTGGGATGCAACTGACCCGGCCAAAGCAGAACACTAACGATTTATTGCTGAATAAAATATCATTGTTGTGTTGAGATTCTCATGGAGGCAGAAAAATCATGGTTTCGCCATCAAGATCTTGAAACAGTGTACTTCTATTGTCAAGATTTGTTGCACACAAGTATGCATAAGGCTGAAGGGGTGCATGATAAAAAAATAAAAAAAAATCACACAAATTGGAACAGTCCAACCTGAGATATTTGGTAGTGTCAGATGGGCAATGAATATATTGCTCAAAGCACACAATCATTTTCAGCACCCAATATATAAACACCCACACAGACAATAACATCCATCAATCCCACCTCATCCAACAGTTTAAGACTGCATGTAATGCTTAAATATGTTCCAATAAAACATAACAGCTTCACGGATATGGAATGTCCCAAAACATGAGGCTAGTCAGTACTTTTGAAAAAAAGGGTATCATCATTTTAGGTTATGAAATACATGTATACTTCCTAATGAATTGTTCTACTAAATGATACTTTATGCAAACAATGTGATATATGTTCCACAAATACTTGTAATTATTGTATTTGCATGAGGTATCTCCATACCTCATCTGTGTCTTGTCCCTTTGGCATTTAGTCCTGCAGCCTATAGGGGACCCTCACTAACTTGATGTGAAATATGAACTTGAAATTCAGAAGGGTGCCTTATTTGTACAATACAACAACACTTGGATTAAAAAGGACATAAGAAAACAAATCAGACAAGATGCATTGGCAGAATTTTCCAGGGTGTGAGCACCAAACACAGAATAAATATTACACCGAACAATGCATGATATACGACCATATATTGGCCACCTGAAAACCTAAAAAAGACAATCTCGGCAAGACTTCCATAGAGACACACTATAAAAACACATAGAACAAAAAAAGTCATAGCATAATAAACTATAAACAGTACTATACAAATCCATGCAGACCCAGCCTGCTAGCGCATGCAAAGGAAGAATCGGCAGAACAGGAAACTGCAACCTTTCGCAGAACACGAACAACATGATGCACAGCAAGGCATGTCCAAGGCTAAACACATCCTGTGTAATGACAAAACTTAAATAGCTACACCCATGCCACACTGTTCTCAATTGCTCACTTCTCGATCACTCGCTCACGCTGCAGAAGCCACTACACCATGACCTGAAAGTCGGCACGCCATCATGGCCACTGGAGCCACTACAGAATATAGGTTTGCTGTTTATCTTAAGGGAACACTAGTGCATGCACACACAAAACCTCACATCGAAACATACTCTAGTCTACCGTGATTTCACAGTATGACTATCACATGGCATCTCCTTCCATTCTCAGACCCCAATAATGAGGGTGGTAAGTCAAACGCAATGGCCAGGGCCACAACATCACATACGGACCACATCACATTCAATCCTTGTGTAAAAATAAAGCACTTGCCCAAAAGACCAACATTCTAGGGATTCCTAATGATGACTGAATCCCATTCCACCCAAGCGCATTACTACATCACCAGATGCGATTTGCAATATGTGCAATTGACAAATCCAAACTCCATAGACTTATTGCCTACTGAACGGGAATCATCGCAACCACTGCTTCATAACTCATTCAGGCACAACATATATATATATAAACATTATATTTAATTAATGTATTAGAATTATGTTATAGCTCAAAGAGTTTTATCATAATATACAAATGCAAATACACATACAGAATAAATACAGTAGACAATAATGTACAGTTACAAATACAAATACAATCGTACCAAATACACAATCATCAGATTGTGAACAATCATCACATACATTCATGATGTACTAAGCTAATGATCCTAAACATGCTACGTGATGAATTCATTTTAATTCATGATGATAATTCATAGTGATAGCAGATTGTTAGTGGATAAATACAAATGACCAAGTAAAAGTAAAATTTAGTTAGCAGTCTGGACGGAACCTATCGCCTAATTTTTTCAATCTTCGATATTTTGGGTTTGTAAGGGTTATTTCCCTATCATTCCCAATTTAAAAATGTAATTCCAGATATTGTAAAGTGCAATATGTATTGCCTTATGGCCTGAGTTAATACAGTAGCGCCAAAAGGACTCGGTCTTAATAGTATTACAGTCATGGACAAACGGTCCCAGACACTTAATGCATAAATCACCATATTCTTTACACTCCGTAAGGTCATATTGGGCTGTCTCCGGTTTAGACCCAAGGCCACAAGAACGACAGCTCCTCGCATCTTTCCAAACCCCCTGCTGTATTGCTCGCCAAGAGTACACGGACAATTAATTATCACCAGTACATTTGCAGAGCAAAGAAAATATTTTGAACGCAGGTAGACGGAGCAATAACTCACAACCAGATACGCAGTTAGCAAAATAATGAGCACTTATACGGATATTTATTCATAGCTAAGAAGCAACAAGTGATAAAACAGAAATAAATCACAGAGAAGATAGAGAATTCAAAAGAAAATACATCACCATGGGCGTAACTGAATCCCTTATCTCGACAGAAGTGGCTGGAAGACCCCGGTAACAGCCAGGCAGAGAGCACAACAGCCCACAGGAAGGTCGGAACAAGGCGTCCCCCCTCCGCCTGAAGTCTTTGCGTTTTTTCCTTCCACCTGACCTTTCCAGAGCCTCCCATATATACAGGCCCTCCGCAAAAAGGGGTGGCAATTTCTCGAACCTTCTGACATTAGCACTTGCGCATTGCTGAGTGACCGTTGGTTTCCAGCCAGATCAACCGACAGTAACGCCCAAGGAGCAAAGCTTCCCTCTTCTAAACACCACGGAAAACAATTCCATAACTCATAGCAAGGCATAACAAAACCAGCTTTCCCAGCACAATGTCCTTGACAGCAACAAATCACTGAGGCATGGAAAATACATCACTGAAAGCATGTCTTTTAGCAGAGCAAGTGCAGTTTTCACTGAGGCATGGAATAAATATCCACTATAGCTCTGAGTTCCCCCAGAATGCACTGCGCATCAGCGCCATGTTTTAGCTCAAGCATAACACCTGCTCAGACCCAATAGAGGCCAGGACTGGTAATTTACCTATTCTTAGCAATAGCATGAATCTGCACAATTTGGTAGAGGCACAGAGTAACGTATAGCCTTGTGGGGTTTTATATTTATGATCGAGTAAATCCACGGTGGTACCATAGCTCATGAGTTTGGCAAGATGTGGATAATTCTTGCTTCAATCCCAATGTTCCAGTTTGCTGACAAGATTCCTAGACAGGGTATGTAAGCTGTCCTCCCAAACTGGATTCCAGGACATGATTTTGAAATCTGCATGTACAAGGGAAGGACAAAGAAGTTAGTTTGGAATTCGGTAGTTGTTAGCCCAGTAAGTTTAATACTGGGCAAACAGGTTCCTTGCGAGCATTTAGAAAATGGAGACTTCTCCTTTTAATTACCTAAGCAGACAGAGAGGTCAGACCTAACATGAAGCGTATAATTTCCATAGGGACAATAGCACCCAGCCCCAGCATTCTCCACCAAAACTTCCCTTCAAGCACATTCAGCCATGCAAGGTCCTTCATACTAATAGCCTCTAGTCCAAACAAAACAGAAGGGCAAACACATTACCTATATAATGTTAGAACACCGTTAAGGCTAAAACCAGAGGCTGCTCTAACAAATCAATCTAGCATATTTAATTTCGATGTTGCCTTGAATTTCCTTTCTTCTTTCAAATCAGAATAGTCGGCCTTGGAGGTGAATTCGACTCCTAGGTATTTATAGCTGTACACTCTCTCAATTGCATTACCTTCAAGTGTCAACATGGGGATCGCCACCCTTTTGTGCATCAACTTTCTTTTTTTCATTGTGTTTCAACCATCTTTGTTTTTTTTTTACACAGCTTTTGTCTCCAATTCATACACATTTACCTAATTAAAATATACAAAAATACAAAAAAGGGACGAAAAGACGAGATAATGCTAACAGCATACCATTAATACAATTCATTACTCAATGTCAATTAGGTGAAACAAATTAAAAATCAATCCCTTTTCGTAATGTGGTGTTTCTGAAACACAACCTTCCATTATCAGTTCGTGTCTATTAAGTTACACATTTGCAGAACTTATACCACATTTAACGTGAGAGCTGACTTAGTCTTTAAAAGTATGATCAAACCTGATAAGATTGTCTGCATATGAAAGGCAGGAAACGTTAGACCCCATTAATTTGGGTGGGCAAGTCTAAACTGTTTCCAAAGCTTTATTGAGTTTGGATAGGTAGATATTAAATAACAGTGGAGCACGAGAACACCCCTGTTTTACTCCCCGACTGGTACTTATAGGTGAGGAAACTAGGCCGTTGTTATTGAGCCTAACTTGAACTTAGGTATTATCATGCAGCCTCATAATTGGCAATAGCAGGTCATGTGGGCATCCAAAGAGTGTGCTCCTATTAAAAGTACCGAATGCAGCTTTGAAATCAATCAAGACTACATATAGGTTCGGTTGGCCTTTGGTTTTAGCCACCTTAATCAGGGAGTTGAATAACTACAGACAGTGGGCTGTGCCAGAACCCACTCAAAATCCCATTTCAAATGTACTCAATATGCTTTTAGATTCAACCTACGTGGCTAGTCTTCCTAATAATAGGGACGCGAAAATGTTGCCAGTAGAGTCTAACATAGCGAGTAATCAAAAATCCATGGGACAAGTTCTGGGTCCTTGCTTGTGATTAAGTATTAAAATTGAAGCACACCATGATAATGGGATCAACCCTTCTTTGCTTACTTTATTAAATAAGCAATATATGATTTACTCCCAGAATATCAGAATCTTTTTTATTGCCGCATTAGGTAACCCATTCGGGCCAGGGGCTCTGGAGTCTTTTAGCAAATAGGAGCAGTTGGAAATGTTTTGTAAAATGGTTACCATGACAACGATAAATACACTCTAACACCCAATATACACTAACATAGTGAGACACATTAGGACAATATCATAAATTGTTTGTATTAATTTTTTGGAGCTCCTGGCGGCTACCAGCACACTTTTTTGTTATCACGCGGCACCTGAATCCATTTCAAGATGGCTGCTCGGCAAACCAGACCCAGAGACCTAGCAACAGCCTTAGCAACGCTGTGCTTTCAGGTCTCCGCGCCGACAAAGTGACTCAGCACTCTGTGCTGAGCCTTCGCCTTTGACCGCACGCTACTTGCGAGCTTCAATAACTATACAGGTATGCAATGATCTGACGCCTCCTCATACACCGTTTTAGACACGGACGCAGTTGCAATATGCATAGGTCCGGGTCAGACACGGACCTGAACACTAGATCCCCAGACTAATTGTATGTCCTCCCTCTAGGACAGCCTCTCCTGGCAAGGCAAGCATTTTTTCCACACTCGAGAGACGGAAGTCCCCATTTAGAGGTAAGCTAAACAAACTTATTAGCGTTTTTTAATCTACACTTGCACACAGCTTCCTTTTTCTGCTGGTGCAAGTATCAAACTGAATTTACTGGAAGGACATTTAATTAATAATATGTCCCCCCCCTTTCCATGTTATTTGATGACAGGACTACATTGAGACGTCCACATATGAGATTGGAGTTCCATCTGATTGCCTATGGTCATTCACTCCCACACGTAAGCTGTGTTCTATTTAATCCACAAGACGCAGTCCATGATTAGTTCAGCACTCAATAATTTTAACTCAAGCACTCCCCCGATTACATTCTCCCTCCCCTTTTACAGCACTCAGCGAACATCACATCCATATAGCACCTCGTGCTGAAGAAGGCCGTGTCAGATATGAGGCACATCTAGCTCACATAGATGGCTGAAACACCACGGTGCAGACGCACCTTTTAAAACTACAGTGTATCATCGCTGTTTCTTGTCACTTATTGTATTGTTTCTTTGTCATAAATGTTTACTTGTTCCATATACAACACTGTCTTTCAGATAATGACAGTAAAGGACTCATACCTTTTCTAACACACAAGCAATTATATCTCCTATTTCTGTATGCTGGTGTGTGGTATTTTCTCTATATGACTAATATAAAACACCCAATGATGTTATAACCTTGTACCCCATTTTTGTTGATCTATGCAACTTTATATAAAACCAAATAAATGTTGTCAAGCCTGGGTACAATGTTTTGAGTTCTTTTTCATAAACTCACATGGTGATTGGGTAAAGGAGAGTGCTGGAGCAAATATTTCGACCTATTCAAGTGTATCCTTGTTTCTTAAGTAGCCCTCCTGGGCAGAATAGGTTCCGAACCAGGAGCCCATTTCTCTAAATTCATACTAGGTACATACAAGTGTATACTTGTTTCTTATGTACCTAGTATGAAGCAAGACCTTTCTAAGCCAAAACAAAAATGAATATTCTAATAAAATAAGAAAGAAGTCTGCATAAAAATAAAATATGACATGATCCAATAAAGTACAATCTTCCTATACCAAACCGAGCAAAATCAAAACATTATGACGAAGACCTATTCCAAATTACAAACAAATGTAACTCACTTTATTATGGATGAAACTGTCGAATTAGGTTCCACTGGTAAAACATAATACTTCACACCCACAATGCAGATGCTGCTGCTATCAGTTTGCAACTTGTTCTCATGAACAATATTAAATGCATACAAAAATACAAATTAATGTACCTACTAAAAAGTAAGACCTTAAAAATGATAAAGCCATGCCTACCTACAAAAGCATAAGAGAATAGAAAATGGTCCACAAAGAAACAGGGAAGTCAATATTGCAACCTAATATAAAATCACACCCTGGAAAGCTTTCTATTGTTTCCCTACTAAAAAATAAAGCTGCAAAGGAAACAACTGCTGACTATGCCTATAACAGAATCAAATCACAGTTTCCATTGAAACATGATACTAGGCCAAATACATATTTTTAACTATTACACACACAATCTAAACAACTCTCCACCTCGACTCACCTTCCCAAAATCTAGGTTTTATTTGTCAACACTTTCAAATCAATTTCAAGGCCTGCTTCAAAAACGTCATCCAAACCTAAAAAATAAAATACAAAACTATTACATTATTAAAGGTTACTAGTTTAACAGACATAACTTAAAGGAATGGTGCGGTAGGAAATATTATTGTCCCTATGGTTCGGCCATGTGTTTTTAACCATACGTTGATTGATCGTACAAAGATTTCCTATGCATCTTACCAGAGTTTTCGTCTTTTGAACACAAGCGAAATCAGACAGCAGGGCGCGGTCGTCTTGTGATAATCTTATCACTTGCCTCATCGCCCTGGGTGAACTGCCTTTGCGGCACTAAATCATATCCCCTGCCCCTGAGCCCGATATCACCAAATCATTGATATTCTCTACCTCTCTTCATGACGTTACTGGGCAGCGTAGCCAGTCGTCACTTACGCAACTTGACGCAGAACCCGGAAAACAACACACATCGTCTCACAACACAGCGCGTCACAATTCGGAATATGAAACTGTACTTTAAAAGGAAACAGCAAGACTGTACAATTGGTAAAGTACATTTATTTCACATTAAATGTTTCGAGAACATTCAGCGATTGACATATTCAATCAAAATGGAACTTTTTTCTTTGCTCTCGATCGCAAATGTTTATCGTGAGTCACGCACTGCTCCTTTTTGGTACACAGGGTGTTCGTCTTGGGTAAATGGAGCACTTTGGTCGCACAGTGAATTGCAAGGCTGGTGCATCAACTTGGCACTAGACCACCGTAAGGGTTGTTATGTTGCACCTAATAGATGGTACAGCGTAAGAGCATATTGGCCCTTGGCGATCGTCCCAAAAAAGAGTCAAATAAATCCAGTGATTGACATGTAGCTGTAGCTGGCGGTTGAAGAAACCGTTGGTTGGGGTCTGAAATAGATGACAATCGCAGAATGGTAGGACGTACCTGTTTGTAAAAGATAAAAATAGAAATGTCACTCAGTAGCCGATCTTTGTTACAATTAATAATTTTATTTATTAGCACAGAGGTGAAACAATGTGAACCGAGAGAACACAACGTGGAATATCAAAGTACTCCGCTATTTGCTTCCAAGGATAGTGCAATGGAGTGTGTTCAGCTCTAAACGTAATGCGTAAAATGAGGCAACAATTCGAGGTGCACAATGTAATGATTTATTAGCATTGAAACAAGGGGGAAATGAGTGGTGGTCTACATGCATGCCGATGCTGGACTGCACATGTGCCCGGTAGAAAGATCAGCACACAAAGGTTGTACTTGCACTTCATTGCAATATGCCACACAGAACGAACAAGTACAATGTAACCCAGCAATAATGGTCAGCTATTCGTATTTGGACTAGTTCTGGTATAAAATCATCTAAAGAGAAACTTACATTATATTCGGCATTTCCATTCTCTTGGCGTAATGCAGACCATAACGCAGACTCTGTTCGTGTCAACGATTTTCCTTAAACTGAACCTACATGTAACTAGGACCAGTTTCGGAATGGACAACCTTATCATATCTTACGTTATTACACCCCTCCTTCAACTCAATCCCTTTCGGATTGGTCCCTGTCTCTCAAGGTCAAGAAACAATAGACCCTAATACTGTGTGTGCGATGCGTGGGCATCCCCAGCTCCCAAGCAAAAATTATTTTTTTTTCTTTTTTTTTCTTATGGAACGCTTCACGAATTTGCGTGTCATCCTTGCGCAGGTGCCATGCCACTCTTCTATTTATCGTTCCAATTTTAGTATATGTGCTGCCGAAGCGAGCATCCCCAAGCAAAAATTCACAGCTGGTGACCTTCACTCACAATTTGAAGCATGGGCCCTGGAGGAAAAAATTGGGGGCTGTCACTGCTCGCTGTTCGTGGTGCTGCTGAGGGGTAGGGGAAACTTGCCAATGACAGAATGCGCCCTACTCCAAAATTGTAGTCGATGAAACACAAAAACTGAGTCAAAATGTGTCTAGTAATAGCCCTACCTCTGCTTATCTCATGGCATGTTTTCACAGTCAGTAATTCCTGCGTGCCTAGTATCTTATGTAGCCTAGGTCTCATCCCTTTTGTGTGACGAGCAGATATTCAGCTGTTTGGGGAACTGTATGGCAAGGCAACTGCCAAAACCCAAAGATTCTTACAAACTGTTATCCATTGGGCACTAACACGATAAATGAAGGTCCCACAGTAGCTCGACTAAACTGTGAAATGTGAAAGCAGTGTTACATTGTATGTCAATTGTAATAATTGTACTATTTTTTTTTTAAAGGACTAAGAGAATAGATTTGAAAAGAAAAATTGCATACTTTATTTGGACACTTTATAAAAACATTTTTTTGCAAAAATAAAAACAGATGGTAATCATTTGCACTGGGATTTCAACTGTTCAACGAGCTCTGCTTTGGGTGGACATGGCATGTTGGCAATGTTTTTTGGCAATGTATGTGTGCTCTGAACCGATTTGTGCGCAATTCCATGAGTATGCATCTCTATGACATCAACAATAAGATATTTAACAAAAGCAAATTCCATTTCATCATATACTGGTTTAACCACCCATTTTTTGCTTCTTTTCGTAAAGGCCATAGTGTAGTGAAGCATCCCTAAATTTCCTGCAGTCCTAGATTGTTCACGGGCCTACCTTCTCATTATGCGCTAATACTGCTAGTAATGTCCCATATTTCATCCCCCGATGCCAAAATGCAATCTCTTTGGCCTGTACTTTAGGCACATATTGTGGAACACCTGCAAATCTCCTGTGTGACAGAATTCTGTGAGTCCCTTCAGATCTCTTGATAGTGTTTTATCAAACACAATCTTCTCAAGGGCTTTGTGTGGGGGTGAAGATGGAATCAACCACTTCTTCTTTTGTGCGTGCTCTGGGGATAAAAGGCCATGTTAACATTGGTGGAAATGTTGGTTTTCTGTCCATTGGTGAATGTTGGAACAGTGGTGCATTAGTGACCGCCATTTTTTCAGTAGAATTTCCACAGACCCATCACATGTTTTGGAGCTCCACCAAAGATGGTTGCTGAAAGACTGGGACCACTGTGAAATACTTTCCAAACCTTTTTTTCCCTGCAGCAGATATTTTTTTATTGATTGATTTGGCAACATGCCGTACATAATTTATTTGTAAACTGCTCTCTCATTGTCTTGGCTATTGAAACGTGTCTGTCCGTGGCTATGAGGTCGATTTGCATTCCCCTCGATGGTAGATCTTCCAGTGATTTTATAAAACCAAGTTTCTCCATGGCCACTGAGGATTTACATTCAGACACCTGCACGACCCACGAACTCACAATTTTCTTACTTTCCATGTCCTGAATGTGGTATGTGCAGTACTTAGCAGAAAATCTGGGACTGTCACACTGTCCATCATTGGCTAGCCTGAACCGTTTGTCAGAGAATGTACTTTAAATAGACAATCAAGCTGCTGTCGAATACTATGTATTTGGCCTCTTTTATTAGATTGTGATCCTGAATCACTCTTGTTTCGGACTGAACCGTTGTGGACATAACAGCCAAACTGGACATACTATAGTTGAGATCTTTGTCTAGTTCGTCGGTCAATTGTGATGATGCTTCAGTCTCTGTCATTTCAACATCTGTTACTTCACAGTATATAGGAGAAAACATCAATGTCGACTGATTTTTGGGTGGCATTTTTTTGGTGGTTGTCGATTGTGTCAAGTGCTCTGCGACTAATGCAAAATTATCTTCTATACATTCAGTTCCATGTTCATCTGGCAGAGCAGTCGCATTGTAGCAATGGTCCAAAAACAATTTGCTGGAATGTTCAATTTTCCAAGCTTCACTAATGGCAGGGAATAGATAATCACGTTGATATTTGTAGTACTGCATTTAGAAATGAAATGGAGTCCCACAAACTGACAGAAACTGGATAACTTCCTGAAACTAGAGCTACTGAAAAGTAAAGCTGCTGCACACAGTAGATTGCCAGCTGGCAGTTTCCCCAGCATCGGTTGAGCAGACCATGAAAGTGTTTTATGTAACCTTTGACAGGTGGCGTGTATTTTGAGGTTACTGCCTTGTGTTAGATGAGTCACATTCACCAATGGCTTCCCGCATACTACCCCTCTCACTGAATGCACAGACTGTGATCCTGCATCACTGTTGTTTCGGACTGAACCGTTGTGGACATAACAGCCAAACTGGACATACTATAGTTGATATCTTTGTCTAGTTCGTCGGTCAATTGTGTTGATGCTTCAGTCTTTGTCATTTCAACATCTGTTACTTCACCGTGGATAGGAGAAAACATCAATGTCGACTGATTTTTGGGTGGCATTTTTTTGGTGGTTGTCGATTGTGTGAAGTGCTCTGCGACTAATGTAAAATTATCTTCTATACATTCAGTTTCATGTTCATCTGGCAGAGCAGTCGCATTGTAGCAATGGTCCAAAAACACTTTGCTGGATTCACTGGTCACATTAAATTCATTTTCTGGCAATTAGACAAAGGCACCTCGAGTCTGAACACAACGCGCCTCAATTAATAGTTCCACCATGGTGAAAACAGTTTGGCAAGCAGCATCTCTCATTCGTGTCGCTGTCTGTGTCTGCATAGTCCGTACTCCATCTGGCAACTACAGGACAGATAGGAAAAAGGATGTTCAGTGTAAATCCAACATACAGTATTGTACAATTTACATTAAAAAAAACATATAATGAAGGCCTCAGCACAAAACAATTGCTAAAAATATAAACTGTTTATAACCTTATTTTTCTTTCTTTTCTTTGAAACCTTCTTTACTCTAACATCACCATCAGCAAGCTGGTGCACAGACTCGGATCTGCATGCCTCCCGTTCAATATACGGATCTTGTATACATCCATAGAAAAGAGTATCCATTTAAAATAAGTCATTTGTATTACACAAAAAAGTAGACCGACTTTCTTTCATTAGAGGGTACTGTCAATACGCATAACTCTGGCTCCGGATCGACTACAAGGTCTGGCTCTGGATCAACTACAAGGGATGTTGTTATTGTAGTGGACGCTTCAGCATCTCCACGAAACACAGTACTTGCATATAAAGGATGAAAATATTGGAAATTCAACACACACTTTGGAAAGACGACAAAGGTACATATAAATAGCAAACCACAATGAACCATTGTGTAAAAGAATTACACAATATCTAAATATGATCAGATTATCTCATTCGATGGAACTGTCAGTACCCATACATCTGGCTCCGGATCAACTACAAGGGATGTTGTAATTGTAGTGGACGCTTCAGCATCTCCCTGAAACACAGTACTTGCATTAATAAGGATGAAAATATTTGAAATTGAAATCACACTTTGGAAAGACGACAAAGGTACATATCAATAGCAAACCACGAATGAAACATTTGTTCAAAGATCTCAAATTCCATGCATAAAACAAGTCTGGAACAGAATAGCTAAGTAAGATTACCTGATACGCGCTCGAAGTGGTTGATGACTCCAGGCAACACATGGATGTTGAATCTTGTTGCTTCATATTCGGTGGATAGTCATGGAGTTGTAAAGGGAAAGTATTATTTTATTTAGAAATGCTAATATTAAAAATTGGCATCTAAGGAGACTGAATACGATAAAATAATGCTTATGTAAATGCATAATATAGCATATTTATCTGTGCCCATAAATCAATTTTCAATGAGGGTTCTAAAAACGAGGACTGATGTTTAGCAAAATGGTCATTATTTAAAACGCTATACAATTATATAAATATCTATTATTATTATTATAAGAGACATTTACACCTAAAATACCAATCAATCCATATGGTTACCTGCACACTACTGCAAGGCCTAAAGTTAATCCGGAAGTGGGACTCACCTGTGGTGGCATGTGAACGAATAAAGTCGGAATAGCATTTGGGAGCAATTTTCGAGTCGTTCTCAGTTGATTTTTCTTTGTGTACAAGGATGTGTTGTACATATTCGGGGTAAAGTGCATTCTGCAGATGCGGTATCGATCACCCCTCTTGTCCTCCAAGACTTTTTTTACTCTACTTTCAAGCTCTGCCAGTGCATATCTGCAATATCTGACCCATTCTCTAATTCGATCTACAGTTTTAGGGAATACATGCATTGCAGTGCCTTCAGATTTGTCATGGGTCTCCATGATGGCACCACTCTCCCCAACACACATGAACCCAAACACATGCACAAATAAACTGGTATCGTGCAACAGGCATCAGCATCCATACACATGTAACTGCATGAACAACCAACGCTTGGCATTACATCACAAGCAACATGGGGAGTGCCGATCACATGCACACACGCCACCAGACAGACATGCATCTGTACATCGCCAACACCTGTCACAGTGCAATCATCGGCAACTAAGTCATATCTGCCAATCAGGTGCTCACATGTCCGGGTCACATGCATTCATGCGTATCACAGTCGCACACATGTCAAACACACACACGCACATGTACACTGTGCACGTACATGAAGGTGGAACCATCATCCATGTGTCACACCCCAACCATGGCATAGCACATACACAGAAATGCAAACATGTGTGGAACCCATACATCATTGATGGGCATCACACATGACTGCACTCACATGCAGCACGGGCATGTTCCTGGACACACACACATCCATATATGGGCCTTTACAGACATATGTCCAAGCTGCACACTCCTGCCACACCTCAACATGCACTGTGCGTGCATGGGATAGCCCAGACACTCACCGCTCGACTCCAGACAGGTATGCCTCTCCAGGACCTGGTGGTGAAGCACTGGGTCGATGCGTTCCATGACCCTCATCTGGTCGATGGAAAGGTGGACCCGGCGCCACCCTGCATCCGCTGCACGCAAGAGGCACCGTGCCTTCCTGACAGTCCTGGATCTGAAGTCCTCCCAGTGCTTCTGGACGTGTTTCAAGTCACAGGTTGCCACCCCCTCCGTGTTGATAGCAACCACTATGTCTGACCAGGTCCTCTTCCTTCCTTCCTTGTCGGCACATGGACGTCTGAAGAGGGCATCATAATGCCCCAGGACTTGCTCCACCAGGATGCCAACTTCTCTGGCTGAGAAGCTGACAGCCCTCTGCCTCTCTGGCTTGGGGTTGCCAGTGGTCTCTGATGGTGTTTGCCCCGACATGGCAACCCCCGAGGTAGGTGTGGGTGGGCAACTGGGTCCTGGGGCTGGGTTGTGGAGCGATGAAACACCAGTCGGGAGTCTTCTGTTCCAGCAGGGGTGGTCACAGCAACAGGACCCCTGCAGATGGCTGATGTGCAGTCACCAAATAGCAGGGCACGTGGCCAGCAGGCAGGCAGCAGCAGATGGCTCGTGGGAGGCGGCTCAGGCTCTGGGGGGCAGGAGAATGGCCTTCTGGGCAGAAGCGTGGTCTTTTGTGTGTTGTCGCGTGGCCAGCTTGATGCAGAGTGAATCCGCACCTGAAAAAACAGAACGTCAGCGTGTAATTCGAGGAAAAGGCCTTAGCGCGGAAGCGTGTAAGTGACGTGACGCACGCAGCGTTTCCCTCGGCGCTGGTGCATAGTGAATCTGCACGTGCAAAAACAGCACGTCCACGTGTGATACGAGGAAAGACCCTTAGCACATAAGCATGCCAGTGACGTTACGTGCACGGGCGTTGCCTTCAGCACGGGTTAAAGGTCCAGCAGGGAAGCAGTTCCCTGTATGTGCTTTTCATGGAGGCCGTTGCATCTGTTTACTGTTCCGGATTCACACGCGATTACTTCACAGCGTTTGAAGTTCGTACCTCGTCTTTTGGCAGGGTGTTGCCTACACGCACAAGCGCATGTGTTTTTCTTTTGCTTTTCCACGCAAGGCAGACGGGGAGTCGCGCATTCTATTTTTCCCACTGTGGTTCCCCCTGCGCACCGTTTTCGAGGTCACAGTAGCCCACGTATTCCACGCCTAGATGTTTTTTGTGTCCCTGGGTGCCACAACGTACTATGGGAGGTTCATTCCATGCACGTGGGCTACCAGGGTTGCGTGCACGTTTTTCTTTAATATTTGAATTTATTATTTTTTTTTTACTTACATTTATTTTTTAGGGGTGCGTGAGCGTTGCGTGACCCGTCATTTTTCCCCAGGGGTCACAGACAGCCTTGCAGGAGCACAGTTGTACCTATTCCATCCAGTACCCTGCCCCCTTCAACCCAATTGCCCAGGATGCACAAAATGTGGCACTTCCGTGGACACATTCTCAGGGTGGTAAGGTTGTGACAGTTAACTGTCCCTTTCTCATCATCAATTGTGACTTGGTATGTGCCAGGTCCGTGTGCACTCCGCAGGGGTTGGAGTTTAGGTGAAAAATGTGGCCACAAGCTGGGTACGGCCGCCTCGCCACATGCTGTTTCCCCTCCCATGCGCAGCGGGTGTGCATGTGGTTGGGGATGTGGGGGCACCACCATGTACACCGGTACGCCCCGCTGTGTTGCAACATTGTGCAGGACACATGCTGCCACAATGATCCGGCACACTACTTGGGGTGCATATAGTAGCTGTCCGCCAGAACGGTCAAGGGAGCGGAAGCATGACTTGAGCACTCCGAATGTGCGCTCCACTATGACCCTGGTTGCAATATGGGCTGCGTTGTATCTTACCTGGGGTGGTGTGGTGGGGTTCCGTATTGGCGTCATCATGTAGGTGCTCAGAGGGTAGGCACTGTCCCCTGGTAAGTTGATAATGGGTGTCATTAGTTGGGCTTGTGTATTTGTCTGTGTGTGACATGCATGCATGTGCACAGGCATTTGTACTCACCTATGAGCCATGTGTCACCATACTTCCCAGCTTCCAGGGCCTGGCTCAGGGCGGACATTCTGTATATGAAACTGTCATGGGTGGACCCTCGATAGTTTGCATGGACAGAGGTGATGATTCCCTTGGCATCGCATACAACCTGCACATTGATGGAATGCCAGTGCTTGCCATTGCGGTAGATGGTTTCAGTGGTCCTAGGTGGACGTAGGGCCACATGGGTGCAATCTATGGCACCAAGCACTTAGGGGAAGTGTGCCACCTGTAGATGTCCTGGACCACAGCCTGACTTTCTGTGGGTGTTCTGGGCATGTATATGTGCCTGCGGACTGATGGTCGCACAGTGATGATTGCCAACACCTGGTGTAGGCAACGTGACTGCGTGGGCTGTGAGACACCCCCCACTATGGCAGTTGTCCACTGAAATGACCCAGTGGCCAAAAAATGCAGTACATTGAGCACCTTCTCCAAGTGGCTCAATGCTTGTGAGCACAGGGTGGGTGATATGAGTTCATCCTCCCACTCATTGACCATCTCAAGGATTATATGAGGTGGAAACCTATACCTGCCATAGAACTCGTCATCAGGCATCCAAAAAAGGCTGGTCCTGGGCAAGAAAATGCGGGGCCTGGCTACTCTCCTCCTCCTGCGGTGTCCCACGATCACTGCTGCGAGGAATGGGACATTCATCGTAGCTGTATATGCTTGTTTGTTTTTTGCGTGCACTTTTATGCTGCACGGGGGCGCTTCCACCTGCTTTCATGAGGCGGATGTATTTGTGCGTGTGCGTGTGCTTTGACGTGCGCAGGTTTTCCCTATTCAATTCCATGAATACATGTTGTTCGCTAGCGTGTGGCTGTTGCGTGTGTTTCCCAGCAGAACTTCCCACGTTATGCCAAAATGTTCACGCATTGTTCCCCATTCCCCGTGTTCCTCCCCCTTTTTAGGTGTGTGCGCGAGAAGTTGTGCGCTTTACCCGTTCCTGCCATGCACGTGTTTGGAAAGTCGCAGTGACGTGTAAGGTAAGCGCGGATTTGGAGCACATCCCAGGAAAAACATGCGCAGGGCCTTCCATGAATGGCACGCATGCGATTCGCACGCGTGCGCTAGCTTTTTCAAGCTTGCAACACAAATTTCGGCACACAATTATTCCGTGAATTACCCTGATACAGCATTAGCATATAAAAACACTGCTAATGCATTAGCACATTAACACATAAACCACAATGCAAAACAAAAGGATAGTTACGTTTTCAGCAATGATGCTTTCATTTCATGTTACGTTTAGTGTTTAATATTAGATTGAATTTCAACATTGGCGTTTCAAACATTAATACATTGGAACTTCTTATTGCAAGTAAAGTTAACTTATTTAAATATTCTACTTTCCATAGTTACATTTCGATTTATTTACACTCTTTAGAAAGATATATGTTACACACCAGTATTTTATTTCGTGATGACTCCTTTTTTGAAAACTAGCTATGATTGTCATGAAGTGATAAGGGAAGAGGTGTGTCAATAAAGAAAAAGGTATAAAAACAAGAAAGGTGTTGCTTTTAATACATATGCTAATTGCATACAGAGGACCACCAATGCTTGCATATACGCAATGATTATGTTTTGCAAGGTGGAGTGCATAAGAAAAAAGTACAAGGCAAAATCACCTTTACTCATTACTATTAGACTCAATTTTGCAAAAATAGTAAATGCTGCTAGCAAATTATGCTTTGCAAGCAGGTAGTGTTTACTAATGGATTTCCACAGAGTCCATCTGATCATAATCAGGGGCTGATGTCAGGTTGATTAAATAGGAATCCATTTGTTTAACAACTGCATGAAAATCTCATGCAGGTGTTACATGTTGTGCTATTCAAAAATTGAGGACGAAAGTACAGCAGAGATTCTGATTCCACTTTGTGCACCTTCTCCTTATTGGAAGAGGATGAAAAGGGGTGGAGTGGTAAAGAAAGACCTAAATGCATTATACCTGACACATGTTAGATATATGTTGGGGTTATATCTATTACTTTGTGGTATTTTCTTTATTAAGCTGGTATTTTGCGGTATTTTATCATCTATGGCAATATATTGTGGTGACCTGTTGGGGTATTTTTATAGTGGGGAGACTGATTTCAGAACACTGCCTACTAATTATTTTTTTTACCAGGGTCACTAACAACAAACAAAATACTGGACTTGGTACACTCTGGATAGATGGCTCATGCCATTCTGTTGTACCTTATGTACAATATCACACTACACCCTTTTGGCTATGTCTCAACAAATGTAAAGCATGCAATTGAAATACTGCACATTCATTCAATCTCTCTAGAGAAACAGCTCACGGTGGCTACTTTGCTTTGAAATATTTATTACTGCACATTTGTCTCCCTAAGCATGTCAAATGAAAGGTACTGAATGCAGAATAAATATAATGAGACTATGTAACTTTTTTTTTATCTGCTTTTTATCATAAAATAGAAATTTGCAAATTACACAGAGTGACACTTACACCCACATTGTACTTCACAATGCAAGTATATTTCTTCTTGCAATAACTTTCAGCGCTTTAAGCCCTGCCAATTCTCCTTGGCCTTGTGAGACTTGGCAAGAAAAAATACACTTTAAAAAAACACAGTAAGACTTTGAGAAATATAAACACAGTATTACATGCATGTTAAAAATAGAATCTCTAATACAGCACCTAAAATGAGGTGAATTACTTAATCTAGGCTACTTGGTATCATTCACATCACCAGCCCCTCACTTAACCTCATATTTACCTAGATTTGTTGGCGGTATTTCTGATTCATTTTGGCATGGAAATCTTCCTCAGTCTTTCTGCCTGCCTCACACAGGGACGACACAGATAAGGACAGCTTCAGCATCAATCAGCTCGTCAGCACTGAATGACGTCTGCTGAGCCAGCCCTCTGCTCCTTCATCTGCCAGCGCCCGAAGAGGAATTACCCCTACTCTGTGTCAAAACCCTTTTTATCAACCCACTTTGTCAATCTTCACCAGACCATTCCACTGAAATGGCACGTGATTTCATTTCTGAAGAACAAGATACATCTCTTTTGCGCTTCCTAATCTAATACAAAGCCATGTTTTCAGTAGAACGGATCTTCAAATTGTTTTAGCTTACCACCCAGCGCAGATTCAGCCTGCACGTTTAAATTCCCATTTTCAAAGCATTATTCATTTTTCTCAATCTGCACCCAGCTTATTTCATCATGGACTAATTTGCACTAAATTTTATTATGGGATTCAGTAACATGCTAACGGGCTGGGTTAATAAGTCTGTTAATTTATGTTAGTATTATATTTAATGAAGTTCAGTTCATTGAAATATCATCCTGAATCAAAGTACAATTTCAATCATGTGCTCTGTGCATTGGCATCTACTTAATTCTGCCTGAGACTCACACTTTTGAGTCCAGTAATGAGTTTCACACCATATGCCCCAGTTGAAGTTCAAACCTACGCTAAAATATGAATGCTAAAATAAAAAGTCTAACTGTTAAAATGTAGAGTCATAATGTTGGAATTAGAACCGTATTCCTCACGTTATAGAGAGCATTTTAAAAAAAGACAATGGCCCTCATTCCGAGATTGGAGGTAGTCATGGCGCTATTTGCGCCATGACTGCCTCCAATAACGGGCCCGGCACCGGTATGGTTCAATGGGGATTTACCAGTGTAGTCCGACCTTTGCGGGACCGGTAAGTCCCCATTGAAAAAGAAATTCCCCATTCCCATTGAGCCCCCGTAGGGCTCAATGGGAATGGGGAAGGCGCTAAAACGGTACCGCAAATTGCGGTACCGTTATTAGCTCTGAAGTCCCTTAACGGGTCCCGTCCATAACGCCTGGTCAGACCAGGCGTTAAAGGCGGGACACGCTAAGGGACCTCAAAGTAAGGCAGTAAGGGATTACCGGCACCGGTCTCCTTACCGGTGCCCGGTATCCCTTACTGCCCTACTCGGAAAGAGGGCCAACATCTCAGAAAAAAATAGCAAGTCAATATTTTGACAAAGAAGACTGTAAATAGCCAAGGGTGACTCACTATCTTGTGCAGCTCTGAGTGCAACCCCCTTACTTCTAGCTATGTAATGCATTTCACTGGTCCCTGAAGGCTGAAGCTGGAGCTTAAATCATGAACAGCTGATTGTACGCACGGCGCCTCGCCATAAGCCAAGGAGTAAACATCTATGCATTGGTAGCCAGAGTTTCCATGACAACCCATAGCGTTCTCTGAAAGAACGAGTGCGCGCAGACAAAGCCATAGTATGAGGCTTTTTCATGCGCTGTTTAACTCTAAAAGGTCGGGTCAGAAAAGCAGACTTCCTAGAGACATGAGGTTGTTTACTGCTGTGCGCTGATTGCCCAACACGTGGGAAAGGGGATCTGAAGCCATAGTGTCTCATTCCGGACGGAACCCTGACAAGGATGGCCATCATCAAGGATTTTAAAGGCATCATCCATCAACTAGGTCTGAAGCTAGATTGGTAGTACTGAAGGAGGTTTTTAGCTTCAATGGGCCTCATTACGACTCAGGCGGTAAGGGGTTTACGGCAGCGTAAACAGCGCCGACCCTTACCGCCTGATTCCGAGGTCCCTTAGCGCCATGGCGGATTTAACACCTGCTTTTAGCAGGTGTTAAAATCCATGGCGCTAAGGGACCATGTTGTTAATTACGCCACCGTAATTTACGGTGGCGTAATTAACGCCTTCCCCACTCCCATTATACCCTATGGGGCAAAAATGGGAATGGGGAAGGGTAAATGGGGATTGGGGACTTACCGCCCCGCTGACCTCGGAATGGGGCGGTAAGTCCGCCAACCACCATGGCGTAAACATAGTTTACGCCATGGTGGTAAAGGTACGACCCAGGCGGTAACTTACCGCCTGGGTCGTAATGAGGCCCAATATGTTTTAGGAGTTGCGTGGCTTCAACTTTCTCAAAGATTTTATCTAGGAAGGGAAGATGGCTTATGGGGCGGTAGTTGCTTTGGTCGTCAGGGTTCAGTGTTGGTTTTTTGAGAAGCAGGAGGATTTGTCCGAACTTGACGGTTATGGGGACGGTGCATTGAGCTACGGAGCTATTGATGATTGTCAGGTAAGGAAGTAGGCTCCAGTTGAAAGTGTCTTAAGTATGGAGACAGGGAGGATGTCGTTCACATATGATGTGGCCTTGAGGGATACTAGAATGGCAATGAGGTCTTCCATTGTGAGTGTCTTGAATGTTGTCCAGGCAGTTGTCGTTTTGAGAGAAGGGATGTGTAGTGTGCTGTCAGTTGTAGTGTTGGTGTTTATGTGTTGGCGTTTCATGCTGATCTTATTGATGAAGAAATAGTTGATGGCAGTGGATTTCTCAACATAGAGTGGTATATGTGGGTCGGGCAGATGGTTGATTCAGTGCTTGATGGCTTTGAAGAGGACTCTACTTCCATTGTTGTCATTGGCTATGGTGTATTGGTAGTAGTTGGCATTGGCAGTGTTGATCAGTTGCATGCGTGTAACCTAGAGTTTCTTGGGCAGAGTGTGGTTGGATGGGCTGCAGGATTTTCACCAAGTTTTTGCTTGTTTTCTGATGGTTGTTCAAGTTGGGTTCCTGAGTGTGCCAGGATACAGAAAGCTTAGGCTTGCGGGTACATTGTTTCAATGGGATACGGCGGTTGATGTAGGTTGTGCGGGTGGTGTTGAGTTATTGGAGAAGCGAGTCACAGTCCTGGTTCATCAGAGGTAAATCAGCCCATGTGAAGTGGAGTTTGGCAAGGTCTTCCCTGAGAGACTTTACAGGGAAGATATTGAATGTTCTGAAGGCGTGTTTGCAGGGTTTCACATGGGTTTGCTTAACTGGTGTGGTGTGAATGATGTCAAAGGGGATTGCCAGATGCACCTATCGAGTGGAATCAGATAGCTGTGATAAGGGTGGACAGGGCAGTGATGGTGAGGTCGAGGGTATTACCTTGCCTGTGATTTGGTTCTTTTGTGTGCTGCGTGATGCTCGGAGTGTTAAGTAGGCTGTGGAGATTGTCTTTCATTGACTTGGTTGTTGAGTTGGCAGGGATTTTGAAGCCACTGATTAAGAAGTTATTGGCATGTGTGAGAAATATGGAGGTGGCAAAGTCTGTGAATTATTCTAAGAAGGAAGTGTTGGGATTGGGTGGTCTGTAGATGAGGTGAAAAGTGACTGAGTCCATTAGGGAGAGCGGGAAATGGCAGAAAAGGTTTTCGAAAGGGGTGGGATAAAAGGCTTCATAAAGACTTCCAGGGAAAGTACGACCCCACAGAGGCATAGTTTAGTCAGAGATGTGCCAACTGGAGCATGTGACCATGGAGACCAATGGGAGCCAGGATGAGTGTTGGGCTATAAATCCTAACTAACATAGAGAAAGTTGGACGGTGTTCAGGCGAGATCACGTGTAGTGGTGGTGGACCAAGAGACCAGGGAAAGGGTGGACAGTGGAGCACAATGCTGGGGAGACTGTGGGAGTGTTCTGAGAGTCGTACCAGTTGAGTGATGTGTGGTGAGGTGGTGCAAAAGGTGAGTGAAAGAATGGTGAGAGATAGAGAGGGCCGGGAATTTGTGTTGGGAGATTTAGAGAGGGTTTGAGAGTGAGAGTAAGTGATAGTGGGTGTGTGAAAGGTGGTAGTAGGAGTAGTAGTGGGAGGGCGGAGAGAAGGAAGGCATGGTGGATAAAGACAGGTGGCGAGAGTGTGTAAGCTCAGGAGGTAGAGTAGTAGACAGGGGTTACAGAGGGAGAGAGGAGAGACGAGAAGGGTGTAGGTAGAGAGAGAGAGAGTTAGAGTGTAGACAGGAGAGAGGTGCAGGTAGGCTGAGGGTGGCAGAAGAGAGTGACAGGGGAGAAAGAGGGAGACAAGGAAGATCACGGAAGGGAGGAGGGTGGAGCTAGAGATAGAGGGAGGGATTGAGCCCGAGAGAGTGAGAACGGAATAGACTGAATGTGAAACCCTGGTGACATGGGGCATTCCAAGAGACCAGAAGTATCCCTTAGAAACTCCCAGAGGGAGATAGATACAAAAGGCACTGCCAAGATTGGAAAGACTTAGATAGCAGGGTTTACCTTGCTTTAGAGTACATCAGTGAAATTCGGAAATTCGCCTCGGCTAGGGTGTCAGGAGCCCACGAAAGGTCAAGAGAACCGTAGGGACCACCTCTCCTTCAGCCATCCCAGTCTTCTCGGTCCAGTTGTTTAAAACTTTAATAAAAAACACATTCATCTACTAGCTTTGTCTTCAGATTTCTGAGGCCATCTGTGACAACCCTGTAGACATCAGCATGGTTTCAAACATTATGCTGACTTTTATGTTCTTAAGATCCTATGACATCCTAAAATATGATAACAGACAAATTGTTGGGATAAAGTATAACATCGTAGGGATCTACTCCAACTAACCATAATGGTGGAACCCACATTTCAATCCTTGATGATGGTGCAACATTTGTGGAGTTTATTTCATTACTTGGAACTTGCTCAAAATATGCGTCACTGCAGGCGGTGATGGAATGGCCTACAGGGAACTCTGGAGATTTCTTACTGGGCTTCTGCACCCTGGGCCTCTTTTGAGTGGGATGAAGTAAATCATATGTTACAAACCGTTCAAGATATGTTAATATGGGGCCACATTTCCAGCCCAAAGTCTGGTTCCCAGTCCAGCCCTGAATGCAAAGATGGAGAACATAGCAACATACCCAAAGACCATTGAGCAGGAATACTCTCAGAAGAAGCAAAAGTATTATTACAAAGGTTAACTAATTATAAATGCAACATCATATATCTACACCAGCGTATGTAAAGAAGGTAAGAAAAACCATCTGTGCAATGTCTACTGTAGCCAACGGCCCACAGTTCAATGGCGAAATCATCAGTGCAGGTAAAGCTGCTCACCAAATCCAAAAACATTGCTTACTTAGAAAAAAAAGATCAATAGTAGTAGAGCATGCATTATCAAGAACAACTGGACTTGATAGCACTGTAAATGTGTGTGTGCAATGTACTATAATACCCTGTTGATGTGTTCATGTGGAATGGGGACTGATCAATGGTACAATGAGATGTGTTATACGTTTACAAAAACATAGCAGTATCTTGTGCATTGAGGCACTAGAAATAATTAAATTTAACAACATCATCAAAGTGCATCCAATCAAATGAGCATGTGTACATTTCAAGCTACTCTGAGAAATGTACGTGACTAGAAAATAATTGCTCACAACACTTGCTTCTGCAGTAACCATGCATACATTACAGAGATTAAGTTTAGACACATCCTTTATTGACATTGGGACCAAAGTCTTTAATGATGGAATGAGCTTTATATCATCATTCAGAGTAAGTTCATGCCAAGGATTAAACATACTTGAAATTGACCACTCTGAACTAACTGCCCACATACCTTGTATGAAAGAATATTACATAATGTGCTGCCTATACGCACCTCATTTACAGTACCTGTGAACGTGTTCTGAAAGCATCGTTTTTTTCAGTGATCGAATTGGCCCCAGTCTATATTCTATATTGATCATGCACAACCTTTCTGGACAATGTTCATCATTTCATCACTAGGTTGCTCCCTGACATTTAACAGGGGCTGGGAGCATCGGCTCCTTCCTGCGATGGCCCCGCCCACAAGTGTGCTGGGAGTGGGAGAATGGTTTGAAGCCTCAGACCAGGGACCAGGGTTCGAACCTGGTGTGAGCCTCACAGCTGGGTGACCCGGATTGTATTGGCTTACCACTGCTACATTTGAATGTGTTCATTAATTCATACATTTCACACTTGCTGCATTGAGTATGTATTGTAGGATACTATCCTGTTTCAATTTGCCCGTACTTTTATGTGTGTTTGTACTGTACAGATTATTATTTTGTTATCGTTTTTTTTGCATTGTAATTGCTTTAGGACATCCAGACAAAAATCATTCTAAAATGTGTTAGGAATCAAACCCAAGGCTTGGCCACCAGAGGCAAACTGCCTTGCCGCGTCACCACTGTCTCGAAGCATGGGGCGGCATAAATGAACTTCAACCCACAGTCGTTATTCACAGTGTACTCTGGTGCAAACAGATGATGCACTCATCTACAAAGAGGAAGTGAGGTCATTGTCATTGTAAATGTCAATTGCATGCAGGTGACCACATCCATGTGCAAAAGGATCCCGCCATGTAATGTTCACCTTTTGCTCCATCTACTGGAAAGCTAAAGAGTAAAACACAGGGAAGAGTGCCCTTATAATTCACTTTTCCACAATGTTGGTGAAAAAGTGTAACTGTCTCCCAAAGAACTGTGTGAGGCATTTACACTGGATTCCTATCGGACCCACTGCTTTCACGGGTATCCAGTGCTGTTATCAAATTGGAAACAAATAATGACTTTCTTACCTAACCTACAATACTGAAAAATACCCAATTTTCTTATTACAAATATATATGGGCAATGACACAGGGCCGCCTAAGTCGAGGCAGAGTAAATGAAGTTACCATCCAGCAGGCTAGGAAAGGGGCAGCTCCTGCCCCCACGCCTGCTCCTCTCCCCCACAAGCGCAGAGACACGCAGTCTCTGTCACACAATGCCGAGGAAGGGTGAGGTGCGAACAAGCGCCGCACCCTTCCTCAAAACAAGGTGCTAAGCACCTACGGAAAACCAACAGGCACGCAGGGCCCAGGTTCAAAGTCCTGTCCCCTCGTCAGGGGGCCAGACCTGTCAGTTATCCGGCCGGGGGCTGGCGCACAGCCCCCACTACTATACACATCAAAGACCCAGGGCTTCCCTGGGTCTTATAAATAAGAGCAGAATGCTGTAAGAAAATACAATCTGTTTGTGGACCCTGAACGGGGACCCAAACTGACAGGAGGTTCGTTGTTCACTCAGCGTCTTCCACACTTTGCTTCTTTACCACAGAACCCTCCCACCCTACAAATAAGGGAGAAGAACAAAGGAAAAGAAGTACAGGGCACTGTACGGTGTCCACAACGAGTCGTGGGACATGATTAGGCAGCACAGGCCAGAGGGGGTAACCTCGGGACCCGGTGCCCAAACGTTTGATATTATTATGATATGTGATTATTTGTGTAGCTGCATAACCATATCTGTACAATAAAATCCTACGGCCTTTTATTGCCAACACTTGACAAAATGTTGTGAGACAAATCATTTCGGGTGAGGGTCAGAGTTCGGTCTACAGTATGCATGCATATGGGTTAATCAGTTATAGGGAGTGGGGTAAGGGATTACAACAGGTGGGACGGAGGTTGGGGTGGGGTTATAAACCTAGGGAAATGGGGGCATTGGGATGCAGACCCCGAAATAAAAAAAACAATTTGGTATTTTTCGGTATGTGTGTTCGGCAGCAGCTCCAGGCCAGCACGTGTGGGGGTGAGCGGCAGCCAAAAAATTTCAATGCACACTCAAAGCATCATTAAAAATTGAACAATTAAACAGCATTTCTTAATTAGTTTTAACAGGTCTTTATTACTTATTAGAATGTAAATGTCATCACTAAAGGTTGAAACCACAAAGTCTGTGATGATGGTGAGCTGAGCTCGAGGACACTCAGCTTCTACTCCATCAAAGGACCCCGTTAGATTGGTAGGTTCCAAAGTCAAGGTTACAGTCACTGCAAGTGCATTATGCCGATCATGTAGGTGTTCGAACCTTGCTCTCACGATAGCTCAATCTGAGTCCCAGGTCCATTCCTCTTTGCCAAGCCAGAAAGAGGCGGCAGAAGCATAGATACAGCAGAGTTCACACAGATAGATGGTGATGGGCTGCTGTCCTCTTCTCCTCGCTTTAGCTAAAATATCAAGTGCATCATGTCTCATCCCATTTCTTCTATTTGCGGATTAAGCTTTGATTTAACAAAAGCAAGTAAAATAAAAAAGTGAAAACAAAATTGTGTTGCATGGCACGCAGGGTTCAAAACATGGCAAACAATAAAGAATGTCAACTATTTGTCCTCATATGTTTTCCCCTTAGCCAACCGAGCCATGAGATTACCTGCACACTGCATTGCCTATGGCCCCAGAATCGACTTCCAGGGCATAAGTGGATAAGGAATATCGGTTTCTAAACTATCAATCAGCCCCACACTGCTAGTACACCAGAAGGGATCCAAACAGATTGGAAACCCAAGGAAATCCTAAACCTCCTTTTCCAATTTTGGTAACGTGGACAGAACGGCAGGCTTATCTCTGCAAGGTTGTGGATCGATGGTTAGTTGCAACACATCTAAAATACAATTATTACCCAATGATAAAAGGGACTGTACAGTCAATGTTGTATACAAAGCTCTACTTTTTATTATCACAACAGACTGTTCTAGCACACTACAAAATACAACCACCCCATAATAGAATATAGAGGACAGACAGTTTCAAGAAGGAAAAGGGATGCACTATGGATACTGACAGGAGGGTAGTCGGTAAAGTAATTAATCACAATCATTCAAGGATACTTGGTTTCAACACAAAGGGAGCAATGGGTGGTAAAACAGGAGAAGGACCAGGGGGACAGAACCAAAATGTACCTTGTGCTTGTAGAGGTTCTTGGTGCTCGATAGGGTTGAGTCGGTTGCAGGGCGCTTTACAGCTCCTGCAACAGAGTTTAAAACAGGAGACAGCGCGGGTATCAGCCGGCAGGCAGTTTGGCGAGCAAGGCTAGAAGGATGGTTGCAGGCTGGCCAACACGGCAGCTATGGGTCAGGAATTGTATCAGTGCTGGTTGGCGGGTCTGATTGAGGCACCTCGGATGATGGTAGCGATTGCGGCGTGACAACAGTTAGCGGTGCAGTAGGTTGCAGATCGAGGGGCTCCAATAGCTCGAAAATTTCCTTTAAGGCAGACGCTGGCTGATGCTTGTCGATGCAATCCTCCTAGCTTCTTCACTGGGCTTGTGTCATCTTTTAAGGTGGACGGCCCAAAGCTGAGAAATGTGTTGCATGCAACAGCCCTTGGTTTGGTTCAAACACTCTCTGGCACATCCCACCTAGGAAGCGTGCTTGCAGAGCTTAGTATGGGACCCTGTTTGCTGGCTGAGTACCGGTTAAGGAGCTGCTGCAGGATACCCTGGATTCAGTATCTCCTTCTGTTCCCTGGGAGATGTTTAGGGGAGGGATCCTGCTTCCCTCTTTGGAAATCCTGGCCTTCCTTCACTGGCTGAAGCTACAAGGAAGACTGTACCAATGCTGAGTTCTTCTTGTTACTCCTTGCAGAGATTTAAGCAGAGAGTATGAAACAGATACTGAGAGAATCTCTTTGATTTATAGTACTATTCAAAACTGGATGGCCACTAATGGGATGTGCCTAAATGCTGCAAAAACAGAGCTTTCGATTTTTGGGTCATCTCAGGCACGCTCAAAACTCGGCAGCAAGTCCTCTGTCTTCGCCATTGATAATCATCATATTAGCATAGTGGCCAAGGTTAAGACATAAGGGGTTGTCATTGAAGCATCTTTGAGCTCTGATGTTCATGTGCGGCGTGATTTTTGGTAACGTTATTACCAAAAATCAATACCAACTGACATTACTCCGGTCGGTAAAACCTTATGTTTTGGAAACCAACTGTACCACGCTGGTTCGGGCATTGATTATGTCTAGAATTTACTACTTTAGCGCATGGTTGGCTGGTGCAAGTAAGGGCAGTCTGGGGAAACTACAGATTTATCAAAACGATGCACTGTGTATGTGCCAAAATCGATCCATGGGAGAAATCTACACTGGCTCTCAGGAGAGGCCAGAATCTGCTTCAACGTTAATCCTATTGTGCAAAAATGTCTCTATGGACATGCACCGAAGGTACTTAAAATATTCCATCAAGGTTGCCCATTCTAAGAAAATAATTAGGTCCAGTGATGCAATGCGCTTGATAGGTCCAAAGAGTAAACAGGCTAGAAGCACTGGCAGATCCTTTGCGACACAGGCAGCATTGGTATGGAATCATCTCCCCAAGGACTTGCGTGCTGATAGGAACCTAACAACCTTCACGAAGCGATTAAAAACAGTCCTGTTTGAATACAGTTATTTGGCATGTTCTACTAAATTTGACTTTGGCTTCCCTTTATCCTCTTCTTCTGCGCCCTGATGCCTGCGGGGTCTGACACATTATGAATAAATAAATAAATACATAAATAAATAGATATATAGATAAAGTCTTCAGATTATATGCCCAAAAGAGGGGCTCAGTCCTCTTTTAAAGCCAAATGGGCCACAGTGATTGGTGTAGGCTAAGCCTACCTTAATGAACCAATCCTGGGTTCCCACCAAGAATCTCCTGTATGCATTTGGTCATAACAACAGTGCTTTGCAAAAGGAAAGATAAAGGGGTGAAAACATGTAATACTAAATCCCACCCATCTTCCTGTCTGTTGTGTATCAAAGGGTATACCTGGTTAATTGAGCTCTCTGTGGTTCCTGAATAAAGCGGCAGGTCTCCCTTGAAGCTGTGGCGAGACCAGACTTTTGGCCGCCGCCAAACCACATACTCGTACCTTCTGAATGGGGTTGCCCTGAGGGGATGACAACTGTAAATACATAGTCCCAGACATGACAGGTCACTGCCCTTGATACTGAGAGGCGGAAGCTGGCTTCAGGTTCACACAGTGCATATCAAAGGTTGGTGGGGTTGTTCTGTCTTTTGTTAACCTCTGCAGCCAGGCCCCATGTGGACCAGCGTGAGGTATACTTTATTTGTATTTTAAACATGTTAATTGCTGCCACCATCTGCAGTGCTTACACGAAAGGACAGGGCAGATCCGTGGAGCCTTCGATAGTTAATTAGGCTGGCCATGGCAGGAGGAAGGTTTGGGCCCTCCCCCTTTCTCAGATGCATTGTGTACTCCACCTGTCAGATCCCAAGTAAATATGACAGGGAGGACTGCGCCTGTAGGCTTTGTCCACCCAGATTACCAAGGTCTATGTGGATTTCGTACGGTCGGCATAGGAAAATGAGTGCGACTAGCGCCACACATTTTCCTGAGGTTGATCTACCATCATTCAATTTAATATAAAAAAAATGTAAACGCCCACGTGAGCGCACACCCACCGTGCGGATGGTTGAATTCCTCACATTCAGTCTGCTTATTCTACATCATCATACACTCCAGGGCCATCTTAAGTACTGTGATGTATCAAGGGAATTCGTCCCTTCTCTCAAAGGGGCAGACCCCCTCCCCTTAAGGCTAGGGAGATGAGCCCACTCTGCAATACCCTGCGCAGGTGTAGAGGCAAGTGGGACCTCACTGGGAGAGACTCCCCCGCTGGAGACAAGGACTTGAGGGAGTCCCACGAGAAACTCCCTTAAGCTGTACATACTATGACCTACATGGGGTGTTTCAAAATGCCAGAAACTACAAAGTATTAGCACTGGGACGAAGAAACTCCTAATGGATGTCATTATCTTATGCAAAAGGATCATGTCCCTTCAATTGAGAATGCCCCATTATCTGGGACAAGGATGTTAAAGAGTGTGTGACCAGAGGAAGGGGAGTGAGAAGAGAATGAAGAGAGTGATGACCACATACGCAATCTGTGGGAGGCCCCAACCTACATAACACCTGGAGATGATGGGAACCAGGAAGTGCATACGTTTCAAACTTGCTGGAGACTACAGGACACCAGACTTGCGGTGAACCCGCAGCACAGGAACAGAAGAGGTGGTGGCGAGACCATGGAGGGAAGTCATGCAGACTGCTGGTCTGCATGATGTCACTGATACCACCGGCAAGAGAAGGTCACAGTGTGCCGGCAAGCAGCCGAACACCGCAAGACCATAAAAACACGGAAGAATGAGAGTCAATGGATGCCAGAGAAGGGAATGCGCTGATAGCGCAAGATCTGAGAGAGAGCTCCTGAGGATGTTCCACTTCAAGAATGAAGGTAATGCAGAGAACGGTAAGCCCATGAGGATTCAAGGGAATCATTATAGCACACATTCAACTCGTCACAGTAGAAGCTATGAAACGAAGTTAACTTTGAAACAAAGGGCCTCATTACAACTCAGGCGTTAAGGGTTAACTCCTTCCCCCTCCCTGCACTCCCTGTCCCCTGGCCTGTTTGTCCTGCCTCTCTGCTGTCCCAGCTCACAGTGGCTAGTCACAGCATGGTGTTGGAAACAGTGTTTGGGATAGGGGTGCACTTTATGTAGCCATCTAGGGTGGATTGGAATCACCTGTGGCTTCATTTCAGGCACCTGTGTTCATTTAGCTCCAGCTACAAGCTGGAGGTAGCAGTGCTGTGTTTTTGGCCCTATTTGCCTTGTTTTTTGGTGCAAATATCACCGGTGATGGACTTGTAATGCGGCTGTGCATGCGCCATGTGTTGGCGGCTGTAATAGCGCTGGCTGTATTTGCGCCGGCTGTATTAGCGCCTGCTGTAATAGTGCCGCCGCCGGTATTTGCACCGGCTCATGATCTGCCAGAACGGTATTGCAGGTACTATTACCATGACCGCCACATTTAAGGGCTACCGCCCAACTCGTGATGAGGCGCGTCACTTGCTAGCAAAGCCAGGATACAAACATGAATTCTTTGGTTCCACTGTTTTGAATTTGGATGCCTAATCACCTCTCCGCACTAACAAATGATGCTCCTCATTGGAGGTGCCTGCATAGGTTTTACAATATCCTATCTGAACAAACCAATTCCTACACCTTCACCATACTGATGATATGTTAGTTTCTACAGCAACTGCTATTGTGTGCAGGGACATTGGTGATGATATACCACCTGCTGTGCTGCAAAACAAAGTAAATATACATGCAGGCACAGGAAAGGCTGAGTCGATCTTGCTGGAATTTGGTTTTGTAATCTTGAATATGAACACAGATCTATGCAATAAGTGCTTAACACAATGAATTATTGTGGAACTCAAATGTATCAATATGCATTTGAACTTTGGCTATTGTACATGATGAATATAATCCTGACAGAAAGGTGACAATGCTACAGGAGGTGTGCCATAGTGACCACACAAACTATATAGACCACGGAGAACACAGAAATCATTACAGGATGAACTGATCGGAGACAGAATGGTATTTATTTATTTATTTATTGGTTATTTGTAATGCGCACTATACAGCAAAAATTGTGTTTAAAGGCGCATCAATACAAGGAGGGGCAAGAGGCGAGGACAAGAATAAACCAAAAACAAAAACGTTCCTAAAAGGTCTTGAAACATTGCTATTACAAGAAAGCAGGGGAGGTGGGGGAGGAGGGGAAGTGCACGATGGGGAGGTAGGGGTGAAAAATAACAAAAACATGCTCTTACTAGCGACGAGCGATTCAGAACGTGCAAGCGAAACGGGGGAGATGGGGAGGGAGGGAAGTGCAGGGTGGTAGGAAGGAAAGAGGTAAAAATGCAACAGAAAGTTAAAAAGTGCAGGGACAATTAGGTAAGCTGCATTGTGGGAAAAAACAGACATGCAATTATGTCAAGCAAGAATGAAAGCAGACTAGAAAAGCCACGCCTCATAGTATGAGGCGCTACATCAGGCATGCAGACAAGCAGTCATGGACTGACATTGCTTTTTACCAACTGGCATCTATTGGACTGGCAGTTCTTTTTACCTACCTGCATCCTCTGGATTTACATATAAGCGAGGTACACCCAAACGTTTCCTAAAGAAATGATTATCTGCTACTTGTAGGACATCAGTGGGAGTTAATCCTCCCCATACCCCTGCCACGCAACTCGGATCGCCTTCCTTTTATATATCAGCAACACGGATGACCAGTTGACAATTTAGATTTATAGCCAAACAGTGTATTCCACCCACATCCTGTCTCACATTAAGCTTTAACTTTTCTGTTGAAGGTTCCATGACAGATTACCACTGAAGCGTATGCCCAAAGAGCTGTGCATACCCTCTGCATCTTGGCAAGTACTTGCCACCAGACAAGACTCCCACATCCTGTCTCACCTTAAGCTTTAACTTTTCTGTTGAAGGTTCCATGACAGATTACCACTGAAGCGTATGCCCAAAGAGCTGTGCATACCCTCTGCATCTTGGCAAGTACTTGCCACCAGACAAGACTCCCACATCCTGTCTCACCTTAACCTTTAACTTTTCTGTTGAAGGTTCCATGACAGATTACCACTGAAGCGTATGCCCAAAGAGCTGTGCATACCCTCTGCATCTTGGCAAGTACTTGCCACCAGACAAGACTCCCACATCCTGTCTCACCTTAACCTTTAACTTTTCTGTTGAAGGTTCCATGACAGATTACCACTGAAGCGTATGCCCAAAGAGCTGTGCATACCCTCTGCATCTTGGCAAGTACTTGCCACCAGACAAGACTCCCACATCCTGTCTCACCTTAACCTTTAACTTTTCTGTTGAAGGTTCCATGACAGATTACCACCGAAGCGCATGCCCAAAGAGCTGTGCATACCCTCTGCATCTTGGCAAGTACTTGCCACCAGACAAGACTCCCACATCCTGTCTCACCTTATGCTTTAACTTTTCTGTTGAAGGTTCCATGACAGATTACCACTGAAGCGTATGCCCAAAGAGCTGTGCATACCCTCTGCATCTTGGCAAGTACTTGCCACCAGACAGGACTCCCACATCCTGTCTCACCTTATGCTTTAACTTTTCTGTTGAAGGTTCCATGACAGATTACCACTGAAGCGCATGCCCAAAGAGCTGTGCATACCCTCTGCATCTTGGCAAGTACTTGCCACCAGACAAGACTCCCACATCCTGTCTCACCTTAACCTTTAACTTTTCTGTTGAAGGTTCCATGACAGATTACCACCGAAGCACATGCCCAAAGAGCTGTGCATACCCTGTGCATCTTGGCAAGTACTTGCCACCAGACAAGACTCCCACATCCTGTCTCACCTTATGCTTTAACTTTTCTGTTGAAGGTTCCATGACAGATTACCACTGAAGCGTATGCCCAAAGAGCTGTGCATACCCTCTGCATCTTGGCAAGTACTTGCCACCAGACAGGACTCCCACATCCTGTCTCACCTTATGCTTTAACTTTTCTGTTGAAGGTTCCATGACAGATTACCACTGAAGCGCATGCCCAAAGAGCCACACACACCCTCTACCACCAGACAAGACTGAAAGTGTTCTAATAGCTAGAAGCATTAAGGAACCAAATTGGGCAGCTCACCATTTAGACCCTAAATGTGTAAACCGCTCTGCAGTAACAGTACAATGGTATAGTTATGCCCAAGAATGCAGGTTTTAGTTAAATAAATAAAATGTGACATTCAAAAGGAAGTCACTATAGCCTTTAAAACTTCATCACACAAGTATATGCAAATGCATCAAATACACTTACATGCCATGACACTTATCTCCAGCAACACAAGTTTACAAATCCCTTTTGATGTTTTGGTGACTAAACACAACCCAACAAATCAACCAACATTTACAATCACCCTGAATATGCTACCTAGAGAGGTTTGCAGCTTGTAACACATACCTATTTTCACACCTAGTGCACTAGTTCATATTCTCACAGAACCACAGCCCTTCAGGAACTCCAACAGAACACACGAAGCATCAAAACATTATAACAAGGATGATGAAAGCAGAAACAAGACCTGACTTCCATGACCATGACACTTCTATAGCGAGACCTATGAAATGGGTGGCAAATGCAAAGGGACAATTGCACAACAATGCTGGGTAAACCCTTTGAAATGTGGGAAAGACACTACAAACCCAACTGAAACAGAAGTCATACCTCAACATTTCAAAACAGGCAAACACCAAAGCAAGGACTGTGCAGCAAACTTGCATTCAAATAATGAGTTAAATGGTGGAATAAAGTACTTATGTGCAAGTATTGCTAAGAAAATATTGGAAACCCATGTCCCTAAATGAACAAAGACATAAGAAGGGATTGTTTTTTAAAAGTATGATTCCTAACTGCAGAGTGTTACATTCTACAAACAGTGGGGATACTAAAGTTAGAGGTTCACATATTAGTATACAATTTAAACATAAAATAAAAAAAGAAAACCTACATTGTTGGAACCTTAACTCAGCCTCACATATAACTAGTAAGAAAGTAGCATACATGTATATGTACATCTTTACACCATATACCAACACCAAAAAGCCAACATACACTGTATGCAAACATAAAGTGTATTGTAGCACACACTGTATTACAATTTAAGTAGATAACAATAGTGCACCACTGTAATTTAAATCTCCTCAATACATCTTGCCCAGCCATCCGCCATTATCAGCAGCGTGCTCTATGGCCGCACAAGGCTTATTGTAGCCTCTTCGTTAACGTAGCTCCATCGTGCATCGCAGCCACTGATTGGCTGACCACATCTACATCCGGCTACAGCCACGACCGTCAGGCGGAAGCCGCGCAATCCAAGGGCCGCGACTAAGGGCCTGCCTGTGCCTGTCCGTGGCGGGCCGCTGGATCCTCTCACATCCTGACTGTGAAATGCTGTAAGTACTTACTACCACCCCCCTTTAAAATCGCCTACACGTTACAGGATGCATCGCACCCCCTAAACCACCCTCTGTTATGAGCCATACCAAGCCCTAATACCAACTCCCATACTTAGGAGTAACGTGTGGATCCACAATTCAAATGCCCTGACTGCCCAGAGTGTGGCATGGTCCCCTTCACATTATTGGGGATTACATCAAACCACGCTGTCACTGCCGCCGCCCCCCTGTATTCTATCCTTTTGCATTGTGTTTAACCGCATAATGGATGGTTACGGCTCACGATATTCTTCCTCCTGCAGTCTGTCCATCGTGCCTCGATTCCCACTGAACCACGAATCCTTTTGCACCCTACAAAACTATCCTTGCCTATCGGCCTGATCACATCTTCATCACAGAACATTGTGCTGTGAGCAACGGAATACTGCCTTGCTGCCTTCGGTGTTTTGCCTGCTTCAGGCACGTATTGCATTCAGCCTTGCATCACCCAATTTGATTGATTCTTTTTTTTGATTCGTGGCTTAACTGTACTTTACCAGCATAGGTTTTGCATTTAGCCATAGTACTGCCTATGTGACTGCTCACCTGCACTTTGCCTGCCTTAGTTTCTGCATTTAGTCATAGTACTGCACAACTTGATTTATCAACTGCATTTTGCCTGCCCTAAGCTCTGCCTGCTGAAATTGCACCCACCTGCTTAGTATTGATAGCTATCTGCTTACCCATTGCATTTTACCCTATACTGTGACTTCTGTATTCAGATGAACCCCCACTGTTGAAACTGCACCTAGGTTCTGCCTGCTGAAACTGCACCTACCTGCTTGCCCATTGTATTTTAGCCTATACTGTTTTTGTATTCAGATGAACCCCTACTATTGAAACTGCACCCTTGTGCATGCTAGTATTCTGGGCACTCTAGTCACCACTGCATGTATGCATTTCTAGCCCCCACTGGGACTCTCAAACTTAGGTGCCCTCCTGGTGCACGCTAGCATTCTGGTCATTACTGCATGAATGAACTCTAGTCACCACTGCATGTATGCATTTCTAGCCTCCACTGGGACTCTCAAACTTAGGTGCCCTCCTAGTGCACGCTAGCATTCTGGTCATTACTGCATGAATGAACTCTAGTCGCCACTGCATGTATGCATTTCTAGCCTCCACTGGGACTCTCAAACTTAGGTGCCCTCCTGGTGCACGCTAGCATTCTGGTCATTACTGCATGAATTAACTCTAGTCGCCACTGCATGTATGCATTTCTAGCCTCCACTGGGACTCTCAAACTTAGGTGCCCTCCTTGTGCATGCTAGCATTCTGGTCATTACTGCATGAATGCACTCTAGTCGCCACTGCATGTATGTATTTCTAGCCTCCACTGGGACTCTCAAACATAGGTGCCAACCACTGTGCCTGCATGCACTCTAGCCACTATTGTATGTATGCATCTCTAGTCACCACTGGGAATGTCAATCTCTTGCGCTCACTGCTGTGCATGTATGTATTTTAGTCACCACTGCATGCTAGCATTCTAGTTACCACCGGGATTGTCAAACTTTAGGTGCCCCTTCTTATTATATCCCAACATGCACATCTCTAAGACTTACCTTAGATACACACTCTGTTCCTTACTTTGGACTATTCTAACCATTACCACCACAATGGACCACACCTACTCTACACCTTGTGACTTACAGGACAGAAACATGCGACTTAGAGCTAGATTTCCACGACTTTATGACCTAAAAAATAAAAGAACTAGACCATCGGGCCCCACACCCACTCTGACTGCCTCTAAACCCAATTCAATCGCCATAACTGCTGAAAGATGTCCCAAAACACAGACCGACCCTCATCTTAACCTGAAGAGATCCAAACACCCCAAACCTAGAACTATCCAGAAAAATATCACAATTCCCATCCTATCAGGGGCCCTTATCAATGCAAGGTCCCTCATAGCACATTACATGGAAACCGCTGACTTACTTGCTACGGATATGCTAGATTTCCTGGCTGTCTCTGAAACCTGGCTCCACGTTGCCGCAGGTCCCATACTTATGATTGCTATACCAGACAACTACAACATTCTCAGAGTCGATCGGCCCAACTCCAGAGTAGATGGCTTGGCTATCATTGCTAAAACCACGCTAGCTGCAATACTCACCCCACCTCCAGTAATGACTTCTTGTGAGCTACTCTCAGCTAAAGTACCTATCTCCAACAATAGTACACTAACCATTCTTCTTGTGTATAGACCCCCAGGCCCTCTAGGTAACTTTGAGGAAGACCTCTCTAGCCTCCTCACTAACAACATCAAAGACTCCACCCAGCTCCTACTACTAGGTGATTTCAACCTGGGATTTAACGATGTTGAGGACAAACAGGCTCAGTCTATCCAATCTATTCTAGTCGATCATGGCCTCTCCCAAAAGGTCTTAGCCCCTACACATATTAAAGGACGCACATTAGACTGGATAGCCAACCAAAATTGCACCACTACCATCTCCAACATCACACCCCAAACCTGGACCGACCACCATCTCATCTGTTTCTCATCTAATATAGAACCGCCAAAATCAGCTACTCACGTATTAGCACCACCCCTGCCAACCAGAAGCAAAAAATAAATTAGTGCTGAAAAACTACTCCCACTCTTCCTACCAGCTCTTACCACTAGTGCCTTCAACTCTGACCCAAATACGCTAGTTGAGACATTCAATAAAACCATGTCCAATGCCTTGGATACGATTGCCCCTATCAAACTACGCAAAAGCAAACAAGAATCGCACCTCAACACATGGTTTACCTCCCATCTTAAAGAACTACGAACCCAAAAACGTAAACTCCAAGCTATCTGGAGGCATACACCTTCAGCTGAGAATAAAACTCTACTCACCAATTTTACAAATAGATACAAAAAGGAAATAATCCAAACCAAAAAAGACACATTCAATGAGAGAATTAGTAAAGCTAACTCGAATTCCAAAGAACTCTTCTCCATCCTCCGGGAAATGGAAAACCTGATTGCTCCTATAGACAACATCCCTAAAGAAAAACTATGGTAAATGAACATCCAAAATGCTCTAGCAAATAAAATAATAACCCTACAAACTAAAATCGCTAAGAAAAAAAGCCTCCTTGAGTTCCACAGGAACACATACCACCACCCCAACAGATACACCTAGTTCAGATACACTAAACAACTACAAACCTTTCAGGTTTAATAACATTTCCATTTTGGAAACTGAAAAGGTCATATCCTCTCTGAAACCATCAAATTGCCAAGGTGACAGTTGTCCGGCACAAGTTATCAAGGATGCAGCTAGAGACTTAGCACTCTTCATCGCTAAGCTAATTAACGCCTCCTTTAGAACTAGCACAGTACCTACCAGCCTCAAAGAATCCTGGGTACTGCCTCTCCTTAAAAAACAGACCCTTGACCCAGCTATCCCAACTAATTATAGGCCCATTATGTCATGATCTCTGCTTCCAAAAGGTCAGGGTTTTCCCAACTCCCTTGGAAGCAGATCCATAACCCAGGTTCCGAGTGCCAACCAGTCCCAATTGGGACCTTTTGGACCCAGTCCTGGCGCCAGTGGCACCAGGCTCATAAATATGCCCAGTCCCAGCGCTGGAAGCGCCGGGCTCATAATGCTTGGGTGGACTTACCTGCAGCAGACCATGCTGCTTACTTGCCTGCCAGTTGAGCCTCTGATCCTCTTCTGTTTGGAACTACTTTTCCTGTTGGGTGGGGTAGGAGCCACTCCCTAGGTTCAGAACACTGGAACTCTTCTGGAAAGCAGGAACTCTTTTCTTACCTAGGCGTGGCTGTGGAAGGAGACACCTAAGCACTACAGGAGGCTATTTAAACCACACCCGATGGATGAATCTTGCTTTGCGTTATTCTGCATCCTCTGCAGCAGAACGCTCATCGTGTCTTCTGCATCTGATCCTGGGCCTAAGGAAAAAGGCTTACCATCCTGAATCCAGTCTTCAGCAACACCTATAAAGACAAGAAAGAACAGGTTAGCATTACGGTCTTCAGTGACAGCGCTTCACTTACCTGGTCCATCGGCTGTCACCAACGCCTCGCGCTGCATTCCGGCATCTGAAAGACAAAGGCTTACCTACTCTTCGTGCGCTCCGGAGGTCTTCGCACTGCATTCCGGCATCTGAAAGACAAAAGCTTACCAACTTTTCGCACGCTCCGGAGGCCTTCGGCGCTGCATCCCGCATCTGAAAGACAAAACAAGGTGCGTTTAAAGACATTGGGGAACTTTAATACTCACGTGCCATTACTCCTTTCCACATCTAACCCAGTGGGTATTCCGGCACCCTGCAGCCGCTCCGAACTTGTACCTGCAAAATAAAAAGACAGTTAGAGCGCATCGTGAAGCAGGCAACAAGCGCTTACTTACGTGCTTCCAGGCGCTTCTATTCATCACACGGGCTCCATCTTCAGCTCACTTCAGCCCGTCATCCGCCATCGCCGGAACCCTGCAAAACAAGAGACATCATTACTAAAGACTTTTAAAGACACCGTTCGTGCAGTAAACGACGGACAGCAGTCCTCTGAAGTCAAGAGGCCTGCTCCCCTTATCCAGTGAAGAAACTGGTTACAGCACCCTGCCCCGAGGCAGATGGAGAGCACGGCGTTCACTTACCTAAGGTGAGAGCGTTAACCTTTGGGGTTCTACAGGAGAAGAGAAAGGGAAGAAGAGAGAGACATTCAATAACCCAGTTCATTAATCCCATATTTTCTATCTGCAGACATCTTACCCTTCGAGTCAGACATACAGTGCACAGAGGTCCAGCCCAAAGAGCCAGCCGTGTGTTACATATCACCTTTGAAGATACGGTATACGCCCAGTCAAGACCGGCGCCTCTACGGGAATCAGGTGAGCGTTACAGAACGCAAAGCCTACCGCAAAACTCCCGTCCAGGCGCTATGGAAACCTCGGATACCGACCAGCTAGCCCAGTTACTTGGGGAACTAAGGGCAGAAGTGCATGCAGCCCATCAGGAAACGAACGCTCTAAGAAGGGAACTGATTATTTCCAAGGAGCGAACAGATGATCTCGCTAGACAATTGCTACAGTCACAAGCCGGACAGACCCCGTTACCCGCATCTGGGGGAAATCTTCCTTCTACATCCTCTATGAATCCAGTGCAGATCAACCTACCTGGGAATGTACCTCTGGCTCCGCCCGAACGATTTTCTGGTGACCCAAAGAGGTTTGCAGTATTTATCAATCAGTGCCGGTTGCATTTCTTATGCCGGCCAGCAGCCTTTCCAACTGATCAAGCTAAAGTAGCTTTCGTGCTTTCGTACCTTAGTGGCAATGCGGCAGACTGGTCGATCCCTCTAGTAAATCAAGATGATCCGGTCCTCCATGATTTTCAAGCTTTTCAGCTCAGTATGGAAAAACTGTTCGCAAGACATTCACAGGGGCAGGCCTTGGACAATGAGCTTCTTTCGTTGCGACAAGGTAATCAAGACCTTTTGGCTTATATTGCGTCTTTCAACAGACTGATAGTGGAAACTCAATGGCCTGAGGACAAAAGGATTACGCTGTTTTATAGAGGTCTACGTGGAGAGCTCAAAGATGTGTTAGCCCAAGTAGTGAATCCCCCACAAGATTGTTCGGACTATATAGACTTAGTCGTTCAAATAGATCACAGACTGCAGAACAGGAAGGCCGATCGTTCCAAGTTTGATGCTCGAGTATTTTCCAAACCGCCAACTCCTTCCAAAGGAGTAGACTCCGGGGAACCCATGCAAATAGGGGGCCTGAAAGGTCCTCTAACACAAAAGGAGCGGGAAAGGAGAAAACAGTTGCAATTATGCCTATATTGCGGAAACTCAGGGCACTTTCTTCGAGACTGTCCGGTGAAACCTGCCAAGAAGGCAGTAGGAGCTGCAGTTACCAAAGTTACAAACTCTGAGCAGGGAAACAACCTCGCCCGACAAGAATAGAGGTCCTCTTGCCGAGCGTGAAAACCAGTTCCGTGACCTCGCATTTCGTGATACCTATGGTCCTCATTAGCCCTGATAATCCGGATCCATTACATGCAATTGAAGCTTACGTCGACAGCGGTGCCATCGGCAATTATGTGGATCATGAAATGGTTTTGAGGATGAATCTAACTCTTTGTCCCAAGGCTGTAAAGGACGTCATTACTACGGTGGATGGAACAGAGATAGCCTCCGGACCAGTAACGCATACCACTCAAGAAGTGACGCTAGTAAGTCAAGATGGACACCATGAGAAGATCGTGTTCGAAGTGATCGAGACTCCCCAGTTACCTCCCGAATACCTAGAATACCAAGATGTTTTCCGGAAGGATCAGGCTAACTCTCTACCTCCTCATAGGTCTTATGACTGCCAGATAGACCTGATACCTGGATCTACTCCTCCTTGTAGTAGAATTTATTTAAGCCCTCACCGAGCCTGAGAATCTTCACCTTCGACAATACCTGGATCAATACCTGGCAAATGGGTTTATTCGTCCTTCCAAGTCCCCTGCTTCTTCAGCTTTGTTCTTCGTTCCAAAAAAGGAAGGAGACCTTAGAACTTGTATAGATTATCGCTCCCTGAACCAGATCACCGTCAAGAATAGATATCCGTTACCTTTGATCCCTGAACTCCTGGACCAAGTCAGAAAAGCATGCATATATACAAAGCTGGATCTTAGAGGAGCCTACCACTTGGTACGAGTAAAAGAGGGCGATGAATGGAAGACGGCCTTCCGCACCAAATATGGGCTATTTGAATATCAGGTCATGCCCTTCGGACTTTGCAATGCCCCGGCCGCCTTTCAATATTTTATGAACGATGTCCTCAGAGAGCTCATAGATGTGTGTGTTGTTGTTTACATTGACGACATCCTCGTTTATTCTTCATCGGAATCTGAACATCGGAAACACGTGAAAATGGTCCTCGAAAGATTGCGTCAACACAAACTTTTCGCTAAGTTGGAAAAATGTGTTTTCAACGTGACTGAAGTTGAATTCTTGGGATTCATATTATCACCTAGCGGAGTGCGTATGGATTCAAAGAAGGTCGATGCAGTTCTCAAATGGCCATCACCATCCTCCGTAAAAGGTGTGCAAAGCATGTTAGGCTTCGCTAACTTTTACCGCAGGTTTATCCCCGAATTTTCTCGAATAGTCCAGCCCATCAATGCCTTATTAAAGAAAAACAAACGTTTTGAATGGTCTACCGAGGCGGAACAAGCTTTCCAGGATTTGAAGACTAAATTTATCTCTGCACCAATCTTAAAACACCCTCGCCCCGAACTCCCCTACATCGTGGAAACTGATGCTTCAAGCCTTGCCATGGGGCAGTTCTATCACAAAAGGACCCGGTAACCAATCAGTTGCATCCCGTGGCATTTTGGTCCCGCAAATTCTCGCCTCCTGAAATCAGTTACACGATTACTGACAAGGAACTTCTGGCTATCAAGTCTGCCTTTAAGGCTTGGCGGCATTATCTGCTGGGGGCCCGACACACGTTACTGTGATTACGGATCACCGAAACCTGCAATATTTGAAAACCGCAAAAGCCCAATCTTCTAGACAACTCCGTTGGGCATTATTCTTTGCCGAGTTTGACTTCATAATTACCTATCGACCTGGTACAAAAAACGGTAAAGCTGATGCCCTTTCTCGGATGGGAGTGGAAGAACACTTGATCAACCCTAAACCTGTACCAATCATTCCCGAACAAAGAATTCTGGGTGTAATCGCCACACAATCCATAGAGGAAGTTAAGGATCAAGCCAGGCTACTTGTAACTCCAGCAGACATACAGAATTGGCATCTGCAGGGAAAGGACTTTGCAGTAAAGGACAACTTATTGTATTTCCAAGAACGATTATACCTGCCCAGCACAGATTTACAGAAAAAAGTAATCTCTTGTTATCACGATTCTTTAATGGAAGGACATCCCGGTATGGCCAAGACCTCAGAAAAGATCAAGCGCTACTTCTGGTGGCCGTCTTGGAAAAAAGATATCAGAGACTTTATAATGTCCTGTGGAGTATGCGCCCAAAACAAGAGTCAAAAGGAAAGACCAGCAGGCCTCTTACACCCTATTGACATCCCACCTCGCCCTTGGCATACGCTTTCTATGGAGTTCATCACCGATCTACCTCCATGCTCCGGATACAATACGATTCTAGTAATCGTGGACTTATTCTCCAAGATGGCGCATTTCATTCCGCTCAAAGGCTTGCCAACAGCAGCAACTCTGGCCCGAGAATTTCTCGAAAACATCGTCCGACTGCACGGTTTTCCTTCGGTTCTAATTTCGGATCGAGGTAGTCAATTTATTTCTCATTTTTGGCGAAGTTGCTGTCGGTCGGCTCAAATTGATGTGAGACTATCGACCAGTCACCACCCTCAGACCGACGGACAAACCGAGAGGACCAATCAAACTCTGGAACAGTATTTACGCTGCATGCTGCAACAAACTGAAAAAACTTGGAAAGACATCCTTTGGATAGCCGAATATGCCTACAATAACTCTGTCCATTCGGGAACTGGGAAAACCCTGTTTTTTCTTTTATACGGCAGTCACCCTCGAACCTCGGAGTTGGATCCCCTCCAAGATCTTGAAACACCAGCAGTAGACTACCTGCATTCTCCAATCACCCAAGCCTTTAAGGAAGCTGTTTCTCACCTTCAAAGGGCTAAAGAACAATACAAGAAAGGAGCAGATCAACATCGGAAGGAAGCCCCTCAATATCAAGTAGGGGATCAAGTCTGGTTATCCACCAAATATCTACCTCTAAAAGGGCCACGCACATTCAACCCAAGATACCTTGGTCCCTATTCCATCACTACCATAGTAAACCCAGTAGCAGTCAAGTTGGACTTGCCCCCGCACATGAAGATACATCCGGTCTTCCACGTCTCTCTATTAAAACCCGTGCAACCTCAAACCCGACTAACTAAATCTCCAAAACCCATCCTAGTTGATGGAGAACTCGAGTTTGAAGTCAAAAGCATTCTGGACTCCAAGATCTCCAAATCTAAACTATTTTACCTAATTGACTGGAAAGGCTACGGCCCCCAAGAGAGATCCTGGGAACCTGCTGAATATGTCCACGCTCCTCGCCTAATCAAAAGATTTCACCGAACATTTCCTGACAAGCCAAAACCCCCGGAGAAGCCCGGTTTGGGAGGGGCCTTGAGGGGGGGTACTGTCATGATCTCTGCTTCCAAAAGGTCAGGGTTTTCCCAACTCCCTTGCAAGCAGATCCATAACCCAGGTTCCGAGTGCCAACCAGTCCCAATTGGGACCTTTTGGACCCAGTCCTGGCGCCAGTGGCACCAGGCTCATAAATATGCCCAGTCCCAGCGCTGGAAGCGCCGGGCTCATAATGCTTGGGTGGACTTACCTGCAGCAGACCATGCTGCTTACTTGCCTGCCAGTTGAGCCTCTGATCCTCTTCTGTTTGGAACTACTTTTCCTGTTGGGTGGGGCAGGAGCCACTCCCGAGGTTCAGAACACTGGAACTCTTCTGGAAAGCAGAAACTCTTTTCTTACCTAGGCGTGGCTGTGGAAGGAGACACCTAAGCACTACAGGAGGCTATTTAAACCACACCCGATGGATGAATCTTGCTTTGCGTTATTCTGCATCCTCTGCAGCAGAACGCTCATCGTGTCTTCTGCATCTGATCCTGGGCCTAAGGAAAAAGGCTTACCATCCTGAATCCAGTCTTCAGCAACACCTATAAAGACAAGAAAGAACAGGTTAGCATTACGGTCTTCAGTGACAGCGCTTCACTTACCTGGTCCATCGGCTGTCACCAACGCCTCGCGCTGCATTCCGGCATCTGAAAGACAAAGGCTTACCTACTCTTCGTGCGCTCCGGAGGCCTTCGGCGCTGCATCCCGCATCTGAAAGACAAAACAAGGTGCGTTTAAAGACATTGGGGAACTTTAATACTCACGTGCCATTACTCCTTTCCACATCTAACCCAGTGGGTATTCCGGCACCCTACAGCCGCTCCGAACTTGTACCTGCAAAATAAAAAGACAGTTAGAGCGCATCGTGAAGCAGGCAACAAGCGCTTACTTACGTGCTTCCAGGCGCTTCTATTCATCACACGGGCTCCATCTTCAGCTAACTTCAGCCCGTCATCCGCCATCGCCGGAACCCTGCAAAACAAGAGACATCATTACTAAAGACTTTTAAAGACACCGTTCGTGCAGTAAACGACGGACAGCAGTCCTCTGAAGTCAAGGGGCCTGCTCCCCTTATCCAGTGAAGAAACTGGTTACAGCACCCTGCCCCGAGGCAGATGGAGAGCACGGCGTTCACTTACCTAAGGTGAGAGCGTTAACCTTTGGGGTTCTACAGGAGAAGAGAAAGGGAAGAAGAGAGAGACATTCAATAACCCAGTTCATTAATCCCATATTTTCTATCTGCAGACATTTTACCCTTCGAGTCAGACATACAGTGCACAGAGGTCCAGCCCAAAGATCCAGCCGTGTGTTACACATCACCTTTGAAGATACGGTATACGCCCAGTCAAGACCGGCGCCTCTACGGGAATCAGGTGAGCGTTACACATTACCATGGTCCCATTCCTCCTGAAAATTATTGATAGAGTAGTCTACCTCCAGATCCAAAACTACCTGGAGAAAAACCAACTACTAGGATCACGCCAATCTGGGTTCAGACCACAACACGGTACTGGAACTGCCCTAATTGACCTCACGACACAAATCGACGAGTTGAAGGATAAAGGTAATACAGCTATGCTCCTCCTCCTTGAATTATCGGCGGCCTTCGACCTAGTGGACCATGCAGTGTTATGCAAGCATCTAGCATCTGCCGCCCATTTCTCAAGTGAAGCTATAGCCTAGGTACAATCCTTCCTAGCCAACCGTACGATGAGAGTGTTCTACCCTGTAGCTTCAGCGGACCCAACACAAATCACCTGTGGTGTCCCACAAGGTTCATGTGTCTCCCCTACAATGTACAATATCTTCACTAAACCACTCTTCGACAAACTTGACAGATTGGGGGTAACCTATACTAACTACGCGGATGACACGCAGATCCTCATACCACTATCTGGCAACTTTGTTGAAGACACTGCGCTAGTAAACAAGATTTACCTCCTCATTCAGGCATGGATGGCCTCTCACGGCCTCTGCCTGAATGACGACAAAACAGAGCTACTGATCCTGGGTTCTAACTCTAACCTCAAAAAACTCAGCCCCAGCTATACTGCCTTTAATATTGATGGCAACATAATCAAGGTGGTAACTGAGGTAAAAACATTAGGTTTTTACCTTGACTCCACTTTATCTCTTAAGAAACAAGTTAACTCCTTGGCTTCACCTACAGCTTACACCTGCAAATTAATCAGGGCCTGTAGACCCTATCTTTCCAAAACCAACTGTATCACTCTAGCCAACTCTTTAGTAATGTCTAAGCTAGACTACTGTAATGCCCTATATGCAGGTGCCAATAAAACTGTCATAAACAAATTGCAAATACTGCCGAATAATGCTCTTAGAGCAGCCTTGGTCATACCCCATAGAGTGCATATATCTAATATCAGGAAAGACCATCACTGGCTAAAATTAGTGATAGAATCCCCCACAAGACGCTATCTCTCACCCACAAAGGACTGAACAACACTGCACCCCCATATATCTCGGCCAGACTGACTAGAAAATCCTCTAGTCACCATACCAGAGCATCTAACCATCTTGCACTAGAAATCCCCAGATTCAGGCTAACAAAAGCAGGTGGAGCAAGCTTCCCTGTTAGAGCTGCCCGTGCCTGGAATGCTCTCCCTACTGCATTGAGAGCCGATCAACCGTATTCCAAATTCAGATGCAACGTGAAAAACTGGCTCTGGACAAAGGACGCCCACTAAACTGTCCCATGCACTAGGCCCTGTATTATGGTATGGATCCACTATGTTACTCATGAAACCTGTACTATAGACTTTCACAACACTACCTGTGTGTTGTGAAGTACCCACATTTCTTATCTCTACTGTAAATACTGTAATCATTGTAATAACTTGTAATGTATCCTATGTATGTACCACTGTATGTAACCAAGTTCAAGTATTCTTGTTACCGTTGCGCCCGGCTACCCCAGGGTTGGGAGCGCATTATCAAATAATAAACTAAACTAAACTAAACATAAACTCACACTTAATAACATTGCAAGCGCACAACACCATATACTCTTACTACCACCTTCATATCATATTTCACAACACATAACTAACATTCATATGACAAGCCCAAACAACATCAGTATACAAACAAAAAAACAACATACTATTAGAGCATTAACACAATCACACATTATTACATTAAAAACATTCCAAAACAAAAAGGCTGGGTTGAGGTTTCAGCAATGTAGCTTTTATTGTATAGTAGGTTATGTGTTTAATACTAGGTTAAACCTTAGCACTGTCATTGCCAAAGTTTGCAGATTTGAACTTTTTTTTTATAAATAGTAACTTTAAGTTTAAGAATTAAATGTTTACTTCACTGATTAATAGTGCAAAATAAATTATGTAATTTTCAAAGCAAATGTGTTTTGGAGTTACACAAGTTAAGCAAACAACCCATATATTCAGAAAGACAACTGGGAAGGAATTAATTGCGTTGTGCCTATTCCTAGAGCAGGGTGTGCAATCTTTATCTGTCCAAATGTGTTGGACTACAAACCCCATGAGTCCTATCCAGCGTAGGCAATGGTGAGGTTAATGGGAGTTGTGGTCCAGACCACCTGTAGAGCCCCAGGCTGCAGACCTCTCTCCTAGACCATCCTCATGTCTTCCTAGTAATTCTTCTTGGAGTCAGCCCATTGCTTACATTTCAAGAGTCTGATCTTGCTGCACATCACACGTTCCAATAGCAGTTGGTCTTAACTCATTACTGCTTCACCAGACGTTCCCCATTAGCTGAAGGTTTTCATTTTGAATTTAGGAAATAAACAAACACAGTATGCACATTGCCATAATATGAACTCCTGATTTTTTTTAAAAAGATGATTTTGTTTGACAACATAAAACGAGCAGCTGCTGCTGTAGTCCAATGGTAAGTGGGTCATGTGAGAGGGAACATGGCTTCATGCACGTCAACTTCTCACGTGAAGCAAACCAATCCCATGAATGTAGTCCACCAGCCTGGACTGGTGCAGTAACAGGGCAGATCACATACTGGCAGCCAGTATCAGCACGCATTCAGTACAGTCAGCAGTTCACCTTGCTCGCTGCATTGCTGGCATCCTGAGTGATCAGAACACTTGGACGGTGTTGGAATGTTCATGGCAGCGGACCAATCACCTACACTGATCTTGCACCTATGCAATTACATTGTATGGTGTCGGGATGTAGACTTTCTCCAGATTCATGCTCAGGATACCCTTTGTGGATAATAATATTAAAAAGATGAAACAATAAGTCTCCTCCTTTTTTAACTTACTCTGGTGTTATTGATCAAACGCACCATTGCTGCATTGTATAGGTGCACAACGCACACCTTTGTGATTAGATCACCATATTCTCACTTCAGGTGCATCTAATTTCTCTACCACCTCTGTGGAGAACAAACACCTTGTGTCCACATTTTAAACCAGTACTATTTCTCAGAAAAAAAACATTGCCCCCTGTTTCATGGTTGCACTATCCCTAATTATCATTATCTGTTGATGGTCCCGCTTTCATCCCTAATGCCTTTTCAGCCTTTAGCTGTCTGTATGGTCCTGTGGGACCATTCACCCACTCTTCCTGTGTCCCCCTTTTTGTGTACAGCCCTGCTCTATCCTTCACCCACTCGTTCTGCACTCTCCCCCTTCTTAATGGGGGCCACTCCCCCCTGCACTGGCTGTCGCCCTCACCTGCCCGCCATGACTGCTTCAGTCCCCACATCTGCGACTCCATTAAGGGGTGGGGATTATGATGTCAGCTACCAATGTCCCTTGTCTTCAGGAAGTTAGCTGGAGTCACAGGAAGGAAATGTGGCTTGGATATTTTCAAGAAGACAGGACCCTTCTTCCATGTACAGACCCATTCCTGAACTTCACTATATTCCTCTCTCCTGTATGCCCGAGATCAGGTCATGGCCTGGAGGGATGCAAAATTGTTTGTGTGGTCTTTGATTGTTAGGGATGGAAGCCTGTCCATTTTGGGATTTTGAGTGTCTTCTTGAAAAGCGTCCCATTAGAAGGGCACTGGCTTTCTACGTAGATGTAGACGGTCTCAAGGTTTCTGGATTAAATCATTTTGGCATCAATCTATTCCAGCCTCCAATATAAAAGTGCGTGGAACTCACATAAAGAAAGATGAAATCACTGTGTCTCAATAACGCAGATCCTGAAATATTATAATTCTAAGTTCTAAAGAAAGAGTTCAATTGCTAATACAAAAGGAAGCAAGATCCGAGCCAAGTATCAAAGGTGAAGAGGTGCTGTGAAGTTTTGAAATGCTGCGACGAATAAAGCAGGCTTGTACACCATGACTATGTGGTATTGTTATGATGCAGGTCAAAAGAGGACATTTTCTGCTGTACCCAATAGGATGCTTTAAAGCATCAACTAGGATGAGAGTCAATCATTTCTGAAACAGACACGGGATGATGAGTTCTGAGAAATTGTAGGAAGTTTGGTTTGGCAAACTAACAGTCGTGGAACCTGAATTTCATGTAGTCGAGCCAAAATATTCAGAGAAACTAGAAAGGTGTCCTTATTTGCCCCAGTGCAAAAAAAGCTTCGACATCTGTAACACAAAAATTAGACAGCATGAGCCAATATCTCACCAGCTTGCATGAACCCCCTGCTACACCTTGTGAAGTTCACGTGCTGACAGCCACACATATTCACGGACACATACACATGGACAATGTTCGGTCACGCGTTCAGTTTTGAGAGATGTGTGAGGGAGCCCTATTTGCTCACTAAATATTATCAACATTTCCCTGGTTTTGCAATGTCTTTTAAACACGTCTTTGAGCAGCGCACTGTTCATGAACACTTATCATTGGTGTTACGTTATGTTATGATATCGGATCTTGGATAGTACATCTTTTGCCATTTGCACGGCCTCCAAGCATCTTCGGTACTGCAAGAGAGGCGACGGAGAGGCGGGAGGGGAAGATGGCTGCTGGTCCAGAAATAGTCTGATTGGAGAACTCACGCCCCGTTAAGAATAAGCATCTAAACAAGAAGTCACCTGTGGTGATTTGTGTGCTTCATGGTGAGCTGTCAGGGTGGTTGAGGGTGGTGTCCAGAGGCATCTTCCCTTCCTGTGTGTGCATAAATACATGGAGCTGGTTTGTGTGCTGGTCAATGTTTGGTCTAAAGGTGAAGGAGAGAGTGTGGGGTGAGTGGATACTTACTATGCTTCACGGCTAAAGAAATTTGCTAGAAATGGAGGGTGTCTGTAACGTGCTACTCTAGTAGAATGCAGGTGTTGGTTAAGCTAGAAAGTTAGATGTTAGTGTTGGGTAAAAGACGTTAAGGCCCGTGTCACAAGTTTGCCGGTCTGGAAAAAGGTTCCGGTAACGATTACCGGGCCCCTTTCTGGACCAGAAAACTACAAGTCTGCTGGTAGGGGTGGTTACCTACTGGCAGGCATGCAGGTAGTTCAGGCCCATACTGGCAGATTTTTAACTGAAGCACCAACACGGTTACTAATGGTGCTGTGCTTCTGTTCTCCCATTCCCGTGGAGTCCTATGGGAATGGGAAATTGCCATTCCTCAGCCGCCTGTAATGATATCCGGCAGCAGAAACAGTAAGGCGAGTCTTCCGGTAACCCGCCAGAAGCACCGGTGGGTTACCTGCAGACAAGTGTCGTAAATGAAGAGAGAAGGGGGGCGTTGGGACCGTGTTCGCTTGAACCTCTCTATTATTTTGCTATCCCTCTCACTTAATAAGAGTCTGTTTCTCTAGTCCCTTCTCCTACTAACATCTTTTGACTCTTCATATCTCTCTTTCTCTCGTTTCCCTTCTGTCCCTCTGTCTTTCTCTCTTTTCCCCTCCCTCTCTCTCATCTCTTTCTCTCTCTCTCTACATTCTGCACATTTTGAAGCAGGGCTAAGGCAATTCCATGGCAGGGCTGCCTGGAAACACTGTAATTTATTTAAAGTTTCTGAGAGGTATAGACCAGTTGCTTTGAGGGGTATCGCTTCCGAGAAAATGAAAACACATGCTCTGGTTACTTTTCCTAAATTTGAATTTACAGAACAGGCTGTTATTGTGATGAATCAACTTCCGGGGCACCAGTGGTCCAGGGATGAATATCAGTTTCTAAACCATCAATCAGCCCCACACATCTAGTACACCAGAAGGATCAGAACATATTGGAAACACAAGCAAATGATAAACCTCCCTGTCCAATTTTGGTATCGTGGACGGAACAGCAGGCTTAGCTCTGCAAGGTCATGGATTGTTGGTCAGTTGCAAAATAGATAAAATACAATTAATTGCAATAGTTCAAGGATAATTGGTTTCAGCAAAAAGGGAGCAGTGGATCATAAAATGTCACAGGGGCCTTCGCAGAAGGACCAGGGGGACAAAACCATAATGTACTCTGTGCTTGTACAAGTTTATGGTGCTCGACAGTGTAGAGTCGGTTTCAGGGCACTTTGCAGCTTCTGCGACAGAGTTCAATATGGGAGACAACTACAGGTATCAGACGGCAAGCAGTTCGGTGAGCGAGGGTGGATGGATGGCTGCAGGCTGTCCTACACAGCAGCTCGGTGTCAGGAATCGTTTCAGTGCTGGTTGGCGGGTCTGAAGCACTGGTGTGTCTCGGACGGGGTTAGCGGCTGCAGCGTAACAACAGTCAGTGGTGCAGACAGTTGCAACTCAAGGGGCTTGACTGGCTTGGAAATGTCCTTTAAGGTGGACGTCTGTGGATGTTTGTCGATGCACTACTCCTAGCTTCTTTACTGGGCTTGTGTCGTCCTTTAAGGCTGACGGCCCAAAGCTGAGGAGAGTGCTGCAGGCAGCGGCCTTGCCCTTAGTTTGGTTCAGAGACTATCGGGCACTTCCCCCCTAAGAAGCTTGCTCTAGAGCATAGCAGAGCATGCTGTGTGCTGGCTGGGTACCTGTTCTGGAGCTGCTAGAGGGGCCGCTGGATTCAGTATCCCCCACTGTTCCCTGGGAGATGTTTAGGGGAGGAATTTTGATTCCCTCTTGGAGGTCCTGGCCTTCCTGCACTGGCGGAAGAATGAAGACAGACTATTCCTTTAGCCAGGGTCCAATGCTGAGTCCTTCTGGCTAATCTCTTTTAAAACAAAATGGGCCCCATTGGTTGTTGTAGGCTAAGCCTACCTTCATAAACCAATCCTTAGTCCCCACCAACAATCTCCTTTATGCATGAGGTCATAACCAGAGTGTTATGCAACAGAAAAGGTAAAGGGGTGAAAACATGTAATACTAAGTGCACCCATCTTCCTGTCTGTTGCAGACCAGAGGGTCTCTCTAGTTAATTGAGCTCTCTGTGGTTCCTGATTTAAGCAGCAGGTCCCCATTGAAACTGCAGCAGGACCAGACTTTTGGTCTCCACCAAACCACATACTCGTACTTTCTGAATGGGGTCCCCCTGCTGGGATGACTACTGTAAATACATAGTGCCAGACATGACAGATCACTGCCTTTGATACTGAGAGGTAGAAGCTGAATTCCAGTTGACACAGTGCATATCAAAGGTTGTTGGGGTTTTCCTGTACTTTGTTAGTCCTGCAACGAGGCCTGCTGTGGGTCTGTTTGAATTAAGTCTGATTAGTATGCAATGCTGTCACCAGCAGCTAACAAAGGAAAGGGTGGATCCATGGAGCCTTTGTTAGTTAATAAGGCTGGCCATGGCAGTAGGACGGTTTTGCCTTCCCCTTTTGAGATGCCTTCATGTACTCTAGGCTGTCATATTCCAACTAAATATGAGAGGAGGGAAGGCACCTGTAGGCTATGACCACCCAGACTACACAGGTCTTTCTGCATGTCTTGCGGTGAGCTTAGGAAATTGTGTGCGGATTAACCACACCATTTTCCAGAGGTTGATCTACCATCATTCAATTTAATTCAAAATTGCAAAAAAGCCCAGGCGAGCGCACACTCACTGTGAGGATGGTCAAATTCCTCACAGTTAGGCTTGTCATATAATAAGATATATTGCATAATCACACTTTAAGGATGCACAAACATTTTCTGCATGTGCAGACATTGCTACTGCCAATGCAAATACATCTGTGTGCTTATTTGTTTCCACGTTTAAACGAGGACCACTGGATGACCTGTTTTAAGCATGTTGAGTTGACTCTGCAGCCTTTTATATCAATAGAGGACAAACTTGATCTGCGAATGAAGGATTAAATGAAGCCGCAGAAGGCATTGCTTTGACTCCACAGGCGCTTTACTTTAAAATCCAAAGCATTCTCGGAAGCAGTGAAGATATGGCTGCCTCTTTTCCTGGGGATGGTGTTTCTCCAAATTAGGATAATGAACACAGCCTGTTGATGGCTCTCTCTATAAAACAATCTAGACAGTGTTTGTGCACAATTCATGATGTTCACTTGCAGGTGCTTAGGGTTATTTATGCCCCACTCAGTATACAGTAGACTAAGGATGTTCACTGCATACTGTTAAATGATTAGGATTGGTCCCCGTCCTTGTCATGATATCATCCTTGTGAACCAGTGCCTAAGTGCCAAAAGGATGTTCTTCAGTGACCCCGAAAGCTTATGGAGCCTCTTTCGTGCTGTGTGCCATGCAGCACCTCTCCCAAACCAGACCATGTGGCGACACAGAAAAACATAGGGATTGTGAAATGTACTGAACCCTACTTCCATGAAATCATTCCGGCAGAAGTTCTAGGCAATTTGCTAGGAAGCTGTGGTAGTGAAGAACATGCCAGGGGTGCAAAGATAGGGCGCGCGGCTCATACACCTACCTGAAGGTTCTGGTGCATAAGCTGTCAGGATATTGATCTCAAAGTCCACTGTCATTGGGCGTTTATCAGGGGACCGGGGTGGGGGCAGAATGGGTAGATGACAAGCCTAGCCCCCGAAGGATTTACATGGTTTTCAGTAGAGTGAAAGGATGGTGGGTCAGATCGGAGCAGACAGGTGTTGAAAAGGTCTAAGCAGGCTGGGGTGGTTGTAGCAGCAAACGCAGGCCGCTGACAAAGTTGGGTCTGAGTTTCCTGGCATAGGGTGAGGGGTTAATGATGTCAAGAAAAAGGTTCTTAGCAGGACCATGGTTGCTGGGGAAGGTACTGGTGGAAAGTACATTGTATCTGTTGTCAATGAGTTTGGCATTGGGGCATGGAGGGGAGTCTACAAAGCCATGCAGTAGGTACTGCCTGTGAGGCAGCTGGCCATTCTGGGCTGGAAGATTGAAGTGAAGGTGGGAAAGAGAGAGTGTTGCTGACATTAGCCACACACATCCCGACTTTTGTGTAGTCATCCGAAAGGCATTTACCAGGCTCTGCCGAAGTGGTATTAACGGGTCTTCAATGGTAGCAGCTGCAAAATGGTGTGAGTACCTGGGCCTATAATCGCTGTGCCTGGCAAATGCATAATAGCTAGATGGAGCCAAAAATGTTGGCTTTGCCAATACTTGTTTTTAACAGGACCTCAGTAAAGACACGCACAGTGAAGGCATAACTGATTATGACATTTCTATTACACCAGTCGTGCATTTACAGCTCCAATTAAGCCTTTAACTCTCAGAAGACTGCTTTGAAAAAACACTGGCAGGCACTTCAAGCACAAGGTTTGATGGTAAGGCTTGATAACGTTAGCTTAAAGCGATCCCAAGAGGATGTGTCTTGGACGAGGAGAGGCAGGAAGTGGGTGGGAATTGGCATAGGAATTAGGATGGGCAGTCAATGAGTGGGTAAATAAACAAACAGCTTGTACAAGCTTTGTGTCCCTCCGCATATGCCATTTCTCCCTTGCTGTACTGTAATGCAATGGTTTCGGCTTATAGGTGGCCACTTCTCATTAGTGAAAGGAGACCTCTTAGAGCAATTTTAACTTGACATTTCTCTTCCCATATGCAAATGTCTGTCAGGAGGAGGTTTACCGTCATGATAGAGTATGTAGAGCCTGTGACGCGGAAGGATGAATCGGAGTCAGAGAGATTCCTGATAAGGAATCATAGCATTACAGGAAGGAGTGTAAGGAGGTAACAAACACAGCCTGGCTAGGATAAATGATACTCAGTGCCATGTCATGTTGCAATAGATCCCTGTAGCCCCCGGTTATCATGTCAAGGCCTGTTCCTGTGCCTCCTGCGCGGTGGCACATATGAGTGAACTGAGATATTAGACAATATTTTTATTTGCGTACTACCTCATTAGGCTCATTCCTGTAATGCTATGATCACTAATCAGATATCTCCCTGGCTCCAATTCACCAGTCCTCGTCTCAGGCGCTACATACTTTATCATGACGGTAAGCTTCCTCCTGACAGACATGTGCATATAGGAAGAGAAAAGTCGACTTCAAATTGCTGTAAAATGGCACCTCTCACCAATGAGAAGTGACCATGAAAACTCTTCCTGGCCTCAATGCATCTTGTGTTTTTTTCACTTTCCCTGATGGTCGTGGTGATTTGGTTTTCTTGGTTTTTATATAGTTTGACTTATTTTTGGACGATCTGGTGAAGCATTTGGTTTTGGAAACACAAGTCTGCAGATAAAAGAATGCCATGTTATGTTGATTTATACCGCGTACCGCTGTTATTTGCCTGGTCTCCAGGCGCTCGTGTAGCTCTGTAAGAAAAGTGGGCAGGGTAGATTAGTGACTGAAGAGCGATAGTCCCGAGAGGATAGCGCAGCGGCAACGTGCGTGCCTTGGAAGCAAGACAGTCAGAAGCAACACAGGTTCGATCCCGGGTCCGTGCTTAGAAACCTCTGGGTGTTTAAGCGTGTTATAAATATGCAACTAAGACAAAAACTAACAAAAAACAACAATTATGCAACTAAAAAACAAACAATTCCTGTATCAGCACCTCGATGCCCACGGGCTGTGTGACCGCTTTAAAAAATGTAAAATTAAAAAAAAATAGTATAGAAGTTGTGCTCTTCTAGTTATCCTTGCAGAACCAGGAGAAGCTGGCGTCTGTGCGTGTCATCGTTCTGGGTATGTTGTGTCCGTAGGGGTAGCGTCCAGTGTCTAGATTGTTTGTTGCTTGGTCTTGTGGTTAGTGGCAGATGTGTTTTTGTGTGTAGGCATGCACAGTACGTGAGAGGCATGGGAACAATGAGGGGCTGGGTACGTTGGTTTCTGTTTGGCTCTGGGTGTGTGGTTGTTTTATTGTTGGTTTTTCGTCCCATATTGTGCCATGTTTGCTTTGGTCCCAGAGTATGGTTTGAGGGGTTGCTAGTTTGTATGCTTGTCATACAGTAGGGTTAAACATGTCCAGTTGGACACCAGATAGGCAAAAATAGGAAAACAAAATGCGGTAGCCAGAAGCAAAAGGGTACTCTGGTGGCAGAAGCCTACAATACCACCTGAAAGAGATGTCTAAACAACCCTGGCAGGGGTGACTCATTCGGTTTTGCTAACACTTTAATAAATATTGACATTCATCATGGTGGTCAAGTCGAAGTCACGTGTCTGGAAAGAATGACTCATCAGCACTGTCCGCTATTGGCACCTTATCACACCTGCAGCGTCTCCCGAAGTAGCTGATCTGCAGGTATTACACCGGCAGCAATCAATAACAAGTGTTCAGCTGCAAAAGGTACCCGTGCCTATATCTTTATAGTGCCATTGCACAATACAGCTCGATTGCATCTCAGTCAAATGAGAGGCACGCCATGTGTGCCTGAAAGGTTTAGTCAAAAATCAGTTCTGCGCCTTAGGCAAATATTTACATTTGCGTCACCCCCGCCATAGCAACATGCATTTGCATCCTCGTTTCCTTCTCAGAGAACGCATGCGTCTGCATGCTGTCAGTTACAATGCGCTGGATGTAGCTTTCCCCTGGAATGTTTCGCGGTCTGCTCATCAAAGTTGTTTGTGAAATCATATCTTGATAATGAGGTGTATCTGTTTCCCGTCGTCCGGTTGTGCACAAGCGGTGGCAACGCTCTCGTCCCTATTGCACAGCGGATGCACGGGCCATCACGACAAAACCTCAGAGCGGTATGCATGACCTCATTATGACGTCATTATGGGTTTTGTGGTAACTGAAAAAAACAGGTGGTATTAATGTTACCACCTGTTGGTCGGGTCTGCTTGATTATGTGTTTGTAAACCCCACCTGCAGGAATAAAGGCACCTCATAATTAAGCAGAGATGCCATCAGAGGTAACAGTAATTCCATTTCGAAGCATTAGCACCATTAATACCTTCAAACTCATAATGAGGCCCGTTTCGTGCACCAATGCATCCCAGGCAGACAATGGTAAAAAAACTAGCCAGCAGTATGCCTGCACACCGTGTCAAAGCACGCTGGAGAGCGCTGCGTTAACGATGCACAGCACATCATGTCAGGCCTGCAAACCCGAGCCTGCCCCCACTGCAGTCTCCCCTCATCCCCAAAGACTCACTGCCAGGCCAGCTATATAAAGGGATCTTTCGGATCCGTTCTGTTGTAAACAAAAATGTGCCGGGAATCGAAAGCAAGGATGCAATTTATACACTGCAACTTTGGGTTTATTCTGGAAGTGGCAGAGAAGGAGGGTGTAAAAACAGGACCGCGCGCGCGCGCGTTCGTGCGGTTAGTCAGTTTCATACGCGTGTTGATGACTTGGCCGCCTGCAGTGCTGAGAGGCACGCGGACCCGGGTACATACGGGGCTCACGTGTCCCTCGCACAGAGTGATGGCGAGGAAGGTGCACGGTGCCGTTTTCTGCGCTTCTCCCGCCGCCCCGTGAAGAATGATACGACTCGTTGTCTTTTACAGACACAGACAGATCGATGCAGGAAAACCAACAACAGCGTCTTCCAGAAATCAAATTTAGGAGGGGCACAGAGGGGGCCAAAGATATAAGTAGGGGGGCACAGACAAAAGTAAGGGGAGAACATGGTCACTGCTCGTTTTAGGTAGGGGGGACATGGGGGGGCACAAGGATTCACAGGGGGTGCCTGCCCCCCCCCCCCCAACCCCCCTCTAGAGACGCAGATGCTGTTGTTTACGTTTCCAAGGTGTCGCTTTGGTAATGATCGCCATAAACACTGCTTTTCGCATATCCATACAAGGGAGGTAAACAAAGAACGCATTTTAAAATTCATGTTATGTAGTTCACTTGCTAGTTCCAGATGAGGATAGTGTAGATTTGCATTACTGACTGTTCCCTCCCTCCAGAGTTCACTTCCGGGCTGATTCACAAAGATGTCACCAGGAGTAAATGTGCAGTACTCCTGGGGGGAGATTATTCCATCCACAAAGACGTTATTCCTACTTACTCTCACTTATGTAGACCAGGAGTAAATCAGTTACGCCTGGTCCTTTTTATCTGGATTGAATAGTCATTCTCCAAGAATAAGTAAATAAGAAGTCAGAGTTACTGTCACTGCAGTGTTAATACTTCTCAGGCCTGCCCTCTTTAGTTTGAAAGGCATGTGTTAGGGCGATGTGTCTAAAAACAGACATTATTGTTATATTTATTACAATATTATTATTATCATAATCATCAAATCCATAAACCTAATTACATTTTCAAATCATGTTTTTTAAACCAAATCTGAAGAACCGTCTCATACAGTAGGGAATTTTGCTCAGGGACGGAAGCAGAGCTCCAGCAAAGGTTCTATTTCCGGTCTGGTGTGTTCCCTTCAGTGGGAGTAGGAGCGTGCGCTTCGCCTTTCAGTTTCATGAATGGGAAGGAAGAGACTGTGCAGATACGAGGAGCTAAGCACATTATGACCAGAGCACTGCCCAGGACAGACGTCAATAAACACACCACGGATTATGTTTCCATTTCAGAAAACACGAGCCCTGGCTATTACGTCGGGCCTTTTCATTTGAGCAGTTTTCCAAAGGGATGAATCCCAGCGCACAGTCACAAGACGAGGAAGCTGACGTGAAAGGACGCATTAACGTAACACTCAGGCGGAAGCGGATAATGCATTGGTACACAATGATGTACATATATCAAAAGGCATCCATGCACTGGTCGCCATGGTGCTTTCCGATCGCAGTCGAGATCCGCGGCATTTCCAAGAATGCAGCACGTCTTTCTGGATGTCACCCCTGGAGAGACAACCCAGCATCAACAACACCTACACAGGAAGAGAAGTGCAGTGGAGAAGCGGTGCCAAACCCTAGAAAGACAGCCCAGCAGCAACAAAACCTACACAGTAAGAGAAGTGGTGCAGTGGAGAAGAGGTTCCAAACCCTCGGAAGATAACCCAGCAGCATCAAAACCTGCACAGTAAGAGAAGTGGCACAGTGGAGAAAAGTTGCCAACACCTAGAAAGATAACACAGCAGCAACAAAACCTGCACAGTAAGAGAAGAGGTGCAGTGGAGAAGAGGTTCCAAACCCTCGGAAGATAACCCAGCAGCATCAAAACCTGCACAGTAAGAGAAGTGGCACAGTGGAGAAAAGTTGCCAACACCTAGAAAGATAACACAGCAGCAACAAAACCTGCACAGTAAGAGAAGAGGTGCAGTGGAGAAGAGGTGCCAAACCCTAGAAAGATAACACAGCAGCAACAAAACCTACACAGTAAGAGAAGTGGTGCAGTGGAGAAGAGGTGCCAACCCCTAGAAAGATAAAACAGCAGCAACAAAACCTACACAGTAAGAGAAGTGGTGCAGTGGAGAAGAGGTGCCAACCCCTAGAAAGATAACATAGCAGCAACAAAACATGCGCAATAAGAGAAGTGGCACAGTGGAGAAGAGGTGCCAACACCTAGAAAGTTAACCCAGCAGCAATAAAAGATACACAGTAAGAGAAGTGGTGCAGTGGAGAAGAGGTGCCAACCCCTAGAAAGATAGCACAGCAGCAACAAAACCTACACAGTAAGAGAAGTGGTGCAGTGGAGAAGAGGTTCCAAACCCTCGGAAGATAACCCAGCAGCAACAAAACCTACACAGTAAGAGAAGAGGCGCAGTGGAGAAGAGGTGCCCTTGCACTTGCCACCAGCTGGCCGTACTTTTACTTACTGTTTATTTATTCTAGTATCCCATGTACCGCACTGTCCCCTCCCTCTCCCCCCAGCAGTTTTTCCCCTTCCCCTTTCCCATGCACTTGCGCAACCTGAATGACACCTGGCCTAGTAGGATAGTTGTCTCTGCCTTCCATCTGTTCCCCCTCCCTTGCATCGTCACACCTTGAAACACTTGTGTATAGGTGCGTTATAAATGCCATATCATATTATCATATCATATCAATCCTAGTAAGATAACACAGCAGCAATAAAACCTACACAGTAAGAGAAGTGTAGTGGAGAAGTGGTGCCAAACCCTAGAAAGACAACACAGTAGCAACAAAACCTGCACAGTAAGAGAAGTGGCGCAGTGGAGAAGAGGTTCCAAACCCTCGAAAGATAACCCAGCAGCAACAAAACCTACACTGTAAGAGAACAGGTGAAGTGGAGAAGGGATACCATTGTACTTGCCACCAGCTGGCTGTACTTTTACTTACTGTTTATTTATTCTATTATCCCATGTACTGCAGTGTCCCCTCCCCCACGCCCCCTGCACTTTTTCCCCTTCCCCCTTCCCATGCACTTGCGCAACCTGAATGACACCTGGCCTAGTAGGATCGTTGTCTCTGCCTTCCATCTGTTCCCCCTCCCTTGCCTCGTCGCGCCTTGAAAAACTTGTGTATAGGTGCGTTATAAATGCCATATCATATCACCATATCATATCAACCCTAGTAAGATAATACAGACACAATAAAACCTACACAGCAAGAGAAGTGCAGTAGAGAAGAGGTGGCAAACCATAGAAAGATAACACAGCAGCAATACATCCTGCCCAATAAGAGAAGTGCAGCCGAGAAGAGGTGCCAAACCCCAGAAAGATAACCTAGAAGCAACAAAACCTGCACAGTAAGAGAAGTGGCGCAGTGGGAAAGAGGCGCCAAACCCTAGAAAGATAACGCAGCAGCAATAAAACCTACATAGTAAGAGAAGTCGCGCAGTGGAGAAGAGGTGCAAAACCCTAGAAAAATAACATAGCAGCAACAAAAACTACACAGTAAGAGAGGTGGCGCAGTGGAGAAGAGGTGCCAAACTCTAGAAAGATAACCCAGCAGCACCAAAACCTACACAGTAAGAGAAGTGGCGCAGTGGAGAAGAGGTGCCATTGCACTTGCCACCATCTGGCCGTACTTTTACTTACTGTTTATTTATTCTATTATCCAATGTACTGCACTGTCCCCTCCCCCAGATCCCTTGCACTGAATGACACCTGGCCTAGTAGGATCATTGTCTCTGTCTTCCCTCTGTTCCATCTCCCTTCCCTCGTCGGACCTTGAAACACTTGTGTATAGGTGCGTTATAAATGCCATATAATATCATATCATATCAACCCTAGTAAGATAACACAGCAGCAATAAAACCTACACAGTAAGAGAAGTGCAGTGGAGAAGCGGTGCCAAACCCTAGAAAGACAACACAGCAGCAACAAAACCTACACAGTAAGAGAAGTGCAGTGGAGAAGCGGTGCCAAACCCTAGAAAGACAACACAGCAGCAACAAAACCTACACAGTAAGAGAAGTGCAGTGGAGAAGCGGTGCCAACCCTAGAAAGACAACCCAGCAGCAACAAAACCTACACAGTAAGAGAAGAGGTGCAGTGGAGAAGAGGTACCATTGCACTTGCCCCCAGCTGGCGTTCTTTTACTTACTGTTTATTTATTCTATCATCCCATGTACTGCACTGTCCCCTCCCCAACCCCCCCTGCACTTTTTCCCCTTCCCCCTTCCCATGCACTTGCGCAATCTGAATGACACCTGGCCTAGTAGAATCCTTGTCTCTGTCTTCCCTCTGTTCCCCCTCCCTTGCCTCATCGTGCCTTGAAACACTTGTGTATATGTGCTTTATAAATGCCATATCATAACATCATATCATATCAACCCCAGTAAGATAACACAGCCACAATAAAACCTACACAGTAAGAGAAGTGCAGTGGAGAAGCGGTGCCAAACCCTAGTAAGATAACACAGCCACAATAAAACCTACACAGTAAGAGAAGTGCAGTGGAGAAGAAGTGACAAACCCTAGAAAGATAACATAGCAGCAATAAATCCTGCACAATAAAAGAAGTGCAGCCGAGAAGAGGTACCAACCCCTAGAAAGAAAGCCCAGAAGCAACAAAACCTAAACAGTAAGAGAAGTGGTGCAGTGGAGAACAGGTGCCAACCCCTAGAAAGATAAACCAGCAGCAACAAAACATAAACAGTAAGAGAAGAGGTGCAGTGGGAAAGAGGTGCCAAACCCTAGAAAGATAACACAGCAGCAATAAAACCTACATAGTGAGAGAAGTCATGCAGTGGAGAAGAGGTGCAAAACCCTAGAAAATAGCACAGCAGCAACAAACTATGCAGTAAGAGAAGTGGCGCAGTGGAGAAGAGGTGCGCAACCCTATAAAGATAACACAGCAGCAATAAAATGTAAAATAAACCAAGTGGCGCGTGCCCTGAAACGCCAATCCAGCGGCAATAAAACATACACAGTAAGGGAAAAGGAGCAATGGAAAATAGGTGCAAAACATTGAAAATATTATACAGCAGCAATACATGATACACATGTAAAGGAAGGGGTGCTATGCATTCAAAATATAACACAGCAGTACTAAAATATGTACAGTAAGTGAAGGTTTAAATAACTCAAACAAAAGTCATACAGCAGCAAATAACACCTGCAATAAGGGTCAAGGTGAAAAACCTTGAAAGGATAAACCCTCAGAAATAATAAATACACAGTAACGAAAGAGCTGCGATAGAGAAGAGGTGTGGGCCCTAAAAAGAGAATCCAGCAAAATAAAACATGTACAAGAAGTGAAGAGGTGCAAAACCCTAAAGGCCAATACAGAAGCAATAAGAGGCACGGTGTAAACCATTGAAAACCTATTGCAGAGGCAATGACAGATGCACAGCTAAGGGAAGAGATGCACGCCCCTAAAAATATAACACAGCTTAACTGAAACATTCACAGTAAGGGAAAGAAGTGAAAAATACAAAGAAAGCTAATACAGCAGCAATTAAACATGTGCAATAAGAGGCACGGTGTAAAACATTGAAAACTTAGTACTGCAGCAATGACAGGTGCACAGGTAAGGGAAAAGATGCAAGCTTCTCAAAATATAACATAGCTCAAATGAAACATGCACGGTAAGGAAAGAAGCGAAAAATCCAAAGAAAGCTAATACAGCAGCAATTAAACATGTGCAATAAGAGGCACGGTGTAAAACATTGAAAACGTAGTACAGCGGCAATAACATATGCACAGGTAAGGGAAGAGATGCAAGCCCCTCAAAATATAAAACAGCTCAACTGAAACGTGCACAGTAAGGGAAGATGTGAAAAATCCAAAGAAAGCTAATACAGCAGCAACTAAACAGGTGCAATACGCGACACAGTGTAAACCATTGAAAACCTAGTACAGCAGCAATGACAGATGCACAGGTAAGGGAAAAGATGCAATCCCCACATAATATAACACAGCTCAACTGAAACATGCACAGTGAGGGAAGAAGTGAAAAATCCAAAGAAAGCTAATACAGCAGCAATTAAACATGTGCAATAAGGGACATGGTGAAAACACTTTGAAAGATAATACAACAGCAATAGAAAATACAGAGTAAGTGGTGTAAGCACCTCAAAATATAACACAGCAGTAATAAAACAAGTGCAAAAAGGTATGATGTGTAACACCTCTGACATTATAATACTGCAGCAATGGAATTTGTACAATAAGTGAAGACGTGCAATAGAGAAGAGGTGCAAAAACCTGAAAGGATAATGTATTACTAATAATATGTATAATAAGGGAAGAGGTGAAAACCCTGAAAGGATAAGGCATTACTAATAATATGTATAATCAGGGAATAGGTGCATGCCCTGAAAAGATAAGGCATTACTAATAGTATGTATGATAAGGGAGGAGGTGCATGCCCTGAAAAGGTAAGGCATTACTAATAGTATGTATAATAAGGGAAGAGGTGCATGCCCTGAAAAGATAAGGCATTACTAATAATATGTATAATAAGGGAAGAGGTGCATGCCCTGAAAAGGTAAGGCATTACTAATAGTATGTATAATAAGGGAAGAGGTGCATGCCCTGAAAAGATAAGGCATTACTAATAATATGTATAATAAGGGAAGAGGTGCATGCCCTGAAAAGATGAGGCATTACTAATAATATGTATAATAAGGGAAGAGGTGCATGCCCTGAAAAGGTAAGGCATTACTAATAATATGTATAATAAGGGAAGAGGTGCATGCCCTGAAAAGGTAAGGCATTACTAATAATATGTATCATAAGGGAAGAGGTGCATGCCCTGAAAAGGTAAGGCATTACTAATAATATGTATATTAAGGGAAGAGGTGCATGCCCGGGAAGGATGAGGCATTACTAATAATATGTATAATAAGGGAAGAGGTGCATGCCCTGAAAAGGTAAGGCATTACTAATAATATGTATAATAAGGGAAGAGGTGCATGCCCTGAAAAGGTGAGGCATTACTAATAATATGTATAATAAGGGAAGAGGTGCATGCCCTGAAAAGGTAAGGCATTACTAATAATATGTATAATAAGGGAAGAGGTGCATGCCCTGAAAAGGTAAGGCATTACTAATAATATGTATAATAAGGGAAGAGGTACATGCCCTGAAAAGATAAGGCATTGCTAATAATATGTATAACAAGGGAAGAGGTGCATGCCCTGAAAAGGTAAGGCATTACTAATAATATGTATAATAAGGGAAGAGGTGCATGCCCTGAAAAGGTAAGGCATTACTAATAATATGTATAATAAGGGAAGAGGTGCATGCACTGAAAGGATGAGGCATTACTAATAATATGTATAATAAGGGAAGAGGTGCATGTCCTGAAAAGGTAAGGCATTACTAATAATATGTATAATAAGGGAAGAGGTGCAAAACCCTGAAAGGATAAGGCATTACTAATAATATGTATAATAAGGGAAGAGGTGCATGCACTGAAAGGATGAGGCATTACTAATAATATGTATAATAAGGGAAGAGGTGCATGTCCTGAAAAGGTAAGGCATTACTAATAATATGTATAATAAGAGAAGAGGTGCAAAACCCTGAAAGGATAAGGCATAACTAATAATATGTATAATAAGGGAAGAGGTGCATGCCCTGAAAGGATGAGGCATTACTAATAATATGTATAATAAGGGAAGAGGTGCATGCCCTGAAAAGGTAAGGCATTACTAATAATATGTATAATCAGGGAATAGGTGCATGCCCTGAAAAGATAAGGCATTACTAATAGTATGTATGATAAGGGAAGAGGTGCATGCCCTGAAAAGGTAAGGCATTACTAATAGAATGTATAATAAGGGAAGAGGTACATGCCCTGAAAAGATAAGGCATTACTAATAATATGTATAATAAGGGAAGAGGTGCATGCCCTGAAAAGGTAAGGCATTACTAATAATATGTATAATAAGGGAAGAGGTGCATGCCCTGAAAAGGTAAGGCATTACTAATAATATGTATAATAAGGGAAGAGGTGCATGCCCTGAAAGGATGAGGCATTACTAATAATATGTATAAAAAGGGAAGAGGTGCATGCCCTGAAAAGGTAAGGCATTACTAATAATATGTATAATAAGGGAAGAGGTGCAAAACCCTGAAAGGACAAGGCATTACTAATAATATGTATAATAAGGGAAGAGGTGCATGCCCTGAAAAGATAAGGCATTACTAATAATATGTATAATAAGGGAAGAGGTGCATGCCCTGAAAGGGTGAGGCATTACTAATAATATGTATAATAAGGGAAGAGGTGCATGCCCTGAAAAGATAAGGCATTACTAATAATATGTATAATAAGGGAAGAGGTGCATGCCCTGAAAAGGTAAGGCATTACTAATAGTATGTATAATAAGGGAAGAGGTGCATGCCCTGAAAAGATAAGGCCTTACTAATAGAATGTATAATAAGGGAAGAGGTACATGCCCTGAAAAGATAAGGCATTACTAATAATATGTATAATAAGGGAAGAGGTGCATGCCCTGAAAAGGTAAGGCATTACTAATAATATGTATAATAAGGGAAGAGGTGCATGCCCTGAAAAGGTAAGGCATTACTAATAATATGTATAATAAGGGAAGAGGTGCATGCCCTGAAAGGATGAGGCATTACTAATAATATGTATAAAAAGGGAAGAGGTGCATGCCCTGAAAAGGTAAGGCATTACTAATAATATGTATAATAAGGGAAGAGGTGCAAAACCCTGAAAGGACAAGGCATTACTAATAATATGTATAATAAGGGAAGAGGTGCATGCCTGAAAGGGTGAGGCATTACTAATAATATGTATAATAAGGGAAGAGGTGCATGCCCTGAAAAGGTAAGGCATTACTAATAATATGTATAATAAGGGAAGAGGTGCATGCCCTGAAAAGGTAAGGCATTACTAATAATATGTATAATAAGGGAAGAGGTGCATGCCCTGAAAGGGTGAGGCATTACTAATAATATGTATAATAAGGGAAGAGGTGCATGCCCTGAAAAGGTAAGGCATTACTAATAATATGTATAATAAGGGAAGAGGTGCATGCCCTGAAAAGGTAAGGCATTACTAATAATATGTATAATAAGGGAAGAGGTGCATGCCCTGAAAAGATAAGGCATTACTAATAGTATGTATAATAAGGGAAGAGGTGCATGCCCTGAAAAGGTAAGGCATTACTAATAGTATGTATAATAAGGGAAGAGGTGCATGCCCTGAAAGGATGAGGCATTACTAATAATAAGGGGAAGAGGTGCATGCCCTGAAAGGATGAGGCATTACTAATAATAAGGGGAAGAGGTGCATGCCCTGAAAGGATGAGGCATTACTAATAATATGTATAATAAGGGAAGAGGTGCATGCCCTGAAAGGATGAGGCATTACTAATAATATGTATAATATGGGAAGAGGTGCATGCCCTGAAAGGATGAGGCATTACTAATAGTATGTTTAATAAGGGAAGAGGTGCATGCCCTGAAAGGATGAGGCATTACTAATAGTATGTATAATAAGGGAAGAGGTGCATGCCCTGAAAGGATGAGGCATTACTAATAATATGTATAATATGGGAAGAGGTGCATGCCCTGAAAGGATGAGGCATTACTAATAGTATGTTTAATAAGGGAAGAGGTGCATGCCCTGAAAGGATGAGGCATTACTAATAGTATGTATAATAAGGGAAGAGGTGCATGCCCTGAAAGGATGAGGCATTACTAATAATATGTATAATAAGGGAAGAGGTGCATGCCCTGAAGGATGAGGCATTACTAATAATAAGGGGAAGAGGTGCATGCCCTGAAAGGATGAGGCATTACTAATAATATGTATAATAAGGGAAGAGGTGCATGCCCTGAAAGGATGAGGCATTACTAATAGTATGTTTAATAAGGGAAGAGGTGCATGCCCTGAAAGGATGAGGCATTACTAATAGTATGTATAATAAGGGAAGAGGTGCATGCCCTGAAAGGATGAGGCATTACTAATAATATGTATAATAAGGGAAGAGGTGCATGCCCTGAAAAGATAAGGCATTACTAATAATATGTATAATAAGGGAAGAGGTGCATGCCCTGAAAAGGTAAGGCATTACTAATAGTATGTATAATAAGGGAAGAGGTGCATGCCCTGAAAGGATGAGGCATTACTAATAATAAGGGGAAGAGGTGCATGCCCTGAAAGGATGAGGCATTACTAATAATAAGGGGAAGAGGTGCATGCCCTGAAAGGATGAGGCATTACTAATAATATGTATAACAAGGGCAGAGGTGCATGCCCTGAAAGGATGAGGCATTACTAATAATATGTATAATAAGGGAAGAGGTGCATACCCTGAAAGGATGAGGCATTACTAATAGTATGTTAAATAAGGGAAGAGGTGCATGCCCTGAAAGGATGAGGCATTACTAATAGTATGTATAATAAGGGAAGAGGTGCATGCCCTGAAAAGATAAGGCCTTACTTATCCGTAGCATCTTCGTGTAGTTTCATGTAAGGGGCCAGTATCGCTGCCATTGTTGTAATCATCAGGAAGTCATCCTTTTCACACTTTTCTCCCCCTGACTTAGGTTTGTTGGTCATCTCCCTCTCTTTCTGAGGTGCTTCTATCATTGATTGTAGCGTGTTCAAGTTTGAGTCTTGGTCATTGTCTGGTTGAATTAACTGATTTTTGGTTTCCCCTTTCATGGTTTGAACGGCCGTCTCTACAGTCTGGGGCTCTTTATCTATTAAGATTGAGTTTTCCAGTATAACAGCGTCAGGGATTTCGTTTGCCGTGGTGTTTTTATGAGTTGATTTCCTTTTGGATACATTCCCAGAAATGCCAGTCCCCCAGTTTAGTAAGGAATGTTTCCCAAAAAAATGATTATTTCTGTCTTGAACATCCCCTGAGGATAGGGTCCTGGGTTTCCATATTTTTTTTTCTAGGTCTGTATATCTTATAAAGTCCATTCTGATTGGTTTAGGTGTTATTGTTTTACCTTTCGTTCCATTAAAGCTTCCTTTCGCTGTTTTTGCTAAATCTTCCACCATAGTGTTGGGTTCTAACCCGGGAATATCCTCAGATAGTTGAATTAAATCCTTTGCCTTAGGAATATTTTCTTCTACTGTTTTTGATCTTATCTCTAGTGCAGGTGATGGCTTCTCTGACACATCTTCCTTTGAAAGGTCAGTTTCTCTTGTAGCTTCTAAGTCATGATCATTTTTGTCAGATGTTTCATTTGCCATAAGGGCCAGAACTTCCTTAGTCTGCTTTGCATCAGCTAAACTTTCCTGAGGCTGAGGTGATTCGTCCGTTTCAATCGTATTGTCAAATTGATGAAATATGAAATTGTTCCTGGGTGGGTTGACCTCATTGCTCTCTGAGTTTAATTGTATGTCTTCCTGTGGCAGCTTCCTCCCTGTTTGATTGCCGATCTTAACCTCTATCATGAGCGGACCGAGTACTGCTCCTTGATTATAATCTTTCGTTCCTTGATTGTGCCATCTTTATCTGTCCAAATGTGTTGGACTACAAAACCCATGAGTCCTATCCAGCATAGGCAATGGTGAAGTTAATGGGAGTTGTGGTCCAGACCACCTGTAGAGCCCCAGGCTGCAGACCTCTCTCCTAGACCATCCTCATGTCTTCCTAGTAATTCTTCTTGGAGTCAGCCCATTGCTTACATTTCAAGAGTCTGATCTTGCTGCACATCACACGTTCCAATAGCAGTTGGTCTTAACTCATTACTGCTTCACCAGACGTTCCCCATTAGCTGAAGGTTTTCATTTTGAATTTAGGAAATAAACAAACACAGTATGCACATTGCCATAATATGAACTCCTGATTTTTTTAAAAAATGTGATTTTGTTTGACAACATAAAACGAGCAGCTGCTGCTGTAGTCCAATGGTAAGTGGGTCATGTGAGAGGGAACATGGCTTCATGCACGTCAACTTCTCACGTGAAGCAAACCAATCCCATGAATGTAGTCCACCAGCCTGGACTGGTGCAGTAACAGGGCAGATCACATACTGGCAGCCAGTATCAGCACGCATTCAGTACAGTCAGCAGTTCACCTTGCTCGCTGCATTGCTGGCATCCTGAGTGATCAGAACACTTGGACGGTGTTGGAATGTTCATGGCAGCGGACCAATCACCTACACTGATCTTGCACCTATGCAATTACATTGTATGGTGTCGGGATGTAGAATTTCTCCAGATTCATGCTCAGGATACCCTTTGTGGATAATAATATTAAAAAGATGAAACAATAAGTCTCCTCCTTTTTTTTAACTTACTCTGGTGTTATTGATCAAACGCACCATTGCTGCATTGTATAGGTGCACAACACACACCTTTGTGATTAGATCACCATATTCTCACTCCAGGTGCATCTAATTTCTCTACCTCCTCTGTGGAGAACACACACCTTGTGTCCACATTTTAAACCAGTACTATTTCTCAGAAAAAAACATTGCCCCCTGTTTCATGGTTACACTATCCCTAATTATCATTTCTGTTGGTGGTCCCGCTTTCATCCCTAATGCCTTTTCACCCTTTAGCTGTCTGTATGGTCCTGTGGGACCATTCACCCACTCTTCCTGTGTCCCCCTTTTTGTGTACAGCCCTGCTCTATCCTTCACCCACTCGTTCTGCACTCTCCCCCTTCTTAATGGGGGCCACTCCCCCCTGCACTGGCTGTCGCCCTCACCTGCCCGCCATGACTGCTTCAGTCCCCACATCTGCGACCCTGTTCCAGAAACTCTTCTTCTACCCAAGGCGACATGCGGGTGCAAAATATACCTCCACTGGAAAGGAATTCAGCCGGTAAGAGGAACATGTCTTTTCCCCTTTTAACATTCAACATGTGTGGCGATGAACTAGCCTCAGTTATGAATGGTCCCGTGATGTATGTTTGAGAATGAAGAGAATCGCGTTGCGTGTGCCACCGATGAAATCATTGGGCATGCATCTCAAACACTGTGTTCCAACCTTATCTTGGGGTATATATGAGAAGGGTCAGGAAGATGTCTTGGGAGGATAGCTAAGGGGGGTTCTATCTTCTTTCGTCAGTCATTTTTACGACTGCCTTCTAAAGAAGCACAAAATTACAAAAAAGGTTATCAAATTCATTTTTTTTGTTTCGGGAGTCTCCCACCAAACCCTCCCCCTTCACCCATCTATTTTTAACTATTCTGACCACCCCAACCCCTTATCTACCCTTTCCCACCCCCCCAAAAAATGTTGATAACCTTTTTCGTAATTTTGTACTCGATTAAAAGGGATTCGTAAAAATGACTGACGATGAAACGACGTTATAACCTCAGCGGCAACGCGCTCGCCTTGGAAGCAAGATGACACGGAGCAACACAGCTTCAACTCCCTTAGCAGACCCCCCCCCGCCGTCCGCGCTTAGAACTCTCTGGGTATTAAGCAAATAACCAATTACAATATATATAAGAAGGCAAATCATGTACTTGCAACCAGGTTCCCATTCTGATATGGACCTCTCAGATTAGCCAATCAATGTGTTAACCTGAGCTCTTACACCACTAATGGAAGAAACTGGTCCTGCGACTTGAGGATCTGAGTTGCTCTGAATCAGTTTACCTGCCAGCTCATATTGCATCTGGCACTGCCAATCTTCTTTGCTCAAGATGCCTCCAGTCAGACCCACAGGAGGAGGCTTACTAAAGCACCGCCGGTGTGTGTGTGTGCTCGAAGGGTCTTCGCTTGCAGTGTTCCATCTGTTGGGTACGTGCTAACCAGACAAATGTGCGGAACCGCTGCGAATACTGCCCATCGGTCCAATTCACAAAGTTCCGAAAAACGTACAAATCTGCAAAATCATTGAGTTTGGAAAATATTTCCCATGTGCATTACATATCTAAATTAGGGCAGGTGTTCCTTTTGACAACTGGCCCCACATTCGTACCAAAATTTTCCATGTATGACCTTCCCTTTGTGATCAGTTTGCCTTAAGTAAGACAAATAGGTTCATAAATCAGGAAAGTCTGCAGACAGTGCGAGGTCCAATCCTTCGGCAAACATTTAACCAATTCAGGAGAGCAGGAAACAAAATGGAAGAATGGGGCCAGATCGAAGCCTCCTTCCCACCTGCAAATGCAACAACATTCACTAGGTGAACAACTCACAGAAAAGGTGTCCGGACATTTCGTCGAAAGACATTTCGTCGAAAGACATTTGGTCGACGGAATTTGGTCGAAAACCAAATGGTCGAATTTTTTTGTTTATTTATATATATATATTTTTAGGTTTTAGTTTAGGGAAAAAATGGATTTTTTAGAAAAAAAGGGGTTGGGCCCCCCCCCAAAAAAAAGTGAAAATAAAAATAAAAAAAAATTCGACCATTTGGTTTTCGACCAAATGGTTTCGACGAAATGTCCTGTCGACCATTCTTTTTCGACGAAATGTCTGGTAACCCACAGAAAAAATACTTTCATATACATGACTAATTGAAATAAATATGCTAATGTGATAGAGTGCATTGGTGTTTTAGTTGCATAGATTTCCTTATCATGCTACCATGCAGTTCAAAAGGTTCAACTGAGTCTCGATGCATGAAAGTGGCGATTTGACCGTAGAGGTTAGCTGGGTCGACTGGAACAAACGAAGCAATGTGTTGCATGCGGCAATGGTTTGAAGAAGGAAGAAGATTGGGACAGGCAGGGGATGTTCAGATCAGTGCAGCTCAAAATTGCTCAACGCGGTTTGAAATGAAGAGTGTCAAAGGCAGATCCGTTGGGTCATTGCAGAGGCTAGAAGTTGTGTGGGGGCACTCACAGTGACTCTAAATGACTCGAAATGGCAGGAACACCAAAACACAATTTGATTTGGTCGTTGGGTTGTGATGAGACCCTCCACTGGGTCACTGAAGAGATGTAAGCCTGTCCTCTGTCCTTCCCAGCCAGGAAGGTTTCAAGGGGAAATTGCAAGGCTTGCCACTTTAACAAGCAGAGCCCTGGGTACCAGGGTCCAGGTGCCGGCAGGACTTCCCAACAGCAGATCACTTTAACTTAAGCAGTTAGGGAGAAGGTCTGCGCCTTCCTTGGAAATCATAATTTTCACCCCAGTGGCTGAGGACATTGTCAGTCTTCACCATAACAAAGATCTTGTGAAATCTTGTAAGAAGCTTCAAGAAGATGGTTCAATGAAGTTGGTTCTATGTTCTTACATCGCCATTCTTTTTCCACTCGTTTTTCTGCTGAATATTTCAGCCAAAAAACTCATCAATTTTTTTTATATTTGGGGGGGTACCCCCACAAGCCCCCTTTCCGAATTTCTTGTCCCTATTCCCCTTATATCCCATTAGCCCCCCTCCCCCATATTTTTCAATTCGTTTTTTCAGCAAAAAACTATTTGAAAAAAGGCTGGTGTTGTAACAAGTCGTACCCATGAAGTTGATTCAAAGAAGATTCTTGCAGCAAATTCCACAAACGGAGCTCACAGATGATTCCATTAAGGGGTGGGGATTATGATGTCAGCTACCAGAGTCCCTTGTCTTCAGGAAGTTAGCTGGAGTCACAGGAAGGAAATGTGGCTTGGCTATTTTCAAGAAGACAGGACCCTTCTTCCATGTACAGACCCATTCCTGAACTACAATATATTCCTCTCTCCTGTATGCCCGAGATCAGGTCATGGCCTGGAGGGATGCAAAATTGTTTGTGTGGTCTTTGATTGTTAGGGATGGAAGCCTGTCCATTTTGGGATTTTGAGTGTCTTCTTGAAAAGCGTCCCATTAGAAGGGCACTGGCTTTCTACGTAGATGTAGACGGCGTCAAGGTTTCCGGATTAAATCATTTTGTCATCAATCTATTCCAGCCTCCAATATAAAAGTTCATGGAACTCACATAAAGAAAGATTAAATCACTGTGTCTCAATAACGCAGATCCTGAAATATTATTATTCTAAGTTCCAAAGAAAGAGTTCAATTGTTAATACAAAAGGAAGCAAGATCCGAGCCAAGTATCAAAGGTGAAGAGGTGCTGTGAAGTTTTGAAATGCTGTGCCGAATAAAGCAGGCTTGTACACCATGACTATGTGGTATTGTTATGATGTAGGTCAAAAGAGTACATTTTCTGCTGTACCCAATAGGATGCTTTAAAGCATCAACTAGGATGAGAGTCAATAATTTCTGAAACAGACACGGGATGATGAGTTCCGAGAAATTGTAGGAAGTTTGGTTTGGCAATCTAACAGTCGTGGAACCTGAATTTCATGTAGTCGAGCCAAAATATTCAGAGAAACTAGAAAGGTGTCCTTATTTGCCCCAGTGCAAAAAAAGCTTCGACATCTGTAACACAAAAATTAGACAGCATGAGCCAATATCTCATGAACCCAACCCCCTGGTACACCTTGTGAAGTTCACGTGCTGACAGCCACACATATTCACGGACACATACACATGGACAATGTTCGGTCACGCGTTCAGTTTTGAGAGATGTGTGAGGGAGCCCTATTTGCTCACTAAATATTATCAACATTTCCCTGGTTTTGCAATGTCTTTTAAACACGTCTTTGAGCAGCGCACTGTTCATGAACACTTATCATTGGTGTTACGTTATGTTATGATATCGGATCTTGGATAGTACATCTTTTGCCATTTGCACGGCCTCCAAGCATCTTCGGTACTGCAAGAGAGGCGACGGAGAGGCGGGAGGGGAAGATGACTGCTGGTCCAGAAATAGTCTGATTGGAGAACTCACGCCCCATTAAGAATAACCATCTAATCAAGAAGTCACCTGTGGTGATTTGTGTGCTTCATGGTGAGCTGTCAGGGTGGTTGAGGGTGGTGTCCAGAGGCATCTTCCCTTCCTGTGTGCGCATAAATACATGGAGCTGGTTTGTGTGCTGATCAATGTTTGGTCTAAAGGTGAAGGAGAGAGTGTGGGGTGAGTGGATACTTACTATGCTTCACGGCTAAAGAAATTTGCTAGAAATGGAGGGTGTCTGTAACGTGTTACTCTAGTAGAATGCAGGTGCTGGTTAAGCTAGAAAGTTAAATGTTAGTGTTGGGTAAAAGACGTTAAGGCCTGTGTCACAAGTTTACTGGTCTGGAAAAAAGTTCCGGTAACGATTACCGGGCCCCTTTCTGGACCAGAAAACTACAAGTCTGCTGGTAGGGGTTGTTACCTACTAGCAGGCATGCAGGTAGTTCAGGCCCCTACTGGCAGATTTTTAACTGAAGCACCGACACTGTTACTAATGGTGCTGTGCTTCTGTTCTCCCATTCCCGTGGAGTCCTATGGGAATGGGAAATTGCCATTCCTCAGCCGCCTGTAATGATATCCGGCAGCAGAAACAGTAAGCGAGTCTTCCGGTAACCCGCCAGAAGCACCGGTGGGTTACCTGCAGACAAGTGTCTTAAATGAAGAGAGAGGGGGGGCGTTGGGACCGTGTTCGCTTGAACCTCTCTATTATTTTGCTATCCCTCTCACCTAATAAGAGTCTGTTTCTATAGTCCCTTCTCCTACTAACATCTTTTGACTCTTCATATCTCTCTTTCTCACGTTTCCCTTCTGTCCCTCTGTCTTTCTCTCTTTTCCCCTCCCTCTCTCTCATCTCTTTCTCTCTCTCTCTCTCTCCCAATCAGTCGATACATTCTGCACATTTTGAAGCAGGGCTAAGGCAATTTCATGGGAGGGCTGCCTGGAAACATTGTAATTTATTTAAAGTTTCTGAGAGGTATAGACCAGTTGCTTTGAGGGTTATCGCTTCCGAGAAAATGAAAACACATGCCCTGGTTACTTTTCCTAAATTTGAATTTACAGAACAGGCTGTTATTGTGATGAATCAACTTCCGGGGCACCAGTGGTCCAGGGATGAATATCAGTTTCTAAACCATCAATCAGCCCCACACATCTAGTACACCAGAAGGATCAGAACATATTGGAAACACAAGCAAATGATAAACCTCCTTGTCCAATTTTGGTAACGTGGACAGAATGGCAGGCTTAGCTCTGCAAGGTCATGGATTGTTGGTCAGTTGCAACATAGCGAAAATACAATTATTACCCAATGGTAAAAGGGATTGTCCAGTCAAGGTTGTATAAAGATATCTACTTTATTATTATCACACCAGACAGTTCTAGCACACTACAAAATGCAACCCATCCTGTAATGGAATGCAGAGGGCAGACAGTTCCAATAAGGAAAGGGGATGCACTCTGGATAGACAGGAGGGTAGTCTGTAATTAATTGCAATGGTTCAAGGATACTTGGTTTCAGCAAAAAGGGAGCAGTGGATCATAAAATGTCACAGGGGCCTTCGCAGAAGGACCAGGGGGACAAAACCATAATGTACTCTGTGCTTGTACAAGTTCATGGTGCTCGACAGTGTAGAGTTGGTTTCAGGGCACTTTGCAGCTTCTGCGACAGAGTTCAATATGGGAGACAACTACAGGTATCAGACAGCAAGCAGTTCGGTGAGCGAGGGTGGATGGATGGCTGCAGGCTGTCCTACACAGCAGCTCAGTGTCAGGAATCGTTGTGTCAGTGCTGGTTGGCGGGTCTGAAGCACTGGTCAAGGTGTCTCGGACGGCGTTAGCGACTGCGGCGTAACAACAGTCAGTGGTGCAGACAGTTGCAACTTAAGGGGCTCGACTGGCTTGGAAATGTCCTTTAAGGTGGACGTCTGTGGATGTTTGTCGATGCACTCCTCCTAGCTTCTTTACTGGGCTTGTGTCGTCCTTTAAGGCTGATGGCCCAAAGCTGAGGAGAGTGCTGCAGGCAGCGGCCTTGTCCTTACTTTGATTCAGAGACTATCGGGCACTTCCCACCTACGAAGCTTGCTCTAGAGCATAGCAGGGCATGCTGTGTGCTGGATGGGTACCTGTTCTGGAGCTGCTAGAGGGGCCGCTGGATTCAGTATCCCCCTCTGTTCCCTGGGAGATGTTTAGGGGAGAAATTTTGATTCCCTCTTGGAGGTCCTGGCCTTCCTGCACTGGCGGAAGAATGAAGACAGACTATTCCTTTAGCCAGGGTCCAATGCTGAGTCCTTCTGGCTAATCTCTTTTAAAACAAAATGGGCCCCATTGGTTGTTGTAGGCTAAGCCTACCTTCATAAAACAATCCTTGGTCCCCACCAACAATCTCCTTTATACATGAGGTCATAACCAGAGTGTTATGCAAAAGAAAAAGTAAAGGGGTGAAAACATGTAATACTAAGTGCACCCATCTTCCTTTCTGTTGCAGACCAGAGGGTCTCTCTAGTTAATTGAGCTCTCTGTGGTTCCTGATTTAAGCGGCAGGTCGCCATTGAAACTGCAGCAGGACCAGACTTTTGGTTGCCACCAAACCACATACTCGTACTTTCTGAATGGGGTCCCCCTGCAGGGTTGACTACTGTAAATACATAGTGCCAGACATGACAGGTCACTGCCCTTGATACTGAGAGGTAGAAGCTGGATTCCTGTTGACACAGTGCATATCAAAGGTTGTTGGGGTTTTCCTGTACTTTGTTAGTCCTGCAACGAGGCCTGCTTTGGGTCTGTTTGAATTGAGTCTGATTTGTATGCAATGCTGTCACCAGCAGCTAACAAAGGAAAGGGTGGATCCATGGAGCCTTTGTTAGTTAATTAGGCTGGCCATGGCAGTAGGACGGTTTTGCCTTCTCCTTCTGAGATGCCTTGATGTACTCTAGGCTGTCATATTCCAACTAAATATGAGAGGAGGGAAGGCACCTGTAGGCTATGACCACCCAGACTACACAAGTCTTTCTGCATGTCTTGCAGTGAGCGTAGGAAATTGTGTGCGGATTAACCACACCATTTTCCAGAGGTTGAACTACCTTCATTAAAATTTAATTCAAAATTGCAAAAAAGCCCAGGCGAGCGCATAATCACAGTTAGGCTTGTCATATAATAAGATATATTGCACAATCACACTCTAAGGATGCACAAACATTTTCTGCATGGGCAGACAATGCTACTGCCAACGCAAATACATCTGTGTGCTTATTTGTTTCCACGTGTAACAGAGGACCACTGGATGGCCTGTTTTAAGCATGTTGGGTTGACTCTGCAGCTTTTACATCAATGGAGGACAAACTTGATCTGCGAATGAAGGATTAAATGAAGCCACAGAAGGCATTGCTTTGACTCCACAGGCGCTTTACTTTAAAATCCAAAGCATTTGGGGAAGCAGTGAAGATATGACTGCCTCTTTTCCTGGGGATGGTGTTTCTCCAAATTAGGATAATGAACACAGCCTGTTGATGGCTCTCTCTATAAAACAATCTAGACAGTGTTTGTGCACAATTCATGATGTTCACTTGCAGGGTTATTTATGTCCCACTCAGTATACAGTAGACTAAGGATCTTCACTGCATACTGTTAAATGATTAGGATTGGTCACCGTCCTTGTCATGATATCATCCTTGTGAACCGGTGCCTAAGTGCCAAAAGGATGTTCTTCAGTGACCCCGAAAGCTTATGGGGCCTCTTTAGTGCTGTGTGCCATGCAGCACCTCTCCCAAACCAGACCATGTGGTGACACAGAAAAACATAGGGATTGTGAAATGTACTGAACCATACTTCCATGAAATCATTCCGGCAGAAGTTCTAGGCAATTTGCTAGGAAGCTGTGGTAGTGAAGAACATGCCAGGGGTGCAAAGATAGGGCGCGCGGCTCATACACTTACCTGAAGGTTCTGATGCATAAGCTGTCAGGATATTGATCTCAAAGTCAACTGTCATTTGACGTTTATCAGGGGACCGGGGTGGGGGCAGAATGGGTAGATGACAAGCCTAGCCCCCGAAGGAGTTACATGGTTTTCAGTAGAGTGAAAGGATGGTGGGTCAGATCCGATCAGACTGGTGTTGAAAAGGTCTAAGCAGGCTGGGGTGGTTGTAGCAGCAAACGCAGGCCGCTGACAATGTTGGGTCTGCGTTTCCTGGCATAGGGCGAGGGGTTTATGATGTCAAGAAAAAGGTTCTTAGCAGGACCATGGTTGCTGGGGAAGGTACTGGTGGAAAGTACATTGTATCTGTTGTCAATGAGTTTGGCATTGGTGGCATGGAGGGGAGTCTACAAAGCCATGCAGTAGGTACTGCCTGTGAGGCAGCTGGCCATTCTGGGCTGGAAGATTGAAGTGAAGGTGGGAAAGAGAGAGTGTTGCTGACATTGGCCACACACATCCCGACTTTTGTGTAGTCATCCGAAAGGCATTTACCAGGCTCTGCCGAAGTGGTATTAACGGGTCTTCAATGGTAGCAGCTGCAAAATGGTGTGAGTACCTGGGCCTATAATCACAGTGCCTGGCAAATGCATAATAGCTAGATGGAGCCAAAAATGTTGGCTTTGCAAATACTTGTTTTTAACAGGACCTCAGTAAAGACACGCACAGTGAAGGCATAACTGATTATGACATTTCTATTACACCAGTCGTGCATTTACAGCTCCAATTAAGCCTTTAACTCTCAGAAGACTGCTTTGAAAAAACACTGGCAGGCACTTCAAGCACAAAGTTTGATGGTAAGGCTTGATAAAGTTAGCTTAAAGAGATCCCAAGAGGATGTGTCTTGGACGAGGACAGGCAAGAAGTGGGTGGGAATTGGCATAGGAATTAGGATGGGCAGTGAATGAGTGGGTAAATAAACAAACAGCTTGTACAAGCTTTGTGTCCCTCCGCATATGCCATTTCTCCCTTGCTGTACTGTAATGCAATGGTTTCGGCTTATAGGTGGCCACTTCTCATTAGTGAAAGGAGACCTCTAAAAGCAATTTTAACTTGACATTTCTCTTCCCATATGCAAATGTCTGTCAGGAGGAGGTTTACCGTCATGATAGAGTATGTAGAGCCTGCGACGCGGAAGGATGAATCGGAGTCAGAGAGATTCCTGATAAGGAATCATAGCATTACAAGAAGGAGTGTAAGGAGGTAACAAGCACAGCCTGGCTAGGATAAATGATACTCAGTGTGATCCATGTCCATTAGACCAAGCTATCATGCCATGTCATGTTGCAATAGATCCCTGTAGCCCCCGGTTATCATATCAAGGCCTGTTCCTGTGCCTCCTGCGCGGTGGCACATATGAGTGAACTGAGATATTAGACAATATTTTTATTTGCGTACTACCTCATTAGGCTCATTCCTGTAATGCTATGATCACTAATCAGATATCTCCCTGGCTCCAATTCACCAGTCCTCGTCTCAGGCGCTACATACTTTATCATGACGGTAAGCTTCCTCCTGACAGACATGTGCATATAGGAAGAGAAAAGTCGACTTCAAATTGCTGTAAAATGGCACCTCTCACCAATGAGAAGTGACCATGAAAACTCTTCCTGGCCTCAATGCATCTTGTGTTTTTTTCACTTTCCCTGATGGTCGTGGTGATTTGGTTTTCTTGGTTTTTATATAGTTTGACTTATTTTTGGACGATCTGGTGAAGCATTTGGTTTTGGAAACACAAGTCTGCAGATAAAAGAATGCCATGTTATGTTGATTTATACCGCGTACCGCTGTTATTTGCCTGGTCTCCAGGCGCTCGTGTAGCTCTGTAAGAAAAGTGGGCAGGGTAGATTAGTGACTGAAGAGGGATAGTCCCGAGAGGATAGCGCAGCGGCTGCCTGCACGCCTCGGAAGCAAGACAGCACAAAGCAACACAGGTTCGATCCCGGGTCCGCGCTTAGAAACCTCTGGGTGTTTAAGTGTGTTATAAATATGCAACTAAGACAAAAACTAACAAAAAACAACAATTACGCAACTAAACAAACAAACAATTCCTGTAACAGCACCTCGATGCCCACGGGCTGTGTGACTGCTTTAAAAAATGTAAAATTAAAAAAAATAGTATAGAAGTTGTGCTCTTGTAGTTATCCTTGCATAACCAGGAGAAGCTGGCGTCTGTGCGTGTCATCGTTCTGGGTGTGTTTTGTTGTGTGCACTGGGCTTGTTGTGTCCGTAGGGGTAGCGTCCAGTGTCTAGATTGTTTGTTGCTTGGTCTTGTGGTTAGTGGCAGGTGTGTTTTTGTGTGTAGGCATGCACAGTACGTGAGAGGCATGGGAACAATGAGGGGCTGGGTACGTTGGTTTCTGTTTGGCTCTGGGTGTGTGGTTGTTTTATTGTTGGTTTTTCGTCCCATATTGTGCCATGTTTGCTTTGGTCCGAGAGTATGGTTTGAGGGGTTGCTAGATTGTATGCTTGTCATACAGTAGGGTTAAACATGTCCTGTTGGACACCAGATAGGCAAAAATAGGCAAACAAAACGCGGTAGCCAGAAGCAAAAGGGTACTCTGGTGGCAGAAGCCTACAATGCCACCTGAAAGAGATGTCTAAACAACCCTGGCAGGGGTGACTCATTCGGTTTTGCTAACACGTTAATGAATATTGACATTCATCATGGCGGTCAAGTCGAAGTCACGTGTCTGGAAAGAATGACTCATCAGCACTGTCCGCTATTGGCACCTTATCACACCTGCAGCGTCTCCCGAAGTAGCTGATCTGCAGGTATTACACCGGCAGCAATCAATAACAAGTGTTTAGCTGCAAAAGGTACCCGTGCCTATATCTTTATGGTGCCATTGCGCGATACAGCTCGATTGCATCTCAGTCAAATGAGAGGCGCGCCATGTTTGCCTGAAAGGTTTAGTCAAAAATCAGTTCTGCGCCTTAGGCAAATATTTACATTTGCGTCACCCCCGCCATAGCAACATGCATTTGCATCCTCGTTTCCTTCCCAGAGAACGCATGCGTCTGCATGCTGTCAGTTACAATGCGCTGGCTGTAGCTTTCCCCTGGAATGTTTCGCAGTCTGCTCATCAAAGTTGTTTGTGAAATCATATCTTGATAATGAGGTTTGTCTGTTTCCCGGGGTAATATCGTCCGTCGTCCGGTTGTGCACAAGTGGTGGCAACGCTCTCGTCCCTATTGCACAGCGGATGCACAGGCCATCACCACAAAACCTCAAACAGAGCGGTATGCATGACTTCATTATGACATCATTATGGGTTTTGTGGCAACTGAAAAAAACAGGTGGTATTAATGTTACCACCTGTTGGTCGAGTCTGCCCGATTATGTGTTTGTAAACCCCACCTGCAGGAACAAAGGCACCTCATAATTAAGCAGAGACGTTATCAGAGGTAACAGTAATTCCATGTGGAAGCATTAGCACCATTAATACCTTCCAACTCATAATGAGGCCGTTCGTGCCTCATTACGAATGAGTGCCTTCGTGCACCAATGCATCCCAGGCAGACAATGGTTAACAACTAGCCAGCAGTATGCCTGCACACCGTGTCAAAGCACGCTGGAGAGCGCTGCGTTAACAATGCACAGCACATCATGTCAGGCCTGCAAACCCGAGCCTGCCCCCACTGTAGTCTCCCCTCATCCCCAAAGACTCACTGCCAGGCCAGCGATATAAAGGGATCTTTCGGATCTGTTCTGTTGTAAACAAAAATGTGCCGGGAATCAAAAGCAAGCATGCAATTTATACACTGCAACTTTGGGTTTATTCTGGAAGTGGCAGAGAAGGAGGGTGTAAAAACAGGACCGCGCGCGCGCGCGTTCGTGCGGTTAGTCAGTTTCATACGCGTGTTGATGACTTGGCCGCCTGCAGTGCTGAGAGGCACGCGGACCCGGGTACATCCCGGGCTCACGTGTCTCTCGCACAGAGTGATGGCGAGGAAGGTGCACGGTGCCGTTTTCTGCGCTTGTCCCGCCGCCCCGTGAAGAATGATACGACTCGTTGTCTTTTACAGACACAGACAGATCGATGCAGGAAAACCAACAACAGCGTCTTCCTCAAGAGGTGGCCTGCGGTTGTTTACGTTTCCAGGGGGTCGCTTTGGTAATGATCGCCATAAACACTGCTTTTCGCATATCCATACAAGGGAGGTAAACAAAGAACGCATTTTAAAATTCATGTTATGTAGTTCACTTGCTAGTTCCAGATGAGGATAGTGTAGATTTGCATTACTGACTGTTCCCTCCCTCCAGAGTTCATTCCGGGCTGATTCACAAAGATGTTACCAGGAGTAAATGTGCAGTACTCCTGGGGGGAGATTATTCCATCCACAAAGACGTTATTCCTACTTACTCTCACTTATGCAGACCAGGAGTAAATCAGTTACGCCTGGTCTTTTTTATCTGGATTGAATAGTCATTCTCCAAGAATAAGTAAATAAGAAGTCAGAGTTACTGTCACTGCAGTGTTAATACTTCTCAGGCCTGCCCTCTTTAGTTTGAAAGGCATGTGTTAGGGCGATTTGTCTAAAAACAGACATTATTGTTATATTTATTACAATATTATTATTATCATAATCATCAAATCCATAAACCTAATTACATTTTCAAATCATGTTTTTTAAACCAAATCTGAAGAACCGTCTCATACAGTAGGGAATTTTGCTCAGGGACGGAAGCAGAGCTCCAGCAAAGGTTCTATTTCCGGTCTGGTGTGTTCCCTTCAGTGGGAGTAGAAGCGTGCGCTTCGCCTTTCAGTTTCATGAATGGGAAGGAAGAGACTGTGCAGATACGAGGAGCTAAGCACATTATGACCAGAGCACTGCCCAGGACAGACGTCAATAAACACACCACGGATTATGTTTCCATTTCAGAAAACACGAGCCCTGGCTATTACGTCGGGCCTTTTCATTTGAGCAGTTTTCCAAAGGGATGAATCCCAGCGCACAGTCACAAGACGAGGAAGCTGACGTGAAAGGACGCATTAACGTAACACTCAGGCGGAAGCGGATAATGCATTGGTACACAATGATGTACATATATCAAAAGGCATCCATGCACTGGTCGCCATGGTGCTTTCCGATCGCAGTCGAGATCCGCGGCATTTCCAAGAATGCAGCACGTCTTTCTGGATGTCACCCCTGGAGAGACAACCCAGCATCAACAACACCTACACAGGAAGAGAAGTGCAGTGGAGAAGCGGTGCCAAACCCTAGAAAGACAGCCCAGCAGCAACAAAACCTACACAGTAAGAGAAGTGGTGCAGTGGAGAAGAGGTTCCAAACCCTCGGAAGATAACCCAGCAGCATCAAAACCTGCACAGTAAGAGAAGTGGCACAGTGGAGAAGAGGTGCCAACACCTAGAAAGATAACACAGCAGCAACAAAAGATACACAGTAAGAGAAGAGGTGCAGTGGAGAAAAGGTGCCAAACCCTAGAAAGATAACACAGCAGCAACAAAACCTACACAGTAAGAGAAGAGGTGCAGTGGATAAAAGGTGCCAAACCCTAGAAAGATAACACAGCAGCAACAAAACCTACACAGTAAGAGAAGTGGTGCAGTGGAGAAGAGGTGCCAACCCCTAGAAAGATAAAACAGCAGCAACAAAACCTGCACAGGAAGAGAAGAGGTGCAGTGGAGAAGAGGTGCCAACCACTAGAAAGATAACATAGCAGCAACAAAACATGCACAGTAAGAGAAGTGGTGCAGTGGAGAAGAGGTGCCAAACCCTAGAAAGATAACACAGCAGCAATAAAACCTACACAGTAAGAGAAGTGCAGTGGAGAAGCGGTGCCAAACCCTAGAAAGATAACACAGTAGCAACAAAACCTACACAGTAAGAGAAGTGGTGCAGTGGAGAAGAGGTTCCAAACCCTCGGAAGATAACCCAGCAGCAACAAAACTTACACAGTAAGAGAAGAGGCGCAGTGGAGAAGAGGTGCCCTTGCACTTGCCACCAGCTGGCCGTACTTTTACTTACTGTTTATTTATTCTAGTATCCCATGTACCGCACTGTCCCCTCCCTTTCCCCCCAGCAGTTTTTCCCCTTCCCCTTTCCCATGCACTTGCGCAACCTGAATGACACCTGGCTAGTAGGATCGTTGTCTCTGCCTTCCATCTGTTCCCCCTCCCTTGCCTCGTCACACCTTGAAACACTTGTGTATAGGTGCGTTATAAATGCCATATCATATTATCATATCATATCAACCCTAGTAAGATAACACAGCAGCAATAAAACCTACACAGTAAGAGAAGTGTAGTGGAGAAGTGGTGCCAAACCCTAGAAAGAAAACACAGTAGCAACAAAACCTGCACAGTAAGAGAAGTGGCGCAGTGGAGAAGAGGTTCCAAACCCTCGAAAGATAACCCAGCAGCAACAAAACCTACACTGTAAGAGAAGAGGTGCAGTGGAGAAGGGATACCATTGTACTTGCCACCAGCTGGCTGTACTTTTACTTACTGTTTATTCTATTATCCCATGTACTGCACTGTCCCCTCCCCCACGCCCCCTGCACTTTTTCCCATTCCCCCTTCCCATGCACTTGCGCAACCTGAATGACACCTGGCCTAGTAGGATCGTTGTCTCTGCCTTCCATCTGTTCCCCCTCCCTTGCCTCATCGCGCCTTGAAAAACGTGTGTATAGGTGCGTTATAAATGCCATATCATATCACCATATCATATCAACCCTAGTAAGATAATACAGACACAATAAAACCTACACAGCAAGAGAAGTGCAGTGGAGAAGAGGTGGCAAACCATAGAAAGATAACACAGAAGCAATACATCCTGCCCAATAAGAGAAGTGCAGCCGAGAAGAGGTGCCAAACCCCAGAAAGATAACACAGAAGGAACAAAACCTGCACAGTAAGAGAAGTGGCGCAGTGGGAAAGAGGCGCCAAACCCTAGAAAGATAACGCAGCAGCAATAAAACCTACATAGTAAGAGAAGTCGCGCAGTGGAGAAGAGGTGCAAAACCCTAGAAAAATAGCACAGCAGCAACAAAAACTACACAGTAAGAGAGGTGGCGCAGTGGAGAAGAGGTGCCAAACTCTAGAAAGATAACCCAGCAGCACCAAAACCTACACAGTAAGAGAAGTGGCGCAGTGGAGAAGAGGTGCCATTGCACTTGCCACCATCTGGCCGTACTTTTACTTACTGTTTATTTATTCGATTATCCAATGTTCTGCACTGTCCCCTCCCCCAGACCCCTTGCACTGAATGACACCTGGCCTAGTAGGATCATTGTCTCTGTCTTCCCTCTGTTCCATCTCCCTTCCCTCGTCGCACCTTGAAACACTTGTGTATAGGTGCGTTTTAAATGCCATATAATATCATATCATATCAACCCTAGTAAGATAACACAGCAACAATAAAACCTACACAGTAAGAGAAGTGCAGTGGAGAAGCGGTGCCAAACCCTAGAAAGACAACACAGCTGCAACAAAACCTACACAGTAAGAGAAGTGCAGTGGAGAAGCGGTGCCAACCCTAGAAAGACAACCCAACAGCAACAAAACCTACACAGTAAGAGAAGAGGTGCAGTGGAGAAGAGGTACCATTGCACTTTCCCCCAGCTGGCGTTCTTTTACTTACTGTTTATTTATTCTATCATCCCATGTACTGCACTGTCCCCTCCCCAACCCCCCCTGCACTTTTTCCCCTTCCCCCTTCCCATGCACTTGCGCAATCTGAATGACACCTGGCCTAGTAGAATCCTTGTCTCTGTCTTCCCTCTGTTCCCCCTCCCTTGCCTCATCGTGCCTTGAAACACTTGTGTATATGTGCTTTATAAATGCCATATCATAACATCATATCATATCAACCCCAGTAAGATAACACAGCCACAATAAAACCTACACAGTAAGAGAAGTGCAGTGGAGAAGCGGTGCCAAACCCTAGTAAGATAACACAGCCACAATAAAACCTACACAGTAAGAGAAGTGCAGCCGAGAAGAGGTACCAACCCCTAGAAAGATAACCCAGAAGCAACAAAATCTAAACAGTAAGAGAAGTGGCGCAGTGGAGAACAGGTGCCAACCCCTAGAAAGATAAACCAGCAGCAACAAAACATAAACAGTAAGAGAAGAGGTGCAGTGGGAAAGAGGTGCCAAACCCTAGAAAGATAACACAGCAGCAATAAAACCTACATAGTGAGAGAAGTCGTGCAGTGGAGAAGAGGTGCAAAACCCTAGAAAATAGCACAGCAGCAACAGAAACTATGCAGTAAGAGAAGTGGCGCAGTGGAGAAGAGGTGCGCAACCCTATAAAGATAACTGCAGCAATAAAATGTAAAATAAACCAAGTGGCGTGCCCTGAAACGCCAATCCAGCGGCAATAAAACATACACAGTAAGGGAAAAGGAGCAATGGAAAATAGGTGCAAAACATTGAAAATATAATACAGCAGCAATACATGTAAAGGAAGGGGTGCTATGTATCAAAATATAACACAGCACTACTAAAATATGTACAGTAAGTGAAGGTTTAAATAACTCAAACAAAAGTCTAACAGCAGCAAATAACACCTGCAATGAGGGTCAAGGTGAAAAACCTTGAAAGGATAAACCCTCAGAAATAATAAATACACAGTAACCAAAGAGCTGCGATAGAGAAGAGGTGTGGGCCCTAAAAAGAGAATCCAGCAAAATAAAACATGTACAAGAAGTGAAGAGGTGCAAAACCCTAAAGGCCAATACAGAAGCAATAAGAGGCACGGTGTAAACCATTGAAAACCTATTGCAGAGGCAATGACAGATGCACAGTTAAGGGAAGAGATGCACGCCCCTAAAAATATAACACAGCTTAACTGAAACATTCACAGTAAGGGAAAGAAGTGAAAAATACAAAGAAAGCTAATACAGCAGCAATTAAACATGTGCAATAAGAGGCACGGTGTAAAACATTGAAAACATAGTACAGCGGCAATAACATATGCACAGGTAAGGGAAGAGATGCAACCCCCTCAAAATATAAAACAGCTCAACTGAAACGTGCACAGTAAGGGAAGATGTGAAAAATCCAAAGAAAGCTAATACAGCAGCAACTAAACAGGTGCAATACGCGACACAGTGTAAACCATTGAAAACCTAGTACAGCAGCAATGACAGATGCACAGGTAAGGGAAAAGATGCAATCCCCACATAATATAACACAGCTCAACTGAAACATGCACAGTGAGGGAAGAAGTGAAAAATCCAAAGAAAGCTAATACAGCAGCAATTAAACATGGGCAATAAGGGACATGGTGAAAACACTTTGAAAGATAACACAACAGCAATAGAAAATACAGAGTAAGTGGTGTAAGCACCTCAAAATATAACACAGCAGTAATAAAACAAGTGCAAAAAGGTATGATGTGTAACACCTCTGACATTATAATACTGCAGCAATGGAATTTGTACAATAAGTGAAGACGTGCAATAGAGAAGAGGTGCAAAACCCTGAAAGGATAATGCATTACTAATAATATGTATAATAAGGGAAGAGGTGAATACCCTGAAAAGGTAAGGCATTACTAACAGTATGTATAATAAGGGAAGAGGTACATGCCCTGAAAAGATAAGGCATTACTAATAATATGTATAATAAGGGAAGAGGTGCATGCCCTGAAAAGATGAGGCATTACTAATAATATGTATAATAAGGGAAGAGGTGCATGCCCTGAAAAGGTAAGGCATTACTAATAATATGTATAATAAGGGAAGAGGTGCATGCCCTGAAAAGGTAAGGCATTACTAATAATATGTATAATAAGGGAAGAGGTGCATGCCCTGAAAAGGTAAGGCATTACTAATAATATGTATATTAAGGGAAGAGGTGCATGCCCGGGAAGGATGAGGCATTACTAATAATATGTATAATAAGGGAAGAGGTGCATGCCCTGAAAAGGTAAGGCATTACTAATAATATGTATAATAAGGGAAGAGGTGCATGCCCTGAAAAGGTAAGGCATTACTAATAATATGTATAATAAGGGAAGAGGTGCATGCCCTGAAAAGGTAAGGCATTACTAATAATATGTATAATAAGGGAAGAGGTGCATGCCCTGAAAAGGTAAGGTATTACTAATAATATGTATAATAAGGGAAGAGGTGCATGCCCTGAAAAGATAAGGCATTACTAATAATATGTATAATAAGGGAAGAGGTGCATGCCCTGAAAAGGTAAGGCATTACTAATAATATGTATAATAAGGGAAGAGGTGCAAAACCCTGAAAGGATAAGGCATTACTAATAATATGTATAATAACGGAAGAGGTGCATGCCCTGAAAGGATGAGGCATTACTAATAATATGTATAATAAGGGAAGAGGTACATGCCCTGAAAAGATAAGGCATTACTAATAATATGTATAATAAGGGAAGAGGTGCATGTCCTGAAAAGGTAAGGCATTACTAATAATATGTATAATAAGGGAAGAGGTGCAAAACCCTGAAAGGATAAGGCATTACTAATAATATGTATAATAACGGAAGAGGTGCATGCCCTGAAAGGATGAGGCATTACTAATAATATGTATAATAAGGGAAGAGGTACATGCCCTGAAAAGATAAGGCATTACTAATAATATGTATAATAAGGGAAGAGGTACATGCCCTGAAAAGATAAGGCATTACTAATAATATGTATAATACGGGAAGAGGTGCATGCCCTGAAAAGGTAAGGCATTACTAATAGTATGTATAATAAGGGAAGAGGTACATGCCCTGAAAAGATAAGGTATTACTAATAATATGTATAATAAGGGAAGAGGTGCATGCCCTGAAAAGGTAAGGCATTACTAATAGTATGTATAATAAGGGAAGAGGTACATGCCCTGAAAAGATAAGGCATTACTAATAATATGTATAATAAGGGAAGAGGTGCATGCCCTGAAAAGGTAAGGCATTACTAATAATATGTATAATAAGGGAAGAGGTGCATGCCCTGAAAGGATGAGGCATTACTAATAATATGTATAATAAGGGAAGAGGTGCATGCCCTGAAAGGATGAGGCATTACTAATAATATGTATAATAAGGGAAGAGGTGCATGCCCTGAAAGGATGAGGCATTACTAATAATATGTATAATAAGGGAAGAGGTGCATGCCCTGAAAAGGTAAGGCATTACTAATAATATGTATAATAAGGGAAGAGGTGCAAAACCCTGAAAGTTCAAGGCATTACTAATAATATGTATAATAAGGGAAGAGGTGCATGCCCTGAAAAGATAAGGCATTACTAATAATATGTATAATAAGGGAAGAGGTGCATGCCCTGAAAGGATGAGGCATTACTAATAATATGTATAATAAGGGAAGAGGTGCATGCCCTGAAAGGATGAGGCATTACTAATAATATGTATAATAAGGGAAGAGGTGCATGCCCTGAAAAGATAAGGCATTACTAATAATATGTATAATAAGGGAAGAGGTGCATGCCCTGAAAAGGTAAGGCATTACTAATAATATGTATAATAAGGGAAGAGGTGCAAAACCCTGAAAGTTCAAGGCATTACTAATAATATGTATAATAAGGGAAGAGGTGCATGCCCTGAAAAGATAAGGCATTACTAATAATATGTATAATAAGGGAAGAGGTGCATGCCCTGAAAGGATGAGGCATTACTAATAATATGTATAATAACTGAAGAGGTGCATGCCCTGAAAGGATGAGGCATTACTAATAATATGTATAATAAGGGAAGAGGTGCATGCCCTGAAAAGGTAAGGCATTACTAATAATATGTATAATAAGGGAAGAGGTGCAAAACCCTGAAAGTTCAAGGCATTACTAATAATATGTATAATAAGGGAAGAGGTGCCTGCCCTGAAAAGATAAGGTATTACTAATAATATGTATAATAAGGGAAGAGGTGCATGCCCTGAAAAGATAAGGCATTACTAATAATATGTATAATAAGGGAAGAGGTGCATGCCCTGAAAGGATGAGGCATTACTAATAATATGTATAATAAGGGAAGAGGTGCATGCCCTGAAAAGGTAAGGCATTACTAATAATATGTATAATAAGGGAAGTGGTGCATGCCCTGAAAAGGTAAGGCATTACTAATAATATGTATCATAAGGGAAGAGGTACAAAACCCTGAAAGTTCAAGGCATTACTAATAATATGTATAATAAGGGAAGAGGTGCAAAACCCTGAAAGTTCAAGGCATTACTAATAATATGTATAATAAGGGAAGAGGTGCTTGCTCTGAAAAGATAAGGCATTACTAATAGTATGTATAATAAGGGAAGAGGTGCATGCCCTGAAAAGGTAAGGCATTACTAATAGTATGTATAATAAGGGAAGAGGTGCATGCCCTGAAAAGATAAGGCATTACTAATAATATGTATAATAAGGGAAGAGGTGCATGCCCTGAAAAGGTAAGGCATTACTAATAGTATGTATAATAAGGGAAGAGGTGCATGCCCTGAAAAGGTAAGGCATTACTAATAGTATGTATAATAAGGGAAGAGGTGCATGCCCTGAAAAGATAAGGCATTACTAATAATATGTATAATAAGGGAAGAGGTGCATGCCCTGAAAAGGTAAGGCATTACTAATAGTATGTATAATAAGGGAAGAGGTGCATGCCCTGAAAGGGTAAGGCATTACTAATAGTATGTATAATAAGGGAAGAGGTGCATGCCCTGAAAAGATAAGGCATTACTAATAATATGTATAATAAGGGAAGAGGTGCATGCCCTGAAAAGGTAAGGCATTACTAACAATATGTATAATAAGGGAAGAGGTGCAAAACCCTGAAAGGATAAGGCATTACTAATAGTATGTATAATAAGGGAAGAGGTGCATGCCCAGAAAAGATAAGGCATTACTAATAGTATGTATAATAAGGGAAGAGGTGCATGCCCTGAAAAGGTAAGGCATTACTAATAGTATGTATAATAAGGGAAGAGGTGCATGCCCAGAAAAGGTAAGGCATTACTAATAGTATGTATAATAAGGGAAGAGGTGCATGCCCTGAAAAGGTAAGGCATTACTAATAGTATGTATAATAAGGGAACAGGTGCATGCCCTGAAAAGATAAGGCGTTACTAATAGTATGTATAATAAGGGAAGAGGTGCATGCCCTGAAAAGGTAAGGCATTACTAATAATATATATAATAAGGGAAGAGGTGCATGCCCTGAAAGGATGAGGCATTACTAATAATATGTATAATAAGGGAAGAGGTGCATGCCCTGAAAGGATGAGGCGTTACTAATAATGTGTATAATAAGGGAAGAGGTACATGCCCTGAAAGGATGAGGCATTACTAATAGTATGTTTAATAAGGGAAGAGGTGCATGCCCTGAAAGGATGAGGCATTACTAATAGTATGTATAATAAGGGAAGAGGTGCATGCCCTGAAAAGATAAGGCCTTACTAATAATATGTATAATAAGGGAAGAGGTGCATGCCCTGAAAAGATAAGGCATTACTAATAATATGTATAATAAGGGAAGAGGTGCATGCCCTGAAAGGATGAGGCATTACTAATAATATGTATAATAAGGGAAGAGGTGCATGCCCTGAAAAGGTAAGGCATTACTAATAATATGTATAATAAGGGAAGTGGTGCATGCCCTGAAAAGGTAAGGCATTACTAATAATATGTATCATAAGGGAAGAGGTACAAAACCCTGAAAGTTCAAGGCATTACTAATAATATGTATAATAAGGGAAGAGGTGCAAAACCCTGAAAGTTCAAGGCATTACTAATAATATGTATAATAAGGGAAGAGGTGCTTGCTCTGAAAAGATAAGGCATTACTAATAGTATGTATAATAAGGGAAGAGGTGCATGCCCTGAAAAGGTAAGGCATTACTAATAGTATGTATAATAAGGGAAGAGGTGCATGCCCTGAAAAGATAAGGCATTACTAATAATATGTATAATAAGGGAAGAGGTGCATGCCCTGAAAAGGTAAGGCATTACTAATAGTATGTATAATAAGGGAAGAGGTGCATGCCCTGAAAAGGTAAGGCATTACTAATAGTATGTATAATAAGGGAAGAGGTGCATGCCCTGAAAAGATAAGGCATTACTAATAATATGTATAATAAGGGAAGAGGTGCATGCCCTGAAAAGGTAAGGCATTACTAATAGTATGTATAATAAGGGAAGAGGTGCATGCCCTGAAAGGGTAAGGCATTACTAATAGTATGTATAATAAGGGAAGAGGTGCATGCCCTGAAAAGATAAGGCATTACTAATAATATGTATAATAAGGGAAGAGGTGCATGCCCTGAAAAGGTAAGGCATTACTAACAATATGTATAATAAGGGAAGAGGTGCAAAACCCTGAAAGGATAAGGCATTACTAATAGTATGTATAATAAGGGAAGAGGTGCATGCCCAGAAAAGATAAGGCATTACTAATAGTATGTATAATAAGGGAAGAGGTGCATGCCCTGAAAAGGTAAGGCATTACTAATAGTATGTATAATAAGGGAAGAGGTGCATGCCCAGAAAAGGTAAGGCATTACTAATAGTATGTATAATAAGGGAAGAGGTGCATGCCCTGAAAAGGTAAGGCATTACTAATAGTATGTATAATAAGGGAACAGGTGCATGCCCTGAAAAGATAAGGCGTTACTAATAGTATGTATAATAAGGGAAGAGGTGCATGCCCTGAAAAGGTAAGGCATTACTAATAATATATATAATAAGGGAAGAGGTGCATGCCCTGAAAGGATGAGGCATTACTAATAATATGTATAATAAGGGAAGAGGTGCATGCCCTGAAAGGATGAGGCGTTACTAATAATGTGTATAATAAGGGAAGAGGTACATGCCCTGAAAGGATGAGGCATTACTAATAGTATGTTTAATAAGGGAAGAGGTGCATGCCCTGAAAGGATGAGGCATTACTAATAGTATGTATAATAAGGGAAGAGGTGCATGCCCTGAAAAGATAAGGCCTTACTAATAATATGTATAATAAGGGAAGGTCCTGGAAGAGGAACATCAAAAGGAAAGCTTCTTAACCTCCATTCAAAGGATGCCTGGGTGGGCTTCAAGCAGGACAAACCTGAATCAACACAGTCCTGCCATGAATGAGTCACTGATCCAGGTTGACAACTATATGATACAATATTGGTATGTTTAAAATTGTGTGATCTCAAGAGTCACCCTGCCAAACCGGGGAGGGCTTATCTTAATAGTTCCCTCTGCCACCAGGCCCTTTTGAGACACACAATAATCATTTTAGGGAAGGGGGAATTTTTAACCACGAAATACACCCCCCTCGACTAAATGGAGTTGGGCTTCAGGGGGTTGTATACAAAAATGCACATGTGACCTTTCATCCTGCTCTGCTGCCAATGCATGCTGAGGCTGGGGTAGTCAGGCGACAGTCCCTACTGAGTAATATGGGTGCACTATGCAGGGAGAGATTTATGAAATGGGATTTAATCAGCAAATCCAGATTCCAGAGACAAAATTGCCAGCATCATTTTATACGATAAAATCAAAATCATTCTAGCTATATCTCCCTCACAGATGGCCGTTCTGTCATACCAACGTTATGGATGGTAGATTTTGAAAATGCTTTACATTGCTTTACATGCTTTAACATTCTACTTGGAATGTGAGAGAAAAATAGACCATTTCAGAAGCTACACATGTCACAGTGCCAACCAGAGGCTAGCTCTGCAAGTTCCCCTCCTGTTTAGAGCCACCGAGCAATGCATTGTGATATTGCAACTGAGCTGAAAGCGTGCCTTTTTGCTGCAGGCAATTCTCTGTCTTATAGGGCATCACTATTCTGTATGTAGCTTTATAAATACAAAACAGGCTGCATCGAGGAGGCAGACACACACATACACCTTTCACCCTCATTAGGTATCATCTGTGTAGTACAGTCAGACATCCTTGTGATTGGAGCATTACAAACACGCCCCCTCTTTTCAACCAAATGCTTAACTGAATTAAGAAGTCAGTCTTCCTCCGAGAGGGCACAAAATGGCTTCCACCCTACTGACAATACTGTTTGTTTTGCTGCACCTCAACCCCCGCCAGTGAAGCCGCTTCACCTGAGAGGCCTGCTGGGCTCATCTTTCTCGTCTCATCACGATTTTCCATACCTCTGCTCCCGCTGCCCCTCCAAGACGTGGGCGGCAGACGACATCTGGATTTCCATGTGTTACTGAGTAAATTGGAGGGGTCAGGATATCGCAGGTTTGGACATGGGACCTGACTCCCGCGGGGTTACGGAAAAGTCCCAGTGATACTATGTGGGTGGGACCTTCCAGTAGGCAGTTACATTGGCATACAAACATAGCAGTGATTAGGTGCACAGATGAAGAGGTGGCTCTCCCACTTCATGTGGTTCATCTGTGCCTCTAAGAACACTGTCGCCCTTCTGCTAGACCAGCGGTGATGATACAGTAAGCCTGATGTGAAGAGATGCAAGTGTTCCTTGATCTCTAATGAATGAATAACCTCAATATTACACACAATCGAGTAGAGAGTGTGTATCTTACCAGGATGGGACTGTGCAAACACTCAGATAAACAGATGCACAGGGAGCACTCCTCTGACTGCGACTTCATCTCCTCCCCCATACATCCAGAATGAAGAGCTATGCAACTTCCATGAGCAGGAGCAGGATGCACAGGAACAGGGATTCCCCCATCATTCTCATCAAAATCATCTGATGCCTTTCTCACTTATCCTCTCCACTCAGCTGATGAGGCCAAGGACCCAGGAAGGAAGTATCTTGATCGGTAGCCTGTGAGCAAAGTATTGGAGCATGTGGGGACCAGACTGCAATTCCATTGGGATGGGGCCCTAGCCTCACCTCCGAGCTGATGGTGCATCAGTTCAAGAGATCATTCGGAAAGGTCTCCTTCTAATCAACACTATTAAGGGCAAAGTTTGTCATAAATGGACAGAGCTGGAAAGTATTTAAATCCTGAAGTTCATGGTGAAACTTTACCCTCTCCCACTATCAACACTTGAGACCTGATGTCTACACTTACCTTTGCACTTGCCACTTGCTGGCCGTTTCTTTTACTTATTGTTATTATTCCATGCCCATGTACTGCACTGTTCCCTTCTCCTTCCCGCCGCACTTTCCCCCTTCGCCGTCCCATGCACTTGCGCAATCTGAATGACACTTGGCCTAGTAGGATTGTTGTCTGTCCTCCCTTTGTTCCCCCTCCCATGCCTCGTCGTGCCTTGAAACACTTGTGTATAGGCGCGTTATAAGTTATGTTATGTTATGTTATGTTATTTTGCACTTATATAGCGCCTTATATACCATTGGTATGGTCTGAAGGAGCTGGTAGGTTGAACGCCCTTGGGAACTGAAGTTCAGATCAGTAGAGAGAGTAGAGAGAGTCAAAAGGTGCGTGTGAGCACCGGATATGTGTGCAGCTCGTGCGGTCTTCGCGTGATAGCTGCTTCTTAGTGATAGGTGTGGTGGTTGAGAGATCAGGAGAATGTGTTCGTTCTGGCAGGATTTATCCAGAACGGATGTGGCTGCGTTAGGCCTGAGGAGAACGCCTGGCTGGGGGTTGTGAAACCAGCAGTGTTTACTTAGAGTGATGTGGAGTAAGCGGCGGATGTTGGTATGAGAACAGTTATACCGAATGGTGTCATAGTATCTCTGCGTTCTAGTTGAGTGGTGATGTAAAGGAGAGAGTAAGCGTGGTGGTGTGATATGATGGGTTATATGCTCTTTCAAACGTTCTCTGCATTCCAGACTATACTATATACGTCTTGCAATTCTATACGCTCCAGTCCATTCCGTGCGCTCCTATCTGCTCCATGCACCCACGTCTGGTCTATACACTCTGGTCTGCTGCATGCACTCATGCATTCTGACCCGCCCCGCGCGCTCTAGTCCACCCCACGCGTTCCAGTTCGCCCTGCGCATTCCAGTCTGCCCCACGGATGCACTCTTGTCCGCCCCACGCATGCACACTTGTCCGTTTCACGCATGCACTCTTGTATGCCCCACGCATGCACTCTTGTATGCCCCACGTATGCACTCTTGTCTGCCCCACACATGCACTCTTGTCTGCCCCACGCATGCACTCTTGTCTGCCCCACGCATGCTCTCTTGTCTGCCCCATGCAAGCGCTTTTGTCTGGCCCATGCTATACGCATTCAGCAGCTCTTCGAACTTATCCTTTCTGCGCACTCATCAGTACTGGATGCAGTCTGCGCCAGTTTGTTCTACAGACTCGTACACTCTACGCAACACGTCCGTTCACTCTGGGCACTCGTTCGCTCCAGGCACTCGTTCGCGCCAGGTACTCATCTGCTTTGTGCCCCCTCTACGCACTCATCCCCCTCTACGCACTCTTTCCCCTCTATGCACTCATCCCCCTCCACGCACTCATGCCCTCCATGCACTCATGCGCTCCACACACTCATCCGTTCCATACACTCATCCGTTCCATACACTCATCCGCTCCATACTCTCATCCGCTCCATACACTCTTCCTCTCCATACACTCTTCCGCTCCATACACTCTTCTGCTCCATACGTTCATCCGCTCTCTGTTTTTTGCTACAGATCGGGCATTAAATCGGATGCAGTTCACGTCGGCAGACGAGGTTGGTCTCGGGGCTGGGGCAGAGAGGGGTAGTGGCGGAGCTAGAGGAAGCTGGGGAGGGAGGGGTTGGGTGATGATCGGTGAGAAGAGTGGGCGGGCAGAAGGATTGGCGGGCTTCGGGCGGGATTGGGTGGCTGCGTGAGTTGGGATGATCGGATTTGGTTCGGGAGTTTTGAAGGTGGGGTGTGGGCGGTTAGGAGTTTCCATTCCAGTTGATGAGAAGTCGAAGGAGGCGGGTTTCAGGGCAGGGGAAGCTACGGGGGACGGAGGCGACTGGGGGAAAGTGGAGGCGGGTCGGGACAGGGGAGGCGAGAAGTGCTGAGAGATTGAGGGGGACCAGGTGCGATTCCTCTTTAGTTTCCTTGTTGCGATTGGAGTATGCGAGAGGGAAGGGGGGTCAGAGGGGGAGAGGGATGCGGCTTTGGTTCTTGCTAGGGCTAGGCGTGCAGTTTTTAGGGACGGGAATGTGGTGGGGGTTTGTGGGCAGGGCGGGAGGTGGTTGCTTGCTGGGCAAGATGTGCCCGCTAAAAGGGGAGAGGGCGTGGTTAACGTGGGCTGGCCGGTGGTGGGGTTCGGGGCGGAGTGGTCTTAGGGTGGTTGGCTTGCCATCGTGCCCCTCTAGCTTGGTGTTTGTAGAGTGGAATGGTAGGGAGTGCAAAGGATGGTGGGGTGGTTTGGGGCAGAAGGTACACCGTGAAGTGAGGGCAGTCCACGGTGGTCGTTTCCAACAGACTCTGTTGGAGTGGGTGCACTCATGCTTAGTGCGAGCTGTTAGGAGTGGTCTCAATTGAAACTTAAGTTTATTGGGCTTTATAGTTTATAGATATTAGGCCGTTTTGGGGTGTAGCTAGACCCTAGGCTATGCAAGTTAGGCAGTCTATTTAGTTGTAGCTACAGCATAGTTACGCAGTTGGTAGAGTTTCTTTAGTGGGCTGGCATTCCGCCAATAAGCTGGAATATGTGTAGGCTATTTAAGGAGAAGTTGAATGTAGCAACGCTCCAGGTATGGTTTTAGTTGGACTTTTAGGTGGAGTTTAGGAGGGCTTTCTGATTGTAGTTCTAAATTCAGTGGGAGCTCGCTATTAGGTACACTTCAAAGTTCAATTTGCACCGAGATGATATTAGACTGTTGGGTACACTTCTGGCTTCAACTGTACACGGAGATGATGTTAGGGTATTAGGTACTATTAAGTACACTTCTAGATTTGACTGTACACCGGAGGTGGTATTAGGTCTACCTCTACATTAAGTTTTGGATAAAAGGGATTTTAGACTATTAGGCACTATTAGGCAGTACTAGATTCTATCTTATACAGATGATATTAGACTATTAGGATATTGGGCACACTTCTAAGTGCAATTTTCTCAGAGAGGCTGTTGTACACAACTCCTGAATATAAACGTAGGCTATTGGGTACACTTTAAAAAGTGGCTTTCCCAGAGAGGCTATTGGGCCTAACTTCTAAATACGCACATAGACTATTGGGTACACTTCTAAATGCAGTTTTTTTTCAGAGAGGCTATTGGGCACAACTTTTAAATGCAACTTTCTCAGAGCGGCTATTGGGGGACAACTTCTAACTACACACATAGGCACTTCTAAATGGAACTTTTCTTGGAGAGGCTATTGGGTACACTTCTAAATGCAGTTTTTTTTTCAGAGAGGCTATTGGGCACAACTTCTAAATACACACATAGGTTATTGGGAACACTTCTAAATTGGACTTTTCTCAGCGAGGCTATTGGATATAACTTCTAAATACACACATTGGGCACAACTTCTAAATGCAACTTTCTCAGAGAGGCTATTGGGCACAAACAACTTTTAAATGCAACTTTCTCAGAGAGGCTATTGGGCACAACTTTTAAATGCAACTTTCTCAGAGAGGCTAGTGGGGGACAACTTCTAACTACACACATAGGCACTTCTAAATGGAACTTTTTTCTCGGAGAGGCTATTGGGTACACTTCTAAATGCAGTATTTCTTCTGAGAGGCTATTGGGCACAACTTCTAAATACACACATAGTCTATTGGGTACACTTCTAAATTGGAACTTTCTGAGAGAGGCTATTGGGCACAACTTCAATGCAACTTTCTCAGAGAGGCTATTGGGCACAACTTCTAAATACACACATAGGCTATTGGGAACACTTCTAAATTGGACTTTCTTAGAGAGGCAATTGGGCACAACTTCAAGTACAACTTTTCTCAGAGAGGCTGTTGGGCACAACTTCTAAATGCACATATAGGCTATTGGGAACACTTCTAAATTGGACTTTCTCAGAGAGGCTATTGGGCACAACTTCAAGTACAACTTTTCTCAGAGAGGCTGTTGGGCACAACTTCGAAATGCACATATAGGTTATTGGGCACACTTCTAAATTGGACTTTCTCAGAGAGGCTATTGGGCACAACTTCAATTACAACTTTCCTCAGAGAGGCTATTGGGCACAACTTCTAAATGCAACTTTTCTCAGAGAGGCTGTTGGGCACAACTTCTAAATACACACATAGGCTATTGGGAACACTTCTAAATTGGACTTTCCTCAGAGAGTCTATTGGGCACAACTTCAAATGTAACTTTTCTCAGAGACGCTATTGGGCACAACTTCTAAATACACACATAGGCTATTGGGAACAATTCTAAATTGGACTTTTCTCAGACAGGCTATTGGGCACAACTTCAAATGCAACTTTTCTCAGAGAGGCTATTGGGCACAACTTCAAATGGAACTTTTCTCAGAGAGGCTATTGGGTACACTTCTAAATGCAGTTTATTTTTAGAGAGGCTATTGGGCACAACTTCTAAATACACACATAGGTTATTAGGAACACTTCTAGATTGGACTTTTCTCAGAGAGGCTATTGGCCACAACTTCAAATGCAACTTTTCTCAGAGAGGCTATTGGGCACAACTTCAAATGGAACTTTTCTCAGAGAGGCTATTGGGTACACTTCTAATTGCAGTTTATTTTTAGAGAGGCTATTGGGCACAACTTCTAAATACACACATAGGTTATTGGGAACACTTCTAGATTGGACTTTTCTCAGAGAGGCTATTGGGTATAACTTCTAAATACACACATTGGGCACAACCTTTAAATGCAACTTTCACAAAGAGGCTATTGGGCACAACTTTTAAATGCAACTTTCTTAGAGAAGCTATTGGGCGCAACTTCTAAATACACACATCGGCTATTGGGTACACTTCTAAATTGGACTTTCTCAGAGAGGCTATTGGGCACAACTTCAAATACAACTTTTCTCAGAGAGGCTATTTCGCACAACTTCTAAATGCAACTTTTCTCAGAGAGGCTGTTGGGCACAACTTCTAAATACACACATAGGCTATTGGGAACACTTCTAAATTGGACTTTCTCAGAGAGGCTATTGGGCACAACTTCAAGTACAACTTTTCTCAGAGAGGCTGTTGGGCCCAACTTCTAAATGCACATATAGGCTATTGGGTACACTTCTAAATTGGACTTTCTCAGAGAGGCGATTGGGCACAACTTCAAATACAACTTTCCTCAGAGAGGCTATTGGGCACAACTTCTAAATGCAACTTTTCTCAGAGAGGCTGTTGGGCACAACTTCTAAATACACACATAGGCTATTGGGAACACTTCTAAATTGGACTTTCCTCAGAGAGGCTATTGGGCACAACTTCAAATGCAACTTTTTTCAGAGAGGCTATTGGGCACAACTTCTAAATACACACATAGGCTATTGGGAACGCTTCTAAATTGGACTTTCCTCAGAGAGGCTATTGGGCACAGCTTCAAATGCAACTTTTCTCAAAGAGGCTGTTGGGCACAACTTCAAATGCATCTTTTCTCAGAGAGGCTATTGGGCACAACTTCTAAATGCAACTTTTCTCAGAGAGGCTGTTGGGCACAACTTCTAAATACACACATAGGCCCTCATTACGACCCTGGCGGAGATCCATGGTGCAATTTGCACCATGGTCCATGGCGCAGAGCTGCCAACTCCGCCATGGGGGTTGGCGGATTTACCGCCCCATTCCGACCTTGGCGGGGCGGTTAGTCCCCAATCCCCATTTACCCTTCCCCATTTTTGCCCCATAGGGCATAATGGGAGTGGGGAAGGCGTTAATTACGCCACCGTAAATTACGGTGGCGTAATTAACAAGAGGTCCCGTAGCGCCATGGATTTTTCCGCCCGGAAAATCCGGGCGTAAAAATCACCATGGCGCTACGGAAAGTCGTAATCTGGCGGAGAGGTACGCCATGCATTACGCTGGCGTAAACCCCTCTCCGCCAGGGTCGTAATGAGGGCCATAGGCTATTGGGAACACTTCTAAATTGGACTTTCCTCAGAGAGGCTATTGGGCACAACTTCAAATGCAACTTTTCTCAGAGAGGCTATTGGGTATAACTTCTAAATACACACATTGGGCACAACTTCTAAATGCAACTTTCTCAGAGAGGCCTTTGGGCACAACTTCTAAATACACACATAGGCTATTGGGTACACTTGTGAATGCAACTTTAACATGCAAAGGACAGAGTTACTGAATGCAAATATAATGAATTTACGGTGGTAATGCTTTGTTAGTGACATATCATATCATATCTCTCATGGGAGAAGAGCAGCCTATGTTGACTTTTCTGGAGCTTGACTCCCCTCGGACAGCTTGTCCATTTATGCTGCCAGACAAATCCGCCATTCACAAACCCACAGAGAAGAAGGTGTACGTCCTGCAATGGAGCCCATCTGTAGCACCAGGACTAGGACTATACCTCATATGCAGCTCAGTCCCTTCTTGACAATTCTCAGTCCAACATTCCTCCTTGATGATTTTCCAAAACGGTATTCCCTATAGAGGAAGACCAGGAATGTTCCTCCATGCTAATTGCCATGTACCACCAAGTTGAGTCCCTGACAGAGTTGCCACACTACAGGGTCCACACTGCCTCCGTTCACAATGGGAACATATGTCATGGCTCGTTGGCATATACACGTATGAGGCTTATAGATGGACTCCTCTCAGAACACTGCGACTCTCCGCCTACTATTTTAAATTCTAGACTTTTGGGGGAAGAATTATAGGGAAAGGTGCATTGGATCTACAAGGAGGAAACACACTATTGATTTCTCAGAATAAATAACTGGTAGGGTCCACCTTATATGACAAAGTGACATTGTTGGAGCACATCAACACATGGGGAACGTGGTGTTCAACGTGAAGTGCTCATTTTGTCTGTGTACAGCATGGGATGTGTCATGGGTTTTGACCCATGTTGAATCAATAGACTGGGTAGATGTGGGGATGAGCTGTCGCCGCCGATTATTCTATCCCAGAACAAACTAAATCAATAGACTGGGTGGATGTGGGGATGAGCTATCGCTGCCCACATTCACACCAGAATAGGAGAACTGCGCAGTTGGCACGAGACCACTCCAAAGATACAACCTTCTTGTGGGGAATTCATTTTCTTAATCCCAAAAATGGTTGCATTACCAGTACTCACCACCATCAGAAAGCCGGCGTTTTAAAACCACCAGACTTTTGTGTAAAACTGAATAAATGAAACAAAACCAGACCAAGGAAAGACTTGCTAAGAGGTGGATACAATGTAAAACTATATTCTGAAATGACATGAAGGAAGTAATTATTTAATGTATATGTAAAAATGGTCAGTTTGATTTGAATGTAGAAAACTGGGAACAAAAAGTGACATTTAGCTGAAACCTGGCTTAATGAAACTGAATTCTGCCTGACAACTACCCCCGACAGGAGTTGATACTGGATCAACAGCTGTGTTCCCAGGCCTGGCTGCCAGGCCTGGCTGCATCCTGAGGTCACATGGCCCTGTTGATTAGATTAGGGGTGGAGCAGCTGGGGACTACAGGGAGTTGAACAAAGGCCTGTCCTGGACTCAGGCAAATGTTATATTGGGGGGCCGTAAAGTGGCTTCCTCTTAGGGGAAACTGGGAGGGGCAGTGCCTCTGCTAGCAGCTGAGCTTGGGGGAAGTGGATAAACCAGTTATTCCACCCTGTGATGTGGGAAGCCACACCCCTTTTTGGCCAGGGCATAATTTTAAAAAGATAGATAACTCATAGTGCGGACTTGTCAGAATTATATAAGTAATATCATTATTTTTGTGATTTTTCTGTGAACATTTTGAGATGTGTTAGGACCCTGTGGTGTATTCTGGGGGGTTGCTAGCGGAAAATATGGTCTCACTCCAAATGTCTGCATGTTAAAGATCTGACACTTCATCAATTAATGTCCATACTCCTTGCGCACATGTGTGTAAATTTGGGTAAATGTCCGATATTGCAAAACAAGTTAAAAAGCGCAAAATGTTGTCATTTTTGAATGCAAGCCCCCAGGAAGATCAGAGGCGGACAAGCATGGACCATAAGGAATATATAATGTGCACATGTAATTTCAACAAATTGTATATCTGGGAAGGATGTATTTGAATCAAATATAGATTTGTGGGCAAACTGACCAGGGGAGGATCCTCTGACCCATAAAACCTACAGCATCACTCTGACTCACATTTCCTTCCCCCAATCATGGGAGAGGGGGGAATTGGGCCAATGACAAGTAGAGAGGGGCAGGCTTAGATAAGCCCAGGCACACACCCATTTTCAAAACACATAAAAAGAGACTGCTGGGACAGGTAGAGACATTCAAATCCAGTTGCTGTGGAGCGTTTTGCCGGACCACACAACATCCAGAAGATACCAGTTCCAGACTGACTCCAGCTACATACTCCAGTACCTAGAACTTATACTTTAGAACCTAAATCAGAGGCCTAAAACCACAAACTGAGTTCTCTGCAGCAGGCCTCAAATCATTGCAAGCTACTCACATCTGGGCGAGCTGCTTGAATCCCTTGCCAAGAACTTTTGCCAGGACCAGTGCAGAGATCCAGGAGTCGTGCAGAGACCTCTGTATCCGCACAGACCAGATCAGAGATCCAGAGTGACCCAGACCGCTGTGAGCAGAACCAGAGAGCTGACCCAGATCACGGTGAAGTGCCGAGACCAGAACCGGAGTCCAGTCCAAAACCTGACCAGATCCGTGGCGAGGCCTATTTCAAATTTATATTGTGAGTACTTAGCAGAACTGTGCAGAACCAATCTCTTAGTTAAAATAATCTAATCCAAACTATTTTAACCTAAGTAGAAGAGCCTCCTAGAAATCGTGTCATCTGTCATTGTAAAGCTGCACAACTGTCACCTGTCAATTCTGAAGCTGCAAGCTGTCACCTGTCATTTTGAGTTTACTTTAAATCCGAAAAACTACCTTTATTTAATCGTCTGTATCTCTGGAACCGTTTGGGATAGGAACGAAATTTAACTTTCCTCTGAAAGCTTAGACTCTCAGCTTTCCAACGGACCTAGAAACGACTTGCCACTCCTTATACGTTTGCCATAATCACGATTCACACACTCGCGACTTTTACTGCGATTTGCGATTTGGTTAAAAATCCAGCCACGTGTAACCATCAGCAGTCATTTCTTTCCTTGCTAAACATTTGTTTTCCTCTTAATCACCATCTCTGAATCATTGCTAAAGTGAGCCTGAACTCATCCCAAGTATCTCTCACGCACCCTGAACCTCCTAAAGGGAATTAAAAGCATTTTCAGCATATTTCTCACTTCATTGCCACCACATTCAAAGCACTTGGGCCTATGTTTTAAAACTCATACCGGTTTTCTCTAAGCTTCCTGGGGGGGAACTGAATTTCGTATTGTATTTGATTGCATTCCTGAGAACTGTATGCTCCTCTTTCCATCTACTTCCATGTCTTACATTGCATAGGGGAGGGGGATGAATTGCCAGAGAAAAAGTGATTATATTATCTTTTGCTCAAATCATCTCAAGTATTTCTGTACTGCATTTTATTCCTCATTGCTTTTCCCTTGAAATCATAAAAGTATTTTTGCTACTTGATCCATCCTATACTAACTCCTCATTGATTATAAAGAAGTGTGCTAGTGTCAGATTACCCATTGTTGATTAACATTATATTTATAAGGGCGATATCGATTATTAATTTATTATAAAAGCGTGGTATCTATATTTTGTCTTATTTCTCAAATAAACCTTTTAAACTTGCAAAACAGAACTACTTCTTGGCTCAGTGGGGTCAGGGGGATTCTAAGAGAGGGGTGTTATATAGGGGTAGTCATCCAGAACTCATGAACTGGACATAAAGATATATCAATAAGCGTTTCCATTCAGTATCCCAGACTAGGCATTGACTTAGCTGTAGTGTTGAATTGAATCTTCTTACAGATGCCTTTCCAACTGCCTTCACAAGCTGGGATGTCTGTATTCTAGACCATGTTGTCCTCTAAGGGTACACCATTAAATGCAGTTATAACTCTTTTGCAGATCTGCCCCAAGACACATTGTTTCTGACTTTCAGAGGTTGTCAACTGCAACCACCGAATAGCAACGCTCCATTCTGTAGGACTCAGTACCACCATTCCTTTCCCAAGCAGCCATATCATAGATGGTCGGCTCAGCAGGAAAGGCATGCAATGAGGCTAAGTGTGTGCTTGTGTCTCATTGATTCGCTGCTTGTTGTGAGAACCCCACGTGCCTCTGATGAACCACTGTACACTAGGAGTTACCACGGCATGTGGTAAATGTGACGCGAATGAGGCAGATAGAGGCAGGCTGAGGATCACCTCCTTTTTTTTAACAGTTTCCTACTGCATCAGCTCCATACATTCTGAGATAGACGAGATGAAACCCACAGAAAAGAATAGTGTCTTTCTGGTGGTTTTCCCACAACCGCCGCGTTCTGGAATAGATTCACGCAAAAACAAAGAGGTGATGGCTGGAAGGTTTAGACTGAATCTTGACCACTGGCATTGCTCGGGGCAACCCTCCAGACCATCGTTCTTCGCCTGCCAAGCCATTACAGAAGGGGAAAGACCATATGCAAATCAGGCTTGGCCCCACCCCAGAAGAGGAAGTCCAGCCCGAACTGCTAGGTCACATCCCTTCTGCACGAGACCACAAGCATCCCCAAACATGTTTCACCCTTGTTGGGGATCATCAGTGAGGAGTAGCTTGGGTCTCTAGGCCCAGCAGGCACGGGACCCACGTCTGGGCATACCCGTCCCACTCGGGGTGACAAAGCAAAAACAAAGAGGTGATGGCTGGTCTCGTGCAAAAGGGATGTGACCTAGCAGTTCCGGCTGGACTACCCCTTTGGGGGTGGGACCAAGCCTGATTTGCATATGTTTTTTCCCCTTTTGTAATGGCTTGGCAGGCGAGGAACGATGGTCTGGAGGGTTGCCCAGAGCAATGCCAGAGGTCAAGATTTATTCTAAACCTTCCAGCCATCAACTCTTTTGTTTTGCTGCTGGAATAGATTCACGGCATGCAACAAGGAGGGCTGGTGGAAAATTGGCACCACAGGTTTTCCTTCTTTGGTCAGGAAGCATGTATGTCTCTACTCCGGATCAACATTATGATACCTCAGAGAATCATGGGTCCAACTGACTTCACCAGCTGTTCTAGACGTGCTAAATATAAGGCAAAAGCCTTAGAAATCAATGTTAACGAAGGGAGACATGATTTCCATGACAGTTGCCATTACTAATTTACACCAGATGGGCACAGAAACTCATATACCCCCACATTAGACCTGATCCCTATCAACAGCACTTGTTTCAGGGCTATCAGTGGGAATCAGAATATTGATCGCGCCAGGTGACCTCCTGTTTTCCCTGCATACATTGGCAAACCCTCAAGTGACATTCCAGGCTCATGCTTCATTGCAGAGCTCTGCTGCATGGGGGAAATTGTTAGAAAATGGGGTGTACATAGGGAAATCCACAGACAAGGTTTTTCTGATGGTTTCTATCATGTCTACTACTATATGCATATGGGCACCGGTGGGAGTTCAGGTGGCGGGTTCTGCTAGGTACTGACTGTAAAGACTAGAGGGGGGTATCCGTACTCCTGCTCTCTATATGACAGAGTCAAAGCACAGAGCACCCCAGCCAAGGTTCTCTATTTGGTAAAACGTGGACGAGCAACCAAGGGTTAAGCTCTCAGGAAGTGATGCGGGCTAGTTCTTAAGTAGAGTGTAGTCCCCAAGCACCCACAAAGGAATGTCCACACACTATGGTAGTGATAACACAGTTCTTTAGATAAATAAGGTTTATCACAGTTAGCACTCTGGTTTTACTGTGCTGACAAACGCAAGCCTGGCGCCCAATGAACCTCAATGCTGACTATATGAGGATCAGATGCAGAGAGCGTAAGGTGTAGCGCAGGGATATGCCTCACAGCTCACCACTCACCTCCAATGATCACAGCAAAGCCCTCAAAGATGCTGTATCACCATGTTCCATGTACCATGTGTATGGGAGTCGGCAGGAGAGAGCACGGTACCTCACCTCCTTAAACCGCTCCGGGACTCCCCTCGCTGGATACGTGGTCACCGTCCCCGTCCTTTTGCCTCTCCGCCTCTTTCGCCTCTTTCGCCTATACAGCGGCTCCCGTAGGCGTGGGGGGACCGAGGACCACGCAGTGACTCCTCATGCAGTCACTTGTCTGCTGCCACGGGCTTCGGGAGCCCCCGTGGCGAAACCAGCCGCACCTCCGTCGCTCCACCGCCGCTCTTCGCTCCGTTAGAGGAAAGGACCCAGCGGCGTGGAGGGAACGTGTGTATTCGAGCAAGGAAATCGTGTCAAGCCGCACCTCGTATCGAGCTCAGCGTGTACAGTGCTGCGCTGCACTGCGTTGTGAGAGGCCGCTTCCGACACCTTCAGTTATATTTTATATAGTTATATAGTTAAGTTATATACACAATCACAATAACACACTTTTGGCAATATTATAATGGCAAATATATACAGGTCTACATGGTACCACTGTTAGCTATCGATTCCTTTGAAATGCATCAACTGCTAACAGTTCCAATGACATACGAATCAGATTGCAAGAGGAATCAACGATAGACCACAGAAAGAAAGCAAGTTAAATCAAGAAATGGCTGAACAGTCTATCCCACTACCATGAGACCGTTCTGTGTGAGGATCCCCCCGCCTGGGCAACCTGTAAATAAAGCGTATTGACAAGCCCCGTCCAGTTATGCTCAATATAGTCTTGATTCCTTCTAAAAAGATCTACGACCCCAATGTACCTGGTTTCATAGAGTTCTTCGATGAGTTGTCGACGGGCCCTTCTTGAGTGAACTCCCTTTAAGGCAGGAGCCACTGGTCATCGAGATTCCAAGTGAAGAAAAAGTGAACGCTGTTGTAGGGGAAGCAGCTTCGATCCTCGCGGTGCTCATTGATGAAAGCTTGTGAATGGCCTGTGAAGATGAGGTGTGCATATACCTCAACGACGATAGTTCATTGCCGCAAAGAGACAATGAAGAACTTTGGCCCAGCAAGGGCATTAAGTCGTTGGCGTGGTCTGATGTCGGCGATCAGGGCGTGACCACGGCTGGCTGTCGGATTTTCAGTGGATTCTTTGAGGTCTTCAGGTGGTGGGAAAACCATCAGCGGATTCTCCTCGGTCGTCCACAACCTTGACTTTCTCCAGCCGGACAAAGCGGTCGACAATGATGAGCAAGGGGGTCCTTGAATCAAATGTCTTAGGCAATGGAGCTTTGCGGCACTGGTCGTTGAGCAGCACAATGTCAAGTTGTTCCCGCTTTTGGGCAACACACTTTGACTGGCTTCCAGCTGCTATTACAAACCTGCAAACCCTGGTCAATGACAATGGACTTGGATGTCCGGGTGCTTCACTTCGGATTCCGCGGCGGTCCCCTTCTCCAGTCGGCAGCCTTTAGAGGGTCTGACTTCCAGGGAGCTTAGGCAAGGATCAGCTGGTGCATGATGGTCCCTCATAGCTCGGGAAGAGGTCTCCTGACCAGGTGCTCTCTTGGATCCATTTCTTGAAGGCACAGCAGCTTTCAGATTAAGTGGAAGGGAAACAGCAGTTAACCTTCTTCTTCGGGCTTGGCTTCGAGAGTAAGCATCCGTTTCGACTTTAACTTCTGAATGATTTCTGTCAGTGAGAGGTCCCCAGATATACTGTTTGGTCTTTCATTCACTCTGCTGGTTCACAGGCAACCTATCATTCAGAAGGGCATTCATGCAGGCAGGCAGCCAATTAGGCTCAAAGTGCGTTCAGGCCATTCTTCTCCATCCAGACACTCGCAACTCGGAATGTAGACTCGGACAAGCACCCAGCCATTCAGCACTCCACACTGCATTCATACTAGTTTGAGGCAGAGCTGTCTCAGTCATTGGGCCTCATTACGAGTTTGGCGGTAGCCGTGCCCTTAATAAGGGCACGGCTACCGCCAAACTCACTACCGGCACCAGCACCCGCGAATGGGCCATTACCGGCCCATTACGATTTAAATGGCTCGGTAATTGCCCATTCGTGGGTGCTGGAATGACCGTTTATAATGGTGCTGGTGCAATCACGAGTTCTGCTCACGGGTGCCACTCTGCACCCGCAAGCAGAACTGGTAATGTGGCGGTATGGTAACAACAGCGCCGGTAGCACTTCCGGCGCCGTTGTTGCATTTCCGCCACAATCGTAATGAGGCCAATTGTGTCAAACACCAGAAACCGGACACCCATAGCATTAAATGTGTATTTGTCACGCACACCATTCACCCAGGTCCCACCCCACGGGCGTACCCACAACATACAGTCATTGGGAAGGCTCCAGCCAGTCTGACCTGGACTTCCCCACAATACCATATATGGAACTTCCACCCAACAACCAGTCAGGGGAAGGGACAGAGTCAGGGCTTCCCGGGACTTTGGGAAAACAAGGTAACAGGCGATAGAAAGCAAGAGGCAACAGGGGGCATCTTGTCTCCTACCTGGAATCAACTGATTCCAATGGCAGGGCCGGGGTATCCCAAAATGGAGGATAATCATAGCACCTGTCACATTCAGCATGGATCTACCACCAGCCCATACCCTGCTCTGTGGGCCACACACAGGTGTCCAATAATATACACTAGGGGTACAAGGTTGTACCCCCACACATGGGTGCCATGAGGATATCCCAAGAGGCTGTTCACCAAATCAAAAAGAGGAAGAGCTGCACTGCCAGAAGTCCCACGTGGACTGTGAAAACATCTGTGCCATAATACCACCTGATAGTAAATGTTGGCCTAAGCACATTTGCATTGCACTGTAATATCACAATGAATTAACCTGAAATAAGCTGATTACATTGCCATTTTGATTTGTCCACTTATTGATCACTTCCTGCTTTCTGTTCCATGCTCAGATTATGTGTTTTTGGCTTTAACACGGAAGAGGCCGCTGTATGATCTTTGTGCTGCGTTATGGTGCTTTATGGAGCTGACATGGATAGGCATGTTGAAGCTGCTAAAGTGGATTGTTTATCCTACACCGAAGGACCTTGAAGCTAGGCAAGAGCTCTGCTAATCAGTGATTTAGGTTCCATCCTGTCCCAACAGTGCCTTCTCTGTTCAAGCAGTAAAATGGAATAATGAGCAGCTGGAGGTGCTCCTCCGCAGAAATCCTTATTTTCTCTCCTCTGAGAACTGACTGACCTTAAGCCCATTTGCATTACATGAAGGGGGGTTGGACGATGTGTCTGGGGCTGTGACCAACCAAATACATGTATGTACTTGTGAAATGTTCACTCTCTCTCGTTTCACAGTGTCTGCTTGCACACATTGTGGGGTGTTGAGAACCAAGTAGCTACTTGCTTAATAAATGCAAATGTAACTTTGACCTTGTGACTGGCGGATTTGTATTATGTGGTAGTATGCCTTGATTTTGATCTTTCAGGACTCCGGTGCAGAAAATAACACAGAACATATATGATAAAAGGACTACAGGACAAGGACATGGAGGCCCCGTCCCTCCAATGTATTTCCAGAATCACACTGACCTACCCTCCTTTCCCTATGTCTCTAATTCCCTTGGTGTTATCCATGTCAAAGACGCCCATGGCTTTTTCCTCAAAGCTTCCACAGCTCCACTTGTGGAGATGAGGAGCTGCCCCCTGTGACTGGGCATGCCCTGAATGTTCAGCAACAAGGCTGCAACGCTGCCCTTTACAAGCATTGCCAGTGCTTTGTTATACAGTGCAAGCTGTTGGGTTGGTCAACCACCACATTGACACTGGTGTGGAAGGCCTCCAATGGCTTGGCTCAAATGGCAGGATCTGGGAACCCCCTGATTGGCACTTGCGGGCATTGATATGACTCCTTGGCTGATAGATGGACAGATTATCTGTTTAATGGTACTAATAATACACACACAGACAATAATTAGTGCACTTATATCAAAAGCATTACGGTGTGAATCATAATGGGGCATCTATGGAAAATCCCTTTTGCAGCTCTTAAAAACATTGACTATAATTGACACAGAGTGGTCCACAAGTGTCTACTCAGGTCTGCCAGTGTGGAAGTTATTGATTGCTTAAAGTGTTGAAGATGATTCTGTCCTCCATTTGAGTCCTTTCTTGATATTCCATATTTCGGATGCCTCAAATAGGAAAAGAGGCAGTGATCTTGCCCCAATGCCCTGTGGAGCTCAAGGCACAATTACCACCATACAACTCATCCACATTAAGAAGAATTCAAGGGAAATTCCACACTTCAGGATCTAATGGGGAGAAATATTTGATTTCAGCATGCGTAAATCCACTCTTGCATCTACCTCTGAATGTAGAAGCTGAATGGGCATCATGCAATAATTTCTATCTGTGGAATATATTTACATTTCTAGTCTTTGATACATTAATGGCCCCAACAAGACAATCCCACAACACAACCTGGGACAAGAAACAGGCTATTTTCCATCTGAATATTGTGTTGTATTTAAAAAAGGAATCAAAAATCTTGTCTACAGAAAGAAAGAAAACACTTGCCTGCTGTTGTTTTACCTAAATTTACATTCAAAATGCACACGCACATCCATAATTATAAATCCATACATGAAAGACTATTCAAGACAAACGAATAAAATCCTCTCCAATATAAACATACAAATTGGCATGGTTGTTTGATTGAAAAAGACAAAAACATTCTTAGAATAAACTTTGAACCAGATCAACCCACTTAATTTTCTATGAAACTGACAAATGTTGGCATTAGAGAATAGTGTTGGCTCAGAGAATAGTATTGGCTCAACCTAGGGGTTTCTTATTTTAGGACTGATTCACTTCTAAAATGTTGGCCCCTTTATTTGGCACACTATTGATATTTAGGTTGTGCATATAAACAAGAATGCTTTGTGGGGTTGACTTGGTTACAATAATTCTAAAGATGCGGGTTCAGGATTTGTATGTCTGTCTAGAATGCTGGGGCAGTGATGCCTAACTCCCTTACTGTTCTTTAGGAATCAGGTCCAACCTCTCAACGCCCCAGTTCAATATGTTCATTAATGAATAGATTTCAATTACTTTATTGACAAAGGCAGACATGAAACACAAAGGCATCCACTTTTCAGTTTGTGATGCCTAAGTATTCCAGAGATCTCAAATTGCTGGAGAACAGAATTATTATGACGACTGTACCCAGGGTCTCAATTTTAATTATCAATCAAAACACCTACAGCTGTGAATGTAGGGCCTCTTTCACTGGCATAGCTTATAAACAGAGCACTCCAAAAATATATTTAATTACTATCTGGAATGTAATGAATTCCTGGGTCATTTGACTAAATGTTGAGGGTTTATTATGCTCACTTTTGGTTTGTCTTTCAAAGGTCCAGGGCAGGTAGGTACATCAACCAACTAATGGCATCACTCTCATATAAGCCATTGCTTCCAGTCTATTACCCTGCTCCCAAAACCCTCTTAATTGATCTGGATTTGCCTTGGGAAAGACCTTTCTATTCATCCCCATCTGGAAAAGGCATTCTTAGAGAGATTTTCCATCAGCTACATCCAGGTGAAGTCCAAATTAGCTTTTCCCCTATCAGACCGGCTCTGTTCCTTTTCTACGTTCCTAATCTTTTCCTCGCTTTGTATGTGTTGGAGTTAAATACCCAACAAACTTCACACATGAAGCATCATTTAAAGCAGCAGTTTTGGGTTAGACAGAGACTTTGAAAGGTTCTCTTCACTTACACCCACTCGGATCCTCCTCTTTGATTCAATTGGTCCATTAAATTCTCTGTGTCATAGGGGCATGGTTTATCTATGAGCTAACTCTCATTTTCCCCTAGTAAATGTGAAATCAAAATTCAACTGAAATTTCTGTTTCCCTTATAACTCCTGGTATGGACTATACAATTATTAAGAATTATAAATTCAGATTCACAAGTATAATCTGCATCTGGAGAAACCCTTTGTATTTTCGTGGCTGTATGCATACCAGAATAGTTAAGATATGCTGAATGATTAATACTTCATACATTTGAATATATCGTTTTTAAATACAGTTCCCCTTGTTCTGCTGAATTTAGATCTGTTTTTCTTTTTCATTTGGACAAGAGTGCATGTGAATACCAAATCAGTGTTTTCCCTATCATAGGTCCTGCAATTAATGTCTGCTTGCATCTAGGTACCACATTTATACCTCACTGCATCTAGCTAGACCCTGCATTTTATGTCTGACCCCATCTAGCATCTGCATTTATGGTCACATTGCATCTAGTCCCTGTATTAATGTATGATTGAATTAAGGACATTCAGTTAATATCTGATTGACTTTAAGGACTGAATTAAATGTCTGACTGCATCAAATCCCTTGAATGTAATATATGATTGCATCTGGGCCCAGCATTTATGTCTGATTGCATCTAGGCCCAACATTTAGGTCTGATTGCATCAATGTGCTGCAATTAATGTCTGTTCTTACCTACCACCTGCATTACATGTCTGACTGCAAACTTCAGCTGTTGCCAACCTTGTCATCATGGCAGTGTCTATCTGCATTCTTACTTAGTGAGTTTCAAAATGTTTTGCCCATCCTTGTATTCTGATCACCAAAGGCCCTGTGCTCTTCATTTGTACCCTGGATAACTGCATCTTAATTGTTTTTTCTTCATAGATCTCCACCCGGCTTCTCCCTTCTCACCTACAAGCATACTGCCCTGAACACCTTTAATGTTGCTACCCTCCCTCTCTCTATCATTCTCACATTCCCTTACAACAGACCCTTTGCTTATTCAACTTACCTTGTTCTGTATGCTCCACGCCTTCATCTAGTGCATTGCCAACCATTGCCCCACCCACAGAAGGCCTGCTCGTCACTCTACTCTATCAAATCCTATCTGCCCTCCCACCTCCCTCTATTTACTCCCCCTCTTCCCCTCCTTTTTCTTCTAATACTCTCACACTGGTTCTCTGTGATGCCTAGTCAATCTGCAAAAAGACCCCCTTTATCTGATCACTTTTACATACACAACCTCCCTCTGGCAGCTTTTGGTACCACTGAGACTTGGATCACTCCCCTTGACTCAGTGACCTGGTGGCAATGCACACCAATTCTTCCACCTTCTTCACTCACCCGGCTCTTCCAAAAGAGCTGGGGGTATTGTCCCAATTATTTACAAGGTTAACCTCTCTGTTAACTGTCTTTCTACCACTCGCTTTCAAATTCACCACCACTCAACATCTCCCACCTGCCCAGGACACCATTGTCCTCATTTATGGTCCCCCAAGCCATCATAACTCCTTTTTCACTGACTTGATCTTCTCCTTGATTCCCTGTCCATTGAGACCTTTATAATACTCAAGGGCACCTTTAACCTTCCCAACATCACTCCACCCTCCAACTTGAACTCAACTCTCTCGTCTCTCACCACTGCCTTGATTCCCTTCAAAATCTATCCACACAATCCGAAAGTCAACTCTCTTGAAATTGACTTCTCCTCCTCTCGCCCATCTCCAACCTTACTGTTGATCGCTCTCTATCAGACCACTGTGCCTTCAATTCAGTATCTCTGGCCCCCTAACTTGCTGCCTCTCAGATTCCAGTGATCTCCAATCAGAAATTCAAACTGGACACCCTAGCTCCTTATCTAGCCCTGCTCTCTCCTCTCCCTCCACTTATTTGAACAGAACTTCTCCGGCTTTAATCTGGCTTTCCATCCATTTTCCCTCTGGCACCTTCATCCCTTCTCAGACATGCCCCCAACCCTTGATTAGCCTGCAGTTCTGAGACCTCCTCAAAGAAAAAAAACATGTCAGCTTCTTAAATGGCTCAAAAGCTGCCCCCTTCCACATAGCTACATAAACCCCCCTCTCCTCTTTACCACAGTGTTGACCAAAGCCCGGCCTTAGGCATGAGTGACCTGGGTGGTCGTGTAGAGTGCCAAACTCATGCTATTTACAAAGGGTGCAATGGCTGCCACTACGCCATCATGCAGAAGCCTTTGAAAAGCTCCCTTGTGCTGGTGGGGTGGAAGGTGCAGTGCCCTTTGTAACATCAAGGCTCTCCCATGCTTGCACAGCAGAGGTGCCCTATGTAAGTGGAAAGCTCCTCCCCCACTGTTTGGGACCTTTTTATTTATGTAGGATGCCACTCCTGCATCAGCATGCGGCAGCATTGAGCATCTTCCCCACGGTGATACAAGCGCAAGAGGAGGAGCATTTCTCCTACACAGGGGGCTGCCATTATTGAACGAGTACTGCAGTACAAAACGACGTCTTTAAATTTAATAAACAATTCTACCTGCAGATTAAAGGAACTGCAATGGGTGCAGTATGCATCCCTTGTCTAGCGCTCCTTTACATTGCCTCCTTTGAGGATGAATTTGTCTATTCACAAACCAACCCTTTCCGCCAAAATATATCCATGTGGAAACGTTACATCAATGATGTTCTGTTTATTTGGCAATGGTAAGGGTGATAGCCTACATTATTTTCTCAACTGGCTGAATAACTGCAATCCTCAAATAAATTTCAATATGGAATACGATGTACTAAAGGTCAATATCCTTGACTTGTGTCTGATGAATGTTGACAACGCAATAAAATGCACTTTGTTCAGAAAACCAACTGGACCATGATTTTCTTTATCATGATCTTTTACTTTGGACCGTCGGTTATAGCACTCTTCCACTTTTAATACCCTTTTTGCACCCAGGGACACGTATCTTTCATGCACATCATGTTTAAATGTGACTGTCTGAGTTCCATTAAATTGCATCGTGAAACCTAGGCCTTTCTCTCTCTATTCAGGATTCTCAAACTTAGATGTGTCTTCCTTCATGTCTTAAAATGTGCATTTTGTGATCTCTTTAATCCCGAGTGTCGCCTTGTCCCGTTGCTCAAGTTGCTTGCCTATCGCTGTCCTTTCTAGTGTCTCCCCCTTTCCCTTCCACCTCTCCCACTTATTCTATGATGCTCTCTGTCTCTCCTATCTTTTCCAACCACTTATCTATTGACTATCCTGCTCTCCTCACCAAATCCGGTATGAAGAAGTTTAAAAAGGACATCCTGGTCTCCAACCCAGGCCTCCCTATCGCTGACACCTACACCAGTGCCTCCTCCAAGGAAACTCTCACCGACATCCTCTTTGTCGTTCCTTCACCAGACCTATGGACCCTTCATATGGTCTCTGTCCTCTCTCCTTTCTCTTCCCCTCCCATTAATGGTGGCACCCGGTGGGACGCCCTCCTGGCCTCCTTCCATTCCTCTAAGGTCATCATTAATGTTTACTCTAATGGGACCGTCTTGGTCCAAAGCCCTCAGGCTAACCTTCACCTCTTTGATAGACGCTTCCCGTACCTCATCAACTTCTTTTCTTCTCCTGCTGTCCCCTCTCCCCTTTCCATGACTACCTTGCCTCCCCCTTCTGCCTCCTCCTCGTCTACCTTGCCTTCTCCTTCCCTCTCTGCCCCCTATCAGGCTCCTTCTACACCTCTGAAGGGTGTACCTCTGATTTGTAACCCTCCCCAGAAGTCCTTCAAGGATAGCAACAGTCTCCATATTGCCACTCTAAACTCTCACTCTGCTGTCAAACACTCCTCTGATATCTGCTGCCTTCTTGCAGAACTTGGCCTTGATGTCCTTGGTCTCACTGAGACATGGTTCACGGCCTGCTCTATCACTAGCTTTGACATGGTCCTACCTGATGGCTACAAGATAGTCTATGCACCCAGGTGCAACCGCGCTGGTGGGTGTGTAGCCCTGATCTTCCCCAAGTGGATTCCTGCCTCTGTCACACCTACGCAGGCCTACTCCACTTTTCAATGCCTCATCTGCAGGCCCTCTCTCTCCCTTAGTCATTCCCTTACTGTGGCTACCATCTATCGACCACCTGGTCAGATCTCCTCCTTCCTCTGTGAGTAGGCGGACCGCTCCTTCTCACTCCTGCCCTCAACCATTCAACTCCTCCTTCTTGGGGACTTCAACATCCACCTGGCTGCCTCCTGTCCTTCCTCTGTACTCTCTTGTGACCTCTGCGACTCTCTCTCACTTACTATCCTCCCCTCTGGCCCAACGCACTCTGCAGGGCCCACTCTGGATGTTGTGATCGCCTCAGACCTTCCCCTCTCTGTTCCTCTCTCCACTCCTCTCTCCTGGAGTGATCACTGTCTCCTCTCCTCCCACTTCACCCTCCCTTCCCCTCAGGCAAAGCCACTTCCATCACTGCCACCCACCTTCTCGGTCATCCGACCCATGAAGCGCGTGTCAGTTGAGGCTTTTGCCGCTACCTTCTCACCCACCCCTGCCCGTTGGCTGACTCTCACCCTGACACAGCCCTCTCCACACTCCACTCTGCTATATCTGATATTCTTTATGTTCTTGCCCATGTCATGAGGATCTGCTTGAAGCCCAAAGCCAAGTGCAACTCCTGGAACGACTCTGACCTAGTCACCCTCAAACGCAAGTGCAGGGTGGCTGAGAGGAAATGGCGTGCTTCCGGTACATCCACTGACAAACTGGCCTGCCCCCTGCTCCAAAGGTAATACCGGCTCTCTGTCCTCACCAAGAAGAGAGCTCACATCCAAGCCTGCATCTCTGCGGCATCTAACATATCGGCCAAACTCTTTAAAATCTGCAAGGAACTGGCCAATCCTGCTGCAGTCTCTACATCTACTGTCCTTTCCCAGGCCCTCTGCAAGGCACTGGCTTCTCATTTCAGCTCTAAAACTCAAGACATCCTGTTCTCTCTCTCCTCCTCTCCCCCTCCTCCCTTTATTCCCAGCTACTCCTCTGGCCCTTCTTCAGCCACCTCTCCTCCCTCCTTCTCTGCCTTTCCACTGTTCTCCCCAGATGAGGTTTCTAGACAAGTTTGATCTATGAAAGTCTTGTCAAAACAGGTTCATGCCTGTTCCTCCAAAACCATCAAGGACCACATTGACTCCTTGCTCCTGCTCTGGCCAACTTCAGCAACCACTCCTTCACGACTGGAGTCTTCCCATCCCCCCTGAAGCACTCCCTTGTGCACTCTCTTCTTAAGAAACCCTCTGCCGAACCATCCTTCCCGGCTAACTATCACCTAATCTCACTGAAGAGAATGGCTTTGGAAAACGTTGCTCTGAAGGGCGACACCTCACAATCCCTTGCATAAATATCAGCATTGGATTGGCTATATAATGATGTGTCTTCAAGCATAGGGTAAGATCAAGGATGTCGCAGGTCACTGTATCCAGACAGTAATAAAGCCTAACCGTCACCATAAACAGTGTACACTATCACCTAATCTCCATCACCCCTTTCCTACGAAAACTGCAAAAGTTGGCCATCTCCCAGCTCAATCTTCACACTGAATCTGGTGGTTGTCTCCATGATTGTCAGTCTGGCGTCAGAGCTGCCAGCAGCAGGGAAACTGCTCTCCTGAACCTCTGTGAAGACCTGCTCTCCAACCTTGATTCCAACACCCCATGTGTCCTCATCTTACTTGATCTTTCTTCTGCCTTTGACACGGTCAATAATGCCATCTTTCTAACCGTCTCTGTGACAACTTGGGTATCACCGGTCAGGCCCTGGCCTGGCTGACTTCTTTCCTCTCTGACTGACCCTCCCAGGTTCAACTTGGGTCCTTCCTCTCCTCTATCTCTGTCTCTACCTGTGGTGTTCCCCAGGGATCTAACCTCTCTCCCTGGCTGTTCAACCAATACCTGGCACTTATTTCCCACCGCATTGCTGCGCTGTGCTCCAACTTTCAATGCTATGCAGATGACACTCCGCTCATTTTCAGCCTACCTTCAGCCTCCTCTTCTCCCTCTCTCATCTCCGACAGTCTTTTCGCTATCCAGGAGTGGTGTGCTGCCAATGATCTCTGCCTTAATGCCAGTAAGAATGAGATTCTCCTCATCGGCACACCCGCTCCCTCCTTTCCTGTCACTCTCTGGCCGGCCTCACATGGCCCTCTTCCTGCTCCCAGCTGCGAGGCTAAAAACCTTGGGTCATCTTCGACTCCACACTCTCCTTCTGTCCCTACATCTCTGACATCTCTAAGAAGTCACACTACCAGCTTCACCTCCTCAGCGGTATTCTTCCCTTCCTCTCCTTCCCCCAGAAGCTCACTGTCTCCATAGCTCTGGTTCTCTCTAGGCTGGACTATTGCAACAGCCTCTTTATAAATCTGCCTGCTTCTACTCTCTGCCCTCTGCAACTTATCCAGAACAGGACTGCGAGACATGGCCTTGGCCTCAAGCCCAGGGATCGTATCTCTCCATGACTGAAATCTCTGTACTGGCTCCCTAGTGGCTGTGAGGATTAAGTTCAAAAACCTCTGCATCATTCACAAGGCTTTCTTGGGCCTGAGGCCTCAATACCTTCAACTCTCTCTTCCTAAATATTTACCTTCTTGAGCTCTTCATTCATCCGCCTCCAACTCCCTCAGGGTCAGGCTCTTCTCCAAGCTACTAGTTGGTGGTAGATCTCTTTCTTCGGTCTGGGGCCTTCCTCTGGAACAGCCTCCCTGCCTCCCTTAAACTTGAGGAGAACCATCTCCGGTTCCGGAAGCACCTCAAAACCTTTCTCTTTGCTTCTGCTTTTTCTCCTCCTCTCCTCTGCTGACTTCCTAGCTGTAACCGGAACTGCACTGGCTACCTCTTGGCTGTAACCGGAACTGCACTGGCTACCTTGACACCCTCTAATCTCGGGCCCAGGTCCTTCCCCCCGCCAGCGTCACTCACCTGCACTGCCCACCTGGCAACCCCTGCACCACCCTTTGATCTCGGGCCCAGGTACTTCCTGCGCCAGCATCACTCACCTGCACTGCCCACCTCGCAACCCCGCACTTGGGGACTGTTCTGTATCCCTACAGTCCCCCTACCAGCCTTGACACTTGATGCCTGCACTTACCCATGCACTTGCCACATGCTGGTCGTTTACTTACTTATTGTTATCATCTTCCCATGTACTGCACTTGCCACTTGCTGACCGTGTATTTACTTATTATCATCTTTCCCATGTACTGCACTGTCCCAGCCCCCTTCCCATGCACTTGCGCGATCTGGGGCTTTCTGTAAATACAAACGTATATCACTCCTCCACAATACCCCCGAAGAGAATGTTAACAAATGAAGATGCAGAAAATGTTAAACGCCGACGTAATAAGGCTCAACGTATTCAGACAAATATGACTGAGCAACAAAGGGAAAGTCAACATGAAAACAGTCAACATGAAAAGAATACTGCAAGTGAACGAAAAATAGGGCCAATATGATAGCTTGGGAAACAGCTCTCCAACGGGACATGCAACCATCACGTTCTGCAGCCCGTAGAATAAATATTGCAGCTGTAGAAAGAGCCCTTGAAAGGGAAAACAATTGTAAACGCAACAGAAATGTTCCCGGCAACATCACCAATCAAGAAAACGCCGCTCAATGGAAGTTTTACAAAACAATGATGGGAAAATTCCATCCAACACAACTTTGACCTGTGTACACAGCCTTTTCCACTAGTGTTTGTTATAATTGGATAATGCCACATTATACAAACAGCTGTTGTTATTTCAAAATAAAATTCATCGTGAGTGAACAAGTCACTATTTTTTTAGCTGTTGATACCTGTGAAGTCTAATTATGCTACAAATTAACCCCTTGACGTTTTTGACTATTTTTTTCCCCAGTTGCCGAGTGCGTAGGGATATAGTTAACGGTAAGCAGTGCTTTCTATCCAATATTGATTGGTGCGTTGGTGTAAATCCATCATGGTCATCAGGGCCTATCCCGGGTTTCCGTTTCCATTGTGTTTTACTATTAGGGAGAATTCTCAGAAATGTGCTAATTCCTCTCTACCTTAGAGACGCCCAGCACATTTGCTGGACTCTAGGAATTTTTAATGTTCAACCTGAAGAGAGTGAGACCTTTTTCCCACTCTCTCATGTATTTTTCCTGTGTGCATTTTTTGTGACTTAACACTATGTTTCTATTTTGGTTTTGGTGTCTGACAAACTCCATAGGCATCATCTTTGCATTATGAAACACAACACCTTCAGTGCAGTGGCACAGGGAAGTCTCTTAGATTTCCCAGAGGTTAAAATACCTTCTCTTGGATAAACTACTGTTTCCAAGAGCAGTAAAGTGAAATTGACTTTACTCACATGTGTAACTTTCTAGACCTAGTACACACTATCTTACCATAAGGTGCTGGAGGTGTTACTTAGTATCCCCTTTGTCTAGTTTCTCATTTAACATTTTTATGTAACCCTTCTACAATTAAGGGCTGGTGGCAGTGGTTTAATTTTTACTACCATTGTATGTTTTTACCGCGGGCTGCATTCGCAGCTACAGTAAAGCACCCATGGGTGCCCAGTTTGTCAAAACGGCCACAGTCTTCTTTTTTCACCATTTCATGTTGGAAAGGTCCTTCATGAGATTTACTGTGCGTGCCAAACCAGGTTTGGTCCCTTTGTTCACTTTGTCTTTGCTGGGATTCATGAGTAAATCCCACCTCCGGCTACCTGTGCTTAATCCCCTCGGTTACAGCAATGCACCATAGGTGAGTGGCTGGCTGGCTATCCAGCAAGGACAGCCACCCTGCTGTGTGATTGACAGCTAGGCTGGAATGAATGGTTTGCCCGGTGAAGCCCTGCTGCTGTGCTGAAGCTCCAAATTCGCCTCGACTAGAGAAGACCTGCAAGGACGACTTCTTCCCTTGAGTTGGTGGGACCAATCAACTTCAAAGTGAACTCGTTTGGACATCCTCTCTGAGCTGGCTATACTTCCACTGCTGCTGCAGCTGGAACTGAGGTGCCAGGGAGAAGAACACCAAACAGAGTGCATCACTTTTAAGATGGACCTGAGCTGCTGGAAGATCCTCTGGACTCCCAGTAAACAGGACTGACTGAGCCTGAGCCACCTCAACAGAGTGCTGGACCCCAGATGCGGGGAACATCCAGAGTGATATCCGTGAGAGCGCAGTGGTGCTACTTGCTGAGAAACGAGGAACTGGAACCGCGAAGTGACTCTGAATAGAAGTTGGTCCTTTTCTCCCGCTGACCATCCCGTTGTGTTGTAGGAGTCCCCAGAAGTCCTCCCTCTTGTCCCCACGACTGAGGCCCAGGAACAACAGGATCTACAGAGCCACACAGTAACAGAAGCCAGGTAAAGCCATTTCTTCTAACCAAAGGTACTGTACAGTCTAAGAGAATTTACCTCTTCTCTTGTAGCCTTACTTGATCTCAGTTGAGACTTGTCTTGGTTACCTCTGTAGAGTTGCTTGTGACTCTACTTGATTCTACTTTTTCTACAAAGACTTCTAAAACATTATGCAAGAGTTTTACTTACCTGCAAGAAGTGTTTCATCTCACCTAGACTTTTGCCCAATTGGCATTGGCTGGCCTAGTTTCCTGAATGACTCTTCCCTCCTCTGCGTGTGCCTTACCTTCCCTCCAGGAAGGGGTTAATTTACTTTGCATTGGGGGTTCAAAAGTACTTACCTGCTTCAGAATATATGTGTGATCTCTTGTTTTATTCTGAAATCTCTTTACTTTAAGAATCATCTCAGTAATGATCTAAATGTACCAGTGATATATTAATGTCCACAGTGTCCTAGCTATTTAAGTCACCTGAGGGTGTAGGAAGTGTGTGTGCCATCCCCAATATGTATTTGCTGATTTAGAGAAACTTAGAGTGTGTATTTTGGAGTGTTTTAGTGTTACTATTATATTGCCCCTTCTGAAGAAGGCTTATTCAAACTGACTGTTAAATAAATTAGTAATTGTTTAATCAAGAAACCTTGAGTGTAAGCGTTTATTTGGATACTTGTCACTGTGAATCTCTGTGTAACTCCCCTAATGCTCACATTGGCCCCTCTTGCGATAAGCCTGGCTGCTCAGCCACGCTACCAACCTGTGTAGTACAGACTTATGCAAAAGGTTGGGTTCCTATTGCCAGGAGGTCAAGGTTGTTGTAGTGCACCCAAATGGTACTGCACCAAATCTTGCCTAACATTTACTCTTTAATTCTGCATTAAAATAAATGTGAGTGGAGACGCAGATACATTTTTTCCACACAGAGCGGATGGGGAAGACGGATATGGTGCTAACACACCGCTAGTAAATTCGCACATGCCCCATGGTTCGAAATTCACTGGCAGAGACCTCAAAATAAGCCCCACTGTGGTAGATGTGTCTTTAAAAAGAAAGAAAAAAACAATTGAACAGGAGTTGCAAAAAAACTGCTAACGGGTTTGTGATTTGTGCCATCACTTAGAACCCACTCAGCCGTTTGCACCCCACGCTGTAAATTGCAGAACCGTATTCGCTCTTTGACTGCCTTATTAAGTCCAGGGCAAAGAATAGAGTTTATTTAATTTATAAACCCGGTTGCAACATACATTTCATTCTGACACGGGGGAATTATGCGTCCATTTGATAGAGAAGTCCTTGCTGCCAGAAGCGAGATTTATTTGGGCGCGCAGAATCTCCATGTATCCCCGGCTGCCTCGGCAGAGCAGACGTGACGTTCCGCGCCGCATTCACAGACGGTGCTGTTATTTCGGCGCGCGGCTATTGTTCCCTTTTCCTTTGTCCTCGCAAGCTGCCAGATTTATACTATATAATGATATGAAGTGACGCCCATAATTGCATTTAAATGTGACCTGGGATACACTCTTAGCCTAACGTGCGGGTAATTCGCCTCGTATGCATTACAGCCGCTCACAGCTATGCGGCTGGCATGGGAGCTGCAGACGGCTCCTAGAAGCAGTGCACTCTCCCAGAGTGCGCCCGACGCTGACTTCCAGGGACGCGGGTAATTAATAGCGGTGTATACCCCCGAGACCGGCTCTTACAGACCAATAAAAACGGAGAGGGTAAACCTGTCCCCGCAGTGCCATCGGGACTGCTGTGCTCTAGCCATGGCGAGGAATTAGTGTCCACATTGTTGTGTTAAGTGGCAGCCGGGAGAGAAAAACATCACCCGCCATTAATCAGCGAACACAGACAGGCATTGCCTAGTCTTTCAGGTGGAGGCGAACTAGAAAGACCCGGATGTGTCTCTCTGCCACGCGTCATTTCACTGCAGTCCAAACAGGGCAATGCTAATGTTGATAAATGATGGCGCTTTTTCAATATGACCGGCTGATGGGTCGCGTTTAAATGCCGGCATGTTGTTTACCTCATTCATGAAGAGTGTATTTCTGTTATCACCTGAGAATGCACACCCGAGACTGGTCTGACCACATGCTATATATTAGGACTTGCTTTATATGCAAAGCAGGCGTGCTCTGGGAACAGCAGCACCGCCAGTCGGAACCTTCCCTTCCTTGGCTGTGCCTGGCTTTAAGAACCGCATCTGAATCTAAACCTGCTTGTTTGCTGATGTAAAGTTGGGGCACCCAGGCTTGGACTGCCCCACAGAGCAATATAGTGCCTGAAGCATTGGCATTACACAAAATGCGAGGGCCCCCCAAAAGCCCTGCTTAGGGGCCTCCCCCCAATGTCCTGAAACAAGGGCAGCGCTACTGTGTTCAAAACCACCTATGCCACCATGCATGCGCATTACGCATAGGGATCATCCTGAGCGCAGCACTAGGTGAAAGATGTACCTTTTTTAATCAAACTATTTTACACCGAGCTTAGAAACAAGGGGGTTGGCCTGGCCCCTGGTGCCCAAACATACCAACCACCACTATATGCATGCTAGTAGGGGAGGCTGCTTTAGGTGCCGGAAGTTGGATAGTGTTCGAGGGGGCACTGGCATTGTAAAAACGATTCAAGGTCAGATGTAGCAAGTGAATATTTTTAGTGGAGCGGCATTAACATCTCCCACCAATGAATGCAAGCGGCTGAGTATAGCGATGGAGGTGAGGAGTGCGGGGGTGGGGGAGGGGATTCCTCCCAAGAAAATGTTTACAGTCATATTTTGAAATGGTGCATTTTACAGTAAAGTGTTTGAAACAATTGGGTAAAAAGCCATACTATCGACAATTTGCTCTCTAGGATAAGACACGAAAAAATCCAGTCACTGCAATTGCACCAACAGTGCACAAGAGCATTTTACAAAATGTTCATGATGCTTGTGTCCACAACATATGCCAGCATAGCCACTGTAAATCACTTTCATGAACCTGTGGCCACAATTCATGCGAGTAACTGCCACTATTTATCAGTTTTGTGAAGTGGCAGCCACAACCTATGCCAGTAATGGTCACTCTAAATAACTTTTGGGAAGTGGCAGCCACAATCCATGCTGATAATTGTCATTGCAAATCCCTTTCATAAAGCTGCGTTCTCATGGCCCAAGGCCTAAAAGATAATGTGTGTGGTGTCATTAACATACACGATGGGAAGTGACATCACAAGAAGTGAGCATATCTTAAAGTGAAATATCTGAGGATGATTCAAGTGGTCTTTCCTAATCGAAGGATGTGCACTGGACAAAGGAGCCTTTGCCATTCATAAAATTAATCAACACCACCTGATAAATTACCCATAAGTGATTTTCTAATAGCATTGCTGGCAAATCCAAAAAGGCATTCACCTTTTCAAGCCAAGCAGTATTTAATAGTTTCATCAAAGCATAATTTCAATATGAGCCATTTCACAGTATTTTCAATATAACCTCATAGGCGTGTGAGTGTGTAAGTTTCTGGCTAGGGAACCTGAATAAGCTCCAAAAAGTTCATTTAAATTGAAATGTGCTTGCTTTTCCTTTCTTTACTCCAGGCTTCAATAACATCACCTTAAATCTCTTTGACCACATTTGATGCCAGTCCAGTGAATGTATCACTTTCATGAAGCTGCAGCCACAATCTGTGCCAACATAGTGCCTGTTAATCACTTTCATGAAGCTGCAGACTCAATCTTCCAGGCCTACATTTATAAATAGGTGGGCATCAACAAGAGCTTGTGAATGGCATGGTGTCTTCTGATACATCTCCCCAGCTTGTATACATCTTTTTTAAATGTGTTATTGTGTCAGAAATGCACAGTGAAATGTATTACAGTCTAAGTGCACATTTCTGCGGTATGAGAGTGCATATATGACAGACTACAAACTGAAGTCAGTGCCAGGGAGTCAAATGCTTCTCTTTAAAAGCACATTTTAGAGATAAGTCCTGTCTATAGACCTCATTGTAGCACTTGACCTTACTAAGCCCATAGTCCTTTACTAGACTAGATGTTTCTGGTAATAGAGACTGATTTAGAGACAATATTTGTAGGCCCACCAAAGTTAATCGACACCAGTATGTGTACATGATGGTCAATGTGGGAAGATAGCTCTGTACTGAGAGTTTACAAACCAGTATTTCAAAATGTCCATAGAATGTGAGAGTCCCCTCTGCTTAGAGCAAACAAGGCCAAATAACCTTTTCTTTGGGGTGGACCTCACAATTTAGGGACAAGGGGACTTGATTGGGTGAGAGTGCAAAGATGTATGGGCCAGATGTGCTTCTATGATAGAATAGAGGTAGAGGTAGTTAAAGGTAGAATAGACCGTTCAGTAGCTGAGCTGAGTTTAAGGGAGCAGAGACTTGTGAGTTTCAGAATTCTGAAGGAGTGGGGACAGCCCCTGGGTGTTCACATTGAGAAATGTTGGGTTGAAAGAAGACCCCAACATAAAGTTCTGAGGAATAAAGGGGCTGTGAGCTGGTTCTTCTGGCAGAGAGGGAGTGCATAGCTTCAGGGGGCCGCTAGCATTGGTGTAATGGCTATGCATGGCACGAGGGGTCAGGAGGACTGGCATGGAATGAAGAAAGGGATGTGATGAGAGTATAGATGTGGTTTGAACGAGGTTATGGAAGAAAGAGAGGAGGTGGTGTGAGCCTCAAGAATTATGAGAAGAAAGGTCAAGGTGGTGTGGTTCAGCTGAAGAAGAGTTGGAAGAAGATGTGATGAACATTAGGTGTAGACAAACCCTGAAGAGGTGCCTATGTGGGCTGAAATGGATGACAAGAGGACTTGCAAGTCTAACTGATTGCAAGGTCTCTTGCAGCAGAAGTCTGCACCGGATGAGACCCTGGAGAACGTGTACCTGAAGGGGCAAATAGAGGACAACTGAAGCTATGGAAAGAAGAGCAGAGATGATGGGGTACTATGGATGGTGAGGACAAAGATGGATGGTTGTCAGAATGAAGGAGGATTAGAAACAGGTAAATATGGGTAATTTAATGTCATGTGGTGAAATGCGTGGAGATATTGTCAGTACGGGTGGGTTTCAAAATGTCTAAGGATGGTACAAGGAGTGGACATGAAGCTGCAGGCTCCCCCCGTAGTGCAAACGAGGGGACTGAAGTGAAAAGAACTGTGGACAATGAGGAGGTTATGCTAAATGGGATTGGAGGAATACGAGGCAAAGGCCCCTGTACAAAGGAGACTGTGGTGAAAATGGGGACTGAAGAAAAGGTGACTAGTGATCTGTAGATGGGGATTACAAAGCCACCATGAAGAAAAGGTTTTTTTTGGCGAGCTGAAAGCTTTTGCATACAGAGGTTCGGTGCAAGGAGAGGTTGTGTGAGGAAGGCAAGGAAGTGCCTAAGCTGCCAGTGACAATTGAGAAGCGGGCATCAGCATTTATAATTCAAACAGGTGCACTTGCTTTGCAGGTGTTTTCCAGAAATCTCATTTGCCCTGCTTGAATATGTGAATGTCATACTAATGTCATACTAACGGCATATATGAATTTTCAGGGAGTGACTGTGGTTGCAATGGATTGGTCTTACTAGGCCTGCTCCAGCTCCAGCTCCACCGAGTGTCCAGTTGGATGATCTGCCCTTTAAGAGGAATCCCATAGAAGGGCAGGGGGGTTTGGGGCCAGAGATTATGGCAGAGGTGACCCTCTTTAACCTACAACAAGGAGATATAAATCCAGCCATGCGGCAAGCTCAGATATGAATACAATAAATCCATGGAAGGACAGGCAGATATGCTTTGGAGGGGGGTCATGGGAGATGGCCAGGGTTTCCCAGAGAGGAATTGGCAGACATTCTTCTATTACAAGTAAGGCAGAGCTACTATTGAAGTGGCTGTAGCTACATACAGATCAGGAAGCAGACAGATTGCTTGTAGATGGTGTAAAAGAGGACGGGATATCCACCGACGGGCCCATAGGTCAGTGCTCACCCTCTAGTACTTATAAGACAAGATAGCTGCACCATGTGAGGGATAGGGGTGCAGTATTCACTTACTCCAACACAACTCAGTAATGAGGACTCAGTAATTTGGCAAAGGGAAGTCTGTTTAATGACAAGTACATCAAACAGGGAAGCAGTTGGAAATCAGCATCGTTGCGATCACCTGTCTCACTCCAACTTCCTCGAACTTCAGTTAAACAACAATTTTTATACACAAAACTCGTCATCATTGACATCTAATTCTAAAAAAGCTTGTCATGCAATATAATTGTTTAGGAAAGGTAACTTAAATATAGGTGTTATATCTGTATATGATAATGGATCAGGCAGATTGGATAACTCTTATCGGGTGGGCGTCTACACCCCTCCCTCTACATCACACGTGATAGAAGTCACTACAAGTACGACGTCTCATTGGTTCTATAATATATAGGACCCTAGATAACTTGGTCCATTGTGATTGGGCAGGTTACACCCCAGACATAAATTTCCACTTTTAATTAGCAGCATGCAGAATGGACACCCAGGTGCCTGGTGTCCCAAGTTTCACCCTGCCTCCCTTCCATCAATCAGAATCTTCGGGCTATGTGTCAATTAGTTGGCTGGGCATGGCCTCGAAACTGTAGCCTCTTATCTGTAGAAGTTATGGCACCCTTGGATCTGGGTGACATCAGACGTTGGTAATTCTTTGCGCCTGTCTTGGTCACATGTCTGTTCACCGTGAATCTGCTTCAGTTTCCAGCTTTTAGTGTATTTAATTCTGTTTTCGTCCTCGTCACCTGCATGGGCCTTCCTTATCTTGACCTTCACGGGGCAGGCTGGTATGCTCTGAAGTTTCGATTCCTGTTAGCTGACGCTCTCCTGCCCTTCTCTGGTTGACCTCGATTTCCCAGGCATGAGCTGCTCTTTGTTGAGTTTCGATTCCGCTCCTTCTCCTGGCTTTGGCTGGGATATGAAACCAGGCCTGTTAGGCCTCTGGCCGCCTGGGCATACTTCTGCTTTTACAAAATGGAGTCGCACTTGTATAGCGTGCCTAATTGAGGTAGATATATTTGGCGCTTGCTGCTCTATTCTTCTACTAAGCATTGCAAGCGGTATCGTTTTCTTAGCTTTTTGTGGTCCAAGCCTATTTACACGCGTTTAACTGGTTGGTTACTTCCATCTTGTCTCATAGCAACGATTCCTCAGGAAGTCACCATCCCAGAAAGGACCCGACAATTGTCCCTGCAAGTGAAGGTTAAAAAAGGACAAACATTGAAAAACCCTGATGCTTATATACATCTAAATGCTTCTCTACAACAGCAGGGGTTGGGGGTAATCCCAACACCATTAATCAACATAGAACATGACACCATTCCAATAGAGGTGGATAACAGCGATTTACAGAATATTACTCTAGCCGCAGGCACCATCATTGGAATGGCGGTTGATGACCGACATTTCTCCATTGATTTAGGAAATGAACTGTTAGGACAAATCCCCAATGACTGTTTTGACAGTGACAGTGATGACAATACAACACCAGACAGGATCTTCACCCGGCATGGGGGGAACTTCCTTGTGTACACTTCCTGCCCTTATGGTAAGGACTTGAGACTTCAGGAGGGATGAGGTGATTTTTCAGGTCCATGAAGGCTGCCTTTCCCACCTGAGGCCTCCAGTCCAAATCAGCACTCTGACCAGGGACTTCTCCGCCCAGCTGGAGGAGGCCGCTGAGATAGCCAAACCAGAAGTCTTTCCAGGCTTCAGGCAGATGGTGGAAGAGAGAGTCAACCTAGCTGTTGCCTGTGTGACTCTGGAACAGAAGCAAAAGTTGAAACAAGTTTTCTTGATTTTACAAGATCTCTTTGCGGTAGACTCATATGACTGTGGTCGCACCGACGTCCACACAACAACAATTCCCACGGACCCTGGCATGGCTCCAGTGTTTGTGAAGCAATATCGCTTGCCTCTCGCATCCTTGGAGTCCCTTACTGAAATAATTAAGAACCTTGAGTCCCGGGGAATAATCCGTCCAGTCCACAGCACCTTCAATAATCCGGTGCTGGGAATATTGAAGACAAACGGCCAGTGGAGACTCTGCGCCGACCTTAGGGAGCTCAACAAACGGGTCCATACTTCCCGATGGCCTCTGCCCTACATCGACCAAGGGCTGGCCCAGATCCAGGGGTCACAGGTATTCACTGCAATAGACCTGACCAATGGATACTGGACCGTGCCTGTCAGTAGGGAGGACCAATACAAACTGGCTTTTACCTTCGGGGGCCAGCAGTACACATGGACCCGGACTCCCTTCGGATACCTCAACTCCGGCAATGAATTCAACATTTTCCTACATAAGGCCATGCCCGACCTGGGTGCGAGGGGAAACCTGGCATATGTAGATGATGTCCTCATCAAAAGTTCATCTGTGGAGGAACACATAGCGGAGATCCGTTATGTTCTGACACAGTTGAGGGCCGCCGGAGCAAAACTTTCCTTTCAGAAAGCACAGTGGTGTAGAACCCGTGTTAATTTCTTGGGGCATGAGATTACTCCTCAGCGTCTCTGTCCCCAGCAAAAGAAAGTGGAAGCACTTCAGAAACTGAAGGATCCCACAACTCTGCGGGAACTAAGGAGCCTCCTTGGACTGACTAATTACAGCAGAAAGTTCATTGAAGGCTACGCAGAGATCACGAGACCCCTGATTCATCTCTTGAAGGGGGGGTCAAGTGGGAATGGGGTCCAGAACAATCCGAGGCAGTAAGACAACTCAAAAGAAGCCTCTCACAAGCGCCTTGCCTAGCTTACCCTGTCAGAAACAAGGAGTTCTTACTGGAGACAGGGTTCTCTAATACGTGCTTGACGGCAGTATTGTACCAAAAGCATGATAAGGTCAATAAAGTAATCTCCTATGCGAGCAAAACTTTATCCTCTGTGGAGGAAAAATTCAACGATTGTGAGAAGGCACTCCTGGCAACGGTATGGGCATTGAAGAATTACCGCCCGTATATCCAGGGGGAACATATCATGGTGGAGACTCCACACCAGCCTCTGCAATATCTCCAAAGTGACAGAATCCGGGCCGGAAATTTGAGTAATTCCCGAATTACTTCCTGGATTCTGTCACTGCAAGGCTTTCCTGTAGAGGTCAGATATGGCCAAAACAAGAAGAGTCCCCCCGCGCAAGTTCTGGCTGACTTGCATGATTGTGCAAGAGAAAACTGTCTTGAGGACGAAAGTCTAAAAATAAAGGACAACATGGAGGAATACCTTAATTCCCCACACAAAGCCTTTTAAGTAGACAAGTGTGAGGGAATGCCCACTGTCTATATGGATGGATGCTCTTACCATGTTGACAACAACGGGGAAAAGGAACTGGTGGCCTGAGTAGGGAATGCATGGGTAAAGGAGTTTCCTGAACCCTCCGCTGGGTACAAAATTGGTCCCCAAAGTAGTCTGGTGGCAGAATTGATGGCTGTGCATCAGGCCATCCTCACCGCTGGCCAACATCAACTCCACAAACTGGTCATAATCACAGATTCGGATTATGTACAGAACGGGTTCGTGGAGCACCTGGTTAACTGGAAAACCAGAGGCATGTTATGTGCTAATAACAAACCCCTGAAACATGGGAAGTTAATCCAAAATATTGATGATCTGGTCACATCAAATGGGATGACCATCTACTGGAAAAAGATCAAGGGTTATTCCAAAGTAGAGGGACCAGACAAAACTGGAAATGACTGAGCTGATCAGCTGGCCAAAACCGTGGCCATCCAAGGGGATCTAATAGAAATAGAGTCCCTGTTGGGGGAAATCCAGGTCACTGCTATCACTAGGTCCCAGACAAATGCTCACAATGATCTTTCAACTGCACAATGGAGTAAGGAGACCCCCGATGCTGATTTAATTACAGCTCAGAAGGGGGATCCAATAATTGGTAAGTTTTACCAACACATTGAGGACCATGAGAATTTTCTCCTGACGGATAGCGATTACATTGGGAAAGAGGACCTAAGAGTGTTGATGAAATGTCCAAAGATGTTCCGAATCCTAGACGGTTTGTTGGTAAGGAAATCCCAAGCTGGCCATGATCAGTGGGTGGTTCCTACCTCATTCCGAAGCCTGATGTTAAGTCACGCCCATGATGCGGCCACCGCCGGTCATAGGGGGTTTCACACAACACTGAAAATCTTAAGAGAGGTTGCATACTGGCCACACATGGGGCAGGACCTCGACCAATACTTGAAGGGATGTCTTGTGTGTGCACAATTTTAGCCATCATCCCTCACGCACTGTGCACTTCTCCAAAAGAGGGGGATGACACTGCTATGGTCAGATTTGCAAATCGACTTTTTAGGCCCTGTAATTCGCTCGTCTAGAGGAAACAAGTACATGTTGACCGTTACATGCTTGTTTACCAAGTGGGTGGAATGTCTCCCGGCCCCAAACTGCAAGGCAGAAACAGCAGCTGCCCTGATGATTAACCACATCTTTTCCCATTTTGGTCTACCTCAAAGGATTGAGTCAGACAGGGGTAGCCACTTCGCCAGTGAAGTAATGACAAAGATGTGGGAGTACTGGGGGTCAAAAGGAAGCTACATATTGCTTACAGGCCAGCTTCTTCTGGAGCAGTAGAGAGATACAACCAAACCATTGTGAGCATATTAAAAATGTTTGTGGCGGATTCTGGGCCAAGTTGGGATATCCAATTACCTCTGGTCCTAATGGCCATCAGATCTACCCCTTCATCTGCAACTAAAATGTCACCATTTGAGTTGATGACTGGACACAAGATGGTGCTTCCTCAGCATTTGCTCTACAGGACCCAGGAGCAGACACTGATAAATGCCTCCACAACTCATGAGTATGTGGAAAATTTAAGGAAACACCTCCAACATGCTTTTGCCTATGCTCAGCGGAATCTAGAAAGATCAGCTGATAGCATGAAAACCCACTGCGACCTGAAGACCACCAGGAAGGAATATACTGTGGGGGACCGGGTCTATCTATACAATTTCCAAAGGAACCAGGCCAAACAGCGAACATTTTTGCCTACATGGAAGGGACCGTTTGAAATAATAGACAATATCTCCCCTGTAGCGTATAAGATCTGTATCCCCAAAGGTAGTCTGACGGAATGGGAAGACAAGTGGGTACATATAAATCAGCTAAAGTGTTGCCATCCCAGGCACACTCTGCAACAACTGGAGGAATCCACTGGAATCCCAGAGGGGGCCGCTCCAGAGTAAGTCAGTTCAAACTCTAAAATATTCCACATATCAAAAATATAGTAACGTAATGCAAATGTTCCCTGTTATATGTTGTTTTTAAAATCAGACTGCGAAATGCATTCGGATTTATAAAATGTACCTGTTCGCCACACCATTAATAGTGGTGGAAAAACATCTAGGAATGTGTATTGCCGCTTTGCTTTATCATCCTAGGAGAGATGAAACCATGGAGACTGACCAACGTGGACGACCGGGGACCGGGAGCAGAGACCCGAGGGGCCCGGGATACCGCCCAATATTCCCATCAGGACCGGCGAGGAGAACCGATCGATCCAACTGGGTGGAGGAAAAGATGCTGAACCGTGCCATTGTCATGCCTGCATCATATGGATTGCTTCATACTCCAACCCGCTCCCGCTTACCGGCGCCTGTGGCCTTCAGGACGGTTAGACCGTTCTACACGTTGTGGAAACTATCTGGAAGGTGCCGTTAAAATCAGCGGTTACTATCATACTGTTTACCAATTTTCACTTCCTGGTTACTATCCCAGGTCACATGACCAATGCTTCGTCATCACGTTGGTCAGGCGTTTTGTCAGCTGACTCTATTTAGCTGTGCGAGTTCCGAGCACAGACGCTTCTGATTGCGTTTACGTACTGTAAAGTTCTGGAGACTTCCCCTGCTGTTATGAGCAGACGCTCCTGCTGTTCCTTCATCATCAGGGTGATTGTTTCCAGCAAATCTTCCATCTCGCCCTGATATTCCGCTCTGTTCCGTACAGAGTTTCTATTGGGTTGCCTGCACAGCCCAATCTAACTTTTCGCTCCCCGCGGAGCTTCCATTCCTGCCTTGGTTCCACCCACGGACTCTCGTCAACCTTCCGCTCCCTGCGGATCCTCCAGTCTGCCGTGTTCTACACGGACTCTCAACAATCTCCCGCTCCCGGCGGAGCCTCCAGTCTACCGCATTTCACATCGGACTCACACTTACCTCCCGCTCCCCGCGTAGCCTCCAGTCTGCCATTTCATCTACGTGGTTTCTATTAATCCTTCCTCTCCGAGTCTCATGGATTCTCACTGGGCCTCTCCCACGATTTCAACTTCATAGGATTCTTCAGTTTGGATCAAGGAACCAATTGCTCCAAGTGCACTGAACTTTGGACGCTTTCCGGGGTGCACCAACTCGGATCTAGTGTGACCTTCATTTCGTACGGGTTAGTCTCCTCACTTACCCTTCCTGTCGTTGTTTTCCTGGATTCCCTTCTCATCTCTGGACTCCCGCAAACTTCCTTGGACTTCATCAAACTTCCCCGAGACTTCTAGTTGGCTCATTGCAGGTTAGTGCATAATAGTTAGGTTTTATTCATTACCTCTCTTTCAAAATACCATTCTGATAGTTTTCTTGTCTCATCTGCAGCCTGGTGCTACTTGGTTCACTCTCACCCTTCCCTCTAATAACTCTCTCTGACTGCTGACTAAATCCGGTCAAAGAGTGGCATTAGTTAGAAGGTTTTTATTGACTGCACTACGTTCCACTTCGCTCTCCACCCAGTTGGGAAAAGACGCCAAGTGTATCCTTTGCTACAAGTTTGTATCCTTTTCGAAGAATCCAATACCTCGTAAAGTATATCCTGTGAATCTGAAATCTGTGTCATAAATCTGTGTCTTAACAGCCATCTACAGAATTGCAAGAAGATAACGCGGACATACCAGCGCAAGGGCTCAAAACCTCCTTTGCAAACGACTTCCCCTCGACTTGAATCAAAGCGCAGTTGGGGGGGGGGGATTTGTCAAGGGTTTTGACCCGTGTTGAATCAATAGACTGGGTAGATGTGGGGATGAGCTGTCGCTGCCCAGTATTCTATCCCAGAACAAACTAAATCAATAGACTGGGTGGATGTGAGGATGAGCTATCACCGCCCACATTCACGCCAGAATCCAGGAGAACTGCGCAGTTGGCACAAGACCACTCTAAATATTCAACCTTCTTGTGGGGGGTTCCACATAACCACTCCAATGTCAGGATGCCTATCAGAACAATAGCAAAAATCTCCTGTCAAATTCAAGACAACTCAAAAATGGATGCAGTACCGACAAATTCCCGAAGGCGGCCTAGCAGTCTAAACTCTGACAGGAGAACTGGCTGACAAAGGGACCTGAGTCAACAGGGACTTCAAAGCATGTTGGTTAATTGAAAATCTTAGCCACTTGCTGTTCCCAGAGGCCAAGAGGCTGGGAAACCTTAACACCTCAGAGATTCCCACACCAGGAGGCAGGATATCACATGACCATGTTGATTGATTGAGGAGAGACTTCCAGGCAGCCTGCTGGAGCCCACACAAAAGGCTCTTTCAGTTGAATGGGGTATGTTAATTTTGAATGTTTCCTGTGAACAGCCCTCTGCCAGCAAGGAGAGACATGTGATCACTGACCCACCCAGACGTCTGGAGGCGGACCCAAACACTTTGGGGAGTTGAATTGCAACAAATAGATATTTCATAGAAACAGTGATAACTTATTGTAACCAAATGACAGGAATGTACAACTTTGAGAGTCTTAGTATGGAAAATGCCCTCACGATTTGAGTCCAAACTCCGATTTGTACCATGTTCTGGGGCAAAACCCCGCTAATTATGAATATTGTAGATACTGTATTTGAGCTAGAGACATGGAAAGTTACTGGGATATATGTGGAAGGGAAATGTACCTTTGTATAATTTTTGATGAAAAACCAATGTTGCAAAACCCACTAAAATCGAAAATAAGTTGCCATTTTTGAATGCAAGCTCCTAGAAACGCCAGAATCGGGACAGGGACTATCTTTAGTAATATATGATGTGTGTATGTGATGTCAAACAACTGTGTACCTGGGAAATATGTATTTGGATCAGGAATAGATTTGTGTGCACATTGACCAGGGGAGTGTCATTTCTGCAGGTCATAAAAATGACATCACTCTGACACACTACCCCTTCCCAAATCAGGAACCAAAGAATCTATTGACCTATCAAATCAAGAGAGGGATAGGCTTAGTGATGCTAGCCTCTCCACCCACTTTTTAAAACACATAAAAAGAGACTGCTGGGACAGGTAGAGAGATTCAATTCCATTTGCTGCAGAGCATGCTGACCGACGACTTCACATCCAGAGATCCAACACTTAGACTTCCAAGCTAAACAGAGACTACAGAACTTTGAACCAAGAAGGCCCACTGTAAGCAAAAGTATTTGTCAGCAGGCCTCAAAATCTTTTGCAAACTATTCAACAGCCGGGCGAGCTGTTTGAATTCTTTGCCAAGAACTTTTGCCAGAACCACAGACCAGACCCAGACCGCTGTGAGCAGAACCAGAGATCCGGATCGCTGTGAGCAGAACCGGTGCCTGAATGACCCGCCGAGCAGAGAGAACCGCCGCTGGACGTGTTGACCAGATCCGTGACGAGGCCCACTGATTTCAAAATTAGGAGTGAGTATCCGCCAGAACTGTGCAGAACCCAATCTCTTAGTTAAAATAATCTAATCCAAACTATTTTAACCTAATTAGAACAGCCTCCTAGAATCGTGTCATTCTGTCATCTTTTAAACTGAAAACTGTCATCTGTCATTTTGAGTTTTACTTTAAATCCGAAAATCTACCTTTATTAAATCGTCCGTATCTCTTGAACCGTTTGGAATGAAATTTAACTGTCATTTTAAAGCTGTGATTCTAGGCTTTCCAACGAACCTAGAACCGACTTCCTACTCCCTATACTTTTTCTGCAATCGCGATTTACGCACTCGCGAAATTTACCACGATTTGCGACTTGGCACAATTTCTCCACTATAGCAGCTCTATTCTTTTTTTTGTTAAAATCCGTTTGCAACCTGGTAATAACTCATAGAGCATTGCTAAAGTGAGCCTGAACTAATACCAACAAGCATCTCTTACTCACCCTGAATCTATAGAGGGAATTAAAATCAGCACATTTTCCCATCCATTGACATCACATTTAAAAGCATTTTGGGCCTGTGTTTCAAACTACTACCTGTTTCCTCTAAGCTTGCTGGGGGGGAACTGAATTTCGTATTGTATTTGATTGCATTCCTGAGAACTGTGTGCTCCTCTTTCCATCTCCTTCCATTTCTTACATTGCATAGGGGGGGGGCGAATTGCCAGAGAAAAAGTGATTATCTTATCTTTTGCTAAAATCATATCAAGTATTTCTGTACTGCATTTTATTCCTCATTGCTTTTCCCTTGACACCATAAAAGTATTTTTGCTACCTTATCCATCCTATACTAACTCCTCATTGATTGTAAAGAACTGTGCTACTGTAGGATTACCTATTGCTGATTACTGCTCATATTCACAAGTGTACTATCCATTATCAATTTATTTATAGAAGTGTGATATATACATATTGTTTAATTTTCCAAATAAACCATTTAAATTTGCAAAACAAATCTACTTCTTGGCTCAGTGGGGTCAGGGGGATTCTCACAGAGGGGCGTTATGCAAGGGTTCATCATCCAGATTATAACTTGCCATAAAAATATATAAATAAGGGTTTCCATCAGCATCCCAGACTAGGCATTGACTTAGCTGTAGTGTTGAATTGAATCCGCTTACAGTCTCTTTCTCTCGGTCTGTCCCACGGTGGAAATTGAAGAACTGTGTCTCTGTCCCTTCAATCTGTCCCACGGTAAAAAGATAAGCACTGTCTCTCTGTTTCCTCGATCTGTCCCACGGCGGTAAATCTCACTGGAACCTCCTTAGGTATTCTCGCTAGAAGTTAGATAGCTCCACCTGGAGCATTATGCCGTGGAGGAGTGTGCCCATGTGTGAGATGTTGGCTGGATCTCTAAGGAAGGTGATGACGTCAAAATCTGCAGGCCTCCCCACCATTTCCGGATAGTCTGTGACTAGTCTAAGCAGGACGTTGTGTGCCAGCCAGGTGTCTTCGGGCGATAGGGACATTTGTCCTGTTTGGCTGGGTCTTTATCATGAGCTTTCCTTTTGATTCGCACAGTCTCTGACATTCCTGTTGCATGGACTACCACGAGGTGCTTTAGTTTAGTCCACAGCTGGTTCAACTGAGCTAGGTTTCTTGGGTCTCTGATGAAAGTACGTGTGTCAGTTGTTCTCCCGATGTGTCCTGGGCATTTCGCAATTATTTGAAAGAACAAAGTGAATGTGAGTTCATCTATGTCTCCCGGCGGCGGAAGCATTTGTTTCCTCTTCGCTGTGCTCGGGTAGCTCGGCGAAGGCTTCCGTGATGACAGTCAGCAGTTGCAAGATTATTTTCCCGTTTGCAGTATCTTGAATAAAGTCTGTGACACTGGTTTCTCTCCCTATGAGTGTCGGATATGATATTACCACCAGCTGGAAGTAGGTTAGCACATCCCACGTGAGGTCTCTGCTTGGAGATACCATAAATTCTGTAAACAAAGTCTTGACACTGGTTGCTTTCTTGATGCTGTGTTACGCTCTCAAGAACTGTCCTCTTTTTTTTCAGTCTATCAAAGTCTTGATTCTTTATACTACATGAGCGTGACGTTATTTCAAAAGTTTGTTTTATCAGCGTTGTTGTGGCTTTGTGTATGTAGTTCCCTTCTTTATCCTGCAACTGTGGTGCCCAGAGTGTCCATTTTATTGTTCTTTATCACCTTTCTCTGGTTTGGGGAAATGTTCTTATTCAAAAGTCACTGATTAAAACAGAGTTCTTTGTCATTGTGTTGCTGCTCATGCGTCCTTCTTCCTCGCCATGCATCTTGTCTGCACGTGCTGAGGTTCTTCCCCATTGTCTGTGGCTTCTTTGTGGTTGGATGCAGCTGGAGGACTCTCTCCTATATAAGGTTTTATGTCATTCAGGAAGAGCCATGCCCTTCTGCGCTGGATTTGTGACAGCTGAAGGAGTGCAGTCCTCTACGATGAAACGGCCATTGAATCGTGGCTCATCCCACTTCTTCCTTGTAAAGTTCCTTATGAGAACAGCGTCACCAGAGGAAGACGGGTGGCGCACATAGACTTTGCGCGGAGTCTGTTTCAGCACTTCCTGTTGTATTTTGTGCTGCGCTGAACCCTTTTCTTTGTCACTGCAGCTGGCCTGAAATGAAAGAGACGCTGGATGTCATACAATTCAAGTAGTCCTGCATCTCTGTCCCCAAGATGTCTTTTGTTGGCTGGGCATAACATCTAGCTCTATCTCAGGGGTAAGAGGGATCCTCATCCTCGTGCGGCGGGAGATGATGGTCGGAGCCTGGTTGTGAGTTTCAGCTTGGCTATGCTCTCCTTTAACAAGCTGTTGAGCCATTCACATATGCCATTCCCCTCCAGATGATACACCAACGAGAACTTGTGCTTTATACCAAGCAACAAGCTGATCTGCTCGAAAACTTCATTAACAAAGTGAGCCCCATTGTCTGACCTCATTACCTCGCACACCCCCCATCTAGGGAACACTTCCCTCACTAGAAATTTGGCAGCACAGGTAGAGTCTGGGTGTGCACAGGGAGCTGTTTCTATCCATCTAGAGAATGGACACACCACCACAATTAAATACCTGTACCCATTGCACACTTGAATCATGTCGATGTAGTCGATATGCAAGTGCTGGAATGGCCCATTTGACCGGGGGATAACTCCTCTTACTACTTTTAGTGTGTGCCCAGCGGCGAATTGCTGGCAGATTATGCAGTTCACCATGAAGAATGCAACATGCTCTGATAAATTCGGTGTAAACCAGTCTTCTGCGAGCGTTGCAGCGAGATTTTCTTTTGACATATGTATAGGGTAGTGTAATTGCTCCAATGCTACTTTCATTAGGTCGACAGGCATTACTGGTTTACCAGTGCTGTCTTGCCTCCACAACCCGTCAGAGGGGTTTAAGGAACACCCTCGATATTTCCACAAATTGTTCTCCTCCGGAGGTGCCTCCCCTTGGAGTTTCATTAGCTTAGTCTGTCCCATGTTGCTATAGGCCTCTGGTGTGGCTCGTACTACATCATACGCTCACGGTACGTGCCACCTCCACGTCCATGATTGTTTCATCCTTGGATGCCACGCGCTTGGCTTCCATGTCCGCTTCATGATTTCCACGTGACACGAAATCTGTCCCTTTTTTGTGGGCGGCGCATTTCACGACCGCTATGGCTACTGGGAGCTGTAGTGCTCTTATCAACCTGTCCAATAAGGCTGCATGTTGCACTGGCATGCCGTCTGCTCAGAGGTAGCCCCTCCTTTTACAGCGTGCTCAGCCTGCCGTCATGGTAGATGTCACATAGGCAGAGTCACTGTACACCGTTACTTCCTGGTCTGCATGATTCTCAATGGCGAGTATCAGCACCAATAGTTCTGCAGCTTGCGCAGAATAGTGAGATGGTATTCGTGCACTGACGAGTACCTGGAACTCTCCATTCGCTAGGTGTTTTATCACAGCCATGCCTGTGTATCTTTGTCCATCTTCTTTCGATTCTTGATGAGCCGTCAATAAACACAATCTCACCACCTGCCAGGGCATTTTCCTTTACCCTGGGGATTTCATCATAGAATTCCTCATAATTCGTGCAGTCATGTACGGGTTCTCCCTCTGTGACTGGTTCAGCTATGAAAGTAGCTGGATTCACAGTTTTACATCGCACTATCTTGATCGACGGGTTAGAGATAATCACTTCATATGCGGATGCTCTCTGAGATATCAGCGTTCACTTTGGTTTCTCTAGTATGGCGAATAACGTGTGCTCAACGTACAATGTCATGGAGCACTCCATCACAATGGATGACACCTTTTCAATGGCGAACGCGGCAGCAGCTTGATTTTGTTCGCATGGGAAGTGGCCCTTCATGACTGGGTCCAGACTCCCACTATAATATGCTAGGTGCTTGAGGTTCGCTGAGCGAGCACTGCCGTCATAAAATGCCATCGGTATGTGAGAACAGGTAGAATTCCTGTGCATAATTAGGAATCCCGAGAACTGGGGCCTTACAAATCGCCCCCTTGAGTTCTGCAAACCCCTTTTCCATTGTCTCGGTCCATTAGATTTTTTCCATTGTCGCCTGGGCCTTCCTTAGGGCCTGAAGCAAGGGCTTGGTATACGAGCTATAGTCGAAGACCCATGCTCTGACATAATTGCACAGGCCTAAAAAGCTTTGCATTTGTTTTATCATGAGCGGTTTAGCCGTGTTCATGATAGCTTCAGCCCTTTCTGGGGTTACCTTTTTCCCTTCATGTGAGATTAGCTGGCCTATGTACAGCACCTCTCACTGACAGTATTGTAGCCTTTCCTTGTCAACTTTATATCCTTCCTCAGCCAGGATAGTCAGTAGCTGGACAGAGTTGCGCCTGCATTGTTCCTCTGTGATGCTGCAGATCAGAATGTCATCCACATACTGCAAAACAACACTGTCTACTGCAATATTGCTTAGGCCCATCTGCAGGATTCTGTTGAATATGGATGGAGACTCACAGTACCCCTGTGGCAGCCTTGTGCTGTTCAGGCGCATTTGCCTGAAAGTAAATGACATCAGGTCTTGTGAGTCACGGTGCAACAGGATTGAGAAAAACGCATTTTTCAAGTCAATCACCGTGAAATATTTTGCCTCAGTGGGTATGTTGCATAGAATTGTGGATGGATTAGGGACTAGAGGGAACTTGGCTTCAACTGTATTGTTTAATACTCTTAAATCTTGGATTAAACACCAAGACCCTCCCTTTGATTTCTTGACAGGGAAAATCACTGTAGTGCAAGGTGATTCTGACGTCACTAGGATGCCCTGCTCCATTATGGCAGAAATTGTCTTCGCGATCCTTTCATCTGCCTCTCTGGACATAGGATATTGTCATGCTCTTGGTAAAATTGCTCCCGGTTTAAGTTTAATTTTCACTTCACCTGCCCCCTTCAGGAGGCCTACGTCATAGGGCCCTGTAGTCCACACCGTGACAGGCACTTGGGCCATGTCGTCATCAAAGTACTCTGGACGTATCAGCGCCAACATCATTCTCTGTGACACCTCCCGTTTGATCATTTCGACCCAAAATATGAGGCTCACTTCCACCCTTGTCTCTTCTAGGTCAGGGTGTTCTTCGAACAGATCGTCATCGGTGACGTCAGTCACTCGATACCCTTCTTCAATGGCAATAATCACACACCATTGTCTGCCTTCGTCATCATATCCTTTGACCAATACCACTTTCCCTCGCACTCCGGCAGATTGTAGCATTAAGTGAAATACTTGTCCGTCTTCTTCATGCATAGGTATTCTTGGTCTGAATAGGAACTCATCAGGTGTCCTCATAGTTCTACCAGCGAGGCCTGGCAATCCCACCATGAGCACCCACACGCCATGTGCGAAGACTTCCGGCTCCAATGGTATCGCTCTCATGGCTATACGTCCGGAGTATGCTCTGATCATTTCACACACGTTTGAATAATGCATTCCTGGAGTGGAGCATACTATACCATTCTCGGTAAACAAGATTGTCATATTCAACTGAGTCATTAAGTCCCGACCTAGGATTTTTACTGGGGTCTGATGTGAATATAATAAGGGTACATTCATTTTGCGCTCTCCAACAGAGACTGGGAGCGCGTCTGTAAAGGGAACTCTACTGTGAGCTCCCGTGAAACTCTGAGTATCTATGGCCTCGCCGGACAAGGAAAACTTTCCTTCTCGTATGCACGAGCGCGTCCCACATGTGTCAACTAAGAAGGAATATTCTTTACCTCCTATTATGACATTCACCCTAGGTTCCCTATTAGGGTCTGGTATCACTGATAGCATAGAACACATCAGAGTCCCCCGTGAGCTGTCCTATTTCATATATAAGTTTGGTCCACTGTATACTTGCTGATTCCCCCCATTTCCAGGGTCGACTCCCCCTCCGGGGCTTGTGCCCTGCGACATTTGCAGTAGTGCCTGCTGGGATTGTCCCTGCGGTAAGTTTCCCATGTGCGAGCGTTGAACCACTTCCTGCGCACCTGGCTGCAAGCCTGACGGCTGCTGCTGCACTGTGTGATTTTGTGCACTGCCCTGGTATGGGACGGCAGGCTGATTCACCATGCCTATTCCCATTCCTTGGCCGCTTTGCCACATGCCTTGGCTTCCGCACATGCCCGCCACATGTCCTGTCAGTCCACACAGCCAACACATTGGCGGTGGTCGGGCCATCTGTCCATCTAGCATAGCTGGGCTGCCCATCTGCGTGTTCTGAAAGCCACCTTGATTATTCCGAAAGCCACCCTGGTTACCTCAAAACCCACCCTGATTACTCTGCCATCCTCTTCCTCCAAAACCCCTTGCCCTCGGGTAAAATCCTGTGCTACCCTGATTATTCAGCGATGGGTTAGTCGCTTGCTGTGCATGTGGTTCAGCTGGGCTTGTCAGCATGGCTCCCTCGAGAGCATACTTTGAGAGTTTCTTTTGCACCAGCTTTGCCTCCTCACCCTTACGAGTTTCCTCCTTTTTTCGATTCTTTTCTTGCAACAATCGACAGTAATGTGCAATTGTCAACTCTATTTCAGCCCATGGTTTGGCTTCTATTCCTATCAATTTCTTGAGTTGTTTTTGCACTGGCTCGGGCAACGCTTGGCACAATATATGGTAGAATACAGGGATAGATTTCATCCAAGACTCAAGCGTTTTGAGCACCCACGCATCCTGAAAATTCTGGATATAAATCAACGGATCCTCTGACTCTTTCCACGTCATTATAGCTCCCATATCGGAAGTGTCTGGATATAGCGTTTGCAGCACTTTCCACACTGCTGCTATACAATTATTAAATGGTGCTCCGTCATGGAAGGTGTTAATTAGGGTTACCCTAGGGTAACCTGCCCGTTTCCATACATTGTCTGCTCTTTCACCAAGTATGGCGATTAGGAGGCCCTTAATGTCCCCTATAGCTAAGGTGACACCACCCGTAATTTTCTCTAACTCATGTATCCACTTCCCGGCTCCCGATGTCAGCATTGGAAGCTTATTTTTTAGGTTCTCTCGGTCCGTGTGGCCACGGAATATATTGTGGTCTTGCTCCCCCCTTTTCTAGCAGCGGGAATTGGAATGCACAGTCTTCCTTTTCTTTCCCCAAGGCTCTCCTGTCTACCGCTGGGGTGGAATTCCCGCCTTGCCGTCTCCCTGGCAATGCCCTTAATCTATCTGCATAGGCAGTTGCTGACACCCCCCTCTCACCGTGGGGTGTTCCTTCATGTCGGCGGGACTGAATGGCAGACTTTGGTGTCCTACTTGCAGACTCGTTAGCGTCTGACCATCGTATCCCTCGGTCCCCTGGGAGCTGTTTTTCGCACTGTCTCCCTTCCTCGTGTGCCTCATCCTCCGCTTCCCCACTGGAGTCAGATTCTGAATACTCCCACTTTACACAACTCCTTGCATCTTCTTCGTCCTGCCCAATCTCCAGTCTGTCTAGGGACAGTCCCCTGTTCCCACTACTTCGGGTGATATCCTCAGTGTCATATAGCTGAGTGCTCTCCAGGTGCTCCTCTTCCCTTCCCCCATGGGGTCTCTGTTCTAACCCCATCTCATCGTATATCTTATCAATCATTTCCCTGATGCTTCTGGTGTCGAAGTCATCCTCAATATTTGTCCCACTCGTACCTGGTACCGAGTCATGTGCAGGAAAGAATACTTCTATGTCTTCCCATTCTACAACAGGATATGGTTTTTTAACTTCCCACTTCAAATATTCAATATCTCATGCCCTCTGTCTGCGATTACGATCTGCTTCCTCATCTATTTCTTTGTGCTTCCTTGCTTCTTCTCTAGCCTTGTCTACTTCCCTCATCCTTTCGTTTCTACGTTCCTTTGCCCTTCTAATTTTCTTATCTTCTCTTCTCTTCACTATCCTCTCACGTACCCTTTGCACTTCTTCCGACCTTTGCTTATTCTGTATGTACTGGTCGTAGGCTGCCTTCTGTTTGCGATCGAGCTGTTTCTCTTGCCCTTCGCGATATAGTTGTTCTCGCTTCAGCCTATCCTTCCTTCTTGTCCTTTCATCTCTTATTTCCTTTTCCTTTTCTCTCTCTCTCTTTGGCGTCTCATCAAACCACTCTCTTGGCCTTTCATCATCTCTTCCTTGTCCATCTAATTTCAGCAGTATCTGCCCTCCCATCCATTTGTCTTTTGCGAATGTTATCTCATCAGTTCTACCTTCATTTTCCTTTTGTTTCTTTCCCTCTCTCTCCTTAACGAGGGATGCAGAACTCCGTGCCTGATCCTTTCCTACGTCATTGCGTCTCTCCTTGTCCCTCGGGACTGCAGAGGCAAGATTAATTTCCTGGTCCTTTTCTTTGTTGTTGTTGCTACTATACGTTGGCGACTCATATGCGGGGTTGCTATTCCCCGTGGCTGCCTTTAGTTCTCTTAGTGGGTAGAGCCCCTCTGCCTTACTTCCCTCGATGGCTGCCTCCGGCGGGGCCGGTGGCGCGGTAGGCGTCTCACCCCCCTCCGTGCATATGTTTAATATCCAATCTGCAGGAGGCTCTTGCTCCTTCGTCTGCTCAAACATCTTCCATAGTTCTAGAACAGCAAGACATTTGTCTAGCTTCTTGCTTGTATGTGTGGCATGTAGATAAATCGTCATGTGCTGTAAAACGGCTTTTGATAGGGACCCATTCTGTGGCCATGGCTTAAACATCTTGTGGGCGGTACCCTTAACCCACTCTGTGCTATACTTTCTTAATTTAGGTGCATGCTTAGGTAGTTGCTTGCAGAGATGCGCAAGTCGGGTGACCTCCTCCATTTTCAATTCCGTTACCAACAATATTTATGCAGTTTGTTATTCTTCTACTAGTATGAGAGAGCACCAGATACGCAAGCTCCAATCCAATCTTTTCCCGACAAAATGTATACTATCACTTAACTCAAAACCATCAATTCATTGGCGATTCCCTCTCCTTCACAGAATCGCGTAAAACCCAATTTCATCTCAAACAATCAACAATACGGTTATCTTACATTCAACCCACAGCAGAACACATAGGACAGACACTAGACGGATACCAGCTGGTCATACATATACCTGCCTTATAATCAATACACCGTCATGGAGTTTAAACAAACGCCTTTAATGCATCTTTAAACGTCATCGTAGTCTAATTGTCCCTTATTATATGGGCTATGAGTTCACGTTTCTTCTGACTACTGTATTAAAGCGCAGGAACAAGGCAATCCTTACCTTTTTCTCTCGGGTGCCCCCCCGGTAACCTTACGTTTTTTCTCTCCGGTGCCCCCCCGGTAACCTTACGTTTTCTCTCGGATGCCCCCGGTAACCTTACGTTTGATGCCCCACCCGGTATCCTTACGTTTTTCTCTCGGGTGCCCCCCTGGTAACCTTACGTTTTTCTCTCGGGTGCCCCCCACGGTAACCTTACGTTTTTCTCTCGGGTGCCCCCGGCATCCTTACATTTTTCTCTTTTATACTCGAGTCATTACCCCTTATATATAGTCTTCTCTACTTTTGACTATTCATTTTTCTCCGCCACCCTCCGTTACCTTTCCCCTGATTGTTCTAATGCCTACAAGACATTTGCCAAAGTAACGAGTTTGTTGTTTCACTCACTGATCACATCTTTTCCTCTCTGGAGCTTCGGGATCACCGCCCCTCCTTTTGGAAACTGTAACCTCTTATCTGGAGAAGTTATGGCACCCTTGGATCTGGGTGACATCAGACGTTGGTAATTCTTAGCGCCTGTCTTGGTCACATGTCTGTTCACCGTGAATCTGTTTCAGTTTCCAGCTTTTAGTGTATTTAATTCTGTTTTCGGCCTCGCCACCTGCATGGGCCTCCCTTATCTTGACCTTCACGGGGCAGGCTGGTATGCTCTGAATTTTCGATTCCTGTTAGCTGACGCTCTCCTCCCCTTCTCTGGTTGACCTCAATTTCCCAGGCATGAGCTGCTCTTTGTTGAGTTTCGATTCCGCTCCTTCTCCTGGCTTTGGCTGGGATATGAAACCAGGCCTGTTAGGCCTCTGGCCGCCTGGGCATACTTCTGCTTTTACAAAATGGAATCGCACTTCTATAGCGTGCCTAATTGAGGTAGATATAGTTGGCGCTTGCCGCTCTATTCTTCTACTAAGCATTGCAAGCGGTATCATTTTCTTAGCTTCTTGCGGTCCAAGCCTATTTACACGCGTTTAACTGGTTGGTTACTTCCATCTTGTCTCATAGCAATGTTTCCTCACGTTTTAACATCATCTCTTTCCTGTGTCCATTACATCTATTTTCATAGCTACTCGCAATGGCGTGCTATCTTCGATAGCTGCTTTCGTTCATTCGCGACTCTGTCCAGGCCCTTGTGTCATTGCCACTGGCCTTCCATTACAGCTCTTTGGGTCTCTTCATGGACCGTCTGTAGGTACTCTTCATTTCGTCTCAGCGGCTGGTACGGCTGTCTAATAGGGTACCGTGCTGCCCAGGGCTGTCTGGTTATGGGCGCTTCAACCGGTATGGATCTTCTGATGTACACTGGGCAGAGTCCCAGTGCAGTTCTTTGTTGGTTCATCTGCTCCTCATACATCACATACCTTGGTGAGTACTCTCCTGGTACCTCAAAATGAAGGGCAGTGGTGCAGGCCATGTCTGGGACCTCCTCTGCAATGGTTTTCAAGAGGGCTTTTGTTTGGGTTGCTGCAGATGTCGGGGTTAATATCAGTGGCAGAAGAGTTTTTGGTGCCTTTGCACTTGAAGAAGACAATTAGCGTAGTGGTTTGCATTATATTTTGTGAATTTAATTTTACTCTGTTGGGATGTGCTCTAGACTGCCATAGGATAATGTGTAGGTATTACTGTGGCTGCTTGATGAAGCGGAGACATACAGTGAGTTGGTGCTAAGGAAAGTGTGGTTCTTGCTGGTTCACCAGAATTTCTCTTGTAAGGTTGTGGCAGCAGATAATACGTTTTGCAGGATAAGGCCAGACATTGGGAGCATGTTTGTCCTACCATAGGGTATGTTGTATTTCTGAGGGATCTTAATGGGTTTCCATGCAGCTGCAAAGAGATCCAGTTGTATGTCTCGTGCACATTTTCCCAGATGCTACTTTGAAAGCTTTCTCTGGTTTGCACCGGCAGGGGCCATGGTGTGCAGATCAGTGGCCACAGGAGTGTATTAGAAATAAGTTGAGTGTTGATTGTATGGACGGGGGAGTAAGAAAGCAAAAATGATGGGTGACTAAATGTGACTTTTGGCATTGTTGGGTTGGCGGATTGGTATGGGTTATGTTTTTGAGTGTCTTAATGATTGAGCATGAAGGAAGGGCGATCGACATTTGTGGTTGACATCACAGCATTTCAGGATACGAATGAGAATAGATGGGACCCAATTGAGAAATGAAAAGAAGGTTAAAGGGACATGAGCATATTTAGCGAAATCCTAGGACGGCAACCTGTGTCTGGTGCCATGTGCCGCTCATCATCATGGCCAAATATTGTTCATAATGAAAAATAAATGCTGTCCGACATGCAAGAATCTCGGACAGTGTTTATTTCTAATTATAAACGTCACCTCCCACGCAAGCATAGTAGGCGACATTTACAATGGATTCCTATGTGGCTCACCTGCTTTATGCTGGTGCATAAAGCTTGCAGAGCCCATCGGGATATCCAGCCTTTGCACCACCAAGAAAATCCATGCCGGCGCAAATTCTGGAGCATTTATATGACAGTTAGAAAGGAGGTGGCAGAAACTCAAGTTGTGTTCTGTCCCTTCTTTCCACCATACACATGATTAAAAATGGGGGGTAATGTTAATTGAAGGTGTAAAAGCCAAAGCTTTTACGCTTTCCATTAATATTATGTCACGCATTGAACACAAGCCCCTCAGTGTCTTCCATATTAACCGTAATAGGGTGGCCTCCAAAATCCTCCCACCAGGGATGATTTTTTGTAATCCAGCTTTACAGTGCTCAAAGCCTGTTCCAAGTATAATGCAGGTAACATCAACATCATAGCTGAAATTAGTGTATAGGTTTCATATGTAGTGGTATGGAGTGAGTGTTTATACTTTGTGTTTCATGGTTGAATTCTTAGTGGTACACAGTGAGTGTTTGTACCATGACATTGTTATTTCAATGGTTTGTACATATTACTTAACTCTCTCTCTCTCTCTCTCTCTCTCTCTCTTTCTCTCTCTATCTCTACTCTCTCTATCTCTCTTTCTCTCTCTCTCTCTATATATATATATATATATTACACGGCTCGCGGTAGTGGCTGTGTAGTTCTGGATTGCTAATCCCATAGGAAGAGCAGTTTTTGGGCGGCTGATAACTTCACTTCCCCTGGACGAATCCACACCAAACTTTGCAAAAAAGTATATGGCCCACTCTGAATATTTTTGCAAAGGTTAGTGAGGTTTGGTGCAGGGGGGTCAAAGTTATAAGGGGTCCCAAAATGTATTTTTTTCCCATAGAGTGAATGGGGAAAAAATTTAGCTCACACCTACAGCTGAAACCGCTGGATGGATTTGCACCAAATCTGCGGCAGGAGTAGCAGCTTGGTCCCGAAAGCTTTTGTTAATTTGGTGGAAATCCATCCAGTAGTTTTTTTAAAACAACCAAAAAGTAGGTCTAAAACAATTAGTGATATCTATGTCCGCTCCGCTGACACATTTCCCTGTTCGCTCCGTGGACAGGACACCGATTGGCTAATCGGCTTGCGTCATGTCAGCGGACATGCAACGTGTTCGCTGATTGGCTGGCATGAAGTGTGAGGTGCGTCTCATTGTTTTGATGCGCCCGCCATCTTGGATCCGGGACAGTACGGCGATGAACGGGAAAAAAAACAATTTCTGGGAGTGTGTTGGTGTTTAAGAGTGCTTGGGGAGGGTGGGGAAGTAAGGGATGGGTGAAATGCTGTATTTGTTGAGATGACAGGTGTCCCTGATGTGTTTGTCATGTCCGCAGTCTTCACGGCTGTCCGCGGACATAACAAATGCACTACTGGCTATTTTACTTCAGTATGGTATTGGTTTGGGTTGTTAGTAGAGCGTTGATTGTAATGAATATCCCGTCGAAGTAGCCTATATAGCAGAGTTTCAATTTTTGATTGTATAGGTGTGTTATACTGCAGCGGTTGTGGCAAGGCCCTAGAGTCTTGGGTGCATGGCCGAAGGCATGCACCCAAGACTCTAGGACTGGCCACAACCACTGCAGCATAAAACGGCCATACAATCAAACATCCATAAAATATCCTCAAATCAAAGGTTTGTGTACTGTTTGATTTGTAGAATATGTATGTGAAGTTTTGGCTAAGTCATGCAATTAAGATTGTAGAGTTTGGTAACAAGCACTGCAGTATAACATATACATGTAAGTAAACAATTTTGGATGGTGGTGTATGGTTAGATGTTTGCTTGAATGGTTGTGTTATGCAGCAGTATTTGTGACTTGAATTATTATATACTTACTGTTTGACTTTTTGTGATTAGATATACTTTTTTCATGACTTGGGTAACTGGAGCAGATTTTCTTTTTCAATTTCTGTGATAAAAGAAAAGATCACATGTTAGTGTAGGTAGTTCATAATGAGTTACTGCATTGCATAATAGACATTTCTGCATTATTTTGATCCTCATATTTAGTACTTTAGAAGTACTATATTTCAAACCAGTTTACTGTGCAATTTGCTCAGTTTATGTGTTTGTTTTCTAAATCATTGGGTCTGTGGGAAAAAAAATCCATGCTGGATTAAAAAAAAAAAACTTTTTTTGTTATGGTACAATATGTTTCTTTTTTGTTTTCAGTGCTTATTTGTTGTTTCTGGCTAATATTTTATCTGTTGGCTTGTTGCAGATTTTTTGGGGCAGTTAGATACCTGTTGGCGTATTCTAACTGTTTATACTTTTCTAAATGAAGTTTTGTTAATGTTTATGCACAGATTAGTTATTAAATGTATATAATATTTATATTAAAAAAGCAGTTATAAGATTTGCTGGTAATCCCTGCTTTAAAGTAATGGTACTATCATAACATTCAAACCATCCACAATTCTTTTTTATGTATGCAGTGTAGTGACCTGCATTGGCTGTGGCTCCTGCGTGGTAGATTATACCTATTGTTGTGAAGGTTTTTTTACCAAGTGATAATTGACCATGTGTGAATCCAGTCAGCTTGCAGTTGTTTTTGGTACCATATGCATTGTAACGTAAAAGCATAAGTATTACGTATTTACAATGTGTGTGTAATTGTAAGGTGGAGCGATTATCTGAATTGCAGGTAGTACATAATCTTCCATGGTTTGCATTTTGTACAAGTTGCTGAAATGGAATGGATTCACAGTTAGGTATTAATACATACACAACGTGTTCATTTGGGATTTGTTCCTGTGCTACATGGTTGCAGAGAGTGCATGTATGTTTCCACATGTATGAAATCTGAAGGCTTTCATTTATAGGTATGTTTTTTCTTTTCCAGTACTTGTAGTAAGTACATTAGATATTCTTGTGGCTCTTCTTGTGAGTTTATAGTGAATTTGACTATTCCAGTACAGAAGTGTAATTCTTGTCTTATTCCATGAATACTGTAGGTGTTGTCAGGATTGTTGGTTGCATTTCTATGAAGGACTAACATTTGCAAACACAATTGGTCTGTATTGTGTAAGTAAATGTTGTCAATAATTGGTGGCAAATGGATGAGAATATTTATTGCTACATTTGTGTAGCAATTTACACCAGTTATATTTGAAAATTTGAATGGACCTGATACTTCTGTGTCCAAGTCATTTTTTCAGAGTGTGTGTTGCTTCTTTGAAGAAGTACTTGAGTTACTTTGAGCAGTAGATTCTTCTTTGGTTGTAGTAATTGATGAAGTATTAGCTTCTTTTACTCTATTTGGAGGATTTGCAGTGAGATCCTGTTTTGTTTCTGTTTGAAGTAGTTTTCTTTTACAACGTTTTGCTTTTTGTGGAAGAGGATAGGTTTTTAGATGGGGTGTACAGTGAACATAGTCTATTGTATTCTAGAATGCAAGGGATATCAGCATTTACTTTACTTGCATCAAAGTTGATTAGGAATAGTACGTCAAGTGTATGTAAGCGTGTTAGTGCTACGTAGCTCATGCCTTCTTTAAAGACTGTGTTCCCAATATCTATTAATGCTTTACCTAGGGTAAAACCTTGTGATTTGTGAATGGTGAGGGCGTATGCTAGAGTTAGAGAAAATTGTTCTCTGCGTACATACATGTCTTTGAAAAGAAGGAATTGGGCTGTTGTGTGTCCTATCCTTTTAACTTCTGATAGTTTGTCAAAGAGAATATGGACAAACTGAATGTTGTTGTCACGTGGGTATGTTTGAAAGCCAACAACTGTACAAAGTTCTCCATTATCTAGACCTTGCTCCACGTCAAGGTTACGTTTAAGCATTAATCTACAGTTTAAAGATAAATTTAGTATTTTTTCTAAACAAGCTGTGTTGGATATAGAGTTTTCAAAGTTAATAAGTCTTGTTGTGGCTTGTTGACACATGGGTAGTGTCATACCATGTATGTCCAGTTTGTCTGTGGCGCAAATTTCAATTATTGGTTGCATTTATTTTTTTAACATTGTTTCATTGAATTTGAAACAGCTTGCAAGAGTTGGCATCAAGGACATACAATTGACATTTATGTGTGCTATTTTTTCCATGACATCAGTAGCACATGAGTTATGGCCATAGAGTGCATGGATGTGCTGGGTTTTTAATATTGATTGTGCTTCTTGAGATAGTATGCCAGCTCTAATACTTTTTAAAATGTTGGCGTATATGACATCTGCAGGCTGGCGCATGTTTTCTGTTAATTCTCTGTATTGGAAATGTTGCCAAAGGTTGAAATTTCCTATGCTGCCAAGAGTTTTACGGCAGAGTTTGTGCCCTTAGGTTTTAAAAAAAGGATCACCTTTCACTGGTGTGAATTGAAGAAGATCTCCGAAAACAATAATGTGTTTTCCTCCAAATAGCTAATCATAGTCTGTTTTGAGTACCTCTTGTAATCTGAGGTGAATCAAAGCCAACATTAGGTTGGAGGCCATGCTCACTTCATCTATTATTAGCATTTTCATTTGTTTCAAAACTGCGTAGTTCCATTGCAGCTTCTATAGAAAGTTTGTAATAGTCTAATTTGTTTTGGTGTTCTACTGGAAGGAGTCATAAACAGTGTAAAGTGACTCCGCCTGTGTTGTAGGCAGCTAAACGTGTGGGGTCAGTTACAACAGCTGATAGTTTGGTGTTTGTCAATTGTTGAAGGAACTTGCTGATGATTTTGATTAAGAATGTTTTTCCTGAACCAGCTTCACCACTGACGTATAGCAGTATACGTTTGTAGTTTTGGCAGGTACCGTTTTTATTTTCATGTTGTACACCATGTTCAATTTGTTTTGTTACTTCTTGGAAAATTCTACGCTGATCATTGTTCAGTTTTGATTTCAGTAGAGTGAAGTCTTCTGTATTTTTTTCATAGTGACACATGATGTTTTCTACTTCTGTCATAGCTAATTCTGCCTCATTTGCTACTGGTGGTTGTCCCAGTGGTTCTTGGCTTCCTGTTACAGTGTTTTGTACTTTACATCTGTTATAGTGCTTTCATTTGCTTTGAAAGCATCTTCAAAGGAGTCATAGTTATCTAGTAACTCTTCTTCTTTTCTCCATGTTTAAAAAATTGTAGCAGGGACATGTAATATAGTTCTTTATGTTGAGGAGTTTTTAATGACAATTTGATATGATTAGTTAAGCTTCGTTTGGTAAGTTTCACTAAGCTGCCTTCACAATTTGTCACTCTGTATCTACCTTTGTTTTCATCTGATTTTATATTATTTTTATATATGAAGTTTTGGGCTATGTGGTATAAACACATGGTTTCCAAAGTAGTACTCCTGTTTGGGTAGTATGTGTCTAGTATATTGTTTTTCAAAATGTCTTGGCTGTTGGGACCATTTTTGGCTATTGTTTCTGTGTCCTTATATGATTTGAGAACTCTTTTTCTAGATTTAGCAGGACCAAAACTTAGCCATACTATATTTTCAGATTTTCCATACAAAGCAGTACCGGTTTAACGGTCTGCTGCTTCATAGCAGCCACATTCTCTATGAGAGAGCATTTTTATGCCTAAGCTGTACAATTTCTGTGACAGTGTTTTGTCAGATGACAGGTCATCCCAGAGGTCTTGAAGCTCTGTTTTTTTCTGCTTTGGTTACGTAGGCTGTAACATATCGTGCAACTGCAGTGGAATTGTCTGCAATGTACTGCACATCTATGTTTGCATTCCATAAGAGAGCAATCATGGGGCTGGAGGACATGCCTGTACTGCTACAACTACAGCAACAAAAGCAACAACAACAACAACTACAGCTACAACAACAGGCAGCACAGAGGAGACACAGGAGGAGAAGGAGGGTGAGACAGGCCCAGCAAGTTCCACCAGTGCAGCCAGTGGTACCACGTAGGCAGCCACCAATCCCTCGCATCAGACCTAGTCCATTCAATCTAACCCCTGAGCAGATCCACACCCTGTACCGGTTGGACAGGGACACCATCACCACCATAGTGGACAGGATACATAATGACATTGTCAGCCTCATAGAAATACGCACTGCCATCCCCCGCTACTAAAGGTGGTGTTTGTGCTCCACTTCCTGGCCACAGGCACCTACCAGCACACAGTGGGCCCTCTGCATGGTATATCACAACCACTCTTTTCACGCATGCTGACCCAAGTGCTGGATGCCCTCCTGAAGCACGCTAGCACCCACATATCCCTACCACGGGCTGCCCAGGAGCTTGCCCACACTAAGGTAGGCTTCCATGCACTGGCAGACATGCCCAGTTACGTTGGTGCCCTCGACTGCACCCATGTTGAATTGGTTGTCCCTCATGCAATAGAGGCGGTGTACCGCAATCGCAAGCAATACCACTCCATCAATGTGCAGATGGTATGTGGCTGCTGCAAGATCATCACACATTGTTGCGCCCGATATCCCGGATCTACACATGATGCCATGGTGCTGCGTAACTCCAAGCTACACCGTTAGATGGAGCAACATGCTGGTCGACATGCCTGGCTGCTTGGTAAATTGCCTGTCTAGGCCATGGCAGTGCATCGGGGTGGTGAGGTGGGGGATGCATACTCCACCTGGGTGGGATTTGGCGGTGAGTGGACCATGCACTCAGAGCTAAACACTGTTGACCTGAACATCCCAACCCGAACATGACATATCAATGCCATAAAGAAGACCAATGTCGTACATCAATGACAAAATGCAAGTAGCACAAGCAGGCCATATTTCAGTTCATAATAGATCAAATAAATCTGTGTGCATACATACAGGGATATGTGCATTTCAACACCAAATAGCTGCTGCCATGGCCGTGAATCCTAAAGGTGTCAGCTCTGTTTGACTCACACATACCTCATTGTGCTCCCATGCAGGTGATGGAGGCTATCCCTTGAAGCCGTGGCTACTTACCCATGTGCAGAACCCGCGTAACAGGCACAAAGAGGAGTACAATCGTGTTCATACCTGTACCCGTGTCGTGATTGAGCAGACCTTTGGCCTGTTGAAGGCACGGTTCCGCTGCCTAAGCAGGTCTGGAGGAGCACTGCTTTATGGCCCTGAGAAGGTGGCAAAGATCACGATGGTCTGTGTCATGCTGCACAACATGTGCATCCGGAGAAATGTACCACTGCCACCTGACATTGACATGCATGCACCGGGTGAGGATGATGAGGATGATGATGGAGGAGAAGAAGCACCCCTGCCAGTACGTGATGAACAAGATGGCTGTGCTCTATGCCAATAACCGATTGACAATTACTTCTGAACCACAGGGACGTTGATGGTTATGTGTCACTGCTACACTGAGCACTGGGATCGTGTGGACATGGACACAGGGTGTGTGGGGAGTTGGGCACTGTGCGCTGTCATGAATTGAATGGACACACACTAAATGAACAATGTCCAGGCATTAAATGATTTCAAACACAACAGGTGTATTAAGGTAATTTACAAAACAGTGCTTTCTCCCTCCCCCACTCACACGCCCTCCCCACTACCCCAAAACACCAAAACACCCCATACCCCCAATGAACACCCCATACCCCATTGAACACCCCATACCCCAATGAACACCCTATACCCCCAATGAACACCCCATTAATCCCCTCTATACCACCAACACCACCTCCCTCCTCGCCCATTGTCATCCCACATCATCATTTGCAGGCTTTTTTAGTGTCTGGGGGAAGCATTTCGGTCTGCCTTGCACTCCGCCTTGTCATCCACACAGGGCTGGAGGGGGTGGAGGATGCAGGTGTTGACGATGGGGTGGATGCAGATGGTATTGGCACCGCCAGTGCTGGTTGTTGGCGCTGCATGTGCTGTAGCATGCTGGTTAGGACATGCATGACGCCCCCAAACTGTCACGGATCATGACTGCACTGGTGTTAATGGCCGCAATGGTCGCAGCATTGGCCTGGCAGATCTCTCTGCGTGTTTCCTCCCCGTCAGCCACATATTGGCGCACCAGCTCGATCATCGAGTCCTGCCTTGCCTCCACCCTTGACAGGCGTAAAATAATGTCAGTGGGGGCTGCTGAGGTTGAGGGTGCTGTGGCTGTGTGGGCCATTGCAGGGCTGGTCTCTGGGGTGGTAGTTAGGTCTGAACTGTGCAGTAGAACTGCAGAATACATCATGGGGCTGGAGAGTGTGCACTGAGTGGCGTGTTGGGGAGTGGACGGGGGCTTGGGGTGTGTGGACATTCCACATGGATTGTTCCATCTAGGTCGACGTACTCCTCCACTCCTAAATCTACGTCACTGAGTGGGGCTGTGGCTGCTGCCTCACCCAATGAACTTGTGGCAGCGGACTGGGTGCCATCAGCCTTTCCTTCAGCTGTTGTTGGCAGCTCTGTGGTCGCAGTCTCGTCCGCTGCTGTGGTGTCCTCATGTGCCTGCATGGCCTGTGCACTTACCCTGGCTTGCACTGTGGGCCGCGGTGCTGCACCGGAGGGGGATTGGCCAGTGCCTGGTGGTCTGTCCCTGGATGTAGATGGCCTTGTGGCAGGGTCCTGACTCCCACCTTCTCCATCAATGCCTGTAGGGGAACAAGAGATGTAGGGCATCAGTGATGGTGTTACATGCAAGATGCATGAAATGGTGCTGTACAGTATTTCATTTCTCATGCATTGCAATCTTATAGGTGTGTCACGCAGGGTAGTTTCAAGATGGGGGCATATTGGCATTAGCCGTGGCATCTCCATTCGGCACTGATGCCTACCAGGTGGTATGTCATTTTATTGGGGTTTGTGTGATGTTTGACATGCAAATGGTCCCTGTGTGTTGGGCGTATGTTGGTAATGGGATTGCCACACAGCATGCATTTCAGTGTGACAGGGTTTGGGCCTCCATCTGGACATGGATCTGTAAAAGTGTGTATGATAGGCCATGCATTGCCTTGGCTTGGCTCACTTTCACATCAGTTGTGCTACGTCATGGTTTGGCCTACTGGGGTTTACAGGGTCACTCACCTCCATCTCCAGATGTAGGGGCACCCGTCTCCATTTCCCCGAAGCCCTCTATCGACTCCATCTGGATGGTTGTGCTGCAGATGGCCTCCCTATGATTGCTGGCCAGGATGTTCCAGACCCTGAGACCGAGGTCGTCCCATCTTTTTTTGCAGTCTTTGAATGAGTGGGGGTTGGTGCCTACCGCTGACACCTTGCATGCTACCTCCTCCCAGATTTCCTTCTTCCTCAGCTGCATTTCCCTTTTGAGGTTATTTGTGAAAACCTCATCGGCATGGGCAGCAACGGTATCTGCCAGCATATTTAACTCATCATCTGAGAAGCGCTTTTTGCGCAGGCGGAAGGTGGTTTTACGGGTAGCCTTGGACATGATGTATACAATGGCCTGGCTCTCTCCTCTGTAGCACTGGTGGATCGGGAGGATTGCAATGGATTGTGTTTTTAATGATGGCCGGCGGCGCATTTCCCGTTCCGACGCGATGACGTTACTTCCTGGTCCGGTATTATGAGCCCGGTATTTGCATGTTCTTATTACTGTGTCATTATTAAGGGGTTGCTCCTTGGTGGAGACGGTATCGGTGGGTCCTGTGATGGCACTATTCGGGGGTTGGAGGGCCTTTAGCGGCATGGCGGTGTAGCCATTACCGGCATGGGGTTTTGCACGTGCTCGCGCACTCGTAATCAGCCGCTATTGGCGGCGTCAAGGGTGCACGGACAAGCTAATACGTCCATGCCAGTAATGGCTCCGTTTTTAGCGGGAATCTCGTAATGAGGCCCTAAGTCTAACTGAAGACATGAAGTTGTTTACTTGACCTGTTGTTGTAACTGGTCTAGGGAAACCAAAACGGCATTTGGTGCAGTATTTCCTTTGTTTTTATATTTACAACAACAATATTTTCCACATTTGTGTCTGTGAAATTGTAATATTTGTGCATGAAGGTCACTATTTGTTGCTTGTGAAGGAATTTCACAAGTGACATATTTTTCGATAAACTGTAAAACAGTGGCATCACTGTCTTGACCAAATTTAGGAGCATCTTTAATCCACAAAAGCATGTGGATGTGTGGTGCTCCTCTGGCTTGGTATTCTTTTCTACAAAAGAAGTGTTCCACTTCTCTGAGGGAAGGAACAGTTGTATTACAAATAAGGTGTAGCATAGCAATGAAGTGATGATGGAAATATCTTGAAACATTAACAGGATCTAGAGAGCAGAGTTCTCCAGGTGTTAGTATATCTATGTTTGTTTTGTTTTTGTTTGTTATGTGTAGGAAATCATGTAAATCTTCCCATGCATATTCTGCACAATTTAATGTAACACACCAAGTGAGTGGGCCAAGGTTCCTTATCATACAACGTACATCTCTGTGACGTCGGAACCAGTATTCTTTTGTACCACGCATGTTTGCTAACAGATTTTTAATGCTTGATTGTAGAATCTCATCTTTTCTTGTACTTTTTGTAGTAATTGTGTAGCTGACATATTTTGAAAATGGGTAGCTGATTTCAATGTGTGTGCAACTCCGTAGCATAGAGTTGCTAATTCACTTTCAAAGAGTAGGTAGAATATGTATTCCACATTTTGTCTAAATATGGGATCTTCAGAATACATTTGTAAAGAGCAGTATTCTGATGCTGTTATCTGAGTGGGTCTATCATCCTCCTTTCCCAGTAGGAAAGAGTAGAGGAAAAGCACATGCTTCTATACTTTTTTCACATATTCTGATTGATGATCCTTTGGTTTGTGGCATTTGGTAGGTTTCCAGTGCATCATGGAGTTTTAAGAGTGTAATAGATGAATTGTATAATGGTCTAAAATATTGGATACTGTTGCAGGATCTAGAAGTTGAAATTGACCAGTTTCTGGTGACTCTTCAATTATTTCAGTGGTTTCCCTCAGGTTTTCTTCAATATTAATGTCTTTGTAGTATTCATTATTGTCTTTTAGATAGTGCAAAGCTTATCTAACTTTATGTAAATCCACGAGTTGTTGCCAAATTTTTTTGTCTTTTGTAGGTACACTATTTACTAAGACAATTAAAGATTGATCTATTGGACGTTGCACTCCCAGAGTGCGTACATTTTCTTTCAGATCTAATGGTAAATAAACTACTTTGCCACAAATGCCTTTGACTAATTCAGAGGGAGTTATTTTTGCTGTTTTTGGTTGAAGGCGTATTATTGCTTGAAATGTGTGCACTGTTTGAATTATGATGTTCTCATATAAATTGAGTTGTTGCAAGGGTTTTGGTCGTGGGAATAATTCCAAGTTATTTGTGATAGCACGTGAAGGAGTTAAGGAGTTTGGTTGTTGTCAAGTTTTGCAGTGCAGTAACTGCAAAGTATTAATGAGTCCATTATTTCATATTTGTTTTCTGCTATAAGGTAGAGAGCTAATTCAAACCATTTGGAATCTCCTTTGTCTTCTATTTTCTATAATATGTCTATAGTTTTTGTGCTACTTTTATAAAAAGTTCTGCGACAACACACACACACATGGTTTGGTGCTTCAGCGGATGTACTTTTAAATTTTAGTATTTCTTTTTTGTATGTGTGTAGTAAAAGGTTGCAATCTGTACAATCTTTGCTAGTATGTTGTAAAGCTATTGTATTTTGTAAGTGGCTTTCCCTTCCAAAATATTTTCTCTGGATATGCTCTATTTCTTCGAGTAGGTCTTTGGCTGTACCATGTAGAAGATTGTTATTTAAATTGGCTAGTGCTAAAGCAGGACATTTGGCATAGTACAGTTTATGGACTAGATTTCTTGTAGTTGAATGATGTGTTGATATCATTTTGACATGACGGAAGGTGCTTTTGCAAATAGGTCCTGAAATGCAGGCTAATAAATGCCTGGTAGTCCTGTGTATTTACGCACTGGATAGGTATCCACATTTTGATTTTGTCTTTGACTTTGTATGCTTCTTCATTAAAATTTGGTTCTGTGCTCGTGGTGTGACTCCATTCACCTCCACAGATATTTAAGAAGTTATATTTGTTGACACGTTGTTTATTGAGAAGTCTTTTTGTAGTTTAGTAGTTAGTTTTGGTAGTGTTTCATTCTGGTTAAAACTAAAATAAATAACTTCCTTTTGAGAATGATTGCACTGTCTATGAGAGCTTCTAGGATTAATTTTCTACGGTAGGTTTTAAGAGTTGTGCTTGATTTCTCTCCTGATTTTGTAAGATTCCGAAGGACTCTGTGGCGGAACATTTTTTGTAAAATACCTTTTTTGGTATGGTTACTTGTCACTACATCAAGATTTATTGGAGCAGTGTTAGTACTGCTGGTAGCTGAATTCTTGTTAATCACTGTTTCATTTTACATTTTGAAAGAGGAGGCAACGTTTCTGTACTGGAAGCTTGTTTTGTTTCGTTTAATGACTGTATTAGCTGTTTTGTTTGAACATTTTGTACAAATTCTGCTAGGGATGGATGCTCATTTTGGACACTTTTATTTTGATTTGCTCTATTTCTGCATTGCTTTCTACAGACTTGCTTTTTGGTGAGCATTCTTTGGGGACTGTTGGGAAAAAAAAACAAGGTATGGGTTGGTTGCAATGTATGTGTGATGTGTGCATGAGTGTCTGAGTATGATTTTAAGGATGTATGTGGAGGTGTGTGATTGTGCAGTGGCCAGCTACAACAAGTTGGGAAGGCTATTCTTGTATTTGTGTGATACTGTACCGTGGTTCAGATTACAATACAAAGTAAGCTAGTGGTTAGGAGAAGCACTAATACTAAATCTAATGCTATAGTATCAAAACAGTTCTTTGTTCTGCAATACTAACATTCTAGGGGCTGATTTATGGAAGTTGTGTGCTGAAAAATGGGGATTTGTGTGCCATTCTGTCCACGAATCATTGTTTAACACATGGGGATTTGTGGGCATAATGGCACACAAATCCCCGTTTTTCAGCACAGAAATTCCATGAATCAGTCCCACAGTGTGTTTGAGTAACAATTAGAACATTATGGTAGTGTTGTACTTACTTTTTTGTACAGAATGAGTAGGTTTCTTTTGAGTTGTTGTTTGTAGTTCAGATGCTGCTGCTTTTCAGGAGAGTGGTCTTCACTGCAATTGTAAAAGAAAGAAGTTAGTGAATATGTCTGTTTATGAGGAGATAGAAGAAATAATTATATACTTATTTAGCTTTTTTGTAGGGTAAATGCAGAAACTGTATAGAAAAGCATGGATTGTATGCATTTGTGTAGGTGTGCATAATAAAGCAGAAGGATGTGATGTAGAGGCACTGGTATTATTTCAGCTGGGAACTTTTCTAATGATAGTGTCCATCTGTGTGAGTGTATAAAGATGCATGAACTCATCCTGGCTGTGTGTAATTTTATAATGCACTACTAAGTGTTTTTATACAATTATACTGTTATTTCTCCCATCTTTTAATATGAAATTACACTTTTGTAGAGAGCTGTGTGTGTAAAAATAAAATTTAGATAGCATTAAGGTTTGGAAGTGACAGTTGATTATAGCAGATGGGAAAAATGACAGTAACTTTTTTTAGGTTATACAGGTTAAGTGGCAGTTACCCTGTTTATATGCATTTATAAGAGTTGTACATGTACTGTGCAAAAAATATGCATACCTCTAGTTTGTATTCATGTATGTGAATATGCATGAAGCAGCAAGTAGAAATCCTGGAGACTGGTACAGTAGTTTTTGTTTTTTGGTGCTTTCCAATGATATGAGACTTGATCAAAAGTACTTTTGAAGTGCTGAACTATGATGATGGAGTTAGATGTAGAGGTCTTGGATGTGATTGGTGGATGGTTGTGTGACTGCTTTGCTGTATCCAATGAGGGAATGCCACAGAGAGTCGAAAGGGTAGAATGGATGTCTGAGAGTTGCGTACTCCGCGGACACCGCAGCTGTGTACGGACAGGGCGTGCCACATCTGGCGTTTCCAGTAAATCCAGCATGGAAAGTGGACTGTACGGATTAGCCAATCAGCAGTTGAGGTTGTGGATTTGTGTTGAAAGAGGCTGTGTGTAGTGAAGATGGCAGAGGTAGAGAAAATCAGGGTGTTGGTAGTTGGAGATATGTTTGTGCATGGTTTGGAGGTGTATGCTAAATGCAGGAATGTGGCAAACAATTTTGATGTTAAAGAAGATGGTATTTCTTTATCTTTTATGGGAAATGCCATGCTGTTTTGGAACATAAGGGTTGCTTTGGAGAAGCTTATGTGAACATTTTAGGAGTGAATAAGGAGTGAAATAACAAAACCAAAAAAAATACTAAATAAAAGGTGTCTCAATCATCTGCAAAAAAACAAAAAAACTGCTCTTTTCAGAGCCAACCTCAAAGGGGAAATGGGGCACAGTATTTAAATTTAAAATCATCAAGCTCAGATTTTTCGATATGTCCGCAGACATGGCGGTTGTCCGCGGACACCGCGTATTACATACGGGGATTTTGGGGTGGAGAGGCATGCAAATGAGAATGAGCAGAGAAAGGGCTTGGTCAATAAAGTTTACTGGGTGTGTTAGTAGATGGTCTGGAAGTAGATAATTCAAATGACAAGAAGAAATGTATTAACCTTATTCATATATTGTGCCAATGGCTGTCAACCCAAAAAATATTTCCGGTTAATCATCTGCATCTAAGCCACTCCAGAGAGATCAGAGTTCTCGCTCTCATGGCTTAGGAGTTGTACCCTCTTTATTTTGTAACAATGAAGTGCAAATGAACATCAAATTACATACATGGAGGGGTAGGCCATGTAACAGGGGTAGGGGATTTCGAATGTACAGACAAAAAAAACACAGGTTTCACTTTTGGCCTACAAACAAAATACTAACCGGAAAATATAGAATTGAATTAAATTGGGTGTAAAGACGATTACAGGCGGCTCTGGAGTGGGTAGATATGTACCAAATAAAAAAAAAATAGCTAACATTAATACTATTATAGCTGTAATAGGCAAGAGTATAAACAAGTATGAGGACCGATCGAATCAGGAGAAATTAAGTTCTCGAGTAAGTAGAGGGTGGTGCGTGAAGTAGTATCTGTGAGCACCCAACTGCGGCATACTCGGGAGGATAGCTCAGGGACAATGGTATCACCTTGGAAACAAGACAACACGGAGCACCACAGGTTCGATCCCCAGCTCCGCACTTAGAAACCTCTGGGTATTAAGCACGTTATAAATAACCTATCATATCATATCATATCATAGTACATTTGTTATTGGTTAAATAAGTATGTGATAATGGATTATTTGGCTGGGCATACACAAATCAGGGGAAAGTGGTGGTGGGAGGGAGGCACTTCTCTCGGAAATGAAAAAGTTAAGCTTCCATTACTTCCCTCTGCCCAAGATTTCTTTGCTCACATTGGTAAAGTTCCACTTCCATCTGTATTATTGGCAGCATTGCAGGATATGCTCCCATTCGCTCAATAGTACCTGACCATAATCTTGTAAAATCCCAGTCATGTCTCTATACAGCGACTCTCTGAATGTACTCAAGATTTCACTGAAATGAATATAAACATCTGTTTAGATAACAGTTCTGCTGCAAGAGCAGATATAACTCCTTAGATCTTGCATGCCGGCTCTATGATCAGGATTGTGCCATTAGGATTACGGACAGCCCATAGACTGGGTCACATTTTCAATCAGGGAGCACTCTCTTTCACCAATTGTTTTCTTTTATCAAATTTTTTCCAATTTTTCAGTATTTCTTGCCTGAAATTAATAGTCCTCTCATGCGATCTGATTCACTATTAATTGAAGGTGTGCCCTGGCTCTAACATGGGCTATAGAGAACATTGCTATATGATTTCCTGCGAGTATTGTTCATCATTGGGGGACATTTGGTGGGAAATAACCCTAATCTAGACAAGCCAGCATTCTCTTTTGACATTATTTTCTGTTCTTTCAGACTGACGTTTTCAACTGAACTGCAAAAGCCTCATCATGAAAAGCTTTTAAGGTAAAATTGCTGTGTAATCGTAGCTATGTTTATGCATTTGTTGATAGCTCTGATTTCTTTTTTTTATATACATAACAACAAGACTACCAGTAATTCTGTCTTTTTCTGTGAAACGGTTAAAGTGGACTGTTGTCTACATATGCATCAATCAGAATGTCGAAAGCGGATTCACAATTGGGGTGGGTGCCTTCGCACAGCCACCTTTACATTAAAGGTAAATCAAAGGCTTTGATATGCTGTTAATACTTTTCCTTGTCATGGTATATTTCAAAACCATGTTTTATCTGCCAATTGAGCTTCATAGCTACTGACACATGTTATTACTATGATATATGAAAGGACTGGAACATGCTCCACTACATACATGAAGTTGTACGTAAGAAACCCAAGAAAAGGGCATTTAATCATTCTTTTGGAAAAACCTTGGCAACAATGTCATTTTTCTCCATGTCTAAAATCGATCCTTTCCCACATCACCTTTCCTGGGATGTGTTTCTCACTCTATCTTTGGAAGACTGTTTCAATTTCAACTCCATTTTTGCCTACCTAACAGATGAGGATTTAGGGAAGACGCCTCGCTCAGAGATTCTTATGCCATCCCAATTTCTAGATTTTACTTTAATGTGATATAGGCAGACCGGGACTCGAATGTGCGCTCGGACGCCTTGTCTTTGTCTGAAGGTCAGGATTGACGTCAGAGCGTCAGAATGTGTGCTGCAGCGTGCCATAGATGTACATAAATGACATCAGCAGCATAGCGCCTCCATGGGTGGCGACAGAAAGGCAGAAAAACCATTTTAGTGCACATTAGATTCCCAGTCTGCCGTGACCGCGGCACGCCCCCACCCCTTTTTTTAATGGTACGGTAAGTGCATTTACATTCACAATGGCAAACAAACCTTTGCTTTCTTGTAGAGCTGTTTCCACCCCTCCCCCATTTATTATGACTAATCTTTTGACTCAGAACTACTTATGATCCATAGTAATGGTACGCGCGACACACGTCTCTTCACGCTCTGAACGAGCAGATTAACGCGAGAGAGATTCTGCATCTATTACAACTATGGCACTTTTCAAATCTGGATAAGCTGATTAAAGCATGTGCGACTATGCATTCATTGCAATCTTCCCGTCACTACACAAGGTGGTTCTATGTTCATTTTTCACCAGTCATTTTTCCATGGGTTTTTTGGCAAAATATTTTAGCTGGGAAAACCCATCGAAAAATATGTTTTTTTCTTTTTGATGTGTCCCTTCAAACTCCCCTTCCCTATTAATGTAATCTATTCATGATCCCCCACCACTATATAGCCTTCCTTTTTAATGGGTTTTTTTTAGAAAAATAATTCAGCTTAAAAAACCATCGAAAAAATGACAGGTGAAACATGTACCCACAAGGTATATGTCATGAGAGGACAAAGGCAGGGACTATGGCAAGGGAAATGTGCACAAGATCTTGCAGTGAAGAGCTTTGAGTGAAACAGCATGCACTCAGGAACCAAGACACACGTACACTGCAACCCAGGATGTGCAAGTAGAGCATGATAAGAATACGGGTAAGATCTCAGAAGCTCGTTATTATTACAAAGAAAGTCAGAAAGCTCCTCACCCACAGTTGCTGTTACAGGTACTGTCATTGCTAAGCCCACATACAGGACAAGCAACGGCCTGATCTGTGAGCTAACTCCCTTGATGGTATTGTATAAGGTAACTTAAAGACAATACTCGCCTGAAATGTTCACGAAGCCCCCAAACCCTGTTGATCAAACAAGGACCTAGAAAAGCTATAACAGCAAAGGGAGGCTAACTTAATACATAAGACTCATGACAACGGATAAGTAGGAATAGTGGTTACAGAATAGTGAGGAAAACATAGGCATTCACACATGAGCTGGATACAACAGCACACTACATCTAACAATCAATATGGAACAAAGGAAAAAGTGCAAGGGAAAACGAGAAAACAAAATAACAAGTGCAAAATCTCCCAGCGACCCCCTCCCACCCAGAGAAGGAAAATGGGACAAAATGGAAAAACCTATGAATGAGGGGAGTCTTATGATGTCCCGGGAGGACAGCTCAGCGGCAACATGCTCGCTTTGGAAGCAAAACGAAACGAAGCAACACAGGTTTGATCCCCGGGTCCGCGCTTAGAAACCTCTGGGTATTTAAGCACGTTATATATATATGCAACTAAGACAAAAACAATTACATAATTAAAAAAGAAAACAATTCCTGTAACAGCGCCTCGATGCCCGCGGGCTGTGTGAGCGCGTTAAAAATGCAAAATAAATAAATAAATAAAGGTTGCACTGCAGAAAAAGGCAACGTAAAAGGAATAAAGAACACAGACAAACTAGGCTGCACAGAAAAAGGAAAGCACTGGGAAGTGCTGACTGCCAAACAGAAGAGAGAAAGGGAATCCAGCAAGCAGAAAATACTAATAACCATACTAACGTCAAAATCCAGGGTAAGGTAACAAGAAATAAAAAACTAGGCATTAAGCTAAGAACCAGAAACAATGGACCATTTAACAACAGGAACACTGCATCAATAACCAGCGCTGGATTGAAGAAAACTGAGGTTTTTAAAGCTGGCTGACGAGAAGACGCCACAAAGGTGTGCTGCTTGCTAGAACCTGCAAGCCACTGGTGCTGCTTATCCTCCATCCAACCTTGTGCTGCAAGGGTGGAGATGAAGCAGTGGGCCAGGCATTCTGGGAAGCATAGTCTTTTGATTAAAGCAGCATACTGGCTGTCAAAAACCTGAAATGGATCTGGAAAGGAAGTAACATGGTGCATAAGGATTTAGCGCTCTCAAATCACCACATTTTAATAAAAATAATTGTTCTCTTCTTTCTTTTCCCTTTACCGCCAGGGCATCTGTTTGGTCCTGAGGAAGGCGGGTATATCAACTTCACCGAAGCGCTTTTTGTTGCACAATAATACATGTGCCACAATATGTTTTAATCCAGTTAGCGTCAACCCTGGCTCTTATACTCACAGCTGCTATGACTTACTGCACTTTGTCACTTTCACTTATGCTTTCACTATTGGAATTTACTATTCACACTAGTCCACGTTGCTCTTTGTGAATGTAATAGATTTTTTTTTAAAGAAATGTTTGTACTTTGTGAAATGATAAAATATGTCTTAGTATTTAATCCAGATAAATGACAATAATAAAAATGTAATCTGAGTGAAATAAATCACTCTCCTTTTTGAATAACTAGGTTCCATTAGATTAATTCTAAAGTTTGAACTAACTGACGTTAGTAGTTGATATGTATACACCAGGAACAATCTGTGGTGTGTTCAGTTCAACTCCCCAATTCCTTTGTGACTAGGGGACAACTCCCTCTTGTATATTCTTTTTTCCTCTACTGGGCATATGGACAGCTTTAATGCCTAAACTATGTCAAAAGCAATACATTAAGTGCAATAATGTGTTCTTTGAAGCCGTAGGGCAACTGGATAGGAGGTTATGTGAACAGGCCTGATTCTTATTAGAACATCATAGTGTAGAGGAGGAGCCAAGTTCCCCTACCTCAGCCACCTCACCCTTATTGCCTATATGCCTGGAAGCCGGATGCAAAAACCTTGCAGTACCAGTGAAAATAGTGCTACCTAGGAGAATCCTGGAGGCAAAGTTCCCATTGAGAAAAACGTACCTGCATACAAGAAAATACGATGGCCATTTGAATCAAATCCTGCAAGAAGCGGAGAAAATGAATGGCAAAGACGAATGGTGACATCACACATATCTGAGCTGACGTGTCTAGAAAAGATGCAGAGACTAGAGAATGCAAATATTCTATAAGGCATCAATATCAGAACTGGTAGAGATACCAGGTCAGCTTACACATGTACAGATGCAATAGGAACACAAGCAGATACAATAATCCGGAGGCTAGCTTAACAGTGAATAGATTGCGGAATGCGCCAATATGTACATATGTGCCTAAAGAGTAAAGGATGGATGGTTCCACTACGTGTTACAGCAGTGCTGGACTTTAAAAAGAAAGCCTAATTTTTAGTGTGTTGCAGTAAGAAAACAAATGAATTACCAAGTGAATCTCAGAAAGGCGAGGTTAGATGAGCCATGAAGCCAAGCTAAGAAGCCAAGGTTTTATCAGGCTGGAGTGAACTGACATTGGATACAAAATCAAGTGAAAGAACAAAACTCCTGTTCAGAAGGCATGGACAAAAACAAGAAGATGTCATAGGTCTGTTAAAGAATAGTGTTTTAATACAGTGAAAGCTCGAAATCAGGGTCTTTAGTCACGTGGAAGGATGAAGTTGGACGAGAAAGATGCTCACACCTACGCATGAGGGCACCGCGCGCCTTTGCTCCCCTGAATTCTCCACAGTACAGAAAAACTCAAGGCCCAGCTTCAAAGCCTAATTGAGTAAGCAGACCACTGAGGTAATGATGGATTGATATGCTAATTGGTGGGAAGCTATGGTTAAGACAAGCTCACCAGCACCTGAAAGGCCAGCCTGCATGCTGCTAGATGTAGGTGGAAAAGTACTGACGAAGGTTAGAGTTCCAACCAATTGTAGGGGACCACGTAATTAAGGGTCCTATAGTTTGTGTAGCCAATGGGATGTTGTGTATTCAGTGACGTTCATAGTGGCCCTTTTGAAGGGAGTGCTTAGTTGCCTCACCTGATGTTAAGAATCCAATTACTTTCACTCACTGTCCCATATTAGTATAGAACATATACTTAGATGTTCACTAAGAGCCCATCACAGTTGCCATTAGGTTTTTGTAGTTTGCCACGTAGGATGACATTGGTAGTGATGTAGGTCAACGTCAATGACGACGAGTTTTGGATATAAAAGCTCTGTTTTTTATTAAACTAGCTGAGTAAGCGGATCGAGCAAATTCGTTGATGTTTGTTTTACTCCCTGTTTTAGACTATTGATAATAAAACAGTTTTCCTTTTTTGCCAACTACCTGAGTTGTTTTGATTATTGATGTATGAATAAAATCTGCATCCCCATCCATCTCGAGGGTAATTGCTACTCATCTTAAAGGCCTGAGGTTATTCAGTTCACTTGGTAGTGGAGAGGATGGTTTCAAAAATCCATCACCATAAGTAAACTTTGGAGTCCCGGCAATATCACACAATCTCTGCCATTCGATTAACAGGACATGATGCTCCCCTTAGGTAGTTGTCTAGTTTAAATTGCTAAAATCTTGCAAGTAGGGTGTGACGGGTCCCTCTGGTTTCAGACAGCATCCCCTCCCACGGTCTACGAGAAGCTGAACGAACGGGAAGTTGGAGAGGCGGTAAAAGAGGCGTACGATCCCGAGAGTGGGAAGACGAACATGCAAATGGTGAGTACAAACTGAGCAAGATGGCAAAACTGTGCATGGGCAATGAGTGATGAGAAGTAATAAGGGAAAGATGAGTAATGGAGGGATGTGGATTAAACATAACTTGAGAATAAGAGTGTTAAATATTAAAGAGAAATGGACTTGTGTGAGGCCAAGCAATTAAGAGGCTTCTACGTCATCCGTGAGGAGAATGCCACTATAATAGAATACGCCCTGTGTCTGTGTTTTAAAGAACGTAACAGAAGAAATCTTAACCTAAAATCCCATAGCGGATGACGTAGAAGACGAGTTTAGTTAAAGACTTAACTTAAAGAGGTTGATTTGTACTCCGTAGGAGTATTGATTTAGAGGGCAAGATGAATCTTACAGAAAAGATCGTAAGAGATAAGAGATATATTTGACCGGTTCAGTATGCCTGTTTGTCTGTTCGTTTTATGTATCTATGTGTTGGTGATGACGTAATAGTTAAAAGTGATTGTTGAAGAAAGGACAAACAGGAGGTTGGAAATTTTAATTGGTTGTTTGAATTTAAGTTGATGGTGTTTTTTAGCAAGATTAAAGTAAAAAAATTGATTTAAAGCGACTGGACCCTGTGACGATTGGTGCAAGGTCATATTAGATTGTTTTTCTGAAAAATATTGTTTTTTAAAATTTGTGCAAATGAGTATTGATGGTCAAGAGTGACGAGTAGAAAATGGAGGATGTCACTCCACTTGTGCACCTCTGCTAGCAATTGCCGAAACATGCACCTAAGCTTAGACAGTATAGTGCGGAATGGGTTAAGGGAACTGCAGATAAAATGTTTATGCCGTGGCCGCAAGGAGGGTCACTATCGAAACGCAGTCCTGCAGCATATGATGACATATTTGCATGCATATATGGGAAAAAAGATAGACAAGCAGCTAGCGAGCTTAGAACTTTGGAAGATGTACCAGGAGGAGAGAGAAGAGCCGTCTCCTATAGATTGGATCCTTAATGTATGTACAGAGGGGGGTGAGGTGCCTTCAGCACTCCCCCCGCTCCACCAGAAATAGACGACGAAAACAAGAAAGACGATGGGTTATACCCATTGAGGGAGCTTAAGGCAGCAACAGGGAATAGCAACCCAGTAAATGAGTCACCTGCACAAAGCAGTGACGAGGGCTCGGAGAAGAATACTGAGAAAAATGTAATTTCTAAGGTCCAGAGGTACAAGGAGAGAAGTGACAAGGAGAGAAGTGATCGAGCAAGTACATCTTTAGATAAAGGAAGAGAAATAAAGAGATGGAAGGGAGAAAGAGATAAAGCTGATGAGTTAGCACTTCTACAGATTGAATGGATGGGTGAACAGATTTTTCTCAAACTCAATGGTAAACGCATTAAGGATTTAAGACAAAGAGAAGATCAAGATGAGCAAGTTAAAAAGGATAGGGGAAGGGAGGAATGATCAAAAGAAGAAGAGGCAGAAAGAAAAGATGGAAGAAGATGAGAGCAGTTATATCAAGATGAACAATTGAAGAAGCCGGAAAAAGCAGAGGAACTAAGAAAACAAAATAACAGACAAAGGGCAATCGATGAGCTGGAAAGGTTAGATAGAAAAAAATAGAAGAGGAAGAACAGAAGTTAAGGGATAAGAGAATACAGAGACGAAAAGATGAGGAGATACCAAGGGCAATCAAAAGAAGGGATAGGAAGAAAAAAGAAGAAGACAGGGTGAGGGAGGAAGCAAGAAAGTGCAGAGAGCTTGATGATGATATAGAATGAAAAAGGAGGCAAAGAGCAGGCGATCTCGATACCGCAATCAAAGAGGTAACGAATCCCGATCCAGAAGTAGCATGGGAGGACATAGAGGAGTTCTTCCTGGAATACAAATCATTACCAGGCCCATCTAGAGTACATCTAGAGGACAAGTTTGACTCTAGAAGCATTGGGGAAGCAATTGATAAAGTTTATCGTGACATGAGAGCCCATAAAGAATTAAAAGGGAAGGTAAAAAATAATTGACTCGAGAGTTCGCAGCTATATGATACAGAGGGAGCCTCATGTAGTACGAGGCCCAAGGAGTTGTCTGTAGATAGACTGACTCTACACAGGGATGAGGAGGAGAGAAGTTATATGAGTTAGGCACAGGAAATGTCAGGCGAAGACAGAGACACTTTCCTTGGAGAGGAGAGGGGTGACGTATGTGGTCCTGAGGGTTGTTTTACAATGGATAAGGAAGTGCGATGGTCAGATTTAGACATACCTATACCTCGGGCGTCAAAATGATTGACGCAGTCAGAGCAACCTGAAGGGCAACCCCATGGTGAGAGGGGGGTGTCACCACCTTATGTAAGCAGATTAAGGTCACTGCCAGGAAGAAGGTAGTGTAGAAATATTATCCCTGACTTGAATAGACTGATGAAGGGGGATGAGAGTGAGTTTGGGGTTTCACAGTTTCCTTTGCTAGAGAAAGGGGGAGCTAGACCACAGCATATACCTTGGCCTCAGATGGACAAGGATAATTTAGCAAACTTCCGAGTTTAACTTCTTGCACTGGGAAATGGATACATGAATTAGAAAAGATGACTGGAGGAAATACATTGTCTATAGGGGACATTAAGGGTCTCCTTATTGCCATCCTTGCAGAGAGAGCTGATGATGTTTGGTCCAGAGCAGAGTATGCTGGTGTTACTACGGTTAACAATGGTCATGGTGGAGCACTGTTCAATAACTGCAGAGCAGCAGTCTGGAAAGCGCGTAGAGTACTGTATCCAGACACGTCCGATATGGGAGCTATAATGACGAAAAAGATGCAGGAAGGGGAAGACCCGCTTGTTTACAATTTATAATTTCCAAGAGCAGTGGGCCTTGGAGACACGTGTAGCTTGGGGGAAATCTATACCTGTGTTCTATCATATATTATGCCAAGGGCTGCCAGATCTGGTACAGAAGCAGCTCAAGAAGTTAGTAGGTATGGAGGCAAAACCGTGGTCAGAAATTCAGCTGACCATCGTACATTATTGCAGACTCTTGTAAGAAAAAAATTGCAAAAATGATGATATCAGGAAAGGCAAAGAGGCGAAGTTAGTGCAAAAGAAGCTATCCAAGTACACCATTGAAGGGGCAATGATAACTAGTGGAGACTGATCGAATTCACAGCAGGTACCAAACATGCCACAGGTGAATAATCAAAGGCAGTTTGATCAGGGCAATAATGGATTTGCTCCATGAGGAAGAGGAGGATTTCGAGGTAGACATTTTTAATATAATCAAGGAAATTGGCAGAATAATCAGGGAAACTTTCAGAGCATTCGAGGTCGGTTTCAAAACATACAGAATGATAAACAAGATATGCAGGATGGGCAGAATAGGAGATTTCCGCCTCCTATATGTTGGGCATGTGGAATGACAGGGCATTTAGCTCATATGTGTAGAAGTCAAGGGTTTGTGCAAAATGGTCAATTTTCAAGAGGGGGACTTCAAACCCACCTGCGTATTCACAGCAGAGTGGAGATGGCTTTGCTCAGAATCAAACAGTGCAACAGGCACAAGCGCTGAGAATAGAGCAAGGTTTGCAAACGCAGCAAGCTGCAGTGAATCCGCGCAAGGGCAGTGGCAGCATTCAACTATGCCGATACAGTAAAGAACAAGTATGGGGCAGTTAATGACTCCTAGGGTAGGAGGTGTCACTGTAGAAGGAGGGAATCCTTTTACATGTACAGGAATGAAGCTGTATCTGCAATAGGGCAGCTCATTGGGAGACTTGATGTGTTCAATAATATACGTGATGCCAAATCTTTGCGAGGAACCGGGGGTAGACGTCAGTATAGTAGCCAAAGGTTTTTCGTTTTTAGTATACACGGGTGCAACACGCTTGTGTATAAAAGAGGGAACATTTGTAATGTCTGGCAATGCCATGAATACTCAAGGTTTCACAGGAGCTACAAGTAGAGTTCCTTTTACTGAAGACCTACCAGTCTCTATAAGACAATGTGACATGTTGGCGCCATTGCTGTATTCAAGGCAGACACCTGTCAATATATTAGGTTGAGATTTGATGACTAAGTTGAATATGACAATCTCGTTTACTGATGAAGGTATAGCATGTTCAACACCAGGAATGCATTTTTTAAACGAGAGTGAACTTATTATGGCGTTTGCAGGATAAGTGACAATGCGAGCAGTTCCATTCGAACCTGAAGTGTTTCATTATGGGTTATGCATTTTGTTGACATGGCTACCATGCCTAGTAGGCAGAACTGTGAGAAGATCCGATGAGTTCTATACAGGCCAAAGATACCTAAGGATAGAGAGGAAGGGCAAATCTTTCCTTTAGAACTACAAGCAGCCATAGTGTGAGGAGAAATGGCCATTGGGGAGGGATACAGAGGGGGGGGATACAGATTAACTGACATCACTGACATCACTGATGAAGATCTGTTTGGAGATCACCCATCTGATAACAAAGTAGTGTTTGAAATGAGCATTACTTATAGGGTACGAGACATCAAACAATAGGTTCCTCGAAAGATGATGATAGCGCAAAAGCGTCCTGAATATTTTGATGAAGACATGGTAAAAGTGCCAGTCTCATTATGGACTACAGGCCCTTATGACGTAGGCCTATTGAAGGGGGTTGGAGAAGTAAAGATTAAATTGAAGCCAGGAGCAATTTTACCTCGAGCACAACAGTATCCTATGTCTCGAGAGGCAGATGAAGGTATTTGTAAGACAATATCTGCCATAATGGATCAAGGCATCTTGGTGACCTCAGAGTCACTGTGTAAAACGTCAGTGTACCCTATCACGAAATCTAAGGGGGGGCATGGGGGCTAATTCAAGACCTTTGCCTGATTAACCAGATTGTAGAGGCCGAGTTCCCTCTAGCTCCTAATCCTGCTACAATCTTATGTAACATACCTGTTGAAGCACAACATTTTACCGTGATTGATTTGAAAATCCCCTTAGACAAAGACTTGCAGGATCTGACATCAATTATGTTAAAAAGCACGAGATTACCTCAAGGGTATTATGAATCTCCATCAATTTTCAATAGAGTTCTCCAGATGGATTTAAGCAATATTAATCTGGAAAGTGTTGTGTTGCAATACGTAGATGACATTTTAGTTTGCAGCACTTCAGAGGAAGAGTGCAGACATGATTCTATTCAGTTGATTATTACAATTCTTGAGAAAGGATATAAAGTTGACAACGAGAAATTACAGTATTCTCAACAAGAAGTGTTGTACATAGGTCAGTTGATTTCGCATGAAGGAAAAAAGGTTACTCCTGAGAGAGTTGAGACTATTTTGAAAACCACGAAGCCACACACAATAAAGCACATGCAAAGATGTCTGGGACTATGTAACTATGCCAGAGCATGGGTCTTTGACTACAGCTCATATATAAGGCCATTATCACAAGCTCTAAAGAAAGCACAGGCAACGCAAGAGGAAATTGTTTGGACTGAGGAGATGGAAGAAGGGTTTGAGGAATTGAAAAAGGCAATTTGTACACCTCCAGTTTTAGGGTTTCCTAATTATGCTGAGGAATTCTTTTTATTCTCCCATATCGATGGTACCGTTATGACAGTAGTCCTCACACATAGAACCACTTTGGGGTACAAGCCCCTTGTATATTACAGTCAGTGGGATTTTAGACCCAGTAATGAGCAGTCATTTTCCTTGCGAACAATCTTTGGCAGCCGCCACGTTCGCCATTGAAAACGCTGCAAGCATAGAGATGGGATGCGCTATGACGTTGTTTGTTGAGCATGCATTATTTGCCATGTTGGAGAAACCGAAAGGTACGTTGACTTCTCAGAGGGCTTCTGCTGCGAGGTAGTCATATCAAATCCGGCGATTAAAATTGTTCGATGCAAATTAGTGAATCTTGCCATGTTTGTAGCTGAACTACTGGCAGAGGATGAGCATGCGCATGACTGTTCGATCTATGAAGAGTTCTATGATGAAATCCCTAGGATAAAATAAAATGCTTTGGCAGGGGGAGAAATAGTTTTTATTGATGGTTCTTCAAGGATACATCAAAATGATGGGCATAGATATACACACTGTGCTGTGGTAAAACACACAGCCAATGGGGAGTTCCAAACATTGGTAAGTGCACGACTACCATCTCATTATTCAGCACAAGCTGCAGAGTTAGTGGCAATGATAGTTGCGCTCGTGAATCATGCAGACCAGGAAGTAACAGTGTACAGTGACTCTGTCTATGTGACATCAGCGGTACAGACAGGATTAGTACATTGGAAAAGGAGGGGCTCCCTCCAAGCGGATGGCACTCCAGTACAGCATGCTGCTTTGTTAGACAGGCTTATCAAGGCACTACAACTCCCAGTAGCCATCGCAGTCGTTAAATGCACAGCTCACACTAAAAATGCAGATTTGATCTCACGTGGAAATCAAGCAGAAGACCATGAAGCCAAATGTGCTGCATGTTCAGAAATGATCATGTCATTTGATACGCCTAATGTAAATGAGAAAATGGTGGTAATGATGAGTGTGTCTGAATCCTATAGTAATCTTTCAATAGAGGTCCAGGGAGAAGAACCTCAAGATGAGAAGGATCTATGGACATGAAGAGGGTGTTCTTTACAGCCCTCTGAAGCATTGTGGCGACAAGACAGAACTGGTAAACCAATAATGCCTGTAGCTTTATTAAGTGTGGCGCTGGAACAGCTACACTACCCTGCGCCCACAACTAGAGAAATCCTTGCTGCAACTATTGCAGAGGATTGGTTTGTACCAAATTTATGTTATTAATATATTTATATATTTATATGCTGCAAGTATGAAATGGGTACAGATACATGATTGTATTAGTCTGTCCCTTTTCACAATGGATTGAAGCTGGTCCGTGTACACATCCAGATTCCACCTGTGCAGCAAAATCCTTAGTGCGAGAAGTATTTCCTTGATGGGGAATATGTGAAGTATTAAGATCAGATACTGGTCCTCATTTTGTGAATCACATTTTTGAACAGATTAGCTTGTTGCTGGGAATAAAGCACAAGTTTTCTTTGTCTTATCATCCACAAGGAAATGGGATCTGTGAGAGGCTCAACGCCTTGCTTAAAAAAAGAATAGCCAAGTTGAGGATTACCTTGAAGAAAGGGTTGGTTGCATTGCCTATCACTGGTATTATATGCATTGATGAACCAACCAGGTTCAGACCACCATCTTACCCCCCATGAAATAGTGACAGGAAGGAGAATGAGGACATCCCTCACACCTCCATCCAGAGTTATAAGTGATGCCCAGCCAATGTCAGAACCGTTAGGAATGGAGCTACATGACTATCTTACTTGTATGACTTCAAGTATCTCTGTCATTTCAGATCAGCTACGGCGAAAAGGGTGTGGGGCAATAGAGAACATAGAAGGAGATGCTTCAACAAGTCGATTTCAAGAACTACGTATTCCTAAAGTGTTCCCCAGAGATGCAATCCTAATCCGCAACCATACGAGAAAGAAGTGGGACGAGCCCCGCGTCAACAGTCCTTTTATCATAGAAGACGTCACAACGTCTGCTGTCAGAGTTCAGCGCAGACGTGCTTGGACTTTTCTGGGAGCAAGCATTCGGGAAGAATCTCAGCACGGGCATACTAGGTCTATGACGAGAAAGAAGGACGCAGACGCTTTTAAGTAAAGACATAAAGTTCATTAGACTGTGGCTTATTTTGGAACACTCTTTTCAGTTATTTGGGGGAAGAGTTAATGGAAGATATCTGTTCTTGAGCCACAGGAGTTTTTTGACATTGGACTCAGGCATGCTTAAGGCTTGATAAGAAGAAAAATATGCCAGATCTTGATTTTGTTTTTGACAACTGGAAGAGGGTACAATACCCTGATTAATTTCTCACTGAGTTCTTGTTCGGATTTGCTCATGGTGGTACCCAATGACAAGGTTTCATGGATCATATTTGAAGTATTTCTTTTTGTGTTCCACACATATCCTGCAATTGTGGGGAGAACTACTAGCGTTCACGTTTTCTTGTATGATCCTCAGAATGGTCCGATCGTAAGGAGATTGCTCACAGCGATAATTGAGTAAGTTCTGCAGCTTCCTGAGTACAGTGGGGAAAGTGCAAATGCCCCTATCAGCTGACAACCAGGGACGTCTCTATGGGGGGGGGAAATGGGACACGTGCCCCGGGCCCCCCATCCTGGAGGGGCTCCCCCTGGGCGTAAGACATGGGGGGATGGAGGGGACAAATCCCCCTCACAATCTTAAGTGGGGGGATACAATATCGCCTCCAGTTTGTGTGTACTGGATCCATCTGCGCACTGATGCTTGCAAACTTCAGACTCTGTCTGAAGTTTGCATGCAGAAGGCGTGGGCCGACGCTGTGGTTTCGATTCCCATCCATGCCATGGCATGATTGATTCACTGTACAACAACAGTGGGGGAGGGGGAGGAGGACGACGCAGGCCCACGAGCAAGAGTTGTTGACAACTGTTGCTCGTGCGTTCCCCTCCTCCCTCACCCCCAGGGAATATGGCACGTGCCAGTGCAGGCTGTGCTGGAGTGCGCAGTGCACTTCTGCGCAGCTTGCCAGCCTCCCTCATCTTCCGAAGCCAAGCCAGGCAGCAACGCGTGCTTTGGACTGGAGGCTTGTGACGGACCGGTGACGAAGGACGGTGAGAAGAAGACTGATTGTCTGCTGCTCAGCTCTCTCTGTCTCAGGTAGGTTGGCAATGGTGCAGTGTTGACCAGGACTCTGCCATTAGACTGTGACATGTCCTCATAGAAGATCAGGTTATCAGCCGTCTCTGTGGTGCAATTTTGGTGGTTCAAGCCCATCCAGGAACGCATTTGTTTTCTTCATCTTCCATTTTGTTTGATGCTGGCTCTTCACCCCATTATACAGCCAACTCAAATGCCAAGAACAGAGATGGCCCACAAAGGCGGCGGGCGCAGGCCCCAGTATTAATAGCAGCAAGTTCCTCTGCTTCCTTTCCAAACACATTTAACAGCTAAAAGCGTCTTATTTGTACAGTGCATTTCTGTACACCCAGCGCTCGCCCTAAAGGTATACAGCTGAACATGCCCCTGTTGGCATGAGTGGGGTGGGGCTGTTTTCCTTCACTGTGTGCAGCAGGATTGCCCCAAGTGCACAACAAAAAGCATCAACCGCCGGACACTGGGGGATAATTCTATGGGTGAACACGTAGGTTTATCAAACAGTTAAGGATTAACTCTGCGTCTTCTCTGCGCAGTTTTTGGCAAAACGACCACAGGATTTAAAATAATGTTACTTTTAATCGCTCAAACAAAAAATCGAGACTCACTTGACCCAGACGTGATTTGAACACGCAACCTTCTGAGCTGGAGTCAGACACGCTACCGTTGCGCCACAAGGTCCTGTGTATGGGACCTCTTGAGGATCTCATCTGTGGTCAGCTGTGGCAGTGAGGCAGGAGCCACTTCATGCACCGACACTGAAAACATACCTCTGATTTCATACATGCAAAACCTGCCTTTTGAACAGGGGAAAGGCAGAGTAAAGCATCAGGGGACACAGCAAATGCAGGCAGTTGTCAAACGCATCTGCTCCACAGAAGGTTTCTCACATGCGGCTTATCTGGGAAAATAACCCATGTTATAGTGAATTTGTCTTCATCCATCCCACACTCGTGTACATGCCCGGAAACAGGGGCTCACACCTTTCAGTTGCTTTGAAAAAGATGCACTTGTTCTTCCGTTCATTTCAAATCGTGTGCACATTTCCAATCGCCTTTCTAATTGATAAATGAACACAGAGCAGCCAATTTTCTTCCAAAATTAATCCTTTATTCTGTCCCTGACACAGCCATAGGTTATGGAAGGGGGCGAGGGGTCTTTTCATGGGAGTCTCTGAAGTATCAGAAAAGCTGTTTGTTTTCTAATTGGTTAGACAAAATCTCCAAAATCACTACCCAGCACAGTTAATGTGTAGGATTATGGGGCAGTAGTCTGAACTCTGAAAAATATTGTGTGCCGCCAGATGCAAACCATGCCCTCATTTCTGTTGGTATGGTTACGTCAACATAAACTAGCAACTCAGTCCCTGAAGATTAGCAATGTTCATTGATGTGTATTTTATTTTATGTACTGCAGTTTTGTCCCCCCCTGTAAAGAGCAGCTTGTTTTTGGCATCTTTGTTTGCAGATATTAATTCAACAGGAAAGCATAATTAAATAAGTATATAAAGAAATATAAAGGAATGCATGAATAAATTAATCTGTATTCATCTGGGGGCATTTCTAAATAAGGTGGGTAGTCTTGTGGTTTGTAGGGTAGCGTCATTAGGTGTTGGCTTGATGAGGATGTGAGAGATACTCATTTTACTAAATGCGGTGGGGGAGGAAGCAGGGTAGTGGGGCCACAGAAGTTACCATTCATTTTGGTGGTGCATCGGCAAGAATGAGTTTGGCGTGGCCCCAGTAAATCACACATGCACAATGCAGAGTATTGTGGTCCTCATATTGCCTTGGTTTCCAGCCCATCAATGTTATACCAAAAGTAAAACTGCTCAGGTGTTTGAACGCATCACTGATAATCTCACCCGGGGTGGTACATTTGAAACTGCTAACAATGTACTGCTCATTCTCTGGGGGTAATATCTCACATTGGCAAATGGGCATTGGTGCACTATGAGGTGGGTGCAATGGATCTGTGCTGCCGCAGAGATTAACCAGTACAAGAGGTTGAAAAGAGGTGTGGGGTTTACTGGTGTGTAGATATCCAGTACACAGAGTTGTGACAGAGCGTGGGAACGGCCACTGATTGACCTGTCAATCAAGGGGATATGTGGCATGGAGGGGGACATGAAGGGGAACATGAAAGGAGCAACAGGCATGCCAGTGGGTGTCAAGGAGAGTATAGGCAGCAGTGGGATGATGGAGAAGTGTGTAAGGGGTGTCAATGCCAAGAGCACAGGGAGTGCCAGCTGAAGATGCTGGGATACAATTGATGTAATGCTATGGCGCATATCATTGTCTTTTGCTATTTAAGCTCATGTTGTTCCTTGATGATATATTATATATCTTTCACACAATAGAGACCTATTATTGTAGCTGGCCCTGTTCTGCAGCGTCCCAGGCTCATTGTTCACCACCACCGGCCATTAACAGGCACACACTGTTTCTTATGAGGCACAATTGCCACTTTTGGCTCCACAGGTCTGAGGCAATCCTCTGGATTTTGAAGTGCATGTGGCTGGCTTTTTTTTGCGGGCACACAAATGTCCTCCTTCTTTGTTTAAATGGCATTCAAGCACGTGCTGAAGATAAGCGTCAACATCGGAGGCAAATTCTGGCCGCAGCTCTTTGCCCCACTCCACGGTGCAATCCACTGGCTTGTCCAGCATTGCATATTTACCCTTTCACTGGGTTCACAGCCTCACAGGCAAGTTGTTGTGGCCCCTGAGCTTTCTTCCACTATATGCTGTAGTTCAGTCGGAATGCATGCCGCAGCACTATGCCCACCGTTGGTAGGAGCAGCTGAGGTGTAGATAAGCTTAGCACTGTATTCCCAAATCTAGAAATTGCAGTAAGAATATTCCTCTCTATGATGGTGACAAATTACAGTGGGGAGCGTTCATTTTCAAAATTGAAGTTGATAAAAAGTGAGCTACGAAATTGTACGCTTCAAGCCATGCTGAATTCTTTGGCTCTGTTAAGCAAGAAATGGTTCAAGAGATAGAATTTTCAGACATAATTAAGGATTTTGCAATACGCAAATCTAGATGGAAACACATAGCTTAATGTTGGTGGTGTAGAAAGCATATCCTCACTGTCATCTCATTCTTTCTAGGATTACTTGAATTTGTTTGCCGTGCGGGCATAGACTGAAATGCCAAGTGAATTTTGATGTTTTGTTACATGCTTTTGTCATTTCTGTACTGCCTTATTTATTTCATGTTTTTCCAAGTGCTTGTACTTTGGACACATTCATACAGGCAAAAAAGTTCATGTTGAACTGTTAGGTTTTCATTTTGTTTAATAAATGCTTGTTTAAAATCCTTTTCCTTTATTTTCTTACAAAATATATTATTCGAAACAAAAACAAAGTGAAATGTCCTTAATATAGCATCCTCTTGGCGAAACAGATCACAGATGTATAATGTTTATATTTTATTAACAACTAGATAATCCATTTAAAGCTTAGAGGAGTATCTGTTGAATTAGACTCGAGATATGGAGGGGGCATGGGTGTCATGTCGCGGGGCGCGACATGGGTTTGGTGGGGGGTGGGAGTAGGACATGGGTTTCGGGGAGCAACATGGGTTTCGGGTCGGGCCAAGGCTTTCTGTGCCCCGGGCCCCCAAAACTGTTAATATGGCCCTGCTGACAATGTGCACATACTGGTCAGTTTAGTTTTTTATTACCTGATTGAAGAATGCCCACAGTTTGTTAACAGACACACAGATGTCACTACCTTTTTAAGGGACCCGAGAAATACTGCAGCATTGAATGAGATTTTGAGAGACATTATAGTACAAGTAAATGCTTATTCAGAGAGAACTCTGAGATGGGAGTTAGGTTTTCCTTCGAGGTACAGATCAAGGGATTGCTGGCTAAAAAAGAACCCTTGTTTCATGATGAAAGAAAATCATCATGTCGTCTGGTGAAAGACTGATTCATGGGATCCACTGGGAATTCGTGTTCATCGTCCAGTAAGCATTCATCTGATTAAAGAAGTTCATCGAGTGAGGAGATCAGCAGTTTCCAGAAACAGTACATAATTGTGCCATATTCAAGTTTTATTTTTCCAATAAAATGGGCAGCATTTGTAACAATATCATTATGCCAGATCCAGAGAGACGTCCACCTTGTGTAAAAAATCGATGCTGCACGTTCTCACACCTCTGTGTTATTTATGCTTGCATTCTGTTCATAATAATACTGCTTTCACTCTCTGTGCGCACATCCAATTATATAGATGTACATGTAGCAAAAACTCATGAGAATCTTCCTAAGCAGAAGGAAGGTATAAACGTGGCAACTACTATGGAAACAAGACCCTATGTAGTTATCCCTGTTCCAAAGCATGGTGAAGAGTCACCTAGGTCTGAGGTAAATGTCAATGACAGTCAGTCACATGCTAAAAGTGTCTTGGAGATTATCTATGGACACCAGAGACAGGCTTTACAAGGGAGAGAAAAGAAATGGGTGTTGAAAGGTGAACCTACACAGTTAATGCATGCAAATACGCATAGTCCACTGATTAGTGTTTCTGTGATTGGTCCAGTTAGAAGAAACTATGCTGATATACTTTATGAAATATTGGTGGAAGGTCACAAGAGAAAAATAAGGTCTAAGAGAGATGCTAGGATGGATGACTTTGAGCTAAATGATTACCTGGGAAACAACAATTGGTAGCAACATATGAGGGAAGTGGGGAGAAGAACCTCAAAGAAGGAATGCTTTGTATGTGCGCTCCTGCCTTATAGTATGGAGAAGTCTAAGATCTTCATAGCTATTGAAATAGACGTCCACACAGCACATTGTCTTTCCCACATAGCACTTTGCTGAACAAGAGCCCAGTTTATGGGCCGAGATACCTATGTCAAATGGGCAACTGAATGGCCAGATCCAGATGATGATGATTACGTGCAAGACTCTAAGACAAGAAACAGAGCTCACACTAAGAATCATGTGATCAGATACGAGAAGCCTGGAGTGAAATGAGCTGGAATCAGATGGGAAGTGAACGAAAGACTTGAGAGTCCAGGAAAACCTGCAGAAGACATTTGTACATGGAAGAACAGAGGCCAAATGCAGATCTGGGTATCTGCACTATCACCAGATGGATGGGAAAAAGGAGTGGTGATCTGCAGAGCCTGGGTGGTCATGGGTTTCTACAAACCAACCAATGACATAGTGCAGAATGGTTGCAAACCACTATGGCCAAGACTTGCTAAACTACTGACCTGGGTCGAAGACAGGGGAGGATCCTTACAGATAGTGCCTTTGGAGAATGCAAAGCTGTGCTTCAGAAATAATGGCACAAGAAAAGTTGGAGAGAATAAGAACTGTGGTCGAATCTTTGATGTACCAGGAATGATACTTGGAACAGCAGTGATCATGGATCACTATTGGGCTTGTGGATCCAGAGCATATATGAAGCTACCCAAGTATTAGGGAGGATGATGCTCACTAGTGAATGTTCATGTTCCAGCATTGGTGATTCCAAAAAGTGACTTAAACCTTGACAGTTTTCCAAAAGCAGATGCTCACCTGAGAAAGAAGAGATCTGTGGAGCTGATAAGAAGAATGAAGAGAGAGAACAGACTATTTAGCAAGACAGCTTCAGTGTTTTCGTTGATCTCATGCCAAGTGTCCAGGTTGGAGCAAATACCAAATGGCTGCAGATTACCAGATGGGAATTGCTACAGACAATCAACACTACCATAAAGGGATTTAATGCTATCAGAGAAGAGCTGAGAGCCATACGACTGATGACTCTTCAGAATAGATACACCCTGAACATGATTACAGCCATGGATGGAGGTGTTTGTGCAAAAATCAGAGAATCATGTTGCACAGTCATACCTTCTCATGATGACGAGAATGGGACCTTGACGGACGCCATAGGTGTGCTGACAAAACTTCATGGCAAGATGATCGACAAAGTCGAAGTGATTACTGATGACAGCCGGTTTGGATCACTCTTCTATTGCGTTCCACAATGGATGGCAGACATTTTTAAGTTCCTTGAAGCCCTGAAACTAATAATATTGCTTGGATTTTGTGTGATCAAGATAATAATCTCCCAATGCAAGAAAACAGCCAAGAAAGTAATCGGGATGAAGATTATGATCGATGTCGAATCAGGATGGAAGGCCAAGGACTTGACAGATGAAGAAATTAGAGACTTTGTGAAGGGCAGTATTCATGCACCTGAGGGGCCGAAGTTCCTTTATCCAAAGAAACATAAGAAGTATGTGGGAAGATGTATCTATTGTAGTCCAAATGGACAGTGCAGTCTCATGACATGGAACAAAGATGAGCATGTGAAGTCAGCAGGATGCCTGAAGGAAGTCATAAAAATATGGATCCCAAAGAAGTTCTTCTTCAGAGCAAGATGTCTGGATGTGAAGGATGATGAGAGAGTGGTTGATAAATCACCCAGAGCGGGGAGTGTAGAGGAGGAGCCAAGTACCCCTACCTCAACCACCTCACCCATATTGCCTATATGTTTGGAGGCAGGATGCAAAACCGTGCGGTACCAGTGAAAATACTGATTACTAGGAGAATCCTGGAGGCAAGGTTCCCATTGAGAATCATGTCAGTTTACACATGTACAGATGCAAAAGCAACGCAAACAGACAAAGTAATCCTAATAGTGAATAGGTTACGGCATGTGCCAATACATGCATATGTGCCCAAAGAGTAAAGGATGGATGTTTCCACTGTGTGTTATAGCATTGCTGGACTTTTAAAAAGAAGGCCTAATTTCTAGTGTGTTGCAGTAAGAAAACAGATGAATTACCAAGTGAATCTCAGAAAGGTGAGGTTGGATGAGCCATGAAGCCAAGCCAAGAAGACAAGTTCTTATCAAGCTGGAGTGAACTGACATTGGATACAAAATCATGTGAAAGAACGAAGCCCCTGTTCAGAAGGCATGGACAAAACAAGAAGACGTCAGAGTTCTATTAAAGAATAGTGTTTTAATACAGTGAAAGGTCGAAATCATGGTCTTTAGTCACATGGAAGGATGAAATTGGACGAGCAAGATGCTCACACCTACGCATGAGGGCAGAGCGTGCCTTCACTCCCCTGAATTCTCCACAGTACAGAACAAACTCAAGGCCAAGCTTCAAAGCCTAATTGTCTAAGCAGACCACTGAGGTGATGATGGATTGATATGCTAATTGGTGGGAAGCTATGGTTAAGACAAGCTCACTAGCACCTGAAAGGCCAGCCTGCGTGCTGCTAGACGTAGGTGGAAAAGTACTGACGAAGGTTAGAGTGCCAACCAATTGTCTGTGTAATTAAGGGTCCTATAGTTTGTGTAGCCAATGAGACGTTGTGTATTTAGTGACATTCATAGTGGCCATTTTGAAGAGAGGGCTTAGTTGCCTCACCCGATGTTAAGAAACCAATCACTTTCACTCACTGTCCCATATTAGTATAGAATATATACTTAGATGTTCACTAAGAGCCCATCACAGTTGCCATTAGGGTTTTGCAGTTTGCCACGTAGGATGACGTTATTAGTGACGTAGGTCAATGTCATTGATGACGAGTTTTGGATATAAAAGCTCTGTTTTTTATGAAACTAGTTGAGTAAGAGTATCGAGCAAAATCATTGATGTTCCCTGTTTTAGACTATTGATAATGAAACAGTTCTCTTTTTTTGACAACTACCTGAGTTGTTTCAATTAGTGACGTATGAATAAAATCTGCATCCCCATCCATCTCCGGGGTAATTGCTACTCATCTTAAAGGGCTGAGGTTATTCAGGTCAATACCACATTTCGGCCTCTACTGGTTTATTAGAAATACTTCCTTTGAAGAAACTCACAAAGTGGGTCGCCTTTCATTACCTGGGATGCTTGGTACATACGGCCCTTTATATTATTGGACATCTAATGTGTTTTCATGGTAAATATTTCCACTCTGATGGAACAAGGCAAGTCTCAAAGGGCATTTAAACTGCCACCATTTGGACATACAAGCAGGGCTAAAATAGAGAAATGTACATTGGCAGGAATTTTACTGGACAGCTAACCAGCATTCGCTAAAGCCCCCATTAGAAAACAATTGAGTTCTCACAAATTCAAATAGTAATGTGTTCCCCATTTTTAAAATGTCACATGCACAGATCACTGTGTACTCATAATTGCCTTTTACAGATATTTATGAATTTATCATGTATCACTTTTTTTAATTATAGTGTGGCAGTCACCGCTCTATAATTAAGGTGAGTCAGAATTCCAATAGGAAATCCCAAAAATTAATTGTTAATAACTTTTGACACATGCAACATTTTTGGCTGAAAGGTTGTAGGCATTTTCGTATACCAGCCCCCATACCACACACGATCACCAAGATTGGAAAGTTTGGGAAAGATCTGTAAAAGTTATTAAGAAAACAATTTAAAAAAGCTGTTTCGAACTGCTGCCCATTCTTTTTCCCATAGACAAAAAGGTCAATTTTTACTCAACCGTGCAGCCAAAACCACTGGACAGATTTGGACCAACTTCGGCACAAAGTGTTGACTTGAGATACTTTTGTGGTTTGGGGTTATTCCATCCCGTACTTTTAAAAATATGTGACGGAGAAGGAGATTCTCCCTTCTCCCCAAAATATAGATAAATATCTCTTGGTGATTTGCAGCATTTCAGAAATGAAAAATCAGTCATTTTCTCCCAGATTTATTTTGCTAATAACTTTTGACTTGTTGGATGAGATTTTCAAAACCCAATGTTTTTCAAGGGCCCACCCAAACTGCACATTTTGGGAACGACCCGTTATAAATTGAAAAAGATATTAAGAAAACAAAGCCCCATAGTTTCACATTTTTCAGCTCATTCATTTTTCCGTAGAGGAAAAGTGCAGTTTCTGGTCAGCCGTAGCGTGAAAACTGCTAGGCAGATTTGGATAAAATAAGAAAAAAACGTGGACACAGTGCGTGGACTTACATTTCTTGAGTCGTTTGGGTTAAATTAATTCAGTAGTTTTTTAAATAACATTTGACAGAGAAGGGGGGTACCCCCTGCTCCTTAAAACCTTTATGTCGGCCTTGGTGCTTTTCTACAGCAGAGACTGGCCTTGCTAATAACCTTTGACTTTCTGAATGAATTTGGATGAAAGTTTTCAAACAGAATGGTTGTCAAGAGCCCCACTAAACTGGAGATTTTGGGAATAATTTGTTAGAAAATGAAAAGGTTATTAAGAAAACATAAAAGCCATAGCTTGAAAACTGCTTGGCAGATATGGACCAAATAAGAAACAATTATAGCAGAATATATTATGTTAATTTCCTTGACTGGTTTGGGGTAAATAGATTCAGTAGTTTTAACAATACTGGACAGAGAACGGGGTGCCCCTTGTGCCTTTAAACCTTTATATCGGGCTTGGTGCTTTCCAACAGAGAGGTTGTGCGAGGCTGATAACATTTGACTTGCTGGATGAATTTGGATGACATTTTCTACACCAAAGTTTAGTCAAGGACCCCACCCCCCAAAATTTTAGGAACAATCTGTTAAAAAATGAAATAGTTATCAACAAAAATAAAAAAAGCTGTTTTCACCCTACTCGTATTCATTTTCCTATAGAGAAAAAGTGCAGTTTTTGAACACCCGTAGCACATAATTTGCTAGACAGATTTGGACCAAATAGGAAACAATTTGGACACAAAAAATGGACTCAATTTCCTTGACTGGTTTGGTAGAATTCCGTCTAGTCATTTAAAAAAATATTCAACAGAGACATGGGGGTGCCCCCTTGTTCCTTAAAATCTTTATATACATTGGCCTTCCCCCTCGGTGAATAAACATGTGCCACACAAACCAAACAGTGATAGTGGGTAATGGCCAGTGGACAATATAAGCATTGTGGGGAGTAGGAGGACCGTGGAAAGAGGAGGGGGCACTTGGTGACTGCCTGTGAGGACAGGGAAGACAGGGAAGACTTTGGGATTTTCAAGCATTATCGGTGAAATCCCACGGGCATGGGTACTTCAATGCCACTGTATGTGTAGTTCGTGGCCACCTAGTCGGTCCAAAGGAAACCTATCAGGGTAACATGGAAAGAGGACGTGGCCCGTTAGTGTTTAAAATATACAGTGGGCATGGCCAAAGACTCTGCTCACTCACCAGGGCAATAGGCCCTGGCTAGTGGCCCTGAAAGACATGTATAGTGGGTCAAAATAAACATTGGGAACTTCCAAAGGCCATGCTCAGTAGCCAGGGCCAAAGGCCCTGGCTAGTGGGCCTGAAAAATATGTATAGTGCTCACAGCGGAAGGCTGTGGCTACCTAGTTGGTCCAAATTAAACATATTGAGGGAACATGTAAAGTGGATACGCCCAATGGCCATGGCCACTGGCCAAAGCCACTGGCCCGGTAGTGTTTTAAAAAATACAGCTGGCCAAAAGCCCTGGCTAGTGGGCCGAAGGCTGTGGCCACGTAGGACCAAAAGAAGCATATTGGGGGAACATGTATCGAGGACACATCATGTTTTCAAATATATAGTGGGCACGGACGAATGCTATGCTCAATGGCCAGCACTGAAGACCCTTTCTAGTGGTCCTGAAAGACATGTATAGTGGGTCCAAAAGAAACATATTGGGGGAACATGTACAGTGGACATGGACGAAGGCCATGGCTACTGGCCCGGTAGTGTTTTAAAATATACAGTGGGCATGGCTGAACAATTTGCTCACTGACCAGTGCTGAAGGCCCAGGTTAGAGGGCACAAAAGACAAGTATAGTGGCTGCGGCCAAAGGCCAGCAACCTAGTGGGTCCAAAAGAAATATATTGGGAGAACATGTACAGTGGACATGGCTGAAGGCCATGGCTGCTGGCCCGGTAGTATTTTAAAATATACAGCGGGCATGGCTGAACAATGTGCTCACTGGCCAGGGCCAAAGGTCCTGGCTAGTGGGCCTGAAAGACATGTATAGTAGTCACGGCGGAAGGCCATGGCCACCTAGTGGGTCCAAAAGGAGCAAATTGGAGAAACATGTATAGTGGACCATAAAACGACTATGGTATATAAAATCCTTGCAATTCACTAAAAAAAATGTAGTTGCAGGGACGTTAAGGTGAGCAATAAATTGTGACAAAACCTTTGAGATTCAGGGAAAATAGTTTAGGTGCAGGGATGTTAAGGTGGGCAATACATTGTAACCAAACCTTTGAAATTCACAGAAAACATATTTACTTGCAGGGAAGTTAAGGTGAGCAATACATTAGAACAAAACCTTTGGGATTCAGGGAAAATCTTTCTTTGCAGGGACGTTAAGGTGAGTAATACATTGTAACAAAACCTTAAAAATTCAGGTAAAAAAAATTGGTTGCAGGGGTGTTAAGGTGACAACTTAATGCAACAAAACCAGTAAAATTCTGCAGACAATTCAGGCAAAGCCACCTTAACTTTACGCCCCCTGTTGCACCGCGTGTCACCACAATGATGACATCACTGATTGCACCACTGATTTGATCAGATATGAGAACACTCATTAGGTATGTTCAAATATTTATAGGGCCCCTACCTGTGAGTTCAGTATACTTAATAACATTGAGAACATTGTATAAAACATTAAACAGCTAGACGTGCATGATGTCAGTACTTGTGAAACTTTCATTTGTAATATTTGGTAAAAGATCACACTTAAAAAATGTCTTTACTGTCATTGCATAGCAACCAATTAAAATTGTACATTGCATAGATTCAGCCTAATTGTTTCAAACATATGTAAGATATTTGCAACATAATATAATATGTAAAGACAGTAGTTAAAACATATTAATTTGTTGTTTGGTACATCTTAAATGTTTGGATTTAAATGTTTGTTTCTGCTTATTATAACAGTAGTCTGTACATGTATCGTTTTCTAAATGAGATGAGAAGTTTTATAAAACAAAGAACATGTACTTAATGGGATATATTTTAAGAGTTCTAAATATGGGTAGTGTAAAGCAATTTTTACTACTGCAAATGTGCATATATCTAGAAATGAAATGAAGTTTTGAAATTCAATATTTACTTGTAAACATGTGAGTAGTTTTATATTACTTTCAGTTTTTCCAACTGCAACTTAACAATGTTCTAGAAATATTTTCCATCGCATTTCCCTTATACAAAATGATTGTACACATTGCTGCTATAAATGCACATATGCATTGTGCAGTGAGAGAAGTGCATTAATAGAAGGGGGAGTAGGGATGAGCAAGTGCTGAAGGAGCCTGGCCACTGGCCACATGCACTATAGTAATATGTTTATAGTTAGTATCGGTACTATAACAGGAGTATATTGTATTTGTAATATGGTGGAATGATATAATTGAAGTGTAAATGGTATTTATGATTGTAGTACAACTGAGGATAGTGATTGTCGATCTTTGTTTCGGCTTTGGCATCGTCAACCATTTTAACCTTATTAAACGGCTCCACGATACCTTTGGCATTATGGATTGGGCACTCTTCCCAGCTGCAACTGGGCTGTTTCTCCTCCACTACCTCACTCTCTACTTGCAGTATTTCCCAGGGTTCTAGGCTGGACTACTGCAAACAGCCTCTTCCTTAACCTCTCCCTTTGTTACCTACACACCCTTCAGCTCATCCAGAATAGGGCTGCAAGACTTATTCTTGGACTGAAGTCCAGGAATCATATCTGTGCAGCCCTAAAATCTCTACACTGGCTTCTGGTGGCCGCAAGGATAGCCAAAGGTCATTGCCTATTGCATTTTATTATTTTAAAATATACAGTGGACATGGCCAAAAGATGTACAAACTTCTCAAGGTCAAAGGCCATGACTAGTGACCTATTTATATGTTAGAATATATAGTGGACAAAGATTGTGGCAAGTGCCAGTATTGTGCTAAGGTCCATGGCTAGTGCCTAATCCGGTTGAAAGCTGTATCCACTGGTAAAGGCCAAAATGTATGGGTGGTAGCCTGGTAGTGCACATGGATGAAGCTTGTGACCACTGTCCATAGCTGAAGGCCATGACTAGTACCCATTCATGTGTTGAAATATATTTGGCCATGCACACTGACCATGGCTGAAGGCCATGCTTAATGCCAGTTACTGTTGTAATGTAATTAGTGATGTGATCAGTGATGTGATATGTGATGTCATCATTGTAGTCATCGTCTGCACAACAAGGGGTGCGAAGTTAAGGTGGCTTTAGCTGAATTTCCAGGGTTTTGTTGCATTACGTTCTCAACTTAACGTCCGTGCAACAAATGTTTTTTCCTTGAAATTCAAAGGTTTTATCACAATCTATTCCTCACCTTAACATCCCTGCAAATAATGTGTTTTCCTTGAATTTCAAAGGTTTTGTTATTCCATGCATAATTACCATTAATAATACAGAACTACTCCTTAGACAAAAGTGTGCAAGACAAAATAGCATTGTACTTTAAAAAAAAGTAATGAACACCAGAAAAATAACCTGATAGAGGAAATGTTCCCAAAAATATGCTGGCAAAGTATAAAAGGTACTCACCTTTAAAACCCAGCAATCTGTCATGATATATTTCCTGAAAACAGTGCTTGTAGTCTTGTGAGTAAGCGTCTGCTCTGGGACCATGACAAGTTGAGCAAAATCCTGGTCACCAAATACTTGAGCAAGCTTGCCAATCTAAAAAAAAACAAAGGAGTTGCGTCCACCCTCTGTAAAAAAGTTACGCTCTTCACCTACATGTGTCCTTTACTTGTGCCCTGAAAAGCAGCCAAAATAAGGGGAAAATAATTGCACTAGTGCCCAGGATTGCAAAATCTCTTGCCACATAATGGGCAAATACTCATCACTTACTTGCCCTCTCCTCATTTCCCCTCCTCACCACCATGCCTGTCTTTCAACAATACTCTGCTTTATAAAGCTACCTTGAAAAATACATATACCATAGTGTCACTCAAATATATAAATCCTTAGAGAACTATGTTAGGCAAAAAGTGTACAATTGTGGCATTTTCCCCATCTTGGCTGTGAGACTACAAGTTCCCGAATGCAATTGAGCAAAAGGCAAACACAATGTCTCAATGAGTGCAACACTTTCAATGGGTGAAGCTAGCTGAGGAGTCAGGGGCATCTGACTTGCACTGTTTACTGCTGTTCGGCTAGATAATTATTTTTATTTATATTTTCCCTATTGACTTGCCGAAAGAGACCGCCCTGTGTCACTCCCCCCTCTGCTGCTGTTTATGTACCTTATCAGCTGATCGCTGCTCCGATTCGTGTAAGCCAACTGGGAGGACCCAGTTGCAGTTTGAAAGCGAGCGTGAACTCTCATTCATCAGCTGTTTGTTTGCACAAGACCACGCCCACAGGAAGAGGTGTATAAAACTGTGACGCCGTAACCCGTGCGGCGTGAAGCCCGCTGAGGAGTCAAGGGCGTCTGACTCGCACTATTTACTGCTGTTTACAGCTGGATGCATGGTAAGTGACTGACTCCTCAGTGTTAGTTCATTATCTTCATAACACATACTCTCTCACAAGTATAGAGTCTTCTCACATCCAAATAAAATACCAATAGATCCATTATGGACTCTAATAAGCCTCGTACACGTCTACAAGAAAAACTTGAAGAGTCACTAGCAACCACAATCAAAGGCACTAACCTCTCGGATTCACATATAAACCTTGCGCGAGATCCACATAACATCCACACAAAGATGGCAGACATGACTGCTATTTCGCGTGTAACCGCGAAGGGGAGAAATGAGGACAAGCCTCTTACGGCATCTGCTATGGACAGAACCCCCTCATTATGTTGTCCGGGAGACCAAGGTCTACTTTCACCGAAATTAATATTGAAGCCTGAAAATAAGACACTCTCAACAAGCAGCCTTTTGACTTTTGATCTTCAGCCCCTTGCAACTCCTTTACAGCGGAGAGACATACAATCTCCACCTACTTGCGACAATACTGGGCCCAACCTTTTGAAGCCACGAGATTCTTTTGATATATTGATATATTGAAACAAGAGAGTCAACGGACCACATTGCCCAAACCTGTTTTTCAACCCATTACTAATACAATAATTTCTGAACTCTCAAAACGGGAGCTCATTTTACCGTTACATTCTCAATCGTCACAAACCAAAAATAAGCTTCTAAAGGTACATAATGATCTTCTTTTCAGACCAAGTCTGCAAGAAAGAGCACGAACAGCCAAACAACAATGGCAGTCAATGTATTATACTCCATATTCCCCACAATATCATAAAACTAAACAACTGTCTACCCGTGTAGCTCGTCTATCTCTCGACATAACAGAAATAGACGCACTTATGGATTCCCAGGAAAAAAGAATGGAAATTTTCGGAGGGCCGCATAGTAAAAAATCGGATATTACAACTAATACATCTACGCCAATTGCAAATAAGGAAACCTACGCGACTCCAAAAATGTCCCCAAAATCTACTAAAGAACCGAAGCCGATACTGGTTGATAACAAAGATGCAGAGTTAGAATCTCCTCTCCAATTTAAGAAAGACAAACCTATGGCTACCAACCCAGACATCCCTGAAAGAATTCCAACTACGATGCTTGATCTCCATAACATGTTAGTAGCAGTGTTATCAGTAGCAATGGTACCTTTCCTAAAAATCCAAGAAGCAATAGTAGACACAACAAAAGATCAAGCAACATTATTAGCCATGATTTTGACTAAACAAACTCAAGTTGAAGGCTTCATAGGCACAATACAAGAACGATTAAATTACAGAGCGGAAACGTCCAGGACATGGCAAAGTCGTTTTGCAGAAATCGCAAGAGTAGATCGGGCCCATAAACAAAATCTGATGGACACAGTAACAATAATCACTAAGAAACCTATGGATGATAAGGCAAAAAAGCAGATCCAGATGAGCACTCAACCAGATCAACTTATAACACAAACTCAAACAGAGATATCGGTGCAGGTAGACACAATTAAAATGGATCAGACCACCCAATATGAAACTCAAGCTCATATTACAAAACCATTGGACCTACTGCCACCTTTGAGCCTTGCCAATGCTGAACCTGCACTATGCACTCCCTTCAATATTTTTGACCTAACGAAAGGAGGTCATGTGGGAAATCAATCGTTGTCGAAAACAAAAAGAACTGAAAAAACCCCAGACAGGCTCCCGAGCCTTCCTGAGAAAATTCCAATTGGTGCAAAAGTACCTCCCATGAGCAGTACCTACAACAAGAAAAAGAATCGATACTAACAAAAAAGATCATGTCTCAAAACGGCTGAATCCAGAATCTGTCGAATTAAGATCACCAACTAGAGAAACAACGACTAACTCAAAGCAAGGACATGAAACTCCCCATGACCCAGAGGATGAAGCACTTGATGCACTACTAGGTGTGATTAACCAAGAGACATCAATCCAACTGATAAAGACTCGCCCTGTTAACCATATAGGACCTCATGTGCACCCTAATGCACTCAATGACAAACCTATAGACCCACAAGATGATCTATTGATAGTGCTAGATGAATGCTATGAAACATTATCGGAAACTTCTCAGATGATTTCAATTATTCAGAATACATTGACTAATATTTCTTTTGTGTTCAACTTTATCAAATGAAGAAACCTGGACTTCACCGGAAGCTGAAAATGGTTCAAAGATTATTGACATCCTTTCTGTGCAAGATGAAACATCACTTATCAGATCAAACTTTGTTGATCCGTTGAAAGTATCTAACATATTTAGATTATCTTTATCTGCAAGTAGTTCAAACCCTGCTGATTCATTAATTATGAACAGATCAAACATCCTGCGTGTGTTCAATGCTATTCCAAAACTAGCTCAAATCAGCTCTAGAGACATTGATATGATACACTTCCTAATAAGAATCGGATGGAAACATTCCACATTGATTTCTATACCCAAGAAACGATGCAACACGTTCTGACTACCAACACACAGCTAGCAAGACTAGGTTTTACAACGGAAGACATTTTTGTAACGAGATCAATGGCTGCGAAAAAACTAACAAATAAACTTGCTATACATGACTCTCATTTTTTAAATAAATTGACGAAATATCTCCCAAAGCTTAATACCAGGAACCTATAAAGCAATGATGACCAAAAGACCAGAGATATTGCAAATAAAAATGCACAGCAAAATTCACACTTGGCACACAGGATACAAGAAGCATGGCGTGACACGAACTACAATCCCCAGAACAAAAGAAATCTAAAAGTCTCATGTGATATTCTGAGCTCCCGAATGAAGACTTATTTATAACAATCAACATCTAAGGGATCTCCATCGAGTGGGGTTACGCTATGTTCTTGAAACACTAGAGGCTATAAACATCTTTTCGACAAAGGTTCGGCCAATTTGACAGAAATGGATATAATATGTCTCCAGGAAACCTGGCTGTCCGATGAAGTAATCTGTGAGGGATTTACTACTTACTTGAATCAAGCGATCGCTTTACAACAAGGTAGACCTGCATCTGGAATGATGATTTTGACGAAAATAGATCCTAATTGGTTAATAATAGCAAAGAAAAATATACACTCCTGGGCTCAATATATTACCATCTGTATGCCGACTTCCACAATGGAGTCTGGATGGAATCCTGAAGGAACCTACCTAACAATCTTCAACATCTATTGGAATCCATCAGCAATTAATGATAATAAATTCATAGATTCAATATGTGATGATATAATTGCCAACAACCATAATCAGACAGAGTTCATTATCGCTGGAGATTTTGATATCCATCTATACAGCATAGAAGGTACTAGATTAGATTCCCACAAGTTGTCTCCAAGAGCAAGAAAATGGATCAAAGAAACTACTATACAAAACTTAACCTTGACGGATCAACCTCTAAATAAGCAAGGTCTACCGCCTCCAACTTGGACACGAGAAAAATCTACTTCTATCATTGACTACATTTTCATCTCAGAAGGGATATTTAAATGAATAATAACAACTGCTAATTGTCCACAAACTAATAGCGATAATCATAAAATATCAATAACATGGGATATACTACGAATTCATGTTCCACGAGTAATTCTTCGAGATTTTGAATTGAACAACGGTCTGAACAAACTCTGCATAAATCAACATCAAATGGCTGGACTAGTCTCAAAATTTGAAGTTTCAGCACTCCCAGACCAACCAAAACTTAACTATGAGTGGATCTTGGAGAACTACCATCAACCACTGACAAGGTATGGTAATTCTCGAAAAAAACACACACATAATTTTCACATTGAGATTAAGCTGATGAAAAAAATTCTTCATAAACAAATACGACTACTGAAAAAGCAGAAAACAACAAACTTTGCAGCGGAAATACCTGGACCCTAGCAATCCTCATTCCTATCTACAAAACTGGTGATCGAAAAAAACAGAGAACTATAGATCCATAGCTCTTCTAGATCCTCTAGGGAAATTGTTTGTTTGATATCTCTCAAAAAAACTCAATATATGGGCAGCGTCCAGCGGTAAACAAGAAAAAAGACAAACTGGTTTTGTCAACAAAATATGAACAAACGTCAATTTACGGCTTTTGAGTATGATTAAATATGAAGCAATTGCCAAGAAACAACAGGTATTTGCTGTTTTTATAGACCTAAAAATGACGTTCGACTATTTCAATAGACAAAAACTGTGGAAGAAACTAGCATTATGGGAATGCCCTCCATCCATTCTCAACCCAATAAAACATCTATACTCTAATACCTCTATTCAAGTGAGATTAAATAAAGATGGTGCAGTAAAAAAAACAATCACTACCTGGAATGGCTTGAAGCAAGGGTGCCCCCTGGCCGCCTGCCTATACAACCTGTATACATCTCATTTTGGAGAAAGGATCCAAGATACATCTACGAATCCTCCAAAGATAAATAATGAACCGATACAAACCCTAATATATGCTGATGACATCATCGTTATGGATAAAACTGTGACAGGCCTACAAAAGACTTTGGACAAAGTCAAAAATGTCATGAGAGAAAATGAGCTGCAAATAAACACCAATAAAACTAAGCTAATGAAACTCTCGACTCAAAAAAGCAAGAACCGAAAAAACCCAAAATTACAATTGGAAGGCAAACCAATTGAAGCGATTAAATCAATTAAATATCTAGGTGCAATGATAAATCCCTCTCCAAAAGAACAAGAATGGAAAGATCATATTGAAAAAAAAGCAAGATCTCTTGCTCGACAAGGTCGCTTCTTTCACTGCAAGTTTGAAACGTATGCAATAAAATCAACAATTGCGTTATACAAACAAAAGGTGGTTCCTATTCTTATTTACGCCAGTGAAACATTGATCAGTAAGCAAACAATAAAGTGGTACCTCTATGAGGCTATATTCTGGAGAAAAACTCTAGCTCCTCCTATAACTTTTCCAATGCCAAGAATTCAGTTTGAATTAGCTCTCCAATCATTACAATCGATAATGGTTTGGAACCAAATGGATCTCAATAGAAAAATAATTTGTCAAGATCTAATTCCATCACTTGAAATACTTAAAGAAAAGAAAAATGCCTTACATGTCACAGCTCTCCACCATTGGACTACTGAGATCAGGCGAAGAATGCAAGACGAAGAGATTACTGAAGACATTCTACTTAATAGACCACAATACGCGAAACGCAAAATTCAGAGAAACGACTGGATTAAAACAACTTCTGAAGAAACAAAATATAAACGCTTGCTAAAATGTGAAATAGAAGCAAGGGCTCTTCATGAACTCCCAATTTATTTAGCTTGTTTTCCGGACCGTATTATTCTGGAGCTATTTTTACGCTTTCATCTAAACATTCTACCGACCCGCGACTACCTAACCGTGTTAAAACAATCTGATAAGAAGACTTCTGATTGTCGATTTTGTAAGGCTGAGAATATTCGTGAAACACTTTTTTTTCCATGTAATCATGGCCTGCCCGGCTTTAACAGAAAAAAGGGACTTCTTTAATGACTTTTTCCGAATATCTCAAAAACAAATTAATACACAGGAGTGATGGACACATCTATTAAGAGGACACAATAAACACTCAATTTTGACAGTCATGAAATTCTGGTTAGCGATCCCCAATGATAGTAAACAGTACATCCTTGAAACGTAGATGTAAAGCTTTATTCTACAAATGTCATTTAAATGCTAAATGAAAAGTTTGTAAAATCAAACATATGATTAAAAAAAAACTTTCAAAGACTGACAGTAGCACGGTTTAGAAAAGAATAATGTGGATGCCATGTGTTATGAGATTTTTAAAACTTTGAGAATTCCCAATGTTTTCAGGAAATGTGCAGTGAGATTAAATGATTTGCCATGGAGCACACACTTTGGCTAGGCAGCGCTCTTCAAGCGGTACACCACTTTTTGGTGCTATCATTTTGGCACAGGACGATTTGGCATGGGCATTCCGCTGCAGCACCTATTTTGGTGCGCAAGCCATTCCTGCGCCGTTATTTTGGCGCAAGGGATGTTTCAATGTGGCTGACATTGCAGCCATGTCTAAATGCCCTCATGCCAAATAAGATCACAGGACTGCAACAAAACTTGCCACCTCCCACTTGCATTGCATTGCTTTTCTTTTAATTAAATTTCATTATTTAAATTAAAAAATACATACAGCCTTGGACGCTGGTCTGCCAGAGTTCGAGGCACAATATTTAACCATTAGGCCACAATAGCTTGGTGCTACATGGGCATACATTTCATACTTAGCCTATAATTTAGTATGCTCAATGATAAAAGGCTAGGTATGAAACTTGTGAAAATCCAAACAATAACTTCACTGTAGCATAATGATTAAATGCTGCATCTTGAACTCCTTAAGGCCAGGTTTCTCCGATAGCAGCGTTCAGCATAAATGTGAATATTTTTATTTCATTTTTTCTGTTTTATAATGATACCCAGAAACAGTGTAGTCCTCTTTTTGAATATATATGCAGTTTAAGGGAGAATTTGTGGTGTAAAGGGGTGCATGTCATCTGAGAGTGTGTGCATGCAATGTGTGTGTATTTGATGTGAGCGTGTGTGTACATGGTGTGAAGTTGTTTGTGAGGGATAGTTGCATGCAGTTTATAATGTTGGAGTAAATAAATGTGATTCATGTTTAAAATGTGTTCAATTCTGCAATGATGGTGTAATACATGCCCCATCCTGTTTTATAATGTTGCAGTAATTAAATCTTTTTCACGTTTAATCCATATTACAAAATGCAAATTGCATGCAGGTTCATGCCAATTGTGACCTCTTGCGCCAAAACATCCTTGCGCCGAGAGGTACAAAATGCAAAGTGCCTGTAGGTGCATGCCACGCTAATTGCGACCTCTCACGCCAAAACATCCTTGTGCAGAGAGGTTGCGGCCCCAACTAGCTGCGTCTAACTGGGTGCGCTCAACCAGAACTAGCAGCAAATCGCTCACGCCATAACGGTGTGCACCTAACTGGCCATACCGAAATGTCCTGTCCCGTGCTCCAAGACCCTTGTTTTATGGCCGGTCTCTTGGTGACTGTTGTGATGCATCGCACAACCCAAACTAACCACATTTAAGCAGCACGGAAACAGGAAGAAAATGACCGGCAGAAAGAATAACATATGCCCAGGTACTTTCTGAATCCATAGCGAAAATCAAAAGCTGGCATCTATGAATATACACACAGTACTGCTTAGCTTCAAAGGTAGGAAGGGACCAGCCCCCTCAGGGCATGCTGCTCTAAGTGGTCTTGTAATGGTGCCTCATTTGTTAGGCACCATGGCCTGAGGGTGATGTCCTTTTGCTCAGTTTGAAGCTAAGCAGGATCAGTCCGGGTTATTGCGTGGATGGGAGACCTGGGTCACAAGTAATTTTTCACCTTCGAAGTCAATGTAGCTGTAAAAATATCTATTTTCTTATTATTTATAAAACATTGCAGGCTTTGAGAACTCCCGATGTTTTTAGTTAATGGCCTGTGCGATAAAAGTATTTGGCGAAGATCGCACACTTTGGTTAAGCAGCATGCTACAAGCCCCTTGTTTTATGGCTGGTCGCTTGGTGACTTTTGTGATACATCACAAAACCCCAACTACACACATTTAAGCACCACAGAAAAGGGTAAAAAATGGTCAGCTGCAAGAATAGTGTGCAAGACAAAATAGCATTTGATGTTTAAACAAAGTAATGAAAACCATAAAAATAACCTGAGAGAGGAAATCTTTCAATAAATATGCTTGCAAAGTATAAAAGGTGCTCACCTTTAAAACCCAGAAATCTATATTGACAGATTACATGGAAAAGAAAATCCCAATATGAAACAGGTGTTGGTGGTTACTGGTGCCCTGAAAAGCAACCACAATCAGGGGAAAATAACTGCACCAGTGTCCAGGATTGCAAGCTCTCTTGCCACATCGTGGGCAAATACTCATGACTTACTTGCCCTCTCATTATTTCCCCTCCTCTTCCCCATGTCTGTCTTTCAACAATACTCTGCTTTATAAAGCTAACTTCAAAAGTACACATACCATAGTGTCACTCAAATATATAAATACTTATAGCACTAGGTTAGGCAAAAGTGTACAATTGTGGCATTATTCCCCACATCTTGACTGTGAGACTACAAATACCAGAATGCAATTCAGCGAAAGGCAAAGAAATTGTGTCTGGGTGCAAAACTTTAAAGGACTGACAGTAGCACGGTTTAAAAAAAATAATAATGTGGATGCCGTGTGTTATGAGATATTTAAAACTTTAAGAACTCACAATGTTTGTAGGCGCTGCACAGTGAGATAACATTATTTGCTATGGTGCATACAGTTTGACTAAGCAGCGTTCTCCAAGTGATACACCTCTTTTCGCCAACATCATTTTGGCGTGGGTGTTTTTGACACAGGCATTCCGCTACATCACCCTTTTTAACATGAATGCCATTACGGCGCCGTTATTTTGGTGCGAGGGATGTTTGGATGTGGCTGGCATTGCAGCCACGTCTAAATGCCCTCATGATAAATAAGATCACATGACTGCACTGCAACAAACCTCGCCACCTCCCACTTGCGTTGCTTTTCTTTTAATAAAATAAAATTAGTTACATTTAAAAAAAGAACATGCAGCATTGAACCCCCAGAGTTCAAGACCCAGAATGTAACCACTAGGCCACAATGGATTGGTGCTTCAAATAGCATACATTTCATACTTAGCCTATAATTGAATATGTTCAATGATAAAAATCTAGGAATGAAACTTGTGAAAATCAAAACAGTAACATCATTGTAGCATAATGGTTAAGTGCTGCATCTTGAACTCCTTATGGCCAGGCCTCTCTGATAGCAGTGTTCAACATAAATGTGGTTTTTAAAATATCATTTTTTCTGTTTTGTAAAAATGCTAATGCTGTGTGTTATGAGATATATAAAACTAATAAAACACACAGCATTCAGGACCGTGGACTGTCTGCCATCCATGCAGTAACAGGGAACGACCCTGCTTAGTTTCAAAGCGAGGAAGGATCCAGCCCCCTTTGGCCATGTTTCTCTAAGTGTTCTTCTAAGGCTGTGCCATGTATTAGGCGACATGGCCTTAGTGGGCTGACACGTTCCTCATTTTGAAGCTAAGCAGGGTTCCTCCCAGTTACTGGAAGCATGAGAAACCCACTATTGCTGTAAAAATGCCTAGTCTTTTACATTTTTTATTAAGGAATGGGAGACTACAAATACCAGAATGCAATTCAGCAAAAGGCAAAACATTGTCTCTGAGTGCAAAACCTTCAAGACTGACTCTAGCACGGTGTAAAACAGTAAATAATTCAGATGGCCATTCGGTCGCCCATCAGTGCAGTAACTGGGACTGACCCTGCTTCGCTTCAAAGCAGTGCTGACCCTGTTTAGCTTCAAAGCAAGAACAGAGCCGGACCATCCCTCTAAGTGGTATTGTAAATGTGGGTCATTTTTTTGGCAGCATGGCCTGAGGAGGCTGGCCCCTTTCTGCCTTTGAGGCTAAGCAGAGTCTGCCCTGGTTACTGCATGAATGGAAGACCTGGATGGCAACTGAGTGACTGGCCATCGGCAGTGATTTTTCACCCCCAACATGGCTATAGTTATAAAAATATCTTTCGACATTTTTTTTTCTTTTTTAAAAAAAATACCGGGTACCTAACTACACATACCCGCAGTTATCTGTAACCTCGGATAGAGCAGTGAATATCGGCAAAACAGATGAATTGCCAAAAAGAAAAATGCTTCCCTGCCCCCTCAGGCATTCACCAAGTGCCCCCCTCATATGTGCCAGTTTCCCCAACTCCCCAGACGGCCTCCTCACCTCCCCTGCCCTGTCATGATCCTTACCTCTGACCCCCAATGGCAAGTCAGCCTGCCAGGTAGGGCCAGGTTTCGGGGTTCCATTATGGCCTTAACCTGAGACTCTCTTGGAGGCAGTCCTGGTGCCTTTGGCACCAGGCTCATAATCACTATGGAGAACAACTTTAGGTTGGGACTATTTTACTTTGAAATACTTTCTTGGGGGCTTCAGTCAACATGGAGGCACTCACATAGCTCAGTTCCCAAGAACTGAGCTATTGGGTATAGTGTTTAGGGTGTGACTGGCCTGGGACTACTTACCTTGGACTACTTTACCTGAAGACTATTTAAACCACACCCAAACAGCAGAACACGCTTCGCGTTATTCTGCTGTTTGCATCGTAACGCTCACCGTGTCCAGTTGGATCTCCAGTCTTCTTTGATGCCAGCTATTCTTGGAACTGCATGCCTGCAGAGAGAAAAAAAACATCATTATTGGAATCCTACCTGTGAGTAGCATCCTGTCTTCAGCCCAACGTCAGCTCCTGATTCTGCTTACCTGGAGCTATCCGATCCAGCGAACTCCATCATCTGGGCACCACATGCTTCCCGGAACGCAGCAACCTGAAAAGAGGATAGAGAAGAACAGTATTAGTGAGCGCATACTCACGGTTCAACTCGAACAACGAAAATCACAAGGTTCTTACCAGATCAGTCGCCTCTTGTTGCAACTGGCAAAGAGCACGGTGGCCTACGAAGGAAGGGAAAAGACACAAGTTAGCATACACAAGGAAAACAGCACTGCGCATTGCACATTACTTACCGGACAGCAGCGTGCACATCGCGCCTTCCTTTACCAGCTTGTGCTCAGCTCCAACCTGCACGCCAAAATCTCTTTACATTCCTAAATAGAGGAAATAAGACATTAATAACAATAAGAGGAAGGAAGGAAAGAACAGAATAGAATACAAAGACTGTAAAGCAGCAAGACCTACCTTAAAGACACTCAAAACGGCTCACACCAGTGAAGCAACTTGGTCGCTCACGCCCACACGAGACTACGCACCCCTGCCACGAAGAGCACGCCTTCTAAGGAATTAAGGTGAGGAGAGGGCCAAGGGAAGGTTTTGAATCCAAGGGAAGTGGGAAGACACCCTACCAGAGACAGTTAAGTCTTGAATCCAACTCTCCTGTATTTCAGCTCAGCTTCCATCGGAGGCACTACCCAGGGATTGGAGAAAGGGTTCGAGGCGCATATCATCCAACCAGGGCTGAGTGGCATCCCCGTGGATACAAGGTGGATACAAACAGAACGCAAAGCCTAAACAACATAATCCACCTGGGCATCATGAAGACATCAGAAATTGACCAATTGGCTCAGTTGTTGGGACAGTTACATGGTGAAGTACATTAAGCCAGGCAAGAAACCAATGCTATCAGGAGGGATTTGATTGTTACTAAAGATCGTACCGATGAAATCAGTAGACAATTACTCCAATCACAGGCAGGACAAACCCCATTGCCTGGAAACATTCCGCCGGCACAAGCACCAATCTCATCAACCAGTCCGGTACAAATAAATCTTCCTGGGGCAGTTCCTTTTGCTCCACCTGAATGATTCACAGTGCCATCCAAGGAAGTATGCTATGTTCATGAACCAGTGCCGTCTTCATTTTCTTTGCAGACCTGGTGGATTTCCCAAAGATCAGGTGCAGGTTGCTCTTGTTTTGTCATATCTGAGCGGTAGTGCTGCCGATTGCTCGGTACCATTAGTAAGTCAAGATGATCCCTTGTTACATGACTTTGGGGGGTTTCAAATGGAAATGGAGAAACTCTTTGTTCGTCATACCCAAGGACAAGCATTAGACAACAAACTTTTATCACTCAGTCAAGGAGATCAAGACTTGTTAACGTATATAGCAACCTTTAATAGATTGGTCGTTGAAGCTGGGTGGCCTGAAAACAAAAGAACCATGCTATTTCATCGAGGTCTACGGGGAGAATTGAAGGACGTCCTAGCTCAGGTGGTTGACCCACCTAAAGACTGTGCTAAATTCATCAATCTGGCTGTGCAACTAGATCACAGACTACAAGACTGAAAGGCGGACCGGACTAGATTAGACACTCGGGCTATGTATGTTAGGTCAAAGGACAATGTATCACGTGTATCAGAGAACAGTGTAGAACCCATGCAAATCGGAGGTGTATGACCCCCATTAACAAAAACCGAAAGAGACAAGAGAAGGCAACAGCAGCTATGTTTATACTGTGGAAAATCAGGGCACTTCCTCAAAGAATGTCCAGTGAAACCTCCAAGGAGAATTGTAGGGCCCACAGAGAAGGAAGATAATAAGGAGTCGGAAAACTACCAAGCTCTGCAAGCGTAGAGGTCAGTTTGTCGAGTGAGAAGAATGAGCCACCAACATCACACTTTGCAATACCAGTGATCCTAATCAATCAGCAACAACCATCTCGGATGCATGCCGTCGAAGAATACATAGACAGCGGAGCAGTTGGGAATTATATAGATCAAAAACCGGCAGCAGAGATGGGGCTTCCCTTATGTTCAAAGTCGACCACTGAAAAGGTTACCACTGTGGATGGGACAGAAATAGCTTCCGGACCAGTAACCCAATGTACAGCAGCACTAACCCTACTGTGTCAGGATGGACACCGAGAATATATTGCCTTTGATCTCATCAAGGCTCCTCAGTTTCGACTAATATTAGGGATGCCATGGTTAGTAGCTCACAATCCTCAAATAGATTGGCGTGCAAAGAAGCTGGCCTTTTCCGATGACTGTGCTCTTACCTGCTATTAGCAAGAAAAGGAGGAACCCGACATAGGCACATCTGCGACTCCCAGAATAGCGGCATTAGTACTTGGCGCGACTAGTACTTTACCAAGTGAATGCCAAGATTTTCAGGATGTGTTCCAGAAAGAACAAGCTAATACGCTACCACCGCACAGGACCTATGACTGTCAGATTTACCTCATACCTGGTGCACAAATTCCTTGTGGCAGAATCTATGCACTCACAGAACCAGAAAACCTCCATTTGAAATCTTATCTCGACCAGTACCTGACAAATGGGTTTATCCGCCCGTCTAAATCACTGGCAGCCAGTCCCTTATTCTTTGTACCAAAGAAGGAAGGAGATTTGAGGACTTGCATCGACTATCGTGCACTAAACCAGATCACCGTAAAGAATCGTTATCCACTACCACTCATTCCCGAATTATTAGACGAAGTCAAGGATGCCCAAATTTATACCAAACTAGACCTTAGAGGGGCGTATCACCTGGTTTGAGTAAAGAAAAGAGATGAATGGAGAACCGCCTTTCGTGCCAAATATGGCTTGTATAAATATCAGGTAATGCCTTTTGGACTTTGCAACGCTCCCGCTGCATTCCAGTACTTCATGAACAATGTCTTGTGGGAATTAATCGATGTTTGTGCCTTGGTTTACATTGATGACATCTTAGTATATTCTGCCTCAAAACTGGAGCATGTCAAGCACGTCCGCTCCGTTCTTACCAAGCTCCGCCAACATCAACTGTATGCCACGCTCGATAAATGCTCTTTTCATGTAACCGAAGTTGAATTCCTTGGTTTCATCCTCACTCCGAATGGCATCAGAATGGACATGCACAAGGTATATGCCATTCTAAATTGGCCGTCACCAACTTCGCTTAAAGGAATCCAGAGTATGCTGGGTTTTGCAAACTTTTACCGCCGATTCATCCCAGACTTCTCTCAAATTGTATATCCATTTACATCATTATTACGAAAAAACAATAAGAAATTCAATTGGACCGAAGAAGCAGAGAAGGCTTTCCAAGAGCTTAAGAAAAAATTCACTTCAGCTCCAGTTTTACGCCACCCTTGCCCAGACCTCCCTTACATTGTAGAAACAGATGCCTCTAGTACGTCTATGGGAGCTGTTCTCTCACAAAGGGACCCTGAAACTGGCCAGCTACATCCCGTGGCCAGCTGGTCATGAAAATGTTCACCTCCAGAGCTCAACTATGCTATCACGGACAAATAACTTTTGGCTATTAAATTGGCTTTTAAGGCATGCGACATTATCACGTTGGAGCCAGACATACCATCACGGTAATAACAGATCATTGCAACCTGCAATTCCTAAAAACAGTGAAGGCTCAATCTTCACGTCAACTACGGTGGGCCCTTTTATTCACCAATTATGATTATGTAATCACATATCGACCTGGAGTCCGAAATGGAAAGGCGGACGCCTTGTCCCACATGGGCATTGATGAAAAGGTATATACAACTCCAGATCCAGTAGCCATCATTCCAGAGGACAAACTCTTAGGCCTTTTACAACAACTCTGACACAGACTGAACTCCAAGACAAGATTCAGCATTTAATGGATCCTAACACTTTACTAGAATGGCGTGCTCAAGGAGAACAGTAGACAATTAAAGATCAACTACCATATTTTAGGAACCGTTTATATTTGCCCAAAAAATAATTACAACAGCAAGTCATTTCAGGTTATCACGATTACCTGATTGAAGGTCACCCGGGAATTGCCAAAACCCTAGCCAAGGTAAAACAAAACTATTGGTGGCCCACTTGCGCTAAAGACATTATCCAATTTATCCAGTCATGCAGCGTGTGTGCATAAAATAAATCTCAAAAGCAGAAACCAGCTGTTCTTCTTCAACCACTGGAAATCCCTCCCGCACCATGGCACACACTTTCCCTCGATTTCATTACAGACTTACTTCCCAGTCAAGGATTCGTAGACTTATTCTCAAAAATGGCACATCAGTTCTGATCTCTGATCGGGATAGTCAGTTTGTGTCCAACTTCTGGAAAAAGTACTGCTCGATGGCCCAAATCGACATCCGACTATCCACCAGTCACCATCCTCAAATAGATGGCCAAACAGAAAGAAATAATCAAACACTCAAGCAATACTTGCGTTGCATGCTGCACCAAGTGGAAGGAAATTGGAAGGACTTGTTATTTATGGATAGCAGAATATGCTTATAATAATTCGTTACACTCCAGCACTGGACAAACCCCTTTCTACATCCTATATGGTAGACACCCATGTACTTCTGAATTGGATCTTCTAACCACTTTGGAAATGCCCGTGGTTAACAACCTACATACAACCATTTCCAAGGCCTTAAAAAAGGCAGCTGAACACTTGCTCCAAACCAAGCACAGACAAAAGAAATTTGCTGACCAACACCGTAGAAAGGCCCCCGACTATCAAGTAGGAGACAAGGTTTGGTTAGCATCAAAATATGTACCCATAAAAGGAACCCGGACCTTTCATCCTCAGGATTTGGGGCCTTACTCCGTGAAATCCATAATCAATCCAGTAGCCATCAAATTAGCATTACCATTCAACATGCAAATTCACCCTGTGTTCAGCGTATCACTCCTGAGACCAGTACAACCAGCTACTCGGGTTACAACACCACCAAAACCAGTTCGAAGTGAAGGATATCCTGGACTTCAAATACACCAGGTCCAAGTTATATCACCTAGTCGATTGGAAAGGATACAGCCCTCAAGACAGATCCTGGGAACCTAGCAAAAACATCCATGCATCACGTCTGATTAAACAATTCCATCAGAATTATCCAACCAAACCAGGACTAGGCAGAACAACCACCGTGAGAGGGGCCTTGGGACGGAGTGCTGTCATGATCCCTACCCCTGACACCCACTGACAAGTCAGCCTGCCTGGTAGGGCCAGGTTTCGGGGTCCCATTATGGCCTTAAAGTCTTTAAAATCTCACCCGAGACTCTCTTGGAGTCAGTCCTGGCGCCTTTGGCACCAGGCTCATAATCACTATGGAGAACACCTTTAGGTTGGGACTTTTTTACTTGGAACTACTTTCTTGGGGGCTTCAGTCAACATGGAGGCACTCACATAGCTCAGTTCAAAAGAACTGAGCTATGTGGTATAGTGTTTAGGGTGTGGCTGGACTGGGACTACTTTACTTGGACTACTTTACCTGAAGACTATTTAAACCACACCCAAAAAGCAGAACACGCTTCGCGTTATTCTGCTGTTTGCAGCATCACGCTCACCATGTCCAGTTGGATCTCCAGTATTCTTTGATGCCAGCTATTCTTGGAACCGCGTGCCTGCAGAGAGAAAAAGAACATCGTTATTGGAATCCTACCTGTGAGTAGCATCCTGTCTTCAGCCCATCGTCAGCTCCTGATTCGGCTTACCTGGAGACATTCGATCCAGTGAACTCCATCATCTGGGCACCACATGCTTCCTGGAATGCAGCAACCTGAAAAGAGAAGAGAGAAGAGCAGCATTAGTGAGCACATACTCACGGTTCCACTCGAACAACGAAAATCACAAGATTCTTACCAGATCAGTCGCCTCTTGTTCAGGATCATACCAGAACATCACTGCCACCGGCAAAGAGCACCGTGGCCTACGAAGGAAGGGGAAAGACACAGGTTAGCATATACAAGGCAAAACAGTGCCGCCCATCACGCATTACTTACCGGGCAGCAGCGTGCGCATCACACCTTCATTTACCGGCTTGTGCTCAGCTCCAAACCGCCAAAAAAACACCAAAATCTGTTTGCATGCCTAAAGAGAGAAAATAAGACATTAATAACAATAAGAGAAAGGATGGCAAGAACAGAATAGAATACAAAGACTGTAAAGCAGCAAGACCTACCTTAAAGACACTCAAAAGGGCTCGCACCAGTGAAGCAACTTGGTCGCCTACGCCCACACGACTACGCACCCCTGCCACGAAGAGCAGGAAGGAGAGCACGCCTTCTAAGCAATTAAGGTGAGGAGTGGGCCAAGGGAAGGTTTTGAATCCAAGGGAGGTGGGAAGACACCCTATCAGAGACAGTTAAGTCTTGAATCCAGCTCTCCTGTATTTCAGGCTCAACTTCAATCGGAGGCACTACCCAGGGATTGGGGAAAGGGTTTGAAGTGCATATCATCCAACCAGGGCTGAGTGGCATCCCCGTGGATACCAGGTGAGAGTAACAGCCCTCTCTCTTTCACCCCAGAGCACACGCTGCTTCTGTGATGCAGTTTGCTTTCAGATGTCGGCTATTTGCGGCTATAGCCGAGGCTAAAGAAAGCTTTGTGTTGAAAACTCGGTTCTTGGACCCCCTCTTACCCCTAAATTTCACTCAGTGTTTTCTAGCCATCCCCCCACCTCTACCTTGTTGGCATTTGTATGTTTTTGACTTTCAAATAGCTTTTTACTGTGTTTCATTTTCCCATATCATCGGCTATAATCGCTAATTTCTCTCGCATCGAGACAAAAACAAGATGGCGGTCATTTCATTTCTGAAAACCATGATCCTGCAATACACCATGGGAGATATAACTATAATTTTTGGGGAAGAGGGCAACATCTTGTCTGTACATTTTAAAATAACTATGGCACAGAATAACCCAAATCCATGCAGAGATCGCAATGCTCGTGCCCGTGCCCAAGTTGTTTTGGACCTGGTCCAAAACCATCCAGCGGTTTAGGCTGTACGCTTTGGCAAAGATTGACCTTTTTTGTCTATGGGAAAATTAATGGAAATTAGGGTGCACTTTTTGGAAAAACGTTTCTTTTGATGCTTAATAACCCTTACATTTTTTAACGAATCGTTACGGACCTTTGCAGTCCGGGGGGGGCCGCATCACTTCTGAAATGTCAGCCAAATTCATTACTCGAATCAAAGTTATTAACATTAGAATTTTGAGAGGTTCCTATGTGTCTCCGACTCACTTTAACTATAGGGTGGCTATCCCGCCTTAAAATAGAAAGAAAAAAAAAATATATATATATATATACATATATATGTATATTCTCTGAAAAAAATATTAGTTAAGGTGCAATTAAAATGTGCAGATTTAGTGCAACAAAACCCTTGAAATTCACTGAATGTGGAAAGTTCTGACCAGCTTAACTCGGCACATTCCTGTTGATGTCCCCCATAATCTCATGTCCTCCATAATGCCATTTTGTATGTCTTTATGAATCCCTTCTCTCATAATATCTCATTCTATTGGAGCATTTCTCTCCCAGTGGGCTTATGTTTTTTGGTGATGCAGTTGAATGATTTATAAGGAATAAGGTGACCAATGCTGCTCTGTGTCACGACCCTCAGCCCTGATCCCCACTGGCAAGCCCATTGGCCAGGTGGAATCAGGGCTCAGATCACTAATAAGGCCTGGCATCCACTTCTCAGGCCCTCTTGGGGCCAGTCCAGGTGCCTTTGGCACCAGGCTCATTAGTAAGGAACGACATCTGCTTGAGGAACTACTTTATTTAGGCTTTCAGTCAACATGGAGGCATCCAGATAGCTTGGTTCTTAGAACCAAGCTATGCGGTCTAGTGTTTTGGGTGTGGTGGCCGAGGAGCTACTTTACCTGGACTACTTTACAGTGGCTATTTAAACCACACCCGAACAAGACAACACGCTTCGCGTTACTTTGCTTTTATCAACGTGACGCTCACCGTGTCCAGCTTTCTCACGAGCCTGGTGAAATCCGGACCTGCAGAAAAACCAAGAACATCGTTAGCAGCAGAATCTTACCTGCATTCATCATCCTTCACTGCTCGCAGCTCCTTGGCAGCTCTGTTGGTGGAGTTCACCACCCGGATCGAAGGACCTGAGAAAAGGAGAAAGACATCATTAAAGGAGGTAGTGGAGACATTACAACCACAAAGAGCTTAAAGACTTACCTGGTTGATTGCTTTTCGGCCGGCATAGCTCCGGAACTCCATCTGTGCTGGGAACCGCGACCTACAAAAAGGAAAAGCACAGGTCAGTGAGGACAAGACATCGCTGCGCTATGCAAAGCGCCTCCTTACCCGCATCATAGCGCTATAGTGCGCCATCATCTCCCGTTGAGAACCAACATATCCAGTTCTCCAAGCGGACACTCCGCGCTCCTAGACAGATGAAAAAAGAGACATTTAGAACAGAGAAAAGGCATGCAAGAATTACGATGCCATCAATCGCAATAAGACCTACCTGAAAGACACTACAAGGGCAGCAGTCAGTGAAGTAACTGGACCGCCCGCGCCCACAAAAGACAATGCGCCCCTGCTAAGAGAGCAGGACGGAGAGCCCACCGATTCCGACAACCAGGTGAGAAGAGAACCTGGAGGGGCTGGAAACACAAGGGAGGTGGGCAGGGCTGGACTGCCCCACCGGGACACCGGGACATCCCCCGGTAGGCCTCTGTCTTGCAGGGCCTCTTTGGCACAGAAGCGCCACGATTATGATAATTAAAATTGTATTTTACACTTCAGCATGTTGGAGCTGGAGGATTGGCTCGAACCCCCAAACTTTCAGGTACAAGTCACAGCACTTATTGACTGTGTCACAGGGATTGCCTTGGAAATGGCTGTACAGAAATCCATATAATGTCAATGAGAGCAAACACTTGTTTTGAATTGACATGCCAAGATTCACAGACAAAACAGCACAAATGAGATCATATACAGTTTATGAAAAGGAGAAGTGCTGGAATTATGATGCTTCTCGACTATGGTAATTAAAATTGTAGTTAACACGTTCAAAATGTTGGAGCTGGAGGTTTGTCTTGAACCCACTTATTGACTGTGCCACAGAGACTGCATTGAAAATGGCTGTACAGCAAGCTATATAATATGAATGAGAGCAAACGCTCTTGGGAGAGACGCTAACTTCACGTGTGGTGGGGCGGAGAAAACGTAATTATGTGGCGGCATCTAACTTCTTTACGCATTTTAATGAGACTATTCTAGTGCAGCTTCAATGTTACAAGCAGTTAAATCTCTCCTTTAGGTCTAAAGCACCCACTTATGGACTGCTGTGAGAATGACTGGTCTCCTGTTTCCTCTCTACCCTTCCAATCACTCCCCTGGCAAGCAAGTACTAAACCCACATCGCAATTTCAATTGCTTAAAATATTTGGTATTTGAATGCAGGTACTAACAGTGAAATGTTGTACATTAGTAATTGCTGGGCCGGGCCCTTGTTAACGGCAAAACCCAGGTGCCGTTTAACATCTGTGTCCTTTTCTGTCCGGCAACTGCTCTGTAGGTCAGCCAGGTCAAGTCAACATAGCCCACAATTTCAGTGGGGGGAGGGAGTGCTGAAACCCAGTTAGCTCAATGGTGTTGCACCACTACTTGTGTTTAATGCCTTTGATTAATTAATTAATTATTGGTAATCATCTTTCACCTATGCCTATTCTTCCTCATTCCAGTACTTGTGTATGAGGCACTATGCCTCATGCACAAGTACTGGGATACGGTAGAGGTACATGAAGGTAATGCCTGACTTAGCTACCTGTAATCTTCATTACTCCTAGTGCCACTCTGCCCCATCCCAGTACTTACCAGTGAGGCAAGGAGCCTCATACGTAAGCACTGGGACAAGGAAGAGGGACATGCAGGTAATTCTGGGCCAATGAGCTGATTTTGGAGGTTGGGGTAGGGGATGGGAGGGAGAAAGGATGTGCGGGGCTTGGGGTTGTGCAATAAATCATAATGGTTGCCCATGTCCGTGCTATGCAGGCATGATATGTGGCATTAGTGGCTAGAGAGGCATTTTGGTGCAGCCAGTCTAGTCATTCCTCAGTTTGGTATGACTTTTTTGTAACTGGGCATTTCTGATAGAGCAGTCCTGCTAAGTGTAATTCCTGGCTAGACTGACATTTGGGTTCTGCCACTCTAGCCGTTTCTTACTGCGGTACTGTATATTTTTCTGGGCATCTGTGATAAAATGATATGTTATGATATGATAAGTCATATATAACACACCTGTACACAAGCTTTTTTAGGCACGACAAGACAAGGGAAGGAAAACTGAGGGAGGACAAGACAAATGATCTTAGTAAGCCTTGTGTCATTCAGATCTTGCAAGTGTGAGAACGAGAAGTGCAAGGGGAAAGGGAGGGGGGAAGTGCAAGGGAGAGGGGAGGGGAAAACACGGCAGCAATGCTCTGAGTAAGTGCCGCCAGGGCAGCGTGTCTCTGGGTAGTGCAAGGAGAACAAGGGACTGTAGGGTTACAGTTACAGCCCCTAAATGCGTGGTAGGCCTGGAGGCAGTGCACGGGTGACTGATCAAGAAAGAGCCTGGACTCAGTGAGCCAGAGGGTAGCCAAGCAACCAGTTGGTACAGCGGGCAGGTAGGTCAGCAGGGGAGGCAGAGAGAGAAAGCAGAGGAGAAGAGGAACGTTTTGAGCTGCTTCCAGAGCGTCAGGTGGTCCGGCTCAAGTTTGGGAGGGTCAGGGAGGCCATTTCAGAGGGAGGCACCTGCAGGGGAGAAGGATCTACCCCTCCCCCCACACTCTCTGCCTGGAGAAGCATCTAACCCTTAGGGCTTGAGAAGGAAGGTATTTTGGCAGATAGCGTTGGATGTAGTGCGTATTCCAGCCCCAGAAAGCCTTGTGGACAATGAAAAGGGTCTTGAACTTGATCCTTGCAGCCACCGAGAGCCAGTGGAGAGATTTCATGGCTGGAGAGATACAGTCCCTGGGCTTGAGGCCAACGATAAGTCTCGCAGTCCTGTTCTGGATTAGTTGCAGAGGGCGAAGAGTAGAGGAAGGCAGATTGAGAAAGTGGCTGTTGCAGTAGTCCACCCTAGAGAGAACCAGAGCTCTGGAGACAGTGAGCTTCTGGGGGAAAGTGAAAAATGTAAGAGTCCCATTGAGGAGGTGCAGCTGGTAGTGGGATTTCATGGCTATGTCCGAGATGTGAGGAGAGAGAGAGAGTGGAGTTGAAGATGACACCAGGAATGAGCGAGAGAGGAGAGGCTGAGGGGAGCCTGAAGGAAAGCTGAGTGTCATCCGCATAACACTGTAAATTAGAGGACAAGGTAGTGATTAGGTGGGTCAAAGGGGCCAAGTAGAGGTTGAAAAACCAGGGTGAGAGGATAAAGCCCTGGAGAACGCTACATGTAGAGAGAGGTGACAGAGTGAAAGGGACCAAGTTGGACCTGGGAGGGGCGGTCCAAGAGGAAGGAGGTCAGCCACTCCAGGGCCTGATCCATGATGCCCAGGTTCTCACAGAGTCAATTGATCAGGATGGCATGGTTGACCATGTCGAAAGCAGAGGAAAGTTCCAGGATAATGAGGACAGAAGGAATGCTGGAATCAAGGTTAGAGATCAGATCTTCACAGGTGATCAGGAGAGCAGTTTCAGTGCCTCTGGCAGCTCTTAAGCCAGACTGATGGTCATGGAGACAACCAACAGATTCAGTTTGGAGTGTAAGCTGGCAGTTGGCCAGCTTTTCCAAGAGTTTGGGAGAGGGGAAAGTTCCGGTGGCAAAAGTATGATTACAGAAATGGATCAAGGGTGTCAATGTGGTCCTTAATGGTTCTGGAGGAGCAGGCGAGCACCTGTTTCGCCGACACTTCCATAGGTGGGACTTGTCTAGAAACCTAGTCAGGTGTTAGAGAGAAAGAGCAGAAAGGAGGAGGAGAGGGAGAGATGGCCAAAGGGAGCCGAGAGAGGAAGAGGGAGAGGAAGAGGAGATAGTGGACAGGATGTCCTGAGTTTTAGCAGAGAAGCGAGAGGCCAAAGCTGTACAAAGGACCTGTTGAGGGAACAGGAGAGGTAGAAACCGCAACAGGATTGGCCAGTTCCTTGCAGATTTTAAAGAGTTTGGCTGTGTTGTTAGAGGCCGCAGAGACGCAGGCTTGAATGTGTGCTCTCTTCTTTATGAGTCTTATTACTTCGACTGGCATTTTGGTGCAACCAGTCTAGGCATGTCTTAATGTGGCCTGGCATGCTTTACTGTAATGTTATTATGTGTCTACACTGGTCTACATTGTGCAGCCAGCTGGGCATGTTTTCATTGTGGCATGGCATTTTTAAAAGCATTAATGTTCATGTACACTGTTGGTGACTTACATGTATTGGATTGCTGTTACCCTACACAACAATACCAAACACTGTGGCTTTTTAGCCAATTTTACTCAGAAAGTGTGCTGTATATAGCATTAAAACACATATTTATATCTTTCTCCTAGTGCAGTGTGTGGTATACCCCTTCATCAACACGTTTGTGCGTATTGTGCAAGCGTGGTAATCTAGGCCGGCCCAGCGTGTGGCGCGACCCGTGATTTGTTGCCGAGTTGGGGGGGGGCCCTCAGCATGGCTTGCAGGGGGGCCCCCAGACCATGTGTTACGCCACTGGTTGGGGAGGGGAAGTAATTGGTGGGCTGCAACGTGTTACTCCCTCTTTTATGTTGATGGTCGTCCCAGTTTTTCGTTTTGGAAATCTGGTCACCCTAATCCATCAGCAGACAGCAGAAGCAGGAGGCGACTCGAGGGAGGCTGTGGCTGAGGCTGAGGGCAGCAGCCAGACTGCCGACTGAAAGGTAAGAATTATTTTTGCGTGCTGAGTGCCCCACTCTCCCATTGTATCTTCTGCTGAGTGTAGTTGCGCACGAGGGGCAATGTAATGCCACTGCCTGCAGGCTTAACGCGGGGTCTATCCTCATATTAAGATATGGATGTAGTGTAACTTACTGAATGGCACGTTTCACTGAAGCACTGGCTAAAAAAGGGAAGAAAAAAAAACTGAAATCTAAAAAACACTAATCCGAGTCAATACTTCACATAAGTGACTGGACGTTACATTTCGAACTCTGGACGAGTGTAATTAAGGTTGAGAGTTCAATGAAGCCCCCCGACGATGCCACTGATTGATACAAGGCTGGTGTCACATGAAGAACACTTTAAACAAGACCTACTTTCCACATAGAGAAAAGTAATCAACCACACCCTTCACAAAAGAACCTACAACACAAGTACATGGAATACCCAGACCATTTACACTTAACACAAACCTAAGCACATGGGAAACATAAGTGTACAGCTGCTGTTATTCGTGGAGACATGTTAACGAGCTTGAAATATGCATAATATCTGCTTATCTTGCTTCAGCATCATTGTGGATACACCACCTCTATCCACAATGGCCAATTCACTGACACTGATTTGAATCAGGCCACCATTTGCTTGACTGGGGTATCACACCAGGTCAGATTGATCCTCGCATACATTCTTTATTAAATGAATGGGTTCATTGCCATGTTATCCAATGTAAAATAATAGTTAAAACGTACTTGTAGGTTCATTTTTACTGGTTTGTGGTTTTCACTGATGTGCACATTTTGGCAGTGTTTTCCTGACTTTCGTTTTTTGACATAATTTTATATTGTTTGTCGGGGTTTGGTAGACAATTTCCGTGGCTCTAACTTGCAATCCACACAGCCACGTGTTGTAGTGGTGTCCTTGAGTTGTTAGAGTTATTGAAAGAGGTTCCGCAGTCCGCAGAGCACATTTTGAAATGGGGCAGAGGAGAGCTACAGCTGTCAGAAGGGAGTGTCAAAGTCAGCTCTTTGAAGGAGCACACGCCTGTTCATGCCAAGGTCGCAGTGGGGACGGCAGATAGACTCGGATTAGTATTTTGGGTAACACTGCTGAGTGACCATCACTTGCTAGTTCTTCTCTGGTACTTTTACCTCCTTCTTTCCTCTCCTCTCCAGGCTTACCTGCCCTCCTCTCTTTTGGATCCTTCCCATGCCCCCACAGTCTATTTTCTAGAGCCAACAGTAAAATGTACCAACTTGGTCCAGTGAAACTAGGGCACGTGGGTGCAACTGGCCATGAGGGTGTGGTGTCCGTGTATTCCTGAAGTCCGTGTATATCACCAGTCATATCATATGCACTTACTAAGTGTGTTTCCGAAATGCACATTTTGCAAATTATATGGGAGGAGTGTATTTCCACTGTGTGCATGGTGCAAATCACGGGAGGTGCGCCCCCTGCGTGTATATTTTGCAATTCATGCGTTGGCATCACATAACTGAGTAATGGATGGGCATTAGCATTACACAGTGTCCCAAAGTCTGTTTATTACGCAATGGGAATGATTCATCACAAAACGTTTTTTAATGGGTACAGGCCAAAATTCTTCTTGGCCCTTGAACATAGTATGTATGCAGTGGATGCACTTTACACATTTGGTTACGTTTCCTGTACCAATGACCTACTAAGTGTCCCTACATCTTTCTTTCCACAGTGTGATCTCTTTGACCAATCCTTGCACAGTGAGGATTGCATAATTGCACTTTAGTTTCCCTCCCATGCACTTTGCATTGCGTGCCCTGAGGCAGGCCTTTGTGCACATTGTCTGCCTGTTCATTGCACACTGCCCTGTCACACAAACTTTGCCTGCTGTGTTTCAAATCCAGGGACCTGTCTAATGCGCGTGCCCAGTGCCCTGCCTCTGCAGCACATCCACAAAGCCTGGTGGGAATTAATAGCACAGAAGCTCCCCACAAACACCCTGAGGAGCTGGCTGGAGCACCAAACCTAAATCACGTCATGTGTGTTTCATACCAGTTTCCTGCACGTTGTGCACTGTGGATTGTGGGCAAACAGGCATGGCACTGGCCCTTGGCATGCCTGCCTCTAGGGAACAATGTGTTCACGCAGCTGTCCTGCTGTGTACATAGCACCTACTGCCATGCATACCCCACAACACAGAGTTATTAGTTGCCTGTGCACATGACTCCTACAAGCGTGCACACACAGCGTCACTAGGAACACCCCAGGACTCTGTTTACATCCCTTCATACCCAGACCCCATGCAAGCAGTCCCACACCTCTATGCATGTCTACTACCTCCCTTCACCCACAAGAGAACTTACATGTGTGCATAGCTCCTACATTCATACAGATCACTTGAGAGCTCTCTCTCATGCCTGTGAACATAGCACCTACCTCTATAAAGACACACGGCCATTGAGAGCATTCTCAGGGGAGCACACATAGCGCTTACCTCCCTACTAACCCAGGGCTATTGAGAGTGCTCTCAGACGCCTACACATAGCCCCCATCACCCTGTACACATGTTACTGTTGTATGAGTGCTCTCAGGGGCCTGTAGACACAGCCTCTACCTCTGTGCACACCCTGTGCTATTGATAGCACTCTCAGAAGCCTTTACACATAGCTCCTATCCCCTGCACACGTTAACCCATTGAGAGGACCCTCAGAATCATGTTCGCATAGTTCCTATCTGTTTGCACACATTGGGGCACAGAAAGCATGTGGAGGGACAAGTGTACAGAGTTTTCATCTTCCCTCACAAAGCCAGTTAGAGTGAGAGCAAATAGCAGATCCAATGAAAATCTTCACAGAATGTGACTAGTGACTACCACACACCCTGGGGGCCTACATCTGCCAGAGCCCAGGGCTAGGCTTGGAGAGGGCATGGGGGACAACCGTGCCATGGTCAGGGGCCCCAAAAGCACTAAGCAGTTGGCATTGATTTCACGGTGCCCATTTTCCCTAACAGCCTCAGCTCGTATTTGCCTACCTGTGCTTTGGCCCAACAAAGGACCCAAGCTACGAGTCAGTTAACACAGAACCAGAGGAAGGTCCGGGGGAAGACAACACCGGACTCATTCATGGCCTGGGGATTGACCCTAGCCCTTTTAAAGTGCCTAGAAATACCCTTCAGTTGGCACCATCTTGGAAGCAGGGGAGGGCAGGTGTTCCTTCTTCCTGTTAATTTCAATCTCCTACTCTTAATAATAGCAGGTTTCCTAACACCCTTTTGGTGCGGGACCGGGTATCTCGTGGCATGTCTAATGCACAGTGTGTTGGGCACACGCGCTATGCTCGCTCGTTCAGCAAAATATTGGGCCACTTTGACAACATTTTCCAGGGCCTCTTTTGGTTCCCAGTCCGGCCCTGGAGGTGGGAGAAAACTTACCTTGGTCGCCCAGTCCTAATATAGTCTTCATTTCCAGGCGGAATCCCATCGATACCGAGACCACAACAGGAATCATTGGGAAGGGCACCAACTGGCTGGGTGGCGTCCCTGTGGATACCAGGTGAGCGTAACACTCTGCCCTTCACCGACATTCCTTGTCTTTGTTTCCGGTGATATATTGTTTTGGTGCAACAAGGGTACTTGGCGGTAAAGAGTTCCATATTTAACAGCATTTCATGTTGCAAATTTCCAATCCTGCATAACCAAGTTTATGGGTTTTGAAGACCTTTTTGCCTTAAAATTCAGTAATGTACCTGATGTATGGAAAACTCTGTGTCATTTGTCGGGGGCTTTCTCTGAAGAAATAAAGTAACTACATGCAATCTGCAGAGGCATCCTATTGTGGTAGCAGGTGAAAAACATTATGAATGAAGCAATTAATTATTTAGGTGCCTCATCACTTTAAATTGAGGCAGCCTGCATGTCTTATGTTAGGTGTGGTCCATTACACGAGGAGACATCTATCTGCTTACTTTATCAGCACAATGTTTGTCTTTCCTATTGAATTATATACACCACACTTTAAAGAAGCACCACAGTTTTTCAGCATCTTGTGCTTTAGTTAAATACTTTTGGGTTCCATTTATCTTCACATCAGTCAGCTCATACTGAAATATTTGACCCAACAAACTGGTACAAAGACTTGGTTCTCTTTTACTCCCAGCTTACAAATGTTGCCATAATCATACCTGTGGTCAATGAGGAACTCTTCTTCTAATACTTACTCAAGTGTACTTTGATACACGCCACATTGTCTTACAGGGAACTGTCATTAATAACTCACATTTCGGGTCAGGTATTATAACATCCTTTTTGTAACTTTTCATCAGTGACTTTCTGATTATGACAAGTTTACATTCAACGCTTTCAAGGGTCTGTCAATGAGATGTGCAAGGGGTGCTCCTGGTCTAACAGAAGGGGCTACAAGGCCTTTCCACAATACTGAAGTAGCATGCTCTCTTACAGCATGCTCTTATTAAAATGGGGATACATATTATCTCAATGGGGGCATGCACTCGTATCTGAGGATGTTGCCATTACTAAACATGCAGTAAGGTGAGGCAGAACATGTTTAGCTCCCAAGAAGAGATTTAGAAATTTGTGTTTTCCCTTACCTGCATGATCCTAATTAGAAAGATGGCATTGATAGTAGTATCTGGTGGGGTTATGACTAATTTGTGTGTTTTAGTTTGGTCATTTATCGAACCTGCATCAACTCATTTAATTATATGTCTGACTTGAGATCTCTGTATCCCCACCAATTGTCCTGTTCCCCTCTCTTCTCACAGTTCTGTCTAAACCTGTTTTCTCTCTTTTCTGAACACAGTCTCTAGTCTGTAAAAAAGGCCTTTAATCCATTTTTGTTTTTTTATATTACATTTATATGTAAGTTATTAAGGAAATGCCCAATTCTGTTTAATTTCTATGAATGAAGAACTGCCTTCCATTGTTCCATAGTTTGTTCTAATTTCCCCTGTTTAAAAGAAATCAGAAACGTTCTCAAAGTATGGTGTCATTCTGTGTTTGGTGTCATTGTGTTTAAAATGTCATAGGGTATAGGCTAGTAGGAACCCAAGGCATCCCTTATTTTGATAATCTAAAAAGGAAACATTTTGCATCATCATGCATTGCTAAGGGTGATTCATTATTGAAGCACTCTGGCACAGTTTTAATCCTTCTGAGGCTCATCATGGGACAAGGCTAGCTACAGAGCAAAAATAAAAAACAAATGGGCTTTACATCTGGCCGGTTGTGAGCAATTCGACCATCCGCACGGGGTGGGGGGTGGCATGTGCGCTCGCTTGGGCTTTTTAGAAATATTAAATGAAATTGAATGATGGTAGATCAACCTCCAGAAAATATGTAGGGTAATCCGCACACATTTTCCTTTGCTCAACGCACGACATAAGCATACGCCCGTGACCCCCTGTCATAATTTATTGGGAATTTGACATGTGGAGTACACAATACATCACCAGAAGGGGGGGGGGGCACACCTTCTCCCTGCCATAGCCAGCCTAATTAACTAACAAAGGCTCCATGGATCCACCCTGTCCTTTTGTTTAGCCCTGTAGCTGGTGTCAGCATCTGCATACTAATCAGAGTTTAATTCAAACAGGCCCACATGGGGCCTGGCTGGAGAGGCTAACAAAGGAGACAGGAAACCTTGACACTCTTTCAAATGCACTGTGTCAACCTGAAGCCAGCTCCTGCCCTCAGTATCATTGACAGTTAAATGTCATGTCTGGGACTGCATGTTTAGAGTAGACAGCCCCACAAGAGGACCCCATTCAGAAGGTACGAGAATGTGGTTTGGCGGAGCCAGGGAGTCTGGTCTCAGCGCAGCTTCAAGGGAGACCTGCCACTTTAATCAGGAACACAGAGAGCTCCTTTAAGCAGAGAGGTCCCTCGATTCAAAACAGACATGAAGATGGGTGGGACTTAGTATTACATGTTTTCACCCCTTTACCTTTTCTGTTGAATAGCTCTCTCGTTATGACCTCACATATACAGGAGATTGTTGGTGGGGACCCATGATTAGTTCCTTAAGGTAGGCCTAACCTGCACCAATCCCTTTTGTCCATTGGCTTCAAAAGAGGGCTTAGCTCCTCTTTTGGCAGATGTAAGGGCGGAAGGGTCTCCCAGGCCCCTCTTCATTCCTAATGATGCACATGTTATGCTCATTTCACGGTTGACAGCGGGCCTGTGGCCAAGGTGTAAGGTAGCCATTGAATGGCATATAACTGTGCATGGCCTATGAGCCGCAAGACTCCATTTTGTGTTAACTACAGACTCTATTTTCTACTAGGACGCATGTAAACGCTGAATACAAGCCTGCACCTCTCCCCTTCATTCTCTGCGCACAGCCAGCATGTCAACCCCCCACCTCCTCCCCTCTGCCGTCTCCACGACTGCCCTGTTCTCACAGAAGCTTGGGCGCGTAGTGTAGTGAGCTAAACACTGTATCTCTCCTCTTCCTTTGACATCATTGCCCTGTGTGTGACCGGGCCGGAGCCTGGTCCCGGAAATAACCATCCATCTCCACAAACCTTCCTCTGCACTAGAACACCCCTTCCAAAGAAATACAGACCACACACCCCCTAACCCACACCTCTTTGATGTTAACAGTTGTAAGGTCTTTGCCCATGTCCCACTCTAGTTCACCCCCATATTACTAATCCCATGCGCCCATATATTCTTCTTGTACTAACAAAGAGTAAAACACCTGCATTAGATCCAAGGAGATACTTGATGTATGTGTTTTTGAAATACTGTGTTAGAAAAGACACCTGGACCAATGTACCCTCACTCTTGGTGGGTCCGGTCAAATGTTTAAATGATATATATTGTGTGTTGAAATGTATGTATAATACTAAAATGTGTGTGGCCAAAAGGGCAAAGAGTTAGACAGAAAGAAATACGATACAGACATCACCTGACCCCGCACCCCTCCCAGATGAGCCCAGCTGACCCGTGTGCTTCAAGAAGTTACAAGTCCGGCGCTGACCAATCCTGGAGCAAAACCCCTACATAAAGTTTATTGTCCAGTCCCCTTTGCCCAATGAGCACTACTTACTGTATCCCCTATAGCACACATCATAGATGATGTGTTTTTGTAACATAATGTGTATTTCCTGTTGTTTGGGCAGAGCGCTCTCGGAGTAGCAGAGTCCTCTGTGTGCCCCATTTTAACTTTATATAAAGACTTGTCTTTTACCTCACTCGCAATTGGTCCTGGTCTCATTCCCTACTGGGGTGTGTCCATTAGTGTCTCTTATTTGGTTATTTTATTGTAAATGTGGGGAATGCCAGCTTTCACAAATCGTCTGAAGGCTTCACCAGAAGCAGAAAGAATAACTGAGCATTGGACACTGGCAGAAGGTGATGGCTGCCTTACATCTTCCGCCAGTGAAGGAATGCCAGGACCTCCAAAGTGGGAAGCAAGATCCCTCCCCTAAACATCTTCCACGGAACAGAGGGAGATACTTAATGCATACCCTCCAGCAGCTCCAGAACTGGTACCCAGCCAGCACACAGTGTGCTCTGCTAGGCTCTGCAGCAAGCTTCCTGGGTGCAAAGTGCCAGAGAGTCTCTGAACCAAACCAAGGACAAGGCAGCTGCCGCCAACACTCTCCTCAGCTTTGGGACACCTGCCTTAAAAGACAACATGAGCCCAGTGAAGAAGCTAGGAGGAGTGCATCAACAAGCATCTACCGACATCCGCCTTAAAGGATATTTTCGAGCCAGTCGAGCCCCTCGAGTTACAACCGACTGCACCGCCGATTGTTGTTACACCGCATTCACTACAGCTGTCCGAGACACCTCGACCAGTGCTTCAGAAACGCCGACCAGCACTGAGACTATGATTCCTGACCCTAAACCACAGTGTAGACCAGCCGGCAGTCGTCCATCCAGCTTCGCTTGACGAACTGCCTGCCGCCTGTGTGAAGGCATCATGAAGCAAGACACAGACAACAGATGTATGTTTCAAACTGAAGCACTTTATTAAATCAAATGTCAAGATGGTTAAAGGTATATCTTGTCCTATGCTAAGGTTGGATTTCCCTATCATAGTAAAACTAAGCAAAGTCTGAGTCAAATAGTTCCACATGTAAGTCTGTCTGTGTCCACAACCTAAACTTGCCCTCACCATTTAGACTAACAATGTGTAGGGATGTTAATAACCAAAGAAGCAAAGTTCAATGCAAAGTTCAGTGCTTCTTCTAGCTCTCAGCTTTCTTTTCCCAAGTATAATATAGTTCCACTAAAGTCTCAGGTTTACCTCCCTCTCAAGCTCCAAGCAACCTAGTTCAAGATAATCCTCGGGATTCCCTTCCCCAAGTCTCATGCAACACAATTCCAAACAAAAGGGGAGGGTCTTGAGGCCTCGCTCTCAAGACAACATAAACAGGGTTTTCAGTCGCAGTGCTCCCTTCCCCAAGACTTTAACTTTACCTTTTGTACTTGTTGTAGTTCTTTTTATCGGTTAGTTTTCCCTAATATGCTGGGTCTTCAGTATTTACAGTTCACTGGTCTAGGCGCAGTTATCATACTACACGGTCCACCCATTACAGGTCACACAACCAGGATACCTGGGCTCTTCAGCCTCTTGCCAGTTCCTTGGCACTTGCTCCAGTGCGCCAAGGGTTTCCTTGGTGTTTGTTCCTATGTCCCACCGTGTTCCTCGGCACTTACTCCTGTGCACCAAGGTGGTTCTGCTAAAGGTCTTTAGGTGGGCCTGCTGGCCTCGCATACAACATCCCACTCTTCTTGGCTTTCCCTTTGTCAGCCTCTGGGGTTGTACTTCAATATTCTTATTGGGATTCACATGTAAATTGCTTAATAGTTTTAATATGCTTTGAAAATGAATTGTTCTCAATTCAAAAGTCACTTGTGTTGATTAAGGTTTAAGTTTCATTCTGGAAAGAAAACACTTTTGGGTACTCATGCTTTGAAGATTAATTGCTCTCAATTCAATAGTCTTTTGTTTTGCTTAAGGTTAAAGTTTCATTCTGGAAAGAAAACAACTTGTTTAAACCAAAGTGAGACTTTACGACATGCAATTCTAGAGTGTGTTGAACTAGCTGGAAAGAGAGAATTGTACCTAACCAAATATTATATGCATTTTAGCACTTTCGATGCTGATGACAGATGGAATGTACTATTCTCAACGCACCGTATTTCAGTTCATATTGCAATTAAGAACTTCTTCTATGCAGTATTTGAAGGTTAAGGAAGAGGATCTATGTTAAAGCGAACTTAATATGTCGACTGTAAGAACTAGAGACATGATGGACTTGTATGCACTAACTGTGAAATTGTTAATGCCAAGGCATAATGGGAATGATGTGAAAACCTTTTTTCTGTTTTCCTTTTCTTTTTAAATGTAGAAATGTTGTTAATTGGATTACATAAAAAGTCTTAGTTGGTTTATCAGCTATAAACAATAATAAAATAAAAAAAATAAAAAAATAAACAACTTGTTTATTCGAAATGCAATCTGGTTCCTGAAGTTCAAATATAAGTCTAAAATAAACTCTTGTAAGTCAAATATAAGTTTGCTTTCCAGTCAGTATTCAAAAGGCACTTGTGTGGTTAAATGTAGGTTTGCTTTCAGTTCGGTATTCAAAATGCACTTTTGTAATTGAATATGAATTTGCTTTCATTTTGGTATTCAAAAAGGCACATTTGTTGTGAAATGTAGGTTTACTTTCAGTTCGGTATTCAAAATGCAATTTGGTAGTTAAATGTAGGTGTGCTTTCTGTTCGGTATTCAAAATACATGGACCGGCACTTGCCTGCGGTCCATTTCGGCGCTCCGTGGTGCCTGCGTGTCCTCCCGACACTCACCAGCAGTCTGCCCCTTCTCCCGGTGGCTTCTGCTGTTTCTGCTCCACTTCGGGGGCCGGGAAACACTGCTGTTCCGAGCCCTGCTTGCCTGCTGGATATGTCTTGCTCTGGTTCTCCTTCTGGTTTGCGGTGGACGCGGACGGCGTCCTCTGTGCTCCTAGTCTGCCGGCGTCCTGGTTTCATGTCCAGTCTCCCCATGGCTGCTCCCATGAAGAGCGGGTCCCCTGATTGTCTCTTCCACGCCAGCCTCCCTGCTTCTCTGCCCCCACACATTTCTTCTGGTTCTACTAGTTCCCTGTTGGGTGTTCCCAGTTCCTCCAATTATGTACCTGCAGCCTTCTAACAGGCTGCAGGTGTGCTTGGTCAATTAGATCAGTTTGACCATAGTTAGGAAGACATGCCTGAGCTTCCCAATGCTCGGGGTGCAGCTTCCTCGTCTCAGTACCTAAGTGGTGAAAATGTGTGGCATTTATTCCTCTTAGTCTCCTCTTCCTCGTCGCAGTACTATCATATGTTATGTTAGGGAAAGTGAGGGAAACAGGCTTATAAGAGCCTATAAAGGTTGGGTTAGGATCAGGTTGGTTGTTGGTAGGAAAGGTGGATACCATGTCTCTCCCAAGGTTACCCCAGTCCTATTCCCCAAAGACGTTCCACCCAGGTGATCCTCCATCGCTTGTCCACCCCCAAGGTCAGAATCCAAGAGCGATGGCCTTTCCCTGGCCACTTGATCAGAAGATCCACGGGGATTAGGAGTGGGAATACCCTCAAGTTTCTCACACCTGACACCCGCAGCTGTTTCCCCTCTTGAACCCTGAAACGGACTCGACCCTGGCGAGTGCCATACAGCCCAAGGTACATTGTAGTTCTGTCCCCCCCTGGTCCTTCTCTGAAAGCCCCTAATGACATTTTATGACCCATTGCTCCCATTGTGTTGAAACCAAGTATTCTTGAGCTATTGCGATTAATTAGTATACCGACAACCATCTTGTCAGTCTAGAGTGCATCCCTTTTCCTTCTGTGAAAACTGTCTGCCCTCTGCATTCTTTTACAGGGTGGGTTGTATTTTGTAGTGTGCTATGAGAACTGTCTGTTGTGATGATAATAGTTAAGTAGATATGTTTATACAACCTTGACTGAACACTCCCTTTTTTCATTGGGTAATAATAGTATTTTTGCTGTGTTGCAACTAACCAACTATCCATGACCTTTCGGAGATAGGTTTGCTGTCCTGTCTATGTTACCAACATTAGACAAGGAGGTTTATAATTTGCTTGTGTTTCCAATCTGTTCTGATCCCTTCTGCTGTACTAGAGGTGTGCGGCTGATTGATGGTTTAGAAACTGATATTCATCTCTGAACCACTGGTGCCCCAGAAGTTGATTCGTCAAACCTGTGCATCTTTCAATGTATATACTTTTTTCAAGGAATCCCCATTGTTTTTTTTCACTTGGATACCATAGCCTGGGCAAGTCTAATTTGTCACCAATTACTGAACAACTGTCAACAGCTGAGTGGTGCCCCAGGATGCCCTCTCCCTGAACTGGTGGGGAACATGATCTTTGATCAAGGGGCCTGGGGGAGTGTAGCGCTGGTGGCCGGGTGAAATATGGACCTACCTGGCTTGCAAGTGGACAGGGACCTCCTATGCACTGAAATGTTATGTGCACAACCTTCTGCCTCTATAGAACATGAGGCATGAGAGTGGAAGAAAGCACATGCTATTACCACCACAGACCTGTCTCTAGGTGAATGAACAGTGAGGACAGTGCTTAATGTGAGCCAGTATTTGCTGGTGGCCAACATCGGCACTGTTTTTTCGGCACCAGCACTCTTTCTGCAGCTGCCCTTGATCACGGCTCACTGCACAGTGGTGCACTGGGGATGGAGGCATTCATCAACGTAAGTATTAACTTTCTTTGATGAATACAATAGCTTGCTACGCCCATTCTGGCAGTGCCCCAGACACCCGCTAGCACAACGCCAGCCAGGAGGTATCCATACTCTCTCTCTCAATAACAAATTGTTATGGGTGGGTCGACACTTGTGAGCTGAGAGCTCATGTACATGTTGTTTTGGGGGGCATGACTTCCTATGGCTACGTCCCTTTCCCACGTTGGAAACCCCTCTATGAAAAAGTAACACGCAGCGGACCAGTAGCCGAGGAGATCCCCGGCATCCCTGCTGGGGGATCTCCTGTTGCCGCCTGTTTCCGCCAGGCCCGGGCTGTATGCTCTACTTCTGCACCTCTGCGGCCTTTGGCTATTTTACCAGCAGTGTAACTGTCGCTTGCTCTTCTGTCCTGGGTGACTCCCCCTCTGAGGCTGCTAGTGAGCGGTGTCTCACTCTCCATCTCGGCCAAACGGCGATCCCTCATGTGTGGATCCTATCTGCTTCCCAACTATCATCTTAAAAACACATGGCTTTCTTCGATGGGACCTCCAAGTCTACTCTGAACAGATGCTAGACTTTGATTGCCTGGTCGGTTTATTGTCGTCTCTCTCACATTGTGATATCTTCTTTTTAAAGCACTGAAATTGCTCTTGATCCATGTTTAGTTTGGGCTATTGGGTGCAACACCTATAAGCCAAAATGATTGTATTAGAGTACAGATAGGGAGAACTGGCATATGAGGAGGGACACACAGCCTGTAGGTGTTTTTTGGTTATTTGCCCACCCATTGACTTCCCAGTGCCCATATCCATTCTAATCCCTATGCCCATTCCCACCCAGTTCCTTCCCCTGCTCGCCAAAAACACCAGCCCATTGTAACTCTGAGCTTTCTTTAAATAAGCCTTACCATCAAACTTTGCACTTGAAGCACCTGCCAGTTCTTCTGAGATTTAGCGAATTAATTGGCGCTGTAGGTGTGTTTCTGGTGTAATAAAAATGTGTTAACCACTTGATTTATAAGCACTATGCATGACCTTCAATGAAGTCCTGTTAAAAACAAGTAGTGGCAAAGCCAACCATTTTGGCTTGTGTATACATTTTAGGCATTTGCCAGACACTACTATTAGATGCCCAGGTATTTGCACCATTTTTCACCTGATATCATCAATAGCCAAGTAATCACGGAGACGATTGAGCAGGATGGCATGGTTGACCATGTAAAATGCAGAAGAGAGATTGAGTAAGATGAGGACAGAGGGAAGATTAGAATCAAGGTTAGAGAGCAGGTCTTCACTGATGTTCAGGCGAGTAGTTTCCATGCTTCTGGCTACTCTGAAGGCAGACTAATGGTCATGGAGGCAACCACCAAGAGATTCAGTGTGAAGATAAAGCTGGGAGATGGCCAGCTTTTCCAGGAGTTTGCCCAGGAAAGGAGTGATGGAGATCGGGCGATAGCCGGGCAGGAAGGGTCGCTGCTGGTTTCTTGAGAATAGGGTGCACAAGAGAGTTTTTCAGGGGGGAAGGGAAGGCTCCAGTGGCAAAGGAGTTGTTGCAGAAGTCAGCCAGGGCAGGAGCAAGGGTGTCGATGTGGACCTTGATGGTTTTGGAAGAACAGGGAAAAACTGATTTGACAAGACTTTCACTGATCAGACTTGTCTAGAAACCTTGTCAGGGAAGAACAGAGAAAGGCAGAGAAGGAGGGAAGAGAGGTTACCACAGGTGGTCAGAGGTAGAGGAGAGAGTAGAGGGAGGAGGAGGAGAGGATGAGAGGGTGGACAGGATGTCCTGAGCTTTAGAGATGAAATGAGAAACCAAGGACATGCAGAGGGCATGGGAGGGAAAAGGAGAGGTAGAGACTGCAGCAGGATTGGCCAGCCCCTTGCAGAATTTAAAGAGTTCAGCCAAGTTGTTAGATGCCGCAGAGACACAGGCTTGGATGTGGGCTCTCTTCTTGGTGCAGACAGAGAGCCTGTATTGCCTTTGGAGCAGGCAGCAGGCTAGTTTGTCAGAGGATGCACAAGAAACTAGCCATTTCCTCTCAGCCACCCTGCACTTGCGTTTAAGGGTGACGAGGTCAGAGTCATACCAGGAGTTGCACTTGGCTTTGGGCTTCAAGCAGATCCTCATGACAGGGGCAAGAACATCAAGAGTATCAGAGATAGAAATGTGGAGCATTGAAAGGGCTGTGTCAGGATGTGAGTCAGCTAAAGGAGGAGGAGGGGGAGGGAAAGTGGCAGCGAAAGCCTCAACTGACACATGCTTCATGGGTTGGATGATTGAGAAGGTAGGTGGCAGTGCTGTAGTTGGCTTGGCCTGAGCAGTAGAGAGGGAGAGATGGGAGGAAAGGAGAAAGTGATCACTCCAGGAGAGAGGAGTGGTGAGAGGGATAGAGATGGGGTGGTCTGAGGAGAACAGAACATCCAGAGTGTGTCCTGCAGAGTGAGTCGGGCCAGAGGGGAGAACAGAAATAGAGAGAGTCGCAGAGGTCGCAAAAGAGTCCAGAGGATGGAAAGGAAGCATCCAGGTGGATGTTAAAGTCTCCAAGAAGAAGGAGATGAGGGGTCGAGGCCAGGAGGAAGGAGGAGAGGTCTGCCCACTCAGAGAGGAAGGAGGTGATCTGATCAGGTGGCCGATAGATAGTAGCCACGGTATTCACAGATTTATCATAGTGCTTATCAAGCATCTTGATGCATTTTTCATAGTCAGTAAGACTTGCTGATTTTTCATCCGAATGTTGCGGAGGATTCTCTAACTGTTCTTGACCATAATTGCCCAAACAATGCATAAGCAGACATTTCATCTGCTCACTTTCAAAATTTAAACCATGTACTGGGGGTAAGCAATGGTAAAAATGTTTCTTCTAATGCTTCCATGGTATGCTGGGCTCCCCTATGGCATCCAAAAAATATTTTGGAGGAGGTATCCCTTGCATAGCTAGTTTCTCTGTGAGGAGACGTTTATGTGCTGTTAATTGATAAAGATGTAGTATTGCTTCTTCCTGTTTTAAAGGCTGATATTATTACTTTAGCTCCAGCAAAAAGAAATGTCTCCTTCCACCATTGCAAATGAGTGCTTATATTTGTGTAAGTATAAAGTGACAGAGGATTATTACAATGTTCTTGTTGCACTTACCATTGCCCTGGCTGTTGTATCCCTTTAACACAGATTGGTCAGAGTAACTTTCGTTGCAGAGTGCTTTGTGTCCATGATGCATAGAGCGTTTTGTTCTTCGGTTGTCTTTGAAACCAAATGGCTCCATGTTGCCTGATGTTGTGAGGTCCTTTCCTCTGATGTCGACGAAGGAGTCGTAGGCACTCTCCTGACCCTCTTCCCTCGCGCTGCATGGAAAACGCAAGGCATGCAAGTCCATCCTAATCTCCTGTGCCCCTGGGGAGGATTTGCCCATCCAATAAGATGCGCACAATGAGCACGGAGACAAAGCAGTGTGCTGGTCAGTGCTTAAAGTGGGCCGGGGCCTGCCGGGGTCGGGCCCCGGCAGTCTCCAAAAAGTGGGGCTGATCCGGGGCCCTGCCGGGCCCCCGTCCCCCGCCCGCAACAATGGCAGGATGCATTATCCCGTCGCGGCCGCAGCCGTGACGGGAGAGGCGCCTGCGATGAAGTCAGGTGATCTGACAGAAGTGGCAGCCAACCACAGCGACGCTGTGCCTGGCTGCCACTTCCGTCAGTCATAGGTCACCAGAGGCAGTTACTGTCCCTTTGTTTCCCCAGGTCGCCGAGGCGTCTTTAACCCTCGGCGAACCTGGGGATTCCTCGACATATTTCGAGGTTTATAAAAGATGGCTTTGAAAGTACACATTTCAAGCCATCTTTTATAAAGCTTTGCCGACGGACAATTTTGTCCGTAGTCAAAGCTTTATAAAAGATGGCTTGAATTGTGTACTTTCAAAGTCATGTTTTCGAAATGTTTAATAAAGATGGCCTGAAAACTAGGCAAACCGTAGGGTATGCACACAAATATATATACATGTTATATATTTGTGTGCGTACCTTACTATAGTGTGTGTACTGTGCAAGCCATCTTTTCTAAACATATATTTTTATGTTTAGAAAAGATGGCTTGCACAGTACACACACCATAGTAAGGTACGCACACAAATATATAACTTTTATATATATTTGTGTGCATACCGTACGGTTTGCCTAGTTTTCAGGCCACGCCCCTCCCACAAGCCACGCCCCTAAATGAGGCCCCCCCCTCAATTTCTTACCCCACTTAAAGCCCTGGTGCTGGTGCAACTGCAAACTTGTCCCTCCACTTGCCTCGTGTGTGCAGAGCAGCAACAAACTTGTCCCTTAATTCCTTTGCCGCCCACCCCAAGCTCCTCTCCTAGTAGCACGGACTTGCTGGCTTCTTCAATGTGCTCTTGAGGTGTGAAAGATGAGGCAAAGCCGGGCAGTCGGTCAATCAGGTTCAGACAGCAAACAGCTATTCAGTGGGTTCCTGTGTTTTTTCCTCATCGCCAGTAAAAATTATCGCAGATACAGGTAAGGAAACAGTTTCTTCTTTATTGAAGTATCATAGTAAACACCCACCGGCTCCTAACACAGTTTCTTCAAACTCTTCTAACAGTCTCTCTTTTGCATCTTTCGTCCTGTATTGCATATTCTATATGCTGCATTCTTTACAAAGCTCATATGCAACACTATATTCTCCTTAATATATGTGTTGTTAGTAATCACCTGGTGGGTCCTGTTTGTTGGACGGTGACTATCTTCATCTTTGGGTGGAGGTAAAATTATCTTGGAGAATATTTACCACATGTGATATTATACACATGTTGTATTTACTGCATGCAGTGATTATTCATACGGAGAGGGGGTGGTAAAAATATGCAATAAAACACATGTTGCACATTTCATCATCAGAGACCAACCACCAGTGTTTAATTTATGTAGGGGGGGGCTTGCTATGGCTCACTACAGGCACATATTTCTGAACCCCAGTATTTATTGCTGATTCCAGCTAGATTATGTTGTGGTGTTTTGGCAACTTTATTTTTTTTACTGACAGTCAGTCATAGTAATATAACAATATGTAGTTCCTACCTCTAACCTAGGAGAGTCTGGTTAACTTGAAACCAACAGCCAACAGGAACTATGTTTGGCTCCCATTGCCAGTGGTGCCTTACAAACATGCATGTGTGACATTACCTTTGAGTGTTTGAACATGTTAATAAAGAAGTACTAGAACATATATAGGACTCACTTACACATAATGGTGCATAATAGCCAAGACGTTAAACTGTGCATCTCATGTGGTAGTTATATGTGTAGTGCACTGTGTACCTGCTCCTGGTTAGCTAGCCTTAGCTCCTACTTACTGGGTGATGCCTGACACCCAGGAGCTAGTTTTAGCTCCTGCTCATTGAACCGTAATTTTGAGCCCTGCAGTGTACCCTAGCCAGGGTCCCTGCATGGGAAGGATCATTGCTATTCATGAACCTGATGCCCCGGGTTGGCAGGGCTATATATCCATTCTCATAAATAACAATGAGTAGGACAGTGACAATGCTGGGCACTGATGCTGCCCATGTCCGCACACTGCTCCACTCAGCCTGTATGACATTGCTGAACATTCTCTACTGCAATAACCATCAGGATGGGTTCACATCAGGACAGTCGCCAGCCAGCAGCCACAACACAGGGGCAAGGTCAATGAAAAGGCCAATATCAAAAAGGAGTTCCTGCCATGAGTGATAACCTAAATAAGACAATCCGCAGTGTTTAATAGCCAAATTCATCAGTTAAATAATGATGTTGCCTGCATTTGTCCGTCAATTTACAATAGGAGGAAAGCATGCTTGCTCTTTTTTCTGTCTATAGATAATTTACATGTTCCACTTGCCACCAATACGATCAGAGCAAAATGCTAACGATGATGTGTTTTAAAGAAACACTTAAACGTTTAGTTTCTTTCAAGACAGAAATAATCTGTTATGTCTATTGATATCTGTAAATCACACAGTGGACCCATCACCCTGAACCGATGGGAGTTTCAGCTTTAATCACAATTAGTCCCCGTGAGGGACAATCAGATTGTTACAAACTATCTGATTGGCCATCGCTGGGTCCTTACACGGCTGACAAAGACTCACTGGCTGCAGTTCCAGAGCCCTGCATCCCGCAGAGTTCCTTTGCTTTCCTTGTTAGGCCACCATTGAAAGGGAGACTGGTATACGTGTAGTCCCCTAGTCGCTTTGCCCCCTTCAATGAAGGCCATTTTGTTTATTTACTGTTTTTCTACCTATAATGGCCACCATGGAAAGGGAGAAGGGACTGCGTGTAGTTCAATCCCCAGGCACCTTTGCATGCTTCCCTCAAAATAGTGCATGGGGTCCCACGCAAGCAGGCCTGCATCTCAAACAACCTGCACGGGGTCCCCCGTAACTGTCAACGTCACCCAGAAAACATGCATACAATTTATTGTAACTCAGGTAAAACTCAGAAAATCTGCATGCAAACCCCCTTTAACCGTTCCTGCACCCTGCTACACTGCGTACAGGCACCCCTAAATTAGATCAGTACCCCGGCTGCCTTAGATCAGTACCCCGGCTGCCTGCACGCACCACTAAATCCGACACCTGTTCTTACCTCTGTGCAGTGATTCCTATGTTTAAGTGTCTGTATGCCTACCTTCGGGTGGCGGATAGTATGAGGGCTTTGCATGGCCATTTCCCTGCCCGGAGGTTACACGGTCAAATACGTATTGTTCCTCACAACAGTCAGTGTGCGATGGACTGTCTGCAGGCCGCCCCTCGTAACGCCCACTTTTTTGCATGTTGTCCCCCATTTTTGGTGTTCCGCCCCTTTCCCCGCTCTCTGTGCAAGCCACGCCCACACTATGCGTGGTGTCTCATGCAAGGCGCTCGGCCGCTCGCAGGGGCGTGCCAGACCGGCACAAAATCCACGACAGTCCATGGAAAATCCTGTGCATTCGATTACATGGATCAAGGAGTGGGAGTACACACGCAATTTGGTGCGCAAGTCCCCTATTTGCTGTGCAAATAATTCCATAAATCGGACCCAGTCATTAACCTTCAGAAGATTGATTTGAGAAAAGACTGGCATGCACTTTGAGGCCAAATTGTGATGGTAATGCTTGAAAAAGCTAGCTCAAAGAGATCCCAGGATGATGTGTTTTGGGTGTGAAGGGACAGGAAGTGGGTGGGAATGGCCATAGGGATTAGCATGGCCATAGGCAGGTAATGGGTGAGTAAATAACCAAACAACACCTACAAGCTTGGTGGCCCTCATCATAGGACATTTCTCACTAGCTGTACTCTAATACAATAATTTTGGCTTATAGATGGTGTTTTAGCTCCGCCTTACAGCTAAAAACGAACAAGTTGTTTTTATGTACTACAGTATCAAAACACCACCACAGAAAACACACAATTGCAGGTGGGAAGGCATAAACACGTGTTCTTTTTCTGCTTATGAGTTCTGAGTGACAGTAGATAGAATGCAAACTGCTCTCTCATTGTCTATGAGGTCACTAGGAACACTTGGTGAAAAACATCCTGTTATGGATATCTACCCATGAACAATTCTGCCATGTTTTTCTGCATATTATATTATACTATCTGTACCTGGTGTATGATATGCCAATCTATTTCATTTGCGCTCTCTCTCTCTCTTTCCCTTTTTCTTTCTCTCGTTCTCTCTCTCTCTTTCGATCTCTCTGAATCTTTCTCGCTCTCTTTATCTTTATATCTCTGTCTGTCTTTGCCTCTCTCTCTCTCTCTCTCTCTCTCTCTCTCTTTCTCTCTCTCTCTCTCTCTCTCTCTCTCCCCCCCCCCCCCTCTCTCTCTCGGTGAGTGTCATGGGCTCATGCAATGTTTGCTAGAGCCACCCCAGCTGTTGTGGACAGCAGTGAGACCAGAGAAAAACACAGATATCTTGAAGAAGAGGGTAAGGAGAGGGATGGGTGCTCTGCTTCTTATGATTACAAGTAGAATGAGAACAGCAGCAGCAGAAGCATTCCCCCGAGGTAGGAAACCGGTCTGGTATGACATAAATCGTCATTGTGTGTATTCCTCAAAAATGTCAAAAGCACACTGAGAATGAATTGTCTTTGTATGGGGGTGACGGGGGATGCAGAGGGGCTCTGCAGGGTTCTGCTGTTGTGACAGGCCTTGCACGGGACCAGATGAACAGGCTGCAGTGACTACAATTGTATTTATTATTTTATATTTTTTGTACACTATTAATGTGTGTGCTTATTGTAAGAAATGCCTGAATCCATGAATGAATCCAATGCAGGAATCCAGCAGCACTAACAATAAATATTGCATCTGTGCTCAGAGAAGAAACAGAACATAGGTTTTAAGCTAAGTGCTAGCCTTTCCCAGAGGAAGGCCATTTTGACAGACAAAGGTTGGCCATATAAAAAAGGAAACCATTTAATTGTACTAATACTGTAAACTGGCTATTTTAAGAACTGTACAATGTTCATGTCTAATGATCACTTCCAGTGTATATTGTATGGATAGTAGCAATGCTAAACTTGCTTTATGGTGCAAATCATATTATCAAAAACTAGAATAACCATGCATAACACTTTTCTAATGAAAGGTATCATTCCAAGATGAACAGTCTGGTACACTTCAATTGCACTTTTTTTGTAATGCCCCCCATGAGAAAGGGGTGGGGACACAAAGCATTGGTGATGGTTCCTAGCTGCTTTGCATCAAAAATAAAGAGCAGTCTGCTTTCCCTTTCCGTGTTGCAGTGAGGAGAAGCCAGCAGACAAAAACTCATCCAGACCGCAGAGCAGAGTTTGGAGCAGAGTTTACAGTCTGTGGCAGTCCATGGTGGGCTTTGAGGGGTGCATGGAGGAAATGATAATGACCGTTGACTCGAAGAACTTTGCAGCAGATCCCATCAGCCTAAAGATCATCAGTTATACAACACTTTGGCAGATCAGCGCCACCAAAATACAGCTGTTAGTCGAGCATGTGAATTTGCAAACAACTAAAATGGACTGCCACACATGTGTGGCTAGGATTTTTGATCCTCTGCAAAAAAGCCAGCGACTTGACACTTGCCCCTTCAATATTGAAGTAGAAATCGTGGCAAGCACAGCAAGGTTTATAGATAACCAGAAGGGACCAGTAATGGCAGAGGACGGTGTGGAGGGGAATGAAGGGGTGCCTCTGCGTGTGCCTGGAACCTATGCCAGCCTGACTAACAACAAAAACACTCTCACTAACGATAACCAGGAAAACGCTGATGGAAATGACTTTCAGGTCGATCACGTAAAACAAGTGATCATTGATACGAAAACTAGCACTAACTGCAATCTCAGTCTCAATGTCAACGCTATATCTACCTTGAGATCTAGTTGGAAAACCCAGAAAGTAACTAATGCTGAAACCAATGATGAACCAAACATGAAGGCAGATATTACAATTGGAAATGGACCTCATAGTCAACATCATCAGAGCCAATACAGATCAGAAGAGGTTTTTTCAATTTTTCACCCTTGCAAGCAGCCTTACTTAAACGAATGCCAGCGGATGAGGTGAACAAAACCATTGTTCTTACCCCATCTGGTGTCTTGAGAAGCAACAGCTCGATCTCGATGCTGCAGGTGGAGGAACTAGTGAAGAAACCAGAGGTTTAGTCGACCTTGTCTCATTGCCTGTGCAATGAGTCAGCACCAGGTTCACACTCACTCTGTAAAATAACAGCAGGTGATTCTATGCCCCTGAATAGCAATAACACCAAGCTCCAAAATGAGAAGAAAACATATAGGACATATCATACGCTATCTAAATCCATTTGGCATCCGAAGGGACTAATGTCAAGCAATTTGTTTTCAAAGCAAAGATTTTTTATCGGAAACCTACCACTGAAAATAATAAAGACCCTCTAATGCAGGTAAACCAACAAGCGCAGGAAATAGGTGAGGTGCTTTTGAAAACATTTAAAATTATTGAATCTGGACCAGAAGCTCAGGCAAATACTCCTCTAAACATCTCTACAACAATAGTAGTACACGAAAGCCCTACCAACATCAGAAGGAATAACCTTGAGGAACTAAAGTTACTGTGGGGGCAATGGTAATGGGTGATCTTGGTAAGCTTGATGGTCAATTTGCTCAATTCTGACTCTGACACCGGGATAGTTGGGTCAAGAGACGGTGTCGGAGTTGAAGAATCTAGAACAGAAATTTGACACACCGCTATTTGGGGAGTCTCGGGCTCCCCTTGTTCTGTTTCTGGGCAGCCCCCCCCCCCTTTCTGGAGGCAGTCAACAGAAGTGGTTGGTGAGGTTTGAGATTCCTCTTGTGCTGGTCCTGGGTTGTTCCCCCCTTCTAGGAGGCGGTCCCCAGAATGAAGTTGGGTGGTTTGGGAATCTGAGCACACAGTTTCACACTCAGTGATTTGAGAAGTCTCGGGCTCCTCCTTTTCTGATGTCCCCCCTTTTTGAAGACAGTCCTCAGAATGGATTTTGGGAGCTATGGACTCTTCTTTCTCTGGTTCTGGATCACCCCCCCGTTTGGAGGCAGTCCCCAGAATAGGGTTGTGCATGATCCTGTGTGGAAGCTTGGGGATCTGCAAAAAAAATAGGACAGTTGGATATGGGGGGAGTTTTGGGCTCCCCTGGTTCTGATTCTGGGCAGCCCCCTCCAATCCCCCCCCCTGTTTTTGGAGCCAGTCATCAGAATTGGTTTGAACAAGGTGATTTTCTAGCTGGTCATTCTGAGGCTCAATGAGGGGCGGTTTTAACTTGGTCCCCACATCTACCCAGTCTTGACCAGGATCTCTTGGGACCCATTTTTCTTTGGGAGGAGTTCCCCCATCCCTGAAGGAGAAAATCCTTTCCCCAGAATCCCCTGAGGACCCCTCGCCTTCAAATTGGAAGATTCGAACCTCCTCCACAAAATGGGTCTTTTTAGGCTTTTTATTTCTCCTACCTGCCCTCAGTTCCTTAGGTTGCAGACTTTCGGGGGCAGAAGATTCTGGTTCTGGTTCCTGGGTTTCCAGCAGCTTTTCACAAGTGGGGAAGGAAGCTTCCTCTAAGGCTTTACACACCCTTTCCCCCTGTGCCTCCTCCCAGGGAACCAGTGGGTTGTCAGGGTTCTCTCCTCGTCATTGCTCTGGAGTACCAAGCCCTTGATTTGAGGGGTTCTGAGTCGCAATGTTCATCTGAGGGTTCTGCTGAGCCCTGAACATGCAACCCAGATCCTGTGACAAGTTCTGGACCTGGCGCTCCAGTTGGTACACACGATCTGGCTGGTACGGGGTCCTCTGGTCTACCCTAGGTTGATCACGGGAAGGTTAACTGTTCCTTCTCCCATAATACCCTTGGTTGGGATAGTTTTGGTACCCTTGCACCCTTGGCCTCCTCTCTCCCGGATTGGGCTGTCTGGGCTCAGGAACGTGGGGAAATAAAGAAGGGTTGTTTTGGGGGTTGGTGTTTGGCGGGGACCAGGGAAAGAAACTCAACCCGGCATTTGGGGGATTACTGCCCTCCTGGGGAAAGTGAGGAGGGAAGTTACCTGGGTTGGCAGTAATCCTCAGACTTAGGTTAGAAAAAGTATTGACACATACCAACCTCTTTGTCGAATTGTTCGAAAAACAGTTCATATACATGACTAATCCGTTTGAAGAACACCTTCAATCATGGGCTAGATATATTGATGATGTGCTGATGGTATGGACAGGAACAATAGAAAAAGAAGAAGAATTTCTAATCTGGCTCAACAATTGTAACCAACATCTACAGTTCACCATCAACATTCAGAAGCTATCTATAGACTTTCTTGATCTAACCATTTTCAATTAAAACGGTCATCTACTAGTAAAACCATACCATAAAAAATCCGAGAAGAACTCCCTGTTACACTATGACAGTCACCATGTAAAACACCTTAGAGACAATCTTCCGTACGGCCAGTTTCTGCGACTCAAAAGGAACAGTAGCCAAAAACCAGCATTTGAAGCAGAAGAAAAAAATCTAACTGCCAAATTGAAACACAGAGGCTACCCTAAACAATTTGTCAAAAAATCCACCAAAAGAGCATCCAATAATAACAGGGATGCCCTCCTTGAGGATAAGATTAAACAACCAATAACAGATAGGTTGGTATGTTTCAATACTTTTTCTAACCTAAGTCTGATGTTTAGCCAAATTGTAAAGAAACAATGGAAAATCTTCGAAAGTGGAAATGTCGAAATTCCGTCACCTATGTTTGCCTATAAAAAGTCCACCACAATAGGTAATAGAGTTAGCAGTAGCAACATCAAATAAAAACCAACAAAAATAAACAGCCTAACAGAAACGTGGGGACTAAAACCAGTAGTCAGACATTACCCATGCAGTAACTGTGCAGTGTGTAAATTAACTCAAAAAACTAAGGAAATTGACATTGGGCTTCCAACACTATGGCAACAGAAACAAATGACGAACTGCAACTCAGACTATATACATGTTGTATACATGACAACTTGTCCATGTAATAAACACTACATAGGAAAAACTAACAGAAAAGTGAAAGTAAGAATGTTAGAACACAAAAGCTGCCTAAAAAACAAAGTCCCTAATGCACCTCTAGTGAAACACTTTACAGAAGCCAAACATGGCTTCGAAGAATTTCACTGGACAATATTACTACTGATCCAAGGTAAGGATCACAATATCAAGAGCAAAATACTCCTAGAAAAAGAACAGAGATTGATTCATCTAACTCAAAGTGACAAAAAGGGCCTCAATAGAATGGCTAAAAGTCTAATTTATAGACTTCAGCTTTCATTCTATGAAATCAATTCTGTTAATACCCCCTTTTTTCACTCAAGACTTGAATAGCACCTGTACTGCGGTATATCAGGCTAATGTTGCTTTAACTACCATAAACACTGGAAAAGGACTAGCAGTTATCTATATTAGGCCTTCCCAACATGGCGGCCGTTTCTAGTGTTTTTTCTGTGTTTTCGCGGAAGGCTAACGGTGCTTTCACCTCATGAGGTCCGGACCAGAGCGGATCAACTAAACAGGAATAAGAAATCAGATGAGGATCTACATGAAGGATACTCTTCACAAAGTATAGCTGAATCAACAGGTAAACTTAATGCCAAATAGAGTAAAGATCTGAACGCGGGCGCAATAACTACTGCTTCTCGACGGGGAGGAAAAGGAATAATTGCTAATCATAGACGAGTGTTCAAAATCTACATGCAGAGTATCATAGATGTCACTAGCAGAATAGGAACTCTGCTTCTTTATTCAAAATGCCACTAAAGATCGAGCACGAGGTCATCATTGTAAACAATACTAGCCTCATTCAAACTGCTTCTTTATTTATCCCAACAGCAGTTTGAACCTTATTTTCCGGCTTATTTTCCAGCTACCTGCTTCTTCCGTATGCAACGTTATAACATCGTGTAGCTAAGAAGCAATTCACAGATGCTATTCAACACACTAACCTGACCGCGGCTTCATAGAAAAATCACCTCTGACTTCGCATGAGGTAAGCCACTAATTCGCTTATTAGTGTGAGTGTAACTCTATAATAGTGCTGAAATGGTTTACAAAATGTACTGATTATTAAATTCGCCAAAAAAGGAACGATAAAAACATCCATATAGAACCTTTACAGCGTACTCCCTCCTGACTTAACGAACCTGTCTAGCTCAACCCACAAGATGAAAGGCTGATTTTAAGACTCTCTTGTAAACATATACTAATGTGTTTCAGGTTAAAGAGGAAGATTTTCTCTTTCATTAAGAAAACACGTCCAACATTTGTGGATTTTTTCTACTGACAAACAAGAGAGCACCTACACGAAGAAGTCCAGGTAACTTGATTTATCCTGAACTTCTCTTGACACATTGAACCGTGTCCTAAGAATACACTTGATATTACTGATTCTTTTTTATGGTTTTGTCAACAGATAATGCTCTTCTACTGAATAATTTTCAAAACAAGAATATTCCAGACCAATTGCCTCTACTCTAAATACTATTTTCCTGACTACTCCTGAAGAAAGTCCCTACAATTATAAAGAGGACTGAAACATGTTGAGTTCCCAATTTAGAAATAATACTAAATTGTATGGTAGTATTTAGTATGCCACTCAGGGGGTGTCCCAATCTAAATTAAATATAAGATTGAGTCAGAAACTTCGAGTGATCCATTAGGATTATAACCCCTATTTTGACAAGGAATCACAGCATAGGTTTGAACATAGATTGATATGATTGATATCTCTATCTTCTAGAAATTGTTATATGTTGTGTGTTTTGTTACATATGTGTACCATTTTAGAGTGTCTGATGATGTATTTTACATGTGTAATGGTTCTTGATTTTTATAAGATAATATTAAAATTGACAGTTTTTTCTAAACGTATGTAGTATTTGATGAGTTAATAGCTGTTGGAAAATAACCAGTGTTCCTAATATTTGGGAACCTGTACATAGATGCCCACCCATCCATTTCTGGGAGGCGCTGATCTGTCAGTCCCATCTCTCCCATTGTGTTGAAGTCTACCATCCCTGTGGCCCTTGGTTCATATTAGCCAGTGGACATGAGGGTGGCAGAGTTCATGGAACTGAAGGGTTTAAAGTCCCTGACACCAGGGGTCCTGAGGTCATGCTCAGGAGTTTCTCTTTCCCATGTTACCTCATCTCTTTCAGCCCCTATTCCCTGATGACATACCAAAATCTGACCCTTTTGCTCCTCTATTAAGGCCTTACTGGTCTCTATGATTTGTTCTTGCATGACTATCTGTTTGTGGAGCCTGTCATTCTTTTCACAGACAGCGTCATTTTCTCTCTGTGCTTCCTGCCTGAATTGGGAATATTGGGCCAATTCTTGCTGCAGGAGACTCACTTCCTGAGTTTGGTCCTTATTGGTCTGATTGTTCTTTTTTTATTTTATTTTTTATTTATAGTGTAATTGGTTAATTAAAACCTTAAACACTTATACAAATTTACAAATATAATGTCATTTAAACAGGTACATATTAAAACATATTAACAGCATTTGAACATATAGACATAAATTGATAATAGTCTAGGTCAGTTGTTCAAATTATGTGATAAAGTGCAAATGCTCAATTACATTTTACATACTCCACATATAAATATATATTCTATAATCTATTAGCAAATGATACCTAAAGTGCTAAAATACTAAAATAGAGGCATACATGACATATTATAAGCACTATATAAGAACATAGGGCCATTAAAATAATATCATAGATTTCCAGTATAGGTTAGAATAGGTTGTGCAATTGATCAATTTAGGTCTCTGAGCCTCCAATCTCCTTAGGTTAGCCAAAGTAAGGTTACTCAAGAAGTTGTAACATTCTCCCATTTCTTAACAATCTCTTTCCAAATATAAACGCTGCACCTACATACATATATACTTGACCAAAACTGATCAGTTGCTATCATCTTTAGATCACTAGTCAAGTCTTTGTATCCCCTATAGTAAGCTCGGTTAATTTGTTACAATTCATAAGTAGGTGTCTAATAGTTTCCAGCTCATATTTACACATCCTGCATATTCTTTTCTCCCTTGGGATTCCTGTCCATCCTCCAACATATTCCAAGCATGGGAGTTGGTTAAATCTTAGTAGCATAATAAATCTAGACAGTTCCATATTTGCAACTTTAAGGATGTAGCTTCTAGGTTTAGAAGCTTCCAATCCTTGTAGGCAGTATTCCGTAAATCACTTATTATTTCCCAGGGAATCTAAATTATTGCACATATCCCACCGTATGGCTTTCTTTTTCAAAGTTTGTATAATGAGGTCTGGCTTAATCATTTCATCAGGAAGTGTATAGTTTATATCCTTTAAAAAGCTAGTGGCAGTATATAACAAGTCTTTCATAAAACAATTATTATTATTCTTCTTAATCATGCCACTGCCTACCAATTTTAATAAACCATCTTCATTTTGTAATAGCATTCTTATATAAAGCTTGCAACAATTTAGTTTCCATAGTGTAGTAAGGGAGGAAATGTCTAGTTCACATCTAATCGCAGCCATAGGAGTAGCTCTAGGGAGTCTCAATGCTGGTTTCCATAATTTTCCTTCTATTTTTTCCAAATCCACTAAAAATCTCGAAGGTAAAGATTCCAGGGCATATAGTGCACTCAGTATAATACAGCTTTTATACATTTCCAATAGGCCTTCCACTGAATAACCTCCTTTAATGGAAATGTATGATCTAATCACATTCCATTTTCTGGAGACCTTACCTGCTATCATCTCATGATAGTAGTTGATGGAGGGTTTTTTGCATATTGGCATACCCAAATATGGGTAAGCCTCTAGAATTTCGATGGTTTGTGTATCAATTTTCCATTGATATTTCGATTGTCTACACTTGCCATAGTTTCCCCCAAAGATCATGATTTTAGTTTTTCCCACGTTTATTTTGAGATTATTTTCTGCCACATATTCATGTAGTTCATCTAATAACCTATGCAGGCCAATCGGCGTCCTGTCCAACAGCACAGTATCATCTGCATAGGCCAGCAAATTTGACAACCCTCGATTTTAGGTGGAAAATGTCTTACTTCATCGAATCTCTAACCATATCTGCTACATATGAATTATATAACACCGGAGAGGTGGCACATCCTTGTTTAAGTCCCAGGTGTGTTGATACAGGAGAGGACCGGATAATACACTTGTTCAAACATATAGTAACAGATGTATCACTATACATTTCCCGTAAAAGATGTAATACTAGTGGGTTCATATTCCATTTAGCTCACTTGCTCCATAGTCTATCCCTATTCACACAATCAACAGCTCTGGAAAAATCTATAAAACAAGCATACAGTTTAGATTCTTTATTTTTGCTAGTTTCTCCAAGCATGCATTTTAGAGCTATCATGTTATCCAAGGTGCTAAATCCCGCTCAAAAGCCTGTTTGGTAAGGAGATAGGAGCTTATTGTTTTTAATCCACTCATTAATAATAGACAAAAGTAGAGAGCAGAAGATTTTACAGCTGGAATCCGTCATAGCTAGTAATCGATAATTGTTAGGACAGTTTCTATCTCCCTTTTTATATATGGGGATAAAAAGGGCTTCTTTCCAACTATCTGGGATTTCACCACTTTTCCAGATTTGGGTAAACAGAAGCAACAATATCTTGGCCCATTTTAAAGGATTTCTCTTAATCACAATATTCGCTAATTTATCCAGGCCGGGAGCCTTTGATGTTTTCATCTTATTAATTATGACCAAGATATTATGTAAATTGAATGGAAAGATTCTATCCTCCCCAGGCGACCCCATTTCATGTCTTATATTAGGTACATTTTCAACAAAATAAAGGGCATTAATATGCTTGACCCATAGATCCAAAGATATGGTATTAACATCCAAATCAGTTTCCTTAGTAAGATATTGTCTATAGAGATACCAAAACTTTTTTGAGTCATGGGTGTGTCATAAGGACAAGATCATATTCCAATTAGCATTTTGTAAACAACTTCTATGCAACCTGATCCAATTTTTATATTTTGTATGCAAATGTCTGACCAACAATATCTTTTCTGTATTCTGAATGTCCCTATCTTTTTTAATGTTTGTAAATATCCTTCCTCAATAGCATTTTCTTTTCTTGGATCTGGCAATCATAAAGGTTCTTATGTTTCTTTAATGTATTTCTCTTAAATTGAGTCAGTATAATCCTGCTATTAGTTTTCATCACCATATTTAAGAGATCTCAAATCACCTTAAAACCATTTGAAGTGATCTCCTGGTCCAATATAGGTAGATAATCAAACAGCTCATCGAATCTATTTAGGTTCTTTTCTGTCCAACAAATACGATTAGAGGCTCCATTAACTTGTACATTCAGACTTTCACCTACCATAACCTTACTGTCCCTATTGCCTATAAAAAGGCATTTTAACACCCTATGATCACTTAACAGGGAAGGGACATGTTCAAACCTTATTACATTTTTTTTTCAATTCTTGGTCTATAAACATATAATCTAATCTGTGGCTCACCATACCGTTGCTCCAAGTATCATAGTTGTTATCCAAATTGGAGGGTCTACAAACTGTAAATCCCAGTACTGGAGTAAATTCAGCCAGACAATACCATTCTTAATTTGGGGCATCATTTTTTAGACCAAATTCCCAATAATGATAGGGGGTATAGCCTCATATATACCGCATTTATCTGTCCAATCCGTCATTTTTTTCACAGCCATGTCACAATAACTATTTAGATCACCCACCAACATAACATCACTTTCCGGGGAATTCATCTTCCAATCATTAATTGTCTGTTTCATAACTTTTCCTATACTTTCAAAATCCTCCCCTCCAGGCCTAGAGTACACATTCATTATTAACAGATCTTTCCCTGTGATGATTAATTCAATAATCCCACCCAATACCCAGGGAGAGGAGGCCGGCAGCTCATATTTTTTAGCATTATAAGTGGATTTAACCCCAATGCAGAAACCCCCATTGGTCTCCCCATATCTGCTGCTAATGCTGGTTTCATTATGATATTATAACCACCCATCGCTAAGGTACCAAGAACCCATGTTTCTTGTAGAGAAAATATTTTGCTGCTCTTTAAAAGGAGGATACTTTCTTTCTGTAGGATAGAGCAGAAACCTCTGCTATTACATGAAGTGACTGTAGTTACGGATTCCTCTGCTCAATTTCCCAAGCTATAATTTTCATCGGGAGTCCAATAAGAAGGTTTTAAGGATTCGCCTAGATTGGTGGTTATTGGTATATTATGTTCCCTTGGACAAGGTTCAGTATTGCTGGGACATTCTAATTTGTTACATAGTATAATTTCATATTTGTCATTCCAAATCCCACCTGCGTATACTCTAAGCAATTCAACTATGACAGCTGTGCCAAACTGAACAATTGCCCAATTTTTCCAGCTGCCTACCTTTGGTAGAATTACACTTTCTGTATCCAATGACTTTATACTATGTAGCTGTGATATACTCCCAAATCGTTCCAGCAACCATTTTCTATTCAAATAGGGGCTATCCTCAGTAGGCTTTTTCAATATAATGTTTATACTTTTGCCCCTATTTTTTGACAATAGTTGTTTATCCTCTCTCATTTCCTCATATGACTGTTTCTTACTCCTGCTATTCCCACTCATGGCCAATCTTTCCATTTCCTTATCATATATCTTCATATCTCCAGGTTTCAATTCCCTTCTTTCTGAGTTTACCAATATATCTAGAAATCTCACTGTCGGTTCCCTTTTTTCAGCCTGAGGAGTGATATCGGCAGTGTCACAATTTTCTTCAATGCCTGTGATATTAGCCTTTGGTTGAGGCTCTACTCTTTCCTCGCTATTGGGCATATTATTATTCTTAAGCCAATTACTCAATGTTTTAGGCTTAGCTGGGTTTTCATTAACAATACTAACTATAGACATTCTCTTTTCATTTCGTTCAAACCTATTTGCGATCTCTATACATTCTATGTCATTTAGATTGGTTTCTGCAAGTGCCAGCCTATTCTTTCTAATGGAATCTTTCTTACTGGCTTTAGCCGGTTTGCCACGTTTTTTTTTAGCACTTTTCTTATAATTTCTTTTCCTATGCAATCAACGTCTATGTCCTTTGGACTGTTCAACCGAAATCTCTATAGCTATATCCTCCACTCTCCCACTAGATGGCAGCTCCTCTATATCAGTGTTGACTGTGATGCCTGCTGCTATTTGGTTCTGTTCATCCTTTTCCTCATTTACCATTTGACAGAGTTCACTCAACCCCCCCCCACCATTTAATCATTTGGGCCTTTTTGATCACATTTTTATTTGTTTCAACCACTCAGCAGAGGTCACAGTATGCAATTATTTTGTATTTTTTTGTAACCATCTTTACCAGGTCTTTCATAATTTTTTGTTCATTGATCAACCTTGTACAAATTCCTAAAAGAATGTCTACGGTAACAATTAGTGAATCAATTTTTCCATACATTGTAATAAAATGATTGCCCTCCATTAGTTCTGAATCATTCCAAGCATCATTTTTCTCATCCTCTGGAATAGAATCTATAGCCTCTTGTGCTATTCTTTCTAAATCAGGAGTCATGGATAGATTTGTGCCAATTGAAGTGGGAGAATGTAAGAAAATACTCCCACCAATCCCCTCACGCCGCTGGCCTAGAGGATCGCGGCCCCGACATCCGCCACGAGATGAGTTTGCCTATCTACCAGACGACCAAATACCCTGGTACAGGAACATACGGATGTGCCCAACAGCCTGCCCTGCTCATGCCGACGCCTGCGGCATGGATGAACTCGACTGAACCATTCAACAGTAAATGAACACATCGTTAGAGATGCCATGACGACCTAGCCAACGGTCAGCACACCCGTGCAAACATGCACACTGGACACTCCCACACCAATCCACACGAAGAACATATCCAGTGCTATGACGTAGGTGACGGGCACACCCACTGACGCGCATCTTTATTATTTTCACATAGCTTTTTCAAAATGCAGAAACGCAAGGCGCACAACAAACTCATCTAAGATGCTTGCTGACGCTTCTCCTACCCCATGCATTGCAATGAGAAATATAACGAAGATATGATACTGGGGACCAAACAATATGATACCATAACCTAAAGCGCCGTATATCAAACGTCCCCACCTATGCACCAGGCCCAAGTAGGCCGCAAGCTAGAGCCTCCATGAACATTGAACGAGCAAGAGTACAATTGCTGACCCTGCAGAATGAGCCCGGCACAAAACAGACAGTCAAGGGCACAATGTTGCAAACTCGCATGCCACAAGCCGAAGCCAAGGCCACACCTGCAAACTAAGCCAGGCACACAGTGGAAGATGCAATATTAAATGTGCAGAATTTTGCCTCAACCACGGTCTCTCCTCACGTGACCAAGCCGAACCTGACAGGGTGCCAGGCCCAGGAGGAGGGAGGCACCTGGATCCCACGTTTTGAGACACAGGCAGCAACAATTAAGCGACTCAATAGACATCTGCGGCAGTGGGAGTAGTCTGCCCTCCAGCATATGAACAAATCCTCGCATTGTCTGCACGTACCCATAGTTATACATTGTTGCAAATGACAGGTGCACCGCGAGCTGGGAACAGCGATGGTCCCAGACTGGGGGGCTCGCAAGTGGACCAATCAGAACATGGGGCTCTTATCACTGACGCCATTAACATTAGCCAATCCTTAGGGGTCTTCATGTAACAATTTTCATGTATCTAAATTGAAGGGACAACCCAAGTATACCACCTGACTGACCCTCAACCACTAACAACGTTCTCTATACGTATGCTATACTAACCCTACCACTCGAGGAACCAATCCAGAGTGGCGATAGGTTTTTTGCTAACTTTCCCAGGTGACGCAAGTAGCGCGTCATACTAAGGTAAAAAGGGCCTGCGAGCCCCACGGAGAGAGTGTGTGTGTCAGGACGGACGCGTACGATCCTTGACCCATCCCTGCTATTTGTTTAATAAACAGCAGAATCAACTTGCTTCTTGCGTGTGCCTCATACTCATTTTTGGGATACGCGGGAGGAGTTGGGGCCTCCCAACCCGGAGGTCCGCGGACGGCCCAGCCGCCCCCGGGAGAATTTCCCCCCGACAAGTTGGAGGCACTGTTAACTGTTTCAATGCTTCTTTTGAGTTGGGAAGGTAAGCAGCCTACTTGGATACCCATAGACTGACGTTTGAAATCCTGGCACATATTCAATAAGGAATTATTGTCAATCATTGAGCTATTCCCAGGCACCCTAGGGAAATCTGTGGGAGAGTTAGCTTTGGTAAGAAAGTCCGAGATTTAGGGCTGTTCCAGGATGTTATTTTCCTTGTTGCCCTTCTTTCCTTTTTGTGTTAAAGAAAGTGCTATAGGAGGCTGGGATTTAGGGTTTACAATGTCACCCTTCTTCAGAGCATTTTTATTAGATCTCAGTTTTGGGGCCATCTTCGAGAAGCGAGATAGCTAAAAATTGTATAAAATAGTATACAATATATTTCTTTTCTATGATAAAAGACAACAGGTAAGGTAATCCCCAGATTGCTAGTTATACAATTCCTAATTAGACAACAATAATCAACTAAAAATTATTTCTAAAATAACCTACACAATGCAATATTAAATAAATGCCTCTATGCCAAAAAATAAAAAAACACAGTAGCTCAGGTCCTTTGTAGGTCTATTTCACCAAACAGGGAGAGGGAGAGGAATCCTAGCATCCTCGGAATCTCCTTATCCACTAAATCTTTAGTCAGAATTATGGTCACAAAATAACCCGGCGCATAGGAGAAGACGTTCTGATACTACTTATTGCTGTGCAACAAACAGAAGAAAGTTAGCAGGGTGAGGAATGCCCAATAGCTTGGGGAGCAGCCAGTGTCTGTCTCTTCCCCCGACCCTGTCTGATAACACTTTTAAAGTGAGTTGATAATATGCTATAATTATATAGCTTAAGGCCGTTTCACTGGCAAGTTGTGGTATATCAGAATTTCAATAACTCTCACTTTTAAGCATATGTTCAAATACCTAGTTGATTTCCATCAGGCAGAGGGAGAGGAGCTTCTGAAATGTGGCGCCCACGCCCCAGCGCAACAGCTCAACAGATGGATTGTGCTCTTTTCGCCTCACAGGCTTAACGCCGCAAGGGTAATGGCCAGGCACTTTTATTTTCAAAAAGAAAGTGGCTGGAACCAAGCGCCGTAATGTTGGGGCTCAGAAAAGGGTTAGAGCAGCTGGTTTCAGAGCTGCATGTGCAGCGTCCAGGAACGCCAGGTAATTAGTTCAGAGCCAAGTTTGCAGCAAGCCGCGGGAGCCTGGCACCTTTATTTTCAAAAAGAAAGTGGGCGGGGCCAAGCGCCATAACGTTGGGGCTCAGCGAAGGGTTAGAGCAGCTGGTTTCAGAGCTGCATGTGCGGCGTCCAGGAACTCCAGGTAATTAGCTCAGAACCAAGTTTGTTAAAGCATCCTCCATCCACCTGGTGTGCTCTAACAGCTTTTCATAATCAGTTTTGATTTCCCCAAACTCCTGAAGGGCCAGCTTACTTTCCTCCAACTTTGCTTTTGAATGGCTGACTTCCTGGCCTAAGGCGTCACTCTCCTGATTTAGGGTGCCGCTCTGTGCAGCAAGGTTGTCCCTCTGCTTTTTAAGTGCACCAGCTTTCTGGCACTCCTAATCAAACTCTGCTTGGGACTCCAGGTCTTTAATAATTCATTTATTATTTTCCTCTTTCAAGGATTCTAGGCGGTTTTGTAGGGTGACTACCGGCTCTGTGCAGACTCTGTTAAAGGTTAATTGCTGGTCCAACTTTTGTTGACTCTGTTGTAAATAAAGAGTCAAACCTTTCCTGACACTCTTTTTGCAGTGTCTGTATCTGGGTATCTTGCTCTGCATTCTTTTGCAGTAAGAGAACCAGATCCTCTTGGAGTTTGGTGACATACTGCCTTGACTCTGTTTCAGATTCTTGGCTATCCTGGAGCCTTTGCTCTGCAGAGTCCAGATTGCTCTGGATTTTCTGCAGTGCTTCTCCTTGCCACTTGGTCAAATCTATATAGTCTGCATGCTTTTCCTGTATGACTCTTATGTGGAGGTACACGTAGGCCGCTATTTTGGCAATTTTACACTGCTCCTCTTTTATTTTATGGGCCATATACAGTTTGCTAATTGCTTGATGTAATGGACACTTGTCCTGCCAGAAATCAAGGTTGATTTCAGTGATTTGCATTTTTAGTTCCTGCAGCCATATCTGTTCGTCCTGTTCTGGCCATTCACCTCTGACAAACAATTTGTGCAGGGAGTGTTTCCTAGCAATATTAATTTCCACTGGGGTCACCATTCCGGAAATATTCATTTCCTTCTGATTTATCTCAGGGTTCTTTTACTTTTGCAAGCAGGCCCAATTCTTTTGAGTATTCCTTTTGAGGGGTGCTTGTACAGTGTAGCACAGTATGGTAACCCAACAAGGCCGGCTAGCACGCTGTGTTATACTGTCATGAGTGGTATGTCAAATTCTGGATCCCGAACTGGAGCCCCCAAGCTGTAAGTGATTTCAATCTGGCACACACCCAAGTCACGCCCAGCATGTGGTGCACAAATGAAACCCTTATTTATTTTATCTATAAGGTCAATATTCTGAACGATATACCACTCATATCACACCCTTCTCCTGAGAACCCCACCACCCTCGGTCACACTGAACCAGGCATCAGGCTAGTTTGCAAAGGTAAATATTTATTTATGTATTTAGAATTTAAATCACAATATATTTGAATAGGTAACAACAATCACCAATGGGGTGACAGAAAACTGAATAATGTCTTTAATGCACTAGGAGTCAAATAATGAACACAAAAAACAAATGCAGCCCAGAAAATAATACTGTTGTGTTGGTTTGGTACAGTTAGCACTATGGTTAGAGATTCCCCCTGCAACACCCCTCAACCCACCAATAGGCACTTTAAATAGATGTGAGGAGAGAGCAGTTATTCAGGAATAACACAAATCAAACAGAATATCACTCCCACCTTCTCCCTTTTCAACACAAGAGAAGAACAGAGTTGACTTTTCAACTGTCAGGATGGCTTTGAAATTGTCTGAGCAGAAACACCAACTGTGGTAAAAAATGCTTAAATTATGATAAATTTCTATGGGAGCTGCTTTGAACAGATGCACACAATCACAGGCAATGATTTAGTCAAACGAAAACATTTGCAATCTCAAAGTACGAAATAATTTAAAGCTAATTCACACGTGTAAAACCTTCAGAATGTCAAATCGCAGCAAACTTTTCCTTGTGCAGTTTTTGCTATATAATTAGGGTTCTGTGGCTAGCTAAGGATGTTAGGTACAGGTAGGGGTTGGAATTTCGCTTCTATCATAAAAACTGAGGGAGTTATAGAGGTTTTAGTAAAAGTTGTTTTTGCAAAATAGGCATAAGAATGGAAAACAGAAGTTTGGGTTAAAAATGACAGATAGTTTTCTTATACTATGTTAAGGACTACAAAAAGGAGAATGCCACACAGGAATCAGTTATTCACAGCTGCTCATAACCATTCATACGTGATACTCTAGTTTCCGTTTGGTTTGGGAATTACTTTTCTTAATCAAATCAATAAGAAGTTAGGGTTTAGTAACACAGATGATTTGCACAGGATTTGCGCAGGATCTGCCCTCATTGTTTCTGGGTATTTAAAATCAGCTGGATAGTGAGTTCACCAAGCAAGCCTTGTGGTAGCAAGCCAGATAGTTTCAGGATACTGGTTCAGAAGGCCTTCCCACACCGCAGCACTGCACTGGGTTGTGAGAATAAGTTTGAGGATTTAGGCGTTGCTGAAAGTCAATAGTTCTCTACTGCTTGGCAAGAGTCTTGGCATCTGGATCTGGAAGGATGTTAAAGCTGGATGTTGAATGCTGGAACAAACTGCCTCACTGGAATCAGGAAAGTGAGTGAATCAGTCAGTCCCTATGTGTTGTCAGCTGTCTCGATTTATCCTTTCAAATAACATCACAAAATGGGTGTATGGGCCGGCTTAGCTAAACTTGCCCTTGTGAACTGGGATTGGATCAGGAACTCATCTCCGCGTTGCATCTGAGTGATTGGATCAAGGCCGGATGATGTCACATTTATGGTTTAGCTTTATAGTCCTTAAAAACCTCCCCTCATCCATTGGTGTCAAAATCGGATTTTATCCTAAATACATATTTGTACATTGGTCACCTCTACACAAATCACACACAAAGATTCCATATTTTATGTAGCATCTGTTCATCAAAATCCTGCAGCTGTGAGATCTTGTTTCACCTTTCTACAGAATTGTGTCCTTTTCACCATGAACACATTTTCCATTTTTTCTGCAAACTTTCACAAATGTGTGTGTTTAACATCGGGATGTGTGTGTAAATTTTCACAATTCTAACATTAATACCGTTCACATAATACCACATATATTGCCATTCCTGTCCAGAATATGTTACACTGTTTTACCGCCTCTTAAAACATGTAGCCAAAAATTAAACTAACAACTCTGTCCTTTTTATATTTTTCCCCACTTTGAATAACAGGTAATGAGTCTCTAAAAATTGTTCATTGTTCATACTTAACAGCAAATGGTCCTCCCCTTCGTCTCTCCCTGGAGTCCAGAAGTAGCCCCCTCCTTTGGGGAATTCCTTCCAGGAGCAGTTTATGACCCCTTCACACATCCGTTTCCTCGGCTGGAGGATCTGCCATTGTTCATTCTCTTTTTGTAGACAAAAGTCTGGCCTAACCCACAATTGTCATCTGCCAATGTGTTTCTGCAGAGAGGTTTTTCCTCCCTTTGGGAGAAACCTGCTTTTCCACTCCTTGCAACGCAGCCAGGCTAATGTATTCTTAATTTCTTAAACCCAGCAGAAACCAAACTTGTTGCATCAAACATTAATACATTACTTTCTTAGCTTCAAATCTGTGGGATCAAAAACACAACTGATATCTGTATTCCTTTTAGCAACAATCCTTTTATGTTTACTAATCTGGCAGACTTTTAGTTTAGATACTTAGGAGTTTCATCAGGAGCTCATCTGACAGCTATCATTCACAGGTAGCCCAGTATACTGCACACAGATTTTGACAGGAGCTGTTCGTTTACAGACAATCGAGTTTGTCTGAGGAAATGTTTTGCCCTTTACACTTTAGGACTTTGTATATTCGCCATGCTTCATTAGATTACGTGAATTTTAGCGCCACGCAAGATTTTGAATGTTTAGAAATGTTGTGTATAGGCATTTTGGTGTTTTTAGCAACAAGGCAAATGTCATTTATCGGTACATTTTGGAGTTTTATTTGCAAAACAATGCTTCTCTCTCTGCACTCTGTTTGCTGGTCATGGAGCCCACTGACACATTTTCTGCAGTGTGTGCTCTATCCCACCACATATGCACCATGGGTGCCAGGTTGTGAATCCATCTTTTTGTGCAAACACGTGGTTTTGGAGGTTTTGGCGCACACAAGGGTTTTGCCACCATTGTTGCTGTTTGTTGCGCCATAACTATCAGTGATGCCGTATAAAATAGCGAAGTGGGTCAATACATCCCACAGTCACATCAATGACCTCGCTCTCCACATACTCACACCTTTCACACTTCCCCATGCATCTGTCCCCTACTTGTTATCGCTTACAAGAGTCTACTCACATGTGCGTGCTCACCCGAACTCCTCCGTCACAGGGTTCCAAAACCAGCCTGCACTCTATTCGGAGCTGTGCCCCGCTTCAAAGAGTAGAAAGGACTTTTTTTTTTAAATGGCTCCTGCTAATCCACTCGAAACACGTGTTTTTTCAGGGGCGGTTGCTGCAGGTGAGCGCAGCTCCTTCTGGTGAAGCGGCATGGAAGCCTCTGCAGGTATTGGGTGCGCTGAGATCATAATGCGGTACCAATTGAAGGCACGCCCCTGAACCCTCACACCCTCACACCAGAGAGAATACAACCTGCTAGGGAAGAAAGGCCCAAGTTGATCGTGTAAGTTTAATCTCACACACAGATGAGAGCAACAGCAAAAAACTCTTCTGCTAAGAGCGTTCTTCCGAAAAGTAGTACAAGCAGAATCTTATAAAGCTAAACATGGTCATAAATGATGCAATACATACGGTAAAAACGTACATGGCTTATTGGATAGACCCTATAAATGTACTACTCTATCCATTGGGGATGGCAGTTTATTGGTCTTAGCCCAGTCTGTCAATCTTCCATCATGTGAGTGCTGCAGGGCTCATCTTCTTCTCACGTCAAAGGTCAGAAAACAAATTAATTGTACTCCTACTATACAGCTTGTTTATCTCTCATACTGTGTACTTGGCAGGCCTTAGGACAGACACACAGGAGGTTCTGGGGCTTTCTAACCTTCACACACACATTTGACTCACTCCCTACTTGCCATCCGGCTCCAAGATCTCCGCCCTTATTTTGATCACTAATTCATCCCTCCCTGCACCTCGCAATACAAATCACACCATTGTCGCTTCATCGAAATGCACTGTCCCTCCTCTATGAACATTTCAGGACTTGTTACTTTGGGGTTGGTGGTCAAAGAGTACCTGGTGCCATGGAATTTCAGGGATCTTCGGGTTTAGTCAGTTATATGGGCTACAACTCGTGGTCACCCGGGAATGGGCCGGGTCATGCTTGGGCCTGTGTAAAATAACATGCACACCAGGCGCTGGTCTCTGATCGCGGCCTTATAGGGCACATTCCTCTTGGGTAAAAAAAAATCTTTGCAACACTTTTGGAACAATGAGTAGATGGTGTGGCGGGTGGGGGTGCGAACTGTCCTCATAGGAGCTCGGACATGACTGGGGATTTCTGTGGCCTCGTGGATTTGGGCCTAGTGCATGCACTGCCACATTTACTGCACCTTCCCTTCTACCTGGGGTTACTAATATCTATGCAAAATAGCGATGCCGCCTACGCCGTGGGCCACACCATGTAGTTAAACTGTGATTGGTTATATTAACAAAGGGTCCTGCTGGGCGGGAAGGTGCCCCTCTCACTATCTCCCCTGCCCCCTGGCTCATCACAGTGCCTCAAATGCATCTCACCTTACTTTAAAGCGCTTGGGGGGTTGCCCCCTTCCCAACACACCCAACCTCTTTTAATTTAATTAGAGCACACTTTGATATCATCATATATTGCATTAAGCAGGGCAAGTCCATTGCATGAATGTAGCATGTCTAATTTTAACCAGGGCAGCCTCAAATCACTAGGCTCGTGAGGGTTAAATATACCTAAATGCATGATCTTAACTCGAAGGTGGTGTTCACTGTATCTTTTCTGCTGTGGGAAAGTGGACTCCATTGCAATGGTTTTGATCCTCTGAATTAATGCAACAGTCTACACGCGAATTAGCCTCTGATTCCGTGTTAGAGCTCATACATGGAATCTTTCCAATTTGCACAAGTGCACTGCAATGACCGTGGGGGAATTTTTTCCGCGGCGCGACTGTCCTTTACCCAATCAACGATCAGCACCACACAATCTGGAAGGTTCCATTTCTTCCCAGACTGAGCTTGGACTCTACCCCTCCCTGCCCCAGTGGAACTCTTTTTGGAAATGATGTGTGACTGTGGATTAAAAGAAGAACATCGGTCGCCCAATGGCAACGCCCCCTTCAGGCCATCCCTCTTTCAGGGCAGTGATCGGCCTTACTAAGGAGATGGGCTTAGGGGAGAGCTGGAGCTCTGCATCTCCACGAGATCCGACGTGTCATACGGTCACTAGGCACTTGCAAAGTCTCTGTTACAAAGCCCATACCTAAGCTCCTCCCTCCTCAGACTCTTATTGTTGTGTACCACATTTGTATTGCTCCTCTAACCCCTCACTGTAATTTTTCATGCATCCATGTAATCCTCACTGCTTTGTAACCATGTAAGTCTTACCTGCCTGTACTGTAACTAGCGCCTAGATGCCTCAGGGTTTGTGCGCTGAAATAAATGCAAACAATAAATAAATAAAGATGCATTTGAGCCACTGGTCTCATTTTATCTACACTATTGAGAATTACTCGTAGCTGCTACACCTGCTCGCAGCTGCCTGACGTGCAAATCTGGGCATTGTTAATACTGTTGGTCCCCGCCAGGATTCTTGGTGTGGGCGCCAATGGAGGAAAGCGTCTTGCTACTGCCATCAGATATAGGTATTGGTGGCCATTAAGAGCATCTTTCATCTTTTGGCTAGCGTGCGTTAAAGTGGAATAGGTCTAAGGCTAAGCAGACTCTTGGCGCTGGCTAGTAGACGATGTGGCTGGCAACCTTATTCTTATTAATAGTAAAAAGAAATAAACCTGAAACCTCAGGTTAGATCAGTTTCCTTATTTTTGGATGTTTTTGTAGCCATGAGACATTTAGGAATGCTTCGATCTGTTTAGAGACTGGTTCGTGGAATTATTTGCGTGTAAAACGAGGATTTGCGTGCCATCCACATTCGTCAAACGGGGGTTTGCGGGAAGAAAGGCATCCAAATCCCCGTTTTACACGCAAATAATTCAATGAATTAGGTATGTTTCCCACAAGCTTCTCTTTTGTGAGCCTTGGACCTTTTTGAAATATCCAGGTGAACCAATGCCCAAACTATCTTCCTAATAATACAAAGATCACCTTGTATATAGCTCTTCGCGTTGCATCCACGCCAATTTCAAGTGGCGTACCACTGGGTGCTATTGCCACTTGTGTTATTGATCACATAACTTGAAAGGGCAGTGTCAGTGCTGCTGTGTTTGGAACTTGTGATTGCAGGCTGCACACAGAGACGTGACTAGAGCGCTTAGCTCGCTGAGCTATCCAATGGTCTAGCGTATGACAGATAGCTTGCTTGATTGTCACGCTGGCTGAAATCTCAACAGTCTTCTTCAACCTTTCCATGCTAACCCGTATAGACACTCCCGCGCCTCTCACACTGCATCACTCTGTTCTATGTAAAACAGTGAGTGTGGGGTTGGGATTTCTTCATACTGCGGTTTTCATATTCATTAATAATCCTTGTCTGCCCCTCGCCTCACCCTACTCTTTTCTGTTCCCTTTTTAATGTGAACAGTTCATGTCTGGTGTCTTGGCTAGCAATAGCGCTCCGCAGAGTGCTTGTTGTGACGTTTTACTGCTCCCCATTGCAGTACTTTTCCGTGTGTAAATCATCTGTGATGACTGCAGTGTTGTGAGTACAACGTTAACACAGAACATCTTGGTCATTTTGATTACAACACATGATTTTATTCTTGAGGCTTGGCACCTTGCTCTGAGTTCCCTTAGGTCGCACCCTCGCATGCACGCAGGGCGCATTACTGTATGACGAGCAATGCAGATATGTGCGGGGTAGGGCTCTGTGCAGGCTTTTCTTCATACTAAGTTCTTTGGATATTTTTTTTTTTTTTGCAATACATTTTTATTGGTACTAATACTGTAAACGTGTAGTACAAAGGCACCTTTTACAATGCGGTTGGGGAGCATGCAAAGGTGGCTGTTTCTGGCTGTTTTTCATTTGCGTGGGGGCGTGTCGGAGGCGTTCCGGCAGTGACTTGCGTATATGGTTAGGTTGGGCGAACAATTTCATGGATAGGCAGAGCGTGCAGAAAAACATCTGCGCGCATGCTCGTGCAGTGACGTTCTCGGCGCGCGGGCGTGGCAAGATTTCTGCGCACTTTTCCATGAATCAGTCTTAATTGGAGCTGTAAACGGGCTACTGGTGTCATATAAATGTCTTATCCAGGCCTGCCTTCAGCCACTCGATTTATAAGCCCTATGCGTTTTCTTCAACGAAGTACTGTTAAAAAACAATCACTGGCAAAGCCAACAGTTTTGGCTTGTATATAAGCATTAGGCATTTGCCAGGCACCGCGATTATATGCCAAGGTACCATTTGCCAGATCCTACCACTGATGGCCAATTAATACTATTACGGCAGTGCCTCACAGGTGCATTTCCCATGCCTACAGACAATCCCAAACTGTTGGCATTGCCAATTCTTGTTAATTGTGCTGCTGCCCAAGGCTCTGGAGTCGGTAAACCTGTGAGAGATGCCTCTCCTATTGTTAGGAGACTGTGTAACTGGCGTTGAGAGGTCAGGGAGAGGTGCTAGGGCTCAAACTCCACTGAAGGCGCTATACTGTGAGACAGCACCTGAAATAGCAATGTTTTGGTAAATATGTCAACCCGGTGGTAAGGCCTACTTTCGTGCTGCCACAGGAGCGAGCAACCAGATTTAACAGTTGGTTCTAATGCCTGCTATTGAGACCCACATATACTACTCAAAAAATGGCGGGTGTGTTCCCCATTTCATTCGCGGAAAGTGCTCGTGTTCGCGACGTTAGCAACTGCCCTAGACCAAATGAAAGGCGCTTCTTAAAGATTGACTAAGTAGAGCGCTCGCTTTGACATCCGAACAGAGCCTGCTCCCGCAGTTTCGAATCCCAACAGGGCCAAACTCAGTCTTCCATCCTTCCGAGACCGATAAATGAGCACCACACACTGTGGGAAATAAGCAGCTCTCAGATACCCGAGGGTTCGTAGAGCTATATAAATGCACAAACAAACTGATTTAAAATGTCTTATTTAAGCATCTACCAAGCCCTGCCAAGACTAGTCTGGAGCACGAAAAATGTAGATTAGCTAAATAAACAGTCACTGAGCATGTGGTTTACTCAATGCATACAGAATAAATTAACAGTTAAAGAAGACACATTTTATATCACTGCTTGGGAGCTGCTTTTTTTTTTACATTTTCCAACTGCCTAATGGTAAGGGGACTGGTAAGGTGGCATTCTCTTTGGCTACGGTATTTTGGAAGCTGTGGCAGCCGGTGTGCCCATGCCATGCAAAAGCTAGTAGCCCTACTTGCAGTGTGTGGACAGCAGGCTTCTGGAGGATGGGACTGGGAGATCGCGGCCGGCTCTCGCGATAACCTGGCGCTGCACTGCATTGAGATGCTGTTATAGTGTTCCCGGAAGTCACACGGAGCTCAGCATCAGTAGGCCCACAAACTGGGGAAAGCACCAAGATCAAGTGCACGCAGCATCCGATTGGATAACATCGTCGTCACAGAATGCCTGGTTTGCCGCACGCTTGCGCCACGCCAAGCACCAGGAGGAGCAAGAGGAGGATTCCTGGGCAATTTGGCATCTATGTGATTACAGCCAGAACAAAAAAATCGAATGCGAAAGTGTCGAACCCCTCCTCCCCCATACTCCCCTTACCTTATTTATGACACCCCCACCCCACACACGTATACTTGTGGTGAAATGCAGAGTAAAAGGTTCCACCTTTCCGCAGGGCTGGACTGGGAACCAAAAAAAGGCCCTGGAAATAATTTTCAAAGTGGCCACAAGCTCAAACCTTTTCCTATGAGAAAATTAGAAAATTCATTAGGTCCTCACACAAAAGAGGCCCAGGGTGCCAAGGCCTGTCGGCAGTGCTTTAAGTGGGGTAACATAGCTCTCAACCATTTCTAGTGCAAAGGCGGGTGAAATCACCCGATTTTGTTTTTGGCGGGTGAGACACCCATTGGAATGAATGGGCGTGCAGGAGGGTTGGCGGGTGAGTCAGCCCTTTACAAGGCGGGTGACACCCGCCAAAAGCGTGTGAGTTGAGAGCTATGGGGTAAGAAATTGAAGGGGGGCCCTCGTTTGGGGGCGTGGCTTCCATTGTGGGCGTGGCCTAAAAGTGCACAAATCATAGTAAGGTGCGCAAACAAATATATAAATGCCTTTGAGCATTTATATATTTGTATGCGTACTACTATGGTTTGTGTATTTTTCAAGCCTTCTTTTATAAACATAGCAATGTTACAAGTGTCTTTGTTTATAAAAGGTGGCTTGAAAGTGCACAAACCATAGTAAGTTATGCACACTTGTGTGCTTACCTTACTATGGTTTGTGTACTTTTCAAGCTACCTTTTATAAAACATAGACACTTGTAACATGTTTCTATGTTTATAAAAGATGGCTTGCAACGTACACAATTTAAGCCATCTTTTATAAAGCTTTGAGGACGGACAAACCCAAGGTGGCTTTGTCCGTCGACAAAGCTTTATAAAAGATGCCTTGAATTGTGTATGTTTCAAGCCGTCTGTTATAAAAATAGAAATATTTCTACGTTTATAAAAGATGTCTTAAAACGTATACAATTCAAGGCATCTTTTATAAAGCTTTGCCGATGGAGAAAGGCGCCTCGGGCTCTGTGATCTCTGCTCAGAGCAGATAGATCACTGAGCCCGAGGCGCCTTTCACCCTCTGCAAACCCGCGGGCTCCGTGATCTAATCTGCATATTAGATCATGGAGCCCGCGCGTTCACTGAGGGTCAGTGACCTGGCGAATGCAAACAAAGGGACTAACTTCTTCTGATGACCCCTCAGATAAGGGGTCATCAGAGGAAGTTACAGTGACTGACGGAAGTGCCAGCCAGTCACAGCGTTACTGTGACTGGCTGGCACTTCTGTCAGCTCCCGAACGTTAAACTGGCGGGCGCATCTCCTGTCGCGGCTGCGGCCGCGGCGGGATAATGCGTCCTGCCATGGCGGGGTGGGACCCGGGGGCCCCGGCTCAGCCCCACTTTTTGGAGATTGCCGGGGCCCGGCCCCGGCAGGCCCCGGCCCACTTAAAGCACTGCCTGTCGGGAAATCTCCATAGTTGCCTATAGGCCAGGCAGGGAGTTTCCTATAGGCCAGTCCACACCTGCCTTTCCTTATTCAGAATCTTTGCATTCGGTTATTATTTAAGCTACATAACCAGCAATTTTTAGCATAGCCTGAGTATTTATTCACTGATTTAACATGCTAATGTCTCCACCTTTATTGCTCTTCAAACATTTCTTCATAATGACATTTTAATTTAATATATTTTTATTTGTTAAGTTATTACTAACATTACAAGAACAAAAAAACAGCAGAGTAACAATACTTCGAAAGGAAGTTCTGCCTTCAATACAAACTATCACTTGTTTCTAATTTAAAAAAAATTCCAGTGCACGTGGCCGGAAATAATATCACAGTTCCTCAGTGTTTTCCTTACTGTTTTCTGCTGAACGCTGATGCACAGAAAATCCACACGAAACAGGCGGGCACAGATGTTCTCCACATCTGCCTATGCTTCGAAAAAAGCGTTCCTTTCAACCACAATGAACACATGGTACACCAGCAACACCGGGCTACCACCACAAAAATCAACAAATCCCAAAGGGCCTAATTCATGCAACGTTTAGCGTGGTGCAAAGTGACATTGCACTGCCAGCGAACACGTTGAACTGGGCCTAATTCACAGAGCGCTGCAACGTGTATTTTTGTGGTGCAAAGTCACTTTGCACTGCAAAAGTACTCTTTGCACAGCGCTAAATGGCCCTAATTAAAAAACAAAGCGCTTTTTGGTGAATTAGGTCCTACGATCACAGTAATCCCAATATCCAGAAAGTCTATGGTAGTGTTGCTGAATTTAAATGTTAGGAGGATACCAAAGGTGCTTGAGTTGAGATCGGTGTTGAACTCGGCTAATTCTACTTCTGAGACAGACTAAATCATAATTTATTTTATTTATTTGGATTTGTAGAGCGCACTGCAGCCCGCGGGCATCGAGGCGCTGTAAGAGAAGCGTAAGACGGCTTGATTCTGGGTTACACGAATGCCGCCCACAGAGACAGACTTAGTGCAGGTACAAGGTTACAGTTACAGAGGTGGATGTGTTACAGGTTACAATGTTGCGGTCACATAGGTGGGTACAGAAACGGATACATACAGAGTTATACAAAGAGCCAGGTTTTGATGGCCTTGTGGAAGGCTGCATGAGAATCAATGAGCCTGATGTGGGGAGGGAGGGCGTTCCAGAGGGTAGCAGCCAGGGTAGGGAAGCTTCTGCCACCAGCACGTGCTTTCCGGGTTTTGGGAACAGTTATCATGTTAGAGTATGGTGTTCTGACTGTCCTAATAGCAAGGGGCTTGGAGATTCTTTGGACCAGGTAGGGAGGAGCAAGGTCATGGAGACACTTGTGCGTCAAAGCGAGGGTTTTGAACATGATCCTTTCCTTGACTCATAGCCAGTGGACCTGCCTCCTGAGCCCCGAGATATGTTCCCGACGTGATAGCCCTGTAGCGGCCCGAAGGGCGTTGTTTTGCGCTAGTTGTAGTTTAGCCCCATTTGTTCCTGAGGTTCCTACAAGAAGGGCATTACAGTAGTCCAGTCTGGATCCCATTATACCCCTGGCGATGCTAAGACAGTTTTCTTGGGATAGTAATGCTCTCAAAGCATTAATGAGTTTAGAATGATATGTTGAGATGGAAGCTGTGGCATTAACCTGCCTGCCCATGGTAAAGTAAGGTTCCAGATATACACCCACTGTCTTTATGGCTTGTGAAACAGTGATGGCGATATTGTCAACTGTGAAGGAGCTATATTGTTTGTCCAGCTTGCCCAAGGTGGATGGGGAACCAATCAGCAGAAGTTCGGTTTTCTCACTGTTGCGGCATAACCAGTTTTTGGCCATCCAGGATTGGATTGTTGAGTAGACAGAGTTGAGGGTGTTCAGGTCAGATAAGTAGTCACCCGTGAGGGGGATGAGGACCTGGGTGTCATCAGCATAGTTTGTACAGGAGATGCCCAGGGAGGCCAGGATTTTTAACAGATGCCTCGTGAAGAGGTTGTAAAGGGTGTGAGCAATGCACAGACCCTGTGGGACCCCGCATTTTATGATGATAGGAATAGCACAGGATGATTCAGAGAAAACCTTCATTGCTCTGTCCTCCAGGAAAGAAGTTATCCAGTTACAGGCCCTTGGGGAGAAGTTAACTGCGGTGGAGAGGTGATAGCAGAGGGTCTTGTGGTCCACAAGATCAAAGGCAGCGGAAAGGTCGAGGGGGAGAAGGAGCACCTGTTTGTCAGCGTCTCTTAGGTCGTCCATCTGATTTTTGAGGGCGAGGAGGGCCGTTTCGGTGCATTGTCTTGGCCTGAATCCTGACTGCCTCAGAACGAGAAGATGGTTGTCTTCCAGGAATTTGTGAACTTGCAGGTAGGCCGCTTAGTCAAGGATGTTTTGTAGAAAGCGGACAGTGGTGATTGGCCTGTAGTTCCCAGGGACCGATGGGTCTAGGGAGGGTTTTTTAAGGAATGGAAGAACCCACACTTCCTTAAGGCCATCTGGAATGTGGCCAGATTGGAAAGAGGCATTAATGAAAGCCGTGATAAGAGGAACAAGAGCGGGGGTGCAGTCCTTAATGCCCTGAGCTGGGCAAGCGTGCCCTTTACAATTGGAAGGTTTAATGGATCTGAGGAGGTAAATGACTTCTGGTTCACTCATATCCGTAAATTCAAACATGGTGATTGGCAGGAGTTTGTGACTGGTAACGGGCTGCTGTGGCTGGCGGCCATAAGATTGTTAAGTTTCTGTTGATGGGCAAGGATTTTGGAATGCAGGGTGTCTAGCTTGTCCAGCATAGCAAGTTGAATTTTGTTGCACCAGGCCTCGTCCTTTAGCAGGGTGGGAGGCGGGGCAGCAGGGGTCTCCAACTCTCTGAAGATGGTGGAGATTTCTTTAGTCCCTGACTTGGCATTAGCTATCCTGGTGTTGAAGGATGAAGCTTTGGCGTTGATGATGGCAGTTTTGTAATCTTTAGACCGAGCCTTGAAGGCAGCTTTTTTGTTCTCGTTGGGGTTGTTTTTCCAGGTGGAAAGTGTGGGCCTTTTTCTGGAGCACAGTTGTTGGAGCTCCTGGATGAATCAGGCATTGGCATGCTTCACTCTTTTGGCTTTTTCAAGGGCAAGTGGAGCAACAGTGTCAACGGCCTGTGTGATGAGCCTTTTGAAGGTATTCGCTAGAGCCTCAGGGTCATTGGAGAAAGGGGGCAGTAGTGCGGGTACCATGAGGTGTTGGGAGAGATTTTGCTTTGTGAGCTGCCGAGCGCTTCTTGAGAGTGCAGCAGGGAGAGGGATGGGGGTTTGTGGGGCTCTCTGGTGAAGGTGATATCGAATTTAATGCAATGGTGGTCAGACCAAGGAATGGAAGTGACTTCTAATACAAGGAGAGAGCAGTTATGGTGGGACACCCAGTCTAATGTGCGGTCTTTACTGTGAGTGGGTTCTTGGATGGCTTGGGAGAATCCAAGGGCAGAGAGCGCTTTATGCAGGGCGATGGCATGTGGGTCCTTGGGGTCGTTGAGCCCTAAATTGAAGTCACCAAGGAGTAAGACTTTGGTTGATTTTTTTAGGTTTTCAGAGAGTGAGTAGATTAGAGCTTCCTGAAAAACGGTGGTGGGGCCAGGAGGGTGGTAGACAATGTGGAAGGCCAGGGTGCAATAATGGGAGAGCTTCAGTTTAAGCACAAGGTAGTCAGAGCTTTGACCAAGGTCCTCTTGAAACCTTCATGATTGAAAGAGTCTTCTTGGCGATGAGAGCCACCCCACCGTCTCTATGCGAGGAGCAGTCTTGTCTATGAATGGTGTAGCCATTAGCAATGGCGAGGGTGAGGGTGGGGCCAGACGTCTCATTAAGCCCGGTCTCACTGAGGAAGAGTAAGTCAAGGTTATCCCTACTGATCAAGTCGTGCACATCTAGGGCATGTGCAGGAAGGAAGTGGGAGTTGATCAGGACACACTTTAGTGGGACGGTAGTGGCGTGGGGGTGGTAGAGTCCTGATCAGGTGCAGTGGGCTTAAGGGAGGGAGTGAAAGGGTTGGCAGCACCTGATGTGACAGCATAGCAGCCCAGTTGTGGTGATTGGATGGGTGCCAGTGAACAAGAGTAGTGACATTGATGGCATCACCTAGGCAATGCGGTGTAACCGTGGCAGTACTAAGGGACACATTGCATGGAAAAGTAGCAGCAGCATCAACAGGAGGCAGAGTAACAACAGTACTATGGGTCACATCGCAAGGCAGAGCAGCAGCAGCCTCAGCAGGAGGCAGAGTAACAACAGTACTATGGGTCACATCGCATAGCAGAGTAGCAGCAGCCTCAGCAGGAGGCAGAGTAACAACAGTACTATGGGTCACATCGCATGGCAGAGTAGCAGCACCATCAACAGGGGGCAGAGTAACATAATGACATCATCGATGTGGCTGTACCATTTCACACTCTTCCTGTTGTACCTGTTGTTGGGCAGAGCATAATCCTTTTCAAAATTATTCATAAGGAGGATGACTATTGCCGGGGCATATGTGGTTGCCATAGCGACCCCCTATTTTTCCCTATAGAATAACCCATTAAAAAGAAACAAGTTGAAAGCGAAAAGAGTAGTATTTCTTTCAACATCTCCAAATGTGAGAAGAAGGATGTGGACTCATTGGCATATATGAAGTCAATGGCCTCTAAAGCTAGGGCATGATCAATCGATGTGCATATGGCTTGCAAATCTAGCTTAACCAGCATGTAGTTTGGTTGCCGTTCCAAATCTTGTACATTTTGTAGGATGTGCATGGTGTCACGTACATAGGTTGGGATTTTGGTGACATCTCTCTGAATGATGTTATTGATGTATTGGGCTATCGGCTCTGTAACCCAGCCCACCTTGACACCGACCCTCTGGGGGCCACAGATTTCCTCGAAAGATGCACGCCAGGGACACTGCATCCTGCACCTTCAAACTCTGTAATCCCACTTTGGGTTCTAACATACTTACCTCCTCTTCTTTCTGATAGGCCTCCTCGGTGTGCCAGTTTCTGTGGATTTCCACTTGACTATTCTTAGGGGCACCTCCGCGGCACAGTAAAAGACTAACTGGTCTGAATCAACCTCATATCGGTAAGCTCACACCTCTATGTTCATCATAGACCATCCGTGTGCTCCCATCCTAGGGGGGGGCCCATCAACATATGGAACGTTGTGTCTTCCTCTCTCCTTCTTCCCTCCCTCCTGTCTCTCTGTATGCCTTGTCTTATACGACAGTTTATCATTCCATCAACATTGTCGTGATTACCATGTAACCTGCTTACACAACTAACTCACCACTACTCATTCAACTGTTCCAATTGCTATGCATGGACTATACTTTAATTTCTAACCATTTGCAATACAATGCTACATGCACTTCAACCTAACCACAATTGGGAAAAACACACTATCGGATGATTCGCTCAATGCTTAATGTAATTATTGTCAACGTTCAGCCTTAAAAATTACCCTTGAGGGTCGAAACACAAGTCGGCTACACAAATAAACACCTGTTGCACTCTTAAAATCAAGCTTTCCTCATTTTTAGAGAGAAAATACTCTCATTACAGTACCTGGCGCGAATGTGAAGGGTCTCAAACCCAAATTCCAATTTCCCAGCATCGGAGGGTAGGGCACCACCAGAGTAGACTACATCACACACAGCAGGGTACACAGTAACCATCAAACCAAGCGCGGCAGTCCCGTGTTCCTAGTGCTCCCTCCAGCTATCACAATTACTGTGAGTGTGGTTGGTATCTAAAAAGGTCTAATGTCTGCCTTAGTACTGATTTGGTATTTTATGAAATGTAAACTTATATACGATTCACTTCAGGTGATCTCGTCAGGGTTAGATGTCATCTGATATTATTGCATGTGATGTAATTGGCATCAAAGTTCATATGGTGTCACTTCCTGTGACGTCACTTACGCTATCCCTAGCATTTTGGTGAATTGACGTCCCTGTCCAGCTCCCATCAACATCCTCTATAAAAGAGCTCAACTGTTCCTTGGAGCAAGGTGTACACTCCATCAACATAACAACTGTCATTACAGTGCTTAGAAGCAGCAGGAATCTGGCATGAAGTGCTACAAAAAACACAAATTCGTTTTACTGTTATCAAATACCTTAAGTAAAATAATCAAATGATTTTCTAACATAGAGGCTTCATGAAAGTCTGAGTTTGCTGGTAGGGGTGAATGTTCTGGAGTTCAGAGTCTGAAGAGAACAGTAAACAGTGTAAGGGCTGTTGAACTTAACTTCTGCTTTTATAAATAGCATTAAAGCAGTCCTCAGACCTATTTGTGTTTGCAGGCCTGGATCAGAGAGTCTTCTCTTGCACCTGGAACTTCAGGACACCACGCACAATCGCCCAAAAGTATGTCAGAGCCTGTTTAGAAGCTGGCCTGGCTATTATTTGAGATTAGCTTCCATCTGTCACACTAAATGTATAGTCGGCGACTAATTTCAGAATGTAAATCTTACTCCGTCCTTCCAGCAAAACAATCTGTCATTAATCACAAAAAGATTCCATCAGGAAGGTGCTGCAAAGTGCCCTTTCCCCCCTGCTGAGAATTCCCTTAAGCAAGCAGGAATCGGTCATGATCTGATCTGAGCTATGTGCCTAGCCTTGGGGGGTTCACCCCTATTTTCAGATCCTTTGACAGCTCAGGTTTATCTGTGGGTTGCCCACTGACAGCCATGGGTGACCTTGATGTATCCATTGGCTGGGGGAGGTCGCTCACTTCCGTGTGTAAAAACGACCGCCCGTGTTTCTATGCCACTGTGACACCACATTCACGTCTGTTGTGAATAACTTCAAAATGCAAAATGTGTGACAATATCTTTTTATATTTAATCTTTAAATGTTATTTTTCTTTAGGGAAGAAATATTTTTCATTCCTTGTGTACATTGGTTGATATGTTTCGGACTGTGCCCTTCATCAAGGACTGACATAACTGATACCCTAGCTATATTTCACTGAATCCAATAGTGTTAAACACACACACACATTGCAGCAATATTAATGAAAACGAAAAGAACATCTACATGGTGCTGACATAGGTCAATACCAGCTAAAGGATATGTACCACATTATCAGACATTACAGAGTACAAGTTTACATTTCAATCTTCAAACCTCTACATCACCTTAATTGTATCAACTGTACATCCGTCAATTATAACGATACTACACTACAACAAAAGGAAGCAATGCATGTGTAAAACATGTCCTAACTACATTTCATGTAATGGCATGATATGTTATGGCAGTGGTCTGCAATCTTTGGCTCCCCAGACATTTTGTACCAAGAGATAGGGCTGACGGGAATTGTAGTCCAAAACATCATGAGATCCAAACATTGCATACACCTGTTGTATGGCAGAGGGATGGCACTTTGTGTTTTGTATGGTGTGTTAGGGCACTTTATTTTATGCCATGACATGGCATGGCTGTGCGTTGTATGGCATTTCACATTGTGTTATGGCATGGAATGCTTTGATGGGGGATTTTATGCTCTGCGATGTCATGCAGTGGAGTGGCATTCTCTGGCCTATTAGCACTGCACCAAACACCTGGCTTTGAACTCCGGCATTAACTGGTGATAAAGCTCCAGATTTCCAGACACCTGCTGGTGATGCCGCACTACCTTTTCTCCCTTCTTGTGTACTGACTTCTGCTCCCTGGCATATCTGGGGTCAGTGGTGGCCTCATTGCCTCTCCTGTTATTGCACATCTTTCTTGTTGGCTCGGCACCTCCTTTCCTCCCTTCTCGTGTACCGGTCTCTGCTCCCTGGCATATCCGGTGTCGGTGGTGGCCTCATCGCCTCTCCTGTCATTGTGCATCTTTCTTGTTGGCTCTTCCCTGTGTAGGAGGCTGAACCTCTTCCACTTACACTTAATTACTTTTTCTTTCTCCATTTTCTTCAGTGCTTGCCTGTCAACTGGCCATGTGAGCTAGAGCAAGACCCTGCATGTCTTGATATTATAGGATAGGCATGGAATAGCATGAAAGGGTGTTTTGTGGCACAATGTGTTATGGTCGCTGTATTTTATGTTGTCTGGTAGATAAGAAGAAGGACAGACTCTGATTAGACATTTCACTGTTATGTATATTAAAGAAAAGGAATGAAGCCTATCTTTCCCTATTCTACAAGGCGTCCCTACCTAACAAAACTTGCGAAGGTGCTTGTCAGTCTGTTAAACGGAATATGATATTGTGTCTCCTTTATTGTATGTATTGGCCTAAACCCAGTCGCTCTGCGAAGAAATCCGCGTTGCAAAGTTCCGATCTTAGATCGACGTAGCCGCCATTTTAGGTCCATCCGCCATTTTGATTTCCACTTCAAAGTAATTCTGTGTTCTAAAATGGTGGACAGTGTTTCACGCTTGCAACTGAGCCTTCCAGACCTTTGTACAGAAGTTAATGTCTAGACTGTCCGTTGGCCGATTGTTTGGGTCGAGTAAAGAGACCTTGTCCCATGCATGACTTGTAGACAGAGGATTATGTGCGCCAACAAGTCCGATCCGCGGACATACATCAACTACAATGCTGTCTAAATACTGAACATGGACACTTGCTGAACTACATTGTATAGGACGTTTGTTAACGCTTAATGTTAGATCCTAGAATACACTGTTGCCATTGTGACTTGTTGACCTGTAAACTGAAAATGATCCATATGCATATAGTTGGACAAACTAGAAGTGAACTCGACATGAACCCTAGACCGAGTATCATTAACCTGTAGGGGGGCTGGACATTACGATTGGGAATGTATGAAATGTGTAACTGTCCAGACGTCCGGTACCTCTCACTTCTCACACCGAAAGGGCTGGTATTCGCTGTGATGTACTGAGGGCCAGATAGATATCTGATACTTTATTTCTTTGTAAACTGTACAGTTATAGAATAAAGAGCTGTGAATCTTTATAAGCCCGTGTTTGGTGTATTTCCTTTTGGGGTACTCAGCCTCGATATTTCCTTTTGCTTTTACCGATGGCGCCCGAATAGGGACCCTCAAGATTGATGCCAGCTCGTTGAAGGTTGACGCGGTTATCGGACCGTTATCGGACGGTGTAAAAGGGGGCCCCTCTCTTGGATGAGAAGCGACACCTCAGCAGCGCTGCACGACCCGATCCCTGGACGGTGAGCCTGCGGTCCGAGTCGGCATCTTGACGAGGGTCCATATATCGAGGCGGGCAGATTTGCTGAAATCACCAACCACGTGGGACCTTTGTTAGTACTTTGAAATCCGATCGGACCTCCTTAGGATTTGATCAGGTGAGTCATGACCCGATTCTTAAGTATCCTGATAATTAGTTTTGGCGTATTGCACTCGCGAGTACAATTATTGACCAGGTAACACCAGTATTCTGACATGCCTGGGAAATTGTCTGCCTGCTTCAAGGCATTATTCCACAGTGATAGACAATCTTTGGAATTTGGCCGACCGGCGCCAATGGAAGGGTCGCCAGCGTGTACTATGTACTGTAAGCACGGCATTGGTAGTATAGTGTTTAATGATATTTGGCACAGACAAACTAGACATGCTTCCTAACTTCAGTGGCCAATCAATGGTAGTATTGAAATTCCTCGTATTGAATATTTAGAATCCATACTATTAAAGAAAAAGGCTAGACCTGCAGCATTCGATCTATTACAGAATTGGAAGAAAGAAGCTATGCAGCAGCTTAAGAGTAGAGAAAAGCATGCATGCCGTCAGAAATGACGAATGCCGAAAAAGCATTGTTATATGACCAGAATACACAGTCTGAGTCAGTTAGGAATATGGATAGGGCTTTTTCACTAGGTATCCACAAAATGTATCCTTCTAAAGACTTTCATGTATCTGATGAGCTGATTGACAAACCAACGAAGGCCTGGTGCCACTGCGCCACCTACGTATGTTCCTCTTCCTGCTGTTATTCCTCCTCCCCTAGCTCCTCCTGCTCCTCCTATTGCTCCTCTTAATGTTCTTCTTCCTCCGGTTATTGTTCATCCTCTTGTCGTCGCTCCTCCACCTTTACCTGCTGTTACGGGTCCGGTGGGTTTGCCTGCTGCGCAAATTGATAGCACCTCTGTTTCCAAATGTACTAAATTTGCCTATTCTCCCTCTTCCTAGTGGTTCTACACAGCTTGTAGTAGATCGGGGAGTGGGAAAGAGGGTTGTCATTCATAATACTGTGCCTTCAGAGAGAAAGCATGAATTGCCTGCATGGGTTAAAGAGTGCAGGTAGAGGGGTGAACAAGCTGATGTTCTTAACACCCTCTGTAATTTAGACAATATTCCTGAGAAAAACGTTTTTATTGAAGGATTAGGTATTCATTTATGTGTAATGTGGAACAGGCTAAATGATATAGATGTCATGATTCCTGCCCCAGCCCTCTAAGATGTCAGGCTGGAGGCTGGAACCAGGACACAATCACCTACATGGCCCTCAAGGGCCTCTCCATCCCTCCAAAGACCCATTCACCGTGTTCGGATCGGTCTCCAGTAGGCCTGCATCTTTCTTCTGTGCTCAGCTCCTGAAAGAACAAGAACACCGTTAGGAACAGCCTTACCTTGCGGCGCTTCTGCCCATCATTCATCACTCCTTCTGTTCTGCGGGCATCTTCGGCGGTGTCATTCCCATCCCGGCACGCCGCTTCCTAAGGAAAAAGGAAAAGAACAGAAAAAAGGAGTTAGTAAGCATTCTGCAAATCTTCACTTATTTTTAAATACTGTACAAGCTTCAAACGCTTACCTGAATCCCGCCGCTCTGGGGGAACTCTGTCTCCGGAACTTCTCATCCATCTGCAAGAGGGAAAAGACACTCCAGGTTAGCGTGGAAACATCTAGAGGCGCTGCATACCGCGCTTACTCACCGCATTTGTTCTTCATAACCGGCATCCACGCTGAAAACGTTGCGGCACCTAAAAGACACAGGAAAAGAACTCAGTTCAATACAAATACGAAAGTGGTACATCGCGCATCGCGCTCTCTCTCACCTTCAGCGCTACTCATCTCAGAAGCACGCCGCCATCCCCGGACACCGGCCATCATCTAAGGAAGGAAAGGAACGAAGTTAGAGAACTGTTCAAAAGACTCATTATACTTACCTATCGGACTCTTGCCAGTGAAGTTTGTAGCAATGAGCCCGCATCAATCAATACGCCCCTGTGCTGAAAGCAGGATGGAGAGCACACTATCCAAGAAAACAAGGTAAGCTGTGGATCAAAGGGAAGGGTTGGACCCCGGGGAAGAAGGGCTTCAAGCACACAGAGACAATAGGGAGTTAAACTCTACCAATCTTGTGTTTCAGGCCCAGTCTCCAGTCGAATAGCCTCCAGGGAAGGGTTTTAGGTCGTAAGAGGTCACAACAGGCTGAGTGACGTCCCCGTGGATACCAGGTGAGCGTTACAATAGATCTCCACAAGGGTTAAGGGATCTGAATACTTTAGCATTTTCTAGAGATACTGCAGAGAAAGTACAAGAGCATGTCGAGAGGGTTTTTGTGTATAGAAGGGTGTTGGAAAGGTTAAGCAATGAAGAGGTAGATGGTGATAGTTTGGACGCTATGTTAGTACAGAAACGGTTCTTTCCTTGTCGTAAGTCGATAAATGAGGAAACACGAATTTGTACGAAAGATACGATTAGGTGGATCTCAGACACGTCGATAACTCCCGTTGAAGTATATGACACGTATAGTCAGTATACAGCAAAAATGCAGAGGAAAGTGATACAGGTAATGGTAGAGTACCTACAGGATGAACGTGTAAAAAGAAAGATTTGTTGTCCCGCAGAGTTATTGAGTATTTATAAGAGGGCTTTTTCAATTGACACTTCTTCGGCTGCTTTAGCGCTCGATGAAGCTCTGTTGCTTAGTAAGCGCTCGGAGTTGCCTACTTCTCAGTTGCCTATGAGAGAGGTTCCTCTGACATTTGTCCCAAAAGTAGAGATTCCCGCTAATGTTGCAACGGGTGCACCTGCGCAAGATAGCCCTGAACATTATGTGTCACAGTTCATTCACGTCCCGTTCTTGAGACAGGAAGTGAACACCATTAAACAATCTATTCCACATATTAGGAAGAACCTGACAGGGTTCTACAAAGAAATAAAATCTGTCTTGCAGTCGGTGGGCAGTCATAATGTAGACAGTCAAAATGTCGACAGTCAAAATGTCGACAAATAAATGTCGAAAAACAATAATGTCGACAAACAAAAATGTCGACATTTTTTCGATATTTTTTCGAAATTTTGTATTTATTGTAAGAATAAATAAATAAATATATATATAACTAAGATGTGTTGAGTATGAGGGGTGGGGGGTGTGGGGGGGTGGCAGGGGGGTGGCAGGGGGGTGTTGGGTGAGGGGGGGTTGGGGGGGACCCCCCCAATAGTAAATGATACTCTTTTTGGTTATTTATTTATTGAAAAAATAAATAAATAAATAAATAAATATATAATTAGAATGTGTTGAGTATGAGGGGTGGGAGGGTGGTTGGGGGGGTGGCAGGGGGGTGGCAGGGGGTGTTGGGTGAGGGGGGTTAGGGGGGACCCCCCCAATAGTAAATGATACTCTTTTTGGTTATTTATTTATTGAAAAAATAAATAAATAAATAAATAAATATATAATTAGAATGTGTTGAGTATGAGGGGTGGGAGGGTGGTTGGGGAGGGTGTGGGGGGTGGCAGGGGGGTGTTGGGTGAGGGGGGTTGGGGGGACCCCCCCATTAGTAAATGATACTCTTTTTGGTTATTTATGTATTGAAAAAATAAATAAATAAATAAATATATAATTAGAATGTGTTGAGTATGAGGGGTGGGAGGGTGGTGGTGGGGGGTGTGGGGGGGGGGTGGCAGGGGGGTGTTGGGTGAGGTGTTGATAGTTTTAAGTGAAATTTTTTTGTCGACATTTTTTTTTCGAAAAAATGACTTTTTACATTATAAGTATAGGATGTCGACATTATTATTTTCGAAAAAAAAATTTCGACATTTTTGTTTGTCGACATTTTCTTTCGACATTATGACTATAAACCCTTGCAGTCATCAGTATTTACCTTAAGTGATAATGATTTGTTATGTCCCGTACTCCTGCCAATTGATTTATGGGATAATATGGCTATACTCGATAGAGAAAGGCCAGCTGGCGAGCGACCACCGCAGGTAATACTAACTTTGCCTGATAGAATAGTTACAAAATTGAAAGTTATAATTCCTGAAAGAAGGATTATTTGGGACAAGCTTACTGCCTGTGTCCAAGGAAAGTCTGAGGGTGCTACCGAGTTCTTTAATCAGTTCGAACAAGTATTTTCCGATTTCAGTGGGCAAGACTTGAGCACAGAGTCTGGGAAACGATTATTCGTGGACAAATTTTGATTGCTGCCTGACGTCCAGTCACACATTATGTCCTCCAAGAGCGCTTGGTAAGCGAAGCCTCAGTCAGAAGTATTGCACATGGCTCAGTACTATGAGAATCATGTCAATAACGAAAAAGAAAGAGTTGAAAAGAGAAAAGGTGACTTAAAAACAAAAGTATTATTGCAGCAAATTGTTAGAGGCCCTAGAGGGGGTAATTCGCATTCTAGGGGTCAGTATGTTCCACAGGGAAATGCACCATTGGGTCCTGTAAATATAAACAAGTGTGCTTATTCTAGACAGGAGGGTCATTGGCGTGCGCAATGCCTGATCCTCCAGCAGAGGTCGAATAACGCATTTGGGAATATGGGTAGACGATCCAGAGGCCGCCCAGGGGCGGGGGGTCCTGGTAGAAGTCAGTTTTCACAGGATTCACAGCAACCTTTTTCGCAGGATAATCAGGCACCAAGTGTGGATAATAGAAACATTTGTGATCATACTTCTGCTGCTTACCTCTTTGAAGAACTTCCTTTCGACGACATTCTGTTTTGCTAGGATTGTCCGAAGCAGGGTTTGAAACCAACACCTATTCCCATTAATCAGAAAAGTCCCTACGTTGAGATGATAGTGCGAAATAGGAAGCATCTATTCTTGATAGATACAGGGGCACAGAAGTGTTCCATTGACCATTCACGGGTTCCAAACATTCCACTGTCAGTGCAAACCAATGTTTCTTTAGGGTTTTCTGGCACACCAGTTGTCTGTCCGGTTTCTTCGCCGGTGCCTATTACTTTGGGTCCATTTTCAGACCACTGTACATTCCTTTTGACTACGAATTGCAGAGAGAATTTGTCAGGGTTGAATCTTTTGAAGGAATTAAATGCAGTAATTAATTGTTCTTCTGATGGAGTGCGTTTGACGATTTCACCACAGCAACTTTCTTTCTCTCAGTTCTTGACCAGACCTTTGCCGCTGGAATTCAGTGATGTTCCGGAGTGTTTGTGGGCAATTGACGATAATGATGTCGGTGTTTTGCAAATTGAGCCTGTTAAGATTATTTTGAAACATGGAGTGAAGTTGCCACGTATTCCTCAGTACAAGTTCTCGGTCGATGGTGAGCAAGCTTTGAAATGCATAGTCTCTGATTTTGTGCACCGTGGGGTGATTGAGGAAATTGCAGGTAGTTTGTGCAATAGTCCGATTTTGCCTGTGTACAAAAAAGGCGATAATGCGTTTCCCTTCCGTTTCATTATTGATTTACGTGGCATCAATAAGATTGTTGCTCCACAATTTCCCATTGTGCCTGATGTGACGACAATATTAACCATGATTCCGGCTTCAGCTACTCACTTTAGTGTGGTGGATCTAAAGAACGCCTTATTTAGTATCCCTATACATAAAGACAGTAGATACTTGTTTGCGTTAACCTTAGGGGGACGCTCGTTTACCTTTACCCGTGCGCCGCAAGGTTACGCGGAAAGTCCTAGCATCTACAGTAGGGCTTTGAAAGAGCTGCTCGATACACTCGAGTTGCCCACTACTTGTACACTGCTTCAGTATGTAGACAATCTACTCTTAGCTGCTGACTCAGAGAGCGCTTGTAAGGAGGGCACCGTGTTGTTGCTTATCCACCTAGCACAACATGGACACAAAGCTTTGCTTAAAAAATTTCAATATTGTCGACAGGAGGTCGCCTATTTAGGCTATCTCCTGTCAAAGGAGGGAAGAAGGTTGATGCCTGAACGGATAAAAATCATTTCTAGTATGTCTGTCCCAAATACACAGAAGGAAGTTAGAGCCTTGATAGGAATGGCTTCTTACTGTAGGCAGTGGATCCCGAACTTCTCCTTAGTAATTAAACCAATGTTGGCTTTGACGAAGAAGGGCATTTCTTTGCCATTGCTGTGGAACTTGGAGCACCAGCAAGCATTTGATTTGCTCAAGACTGCATTGTGCTCGGCACCAGTTTTCGGCACACCAAACTATGAAAAGGCCTTTGTGTTGTATGTGCATGAATGTGATGGATGTGCTTTGGCTGTATTAACGCAGGAACATGGAGGGAAGAATAGGCTGTGCGGCTACTTTTTTTCTGCCCTTGATCCTGTTGCATGCGCTTTGCCAAGATGTTTTAGAGCTGTCGCTGCTGCTGCTACATCCGTAAAACAGAGCGAGGGAATGGTCCTAGGCCATGCTTTAACCCTGATGGTACCTCACTCTGTAGATGTTCTATTAAACAGAACACAAACACAACACCTCACCTCCGCACGATTAACGAGATACAAATTGATCTTGTTTGCGCCGCACGTCCAAATAAAGAGGTGCTGTCTTCTTAATCCGGCTGAACTTTTACCTTTTAGCAAGGTACTGTTTGCAGTGACGAAGAGTCACATGACGGCCTTTACACTGCAGAGCAAGAGACCAAAGGCAGAATAGATCTAAGAGACATTCCTTTGAAAAATCCACAAGGGGAGCTGTTCTGTGATGGCTCCTGTTTCAAACTCCCAGATGGTAAATCCACAGCTGCTTATGCAATCACCACATTGAGCACGGTCGTGGAGACCAAAAGAATCACGCATAACTCTGCGCAGGCCGCAGAGATTATAGCATTGACCCGAGCTTGTGAACTTTCCGAAGAGTTTACCGTAAATATATATACTGACAGTCAGTATGCCTTTGGGGTGGTTCACAACTTTGGCAGACTTTGGGCAGAAAGAGGTTTCTTGACCTCACATGGCACTAAAATCCAGCATGGCTCCTTGATAGTACGGTTACTCTCAGCGCTTGCACTCCCTACTCAGCTAGCAATTATGAAATGCGCAGCACATCAGAAGATTATAGATAATGTAGGAAAAGGGAATGCTTTTGCCAACCAGATAGCCAAACAGACTGCCACTGATCTCTCTTCAGAAATCTATACTTCAAGGGAAGCCACAAATACCTGTACTTTGGATGAGGACATCGAATCTGTAAAGAACATTCAAGCCGATGCCACGTTAGAGGAATCTAAGAAATGGGCTGAGGGTTTTGCAAAATTGGAAGATGACGGGTGTTGGGTGGACAAAGTTAAAGGGAAATGGTTACTGCCTGACGTGTACATTATGATGATGGTTGTTATGGCTCATGGTCTCACCCATATTTGTGCTTGTAAGGTCACCAAAATGTTGCAAAATGTGTGGGTAAATGATAAAATCCCTAAGGTAGCTGAGCGCTTCAAGGGTGTATGATTTGTCTGCAGTATAATGTGGGAAAGGGCACTTCGACTCCTAGGGGTAGTTTTGGCCCACCTTCTGTCCCCTTTGAAGTAATCCATTTCGACTTCATTGAAATGGACTGTTGTAATAACTTCAAATATGTATTAGTTGTTATCTGTGCCTTTAGCAAATGGGCGGAAGCTTTTCCCGTCAAATATGCCACCGCTATGACCACGGGGACGACCATGCTGAAGGAATATTTTCCTAGATTTGGTCTGCCAAGAGTCATCTGGTCGGATAATAGTCCAGATTTTATCGCTGCTGTAATTCTGCAGATATGCGCGGGATTACAGATCGATAAACAGTTCCATTCGGCCAGACACGCACAGAGTGCTGGACTAGTAGAAAGACACAACGGCATCATCAAGAACAAGCTCGCTAAAATGTGTGCCGGCACCAAACTGAAATGGCCGGACGCCTTACTGATTGTCTTATTGTCTATGAGAATGACCCCTCAAACTAAGACTGTGCTCTCTCCCTTTGAGGTGGTCATGGGTAGGCCAGCTAACATTTGGAACATACTGTCACACTGCGGCCGTGGAAACTCTGGGCAAGATGGAGGCGGTATCGAGCCTCTGTGCCGGTCCGCTTGACGCGCTAGTCGTCTTGGACCGGCAGGTATAACAAGAGACCACGCCCCCTGCAACTCGCGTTGCAACTCGCTTTCGTTAGTCTCTTGACTTTCGCCCGCGCAGCAGTGCCCTGTCCAGGGTGCATTATTTCTCTTGCTCCCTCTGGGCCTTTGCTATCCTGACCGCTCCGACTGAGTATTTCTTATGCTCGTATTCCCTGTCACCCGGTCGCGGTGTGTTCTGTGTCCGCGACTCCTTACTACGTTCGTGTCTTTCACTCTTTCTCTCTCTCCCGCTCGCTTTCTCTCTCTCTCCCGCTCGCTCTCTCTCTCTCTCCCGCTCGCTTTCTCTCTCGCTCCCGCTCGCTCTCTCACTCTCTCTCTTTTCTCTATCTCTCTCTTTCTCTCTCGCTCTCCCTCTCTCTCTCGCACTCGCACTCTCTCTTTTCTCTCTCTCTCTCGCGCTCGCACTCTCTCTCTCTCTCTCACGATCTCTTCCTCTTTCATCGTTCACTCCTCTCTTACCTTCCTCCAGAGTTCTATGGTGGCAATCCTTCCTCTTTAAAGCCTCCCGTCTGGAACAGTTCCTCGCTCCCAGTGATAGGGCGAACCCCATTCTCTCCCAGAGCTTCGCTTGGAACAAACCCCTTTCCGGGGAAATCAGACCTTCTGTTTACTTACGGTTTCAGCCGATACAGGACAACGCCAGCCTCTCCAGTCTCCTATCTCCAGTCTCCTATCTCCAGTCTCCTATCTCCAATCTCCAGTCTCCAGTCTTCACATCGGATTTGCCAATACCATCAATTGACACACAGGGTTTTTTCTGCCTTAACAGGCTTTTTCCCTGTTTGAGGAGCGGACTCCCCTGGGTTCACCTGACTGCCAGATCCATCGGCGGGCAAGGTGGCCTCGGGGGGAGACCGTCCCTATCTCTTCGAACGGAAGAAGGGAAGAAGGACTAACCAGTCAAACGACGAAAGAGGGAGTTCCCAGACAGAAAGAAGAAGGAGACCAAAGTCATCAAACCCTGCTGAAGTACCAGGTGAGGAGTCTCAGGGGGACGGAGCTTTTACACACTCTGACAGATTGCAACGCCAAACTACCGGCATGGCCTCACTGGAACAATACCAAGAGATGGTGACAGCAATTCAGGGCCTTCAAGCCGAGGTTCTGAATCTCCGAACCGAGAACACTAACCTACGCCAACAAGTAGGAACACGAGAAGAATCCCGAGGCGACTTACCTCCCCTGGCTTTTTCTTTTGGGAAGTATGATGGCAATCCGAAACTCCTAAAGGAATTCCTGAACGCCTGTATGGTTTATTTCACGTTTCGACCAAGGGCATATGAATTAGATAGAACTAAGGTAGGATTTCTTGTTTCCAACCTTGCTGGTAACGCACTGGCTTGGGCAACTCCACTGATAGCCCTCGCAGATCCAGCCTTAGCGGATTACTCTCAGTTTACTCAACTGTTGCGTACCAGATTTGAGAGACCAGAGGTCCAATATTCTTCTTATGAAACCCTTCTAGATCTCCGTCAAGGCTATCATGATGTACAGACTTATGCTTCTACTTTTACCAGATTGGCCACAGACTCTGGATGGCCAGATACGGCCCAGCAGACTCTATTTCGCCGAGGCTTACAGGATGAGCTCAAGGACGAGCTAGCCAGGATGGCGCGTCCCACCTCCTTTCAAGAGTTGGTTACTTTATCCCTGCAATTGGAGTACAGATTGCAGGAACGAAGGTCAGAAAGAAGGAGATTCAAACACCATCCTCCAGGAGGGATTCCCACGGCAGGTTCTCCTAACCGACCACAACAGGAGGAGCCTATGCAAATAGGAACAACCCGAGGCCCGTTGACCCCCGACGAACGCAAGAGACGCAGAGACCTAGGTCTTTGCATGTACTGCGGATCCTCGAAACATTTGCTCCGGAATTGTCCAGAAGTACCCCCGAGACGTCCGGGAAACGCGCCTCCCCGGTCTTGAGCAGGGAAAAGAACCGGGCAGAGTCGAAGAATCCCTGCAATTCCACCCACCAGGATCCTTCTGCGGACAATAACAGCCTTATGGTGTTTTCTGTGCACCTTACATTTGAATCCTCTCCTTCTGTAGAAGTCCTAGCAATGCTGGACTGTGGTGCGGCCGGAAACTTTATTGATATCCAGTGGGCTCAAGAACAAGGCATACCCCTGCGTCGGAAGGCCTGCCCTTTGCCTGTAGAAGGGGTAGATGGAGCTCCCCTTTCATCCGGTCCCATCATTAAGGAGACAGTCCCGGCTAACATGTCCTTGTCTCAGCACCAAGAACGGATTGTCTTTGATGTTATAAGAGCAGCCCATTTCCCAATCATCCTGGGCATACCCTGGCTACGTAAACATAATCCCAGGATTGATTGGTCGGCAAATACCGTCTGTTTCTTGTCACAGTACTGCACGAAGGAATGTCTACCACAACCCTCTCCTTTGATGAGGAAGGGGATCACACTCTCGACATCCACCACAGTTATCCAAACGATTCCACCGCATTATCAGGAGTATGCTGAAATCTTCGAAGATAGGCTACCTCGTACTCTACCCCCACACCGCGCCGAGGACTGCGGTATCGAGCTAAAACCCGAGGCATCGGTACCTTTTGGTCGTATGTACCCTATGTCTCTCCCGGAAAGAAGAGCCTTGAAGGAGTACTTGGATGCCAATCTGCAAAACGGCTTAATACAAGAATCCCGTTCTCCGGCCGGAGCCTCAATGTTCTTCATTCCCAAGAAGGGGACTACGGAATTAAGACCGTGTATAGACTACCGTGGGCTTAACAGCCTGACCATCAGAGACAGGTACCCTATGCCCCTCATTAAGGAGGTACTGGAAGCAGTGGAAGGAGCCTCATTCTTTACAAAGTTAGACCTGCGAGGAGCCTATCATTTGTTGAGAATAAAGGAGGGAGACGAGTGGAAAACGGCTTTTAGAACTTCCTTGGGACATTTTGAGTATAGGGTAATGCCCTTCGGACTTGTGAATGCTCCTGCCGTGTTCCAACGTTTTGTAGATAAAATCTTCTCAGATATGCTATACATCTCAGTGGTGGTCTATTTAGATGACATTTTGATCTTCTCTTCCTCCCTCTCTGAACATCGAAGACACGTCACGCAAGTCCTTCAAAGGTTGAGTGAACACCAACTACTGGTTAAACCCGAGAAATGTGTTTTTGAAGCCTCCTCAGTATCATATTTAGGATTCATTCTTTCTAAGGAGGGGGTACAGATGGATTCGGAGAAGGTTACAGCAGTTCTTCTATGGCCTACTCCCAAGAATCCCAAGGATATACAGAGATCTCTGGGATTATCTAACTTTTACAGGAGATTTATTCCTAGCTTCTCGGATATCGTTCTACCGATCACCCGTTTGCTTAAGAAGGGTCAGAAGTTCGAATGGGATAAGGAGGCGGATCAGGCTTTTCTTTTACTTAAGAGGACTTTCACCACCGCTCCTATCCTAGTGCAACCAAATCAGTCTCTTCCTTTTGTGGTAGAGACGGATGCTTCAGGAGGTGCCATAGGAGCGGCTCTCCTACAATCAGGCAAAGATGGAGCAGAACATCCGGTAGCATACTATTCCAGAACTCTTACACCTAGTGAGCGGAACTACTCCGTGTTGGAACGAGAATTACTAGCGATTCGTCAGGCATGCATTGAGTGGAGGCATTTACTGCAGGGGGCGGCTCATCCATTCCTGGTTCGCACAGACCACCGGAATCTGAAGGTATTACAACAGATGGAATGCCGCAATTCTCGCCACGCCCGCTGGGCGTATTTTTTTTCCCAGTTCGACTTTGAAATAACCTACCTTCCAGGAAAGGAGAACACCCTAGCTGACGCTCTGTCCCGCAGTCTGGAGCCCAAGGAAGAACAGGGCCTGGGTGAGATACTCTCGGGTAAGAGAATCCTAGGAATGATCAACTCCTTCCTACAAAAAGTAGAGTGCTCGACCAGACCCTCTGAAGTCTCTCCCGACCACATGACCCTCATGGAAAGGAGAGGGAAGCTATTCTTTCATCAAGGATCACTGTATTTACCATCTGAGAAACTCCAGACGCAAGCCTTGTTCTGGTGCCATGACCTTCCCTCGGCTGGACATAAGGGCCAAGAGGCAACACTCCATCTGATATCCAGATACTTCTGGTGGCCAACTATGGATCAGGACGTCAGAACTTATGTGAAGGCATGCCCGATATGTGCGGCTAATAAACCCATTACTCATCGACCCATGGGGTTGCTCCAGCAAGAACCTCTACCATCACAACCCTGGGAACACATTTCCACTGATTTCATCGTGGATCTCCCTCTCTCTATGGGATCCACCGCAATTATGGTTACGGTGGATACATTGAGCAAGATGGCTCACTTCTCTCCCTTGCCTGGTTTGCCTTCTGCATCCGAAACCGCCGAAGTGTTCCTGAGTGAAATAGTCAGGTTGCATGGTCTACCTCGGACCATAGTTTCCGATAGGGGTTCCCAATTCACATCCCGATTCTGGTCAGCCTTATGTAGCACTTTGGGTATAAGGAGAGCCTTATCCTCTGGTTATCATCCCCAAAGCAACGGACAAACAGAACGCCTCAATTCCACCCTCGAACAATATCTCCGTTGTTTTTGTCATCAGGAACAAGAGAAGTGGAAATCCTTTCTAACATTAGCAGAATTCACCTACAACAACACCAAACATTCGGCAACGGGCTGCAGCCCCTTCTACTTCACCTACGGTTATCATCCGAGGCATATACCTCTCTTTGGGGTTCCTCCAACTTCAGTCCCTTCGGTAGACCAGCGCCTGTTTGATCTTCGATCCATCCAGAAGGAAGCGACTCAGAAGCTGGAGGCAAGTAGAACTCGATACAAGAAGTATGCTGATAAGAAGAGATCTCCAAAGCCCGAATGGGAGGTGGGAACTAAGGTCTGGTTATCTACCAAATATCTCCCACGTTGGGTTCATCCTGGTAAATTCTCAGCCCGCTTTATAGGCCCTTTTCCCATTTTATCTCAAGTGAACCCAGTGGCCTTTCGACTACGTCTGCCATCCAGTCTGAAAAGGATACACCCTGTTTTTCATACCTCTCTCTTGAAGGCTTATCTCCCAGATCCCAGGGGCCGTCGTGTACCCTTTTCTATACTCCAAGATCCTGAACCGGAAGAATATGAGGTGGAGAGGCTGGTGGATTCACGCTACAGGCATGGAACTATACAATATCTGGTTCAATGAAAGGGATATTCTGTCGCTGAACAGTCCTGGGAGCCTAGAAGTCACATCCACGCCCCACGACTTCTAAGACAGTTCCATCGCCTACATCCGGGGAAACCTGGGGGAGAGTTGATGAAGAGAGGGCATACTGTCACACCGCGGCCGTGGAAACTCTGGGCAAGATGGAGGCGGTATCGAGCCTCTGTGCCGGTCCGCTTGACGCGCTAGTCGTCTTGGACCGGCAGGTATAACAAGAGACCACGCCCCCTGCAACTCGCGTTGCAACTCGCTTTCGTTAGTCTCTTGACTTTCGCCCGCGCAGCAGTGCCCCGTCCAGGGTGCATTATTTCTCTTGCTCCCTCTGGGCCTTTGCTATCCTGACCGCTCCGACTGAGTATTTCTTATGCTCGTATTCCCTGTCACCAGGTCGCGGTGTGTTCTGTGTCCGCGACTCCTTACTACGTTCGTGTCTTTCACTCTTTCTCTCTCTCCCGCTCGCTTTCTCTCTCTCTCCCGCTCGCTCTCTCTCTCTCTCCCGCTCGCTTTCTCTCTCGCTCCCGCTCGCTCTCTCACTCTCTCTCTTTTCTCTATCTCTCTCTTTCTCTCTCGCTCTCCCTCTCTCTCTCGCACTCGCACTCTCTCTTTTCTCTCTCTCTCTCGCGCTCGCACTCTCTCTCTCTCACGATCTCTTCCTCTTTCATCGTTCACTCCTCTCTTACCTTCCTCCAGAGTTCTATGGTGGCAATCCTTCCTCTTTAAAGCCTCCCGTCTGGAACAGTTCCTCGCTCCCAGTGATAGGGCGAACCCCATTCTCTCCCAGAGCTTCGCTTGGAACAAACCCCTTTCCGGGGAAATCAGACCTTCTGTTTACTTACGGTTTCAGCCGATACAGGACAACGCCAGCCTCTCCAGTCTCCTATCTCCAGTCTCCTATCTCCAGTCTCCTATCTCCAATCTCCAGTCTCCAGTCTTCACATCGGATTTGCCAATACCATCAATTGACACGCAGGGTTTTTTCTGCCATAACAGGCTTTTTCCCTGTTTGAGGAGCAGACTCCCCTGGGTTCACCTGACTGCCAGATCCATCGGCGGGCAAGGTGGCCTCGGGGGGAGACCGTCCCTATCTCTTCGAACGGAAGAAGGGAAGAAGGACTAACCAGTCAAACGACGAAAGAGGGAGTTCCCAGACAGAAAGAAGAAGGAGACCAAAGTCATCAAACCCTGCTGAAGTACCAGGTGAGGAGTCTCAGGGGGACGGAGCTTTTACACACTCTGACACATACCGAAGCCCTGTTCTTTACGTGAGGTCGAAAATGTACTTCTTTCTAATTACTGTGGCCAGTTAATAAAAAATCTGTATTTGATTTATCAGCAGGTGCGAGAGGTTTTACCTGTAAGATACGAGGGCCCCCTGTCACAGCATACGGCCGGGAGACTGGGTCCTCACCAAGTCATTTGAGCGATCTTCTTGCCTCGCACCTCGTTGGCGGGGCCCCCATCAGCTCCTCCTGGTCACAAAGACCGCAGTGCGAGTAGAGGGAAGGCGGCATTGGATCCATGCGTCTCACATAAAGAGGATTCCTTACCCTTTGCCACACGCTACAGAAGATACAGAACCCTTCACCAATGATGTAACCAACGATCACGAAGCAGCAACCAGCATTGAGAGTGCGTCAGAGACTCTCCCTGGGCTCGTGGGGCTTGGGGAAACAGCCACTTCATCTCCACACTCTCCAACAGTTCCATTTTCAAAAATTATTCCGAATCTTGTGTCCGATCTCGCTTTGCATTAGCCGCTTCCATCAGGGAGTGATGACACGTTGTTCACAGATCATTCAGTACCAGGGAACACAAGGTACAATCCGCGTCCAAGGAAGTAGACTTACTGCACAGTTCGGCTGTGCTATCAAATAAGAATCATTGAAGGCCTTGCCCTTTTGGCCCGATCATTTGTACATGAGGGGATTCTGTTGACTAGGGTCTGTGAAAGGACTAAGAAGACGCTCGGTCTGGAGATCACCAGCAAATAACTTTGGTGCAAATTGTTTGAAGAACAATGCCTGCAACCACTCCCACTCGTATGGAACAGATAAGAGACTGCATGACCAGCCGAGAAAATGAAAAATTGAATGCGTGGGCCCCGAAAAACGTATTGTTGTCTTGTGATAATGTTAACTGGTTTTACAATAGTCATTGCCTTAGGATTCTGGTATCTGGAAGAATTACATCCGCTTGAAAATGTGTTACCCACTGAAAATGTACCCACTGTTTCTACACCTTTCGTGCATCTGCACACTCTATCTCCTAGAGACTCTCAGCACAGACAGAGTTACCACAACAACACTCTATTACTCATTATGAATGCTACACATGCCATTTTTAACAAGTCCAATTGTTGGGTCTGTTCGCATTTACCGCAACACGGGGATAAAGGGCTGAGTTGGTATATTCATCCTCTACCTTTGACAACCGCCTGCTATGCTTCCCTAAGGGCACTATTCTTTGGCCGATGGAACGATAACATCTCTGGGAACTTCGATGGAACTAACTTGAATGATTTTGAAAAAATTGTTCTAACGCCCCTGGGATGCTCACTCTTTGCAAATAGGAGCAAGCCTAATGTTGCTTCTATTAGGCCTTCTGATAGACTGTCCCGTCCTTTTCAATCTTTGATCTCTTTCAAGATGGCTCCTATAGGCAATAGGGATGCCACGCCACCTTCTTATACTGTCAACCACAGCCCCGATTCAGTTTCTTTTCTGCATACAGAGAAATGGTACTCAGTCAATGGGTGATTTCAAGGGTTGCGCCAACGTTGCGAATTTGACTAGTGAGGACAGACCTTTGTATGTAGGCGAACCTGTCTACTTTGTTTGCGGTAATGTAGCATTTCCATGGTTACCCAGGGATTGGCAGGGAACCTGTTATTTAGGGATTCGGTTACTGGGGGTATTCATAGCCAGTACTGTAGAAATCTCAAAGGCTCGTCCACGGCGAGACGAGAATGGTGACACTTCAGCACAAGTTCGGGGTGATGTAGCAAAATCCTTTGTGCCATTTTGGGGACAAATAATGAACTCTGAAGATATCAGGAGACTAGCGAGAGTACTGGAGAGGACCATCAACCGGACCACTGACATACTCTATAATATGACTCTATAACAGAAAGCAATAAGGTTAGTAGCACTTCAGAACCGGATGGCACAGTAGAAATTTCAAAGGCTCGTCCACGGTGGGATGAGAATGGCGATACTTCAGCACAAGTTCTGGGTGATGTAACTAAATCATTTGTGCCATTTTGGGGACAAATACTGAACTCAGAAGATATCAGGAGACTAGCGAGAGTACTGGAGAGGACCATCAACGGACCACTGACATACTCTATAATATGACGTTAGAACAGAAAACAATAAGGTTAGTGGCACTTCAGAACCGGATGGCATTAGATGTCATCCTGGCTGGACGGGGGGGGTATGTAAATTAGTGGGTTCCGCTTGTTCTCAGTTCAGAAGTTCATGTTCCCGAGGGAAACTGGGATCTTAGTGCTTGGTTCTGGGACTTCCTACGATCTTGGGGATGGAAGCTACTTTCGGTCTTGCTGATCATTTTAGGTATTCTGATGTTTTTCTGCTGTTGTATACAATGTCTTCCTGGTATGTGTTCGATGTTAAGAGGATGTTGTGCACAAGCAATGGGTACATTAGGGCACAAGGTATACGCCCCAGAGAAAATATCCAATGAATTTGTGCTGAAGGAAATCTCAGTATTCGACCTCATGGCAATTGATATCTCCGATAGTGATTCAGGATGTATGGACATTGAGACGTGGAGTTACTCGTAAAGTGACTAGAAAAAAAGGAGGGTTTGTTAAACGGAATATGATATTGTGCCTCCTTTATTGTATATATTGGCCTAAACCCAGTTGCTCTGTGAAGAAATCCGCGTTGCAAAGTTCCGATCTTAGATCAACTTAGCCGCCATTTTAGGTCCATCCACCATTTTGATTTCCACTCCAAAGTAATTCTGTGTTCTAAAATGGTGCACAGTGTTTCCTGCTTGTAACTGAGCTGTCCTGACCTTTGTACAGAAGTTAATGTCTAAACTGTCTGTTGGCCGAATGTTTGGGTCGAGTAAAGAGACCTTGTCCCATGCCTGACTTGTAGACAGAGGATTATGTGCGCCAACAAGTCCGATCTGCGGACATGCATCAACTACAATGCTGTCTAAATTCTGAACGTGGACACTTGCTGAACTACATTGCATAGGACCTTTGTTAAGGCTTAATGTTAGATCCAAGAATACACTGTTGCCATTGTGACTTGTTGACCTGTAAACTGAAAATGATCCATATGCATATAGTTGGACAAACTAGAAGTGAACTCGGCACGAACCCTAGACCGAGTATCATTAACCTGTAGGGGGGCTGGACATTATGATTGGAAATGTATAAAATGTGTAACTGTCCAGACGTCCGGTACCTATCACTTCTCACACCGAAAGGGCTGGTATTCGCTGTGATGTACTGAGGGCCAGATAGCTATCTGATACTTTATTTCTTTGTTAACTGTACAGTTATAGAATAAAGATCTGTGAATCTTTATAAACCTGTGTTTGGTGTATTTCCTTTTGGGGTACTCAGCCTCAATATTTCCTTTTGCTTTTACAAGTCATCAGTGAATGTCTATAACTAAACTCGTCCAACCTTAGCCTATCTGACTCTACAACTATTTTTAAAAACTCAAACCCAGGAGAATGTTTCCCTTCTCCTTGGGCTTTGCTGACTTATCTTCCAGCTGCTTTTTGATAGATGGTCTTCAGATTCTCTCTAGAGATTACTTGTTTCAGTTCACACAGTTTATTTATTATTGTTTTGGAGTTTTGATTCTTCTCTTGATTTCTTCTATAAGCATTGATCCTTTTCTCCTCCCCTGGGAAACATATCTAAAATTGATCTTTTCCTTCTGGACTAGTTCCCATTTTCCTAAATAGTTTATAGTTTATGACCTTCTTTGCCTCTTTACCTGGATGTCTTTTTCCAACTTTCAGCTTGTTCTCAGATTTCCTGTTTATAATCATTTTATTTCACTTGGACCTTCTTGGCATGAATTATTATGAATCGGGTAATGCTCAGAATATTTCTCTTTCACTTCTCTTTCTATTGACAGTACAACACTTTCTTCTTGACTAACACGAGTATAAGCAGTCCGACAAGGATTCTCATTCACTCGTGTCATGTCTCTCTCTCTTTACTGTGATTAAGTTTTCCCATGACGATTCTCAATCACTCTCATTATGTTTTCTCTCTCTTGACTGTGCCCAGTAAGAGCACTTCAACAATGCTCCTCCTTCACTCTCGTTATGGTGTCTCTCTCTTGACTATGACAAGTATGAGCAATGCAACAATGATTCTCATTCATTCTCATTATGAGTGCTCTCTCTTGAATGTGACGAGTGTGAGCACTCGAATAATACTGTTTTTCATGAATTCCGCTGGGTTGCCTTCCTTTCTTAAGGCTAACATCATCAGGGTTCTTCATCGATGCTTCCTCTCCACCTAATCTGGCATCTTGTATCCTTTCACCACCAGCTTTTCTTTCCTCCGTTTATCTTGGATGGCGATTCGGTATCTCAGGTATTAGCTTGTCTCGAGTCGGCCATATCAGACTGGTTTCAGTGTTGTTACTTGGACCTCGGGTCCACCCCGATCTTCCCATGGTCACGCCACTGGTCTCTGCCTCTTTCTTTCTCTCCGCTATGGGACACCATGCATCCTGCTTCGCTCGTATAGGTTCCGGGTTACCAACGGTAACACACCTGTCAGCTCTCGGTATCTCGTGTCTGCAGGAAGTTGCGCGCCTTGCCTCTGCTTCGTTCTGAAGTCAGAGTCACTGCCCTTTTGAAACTCCCTAGCTCTTTACTTACCCAGGCACCTCCCCCTTTTAGATTGATACAGCTGTAGGGCTTCCCCTGCACAAATCTTTGATCCATTTTATGTTTTTCTTGTAGGTTCTCTTTTCCTCCATACGTCCTCTTCATTTTCCGAGTGGAATGGGAGTTGAAAAGTAGGTTTTCCATTTAGTTTTGGCAATGATATGATATGATATGGCATTTAAAACGTGCCTATACACAAGTGTTTCTGTTGTAATGTTAGCTTGAGAGTTAATGTTATTTAGTCTATTAGAATGTTGTAGTATGATATGAATTTCTGCTGAGGCTGGATTGCCATGATGTCATCCTGTGATGTCATTGCTTTTCATCTGTGATGTGCTTGTTTATTTTCTAGTGGAGTTCTATATTGGGCAGTTGGTGGCTAGCAGCTGTGACTGTGCTAGCTCTGCTGGGGGTCTTTCTTTGATCTATTAATCTTAATAAAGCCTTGTTCAACTCCTATAAGAGTCCGGAAACCCTGGCATTACATTGGCGATGAGGATCTCTAGAGGGAGAACCCCGGTGAAAAAAAGGAGCTGTTAAGAAAACTCTGCCCATCGAGGGCAATGAAGGACAGCCGCTCCACTCCCATGAGCATCAAAGCGGCCAACGTTTACCGCACAGAAAACCATGAGGAGGAAGAATAAATGCCCATTGAGGGCAACGAAGGACAGCCGCTCCACTCCCACGAGCATCGTAGCGGCCAACGTTTACTGCACCATAGTCCCCTACCGCGTGCCACTCGCTCTGCTCGTATTGCAGCTGCTCATCATAACTTGTCCTTGCCTGCATCCTGCATTGAAGCCACGTTTCCTCCCAGTCCTCTTTGCGCAGCCGTGTAACGTCTCTAGCCCACCCACTAAGCCTGCAAAGATTACCTTAACGATCAGTATAGAGGGGCAGTGATAGGATGTAGCTCACTCCGTGTGCAGCACCCGGGTTTTGGCCCAAGGACCGTGTCAAAGTGTCACCTGTATTTAGATCCAAAGTGCAGAAGGAGTGTGGAAGCAAGGAGAAAGGGAGAGAGGGGAGTGAAGAACAAGGAGGAGAGTGGAGATCAGCCTAAAGGAGAGGAAGCACAAGAGGACACAGAAAGTTAAAAAAAGAGAGGATAAACGTTCACTGCACAAAAAAGGGAACATGCCCCGGAGGTGAAGGGAGAAGCACAAGGGAAGAAGGTTTCTCAGTCTAGAAAAACCACTTGCAGTACACCCTACATAAAATGGCAATATCCAACATAAGTGGTCCGACAATGTTTATTGCTGCCCCAGGATAAATGAAGATTAAGTGGGGGCAGTGGAAGAAGGGATTTCTTTATTACCTTAAAGCAATTGGAGGAAACTCCTTCTCTAACGACAGGAAACTTGCCCTTTTGATGCGCCACCTAGGTTATGAGGGTCAAAGAATCTTTGAGACTCTTCCGCAGATACCGAGTGATGGTGAGGGCGATGCCATGAGTGAACTTGAGAGTGCGTTTGCCAAGCTGGATGCGCACTTTAATCCCAAAAATAGCACTATTCTGGAACGTTTCAATTTTCCCATGAGAGTCCAGGAGCCACGAGAGATGGTAGAGGAGTATGTCACTGCCCTTCGTCAACTGGCTTCTTCCTGCATATTCATGGGTTCTTATGATGAGCACTTACGAGATCAATTCATGACTCATTGCAGTTCAGATCGCATACAGGAAGAGTTATGGCTGAAGGACGAGACAACCTTGGAGGAGGTTTTGAACATTGCCTGCAGAGTGGAACATTCTTTAGCATGTATTGCAAATCTGTCAAGAAAAGAGGCTAGCAAAGTAAAGTCAGAGGTTTTGAGTGTGAGTTAAGCCAAGAACAAGAAGAAAATGAAAGACAAAGAAAATCTTTTACCTCGTGTTGGTACCGATACAAAAGCTGATAATAATAAGGCTGAGAGAAGCAGAAGAGAAGAACGCCTGTACTATCGCTGCGCCAGTAGCTCCCATTTTGCTGCCTCAGCGATATGTCCAGAGAGGAAGACGACATGTTCAAAGTGCAAGAGGAAAGGACATTTCGCCTTCTGCTGCAAGAATTACCAATTCAATCAGAGGAGGGTGTTGTATGTTTCTGAGAAAGATGGTCGGAAGTCGTCAGATGAAGACATTGACTTTCCTGTGGAGAACATTACTGTTAATACCATAAATGTAGTGGGTGGTGATGATGATGAAGAATTTGAACATCCCTATGGGAGTGTGTATTGGTTAATGGAAGGGATATGTGGATGATGGCCGACTCTGGGTCAAAGATTACCTTGGTGCCTAGGGAAGTGTTTGAGAGGGATGCAAAAGGTGACGTCCAGAATTTTCTGAAGCTTGACATCAGACCTGGCAGATATAATCAAGATGCCATTGTGTGTGCTAGTGGATCGTCATCCTCTTCCGAATATGGGAGAAATGCTGTCGAGAATAGGCCAAGGTAAAGTGTTCTCCAAGTTGAATATGGCATCGGCATATTACCAAGTAGAATTGGAAGAGAGGTGTCGTAAAATGACGGCTTTTGTTACCCATGAAGGTGAGTTCCAATTCAGGCGAAATGCCATTTGGACTTGTGTCCGCTACTGCAGTCTTTCAGAAGGTCATGGATAGGTTGGTTGGCGGGATATGTGGAGTGTTTCGTTTTCAGGATGATGTGCTGGTGTGCGGAATATCAGAAGAAGAGCATGATGGCAGACTTGATGAGGTACTGGACATTTTTTTAAAGAATGGCATAGTACTGAGGAAGGAGAAGTGCACATTTGGTGTTACCAAGGTGGATTATTATTTCCACTACCATAACCCCTACAACAACTCAATTTATATGAGAGCATCATAATTCAAACAGTTCATCCATTTCAAGCAATAATACGCCTTCAACCAAAAACAGCAAAATTACCTCCCTCTGAATTAGTGAAAGGTATTCGTGGAAAAGTAGTGTATTTACCATTAGATCTAAAACAAAATGTGCACACTCTACGAGTGTAACGTCCAATGGAGCAATCTTTAATTATCTTAGTAAATGGTGTACCTACAAAAGAAAAAAAAATTGGCACCAACTGGTAGATTTACATAAAGTTAGACAAGTCTTGAAATATCTAAAAGACAATAATGAATACTACAAAGAAATTAATATTGAAGAAAACTTGAAGGATACCACTGAAATAATTCAAGAGTCACAAGAAGCTGGTCAATTTGAGCTCCTAGATCCTGCTACAGTATCCATTACTTTAGACCATTATACAATTCATCCATTGCACTCTAATGACACCGTAGAAGATGCACTAGAAACGTACCAAATGCAGCAAACAAAAGGATCACCAATCAGCATATGGGAAAAAAGTATAGAAGCATGCGCTTTTCCTCTACTCTTTCCTACTGGCAAAGGAGGGAGGTACGATGATAGACCTATTCAAATAAAGGCATCAGAATACCGCTCGTTACGGATGTATTCTGAAGATCCCAGATTTAGACAAAATGTGGAATACATTTTCCACCTACTCTTTGAAAGTGAACTAGCAACTTTATGTTACGGAGTTGCACACACATTAAAATCAGGATCCCACTTTCAAAATATGTCAGCTACTCAATTATTACAAAAAGTGCAACAAAAAGATGAGGTTTTACAATCAAATATTACAAATCTATAAGCAAACATGCGTGGTACTAAAGAGTACTGGTTTCGACGTCATGGAGATGTAAATTGTATGATAAGAAACCTTGGCCCACCCACTTGGTTTGTTACATTAAATTGTGCAGAATATGCATGGGAAGATTTACATGATTTCCTACGCATATCAAACAAAAACAAAACAAACATAGATATACTAACACCTGGAGAACTTTGTTCTCTAGATCCTGTTAATGTTTCAAGATATTTTCACCATCGCTTCATTGCTATGCTACACTTTATTTGTAATAAAACTGTTCCTCCCCTCGCAGAAGTGCAACACTTCTTTTGGAGAAAAGAATAGCAAGCCAGAGGAGAACCACATTTCCACATGCTTTTATGGATTAAAGATGCTCCTAAATTTGGTCAAGACAATGACGCCACGGTGTTACAGTTTATTGAAAAATATGTCACTTGTGAAATTCCATCAGAAGCAACAAATAGTGAGCTTCATGCACAAATTTAGGGGCATCTTTAATCCATAAAAGCATGTGGATATATGGTGCTCCTCTGGCTTGCTATTCTTTTCTCCAAAAGAAGTGTTGCACTTCTGCGAGGGGAGGAACAGTTTTTTTACAAATAAAGTGTAGCATAGCAATGAAGCGATGGTGAAAATATCTTGAAACATTAACAGGAAGTGAACAACTTCATGTCTTCAGTTAGACATAGTGTTAAAGGTAAATCACCTAAAAATACATATTACATAAAAAGAACAGAAGACGAAAAATATATCAATGATTACAATGCAATCATTGCCCACTTATGGAATGCAAACATAGATGTGCAGTACATTGCAGACAATTCCACTGCAGTTGCACGATATGTTACAGCATACTTAACCAAAGCAGACAAAACAGAGCTCCAAGACCTTTGGAATGACCTGTCATCAGACAAAACAATGTCTCAGAAATTATACAGCTTGGGCATAAAAATGCTCTCCCATAGAGAATGTGGCTCCTATGAAGCATCAGATCGTTTAACTGGTACTGCTTTGTATGGAAAATCTGAAAATATAGTATGACTAAGTCTTGGTCCTGCTAAATCTAGAAAAGAGTTCTAAAATCATACAACGATATAGAAACAATAGCCAAACATGATCCCAACAGCCAAGACATTTTAAAAACAATTTACTGGACATACACTACCCAAACAGAAGTACCACTTTGTCTATGTGTCTATACCACATAGCCCAACACTTAACATACAAAAATAATATAAAACCTGATGAAAAAAAAGGTAAATACAGAGTGTCAAATTGTTAAGGCAGCGTTACAGAGTGTCAAACTGTGAAGGCAGCTTAGTAAAACTCACCAAACCAAATTTAATTAATCATATCAAATTGTCATTAAAGACTCCTCAGCATAAAGAACTATATTACATGTCCCTGCTACAACTTTTTAAACCATGGAGAAAAGAAGAAGAAATACTAGATAACTATGACTCCTATGAAGACGCTCTCAAAGCAAATGAAAGCACTATAACCGATGTACCCTTTACTCAGTACAAAACAATGTTGCACAATGAACAGCAACACGAAGAAGAACTCATGGCCCAACTAGATAAGGACACTCGTGACAGTAGTCAACCTTCTGTAACAGAAAGCCAAGAACCTCTGGGAGAGCCACTAATAACAAATGAGGCAGAATTAGCTATGAAGGAAGTAGAAAACACCATGGGCCTCATTACACGGTAGGCAGTAAGGGTTTAACGGTACCTGTAAGGGCACCGGTACCGGTAAACCCTTACCGCTTTACTACGAGGTCCCTTTGCAGGACCCGACATTAACGGCTGGTGTAGACCACCGTTAAAGTTGGGACCCGCAAAGGGACCTTGGTGCTAATTACAGTACTGCAATTTGCGGTACCGTAATTAGCCCCTTCCCCATTCCCCTTGAACCCTATGGGGCAAAAATGGGAATGGGGAAGGGCCATGGAGAAAGGGGGAATTACCGCCCCGCCAACCTTGGAATAGGGTGGTAATTCCCCTTTTCTCCATGGTGGTACCGGTATGGTACCGGCGGCAACCATGGTGCTAATAGCACCATGGTTTACCGGACAACAAGTAATGAGGCCCCATGTGTCAGTATGAAGATAAGGAAGACTTAACTATACTACAATCAAAACTAAACAATGAGCAACGTAGCATTTTTGAAGAAGTAACAAAAGAAATTGCACATGGTGTGCAACATGAAAACAAAGAATGCACCTGCCAAAATTACAAACCTATACTACTGTACGTCAGTGGTGAAGCTGGTTCTGGCAAAACATTCTTAATCAAAATCATCAGTAAATTCCTTCAACAATTGACAAACAACAAACTGTCAGCTGTTGTCACTGCCCCCACAGGTTTAGCTGCCTACAACATAGGCAGTGTCACTTTACACCGATTACTACTCCTGCCAGTAGAACATCAAAACAAATTAGACTATTACAAACTTTCTACAGAAGCTGCAATGGAACTACGCAGAGTACTAAAACAAATGAAAATGCTACTAATAGATGAAGTGAGCATTGTCTCCAACCTAATGTTGGCTTTGATTCACCTCAGATTACAAGAAGTAATCAAAACAAACTACAAAGAGTTATTTGCAGGAAAACACATTATTATTTACGGAGATCTCCTTCAATTGACAACAGTGAAAAGTGAGCCTATTTTTAAAACCTTAGGACACAAACTCTGCCGTAAAACTTTTGGCAGCATTGGAAATGTCAACCTTTGGCAACATTTCCAATACAGAGAATTAACAGAAAACATGTGTCAATCTGCAGATCTCACTTATGCCAACATCTTAAAAAATATTAGAGTTGGTATATTATCTCAAGAAGCACAAGCAATATTGAAAACTCGGCACATTCATGCACTTTATGGCGATAATGCATGTGCTACAGATGTTATGGAACAATTATCCCACAAAAATGTCAATTGTATGGCCTTAATGCCAACTCTTGCAAGCTGTTTCAAAATCAATTAAACAATGTTAAAAAAAGAAATGCAACCAATAATTGAAATTAGCGCCACAGACAAACTAGACATACATAGTATGACACTACCCATGTGTGAACAAGCCACAACAAGACTAAATAGTTTCGAAAATTCAATCTCCAACACAGCTGGATTGGAAAAAATATTAAAATTATCCTTAAATTGCAGAGTAATGCTTAAACATAACCTTGACGTGGATCAAAGACTAGTTAATGGAGCATTGCGTACAGTTGTTGGCTTTCAAACGTACCCATGTGACAACAACATTCAGTTTGTCAATATTCTCTTTGACAAACTTTCAGAAGTGAAAAGGATAGGATGCTCAACAGCTCAATTCCTTCTCTTCAAAGACATGCATGTACGCAGAGAACAATTTTCGCTAACTCTTGCATGCACAGTCACCATTCATAAATCACAAGGTCTTACCCTAGACAAAGCATTGATGAAATTGGTAACACAGTCTTTAAAGAAGGCATGAGCTACGTAGCACTATCACGCTTACGTATACTTGACGGTCTATTTCTAATCAACTTTGATGCAAATAAAGTAAACGCGGATATTCCTTGCATTTTAGAATACAATAGACTTTGTTCACTATACACCCCCATCTAAAAACATATCCTGTTCCACGAAAAGTAAAATATTCTAAAAGAAAACTCAATCAAACAGAAATACAACAAGATGTAACTGCAAATCCTCCAAAGAGAATAAAAAAAACTAATACTTCATCAAGTACCACAAACAAAAAAGAAACTATTAGGAAAGTAAACCAGGTACTTCTTCAAAAAAAGAAGACAAACTAAAAAAAAAGCACTCAGATACAGAACTACCTGGTCCATTTAAACTTTCAAATGTAGTTGATGTAAGTTGCTACGCAAATGTAGCAATAAATATTCTATTTCAATTACCACCAATTGTTGACAACATTTACTTACACAGTACAGACGAATTGTGTTTGCAAATGTTAGTACTTCATAGAAACGCAACAAACAATCCTAACAACATGTATAGTGTTTATGGAATAAGACAACAATTGGACTACTGTGCTAGAATGGTGAAATTCACTATAAACTCACAGGAAGATCCACAAGAATTTCTAATGTACTTAGAAAGTACTAGAAAACAAAAACATACCTACAAATGAAATCTTCCAGATTTCATACATGTGGAAACATACATGCACTCTCTGCAACAATGTGACACCAGAACAAATCCCCAATGAGCGCTTTGTGTATGTATCAATACCTAATTGTGAATCCGTTCCATTTCAGCAACTTGTACAAAATGCAAATCATGGTAGATTATGTACTACCTGCAATTCGGATAATCGCTCCACCTTACTAATACAAACACATAGTAAATACGTAATACTAATGCTTCTACGTTACAATGCAGATGGTACCAAAAACAACTGCAAGCTGACTGGATTCACACATGGTCAAGTATCACTTGGTAAGAAAACCTTCACAACAATAGGTATAATCTAACACACAGGAGCCACAACTAATGCAGGTCACTATACTGCATATATAAAAAGAATAATGTGGATGGTTCGAATGTAATGATAGTACCATTAGTCTAAAGCAGAGATTACCTGCAAATCTTACAAACGCTTATTTAATCTTCTTAAAACCAAAATGTATTAACTAAACTGTACTTAAACATTAACTAAACTTATATTAAAAAACTATAAACTATTACAATAGGCCAACAGCTATATAACTGCCCCAAGATTCTACAATAACTAAACAGATAAATGAATACTACTAAATTATATCTAAAAATAGATAGTTAGAGTACGCCAACTGGTATCTAACTGCCCCAAGATTTTAGATTTTACAATAACCAAAGAGATAAATCAATACCACTTAATTATAAAAAAAACTATAAAAAGTTAGAATATGCCAACAGGTATCTAACTGCCCCAAGATTCTACAATAACTAAACAGATAAATGAATACCACTAAATTATATAAAAAAATAGACAGTTAGAATACACCAACTGGTATCTAACTGCCCCAACATTTTACAATATCCAAACAGATAAATCAATATCACTTCATTATAACAAAAAATAGACTGTTAGAATATTTCAACAGGTATCTAAATGCCCCAAGATTCTACAACAACTGAACAGATAAATGAATACCACTAAATTATATCAAATAATAAACAGTTAGAATAAGCCAACTGGTATATAACTACCCCAAGATTTTCAATAACCAAACAGATAAATCAATACCACTACATTATAACAAAAAATAGACAGTTAGAATACGCCAACTGGTATCTAACTGCCCCAAAATTTTACAATATCCAAACAGATAAATCAATACCCCTTCGGTATAACAAAAAATAGACTGTTAGAATATGTCAACAGGTATCTAACTGCTCCAAAAATCTGCAACAAGCCAACATATAGAGCATTAGCCAGAAACAACAAGTGAACACTGAAAACAAACAAACAAATAGACTGTAGCATAACAAAAAAAGGTTTTTTTTAATCCAACATGGTTTTTGTTTTCTCCCACAGACCCAATGATTTTAGCAACAAACACAGAAACTGAGCAATTTGCTCAATACACTGGTTTGTAATCTACTAAATATGAGGGTAAAAAAAAAAATGTTGATTATTCACTTTAATAATTAATTACAAAATACCAATACTAACATGATCTTTTCTTTTATCACAGGAATGAACAAGACATACATGTACTCCAGTTACTAAACCAAACAGTAAGTATATTATAATAAGTACAACCATCACAGCAAATCACTCCCATAGTGACTTATAACTTTGGTGGTTATAAATTTGGTCTTGTCCATGCACCCAAGACTATACGCTCTGCCCACAACCACCACAGCATATCACGCCCATAGTGGCTTATAACTTCGTTGCTCATATATTTGTTCTTGGATCCCAAAGTTATAAGCCACTATGGGTGTGACATGCTGCGGTGGTTGTGGCCAGGGCATAGAGCCTTGGGTGCATGGCCATATGGCCATGCTCCTAAGACTCTATGCCCTGGCCACAACCACCACAGCATATCACACCCATAGAGTCAAACATTTTAACTATGCCATATGGGCACTTTTAATGTCCGCGGACATGATGAGTGTTCTTAGAACAGTTTCAACTTGCCTACGAACAGTACGGACAGACATAGCGTCCTCAGGACACCCCCATTTTGTTTATTTACGAACATCCCAGGACACATGATGTGTTCTTAGAACACTTTCATCTTGCCAGCGAACAATACGGACAGCGTCCTCAGCACACACCCATTTTGTTTATTTTTGAACATTTCAGGACACCGCGAGTGTTCTTAGAACAGTTTCAGCTTGCTTGCGAACAGTACGTACAGGCGTAGTGTCCTTAGAACACCCCCATTTCGTATATTTACAAACATCCCAGGACACTTCATGTGTTCTTAGAACAATTTCAACTTGTTTGCGAACAGTACAGACAGGCATACCGTCCTCAGGACACCCCCATTTTGTTAATTGACGAACATCCACCGTCCTCAGGACACCCCCATTTTGTTTATTGACGAACGTCCACCGTCCTCAGGACACCCCCATTTTGTTTATTGACGAACATCCCAGGACACATGATGTGTTCATAGAACAGATTCAACTTGCCTGCGAACAAAACGGACAGGCTTACCGTCCTCATGACACACCCATTTCATTTATTTTCGACCATTTCAGGACACCGCGAGTGTTCTTAGAACTGTTTCAGCTTGCTTGCGTAGAATACGTACAGGCGTAGTGTCCTCAGAACACCCCCATTTCGTTTATTTACAAACATCCCAGGACACTTCATGTGTTCTTAGAACAATTTCAAATTGCTTGTGAACAGTATGGACAGGCATACCGTCCTCAGGACACCCCCATTTTGTTAATTGACGAACATCCACCGTCCTCAGGACACCCCCATTTTGTTTATTGACGAACATCCCAGGACACATGATGTGTTCTTAGAACAGATTCAACTTGTCTACGAACAAAACAGACAGGCTTACCGTCCTCAGGACACGCCCATTTAGTTTATTTTTTAACATTTCAGGACACTGCATGTGTTCTTAGAACAGTTTCAACTTGCCTACGAACCATACGTACAGGCGTAGTGTCCTCAGGACACCCCCATTTCGTTTATTTAGAACATTTCAGGACATCCGCGTTGTCCATGGTCAAAGCGAACACAACAGGGGGGTCTATCACCTAAATAAATACAACATTTAACCTATCTCTTACTCCCCCACCTTCCCCAAACAGTTTTACACACCAACACACTCTACTAAATAGTATTTTTCCACCAAGTTTCACTGCGCTGTTCGCGGATGTCTGCGAATCCAAGATGGCGGGCGTTCCCAAAAATCTGACGTGCTTCACGCTCTTCACTGTCCAATCAGCGAACACGTTGCATGTCCGCAGACATGACGCAAGCCGGTTGGCCAATCAGGAGACTCTCCACGGAGCGAACAGGGAAGTGTGTCCGCGGACCGAACATAGATATCACTAATTGTTTTTGACCTATTTTTTGCTCATTTTATAAAAAACTACTGGACAGATTTTCACCAAATTTGCATAAGCACACTTTCGGGACCAAGCCGCTGCTCCTGGTCCAAATTTTGTGAAAATCCGTCCAGCGGTTTGGGCTGTAGGTGTGAGCAAGGTTTTTTCCCCATTCAGTATATGGGAAAAAAAGAAGTTTTGGGACCCCCCTTATATCTTTGCCCCCCCTGGACCAAACCTCACCAAACTTTCCAAAAATATTCAGAGTGACCCATTGTTATGCTTAAGCCAAAACATGGCGCTGGTGCGCAGTGTATTCTGGGAGCACTCAGAGCCATAATGGATATTTACTTCATGCCGCAGTGAAAAGCTGTACTCATTTTGCTGAGAGCTATATTTACTATGCTGAAGAAAACATGCTTTCCAATCCTGGTATGCAGTCAAGGACATTCTGCTGGGAAAGCTAGCTTTGTTATGTCTTGTTATGAGTTATGGGACTGTTTTCCGTGGCGCTTGTTTTTAGAGGAGGGAAGCACTTTGCTCCTTGAGGTTACTGTCGGTTGACCCAGCTGGCAACCAACGGCTGCCTATCAATGCGCAAGTGCGTTGCCAGAAGGTTTGAGAAATTACCAACCCTTTTTGAGGAGTACTTATATGCGGAACCCCTTAACGGTCAGACGAGACCTCAGTCGGAGGGGGGACGCTTCCGTCTGGCATAACTGTTGGCTGTTGTGCTCTCGGCCAGGCTGTTATCGGGGTCTTCCAGCCGCTTCTGGTGAGATGAGGGATTCAGTTATGCCCACGGTGATGTATTTTCTTTTGAATTCTCTGTTTCTTCTGTGATTTATTACTGTGTTATCACTTGTTGCTTCCAAGCTTTGAATAAATAGCCGTATAAGTGCTTGTTATTTTCTAAGAGTGTGTGTGTTTGCAAGTCATTGCATCTACCTGCGTTTAAAGTATTGGCTCCGTAATTGCACTGGTGTTTAATGACTGTCCGTGCACTCTGGGCGAGCAATACACCCATATACTTTATTTAGCAAAGTTTGGTGAGGATTCGGCCAGGGAGAGCGAAGTTATAAGCCACCCAAAAAGGGCTCTTCCTATGGAAACACCAACTTAACCAAAAAATATATATATATATATATGGTATCAGGTAATAATATCCCTATATATTTGGTCACCATGTATAATGTTGCTGGGAAAATGTCAGGGAGATATTATATCAGTGACCATATATATAGAGACAGGAGGAGCAGGGGTTGCAGGTGTCCCCTGCTCCCCTTGAAAATGTAATAATGTCCCTGCAAAAAACAGCAATTGGGGATAACATATCCTTACAGCACAAAGAAAGGTCACCACAATGATCCAGGCAACTTAATATTCTTTATATTAAATGTGCCATGGAAAAAAGAAAACAGTAGATGTACGACGCCTTTCGTGGTTCACACACCGCTTGATCACGTGGGGAGTATTGACACAGATGATGGACCATATTATACGCTGACAAGTACGGTCAGACATCTTGTAGAATCTTAAATGCATATTCATTTTTAACGTTCAACAAACGTATTCAGTTCTATTAACCATTTGATAAATCTTGCTACAAATTTCCGTATTTCATGGTACAAAGTAGTTGGCAATGTGACTTTTGATGTTAAATCACCCTTCCCTCTGGTGTAATCAACCTCCGCCAATAAATAAAGGTGTGATAAACTATCCTCCCTCTCTATGCAAAGTAATAAAAGTGTCTGGCACAAGTGGCCATAAACAAAAAAGAGAGGAAAGTGGGATAGAATAGCCTAAATATATAGGTATTTTCATATATTCACAAAGGGGAAAGTCAACAATTGACATTGCCAACTGTATTTACTCCTTTTTACTTCATATGGCTATAATTCAAACATAGACATGTTTTATTACATATCTCTGAAAACAACCTTGCGTTTGATGAATCAAATGTGTAGTCTAGCAATAATATCAGCTATCCAGGGATTTTTTGAAATGTGCAAATAGGCAAAGCAGCAATTGTACAAATGTGCAATATTATGCAAAGCAGCTATGCATATAAAGTGCATAGTGCTCTATGTCCATGTATACCTCTCATACAAGAAATTGTGTATCAATATTAGGTGTAAAATAAAAGATACACAAGACATGATTGCATTCAATTTCTAAAATTCGAAAAAGGACATGCCCTTAGCAATCATAAAACCTCAAGATATTGCTGTATAGCAATAATCAATCTGCCAGCTACTGAGCTTTATACATGGACTACCATACAATAAAGTGCTATAAGATAAAGTGCATAGTGCGCGCAAATATCGCCTACATAAAGTGCCTTGTGCTTAATTGTAATCCCAAATCCATATAGATGAACAATCAAAAGATGTCTATGACCTGTAACCTAAAAAGTATATCCATAACCATTAAAACCACACAGTCAGCAGAGGAAAATCTAGCATAAAAGTGTACATAACCTCTGTGTCACATGGACATTCTCCATCCCCAACTGTACAAACTTGCACTTCAATCAATATAAATCCAAGTATCGTTTCTCAATATTTCAAAAAAAGGTAGCAGCGCTCCTTTCCAGAATGAACATGGCATGATAACCTGTTCTGGGATGAGAGTTTGCAGCACACACTTTTTGCTCACTGCACCTTTCACAGATGGGAAATATCCATTTGCATATCAGTCTTTGTCCCGCCCACACAAGCAGTCCAGCACCGAAATGCTATGGCAATTCCTCTCTGAACAAGAGTACCAACAGAAACCCCAAACACGTGTTTCAGCCTTGTTGGGGCTCATCAGTGAGGTGAAGCTGTGCCTCTCTGAGCACAGTGAGCAGGGAGTCCACGTCTGGTTGCTCCCAGGTAACTCAGGGTGACCAACCCCAGGTCACTTACAAATATATCAAAAAAAGGTAGCAGGCGCTCCTTTCCAGAATGAACATGGCATGATAACCTGTTCTGGGATGAGAGTTTGCAACACACGCTTTTTGCTCACTGTACCTTTCACAGATGGGAAATATCCATTTGCATATTAGTCTTTGTCCCGCCCACACGAGCAGTCCAGCACCGAAATGCTACGGCAATTCCTCTCTAAACAAGAGTACCAACAGCAACCCCATACACGTGTTTCAGCCTTGTTGGGCCTCATCAGTGAGGTGAAGCTGCGCATCTCTGAGCACAGTGAGCAGGGAGTCCATGTCTGGTTGCTCCCAGGTAACTCAGGGTGACCAACCCCAAGTTCCTTACAAATATTTCAAAAAAAAGGTAGCAGGCGCGCCTCTCCAGAATGAACATGGCATGATAACCTGTTCTGGGATGAGAGTTTGCAGCACACGCTTTTTGCTCACTGCACCTTTCACAGATGGGAAATATCCATTTGCATATCAGTCTTTGTCCCGCCCACACGAGCAGTCCAGCACTGTATTGAAATATCGCTTCTCAATACATAAAAAGCATCATAAAAACTGAATATATATAAAAAATACAATCTCATTTTACCAAAGTTCAACATTCCCTAAATGGGGACCAGGAAAAATACAATAAATGAAGATAGATATTTTTTCACTTTACTAGCAAGTCAAGGAGATGATTAGCATACCCATGTGTGGGAGACATTAATATTTCAAAGTGGGAGGAACCGGAAGTGAAAATCCACATAATCTCAAGTACCCAAGAAGGTATGTAGTTCCTCATCAAGATTGTGTCCTCTTGGTCTCTTAGTTTCCAGATCTAAAATACACTTGGTTTCACGTTGCCTCAACGACAGCTCACGATTACCTGAATGAATTCCAAAATAGTTGAAACCATCCAGTTTACCACCATGTGCTGCTTTAAAGTGTAGTGCCATATGGTATGTAGGGTCCACGTTCTTGATTGCACGTATGTGCTGGAGAACCCTGAGTTTTATTTTACCAATGGTGCTCCCAACAAGCATTTGTCACATGCGCAAGTCAGAACGTACACTACATACTCAGTCTCACAAGTGATGTGTGGCCTTATTTCTATATCCTTACCCAAAAATGGATGTGGATAACTAACGGTGTTGACTGCATACTGGCATGCCTTACATTTCAAACATTTATGAAAGCCCCCTGTCTTGGTATTGAGCCAACATTGACCCTGTGAATTAACTGTGGCACTCATAAAACTAGACACCAAGTTGTCTTTGAGCAAAGCAGATCTTCGAAACGTAATGTTCATTTTTTTCCCCAATATTTTGTTCAAATGTTCGTCTATTTTCAACACATGCCAGTGTTTGTGCATTATCTGGCAGATGTTCTGCGATCCATTACCATAAGTCAAAATAAGGCGTGTGTCCCTCATGTCTATTGCATCTAGAGGAACTGTATTAGACACCAACAAAGAAGAACGATCTGTATCTCGTGCTTTCATGTAAGCTCTTTCAAGTATTTTTTGGGGTAGCCTCTATGTTGAAACCTTGAAGCCATACGGGCACATTTGCAATCAAAAGTATCCATTTTTGAAACAATTTCTTCGGATGCGAATAAACTCCCGATAGGAGATGCTCCACTTGAGGGCTGTTGGGTGGTTACTCTTAGCGTGTAATGGTATGTTGGAACTGGTGGGCTTTCTGTATAAGTTAGTTACCAATTCACCCTGAGCCACTGTAACAAGAATATCTAAGAATATGATAGCAGTCTTGTTGTGACGCTCAGTGAACTTCAAATTTAACTTATTTACATTCAGTATCTTAACAAAGTCCAACCATTCTGTCCCATCCCAGGTAATAAATAAATCATCAATATAATGAAGCCAAAGGGCAATTTTGGCTGTATATTGACTATTACTGGGATGCCATACCACAAACTTCTCCCACCACCCACCAGGCCATTGTTAAGTTTGCATATGAGGGGCGAAGGTAGTGCCCATGCTGTTCCCTGGAGTTGAGTGTAGAACTCTTTGTTGAATAGAAATCTGTTATTTGTCAGGCAAAGATTTCATGTCCAGTATTATCCATCCATGTTGTAAATAATTTATAGATCTAGTGTGCAAAAAGTACTCAAATGTTCGCAAGCCATCTGAATGTTTGATCGACATGTAGAGAGTCACTACATCCAATGTGGTTAGCAGAAAAGTGGGTTCCATTGGTATGCCATTGATTTTATTTAAAAAATCTTTGGGTCTCTTAATATGAGAGTAAGGTAGTCAGAAAAGTCACCAATGTTTCGTCCACAAATCTTGAAGTATTTTCAAGTAAGGTCCCACAAAGAGTTACAATTGGTCTACCCGGAGGCCTTTTCATGCTTTTATGTACTTTGGACAAAAAGTAAATTGTTGGCATAACTGGGCAATTGGGATGTAGAAATTTGCACATTTCATCATCTAACAAGTCTCTCTCTTTCCATGTCGTTAAGAGCGCAAAATGTTTAGCATTCATAGCTCCTGAAGGATCTTTTTCCAGTTTGGCATAGCAAACTCTGTCTGCTAATAGTCTTTCGGCCTCTTTAATATAGTTATTCCGATTCATTATAACTATATCAGTACCTTTGACTGAGGGTTTTATAATACAATCACTAAGTACACCTAATTGTGTAAGAATGCGTTGTTTATGAAAGGTCAAATTATTTCTTGTCAGAGTCCTTTTCTTCCTAATTGATCCTGAAAGGCTTCTGTATGTCCTCCTGGATTAAACATGGGGTTGAATCTAGATTCCAGTTTGAGCTCACTCTTCCCTGGCCAGTTGGTATAAATATTCCTCGAATGCCATTCTCGATCAGTAATGTCTTCATTTTCTTGGTATTCAGATTCCAAATGTTTAAGACCACCAAAGGTTTGCATTTCCTCGATGAGCACAGAAGTAGATCCTTGCATAGATGTCTGTATGTTGGTCTTTACCGGTGATGTTAATTGCAAGGAATTTCTTTAATCTGACTTTGCAAATATATTTGTGAAAGTAAATGCGAGTCTCTGCAAAGTTATAAAAGGAGGTAGGGCAAAAATCGAGACCCAATTTGAGTACTTGCAGTTCATCGGACGAAAGGGAGTGAGTTGAGAGATTAATTATGGGCATATCTGGTGATTCCATATTTGTTTTTAAGTTGTTTGTTCCAGAGCATTAGTTTACCTCATCCTCTGCCTCTTGTTGTCTTGCTGCTGTTGTTTCTTCCATCCATGCCTAACAGTCTCATCTCCTCAAAAAAATTAAGCTTACTTGGGGGCTGTTCATTTTCACTTTCTGTGTTGATCACGTCTGAAGAAGATAAATCTGTGGATACTTTATTGACCAGATTTTGTGGATTAAGGTGAACAACCTCCCCTTCTCATGATCATCTTTATCCCGTATGAATTTACGTTGTTTCCTTAATTTAATATCTTCTTTAAATGATTTATATCCCTTTTCCATGTTGGTGCGGATGATCTTTTCTTCTTCGCTGGGATCTATGGTCTGCAATTGTTCTTCAATCTCCTGTATTTTGGAAAGTATCTTGTGTCTATCTGTCCTTGCATATTTAATTAGGATATTCAAGAAAGTTACAGAGCACTTGATTCTCTCCATTCTTGCAACATGGCAGGGCCTTGTTCCTCAAATGTTGGCGTGGTAAGAATGCGCAAGCCCCTAGGAATTCTTCCCACATCAATATCATTTTGCAAAGAGTGCTCTTCCCACCACTTGCTGATCTCCCGTTGTTGCAATTTCTCCAACTCTCTTAAGAGTCTAATTTCATTATTCGGTTGGACTTCAGATGGTTGTCCCCTTGGTGTACTGACTTTGGTAGTGGTTTGCTTTTCACAAAACAGTGAAGCAGCTTGTTCTCTACGTAAGTTTTCCTTATCCAATTGTGACGTCATTTCTAGTGCGCACAAGGTTGGCAGAATATGGGTGACTTTCTAACTTGAAACAATGTTCACTCTCAAATACAAATAACCCTAATTCCTTATATGGATGGCCAAAGAAAGCAAAGCCCACCTGAGGGTTCAGAAAATGCGTGCAGCAGACCTACTGCAGCAGCGGGGCGCTCTCTGCATCCTCCAACGTGGCGACCTCCCCGTCCGCAATACCGGCTGGTCCAGCTGCACACACTGTTACTGGAGCTTCACGACACGTAGTTGCCTCGATCAATCCAGAGTGCGGTACAAGACTTCAAACAAAGGAAAAAGTGGATGTCGTTCCACGCTTCTTTGCAGTTGGCGGGTGCAAGTTCCAGCTCCATTAATCCCTCGGAGCGAAAAATATTGAAAAAACCTTCGTACGTCGGTACATTATGCGGGTTGCACTCCAGAGAGCATCTGGGGATAAAGTATCCTTACAGCACAAATAAAGGTCACCACGATGATCCAATCAACATAATATTCCTTATTTTAAATGTGCCATGAAAAAAAGAAAACAGTAGATGTTCGAAGCGCTTCGCGGTTCACACGCTGCTTGATTACGTGGGGAGTATAGACACAGATGATGGACCATATTATACACTGAAAACTCTATGGTCATGTGCTGCTACATCTATGTGAATGTCTACATCTAAATAAGGATCAACCGCATCATAGTACGGTCAGACATCTTATAGTATCTTAAATGCATATTAATTTTAACGTTCAACAAAAACATTCAGTTCTATTAACCATGTGATAAATCTTGCTACAAATTGCTGTATTTTGTGGTAGGAGGTCGTTGGCAATGTGACTTTTGATGTTAAAACACCCTTCCCTCTGGTGTAATCAACATCCACCAATAAATAAAGGCGTGATAAACTACCCGCCCTCTCTATGTAAATCAATAAAATCGTCTGGCACAAGTGGCCATAAACATATATAGGTTACAACAAAAAAGGAAATAGAACTTAAGGTTGAGTGATAGTGTTGCTGGGATGCATGTACAATGGTATGGGATTAGACCAAAATAAGCTGTGAAAAGAATTAAGAACTGTCAATATTGGACAAGACAATTATCTTGCCAGTTAGCAGTGTGGGATTATTTCAAATCGATTTATGGATGTGTGATGGCCGTGAGATGTGCTTGAGAGTTCCTGTGAGTTGCTGGGGCTTAAAAAAACAGTTATTTTCAGTGCTTAATTTGTAAGAAAATAAGTGCCAAGGCCCAAATATTTTCTAGCACGCCTGTAACACACCGGGGTGAACACCACCCATGTCTGCTCCAGACAGTAGTATCAACATATTTGGGGTTAAAGATGCAACTCCCACCGGTCCATTGAACGTGATGAATAATCCGACTCTGGCAGTAGTGACATAACATATTAGTTGTGGCTCGAGATAACATACATGTTTAATCGTTTCCTTAAAACACATCATCATTAACATTTTGGTCTAATTCAATCAGTGGCAAGTGGAACATATTGACCGTCTAACCACAGACAAAAGAGCAAACATGCTTTCCTCCTATGGCGAATTGATGGACAAAAACAGACAAAATCATTACTGAACTAATGAAATTTCCTGTCAAACACTGCAGTAAGGTCTTCTTGTATAGGTTGCTACTCATGACAGGCACTCCTCGTCAGCATTGGCCTTTTCATTAACCTTGTCCCTGTGTTGGGGATGCTCACTAGTGACTGTCCAGTTGTTGCCAATACACTCTGCTGTGGCAGTGCTGCTGGTTATTAAGTTGCAGGGTTTTGACCAATGTCATGCAGGCTGAGTGGAGCAGCATGCAGGCATGGCTAGCATGAGTGACCAGTGAAGGCACGCCCCTAAAAACACTCACTTGAGACAAAATACAACCCACTAGGGAAAAAGGCCCAAGAAACACATGCAAGGATAAAACGTTTTTATTTCTGCAAAAATAAGTGCATAAGCAAACAACTCTGCTGCAATGGAATGTTCTGGGGAAAAAGCGTACAAGCAAAAGCTTAAAAGGGGACACAGTGTCATAGGTAACATCATTTGTATACAGTGGAAACCCACGTGGCTGGTTTGCGTGAGCCTATACATGGTCGGCCTACTCCATAGAGGATGCCAGGACATTGGTCCCAGCGCAGTCCGTCCGTCTTTCATAATGTGGGGTCTGCTGGACTCATCGTCTCCAGGGAACCAAGGCCAAACGAGTAATAAGTTACATTTGGAAACAGTGCTACTCTTTCATTATACAATGCACCTGGCATGCTCAAAGAGTGGCACAGAGGGAGTCTCGAGGTCACACTGACTCATCCTTCACTCATCCCGAACGTGTCTCTCGGATTCCAAGGCTTCCACCCTTGCTCTTGAACTATAATGTATCCCTCTCTGTACCTCTCATTATAAATCATGTCATTATGAAATGAAGGTGGGACTGAAAAGAAGGTCCCTGGAATGCCCCTCCTCGCCCCCATGAACATGACAGCCCGAAGAGTCAAGAACACAAGATGCAACTCACTGTTTGGACAGCCCCCAGGAGGGCCAGTGACATCCACAAATACAAACAGATATTCTCTCAGACAACCATTCAAACCTTATCCAGTGAACGACTTTATGGATACAGGTGCTACAACACTGATCCTGGATCCAAAGACCTCACTGGATCAGATTGACTAAATATTGAACATCCATTGTGCTGACATCATTAGTGACACTATGACAAAGCATTGTTAGTCATGAAGCAAACTCGCAACCATGTGCGAAGTTTCACGCATGCACACATGCACACACACACACACACACGAAGAACATGCGTACATGCTGTTGATAGAGGACAGATACATATACATGCTGTCGAAGGCCTTTATTATGTTTCTCATTAGCCAAACGCAGAAAAGCAGAATGCAAGGCAAGGAAGAGATGCAAAGCAAGCGTGAAGACACTTATTGCAACTAACCCTATGGAACTACAAGGTCATATAAGGAGCCTGTAAGAGCCAAATACTACTAACCTATAAGAACCAGAGCACGATATAGATGTATAGAAATCATATATAACTATAGTGAGGTTACATGAGGCCACGGACCTCGGGATGAGAGGCGAAGAAAAGCAGAATTAGGCTGCACGAAGGAGCAGGTCAGGGCTCACAGCCAAGGTCAGCGACAAGCAGAACATTCCTGGGCCTCAGCAACAAGGAGCCACCTGCAAAATACTAGTATAAATCCTTACAAATTGCAGATTAGAGAGCTTGATATTGTGGTCCTCGACCACGTGGTTGGCTAAACCAGACAATGGTCATTCACCCACGGTGGGAAGTTGAGCAGTTTCCAGCGACACAGACACGAAGTGAAACATTGATACTTTAACAACATTGCAACCCTGTGGGCACTCTCAAGGGCAAACGTGGTAATACTGACAGTTACATTGGGAACACATAGTCTTTCTCATCACTTTGAGAAGGTGCACTGAGTGCTGAGAACAGAGCTGGGTCCCAGGCCTGGGGAGATCAGCACTGACAATCAGGGAACCCAAATCTAGGGGTGGATGGCAGAGGGCAAGGGCCAATGGTAATCCTGTGACCGTGCAACAATATAATAGATAGTTTTTTGGGGAAGGGTCAGGCATGCCACCTGACATGTGAGGGTCAATAGAGTAACCTCTATAGGTGCTGTGTATAGGCACTACCACCCTAACAATCCAATCATGTACCCTGGTAGGTTTGTGGGGAAGAGTCCCATGTTGTGATGCAGTAACTGAACAAAATTGCTGCATGAGCTCAGGAGCTGTGATTTTGGGAGATGCTCAATGTCCCCTATGATCCCTGTCTGTTTGTGTAATAAATGACAGTTCTAACTTGCCCTTGGCTGAGTGCTCCGTGTGTGTACTGGGGGGGGGGGGTTTGTTGGGCTCTGGGTGAGCGAACGGTGAACTCGTAGTGTGAACCCTGGTCCCTCTGTGTACCTGAGCCCAAATGGGTCTTGGGAATAGGGCAGTTGTGGGGGCTATAACTCGTGGTTGACTGGGTGGGGGTTGTGGGATGTTTTTACCCATGCATCCAAGCCCTACCATAAAACTGTGCATTACTGGCAGTGAAAACATCATGATGGCGATGGCCAGAACTCCCCAGAAAGTGCACAGGGAAACATGAAGAATAGGCTGCCACCCATTTTGCCTATGTTTGTGAGCACAGGAGGGCACTGCCTAAAACCACCATTGGGCTACACACGCAGTAGCCTGAAACCATTGGTAATGGCAATGCTGATTGCCAAAAGCAACCCAGAGCTGTTGGGAATTCATTTTCTTGATGTCAAAAATCTGCTAAAATCATAGCTCACAAGACCACTCTAAAGATTCAACCTTCTTGTGGGGTGTTCCACATCACCACTCTACTGTAAGGATTCCCATCAAAACAATGTTAAGCAAGGATCATATACTATCAAGTAAAATCCCCTTTTTGAAATGGAGTTAATTCAAGACAACTCCTAAATAAATGGGTGCAGTACCGGCATTGGACACAAACTGGCGCTAGCGGTCTAAACTCTGACAGGAGAACTGTACTTCAGGAGTTGCAAAAGGATCCTGAGCCAGCTGGAATCTTCAAAGCCTTTTGGTTAATTAAAATTCTTAAACACCTGCTGTTCCCAGAAGACAGGCTGATTCAATTAACAGTCCAAGAGGCTGGGAAACCTTCTCACCTCAGAAGTCCATACAAGAAGGCAGGATATCACATGGCCCTGTTGATTGAGAGGGAGGGGTTTCTCCTCCAGCCTGCAGGACCCAGCACAATAGACTCTTTCCATTGAATAGGATATGCTGATTTAGGTGTTTATTGTCAACACACTGCTCTGGGAGATGCCAGCAAAGAAGGCCATGTGACCATCTGACTCACCGAGCTTCTGGGGGCGGACCCAAACACTGAAGTAAATTGAATGGAAGGCAAATATATGTTTTATACGAATACTGATAACTAATTGTAACCAGATGACAGAAATGTACAACTTTGGGATCTTTAAAATGACACATTCACTCCCAGTTCAAAACTAGGCTGGTCGCTCTGTGATGTTCTGAGGCAAAACCCCGCTAATTATTAATACTACATACACTGTGTTTATGCTAGAGACACAGTAAATTACTGGACTATGTGTAGAGAGATGGTGTACATCTGTGTAATTTTTGGTAAAAGTCCAATATTGGAAAACTAACCAAAAAGCACAAAATGTTGTCATTTCTTAATCCAAGCTCTTAGAAACATCAGAGTTGGAACAGAGACTACCTTATGTGATATATGATGTGTGTATGTAATGTCAACCACTTGTGTATCTGGGAATATGTTTAGTTATGAAAATGATTTTCTAAAGCAAAAGCAAAGGGGCGTTTCTTCAATAGACTGTAAGACTCTGACTCACTCTGACACACTATCCCTTCTCAAATCAGGGACCAAAGAATCCTTTGACCTATCAAATCACGAGAGGGCTGGGCATGCAGAATGAGCCGACCCACCCACTTTCTAAAGACATAAAAAGAGCCACTGGAAGCTAGACAGGAACATTCATTTTCCATTTCTGCTGAGCATTTTGACGGACGACTTCACATCCAGACTCCAGAACTCCAGAGATCCAGACTGACTCCAGATAGACTACAGAACTTTGAACTAAGAAGGCCTACTGCAAGCAAACGTATTCGCAGCAGGCCTCAAAATCAATTGCAAATTATTCAAACAGCCGGGCGGAGCTGTTTGATTCTGGCCTAGAACCCTGTGCCAGACCCAGAAAGCAGTGCTATATCCAGAATCCATTTGATCCAGACCAGCAGAACCAGAGATCCGTGCAGTGCTGAGTGCCAGACCAGACCGCTGTATCCAGAACCGCAGATCAGACCCAGACCGCTGTGAGCAGAACGGGTGCCTGATTGACCCGCCGAACAGAGAGAACCGCAGATAAACTTGTTGACCAGATCCGTGACGAGGCCATTCCTTTCAAATTTATAGTGTGAGTACCCAGCTAGAACTGTGCAGAACCTATCTCTTAACTTAAAATAATCTGATTCAAAACATTTAACCTGTCCAAAACTGCATCATAGAATCGTGTGTCCCTTCTCCGATTTTAAACCTGTAAAAGTGTAATTTGCCATTTGTAATCATTATTTCATTTCTGAAAAACTACCTTCACGAAATCGTCCGTATCTCTTGAACAGTTTGTGCTAGGAGCGCGTATTAACTTTCATTTTACAGCTAAGATTCTGGGCTTTCCAACCCAGCTTTTCTTTCTGTAATCGCGCTCGACACACTTGGAAAAAAGTGCCGCGATTTGCGATTTGGCTCAAATTTCTTCACTTGTCAAAATAGCAGCTTATTGCTTTCCTTTGCTGAAATTCGTTTGCAACCTGACAATCATTCATAGAGCATTGCTAAAGTGATCCTGAACTAATATTAAGTATCTCTCACTCACCCTGAACCTTTAGATGGAATTAAAATCAATTTTAGCATATTTCACTCCCTTGCAAATCACCTGAAAGTCTTTCGCCTGTGTTTCAAAATCATCCCTGGTGCTATAAGCTTGCTAGGGGGGAACTGAATTCGTATTGTACTGTGATTGTATTCCTGAAGACTGTGTGTGTCACTTCCATCTCCTTACATTGCATAGGGGGGGAGTGAATTGTCAGAGAAAAAGTAATCATATTATCTTTTGCTGAAATCATATCAAGTTTATTTCTGTACTGCCTTTTATTCATCTTTGCATCTCCTTGAAACCATAAAGCATTCCCAGCTACCTTGTTCTTTCCGTACCAACTCCTAAGTAATAAAATAAGTGTGCTAGTATAACATTATCCATTGTTGATCGACATTAAACTCATAAGTGTGATATCAAATATTAATTTATTATAAAGTGTGATATATATCTATTGTTTAATTTTTCAAATAAACCTTTTTAATTTGCAAAACAAACCTACTTCTTGGCTCAGTGGGGTCAGGGGGATTCTAAGAGAGGGGTGTTATACAAGGGTTCATCATCCAGATTATAACTTGTCATAAAAATATATAAATAAGGTTTTCCATCAGCATCCCAGACTATGCATTGACTTAGCTGTAGTGTTGAATTGAAGCCGTTAACAGGGTCGGAGGCCTCCTTTGACCTGTGTGTGATAACACGTACACCAAGGCGCCAAATGCTGTCTCGTGGCCTAGCAGGGCACATTCCTTCTAGAACACACTTATTGGCAACAATTTTAGAACAAAGGAAGTTTCTGTGAAAGTTAGCAGCGTGGGCCTCTCACATCAGCGCTTAGGCCTATTCAGAGCTTCAGGCTTGCGGCCTATGTTTAACACACTAAATACTGCATGACTGTGCAAGCCCTCTGCCTTGACTATGGCTACTTAATATCTGCAAAATGGTGTCTGCTTATAAACGCGCACTATGTCTAAACGTCTAAATTGCGTAAAATATTATGATCTTGTGGGGACATTTAGAATGCCGCCCTACCCACTTGACTATTATAGTTCTTCCAATGGGACTTGCTGACCATAAAGCGCCTAAGGGGTGGGATGTGGATGCTACCTTCCCAACATTCCCCCCTGTGCTTATGTCTACAGTAACAAACTCCCTCCCACACATTCACTCATTCTCCCTTCTCACCGCCTCTTCATATGGTGGGGTTCCCTTTTGTGGTATCCAGGCCCTACACACAGACCGTAAGCTTTCCCCTGATTGAGCATATTCCTCAGCCCTGGATGTCATATAAATACATACCCCACACCCTGCCTGATACACCCATACTTCCTCATAATTCTCAGGGTCAGGAGTGGGACAGTTGTTGTGTGATATACATGATATACTTCATCTCCATATGGGTGGGGAACATGTGAGCAATGGCATGATCATTGCGCTACTAGGTACTGCTTTGGCACAACACCGGAGAACCATTTGGCATATTTATTTATTTTATCCATTTTTTATTTTTTTTTATAATGCGCTTAATACCTGAATAAGGTTTCTAAGCACGGATCCGGATTTGAACCTTTGTTACTCTGCATGGACTTGCTTCCAAGCCCAGCATGTTGCCCCTGTGCAATCCTCCAATGCAGAAGATGACCAAGATTAACATAATGGCGGGTACCTGCATCTTCACATTGTCGCCTAAACAGGATGGGGCCCAATCAAATGCAACATCAAACCAGTAATTTCCTTGTATTCCTCCTTCTTTTGTCATACGAACTCCGAGTACGGCGGCAATTATGTGGCATAATGACCCATTCGCCTCGTCTTCAGGATGTACGAATTTGAAACAGGAATCGCCAATTTTTCGGCACACTTCTCCTTCCATCGCCGTCAGCATATCGAGGACATAACGGTTCTGCATCGTCATCAGCCTCAGGGCGCGCATCTTGACCTTTATGACGTTGAACCTCTGCTTGGTGTCATTTGCCAACTGGAACAGCTACCATCATACAATTTGCAGCAACCTTACACTGGCCACTGCTTGTACGCCAGGTAACAATCAAGAGGTGAAGAAGGTGTCCGCTGAGCTGAAAAGTCTATATCCTTCAGGGAATTCGGCGAGCAATGCAGCTGTCTCTAGATAGGTAGTTTGATCTCTTCTTCCTCTGTAGTTTCTCGTATTGCCCTTTTCTGGGTAGGATGCAAAACTCTGGTGGTGGTAACAGGTTATGTTCTTCAAACGCAGGAGTAATGGTCGGGGCTGTGTCAGGTATTAGCCCCCTTGTAAGTGTTCTTCTGGGATTACTAATAGTGCTGAGTGCAGTGTGGCCAGCAAACAGTATCCCCTCTGTGATGGTGGGAGGTGCAAGTACGCCTGTTGGCGACAGACCCAGTAGTAATCCATCACCACTGCCGTGCCCTTCTTCACATCTGGAATCTAGAGGGTCATGTTGCATTGTTCGTTAGGGCCAATAAAAATAGTTTCTTCACTGTGGAAACAAAGTTCATATGTTTCTTGTCGGTGCACTTTCACTGGATTTTCTATTTCTGCAATCCATTTTAACTTTGTCACGTGCTCTTTCCATATTTGTGCGCAGGTTGCTTCCCCTTGGGCCATGAGTTCCTCTTCATATTCCTTCATATTCCTCTTCCTGCACAGGTGGGCCAGGTATCTGCGGGGGCAACAGTGTGTAGGCCTGGTGTATCTCATAGGGTATATAAGGCATTTTGGGTGTTGGTCCTTGTGGGGCCCCTGGGTTGGTCGGCCATAGTTATACCTCATCCCTGGTCTGCTCCTACACTATCTTGAAAAATGCCCCCATTTCCCACAGTTCCAACATTGTGAAGTCCCCACCCCCCCGTGGGCCCCAATCCCCCAAAAGCCCCCTCACATTGCCCCTTGAAACCCACCTCTTCTTCGCTGCTGTCCTCCTTTTTGCCACTGTGGGCCGGGGTAAGAAATTATTGCAAGGATAACATGTTTTTATTTCTACAAAAATAGGTGCATCAGCAAAAAACTCTGCTGCCATAGAACGCTGGCTGTTGGGAAAAAGGGTGCAAGCAGAAGCTTAAAAGAGTACACAACGTCATAGGTTACATCATTTGTATAGAGTGGAAACCAGTGTGGCCGGTCGGTGTCACCCTATACTTTATCGGCCTACTCCATAGGGGAAGCCAGGTCATTGGTTACAGCCCAGTCCACCCTTCTTCCATCAAGTCGGGTCTTCTAGGCTCATTGTCTCCAGAGAAACAAGGCCAAAGAAGCAATTAGTTACATTTGCAAACAGTGCTACTCTGTCATTATACAATGCACATGGCATGCTCAAAGACCGTCACAGGGGGAGTCTGGAGGTCACACTGACCTACAAATCCTTTACTCGTCCTGATTGCGTGTCTCAGCTTCCAAGGCTTCCACCTTCACTCTTGGACTATAATTTATCCCTCGCTTTACCGCGCATGACAAATCATGTCATTATGAAATGAAGGTGGGACGATCATGCTCTTAGATCTTTTATGGTGGATTGGTTAATGGTTAATGCTCTGGGGTCAACTGGTATCTTGGAATTCAGGGGTCTTGGGACTAGGGCAGTTGTGGGGGCTATAACTCGTGGTTGGCTGAGGGAGGGTCAGAGGCCGGCTTTGACCTGTGTATGATGACACGTACTCCAAGGCACCCAGTGCTGTCTGGGGGCCTTGCAGGGCACATTCTTTCTAGAACACACATATTGGCAACAATTCTAGAACAAAGAAGAGTTTCTGTCCAAGAGGCATGGGCCTCTCTCATCAGCGCTTAGTCCTATTGAGATCTCCCCTCCAGGCTTGCGGCCTGTGTCTAACACACTAAATACTGCATGGCCGTTCAGGCCCTATGTCTTGACTATGGCTTCTTAATATCTGCAAAATGGCATCTGTTTATATACACGCACTATGTCTAAATGTCGTACAATATTATGATTGTGTGGGGACCTTTAGAACGCCCCACTCTCCCCTTGACTATTATAGTTTTACCAATGGGACTCGCCTCACCCTAAAGCGCCTGGGGGGGGGGGGCATGGTTTTGCTCCTTTCCCAACACCAGCACTGTCACCTTCCAACTAATTGTTATTCATGAAAATTATAATTAGCCACGACCTGCCAACCGAGGCCACACTGTTGCTTGTAGTGTTACTGCAACTGACAATTAAAATAATAAAGTTGCCAAAATACCACAACTTTATAAAACTGGGCTCAGAAATAAGTGCTGGGGTTGGCCCTGGCAATCACCCCCACAAATGAAGCACTGGGTATTAGTAATGAGTTCCCTTATGAGGAGTACTCATGAGACCGGGTAATGCTGTGTCCGCTGACAGAGGTGTCAGAACCAAGAGTTGTCTGTGTGCTGAATGAAAGTTGGGGGGACCAAAAGGTCAATATGACAAATAATGTCCCCACCACTGAGCCATACTAGGATAGCTTCCAGTGGAGGGGAGAGAGATCGCAATTATAAAATAGGTATAGTGCATATGTGGAAAGAACCTAGAATCAAATCCTGTGTGTGTCTTAGTCAACCAGGCTGATTGGAATGTGGGACATATCTGCTTGTTTGGTAGGTTCCAAACACCGAGAGGGGCGTTGTAATTGTAAAGCTCTTAATACCCAGAGGTTTCTAAGCGCGGACCCAGGAATCGAACCTGTGTTGCTCAGCGACATCTTGCTTCTAAGGCGAGCACGTTGCCACTAAGCTATCCTCCCGAGACCCGAGAAAGGAGTACACCGTCTGGCCGTACGTAGCACAGCTGTTCTACCTAAACCACTGGACCACCAACTCCCCCTCTCAGCTGCTCCCACACCAGGGCTTCTCTTTTCCCCGGCACCCCTTCCTTCCTTTGCCTGAGCATCTCACCTACAGTGGCAGAGTGTCCCACCCCCCCTCCTTGTCCCATGGGGTGTTCTCCTACTGATCATGTCCCCGTCCTTATTACTCAATCACGTTTATTAAAAAAAAAAGAGGCTTACTACACTCTGATCATGGGGGGCTTAACTGTATTTCCTACCAACAAGTTCAATAAACACAACTACAGGGGGATTGGCACGTTTCGAGCTTTCCTCTCTATTCATGGCACACGTTGCATAACTTACAATTTTCCAGTGTCATAATATGTTCCAGTATTTTCCGGTCACAACAGCACTTTCAATAAAGATGTTTGAGTAGCATGTTTACTTAAAAGGGTAAAATATGCAAGCTCTGTGGAATGTGCGGTCTTGTTCTTCAATCCAAGAATGATGTTTCAATGGAAAGTTCTTTTAGACTTTATGAATCAAGCAGAATGAGTGATCCTATTATTTCCGAAGAGTTTGCATTGTTTATCATGAAGTACTTTAAAGTCACGTGATTTAACCAAAGAACCTTCCATTTTGTGAGATATAAGTATTGGGACATTAAGGCGCCCCTGATATTTTTAACCTGTGTCCTCGTTCGGTGAAGTAACTCCCAGCTTCCTGCAGGTGCACAGAGGAAAAACTGAAAAATATTGAGGCTCAGTTTGCAAGACTCCGGTGTTTGCATGGATGGGGGCGCACACGTATGCACGTTGGTGCCCTCACTCCTATCCATGCAATCATTGTGCACAAGTAGATCCGGCAGAGCAGGGTTTTCGTGTTATATTTACAACACTTCTCCCTTGGTTTTAGTCCTGACCAACGTACATGTTTTGAATCCTCACCAGAGAGAGGAATCACATTGGTTCTTCTCAATAAGGCTACCCACTTTATTAAGCGTAACTGTCGCACTATCCTCCTAAGAGTTAGAGACTTATTGATGGCCAAACGGCTTTCCTGTGTTGGCCAAGGCCCTAAATGCTTCTGTAGTGATTGTGTTACTATGACCTTCAATCATCCTGCAAAGGTGTTTGGTCTCCTCTGGCCGACCTCACAGGGGAATGCTGTACATTTTCCCCTTTGGGTTTCTTTTATAAACCAAGGGAAACTGCCTTGTCTGACTTATCACTCGGTTTCTGCTCATTCCTAATTGCCCCCACCCGTCCCTGTGGCCGGAAGCTTCTAATTCTTGCAGGGGGCCGGGAATTGGTTCCCTGTTGGGGCCGCTTTTGAATCTCAATCTGCCATTGCTGTTTTTCATGTCTGGAATCCGTGGAAGGGGTCGATTGACCTATCAAGATGGGAGGCACACCGTGGGCAGGATCGCTGAGAGTGCCAGTGGATTGCACCCGAGTGTGGTGCCTCACATTCACTTTGCTGATCCTTCATTTTCATGTATGGAAGAGGGTGATATAGAAGCTCAGAAACCTAGGTTTGATAGTGTGGGGAGGGGCCTGCCTACTCAGACCCGTGGTCGAGCTCTGCCCATTCCTCAGCATCCTTCTGTGGAATGTGGCAGCATTAAAATCTAAGTTTATGTCCCCGGAAAGGGTTTGGTTTATTAAGGACTTTCAGAACTTACTCTTTCAGGAAACTTGGGCATTGGAACCAACTCATATACCATCTCTTCTTCACGACAGCGGCCAAAAAGAGCTCTAGGGGATGTCCTTCTGGAGGGCTCTTGATTTTCATCTCAGTTAATTTGCACTGGGAGGCTAAACTTTCCATTAAATCTAACTAGAATCCGCAACTTCTGCTGCTGAAGAGGGGTGGGCTGGACTGGGCGCCTTGGGTTAATTAACTATTATAACAATCTAGATGGAGGCAGCTCCATGGACTTGCTAAAGACCCTCTAGGAGATATTGATGGCGGAACCCTATGGTGCCGCTTTGAGCTTCCCTATTATTGTCAGAGGGCATTTTAATACCCACCAAGGGTCTGGGGAAGAGTTGCTCCTTACTTTGTAAGAAGAAGCTGCCTTCTCTGTCTCACAGCCAGTCTTGGCAGATGCAACTACATCTGACAAGGCTTACTTCTATGGGGGCTACTAATGGAAACAGGCTACAGAGCAGTCAATGGGCGCTATGGCTCTGGTACAGATGATAATTATACCTTTGAAAATGGACGGATTCAAAGCATTATCGATTATGTGCTAGTCTCTATGAGATGATGGAGATTTATTTTGGCCTTTCAAGTACTAAGGAGGCTGGAATGTGACGATTGCCATCTATTACCTACCTGGGCTACGGACTATAATATGGCTAGGACTTTTCGACACACGCTACATCCCTAATTAGAGGCTCACAGAAGAGAATGCTCTGTTGGATTGTTGGCAACAGTGGTGTACGTAACAATAAGGTGGTAAAGGCCTCACCTCCCAAACTACCGATTTGTCTGAATCCAGAGTCGGACTCATCGGCCGTTTTAGATGATTGTGAATAAGTTTCGATGATCTGCAATCATATTTTTAGATCTGCTCTGTCTGAGGGAAGTACCACTGTAAACTGAAGAACAAACCTCTCTTAGAGGCGATTAAGCACCCAGGTGGTGGCACTGGATGAAATTTGAATGAGGCACCTTGAATTTAAAATGGCACTGTCCACCAGGAGAATGGACCTTGCCAATAAACACTGGGACACTCTATGTGAAGATGCCGCTCTTTCGGACTCCAGATCCTTTTGGAATATTGTGTCTGTTAATAGCACAAGCTTATACATTGGGTCTGAGCGCTCCTTTGTGGTGCATATCTCAGAGGAGGTTTGGATTGACCACTTCAAGATTTTATATAATTCCAGTGATACCTCCATTGTTGGGGGCTCTACTTCCCACAATGAGAATGAGGGAGTTAATCTCTCTCCTTCCTCAATGGAAGATCTGGTAATCATTTTAAGTAGTGTGACGATTCACTACATGGCCTCACTTCTACCCGACGGGGAGCCCTTTTTCATGAGGCCTTGGAAGTGAGGCTGCTACCCGATAGTACCCCTAAGAGTGTTATAATGCGGGAGGATTCCCTGGCGAGGGACTCCCCCTTTAGGGAGAAGGATGACCATCTGGGGTATAGCCCTTATTGAGAATATCACACCCCCACATACCCTATCCCCTTCTTCTGCTCCTATCCACTTTGTAGACAGTAGGCCTATGTAATTTTGTAAAGTAGACTACCTCTAGGTCCTGGAAAGTACTGGGATGAAGAAGAACATCAGAAATATAGGTAATCCAAGTACTGGGACGAGGAGGGACGCAGGAACAATGAAGAGAAAAACCAAGTAGGAACTGCAGCGGTATAGACGTCCGCAGAGGCGTGTTTCTTTTTATGCCATGAAAACCAAAGAAGGACTGCCTGCCGGAGAAACACAGCAAACAAGGACGAGAGACTGCGAAGCCTGGGAAGCATGAAGGAGATGCAGAGAAGGCCAGGATGAAGCCGAGAGCAGTCTGCTCCCAGTGTCAAGAGGCGGTAACAGGAGGCTGGCAGAGGGTGAAGTGAACGCAAGAGGCAGTGTCCATACCGCCACTCCAAGGGTTGGGAAGGAGATCCACGAGGTGGAGGTACCGAGACATGGAGTGCCCTCGAAGCAGACACAGTGTATGAGAGAGAACCCAGGAAGAACCGGTTGCGCATCCCAGGAACAGGCAAGGTAGCAGGAGAGAGAGACACCGGGAATGGTAAGGGCTGGAAGGTACGGGATGCAAAATCCTGGTACCGCGATAATGAGCAGGACTACCCCCTCATGGCAGTAGTTGGCAAGCAAGGCAGCCAAGAGCACCTAAAGAGAAGGAGAGAGAAACCGGAGTCGGGGGCCAAAACCAAGAGAGTGATATGAGTCATCTTTCTCGTGGCAGTCCTTGTCAGGGAAGTGAGGAAGTGAACCAAGTTGGCCAAACCAAAGAAGAAGAGAACCAAGGTCAGGGACCAAAACAAAGGGAGCAACATAAGTCATCTTCCTCGTGGCACTACTTGGCAGGGAAGTGAACAAAGTGGGCTAAACCAAAGAAGAAGGGAGTAGCCAGGGTTGCATACCCTCATAACACTCAAGAGTTGGGTGTTGTAAGTGTGAAACCTAAATGAGTAGAACATCAGGAGAAGGAATTCATTCCCCTGGTTGTAAGAGATTGTTTTACAATTACAAGGATAAGGGAGTCTCTCTCCTGGTAATTTGGGTGAGATTAAAGGTCCAAAAGGCATGGGAGAGGGAGTAGTTCCCTTGAGTCTTTTTAAGACTGAGTCCAAACACCAGGAGAAGGGATGCATTCTCCTGGCCTACCGAGAAAGTGAATATTGTTTGGAACTTTGTGTTGAGACTGAGATCAAACACATTCTCCTGGCCCACAAAGCAAATATTATTTGGAAATTTGTGACCTGGGGAAGGGAGTCTGTTTGAAACTGAACGCCAGGAGAAGGGAGGCATTCTAATGGTGCAGCAAGGAAACTTTGTGTTGGATTTTTACCGTAACTCAGGAGAAGGGAAGAATTCTCCTGGGACCAGAACAGTACAGCTTTATTCCTTAGTATGTAGTAAAAGGGACAGAAGTAGGGTTTTCTCGACACAGGACAGTGGAAATGTTAACTTTAACAGACATCCTGGCAGTCACCTTCGATTTTTTGTGAGGCAGGGAAACCCATTTTAGGATTAGGGAAAGATAGGTTTTTTCTTTCTCTATTACTTAATAAAATCCTATAGCCCCAAATGTGCCACATTTATGTCAGAGTCCTTCTTCTACACCCTTAAACTGGGCATAAACCTAGTAAGGCTCCCGGCCTTCATAGGGGGTCATTACGACCCAGGCGTTAAGGGGTTAACAGCGCCGTTAAAGGTTGCGGCGCCGTTAACCCCTTAAAGCCTTACTACGAGGTCCCTTTGCAGCTCCCGACCTTAACGGCTGGTCTGGACCAGCCGTTAAGGTAGGGACCCGCAAAGGGACCTTGAAGCTAATTACGGTTCCGCAATTTGCGGTACCGTAATTACTGCCTTCCCCATTCCCATTGAGCCCTATGGGGCAAAAATGGGAATGGGGAAGGGCCAATGGTAAATGGGGAATTACCGCCCTGCCAACCTTGGAATGGGGTGGTAATTCCCCATTTCACTATGGCGGAATCGGTAAGTTACCGGCGTTAACCATGGCACTAATAGTGCCATGGTTAACGCCGGTCTCGTAATGAGGGCCATAGTATCCCAATTGATTTATTCCACTCCTCTTGTGATCTATGAGGTCCATTTTTATTACGGTTTTCAATCCAATTCTGTCCAAGTTTATTATTTCATCTAGTTGGAAAATGGGGCTGATTGTTCCAATCTTTAAAAAGGGTTACACATCCTCTCCATCCTCCTATCGTCCTGTGAATCTGCTGAATACAATTGCAAAGGTTTTTTCAGACCTTATCTTGAAACGCTTGGAGGAATGGGTTGGGGACAATAATATTTTGTGCGACACACAGCTGGCTTTCAGGAGGGGCACAGGAACTTCTCACCAGCGTCTTAATCTATATTTGATTTTGGTTAAATATGCATCCGTTTTGAAGTCACCCGTCTATCGGGCATTTATGCACCTTTTTTTTTTGCTTTTGACCACGTAGATAGGAAACTTCTCTGGGTAACACTTAATCAGATGGGGGTGCCTAAACCCTTCATTCGCATGCTGGAAGCCTTGCACAATAACTCAGGGGTATTTGTCTGGTATAGACCTGATGGTAAAATGAGTACGTCAATAAGGGTCAACAAGGGGGTCCATCAGGGCTGCGTTTTTGGCCCCTATCACTTTGAACCTTTTTGAGAACTCGTTGGCCTCTCACTTGGCATCCTTGGAATCAGATATTCTTCACTGTGGGGCCAGGAGACAGCCAGCTCTCAGCTCTCCCGATGATGCTGTTCTTTTAGCCAGAAAACCGAAATATGTACAGGTTTTAGTTGAAGGCTGTTCTGTATATATGAAGGCAAGATGCCTAAGGGTTAATTTGGCTAAGTATTTTGTGATAACTGTTTCTCGAACTACGGTTAAGACCCCTCGTATTGTGTTTATGGCCAGATCCTGTCCTGTTGCTCTGCATTTGACTATCTAGATCTTTGATTCAACCGCAAGCTGACCCGGGATGGCCATTTTACCAAAAAAAAACTCAAAATGCAACACGTAGTGGTAGGCATTTTTAGATTTGCTAAAATCCTCATTCATAGTTCAGTGCAACATATATTCACAATGTATAAAGGGAAAGCAATTGCAGTGGACTCCTATGGGTGTGAAATCTGAGGGTATGAGAAGTCTCTGCGGGCTCGTCTCCAGAAAGTGGAGAATCATTTTTTGTCACGCATATTAATGGTTCCCTCCTCAACCCTAGTCTGCTCAATGCACGCAGAAGCAGCTACTACATATCTAATGCACATGATCTTCCTTAGACCTTTGTTAGCCTGGAAGGCCTTATGGGAAGGCAAACAATGTTCCCTTCCCAGAGAGTTAATAGGGAATTTCCTCTCTCTAGATGGGTCTAGAAATTGGGTCGGCTTTCACATACAAAGCTCTTATTAAATAAGCTTGGTTTGGCCTCTCTTTTTGAGAATCCTGAAAGGGTAAGAAGCATTACTAAATAAGAGCTGAAGACTATGAACTCAGTGGCATCTTTTAAAGAAGAGGATATGCTTCTGAAAGCTCAGGTAAGAGCCTGTGTCCCGCTATCCCGGTGGGTGGGGAGCCTGCAGCTTATATTTTACAACATAGATTTCTTGCCACAAGAGCAAGATTGAACAAGTTTCCCATGTGAGCTGCCACCTGTACGTTTAAAAAAAAATGTATTGATATAGTTGAAAAACAACTTTTCAATATTTTTAGTTACAAAATATAAAAATTGTCCAAATTGCATACAATTGTATTAAATGTGGCAGTTCATATTTCATGATATAGACATGATATGTACAATATAAAAATGAAATTAAGTATCACATACCATAAAACAAAACATCACCATCATCGCTAATAAAATGATATTAAATAAAGAAAGAAATAAAGAAAGCTGAAACATAATCATCGTTTACAATGCCAACAAAACAATCAAGCAGTCAGAAGAACTTAGAAGGAAGATTGTTAGCATTGTTATCATTGTTAGGCACATTTGTTCATTTATCTGAACTAGTGTTTTCTAGATCAAGTGCTGTTAAGTAATTTACAATTGCTATTCTGATTTTATTCAAATTATTATGCCACCTGTAAGTGATCGCAGGATCCTCTTGATGCTCTTAATACTGTTTATGTGGGGAAGTGAAGTCTCTTACACATCTTGTCCTATTTTGTCATTTGTATAATGATTTTAAGAAAATGTCTCTTGTAGGCGTAGTAAGGGACTCTGGGCTGAGACAGCAGCCTCTGGCTATGTTATTTTTATTATCATCATCTAATTTGTCAGTCAATTTTCTCCTACCTAGTTTTCTGAAGAAAGTATAGGCAAGAAGATGAAAACTATTGGAGGGTAAGGGTTGAGCCAGAAAGGTTTTCTCCTCTGTGGGGGCATATCCTTGGAGGTTCCCTCTTCTTATCTCTTTTTTATTAATCATAGATGTGGTTTTAATGATTGTAAATGATTGTTTTCACTGTTTTTATTGTGTTTTATAGATTGCAATCTGAAATAAAATTTAAATTGTGATTGAGATGGTTATATTTACACACTTTTCAATTGCCATGATCCCACATCCCTAACTATGCTGGTTGGCTAGAGCTGATGAGAGTTGTAAGTACACTGAGTCCATTGCTCAAATGAGATGCATACAAGCTGTTCCTCTTCAATACACATTACATAGGTTTTCTTTTCTCAATGTGTTGTATACACAAATGTATATGTTTCTGTATTTATACTGCAGAAACATAGATTGTACTCAACAGTTTAGTGCTGTGCACAAGAGCATACAATGATTACAAGGAGTCAAATTCCACCCACTGATTTATTTGTTCTAGAAATGCAAGAAACTAACAGGGTAATTCATAGAATTCAGCGCACAAGTAGCGCACGCGGCTGGCGCACAGCGTGCGCGTGCGATAGTCTGCGCCAGCCGCGTGCGCCAAAACCGAATCCGGCGCACAGCGTATTCATGGATTTTAGCTTCCCCAGGCAGCCGTGGCGCACAGTGGCGCAGCGACTCGCTGCAGCGCCAGTTACGCCCCCAGGAACGCCCCTTGCGCTGGGAAATCTCATAAAAATCACAAACCAGCGCAAGGGGCTGCGCTAACCCTGGACCATCACGGCAAGCGGCCCATGCGATTTACAAGGGTGCGCGGGAAGTTTCACACGTCAAATCCCAGGCTACGGCCATTTCAGGGGTGCGCGGGAAGTTTCACACGCGAAAAGCTAGGCTACGGGAATACCAGGGGTGCGCGGGAAGTCCCACACGCGAAAAGCCAGGGTACGTGTATTTCAGGGGTGCGCGGGAATTTCCACACGCGAATAGCCTGGCCGCGTGTATTTCAGGGGTGCGCGGGAAGTCCCACACGCGATTACAGCAGGGTACGTGTATTTCAGGGGTGCGCGGGAATTTCCACACGCGAATAGCCTGGGCGCGTGTATTTCAGGGGTGCGCGGGAATTTCCACACGCGAATAGCCTGGGCGCGTGTATTTCAGGGGTGCGCGGGAATTATCACACGCGAATAGCCTGGGCGCGTGTATTCCAGGGGTGCGCGGGAATTTCCACACGCGAATAGGCTGGGCGCGTGTATTACAGGGGTGCGCGGGAAGTCCCACACGCGATTACAGCAGGGTACGTGTATTTCAGGGGTGCGCGGGAATTTCCACACGCGAATAGCCTGGGCGCGTGTATTTCAGGGGTGCGCGGGAATTTCCACACGCGAATAGCCTGGGCGCGTGTATTTCAGGGGTGCGCGGGAATTATCACACGCGATTTGGCTTGGTACGTGTATTACAGGGGTGCGTGCGAAGTTACACACGCGATTAGGCTGGGTGGGTCCTGTCACCCTCGACGGCCCCTGCAGGCAGCCCACAAAACAGGGGACTACCCTGCACACCTGCTCATGTCTCCCACCACCCCCACCCCCCCAGTCACCAGGGGTACCCTCCACCAGGCCCCCACTCATGTCTCCCACCACCCCCACCCCCCCAGTCACCAGGGGCACCCTCCACCAGGCCCCCAACCATGTCTCCAACCACCCCCACCCCCCACCATCCAGGGGCACCCTCCACCAGGCCCCCAACCATGTCTCCCACCACCCCCACCCCCAGTCACCAGGGGCACCCTCCACCAGGCCCCCACTCATGTCACCCACCACCCCCACCCCCCCAGTCACCAGGGGCACCCTCCACCAGGCCCCCACTCATGTCTCCCACCACCCCCACCCCCCCGCCACCAGGGGCACCCTCCACCAGGCCCCCACTCATGTCACCCACCACCCCCACCCCCTCAGTCACCAGGGGCACCCTCCACCAGGCCCCCAACCATGTCTCCCACCACCCCCACCCCCCACCCCCCACCATCCAGGGGCACCCTCCACCAGGCCCCCAACCATGTCTCCCACCACCCCCACCCCCCCAGTCACCAGGGGCACCCTCCACCAGGCCCCCACTCATGTCACCCACCACCCCCACCCCCCCAGTCACCAGGGGCACCCTCCACCAGGCCCCCACTCATGTCACCCACCACCCCCACCCCCCCAGTCACCAGGGGCACCCTCCACCAGGCCCCCACTCATGTCACCCACCACCCCCACCCCCCCAGTCACCAGGGGCACCCTCCACCAGGCCCCCACTCATGTCTCCCACCACCCCCACCCCCCACCATCCAGGGGCAGCCTCCACCAGGCCCCCAACCATGTCTCCCACCACCCCCACCCCCCCAGTCACCAGGGGCACCCTCCACCAGGCCCCCACTCATGTCACCCACCACCCCCACCCCCCCAGTCACCAGGGGCACCCTCCACCAGGCCCCCACTCATGTCACCCACCACCCCCACCCCCCCAGTCACCAGGGGCACCCTCCACCAGGCCCCCACTCATGTCACCCACCACCCCCACCCCCCCAGTCACCAGGGGCACCCTCCACCAGGCCCCCACTCATGTCTCCCACCACCCCCACCCCCCACCATCCAGGGGCAGCCTCCACCAGGCCCCCACCCATGTCTCCCACCACCCCCACCCCCCAGCAGTGCAGGGGCACCCTCCACCAGGCCCCCACTCATGTCACCCACCACCCCCACCCCCCCAGTCACCAGGGGCACCCTCCACCAGGCCCCCACTCATGTCACCCACCACCCCCACCCCCCCAGTCACCAGGGGCACCCTCCACCAGGCCCCCACTCATGTCTCCCACCACCCCCACCCCCCACCATCCAGGGGCACCCTCCACCAGGCCCCCAACCATGTCTCCCACCACCCCCACCCCCCAGTCACCAGGGGCACCCTCCACCAGGCCCCCACTCATGTCACCCACCACCCCCACCCCCCCAGTCACCAGGGGCACCCTCCACCAGGCCCCCACTCATGTCTCCCACCACCCCCACCCCCCCGCCACCAGGGGCACCCTCCACCAGGCCCCCACTCATGTCACCCACCACCCCCACCCCCCCAGTCACCAGGGGCACCCTCCACCAGGCCCCCAACCATGTCTCCCACCACCCCCACCCCCCACCATCCAGGGGCACCCTCCACCAGGCCCCCAACCATGTCTCCCACCACCCCCACCCCCCCAGTCACCAGGGGCACCCTCCACCAGGCCCCCACTCATGTCACCCACCACCCCCACCCCCCCAGTCACCAGGGGCACCCTCCACCAGGCCCCCACTCATGTCACCCACCACCCCCACCCCCCCAGTCACCAGGGGCACCCTCCACCAGGCCCCCACTCATGTCACCCACCACCCCCACCCCCCCAGTCACCAGGGGCACCCTCCACCAGGCCCCCACTCATGTCTCCCACCACCCCCACCCCCCACCATCCAGGGGCAGCCTCCACCAGGCCCCCAACCATGTCTCCCACCACCCCCACCCCCCCAGTCACCAGGGGCACCCTCCACCAGGCCCCCACTCATGTCACCCACCACCCCCACCCCCCCAGTCACCAGGGGCACCCTCCACCAGGCCCCCACTCATGTCACCCACCACCCCCACCCCCCCAGTCACCAGGGGCACCCTCCACCAGGCCCCCACTCATGTCACCCACCACCCCCACCCCCCCAGTCACCAGGGGCACCCTCCACCAGGCCCCCACTCATGTCTCCCACCACCCCCACCCCCCACCATCCAGGGGCAGCCTCCACCAGGCCCCCACCCATGTCTCCCACCACCCCCACCTCCCAGCAGTGCAGGGGCACCCTCCACCAGGCCCCCACTCATGTCACCCACCACCCCCACCCCCCCAGTCACCAGGGGCACCCTCCACCAGGCCCCCACTCATGTCACCCACCACCCCCACCCCCCCAGTCACCAGGGGCACCCTCCACCAGGCCCCCACTCATGTCTCCCACCACCCCCACCCCCCACCATCCAGGGGCACCCTCCACCAGGCCCCCAACCATGTCTCCCACCACCCCCACCCCCCAGTCACCAGGGGCACCCTCCACCAGGCCCCCACTCATGTCACCCACCACCCCCACCCCCCCAGTCACCAGGGGCACCCTCCACCAGGCCCCCACTCATGTCTCCCACCACCCCCACCCCCCCGCCACCAGGGGCACCCTCCACCAGGCCCCCACTCATGTCACCCACCACCCCCACCCCCCCAGTCACCAGGGGCACCCTCCACCAGGCCCCCAACCATGTCTCCCACCACCCCCACCCCCCACCATCCAGGGGCACCCTCCACCAGGCCCCCAACCATGTCTCCCACCACCCCCATCCCCCCAGTCACCAGGGGCACCCTCCACCAGGCCCCCACTCATGTCACCCACCACCCCCACCCCCCCAGTCACCAGGGGCACCCTCCACCAGGCCCCCACTCATGTCACCCACCACCCCCACCCCCCCAGTCACCAGGGGCACCCTCCACCAGGCCCCCACTCATGTCACCCACCACCCCCACCCCCCCAGTCACCAGGGGCACCCTCCACCAGGCCCCCACTCATGTCTCCCACCACCCCCACCCCCCACCATCCAGGGGCAGCCTCCACCAGGCCCCCAACCATGTCTCCCACCACCCCCACCCCCCCAGTCACCAGGGGCACCCTCCACCAGGCCCCCACTCATGTCACCCACCACCCCCACCCCCCCAGTCACCAGGGGCACCCTCCACCAGGCCCCCACTCATGTCACCCACCACCCCCACCCCCCCAGTCACCAGGGGCACCCTCCACCAGGCCCCCACTCATGTCACCCACCACCCCCACCCCCCCAGTCACCAGGGGCACCCTCCACCAGGCCCCCACTCATGTCTCCCACCACCCCCACCCCCCAGCACTGTGGGGAACCTGCCAGCAGGCCCCCACACATGTCCCCCTGGCCCCAGGTCCTGACGATACACAATCATGGCAGTAATGGCCAGCATACCCAGCACAAACACCCAGGCAAGGATTGCATCCACCCACATAGTGAATGCAATCACATGACACAACCCCAATGCCAAGTATGCAAAAGAACACATGTCTGTCACACACACATACACAATGGGTGCAAGTGAATGTCAAAACCCATATCATGACATGTAACAAACCAATGAGAAAATAACACAAGTGTAAGAAAATATAAAAAATGTATTAAATACCAAAAATAAGTGAACTTTTCAAACATACAACGATGTGGCTAAGTAAATAAATGGTCCATGTCCGAGAACAAAAGTGATAAACAAAAAAACAAAGGAATAAAAAATTTAAATGATTTTGTCCAAAGCAATATCATGTCATAGGAAATTAATGAAAAACCATTACGTCATGGTGAAAACAATAAGAAATTAAAAAAATGTATCTCCCAAAAAAACAAACTATATACAGGAATGTTCCAGGGTCCATGAGCCCAACACCAAAAATGAAACCTACCACTAACTAATGAAAAATATATGTACAAAAAAGTGGCCATTGTCCGAGCGGTCCAAAATAATAAAAATAAATAAAGGAAACCTAGCACTAACTAACTAAATAACTATATACAAAGGCAGCGGGCAAGTCCTGCGGCTCACTTGGTGATGTTGCTGGCCAGGGCATCATCGAACTCCATGTCGATGTCCTGGAGGCGGGACTCTGTCCTGGCCCCGAGGTCTCGCAGGGACAACCCCATGTCCACCTCAAACTCCCTGCGAGCTTCCTCGAGGCACTCAGCCCGCCTCAATGCCCGACGCATGGAGAACTCCGCCCTGACCATGGCGAGCCGCTCCTCTTCCGCCCGCTGCCGCTCCGCACCTATCCGCTGGCCAAACTCCTCCCACACGGAACACACCACCATCCCAGGGTTGCCCTGCCCTCCGGCCGATGCCTGCCCCTCTGATCTTGATGGCCCCGAGCCATGATGCCTCCCACGTCGAGCCCGCTGCTGCCTCCGACGCCACTGCCTCTGCCAGCACGACGGCATCCAGGCTGATGGTAACCACCGACGCCGTCGTGCACGTGCCCTGCCCGATGATGCCGTCACATCTTCCATCTGCTGGGGTCCACTTGCTGTGTTGTCCACCCCTGCTGGACCTCCGACTCCCAACTGTGGCAGGGATGGGATCCCCACCGAGCTGGCTGCATTGGTCGGGGCAGGTCCACAGGGGGCCCTGGTGGCATCTGGGCCGGAAGACGGCAAGGAGAACGACCGGTGGATAGCCTGCACAGAGGAGGAGAGGGCCGTCAGATTGGCCAACACATGCAGGAAACCCCCGAACATGGCCGATCCCAATTGGGCCACGTCGGCACGGTGCACTTCGTGATGACGTGCGTGCTCCTCCCCGGAAGCACGCACGTCATCACGAATCACAGCCGTGCGCATCGCGACCCCAATCAGGACCTTCTCCACGCGGCCAGGGGTTACCACGTCCGCAGGTGGAGGGGAGTCAGGTGACATGGACATCCCCTCTACCTGCGGACGGGCCTGGGACGGGGCATCCCTGCTGGTGCATGGTGGTGCACTCACAGGGTCAGGGACAGTGACATGCACAGGCCCCTCCACGGTGACCTGTGCTGCCTCCTGCCCCTGGCCCTGGACTGCACCACTTGCACCAGCAGGGATGCTCCCACCAGGCCCCATGTGTGCACCAGTGTCGGCCTCCTCCTCCTCTGTGCAAACCACCAACCTGGATGGCTCCTCACCGTCTCCCGCCGTAGCAGGCCCCTGTGGGGGCTCACCCACCCCTTCCGCTGCAGCCGTGGGGGCATCCCCGCCGCCTTGCTCCACAGCGCCGTCTCCGCCCTCTTCTTCACTAGCCGCTGCGTAGAGGGAGACAAAGGACACAAGCATCAGGCTACTGTACAATGGTCCCCTAGACAGGAAGCAATAGCAGATGAGCACCACTGTCAAAGTACACTTCCATCATGTCCCTCCACAACACATGGGTCAGTCCAGGCAAAACACACACAGTAACAGGCATGGTGCATGCCATGGACATTTCCATGCATGTCCAATGGACTCTAGAAACATTCAATGATATGTAACTCACATGCATCATGGCTCATGCATATCACATGCACACACTTCACCTCAGTCACATCCATCTGGCCCCAAACACACCGAACACAGGCGAAACAAGGGTAAGTTGGGTGCGTCACTGAATCTGTGCATTGTCACACACATGTGTCATGCATCCATGGCATGCACAAGTCACAGACACGCAGGTCAGGCACACAGACATGGCTACCATATATGTACCTGGCATCAGCACCCATCCTTCACCCCCATCCATGTCCAGGTACAGAGACTGGCATGCTCTCATGTCCAAAATCTGCATAGGGCTCCCCATGCTGCATTTCAACACATGCAACAACCATGTGGGTCACACATCACTGGTCGCACATGCATTACCATGATGTCCCTGCACACATACATGCATACATGGCCCATGGCACACATACAGGCAAGTATCATAGAACCAGCACACCGCAACATGCCCTGTCTCACACAGTAATGCTTGGACACATACCGCTCAACTCCAGACGGGCCTCCCTCTCAAGGACCTGGGCGTGGAGCGCTGGGCGTACGCGTTCCAGGACCCTCTTCTGGATGGAACTCATGCGGCCCCGGCCCCCCTCCACGAGCCGCCGGGCCTTCACAAGGGTGCTGGACCTCAAGTCCTCCCAGCGCTTCTTGATCTTCTGGACGTTGCGGGTTGCCACCCCCTCCGCGTTGATGGCAACCACACAGTCGGCCCAGATCCTCTCCCGTCCTTCCTTGCTGGCGCGGGACGATCCAAAGAGGGCATCATACTGCCCCAGGACATGCTCCACCAGGACACCAACTTCGGTGGCAGTGAAGCTGGTGCCCCTCTGCCCCTCTGGCCTGGGGTTGCCACTGGTGCCAGATGTGGAAGTGCCCGACATGGCAACCCCAGAGGCAGGTGTGGGTGGGCAACTGGGTCCTGGGGCTGGGCTGTGGAGCGATGGAATCCCAGTTGGGAGTCTTCAGTTCCAGCAGGGGTGGACACAGCAACTGGACCCCTGCAGATGGCTGATGTGCAGGCACCAAATGGCAGGGCACGGTGGCAGCAGGCAGGCAGGCAGGCAGCAGCAGATAGCACGTGGGAGGCTGCTCGGGGCACTGGGGGGCAGTAACTCGGCCTTCTGGGCAGGAGCGTGGTGTTCTGTGTGTTTTCGGGTGGCCAGCTTGATACAGAGTGATTTGGCACGTGAAAATCCTGCACGTCAGCGTGAAATCCGAGGAAAGGCCCTTAGCGCGTAAGTGCATCAGCACGCATACGCGATTCTATTGGACCAGAGTCCCTCAGCGCGTAAGCGCGTCTGACGTGACCCGCACGGGCGTTCCCCACTCAGCACGTGATGACGGAACACACGTGGAAATACTGCACGTCAGAGTGTCATCGCGTGATTGGCCTATGTACGTGTATTTCATTGCGTGTAATTGGACAAAAGTGCGCGTACACGCGATCGGCCTATGTACGTGTATTTCAGGGGTTCGCGGGCACTTACACACGCAAGTACGTCAGCGCACCTGTATGGCTGCTGCGTGGGAATTTCCACACGCTATTGGAGTGGGAACTAGATTCCAGGGGTGCGCGGGTCACACGCTCGCCTAGAACACGCGCAAAGCATTAATTTGCGCACTTTTCAAATAACAAGCCAGATGCCAGGATGAACATACCGTTCCTAGCAGCAGTGGCAGTGGGCTACCAAAGGAGGAGGAGGAGGAGAGTCAGGGCCAGAATATTCACACCCAGAACCAGCCTTTTCGGGATGCCTGATAACCAGGTGTATGGAAGGTACAGGTTTCCACCACACATAATACTGGACCTGGTGAGTGAGTGGGAGGATGACCTCACATCACCCACCCTGTGCTCTCAAGCACTCAGCCCCCTGGAGAAGGTCCTCAATGTACTGCACTTCTTAGCCACTGGATCATTTCAGCGGACAAGTGCCATAGTGGGTGGGGTGTCACAGGCCACCCAGTCACGCTGCCTACACCAGGTCTTGGACATCATCACTGCACGCCCATCAGTCCGCAGGCACATATACCTTCCCAGAACACCTGCTGAAAGGCATGCTGCCGCCCTGGATTTTTACGGAGTGGCACAATTCCCCAAAGTGCTAGGTGCCATCGACTGCACCCATGTGGCTCTACGTCCCCCCAGGGCATCAGAGCACATCTATAGGAACCGCAAGCACTGGCATTCCATCAACGTGCAGGTAGTATGTAATGCCAAGGGAATCATCACCTCAGTATATGCCAACTATCCCGGGTCCACCCACGACAGCTTCATTTACCGAATGTCCACCCTATGCCGGGACATAGATGCTGGGCGGCATGGCGATACATGGCTTCTCGGTGAGTATGTATGCCACTGCACATGCATGCATGTTGGATACTGAGCAAGGTCACAACCCCACCAATGATACCAATCACCACCTCCACAGGGGACAGTGCCTACCCTCTCAGCCCCCACATGATGACGCCAATTCGGAACCCCACCACGCCACCCGAGGTAAGATATAACACAGCCCACATTACAACCCGGGGCATAGTGGAGCGCACATTCGGAGTGCTAAAGTCACGCTTTCGCTCCCTTGACCGTTCTGGCGGGCAGCTGTTATACGCTCCCCCAGTAGTGTGCAGGATCATAGTGGCAGCATGTGTCCTGCACAACGTTGCAACACGCCGGGGCCTGCCCGTGGACATGGTGGTGGCCCCACATCCCCAACCACATGCACAGCCGCTTCGCATGGGAGGGGAAAGGGCACGAGGGGAGGCAGCCCGTACACAGCTATTGGCTAATTACTTCACATAGTATTCACTCCCCTGTGGAGTGCACACTGGCCTGGCACATTCCATCTGACAATCAATGATGACTCAACCTGACACTGATCCTGAATGTCTGGAGATTCAACCGTGAAAAGCATATCAGCCTGAGATTGTTCACCTGGAAGTGTTACAATGTGTGCATCCCTACCCACACACAACACCAATGCAGTTTTGTGAAGGAACACATTCAAGCAGCCAAAATTAATACCCACTTGCTAAATGCAACAAGAGGACAGTGCCATGTCACCCAACCCATCCGCAGCACCGCCACACAACACACCGTGCCATGTCATGCTATGTGCAGGTAAACAAAGTTATCCCCACAACGTGACATGTGTTGCGATGTACAGTGTCCCCAATTGAAACTTCCTATACCTGAAATGCTCACTGTAATGCAGGACAAACAACATACTTGAGCACGTACTACCATAAACATGACTTCAGTAATGTAATAAATCAGTTGTCTCACCACCTGGATATGCCTGCACTCCCACCACTTCCAACTGAACAGTGTTGGTGCCATGTAGAGTTGTAGGTGCACTGCTGCCAACAAGGACCCCATCTCCAGACTAGAGGGCCTTGTGTAGACATGAGGAAGGGACCTGCAAATTGGGAGGCAGACACAGATGATGAGTTACACATCAATGCAACATGCAGTGTACAACACAACAGCAATATGCACTAGGAATGTATACACAGTATTGACTAGACTACCCACACATGTAGTGGGAGTCCAATGTCACCATGTACTTCAATGTCACTTGGGCACACCCTTTGCAAGCCCATGGAAACGGGAAGCTGGAGGGGTGTGTGTGACTCAAACCCAGGCATCTGAACCTAATACATGACAAGCCTGCATGTGCCCAGCCACAATGCAGCGTATGCCCACAGGAACCACGGAAGCCAACAATGTGTCCCCGAAAAATTGGGAAAAATATTAAAATAAAAATAAAAATGAAAATTTAAAAAATATAAAAATAAAAAGAAAATCAAAAATGGCCATTAAAGGGCCCGGGGGGGTTGGGGAGGCCACCCAGGAGGTCCGAGGTCAGGGTGCACACCAGAAACCACCTGTGTGGATCCTGGGGAAAAAAAACACCTCCATGGGCTCATGGCCCACACGGCTACCCTATTGTGGGAGTATCACTGCTGTCGCTATTATCACCCTGTGCAGCTGCATCCGGAGGTGGTTGCACTATGGGAGGCAGCCCACGCAAGGCCCTACTCTGTTCCTCCATGGCTGCAAGCATGCGGGTGTGGTAGGTCTCGTTCTGGAGGATGAGGGTGCGGAGGTCCCCATGCAACAACTCACGGGATGCCCGGACCTCCGCCCTCGTTGCTTGCATCTCAGCTGAGAGCGTACGGGTGAGACGCTCCAGCTGCTGTTCTGTCCTTTGGTGTGTTGAAGCCTCTAGCTCAACAAGAGTCGTCCTGAGTTGATGTAGCTCCTGCCTCAGGGCTTCCCTGTGGCCCTGGGACTCTATGGAGAAGGCCTCCTGCAGAGTCGCCAGTGCCGCCCGCCTGTCCCTGTTGGACGCCAACATGTCCTCCCTGTGTGACTGGCAGATGGAGTCGGTTGCCTGCTCTAGTCGCTCCATCAGCCTTTCAGGGGGGACAATGGAAGTGGCCACTATATCCATGACCTGAGCCATCATCTCGGATGATGCTGCCTGTTGGGTAGCCATACCGTAAATGGATTGCTCCCATACGGTATTGCCAGGTGGCGTACGGCCACCATGTCGGCGGGCACCACACCTGTCTGGGGCAAGGCGGACTGCGCCTTGCTGTGCCGGCACTGCCTGAGGCTGCAGGACTGCATTCCCCCTCTGATCTGCTGGCCCAGGAACAGGATCAGATGTCGCGGAGTGTGACCCTGCATCCGTAACCACCAAAGGCCTAGCTGCCAACACTGACATCCCCATTGAGGGTTCTGACCCTGGTGCAGGTGGGTGGGGGTGGTGGGAGACATGAGTGGGGGCCTGGTGGAGGGTGCCCCTGCACTGCTGGGGGGTGGGGGTGGTGGGAGACATGAGTGGGGGCCTGGTGGAGGCTGCCCCTGGTGGCGAGGGGGTGGGGGTGGTGGGAGACATGAGTGGGGGCCTGGTGGAGGCTGCCCCTGGTGGCGGGGGGGTGGGGGTGGTGGGAGACATGAGTGGGGGCCTGGTGGAGGGTGCCCCTGGTGGCGGGGGGGTGGGGGTGGTGGGAGACATGAGTGGGGGCCTGGTGGAGGGTGCCCCTGCACTGCTGGGGGGTGGGGGTGGTGGGTGACATGAGTGGGGGCCTGGTGGAGGGTGCCCCTGGATGGTGGGGGGTGGGGGTGGTGGGAGACATGAGTGGGGGCCTGGTGGAGGCTGCCCCTGGATGGTGGGGGGTGGGGGTGGTGGGAGACATGAGTGGGGGCCTGGTGGAGGGTGCCCCTGGTGGCGGGGGGGTGGGGGTGATAGGGGACATGGGTGGGGGCCTGGTGGAGGCTGCCCCTGCACTGCTGGGGGGTGGGGGTGATAGGGGACATGGGTGGGGGCCTGGTGGAGGCTGCCCCTGCACTGCTGGGGGGTGGGGGTGGTGGGAGACATGAGTGGGGGCCTGGTGGAGGGTGCCCCTGCACTGCTGGGGGGTGGGGGTGGTGGGAGACATGGGTGGGGGCCTGGTGGAGGCTGCCCCTGGTGGCGGGGGGGTGGGGGTGGTGGGAGACATGAGTGGGGGCCTGGTGGAGGGTGCCCCTGGTGGCGGGGGGTGGGGGTGGTGGGAGACATGAGTGGGGGCCTGGTGGAGGGTGCCCCTGCACTGCTGGGGGGTGGGGGTGGTGGCTGACATGAGTGGGGGCCTGGTGGAGGCTGCCCCTGGTGGCGGGGGGTGGGGGTGGTGGGAGACATGAGTGGGGGCCTGGTGGAGGGTGCCCCTGGATGGTGGGGGGTGGGGGTGGTGGGAGACATGAGTGGGGGCCTGGTGGAGGCTGCCCCTGGATGGTGGGGGGTGGGGGTGGTGGGAGACATGAGTGGGGGCCTGGTGGAGGGTGCCCCTGGTGGCGGGGGGGTGGGGGTGATAGGGGACATGAGTGGGGGCCTGTTGGAGGCTGCCCCTGCACTGCTGGGGGGTGGGGGTGATAGGGGACATGGGTGGGGGCCTGGTGGAGGCTGCCCCTGCACTGCTGGGGGGTGGGGGTGGTGGGAGACATGAGTGGGGGCCTGGTGGAGGGTGCCCCTGCACTGCTGGGGGGTGGGGGTGGTGGGAGACATGAGTGGGGGCCTGGTGGAGGCTGCCCCTGGTGGCGGGGGGGGTGGGGGTGGTGGGAGACATGAGTGGGGGCCTGGTGGAGGCTGCCCCTGGTGGCTGGGGGGTGGGGGTTGTGGGAGACATGAGTGGGGGCCTGGTGGAGGGTGCCCCTGGTGGCGGGGGGGTGGGGGTGGTGGGAGACATGAGTGGGGGCCTGGTGGAGGGTGCCCCTGCACTGCTGGGGGGTGGGGGTGGTGGGTGACATGAGTGGGGGCCTGGTTGAGGGTGCCCCTGGATGGTGGGGGGTGGGGGAGGTGGGAGACATGAGTGGGGGCCTGGTGGAGGCTGCCCCTGGATGGTGGGGGGTGGGGGTGGTGGGAGACATGAGTGGGGGCCTGGTGGAGGGTGCCCCTGGTGGCGGGGGGGTGGGGGTGATAGGGGACATGGGTGGGGGCCTGGTGGAGGCTGCCCCTGCACTGCTGGGGGGTGGGGGTGGTGGGAGACATGAGTGGGGGCCTGGTGGAGGGTGCCCCTGCACTGCTGGGGGGTGGGGGTGGTGGGAGACATGGGTGGGGGCCTGGTGGAGGCTGCCCCTGGTGGCGGGTGGGTGGGGGTGGTGGGAGACATGAGTGGGGGCCTGGTGGAGGGTGCCCCTGGTGGCGGGGGGTGGGGGTGGTGGGAGACATGAGTGGGGGCCTGGTGGAGGCTGCCCCTGCACTGCTGGGGGGTGGGGGTGGTGGGTGACATGAGTGGGGGCCTGGTGGAGGCTGCCCCTGCACTGCTGGGGGGTGGGGGTGATAGGGGACATGGGTGGGGGCCTGGTGGAGGCTGCCCCTGCACTGCTGGGGGGTGGTGGGAGACATGAGTGGGGGCCTGGTGGAGGGTGCCCCTGCACTGCTGGGGGGTGGGGGTGGTGGGAGACATGAGTGGGGGCCTGGTGGAGGGTGCCCCTGGTGGCGGGGGGGTGGGGGTGGTGGGTGACATGAGTGGGGGCCTGGTGGAGGGTGCCCCTGGTGGCGGGGGGGTGGGGGTGGTGGGAGACATGAGTGGGGGCCTGGTGGAGGCTGCCCCTGGTGGCGGGGGGGTGGGGGTGGTGGGAGACATGAGTGGGGGCCTGGTGGAGGGTGCCCCTGGATGGTGGGGGGTGGGGGTGGTGGGAGACATGAGTGGGGGCCTGGTGGAGGGTGCCCCTGGTGGCGGGGGGGTGGGGGTGATAGGGGACATGAGTGGGGGCCTGGTGGAGGCTGCCCCTGCACTGCTGGGGGGTGGGGGTGATAGGGGACATGGGTGGGGGCCTGGTGGAGGCTGCCCCTGCACTGCTGGGGGGTGGGGGTGGTGGGGGACATGAGTGGGGGCCTGGTGGAGGGTGCCCCTGCACTGCTGGGGGGTGGGGGTGGTGGGAGACATGAGTGGGGGCCTGGTGGAGACTGCCCCTGGTGGCGGGGGGGTGGGGGTGGTGGGAGACATGAGTGGGGGCCTGGTGGAGGCTGCCCCTGGTGGCGGGGGGGTGGGGGTGGTGGGAGACATGAGTGGGGGCCTGGTGGAGGGTGCCCCTGGTGGCGGGGGGGTGGGGGTGGTGGGAGACATGAGTGGGGGCCTGGTGGAGGGTGCCCCTGCACTGCTGGGGGGTGGGGGTGGTGGGTGACATGAGTGGGGGCCTGGTGGAGGGTGCCCCTGGCTGGTGGGGGGTGGGGGTGGTGGGAGACATGAGTGGGGGCCTGGTGGAGGCTGCCCCTGGATGGTGGGGGGTGGGGGTGGTGGGAGACATGAGTGGGGGCCTGGTGGAGGGTGCCCCTGGTGGCGGGGGGGTGGGGGTGATAGGGGACATGGGTGGGGGCCTGGTGGAGGCTGCCCCTGCACTGCTGGGGGGTGGGGGTGATAGGGGACATGGGTGGGGGCCTGGTGGAGGCTGCCCCTGCACTGCTGGGGGGTGGGGGTGGTGGGAGACATGAGTGGGGGCCTGGTGGAGGGTGCCCCTGCACTGCTGGGGGGTGGGGGTGGTGGGAGACATGGGTGGGGGCCTGGTGGAGGCTGCCCCTGGTGGCGGGGGGGTGGGGGTGGTGGGAGACATGAGTGGGGGCCTGGTGGAGGGTGCCCCTGGTGGCGGGGGGTGGGGGTGGTGGGAGACATGAGTGGGGGCCTGGTGGAGGGTGCCCCTGCACTGCTGGGGGGTGGGGGTGGTGGGTGACATGAGTGGGGGCCTGGTGGAGGCTGCCCCTGCACTGCTGGGGGGTGGGGGTGATAGGGGACATGGGTGGGGGCCTGGTGGAGGCTGCCCCTGCACTGCTGGGGGGTGGGGGTGGTGGGAGACATGAGTGGGGGCCTGGTGGAGGGTGCCCCTGCACTGCTGGGGGGTGGGGGTGGTGGGAGACATGGGTGGGGGCCTGGTGGAGGCTGCCCCTGATGGCGGGGGGGTGGGGGTGGTGGGAGACATGAGTGGGGGCCTGGTGGAGGGTGCCCCTGGTGGCGGGGGGTGGGGGTGGTGGGAGACATGAGTGGGGGCCTGGTGGAGGGTGCCCCTGCACTGCTGGGGGGTGGGGGTGGTGGGTGACATGAGTGGGGGCCTGGTGGAGGGTGCCCCTGGATGGTGGGGGGTGGGGGTGGTGGGAGACATGAGTGGGGGCCTGGTGGAGGGTGCCCCTGGTGGCAGGGGGGTGGGGGTGCTGGGAGACATGAGTGGGGGCCTGGTGGAGGGTGCCCCTGCACTGCTGGGGGGTGGGGGTGGTGGGTGACATGAGTGGGGGCCTGGTGGAGGGTGCCCCTGGATGGTGGGGGGTGGGGGTGGTGGGAGACATGAGTGGGGGCCTGGTGGAGGCTGCCCCTGGATGGTGGGGGGTGGGGGTGGTGGGAGACATGAGCAGGTGTGCAGGGTAGTCCCCTGTTTTGTGGGCTGCCTGCAGGGGCCGTCGAGGGTGACAGGACCCACCCAGCCTAATCGCGTGTGTAACTTCGCACGCACCCCTGTAATACACGTACCAAGCCAAATCGCGTGTGATAATTCCCGCGCACCCCTGAAATACACGCGCCCAGGCTATTCGCGTGTGGGACTTCCCGCGCACCCCTGCAATTCCCGTAGCCTAGCTTTTCGCGTGTGAAACTTCCCGCGCACCCCTGTAATGGACGTACCCTGGCTTTTCGCGTGTGGGACTTCCCGCGCACCCCTGAAATACACGCGCCCAGCCTATTCGCGTGTGGAAATTCCCGCGCACCCCTGAAATACACGTACCCTGCTGTAATCGCGTGTGGGACTTCCCGCGCACCCCTGTAATACACGCGCCCAGCCTATTCGCGTGTGAAACTTCCCGCGCACCCCTGTAAATGACATACCCTAGTTTTTCGCGTGTAGGATTTCACGCGCACCCCTGGAATTCCCATAGCCTAGCTTTTCGCGTGTGAAACTTCCCGCGCACCCCTGTAATTGACGTACCCTGGCTTTTCGCGTGTGGAACTTCACACGCACCCCTGATATCGACGTGGCCAGGGCAATCGCGTGTGGGACTTCCCCGCACCCCGGGATACACGTACCCAGGGCAATCGCGCGAGTGACTTCTCGCGCAACCCGTTGTACACACACGCGCGAATTGTTGAACAGTGGGTGTCCGTGTTAATGGCGTACACCTTTGCACCTCATTTGTCCTTTGGGGTCACGGTATGGCCCATTGCTGTATATGGGTGGTATTTGTTGGCGCAGGTTTTGGCGCACTTTCGTTAAGTGCGTCGGGACGCTACCGCCTGCTTACTTGTGGCGTACGTTTTTGGGCCTGTGCGCTGGTTTGATCGAGCGCTGTTTTGCCCTGTTCGAATCCATGAATACGTGTTGCCGGAGAGCGTGTGGGCGTTCCGCGCACTTGCCTCCTGTACTTCCCCGTGCCGCCCACATTCTTCCCCATTCCGAGTGTTGTGCCCCATTTTATTCCCCATTCCGAGTGTCCCGCCCTGTGTTCCGCCTACTTTAGAGCTGTGCGCTGCGCTCGGAGTGATAGCGCAGTGGCCGTGGCGCACGCCGTTGGTTGACCTGTGCGCCGGCGTGCGCCGCGCACTTTTTCAGCGCACGTCCTATGCTTTTCTTACGCACGGACTTCCATGAATCGACGTGCGCTGGTTTCCCTGCGCTTTTCGCTATTTTTCGGCGCAGCGCACGTATAGGCCCCTCTGCGCCGGAATTTTTGGCGCACATTTATTCCATGAATCGGCCTGTCAGTCTATCACCCACAGAAACTGCAACCAATGTATTTACCACTGGCAGCAATAGCCTACTGCTAGCGATAATATGTAATTGAAATATCACCAGGGTAACGCCCTTTGGACTGGCAATCTCCTTAGAGTGGTAATTTGACATCTGCAGTATTTATTACATAGGTGTACTTAGAACACTGTGATGAATGGGGTCCGGTTGAAACCAGTTCACAGAAGCCAGAATGTGAAGGCAAGGTGTCAGAGAATGTAAGCGAGATAGCAACACAAAAAAGCACTACAGTTGTCTATTCAGCATAAAATATCAGGTACAGTGAAGTGAAATTGGTAAAGTCAGTTTCCAAGGATCATACTGTTTTTGGTCAATTGCAAAGCCAGGATTAGAGGCAGGTCGGAAGTCAGCCTATTAACCCTTAGAACACAGCCCAACACTGCATGCTGTGTTTAGGGTATAGTATTGAGGGGAACATTCATTTACCATGATGTCAATCACACATGCCAGGCTTTATTTAGCACAGAAATGGGGGCAGTGCAGGCTCGCAGTATGACTAACATCCCAGTAAACAGTTGTTTACAGGTCTGCACGTTATGGACAGAATGGCAGGCTGCACCACAGTAAGCATGCCCTTTATTTCGGTGTAACAGCCACAAAATATAGATTACCCTATCATCCATCTTCCTCGTCACAGTCCTTACTCTATGAAGTGAGTACTCACTTGGGAGACAGTAGCTTCACAAGCCCAGCCAAAAAATGTGTTCTTCCCATTTTTTTTACCTCCTCCATAAATCTAGTTATAAAAGGCCCTTGGGTACACCATGGCTTCTTGTTTTTCTCTCTCTTTGCTGGAGGCAGGTTTACAGGGCCCTCCCTCCAGCTCCAGCATGTCTCAGGAACTAGCACTGCACTGTTTGGACATGATGGAAGATAGCTTTTTGTTGTCAGCATCTTCTTCCCCATTCGGATATTAGCTGGCCATTTGAGCCAATGGAGTGTGTGCAATATGCACTCAGGCATAGGTGGCGCCATATTTTAAGGACCCATCTCAGCACATCCGAAATGTTCTTTCTAGGGAATGTGCTGAAGGTTTTTGCTGGACAAACCCTGTGAGTAGAGAGTTTTGTTCCTGCATCCGGGGTACAGGTACCCTGTTTTCGATGTGCTTTCTGTAATAAGGGTACTGGTGAGAAAATCCTATCTTCTGCTTCACTGCTCCCCCAAATTCAGGTGGGGATAACCATTAGAATATGAAATGGGCCACCAGTGGTGCATGCCAGTAGTCTGGGTGGGCTCTAGGAGAGCTAGATTTACTCATTGACAGCCACTGCTGGGCACACCTGGTCTCCTGTACTTCATATAGAACTTGTGGATCCCTTGCTTACTCAGAAACTGGCACTGCTGGGACGCATGTTCTCTTGAGCTGCCTTTGGATCATGTGAGCCCCTGTCGCAGCGAAACAGAGACAGGTACAACTGGGCAAGCCTGTTCTTATATGTTTATAGATTTATAACACTTTCTATGTTTCAAAACAATTGAAGGATCTGTGATGGTCATTTCATGTATACCAGCAACTGATGTTCTCAGGGGGTTGCATATAAATATTTATATATACATTCAGCGGAAAACCCTTAGTTAAGAGAGAGTTAAGGTGATCAGATTTCACGTGAAAAATACATAGCAACAAAACCTTTGAATTTCAGTGAAAAAATCTTGGTTAAGAGAGAGTTAAGGTGATCAGATTTAATGCAACAAAACCCCTGAAATAAAACAATTCTATTTTGAGCAAGTCCACTTTAACTATGCGCACCCTATGGCTCAGCGGATGAGCACAATGATAACATTCTCAGATGATATCACTGGTGACATCACTAATTACATCATACATGACATCGCTGATAAGATCAATAATTACATCATATATGACATCACTGATTAAATAAGTTAGAATATTTTTGTTGACCTGGCGAGTGCCTCTGAGGACGGGGAAGAGTTTTTGATTTTCGAACCTTATCGGGGGAAAACCAGGAAAATCTCGCAAGAATTGGAACTCTACTGCCATTATTGGGGGAATTCCGGGGTCATCTCACGAGAATAGCGAGTCAAAAAAAAACACATTTCACACCTGCACTGGTCATATCTACTAGGCAAGGGGCAATGAGTCTTTGTACCACTGGTTACAGCCGAAGGGCATGGCTAATGGGCCCCAAAGAAACCTATTGGTGGAGCATGTACAGTGGCCACGGCCCAAGGGCATGGCTAGTGAGCCCCAAAGAAGGCTATTGGTGCAACATGGACAGTGGCCAAGCCCAAAGGCCATGGCTAGTGGGCCCCCAAGAAACGTATTGACGCAATATGTACAGGGGCCAAAGCCACATGCCGTGGCTAGTGGGCCCCAAAGAAAGCTATTGGTGCAACATGTACAGTGGCCATGCCAAAAGGCCATGGCAAGTTGGCCCCAAAGAAACATATTGGCTCAACATGTAAAGTGGCAATGGCCAAAGCACATGGCTAGTGGACCCCAAACAAAACAATTGGTGCAATATGTACAATGGCCACCGCCGAAGGCCATGGCTAGTGGGCTCCAAAGAAACCTATTGGTACAACATGGTGGACACGGGCCAGCCAAAGGACATGGCTAGTGGGCCCCAAAGATACATATTGGTGCAACATGTACAGTGACCACAGCCGAAGGCCATGGCTGGTGCAACATGTGCAGTAGCCACAGACAAAAGGCCATGGCTAGTTGGATCAAAGGAACTTCAGGCTAACAACACACTTGAAATTCAGTGTAAAAACCTTAGTTAGGAGAGAGTTGATGCGATCAGGTGTAATGGGAAAAATACATAGCAACAAAACCTTTGAAATTCAGTCAAAAAACCTTAGTTAAAGAGACACTAAGGTGAAAATGTAAGGCAACAAAACCCTTGAAATTTGGGCAGACATTTCAAGCAAAGCCACCTTAACTACACGCCCCCTGTTGTGCACTTTATGACCCATCAGCCCTACATCAGTGACGCCATCATTGTGGTCACACGCTGTGCAACAGGGTGTGTGTAGTTAAGGTGACTTTGCTTGAATTGTCTGACGAATTTCAAGTGTTTTGTTGTTACATATTCTGTAAGAATAAAAACCTCCTAAAAGAGAGGTGGTTCAGGCAGGCAGACTGAATTGAAATATTTCCCTCTGTCACATCCTCACTTCCCTGTTATTGTACCTGTATTTCTTTATAAGCAGTCCGAGAAAGATCTAGATAACATGAGGGAGCTTGTGTTATGTTCTCTTCAGTGCACAATGCATGATGAATGAAATTCCTAGCAACAGTGAAAGGTATCCCCACCAATCTTGGAGGCAGTCTTGAGTATCTGTCAGACACGTAATCAAGGGTCAGATTGATGCTTCCATCTTATACTCTTTTATCACTGTGTGAAGGATGTCTAGAGTAAAGGTTCTAAGCCACTTACCCTCCTTATCTGGTTGTCGGTGTTTCAATGCTAGATTTTCATTATCATATCATATTTTTCTCATCAAACTCATAATATGAGCATGTTTTCCATAATTACTATGTGGAATCCGCCGTGCCTAAGATTGGTAAAGATACTGGATTTATGCCCGGCACTAGCAGGCAACGAATTGCGGTAAGATGCACCAGACTTAAGATCACACAAGATGACAGTAGTCATATGTTTTCAAGGTTCCTGATATATATATATATATATATATATATATATATATATATATATATATATATATATATATGTTTCCCCTGCAGGGATTGGATGTACTGATGAGACGTCCCAACAATGTGGAAGATGCCCTCTCCAGACAAAGAAATTGGAAGACAGCTGAATGATGAGAGTGTTTTTTATGCTCATGTAGAGTCCCCCATTAGGCACCATCTATAGTCCTGAAGAAAAGCGGCAAATTGCTTTTCCCCGCTGAAACCGGTCGACATAGATTGGCTCAGGGTGATGACCTGATCCACCTGTCTCATAGAAATATAAAAATGAACTTGGTTATAGGACATCTTTTCTTTTAGAAGCATAGCGGAAACAAGGCCACTGGTATTTTGGGTGCTTGACCGCGGATGTGATTTTATGATAAGTCACACTAAGTGGCAGCAACACAATTAAAGAAGTTTGTTGACTCCCACACAGTGTGCACCTTTTTTAGAACACTAGGAAAGTACTGAGTTAGGATAGGGCGAGGTCTCTCGGCTATCCCCTCGCCTAGAAAGGCGATGCACCAGAGCCCAACTAGGGACAGCTAATTCAAGGGACAGAGAGATTCTCTCTGTGCCTATGAGCCTTTGCTTTTGTCTCCCTCCCTGCTGCACCATTGAGTAATACCAGCTTGCTAATTATTGTGCAGTCTCTCTACACTGCAGTACTCACCTCCAATGCATTTGCTTCTGCTGCTTCTGCTGCTCTTCCTACTCACTTCTCCATATGCTTCCTCCAATCATGCTACAATGCCCACCTTTCGCCATCACTCCCACTGATCCATCTCTCTTGCACCTCCTACGTCCAACAAACAAAGCTGACAAACTAACTATACATACCCTAAACCCATCGACCTCGCCTCTTGTCCTCTGAACTTCAACATCTCTAACTGGATTTTGCCATCTGAAACTGCCACCCTGACAGCCCTACATGACTCAGAACTATCCTTCATTCACTCTCCTCGTCTCACTGGCAGAGATGGGGGTGTCAGACACCTACTCTCTTCCCACCTCAATGCCTCACAAATCTCCAATGCCACATCCTCTATCACCTCTTTTGAATTCCTCATCTGCACTATTGCTCCAAGTCACTCGGTTCACATCATCTCCATTTATCACCCTCCTGGTCCCAATGGACCATTCTTTGGACAGATCCTTGATTGTCTTTCAACTAAACATCACTTTGTTCTCTTAGGTGACTTTAACCTTACCTCTCCAACCATTTTTCAGAAATCTGAACTTCAGTCTTTTGTTAATGACCATGCTCTCCACTCTATCTGTAACCTACCTACCCACACCAGGGGTAACTCTTTGGAAATCGTATTCAGTCCCACCTCTCTCTCAGCCACTAATACAGCAGTCACATCATCCCTATCTGATTACTCCATTGTTTCCACCACCATCTCCTTTAAAGGCCTCTGATGTCTCCTCACCACTTGCCTAATGTATTACTAAAAGGAAATGTAAACCTTCTGCCATTCCTTCCATTCTCTCGGACCTACAGTTATCACTCTCCCCCTTCACACCTGATGCATCTTCCACTTCCAATCCATACTATATAACTCATTCTCCTCTCACTTCCCACTGCTAACTTTCACCCCTAAATCTCAGCATCCTCAATCATGGGTCACTCCATTCAAATGCTCTCTCTGCACAAACATGTGGAAATGGAGGCATAACCACTCTCCTGAGGAAGGCAACTCTACCTCTCTGCTTTGAACTCTCTCAAGCCCTCTCTTGATAGAGCAACAATGGATTTCTACTGCACCTTCAGTGATTCTCAATCCAACCCTCCTCGTCAGCTACAGGGCACACTAAACTCACTCCTCACTCCTCCTAAAGCTATTGCTATTGTGAGAAACCTGGGGGTATTCTCCCATGTAGACCCCGAGAATCCTCTATTCAGGTGACCAAGGGAGGGCCATCGCTTTGGGATCCCAACCCTGGGGGTGGACAAGCGAGGGAGGATCACCTGAGTAGGGGAGGCCGGGGCTGCTCTCCAGGGAATACCCTAAGAGAGACGCAGTATTCTAACCAGACATTGGTGGAGGAGGAAATCCCAGATGCCTTCTTGGGATATCTCGATTTCCATTACCCAAATGCAGGTAGTAAGATCCTTAGATCTCATTCTATCCATCATGACCCTAGAGTGAGAAGTGAAGGAGCTGATTACCCAAGAGGGAGAGGGAGGAAAGTGCAAGTAACATAGGATCAGAGCACCGAGAACAATATATATTCATCCTCTCCTAATCACAGGGAAAACCACCTGGAACCCTATACATATAAGCCACTGGCAGACATAAAGAAGGGGAACAACCTCCTCCTATGGGGAAGAACGGATCGGAAGATTTCCTTATACCCCCTGTTAATACCCTGATAGAATGATCAGAACTCAACTTAAATCCTGTTACCCGTACTTAAACTCTTTCCCTTAACCTCAAGGATGTGTTTACAAACTCACCTCCTCTCCGCTTCCCCATTTCCAACAAATACTGAGACGAGGAGAAGGCCACTAAGATCAGTAAAGATTACTCATGGGAATAACATGGGGAAAGTAACGGAAGCCTACTCTAGAAGCAACTGAGGTTGTCCCACTAATATGGTCAGGCAGAGTCAGGCTCTCAATATTGCCTACTCACACCTGACTCCACTTGACAGATTGGTTCACTATAAAAGGTGCGGTCATGCACACATAGGAGAGCGAGTTGGGGATGTAGTCCAGACCGGTGGAGCCCAGGAGCAGAGAGAAGCAGGAGCTGCAGTCTGGAGGAGAACGGCATGTGGAAACACTGGCCCAGTGTGTGTGGGCTGCAGCGTGGCAAGGGAGCCGTGCCTCCAGGAAGCCGGAGAAGCGCTGCCTGCATTCTGCAGGACATTTCGAGGAGAGTGCTTGTTCCCTCGGGGACCCTGACCTCAACTCCACAATTCCTGGAAGGACTGCCTCCCAACACCATGCTGCCCAGTGAGTTCCGTGGAGAATGTGAGAGAAACTCTGGAGCATGTGTTTGGATGAGAGTGGAGCAGGAGAAAGGCATGCACAGTAAAAGCGGCATTAATTTGCAAAGTCCTAAAAAAGGAAAGTATGAAAGCAGAAGCGCCGCTGAAAGCAAAAGAAAAGCAGAGGGCGTGAAAGCTGAAAGTGCAGCGAAAAGCTAGAGAAAAGCAGAAAGTAAACAAAAATAAAAAACAATGAAATAAATAAACAAATAAAGTATAAAAGGCTGAAAGCACAACTGAGAGCAAGAGTAAAGTGGAAAGTTAAAAAGCAGATCGGAGAGGAAAGCGAGCAAAAGACGGATCAGAGCAGAAATTGAGAGAAAGAGGAAAGAAGCCCAAGTGTGCGAGTGGTCCGTAGCGAGAGAGGTTCATGAGGAAAAGGCAACCTAAGGGGGTAAACAAACTCCTCAACCTGTCCTTAGACTCTGCTTGCTTTTCCTCTATTTTTAAAATGGCCAAGGTCATCCCTCTCCTAAAAAAGCAAGGGGCTGACCCGTATCTACCTCTAACATTCGCTCTGGGTCTCTCCTTTTGCACTACTTTCGTGCTTGAAAGGGTTGTGTTCAACATTCTTACCAATTTCTTAGACATCCACAACCTTTGAGACACCCTAAAAGTAGGTTTTACGCTCCTTTCAATCCACAGAAACTACTCTTATGAATGTCTCCAACTTCATCTACTCTGCTAAGCACTATAACGTATCCTAAATCCTAATTCTCCTTTACCTGCCAGCTGCCTTTGACACTGTTGATCACTTTGATCTCCATAATATTCTCTTTCTTCTTGGGATTCGGTCTTGAGCCCTTGCCTGGATTGAATCCTACCTGGCACCTTGCCAATTCTCTATCTCCTGGAGCAACAACACCTCTCAACTCACTTCTCTTACTGTTGTTGTTCCATAAGGCTCTGGCTTAGGTCCTCTGCTCTTTACACTGTATACCTCTGCTCATGAAGGACTTATCTCCTCCTTTGGATTCTCGTACCAGCTCTTTGCGGATGGCACACAAATCTTCTTCTCTTTTCTTGAACTCTCCTCTGATCTCTCTATCAGAATTTCAGACTGCCTCCCTGCCATTGAATATTGAATGGCTTCACACTCTCTAATATTAAACTCAACCAAAACAGTTGCTCTTCTTCCCTGCCAAATACTCTCTCTCATATCTTCCCCTGACACCCCTACTATTCTTTAGCTGCAAACCTCTGTGTCATCTATTACCCTTCTCACAACTTCTCTGCTTTCATCTCCAAAACTGCAATAGCGGCTCACCTTAACCTCCTCAATATTAGGTAGATCAGGCACCTCTTTCCTTTCAAGACCACCACGCATCTCTTAGAACCACTTGTGTATTCTCTAAACTGGACTACTGTGCCAGCATCCTCCTTGGTCTCCCCAGCTATGTGTTCTGTCCTCGCGACAAGATCATGAACTTTGCTACCAGGACTCTCTTTAACCTCCCTCACTTCACACCTATTCCCTCATATCGTCACCAGGCTGGATGGCTGACGGTGCAAAACAAGACCAGATTTAAATGTCTTCTCCTAGTTAACAAATCTATCTGCAGAAAGGCACCACCATATCTATCCTCACGTATCCAACTATACAATCCTTCCTGTAATCTCGGCTCTGTATCCTTGACTATCCTACCCACCCTGTGCTTTCTTGTGGTTCTGCTTTTTCTCTCTTCTCGCTCCACTTGCATGGAATTCTCTTCTCCCAGACATCTGAGAAACAGTCCACATCTATTTGTTGAAAACCAAACTAAAATCCTACCTCCTCGTCTCCAAGTTACCCTATAAATATACTTTGTATCTGCCTTCTAGCTAGGATTTTACCCGCCCCTCTAACCTGCCTTGGTGTCTCACTTTCTACTGCAGCCACTCTAGCACTTCATCAATCATGGTCACATACCTAACATAGCTGGCCGTACTGCCTACCTGTCTAGTGTTAGTTGTCCCTTATCTATGTATGTCCACCAATGTATTGTCTACAGTGATTGTTCCATTTACACCCCATCCCCACAACCTGGTCAGAATGTCACTTGAACACACCCCATTGTAAGATGCTCACTGCTTCCCTTCAAATCTGATTTCCTATCTATTGTATGTTCTTTTGTGATGTATAGATACAAAAAATAATAAGTATAAATATTTTCCTTCTTAAAGAAATCTGTTTGACCTCAAACAAATTATTTGTGTTTCGGGCTATGAATGTTTATGAAGCAATCAGTTAATATGACACAAACATCAATGTTCAATATAGGTCTTGTTTTCAGTGAAAAACATGTCTACAATTACATTTGAATTGAATAGAATTCTACATCAAGTCCAGAGTCAGAATAATACTTATCTTTCTTTATTAAGCTGCTTAAGCAGCAGAGGATTTAAGCCAAGCATATCTTTTAATAGCAACTCTTAACAATGCTTGAACGCTGAAATCTGAACAAAACTATTTCCATAACTACAACTGTGACTAGAAATAAATAAGTTTCCGAAGTGTCTCTTGACCATCCTCCACAGTGTCACTGAACTTGTGACCTTCCTCCTCCAATCCTGTGACAGCCAGTCCTTCAAGAACCTGCTGACAGCTTCCTACGTCCACTTTCTTTGCTGCTTAAGTAGCAGATAAGCATTTCTCTATAGTTTACAGCATACGATTGTTCATGTAATATATGTTGCCTTATAGTTAGGAAACTATTGCTGTGATATTAGGCTTTGCATGACAGAAGTGGGTGCCGAACAGGACGAAAGAGTGGCCCAAGGCCACTATGTAGCTCAGAGATCTTCTTCAGGGGCCTTTGGAGGCTCTGCATAGATGAGCGGTCACAGCCCAGCCCAGGGGATAGTGGGGCCTCGGAATGGGCAAGGGACTGCGGCGCAGCAGAGTGCACGGTGCCGCACAGTCGCCTCTCTAGCTCGTGCCTCTGACTGCATTCTGATGCGTGCAAGGCGAAGGAAGGGGCCGGCTAATTTGTTATCAAGTGGATAAGTATGATAAAAGGAACAAAAAAGATCCTGAGTCTCTTTTGGACCCCGGTACAAATAAAAACAAAACAAAGAGAATATATATATATGTATGAAGAAGGAATTTACATTAAGAAAGGGTCAGAGAACAGTGGCTTGTAACACTATAGCACGCAGAGAAGAAGCCTCAGACCAATAGTGGTCAGAGGTAGAGGAGGCCTGACTCGAGCAGGATTTGACGTAGGCAGCCAGTTTCAAGAGAGTGCTGGGATCTTCTGTCGAGACCACCATAAAGAAAGCGATGTCCGACATGTTAGTGCAAATCAAGATGCAGCTCGACGACATGGTAGTGCATATGAGAGGCACTTTAAAGGCTCTGGTCGTCAATGCGCCAAAAAGAAAAGGAGTGCACGCAGGAGGTACCCGGCTCATGTAAAGAGGCATGCCCCACACACCCCTATGGGCCAGAAATGGACAGAGCAAGCTCCGGTGGCACTGTCAGACGTCTTCAGCAGCAGGCTTAAGAAAGCTTTCCCGGAGCGAGTGCTCAGCCCTCCCGGCACCAGAACCTCTTGCCCAGAGGTAGAGAAACAGGGTGAGACAGAACAAGTGACGAGTACCTAGAAGAGGTACCTGAGCCACAGACGGATGACCCAGCACTGCTCCATGAAGAGCATCTCAAAGCAGAACCACTGGCCGCCACGTCACGTCAAGGGACAGAGAGGAAGGAACAGATTTGTTTGTGCCCGAAGACCAGATACATTGCAAATCCTCGAAGTGCTCCCTGTCAGGGAGAACCTAAAGAGCAGGCTTCATAAGGAATGCGACAAGGATTTGAAGGCCAGGTTGAAAGCAGAATGCCCCAGGCTGGACATCGAAGGAAAGGTTGTAAGTACTCCAGAGCTAGTGTAACGGCTACCCGATGCTCCTGCGGGAGCGCCTGGATCTTCAGTGGGTAACAGCTTGTTCCCTTCCTTGACTGCACAACTCAGGATGACTGTTCACCACCTCCCTATTCCCAAGACAACCAGTGTGGCATGAACAAACCCTGGCGTGTTTGGGAGAAGGGGGGTGAGATATTGGTGGACGTTTATGCTTTGGCCTCAAATGTGACACCTACAAACAAAGGGGACAGTTACTACTGTGTTGGCTACCATACCCCCCAGTGTTCCTCCACTCCACAGTCTACTGGGGAAGGACTGGACTCACCTTATGTGTTTTGGCTGACACTTGCACCGGTATCAGCTGCTTCACTGATCCTGATGTCTAGACCTGCTGCGGCATGCATGGTGCTGCAACCATAGGGATTATCCTTCATTAGGTTCAGTGTCCTTATGTCCTTGTTTTTGGTCCGAGTTATAGTCTGTTGATGATTTGCTACGCAAGTTTAGTCTTTTGTTGATTGAAATGCTTGCTCCCTGATGTTCTTTCTCTTTCCTTCAACCGTTACAGGCTCCTGGTTGGCGAATGCTGGTTGGTGGAATGTCTGGGCATGAAGGGGAAGCCATGGATCTATCACAGCGCCCAAACAATAAGTGAGCAGGTGAGTGGAGGCAGCTGAGCTTTGGATTGAGGTGCGAGCGGGGGTCTCAGACAGACTGCAGCCCAGATGGGGCGCAGCATGCGTGATACCTCTCCTTCCAGCCCCTTCCACTGGTTTTGTTAGTGTGGCATGCGCTCCTTGCTGCAGCAATCTCCTGCTTACTTTCTTCACTGTTTCCCTCCGCACAATCTGCTCTCCCTGTTGTCCCTCGGCATGATCCAATTTCTGTGCTTTTTCCTGTTGCTGTCTTGCTGATCTGTCATGGAGCACAGTGCTTGTCTGTCACTGTGTTTTATTTTTCCTTCTCTGGTTTCTTTGCCGGTGTAGATGACTGGAACAGAGCAGACATTCAGCTGCTCCTTGGAGAGCAGATAAAACATGAAGCAGGGAGTGTGCCTCTGGGTGTGGTCTTTATAGCCCCGGGCCACTCCGTGGTTACATAGTGTGTACAGTCTGCCTGAACAACTGTGGAACATGGTGCAGCGTCTTGGTTTTCTGTGGATCTGTTCTGAGGTGGCCATCTTGCAGTGACTGTTGCTTGCACCAGTTACGTACTGAGTCCAGTCCTCCCCGCTCCTGCCCTTACTTCTGAGATATGACCTAATGGGATGGGGTGTCCTGTGTGTGTTGAGCCCCATGGCCATGACATCTAGATACCAGGATGATTACCTTCCTGGGGAAGACATCCAAGGACCTGAATAAGGCCATCGGTAGAGCCTGGAAGGCATGCCTGGACAAGCTGGAAGTAGCCGGACTGCTGGAAATGACCTTGGACCTCTCTAAAGAAGCTACAGAGACAGGTAAGGCCATTGACCCGCTCAGGCTGGACGGATGCGCCAGCGCGCAGTTTGTCTCTTAGTGAACACCATCTGTGCCATCTACACAGAGAGGAGGAAAGGTGTGATGATTAAGATAGACCCTAAATTCCGCGACCCCTTTGCCAAAGAGATGGCACATTTTGTCAACACCTTTAACACCTTGGATAAGGTGGTAACCTCCATAAAGGGAGTGTTTTCCTCAAATAATTTTGCCAGAAGAGGCAGGGGCAGGCCACTTTGCCCTGGATAGGAGGTTCCAACAGAATTGAAAATCAGCATAATACTGTCAGGAGCAGAAGGCAAATACATTTTTCCCCACCAGGGGAAGAACCAGAGGTAGCAGTGCGAGGCATCTAACCAGACAGCCGGGTGCAAGTTGCAAAGCACCAGAGAAGCACATCCCCATAGAAGGCAGCAAAGCGTGCTTTGCGCAAGCTTGGGTAGCCTTATTGAGTGATGCGTGGGTCAGGTAAACAGTCAGGGGGTTTCACATGGACTTCTTTGCAGAGCCTTGCAGTTGCGTTTGCCCTGACAGATAGCAATGACAACGTGGTGGCCAAGACAACTTTGGACGCAGAGGTGCGCTTGCTGGAGATCAATAGCGCGATCCGGCAATGCTGCAGTGACCAAGCAGGCTTTGTCAGCTTCCTCTTAATCGTCAAGAGGAAGGACAAAGTGCGGCCGGTGAACAATCTGAAGGGCTTGAATGAATTCATCCTCTGGAGGCACTTCAAGATGGAAGGCATACACATGCTCAGGATAAAATGCGCCCCAGGGACTGGTTAATCTGCCTAGATCTCAAAGACACATATTCTTAGTGTCCTGGTTTTCCAGGAACATAGGCGGTTCATGGGCTTTGTGTGATGGCAACACCTCTGGGAGTTTGTGAGCCTGTCCTCCGGGCTCTCCTCAGCACCTTGGCCCTTCACCAAACTGATGAAGCGAGTCATCATGCATCTCAGGGAGAAATAGGTCAGAATAATAATCTTCCGTTAAGGATATGACCCTTATGTTGCAAAGTGACAGACTACTGGAGGAGCAAGCGCCCAATGCAATTGTCTTACTGCACACTCTGGGCTTCCTCATAAATTGGAGATAATCAGAGCTGTGGCAGTGCGTCATCTAGAATTTAAAGGATTCTTACTGGACACAGAGGAGTGCATGCTATGTCTAACCATGGCCAAGATACATACTATACAGAGAGAAATCCAGCTGATTCTGAAGAAGAGCACGATATCGCTGAGGGAATTGTCAAGGGTATTAGGATTGCTGTCTTCCTCCATACATGCAATATTTCCCAGACCGTTGCATTACAGGGAGTTACAGAGACTGAAAGGCAGTCACAAGAGACAAAATCTCTCTTATACACAGCACGTAGTTCTGCACTGGCATCAATTACGGAATTGCCTGGTGGCTGACACATAGGTCTAGAATGGAAGAGCTATCTTTGGCTCAGTGCCAGATAGTATCACAGATTAAGACCCCAGCAGGACAGGCTGGGGAGCGTGATGCAGAGCTATTCCCAGAGGAGGGAAATGGGCCCAGGAGCTGGAGCTTCACATCAACTGTCTAGAGCTCTTAGCCGGGTAATTCGCAATCCTGTCTTTTGTCAAAGGCAGAGTGAACTGTTGTAAGATGGACAATATATCGGCGGTCATGTATATCAACCATCTCAGAGGAACCAGGTCCAAGCCCTTAGCAGAGTTAACCAAGGATTTTTGGCACTTCTGTCTGCAATATCAGATCTCTGTGACAGGGAAGCATCTGTCGTGGCTGAAAAACGATATTGCGGACTGGAACTCCAGGTACTTTGTGGATTACAGAGACTGGAGGATGTCAAGCGGAGTCTTTCTTTGCTGACAGCACAAGCATGGTTTCCAGGTCTTCTAAAACTTTCTACATATTTTCCAATCCTACTACTGTTACTCTCACCTGGTTTCTGCAGGGGAGTTGGGGCGCGGTTGTAGCCCTCCCTGGACTTGGCTCCCCTGGATCAGACTTCTTCCCCAGCTTCTGTAGTGTGGACTGCACTGGTTGCTGACACTGCCCCTGAGAGAATATGAGAGGCAGTGATAATGCTGTGGTTGGACTGTGATTTCCCTCGAACCCTTCTTCCCAGAATGAGGTGAGCATGCGTCTACCCATATAGTCCCACCTGTGTATTTATGAGGATGAGCTCTCCGTCCTGCTTCTCAACTGCAGGGGCACCTTTAATGCCGGCTGTGGCTGATCCACTTCAAAGGTGAGTGTTTTTTAACAATGAGTATTATCTGTATACTTTTCAATGTCTTTTTCCGTGATTATTTTCCGTAATCCTTGTAATGTTTTTCCTTCTCCCCAATAGGTGTGATGAAGGCCCAGCGGAGTCGCGCTGTTTGGAACGAGACCAAATGGGTGCCAGAGGAGTTTATGAGGTCCCCAGTAGAAGGTAAGTTGGGTTTTAAGGTCAAGCGCAAGGATTGTGTAGCGCGCAACCTAGCGTAAAGTCTTTATGTAGTTTCTTACCTTGTTTGTCCTTTTCTCCTGCAGGGATGGCCTGGCGACGTCAGACGAGAGGCAGCTAATCGAAGACCTGCTGGCGGTTACTGGATGGATCCATGACGATGCTGGGCGAGATGAGCTCCCACGTAGCTAGACGCCCGGAACAGGTGAGGATGCGCCTCGACTGCAAAGACTGTTGGAATCAGGTAAAATGCGCTTCCGGCGATGGTGTTGCTGGAGTCAGGTAAGCTGCGCTTCAAGCGATGGTATTGCTGGAATCAGGCAAGGTGCACACTGAAGATGATGTGCTTGAGTCAGGTAAGCTGTGCTTCAAGCGATGGTTTTGCTGGAATCAAAGAGCGCTTCAGGCGGCGGTGAGCGTTACGCTGCAAGAAGCAGACTAACGTAAAGCGCTTGCATGCGGGCGGGAAGGCTTAAATAGCCTGGTCCCAGCCACACCCCCTTGGCTCCGCCTTGTGGACCCACCTTGCCACTCCCAGGGGATGCTGCACGTGCACCCCACGTGGGGAACCTGCTGGGAAGGAAATAACACGTGTCCCAGAAATAAAGTGTGCAGAGCACACTTTCTCATGAGCCTGGCGCCAAAGGCGCCAGGACTGGGTCCATCTGGACCCTTTAGATGATGGAGCTAGTGGTCCTTGCCCTGTGCCATGTCAGTACTCCCCCTCAAGGCCCCTCTCATGGGCGCTGTTCTCCCTGGTCCCGGTTTGGCAGGATTGTTATGATGGAATAGTCTGATTAGTCGTGGGGCAAACACAAATTCAACAGGTTCCCATGTGCGGTCTTCAGGTTCTTAACCCTCCCAGTCAATCAAGTAGTATAGTTTAGATCGCACTATCTTGGAATCCAGAATGGCTTTAACTTCATATTCCGGTTCTCCTTCTATGATATCAGGCTCAGGTGGTGCTTTAATCCGATTATCTGGTTTCATTGGTTTCAGGAGAAAAACATGGAATACTGGATGGATCCGCATATTGGCTGGTAAATCCAATTTCATGGCAGCAGGGATAATGATGGCTTTGATGGGATAAGGGCCCAGGTACCTGGGATTGAAGGCTCAAGCTTCTTTCAATGGGATGTTCTTGGATGCCAACCATACCTTATCTCCGACTTGGAAATGCGGGGCCTCTCTTCTATGTCGGTCTGCAAACTTTTTCTGTTGTTCCTTGGCTCTGATCAGGTTTTCTGTTGCTTCTTTAAGGGTTTGAGTAATGGTCTTATGTAATTTGGTAATTGCTGGCATTTCTAGTTCGTCAAGTGGATCAAAGGAGGATGTTCGAGGATGCCGACCGTGCATTGTGTAGAATGCGGTTTGTCCAGTGCTAGTGTGGATAGAGTTATTGTAGGCAAATTCGGTTACCAGAGCATGCATTTCCAGGACCCTTCAGTTTGTTGCAACATACACCTCAGGTATTGCTCCAGCGTCTGATTGGTTCTTTCAGTTTGACCATCGGTTTGGGGATGGTGACTCGTGGATAATCGAAGGTCAATTTGGGCTACCTTACAGCACCTCCTCCAGAGAGCTGAGACGAATTGAGTTCCGCGATCCGAAATCAATACAGATGGGAAGCCATGTAACTTGACAATTTGCTCCAAAAATACAGTTGCAAGAGCGGAAGCAGTGGGAAGCCCGTTCAATGGAATAAAATGCGCCATCTTCGAGAATAAGTCTACTAGGACCAGAATTGTGTTAAACCCATCGGAGGGTGGAAGGTCGGTAATAAAGTCCATAGACAGCGTATGCCATGGTGCTAGCGGTACAGATAATGGACGCAGCAACCCTGCGGGACTTAACTTCTTGGATTTGTGTTGCGCACAAACACCACAAGTCGCAATTAATTGGGTAAGGTCTTTTCTCCAGGTTGGCCACAAATAGCTCTTATGAATTTTGGCCCGAGTCTTAGCAATCCCAGGATGTCCTTCCACTAATGACTTGTGGTAGTTTGCTTTTATTTGGTTTTGCATTTCCTTGTCTTGAACCTATAGTCTTTCTTGAAAATAGGGTAAGTCATCTTTGATGGAGTCCCCCTTAACCAACCACTGCTGTTGAGCTGTTTGGGTCATCCGAGATTGGGGATCGGTCTTCAAGTCCTCCCAGCAGGCGGTTGCGGCGATCTGGTTTTGAATCCGTTCTTCGGGAATAATGGCCACTGGCTCCGATTGTGTGAAAGCTTCTTTGTCCTCACCCATGCGTGACAGGGCGTCTGCTTTCCCATTGCGTATTTCATACTCCTGGTCTGTAAGTAATGACAAAATCGTATTCAGCAAAGAAGATAGCCCAGAAGCTGGCACGAAGATTGGGCCTTGGCAGTTTTCAAGTATTGCAGATTACGGTGATCTGTGATAACTGTGACCGTGTATCTTACTCCTAGAAGGTAGTGTCTCCAGGTTTTTTGAAGGCTCCTTTGATTGCTAGTAGTTCCTTGTCAGTGATTGCATAGTTTAATTCCGGCGCGGAAAACGTACGGGACCAAAATGCTATGGGATGTAATTGCCCCGTGTCCGGGTCCTTTTCTGATAATACTGCTCCCATGGCTACGCTGGAGGCGTCTGTTTTGACCACATAAGGCAGGTCGGGTCAGGGATGCCGATGAACAGGTGCTGTGGTGAAGGCCAGTTTCAATTCCTGGAAGGCGTTTTCTGCTTCAGGGGACCAGAAGAATTTTTTATTTTTTCTCATTAGGGAGGTGATTGGATGAACTATTTTCGAAAAACCATTGATAAAAAATGGCAAATCTGAGCACGCTTTGCACTCCTTTTGTAGTTGCTGGGGATGGCCACTGAAGGATAGCATCAACTTTGCGTGTGTCCATGTGAACTCCTCGTGGGGTAAGCATGAAGCCCAAAAATTTGACTTCCGTGACATGGAAGAAGCATTTTTCCAATTTGGCAAACAGCCGGTGCTGACAAAGCTTCTCCAGAGCTGCCATTACATGGCCAACATGATCTTCCATGGACGTTGAGTAGATAAGAATGTATTCAATGTAAACGAGGACGCAAACGTCCAACAATTCGTGAAGCACATAGTTCATGAAGAATTGGAACGCCGCCGGTGCATTACATAACCCAAAGGGCATGACCTGATACTCAAAAGGCCCATATTTGGTTTGGAATGCCATTTTCCACTCGTCTCCCTTTTTGACTCCCACAAGGTGATAGGCTCCTTGAATGTCCAGTTTTGTGTAGATTTAAGCATTATTCACTTGATCTAACAGCTCTGGGGTGAGTGGCAGAGGATATCTGTTCTTTACCGTGATTTGGTTCAGTGCTCTATAATCTATACAAGTTCTGAGGTCGCCCTCCTTCTTGGATACTAAAAAGGGAGCTTAGGAGGCAGTGGACATAGATGGACGATATAGTTTCCCACCGCTCCACTATCAATATATGTTTCCAAGGCATGTACCTTTGATGGTTGTTGGTGGTTGACCAAGAGTACCAGGATGACCAGATGTGAGGTCTGTACAGATTCCTTATTTTTGCTCGACAAGTGGACCCCTACGCTTGTCGGGCATTGGAGTTTTCCAGGTTTTGTTCTTCCTCTTCGTTGCCGTTGTCCGTTGCACCTACTATTTTCTTGGGGGATTTTATTGGGCATTCCCAGAGAAAATGTTCTGCTCTACCGCAGTATAAACAGAGTTGTTGTTGTCTCCCCTTTTCTCTCTCCGTCTTGGAGATAGGGGCCCATTATCCCCCAATCTGCGTAGACTCAGTTGGCTCGTGGGCTTTGACTTGATTGTCCTGGGGTCGCATATAGACCGACCTGCCTTCAGTTCTTGTGCGATCCATTTTTCGGTCCTGCAACCCATGGTCCAGTTGTACCGTCAAATTGATGTACTCCGCACAACATTCGAGAGGAATGATCACTTGGGCTAGAACATCCTTTAGTTCACCACTTAATCCCCGATAAAATAGTGTGGTCATCTTCTCTTCTGGCCAATTTGAGATGATCAAAGGTGGCAATATAAGTCAGCAGATCATGGTTTCCCTGTCTGAGGGACAATAGTTTGTTATCCAGGGCTTGTCCTTGGGTGTGTCTAGCAAACAATGTTTCCGATTCCTGTTGGAATTCTCCAAAGTTCCGGAGTAGAGGATCATCCTGATTTACTAATGGTATCGACCAGTCCGCTGCGCTGCCTCCCAAGTATGAAAGTACAAAGACGACTCTTGCAATATCGTTAGGGAAGGCCCCAAGACGGCACAAAAAGTGAAGGTGACATTGGTTCATGAATATGGCATAATTGGTAGGATCGTCAGTAAAAGGTTCGGGCAGGGCCAGTGGCACTGCCCCTGGGAGCACCACTTGAACTGGTGGTGATGGATGCGGCATAGGAGTAGGTGCAATTCTGGGTAATGGAACCTGCCCTGCGTGTGTCTGAAGCATCTTCCTGGCCAGGTCATCCGTTTGTTCTCGAGCTACAATAAGGTCTCTTCTTAAGGCATTGGTCTCTTGTCAGGAGGCATGTACTTCGGCCCGCAGTTCCCCCAGCAATTGGGCCAATTGGTCAGTTTCCGAGGTGTCCATAATACCCAGGCAGAGATTCAGAGGGGCTTCGCGCTCTGTTACGCTCACCTGGTCTCTGCAAGGGAGATGGGGCGCTGTTGTAACCCTCCCTGGACTTGGCTCCCCTGGAGCAGACTTCTTCCCCAGCTTCTGTAGTGTGGACTGCGCTGGTTGCTGACACTGCCCCTGAGAGAATACGAGAGGCAGTGAGAATGCTGTGGTTGGACTGTGATTTCCCTCAAACCCTTCTTCCCAGAATGAGGTGAGCATGCGTCTACCCATATATTCTCACCTGTGTATTTATTAGGATGAGCTCTCCGTCCTGCTTCTCAACTGCAGGGGCGCCTTTAATGGACCTAGTTACTTCACTGGCCCATGTACATGGCAGCCCAGACAGGCTGTGGCTGCTCCACTTCAAAGGTGAGTGTTTCTTAACAATTATTATTGTCCGTATCCTTTTGCAATGTCTTTTTCCGTGATTATTGTCCGTAACCTTTGCAATGTTTTTCCTTCTCCCCAATAGTTGTGATGAAGGCCCAGCGGAGTCACGTGTTGGGAGCGAGTCCAAATGGATGCCAGAGGAGTTTATGAGGTCCCCAGTAGAAGGTAAATTGGCTTTTAAGGTCAAGCGCAAGGATTGTGTAGCGCGTGACCTAGTGTAAAGTCTTTATGTAGTTTCTAAACTTGTTTGTACTTTTCTCCTGCAGGGATAGCCTGACGACATCAGACGAGAGGCAGCTAACCGAACACCTGTCGGCGGTTCCTAGATGGATGTATCCGTGACGATGCTGGGCGATATGAGCTCCCGCGTAGCTAGAATCCCGGAACAGGTGAGGATGCGCCTTGACTGCGATGACTGTTGGAATCTGTAAGATGTGCTGCAGGCAATTGGATTACAGGAGTAAGGTAAGATGCTCTTCAGGCGATGGTATGGCTGGAAGCAGGTAAGATGCGCTTCCGGCGATGGTGTTGCTGTTGTCAGGTAAGGTGCGCGCTGAAGATGATGTGCTGGAGTCAGGTAAGCTGCGCTTCAAGCGATGGTATTGCTGGAATCAGGTAAGGTGCGCGCTGAAGGTGATGTGCTGAGTCAGGTAAGCTGTGCTTCAAGCAATGGTATTGCTGGAATCAGGTAAGAGCGCTTCAGGCGGCGGTGAGCGTTACGCTGCAAGAGGCAGACTAACGCAAAGCGCTTGCATGCGGGCGGGGCAGGCTTAAATAGCCTGGTCCCAGCCACGCCCCAATGGCTCTGCCTTGTGGCCCCACCTTGTCACTCCCAGAGGATGCTGCACATGCACCCCAATGTTTCCCTATGGCCACGCCCGGCCTGGATGCACGTGGGGAACCTGCTGGGAAGGAAATAACATGTGTCCCAGAAATAATGTGCGCAGAGCACATTTTCTCATGAGCCTGGCGCCAAAGGTGCCAGGACTGGGTCTACCTGGAACCTTTAGATTACAGAGCTAGTGGTCCTTGCCCTGTGGCCATGACAACTACCCCGCAATGCATATCCTCTGATGGGTCTGAGCAGACAGCAACATCCCCTTGTTCAGAGCGAGACCTTGACCGTGGCAGCTTGGAGGATTCCAGGTCTAGATGGAGAATCCCATGCAATTCGAGCAAATCTGCTAGTCTTATCGCAGAAAGCTGGTGACCAGCTACTTCAAGGTGATATGCTACCTCTTGGGCAGCCTGTACGCGCTGGTGTGGTGAACGGAATATCCATCCAGTTTTAGCCCCTCTAGTGGAAGTGCTCAACTCTCTGGCAGCACTAGTGGACCAAGGACTGGCATACAGGATGGTGAAAGCTTTTAGATCAACTATATCGGCCGGTCATGAGCTGGTGGAAAGACAGCTGGTCAGCGAGCACCTGAAGGGAATGAGCCTGGCGATGCCACCGCCGGCTAGATACAATGAGTTATGGGACGTCATCCCATGTCCTGGACGTAGACCTCAGAGCCATCTCGCACAGTGCTGTCAGGCAAGCTGACTACCTTGCTATGTCTGGTCTCCTGCATAATAGTGTCTGATGCCAGGGCACTAGACTTGGTTGGTAGGACATATTCACCCGACGAGGTGGTCTTCCACATATCCCGACACACTAAATGCAATTCAGGAATTATCTCTTATCCGGCATTCAAGGACCAGCCGGAACTGTGCAGATTATAGTGGGGATTAAAATAATTACTCTATCCAGTATGCTATACAGCGTTCATCAAACATCAGCCAAATTAAAACTTACATGGAGAATGAAGATTTTCCGTAACAACCTTCAGAAAAGTCTTGATTCTATTAAAGACATGGATGCAAGCATTGTGCTTCTCTTTCTTTATTAAGAAGTTCAAGTAGCAAAAGATGTAAACTAGTATAACTTTTAAAATCAATTCTTAACAATGCTTGAATGCTTGAAGCACAGGGAAAAATAGCTATATTTTTTATTGAGTCTCAGCGCAATAGTATATTGAAGAGTATATTCAGTTTAACATACTGAATAGTGAATTAGGAAGTGATTCATTTCCTGGGCAAGGCCTCAATTGCCAAGGGCAGAGTCTATAGCTCAGGGCGTTGAACACTTGTCGCTAAATCTGCATTCAATATGCAGGTTGCACGAATGCTGGCAGTACGGACACTGCCTTTCAAGTGTCCTAAATATAAATGTGGGCATTATTCATGTTTTTCTTGGTAGGAGTGCTCTGGTTCAGACCATCAGAACATCTACACTTGTGGAAGCTCAAGTTACATCAGGGTTGCATGGTGTAAAATCGTGACAGTTAAACTGGTTTTGCTTCACAATTTTCATGAATCTGTTTTTGTGTTAAAGGACTGTGTGTAGCTCCTTGTGTCGTAGTTGTACTTATCTATCAACTACTAAAAGTGCTTAAGCGAAGTAGGGCAACAGTATCACGTACATTGAGTATGAAAAACCAAACATGCAATTGCTTGGTTTGAGTTTTTTATTTCAGCTCATGGACATTTTTAGGATTGTAATCCTCCGACAGAAATTCCAAATACAAGATGTATGAGGCAGTAAAGTTAACCACTCTGTGATTATAAGGTTTAGTTAAGTTACGTTTACAGTGCTAATGGCTACTTCTTTTCTTGTATTTTGTGTCCAACAATTTAAAGGAAGGGTCCATTAGGGAAAATATCCAAACCAGCGCTCTAAGTCAAGAAGCTATTTGAAAGTCTGGTTTAAATGGTTGATATAAACAGTTTAAGGTGACAATGGAACATATGTTTAGCTACCATTGATGATTACTGAGGGTTGAGATCTGTTATACCTTGGCCAGCTATCTTTTATTTCTTTTTACAAACAAACAAACAAATAGTGACACATTATGCATCAGGTGTTTGAGCCTATCTTGCAGTTGTACTGTTTTTTTTACAATAAGCTAGTAGTAAAGTGTTGCTGGTAAAGGGTTAAGTTGCTCCTTTTTAATTTTACAGAATCAAAGGAAGTCCCTTGGGTAGAAAGAAAAATGAATAATTTGTATTTGGACCAATACATACGTTCTGGAGTTTTGGCCCCAATGTCCCTTATGAGCAGGGTAAATATTCTAGGTGTCTTTTGATTTAGCTCTTGCCTTTATTTGGTCAGGCACTGCGGTCGAGCCTTCTTCACGTCTCATTTCTTCTGTTATGAACAGCGGTTGTTTATATTGGGTTAGGCCTAAACACTCTACATAATTTGGTCCTCTACCGCTGATTGTGTTCTTTTTAGAGCCTTGCTGTTTATATGGTTTGAAATCCATTATTCTTAGGATTCACCTTTGTGGGTCTTAGTCTGCGGTAGTCAGCTGCTGTCTTTTCATTTGCAAATGGTAAAAGCATCCACCTTATTTAAGACTGCCCTTTTGAGTTCCAACTCATGCCAGGTTGGGCAATCTCTTGGTCATCCTCCTGGTTCTCCACTTAAGTTTCTTTCCTTGTATTTCGCCTGTTGGCAGGAATTTACACCTGGCTGATTTATTAAGTATGAGGTCAAAGTTTACCTATTTTGCATGCGGGTGGGAATATCTGTGTCTGACGCTTAGGGTTGTCATTAGGGTTGTCGCTTTCTGGAGAAACGCTACTCTTGTTGATTTTCGTCAGCTCTCTGCCTGGTTGACAATATGCTTTGCTGTTACATTTTGCAGTTTCAAGGGTACAGGTATCATTTGGTTTAAAAAAATCTCAGCTTGCACTGAGGGACAAGATCAGTACACTGAACTTTTAAAGAGGGGATGGGGACTACTCTCAGCCTGGGGTGGGAGGCCTACCAGGTAGAAGCAAGAGCCATTCCTACCCCAGAAGGGGAAGGTGGCAGATGGGAGGAACCCAGTCCCTGTCCCCTCACTAAGTGAATGCGTGTGTTTAGGGAGTACCACTGTAGATCATGGCATACCTCTTCAACAAAATACGGGCCATTTTCTTTCTCTTCACGGCAGGCAACAACCTAAGGTAAATGTCTGGGTGGACCACTCTCAACATAACAGCCCACCAGAGCCTCAAGGCAGACTAGCCCAGTTACAAGATCTCTTCAACCAATGAGAAGAGAGACAGACAGACGCTAAGTGGATCAACAGAGAGCCCACAAGGCTGCAAGGAACACTACATGCCACCATCCGACACCAGCACAGACCATAATCCAGCAGCTGCCGTGGAGCTCCCGAACATGGACTATTACAAAGCTCCTTTGGAGTGGCTTCATGACAAAGAAATCAGAGGCATTCCAATACTTACTAAGGATTAGTTGTGGGGTGGCTCTCTGAAACGAACTGGAACACTTTCCAGTATGGACGCATGAGGCAGAAAGAGGTAGAGTTTATTCCCCTTTGTATGTATTCTGGCACTTGTAACACCTCCTGGGTGGCGAAGATAGGGCAAGATTGACATGGGGAAGAAGACCAATGAGAGAAGGAGGTAGAGGATAAGAAGGGGGACATGAAGGTGTGGGTAGTTTGGGTGAGGTTAGAGTAAAAGGAGGTGGCAGACCAAGAGACCAGAAGGAGCAACACATTTTACCTGCTTCTGGTGGACTGCATCATCAGAGAAGCACAAGACGAAAACGTTTGCTAGGTCACTTAAAACTGCCCAGAGTCTGATTTGAAGGATACTTTTTCTCAATGTAGAAACCCCAGAACCATTGAAGTGGAAAAGGGACAGGACACTGGACCTAGGACAATAGTCATTGTAGAAGAGGCCCTTCACTGGATTTAACTTGATCCTCTAATCCTCACACTTTGCCATGCAGAATCCTCCCTAATGTTATTGCATGCTGTTCCATCAAGTGCTACAGGCATTTCCTGCACCCTTCCCTGACCCTAGAAATTGTGTGTTTTGGAGTAGCTCAACAAGAGTAACTGATTCTTCACAAATGGAAGTTTGGCTCCATCTATCCTAAACAGTATGCCACGCTCTATGTCTCCAGACTATGGCTATGGCAATGACAGTGTTACCAAAGAGGATAGCAAGCAGCAACCCCTTGCAGGAGCCCCAGACCAAATGGCAGGAGGAGCGGCCAAACAGGATGATACCTGTGGAGCACAGGTCAAGTAGAGCAGGTTGGCAGAAGGAGAAGCCCACCCACTTCTGGGTGGCAGTGGGAGGAAGAACAAACCACCTGGCCCTCCCAGAAGAGGGAGAAAAAGAAACAATGTATGTAGGACCGAGGTTGGACATTCAGAGGAAGCGGATGTTCTAGTCAATCAGATGAACCAAAAGGACATGAATAGGAAGTGGAGAGCTATAAAACCCTGAATAGAATGAAGGCAGTATGGGTTTATCAGATATGTTTGGAGGGGGCTTAGGAGGGCCCAGAGACTAGAGAGGATTGTGGAACAGGTGTAGGAGGAGTTGGAGGAGAGTACTGGTGTGTCTGGATAGAGTGATGGTAAGGTGCTGGAGGAACTGGGAGAGTGGTACCCTTGTGTCATACATGTTTATGTTTGCGTGAGTAAGAGAGTGGGAGAGAGAGGATGTGTATGATCAAGAGGGAGGGGAAAGGGGGAACAGAGAAGAGGAATGACAGGAAGAGTAGGGTCCGGAGGGTTGAGAGGGGATGAATAGCAGAGAGGAGTGGTAGGAGGAGCAAGATCAGGAAGGAGCAGAAGGGAGAACAGAGAGGATGAGTGAGCAGAGGAGTAGGACTAGGCAGAGGGAGAGAGGGAGAATAGAGAAGAGGCGTGATAATAGGAGTAAGATCAGAAGGGTTGGAGTATAGAGAGCATTAAGAGAAGGAGTGAGACCAAGAGGTAAGGTAGAGGAGGAGAAGCAGGAAGAAGCAGGACAAAAATTGAGCACACATCGGAGGACAGAAATCTAATTTCAAGACAAGCAGGCTACCCCTGTTTAGGCCACCTAACCTGGAAATTCTGAGAGAGCGAGAGGGAGAGAAAGAATGAAAGAAAGAAAGAAAGAAAGAAAGAAAGAAAGAAAGAAAGAAAGAAAGAAAGAAAGAAAGAAAGAAAGAAAGAAAGAAAGAGAGGGAGAGAGAGGGAGAGAGAGAAGAGAACAGGGACCTGAAAGGGAGGTGGAGGGCAAAAGAATAGGGATCTCCCCTAGACTTGGAACTCAATTTCCCTCAATCTGCATGTCTTACCTTAATGAAAACCAAAACTCCTTTACTTTGTCAAGTCATTTTGTTGACAAGCGTGACCCAATAAGGAAGTGTGTAGGATTTAATATTTATTTATTTCAAGTATTTATATAGCAGAAACCTTCCACTGAGGGTAATTGATAAAGAGGCATGAGAATGAGCAGAGAAAATGAGAAGCAGAATGAAAATCTTTGAAAATGACACACTATGCCCTCAAATGTTTTTAGCATGGTTTGCCCTATGCCACAAGTATTGTTTATTATTGCCACTTTTTGAATCCAGGGTCGAACTTCCACGTCTCTCGTATTGATTTGTCGCCCAATCAGAAGCCTTGGAACTCAGGTTACATTTGGTGTTTTTTCATTGGGTTCATCCAGCCAATGATAGCTCTCTGAGGCAGATTTGTCCAGTTCTTTCAACCTTTAAATCTCCTAAATGAAGTTTGGTCCAGGCTCAATGTTTCTTTGTGGGTTTTGCTAAGCTATTGGAGCAGGATTGCACCTGGTAGCTCACACTTGGAGGGTGCTTGGAAGGCTTTGTGACTACTGTGAGAAACCATAAGGTGTCTCACCTGCTAGTCCCAGTGGATCTCTCCCTCCGGTGGCCAGGGCACGGCCATTGCCTTTGGATCAAGACCCTGAGAGTGGACCAGTGTGGGAGGATAATCTGGGTGAGGGGTCCTCGGGGAGTGGGAGTGGGACACCGGATGGTGAGATGCACTAACCCCTCTTGCCTGTAACACCTTTATCCCATACTACCCAATGGGATAGTTAGAAACTCAACACTCCACCTTTTGCTGCGCAAACACTTTTACACGGACAGCCCGCTCTGGGAGAAAACAGACTTACACCTGACCTGTGTACCTGATATGTCCAAATACTATGGTCAGGCGAGATCAGGCAATTATCGACAATCACTCACACCTGACTTCCATTGCACTTCCCAGCATGGATAAAAGGCAGAGCGTGCTCTGAGCGAAGCAAAACACATGAAGGTACAGCAGTTTCGTGTTGGCAGCTGAACGAGGGGAGAAATACGGCCAGGCACAAGAGGTTCGTGAGTGGGGCAACACCCTAGACCATTTTTTTTAGGAAGCCGTTACTTTCAAGAAAGATTCAAGGCAGAAAATGTAAGATCAGGAAACAAGGCTGAAGAATCCTGCATTGTGTGTCGGAGATACCAAAGGTCCTGCCGCATAACTCACCAAGATGGGGAGGAGCAGCAGAATCTGTGGTATTGTCCTTGGCTCCAAGAACAAAGAAGAGACAGAAATCCACACAGGATCTGGTCACTGCGCAGCGGTGGAGCTCTCCTTTGCAGTGGACAGCGGGGTGCATCAGCTGGGCAAAGACAGGTCTGGTCACTGGATTCTCCCAAAGGGTCAGCAGCCTTTCTCCCTTTCTCCCTGAATTATTGGGATTTCTGTAGCGTTTAGTTCTGGATAGGGGTTCTGCCTTGATAGGAGTTTCTGACTGAATCTGGATCAGCTACCTCTGGCCTGGCTCTGGAGTCTTGCAGGGTGAATGTTGAATATCTGGATTTCTGGGTTTTGAATGTTGGATTTTTTAATGTCCTGACTCTCCCTATGCCTCCTCCTTTTATAAGCAGGATGACATCAGAGGATTTTTTTTTACTATATGGGAGGATATAACCTGGATATAACTCTAAGATGGGATAGGTGAGGATGTGGATGTCGCCGCCTCCCTTTAAGCAGATTGGACCCAGGGAAGTGACATTAGTTTTAGGTTGTGTGTTTTATGATGTGCTTTGTTACACCACAGTTACTTTTGCCAAAATCAGTTATGAAACAAAACCCTTATATTTACAATTGTTAGCCTCCTGAAAATCAGATAGGCAGACCCCATATTTTACAAGGAATATGTCATTCCAAACCCCAAGTTTGTGCAATGCTGTTTTGTCCTTCTGGCAATCTTTCGCCATTTCTATGGAAAATATTTCACCTAAAATATACAAATGGATACACAGACGCCTATTAATGTTGGTATAATTCCATTAAATTTGACATCTGTGTCATGTACGCTTTCCCCAGAAATGCTTTTTTACTGTCGTTCACATCCCCCACATGTCAGGAAAACCCACATGGTCTTATTTTAATGGTGCAAAAATTACATTAAACTTGTCATAATTTCATATTACTGCTTCTTCCGATTACAGAAATAAATGTCTTAATATAAAAAGTATTTTAAATCAAATGGAGGGCTTTGTTCCCAAAAGTGGGCAGTCTTTCCAACCCCCCCAGCCAACTGTCTTTCCCTGGTCAACTTTGCACAGAGGTTGCCATGACTTCTCCTTTGAAGTCCTTCAATTTGAATGCAGGGGATTTCACACTTCTGAGGCAAACACATGGGTTGAATCCCCCTTTGTTCTTGGGAGCATCTCTGCCATGCAGTCTGAGGCACCCTGTAATTATCACACTTCAGGCCCCTGGGAACAGAGCACAGGAATTTGCAGCCTCAGTTCACAAATAGGTGCGACATTTGGCTTTGCTTCCAAACTGGTTTTGACAGAAGTTCCTGGGCCTAGCAAGGATGATTTTGTGGGGGAAAGACAGAGCACAATATAAATATTTTTCTTAGCCTCTCACCCCATATGTAAAATTGTGTTTCTATGTCAATGTCCTGCTTTAAACAGAAGCAGTTTAACACATGTGCTTTTTCTCAGATGTTACTGTCATCAAATGCGGTTTCTTTTGCATTTAACTTTCTGAAAGGCTCTTCAAGATCAGGTCAGTTTCTGGGATAGAATAAGGCTGAAAATAGTTTCTTGTTAACTGACACGCACCCAGAGAGAGCATTGTCCCTTTGAAGTACTTTACATGTATTGATTTATTACCAAACGTAACTCCAAGCTGTATGGACTTAATGCAGTATTCGTTTGCTTTTCACAGACTTTCCTGATGAAACCATGCCATTCTAGGAAAGATGGCTTTAATTTCTGGTGTTCAAAATGAAATACACTGACAGGGCCATGTTTTACTAGAGTAAAACTGAGTGATGTTTGACAGAAAGTTGCACCAGTGCGATGCCGTTTCAAAGGCAGATCATTTTTCCAAAATCGGCTGTGAATGTTTGAATGGCAAAACAGCAATGCACAGCCATTCTGAATTCATTTGTTTTCTCAGGATTCCCATGAATGAAAACAAATGCAGCTTTTCTTGGGGGTGGCTGTGTTCCCTCTCGCCCCAGATGTGCTCAGCAGAGACAGCGCAGCCATTACTTCTGTAACTGCTAACATATAGTTTTGTGATGCAGGGATTTCTGTTGTGCTGGTAAATATACCCCACAGGGGGACCTATGATCTAAAAAAAAAAAAAAGTAAGTCACTCTGCCTTCATAAATAAATTATTTCCGTTATGGGACAGAAGTACCGTAACGGAAATCATTTCTTTAGGAAGTCAGAGTGACTTCAAAAAGAAAGTATTTATTTTTTAAGTCTGTGGCACCCCCCCCCACCACCAGGACATGTGGCGGTGATGCTTCCTGCACCGCGGAGGCTGCAGGGGCCTCCGCAACACCAATGGCTACGCCTTCAAGCATGCATCATATTCCGTATCGCCTGCATCACCTACAAAGCAGTCACCAAAAAAACACTGCACTACTTGGATGAGAAGCTCATCATAGCCATAGGCCAGCACACCACCAGAAGCCACCACTTTGCCCGGCTGGAAAAAAATAACTGCAGGTAGAAATAAAAACCAAGAAGCAGCATTTTCCATCTATGCACTCTGTCTCTGGAGCAAGTTACCAATGCAGGTAAGACTGGTCCACTCCATCCTACACTTCAGGATGGACCTGAAGTCTTTACTCTTCAAAGATTCTCTTGCCAGTCGCACATCGCTCAAATCAACCCTATTATGCTCTCTAGGTTCCCCTCAGCCCTACTCCTCCTACCCATCACTGCTACTCAAATACCCCTAAACTCTACATATAAGCCGTATGTGTGTTCCCTTTGTTCGGCACCCATTTCCTTTACAGCTAGGTTTACTCTTTATAAATCACATACATACACACAAACAGGCATGCATATACTGAGGGCAAACTGCTTTTTCACATGTCCATGCTCACTGTCTAAGGAAGTCAAAACGTATTTTATTGGTATAAAACAATTTACATTTTTTTAAATTGTTCTAAGTCACAAGCCTCCAGTTTAATTCAAAGGCTAACATACGTACTTCTGAGATTTTGGCACTTTGGCAAATTCAGTTCCAGAAGGAAATTATTCATAGCAGGAAAAACAGAAACGTGTACATTAAGATTAACCAACACAGTATTCAACCATCTCTTCCATTTCTTCTACTGCACCTTTACCGAAATGAAAATAAATCCACCCATGATTTGCGATTTTGCATGAAAAAAATGAGATGTCTTTAAATGCATTAACAGTTGCATGGAGAGCAGGAGATCCTTTTGGGATCTGTACTGGCTGACTCGTGTTTGCAATCAGACGTTGCACCAAAAACATACCAAAATCAATATTGAGCAGGTAATCGTGGTCACTTTAGAAAAGGTCAATGAAAAGATCCCGGCTGGAAAAAGAACTGTGCCAAAGATCTATAAATGCCTTTGCTCACATCTGTAAATGGCAGCAGGGGCGGGGGGCACTGCAGGTCAAGGTTGGGCAGCACCCTCTGTGCTATTTTGATTGTTATCCTGCTGAGATGTCATTATCTTTGGAAATCCAGATGGCACTGGGTTTCCCTGTATGGTTTTACTTTAGCATGAAAAAAAATCATTTGTGCAGGGCGGGAGGCATTTACATGCATTCCTATGGATCAGGGCGGGAGGCATTTACATGGATTCCTATGGATTAGGGCAGGAGGCATTTACATGGAATCCTATGGAATCTGCCTGATATTGCTGGTGCAAAAACATGCAGATTCCTTAGGGATTTAAATACCCATCCCCTGCCTTACAAGGAGATGCAGTCTGATTCGTGGGACGGAGCAGATGGAGGAGGTGGATTCGGTAATTAAAATCCATGCCCCTGCTCTGTCTCACAAATCCACCATAATTGTACTGTGAGAACGAAAAACAATGCTTAATCATTTTAACCTGATAATTACACAATGTGCAGTTTTCATGCCACCAGGAAAATGACCTACTAAATGTTTAAACATGAAGCTACTCGCTTTCCAGTATGTGGTAATTTCATGCAGGGGACCGCAAGTGTGTGCAAGTGTGTGTAAGTGTGTGCAAGTACGTGCAAGTAGATCCGTCCGTGCACTCTTGATCCAGTTTGATGGAGAATGCAAATGGAAGATGGAAATCTGGGCAGTGTGTTGCATGTACTACAATATCAAAACAGTTAATGAATGCCTCCCACCATACAAATGCATTGTGGGAGGCCTTTACACAGAGGTCAAAGTGGGTGGGAACTAGAGGGTGCAACTTTCCATTACTTTTTTAGGAAATCAGTGATTGCTCCCTCACTTTATATAACCCAGAGCACCGTTGCAGGACAGCAGTGACAGACACCTTTATTTATGTATTTAATATGTCCATCCCTACTGGGGATTTGAACCTGGGTCACACAGTTATTAGTCCAGTGCACACCACGCTAGGTTATCTTGCACATGCTGTTGTTCCTTTGTATAGACTACCTGGGACATAACGCTAATTTTCAAGCAGTCACATAACCCTGTTCTCGGCACTGATATGTATGTGCCTTCTGCAATTTATCATGGCTTGCTGCAGACACAGTGAGGCTCATTACGTGTTTGCAGGTATATCCGCCGCTATAAACTGTACTTTCGTTTCCGTCACTTGGTTTGCAGGAATTAACAGCAGATTACAAGTAGCGGAAATGCCGATAAATCCCCATTCCATTGAGTCCTATCGAAACTCCTTTGGGGGATTTACCTCTATTACCGGCACTGGTATTAGCGTGCTGGTAATACTAGCAATATTCTGCCAGCACAGTGTTGTATATAACCCCAGCTTGGAGATGGGGGAAAATCCCCCACCCTACCGGCAAATTTATAGTTAGCCAGTCTTGGAAAGTGCTGATTCACGGTATTACTGGCACTTTATTTCTGGACCGGCCAATTTACAATGAGGCCCAGTGTCTTGACAGGTAATGGGCAGACGTGTGTGGCTATAGCCCTAGGCGTGTCCCGTGAGAGGTGGGAATGGTGGATGATTGCACAGGGAGGCTGCTTTATGCTGCATGATGTGGGGTGGGCGGGCAATGGCCCACTAATGTTTGTTATTTAATGCTGCATTTTCCATCATTGTGTTCTCATCTGCCTTAATAGTACTGTTAACACTGCAGTGTGGGGTGCAGTGGCTAAAAGGAAGATATGGTGTTTGCATTGTCGAGGGGTTGAGAATGGGGTCGCTGGGGAGTGAGGGGTGGGGCGGCTGTTGCGGGAGTAGAAGGGGTGGGGCAGGGGAACATAGTTCCACTACTTTTTTTTTTTAGGCTTCGACCACTGCATTTCATGGCTTCATATGGAATCTGCCACCTTTTAGTCAAGCTATTTGTCAAGGAATGCTGTTTTTAATGCTGACTGAAATTCATTTTGATTTGTAAGATTTGTAAGGTGGTCATTGTTACGCAAGCCCCCGTCCGCCTTACAAATCAACTAAAATGGTGTGTTGGGTAAAAGGCATGTATAAAACTAGTACACATCTATTTCCCCCCTATATTAATGCATTAGGAAACGGCCCCTGGAGTGTTCTCACAGCTGCTTTGTATTTCTGTAAACGGCGAACGATATCGGCTTGAAATTCAGAGTCTGAACATTTTACTCACTTCTTTTGTGATGAACTAATGTCACTAGAGGTTAGTTTCGGGCCTCTCACAAAGGGGTTAATGCACTTTTGTATTTGCTATTTGTTGTAAAACTTCTCAAGACGCCACACCAACCACATGTGTATATGGAGTACGAATAGTGTCAGCCTGTTAAGGGTTAAACAATAACAGGCAAATAGTTGTAAAGTCTCTGACAATAAAGAAATCATACTTCCTTTAGTATCCAGAACCCTGTTTGAATTCCAAATTAAGAGGACTAACATTTTATTTAAAAAAATGGTACTCATGGCGTAAGCTCATCTGTTGTTTGTTGTTACCATCGTTGTCGTTTTTTGTTATGCCTTTATAACAGTTAGATGTTCTGGCTTGAAATACATAGAAACAGAGATGAGATTTAGTGATGCCTCGTCAGCCCCTTTAGGTGCCTGCTGTTGCTTGAGGTATTTCCATATAGGCTGACGCATCATATTGAGTATCACCCACCTGATATATATCTTTCCAGAAGCTACTATTCTAGGACTACCCCGCTGCAGATGTGATAAAGCGTCGGCTACATTATGGATTATGCCACAGCTGGAGTGTGAATGATTCCTCCATACCCAGCAAATATGCATTTATTTATTTATTTATTTATTCATTTGTCTTTGACATTTGTAAAGCGCACCTAGGCACTAAACATGGATCTGATACTATCTAATGCCTTCTATCAGGGATGTGGGGTGGGTACCATAAATGGCACAGCCGTATTGCTGCTAGCAGCAGACATGCGAACACTCGCTGAGTGTTGCATGCTATAGGGCTAAACAAGGATGCAGAGAAGGGGCAGTCTTAACACAGACCATAGCAATGAGCTCTTGCCCAGAGAGTACAGTGAGGCCAAGTGATAGGGGGAATTCTCACAATGTGCTCATTCCCTTCACCTTAGCCCAGCAACTTTTCTGGATTTTGAAGACTTGATTTTTTTACCTGGAAAGAGCGTGAGCCTTTTTTCCCACTCTTTCATGCATTTTGATGTGTGTTTTACTCTTGTGTTCTTTGATTATGGAGTTTTAAGATAACTCCATGGGGATCTGTTCATGTGTGTTAAACAGCGCCCTCAGTGCAGTGACACAGGGAGGTCTTTTTAGACTTCCCAAAGGTTTAAATACCTTCTCTGAGATAAACTACTGTTTTCCAGAGAATGTAAGGTTAAAGTGACTTTACTAGTCTTTTTAAATTCCTAGACCGAGCACACACTATCTTCCTATAGAGTGCTGGAGGGGTTATAGTATCCCCTGTGTCTATAAACTCATGTAGCAGTCAAATGCTACCCTTTTCTATCGAAATGGCTGGTGGTAGTGGTTTTACAACGAACTACCATGATTTTTTCCAATCGCGAACACCGGGAGCTAAAAATCGCAGCAGCCATGTTTTTCAAGATGGTGTCTTAAGCCCCTTTGTGTAAACAGGTCCCGGTCTTCTTTTTTCGCCATTTCTTTTTGGAAAGGTCCTGCTAGTGTTTGTCTCTGCGCACCAAATCAGGTCAGGTCCCTTTGTTTCCATGCCTTTGGCGGGCTTCAAGACTGAAGACAGCATCAGGCATCTGAGTATCTGGGGTGGGCAGGAAGTGAGGGAGGTGCCCGAAAAGTCCCTATGATTACTCTCCTAGGAGACCAAAATGCACTATGGCGTGATTGGCTGGCTGACTGTCGGGCAAGGACAGCCAACCTGCTGGGTGAGTGGCAGCTAGGGTGGAATGAATGGGAGAAAACAGGCGAGTCTCCTGGACTGGAAAGCAGAGTCAAACACTGGAACAGCTACTTGAACTGAAGTGACTCCATTTTGTCTGCGTTTTCCGACAATCCCATGCAGTGCAGGAGTGCCCCGACATCCTCCCTCTTGTCCCCACGACTGAGGCTCACGAACAGTGAGATCTGCAGGAACTGCCTGGAACCAACGTCTTCAGCTGCATCTTTTGCTTCATATTAAGGTACTGTGCCAACCCGACTTGAGAGAAGGCCTCACTCGCGGTGAATGTTCGTGGAACTTTCCCAATTTTCAGGGCTAATCAGCTTGTGACCCAACATATGAGGCTAATCAACAAAGGTTTCCTCCACTTTGTGCATGCAGGTTGAGAAAATATGTTTATTCTGTGGGTGGGGAGATTCATGAAGGTGAGGCACCCTGCACATAGCAGTTTGCGTGGCAAGAGTGTCCACACTTGCAAAGTTTCTTAAAGTGGGATGTGCTTGCAGGAGTAATTGCTGTAACCCCAAGAACATTCATGAGTGACAGAGTCGGTGGGGGGCAGGGAGGAGACAATCAGGGATGAGGCAGTCCCCCTGCTTGTGAGGCAGTCCCCCTGCTTGTTTCATGCATGAATCATTTCTCCAGCTATATAATAGAGGAGGTGAATAATGAAATGCAAACAGGAATGTTTTCAGTTCGCTGTCCGAACTGATCTGCAAAAATAGAAACACTCTTGCTTAACATGAGCAAATTGTTAAAACATGATCTCCAGGGAAATGGGGAGCCAGGAGCCTTAGGTACGGTTTCACTCTTTGCTTATGTTTAGGTATCACATGTACAGGTAAGAGCTTAGTAGGAACACACAAGTAGGTGAGTGCATGGGAGAAACATCCACCAGCCCCCCGGGGCCCTCACTCTAAGCCAGGCTCACTCCAACTGACATACCCAAAATCTCCTGGGGAATTCACAACACAACATTCCAAAGGGAAGCATTCCAGCAGGCACCCAGACTCACAGGCATTCATGCAAGGGGAAAGTGAGGGAGACCAAGAAATAACACACTTCCCTCCTTCACAAAACATAGGACAAGAGGGTGCAGAACAAAGAACAGGGGGACCATCCAAAACAGCAACAGAAGAACTCACACTTCAGATCACCACCAACATGAGGCCAAAAGCTTCCATACCCTTACTCTCCATTGCACCCTAAGAACAGGGAGCAGTGCTCCCATCAACCAACACCCCTCAAAACCTCCAAACAACAACCAACCCAAAACAAACACCTTCCAAGCATACAGGCCCTGCAGACCGACACACTAACAAGGGAACCTGCCCCAACACCATCTCTCACACCAGACCACAAATCACGAACCGGAAAACCCTCTCCTCATCACAACTCCAATTAGACACAGTGCACTGCAAACACAGTCACTTCTCCAACAACAAAAGTCTCCAAACGTAGTGAACACAGAAACACCTACACCACTCAAAAACAGGGCAACCGGTACCCATAAACACCAAAGATACCATAGAAAGCCCCCCCAAAGGTACAGGGCGTCCCAACCGGCGTACTAGAGGAAAACGGGTAACCCTCCCAGCAAAACCACCAGGTGTCCAACACCCACAAAACACTACACCCCTTTAAAACGTGCCTAGGAGTCTTATACTCTGGACGGCCAGTGGCCAGGTTGAGGTCCAGTAGCAGACACTGCACCACCAACGAACAGACAGGTCAAGCCCCACAGCGTACACTGTACTGCAAAATCACACAAACACAGAGGTTGCGCCACCACAAACCCAAAACCGTGGTTCACTACGCAAGCGGGCAGGGTTTACAACATAATACATACAATTTACAGGCCTCTCCACACAAGTGTAGGCAAATTGAGCATTAACAGGCATGGTATATGAGAGCAATTCTTACTCTAATTCAGTCCAAAGTCCTAGAGCTGCAAAAATCTTTGGAGGCAAAATTTCATTAAACGCAAAATTCAAATGCATGTGACACATATGTTTTCTGAAGTCACAGCTAAACTCCAATAACAAAGGCCACATCAGATATACTCCAAACACACAATCCAGGATCAGCTCAATTCAACCCCAAACTAATCACAGTCACATCCACTACAAGCTAAAATCCTCACATCAAAACTCCCACTTGCAAGGAAATAGCTAAACCTCAATGTTATGTATTATGTCATTGCTTTATGTCGGGTGACATCCAGGATGGCAGGGTTCTGGAATCAACTTGATTCTAGAACCGATGCGAGCTGGAGAGTGAACTTGACTAGATGTGCCACCCACTGGGGCTCTTACAATAAAGACTGAAGTATTAAGTTATAATTTCTTATGTGCGTTAATACTTCACAACAATTGACAAAGGGGACCACTGAAGGAGAGAGCCCCCCCGCTAGCAGAAAGAAGCAAGGTCAGAACACCCATCTATTCTTTAGCAGTTGCTGCTTGAGTCTGTGTAATGGAACAATTGAATAGCGGAACGGACGGAAGTGCTACTTTGGACACCAGCCAAACTAAAGAAACTGACAGTAGAGGGCTGCATGATAATTGGATATAAAATACTTTTAAATTACTGTAATGCAATGCTGATGGCGACGCTTACTGCTGATGCTGCATTATACAAAAGTGCATCAGCGAGCTGACGGCAACTGTGGCATATCGAGGAAAGGACCTTAGAAAACATCCTAAACATGCCGGCCATTTTGGGGTGATTACAAGTGGGGTTGCCTGGGCAACCACACTTCTCGGATTATTGTAAATGCTATAAAGATTATAAACCTTGCACCGGAACGAATATAGAAGCATCTCACAGCGGCATTGAAGCATGAAATGTTTGGACATGGATGACATACAATTAAATCATTAATTTCAATTTCAAGTGAAACAGAAACCCAGATCACTCAGGCAATACACTATTGAATAAATACATTCAAGTGAAATGAAAACATAAATTACCCAAGCAAGTGAAAATAGACACATCATTGCAAGTTAAACAAAAGCATTTGTGCAACCACTGCACATGATCAATGGACAGTGAGGGGTACAGCCTTTAAGTAAGTTAAGCATTTCAAAGTAAATATTGGGGAAAATGCAGCAGATACCAGCACCAGTCCACTTTCTTCTGAATCCAGGGAACCCAGTCAGTCCATGGGAAGAATGGATAGATCGGTTTCAAGTCCGCCTAAGAGCAATCAGAGGAGCTTCATTTAATGTTGACCTGAAAGAGGCTACTTTATTGGACTGTATTGGTGCCGAGGCACTTCGAATATTTCGTGCTCTACCCGAGCTGAATGAAACAGTTGGAGGTTCAGGAGATTCAACTGGTGCAAGCAGCAACAGGAAATATGAGAATGCCCTAAGCAAATTTACCAAATACTTTGGGATCAAAATCAACATTGTTCTGTAGAGGTATCGTTTTTTTTCAAGACGGCAACATAAAGGCGAATCCATTGATACCTACATGGCAGCGTTGAGAGGTCTTGATTTCTACATGCAGATTCACATGGGTTGCCGATGAATATTTGAGAGACCAGTTAGTATTGCATGTATCAGACCCCCACATTCAGAAGGGACTATGGAAGGCACATGATCCCTCTTTAGAACAGGCAATAGAAATTGCCAGAACAATGGAATTAGGAGAAACCTGTATGAAGGAAATACAGAGTTAGAGAAATCAAATCTATCCAAGAAGAGAAAAAGGAAGACAACAAAGAGTCATTGATAGCTTTGGTAAAAAGAATGTCTGCAAACAATTTCAGAACAAATCCCAGAAGAGAGACTGCGGACCTGGATGCTACACACAACCATGAAGCAGCCAAACGGAAACTGTGTCCGTGCAAGTCCAAGCAAAACTAACCATACAGGGAGAGTGGTGTCACCCATACTGAGGATGACACACAGAGGGGCAATACGTCTGCCATCTTCCACTCTCACATTCAAATCTCAAACAACTACAATCCACTCCCACTTATCACCACAAGTCTCATATGACGGCTGATAACTGAGCACAACCCAGATTTGACAAAAAATGGACAGGTCCACCACCACCACAGTAACTATGAATCAAACTTTGATGTGAATTTCATTTGTTGGCATTTGGACAGGGCATCTCAAAATACAGCAGAGCGTCTATTACATGCAAAGCATGCAGATCATGACCTTCTCCTCCCGTATGAAACAATAATAGTAATCGGCCAGATCATCAAACCACATCTTAATAGGTGTCTTCCACGTCACAAAGCAATGTCATACTGTCCACAAAGGCAGCAGTCCCAGAGCAAAATTGAGCAACGACCGCACAGAAACTTTGAAACTTGTAGCCCTCATGTGGAGTAAACCAAACACTAACAGATCAGGAGAGGCCATACGCAGTACTCAGTAGTGCCAAACACACCACACTGCAGCACCGGAAACTCATCCGACAGTACTCCGGCGTGATCATGATAACCCGATCACTGCTGCCACGATCGCTTGCCATGGGGCTATCATCCGCAGTACTACTTACTGGCAGGCAACAACTGCTGCATTTCCCGAATCGGCCCCCATACTCATCTTAACCCAGAACCTCCATAGATCACGCAGCAGGGTTCCTTCCTCGCTGCCGGCACCAACGTTTACAGCAACTCATTGTGAGCAATAATCGAAAGACGTCATCATTGTCTCTGTTACAGCTGACGAGAACGGAGCTCCGGCCCCAAGAAACATAACCTAGGCTCAGCTCAGCGTGCCTGCTCACCCGCAGACACCAGATTCGCCAAACGGCACTGCACCTCGCCCAAAAGACACTCTGAAAGAATCCTCTGATGTCTCTATAATTACTATGGTAAGCTACTTACTTCCTTTCTTTAATCACCATTGTCTTGCACTCCACTTGCCGGACAGGGGCTGTCACAGCAGCCTACTCCTTTCTTTGTGTTGCTCCAATGATCAAAGACACTGTTCCATCATGGGTTCCTATGCCCGCAGGCTCTAGCTGCCAGGCTTGCCCTGCCAACTCAGGTCAGCAATTCTCACCCAGATGGCAATCAGCTGCCACTCTCTGCCAGGCCCAAACGGCCACCAGGCCTTTCAGGACCGCCAAACTTGGTCTCTCCCAGGCTTAATGCCACCATGGTTGCCCTGGCTTACAGGATGGCCCAACTGACAACAGGGCCCTCTGACTGCGCTCTTGCCCCAACTGCCCCTCACTGGTCCTGGCACAACTGCGTAGCGCTGAGCAAGAGGTCAGCTCACATTTGGGGGCCGGGGTGGGGGGCGGTGAATGTTGCCCAGGTGCTCTCTCTGCTTTATTCCAGCACTCTTCCTTACTGTCCACTGCTCTGCTCTCAGACCTGTTTTCCTTTTCTTTTCTTCAGGCCTGGTCCACGGGTTCTTTACTTATGTTCGGGTATCACATGTACAGGTAAGAGCTTAGTAGGAACACACAAGTAGGTAAGTCCATGGGAGAAACATCCACCAGCCCCCCGGGGCCCTCACTCTAAGCCAGGCCCACTCCAACTGACATAGACCAAATCTACAGGAGCATTCACAACACAACATTCCAAAGAGGAAGCCTTCCAGCAGGCACCCAGACTCACAGGCATTCATGCAAGGGGAAAGCCAGGGAGACCAAGATATAACACCTTCCCATTTCTGTATTACATGTTGACCTTTTAAAATGGAATGGAAATGTAGAAATTGCTCTGAAAGTGACACACATCTAAGGGCCTGTCTTTGCTTACACACACACAGCAGCTCTGTGCGTGGAGGGCTACCTCAAATAAATTCCACCCACATAGCTGCTGTGGGCCAATGAATGCCTGGTTGCTGATACGTGCCGACTCTTGGACATGCATAAGAGTGCAGGTAAGTCTCCTCTGTCAATCATTGGCCTTCCATTCAGTGGGTCAACAGAATGCGAGGTGAACCTTGCACGTAAGATTCTGTCGATGCAACTGTTTTTCATACGGCCCCTGTATGCAAATAACATGAACGTGCCTGTGTCATTTCATGTCTGAGTTTGGTTTTTTTTTACACCGCCTGTCACAAGCCTGTGGTATTGCAGCTTGGATTGGAGAATGGACGCATTCACGTTCTAGCCGAGCGTCCGTGATTGCAGGGACATTAGTGAGGTTGTTTTTGTAGCACACACTGCAATCTGAATGGGCTCAGCGCCATTCAGTGAACTGAGAGTAAGGACACAATTCAGAGGTTGAGATCTTAGAGACACGACCTAAAGTGAGACACAACACCTGTCTAATGGCAGACCTGGCAAAAAATGTTAAGGGCCGAAAAGTTGACACGAACAGGAACATGTCAATTAAAAGGAGGGCGAGGGCAACGAAAGAAGAAAGGAACAGTTATAACAATAGAAACAAAAGGGTCGGAGAGTGAAATTGAGGGCATTGGGTGCAACCTTCGTATTTTTTTTCTTTTTTTTTAAAAAGGCTCTAATTTGTTTATGTTTGTTTGTTTATTTATTTATAATGCGCTCCAGACCCAAAGGTTACCGGGCGCAGCAGAAAGTATATGCGAGGCTTACAATGTTACATGAATACAAATTTACAATCAATAAAAATTTACAATCAATAAAATTTACAAAATTACATAAATGTACACTTACAAACTTACAATTGAGTGATTACCAGGATAAACTAAGGAATGTGCAAGAGTTTACATGCAATATTAACAGTTATAGACATAATGAAGGGTAGCTTATAGTACCTATGTACAATAGAGTAGGGCTAAGCCTAGAGTGGAGTCATATTCAGGTGTCTAGGCATTGTTAGCATTAATATGTTTGATGAAGTTCCGTCTGAAGTGTGAGAAAGGTTGGTCTGCTCTTAGGTTGGGTGGCAAAGCGTTCCACAAGTTGGCAGCTCTCACAGGGAAGCTGGTGCCACCAATTTTGGCAAGTCTAAATCTGGGTACTACCAGGCAGTTGGAGTTGGATATTCTCATGGGTCTATTTGAAGTTTTTCTTTTTATTTTGTCCGTCAGGTAACTGGGAGCAGCATTATTAAGAGCCTTATGGGTCAAGGAGTTCATTTTTAGATGGATTTTGTTGTCGGTAGAGAGCCATTTGTGTTGCCGCCTAATAGAGGAGATGTGCTCCCTTTTCTTTATGCCAAGTGCAGCTCTAAGAGCATTATTTTGTAACATTTGGAGTCTTTGGGTGGTGGCTCTGTTAGCACCACTGTAGAGGGCATTGTAATAGTCGAGTCGGGAAAGTATTAAGGCTCTCGCCAGGATCAGGCAGCTATTGTTGGATAAGAAGGGCTTACCTGCTCTTATCAATTTGCAGGTGTAGGCTGTGGTAGAAGCTAGGGAGTTGACCTGTTTAGTAAAAGACAAGGTAAAATCAAGGTAAAAACCAAGTGTTTTTACTTCCCTCGAGACTTTGATCACATTTCCATCTATGCTGAAAGCAGAGTCGTCCGGGCCCAATTTGTTGATGTTGGCTTGTGTGCCCAGAATGATCAACTCTGTCTTATCATCATTCAGGCAGAGGCCATGGGTTGCCATCCATGCCTGAATGATGAGGTACACTCTGTTCACCAACTCCATGTCTTTGCTGTGATCCCCAGAAAGCGGGAGGAGAATATGTGTATCATCTGCATAGTTAGTGTAGGTGATACCCAGATTATCCAGATCATCGAACAGAGGTTTGGTGAAAATGTGGTATAGAGTAGGGGAGACGCAGGATCCCTGGGGGACACCAAATATGATGGCCCATGTAGGGGTGTCACGGTATTAGTTTTATGACGGTATGATAACCTTCTTGCCAAATGACGGTATATCATGGTTATCGCGGTATAGCAGGTGGAGTTAACTAATCTTAACAAATATTTTCTAAAAGGTCATAAATTGTCAGATTTATCATCAGAAACAAAACCAGGCACCCAGGGCCAGAATTGAGCTTTTCAACATACTTTCCACTGAAATGCCACCCCTTGCTTCCACCAAACAACACAAACACATGTGTGGAAAGGACTAGGGGTGGGGGGGGGCTGCTGCGACTGGCAAAGCAAACTTAATAGCTTTTCTTAAGTGGTAATTTAGGCTTTTAGGTCCCCCACTGGCTACTGGTGAAGATGAACATGTTGCCATCTTTATAACCTGCATGCCGCAGATCAATGGAGGGTGATGGTAGTATACGCTTGTGCGCATACACACACACACACACACACACACACACACGCTCTCTTTGCGTTACAGCCTTTCGCAGTGTGACTTATTATATGTAAATTCAATGATAGAACCAGGGAAATCCCCCCCATTGTCATATGTTTAGCAAACATTATCCATTATAAATATATAAACCCAAAGCCGCCAACCCAAAGTAAACCCTTTTCCTTCTTGGCACTGTATTTATTCTTCCTATTGCTAACATATTGATTTTGTGTCAGGCACGTGTGGTTTATGGAATGTAATTAAAAACTGCACCAACTGAAACTACTTTGCAGATGGCACATCCAACAGTACAAGACCAAGACTGCGCAGCACTTGCTTACTGCAGCCTTTCCAAATCAGATTAAAAAGCACACTTAACGGTATAAATGGTATAAACGGTATACCGGTATAAACAATGTGACGGTTATTATTGTTCAATTGAGTGGTTCACGGTATCTTTAACGGTATACCGTTATACCGTTACATCCCTAATGATGGGTATGGGGTTTGCTGCTGCCGATGGGGAAAAAACTCTCAAAGTCTCTAACTCAGAAAGGATTCTATCCATCTGATGGCTTGCGTGGAGAAGTGAGCGGCAGAGTCCAAATGTCTGCAGAGGACCTTGTGGTCCACGAGATCGAAGGCAGCTGAGAGGTCTAGTAAGAGGAGGAGAGCTGTTTTACCTTGATCTCTCAGTTTGTCTATTTGGGTCTTTAAATCGATAAGGGCTGTTGCCGTTCCGTGTAGTGGGCGGAAGCCAGATTGTCTAGCTCCTAGTAACTTATGCAATTCAAGGTGTTTTTGAATCTGCGTATAGGCCACTTTGTCCAAGATCTTCAGAAGAAATGGAACTGCGGTAATTGGGCGGTAATTAGTGGGGATAAGAGGGTCTAGTGTCTGCTTTTTGAGCAGCGGGAGCACCCAAGATTGTTTTAAGTTAGCAGGGATGATGCCTGTGGAGAAGGACGCGTTAACTAGTTTGGATATAAAAGGTGATAAATCTCTGACAGCGTCTTTTATTAACTGTGCTGGGCAGATGTCACTTTTGCAGTTAGATGGTTTGAGGGTAAGGATGATTTTCTCTATCTCTAGTGTAGTAGTTTTGGTGAAGGAGAATTTGCTGGTTTGGGGATTGTGGGTAGCATTAGGTGGTGGCATAGGCAGATTAGCGAGGTTGAGCAAGTCTTTTTTTAGTTGGATTTTGTTTTGGAGGGTATTTATTTTGTTAGCTAGAGCATGTTGGATATCTGTGCACCAGGTCTGGTCCTTAGTGCAGGTGTCTGGTATGGCAATGGGTGATTCAAGTTCCTTCAGTATAGAGAAGAGTTCCTTCATGCTTGAATTAGAATTGGCAATGCGATCATTGTATGAGTTCCTCTTTGCCAGGCAAACTTCATTTTTATAGTGGCGGGAGATAGATGTTAGGTTAGCCTTATTCTCGTCAGTTGGGCATAGTTTCCAATTAGATTCACATTTTCTCTTAGTACGAGTAGGGCTTTAAGTTCAGGTGTAAACCATTTATTTAAGTGGGCTTTAGGTTTACTTGTGCGCATTTTAAGTGGGGCAATTTTGTCCATAGTCTCAGTCATTATTTTATTATACTCGTGAACTAGAGTACTAGGGTCTAGGTTGTCAGGTAGTGTGTTTAATGTAGGGAGGATGGCCGGTATGACATTGTCTATTGTCATGTTCTTCTTGTTTCTAGTCAGGCATGATGGTGCCGTGGGAACAACTGTGGAGGATGGTCGGGCGGTTAAGAGGTTGAAGGACACTAATGAGTGGTCAGTCCATGGTAAAGGAGAGATAGAAGAGATGGCTACTGTACAGTTAGAGTCAGCGACCCAATCTAATATTCTACCCTTCGTGTGGGTGGGATTGTAGACTTTTTGGGACAATCTTAGGGAATTAATGGCATTGGCAATGGTCAAGGCGTGCGCGTCCGCTTGGTCATTAATTGAATTTAGCATTATTGGTTAGAAGCTTATGCAGATCCTCTTCAAAGGTCCCAAGCGGGCCTGGAGGTCTGTAGATTAGGTGAATGGTTAAGGATTGAGTATTGTTTATGGGAAGTTTGGCAGTGAGGGCTTCACAAGATTGTAAGGTTTGGGTAGGGGCTAGCCTTAGCGATTGGTTCGATTTGGAAATAATGGCAATTCCACCTCCGCGGGTGCCCTCTCGGTCTTGTCTGCATATAGTGTAGCCGTTAGGGATGGCCAACATGAGTGAAGGGCCTGCTGCCTTGTGTAGCTAGGTCTCAGTTATTTCAATAAAGTCCAAATTCTCCTCAGTGATTAGATCCGCTATGTCAAGGGCATGGGCAACTAATGACCTAGCATTGAGGAGCGCTCCTTTATAGGAGTGATCCTTGGTTCCCACTTTAAGTTTTGTAAGATTTGGAGTACTTTTAGCCCTAGATTTTGTCCTAGATTTAGATATTTGTGGGTTCTTTAAGGCTAGGGTGATATTGGAGGCATTACATTCCTTATCATTATGGGGTTTCGTCTCCCGTTTTGTAAGAGGGAGGAGTCGTCTTGGTATCTCGTGAAGTTTGTTAAGTCTAGCTCGTAATTTATTGTTTCTATCGTAGGTGGAACTGGGCTGGGAGGCATAGGCTGATGGTCCTGGTATAGCCTGGTGTTTTAAGTTAGTGTAGACAGAAGTGTTGGTAGCTATGTCTGTCGATATGAGTGAGAAGGGTACTAGTCCACATGGGGGGGCCCCTGTATGGCCTACCTGATTATTAGTGACAAGGAGTGTGGCAGTGGCCATGATACAGTAGATACTAAGTAAGCTTGACATTATGCAGGGCCATCACTTAATTAGGAAGGTAGGAGTCGTGCAAAGTAGGTGTTTGTATGGTAAGGTGAGGTGACCTAGCTGGTAAGTTAGGCTGTGTGGGCAGCTAGTGAGGTTGACAGATAATACTTTGTCTGCTAATGCCTATCTGATGAGCGCATTGGGTGATCACACAACAAGTTCTGGACATGTGCAGGTCGTTATACTATCCACAGTGACATACACAGCGTGATTGTACGTATTCGTGATCAGACTATAATCTATAGTGCTTGCAAACATTCATAATCAGGCGATAATCTGTCGTAGACAGTGGTTGCAGGAGATTTTCAAGTAGTTGAGTGCAACCTTAAGCTAGACAGCGAGCTAGATGGCAAGTAGTGACTGGATAGGTCGGCAGTATAGTCACAAGGCAAACAGGGCACACAGGCTAGATGCAGCTATCAAGCAACAGGTAAGTAACAGGCTAATGCAGGATTCAATTAGCAGTTGGGCAAATGCAGCTGACTGGCAATAAGTGGTGACGCTGGGATAGGCAGTTTCAATAAGCAACACAGTTTTATGAGTCACAATAGGTGGAAGGGCTAACTAGGCTACTTCTGCGTGTCAGAAGCGGGTTGAAGCGGGTTTGGAAGTCGGCCTTTACAGTAACACAATCAGTCATTGAAGTGAGCGGGAACGGTCAGGAGCGGTGTTCCACTACTTTTATTTTTTACTGTTAACAATTACGATACATTTTGCAACCGCTTTCACCATTACAGCACTGTTTATTGTGAAGTTAAAGCACACATCATCACTTTACTACCGGATGGCAGTTAAAGCTAAACTAAAATCCGTTTCAACTCAATTGGCTGTCAACCAGCATGGCTGCAATCCTTGAAACATGTTTTGCACAGTGCTCCCTTCCTGCCTACTCTGTCCCCCGCCGGGGGTCACAGTTCCACTAATTTTTTGGTATACTTCTAACATTGAACGCAATAGTAAAAACCAAGTAGTGTAACGGGGCAAAGAGAAACCGGTGGCTTCATGGTGGCGGGTGAAGAAAACGGAGAGATTTGGACACTCATAGCAGTTGTTAAGTTACTACACCTTTTAGATCCCATCCACTTTGAGAGTTCTAATGTTGAAGGTGGGTCTGAAAGAGGGGGGCTGGAGCCTGATGGTGTGTATGTAGTGACATGGGATATGCAACCCCAGACCCAAATTCTCTGTCATCGACATCTGGGCCTACAATACAACAACACCCCCAGCTAAAAGCTTACTGCCAAAAATCTGCAAAATCAGCAGAATTACTGCCAGTGGTAATTCCACCAAAATCTCAATAGAGTGTTTGGGAATCGAAAAATTGAGACTTACCCCACCTCTACCCACACGTGCAGTAAAAATCATGGGACCCAGTGGCGGCAGCAATAATCGGCTTTGGTGGTATCTCAGCAGTAAATACGCCGAAATACAGCTAAACTCATAATGAGGCCCATTGTGTTTTCATCAATTTCGATGATACAGTGGAGTGGAGTAAAGGAATGGCCCAGATGTGGGGTTCGAATTGGGGTTGAGTATGGGGTCAGTGAGGAACAGGTGAGGAGAGTAGTAGAAGGGGTCGGGTCGAACATAGTTCTATTATTTTACATTTCGACCGCTGAATGACTCATTTCTCTGCATGTCTTCATGTTGAATTGTAGTCACGTCTAAAGACCTTTAATAACATCCATTACTACTACCCGATTTAATGGTAATCAATGTGTCTACCATGGAAGCACAAAAGCTGAGCTGGACCTTCTAATATTCAAATGTCTGCGTGTAGGACCCGCATGGATTGCTGAAATAAGCATTCCCTCACTGAAACTGCTTTACTAGCGGGAAAGGTTTCTTCTTAGATAGAATAAACTATGAAAGAAGAGTAGTGTGAACTATACAAATGCACTTACAAAATGAATACACAAGAAGCGAATTGTAGATCAACACTCTGAAGACACACTTGGACACAAGCTACGCTTAACATTGATCAATTACCTAAGGATAGATTTCATGCTGGTCCGATTGCACAGTGAGTAGAGCGCTCACTTTGACATCTATGAAGTGCCTGCTGATGCAGGTTCGAATCTCAGCAGAGCCAAACTCAGCATTTCATCCTTCCGAGATCAATAAATGCGCACCACACACCATGGGTAATAATAAGCAGTGCTCAGACGTCGTTCGTTGCGCTATATAAATGCTAAATTATTATTAAGCCTTTTAGTGCCCTGTTTATCCCCCGGAAAAAGTGATCATGTTTTGTCAATGTGTTGTAATAAGTTCTAATTTGGGAGAGGCTGGCATTATGTATGTACCTCAGGAACCCCTGCCCCAAAGTCACCAGGACAGTGGCCAAACCTTTGCTATTTTATTATGGCACTCTGCGCCCTCCGGTGCAAGCAAGCACCCTAAAGGTTAGGGAACTCAGATAATCTCCACATTGAATGCTGAAAATATTGTTTCGTGTTTCTGTTTACTTTTGCCTTCACAGTGGATAAAAAGCAACAGTATTTTGATCAGGTTGGTAGCATGAATAGCCGGCCAACGTGCACTGCCCCTCTGTTCTGCTTCACCTTCATGGCTGTTAACGAGCCACCCTTGCTTACTTCCTCCAGGCTGTGATAGGCAACGTGGAAGAATTGTATGAATCCTGTGTTAGTATTGTTATCTGACATGCACCTTGCAGAAATATAAAATCAATTAGAATCACTGCCATTGCCAAGGCAACTAGCCCATCATACTGTATTACGCAAACTGGACATTTCAGAAAGGGCGCAGAGATAGTGAAACCTTCCAGCGAATGGAGCAGGCGAAACAGACGTCATTCTAGAGGCAGGAATAGCAGTCACAGGTGTAGACATTGAACTGCGTGGAAGGAATACAAAGCTGTAAGAATACAAGGACAAATTGCTATGTGAAAAGGGTAGAATACGCCCCCAAAAGAGAACCCATGTTTCAAACCAGGGCCGTAAGCACAGCACATTGCCCTCACATCTTCCACTCTGGCAAAGCAGTCCCCCGTCCCCACACACACAAGGGTGAGCCATCAGAGAGCTACATATGCATACCTTTGCACAGATGCCACAGATTACAAAAAGTATTCATTAAGCAACAGGAAGCTAAAAGGTACTGCAAACCCACGCACACCCCACCTCACACTAATGTCCAAAGAGCACACCACAATCAGACAAGTGTATCACACAAACAAAGCCATCATAAACCGGTTACCAAATCTTACATGATTGATGAGCTCGGCTTCAGCACATCACATAACCACACACACCAAACAAACACTATTCAGGAATGAATAACTGCGAGAAAGAAACTCATGGTTGCACGTCCCCCCATTGCTTCTTGCTCAATCCACGCTTGAACCATCCCCTCTGAGATGCCACCAAAACAAGCATTTTCATATTCCACCTAAGCACCTTGTCATAGCGCTGCGTACACTTTCTTTCACTTTCCCTTTCACTACCACAGACTCAGACATGCAAAGAAACCGCAACAACAGCGGCCTGTAAACTCTGGCTCCCAGGGTGGGTTGCGGTACACCTCCCATTAGCCCTAGCCAGCCTAGTCAATGGTGGGAGATGATGGGAGTTGTAGTCTAAAACATCTGAAGGACCCAAGTTTGTAGATCCCTGCACTACAACATGGTGGTAGTAGAATAATAATGTACTCACTTAAATAGGGGTTGAGTGAAACGTGGAAAGCTGTGTGCTATATAGTTTCACTAGCCCACCCCATGGATGCAGACCCGTTTCCTGGGGCGGTCAAAGGGGTGACTGCCCGGAGAGCACACCTACGCAGTTTAGGTGGGTGGTTGGGGGGGTGCAAGTAGGGGCCCACCCAGACTGCTGCCTCTGAGACACCAGAGAAAAAGTTAAGAATTCCTTGGTTACAAACAGAGGAATGCATATTGCAAACACAACCTCTGAGATGCTTTGGAGACACACACCCTGTGCCCCTTACCCTTTGAGTTAGCAGAGCCTTTAAAGTGGGGGTAATTTACAAGTGATGCCTCATTTAACGATTCATTGTTTTTACACAGTATGTGCTTAACATTTCAGTGTTAAGAAATGAAGAGGGGACATTTTTATTCTGAATGCCAGCACAAAGCATCAGATAGCTGACCAAACCTGGCATTCTTCCAAGAAAATGAATGTGCCACACAGAAAAGGTTTTAAACTACGTTTCTTATTTTCATGTCTTTTTATTTGGCCCACCAAAGCATTTCTTTAGTTATTCTAGTGGCTGCTTTGTGACATGCACTAAATGCATCTGCTCAGCATCTAAGTTCTTTTTATTTTGTGAACAAGCCAACCACTGCAGATGGCACCTCAATGTGACATGGCACCTTGATTAAACAAGCAGGGTTCAATACTTGTCACCATGCAGACAGTAGTCCATGGCACATCAATGCTGTGATATGTGTGCAGCAATGACTTGTGCTTTGTGTAAAGACTGGAGGGGGGTGTCTGTACTCCTGCTCTCTATATGGTAGAGGAGAGGCATAGAGGACCCCAGCCAAGATTCTCTTTTGTTGGTTGCAATGGATGAGCAATCAAGGCCTAGCTTCTCAGGAGGTGATGCAGGCTGGTACCTAAGTACAGTGGAGTCCTCAAACACCCACAAAGGAATGGCTGCACACTGTATTAGTTAAAACACAGTATTTATGTAGTTAAGGTTCAAGGTTATATACACAATCACAATAACTCACTTTGTGCTCAGTTAATCTACAATGGCATATATATACAGTTCTAAGTGGTACCACAATTATTATCAGATTTCATTACAGTGCATCAACTGTACTCTGGTCAAATGTCACACAATCAATTAATAAAAGGTAACCAACAATAGACATAGGAGGAAAGCAGTTGTTTAGGCAATTGGCAGAATACTGGCCCCGTTACCTAGACACAGTTCTGTGTGGAGATCCCCCCACCTGGGCAGGAGCCACGGATCGTCGATGGGCCTCGAAGAAAGTGAACTCGGCGTCGGGAATCCTCGATGGAAGTACAGCGGCATCGAGGCAGCAGCTTCGGTCATGACGGTGCTCGTCAAAGACGTCCTGCAAGGAAGAGATGTGCGGGGCACCTTGATGTCGATAGTTGAGGACGGCAAAGAGTTTGTGAAGAATTTTGGGCAAGCAAGGGCGTCGAGTCGTCCGGCGTTTCTACAGTCTTTGGGTGGTGGGAAACCCACCGGCGAATGCTCCTGGGCACGTTGATGGCCTGGTCTTCTCCGGCAGGATAAGGCAGTCGGCGGCGCAGACGAGCGTGTCCAGGAATCAAAATGTCTTAATCAATGGAGCATTGCGGCTCCGGGCGTCGATGACACAGTGTCAAGCGGTCTCTGCTTCTGGGCAACACAGCTTTCATGGGCCTCCAGCGGTTATAGCAAACCTGCGATCCCTGGTCGACGACGGTGGACGGAATATCCGGTGCTTCTCTTCGTTCTCCTCGGCGATCCCCGTCTCCGGTCGGCAGCCTGTCGAGGGTCTGACTTCTAGGGAGCTTCGGCAAAGGTTAGCGGTGCTCGATGGTCCCTCGTAGCTCGGGAAGAGGGTGCCTAACCAGGTCATCTTTTGGATCAGTCTCGACGTCACAGCGGTTTTCAGATTGCGGTGAAGGTAACAGCAGTCAACCTTCTTCTTCGGGCTCAGCTTCGAGATCAAGCATCAGTTTCGACTTCAGCTTCTGAACAATTGCTAGCAGTGAGAGGCCCCCAGATATACTGTTGATCTCCCATTCATTCTGCTGGTCACACTCAGGCAACCAATCACTCAGAAGGGCATTCAGCAGTCAGTCAGCCAATCATGCATACAGTGCATTCAGGCCATTCTCCTCCCTCTCAGACACTCACAACAAGAAATGTGTATTGGGACAAGTACCCACCCATTAACACTACACACTGCATTCATACCAGTTTCGGCGGCAGGGCACAGTTATGCACTGATTCTTAAAACCATAAGCATCCCACCTCTGCCACCAGTGTAAACACTGGAGGGGGTGTCTGTACTCCTGCTCTCTATATGGTAGAGGAGAGGCACAGAGGACCCCAGCCAAGATTCTCTATTGTCGGTAGCAATGGACGAGCAATCAAAGCCTAGCTTCTCAGGAGGTGATGCAGGCTGGTTCTTAAGTACTGTGTAGTCCCCAAGCACCCACAAAGGAATGTCTGCACACTGTATTAGTTAAAACACAGTCTTTATATAATTTAGGTTCAAGGTTATATACACAATCACAATAACTCACTTTGTGCTCAGTTAATCTACAACGGTAAATATATACAGTTCTAAGTGGTACCACAATTATTATCACATTTCATTAAAGAGCATCAACTATACTCTGGTCAAATGTCATACAAATCAATTAATAAAGGTAACCAACAATTCACATAGGAGGAAAGCAGTTGGTTTGAACAATTGGCAGAATACTGGCCCTGTTACCTAGACACAGTTCTTTGTGGAGATCCCCCCACCTGGGCAACCTGTAAGATAAAGATATATTACAATCCCAGTCCATATATTGTTCAATGAGTCTTATTCCCTTCTAAATTGTTTCTACCACCCCAATGTACCTGGAATAGCAGAGTTCCTCGAGGAGGCATCGAGGGATCCTTCTTGAGTGACTCCCTTTAAAGCAGAAGCCACGGATCGTCGATGGGCCTCGAAGAAAGTGAACTCGGAATTGAGAATCCTTGATGGAAGTTCAGCGGCATCGAGGCAGCAGCTTCGGTCCTGACGGTGCTCATCAGCGATGAGTCAAAGACGTCCTGCAAGGAAGAGGCGTGCGGGGCACCTTGATGCCCATAGTTCAGGACCACAAAGAGCTTGTGAAGAACTTTGGTCCAGCAAAGGCGTTGAGTTGTCCGCGTCTCTACGGTCTTTGGGTGGTGGGAAACCCACCAGCGGATGCTCCTCGGCGCGTCAACTGCATGGCCTTCTCGGGCGGGATAAGGCAGTCGGCTGAGCGGACGAGCACGTCCGGGAATCAAAATGTCTTAATCAATGGAGTGTTGCGCTCCGGGCATTGATGGCACGGCGTCAAGCGGTCCCCACTTCTGGGCTCCATGGCTTCGGCGGACCTCAAGCAGTTATAGCAAACCTGCGAACCCTGGTCGACGACGGTGTACGGAATGTCCAGTGCTTCTCTTCGTTCTCCTCGGCGGTCCCCGTCTCCGGTCGGCAGCCTGTCGAGGTTCTGACTTCCAGGGAGCTTCGGCGAAGGTTAGCGGTGCTTGATGGTCAGGAACAGGGTGCCTAACCAGGTCCTCGCTTGGATCAGTCTCGACGTCACAGCGGCTTTCAGATTGCGGTGAAGGTAACAGCAGTCAAATTTTTTCTTCGGGCTCAACTTCGAGATCAAGCATCAGTTTCGACTTCAGCTTCTGAACGATTTCTAGCAGTGAGAGGCCACCAGATATACTGTTGATCTCCCATTCATTCTACTGGGTCACACTCAGGCAACCAATCACTCAGAAGGGCATTCAGCAGTCAGTCAGCCAATCAGGCATACAGTGCGTTCAGGCCATTCTCCTCCCTCTCAGATACTCACAACAAGGAATGTGTATTGGGACAAGTACCCAGCCATTCAACACTAGACACTGCATTCATACCAGGTTTGGGCAGGGCTGGCTCAGTCATTGTGTTTCATACTATAAACTAAACATCCACAACAAGAAGTGCATATTGGTCACACACTCCATTCTCCCAGGTCCCACCCACAGGGTGTACCCACAACATACAGTCACTGGGAAGTCTCCAGCCAGTCTGACCTGGACTTCTCTACAATACCGCATATGGAACTTCCACCCAACAGCCAGTCAGAGGGGAGGGACAGAGTCAGGGCTTCCCAGGTCTTTGGGAAAACAAGGTAACAGGCAATAGAAAGCAAGAGGCCACAGGGGCCATCTTGTTTCCTACCAGGAATCAAATGATTTCAATGGCAGGGCCTGGGTAACCCAACATGGAGGATACTCGGAGCACCTGTCAAATTCAGCATGGAGCTGCCACCAGCCCATCCCCTGCTCTGTGGGCCACACACAGGTGCCCAGAAACATACAATAAGGGCACAGGGTTGTACCTCCACCCATGGGTGCCACAAGGGTATCCCATGGGTCTGTACACCAAACCAAAAATAGGAAGAGCTGCACTGCCAGGAGTCTCACATGGACTCCTCGGCAGAACACAATACAGAACACAAATGAAAAAAAGACTACAGGACAAGGACAGGGAGGCCCTGTCCCTCCAATGCATTTCCAGCATCACACTTTGCACAAGTCACCATGTTGTTTGTTAATGGTGTCTATGTGGTGCTCCTCTGTATCAGCACATATGCCTGTTTTTGTATGATGTGTCCCATGCCCATACAATAGCACACTGGAACGTTCTGTGTATGTGGCTCTGACTAGAATGTCATAACGTGCCCACACTTAAACACATAAAGCAATCAAAAGAAGTTGCCTTAAATTGTACATCCACTAGGCCAAACTCACTTTCTACACTGCTACACCCTGATTTTCACTAGCTGCAGGCGAGCACTTATAAGAGATTCTAATGCCAGCTTTGTTAGAAAAAGCATGGGCCTGCTCCTTTTGCAGATATAACCCATGAGGCCTTTGTAATGATGAGGAGGTAGTGGCTGATAACTGTGGACCCTTTAGCATGCATTAGAAGCCGTTTAAAAAAATAAAAAAGCTTCATCAACTTATTACTGGTCAGGCTAATGTTTGTAAGATGTAGAATCCTTTCTGTGTATCCCTTTTCCTCATTGTTTAGTGGGTGTCTCTTATGGGGTATCCTTTTCTGTCTATATATAATTCCCTAAAGATGTTTCTGTGTTGGGGCTGGGCATGCCCACATTGAGACTCAGTCCCTCCTCATCTAAAATTCTCCAGAAACAAGAAGCAAAAGAGCCCTTGTACCACATTTGAGTGGCTGATGTTGCAGTCATTTTATACTCAAATCCCAAAAAGTAAGCTGTCCGAATGAGTATGAATGTTTTATGGTTACAAACATTTTAATGTTAGGGTGTGTGTTGTGAACAGTGATGTGAGCACCAAGCCATGTGTCTGTTATATATTTAGAGATTCACATATACCACCCTTTTATCACAGAATTGTTTATTAAATATAGAGAACTCTGATCACTGTTATATTCCTGAAATGCTCTTGTTATTTAATGAAAAGCAGGCAGGAACACTCATTGGTGCTATTTGTCCCTCTTTCCCACTTTCATAGACGTATTTTGAAAGAGTACAAAAGGAGTGTATCACACTGTTCATCTTGCACTGATAACCTTATATCAGAAAATAATTAATATGTTTTATCTAGTATTGCCCATTGTGAAATGCAAGTGAGGTGGTACGAACAGAACGCCTGCAACACAGGGCCAGTGGTCATTGGGCCCTCAGACCCCGGCAGGCTGGTTACACTGCAGTGTACCAGTATGGACAGTTTGAAACTGCATTCAGGCAAGGCCTTCCCTAAGAGCCGGTGACAGAAGAACGATTTACGTGGGCAGCAACAGCTATGTTTTCAAATTAGATTTTTTTCTGCAAAGTACTTGAAATACAATTGAATGAAATCAGCTTAATTTGTATAGCAATGATTTATTGATATTGTGGAGGGGTTTTTTCGTGTGACACAGAGGTGTAGTTTGGGGGTGGCGTGTCCCAGTCAGTGGGGGGAGGGCGCATTTTAGTGCTTTGCGCTGGGCACCAAGTTGGCTAGAAACTGCCCTGCATGGATGCATGAACAGCCACATATGAAGACAGTGCAATGTCACATAACAAATCTAACGTGTCAGTCTGACAATCTAAATACCTGACACACATAGCACTGTTCCTACCAAAATAACCACTCCTGGAAAACAAGCATCTACCAACATGCTGCACCGAGTATCTAATACATTCTTTCTTAAAACACACTGTGGCCCACTGCAAGGGATAAAGGTGCTGCAATGTCACTTCCTTTTATTGCATTGCAGGCTGCATGGGCAGAAGAAATTATGTGTGAATGGCAAAATACTAAAACATGCTTTCATATTGCATGCCATATTTGACCTGTTGAGTAAGTCAAATGGTTCAGATAGGTGGTGGGTCACGGGGAGCGTCACATTAAAGTCAACGGGATAAACATCTATATATATATTTGTGAAAGTGTGTTTATATGTTCGGGGTTGGCTCCAGCCCCATAAGAGTTGGTGAGCTGAAAGTTTGGCCCACGGTCGATATACCAGTCTGAGGTGTACTGGCTATAGTGAAATTTGGCCAACCTCACCCATTCGCCCTGCGCTATCAGTGTAGGCGATTCAGGCAGACTGCTAATCTTGCGACTTTTTTAAAAATAGGAAGTGAGGACATAAGGTGAGCATGCCAGTCTGGTATGTACTGGCGATAGTGACATTTGACCACCCATTTGCCCTGTACAGGGGTGGAGCAGTGTGCGGCCCTGTGCTATCAATAGAGGTGATTCTGGGAGATTGGCAATTTTGCAATTTTTAAAAAATAGGTAGTTAGGGCACAATAAAACATACACAAGACTATAGCAGACCCCTGTACAAGAGGGCGGAGTGACCTCTGACGGGCCCATGGGATCAGAGCTCACCCTCGAGTACTTTAAGATGAGATAGCTGCACCTTGATGTGGATGGGATGCAGGATTCTCTTACTCCAACACCAATCAATAAGGACAACTCAAATGGTTTGGCAAAAGGAAGTCCGTTTGATGACAAGTACAAAAAACGGGGAAACATTAGGAAATCATCAGTGATGCGATCGCCCGTCTTGCTTCAACTTCCACAATCTTCATACAAACAGCAATTCTTATAGGAAAAAGTCGTCATCATTGACATGTAACACTCGAAGGTTTGTCATTCAAGTCTATTGGTTGGAAAAGGTAACTTAAGTATAGGTACTATATCTGTATATGGTAACGGGGTGTGGGGATTGGATAACTCTTATCGGATGGGCGTCTACGCCCATCCATCTACATCACTTGTGCTAGACGTCACTACAAGTACAACGTCTCATTGGTTCTACTAACTATAGGACCCTAGATTACTTGGTCCATTGTGATTGGATCATTTACACCCCCGAGCATAAATCTCCACTTTAATTAGCAGCATGTAGAATGTTCACCCAGATGCGGCATGCCCCAAGATTCACCCTGCCTCCCTTCCATCAATCAGTACTTTCGGGCTATGTGTCAATTAGTTGGCTGAGGATGGCCTCAAAACTGTAGCTTCTTATCAGGGAAAGTTATGGCACCCTCTGGTTTTGGGTGACATCAGACGTTGGTACCTCTTCGCGCTTGGCTGGTCACGTGTCTGTACACCATGAAGCTGCTTCATTTTCCATCTATTTGCGTATTTGATTCTCTCTTCGGCCTCGCCACCCGCCTGGGCCTCCTTATCTTGACCTTCACGGGCAGGCTGCTATGCTCTTTAAGTTTCTATTCTTCGGAGTCGCCGCTCTCGTCCCTTCCTTGGGTGGACCTCGAATTTCTAGGAGTGAGCTGCTTCTTGCTAAGTTTCGATTCCACTCTTTCGTCTGGCTTTGTGCTGGTATATGAACCTGGCCTGTTTGGCCCCTACCATCCTGGGCTTAATTCTGCTTTCATGTAGAGTGGACTGCACTTATATAATGTGCTTCATTGAGGTAGATATATATAGTTGGCGCTTGGCGCTCTTTTCTTCTACTAAGCATAGCAAGTTGCACTGTTTTCTTATCTTCTTGCGTTACAAGCCTATGTACAGGCGTTAGCTGGTTGCATACTTCCATCCTGCTTTATGGTTACGTTTCGTTATATTTCGACATTGTTTCTTCTTCTATGGCTGTGATATTCTTACCCATGGTGTTTTGTCTTAGTGTGTCATCTTTTGGTTGTTGTTCGTTCATCTGTACATCTGTTCGGGCCCTCGTGACGTCACCATTCACCTTCGATTAAGGCCCTTTGGGTCTCTTCCGGGACAGTCTGAAAGTAGTCTTCATGTCGTGTCAGCTGTTGGTACGGTTGTCTCAATGGGTGCCGTGCTGCCCATGGTTGTCTGGTTATTGGCACTTCAACAGGTATTTCTCTTCTGATGGGCACTGGGCAGAGCCCTAGCGCGGCTCTCTGCTGGTTTATTTGCTCATCATACGTCACATATCTCGGCGAGTATGTTCCTGGCATTTCAGAATGGGTGGCTGGAGTGCAGGCCATATCTGGGACCTGCTCTACACCCCACGTGCATGACAGCTACAGACCCGAGCAACGCCAGGGGTTATGGCTAGTTTCTTATGAGCGATTGATAACTGATTGGCGCGTGACCCCGTTGAAGTCTACACAACTAGTCACATAGCTCGGGGTGGGTAAGGTGAAATTAGGCCAAAGTGAGAACACCATCATGATGAGGGTGAGTTGAAGTGTAAGCGACTGCTCCTGTGGACAGCCGAGAACCTCTATGGGCCCACCTATGGGAATGCCCCCAGGCCGAGGTGGTTCAATGGGCATGCCTCCACCTGGTATGCGCCTCCACCACCTGGTATGAGAGGCGACCGATTCTGGAAACAAAAGGGTTCACCTCGTGGGAAGGGTTCCTCGCAGGAGAGTTGCTAGGTCTGGAAAAGACCCGGGGCTAAGCTGATGTCGGAACTGTTGGGACTGGGGGCTAGCTAGTCTTTTGGCTGTAGCTCCTGAGATTCTATCCGGGGCTACAGCCAAAAGATCAGGGGCTATAGCCCCCTTAGCCACCCCCTAGCAACGCCCCTGGTTCCTCGAGACCATAAATCGTTGTTTGTAGATTGAAAGTTGATGGATGTGTTGATTCTAGAGTGCATGCCCAGTGCACCTACTGGCAGTTGGAAGCCCTTGAATGTAGCTACTTTTACTTTCAGGAGATCTGGCTGAAGCTGTACATTGTTCTTATTTACATGTAAATGATGCTTTTAATAACCTTCTAAAAATGTCAACAACAAAAAACAAACAAAAAAATGACATTTTGCTTCCACATTCTGCTTCAAAATAGCCATTAAAAAATGTACGTGTAATTTAACTGCGTCTTTGCGATGCGATGGCAGTCAAAAAGACTCTCCCTTTCACACTCTCCCTTTCAGCACGGTTGTTTACACTGTTCACACCGGTCGCCTGACACAATGTTCTTTATTGTAATTTCTTCAGAGATTATACAATAACGATCTTGTTCAAACCCTTAAATTAACTTTCACTCTGATTAGTCACTTCCTGTTGTGTTCTGTAAATGAAACGCTCCTGGTTCATTCGCTGCGCCACCATCTGTCAGGAGGGCGGAGGAAAAGGCCTGAGAAAAGCGCCGCGGGCCACGATTGCACGGCGCGCCGAGGCCACGCCAGGGAGAGGCCGCGCGCGGGTTTCGTGGGCGTCAGTCACATGAGCAGCAGGGCCGTGGCGGGATATTGCACACCTTCGTGAGAAACACGTGTTTTTTCCGAACTAACTGCAGCATTGCAACAGCCGATAAATGCGCGATTACAAAAACGAACGTCAATAAAACGACACGTCATCTCGCCTTGATTACGACATGGCCTAATCACACTTTTAAGGAAACTCGGGTATTAACACGTCTTTTGCGCCCTTTATGCTCCTCAGATCAACATCTCACACAAAAGCCATGGGAGGCAGGCCTCCTTGTATCCCTCCTGACCGAGAGGGGTTGCTGGGGGGGGGTGGGGGCTGAGGGGGTCTATAGTCCTGGGTCTTTTGGTTGTAGCCCCAAATCGAATCTAAGGGGCTACAACCAAAAGGCTAGTTAGCCATGAGTCCCAACAGTACCGACATTAGTGTAGCCCCTGATCTTTGCCATACCGAGCAACAACCCTGCCTCCTGAACATGTCAGAAGCAGGCCCACTTGCAGAGCTCAATGACCCCCAGTTTGGACCACTGTTATGGGCCCCAGGGAGGCTGGACCCATTGGTGTGAGGTGCTCGGGGAGGCCGAGTGGCATGACCTGCTCCTGGCGTGCGGTGCATGGCACACAGCCGCAAGGATAGTTATAGTCATGGAGTTTGGAGGCAACTGACGAACAGGAATCCAGTTGTCGCTTTTATACAATGTGTCACATTGTCATGCACCATGTGACACTGCACCTGCCCCGTGGCACGGGCTTCAAGTTACAACATCCCATGCCAAGGGTATGAAATGAAATGACAACAGACATTGACATTAAGCACATCACATAAAACTTACATTAAAAGTTGGTTCAATTTTGGAGCATGGGGCAAAACAATAACTACATGCATTGAGACTCTGTCATTGTCATTTACAAAAATTAAGGCATATACAGACCACTCGCAGACATCTCTTTACTTAGTTCACGGCTGATGGTCGGACAACGCCACCACTCACTTATACTGCAACTATTTGGAGCCATCTCGATAGGCGGCGTCACATCTTTTAATGCACGTCAATGTTCATCCATACTGAGTCCACTTTAAGCATTTAGCAAAATGCAGGACAGAAGCTTCACATAGCACCCACCATTGGCTGCAGGGGCCAGGGGCCATCACCTTTATAAGTCCAGGAATGAGAGCACATTCGACAATCCAGCAAAGCCGCAACTGGGGACACTGAGGGCCACATCGGCTGCAGTTCCTTCGTTCATGAGGGATGGCGCCCACTCCGCTAGCAGGCAAAGCTGCACCGGGCTACACCAGGGGCCACATCTACTGCACTGATCTCTGTTGGGGCTCTGTCTTTCGTTCCTCCACCAGGAGCGGATTGATGTTTCAGTCTATTTCCCCCAGCAGGCAGGCTGTAGAGCATCAGTGAGTCCATTGCGCCTGCTCCAGCCCCTGGGTGCCCGGGAGCAGTACTTCATGTCATGAGAAGACATCTTTGGAGGAGCGTGGGGGTGCCTTCCGACAGGAGCTCTAAACTGAGCCACGGTCAACTTCTCCCAGACGGGAGTGTGCCCAGGTAGCGTGTCGGGACTGCGCCACATGCTCTCTCTCCCATTCGGGAGCGTGGGGGCATGCTGCAGTCAGTGGCTCACGGGCCGCGCCACTTCAGGTTCCCACAGTCGGGCGGGTTGGGCTGCTAGGCATGCTGCAGGCTGCGGCCCATGGGCCACACCACTTCAGGCTCCCCCAGTCGGGAGGTAGTCTGATTACTTGATTGCCGGGGAGGCCGTAGATCTTTTGTACACCGGGCAGTTTGGCAGATCAGATGTACACCAGGGGTGGGGGAGGGTGCATCATTACACACGTCAGGCAGGCTGACGTCGGGGAGGTCTCCCTGGCCCTGGGTGTCGTGCTCCATCCCTGGGAGGAGCGAGCTTCACCATGCCGGCAGCATGGCAGAGACAGGCTGGGTGAAGTGAGGGATTGCGGAGGTGCCGCCTCCCATCCTCAACCCCAGTTGTTATGGGCTCCATGGAGGACAGGCCCAATGGTGTGAGGTGCTTTGGGAGGCCACGCGGCATGATCTGCTTCTGGCGCTTACACGTGGCAAACGGCTGCAGCGATAGGCATAGTCATGGAGTTGGGAGGCAACTGACTAGCGGGAATCCGCTCCTCAGTTTTATTCAGTGTGTCACATGGCCATGCACCATGTGACACTGCTCAAGCCCTGTGGCACAGGCTTCATGTTACACCAACCACTATGACAAGACTGACCACTCAACAATCCATGACCAGCATCACCCACTGCACCTCTAACTAAACACACACAAAACACTCTGAAAATTCGTAATTTGGTGGTGGGGAGGCATTCGTTTTGTACAGCAACGTAAATGGCTCCCCACCACTAAAATTTTGTGATTTGCACCGCGGGGTGCAAATGAAAAGGAAAAAGGGTAGTGTACAAGTGTGTGACGCCTTTCATCCATCACATTTGCACTCTGCAGTTCAAAGTGAGTAAACGCTGCCTGGCCTGCCAGGCAGCGTTTACTTTTCATTGTGAGCACTGCTTGCCATGCTCGCAAGGAAAGCGGTGCTCACAAGAGAAATGAAGCCCTCTCCAACATGCTCCCATCTCGTGGACGGTTTAATTTCAACTGGGAACACTGCTTACCATAGGCGCATGGTAAGCAATGTTTCCAGTTGAAATTAAACCCTCCCCAACATTCGAGCATGTCAGGGAGGATTTCATTAAAATTTTACATGCCCGCTGCCATGCTAGGATGGCAGGGAGCATGTACAATGGAACCCTACGAGATCCTCCTACTTTATGATGGTGTATAAAGCAGGCAGACCACATAGCAATCTCCAGCATTTGCCCGGCATGAAAATCCATGCCGGGCAAGATGCTGGAGCATTTGTATGGTGGAGAGGAAGAGAGCAGCAGAACCACACGTTGAGTTCCCACCCTACTCTCCACCATACAAATACTTGAAAATGAGCCATGCCATGAATTAATTCATGTTATGGCTCAGTCCAACATGAGCTCTTCGGAGCATGAACCCTGACCCCCATTGTTGGACTGGCCTGCAGGGAACTCTGGAGATTTCCCTGGGGAACCCATGCTTCACGGGTGGCTTTTGTGTGGCTACCCCTTTTTAGTTTTGGCTATAAGCCAAAACTATTCCTTTGGAGTACAGCTTGGTGAGATGGCATAGGAGGAGGGACACAAAGCTTGTAGTTGTTGTTTGGTTCTTCACTGTCCCATTCACTGCCATGGCCATGCTAATCCCTATGGCCAATCCCACCCACTTCCTACTACTGCCCACTCAAAATATATCCTACTGGGATCTCTTTGAGAAAGGGTTTTTCAAGCCATAACATCAAACCTTCCACTGCAAGTGTCAGACTGTATTTTCTCAAAGCAGTCTTTGGAGAGTTAATGGATTAAATGGAGCTGTAAACGTGCTATGGGTGTAATAATAATGTCCTAACCTGGTCTCCCTACGGCCACCTGATTTATAAGCAGCATGAAAGTCCTTCACTTAAGCCCTGTTAAAAACAAGGATTGGCAAAGGCAACTGTTTTGGCTTGTGTATAGGTATTAGGTGTTGCCAGGCACTGCTATTATATGCCCAGGTACTCGCCCCATTTTGTAGCTGCTACCATCAATGGGCAGTTAGTACCATTACGAGAGTGATTGGCAAATGCCTTTTCCGTGTATACACAAAAGCCAAAACTGTTGGCATTGCTAATGCTTGTTTTTTAAAGTTCCTCTTGTTCCCTGCCACCTTCCTTCAATCTCACCTCACACTCACACCCCTTTGAAATAAATAATGCGTTATAAAGATTACAGTATGCTATGCATCACTCATAAGAAATGTTATAGGTCATTTCTTTGTTGTATAGTTTTTTTCATCCAAATATAGTGACAAATGTGCTTTAAAATTCACTATACACTAAATACATCTTTTTTTAAAAAAAATTCTTCCAGGGTAACCCCCCAAAATCCACTTGGAGTTTGGCTTGATCGCACGGTGTAACATGGCGCCACTTTGAAAAACATGTCTACGACCGCTTCTGGTTTCCAGTCCACCCCTGCCAACCTTTTAGGAAAAATGGAAGCAACTATCAACTGACTATTGGCCTGACCGATGCCAGATTGGCAATCTCGAATGCCATCATTGGTTCTTCAATACTTTCAGGTCCTTTATGCTTTAAATCCTCAGCAAGAACGAGTGCCGTAGTGTAGGGGGAGGCATTTCTCTTGTGTTCCTAAATCTTGCCCATTGGGCATGTTCCAGTCGGATGAGCAGTTAGTGATCCACTATACCATTGACACTGATTTCCCTATTCACATACTTCTAGGTTACCAACCACCGGGACACACCAGTACCTTGCTGGATAACAGGCCGATCCTCCGATATCCAATACTATACTTCACTGAAAAGGTGTTGGTCCTGGGAGATTTTCAATTCATGGGTAAGTGGCCCAACAAATAAACTGTGGCCAATCAAGAATCTTCTATAGCACTCCACCTCTCAGCAGTTTAGCCACAGCAGTCCCTTCGACGCATATTCCCTCTCCGCTATCAGCAATGATGGTCCTTGATCTACCTTGAATACAGCAACCAATGTCCTATGACTGGCTGTGCAGCGTCTGTAGCTGCATGGTAATCCCTAGCATGTTCTGGTAATGCTAGTATATTTACTACATGTTATGTTTCATGCAGGATTATCCCCACTTCTCAGCACGTTATTAATATGTTTTATGTTACTTAGATGTTCATGATACCCAATTTATCCACCTGGGAAGGATAAATGACTGAGTCAGCCCGGCCGTCTCAACACAGATGTTGAAGAAAAGCGCTTTACTCGCTAAGCTATCCCACCAGCCTTTTGTAGGCTTCCATACAGGCTATATTTTCGGCATGTGTACCGAGAAAAGCAATGTGCATTGGTTACATTGAAACATGCAACCATAATCCATCACTCACTTCCCATGACTTGAAATACCACGTCCATGTGAAGCCTGATCAAATGTCAAATTGCTCCATCAAAGCCTACTCTTCCTCTTCCTTTCCTATTACGCACTCCAACACTATGAAAGCAGTCTCCTTGATCTCTAACAACACCCCATGAAGCATTCTTCCTTCAGCCACTCTGTGTGAAAAAAGGGCTGGTGCAGGCACAAGGCAAACTAGGTGGCTGCCTAGGGAGCTAGCCAGCAGTAGGTGCCAAACAGCAGGCTTTGCCTTCTGTTATAATGAATACAAAATATCATTGCTGCAAACCACAGTGATTGCATGTCTAAGAGTCACCAACCTGGCAGTGAAAGCAGGACTATTGACTATTGATACCTGTTTTGGGGTTATACACCACATGGTCTGGCTCCAATGTGGAAACACGGCGGCGTGAAGCAAGAAGAAGTCTTGATAAAATAACATAGTCAGGATGAGGTCAGACTCTGGGTAGATCGCTTCTGGAACTTCGGGAGACATACCATGGAAGCGCAGAAGCAGACATGACGCAGATAGGAGTAGGAGGGAGTAAGATGCTCATGCAAGTTCAACAACAGCTGTACCCGCTGAAGCAGACATCACACAGTTAGGAGCAGGAGGGTTTAGAGGTCTCATTGCAAGTTCAACAACAGCTGGACCCGCCAAAACAGACATCACAGAGGTAGGAATAGGAGGGTAAAGAAGATCATGCAAGTTCAACAACAGCTGGACCTACTGTAGCAGACATCAAAAACATATAGGAGCAGGAGGGTTTAGAGGTCTCATTGCAAGTTCAACAACAGCTGGACCTGCTGAAGCAGACTTCACACAGGTAGGAGCAGAAGGGTAAAGAAGTCTCATGCAAGTTCAACAACAGCTGGACCTGCTGAAGCAGACTTCACACAGGTAGGAGCAGGAGGGTTTAGAGGTCTCATGCAAGTTCAACAACAGCTGGACCTGCTGAAGCAGACATCACACAGGTAGGAGCAGGAGGGTTTAGAGGTCTCATTGCAAGTTCAACAACAGCTGGACCTGCTGAAGCAGACTTCACACAGGTAGGAGCAGGAGGGTAAAGAAGTCTCATGCAAGTTCAGCAACAGCTGGACCTGCTGAAGCAGACTTCACACAGGTAGGAGCAGGAGGGTTTAGAGGTCTCATGCAAGTTCAACAACAGCTGGACCTGCTGAAGCAGACATCACACAGGTAGGAGCAGGAGGGTTTATAGGTCTCATTGCAAGTTCAACAACAGCTGGACCCGCCGAAACAGACATCACAGAGGTAGGAATAGGAGGGTAAAGAATATCATGCAAGTTCAACAACAGCTGGACCTGCTGTAGCAGACATCGCACAGGTAGGAGCAGGAGGGTAAAGAAGTCTCATGCAAGTTCAACAACAGCTGGACCTGCTGAAGCAGACTTCACACAGGTAGGAGCAGGAGGGTTTAGAGGTCTCATTGCAAGTTCAACAACAGCTGGACACGCTGTAGCAGACATCACACAGGTAGGAACAGGAGGGTTTAGAGGTCTCATTGCAAGTTCAACAACAGCTGGATCCCCCGAAGCAGACATCACACAGGTAGGAGCAGGAGGGTAAAGAAGTCTCATGCAAGTTCAACAACAGCTGGACCTGCTGAAGCAGACTTCACACAGGTAGGAGCAGGAGGGTTTAGAGGTCTCATTGCAAGTTCAACAACAGCTGGACACGCTGTAGCAGACATCACACAGGTAGGAACAGGAGGGTTTAGAGGTCTCATTGCAAGTTCAACAACAGCTGGATCCCCCGAAGCAGACATCACACAGGTAGGAGCAGGAGGGTAAAGAAGTCTCATGCAAGTTCAACAACAGCTGGACCTGCTGAAGCAGACTTCACACAGGTAGGAGCAGGAGGGTTTAGAGGTCTCATGCAAGTTCAACAACAGCTGGACATGCTGAAGCAGACATCACACAGGTAGGAGCAGGAGGGTTTAGAGGTCTCATTGCAAGTTCAACAACAGCTTTACCCGCCGAAACAGACATCACAGAGGTAGGAATAGGAGGGTAAAGAAGATCATGCAAGTTCAACAACAGCTGGAGCTGCTGTAGCAGACATCACACAGGTAGGAGCAGGAGGGTTTAGAGGTCTCATTGCAAGTTCAAAAACAGCTGGACACGCTGTAGCAGACATCACACAGGTAGGAGCAGGAGGGTTTAGAGGTCTCATTGCAAGTTCAACAACAGCTGGATCCCCCGAAGCAGACATCACACAGGTAGGAGCAGGATGGTAAAGAAGTCTCATGCAAGTTCAACAACAGCTGGACCTGCTGAAGCAGACTTCACACAGGTAGGAGCAGGAGGGTTTAGAGGTCTCATTGAAAGTTCAACAACAGCTGGACCCGCCGAAACAGACATCACAGAGGTAGGAATAGGAGGGAAAAGAAGATCATGCAAGTTCAACAACAGCTGGACCTGCTGTACCAGACATCACACAGGTAGGAGCAGGAGGGTTTAGAGGTCTCATTGCAAGTTCAACAACAGCTGGACACGCTGTAGCAGACATCACACAGGTAGGAGCAGGAAGGTTTAGAGGTCTCATTGCAAGTTCAACAACAGCTGGACCTGCTGAACCAGACATCACACAAGTAGGAGCAGGAGGGTTCAGAGGGCTCGTGCAACTCCAGTAACAAGGAGCGGAATGGCCTTTTCCATATAATCACAGAATTGGTTAAAGTGTGCTGTGCTTGCAGCCCATTTTCTCTTCAACATTTTCATTAGCATGAACAACCTGATAGATATCAATTTGTAAGTAAAGCTGGAAGAGCTGCTTCTGGGTACTGACCCCCATGATGATTGATTTGTTCCAGCATTTGCTCTCAAGCTGAAGTATATTTGCTCATGCCACTTTAAAACGACTGCATTTATAAATAGATTTTCTTTGGGTACACACATGCACACACAAAGTGTACAATTTGACAGTTTGTAACTTAGTTAATTCAAAGGTGCAAGTATTATGTAGCATTTCATAGAAGGTTACCATAAAAGCTGCCCGATTTATTTGCAATCTTTCTGTGCTAACTGCCCTATCAATTCTGAACCACACAGGGATTGCTTATGTATGTTTATCCAGTGCAGGATATACAAGCAATATAAACAAGCAGATTGAGAATATGTGCCTGGTAAGGGCGCATGCATAAATGTAAACCGGTCATCGTTTTCGGTGGGTTGTCTGATGTTAAATGCTGGTCTAACATTAAACTTACAATGAAAGGCATTAAATGAATTGAACATTTTGGAAGGTCAAAGCAGAACAGTGGTACTCTGATGATGACATTGGGGTCACTTAAAAGCAGGCCCTGAGCAATGAATATGCCACTGGGGGTGAAACTGAATTAGGGGACTTGGATGGTAATTGCCCGCAGTGCAGTTGTGCTTCAAAGGGACACCAATATGCTTGCTACATTGAAATGTCCCGTGGTTTTAGGCCCCCCCCACCCCCGAAAAGACCTACCCTTAAGATAGCCCGATATTGACTAGCAAGCACTGTGGGCAGACCTGGAAGTGGAGACTTTCTGTGCTGGACAATGGCCACAGCCGCTTTTAGTGAGTAAGCATGTTAGCAGGACTGTGCATGTGTAGGTCTGCATGGGCGTGTGTTCACGTGCACAAACATGCAGGCCAACAACTTCTCTTACCATCACATCTGCCCTTCCACTGCCACATAAGAAGTAAGGTCAGCAGCAATGTATTGCTGAGGAAGAGTTTTGAAAGCAGACATTATTGTGCAGTGGCAGAGGCGTAGATAGGTTAGGGCCTGAGCGGGCAAAGCCCACCCAACATCTGTAAATGCCCACTCAGCACTGTGTGTGGGCATTTACAGATGTTAATGTCACTGAGGTGTGCCCAAGTACATTAGCTTCAGGACTTCTTGTGAGAGCATCCTCGCTACGCCTCTGTGCAGTGGGCCCTCTGTTGCTGCCCCTCCTCCCAGTCAGCAAATGGTTACTGTGAGGAACTGGTTATTGAGGGAGAGGGTCATGTGAAAACAGAGCTGTCTGCCACCATGTTCTTTGCAAGTTAAACTTGCGCTGGCAGTGTTCCTGCTGTGGCAGTTGTCGTGTCTATGAGGATAGCTTTCCCTGACTCTGCCCATCCTGTACATGTGCCCATTTTGAATTTTGGCTGAAAGTTCACAAGATCACCAAAGTACTACTATGTGTATGGGCTTTTTGGATTAGTAAAAAGATACAAGGCAGTGAGTGCAGCTTGCTCTTTTCCTCCTGTAGGACATTCATCCAATCGGGTTTGTGTTGTACCCTTACAAGACACCAGCAGGCACACCCTGATTAGATGCATGCTCTTATCACCCCATTCTCTCTGCTCCCTCTCCTCCCTACTCACCCATACCTGAAAGCAATTCCCAGACGTTCATTCTTCTAGTCCAGGGGTGTGCAACCTGTGGCTCTCCAGATGTTTTGGGCTATGCCTCCTATGATCCCTCAACATTGACTGTGTAAGCAAGGACTGATGGGAGTTGCAATGCAAAGCATCTGGAGAGCCAAAGGTTGCAGAGCCTTGTTCTAGCCCTTGACCCTCGTCTTTCTGTTTCTTCGTCATAGTCATAGCCCTACTCTGTCATAGTCCTCCGTCACAATCCATCTCATGGGTGACAGTCCTTCTCCTTCATCAAAGCACTTGTTTGACACATTCCTCCTTTAACACAGTCTTTTTCCTTCATCACAGTACTTGCTCCCAGTGATTCTTCCGCACAGTCCTTCATCCGTCTTTCTCCATCAACACAGTCCTTTTCCGTCCAAGCCTTTCCTCCTTGCAGTCCCTCTCTTTTGCCACAGTTCTCCTTCATTACAATCCTTCTCCAAAGTTCACCATAGCCTGTTTCCTTTGGCACAGTCCTTCGACACCTTCCTTTCTCCTTCAGCAGAGACCATCTCCATCGTCACAAACCTTTTTTCAAAGTCCTTGTCTTTTGTCACAATCCTCCTTCAGGATAGGCCTTATTTATTGCCACAGTCCTTCTTCATCTGACCTCATAAACACCCAGTCACATCCTGCCTGGCTCTTTTGCTCATCAATCCCCATAGTCATATTAATGAATCCATCCCCCTACACCCTCTGTCCACTTGCTCTGCTTTCCCGTCGACATATCCGTCATCTGCCTAGCTGGGTTTGTGTGCATTTACTCTGGAAATGTGTTCACCAGACAAAAGCCCAAACTATTGCCTTTGTCAATTCATTTTAGGCATTTTGGCAATGGTTTGACCATGCTGATCCCAAACCTTTGACAAGGGAAGCTTGTGCTTACCTTGCCGGGCTTACCTGTTCTACATTATGATGAACGCCTGGTCTGGTTTTGCCTGTGCTCTGCCTCTTCTTTGTGTGGGTGTCATTTGCTCTGATGTTACCCATGTTGTGCCTTTTTGTTATCCCATGCTGTTTTCTGTGACTGAAGTTTGCCCTGTTTCTGCCACTGCTGAACCTCAATAGTGAATTAAGAAAGCGGTGTGGCCCACAGTCACACAATGCAATTAATTACTTTAACCAACAAACTGAGTAGTGCTGTGGGGTGGAGCTTTATTGGTCAGTTTGTGGGGAAGGGTACATTTGAAAGAACATTGTGACAACATGATTGGTAAAAACTCCCAGCTGCACCATGCACTAATCCTGGTGGAAGCAGAGCTTCTATGAGCCTCGGCTCTATCGTTTGGCAGTCAGACTGGCAGGCAGCGCCGCTGCTATATTTTCACACCGGGCTCTAATGGCAGCCCGTTAGTGGCAGGTGGATTACCTGCACCACCAGATGGTGCTTTGGTTAGGGCAGCACCACCCGCTCAGGGCTGGCAGAGGCAATCCCACTACTATCCTCCTCTCTTATTTCCAAGATGCCAAAGGAATTCCCTCCACTCGGCCTTGAATGCACAGCCAAGCAAAAGGCATTTCTTTGAGCCATCTCTGATGGGTGGGCCTGGGGCTAGCATCATCCCCAAGCTTGTGGTTATGGTAGTAAAGCTAATGACAGCCAATTACACCCCCTGCCGTGTCACTGACTTGGGCGGTGGTTTCTGCTGCTCAGTTCAGTGAAGGCGGAATGGATGTGGGTGGAGGCAGGACATAGGAAGAGATACTGCATTGAAAATCAGAGGTACCTCAATCCCATGTTGGGTGGGATGCTGTCCAAGAGCCAGCGCTGGGGCTGGAAGGAAGCTTTACCCTCCTTCCAACAACCCTTTTAAAGACACCTCTGTATCTCATTTAAGGGGCCATTTTGGCATGTAGTGATATATGGGTGTTGGGGGATGTGTGTTATGGGAACGAACGAGGGTCGCCATTTCTTTCTGATATCATGGATGTTTCCTAATCCTGAACGATATTTTTATGTCTGATCAAATCTGGTCGTAATTTCTAAACCTGGCTGCATGTGATAAATTGTATGTGTGTGTGTGTAAGGGTGTGTGTGTAAGAGAGTGATTAAAATGGGAAACAACCAAAACTGTCGAATAAAAATGGTTGAATGGACCATTTTTGGGAATTTGGCCAGTACTAAAATACCGAAATCACATAATGTCCCCTGCATCCTTTGGTCAACAATATGTGTTCAGGGGTGGCGGGGGTGACCCCTTCTTCCATTAGATGAAACGCGGGGGAAAATAAAAAATAAAAATTTAAAAAGGGAAACTGTGAAGCCTTGAAACTATGATTTGTTTTGTGGGTACCTGTTTGATCTCCGAGGAGGGTCACTTCTTGCAATCGCCAAGGACCTTGGGCTTTAGTAAGTGTGGGACCTCTATTACCAGCTTGACCCATTGTACTACTGTGCTCTGTGTTTCACCCATGCTCGTGCTTCTAGCATCAGTGCCTTTGGAGACCTGGACAACCTGGAGTTTGGGGGGGGACAGTAGGGGGAGAAGTTTGGGGGGGTAACTGTTGGGTGGAATCTGAATTGTTCTTGATTTGTTCTCCCTGGGAGAATTTGTTTATCTCTTGTTGAACATTTTCAATAAAAATAAAGTGGAAAAAAAAGGGAACGGACCCTGCGACATCAGTTGCTGCCCATAACTGGGAGACGGAGCTGACGTTGTAGGGAGAAGCAGGATGGTGGTTGGCAAATGCAGGTAACTTTGATGGGATAAGGGAATGGTGGGTACTGGGGATAGGGGCATGCAACATTTTTGTACTTGAACATGTCAGCCCCTTTTTTTTGCACTGAGGTAAAATCTGCAGCAAAATTACAACCCAAATCCTTTAAATCTGTACCCTGTACCTTGTTATGAAAGCAGGGCCTAAACAAGATAGTGCAACAACAGCTTGGGAACATTGTGGGCAGGTCATGTGCGTCAAGAGATGAGGACACAATTGGCAGGATGGGATGCTGTAATCAGGATACATGCTATTGGCCCTTTGTGAACGTATTGAATATGCATCTTCTGTTGGATGCGCAAGGCACCTTTTAATCAATTGATCACCATATGTGCATGGTATAGCGACCACATTTTCAGTTACTATGCATCAGAGGTCTCTTTTGACGATACCGTATATATGCAACCCTTGTCTATTCCCTTACGCCCAGTAACAATGATCTTGTATCAAATTCTACAACTGTCCCCGTTTGTAATACACAATGGGCCTCATTTCGAGTTGGGAGGTATTGCAGCGGTAAATCTGCCATAATACCACCTAACAGAATCAGTGTTACTGCCTCTTGGTCTGGCGCATTTACCGCCGGGTTGCAAGTGGTTTTGGCAGTGTCAGTCCCCATTAATTTGGAGTCTATAGGACTCCATTGGGGTTTACTGCAGTAATTCTCCAATTTTGCAGATTTTATCAGCAGAAAGTGGGAGGATTTACTTCCAGCATGATGCTGGCAGTAAATCGCCCACTCCAGGACCAGATGCGTAGTTTGGCGGAGCGGGAAAAGTGGCGGTAATTCCTGCACCGTCATATGCCTGCACCGCCATACTCGTAATGAGACCCAATGTCCCTAATTTACAATTATCTCTCTTGACTTGCATGTCCGATGCAGATAGCTTTGTGCTTTGTGCACTCTGGAAACCTTGAAACATCTAATAGTGCATTGCCCTTCTCTTCAACAGGAGCGGATTTATATATTTCTCTATTACGCCCGTAACCCTATGACCATCATTTCGGAAGCCTATGATTTCACTAACAATACATTTGATTACCTTTTCTAAATACATTTTTAAACTTTTGGATGTAAAATGATAAAGATCGGTTAGATTAGTAATCATATTGTTTTAGCATTGGACATTTACTGACACACTTCATACATTTAAGCTACATATATGATAAATAAGTCTGTTCTTTTAATGTTCCTTTGGAGTCCACCGGCTTTAGCTAGGCGGTACAGTCAGGCGACTTCCACAGGAACTCATTGGTTTTCCACTAGCATGAAAAGACATGGAAGAGGATCATGAAAAGACATTTCAAGGAGGATCAAGAATGCACCATTGAAAAATTGCACCATTGAAAAATATATCCTTTTGCGTGCACCCACTTCACCTTGAAGCAGAATGAAAATCTCACATATCGTCAATGTAAATGTATCTCGTCAATGAAAACAGTACATTTATTGTGGCTAGCTTTTTACCCTCTCCTTTTATGATACAGGGGTTTGGAAAGGAATCCCAAAGTATTAAGTGGGTGTGATTATGTATCATAAGGAATAAAATACAACATGCTGTACATGTTAAAATGTTAAATGTTAAATGTCACCAATGGAATTGGTCCCCAGGCGCTCAGGCGGATCTGTAAATGATAAAGGTGGTATGGGTTAGTAAGGTGAAGAAGGGAGTAGGATAGTGAGAGGAGTGGTGTTCTGTTGGCAGCTTCAACTCAGTATACACCGGGTGCTGAGCTTTGGTGCAGGTCTCGGATCGGAGTCAGTCCGCGTGTGCTGTTGTTCCGGCTTATGTGTTGTTGCAGTGTTGTGAAGTGCGTGTGGCTTGTTGTGCGAGAGATGGTTGTGTGAGTTTTTTGAGTGAGATAAGTATGCAGAGTTTGAGCTTATATTGATTAGTGGGTTACCTGACCTTTACCATGCTAACATTCACAGTTCTGTCTGAGTGTGGCACTTGTTGGCCCTCACATTCCCATCTAGACGCGGTGCAGGCCAATGTTTAGGACTCCATCCAGGTGTTGTCATGCCAACATTCACACTTTAACTAGATGCGGCGCAGGCTAGAGTTTAGAGATCCGTCCAGGTGTGGGCATGCTAACATTCACAACTCCATCCGAACGCCACGCAGGCGGCACACATTCACGTTTTTTCTAGGCGCGGGCATGTTATCCTTCAATCAATCCTATCCAGATGTGACGGAGGCCAACGTCTATCTAGGTGCATCTGCCGGTCTGGATATGTTCGTCCGGTACGTACGAGTGGGAGAGTCACTTGAGGGCTTTCGGCTGGGTCTAGGTATGTGGTCAGTCTCTGCAGCCTTCCTTTGTGGCTATTTTCCATGATGTCTTATGCTCTGTCGAGTGGTTGGTTCTTTGGTTTGAGTGTTTGTCCAGTTTGAGAGTGGCAGAGGTTAGAGTTATTTTCATCATTGTTTAATGTCTGGGCATTCTAGTGCGTCTCCATTGTGGTTACGCTTTGAAGAGCCATGATTTGATGATTTTCCTGAAGGCTAAGTGGTTTGTTGTATTCCGTATGTTCTTAGGTAGGTCATTCCAGGTTTTGGGTGCCTGGTGAGAGAAAGACGATCCTCCGAGTAAACCCCCTTAAGGGCGTGAATGTTTGCCCTGAATCCTCATAAGGAATCACTGTAGGCTCTGCTCTCCACAAAAGTTAAGTTTTAAAAAGGAACTCAGCCTTTCTCTATTTGGTCATGGAACTCCTCGTATTCCAAACCAATTCCAGGCACTAATGTCTGGTAGGTGCTTGGAATTCCCCCATCCTGCCCAGCTGAGCCAACCCTAACTTACTGTACCTGTATCCCTCTGTTTGAGCTTGCGAGGGTGCGACTTTTATCACCAGCCTGGACACTCTTTTCCCCACACACTCCCTTGACCAGGTGAGGCACCGTGCTCGCTACCCCTGTTCAGGGCCATTTACTTACCATCACAGCACCGCATTAGCAAGTGGAGAGTTGCTCCATTCACCACCACAGGCCCTGGCACAGCCACACAGCACTCCTCTGTGCAGAGGAAGCACCACCACTTGCTTCACTTCCACTTCTTTTCTTTCTGCCTGCATGTGATTTAATGTTAATGTTAAAAGACATTTGTACCGTGCACTATCACCACCGGAGTGGTCCCTTGGCGCTCTGGCGGCTCTGAAAGAGGAGGGGAGGTTGAGTTAGTCGGAGGAAGCAGGAAAAGTGCAAGAGAGCAGTGATGTGCTGTTGGCAGCCTCAGCCCGGTGGGTCCGTTGGCTGGGCCTGGGTTGTTTGCGGGCGGTAGTCGTTGTGTACTGTTGTGCAAGGCTATGTGTGTTTTTGTTTTGTTGTTGCAATGTAGTGAAGTTTGTGCGGTTTGTTGTGCTGTAGGTTTTGGTTGTGTTTGGTTTAGAGTTTGAGAGGTGTATGCAGAAAGGGAAATTGTTAGTAGGGTTGGTTAATTTGCGTCTCTATCCTGAATTGAAGTGCTCGGCTTGTGTAGTCTTCCCTGTTGCGGCTCTGTCATGATCTGGGTCTGACGGGCATACAGGTTCCTTACTCCTCTAGCCCTGCCTCTAACATGCTCTCTCATAGCTCCCCTTAACCTCCATTCATACTCCTGTGGCCAGTGCACCTGCCAATGACAACCTCTCAGGTAGTGGGGTGATTGTCAATATCTCGATAATTCCACACCAATGTGGTACCTGGCGATACTTAGATTGAGGGGCGGGCGAAGTGTTGGTGGGATTGTCTGGGTTAGTTGACTCAGTTTCCGTGCGTGCCGCCTGTGTTCCTGTCTATCCGGTGTCACCCGTCCAGCTGCCGTGGGCTTTACTCTCCCAGGTCAGGGATCTCCGTGTCTTTTCGGTTTAGTTATCCTTTTTTCCAGTTTCGGTTTCCAGGTTTAGTCTGTGGTGTTGTAGAGCCAGGTTGTTAGTGATTTCCTGAATTTTAGTTGATCTTCAGTGTTTATTATTTCCTTTGGGATGTTGTTCCAGGTTTTTGCGGCTAAGTGGTAGAAGGAGGTGCCTCCAAGTTTTTTCTTAAGGCATGGTTTCAGTTCCAGGCGGATTTCGTTGCTCGATCGGAGGGGTCTCTTTAGTTTGTAGACTGTTATTTTCTTTTGTAGGAATTCTGATCCTTGTCCGCTGATTGCCCTGTGCATTATGCACATTGTTTTGAAGGTGATGCAATGTTTTACTGGGAGCCAGTGTAGTGTTTTTAGGGCTGGAGTGATGTGTTCTCTTCTGGATAGTTTGAAGAGTAGTCTTGCTGCTGCATTTTGGATCCGTTGCAGTTTCTTCAGGAGGTAATCTGGTATTCCGAGGTAGAGGCTTTTTGCATAGTCTATTTTAGACATGATTAGGGCGACGATAGTATTTTGTGCGCGAAGGAGAGGAAAAGTAGAATTTTTCTTCCCGCCCGGAGGAGGAAAAAGCATTTCTTCACTGTTGCATTTATTTGTGGCTCCAGGGTTAGGTTGTTGTCCATTAGGACTCTCAGACTTTTTACTACCGTCGATAGTGTTGGTGCGTTTCCCATTTCCGTAGGCCATGTGATGGTGGTTTCGTTCTCTTGGTCTTTGGATACGATCATGATTTCTGTCTTTCCTGGGTTGATTTTCAGGTTGTTGGCATCCATCCAGTCAAATACTTTTTTTAGACAGTCGGTTAGGGTTGAATGGTCGGCATCGGTGTCTTTGATTTTGTAGATGATCTGAGTGTCATCTGCGTAGTTGTAGCATGTAATGTTGTATTTTTTGAAGAATCTGATGAACGGAGCATGGTAGATGTTGAAATATAATGGAGATAGTGAGGATCCTTGTGGTACTCCACAATCGTTGACTCGTGGGGTGGATTTGAAAGGTTTTATCCATACGGTTTTAAAGCCCACACACCACACACTGCTATGCTGCAATGCAAAGTCCCTGCTATGCAACGTCCCACTGCTCTTCCAGGTTGTCCTGGCAATACGGTGCACTCGGGACTAGGGTGATTAAAATTACCGCCAGTAAAACAGAATTGGCGGAATTTGCCAAAGATTCTGTTCCGCCAGCTAGGCGGTTTTCTACCTTTTCCACTCCAACTTTTGGTGTTCTTTTTCGGTGCAGACATTTCCCTGAAATCTGTCTGAAGCACACACAAAAACTGACATTTCAGGAAAACATGAAATGTAAGGGGGAAACACACCAAACAATTTTGTTTTTCAAAAAACAAAAAGCAAACATTTAAAAAATGACATTTTTGTTGGGAAAAGGCTACAAATTGTCAATTGCGCTCCACAGGCGAAATTGGTGGATTAGGCTAATTTTGTCCACCCCTACCTAGGACACCAGAGTGGTGACAAAAGTTGTTTCTTCATTCTCTTGGCAGGGCCATACCCTCCCACACATGTTATATTATCCTTATCAGGATAAGGCTATTAGCATCAAGGCTGTTAAGGGGGTGGGGGGTCCTAGCCATTCGAATTCCCTCTTAGCAGTCATATCTTGCTTCATTCAAAACTGTTAAGCCAGGATTCCAAGCCCCTAATGTCCACGAAAGCTGCCTTCAGTGTGTACTAAGGCTTAATTATATTATTGGAATGTTGAAGGGATATTGTAAACAATGGTGTTATATTTATTTGAAGCATTTGCCGGATGTTTGTTTGCTGGCGGTGTTGCAGCTGTTTAATGTTGTGTGGGGTCACAGTACATTGCCTAGTGGGTGGAAGAGAGCTTTTATCCTGCCGATTCTGAAATTGGGGAAGCCAGCTTGCTTGGGTGGGTCCTGTCGGCTCATTGCATTGACATTTGTTTTGTGCAAGGTGATGGAAAAAATTGTGTGTGGCCGCCTGGTCCACTTTTTGGAGTCGGAGCAGCGTCTGAGTGGGTTTCAGCATGGGTTCCGTAAATCTAGATCCGTGATGGATGCAGTTGTGGTGATGGTAACAGATGTGGAGTGGGCATTGCCCTGTCGGGAGAATGGTGGGGGCGATCTTTGTTGATATGGAGAAGGCGTACAATATGGTATGGAGCGATGGGTTGCTATTTGTGTTGCAAGAGAAAGGTGTTAAGGGGAAGATGTTTTCCTGGATTAAGGATTTTCTGATGAATAGGGGCTTTCGGGTGCGCGTTGGAAATGTGTTGTCCAGAGAGTTTTTGATACAATGGGACGCCCCAGGATAGTGTTATCAGCTCTATTTTGTTACTTGTAGCAATGGATGGCCTTATATAGAAAGTTCGGGAGTGTGGTTGTCAGGTGGGATTCTATGCAGATGATGGAGTAATTTGGGTTAGGGGTAAGGCGGGTAGAGTGATTCAAGGAAGGCTGCAGGAGGCTTTGGAGGTAATGGAAAGGTGGTGTCAGGATTGGGGTTTTAAGGTGTGCTCCTCCAAAACGGTGTGTATGTTGTTTAACAGGTGACGTAGTGGTGTCAGTTTGGATTTCAAGTACAGCAGGGATGTGTTGGTTCAGGTGTCGGAATTCCGGTATCTTGGTGTGCTCTTGGATGAGCGCCTGTCGTGGAAGTTGCAAGTGGAGAAGACGGTGGCGAAGTGTAAAAGGCGTCTTAATTTGTTGAAGGCGAAGTCGGGTCAGGAGTAGGGTGGAGGGCAGAGGAGTATGAGGATGTTGTATGTGGGGATGGTCAGGAGTGTGCTGGAGTACGGAGTTCAGCTGCAGGGCAGTTATAGTAGCACTCCGCTTAATGTGTTGGATGGTGACCAGGCAAGGGCAATGAGAATTGTGACTGGGATGGTTCAGTCATCCCTCACAGAGGCTGTGCAAGTGTTGGCAGGGATGTTGCCTTTGGATTTGAGAAGGGAGGAGCTGAGTGCTAGGTATTGGTTGCGTTGTAAGTCCCTCATTGTGTGGCATCCTGTGAAGAAGTGTTTGGTGGTTAATTGGATGCATGCCTGTAAGAGTGAGAGTTGGGAGAGGAAAGGAGGGACTATTTGGTTCCATGCAGAGAGGCTGATGAAACGATTGGGGGTGGAGGGGTTGTGTATGGTGGAAGATGGGTTGTAGGGCCGGTTTGGATGCGGCATTATCCAATTGTCTGTTTGGATTTGGCCAAGGTGATCAAGAAGCGTGGTGATCAGGGGGTGATTAAGAGATTGGCGGTGCAGTATGTGGAGGGGAAAGTTGGCACTCAGGTATATACGGATGGTTCCAGGGATCTGGAGAGGAACAGGGTTGGTATGGCCTGCTATTGTTAGGCAGTTGGGGAGCTTTGGGCGTCTAGGTTGTCGGATGATGTATCTGTCTGCACAGTGGAGTTGATGGCTGTTAATATGTCAGTGCTTCGGATTATGGGGAAACAGTTGGCTAAAGTGGTGGTGTTTGTGGATTCGATGTGTGCGTTGTTGGCTATCAAGGATGGGAACTGTGATAGGAGGGATATAGTTGTGCTCATTAGACAGCAATTAGAGGAATGCGTTGCAGGGGGTACAGTGGTGGAGTTGGCGTGGGTTCCCAGTCATTGTGGGGTCTTGGGTAATGGGTTGGTGGATCGGGCTGCGCATGGGGCCACGTTGAGCGGGGAGGTGGATGTGGAAGTCCCATTGAGTGTGGCCGAGGTACAGGTGATGGTGCATGGCACAATTAAGGATATGTGGCAGGATCAGTGGTTTATGAGTTCAAAGGGGCGGCAGTTGTGTGCAGTGTGCAGTCAGGTGCGGGTGCAGGCGTTTGAGGGGGGTGTAGAGTTAGCACGAAGGGAGGAAAATATTTTGAATCCCCTTAGAGGGGGTCATGCAGGGTTGGTGGGATGGAAGTGTATGATGGGTAGAGTTGTATTGGCAGCATGTGAGGCTTGCGTGTGCCCGGAGACGGTGTCTCATTATATGTTGGACTGTGTGAGGTTTAAAGTTCAGCGGGAATCGCGCAGAGTCAGGATGAGTGGCATTGGGGTGGTTGTACAGGGGTTCTCTGATCTTTTCAGTTGGAAAAGAGGAGTAGTGGATGATCAGTGTAGGTCCCTGCTTCATTTTGTGCGGGAGACGGGGAAGCGGAACGAGATCTAGTGAGGATGGTTGGCTGATTGGTGCTTATTTTGGCAAACATCATCTAATTAGATGGAAATCGCCTGCTCTGGGTTTCTGGAGTCACCCTAACAAGAAGAAGAAGAAAAAGGGTCAGTAGAATGCCTTAATCGCTGTTATAAAGATTGATGTTTTTTCTCACAACATTCCATCTCAGTGCTCAGTCTCTCCCTTAGCCAACATTCCACCAGACAATGCTTGCTGCATGATTCTGAGCACTTGGCAACATTTTTCAATTTTTCTATCCTGTTTTTGCGACTTAGCTATATTATAATGGTATTATAGCCCCGGGGTGGGGGGTGGGAGGGTGGTGGCTGTAACATATGTTATTGTCTTTTACCCTTGTTATGCCCACTCAAGTGGGGGCCGATAACACCTGTTACAGCTCTCCTACTCCTGAGCTGTAATGCCTCAGTAGGGGAAATATATAAGAAATAAACCGGGACGGGTGGGGGCATTACCGAGCCAGGTAATGCCTGGGCCAGTTACAAGCCCAAGCGAAGTGAGGGCTTTAATGGGAGAATGGGCTTTAGCTGTCCCGGTACAGTCCCCCTGCCCGGATGGGTTTATTGCTATTGGCATCCTCGCATGTTATACCATGATGTTAATCGTTTTTTTTTTTCAAGTTCAGAAATAGAATGTATGCTGTTTCTCAACTTGAAAAAAAAACTACAAACCAAGTTGGGCGCCATGGATTAGGGACAAGGGAACTACACATAGGGCCTCATTACAAGTATGGCGGTAAGGCTACCGTTGCTACCGTATCGCCATACTAGGAGTTCTGCTTGCGGGTGCCCTTGCAGCCACCAGGTCTGATCTAGTGGCCGTACAGGCACCCGCGAGCAGAACATGATGGTAGCACCGGTACCGTTATTAACGGTACCGGTGCAACAACCCTCTGCATTCACATTGAGCCCTATAGGACTCAAATGGGAATGTACCGGGTCTGGCACCCGCGAAAGGGCAATTACCAGGTCCGGCTGAGCCGGAATAGCCCAGTAATTCCCCATTTGCGGGTGCTGGACCCGGATGCGAGTTTGGAGGTAGTCTTGCCGGTAAAACCGGCAAGGCTACCTCCAACCTCGTAATGAGGCCCAAAGTCCTTTTCCCTTTCCATGGTGACCAGTGTCCCGATGGAGATGCGCCGGGAACACAGAGTGTGCCCAGCACTGGTGAGGGACAAGGGAGCACCAGGTAAGTGGGGTGGGGGTAGGGGTGGGTGAGATAGGTGGAAATTGGGGTTGTGCGGATGATATCATGGTACCTTCCCAGTACAGATGACACAGTAGTCGGCTTATAAAAGGAATATTATTTACATAGTTTCAGGTTACAGGTAACAGGTTACAGGATACTAGACTGGTACATTGGGACACAGCCACCGGCCACCTTCTCTACAAGCTGGCCTCTCACCAACTGTCACTCAGAGAACACTCAGCAGAGAACATACACCCAAAATTCTACACCCAGGCACTCATGACATCACACACATACCAGAGTAGAAGGGAAAGGCAAGTCACAACAGGGGGTTGGGAGAAAGGAGGGGAAGGAGAGCACAGCAGGTACTTACCTGCTGTTCCAGTGGGGAAGATGGTGGCTCCACACTTCAGAGGATGCTCGGAACAGGATCTTTACCAGCACGTAAAGATACCGTTCCAAGCTTTCTGATTGGCTGGAAGCCGCCACCCAGTCCCCTCGACAGGGTGCTAATACATGAAAAATTGGTGGAATTACTGCAGCAGTAATCCCCAATGGAGTCCTATAGACTCTAAATTAACGGGAACTAACACTGCCACCAACACTTGTAATCCGGAAGTAAATGCGCCAGACCAAGAGGCGGTAACAGTAATTCCGTTAGGTGGTATAATGGCAGTTTTACCGCTGGAATACATCCCAACTCGAAATGTGGCCCATTGTGTATTGCAATCGGGGGATGGTTGTAGAATCTGATACGAAATCATTGTTAATGGTCGTAAGGGAATAGACAAGGGTTACATAAATACGGTATCGTCAAAGGAGACCTTTCATGCATAGTAACTGAAAATGTGGTCGCTATACCATGCACATATGGTGATCAATTGATTAAAAGGTGCCTTGCGCATCCAACAGAAGATGCATATTCAATACGTTCACAAAGGGCTGGTGCAAGGGTTTTAGCTAGGCAGGGTGCTAATACGCTATATAATGTAAAGTTGGTAACACATTATTCTGTACATCATCAACACTGATCAGACACCCACACATATAAATACATAAGACTGCCATGGCCACACATGTATCCTCACGGACAGTGTGCAGCCACTGAATGTTATGCTTATGGAAGGCAACAACTGCCAATTATAAATGTTTTTCAGGAAGCCTCGTTTTAAATCAATAATTAATAAGCTTGGTGTTATTTCATAATCTGAGGAAGTGTTTCACATCCGTAAATCTATCATTGAACGAAACCGTGGTCCATGCGGAACCAGATAATAAATGCGCATTCACTCTGTTTATATAGTGTTTGTGTGTGGCTATAAAAACGACAGACATTGACAAAAAAAGAATCCCAGTCTGGGAATAGCAAGATAAATGAGACCACATTAAATATGATTTACCGAAGCAAACATATGTCCCCAGCAACAGTTTCTCTAGCTAATTGTACAAGATAAATGTCCCAAAATGCATTGTTTATTTGAGCTTCTTTCAGATGAAAATTAAACAGTGCGACTTAAGTGGGAGACGGCGCAGAGCATATTATTTCAATTAGGAACCGTAACAACAACCGCAAAACACTGGGGACTTTTTTCGATGTCAGATATCCTGTTCCCTCCCTTTTGCTTTGGAAGCTCTGCAAAGCGGCTGTGCTCGAGGGCGGCACCATATAAAACACCAATAAATACATCCATCATTCTGTGTGCTAACGAGAGGTCCCCCCAAACACCCTTCCTCGCCCCTCCGTCTGTACGCATGCATGACCTAAATGTACTAGGACTAGGTAGTTCGTCTGTCCTGGCTCCACCTACCCACTTTTTTGTCCCCCTCCCTAGCTTGGTCGCAACTGAAACACTTCATGCACTTGCACTAGGAGAAATGCTGTCAGGCCTAGAATGCTAGTTTCTCTGTTAGATAATTCCCAAACTTCAAGGCCTAAGAAAGATTACTGTATTCCCTTGTTCCCTTCCCACCTTGAAGCACTTTGAAGCACTCCACCTGCTGTATAAATAAACAATTACAATTACAATATTTGGGGGCTTTAACTTGGGGGCTGATGCACCCTGAGCTACATGAGAAGACAAACTATATGGGCCTGATTTACAATAGTGTTTTACAATGACACAATCCCCTTGAAAAAGGTTTCACCGCTAGTACAGGGAAGCTGCTGCCCCCTGCTTTCTGTAACTTAAATCTGGGAAACTTGAGGCAGTGTGGTTGTGAAGACCCAGTGGGTCGGTCAGATAGGTTTCTTGTGAATTTGCAAGCCAGATAATTGGGGGCTGAGTTAGAGAGGCATTTATGGAGGAGTAAGGTTTTCAATGCAATTCTGTCTTTGACTGATAGCCACTGGGCAATCTGTCTTGCCGCCGATATATGATGAGTTCTTGGGATGGTAAGGGCGGTTCTAAGCAAATGATTTTGAAGTATTTGCAGTTTTTTTAGGTTTCACTTATTAGTTCATAGGTAGAGGGCATTACAATAGTCTAATTTAGATAGAATAACGCTCTGGCCAGGGAGGTGCAGCCTGCTGTCGACCGTTAGGGCCTGCAAGCATTGATTAGTTTGCAGGTATAGGCTGTGGCAGAAGCTGTCGCGTTGACTTGTCCAGTCAGAGTTAATGAAGAGTCAAGGTAAATTCCAAGTGTTTTCACTTCTTACACACATTTATGTTGATGCCATCTATATTAAAGGATTTTAACTGGCTATCTAGTTTATTTAATCTAATCTGGTCTGGGATTCAATGAGAAGTAACTCGGTCTTGTCGTCATTAAGAGGCCGTGTGTTGAGCATTTTCGTGTCGGTGTCGTAGTCCCCAGTGATATGGATAAGGATTTGGGTGTCATCTGCATAATTAGTGTAGGTGACACCCAAATGGTCAAGGTTATCGAAAAGGGTCTTAGTAAAGATATTGTAAAGCTTTGGGGAAACGCATGAGCCCTGTGGTACTCCGCAAGTAACCGGCATCGGATCAGCCGATGCAGTCGGTGCGAACACCCTCATGGCTCTATTGTCCCAGAGGATTGTATCCAAGCGGTGGCTTTAGCTGAGAAAAGAGCGGCTGAAGAAAGGTGTTTGCACAGGACCTTATGAATGACTAAATCAGAGGCAGCCGATAAGTCTAGTAGTAGAAAGAGGGCAATATTGCCTTTATCTTTCAAGTCGTCCATCTGTGTTTTTAAGTCTAACAATGCAGTTTTGGTGCCATGTCTTGGTCTGAAGCCTGATTGTCGCAGGCAAAGAAGATTATTGGTTTCAAGATGTTTCTGTATCTGTAGGTATGCTGCCCTATCTAGGACTTACAGCAGGAACGGTACTGTGGTTTTTGGTCTATAATTAATGGGAATATCAGGATCAAGGCTGTTTTTTTTAATAGTGGGGGGACCCACGCATCTTTCAAACTGGATGGGACTGTACTGGTTTCAAAGGATGCGTTTATCAATCTAGTATTGAAAGGCACAGGATCCTATGCAGCCTCTTTGATAATAGTTGCAGGGCAGAGGTCCCCTTGGCACCTTGATGGTTTAAGGCTCGTTATTATGCCCTCTGCATCATTGATAGAGAGAGGGGAGAACTTAAATAGGTTGCAAGGGTTTGAGGAGGAAGACTGGGACTCATGTAGATATGATTCAGAGGTAAGACTGAGTTTTTTTGTTTCAATTTCTGCTTGTAGAAGCGCTATTTTATCAAGCAAGGCTTTTTGTATGTTAGTGCACCAGGTCATATCTTTAGTACAAGTTTCTGGTGGTGGTATAGGGGACTCTAATTCTCTAAGGATGGTTAATAGTTCTCTGGTGCCTGATTTAGCGTTATAAATTATGTCATTGTAGGTGTCGCTTTTAGACTGGTGAATGGCAATTTTGTAGCTATTAGAAGTTTTTAGGAATGTTTATTTGTTTCTTTGTTTGCTGAAGGCTGATTTTTCCATGAAGTTTCAGCACTTCTCTTGGTTTGCATAGAGTTTTGAGGTTAGGGGCAAACCAGGAGTTTAGGTGAGCATGTGGGTGGCTTTGCGCATTTCCAATGGTGCTACTGTGTCGATGGCTTGGTGTAGCGTTTGGTTGTATAGCTCTACTAATGATGAGGGGTCTGTGTTAAGGGTTGGGTGATTGATAATGGCTTGTAATAGAGGCAATAGTTTCTCTACTGTAATATTGCGGTTATTTCTGGTGAATGCCGGTGGTGCCAAAGAGTTGCAGTGGTTTGTTCGAATGCTGTTCTGTAAGGTGAATTAAATGATATGGTAGTCAGACCAGGCGCAAGGTGCATTAGAAAGGATATTGGTGTCACAATTGAGGTATGCAATCCAGTATAGGGTTCTCCCTTTTTTGTGCATAGGCTTGGTAATATGATGTGTGAAACCTAGTTCTGTGATCGTGTTGGCAAGTGATAAGGCATTGTCATCATTTATATCGTGGAGGCCTAAATTAAAGTCTCACTGCAGCATGATTTGGGATCCTGGTTTGGTATTTGCAGTGAGGAGCTGTGTAATATCTTCCTCGAAGGTAGATATTGAGCCGGGGGTCTGTACATGAGGTGGATTGTTGCTGTTCGTGATGCAGTGAGTGGGAATTTAATGGATAGGAGTTCTCCTGAAGAGAAAGGTTGATTAGGTATAGCCCTTAGGCCAAGCTGGGTCTTGCCAATAAAGGCAACTCTGCCACCTCTGGAGGATTCTCTGTCTAGTCTAATGATAGTATAAATGTTGGGTATGGCTAGTGAGAGTGCTGGACCTGCAGCGGCGTGAAGCCAAGTCTCGGTTATAGATAAGAAGTCACGCTCATTCAAGATTATGAGGTCAGCAATGTCTAGAGCATGTGCTGTCAAGGATCTTGCATTTATGAATGCTCCCTTGATAAGTGGGGTGCTACTGTCAGGGCTGCTTAATGATAAGGTGGTCTTTGTTAATGGGGTTGAGTCATTATTATCTTTGCCGTTGTTTGGTTTGGACATATTACTCCACATAGGCAAGGTCTAAGTATTAAATTTGCTTCTGAGGTTAGTTGGTGGTAGTAAGCAATCTTGAGTCTAGATCCTAACCAAAAGTTCTTCATTTTTATGGGGCAAGGTTGGTTAGGTGTGGGTCGCGTGGCATATCCTTGGATCCATTGGAGAGGTGTGAGTGAGTGGGTGTTATTTGCTGATGGCCTAACAGTGAATTGTGTTTGGATGTCTCTAGTTCGGAAGGGAGGCAGGAATTTAGTGGGTATTATAGTGTCAGAACGTGGTAGTGTTGTGGACATCGTTAGAGAAATACAAGGTTTACTAGGCCTGGAGTAATGGACATTGGTAGGCTGCTGGGTGTCAAGCCTGTCAGCTTTGGCAATGGCAGCTGTGGAATCAAACAGTATGCACGTGGTAGTGAGGTTGTTTAGGTTCATGACTTGACAAGCTTAAGCTATTATAGGTTGCAAGGCAGGATGTTGGTTACACTTAGGTAGGCTATTGTAGATTAGGACGACCTTGTGCTAGTGTGAGAGTGTTAGTTATGGCCCTTTATTAGTTTGGTGGTAAGTGGATAGTCGTAACAGTCATGTTAAAGAATATTAGATTAAGTGGTTGGTTGAATCTGAAGTCTGAAACTATAGCCTGGTGATGGGCATCGGGGTTAAAAGCTCGCAATCAAAATGTTCAAGGGAGAAAAGACTGAAGATTATTTTCTGAAATAATCTTCGGTATTTTCTCCCCTGAACATTTACAACTTGGCCCCTGTCGCCACTCACACCCCCGGCATACCCCCACACCCTTACTTATGCTATGTCCCTGCGACGCCTGTTCCCTTTGACTTCCATGACCGTTTTTTTTTTGGGGGGGATGGTTGCAGGGGTCTTCCCCGCAAACCCTCCTCACAATATAGTGAGCAAAGGTGTGTGGGATACCCCCGCAACCGCAGCACTGAATGCGTGATCTGGTCAAACTTTTTGGCCAATCAGAATTTTCAAACCGCCAAAATTTGGTCAAATCACACATTCAGTCATTTTGTTCCAACCATTTTGGCTGATTCCTGGTGATGGGACGACTAGGTATCGCTAGTGTTAAATGTCAGTTGGCCTGAGTCATAAGGATATCAGATCCCTTGATCCATGTCTTGTACATGCGTCGCTAGGATAAGGCATGCATTGAGCGCTCTCCAGGCGTTTTGGAGAGCACAGCCCTAGAATGCTAGATTGTTTGTGGGAGCTGAGTCACTTTAGCAGTTGCTATGTTGGATGCTATGAGAAAGCAGTTGGGCAAATGCGTGGGCGGAGGTGCAGAGCAAAGGTCAATTAGCAACAAGGGAAACAGACTAGGTAAAGGCAATTTTGCATTTCAGGTAAGGTAAGCAACGAAAGCAAATTTGCATTACCAAAGGTGGCGAGCAGCAATCAGTTTGTCAACATGGGATCGTAGGCTAGCATAAAAACAAAATCGTATTGCCAGAAGGTGGGGAATAGTGGTCAATTAGCAACAGGAGATCGCAATTAGGTTAAACAATTTTGCATTTCAGGTAAGGTAAGCAGCAAAAAGCAAATTTGCATTACCAAAGGTGGCGAGCAGCAATCAGTTTATCAACATGGGGTCGTTGTTGATGATCAGTTGGCAATTTTGACAAATAGCACAATTAAAGAGATGCTGCATAATAATTCAGATTTGATGCAACGAGTGAATGTCATTGAACGTTGCATAAGGCAGAGGGAAGGGAGCGACGCTGATGACAATGAAAGTGATGTAGTATTCAATGGCATGTTTTGCTTGAACGCATATATAGTGTACCCTTATGGGTCGTGAGCAGCAATTAGGTGGAAGCAGGGTCAAAATGTTTCACGTTATTGGTTTTTTTAAATCAATGAATACAACAAAAATCCCATCAGATACGACACACCACCCTCCAACAACCCATACCACGCACCATTCTTTCACACAATTTGATTAGATAGGTCAATGTAATTTCAGACTCTCACATTACCATTACCATCACATAGACTGCACATCTGCTATTTAATTCATCTACGGATGGTAGGAAGCACAGGAACATTCTCAATACATTCCATATATCTTCCGGCGTTGGGCATACTACACAAGACTCAACTTTGCTACTATATAGTAAGTGACAAAAGCAGTCTTCTTCTCTTGGTGGAGATCCCCTCATCCCATTCATGGAATCTCTTCCTTTGGCTTAGACCAGTGTGAATCTGAGGTTAGGATGGTCCTATTATCAAATACTCCCAGCAAGCATCCAACGGGTAATTTGGTCTTTAATGCAGTTGATAATTTTCAATATTGCACACAACACCTCATCCCAAAATGTTGCCACCCAGGCTTCCTTTCAAATCCAATTTAAAAATACTGACACCTGTCCTCCACTCCTAAAACAGTTATCCAATAAAGATCTGTCTATCTCACGATAGCTTGTGTCGGTGCTTTGTTGATATAAGACTTAGGAGACAGTTACAAATGGATTTCAATGAGGCATGTGCTGATGGAGATATTGTAAGGTGGCGGTCGTCAGCCTATAGTGTAGGTAAAACTGAGTTACATAGGAAATTGAAAAAATGAATAGCTAATCAGTTTTCACTCGTGCGACGGATTTGGCTGAAAGTTTGCACACAAAAAAAGTTAGTCATCCCCTACCCCCTCCCTCCAACCCCCATATAAATGTGGGGGGCACTTGATAAGGCCCTGGGAGAGCAGGAAACTATTTTTTCAACTGTTTTCTCAATATCCGCAGCCTATGATAAAAGAGAAAAAACTGTTTTCATTGGTTGTTCGCTTACGCACGTTTATTCGGCATTGTGCCAGGCATACATAGCTGCGTTAACATACCACGCCAGCTGATTGGTTGTTCTTGTACAAGCGGCTATGCAGAATAGCCGCGGCTATTAAGCCACACGTTTCTGTGCAATAATCATATTATTCCGTGGATGTTAAACCACACAATTTCAAATGTATTTCTGATTCCATGCCCTCACCTCTACCTTTGTGTCATTGAACTTTGATACCATGGCAATGTGTTTTGAGTATGTACAAAATGTGCACATATCCGAGGCTATATGAGGGTGCTTATAGTTGCGGGTGGAATAGGTGTGGTTATAAAAGATGGTTAAAATAAAAAACTTTGTATGTGTTTTGGTGTTGCAAATGATTGGTGTTGAAGGCACACCCCTGAATGCTCACACCAGAGAGAATACAACCCAACCCGCTAGGGAAGAAAGGCCCAAGTCGATCTTGTAAGGATAACAAGTTTAATCTCACACGCAGATGAGAGCAACAGCAAAGAACTCTGCTGCCAAGAACGTTCTGACAAAGAGAGGTACACACAGAAATGTATAAAGCAAATAACAATGTCATAAGTGACGCAATACATACAGGCTGCTGGCCCTGCTTTCAGCCTGCCTCCGCCGAATCCCTATTGGCCATCGGCCCGTTATGTAGTAGGAAGTCCTGGAGGCCGATGGCTTCGCCGGCCCCCACCAAAGACCCACACACAATGCCCAAGGAACATCCTGTCTGGCCCTGCAGTTCCTTGGATGCACCGGAGTGCACTCTTCCACACTGCCTTACTGCCCAGGTAAGCCTTGCTAGGATTAACATAACCATGAAAATATTTCCCTCAAAGATGGCTGCCACTGTGGCACTGACAATCTGCAAGGCTGCTGGCCCAGCTTTCAGCCCGCCACCGCCTGATTCCCATTGGCCATTGACCTGTTATGTAATAGGAAGTCCTGGAGGCCGACAGGCTTCGCCAGGCCCCCACCAAAAGCCCACACATAAGGCCCAAGGAACATCCTATCTGGCCCTGCAGTTTCTTGGATGCACCGGTGTGCAATCTTCCACACTGCCTTCCGCACTGCCAGGGGGGCAGCACTGCCCAGGTAAGCCTCTCTCGGCTTAACATACTTACCAAAATATTTCCCTCAAAGATGACCGCCGCTGCAGCACCGACGATCTGCAAAGGCTGCTGGCAATGCTTTCAGCCGGCCTCCGCCTGATCCCCATTGGCCATCGGCCCGTTATGTAGTCAGCCCCCACAAAAGGCCCACACGCAAGGCCCAAGGAACATCATGTCCGGCTCTGTCCGGATCCTGGCTGTATACAGCTGGCAAGCCGCAATGTATGCAAAGAAATCCCTCCCCGGGTTATTCTCCACCTATCTGTCCCCTCTATACTACCCTCCAGTCATCTAATCCCACCTTCTTGCTTGCTACCTGATGCCACCACAAGTTTCCCAAGGCCCACACAAGCACACTCTGGTGCATGCTCCACATTGGAAAAGCATACACCCGCAATGTGCAATATTATTTGCCTACGCAATACCCGCCTACCAAGCCGCACTCTACGCTCACGCGGTCTGCATAGCACCAATGCCCACCTCGGCCCGGAACACCTGCATTGGCTCAAGAACCACCCCCATAGGAAAGCCATGCCCTTTTGGGCAGCCTGGACAAGCCCACAATAATCCCACCTGCATCAGACAGTCATTTTCTGACCACAACCCAAACCTGAACTACTTGAAGTCATCTCCGCTTGGAGCCTACAAAATAGAACTGTCCTGAAATCTAATGCCATCACTGCTGCCTTGCAAAACACCAATGTAGCCCCTCCACAGAGGCTTTCTTCTGCGTCTTTTGCTAGTACTACCGTCACACCATGAATGTTACCCATATGCTGACCCTAATCACTGCCCTCAAGTCAAATGTTAACAATGTTGATGTGGATAATGTCAGTGTTGCCCCTATGCTGAATTCAGACACTGCCCCCAGGTCAAATGCTAATTCTTTTAATGTGCACAATGGAAGCGCTATCTCTATGCTGAACTCAGACACTGCCTCCAAGTCAAATGTTAAAAATGTTGATGTGCATAATGGAAGCGTTACCCCCATGCTGACCCTTGTCACTGCCCCTAAGCCAAATGTTAACAATGATGATGTGCATAATGTCAGTGTTACCCCTATGCTGAACTCAAGCACTGCCTCAGACACTACCCTCAAGTCAAATTCCAGCACAGTCGCATTGTATAAACTGAACTTTGCCCCAAGACCTAATTCAAGCATCTCCCCAGTGACACAGGTCAACACTGTATTCACGATCAACGGCAGTACCTCTCCCCAACCTCTCCCCAGCCTAAAGCCAACAACCTGAGCCCTGCCTGCACAAGCAACACCCCCACACCAGCTCACGACCTCAATTTAGCCCTAATCAAAGCCTGCTCTCTGACTGCACATGCCTTGGACATCCACAATCTCTTAACTAGTAACAAACTATACGCCCTCGCTGAAACCTGGCTTCACGCAGCTTCTGGCCCCATGATGGCATTCGCCATCCCGCCAAGCTGCACCATTTATAGAAGTGATAGATTAAATCTAAAGGAGGTGGCGTAGCCTTTATTACAAAGGATAACCTCACAATCAAATACCTGCCGCACTCAATACCAACTGAGACATCCTCTCCATTAAATGAACTTCCTCCCCTACCAACACAATCTCCATTCACCTCATCTATAGTCCACCAGGACCAACACATACCTTCGAGGAAGACCTTCTACTTCTTCTAAGCCACAACCTCAAAACTACATCACAAGTGCTCCTCCTAGGGGACTTCAACCTAGGCTTTAATGACCCCTTGGACCCACCAGCCACTTCACTAACCACTGCCCTCACGTCCCTTAGCTTCAACAAACGTATTGGTAGCCCTACCCACAATAAGGGTCGCACCCTAGATTGGCTAACAGACATGAACTGCAATGTCTCCAATAAATCCAACCTACCATCCCCTTGGTCTCACCACCACATCATCACCTTCTCGCTCCTAGCAGGTCCCCTGCCCAAACCACTTACAAGGTACACCCCGCCCACCCTTGCCCGTAGCTCTTGCAAACTCACAAAGGAAAACCTCATTCCCTACATCAAAGCCGTCAACCCCGATAGCCTGGGGACAACCAACCCAGAATTCCTAGCACAACACCACAACACCACCTTTACTGACGCCATTAACACTTTCACCCCTTTAGTCGCAAAAAAAAGCCAAACCAGCTGTCTACTCTAACGCCTGGTTCACAGAAGAACTCACCACCCTTAGATCTGAAAAAAGACTGGCTGAGACAAATTGGAAGAACTCCCCCTCTGATTCATCCAAACATGCATTCTCTATCCTCCCTAACAAATAGAAAAAAAGCCATTTGATATGCCAAGGCCTTCTCCCTAAACACAAGAATCGCCAACGCCTGCTCAGACTCCAGGATCTGTCCTCCATCCTCAAAGAACTGGAAACTCCTATCCCCCAAGTCTCCTCGATCCTCAAGGACGCTACTTGGTGCAACATCATCCAGAGCACTCTTTTAGCCACAATCAACTCACTACAACTCAAAATCCCTGCTAAAAAATCTTGCATTCTGCAACATTCCTTGCCGACGTACATGACAACAGCCCACGCTAGTGCTGTAACTTTGTTCCGTTTCAACATGGTCACCATCCAACAAACATACAGCATTCTACAAGGCGTTAAGCCCTCAAGATGTAAAGGTGACATCTGCCCAGCACCTCTGATCAAAGACCGTGCCCACAAACCCAAGGACCATACCCTCCTGCCTGAAAGAAGCATGGGTCCTCCCCTTACTCAAGAAACCCACACTCGATCCCACCATTGCCAATAACTATCGACCCATTACCACAGCCCAGTTCCTCCTCAAAATCCTCAACAGAGCGGCATACCTACAAATACAATGCCACCTAGAAACAAACCAAATTCTAGGCACCCGCCAATCTGGCTTCTTCCTAGGCCAATGTACCAAGTCTCCCCTCGTAGACGTTAAAATTCAAATGGACACTATAAGAGACAGGGGAAAGCTGGCTCTGCTCCTCCTCCTTGACCTGTCAGCGGCATTTGATATAGTGGACCACAACACCTTATGCCACCATCTCACCCCTTCTTCCGCCTTCTCCCAAGAAGCTGCCGTCTGCATTGCTTCTTTCCTTAATGGGAGAGTGATGAAAGTATTCTCTGACAATGCCTGTGCCACTCCATCCCCTATCAACTGCGGGGTTCCCCAATGATCATGTGTCTCGCCCACGCTCCACAATATCTACACAAAGCCCCTCTTTGATCACTTAGATTCACTCGGCATAGCCTACACAAACTATGCCAATGATTCTCCTTCCGCTCTCAGGGTCATACCAAGAAGATGCTGCCTACCTCAGTTCCACATAGGCTACCATCCAACCTTGGATGGCAACCGACGTCTTTGCCTTAGCAACGAGAACACCAACCTTCTTATAATTGGCCCAGCAGCCGCCTTAAAAACCCTTGACTCCCAAAACTCATCCTTTAATATTGACGGGTCTATGATCCCTGTTTCTTCCTCGATAAAAACACTGGGAGTCCATCTCGATGCCATCTCCTCTCCAGCTGCCTACACTACGAAGTTACTCAACGCTGCCAGGCATTTTTTATCCAGAGACTACTGGCTAACGAAAGCCTGAGCAGGAATTGGCACCAGGCTCGACTACTGCAATGTCCTCTTTGCTTGTACCTCCTCTAGCAACGTAAAAAAAACTCCAACCCATTCAGAATAATGCCTTACGTGCAGCTCTCAATATCCCACACTTTGAACACATCTTGGCTGCCAGACGAGCTGTCCACTGGTTACTGGTGAAGGATAGAATTCTGTTCAAGACTTTGTCTATCACCCACAAGTGCATCTCTAACTCTGTGCCACCTTATTTAGCACAGAACATCACCAAAGTACAACCCAACAGGCCCACGTGTGCCATATACTCCCACAGACTACTCCAACCCAAGTGCAAACGAACCAAAGCAGGAGGCTCCAGTTTTCCAGTCTTAGCTGCCAAACATTGAAACTCCCTCCCACCTGTCCTCAGGGGGAAAAATCCTACTGGATCTTCTGCAAAACCCTAAAGACATGGCTATTCAAATTACATGATACCACGCTCCATCCCCAAACTATCACTGCTGAGGAATGAAGGGTTCCCTCATAGATGTCGCATCACTCAAACGCTATCAGCAACCTTGCCAAGCTATTTCCTGTATATGTATACGCTCCCTGTAAACTGTAACTATACATACACCTTTGCCCACCTCGGGCCCATGTGACTGGTAAAGCTCCCTGATGCCTAAGGGTTTGCGCGCTCTACAAATGAAAAAAAAATACTGTAAAAACCTGCCCGGCTGATTGGATGGACCCTATAGGGGCGCAGCCTTTATCCATATGGGAGGCAGTTGATTGGTCTCAGCCCAGTCCATCCGTCTTCCATCACTTTCGTGCTGAGCGACTCATCTTCTTCTCACTTTGAAGGTAAGAAAACAAATTAATCACACTCCTACTAGCTTCTTTATCACACATACTGTGCACTTGGCAGGCTTTAAGACAGACGCACCGGAGGTTCCAGGGCACTCAAACCTTCACACACACATTTCACTCACTCCCTCTGCGTTATCCGGCCCCAAGGTCTCTGCCCTTGTTTTGAACTATAATTTAACCCTTCCAGCACCACGCAATACAAATCACACAATTGTTGCTTCAACGATACACCCTGTCCATCGTCTTTTAACAGTTAAGGACTTGTTACTTTGGGGTTGGTGGTGGTCAAAGAGCACCTGGGGTCATGGAATTCGGGAATCTTAGGATTTAGACAGTTATATGGGCCATAACTCGTGGTCAATTTTTGAATGATTCAAGTCATACTTTGGCCACAATGAGATAACATGCACATCAGTCGCCGGCCTCTGATTGCAGCCTTGTAGGGCACATTCTTCTTGGATGAAAGACACCTCTTTGCAACACTTTCAAGAACAATGAATAAACAGTGTGGCGCATGGGGGTGCAAACTGTCCTCATGGGAGCTCAGGCATGACTAGAGATTTCTGTAGCCTCGTGGATTTGGGCCTAGTGCATGTAATGCTGCATTAAATGTACAAGCCTTCTCTCTACCTATGATTACTAATATCTATGCAAAATAGTGATGCTGCTTGTGCCTTGGGCCACACTGTATGGTTACACTATAATTGGTTATATTAACATGGGGTCCTGTTGGATGGAAATGCATCCATCTCACTGTCCCCCCTTGCCCCTGGCTCATTACAGTTCTTCGAATGCATATCGGCTTACTTTAAAGCACCTGCGGTGGACATGGCAGCTCCCTTCCGAACATTCCCCCTTTTGTTACTTCTACAGTATTGAATTCTGGACCATTTCTGTGCTCCCACTCCCCAGTTTCTACATCCGCATGCGGCTTATTCCTTTTTACTGGCACCCACGCCCTGCAAAGTGATCGCAAACTCTCCCCCCTACACACATACTTCTCAGGTGAAAAAGTAATGTAAATGCATCCTCCCTCCCCCGCCAGGTCCACCCAAACCTCTGTGTAATTCTCTGGATCAGGGGGTGGGGAAATGATAGTGTGGTATAGAGGATCAAATTCATCTCCATATGGGATGGGGAACATTTCATACTTCGGACCACCCTGTGGGACATCGGTTTGTACTACAATAATTTTTTGTTTCGCTAGGTGCTTTTGAACCCCCAATTGATACCACCATTCTTGCACTATCAGGTGCCACAGAGGCACAGCATTGAAGAACCAGCTGACGTGTAGAAAATTACCAGGATGAACACAATGATGGACATTAACAGCTTCACCCTCCATTGTTGTTAACATGTCCAGCACGTAGCAATTCTGCATTGTCATAAATCTTAACGCCTGTAACTCAAACTTGATCACGTTTAACCCATTCTCTGTGTTGTTCGTGAGCTGGACCAGTTCCCACCTTACGATCTGCAGCCATTCAGCATTGGCTGCGGTCTTCACTCCCGGCAACAGTAAAGAGGTGAAAAAGCATTCTGCTGAACTGAAAAGTCTATATTCTTCTGGTATTTCAGCAAGCAATGTGGAAGAGTCTTTAGAAATGTAATTCGATCTTTTCATCCTCTGTGGTTGCTGAAACTGTCCTTTTCCTAGCTGGATGTGGGGCTCTTGCAAGGGCACCAAGCTCTGATCTTCATTTTGCACTGTAGGGAAACTCGTTGGCCCCTCTGCAGGCAGTACTCCCTCGTTCAGGTGTTCTTCTGGGATTACAAATAGTGCTGAATGCAATGTGGCCAGCAAACACCAGCCCCTCCATGATGCTGGGAGGTGCAAGTAAGCTTGTCAAGCACGGACAAGCTTACTTGCACCTCCCAGCGTTGCACCCTTACTTGCACCAACCATAAGTAGACCACTCCTGCTATCCTTTCCTTGCTATATGTTACCAGTCCTTCTGCCAAGCAAGGTAGCGTGCTGTCCTGCCAATTATTATTGATGTACTTCCGCCCCTTCACCATTAGATAAGGTAACTCCACACACCTGGTGTTTCTTGGGTTATCGTTGCATTTTACAAAATCTGGGCCCACCATTTGCAGTTCCACACTGTGTGCCTGGAACGTTCCTTTTATTCTGTGTTTATTTTCCTGAATTTGTGTCTGAGCTTCAGATTAAGCACCCTAATCTATGAGTTGTAGGAGATTTTAATATCCTTGCTAGCATCACCAATACAGGCCGGTTAGCCAACTTTCTGTCCTTGATGTCAGATCTTGGCCTCCCTAAGCTGATTTCGGAATCCACTCATCAACTGGGAAATATTTTAGACTTCATTTGTGCTCCCAAGTTGCTTATCTCTGTTTCCTCCCCCAGTCCTATCTTGTGGTCTGACCATTTTCGGATCTCTTTCTCTATTCTTCAGCTGGACCCTAGCCTGCCGCTGACTAAACATGCTACCTTTAAACACAGCTGGCGCAAAGTGACTAATCACGAGTTGACAGCTTCCCTTTAGTCACAGTGTGCTCAGTGCGGACCCTGCTCTTTAGCAGCATTGGAAGAGTCTTTCTCCGCTGCTGCTGATTTGCTGGCCCTCCTTAGGCGCTGTAAGGGAGGAATTCACCCTTCTGAGCCGTGGTTTTCGGATGCACTCAGAGCTGAAAAATAGTGCTGCAGACAGGCCGAGAGGAAGTGGCGTACAGGCTACTTGACTGAAGATAAACTTGCCTTCCATCATAACTTGACTGTCTATCAAAAAGCAATTATCGCAGTAAAAAATCCTTCTTCAGTCAGAAGGTTGAAAGCTCTGTAAATAGACCTAAAGCCTTGTTTGAACTGGTTGAATCCCTTTCTACTCCCACAAAGGCTGGCTCTCTTGAAGTACCGTTGCAAGACCTCTGTGACTCTCTCTCCTCTTTCTTTCATACTAAGATTGAAACTATTTGCAGTGACATTAGTGATGTAGTCGGCCAATTCTTTGCTGCTTTGACTCCTCCTGAACTGGCCTGTCCCCAATGCCACACAGTCTTCTTTTCACTTTTTCTACAATCAGGACATACTTAGGGCTATCCATTGCCTTAAATCTGCCTCCCCGGCTCATGCTATCCCGCTGGCTTTGCTTGAAGACATTTCAGGAGACTTGAACTCTCATATTACTACAGCAGTTAATGTGTTGTTTTAAGATGGGTTTATCCCTAGGTCTTTGAAGCATGCTCTTGTGCTTCCCTTGCTAAAAATGTCTTCTTTGGATCCCAGCGTGCTTGCTAACCTCTGTCCTATCTCTCTTTTGCCCTCTTTGATGAAGGTTTTAGAGGCTCTTGTCTCTCCTTCGCCCGTCCTTTTTGGAATTCTCTGGGTTCTTTGATGTCTTTCAGTCTGGTTTTTGGCCGGGGTGGGTCACTGAATCCGTTCTTAACTCTGTGCTGGAAGATCTTACCCGCTTAGTCGATCAGGGTGGAGTAGGAGCAGTTCTTCTGTTAGATCTAGCTACATCATTCGACACGGTTGATCATGACTTTTATGGACTTCATTCATTCATGTTGTGTCACTCTTTCTCAACTCTCATGCTGGAATTCCTTTGCATCTTGTACTCATGGTGGCCCTGAATCATGCTGTTCCCATCTTCATCTTGTATCCTGGCTTGCAACATTATGTGTTACTACTGACTTCTGCAATTGTATTCGCTATCCACTCTTGCTTCTCCTCTCTTTTTGACTGCTTACTCTCTGTTCTCTCCTCCTTTCCCTTCTCCCTTTTCCTATCTACTCCCCTTACTTTCTTCTATGCACTTACTCTATCAGAATTGTCCCTGGACCTAATATGATAACAACCTTGTCTGTTTCCTCCACCCTCCCATTACTGTTTTTTTCCTCCAATAGTCGCTTGTTTTGGTTCCTCCCCTCCCTTTCTGCACCCCTCTCCCTCACCTTTTGTTTTTCTTTGGCTCTACCAGAAATGTCGTCAGGGCTAGTATGGTAGTCGCCTGTCTGTTTCCATTTCCTTCCCACTCTCCCCCTCCCTTCCTTATCTATGTCTTAGATCTTGCACTATCTGAAATGTCGTCAGGCCGAGTACGATAGTTAATTTCACATCCTTACTGTTCATGGCCTGTAAGAATGTCATAGTATTTTCCCTTGTTCCCTCCCTTGCATTGAAGCGCTTTGAAACACATTGTGTATAGTCGCTATATAAATAAACTATCATATCATATCATATCCTACCTTGATCTCCCGGTTGTGGGATGCTGGTATGTCTGACCAAATTTTGAACTGGTTCACTGCCTTCCTGGCCGATCGCTCTAAATCGATCTCTTCCCCCCACCCCTTCTGCTCTTCCCTTCTGCTCTAAATCAGTGTTGCTGTCATGTGGGGTCCCTCAAGGATCCTCACTCTCGCCTATTTTGTCTAATATTTATATTAGACCTCTTCTCTTTCTCATTCTTTCCCACAGGTTCAGGTACTACTCCTATGCCGACAACACGCAGATCCTGGTTCATCTGGATCTTATCTGCTCTGACACAGCACCATGGGTTAGGAGGTGTTTAGAGGACCTGGGCTCCTGGATGGCAGCCAATTGGTTAAAATTGAATGACAATAAGACAGAGGTTCTTGTTGTTGGAAACGCCAGTCTTCTCTCCTTTGGAACCTCAGACTTATGGCCCATTTCTCTTGGCCCGTTTCCCCTGCCATCTTCCTCAGTTAAAAACCTGAGGGTAAATATTTCATCCTCTTTATCTATGGCAGAGCAGGTTGCGGCAGTTTGTAAATCTGGCCACTTCAAATTGCGTATCCTGCAGAATGTTCTCCCTTTTATCCCGGGTCAATTCCAAGCCTCTGTGGTAGCTGCACTTGTTCTTAGCACGGCTGACTATTGCAACTCGCTCTACTTTGGCCAGCCATGCTACCTTTATAAATCAGCTTCAGATGCTTCAGAATGCAGCTTCTAGATCGATCTTGCAACCTCCAATTCGGGCACACATGTCTCTGCTACTCAGACAGCTTCATTGGCTGCCAATCGAGAAGCGGATCCTTCTTAAATCTATGTGTATTGTCCATCGTGCTTTCTACAAAAGTGGGGCTGAATATCTTCAGGAAAAGTTTCCACATTATGTTCCTGCTCGCCCTGTACACGCTCAGTCTGCCCTTCTGCTGTCTGTCCCCCGTGTCTGACTGTACCGGATAGGTGGCCGTGCCTCTTCTGTGGCAGCTGCAAGGGCCTGGAATTACCTTCCGTTCACTCGACAAGCCACTGTCGACCATCTTGCCTTCCGCCTCTTCCTGAAAACACTACTATTCTAGGCCTCCTCTTCTAACTGCTGCCTTCCCTCCGCTGCTTAACGCCAAGATGCCCTCGGGTGAATGTGCACTTTATTAGTACATATAACATAACAATCTGCATAGAGCCAGATGAGCCAGGCATTGTGCCTTTATAATTGGGACTGCTAATTGCACTAACACCTTTGGAGCCCCTGACACATGCAGAATGAGTGAACACACATAACAGCTCCCATTTACAGTATTTCTCCCCACACCACTAATATCAGAGTACCATGAATTAGAGAATTCGGGGTGAATAATATCCCCAATTACATCAAAGCCCAGCCCTTGATATGTGTCATACTTTCGTCTTACTTCTCTTTTCATTCTTCTATACACATTGTAAAGGATGTACCATTATATCTTTCCATAGTGACAGAAAATCCCCTCCTTATTGTAAACAACCTGTTCTCTGCTCCCTTCACAGACGTAACCTGCATATTAGAGTCATTTACTTAATTTCCATTATTATTATTAGTGTTCACATTAGTACTGATATATGTAACTCCACTTGTGTTATTAACATTTATATGTATAGTTCCATTTGGATAATATACAGTCCTATTTCCCCATTCCCCTTTTATAAGACCTCCCCCTATACCACCCTCCCACCACTACACTCCCAGTAGTACTAACAATATCACACACAATCCTCCAGTAATGGATGACCAATAATAATAGATATATGTCCACAATCTCTCATCCGTTTCTCTACGTTTCAGGTCCCTACTTAACAAACTATGTACTTTAGTTGCGTCCATCTTCTTCTTTCCTGAAGTAGAAGCACAGACACACAAGACAAAAAAAATGGAGAGACGTACAAGACGTACACTGTACAAAAAGAAAAAAGAAACGGTTGGGAAGAGAGAGAGAGAAAGAGAAGATAAAGTATCAAAACTGGTGCTATGGGCTACGGGATCAGCTAGAAGGTCAGCAATGTCTTCGTCTTCACTAGAATTACTGCGTTCCCCGGTCACCTCCTCCTCACCTGAATAGTACAGTTTCTTTCTGCGGGTAAGTCCAATGTATGGTTTTTTCTTTTTTTGAAGATAGGGTCTACCTCGGAAGGAAGCCACCGTGACTCCAAGACAGAGAAAACCCTCGGTGACTCCCCTCCACGACAGCCAGAGGGGAAAAGGCTGTTGGATGGCAAAAAAACCCTGGATCCGGAGTGGTCGTAAGGGCAATGGAAGTCGCCGGATCCGTAGCAAGTTGGTTCGGTCCTCCGCCGGAAACTCAGGGACCGTGAGGCCAGCGTGTCAGTGCTGACCGACTGTAGAAGGTTGCTGGATACAGGTGAGTACCACACTGCGTGGAGGACAAGCGAGAACGGGAGAAATCAGAGATGTCCGAGGGAACCCAAAAGAGCGAGAAAGAGCAGCGGGGGAAGCAGCATGGGAAGCAAAATGGGGAAGGGAAGAGGAACAAGGTGAGAGAGAGAGCAAACGGGAACGGGAGGAGAAGGAAAAACACACGCCGAAAATGGCAAAACAAAGGACAACTGTCAAAGGGCACTAGCGCAAGCAACGGGGGCGAGAATGAACTCAGTTGCAATGCGCAGAGCCACCGGCAGCCGAGTGAGATATACAAACGGTGGCGGCCATCTTGGAAACAACTAGACAGTGGCTAGTAGAAGGAGAAAAACGTAACGGAACACCTTAATGACGTCCCTGTTTCCACCTTCGCCACAAACGCCAGTCGCCAGCGGCTGTGACATAAAGAGACAAAGAAAAAAAGAGAGAAAGAGAGAAAGAGAAAAAAAGAAATAGAGAAAGAGCGCCCCCAGAAATAGACAAATACGCAGCTAGCAGCTGAGCTTTGTCCTTCCACTCAGGAGTGCCACCACACCTGTGTCTCATCCGGACAGGCCGGTAAGGTAATCGGGGTACAGGTACTGTTACCCTTTAGTTTAAGACAACTGATGCACCACTGCGCTTTCTGGAGGTGCCCTACGAAAGTCAGAGAGGTGGACACAGTAACACAACTGTTTTACTTTGACCATGAGGGGGGTAGAAAACACCACCTCGTATGGTCCCTGGAACTGAGGATTGTTCCAGTGGTGCACACAATTGCAAACGTTGATGTAATCCTCCGGCAGCAGTGGTCGAGTCATTAATGATATGCTCAGGGGCTGTCCCCATTGTCTCTGCCACATTGCGTGTTGATGTAGTCACGATCCTGGGAGGTGCAATCTGTCAGGAGAAACATTTAATGGCCCGAGTTAGTGTCTTCAAATAGTCCCTGAATTCCTCTCCTAACACCGCTGTAGTCCTATGTGCATCAGAAACCCTTCTCTCAGGGAATACAGGGGTAGCTTCCTCGTGAGGTGACAGATGATGGTCTTTACTTGGCTGTGTGCGTAAACTAAAAAGGGCCAAGGGCAGACAGTACAACCAGTTTTTCTTTAATGTGGTGCACAATTTAGATAACTTGCTCTTAAGGAAGCCATTAATTCTCTCCACAAAGCTGTTGGCCTGTGGGTGGTAAATCACACACATCCGATGCTTGATGCCAAGTAGTGCTGTAACATTTTGGAATAATACATTGAAGAAATGTGTGCCATTATCTGACCTCAAAACTTGCACACATCCAAGCACGGGAAAACTTCTCGCACTAGAAACGTTGCAGCACACTTGGCATCCAAAATGCACATGTTCCTAATTCCACCCACCTTGAGAAGGGACAGACCACCACAATGAGGTATCTAGGTTTGTTACAATGCTCCCCATATTGGTGTAGTCTATGCGTGACTCATAGAACGGCCCAGTCGGGCGGAGCAAAGTGCCCTGTAACGTTTGTAATGTCATCCCTGAACTAAAAATGTGACATGTGTTGCAATAGATGACCATATCTGTGATGCGATGGTCTCCTGAATATTTGGTGTGAACCAGTCCTCCTGTATGTCTGCGGCTATGTGTTGTTTCGAACTGTGGTTAGCAGCTCCGGGGCATTACTGTCTTCCCAGAGCACTCCTGCCTTCATAACAGATCTTTCAGAGACAGCTTACATCCTCTACTTAACCACCATTCCTTTTCTCTCTCAGGTGCCCTTCCTTGTAATTTGATAATCTGGGAGATGGGTAATGTGGTGTAAGGCACTGGATGGTCGTCTGTTGATGAGGCAATCACAACATACTCAGTGCATATTTTATTTGACTGATATGCCACCATTTTGGCTGCTGCATCGATGGCTGCGTTCCCCCTCGAGGATTCATCTGCCCCGTGAATATGTATTAACGTGTTACGAAATACCTGCAGGCTGCGCCTCTCCAGGTAACCCGTTTCAGTGCCTCTCCGTTCATGCTGATGGTTGCCATGGAGACAGTGTTTCTCAGCCTCCGGTCTCCATACAGCTCACGTGACTAGTCAGCTGTTGTCACGTCATGGGAAGTCACGTCCCGCGCATAGGGAGCTATTAAAAAAGAACTCGCAGTGTACAAACGCTGCTTCTAATTAGTGTTACAACTGCGAATTTCTATGGATTCTACTCATATTTCTTCTTACTTGACCTCGGAACATCCCTCGACCTTTTAATTCGCCAGACTAACGAGCCATTCGCCTTCGGCGTTCCTTGTCAGATTAATTCCGGTTGCCTCTCCCTCTTCATAGAAGTGCTGTCCTGACATCCGACTACTGGTACCTTGCGACTACCAGCGCTGGAACACATCCGATGCACAGTGCGGTAAGCATTCTTCTACTGCTTATTCTCTAAGAATTGCAACCGCTGTACTTTGTACATTGTCTGCCACACGCTAATACAAAGCTGAAACGCACAGATCCTTAAAACCTCCTGTCATCGCTCCACCCCCTGGGGACTACTCATTACTCTTTTTGGGGAACTATTGACCTCTACCTCCTGACTATGCATTGAGAAACTGGACCTTTTCTACAGAAACTGTTGCTGTGCACGTTCGAACGCTCTCCTGCCTAAAAGTGCACCACCCCGGCCCTAGTTGCGTCCCTGGTGCCGTTCGGGAAAAAGCTTCCTATACTAACCTTCTCTTTTGTTATTTTTTCCTGTCGTTGTGTCAACTAAATCTGCCTCAATCATTTTCCTGTTCAGAGGGTAAGCTCCTTGCCTTCGTTCGCCATAAAGTTCTGTTTAGGTTTCTGGGAAATAACCTGTCCTATCTCTTCTCTTAATCAAAAGAATCCTGTCTACACTTGATGCGATCATTCCACCTTCTCCCATGTCTTTTTCAGGTAGTTTATATTCCTTTAGAATTGCTTCTGCTATTTTGATACCCCCATGTGTTAATTTGTACTCAGCTTTTCTCCTTACAGCCTTGGTGTGGTGGTGTGGGTATCCCAGCTCTTTTGGGTAACCAACTCCTTTGATTGTGTTGTTATAACAACAAAGGGGTGTGTTGCATAAAAGAGATCCTCAAGTTGAGGAGGCCTGGTTCTGGGACATTCCCCATTGGGAATCACTCCAGCTTAGGCCGAACATATTCTGAAGCAGCTCCCTCTCTTCTGGTGTTACAAGGTCGAGCAACACCCGACCTGTTCGGCTAGGCGGTGAGTAACATAACGCTTCTATCAGTATCTCTAGCAGCACTGTATGCTGCACTGGGGACCCATCTGCCCTCCAAAAGCCCCTCCTCTTTCAACGGGAGAGAATGGCATGTACCATTGTTGTAATGTACGCTGAGTCTGAATATATTGTGATAGGATGCCCTAGTGATGCTCTTAGTGCTTCGAATAGTGTGTAGGCAACCTTTTCATGACCACCGTCTTGTACTCCCTCTCCCTCAAATCGTACCACTGGTGTCTCTGTCTATGCTCCTGACCAATTGAGGATGATCCGTTAACGAAAAGTACATCATCCTCTGTCAATTCACAATCCCTTGCTTTGGGGGTGTCATCCTCCTCCCTCTCATATGTGGCACAATCGTGCACTCTCAGGTCCTCTGTAGTAGGCATGTCTGTTAAAAAGGTGGCAGGATTCACTGTTTTACACCTAACCCCATGAATATGGGGTTTAGAGATGATCACCTCAGATGCCAAAGAACTTTGCGCAATCAGTGCAGATTTCAACCTTTCTAGAATGGCAAACAAAGAATGTTCCACATACAACATTACTGAACACCCCATTACGATTGTAGAACTTTTCTTTATAGCAAAGGCAACATCTGCTAATGCTTGTTCGCAAGCAACCTGCCCTTGCATCACTGCATCCAGAGTACCACTATCATAGGCCAATGGCTTTTGGCCCATAGTGCTTTTCTGTGTCAACACTGCTGCCATAAACTGACCATCAGAATGTGAAAACAAATAGAATTTCTGTGTGTAGTATGGGGTGGCCAGTACTGTGAGGAACTAATGACTTCTTTTAAATTGTTAAACTGTTTGATCATTTCTGTCCATAGTAACTTGTGATCCTTTGTTTTCTGTGCTTCCCTCAGGGCCTGGAAAAGTGGCCTTGTGTGTGCTGCGTAATCTAGAATCCAGGCCCTGCAGTAGTTACACAGACCCAGAAACATCTGCATCTCCTTAACTGAGGTGGGTCTGGGGCTGGCGCGTACTGACACTGCCGTATCGGGTAGTAACTCTTCCCATTCGCTGATATGAAATGCCCCAAATAGATGACTTTCTGCTGGCAATATTGTAATTTATCCTTTTCAACCTTGTACCCCTTAGAGGCATGCAATTGTAGGAGTGTAATAGAGTCCCTTCAGCACTGTTGTTCATTGTCACTGCACACTAGCAGATCGTCCACGTACTGAATAATTGTGCTAGGCAACTGAATATTTCCAAAATCAGCATGCAATAATGTCTTAAATATAGTCGGGCTCTCGCAGTACCCCTGAGGTAACCTAGTTTATTTGAAAGGCATCTGGCACTGTGTAAATGCTGTGTGGTACCTTGACACTGAATGCAGTGGAATTGAGAAGAATGCATTTTTCAGACGCACTACAGTGAAACGTGTGATTCTTTGGGAATGCTACATTAAATTATTGCAGGATTCGAAACAACTGGAAACTCGTTCTGTACCACATCATTTAGGGGGCGCAAGTCCTGGATCATTTTCCAATTGGCCCCCGTTGATTTTTTTAACCAGATATACTGCCGTATTGCACTGGGACAGAGATGGCATGATAATCCCCTGGTCCAGTAGGATCTGCATTGTTTTTCTAATTGTTTTTCTAATGCCTCCTCCGCCCCTCTTGACAGTGGATATTGTTTGACGCTGGACAGAACAGCACATGGCTTCAGTGTTATACGCACATGTCTTACATCTTTCAACAACCCTACATCATCATCTGGATGTATAGTCCACAACTGGGGGCATGTGCTGTAAATCTTCATCGAAAAATGGGGATGGCGCTTCTACTGCTAATAAAGGGCACTGCACTCTTCGATACTGTATCATTATGTCACATGGGATGCAAATCTCCAATATTATTTCCCCCTCCTTATCGTTATTTTCGAATAGATCATCATCCGTCACATCCTTTAACTGCACTGTTGGGTCTACACAGAGCACTGTGCACCACTCACACCATCCCTATCCATTCCTAGTAGGTCAATCCTTCTGTCCGAAACCCCTGCAGGTCCTGCGATAATATTTTTCCTGCCACCACTTTGCACGACACAGCTGAGTGAAAAATAAAATCAGTGGGCACACGCCAGCATTGCTTGGCAATCTGGGGCACCGCTTCCACAAGCACCGTAATACCATAGATAAACATGTCCAGGTCTACAGGAATCCCGCAGACGACCACCTCCCTTGTCATTGAGCCTCATTATAAGTATGCCGGTCCGCTAACAGGCATGGAACACTGTGAAGGATATAGTCATGTTTAACCTACTGAGCAGGTCCCTACCTAGTAAATTGACAGGGGAACTTTCCGAATATAGTAAGGGTGCCCAAACTACTTTCCCTCCCACCTCTACATCCAACTCCTCAGTGTATGGAACCTTGGAAATAGCCCCAGAGAATCCCTGCGCATCAAGATATTTGCTGGATAGTGGAACGTTTCCTTCCATGATACATGATTTTGTTGCACCAGAGTCCAGCACGAATACGAACTGCTTATTTCCTATCTCCAACACCATCAAAGGTTCCTTTTCAGGGTGGATAGTCATTGATAGGACCAGACACACTAGTTCTCTCTTTGGGCTGTCCTAATTGGGTACGTACTCGTTCCAGGGAATGAGAAGTTGCTACCTCCTACTACTGCTGTTCCACCAAAGGGAGCAGCAGTCCCACCTGGCACCGTGATTACCAGGGCAACACTGCCCTACTGTTGCTGCGACAGCTGCCGCGCTTTTGTGTCCGGCGCTTGGGGTTGCTGATTATCCTAGAGGTCCTTGGGACCATTGGCCCTGTTTCTGCAGCCCATAATTGTACCCTACAGCGGAACTTCTCCTGCACTCCCTTGTGAAATGCCCCCACCTTAAACAATTCCAACATTCATTAAGACTGTCCAAACCCATCTCTCCTCGGTCCAAACCCTTCTCCTCTTACTCCTCGAAATTCCCCTCTTCCCCGCTGCGGCCTTTACTTGCTGCAACTGTGGGCCGGGGTACTGTGGCACCCGCCCCACTCTCCTGGTCCTTCTTCCACCCAGAGTGCCGTAATAGAGGCACTCACAACTTGCTGGGTACTCTCTGTTCCTTCCACCTGAACAACACCTTTGGCAATTATTTCTCAACCAACTTCGCTTCGTCTCCCTGACACCTTTGCGCTGTTTCCCTCTCACACTCCTTAATCCTTTTATAATGATGCACTATTATGCTCTCTATTTCCGGCCACCCCGTCCCTGCAATACCCACAATGTAATCCAGTGCCTTCTGCACTTCCTTCGGCAAACCCTTCTTTACGATAAAATAGAAGAATGGTATCAATTGGTCTTAGAGCCCTCCAGTCTCTGTCCTCCATTTCTCTTGCATTTTGAGAATAAATCCAGCTGGGTCCTCATCATTCCCCATTTGAAACTGCATTAAAGACTGCAAATAGGGAAGTATCCGGGAAGGCCTTCCGTAATGCGTCCCATACCATTGCCCTAACTCCATTAAACGATACTCCATCATGTGCGTCAGCCCCCAGGGTTACTCCGGGTATCCGGGCCTTAACCCACACCTCCTCCACCTGATCCACTATTATGGCAAGCAACAGGCTCTTAAAATCCCTTATTGCTAGGGGCAACCCTGCTGTTTGTTTTTCAAAATCATATATTCACTTACTCCTCCTTGCTGTAAGCAGTGGCAGGGCCTTAATTACATTATTGTTATCCAATTGGGGTCAGGGAACATACTGTGTCCTCCCTTTCCCCTTATGTATTAGAGGCAGCTACATGTTTGCCCTACTTCACACACCATTCTTCACAACTCCTCTTCTCTTTACTAATGCCATCTGGCCGTTCCTGTTCCTCAACCTGCCTCCGGCCCATACACCTTCTACTTAGGGGGTATTTTTAGCCGCCTCCTTACCCCTCCCTTCTTCTTCACTTGGATCTTCTGTGAACGTACCATCATCCCCTTCCTCTACATTTTCTCCAACACAGTATTCTCCTCTCCCAAAATAATCCACCCACTCGGGCTCCTTTCTTTCTCAACACCTACACGTCTTATACCATCAGTGTCCATCTTGAGCAATATTTCCCTTGATTTCCACTCTCCCAATCCTTCTCTCAATGCACTTATATCCCTTCCTGTGCCTGGGGAGGTCTGTAACCTTTCCAGTTCCGCTAGTAACACCGTCAACCTACCCTCAATCTCCCTAGACCTGTAACCTGTCGATGCCAGTATGTCTGGCGGATGGGTATACAGTGGTGGGGGAGTGGTAGCCTGTGCTGGGATTGACACTGCGGGGGACCCTATAACTGCAGAATGGGTCCCTATCATAGCAGGTACATAACTTGGATTAGTTTATCCTTCTGCAGGATATGTTGTTAAGGGATATAATCCCCTAACCCCCACTGGCACCCCACCTTCTTCTTCTCCCTTTCTGCACATCCATCCCTTTGTCTTTGGCCTTCAAACATACGTCAAAGATTAAGAGTCTCTTTTCTTCTTCTGTAGCTGCTTCCTCTTATATTTTGCTACTAAAAATGTGGACATGTGTTCCAAAATACTCGTGTTGTGCAAGCAATGCCCTGGCCATGGGCAGGGCATCCCCCCTCCTACTGTTTCTGAGGACCCACTGCTTATGATACTTTTCCACCCTGTCACAATACAGTGGCAGGGCCTTGTACATGTGCTCCATTGGTGATCCTCCCTCTAATGCGCCGGGCACGCTGCAGCTTGCTTACACCAACAAAAACCTAGAGAATCAACCCCTCTTCTCTCTCACCCTTGCATATGCACACACGCCCCTTCAGGAAATCATGCAGCATCACACCACACCGTGACAAACACAATTTCCGCTCCTGCTAGGGCCTTCCTTTCACCTAAGAAACACATCTACCATAAATTAAACCAACAGACAACAATAACAACCACTACCTATTCCAGGCCTACTACTTATATGAGACCACTACTTTTTATTTCCATCCTTTAAATATTATTTTGCCCTGTGATATCACCTTCTCTCCCCTTCTGAAGAAGGGATCCCTGCCTTACCTTATAATGCCTTACCTTATAATGCTTATTGAACCAGTCAGCCACTAATGCAAATTATACCAACCATCCACGTCACATCAATGACCTCACTCTCCACATTTTTACACCTTTCACACTTCCCTATGTGTCTGTCCCCTACTTGTTGACACTTACAAGAGTCTACTCGCATGTAAATGCTCACCCGAACTCCTCCGTAACAGGGTTCCAACACCAGCCTGCACTGGCCCTCATTACGACCCTGGCGGAAATCGTGGCGCAATATGCACCATGGAGCACGGCGGAAAGCTGCCGATACCGCCATGGGGGTTGGCGGATTTACCGCCCCATTCTGACCTTGATGGGGCGGTAAATCCCCATTCCCCATTTTACCCTTCCCCATTCCCATTTTTGCCCCATAGGGTATAATGGGAGTGGGGAAGGCGTTAATTACGCCACCGTAAAATACGGTGGCGTAATTAACAACAAGGTCCCGTAGCGCCATGGATTTCTCCGCCCGGAAAAACCAGGCGGAAAACGCTCCATGGCGCTACGGGAACTCGTAGTAGGGCGGACGGGTCCGCCGCGAATACCGCTGGCGTAAACCCACTCCGCCATGGTTGTAATGAGGGCCACTCTCCTTGGAGCCGTGCCCCGCTCCAAAGAGCATAGAGGACTTTTCTTAAAACGGCTCCTGCTAAAACACTCGGAACACATGTTTTTTCAGGGACGATCGCTGTACGTGGGTGCGGCTCCTTCTTGAGAAGCATCATGGAAGCCTCTGCAGGTACGGGGGGGCGCTGGGATCAAGTCGGGGTCACCAATTCTAGGCACACCCCTGACGCTCACACCAGAGAGGATACAACCCACTAGGGAAGAAGGGCCCAAGTCAGTTTTGTAAGGATAACAAGTTTAATTTCACACGCATATGAGAGCAACAGCAAATAATTCTGCTGCTAAGAACTTTCTGCCAAAGAGAGGTACAAGCAGAAACTTTAGAAATCAAAACATCGTCATAAGTGACACAATACATACAGTAAAAACCTGTGCAACTGAATGGATGGGCCCTCTACAGGTGCTGCCTTTATCCATATGGGATGGCACTTTATTGGTCCCAGCTGTAAGGAACTCATGGTGATAACAGTAAAGACAGATACAAGTGATCACAGTTCAAGGGTGTTTATTAAACTTTATAAATGGGCGAGAAAAGAAATCTAAACCTAAATCTAAGATGGGAGCAAGCTACAACCATCAAATAATAATAAGGCAGTCCAAGTGGCATGTTGTCAAATAAAAAGGGCCTATATTAAAAATAACTATTGCCAATCCTTACAGCTAAATTACAAAATAGTGTGGGATAATGTTCACCAGAAAAGAAAGAAGTGTTCACCAAAATGATAAGTCAGGATGGTATAGCTGTGGTCTCCCTTCTGTACGTTGTTAGCACGGGACAAGGTGGGACTCCTGAGCACAACACACACCTGGGCTTCTCCAACACTAGGTTACAGTTCTTTTCAGTGATATCAGGACCTTCTGTGGCCAAGTCTCTTTCATACAAAATTCTCTTGTAAGTGAGGAGCCTATTTGGTTGGGTGCAGAGGCGTTGCTAGGGGGGGGCTAAGGGGGCTATAGCCCCTGATCTTTTGGTTGTAGCCCCGGATAGAATCTCAGGAGCAACAGCCAAAAGACTAGCTAGCCCCCAGTCCCAACAGTTCTGACATCAGCTTAGCCCCTGGTCTTTTCCAGACCTAGCAACTCCCCTGGTTGGGTGCCTACCCCAGTGGACCTCAGCACCCTCTCCTTGATGATTGATGACTTCAAAATCACGGTTGCATGTTATAAATCAAACACAAACAGTTTTATGCACATATGTTAAAAGATGGCCATTGAGGGAGGGGGTAGGGTGGATTGTTAAGGATGGTTGACAAAAGAAAGAATGCAACAGGTAATAAAAACGAAAAGGAAAAAAGAGAGAAACATACATGAGAAATTTGGTTAGTTGACGATATCCTATTCCACTTTGCAAGACATATGTATGATATAATATTTATAATTTAAAAACCCAAAAAATGGGGGTTTAGATTTCTTCTTACCTAGTCAATTCGGTTTACAATTCATAAGTTGAATACTTAGAATCGATAGTCATGGGTTAAATCCCTAAAACAAAAACAACATGTGCCGCATTAGTAAGCTTTCACGCTTACGGTTAATGAAGTACCTTTGGTCAATGGGGCTATACATTGTTTAAAGCGCACATAAATTTGTGGGCGATTTTAAGTTTGCTGTTGTGAATGGTCACAAATGGCTAATCCGTTAATGGTTAATGCTGAATAAAAAAGCAAGGGACCAGGTTTCCATTTTATCACCATGGTCTTCCAAACTGTATTTACACTCCCAGTGTGCGGGTGTATTGATTTTCCTAATGCTAACAAACGTGCTTCGCGGTCTAAAGTATTGAACAATAGCGATGGTGTCCCCACGTGTATTCCACGTGTCATTCCATTGTGTGAATGAGCCCCCCTGTGAAAGCCCCTACAGCACGCTTACCTGTTTGTCAACATGTTGTTGTGTACTGGGTACACGTGTTGCGCATGCGCGAGGCTCGTGGAGCTCGCGCATGCGCGGTTATAAAATAAAGGCGGTGCCCCGGCAGTTGCAGCCGGAGACCGGAGCCATCGCACGTCTCCGGCGTGTGTCCTTGGTACGCTTGTGTGCGAGTGCATGAGTGTATGTTGGTTGACTCGCGGATCACCCGCGAGTACCTAAAACTGGCGACGAGGCGGGATCTGAACCACGACTTCGTTCCAACAACATCACAGGAACGAAGCGCGAAGCAGTCGCGGACCGCTCGAAATAGCCGGCGGCCATTTTGAGCGCTCGAGTGAAATCATCACACACAGTGGTTGCGGCCCGTTGCCATCATGATGTACTCGGCAAGCACGGAGGTCCAGAAGATATACGACTCCCTTGACATTCCAGTAGCAACATATGACGCAGTTAAGCAAGTGTTAAGGGATCACTTCCTACCACTAGCGAATGTCGATTTTGACAGATTTGTTATGGGGGCTGAAAGACAACGCAGCGAAGAATCGCTAGACCAGTTCTGTGCCCGTCTGAGACGCCTGGCGAGCTCCTGCAGGTGGGCCGATGAGGAGGAAATGGTCAGAAACCAACTACTGCAGGGATGCTGCTCTGGCAAACTCAGGAGGCAAGTCCTCAGAGAACCGGGACTTACCCTCCGGCAGATCCTAGACATGGGAAGGGCGCATGAACTGGCGGAGACCAGAGGATCAAAGATGGACGCAGCCAGCATTCCCAAAGGGGAGGAAGAGGCACTCGCTGTCAGGCGTTTCACGCCGGGAAAGGCCAGATGGACACCGAGGGCGGAGGAAAGGACCACGAGATCGAGCTCTTCTCAATCTTGCTCGGACTGTGGGTACGATCTCCCTCACAGGGGTGAGTGCCCAGCTAAGTCGAGGACATGTGGCAGATGTGGGGCCCCCGGACACTATGCCAGGATGTGTAGGGCCACTGTGCCCGTGGCAGCCAACAGGGGACCAGAGAGGTTCACGAGGTATGGTGCCCGCAATGCGAAGGGCATATCTTCTCTGGAACAAGAGGTACAGGACATGAACATCGCCGAAGAAGAAGAAGAGGAAGAAGAAGGTGAAATTTTCTGTATCTCCAGCATAGCAAGTTGCCCCGGAACTCGACGAAAACCCACATGCACCGTGAATATTGGAGAAGTCCCCACCCCGGTCCTCATCGATACGGGGGCATCGGTGTGTGTGCTCGCGGATAGACACTATAAGGCCCTTGCGGGCCCGCCGACACTCTCACCATCAAAAGCCCAAATATATGCGTTTGGCGAGGATGACCCCCTACCTATCCAAGGAGTATTCATAGCCCCGGTATCACACGGCGGGAGCAGCATCAAGGCGAGATTTTTCGTCACGAGCGTGAGCCCGCATTCGTTGCTGAGCTGTGCAGCCTCGGAAGCGCTTAACCTGGTGCACTTCACATTTGCTGTATACCTGTCGGATCTGAACGGTCTACTGGCACGCTTTCATGGACTCTTCAGAGGGATAGGGAAACTGAAGGCTGATCCTGTGCGGCTCCACATTGACAAGTCGGTCAGACCAACGGCACTAAAACATCGCCGTATTCCTTTTCACCTGAGGGCCCAGGTGGAAAAGGAACTTCAACTCCTAATAGAACGAGACGTTATCGAGAAGGTCGAAGGGCCGACGCCCTGGGTTTCCCCGATTGTTGTCGCCCCAAAGCCCAAGCAACCGGAGGCTGTACGCATTTGTGTTGACATGAGACTGCCCAATTTGGCTATAAAAAGGGAGCGTCACATCACACCAACTCTGGACGACATCGTTGGCGAGCTCCAAGGAGCTAGAGTCTTCTCTAAGTTGGACTTAAGAGCCGGGTACCACCAGCTGGAGCTCCACCCGGAGTCCAGGTATATAACGACCTTCACAACCCATGAAGGTCTGTACCAATATAAGAGGCTCAGTTTCGGTATTTCCTCCGCGGCTGAGGTCTTTCAAAACTCTATCAGAGGGGCTTTGTCAGGGTTGAAAGGGGTCATAAACATGTCGGATGACATTCTTGTATTCGTCAGGTCGGAAGCGGAACACATCAAGCGCCTGGAGGACACCTTTCGCAGACTACACGACCTTGGGCTAACGCTGCACCAGGAGAAGTGCGAGTTCATGAGGGACAGTTTGGAGTTCTTTGGATTCGTTTTTCACGCAGGGGGCATATCCCCTGATCCGAAGAAAGTGAAGGACATCAGGGAGGCTTCGTCACCCACGTCCCCAGCGGAAGTTCGCAGCTTTTTAGGCATGGTGACGTATTGCGGACGGTTCATTCGTGACTTGGCCTCCATCTCTGAACCGTTGCGAGCCCTCACCAGGAAGGACGTGGCATGGGCATGGACTGGAAAAGAGCAGAGGGCGTTCACGGCCATCAAAGAAGCCCTGTCCGAACTTGACACCATGGCGTACTTTAACCCAACCCGGGAATCTGAGATAGTGGTAGATGCCAGTCCCGTGGGGCTGGGGGCCGTTCTCTTGCAGGCAGATCAACAGGGAGCGATGAGGCCCATCGCGTATGCCAGTAAGGCACTAACCAGCACCGAGAGAAAGTATTCCCAAATTGAACGGGAAGCCCTCGCAATATTATGGGGCTGCAAGCATTTCCGTTTATACATCCTGGGGAAGCCAGTCGTTGTTGTGACGGACCACAAGCCACTGCTGCCCATCCTGGCTGGTGCGTCATCCAAGCCACCACCGAGGATAGAAAGATGGATGTTATCCCTCATGGAATATGGGGTGAGGCTGGTATACCGCCCAGGGACCCAAAACCCCGCTGACTACCTGTCCCGTCACCCCTGTTCAGGGCAGTCAAGGGAGACCACGGAAATTGAGAGTTGTGCGGACTCCATTCATTTGGTGGTCGAATCGGCACTGCCCATGGCACTGTCAAGGGAAGTGATTGCCAACGAGTCCAACTCTGACGAGGCATTTCTGAGGGTGAAGGAAGCAGTAACCTCAGGTGCATGGAAGGACCTTCTCTTGAACAATGCCAGGAGAACCGGGGAGGTGCAGAAGGACCTGCAGGCCCTGTGGAGTGCACGTCATGATTTGTCCGTAACGACCGACGGACTGCTGTTGAGAGGACACAGGATTGTGATCCCCAGATCCCTCACGGCGAAGGTCCTTCACTTGGCTCACAATGGGCACCAGGGAATGACCAGGATGAAGGCACGTCTTCGACTCAAGGTCTGGTTCCCGGACTTAGAGAAAAGAGTTGAAGAGTTTGTGAGGGCGTGCATCCCATGTCAGGCCACCAGCCCAGCAGACAGAGGGCCGCCAGTACAATCCATGGCAAGAAGTGAACTACCCTGGGGGACGGTCCATGCCGACTTCGGCTCCACCGGTCGAGGACTGTACTTCCTGGTTGTGACCGACCAGTGGTCCCGGTATCCTGAAGTAGAACTGGTCGAATCCACGGCCAGCGATCACACCATCACAGCGTTGGACAAGATCTTTGCCACCCATGGTTTTCCCGTGGAATTGTGTTCGGACAATGGGTCGCCCTTCCAGGGGCAAGTGTTTGCCCGGTACTGTGAGGAGAAGGGGATAAAGCACCGGAAAGTCACCCCGTTATGGCCAAGGGCCAACGGTGAGGTAGAGCGCTTCATGCGCACCTTAAATAAGGTTTTTCGCATTTCCGAAAATGGAGGGGAAGACCTCCGGAGGAATCTGTTTGAGTTTCTCCGGGAGTATCGGACAACCCCGCACCGATCCACGGGAGTTGCCCCGGCGGAAGCACTCTTTAGAAGAATACCGCGAGGGCTCATACCCGAGACCGAAGGGCGGGAACCAGGCGTGATAAACAACGAGCAGGTGCATTTGGAGAGAGTGGCCAGGAATGAGAGAGAAACGATACGGAGACGGCTACCCGAGAAACAAATAGCAGTGGGGGACACTGTCTTAGTACGAAACCGAAGATTGGAGGGCAAATTATCGACAACCTATGAGACTCAACCGCTAGGAGTAACCCATGTGAAGGGCACCATGGTCACTGCAGCTAATGCCAGAGGCACGATCACACGGAATGTGTCTTTCTTCAAGCGCATCCAGACAGCAGAAGATGATGAGACTGCGGACCATGCTCCGGCACCAGAGAGTGTGTCAGGGCCGGCAGAGGGCCCTCCAATAGCCGACACGCAGGCAGCGGAGGTCCCCGAGGAGACGGCGCCACGATACCCGAGCAGGGCAGGCCAAAGGCTACCACAGAGGTTCAGAGACTTCATTATGGACCCAGCTCCCTAGAAGGGGTTGCGTGGACATGTCCTGTTCCTGATGACAAGCAAGTTTTGTGTTAATATGTTGTTCATGTTCAACTGTTCTGTTTCTGGGAAAAGGGGAGGAGTGTTGTGTACTGGGTACACGTGTTGCGCATGCGCGAGGCTCGTGGAGCTCGCGCATGCGCGGTTATAAAATAAAGGCGGTGCCCCGGCAGTTGCAGCCGGAGACCGGAGCCATCGCACGTCTCCGGCGTGTGTCCTTGGTACGCTTGTGTGCGAGTGCATGAGCGTATGTTGGTTGACTCGCGGATCACCCGCGAGTACCTAAAACATGTGCCGATTCAAAGAGTCCCAGTTCGTTCTAAAGCCGGGTTACTATTGATATTGTGACCATAGTAACTAGACGGCTTAGTCCTACTACTATTTTTACCAGGTTCGTCCAATTCCTTTTTCCGATTTGTAGCGGATTTCAAATAATAGGGCATTCCAAATGTAATTAAAGACTTGCTCACGTATTAGGTGAATTTTAGATGTTGAATTCCCAAATGTAATGTGTTTTTTGAAACAAGTCTCAATTTTCTGGCGTATTACAGGTAAATACCATTACCATGTGCTACATTGTCATAATGCAAGTGTATAATTTGTGTTGTGTGTAAATACAAATTTAATAAGGAGTGAGAGAAAATACAAAATTTAAAAACTAATGCCTCAGCATCTCTAGTAGTCCTTTGTTAGTTTCTGATATTGCGGCCATGTTTTGGGAGAACAATGGTTATTTAGTGTGGGAATCACGCTCTCTTGATGCATAGGGGCATGGTGCCGATTTGAAAAATGTTACAATGGGCATACGTTTGTGAGGGGTTTTGGTGCAGGGCGGGTTTCATTACTGACCTTTATGTAAATTAAAATAAAGTCTGAAAAACTCATTATGAGAACTGTTTTGCATGTTTCACATGTATTTATAAAAGGTTTTGAGCGAGTTACAGCATTGACCGGTGTTTAATAATGAATTGATTCACAAAACCCTTACGTTAAAGGTTTTAACCTAGTGTGTGTTATTAAGCATATTGCATAGTTTGTAAAGCGTACATGACTTATGGATGTCAATGTTAAAGTTCAAGACCTGGTATATGAAACATACTTATGCGATTTAAGCCCATTTTAAGAAAAACATTTTTAGAAAATAGCAATGATGAATACAAGAATTGTTGACCATATAGTGCTGATATGAGTATGAAGATTGTTCTTTCATTCACCTTTAAAGAAATGAGGCCATCTCAGGATCTGAGTTCAAGCCTCTTTCCACTGCACGGAATTTGCAAATTACTTTCGCTTCTTCTTGCCGCAGTTTAGCTTCAAGGTCCCCTCCTCTTGGTCCCAGGGTCACTTTTTTAAGTCCAATGAATTTCAATTGCTTTTTATCAACTAATTGGTGTTTGCGTTGCCAATGTTGGTCTAGAGGTAAGTTGGTATCTTGACTTCCGATGTTTGATATGTGTTCCCTTATTCTTGTCCTGAGTTCCCGAATGGTACTACCTATGTAGATTTCTTCACAATGGCAGATAATTGCATAAACCACAAACTTGCTTCTACAGTTGATTTGATCCACTATCTTGTGGGATATGTCATGTTTGTCTTTGAAGGTCACTATGTTGTTTAGGGCATGTTTGCACATTGTGCATGTTCCACATTTACGAAACCCTATGGGTGGTGGCGGGAGCCATGTAGCTGGAACTTCTTTTTTCTCTTCTGGAAGAAGTGAAGGGCTCAAAATATTTTTGATAGTTTTGGCTCGTCTGTAAATTAATGTGGGGTTGTCTCCTATGTACTTTCTCACATTTTCATCAAGTTGTAACAAATGCCAATTTTTCCTTAATATCTTTCTCAGTACTTTGTTGTCTGCACAGTAACTCATTACCAGTTCTTTCTCAGTACTTTGTTGTCTGCACAGTAACTCATTACCAGTTACTGTGCAGACAACAAAGTACTGAGAAAGATATTAAGGAAAAATTGGCATTTGTTACAACTTGATGAAAATGTGAGAAAGTACATAGGAGACAACCCCACATTAACTTACAGACGAGCCAAAACTATCAAAAATATTTTGAGCCCTTCACTTCTTCCAGAAGAGAAAAAAGAAGTTCCAGCTACATGGCTCCCGCCACCACCCATAGGGTTTCGTAAATGTGGAACATGCACAATGTGCAAACATGCCCTAAACAACATAGTGACCTTCAAAGACAAACATGACATATCCCACAAGATAGTGGATCAAATCAACTGTAGAAGCAAGTTTGTGGTTTATGCAATCATCTGCCATTGTGAAGAAATCTACATAGGTAGTACCATTCGGGAACTCAGGACAAGAATAAGGGAACACATATCAAACATCGGAAGTCAAGATACCAACTTACCTCTAGCCCAACATTGGCAACGCAAACACCAATTAGTTGATAAAAAGCAATTGAAATTCATTGGACTTAAAAAAGTGACCCTGGGACCAAGAGGAGGAGAGCTTGAAGCAAAACTGCGGCAAGATGAAGCGAAATTAATTTGCAAATTCCGTGCAGTGGAAAGAGGCTTGAACTCAGATCCTGAGATGGCCTCATTTCTCTAAAGATAAATGAAAGAACAATCTTCTTATTCATATCAGCACTATATGGTCAACAGTTATTGTATTCATCATTGCTATTTTCTAAAAATGTTTTTCTTAAAATGGGCTTAAATCGCATAAGTATGTTTCATACACCAGGTCTTGAACTTTAACATTGACATCCATAAATCATGTACACTTTACAAACTATGCAATATGCTTAATAACACACACTAGGTTAAAACCTTTAACACAAGGGTTTTGTCAATCAATTCATTATTAAACACCGGTCAATGCTGTAACTCACTCAAAACCTTTTATAAATACATGTGAAACATGCAAAACAGTTCTCATAATGAGTTTTTCAGACTTTATTTTAATTTACATAAAGGTCAGTAATGAAACCCGCCCTGCACCAAAACCCCTCACAAACGTATGCCCATTGTAACATTTTTCAAATCGGCACCATGCCCCTATGCATCAAGAGAGCGTGATTCCCACACTAAATAACCATTGTTCTCCCAAAACATGGCCGCGATATCAGAAACTAACAAAGGACTACTAGAGATGCTGAGGCATCCGTTTTTAAATTTTGTATTTTCTCTCACTCCTTATTAAATTTGTATTTACACACAACACAAATTATACACTTGCATTATGACAATGTAGCACATGGTAATGGTATTTACCTGTAATACGCCAGCAAATTGAGACTCATTTCAAAAAACACATTACATTTGGGAATTCAACATTTAAAATTCACCTAATACGCGAGCAAGTCTTTAATTACATTTGGAATGTCCAATTATTTGAAATCCGCTACAAATCGGAAAAAGGAATTGGATGAACCTGGTAAAAATAGTAGTAGGACTAAGCCGTCTAGTTACTATGGTCACAATATCAATAGTAACCTGGCTTTAGAACGAACAGGGACTCTTTGAAACGGCACACGTTGACAAACAGGTAGGCGTGCTGTAGGGGCTTTCACAGGGGGGCTCATTCACACAATGGAATGACACGTGGAATACACGTGGGGACACGATCGCTATTGTTCAATACTTTAGACCGCGAAGCACGTTTGTTAGCATTAGGAAAATCAATACACCCGCTCACTTGGAGTGTAAATACAGTTTGGAAGACCATGGTGATAAAATGGAAACCTGGTCCCTTTCTTTTTTATTCAGCATTAACCATTAACGAATTAGCCATTTGTGACCATTCACAACAGCAAACTTAAAATCGCCCACAAATTTATGTGCGCTTTAAACAATGTATAGCCCCATTGACCAAAGGTACTTCATTAACCGTAAGCGTGAAAGCTTACTAATGGGACACATGTTGTTTTTGTTTTAGGCATTTAACCCATGACTATCCATTCTAAGTATTCAATTTATGAATTGTAAACCGAACTGACTAGGTAAGAAGAAATCTAAACCCCCATTTTTTGGGTTTTTAAATTATATAAATTATATCATACATATGTCTTGCAAAGTGGAATAGGATATCGTCAACTAACCAAATTTCTCATGTATGTTTCTCTCTTTTTTCCTTTTCGTTTTTATTACCTGTTGCATTCTTTCTTTTGTCAACCATCCTTAACAATCCCACCCTACCCCCTCCCTCAATAGCCATCTTTTTACATATGTGCATAAAACTGTTTGTGTTTGATTTATAACATGTATACAATGATTATTCCTTTTTTCTTTTTACGTCTGTAATGAAAATGACATTTCTGTTAATGGAATTTGATCAGCCCTGATTTGAAAAAGACGCAGACGTCGAAACACTTGTAATCTTAAAGGGCAATCTTTCGAATCAATGCACAATTAAAAGCTCATCTTAAAGGGCAATCTTTCGAATCAATGCACAATTAAAAGCTCAAAGCCTACAACTTGGAGAATAAGAGGCAGTGTTTGTCTTTCTTTTTCTCCTCCATGACAAGGGCGCATGATACTAGCTAAAGTAACACAGTTTTTTGCTCTTTCATACAAAGTCTCTTGCCTCCGAGGGTCTGATGTGTCAAAAATAACAATACAAAAAGTTATTTTCCGTGATCCTTTACATTGGGTGATGACTCTTCACCCCTGGATCCCCCTCAACCAAGCTCGGATCCTTTTTTAATGTTAGCATCCCTCAGTTGGGTTCACTACGGCCAGATACGCAGTTCACTTTGCTTTATCAAAATGCAGGACTCACTTCTCTTAGCCTTACTCCTGGCATCCATCAGTCGGGTTCACATAGCCATTCTAACACATTTCACGATTTTATCATCTCATCAGAAAACGTGGTTCCCTTCCCCTAGAATTCTTTCGTCATCCCTCTGTCGGGTTCACACTTCCCACAGTTCACAAGAAAATCACTCTAGATACCCTAAATTCACTTCTTACCTAAATCCTAGTCTCAGCCCCCAGTCATGCTTTCCTTAAAACCCCCAGCCAGGCTTCATGCAGTTCTATTAACACAATGTTCTCAGGGTTGTTACAAGTCACCCTAATTCATGGGCATCCCTCAATTGGGTTCACATTTGCCCCCAGTAACAAAATTCACTTTGTTTCCTCAGCGTATCAAAGACTTTCCATTGTACAAGGGGTTTTGCTCAAACCTTCAATGACCAATTTGACCTCTTATGCCAGTCTTTCCTAGGGCCTCTCAGTATTTGTAGTATCAAAAAGGGGACCAGCCAGAGTCCTTTCGAATGAGCGCCCACGTGGTGCCTGACCACTCTGCTGCTGGTCCTTCACTGGCTTTTCTTAAAGTATAGGTCCCCCTCTTCCGGGCTCACACCTTCTCACTCTCAGGATCTCCCTCTGCCGGGCACGGACACAAGGACCCATCTTTCGGCTCAGACCTTCTCACCTTGCTTTAAGGGCGTCCCTCTGCCAGGTGCAGACCCTTCTTCGGTTTTCCCCAAAAAACTGTTTTGCATGCACTTGCAGTCCCAGAACGCATAGCAGTGTATTTTACTCCTTCTTCAAAGTTCCCCAACATGGCAGTTCATGGCTTTGGGAGCTGCAAGAGTCTCAATGGCGTTGTGTCATGAGGTTAGGGCCACACCCCTCAGAAACCTAGGCTTGCCTGCAGTGCACAGGGGAGGAGCCCTGGTGTGGCACCACCAGGAGATCTCAGCTGCCCCTGGTTTTGCTGCCTGGAAGTACAGATGTCTACCCTCACTGCAGCCTCTCCTGCATTCAAAGGTCCAGTCTGGTAGTTCCCTCCTCCTCCAGGTCTCCCAGGGTCTCTGCAGCTCAACTGCTCTTCCTGTGCCATCTTGACACCTTCCAGCGTCTTCAGCTTGCTCAATGTGTGCTCTCCTGCTCCGCCTTTTGTACTTCCTGGGAGTCGCAAGTGGATTCAGGTGTGAGTAGTTAGAAAAGCAGGCCTGACCTTGCCTGGCTTCAATAACAGGAGACCCCAGTCTGTGGGATATTTTAACCTACTCAGCTGTGCTATGCTACATCACTTTGCTGCAGGGGTGCAAGAAACAGCAAAATGGCTGTGCTGACTCCTGTGCACGCCAAGATCTCTAAACTGCATTTTTGCAACAACCAGAAAATGGCTGCACCACCCTGCCACACACATTTCAGGTGGGGTGGAACAGAGTGCTCACTGCAGGAATGTGCCAGTGTGCTCTGCAACATTTAACATGGAGTGAAGTGAAAGAGGCAGCATTACTTTGCTGAAAACCCAAAATGCCTCTTTAAAATAACACCTCTTTCAACCTTTAAAAGTGCTGCTTGGCACTAAACCCATCCAGTACTTATGAACGACTGTGATTAAAAAGGCCCTGTAATGCACAGGATCATCCCTTGTGTCTCAGAGGAACCAGGCCTCATTTGAATGACAGCTCCTGTCAAAAGTATCTTTGAAAAATCAACTAGGGGCTTTGTTTTCATTTTACACGGGAAACGGAAAACACATCTATGTTCTTTTCAAAAGTATCAAGAATCAGCTGTTCAGAGAAAGACTCTAAATAGATGCCTGTTAAATGTATCCATGCTGCAAAACAATTCCAGCACTCAGGATAAGAACTACAGCTGCAGAAAGTGTGTATTTGCTAGAGATGAAAACCGAATTTAAAGAAATTGTAAAATGTACTTTTTCTGACTGAAGAGAGAAAATCGCCTATTTAAAAGTAAATTGTTGTGTAAAGGCCTGCTTATTTAGAAATGTAAAAGGATTTGTTGATGGTAAAAGTACATCTATAAACTGTTATGAGTCCATAGGTTTAAGTCAAGATGTTAAAACTTATAGGCTAAATTGGCAAACTATGTAACAAAACTTGCTCTGCCAGTTGCTAGCCCTGAGAAAGGGTGACACCTCATAAACATCTGGAAGAGGAAAGCGCTAATTGCTAGCTTGGAGGACTTTGAATGCACCAGGACAAAGGGACTTCCCCAGCTCATCAGACATTCGTCTTTGCTCCAGGCTGGGACACTAGCAGGCTGAGACTCTCACCTGTCAAGTGTGAGGGGCAATAAAACCTTCAATCAAGAGTGTCATGATTCCTGCCCCTCATGTCCCCAGCCCTCCAAGATGTCAGGCTGGAGCCAGGCCACAATCACCTACATGGCCCTCAAGGGCCTCTCCATCCCTCCAAAGACCCACTTGGAGTCAGACTTGGCGCTTGTGGCACCAAACTCACTCACTCCCATAGGACTTGTAGTGCATTGATGGGGACAAGATGGATGCCCCACATATTTCGGTTCCCAGAACTGCATGTGCAGTCTAGTCTTTTGGGTGTGGTTCAGCCCAGAGACACCTGGGATATCCAGAGACTATTTAAGCCACGCCCAGGCTGAGAAACATGCTTTGCGTTTTCTGCACCTGTAGTGTGACACTCTCCGTGTTCGGATCGGTATCCAGTAGGCCTGCATCTTTCTTCTGCGCTCAGCTCCTGCAAGAACACCGTTAGGAACAGCCTTACCTTGCGGCACTTCTGCCCATCATTCATTGCTCCTTCTGTTCTGCGGGCATCTTCGGCGGTGTCATTCCCATCCCGGCACGCCGCTTCCTAAGGAAAAGGGAAAAGAACAGAAAAAAAGGCATTAGTAAGCATTCAGCAAATCTTCGCTTATTTTAAAGACTGTGCGAGCTTCAAACGCTTACCTGAATCCCAGCCGCTCTGGGGGAACTCAGCCTCCGGAACTTCTCATCCATCTGCAAGAGGGAAAAGGCACTCCAGGTTATCGTGGAAACATCTACAGGCGCCGCATACCGCACTTACTCACCGCATTTCTTCTTCATAACTGGCATCCACACTGAAAACGTCACGGCACCTACAAGACAAAGTACTCAGTTCAATACAAATACGAAAGGGTTGCATCGCGCATCGCGCTCTCACTCACCTTCAGCGCTACTCATCTCAGCAGCACTTTGCCATCCCTGGATGCCGGCCATCATCTAAGGAAGGAAAGGAACAAAGTTAGAGAACTGTTCAAAAGACTCATTATACTTATCTGTCGAACTCTTGCCAGTGAAGTAACTAGGCAGCAACGAGCCTGCATCAATCAACGCGCCCCTGTGCTGAAAGCAGGACAGAGAGCACACTTACCAAGAAAACAATGTGAGCTGTGGATCAAAGGGAAGGGTTGGACCTCAGGGAAGAAGGGGTTCAAGCACACAGAGACAATAGGGAGTTCAACTCTACCAATCATGTGTTTCAGGCCCAGTCTCCAGTCGAGTAGACTCCAGGGAAGGGTTCGAGGTCATAAGAGGTCAGAACAGGCTGAGTGACGTCCCCATGGATACCAGGTGAGCGTTACAAAGAGAGAGGTCCCTCATCCTGCTTCAAAGGAATTGACAGCTGCTTGCAGTTGGGGGAACGGAAAAAAAATATCCAAGTGACATTTGGTTTTAAAAGCCTATTTTGTAACAGAACCTTTAAAGATGTTTAACTTTGCAGCAAGAAGTAGGAAAAATATGAAAAGTTTTTAGTTCTACAGCTAATTTTATGCTCTTTCTTTGAAAACTTGGCAGAACTCATTACTGCATAAGGAACAGAAGTTGTAATAAATTACAGATTACAGGGAAAGTATTGATGTTGCAAACATAACATTTTGTACACACATCCCAGGGGTAAAAGTGCATCTGTGTACAAAATTGGGGAATTTTAGGCCAAATCTTTCATGGTAAAAATTGCCAAAATGTAGCAGAAAGGCAAAACCAGGTCCCACAGACTTGGGGTTTGGATTTGAAATATGACACACAAAATATATAACGTGTGTATCTGATTTTCTCAGAGTTTGAAATTGCATAAATATGTATTTGTGGCAAAATTAGATTTTGGTTCCTGTAGCTAGGGGAGGTTTCTAAACAATGTAAAACTCACCTCATAAACATGACATCCTTTTTCTGTGATCCAATCAGCTGTGGGCAATGCGGAAACTATACTCTTGCCCAATCCTGTTATTAGAGGCGTGAGTAGGAAGCCTGTCCCTACCATATACTGTAGTGATGTCTTCTGGCATGATAAATAAGGGACCCTGACAGCACACAAGGGACACACTGATTCCTGACTTTCTTCCTGAATTCCTGCTTGGCGTCCTGTTCGTGATTTCTTAATCTTGCTTGATCCTGATTCCAGATTTTCATTGTAAAGCCAAGGCCTATGCATTGCTGACCCTTTTCAGCTAGGCCTCAAATTCTAAAAAAATCCCAAAAAACCCAAGGAAAGCCTCCTGATCCAGCTTGGCTTGCTACTACTAGATGCATGCCTTCTGTAAACTTGGCATCCCGCTGATCTGTAGTATCCAGTAACCAGAAGTGCCAGTCTAGTGCAGTCCGGTGACCAGAACGGCCCAGTTGATCCTGTCCTACCAGATTTGCCCAACTGATCGTGTCCCGCCAGATTTGCCCAGCTGTCCTTGGTTAGACCCGATCCGTGTTATGACCAGAACCCTTGACGGTTCAAAATCCTAAATTAAAGTGGACTGTAAGTATTATTAGGAATCATAGAAAACCATAGCATACCTTGCCTTGTCCTATCCCAATCTTTAATCCATCCTATCCTTACCTTAATAACTTGTAACATTGTCAGAATCCTTATTGCAATCCTGTCCTTGATTTATCTTGCTAAGTGCCATTTATTTAGTCATTTTTATCTTATGTAAACCCTAAACTATCAACCGTGCTTCGAGTAATCCAACTGGGTCTGCCAGGGCGGGTGCTGGGGATCTGGGGTTGAAGTCAAGAATCAACTCCAGAGCTTATTGTGTCCCTCTTTGGTATTCTAGCCTGTATGCTCTAGTATAGAGTAAAACTATAGTAAATATTTTCTTGTCCAAACTGAGTTTCTTTTCTGTTTTCACAACCCGATTTTTCTAAAAACGCCTCTCATTTTACATTGCATATCTCCCTCAGTTTAAAAGTTAGAGGCCTCATGTCAATTCTGTATTATACCTAAGACCTACAGCTACACCCCAACCGCACTCAAATTCAGTTAATTTCACCCGTTATTATTAAAAAACGTTTCGTTAATGTTAGGGGGGAATCAACATGTTTGCAAAGTTTAACATGTGTTATTTTTGTTCTAAATTATTTTCAACCTTCCATTCAAGTTTGAATTGTTTACTTTTGCTCAAACTATTGTTCAGCACAAAGAGAGGGGGAAGTGTCCCAAAAGCAGTGATGGAGAGGGACTGTGAACTAAGCGAAACCAATGTGATCCATACTGCTATAAATTCAATTGGAAAATTGCTTATATAGTGAGTTATTTAATTGGTGTACCAAAAAGGTATCAATGAACCACTGAATTTAGGCTACTGCAGATTCAGAAAGCAATCAGGGTAGTCTCTAGTTAAAAACAATAAACATATTTATTTTGCATAAAAACATCATAGATAAGAAATGCATAAGTAACAAAATGAATATACTAATCTATTGGTTTAGACAGTTGAAAAATGAAAACACAAAAACAGAAATAGTAGTCTTACTTCAATAATTGCAAGAAAACAGACAAAAACTGCAAAAACTAAGTGGTGGCTTAAAACTGAGCCAACACTCTCTCATTTGGCTTGTATTCAGCCAATATAAAAGTTTTTTAATTGACAAAATTGAATTATTCAATATTCTTCCTTTTACTGACAGGTCTGCCTACGTGTGTATGTGTCAAAAAATAATAATAATAGAAACAACAAATTAAATAGACATCTTGAACACGTTTCGGCAAGAAGCCACCTGTCTGGCAAATGATTCCAAGACATGATTAGAGTTGCCTTCCTCAGGGCGAGATAATACACAACAACTGGACCCTGTGGGGAAGCAGACATAAACAAAAATAAATGATATGAAAAGAGATACTACCGAGATTGCTTAGAGAAACTGTTAAAAGCCAAGGGGCACAAAAGTTACCAATGTGAGGGACTGTGGATAAGTAGAGATAACCAGGCGCAGTACTGGCCGGAGACCGGTGTGAGGCGTCTGGGTAATAGGGCCCGGTGTGACCCACAACAGTGCTATGTCATCAAAAGAAGGGAAAGCGTTGGAGAACACACTCCCTAAAAAATAAATAAAATTGAAGACACAATTGTTTAAAGATTGTACTAGAACGAGTGTTCCAACAAAAGGAGTGCTGAGGAGTTATAAAAGTACCTGTCAGTCAGAGTTGCTGGAAAAATGATTATATGCTGGTGTAACGTTTCTCAGCGTGTTTCGGAATAAATCCTGAGTTCAAGGGTTAACATCAAAGGGTAAACCTGCAGATAATTGAATGCGTGTAAATATACTTATAACTGAATGTTTAGAAAGCACTTGAATACTCATAAACCCAGTGAAACTCGCAAGCGCTTACCTTAAGAGCAAAGTAATATGAAAACAGCTAGAAGTCTGAAGTAGTGCTTGAAGCGCAGGGCAAAAAGACTCATGCCTTTCAAAACAAGAGGAAAATAATGCAATGAAGGCTGAGACATGAGGCATGAGGATTTTTGCCCTCAGCTTCAAGCACCACTTCAATTTTCAACTGTCTAAACCAATAGATTAGTATGTTCATTTTGTTACTTATGCATTTCTTATCTATGATGTTTTTTGCAAAATAAATATGTTTATTGTTTTTAACTAGAGACTACCCTGATTGCTTTCTGAGTCTGCAGTAGCCTAAATTCAATGGTTCAGTGATACCTTTTTTGTACACCAATTAAATAACTCACTATATATGCAATTTTCCAATTTATGGACCTCATTGGTTTCGCAAACTATTGTTCAGGACTGCTAGTATCTTTCCAATGTTGCTCCCATAGAAATTTGTACTGATTTAAGCATTTTTGCACATTTTCAGTGTTTTATTCAGCCATTTCCGAAATGTCATTTAAACAGTAGGGTTTCAAATCAGTTTTTCTCTCTTGTTTGGGGAGGGAAGGTTGGATTCGAATTCCATTTTCTATTCCTTATTCCTGATTACCTGCTGCTTCCTTATATCTATTAGAATTGCTTATTTGTGGGTTGAGGAATATTGCAGGGGGAAATCCTAACTTAAGTGCTATCTTTCCAAACAAGCCAAAAGTGTTCCATTCTCTGGTGTTTTCTATTTTGTGTTGCTAAAGAGTGAATTTCAGTGCATTACATACATTCTTATCTGTTATTGTCACCACATTGGTGATTTCTGCGCCGGATATTAAAAAGCATATATTTGATTTGAATTTTAAATAAATAAATACATATTACCTTTACCAACCAGCCTGATTGCTGGTCCATCGTGACCCGGGGTATTTGAAAAGGGGTGTGATATGAGTGGTGTATCACTCAAGACATTGAACCTATAGATATAATAAAATAAGCATTTTGGTTGTGCGCTGCATACTAGGCTGAGACCAGGGTATATCGCCTGATTGAAATACTCAACAAGTCTTAGTATGGCATAGTCTTTGCTCTGTCTCTCAGTGGTGTTATGTTATAAAGTTTTATAAAGCGCACGCTCACTTGAAGGTATCATGGCGCTAAAGAGAAAGCGGGGAGCAGTAAAGCCAACCCAGCCGGAGTGAGAAATTTAAACAGTAGTGTTTTCAGGTTTTGCCGGAAGTTGAAATGATCCGGGGTCTCGCGCAAGGAAAGGGGCAGATTATTCCATTCCTTGGCCGCATCCACTTAGAAAGCATGGCCTCCTTTGCGAGCAGATCTAAACCAGGTACCAATAGACGGCAGGACCCTTGAGAGCGGAGAACACAAGTCGGTAAGTACCGAGTAAACTTGGCCTGCAAATAATCAGCACCAGTGCCATAAAAGGCCCCGAGCACCAAGCCCATCTATTTAAACAAAATACGCTGAGCGACTGGCAGCCAGTGTAGCTGGTGCAATAAAGGGGTCATGTGGGCACCAAAGGTGGGATGGAGAATGGAACGTGCCACAGCGTTCTGTAGGAGCTGGAGCCGTCCTATCAGGTAGGCAGGTTGAGCTAAGTAAGGCGAGTTACAGTAATCCAGCACACTCAGCACCAGGGCAGCAACCACAGGAGCCTGGTTGCTGACCGGGATAAATGGAAGGACCTTACGAAGGACCCTAAGCTTGAAGTGACCGGATTTACATACCGCGCTAAACTGTTCGTCCATAGTCAGGGCGGCTGAGACCCCCACACCAAGATTGCATACTGAACAGGAAGGGGACCCAGGGAGGAGGGCCAAAAATCAGTGGTCCAATAGATTGAGGATTGGATGTACTTACCACAAGAACCTCAGTCTGGCTGGCGTTTAGTTTTAGCCAGTTCTGTGACATCCAAATGCCTAAATCCTCAAGGCAACACCTGAGGTGAGAAGCTGTTTCGGTTTTGGTTAGATCGAGACAAACCAAAATTTGAGTGTCATCCGCATTGGAGTAAAAGCGGAACCCAGGAGAAGCGATAAGGAGCAAGTAATATCGTATACAGATATTAAATAAAATAGGGGACAGGGCCAATCCCTGAGGGACACCACAAGATAAATTAACTGGGGACGAACGGAAGGGAGGGAGGGACACTTATTGTGATCGGTCAGCCAGGAACCCAGTGAACCATTTTAGCACTAGGCCATCCATCCCTGCCTCCAAGAGCCGGGACATGAGAAGAGCATGATCGACGGTGTCAAAGGCCGCCGACCGATCTAATAACAGGACCGCCCGACACTGCCCTGATCGGCCAGGCACTGTAGGTCATCCATGACAGAATTAAGTACCGACTCAGTGCCTCTGCCAGGTCGGATTCCAGATTGAAAAGGGTCAAGGGAGTGGGAGGATTCCAGAAAGGCAGAAAGAAGGGGGGACACCAGTACCTCAAAAACCTTCATCAGGAAGGGGAGGAGAGAGATCGGACAGTAGTTGGCCAGCACCTCAGGGTCGAGTGACGGCTTTTTTAGCAAAGGGATGAGCAGAGCGTGTTTAAGATAGTTGGGTATCACTGCTGACGAAAAGGAGATGTTGACGGCTGAGGTGATGGAGTTGATTATGTCCGGTGAGGATTCTTGCAGAAGGGCTAGAGGGTTAGCATCCTCCGGCGAGGCTGACTTTAATTTTAGAATACTGGATAACACATCTCTATTAGAGAAATGGGGGAAGGTGGACCAAGAACCTGTAGTTGAGAGAAGTGTGGTCACCACTAGGGCTTCACAGTTGACTGAGAGTTGGCTTTAATAGTGTTGCGGATGGTGGCAATTTTTTCAACAAAAGAAAGTAGAGATGGCATTGCATAGCTCTTGGGAGGGAGGGGCTGCATTGTGTCCAGCTTTGGGGGTGGATAAAGTTTGGACAAGATTAAAAGAGCCTTAGGTTTGTTTATGGCCTTCTCGACCGACTGACCAAAGTAGATACATTTGGCATTTATTATATCGCTATGATATAAGGCACGCATATTATGATAAAGTGACTTGCATTCAGGCAGGTAGTTTTGGCGCCATTTCCTTTCTGCTTGCCTGCAGTGGAGTTTGCTTTCCTTTAGGTCTTGTGAAAACCATGGTTACGGGGGATGGCTTAGCTGTTTACACAGTTTAAACGTGTTGTGAGAGATCTTCATTCTTTCAGCTCCCATCTTCCTCGTCTCAGTGTTTGTACAGAAAGCCAGTGTGGAGGGATTGTGGGAGTTGTGTTTTTTTGGATTAATTACGAAAAAACTGTGAAGGGTTTTGTCCAAATAAACAGAGTGAGTGTGTGACGGTAAATACATGTGTTGGTGTGGTTTTACAGAAAGGTATGGGAGCATAATGGAACTGATTTGACAATATTCTAATTCAACTGAAGGAATGTCAAGTAGGGGCATATCTGAGACAGGGGATAATTCTGCGGGTGTAATACACAAAATGGTAATTGCAATTTCTCTCCTGGTTCTCCCATGCCTCCTTTCTGAGTTGGTACTTGTTGGAATTAGGTGGTGGGGGGATCCCGGGACAGGATATAGAATAACCTATGAAGGTGGAGGAAGTGTCGAAAGGGGGAAATGCATCTCGCCATCAGATGTCTCACCCGCATTCCCCGAGGACCCCTCTCCCAGGTGATCCTCCTGCACCTGTGCACCCCCAGGGTCTGGATCAAAGGGCTATGGCCATGCCCTGGCCACCTGAGAAAGAGATCCCCAGGGTACAGACAGTGAGACACCTTCAGCTTTCTCACACAGCCCAGTCCATCTTCCATCATGTGGGTGCTGCGGGGCTCATCTTCTTCTCACTTCGAAGGTCAGAAAACAAATTAATTATACTCCTAATATACAGCTTCTTTATCACTAATACTGTTCACTTGGCAGTCCTTAAGACAGACAGACACACAGGAGGTTCCATGTCACCCTAACTTCACACACACATTTCACTCACTCTCTCCGCCCCATCCTGCCCCAAAGTCTCCCAGGTTGGAGGTCAAAGGGCACCTGGTGTCATGGAATTCAGAATCTTAGATTTAGTCAGTTATATGGGCCATAACTTGTGGTCACTCGGGAATGGGGCAGGTCATACTTTGACCACAATGAGATAACATGCACAGCAGGTGCCGCGCTCTGATCGCGGCCTTGTAGGGCGCATTCCTCTTGGATGAAAGGCACCTATCTGCAACACTTTCAAGAACAATGAACAGACAGTGTGGCCGGTGGGGGTGCGAACTGTCATCATGGGAGCTCAGGCATGACTGGAGATTTCTGTAGCCTTGTGGATTTGGGCCTAGTGCATGTAATGCTGTATTTACAGTGCACACTTTCTCTTCTACCTATGATTATATTTAGGCAAAATAGTGACAACACTTGTGTACGAGCGCAATATAAATAAAATATCAATTCAACTCAATTCAGTTCGATGCTGCCTGTGCCTTGGGCCACACCATATGGTTACACTATAATTGGTTATATTAGCATGGGGTCCTGCTGGATGATAAAGCATTCCTCTCACTGTTGCCCCTCCCCCCAGGCTCCTGACCGTGCTTCAAATGCATCTCGCCTACTTTAAAGCGCATGGGGGGGGGCAGGCTGCCCCCTTCCCAACAGTGTTACTGTTGCAATTGTGTACTTGCCTGTGATAGGTCGCAGTGAAAATATGTCAGCCATATTTGTATTTTGCTTACCATAGTCCTCTTTTAGTGCCATTGATTTTGGAAAATATCATAGGCACCATTTCATAGACTTTTTCCATTCTGAATGCAGAACTCACACTGTGCACATGCTGAGTCTGTGGCTGATGTGAAAGTGTCAGTAAATATTTACATTTTTTAAAGATTTATCTTCAGTGTGGTGTGTGTAAGTTATATTAAGTAATTGTTTTTTGTTGCTGAAAACTTAATTTAGATTTTTAATCAAGATTTTAGGCTGTGCTACCTTTTAGATAGTGTCAGTAAATATATACATGTTTATTTGCGGTTGAAACTCTGATAGTGTATTTGTCCTGTGATTCAGAGCCTGCTCTATCTTCAACTATTGTTCACCTTCTTACAGTTTTCTATTTGGAGATTCAAGAAGATCTGGACGAATTCCTTCCTTGCTTTCCACTGCACATATATTGGTTTGGTGCACTGATCCATATAGAATGTTAGTCTTGTGGGGTTGGGGGTAAGGTTAATCTGAGGTTAAAGGTTTATTCGCTTGCACTTGTCCTACATTTTCTCTGCAATAAAATGACACCATATCAACGTTGTTCCAGTGGACACAGACTTAGTGTTGAATGAGGACGCATGTCCCCAAGCTCTGCAACGGCATGTTAGAAGGTCCACGACGTAGAACCTTCTTGCAGAACTTGCACTGCACCTGTTCTATCTATTTTCTCAAATGGTGCTCCTCCACAATGAAGTACCTCCAGTTTTTTCATCCTGCACAATTATTTGCAGCAGTGGGGGTTTGGTGTTGGGACCCAGATTCCACTAAACATAAAAAATATATTTTTTAAAGAAAATAACTGAAATAATGCAGATGTTGCTGTGGTGGTTGTTGGCGCAAAGGTTGACGCCAGGGCAGCTGTTGGACGCCGTACAGAGTTAGGCCCATGTGCTTTTATTTTTTGCTGCTCATGGCCCTTGCGATGGTCGTCATCAACGTCGTCCCAAATAGAGAGGTTGACCACTTCCACTGAGGTTAAACGTTTATTTGCTTACACTTACACTTGTCCTAAACTTTCTCTGCAATCAAATCTTAAACAGTGTATGGGTTTTTTTCTTTCCACCTTGGATTTTCTTCCCAATGACCCAATGATTATAATGTGTGAAGACAACCACAGAGTACCACGCAGACATTATGTATCAAACATAGTGCATACAATGTACTGCTTATGAGGGTCAAAGTAATTAAACATATGTGTACAACTGTAACTAATTGTATTTCATATAGTATGTTCCATAACTAATTACATTTTCTTTTTTTACAGACAGAAAATGGCAAATTATACCCTTCTTTCCATATCTAAGTGTCCATACCTAAAATGATGCTAATTGCATTTTGTAAGCACAGTAGCCACATTATTTAATTTACATTATTCATATTCATTACATAATCACTGTGCACCTATCACTGTGACCATGGCCAGGGTCCATACCATGACCACAACTATACTGGTGACATCACTGAGATTATCAAAGGCTGTGTGCACTGGACGCATTGGGGACCTCAGGACCGGCTTAACTTAGCCCATTCCTGTTGCAAAGCCCAAGAGGATATATATTTTAGAAGAGAATGGATTGACAATCACATAGAAAATGGCATTATGGGGATATAGCATTAGGGCGTATATCAATGGGTATCGTCTTGGGAGGATAGCTCAGGGGCAACACGTTCGTCTTAAAAGCAAGACAATGCTGAGTAATGCAGGTTTGATCCCTGGGTCCGCGCTTAGAAACCTCTGGGTATTAAGCGTGTTAGAAATAGCCAATTACAATAAGCTTGAGGTATTTACATTTACTTTTTTAAATGTTTGTACAGCCACCCTACCACCATCCTCTCTATCCCCGCCTGCCCTACCTGCACCCTATCTACCCCCACCCACCCAAACCCACTCTGTCGACCCCATCCTGTCTACCTCCGCTCACCCACCCTTCCCCAACCTCAGTTCACCCACCCTCCCTCACCTACCCCCAACCCTTGCCCACGCATCCTACCCCCAACCTCTCTACGCATGTCCACCATACGCCCACCCTTTATATCTAACCCAACCTACCACCTTCTGCCCTCACCCAACCACCCTACCCTACTCTCAGTTCCCCTACCCACCATACTCCTGGTCTCTGTAGTCTCACCCACCCTACTCCACCCTGTGTACCTGCATCCACTCACCCTACCCCCAACATCTCTATTCCCACCCATCCACCCTATCCCCATCCTCTCTACCTCCATCCACTCTACCTCAACTGTCTCTAACCCCACCCACCCTACTGCCACACTCTCTGCCCTCACCCACCCTACCCACACCCTCTCTACACTCACCCTACCGTCATCAACACAAACTGCATTAAATAGATCACCTAAGATGTAGTGCTCAAGTGTTGCAGTTTCTGTTTTATTTAATCTATTTTTCTAACTTAGAGGCCCTGAAAAGGGCTATTTAGTGGGAGAGGGAAGGAGGATGGTGGAACTGGAAAGGGAAGAACATTAGGCCTCACACATGCAACAAAGGGTAAAAATGAATGTGCCAGGAGGAAGGATTGTCTGCAGGGAAGTACATTATTTAAATCTACAAATATTTATAGTAATGTTTCATGTTTTGTGCAATCATGTTCCTATGGCAATATACTGTTAGTGGTATCGTTTTTGAAACAGCCTAATTCAGATAGAAGACATGTCAATAAATGACACATTTCAAGACACACTGATAATGCGGAAAATGTATCAATATGGTTAGCATGTAACAAGAAACAACAGCTTTTTAAGAAAAGAGAAACTAAAACCTTAGCGGTTAGAGGGAGGAATAAAAATATTCATAAATATGTTTCCACTCTCAAGTCTTTACAAATCTTTTGATAAGTTTGAAATTAAAATCTAGGCATGTGGTGAAGCATTTTCTGCAAAACAAAAAAGTAGAAGGAATAATCAGAAAAGCTTTCAATATGAAAAGATTTCTTTTTATTTTCATGTTGAACACACTTAAAAAGTTAATTAAGGTCACAACGCCATTCAAACAAAGGTACGAACAGTTAGTGTAATTACACAACACAACCTTTGTGAAGTCTTTGGTGTAGACAGATTTATTTATGAAGAGAGTTACATTCAACAATGGGATGTAACCCTTGCTATTGACGAGAGTGGACATAGCTATGAAGTGCAAAATGGTGTATTGTCTGGAAAAGAAGAAATTCAAAAGGTAATAACTAGTGGTATAGAAACATTAGGGCCGGGTGCGATAAAAGCAACAAAAGAAACTCAGTTATGGGCGTGTAATTCTTTGTGCAATATTGATATGTTTTCTTGGAAAGTCTTAAAGAAATTCTTGCAAGTGTTACGCCGGTCGGATAGCATAGCGAGTAGAGCGCTCACTTTGACATATGTGCAGAGCCTGCTGATGCAGGTTCGAATCCCGGCAGGGCCAAACTCAGTCTTTCATCCTTCTGAGGTCAATAAATGAGCACTACACACTGTGGGTAGTAATAAGCAGTGCTCGGATACCTGAGGGTTTGTAGCGCTCTATAAAAATGCTAAATTATTATTAGTATTATTAAAAATGATAATGCTCAAAGACAAATCAAGATGCTACAAAGAATAGATGACTGTGAAGTTCATGAAAAAACAGGACTTCATGGTCACTCTCTAGCTTGTCTTGACAGTAGCAGATATACGAGTCAGTTTCATAATGTATGGATGCTGGCTGCACATCATACCAAAATGAGATATCTTCCTGTTGAATTGTATCAGTTCAAAACACCATCTATGTCCCTTGCATTTTTTTTATAAAATTCTGACAACTGGAACTGTATAAAGTTTACTTTCTACACTTGAGATGATAAACATGACTCATTTAAAAGATGATGTATATGTGGATGAAACACTTATAGGAAGTGGAAGTGATGATCCTATGCTTTCAAAGGATCTCATTTTTCAAGAGCGGAAAAGAAGTATTGCAATGTTTGAGTTATCTTCAAGTGAAAGACCTGACATTGTGTGTTTTGTCGACGCACTTTCTAGAAACTACAAGTACAGCTAGTGTACATTGAGGATAAACTTGCAGACACCATAAGATGTTTGGAAAGACCTTTACCTGTATTTGTAATGTTGAAAAGAGATTTTAAAAAAAAAAGTTTTATTTTTATTTACTGGATATTTGTATGGCGCCTATACACGAAATGGTGCTTCAAGGCACAACAAGACAAAAAGAGGACGAGGGGGGACAAGGCAGAAAGATAACAATAACCGTCCTACTAGGCCTTGTGGCATTCAGATCGAGGAAGTGCAGTAACAAGAAGTGGAGTGGGGGTGTCGTCATGCATGCAATGCGAAGTGCTAGGGACGTAAGAGAAGTGCAGGGTAAAGAGGAGAGAGTGCAAGTGAAAGGGGGATATTGACGAGGGGCAGGAGGGCCACACGGGCTAGGCGAGTGCTACGGATAGGCCAGGAGGCAAAGTGCCAGGAATTGCATGGGATGCCGGGGTTGAGGATCACATGCTAAGTGCGAGGATGGGGGTTGACTGGGTGGGGTGGGCCTGGTGCCCTGTAGAACTCAGAGGGAACCAGGCAGCGAATCACTGCAGTAGACAGTGGTGTTAGCAAGGGAGGGAGAGAGCAAAGGAAGAAGATAATAGGAGGGTATTGAGGAGCTTCTGGAACTCAAGGAGGTCCGGCTCAAGCCTGAGAGTGGCAGGGAGACCATTCCAGGGGCAATCTCCTGACGTGAGAGATCTACCCCCACTCTCTGATTAGAGAAGCATCTGATCTGCAGAGTATTGCAGCTAGAAGACCGAAGGGCTCTAGCAGTGAGGCATTTGGGCAGATGGAGTTGGATGTAGCGGGGTCCCAGGCCCCAGAAGGTCTTGTGGATGATGCAGATGGTATTGAGCTTGATCCTAGCATTAACCGGGAGCCAGTGGAGAAATTTTAGGGCTGGAGAGATGTGGTTCCTGGGCTTGAGGCCAAGGATAAGTCTAGCAGTGCTATTCTGTAATCTGGATTAGTTGAAGGGGGCGAAGGGAGGATAAAGGAAGATTGGGGAGGAGGCTGTTGCAGTAGTCTAGCCTAGCGAGGACCAGAGCTCTGGAGACATTGAGTTTATGGGGTAAGGTGAGGAATGGGAGAATGACTCTGAAGAGGTGCAGCTGATAGTCTTCTTGGCAAAGACCGCAATGAGAGGAGAGAAGGCGAGAGAGGAGTCCAAGATGACACCAAGGTTTTTTGCCTCACAAGAGGGTGAGGGGAGGGGACCCATAGTGTGTGGCCAGGGGGTAGGAGGGAAGGAGGGAGCTGGGATCCCAATGAGAAGGATCTCAGTCTTACTGTAATTAAGACAGAAATCATTGGAAGCACACCATGCCTGAATAGCAGTCAGACAGTCAGGGATGAGAGAGGAGGCAGAGGAGCTAGTAGAGGGAAGCTTGAAGAAGAGCAGTGTGTCGTCTGTATAACACTGGAAGTGTGGAGAGAAGGAGAAGATCAGGTGAGCCAGAGGGGCAAAGTAGATGTTGAAGAGCCACGTCGAGAGGATAGAGCCTTGAGGGACGCTGTCAGTGTGGAGTGTGATAGGGGAGAGAAAATGGCCCAGTTGGATCTCGGGAGGTCATCAGAGAGGAATGAGGTCAACCAGCCAAGTGTCAAGTCTGTGATGCCAAGGGTGTCACAGAGGTAATTTGTCATGGTGACATGATTGGCTGTGTTGAAGGCAGAGGAAAGATCCAGAAGGATAAGAAAGGAAGGAGAGTTGGAATCAAGATTGGAGAGCAAGTCTTCGAGGGTGCTCATTAGAGCAGTTTCCGTGCCTCTGGCTGCTCTGAAACCAGACTGGCGGTCATGGAGACAACCAACATATTAAGTGTGTTGGATCAGTTGGGAGATAACCAGCTTCTCAGGAGTGTGCCCAGGAAAGGAGTACTGGAGATAGGGCAGTAGTTAGCATGGCAGGTGGGGTCGGCAGAAGGTTTTTTGAGGAGAGGATGAACAAGGGGGTGCTCGAGGGGTAGCTGGAGGGAGCCAGTGGCAAAGGAGTGATTACAAAGTCGACCAAGGCTGGCGCAAGAGAAGTAATGTTGTCTTTGATAGTTCTGGAGGAGCAGGGGAGCTCCTGTTTGGAGGAGACGTTCATAGAAAGGACTTGTCTAGAGGCCTCATATGGTGCTATGGGCGTGAAAGAGGAGAGTAGGAGGGACGGGAAGAGGGGGGCCAAGGGAGGCCTGAGAGCTGTAGAGAGATGAGGGGGGAGTAGAGGAGACTGAGGACATGGTGTCCTGAGTTGTGGTTAAGAAATGGGAGTCCATTGAGTTACAGTAGGATTGGAGAGTTCCTTGCAGATTTTAAACAGTCTGCCCATGTTGTTAGTGGCCCCAGAGATTCAGGCTTGGACATGGGCCTTTTTCTTCGAGTGCATGAAGAGGATGAGCATGATGCTCGCCACTTCTACTCAGCAACTCTGCACTTGCGTTTCAGAGGGACTAGGTCAGAGTCATATCATGGTTTGCACTTGGAGGCAGGCTTCAAGTGGATCCTTATGAAAGGGGCAAGGATGCCCAGAGTGTTGGTGATAGAGAGGTGAAGAATAGCAAGAGCAGAGTCAGTGCTGGAGTCCATGGCAGGAGTGGGCGGGGGAATGAAAGGGGCAGCAAAAGCAGCAACTGACACTAGCTTCATCGGTCTAATGAAGGAGAAGGAGACTAGCAGTGTAGGCAGAGGCTTAGCCGGGGGACCTAAGAGATCCAAGTGAGGTGACAGGCGAGCATGGTCAGACCAGGAGAGAGGTGTAGTGAAAGGGTTGGAGATGGGGATGTCTGCTAAGATGAGAACATCCAAGGTATGTCCAGCTGAGTGCCGTCAGACCAGAGGGATGAATGGTGAGGGAAAGAAAGTCACGGAAGAGTCCAATGGCCAAATCAGGAGAGTCAAGGTGAATATTGAAGTCTCCGAGGAGGAGAAGCTTGCAGGTGGAGGCAAAAAGAGAAGAGGTGAGGTCAGACCACTCCAAGAGACAGAGGGAGACTGGAACACAGGTCCTGTAGATGGTGGCAAGAATCAACAAGAGGGTTGGAGAGACACCAAGCCTGCAGACAAAGCATTAGAAGGAAGAGTAGGTCTGAGAGGGAATGATAGTAGCAGGGACCCAATCAGGAAGATCAAGGCCACTCTGCATCCAGACTAGTTAGAGAGGATTAGAGAGGATCTTGTAGCCCTCTGGGAGGAGTGTGTCAAAAGCAGTGACAGAGCTGGCAGTGAACCACATCTCAGTGAGAGCGACAAAGTCTTCAAGAAGGGGACAGATATCAGAGGAGTGTTTAATAGCAGAGCGAAAGTTGATGGTAGAAATGTGAAGCTGGTTGACACTTTTGAAGGTCTTCTGAGGAGGGATACAGGGATGTGGTATGTCTGTTGGTGGTGGAGAAGGGGCAATAGGGGTGGCAGATGGAGGAGTGGCAGGAGAAGGTAGGAAGTTGATGAGAGACGCAAAACGCTTATCAAGAAGGAAAGCTGAGAGCCCTGGGCCATGACAGTGCCATTCTGGTAGACATTAATGATGTACCTAGAGGTTGAGAAGCATGCCAAGAGTACTTCCTATCTGGTACCACCATTAATGGGTGGCGAAGAGAAAGGGGAGAGGACAGAGAGCATGAGCGGAGTGCATAGGTCCGGAGAGGGAGCGACAAAGAGGATGCACCTCATTACAAGAGTGGAGGTCTGGAAATAAGGATGCCGGTCGCACCGTACTGGCACCCTTTCTGGACCGCCACACTTCAACTCTGCAAGCGGGTACCATTATGCGCAACAGGTCTGACCTGCCTAGAGCAACGGCATCCGCCAGCAGAGTTTTCACAGAAACACTGGCACCATTAGCAATGGTGCTGGTCGTGCCGTGTCCCCATTCCCGTGCAGTCCTATGGGACTCCACAGGAATGGGGACAAACATTTTGCGGTGCTTGACCTCCCAATCCGGGTCTTCCGGGTCCCTCATCAAGAGCCCACCGGGTCTGCGGTTGCTGCGATCCGGTTCACAGCAGCTGACTGGCACGTTGCGCGCCAACCCGAGAGGTGGGGCGGCTACTTGGACCGGCGTCGGCGGCCCATCAGGCGGGGCCAACACTGGAAGTGCGCTCCGGCTCCTCTGCTCCCGGGGCTGTGATCATCTGCTGTTGTCAGGCGGCGCCGGAGATCGCCCCCCGGGTTGGAATCCCGGCAGACCCGGCGGATCACCACCAAGCTGGCGGGGCCCGGAGGCACCCGCGCACTGCAGAGCTGGAGACCAGTCACTCTCTCGGAGCTGCCCATTACGAGCCTGCACTGATGCGCTCGCAGGACAGGTGAGGAGAGGGGGAGGTTCATTATTGAGTGCTACCACTGTCCGCATCCTAAAGCCCCTCGCAGGACTTGCTCAGTGCTCATTCAGCGCCCTACAAACCATTGCCCAATATCCCTTTGCCTCAACACAACATTAGACTAGGATTGGGCCATATGAGCACCTGCCTGCCCAATTGGTGACACTTGTCCACATCTGCCTATGCCGGCTGTGAATGGAACTCTACCACCCGGCACTACTAAGCCCACACAAAGGCTGAAGCACTTCCTCTCTGGAACGGCTCGGGGGCCCCTTCATCTCTGCATTTACTGGGCAGGGTACACCTAACCTCCTCCTATGACGGCTGAGAGCAGCAGAACACGTGTTCACCCCATCTCAATGAGTGCAGCATTTACTACCTCTGAATAGGAGTGAGGCATCACACCACAATTCTGTTAAATCAATACTGGCTCTTGGTGGCTACCGCCTGCCCCCTCCTGGCCCCTGTGTGGCCCCTACTGCCGCCTCCCACTGAAGCCTCCCCACTTCTATCTTCTGCAGCTCTCACTCAGCCCCCCCACTGTCACTGGGTATATTGTCTGGAGACCACCAATCTCATTGGCACCTCCACTATTTATATCGCCTCCAGTTCCACCTGCAGGCCATTACCGCGCCCGGACCTACACCTGCAATGTCTAATCGATCTCGAGGAACTGGCAAGGGGGGAGCTATGGATAAGTTTACCAAGGCCGAGGCGGGACACACATCATCTGCCCAGGAAGAACCCGAGACCGATCCCTATCCCGGCGCACTTGTACCAGATCTCACCACGATGATGGAATCCATGGCAAAGAACTTCGCCTCCTTCCATGAGAAACTTGACGACATTAATGCCGTTGTCGCCTCACTCAAATCCCGGGTTGACCAAGCAGGGACTAGGATCACTGACACTGAAAATAGAATTGCTGCAAACGAAGATGAAGTACATACACTTCAGAACACGGTTGCCATCTTGACTCGAGATATGAAGAGCGTAAGGGCGAAGTACGACGACTTGGAGTCCCTTGCGCGCAGGAATAACCTATGCATTGTTAGGGTGTCCGGAGAATGCCCTCAAAGGGCGTATGGAGGACACGGTTGAGAGCCTACTCAAAGAACTTCTGGGCAATCCTGCCTTGTCACCATACTTCACGGTTGAGCAAGCCCACCGGGCCTTATCACCACGCCCTAAGCCGGGCGACTTTTCCAAGCCCATCATCGCCAGAATTCTTAATTATCGGGACAAGGACCTTGAAGCCCACACCATCAGGATCTTCCCTGACTTCTCAGTGGGGGTGCAACAGGAGAGGCGTCAGTTCCTCGGCGTCAAAAAAATTGCTTGGAGAAGGTAACGTCCCTTATGCAATACTGTTCCCGGCACCACTCAAGATCACCTATATAGAAAAACTGTACTTTTTTACCGTCCCGGACAATGCGGTGAAGTTTATTGGGTAGCAAATACCTCTCCATAATCCAGGAGGGGGCCAGGCTGATAATGACTGACCACAAACTGGCTTAACTTCCTGGTGTCCAATCTGTCTGACAATTCTTGATTCAGAAAATGATGATGGCAATAATGTTTCATTAACTCAACCAACATGGCTCCCTGTTACAAGCGTTCGAGCCTCTAGTCGGCTCCCATCCTGTGGACACTATCTACCTCCTCTCCCAGTACCCGAGGCCGACTACATAGGCCGCCCAATTCTCCCGCTTTGTTATGCTTACTGGTATCAGGTGCCATGCAATCGATATATGTACCGCAGACGCCTGTGCTGACCATAGCACTTGTCGTCTCTTCCTTTGTCTAAAATGTCAACCACACAGCAACAGCAGACCCCACTGCGGTTGCAATGGTTATCTTCATTTGGTTGTTGATGGTTGTTGGCCCCTATTGGGCCGGTAACGAGGTAAACCCACGTTGGGTCCTGTTCACCGACCCCTGTTTCAAGGGGAGTGTTGGTTTATTGGGGTGGGGGGGACGGGAACACTGCCCGGTTGGGGTAGGGGGTGAGGGAGGGGGGTAGACTTGGGTTGGGGGATTATGTTAAAAATGGCAGAGGCAGGCCGGTACACCACATTACACCGGGGTACTTCTGGATTGATAGCACTGACTGCAGTCGCGGGCAACAATGCCAAAGCTGGGATGTGCCCTAGACTTCTGAAATGCCCACTACCATAATGTCCTGGAATGTCCGGAGCCTGAGCAATCACACCAAAGCCCGCAAAATCATGGCCTATGCCCAAAGACACAGTTGCAAGATATTACTCCTACAGGAGACACGCTCCGAGGGCCCCGTGGCAAAGAACATGGCGACATCCTGGGGACCTAACAGACATTACACCTCCTACTCCACTCGGGCCAGGGGTGTTCTAACAATGATCCACAAATCCATCTAATTCGTAATGCACAAGAGTTATAATGACTTGGATGGCCGATATGTTGTATTGCACTGCACAATCATTAACAGAGAATATCTCCTGGTAAACAGATATGGTCCCAACGTGGATACCCCTGACTTCGTGGACAGTGTGGTCTCTATACTTCTGGGATACATGTGAATCCAAATCACCTGTGGGGGAGACATGAACTTCATACTAGACACAAATCTGGACAGAACTGGGTTGGCACCCTGGTCCCTGTCTGGCGAGGCGCGCAGGCTACAGACACATTGCCTAACACTCGACATTCATGACGCCTGGAAACTTCTGCATCCACAGTCACACGAATATACCCATTATACCTCCGTACATGATAGCTCCTCTAGGATTGACTTAATCCTGGTGTCAAGTGAAGTAATGGGGAGGATTGGGGGAGCGCAAATACTGACCCGTTCCCTTTCGGATCGTGCCCCGATCACACTAGCGGTGGAATTGGGAATGCCCGCTCCAAGATTTAACACTTGGCGATTCGAATTTGCTGCACTTCGAGACATTGTGTTTAAGGCTGATATCCTAGTGGACATTGAGTCCTTCTTCGAGCATAACGCCCCCCAGGCCACCACCGTTGGGGTCCGATGGGACGCCTTCAAGGCCTATATCAGAGGAATGTCCATATCCAAGGAGGCCGGGGGGCTGAAGACCATTAGGGCTGACCTTAGCTGCTCTGAGTCCAGATTGCGCGAACTGTACAACATCGACTGAACTTGCCACCCTCGCCTTCATTACCAAGGAACTCCAGTTATTTAACCTGCACGCTACCAGGGAAGTTCAATACTTCAGCCGCCCACTAACGGCGTGGAAGTATGGGGAGGGCGAGAGACCTGCCAGAACACTGGCTACCCTGACAATGGGGGAATGGGGACAGGCCCAGATCGCCTGCATCAAAGATGAACAAGGCACCACACAATGGTCAGACCAGCAGATACTTGACATCTTCACCAAGTTCTACACAAACCTCTACTCCCAGCCCCCCGAGCACAGCAAACAGCATATGAGGGATCTCCTTGTTCGTATAGCCACAACATTTGTCTCTCCGGCAACTAGGGACCAACGAGATGCCCCGCTCCGACTCGACGAGATAGTTACTGGCACCTCAGATCTCCCCAAGGGCAAGGCTCCTGGTCCTGATGGACTCATGGCCGAATTATATCAGGAACACATAGCCATACTGGCCCCCAAGTTATTGGAGGTTTGGGAATAGTCGCTCCGCGTATCTGCCCTCCCCCAACCTTGCGCGAAGCCATAATAATGGTGTTACTTAAACCCGTCAAGCCCAAGGAGGAATGCAGTTCTTATAGGCCCCTCTCACTTATGAACCTAGACACAAAGATCTTTGCTAAAGTAATAGCGAACCGCTTCCTTCCAGTGATGACGTACACGGTTCACGAGGATCACGGGAGATCCACCTCCCACAGAATCAAGCGGCTACTCAACATTATGTCTCGGATAGACCAGGGCTCGAATGCGGTTGCGGTCACATTAGACGCTCAAAAGGCATTTGACATGGTATCCTGGAAATACATGTGGGTGGTGCTGGAAACAATGGCCATTGGCCCCAACATGATTAATTACATCAAATTACTATACAACTCCCCAATGGCCAGGGTTCGAATCAACTCCCTAACGTTGACTCTGATCCCGCTCTCCAGAGGAACCCGCCATGGCTGCCCATTCTCCCCTATCCTTTTCGCCCTAGCAATAGAACCCATGGCAGACCACATTAGAACATGGCACTCCCACTGGGGGATTCGATTAAAAGACACTCCTGAGATCATATCCCTCTATGCAGATGATGTATATTGTATGTAAGGGATCCCTCCGCCCACCTAGATCCAATATTACGGGATATCACATGTATTGGCACCCACTCGAGATTCACAATTAACTATACCAAATCTGAGATCTTCCCACTCACCAGTTCCACCCAACAACTGACCACTGAATATCCACTTCGCTGGTCTCACACTGGGATTAAATACCTGGGGGTTCATGTATCCCTCACCAAAGACACTCTGCTTGCCGACAACTACATGGCAGTGACACAGCTTGCTGAAACGAAAATGGCTTGCTGGCGGTCTCTTCCATTGTCACTCGCTGGGAAGCTTTCACTCATCAAGATGGTGCTACTCCCTAAGTTCTTATACACATTCTCCAACATACCCATTTGGCAAGGGGGGACATACTTTGCGAAACTACATAAAATGTGCACGCAGTTTTTGTGGCATTCCGGCGCGCTACGCAGGAAATGGTCAGCCATGACCCTCCCGTATGAGAGAGGGGGATTTTCCACCCCTGATCTGACACTATATTGGTTGGTGGCACAGACCCAGTACACCTCCCACTAGTATCCTGGCACCCCCCCCCCGCCCGCATCTCAAGCTGGAAACCCTTGCAGCAGCCAGTGTTAATGTAATGACACTAATTTTGCACCGACAATACATACCAGACTCATCCATAGACCCAGTCGGCACCACCGTACATGCATGGGGCCGTTTCTTTGGGTTGACAGCAGATCAGTACCCTTATTACAAGTGTCTCCCTGTGTGAGGGTTCCACGGGTTAGAGCCCACGCATGACGTAGCCCTCTCACAACACTAGAGTACTCTGGGTTATCAAGCTCTAACAGACTTCTACCCTGATGGGTAGTTTATAAACCCACAGACATGGAAGCCGAGCCACTCCGGGTCGGCCCTAGAACTCCTGCAATACTACAGACTTTGTGCTGCCTTCCGCGCCGCATGGCCCGACTTCCCCGACGAGCCCCTCGACTCACCAGGGATTGCATACATCGCTAATTCGGGAGGTGCCCGCGGCATTGTCTCCGCATTGTATAGGTTATTACTGGCAAACGCCCCAGCTCAACCCTCTAGGGCGCGGGACGAATGGGCAGAAGAGCCTTGAAGTTTCTGACCACCTATGGGGGGGGAAATGTGCTCACACACCTAATAGAGTCTGCCTCAACTTCTGTTACCGCGGCATGCAATTCAAGCTGCTAAATAGGCTGTATTACACCCCTCTCAGGATCTCCAAATTTGCTCATACTGGCTACACGCCTGCCACCGCTGCAAGGTGGAGAATGTAGACCATTTACATATGTTCTGGACATGCCATAAACTGGGAGAATTTTGGGAGAGAATACTAACGACATTGTTGGAGATCATTGAAAGTGTTATTGACACGGACCCTCCGGGAGTGCTGTTTGGGGTGTGGAAAGCCAAGAATATTAAGGGCATGGCTAAATTTCTCAATATAAGTTGTATGGTGGCCGAGAAATGCATACTTCGAAACTGGAAAAATCCCCCCCCCACATTCCAGAAATGGTTGAACTTGCTTACCTGGTCTCGGAACTGCGAGGAGGAATACCTTGATATGCTTCCCACTCGCTCACTTCCCAAGAACATTTGGACTGCATTCAACAGTTACCTTAACATCCAGGAGGGGAGCTCATCTGAGAGTGGCTCGTCTGTAGGGCTATTGGGTGGTATTTCTGTGTAGCGGTGCATTATGATTTTCCCTCTGGCTGGCTCTGCGCCTGGTAGAATGATCTCTTTAAGGTTACTGTGTCATTATATGTGCATATCGAAAGTAAATGAGCATCCTCATGTGTGTGTTTGTTGTATGCCTCTGTCAACAAAAATAAAATATTTAAAAAAAAATTATAATAATGTTTCAGAGATATAGTATAGATAGTATAGTAGACAAATTAGCACTCTGGTTATGAAATTTGTGAACAGTCAGGTTTCTGTTTCCAAAAACATTTAAAACACATGCAATCATTTTTCATGACAGAGCATCCATTCACTGTGGACATTTAACAACTTGGGTGTGTTCAGAAGTAGATTGGCTTGTCTGCAATAGCCACACACCAAGCTAGAAAGTCAAAGGCTTTAATGAATGCTTAATGTTATTAGAACCTATTTTTTAAAATATGTTGTATATTCTTTGTGAATAGACATGCAAAATGAATGTTTAAAGCAGAAAATACGTAATAGGTATTTTCTGTAAACTAATATATATATATATATATATATATATATATATATATATATATATATATATATATATATATATATATATATACGAGATTGTAATAGATTGTAAAGATTACAAGTATTTTAAAGAAAATTAAAAGGAAATCAACCTAGTTTAAGTACTAGTTGGTGGATTCTCTGTGGTACCTCTATTTCAAGTGTGGTAGTTTCTACAAATGTCTGGGAACGTGCTCTGTGGTTACATTCAGGACTTTTTCCAAAATAAAATATGAAAAAAGAAGATATCAATTAATTGTTGCACAATAGATTAAACAAAATTGTTATTAACTTCGTATGTGTGCAGGTGGCCCAAAAAAGAAGCAGTTTTGAAAGGAAGTATTTTAATGGAAATGTAGAAGAAATTTGAATATTTGAAAGTAAACTTCTAGGTAATAGAAAAAAGGAATGCCACAATCCATGTTGGGCCCCTAGTGTTATAGGGACACGTATCTGAAATTTGTTTCTAGGTCTTTCTTCGAATGGTAGAATGGTAGTTATGATTAATTGCAAACATTTCCATTTTAGATTACCCTTTGACCTACCCCACTTGTAGACCTCTGCATGGTTTAAACATCAGTTTGTGGTATCAATGAGGTACTTCAAAATGTGCTTTACCATTTGGTCAACAACTTCGGGAGGGTATTAGGCAGTTAACTTTGAAGTCGTTGAGCTAAGTAAATATGTGCTTGATTTGAAAGGTATTTTTATGTAAGAGACAAAACCTTATGAGATATCCAGTGACAGACTGGGGGTATCCAGTGACAGACTGGAAGCCAGTGCAAGGATTTCCTTGCCTGTGTCATGTGTTCTGTCATTGCCAGTCCACATACACCTCTGATGGCTTCATTTTGCGCAGTTTGTAGAGTTTTGATATTACTTTTTCTTGTACCCACCAGTATACTGTTACAATAGTCAATTCTGGAGTTTACCAGAGCTGTAGCCAACTTGGAGATATTGGGGGTAGACAGGTAGGGTTTAATCTGCCTAATAAGTTTAACGGTAAATTCACAAGAAGATTTAACATGGAGAGCGTGCTGCTTCATTGTCAAACCTGAATCTAAATAGACTCCCAGCGTCTTAACACAAGGGCTGACCTGAATATTGCAGTCACTGATCTTAAATAGCTCACACTCAAGTGCTAATCTCTTAAAGTGTTGGCTAGAGCCCACTAGCATGAGTTCCGTGTTTCCACCATTAAGAGCTAGTGAGTTTAATGCCATCCATATTTGAATCAATGAATATATCTGGTTGATTTCCATTACATCTGTCTCATAGTCCCCATTAAGGGCCAAAAATATATGGATGTTGTCAGCGTAGTTGGTATAACCCACGCTGGCGGCATCCAGAAGATCCAAAAGCGGGCGCATATAGATATTAAACAAAATGGGAGATAGACAGACTCCCTGAGGCACCCAACAAGTCAGCCATTCGGGGAGTGGATTGAATTCATGAATCTTTACTCTTGTCTGACTAGCGCCCAAAAAAGAGGCCAACCAAGGGACTGCTAGATTAGAGCAATTACCCAATGTTCTCAATCTCTCTAGCAGCAGGCCATGATCTATGAGGTCAACTGAGAGATCCAGCAACATTAGCAGCACAGCCTGACCCCTATCAGCTATATCTGCAAGATTAGCTCGTAGGTCTAGCATAGCTGTCTCTGTGCCATGTTTTGCCCGAAATCCTGATTGGCGGGGGCTTAATAGTCTGTGATTGTCCATATGCTTCTGCAATTGTTGATATGCTATTCTATTCAAGACCCTCAGAAGAAATTGAACTTTTGAAATGAGGTGATAATTACTCACCACTATAGGATCTAATGAGTCTTTTTTGAGAATAGGTGATATCCATAACTCCTTGAGATTGGGAGGAACATTAGCTGTAAGAAAGGAGGTATTTACAATTTCCGTAAGAGAGAGTGCCAAGTACTCTATTGAGTCCTTAATTATACTTGCGGGCTGTATCATTTGGACATGCTGTTGGTTTTAGCCTTTTAATCGCTCTTGTTGTATCACTATCATCTATTTGATCAAAGCAGAATTCCAGAGCTCTGTGAAAGGGTGTCAGCTGAACATGGTTGGTAATCACACAATTAGTTAAGCTATCAAGCTTATGGAGTTTTAGTTTGGTCGAGAAACCTTATTGGATTTCAGTGCACCAATCGTTGCTTATATTAATATTGAAAGGGGCACGTTTCGTTCCCTCAAGCTCCTTTAGGATAGCAAATAGTTCCTTCTGACTAGATTTAGCATTATATAGTCTATTGTCAAAGCTAGTACGCTTAGCATCCAGTGTAGCTTGTTTATGTTCGGATGCTGCTATCCGACATAGTGACAAAGTATTCTCACATGGCTTTGCTCTCCATATACGTTCTGCATGTCTTTTTGTTCTTCTGAACTTCAAAATGTCCTCTGAGAACTAAGTCTTACCACATGTTTCCATTTTCATCTTTTCTACGGTCAAAGGTGTTAATTTTTCAATAGCCATCTTAGTACTATCTTGAAATCGTTCAATCAACAATGAACTTTCAGTGGATGATGTTAAATTAGCAAGAGCAGGAAGAACCAAATTACCAAATGCCTCTGCTGAGACTTTATGTAAGTTCCTGACTTGTGTCAGAAATCTAGGCCCACTGTTAACCTTCTTCAATTTTTCTGGCAAGGTGAGATCAAAAGAGATCAAGAAATTATCTTTCCATGAACATGGGCAAACCAATAAGCGGTCAGTACTTAAATTAACGGGGAGTACCCAATCTAAAGTATGGCCTTCTCTATGCGTGGGTTGTTTTATATTTTGTTGAGATAGGCCCAAGGCTTATAAGGCTGCCATAATGAAAATAGCCTCCTGGTCTTTATTAGCATATGCCCACAGGTTAAAATCTCCAAGTATGAGAACATAACTCCCTTTCTTCATAAGATCACCTAATACAGTTAGAAGCTGTTCTTCAAAGAGGGGAGTATCATACAGTGGATGATAGATGTTCAGGATAGACACAGTTGTATTAAGGTCTATTTATAATGTAACCATAACATCACTTTAACCAAGTTATTTCTGTCAATTTAATTGATTTTTTAAAGTGAAAATGTTTCATGGTGTTACATCACTGTATATAAGTTATTGATGATTCCTCTTTTCACATATATGAAGGAACTATAAAGATCCTTTAAGAATTTTTTTTTGCAACACATGCATATGTCTGTTGTTATCAGCAGTGCATGCTGGGGATGGAAATCATTGTTCAATTGCCTATGGCATAAGGCTCCACCATGACCCCAGCTGAACCAAACCACCCCTATTATTCACTGCACCTACCCTGAATCCTAGTCCAGTGTCCACTATACCATAATAATGTAGCCAATGGCCAGTGACCATGGCTTGCAACCATGGCCAGTCTCCAAAACCATGTGGAATAGGCTTCGGCCATCCCGCATTCCCCAATAAGCAAATCAGAGTACACATTTGTGTTTGCTGAGGGCCAGGCCCACTACCCAGACACTAAATGTATATGACTAGTTTTTCTACACATTCTTACACTTTGGAAAAACATGCCTACAGGTCCTTACTAATGCTCATCACACACAAGTTTGTTGTAATCTAGTCCACTACTTCAGGCTGTAACCGCAATCAGAATATGTTTTTCCATTCAAACCTACCGCTTCAGCCATGCTGCATGCGCAACATGCAAATTACAGCACACATTTCTCCTTGCTGACGGCCAGGCCCATTGCCCAGACACCAAAGTTATTTCACTGTATTGTGTACTTCATAACAATACTTTTAAAAAAAACACAGGACATTTTGGCAAAACCATACTTTCCAGTTTTTGATGACCTTCCTTGTGCATATTTGCTGCAATCCCATACAGCACTTTAACCTGTACCCACAAGCACATTTTCTTCACCTTTCAAACCTAAACCAATTTCGAAAAACTAGCCAGTCCCTCGTGGTCATGGCCAGTAGCCAGATTGTCCGGGTCATGACATTACAGTGCCGATGCATCCGTCCTCCCCATTCCCATCGAGTCCAATGGGACTCGATGGGAATGGGTATTTACCGGCATGGCTACCGCCAGAGTCATAATGAGGCCCATAGTTTAATTAGTTTGACAAGTGTAATGTTGTGTTTTTTTAAATGTTTTACTGCAGTGTTCCTGGACAACAGGCACTGTCCGCGAATCCAACGTGGTGGGTGTTTCCAATAATCTGATGCACCTCACGTGTTTCTACGTCCAATTATCGGGTGCGTCCGATGTCGGCGGACCTCACATCGCCCTTTGGACCAATCAGAGGCCCGTCCGCAGAGCAAACAGGGAAGTGAGTCCGTGGACCAAATCCAGTTATCGCTCATTTTGTTTTACCTACTTTTTGTCTGTTTAAAAAAAACTACTGGTCGGATTTAAACCACATTTACAAAAATATGCTTTCGGGATCAAGCCTCCATCCCCAGAACAAAACCTCACCAAAGTTTGCAGAATATGAATATGGCCCCCTCGGATTGATTCTGCAAAGTTTGTTGAGGTTTAGTCCAGAGGCGGCAAAGTTATAGGGGGGGGGTTCCCAAAATGTGTGGTTTTCCTCATAAACGCAATGGAAAAATATTTTTGCTAACACCTAACTTCCAAACCGCTGGATGGATTTTCACCAACTTTGCACTAGGAGTGGTGGCTTGGTCCCAAAAACATGCTTTTATAGATTTGATGTAAATCTGTCCAGTAGTTTTTTTGAAAACGGCCAAAAAGTAGGTAAAGAAAATTTGTGATATCTGGATTTTGTCCGCGGATTGACTTCCCTATTCGCTCCGGAGACAGGCCTCTGGGCCAATCAGGGGGTGACATGATGTCCGCGGACATCATACACACCCGCTGATTGGATGGTGGAAAGCGTGAAGTGCGTCCTATCTTTTTGAAACGGTCGGCATGTTGGATCCGCGGACAAATAACTGTGTCCACTGACAGTGCGGTGGGGAAAAAGTCTGGAAAACACATTTGGGGTTATTTGGTGGTCGAAAGAGGGGCTGGAAAGGGTGGAGGGGTGGAATAAAGATGATATGGAGCTGTTTCCCTAGGTAAACAAAGGTGGGCGTGGGTACCACCCCCTCCGCGGACACTGCAGTAGTGCACGGACAGCGCCATTAACGAACAGCTTGGAAAACACATTTGGGGTTATTTGATGGGTGATAGAGGGCATAGAAAGGATAGGGGAATGGAATAAAGATGATATGGAGCTGTTTTTATAGGTGGACAAAGCGTTTGCAGAGATGCCACTGAGTTTACAGTCAATTCTGATGTCCACGGACATCATTCCAATTGCAGGGCGTTCAGGGCAACATGTGTTGTTTGAAGGTTTATTGTACATACCTTTTGTAATGGGTAATGTAGTGGGAGTATAAAGTGTTTGTAATATGGTGGAATTATATAATTGAACTCTATATGGTATTTATGATTGTGGTACAATTGAGGATATTGCTTATGGAATATGTATTTGTTTATACTTGCGATGGTTACTTAGTTGCATACAGCAATGAAACTGGAATCTCTGGTTCGTTTTCTGTGGATAAAAACCTAGTATAATTTGTTAAGCAGGATAGTTTAAGAGCTTTAATTGCATACACTTTTACATATACAATTAATTTTTGTGACCCTCATAAACAGTACATACTATGTACTATGTTTGTTACAACATTAGTATATGATACACAGTTGTTGTATTGCCATTAAATAATCATTGGGTCATTGGGAAAAAAAAATCCATATAGGATTTAAAAAAAACGTATTACAATTATGTGAGCGTAAGTGTGATAGTATGTTTGTTTGAAGTGTGTTGTCATTAAGGGAATGTTCAAAGTAGTTAGATACCTGTTGGCTTATTCTAACTACATTAGCCTTTAGAAGACGTTTTGTAGTAACAAGAATTGTGATGGCGTGTTTGAAGTGTATTGCAATGAAGGGTATTTTTGAAGTAGTTAGATACCTGTTGGCATATTTTAACTAGATTGACTACTATTGTAGTATTATGGATTTAGTTAGATACCTGTTGGTGTATTCTAACTGTTCATTGTGCTACAGTTTAGTGGGTACATTTGTGTTGAAGGAATATTAAGTAGGCATTTGTTAGGTTTGCTGGTAATCTATGTTTTGGAGTAACAGAGGTGCTGTAACATTCAAACCAACCACTTATTATTTTGACATATGCAGTATAGTGCCCTATAGTGGCTGTGGCACCAGTGTAGTATATTATTTCTACTGTTGTGAAGGTTTTCTTGTCAAGAGATACTTGGCCGTGTGTAAAGCTAGTGAGTTTACAGTTATTATATGACATGATATGATGCAGCATTTATAACGCGCCTGTACACAAGTGTTTCTAGGCGCAACAAGACAATGAGGGGGAAACAAACGGAGGACAAAATAACGATCTTACTAGACATTGTGTCATTCAAACCATGCAATTGTGGGGAAGAGGGAAGAAGAGAAGTGCCAGGTTGGAAGGGTAAGTGCAGTTAACTCACAAGTGCAGCCAGCGAGTGGCTAATAAGTGCAGAGAGAAGGGACTGTAGGGTTGCAGATACATACCCATAAGTGCTGGGTAGCCCAGAGGCAGTGCAAGGGCAATTGGAAATGCAGGAACTTGGGCCTGAGTTCAGAGGGTGACCAGTAGCAGTCAGGTGCATCAGCAGGGGAGGTGAAGAGAGAAAGCGGAAACGAAAAGGAAGGTCTTGAGTTGCTTCTGGAACCGGAGGTGGTTCTGCTCATGTTTGAGAGAGGAAGAGATACTGTTCCAGAGGAAGGCCCCAGCCAAGGAAATTGGTCTGCTCCCAACTCTCTGCTTGGAGAAATGTCTGACCCTCAGAGAGTTGGAGGTGGATGAGCAGAGAGTTAGAGAAGGAAGATGTTTTGGAAGAGAACGTAATAGGTTTAGTGGTCCCAGGCTCCAGAAAGCCTTGTGGATGATTCAGAGGGTCATGAAGTTGATCATTGCAGCCACGGGGAGCCAGTGAAGAGGTTTCAGAGCTGGAGAGATCTGATCCCTGGGCTTGAGACCAAGGACAGGTCTTGCAGTCCTATTCTGGATACGTTGTAAAAGTCAAAGAGTAGAGGCAGGAAGATTTAGAAAGAGTCTGTTACAATAATAATAATAATAATCATCATTTAGCATTTATATAGCGCTACGAACCCTCAGGCATCTGAGCGCTGCTTATTATTACCCGCAGTGTGTGGTGCTCATTTATCAACCTTGGAAGGATGAAAGGCTGAGTTTGGCCCTGCCGGGATTCAAACCTGCATCAGCAGGCTCTGCACAGATGTCAAAGAGAGCACTCGCTGTGCTATTGGACCGGCTCTGAGAGGACCAGAGCTCTAGAGACAATGAGCTTTTGGGGGAAAGTGAGAAAAAGGAATCATACCTCTGAGGAGATGCAGCTGATAGTTTGACTTCTTAGAGACATGAGGAGAGAAGGGGAGAGTGGAGTCGAAGATAACACCAAAGTTCCTAGCCTCACAGAAAGGAGCAGGAAGAGGGCAGAGTGGGTGGCCAGAGAGAGAGAGGAAAGGAGGCAGCGGGTGTCCCAATGTGGAGGATCTCAGTCTTGCTGTCATTAAGGCAGAGATCATTGGCGGCACAAAATTCCTGAATTGAAGCCAGACAATCTGGTATGACAGAAGAAGCAGAGGTGACTGAGGGGAGGCTCATAGAGAGCTGAGTGTCATCTGCATAACATTGAAGCAGAAAGTAGGTAGTGGTTGAAGAGCCAGGGATAGAGGTTAGACCCTTGGGGAACACCACAAGTAAAAAGAGTGCTAGAAGAGAGGAAAGACCCCAGTTGGACCTGAGAAGTTTGGTCGGTGAGAAAGGAGGTCAACCAGGCCAGGGCATGATCAGCAATACCAAGGTTGTTGCGGAGACGATTGAGCAGGATGGCATGGTTGACCATCTCAAAAGCAGAGGATAGATCGAGGAGAACGAGGACAGAAGAGAAATTAGAGTCAAGATTGGAGAGCAAGTCTTCACAGGTGTTCAGGAGAGCAGTTTCCATACTTCTGGCAGCTCTGAAGCCAGACTGGTGGTCATGGAGGCAACCAACAGATTCAGTATGTATATTAAGCTGGGAGATGGTCAGCTTTTCCAGGAGTTTGCCCAGGAAAGGAGTGATGGAGATTGGGCGATAGTTTGCCGCAGAGGAATGATCAGCCGAGGGCTCCTTTAGAAGGGGGTACACAAGAGAGTGCTTAAGGGTAGGGGAAAGTTCCAGTGGCAAAGCAGTGATTGCAGAAATCGGCTAAGGCTGGTGCAAGGGTGTTGATGTGGTCCTTGATTGTTCTGGATGAACAGGGGAGAACCTGCTTTGGCAAGACTTTCATAGATCAGACTTGTCTGGAAACATCATCAGGGGTGAACAGGGGAAAGGAAGAGAAAGGAGGAGGAGAGACGCCTCAGACAGGCCAGGACTGATAGAGGAGGAGGAAGAGGAAATTTATGAAGAGAGGGTGGACAGGATGTCCTGAGTTTTAGTAGTGAAATGAGAGGCCAAGGGTGTCCAGAGGGCCTGGGAGGGAACAATGGCCGGCTCCTTGCACATTTTGAAACGTTTGGCTGAGTTGTTAGATGCCGCAGAGATGGCTTGGATATAGGCTCTCTTCTTAGAGAGGACAGAGAGTCTGTACTGCCCTGGACCAAGATGGTGCCATTTAAGTAGACATTAATGATGGTCTTAGAGGAGTGGAAGAGGGCCAGGAGGGCCTCCCACTGGGTGCTACCATTAATGGGAGAAGAGGAAAAAGGAGAGAGAACAGAGACCATATAGGAGGTCCATAGGCCTGGAGAGGGAACGACAAAGAGTATGTCGTTAAGGGTCTGTCTGGAGGAAGCACTGGTATAGGTATCAGCGATAGGGTGGCTCGGGTTGGAGACCAGGATGTCTCTTTTGAATTTCTTCCTGCCATACCTAGTGAGAGGGATAGGATAGTCGATAGAAAATCAGTTAGAAATGATAGGTGAGACAGAGAGCACCATAGGGACTGTGGGGAGGAAATAGGGGGGGGTAGGGAGAGGGGTGCCCAGGCAGGGGAGGGAATATGGGAGGTCACGCAGGGGGGGGCTGACAGGAGGGAGGCACAGGGGGACACAAAAGGGAGGGGGGCACAACAAACAACAAGAACAACGGACCTCAAAATCAGATGCAGTACAGAACCATCAGAAAGAAAAGAGCCCAACAGGGAACCTATAATTAGAGAATACAGATGTAGTACAGAACCAGGCAAAGCACAAAGCACAACAGAGAACCTAGAATTAAAGAAAGCAGATGCAATACAGGACCAAAAGCAAAACACAAAGGTCATCAGGGAACCTAGAAGTGAAGAATGCAGGCAATTGCAATGTGATGCCACAAACCGAGGATAGAAACACAATATCAAGAACTGTAGAGAGCAAACACAAAGTCAATACAGTCAACAACGCACAGAACACAACAGGAAACTAGAAGAAGAATGCAGGCAATGCAAAGGAATGCCAGAAAAACAGTGTAGCACGAGACAGTGTCAGAATAGTACACAATACATCGAAGAGGGAACAGCAGAGATGCAAAAGGAAGGAAGTGAAATGCAGGAAGGGTGACGGAACAGGATGCAGGGACCTATGATGCGAGGGAGCGCACGTGGCTAAAGAAGCAAGGGATCGCACGTGGCCAAGTTGTGTACAGTAGATTGTGGGCTAAGTATTTGACCACAGTACAATTCAACACACACAGATGTGACTTTCCCAAAAGGCACAGAAAGGCTATGTTTTCGACCACAGCATAATACAACACACCCAGATTTGACTTTCCTAGAAAGGGAAAAAGGCTATGTTTCCGAGCTATTTTTAGTATCATCTACATTGTACCTTGGAAGCATTAGTATGACATATTGGCTATGTGAGTTCATTTGTATGCTGGAATGATTGTCTGAATTGCAAAAAGGGCAAAATATGCAATGATTTGCGTTCTGCAGTAGCTGGTGAAATGGAATGGATTCACAATTTGGTGTGGATACATATACAAATCGTTCAGTAGGGATGTGCTCTTGTGAAAAATGGTTGCAGAGAGTGCATGTATGTTTCCATGTGTATGAAATCTGGAAGATTTCATTTATAGGGATGTTTTTGGTTTTCAGTACTTGTAGTAAGTACATTAGGAATGCTTGAGGATCTTCTTGTGTGTTTATGGTACATTTTACCATTTCTGCACAGCAGTCCAATTCTTGCCTTATACCTAAGACACTGTAAGTGTTGTCAGGATTATTTGTGACATTACTATGAATGACGAGCATTTGCAAATACAACTAGTCCAAGCCGTTTAAATAAGTGTTTTGAACAATTGGTGGCAAATGGAAGAGAAGATTGATTGTTACATTTGCAAAGCAATTTACTCGAGTTCTGTTGATGAATTTAAATGGAGCAGAAAGTTGTGCCTCTGCATCCTTTGATGGACCTGCAGTTGTTTTTTGAGAAGAGATATGTGTCTCTGTATCTTCTGATGGACGTGCAGTTGAGTTTGTACAGGGTACATATCTAAATGGGGGTGTACAGTGCATGTAGCCTGTTGTATTCTAGGATGCAAGGAATGTAAGTGTTGACTTTGTTTGCATCAAAGTTAACTGGGAATAGACCATTGAGTGAACGGTGGCGTGAAAGTGCTATCTAACTCATACCTTCTTTAAAGACTGTGCTGCCAATGTCAATCAATGCGTGATCTAGGGTTAGACGTTGCAATTTGTGAATAGTGACAGCATATGCAAGAGACAGAGAGAATTGTTCTCTGCGCACAACCCATGTCTTTGAAAAGAAAGAAACGTGTTATTGTGCAGGCAATTCTTTTTACTTCTGTAGGTTTGTCAAAGTGGATGCTGACAAACTGAATGTGGTTGTCATATGGATATGTTTGGAAACCAACAGCTGTACCAATTGCTGCATTGACTAAACCTTGTCCTATGTCAAGAATACATTTTAGAATTACTAGCTGTGTTGGAGATACTTCGTTCTAAGCTATTTAGTTGTGCTCTTGCTTGTTGACACATTGGGAGTGTCATACCGTGCACGTCTATTATGTCTGTGGAGCTGATATGCAGCATCGGTTGCATTTCCTTTTTTAACATTATCTCCTTCAATTGACTACAGCTTGCAAATGTTGGCATTAAGGACATGGATTTTATATTTAGCTTAGTTAATTGTTGCATGACATCAGGAGCAGATGTATTTCACCCATATAGCTCATGGATTAGTCTACTATTTAGGATGGATTTTGCATCTTTCCTAAGCAGACCAGTTCTAATGCTTTTTAAATGTTAGCATAGGTGAGGTCTGCAGACTGATGCATGTTTTGAGTTAGTTCTCTGTACTGAAAATGTTGCCAGAGGTTTACAATTCCATTGCTGCCAAGTATTTTGCAGCATTGTTTGTGTTCTAATGTTTTGAAAATAGGTTGACCTTTTACTGGTGTTAACTGTAGGAGGTTTCCAAAAACAAAAACTTGCTTTCCTCCAAACAGTTCTTCGTAGTCAGTTTTTAGGACTTCTTGCTTTCCGAGGTGAATTAAAGCCAACATAATGTTGGAAACCATGCTTACTTCATCGATTAGGAGCACTTTCATTTTTTTCAGAATTCTGCTTACTTCAGTACCAGCTTCTGCTCACAATTTGTAGTATTCTCATTTGTTTTGGTGTTCTTCTGGAAAGAACAGTAGTCGGTGTAAAGTTACACCTCCTATATTATAGGCAGCTAAATCTGTGGGGACTGCTACAACAGCCGAAAGGTTGTTGTTTGATAAGTTTTGTAGGAATGTTCTCATTATTTTAATTAAGAATGTATTAGCACACCAAAAAGCTCTATCAACCCTACCAGCCTGTCCAGCTGCACCCCTAACCTGTAACACCTCCAACGAGGTACCTAAATTTGAGTTCTCTGGCATGAGCGAAGCGTAAGTCACTGCCCTCATAAAATCTATCAAACCCTCCAATTGAAAGGGTGATGCATGCCCGGCCTACATCATCAAGGACTTTGCACCAGCCCTGGCCCCCTTCATCACTGCCTTCATCAATTCATCCTTCCAATCGTCACATGTGCCAACATCCCTAAAAGAAGCTTGGGTCCGACCACTCCACAAAAAAAATGACTCTTGACCCGTTGATACCAGGGAATTACAGACTCATTACTACGGTCCCCTTCTTGCTAAAGATTTTGGACAAAGCAGCTTACCTTCAGGTTCAGAAATGTATTGAGGATAACCACCTTCTAAGACTACGCCAATCCGGTTTTCATCCTCGTCATGGCACCGAAACGACACTACTTGACCTAAAAAATCAAATAGATGACCTAAGAGACGCAGGCAAACCTGCACTCCTACTGCTCCTAGACCTCTCTGCGACGTTTGACCTGGTAGAGCATAAAACACTATGCCACCATCTCTCCGCTTCAGCCAACTTCTCTCCCAAGGCATGTGAATGGATAACTTTGTTCCTTCAGGAGAGAGTAATGAACGTCTTTTCTGACTCAGCGAATGCAACCCCCAGTCCTATCAAATGTGGGGTCGCACAGGGTTCCTGCATAGCCCCTACTTTGTACAACCTATTCACGAGACCTCTGTTCAGATTCCTAGATGATCTGGGCATCTCATATACAAATTGGATTTATTTGCAAAGTAGCCTGACACGTATTTCGAGTCTAAACCGACTCTTCATCCGAGGCTGTAAATGGGAGATGGGACCTATGACAAATTGAATGAAAGACAGTGCCAGAAAACTCTCTCACGGCTTCGCAATTGCGGTACTTTCAGCACAGCAGGAAAAAGTGAGCCCGGGCTGCTTCCTTTCACATCACTTTGGCTTTTCCTGCTATGCTAAAATTACTGCAATTGCGAAGCCGTGAGAGAGTTTTCTGGCACTGTCCTTCATTCAATTTATCTTAGGCCCCATCTCCCATTTACAGCCTCGGATGAAGAGTCGGTTTAGACTCGAAACACGTGTCAGGCTACTTTGCAAATAAATCCATCGGACTTATAACCACATCTCTCTTCAATTACTTGCAACACATGCCTATATTGCACTCTTGGGCGCAGTGCGACTGAGAATTGCCCGTGCTCTAACTGATACGAACACCCTCAACTTCATCTACTCCACCATTCAATCCTGGATGGCCAACAATTGCCTCTGTCTAAACGGTGAAAAAACTGAACTTCTGTTAGTCGGGTCTCCATCCACACTGGGCAAACTTGACAAGAAGTACCACTCGTTCTTCGTTGACAATATCCCTATCACATTTTCTCAAATGATCAAGACTCTAGGCATGTACCTTGAAACTAGCCTTACCATTGAAAGGAAGCGCCCCCAATTCAGCACGATCCTCCCCGCAATGAGAGACAATAAGGGACTCTCCCGTAGTGGGAATAAGGCCAAGACAGAGTGCGGGTGAGCGTAAGTGGGAGTTTATCCAAAAATAAGGCATGCAAAGAACTCTGCAACCTACGAGAGCGCTCTGCCTGACAATAGCAAAGACAGGCGTATTTCTAATACAAAAAACGTCATCAACACCTAAACACTATAGGGGGCACAAGTTAATTGGGATTGGGTGGCGTCGACTAACTATAGGTGTTGCTGCAGCGGGGTTGGTCTTGGCGTGACGACGTCACTGGTCAGCCTCGTGGGTTGGGTTGGGCCTGGCAGGCCGGCTTGAGGTCATCCGCGCGGTGTTGATGTGCTGGGGCAGCCTGTGACAATGACGAATACCTTTCCTGTCTCATTTGCCCTAGGCCATGCACACTGTAGTTATTCAGAAAACGACATTTAAGGTCATTAATAAATCGCTTCAGCAGCTTATCTTATAAAATAAACGCAACACATGAGGAATGCACCTCGTGAGAGGTCTGGTGGTTGTCGGTTGGGGTGAGATTTACCTGTGTCCTATTGACCGGTATTTTAGGTCGCGGGACGGGGCTCTGGGGCCTGGGCCGAATGATACATGTCTGTCTGCTGCGTTAGAAGTTATTATATAGATGGGTCTCTGTGTCTTGTCCCAATGATGGGGATCGTCCTTGCGCGGGGTCAGGATTCTTGGGGGGTTCGTGGGATTTATGAGAGGGTGCTGGTAGATCAGTGGGTTCAACCGTGGGTTTATTACCGTGCTGTAAATAACACAGGTGGCGGGCTGTGGCCTTGGTTGCGGCGCCGGGGCCTCTGACTCTCTGAAGTAACGCCAGCTTGGTTGGGGGAGGTGAGGGAGCGCGGCACAAGTCTTAGCTTTTTTATCTGGCAGGCTTGGTGGGGTGGGAGAGGGAATGGCCTTGCATATATCCACAAAGGTATTTTCCTCGTGCGTTGCTGATCAGTGAATGCAGAAGTTTTATACTGTTCTGCCTTATTTTGACGTTATTTAGACACACATATATATTTCAATTTCGTTACACATTTCTTTAATACAGTCGGTTCCGGTACCTTTTCATTACCTAACATTATATTCACTACATTGTGTGCGTATTGTATGTACATTAGACGTTATACGAGGGATATCTAGGTTATGGCCTACAGAGATTGATGCTCGCCGCTTTGGGTGATTCAGAAAACATATATGAGTTCAAGTTTCTACATACTATTGAAAAACACTTTTACAGATAGAGGTTACACGTTTGGTCAACATCTTTCTCCGTGGTTATAGCAGCATTAGTCCAGACCTGGAGGGATATCATATAACGTTACATTTTTCTAGTTTATTCACATTTTAAACAGAGGTAGTTCATTAATACCAATACTTGAATTGTTTTCTACCTTCTTCAGATAGTGATGCTTCAGCTTTTTCCCCGTTACCCCGGCCTTGCGGTCTGGGTCATACGGGGTGCAATATTACATTGTGACTGATAGAATGTTGCCGTGTTGGCATCTCGGGTTTAGCTCATCTCCGACTTTCTCATGGGAACGCGCTCGCAGCGGATCTGCCAGGGCTGCTGAGGCGGCAGAGATGCATGAAAGGCCCTCCAAAGGTGGGGGCCTCGTTACAGTGTGCTGAACTCACACCATGTTTGCTAGGCAAGATGGCGTCTAGGCCTAACTAATTTTTGGTAAATGCAAGGAAAGGATACGTGTGGGCAATGTCGTCGGCGGGTGAATCCTCCTCCACCTGGGCCCGGGTGGCATGAGGGGGCGCCCACCGAGTCATGGTCCTCACCTGGGGAGGAAGCTGTAGGTGAGGAGGGCCTCGCGGCCATTCCTCCCCTACATTTCCCCCCTTTCGTTACTAAAGTAACGAATTCTTTAGCTCTTCCAATCTTCTACATTCTTGTTCCTCTATCACTGCGTCATCCCATGCAGGGGTTCCTTTTATAGGCATCCATGCTCTGCACACCCCCCTTAAACTCTCACCTCTCCTAGCATACTCGTCTGGTGTACATGTTAAATATATACAGTCGCCAGTTTCTTCCAGATCTACCCAGACCTCCTCATACCATTCCAGTTCTACGTCTCGCGGTTCTTTGATAGTGGTGTGCCATAGTTTATCTACTATGAACTTATCACGGCACATAGGCACTAACTGGTACCTGGGGGTGTTATCTGCTCCTGTCTGCACATGTACTTCTTGTGTTGCCTTAATTGTACCACCAGAGTTGCCCATTGTCACCATCATCATTGCACCGTTAGGAACTGCGTTAGCACAACATCGGAGGCCCACCTGGCACAGGCAGAACATCACAAGGACGATCACCACTATTGGTATCAGGAACTTCATTGTCACTCCAAGCCATGAGGGAACCCAAGAGAAGATATTGTCGAACCACGAGCTATCCTCAGCTCCACCTTCCATTTTCATCTTCTCGCCCAGGTTATGTACTGCTTCAATAACGTGGGACAGGGACCCATTTTCTGCGTCTTCGGAAGGTACGAACGTGCAGCACGCACTTCCTATTTTTTGGCAAACACCTCCATCGATCGCTGTTAACAGGTCTAGAACATACCTGTTCTGCATGGTCATTAGTCGCAGAGCTCGTAGTTCCACCTTTATTATGTTGAACCCTTCTTCAGTGTCATTGGCCAACTGGATCAGTTCCCACCGTGTGATCTGGAGCCATTTTGCATTTGCTCTTGCTTGGACACTTGATACTAGCGAGGCAAAGAATGTTTCCACGGAGCTGAACAGGCGATACCTGTCTGGGATCTGTGCCAATAAATCAGATGATGCTTGCGATATGTAGTTCGAGGCTCGCTTGTTCCTTGAGAGCTCTTCTCCTTTCCCTCCGGAGGACAGGACATAAAGGTGCGCTTGTGTAGTTGGAGAAGCTACATCCTGGTTCAAGCCTCCTTTCATCATGTTACTTCTGTCAATGTGGCTTTCTGGAATCACCATTAGTGTTGAATGCAAAGTGGCCATTGAGCAGCTACCACTCCATGATTGGGGAAGGTGCAAGTACGCCTTGTTTCCGCATACCCAGTATGTGTCCATTAGTGCTGCTGTTCCTTTTTTCATATCTGGGATGGTGAGAGTTTTGTTACAGTTCTTGTTCGTTCCCATTGCCATTTTTCCTTCTCCCTTGAAACATAGTTCGTTTTGTATTTCACTTTGTAGCTTGAAGGGTTTCTCCATCGCTGTTACCCATGTTAGTTTAGGGATGTGTTCTTTCCATATTGGCAAGCAAGTTCTTTCCATCCACCGCAACTTGTCCGGTTGGACACCTTTCAGTGCTTCTGCCTTACACAGTACTTCTTCGTCTTTCCATTTGTTTTCGGAAAACAGTGTCCCTTGTATTGCAAAGAAAGGTTCTTTAAGACAGATCACTCCAGACGCTTGTGAATAGCACGTTTTGTTGTTCTGTAGCATTCTGAAAGAGACATCGTGTGCTTGAAAAGTGTTCTTTATTCTACACAGCGTGAGATGAAGGAGACATTGGGCATCCACAATGGGCAATTCTCGTGGCAACAACACTTTAGGTGTGCCTGATGCATGGGGGATAAGCGAGCAGACATAGCAGCTCTCATTGGTTGTCTGTTTGGCTGTTGTGCTCATATCTGCATACCATTTATTTGCTTGGTGAGGGTGTCGTGGGTCTTCCATTTTGTCTAACCCTAGCCCATAATACTCATCATACCCCTGTCCACCAGTCTCTCTTCTCAGCCTACTTTTCTCCCTTCTTCTGTACTTTTTCGTTATAGTAGGTGAAGAACCAGGCCCCCCTTCCTCCTTCCCACCCCCCTTTTCTAATTCTTCATATAGGGACTTGTGTTCTGTCATCATAATCACTTTTCCATCCTCCTTAATAAACAAGAGATCGTTGTTTGAAATTGGGGCGGGAGGGATCGTGCGGTTGTTGTATGTTCCAGGTTGGGACATTGTGTCATTATTTACATTTTTGGTTCTCGATTGTGACAGGACAGCAGTGGGTGGTGTAGTATAGTATCCCCACACAAAGTGTGATCCATCCCAGATCAAGAAATCACCTTCTTTGATACCTACAGTCGGAATTGTTTTCGTTCCAGGGGCAAGGGTGGTGTTGTTCCCCCCTCCCCCCTCGTTCATCTCGGTAGAGATGAACGCTATAACCCAGTGTAATACTAGACAAAACATTGAGATGAAGAACACAATAGCACACATTGATAAACCACATTCAAATGAATATGTCAATCTAGCCACTAACATTTCTCTAAATCTAACATATCTATTAGTTGCAGGCTGCCCATTCGATGCCATGATAAATCCTGTTTGAGACACAAGAGTTCATTAAGTACAAACATGTAAACATTTCCACGTTGTAACGTTTCGGTGATAAAATATAGGATTGGGTGAGGGAGGGGGTGTGTTGACAGACAAGGTAGCCTTTCAATCATCATTATTCGTACCTTACTTAATATATATATATATAAATAATAAAAAACATGACAGTTTAAAAACAACAACAACAAAAAAAACATCTTAAAGAGCACAGGAGAGAGAAAAAAAAAAGAACCCCACGCAAAACTTTCAAAAATTGTAATAAAAAAAAAAGAAAATTTGCATATACATATGTACATGTTTTAGTCCAGGACATTTGTTGCGCGCTAATTGTGTTCACTGTTCATCTCATAATGCACACAAAATTCCAATCATTCATTCCGCACAACTTCATCGTCCGCTGTTGCCTGTGCCTCGTCCTGCACCTCACTCTCCGCAGCGCTGTAAGCTTTACGTACGTCTGTCAAATGCACCCAATATCGCAGGCCCTTCACCTTTACTGCTGTGGGCGTGCAAAACGCTACCTCATAGGGGCCATGGAAACGTGGTGCATTCCACCTCCGCACAAAACTTCTGACATATATAAGGTCACCAGGCATTAGCTGTAGTGGTTTTTCAGGCAACCTGTTTGGTTCAGTCGCGTTCCCCTCCTCTCTTGTTGAGGGGGGGGCTAGTTGCTTTGCAATTACGCGCGCTGCCCGTGTCAGTTTTCGCAGGTATTCTGTGAACTCCTCCCCCAATATAGCTGCGCTTCTGTGTGCATCAGAACGCTCACGGAGAGGCGAATGCGCTGTGTGCATTCTTCTTCCCGTGACGATCTCGTGCGGGGACAAATGGTGGTCCTTACTTGGCTGGTTTCGTAGTTCAAACAAGGCCAAAGGCAGGCAGTACATCCAAGTCTTTTTAAGGGAAAAACAAAGTTTTGATAATCTGCTTTTTAACAGCCCATTTATCTTTTCCACGACGCCATTACTTTGAGGATGATAAATCGAACATAATTTGTGCTTTATTCCCAATAATGTAGTCACTTCTTTAAATAGTTCATTAACAAAATGCGTCCCGTTATCTGAGCGAATAACGTCGCAAATTCCCCAGCTCGGAAACACTTCCCGCACTAGGAACTTCGCGGCGCCCTTCGCGTCAGGGCGGGCACATGGGCCTGCCTCCACCCACCTCGAAAATGGACATACAACCACAATCATGTATCGAGCCCCGTTACACCTTTCTCCCATGTCTACATAATCAATGTGGAGCTCTCTGAATGGGCCACTTGGTTTTGGTATCGTACCCCTTAGTGTGCGCAATGTCATACCTGAGTTGTAAATTTGACATGTCGTGCATTCTAGAGCTAACCTTGTGACGTGTTCCTGGAGGCAAGGTGCAAACCAATCTTCTTGTATCTCTGCCATTATGTGTTTCTTTGTGTTGTGTGCGGGAAAGTGTAGTTGTTGAAATGCTATTTCTAACAGCGTAATTGGCATTACCACTTTTCCTGAACTCTCTTGTCGCCACAATAAATCAGTCGGTGATTTGCTGCATCCTCTCTTAGTCCACAGCAATTTTTCCTCTGCACTAGCTCCCTCTTGCAGCTCTATTATCTCCTGTGTGGACATCATGTTGTATCCTGTGGGGACCTCTTGGCTTGCTGTGTGGTGCAACATGTACTCTCCTATTTCACCTTTTTGTAAATATGAAGCTGCTTTGGCAGCGGCGTCTGCTGCCGCGTTCCCCAAAGATATAAAATCTGTATTTGTGGTATGAGCTTGACATTTTACGATGGCCACTGCCGTGGGGTCTTGCAGGGCCTCAATCAGTTCTTTCAATAATTCTGCATGCTGGACTGGCGTTCCGTCTGCTCGCCGAAACCCTCTCCGCCCCCACCGGGCCAACCCACCGTGAACTGTTGTTGTCATGTATGCTGAGTCTGTATATATGGTCACTGCGCACCCCTTGGCGGCATGCAATGCTTCTATTAGCGCTATTAGTTCTGCTGCTTGCGCTGAATAGTGTGATGGGAGGCGGTGTTGTACTAGTATCTCATATTCATCTTCCTCTAATCGTACCACTGCCATACCCACATGCTTTTCTCCTGTCTCCATGTCTATTGATGCTGACCCGTCCACAAAATACACCTCACCCTCGGTCAGGGCATTTTCAAAAATCACTTGATCCTTACTTTCGTCACCTGTGTACGTGGCACAGTTGTGGTTTTGCATGTCCTCTACGGTGCATGCCTCTGTGATGAATGTGGCTGGGTTCACTGTTTTACATCTTACTATATGGATGTTAGCGCTGGACAATATTATCTCATATGCTGTGGCGCGTTGTGTTGTCAATGTGCTCTTTGTTCGCTCTAATATTGCAAAAAGTGAGTGTTCCACAAACAGTGTCACCGGGCAGCCCATCACTATCGTGGCACTTTTTTCAATTGCGAACGCGGCAGCAGCTAGGGATTGCTCGCACGCGAAATGACCTTGCATTACTGCGTCTAGGGTGCCGCTATAGTAAGCAAGTGGTTTGTGCCCTAAAGATGTTTTCTGTGTCAGTACTGCTGTCATCAGTGTTCCTTTGCAGTGTGAAAATAAGAAGAATTCGCGCCCATAATCTGGATTTGCTAGTACTGGAGCGCTTGATATCAGCTCTTTTAGTGAGTTAAATGCTGTGTTCATCTCCTCTGTCCATTCTATGTGTTTGTGTTCTTGTTGTGCTTCTTTCAGTGCCTGTAACAAGGGCCTTGTGTACGCCGCATAGTCCAATATCCATGCTCGGCAATAGTTACACATACCCAGAAATTTCTGCATCTCTTTTACTGTTTTGGGCTCCCCAATTGTTCTAATCGCCTGTGCCCTGTCTGGTATAATTCGCTTGCCATCCTTTGATATCAGCTGACCCAAGTATAGGACCTCTGTCAGACAGTATTGTAACTTCCCCTTGTCCACCTTGTACCCTTTATTGGCCAATAATGTCAAGAGTGTTATCGAGTCCTTTCTGCACTCTTCCTCAGCCTGTGCACAAACCAATAAATCATCAACGTACTGAATCACTGTGCTTTCTACAGACAAATTCCCCAGATCTTCATGTAGTACCCTGTTAAATATGCTTGGGCTCTCGCAATATCCTTGTGGTAGTCTGCAGTGTTCGAACCTCCTTCCTCCCAATGTAAATGCTGTCAAGTACCTGCTCTCTTCTGCTAAGGGAATCGAGAAAAATGCATTTTTTAAGTCAATTACTGTGAAGTGTGATGCTACTTTTGGAATGTTGCACAGTATTGTCGCCGGGTTCGGGACTAAAGGGAACTCCTTCATTACCACATCGTTCAGTGGGCGTAAATCTTGTATCATCCTCCATGAACCCCCCTTCGCCTTTTTGATTGGGTAAATGCATGTGTTGCATGGGGAGTTTGAGGGCACTATTATACCCTGTGCTAGCAGTGCATCTATTGTCTCTCTGATCCCTTCTTCTGCTTCTCGCGACAGTGGATATTGTTTCACCCGGGGTAGTATTGCTCCCTGTTTTAATTTTATCACCACAGGCTGAACTTCATGCAGCAACCCTACATCGTGGGGGCCATTAGTCCATAAGTTAGTGGGTACTGAACTCATGTCCTCATCAAAAAATGTGTGCGGTGCTCCTACTACCGCCATTAATTCAACCTTAGTTTTTCTGGCTGTAACTACAATGTCGCAGGGCATTGCTAGTTCCATCACTATTTCACCATCTCCCTCAGTGTCAGAAAATAGCTCCTCGTCCGAGAGCTCTCTCAGCGGGATATTTGCATTTGTACACAATACTGTCCGCCACTCGCATCCTTCCATGTCAATACCAATCACACATATTCTGTTTGTTGATACATGTACTGCATGCAAATCCAACGATAGTACTGCCCCAAGAGCAGTGTCAGGGCTTGCTATGGGACGAAAAAGGAATTCTGCTGGGATCCTCCACTCCACCCTTTTTAGTTCTGGTACTATGAGAGCCAATGTTCTCATACCTTCAACAAACATCTCCTCATTTCTTGGTACCCCTCTGATCTCTTTCATGATTGTGTGGCCGTGTATTACTGCTAATATACGGAGGGGGCATATGCCTGGCGTTGAACATACGATGCCGCTCCCTGTGAACGATATTGTCATATTTAGTTTGCTTAAGAGATCTCTCCCCAGTAAGTTGATGGGAGAGTTTTCATAGTACAGTAAGGGTGCTTTCACTGTTTTACCCCCTACTGTCACATCCAATACCTCTGTGTAAGGAACTTCAATTACAGCCCCAGAGAACCCCTGCGTCTCTAACGTTCTATTAGATAACGGGAACCGGCCCTCTCTAATGCATGATTTCTCCGCTCCCGAATCCACCATGAATATGAATTGCTTGTCTCCTATCTGCGCTCCTATCAATGGTTCCTCTGATGCATTGTGGGTCGTAGACAGTACTGGACACGCAAGTGCTCTCTGTGGGCTGTCCTATGCGGGGTGTCTCATTGCCCCCCCCTGATCGAAAATGTTCCCCGAAACTACTGACACTCCACTGTAAGGTGCGGGGGCGGGTGCCCCATTAGCTACTGTGGCGAAAGTGTTACCAGGCGTGTAGTGCACATTGTCATTATTCTGTGGGCTGGTTTGTGTTCGGTACTGATGTCCGTGTAGTTGTGCGTTACTCCTTTGTACTACATTGTCTGGTTGCTGGTATTGTCCCATGGGGAGGCCGTAGGGGCTTCCTGGATGGGGGTGTCCGTACTGTTCTATCTCTTGGAAACCGTTGTTTTGTCTGCTCCTGCATTCTCTTGAGTAATGCCCCCATCTCCCACAATTCCAACAGCTCCCCTGTGGACCTCTGGGACCCTGCCACCCATTTCCTCCCATTCCTCCATACCCTTGTCCTCCTCTTCGACCCCTGTACCCACCTCTTCCCCCTCTTGGGGCCCACTCTTGCCACGTTGGACCTCCGTTCTGCTCCTGCTCTGTCCACTGTCGTTGCCCTTGTCCTGCCCAATTCGCTGCTATTCTTCCTTGTATTGCTATTTGCCCCTCCTCTCCTTCCTCTCCCTCCCGTATGAGTGGGAGTCCCGCTACCGCTGCTGCGACCTTCACCAATTTTGATTGCACCAACTTCGCCTCGTCCGCCAACCTTTTCTGTGCTACTTCCCTCTCTCTTTCTTTGATCCGTTTACAATGGTGTACTATTATGCTTTGGATCTCCGGCCAGCCTTTTGCCTCAACGCCTGCTATTTTATCTAGTGCCTTTTGCACTTCCTTTGGGAGCCCTCTCTTAATGATGAAATAAAATAGAGATGTGGATTGGTGCCAGGGCGTACCCGTTTCCGCTCTCCACATCTCCTGCACCCGGAGAATGTAATCCATAGCGTCCTCCCCGTCATTCATGGTACATTGCATTACTGACTGCAAATCAGGGGTATCTGGGAAGGTTTCCCGCAGTGCGTCCCACACCCTTGCTCGCACGGTATTAAAAGAAGCCCCATCATGGCGATCACACTCTAAAGTTACAGCTGGAAAACCCGCTTTAGCCCATACTCTGTCTGCCTGATCCCCTACTGCGGACACTAGTAGGCTCTTCACATCGCCTACTGCCAGCGGTATACCAGCGGTATGTTTCTCAAATGCATATATCCACTTGCTTGCCCCTCCTGACAGCTGAGGTAGTAATTTCATTAAATTAGCCTTATCCATCTGAGCCCACGGTATATAGTTTGGCCTCCCGCCCCCCCTGTGGAGTAATGGGAGTTGTAATTTCCCTTTTGCCGTTGCAGCTTCCTTTTCCTTAGTCACTGCTGACTCCAATGACGCCATCTTCCCCACCCTATTTCTTAGTCGTCCCATCCATTCATCTTCTATAGTCCCCAGTGAACATGCACCATCTAGCTCCTCGCCTTCTCCTCCTACTGCCATGCTCAATCTATCACTCTCATCCACCCCTCCTCTGACATCACATAACAAATCCTCTCTGATCCCTCTCTCTCGTGAGACATCACCAATGCTTCCTTCTGCTGTCCCCACTTCTATTATTCTTGTCGGTTCTTCCTCAATTCTGAACAGTATTTCCCCCTTTTTCCATCCCTCCTCAATTTGTCTATTTTCGCTCGACGCTCTAGACGTGCGTCCAGATTGTGTGGGGGCGCATGCTGTGCGTTCACATATGTCTTTTATTCTTGAGAGTTCATCTCTTGCCACTGTAAGCCTCGACTCTAAGTCACTCGTTAACTTCTCTATATCCACCCTCTGTGTGCCTCCCTGGGCGCGCTCTCTGGTGTTTTCGTATGGTGGGGGTGCAGTTGGTCTTTGTGGTGTGCTGGTCGAAGGGGGAGGCACATAAATCGGGTCGCTATATCCTGCTGCAGGGGCTGGTTTAGGTAATATTGGGTACAACATAATCACCTCCGCAGGTTGTTCTGTACTTAGCTGTTCCTTTTCCTCTCGCGGGATCATTAGTGGATTATCTGTGGTGGAAGGTAAATCAATATTTGGTGCTGGAGCTTTGGGTGGGGGTACTTCCTCAAACAATCTCCAGAGATCTAATATCTCCTTCCTATTCTGCCATTGTTTCCCCTTATACTTGAGGCGAATACATGTACATACCATATCAAGAACGCTTTTGTCAAAAGACCCTCCTTCTGGCCAAATCTGGGGCAACCCCTCCCCTTTCAATTCTGTTAACCATTGATCATGATATTTATTTATGCATTCAGCATATCCCGGCAAGCTCTTACAAATGTGTGACAAGGGAGTTTCAGCCCCCATCCTCTAAATCGCTAGCGCTACCGCGTTCGCCTTCGTTACTTTTGATTAGGTGTAGATATGCGTATGTATACCTTTATGGCACAGACAAGAGCGGACCTCTCAAAATTATCACCCACTGTTATTCACTGTGCAAATCTCTTCTCACTCACCATATCTCATCTCCTTCCCATTCCCAGGCACTCTTATGTGATCTCACTTGCAATTGATCAAGTACTGGTTATGGCCACACTCTCTGGCACCACCTCGCGGCCACCCGTTCGTCTCCAACACTCGTACGGTGCGCGCACCCTTCACAATGCTTTCCACTCACACTTTTGTCTTTTTCCTCCCTTTCCTCCCTAGCCAGCTGTCCCTGTTTTCCTGCTAAGGTTACTGTGTTCACGTCTGTACGTGCCACTACTGAGTCCCCACTTTTTAAGATGTTCTACTTTTTTTTTTTTTTTTTTTTTTTTTCCCCTACAAGTCTAACTACTTTATACCCTTCTCATTTTCACCCCCTACCCCGTGGAAATGGAAAAAAAGAAATAGAGAGAGAGCACAATCACTAAAAAATATTCCCGGTGTCTCCTTTTGCTAGACACCAATAACTTATTTCTCACTTCTTCATATATTCCCAGTACTAGTCTAGATAGCACTATGCGGCGCCGCCTTCCACCCCCTTTCGGAGCTAGGTTTCCGTCACTTCTACCACGTCACTTATTTCTTACTCCTAATGGCCATATGCAAAGAAAGAATAAAGAAAGTTTCAAGACCCGTCTTTAGTAGACCTCCGCAATTCTCCTCCTCTACCTTTCCCCGTTCTTTTATTCCCAATTCCCCTTCTTTTCCCCTTGACGATCACTCGCACTCGGTACTCACGTGCCCGTCTTGAACCGATACTCTCCGAAACTGGGTCCGTCCAGGCGGCGTCACCGGTAACTCAACGGTCAGCCCCTGGCTCCGGCGAGCGGCACTCAAAGGGGATTTTTTTCCAATCGGGATCCCGTACCCTTTCTCATTGAGTGCGCACTTCTTATTGTGCCGGTCGCCGTTGGCGGGCGGCCTCCCGGAGACGGCTCACCGTGCGTATCCCTTCTCGACCGGAGATTCTCGTGCCACAAGGGGGTCGTTAAGAAGGAGTTAGGAAAAATAGTTTGGAGATATCACGCTATCGGGGTCACCACTGAAAGGAAGCGCCCCCAATTCAGCACGATCCTCCCCGCAATGAGAGACAATAAGGGACTCTCCCGTAGTGGGAATAAGGCCAAGACAGAGTGCGGGTGAGCGTAAGTGGGAGTTTATCCAAAAATAAGGCATGCAAAGAACTCTGCAACCTACGAGAGCGCTCTGCCTGACAATAGCAAAGACAGGCGTATTTCTAATACAAAAAACGTCATCAACACCTAAACACTATAGGGGGCACAAGTTAATTGGGATTGGGTGGCGTCGACTAACTATAGGTGTTGCTGCAGCGGGGTTGGTCTTGGCGTGACGACGTCACTGGTCAGCCTCGTGGGTTGGGTTGGGCCTGGCAGGCCGGCTTGAGGTCATCCGCGCGGTGTTGATGTGCTGGGGCAGCCTGTGACAATGACGAATACCTTTCCTGTCTCATTTGCCCTAGGCCATGCACACTGTAGTTATTCAGAAAACGACATTTAAGGTCATTAATAAATCGCTTCAGCAGCTTATCTTATAAAATAAACGCAACACATGAGGAATGCACCTCGTGAGAGGTCTGGTGGTTGTCGGTTGGGGTGAGATTTACCTGTGTCCTATTGACCGGTATTTTAGGTCGCGGGACGGGGCTCTGGGGCCTGGGCCGAATGATACATGTCTGTCTGCTGCGTTAGAAGTTATTATATAGATGGGTCTCTGTGTCTTGTCCCAATGATGGGGATCGTCCTTGCGCGGGGTCAGGATTCTTGGGGGGTTCGTGGGATTTATGAGAGGGTGCTGGTAGATCAGTGGGTTCAACCGTGGGTTTATTACCGTGCTGTAAATAACACAGGTGGCGGGCTGTGGCCTTGGTTGCGGCGCCGGGGCCTCTGACTCTCTGAAGTAACGCCAGCTTGGTTGGGGGAGGTGAGGGAGCGCGGCACAAGTCTTAGCTTTTTTATCTGGCAGGCTTGGTGGGGTGGGAGAGGGAATGGCCTTGCATATATCCACAAAGGTATTTTCCTCGTGCGTTGCTGATCAGTGAATGCAGAAGTTTTATACTGTTCTGCCTTATTTTGACGTTATTTAGACACACATATATATTTCAATTTCGTTACACATTTCTTTAATACAGTCGGTTCCGGTACCTTTTCATTACCTAACATTATATTCACTACATTGTGTGCGTATTGTATGTACATTAGACGTTATACGAGGGATATCTAGGTTATGGCCTACAGAGATTGATGCTCGCCGCTTTGGGTGATTCAGAAAACATATATGAGTTCAAGTTTCTACATACTATTGAAAAACACTTTTACAGATAGAGGTTACACGTTTGGTCAACATCTTTCTCCGTGGTTATAGCAGCATTAGTCCAGACCTGGAGGGATATCATATAACGTTACATTTTTCTAGTTTATTCACATTTTAAACAGAGGTAGTTCATTAATACCAATACTTGAATTGTTTTCTACCTTCTTCAGATAGTGATGCTTCAGCTTTTTCCCCGTTACCCCGGCCTTGCGGTCTGGGTCATACGGGGTGCAATATTACATTGTGACTGATAGAATGTTGCCGTGTTGGCATCTCGGGTTTAGCTCATCTCCGACTTTCTCATGGGAACGCGCTCGCAGCGGATCTGCCAGGGCTGCTGAGGCGGCAGAGATGCATGAAAGGCCCTCCAAAGGTGGGGGCCTCGTTACAGTGTGCTGAACTCACACCATGTTTGCTAGGCAAGATGGCGTCTAGGCCTAACTAATTTTTGGTAAATGCAAGGAAAGGATACGTGTGGGCAATGTCGTCGGCGGGTGAATCCTCCTCCACCTGGGCCCGGGTGGCATGAGGGGGCGCCCACCGAGTCATGGTCCTCACCTGGGGAGGAAGCTGTAGGTGAGGAGGGCCTCGCGGCCATTCCTCCCCTACACCATGTACAGGCAGGTCAATGCCATCGCCTCCACAGCAGCATATCATTCTAAATTGATCAATGCTGTCAGGCCATTCCTGTCCCAGAAAAACTGCATCACCATAGCCAGAGCCATCATCGGCCCCAGACTGGACTATTGTAATGCCCTCTTTATCGTAACCTCTCAAAAAAACCTGGCGAAACTCCAGATTGCACAAAATAGCGCCTTAAGGGCCGCAACAGGCATCTCACTCAGGGAGCACATTTCTGGTGTCAGGAGGCAGGTGCACTGGCTTCCCATCAAGGAAAGGGTTGTCTTTAAAACACTTGCCCTAAAACGTAAATGTCTTCACGGTCTGGCACCTATGTACCTAGCGCAGAGGATCTCCAAACAAACAGCCTCTAGAGCTTCAAGGTCTGCCTATGCCAACCGTATCATGGTCCCTCACATGCGCAGAGTGCGTGCAGGAGGCGCCAGCTTCCCAAGAATGGCTGCAATCATGTGGAACAACCTCCCAGCACAGATCAGATCCATTGACTCACACGCAGCGTTACGCAAAGCCTTACAAACCAGGCTCTTTGTCTAATAAGCTCACCCCTATAAGTCATGTATTACACATGCCACCCGTTCATCACCCGTGACCACTCTTCTGCTTTTCATTAATATGTCATACCTTTCTATGCATCACATACTACTATGTAACAAAATGTGTCAACAATTGTAACCTAACTGCCTATATCTAAGCACTATTCTTGGGCCGCTTATTGTAACCCTCAAGCAAGCCTTCTTAAGTATCCTTTAAGCGCCTCGATGCCTTTGGGCTGTAGTGCGCTCTACAAATCCAAAATAAATAAATAAATAAATAAATAAATGTTTTTCCAGAGCCAGCTTCACCACTTACACATAGGTTTATAATTTTTACAGATATAAGTTTTAGTTTCATATTTAACACCATGCCCAATTTCTTCAGTGACTTCTCGATAAATGGTGAGTTGTTCATCATTTAGCTGTGATTTGAGCACTGACGTCTTCTTCAGATTGTTTATATTGATACATGGTATATTCTACCTTATTCATGGCTATTTCTGCTTCATTTAGAATGAGTGGTTCTTCGCTTTCTGTAAGGGAAGTTTGACTACCCTCAGGAGTGTCGTTATCTAGTTGAGCTTCAATTTGTTCTCTTGTTGGCATTCATTGTCCAACATTTATTTGTGTTGTTTGAAATTGACATGTGTTACAATGCTTTCATTGGTTTTGAGTGCAACTTCAAATGAGTCATAGTTACCTAATCATTCTTTTTCTTTTCTCCAAGTTCAAGGCTTCAACAAAGGCTTTCACCTTGCCTGTCCCGAGCCCTGGAGCAGCAGTACTCGCTCCCTCATCCGAGGAGCAGGAGCTCCACTTCACTGCAGGAGCAGTGCCCAGGATCCCTGGCTTGAAGGTAAGCCTTCTGGCCACAAAGCACAATTGTGCTTCCTTGAAAACATCTCCCTGAAGTTGCGGCGTAACGCTGTTTCATTGCAGCATATTTCAGCTGCCACCTTCAGAACTCGCATCTGGCCTGTATTTCAGCCAGCATTATCCATTATTTTCCGTCTGCAGCAATTTGAATATATCCACCATTAGTAACCACGAGTTGCGGCAACTTAAAGATGGCCGCCCGATCGATGCGAGGTGCATCCGCCTGCATCACAGCCTGATTGTGCCCTGATTGGCCCTCCTGATGCTCTTGTGCACCAACCACGAGCCGGCAGGCGAGTTGAGCCGGCCCACCACAACGAAGGCTCACTTCAACAAAGGCTTTCACCTTGCCTGTCCCGAGCTTGTCACTTGCCGTCAGGCAGTTGGCCAGAACCCCTGCTTGTCCTGCCTAACCCATAGGAATGGCTAAGGTAACTACATACCTCCTACACGCGACACCAACGTAACTGTACCTTAACCTCCTACTACTTACGGCCATGCATACCTCTATCAACCAACGTTTTACCTGGCCCCCCAACTTCCCAGTCGCCAAATAACTCCTGATCACAGGTATTGCTTATCTCTGCAGCGCCTCTACATATCTCCACAGTGCTCACTTTCAAATGTCCTATTGGCTTACGCACTCAGCTGCCTCAATTGCTTTGCTGACCCGACTACTTATATGCCCTAATGCATTGACAGGCGCTGCACTACCATCCTCCCAGCCTAAATGTGTCACTTCACATTAATGTGCTCCTCACTGTATTCATTTAATTATACTCTGCTCATTCTAGCCAAATTATGCTTTGAATTTAGGCATTACCTGATTGCACTGTAGCCATACTGTGTCCCCAAATTCAGGTGCTACCCCTATTGCATTTTTTGCCAAAATTGTGTCTCTTGAATTTAGTTGTTACCCCCGCTTGCATTCCTATCCAAATTCCCACATTGTATTTTAGCCAAATCATGTCTTTTGAATTTAGATGCCACTCTCATTGCATTCCTAGCCAAATTGTGTCTCTTGAACTTAGGTGCTATCCTCATTGCAATTTAGCCAAACTGTGTCTTTTGAATTTAGATGCTACCCGCATTGTATTTTAGCCAAATCGTGTCTTTTGAATTTAGATGCCACTCTCATTGCATTCCTAGCCAAATTGTGTCTCTTGAACTTAGGTGCTACCCCATTGCAATTCAGCCAAACTGTGTGTCTCGAATTTAGATGCTACCTTTTTGCTTTTTAGTCAAACCTTGCTACTTAGTACCTAGGTGCCACCTGTACTGTACCTCAGCCATAAGCCCTTCCCCCCCTGATCCAGGGAGAGTCTAACTCTACACTGGTCAAGGCCTAAAGCTCTGGTCCCACAGTTAGATGAACTATCTTCACCTCTAAATATCCGATGCAAACCACTTAGCATGTGGCCCTTGAATACGAGCCTGCTCACCTGCCTCCTGCTCGCCTTAAAGACCGCAGCACTTCCTTGTAAATCACCACAATTACCTAGCAATATGTATTCGATTACCAGTAATACCAAGCCCCCTAGCTACACTCCTCCACATACCTTTGACATACAGTCACCATTACCCACCACCCTCCCCCGCTCCACCACTGACAGGAATTTAGGACTTAGAGCCAGATTAGCCAAAATCTATGAGCGCCTTGCCCGCTCTATGCCCCACCCCACTCAGAACTACGAGTGCTCGGCCCAGCTCACCTGCTCTCAAACCGAATTCATCCCAGAACCCCAACCTCACACCCGAAATCATAACCACTACCACCACAAGCCCCCAAATCAAGGAAGCCTTGATCAATGCTAGATCGCTAGTAGCTCACACAACAGAAATCGCAGATTTTATCCTCAAAGAAGACTTTGACTTCCTAGCCGTTATAGACACCTGGTTACATCCGGCAGCTGGCCCAATGCTTATGCTTGCTCTCCCAGATAATTACACTATCTTGAGATACGAACGACCCAACTTTAGAGGAGGGGGCATTGCTATTATACACAAATGCAACCTCACTATGAGAAGTGTAACCACTATAAATCTCCCCTCGTGTGAATTACTTTCTGTTAAAATCCCTCTTACCACAATCCAAACCCTCAACATACACCTGATACATCGTCCCCCAGGCCCATTAGGCACCTTTGACGAAGACATCAATACTATACTATCTTGTAAGCTTAAAAGCTCTACCCAAGTACTCACCCTTGGAGACTTCAACCTGGGATACAATGACCCAGAAGACCAAAGTGCCAACACCATACTCAGCACCCTCTCCGATCTAGGATTCACCCAAAGATGTATGGAACCCACAAACGTTAAAGGCAGAATACTTGATTGAGTGGCTGACTACAATTGCCTAGCTAATATCACCGACATCTCACCTTTAGCCTGGACTGACCACTACTTGGTATCGTTCACACTCTCTACTAACCAACCCCCACCCACCAGTAGGGCCCCACCGACACTCATGAGAAATAAAAAGAGCATCACTGTGGAAAGACTCATCCCGAACTTACTTCCCACACTAAACACACTTCCTGACAACTTGGACCCTGAGACCCTGGTCGACAAATATAATAAAATCATGTCCACTTCACTGGATTTAATCGCTCCCCTTAAACTCAGATTAAGCAAGCCCAAAACACATCTGAACAAATGGTATACACCATTCCTCAAAAATCTCAGACAGCAAAAAAGAAATTGTGTAGCCACTTGGAAAAAATACCCCTCAGCACCCAACAAACTAGCAGCCCTATACAAAAAATAAATCTACCTTGCCAAACGATCTTCCTTTGACTCCAGAATAGACCAAGCAAAATCTAACATGAAGGAACTATTCATTATCCTGAAAGAAGTAGAAACTCCTATTGCACCACCGGATAGCTGTATCAAAGATAAAAACTGGTGCTCAGAAATTGAAAAAAGCCTTAGCTAACAAGATCACCACACTACAAAATAAAATCTCCTGCAAAAAAGCCTCCCTGAATGACCTCCCACCCCCAAATCACCCGAGAAGCCCACTTCAAGGGAAACTACTAGCTTTAAATTCTCTAAAGTCACTATACTCGAAGTTGAAAAAATGATCCTGTCACTAAAACCTTCCAAATGTCAGGGCGATCTGTGCCCTGCACAGCTTATTAAAGATGCGGCCCGTGACCACTCCCCATTTATCACAAAATGAATCAACGACTCCTTCTACACTGGCTCCATCCCCACTAACCTAAAACAATCTTGGGTGTTGCCATTACTAAAAAAACCTACACTCGACCCAGCCATACCCACAAACTATAGGCCTATAACAACTGTGCCCTTTCTTCTAAAAATATTGGATAAGGTTGCATACGTGCAAATTCAGAAGTATCTGGAAGAACACCACCTACTTGGAGCCAGGCAATCAGGCTTCCGTCCCCAACATGGGACAGAGACCGCCCTCATCAACCTTAAAGCCCAGACTGACAAGCTTAGAGATAATGGCTAAGCTGCCCTACTCCTCCTTCTAGACATCTCCGCAGCATTCGACCTAGTCGACCACTCCATCTTATGCACCCACTTACATACATCAGCCCATTTCTCTGCTGAGGCCATTACATGGATTAGATCATTCCTCAACGGCAGAACTATGAGGGTCTTTTCACCCACAGCTGCAGCAGATCCCATCAGGTCTCCTGCGTCTCTCCCACCTTGTACAACATATTTACCAAGCCCCTTTTCGATGATTTGGATCATCTCGGTATCACCTACACTAACTACGCGGATGATACCCAGATCCTCCTTACGCTTTCTGGAGATTATGGAAAGGATTTGGCCTTGGTGAATAGAGTGCACATCATCATCCAGGCATGGATGGCCACACATGGACTATGCCTGAATGATGATAAAACTGAACTTATAATTTTAGGCACTACCACCCGTTTGAAGAAACTGGGTTCTGACTACTGCTCCTTTATGATTGATGGCAACTGCATTAAGGTGGGACAAGAGGTCAAAACCCTAGGTTTTTACCTGGACTCCACCTTCTCCTTCCACAGACAGGTGAAATCCCTAGCCTCATCATCAGCCTACACCTGTAAATTGATCCATGCAGCCAAACACTTCCTGTCTGACTCTAGCTGCCTGACACTTGCCAGAGCCCTCACACTATCCCATCTGGACTACTGCAGCGCTCTCTATCTTGGGTCCACCAAAGCCATTAGCAAACTCCAAACCCTCCAGAATAACGCCCTGAGGGCGGCACTGGGCATCTCTAGAAGAGAGCATATCACAGCACATAATCAACAGAGCAACTGGCTCTCTGTCAATGACAAAATTCTCCTAAAGAGTGCCTCACTAATGCACAAATCACTCGACAATGCTGCCCCTATCTATCTTATCGACAGATTCCATAAACAGACCTCACTAAGACCAACAAGAACATTATATAAAGACTGCCTATCTGTCCCCAACTTTAAACGTTCCACCATAGGGGGTAATAGCTTCCCAGTCAAAGCAGCTAAACTGTGGAACTCCCTTCCACCACCCCTCAGAATGGACCTGCACAATCAGAACTTCCGAGCTAAGGTCATCTCATGGTTGAAAACGTAAGCCCCCTATCACAGCCATCTGCATAACCCATCAGACTCCTGTTTACTGTACATATGTATGTATTCTTGATGCTATTACATGTTGTATATTTTGTTCTTTGTTGTGACCAAGTTTCGCAATCTCTTGTAAATGCTGCGCACTGTTACCCGAGGGTATGACTGCGCATTACAAATAATAAACAAACAAACAAACAAACAAATTTTAAAAGGTTGCAGTAGGGCCATGTAATACAGTGCTCTATGTTGCAGAGATTTAAATGATAACTTTATATGATTCATTAGGCTGGGCTTGGTAAGTTTTACTTGTTTTCCTTCACAAGTTGAGGCAGAATACTTGCCATTTGTCTCATCTGGTGTGACATTGTTTTTGTAGGAGTAGTTTTGGGCTATGCCGTACAGGCATGTCCAAAGCAGTCCTTCCGTTTGAGTAGTATGTGTCAATTAAACTGTTTTTTAAAATGGCCTGGCTGCTGGGATCATTTGTGGCTATTGTTTCTATCTCTTGGTAGGATTTTAGTACTCTTTATTGGTATGAAGCTGGACCAAGGTTTAGCCAGACAATGTGTTCAGATTTGCCATATAAGGCTGTACCTGTTAAACAGTCTGCAGCTCTGTAGCACCCGCATTCTCTATAGGAGAGCATTTTTATACTGAAGCTGCACAATTTTTGTGACATTGTCAAGTCAACTAGTTGTTGCCAATTGTTTGTCTTTTGTTGGCACACCATTGGCTAGTAAAATCAAATATTGATCTATTGGTCATTATACTCCTGGAGATTCTACATTGTTTTAAAGATTTAATGGCAAATATACTACTTTACCATGGATGCCCTTTAGAAACACAGATGGAGGTAATTTGGCTGTTTTCAGCTGAAGGCATATCACAGCTTGAAATGGGTGTACTGTTTGGATTAAATGCTCTCATACAAGTTAAGTTGTTGGATAGCCTTTGGAAGTGGTTATTAGTGATAGCACGTGATGGAATTTGGTTATTGCCAAGCTTGTGTTGCAGTGTGTGCAAATTATTGAGGGGTCAGTTATTTTGTGATATTAAGCTAATTGGAACCATTGGGATTCTTCATTATCCTCTATTTTGTAGTCCATATCTACTATTTTCATGCTCTTTTTATAAAATGTTCTCTGACAACAGACACATACTTGGTCTGGTATTTCAGCAGATGTGTTTTGAAACTTAACTATTTCTTTTTTCTATGTGTTATATGGAGTGATGTTACCAACTCTTTTTTATGTTTGGTCGGTGGATGCGTATATGGCTTGCTTTTATTTTTATCTGCTCTAATTTGTCTTTCTTTTTTATGGAGTTGCTTTTCAGTAGCAATTCTGTCGTGTCTGTTGGTAAAAAAGAAAGTTTGTGTTTGAAAGTTATCGAATGGATATGGATGTATTGTGCATGGGTGTGTGGGTCTGGTTGTAGAGATGAATAGCGTGTTGTGTGATTGTGTAGTGGGATGATGGTTGTGGTTGGGAAAGTTGTGAGAGTAAGAGTGTGATGGGTCTGGGCTAGCGAGTAAGAGAGTGATGGTGCGAATGAATTGAGGAAAATAGGGGGTGTTCTACCGGTGGTGTTGAGATGGGAAAAGCAAGAGTGTTCATGTTACAATATAATGATTAAGTGTGAAATAAATGTTGTTGATTTGAAACACCTGTGTATGAGCACGATAGAAAATATCATATCATATATCATATCATAGTTACAATAACAGAGAGATGAATGCCATATTAATGTACTGAAGAGTGTTCTTTTTTCGGTAGCTGTCTGAATTTTCTTCTTTTTTGTAATTGTAAAAGAAAGTTAGTAGGTATATATGGTAATGGTCAAGTACTTTTAGTAAGAGAGGTTGTTGTTTATGAAGGCAGGATGAGTTGTTGGGAAAATGAGCTAATACAGTTGTGTTACAGATGGTGTACTAAAGTATGTTAAGTATGTTGTTAGAACACTTGGACAATGAGTAGTGGTGTTTGGGGGATTAGAAAGAACAGGGCAGAAATCGGTGTAAGAAAAAGGTGCATGTGTAGGTTACTTTAGTACTGCTGATTTTAATGAAAGAAGTGCTGTGTTTGTAAGGCAATGTATTTGTAATGTGTTGCAGTATTTTTTAAGAATAGGGAAAGTGTGGCCTAGATGTAATGCAATGGCGGATTGTTGTTGCAGCAGTGTTTGGTGTCTTATAATAGAGATTGGAAAATAGAGTACTTTATATGTAAGGTGAAGTGTTGTAAATAGATACTTTGGTGGTATACACATATGTGTGAGCAGGCGGGCAATGGTGGCAGTGTAAGGGATCTAATGAGTGAAGTTGGAAAGTGTGACATGTTTATGCAATGGAAAATGCTGAGCGTGTACAAATGTATTTTGGAGCATTTTCATGAACATTAAAAAATGCATATGTGCATTTATAGGAGCACTGTGTGCACATTTTTTGAAAATAAAATAAAAGCAGATGGAAAAGATTTGTATCACTTGGTGTGTGTAAGTGTAATATGCTGGCAGTGCATGCATACTTGCCAAAATAATCCATTCCAATCTGTAGGTGCTTTTGTAGTCCTGTTTTTTTTGCTTGCGTTCTGGGACATGTAGTTCCACTTTTCCCATTATAAAACCTGGACTACATGTTCCAGATTGCACAGAAAAAAAACAGGACTGGATAAGCATTGGAATAGGTTATGTTAGCAACTATGCATGTACTGCCAACATATTATACTTCCACATACCATGTGCCACATACAAATGTTGTAGAAATTCCATATAAATGTCACACTTTTGAATTCCATTACAGTCCTGTTTTTTTTCTTAGCATTGTGGGACTTGTAGCCTGAGTTGTATAACAGGAGAAGTGGAATTACAGGCCACAGAATGCAAAGAAAAAAATGAAGACTTGATAAGCACCTACAGATTGGAATGGGTCATGTTGACCGATATGCATTTACTGCCAACATATTAAACTTGCACACACCTAGTGCCACTTATAAATGTTATAAAAATGTTTTGCATCTGCTTTTTCATTCTGTTAGAAAAAGGTTACACACAGTGCTGCTATAAATGGACATACATTTTTTTTACGTTTATCAAATTGCTCCTAAAATGAAACATTTTTAAATAAATAGCATTATAAGTATGTGCTGCTTTTTGTGATAAGGTGCTGAATGCTGCAGTGCATGGATTTTTCTGGAGTGGTTAAACAGGAGAATATACTTATTGAGAAGCATATTACAGGGTAAGTAGCAGGAACCCGTTTATATATATATATATATATATATATATATATATATATATATATATATATATATATATATATATATATATGTAAAAGAGTTGCAGAAAATACTTCAACAAATATAAGCATACCTGTACTATGTATTGTTAGATGCAGATGTTGTTGAATCTAGAAATAGAAATGTTTGAGAGTTTTACAGTTTTTTATGCAGATGGCTGTGATTAACAGCAGATATGTACTCTCAGAGTTCAAGTATACATCAGAAGTGTTGAACTAAGATGACAGGGTTAGGTGTAGAGTTTATGGACCCCCAGGCCAAATCAGTACCTTTGAGGAAGACATCTCTAACATTGTGTCTAATAACCTTAAAAATACCTCTCAGGTACTAATGCTAGGAGATATGAATCTAGGCCTCAATGACCCCAATGGCTCACAGGCATAGGATTTACTCAAAGAGTGCTTGACCCCACCCATATCAAAGGCCGTACCTTAGCTTGAGTGACAGACTACAACTGCAAGACCACAATATCCTCCATATCTCCCCAGATCTGGACTGACCACCACATGATCTCCTTCTCCCTAGGTACGGATAGACCTATCACTATGCCTGCTCCTGCCCCTCCCACTCTAACTAGGAGTAAAAAGAATATTACAGTTGACAACCTGCTCCCTCCGATTCTTCCTACACTCAATGCTCTCCCAGATCATACGGATCCGGATGTCTTAGTTAAAGAATTTAATCAAATGATGTCTGCTTCCCTAGACTCTATAGCACCTTTAAAAATAAAACAAAGTAAACCTAAGGCACACTTGAATTCTTGGTACACTCCACACCTGAAAACTCTGCGGAAAAAAAAGGCAATGTGAGGTATCGTGGAGACTACTTCCATCTGAGGAAAATAAAACTAACATTCATACTATATCAGCGCTCTATAAAAAGGAAATACTCCAAGCAAAGCGTGAAATCTACAATAGCCCAGGCTAAGTCAAGCACAAAGGAACTCTTCGCTATACTCAAAGAGCTTGAAACCCCAATCCCCACACCGGACAATCGGATATACAGCACGCACTAGTCAATAAAGTAATGACTTTACAAACGAAAATTGCCAAGAAAAAGAGTCATTAATAAGGACATCCCCCCCTACGGCTGAGACCATACCTAACAGCCTTGACCACCCTCCTCGTTTCAAGTTCTCCAAAGTTACTATACTTGATACAGAAAAAATTATCTTAACACTTAAACCGTCTAATTGTAAGGGAGATCATTGTCCGGCACAACTCATAAACGATGCAGCTAGAGACCTGGCCCCATTCATCACTAAACTGATCAACGCTTCTTTCGTTACTGGTAAAGTTACAGCTAACCTTAAGGAATCGTGGGTGCTCCCACTTCTAAAAAAACAGACATTGGACCCAAATATCCCAACTAACTACCGACCCATTACCACTGTGCCATTCCTGCTCAAAATATTAGATAAAATGGCTTACTCACAAATTCAAAAACATTTGGAATCTAATTACTTATTAGGCTCACGTCAGTCTGGATTCAGGCCACAGCATAGAACCGAAACAGCTTTACTAGAATTAAAGACACAGATTGATGAACTTAGATATAAGGGGACTCCCGTCCTCCTTCTCCTATTGGATATTTCCACTGCATTTGACTTAGTCGACCATGGAGTCTTATGCAGTCACCTTGACACTGCCGCCCATTTCTCAGCGGAAGCTATAGTCTGGATACAATCCTTTCTTAGTAACTGGACTATGAGAGTCTTCTCAACAACTGCAGCCGCTGACCATATCCCTATCACTTGTGGAGTGCCTCAGGGATCATGCGTCTCACCTACTCTCTACATTATCTTCACCAAGCCCCTTTTTGATGATCTGGATCATCTGGGTGTCACCTACACTAACTATGCAGATGACACCCAGATCCTCTTACCTCTTTCTGGTGATTACGACAAGGATTTGGCTTTGGTGAATAGGATATATCTCGTCATCCAGGCATGGATGGCTACCCACGGCCTATTCCTAAATGACGACAAGACTGAGATCATCATCCTGGGCACTACTGCATCTCTTAATAAATTAGGTTCCAACTACTTCACCTTCATTATTGATAACAATGTTATCTCTGTGGCCAGGGAGGTAAAGACTTTAGGTTTTTACCTAGACTCGACCTTATCTCTCAAAAAGCAAGTTAACACAGTGGCCTCGTCCACAGCCTTCACATGCAAATTGATTAGAGTCAGCAAACCATTGCTATCTAATAGCAGCTGCATCACCTTAGCCTGAGATCTTATTTTATCAAAATTGGATTATTGCAATGCACTATTCATAGGTGCAAATATACAAATCATTAAAAAAATCCAGACCCTGCAAAATAATGCTCTCAGAGCCGCATTAAGTATTGCCAAGCGAGAACACATCTCCACGACCCGAAGAGTTTACAACAGGCTCTCCACACATGACAAAATTAAGCTGAAAGGTGCGCCCTAACCTACAAATGTTTAAATAATGCTGCTCCTAGTTACCTGTCGGAACGTTTCAACAAGATGGCTTCAACTAGGACCACTAGACTATCCAACACCAACTACCCAGCAGTTCCTAGATTTAAGTTATCTAGAAATGGGGGCTGTAGCTACCCAGTCAAGACAGCCAAACTATGGAACTCACTACCACCGACACTAAGAGTCGACCAGTCCTTCCACAATTTCCGCAAGAGTACGATTAATTGACTTAAAGACTCAGATTTATAGTTGCTACTGGCCACTGTACTACACAGCAACTATCAATACTGACTGTAAATATTTGTAAATACCTGCCTTCAAACTGTACAGTTTTTCTCCTATGTTACTAATGCTACTATGACTTATTTGTATGTTTTCCGTACATTGCATCTCCATATGTCATTCTCACCTGTGCACCATATTCATCGTCTATGTTTAACTTGTTACTTCTGTAAGTGTTCTGTGTAACCAAGCTTTGAATTATCTTATGCTCTGCGCCCTATTACCTCTGGGTCTGGCGCGCAATATAAATAATAAACAATACAATACAAACAATACAATGGATGGGATTGGTGTAGGGGTGTGTGACTGAAAGCAGCCAATTGGGGAGTGTTACAAACATGAAAGAGGAAAGGGTAGAAGGGCTGCCCCTGTGCTACGGTGTCCACAGACACCGCAGAAGTCTGCAGATGGCATGTGCCACATCCGCATCTTTCAAGGATGCCTGGCATGAAAAGTGGGCTGTGGGGATTAGCCAATGAGGTGTTCTGGTTGTTGGTTACAGGAAGAGAGGGTAGCAGGTGTTTTGATTGTATCTAGGGAAGATGGATGTGGCTATTTCTAGGACAAAGCTCACTCTATAGATGTTGGAAGATTGTTCTATGAATAATTTGAAAAAGATACACTGGGTTGTACTATTGGATTGGAGGGAGTGGAGGTTTGGTGGTATACAGTGTCTGGGCTAAACTGGGTGAGTTTACTATCATTTTGTAAGACTATGGCTCACTTTCAATGTCCAGAGATTATTGTTGTGCATTGTGGAGCAAATAGTTTGGACTAGGTTACTCCACTATCTTTGCAGGTTGCATTACAGGATATGTTGCAAAGCTTAATGGAACTATTTCCATGTGGAAAGATTATTTGTTCACAAATACATCTAAAGTAATTATGCAGATGCCCAAATGTGTTTTGTGCACAACTAGAAGCAGGTAAGCACCATGTAAATAAAGGTGTATGTGCTTTTTTGAATGGTGTAGGCATGGCATCTTTTAAACATGAAAACAACAAGTTGGATGGTGCAAACAGTTTCCGGAGTGATGGAGTGAATCAGATGGGAATCAGATGTTTCTTGTAAATATAAAAAATGCACTTTGAAGGTTTATGTGTAGAAGATGTATAGTGCATATGAAAAAATGTGTAAGTAGTTCTAGGAGATAAAAATCAGAAAAGCAAAAATAAATAAAAACTTCAAAAAAGGAAACAGCTCTTTTAAGAGCCACCATTGTATAATAAATTGTTTAAATTAAGTGTAAACCTCCCCATCCCCTTCAATTGTATGTTCAGTCCACGGACGTGTCACATCCAGGTCTTTTGAGGATGCCTGGCATGAAAAGTGGACTGCAGAGACCACGCACAGTCGCGGTTGTCCGCAGACATCAGGGGTCAGCCAATCAGGTTTCCTGGCTGCGGTGTACAGGAAGAGAGGATGGCAGGAGTTTCGTTTGGTGAGAACAGTGACGATGGCTATGGCTATTTCTTTGAGGAAGCAGAGTGTATGGATTGGGGGGACTCTTGGATCCATTGGCTGAAGGTCTATTCTGAGCAACTTGGATTGGCAGAAAATCTTGGATTCCATGAATTTGATGTATCATGGTATGGAGTGCGAGGAATGATGTTGGCTGACTTACTCCAGTTTTGTAAGAATATGGTTCACTTAAAACATCCGGACATTATTGTTGTTCATTGTGGAGGGAACAGTTTGGGGTATGTTACCGGAATTTCATTGCAGTTTGCAATGAAGGATACATTTGGAAAGTTGACGGAACGTTTCCAAATTCAAAAATTATGTTTTCTCGCATTGCTCAGAGACAAATGTGGATGCGCTCAAATATATTTTGTCCGCAATTGAAAAAACCAAGGCACAATGTGAATAAAGTTGTGTGTGCTTCTTTACGAGATGTTGGCAGGACTTCTTTTCATAATGATAACATTACATTTGATATTGTCAAAATTTCTCGGAGAGATGACTTACATCTTACTGATGTGGGCAATCAGATTTTCATGGAAAATATTTAAAATGCATTGAAGCAGTTTTGTGAACACATAAAGTATGGATTCAAGTATTCGTTAGAAGTTGCATTAAATAACAATGAAATATACACAAAAAAATACAAAGCACTTTTTGTGTAAGTTACAAAATATAATTACATGGTGTAGAATCTTTGTTGGTTTAGTAAATAAAACAAAAAAATCAAGAAAAAATACAAAAGTTAAAAAGAGAAAAAAGGTTATTTTAAGAGCCACCATTTTTGTGTGAAAAACTATTTAAATGATTTTCATATCCCCCCACCCCACACCTTGTGTTTTTTCTGATGTCCGTGGACTACTGCACTATCTGTGGACTATGCAGCCTGCAAAGGGGCTTGTGTCATTTTTTCCTCACTTGTATTTTTTAACTGTGAAAGGTGGCTCCTAAAGGAACTGTTTTTTTGTGTTTTGTTTTGTTTGGTTTTCAATTTTTTGGGGGTGGTTTTGTGTTTTTTCCAGGAAAGGCAAGGTAAAGAGGGGGAGCAAAAGGAGGGAAGGGGCACTAACCAGAGAGACGGAGGCCAAGGTGGACAGAGGAAGATGTTTAGCGGGCCTTAAATTTAAGGTAAGGGGCAGTGTTTCTCGTGCTGCTTGACCGCGGCCTCAAAAGCACTCTGAAACTGCTCCTCCCTACAAATCGGTGCATCGCAGTACATACATAGTACTGTGACCCTCAGGTCAACAGTGTTCTGTATGGCCTGCGAGGCGGCCGCTGGGATCCTCTGCCCCAAAGGAGTATCCTTAGAGGTAACAGGAGCAGTTGAAGAAGATGGAGTAGACAGTGTCAACCTACTTTTCCCTGAGAAAGGTACCGCCTTCCTCAGAGTACCCGGGTGGTTAGATTTGGTGTGGCGCCTCATGGAGGTTGTCCCGTAGGAATATAGCCCAGGATTTCCACAACTGAGCACAACTTTGCACTCAGTGCATCTCACCTTGGCTGCATGAGCCTTTGGGGCATCCCTAATGGTGGTGAAAAACTGCCACACTCGGGACTCACTCCGGGTGCTGGAGATAGGGACTTCCTCCACCTCATCGTCATCTTTCTCTTCATCCTAATCTGTATCACCGCGCCTGTTCCCCTGTCCAGTCCCTCCCGATGGTGATGGTGGTGGTGGTGAGGGTGGCTGGGGAGGAGGAATGGCTATAGCAGATGCCATTTTCAGCAAGACTGCATCTCTCCATAATAGCTTTCCAGCAGGTGCTCGCTTCGGGATAGCCAGATTCAGAATGAGGAAAGGTAATGGGTGGGTCCACAAACTCTGAGTCGAAAATAGGCCTTGGGAAGTTGTAAAAAGTTGCCAGATCAACTAAGATTTGGTCTAGGTGCTCTGGAAGGGTACACTTTCACCTTAAAACACCCAAGATTGGCCAAAAATGCAGTTTTAAACTGTCCACGGAGCACAAATACTGTTCGTGGTCAGGCCGTCATCCCACACAGGTGCGGTCAACATGATGGTGTCCACGGACACCCATTGGGCAGGAATTGCAGTGCGCATGTGCGTGGGTGTCTGTAGAACAGGCACACTATCGGTGAACTAATTAAAAGGGCTTCATGTGAGAATGGACATGTCTGGACACTGCGCGTGGACCTCCATTTTGAGTGCGGACACCTCGAACAGTCGTGGTGTACGTGGACTCATAATTGGGCTTTTAAATAAAAAAGAAATATCACACAACAATATAAAACACATTTATACTATGAAAAATAAATTTATTTATGAAAGGGGTGGGGTATCAGAATGGGAAACATAAATGGAAGTATTAGGAATTTCTGTACAGTTATGATAAAGTTATGATACGGGGAGGAAGGGAGTGAGGTTTCATCAAAGCGTCTTTGATTTAAATTTTGGGAAATTGATGGGGATGATTGCTGGGGACAAGGGGGCAGGTGCAAGAAGGAGAGAGATAGGGTACATTTTTAATGACATGATTTTTGATATATTGTAAAAGTTCCTTAAACTCATTACTTAGTTGACCCAATTTTGCAGACAAGTTCATGATTTGATTACGTACAGTTGGGGATAGGGCTTCTCTCCGTGATTCTTGGGATTGTGTATAATTAAATTGGGGTGTGGTTTCTTCATGCAAACTAAGTACTGTAAGAAAAAAAGAAATTATTATTTCAGTGAGGTTGTACAAATTACATTATCTGTTCATTATCTGTTAATATGAAAAGATGTATTGTATACCATTAGAGATATTATCATAACTAATTTCTTCTTTTGGGAAGTTCTCTTCTAACCACTCAAGTGTGTTTGCCCTTTCTGTCAAAATGAAGAAATAGCGCTTTTTCATTACAAGACATGTTTACATAATTAATGCTAATAATAAAGAAAGAAATACATTGTACTTACTGTTTGGTGAGAGATTGTTTTAGAGTAAGCGCTTGGTGTATGTCAGTCTCTAGGAACAGTTGTATTGAAGTGATAATATGAGGTGTACAGTTATGGTTTATGCTTAGGGCATTCCATTATATTGTCTGTTATATATAAACAAATATTTCTACATTTTCACGTAATTATTTGTACAAGAAGGTATATTTGGGAGCAGTAAATATAAGTAATGTTGTTTTATGCATATGTGTTTGTTGGCTGATGGGTAGTAAATGTTCTGTTCTCCCCTATGCTTCTGGGCTTGGGTGAATTCTACCTTCTGTCCGCGTACTACCGTACTGTCTGCGGACTCTACTGCTGCTACATTTGGGGTGAGTACAATATAAGGAACCTGTAGCAAATTAAGGGTGCACTGGTAAAAACCTATGAAATTCAGTGAAATAAATGTGTTAAAGGGACGTTATGGTTACAAGTAAAACCGAAACCCGACAGAAATCCGCCAGTTATGGTAAGCTAAGCAACCATAACTCAGCCACCACTGTGCACTGCTAAGGCTAACATCCAGGACAAAGATGACATCACTAATGTCATTGATGACATCACTGATGACATCACATTGTGGGATCATCTAAAATGACACCCACATTCCTGACGTTAATAGACACTTTCATCAAATTCTGATCCCAATTGATGAACTACCATAAACTGATCACTTTGAAAGTGTGTGTGCTTGGCTATATTTTTATGGAGGGAGTGGATAGAATAGGGGAAGAAACAAAGTCTCCCCTCCTCCCCCAGCATGTGTAGTGGACAATCCATCTCAGGTCCAACTGGGCTCCTTTCTCTCCGCCACCTCTCTCTCCACATGTGGTGTTTACCAGGGCTTCAACCTCTCACCCTGGCTTTTCAACATCTACCTGGCCCCTTTGGCCCACCTCAGCTCTAGCTTTTCCTCTAACTTTCAGTGTTATATGGATGACACTCAGCTCTCCTTTAGGCTCCTCTGTGCTTCCTCTCCTCTCTCGCTCATTCCTGACTGTCTATCCACGATTCAGGAATTGTGTGCCTTTAATGATCTCTGCCTCAATGCCAGAAAGACTGATATCCTCCTCATTCTGACCCCTGCTCCCGCTTTCCCTCTTTCATTTGGCTGCCCTCCTTGGGTCCTCTCCCTACGAGGCAAAAAACATTGGGGTCATCTTCGACTCTACTCTCTCCTTCTCTCCTCACATCACGGACTTATCTAAGAAGTCCCACTACCAGCTGTACCTCCTCAGTGATATTCTCCCTTTTCTCATTTTGCTCCAGAAGCTCACTGGCCCCAGAACTCTGGTTCCCTCCAGGCAGGATTACTGCAAACAACTTTTTCTCAACCTGTTTTCCTCTACTCTCCGTTCTCTGCAACTAATCCAGAACAGGACTGCGAGACTTGTCCTTGGCCTCAAGTTCAGGGACCGTATCTCTCCAGCCATGAAATCTCTCCACTGGCTCCCGGTGGCTGCAAGGATCAAGTTCAAGACCCTTTGCATTGTCCACAAGGCCCTCTTGAGACCGGGGCCCGCACTACATGCAACTCTCTCCTCCTGAACATCTTCCTTCTCAAGCCTTTCACTCAACTAGCTCCAACTCTCGATGGTCAGATTTATTCCAGGCAGAGTGAGATGTAGATCTCCCTCTTCTGCAGGGGCCTCCCTCTGGAATGGCCTTCCTGCCACTCTTAAACTCGAAGCAGCTCAATACCTTTCTTACCGGTTCTGATTTCTCTCTTTTTCTCCTTTGCTGACCCACCTGTCTGCTGCACTGACTGGTCGCCTCGCTAGCGTCAGAACCCTTTGGGCACCAAGCTCCTCCAGAACCTGTAAGCACCTGCACTGCCTGCGGGCCTCCCTGCACTTAGGGGCTGTATCTGTAACCCTACAGTGCCCTGCCTTTTGCACTACACAGACATGGCTCCCTCGGCTGCAATCAGTCAGAGCAATTCTGCCATGATCGCACTTCCCCTTTCCCTCCCCTGGCACTTCTCCTATACCTCTGCCCCAGCACTTGTGCGATCTGAATGACACAAGGCCTAGTAAGATTGTTTGTTTCGTCCTCCCTATGTATCCCTACCTGACTCATCATAACATATCATACAATGAGAGAGAGAGGAAAAGGATAACGCCTCTCTTCTCTGGCCTGAGCAAAGGGCCTTCATGGGGATGGAGGTCAGAAAAGGGGGACCATTGGTGTCATTGCACCAAATTATAGCGACAATTTACATTGCAAGTCTTTTGACCCCAATAACATTACAATAATTGGCCTCACACAATAGCTGATATCAATAACAAGTATTATGTTTCTTTAAAGATTGCATAGAACAGTCAAGGCTGCAGCATGTTAACATAGTGATTGATAACAGACAACAGCAACCCGATAATAAAACTATAGTAGCAAACGATACAGGTGTACTTGGGTTTAAAGCCTTTGCAGCCAGACTGTTTATATCACAAAAGGCAGCAGAACAATCCACAGGGGTAAACAGTAACAACTGCACAATCACTCTTATGAGGTTGTAGAGGAGCGGGCCATACAATTCCTTCACCCACTCACCACGTTGGAAAGACACCGGTTCACCATACCCGGTAATATAAGTTCTTTGTCATCAACCACTTCTTTGGGGTTGAACATAGTACTTGCATAGCTCCTTCTGTCCCATCTGCCTAACACAAGAACCTCTCTGCCTTTACACAGCTAAAGGCACGTGTTTCCCTGCTGCTTGTGAGGCTACCGCTCAAGTCAGAAAGGTGAAAATGGCCGTCTACATTGAATCCTTTAAATATGGATAATTTGTCAGGTGTTGATGTCTGACATTTTAGTGGCTTTCAGATGCAATTGGAGGTGGTTTTGTTGCTGCACCATGCTGTCAGTAATATTACAATAAGTGAGATGCCTGGTTATTTATTTATTTATTTATTTATTTATTTATTTAGAGATGCCTGGTTATTAAGATGTGGAAACTTTGATACTCCTAGAACTGTAAAAAGGCACAAAATTTAGAAAACTAGGGTTTCACTTGTTCATGAAAATACATAAAATACACACACACGTGCTACTCCAAGGCCTTGTAATCGGCGGGTTGCCATTGCGTCAGTGATAATAATTATAATATGAATAACCTCCTAGCGGTAGTAGTAAACCTTCAGACTATGTTATGTTATGTTATGTTAAAGGTACTTATATAGCCCACCGTCACCAACGGAATTGGTCCACAGACGCTCTGGTGGATCTGTAAACAGTAAGGAGGGAGGGTAGGGTTAGTAGGGAGTAGGAGAGTGCGAGAGGTGGTGTGCTGTCGGCAGCTTCAGCTCGGTATACACCGAGTGCTGGGCTTTGGTGCAAGTATCGGATCAGGCGAGACCTCGTGTGCTGTGGGTGCGGTTTATGTGTTGTTGATGCGGTGTGGTAAAGAGCGTGCGGATTGCTGGGAGAGAAATGGTTGTGTGAGTTTTATGAGGGTTGAGTATGCACAGATTTGAATGTTGGGTTAGTGGGGTCTATATCCTGATTCAGATACTTCTGGTTCCGTTTGAACTGTGTCCCTGTGGGTGGGTTTGTTGCTGGTTCCTTATAGGCCGCCTTGCTGTGGTGTGTGATGGTGCTGCGTGAATCCAACTGTATCATAGTGAGTATTGTATGCCGTGATCAGTGTTTCTGAACCTTTCCTTCGGGTGTGGAACTGGATTGATACTACCTATTCTCTTGTTATCTAATGTGACACTGGTCAGTTGAAGCTTTGAATGGTTCAGTGTCAGAGTGCTGTTGATGAGGCGTCCTAGTGCATCCATCTTGGTCAGCCTGTGTATTCAGTCGTTGGTTTCCTCCTATCATGACTGTCTTTCAGTTAGTTCTTCGGTTTTCCGTGGGGTTACTTCCTTGGGCTAGTGCTTGTTTGTAGTTTGTGTGTGATAGCGCATTGTGCTTCCCGCTGTATCTTGATGAGCATTGTGTAATGTGGGTGCTTATTTCTGTTTCTCACCCTCTGGATTGGAGCTAATGGTACGGAGTTCCCTATTCCCTTGCTATCTGCCGTGATTAGATCTGTTGGGAATGGCCATGGTTCAAGGTCAGGGTCCTATTGATGAGTCCTGTTGTTTCTGTCTTCGTCTTGCTATGTATTCGGTCTTTGGTCCTATTACGGCTGTCTCTCGTTTAGTCATTTTGTATGTCGAGGAATATTTCCCTTAGTATTATTTTTTTTTCAGTTAATTGCTTGGTGTGGATCAGGCTCTGTCTCTTCGTTCATTGATGTTTTGGTTGTGTGTGTGTGTGTGCCCCTATGACCCAGTTAAACCTGCAGAAGATCCCACTTAAGACCTACACTGGGAATAATTCAGTCATTATTCCCGGCTTCTCGTTTTTAACATTTGAATAGCAGAAGTATCAGGGCTCATTACAAGTATGGCCGTGCAGGAAAGCAATTTGCGGCAACGGAATTACCAACACTTTTTTTCCCAGGTAAACCCTCCCACTTTCTACAGAAAATTGGCAAAATCGGTGGCATTACCACAGCGGCATGTCTGCCTGCGGTAATTCTGCCAAAAATGGCCCATAGAGTAGAATGGTGTCTAAGAAAATGGGGATTAACTCATCCAATTCCACGATACCAAGTGGCGGTAATGGTAATTCCATTGGGTGGTATTCTGGTGGATTTACTGCCGGAATAGCAGCCAACTCATAATGAGGCCCAAGGCATTTACCTGCTGCTAGGGCACCAGCAGCAGAGAACCATCAGATGGCCCTAAAACCATTAAATCTGGGCCCACTGTATAGGAGAGGGGGTTCCAAAGAGGCATACATCCTTGCACAGGACTAGTTGTTCAACGCAGCCCCATCAAAAAAGCAATGGCACCGAAGGCTGATATTTTTTTTCTTGACAAACATGGTGAATACAAAACAAACAACCAGCGTACAAAGTTTATTTAGATGGCCACTAAAAAGGTTTATGTTTTGATGCCTCAAGTGCAAAGTAATCATTGGTGCGACAGACAGTTTAATCATTAATTTTACTGTCTAACTTCAAAACTTTCTTACCTCAAAGCCAAAAAAAACAAACACAATAGGCCAGAGTTCATCAAGATTGTGTGATACGTGAGGACATCATCTGCAGCAACCAACTCCATGATATTGACTAGGTGACCAGGGACAGATGTGAAGTATTCGGTCTTTGTCCCTATTACGGCTGTCTCTCGTTTAGTCATTTTGTATGTCGAGGAATATTTCCCTTAGTATTATTTTTTTTTCAGTCAATTGCTTGGTGTGAATCAGGCTCTGTCTCTTCGTTCATTGATGTTTTGGTTGTGTGTGTGTTCCCCTATAACCTGGATGAATTGGATTAAAATGAATATTGTCAATATCCATTACATCTTAAAAAGCAAACATAGGGGGTAAGGTTTCCCTTTGATGTCAGCAACAGAGAGATATGCACTTCCAATAGCACCCTGGGAGAGGGGACCAGCCAAACAGTGAGCTTGACACATTGGCCTTATTAACTGGTGCAAATCTGCATTCCCAGCTGGCTCATTGATGCCCCTCGTGCCTACTGCTGATAACAAAAGGTATGCTTGCGTCACATTCTCTGCACCACATACTGCTCTGCTGCAATGGAAACTCAACAAGGATGCATTCTAATTTGAAGAAGCTTTTTTTCTGTTTACATGGCAGCCATCATGGACTTCCTTTTTTTGAGCTGAATGGCTGTGCACCAAATCATGTTCAAGATATAGCTATATTGTTGCCTTTCTCTACATCTCGCATCTCTTGCACGGCCTGCAGACAATCCCAAGGTAATTTGTCTGCTTTGGGCGTTGCAATTTTAAATTTATTTATTTTTCCTGTGCTGCAGCGCCCCCTGCAGTGGCCCTCCACCCGTAGACCCTGCTTCTCTCCCTCTGTTTGCCTGTCTGCCCTGGTCGACACAGCTCCCACCGAGCCTCGAACCCTATCTTCTGTAACAATCAGGTAGGGAACGATGAAATGTGTACATTCAGTACTGTTGTAGGCCTGTATTCCGGATCTAGCTGTTGTTGAATCTAGCTACTGTTTTGAGTAACTACTCTGTATCCTTTCCAACAGTGATAGTGCTGCAGGCCTGTATTTCGAATCTAGCTATTATTGAATCTAGCTACTGTTTTGTGCCACTACTCTGCATCTTTTCCCCCTGGGATAGTGCCATAGTCCTGTATTCCAAATGTAGCTACTGTTTTGTGTCAGTATTGTGCTTGTTTTGTGCCACTACAGTGCATCTTTCTACCCAGGGATTGTGTTGAATGCTTGCCTTTTTTGCTTCTGCAGGAGTTAGGCAATGTTTATCTAAACTCACACTCCTGCCTTATTCCTCCTCCTCCCTGCACCCACCTACACTGTACTTCCTAAAAGAGACCCGTCTGCACTCTGCTCCAGCTATCGTGGACATCTCACTCGACTGCAGCTGCTCTCGGCTTCTTTGCCACACTCATACACCTCATATCCCTTCTGAATGAGGCTGCAGGTGCTTTGCCATGTCTAGCAGCTCCAATATTAAATTGCTGTTTCCATAGGAAGAGCAGTTTTTGGGCGGCTTATAACTCCGCTCCGCCTGGACGAATCATCACTAAATTTTCCAGGAAAATTATTAAAAGTATATGGGCCACTCTAATTCCTTTTGCAAAGTTTGGTGATGTTTGGTGCAGGGGGCCACAAGTTATGGGGGGTCCCAAAACGTCTTTTTTCCCCATAGACTGAATGGTGGAAAAACTTTGCGCACGCCTACGGGTCAAACCGTTGGATGGATTTTTACCAAATTTATGGTAGGGGCAGAGGCTTGGTCCCGAAAGCGTGCTTTAGTAAATTTGGTCACAATCCGTCCAGTACTTTCCTTTAAAACGACCAAAAAATATGTTTCAAACAATTAGTGATATCTATGTCTGTTCCGCGGTCACATTTCCCTGTTCGCTCCGCGGACAAGATACCGATTGGCCAGGGGGGTGGCGTCATGACCGCGGACACGCAACGTCTTCGCCAATTGGCTACAGCGAGCCGTGATGTGCATCAGAATGTGTGGATGCGCCAGACATCTTGGATCAGAAGACAGCGCGGTCGCTACCAGAGGCGAAATGCTGTTTCGGAAACTGTTTTGCTCTCCTACAGTGCATGGGGAGGATCACAGAGTAAGAGATGGGTTAAATACTGTACTTGTTTGGGCGGCAGGTGTTAATGATGTATTCACCATGTGAAATGGTGTTTGGGAAATTATTTTGATCTCCTACAATGCTTGGGGAGGTTCAGAGAGTAAGAGATGGATGAAATACTGTACTTGCTTGGGTGGCAACTGTTAATGGTGTATTCTCCATTGTCGCCTTGTTCAGGATGTTTGTACATGCAGAAAATGAGGGGTCTAATAAGGGTAGTATTTCAGTCCATGCTGTGTACAGGCACCTCTAAAATGTTCGAAGGACACGCGTGGTGTTAGTGACCATTGAAATTGAGTACATGTCGTTATTACATTACATTTTCCTATGGGTCTGTTATTGATTAGTACGCCAGCATGGTTGTGACATGCTGCGGTGGTTGTGGCCAGGGTCTAGAGTCTTGGATGCATGGCCGTAGGCCGAAGGCCATACTTTCAAGACTGTAGGCCCTGGCCACAACCACCGCAGCATGTCACACCCATGGATACACCTGTAGTATTGATTATCGATTACATGGTTATGGGGAGTGTGTACAGTGTTGGGTGCATGGCCAAAGGCCAAAGGCCATGCACCCAAAAACAAAGCGCTGGAGGTATAAGCCAGTGCACACCCACACATTGTTATATCTATGGACATACAGCTAGAAGTGCAGTCTCTGGCCAGAACAAGTGACGCATACCACACCTATCAATACACCCATAATACTGCACATCACTGAGGTGGTTGTAGGCAAGATGTAGAGTTTTGGTTGCATGGCTGAAGGCTGTAGCCCATACAACATACTTCTAAAACCCTAGGCCCTGGCCAGAACCACCACATCATATTACAGAAATGCATACACCTGTACTATAGGTTAGCATGTCAGATGGTTTTGGGGAGGGTGTACACCTATACATTCAAATATCTGTGGACATATATCCAAATCTCTAGGTCCTGCCCACAACCACTGCAGCATATTAAACAGGCACGTTAGTGGCTGTGTTGTTATGGTGGAGTTGCTATTTCCATAGGAAGAACACTTTTTGTCTGCCTTATAACTGTGCTACCCTTGGACGATTTGTCACCAAAATTTACAAAACAAATATATTGAACACTGAATTTCTTTGGAAAGTTTGGTGATGTTTGGTGCAGGGGGGTGAAAGTTATAAGGGGGAGGGGTTCTCAAAACGTCTCTTTTCCCCTTAGACTGAATGGGGGAAAAAATTTGTGCCAGCGAACATGTGGCTCTTTCCCTGATTGGTTATAGAACAGCGTGAAGTAAGTCAGCATTCTTCGGTGCCCCCCCTATCTTTTATTCATGTTGTAGTGTACGCGGATATTGCCAGAAACACATCCAAAACAAGACAGCATTGGACATGTCACACTCATTTAATAGTATTTCAGAAGGTGACCTTTGAGGGGGGCGGAATGGGATGTGGAAGCACAAACTGAAAAAGTGGAGTTTTCTTGTCACCAAAGTGATACGTTTAAATGGAAGTTCGTGCTCACTGTACCACGACCAATTACTGCGTGTGGGTTAAAATGTTTTTGCAATAATATTGCCATCAGACTGGCCTCCTAAATTCTGAAAACTAAGGCCACTATTTGCAGTGTTTGCTGGAAACAGCGCTTCTGGGGGTGTATCAGAGTAGCGGTTCTCATAATTGGATTTCAATATGTTGCTTCAAAGAAATAATGTATTTGGCTTCTGAGTGAAGGCCACATGAGTTGCTTTTTTGGTTGAACGCTCAATACGCCCGCGCATCCGAGTGAATGTATAAGGGGCAACTGTTTTTTTACTTTGAGTGAAAGGGAAACTTACTAGCAATTCACAGAATGAAAGGGTCGAAAAAAATAGCAATTGATAAGGTTATGTTTTAAAAAGTTTGTAAGGGACATGCAATATCAGTCTACGAAGATCCTTCGATGCAAATACATTGGTGTCTGACTTGCACACAAAGAATGGAGGCAGTAAATATTATGTAAGTTTACTTTTGACCACTCTACAGCGAACCGTGCTTTATTGTTACCTTACCGCACATCTAATTGTGCCACTATAATTGCTATATTATCTTCCTGCGCTGTTACATTTTTCCTGTAATATTCCAGAGTGCGCAGGTTGCACATTTGTAGGGTATGACTGCACTCATCCTTTTTTAGCATTAATATTTCTTATTTGAAACGTTACCTTTGTCCTCATACCTTTGTGTATAACTTTGCACGTTTTTTTGGTCTTCTTTGAAATCACAAGACATCATTTTTTTCAATTGTCCATTCTTTTTCATTTCATAACTGAATTTTCCTCTTCCTGTGTAGTTGGCATTTTTTTTTCTCTTACGGCGCATGCAAAATCTCGGCGTTTGTAGCCTGCTACTATAGGTACACATGGACATTAGTAACATTTTACTAAAATGCCATGTTTGAACACGTACATTTGTGTAGTACTTTGCACATTCTTTTGTGTCTTTTTTTAAATTATTTGGTATAGGTTGGTTATTGACACGTATTTTCTGTAATCTTTCCCACCTAGGTGCATATTGCCGTACTGTGCATGCAATGGTTTCCAAATGTCGAGTGAGGGCTTCTTCGGACGGCAAATACAACTGCTGGTGAGCAGTTGCCTGTCCATAATAATTATGCGGAATGACACTGTAAGCCCGCTTTGTCCGTGCGCTGAACTCGCTATTCGGAGCAACGTCACATCATTTATGGTGCTGTAAGCTCAAGGTCATGACGACTTCTGGGAAATCACTGTGGAAACAAAGCGACTGCTTCAATGAAGACCCCAAAATATTTCTATGAGAAAAAAAACAATGTGTTCCTCATCTTCAACATTTGCAATGGCGCCCTTACAAGCATTGGTATGCTTGCATTGAAAATGAAATTGCTCTGATGGTCTCTGCCAGTTTTTTGTTAAATAAACCTACTTTGCAAACTCTAAAATGTTCACGTTTTCTTTTACATTCCACTGTATTATTTCCAAATGTAAGTTATTAGGTTGTATGTCGTGCTATGTTTATTTACAGGTTCTGCGTCACGTCACGTACTTGTGCTTTTTGCAGCCTACCATGGAAAGGGAAGAGGGGCTATGTATGCAATAACTGCCTTCCCTTTCTATGGCGGCCATCTTGAAAGAGGATTTTGTTTTGTAATCCGAACTGCCAAAGCCGCCCCGGATTACAACAAGTAATCCTCCTTTCCAGTAGCACATGTTACTGTTTTGCTAATTTAGACTATTACTGGCAAAGATTATTGTGTCTATGTACTTTACTGAGAAATATGCAGTACTTGGAGTGTATGCAAATTTTTATTTTTATTTTCCAGGTCGTTATTAACGGCAGGCAATAAGGCAATTTGCAAACGGCAATGAGCAAAAAGGCAAGAAACGGTAATATGGGTCGGTAGATGTACGGTGACAAATTTTGTCCGTTTGTTATGTGCAAGGTAGCGCAACTGTTTCTTATGCTTTCACATTACACCAGTGCTGCTGTTTCTTAGGGAGGAAGGATGCCTTTAGCTGATGTCTTTTTCAGATAAGTACAACTTTTGCTACCGATATATAATGTGTATATATAATGTGTAGTGCATTGGTAATCGCTGCATACCAATACGTGTTGGCGTTGTGTACGGCAAATGTTGAAGGTGGACGTTCATACATGAATACTAAATCTATTTCCATACTGCCCACGAGGCATAGATCGTAAAGTTAATTGTGTACTGATTCCGGGACATGTCACGGTGCTGTACGCCAGCATACTTTCATGTGGCATTCTTCGCAAGGTGTGTACTGTTTAGCAAACAACCCTTGCGAAAGCGACGTTATGGTTACGTTGCCCTACTGAAAATCTGTGACATGCAGTACAAAAAAAATTTCTTTACCAGACCTTATAATTAAATTTTCCTACTAAAAACCTGTAGAATTCACTAAAAAAAACTTTGTTAAGGGGACGTTATGATTAAGTTGCGCTACTAAAAACCTGTGAAATTCACTAAAAAAACTTTACCAATGTGACATAATACAAACGTGACATTATGGTTCAATGTAAAACCGAAAACCCCCTGAAATTCGCCAGTTAAGGTACGCTAAGCAACCAGGACTGCCCGCACCAATGTGCACTGCTAACACTAACACCCAGGACATCAAAGATGACATCACAAAAGTCATTCTGATGACATCACATGTGCATTTACTTTTCAGACGAGAGGTTGTGAATGTAATTTTGGCAAAAAAGTATCAGGGGTTATCGGGACATGTGTAATAAACTACATACTTCATCACGCAATGTAGTGTTCTAAAGGAAATTCCATCACAGGGTTCTTTCTGGTACAGGAACCTACTCATACAGAAATGTAGGTATTGGCAGCAGCATACACCACAGAGGTGCTATGTGTGTACTTTCCAAAGTTGTTTAATAAAACGGTGAATGCCTCTGTATGAAACATTTCTGGTCTGTGAAACATGTATTAAGTTGTTAATAATGCATCAGTTACTACATATTTCTAGTAATACACAAGAAACATAAATAGACTACAATGCATACAAATATGGAGCTTATATATGGAGAGTAAAGTAAGCAAACAAGAGGCAGTATCATTAGCAACAGTGTATAATGTACATGATAGTATTCACGCACAAACATGATTGCTGTGTTTCAGGCCTGCTTCTTCCCCTATATATGTACATCATAAGTTGCAATTAATTTCTAAGGAAAGTATTGTTAGAACATGTGAGAATAGCAATATCTATAAATGTAATACCTTTTGAAAGTTAAGTTTCTGACTGTCAGTAAATTAACCCACCTGCCCTAGATAAAGCAGTGAACAAAAATGAAGGGGCTACACATGTGATGTCATCAGTGATGTCATCAATGACATTTGTGATGTCATCTTTGATGTCCTGGGTGTTAGTGTTAGCAGTTCATAGTGGTGCGGGCAGTTATGGTTGCTTAGCATACCATAACTGGCGAATTTCAGGGGGGTTTTCCGGTTTTACTTTGAACCATAAGGTCACGTTTGTATTATGTCACGTTTGTAAAGTTTTTTAGTGAATTTCACAGGTTTTTAGTAGCACAACTTAACCATAACAACCCCTTAACAAAGTTATGACTAACTGACAATGAGGTGGACGAGCAGCTTCTAAACCTATCAACTTATTCCATCGAAGATTCACAAAGTAATGATACAATACAGGACCCAAGCATGCAGGTAGTGGATAATGATGGGCAAAGAGTGGAAGAAAGAATGGTTAATGAAGAGGGGGAATACCTACATTTCCTCACATTGGAACAAAAGAGAATGGGAATTAAAGGCTTTAAAAATGTGGAGACAGAGGCTATTCTTAACAGGCAACTGTCTATCTCTTTACAACCCGATGAAATGCATGAAGTTGATAAATATAACATGGAAAATGTTAAGAACAAACAGGTGAATTCAACTTTGAAATATACAGATAATATACAAGTAAAAATGTTGAATAGACAGACAGTAGACCCGTTTCCAAACAGATCAACCTTGTTCTATGTGTTCCAAGCCATTCCCTCGTTAAAACACATACAGTCACAAGATATAAAATCAATTCGCTTCATCAACAATTCCAAAATGGATACCGTTGAGTTAGGGATTCCATCCCGAATTGTAAGGAGTTGATATGGCTTACAAACAATAAAATGCGGCATTATGGATTTGATATGTATACACTGACAGAGTAAGAACTAAAATAAAACATGTATCGTACGTAAGGAATACCACAAGTGACATATCATATCAAAGAGAAGTAAAGGGAGACACCATAAATTACAGACCAACTGAAATAAAAAAAATAATAATAAGAACCCAATGTGAAGCGAATTTGAACATCTATATATCACTTGTGAGGGTGAGAGAGGAACCCTACCATGGGAAGTATATTACAAAGATGAGCCAACACAGGCCAGGGATAAAAACTGGACGTGGTTAACAAGAGCTAGTTAGGAATCGGATCATACTAGGAAGCCCTAATGACAGGCCTCCTGTACACCTTAGTCTATAACATTAACCATATGGAATACGAGAGGGTTCTCCCATTTACTTAATTTAGAAGCTAGAAATCCTATAAGCACAGCGCAAGTTGTGATATTGCAAGAAACATGGATAATCACTCAGCCAATATGGCCTAATTTTGAAATAGCCTGGATACCGGCCACAAAAAAAGCAAAAGGGCGACTATCAGTTGGTTTGTTAGCAGCTGTAAAATCTGACTCAGGTCTGTATCTATAATCGTGGGCTTCCCCGCACTAGGGCATTCAGTTAACTAAATTGACAACAAGTATTAGCAACCTGCCGCTGGCGATAGGGTGGCAATTTTGAACATCTATTGGAAACCAGTGGCAATTGAGGATGATAAATTCATTGAACTCATAATCCAAATTTCTGGATTTGCAGCAGAGGAGCAAAGCTATACAACAGTGGTGGTAGGAGATTTAAATATGACATGGATCCCTAACAAGTCCAAAGTGCTCTCAGGGAGAGCAAAAAAATGGATTACCTTGATGAGTGAGAGAAATCTGATAATCCTAAATGGAACAGTGATAAGGGACATTCCTCCCCCCACGTGGAAAAGAAGTGCATCAAATTCAGTTTTAGATTATGTGTTCATATCAGCACATTTATTGCATGCTGTCCAATCATTTACTATTATCCCCACCCAAGCCAGTGACATAATATTCTAAAAATGACAGTAACAAGTTGTAATGCCCAAGCTCAAATGCACTTCAAAGAACCTATACGCTATGATTGGTTATTTATAATGCGCTTAATGCCCAGAGGTTTCGAACCTGTGTTTCTCCGTATTGTGCTGCTTCCAAGGCAAGCACGTTGTCCTTGAGCAATCCTCCTGAGACCCTGAATCAGGGCAGAAATAGAATTAAATGGAGTTTTAAAAAACTGGAGAGACTAAAATCACAATTAGATCAGTATAATAAACATGGACTGATAAATACAAAATATGAGTATACAGATTCACTTAAGCTGATAATGGAAAATCAATCGATGAACAGACGGTCAGCTTTCAAACATAAATATACATAAGATTTGGGCATTCATAGGATAAAAGCACAATTTCCGCAAAAATGTACCACTAGGGGAAAGACAACAGGAAACAACTAGATTGCATACGCAATATGAAAATGCAATCAAAGAATTTAATGCAAAAAAGAAACAAAGGGATGGTGAAAGAATGTTAGTAGCCATAGCAAACAAATCAAGAACTCAAATTTGGAGTGTTTTAAATGAAAGTACTCCAGGTGCATCAGCGTCTGTACTGTTAAATACAGTAAACAAACAGACTTGGACTGAACACTTCTTGAATTTATTTTGGAAAAAAAAACCTGAGGGCTAGAACTTGCACAATCCCAAATTCATGAATTAATAACCTTCTCTTTGATCAGGTGGATACCCTCATAATCATTAAGAAACGTAGTTCCTCGAGAGCCCCTGGCCCAGTTGGCTTGTCAAATGCTGTAATTAAAGCACACCCAGAACAGTGGGCAGAAGTCTTGAAAACAAATCTTCCCCACAATATTAAAGGGAGGAGAGATTCCACAATCTTGGAAAGAATCGATAATAATACCGATTTTTAAGAAAGGTGGTAAAAAATGAACCAACTAATTATCGTCCCATTGCCCTTCTGGATTTTTGGTAGGTTCATTTTAAGAGATCTGACCTGATGGCTGAACAAGGCCAAAATGCTAGATGTACATCAATCAATCTGGTTTTATCAAAGGAGTAGGAACATCAATACATTTATTTTTATTAGCAATTTTAAAACAACAAACTATTTTGAGTAAACAGCCAATATTTCTAGCTTTTATTTATTTTAAACAAGCTTTTGACACAATACCAAGAAACAGACTATGGTGAAAGCTGCTGGATGCATCAATTTTATTCTGGTACCTCAATTAAAGTAAAACTGAATAGAGAGGAACTACTTACCAATTCGATTCCAACCAATTTTGGACTGAAACAAGGTTGTATTTTAGCATCAAGACTTTTTAACTTGAATATTGAAGATATTAATATTTATTTAGACCTTGGGTGCTCCTTTCCGGCAAATGTTGGTTCCGGGGAAGTATCGTGGCTACTATATGTCGATGACCTCGTGATAATTGACCAAACGCAAATTGGATTGCAAAGAAAACTAAATGCATTGGACGACTATGCAGTAAAGAATGGGTAGATGGTGAATACTCAAAAATCTAACATCATGATAATTCATCATAAAGCCAGACAAACTAATAATAAATACACATGGACACTCAATAATATAATAGTAACTCTTGTCAATGAATATAGATATTTAGGCCAAAATATTAATAACATACTCTCTGACCAACCATACAAACTTGAACGAAACGCGAAAATGCAAACACTTGCCTCGCAGGGTAGAATCATACAAGCCAAATTTGGTAAATGTACACATGCAGTGCTTTTTTAATTTTATGAACAAAAAGTTGTCCCGCTGATCATCTATGGAGCACAGGCAAAATATCCAGAAAATCAACCAAATTGGAACTTTCTAGAAAGTTTATTCTGGAATAAGGTGCTGTATTTGCCCCAGGCGGTCCCCATTGCGATCTTGAGATATAATCTGGGACAGATATCATTGAGCGCTTTAGTAGCGTGGCAAACATTGAGTTTATGGAGAAAATGTCTACTATCAAAGGAGAATATGTAGACACTAATCCCACTACTTCATTGCACCTTTGAAAGAAATAGCAATTGTCTCATTATGGTGTGGGAGGAACATTGTAAACTCATAATGAAGGAGGCGGATGTAACACAGCAGCTTCTCCTAGACTATCCGAATAAGGCAAAACTTAAATTGTGGTGCTGGGACTGGTATACAACATTGGAGAAATGCAATAAGTATGCAATATTTAGAATCAGACAATTCCTGTTAAAATCCTTGCATACAGTATCAATTTATTTGCTGAAATTTTCAGATGTGAAATATACCAGAATTATAAAGCAGATATGACTAAATATATGGCCAATGAGAGTGCAGTTAGCAAAACATTATAACGAGAAGGATGCTACTACTAGTTGTAGATTCCGTAATGATCAGAAAAACTTGAATAATTGAAACATCTGTTTGTAGAATGTCAGACCCTGAATGGTCTAAGAAAATAATTATTTTTAAAATTGTTTAACCAATACCTACTCCTAAATGAAGATGAAATGTGGAACAGGATTTTTTAGGGGCATCTGATCTCGTTGAACATTGCGACTGTTAACTTTCTTCTTGCTTTAAAAATTCATGATTAAGGGTCTAGTGAAAGGAAGTAATCTTGCCTAGAACAAGAGAGAGGTTAAAAAAATGACATTTCTACTGTTAATTATCTTCTTGTTGTAAAAAGTTATGATAAAAAGTCTAGTGAAAGGAAGTAATCTTGTCTTGAGTAAGAGAGAGGTAAACAATGTCAGTGACGTGTGATCATATTTAACTCGAGGGATGTAAATAGGAAATGGAACAACCTGCACAAGCTTATTTGGAAGATTACCTATGATAGAAGAAATGTTTTTTGGCCTGATTATTACCTATGTGAGGAGAAATCTGTTGGCCTAGTATCTTAAAAGGTTTACATTATGTTAAATGAACTTGTTTAGTTTAGTTTAGTTTATTATTTGTAAGGCGCGCCTTGCCCTGGAGCATCAGGGCGCACAAGACAAGAATATGCTCAACTTCGTTGCAGGTACATCTACATGGTCATAGTACAGTATGCAATAGACAAAATATGTACAGGTACATGTGCGTGGTCATAATACAGTATACAATAAGTAGAATATGTACAAGGCTGGAACTAGGTCCAGCAAGCAGGTGATACAGGTGAGGGTATACTTAAGAATATAAGGTAATATACAGTGGAATAAATACAGTAATATACATTGGTGTAAATACCGACCAAGGTATTGGTACTGGGGGCATGCAGGTGGATCGCCAGTGGGGACAGTCGGGTCCAGCAGGTCAGAGTAATTAGCTGTCATTGGCTCTCAGCCACTTGGTCAATTTCTGCCTGAATTTCAGGAAGGGCCGGGGTTCTCTTATGTCATGTGGTAGTGAGTTCCACAGCTGAGCTGCTTTGACTGCGAAGCTGTGTCCTCCAATAGTGGTACGTTTAAAGCGAGGGACATGAAGGCAGTTCGCATTAGCCATTCTTGTAGGTCTAGATGAGGTTCTCAAGTGTAGCCTGTCCATGAGGTAGGGTGATGCCATGTTATTAAGACACTTGTGAGTAAGGGAGGCAATTTTGAGTTGGATTTTATCCTGAGTGGATAGCCATTTATATTCTCTTCTTATAGAGGAGATATGCTCTTTTCTGTTTATCTTGAGAGCAGCTCTCAGGGCATTATTCTGGAGGATCTGGATTTTGTGGATGGTCTGTTTGTTAGCCCCAATGTAGAGACCATTACAATAGTCCAGTTTGGACAGTATGAGGGCTCTGGCAAGCGTGATGCAGCTGTCTGTGGAGAGGAATTGTTTGCTGTCTCTAATGAGTTTGCAAGTATATGCCGTCGTTGAGGCTAGGGAATTGAATTGCTTGACAAAGTTTAAAGTGGCGTCAAGGTAAAAACCTAGGGTCTTGACTTCCTTTGCCACTTTGATATTATTACCATCGATAATGAAGCTTGCATAGTCGGGGTTAAGTTTGGTTATGTGTGTCGGGGTACCTAGGATTATGAGCTCAGTTTTGTTGTTGTTCAGACATAAGCCATGTGTGGCCATCCATGCCTGAACGATGCTGTAGATTTTATTCACTAAGGCCAGGTCAACGACGTAATCTCCTGAAAGTGGAAGGAGGATCTGGGTATCGTCTGCGTAGTTGGTGTAGGCGATACCCAAATGATCCATTTCGTCAAAGAGTGGCTTTGTGAATATGTTATAGAGGGTTGGTGACACACAGGATCCCTGGGGCACGCCGCACGTTATAGGGATCGGGTCAGCTGAGGCTGATGGAGAGAAGACTCTCATGGTGCGGTTACTCAAGAAGGATTTGATCCATATTAGGAAGTAATCTTGTCTTGAGTAAGAGAGAGGTAAACAATGTCAGTGACGTGTGATCATATTTAACTCGAGGGATGTAAATAGGAAATGGAACAACCTGCACAAGCTTATTTGGAAGATTACCTATGATAGAAGAAATGTTTTTTGGCCTGATTACTACCTATGTGAGGAGAAATCTGTTGGCCTAGTATCTTAAAAGGTTTACATTACGTTAAATGAAATGGTATTTGTAATTTTGTATTGTATGTCTATGGCATGTAATGTGTATAAATTTGAAAGGTTGTAATTAATCAACCAAAACAAATAAAAAATAAAAAGCATTGCTAGACACGGATGATATCATGCTAACCAGGGTTGGACTTGGGCATAAAATTGTCTCAGACACTAATGAAAAAGAGTGGCCCACAGTTGCAAATGTCAATTAAATCCCTTTGTGACAGGCTGTTAGAGTAGTACCCAAGGGGGAGTTTTTTGATAACATGTGATGCAAATTGTGCATCTTAAAGAATATTTATTCAGTAACACTGGTCAAAACTACTATCCGCATGGTGCAGTAACTTAGGAAACTATCCCACATGGCCAAAAAAGTGGCCCACACTAGCATTTTTCGTTTTTGTTTCGGGCATTGCCCTATTACCCTATTTCCAATTGAAGCCTGATGCTAACACTAGGAGATTCGAACACATGTGTTAAGAAACTGATGGAGGTAATACACACTTTTGCCTCATTCTCAGACTACAAAATAAATTTGGACAAGTGTGAAGCTATGCCACTGAAAGTTGCTACAAACAAACATTGCATCACAGATGTTGCACTTCGCTGGGTAGAGGCACGGTGGAAGTACCTTGGGAAGTACCTTAATCATAGCCTTGCATGAATGACCAGAGAACCTAGAGAAGGTATGGCAGAAAAGAAAGCATGAGCTGGTCAGCTGGTCTGCACTTCATCTATCCATGTGGGGCCATGTTTCCATTGTCAAAATGGTGGTGTTAGCATGGATTAATTATATATTTTTTATACTGCCCCTAAAGATCCCTCCTGTAATGATGAAAAAGAAATCTCAGGGTATCAAAACATTTATCTGGGGAATAGCTAGTTTGATATAGCACTATAAGCCAGCAGGCATCTGAACGCTGAGATAACAGTTAATATTATTATCCCACAGCGTGGTACTCAATGTACCGGCCTCAGAAGGATGAAAGGTTGAGTTGGCCCTGCCAGGATTCAAACCACCAGCCGACTGCAGACAGATGTCATAAAGGATCGGTCAGCTTGTTCTATCTAACCGGCTGGGAAGCATGTGCCCAAGACACAAACTGGTGAAATGATAATTATAATAATTATAATTGTTTTTTTTATAACGTGCTTGATACTTAAGAGGTCTGCGTTGCCTTGCTTCCAAGACGAGCGACTTGCCACAGTGCTATACTACCCATGCAAACTGTACACCAGGGAAGTCATTTCACCTAAATGCCAGGGATAGTGGAAGTGACATCACTCGACCCTGCCCCCGAGTGACATCAAAAAAGGGGATTTTGTTTGACCCCCCACCCCGAGTGGCATCACAGGAAGTAATGTCATTTTGCCCCGCCCCCGAGGGACATCACAGGGCGTGATGCCATTTGTTCCCTGTTGGGGAGAATTCTCAGAAATGTGCTAATTCCCTCCACCTTAGAGACCCCCAGCAACTTTGCTGGATTTTGAGGACTTGATTTGTTTAACCTGGAGAGAGTGAGACTCTTTTTCCCACTCCTTCGTGTATTTTAATGTGAGTTCTGAGCTTTTTGTTTCTTTTGGCTATGGAGCGTGACAAACTCCATAGGCATCATCTTTTACATTGTGTCACACAGCACCTTCAGTGCAGTGGCACAGGGAACTCTTTCAGATTTCCCAAAGGTTTAAAGACCTTCTCTGGGACAAACTACTGTTTCCCAGAACAGTAAAGTGTAATTGACTTTACTTACATTTTTAACTTTCTAGACCCAGCACACACTATCTTACAAAAGGGTGTTCCACCCCCGAGTGATATTACAGGAAGTGGCATAAAGCATTAACGTGCACTAAGCATAATATGGTTACTATATCACTGTAATGTGACATACATTTCATACAAGAATGGATCATCATATGTATCAGTGTGTTAAGGCGCACGTTACCACAGGAAGTTTATGAGCCCAAATCCCCTCTTTATGTGGATCCTCCCTATTATTTCAACATGACTACAGAGCAAAATCACATTCTGGGGGTACAGGGGTGGATAGGAGGGTATTGGGATTTGGGAAAACCAGGCTATAAGGGGAGAGGGAAACTATTTCACCAGAGAAAATGTGTTCTTATAGTCAATGGCATCCACAGTCTTCAATGATTTTGGCAATTACCCGATTTTCTTTTGATTCGATAAGTTACCTCTCAGTAGGGTGCGTTGTGTTTTACTGTTCACAGTTGTTTCGTGGACTTCATTATTTCTGCACAAAAAGACATATTTCTCCGATATTCATCTCCTTCAAAACCTACAGGGAAGTTTAAAATGGGTTTCATTAGTGCATTGGCAAATACTGCTAATTCATCAAATTCCCGTATCTCCTCAAAGTGCTTGCATAACTCAAGAGGAACAAAACATGTCACGTTATTTCTAGACATTACTAGCATCGCGCTCTTACACTTTCAAACAAGTATAATGTTTTTCTTTCATGTACACATCCTCACATACACGGTCTGCAGAAGTTTAGTGTGTTGCAAAACCTGATCACCAACATTGAAAACCTGTTATTCCACTTATGGCGGGCTTCTGCAATGCCATCTATTGCTGCATACTTACCCAAAATCTGAAAAGGAGAGTACTTGCAGTACTCTGCCTGCAAACGTGCCGTGCCCAGCACACATTTGAAGGATGGGTAGGTATTATACTCACATCTGGAAAAACAGAGATCAAGGCTCCATCTTCTTCCTTCTACTCTTGTGAGGCTTTTGGAGTAACACTTGTTCTTGTGTGATTTTCGCTGCAAACAGAAAAGTTCAATTGTTAAAGATGTACAGTGCATTATTGAGTGATGCCAATGTCAGTTACAAAAGCCTCATCACTCACGTTCCCATCCTTACCAAAAATAATTCCTGACTGCATTTTGCATCACTCCCACACTGACCAACACCCTTTATATGTCTAGGTTTATGTTCCTACGTATTCATTATCCTGTACACCTCGTTCCTCTCCATAGATGTACACATTCCAACAATTAGCATTATTGTATAGATTTTGGGGTAATACCCAACAGTTGCTCTGTTTTCACAGTTCCGATCATAAGACTCAAAACTGAGTTTCTTACCAGATTGAGCAGAACAATGGCTTGACAGACTTGTCCGGTGCTGCTGTTTCAATGGCAAAAGTGTTGGGCTGTGGAACAAATGGTGCATGCCTTTCTTCATGTAAAACGAATAATCTGACTGGAAGGCAGGTTGTTGCTTAGGTGACCAGAAACTACTGAGGAGGGCAGTGAGTGTTCAATGGCAACAGATCAAGACACAGAACTCTGGTAGTGGAGCTGCAGGTGTTTGTCAGAGAAGAGACTGCCATAATGCCATGTGCTGTTTTGATGTATTGTATTGCACTTGTCATTTCTATAGCAGCAATTTTACAATTATTAAAGTTTCAATGCGCCGTTAGTTGGCATCAGTGCTAGAGACTGGCTATGTGCTCAGCATGCCCGAAATTGCATTGGTCTGCATTGCATTCTGTTTTCAGATGTGCAGAGGCAGAGTGTAAGTGTGCAGAGAGCTTCTGTATACAGCACAGCAGAATTTTGTCATGGTCCTTGCTATATACTTATGTGTGAGGGTAGCCATGCCTGCGGCCAGAGGAGTGGTGTATTATACTAACTTCTGCTTCAATCGTGGCTCTGTAAAGAATCGGCCGGGTTCTCTTCGCCAATCTGGTCCCGCATTCAGGTGAGGGGACTTCGAGGTTCCGAATCGTGTCTGTGGTGGTCCGGCAGGAGTCCACCACAGATTCAGCAGAAATCGGAACTCAGAAGACTGTGCGCTGCATTTGGGCTCGAGGTTTTATCTAAAAAATATGAAAGGCCAAGGCACGGTACCCAGCTCTGCCTTACCTCCTGGCACACAGAGAGAAGTGATTGCTGATTGCTGGTGGGCTGTGTGAGATGTACGGGCCCCCGCAAATTTGGCGGTGCCGTCAGATGCTGAGAGGCTGGGATTGCTGTGAACACAGCTGGCACCGCCTGGGGTATATAGGGTTTGGAATTGAATTGTGAGTTTTGGTGGCATTTCAGGATAATACGTAAAATTGCCAGATCTTGAGCACTGTCATAGAACACTGGCTGTGATGCTAATGAGGCCTGGCTGGTTTTAACAGAAGACAATAACTGGGTTTGTCTCATTGTTGCTTGTTCGACTACAAATCAAGAAGGTGCTGGCAGTGTGCAGATACTATTTTGATGACAGAACTCTAGCTGTGGGGCAGATGGTGACTGGCTTAAAGAGAAGATGCTGCTTAGATGGTTCATCATTGCTTCATTGACTGGAAATCAAGAAGAGGCAGGCCTGATAGCAAATATTTTCATGACACAAAACTCTGGCTGTGGTGCAGCTTGTGGCTGACTTGGATTTTCTAAGAGTTTGGAAGATGCCTTTGGCTGTGTTGCTAGTAGTGCCCATCTGCCTTCACATGAAAACACTGATTGGATGTCTCGCTGTTGCTTGAACTGAAAATCAGTAGGAGGCTGGCAGTGTGACATATGCGGCCATTTTGAGGGCACACATGGCTAGCTGTAAATCCATATGTTCCCTTTCTTACTTAGGAGTTTTCTGACTTAATGGTCCATTGTTGTTTAGCTCACTGGTAAACAATAGGATGATGACAAAACTCAACAGCATAGCAGACAGTGTTTTTAAGGTAGACACAAATTATTGTAGTGCATCAGCAATGTAGCATGGCTTGACTTCCTGATGAGAAAAGGCTGTGTAGGATGGTGGAAGATGGTTTTGAAGCCTGTATGTGGTGCTGATTAGGTCTGCTTGACTTGAAAAGAAAGGAAGGACATAACTGGAAAAGTGAGCTATAACCTAGCAGTGCCTAAGAAGATCATGGTTTATCTTTTCAGAGGATTCCTCCTGTGCCGCATGTCAGTAAATCTGTCAATGGCATCACTCAAATTGATCAATCTATTACTGTGTGTATGTTAGTGATAGTTTGCACTAAAGCAAGGTTTAGACGATGTGCATGACAGTGAATATAAATAGCCTGTGGAACAATTTGATTGATTTTGGCTTTCACTCCATTGAAACAGCCACTCATAACTGAAGCCCCATCATAGCATTGTGCCACACAGTTCTTCCAGTCAAGCCCAGCTTTGCGTGCAGAATCATCAATGTAAGCAGCCAAACTGGAGGCGTCTAACTTCTCCATGTGGTAACATCCCATGGCTTTTTCCTGAATGATCCCATTTTATCTACAAACTGGATCACAAAGCTCAGCTGTTCTTTATGTGAAATGTATTTTGTTTCATCAACCAACACCGCAAAGTACCTTGTCACTTTCCTAACGATATTCTGACATACAAGATTTGCCACAACTGAGATAATTTAATTTGATACTCAGGAAATATGTAGTGCCCATATCTTCAAGCCATTTTAACTTTAAGAAGTTCATTATTATCAGACAGCAAACACAATATTTCTATGAAGTTTCCCTTATTGTGGGAATGTTGCGATTCGTCTGTGTTTCGGAAAGCAAGCCCTTGACGACCCAAGAGACAAACAGCCTTTAGTAACTGCAGCACATGTTGACGATTCTCTTGAGTCTCTGGGTCTCCAATCTTTTCTAGTATGGAAACAATGGACTGTTGCGCACGCTTAAAGTTTATCCAAGCTATATCCAAAGATGTATGCTTCCCAGAATCTGAGTGTTTCTTTAAACCATGACCTATCTTTTCCCATTTACTGATACCAATGTCAACAAATTGAACATTGCCATGCACACGCCCCCCTCCTCCGGAAGTAGAACCAAAATGTCTGCATGCAAAGCAGTACACTTTATCTTTCAGAACTGAATATTCCATCGAAGGATAGGTTTTGTAGTCTGCATTAAACTTACAGTAAGCAGTTACAGGGTATCTAAGAAGGTTTGGCTGTACCGGGTCACTGTATTGATTTGGTGACAGATCAGTCACCACACTGTCATCTAAATCTGAGGCTGGAGATCTTCTCTAAATGCCCTGCTCAGCTTGACTCATCTGCATGCTCTCATCACTCTGCAACCAAGTGCTGACCGCACTCTCTCCAAGGAATGAAATGTCGGGAGAACAAGCAGCAGAGGGGGATCCTCAAACATGCGATCATAGGAAGAACAATCCTCAATATCAGGATTGAAATAACATTCAGTGGTATCCAGGAAAGATGAAGTATTGTTTAGGTCAGCATCACGTGAAACCATCACACCAATGTCTGCACGTGAACAAGAGACTACAGTGTCCACTACAAATGAAGGAGAAGCTATATCAGCCAAGGAAGGAGGAGCTCCAGGCAAAGTGTCAGCATGTGAAGATCTCGGACCAATGTCAGCACATGCAGATGCAATGTCTGCACCTGAAGAAGCATCTACGCTGCCAGCAAGAGTTGATGTGCTGGCCGATGGTTGGACAACATGTACATCTGTGCTTGAACTGCCACTTGAGGCATCATGAGAAGACCTCTTTCGCTTGCTTGAATCCTTGCTTGAATCAGAGCCTGTTGCAGTGTCAGCTCTGCTTGGTTTTTAAAGAAATAGATCAAGTATCAACCTCTATTTTGGATCTTTGGGTTTTCCTGTAGGTATAGACATGTTCTAACTTTTAGTACTGCTAAATAAGAAGCTATTATTCAAGCAAATGATGGATTCCTGGGTGTCCTCACTTGTTTAGTTATTCAATCTTCTTTGGGAGACCACTTCTGTTGCATATCAAACAAGAGCAGACACATCTGAAATGTGATGTTTTGGCGTGGAACCAACTTTCATATATTTCTATATATATTATACATGTATATATTGGGAGAGAATGCAGCATTTCACACATGTGTTTGCTTTACTATCCATCAATGACAATAGCCACATCTGAAAAAGGGTGGTGTATGGTAGCTCAAAAACAAAGAGGTGATGGCTTGGCAGGTGAAAAACGATGGTCTGGAGGGTTGCTGAGAGCAATGCCAGAGGTTAAGATTAATTGCAAACCTTCCAGCCATCACCACTTGTGTTTTGCCTTGGTGCATGATATAACTAACAGAAGTTTGAAAAGCCTGAACGTCAACAGGAAACATCAATTATCTGAAAGATAAGACAGCGTGTGACACACAGGGTTGTGAGTTTTGTTAGAGAAGGTAAGCAGAATGGTATTCTGGATGGGCCAGCATACCGCCCATTATCTTACCTCTATGGCTTTATGCATGTAAGAAACACTCAACGCAAGGACATATTTATGTTTCAACAGTGTATACCAAAGCAGTGCTTTCAAGTATTTTTCTTTTTGTGGCTTACTTTTAGGGCAGTCTATCGGTCGGAGTTAAAGTTTAGATTTGAGAGATGAGCAGTTGTTACTTGTTCAAACTGTGCCCCTAAAAAGAGGAAACCTCTTCGGTCCTGAAAATGGACTGAAGGCAAGTATTTCTTTAGTGTCATACAGTTTTTAGTTCTTTTTGTGTCATAGCCTGATTCACTGGAAGAGACACACTATCCTTAGTGTTGGAACAACTAAGCCAAGGCTGCAGTGCAGAAATAGACATGGACTAACAGAACATTAACATATGCAATCCATTTCCAATATGTTGCTTCACGTTCACTTACCTCCTAGTGTTCACAGATGAGGCTGCATGTCAGCTGCTCAATGGTGGTACTGACAACACGGAAAGGAAGGAACTCCCGCGAGAAGATGCTGGTCCAAACACACAAACAACATTTCAGAATGGAAGCATCATTTGTGCAACACCACAACATATTCATTTTATGCACTAAGGACTTGCCTAGAACTACCACAATGAAAGGGCCCTTGGCTTGGCTGGCCTCAACCATAAGCAGTGGATGCAAGGATCTCATCCACTATTTTTTAACTTTATTTATTGCTTGCTTGTTAGGTGCTTAAACAATAAGAAAATACTGTTTCAAAGCACCCACTACGGGCGAGTTGAGGTAGGTGAATCCTTTGCTTGCGGGGCCTACCTAGCATTCCCTCTGACATGAAAGACTCAAGTACTATGCAGCGCATTAGACTCTGTTTTGGGTCCCAATTGGATTGATCCTTTTAGGGGGTAATAGAAAAACGACTTGACCCAAGGATTTGGAGGGAATGAATACAGCTCACTGCATGTGAATTTGTTTGTGAACAGCTCATTTGAGGTGCCTTTGCAGGCAGCTCCTTTGCGTGCTACCCACACCAGTCGGTAAGTGGAAGACATCAAAAAGACAGAACTATTCTGTGCTTGGTTGTATTTGTCGACATTAATGGGCTATCAGCTTTGGCTTACTGAGCAACTGGGCTTTAATAATCATTAATCAGAACGGGCCAGGGAATGAAATCAAAAAGAACACTTAAAGCAACCATGCTCTTTTTTACAAGCTTTTTCATGTCACATTACTGCGTTACGTTTAACCCTGTACCCCTTATAGATTCCTAAAGAAAGCTGCATATCTATAAAGAAAATATTTTTCTCAGCATACCAAGTAGTCACCCCAGCTCTGGCCATGTAAGCTGCATGTTGAGTCTGTTAATCACCCCAGAAAGAGAGTACCCCTATTACAGAGGAATCATGCGGTCTCACGCTAATGGTCGTCCCTCTCTCCAAATTCAGTGTGTTTGTGCTTTCCTCTGCCCTTCTACTCAGTTTCACACCCTCTTTCCCTCAAACGCATCTTATTTTTCTGCTGGGTTTTAACCAACGTTTTGTCCATCTATTCCATTGGTTGATACCCGTAACCCTGCAGCCCCGTGGCACCCACCGTGCATCAGGTCCACCAATCAGAACGCAAAATGAAGGGGCTTTTTCTTGGAAACCATGCATTTTGAAACAAATGAGAATCGTTCATTTTGAACAGCGTTATCTTTTTGATTGTTTGGCCAAATCTGACGCAAGCAACCTGTGCCCAGTAAAATATCACATGTATTGCACCACTCCCTGATGTTCTTTCATCACTTACTGCTGGCAAAGCTCCTCTCTACAACATGGGATGACATATTATAGAGTGCATTCCGTCACCGGGTGAAAGATTTGATGTTTCAAACTGTATGTTGGCCCATGTGAACCAGCACTAAAAGGTTGCATAGATGTGATAACAAATGCTCTACTGGTGCATGTGCTTTGCAAATTTAAAGATGACATTGTTTTATGGCAATGTGTAGCGGAAGTGTAGGATTCCACATATTTAGACAACACTCCCCTCTTCGTAGCCTTGCATCACACATTGGATTATTGCAATGCTCTCCTTGGGGGTACATCTAGCAAAAACATTGCTAAACTCCAACTGGTCCAGAACAACGCCCTCAGGTCCGCCACAGGATTCTCAAAAAAGGATCACATTTCCGACCTGAGAAGACAGGTCCACTGGCTTCCCGTTAAGGAGAGAATCATCTTCAAAATCCTCTCCCTCACCCACAAATACCTACATGATCTTGCACCCCCTTACTTGGCCCAGCGCATAGCCATGCCTACACCCTCTAGGCCATCCAGACTGGCCTATACCAACCTGATCTCCATTCCCAAAACCCGCAGAGTGCGTGCAGGTGGATCCAGCTTCCCAGCCATGGCTGCCACACACTGGAACACCTTACCTACGCACCTCAGGGGAATCGACTCTCACCTAGCCTTCCGCAAAGCCATCAAAACCAGGCTTTTTGTCTGATCCGTTAACCCTAGTTCTCAACCTGTACACACTGAAATATCCCTAACTGTATTTTGTGCCTAGCACCAACAATCATCCCCATTGTTACCAAGTAACCACATGTTCTAACCATAATCTTGACTATGTACACTTCCCCATTGTAATCAAGTAACCACATGTTGTAACCGTACTCTTTGACTATGTACACTTTCATGTAAAAGCGCCTCAATGCCTTTGGGCTTTAGTGCGCTATACAAATGTAAAAAATAAAAATAAATCAAAGCATCTATATAGGTGTGCACACATCCACTGAATTCCCTCCTTTTGCGCCAGTAGCTCAAAGCAAAAGCCTATGTCTTTACTGTGCCTTTTCGTTAAGTCAGCCTTTCAACATACCCAACACCATTAATGTTAAAATAGTGGTGTGGTAGCAATCCACTCGTTCACAGTACAGTGTGATGTCGGAGTCTAGGTTTCCCATGACTATTCCAGCACCACACACACTTCCATCCACCATTTTACCTTAGGGGCACTTTAAGCCGAAACGATTGGATTGGAAAACAAATAGGAGGGAGATGAGATGTCAGGAGGGACACACAGCCTGTGGGTGTTTTGTTATTCACCCACCCAGCGACCGCCTATGTTATCTTTATCACTGTTTCCATTTCCATCCACTACTTCCAATTAAAACACACCCTCCTGGTATCTCTTTGAAGTAGCTCAATCACGCTGCAACATCAAATATTGTGCTGTATAGGCCCTGTGCTATTTTTAAGCAGTCTTGTAGGCCCCTTTCATTGGCCCCCCTGCTGAAAGGTGTGTGTACTGCATTATGTTAGCCCCAACAAAAGTCAGCCACACTACCCAAGAATGATCTCTCACAGTGTTGCCATGTGCATTGTCAACAGAGGAGACTTGCACATCAGACATCAGCCTGCAACACTGCATGCGACTCAACATAACAACAAAACCAAATATCAGCGCACGGCTCTGTTTCTCCACCCTGCTCCGAAAGCACAACCTCAGGCGCCTGTGATGTAGTTCTCTACCAGAAACCATTCTTGGAAGATCAGAGAGAAGGAGTGGGAGAGAGAGATGATGGAGAGAGAATGCGAGGGAGAGAGCGAGAGGGGAGAGGGAGAGAGCGAGGGAGAGACAGCTAATCCTGCACTCTGTCAAACACAGAGCATTTATCAGCCACTCCTCTACTTGTCTATGCTGCGTGTTTTTAGATACAGACAGAACTCAGGCTCCTAATGCCAACCATTCCTTCTATACTAGTGTGCAGTCATTGCATGTTAAAATCTATCCACGAGAGCAACAACAAAACATTCAATGTGAGACGTTTCCATTGGTTCACAGGCCTGCTCTGCCGATCAATCACTGTGCCTCGTGTTGCAGGTTTTTGTAGAGATAACCACATAGCAGTATGCAGTTTGTTGATGTTGGAAGGATGAAGGGCTCAGCCAGCCCTGCTGGGATGCAAACCGGTGACTGCCGGTTGCAAACAAGTGTTGGAGGCAAGCCCTTAACTTTCTGAGCTATTTTATCCATTTATGATGCCCTAGCATATATACTGATTCCCATGGATGATTCCATCTTGAGGGGGTGCCAGAATGATAGTTCTGTGCATGGTTGAGCCCACTAGCCACCCACCCTGCCACCCATTAAATGCGCAAAGACCAACCAACCTTCACAACCTTCAGCTGCTGCACATGACTGCCACTCAACCATACAACCCATTCTTTTAAGGCACCCACGCTAACACTGAAACCCATGTGTCGCAAAAGGCCTCTAACGGACCACAGTTAAGCCAAGGACATACTCACATCACACTGTAAGGTAAGGTGTGGGGGGTGTAGCAGAGTTGTCCCCACTCTGGGGAAATCTTCCCTGAGGGTCGGCAATCTTTCCCTGGCGAAGCAAGCCTCTGGCACACTTTGCCATAACATAAGCAGAGAATGGCAGAGTCCATAGGGAAGATGGGGGATTTCACAACAGGATGAGGCCTCTAAAAAGCCTGCAGGGCTGGGGTCAGGACATTCAGATATCAGGCTCTGCTTTGCATGTGACTGATTCTGTAACCAGCCATACAGGCATTACCGAGGCACCAACCAAACCAGCCTGCTGGGAAACCTCTAGATTTCGCAACAAATCAGTCTACTTCTGTGTTCAAAAGTCACTGACAGTACCTTTCCGAACGGGAGAGGGGTCCCACTGCCAGAACAATGTCCCAAGGAACTCCAAGAAGCAGCGTAGGGGCTCTCATGTTGCTCTGTGCTAACAGAGTATTCCAATGTGAGCCATTAGGCACTGATGGGAGGGAGGGGTACTATTAGCAGGGACTTTGTCCCTTTAGAAATGTGCATGGAAGGGAGCGATCAGCTGTGAGAAGGAAAGGGTGCATAATGCTGCAGACTTTATGAAATAATGACTATGGCCCTCATTATGACCCTGGCGGAATTCGGAAAACGATGGCGGAAATGCAATACCGCCATCGAATAGCGCTCGGTGCGACTATGACCCGTCACCGCAAAGTACGATGCCATTAGCGACACCGTAGTGAACGCCAACGCTAACTGCACCAAGCACGCGCGCGCGCGCCATGCCAAATCGTAAACACCACCATGGCGCAACGGTACGCCAATTCCGACCCCAGCGGACATGTACCTAACGCCATCAAGCATGGCGGAATGCACCATTCCGCCATGGTGAGAAGTACGGCATCGCGAATCAACCGTAAACGGCCCCACTGACTGCCCGTACACCGCTCCCTGCCCACAAAGTACAACTCCCCGTAGGTGCAACGAAGCCACAATGCAACCAGTGAAATGCACAAGTCACCCATGCATGCCAACGAACAAATGGACCTCAAGAGGGGCCAATGGGAGCTGCAGGGCACAGATGGCACGAATACAGAAGCCATCCCAATGGACATGACCACAGTCCCCCACCAAGAAACGCACGCAAACACAGGCACCTGTGACCAGCAATATTCAGAAAATCACAACATTCCACCAGTCCACCTGGCTGACCGGCATCTGTCACACAAAACCCAATCCCCCGCCCCTGAGCATGACAACATTCAAACTGTCATATTGGCAGCCCCCATCCCTGACCTCACGGGCTTCGTAGGCAAACGCGCCCAGTACAGGACCACGCAACAAAACTCCGAAGCTGGAACCCAATGCAGATCCCCTCACAATACATCGCTCCCCAAATAGGAATATGCCACATCACTTGCAAAGAAGAACGCTACACGGCCCATATCAGAATAGAATTTTAATGCACATCAATATCACCAAGCCCATACAGCCATCAGGCCATGAACTCCAAAACACATTTCACCATTGTGGGCTGCATCCGCAAGAAATGACCAGCCACTACTCGTGTGACGCCCTGTTCCCTCATGGTACACAGAGCCACATACACGTACGAAAAGGCAACATGGAAGCGCACAGAACCGCAGGGCCGTCCCAATGGGGAGGCACTAGTCCAGCTGAAAGGCCGAAATGTTGCTCCGAGCCACCAGTACTGCGTAAGGGCATGTGGCCCATTGGCGATCGTCCCATAAGATCGTAATGCTGCTCCACTGATTAACACGAAGCAGCAGGTGTCGGGAGTAAAATCCATCTGCAGGAGTGGCATACAGATGGCAGTGGCAAAAGGGGAGGAGATACCTGTCAACCAAAAGAAAAGAAACAGAATAGAATGGCCATCAGAACTACATTCGAACAACTCACTTCAATGATCACACTAGATCCACAGCCATATGCATGCAAGCCCACTCCAAAGGATCATCACCACCCCAAAACCACTTGCGAATCATAACTATCTATATCGAGGTGAAAACACCATCACAAACGAGTGTACCTGTGCATGCGCCTGTGAAAACAGGATCCTTCAGATGGGATTGGTAACGTGCATGGACACAAGTGTCTGAAGGCGCGTCGAGACAGGGAGGGCTCAACAAGGCCAGATAGACGATGGTCCCACTATGGCAGCCCTGCATCACATAGCGCAGGGGGGGCGGACAGATCCCAAGAAGCCCTGTACATGGCAAACACTGTATCAAATCACCTGCCCATGCATCCATTCATCATTCCCTCATCCCGTAATGAAAACGCCTGAATATTTACTCACATAACATTAGAAATATCCATTGAGTCTGTGCGTTATGCAGCCTGCAAAATCCACAGTGCCCCAGCACGTAATTCCAGTCTAGTGAAGTAACATGTATTTGGGAACGTCCTGCCTTATCGTCCACTACGCAATTGCGCATCCCATACTATTCATATCAATCATAGCATTCTCGCCATGGCCCCTGTCCCAAGGACATTGAACAATAGAACGTTATATTTGCAGTCAGACCTGTGGGCATCTCCTCGCCGCTAGCTGAATACCGAAAGCGCCGCCCTTCGAATTCCTCATTTGCAACATCACGTCGAAGAGGCATCTGTGGCCGTTTGAAAACACTAATTAATCCATCGAGTGCGGCTGTGTGTGAAAATGGCAACTGCCTTCACCCACGAATGGGACGCCCCGCCCGTCGTTGCAACTCGGTACAGTGATGAATGAGGGCCCACCGTTACTCGAGTACTACGTTCCACTGACCCTTCACAACTCTGTTCGCGACTGCACAGATAGTATGTGAAACAATGGGACCACAGCAGAATGAACATATCAACCAATGTTACACGGCCATCGGGTACAAATACAAGATTGCAATAGCAAGATGCCATTCCACGAATTGCAGCGTTGTGCGCGGGACGTGCTCGGCCAAAGGGGAGAGCAGTTTGCACAGGTGGAATGAATCTCCACAGGTGGAGGCCATTCAGCCTGGAAACACATAAATTGCACAGCCAGTCTCCTCCCACAACCACACCGAAATGCTACCGGCAGGACTCGCGATGTTGGCCCTGGGGGACCTGATAGCACTGCAAGTACTCCAACTCCAAGAAGAAGACGAACACCAACTACAACCGGCCGCACGGAGGAGACGCAGGAGGAGGAGGAGGCCAAGGCAGGGCCAGCAAGGGCTGCCAGCACAGCCACTACCACCACGCAGGCAGCCCGCAATCCCACGCCTCCGAGCACATCCGTTCAACCTCACTGATGAGCAGATCCACACCCTCTACCGTCTGGACCGGGACACCATAACCGCCATTGTGGACATGACACAGGCTGACCTTGTCAGCATGATAGATAGCCCAACCGCCATCCCACCCCTACTGAAGGTGGTGTCTGTACTCCACTTCCTGGCCACAGGCACCTACCAGCACACAGTCGGACAGTTGCATGGCATTTCTCAGCCACTGTTCTCACGGACACTATTGCAAGTGCTCGATGCCCTCCTGCAGCACGCAGACGACTACATCTCTCTACCACGCTCGGAGCAGGAAATTACCAACACAAAAGTGGGATTCCATGCACTTGGCGGCATACCGGGTTGCATTGGTGCCATCGACTGCACCCATGTGGAATTGGTCGTCCCACATGCCATGGAGGCCCAGTACCGCAACCGAAAACAATTTCATTCCCTGAATGTACAAATGGTGTGTGACTCCAACAGGATCATTACACATTGTTGTGCCCGATTCCCTGGATCAACCCATGATTCTATGGTCTTGAGGAACTCTACAATACCACGCTACATGGAGCGACACGCAGGGAACAGATCCTGGCTACTCGGTGAGTCTCATTACATGCATGATAATGTGGGGTATGTGATTCGGCAATGACCTGGCAGGAAGGGGGGGGGGGTGTGCGCACGTAGCAATGGCATTCCACATCATACGTTTCTCGTCCACATACAGGTGATGCTGGATATCCACTGAAGAGATGGCTCCTCACACCAGTCCGGAACCCACGGGACCAGCATGAGGAGGACTACAACCATGCCCACTCACGTACCCTTTGTAGTCATTGAACAGGCATTCGGCCTACTGAAGGGTCGTTTCCGCTGCCTCAGCAGGTCTGGCGGGGCACTCCTGTACCGCCATGAGAAGGTTGCAAAGATGGTGATGGCATGTGTCATGCTCCACAACATGTGCGTACGTAGAAATGTGCCCATGCCCCCTGACGCAGAACTGCAAGCACCTGAAGATGGTCATGATGAGGGTGGGGATGTGGCAGCACCTCAGGGAGTCTGCGAGGCACCGGAGGCCCGTGACATTCGTCAGCATCTCATAGATGCATGCTTCTAGCACTCACGCCTGGTGGCTGATACATGGACACGGGACTCGTGGCACTGTGTGTGTCTGGGACATGCACAATATGGACTGTACGCCTATGATGGCCTAGTACACAAAGATCAATGTCCACACATCTCATTGGTTGATCGTGCACTTTTTATGGCATATGTGATATCATGTTGTACACCCTATCGACCCGCCACCCAAGTGAGCCCAACACACCCCCTCCACCCTCCCACCTCCCCCCGAACACCAGTGTCCAAAGATGCTCATCGTCCGTGGGCAGTCGCTATTGCAAGCCCCCTCTGCGGGTATCAGGGGCACCCCTGCCTGTGGAGCGCAGGTTCCTCCCAGATCTACGTTGGGGGCTGCCCTGGTCGGAACTTGCAACGGATGATGTCTCTGCCTGCTCACGTCCATGCATGTCCCTAAGGGTTTGCGAGAGCTCAGTGAGCACACAGCGCACTGCGGCAAGTTCACCACATACGTCTTTGGACGTCGCATGCAGTTCCCCCCTCAGGCTCTCGGTGCTTCTCTCCATTTGGACTCTCAGGCTCTCGGTGCTACTCTCCATTTGTGCCCTTAGTGTCTCTGTGCCTCTCTCCATTTGTGCCCTAAGTGTCTCAGTTGATGTTTCTATGTCTGCCTTAGTGCCCCCACATTCATCGGCATGGTCCTTGAGGAGCGTGGCCAGTTGCTGCTGTTGCACGATTAACTGGTCGAGGGACTGTTGCCTCTGCTGGGCCATGGCCATTTGCGGGGGTGTCACAGAGGGGCTGTTGTCCTCATGTTGCCCTGCCACAGGGCTTGTGGGGGATGGCCAGTCGTCGTCTTGTGGGTGCCCCTGCGTGGTATCCTCATGTAGTACGGGATGGAACAGACAGGGGGATTGGGACAGGTCATGGATGGATCTGACTTCGACATCCCCGTCTTCTGTGTCGGAGCATGCTGCCATCAATGGGGTGTCACCTATGGTGCTGCTGCCACCGGAGGCAGTGCCTTCTGTGGCATCCGTTGGGGGGACCTGTGGTGGTGGTGTTGTGGGCATGCTGGCTGCTGGGGTGCCTGTTGATGTTCCCTCCTGTGTGCTGCCACCTGATTTGTGCTGCTGCCGTGTCTTGATGCGTGCAGCTGAGGTGGAGGGTCTTTGGCCGTCGGTCTTGGCCCTCTTTGCAGGTGTGCTGGTAGGGGTGTCCTGCAGCTCGTCGTTTGGATCGGACCCTGTGGTGGAGTAAAGGAGGGCGAGGGTTATTGGTGGGTCTGTGGGAATTGGAATGGCATTGTATCACATGCATTGGGGTGGTACCTGAGGGTGATTTGGGTCGGGGCCTTGGAGGTGCTTCCATTTGTGTGTGGAGTGAGGGTGCAGTTGTTTGGCAGCCTGCAGTTAGGGTGTGCCTGCTGCACGTGTAGTGCGTGTTTTAGGGGTTTTTAATTATTTATGTATTTATTGTGGGTTTTAACGTGCGCTATCAGGCCAATGTGTGTGGACGTTCTCCTGGACATGTGTTTCTGTTGCACTATGGGGACACATGGTGCTTCACATGGATGGACTTTGTGGATTTAGCATTGTTTCATTAGGCCCACCTACCTGATTCTTCGGATGTCTGCACTCCTTTCTCCATCCCTCTGACTCCCTCTATGCTCTCCATTCCGATGGTGGAGGCACAGATTTCTTCCCAGGGGGTCAGCTTGATTGGTGATTCCGACCCTCCCCCGGTGGCTGTGGCAATGTTGCGGTTGGCAGAGAGTATGCTGCGGACGCGTATCCGCAGGTCGTCCCATCGCTTACGGCATTGCTGTGGGGTGCGGGGTGCGGTCCCCACCGCACTTACCCGCTGTGCCACCAGAGCCCATATGGCCTTCTTGTTTGCGAGTGCCGTCCTGGTCATTTGCGTGGAGAAGACGACGGCAGCATTCTCCTGGAGGGTCTCTGTTAGCACGGTGAGTTCCTCACGGGAGAAGTGGACCTGCCGCTTGCGGTCGCACGCTTTCTTCGCTACTTTTCCCATTTTTCTTGGTTTCGCTAGGGTGGATGACGGGTTGGGTTGTGTCTCAGGGTGGTGATTTTAGTGGTTGTGTGGTTTTAGTGGTTTTATAGGTGTACGGCGGGTTGTTTCCCGTTCCGGGCCCGTGTTTTAACTTCCGTTTCCGTATATTTCCGGTCACCGTACTTTACGGTAGGCGCACACTGCGGTGTCCGCTGTGATGGGTGGCGGTATTGCACCTAGGGCGCCGTACGGCGGCGGTGTGGGCCGTTTTGGGGTCATTTCCGCCATCGCGGACTTTGCACTTCCGCCATGCCGTGGTGCTCGTGCCCGATGGGTCGGAATGGGCCGCACTTTGCTCCTTCTTGCAATGGCGGAAACGCTATTTACGCTGTGGCGGTCCGGTCAGTCACTTTCCGCCAGGGTCGTAATGAGGGCCTATGGCTTTACCCAAGGGGGATGTGTTAGGCTAACATTACCCTGCATGGTGCTATTGTGACTTTGCACGCAGGACGGGGAAAATAAAACTAAAGCCATACTCTTATTGCTCAACATATTTCTACGATGATGTATATAATGTAAAGCTAATTACGAAAGGATAGTTTATTATGTAATGTGCTTTGCTTCCAAGGCATTGCTACTTATAAAGTATTATTTGAGCACATGAAATGCAAATTGAAACCTTAATAAATATCTATATGAACTCAACCTGTGACAATGTGATTAGTTGCTTAAATTGTCCACATCCCGGGTTTCACCATTTAACCAAAGTGTGTGATCCTGGACAGATAATTTAATCACACTGTATCTTATCTGCACCTCTGTAAGTGATTTACTTCAGAGCTTATGTTAATATATCATGCTATTAGCAGTTTACATTTTTTTGTCATGTGTTAAAAAATGCCATCTGCGACTGTTACCAAAAAAGTAGATTGGGTCAAGGGTGGGCATTTTGTGGGCGTGAATGAGACCATGCGGATGCTTGCACTGCATTTGGGGGGAAAGTAGCAGGACTTTTTTCGTGGCTCACCCCCCCACTCTTGCAATGCTGGATACTCCTCTGATCCTAGTCTGTAAACTGACCACCTATCTCCTCCGATCCTTGTAGCATGACGTCCCCACTCCCTGTGCCCCCCCCCCCGACCGTCATAAGAAAAACGTATTTAGTTATCATGGATTTGAATTACTCAAATGTATTTAGTTATCATGGATTTGGATTACTCTTGACTAAATATGCTTTTCATGGAGAGTCGGGGGGTTACAGGGCACCGGGCGTCAAGCTACAAGGACCAGAGTGGATAGGCGGTTAGTTTACAGGGAGGGATACCTCAGGAATTGGACAGAGACCATCTCAAAGACTGCCAGTGTAAAATAATCTTGTAAATTGAGGTCGGGTCACGGTGGCCGGGCCCGCGAGGTCGGGTCACGGTGGCAGGCCCGTGGCCGGGCCCGGCCACCGTGACCCGACCTCAACTTACATGATTATTTTACACATAAATAACCACCACTCACTCACCAGTGTCACCCCGCACAGCACCACGCCGCTTAACTGACCTCCATTCTCTGGCACACAGCACAGGGCGAGAGGCAGGAGCTCTGGCTATTGCTCAACAAGACAACGCCACAAGAGAGAGCTGCTACTGCGAGCGACAGGCAAGACAAAATGGAGGAAGCAGCGCTCTGCGCCGCCCGCACGTGCCTCTTATCCATGCCCCCAGGATCCTCTGATTGGAGGAGGGTGATGGGGTCGCAAAAGAATATTAGGGGTTGTAAACAAATCGGCAGGGGTTTCACTTGCTACTCCTGGCAACCTCAAAATGACGTCCGTGCTGCACACGCACACATATGTTGGTGGCCTCAGACTTCGAAACATAGAGCTCTACTCTCTAGCCCATAAACTCTCTCCGGTGGGGATCTTTTTCAGAAAACCAGAGCACAGGCCCTCATGAGTCCTTCTAGAAGAAAAGATTGGGCAGAAACAGGGAGCAGTGATGACTTTTTATTACAGTGGCAGCGCCAGGAAACGCCCAATACTAATTCGAGGGTGTGGAAACGCGCCCCAGTTACGATCAAGGTGAACAGTTAATGGCCCACTGGTCCCCTGTATGGAGCTATAGGGTAATACAGATCGAAATAAAGCAATCTACTGGGTGCAATGGGGTGAGGTGGGGCTCTCCCAGATAGATATGATGGAAGGGGAGCTCTGTTTTAACTTTCACAGGACCTCCCCCAAATACAAATTACGCAGGAAGGAAGCATCGAGACACAGACAACATTGTCTGCCGGCAATATGTAGGGCATACAGCTCCTAGCCAAATAGCTGAACCATCAGCAAGGCTATCAGCGAATGGAAAGACAGCAAAGGTCTGATCAGAATTCTATATACCACATTAATAGATTTTCTTTATGCAGAACAAAGAAAACAAGGCATCACGAACAGCTGGCAAAAGTTGCTCGGGGAACAGGTTAGAGAGGATTCTGCAAAGAGCATCTTAACAAGCTTTAAGATAGGAACTAAAGAGGCAAGACTCAGGCTGACATATTTCAAAATACTACAGTGCTGGCACTGGACACCAAAGAGATTGGTGACGGCAAACCTTTCACAACATGCGTTGTCAGGCACTGCAAGGCTACTGGGCTAGTATAAGAAACTGGGCGTGCAACACACTAGGTACAGTCCTCCCCCAGGACCCTGAGCTTTGTATACTAAATGACTGTTCCTCCCTTCCAGATCTCACTGTTCCCGACATGAATTGGTTACATACAGCACTACTGGTAGCAAAACAAAACATATTAAGGATCTGGGGCACAGTGGCAAGGCCACATAGATGGACGTGGGAAGAAGAGATGAGAAAGACATCAACATATGAAAGGCTGATTTACAGAGCACAAGACACGCCTAGGGGGTCTTCATTCACACCTGGAGGCGGGGGTGGGGTCTTTTTAGAACTTGCAATAGGATAATTCACAGAGTGACCGGATCAGAATAGACCCACATAGGAGACACCCCACCCCAGACGGTACCCTTCTTTTCGTTTGTTGCATTTCCTTTATTTATTCGCCCACTGCAAGTTGGGACTTTACCCGTTTCCAGTTGCACTGCCCCCAGCGGGCTCGCCACCCTGTCTCGGTGCATAAGCCTACTGAGATGCAGGGAACCAAGTAGGGCAGCTGAGTCATGTCTTGTACAAAATGGCGGGAAGGAACGTGATTGAGCCCTGATGTAAGTAGATGTTACATAGGCATACATATATAGGTATATTTAGGATGTTTGGACCACCAGCCTAGGCATCTGTTGGCCCCAACCTAAGGGGAGAACTGTCCTGTAAAGAGTCAATAAGCATATGTCCCCTTTCCCTATGTTTGACCATGTGCTACATACATGTTCAACACAATGTAACCAATATCAGTATTAATGAAGTACTCAAAATTGTAACTAACCTGCAACTGTATTAATGAAGTACCAAAAATTGTAACCAATCAAGATCCAGCACCAAGATTCCTATGAGCCACGCACGCTTTACAAATGTACAAATAAATAAATAAATAAATCTGTCAGACATGTTCATGCTCGCTTTGCAAAATCAATAAAACCTAAAAAAAGAGTGAACCAGAGAGAGAAAGGAAGAAAAGGCAAGCGGCGGGCAGCATAAAGAGACTGGAGGAATGGTATAGGGGAGGACAAGCTATCATGAGAGTTAAATATTGTTAGAAGGGGAAAGGCTTGGGAGGAAAATAGCCCGAGATTACAGAGTACACGGGTTGTGTATATTAACAGCAGTGTCACGGTCTACAGCGGGAGCATGGCGTGATGAGGTTGAAGCATATCTCAGACTTATGCAAAGACACTAAATGTGGCTTAACATTGTTTTGAAGAGACCTGTGCTTGGCAGAATGAGGGCAGACACAGACACTCCAATACATCTGAGTTCCAGGTAATCCCATTTGTAAATCTTAGTCCATTTAATATGAAAACCTGTCCAGTGTATAGGAACAAGCAAATCTGTCCGATTTATACATTCTCTTGGGGACAAACACACCTAGGTTTTATTGAAGGTTTACCAAAACCTCAAAAACCGAACACTGCACAAAATGGAAACATCAGTTTCCCCCAGCCATGGCCACGAAGGGGCAGGATTTAATTAACAGACATGGAAGCATGCTTGGATCCCTTTCCTTGGTTTCTCATTTTTATTATTTTAAGATTCTTAATAGCAAATTCCAGATTTGCCCTAATTGAACTGTGCTAAAACCATCAAGTAGGGTGGCCTTGACAGTGTATAGCTATGCTTCTCCCTCAAAATGTCATATTTTAATTATGTTAATGCAGTCCTGTTCATCCCACCTGGAATCCTTTGTCAAATTCATACGGAAACCAGTCCAGTGTCTCCTCAACCAAACAACTGGCTAATGAACCTCTGCCTGACTGCAACCATTAAAGAAAAACATGATGGGTGAATAGGAGGGATAATACTCACCTTGATGTCTGTTAAGACAATCCTGGCTCTGATGGAGAATGCACACTAGGGTTACTGGAGAATGAATGCAATGAAGCATCCTTAGACCAATCAGTGGATCTAAGAATAATCTTTAAGTGAGTACCAGACTAAATGTCTTTGACTGCCAACACCCCATAACTCAAGACATGGATGTCCACCCCAGCCTTGGACATGACTGATCTAACCCAGCTGGACAGTGAAGGAGAGGAGACCTGCTTTTACTGTTTCTTCCAAGAGATGAAATGTTGTGAATAGGTCACCTTTGAATCCTATGTACAATCCTCAAAACAACATAAGCATCTCATGGCACACAGTTTCAGTTAGCCTGGTGAGTCGGGTCAGCCTATTTACCAGAATTCATTTTTGGGAGTTTTGCCAGATAGAGTGAAACATCAGAAAAAGAAAGTGCATGGCCTGTTTAGATGAGATAACCTGCACCAGAAACTCTTCTAGAGGATGCGAGGCATTTCAAAGTAACCAGTTCTTCAGAGAGCGATTGCAGAGAGAGATGAGTTTTCCAGACAATCTTTGCTTAAGAGGTATTTGTTTAACCAGAGGGTCTTCACCCACTATATTTGTATAGGATATCGACGCTGTGTAGCAATTGATTGCATGCTCTGTAGGAGATCATGTTTGCTAATTCTGCCTGGAGGATGACCACCTGGACTATTTCTGCGGAAAAGAGACCAAGACTTCCCTACAACTATGCAAACCTCAGAGGTATTCCATGAAGAATTGTAGGACCGGAGGGTACTTGGTGGCACTAGAGAGTCTGAGGAATCTTTCCATTGATTCTGAGAGTCCTGTGGACCTCCATCTATCCTTAGCAAGTACCATGCCATCAGCTGCACCTCCCCTGTTATTAGATGGGGTGGCTGATTCCGCTGAAATGCCAGATCATTTGTTGGGGAAATGAAAGGGCCAGTGGGTCCACTGGCAGCTCCGGGGCCAGTGGTTACAACACCTGAGATGTCTAAACATGTGTTAACAGCACTACCAATACTCTATGGGGCTAAACCAGCAGGAAGAATAATGGAATTATACGCAAAGGGGGAACCATAAAACATGTCCACTGACCCAAGTTCTGGTAAAACACATCTGTGCCTTCTGCGGTTCTATGTGAAAAGATCTTTTATTAAAGGTCTCAAGAGAAAAAGACCTATTTACATTGACTGATTTTCTTCTTTTAATCAGAAAACCGGCATAGTAGAGGTCTTTTTCTCTTGAGACTTTAAAAAAATGCAGTTTTCCTTTTTTTAAAAAATATTCGTGGGTTTTCACCCCAGAAGCCCCCCATTATTTCCCCCATCCACGCACCCCTGCCTCCCCAAACCAAAACAAATACATACACACACACACCAACACACACAAACCCACGAACCCCTGTCTATCAGCATCAGCCCCACACCCCCGCTCCCCCAAACCAAAACACATACATACACACAACACACACTCCAACACACACGCACCCACGCACCCGTTCTCCTGGTCCTGCGCTTCCGGTCCCGCAGCGCCCGTCAGCCACAGCAGGCACTCATGTGCGGCAGGAGTGGGACAGCGTGATTTAGAAAGACCGCTCTGTGCTTGTACAGTGCCATCTTACTACATCGATCTTTTAGTGAAAAGATCTTTATAAAAAGATCTTTTCACTTAGGACCCCTTCTGCATCTAGCAATGGCCACTAGCTGAAGAACCTGGGTAGTTTTGTATTTAGACATGGTCCAAAAGTCGATTTGATGTGGGCCTCATAGGTGCCAAATCAAATTGAATATTGCCAGTAGGAGTTGCCAGTCGCTTACATCTCTGATGTGCCTCGAGCGCCAATCTTACACCTGATTGCTACAATTTTAAAGGAATTCTGCTTCGAATTGGAGCTACTGAGACTGACAGAACAAAAGAAAATCATTTGCTACATCTGCTAGAGCCTTTGATCTTGTGTGATGTATAGTACTGCTCAGAGGCGTTGCTAGGGGGGGGTAAGGGGGCTATAGCCCCTGGTCTTTTGGTTATAGGCCCGGATAGAATCTCAGGAGCTCCAGCCAAAAGGCTAGCTAGCCCCCAGTCCTGACAGTTCTGACATTAGCATAGCCCCGGGTCTTTTCCAGACCTAGCAACACCCCTGGTCCTGCTATCACGTTGTCTATTGAGAGTTGGATTATTCTTCGCCTCCCATGTTCGGGGAAACACAAGAATGCAAAGGAGACTTCTGACATTCCTAGACAATTGATATGCTCTGAAGTTTACTCTGTGGCCCTTAGTCCTCTAGTTGAAGATGAGCCACAGCGAGTGCCCCTTCCTGATCTCCTGGCATCAGACTCCAATAACAGACCTGGGCATGAACCAGAATGTCTTTTGTGCTCCAGGCTTCCATGTGAACGATCCACCACCTTATTACTGCAATTGCCCCCTCCTATCATGGAGGCCACTGGGCATAAGGCAGTCCCTTCCGAAGGCATCTGATCTGCAGACACAAAAGACCCCGTGGAATAGAGGGCCCGGAAAAAGTGCCTTTTATGGAAAAGGAGACCTGTGATTCTGGACAACTCCCTCAGCGCATCACCAGGGATAGAACAGCTTTTTGGAGTTCCTCCCTCATATCACCTACCTTCAAAGGATGGAGGATGAGGGAGGAGCAGTGCTTAATCTGTAAGAATAATAAATGCCAGGGCCCAATATTTTCTAGCACGCTTATGACACTGCGGGCAGGTAGTTCCCCACCATTCCTGCCAGCACCCACAGCTGCTCCCCACAGTGGAATCATATTTGGGGTTACACTACCGCTCGCACCTGCTCATTGTGGTTGAAGGATGCACTGACTATCTGTTAAGACTGATGTCCAGGCATGAGTAAGTTAATAAGTCTTTAATAAGTAGAAGATACAAAGACAGCAGGCACCCCCTTGAGAGGCAGGCTCCAACTGACCACACTGGAATGTAACGTAGAATCAAAACACTCTAAACAGAATTGCATGACATCACAATATATCTACTCTGCTAAGTCTTAGTCTAATGCATGTATGACCGATTAATGATGTATACAAGAAAATACACCAGAACACTATCACCAATTCATAAGTAAAGTGAGCCTGAGACAATAACTGCCAGAGCTAAAAAAAAAAATAAGTGCTACGGCTGAGCCCTGGCAAACACCGCCCACAAATTAAGCACTGGATGAGGTTCTGGCATCTATGATGAATTCCATGAACTCTTTGGTCTGAGCAGGAATGTGAACCAACTTGCCCCAATTGATAATGACCTCCGGATCCCGAAGTACCTCCACTGTCAGATGCTTGTGGGATGAGTAGTACGCCTGATGCCTGCCCATTATGAGAATGTCGTCCAGGTAATCAGTATCATCATGACCCATTCCCTGAGGAAATCTGCTACCGAGTGTAGAAGCTTTATGAAATACAAGGTGCAGGGAAATGGAATAGAAGGACACTGAAAGACTTAGGGATTCCAAAATAATTCTAAACACATGTATCAGGAGAATCTATAGACACAGCAAGGGATATGTCTTTGAGATCCAGACAGGCTAGCCGATTCCCTGTTCTTAATACCTCTCTCAGTAAACCTATACTCTCCATTTTGAAGTGTTGGCAGCTACATAGCCATTCAATTGCCTTAGACTGGTATGTAACCCTTGCCATATTTCCTCACCAGAAATAGATTGCTTAGTAAAACTGTGGGGCTGTTCTATTGCCCCTTTTCTTATTATTTCCAATATTTCCTGTGAAATAATGGTGCACTGGTCTATCATTGGAGAAGCAATTTCGGTCTGCAAGATTGCACCTGCGGGCAAATACATTTGAGATGAAACGCCTTCCATGTTTCAAGAACCCTAGTGTCTGGTGTTATCGTTGACCAACTTGTCAAAAATATGTAACTCTCCCCTCAGCTTTAAATCGTGAAAAGGTATTGAGAGCACCCCCCTTGGTAGACTCTATGTCTATTTCACCCAAAACCTCTAAGGATTTCACCTCTCGGGTGAAAATTATGAGTAGGTATATTCTTAAGAGAATGGTCTTGTTGGTTAGTTGAGGGGGTGGGGGCATTGAAGCCAGAACCATGGCAGGAGGAGTGATCCTGTGCATGACCAGCCCTGGTAGAGATCCATTGATAGAATATGAACTTCAAGCAGGTAAAAGTGGAAAAGTATTTTGTAATATCTTTGACTAATTATTCTCTAAATGCAGCTCACCTTCCTGTAGAGTAGAGTGAGTCTCAACTTGCCGTCCAAATTTGGGATCATTTTTAACAGGAGGTTTTTCCGGCATTCTTGTGAGTGCGAAGTGTTAGCATCTCTGAGGAAGGACACAGCTCACTTTACACACTCGTTCAATGCCTCTCTGTTTGAGGTGCAAACTGGACAAAAACCTCTGCCTGGCAGTAGTCGACTCCGTGAGTGAAAGGGTTCCACTCTGTAGGTTTGGGGAGAATAAGCTCATTGGGATCAGATGTAGTGCCTCCCAACGTGTGTTTTACTATTGAGCGATCATGCATTAGCCTGTTCTGATCCGAAATGCTTTCTGCCATAATAGGGCCTACCTCCTTAGTGTAGTACTCCTCTTCAGAACCTTCAAGTATAAATTAGAGATGCCTCATTACTCAAACTTACCATGCATGACTTATATTTTACATGTGGGAGCATGTTGCCTTCTGATTAATAAATATATGCACGTACATGAGGGAATATGATTGAGAGAGAGGGGTTTTCTGTTGCAGGAGAGATCAAGGACTGTCCCCTATGAGCTAAGGCAATGAGCATGCCCAGACACTATGATATCATGCCCCTTACATCCATAATTACTTATTTACAGATGACTTTCTGTTAGGTTTCCTTTCCCCCGTTGGGTGAAGACAATGCTGGTTAAATGACTCATGCACAGAGACTAGAGGTAGTACGTGCCATGACCTCTGGAGTTACTGAAGCATGGCAGTGGGCCTGGCTCCAATGGATACATTCAGCCTGAACTGGAATCAACAATGGGCAGTTATCAGAAAGTGGATGTCATCACGGGTAAACGTCACTTCAATTCATGAACATTGTAGTAGGACCTCTAATTCCTATGAAAGGATCTATTGGTGAGCGTGAGGCGGGATAAACGTGCCGGAAGGACTATATGGGTTTGGTTATGGGCAGAAAGCTGCACTCCTTGACTTCCAAGCTAATGAATAAATCACCTCTCTTTGACATCAAGCTAAATTGAAGTGTGAGCCTGGTTAATACATACATAATTAACACCCACCTGCTACAACTACTGCAAATTGTGGTATTTCCCCAGGGAGCGCACATTCAATAATGAGGCCACTGATCTCTTATTAGTAAGAAGAGTAGGTGGGTGGGATGGTCTGGTTTCGTTCAAGGTAGCTTTGAATGCCATAGTAAACCCTATTAATGTGGGCTGTACAGACGTTCAGCTTCTCAAGGTACTAGTTCATCCTAACATCTTTTAATTTATTTTTTACGTTTATAAACATTTCTTCCACAGGAGTCTATGTGTCTGGATGATATCTCTACTAGGCAATTGATTGTCAGATATGGAGGATAATCACAGGAATGGACCAATAGCAAAGATGACATGGGGTGACTTGAACCTACAGAATTGATAGTTGTGAATGTATGTAAGAAAAACAGAAAATGAGGATTCATTCTCGATGATGCCAGAACTGAATGTGTTAGAACCCATTTGACAGCATTTTAATGCCCAACCGTTTGCCAACCTGGCAGCCAGATCTGTCTTTGGAGCTCATGGTGGAAGGCTGCAGGGTGATTCTCTAGCTTGACCCACACTTTGAAGGCTGAATGAAAGTAGTCATATTGATTATACTCTTGTTGATAGACGAGGATGGAGCGTAACCAAAGCTATAGTATCCCACACCAGAGCAGAGGCGACCTGCTGATAATAACCACTCCCATCTCATTCAGTGATGGATCTGCTGGTAGCCCTAGGGATAATCCCAGAAACAGGAAGTGGGAACATCCCGAGGGGAGGAAGCCAGTCCAGAATCTATACAATTGCTTATATCCATTCCTATGATTACTGAAATCTCTAGGATTCACAACGAGCCTATCAAGTCCTATGAAATGTTATTGGAATTAATAACTTAGCGTTTTACTTCTACCCCACCCCCCCCCCCCCGCACCCTATGGTCTAGGGATATGCAAAAAGATGTGATTCCTCATTTGATGGCAAGCATACAAATCATACAAATTAACTTGATAACGTCAATAAAATGTCAAAGGAAATGGTGAAAACCCAAATATGTTCACCCAGAAAAACCAGCTATCGATTACTTCATGGACAGTTTTCTGGAAATAATTGGAGGCTCAACAATAGCTTATTCATCTTAACCATCAGGTCAGCTTCTGACTTAATGTCAGTAAAGCTGTGAAAGATCATCAACCCTCTTTAGATGCAAAGATCCCAGAATATCAGTGGTTCGATCACTCTAGTGGTTTGCACAAAGTGACACGCCACTGACCCAGATAGAAGGGACCATCCGGACCACTCTAGACTGCCAATCCCCTGACAATATTATTGTTATTTACCAGGAAACAGCTGTGCCAATAAATACACAAAAATCCTGGAAGTGCTCCAAGGACCCAAGAAGCTCCTGCTGGAGCGCCTAAAATTAGAGCTGGCTATTTGGGTTCCCTTTCCTCCTGTATTGTTTAATTCATTGATCAGGTTCCATTTGGCCCCTTAATCATGGGGTTATACTGAGGTCATCCCTAATTTAAAAATGGGAACTTGTTAAAAATGTGTAAGCTCCTGGGTGCTTTTCCCCTATGTGCAGCGTTCTTTTGTTTCCTAGCTAAATCTATGATGCATAAATCCCAGATATACATACAAGGGGGCTATAGAGGACCCAGCTAATTACTATACAATATCCTTCATTGAGACCACAGTACAAGATTTCAATGACGTTGTTTTTAAATGCCTTGATGATTGAGGTGTTGCATTTACAGGCAGGAGACGACCAGGATGATGGAAATATTGATCAGATATTCAGGCTTCATTTACTACTACAGAAGTTGATTGTGAAGAAAAAGGGGGTCTCATACCTAGTTGACATTGATCTGAAGACAGCATTTGCGTTCATCGACCACTCCAATGAAGAGTCTTTGTTCAGACAATTGGATTGCACTGAGATCAGGGCTGAGTGCAAAAAAGAAGGTTGCGGTTTCCAGTAGCAAAGATTGTACGCCAAGGGTGTGTGCTGTTCCCACTGCTCTTCTCATTGTCCATCAATGATGCTGTGCAGGAGGAATCACAAGTGAATGCTGATGACTGTAATCTGAGTGAGTATGTTACTCTTTTCAGAGGACTGTGTTTTAATTTCAAAAACGGCCATTGGTCTTCAAAACCTGGAAGACAAATTTCAAGAAATGGGTGTCAGGAAAGGGCTAGTGATTTAACAGGTATGGCTTTGACTTTCAGTTGATTAAGCCTTTCTGTCTTAAAGTCCTTATATATAAAGTTACGTCTAGGTAACCTCTCTCACAAACACATCATCGGAAAGGGACCTCTGCTCATGCATATCCATGTTCTAGCACCTGTATGGAGGATATCTCGCATGCTTTTTATCTGGGAAAAACTATATGGAAATATTAGTAGTTGCTGGCTTAAACCCATCCTTAAGTGTAGTTGGGTAAAACTCTTGACAGAAGCACTGACCTGTTGTAAATCAGCTGTTCAGGTCATGTTTGCTGTAGCAAATTACTTAAGAAGGTCGTGGACCTAGCGGACCAATTACTTGAATTTAGTTATTTTTTATCCAGAGTCCTTTTACTATGCACATTAATGGGTTACAAGTCTGTAGAGGTGCTATGTAATAATTTGAATGAATTTATGTTTTTAATGTCTTTGTCGTTTAATTCGGCCCATTTTATATACATGTCTTAATTCTTATGTTCCTTTTTAATTGGGTAATTTGAATAATGAGGTCGTGCTGTTTTGAGTGTGTGTGTAATCAAATGTATGTTGGTTTGATGGGCAAAGGGCTGAAATAAACCAAATAATGGTGGTCATCTAAATTAGCTTTGCTGAACATAAGCAGAGTCTGCCCTTTTAATCTTCAGTATTAATAACATGAACAGGGTGCAAGGACAGGCACATGGTGCTTGCAGTGCATTTCAGATCAACCAAACCTGGGGTAGACTTGCCCTTTTGAGGGGTGGTAATCAGAGATTCAGGACAAAGCAAATCTATATTACAATACTGTGTACAGTTATTCTGTCAGTCTGACTCAGATGATCAGATGGGACGATTGAAGTGGAAGTGAGTGCATTTACCAGATTACCCTTACCAGATTATGTTCCGAATGCAAGAGGGAGCGGTTGGGGCGCCTACTCCCCAAACACGGGATTAGACACGTCCTGAAAGATATGGTGGCTGGGAAGGTTTCAGGGTAATGTTTCCACTCATGACCTTTCTGTGGTACATGCCGTCGCTCGCCTCGACTCTCCCACCACTGGGCCTGCACTTCGTACTCCTATCCCTAGTGCTATGCTCATGCCCAGATCTCCTTTCCCCTTATTTTCAGACCACTCACCACCCTCACAGCCTTGCAGCCTTCCTTTTTGACGGGCTGTTCAATTCTCTCTCCCTCAAAGGGCTCTCTCCAATGTTGTTCTTTGTGTGTATGTGTGCTTTCACAGCGACACTCCTGTGACCCCAGAATAATTGTTTACATTTCCCCACAGAAGATGACCCCATGAACCACCATTCTTTTTCTTGTTTTTGGGCAACCTTGCTTTCCCTGTGATGCTCTCTGTGTCCCGCTACTTAGATCAACCCTGCTCCTATGGAAGTGTATAGTAAGCAAGGAAATATTTCTGCACAATGTAAGTCACAACACAACGGGAAGTCACTCGGAGATGATTGCTTCCCTCTGGAATTTGATTAAATGTATAAAATTCAACAAAGCCAACTTTGTGCTAAAGCATTTTAGGAAGCAGACACCACACCAACAGACCAACATGGTGCTCATAATTGTCATCCATAAATGAGAAAGAGATACAACAAATTGTGACAGTGTTGGTCCAATCTCCCTCATCAACTTGATATGAAAATACTTGCCAATAGATTCAGTTTATATGCAAATTGGTTTATAAATCACAGCTGAGATTTGTCCAGGGCAGGTCCTGCAGGCACAATATGTGGAAATTACACGCTAGACGTACTGTGGCAAAAGAAGTACTCAGAGCACAAACTCACACTTTCATTGGATGATTAAAAGGCAAACAGTAGGAACCAATTTGTCTCCGTGTTCAGCATCCTGGCCAGGTATGGATTCAACAGTTCTTTTATTAACAGTTTACATCTACTGTATCACAATCCCTCACTCAAGATTAACATTTACTGGGTACATATCCGAATGCATTGCAATCTATAGACGCACCAGGCAGGGAGGTCCACTCTTCCTGCTGATGTTCCTTCTTACCATGGAATTCTCCCCATTTCCATTAGGAACCATGATGTGGCTAACGACATGAATACATAGAGCATCAAGAAATATGGAAGTCATGCTCTCTGAAATGATATCTTGCTCTCCCTAACCGACCCCTGAGAGTCTATTAGACTAACGATACAGTCTGTGCAACATTTCCCTCAGTTCTCAGTCTGAAATCAATTGGATGGCTCTTTGGACCTCCCATGATTACCTGAGATGTGTTCCTACCCCATCTTCACAAGGCCAGGCTCTGCCTAATTGCCCACCCTGCCCCATTGTTAGTTCTCCACTCCCTTGTATCTCTGCTTCTGTCACTGTGTCCTTCCCACTTTGACTTCTAGACAGCTCTATTGCTTCCCGAAGCTAGATCTGCGTTCAATAAATACCCCTAATAATAATACTAATAATACATTGAGGTACAATAGATAAGGTTACAATGACATACTGGTACAGATCTATGCATGTGAGACAACGACAGACTATGTTCACAGGAACACAATATAATTCGTAGGTTGGTTCAGGGAATGTTGGCTACTCCGTGCTGTCCGGGTTTTGGGTGTCAGAGCTCAGGAACCTCTAAGAGGGGCCCAAATGTCCTTAGGTCGACATGTAGGTGAGATGCCTCTTGCATAGCCTTCTTCGCATTTGTATGTTTCAATCAGGTCTCAAAACCATGAGTGAATTGTGGGGGCAGTTTTCTCTTTCCAGTTTCTAAGTATACAGCGTTTGGCTACTGCGGTTGCGACCAAGAAAAGTCCTCTTGCCTTGGTGGGAACTTTCCCAATATCTCCCAGGAGGTATTTCAGAGGTATGTGTATCTCAAGGATGTCACTGAGGTTGGAGGCAACGTCCTCCAAGAATTGTTTCGTAGTTGGGCACTCCCAGTGCATATGGAAGGAGTTGGCCTCGGGGAGCCTTCATTTGGGGCACAAGGATTGCAAGGAGCGGTCAAATTTGGCGATAGTACCAGGGTGATATGTAGTTCGTTTTGTACCTTGTATTGTATTAGCCTCAAATTGGCGTTTAGCTATATGGATTTGGTGTATTGACAATATCTGGTCCACTGTGTGTCCTCAATTACAGTTTCCAAATCCCTTTCCCAGTTAGATTTCATAGTATTCTGAGAGATGGTATGCGTTTGGACTATGGTGCATATCTTAGAGATGGTGCCTTTGAACCCGTCATGCTCTGTTATGTCGAGTATAAACAGGTAGGACGGTGGCTCTGAGGGGAACGATGGCCATATGTGTTTCAGTGTTGCCTTTAGGCGGTGGTATTGCAGGATTGTTGTCAGACCCAACCCAATTCTTCTCAGAGCCTCCTCAAGTTTTAAGAATTCCCCGTTGGGGAACAGGTCACCAATTTATATGCCTTCCCCAGGGTCCCACTTCTTCTGCAGTGCAGTATCACGTGTAGGGGCAATGTCTGGGTGATGCCACAAAGGGGTGTGGTCCAATACGGATGCATGCTGATCACTCTACGGAACAGTGCCGACCAGGCCCCTGCAGTGCAGGACACTGGGTCTAAGCCGACCAGGCTGCCCTGTTTTTAGGCAAATATAATGGAACGTATGTCTGCAGGGCCGACAGCTTGTTTTTCCGGCTGTATATGGGCATATGATTCAGCGTTGTGGAACCAGTATTTAGCAAAGTGGGCTTGCGCCGCATAATAATATAGGGTAAAGTCTGGTGCTGCCAGTCCCCCTGAATCAAATTTCTCACTTAATGTAGACCACCTCTGCTGAACTGTTCCACCGCCCCACACAAAGCCAGAGGCCATCTGTTGTAGTTTAATAAAGAATGCATTGCCCGGCCATATGGGGATATTACTGAATAGGTAAAGCAGCTTCGGGACCTCTACCATTTTTAGAAGGGCAATGTGACCATATATTGAGATGGGGAGTTTGTTCCATACTGTTAGTTTAGTTTCTAGTTGTGAAAGGGGGTGTAATTGGCATTGTAAAGCGTATCCCTGTTGGTGGCTATAATTATACCAAGGTAACGAACAGAGTTCGGGGCCCAGCAGAACTGTGCCATGGCAGGCGATCTTGTAGCGCTCAGTGTCATAGGGATTATTTCCGATTTAGCTTGATTTATTTTATAGCCTGAGAATTTGGCTAATTCTGTAATGTTTTGCATGACCAGTAGTAGGTTGATTTCTGGGTTCAATAGATACATTAAGGTGTTGTTTGCGTAAAGTGACACTAGCTGGGGGGCGCAGGTCTGTATGCAGTGCAGGTGCGTGTGACCTAAGTGTGCTGCCATCCCCTCTATCATGAGGGCAAAAATGAGGGGAGATAGAGGGTATGCCTGACGTGTGCCTCCTTGTAGGGTGAAGGCATGGGATAGGGTCTGATCAGTCCGAATTTTAGCCCTGTGATCTTTATATAATAGCTGGATAAAGCCCTAGAAGTGTGGGCCGAACCCTATACAGTTCAGTATGGCATACATATAGTTCCAGGACACTGAGTCAAATGCTCTCTCAGCGTCCAGCATGACCGCCACTGCCTCAGTGTCCTGGTCCAGTTGTGACATGTTTGCAAAGAGTCTCCATAGATTTAAGGATGTGTAACTATTAGGGATGAACCCTGATTGATCAGGGTGTATCAATTTCTTCATGTGGGGAGGAGTCTGTTGGCTACGCCCTTAGCATATACTTTGGTATTAGTGTTAATAAGTGAAAGAGGGTTATATGATTTGGGGTCTTGTGGAGGTTTGTGGGGTTTAAGTAGGACAGTTATAGTGGCTTCCCTCAAAGACTCTGGAAGCGTGCCGGACACCAGGGATTCTTCCCAATGTTCTAGTATTCTGGGGGCTAACTCATCTGCATAGCATTTGTACAAATCGGCTGGAAGGCCATCTGGGCCCGGGGCTTTACCAGCCGTCAGGTCTTTGATTGCCTCACCGATTTCCTCAAGGGTAAATGGGTTCTCGAGTGGCTATCTGTTCAAGTGGGGGGACTGGGCTGGAGGACACATACTTGTCATGTTCCTGTACCAATACTTGATCTGTGTTCTTGTATAGTTTGGAGTAGAATCCAAGGAAGATTTAATTAATCTTGTCCGTCTTTGTGTGGACTACGCCGTCTGACCCCCTGATGGACGTAATCGGTTTGAACCCTTGTTCCGATTTAATCAGTTTCGTTCTCCCTCTGTTCCTCCCCTTGCATTGTCAAGCCTAGAAACACTTGTGTACAGGCGCATTATAAATGCCATATCATATCATATCTTATTGGGCCCACTAGCCATAGCCTTCAGCCCACTCTATTGTTTAAAACACTACCAGGCCACAATGACTAGTGATTTTTCACCCCCTACCTCACTGCAGCTCTACAAATATATATATTTGTTTATCTTTTTCCCCATAACCGCAGCTATAATAACTATGTACTACAGATAGCTGCGGTTAGCTGTAGTTGATAGATACCAGCAGTTATTTAAAAAAAATGCATTAAAAAAATAATACTTAACTCCACTCATCAAGTGCCCCCCTCATGTGTGCCTGCTCTTGCCACTCCCCTCAAAGCCTACTCTCCTCCCCAGCCCTCTCCCATTGTCTCCCCGCACTTTCATTCCCGCTCATCTTTTTCTTCTGGTGCCACGGTTATCCTGCCGTATAACCACGGCTATGGGAAATCGTTTGTGCTCTTAACTTGGTCCCTGCCCCCCCCTCACTCCCAAATTTCATATGGTGCCCCTCCCCCACCATTACTCTTATGCCATTTAGTAGTTTTTCCTGCTCCAAATGATCTTTTTCTGCTTTTCCTTCATTTAGCTGTGAGTATAACCACGGCTAACTCTCAAATTGGGAAAAAAAGACGGTGGCTTTTTCATTTCTGAAAAGCCTCTATACTGCAAAGCACCATGGGAGGGATCTCTATAATTTTGGGAGATGGGGCCATCCCCTTTTCTGTCAAATATTTTAAAAGTATTGGACAAAATAACCTAAGCCCCCCAAAAGATTTGGAGTGAATGCTACATGGCCAAATTGTTTCAGACCTGGTACAATTCCGTGCAGCGGTTTTCTCTGTGCAGTCCGGCAAAAATGTATCTCTTTTGTCTATGGGAAAATTAATAGGGACTAGGCTGAAACTGCTTTTTATTGTTTTGTTGATATTTCTGAATTTTTCAATGGATCATCCCCATAATTTCCAATCTGGTGAGGCCTGTGAGCGCAATTGTATCTGAAAGAATTTCAGCCATATCCATCATGCGAGTGAAATGTTATTACCAACTAATTTTTTGGGTTTCCTATGTATGTTGATACTCAACGTAACTATAGTGCAGCAATATATGTGTGTGTCCATGTATATATATATATATATATATGTATATATATATATATATATATATATATATATATATAAATGTGTTTAGAAAGGTTTGAAAAATAACTTTCACCTGAAATGTAAAAGTAGCATAGTCCCTTTGAGCCAAGACACACATGCCAAAGAACCACCCAATAGCCATCGCTGGGAGTTCACCTCCAGTGCTGAGCCATATTTGTATTTATATTTTGTATTTATTTATGTTATATATATTGCCTTAAGCCAAGGCGCTGTACAGAGAACAGAGAATGGTACAATAAAATGGATAAGCAAGAACAATAAGAAAACAATCAAGCATGTTGAAAAAGATGACTTACGAAATAAAGAATAGACAGAAATAGAAAATAGAGAGTAAGGGAGAGTGTTCCAGAGGAGCTAGAAATGTAAAAGTACGCACAAGGGGGCGAGGTGCCACCAAAAACATTGAGAAGAGGAGCGAGAGAACGCAAAGGGGTATAGAAGGATACTAAGACAGAAAGAGAGTCAGGAGCAAGTCCATAGAGGAACTCAAAGACGATGTATCAAAACTTAAATTTGACTTGAGAGTGAAAAGATAGCCAGCCAAGAGTAGCAAGGGAAGATGAGAAAGAAAGGAGATGAAAAGAGGAGTTAAAACAGACTTTATAGGGGCATGATGAGAAATTGGGAGCCCAGAAAGAGCAGAGGAACAGTGGAAAAGTTGGGAAAAGATCAAAGAAGAAATCAACAATTTTGAAGCTTGAAAAGTGAGAAATGGATGTGCCTTACAGATATTGTGTAGATGAAAGCGACAAGCGCTCGATGTTAGCGAAATGTGGTGAGAAAAGGACAGACTAGAGGCAAGATAGAGCCCCAGATTTTGGACCGTATATAAGAGATTGAAACCTGGGATGGCAGAAAGAAATAAAGGACGGAGGGGAGGAGAGGATAGAGTATTAGCGGGGAAAATGAGAACCTCAGTTTTCCCAACATTAAGTGTCAGATAGTGAGAAGATATTCAAGATTTGATGGCTAGAAGACAAGCAGAAAGAGTGTGGTGAATCTCAGAGGAAAAAGAAAAAAATTAAAGGAAAAGTTGAATGTCACCAGCTGTCATGGCCACAGGCACCAGAACACAAAAACCACACCATCTAGTGATGGGGGCAATGGGTCACTTGACTCACGTATGTCCCTTTGGGACCTATAAACACAGGGGCCCTGGTTGGACTCAGCCTTTGGCACCAGGCTCATAAAGAGATGTGAGCAGGAACACTTTATTTCAGTGCAGGAGTGCTTTTACTTTATTTCAGTGCAGGAGTGTTTTTATTTTACAAGAACTTTCCAGGAGCTGAAAGCCTTTATTCCAGAGAACATCCTCATGTGCCGACTCATCGCATTTGGCTCCCTAGGCCTGGTCTTCATGTGCTGTGCAGCAGCGTACTCCGCATCCATGAACTCAGACCCTGTGAAGAAGAAGAAAGACAAGGTTAGAACATCTGTCCTAGGGCCACGCCACATTTGAACCCCGCGCGCCCCCTATTTAACAATTTACCAGCTACTGTACCACTGCAGCTTCGTTCCTCATTCCCTCTGGCTGTCGCCTCGAGCTCTGTAAGTTCTGCCGGGCCAGCAACTTCACCTACAAGGGAAGAAAGCAAAAGAGCAAACATCAAAAGTGGAATGGACAGCAATACAAGGCAACAAACTTTACAATACAATAAAAACAGATGAGGAAAGACAAAGGCAAACAGTAACACTTACCTGAAGTATAGTGGCTTAGTCGCAGCAGGACTGGACTACCATGTGCAAGGGACCAGTGTAGGAACTCGGTCCAGATCATACAAGTGCCCCTACCAGAAGCAGCAGGACAGAGTTCTCGCCAAAACTAATCAACAGGTGAGCTTTCCAGAGACCACTGGTACCACGATTTGGGAAAAGGGGATCAGGCGCACATGCTGGCATACTCACGCCCCCTATTCTCCACGTAGGAGCAGTCCCGAGCAGCATCACCTATTACCACCAGTCACCACATAAGCACAGATGGCGAAGTTGTACCCGAGCAACCTCAGCCCCGGTAGGGCTGCAACCGTGCCCCAAAGCCTCCGCAGAGACCAGGTGAACGTAACCTCAGCATAGAAGTGTAGAGAGAGAAGAGAAAAGGGCCCAAGATAGGCCCTTGCGGAACGCCATGGGCAAGCAAAAAAGATTGAGATGATTTGCCAGCCCATAAAACAGAAAAGGTTCTTTGAGACAGATATGATTGAATCCAGGAAAGGACCGAGCCCGCGAAACCAAAGGAAGAAAGAGATGCTGGTAGAAGGGAGTGGTGGACGGTGTTGAACGCAGCAGATAAGTCCAGGAGAATAAGAAACGATGAATGTTTAGAATAGCATGCAGTAAGTAGTGAGTTGAAAACAGAGAGGAGAGCAGTTTCAGTGGAGTGACAAGGGTGAAAGTCTGACTGGAATTGTGGGAGAATAGAGAAATCAGAAACAAAAGTAGAAACTTGAGAGTAGACCAACCGTTCGAGTAATTTAGAGATATGGGGTACCAGGTATTAGGACTAAAATTTGAAACAAGTAGTGGATCAGCTGTAATTTTATTTATAATTGGGATGATGGGACTGTGTGTGTAGGAGATCAGAGAAATATAGACGTTTAGCAGAGAGTAGACAGTCGTCATAGAGAGCACGGTAGGAAGAATAATCCGCTGTAGACAGAAGACGAGAAACCATTTGAAAAAGACTCCAAGGGTGGGCAGACTGTGTGTGTAGGAGATCGGAGAAATAGAGACGTCTAGCAGAGAGTAGACAGTCGTCTTAGAGAGCATGGTAGGAAGAATAATCTGCCCTAGAGTTGGTCTTGAGCCAGCGTATTTCAGTGCATAGAACAAAGATAGGGGAAAAGCCATGGTTGAGAAGGTTTACGAGTAGGATGGAAAGACGATGAGGGGTAAAGTGAATCAAGAGAAGAAGAGAGAGACAAAGAAAAAGTAGAGGCAGCCTCATCAGCTGTTAGGGATGAAAAAGTGAAAAGGGGTGGAAGGACTGAGATACAGGTGGATGTAAAGAGTGAAGAGTTAAAGTTACATAAATCACGCCGATAGAATGATGACGCAGAGGAGAAAACAGAAGAACGTGAAGAAACTTGAGAAAACAGTGGCACAGAAAGAAGATAGTGGTCAGAGAGATATACTGGTAGAGAGGATACAGGAGAGATAGGAACCAGAAATATGAGATTGAGGAGTAGAAAGAGGGTGAAGAAAATGAGAGTCAAGAATTGAGAGAAAAGGGAGAGTGGAGTGTGTCCACAAAAGGTGAAGATTGAAGTCACCCAACAGTATTAGAGGTGTGGAAGAAGGAAGAATATAAGTGAGAAGATGATCAATGTAATCTCAAAAGGAGCCAACGGGGCAAGGATATTGATAAATAAGCAAGAAGGAAATAGGATATGCTTTAGAAAAGATATTATAGGAACATTCAAAGGAAGAGTAAGTAGGGAGAGCCAAAGGCGAAGAGATAAATGAGAAAGAAGGTTGTTAATGAATGCTAATGCCGCCTCCCCAAGCAAGGGAACGTGGGATATGACAAAAAAGGGGGCTGCAAGGTGGTCATAGAGGCAGCGACCGTGGAGGAACTCATGTCTCTGTGATACAGAGAAAATGTATATTAAGCCTTAGAAAAAGGTCCAGCACGGCAGAGGATTTATTGCAGACTGATCTTGCATTCCATAATCCAAGGTCAATGACTGCAGCGTTGGAAATATGTGAAGGGAAGATAAGCTTATCATAGTTTTGAGTAGAGGTAAGTCTACAAGTAGAAGGTTTGCTTTCAGAAGGCATAATGATAAAAATGGGAATGAACAAGAAATGTGTTACGAGCACCAGAGTAGAGTAGATCGTAGAACCAGCAATTTGCAGAGATGGCTGTGATGGGGTACGGAAGACAGATGAAGATGTCATAGCCGGCCCAGACGGAGATTCACTAAGGCACCTAAAGACTGGCGAAGTTGCTGTAGGACTGCGTCTCATCCGCGGAAAGCTGCAGGAGGTGTGGCCTTGAGCGTTGCATATCAACAAGGCATTGTGGGTATGCAAATGAACCCAAAAGCAAGCCTTTTTCTCCAGGAAATTGTATTTGTCTTAGATGGCAATAATACATTATGCATAAATGAATAAACCCAAGATAGTAATTTTTGCAAGGCTGTCAAGACAACTACATACCAGGCTTTGCTTTTATTAGGGATCATCAGTGCAGTACAGTCTTGAGAGCATTGTAGTTGGAGCATTGGGGCATGTCTACAAAACTACAATAAAGTTATGTGGGGTTTAGAAATGCTTGAAAAAAACACTTGGCTCAAAGGCACTATTCTACTTTCACGTTTCAGGCGAACGTTTTATTTCAAGCCATTCTAAACGCACCTACTAGGTGGGGTTGTGGAATGTGTGACTTGGCTCAAATCGACTATCCTACTTAAGTCCAAAAACAGTGACACATGTTCGGGATTTACATCAAAACTGGATGTGTTCAGATACACGCTACACTTACTTGCGTTAGGTTCGAAGTTCCATAACATTCAATGGTCTCTTGCAGTAGTCACGAAAAGACTCAACCCTTTGAAGATGTTTGTTGCAATTACAGTGATGCCACTTGGGGGCCATTTGTGATATGATATGATTAGTTATTTATAACGGACCGAGGATCTAACCTGTGGTGTTCCATGTTGTCTTGTTTCCAAGGCGAGCACGTTGCCCCTGAGCTATCCCCACAACCTATATTTACTATGTTTGCACAACCAGCACTTTACCTAAAGAAAGTAATGCAGTGAAAGCCCATTGTCAAGAGTGCTTTTGCACAACAGTCCACTATGTGACCCAATGCAAAGAAGCTTCCTAACTTACTTGAGCGAACATTTCAACCTCCTCTGCAGTTTCAGCCGGCCTTTGATCAGACTTTACAATATTGCTGTGTGGTGCTGCAATGGATCCCGTGCAGAACAATTGAGCAAGTGGTCCAGTTCTTGACTGAGGCCCAATGCTACAGTTTAATAGGTGGCCATGTCTCAGCGTGTCTGCTCCAGGTTCCTCATAGGGTTCTATGACATGATCTTTTTAATACACTACTTGTTAAGGAAAACCCAGCAAGTGGACACAGACCTGATTGATTCATAATTGGAAAAAGGTTTGTGAGAGCCATTACCAATTGTGAGGTTGATTGTGAGAGAGGAAGGTCAGCAAAGCATTGCGTAGTAGTTACTGCCTTACGCAGGTGGGGTCCATGCAGGATGTGCGGCTAAAGATTGGCCGCTGCCTGTTTTAAGAAGTCCCACTCTGGGGCAATCAAAGGCTCGGAATAGCAGCCCCTCACCCTTTAAATGGCATTGGTGAGTAAAGGTGTGCACAAAATAACTGATGTATTATACATACTTTCAGCATTACTGCACACAACTCTGCAAAAGAGTTTTCAGTTGGATTGTCACCAAGCCTAGAAATACCAGTTTGAAGAGGGCCATTTTTGGTGTACCACATAGAGATATCAGCTCACCAACAGAAGCATTGTTTGGTAAATAGTCAATGTCAGGTCAATGCTTTTGCTTCTAAAATCCATTGATACAATGGGCCTCATTCCAAGTCTGGCGGTAACACTGCCGGCGCTACTGGCTGGTTGCCGCCGGACTCGCAATAATTTACCAGCTCCTGACCTCCCAGAGTGGGAACACTGGAGCACCGGCACCGTTGCAGGGTCAGACCTGTGGGGCACAACGGCCCGGGCAGGCAGACTTGTAGTTTGCCGGTCCGGAAACAAGGGTGCCGGTGAGCTTCCCAGCACCCTTGTTTCCAGACCGGCAAACTTATAATGAAGTCCACTGTGTCACAATGATATCTCTGAAAGACTTTGAAAAAGATGGAAAAAGGGGAAAGACACAAAAAGACCACATATGTTTGTACGAATGGTATAATTGACCATTTTTCGGCCAGTACCATACATACAAAGCCGAAAATACCAAATATGAGGTGCAGGAGTTGCGGGGGTGTCCTTCCTCCCCATGTTTGGTATTTTCAGCTTCAAGGGTTGCATGGGTTTCCCCCGCTTCTTTGACATTGGAAGCGGTGGACCCAAAAACGAAAACAAAAATAAAATAAAAAGGGACCCTGCAATGTCAGATCCTACCCACATTAGAGGGACGGAACTGATGCCGCAGGGGTATAGGTGAAGTGGTGGAGCCCATGAAAAAGCTACGTACAGGGGATAGGGAGGTTGAATTTCAAATGATCTACAGTCTTTTCTGCCGCAAACCTTTCCACTTCGACCTAATCACCCAAATTCGGCAAAAGGACCTGTCGCATCCTGTCACACCACATGAAAGGGCTCCAGGAAGTTATATCAAGCATGCTCGATGAATAATGCACAGTCTTGAAAGTGGGGTGTTGTATCCTCCGTAGGAACTCTTTGAAGAATCTCCATATCAAGATAGCACTCTACACAACACAAGAAATCCTTCCGGGAATCATGGACATTAAAAGCCTGGAAGAACTAGTGATGTTGCCAAGCTGCTACCGTGATTTACCTGGCTTGTTCCACTAGTGAGTCCCACCACCACTGGCATCCGTCACACCCTCTTGTTCCTCTTAGTTCACCTTTGCTTCTGGTTTCCTGCTTGGACTCTTTATGCATCTGGATCCCCAATGTTATGATAGCCGTGCATGCTGTCCTGAAGGCAAGGGTAAGGTGGTTCTGTGCATGATTGGATTGTGAAAGGGTGTGCGGGTCCAAATGTTCCCAAACTGATATCTGTCCTATCACTGTAGTGGGATAGTAGGAGCCAGAAGTCATCTTTAAACTGAATATACAACAGTGGGCATCTCAATCACCATCCCAGACGTTCAGAGAATTTCTGTCCCAGAGGCAATTCTTTGCAGCTGGTATAGGAATGCCTTGGAATACTGGGGTTGTGCATCAGAATCCACCACTTCTCCTTCTGCTGCCCAGTGGTAAGAACACAGCAGTGCTGGCCCCAATGCTGACATGATGCAAGTACCTTGGTGCTTCCACAGGCTGACCGGATTCTGGATCCAAATATTAGACAACATTGTCTCCTGCAGAGGAGACTCACAAGCGAGGCCAGGATTATTCTGTGGCATGGCATAGGCAGCATCACTAAGCATTGGTGTAGATGGATTGCTGCAGGGTTTACAGCTCCCAACTGTTGCAAAATGCAGCAGTATGGAAGGTGGAGTGGCCAACCTTTAAGGAATGGCTGCATGTGTTAGCGTTTATGCTCTAATATGGAAACATCATGGACAGATTATAGAACACAGGCTCTGGCTTTACAAAGTCATAAGGGCAATTTCTAGTCTGCCTGCAAAAACCTAGATTAACATTCCATACCCACCAGGCTTTGGGGATCACACTAAGCTGCATATATTGACCATTGTTACTGCTCTGTGACACAAGTTCTTTTTTGGCAGAGATTCTTAATAGTTGGCTGCCGAGCTGATGCCAGCTGATATGTTATGTTAAGTTGATTTATAACGTGCACTGCTGCCATTTCATGCTCTCCAGACACTCACTTGGCTCTGTAAGGAAAAGTGGGTTGAATTGATGAGTGAGGGAGCGAGGGATAGGAGAGATTTTGTGCTCATCTGTTGATGTGTGCAGAACCAGGAGGAGCTAGTGTCTGTGCGTGTGAGGAATTTGAGTGTGTTTTGTTTTGTGCACTAGACTTGTTGTGTCCGTAAGGGCGGTATCCAGTGTTTGAGTTGTTTGTTGTCAGAGGTTATTGAGTTTGTAGCTTGGATAGCGAGTGATGTGCGGTTTACGCATTTTGGTGGGTTGGTTCACGAGCCCTCTGGGTGCATGTTGTAGGTGGGAAATGTGGGCTGTGTGGAAGAGAGAAGAAATGGTCAAAGGGGTTTGGGTGATCTCTGGGTATTTGTAGCTCTGTTATTGTTTTTCGTTCCATATGTATCCCTTGTTAGCTTGTTTCTGGTTTATGGTTTGTGGCAGCAATCATTGTATGGGTTGGGCGGACTGCTCATTTTGGTGGCTGTTGTATAGTTGGTCTATGTTTATCTTGGCGTGTTGAATAGCCCTGTTTTTAGTTGTTTCTTGAAGGTTAGGTGGTATTCTGTTTTTCTTATTTCCTTAGGAATTGAGCTTGTTGATAGGACAAGGTGGTTCCTCAGAAACTTCTTTTCTTCTTTTCTCTGAATGCCTTGTGTCTATTTGGAGGCCGGTGCTGGATCTTAAATCTCTTCTCAGTTGATATAGGGTGATGTCTGCTTGGATGAATTTGGCTCCTTGCCCGTCTAATTATTCATGGGCAATGCATAGGACTTTGAAATTGATGCATTCCTTTACTGGTTGCCAATGTGGTAATCTTAGGGCCGGTGTGAAGTGGTCTCTTCTATTTAGTCTCAGGATCAATCTTGCTGCAGTATTTTGGATTTGTTGTAGTTTTTTGATGAGGTGTTCGGGCATTCCAAGATAGAGACTATTTGCGTAATCTATCCTAGATAATATCAAGGAGATGATCGCAAGGATTCTGTGAAATTGAGATAGGTTAGGATCCCTCTTATTAATCAGTGAAGGTAGAACACATTGTTGCTATTGCGTTGATTTGTGGTTCCAAAGTGAGACTTTTGCCTATGTGGATTCTAGATTTTCTGTCACTGTTGACATCTCTGGTTGCGGTCCAGGTGAAGGATCTCTGTGTTGGACTGCCTTCTCATGGGGAGATCATGATTTCTGTTTTGGCTGGGTTTAGTTTGGTGTTGTTTCCATCCATGTGTTTATGTCAGTTATTGGGTGGTGTTGTTTGGGTATTTGTCGTTGGTTGCCTTTAAGTGGGTTAGGTGATGTCTGCTTTAGCTGTGGGCTGTCAGTCCATGGGTTTGAATGGGTTTCATTAGGAGGCTCATATAAATGTTGAAGAGGAGTGGGGAGAGGCTTGATTCTTGTGGTAAAACTACAGGTCATATTTTTGGTGTTTGATATAAATGGTGGGATGTGGGTTATTTCATTTCAGTCAGTGAGTAAAGATTTCAGCCATAGTAGTTCAGACCTTTGAATACCGGATTCCTCCAGTCTCTTGATTAGAGTTTTGTGTTTGATCATATCAAAGGCATCTGATATGTCCAGTCATCTGTGGGTCAACTGGCTGCTGATGTACTCATGAATTTTTAGGTCATCCCATATGGAAAGGAATGCTGTTTCTGTTCCTCTCATGGGTCTGAAACCAACCTGGGATTGGTTAAGTATTCAACTGCTTTCTACCTAATGAAGTAGTTCTTTATATACGTGGTTCTCCAAGATTCTTTCTGGGAACAGGAGGTTTGATATGGCTCTGTAGTGAGTAGTGAAATTCAAAAACATGAAGATAGTGATGCTTTACCTTGATTAATACTGGGGCATGAATTGTGGTAATTAAATTGTGACTGAATGGTTTAATGTATTAGATTGGTATAAGTATTTTACACCAACATTAATTCATCTATTTTATTGTTGTTATACTGTTTATATATTATGCAATTTTATAATGTTTTGCGATGATTATTAAAATATGAAAATATGAATCTGTTATGATTGAGCCACTATTCTTTTCCACCTCTATTCCTATAATTGGGTACTTAAATTAATATAGTACTCCTCCATGTGAACTCTTCCCCTTCGGGGCTTTTTTTGTTCTGTAGTGAGTCAGGCCATATGTATTTCCCATCTCATCTTTTAGAGGAGTTTTGATGTACAGTGATTTCAATGACTTTGTATTATTCCTGTTGTTAGGGATAGATGTATTAGTAGTCGAATGTAGACGGCTCTTGTTTTATGGGTGAGCATCTTTTTGTAGATGTTTAGTGGGCATGGGTCACTGGGAAATCCAGCTGTGTTGGTATCTGTTAATAATTTGTCAAAGATATCCTTGCTTATCGGTCCAAAATAATTGAGTGTTGTGTTGATTATTGCGGTGCTGGTTTCTGGGAAGGTGTTGTTTGTGGTCCTGAGGGATGCGTCTGTTGTATTGCTTCAATTTTTGCACTTCAGTGGGCTTTGATGCTTTCACATAGGATTTGCGAGGGTTCAAAGCTGTTGTTACGGGAAGTTTTTCTTTTATTTTATTGATGATTCTAAACATTTCTTTTTGTCGATTTGTTACTGATTGTATTTTCGTGGTATAATATGCTTTCTTAGCTTTCAGAACTGTCAATTTGTATAGCCGATTTGTCCTTGGTAACTGATTTTGTTGAATTGCTGAGAAAGGCAATATTAACACACCGATATGACTCACCAGATTAGTGTGTTATGTTATTCCTGCATAGAGTACCCTCATCGCAAGTACAGGTGTATTTAATAAAGGAATGTACTTTAAGTCCGGGGTGTTTAGATGTTTGTGTACTCATTGTACTGTCCCGATGATGTTCCACTGGTCAAGTATTCTGTTAACATTTACAATTCATCGAAATGCTAATAAATATGTAATGTGGAAATGAAACGTTATAGGATTATTAAAGAGTTAAGAACCAGCCTATGTTAAGTTGTATTACTTTTTACTTGTGAATGGCTTCTTGGCACTGGATTACTGAAGGGTACAAGGTGGCTATCCAGACTGCTACAAGTCTCCTTCAGTTTAGGAAAGAACAGAAGACCTGGCTCCTCCAACAACACCTTGGTGTGACCTAAATTCCAACTATCTTGTGCACACCCCTTCAATATATTGTACTATGATAATTACTAGTAATATTTACTTGTGGACTCAATGAATTCTCGCTACCTGTGTTTTGCGCTTTGACCTGTGCAGCACCCCACTGATCCCAACCTAGGTTCTGGCTATAAAAATCAATAACAATAAAACAAAATGTTAAGTGAGGCAAACTATGAAACAGATGAGACGGAAAATGTGCCACTATTTTCTATAATTGAGTGTTCCTCTTTGCACAGCTGCACTGTCCAAACCATTAAAAACATTAATTTCTTTCATCTCTTTACCACTTTCTTATTATTTGACTCCAGGCTATTTCAGTTACTTCCCTTCCTTAAAAAGCACAAAGAGAGCACATAAAAACATCAGGGTCTGATGATTGGGACCAAACGACCGATTGTGTGGAATCCAGCCCGTGACGGCCGCCCCGCAAGGTTGGTCTTTTTTTCCCACCCCCTTCTCCTGGTACTTTTGTGCCCCCCTCCCTGCAGCATCCCACTGCTGCATGACGCTGCTACCTCATTCACCTCTACCCCCTCTGCTTTTCTCACTCTGTGTTCTGCTTGACTTTAGGCCGCATTTGACACAGTCGGTCACACTATGCTCCTCTCTTCTATTGCCGTACTGGGTTTCTGTGATTCTATCCTTAACTAGTTTTGCTCCTACCCCTCAGTGCACAGCTTTTCTGTTTTCTAGGCTGGTCACTCATCCCCATCTTTACTCTCTTACACAGTGTTCCTCAAGGCTTGGTTCTTGGCCCTGTTCTTTTTTCTCTTTACATATCTCCTCTTGGTTCCATTATTTCAGCCTTTGGCTTTGCTTATCACCTCTGTGCGGATGAATCAAAAGTCTTTCTATCTTTCCCCTCCTTTACTGATTCTATTCACTCTTCTTTGTCCACTTGCCATCTTGCAATTCAATGCTGGATGTCCGCTCGCTACTTCTATTTCAATCCATTGAAAACTGAGGTTCTTTTCTTCCCTGCTTTGATTATTCCTCTCCCCATTGCCCGCTCTCGCTCTTTGCCTCCTCTTCATTCTCTTTTTTCCCTCTGCCCGCAATCTTGGAGTCTTCCTCGATTCCTCACTATCCTTTTCGACTCATATTTCTTCTCTCTCACACTCTTATCGCTATCCACTATTTAACATTAGGTTTCTTAACTTTCCCTCTAATAAACTTCTTGTTGCCTCGTTACTCTTCTCTTCATTGTTCTACTGCTCAACTCTCCTACTTGTACTCCGTACATGTCACCTTTCTTCTCCCCATTCTATCTACCATTCCTAAATTTGGGAACTTTACTCACTTTCTCTTCGTGACTCTATCACTTTTTTCTCGGCACTGGCTTTCTTTTGAAAATCGTCTGCTTTTCGACTTCCTTTGTATTGTTTTTAAATGCCTCTATGGTCTTGCTCCTCCATAGCTCTCTTCTTTAATCTCTTTCTACTCACCAGCCGCCAACTGCATTCCCAATCTCTCTTTCTCTTAGTTGTTTCCCATGCCTCATCCCGTTTCTGCTTGTTTGCTGTTTTAAAAAAAAAAATGTTATCATTGATTTAACTGATTACTCACCTTTACAAAATTATTTGATACAAAAACTTTGTTACAAATTTTGATTTTGAAAATTTGTTTTGGCCGATTCTAAAAGAAACAACCCAAAATTAATTAAAACAGATTAAGATGTCACATTTGGTAAGCACTTATGAGCTTTCAAAAATCCAAGCTCTTCATTCACATGATTATCCCAGTTACATGTAAGGACCGATTGCATACAATTTTATTTCCTGATTATACACATGTTCATGTTCATGATTCAGCTTTAAGAAAATTTACAACTGCAATACAAATTGACATTCGGTTTGTAGAAAAAAAAAGATTCCATCTATCATCATCATCAAGTGTAGTGAAGTGTATATAATATTTGTAAAAATGTGTTTCTCTGATGCTTCTCAACGCTGGACATTCTAACATGATGTGACGTAAGGTTTCCTTTTGATTAGTAATTTCGCAAAACCTACAGAAGTTCAATGTTTGGCTAATTTTCGTTTTGCCATGACCGCTTTAGTCAGCCAAAGGTTAAATCTAAAGCTTATGGAACCAGATCTAACAGCCACAGAAGGATGTAAGGTGAGGTATGTCTCACACATTCTACGTTTTTTATCTGCAAATGGATTATTACTAAAGTCTTTATACATGCGGCATTGTTCCCATTTGTGAGTCCAATCCTGTAGGTACACCTTTTTCTTTGCTCTCTCAGGATTTTCTAATAGGACACTCAACGTAAGATTGGCTGTAACCATAGTGTCAAATATAGCATTTCTCCACTCCACAACAAACTCATGCCTTGATGTAAGCAGGTAACCAGAGAGGGATAGGAGTAAAGTTCTGGGACCCTTAGCTAGTATACACTTTCTGAACAGGGCGCACTGACGCCACTGGAAGATGCTGTTTACAGAGGCTAGTCCAATCTCATATCGTATGATCGCCATTGGCACGCATTGAGGCAGATTTAAAATTGTCCTCCAGTATTTACCTTCCAATTTTTGAGGATTTATGTGATTTGTGCTAAGCCATGATTCTAGACCATATAAAAGAATGGGAACAGTTTTCTGTTTGTAGTATGCAATTGCCGATCTTAAAGAGAATTTGCCATGTTTTCATAAGATCATCTTCGTTTGAGAGATGGCTGTTGTTAATCTTACTTCCAAGGTCTGTAAGTGCACCCTGTTGAGAGGATGGTTGTCAATTCGAATACCAAGATATGTATACACATCTACTACCTCCAGTTCAGAGTTTTGCAGCATCCACCGTATTTTGCTCCTTCTTGCATGCTGAGCATTGCAGATCATAATTTTAGATTTTTTGATGTTGACTGTTAGTTGGTTTATGTCTATATACGTCGACAGTGCCTGTAAAAAGTTATGCAGGCCTATTGGCGTCTTTGAGATTAACACTAGGTCGTCGGCGTATAAGAGTGCCATTACTCTCTCCTGTCCCGAATTTGAAGCATCTGCAATGACATTCTTGAATATATCAGGCATGTCAGACAGAAAGAAGTTGAAGAGGGTTGAGGCAAGAATACACACCTGCCTCAGCAGTCTTGTACTGTACACTGGATTAGTAAGCATCCCCTGCATAATCAGTCTGACTTGGAGTGAAGTTCTACTATGTAGTTCATTGACAATGTCTACAATAGTAGCTGGGCCATCCTCTTTTTGTAATTTAATAAGCAGTATCTGCATTGAGATCGAATTGAATGCCGCATGGAAGTCCATTTACACAAAATATAGTGGCTGTTTTGAGGCATGGTACTGCTGTTTGATGGCATGTACTGCTGTCAAATTTACAGCTGTGCCCATCCTAGCTATAAAGCCAGTCTGGTGGGGATCTCGCTTCCGACAATTCAGTGTCCATGAGTTGAAATCCCGTAGCACAAACGTGCAAAAATGTTGCCAGCTGCCTCAAGTAGTGAAACGGGTCTATAATTCCCAGCACTTGCCCGGTCCCCATTTTTATAGATCAGGATCACTACAGCTTTACGCCATGGATTTGGTACACATCTCTTTGTTATGATGTTAGAAAAGATGTTAAAGAGAATCTTTGGCCAACTATGCGGGTGGGCTTTCAGCATATAATTGCTTAGGCCGTCTGGCCCCGGGGCCCTTGAGCTGCTTGATTTTCTGATGAAATGTTCAATGTCTTCGACTGATATATTTAGACTCCATGGTGCATGCGCTGTGGGTTTAGTCCAAATTGTTGGCCATGTAGAATTGTCATACAGGGCAGAGAAGTGTTCTATCCATTGTTGTTCTGTGACTCCATTTATCTGTATTTGAATCTGCAAGGTTTCTGCGGCTTGATTGAGCATAGTCCAGACAAGGGCTGTGTTTTTAGATGCAATAGCTCACAGGATGTTTTCACTGTCTCGCTGGTACCTGATGGCATGACGACTATGAGTCCAATTTCTATATTTGCATTTAGCTGCTGGTAGTGCTGACAGTCTATCATCTTGAAGGAAGTTCTAAATAGCATTTTCTTTCATTGTAGTTTGTCTTTTTTGTCTTTTTGCCCTAAGTCAAAACAGTGGCTCTTCTGTAAAGGTTTGCACATGTTGCTGTTAGGATGCGTGTTAAAGAGGATAAGGGCAGATGCATATAAGGTGTTTCCACATCTTAATTCATTACTTAAGAACATGTTATTTAATTACAACAGTTCTTGTTAGTTCCATGTGAATCGATTGGCTGCCTTGTTAGTATTGAGCTGCAGAGTGTAATGGTCACTTGCTTCAACAGTATTCTATGTTCGTCAATGCCACTGCAACGTGAGCATGTTGTGATCGCTGTTTGACTGCTCAATTATTTCAAACTTGTCTGCTAAGTTATACAGTTGTTTGTCTACGTAGACGTAATCAATTATGCTTCATGAAGAGCCTGTAGACCATGTTGGTCGAGGCAGAACATCCCGGGGCAAAGATCCGTTTGTCATGAGAAAGCCTCTCTCCTTCATCGTTTGAAGACCATCTAAGTTGGCTATCAGAGTTCCTTGTCATGCTATCCAGACATCTTAAGTTCAAATCTCCAGTAATTATTGTGTTTATGATTGAAGGGTCAGTAGAAATAGTGTCAAACAGGGCTCCCAGGTCGTGAAAAAATCTCATATCTGTTATGCCCACTGGATTTCTGTATAAATTGATTAAAGCGATGGCACCGTGCCATTGCTAGATTTTGACTAGGTGCATAAAGTTGTTAGGCGCTGCCCAGTCTTGTATAGTGAAACCTGTGCTCACTTTAACAGCTACCATGAGCCCAGAGATCAGTCACCCTTTTGGAGCAGCAATCGCCCTGAGAAAGACGATGTTGTGGTCATCCCAACTCAGTTTTTGTAAGAGCCATGTTTCATGCAAGGCAATTATATCGTATTCATTAGTATGATTTTGGTTTAGATATGCAAGATGTATGTGCCCACGGGTATTCCAACTTGCCAACTTGATGTTACTTTCTTGTCTTAACTCTGGGTGATACTTCACTGCGTCAGCTATACATAGTTATGCTTCATGGATGTTTGCAATCTTCTTTGACACTAAGTTATGGCAAACACACCCACATTTGCTCACATTGTGTTTCTCGGTTCCCAGATTTTCTGTTTTTGGTTGATCCTGTGAAATTATTGAGACCTATCGTGTATAGCTCTGCTTTGGCCAACCAGATGGTTTAAGGACGACCCCTGAGGGAATCCAAAGTCTCACGGACGCCAAATCATATAGATCTGGGAATTCGACTTGTGCTATATCACCTGTCGTGATGTCTTCCAGTCTTGGGATATCATCAAATATACTTAGTATGTTAGAACCGCACAGTCTGAATTGGTTGAAGGGAGATGCCCGACATCTCATGATCAGTGTATGATTAACTGGCCCAACTTCGTTATTCCTCTTAGGGCCATTTTGCCTTGAATGTTTCAAGAATGCTGTTGGTAAGCCTTGTGTTTGCTCCCTCAGACTTCTGGCTGTGCAATGTTCAGCGGATGAACATTTGCCTCCCTGCCCTGGTTTACTAGATCACTGTTTTGTGAGTGCTGCAGGCACTTACATTCTTTTGTCACCAACTTCCCTCCTTTTTCTAAGGGAGGAAGTTCCGTATTTATGGGTGTTTGATTCGGAGGCTGAGGTATTTGTGAAGTCATGTAGCCATCTATGGCCTCTCAAATTTCTTTTCTTCGATCTTCTTGTGCTTTGATCTCATCACTCTTATCAATGTCTTTGGCTTGCCTTTAACAATGGAGTCTATATGTAAGTTGATTCGGCCCATACTTACATGATCTCTGTTTTTTATCGTTGTAATTTCAGAGACCAGATCATCTAATGGCTGGCATGGAGAAATGATTATATTTCCTTGCATCTGTTCGGCTTTTTTTATCCTTCCATAGATTTTTGTATTTCTTCACAACTGTCAAACATGCATTTTGTATTTGCTTTTGAGAGGCAACAATAGTTCTTAAAAATTGTTTTGAGGAGGATTTTACCATTGCTCCTGGATTTTTCATATTTTTAGTTTTCTTGGTTTGTGTTTTTCCTAAAGTCTTTCCTGGACCTGTGGATTTTAACTGGCTAGCAACATGGTCCAATTGAAAAATATTGTATGTTTTTTTAGGTGGCCCAGTCTTGAGCGTGACATTTGTTGTACGTCCATCACCACTAGGGAGCACACAGTTTTCGGCAAAAATTGGCCGAATCACGGCATCAAAACTGGGTAATGTCTGTGGTATCGAAGTATTGTTAACCGTTGCTTGCATAATTGTTTGTTGCGTGTCCATGTAAGATTGCACAGTTTTATCCATGACCATGCTGGTCTTGATATTTATGTTTTCATGTCGGGCAATCCAGTCCGTAATTTGTTTGATTTGTACTGATTGCTCAGTTCATTTGTGATTTAGGGATTCAAATATGTGACTCAGACTAACAATGGCCCTATTTATCACGGTTAGGGTGATTTCCAGCAGCGGTTGCGACTTAGCGTCATCCATTTGGATGCGAGGTGCGGTAGGTCTCCTTGGTGTTGGGGCGACAAATGATATTGAAACATTCGGTGACTTTGATCCTTCTTCCTGAAAAACAGACGGATATCTTGGCAAGTTGGAGGAGTGTGCCTCTTCAGATAGTCTTGCATGTAATGAAATTCCAGCGATCGATGAATGCACCAAATCAATGATGGAGGTATGCGTTACATCCTTAGTTGTCTGCGTAAGTGTATCATTTGCGTGTGTTAGATTGGAAGAACTGTTCATCCACGCTCGGGTATTTAAGGTTTCTTTTTATAGTCGACATTGTGTTAAAGCTCACCAAACCCATTTTGTCTTTGAGTCTTTGGCCGGAGCTATATGAGAAACGTACATTTCCAATCTCACCAGATCGATTGTTAGGTGTAGTCGTGTTTTGTGACTCGGATGTCTTCCTGCTCTCTAACCTGTTCCCTGTTTGATCGATGGTGGCAGGTTTTAAACGTATCACAGCTGCAACCGGTGGCTGCACAGCCCCTTTACTCGAGCCATGAGGCACACAAACCCGCGTATGTCCGCCGCCGGCATGTTTTTTATACTTGCTGGCGTCAGAGTTATGACCTTTTTTGAAATCCACCTATTCAAATGCGGGCTAGAAAGGTTGCTACTCCTCAAAGGAGTTGTTGTTGCCGGCATATTTGATTTAAGGGTATACAGGGAAGAGGACTTTTAGTATTTGTATTAACAGTTGCGTAAAAATTAAACAATTCCTGTGGCTGGCGTGCAATATATCACTTATGTGCTATTTCTCAACCCTGCCGTGATTATAACGTTAGCACTTTTCTCATCAAAACAAATACACAAAAACAAGGTTAAAATACACATTCAACAATACCTTGCACAAAGTAAGCGAACAGCTTTACATTAAAGGGTCCCCGCTACCCATAGCTATCCAAAGACAGCCATAGACAGCCCTTATCGAACAGCCCTTACCGAAAAAGCCCTTGCCTTTGTTTGCTCTTCTGTCCCCTAAGAAATACCTCCCTTCCTCTCTTTAAATCTTGCCTATAACCCCACCTTCTAGCTCACTGATCTATTGGTTTTCTGGTTTAAATGCCATTGTGTCTGTACCGTTGGTTACTATGTGCAGCGCTGAGGTGTGAAGCGCTATATCATTTAATAAAAATACAAATACAAATACTTACCTCCCGCATCCCCTGCTGTCTTCTCCAACTGTCTGTAGGTGCGCACCCGAAATCCCAACGTACTGCACGTTGCGCTTCAGTACTCACCCCTTTGGGCTTCGCCTTCCAGCTACACAGAATGCAGATTGCAAACAATATAAAAGCATGAATTCATTTGCATTTTTCTGAGTTTGGGCTGGTGGGTGGCTCCGCCACCCATATCCCTCATTTGTCATGTGCAAGGTACAGAGCTTAGGGAATTGGGGCTCATTACAAGTATGGTGGTGCAGGAAGACATGTACAGCCATACTACGAGTATGGCCGTGGAGTGGGGGATTTAGCTCCTGCATGATGCTGGCAGTAAATCCTCCCACTTTCCACCCAAAAGTGTCAACATCGGTGGAATTTCCGCAGCAGTAATTCCACCAGCGGTACTTCCACCAAAAATGCCCCAGAGATTCCAATTCCAATGGACTCTCGTAGTTAAATGTGGATTAACTACTCCACTTGTAATATGACTGTAACTCCGCCAGACCAAGTGGCAGCAACGGTTATTCCATTGGGTGGTATTCCTGCAGATTTACCGCCAGAATACCACCCAACTCGTAATGAGGCCCATTGTCTGGACTAAACAGTGCATTTCAAACATCCCGTGTTGTGTCTATCCTTGTACAGAGGGATTTACACAGCACAGAATTCTTTGGCGAGAACTCTCCCAGATGGAGAGGGGTGTTGCTAAGTCTGGAAAAGATCAGGGGCTAAGCTAATGTCGGGACTGGCAGGACTCGGGTGTTAGCATTTTGGTTGTAGCACCTGAGCTTCTATCTGGGGCTACAACCAAAAACCAGGGGCTATAGCCCCCCCCCCAGTCCCTCCCGCCACCCTAGCAACAGCCCACCCCCACCCTAGCAACGCCACAGCAGCAAATGGGTTGAATTGAGATAAAGCTGTGAAGAGTTTGTTCCAGAATTCGTTTCAGTTCCCATTTAAGCCTCACAACACGTGGCCAAAGGGTGTGATTATATCATGGCAAAATCAGACAAATGGTAAATGCCTGACAAAAGCTGGAATAATCTGTGCACAAAAACACACCACCATTGGCTTGGTCAATGCTTGCCCCTTAGACAAGCCCAGCTTGTACAACCCCCTTGCATACATTCTTTCTCGTCTGTTGATATTGCTTCAATACTTTGGGTGCTGCTAGACTGGCGCAGAGGCAGCTCTTGGAAAGCACCCAGCGTCTGCTGCAGTGTCCTGATTAATAATGATCCATTGTTGCTAGGCTACAAGGCATTTTCTGAACCTGGTCATGTTCATTGCTCCTCGGAATCCTCAGAGGACCCGGGCCAACATGATGGGTGCCTGTCTCTGAGTGTCTTGCACACAGAGCAGACACTTCATTCAAAAAAATGTTTCCGGGAGGCAGTTTCAGGGAGTTTGGCATCCATGATTCTGCAAACGTGTGGCGACAACTCCTCGTGCTCCTCCTTTTCACAAGAGTACAGAGAGTACAGTACAATGGGCGAGGTGTGGCCATGACTAATGTACACTTTGTTGTTGGCAAATAGTGGCATCCGTGCACGCCTCTGACTCAGCCCACATCCTTCTCAGTTGCCGGAGGAAGCCTGATGGGGAATTGGGCAAGATCGCAAACGCTGCCCTTAGCCTTCAGGGGAACGCACGCGATTGTGCCTTTTTTTAATTCTGGTTTCCAGGTGCTACATTCTCAACGCAGCCTCATAATAAAAGACACCAACATTACCTTATTCCTGGAATGACGCGTACTTTTCTTTTTCTATCGAGTGAAAATCCTGCTTCCGCAATTTTCCTCAACGTTTTCAGGACCTCATCTTTATTGTAATACTATTAAACCCGATGTTGACTACAGTTTAAATGCAACTTTTGCAAGCAACACAATAATAAAAATTCAAAGTCAACCTCATAAAAAGTAACAAAATAAGTATAGCCCAAAATGAGTCAGGTCAACTGCTTAAAGAATAACACATGAAAGCTTAACAATTGACCGAGTTCATCAATATTCCACTTCATAAGTGTTAAATGTTAAATGTTAAAGGTATTTGTACCGCGCACCGTCACCAACGGAACTGGTCCCCAGGCGCTCTGGGATCTGTAAATGATAAGGTGGGGGCGGGGTGGGTTAGTAAAATGAAGAGGGAGTAGGATAATGAGAGGAGTGGTGTTCTGTTGGCAGCTACTGAGCTTTGGTGCGGGTATCTGGTCTGTGATAGGCCGTGTGTGCTGTTGGTTTGGCTTATGTGTTGTTGCAGTGTTGCGAAGTACGTGCAGCTTGTTTTGTGAGAGATGGTTGTGCGAGTTTGAGTGAGATAAGTATGCAGAGTTTGAGCTTATATTGGTTAGTGGGTTACCTGACCTTTGGCATGCTAGCATTTGCAGTTCTGTCCCAGTGTGGCACAACAATAATTAAAATATTTGTTCCATTTTATTTACAAAAGAAGGATAACATGAAAGAGGAAAACTGGTGTTGATAACTTCACTTCTGAAGTCTAAAAACATGGATTCCTTTTTTACCAGGTGTCTGTCTGTACTACAACTCCCAGCAACCCTAGCCAGTATAGTCAGTAGTGAGAACACATGGAGGTTGTAGTCTAAAACAACTAGAGGGCCTTAGCGTGCAGACGTCTAGAAATATAGCCCCTGGCTCCTTGAATACTGAATGTAAATACCCAATACAAATTGCATGCAATCTTTGACACGCAATCAGCAATAATCAGTGGTTAACATGTTTCTACATGCACAGTCATGTACCCTGTTCGGCTGCTGTACATGACGGTGTTGCCGACTTAAAACTTCCATTGGCAGAACCTTGCTTTGATAAAACTACTGCACAATTCATGACATCATAGAAACTCAAAATATGATGATTTACTGAATTATCAAAGATGACCCAGTGGGTAATCAAAGGGCACACTTTTGGCAATGCTCATTTGGCTCCCTAGAATGGGTGTGTCAGAATCGCTAGAGCATGTGGCACTTCCGTCCCGTGTTACCGCTTTCCCTGATTGTGGGTTTTGAAACGCAAAAATGCACGTGTTTGGGTGCGGAGGCAATAAGTTCAGGAAAAGGCGCTGCCATAATTACTGCATGCAGAAGTTCCAGCAATCCCCCCCCATGGAATCCACTGGGAGGCCATAACGGGGCAATGACCAACAGGTGCAATCTTGTGAAAATAGCCCGATTACTGCCGGTGGTAACTGCAATCAAGCTCACCGCTCCCGTTCTGCTCTGAGTTGCAGCAGATTATACACCCAAAGATGTACCTTGATACCCACAGCCTTGCAAGTTAATCATGCCCAGATGAGGCTAATTTGAACAGGCGCTTGCACTTCTCAACCTACACTTGACATGCTAAGGAGCTTACGCCAACTTCTCGCCGAATTGCAGAGACGGTGACTGCCCGTGGAAGACCGCTAGCCATTCTCCATGAAAATCCGTCCATTTAGCATAAAGTTAGGATGGTGATTGGGCGACGCCAGATAGGAAGGTCAAAAGCCTTTGTGGCTATCATTTTCCTTAAGTAGACTTTCCCAGAGTGGTGCGAGCATAAGGTTCCCATGTAGGCCATTAAACCATAACAAAGATCAGAAATTACTATTCATTTATTCACTGCTCCACTAATGTGCAGCTCCCATAACAGATTATCCTAATACCAATCTTTCCCTGTTCAAGTTGATTATTTTTTTTTTAAATTTATTTTAGCATTTATTTAGATATATCTCTATATTCTATTTTAGGGCAAATCTCTAGTTAAGATAGTCTGTTTAAAATAATGAGAAATCTTCACATGTATGCAAATCTTAGCTCTTGTTTCTTCAGGCCAATTTCCATTCTTGGCAAACATGTGACCAGAGCATCCTGGACTGTATTTTTTTTTAAGGCAGGGGTAAAACTCATCAGCCTCTTTGCTGTTTGAAACTGGTGGGATGCAGGTTGTAAATAGTTGGGATGCATCGGCCACACTGAGATTTCCCTTTGCAGATAAAGAGCCAGGCCGGCTCTGTGATGTCGTGAGGCCATGATGGCATCCGACATTCTGTCTTATTATCTGAAGTCGACCATAATTTTGATCTCAAAAACTTAATTTTCTTGTATTTTCCCCACTAAGGGCTGACAGTCACTTTATTGCAGTTGTAAATAGCTGGGATGCATTGGCTTCAAAGGGAGGCCCTTTCCAGACCAGAAGGCCAGCAGCTTGGATTGAGGGAGTCCTTTGTGAAGTGTGCCCAACAACAAGCAAAAAGGTCTGCTTCGGCCCTAAATGAAATTTACATGTGGCCCATGGAAACATAGTGAACTTTTCTTTTCACATGTTGCCGGTATTTTGCATAAGAAGCATAATATATATTTTATACATTACATCTTGTCAACACACACCAAGTCTTTTCACTGATATCGTTATTTTAGCAGGGGAATATTTTTTCTCATTTCTTGCTTTAAAACTGCAAATGCACATGCAAAGCCATTTTAGTGTCAGTGTTTGAAAATCCGGCTTTTCACGTAAAAGGGGCCTTTGCATTTCTTCTGCCAATGTTATTCAAAGCTGCTTTTCAGTTCAACCTTTTTTTTAAAGGTTTTTTATTATTTTGAAAACAAATAAACAATACAAACCAAACTTGCAGCATTATTTACAACAGACTTGTGAACATCAATTAACGCACATTACTGCTCCCCAAATCCCTCCCCCCCTCAAGAGCTTGTTTGCGTTTCTCGTTCTGTATCTGCTGCGTGTGGCCGAGTATCGCTTCCTTCAGAAGCTGCAGAATCCATTATTGTGCCAAACAGTCCTATTATTAACACTCTCCAAGCCATCAGGTTACCCACTTCTTCTTCCCCGCACTTGCTACATGTCTCCTGCCACACTACCGTTTCAGCCTCCGCCCATTTTTGCAAATCCCGCCACCATACCTCAACCCGTGGCTTGTGGCACTGCTTCCAGCCCATGGCAATCCTTCTTTTAGCAAGCACATATGCCAGGCCCCTCAGTTTCCCAACATGTTTAGTATTCCGTGGTCTGGGAAACCCTCCCAACAGGCAGGCCCAGGCCGTATCTATGTTGAGCGTGACCCCTTTATCCGCTAGTTTTCGTGCCACTTCCCCCCAAAAAGCTTCAATCACTAGGCAAGACCAGAACATGTGTGTCATATCAGCATCTTCTTCATCGCATTTTGGGCATGCTTGCCTTCCTGCGTTTACAAACTTAGATATTCTCTTCGGGGTCATATAGGCTCTATGCGTTATGTATAACTGTATCTGCTGCAATCTGGCATTTCTGGACACCTTCTTGTGGTATCCCATAGCACGTTCCCACCTCCCATCGGTCATCTGTGCCCCCACCTCCGATTCCCAGTCCAGCCTCAAATGAGTCAAATCCCTCCCCACCCGGGTCATCACCATCTCGTACAGTCTAGAAATCTCGTGCCCTCCTTCTGATATGTCATATATTGTTCCCATTAGGACGTCTGGCTCCTCCGCCAGTACAGTCTCTGGCCAGGTTTTACGAATAATCTGCACTAGCCTAAGATACGTGACATATTGGCCTCTGTGCAAACCTGCCTCTTCTCCCAGTTCTTCGAAATCTTTAATGATCCCCTCTTGCCATACATCTCCCAATGTGACCAGCCCAACCAATTCCCAATAGGTCCTAATTATCATCTGAGTTGGTTGACTCCCCCAGCTAAGGCGACTAGCGGTACCTGTGGGGAACACGGGTACGGGTTCTCCATCAGTCGGCATACTCTGCGCCACATCTTCCACCCAAGCAACATCATACCCGGGCGTTCTTTCATTTCAAGTCTAGGCACCCAGATAATCTCCTTTAGGTAAAACGGGGTGCAGTCCTGCCCAAACAGCCTAAATTCAGGAGTAACCTCATCAGAAAGCCATTTAGTTACATATTGTAACTGACTAGCTACATAATAGGCCTCAAATTTTGGCAGCTTAATGCCCCCTCTATCATGGAAGTTCTGCAGCTTCCATAGCGCCACTCTATTGCGAGTGCCATGCCATAGGAAGTCCCTGCACATTCTATTCAGTTTGACAAAAAACATTTTGGGTATCAAGTATGGTATATTACTGAAGAAATGTAACAGCCTGGGCAGGACCACCATTTTGAGCATCGCCCCCCGTCCTATCATCGCCAGCGGCAACTTCTCCCAAAACTTCATACTTGTTCGGATTTTTTTCACAGCCCCCTCGGTATTATGCAAGTGTTCCCCCTCCACCGTATGATACACATCTATTCCGAGGTAGCGGAAGGAATCAGTCGCCCAAGGTACGGACAGCACTGGCAACCGCTCCAGAGGGGCTCCTATGTAGCTCCCCAATGGGAAAATGCTCGATTTTTGGGGGTTCACAGCTATGCCGGACAGTTCTGCATACCTTTCCATAACCTCTAGAATATACTGAAGATTTTCCTCCGGATATTTCAAGTATAGTAGTAAATCGTCAGCATACAAGGATATTACGTGTTTCTCTCCCCCTACCTCAATACCAACCATGTCATAATGTTGTCTGAGGTACACTGCCAGGGGCTCCAGGGCTAGAATGTATAACATCAGGGACCAGGGGCACCCTTGTCTGGTGCCTCTACTGAGTTGCCATCTCTCAGATATCACCGATCCTGTGCGCACCCTGGCCAGTGGTTCACTGTATAGTAATTTTGCCCACCTAACATAACCCGGCCCGATCCCATATTCTTCCAGGGCCTCCAGCTACCATGGCCACCTCACTGAATCAAAAGCTTTGACTGCATCTAGGGACACCACCGCCATTTCCCCCTCGCTCCTGTTTTCCTCTTCAATCACCCGGTGGAGTCGCCTATGGTTGTGGGTTATATTTCTGTTGGGGACATAACCTGCCTGGTCCGGGTGTATCAGTTTGCTAATAACTCTACGAAGCCTATTGGCCAGGACCGCCGTCAATATCTTGCTATCCTGGTTCAACATTGACAACGGCCTATAGGAGCCGCAGCTATGCCCTGGCTTGTTGGGCTTAGGGAGCGGCACAATTAACGCTTCTCTAAGCGATTCCGGCAGCCGACCCATCTCAAAAGACTCATTGAGCATCTCTAGCATAGGGGGGAAGTACTTCCTCTCTATATGTTTTATAAAACTCGCCAGGGAATCCGTCCGCGCCCGGGGTCTTACAGGTGGGCAGCTGCTTCACCACCTCCTCCAATTCCTCTAAGGTAATCAGTGCGTCCAGCTCCTCCCTTTCTTCAGCACTAATCTTAGGTAATTCCATGTCTTTTAGAGTTTCTCTAATCTCCTCTCGATTGTCCCCTCCTCTGTCCTCATATAATGTCCTATAATAGTCCAAGAATGCCTCGTTGACTCCCTCTTGGTGTCAACCACCTCCCCGTCTTTTCTAGTTATTGTCCTAATCGGGGGCCTGGGGGTTTCGCTCTTATATAACCACGCCAACAAGCGGCCAGTTTCATCCCCTCCTGCATGTTGCCTCTCGACATACTTCTTATAGTTAAGGTTGCAGAGCCTTTCCCAAAGCTCTGCACACCTCTGCTGTAACTCGAGTACAAGTTCCGCATCACCTCCTGCCCTGTTGCTTTCCCGCTCCAGTTTCTCTTCCGCTTCCTCTAGTTCCGTTAGGACCCCACCCTGTAGGCCTTTTGATTTAGCAATAGCAGCACCCCGCAATACTACCTTAAAGGCTTCTGGGGCGTGCATGCTGAGTCTACGCTGCCTGTGTTTACCTCAAAGTACTGTGCGATCGCATCCCTGATTTCTTCCCAGAAGACCGGGTCCCGGAGCGCCCCCATGGCGGCAGTACTGCCAACTCAGCACCAGAGGCGAGTGGTCCAACAGGACCCTCGCTCAATGGTCTATTTGGGTGGTCTCTATCACCACATCTGGCGTGGCAAAAAAGTAATGAAGTCTTGTGTGCAGTTGCTGCAGAGCTGAGTAATGTGAGTACTGTGTTTCATTAGGGTGTTTCAGTCTCCAAACATCTGCCAGCCCAAAGTCGTCTAGTAATGTCTGCAATACCCTGGCCGCTGGGGTGGGCCTATCAATCTTCCCATCAGATCTGTCTGCCTTTGGGTTGAGCACGCAGTTGAAATCCCCTCCCCAGATAACCGCTCCTCCCATACAGGCGCCCAGATGAGTACACAGGGTTCTAAAATATGCCGCAGTGTTTTGGTTGGGGGCATACGTATTTATAGTGCACACCTCTCTATTCTCTACCAAAGCCTTCAATATGACCAACCTCCCCTCCGTGTCCACCACTTCTTGTGTAAGTTGGAGCGGAACGTGCGGTGCCACCCAGACCAGCACTCCCCTAGCGTAGGCAGAATACGGAGAGCCTACTACAGTACCTCGCCACTTCTTCCCCACCAGTTCCAATTTTTGCCGGGTCAAATGTGTTTCCTGCAACAACGCAATATCAATCTTTTGTCTTTTCAAGTACATCATGACTTTGTTTCTCTTTAAGTAACTGTTAAGTCCCCTGACATTCCATGTTACGATCTTAAGGTCCCCCATGGCTCATGAGTGTCTTCTTGCCTTCCGTGTAGCGAATCCCCCTTGCCCACGTGATACAGATACAGCTCTCCATCTTTACTTGTAGCTTCTTGTACCAGCTCAAACTATCCATAACTATGTACACAGCAAATTCCCAACTTCCCTCCCCTCCCTCCACCTGTCCCTTCCCCAACACCACACACCCCAACTGCTGCCCAGCTCCGTTCTTGGAACTCAGGCACCCCCACATCTAGCCCTGCAAGCACCAAACAATGCACAGAGCTCAGTAGGGTGAAGTCGCCCTAATGGCCACTTAACTAAAATTGTTACTTATCTCTTCGTGCTCTCTCTCCGTCCGAACTTCTGACTCCTGGGGACATCCCTGCGCATCGAGCCATCCCATGGCATCCTCCGGGGTCTCAAAAAACAAAGTTTTGTGTTTATGTATGACTTTCAATTTTGCCGGATACAGTAACATATATTTGTGGCCTGCCTCTCTCAATCTCCGCTTTACCGTCCCAAAGTTCATGCGGCTACGCTGCACAGACAGGGTATAGTCCGGGTAGGCCGTGATGTTTGCCGCTCCTCATGTAATCGTTCCTCCCTTGCGAAAGTGTTCCAATATCCTCTCCCGATCTCGGTAATTAAGAATTTTGGCTATCACCGGCCTAGGCGGGTTTCCCGGCGGCAGCCTCCTTGTTAGAGCTCTATGTGCCCTTTCCACCGCAAATCCTTGAGATAGGGCTCCTCCGGGTATCTCTTGTAGTAGCATGGACTCAATAAATTCCGTGGGATCGTGGCCCTCCAATCCCTCCGGCAGGCCCACGATGCGGATGTTGTTTCGTCGGGCGCGTCCTTCCGCCTCCTCCGCTCTGCTCTCCAAGTTGCCCACTCTATGTATCAGGGCATGCAATTCGGCCTAATGGGAGGCACAATCCGCGGTATTCGGGCTAACCTCCTTCTCAAGGGACTCCGTGTGCTCCGCCAAGGCCCTGACGTCCTGTCGGAGTAGATTAACATCCTCCTGCACCTCTCCGACCTTGAGGTCCAGTGCCGTTTTCAGTTCAGTGACGGCTAGTTCAAGTTTAGATTCTCAGGCAGCCTTTAGGTCCGCAATCGCAGCTAGGACTTCTTGGTTAGCGCCCGTTGTCGTCATGCCGCTTGCAGGTAGCTTATCCCTGCTCTTGGTATTGTCTTGACCAGGGGACGTCTTAGCGAAGTCGTCTAGGTGGGCTGTTTCGCCTTTGGCCTCACCGTTCTTTTCGACATGACCCAGAGGACCTGTATTTTGCACAAATGACAAATGCGCACCCAGTACGCCTCTTTCGCTCGGTCACCGTGCGGCCTGCTCCTTGCTTTGTTCCGGACATTGGTCGGCCATTTTGTGTCGTCTTTTGTCTCTGGCGCTCCTTATCCTTTCTGCACAGATCTCTGCCGCCGTTCTTCCTACACCTTCCAGAAGTTCACCAAGCGTGGCTCAATCATTCACACACCGACATGTGTATTTTCAGCGGTCGTCGGCCCATCGTTGCGCACTTTTTCGCCCGGATCATTTCAGGATCTCGGGAGCTCCTCCAGATCACGTCCTCCTACATGGCCCTCGTAGCCACGCCCCCCGATTTTCAGTTCAACCTTTCCTTTTGTAATGAAAGATATGCCTTTTGAGTTTCAATGCTTGGCCATTCACATAGTTCTTCTTTGAGTTACTTGCAGCAACCCAAACAATCTGCCTTAATAAACCAATTTTCAGTGTGAAGGTTTTTGAAGGTTGGCAGGTCATTTTTTAAGTTTCAGTTCTGTTTGTTTGAGCCCTTGATTAACACCCCTCCCCCGCACACCCCTAAGTTCTTCCATGATTCTCACATGGCAAAGAGCAGGGCAGAGTGGTTTTTTTTTCCAAAGTCCCTTTTTGTTTCTTTTTCTTTTTTTTTTTCTCTTGGTTGGAGCCGGTTTGGTATATTATCTAGCAATAGAGAGAAAATAAAAGGTTCAGTACTTTTACACAACATATTTCCCCGTAAGATAGGACATTGTATTTGAGAGAAAAACATTACAGAGAAATAGTTATAACATTTCAAAACCATACACCTAACACATTTTCCTTAATACATCCACAGAATATTATTTAAACTACTCACCTGTTATAAGTCTCCATTCAGGATTTTCAGCCGTCAGACGGTTCCTCTGCTCAGCTTTCATTTGGCTCCTCAATCGGTCGTAAAGCTTGTCTGGGATGACAGCTTTTCAAATGATTGATATGGACCAATTTTTCTTCTGTCTGTTCTCCTTTTGGGATGCAGATCTTGTAGGCAACAGGTGATAATTTATCTACAATTTTAGACCACACCAAGATGGAAGAAATGTCCGCTTTTTGGTCTGATTCCTTTGAAAAATTGTAAGGTAAGCCTTGCCACCTACCTCATACTCTTTCTTGGTGGTCTTTAGATCATAGTAGGTCTTCATTCCTTCAGCCGACTTTTCTAAATAGCACTGAGCATAAGCAAACATACATAAGGTGCGTCCTCAAATTTTCAATGTACTCATGAGTAGTGGACACATTTATCAGTGTCTGCTCCTGAGTTCTATAGAGCAGATACTGAGGTAACATCATTTCTTTTCGTCCAGTCATGAGCTCAAATACATACATATTTGTTGCAGAAAATGGTGTAGACCTAATATCGATCAGGACAAGCGGTAATCGAATGTCTCAGGTGGGACCAGAGTCTTCCACAAACTTCTTTAAGATACTCACAATTGTCTTGTTGTATCTCTCTACCCCCCATTTGAGGGTGGAGGCTGGACTGTAGGCAATGTGGAGATTTCTTTTTACCTCTAGAATCTCCCACATCTTTGCCATCATCTCACTGGTAAAATGACTTCAACGATCTGACTCAATCCATTGCGGGATGCCGAAACGAGAGACCATGTGGTTGATCATTAATGCAGCAGCTGTCTCTGCCTTACAATTTGGGGCAGGAAGACACTTTACCCAGTCTACCCACCTTGTGAACAAGCAGGTCAGAGTCAACATTTACTTGTTTCTTCTAGAGGAACGAGTCACTGGCCCAAAGAAACCAATCCCCTTTTTTGCAGGGGAGCTCTGTGTGTGAGTCAACGGGGTTGAAATTGAGCACACACAAGACACCCCTTTTGGTAAATGTCAAGGTCCTGGCCCATGTGTAGCCAGTAGGCAACCTTAACGCAAGAATTCTAATGTTATTTGAATCCCCCTATGACAGGCAGTGGCCGCGTCATGGGCATGGTTCACATCAGGCTTCGGAATGAGGTAGGTATCACCCAGAGGTCACTTCCAGATAGGGCTCTCCATACCAACAAGCCGTCTTGGATCCGGAACATTCTGGAAAATGTCATCAACACTCAGAAATCCTCTTTACTGGAACCTTCTGATTCTGTTGGAGGAAAACTCATGGGGTCTTCAATGTGTCGATAGAATTTTACAATGACCGGGTCCTCTTTCTGTGCAGTGATCATATCTGCATCTGGGGTACCTTTACTCCACTGGGCAGTCAAGGGTACACTATTTGCATGAGTTTGTGACCTGGTGACAGTGGCCACTTGGATTTTACCGAACAAGGATTCCATTTCTATGGAGTGCCCCTGCAGAGCTCCGGTTTTAGCCAGCTGTTCTGCAATGTCATTCCCAGTCTCATCTGGCCCATCTATTTCGGAATGACTTTTATTTTCTTCCAAAAGATGATCATCTTGTGCTCTAGCACCTTGAAGCATCTCTTGTGCTAGATGGAATTACAATAAAGATCTCAGACCAAATAACCGGACAGACTCAAGGAATATGGCAAAGTACTACTTTATTTTCATGTAATAAAGCAGGGAGAACTGACAGGCATCTGACTGATGCATGAACACTCACACAGTAGCTTGATTACATAGAGGTCTTGTACCCCAATGTGCATAATTTGTGACATCATTCTATGTGGCAAATCATAAAATCTATCAAAGGAAGGGATTGGTTAGGGGAACATGTATACATATAGACTATTTTAGAATTAATACATCATTGGCTGCTCCTTATCTGCAGGGCACACCTTGGCCTACCTCCAAATACGTATAGTACTGATTATAGTGGACAAAATAGCAGCAGATTAGTCTATGCAACATTGTCTAACAGGTTGCCCGTTAGACCCACTGATTGGTTGGCATATTATCCCAACCTTGGACTTTTGGCTCTTTAGCAATACGTACCTAAAATGACACCTTGGTGCTTTGAAGTGCATTAGATTACTCCCTGTTCTCCCAATTAATCCATCATCCCTCATCGGTCGGCCATAAGCCAAAGTCTTCTGTCTGTAGTTGATCTTGTAGCCTGCTCACTGTTCTGGAACATTTGAGGGAGTGTGAGCACAACCACTATCTTCGTCTGAGGCTCTAATGAACAGCCCTTGTCTTGAGTCACATGTGAATTTCTCCATTTCATCCTCTTATTTACTGCTATTTGATTCAATTATAGGGTGCTGTTGCTCATCTTGGCCTCTAGAGACTTGCTCACTCTATCTCATATAGACTTCATACACTTTTAATTGTCCGATACTTTGCAGATGTTTTCTTCTTCCTTAATCTAAGAGGAATGGGCCTCATTACGAGTTTGCTGATAAAAAAAGGAAATTAGCGGCATACCGGTGCTACTGTGTCCGTGTAGCACTGCTGCCAGAATCCACGGTAGATTCTGAGTCAGCGTGCACACGCATTCCGGCATGCCAGTAACGGTACCACCGGCATGCCGCTAACGGCCCCCAAACCCTCGATAACGGCATCCACGAAGCCACTGGCACAAGCACCAGCACCAATGATGCCGTTATTACCGGTATGCCAAGGCCGGTAATACCGGCACCGGAAGCAACGTCATCGCTGCCGCAGTGAAGACACCGCTTCCAGCCGGGAGCCGTCGGCAAGACAGAAGCGTGGCACTACATCCACGGCACAGCCTCCCCACCAACAGGAAACTGAAGCTAGCCATCAGCCACCATCAACCTCCAGTACGGCCCCCAGCACACATCCACTGTTGCCGGTGATGCCCCGGCAAACATCCACTGCTGCCGGTGTTGCCCCCTGGCAAACATCTACACCTGGGCCACAGGAGTCACTTCCAGTGGAAGAGCCAGAATCCCCCGTGGCCTGCGAGCAGGAGGAGGCACTATCTGCAGTGCAGAGTGAGCATGGTGAGGCGGCTCCATCAGCACTGCATAGTGAGGAGGAGGAGGCAGTGCCCCCAGGCCACAGCCAGCATGAGGAGGCCGGCTCAATGCCACCCAGGCAGGTAAGCACAGGTGTCACACCTGAAGAAGGCCCTGGTGCACACGGCGCAGTGGAGGCCAGTGGGCCTGGCACCCACAGTGACAACACCGGGTACAGCCCCGCAAGCACTCATAGCCCACCTCCCCTAGCAGTACCTGGTCTACAGGACATCAGGGACCTTGAGGGGCGACTGTCACGCATGAAAGGTTGCCAGCAGGCATTGCAGGCCCTGGTGGCACAGTATGTGTCAGACGCTGAACAGACTCGCCAGGCAATGCAGGAAGCTCTGCAAGACACAGCAAGGATGGTCAGCAGAGCCGTCTACCGCGTGGCCAGGTGTGTTCCAGGAAGGCAATGCTGTGATGTCTGCCATGGCCCAGGCTATCACACAGTTGGCAACCGCCATAGCAGAACAGTGCAACGTCACCACAACCCCACAACCTTGCCCATCCACCAGCACAACACAAGCCAGCTCGACCCAAACGAGCCCTGTCCGTCGCTCACAGCGACTCGTTCACCGCACAGACGTGAACTCCCTCGTCCAAAAAGGGGGCGTGAATAGGACTAGTCACTAGTGAATGTGGGGATAGAGTAGTTGTGAAGGTGTTGTGCGGGTAGTGGGGGAGGGAGTGTTGGGGTATTGGGTGTGGGGTAGTGAGGGAGGGGGTGTTGGGTAATTGGGTGCGTCGGTAGTGGGGGAGGGGTTGTGGGGTCAATGTAAGGGAACAGTAGTGGTAGGTAGCAATGCAAATTTGTAAATAGTTATACATTCTTCAATACAGCTGGTGCGTGAAAGAAAAACACATGAGTGGACATTGCTTCATGAGTGTGTGTCTATTTAATTGTGGACAGTTCCCAGTGCGACCCATGCCCAGTGCCTTCTCTTTTCCAGTCCATCAGAAGTAGTGGGCAATTAAATCTTGCCGTATCGCACATCCTTCATTTACATTGTGCCGCTGGGGAATTCCACCAGCTTCCTCATCATCATCATCCTCAGGTGACATCATGTCCATGTCAGGGAGCAGGATGATGTTGCACCGGTTGCACATGTTGTGTAGCATGGCACATACCAACACAATTCTTCCCACCTTCTCAGGCCCGTACATTAGGGCCCCTCCCGACTTGCTGAGGCAGCAGAACTGGACCTTCAACATGCCAAATGTCTGCTCAATGGTGACACAAGTGCGTACGTGTGCACGGTTGTAGTCCTCTTCGTGCCTGTTCACTGGTTGCCTGATGGAGGTCATGAGCCAGCCCTTCATGGGATACCCGGCATCACCTGCAAGGTAGGAAGAGTATGTATAGTTGTGGTTAATTTGCAATCCCATGTTGGCACTGCCTGTACAGTGTTCATGATCTAGAGCTACTAAGGATACATTACTGTACATGACATGTCAATTTTTCAATGAGCCAGGTAAGTGTACTTAGGGGTGACCCAGGGGTGGGGGCGGTGGGCGCAGTTGCAGTTCCAAGGACCATTCAATGTGAACCTGCACTCTCACATATCAATTCCAAATCTCCATGATGGGCTCAGATTTCATTGATGTGTTACCAATGGAAATGGACTGTGCATGTACAGTGGATAATCACGCATTGGCCTAATTGGCTTCATGTCACTCAGTGGTATCCCCAGTATGCATTCTACTTCTGCATGTCTCCATTTACATGACATTTAACACCCTCCCCCATATGAATAGGTTAGATTTACATTTTTGGTATGAGCCACGGGTGAAGGGTTACATTTCTGTGATACGGCTGGGTGGTGTTTGCATGGTGGAACAAAGGTACTTTGGATGAGTCCTGCTCCTCTCAAACATATCCTGGTGGTAGTCAATGATATCTGGTTGTAATCTTCTTCATACTTGGCCCATTGTACTTGGAGGTGTTCCTTAAGGTGACATGACGGGCATACAGATCTGCAGTGTTCCTGTGGACTGAGTGCAGTGACTGATATTATTCAGTGTGGCAGATGGGTTTCTCTCAGGCAGGGCAGCATGACTCGTGATTCCTCTGCTGAGATCATGTAATTCATGCATTGTCACAACAGGGTGGTGCATTGTGGTACATGTGGGTCATGTTTTCTGATGTTCCTGATACATGTGCTGGTGTGTGCAACGTGTCTGTTCATTGCATGTGCACACAGCTGTGTAGGCCTTGCACATCTGTAAGCATTGGCTGTGATTCACATTCTGTTTAATTTACTAAGGTCATAGTTCGGTTCACCCAGGACGCTGTGTGTGGTCTTCTTCCATTCTATTCTGTGTGGTTGTTGTTGTGCTGGTTGGGAATGTGGAGGTTGCTAGGTCTGATTCCTCATCCGACTTTGCCTTCAATTGCCCGACCCAGTGCCTGGTAATATTTACGCCTATTTCAGGAGTGATGGTGGATTAATGCATGCTGTGTGCACTTTTGCTCCTCATGCATGCAATCCTACGCTATGTTCCAACCCCCCTCATGTTCCAGCCAGCAGACACGTACACTATGCTTTGGAACACCCCCCACAATAAACACCCCTCATGTCCCAGCCAGCAGACACGTACACTATGCTTTGGATTCCCCCCCACTCAACATCCCGCATGGACCCGTAGTTAGACTCACCCAGCAGCCAGGTACGTTCTGCAGCGTGCTGTAACATGTAGTGGGGAAGCGTGGAGTTGTGCAGCACCATGGCGTCATGTGTGGAGCCAATGAATCTTGCACCGCAATGAGTGATGATTTTGCGTGCATCACACACCATCTGTACATTGAGGGAATGGTACAGCTTCCTGTTGCGGTACACTGCCTCCACAACATGCCAGACAACCAGCTCCACTTGTGTGCAGTTGAGGGCACTGATTACATTTGGCATGCCTGCCAGTGAATAGAAAGCTATTTTGGTTGCATTCACCTCCTCTGCAGTCCGTGGTAACATGATGTGGTTGCTTGCGTGTTTCAGGAGTGCATCTGTCACCTGCGTCAGCACACCACGTCAGAAACAGGGTTGGGAGATTCCATGCAGCTGCCCCATTGTGTGCTGATATGTGCCTGTAGCTAAGAAGTGTAGCACAGAGACTACCTTCAGTAAAAGAGGGAAGGCTGTCCGGATATTGATCAGGCTCACCTGGTCATCATGAATGAGGTCCACTATTGTGGTGATGGTGTCCCTGTCCGGCCGGTACAGGGTGTGGATCTGAGCAGGGGTTAGGGTGAATGGGCTGGCCCTTAGGCGAGGGATTGGTGGCTGCCTGTGGGGTAGAACTGCCTGCACAATGGGTATGTGCTGGCCCATTCTCGCCCTCCTTCTCCTCCTGAGCTTCCGCTGCATTCTCTGCCTCTCTGCCTCCACAGTGAGTAGTAGCAGTGCAGGCATATCCTCCAGCTCCAGTACTGCAGGTGCTAATGGTAGCATTGAGAATTTGGGAGCTTTGTTGGTATGTGGGAGTGCTCCTTTTGTGCTCTGCCAGACTCCATTGCTTCCACATGTGCTCATTGTGTGCATCTGTGGCAGGTTTCTACACATCTGATTGCTGTTAACGCCTGCACCGTGATGCCGGTGTTAACGGCATCATTGAATCCCTTATTACCGGCATGTCCATGCCGGTAATTGCATGTCCGTGCATCTCTTAATGTGCACTTAACTGCGGCATGCCTGTCTCACTGGCATGGCTGCTGCGTGCCGATGCTCATACCGGCAAGGGTGAGGCCGGTCATGGTGGGTCCCTGTCGATGCCGCTAACACCGGCATCACAGCTCCTAATACTCCGGTCCAGTAAACGATGCCAGTACTGTAATACTGGCATCGATTTTACCGGACGGGCAACCTTGTAATGAAGCCCAATGTCTCACATTCAGAGCTTATCTGTGTAACTCCCCTTGTGACATTGCAATTATTCCTTAAAATACTATCCTTGATCCTAGGCCAAACTCGACTCATCGCTGTTTTGCAGATAAACTGCATTTCCAGCATCTCCTGATTCTACAGCCTCGGTCTGACTCTGAGATAGCTTGTTTGAAATCGACATGAACCAGCGTCCATTTTCCTATCATGGTCGTCCTTGCCACATTATATATTCCTCTAAAGCAAACTTCCATATGTCTCATCTATCTTGCGTTACTGCATATTTACAGTCATTAACCAGTAAGTTACTTCATTCTTCTTTATCTCCACGATTACTTTAGCTATAGGTACATATTTCTCTTGGTGCTTCAGTTACATCGTCACTCTTAAGTATTTTCATATCGTTTCAGCATAGGTTCATATATCTTCTTCATGACATCACTCTGTCCTTATCAGATTTCTCTTAACACTCCATGATGTCCATAGGTGCATGTTGACATCCTTTCATGCGGCATCCTTCCACACTTTCACTGCAATGGTACATTCTGTATGGCTGTCTGAGTTCATAACGTCTCTCATACACTCAATCTGCTAGTGGGATTACACAAGGGGTACTATCCATAGCCCTTCGTCTGCTGTTCCAATATGTCGGTGGTGATGGGCAAGAACTAGTGAGAAAAATTTCACCTGCTCCTTTACAATCTCATTGGAGGTCACCAGGTTATCAATTGACTGGATCAGTTTGGGATGCTTTAATGGTTTATGGTTGACACAAAGCATGCCTCGATTCTTCCAGTTAACCAGATGCTCCACAACCCCATTCCTGACATAATCGGAGTCAGTGCTTATGACCAGTTCTTTGAGTTGGTGGTGCACTGAAGTGAGGATGGCTTAATGAAGAGTCATCAACTCTGCAACCTGACTACTTCAGGGTCCTATTTTGTAACCAGCAGAGTTCCAGGGTATCATTCAACCAGACATTCCCAATGCCAGCCACTAGTTATGAACATGGTAGGAGCGCCCATCCACATAAACTGTGGGTTTCCCCTGACAAATGTCTTCTTTGTAGACCTTGTGTGGGGAAGCTAAGTACACCTCCATGTTGTTGGTGATTAGACCTTTGTCCTCGAGACTGTTTTCTTGAACAGAATCATGCACTTCCGCCAATCCATGTGCTAGGGGCTCTTCTTGTTTTGGCCATATCTGACCTCCACAGGGACGCCTTGTATGGACTGAATCCAGGAAGTGATTCTGGAATTATGTTCGCCACCCGGATTCTGTCACTTTGGTGATATTGCAAAGGTTGCTGAGGAGTATTGATAATGATGTGCTCTGCCTGGATGAATGGGTGGTTGTTTCTCAGTGCATACACTGTGGCCAGGAGTGCCTTGCCTTCCTGCAGTCATTGAATTTTTATCCACAGAGGACATAGTTTTGCTCTCGTACAAGATGATTTTGTTGACCTTGTTGTGCTCTTGGTACAACATTTCTGTTAGGCACGTATCTGAGAACCTCGTCCCCAAGAATAACTCCTTGTTCTTTATGGGGTAAGCCAAACAAGGAGCCTGGTGGTTAACTGCCTCAGATTTTTGCAGACCCCACTACCACTTGACTTTGGCCTTTAATAGATGGATCAAAGGTTTGAGTGACCTCTGCGTAGTCTTCAGTAAACTTCCAACTGTAATTAGTGAGACCAAGAAGGCTTCTAAATTCTCGCAGAGTAGTAGGGTATTTTAATTTCAATGAGGCTTCCACCTTATTCACCTGGGGATTAAGAGCCTCAGGGGTGATCTCATGCCCTAAGAGGTTAACTTGGGTCTTACATCACTGTGCCTTCTGAAAGGACAGTTTTGCTTCTGCTTTCTGCAACTGTGTTAGAACATAGCTGGCACAAAAAGTCACTACCTCTACACATACCAAAGTAAGAAACCTACATTGGGTTGCTGACCTGAACTGTAACACTACAATCACCAATATTACACCACAATCTTGGACTGACCACGATCTAATCACCTTTTCTGCCTCTCTTGACCTCATCCGCCCCAAAACGATAGTTATGGCACCACCACTCCCCATTAGAAGCAAAAAGGACATTACTGCAGAAAAGTTACTACCACATCTTCTCCCTAATCTCAACAATTTAGCTAACAATACAGACCCCACCTTACTAGTGGAAGTCTTTAATAGTGCCATGACCAAGGCACTATATACTATTGCACCTGTCAAAATCTGCAAAGGTAGACAGAAATCCCACCTTAATACGTGGTTCACACCCCAACTGAAAGAACTAAGGACTCAGAAAAGAAAGCTGCAATCTATCTGGCACCACTCGCCCAATGAGTAGAACAAAGCTAAGCTAACAAACCTCTCTAAACTGTACAAGAAGGAAATAATTAGCACAAAAAATAACACATTTAATGACAGAATATCCAAGGCAAAATCAGACACTAAGGAACTATTCTCTATCCTTCGTGAAATGGAATCACCAATACCTCAGGTTGATAACACTCCTAAGGACAAGTCTTGGTGTACTGACACACAAAATGCTCTTTCGAATAAAAACACCTCCCTCCAACTAAAAATAGCAAAAAAAAGCCTTGCTGCTCTTACCTACGGAGCCCTTACCTCAGAAGCAACTACCTGTAATCACTCATGATAGCACCACCCCACCCTTCAGCTTCAAGGAAATATCCATAACCGAAACAGAATAAATCATACTCTCACTTAAACCCTCTAATTGCAAAGGAGATAAATGCCCAGCCCAAGATGTAAAGGATGCAGCCAGATACCTAGCCCCTTTCATCTCGAAGCTCATCAACGCTTCCTTCAAGACAAACCTAGTGCCCAATAACCTCAAACAATCTTGGGTGCTCCCACTGCTCAAAAAACAAACTCTAGACCCTTCTATTCCGACCAACTAACGACCTATCACTGCAGTCCCTTTCTTACTTAAAATCATCGACAGAGTAGCTTACCTACAAATACAAAACTACCTAGAAGCCAACAACCTATTAGGATCATGTCAGTCGGTTTCCGCCCCCTCCATAGCACTGAAACAGCCTTCATTGACCTTAAGACCCAAATTGACGAGTTGAAGGACAATGGGAAATCAGCTATGCTACTCCTCCTTGACCTATCGACAGCCTTTGACCTGGTGGATCATGCAGTCTTATGCAACCACTTTAGGTCAGCTGCCCATTTCTCAAGTGATGCCATAACCTGGGTTTAATCCTTCCTAGCAAACCGAGAGTCTTCTCCCCTTTAGCAGCCGCTGACCCCATACAAGTCTCCTCCAGCGTACCTCAGGAATCATGTGCATCTCCCATTATGTATAACATAAGCCTTTTTTTGATAAGTTTGACAGATTGGGTGTCACCTATACCAACTACGCAGATGACACCCAGATCCTCATTCCCCTTTCGGGCAACTTCTTGGAAGACTCGGCCTTAGTAAATAAGATATACCTCCTCATTCAGGCATGGATGGCTTCTCATGGCCTATGCTTGAACGACGATAAAACGGAGCTACTGATCTTAGGTTCAGAGACAGCCATTAAAAAACTTAACCCTAGCTATGCTTCTTTCAACATTGAAAATAATGTCATCAAAGTGATGCCTGCAGTTAAAACCCTCGGCTTCTATCTTGACTCTGCACTCACCCTTAAGAAACAAGTAAACTCACTAGCATCATCTATTACATACACTTGCAAATTGATCCGAGCCTGCAGACCATTTCTCCCTGAAACCAGCCATATCACTCTAGCCAATGCACTTATATTATCTAGACTGAATTACTGCAATGCATTATACACGGGATCCAATAAGTACATTACTGACAAAATGCAAATACTCCTAAATAATGCCCTTAGAGCAGCTTTAAATATTCCAAATAGAGATCATATCTCTGCATTTAGAAGAGATTTCCACTGGCTCAAGATTAAGGACAGGATCCTCCTCTAAACACTTTCTCTCATGTCCAAATGGCTAAATAACATAGCGCCACCATACCTTGTAGAAAGAATAAACAAGAGAACCTTTGACCGACCCATGAGATCTGCCAACGCCTACACCTTAGAGGTTCCCAGATATAAACAGACTACAGCTGGTGGTTCTAGCTTCCCGGTTGTAGCTGCTCAATCCTGGAATGAACTCCCTTTAGATCTCAGAAAAGACCAACCCTACTAGTTTTAGATGTAAAGTCCTCACCTGGTTACGCACTAATGATACCTAATCTTGCCGACCTCTTCACATCCCAATTGATCCCCCGCTGTACCCACACCTTGACTGCATAGTCTTTTTTATAATGACTGCTAGGCCTTACCACTTACAACTGTATATGTTCTATTTTACCACTTGACTGTACTCTTTTGGTATATCCATTTGGGACTACTGTTATCACTGTAAACTATGTAGCAGTAAATGTTTATCACTGTATGTAACTATGTTTATCACTGTATGTGTGTACTTACCTACCCTTTAACTAATCTTCTAAGTATCCTTGTAATGTTTGCGCCCAGCTACCTGAGGGTTTTGGTTGCGCTTTATCAAATAAACAAACAAACATAGCATATTTCTGCTATATGTTTCTCTACAGTTGAGCTCTTGATCAGAATATTATCGACATAGGCCAGGTTTCCCCTTTTGCCCAAGTCGGGCATGGCCTTATGTAGAAAGATGTTGAACTCATTGCAGAGTTTATGCATCCAAGTAGGATTCAGGTCCACTTTTATTGCTGCTCCCAGAAGTTAAAGGCAAGATTTTAAAGTTCTTACCTACTCACAGGTATTGTCCAGTAGCCATTGGTCAGGTAAATGGTGGTGTACAACTTTGACCCTTGGACCTGTGCCACGCCCTGGCTGATGTAGGGAAGTGGCCATCTTGAAATGTGGACACGTTTGTTTTATCAGGTCTGCACATAGTCTCCTTTGGCCGTTTGGTTTCAGTAGCCCCAGTACTAGGTTGTTGAAGGTACTGTGGATTGAACAAATTATCCCACAAGTTTCTAAATTCGAAATAATCTCTGTGAGTGACTCCATGGACGCGAGAGGTAACCAGTATTGTTTTACAAATACTGGAGCCATCCCACGGTCCGTGACTATGGTGGTTGAATGACTAGAGAGGCGTGCAGAGTCGCATGAGTCCACTGAAAAGATATCTTGTAATTCCAGGAATACCTGTTTCAGCTTTTGCCTTTGCTCCTCTGTCTCACAGGCATCAGCAAGATTGATCCTTAAGTCGACCATCTGCTTGAAACCTGGAAAGACATTGGGCTTAGCAATTTCAGTAGTATCCTCCAGTTGGGTGGAAAGATCTCTTTTGATGGTGTTGACCTGAACAGGAGCTTCCAGGGATTCTAGGTAATGGTCCTTGACTCTGAATACTACCGCCTCCCTCCTAATGTCACAGGTTACCTCTTCCTCCCCGTAGGGGCAGTAAGAGTAAACCAAGAAATTTCCCCTATGCGTATTAAAAATCTTTTCTGGTGGAATACCGTCACTGATGTCGAAACAGTCGTTTTGGGTAGGTCCCACGATTTCATTACCCAAAACAATAGAATAATGTTGGGCATCAACCGTCATTCCAATAAAGGTGTCTGCGCCCCAAATTATACTTCGATGGTCGCTGTTATCTGCCTATATTCAAATGCTGTTGTGTTCTAGGTCTACTAGAAGTGTCGGATTTAAATACAAACCTTGTTGTTGGAGACTGGAATTTTTAATTGATATAGGCGTCCTGATGTTTGAGGTCCGTCCTCGCTTAAGTCTTAGGGGAATGGTAAATTGTTACACCTGGCCTGGGATGGTAACCTCTTCTCGCACATAAACTTCAACAGTATAAGGCAGCAATTAAGCTGAACAGAATGCTTTTTCAGTGTTGTCCAAGCCCATGGTGTTATCCACCAGTCCTGACCAGGCTTTATTATGAATTAGGTCCAAATTGATTGCGAATCGATTGTGAATGTCACTTCCCAGATAAAAGGCGGAAGGAACATCTTCCACGACCCAACAATTATGTCGTAAGCTTTTGTGGCCAATGGATATTTTTTGCATACACCTGCTAGGCAGAAGATGTTTGGAGTTTGGAGTTTCCAGACCTACTTCCCGTATTTCAATCAATTTAAATGTGTGAATGATCTGATCTTTTGGGAGTTTTGCAAGGAAGGCATGGTATCAAAGCAAGACAGATACAAGTGATCACAGTTCAAGGGTGTTTTTTTTTAACTGTAAAAATGGGTGAGATAAACACCTAATCTAAACCTAAATCTAAGATGGGAGCAAGCTATGACCATCAAATAATAATAATACAGTCCTAGTGGAGTCTAGTCAAATAAGAAGGGCCGATACTAAGAAAAACCCATTGCCAATTCTTACCGCTATGCTACAAAATAGTGTGGGATAATGTTCACAAAGTAAGACATTTTCTCAAAATGTCAGGATGTTATGGCCAGTGTCTCCCTTCCCCACGTTTGAAGCACAGGACAAGATGGGACTCTCAAGCACATCACACTTCTGGGCTTCTCCGTCCCTAGTTTTATGTTCCTTTTCCAATATCCTGCCCTGGCCTTCTGTGTCCAAGTCTCTTTTATGCAAAGTCTCTTGCTTATGAGGGCCTGATGTATCACAAACAACAAACAAAAGTTTGTTATATTAATCTTCAGGTCGGGCATTTACTCTTCACCCGAGGATCCCCCTCATCCGGCCTACAATCCCATTCACAACGTTAGCCTCCCTCATTCAAGCTCAGACCAACAACTCACTGTGGACATCCCTCAGTCGGGTTCACGTTTGTCACCACAATGCAGTTCACTTAGCTTTTCAATTTACAACGTATCAAAGACTTTCGACTGTACAAGGGGTTTTGACTTGACCCTTGTAGGACCCTTTTGACATCTCTAGCTGGCCTCTCCTAGGGCCTCTTGGTTCTTGTAGTTTTCTCAACTCAACACATCCTCCTCATTCAGGAGTGGGGCATTCATTAGAGTCTTTCGAATGAGCGCCCACGTGGCGCCACACCACTCTAACCCTAATACCTTGGTTGTTCACAAAAGACCTTGGTCTATTATCTTCTTTTCTTTTATGCAAATGTTGCCACTGCAACTTTGAGCTTAACACAGTCCGGTCCACTATCAGTTTTGTAAGGATATTTGGCGTGTTACAGTACAGAGTACAGCACTACTTCACAGGTAGCAAACAGCACAGAGTACAGCACTACTGCACAGGTAGCAATTTTTTTTCGCAGCACCACCACAAGGGTGCGGTGCATTGCTATATGGGTTACCAGATTAACAAGGAAAGACAGGCTATTCAGCCAAAAACGATTTTAACATATAAGATGCAAATCTATTTTTACAGTTAAAAGCACACGTGCTCATTTAAAAATGCACACTATTTTTCACCTGAAATGCCTATGGTGCGAGAGACACATTTGAAAATTAACAGCTAACCTATTAACCATTAACCTGACTAATAAAACCTTATTTAACATAACCCACTAATAAAATGTGTTCTCCATTGCAGAATTAGGCATAATCTGAAAGCCATTTAAATGTGTGTGCAGATTTTTTTTTCTTCGCTTCTCTGCCTGCTTCTCCGTGTTTTTGTGCACAGTAACTGCAGGAAGAAGGAAGTCGGATTTGCAACAATTGCAAATGTATAAGCGAAGCTATTGTTGAGAGTAGGAGGATGAGAGATGATGGATTTCATTGGGACACGTCATACAGAGGGCTGAGATGAAAGTTTTAGTGGGCAGTATCGGGGAAAAAGACAGGCAGACATTTTTCTGCACTACTGGGGAGAAGACCTGGCTGTGGGACCCCTGACTGAATGCAGATTCCTGCGTCCTGCTACAGTCAAGATTTGGCCGAGCTGGGAGGAAGACCTTTTCCTGGTTGGAGGCATTCCTATCTGCAAAAGCTGAGAATTCCAGGCAATGACCCCGGTTTGAGAAGGAAAGGCGATCCTTTTACTGGGGTTAATCTTCAAGGGAGCTACATTCAGAAAGAGAACAGCTGAAGAAAACTCAGATAAGGTAATTACATAAGCGTGGGAGCCGTGTGTGTGCACGAAAATATGCAGTCAGTGTAGGAAAGGGGATTCCTGTGCGTGTCTTAATCAAGTGCTAATGTTGCAATTTGAGTTCTGTTCTCCGCCACTCTCTTTGCAGTGTGTCACAGACAATGCTTTGACTGTACCATTTTATTTCTGTAAAGAATGAGATGGTGTTTAAATACAACTTTTATAATACAGAAAAATATTTGAAAACAGACGGGTGATGTTTATTGTTTACCATTACAATGCTGATGATGTGGGGAGATTTTTAAACAGTGCAATGGTCATTTTAAGACAGATGTGTGCATGTCAGAATCAGTATGAATAATTGTGAGTGACTGTAGCATAGCTCGTTGGAGGTACATGAGCCAACGGGAAGAGAGACTCTCTGAACATAGCTCCCTACCGTATATAAGGTAGTGGAAATTACCACAAGACTACCATATATAGCTCTCTGTCGTAAATAAGTCAGTGAGTTCGCCCATGGTGGCACACCAACACTATCACTGGAAAATGTGGTATTCCTAGAATGCAGGTCTGAGGTCTCTCTAGTGATCACACGAAAAATCTAAGCAAAGATAAGGGATTCTGGACATTGGGGCCACAAATAAAACAAGGGAATTATGCTCACCAAAATACCACCAACCACGTATACCAAATATGCAGGTCTGGGTGCTGAAATAATGCATGTCCATTGTATTATTGTTGCACATGGCCAAATCTGAATACAAAGAGTGATTATTGCTAAGTTATTTTTCGGCAGTAATAAAATACCGTCAGGCCCCAAATCTCCACAAAATACCCTACATATTTATGGTGCGTTGCAGGCCGGGAAAGTGATCATAGAGTACCTACTGGGTGTGGCAAGTGTGTCTCACACTGCCATTTGCACATTAAAGGGAACCCATTTTATAATAGCAGTGTGCCACTAAAAACGAATTTCAGAATGTCACAAAGGGAAACCACATTCTCAGATCTAGTGCAATATTTAGAGGCAAAGTTATTTGCACATGGGAATTGGTCTTCGAATAGCACGTTAGAATGGAGTAACCGCATTCAGGGTGAGGTGCAGAAAGAAAAACTAGACAATATTTTTGCAGAAGGCAGCATAATTCAGGTCTGCCTTACAAGATTATTGAATGCAGCCGATAAAAGTGCAGAGAAAGACTGTTTAATACGGCTATGCGGCAAAATATGGTTTATTTTAAACAAGTCCCTGCGAATGCAAGAGAATGATACTCAGCTAATTAACAAGTTAAAGACTGAATTAGAGGGGGCAAGTAAAAATCAGGAAATGTTGAGAGCAGAATTGGATGTATGCCAAAAAGACATGCAATTAAAATGCAGAGACTTTGATACTCAGTTATCCAAAAGCAAGAAACAATTTGAAGATAGTGAGCAAGAATTGGCACACTTAAAAGCCTTAGTGGATCACATTAGGCAGGATAAAGATGAGGTTGTTTCAGAAATGCAGATTTTACAAAAAGAACATTGCGAAAAAGAAGGTGATCTCCAGAGTGCAGAAGAAGAAATGGTTAAAATGATTCAAGAAAGAGACAAGAGAAATAAAGAGTTCAATGAATGCCAAATGCAAATGTGCGATATGCAGGAGGTGATTAATAAAATGAATGATGAAAATAATTATTTGCAAGATGAAGCCAACAGACTCCTTAAAAAGTGTAAGGACTTAGAACAGCAAATGTGCATTCCCAGGTCCCAGGAGAGGTGGCAGGGTACCACATTCAATGGAGTGGAGGTGAATTCTAGCTCTGCCCAAAGAGCTAGTGCCCCAGTGACTGGGCCGGTGACTGAACTTGGTTGCAGCGCCCTTGGGGGATTTGATACTCCCATTGGGGGCAGCCACCAATCTCATACACCTGAAAACAGGATTGAATCACAAAATAGTGCAATTCCATGCATTGCAACAAGTAGCCCCATAAAATAATGAAATCCATTAAAGCCCTGATCAAACCATTTAAAAAGGGAGGTGAATGCTGCATTGAGGATCACTTAGAAGCGGTGCATGACATTTTTAAAGCACTCCAGATACCTAGGGAACAGTACAGACAATATTTTCATTTAACTTTAGATGCCCCGACGGCCAGCATCATAAGGGGATTAAATGAACAGCAGAATATGACATGGCTGGAGTTTGAAAAAGAAATTAGGCGTCATTTTTCTCCTTTTCAGTCATTGCAGGAGGCAAAGAAAGTCGCGTACACAATTACTGCTGGACCTAATACATCCCCTCGCCAATTTTTACAAGACTTAAAAAGAGCATTCTCTCGCTTTGATGTATCTTTTGACTCAAATTCCAATGAGTTTAAAACTGCATACTTCTATGGGCTACAGAAAGACATCATATCCCAATTGGTCCGTGAATTTGACCGTGACAAGTCCCTTGAATGGATTGTACATCAAAGCACAAAGCTATATGAGGTACTCTATTGTCAGGGTAGAGAAAGTGATAAAATGAAAGATACCAGGCCTAAATCTAAAGAACCCTCAGCCACAGTAATGGAAATCAGGTCAGCCAAAATGTCCCTTGAGTCTGCTCAAAGCCAAGGTAAAAATAATGTGACACCTGAACAAAGGGGTAATCAACAAAGATCGCCATTTCCTGTACCAATGTTCCAAACACATGATCCTAGTAATAGAGAGAGCTACATCAGCCCTAGGTATTTAGGGGATAGACCCCGGGTAGGATATCGGCCTGATATGACAGGTATGAACAATAACCAGAGACAAAATCAAGATCAAAGAAATGATGGTCCCTACCAGTCATTGGGGACACAGAGTAGGTTTGATCCCAACACCATGATATATGGTAATCAGGATAGGCCCCGATATGTGGATCGATTTACTGATAATGGAAATCAACATAGGGGCCAGTACCCACAATCTGAGAGACAGGACATGAGGCAAAACGTGAACTACAGTCCACGCCAGTACAATGATTCCCCACCAGGGGACTATAATCAAAGGATGGGTGCAACCCGCTCCCCTCCACAAATGAATCAAGAGTTCAGAAACCATCCCAACCGACATCAATCACCTGAGAGGTATCAGAATAGATCCAATCAGGGGGAAAACAACCAATATCGACCTAGGCCACAGAAAGAGGATCCTAGAGAGATGGAAAGGTTCCATTGCCTTGAGGCCCAAGTGAAAATGTTAGCTGAGCAAATAGGAAAGCTCTATACAGCGCAAAAACAACCTTCCAAAGAGGGGGCTGATGGCCATAGCAATGACCGGGGGGCTTCCGAAAAGTGACTAAGTACTCATGATAACTGGAGTGCCAAAATGACAGATTGCTCTGATATAATTTTGCATAACGACTCTGAGATGCCTAATGGATTAAAAATGAAAGTACCAGTAAATGAAATTGTGATAGAAAGTGCAAATACTTCTAAAAAAGAGGTACGGTTTAACTTAGAGCTAAATAAAACAGTAAAGATTTGCACAAATGAAAAAGAAACATTAGGAATTCCAAAAGAACAAAGGAACAGATTTAAGAAAAATGACTCATGCATGGGGAATACCAGTGAACAGGGAGTAAGTGGGGATGCCATAGCTCCTTCCCTGGGCAAGCAAAACAATGACCAAACACAGACAGAAAAAGGAAATACTCACAAGGAGGGTACAAGTCAATCACCTGAAGAATTCTTTGAGCCACATATTTTTGAAGAGGCTGAAAGGGCTGGTATTACACTAAATGATCACAAATGCACAGAATTAAAAAATGACAAATTGCTGAATGATGTTGTTACACATGTTCAGTTGGAAGGTTGTAATGTGGTCTCTGATGTTACCCAGATGGATGGGCGAACAGTGGCCACACTCCAAAAAACCTCTGAACATGGAGAAATGAATAAAGTCTCTCGCGCAGAAATGGGTGAAAAGGAGGGAAAAATGTCTTTCCATTTACCAATGTGCTTAGCCAAAAGTGAGAAAGATCTGAGAAAGGTGAGCCCTGAACTCAGTAAGAATTCACACTTCTTATGTGTATTAGAGGAAGTTGAGGACAGATATTATGCACCCATCACTGTAGAAGAAAAGTGCCACACCTTTGCTATGATTGACACTGGCGCACAGGCCACAATTATGTCCAAGGAGCTGGTAAAGAGTATCAATGAAGGGAGGCCTCCACAGAGTCAGATCACAGTGAAGGAAAATCAAGGCCCAGTGCATAACTTTAATGGGGAGGAGGTGCCCATCATAGGTGTAACTGAGGTTGACATAAAAATAGGAAAGCACAGAATGAAACAAGAGGTATTGATCACATCTATTTGTGAAATTCCATTTCTGATGGGGACAGATTGCCTGAAAAGATTGTCTCCTCTCATAGATGGGGTGAATGGAGTGCTGTGGTCCTTAACCAAAAAACCATTGAGGCCTAAGAAGCTAAAATCACAAAACAGCAATATAAAAGAATGTCACACCGTTGCCAAAACAAATGATGCTGTGGAGGTATATCTCCAGAATAGCTGCATACCTAGTGTCACTGTTATATTAATGTGTCAAGACAAAGATCAGAGCGACAATGAAAAACTACCTGTACAAATATACTTGGACCCAAGGAAAGATTGGCAGACTGCCATAGATGAGCACACATTACGTTTCTATTTAAAAGAGAAAACATGCAAACAGAATATTGCTCCTAAAACAGATTCAGAAAAACACATTACCACTCTGGCAGAAATACACATGGAAGATGAGCAACCATGGGTTCATGTTGGTATAAATGATTATCTTAAAACAATAAAAGCCACTTTAGCACTTGAACATGAAAGGAGTTTCATTAATGAGAAATTGTTGCAAAAAATTATGGAGAGGGAAGAAATCCTGAAATTTAGGATTAAAAACCAATATGTTTCTGGGTTGGACAGTCCAGACTTTGAAAACCGAATTGCAGGCAGATGCATGCTTAAAATTAGCATTGGGCAGAAAACAATTTACCATAATGTATGGATAGTGAGTGGAGCACAAAATGAATTTTACATGGGCAATGACATCATGCACAGAATGTGTATGGTGTTAGATTTACTTAATCAAAAAATATGGTCACGCCTAGGTGGTCCGGCACCTGAATTTGAAGACAAAAGAAGGGCTTATCATAGTGCACAACTGGTTCCTTATGCCATCGAATTACAAATAAGGAAAGATACTATTATTCCTGCATTTACAAAACAGTTTGCAATAACACTGAAATGCAAAAATGGGCAGCAGATGAAAGGCTCTGATGCATTTGTATGCCTGAATGAATCCATAAAACAGCAAGGCCTGGATTATGAATACATTCCATTGGTAGACATTGGTGAGGGATCTGCAAAAATCACATTATACGGCAGATTTAAATAACATGGTGATTGGGAATATTCCTGAAAAATATGTAGATGCCAAGGGCGAGTTGCCAGAACACCTGGACTCTCAGCCCAAAGGAATATTTAAAATTCATTCTGTGTATCCTTATGATTCAAATGAGACAGTGTGCTGCCATCAAGAGGATTGCATAATATTTAATTTAAATGAAAATGAAACAGGAAATCAGCCCATTGAAGTGGAAGCTGATATGCCAAAATATTTAAAAGTGGCAGCTCTACAAAAAGACACAGCCACACAGTTAGAGGAAAGCGCTGAGATTCCTTTACCAGAAGAGTTTCCAGAATTTTCCAGAATGGTAGAAGAGCAGATCTCCTTAGCGGATGCATGTGACAGCGATGGGGATCGAAACAATCTGAGGGAAATATTTATGGAGTTTAAGGATGTATTTGCAAAAGATGCTTATGATTGTGGTTTAACTGATTTACATATGGCCACACTACCAGAAGGTTGTAGCAGAAATCCAGTGTTTGTACGCCAGTATAGACTACCGCTGGCATGTTTAGAATCATTGGCAGAGATTATTAAAAATTTGGAATCACGGGGAATAATCAGGCCCATTCATAGCACATCCAATACGCCTATTTTAGGTGTGTTAAAGCCAAATGGTCAATGGCGGCTGTGTGCAGACTTAAGAGAGTTAAATAAAAGAGTACCAGTATCTAGATGGCCACTACCATTCATTGATCAGGGCCTAGCTCAGATACATGGTTCAAATGTATTTACCACATTAGATCTCACATCTGGATATTGGTGTGTGCCATTGGCAGAGGAGATACAACACTTATTTTCCTTTACATTTGACAGGACTCAATATGCCTGGCTTAGAGCTCCGTTCGGGTACATCAATAGTGGGAGTGAATTTGGCATATTTTTGAGAAAGGCCATGCCGGATGCAGCGGAAAGAGGAACAATAGTTTATGTGGATGATGTCCTGATAAAAAATGAAAGCCTGAAAAGCCATTTTGATGAAATAAGACATGTACTTGGCCAATTGCAGAAAGCAGGCGCCAAAGTATCTTTGCAAAAAGCACAATGGTGCAAGAAAAAAGTGAACTTTCTAGGGCATGAAGTGACTGAACGTGGGCTAAATCCACAAAGGAAGAAAATAGAGGCCATACAAAGTTAAAAGATCCTAAAGATGTGAAAGGAGTAAAAAGTTTATTAGGGATGACAGGCTATAACAGAAAGTTCATTGAGAATTATGCAGAAATCACTCAACCATTGACTAAACTGCTTAAACTAAATACTCCCTGGAGATGGGAAAGAGAGCAGTCTGATGCAGTGGCTAGATTGAAGGAATGTCTTGTAAAGGCACCATGTTTAGCATACCCCATAAAGGACAGGGATTTCTTTATAGAAATAGGTTTTTCTGAACATTGTATGTCAGCAGTATTATCACAAAAACACGATTTGAATCACAAAACCATTGCATATGTAAGTAAGGCATTTTCCCAAGTTGAAATGAAATTTAATGAATGTGAAAAGGCCCTATTAACCACTGTGTGGGCGCTACAACATTTCCGCCCCATTGTTCAGGGAGAAAAGGTGATTATTGAAACAAATCATCAACCTTTGCAATTTTTAGAGAGTAAAAGAATTAGATCAGGCAATCTAGCGCAATCCAGAATCACTTCATGGATGCTGGCATTACAAGGTTTTCCCGTAGAAGTGAGATATGGACAAAATAAAAAGAGCCCAATTGCTCAAGGGTTAGCTGACTTACATGACTGTGCAGCTGAACAAATACCAAATGAAATGGAAGTGGAAACTAGTTTGCAGGAATTTGAACAATCATCACACAAAGCTTTTGATGAAAAAACATGCAAGGATTTGCCAACTGTATATGTGGATGGTTGTGCTTTTCACATTGAAAATGACAGTAATAAACAATTAGTGGCAGGAATAGGAAATGTCTGGTTGAAATGTGAAGGCGTTCCCAGTATAGGGATGAGGATTGGAGATAGGAGCAGTCAGGTGGCGGAATTGGCAGCCATTTATAAAGCAATTGCTACTGCAGTTGATAAAAAGTTCAGTGAAATTGTCCTGGTGACTGATTCTGACTATGCACGGTATAGCTTTGTGGAGTATTTGCCTGGTTGGAAAGCAAGAGGCATGGTTACATACAACAAAAAGCCACTTAAACATGGAAAAATGATACAAGCCATAGACAAATTGGTGTCAGAAAATAATTTAACAATATACTGGAGAAAAATTCGTGGGCATTTAAAAACACCAGGAGAGGATAAGGAGGGAAATGATAAAGCAGACCATCTGGCTAAGATTGGGGCTGTGATGGGAGAATTGCTACCTATTGATTATTTAATGGGTGAAATACAAATTGATGCTGTGACACGTTCTAAAGCACCAAAGGAGGTAGATCAACCAGTGGTGCAGTGGAGTCATGACACGCCAGACCAAGATTTGATTGAGGCACAAAAGAATGATCAAATTTTGGGAATCTATTATAATCATTTGATAGATCCTAAAAAAAATCCTTTAACAGAAAAAGATTGTATGGGAAAAGAAGAGTTGAGGGTGTTATTAAAGAACAAAACACGAATCAGATTACAGGATGGACTCATGATTAGAGAGTCCATAACAGGACAAATACAGTGGGTAGTACCCCTTTCATTCAGAGGACTGATGCTACACCATGCACATGATGCCATAACTGCAGGCCATAGAGGTTCACAAAAAACATTAGAAATACTAAAAGATTATGCTTACTGGCCACATATGTCCCAAGATGTGGAATTATATACTAGAGGATGTCTAGTATGCGCCCAATTTAAACCTGCTTCACCAATGCATAGAGCACCATTGATGAAAAGAGGCCTAACTCTCCCATGGTCAGATTTGCAAATAGACTATGTAGGTCCTTTAAAAAGGTCGAGCAGGGGACACCGTTATATTTTGAGTGTGGTATGTTTGATGTCAAAGTGGATTGAATGCATTCCTGCACCAGATTGTAGTGCGCAAACAGCAGCCACATTGCTGGTGAACCATGTGTTCTCAAGGTTTGGGTTGCCACAAAGAATTGAGTCAGACAGAGGAAGTCATTTCACAAGTACTCTAATGAGTAAAGTATGGCAAATACTAGGTGTGAAAAGGAAACTACATATCGCATATCGGGCGGCGTCTTCAGGTACAGTTGAAAGAAGCAATAGGTCTGTTGTGGATATTTTAAAGAAGTTTGTGGCAGAAGCAGGTTCCAGCTGGGATTTACGTTTACCGTTGGTTCTGATGGCAATCAGATCGACTCCTGCCAAAGCAACAGGTGTTAGCCCCCATGAGGTCTTAACAGGTAGGAAAATGGTGTTACCACAACACCTACTATACAGAACACATGAGCAAACTCTTGTGAGTGCATCCACAGTTCATGAATATATTGATGAACTGAGGAGGCATTTGCAACATGCATTTGCTTTTGTGCAGAGAAATCTGGAAAGAGCTGCTGACAGTGCAAAGTCATATTATGCTAAAAAGACATCAGCAAAGGAATACAGTGTAGGGGATCAGGTGTACAAGTTTCATTTTGGAAAAAGTAAACAGAAAAATTCTAAATTTCTAGCAGCCTGGCAGGGGCCATTTCGGATTATAGATAAGGTCTCTCCTGTAGTGTATAAAATTTTGAAAAATGAAGGTGAAACAGCAATAGAGCATTTTGTCCATGTAAATCAAATCAAACCATGCCATCCCAGACATGAGATCAGGCGGCTTGAGCATGTAGAAACAGATAAAATCCCTTGAACACAAAAAGAGAAAATAAATGGGTACAATCAGGAGGCAGTGACAAAGAAGTTAAAAAGTTGATTGTTATGATGGCACATAAACACTGTAGTATATGTAAAATATAATATAAAATAAATATAAATAAATAAATAAATAAATAAATAAATAAATGCACATATAATGGAAGCTCATGGTTGGTGTGCAGAGAGAAAGTGTGTTAAATATTGAATATCTGCTTGTTTTCTTTTAACTTGTATTTAATTTCAGAAAAAAAAAATGAAATATTTTTACCAAGCATGTTTTATTTTTGGCAAAAGGATGAAGTTAGTATTGTGCTATGTACTTAATCTGTTTATTTTCTATTTTGATTTAGACAATTAACATTATTTGGTCGGAGGTTCCGGGATCAGAGGCCACGGGAGACGATGGAGTCCTGGAGTCCCCTGGATGAAGACCAAAAGATGCCTGCCTCCAGGTGGAGGTGAAGACAAAATAACCGGAATGCCAAAAGAGATGACTACTGTGGATTCAAGATTGCCAAGATGAAAGAGTACTCGAATGAACCGAATAACATCGCTGGTCGGGACATATCAGAGGCGGACAAGAATACTGACATATGGAGTTCCACGTATTTATTATTTTAATTATTTATTTTAATTTGTTATATTAATTATTTGTTTTAGTTAGTTGTTTTATTTCTTTGTTTTTAATGGACTTGGAAAATCTAAATATAAAGTAATGCCACTTCAACTGAGAAGGCAAATGTGGAACATTTTATGAACTGATGGACTCAGATGAAATGTTGATTGCAAATTTTCATTGATGCACATGAATATTCATTTTGTTGGATTGCTATATTGTAAAAAAAAAAAAAAAGAACAAGTTGTTTTTAGGAATTGGCTTGGATTATAGCCAAGTTCTAAAAACAAAAGGAGGGTATATGTAAGGATATTTGGCGTGTTACAGTACAGAGTACAGCACTACTGCACAGGTAGCAAACAGCACAGAGTACAGCACTACTGCACAGGTAGCAATTTTTTTTCGCAGCACCACCACAAGGGTGCGGTGCATTGCTATATGGGTTACCAGATTAACAAGGAAAGACAGGCTATTCAGCCAAAAACGATTTTAACATATAAGATGCAAATCTATTTTTACAGTTAAAAGCACACGTGCTCATTTAAAAATGCACACTATTTTTCACCTGAAATGCCTATGGTGCGAGAGACACATTTGAAAATTAACAGCTAACCTATTAACCATTAACCTGACTAATAAAACCTTATTTAACATAACCCACTAATAAAATGTGTTCTCCATTGCAGAATTAGGCATAATCTGAAAGCCATTTAAATGTGTGTGCAGATTTTTTTTTCTTCGCTTCTCTGCCTGCTTCTCCGTGTTTTTGTGCACAGTAACTGCAGGAAGAAGGAAGTCGGATTTGCAACAATTGCAAATGTATAAGCGAAGCTATTGTTGAGAGTAGGAGGATGAGAGATGATGGATTTCATTGGGACACGTCATACAGAGGGCTGAGATGAAAGTTTTAGTGGGCAGTATCGGGGAAAAAGACAGGCAGACATTTTTCTGCACTACTGGGGAGAAGACCTGGCTGTGGGACCCCCTGACTGAATGCAGATTCCTGCGTCCTGCTACAGTCAAGATTTGGCCGAGCTGGGAGGAAGACCTTTTCCTGGTTGGAAGCATTCCTATCTGCAAAAGCTGAGAATTCCAGGCAATGACCCCGGTTTGAGAAGGAAAGGCGATCCTTTTACTGGGGTTAAACTTCAAGGGAGCTACATTCAGAAAGAGAACAGCTGAAGAAAACTCAGATAAGGTAATTACATAAGCGTGGGAGCCGTGTGTGTGCACGAAAATATGCAGTCAGTGTAGGAAAGGGGATTCCTGTGCATGTCTTAATCAAGTGCTAATGTTGCAATTTGAGTTCTGTTCTCCGCCACTCTCTTTGCAGTGTGTCACAGACAATGCTTTGACTGTACCATTTTATTTCTGTAAAGAATGAGATCGTGTTTAAATACAACTTTTATAATACAGAAAAATATTTGAAAACAGACGGGTGATGTTTATTGTTTACCATTACAATGCTGATGATGTGGGGAGATTTTTAAACAGTGCAATGGTCATTTTAAGACAGATGTGTGCATGTCAGAATCAGTATGAATAATTGTGAGTGACTGTAGCATAGCTCGTTGGAGGTACATGAGCCAACGGGAAGAGAGACTCTCTGAACATAGCTCCCTACCGTATATAAGGTAGTGGAAATTACCACAAGACTACCATATATAGCTCTCTGTCGTAAATAAGTCAGTGAGTTCGCCCATGGTGGCACACCAACACTATCACTGGAAAATGTGGTATTCCTAGAATGCAGGTCTGAGGTCTCTCTAGTGATCACACGAAAAATCTAAGCAAAGATAAGGGATTCTGGACATTGGGGCCACAAATAAAACAAGGGAATTATGCTCACCAAAATACCACCAACCACGTATTCCAAATATGCAGGTCTGGGTGCTGAAATAATGCATGTCCATTGTATTATTGTTGCACATGGCCAAATCTGAATACAAAGAGTGATTATTGCTAAGTTATTTTTCGGCGGTAATAAAATACCGTCAGGCCCCAAATCTCCACAAAATACCCTACAGTTTCCTCCAACTCACCAGTTTTGCTGTACTTGTTCGCTTTTCTTCCTCTGGAGTCAAGTACGGTACCACGGCAGCAAGCTCTTTTCCCTGGCTCTCAGTGTGGGGGTGCCTGTGTACTGTTGACATCTGCCACATCAATCGCAAGCTGTAATTCCCAGTCTTACTGTTCTTTTATCGAAGGCTTTGCAGCTCTGAGTTGAAAAGGCCAAGGGCAATTCCCTCCTTGTCATCTTTTCAGTTTCCACTGCCTTTCTCATCCGTTTGAACTGTTTCCTTGTGTGTTTGGCCTTGCTTAAAGTGTGCTCTCGCGACCTGCCTTTTATCCCTGTGGGGAAGGAAAAGGGCCATCAGGTGTGTGTAGCTATCGGCAATTGCCAGACTCTGCCTGACCCTTGTGTTGGGACATGTCAGGTAAATGGCTCTGGTGTTAGTCCATTGTCTTTCGCGGTGTGAGAAAGTGTTTGTGTAGGAAAAGGGGGGGTACAGTTTCTAAATATCCTACGTGGTAGGATGGGGAAAATATGTCATAGTAAGAGAGTACCACGTCCCACCCTTCAGTGTCCCCTTTCCACTCCCCGAAGACCCCCCATCCAGGTTATCCTCCCGCACTGGTCCACCCCCAGGAACTGGATCCAATAGCGATGGCCGTGTCCTGGACACCTGGATGACAGATCCCGGGGACTAGCGGGTGAGACACCTTCAGGTTTCTCACAGTTTCTTGAATAATCCTTTGTTGATGAAGTTCCTTTGAGTATTCAGGCATACTCTGCCGAGCACAGGTTCTTCCCCCTCATTTATCTGAATGGGGAAAAACAACTGTTTGATTTTTCTTTTGAATGTCCGACAGACTTTGAGCAGGTTCTTCATTGTCTGGTTTCACGGGACTCAATGTTTCTTCTGATTCTGGACTGGTGTAACATTTCAGGGTGTTCCCTTCTAGTGGAGATTGCCACTTAAAACTGGGAGGAAAGTTGATTTTCACCAAAGGGAGAAGGGTTCCCATCGCCAGTATGTTCTCCTACGGAGATGACAGTGATGTCTAGAACTTGGTTATTCTTGAAATGGAATTCTACCTTCTCGGACCGACAATCAATTAAATGGCAAGTACCATTCATGCTTACATAATTGATACTCATTTTTAATTGTATAGGCCGGTTAGTCTGGGTCCAGAGGACCTTATTTATACAGTTGATCAGAGGTGATAACCTCCTCAGGAGATTGTACCCCAGTAAACAAGGTGTACCCTCTGGAGTCAACAACTATCAACAGATGTATTAATCAAGATCACCCAATTTTGATTACCAGATCTGCAGTCCCTTTGACGGAAATGTCATTCCGTTGAAAGTTTGAAGATGTCCGGGAAGTGGTATGAGGGGAATTTGGGGGCCCTTCCCCTGTCCTGAATTGAGTTGGCCAAAGGCCTTTTTGGACAGGAGGGTAGCTTGCGATCCAATGTCCACCAGAGCTGATAATTCATACTGACCCTGCACCCTTCCCGGTGCGTAAAATCTGCCTTCTTTCTCCTCCAGGGTGCAAAGAAAGTATGAGTTATTTGCCAACCCGGTGGTCATTTTCTTAATATCGAACTCCGGCACTGTGAGATCTTGGGCATTTTTTTGTGTTGGAGATTGGGAATCTGTAAGGAAAATTTTACAACGAACAATGTGCAGACTTGGGGAATCCTCTTTCTCCCCCGATTCTTTTGCTGTCCCACTTTACCTTGAGGCAGTTCTCAGAGCTTGTTTAGGAGAAGGACCCCTCCATTTCTACCTTATCTGGCTCACTTTCTGAGGGTTGAATAGTTTCTGGTTCTGGGTCGGTCTCCATAAAAACCCTATCCCACTCAGGGTCTTTTGGAGCCCATTTTCTTTTGGGATGGACTACCCCGGTTTCTGAAAGAGAAGGTCTGCTTACCTGAATTCTCTGGGTAATATTCTCTTTCAAAGGGGATAATCCTGAGTTCCTCCACAAAGTGGATTCTTCTTTGGCCTCTCCTTCTTACCCTTTGCTCTTTGGGTTCTAACTTTCCAGGGTTATCAGAGTCACTTTCAGGCTGGCTAAGAGGTTTCGAGGGGTACTGTCTGGGTGATAAAGGAAGCTTCCTCTAGGGGTTGGCATTTCCCCTCCACCCAGGCCCCCTCCTCAGGAACCTGTGGTTTGTCAGACATTTACTCCCATCATCCCCCCCAAGGCATCAGCCCTGGGTGTTGGGGAATTCTGGGAAGCAGGGTTAGGTTGTGGATTGGACTGAGCCCTCAGCATGTGCCCAGGTTGTCGGCAGTTGCTGGGCCTGTCGGTCCAGATGCGAGACCTTGTCTGTGTTGTACGGGGGTCTCAAGTTATACCTCTGCTGCTCCTGAAATGGGCAGCTGTCTCATCTCCCGGAGAAGCTCCAGTATGGGACATTTCCCCCATCATTTTCCATCCTCAATCTCCCTTCTTCCGGGTTCAGGGATTTATTGTCCTTGAATCGGGGGATTGGGCGGGGACGAGGAATGTTTTGGAAGTTCTGGTTCGGGGGTATCTGCGGAAAAAGTTCAGATTTGGAGGTGGAGGGATTCTTCTCTCCGAGCGAAGTTTAGAAGGAAGTTCTTACTTTATTGATTCCCTCCCTTGGGCCGGGGGAGTGTATATATACCCCAGGATTGGCTTGGTACCCTTGTACCTAGGGCTTACATAGGTGGTAGGGTTTGATCATTTTTCTGGGCCCGTGCCTGACTACCATTCGCTGGAGTAGGGGGGTCCTTTCTGCCTTCCATTATGTTTGTTGGCAGAAGGATTACTTTTAGGCCCCCACATCTCCAGGTCAAAGGGAGGGTAGTTCTCACCTATGCCACCTTTTCAGCAGCAGGTGTGTTAGACAGCTTCGGTTTCTTTTTTTTTTATTCTCACTGGGCATTTTGGACCTCATAGATCCTGGTGGCTTGTGCAATTACCCAATCCAGGATCATGTGCTCATGAAAGTTGCGCACCAGCTGTGTAATAATGTATTTGGGATCGCATAGAAAAAGGTGGTCACAAACTCCCTACAATGTGTGTCACTCGCCGGGAAGTCTGAGCAAATGCGTGCTTTAGCTCCTGCAAAAACTGCCTAGGCAACTGATCCTCCACACATTGCAAATTATATGCAGTCTTACAGGCCTCCTGTGGGTTTCTATGTGAAGAGAAATGTTTTAAAATGGCTGCCATTTAGGTGGACCATTTATAATGATCCTGGTCCTCCAGCCCTGCAAAGAAACTGGAGTATTCAGGTGAGAAAGTCCATTTAGCAAATGCTATGAAATTCACATCATTTCTTGGCATTCTTATGGTATGGGGTCAGGAAGCTCTTTATGGCCCTGATTTATCTTATTGGGTCTTTCACAAACTTTTGCACTGTTTTTGCTGACTTTTTCTTCCTCTGGACCTGTGTCCATTTATTTTCTGACCCATAGCTAGTCTTTGTATTCCAATCCCTGACGTCTCGGCGCTCCCTATCTCTGTGAGATCGGGAATATCTCCCAGAGTCATAGGATCTGGACTCCTCTATCGTGGAATGCAGTGAGTTCTCAGGACCACTTTCCCTCTAGTTACTTTTAGGCCTAGGAGTACACTCAGTCTCTTCTTCCCTTCTTTCAGGTAGTCTGGGGAAATCCTCCCATTCCTCTGAATGGATGGAGGTTTTTAATATGGTCTAATATATAATATATTTAATATATGCTTTTCTCTTCCAGTGAAGCGGGCCAGGTGGTCTCTTTGTAGCCTCATCTTCTGCAAGTCTTAGTCCCTGATCTTTTCATCATTGCAGTTTTCAAGGTCAGAGGTACTCACAAGATTCCCTTTGGCCCCCAGGACACACTGGTCCAGCCATCTTGCCTTCTGTGTGGTAGAGATGAATGCTCATCAATATCAGACAGGTACTGTCCATCTAGATCAGTTGGGCGAGGCCTAGGTAAGTCTTACTGCCTCATATTACGCTGTTCTTGTTAGGTGGCATGCATGAGGTCAGTTCCAATCGCGTTCATGAGAGGTTGTAAATAACTGGCCTGAGGCCCCTGCTGGGAGGGGCACCTCACTGTGATCAGTGGACCTTATCCCATATTCCAATTGGCCAGGGTGCCTCAGGGTCTGTTTATAAATTTTCAATTTTATTTGTGAGACTCTCACACCTGTGTCTCTCCTTATTTCCTGTTGGTAGTCAGAGAACTGGCTTTTTAATTCTGACACTAGGGCCTGATTAGTGTCATGCACCGTGCTCTGAGCTCCCAACGGATCTTTTGTTTGCTGCACCTCATGTTGAAGTGATTAATTCTCTCTCTGTGAGCCTTGTATACTGTGCGCATATTCAAGGCGCTTTTCCTTTAGGAGACTGATATCTTTCTCCTGCTCATCCCTACAATTCACTGCCACTGATAGTTCATCTTCTAGTTGACCTATACGCATTACTAGCACATTCCTTTCATCTTTAATTCCGTTCAGTTCCTGATCTTTGACCAGTTGTAAATTTCATTGTTTCAGAATATTTACATCATGTCGCATTTCATCAAACTCCTTTTCTGAGTCCATCTCTTTAATGATGGACTGACAATTTTCCCTTTCCAATTCCCTAATTTGTTGTTTGAGGTCCACAATGTCATCTAACACCCCTCTGTTATGACCAATGTGGTAATTCAATTGGGAATGCAGGTGTCTTGCAGTATCTGCACTCTCAGTATATGCATTATTCAGTACAGCAAACTGTATCTCTCTCTCTCTCTGCACTGGTTTGCTGTTGTGTTTTCAGCTCATCCTTTAGTTGCTCAATGAGCCTTTCTTGTTGTAACTCAAACCTTTCACTCTGCTGCACCTTATCTCCAAGCTGTGTGACTTCTTTCTGGGCCTGTTTCTAGGCCCCAGTCTGCTTCATCACATCAGCCTCACTCTTTTACACTAACTGCAAGTGGAAGTATAAAGAAGCTGTGAGCTGAGCCATTTGTTCTTCACAAGCATTGTGGGTCATATATAATGTCTCTAATGCTTTGTGCAATATCCCACCTTCACACCAAATGTCAGTGCTCACTGAGGTGACCTGTTGTACCATTCTTGTTTGCCAGTTCCCGGCTTCGCCCTCACCCCATTCTCCTCGAATGAATAGCTTAGTCAGGAGATGTTTCCTGGGGATCTGCGTGAAATTACTAAGTCGAAATGTCCGACCACCAAAAGTCTGTTCCTCCCCAATTTTTTGCATATATATGTGGGGGAGACCCCCCACAACCCCCCCAACATTTTACTTAACTTTACCCCCCCACATATACATATGCGAATAAATGGGGGTCCGACTTTTGGGGGTCCGACTTTTCTACCTCTGTAATTTCGTCCTTTTCCATTTCCTGGCATCCTGCACTTCTATGGTAGTCATTTTAAAATGGCTTATTGAAACTTTTGTAAAACTTTCTTTGCATAGGAGCAAATATCACCCTGTTCCTGCTTGATTTCCACACACAATGCCAAATCAAAAATAAATTCTTACTGAATCTCCTTTTTGCCTTAGCACTCTACACAGTCTTATTCTTCTACAGATATACACCTCCCTGGAACTCAGGGTCAAGCGTTACAATGGTCTTTAAACAATGCTCAGTAACCTTATATCTACCTCAATGCGGTTACACCAAAATAAATAATAGACCAGATCCCGGCACACACGCCCCCAATTTGCAGCATTATTTTGAGACCCCCCCTTAAACTGGGGAATTCCTCCCTACCCCCAATCAAGGAGCCTTGCAATACTTGCTTAAGTTTTTATCGCTGACCTTACTGGAGACTTATAAAGAGGCACACAAATCCCCCTACCCTGCGCCCACAGTGGGCCAACAACCAGGTCGAGATGTAGAAAGAATATATATTTATTTTAATAAGCTCAATGAATAATAGTGTGTTCAATCGCAGCCACCACCTTCTTTGTGGCAGAAAATACAAATTCAATTACAAAACAACATTTTCTACATATACTTTTGTCTCACGAACCTGGAACATAGGCTAAACAAACTGTCAAAATACTTTCATCAAAACAAGACATACATTACACGTTCAGTGTTGGTTGCATGAAGTCTCACATTTGCAAAGCACGTCTCCACCAGCCCCAAGAACCCAAGCATCAATGACATGCATCACACTTCTGTTCAAAGGCCATGTCTAGGGAGTGAGGAATGTTTAGGAATTTTGTTTTGTTTTTTAGACCCCCCCTCCATTAAAAGCCTGTGTTCAGGAAGTTGGATAGTAAAATGGGGATGATTATGAATTTTGGTTTTTCAGACACCCCCTCCACTTAAAAGGCTGATGTTGGGGAAGTTGGGCAGTTTAGAAGTTCAGTTTGTCAACCCCCCCACTCAACGGCACGTGTTGGGGAAGTTGGATAGTAAAATGGGGGTGATTATAGATTATGAATTTTGGTTTTTCAGACCTCCTCCACTTAAACGCCCATGTTGGGGAAGTTTGGCAGTTTAAATCTCCTTTTTGTGTGTGGCCAAGGGCACCCCTTGGTTAAATACAAAGTTGAAAGAGTGGTGAGAGTCGGGAATTTCATTTTTCAAGATTAGAATACCTTTTATTTAAAAGCAAGTTTAGGGAATGGATTTCAGTGAATACATTTCATTTTAGGGACAAGGATCTTTCAGTGTTAAAGGCAAGGTTTGAGGATGGTGGCAGTTGTCAATTTCATTTTACAAGAATGGACACCCCAATTACTTTAGATGGCTACAACATTATTCCCCTTGGAGGGAGGGTGAACGTTTCAAATTCTTCCAAGCTTACACCTGCGTCAATCTAATTGAGAATTCAATAAATATACAGTCAAATAATTTCCCCCCACCCACTAATGGAAGATATCCACTATGAAAGGGAATGGGTGGATTAAATAGAACCCCACTCTGAGATTTACTTTACTTTTGGAAATCTCTGGGCTGTCACTCATGGACTGAGCAGGGCTTCCCTCTTAGGGAAAAGCAGAGTTCTGGCCAGCACTTCAGTCAATGGTCCACAACAATATGCCCGTTTTGGTTCCAGGGAAGTCTCACAGCCTCTGCTTTCTAGTCTCCCCAGCAATATATTCCACCCAGATGAAATTCCCAGCAGTGCTCCTTTGGTAATTTTGGGCAGCTGCCCCTTGGTAATATTTTTGCAGCTTTCCCATTTTTAGCAGCTTTTCCCTCTCTGAAAGTGCATCCACTTTATATACCAGTGATGAAACAATCAGGATTTCTATAATGGGAAGTGCCCTGCAAGAATGCTTGCATATTTTATTGGTCCTTTACTCCTCTCCCCATGCTAGAGGTCCGGCCTCTCTCTAAGGATTGCTTTAGAAGTATATAACAGAAATATTGCAACTCCCATTTGAAATTCACAATTTGTTTTTCTATGTGCATTTTAGCCAGAAAGTAGCTACATGCATGGAAAAGGTTTGTAATGTATCAATACATTCCATGATATATGTATACATATTCTGCTTCAGATAATCATGGGGGATTTCATAAAATGGCAGCCAGGTTTGCACCATGTTGCAAGTATAATAGTTATGAATATGTTATTCACTCTGCAATTACCTAATTTTACCCTCCATCAGTTCACCAATTCTTAAGTTCATGACATTTTTGGAGTAGCCAGAAAAACATTTTACCTTGCTATTGCAATTCCATAAGTCACACGTAAATACATTTTATTTCAACAAAATCGCCTTGTAATTATCTTAAAAATGACATATAAATGGATGCAGTGTTGTTGCTGAAAAAATCACCAGTTATTATAGTCCATTTAAACTAAAGATAAATCTTTGTATGTATGCAAATCTTAGCTCTCCTTTCTTCATGCCAGTTTCCATTCTTGGCAAGCATGTGACCAGAGCCTCCTGGACTGTGTTTTTCTTTTATGGCCGGGTTAAAAGCCATTAGCCTCTTGGCTGTCTGAGGTTGGTGGGGTGCAGGTCAAAAATAATTGGGATACATCGGCCACACTGAGATCACCCTTTGCAGAAAGAGCCAGGCTGGCCCTGTGACATCCTGGGGCCATGCTGACATCTGGCATTCTGTCCTGTTGTCTGAAGTTGACCATCATTTGGATCTCAAAACCTTCTATTTTCTTGTATTTTTCCCCACCAAGTGCTGACCGTCGGTTTAGTGCAGTTGCAAATCACTGGGATGCATTAGCTTCAAAGGGGACCCCTTTCCAGACCAAAAGGCCAATAGGCCTGCAGTTGGGGGAGTTCTTTGTGATGTCTGCCCAACAACAAGAAAAAGGGTCTGCCTCAGGCCTAAATGAAATTTACATGAGGCCCATGGAAAGAAAATGGCCTTTTCTTTTCAATTGCTGCCAGTATTTGGCATGTGAAGCATAATATATCTTTTAATACATTCATCTTGTCAAACACACCAGGTCTTTTCCCTGATATCATTAATTGAGCTAGGGAACATTTTTCTCATGTCTTGCTTTAAAACTGCAAATGCACATGCAAAGCCATTTTAGTATCACTCTTTGAAAATCCTGCTTTTCATGTAAAAGGGGTCTTTGAATTTCTTCTACCAATAAGAATCCATGCTGATTTTCAGTTCAACCTTTTCTTGTGTAATGAAAGATAGGCCTTTTGAGTTCCAATGCCTGTCCATTCACATACCTCTTCCTCGTGTTACTTGCAGCAACACACACAATCTGCCTTAATAGGCCCAATTTTCAGTATGACAGTTTTTGAGGGCTTGCAGGTAATTGTTCCGGTTTCAGTTCTGTTAGTTTGGGCCTTTGATTAAACCCCACATTATGCCCCATTCTAAACCTTTTTTACTCTATTGAGTGAAAGCGCCTGTGCTTTCCTTCTCTACAGTTAAGAAACACAGATTTATTTTTGGGGAAATCTTTACCTATACCTCTGGGGTGGAGGTAAAAATAGGCAGGCTTTCTGGATGAATTAGCTAAAAACACTCAGATCATACTTTACTTTATTCAGCAAAAATACCACCTAAGCCTGAATTGCGATGATTGCAGATTTGGATGCATTTGGCAAATAGTGCAGTATTTATTATTACCACCGAACTAATAATAAAGCACCATTTTAGTATTAATCTTTTTTTAAATATCGCTACAATATAAAACCAGGTTAATTTTCATTGAAGATCAATCAATATATGAAAGAAAATGATTTAATTATCGACATACATTAAACACAGAATCCTAGGAGGTAAGCAATGCAGCAAGCAGAGAATAAAAGGCGAACCTTCTAAAATAACTTCAAGAGAACGGGGACCTATACCCAGCCTTGTCTGAGATCATTCTTATGCCATATGTTCAATGATCGCTCTCCATCACGACCACTCCTTTTTCTGGCTGAAGTCACACCAGAAAATGATTTAATTAGTAACAACAGACACCAGGTATGCTAGTCTATCCAACTTTACTCATAAATTAAGGCTGTCCATTTGATCAAAAGCAGATGTAAACTCGCTATAACATGTGTATAGAGCCCCCTTTTTCAAAACTAGAGCATAAGCCTCGTTGAATACAGCAACCCCCGTCCCTGAATCCCCTTGCTGTATGGGTAGACATCCTCTTGTTTCTATCCATCCTATACAATTTTAAATACCGATTTGGCAAAGGTAACATCAGTCTAGAAGAGAAATTGACCTCTATGACACTAAATCCAATATAAAGAGGGGTCAAATGAAGTCCAGTGAAGGCACCTCACCAGAACAGGGGGAGTAGTCCTGAAATAAGAATGGCATTATAAAACCACCACCCTCCATTCCTTTTTGTGGTGTTAATTGGCTACAGTGTAAGGCCCAGGCACCTAGCTTGCTTAAAAAGACTGTCCACTTCCATTATCCTGATTTCTCCACTAGGAGAACATAAACTTGATGAATGGCATCAGTGTTTGCTAGTGAGTAATTATTATTGCTGCTCAGGGATGAGCAGGCCATTGTCGACACCTTCAAACACTCCCCAAGTGTAAATAAAACATTACTTTGAAATAGGAGAGCATTCCAAATGCCATTATAAAGATAGTGATATCCCTCCCTTTTATGGGGGTTTAGAATATACAGGTAAATTGAAAGGTAGATAGATAATTCAACAGTCCTAGACAATTATTGTCTCGATTATATTCTAGATGTTCAAATTGTGTTATTACATCTTTAGTGTCTTTTAGGTAGGCTTTCGTGGTTTTCACATAGCCCATAAGGTAGTGATAGACGAACTTCGAGAGGGGCTCAAGTATAGAATGAATGCCTGTGGTGATAGGTCTTCCCAGAGGTTTAATTAAGGTCTTATGGATTTTCGGTAAACAATAAAACGTTGGTACTGAGGAATCTGTTTTGATGAAAGAAATTACAAACCTGTTTACTAATCCATCCCCGGTCTTTTGCTTTAGTGACTTAAGATTCAATCAAGGAAGGTCTTTAGCTGGATCTCGAGGAAGTATCATGTTATAGGTTGTGTTTTGAAGTAGTTTAAGGCATTAATCAATATAGTCACTTTTAGTCTAATTACCCGTAAAGTCAATGTGGCCTACTCCATCTCTCCTGAAGAATGTTCTGCAATAAACCTGAGAACAGAAACATGTCGAGCTATATCTTTTAGATATTTGTATGGAGATCATAATAATAATCTAACATAGATTGCCACTATAGGAAAGAATATTTATATTTTCTGGGGCCTTAATGATTGACTAATTTATTTGTAGAGATTCTGAATTCTAATTAGTAGGACATTTTGTCACTAGATTGATGTTTTGGAATAAGTTTTTAAGTCTATTAAATCACATGTACATGAAATTAATAGTTTAATCATATAGTAACTATTATATCGTTTGAATAAAATGTATGTTTTTTCTTAATTATTAATTAATTAATTGTCTGGGTGAACTGTTGAATTATCTATCTACCTGTCGACTTACCTGTAAATAAAACATTGACATAATGTGCTATGTGTTCTCTGTCTGCTATAACGAGTGCCAGGGGCCAGATCTGTAGGGAACCAGAAAAGGGCCGATCTCTTGACATTAGATGTGAACATGAAAATCAGTAAACATATAGTAGTGTACAGTTGGTTTCATCAGTGTCCAGCACCTTCAACAGTAGATACAGTAAATCAGTATTGTGGCTGTACTGCTCTTTGCTCCCAGACTCAACTGCTCTGAGTTTGACCACAGAGGTACCCTGCGCTGTAGCCCCCCCCCTTAAATCTCCTATAAAGATAAATATTATAAACCTACTGTCTAAGCAGTGTCAGCTCACAAAAGCAGAATAAGGGTATTGCTTATCATATGTAGGCCAGCTTGTGGGTGGAATGGTCATTTCTTGTCGACTGCGCGGAGGATTATTGTGTGAGTTGTACAAGGATCTTTGGGCCTCATTTCCGACTATGCTGGTATCCTGGCGGTAGAGCCACCAGGATACCGGCATCTGGTGCTTACCTTTACTGGCACCCAGTCTGGCGGCATTGCCACCGGATTACGGGTGCTGGCTGGCTGGGGTGGTAATCCCCATTCATGGCGTCCCATAGGATGCCATGAAGGGATTCTCCATCATTACCACCACTGGCAGTGGCGGTGGTGGTAACAAGGGCTTTTTTGGCCAGTAGGGCACCTGGCTTATCTCCAGCATTTCGCTGGAGGTAACCCAGGTGCCCCACCGCAATCCTATTGTCAGACTGTTCAGTAAAGAGGTGGTATCCACAGATACCAGCACTTTTTTACCAGACCGCATGACTCAGAATGAGTCCCATTGAGTGGTACACCATGGTAGCCACTAAATGCTGCGCTGCAGCACAGGTGGAATGGCAGTGCATACTTGGAAAAGGGTGAAGGCTATATCAGTGTTCAGTATGAAGGTACATTATGCATTTCACATAGAAGATGGCATTACTGCCGGGCGAGCATTCTGTTTTAAGGTGGTATAGTATCAATAAGTAATTCTGAAAGATAAGGCAGTAATGTACATGTTATGTTATGTCATGTTATGTTATGTTATGTTTTGTTACGTTATTGTTTTTTACAGCACACAGCTGCCATTTTCAGGATGTGTTGGTACTTTGGAACCTGCAGAAATATTAGCTGGGTTTATATAGTAGGCACAGATGGGCCAGAACAAGATGGTTCTGCTGTTGTGTCGCTATCTGCTGACCGTAAGGAACTGGTCTCTCTGTGCTGGATGAGCTTCTAGAACCTTTTGGTGTTCAGTCTATTGGAACGTGGCCTGGGTGTACCTTGATGGTGATGTTCATGCTGTTTATCTTGTCGATGTCCTTTATGATATTACTGAGTCTTATTGTTGCTCATGGCAGTCTACAGAGTAGTGGCTTTGCTTCAAAGTGTGGCATTGCATTGGAATATAATCTGCTTGTGCATGCTGGGTTTGTCCAATGTTGGGATTCTGATCATTGCATTTGGTATTGGGTGAAAAACAGGGTGGTGAGATGTGAGGTCAATTGTGGCAGGAGGCTGAAATGGTAATTAAGGGTCAATGCTGATATAGGGGACGTAATATTACTGTGTGTGGAGCAAATATGACAGTTTTCTTCACAAAGGATCAGATATTTGTAAGTAGCTTGAATACTGGAGTTTGGAGCGGTCAGATACCCAGCCAAAGCAAGGCATCAGTTTCTAAAACACAAACCTGCTTAATATTGACATGACTTGTTACAAAATTAATTTATTTCCAAATAAATACTGCAGCGTGATGGCAGAGTGTTTGGTGTGGGAGAAGGAGAAGGACCTATTTCTCATTGGCATTGCCACAATCCTGCTTTCTGTATCCGTTCAACAGAGAAGTAGCTTCTTGCACAAAACCCCAGCCCCTGAGCGGAGTGTGGCGGAGTGACAGCAGAGTGTTTTTTGTGGGAGAAGGAGATGGACCTATTGCTCATCGGCATTGGCACAAGTCTGCTTTCTGTATCCATTCAATAGAGGAGGAGCCTCTTGAACAAAACCTCAGTCCCTGAGCGGAGCATGGCAGAGTGACAGCAGAGTGTTTGGTGTAGGAGAAGGACCTATTGCTTGTTGTAATTGGCACAAGTCGGCTTTCTGTATTGATTCAGCATAGGAGGAGCCTCTTGCACAAAACCTCAGCCCCTGAGCGCAGCATGGCGGAGTAACAGGAGAGTGTTTGGTGTTTGGTGGTCTGTGGGACCCTGCTTCCCACCGCATGCCGCTCCTTGTCTCATAAGAATCTATCAGAGGCCTGGGAATCCAGACAACAGCTATCGTCGGAAGAACTCGACTAGTCCCAGTGCTGCAAGGAGACTGATTCTCTTTTACTAACCTCCTCCTCCTCGCAATCCCTTGCTCTGACCCTAAGTGTTTGCCTGCATTGCTTCAACCGGGGGTAGCACTTCGGAGTCCTATTCGCTACAGTGTGGAGTGGCAAGTTAGTTGCTGCCCCTGTCAGCACTCAACAGTGTCCCCTTTTCTGCCTTTTTGGTGACTGCGGGGGAGCTCTTCATGCCTTTCCTTTGAGCCGCTCTCGCTGGATTAGTGCCTTTGTGTCAGAAGTAACTGCTGTGTTTTCTCAGCTGCCAACAGTGACTCTTCACTTGCTGGATTAGTGCCTTTGTGTCAGAAGTAACTGCTGCATTTTCTCAGCTGCCAACAGTGACCCTTCATTTGTCTTTTGTCCTAGAGTAGCAGTGACTGTGGGCGAGGGCTTTGTGCCTTACCCTTTGAGCCACTTCCGCCCGACTAGTGCGTCAGAACTAACTGCTGTGTTTTCTTCAGCTGCCAACAGTGACTCTTCACTTGCCTTCTGCTCTGGAGTAGCAGTGACTGCGGGTGAGGGCCTTGTGCCACGCTCTTTGAGATGCTCTTTTTGGAACAGTGTTGTGCACAAGGGTTAAACCGGCTTTGCTTCGTCCTGATATTACAGATGCCCTTCTGGAGTTTTCACCAAGGAGAGACAGTACGACTCTCGCCCAGGCGCTAGCATTGCGCCCCTCTCCTGTTGAATTTTTAAACAACCAGCCACAAGGCACTGACAAGGAACTGAATACAAGCTCTCCCAGCTTAAGAACAAAAGATCTCCTACCTCAGGATATTTGTGAGAACGTACCTGCACCTATTTTGATTACTGACTTTGTCCAACCTTCTAATAATGATTTTTCCAAACGCCCTCAAAATTTCCAGAATCAAATCTTGGGTATATAGTCGGCTGAAACAATCATCTTACCACAAGGAGGGCTAAATAGCTCCCTTATAAACACTCCTTTAATCTTTTTAGAGGGTGACGCATCCCCTCTGGCTCTTTTGGGACTACCATTATACTGACAAGATGGCGAGAATAGCTTTGCCCTAGAGCAGGCGCAACCATCCTTTCCCTCGCCTACAAGGACTGAAGCTAATATTTTTTTATGTCTATACAAAATGTATGTAAAGAAACTGAAAAATCATACTTCGTATTTAGAGATAATAGGGAGCAGATTAAATGCTTTGAAAACTGTTATGCTGAATGACCATACTGAACAAAGGCGGATTTATTCTGAGCTGGGTGGCCAGGAATCTCTGTCCTCTGACAATAAGATCGCAGGGAGTATAGCCGAGGATTTGGTTCTCACAGCGACCCTCAGCTCGGATGGTTCTGATTGAGGACGGAGCCTTGATTAGTGCTCCCCTTCCTCAATACCCCGATATGATAATAAATCTAAATAACAAAAAACAAAAAACAGAATAAATCTTCAAGTACATTTCTACAACAACATATAAAACAGCTAATGGTACATTGAGGGAGGCGTGGGAAGCCCAACTTGTTCAGCCTGTTAACTATAGTGAGCATTGGATAACTCCTTGGGTGGCCATGACTCGACGGACAAGGATACCTTAGCGTATTTGGAAGAGTTGGAGAAAGAAGGCGGCAATACTCAGGGAGTCTATATGAATTATCCACTTTTGGTTCATTCGACACAATGAAATATAAGGGTTTAACCAAAGATTGTAATTCCAGGCAAACTAATAACATCCAGAATAGTCAACGAGTCTGACATATTTAATCACACACCATCTGTACAACCATTTAGGAAAAATAAGCACCCCACGGTTAGTCAAGAATGTCAATGGACGCTGGCATCTTAAAAGGTGAGCACACTTGGGGGGCTAGAAGACCTGAATTCAAATGTTAATCAGGGAGTTAAGGCAGTCGTGCAGGGGAAATCTGATCTGAGGATCGGCCTTCAAAAACTGCCGGCTCAGGATTTTGTATGCACTGCTCCTTTAGAGTCAGCCCCTAATAAGCAAACTTTAACTAAGGTAGTGATCACGTAAATAGTGGCACAGATATTAAATCGTAAGTCCATCAAACAACTGGGAGTACCCCCTCGACCATGGCGAACCGTCCTTCAGCTTCGGAGCCCACTATCTATTGGGGCAGAGGGCATATGGGGAGGGTCTGTTACATACTCCTGAGGAGAGTCAGTGGACCTTATCATACATTCCAGTAAAGAGTCCAAGCAGGGCCATAGAGGGAGAAAACTAAGGAAATAATTGCTTTTTCCGATGAAGTATATGATTGTTAGAGGAGGTCAACCCTCTCTCAATAAAAAGCAGGTTCTGGCCCTCTTTAATGAAATCCCAGCCCTGCATTTAATTAAAAATAAAGACATTAAGTTAGTGGATTTTAATCATCCACTTAGATATGATCATGTAACACTACTCATCCCCTTATGTTTTGTCTATGATGTGTTCTCAAAGGAAGCCTTCAATCTTAATAGACTGGATTATGACAGTTTTCCCATTGAAAGGAATTCACCAGATAATGTAGCTGAAGATGGCCCCTTAGAAGAAGAAGATCCTGCTAGTATGGGTCGGGAAAAACTACTCAAAAGCAAAAAATGCATCTACAGTGGAAGTGGGCGGGAGGGATGGCACTGGCTTGCTTTTTCATTTAGACTCCATTAATCAACTTAAGGAAATAAAAGGTCCTCTTTTAAATTATTATTTGTATTGTGTTTTAGTTCATTGAACTTTTCACAAATTACATTTTATAGTGTAAATGAAATATAAAATAGACAAAAGATTGGATTCATACATTCAATTACAAATTCATATATTGTCCTTCATAAAATGAACAAATAACAATCGGCAATTGTCAATTGATATCAAATACAAATTATTTAAAAAAACAGTTAATACTTATCATAAAAGTATCATAGTTACATATGCATTGCCTACATATATGAATCACCTTTATAATATACATTACATTTTACATATATCACAGTAGGTGTTTCAAAAATTTAACAGGGCATGCAAATTAATATTCAGTTCAATTCTAGCTCATTGGTGTTTTCCAATTCCAATGACATCAAGAAATTTACAGTTGAGATTCTAATACCGATGGAAGAAGGTGGCCATCTTTGATTTGCGTTCATCCCTTCAAAATGCTCCTAATGCTCGCTAACGAACTTCTGTATGGTTGATCTCAAGGCCGGGCAAGAGATGATCAAGTGCTGTAATGTTTCTTTAAACATTACATCAGTACAAAATCGACAGAAATTTTTATCTTTCATTTTCCGGTCGGCTAATAGATCACGAGTCAGTCATAAATTTAGCCTGAGCCGCAGAATGGAAGTTCTGAGAAATGAATTTGGTGCCTTGCAAAGATAAGGTTCCATCACCAGAAATCTTTTCTCGCCAAATGGATTAAATGCAAAGTGTTTGTAGGTTAGGCACATTTTCCATGCCTTAATCCAATCTGCAATGCATATTTTATGTTTGACTCTATCTGGATCTCTAATACGAACTTCAATAGAAACATCTGTTTGTATCAAAATCCGATAAATACACGTTCTCCAGATATGAACAAAAGAGGGGTTTGAGAAACAAACATACTTTGACAGTACTTTGAGGACAACATTCTACTCAGTTGTAATTAAACATTTTCTGAAGAGGGCACATAGACGCCAGTGATATAAAGCATTGAGAGAAATAAGTACCAGTTTGTATCTCAACTAGGCCACAGGAACACAATATGGAAGATGTAATATTTGTCTCCAGAATTTCCCCTCTATTTTATTAAAAAAGGTAGGTGGTAAGATTTCTCTAGTTTCCATACCATATAATAAGCCAGGAGTGACTTTTTGATTATAGTATGTAAGCGCAGGGGTTAGTGAGAACTTGCCATATTTATTTAATGTTAGTTTTGTCTGGGATACGGCTGTGACTAGTTTTCTCTCAAGACTTAACAAATGAGATTTGTTATATTTGTCTCCGTTAAGTATCATCCCCAGGTAAGTATAATGCTGAATCACTTCTAGTTGTGTATTTTTCAATGACGATGGCATCCTAATGTGGGCTAATGGTTTTGGGATATATGCTAAGATTTATTTTTGTTTTCTTCAGATTTATAGGTAATAGGTTCTCATCAGTGTAATTTAATAGCAAGTCTAATAATTTTTGAATACCCATCAGGGTTTTCGAGATGAGAACTAAATCATCAGCATGTTGTAGGGCTCGAATCGGAACATCATTCAATTTGGGAGAGTCAGAAACTACATTTTCAAAGATTTTTTTTATATCATGTATGAAAAAATTGAAAATGGCGGAAGCAAGTATACAGCCCTGTTTCAGTCCTTGAGATGTACTGATGGAAGTTGAGAGTAAGCCCTTTGTAGATAATCTAACTTGGACTCATGTATTTTAATGTAGGGCATGTATAATATCTCTCAAGGTGGACGGAGAACCTGCTTGAATAAGTTTGGTGCTCAAAATGACTCTCGATACCGAATCAAATGCAGAATGAAAATCAATGAAAGGGAAATAAATTGGTTGTTTCTGGGCATGTGCCTGGGCTTTGATCACGTTAAGACAAAGTAGATCGATACCAGTCCCATGCCAGCAACGAAACCCGTTTGATTGGGGTCTCGTAGTGGTTGTATCTGTGTCCATAAGTTAAAGTCACAAAGGACCAACCGTGCAAACATTTTCCTAGGCGCATCAAGCAATGCTTTTGGCCTGTAATTATTTGGAGAGAAGTGGTCGCCCTTCTTAGAGATGTGTACAAGCAGAGATTTACACTATAAGGTCGAAATGACACGTTTTGCGATTATATTTTGAAAGATATTATTCAATACAGTCGCCCAATGATGGGGATATAATTTAAACATATGATTGGACAGGCCATCAGGGCCCATTGCTCTTGAGGGGCTAGATTTTCTTATCAGATCCTCAATGGTGTCTATCGAAAAATTCAATGTCCACTTGTTTGTGGGGTGGCTAACACCTATCAGCTAATCAAAATCTGAATCAGCATAGAGACTGGAAAATTGTTTCAGCCATTGATGTTCCTGAACACCGTTAATTTGACTATCAGCCTGTTTGTTACGCTCACTATTATTCAATAAATTCCAAGTTTGTGCAGAGTTCTTATTTTGGAGCGAACCTAGAAAGGCTTCACTATCACGTTGGTACAAGGTTGATTTTCGAGCTCTTATCCAATTGGTGTAGCAGCATTTGACTGCTTTGAGGGCTCCAATCCGATTATCAATTCGTAGCCCAGATATTGCTTTTTTTTCCTGATGTAAAATGGTTTTCCTTTGCTTCAGCTCTGTATAGAAACAATGTTTATAATTAAATGCTGTAGGTGTAGAAACCATCAACGAGTACTTAAAGCAATTCACAGCCTCTAAGTATGAAGAATCACTAGAATAAATGTGTGTTTTTACTAGATGTTTGTTCAAGATGATTAAATTCGATTCCGACCATCGAAAACGTGTTCTTGCATTATTGACCAATAAGGGTTGTTTATACCATTGGGTAATGGAGGTAGCATTTGATATATCGCATGACCAATGCAATACTACCTTGTAGTGATCACTGAGGGTTTGTAAGATGATTTCAAATCGATCAGCTGCCATAAACAAATGCTCATCATTACAGATGTAGTCAATAATGCTCTGGGATGTACCTCTGCTCCATGTACATTGCGGTGGAAAATCTTCTGGTAGAGAGCGATTCCCTATGCTGAAATTTCTGCCAGATATGAAAGTAGTCTATCTGTCTGCATCTGCATATTTAGCCTTAGAATCCTGATTTAAACAGTTTAAATTGATGTCTCCTGTAATAATGGTGGCAGTAATCCCTGAGGACGTTATGATGGTGTCTATGAGTGAAGCTAGTGCATTATAAAAACTATGATCTGAGATGCCAGACAGATTTCTGTACATGTTTACTAATGGAAGAATCTGGTCACAGTAACTGATTTTAACCATTTGAAGAAAGCTATTCGGTGCAGCCCATGGTTGAATAGTAAATCCACTGCTTTTTTTACTGCTAGAAGCAGACCTGATGTTGGTCTACCTTTTTTAGCGGTTTTCGCAGTCAATAGGCTGATGTCATGGTCATCCCATACAGGTGTCATACTCAACCAGGTTTCTTGGAATGCTATAATATCAAATGTATCAATCTGATTATCTATGGAGCTCTGCAAGTGAGTATAACCACTTTTTTTTCTAGCTGGCCAAGGAGAATTGTTTATTTTGCTTTATCTCTGATGGTTATGCCTGCACTACTTGATGTTGGAAGACATATGGGGATTCCGTTGGACAGCAGTGTGTGCATTTCAAAGTCCACACATCTGCATTACTGATCATCGCCTGATTGACTTTCTTGTCTGGATCTAAGCCTATAATGAAGCCGAATTTGAATAAGTCCATCTTGGCCTTCCATATGATGTTCATGACTGCACCACAGGGGATCCACAGTCTAACAATCGAGAGGTCAATGTCACTCAGAAACTTTACTTGTTGGACATCAATCGAAGTAATATCCTCCAATGCCGGTACATCAGTGAAAATATTTGTGATGCTTGTTCTGCTTAGATCATATTTGGCAAAAGGTCCTCTTTAGCTAAATGGATGGCCTATATCTAATCTCTTGGAATGCAAGTGGCTGCTCCGCCCTCCTGTCTGATGTTTCCCTTTGTGTCTTTCTACAAACCTTTTCTTTCATCTTGCTGCATCATATCATATAATATCATGTCATAGGAAACCTTGTTAGTTCATCCCCCAGTGCTTGATGGGTTCTCTATCCTAGCTGCCCCAGCCATTCAAGGTGTGCATGGGCACCCGGTACGGTGTATTTTGGTTGCAATTCGCAATGAATTGGGCTACTGCATTACTCAACATTTGGCTCTGTCTAAGGGGATCTTAGCGGTATCTATTCATGTGAAGCATGGCTGTTCTTACATCAAGTAAATTCCCTACTAGAAGAATTAATCATTTCCCACCATGGAAGATAAGTGATTGTGGTGGGGATTTCAATGCTGATTGTACTGGCCCTGCCTGTGTTACTCATCTATCTATGAAGTCTCATTATTTTATGAACTACTTTTCTCAACATCTTCCTTGACAATGGCATGTTGAACATAGAGTGGGGTCTGCCTTCAAGAGTAGCTCTAAGAGTCTGACAAAGAAAAATCATCACCATACGTTTGATGTGCAAGTTCGCCAAATGAAAAGATTTACACGCCAAATAATACAAAGGTTAATGAAGTCCTCTCTAGAAATGGAGGTCCATTCTGCCAAAATTAAGCTAACAAGACAAAACCTGAATAATCATTTAAAAGATTATAGACATATGTTATATCAACAGGATGGAGAAGGGATGCTGGTCGCCTTAAACAGGAAAAACTCCAGCAATTTCTGGAACTTGATGAACAGTCTAGAGTTAAAACAGTCAGTGGTACAAAGTAATCCGATTTCAGAAGAAGCCTTGACTGCTCACTTTTTGCAATTGTATGGTGGGGAGAGTCTAAATTCAGCCAGCTCAGAGGTGTCAGTAAATAATTGGTCTTTGGACTTCACAAAAGAGGACATTGAAAGGTGCATCAATAAGGCCAATGCCTACCGTGTCAAGTGGGCCAAATCACCCAACTCCCCCAGACCATAACACAGCCATCCACGAAATCATATCACAGTTATCAAAAGCCACAAACATACCGCAGCTTCCGCCACCCCTTCCCCCTGCCATTCACAAACTATTGTGTCACGGCCAACCTAACCACAACATCTTCACAACATTGGGCCTACTACAACAAATCTGCACATATCACAGTAATCAAGCACATATATGCTGCACTTCAACCATACCCTCTTCCATGCTCACAGTATACAAACACTTCACACTGGGGCCACACTGCACAACTTCTCACTGCACCATCTCCAGCCGTACACCAAATACTGTAGCATATTTCAACTATATCCACAACCATGGAACGAACAATACACGCTTTTTTACTCACTTCTGCTGCTGTGGCACATGACCAATGTGCTCCACAACCATTCTCCAAAGATCACCACACTCTAACTGATGCAGAGTCAAAAATGCATTACTGCTGTGGGTGTGCTCAAGTCCTAGGCTCTTGTGTGCATGGGCTACGGGTCACGGCCTTAGGCCATGCACCCAATAGTTTAGGCCTTGAACACACCCACTGCAATGTTCTGCCACCATGCATGTCACCATGTCACCAAGTACCACAATCCACATACACACCACTGCCACCAGCACTCCTAGCCAACCTGCGCACCACAATGGAGCAATGCAGTGACAAATGCAACAGTTACCATAATCTACTAAAAAAGCACTGTCCCTGCAACACTATGCACTTTCCTTCACCTACTATGGTCATATCCACTTCCATTCACAAAGTATTGTGTCACTCCCAACCTAACCACATAATATTCACAACATTGCCCCTACTCCAACCAATGTGCACACACCTGACTATGCAAGCACCACCCTCTACCTGATGCTGAGTCAAACATGCATTGCTGCAGTGGGTGTGCTGAAGCCCTAGACTCTTGAGTGCATGGCCTATGGCCTATGGCCTATGGCCTAAGGCCATGCACCCAATAGTCTAGTCCTTCAACACACCCACCGCAATGTTATGCAAGCATGTATACCACATGTGCCCTATTACAATCCACCCACATAGCACAGCCTCCTGCGTTCCCACCCAACCTATGTCTTGTGCAATTCACTCCCCTACTCAAAATCACCTGCCACCACTGCCATACTTACTCAAATTCCATCCATGCCCAAAAAGATTTAGGAGTTTTCAAGTTTCAAAAACAATTTGCACAACAATGACATCGCGGGAAAATAGAAAACATACAGTGTTGGCACCATTGAAGCATTCTAAAAATGTACAACCCATCGAACAGATGTTCAAATGTTAAACATGTACATTTCTGAATGGTAAGTTAACACCAAATTAAATGACCTAACTTCGCAGAAGGTAATCACACAGAGCTGGTAGGCAATGTTTGCCACTGCTCTGTAGTAGCAGCCTGGCCAATACATACGTATTCCTGCAGTGCAACTTCAGCACTGAATGACATGGGGACTGATACCCCCCTCCGTCTGATTAGCAGATGCTGTGTGATGGTGGTACGCTCTGCCACGTGCCTTCACTGATGGTTCACCTAAAAGAGTCACGTATCTGTCAGGTCAGTGGATTCGTCTGATCCCAATCAATGTAATCACCTACCAGGCCACTGTACAGACTACTTAATGTGTTCAATGCTTTGCCCCACTGCCTGCCATAGAGTCACATTAATCACCTGCCACTGTAAAAAGCAGTACGATCTGCCTTCCAAATCTGTAGGTGGTAGCATTGCTTAAAAAGCAGTAGCCTACTGCCTTAATCTGTAGGTTTGCCAACTCACCACGGAAAGATGTCTCCGCAAACAGGTCGCTGCACAAGCTATCGGCCCTTTACGACAGCTGTCTCCATTCACCACACAAGGTAGCGCCTGTCAAGGTACCCGCGAATTGGTGCAATACGCACAAAAACTGCAGGCACACCTCCGTCTTCTTCCACCTCATTACCTATGTCATATAAACCACTTCTCACTCCCCCACCCTTTCCATCCCTTCTGACCGCCAACACATGGCGTATAGTATATGTTCCAGTCCGTTTTGGTGCCGCACTGTCCTCTGATTTGCCATGGAAGTGGTTCCCTCCAGCCATCCACTGGCCGCGTCCAATGTTCGCCGACATCACGGCATACTGCAGGCCAATGACACTTCGGTCCATGGAGCGTACAGGGAAATGGGTCCGTGGAGCGGACCCAGATTTCACACATTTTTTGAGACGTACATTTCAATTATTTTGCAACAAAACTACTGGTCAGATTTCCACCAAACACACAAAAGCACGCTTTCTGACCTTAGCCCCTGCCGTAAATTTGGTGAAAATCTGTCCAGCCGTTCGGCCTGTAGCCGTGTGCAAAGTTATTCCCCATTCAGTCGATGGAGAAAAAATAAATGCGGGACCACCCCTATAACTTTGCCTCCCCCTGCACGAAACCTCACCCACCTTGCCGAAAAATTTCAGAGCCGGCTATATAGTTTTTTGCAAGGTTTGGTGACGATTCCTCCAGGGAGAGCGAAGTTAAAAAAACACCGAAAAAGTGCTCCTCCTATGAGTCTAGCGACGTAACCATAACTACACGGCTGCTACAGTGGGCTGTGTTATATATATATAATATAATAATCATAGTATTTTCCACATAAACATATTAGTTGACATCCACTTCTTTTATGTATTTAAGTTGGAACAAAATAGGGCATTTGCCCTCTTATTATCAGGTTGCTGTTGCTCAGCTCGTAGTCTTTTGGCTTAGGAGCACTTACCCCAAATTTGGGGGGCGGATGCCTAGTAGTGGCCATTTGAGCCATTGTTAGTCATTTTGATGATATATGAGCACACTTGTGCGCAGATGTTACACATTAAATAATTATGACATTTTTTAAAAATAAGCAGTTTCGAGCTTTTCCTCCGTGCAGTTTTCATTGCGGTAGCCTATAAATAGTCCCGAGTGTGTCTAGTAAGATATGCTTTTGCGATTATGCTTTCTTGTATATCTATTCTATAGACACTTGACCATTCCAATATGGAGGTCATTGTGTTGGAGAGACTTTAAATTTTACATTAGTAGCAGTCACATGACCGCAACACGCACGTGATGTGTAACGCACGGAGGCGCTCTGTAATTGATTTTTGGTTTTATACTCCATGATGTGTTAGCTGCATTTGGATTTTAGAAGGTCTGAGGAAGCCTGAGCATTCAGGCGGAACGCGTGACTTTTCATCCACCCGTGGGCTGAGTGCTTTGTGATACCTTGCGTCTGTTACAGGGATGCATTATTTATCCCTGTTTTTGTAATGAGCTGTATTATGCCTAAATAAAATGACATTTTAGAATAGCTAAAGTCTTGTGTGCTGGAATATTTTTTGCATATGCCTGCCGGAGCGGTTTTTTGAAGTGTTACAACCGTGCAGGGGCCTGTGCGTTTTCTTTACATATACGGATTTGGCTAAATTCATTTTCCTAGCACCAGCCACTGAATGAGGGAGAGCGCCATTTTTTAGCCAAATTGGTTCACCTATTTTTGGCTTACGGCTGCCACCTCCCTTGACTATTTGCACCAGTAAGGGGATTTTTGGAGAAGCCTTGTAGTTTGGCATCCTATATTAGTCAAGGTGTGGCCCCCGTCTCCGTCTCTATATGCGGGTTACAGTGTTTTCCTCAATATGGTAAACGCACGGAAGATTCGAAACTGGTGATTTTTTAACCAGGGGGAGACGTACCAAGCACCTCTTAGCCACGACCTAGTGGAGTGAGAGGAATAATATGCCAGTCGATCTGCCTGGCGGTATTTAGCCTGGTTGATTAGCTATCTCTTGCATACAGCACTTTTCATTAATTCAGCATGGGCTATAGCTTTGCTTAACCCGTTGCTATGACAGACCAGGTCGAAGCCAGGAGGAGAGCTGCGGCTAGCATCCTGTTCAACCAAGAGACGATAACTACAGAAACAGAGGTGGACAGCAGCCTTCCAGCCAGTCTTACTGTGCAGCAAAATTAGACAAGCTTGAGAGGATCAAGAAAAAGGAAATATCCAAATGGTGGGAGGCAATGACTTTACAAACATATCTCGATGTGCAAAGAATCCCTAGAGGACTGAGAATCCTCACGATCCCTATGTTTGAGGATATGAATCCTGAGTTAATTAAGGAATGGACTGATCACACCAACACTTGCTCCTTTAAAATGATAGAGAGCTTGGTGAAATATGTGAAAATAGATAGAATCAATCTTCTTAAAGACATTGGCCCTCATTAGGACCCTGGCGGAGAGGGTTTTACGCCGGCGTAGTGCATGGCGTACCTCTCCGCCAGACTACGAGTTCCCGTAGCGCCATGGATGATTTTTACGCCTGCTTTTTGCAGGCGGAAAAATCCATGGCGCTAAGGGACCTTGATGTTAATTACGCCACCGTAATTTACGGTGGCGTAATTAACGCCTTCCCCACTCCCATTATACCCTATGGGGCAAGAATGGAAATGGGAAGGGTAGAATGGGGATTGGGGACTTACCGCCCCGCCAAGGTCGGCATGGGGCGGTAAGTCCGCCAACCACCTTGGCGGAGTTGGCAGCTTAGCGCCATGGACCATGGTGCAAATTGCACCATGGTCCTCCGCCAAGGTCGTAATGAGGCCCATTGAAACAATGGAAGAACAACTTGTTTCTTCAGAAGATGGCGATGAATGTAAGCGGAGAATGTCGCGCCTGGAAGAAAATTTGGAAAGACATGAGGGTGAGATCAGAACTAGAAAACAGCACAAATTCAAACGAGATCGCATTGATTATGAACAAGGGAGGATTTATACTTTTGCCAAGAGATTTGATAACCCCATCAAAATCAGACTGCAACAAATGGAAACCAACAATGTGCCAGCGTCAGCTACATTATGTGAAGAACCAAGTAGCTCTGAATTGAGCTCATCAGAAAGAGAAGGAATAAGTTCAAAAAAATTAAACTTTTTAGAGGAGTTCAAATTAATGCATTTGGACAGCAAGTCAGAGAAAAGAGGACGTGGCCAATACAAAGGACCAGGAAGAGGGGCAGCAACAAGAGGCGGCAGAGGAAAACGAGGTGGGGGATTCAACACAGACAACCAATCGCCGATGGCAACGAGATCTGGAGTGAAACAGAAGGGGAAAACCAGAGGCAACAAGACCTCCAATTGAAAATCTTCAATATCTCTAAAAGAAGCTTAACATACCATGAAACTTCAATTCTTTCCCTGGGTCTCTCTTTTAGCCCCTCTCACATGTTTGACTACGCCTCTACTAGGGTTGATTTATATAAATTTACCAGAAAGTTGAAGCTGACCAAATATCATGCAACTAAAATTGAGGGAAATCAAGGTTCTAAAAATAACGAGGCAATGAAAGAGGTTTCCATACTATCAGAAAAAGATCTGGCCAGCCTCTTATGTCTAACCGACATGGAAGAATCTGGTGAAACTAATATGGAGGATGACATCAGGTTAGATAATTCTGTGTTGGAAGCTGCATTTGGGATCTCTACCGATCTGAACTGTCCGACCAAATTTCGACCTCAGTCCACTTTTTGTCCGAATATCACCTGTGGACCTATAGATATTTTTGAAGAGCTAGTGATGAAAGATCTTAAAAAGTTATCCAGTAATCTCTCCCCGAAACATCAGAACTTGAATTATTATGGACAGTGCCAACTACAAATTGGAAGCCAGGAGACAATTAAGTGATAATACGAACTATATACCAATAATTATGGAAATACTATTGGAAACTAAACGAGAATATCATGGCAAATTAAAAGAATGGAGTGATCTAGAGCTCATAGATTGAGATGAATATTTCTTTCTTAAAAATGCTCATCCAGTGACCCCTCTGATATACTTCAATCCCAAGATCCATAAAACACTATTGAACCCTCCAGGTCGCCCTATTGTTTATTCGATGGGGAGTCTATTAGAAAATACATCTAAATATTTGGACTTTTTCCTTCAGCCCTTTGTGTTGAGCTTGAGTTCCTATATACGGGACACAGCAGATTTGCTTGCAAAGGTAGAAAATATTAATTGGGAGCCCAGCTATCTTCTTGTTTCAATTGATGTAGTTTCCCTGTATACTTCGATTCAACATGCAGCAGGCATGAAGGCTTGCCAATCATTTCTGGAAAGTAGATCAATTAGTTATCGACAGCATAATCAGATGCTATTAAATATGCTACTTTTTTGTCTAGAACATAACTATTTCCTTTATGAAGATCAACTGTACCAACAAATAAGGGGAACGGCAATGGGGTCATGCAATGCCCCAACATACGCCAACCTTTATATGGGTTGGTGGAAGATACACAAGGCGTGGGCAGAGGAATTGGAACATTGGACCCAACATGTCATAGTCTGGTATCGTTTTATAGATGACCTGTTTATTATATGGAATGGGACAGAATTGGAACTTTCTGAATATGTTGATATACTTAATACTAACACGTTAAATTTAGAATTAACGGTAGTCATCAGCCAACAGAATCTTGTATTTCTGGATGTAGAATTCCAGGTAGTTAATGACAAGCTGATGTCTAAACTGTATAGAAAACCCACTAGTTCTAATTCCACTCTCCACGCCAAGAGTCATCACCCTAAAGTTTTAATTGACTCTATCCCCTATGGAGAATTTTTGCGAGCCAAAAGAGCCTTTAGTAATAACAACGACTATATGAGTGAAGCTAGAAACATTAGTCATAGATTTGTTAGACGTGGCTATGACAAGAATACCATCTCTAGGAGCCGTACGAAAGCAGCCTCACTCACGAGAGAATCCTTGTTGAATAGAAAAACTAAAGTCAAAGACAGAAAAATCCGGCTTATTACAGGGTTCAACCATCATGCTAAAGAAATCAAATTGATTATGAATAAACACTGGAAGGTGTTGCTCACTGATCCTCATCTTAGGTCAGTGCTGGATGACTTTCCACAGGTTACTTATCGAAAGGCTCCCACTCTCAAAATTATGTTATCTCCCAGTATGGTCAAGACTAGGCCAGCAGTAAATATACGGATGATTCAAAGGAATAGTTTTGGTTTTTTCAAATGTGCCCATTGTAAATTGTGCAAGCATGTATCGATGGTTGCTTTTAGGAGTGCAAATGGCCAATGTTGGAAATACAAACATAGAATTTCTTGTATCACCAAATATGTTGTATATGCCATCACCTGTGCCTGTGGTCTCCACTATATAGGCTCAACAATTGGTCCCCTTAAGATGCGGATCCTTCAACATTATAGAGCCATAAAAAATGGTGATCTAACATACCCTCTGACGAGTCATTTTCAGGATAAGCATAATGGTGATGTCCAATTCCTATCTTTTACGGGGTTGGCCCATGTACCACCTAACAAAAGACTGGGTAACCGTGAACTGAAATTAAGACAGTAGGAAGCTACACTCACATGTAAATTTGACACCTTGAAACCTAAAGGCCTGAATATAAACGCTGAATTGTATGTGTTTTTGCAATCGTGAGCCGGCTAGGAATGAGATGATATATTTTTTTTTTTTTAACTTGTTTATTTTTGGGTTGACGCACAGGAGAACAAATTAGCATATCAGATCAACACTTTATCACAGCATTAATATACAATTGTTTATCCCCAAACACCCACACCCACTTTTTAGTCCCGGCTGTCTTCTGTGCAATGTCTCTTTGCCCCTTAAATCCAATTCCTGACTCATTCGCTCCTGTCTCCTCCTACCTCGATTCGCCTTCCTCCCTCCTCTCCAGGCTTACGTCATCAAATCCTGGATCTGGCTATCCTCCGGGGCCTGCTCCTCCATCGACTGAGTCTGTTCCCTGTCCACCGCCCGCTGGGCGTGTTGCACTAGGCGCGGTTTGTATGTCAGCGCCGGGAAGCGTAGGTCATAGTCTATCACCGGCAACCAAATGTTTGTGAAACGATGGAGGCGGCCTCTGTTTGCTGCCATAATTTTCTCAGCAATGAAGATGTCCCAGATCTTCAACCACCACAACACCGTTAAGGGACCTTCCGGAGCCTTCCATGTCCGGGCTATTGTGATTTTAGCGGCCAGGAGTAATTGTGTGATGAGGGCCGCGAGTGCGCCCGATTTTGGGTAGGTGTCTGGAATCAGGGTCCCCAGCAGAAGTGGCTCTGGTTCCAGTTGCAGCGAGATCTGGGTTATGTCTGTGATGATAGCTATACATTGGGCCCAGAAGACCTTCACCACCGGGCATGACCACCACATGTGTAGATAGGAGCCTGGCGAGCCACACCGACGCCAGCACTGTGAGTCCAGCGACTGATTGAAGTGGTGTAGTTGGAGCGGTGGGAAATACCGTCTCATGAGCAGTTTATGTGCGCATTCTCGGTTGGTGATGCAGAAAGAAGATGAGTGCGTGCGGGACCAGATATCGGTCCAGTCTTGATCCTGGATTGGATGCCCTAGGTCCTTTTCCCACTGCGCCATATATGTCGCTCTATTTGACAGTAGGTTCACTTGGAATAATCGATGCAGCGTCGAAATCCGCCCTCGGGCTGGAGGGTCTGCCACCGATAATTCCAAGGCATCCAGGGTCCGGGTGGCCACCTCTCGCGTCTGGGGGGTGAGCACCAGTGTCTGATTTGGCAGTATGAAAACATGTCTGACTCTGCGAGATTAAATGTACTTTTGCATTGGGCGAATGTCAGCGGCTGGGTTCCTTCAAAGAGTTGGCTTAGGGAGCTGAGGCCTCCGGCGATCCAGTTTTCAAAGTTCGAGGGGGGAGATCCCGGTGAGAACCCCGGATTGTGGAAGACCGGGGCTGAGCGGCCCAGGGCTCTTGGGATACCTCTGGATTTGCGGGCCCAATCCCATGCCTTCAACGTTTGCTTGGTTGAGGACAGAATAGCTGGCCACGCCCGGCGCAGCGAGGTTGGCAGGTGTAAAAGAAAGCGCAGTGGGAGGGGTAATCGGGATTGCTCTTTGTCCATCCATTTGGGGCGCCCTGACGCTATAGTCCAAGCCCGGGTGTGAGCTATCTGCGCCGCGATTTGGTATTTTTGGAGGTCAGGGACCCCTAGGCCTCCCTGGTCCGGGGCACATAGCATGGTCATCCGTGGAATGCGGCCCTTCTTCCCCCTCCATATGAATCCAAATATCTTCCTCTGAAGTCTCTGTAGTTGGGGGCGAGGGACTATGATGGGAAGAGCTGAGCAGGCGTATAGGAATCGTGGCAACAGATTCATCTTACAGGCCGTGATACAACCTATTAGGGATATTTCCTGCTTGAGCCAGGCGTCTAGGTCTTTTTCCAGAGTTTTCATCAGGGGCGGGAAGTTTATCCGATAGATGTCTCCAGGGTTAGCGGGGATCTGCACCCCGAGGTAGGGGATGGATGTGTCACTTAGTGGGATCGGGCACTGGGCGCTGAAGGATGCCTTGTCTCCCTGATCTAAGCCTATCCCCAACGCTGTTGATTTCACCAAATTAATGGCAAATCCAGACACCTTCCCGAATCTGTGGATTTCCGCTAGGGCGGCTCTTAAGGATTGAGTGGGGTCTGTAATGGTTAGCATCACGTCATCAGCGTAAAGCGCGATCTTGTGCTGGGTGGGGCCCACTTGAAGGCCTTTGATTCTGGAGTTGAAGCGGATCCACTGGGCCAACGATTCCATAACCATAGCAAACAGTAGGGGGGAGAGGGGGCAGCCCTGTCTGGTGCCGCATGTTAGGGAGATCGGGTTCGTTAGCAGGCCGTTCACTCGGAGAAGGGTGGTCGGGCTTTGATAGTTCGCTAAGATTAGCTTTAAGAAGGTGGGCCCAAGGCCGAACGATTCCAGGGTGAGACGGAGGAACGACCAGTCCACTTTGTCGAAAGCCTTGGTCGCGTCCAAGGCTAGCAGGGCGAGTTTCTTCGAGCCTTGCCTGGCTATCTCGATCAGGTTGAGGACTCTGCGAGTATTATCTGTGGTGGCTCTGTTTAGAATAAATCCCATCTGGTCTGGGTCTATGATGTCCGGAAGAAGCTTCGCTAATCGGTTTGCCAAGACCTTCGAATAAATATTCGCATCCAGGTTTAATAAGGAGATGGGTCGGTAAGCTGCTATATCGCTGGGGTCTTTTCCTGGTTTCAGCGCTAATACTGTTATCGACTCTTTCATTGATGGGGTTGTTGATCCAGAAGTGGCGAAGGAGTTGAAGAGGGTTGTCATTGGGGTTAGTAGCTGGGGCCGGAAGAGTTTGAAGAATCGGGACGAAAAACCATCCGGGCCCGGGGCTCTAGTTCTTAAGCTTTTAACAGCCTCGTCGATCTCCTCGCTGCTAATCGGGGCCTCCAACTCTTCTCTACTCGTAGTTGAGAGCTTGGGCAAGACGGCTTCCCGCAGGTAGGACTGCTGCTCTTTGTGGGGTTTTTGGGTAGCTGATATGGTTTCGGTTACGTGAGCCTCTGCAATTCTCAGCTTATTCCGGTCTGCGAATTGGACTGCACCCTGGGGGTCTCGGAGGCCTATTATAGTGTTCCTTCTCTTGATTCTTGCCAGTTTTTCCACCAGGAATTTATTTGCTTTGTTTCCTCTAGCTTAGTAGCTTTGCTTCATTTTGGTTAGCAGCTGGGCTGTGTCCTCTGCGTAATGGGCCTCTAGTTTCTTCCGGGCCGTCTGCAAGGCTCGGTAGGTTCTCGGGGACCAGTTTCTAGCCTTACACGCCGTCTCTGCCTCCAGGACCTTGTCTTCTAGGATGCGACGGACCAGTTGCTTTTGTTTATGGTAGGCCGCTCCCCAGGAGATCAGTACTCCTCTCACCACGGCCTCCATTGCGTCCCATGTATTCGCTGGGGTGTATCTTCGTTTTTTATTGTCTTCGAAGAACTGTTTGATTGTTTCAGCTACTACGTCTCTGGTGGCCATGTCATTTAGGATCGGGTCATACAGAGACCATCTGCGTCTTGGGGACGGGTCCGGATTCTAAGCTCTTAGCGTTAGCATTATGGGTGCATGATCTGAATGGATTCTGGGGCCTATGAGGACATCGTCTGTGTATGACAGGATCTGCGGAGATGCCAGCAGGAGGTCGATGCGTGAGTACGTTCTATGCACATAAGAGTAGCATGAGTAGTCGCGCTCCTCTGGGTGGAGGATCCTCCAGGTATCCACCACTTCGAAGGTTCGGAACAGTTTAAGCAGAGCAATCGCCAAGCCGAAATCTCCACGGGCTGGGGGGTGTGATCTGTCTACGAATGGGTAGGGGATTCCGTTGAAATCTCCCCCGATGATGGTCTCACCCTCAACAAACGGTAGGAGGGTGCTTTCCAGGGCCGAGTAGAATGCTTCCTACTCTTGATTCAGAGCATATACTGAGATCAACGTATATAGTTGGCCGAGAATTCGGCATTTCACCGCCATGAAGCGGCCATCGGGGCCCCGCTTAGAGTCCAGGATTTGCGGCTTCAAATATTTTGTGAAAAAGATGGCTGTGCCACCCTTCTTTGTTCCATTCGATGCCAGGAACTGCAGTGGGAATTGCAGATCTCTGAGCCTCGTGAAGTCCGCTGGGATCAGGTGTGTCTCTTGTAGGAAGACAATGGAGGCCTTGTCATTCTGGATGCGTTTTAGGATCGCTTTCCGCTTCTGTGGGGCATTGAGGTCTCTAACGTTCAGCGTTAGAAACCTTAGTTTCTGGATCGGCCGTGGAGCCTCCTGGGTGCCCTCTGGGGTGGGATACTGTTCCTCGTGGGGGTTTGGGGGTATTCAGTCTTCATTTCGTGACTCAGAGTTAGCTAAGTCTTCCTGCGGCCGGGTTTTCTGTATCCTCCAACGGGAGGGTAGATTTTTATCTGAGTAGGCCAACCAACGGGTGGGCGAACTTAAACGAGAGGGAGAACTCCCGACTATGTGGGGGGCCGGGATTTTCTGGGCGGCCACCACCACGGCCAACGGGGCCCAAACAGTTTTCCTCGCCAACGGGGCGGGGGTTGAACCATTGAGATCGGCTCGGCTCCAAGGGTGGATAGGTGACATACTCCTTGGAGTGGGGACTGGGCCGTTCGGGGCCCGCGGCATTGCGATGCTTTGTTTTGGCTCCAGGGTCGATCTTAGCACAATGGGGGCAGACATCTGGATCATTTCATCTTTCGGCGCCTCTGTGCTTTAGACCAGGGTTGTTGCTGCTGTCTTTGGGGTGATTGATCTGGTTCCTCTGGCGTGAGGTGTGGACTGGGGGTGGGTGAGGTCCCTGGAGAGCTCGGTGTAAAATAGATTTTGCGTCCTCCAGATGGCTGATTTTACACAGGGTTCCCTTGTACGAGAATTGTAAAGTAGCGGGGAAGAGCCATCGGTAGCGGATCTGCTGGCTCTGGAGGAATAGGGTCAAGGGCTTGAGAGCTCTCCTTTTCTGTATGGTGATCAGGGAGAGATCTTGGTATATCTGCAGGGGGGTGCTCATGAATGACAGTTCATCTTTGGTGCGGTTTATCGCCGAGATGGCCTCTTTGGTAGCATAGAAGTGGACTCTAGTGATCACATCCGGAGGGCCGTCCGAATCTGCTCCTCGTCTCGGGCGCAATCTGTGAGTTCGGTCCAGGACGAGTTGGGTTTTGTCCATAAGCGGGATGAGAGCCTGGAAGAAGATGCCTACATATTCCGGGAGCTCTTTATCTTGAATTGTTGCTGGGACCCCACGGATGCGCAGATTATTTCGTCGAGCCCTGTTTTCTAAGTCCTCTTGCTTGAATGCGAGGATCTCGTTACTGTACTGGAGCGCTTGGATCTCGCGTCGCATTTCTATTATTGTTGCATCGTGGTTCTGGGTCAAGTCTTCGACCTCTCCTATCCTCTGCTCCGCTTCCGTGAGTCGTTGGTCCGTCTGTTCTAGTCGTGTGGTGAGTTCGGTCATGCAGGACCGGAACTCAGCTTTAATGTCCCGCATGAAGGCCATCAAGTCATCTCTGGTGGTGAGGTTACCTTGCTCTTCTGGGGGCTTTTGCGGGGTGAGTTTAGGCGGGGGGTCCGGTTTCCTTGTCTTGTCTGTTGCTAGGAGCATGATGGAAATGTCCGCGGTTTTGGCCGGTTTGGTGAGTCTCGATATTTTGCTAGGGCTGAGGCTCCGGGGATCCTCCTCTGGCTGGGTCGCCGGGGGTGGTCGAGACACGGTGAGCTCCTTGTCTGGGGGCACCTGGGGGGCGCTTGGGGGGGATGGTTAGTCTCGGCCGAATCTGCTATCGACAGGGTCTCCTGGGAGGGTGAGGGATGAGGCCTCCCCCAGCGATGTCTTTCGGGGGAGAGGATGATTTGCCAGCCGTATTTATTTTAAGAGTTGTAGTGTTTATATCCTGGTATTGCCACTCTTAGATGTTGTGGGAGAGTTGGTTCAGCTTGAGGCAGTTGCCCTCCTTACCAGGGGGCTGCAGCTATCAAGGATGATAGGTGTGTCGGGTGGAGTGGGCAGAGGCGCCTCAGGAGATTATGGCGGCAGGAGAAGTGGGGATGCCTTCAGAAGGAGGTCGAGGAGTGATGTTGTGAAGCCGGGGGGGTAGGAGCGATACGTGGCCCGCTCCGGGCAACCAGGATCTCGGATGGTAGAGGCCACTTTCGTCATCTGGCGAGGTATCATGTGGGCAGGGGTGCCCCAGGAAGCTGGAGGGAGGCACCGGATCCGCTGCCGGGGGAGACTATACAATTCAGCCAGCAGAGATAGAACGTAGCTTGTATCCTTCAATGGAGAGGGGGGGCGGGCACCCACCCGGCCAGGCCCACAACACCACCTCCGGGGAGCTGGGCCGCAGGGCCGGGGACAGACGTGAAGTCCCGGGCAGCAGATGGAGGCCTCAGGCTGCAGGCGGGGTCACCTCGGAGGAAGACGCCGCCGTCCCGCCAACCCCCGGCGCCGATAGTTGCAGGTGAAGGAAGTGGGGGTGGGGGGAGCAGATGAAGAGCCCTCGCCCCCGCACCCGGTCCGGAAGCAGGAGGGCTCCGGGGGCTCGGTCGTCTCTCCGGGAGCCGGGCCGCCACGCGGGCGAGGGTTGGGGAGCTCCGGAGGCTCTCCTCCAGGAGGGCCTCACTCTGAAGTGTGTTCGTCGGGACCGGCAGGCAGGAGAGTCGGCAGGCTTGGGGCGGCTCCGATGGGGCTCAAGCTGCTGGCGGGGCCCTCCGGAGGAAGGAGCGAGACGACGCCGACTCTAGTCATCGCTCCAGCGGACACCGGCGAGGAGTAGGGGGGAGGGGCAGGTGGAGAGATCCCGGAACCGTGTCCAGGTTCCAGGCAGGAGGGCCTTGGGGTCCGGAGCGGCCGCCTCCTCAGCAGCCTCCAACAGCAAGACCCGGGGCCGCAGCTGAGCGGAGGGAGGGAGCAGTAAGTACTATAGGCGTCTAGCCACTGGGCGCCGGAGGAGATGAGGGGCCTGGGTCACGGCCGCCATCTTGGCTCGCTGTAGTGAGGCATCCGCGCCAAGTTCCCCAGCCGCGTTCTCGAAGTTCCTGCAGCGTTTATCTTCAAAATTGGAGCGGTGGATGCGGGAGTGGTTCTGCCAGCCTCTTCCGCCAGAGGAACAGCAGCGGTGTTGCTGGAGCCGGCTAAATCTTAGTTGAGGCCGCGGGTCCCTACGGAGGCCATCAACGGAGCAGCCTCATCAGTGGCGCTCCAGGCCACGCCCCTCCGATGATATTTTATACCTTTATACATTCTTATATTTTAGAGTCCTGTTACACTTTTTGCAGAAGTATTGTGATATTAACATAGGATTTGCTGTCTTCACATTGTGAAGAGTAATGGTTACATATTTTTGCACTGCACTTTATCTAACTGTTGTTAAATAGAGGAATTGTCATCTACGTGCAGGAATGGATATAAATGGGAACATCTACATTTTCCACTTTATGATAATTCATCTAAATTGAGCTGCTATTGATTTGCACTGAGGTACTGACATAGGAAATGCTGTTTGTTATTTGCACATTCTAAGAAGTGATTACATGTCTTATTAACTCGTAGCTGGTCTCCTTTTATACTCTGTTTATACATGGATTTCAGTAGAGGCACTTGCCTGGAATACTATGATTATTTTCCACATACACATATTAGTGGACATCCACTTCTTTTATGTATTTAAGTTGGAACAAAATAGGGCATTTGCCCTCTTATTATCAGGTTGCTGTTGCTCAGCTCGTAGTCTTTTGGCTTAGGAGCACTTACCCCAAATGGGGGGGCGGATGCTTAGTAGTGGCCATTTGAGCCATTGTTAGTCATTTTGATGATATATGAGCACACTTGTGCGCAGATGTTACACATTAAATAATTATGAAATTTTTAAAAAATAAGCAGTTTTGAGCTTTTCCTCCATGCAGTTTTCATTGCGGTAGCCTATAAATAGTCCTACAGTGTCTAGTAAGATATGCTTTTGCGATTATGCTTTCTTGTATATCTATTCTATAGACACTTGACCATTCCAATATGGAGGTCATTGTGTTGGAGAGACTTTAACTTTTACATTAGTAGCAGTCACATGACCGCAACACGCACGTGATGTGTAACGCACGTAGGCGCTCTGTAATTGCTTTTTGGTTTTATTCTCCATGATGTGTTAGCCGCATTTGGATTTTAGAAGGTCTGAGGAAGCCTGAGCATTCAGGCGGAACGCGTGACTTTTCATCCATTCGTGGGGTGAGTGCTTTGTGATACCTTGCGTCTGTCACAGGGATGCATTATTTATCCCTGTTTTTGTAATGAGCTGTATTATGCCTAAATAAAATGACATTTTAGAATAGCTAAAGTCTTGTGTGCTGGAATATTTTTTGCATATGCCTGCCTGAGCGGTTTTTTGAAGTGTTACAACCGTGCAGGGGCCTGTGCGTTTTCTTTATATATATATATATATATATATCATATATATCTGTTATATATATCACTAACAAAAAACATTTTTAAAGGGACATTATGGTTAAGTTGCACTACTAAAAAACCTATAAAATTCAATGGAAAAACATTGCTACAAGGACGCTATAGTTACAGGTAAAACCTAAAAAATGAATGGGAGATCAACAGTATATCTGGGGGCCTCTCACTGCTAGAAATCGTTCAGAAGCTGAAGTAGAAACTGACATTGAAACTGATGCTTAACTTTGAACCGTCTGGAAGAAGAAGAACTGCTGCTGCTGTTCATCGCTAATCTGAAAGCTGCTGTGCCTTCAAGGAACTGATCCAAGAGAGGACCTGGCTAGGTGACCTCTCCCGAGCTAGCTGATCTTTGCCAAAGCTCCCTGGTAGACAGACCTAAGAAAGGCTGCCGACCAGAGACGTGTACCGCAGCGGAATCATGAAGAGAAGCACCCAGACATTGAAGTCCATCACCGTCGATGACCGCTGTTGCAAACCGCAGCCACTGTGCTCCCTTTGCCTAGGAACATTTTGATCAAAGGACTCCCTTGTTCACCATCGTCGACCTCTTTCATCCTGCCAGAGAAAGTCAAGACTGTCGACGACCGAGGAGAATCCGCCGGTGGGTTTCCCACCACCCGAAGACCACAGAGACTCCTGCCTTAAAGGGAGCCGCTCAAGAAGGATCCGTCAACGAACCGACATGGAACTCTGCTATTCCAGGTACATTGGGGTTGTAGAACTATTTAGAAGGAAATAAGACTCTTGTGAACAATATATGGACTGGGCTTGTACAATATATCTTTATTTACAGGTTTCCCAGGTGGGTGGATCCTCATACAGAACTGTGCCTAGTGATAGGGGCTCAGTATTCTGCCTATTGTTCTAACCAACTGCTTTTCTCCCATGTCTATTGTTGGTTAACTTTATTACTTGATTTGTGTGACATTTAAACTAAGTACAGTTGACGCAATTTAATGAAATCTGATAGTAATTGTGGTACCATGTAGAACTGTGTATATATTTGCCATTATAGATTAACTGAGCACAAAGTGAGTTATTGTGATTGTGTATATAACATTGAACCTTAATTATATAAAGACGGTGTTTTTGTTAATACAGTGTGTGGACATTCCTTTGTAGGTGCTTGGAGACTGCACTGTACTTAAGAACCAGCCTGCATCACCTCCTTAGAGCTAGGCCTTGATTGCTCGCCCACATTTTACCAAATAGAGAATCTTGGCTGGGGTCCTCTGTGCCTCTCCTCTACCATATAGAGAGCAGGAGTACAGACAGCCCCCTCCAGTCTTTACAAGGAGGAGGGCCAAGGGAGGCTGGCCAGAGAGTAGGGGAAAGGGTGGAGATGGTGTACCAATGAGGACGATCTCAGTCTTCTCTGCATTTAGACAAAGATCATTGGCGGCACACCAATTTTGAATGGCAATTAGACAATCAGAGATGAGGGAAGGAGAGGAGGCTTGAAAATGGGTGTCATCAGCATCGCACTGGAAGTTTGAGCAGAAAATGGAAATGCAGCAGGCGAGAGTTGCCAGGTATAGGTTGAAAAGCGAGGGCGAGAGATTAGACCCCTGGGGAACACCACAGGTGGAGAGGGAGATAGAAGATAGGAAGGACCCAAGTTGTACCTGAGGAAGTCGATCAGAAAGGAAAGAGGTCAGCCAGAGCCTGATCAGTGATACCCAGTTGTTACAGAGACGATTGATCAGGGTAGTATGATTGACCGTGTTGAAAGCAGAGGAGACATCAAGTAGGATGAGGACATAGGGAATGTTAGAGTCAAGGTTGGAGAGCAGGTCTTCACAGATGTTCAGGAGAGCCTTTTCCATGCTTCTGGCAGCTCTGAAGCCAGATTGGTGATCATGGAGAGAGCCAACAGAGTCGGAATGAAGGTTAAGCTGAGAGATGGCCAGCTTTCCAGGAGTTTACCCAAAAAAGGCAGTAATGAAAATTGGGCGATAGTTGTCCGGACAGGAGGGATCAGCTGTGGATTTCTTGAGGAGAGGATGCACGTACAAGGGAGTGCTTAAGAGGGGAGAGGAAAGATCCAGAGACAAAGGAGAGGTTGCAGAAAACCGGCAAGGGCTGGAGCAAGGTTATCGATGTGGTCCTTAATGGTTTTAGAGGAACAGGGATGGACCTGTTTTGATGAGGCTTTCATAGATTGGACTTGTCTAGCTACCTCATTAGGAGAGAGAAGAGGAAAGGCGGAGAAAGAGGGAGCGGGTAGCTGAGGGAGGGTCAGCAAGCCGAGAAGGAGAGTGGCAAGGGGGACTGGAGGAGAGGGTGGACAAGATGTCCTGGGTTTTAGAAATAAAGTGAGAGGCAAGGGTATTGCAAAGAGCCTGGGAGGCGAGACAAGGGGTGGAGACTGCAGCAGGGTTGGCCAGTTCCTTGCAGATTTTAAAGAGTTCGGCTGAGTTGTTAGATGCCGCAGAGACGCGGGCTTGGATGTGGACTCTCTTCTTGGTGCGGACAGCGAGTCGGTATTGCCTTTGGAGCAGGCAGCAGGCCTGTTTTGTGAGAGGATGAGCAAGAATCCCTCCATTTCCTCACCGCCACCCTACACTTATGTTTAAGTGTAGCTAGGTCAGAGTCAAAGCAAGAATTGCACTTGGCTTTGGACTTGAAACATATCCTCATGATGGGGGCAAGAGCATCAAGAGTAGCTAAAATATAGGAGTAGAGCAGGGACAGGGCTGTGTCAGGGTGTGTGTCAGCCTGGGGTGCAGGAGGGGGGAGAAGGTTGCAGCGAAAGGCTCGACTGACACATGCTTCATGGGCTCGATGTCCGAGAAGGTGGGTGGCAATCTAGGAGTAGGATTGACTTGGGGGGAGGAGATGGAAAGATGAGAGGAGAGAAGGCAGTGATCACTCCATGGGGAGAGGAGTGGTGAGGGGGGTAGAGAGGGGGAGGCCTGAGCAGATCAAGACATCAAGTGTGTGACCAGCAGAGTGAGTCGGGCCGGAGGGAAGGATAGAAAGGGAGAGTGAATCGCAGAGGTTGCGAAAGAGTGCAGAAGAGGAACAGGGAGAATCAAGATGGATGTTGAGGTCACCAAGGACTAGGAGTTCAGTGGTTGAGGCCAGGAGGGAGGAGGAGAGGTCTGCCCACTCAGAGAGAAAAGAGGCGATTTGACCAGGGCACCGGTAGAGAGCAGCAAAAGTAAATGAGTGGCTAGGAGAGAGAGAGAGAGCCTGCAGACTAGGCATTTGAAAGAGGAGTAAGCCTGAGTGGGGATGATAGAGGCAGGAATCCACTCAGGGAAGATCAGGGCTGCACCCCCTCCAGGCCAGTAGAATCTGGCGGCTGAGAGGATCTTGTAGCCATCAGGAAGGAGAGTGTCAAAACTCGTGACAGAGCTGGCCATGAACCACGTCTCGGTAAGACCGAGGACATCAAGGTCAAGTTCTTCTAGGAGGTGGCAGATCTCAGAGGAGTGTTTAACAGCCGAACAAGAGTTGAGAGGGACAAGATGGAGAAGGTTGCCAACCTTAAAGACCTTCCGGGGAGGGGTACAATCCAGAGGTACGCCCTGCAGAGGTGTGGAAGGAGCTTGGGTGAGGCAGAGGAGGAAGTAGAGGAGGGCAAGGTAGCCAGCGGAAGAGGGTAGAAGACAGCTGGAGATGAGAGGAAGTTGATGAGGCGAGGGAACAGCCTATCAAAGAGGAGGAGATTTGCCTGAGGGCCTTGCACCATGACAGTGCCATTTAGATAGACATTAATTATGTCTCTGGAGGAGTCAAAGGAATCCATGAGGACTTCCCAGTGGGTGCCACCATTAATGGTATAGGAGGACACAGGACAGAGCACATAGATCATATGAGGGGTCCAGAGATCTGGTGCAGGAACGAAAAAGATTATGTCAGTGAGGGTTTGTCTGGCAGAGGCGCTGGAATAGGTATCAGCGATGGGGAGACCTGGGTTGGAAGCCAAGATATCCTTTTTAAATTTCTTCTTACCATACTTAGTGAGAAGGGAAGGATAGTTGAAAGAGAAGCAGTTGGAGTAGATAGAAGAAACAGATAACACCATGGGCAGGTAGGGAAGAGGAGGCAGTAGGAGAAATATACAGTGGTATAGAGCAGTCACTGGGCTAGCAGGTTACAGTTGAGGGCTTAAGTGAAGTGAAAAACAAATGGAATTTTGACTTTAAAAAACACACCCAAATTTGACTTTAAAAAACAAACCCAAATTTGATTTACAGAAACAAACCCAAATTTGATTTATAGAAACACACCCAATTGTGACTTTCAAAGGCAAATGCTAAGGCACCATAGGTAAAAGAAATGAGGTAGGATCAGAGGTGAGTGCTGAGACGAGAGCATTAGAGAGCATACAGGGAGACCAATTTGAACAGGCAGAGGGGAGAGTGGAGGTCCGTGAAGGGAAGAAGAAAGGGTAGGCAGAAGGAGGCAACTAACACATGGGGAGGGAAGTAGGAGAGAATTGGTAGTCCCGTTTATATCTGAGTAGGCTAGCATTCACAGGGAGGGTCGGGTTGCAGTAGAAGCTTCTTGTAGCGTCCTGGAAGCAGACAGGGAGCAGACAAGGGCCTTAGAAGTGGGCCTTCGAACAACAGGCCGGCTCCCGCCTCCCGGCCCCACCGATTGGTGGATGAAAGCAGAGGCAGCCAATGGTCAGGGGGCTAGGGCAGGCTGCTGTAACATCATGGGCCATCTTGGAGTGGGATCAGACCACTGTAATGGTGGGCGAAAGCTTGCAGCTTAAGCACATCAAGAGCACCCACAGCTGTATGTTATGCAGCAAAACACATGTTTCAGCCACGTGTTTTCGGAGACAAATTGCTGCATTTTACAGCCGCGCGAGAAACAAATGTTAAAAAGTAGGCTTCTTTTTTTTGTTGCTGCAATAATAAATGTGCTGCTCAAGTGGGCTGAAAGTGGGGGCCTGTGAGCGAGGAATGGGCGCCACAGGACTTACCTAGAACAGGAGAAGTGCCCGCAGGAACGAGGCCATGTAGATGGGGTTTCACAGCTGATCCGAAGTCAAGGTGCGCGGGACCGTGGCATCAGCAGCCCAGAAAAACAGTTCAATGTATGCTTTTAATGTTGCGCGCGGAGAGCGCATGCTCCGAAGGCTGTACGACAACAGCTGATCATTGTAATGGCTAAATATGGAGAGCACAGCATCAGCCTTAATGCAAAACAGTTGATCCAGTAAAGTAGAAATGAACGCGCAGAGCGTGTGTTAGGCAAGATTCCCTCACTGCAGGACAGCTGATCCAGTGAAGTAGAAATGAACACAGAGAGCGCGTGTTAGGCAAGATGCCCGCACTGCAGAACAGCTTATCCAGTGTTGTAGAGATGAATGCAGAGAGTGCGTGTTAGCCAAGATGCAGGGGGAAAGTGACCCACACAAAAAATGGAAATCTGTATCACTGGGAGACCAGCAGGTCAGTAGCCAATGAATATCTGGTCCACAAAGTTAGGCCCCTGCTCAAAGGTTTCTCTGGTGTTTATGAACCTGCCAGTGCTGATGGGCACTGACCTGACAAGGTAACTTTGGGTCAGCACTGCTGCTGAGAAGGGAATTTTCTGTACCTCAACTTCCCTAATAAATCCCATGTCAGGATAGCCTTGGGGAATCCTCATCAAGACTACTCAGATTCAACTTATCTCGGCCCTCCCTGGCTATCTCTTCATTCACCTTCAGAAGGTCCCGATTTCCGCAACAAAGCTTCTTCTGAAGCTGTGACGCTGCAATCACCGTCCACCTGCCATTCAATCACTCCGACGGTTTCTCGTGGGGAGTCAAGTTCGAGATGCTCTGCATGGTAGCTCGCACGTGGTCTAGGATCAGCCTCTACTATCCGCTGGTAGAGTTTAAAAAACATCTTCCTACAGGATATTTACAATCAGGCTCGCTGTGTCTCCTCCATATACCGAATGAGGACCATAGTTTTTCGGTGAACACCGTTTTTCTTTGGCATGCCCTTCCAGAGTCTTTGAAATGTATGGGGCAGATCACTTCCGGACAGTGTTGAGGAAATACTTTCAAGGCCCAAATGTATCCCACTTAGGCATTGGTTGTTCCCAGGGGCGCCGAGTACGCGGGTGCTCTGGGTCTCGGCACCCCCCGGGAAAGGCCATGTGAGTAAAAGTCCCTATACTTTAAATGGGACTTTTTTTTCTTTGGGCGCCGGCACCCCCTGGGAAAACCAGAAGTTGGTGCCCCTGGTTGTTCCTGCTCTCCGCTTGTAGCTATTGCTAGGAACCTGACATCCGTGTTGTCAGTGCGCTCTTCAAGACCGCGCTAACATAACTGTTTATGTGTGTGTGAGATATCAAACAAATGTCATCACAAAATGTAATGGGGGAGTAGATTTCTCATAAATCCATTTAGCCCCACTTACGTCCACGTGCTCCTAGCCGATCACGTGCTCTAGTCGATTACGTGCTCTGAGGCAATCGTGGGTTTCCATGTTTGCGATGAGGGAAATTAACATTCTAATGTCATGTGAGGATAGAGCTCTGCTTTGTAAAAAAAAAAAAAAAAAGCAGAAGATCAGGTTATTTCAGCATTTTCGTTACTCACTGCACATTGTGTTTGTGTTTTCGGCTGCTTTGATGAGACGATGAACTGCGCTCAAATGGACCAACGCCAAAAACATGGATGGTGTTATTTTGAGGAGGTTGGCACGATCACAAACGTGTCATGCGCCGTCTACGAGTTCTTTTGAGGGAATGTTAAAAAGAAAAATCTCAAACTCACAAGTTGCGGGTTCCTGTCGCGTTTTGTAAGATTTACAGCAATTTCCATGTCCTGAGGGCACGAACGTGTGGAAATTCAAAACATCCCTTTCTCGGCGCATAACAGTGTTTCTTTGTTACCATCGGCAGTCATAACAGTGCAACGCTTCATAAATCACTCACGTCCGACACAAAAGCATAAGTGTGCCCGTAATCGAAGGCCACGGGGAAAAGGAGGCCATTATGCAGTGTCAATGCATGGCAAACAATTATGCCGCAGAAGCAAAACATAACATCTCGTGCCCGGATCCTGCTCCCATAAAAGCTCTCCAGGCTCTCAGCGTCAAGTGGGGGAGCCACACATTTCCGGCAGAATTGAGTCATTATTATTTATTTTTTTAAGTTGAGCATTTGTCTTGGAAAGTCTACTGCGGATGTTCACGATTGATAAGAATGGTGTGTTTATTGGAAAGAGCAACAAGTCATCCGCAACAGGAGACTGTAGGCCGGGTCTGTGCCATGCAAGCAAATCGAAACCTTCACCGGCAGCAGTCATGGCGAAAAGTAAGTTGGCACCAATTCTGCATGCTGGGTCGGTGAGATAACTCAGTGCGGTGAGTGCTTGCTGCTGAGAACTGTGTGTGATCTGCAGGTCGCAAGTTCAAACCCCAGCTGGGCCAACTCAGCCTTTCATCCTTCCAAGGTCACTAAATGAGTACCAACTTCGGTTGGGTGATATTGTATGTAAATATGTTCCATGCGAAGACCTTTTGCGGAAGTGCTGTATAAGTAAACATAAAGTAGACCATTATCAGTTTGCTTCAGTGGTGGCGTAGCGCTGACAGGTGTGATAGCAGCATGCTGCGACATGTGTGAAGGCCGCGCGCCACAGTTGCGGCTGCTGCATGTGCTGCCAAACCTTTTCTGCATATTTGGTAAGGCACACAGTGCAATGCATTAGACGAAACTGGGAAGAGCTTCTGGGGTACGCAGGTGCGAGTTGACCTTGCGGGGGAATTGGAGCAATATTTAAAATAATAGTATTGGACATTCCAATAGGTCTGGCATTTTTCCATTGAAATGTTTTTGTTTAGCACCCCGCTTTGCACTTATAATTGCTTAGGCTAACCGTTGAAACGCACAGTGGTTACATGCAAGTATCCCATGTCATCGCACTTATCAGATTACTTGAATAGCTTCTTTAGACAGGTACTAGGCATGTCTATTTAAGTTATGTGCCTTTTGCACTCTCTAGCCTGCTCCCTCCATGGTAGCATTCCACACTCACCAAAGGCACTCTCGGACAACCAGCCTATCGCCTTGAGAGACTTAGGGGTAGCCGGGCCAGACATCGAAGATAAACTCCATCCGAGTTTAAGGTATGTATAAACACACCACTTCTGTGGATTTCGCCCGCAGACACGCACTCTAGAATGCAGCTCTGGCTATGACAAATTCGGTCTAGCTGGTTACATAAATTCGCACTGAAACCCCAGACTCGCCTCAACACCTCTGCCATTAGCATACAGCGCCAACCTAGGACAAATTTGGTCTGGCTGGGTACACATCGAGTCTCCTGCACTAGTGCTCTGTCATGTCCAACCACAGCACCCGCCCACGTACCTGATCTCTTGGTTTGCTTTCTGGAGCCTTGCCATCCCTGCTAAGTCCTCATCACGGCCAAATGCACTCACGCATTGTAAATTCTAATCTTAGAAGGTTTTCCCCAAACATGGACTTCGGTATCCCGAGGGCATTGCAACCACAAAGCGCATTGAGCCCAATCAAATGGGAAAATTGCGCTATATAAATGATGACTACAATACGACTGCAATACAATATCTCGGGCACACCCACATAGAACAAATACACCAATGGTAGCAGAATACTACACTTTCTTTACATAGAACAGCTACACCAATGATAGGAGAAGACACTCACTTCACATAGAATAACAGGTACACCAATGGGAGCAGACAAGCACACTCCCTTCCTGTAGTAGACTAGGTACACCAATGGCATCAAAAGAGCACAGTCCTTTCCTAAAGTAGACTAGGTACACCAATGGCAGCAAAACAGTGCAGTCTCTTCACATAGAAGAACCTGTGCTTTAGGTAGGCTGGAAAATCGAGGGTGGGATGCAACGAGGGTGTGTGGCCTAAATTATGGACGTAGCCTGAAGTGTCCCCAGCAGAAAAGTTGTCGAGTTACTTTTTTTTTGTCGTCCCGCGTTGGGGATTCACCCGAGCCCTGCCGGTGACAAGCCAGTGTCGAAATGCACTGTGCTGTTTCATTGGTGGTCGATTTGTTTTGTTTCATTCAATAGACTGTGTCAAGCAGTCAACTAAAAGAAAGCAATGGAATCCAGCACCTAAGAAACAGCACTGTGTGATGTGACACTGACTTGTCATCAGCAGGTTTGGGTTTGAATTCCCTGCACTTGACAATAAGACAATTTTTTTTTGTTTAATTGTCCCGTGCTAGGGATGCCAACCCGAGCCCTGCCACTAACAAAACCATGTTTCAGCACAATGTGCTCTTTCATAGGTGCACAATTTCTTTTGCTTCATACCATAGACTGCTGGACACATAAAGCCTGTTATGGGCTTTAAGTGTGAAGCAGTCTTTGAAGCAAACAAAATCCATCACAATAATAGCACAGTGCAGCGTGACAATGGCTAGTCACTGGCAGCGGGTGGGTTCGAGTCCCGTGCATGGAAAGCATGTCAGGGCTGTCTGGGGTAGTGAAGCTCTGGCAGTGCCCTGGCTCCAACAAGGTTTTGGGAGACTCAGAGGACTCACCACCCCACTTAGGCACACCCACCCCAGCAAAAGATTGTGCTTCCTTCACATGGAGCAGGTACATCAATGGTAGCAGAATAGCACACTTTCTTTACATAGAACAGGTACACTAGTGACATGAGAAGAGCCAACCTCCATCCCATAATAGACTGGGGTACATCAATGGCAACACAGGAGTATGCATAGAAGAACAGGTACACCAATGGCAGAAAAAGAGCACAACACTTCCTTCACAACAGAACATGTACAACAACACTAATGGCAGTAGAAGAGCACGCTCCTATCACATAGAACAGGCACACCAATGAAAGCAGAAAAGCACACTCACTTCACATAGAAGAACAGGTACACCAGTGGCAGCAAAAGAGCACACAGCAAAAGAGCACACACACGTCACATAGAACAGATACACCAATAGCAGAAGAGGACAACCCTTCCTTCGCACAGAACATGAACAATGACACTAATGGCAGTAGAAGAGCACACTCCCATCACATGCACATGGAAGAACAGGCACACCAATGAAAGCAGAAAAGCACACTCACTTCACATGGAAGAACAGGTACACCAGTGGCGCACGACTGGTTCCCTGGAGGGCCATATGTACCACACAGATCTCATACAGTGGCCCAGACTGTTCATGAGAATGAGTGCGTGGTATGGGTGGCTGTGCGTGAATAAAACAAGCAAACAAAAATGCAAAGATGAAGGGCACTTTTGTTTAATTTATAGCTTTATTTACTTTTTAACTGTAACCTGTGTACATTGCCATGTAAAGGCATTACCACTTTGACTTATTTCTATTATGGGACATAAATCACGTTTTTAAAAAGTGGTACAACTGCAGGTATGAGAATGCAAAGACTAAAACGGTGCATTCGTTTGCCCACACATCTGATACAACAGAGAGAGAGAGAGTGACAGACAGAAAGAGACCAAGAAAGGGAGCGAGAGAATGACTGGCTATAGGCCAGGAAGCACTTCAGAATGAAAGTTAAGTGACTTGGAGGGCCATAAATAATGTCTTGAAAGCCCGCTTCCGGCCCACAGGAAGTATGTCTTGCACCACTGAGGTTCACCAATGGAAGCAGAAGAGCACACCTTTTTCAAATAGAAGAGCAGGTGCACCAATGAGAGTAGAAGAGCACGTTCCCTTCACATGGAAGAACATGTCCACCTATCGAAGCTAAAGAACACACTCCCTTAACATGGAAGAACATGTACACCAATGAGATCAGAAGAGCACACTCCCTTCACATGGAAGAGCAGGCACACCAATGAGAGCAGAAGAGCGCACTCCCTTCACATGGAAGAGCAGGTCCACCAATGAGAGTAGAAGAGCATGTTCCCTTCACATGGAAGAACATGTACACCTATCGAAGCTAAAGAACACACTCCCTTCACATGGAAGAACAGGTACACCAATGGGGAGCAGAAGAGCACACTCCCTTCACATGGAAGAGCAGGTACACCAATGGCAGCAGACGGTACACCAATGGTAGCTGAAGAGCACTCTCCCTTCACATGGAAGAGCAGGTACACCAGTGAGAGCAGAAGAGCACACTCCCTTCACATGGAAGAAAAGTGTAGAGGAGGTCCCAAATAAAGCCTGCACTCCAGTCGCCCATTTTGAAGTACCAAGAACATACACACCGAGATATGTGACATATGACGAGCAAATAAACCAGCAGAGAGCCACAGTAGGGCTCTGTCCAGTGCCCATCCGAAGAACAATACCTATTGAAGTACCAATAACCAGACAACCATGGGCAGTAAGGTATCCATTGAGACAACCCTACCAGCAAATGACACGAAATGAAGATTGCTTAAACATTGTCCCAGAAGAAACTCAACAGGCCTTAATTGAAGACGAATGGTGACTTCACAAGGGCCCGGACAGACTCACAAATGAAAGAAACGACAATGAAAAGATGACACACATAGACAAAACGTCATGAATAAGGACATCATGAACTTAGAAGGAGAGACAATGTTGAAATATAAAGAAACTTAAACTGTAAAGCAGGATAAGGATATTCAACCAGCTAATGCCTGTATATATGCTTGTAACCGCAAGAAGCTAAGAAAACAGTGTGGCTTGCTATGCTTAGTAGAAGAATAGAGCGGCAAATGCCACCTATATATCTACCTCAACGAAGCACACTATATAAGTGCGAGTACACGTTACACAAAATGTTAGGGAGAATTCTCTGTATAGGCTAATTTCCCAAACCTAGTGAGTCCCCCAGCAGCTTTGCTGGATTTTTGGGGTTTATTTTGTTCTCCTGGTAAGAGTGAGACTCTTTTTCTCCCACTTTTAGGCATGATTTGAGAATGTCCTTTGACTTTGTAATGTGTTTTATGGGCTATCGGGTCTTTTACTCCATAGGGCTTCATGTGTTTTTGGTAAGTGTGTTACACAGCACCCTCAGTGCAGTAACACAGGGGTGTCATAATGACCCCCAAACATAGACCCCATACCCTGGGACTGACTACTGTCTCCCAGGGCATGTAAAGTCACCATTGACTTTACTAGTCTCAAATTGTGAACAGAACCAGTACAAACCATCATATTGTGGAAGTACTGGTAGGGGTAATTAGATTGCCCCTGGGTCTGTTTTCCAAGGGGGCACTGTCCAGTCCGCCTTGTCGAGTTTCTGGCTGGTGGCAATGGATACCATGCAAAATATTCTACGGGAATATTTCTTATGGGATTTTCCCATTCATTTTAAACGCACCACTTTTTTGGTGCAATGTTAAAGATACCGCCAGGTTATTTATTTAATATTTATTCCCCAGTTGGGTCTTTTTGCCAGGACTCGGTTTAGAAATGGTGTTTGTGTTCGCCTCTGTAACTCCAACCCAAGTCGAGCCCTTTGTTCCACTTTTGGCGGGCATCTGCACAGAAGCCTCCAAATGTGGTGCCCCTCTGTCTGGTTCTACAGGATGTGTGGGAGGGGGGAATAGGCACCCTGGACTGAGTTGCCTCGGCAACTCAAGACGCACTCTTGTGTGATTAGCCCAGTAGTGAGCCGCCCGGCTCACCACTTAGCATGTTTGACTGACAGCTAGGACTGATGAATGGGGGTTTTCTGCATAAAAGCAGGGCTTTGGGGACTGGAACTTGAGAAGTCGCCACAGGACCTAAAGAATCCGAAGAGTGAGAAGCTGAGCCGACTTGCAACAACGACACCACCGTTGGAGCCCTGCTGAACCGACTCACCACTTCCCAACGACAGAGAAGATCTCCTTCCAGGAGAGTCTTCTTCCTTTGAGCTGGTTGGGTTAACCAGTTTGCCCTCTTTTCGCCTTCCTGGATCATCTTGTGGTCGAATCGCCCATGCCATGCACCCCGGCGGCCGGATAGCCACGCTTCACCACTACCGGGAATAAAAGGGTAGTACCTTTTAACCGGGAAACTCCACGCCTGGTTTCTTCCCTGGCAGTGCAACGACCTCCAGCTTTCCTCCACGTCGAGATCGTCTCTTCCCCTGGACGAAGCACTGACTTGCACCCGCTGCCAGGAACAACTGCCCCTTCTGGAGCTTTCTCACCATTTCAGGTACTGTGTCCCGCCTGGTCTCCCTTGCAACAGACTGTTCAAGGTGTCCCGTAAATCCTTGACTCTCTATCCTGGGGTGAACTCGGACCTATTAAATCATCTTTCTGAACTGATCTAACTCCTTTTTGAACTATCTGCAAAGACTTTTAAAGTGTACTTCAACTGTGTGATCTGGGGCACATTCCGCCTTGCTCTCTCCATGAGTGGGCCTGGCCTATGAGCTTTTTGCTTTACAGTAGACCCTGCCTCTCTTGACTTGCTGTGGTTCTTTAAAAGTGTTGGTATTGTGTGTTTTCCTATTTCTGCCTTTTCTCTCCCGTTTTAAATAATTATTGGAGTGCCATCTTGGTTAAGCGCTCACCTCTGTGTTGATAATAAGTGGTGTTCTTTTCCTAAGACTTGTCGAATAATTAATCAGGGAGGTGTATATATTTCTAGTGACTGTGTTTGAACTTGCTTGACATATTAGTGCCAGTGTATTTGTGTTTTTAAATAAATAATTATATACTTTTCTACCAAAGCTCTGGTCAGTGTTTGCTTGTGCTACTGTATTTTTTGTACCTAATGTGTATACTCTATACACTGCCTAACTCTTCTTGAGAGAAGTCTGACTGCTCTGCCACAGCTACCAGGTAAATCTAGGTGGTACAGACTGCTACCAATTCGGTTTACTGCTAACACCTGTAGTCTTAAACTTTTTGCAGTGGTCCCTAAGGGAACTGCACAGGTTTCTGCCAAAAAACAAAAGCAGAATTAACTCAGGTTACTAGGGGTCAAACAGGACAGGGTTCGTATTAAAGCTAAAACGAGAAGAGACGACTGAATCGAAACTCAACAGGAGCAGCCTGTGCCTGGGAAGTCAAGGTCAGACCAAGAGAGGGTGGTGGACAGTTGTTTCGGAGAATCAAAATTTAAGAACAGAGCAGCCTGCCCCGGGAAGGCCGAGATAAGGAGGCCCAGGCAGGTGGCAAACCAAATAAGAATTAAATGCACAAATAGAAGGAAAACTAAGCAGATTCACGGTGTGCTAGCACGTGACCAGCCGAGCGAGCAGAGGCACCTACGCCTAGCTGTCTCCCAAAAAGAAGATACCATAACTTTTCCTGACAAGAAGCTACAGTTTCGAGGCCGACCACAGCCAACTAATTGACACATAGCCTCTAAAGTACTGATTGATGGAAGGGAGGCCATGTTAATCTTGGGGCATCCTGCACCTGGTTGACCATTGTGCGTGCTGCTAATTAAAGAGGAAATTTATGCATGGGGTTGAAGCCAACCCAATCACAATGGACCAAATAATCTAGGGTCCTATAGATAGTAGAACCAATGGGATGTTGTACTTTTAGTGACATCCCCCGTGGTCATTTTTGAAGGAAGGGCTTAGACGCCCACCTGTTGATGTTTATCCTACCCTCACACTCCGTTACCATATACAGATATAGCACCTATATTTAAGTTACCTTTCCCAGCCAATAAAATTGCATGATAAACTTTTGAGTGTTACACGTCAGTGATGACGAATTTTGGGTAAAACTGTTACTGTTTGCATTAAGACGTTGGGAGCTGAAGCGAGACGGGCTATCGCATCACTGTTGATTTCCATGTTTCCCCGTTTTTTGTACTCGTCATTAAACGGACTCCCCTTTGCCAAACCATTGAGTTGTCCTTATTGATTGGTGTTGGAGTAATATACCTGCACACCCATCCACCCCGCAAGCGCAGCTATCTCGTCTTAAAGTACTACAGAGCAAGCTCTGACTCTATGGGCTGGTCAGGGGTCTCTCTAGTACACTTGGTAGCAGAGGATGGTTTGATGACCATCGATTATTGAGTAAAATAAGACACCTATTGACGTCGACATAAAGTAACTCTAGGTCTTCGGCAATATCACAAGTCCTTTGCCATTCGGCTGAGTAGACCGTGAAGCTCCCCGTAGACAATGGTAGTATAAAGCAAGACTGCAGTCGGGGCCTGAGGGGACCCGTTTTCCCAACACATCCCTTCCCATTCCTACGGGTAGCCGATCGGGCGAAAATCTGAAGAAGGCGGTAACGAAGGCGGTGATCCCGAGGGTCCAAAGAGGAACAATGCGAACGGTGGGTGAAAAAGACTAATGTTCTGGCAAACGTGCATGCCTTAGAAACAAGTAAAGGAAAAAGGTAACAGAGAGAGGAGGAAAAACAAAATATAGTTAAAAGTAGAGAAGCCTGTATATATATATATAAGGGGATAATGACTCGAGAATAATTGAATAAATAGAGGTTAACAGGGTGGACAGCTGAGAAGAGAGAGGTTACCAGGGCGGACACCTGAGAAGTGAGAGGATTCGCCTTATTCCTGCGCTTTAGATATAGCGGCCAGAAGAAACGTGCATCCAGAGTCCCACATAATATGGAACAATTACGCAACCACCATGTTTAAAGACGTCGTGAAAGGGGTTTGTTTAGACTCCATGAAGGGTTAATGATTAGAGGCAGAGATATCTGTGTCCAGCTGGTGTCCATCTAGTCTGTCAAGTGTCTGTCTTACATGTTGTGTTGTGACGTCATTTGTGAAATTTTTGTTAAGAGGACTAACTAAAATGTTGCGCGATTCAATAGCTGAGACAGAATCGCACATGAATTGATGTTTTTGAGCAAATTGGTAATGTAAAAAATTCTTTGGTGGAAAATTTGGATTGGAGTTTACGGTATTTGGTGCTCGTTCATATTGCCACAAGGTGTTTAAACCACATGAAAGCGTTAACAAGTGTTATATAAGGGGAAATGGAACTGATTTAAGCATGGAAGACATAACTCCTTTAGCACATTTATGCAAGCAATTGCCAAAGCATGCACCCAAGCTAAAGAAGAATAGCACCGAGTCGTTAAAGGTACTGCCCACAAGATATTTATGCCATGGCCACAAAATGGGTCTTTATCTAGAGCCATTTTACAATATATGATGACATATTGGCATGCCACATATACAGGCAAGAAGCTAGAACAATGCCTTGCTGTTCTAGAACTTTGGAAGATGTATGAACAAACAAAGGAGGAAGAGCTGCCAGCAGATTGGATACTAAATGTATGCACAGAGGGGGGTGAGACGCCTACCACGCCACCTGCCCCGTCCGAAATGACAAGTGAAGGAAGTAAGAACGAGTGATTATACCTGTTGAGAGAACTTAAGGCAGGCACGGGGTATAGCAACCCTGCATATGAGTCACCTACATATAGTAGTGACGAAAATCAAGGGAAGGATAAGGACAAGAATCTTGCCTCCGCAGTCCCAAGGGACAAGGGGAGACGCGATGACGAAAGAAAGGATCACGCACAGACAAGTGCATCGCTCGACAAGGAGAGAGAGGGAAAGAAATGGAAAGGAAGCGAAGACAGAACTGATGACATAGCACTTGCAAAAGACGAATGGATGGGAGGACAAATCTTATTGAAACTCGATGGGGAAGGCCGTGATGATGTGAGACCAAAGGAGAGGTTAGATGAGGCACAGAGAAAGGAGAAAGAGAAGGAGTTAAGAGACAAAAGGATAAGAAGGAAAGATAGACTAAGGCGAGAACAGCTATATCGCGAGGAGCAAGAAAAACAGCTCGATCGCAACCCGAGAGCAGCCTATGATCAAGACAGACAGAAACAGCAAAGGTTAGAAGAAGAGCAAAGGGTACGTGAAAAGGGATAAGGAGACGAAGAGATTAGGAAATTCGAAGGGCAGATGAACGTAAAAATGAAAAGAGGAGGGAAGAAGATAGGGTCAGAGAAGAGGCGAGGAAGTGCAAAGAATTTGTTGACGATATCGAACGTTAGCGAAGACAGACAGAGGGCACGCGATCTCGAATATTTGGAGAGGGAAGTTAAAAACCTGATCCAGTTGTAGACTGGGAAGACATTGAAGAATTCTTTCCTGTGTACGACTCAGTACCAGGCACATCAAGGGCAAATATTGAAGATGACTTCGACACCAGAAGCATTGGGGAAACGATCGATAGGGTATATGATGAAATGGGGCGAGAACAAATACTGCAAGGGGAGGGGAAAGACGAGCGCTTAGAAAGCACTCAACTGTATGACACTGAGGATGTCACCCGAAGTAGTGGGAATAAGTAACTGTCCTTGAATAGATTAGAAATCAGTAGAATCGATGAAGAAACACGAGGTTGTGTGAATTGGGGACAAACAATGTCCGACTCCGAAGGGGAGGAGCGCGAGGCAAGCGAAGAAGGGAGACAGTGTGAAAGACAATTCCCAAGGGAAAGAGGGATACGATGGTCAGACACTAGTGAGTCCTCACCGAGGGCATCAGATAGACAGGAGAACTATGAGAGAAGAGAAAGAGGGCTGCGCATTGCAATTTCCGCTACTAGAAAAGGGGGGAGCAAGACCACAATATATTCCATGGCCACACATGGATCGAGAAAACTTGAAAAACAAGTTTCCAATGCTGACATCGGGAGCTGGAAAATGGATACACGAGTTAGAAAAAATGACAGTAGGAAACACGCTAGCTATAGGGGATATTAAAGGTCTCCTGATCGCCATACTTGGTGAGAGAGCAGACGATGTGTGGACGCGGGCAGGGTACCCTAGTGTAATCACAATTAATACCGTGCATGACGGAGCACCATTTAACAATTGCAGAGCAGCAGTATGGAAAGCGTTACGAGTGCTTTACCCAGACACTTCCGATATGGGAGCTATAATGACTCGAAAAATGAAGGAGTCGGAAGATCTGTTAATTTATATACAAAACTTCCAAGACGCGTGGGTGCTCGAAACGCATGAAACTTGGACAAAATCAATACCTGTGTTTTACCATATATTGTGCCAAAGGTTGCCAGAACCAGTGCAGAAACAACTCAAGAAATTGGTAGGAGTTGATGCTAAACCTTGGGCTGAAATACAGTTGAATATCGCACATCACTGTAGACTGTTGCAAAAAAAGAATCGCAAAAAGGAGGCAACGCGAAAGGGTGAGGAAGCGAAGCTGGTGCAAAAGAAATTATCAAAGTATGCTCTTGAAGGAGCCATGTTAACTAATGCAGCTGAACAAAGCATTCAGCAGGTGGCTAGTTCACAACAGAATAATCAGGGTAACGTAGGGTTTTACCCACGGGGAAGAGGATTTAGAGGAAGAGGATGACAGAGCAATCAGGGAGGTTTACAAAATATCAAGGAGGCTTTCAAAATGTGCAAAATGGTAACCCGGATATGTCAAATGGACAGATAATCCGACCACCTCCAGTATGCTGGCTGTGTGGAATGACAGGGCATTTGGCACGCACATGCAGAAGTCAAGGCATGATGCAGAACGGCCAATGAATGGGAGCAGGCACGGTGAATCCACCTGCAGTTTTACAACAGGGCGTTGCACAGAATCACACGGTGCAGCAACAAGCGCCAGGAGCGCAACAAGGGGCGCAATCACAAAGCATGGGGCATCTTCCACAAGGGCAGTCCCAACAGGCACCGCCGCAACTATCACAGACCCAGAACCCTGGAAGGGGAAGCAACACTGGGAATGGGGAAAATCCACAAGTGCACAATGGGCCAAACCTATACATGAACTAGGATAACTCACTGGGAACCCTGATGTGCTCTATCCTATCAGTGACACCAGACCCTCATAGGGAACCTATGGTGGATGTCGTTATAGGGGGTAAACAATATTCCTTCCTAGTGGACACGGGTGCAACACACTTGTGTATACGTGAAGGCAAGTTTTCCTTGTCCGCAAGGCCATAGATACTCAGAGTTTTACAGGAGCTCACAGTCGAGTTCCCTTTACAAATGCACTCCCAGTCTCGATAGGATAGTGGGAAATGAATGTACCTTTATTGTATTTGCGTCAGACCCCAGTAAACATTTTGGGTCGAGACTTAATGACAAAGTTGAACATGACAATTTTGTTCACGGAGGAGGGCATAGTATGCTCCACTTCAGGAATGCACTATTCAAATTTATGTGAAATAATTAGAGCATAGTCAGGACACATAGCCATGAGGGCCATACCACTGGAGGCAGACAGTTTTGCATGTGGCATGCGTGTGCTTATGGCGGGATTGCCAGGCTTTGCAGACAGAACCATGAGAACCCCTGATGAGTTTTTATTTAGACCACAAATACTTATGCATGAGGAGGAGGGACAAGTATTTCCTTTGATGATACACTCAGCAGCAGTGCGAGGGAAAGTAGTATTGGTTGATGGGTACGATGATGAAGGCAGACAATGGTGCGTGATTATCGCAATCGAAGAAGGCTATCGAGTGACTTACGTCACCGATGACGATCTGTTTGAAGAACAAGCAGACACGGGAGAGACAATGGTGGAAGTGAGTCTCATCTTTTGGGTAGAGATGATCAAAAGAGAAGTGCCTCAGAGAATGATGTTGGCACTAAAACATCTGGAGTATTTTGATGATGATATAGCTAAAGTACCTGTCTCAGTGTGGACTACAGGACCCTATGACGTAGGCCTCTTGAAGGGGGTGGGAGAAGTGAAAATTAAACTAAAACCAGGAGAAATTTTACAGAGAGTCTGACAATATCCCATGTCCAGCGAGGCAGATGAAGGGATTTAAAATAGTCCGATGTAAGATAGTGAACCCAGCTATATTTATAGCAGAACCGGTCACTGAAGGAGAACCGATACATGACTGCATGAATTATGAAGAATTCTGTGATGAAATCCCCAGGGTAAAAGAAAATGCCTTGGCAGGAGGAGAGATCGTCTTTTTTGACGGGTCTTCAAGGATCGACCAAGGTGATGGGCAAAGATACACAAGCGTTGCTTTGATGAAACACATAGCAAATGGAGAATTTCGAGTACTTGTTAGTGCGCGAATACCATCTCACTACTCAGCACAGGCTGCAGAATTATTGGCGCTGATACTCGCCATTGAGAATCATGCAGACCAGGAAGTAACAGTGTATAGTGACTCCGCCTATGTGACGTCAACAGTGCACGCATGCTTAGCGCGTTGGAAAAGGAGGGGCTACCTCCGAGCGGACGGCACGCCAGTGCAGCACGCAGCCTTATTGGACAGGCTGATAAAGGCACTACAGCTCCCAGTGGGCGTAGCGGTCGTGAAATGCGCCACCCACATGAAAGGGACAGATTTTGTCTCACGCAGCAGAAACGGAAGCCAAGCATATGGCATCCAAAAGTGAAACGGTTATGGAAGTGGAAGTGGCGTGCACCCATGAAAGAATGATGGTTGCACCAACCACACCGGAACCCTTTAACAATCCTGGGCAAACACAACTAGCAGAGCTCCAAGGGGAGGCACCACAGGAAGAGAAAAACTTGTGGAAATGTCGAGGGTGTTCTTTAAACTCCTCTGACAGCTTGTGACAAGACAGCACTGGTAAACCACTGGTAAGCACTGGTAAGCCAGTAATGCCTGTATGCCTATTAAAAATAGCGCTGGAGCAGTTACATTACTCGGCGTATATGACAAAAGAGAATCTAGCAGCAACGCTCACGGAAGACTTGTTCATACCGAATTTAGCTGAGCATGTTGCATTCTTTATGGTGTACTGCATTAACTGCCATTAACTGCCAGCAATTCAACACTGGGGACATTAAAAGTAATGAGATGAGTCATCCCCAGGCCAAATAGGATATTTAATTGTTGTGGTATGTCCATTCTCTAGATGGATAGAATCAGGTCCATGTACACACCCAAACTCTACCTGTGTGGCCACATTTTTAGTGAGGGAAGTGTTCCCCAGGTGGGGTGTGTGTGTGAAGTCATGAGATCAGATAATGAGCAGATTAGCTTGCTGCTTGGTATAAAAACAAATTCTCATCAGCGTATCATCCAGAAGGTAATGGGATCTGTGAGAGGCTCAGCGGCTTGTTAAAGGAAAGGATAGCCAAGTTGAAGCTTACTCTAAAGAGGGGATGGTTGCACTGCTTTCCTCTGGCACTGTATGCTCTTCGGAACCAACCTGGCTCCGACCATCATCTTACGCCACACGAGATAGCCACAGGAAGAATAATGAGAACTCCCCATCACACCCCGAGATAGAGCTAGAGGTGACGCCCAGTCAACTGGAGAGGTTCTCGGACCTGAAATGCAAAATTATCTGAACTGCATGACATCGTGCCTTACTGTAATTTCAGACCAGCTGCAGCAATGACGAAAAGGGTGCAGCGCAGCACAGAACACAGAAGGAGACACTACACCAGACTCAGCTCAGGGTCTACTTGTTCCACTCATCTTCCCTGGAGACACCGTCTTGGTGAGGAATCACACAAGGAAAAAGTGGGACGAGCCAAGGTTCAATGGACCATTCACAGTTGAAGACATTACTCCATCCGCAGTCAAGCGGCAAGGAAGAAGAGCTTGGATCTTCCTGGGTGATATCAATCCATACATCGGAGGAACCCCCCTGCCTGCACCCCACCGCGAAGAGGTTACAGACAACGGGGAAGAACCACAGTACGTGCAGACGAGATCCATGACGAGGAAGAAGGACGCATGACCAGCAAAGTAAAGACAAGGAACCTTTTGCAAGTTGTGGCTTAACTTGGACACTTCCTCTAAGCAAAAAAGGGGATAAGGACATAAAAACGGACACTCTGTGCAACCTAGTTGCAGGGTGAAGAAGAAATCTGCGTGAATAAGCCACAACATGTACTGTTGATTTGAACTTTTGAACTGAGGCACTCTTAAACCGTAAAGAGAAAATGACTATGACAAATTTTGATCGAGGATATTTACATTGGAAACAGATACAGTACCCTGATTCCTTCCACATTGAGACTTTGTTTGGAAGCACTTATGGTGTCCCACAATAGAGACATCACAAAAGACTTGTTCACATATTTCCCCCTAGTGTTAAGATCGTACCCGTCACTGGTAAGGAGACTCACCAGTGTCCCATACCTTCTCCAAGATCCTGACAACGAAAAAATAATCAGACAACTGCTCACTGTCATTGCCGAACAATTTATCATGCTCCCTGAGTACAGTGAGAAGGAAACAAATGCTTCCAACACAGGTGGAAATAGATGAGCTCATCAATACACTTTTCTTTCGCATAATTGAAGACTGTCCATCTATTGTCGGGAGAACAACTGATACTTTAACATTCCTTCGAGATCCAGCAATCACTGAACATTTAAGCCATCTTTTGAATACGATCATTATTTTGGTCGCAATCCACACGACCAGACAGTGCAGACATTGTTTACATCAAGGAAAGAACATATAATCCTGAATCTCAACAAGAACTGGACAAATGTTCCTGTCACCAGAAGACAGCATATTGGCATACAATGTCCTTTTTTCGCCTAGTTACTGACTTTTTGGAATTGGTGGGGAGACCTAACGAGGTTGACGTCCTCACCTTCATCAGAGATCTAGCTAATATTGCACAGATGGGTATGCTCCTGCATGGAATAATACTCCAAGTCGAACTTTCCAACCATCAGAGAGATTATCTGAGGAGATTCTGAAGAAACATTCCGCCGAGGGACAGATCGAGGGAGCAGAGTCAAGAACCTTATTTGTTGTAGTGGTTGTCATCTCTTCCCTATTTTTTCATACTGACCAGTGTCCAACATGTCCTTAGCACTGAAGCAGATTCGAGGAGTGAACTGGGAAATCACGTACTTTGAACATGCACAATAAAGGTGACTCATCGGAGTATTATTTTGGTCTATTTTTCCATAGTTTAGCAAAGGAACTGTATCCTGTATTAAGAGACAATCGTTACTCGCAAGAGGGGGGACACTTGTGAAGCACCTGACACTTTTGACACAGAACTCAAAGAACGATGTTGGATGGGGAAACAATAACATTGACATTTGGCGAATGATCGAGATGGGGACCCAGAGCAGTAACATGGTCCTCCCACAAGCAGTGAGGCACCCTTGTTTCTCTGGAAGAAAATGCTGTCGCCTTACATATTGAACTATAATGTATTTATGCATTGTATTTATCATTATTTTACTGTCATTAACAACCAGAACTGCATTTTTTATTGGCGCACGGAGCGTTCCAATTTCAGTGCACCGACCTGATGAGACACGCATGAAACCCACAAAAGCACCCAGACCTTATATAGACATCCCAGTCCCTAGAAAATCTGATGGTAGAGTAAATGAACTTGAAATTAACGTGATTAATAATGATATACACACATTTATGGTAACAAATAAGCAGGAAAGCAGGAGACAGGGTCGACATGAAATCAATGAAGAAAAAGCACTGACAACTACACACACACACACTAAATGCACACGAACCAGGCCTAGTGTCAATGACCACAGAACCTCAAACGAAAGCAGCAGAGAAGATGAGACTGCCTACCGCAAAAACCTTCACAGGAGATAGTGAGAAATAACAAGAAGAATTAAGGAAAAGGCGAACAGAAGCAGTCACATCAGAAGCCCTTAAGAAAACAGTAGCGGCCTCAGAAAAACTCTCTGCAAGGACTCAAATGTTAGTAGACCTTCTATTTCCACACATAACCAGAGCGAGAAAATGACAAGAGGAACTGAAGAACAAAATGACAGAGACTGTATTGCCCAGCACGCATATTCCAACACAAGGGACAAGTACCAGGCCTACAATACAGCCATATACCGGACCAGTGTTAGGCTGGTTGGCATGGGCACTTGCACGCAGCATAGAAAAGAAGCATGAGGACCAGGAAAGAGCTGCCAGACTCTTGGCCACTCAAATGGCGCAGATGAGGAAGCCTGCACCATGGACCAGGATACCCAAGAACCTTCCAGCAAGAAAAAGCCATACAGAGGCATTCAGAGATGTAGTTATAGCAAACTACAGGAAAACATTAAGAATCGAGAGAAGCTTACATCAAGACAATAATGAACTAAACGATTACCTGGACAGCACAGCACATCTAGGGAACAACATTTGGTACCAGCACATGAAAGAAGTTGGAAGACAAAACTCAGAAGGAGAATTCTTCGTTTGTGCACTTCTACCATACAGCATGGGGAAATCCAAGATCTTCATGGCTGTAGAAATCGATGTCCCAACAGCACATTGTCTGTCACACGTAGCAATGTGCAACACCAGAGGCCAGTTCATGGGAAGTGATGCCTCATTGATATGGGCAACTGAAACAGATTATCCCGATGAAGATGATAATGTTCAGGACCCTAAGACGAGAAATAGAGCTCATACTAGGAATCACGTGATCAGGTACGAGAAACCTGAAGTTAAAGGAGCAGGAATAAGATGGGAAGTAAACCCAAGACTGAAGGTCCAAGGAAAAACTCCAGAAGAGGCTCAAATTTGGAAAAACAGAGGCCAAATGCAGATTTGAGGAACAGTGCTTTCACCAAACAGATGGGAAGAAGGAGTAGTGATCTGCCGAGTATGGATGGTCCTTGGAGCCTGCAAGGAAGCAATAGAAAACTCACAGAGATTGTACAAACCACTACGGCCAAAGCTTACAAGATTATTGACATTGGTCGAAGACAGAGGAGGACCCCTGCAGATAGTGCCACTAGAAAGCCCGAAATTTTGCTTCAGGAACAACGGCACAAGGAAGATGGGAGAGAATCAGAACTGCAGACACATTTGTGAAGCCCCAGAATGACTCATGGGACTGCAGTAATTATGGATCATTATTGGGCATGTGGATCCAAAGCATACATCAGACTGCCAAAAAACTGGTGAGGCATATGCACAATAGTAAATAGTGAATGTCCACGTTCCAGCACTAGATCCTGAAAGGTGACCTGAATATTGATAGTTTCCCAAAAACAGATGCTCACCTGAGGAAGAAGAGATCTGTGGAACTGACAACTCGAGTGAAGAGAGAAAATTATTTCTCTGCCAAATCAGAAGCATTTCATGCAATCCCATATGAACACAGGCTGTTCAGCCTCACCTCATCAGTGTTCGCGACAATCCTCATGCCAAGATTCCAAGTTGGAGCAAATACTAAATGGTTGCAGATAACCAGATGGGAGTTACTGCAAACCATCAACTCGACAATAAAAGGATTCAATGCGATCAAGGAAGAGTTAAGAGCCATCCGACTGATGACACTCCAGAACAGATATGTACTTGAGATGATCACAGCTATGGATGGAGGAGTTTGTGCAAAAATTGGAGAATTATGTTGCACATTTATACCTACTCACGACGAGGAAAATGGAACTCTAACAGAAGCTATAGGTATGCTGACAAACCTGCAGAACCGATTGATCAATGAAACTGACGAAGTTGATGATGACAGCTGGTTTGTGTCATGACCACTGCTTTCAAGGAGTCAGGACCTACCCAACATCCTTGGAAGCAGGCTCATAACGTGTCTTATCGGCACCAGCAAGTCCCAATAGGGACCTTTTGGACCTTGTCCTGGCACCGGTGGTGCCAGGCTCATAGTAAGGATCCGTCCCGGCACAGGAAGCGCTGGGCTCATATCAAGTGTAAAGGTGCTTGGGTGAACCTACCTGGAGCAGACCATGCTGCTTACTTACCAGCAGGATGATGCTTTACTCTCTTCTGGCAGGGACTACTTTTCCTTCTGGGTGGGGCAGGCACCACTCCCTGGATCATTGCTGCTGGAACCCTTCTGGAAGCAGGAACTCTTTTACCTGGGCGAGGCTGCTGTGGAAGAAGACACCTAAGCACTCCTATGGGCTATTTAAACCACACCCGATTGGTACCACATGCTTCGCGTTATTCTGCATCTGCAGCAGGACGCTCACCGTGTCAGCTCCAGCGAATCTTCAGCTCCGGATCCTGTAATTACGAAAATTACCTGCTGGGAACCAATCTTCAATCTTCAGCGGCTCCTGCAAAACAAAAGGCACAGGTTAGACAAAGGCAAAGTTAGCGCTTCAACTCACCCGATCCATCGGCAGCATCCAAGACGTTTTTTTTCTGCATTTCTCGTCCGGCATCGGGCCTGCAAAGACAAAGAACATTGGTTAGTAACGCTTGGTTACAATACTGCTTACCTGTGTTGCGCTTGCTCCAACCTTGCTCGAACTGCATTCCGGCACCTGTAGAGACAAAAGGGGACATTAAGGTGCATTCTACGGCCCCAAGGCAGCCTTCCTACTTACGTGCCTTCGAATTCATCATCTTCTTGTTACGCTCTCTGCCACGAATCGGGGAGAGCATCTTCTTTGGCATCGACAGCATCTGAAAAGCAAAAGACATAGACATTAGGGAAAAAGACATTTGAAGAGAGCAATCTAAAGAGAACTTTAATACTTACAAGTCACGCTCGTGCAGCAAACGGCGGCTTCGCTCTCAACTACCCTCTGCAATCAAGAGGCGGAACTCACATCCAGTGAAGTAACTGGATCCAGCGCCCCTGCACAAGACGCAGGATGGAGAGCTCAGCATTCACTTACTTAAGGTGAGCACAACAATCACCCGAGTACCACGGGAAGAGAGGGAGAGAGGGGCTAAGAACTTCTCCCAACCTTCCAGCCACTAATACCTTGATTTTCCACTTGCAGACACCTCACTCTGCAGGTCAAGCTTTCGGTGAGGAAGGGGTCAAATCCGGGAGCCAAACGAATCCTACGCCTAACGTTGAAGACGTTTTCACCGCCCAGTCAAGACCAGCGCCTCCGAGGGAACCAGGTGAGTGTTACAGTTTGGATCACTGTTTTCATGGATTCCGCAATGGATGGCGGATGCATTCAAATTCCTAGGAGCCCTGCGAGTAATGATATTACTAGGGGTTTGTTTTATCAAGATAATAATCTCGCAATGCCAGAAAACTGCAAAGAAAGACATAGGGATGAAGATCATGATTGATGTTAAACCAGGATGGAAGCCGAGAGATCTAACTGACGATGAAATAATAGACTTTGTGAAGGCCAGCAAACATGCATGAAGGTACAAAGTTTCTATATCCCAGGAAATGCAGAAATTATGACGGGAAATTGATCTATTGCACCCCAAATTGACAATGTCAGCTAATGACATGGAACAAAGATGAACATGTAAAGACAGCAGGAAGCATGAATGGAGTGATACAAAATATGGACTCCAAAGAGACACTCCTTCAAACCATCATGTACAAACCCAGAAGATGAAGAAGAGATGGATACAGAAGAACCAAGTGAGATGAATCCAAAAGAGGAAGCAGATGTGGTTGATAAACCGACCAGAGGGGGGGAGTGTAGAGGAGGTCCCAAATAAAGCCTGCACTCCAGTCACCCATTTTGAAGTACCAATAACGTTCACATCGAGATATGTGAAGTATGACGAGCAAATAAACCAGCAGAGAGCCACAGTAGAGCTCTGCCCAGTGCCTATCCAAAGAACAATACCTATTGAAGTACCAATAACCAGACAACCATGGGAAGTAAGGTATCCATTGAGACAACCCTACCAGCAAATGACACGAAATGGAGGTTGCTTAAACATTGTCCCAGAAGAAACTCAACAGGCCTTAATTGAAGACGAATGGTGATGTCACGAGGGCCCGGACAGACTCACAAATGAAAGAAACGACAATCAAAAGATGACACAAAGAGATGAAACATCATGAATAAGGACATCATGACCTTAGGAGAGACGATGTTGAAATATAAAGAAACTTAAACTGTAAAGCAGGATGAAGATATTCAACCACCTAACGCCTGTACATATACTTGTAGCCGCAAGAAGCTAAGAAAACAGTGTGGCTTGCTATGCTTAGTAGAAGACTAGAGCGGCAAGCGCCACCTATATATATCTACCTCAACAAAGCACACTATATAAGTGCGAGGCCACTTTACACAACAGCAGAATTTAACTCAGGTTACTTGCGGTCAAACAGGATAGGATTTGTGTTGCAGCTAAAACGAGAAGAGACGACTGAATCGAAACTCAGCAGGAGCAGCCCGTGCCTGGGAAGTCGAGGTCAGACCAAGAGAGGGAGGCAAAATTGAAATGAACAACAGAAACTGTTGGGTGCGCTCCAAAAAATTATTTTTATCATCAGTTGTAAGAAGTCATTCAACAAATTATACTTCCATAACAGTCTTTAGTTTCCTTGGACTCGGTATTATGTTCATACAGAGTATTTATGCACTTTTTCTTTAACTCAAATGTATACTTTCATTTTCAAAGTTTTGATCTGTTTTTACATAACAGCCTTTTGTTTCCTTAGGATCTGTATTATGTCCATACAGAGTGTTGTTTTTATTGTGCACTCTCAAGTATTTTCACAATTGTTATTTTAAATTATACAACCGATGCCAGTATATAAGGTATAGGCAATGTTCACTTGATTCTCCCTCTTATCGCCCTCTACACGTGTTTCTCCGTCCTCTCAGACGGTTCATTAGGAGGGTTGTTGTTAGTCTAATGCAATGATTTAGCCTGAAAGTTAAGGGAACAAAACAAGTATATGAACAGTAGCTTCAGAGAGTCGAAACTTAAGAACTGAGCAGCCTGCCCCGGGAAGGCCGAGATAAGGAGGCCCAGGCAGGTGGAAAACCAAATAAGAATTAAATGTACAAATAGAAGGAAAACTAAGCCGATTCACGGTGTGCTAGCACGTGACCAGCCGAGCAAGAAGAGGCACCTACGCCTGACTGTCTCCCAAACAGAAGATACCATAACTTTTCCTGACAAGAAGCTACAGTTTCGAGGCCGACCACAGCCAACTAATTGACACATAGCACTAAAGTACTGATTGATAGAAGGGAGGCTGGGTTACTCTTGGGGCATCTTGCACCTGGCTGGCCATTCTGTGTGCTGCTAATTAAAGTGGAGATTTATGCATGGGGTTGAAGCCAACCCAATCACAATGGACCAAATAGTCTTCTAGGGTCCTATAGATAGTTGAACCAATGGGACGTTGTACTTTTAGTGACGTCCCCCGTAGTCATTTTTGAAGGAAGGGCCTGGACGCCCACCTGATGATGTTTATCCAATCCTCACACTCCGTTACCATATACAGATATAGCACCTATATTTAAGTTACCTTTTCCAACAAACAGAATTGCATGATAAACTTTTGAGTGTTACACGTTAATGATGACGAATTTTGGGTAAAACTGTTACTGTTTGCATTAAGTCATTGGGAGTTGAAGCGAGACGGGCTATCGCATCACTGTTGATTTCCATGTTTCCCCGTTTTTTGTATTTGTCATTAAACAGACTCCCCTTTGCCAAACCATTGAGTTGTCCTTGTTGATTTGGTGTTGGAGAAATATACCTGCGCCCCCATCCACCTCGCAGGTGCAGCTATCTCGTCTTAAAGTACTGCAGAGCAAGCTCTGACTCTATTGGCCGGTCAGGGGTCTCTCTAGTACAACAGGTACACCAATGAGAGCAGAAGAGCACACTCCCTTCACATGGAAGAACAGGTACACCAATGAGAGCAGAAGAGCACACTCCCTTCACATGGAAGAGCATGTACACCAATGAGAGCAGAAGAGCACACCCCCTTCACATGGAAGAGCAGGTATACCAATGAGAGCAGAAGAGAACACTCCCTTCCCATGGAAGAACAGGTATACCAATGAGAGCAGAAGAGCACACTCCCTTCACATGGAAGAGCAGGTACACCGATGGATGTTAAAAAACACACTCCCGTCACATGGATGAACAGGTACATCAATGGGGAGCAGAAGAGCACACTCCCTTCACATGGAAGAGCAGGTACACCAATGGCAGCAGAAGAACACACTCCCTTCACATGGAAGAGCAGGTACACCAATGAGAGCAGAAGAGCACACTCCCTTCACGTGGAAGAACAGGTATACCACTGGTAGCTGAAGAGCACACTCCCATCACATGGAAGAGCAGGTACACCAATGGAAGCTAAAGAACACACTCCCTTCACATAGATGAACAGGTACACCAATGAGAGCCGAAGAGCACACTCCCTTCATATGGAAGAGCAGGTGCATCAATAAGAGCAGAAGAGCACGCTCCCATCACATGGAAGAGCAGGTACACCAATGGAAGCTAAAGAACACACTCCCTTCACATAGATGAACAGGTACACCAATGAGAGCCGAAGAGCATGCTCCCTTCAAATGGAAGAGCAGGTACAGGAGCAGTGCACACTTCATTCAATGACACGCGCAGAGAACATGTGCAGAACAGGTAGCAACAGGGATATTGATTCGTTTACTGTTTTATTAAAAATATCAATAACTCTACATATGCACTTTTGTTGTTGTCCAGTACAATGCACGGCACAACGAATGAATGGAATCCTACAGGTAAGTGCTGCCACTGCCTCATCCAAGACACTGCACTCGTGCAGTCCTGGCTGCCCCAGGTCATGAATTGCAACCCAGCCAATTAAAGATGGTGCTGCACCATTCAAAGTGTTACCGTTTTGCAAAGAACTACATACAATGCTTCCTTCTCTTAGACTCTAATGGCTACTCATTATGAGGCGCTCTAGATGTTTATACTGCAATGGTCATGATCCTTCTCTACTGATTATGATGATTAGGGATAATGGGAGTTGAAGTCTAGAGAATCTGGAGGGTCACATAATGAACAGCCACCATGCACCCATCACTTGCAGAGTCTTTATCATTCCTGTAGGGATTGGTAGGAAAAGGAAATAAGTGCACTATCGATTAGTATTGGAAATCAATTGAGGGCGGTATCTATAGTCCAAAAAAGTATGATATACAAAAAGGACCCTTATGGCATTCAGTTGTCAGAGGTTTATCCAAATTGATTTCGCTGTCCATAGGTCACGCCCCCTAGTGGCTTACGTACAGAAGGGTGCAAACAAAGGACGCCTCCTGCACGTAGGCAGCCTGGACTATAGTTGGACGAGGGCACTGGAGCCCAGCAGGTAAGTGGGGTGACTGAGGGCGGAGGGCAGGCCGTGTGCTGGGTCTGCATGGCAAATAGCAGTGTCGGGGTGTTCCCCCTGAAATGGAACCGGAAGAGGGTCAGTAACAAAAGCGCAACCTGGCGGATGCAGCCTTTTTGGCCTGAAATCTGCAGGGTCAGCCTTTTGGTAGCAGCCTACAGACTACCCTGAGCTCAAAATAGTCGAGGGGCTGGGAGCCAACCAATCACAGCGCATCTCATTTTCCAAATATTCCAATCATTGATACATAACATCCACGTCCAGGCCTGCAACCCTAGTTGCTTGTGCTTAAATGACTCTTAATATGCAATTCTTTTGTTTCTCAAGATTTATGCTCACAACTCAGTGAACTTTAATATATTTACGATTCTTTGCTACTTTAAAATCTTTAGCAAATATAGTGAACAATGACAACATGCAAGTAGCTATCATAACTGGCTAGAGTGTGTGCATGCTTAACCAACATATTCATGGATGGTTTCCTTCCGACAATAACTTTCAAAAGTGCTGTTCAGAAATTGCTTGGATTTACATAGTTGAAGCAGTCCTGTCTTTTCTGTATTTTCAAATATGAGAGAAATTGATTTCTTAAAAAAATATATCTGAGCCTAGTAAATTTGACAGTGTGGACATTTTTGTTCATGGGAACAATATTACAAAGTGCAGGTTTAAAAAAAGCAGCGAAGCATTTGCTAAGGAATATTCATTTCACATGTAATTGCATTTCTGAAAACAACTGCACTTAAAAATGAACATTTTTAAATACAGGGTGCTTGCTCCGAAGACCAAATGCTGACTCTGTTATATTCGCGCTTGCATCACGCAGGCAGGCAAGTAAAGCAATTCAACCAATATTATCAGGACAATACGACAGGACAATATAATGAGGCGCAGAGACGAGAAGGAGCGACTAGCTGAATCTTTATTTTGGCTCGAGCTGCCGAGCCGGCGGTAACCCTGCCCCAAACACGTGGGTCGCAACCCACAACTAGTGCAATAGAAAAAGGACTCATCCTCAACACGACAAGTAACAATTGAGGTATGACATTACATCTCCCCCTTGCTTAACATATAACTGGGCTATTTAGTTAATTTCCTCAATCCTTCTCGCTGGTCTCTGTATGACCCTCTTCGAAGGACTGAGAGCTGGTGGAGGTGCATTCCTGTGTGTCCCATCACTATCGCTGTCGTTGGCATCTCTCTCTTCCTGGCAGTATTCAGAGTCTATGTCCGATGAGTCACCTGCAGCGGTTACTGTGGTGTCTGCTTGCTTATTGTCACCCATGAAGGTCCTGAAGAAGGAAGAGTTTCTAGTGATCGTTCCCCGCTGTTATCATGGAACCTTGAACGTGTGTTACGGTCATTGGTTCGGGCTTAAAAGCGGGTGTGTCTTTAGCGTTTAGACTTTGCCGCACCAGAACTCGATCTCCTATCTGAATGGAGCTTGGCCTTGCTTGTCGCGGGTGTCTGCATACTCTTTCATTCTTGTTTTGCATTCTCTGTCCTTGGTTCTCACTGAGTCAACATATGTAGTGTTTAACAGGGCTTGCGGGTTGTGTGGCAGCGTGGTTCTTATGACCCGCCCGAACATTAGCGCCGACGGACATTCACCTGTCGAGCCATGAGGTGTATTTCTATATTCGCGTAGCAGTGTACAAATAGCTTGCGTGAATGAGCCAATGGTGATGGAGGATACCTGGAGGGCGTGCTTGCGATTTCCTATGAATCTTTCTGCCATTCCATTGGCTTGTGGCCATAGTGGTGTGATCTTGCAGTGCTGAAAACCTAGATGTTCTGCGAACATGGCAAAATCATGCCCACTGAAAGGTGGTCATTTGTCCGACTTTACTATGGACGGAATGCCATAGTCTCCAAAAGTCTTGTCCAGGGCTGGTATGACTGCCTGTGCGCTGGTGGAGTGGATGAGATGCACTTCAGGGAAGCGCGACATTTTGTTAATGATGACCAGTACGTATTTACCATTTGCCAAAGACCCAAACATGTCAATGGCTACTTCATCCCATACTTGCAAAGGCATTGAGGAGGGTTTGATGAGCACAGGGAATGTGCGAGGGACCACTGATTGACATGCAAGGCATTTTCCTACTAGTTGCTCTACTCGTTCATCCATTGATGGGAACGACACCTTGGTCCTGAGCTGTCGCTTGGTTGACACTATGCCTCTGTGGCCTGCATGTGCGATGTCCAGTATTTGGCCTTGCAGCGTGGATGGAATTACAATCCTGTTTTCTTTCAACAGCAGGCCCTCTAGTGACGTCAAAACCAAAAAGGAAATAGAACTGCTACGTTCCAGGTTCATACCCAATTTTTGTCAATAAATTAAACAAATATGTGGTGGGAATTGGGGAGCCTGGTATATTGATACTAATGGATTAAATCCCTAAGTTTGTAACCCATGAGATTGTCCAGAAAGAAAAAAGGTAGAAAAAGGAAACTCACACATATCAAAGGTTGTGAACATACATGATTTTTATTAAAACAAAGAACATCAAAAAAACATTTGTAAACAACATACATATGACCAGTTTTAATAATCTAAACATCAATAACTAATAAAATACCCATCTGGGCTCTTTAGTGCTTGCTAAATGACAAGTATTAAATGTAACCCATGAGGGGAAGGTACACAAATGAGTGTAAAGCATGCCCCTTGTGTAACACATGTGGGAGTTGTGAAAGTTAATGGACCTGTAACCATCTAGGTCCTACAGTAGCTTGTATTCAAGAAAGCATCTCATCTTGCAGGTGCCAAGGTGACAGGGTGAAAGAAAACCGTGGTCAGATTGTCAATGTCAAGTGCTGGCCTAATAACATATGATTGATGGACCCCAAGGGCAGTTGTTGGTTTGTGCAACCCCCTTGTACATAGTGCACGTTTCGGCGGAAGAGTTATCCAACTTGAAAATGCATCAGAGGGATAAGTGTTGTTCAACAAGAACCGCCTTCATCAGGGCAAGTAGGTGGCCCCTATAGCAAGAGAAACCAAAACAAGAGAAAAAACAAGAAAAAATGAGTAAGAGGTTCTTATTTGTCAGAACCTTAATTCTTTCTGGACATAACTGGGTTAATTAGTAGCAACAAATGTATTATGTAAATATGTAAAAACCCAAATGTTGGTTTCGTTAAAAAACTTAATTGCTTGGAGGGCTAACAGAACAATAACAAGAGTGGAAATGAATACAACTATGATTTGTACGTGGTGGTGGGAAAACATGCCTAACTCACCACGGAAACCATGTAGTGACTCTCACTGTGAGGCAGGCTCCCCGTCCAGGTTGGGCCAGTCAAACTGCACTATTTGTTGCTAGTGGTGAGTATGTGTGGCTGAACTCAGTCCTCACGAAAAGGTGGCACTGGAACCAACCTGCTCTGCAAAAAAGGTAAGGAATGAAAAATGGTTTCATTGCAATCTATGCTGTATATGCAGTCTTTTAATGCATTGAATTCTCAGTGGATGCTGCGGGATATATTAAAGAAAATGCGCCCACCCGGACTGTATGAGGAACTGGTAGAGGGTGTTGGAAGTGCGTGTGTCCCGTGCACAAAGGATCCCGCATGAGGACATAAGAGATACCTGGGCTAAAGGTAGCTGGCTCCCTGGGTTTGGATGTCACTCTTTTGGCGGGGCGAGGCGAGACTTCACTTGTGCCGTCACTGTATCTGAAATAGGGCTCTGGCAGCTGGAGGACTGGTGTCAGGCTGCTCCTGTTAATGTGGGCAAGAGTGGAGGAAATATAGCCCTTAATGCACAGTATAAATTTTGACATGTAGTGAGCTTGTGACTCAGCTCAAACTGTAAATTTTACCTGGGGAGTCGTTCATGTAGCACTTCCAAAGTCATGCCGTCTGGGCGATGGTTCCCAGATGAAATAAGCATTGCTGATGTGTGCGCTCAGGCGTGCGTTTGTCCCGGTCTGGCACACTGCTGCAGGCTAGAGGCGTCTGCATCGCTGCCGTTTTCAAGAGGGTGTGTACATCTGAGGGCCAATAGAAACGCGGAACGTATAGTGGCCTAATTGGTTGCCGCATCAGGAATGGGGAACCGGCTCAAGAGAGTCTGCGGGCCAAAGGGGGCGGAGTCACCAGTTCGAGCCAGTGCTGGGTGTGCGAGGGGAGAAAACATGGGAAGGTAAGCAGGACACTGTATGGCGCGGGGCATAAATGTAAGAGCCCTCATAAAAACGCCATGTGAAATAGTAATGCTCCGGTAAGGGAGACTATGAAGAGGGGGCGTTTGGGTGTCCGATTTTTCATCAAATAGAGGGGGGGTATGAGTGAGTGGGTGTGCGGCGGCTGTCCAGTCAGGGCGGGACTGAGCCCGCCTGATTGAAAAACAGTGTTGCGCTGTCTGAGTAGTGTACTGCATTTGTCTGCACTTGGCAGGCAGATGTAAACAGCGATGCACTGCCCGAAAAAAGTACTCGTAATAGGTAGTGACATGGAGAAGTGCTATTTAAAAGTTATAGCACTCCCTTGTGTGCTGGAAGTGCATGTATGGGCTTCCAGCATGGCATGGTCAGCGTGTTTGGTAACCAAGTATCCTCATCTGGGGGCTCGGTCATGTTAAAAGTGGAATAGGGGTGCGTTTGTCCACTGCTACAAAGAATAGAGAGTGGGATCTCTTTGGGACGGTTGTAGAGAAGCACATTCTCTCCGGGGGGAAAAGAATGCACGTCTACGGGTACAGGGGGAACACATCACACCGATTAATGTGGGAAGATTTGCTGTTCATTAAGGCCCTGTTCTACCGAGTCCAATCTGTAAATCCACCTGCATTCAAGGTCCAAAAGTTGTCCCTGGATGTTGGGACCGTTGCACACTCTTTCAAGCACCCACCATCTGATGTCTTGTGTGGTGTGCTTTTTGTCCATATAGTGTTGTACCAAAGGTGATGTGAGATTTTTACACCTGATTCTTGACCGGTGTTCGGAAATCCGTGTTCCAATGTTGCGCATGGTTTGCCCGACATAGTGTAACTTGCAGGGGCATTCTATGCAATAGACCAATTGGTTGGTTTTGCAATTGGAAATATCTTTAAGAATCCAGGTTTTTTGTCCCACTTGGAATTGTTGTATTTTGGACATAAATTGACAGACCGAACAGGACCCGCATGGATAGTGTCCTTTTAAAGGTCTTAAGTTCCACAGATTGCTTTGCGATGATTTCTTGATTTCTTGATATACATAGAGTGCACCAAATGCTCTCTGATGTTCTGTGCTCTTTTGTACGCAAATCGGGGTATTTGTTGGCCAGGAAGGCATAGTCTGGCAATGGGCCAGTACTTGCGAACAATTTGTTTGATCTGGAAGGCGTGCTGGCCATGTGTGATCACACATGTAATTTGGTCTTGAGGTTCCTCTCTGGTTTTAGGAGTGAGGAGTGAATCTCGGCAAGTAAAGCGTGCCCTTTTCAAGGATCTGGACACCAGCTTAATGGGGTAGCCTCTTTCATGTAGTCTGTTGCTGAGTAAATCAGCGTCATGATAAAAGTCGTCTAAGGATGTGCAATTTCTGCGTAACCGCAATAATTGCCCATATGGTAGGTTCTCTTTAATTTTTTTTATTTTTTATTTTTTATTTGTTATAGTTGAATTTAATCAACCTTTCAAATATACATAATACAAATATATTAGAAAGAGAAAAATAAAACCAATTAAAAAAAAAAAAAATACAAAACCAGCACAAAATACCACAATTACATTACACAAGAAAAAAGCCTAAAGATAATTTGCAAATACATTTCATTGTTGTGTAACAAATTCATGACTTATGATTTCACTGACTTATGCTGACTTAAAGTCGCTATCGGTTCCAACTTTAAACTTAAAAGAAAATTAATAGTTGCAATTTGTAATGGCTGATAGCCTGAGCCCAAGACAAGAAACCACGACAACTCTTGTGTAGCAAGTTGGAGGTAGTTGCAATGTCGCGCAAAATGAATTTCGCGCAGGGGACGCAGAACTGTGCATTCTGTTATGAGATGCCTCATAGTTTCAAGAGTATTTTGAGATGTACAAAAACGACAAAAATTTCCAACTCCATGCAGTTGATTCCTTTTATAAAGCAATTCTCTAGTGCCCCATAGATTAAAACGTAATTTTAAAATATGATGACGGTAATTCGGAGAAGGGCAACGTACTAAATATGAAGGCAGGGTTCACATTTTCTTATGCGGAAATCTATTAGCCTCAGCATCCTGATACATAAGACAACTCTGTCGAGTTGTAATCCAGTCTGTGGCATACATTTTTCTTTTGGCTGTATCTGGATTGTAAATTAGTAGCTCGATGGATACTTCAACTTTGATTAGTACCACATAAACAGACATTAGCCATGTCTTGACAAAATCATGATTTGTTGAAAAAATATAAGATGATAAGTATTTCATCAAAATTCGTGATGTGGTTGACATAATGCATTTTCTAAAAAAGGCACATTTGTGCCAATTGAGAATAGCCTGTAATGAGATCAAGCCAAGCTCATATCTTAGCCAGCTCACCGGAATACATTTGGGCAGATGCAGGATGTGACGCCAGTATCGCGCTTCCCATTTGGCCAAATGCATGGGTGAAATTTCTTGAAAGGTTTCCAAGCCGTACAGTAGGGCCGGGACTGTTTTTGCAGTCCAGAACTGCCATGCAGGAAGGACTGAAAATTTGCCATATTTGTACATTAAGATAGTTGCTTGAGATATGAAGCCAGTTAGTTTGCATGCCAAACGTGCAAGATGACTTGCGGGAGATTGTACATTCTCAAATACAATTCCCAAATAGGTATATGAGGGCACTCTGTTAATCCGAACATGGTTCATGTGCCAAATATAAGAAGAAAAACAACGCCTTTTTGGACAAACAGCCACAATTTGAGTTTTAGTAAAATTGACTTTGAGTTCATTATGCACAGTGTAAGAGTAAAAAGCATCCAAAAGTCGTTGGAGCCCTACTTGAGTCTTTGAAATCAAAACCAAATCATCAGCATAGAGGAGGGATTGAATTGTGTAACCATTCAATTTAGGTGAATTTGAAACAGTTTTCAACAAATCAAATCTTAAATCCTGAATGAAATAATTAAAAATGGCAGATGCTAATAAACAACCTTGCTTTAGGCCTTGTGATGTAGGAATTTTTTCAGATAACATACCATCTAGAGTTAGACGAATTGTAATTGAAGTGTTGAAGTGGAACTGATGTATGATGTCTAACAATGTCTCGGGACAATGATCTCTGTGCAGTTTAGCCAACAGAAGCACCCGACTAACAGAGTCAAAAGCTGAATTAAGATCAATAAAAGCAAAATAGACGGTTTGTTTTTGGTGAATACAATGTAATTTGATGGCATTAAGAGTAAATAAGTTTATGGAAGTGCCCATGCCTGCTACGAAACCTATTTGATTTGGATCACGCAGCTGAGCACGGCAAGTCCACGCATTAAACTCAGCCAAAACAATCTTCGCGAATACCTTCCCTGGAGCATCAAGAAGAGCGATCGGCCGATAGTTGGCAGGGATAGTACGATCGCCCCTCTTGAAAATGGGGATGATAATCGAGGTCTTCCAAGAAACAGGAATTTTGCGAGTGAACAAAATTTCATTGAAAATTAGCAACAAAATACGGGCCCATTCATGTGGAGAAGCCTTAAACATATGGTTAGACAACCCATCTGGTCCTTGGGCTTTCGATGAACTTATTTGTTTGAGAGAAGCTAAAATTGACTCTTCAGACAAACGAAGTTGCCAGGGTGATCGAGAAGCTGATGTATAGAGCAATTTATCATAGATCGGGTCAGCGTACAATGTCGAAAAATGTGAGATCCATTCTTTTTCGGTGACGCCGTTGATCTGAGCGTCACCCTGTAAATTGATTTTGGGATTATTCAGCATTTGCCACATCTGTGCCGAATTTTTGTTCCTCACTGCACCGAGCCAAGAGACACTGTCATGGTGAAACTGTAAAGATTTCCTCTGTTTAAGCCAGTTTTTATAGCGGCTTTTGGCAGTCTTTAATAGCTGATAACAGAATGGACCATTATGAGCAATAATCTGTTTCCTAATGTTCCTATATTCAGCTTTTAACTTCTTGATTACAGGATCAAAAGTATGTGGATGATAAATGCAATTATGGCGTAAGATCGTGATGTTTTGTCTGTAGGGATTTAACAGATCATAGTAAGATACCCCGTTGGTATGCCGATCATTTTCTTCTAGAGTGAACATGAAGGAATGTAATTTCTGCGAGGTCCATCTGAGACGATTTCGTGCCGTGTTAATAGATGCTACGTCACGATGGACCTGGCGATGGGATTCATGTTCAAATATCCATGCAAATTTCACAATTAAAAGACAATGGTCACTATTAGGATGTGGACAAATAGTGAGCTCTTGCGCTCTTTGAAACAAAAAAGAGTTTGTATATATGTAATCTAGAGTGCTCATACTTAAACCTCGATGCCAGGTGTAGTGAGATTGAGTGTCACCCTTTATGGACCCATTTAATCTATATAGGTTCCTTTCAGACATTAGCTTTATCCATTTTAAGGCCACTGGAGAAGGTGTTAATGAATCTTGACAATCCAAATTAAGGTCCCCCGCAACAATAATGTGGGATACAGATTTTCTAGTTAATGTGAGGTTAAGCATTTTATTCATACCTTCAAAAAAATCATCATCATCCATCATGGACGGATTGCGATAAACATTTATAAATGCTAATTCTTGAGAATGATCCCAGAGAAGGACCAACTGAATCTGGACATCAACTGAGGCCCACGGGGCAATGCAAAAGCCACTGGCACGATGTACCCCCACTAATAAGCCTGATGAAGGACGGCCTTTGCTAGACTTGGCAGGGAGAAGGGAGATTTCATAGCCATCCCAAACAGGACAGGAGGTCAGCCAGGTTTCTTGTAAGGCAATTAGATGATATTTGATGGAAAATTGTGCAAAGGTGGAGGGTAAATGAGAGTGTCCTCTTGTGTTTCAACTCAGAAGGTAAGCAACCTCTGTCACTTCTGGCGTTGATGGTTACAGGTGGTAAATATCATCGTTCTGTGCATTACCCAAAGGACGCTGAGCGCCGCTATATATATTGGATTTGTGCCTAAGCTGTTGAATAGGCAAGAGCTCCTTGACTGGATCTTCTGCAAGGAGAAAACCCATACTGAATAATGACATTTTACATTGCCAGATGGCATCATGAACTAGACCAGATGGTATCCATAACATCACAATTGAGGTTGTTAAATCAGAAACAAATTCGATTTGGTCAATATCATGTGATGCCACTTTTTTCAAATCCTCAATATCTCTAAGAATGTTGAGAACGCTATTGCGATTTAGATCATAGCTGGGAAAATTTCCCTCTCTACATTTGAGAATGAGTGTGAAAAAGGAAGCACGCCGAGGATGTAAGTGACGTGATATTATCTGGCTCGAATTTTTCTGAGGAGCCCACTGTAAGTGGGGCGTATCAGAATAATTGGACTCATACATTGGCTTGGTGTTGACTTATGGAAGGCTGCAATAGATGATGAGTTTCGGCAGCTACTGTTGATGACCTCAAAGCATTTTGTGCTTGAGCTAAACTATTGGCCAGATAAGCATCTATTTGTTGTTTAAAAGTATGCAACTGTGAAGGAGAGACCAGATCAACTGGAGGAACTGGTATTTTGGCTTTCTTCTGGTGGCCCAGATCAGTAATGTTAGAGTCAATGTTCATCAACGGCCCATTAGTAGTAGAGGAGCTTACTGGATCTTTATGAAGAGGTTTGGTGGTCTGACCTGGCTCTCTTGTATTTGGAACACCTTTGGACATAAAAGGTCTATGGTGTGCTTCATTTTGTGCTTTTAGTGTCCCCAGCTGTCTGTCAGCCTCTATGTTCCGTTCTATGGAAGATATTAATTGGGACAAAGGAGATAGAATATCTTTCGTCGAGATCAAAGGTGGCTGTGTAAAATGTTCCGTGGGGATCGACAAATGTTCTTCTGACAGCTTAGCCGGTATCGAAAGTGATGACTTGAGGATCTTGTTTGCTATGAACGGTGTCTCCCTCTGTTGGTGTATCATTGGCCTACTCTGACCAAAGCTCAAAGGGTACTCCTGAGCAGCCTTCTTCGGTTGATGAATGTCTAAGGGGGCACTCCCCAAGGCCGGCACGTTTGCAAAGGTGAGTGGCAAAACGTGGGGTTGCTCGCTCTGTTGGGGTTTCCTTGACCAGCTCTCCCCAGCTCTCCCCAGAACCCGTGCGTTCATAGAGGTGGATGGCAGAACATGAGGAGGACCTGGTGGTACAATTTCCCTTTGTTGATGATCTGTCGTCTTGCCCAGAGCTTTAAAAAAGGAATTCAGTGTTTTTTTGGTTTGCTTCAGACCAACCATGTTTTTGGTCTTTTTTAGTGCTAAGTTTTTTTTGGCATGACCTTTGGGTTCCAAACGTTCAAGGCGTCCAGATGACTGAGGCCCTGACCAATTTTTCTAATGTCGGATCTTATCAAAGCTGGACTGGGCATTTTATTATCTGATAGAATCTGACTTTGTATCTGTACAGAACACTTTTGAGGCACTGATGTTATATCATGAAGTGCCTCACATGGGCAAATGATGCCAGGAGTTAAAGGAAGGGCACAAAATCCAGAAATAGGTACGTTAGCATTGTGGACAGATTTGACTACTGGCGACAAAGGTGTTAATAGAACCTCGCGCTGTTGAGAGGGAACGGTCATACTTTGCTTGCTTGGCAAGGGGATGTTTTTTGCAGCAACAGAAACATAATGGACCGACAACCATCTCACTAAATCGTCAAATTGTTTGGATTGATAAGAGACCTTTGTATCTAAGGATTCGAATAGCTTGCACAGGCTCATAAGGGTACTATTGATGGCAGACATAGCTGGTTGTGTCATAATCATGTCATGTGGTCGTGTATCTGTCGTCACTTCTTTTGGAGCTCTTGGGGTCGGTAAAACAAAAGAGGGTAACAGAGATTGAGGGGAATGGGGGCGAGACCGGTCGTTTTTAAGAGACATGGTTCTCAATAGATCGGCAGCTGGATAAATCGACATGCTCCCATCTATGATAAACTCATTTTGTGTTGATTCCGTCAATGGGTTGGAGCGATCTTGTAATAAGGGTGGAAAGGGAATTGGTGAGATGCCAATATGGGATGAGGAAAGGCGTGAAACATTACGCGTCGAGGCCAGCATGGTGATATCTGATAATGGACAAGGATTGTTAGTTACACTGGGAGTTTTAAAAGAGTATGAAGGTTCCTTGTGGAAGACCTGTGATCCAATACCAGAGGTTCCCAAGTGCGATGTTGACATGGCAGAGATCGAAACTATGGGATCATGCACATCATGTTCAAATGAAAAAATAGGCTTTACTGGTAGCAGTTTCCCTGAATCAATATCGGAGTGTGCCGAGTAAAAAGGTTGAGGACCAGGATCTGTGTCCACAACCATGCAGGAAGTAGAGCAGGTTTTAGATAAAAGATAAACATCGGTACTTTGGGAGGGCATATTAGATGTAAGGCGGTAAGACATTTTTTTTTTTTTTTTTTTTTCTTTTCTTAACAACTCCGCGCAATATAATAATAATAATAGTCAGATAACCCACCACTTCTTGTTCAACCTGAGAGAAAGAGAATCTGCAGTGGTGGACCCCCACAGAGAAAAATTCCGCCCCACCGCTCCGCGCACCGCGAACAGCAAACAGCACTCGCTGTACTCGACGTGTGCGCGGCGCCTGTGCGCGGAAGGCGGGGTAGTTATGGATGATGGGAAGGGCGGAGTTAGTAAGGGGCGGCCCCACAAACAGGAAAGAACCTTTAAAAATAAAACAAACAAAAAACACAATAAACACTTGCATCCAACGTTGTAATCAAGAAAAGGGAGGGAACGTAGTTTATGACGTATCTCAATAGGACCACCCTTTTTCGCTTTGAAACACTGGGAGGCTCCTGGGAGTGCACACGTGACTCAATAGGACCACCCTTTTTCCCCTTGAGACACTGGAAGCTCCTGGGAGTGCACACGCAAGCACTACCCCTCCCCTGGATAGGTAAGGTGAGCCCCCAAGAACACAGTCACCTGGGTCAGGCACACTAGGTGCAACTGTTAAAGACGTCCTCCAAGCAGAGAAAAGTTCGACGTTCACAGCGACACAGACAAGCGCAGACAATCCACACGCAGTCTCCCTCCGGCAAACAACAGCGCAGGCGATCCAAGCGAAGTCTTCCTCCAGCAAACAGCACTCGCTGTACTCGACGTGTGCGCGGAAGGCGGGGTAGTTATGGATGATGGGAAGGGCGGAGTTAGTAAGGGGCGGCCTCACAAACAGGAAAGAACCTGGGTCAGGCACACTAGGTGCAACTGTTAAAGACGTCCTCCAAGCAGAGAAAAGTTCGACATTCACAGCGACACAGACAAGCGCAGACAATCCACACGCAGTCTCCCTCCGGCAAACAACAGCGCAGGCGATCCAAGCGAAGTCTTCCTCCAGCAAACAGCACTCGCTGTACTCGACGTGTGCGCCATTCTCTTTAATATGCTTCGGGTGATCACTCTGAAAGTGGTGAAGAGTATTGCGATCAGTTGGTTTGCAAAATGTATTGCAGATTAGTCTACCCTGATTGTGTCCAATCGTTAAATCCCAAAAATTAATCATGGTACTGCTGTGTTCCATTGTGAATTGTATGTCTGTACTGCAGGTGTTCAGCCAGACAAAAAAGTTTTGTAGTGTGTCCTTTGTTCCTTCCCATAGGCACATAACGTCATCTATATACCGACGCCATTGTTTGATATTGTCTTTCGACAGATTGATGGGATTGAAAATAAAATTCTTTTCAAATTTTGCCATGAATAGAATAGCCAAACTTGGGGCGAATGCTGCCCCCATGGCAGTTCCCTTAATTTGCAGATAAAACTGTTTGTCAAATTCAAAGAAATTCTTACAGAGGGCAAGTGTCATTATTTCAATGATAAATTCAGGCGGAGCTTTGGTCTCTCTATTGGTTTCAACGAGATATTCATATATGCAATCAATGGCAGCTTGTTGCGGAATACTCGTATATAGCGACTTGATATCTAGAGTCACTAGTAGATGTTTTTGAGGGTCAAATTCCAGGTTTTCGAACATCTGAATTGTGTGCATTGTGTCTCTGATGTAAGATTCCGTGGTGATGCTAATCGGTTTGAGGAAATAGTCCACAAACTTGCATAATGGTTCTAGAATGGACCCGCATCCTGACACAATAGGTCTGCCGGGAGGATTGGTGGAGTTTTTGTGAATCTTAGGGAATGCGTATAGGCAGGGGGTTCTGCCTCCTGTAGTAACAAGAAAGTCAGATTCCTTCTCCGTAATCCAATCGCTTTCCAGAGCAAATGAGACAAGGTGTGTCGAATACGTTTGAATGTGCAGAAGTGTTGTTCCTCGCTTGTTGTTAGGGCTTGATCTCCCTTCCGTTTGTTGTGCCACTGGTTCGATCTCAGGCATGCCTGAGTTGTCTGAAGTAGGTGATCCTTTTGCGTCGCTTCTAATATTTGAGCTGTGGTGATGGATTTGGGGAGTGCACTGCTTACCAGGTAGTTTAAATATTGATCTGCTTTCTTTGACTGTCGCTCATCTTGAGCTGGTAGGGTGTGTCTCGATAGGAAATCTGCTAGGTTATTGTGCTTTCCAGGGTGATGCACAATTTTAAAGGAGTACTCTTGTAATCTTAATCCCCACCTGGCAATGCTGTAAATGGTGGTAAGGGCCTGGTGGTCAGTGATTATGGTGAATGGTCGTCCGTAGAAAAACAGGTGGTAATATTCACATGCCCAAACTACTGCCAAGCTTTCCTTTTCCAGTTGAGAGTATGCGCATTCCGTGGTGGATAGGCTGCAGCTTGCATAGGTCACGATTCTTCTCGGGGAGTCTGGGGATGCGCCTGGCTTGGATTGTGCTAATATTGCTCCAAGTCCCACTGGGCTCACATCGACTGTCAATTCAGTGTTGAGGTCAGGGTCGTAGTATGCCGTGCATGATGCTGCTGCAATGCGTTTTTTGATAAGCTTCTTCACATGCACTGGTCCACTGGAATCCATGATGTTTTCCCGTGAGTAGTCGGCGTACTCACCGACACAAAGTCTTGTATGTATCTTGTGCAATAGCTTGCCATGCCGAGGAATGAGCGTATTGCTGACACAGAGGTGGGTGTGGGAGCCTCCACTAACGCTTGAACTTTTCCGGGGTCTGGTTGTAGACCATCTCTCGAGAAAATGTGGCCGAAGTATTTCAGGGTGGGCTTGCTAATTTCACATTTGTCGGGATTGAGTGTGAGATGGGCCTTTTCAAGCGCCATGCAGACTCTTCTTAGGGTGTCATCGTGACTGCATTGAGTGGTGCCAAAGATCAAAATGTCATTGCTGTAATTTAAGCAATTCGAAATGTGCTTAATTACCTGATGGATCTCATTTTGGAAGATTTCCGCTGCTGATGACACCCCGAAGCTGAGTCTTTTATATCTAAATAAACCAAGATGTGTTGAAAATGTGGTGATAAATCTTGAAGCAGGGTGCAATTCTAGTTGGTGATAACCCTTGTTCAAGTCGAGCTTTGAAAATACTTTAGCCCCGTGTAGTAAGTGCATCATATCAGTCATTCTGGGGGTAAAATGATGCTCTCGTTGTATGGCTATGTTCGGAGGCCTCATGTCCACGCATATTCGAATGCTGTTCTTGTTGTCATTTTTGGGTACTGGTACGATCAGGGATACCCAGGCTGTCAGTTCCGATGCTGGTTCGATGATGTCCTGTCGCAATAGTGACTGAATTTCATCCTCAATGTGTTTTTGGATGTTGAGGGGAATACCTCTGTAGTGTTGCGCCATCAGAGGGACGTGTGGGTTTATGTGTAGTTTGATCTGTTTGTCTTTTAGTGTGCCCAGGCCTGTGAAGAGGGCTGGAAGCATTTTCTGCATCATGTCCTTCGGGCTGGCGGTGTATGCTGACATTATTTGGTACATTATTTGAAGGAGTCCCATTTGAATTGCTGACTTAAAACTTAGAATACTGCCCCCTGGCACTTCGCCTTGTCTGACATAGATTTTGACTTTTTGGCTCTTGTCCTTGTATTTACAGGTCGCTGTGAACATTCCTCGACAGTTGTGGGGCTGTTTGATCCATAAGGATATATCAGTGTGTCTGCTTCCGTCAGCGATTTTTTGTATGTGAGTGACTTGTAGGTATCGTCATTGATTACGTTTACAGTAGCCCCTGTGTCAATTAGAAATTCTCTGTTTTGGCCATTCAATTGTAGCAGTGAAGTGGGGCTGTATACTGCAGCTATGCTGTTGCCGATGGCGTGAACATATCCCCTTTTTCGGTCTCCACTGGAGGAGAATGAGTGTGACTCGCGTCTCCTGCGAGGGGAGTCATCCAGGTATCTAATCTTTTGTCTTGAATGTCGTCTTTGTGAGTCATGTCTGATTCTGTAGTAGCCGGGGTTGTCTCTTCTTTCTTCACGCCACCTGTCATCACAAGGCGGTTCACGTGATGTGCTGTGAGACTGGCCCTGGTGGCGGTGGCCGAGTGTCGCCATGCAGGGTCTTGGGCTTTCCCTCCTTGAGATCCGGGCATCTTGTCTCCTTGTGTCTTTGCTTGGTTCAGTTGGTTGGAAGAAGTTAATATTCCTGCAGACGGACTGAAAATGGTTTTCACCTCCGCATTTGTCACAGTTGTCTCCAAAGGCCGGGCATTGGCCAACATGTGGAAATTTGAAACCGCACCTGTAGCACTTCTTCTGTTCTGTTGAGTCCCTTGTCATTCTGATGGGGCATACTGTTGCAGTTGAGGCTGTTTGGGTGTTCTTAATGTTTCCTAGAGATTCCTTCTGTAATGCTAGAGCAGAGTCAGCTCATGCTAATTGTAGTATTTCTTCCAGTGGTCTGCTTTTTTAAAGTAATTTCTTTCTGAAATCGTGAGATTTGCAGCCTGCAATGAGTGCTTCTTCTGTCGAGCATCTGTCAAAGTCACAGCATTTAGCCCTTTTCCTTAGCCTCATCACAAAATTGTCCATGTTTTCACCACTTTCTTGGGTGGACGTATGAAAAATGTGTTGTTCGTAGTCTACATTTCTTAAAGGTGCAAAGCGTTTAATGAGTCAATAATATCTTGAAATGTGTCTGTATTGGATTCTGGCATTTCAAACACAATGTCTCTTACCACCGGACCTAGCGAGTTTAGTAGGATGCCTCATAGGCGGCGTTCTTCCCTCACGCCTGAGGCATAAATGTAGAAGTGTAGTTCTTTGAGCCACCTGGCCCATCTGGGAGCTAGGCTGCTGGTGTCTGCCATGTCGAAAGGCTGCATGGCCTGCAGTTGAAGTGATTCAGAGCCACCCTCTACTTTGGCTGTGGGGTGGTGTGGCGTGGAACTGGATGATGGGCTCATGATCGCACTATCTCCGTTGGTTTCAGGCATTTTTTGTGACAGTCTTGGAGGTGTGGCTGTAGTTTGACAATTGAGTGGTGGATCAGGTAGCTTATCAGGTGCTGTGGCCTGTGATCTATCCTTAAATTGCCATGTGGGCCCTGAGTGGCAGCTTGAAAATGTCACGGTGCTTTATAAAGCTGAAACTCTTGCATTCAGGACGATCGCGTGGTGATGATGCCACATCCGTGTTTATTTTCTCCCTTTCCACGTGTGATACACTTTGCGCGTATTGTGTGCCCAGCTGAGTTTGTTCCTTGTGGAAACTTCGCTCTACGCAAGGAAAGCTTTCTCCTTACTTGTGGCAGTTCGTAATGCACACGCGTGTTGCAGGCTGAATGTCTGACATGAGTTCCGGATGCTCCGATGACACTCTCTCTGACGGGTGCTAGCCGGACCTCGGTGTAGATGTGAATGTCCTTGTCGCCATTGTTATATTCGCGCTTGCATCGAGCAGGCAGGCAAGTAAAGCAATTCAACCAATAATATCAGGACAATATGACTGGATAATATAATGAGGTGCAGAGACGAGAAGGAGCGTCTAACTGAATCTTTATTTTAGCTCGAACTGCCGAGCCGGCGGTAACCCCACCCCAGACACGTGGGTCGCAACCCACAACTAGTGCAATAGAAAGAGGACTCATCCTCCAAACAAACAAGTAACTATTCAGGTAGGACATTACAGACTGATGCTGTGATTCTGGCATAGAATAATATTTTGCAAAAAGCATTTTAATCTGCTGCTCATAATGAATTGCCAGCTTTTTTTAAAGTTATGGGCAAATGTACCCTCACAGACATACCAATGTGAACCTTGAATAGAAACACCAGTGAGGCACCACTTCACGCAAGATGGGAACACACTAACAGACCTGTTCGTTTTGGTATTGAACGGAGATTTCACAAATACAAGACACAGAAGAACATGTGACAGTCTTGGAAGCAAACCTGCCTTTACTGTTCCATTCCCACTTTCTTTTTATAATCTGATGAAGACATTAACTGTGACTTCGAAAGCTAATGCAATATTGCACCTCAGAATAATATTTTAATTTAGTGGTAGCAGAACTCACAATTTTGTGATTTAAAAAATAAAATTGCTAACACAGCGACACACTTGTTTTGAACATTATAGTGGATAGCAAAATGCACCAAAACAGTGGCACATCTGCCAGATGAGGTGGACAAAAGCCCGGCTCGACCGTATTATCTATTTTCTTACAGCTTGCAAGAAACACAATTCAATACCAAAAGGACTCAGTGACTCAAAAATACTGAGGACTACCCTTAGTATGGAATACGCTGAATAGACAAATAACAAAACCACAGAGCAATTGAGAAATCATCCAATAAACCAGCACTTCTCGAAACATAGTGTAAGTCCTCCTACCTGCTGCCCATTGCTCTCAAAAAATAAAGTTGTACCTTTCACTGCTAAATTGCTCTGTGTCAAGATATCCTACATGAAAGACATCCACAGGTTCAAGGCCTGCCCCACATTGATCCATTCCTGAATGTCAATTGCTTCAATGAAGCTTAAACTCTCCAAGACTGAATTCCTACTGCTGACCAACAAAACTAAACACCCTGACATCCAGACCTGGCTCTCTTCTGCTTTGAATCTCAAGGGGTTCGCAACCCAGCTGGCCACCTTCTCCAAGTCCCTTTGGTTCGACAGACACCTCTCCTTCAAACAGCACACAGCAAGGAAGACACAAACAGACTGGTACCAACTTTCTCTCCTGCGGCTGAAAATCAAGCCCTTTATCCCAAAAAACAACTTCAGATCTGCTGTCCAACCCTTAGTCCTCTCCCACCTGGATGGTGGCAATGCCCTTTTGGAACGGCTTCTGGCGACTACCATGACATACCCTGAGATGTGTCCTGCATGCTGCAACATGACTCAATGGACTCGGCAAATTCAACCACATCCTCTGACCTGCATCGAACTGCACTGGCATCACTCTGATCCCCAGCGGCATGTGAACTCTATGCAAAGTTCTTGCACCAGAATTCCTAGACCTGGGTATCACTCCACCATGGAATGAATCATTCTTATGGCACAGTGATGGTTTCATTTACACAGAGTGTGATCGGATTTCCTTTGCCATGTGTAAATAAGACAATTACAGCTGCCATTGTAGTACTCCGCTATGGGCGTATGCGCATGGTATAAATTTACCAAGATTCAATGCATGTGTGCGATTAAGGCACCGGAGCTTGTGCAGATTCCCGGTTCCCATGACATTTATCACACTAATGCAGTGGATTCATGATCCCTCTTTGCCTTGCGCAGTCATGCTTATCTCTGATGAATCCGTACACATCAGAATAAACCCGAAGGGGTCCTCATATATATATATATATAAATATATATATATATATAGCCTTGTAAAGTGAGAATGGTGCTAGAATAAGAGAAAGTGCAAGAATGTGGTTTGAAATGTATCAAAGGAGGTTGGATGAAAGGAGGGTTAATTAAAGCCAAAGAGGGTTTCTAGGTTAACAACGCTGAGAAGATAGAAACGTCTAGTCTAGAGCAAGCCTGGGCAGGCCAACTGGCAGTAAGAAAGAATTGCTGGAATGTTGACCAAACCCATTCTGAATGGGCCTGAGACTATTTAAGGATAATTTTAAGTGTAACTTATAAAAGTGAATTAGCTCAGGAGACCTTAGTCAATGCGGAAGCTTTGTCTTTGCGTGCCAGTTATTCTTTCAATTGTGGTCCTTTTGCTCTGCTTCTGTTTATACCATGGTACTGGACTCAACAGGTAACTAGTTCACTTAAACAAGTCCATTGGTGCTGTCCTTATCGCGCCTCAAACTTTTCAGATGGTGAGCCTTCCATTGTGTGGTGCATGGCCATTGGATGTCAGAAATCAACATTGTCTTTCAGACTAATTAAAATGAGTGGCATTTCGGTAAAATGCTATATTTCTGAGGTTTTTCTGTAGAAGTTAGAAATTCTGTGGCACTTTTGAAGATGCCTAGGTTTATTGTTAAGGAGCTTTACACAAGTTGCTGTCTGTGACAGAACTTGAAAAAGCCCCCTTTAGGTGACAGGGTTACACCTCTCAATTTAGGCCTGTACTACCCAAAGGTTTGGTAGCTATGCCTGAGCAGCCAAGCTTAGTCTAGGGAGGGAGATGAGCTGTAGTGAGGCACACAGTACTTACAGCATGCACTTAGTTCAAGGAAACACTGACACACTAGGAGTTACAGGGACGTCATTTGGGGTCTCCAGGGGTAGCTTCTGCTACCCCTGGCTCCCCCTCTGCTACACCTAGACTTGACCTTGCGACCCCATGGCCACTGGACAAAGAGGCAGTGCCAAGAGGAGATATCACAGCTATGTACAACTCTCCAGGCCATCGTTTTTCTGGTTGGACTTGTGTTGGTCAGTTGTTGTTTTCAGTTTGTGGCCAGACACTTGGCAGCCACCGGATGTCTGCTCTTTGGGGTTTAGGCCTCTTTGAGGTGCTCTGTCTGTTTACAGTTTATCCCGAATGATGTAAAATAGTCCAGGTTGTTGTGTTGGACGTGTGCTTACATTCTCAGTAATTTGGTAATATGGGCCTATACACACTGATATTAATGCTACATATGGTTATCCATTCTTGCATGAAATGTAAATCATATTACAGTGATAACGTAACCATATTTTTGTTAGTGTACTGAGGAACAATGCTATGTGATGCCACTTCCTGTTTTCTTAAGGGGTGAATGGTTGTGTGCCATCACTTCCTGTGATGCCACTTGGGGCGGGGTCAAATAACATCCCTTCCTGTGATGTTATCAGAGGTCAAGAGTCATGTGATGTCACATCTGCTACGGCTGGCATTTTGGTGAAATGACGTCCCTGAGGAGTTATATAACAATAGTTATTTATTTTATATACACTAAGGTTGTAAGAGTAAGGTAAGTAAGTACTATTCACACATTAACATCACAGTAGTAGAAAAGGTATCCACTTTAAACCATAGTAGAATAAAATGTATCATACTTTAAGTCAAAATGAGAAGCAATACAAAGTCAGAGAAACTATAGAAACTTAATAGCAAACAGTTGATCAACTCTTGTAACTTCAATTAACCCTGCTTACCAACTCTTTAAAAGTCCATCCCCATACTAAGTGAGTCTCAGAGAGGGAAGGGTGGCACTTGGGATACAGTGACCAAGGGCTGAGGATGAAAGAAGCAGGTAAGTAGTAGACAGAGCATAGTCTATGAAGGTTTCTTTAGGTCTTGCAGGTACGTAACAGTTATTTTCTCAGTTTAGGGCCCAATGGGTGGTTGACCCCAATGGTACTTAGGGTGCCCTGGAGGGGGGTGCAAGTAACAGCTTAACTGCAGCCCTCCAAGAACACAAGAACAACACAGCGAGACCAAGGTAAGTAACTAGGCTCGGACAGTACCTTTTCAATGAAGAAATTGATGGCGCAAGTTGCTTCCCATTGTGAGGTGACAGTTGTCCCCAGTTCGGAGTTCTAGCCCTGGATGGCAGAAGAAGGAACTTTGGAGGGAACAGACAGATGCACTCGAGCAGCGGGATGCCAAGCAGTTGATCTTCGTGGCACTGGTGCATTTGAGCCCTTCACAGGTTTCGTTCAACGACGGTTGTCGTCTGGTAGACTTCTCTTCGGTTCTCGGTTCACGACTCAGCTGAGGAGACGTCTAGGAGCAGAAAAGAGTCACTGCAGGCCCAGAAGGATACCCACAAGGTTCCAGCCAAAACCATGCTCACAAAACTGTTGCACCGCACAAAATGGCACGGGTCCCAGGTTATTGGGAATTTGCAGTCCGGGAAGGTCGCAACTCTTCGTGGGATGGTGCAAACATGCAGGTGGTCTTGAGGCTGCTTAGGCCCACCAGACCATGGGGGAAAGTCATCTTTTGCCTGCAGCAGAGAAGCCAGCAGGCAAAGCTAGTGTCCTCCTGGGAAGGCTGCCAGGAAAGTCTAATGCCTATCTGGCCCTGGATGGATCCCTGCAGCAAAGCCCCACTGCCATATGACTGTGAATACCTTCCCTCAACTATCAGCATGAGGGCTAATGAAAACTCCTTGTGTGCTGAACTGCGGGCCGTGGCCTCTGCTAACATGGCCGCCGTGACCCACAACAGAGCATGGAGCCAGTCGCTACCGATAGAGTGCCCCACGCCAGCAGGCGAAGCTGGCGTCCTCCATGGAAGGCCGACAGGAAAGACTAATGCCTGGCTGGTCCTGTACGGCCATGGATGGTACCACCCACTTACTTCTACCAAGGTATGTCCTTATATCTACCACCAGCAGCAATGTCAGGATATCAATGTGCCTTGATCTCCCTGACTCGCTTACCATCACACCTTCTGTCCATCTCCCACCTGCCAGCTTGAACCCTGCTCTAAGTAAGCTGTCCGGAGTAATCATATTTACTGGTACAGACCGGCACGATTTCCCTAGGACATCCAATAGTACAACCCTCACCTCTCTGCCTTGCACATAAATTACTATGCAAGCTCGCTGCACAGCTCACTCTGCCTCTCACTATGACTCCACTAGCAGCACACGATGATTCATGTGGAGAAATGAGCGCCTCAGATCCCGCAACCAGGGCTCGCCCAAAATCACGGCGGATAGCCTCGAGTTAGCACCCTCCTTCCTGGCCAATCATGTGTCCCCTCCTTTCACTAAGAAGCCTGTTAACTCAACATCCACCACTCCTGTCAGCACTACCCATAGACATATGACACAGGGAACACCTACAAGTTCCCAAAAACCTTGCCACACTATACACATCTAACCACACTAATGCGGCACACACCTTGCTTATTCAAGAGACCGCGGCTCCACTACCCCCTCATATATTTAAAGATGACCTTACTGTCTCCTTGTCACAGTCTCAAGCAACACAGCAGAGACCACATAGGGACACCATAGCCAATACTCTAAAAGGAGCCATAATCAATGCAAGCTCCTTGACAGCACATTCACTGGATATTTCAGACCTCATCACCTCTCAAACTGGATTTACTAGCCATCAGAGACGTGGCTACACTTGGCCTCAGGCACATCCCTCTCCTTAGCCATTCCCCCTAACTACATTATCCACAGGAAAAGTAGATCGGACCTCAGAGGAGATGGGGTAGCCTTAGTTTAGTTTATAATTATTTTAAGCTGTCTTATGCAAATGCGCCCTGACGCCCCCGGGTATGGTACGCAATACAAGTAATAAACTAAACTAAGTAAACTAAACTGAAGAGGATATCCTGCTTGCTGTCTCAACTAAACTTAGGCTTTTATGATGTAAATTATAGCAACGCGCAATCTCTTGCCAATGCATTGACAGCACTAGGCTTTAATCAATGCATCCTTAGCCCATTGCATTTTTATTTTTTAATTTATTAGATATTTGTAAGACGCATCTACAACAAATGGTATTTCAAGAGACCTATTCTTGATTGGTTAGCCGACGTGAACTGCAATACGCCAGTAACTTCAAATGCACCCAATGTGATCTTTTTCTCAATACCAAACACAACACCTACTACACCTGCCCATGGGCTCCCCACCCTAACATGGAGCACAAAAAACAGAACCACAACCAGCATCATACCCTTGCTAGACATGATTAACTCCCCACCGTCGCTAGTTGATAACCCAGCTTCATTGGTTGAAATGTACAACACAATCATGGCCAAAGCCATTAACACAGTGGCTCTGCTTACCCATCAAAAGGCCAAACCATTATCTCACTGCAATTGGTGGTTCAACACGGATTTGAAAGCCCTACGCTTAAAGAAACGAGAGGCAGAAACCAATTGGAGAAATGCCCCAGTAGAGTCGAACAAAGACTACTTCGATGCCACAGTTAAGGCCTTCAAAAGGCACTCCTAAGTGCTAAATAAATCTGTCTACAAAGTAAGAATCACTAATGCTAGCTCCAGCTCCTGTGAACTATTTGCTTTTCTACAGGAATTAGAAACAACCACGCCTCATACACCGGATGCACTAAAGACAGCACATGGTGTTCAAATATCCATACCACCTTGCTAGACAAACTAGCAGCGCTTCAAAAGAAAATTCTTCTAAGAAAAATGCACTTGCACTGACCCCTACTTGCGAATCTATACCAGCTCCACCAGCCTCTGTCGAATTCCACTTCAAACTGTTTCCGAAACAGTGACAGTACAAATTATCAATGGCCTAAAACCCTTGAGATGCCAGGGTGACATATGTGGTTCTATGTTTCCATGTCATTTGATTGAATGATTTTTTTCCATGGTTTTTTAACAGAAATGTTTCGTTGAAAACCCATCAAAAAATGTTTATTTTTATTTTGGGGGCGTTCCCCCAGACCCACTTCCTCTATCATTTTGTTTACTATTCCCAATCCCCCCAACCCTTTATATGCCCTTTCCCACCCCTCCACCCCCTATATTTTTCAATGGATTTTTTCAGCAAAAGATTATAATTTAAAAAACACGTTAAAAAATATCTATCAATGAAAGGACGTTGTACAACACAGCCAGCAGCAGTGATCAAAGACTGTGCTGCAGCACTTGCTCCCTTTGTCACCGCTCTGATTAATGCATCATTCGCCACTAGCACTGTCCCTACTAACTTAAAGGATGCCTGGGTCCTCCCCTTGTTAAAAAGACGACTCTTGACTGGATATTCCCCCTAACTATTGCCCCATTACCACCATCCCTTTTCTCCTTAAGATTCTTGACAGAGCAGCATACATCCAAATCCAATAGTTTCTTCTAGCAAACAACCTCCTAGGCTTATGGCAATCAGGTTTCAGACCGGGTCATGGAACAGAAACAGCCCTACTAGACCTGAAGAATCAAATGGATGAAGTGAAAGATGCAGGCAACGCATCCCTGCTACTCCTACTGGACCTGCCAGCAGCCTTTGACCTCATTGACCATCAAATCCTATGTCAACAACATTCTTCAGCTGCACACTTCTCAGTAGAGGCCTCTGCGTGGATCTCCCACTTCCTATCCAATATCTATGTCAGAGTGTTCTCAGACACAGACTCGGCCCCACCAGCACCCATTTCTTGCAGCGTCACCCAAGGCTCCTGTGCCTCACCCAACATGTATGATATATTCACCAAACCCCTATTGGACATCTTAGATGACTTGGGCATTTCATACACAAATTATGCTGACGATACGCAAATACACCTGCCCCTCACCAGCAACTGCACCTATGACTCAAACGCGCTGCACTCCATCTACCAAACCCTCCAGGTTTGGATGGCTGCCAGCTTGTTATGAGTCAATGATGAGAAAACTGAAATCCTCTTGACCGTCTCTCAAAACACCCTTAATAAGCTTGGTCCAAAGAATAAATCCTTTACCATTGAGCTTGGTCAGAACCATGGGCATTTATCTCGACTCCACCTTGTCACTAAACAGACAGGTCAACGCCATTGCTTCCTCGATTGCCCATACTACGAAGCTGATTAATCTTGCATGTCCTTCCTGTCAGTTGATAGCTGCCTCACCCTAGTCTGAGCGCTCATAGAATCGCAATAGGGCTACGGCAACACCTTATTTGCAGGCACCTTTGCTCAAAATCTTAATAAACTACAGATCATACACAGCAATGCTCTACGGGCCACTTTGAACATCCCTGGGCGAGAACACATCACAGCCATCAGATGAAATGCGCACTGGCTCCTATTCGACAACGGATTGTCTTCAAAACATTGGCTATTATACATAAATGTCTAGCGAACACTGCTCCCATCTACCTCTTGTTCCAGAAACCCAAACCTACCAGGCCTACAAGATCAATGCACGCAAACAAACTGAAAGAATTGGGAGGGGGGGCTACTGAGAACTGGAATGCCCTCCCACACCATCTTAGAACTGAACCATCATACTGGGTCTTTTGGAAGCACCTAAAGACCTTACTGTTCAGGATGCTTCATCCTCCAGACCCTGCACCTAAATCCATGCAACCTCTCTTCCCATTGTTGTCTGCATTTCTGTACAGTTGGAACCAGCGCCCTGATGCCTATGGTTTTGTTGCACTTTATAAATGTTCAAATAAATAAATAAATAAATACAAATTAACTAATTAATTAATCTTCAAGAGATTTTCCCTATTGCTAGCAATTCAGGGTTGGGTCTTCAGCGGCCACTGAACGGCTCTGGCAGTCGCTTGGAAGGTGCTGGGACATTCCTCATCGAATTCTTCTTCAGATCTTCAGTCCAGTGGTCGACTCCAGGTTCAGCTCCAGGACCCTTGCCTTTTATGCAAGAAAACTGGCTAAGCCCACCAATCAGCAGACAAGCCTCTCATGCAAATCTGGGGGATGGCTGTCCAAGGGAACAGCCAGCCTCCCAGTTCAATCTGGTTCCAGGCAAGCACACTGCAGGACAAAGACATGGGAGTTTCGGGTACCTCCCCACTTCCTGTCCTTTCAGGCACTCAGATAGACTTGGCGGGCTTTCCAAGGGAAGCCAGCCAAAGACAAAAGACCCATCAGGACCTCTCACCCAGGCAGGTAGAAGAAGGCTCAAGTAACAACAAGTCATCATGAACAGGGCTTACAAAAGTACAGCCACCATTTTAGGCAAATAGTGACCCTAGTGCCCCTGTCTCTGACATAGCTGCGAAGGCAGCAAAAGTCCATCAAACGTTGTGCAAAAAAGGTACAATGCCACCAACCTGTCAGATGAACTTGAAAGAGTAACTAAAAGTTACTGGAACAGTGAGAAAAGGGAGACAATGTTTCCCCTTAAAACTCCACATGGGGTGGGGTATGCTGATCTCACAAAATAAAATACCGGAGGGACAAAATGTTATCCCCCTGCCCTGGTAACATCTGTTAACACAGGTACAGTAAAAAGGAAAGCTCCAGGAGCTTCCAGCATGATGGCACAGAAAGTGTTGTATGCTGCAATAATAACAATTACTGCCCGAAGACATGGAGGAAAGAGCAACTCCATTAAAAAGTACCAAAAAGAGGCAATAATAACATGTAGATGCCCGAAGACATGGAGGAAAGCACAATTCCATTAAAAAGTACCAAAAAGAGGCAATAATAACATGTAGATGCCCGAAGACATGGAGGAAAGCACAACTCCATTAAAAAGTACCAAAAAGAGGCAATAATAACATGTAGATGCCCGAAGACATGGAGGAAAGCACAACTCCATTAAAAAGTACCAAAAAGAGGCAGCAAAAAGGGTTCCCCAAGTTAGTGAGTGTAAAGAAATGAGTGAGAATAGAAAAAGGTTTCAACTCACTCAGGAGAATTGGTCAAAAAATTCAAGAGTCCAGCAAAAAGGCTGGGGACTCACACATTTACCTTTTTGTTGCGATTGCAAAAGTGCTGTACGATATGAATATTAGTTAGCAACCAGTGAGAAGGCCCAGGTGTGCGATACTGGATGTTTGCCCGTACAATATGATGTGGCTGTATCCTATAGGCTCTGAAAGGTTGCACTGAGTATATTAAAAACAATCCTCTATCCCAAGCCAGAGGCAAATTGAGAGACTGGCTATATTGTCTTGAATCCCAACAAAAGCCGCACTGAGCCACTTTGCGGAGGTACTGGAGATGTTGAATCTTCTATATTGGAAGATCTGCACAGAGCATGTTGACATGTTTCAGGTATGAGTACATCAAAGCACTACCAGCACCAGTGTTCCACCCTAGGGATAAAGTGACAGAAGCAACTGACGAAAACGGAATATAGTTCCCAGAGATTCCCACCTGAGTGCCGCAAGCCTGTGTCTCATTAGCATACAAATGGAATGAGGAGCCCACCTATCGCTCGGGATGCATGTAAGTGTGCAAAAGGGGAGTCTGGAGGCCACAACTCGCCAACAGGGTTGACTTTAAGGTCCCTATCTATGCTCTATTTCATCACACTAACAAAAAAGGCCAAACCCACTACTAGGATGTGTCAGAAACCTAGTGCACGCTAGGAGGTATGCCAACAAGTATGCCACACATCATTAATCGCCCCCACCCCCCGCCCCAATCAGGAGTGAGCCAGTGACATGGACTGCAAGCCATACTTAAGCTTTCATTTGGCTGTGATGAAATGAGCAGTTCCTCTTCTGGATCCCACTAATTTACAAATTGCAGGTGCGTTTTGCTTTTTGCTTTTCTTTTCTTCTTTTTAACCTTCTAGCTATCACACTAGTATCTAATTAAAGAGTTTGCCTTGAAAAAAACATCAGATGTCCGAAACACTCGTTCGTATAATGGTATCATGATTTACACAATACACATACATTTCTGAGAAGGACATGATCAAGAGTATGCAATAAAGAATCAATTGACCTGAAACATGTTCGGATGTCAGGATTATCATTTCCGCATGAACTGGGACGATGGACAATTGTTTCACAAACCATAATGTTTTTTTCTGACACCGGGGTGCTTCCAGCCTTTATCACTTAACGCAGTGCCAACGGTTCGAGGGGATTTACTGATATCCATGCCTGTTCTTTTCACCACTATTTCTTCTAACATTTTGGAAACTCACCTCATGATTCTCCAGCAGAACCTGCACCACTTAGATGGGCGTGTCTTAGCTTTGAAATGGTAGTTTGACTACTGGATCTGTGTGCCAGGTGGTACCACCCCTGCGGCTAACACCAGCAACATCCACATTGTGTTTAATTTTCTTTGCATGTGTTGGGGTTTAGATCGCCCTTGAACTATTAATATTTCTTTGGATTTCTTGTACTTCTTGAAGCACTCTTTCATTATTTCATACACTGGATGGTATATGTCCTAACTAAGGTGGTGCCCTCCTCCCCCAGCACCACCATTAAAAGTGATTTGTGTAGTTATGAATCTCAGTGACCCTCATATTAACATGTTTTTTTTATTTGCCCTCTTCTTCTTCGCCAATCATCTGTTACACATTAAATAAATCCAGAATCATCAAAACTGGTTTTCTTTCAATCGGGTGTTTCGTTATTTCCATCAACACATGACAAGTCACTATTTTGCACTGTATTTGTTTGCAGGAAGGCAGTGTTTTCGAAGGTGGTTTTGCTAATTGGTTTGAATGTGTGTCAAGGGGCTCTTTGCGTGTCAGCTGCTTGTATGACACGGTGCTAGAGTGCTCGATAGGGAAATCGCATTCTCCACTTGGCATTGCCTTTGTTTGCATGTGCTGGGGCGAGTTGCAAGGAGAGTCACATTTAAGTGATGCATTTCGAGCATGTTTCCATTTTCGTTTTTTCCTTTCTGGTTGTGATGGTAGGATCAGAGGGCCTCTTTTTAGTACATTTGTCATTATAAAACTGCAAGTGTGATGTGTTTGTGATTTCAAGTGTGATTTTAACCTAGTTAGTGAGGGCCCTTTGAATCATCTTTCCAATATGTCTTCCATGTAAATCACACTGGGGGTAATTTTCATTTAACAACTAAATTGCACGGAGGGGGCCACGTCCAATTGCACGTCCGTTCAATAGGGCCGCTCCATGTAAGTCGATACCTTTTCACCAGGCAATGGAAAGGGAAAGAGTAAAACACAGGTGAAATCCCCTTTACTTCTTTACTTTCGTGAGTAGCAAAGCGTATTTTCCTCTCGAGGTTAATTGCTGGAGGCAATTGTCAACACGGGGGTCTACAACATTTGGTTCTCCAGATGTTTTGGATTACAAGTCCCATCAACCCAAGCCCGTATAGTCAATGGTGAGGGATCATGTGAGTTGCAGTTCGAAAAATCTGTAGGGCCACAGGTAGCAGACCCCTGCCCTAGTGGATACTTTTCTATTTCCACTGAGGACAGATATTATATCCATTTGCCCCCTCTCTCTCAGATTCTAAATGTTTTCCACAAGCTGACGCACAGCCAGGGTTTCCACATACCCTTATTCGCATGGAACTGGTTTAATAGGTTCTGGCAGTGAGACATGTTGGAGACTTTCCCCAATGCCCCTGTGTTACTTTCTCCACAGAAGTATCTACTAACTCAACATGGGGCGTGGGGAAGCCTGGTGCTCCGTCCATCACTGAATGGATGAACCAAGCAGCTTAGTCGCTGAGCACTTGACTGATGGTGGACCTGGTCCTTCTCATGATACCCTAAAAGTTATGAAGGTAGCCAAGATATCTACTAGGAATCCGTATGCTAGCAAATAGTCCAGATTCTGTCACCAGTGCCTGAACAATGATATCAAACCCTTTTGGGTTAACATTGAACAGGTCCAAACATTCATCTCGAGCCTGGCCAAGTCTGCTATCAAGCTGGATCCTTGTAGAGCAGACTTTTTGGCCCTAAGCAACTCCCATACAACTGGGCAATAGGACTTGACGGTTATCATAAAAGCGACATAGCCGTGAGGGCATTGGTATTTTGCTTGGTCATCTTGGAATGAATGGATGAGTGGAACAGCTGAAGACCATTAAATAGAAGGGCTTTCTCTTCCTCACACAGCATGACCACATTCCCCTGGACACTGTGTTAACATCGCCCGCTGCAAACTCGAGCGTGGCCAAGGCTAGTTGCTTAGTGTCAGCAATGCCTGGCGGAAAGGTTTCCCTTTTCTCAGTTGGTAAGTCTACTGAGAATTCCGCAATTTCCCTCAACGGTCTTTCAGTATTTCCTTATGATATTGATGCATTTCTGTGTGTACCGTGGCATCTGACCTCCATTTTGAATTTGGTTGTTATATTTGAACACGAGTATGCAAATGTTTATTAACAGACAATATGTAGTTGTTAGGTACTTTTCCCTGTTGCATCTGTACTTTTCATTAACTTCAGATGATTGTTAATGCCCTATCCATAAGAGTTTATCATGGATCATACAGCGTGTAAACGATATTTGGAAAATCCTCTGACTTATGAAGTGGTTAGTTCTTTAGGAGCATGGTTCCACAGCAGTGCAGGAGCTCAAGTGAACTTCGGGTGTGAGGTCCCACACCTGCAATGAGGGAAGTGCTCAAGGAACCCATGTGCAAGATTGCACTATTTGCAAGGCAGTCAGATGTTTAGTTGCCCACTAGTGTACTCGGTTAGAATATTGGATATGAAACCACTCATTGAAGTTCACAAATCGTTGCAGTCAATGGAATCTTGGGTTTGATGTCACGCACGCATGCTAATATTATGGGCAGCAGTTTATAACTCGATAAACAGAATAATGCAACCAGTGAAATCTTCCTTCAAACTAAGGGGGGAAGAAGGTTACAGTGGGAGCAATGTTACATTTTGCTCCAAAAACTCCTAGAACATAATTGTGGAAAACGTGTTTCCCACAATTGTGTTCTTGGAGATTTTGGAGCAAATGTTAACATTAAAAGAACGCTCTCATGTTTGATGAGGAGCAGAAGTCCAATCGTGTTTGGACATTTGCCTGAGTTAATGATGATTGAAGAAGGACGAACACTAAATTAAAATGAAGAATATCCAAAACAGTATGGACATTGCAGTCCAAAACTTAGCGTGGTGCTCTAGAGATACACTTTTGGAATGTGAGAGCAATGATTGGGAAAAAGTGCAAACAATGTTGTTACAGCATTAAGCGGTTAATCTTCTAGAGATCATTGTGTTGCTCTGATGAAAACATAAGCAATTCATTTATGTTGAGGTGCAAGAGTTCTAAAGTTAGAGATGCATGATGGTTGAAGGGAGATCCAAATATATAAGAATGTTTGGAGAAGGTCAATAAATATTACGTGGCGTGAAGGAGCTAGATCCAGAAAAAAAGTCTGGTAGCTGGAAATGATAAAGCTGCTATAAGGAAGATGTTTATAAGTTTTGGTCAAGTGGAGAGCTGTTAAGGTATCATTGTTGAAGTTCTAGCCATGCACTTAATTCATGTTTGTGCGTGCCTGCCAAATTGATGTGGAATATTTGTGGCACGCACAGACTTTATGTCAAATATATAAAACTCTCATTGGAAAAAAAATTTCAATTCATCAATTTACTGGCAAGCATGAAGATCTAGTTCACACCATTGATGACAATGAGAAATTGTTCCAAGGTTAAGCGAGAGAAACCAGTAACGAAAAACAGTATCAGAGTTCCCATGGATTAATAAATTACCATTGCTGTATATGCAGGTGTGAAGCACACACTGATCTCCTGACAATATTTATTGGAGAAAAAGGTGGTGAAATATTGGGAGCAGGTCATTTTTTTCTGCAGAAATGTTTCCACTGTAAAGCATTTCACATGGCATTTAAAAAATAAAAATAAAAAGCAATAAAGCGCCCTGGCTCATTCCTCGCCTCATACTCATCCCCATAATGACACAGGAAAGAGGAGGGCTCTTAAAAGTCCCATTACTCGGCTGACCTATTCATGCCATCCTAATGTCATACCTTCTATAATCAAGACTGTTTTCTTGCCAAACATCTCAGAACCTTATCACTCTCCCCTCTCGCTCCCCTCAACGTCTCGCCAGTGTCCTTTACTGTCTCCTTTTTCTGCAAGCTGATGTGGCCTCGTATTATGCTCTTTCAACTCCTGACTTTACAAAAAGTGATAAGGCGTGTTCTTGTTTCTCCTCTTCTACTGCTGCCTTTATATATCACACTCCCCTTTCCTCTACCATATCATTGTCCTTCCCATTAATTCCAGCACTGTCTGACTCAAAACGTACGTAATCATCTTAAGCACTCACCCACAGCATGGTGGCTTGTGGTTTTATTAATTGGCGAACCCCAATGAACAAAGGAGAACAATGGGTGTTCTCAACCTGTGAATTATTTTTAATTAATTTAAACAATGAGTTTATATGGTGCATTTTACAGCGCACTTTCTGTGAACAAATTGGTAAAAAGTCACACAGTTTACAATTGCAATTAATTTTGGAAGGAAACACATGAAAAAATCTAATAGATGCCATGCTACCAACAGCGCACAGGAGCATTTTAGACCATAATATTATGATGCTGTTGCCAACAATATATGTCAGTATTCTGACAGTGAAAAACATGTTCATAGAGGCTGTGCTCAACGTGTCCATACTGGCTGCACTAATATAAAACTATTCCTCCATAAGAACACTCATCAAGTTGGCTTTCCCAATAATGCCATTGAAAGTAGCATGCTACAGTAATAAATGTGTTCATACTGACTGCACCAATGTAATCCAGTATGTCCACTTAAGAACACTCATCATGTTGACCTTGTCCATAATGCTAGTAGAAATGCTGTGCCACTGTAAAAAAAAACATTTGCATAATTGTGCACCAATGTAGTCCAGTATCCCCATCTAAGACTAATCATCATGTTGGCATTGCTCATAATGCCAGTAAAATGATATGCCACGGTAAGAAAACATGCCCATAATGGGCAAATGAAGGTAGGCCAGTATCCCATAAGAACACTCCTCATGCTGGTTTTGGCCTTAATGACAGTAAAATGTCATGCCCACTACAAGAAAACATATCCATAACAGTTTCACCAGTGTAGATCATGTTGGTTTAACCCATAATGCCAGTAAATGTGATATAGTCACTATAAGAAAACATGTCCATATTACTGGCTGCACCATTGTAGACCATTATCCGCACCTAAGAACACTCATCACATTGGTTTTGCCCATAATGCAACTAAATAGTCCATGTCACTGTAAGAAAAGATGGCCATGCTGGCTGCACCAGTGTAAGACAGTATCCACACATAAGAACATACAACATGATGGCTTTGCCCATAATGCAAGCAGAGATATTAAGCTTTCAGTTCAGGACCTAGAGACCCTGCCTTACTCCCAATCACTGGCTCTCCTCCCCAGCCTGAATGCAGACACATTCATAGACATTCACAAGTACAGCTATACACTACAACATGCACACTTCACTACCATCCTCTCATTCAAATGTGAACAAATACACTACAAAATGCACAATGCACTCTCACTTGCACACTGACCCATAAGCTACAACAAACACACTTAACTCGTATTCTCTCACTCACATGTGCACCATTACGCTGCAACATACATACTATACTCGCATTCACACACACAAAAAGCCTTTAATTCATGCATACATACATAAAGGCAGAGATACAGACATACACATACACAAAGGTTTTCTTTTACCTGCTCCAGTTGGACTAATGCTACACAAGATGGCCCTCTGGTTCTCGCACAAACCGCAGGTAGGAGGCAGTTTCAATCAAACATAAAAAAGACCAATTTCTTTCGGTCAATTTTGGGTGGTCCTCTGAAAGTGGGAAAAGGACATGCCGTGGTTTAGAAAAAAAGAAATGTGGGCTGTATTGCCACCCCCCCCCCCACTGCCCCTTTGCTCCTACCCTCCCCCCACCCTCGCCCATGGAATTACCTCAAAATCGGGGGGTTTCGCCCTCTAAAAAACCCTTCTCTCAGCCCCTGCATCCTCCCTCCCCACCCAAGACTCCCACAAACCAAAACACAAACAACACACACACACCAACACACACACTTACCCGTTCTCCTCCTACTCCACTTCTGGGTCTTGGTGAGCCTGTCAACCCCTGCGCGCACTCGTGTGCGGCAGGGGCGTGAAAGTTTGATTTAGAAAGACCGCTCTGTGCGGTCACAGACTGGTCTTTCTAAATCAATTTGTTTTCAAGTCGGAACTAGAACGCTTTTAACAAATAGGGAGGAGCAGGAGCACCGCCACACATTTATGCCTGCAGTACCTCATCCTGCATACCCAGTAGGTCGTTCAAGGATGAAGAAGCAATAGGACTCTGGCATAGCATGACCCATTGGGCATTCACTGACTGGACTACTGAAGGTCAAGGGAAACCATGTCTCCCTAACAACAATGAAGCCAGCCCAAAAGCATGTTTTAAGCTGCCTGCTGCAGCTGAGGGTGCACCCTGTGTTTTCACTGGCATAGCTTGGTTCCTCGAGAAAGAGTGGCGGGTCGGTGCCCCATCAGCCATTATGGACAAGCCCTAACAGAGAGTTTATAACCATAAACCAGACACACTCATTCAGATAGCCTTAGGATTTAAATGTGGGAATTGGATGAAAGAAAGTGAGAAAGTATTATTCACCCTCCAGAATGACACATGATCATCTAGAGGTCCTGGAGTGAGTGGAAGGGAGTTCCAAAGATGAGATCCACATACCGAAAAAATCCTCATACCGAAAAAGGTCCACCTTGTCTAAAGTGGAAATTAGTAAAGGATGAAAGAAGAAAGAGGTCCTTAGTGGTGAAAGGCTCTGGTCAAAGTATGATTTAAACTCTATCCTTTTATTGGAAGGAAGCTTGTGTATTAGAAATGCACAAGCATTGTCTTTGCTGCACAATGGTCATATTTCATATCTTGGGGAGAGTGAGTTAAATCCAATTGACAATATCCAAACAGGCCACAATCAGGTATTTATAAGCCTGATCTGAAGGGGGAAGGTAAAGAAATGCATGAACCAGTTTCCTGTTGTGTGGTTCAAAAGTCAATTTAGCATCCATCTTTGTACCCATGTACATTATGGTTGGTGGGGATCAGCAAGGGCTTAATACATCAAGCCACAATTATGTATTCCAGTGAGGAGGGACTTAGGAGCAGGTGAGGATCTCGGTCTTCCCAGAGCTAAATTTGAGGCTATTATAGTCTATATGCTCATATCTTTCAGACACAGGAGATATGGCAACAGTATGACTGTAGTTCTTCCTTAGACTGTCTCCTAGAACATGTAAATATTTAGTTCTTTACCAAGCATCAGCTAATCGAGTACATCACTTTATTAATTATTTGCTGCAGTCTCTTCTACCATCAATGGAAACTGACGTCATTGTCTCACTGTTAAAAAAACAGTCTCAATATTGCATAACTGAGTAACTACAGACTGATTTCTTTTTTATGTTAAATTATTTTTATTGATCATGTAAAGAACATGTCAGTACATTGATGAATACACAAATTGAATATAAATAGTTTATAGCGCAAAATACTTAGCAGAAACAATGTGATGCTAAGGCATAAAGACTGCAACTGTGTGTGGTTGAAATAGAACAATGTAATACAAGTATAAGATAATGTTCATTAAAGACATTCAATATAATAAATGGGATATACAGGGGAGACAAACTAGACAGACAAATGAAACACTAGGAAAGAGGAGCGGGTATACCAAGTTTAACCATAAGATAAATAAAAGTTACGCTAAATACGCTGTAAAAATATTCCATTTGTTATCAAATTCCGGTACAGTCCTGCAGGATAGTGCATATATCTTCTCTATTCCATTAAACAAGCAGATAGAGTTCCACCAAAGATTATAAAACAATTTTTGACTCATCTACTTGGTGTTAAAGTAGCTCTGTGCAGAATAAAGTAATGGGACAGTGTGAGTTTAGCAGCAATTGAAGTGGTGAAAGCTTGGTTCCAAATGTTAATCCATATGGCAGCTGACGGTTGTAAATTCCTATCTCATTCCCATTGGTTGCATAATTTGGCATTCAGAGGATTTTCTTGGGATTGGTTAAGAACAGAGAATACATTAGAAGCGTTAGTGGAAAGTGAATTAATAGTTCTATAAATTCAGATGTTTCTTTTGGACTGTAATATGACATAGACTTAAACATTAAATTGATAAGAATAGCATACAGCTTAAATTCGGAGTTATTAAGGTTGAAACAAAGGCATAGTTGAGGAAATGGGATAGCAGTGTAGTAAGAAAAATATGTTTCACTTGAAAGATACCTAAAACATACAATTTGTGTAGTAAAATCTGCTTTGGTTTAAAAGGAAAAGATTTGTTGTACCATAAAAAGGCATTGAGATATCTTGTGTGGCACCGGAATAATTTAATAAACTATACCAAACCTTTTTCATTTTCATGGAAATGTGTTAATACCAGGCCAGGAAGATGTTTGAAGGAAGTGCATAAGTGATAAAGGTATAATATATCCAGACTCTATTTGAATCCATGTGGGGGCATTTGCTAAATGTAATTTGTTATGTTGATGCTTAATATTGTGTCGTAGTAAAAAGGCGTTTTAATATTTTGGAAAATCAGGAAACTTTACACCCTCATTGTCTTTATTTGCCAAGAGCTAATTTGGGATTGTTATTGTTCCATAGAAATTTGGAAAGAAGCATTTTTAATTATTTTAAAGAATGGGGAATATAGAATAATTGGCCTCATTGACAGGATAAAATAATCGGTCCAAGCAACATTTTGATTAAAGTCAAAACGACCCCACCAAGAGAGAAATAGCGGGGACCATTGATTAATTAGGGTATTCATTTTGTCATAGACAGCATTTTCATTTAGGGTTAAGGTTGAAGAAACATCCTTTGCTATAAGGATACCTAAATATTCAATAGAATAAGTGGACCACTCCATGCCAAATGAAGGGATATCAGAGCTAGAACAAACACTGGTAAAAGGTAAAATGTATTATTTATCATAATTTAATTTATATCCAAACACTTTAGAAAATGTATTCATAATGTTCATTAATGAGGGAATAGATGTAGATGGATAGATGGATCGGAGATGTATAAAAGAATATCATCTGCATAAGCAGAGAATTTCATTGTAACATTATGTATAGAGGTACCTTTAATATTGTCATTACAATTGATGTTTTGTAGCAAAGACTCTAGGGCTAAAATAAATAAAAGAGGGGAAAGTGGGCAGTCTTGACTACTACAACGTGTGATAGGAAATTATTGAGAAAGGGAGCCATTAATTTAAAATCTAGTGGAAGTTGACCAATAAAGGAGCTTCATGAATTTAATGAAAGTGGGACTTAGTCTATGCCATTTTAAGGGTTTGAACATAAAAGACCATGAGACATGTTCAAAAGCTTTTTTGGCATCTAAAGCGAGAAGGTTAAGAGGATCCAAAGAATTTTGGGCATGGGAAAGGGCATTGAAAAGCAATCTAGTGTTGGAGGAAGCATATCTTCCTTTTAGAAAGCCTAATTGGTCTACATCAATAGGTTTGGGTATTGCATCTCTAATCTATTAGAAATTATTTTAGCAAATATTTTAGGATCAGAGTTAATGAAAAGGGGCGGTAATTAACAAGATAGGGATCGATGTGTGGTTTCGGGAAAAGAATGAATAATGCTTCCCCAAAAGTACTACAACTACCATTTTGAGAAAGAAAAAGGTTAAATAATTCAAGAGGTTTAAGGGCAAGTAATTCAGAAAAGGAGCGATAAAAATCAATAGGAAACCCATCTGTGCTTGGAGCTTTGCCGGTTTTAAGATGAAGACTAGCGTTTTGAATTTCTTGTTTAATGATAGGAGAATCTAAACAGGACAAATCAAACGGATTGCTTCCAATTGTTTTATTTGTATATAAAAAGTTGATATTATCATTATTAATTGAAATGTTAGCTTTATAGAGATCTTAATAGAAATCCAACAAGGAATTATCAATTTGATCAGGGCTTGTTACTTTAGTGCCTTGTTGATTGATAACAAAACTAATAATTGTTTTTTCATTTTTCTTTTTTAGGTATGAGGCTAATCGTTTACCAGCTTTATAAGATCCACCTTATTATTTAGCTTTACATCTCAGTAAAAAGGAACACACCTTATTGGAAATCAATTTGTTAAATTCAATTTGCTTTTCTAAAATATATTTTAAAGTAATGTCAGCAGGGTTATTATAATATGAAGATTCCAATAATTTAATAGACTTGTGTATTCTATTGGAGATTTCTTCATTTAATTTCTTTTTGAAGTCAACAAATTGTATAATAAAGCCATGTAATGTTGCTTTAAATGCATCCCAATTATTCTGCTCAGATGTATCTATTATCAGATGTATTTATTATTTATAATAAAAAATGAATTACAAAATGTTTTGATTTGTTGAAGAGAAGTGGGACTGTTTAATAAAAATGATTAAATCTCCATCTGTAAGAGGAATTGAGTAGAAGATCTGATTCTAAGACGGTGGACACTGGGGCATGATCAGAGATGACAATTGGGCTAATTTCTGAATGAAGGTTTAGGGAAGCTTTAGATGAGTTAATAAAGATGTGGTCCAGGCTAGATAGTGATTTATGAGGGGGAGAGTAAAGGGTACATTCTTTTAGATCTGGGTGACTTGAGCTTGGTTAAGTACAGTGATAATACAGTTAGCGGTAGTGTTGTGTTCAGAGCAAGACTTCATACCAGACAGAATTGTTAATTAAGTTACATACATTAGTAGAACATACATGTCAAGTGCCTGGTGTAACAGATCTGGGCAGTTATACATAAATACAAAGTGACAAGCTGTGTCCGATGCATTGGTCAACCTTAGCCCTGCTTGGCAAAGAGCCAGGATTTTACATTCCTTCTAAATAACCTGCATGATGGTTCAGCTCTAAGTGATAAGGGCAGTGAATTCCAAGCACTGGGAATCTGGTTGCCCCAGATTTTAGTAGTTTGTATCTAGGCATGTTTAGACAGTGCATGTATTGGGACCTGGTGGACCTACTTGATTGGTTTTTGGTGAATTTGTCGACAAGGTATTTTGGGGCAGAGTTTGAAAGGCATTTGTGTGTGATTGCTAGAGTTTTGAAGTCTATTCTATCTTGCACGGTGATACAGTGGGAGTTCCGTCTTACTGCTGATATGTGGTTGGCTCTCGGGAAGTTGAGCGCTGTTCTGAGTGCATTGTTTTGGAGTACCTGTCATTTCTTCAGGTTACGTTTGTTAGTGCCTAGATAAAGAGCATTACAGTAGTTCAGTTTGGATAAAATAAGAGCCCTGGCTAAAGAGATGCAACTTTTGGTGGAAAGGAAAGGCTTACAGGTTTTAATCAATGTGGTTGTATAAGCTTTGACAGAGGCTGTGACATTTACCTGTCTCATAAGGGAGAGAGTGGAATCCAAGTAGATGCCTAAAGTTTTCACCTCGTTAGAAACTTTAATGTTGTTACTGACAATGTTGAAGTCTGTCCAGTTTGTTAAGTCGCAAACGTGAGCCAATGAGCAGTAGCTCAGTCTTACTGAAGCAGAGGTAAGTAAAGGTTGATGAGGATTGGAGCATGATGACGAAGAGTTACAGGCAGCAGGTGAGGTATCCATATGATGAAATTCAAGTGCTTTCATAAGAGCAATTAATTCATCGGGGTCTGAAAACTGTTTAGTTATGTCATGAGGGGAAGTGATGCTCATTCTTGCAGGCTACATCAGTCTGTATTTGATGTCCGGTTTCTTAAAAGCAGGTCTTCGTTCCAAAAAATGTTTTAGTTTATCCTATGTTGGTTTTGAGAAGTATGGGGAAAAGTACATTTGATTGCCATGGAAAGTTAAAAGAGATTGCTTCTTTGCTGTTTGGAGAATTAGACAAGCTTGTTGATAACACGAAAGACAAGCAATGAAAGGCCTAGTAGATTATCTGTTGGTAAATCAAGGTCTGATTCTCCAAAGGTGGCGTAAAAGAGATATTCAGTAGCTTGGGGATCCAATCACATAGGAATTTAATAGGGTCATTGAGTTCAGAGTTTTCAGGAATCCCACACTTTCTTATATTATCTCTTCTATATCTCTTCTATTCCTATCTTCTAAATTCGATATTTCTAACTCTATTTGAAATAATATATGCTGCATCTGCCTCCAATCCTTGTACTGTGTCTTCAGTAGTGGATATGTGCTCTTCTGCCTCACTCAATCTTTCACTGATAAGTTTAATTTCATTTTTAAAGATTCCAATATCATCTTGATTAGGTAAAGATTTGAAATCAAATAAAGACATTGATTTTTGGATAGAAGATTATTTGTTTAATATTTTTCCATCCCCAGGCTGATCGCAGATAACTCCATTGGGGTGGCAGGGGATCCCTGGTTACTCATTATAAATTAATGAGACAATAGGCCTCCTGATGGGCTCCGGCGGTAACCGCGCCGGTGCTACCGGCGGGTTGCCGCTGGACCCATAAATATTTACAGGAGCCTGACTTCCTGGTGCCATCAGGGAGATTACAACGCCGGCTGCCCGGAAAGTCAGGGGCCAGAAAAATGTTGTTCCCCATTCCCATAGAGTCCCATACAGACCCATAGGACTCTATGGGAATGGGGACACAGAAGCACTGGCCCCGTTGTTAACAGTGCCAGTGCTTCCATGACGGGACTGCCTACTGCGGCCGATGTACCCGGTAGGGTCCGACCTATCGCGCATGGCAGCTCTGGCCGGCAGACCTGTAATATGCTGGTCCAGAAACAACTGTGCCGTTGAGCTTAATGGCACCCTTGTTTCCCAACTGGCAAGTCTGAATGAGGCCCAATGTCAGTATGTTAAAACATAGAATTGTGCTTCCCTAAAATAAAGTCATAGGGCCTCATTACAAGTTAGCCGGAATGAAATCCTAATTACGGGCATGCCGGTGCGACCGTGTCCATGTGGCACAGCTGCCGGAATCAACGGTTGATTCAGTGTCAGTGCGCACGCACATTCCGGCATGCCAGAAATGATTGCACCGGCATGCCGGTTACACCACCAAACTCCCCCCCCCCCAAAAAAACACACCGGCACCCCCCCTGCAGCTGACTCCTATTACGGCTCTGCTCTCCCAGACCTACCGGCACTGTTGTAACCAGTAACGGTATTACCGTGACCGGAAATAACATGATCGCCGGAACAGGAAATGTACCGGTGGCCATTAACAACACAATCCATTGCAATCCTTAGTGCACAGGAGTCAGAGCCACATCCAAAGCACTGACAGAGAACCACAGACATGTCCTCAAGGCTACCAGCAGCACAGAGATGCAAGCTGCAGTTCAGCAAGACTGAACTGAACATGCAGGCAGACACGCTTGTGGAAAATGCACATAAGGTGTTCAGCAGTGATCTATACCGGCAACCACAATTGCGCGAAAAGGTCGTCTCGGAGGAGGTGGTGGGCCACCTCCTCCCAGATGGCAATTTTGTGCAATTGTAGGTCTAAGCGGTTGGGACAACCCCCAGAACAGTCTGGGACTGCCGCAAGAGGTGGGACGATCCACATCTCAGGGTGCGGAAACTCCTTTCTGCACAGCGCACCCAGGACATGGCCACAGGAGGTGGACCGGCATCACCTATTCAACTCCAGCCCTGGGAAGCAACATGCAGCAGCATCATGCACCTGGAGGCCATTGAGATAGTAGGAGCTGTGGAGGCTGGAGGTGCAACATCTGATGAGGCTGGTGAGTCCCCGTAAGCCCAATGTCAGATCACACACCTTGTACACTGTGTGAAAATGAGTAGGCAACGCACCCCTGCAAAGAAGGCAGGACGGAGAGCACGCCTAATTCTACCACAAGGTGAGGAGAGGGCGCCAGAGGGACTGAAAGCATACGGGGGTGGAGGGAGGATACTTACCCCAGTCGGTCAGTCTTGAACGCAGTCCTCCTGTATTTTCAGGCAGAACCTTCCCCGCAGACCACATCAGGGCAAAGCTGAGAAGCATACCAGCGAGTAACCCGGCTGGGTGATGTCCCTGTGGATACAGGTGAGCGTAACAGAACACGAAGCCTACCATAACAAATCCACCTGGGCGCCATGGAGACATCATAAATGGACCAATTGGCCCATTTACTAGGAGAGCTTTGTGCTGAGGTTCATTCTGCCCGACATGAGACCAGTGCCCTCCGGAGAGACCTAATATTGACCAAAGAATGCACTGAAGAGATTAGCAGGCAATACTTGCAATCACAGGCAGGACAGACGCCTCTACCTGGAAGCAATCCAATGATGCAAAACCCCTCCATTCCACCCACTCCGGTACAGATCACGTTACCTGGAACAGTGCCCCTGGCACCACCAGGAAGGTTCTCAGGCGACCCACGGAAGTATGCGGCATTCATCAATCAGTGCCGCCTTCATTTTCTTTGTAGGCCTGGAGCATTTCCAAACGACCAAGCTCGGGTAGCTTTTGTCTTATCATACCTGAGTGGTAGTGCAGCAGATTGGTTGGTGCCGTTGGTAACCCATGACGATCCTCTATTACATGACTTTGGGGGGTTCGAGAGGGAAATGGAAAACCTTTTTGCTCGCCATACCCAGGAACAAGCAGTAGACAATGAACTCTTGTCCCTCCGACAGGGGAATCAGGACTTGTTAACGTACATTGCTACCTTCAACAGGCTGATTGCCTAAGCTAGGTGGCCAAAAAACAAAAGAACCATGTTATTCCCTCGAGGCTTACGAGGCGAATTGAAGGACGTCTTAGCCCAGGTGGTTGATCCACCCAGAGACTGTGCAGAATTCATAAATCTGGTTGTGCAGCTAGACCACCGGTTGCAGGACCAAAAGGCAGACCGGTCTAAGACGGACCATCGGACCGTGTATGTTCGACCAAGGGAAAACACACCCCTTGTACCTGAAAATGCTGTAGAACCCATGCAGATTGGAGTGATACGGCCTCCATTAACAAAACAAGAGCGGGACAAAAGAAGACAACAACAGCTTTGTATTGCTGGAAACCAGGACATTTCCTGAAGGACTGTCCAGTAAAACCCCCAAGAAGAACAGTCAGGGCCACAGAGAAGGATGAAGCTAAGGAATCGGGAAACTACCAAGCTCAACAAATATAGAGGTCAGTTTGTCGAGTGAGAAGAAAGAGTTGCTGACCTCGCACTTTGCAACACCAGTGATCTTAATTAACCACCAACAGTCGTCAAGAATGCATGCTGTTGAAGCATACATCGATAGCGGAGCAGTTGGAAATTATATTGATCAAGAACAGGCAGCAGAGATGGGGCTTCCTTTGTGTTCTAAGCCAACTTTGGATAAGGTAACCACCGTGGATGGGACAGAAATCGCTTCTGGACCAGTAACCCAGTGCACAGCTAGGGTAACCTTGCTGTGCCAGGACGGACATCGGGAGTCTATTTCATTCGATCTCATCAAGGCACCTCAGTTCAGGCTAATACTAGGGATGCCATGGTTGGTTGCTCACAACCCTTTGATAGACTGGCGGGCATGAACATTAACCTTCCCTGGTGACTGCTCCCCTGCCTGCTATTACCAAGAGGAGAAACCTGAGGTCTGTATCCCCATGACTCCCGGAGCGACAGTATCAACCCTGGGAGCAACTAATACCTTGCCAAGTGAATACCATGATTTCCAGGATGTTTTCCGAAAGGACCAAGCCAATACAATGCCGCCGCACAGGCCCTATGACTGTCAGATCAACCTTGTTCCTGGTGCACAAATCCCTTGCGGCAGGATCTACGCTCTCACAGAACCAGAAAAACTTCATTTGAAATCCTATTTAGACCAGTTCCTTGCAAACGGATTTAACCGTCCTTCGAAGTCCCCTGCAGCCAGTCCTTTGTTTTTCGTACCGAAAAAGGAAGGAGACTTGAGAACCTGTATTGACTACCGTGCATTGAACCAGATCACCTTGAAGAACCGCTACCCCTTGCCACTTATCCCTGAGATGCTAGACCAAGTTAAAGATGCGCAGATTTATACCAAATTGGACCTTCGAGGAGTGTACCACCTGGTCCGAGTCAGAAAAGGAGATGAATGGAAAACCGCCTTCCGTACTAAGTACGGCTTGTTTGAATATCAAGTCATGCCCTGAGAACGACCTGAAAGAGGAAGATAGAGGCAACATTAAAGAAGGCTGTAGAGACATTTACAAATTACAAACTGCTCAAAAGGCTTACCTGGCTTGTCGCCTTTCGGCTGGCATCATTCCGGACATTCCACTCACGCTGAAGAACACTGCGACCTACAAGGAAGGAAAACACAGGTTAGCAAAGGCAAGACTTTGCAACGCTGCGCATAGCACTTACTTACCGCATCATAGCGCTCTTAATGCGCCATCATTTACCGGCGGGGCTCAACCAAGCCAGTTCGCCGCGCTGAAGCTCTGCATACCTAAGGGAGAAAAAGAGACATTTTAAACAAAGAAAGGCATGCAGGATAGCAACAAAACTAAAGAACAGCAATAAGACCTACCTGAACAATATCAAACGGGCTGGCTTCAGTGAAGTAACTGGACCGCACTGGCCCATGAAAGGCAACGCGCCCCGGCAAAGAAGGCAGGACAGAGAGCACGCCTAATTCTACCACAAGGTGAGGAGAGGGCACCAGAGGGACTGAAAGCATACGGGGGTGGAGGGAGGATACCTATGCCAGTCGGTCAGTCTTGAACACAGTCCTCCTGTATATTCAGGCCTAACCTTCCCCGCAGACCACATCAGGGCAAAGCTGAGAAGCATACCAGCGAGTAACCTGGCGGGATGGCGTCCATGTGGATACCAGGTGAGCGTAACACCCCCAGCCAACAACTGACCACGAGGCACCTGCACCCCTTCCGCAAGGGTGTCCACCTGACAACATTGGGGATGACGGTGGAGTTAAAAGTGTTACTAGCAACCATAGCTATACAGAGGCTGAGGGCTTCAGTCCCATGAGCCCAATGAGCGGCCAAACCACACAACCACCACCCCTACGCAATGTCAGGGATATCGAGGGGCGCCTGTCCAGGATGAAGGCACAACAGGAATCCCTGGCCTCAATGGTGCAACAACACCTGCATGAGGCCCAGCTCATGCGAGAGGCACTTCAGGCCATCCCCGGAGGTCCGCACAGGCACAGGGAAGAGCCACATGAGCCATTTATCATATGGCACGGCGTGTGAGGGAGCGCAACAGTGTCATGTTATCCCTGGTGGAGTCAGTATCCATGTTGGTGCAGGCACTGGTAGACCGAAGGCACATGCCCATGCTACATGCCACTGGCTCCCTCCACAAGTTCGACTCCAGGGAGTTCCCTTCCAGCCAGTCCAAGGTGTTGATCTGAGTGCTTGACTCACCAGCAGAAGGGTGCACCCTGCAGCCTAAAAGGGGATGAAAATAGGACACAGATTGTGTGTGTGTGGGGAGGGATAGTTGGGGAGGGATTCTGGGGAGGGATAGTTGGGGAGGGGCCTTGGGGAGGGATAGTTGGGAAGGGGGAGTGGGGAGGGATAGTTGGGGACGGGGTGTGTGAGGGATAGTTGGGGAGGGGGTTTGGGGCGGGATAGTAGAGGGAGTTAAGGCATTTCACTATTGTAAATAATTTGTTCACAATATATTTGGTGTTGAAAAAGAAAACATGACTAGACATTCATCTTTCAGTGTGAGTGCATTTATTCAGGTACAGTGCCCAGTGTGCTCAATGTCCTGTGCCATGTGTGTAACAGGTGCTCAGACGTAGTGTTGTATAAGCTCCCCACATGTGGCACGTCCATCCTTGACATTGCGGTGCCGTGCAAGAGCCTCCTCATCATCAGTGTCCTCCTCAGCCTCTGGTGGCAGCAAGTCCATGTGGGGGGTGGGACATTACGCCTGATGCACATGTTGTGCAACATGGCACATGCAAGCACAATCTTTCCAACCTTTTCAGGGCTGTACATCACTGCTCCCTCTGAGGCAGCGGAAACTGGCCTTCAACAGCCCACAATTCTGCTCAGTGATGCAGCGAGTACGTACATGGACACGGTTGTATGCCTGCTCGTGGATGTTCTCGGGTTGCCTGACGGGGGTCATTAACCATTGCATCAGGGAATACCCAGCATAGCCTGCATGGGAGCAACAGAAAGTGTACATGTCAATTTCCTGGTCATATCATGTTGGCACAGGCTGTATAGCATTCATTTGAGTAGAATAACATGCAAAATCAGAATTGTGTGTACCTAGCATATGTTCATTTTCATGTACTGGAAGGGCACTCTGTCAGTTTGCATGTGGGGTGTTTGTTTTGCAGTTGCATTCACATGGACAATTCATACACATCATGAGCTTCATCACTTCTCGTACAACTGACACACATGAAATGGATGTATGTCAGTTATGTGTCACAAATGAAATTAAATTCGTACCACAGTACTCTTGGCATTTAAATGACATGCAAGTGTGATTTTGTGGTACTAACGGTATGCACTCTACATGATGAATCCTCTATATAGTCATGCTTATATGTCGTACCTCATAAGATATAAAAACATATTGATAATATATATGTGTGTGGTGAGGGTTAAGATCTACAAATGTGTGGGGAGGGTATTTAGGGGTTGTATACTGGTGGTTGGGGGGCACCCCTCTGAAAAGACATATATTAGTGTGGATAATACTTTCAGTGTTTTTACATTTTGCCAGTTTCAGTATAAAGGCACTGAATTTAGAAGTATCCATAATTAAGACATTTAACCGGTAGTATTAGGCAAACTGTACCTGTCACATGTGTGTGCAGCAAAAATATGTTTTCGCAGTGGTAGCCTCTGCATTCTGTGGCTGTGCATCATGAGTTGTGGGTTTGCTTGACTGTGTTTTTGCTTTGTGTTATTGTCACAATGGTGTGGTGCATTCTGGCACATGTAGTTTTTAGGATGTCACTGTACGGAATAGATGTTGTTATGAATGCAATGTATATTTATCATTCATGGAGGCACGGCTGCCAAGGCCTTGCACACTGGCATAGTACTACTGTGTTACACCTTGACTTACACCTACACACTTGCACATTTCATGCACTCACAACGCAGAGTAGGGTATTGCAAAATTGTACCTTGCTATTATTCTTCATTTACCTTTGCCTTTTACTGCCCTGTGCGGCCTCTGTGTATTTTCATAGAGGTTTGGTAATTGATTCAGAAGATTGCAGTAGATATAACGATGGATTGATGCATGCAGTGTGCACATCCACTGGTCATGGGTGTCATACTGGGACATGATACTACACTGCACATGGCCTAGTAGTTGGACTCACCCATCAGGCAAGTATGCTATGCTGGTTACTGCCCCCCCAATTCAAAACTGCACATGGCCTAGTAGTTGGACTCACCAAGCAGCCAGGTACGCTATCCAGCATGTCCTGCCATGCACAGAGGCAGCGTGGAGTTCTACAGCACCATGGAGGTATGTGTTGAGCCAGGAAATCTTGCACAACAATGAGTGATGAGGTGGCAGCCATCAGACACCATCTGTACATTCAGTGAATGGAACAGCTTCCTGTTACAGTACACTAACTCCACGGCATGCCTGGCCAACGGCTCCACATATGTGCAGTCTTCCACACCAATGAAATTAGGAATGCCTACGAGGGCATGGAAGGCTACTTTTGTCATATACACCTTGTCAGCAGTCGGGGGTAAATTGATGTGGTCCCGTACGTGGCTGAGGAGTGCATCAAGCACCTGGAAGAGCACACAGGAGAAACAGGGTTGCGAGATCCCATGCAGCAGCCCAACTGTGTGCTGGTATGTGCCTGTGACAAGGAAGTGTAGCACAGACAATACCTTCAGCAAGCCGGGGGATGGCTGTGTGTATATTAATGAGTCTCACCAGGTCATCATGTATCAGGTCCACTATTGTGGTGATGGTGTCCCTGTCTAGTCGGTACAGGGTGTGGATCTGAGAGGGGGTGAGGTTGAATGGTGTGGCCCTTAAGCGAGGGATGGGCGGCTGCCTGCGGTCTGCAACCTGCTGGACATTGGGGATTTGCTGGGCCATGATAGCCCTCCTTCTCCTCAAGTGCCTCCGCTGCATCCTCCGCCTCACTGCCTCTTCAATTAATAGCTCAGCAGACATAGCCTCCAGCTCCAGTACTGCTAGAGCTACTGCTAGCATTGTGGTGTTGGAAAGGGTGTGGGGGGTGGAAGTGGTCCTTTTGTGCTGTGGCACAGCCCATAGGGTCCACCTGTGCTGGCTTTGAGCACCTGTGGCATGTTTCTACACACCAGAATCCACTTAATGCCTGGTCTGCGATGCCATTGTTTCTGGCATAATTTTCCCATTGTTACCGGCATGTACATGCCCGTAATTGTGTGTCGTGCACCTTGGAATGTGCACTTGCTTACGACATGCTGGTATCTCAGACACAGCTGCCACGTCTCTCTGTAGATACCGGCAACGGTGCTGCCGAATGCGGTGGGTCACTTGCGATCTCCACTCAGGCATCTCCACTCAGACTACGGCGGTCCAGAAATACATGCCGGTATGGATATACCGGCACCGCTATTTACGGACCAGCATACTTGTAATGAGGCCCATAGAAAAGGAAAGGTACATAATGTAGCACCAGAAGTGGGGCCTAGATGTTGTTCACGAGCAGGCCTTTTGCATACATGGCACCACATTGTTGCGTGAAGCGTCAACCTGAGAGATTGCCTCAGAGGGCACAGCTGAGATTAATGTGATGCCCGGATTTCACCAATTGAGCGCTTTTATTCGAGGATTCACTTTGTTATTATATCTCCAAGGGCCATCCACCTCCACAATGAGCACCATTGTAGGCCAAAGCGAAGGAGGCCCACAACCTGAAAGGGCCGAAGTCATGGCAGTGTTCGCCGCTCACACCTCACTGAGTGGTACACCGTGCAGCCACAGCAAAACCCAGCTTCGCTCTGCTGACAAATTCCAAAAGGATGCCTGATGCAAGTTTGAATTTAATGCAAGTATTTAGCGGTTCATAAATGCAGAAAGTTCAGGCCTGTTCCAGTGAGCTAACGGACTACACGTCCATCTTGTCAGGATGCTGGCCACGCCCAACACAGACTGATTTCCAACCTTCCCTATGTTGCAGAATTGATAGAAAAAGCAGTTGTTTAGCAATTGAAACATTGTACTGAACTCTACAATGGTCCGGATCCTTCACGCTACAATGGTTCGGATCCTTCATAGGCTGGCTTCAGACTAAGCAAAGTTATGACTTGTTCTGATAGTTGCCTCTGACAACGTAAGAATCGCGGGGGAGGTTTAGATCTCTCTGTGGCCTTCAACACAGTGGACCATGACGTAGCACTGCAAAGACTTCAGCTCTGTGGAAAATCTAAGGCAGCGTTGACGTTTTCAGGTAATTTCTTCCAGATGTAGCTAACTATGTCCCAATTACCACATTCGCACAAGCAAAAAGGAATGTCTCACGGAATATAGATTAAGGACTCACATTGGCAGAAAGGAGTGTGGTCAGTCAGGAATCATGCTAGGTCCATTTATTTCATACTTTATTAACATTTTTTCTTAAAAGGACCAATAGTCGTATTGTTAAAAGAATCTAGTCTGTTACAAATTCAGTAAAACAAGTTGACCTATGGCTGTGAATGATATCAGTGGAGCAGGTGCACAGTGAAGAAGACAAGCATCAGATTAATGACTTTGACCCCAAGAATGCGTAGGCCCAAAAATAGTGCCATCGTGTCAATGCTGGCATTGCAACTCGGAGATGTCTCTCTGGCTCATATGCTTTTCCACTGTCCACAAATCTAAGAATTCTGGTCTGAGGGATGTGACGTCCCAGTTTGGTTGATGCGCATGCGCGGGCCTCGTTGTGGCCCCGCGCATGCGTAGTTTAATAAAGTGCGCCCGTGCGGCAGTTCCCGCCGGGACGCGGAGCAAGCAGCATCGCGTCCCGAGTGTTCTTGTGTGCGTGTCCATGTGTGTGTCTGCGTGGGCCCATGGGGACCAGATACAACAACTGGCGACGAGGCGGGATCGCTGCCACAGCGTTCGCCCTACGGACGTGGGCGTAGGACACACGTCGTCGGCTCGAGAGTGCACGACGCGGATCGAGCGAGAACGTTTGTCGCCTCGAGGCAGTAGCGGCCTGAAAAGGTGCTCGTGCGCTGCCACGAAGGAAATTTTTGGAACTTTTGACTGTCCCCAATAATCTGGGGACAATCCAAAAAAAAAAAAACCTACAAAAAGACAGACACGAAGCCGCGGACTGGACACAGCGAAGAGTGCGCAGAAGAACGCATCAGCCAGGTTAGCAGCCTCTTTCACACCGAGAGGTGCCTGTGCGACCTGTGAAGATGTCAGGCAGCGAGGATGAAGCGGATGTGGCGACAAGAGTGGTGAAGACACAACGGGGATCGCTACTGCCCATGCAGGAATTCGACATGTCAGGCCCCCCGTCTAAGCTGGGTCCCAGGTGGCTCCTATGGGTCAAGAAATTGTAAATGTACTTTACAGCGACGGGGACTTCAAATGACGACGCAAAAAGGGCGACCCTTCTATATTCAGCTGGCCTGGACATTATGCGCATCTATGAATCACTTACCCTACCGGTGGTCACGTATGACACGGTCAAGACCGCGCTGGAAAACCATTTCATCCCACAGTCCAATGTCGATTACGAAAGGTTCCTTTTCTGCAGAGAGAAGCAAAGGGAGGAAGAATCTCTCGATCAATTCTGTGCCAGACTTCGATTGATTGCCAGCACGTGTCGCTGGGACAACGACGAACTGATGATTAGAAACCAGGTGCTCCAGGGCTGCAGCTCGGGCAAATTGCGACGTCAAGTGCTGAGGGAGCCAGGATGGTCACTGCAGCAGATACTGGACAGTGGGAGGACTTACGAGCTAGCGGAATCCAGAGGGGCGAGTATGGACGCAGCGGTCAGGCCGAATGCAAGGGAGAAGGCCTTTGCTGTTTCCAAGAGAACTAAGCTGAAAGAAAAGTGGGCCCCGAAGGCATCGGAGAACAGGTACCCGTCCACGCCTGGGTCGATTTGTCCGGATTGCGGGTATGACTTGCCCCATGTTGAGGAGTGCCCCGCCAAGACGAGGTCGTGCGGGCGGTGCAATGGTCTAGGACACTATGCTCGCATGTGCCGCGCACCGGCCCCTGTACCCACCCAGAGAGGCCCCGCGAGGGCGAGAGGTGGCGGATTCAGAAGGCAACGCAGCATTGCTGCCCTCGAACAGGAGATACGGAAGTTACAGATCGCGGAGGAAGAGGAAGAAGACGAAGAGGACAAAGAAGAGGTATTCTTCATCTCCAACATTGCCTCGGAGAGCAAAAGGAGGAGGCAGCCCAGGTGCGAGGTGGACATATTGGGGGTGCCGACCCAGGTACTCATAGACACGGGCGCTTCTGTGTGCGTGCTGGCAGAGGAGGACTACCAGAAACTTCCAGGTCCGCCGACACTAGGCAAGTCCACGGCGAAGATATTTACTTTTGGAGGAGACACCCCGCTGCCACTCAAGGGTGTTTTCGTGTCACCTGTGTCGAAAGGGGGTAGTAGCATCAAGGCAAAATTCTTTGTCACTGACGTGAGCCCACACTCGCTCCTCAGCTGCGCGCCGTCGGAGGCCCTCAACTTGGTTCACTTTGCATATGGTGTATACCAGATAGACATTGAGACACTGCTGGACAGGTTCTCGGGCGTCTTCGAAGGCATAGGGAAACTTAAAGCACCCCCAGTGCGCCTGCATATCGACGAGTCCATCAGACCGACGGCCCTCAAGCATCGCAGGATCCCGTTTCACCTACGGGAAAAGGTGGAGGAGGAACTCCGATCACTGGTAGAGATGGACATTATTGAGAGAGTGGAGGGACCGACGCCCTGGGTGTTCCCGATAGTGGTGGCCCCCAAGCCAAAGCAGCCTGGGGCAGTGAGAATCTGCGTGGACATGCGCCTCCCAAACGCCGCAATTAAGAGGGAAAGGCACATCACACCCACTCTGGATGACATCATCGGAGAGCTTCAGGGGGCGAGAGTATTCTCGAAGTTGGACCTACGAGCGGGCTACCACCAGCTCGAACTGCACCCGGACTCCAGGTTCATAACTACTTTTACGACGCATGACGGCCTCTTCCAATTCAAACGACTGAGCTTCGGCGTCTCATCAGCCGCCGAAGTTTTCCAGAACACCATCAGAGGAGCTTTGGCTGGCCTTAAAGGGGTGCTGAACATGAGCGACGACATCTTAGTCTTCGCGGACTCTGAACGGGAGCACATGAAGAGGTTGGAGGACACGCTCCTGAGGTTGAAGAACCTAGGGCTCACCCTTCATCGACAAAAATGTGAGTTCTTCAAGGACCGCATTGGCTTCTTTGGGTTCATTTTCCACGCAGCCGGTGTGTCGCCCGACCCCGCCAAAGTGAAGGACATTAAGGAAGCCGCCCCCCCCCCAGTCACCTACGGAAGTGAGGAGCTTCTTGGGGATGGTTACTTATTGTGGGCGCTTCATCAAGGGGCTAGCGTCGCTGGCAGAACCACTCAGAGTACTAACGAGGAACGACGCTGCGTGGAAATGGGGAGCCAATGAGCGGGAGGCATTCCAGACTCTGAAAAATGCCCTATCAGATGGAGACACCATGGCTTATTTCAACCCCAAAGTGGAGTCAGAGGTGGTGGTTGACGCCAGTCCGGTAGGAGTGGGAGCGGTGCTGATGCAACCTGACGAACGTGGGGACATGCGCCCCATCGCATATGCGAGTAAGGCCTTTTCGGACACGGAAATGAGATACTCTCAGATTGAACGGGAAGCGTTAGCCATCCTGTGGGGCTGTCGCCACTTCCGGTTGTACATACTGGGAAAACCTGTAGTGGTGGTAACGGACCACAAGCCGCTCCTGCCCATACTGGCTGGGGGGGTCGTCCAAGCCGTCCCCCAGGATAGAGAGGTGGATGCTAGCCCTGATGGAGTACGGGGTGAAACTCGTATACCGACCAGGCACGAACAACCCGGCCGACTACCTGTCGCGCCATCCCAACAAGGAGAACTCTGGCACCGACATTGGGGCGAATGAGTGCCACGGGCTGTTGTGTCAGGTGGTGGAAGGGTCTCTTCCAATGGCAATATCGAGGCTGGAGATGGCAACAGAATGCTCAAAGGATGAGGTGTTCACCATAGTCAAGAATGCCGTGAGGAGCGGCGAGTGGAGGGAAGTGCTGCAGGACAACTCCCGCCGTCAAGCGGAGGCTCAGAACGACCTCCGGGCGCTCTGGAAGGTGAAGGATGAACTCTCAGTCGCGGACGATGGACTCATACTTCGAGGGTGGCAAATTGTTGTCCCAAGGGCACTGCGGTCAAGGATCCTCGAACTTGCCCATATCGGCCATCAGGGGATTGTCAAGATGAAGGCTCGGCTGAGAAACAAAGTATGGTTCCCGGACTTGGAGGGGCGAGTGGAGAGTTTCGTGAGGAGGTGTATCGCATGTCAAGCGGCGGCCCCGGGGGACAGAGCTCCGCCGATAAGGTCGATGGAGCGTAGTTGCAGACCATGGGAAACTGTCCATGTGGACTTTGGCTCGACGGGTCGGGGAATGTACTTCCTGGTGGCTGTGGACCAATGGTCCAGGTACCCCGAGGTGGAGGTGGTACAGTCGACGGCGACAGAGTTCGCAACAAAGGCACTAGACAAAATGTTTGCCACCCATGGATTCCCAGACCTCCTGTGCTCGGACAATGGGCCACCGTTCACCGGCAGCCAATTCGCAACTTACCTCCGTGAACGGGGGATCCGGCATCGCAGGGTGTCCTCGCTCTGGCCGCGGGCCAACGGAGAGGCTGAGAGAATGATGCGGACTCTGAACAAGGTCCTGAGGATCTCCGCCTGCAGCGGTGAAGACCTGGAGAGGAAGCTCGTGGAGTTTCTGAGGGAATACCGGACGACGCCGCACCAATCCACGAAAGTGGCCCCAGCCGAAGCACTATTTGGGCGATGCCCGAGGGGAATGCTACCGGAGGAGGATGGCCGTCTGCCCGGAGTGATAGACGATGAAGGTGTCAGGGATGAACGGGCCAGGCGCAATGATAAAGAAAGTGAAAGGAGGGGTCTGCAAGAAAAGGAGGTGCGAGTGGGTGACACCGTGTTGGTCTGGAACAGGCACCCCGAGGGGAAGTTGTCCCTGCCCTTCGAGCCGCGCCCGTGGAAGGTAACGCATGTCAAGGGCACCATGGTGACGGCAGCCTGCGACCGAGGAACAGTCACGCGCAACCGGTCGTTCTTCAAACGCATTGAAAGACCGGCTGAAAATGGGACCTCTGAGGAAAGCGCAGGGCCGGCTGGTCCGCCAGGAGATCCGGAGAGCGGGCAGGCTAGTCCGCCAGGAGCTCAGGAGAGCGTGCCGGGAACAAAACCACCGAGACCAGAACATGAGGCTTCTCCTCCGCCTCCCGCCTCGCCAAGGTACCCTATCCGCCGTGAGCGGCGGTTGCCCGGGCATCTCAAGGACTATGTCCTGGACTCACGTGACTGAGCTGAACGAGGAAAAGTGAGACTCCTGGGCGGTCATATGTCCGCCCGTGCACCCGGCGTGCAGGGAGATGCGCGCCCAACTGTTTACTTTGTTTTGATTAAAGTTAAAAAGGGATGTGACGTCCCAGTTTGGTTGATGCGCATGCGCGGGCCTCGTTGTGGCCCCGCGCATGCGTAGTTTAATAAAGTGCGCCCGTGCGGCAGTTCCCGCCGGGACGCGGAGCAAGCAGCATCACGTCCCGAGTGTTCTTGTGTGCGTGTCCGTGTGTGTGTCTGCGTGGGCCCAGGGGGACCAGATACAACAAGGGATGGGGGACTATTAAGAGCGTCTTTCCTGGGCAAGGCTATGTGGCTCCGTCCCCAGTTATTCTCAGCAGCGCAGTGGGTGAAGATAACTTCCTGCCCTTCTGTGTAAAGAGAAAGAGCTGCGTCATCTCCACATCCCCACTAGATTAAAGTCCATAAAGACTGACTGGAAATCAGCCAGCGGTTATCCATGCGTATCTGGTGCGCTTAGGTGTTTTTTGCAAGAAAGGGAATGCGTTTTGTCATGGGTGAGGGCCTCAAGGGGCAGCAGTAATGCCTAGCAATCAGGCTTGGCATGGCACGGGCGGTACGCCCCCTGGCTGGCGGGTGATTGCTACAGTAATCATGCCTAATGTTCGGTTGTAGTCTGTGTCCTATTGATCGTGTCCCACCTCTGGGAAACACAGTCTGTTTAGGGGCTGCAGGGGTTGTTTGAATCCCACCCCTCATCTTGGATATACAGCCAGTTCTCATTAACCTCTGTTTATTCTGTGGTAGCATAGCTCCAGGCTCCTCCTTTCTTTTATCATTAGTGATGTAATGAGTGATAGAAGTTGCGATGTTGTGTGTGACTTCATGAGCAGTACGTGGCCGTGACAGTGAGTTACGGTTCACATTTATATAGGAACCATAACTGGGGAATGTATGGGGTTCTGCTGTTTTCCGCCCTTCGACCACAACATCAGTTTAATGGAAGTTTTTTTAAACTAAATATGTGAACATAAAAATGATTGTTTCATGAGAGTGGAGCTATTGTCAAGGTTAGATTTTGCTTTGCAGACTGTAACTTTGACCACGCCCATACACCGTCTCCAAATGCGGAAATAAAAGGGTTGGCCACGCCCAACAGGACTAATTTAATGATGTAGTTTTCCTGGTGGATAAGAAGGTGTTTAATAATAATAATAATAATTTGGCACTTATATAGTTCTACGAACCCTCAGGTATCTGAGCGCTGCTTATTATTACCCACGGTGTGTGGTGCTCATTTATCGACCTTGAAAGGATGAAAGACTGAGTTTGGCCCTGCCGGGATTCGAACCTGCGTTAGCAGGCTCAGCATGTGCCACTTGACCAGCTTTAAAAACATGTTTTTTGCATTGGGTTTTCCATAGACCCAACATTTTAAAAACACTCTTTCGGGATAACTGTGTATCTCAACCTTGTCCGTGTGTGAATTTGTTTTGATTTTTGCAATACACGTACTCATTACCTGGGTGTTGTGCACACCACATCAATGTTTAAGATGTTGTTAGGCAAACACTATGTACAAACAGGCCAGAGTTCTTTGGACAGGCATAAAAACAACTCATGCTCAGTACACAGTACACACACACTCACAGCCAACAACTGGATTTATTTGCACATGCTAACACATATGAATATGGATAACCCATGGGCAAATGCATACACAAATATGACTTAACAAGGTATGCAATGGCACAAATGCATGCATACATGAACACCTCCATGGCTATAAGCAGCAATCAGATTCATTCGGACAAGGCCACAGACAAGGATAGCGCATATGCCTGCGCGTACACTTACGTTACATATTAGGGAGCTCACAGCAAATGCTACAGCTACTTACACAGTAAGTAGTGCTGCCTGGGAATTAAGGCTTAATTTGGAGTGGGATGGACACTCTTTAGATTCGGGAAATATTTATGTTGGACATTAACGTTGCATTTCTGAAAAGCATAGACTTTATATTTTATAGGTATTAACATGAAATAAAATGCAGCAAAGTTTTTTTTTTTTTTTAAAACTAATGCAGGGATTAAAATAAATATTTGATGAACCGGGGCAAACAGGTATCAGGCATTATCCAGTTAGCAGGAGGCTCCTCTGTTTATTTCGTTTTCATTCATGGTCTGTTTTTATACCTTTTTATTTCTAACTTGTCATTAACTTATTATAATTGTATTGTACTTGTATTATGAATGTATTTTGTACAGCACTCTGGTGCTTTTGACCGGTATCCGTAGATTTTTTTTGAAATGTTGGTACATTTGTATTAAAGTATAGGTGTGGGGTGGGGTAAGGGTATTAGTTAAGGTGGGGGAAAGGGAGGTGGGTGTGGGGACTCTCCCGCTGCATTATTTTAAAAAAGTGCAAAAAGCAAGTAGGATTTTTTTTTTCAACCCAAAAAAATGTGGTAATTTCTCCATTTGCTTTTTAAAATTCTGTTAATTCATGGACAACCCTTTTGGCCGTGTTTGCGTTATATTTGAACTATTAATAAATAAATAAACAAGGAGGTAATACAACGTAGTACACAAATATGACTTGAACAGGAGATGCAATCTATATCACTCTGTTCATTCTACATGGCAAAATATGCTTTAACTGGCTTGTAAATGTGCCAAAATGTTCCTTTATACACACTTTTAGCCATGATTTACCAGGCGGAGCGGTAAGGGGAGGCATAAAAGCAAGTAGTATTGCTTGCATGCCTCAATTTTCTACTGCAGTCCATTTTCGTGCTCACATAAGGTGTGGAGGGGCATGGTGTGGTATTAACTTCTGCACAGTGCTTTCCTCCTCCGCCTTTAACCAGCACTTCATTTTTGACCTGCATGAGATTTTCATGCAGGAGTAAAATCAATGGATTTCTTGGAATCTGCCTCGAATGCAAGAGCAACGAGATCCCAGAGGAATCCATTAGTAAACATGCCTGCACAGCATAATCTACAGGCAGCGTTTACTTTTTTGGGGGGGAAATCGAGTAAACGTACAGAGTAAAGGTGATTTCTCTTTACTTTTGCACCTCCCTTTGCAGAGACTAGCATGTAGGGGGACCCAACAGCATGTAAGTGCTGACGTTGCCGGTTCCCTGCTTCCAATATGCATTTTTTTTTTAAAAGAGCTCTAAAGAGTTTTGTTTGTACTGCTCCAGCTGGGCTGGGGAGTCAAACGTATCTTCTGGCACGTGTTGGTGTCAAGCTAACAATGTTCTTTTAAGCTACAAAATGGAGATAAATAGCTCCCAGCAATTTCCAACCCAGAAACGCATATCTATAACGCCAACTCCCAGAAAATCTTCAAACATACATTGCAGCAATCGTAGCTCCCAGCCTGCATCACACAGCCAATCCAATAGCAGCCTCCACTTTCCTCCCTTTGCTCCTAGGAAACCACCCACAACCCCGCCGTTTTATGTGCAAGACCGGAAGTGCCAAGAGGTCATGCATATGACAAAAGACAGTGCTTTGAGTGGGCCGGGGGCTGCCTGGGCCGGGCCCAAAGTTTGGGTTGAGCCGGGGCCCTGCCTGGGGCCTCGGTCCCACCACAACATTGGCGGGACGCATTATCCCGTTGTGGCCGCAGCTCGACGGGAGATGCGCCTGCCATTAGGTCAGGCAAGCTGACAGAAGTGCCAGCCAGCCACAGGGTCGCTGTAGCTGGCTGGCACTTCTGTCAGTCACTGTAACTGCCTCTGGTGAACAGGAAATCTAGCTACTTTTTTCAATTGGTTTGGAGACTTGCTCATTTATGCAAGTTTCCAAAACAATTGAAAAAAGTGTGGTCATTCGCCCGTTTTCTAACGGGAGTAATGCAAAAAACACACTGATAACTTAAAATGGAGGTGTTAAAATGTGAGGGGGCCACAGTAAAAGCCATAAATCGCAGGGGGAAAGTGGGGGTAATTATGCAAATTAGGCAGTGACGTCATCTAGCTACTTCTGGCTTCTAGGGGAGCCAATAGCTACTTTCTTCACTGAGGAGTTGGCAACACTGGTGAGAGGGCAACAAAGGAAGTTACTGTGCCTTTGTTTCCCCAGGTGGCCGAGGCTTCTTTAACCCTCGTTGAACCTGGGGGGACTCCTCGACATATATCGAGGTTTCTAAAAGATGGCTTGAAAAGTGCGCAATTCAAACCATCTTTTATAAAGCTTTGCCGACGGACAAAGACGCCTCAGGCTTTGTCCGTCAGGAAAGCTTTATAAAAGATTGATTGAATTGCGCACTTTTCAAGCCATCTTTTATTAACATAGAAATGTTTAACAAAGATGGTTTGGAAAGTACACAAACCTTAAGGTACGCACACTTATATATAAATGCTATATATGAGTGTGCGTACCTTACTATGGTTTATGTACTTTTCAAGCCATCTTGAAGTACACAAACCACATAGTAAGGCACGCAAACAAATATATAAATGTAAGCATTTATATATTAATCTGCGTACCTTACTACGGTTTGTGTAGTATACAAGCCATCTTTTATAAACATAGAAATATATTACATATTTCTATGTATGCAAGCCATCTTTTATAAACATAGAAATATATTACATATTTCTATGTTTATAAAAGATGGCTTGCATACTACACAAACCGTAGTAAGGTACGCAGATTAATATATAAATGCTTACATTTATATATTTGTTTGCGTGCCTTACTATGTGGTTTGTGTACTTCAAGATGGCTTGAAAAGTACATAAACCATAGTAAGGTACGCATGCAAATATATAAAATGTTTGCGTACCTTACTATGGTTTGTGTACGTTTTTAAGGCCACATCCATCCCCCCAAGCCACGCCCGCAAATGAGGGCCCCCCTCGATTTCTTACCCCACTTAAAGTAGGGTGACCAGACGTCCGGGTTTTCCCGGGACAGTCTGGGGAAATCACCCTCTGTCCCAGGGTCCCGGGAGTTTTTTCAGTTTAGGGGTTTGCATGGTGGGGTGGCTACGATAATTTAAATCGTAATAATTTTTCCAAAGACTTTCTGAATTTTGAAGTTGGAGGCTTGGCTTGATCCCCAAACCTTTCAGGTACAAGTCAGAATATTTACTGACTTTGCCACAGAGACTGGCTTGGAAAGTGTTCTACAGCCAGCCATATAATTTCAATTAGAGCTAATGCTTCTTTTGAATTGACATGCCAAGATTCACAGACAAAACTGCACAAATGAGATCATATACAGTTTATAGAAAGGAAAAGTGCTGGACATGTGGTTGGGTGGTGGTTGTGGGGGCGTGTTGGGGGAGGGGCGGTAATTGGTGGGCTGCGATCAGGTAGTCCCTCTTTTGTGTTGTTGGGCGTCCCAGTTTTTAGTTTTGGAAATCTGGTCATCCTAACTTAAAGCCTTGATAAAAGGTGTATTATAATAAGAACCAGTGAAATTGAATAAAAAGTTGCCAGTAGCAGTTTAAATTGTAAGACCCAATACACAAAACCTGCTGGGACGCAGATTCACAGAGATGAGCAGACTGGGGGTCGAAGAGCAGACGAGGCGTGCACTACTTCACAGACCCTGTGCAGATCTAAAAGCTGCTTTCTCACCTAACATTTAAGTAAGTAGAAGGCATGGGGGCAGAGAGAGGGCATATGTTAGCAGGACTGAAGCCCTCCACCTCTCTGGGTCCTGGAGCATATTTCATGTAGGAAGCATAGCTGGTCAGATAGCACAATGAGCTAAGCGCTCGCCCCTGACATCTGTGTGAATTGCGGCAGGGTGCACTCATCTTTCAGAGGTCAATACATTGAGTGCCCCACTGTGGGTTAATAATGTCATCTGTTATTTCAGTGCTCTGAGGCCTCTGGGTGTGTAGCGTAATATAAGAAATCAATTATTAAAGTGCCCTGTCTTGAAGGACCCTTGTGTGCTTTTCTCGCTTTTTACCCTGCGCCGGGCCTGGGACAGATCGGACTAGGGGATTGAGATCGCTCCGGAAGGTAGAGCATATACTATTGGTGCATCACTCTGGGAATCAGAAATGCACTCAGCAAACTCCCAGGGCCCCAAACACAGATCTTACATCAGCTTAAAGTGCATGTGAAAAAAGTGCTTTGCAATGGCGCTGATTACTTTTCAGAATTGACCCTAACATAAAATGTGTTTGATGTTTATACCTGTATGAGTAATTGACTCGCACAAGTAGGACAACTCCCCTGGTGTGTTGAGGGTGTAGACTTAATAGACATTTCATCTTTACTATGGGATGCACATGGTCCAAGATCATCTTGGAAGAATCGAATTGACGCATCACATTCAACACCTACGGCGTATACATATAGGTAGGTATACATTATGGAGGGTTTCTCTAGCTTCCCTGCGTCAGAACATAAATATTCCTACCAACTTAAGTTGTGATATTGGAGTTGAGTTCTTTCATGGCCTGCAATCAGGGTCGGACTGGGGCATAACAGTGGCTCGGGCACCAATGAAAAAGTGGACCACCGTTGCAAATAGCAATTCATTCCTTTTGTGACAGGCTTTTTGAGTAGTGACCAAGGGGGGTGTATTTGATAAAATGTGATGCAAATTGTGCATTTTAAATAATATGTATTCTATATCACTGGTCAAAACGACTAGCCACATGGAGAAGTAACTTATCAAACTGGCCCACATTGGTCAAAAAAGTGCCCTGCTTTGACCTCAAAAACTGGCCCACACTAGCATTTGGAGTTTTTGGTTGTTCCCTATTGCCCTGTTGCCCTATAGGCCAGTCCGCAATGTATAGTTTTCAAAACATTCTTGCAACCCCAGAACTCGTGGAGAACCACACTCCTTGGAAATTATACACCAATTAGCAGCATTTAGGGTATTCAGGTGTAAAAAAAATAACTGGTTTCATTTTCACTGACACGTTCCTGTGAAACAGAGTCAAAATTAGCCTTAGCAGGCATAAAAACAAAAACACCATATGCAGTGATGCCTTGTGACCAGGCATCGCCGGGGGCGGGTGGAGTATCTCATTCACCTATGCGTTGTTAAGGCATGTGGATAATATATAGTTATGCTACCTTTCATCACAATCCAGAAACTGAGGGTTGCAATATAACGGGGTTTCTTTTCTGCAAGGCATGTTCCTGAAATCACTTACGTTTTGCTCAGGGCCGGTCTTTGTGTCAGGCAGCTCAGGTCGCTGCCTGACGTCATTCAGCCTCTAGGGGGCGCCGCGCGGCAGTGCTCTCTCTGAGTCCTGATTTTGTTGTGTTATTAAGAGAGCAGTGAGCACTGCTGGCCTTTGCCCTCAGGTCAGCAGCAAATTGCAATTGACTCAAATATGCAATTAGCAGCAACATTTGTTTGTTGCTTTTAAACTTCTCTCCAGGGCCCTGGTGGCGCTGGTGCCAGGCTGCCAGCCAATCCCATGGGCGCACGTGCGGCGTGTGCCCCTCAGGCTATGTGTGGGGCTGGATGGCTCTGGCTGCCTGGTGTTGTTGTCAACCCCCGCCGAAAACAGGAGCGAGCGAGTGTGGAGTGGATGCACATGACATGCTGCATCACTATCAGGTAAGTACAGTACTGCTGTACTACTGTGTTTGGGAGCTTGGGGAGTTGGGGCAGGCGTCGCGACTATAATACATTTTTTAGCTGCATTAATATGCAACATGCAACGTCAGCTGCTGTATTATCAGGCATGTTGTTGTTCCATTACATTAATACAGCACCCGGGCCGAGCCACGAGACACAGGCCGGGAGCTGCAATTCTTTGGCAGTCTCCCGCGAATCCACCCAAATTTGCTGATTAAGCCTGTGGTGATCCACTGGGGGTCTTTAATGAGAATCTTTAGTAAACTGTCTGAGTCTTTGAAATGCAAGACTGTCCGTCAGCTGCTCTATCAATTGGCATCTCCTCGCCTGTCTATGGGAACGGCACGGGAGGTGGCATGGGAGGAGGTGTTTTTGAAGCTATGAAAAACTAGCAGGTGGCTCTACCCGCCCTTTGCCTTTCCATTTTTGCGTTTAGATTTAGCAAGTTAAGAATTGGGTAACATGAAGTGACTTGTTGCCATTGGTGCTATATAAAATCAACACTGAATTTTAAATATATATCTGCGGTCGACCAAATGCTGGTCATTTTTGACAGATAAGAATGGTGTTGATATCCCTAATTTAATAGGTTGCGGAGGAGGTGATTTGTGCTTTCTTGAATGAATAAATACCAGTGGAAAACATCAAACTTTTTAAATGTATTGTCTCTTCAGATTGTGCAACTCATTTGGAGTGTAACTTTGATTGTAAAACTGACACCAATTAAAAGAAATGTATAACCAATATTTTTATTTTATATTATTGGTCATTTATAAAGCGCCTATACACAGAAAAACAGTTATGGAAGTTCATGGAACAACATGCTGCGAGAGTCAAGTGCACACTTGAAGTGATATGCGTGATTGCGGCCGTCAGACTCTCAGGCATGTTGTTCCATTAATACAGCACCCGGGCCGAGCCACGAGACACACGGGCTGGGTGCTGTTGTTCCATTAATGCAGCACCCATGGCGGGCCATGTGGGCCATGTCGTGTGGCTCGGGCCAGCTGCTGTATTAATGGAACAACATGCCTGACAGTCTGACGGCCGCAATGAAACACCTTGTGAAGACTTTGTAAAGCCCTCACCCAGAAAGAGTTTAATTAAGATGGGTCTGCATGTGGTGCGGCACAGTCCTCCTGCTATATTCGCCCCCTCCTCCCTTTTTTAGTTTTGGCCATTACGCCACCTATAAGCCAAGCCTATTGCGTTCAAGCACAGCATGGAGAAATGGCATACAGGAAGGGGCACACATATTGTCAGTGTTTGGACCATCCCGTTGACTGGCCATGCTAATCCCTATGGCCATTCCCACCCACATCCTGCTCCTCCCATCCCAAAGCACAATCCTGGGATCTCTTTGAGCTAACTTGATCATTATCAGACTTTGTGCTTTAAGTGCCTGCTGGTACTTTTTCAAAGCAGTCAACTGAGTTCAATACTAAACAGGGTACTCTTTAGAAGCGCTATGCATGTCGTTCACTGAAGGCCTGATAAAAACCAGGATTGGCAAAACCAACTCTTGGCTTGTGTACAAGTATTACACACCATTGATGTCTAGTTCATACCGCTGCAGCAGTGCCTCGCCAATGCCAATACCCTTTGCCTTTCATCCCAGTTTGCTCATGTCTGTCCCTTTGGATGGTAAGGGGCATGACCAAAACCAAGCTTTTATTTACTGATTGGACATTTGTATTGCGCCTATACAGTAGGAAGTGTTTCCAGTCGCCACAAGGCAGTGGGCATATGTGGAAACCAACTTTCCTATGCCTAGTGACATTCGGAGTGGGCAAGTGCGGTATCGGGAAGAAGAGCAGGGAAAAGGGATAGTATCGAGGTGGGGAGCCGAGGGGGCTGGACAAGCGTGAAGGTGTTCCCATGAGGGCTAGTCCCAGTGGTAGGGTGATAATGCGACAGGGCAGCCTGAGAAGGCTAATCAGGGAAAGGAGACTGAGGGCAAGTGCTGGTATGAAGGGGTGAGTAGGGGAGACTGGACGAGGGATGACCAGAACCTGGCGAGATTCATATGGGACACATGCGTCCATATGTAGCGGCAGGAGGAGACTAGGAAGGTCTTTAGGAACAACCAGAACTTGGAGAGCCAGATCAAGACAGATGGGCAGGGAGGCTCCTGCGGAAGAGATCTCTTCTCCCCCCCCACACACACACACACACACACTCTCTGCTTGGAAGAAAAACATCTGCTCTGCAGAGTTGGACCTAGAGAGAACTGGAGGACTTAAGCAGGGAGGTATTTAGGCTCCCGGAAAGGCCAACCCTTGAACAGAATAGAATCAGATTTTATAGGCACCCTGAATGTTTCGATGCTGATGTTTCTATGGAAATGTGGGGGGGGGGTGTCTTTGATAAATGCGTTATGTCTGTTTGAAAGATTGTATTTGGTTATACTCTGTGCTTTGTGGTTGGAACGCCCTCGGTGACCGTAGTCAATGTTATGTTACTTGGCATTTATATAGTGCTCTATATAGCATTGGTATGACCTCAAAGCGCTGGTAGGTTGAATGCACTCGGGAACTGCAGTTCTGGTCAGAGAGAGATCACGTTGTATGGTGCGTGGGTGCACCAGATATCTGCAGCTGATGTAATTGCCAGGTGCTAGATGCATCCTAGTGTTAGGTGTGGTGCTGGAGATGTAAGTTGGATGTGTGCAGTCTGGTGGGTGGACACCCAGACTTGGCTCTGGCTGTGTTAGGCCTGAGGAACGCATATGTGAGCAACTAGGCCGGAATGTGCTCAGCTAGCTGCATTTTATTAGGGTGATGAGGTGTTCATGGTGTCGTATTCGTATGTGAACAGCTAGGCCGAATTAATCCGGGTTATAGCTGTGTTCTAGTTGAATGATGGTGTATAGTAGAGTAAGTGTATTAATGTGATATGATGGTTATCTTTGAAGCGCCCGAGACCAGGCACGTGAACAGGATGGCAGGGAACAGAGCGACACACAGGCACTATACTATAGTTGAATTTGGAAAGAGTGACCAATACCATCACTGCGCTAAAGATGAATCTAGAAGGTGTGCCTACTAGCGTCACAATTCGCAAGGGCAAAGTCAAGAAAAGTTACTTTTTGAACACATAATACAGGTAACATTCTAAGACTGTCACCTAGTGTCTAGTGTATGCATTTTCTATTGCATTTGTATTTCTATCTGGTTCTTAATGAAGTACCCTATTTACAATACTTGTAACACATTTTTTGGTTGTCATTTGTTAGGGGTCGGGTTGGGGGGGGGTGCCATCGATGCTTTCCGCCTAGAGTGCAATCTGGTGTAAGACCGGCCCTGGTTTTGGTTCTACTTTAGCATGTTTTGGAACCATGTCCGGGATGCCATCTGGGTCTTCCTCAGCTTTGCCCATGTCCCTTCTCTCCTCATCCGTTCCCCCTCCTGCACTCGCCCCTACTGCTGACAGTCCTCCCCTCCTTCTCTCCCCTTTTCTCCCTCGGCATTACAACTTGTCCTGAGGCTCTAGAAGGCTCTAGAAGATTGAATGGGAAACCGTGATAGATGGAAGAACAAATGTTACTTAAACTTTACAAATCTCTCTCATATTTTCTAGCCATGGCGGGCCACATAATACTGGCGATGAGGATGAGGTGAGGCGATACTAGCGGGTGAAGGACAGCATCCCTCCACTGCAGTCACCAGGCATCATGCCACCAGAAGCCCCTCCTCAACCTTAAAAAGAGAAGATCAATACCCAACGTCGAGATCCTCCAGAGCTGATGAATGCCCCGAGACCTTCTCTATTCCTCCCTTCTTCTGGGCAACTAGCAGTGAAACGGGATGGACTGGAAGGGGGGGGGGGGCGGTTCTTGCAACATACCATAGCTGTGTATGGCCCGACCTACTGAAAAGACAGGAAGCATGCCCTGATATACCATTTCCTGGGTCATGCTTTTCATAATGCACTTCATGCCAGTCTCTAAACGCTGGACCCGGAAATCGAACCTGTGCTGCTAAAAGCAGTCTTGTTAACAAGACAAGTGCGTTGCCCCTGACCCATCTTCCGGGCCCAAGAAATTGCCTGAACCAATAGGAGAGGAGAAAAACCATAACACTTTTGAAAGGAGCATTTTAAAACTTGGAAACACTCCACAATCAAAGAAAACAAGATACTGACAGGTTCCCAATTTGCCACTAAAGACACTCCCCAGTCAAATAAAACAAGATACTGACAGGTTTCCAATTTGCCACTAAAGGCACTCCCCAGTCAAAGAAAACAAGATACTGACAGGTTCCCAATTTGCCACTAAAGGCACTCCCCAGTCAAAGAAAACAAGATACTGACAGGTTCCCAATTTGCCACTAAAGGCACTCCCCAGTCAAAGAAAACAAGATACTGACAGGTTCCCAATTTGCCACTAAAGGCACTCCCCAGTCAAAGAAAACAAGACACCGACAGGTTCCTAATTTGCCACTAAAGAGTAATGAAAGGGCGATTCTACAGGGGAATTTCTTACTGGCCTTAGGGGTTTGGCAGTCAAGTCTGACTTTATGCAAAGCCAAGACAAACACCTAGTTGACCGGATCAGGATTAAATCCAATAATTACAAAGTGAGTAATGAGATGTGAAGGAAAAATCGTCCCACATTACAGGAGGTCATATAATTGGCCACTGAAGTGGATCACTGAGCAGCGTGCATAAGAGAACTTGATTGGATTCAAGCAAGGACCAAGCTGAACTCAATCCTGCAGCTAAACATAGCAAACCTCTGCCCCAGCCACGTAAATAACATAGGTCAGCTCCATGGAGGCATAGAGTTGAGACGGTAGCCAGAGCCGTGGGCAAAGAGAAGACTTACATAGTTACATACGCAGAAGTTGCTTCAGATGTGTGTGCATAGGGCATCTCGCCCTGTTCATGTCTAGAGAAATTGAAAAGTCCTTGTCAGAAATGGCATCTGTCATGTGACCACGCCTCTGTATCATCCCAAGGGGAACGGGTGCACAAAGCGATCCAACCGCACCCTCATGGATGCCATGCACATAATACTGGGGGAGATTGGGTAAGGGCTGTGATGGAGTGAATAATTCAGTAGGGAATTGCACCCCGCGCCACATCAAACATATCTCTCTTTTCAGTCTTCAGGCAACCCATCTCTGTCCTGGTTGGATGGGTTGGACCTCTTTGGCAAATGTGGATGATTAAAGTTTCAAAAGGAATGATCAGTAGTGAGGTGTTCAGGCCAAGAGAAGGTATAGTAGTAGGGATGGTGTGAGAGAAACAGTCACAGCTCTCGGGTGTGAACTGAAAGTCAAGCGGTCGAGGCATGTCGCAAAAGGCGATATCAAGTATTCTTGAAGGATGGTGGCCAAAGAGGGTTTGGGAAGCACTGTATACTTCGAGGATCACTGTGTGGGATAAGCTGAGTGTGGTGCAGGTAATAGATAAAAGGAGGTGAATCGTCCATAATGTGTGATGCGCCATGCCGCCAACCCACTTGTGCTTAAAGCCCCAAGTGCTTTTCAGTAATAGTTCTTGTTCTACGTGCAATGTTTGTTATTTTATTTATTTTTTTGCTTATTTATATTGCGCCGACTGCTCGCAAGCATCGGAGCGTATACGTGAAGACAAGGACAAACGGTAAAAGACAAGACAGGAGACGGGACATGTCAGAAAATAGAGAGATTAAGCCAGCAGTGGTCAATGAATCCTAGATGGAATTATTTAAAGAGCATGGTTTTAAGTTTCTTGCGAAAGCAGTAGAGGTTTGTTTCCAGTCTGAGACATGTCAGTAGTTTGTTCCAGAAGGCTGCCGCACGGGTGGGGAAGGCTCTTCCTAGACCAAGTTCTTTTTTAAATTTTAAAGTTGTTATAAGCCCTTGCCTTCAGATCTTAAATGTTCTGGTTGGGTTGTAGGATGTGAGTTTGGTTTTTAGGTAGGCGGGTGCTTTTCCATAAAGACATTTATGGGTTAGGCACAGGGACTTGAATTGTACGCGGTCTTCCATTTTCAACCAGTATAGGTCGCGTTTATATATGTTCTTGGGGAAGGAGAGGCGTTAGGTCTTCCTATGCCCTCTGTCCCACTTCTCTGTTCCCTGCCTGCCATTCCCAGTCGTTCCTATGACCAACTGCTGTCAGTCCACCCTCCCTTCTCTCCCCTCTTCACCCTCATCCTTGGCATGTGCTGTGTGGGTCTAGAAGATTGAGTAGGATTTAAGCAGTTGGTTGAAGGGAAGCGGCTACAAACCATAGGGCTGTTATCTCTTTGTCTCCTGAAGAATACAGGTTACCTAAACGTACAAGTCTATTTTGTACTCTGTCTTCTTGTTGGCCCAAATAATACTATCTCCACCCATTCTATCAACTAACAAGTTAATTCATCATCACTCTCCCAAATCACCAATTTTATTATTTCCTACATGCACCTACATCACCACTCACTAAGGCAAATTAGACATACTGAAGCTCACTCAGATTACAGCTCATGCACAGCCAACTAAATGTCCACACACTGTAGCCACTCACAAAATAACCCTCAGCAATCACCAATGTCCACAACACCAATCGCCATACCACTCAGCCTTATTCATCTCCAGCAACTTATAAAGCCATTCTCATGAAATTACCAGCAACATCACTCACTATCGCTTACCCACACCACCACTCATCTACAGTCAACTACATCCACTTCCCTGCATACACACACCCACACCAGACCTCACCCACGTGCACTCATTCCTAGCCACTGAGCCCACCACTTGTTGGTGTAAACCACATGAAGTCTAATAAGTGAATATGAAGGGAATGGGGTGGCATGGATGCCTCTCTGCAGTCATCTATGTCGAACACCCATGAAATGTAAAGCTAAATGAAATGTAAAGATACATGTAGATTGGTACAGGCTATGTCCATGGTAACAAGGGATTGTGCATCATGTAAACTACACAGTGGCATGGAATTCCTAAATTAAATGAATATGCTTCTTACAATATGCATGTAATTACTGTGATGGATAGGAAAAGTTGCCAATATGCCTTGTACTTACTGTGTGATGGAAATGTAGTCGTGTTTGGTAGATCACTGTGCAGCCGAATAGATCGAAGGATCAAAGGCATTTTTGTGGTCGAATTTTGTTTAGGATAATGATTATTGTAGGTGGGTTAAAGGGGGTCTGCAGGGGTCTCCCCCCGCATATATATGCAGCAAAATTGACCTGTAAAAAATCAATAAATCAATTCTCCTTAGGCCAATTAGATTCAACGTAATCAACCCAAACCATTTAGTCAGGGACCGACATGGAATAATTCTTCCCCTCCATGTTCACTCCCTGCTGCTGTTCCCAACCAAATTCATCTTGTCAAATGCCATGTCTTTCCTGTTAGCTCAGTACCCGCGCACATAGATTCCTTACGCACCTCATTATCTATTGGGGAGCGTTTAGAACCTGAGGAGGTGGAGCTGTCTCACATCACTTCCTTTGTAGTGTCGGTGAGTCAAGGTATGACATTACCAGCCTGGGCATTGCCTGCTTAACCTAGAACCTCCCTTCAGAGGCGTAGTGTTGAGATGAATCATTGTCCGCTGCCCTGGCTGTGCACCCATGTGTATCCTGTCATCCGTATCTGCTGACTACAGAGGCTGTAGTGTGTTGCAATCAGGCGAGGGATTTGTTAATCTCCCTAATTACAAGCAAGAGAAACCAGGCCAAGGGAATCCCCCATTTCAAAAATGGAAGAGCCAACCAAAGTCTTTGTTTATTGAAAGCTTTCGGTACATGGATCGTGTTAATGGACAATAAGCAATTCTCCAATACTTTCTCCTCACTTCCAGGCTCGTCACAGTCTTTTAAGGGCTTGTGATGTCACAAAATACAAGTAACATTGCCACAAAATGTAAGGGAACACGGGATTGGTTAGTGAGGTGAACTACATATAGAGTCCCTATTGGCTAGGCAATATCTGGAGGCTCCTCCTGTGACCACCTACTAAATGTTGCAGTTACAGGTATGTTAAGTTAACGCGCTGTGATTGGGTTTCACAACAAAGTGTGAACTAGCGTGGATGGTGGATAGGGATTGGTCAGCAAGGGTCTTCTCAGCTTTGGTGCTTGGGAAGGGTACCAGCCCATGAGCAACTATTCAAGGTGGTGGGAACACCCACAGAGTTGCTGCCTGTACAAAACAAGTTACCACCTCCAATCCTATAGGACTTGAGACAGAACAATACACTTTCATCCTTGTATTACTTTTGCATCATCCTGCCCTCGGGTGGGTGAGAATGATGGTCTCCATCTGGCTCGTATAAATAGGATGTATCTTGCAGGTTTCAGGTCACGTGTTTAGGGACCACAAACATAATTTTCCTGCTTGCATTTATGAGGATTTTCAGTTTTCACTCTTACAGGTGTCCTATCTCTTCTGTTAATTTGCAAACTTTCCCTCTCTCTGTGTCCTTGGAAAGGCTGTGCAAAATAGCTCCACTGACTGCCTGCTCTGCGCGTCTTAGCAAAGTCAGCATGTCAGGTCTCTCTGTGTGTTCTCGATCCCTTCCAGCGTCTTCCCATTCATGTAAATGCAGTAGTGGCTTCCATCATTGTTTTCATAGCCGTTCATGTTAGTTGTGTTTAAGCTTCAGCAAGCAACTTGCGGTTACTGCATAGCGAAGGTGTGCCGTCCTCTAGCTAAGTTAGTCATAAGCATATTCCTTGTGACTAAGAGTAATGCAGCCTGGGTGTCTGTGTCACTTTGTTCAGGAATGTATGTGTGCTTCATGTCTAATGCATCTATGTCATTGTGTTAGTTGTGACGTCATCAGCTTTCTTCATGGTTACAGTCAATCGAATTGCTCCATCGACTGCAGCTGTATCTCTTCAGAGGCGTCATCAGAATAAGGTTTAAACAACTGTCTGAGTGAATAACGTTTCTCACAGGAACAAAGTGCACCTCTCATTTCTGTGACGTCGAGATAAGGGTGGAACTGGTGCAACAAGGGCCACATTTAGGTCTCCCTCTTCAATCCCCCCTCTGGTCAAGCAATCATCCACACCTCCTTGATGTTTTCCCTGCTTAGGCACAGTTTTGGAATCCATACTTTCACCACTCCTCCCAAGTGACCTTCATAAATCACTTGCTCATCGAAACCCCAGGTCAAATAGCAGCAGTCTTCATTGGGTTTGCACCATACCCAAAGCCCTACGTAGTTAAGTGGATCTGGGGGATGTGCGAATTTTGTGTCTGGAGGCAACAGAGGACATTGCTTCAAATGAGATTGTAGTACTTCAAAAGTTGTGTCTCTCCATCTGCCTTTGTCTCTATGTCCAGTAATATTTTCATCCCTATTGTCTTCGTTGTAGTTTTCTTGCACTGAGTTATTGCGACTCTGATGACACAGAAGGCCAATAGAACTAGCACTAACACAGCTACCATTACGTTCCGCCCGTTGGCCACCCATGATGGTATCCAGGAAAAGATGTACGCCAGCAAATCTTCATCTTCCCCTGCTGGGCTTGTGATTTCTTCTATCTTGACATGTAACTCTGATAATTACATGATAGCTTCTGTGAGGGTTTCGTTCTCTCCATCGTGGGTGGGTGTGTATGTGCAGCAAGATGGGCCATTCTTGGTCCACACACCTCCTTCCATAGTTGTGAGGAGATCTAAAACATATCTATTCTGGAGTGTCATGAGTCTGACAGCTCTCAATTCCTCCTTCATGGCGTTGAACCCCTTAACCATTGAATTAATCATCTGCAAAAGTTCCCATTGCGTTATTTGGAGCCACTTGGCGTCTGTGTTGACCTGGACCCCTGGAGCAACTAACACAAAAAACATTTCATTTCTGCTGAACAGTCTCTGCTCTGTGGTATTGCATCGAGTGCTTCTTCCATTTTGGATGAGATGTAGTTTACTTGTTTCACCCTTGTCAGCTCTACAGATCTTTTCTTCCTTTGGTGCGCATCCATTTTGGGAAACCCATCCATTTGTATGTCTTCCTGAGGCACTACTAAAGCTGGTGTATTTAGCTGTACTGAAGAGCATATCCATCCCCAGTTTGGCAGTAATTGCATGTAAGCTGTGGACCCACAGGCCCAGTAATGGTCCATTATTACTGCAGTGCCGACCTTCATATCCGGTATCTTTGATGTTCATTTGCATCCTTTAATCTCCCCAACCTTCACTGCACCATCATTCTGGAAACACAGGGAAGCGTTCTCAAGTGGTATGATTGACGTGGGGCCTGCCTCATTCTCGACCCACGTGAGCAGCTTGGCACTCATTGCCCATTCCTTCAGGCAGTCATTGTTTTCCTTCTGGACCCCTTTACTGGAACCGTTAGGAGTGCCTGTGTTTTGTGCCCCATCATCCCTTCCATCCACCCTTCTCCAGTGAACTCCTGCCCATACACCAACAGTTGAGGTCTCTCCCAGCAACCTGGCAGTCTTGCTGTTTCCCTTTTCCCTGTTTTTGGGCATTCCAATTCCTTTAGAGTTACTACTCTTGCTTCCCCTTTATTTGGGCTGTCCAGTGCATACTTTATCATTTTGTCTGAGCTCCAGTAATCATCTATCATTGGTTGAGTCTTGATATAGCTATCGTCAAACAGGAAAGTTTTCTGTGGCATCCATCGCAGTGTGGCCCATATTTATTGAAATTGGCCTCTATTAGTGCACAGAGTGCTAAGTGCATAAGGCACTGGGTTCTGTTTTGCTGGATTTTCTGTTGCTATGCATTTCTGGAGGTACACATGGCATAGGGGATGAGAGATCACAAATAGCAGTTTTCCTTTTTGATTTCTCTCCCCACCTTTGTCATCTGCTGGTACCATATGGTATTGGTGACGTGGGCCGAATCAGCTAAATAGGCATTTACATGCTCAAAATCAGTATTCATGCTTCTCTTAAATCTTTTTACTTTGCGGACAGTGCCGGTAATAAGCTTTGGGATAGCTGTAGTGACAATGGGAATAGGGGTTTGTTTGTTTGTTTGTTTGTTTTATTATTCATAATGCGCAAACATTCCCTAGGGTAACAGGGCACAGCAGTTACATGTTTTTTTTCGAAGCTTGGTTACAACAGCGTTATTATTTACATACAGGTATTAAATACAAGGTATATACAGAATAGGTCCTATTACAGACGGAAGGTACAAGGGCAAAAATCTAAATGATGCATATACCTTGCTTACATCAGCAATATATACAAGTAGAAGTGATAGTAAGGTGAGTGAGTGCAAATGTATAATAGGGTGGAGGGGAGGTTCCGACTCCTCACAGTGAAACCTGGCTGCTTATTAGATTTAGTGATCATTCGCTTTCAGCCACATGATGGTGTTGGTCCTGAAGGTTTGGTAGGAGAGGTCAGTTCTCAGTGTGGGAGGTAGGGAGTTCCATAATTTGGCTCCTTTCACCGGGAAGATGTTGCCACCAATTGTGGAACGATTGAAATCAGGGATAGAGAGGCAATCTTTGTAAGCTGTTTTGGCAGGTCTCAGGGACGTCTGTCTGTGGAATATGTCGACCAAGTAGATGGGCGCAGCATTGTTGAGAGATTTGTGCGTGAGTGACAAGGTTTTTAGGAGAATTTTGTCATTGGTAGGGAGCCAATTCTGACAGCTACTCTCAGAGATGTGGTCTCTTCTAGAGATGCCTAGGGCCGCTCTAAGGGCATTATTTTGTAAAGTTTGGATTTTTCTAATAGTAGCTTTGGTGGACCCTAGATAGAGGGCGTTGCATTAGTCCAAGCGAGACAGGATGAGGACTCTGGCCAAGGTCGTGCAACTAGTATCGGAGAGAAATGGCTTAGCTGTCGGATCAATTTGTGTGTGTAGGCCATGGAAGATGCTAGAGAATTAACCTGTTTGGCAAACTTTGATGCTGTTACCATCGATTATGAATGAGGAATAGTCGGGTCCTAGTTTCTTTAGGCTAGAGGTTGTGTTAGTATGCTCTTCAAAGTGTGTATAGTACAGTCCAGCCTTTTGTAGAGCGAGGAGGGTAAAGAGTCAGCACAATGCAAAAAATATCAGTGCAATAACTCTGCAGTGTCCATATTGTGCATGTGGTTATGCTCTTGACATAGTCCACAAATTCGACACAAACCTTCACCAAAACATATGACTCGAGAGGTCATCATTGTGAAAACAGCCAGGCCTTCTGCAATAGTACTGTGCTAATCCGGCAATAAGAAGGCTTTTAAATATAAACTGTACCATTACCAAGCAATACAACAACAGGAAAGTTACTTCTTGTTAGAATTGGGTATGAGCGTGTAACGTAAAGGAGGAAAGCGTAAATGAATATTCTGTCTGGTATCATTGGCTCTGGGTTACTATGAGTTCAGAAAAGTGCTTTTCTTCAATAGTGCAGGTGTAAAATTACTTGTTGAACTCAGTTCACAAAACTTGTAGGGAGTACATAGTGTAAGAAAAGACAATGGGCCTCATTACGACCTCAGCGGTAGTCATGCCGCTATTGGCGGCATGACTCCCGCCGAAATCGCGTCCGGGTCCGGGTCCTCAGAATGAGGAATTACCGGGCCATTCCAAGTTCGGAAGGCCCAGTAATTCCTCCCTCCAAGGACCCGGACCCGGTCCTTCCCCATTCCCATTTCAGCCCCCATAGGGCTGAATGGGAATGGGAGAGGGAGCAAACAACGGGCCATTACGAGTTGGCCTGTTGTTTGCTCCCTCTTCCCCTCGCGGGATCCGTTAAGCACGCCTGGTTTGACCAGGCTTTGCTTGCTGGGTCCCGCGAGGGGACCTCGTAATGAGGCGGTACGGGGTAAACAGCACCGGCACCTTTTACGGTGCCGTTTACCCCGTACCGCCAGGGTCGTAATGAGGCCCAATGTGCCTAATCTAGCTGTCTATGAGCTCTTGTCTAGCTCTGGCCTTTGAACGTGTCTAAATCTGTCACTGTTCCTCTTCTTCTTCTTCTTCTTCTTGCGTTGGATTGTCTATCTGATTGGCTTGACGTCTCCCAGGTAATTCCATGCCTTGTCCCTACTAATTTGATGGCGCTATCTGTTGCCTTCTCTACGATAAAGGGGGCATAAAAGCACAGCTTGTGCCATGTTCTAACATAGTTTCTTAGAAGGACTCTGTCTCCTGGATAATGAGGTGGTTGAGCGTGATAAGCACATGAACGTGTATGCTTAATCCCCAGCAGGGCTGTGATATGCTTGAATACTTAATTTATGAAGTCCATTATCTGAATGGAAGACCCGCATATCCCCCACCATTGGAACACCTCTCTGATGAGGAATTTTGCTGCACTGAGGGCATTGGGGTGTGAGCATGGACCAACTTCGATCCAGCAAGAATACGGGCACACTACCACAGTCACATACCTGTAGCCATTCCAATTTTGAATCATATCCATGTAATCTATGTAGAGATGTTGAAAGGGCCCATTAGAGCACAGTATTGCTCCACACATTATGCGCAATGTGCGACCTGCATTGAACTTTTGGCAGATAATAAATTTGGGCATAAATGTGGTAATATATTTCGCCAAGTATAGACAGAAACATTCTTCCGCTATATGTGCTGCAAGAACATCTCTGCTAAGGTATAATATGATATGATAGGTTATTTATAATGCGCTTAATACCCAGAGGTATCTAAGCGCTGACCCGGGGATCGAACCTGTGTTGCTCCGTGTCATCTTGCTTCCGAGGCGAGCACGTTGCCCCTGAGCTATCCCCCCGAGACGGTCAGGTAGTGAAGCTGCCTAAGCCCAATCTGCAATAATGCAAAGAGAATAACAGGCTTTCCAGTGCTTTCCTGTCACTGCATTGCATCTGTGGGGGATATCGAACATCCTCTCTTTATCCCCAACTCTTTCTCCTCTAGTGGTGATCGTCCCTAGACTTCTACAATTTGGGTAACATGCAATGAACTATACCCCTTGGTATGTGTTCATTAGGTGGGGTGTCAAACTCATTTATTTATGTGAAATTGCATCTGTGACTTCATTGCCGTAGGAAATCACATCCTCCCCCCTCGTGTGGGCTTGGCAGTTTACTACCGCTATGGATGATGGGAGCTGTAGCGCATCTCCTGAGTCTAGCCAATAGGGACGCGTGCTGTACCTGTGTGCCATCAGCATGCCGATAGCCCCTCCTTTTCCAACATGACAGTCTTGCATGTACTGTTGACGTCACATAGTCAGAGTCAGAGTGCACTGTGATCTCCTCATCCGCATGCGCTTTTCATGACATTATAAGATCTACCAATTCTGGCGCACGCACTGAGAAATGCAAGGGTAATCTTGCGCTCACTACTACTTGAGGACCGATCAATAAAAAATACCTCCCCTCCCCAAGGGCATTTTCCCATGCTCTAGGGATTTCATCGTAATATTCAGTGTAGGTGATAGTCATCTCCATAATCTCCTTCTTCTACTGGTTCTGCTATAAATATCACTGAGTTCACAATTCTGCATCTCACTACTTGTTTAGCTGGATTTGAGATAATCACCTCATATCCAGACCCTCTCTGTGTGGTCAATGTGCTCTTGGGCTTTTCAAGAATGGCAAAAAGGGCATGCTCCACATGCAATGTGGTGCTACAGCCCATCGTGACATTTGCTGATTTCTCTACTGCAAATACAGCAGCAGCCAATGCTTGTTCACAGGGATAATGACCTCTCATTACTGGATCTAAATGCCCACTGTAGTAAGCTATTGGTTTATGCTCTAGGTTCTTTTTCTGTGTAAGCACTGCCATCGTCGCTACTCTGTTGGAGTGTGAAAACAGATACAATTCTGCTTTGTAGTCTGTAATCCCCAACACTGGGGCTGTTCTGTTCTTCCAATGCCTCTGTCATCTCTCCTGTCCATGTCAGTTTACCATTAGCCGTCTGGGCCTCCCTGGGCCTGCTTATGAGTGGTCTAGTGTGTGTGCTGTAGTCAAGCACTGAGGCCCTGCAATCATTACAGAGACCTAAACATTGCTGCATTTCTCTCACAGTCTTTGGTGGTGGCATTCTAGATCTAACTATTTGGGCCAACACCACCGATAACACCTTAAAGGTAAAGCCATACCATAAAGCAACAGACCGTAACTCTTTGCTCCAGTTTGACTGCTGTCATCCAAGACACACAAGAGAAAATCTCCCTGTAGGACAATTCTTTAGATTAAAGCGCAATAGCTCCGATACTAGGAAGTTCGAAAACGAAGCAGCAGTTCTGGGCGCCAAATTAACAGCAAGAGGATACCCCAAAGAAATTGTAAAAACAGCTTGGAAACGGGCTGGGAATAACAACAGAGGAGCCCTCTTAGAATACAGGACAAAAGAGAAAACTGAAGATCAAATACTTTTCGTTAGTACTTTTAACCCACTTTCCAACAAGGTGAATGCCATTATTAAGCGTAATTGGCACATATTAAGCGGAGGCAAATGCCCCCTTCAACGCCCACATGTGCGTTCAAAAGAGGTCCAAATATCAAAGACCTAGTCACCAAGAATGACATCTCTGCCAAACAACCTCAAAAAACACTCACCGAATCTTGGGGTATGACCAAAACATACTCCTTGCGGTACACGCAGCTGCTGTGCAAGCACCCAACGGTCCAAAGAGGTAGATTTAGGTCTCAAGAGACCTTGGTTACAACGCCAATTCACAAATTGTAACTCTAAAATGGTGATTTATGTCATTTGGTGTCCGTGTCGCAAAATCTATATTGGAATGACCGAAAGAAAAGTAAAACAGAGGATCACAGAACATAAAAGCTGCATACGCAACCATAATGTTACAGCCCCAATGGTAGGTCATTTCTTGGCGATGGATCATACACCTGAGTCCCTTACGTGGAGTGTACTTTTACAGCTGAATTCTACAGAACCAACATCAGTAAATAAAAAAAAACTTTTAAACCTAGAACAGAGACTAATTTATCTTTGTAATTCAGTAGACACTGGACTGGAAGTCTTTGTAAAAAAGATTAAAAACAGGTTCTTAACACTTTTGGAAAAATCAGGCAATACATGGATACAAAGCAAAGAATTTTTTTTTGGAAATAATTTTTAAAAAAAGGCTTTTTTGAAAAAGTTTTTTTTGCATTTCAACCCTGTACCCACTCCTGAATATACCATCCAATTTCAGGAGTAATTAGGCACTAAGAAGCAATCTGGTGCAAATATATGGAATTTGTAGGCTTATATTTAAAAATGAGCATCTAGCAGATTTGCCAGAGGAATAATAGCAAAGGAGCTTAATATTATATTAAATTGCCAGAACAAAGTGCATACTTCGTATATTGACCGTGCCATTTCTGGCTTCCAGTCGTGACACACACGAGGTCTATCCCTGGATTCGCTACTTTGGCCATATAGTTAGTAGCAGTTCTATAGTTCTCCTATGGAGACCGTGTAAGCACAAAACGTGCACTAGCTTACACGTACTAGTGTTTATGCCTACAGCTCGTCACATGACCGCCATTTTCCACTTCCGGGAGAGAGAAGTTTAACTTTGCGAGACTGCAGAGTGTTTAGTCGATTAGATCCGCTGGCGAAGACGGAGTAACCACGCATGCCAGGAACCAGCTTTATAAATACACTAGCTGAAAGGTAAGCAACCGTTTGTCATCTTTGTCCATAGGAATCCAGCTGTAGCAGATTTCGAAATAAATCTTAACAAGTTTAAGCTAGAAATATAGTTCATTCCGCACCATTTCTTTTTTTCCAACAGCTTTAATAAATAAAAGCTAGCTACTTAAGCCTACATTTCAGAGTCGAACCAGAAGTTGCCACCCCATGTGATACGACCATAGAGACTCACAGGAAGACTTACACAAGACGGGTTTCCTCCTAAACGTCCATCCAGGTATGCATTCGGTCTACTAGCCTAATCAGCAATTAATGGCTTACACCTAGTGCAATGCAATCGAAAAGACAGCTGGGTCCATTAACAAAACAGTAATCAGTTCTTGATACTAGCAAAGTAAATAAGTCATTATATATATTGGCTTGTGGGATCCTCACTAACCAATTGGTTTGCCCATGCGCGTTAGTTTCTTTTCGAATTTCTAGGACCAACAGTTCTAGTTTAACCCTTCCACTTTAAGTGGCGATCTTTCAGACTGGGTCTTGCCACAACCATCTGTATGAAAACAAAAAAACTCCTTTTAAAAACTAAAGAGTATCTTTCAGCCCCTCAGGTGACATATTTTCGGGTTGCAAAAAAGAATAAAAGGAAAAAAGAAATAATAGACAAAGCCATTTGGTGTACTCTGGCAAACCTATAAAGAACTGTGGTTCTGGTTTTTTTTACCATCTGTACTTTGTTCTATAGCGTAAGACCGTCTCGTCCAGATTCAATACTGACCTGTTGCTATTCTCTCTTTTCTTCCCTTTTAGGGAGTCAGCGCCCTACTAAAAAGCAGCGCTCCTCATACCTTCCACTATCATAAAAGTTTGTAGTGAGGTAAGCCTCCCTGAGTTAATTATAAACTAAGGTCGAGTAGCTAGCTCTACTGGGTAAAGAGCTTAACACAACCCACATTTAAAGGTGTGTTTATTTTCTTTTATCCCCCTCCCCCCTTTTGTTTCCTCAAGGTTATAGTCATTTATAACAAGAAGGAAACCCTTGAGGGCTGCAACTTCCGGTCTAACCAAGTTTCTTCATAAGAAATCGACATTTTACAAATGTGTTTAATGTGATACTGTTCGCCTTTTGGAAGCAATACCCCTGAGGAATTTCCCTGTACAAGAGACACAGATTCAGGGAAAGAAACATGTCGGGACAATAACGTGTGACCGAGACACGCTTACAACAAAGCAGTGATAGCTTGTACTCATTCAGAAAATGTACTGAGTAATCCTAATTTGCATAAGGATCAATTACTAGGCAGCTAATTGGTACACGTATAGAGCTTTACTAGTAAGGACGATTGCTTTTTTCAGAACTGATTGTAGATTTCTTAATGTGCTTTTATGTAAATGTATTTTATTGTCTATTTGTGTATGTACTGATGAATTTTGGTGGTGATAAGATTTAGGTGATGGTTGATTTTCCGGTATCCGGTGTGATTCGTTTTCATGCAATAAATCACTTGTTTTTTTCTATTCTTTTTTCTTATTTGTGTCAACATTTGCTACGTTTTTTATGTAGGCGATGTATGTGAGAACAATTTTTCTACACATTTTTAAAAAGAGGGATTACATTGCAGCCCTATATAGGTTGTATATGTATTTTTATAGGAAATAATGAAATATGGTACAATTAAAATAAATATATATATTTTTTCAAATTTTTATGGTCCAGAACTGTGTTTTGGTTGGAACTGTGAAGTTGCACACCCTCGAGGGCCCACTGTGAGCATTTACCTCACAAGTGGGGAGAAACAGTGAGGCGCAGGATCTCTTATGTTAAAAATACAATTCTAGTGTGCGTAGGGCATGGTCCCGGCCTCAACCTAAAAAAACCCTAGTCCTCTTCCAGTGGTTAGGCATTCTGTAAATTGCCTCTGCTCTTTCAGGGGTTACCTTCCTGCCTTCCTGAAATATTAATTGTCCAATATACAAACCCTTGTTCTGGTAATATTGTAGCATTGCCTTGTCCACCTTGTAACCCTTTACTGCTATTACTGTCAGCCACTGTACTGAGTCCTTCCGACACTGCTCTTCTGACCTACTACATATCAACATGTTGTCTATGTAGTGAATGACCGTGCTGTCCAGATGTATGTTCCGTAATTTCATTTGGAGGACCCTATTGAATGTAGAAGGAGACTCGCAGTAACCTTGTGGAAGTTTTGTATGTTTCCCCTTTTTATTTCTATAAAATCACCTGCATTGTGGGGAAGACGAAGTGCCTAGAGGGTTGGTGCAGGAGCTGGAACTAGCATTTGCACAGACCTCTAGGCGGGTGAACACCAATAGCCGGGAGTTCATCAACACCTATTTTCATGCACTCCCAAAATACATTATGACTCAATTAGTAAGGGATTTCCATGTGCGTAGGGCCCTGGATTGGGTGACAGAACAGGCCACCTGGATTTATGAGGTCCAAAAACCCTATGAAAACATAAACAACCCCAAACCATCAAACACACCTGAGCTGCAAAGGTAGCAGAGGTGAAAAATATTTCCCCATTGGACTTGGAGACATGGGGGCCCTAAAAATACTCCTCCCACCAATAAGCAGAATGAGAGATAGAGGAGATCCTCGGATCAACCCAATCGGGTGGTAGCAGGGCAGGATACCATACCAGACCTCCATCTGACCCTGCCACCCAAATACGAGGGCAACAGACCCATCCTGGGGTATGTCTGCACTCCGCCGGAGCAGAAAGGAGGACCGAATTAGGTAGGTACCAGCCCAGACAACTTCCCTCTGGAGGAAAGAAATACTCTGCCCCTCAACCTAAGCTTCTTTTCAAGATACTGTTCAAAACCTAATTTCCAGAATAATCCTCTGCTATCTGCCTGCTTTCAGGAAAATAGATTCCTGAATCAGGGAGAAGGGAGACCTAGGATGGAAGGTTATCAGGGAAACTTTCAATACCCAAGCTACTCTTGGAGAAGGGATAGCTACCCCTTCCCGGGAGCAGCAAAAATATGAATCAAGACCTCCCTACCATCCAGAAACTATGTCACAAATGGAGCGAAAAGTCCAACAACTAAATCAAGACCTGGGTCGCATGTTGAGGGCTCAGAAGAATCCTCAACTGGAAACTGCTGCCCAGAATAACTCAACACCCGAGTCTGGTGCCTCGGGGCAATGATGAGGGGAAATCTCTGACAATTTACAGGTTGCAGAGGAGGGGGCCCGGGTGGAAGGGAGATTCAAAGCCCTAAAGGAAGCCTCTTTTTCCACCGGAACAATAGGCCCGGAAACCTCTGAGCCTGAACATACATCTTCTACCCCCGACAAGCTGGAACCTAAAGAACAGAAGGTAAATAGGAGAAATCGAAACCCAAAGGCAACCCACTTTGTGGAGGAAGTCCGCATCATCCCTTTCGAAGGAGAAGAACCCATGGCCAATTCAGGGAAGAAAATCTCCTACTTCTTAGATGTCATCACAATAAAATGTTTGCATATATCAATTAATTGAATCTCTGTTAGTCCTCACAGAGTAAGGCATACAACTCTAAGTTCCCCTTAGCTTCATTCACAAGGTTACCATTGAATAGTTACAGTCTAAATGAATGTATACAAACTCATATCATGTTATCCACAGTACATTCTTTGTTACTCCTTGTTATAATCACAAAGGTCCTAATAATCACAGTTGTAATGTTCTCTAACATCCAGAACATCACCCAAAAATGTGCCAGTGAGATAACTCAGCGGGTTAAGCACTCGCTGCTGCGATGTGAGCATGATCTGCAGGTCGCAGGTTCAAATACTGGCAAGGCCAACTCAGCCTTTCATCCTTCCGAGGTCGATAGATGAGTACCAATTTTGGTTGGGTAATATTGTATGTAAATATGTGTTCTGTAAAGCGCTTTGGATTATGGCGCTATATAAATAACTTATCATTATCATTACTATAGGTCTTTCACAAGGCTTGGCTTATCTAAATTCACTTAATAACAGCAGGATTGCGTAATTACAATGTATGATCTGTATCAATTGTCAAGAACAAATTTCCCTGTAGATAGCAAACAAAATATCATTTAAACATACAAAAATTAAATCAGGCGGGGATGATAACAGAGTCAATTTCAACTGAAAAGATTCCATCACCACTTATTTTATTAGTGTTAGTGCTTGCCCAAAATAAGTGATTGGGTGGGCTAAGTGTCATGCCATTCAAAATATAAATCCATCACCTTCAATGAGTGATCTGTCCCACCACTTCATGTTGCTGGTCATTGTGATGACCATTCATCCCCACACATGTTGTTTAACTCCATATTGCAAAACTTGCCTAAGTAACCATCTCATTTTAATCAACTATTTTGAATACTAAATTATCCTTTATTAGTAAAGTATAGTCGTACAACTAAATTAGCATTGGTGATAATCCCAACATAATTCTAACTACTCTTTACTAATCCACTCACCTTGATATGGTGAATGTTTAGGCCCTCTTCTGTTACTGGATATAGTAACCAATTTCTATGATTTGGATACTGCAAATAATATGAAATAGGAGACTATTTAGTGAGCTGTTTCTTTGTTATCCAATGTAGACTAGTTAGGCTGAATTATCTTTTGGCAAGGCTCATTAGTAATTATTAAAACACTAGTGCTCACCTGATGTGGCTGGGTATGTCTCACCCTCACTTTAGGGATCCAGATGATTACGGTTACAATATGAAACCTATAATGGAATGATCATTTCATAATTTATTTTGTTACTAATGCCCTTCTATGGGCTTCATATAATTGTGATAATGCAAAGGCTTACCATTCAAAGCCCTCACCGTCACACACAGATGCCTCACCCAAACTGCTACGGCTTACCTAGTAGAAAGAATACACCTAGCACCAACCCACAGACCAAAACGCAACAAATATTCACACCAGCTCTCAGTCCCAGCCTTCCACAGAGCAAAAGCTGGCGGTACCAACTCTGAGGTTCTAGCCCCTAAAGCATGAAACTCGCTACCACCCTGCCTAAGGAGCGAAGAATCACTCTCTTCGTTCAGAAAATCCTTGAAAACAAAGTTGTTTAACTAAATCGTATTATTGCCCTGCACTGCCGCCAACATTGTTCCTCTGTAACCCTGAAACACCTGCTCGACAATGTTATACATACCTGCTGTAACCAAAGTTGTTAACATGTACTAAGTTGAATATTCTGTAACGGCGCCACGATGCCTCCGGGCCACTGGGCGCTTGATAAATCCAAATAAATAAATAAATAAATAAATTCTAGTTTCCTCTTGTCTTAGAATTGTTGTTTAAGTATGGGCAAATTCCTCTATACAGGTATGCTCACTGCAAGTTAATTAGTCATGATGCATTATTGTCATTGCCACACTCGAATAATGTAAGATCTAAAAACCATATAGGTTTTGCTAAGTTTGAGTTGACCCACCCTTTCCTGTAAGGAGCAGTAAGTAAGGCCACATTATTCAAGGCTGCCCTCACTGGCCTGTGAATCACTTTTGATTAAACTTCAGGTATCTCCAGACAGAAATGACTACGTATTTCCTCCCTATTTACTGTCCTCCCGGTCATGTTACCAACCAGGCTATTGCTTACTTAGTTCTTATTTATCCCAAGCTGGTCATTCTCCAGTTTTGTCAACTCCCTGGGTCCCCAGCACATAAACGTATTGCCTCTCTTGCTGATTGTTGCTTTTCACTTTGCAATCAAGGTTCCACTCATATAGGGGGAAACCAACTTGATATTATCTTTTTCTAGCATTCACGATCTTTCAGTCTCTGATCCCGTGCCGATGGTTTGTCTGATAATTTTTTTATTCCCTTTGCCTTTAACTGCTTTTCTGTTAAAGCCAAGCCACTGGGTCCACAAGAAATTTCAGCGTCGGTGGGCCAAAATCCCAATTGATGACATCTCGAATTCTATTGTGAACATAGTTCAGCAGAACAGAGGCGAGGGTATGAATGCTTGCAATGCCATGGTTTCTGCTTTCGAACGCATGGCAATCTTTTGGCCCCCTATCAACTGCTTCCGACACACACAGTGTCATCAGCCGCATGGTATTTGTCGGAGCTGAGAACATTAAAACAAAAGTGTTGCAGTTCTGAGCGAAAATGGCATATCGCTCCTGATTCTACTAATAAATTGGCTTATATATAAGCGAGGAAGAACTATCAATGCTCTACCAAAATATCTAAAGCCCAATATTACACTGATCGGATCTTAAAGGAAACATGCTCTTCCAAGGAACTTTTCTTGGTGGCTAAAGAGCTTTCCTCTCCGTCTCAACCTCCCTCTATGTTAATTTGCACCCAAGCAGAATGTGATCTTGTTTCGTCTTTTTCCAAGATAAGATCCGTATTCTTCGAGATAAGATGAGTGTGGAAAGAGCTATCCCTCCTGACAATAATAATTCTCCCAATTGTTTGTCTAGTCAATGCCCCAGTGCTTTCAGCTTCACTACAGTTACTGAAACTTTGGTTGTGAAGGCTCTTTTTAAATTTAAATCTGCGTATCCCATTCCTCTTCACATTCTGCAGAATCTTCCTAGGGATTTTGTTTCTCTCCTTACTGATGCCCTAGATTACTCCTGCACTACGGGATTTATCCCTAAGGCACATAAGCATGCAGTTGTGTTGCTGTTGCTGAAATAACCTCAGTTTGATCCAACAGCGGCAGAAAATTATCGCCCTATCTCTTTACTCCCTGCAATGGCAAAACCGCTGGAATCCATTATCACTCCCCAGCTCTCTGACTATTTCGAGACTAGTAAGATTCTTCACCCCCTTCAGGCAGGCTTTCGCCCAGGGAGGGGTACAAAGTCTATAATGATTGCTCATCTTGATTATATAGCAGGGATACAAGACCACGGAGAAACGAGTGCTCTCATCTTACTCGATATCTCTGCGGCCTTACGATACCATTGATCATGAAAGACTCTTACAGTGTCTTTCTGACACGGGAGCCTCGGGTGTTCCCCTGAAGTGGTTCTCATATTTTTAGTTGCATCATACTCAGGTGGTGTCTCTACCCCCTTTTACCTCTCCTCCTATGGTGTTTCCTTGTGGAGTCCCTCAGGGGTCGGCACTTTCACCATTACTCTTTAATTTGTACATGGTAGCACTGGCCAGGCTTATTTTTAGCTGCAGTTTGCAGATGACACCCAGATTCTCTTCCGAATCAATGCTCCCCAAGAGAGTCCCCCCCGTCCCCAGCGTCTGCAAAATTGTCTCTCAGCAATAGGGAAGTGGATGACAGAAAATTGGTTAAAAATGAACAGAGAGAAGACGGAGGTACTGGCGTTTGGCAAGGGGTCTGCCAATTCCTGTTGGTCCTCTGACTACTGGCCTGCCTCCCTGGGGGCGTGCCCGACCCCATCTATGGTAGTCAAAAGCCTTGGCATTAAGGTCATGGCCTCTGGCTCCAGAGAGTCCCAAATCTCTGCAGTTTGCCAGGCTGGGTTTGTTAAATTTAAGACCTTAAAGAAGGTTCTCCCCTTTCTTCCTGATGAGGCCAGGGCTAAGATTGTTACTGCCTCCATTATGGGGGCATTAGACTATTGTAACGGCATCTATCTGGGCCAACCAGAGATGTTAATCCAGAAGCTTCAGATCCTGCAAAACGTGGCCGCCAGTCTGGCTTTTAATGCCCCTTGGCTTTCCCACTCATATGATCTTCTCCAACACCTTCACTGGTTGCCAGTTAGAGCTAGGGTGTGCTTTAAGATCTTATGCCTGGACCACCGGACTATTCACTCTGTGGGAGCACAATTTCTTGAATCTAAGGTTTCCCTCTACCAACCAACAAGGGCACTCCACTCTGCCAGACACTTTCTGCTGTGTGCCCCTCATTTCAAATTCGCCCGGGCTGGCGGCAGATCGTTTTCTGTGCTGGCCTCGTCATTATGGAATGCTCTTCCGCTGTACATTAGAGGCAACCATGTTCTATCCAGTTTTGTAAACAACTCAAAACACTTTTGTTTTAGAGCGGTTTGCTTCCACTCTACCTCTTTGCTCCTATCAGTGCCTAGATGCCATCCGGTCCTTGCAGCGCTCTACAAATATCATTACAATGAAATACAACACTGTGGTCCGCATGTTCTACCTGCAACCACCATTTTCAATTATTTATTCATGTTTGAAATGTGATGTCACGTGTTTCATGTTCTGCTTGCATCGTCATAGGTCCCGCTTGCCACCACTGATGACATCATGTGCTATGCGTGCCAAAGGAATGTCATTTATTTACAAATAATTATAGGTTATATATGCGGCTAGAATTGTGCCAGCACTATATAAATGTAGTCTCTCAACAAGACAAAATTAAGAATTAGTCAATCTTAACATATTATCCCGGAAATGTTCCACAACCATATTTAGATGTCCTATATACTGGTATTGAGAAAGGATCATTAGTTTACAATATCATGTACTAACTATTTAGCATTTAATTTGAGATATCAAAAATTGACGCTCTCTTCAGGGGTGAATCAAAAAATAAATATAACTCTAGTTTTAAGAGAGGATACATAATTGGACTGGCTGAACGCAATTCAAGATGATTTTAGTAATAATTGGTTCAGAGTCCTGCGATATATATTCCATCTATCTCTGTCGACCTCAATATTAAGTCTTATGAAGTGACAAGAGCAATTTGATCACTCACTAATTGTGATACCTCGACATTATAGGCAAAGTAACCATCTAATTCCAATTGCAAAATGCATTGTCATGTGGCAATACTCAGGTCTATATCACTTTCGCCCAGAGTTAAATTCATAATGTATACTTGAAAAGGAAACAGGTCATAATTTCATCAAAATCACTATTTCAAACATTGTCCACGCTTTACATCTTAACATTGATGCCATTAAATTCAGGAAAAGTCATATAAGGAACACCATTTCATGGTCGGTATTTAGTCCAGTTAAAGTGGTGTGTAGTCTGCATATAAGTTTTGCGTCCAGTTGGCATTGCTTCAGCTCCAGGCCTCCTCCTCTCTTGCTAATTGTGGCTTTTGACAGTCCATTGAATCTTATTCCTGATTTCTCTCCCCATTGGTGCTTCACCTGACAATGGGATGCAAGCGGATATCTCTGGTCCTGGCTACCAAGTGTTGCAAGATGTTCACATATTCTGACTTTAAATTGTTTGATGGTGCTACCCACATAGATTTTGTTACACAGGCATATGATAGCATATACTACATATTTTGTATGGCAATTCACAAAGTCTTTAATATCAACTGTCACCCCATTATTGTGAACAAATACCTTGGAGTACTTATGAGCATATTTACACATCGTGCAAGTACCACACTTAAAGAATTCTGTAGTTGGTGGCTGAATTTCTTCTGGCGCTGATGAACTGCCCTGTGCTTGTTCGGTCCAGACAAAAGGAACGGAGGGGATGGTGAGGAGGGTTAACGGAACCACTATGGAGGAGAAGAAACCATTGAACCTCCTGTAAAAATTGGCAAAGCCCAACAATGACTGTAAGGCCTTAAGTGTAGTAGGCGGCAGCCAATCAAGGATGGCTTTGATTTTATTCTTATTCATGCGTATACCGCCGGTGTCAGATTGAAACCCAGGAATTCCACTTCCAAAGAGTGGAAAATACATTTCTCTGCTTTGACAAAGAGTGCATTGCCACGCAAACATTTTAAAACTTGTTTGACATGTTGTAAATGCTGCTCAATGGTCAACGGAATTGAGATATACCACCACAAACTGGTCCAACATGTCCCTGAAGATGTAATTCATTAAGTACTAGAAGGTAGCCGGGGGATTGCATAGTTCAAACGGCATAACCAGGTATTCATATAACCCTCAGCGAGTTTTGAATGTCGTTTTCCATTCATCGCCCTGACGTACCCAAACCAGATTGTAGGCCCCTCGAAGATTCAGCTTGGTAAATACTGAAGAGGATTGCAGGTGGTCTCACAATTCAGAAGTCAATGGAATGAGGTATTGGTTTTTTTATGCTTTTGTCATTCAGGTCTCTATAGTCAACACACGGACAAAGCCCTCCATGATTCTTAGATGGACAGATATGGCCGATTTTAAGAGCATTGTCAATAATATCTGAGCCTCCAGACTCACGTGCTGCTTTAGGGCAGATCAGAAGTCCATGCTCTGCAGCAAGTCACGCATCTATGTAGTTCTCTGTAGCTCCTGAGTTTATCATACCGGGAACAGACAATTTACGAGCATTGGGCATATAGAAATCATCTATATATACATATGCACCAAAGGTGTGGCAGAATGTGAGCCTAATTCCCTGAGACTGGCCCCAGTGGCTCGATGTAAGGATGTGTCTTGGCATTTCCCGACTTCTTGTTTGATCTTTTGGGACAGACACGTATGAAGTGGCCTGTCAGGCCGCAATACAGACACACATTTTCCAACCATCTCCTTTCCCTTTCTTCTTTCGTCAAATGACCACATGTAGCCCCATTCTGCATAGGTTCAGAGGCACTGGAGGCAGAAGGGGGGTCAATTCCGTCTTACCCTCACTCATTTCAAGTGGTTTGCGTTCTGTTTGCCGCTCCTTATGACACACATCTACCTGGAGTATGCGATTCAGAAGATTCAGAAAGGAGGACGGGAGTGAAGGAACCACGGAGAGAGCATCTTTCAATTCATCAGACAACCGTAGAACACAGCTGCCTTCTTATGTTCAGACCATGTTGTTTGGTGGCAGGTTGGTTGAAGCTTGCCTAATACTGCAGCAGGGAGAATTTCCCCTGGGTCAGCACCAAAAACTCCAGATCTGCGGGCTGAGCCTTATCACTGGTATCAAACACCAGATTCAGAGCCCACAACAAAATATCAAAATCATATAGAGCCGGGTCATTGGCCTCCAAAAGAGGATTGGCTCATGCTGCAGCAGTGCCACCCAAGTGAGATAATACCAAAGCAGCTTTAGTGGTTGCATCAGGAAACACCAATGGGTGACAAAGAAAATGCAGCTTGCATTGATTAATGAAAGTGCAATAATGTTTAAGGTCACCCAAAAACCGTTCTGTGGGGCATCAATGGAAAAGGTGCCGGTAAGACCACTGGTGGGGTGATTGGGTTCGGTGGGGGAGGTCCTGGAACAACTGTTGCAGCTGCACCTGCTGCACACCCAAATGCATCATCAGGCAGAAGGGAGTGTACTAAAACCTGAACAGCATCTATACAATGATGGGGTGATGCATGTGCTGCCGCCATTCCAGCCTGAAGAGCATTGAATGCTTGCAGAAACACAGCCATAGGATCAGCAGAAACCTCCATAAGTAGGCAATAATGTAGGCTCTTAAATCTGTCGTGAACCTAGGTCCCACACAAGGTAGAACTGAAGGGTCTACTGCTATAGTGAGACTTTCCACCTGAGAACATAGCCTATGGATTATGAAAAAACCCGCCAGGCTAGGGGATCAGGTGAATAGGTAGGAGGACACACGAACAGACTGTAAAGAAAAACAAAACAAACAATTGGTAAATGTACTATTGGAGTAGAGCAGCTACTCCTAGTCTCCACTTCTACCCAAACACCTGAATCCTATCTGTATCCTGTATGTGAAGGCTGTTGAACCTAAATTGTGGAACCCTCGTACCAGTGATTGGAAGTCCATAGACCAGAAAACCGCCCGACGGTAGTTGTCAATGGACAGCCAGTTCAGCAAGTCCAAAGAACACTAACCCGAACGGTGCAATCCCTACCATAAGTCCAGGAAATGCTGGGGGCCTACTCCCAAACAGCACGAGGATGCTTCTAATGGAAGTAAGATTGAGCCAAAAAATAATCCAATGACCAAGCCAAGATCAAGGAAACCAGTAGTGCAAACCATGCCGAACCACAAAAAATAGCATTAACTGAACCAGACCAAAATGAGAAATCCAGTTGAAAGTTCAAAAAGCAGGTAAAAATCCAGTAAGCAGGTAGATAATCAGAAGTTTCCACGGCTGCCAAAACAAACAAGGATAAAGCGGAGATGAATCCAGGGGGAGAAGCAAAGAACAAGTTGACAACAGGAATCAAAGGGAGATGTTGGAAACAGTACCAAGAGAAGTTAACTCACCGCTATGAAGTTTAGGAGCACCGGAGCCACTGCACACCATTGTTTTAATGCTGCAGGCAAGACTCAACGCTTCCCATCCGCGATGGAACGTTGGACCGTGTTGGTGTCACATGACACAGTCCGGTATGAAAGGCGTTCATGGGACATGTAGTCCTTCCTGTTTTGGGCTGGGGTCTACTTTGCCCGATTTTCCACGGGAGCTGCCAGCAGTGATGGCGGACGAGCCATGGCACTGGTGAGTCAGGACCCCGACAATTGGCAGCTGTGCCATATGTCATTTCAAATTCCCATTAGTCAATCAAATGTAGTCATACTGTTTTGCATTTGGGTGGTGTGTGATTCAGTGCATGGGATGTGGCTATGAGGATTATCTCACACGAGGCAATGGATGTTTCAGCGTCTTTTCTCAGCAAAATTTGGTTAGCGCTTGTGATGTTTTGATGCCTTTTTTAATACACTGCACATACTTGATTGGTGTATGTTTTGAAAGTGCACATTAGCTAAAGTAAGTAGGATGTTTTAGTGCGATTTTTAATATAATGTTCAAGTACGAGTTGTAGAATGGTTCAAAACCATTGTATTTGTTATTAGCCTGGGTGCTTTGGATTTGTGGTTTGGCTTTTAAAATGATGTTGCTGCATGTGTTACCATGGCACACATCTCAATGAAATGTTTGGTAGGTGTGTGTGATATGTCAATGCATTGCTTGATACACTAGGTAATGTGCTTGGAATTTAGTGTGCTCTTTGATATGCTGTGCTAATGTGACTTATGTCTGATAATAGTGCACATTAGTAAATAACATTTTGTTACACAATGTTATGCTTGGGCGAGGTGTGAGTTAGTTCTGGCTGTGAAACTAAGTATGTTGCATTGATTTATTTGTTTGGTGGTGCATGTGTGAAGTTGTCGGCCTGTTGTTGCATTGATTTATTTGTTTGGTGGTGCATGTGTGAAGTTGTCGGCCTGTTGTTGCATTGATTTATTTGTTTGGTGGTGCATGTGTGATGTTGTCGGCCTGTATAGCGGTAACGGTGTGCATACAAAAGTGCGATGGGTGGATGATGTTACTGCAAGATTGTTTTAATCATGATTTGGTTGTGTGATATCGTGTTAATGGAGTTGTATGTGTTAAACTTAGAAGTGTCTGTTTGAATAGGAGAGCAGGCTCTGTCAAAAAAGCGGTGAGAACAGTATGTTTTATGTTCACTTTTTGAGTTTTGTATGCACGAGTGGGTGTGTTTGTGTATGTATAAGTGTTACATAGCTACAGACTGCAAACCTACCTTCTATTTATGGCTCCAGTTGCTCATTGTCTGTCACTGTTGGTTGTCATTTTGTTGACCGGTCGATTGGCAGTCTCACAGTGGCACTAGTAGTGCGGTCGATATAAACTACGTTTAATTTTGCACTCTGCACCTATTGTGCCTGTACGGAAATTGCAATTCATTTTTTGCCTCTAATTCAGTGCAGCTTTTTCATATTGGTTATGGATGTTTGTGTTTCTTGGCTGACAAACTAAATGGCATTACTTTGCATGAGGTTCATGTTGGGTCTTCTGTTTGGGAATGTGTGGGTGTGTTGGGTGGTATAAACAAAATTTCGTTTGGATTTCCATGCCTGCTGCTCATGTTCAGACATACTTCCCCTCAGTATGAGGCTGTCGGTGGGCCGCCGGTAGTACCGGAGGACTACCGGCAACCTCGGCTTACTGTTTCCGCCACCGGTTATCCTGGTAATACCGGGATATTATGGGCATCGGTGGAACGGTAAGTTCCCATTCCTTTGGAGTCTGATATGACTCCTCGGATATTGGAACACTGGAACACCGGCACCGTCAGTAACGGTGCCAGTGATTCAGTGAAAGATCTGCCGGTAGGGGCCTGAATCATTTGAGGCATGAAAACAATATGTCCAGATCAGTTACATGCCACATTTGGTGAACTTACAATACTGTGAACAAAGATTACAGAGAAAAACATTTACACATTGTCCTATGTTAATGAGATGTAACCTTAAATAGGTTGCCACTATGCGCATATGCTTGTGTGCGTGTGTACCCAAAATTGTCTTTGCATAGCATAATACACATAAAGAGTGAGCTAATTCTATTAGCTCAATAACGAATCAGGCAAATATTTGCTGGGAGCTAAGATTCCCCCCAAAACGTGCATCTGTCCCCATCCCCCTCTTCATACAAAACGTTCACGCATAGGAAATAGTACACGTATTTGTGTAGAAAACTCTTTTCATGTGTGGAAAAAAAACACAAAAACAATGAGTGTTTCGATTTCTGTATCTAACTAAAAAGTCCCCCAATTTGGTGCGCAGTGAATCAGCAACATTGCAGATCGTCCAATGTGATTGACAAGCCACTTCAGCAATGCATGAAGCCTCAGACCTGACCAGCAGCACCATCTCTTGACTAGCTCTGATTTGCATCACTGGAGTAACTGACAACTTTGCCATTTGCATTCGTATGAAAACAACCTTCAGGGCCATGAAAATAGGCTGTGACAGATTGATGCTGCGCGAGGGCCCTCACATAAAAGGTGGGTGGAGGCTGTCGCCAATGTGTAGACAACGCTAGCTCTGGCACGGACGCAGATCCTCGAGTGCAGACATTGAGGTCTTTGGACGCCTTTTCAGGGATTGAAGAGATATTCAGAATGGAGGGGGGCGTAGTGGTGATGTTAGTGGCGGAAATGTTTGTGGCACTCGAGTCTCTGTTTGGCGTTCTCCTAAATATCTTCATAATGGCTGTCCTTACCAAGGACTGGGTGAAGAGCTGGACCCCGAATCCCTACCACCTGATCCTGGTGGCACTGGGTCTCTCCAATGTCTGCTTGATCTGTGCACTGTTGGCAGACTTCACTCTTCATGATTGGGCTCCCATACTCTACCACAGTGGCAACATCTTTCGTATTTGCAACCTATGCTGTTACCTGCCACTCACCTCCAGCTCCTGGCTCATTGCCTGCCTTTGCATCTTCTATTGCCTGAAAATTGTGGGAATGAAGCAGTGCCTCCTTATCCAGGTGAAGATGCGAATCTCTAAGCTGGTTCCATGGATGATACTGCTGTCAATCTTCATATCCTTATCGCTTGGTGTGCCCGTGTTCTGGGACTGCTATCTATACAACCCTGAAAACGAAACAAAGGCTAGAGCGGAATGGAGTGTCCCCTACACTTCCGCCATCGGCGTCGTCGGTGCTGGCCTGCCACTCATCCTCGTGGTCCTTTCCATAACCCTAACTCTTGTGTCCCTCTGCAAACACACCCGGCACATGAAGCAGCATGGCACGGATTCCAGTACGCCCCAACTGCAAGCTCTAACTGGTGCCGCCAAGACCATGTGCCTTCTCCTCGTCCTTTCCACCTGCTTCCACGCGGCCAATCTTCTCCTAATGTCAGGTGTGCAATCGCAGGACTGGGATAGGTTGGCAACATGTGTGCTTACGTCCTGCGCTCCAGCGCAGTCTCTCACCTTGGTCCTGGGCAACCCTAAACTGAAGCAGGCATTTATGAGAAGGGTCTGTTGCACCCCAAGTGACCAGAGGTGTAATATCAGAACAGTAAACTAGTGAATACGGGGGACACACAGGAGCAGTACAGCAGCTTCCACAGGAAATTGAATGCACATGTAAGATGGACGTTCGTGTGGTCAACTGGCCATTATTGCTAATTGGGTAACTAGAAAAATAATATGAATTCTATACACAGATAGCGTTTATCATTTGGTTTATTCTGTGAAATAATGTATAAAGCAATGTCCGGGGAAATCATGCTGTTCTTTGATGCCATCCAGCGTTGCGTCCCATTTCTCCTGAGAGGGACTTGTAACGTGATAACCTGCCGCCTTTGCTTACTGTGGGATAGCCTTGCTATTTTCCCTTTTTTGTCTCATGTCTATAAACAGCACAGAGAGCGGAAGTCAAATTCTCTGACTTATTATATTGCCTTTCACAAAAACAGAATAAGGGCAAAGTCTAAATTCACTCAAAAGTGAGTGATATGCATAGCAAGACATGTCACGCGACATACTGAATGTACTTAGCTAGTGTGTCATCAATTGCCGCAGCAGCTTGTGTTAAAGCTCCATTTAAGCTTCTCGAAAAAGTCAACTAAAATAAATGTGCATCCCTCATTCATTATTAGCCCCCAGGGGGGAGGCAGCAGGCAATTAGGTAGCCTGGAGCACGAACTGTATCTGCCAGTAGAAGCCTGCGTTCCATCCTGGCCACACCCGCCTCCCCGTGTCCACCATTTATTTTCATTTGCCTGCTATCCCAAGCATGGTTTTAACCCCCCCTCCGACCCCCTTAGTCTGCACGCCCTGTCAGTTTCAAACCAGCCTCCCCCACATACTAATTTACTTGTCACACTTTCCTGTGTAGCCCCTTTATCCTTGTCACACTCACTGTTGGCTCGGCAATGGTCATAGTAAAGTTACTGCTTTTACTATTTCCTCATTCGGTCATCTTTGTTTATAGTTTTATTAAAGGAAATAGGGCATGCATGAAAGGCGTAGTGCCATTTCCTTTTTTTTTTTTTAAATCACTATCAGCAGCACGGGTAAAGGCCCTGGGGTGCTAATAGCATGAATTACCCTGTACTGGGGTGCGCTTGCTCAGTAAAAGCCCTGAGCCGTCACTGAGGCCCAATCACTTGGGCTGGTGGGCCATTACTGGCCAAGCCCACCCCAGTACAGGGTCATTAATATATTGAGTAATACAATAACTAAACCGATAGGACCCCATTTATTTATTTATGTTGACATTTGTAAAGGTCACTTAGCCCCTAGGCATGTAGGCGCTGTTCTTTTGGAATGTGTTGTTTTGTACAATTGCAATGCACAACCTTTAAATGCACTCGGCTCTGAGACATAATTGCATAGTGTTTAAGAGTGGAATTTACCCAAGATGAGCTTGTTTTAGGGCTGTCACTTAAGATTTTCATTCTAAACTAATTTGGGGCTGATTTACTAAGATAAATAAGTAGCTTAAGTAAGAGCGTTAAGTCATTTATTTGTTTAGGTTTTACTTACCCTACATTCCTTAGCTTAATCTTAATAAATTTCGTTTTACTTACACTATTTGCTGAGCTTGGTACATCATCCCAATGCCTTAATATAAGTGTGACTGATTTACTAACCTAAGAGAAATAGTTTAAGTAAAACATGAACCAAAAAAATGGCTTAGTTTCTACTTACCCTATTTGTTTTGAGCTTAGTAAATGTAGTCTTACTTAAGCTACTTACCTAGCTTAGTAAATCAGCCCCAGTAGACACCATTTCCTCAATGGAGGTAAAGTAATGGGGGGAAGCGAAAATAAGTTAAGTGAAGATTTCCTAAAGGAATGGTGCTGAGCAACCTAAACTTTGCTGGTTTACAATTGTTGATTTGTGCCTCTGCCCATATAACTATAATACAAAAGGCCAGATGTATGTTTGTATGATGCCGTTGTGCGCATTAGAGACTGCCCGAACGCACAAAAGGCTCTGCTAGAGGGAGCTGTTGCCTTAGGATATACAGTGGTGCAATTTGCAATTTGCCTGTTGCCACTGCTAGAGGGTGCTGTTGCCTTAGGATATATAGTGGTTCTACTGTGGGAATGAAAACATGCACTTTGGCCCGTGTACATATGCTGTTACACCAGTACACAATAGTTAGGGCTACAGAATGTGAACAGACAGTAAGATGAGCATAGTCAGCAAGACAGATCGATAAATAGACACATTTGTGGCCAATACAAAATCGTAGAACATAGATAGTTGCAGCGTCATTTAGGGGTTGTAAATGTATTTACAAGTTTTGGGTGGGCCTTGCCCGCTCAGGCCCTACCCTACCCTGCCTACACCTCTGTAGCCACAGCCCCCTCCCTTCACAGAAGGGAACGGTGTACAGTGGGACAGGCGGACTGTGGGACAGACTCTTAGTCAAGCCCTTCAAACACATCAAAGTGTCAGGCATGTGTTGAAACAAGAGAGGTATTGTGAATTCCAGCCCCTGCATGGAGGAAGGTATGGGACTCTCCCTCCATCCTCCACCCGTTTGGGGGCTGGAGCGCGCATTTGGCTGTGGGAGGTATTAAAGTGCCTGTCACTGGCAATGCAATTTTTAAATCCCACCTTTGATTGAATGGCGTTGAAGTAAAAAAATATAGTAAGAAAAAAGAGTCCAAGGTATGAACTCTCCCGTTCCCTGCACACTATAGTGCTGCAAAAGCAGCTGAAATCTTAATATGGATAAAGAAACATCAGGCATTATATATGCAATCAAGTGACCTTGTGAGCTTCTATATATCGGGCAAACCTCAAGACCGGTCAAAGAGAGGTGGTCCGAGCATAAATCAAATGTTCGGTGTAAGTACCAGAATTCACTCATGGCATGACACTTTAACCAACATAACCATACAGTGGCACAAATGAAATGTATTGTCCTATAAGTTGTCAATGACTGGCCATGGGTGGTGACTACAACTCCCATTTTTTGCAGAGGGAGATGTTTTGGATACATACAATGGACAGTGTGCAACCTAGAGGATTGAATGAAGATTCTTGTCTCAATCGCTTTATCTGATATGCAATTAACATATAGCATAGGTATGGGTGCATATTAACATCATATGTTTTATTTTTGGACTTTGCATTCATCAGGTTCAAATGCACTCCCATGGGTATGTATCTAGATAGGTCTTTCAGTCAAACAATGAGTCTACACAGCAGTGGTGTAACTAGGGGGTTTGTGTACTTGTCAATTGATGTATACGACCATGATGTGGCTTTTGTTTAGTTTAAGATGGCATTAGCCAGACTTTGTAATATAGGTGCAGCTCTTGGCTTCAGCTCTTTGTATATTGCTGTGGACAGCCATCTTGGCTCATTGTATATGACTGTATCACTGATGATAAGTACTGAACATTAATAGGTTACTTATTATTGTTTTTTTCCTTATAGAAATTGTTGAAATTCACATTTATTGCCCCCGATGAAGAGTGGAATTACTCAAAACGCGTTGGGCCTTATTTTGTTAATTAAAGTATTGTTTATGTTACACTTGAATTGTCACTATTGTATACTTCTTTTGTTAAAATACATATCTACAAGATAGATAATTAATATGCAATTAACTATGTCATAATCACACTAAGAATTACCACTATCTAGCTTGTTTTCCTCTCTTTTTGAGGACATAGGATAGACTGGTATATATAAGCATATTGAAGGCTTAGGCCATAATACAGCGTGCAGGGGACGCAGGTTTCCTAATAGGAAACCATTCTGCTATGCATGAGACTTCTTCCAGAATCGCTGCTTGCCAGCAATGGTCACAGTAAATGGCATGCATGAAACTCCTGCTGCACCATTGTGTGTATCCTTCTGCAGACCGAGGAATGCAGCCTGGATGTAGGAGTGAACGCCTGTGGAAAGCTCACTGGCCACAAATTCTGCAGGTAGGGAGAATCTACCTGCTCAAAGCCATTTGTGTGAGTAGAGTCACACTTGTACTTGGACAAACATTTCTGTGAATTGGCTACTATAGTTTGATTGGTCTATGCTTCGCTGACTGAATGCTTTCAGATGAGCCATATTTTGTGTTTTTAGCACCCACTACATTGACAAGAATAATTGTAGAGAATGAGTTTAAGGGTCCCCTGTGGTTGCAACTGCACCCCCTAAACTCTCCCCTTTGACTCTTATGCCTGGCTTTGTCTGTGTCTATAGGAGTTTGAAGTTATTTTTGGAGTTCAAGGGTCATGTGATGCCCCTTTCCCTTACATCCACTATACATCAGATTTTGCAAAGACGGCGACCCATTCTTTCAATCAACTGAATGTTTGTAATTACATGAGTACCTTAGTGAGCCCATCAGAATGTCCACATAAAAAATGTTCATATGGCTCATCCCATTGTCATCATGAGAACTAATAAATGCCCTCCTGACAGGGCTCCCAGCTGATAAACTTGGCTCCTCTAAAAGCAGTCCACCACGCTGCTGCACAGCTTATTATGGGTGCATGGAAATGTAACCGAAACACCCCGACCTACAAGGACTACATTGGCTTCCTCTCCGGGCCAGAATACTGTTCAAGACTGTGTGTATCATCTACAAAGCAGTCACAAGTAGCACACCAGCATAACTGGCAGCTAAGGTTCACATATCTGGTGGCACACGCTCCTCACGCAGCAAAACAACCACCCGGCTTGAATCGCAACTCTTCCACCAAGAGAGGACCTGCAAGCAATCCTTCTCTTGACACGCATCTTGCCTCGTAAACTCGATCTGCTGTGTCGGCCCGGAACGCCGACACATCTCTCAAAACATGGCAACAACACCTGACCAAGAAATAATTCCAATGGATGCACATACGACGCACAGACCTCAACTCACAGTACTGTATTGCTGTTAACAGATGCCAGCCCAAATGCTGACTACCCACACTATGTACATTGCTCTGGTGCTCTCGATATACGTCTGTGCTTTAAACAATAAAATTAAAAAAATAGTTATTTCAAAATCCTTTGTTCTTTATCTTTTGTATTGTTTTACATATTGTATTGTTTTACAGAGCGGGTCAACTTTCGGAAATCTACCAAGAGCTATTCAAAGGTTCATTCTTGAGAATGCAGCCAATACACCCGCTCTGTAGAAAACTCATGAAAAAAGCATTTATTCAGCCAACAAGCCCATAACTAAGGGCCTTCATCGATGCACCAAAGTGCTTAACAAAGTGCTTCATAAAATGAGTCGCTTAACATAATATAAAAACAACTACAGTTCTCTGTAATAGAGTAAGATCTAACGGGAGGACACACGCAGCCTCACAAAAGACGTCCAGCCCCCTGGCATGCATACTGTTCACACTACGATATTTACTATCTCCTTCAGGGGACTGTCAACACAATCAATACAATTTACTTGACTCCTAAGGCACCAGCAAAAGAAAGGCACTAAGAGACTTCCATTTTGACACTCAAGATATATGGCTCCATTGTAACGGAGGGTGGTATAATGACACTTCACCAGTAGCAGTGCCAATCCTTACAACAGTCCTGTTACTTCATGATCACTTACAAACCAAACTCAATATTATGGTATCTGTGGCCCTGCTTTTTATCATAGCTCGAGCACATTTAACAACATAAGGATTCCTTTCTTTTACTATAGAAACTGCAGAAGAATACATATGTGCCACAAAAATCACAGACACCTTTAACAGCCACTAAAATTCCCACTTTGTGATGTTCCGCAAATACACTTAAAAAGTCATATGCAGAACAACAATGTCGGCAAATATATCTGCAAAGCACGTGTGTGTGTGTGTGTGTGTGTGTGTGTGTGTGTGGGTGTAATAATGTCCCTGCAAAAATGTCCCCTGGCAAAAAAGTGGACAAAAAATGGCCGTCTTTTGGGGGGACAATATTATATTAAAATTGCGAGGGCCACCCAACCTCCCTTTTTTTTCTTCAAGCGGAGCAGGGGACATCCCTGCATCCCCCGCTCCCCTTGACCCCATATATATGGCCACCATATATAATGTTGCTACAACGTTTTCCGGCGACATTATGTATGGTGATCATATGTATGGGGACAATATTACGTGTGTGTGTGTGTGTGTGTGTGTGTAAAGCAAAGCTTTTTACACTACAGTGATAGCAGTGAGCTTCTTACAATCTGGTGAGTTTGAGGGACATTCTAATCAGGTTGTGGAGGGGAGTAAATGGAACAGTCACAGGGGACAATACATAAGTGGATATATATAGATTAAGGACAAACAACATTGTACATTTTGAGTGCAGGTAGGCGGTACGGCCAGCTGTGCTCCGGACATGACCATGATGAGTGAAGTGCTAGAATGGAGGCAGAAGAAGTGAGAGGCAGAGGCAGGTGAGAGGTAGGTCAAGATGGGAAATCAGAGGCGAGGAGGTAGGCTTTTAGTTTGGTTTTTAACAAATAGATTGAATCAACGCAGTTCAATATCGCCATTTATTTTATGTTCACCAATATGTCAGCAATTAAAGGGGTGGTCCTGAGCAAACGGAGCAGTCCAGCCACCAACTATGGCCATAGGTGGTAATCAACCTGACGGAAGTCTTTCCAACAGGCGTATTGCATGTACCACGAGGCAACCGCTGCTGTCCACCTGGTGGTGCCTTGAGCTGCAGTCCACTAGCTCAGGTTGGGCCACACTCCTCCCTGGCCTCTGAGGTCCTACAGGAATTCTCACCACTCAGCGCGCATTAGAGTTTACTCCTGCTCAGATTTAGTCTGGACTGACAGCATTTTTAGAGCTGTGCCTGGTTATGCAGTTGACAGACAATGAATCCAGATTATCTCTCTGCTGTTGGGCGGCAGTCCAAGTTTCAAGGAAGCCAGGGGAGTAGCAGCAGAAGCGGCCTGTGGGGTTTTTAAGCTGCTTGTCAGGCAAAGCGGCTATGCATGGGCTTCCTGGCAGGCTCTCACTTGGATTTTAATTCTGTGCATTCCTTGAAACTGTGGTCTATTATCAGATAAGGGAGCTAGTGGGAAGCAATTCAGCGGTCACGGAGGAAATTGTGGTCGCCGATATATACATTTAACACATTTAAGTTCTGACACTAGGTCTTAGCAGCTATTTGGTTGTGAAAAAAGGGTCCACTGTATATGTATAGAAATGTACAAATCTGGCTGCTTGTTTGAAATCAAACACTTTTTTGCTAAACTGCACATTTTATTTACATCTATGCAAAACAATTTGCTGGATGCCTGCTTCCAATAATGGAAAAAGCAAGCATGCAATTTGTATTAATAATACAACCAACCCACAGCAGACTTCAGATACCTAGGTCCTTGCAGTGCCACATGTGACCTGTGAATAGGGCATTCCAGACCTGACTCCTTTTTTGCCTTCTGTCACTTGCAACTCTGCAATGATAAATGAAAAACAAAACTAAGAATGCCAGAATGCAGAGAAACACTCACGGTGTGAGATACTGTACCTCTCTGCTTCATAACCTCCATATATGTTAAGGAGGCAGTGATCAGTGTTTGTTTTTTAGCCAATGGCATTTGATTTGTGGTACACACATTTGGGAAAAACTAAACTACAAATCCCAGAATGCAAACCACTATTGAATGAACAGCCAGGGCTGGATGTGAGGTGTCAGGCAAGTTATGGAACCACTTCTCAATACTTAGGTCCCGATTCATGGAAAAGCGCAAACACCACACAAAGTACGTGGTGTGTAAAACAACGTTGCGCCTACTTGCGCGCCAAAGTATCTTTGTGCTCACTGCGTATTCATGGATTTCAAAGTGCAAAGTAACCCAAGGCGCAAAGAAAATCGAGTTCCGCCGGGCACACCCACAACACACTCCCACGCAAAAAAAAAACATTGCCAAAGAACAACCATGTAAGTCAAGGCTGCACCCCGGCAAAACTGCACATGATCCCCCCATAAATCAAGGCTGCGCCCCAGCAAAACTATGCGCAGTCCTGCCGTAAGTCTAGGCTGCACCCCGGAGAAACAGCGCACAGTCCCCTGTAAGTCAAGGATGCACCCTGGAGATACTGCGTGCAGTCCCCCATAAGTGATGGCTGTGCCCCGGTGAAGCTGCACGCGGTCCCCCGTAAGACAAGGCTGCACCCCAGCGAAACTGGGGACCATCACCCTTACCCTCAAGACACTCAAACTGCTGGCCAACACACCTAAGTCATAGCAGCCCCGTGAAGTCCCAACACCACCCACCAGACCCCCTCACATCTGCCACTATCCCAGGCAGCCCACTCAAGTCTTGACGCCAGCCCCCCTCACCTCGGCCACTACCCCAGGCAGCCCCCTCAAGTGCCAACATCACTCACCAGCCCGCCTCACCTCCGTACCTACTCCAGGCAGCCACCTGAAGTCCCGACACCACCCATCAGCCTCCCTCACCTCTGCCACTACCCCAGGCAGCCCCCTCAAGTTCCAACACAACCCACCAGCCTCCCTCCCCTCTGCCACTACCCCAGGCAGCCCCCTCAAGTCCTGACACCACCCACCAGCCCCCCTCATCTCTGCCTCTACCCCAGGGAGCCCGCTAAAGTCCTGACACCAGCCCCCCTCACCTCTGCCACTACCCCGGGCAGTTCACTGCCAGTATAACACTCCCTCTCGTCACCCCCCACCCCCAAGCTCCATTACTATCCCAGGCAGCCCCCTCCAGTCCCGACACAAGCCCCACCTCACCTCTGCCACCACCCCAGGCAGCCCCTTGCCAGTATACCTCCCTCCCCTCACCGCCCTGAGCTCCATCAGTAACCCCCCCCCACACCCAGCTGGCCCTGCTAAATGAAACACCTACCAGTCCAATTTAGATCAACAACTCACCTCAATGACAACAGTCTGTCTCCAACATTAAAAACACCAGACACATATCCCCCTCCAACTTGAACAACTGGTGCACTGCTGCAGAATCTATGTCCATAGTTCATCACAGGACTCCCTTGTACATCACACTCAGTTGCACATCACCAGGACAGCATAATGTAGCACCAGCTACACTGTGACCACACCATGTACATGTGACATAGTGATGAAATGGAATGCAATGTAACGTAGCATTGTGTCCATGTGCCATTGCAATGGCCTCAACGCGCTGTAGGTGAATGCCCTTGGAGGACCAAAGTCTGAGACATCACAGATTGTACTGAGTCATATGTAATGTGAGTGTGCATAGTAGCCTGTACAAAGGAATGAAGGAAGGTAGTAGGGGAGGTAGGCAGGGGTGGAAATTCCCTGCAAGTGACATAAGTTGAACTGGCATGTGGCTGGGTAATGTGAAGGCTGTCAGAGAGTCTGCGAGTCACGGAGATGGGTAATGTGTACAGCCAGACTGAAAAATAAATAATCAGAGAGTTCTGCATTTCAATGGTAGATGTGCAGCCTGATACAAGAGCAGGTTGTGGGTGATTGCAGATGTGCCGGTGGGGGGCTACGCCTTGGGAGGGATACAGCTACCGAATGGCAAGTGATGAGTGTAGCCCACACATCCACAGTGAGGCCCCAACCCATGTGAAAGTCATAGTCGAAATGCATTCCAAAAACATAGAAAAAGTGATTTTGCACATGGACAAAAGAGACTCCAACAAGTGTGTGATCATGATTCAGAAACATATCTTACAACATGCACACAACAAAAACCAAACATGGGGAAGGGTAAAATGTCCAGGGCTGAAACGAAAATAAAAATCCAAAATGAACCTAACACTAAGAACTATATACTCAGGCAACAGGCTTATATGTTCTTCAGTGCGTGCTCCAGGGCAGATTCACATCCCTCATCTTATACCTGGAAGCGGGCCACCGTTCTTTCCTCTAGGTCTTAAAGGCCCTTTATCATCCTCCTCTCCTTCGCATCCCTGCAAGCAGCCTCCAGGATCAATGACCACCTCTCTGACAACTGCCCTGGTCCTGGCAATACTTGCCTCCCTAGCGTGATGCTTCTCTGCCATAAGCTGCCTGTGAAAATGTGTCCAGACGCACACCAGCTGCCGGAGCTGCCTCCTCTCCTGCTGCCAGATGTTAAACATGTCCTGCCTGAATTGCCTCCTCGGTGTTGATTGGCCCTGCATTGACTGCCTCTGCACACTCCATATCGGCTGCTGCCAGGCAGAGTGCAAGCTGTGCAGGTACCCCCGCCATCTGGATGGCACTTGTCGGTGGCACAGCACCCGCACTGGCCTGAAGTGCCAGCTGTCCAACCACTCTCTGTACCTGTGTTGGTGTGTGGCCAGGCACAGTGTCCACCTCATGTGGTCTACTTGGGACTTCCACTAGAGGCAGGGACATAGGCACTCCCGGACCAGACAGTGTGGGTGGGATTGGTGCACAGGTGGCCATGGTGGCATGTGGCATGGAAGGCTCCTTGGAGGATGACTGGGCACAGAGGGGGAAGTGGAGGAGGGGTCAATTGAATGTGCCAGGGTACAGAAACCACCCGAGAGCAGTGCGCTTGCCAACAGGCCCAGGTATTGGCACATCGACTTGTGATGCTGAGCCAGCTCCTCACGAGTAGCTGACACAGAATCACAAATCAATGCTGTCCGCCTCGCAAGACTAGCCAGCAGGGCCTGCACCATATCTTGAGTGGGCTTGCCGGTCACAAGGAGGGCCACGGTCTGGGTTGAGGCATCCATGAAGGTGGTCACTGCCTCCGTAGATGGGCCAGGGATAAGAGGTTATGCAGCAACCCCCACGGTGCACTGCACATACTCATGTCCTTGGGCCAGGGGTGCAGCCTGAACACCCTTCTGGATGCTGCCACCAGACCCTGTGCGCTGGCCTGCAATTGCCTCTTCCTCCACCTCCACGTCCATCACCCTGGATGACTCCAGAGAGTCTTCCACCCTCGATGGCACCTGTGTCTCTGCACCCTTTACCACAGCTGCTGAGGAGTCCACCACCCCAATCACCTCCTGAGACTTACCCCCAGCAGCCTTGCCTGATGGTACTGGCACTCCCCCAACCGATTCACCCTCAGGAGAGGTGGTGCTAATGGTGGCTCGTGGGAGTGTGCACCTGGGTCTGGTGGTTGGTCCCTGCCCTTCCGCTCCACAGCAAAGCCTCCACCCTCTTCACTAGCTGCAGCAACTGTGGAACATGGGACAAAGAACATTGACATCAGTCATCAGTGTCAATGTATGTGTGGCATACACAACATTAACAATAACAATCATGCAGCCCATGTCAACCAGCAACTGACACACACTCACACACATGTGCAAGCCCATACAATCAGCAGATCCTTGTAGACTATGTGACGGATCACTGTGAAGAGATTTACCCCTTTGCGGGGCAGCATCTATACTCCCGCACACCGATTGGCGTATTGGTGGCATGTCACAGGACTCATCAGTGCCTATGGTGTGGAGAGGCGAACTGCTGAACAGGTCCAGAAGCAGATGAATGATCTCACACGCAGGACCAAGCAGAGCTATGATATGATATTGTATGGCATTCATAACAAGCCTATACAAAAGTGTTTGAGGGCACGACGAGGCAAGGGAGGGGGAACAAAGGGAGGACAGACAATGATCCTACTAGGTCAGTTGTCATTCAGATCGTGCAAGTGCATGGGATGGGGGAAGGGAAAGTGCGGGGGTAGGGGGAAGGGACAGTGCAGTGCAAGGGAATAAGTAATCACAAAAGTAAAGTAATGGCCAGTAGGTGGCAAGTGCAAAGGTAAGTGCAGACATCAGGTGTCAAGTGCTGGTGGTGAGACTGTAGGGATACAGGAACTGTCCCAAGTGTGGGGATTGCCAGGTAGGCAGTGCAGGTGTGTGTGACTGGCAGGGAAGGGGCCTGGGCCCGAGATCAGAGGGTGGCCAGGTAACCAGTGCAGTTTCAGCCAGGAGGTCAGCAGGGGAGAGGAGGAGAAAAAGCAGAAGCAAAGAGAAAGGTTTTGAGGTACTTCCAGAACCGATGGTTCTCCTCAAGTTTCAGGGAGGCAGGGAGGCTGCTCCACAGGGAGGCCCCAGCCAAGGAAAGAGATCTGCCACCAACTCGCTGCTTGGAGAAGCGACTCACCCTGAGGGAGCCGGAGGCAGATGATCGCAGAGCTCGAGAAGGAAGATATTTAGGAAGAGAGAGACAGGTTCAGTGACAACTTAGCCTCTGCACAGTCCACTGGAGGGGGGCCAGCAGAGGAGGAGCAGTTGACAACAACTGAAGAGGCAGCAAGTACAATCATCAGCAGTGAGCAGGTGCAAGGCCTGGGAGGCCTGGAGACCTATGTGCCAGCTTCCCTTACCTAGCAGTCCTACAATGGAGTGCCCTACCACCACCTCTACGAGCTTAACGTTCACACATTGCATTTTGCAAAGTGGTGAAAACACTGCTCTTCACCTAATCACCTCCCTGCTTTTCTATTACCTATGTTGGGAAGTTACTCTCCCTACCTATACAGACTGTTTAAATGTATAATGTGTAAATGGATATGTCAAACCTGTACTCTACCCATGTAACTAAGTTCCTCACAAGTAACAGCGCCTCGATGCCATAGGGCTGTTTGTGTGCTATACAAATGTAAACAATTAAATAAATAAATAAATGTGTGGTCACAGCTGGTGAGTGGCATTTGTGTGCATCGTATGTGTGGACAATCATGGTTTGGCAAACAATATATATGTAGTAGTACAGTTGGCTGCAGTTGTCAGACATTCTTGGCCAATGCATGTTTGCTACCGTGTACACTTCTGTCACATGGCCTGCGTTCTGGGAGGTTTCTTTGTGGTTCCCATGTGTCGCACATGTTTGTGTGGCAATACACATCACTGTCTACTGGGCTTCGCAGCTGTGCCAGTATTTGCATGCAAGGTTGTTATGACCAAAATGTGTGCACCTTACAAGACCCCTTTATGTGCCCCCTGACAGGCACACATCACACACAATGCATGCCAATAATACCTCAAACATATAAATACATCTCTGCCACACTAATGGGGCCACTCTCACTGCACTGTACATCAAGTACATGTGAAATATGTTGTTGAAACTCAGCAGTTGCTGCTGAGGTGCATGTTTTTTCTGTCACCTGCTCTTACGGAACACCTTGTCAGAATGCATTTCCAATTGGTGTGAACAGCCTGCCGGGTATGATTGCCCACAGACCACTGCCCTTTGTAGCAGGCATTATGTAGAAACAACATAACTTGTATATTGCAAGGGGCAACACTAGACCAAACAAAGGTACAATCAGCTGATGGTGGGTCATCATTCCAAGGTGTGCAGTCTGGGACTCTCCTATTGAAATGTCTGTCCAAAACCCATGAGAAAGGTTACAGGGATGAATAACACCAATGAGTGAGACTGTCTGCTTTGCATGTCAGGTATGTGCATGTTCCAGCTTTAAAATAGAATCACCAGTCTGATATGAAAGGCCCGTATGTGCTTATCAGTTAATACATGACAGACACATGCCTTGTTGCTCACATAACTGTTGAAGATACTCACCTGAACATTGCCCTGTCTGTGTCCTTGACACATACATACTTGTCCAGACGTGTGGAGTCTATTTGATATGGAAAGACAAGGCAGCAACATCGCCCACTCAGATGTGGCATGAGGGCTCTGTTGCTCCTTGTGTCGTGAGGTTTGAAGATGAGGATGTGCTGGTTTTCCGTGTCAGCATGCCCGGTGAACAATACAGACACATCTTTATTGGATGATGCTCATAGACAGGAGCTGATGCCCCACCAAAATCACCCATAAAGGAGGTATGAATACAGGGAATGATTGTCCCACTTAGGTACAATTGCCCATACATGAATGACCTTTAGCAGTATCAATGTAAAAACTGCCGCCTGATATGTCATATGGGGTCCACATTTGCACAGCCACAGCCTGCTCACCATTAAGCATGCCTTAGGTGCCCTTGTCACTCTTACACATGTGTCGTTTCCCTTGCGACCGATCGTCACCCCACTTTTGACTTGCACTCCCTCGCACCCTAGCCACGTGCGCTCCCTCGCATCGTAGGCTGCGTGTGCTCCCTTGCAATTTAGGCCACATGCGCCCCCTCGCAACCTAGGCCGTGTGCGCTCCCTAGCAACTCTAGGCTACATGCACCCCCCTCGCAATTTAGGCCATGGGTGCCCCCACGCAACCTAGACCACATGAGCTCCCTCGCAATTAAGGCTGCATACACTCGCTCGCAACTTAAGCCATGGTTGCCCCTTTGCAACATAGGCTGCGCGCGCTCACACGCAACTTAGGAGGTATGCATTCCCTCTCTACTTGGCTGTGTGCACCCTCAATCTCCCAGTCGTTGCACTACATTGCAACTTAGGTCCCTGCATTCCCCTCAGACCTTTGCCTCGCCTCTCATCTTAGCTCTCTCCCTCCCTTGATCTATTGTGTTCTGTTCTTGACGTTTTGTTGCTCCATGGTTGATGGCTTACATTGCATTGCCTTCATTCCTGTTCTGTACATTCTTTGCTTCCAGGTTCCTTTTGTCATTGACTTTGTGCATCCTCCTCTGCTCTGATTTTGTTCTGTTTTCCTTTGCTCCTGTATTGCTGTTCCCCACAGTTCTCGGCGTCACACTATACTGCCTGCCTCGTCCAATCTAGGTCCCCTGCTGTGCTCTGTGCTTGTTGTTGGCTCTGTCCTTCTTCCCTTCTTGGTCCACTGCTGCCCTCTGTGCTTTGTTGTTGGTCCTCATTATTTCTTCCCTTCTAGGCCCCCTACAGTGCTCTGTTGTTGGTTCTTTGCATCTGCATCCTTTTTTCGTCTAGGTTCCCTATTGTGCGCTGTACTTTGCTGTTGACTATGTTTTGCATCTGATTTCTCTGGTTCATTGTTTCTTGTCCATTGTGTGCCCCCCTCCTTTTATCCCCCCCTGGTGTATCCATCACTGCCTGCTCCCCAGCATACCCCCACTCCCCTGCTTGGGCTCATCCCCATATCATCCCCCTCTTCCTCTCTGCATCGTCTAAGACACTCTCAGTCTCGCCTATCTTCTCTAACTGATTTTCTATCGACTATCCTATCCCTCTCACTAAGTCTGTCAGGAATAAGCTCAAAAAGGACATCCTAGTCTTCAACCCAGGCCTCCCTATCGCTGATACCTACACCAGTGCTTCCTCCAGACAGACCCTTACCGAAATCCTCTTTGTCGTTCCCTCTCCAGGCCTGTGGGCCCCCATATGGTCTCTGTTCTGTCTCCTTTTTCCTCATCTCACATTAACGGTGGCACCAAGTGGGAGACCCTCCTAGCCCCCTTCCACTCCTCCAAGACCGTCATTAATGTCGATTTAAATGGCACCGTCTTGATGCAGGGCCCTCAGGCCAACATCCTCCTTTTTGATAGACGCTTCCTGCACCTTATCAACTTCCTTTCCCCTCCTGCTATCCCTTCTTTCCCTTCTCTGGCTCCTCTGTCGCCTCCATCCTCTGTCACCTCTATGGCCCCCTCTGCGGCTTCTCTGGCCACCCTTTTGCCTCCTTCCTCTGCCATGCCTTTGGCAACCTCTCCTCACCCTGGCTAGCATTCCTTATCCTCCTTCCTCCTCGGCACATCTTCGGGCACCACCAACACTTCCGCAGGGAATTCCTCTGACCTGTACCCCTCCACGGAAGTCCTTCAAAGGGGGTTACCTGCTCCACATCGCTACTCTCAACTCTCACTCAGCTGTCAAACACTCCTCTGACATCTGCCGTCTCCTGATAGAACTTGATTTGGATGTACTCGGTCTCATGAGACTTGGTTCACGGCCAGCTATGTCACAAGCTTTGACACTCTCCTTCATGATGGCTACAAGATCCTCTCTGAACCCAGAACCAACCGTCCGGGTTGAGGTGTAGCCTTCACCTTCCAGGATTGGATCCCTGCTTCTATCATTCCTATGCAGGACTGTGTAAAAAAGTTAAGTTCGTAACACCTTTATTGACCAGCCAGTACAGCGAAGTCCCTGCTCCCTCAGAGTCCCAGCAACTGCTCACTTTCAAAACACTACAACAGAACCAAGAATGTAAACATGGAGTGTGGAATTCCACAGCAGTGGAATTCCACACCATCTAAGCTACTTACAACACTCCACCCCCTTACACATTCAACAAAACGCCAGAAAATGGCACACACAACACACGGCAGGAAGGAAAAATAGAAGGAAGAAGAGGGGAGAGGAAGAAAAGACCCAAAAAACATAAACGTGCAAAAGTACTAAGAACAATGAAAGGACTTGGAATCACCATGCCACAGCACCGAGAACAAAATCATTGTATTTAGAGGGAACCCTTCTCTCCCTCGTCGGGTACATTCTACGCCCACTGGGATCTTGAATGGTAACACCCCTGCGAGGATCGGGCACAGTACACTCCAAGTGACCCATGGAAACTGACTCAGTATCCTTTGGTGGTGCCCCATAAGCGCCAGCACCCCCCCGCCAGTGGCAAGCACACCAGAAGGGGACGTTATCCCATCACAGCTGCCATTGCCAGAACGGGCTATAATATCGCGATCTACCAACACACCACTCACATCCCTGCTATCTAGGGTATTACTCACATCAAGGGAATTCCCCAGGTGCTTCCGCACTCCCTCAACACCCTCTCCTTTGTTCGTGACCACCACACGTCTAAGGCTCCATCTAGAACCATAATCCAGTTTTACATATCCCCGTCCCACCTTGGACACATATCGTGGCTGCATGTACCTACTCAACCCTTTAGGCACAAACCTAGGGTTCTTAACAACCACCTGATCCCCCACATCCACACGCAAAGCCTTCCTGGACTTCTGCTGCCCGCACCAAAACGCCGCCTGCTTACTGCGCACTCTATCCAAAACTTCATCCATATTCACCACTGACCGACCTCTGCCTCCAAGAGCTGCAACCCTCAACTTGGAACCAGGCTTCCTGCCCCTCATTAGCTCAAAAGGAGACAATCCAGTAAGGGCCGAAGGCGTAAGCCTATAGGCCTTAAGTGCCTCAGAAACCACACTACACCACGGCAAACCATTGGCAAGAGCTAACCGTATAGCCCCATTCACAAAGCGGTTCATACGCTCAACAAGTCCATTGGCCGCCAGGTTATACAAGGCCATCCTATGAGGTCGGATTCCTAAACTGTTGAAAAATTCTTGCATGACGCCTGACAAAAACTGCGCGCCATTATCCGTGACAACACCCGCCGGTACACCCTCCCTATCAAACACCATAGAAAGAAACTCTATCACTTTCTCATTGGTAGCGGAGGAAAGCGCAGTCACCTACACCCACCTGGAGGTGTAGTCCACCATCACTACAATGAATCTCAGACCTCCACTCAATGAATCAATGGGCCCGATAATATCTACAGCCACCTTAGACCACACATTCTCAGGCACCTCCACGGGGTGAATGGGTTGGGCAACGGTCACCTTGCTTTTGTCACTTGCAGAACACGCTGTACAGTCATTAACCACCCTCTCCACATCATCATCCATCCCTGGCCACCAATAGACCTCTCTGAGCCTCCTCTTTTGGTCATCGATCTGCCCAGGTGTCCCTCATGAGCCAAACCTAGCAGCCTACTTTTCAGTGACTCCGGAGGAATTAGCTTCAATCCCCTGGACATGCCCCACAGACCTTCCGACAATTCAGACCAAACATGACCAAACAGTTTCGACAGTTCCTCATCACGCAACCCGTTCTAATGGCCGATCTGATGCCAGTCAATACCGGATCCCAACTACACTCCTCACTCCACAACACAGATGGGGAAGAAGTCTCAAGGCAGACGGGGCTGCGGCAGGCTCACTCCAGCTCGTCCAGGGTGAATCCGGATGATTGCAGGGATCCAGGCCGACGACGCTGAAGTCAAGGGCGCGTCGGTCACCTGGCTGGTCGCTCCTCGCCAGTGTAAAAATGAAGGTACTTGAGGTAAGTTCGTAACACTTTCATTGACCAGCCAGCACAGCGAAGTCCCTGCTCCCTCAGAGTCCCAGCAACTGCTCACTTTCAAAACACTACAACAGAACGAGGAATGTAAACATGGAGTGTGGAATTCCACAGGGGTGGAATTCCACATCATCTAAGCTACTTACAACAGACTACTCCTCCTTTGAGTGCCTGGTCTGCAGGGCGTCTGGCCAGGTCGCCCCCTTCCTCTCTGAGTGGGCTGAACTCTCCTCCTCCATCCTTGCCTCTACCTCTCAACTTCTCCTCCTCATAGACTTGTATATCCACCTGGTGCTACCTGCCCTTCTTTGGGACTCTTTTGTAACCTCTTCAACTCTCTCTCTCTCTCTAGTTTTTCCTCTAGCCTGACTCACCCTGCAGGGAACACAGTGGATGTTCTGATCTCCTGAAACCTCCCCTTCTCTAACCCTCTCACCACTCCTCTCTCCTGGAGTGATCACTTTCTCCTTTCCTCCCACCTCTCTCTCTCCACCCCTCAGGCCAAGCCATCTCCAGCACTGCCACCTACCTTTTTGGTCATCCGACCCATGAAGCGTGTGTCAGATGAGGCTTTTGCTGCTACTTTCTCTCCTCCTTCTGCACCTTTCACTGACTCATACCCTCACACAGCCCTATCTAACCTTCATCTCTCTATCTCTAACACTCTTGAGGTCCTTGCCCCTGTCATGAGGATCCGTTTGAAGCCCAAATCCAAGTGCATCTCTTGGTACGATTCTGACCTTGTCACCCTTAAACGCAAGTGTAGGATGGCTGAGAGGAAGTGGAGGGCATCAGGCACACCCCCTGACAAACGGGCGTGCCGCCTGCTCCAAAGGAAATGCAGACACTCTGTCCTCCCTAAGAAGAGAGCCCACATCCAAGCCTGCGTCTCTGCGGCATCCAACAACTCAGCCGAAATCTTGAAAAAACTGCAAAGAGATGGACAATCCTGATGCATTCTCTACCTCTCCTGTTGCCTCTTATGCCCTCTGCACGGCCTTGGCTTCTCATTTCATCACTAAAACTCAGGACATCATGTCTACCGTATCTTCCTCTACCTCCTTCTCCCCCTCCTCCATGCCTGGCCGGACTGTGGCCATCTCTCCTCCTCCTTTCTCTTCCTTTCCCTTGTTCACCCTAGACAATGTTTCTAGACAAGTCTGATCTATGAAAGTCTCAACAAAGCAGGTTCTCCCCTACTTATCCAGAACCATCAAGGACCACATTGACACCCTTGCTCCATCCTTGGCCGATTTCAGCAATCACTCCTTTGCCACTAAAATCTTCCCCTCCCCCATAAGCATTCCCTTGTGCACCCCCTCGTAAAGAAGCCCTCTGCCGATCCTTCCTCTCTGGCTAACTATCACCCAATCTCCATCACTCCTTTCCTGGGCAAACTCTTTGAAATGCTGGCCAACTCTCAGCTTAATCTGCACATTGAATCTGTTGGTTGACTCCACGAGTGCCAGTCTGGCTTCAGAGCTGTCAGGAGCATGGAAACTGCTCTCCTGAACACCGGTGAAGACCTGCTCTCTAACCTTGACCCTAACCTTCCTTCTGCCCTCATTCTCCTCAATCCTTCTTCTGCTTTCGATACGGTCAACCATGCCATCCTACTCAATCGCCTCTGAGATAACCTGCATAGCACTGATCAGGCCCTGGCCTGGCTGACCTCCTTTCTCACTGATCACCCTCTCTGGTTCAACTGGGGTTGTTCCTCTCTTCTATCTCTTTCTCTACTTGTGGTGTTCCCCAGGGGTCTAACCTTTCTCCTTTGCTTTTCAACCATTATCTGGCACCTCTTGCCCACAGCATTGCTACCTTCTGCTCCACCTTTCAGTGTTAGGCGGATGACACCCAGCTCTCTTTCAGCTCTCTTCCAGGCTCCCCTCAGCCACTTTTTCCCCTTCTCTCATACCAGACTGTCTGGCCGTAATTAAGGAGTGGAGTGCCGCCAATGATCTCTGCCTTAAAACCAGCTCCCTCCTTTCCTCTCTCTCTATGGCCGCCCACACTGGGCCCTCTTCCTGCTCCTACCTGTGAGGCTAAGAACCTCGGTATCATCTTTGACTCCACCCTCTCCATCTCTCCTCACATCTCTGACATCTTGAAGAATTCAAACTATCAGCTGCACCTCCTTAGAGGTATTCTTTCTTTCCTCAATTTCCCCCAGACGCTCACTGTCTCCAGAGCTTTGGTCCTCTCTAGGTTGGACTACTGCAACAGCCTCTTTCTAAATCTGCCTGCCTCTACTCTCTGACCTCTACAACTTATCCAGAACAGGACTGCAAGACTTGTCCTTGGCCTCAAGTCCAGGGATCGTATCTCTCCAGGCCTGAAATCTCTTCGCTGGCTCCCTGTGGCAGCAGGTTCAAGTTCAAGACCCTTTGCATTGCCCACAATGCTTCCTGGGGACTGGGACTGCACTACCTCCAACTCTCTTCCTAAACATCTCCCTTCTCGAACTCTTCGCTCATCCACTTCCAACTCTCTGAGGGTCCGATGCTTTTCCAAGCAGAGAGTTGGGGCAGATCTCTCTCTTTCGGCTGCGGCCTCTCTCTGGAACAGCCTCCTGCCTCTCTCAAACTTGAACAGAACCACCTCTGGTTCCAGAAGCAACTCAAGACCTCCTTTTTGCTTCCACTTCTTCCTCTCCCCTGCTATTGTCCCATATGCTCCATGCACTGGTCACCTGGCTACCCTCTGAACTCGGGCCCAGGCTCCAGCATGTCCAGTTACCCTTGCACTGCCTCCAGGCTCCCCCGGCACGTATGGTCTGTATCTGTAACCCTACCGGCCCTTCTCTCTGCAGTTATGAGCCACCCGCTGGCTGCACTTATTGAGGTACCTGCACTTCTCCCCTCCCCTGGCACTTCTCCCCTTCCACTTCCCTGCACTTGAGCAATCTCAGTGTCACTAGACCTAGTAAGATCATTGCTTTTGTCCTCCCTCTGTTTCCCCCTCCTTGTCTTGTCGCACCTAGAAAAACTTGAGAACAGGTGTGTTATAAATGCGATTTCATATCATATCATATCCAATGAAGCACTTTGGCAAAGGCATCACAGTTCGTCTTCTCGGGCATGCATCATGTGTAGCAATGAAGTGAAAATGAATGAACAGTATATATGCGAGAATTGACATGACATGGTTATCAAGTACATAGTTGGAATCACGTAATGTCTGTCATGTCTTTTTCTTGAAAGTATATGTTTGATTTGGCCAGCTAACTGATGCCATGTGCTGGCCTTCAGCATTATAGTTCCCCATGTTCAGTACTTGGACCTGGGTTGTGAAAGAATATGCTTGCTGCATGGCCCATCAGTCACAAGTCAGGGGGGGCGTGGCCAGCACGCATGCCGTGAGGACAGGCATCCACAGAGCTCTGTCCGTGATCCTAAGTTAAATGAATAACTATCGCTAATTCCAAGCCTGCAATGCGAGGCAAAAACAGAATATTGCAGGGGAACCGATTGCCGGCACTCGACAGCAATCCTGGGCGGAATCGGAGAGCAGACGCCAGAAATCGAGAAGCCCGAAGCCAAGCCCTTAGGACTCCAAGATGGCGGCACCCACCGCAGAGCGGAACTAAATCAGCCTCGCCCCCCTGGGCCATCCTACGGACCACCGCAGCTGGGGGCGCCGCTGCGGATGAGCCAGCCGCCTGCTCCACCGACCGCATCCCGGCCCGAGCGGGCGGACTCTTGAGAGTGGAGAACCGCAGCCGGGGACCGCTGCGGCCGCGGCCCGAGGACAGATTGGTGCGCGGGCGCGGCCTGGAAGGAGATCCGCCCGCTGAGGACGGAGGAACAGGAGACGAGGAGCTGCGCCCGCGGCGCTGACCCGACTGCAAACAGGTGAGACCGGGTAGGCGCGCGGCTGAGCGGAATCACGGGGGGGCGCAACAGAAAGCGGCGAGCCCCCATATATAACGCGGAACACGGGACCGGGATCCCTCCACATCCCTCCTTCACAGGACCACTCGAACTCGCCTCACACGACCTCCCAGCACCTGGGAGTGGGAGAAAGGCCTGCTTTATCTTGGCCCCTGGACAGTGGGAAGGCGTGGGGGCCTGCACCTAACAAAGCAGCCCACGCGCACAATAATAAACGCACCACCGCAATAGCTGAAGGCACAGGAGCGGCCTGGGGACCCCCATGAGGGACTGCACTGAAAGCGGCTGAAGACCGTCAGCCCACCTGAAGCCCGGTGCCCCCCCAAACACACATTGGTCACTACGAGCAGGCAAATGCCCCCCTTCACGAGGACGGCAGCAACAGGACAATCAAGGGGCAACTGTTAATGCATGACACACGGTCATAGGGATACCCTTCACTGGAACAAGCCTCAAGTAAACACAAGACACCAGTAGTTGGGGCACCGAGAGGGACAAGGCCCGCCCAACACCAACTCGAAGACCAGCTGGAAACATACCCTATCAGCACAAACCAACGGGCAAGAAAGTGAGGCAGAGAAGCCCGCACTACAACCTAAGCAGCTGGTCACTGGACAGATAGGGAACCCAGCCCAGGGATCCCACCGAGCAACACCAGATCTACAGCACTAACTAACGGCAGTAAATAAGGGCCACGAAACCTGTGGATCAAGACCTGGAACAGGCCACCGAAGGGCCCTGGGGAGGGAGATGTCACCCCCCAAGGGCAAACTGAAACTGGTCACGATGGACTCTTTCACGACGGCCAAACCCCAGAGACACCCACAACAGGCCCAGGAAAGCTCAGGGGAACCTCCACAGCACGAAGAGGATCTTAAACATGCGCAGGTCCTACAGGCAATATTGGCCCTCCGCACATCGGTGGAAGGGAAGATAGAGGAGGTGAAATCGGACATACAACTCATGCGTCAGGATGCTCACAACCTCACTGAAAGGGTCACGACGGCAGAAAATACACTACAGGACACTGTGGAGGGTACCCAGGAATTGAAAACGAAAGTACAAGAACTTGAGCAAAAGGTGGCGAGGCTGGAGGCGTGCTCAGAAGATGCCGAGGGCCGAGCCCGCCAAAATAATATTCGCATATTAGGAGTTGCCGAGGACTTGGAGGGCCCAGACCCGACCGAGTTCATTGAGACACTGCTACTACAAGAGATAGGCCCAGGGAATCTTTCCCAGGGGTTCTCCGTGGAGAGAGCCCACAGATCCCTTCAGAAACGCCCACCGCCAGACTCACACCCACGACCAATTATAGCCAAAATTCTGAATTTCCGTGATCGTGAAACCATACTACGATATTCGAGAGAAGGAGGAGAAATCAAATGGAAGGACTCGACAATAGTCATATACCCGGACTATACACCCACTGTGCAACGAGCAAGGAACTCCTTCATTCCAATAAAAGCACAAATACGGAAACTCAACCTAAAATACATGCTACTATACCCGTCACGCCTCAAGGTCCTACACAAAGGCAGAGCGATATTCCTGGAGAGTCCCGCCGCAGCAAATTTGTGGCTGGAACATAACAACCTGGCTGATGGCAAAGATGACACACCGAGAACAGAAATGGGATGGCAACCTACCCGCCGAAACAAGAAAAACAGGGAGACCTCCCCAAGCGAGGCCACCAAAGCGGACAATGAAACTACAGCGGAATTCTACTGAGACGAAACCTGGATCGGACGAGAGCTCGAAGGATCACACGAGCACGAAGAAGCAACACCCCCCCCTACAGAAACAGTGCGGGCAATCTACCTACACGCATCCTGATCCGGAAGGCTAGAAGTGGCCTGGAAGGCTCGGGAACCCTGAGCGTTGCAAGTTGGAAGCAACTGCTGGGGGCAGTTTAAAGTTGCACTGTTTGCAGTTTCCATTCAAATGAATGGACGTTACTACTGTTGGTAAGTCTCCAAAAGAGGAAAGAGGGAGAGGAGGGGATGAGCTGAGGGAGGGGGAAACCCACACCCTGACCCATATAGGGAAGGAATCATCAACACCAGTACCAGGCACATGGACACAAAGAAGGGGAGAACAGAACAACCACCATACCCGCTTTAAACCACCATGACCTCAACAGCAATTAAAATATTGACATGGAATGTGCGAGGTCTGGGGACATATATCCGCAGAAACAGAATCAAGACTTACCTGCATAGAAAAGTGGTGATGATAGCGCTATTACAGGAGACCCATTGCACGGCGGACTCACTGGCCAAACTCCAAACACAGTGGGGAGGGCAGGGATTTGGCACAACATACTCCAAATATGCCAGAGGAGTGTACACCTGGATACACCCACAGCTCCCCTTTCGTCTGACCAAATCAGAAGGGGGCACATAGAGAGACAGAAATATGCATAATAAACTCCTATTTCCCTGACAACAATATACCGGCCCACCTGGACTCACTATATCCCAAAATTGTGCAACATAGAGATAACCTGCTCATATGGGGGGGCGATCTTAACTGTGTATGTGATACGGCACTAGACAGATCCATTCCCCACCCGAAGGGCCCATCAGCAGCGACGATGGCACTGACCGCAATGATAGACAGGTTTGACCTGGCAGACGCATGGCGGGAAGCACACCCAACACTAAGAGGATACTCATACTACTCGTCCCCACATACGCTATACACGAGACTGGATCACATCCTCATAGGAAGGGAACATTTGCCCTAAGTGGAAGGAGCGCAATATTTGGGAAGAACCATATCTGATCACGCCCCACTCTTGGTAACATGGAACCACAATGGCCCTAGAGCCCCGATTCCCATGTGGAAAATGCCGGCGGAAGCTCTCAAAGACCCAGATTTTAGGGAGGAACTACAAGACTCCATAGACAGCTACATAGAAATTAATGTGGGAAGCGTAGAGCATAGCAGCACGGTGTGGGATGCCCTGAAAACAGTAATAAGGGGGGAAATCATTGCGAAGGCAGGGGGAATCAAAAGACAGCTCAGGAGGGACCTAGATCAGCTGGAGAAGGAGATAGAAAAATTGGAAGCAGCGCCCACAGGGGCTAGTAATAGGGAAACGGAACGTCAGAAACTCAGGGAAGAAAATGATATGGCGTGGAGTAGACTAGAAAAGCTCGACTACACGGCCAAAACGAATAGAACACACACTGTGGCGGACAGACCGTGCAGGCTGCTGGCCTGGCTATGCCAAAGGGAACACCCCAGGCACCCTACCACCTCACTGCAAGATGAGGATGGGAACATACATCACATGCAGCAGAACATAAACAACACCTTTAAACGCTTCTATGCACAACTCTATTCACATGAGGAACAAGTCCCTCCAGGACAGATCACTGACACTCTGGATGAGATAGGGCTCCATAAGATGTCCCCCGAACAAGCTCTGATACTAGACGCTGCAATCACGCTCGAAGGTCTGCCCTCAGAGTTTTACAAAGCATATGAGCCATCTCTTACACCTCTGCTACATAAAGTATACCAAGAGGCATACGAGAGGGGAGTACTGCCCGAAAGCATGAGGGAAACACTAGTGGTCCCGATCCTCAAGCCAAACAAGCCGGCAGATCTATGTGATTCCTACCGCCCATTGGCAATGTTAAACTATGATGCGAAAATCTTAACTACAATACTAGCCAAGCGACTGTCCAGAATAATAGGGGACATAATACACACCGACCAGAGCGGCTTCATACCAGGCCGAAATACATCAATGAATCTGCACAGGCTACAACACATCATGGCGCAAACTAATGAAGACGGGAGCTCATATGCACTAATGTCCCTAGATGCCATAAAGGCGTTTGACTCCATCTACTGGAAGTGGCTCGAGGCCGTGCTCAAGGGATTAGTTTCGGACCCGGGTTTATTAGATCGGTTCAGATACTATACACCAGACCAAGAGCTAGAGTGAAGTCCGGGAAATATGTATCAGAAGCCTGGGACATACAAAGAGGGGCCAGACAAGGCTGCCCGTTATCCCCAATGCTGTACATATTGGGGCTGGGACCTATAGCAATCTATTTTAGGAAGCAGTTCTTTGACGCTGGTATAAGGCTAGGAGGGGTAGACCACATCATCTCGCTTTACGCAGATGACGTCCTCATATATGTTAGAGATCCACAACTAAACGTGCCCACCATGCTAGAAGTCCTGGATAACTACTCCAAAGTATCCGGTATCCAATTCAGCAAGTCAAAATCCTGCATGTTCCCCCTGGCAGCCCTGAAACGCGCAGACATAGGGGCACTTCCGATGGTAGGGATTAAATGGCAAACCACTGCATTCAGATACCTAGGCATCCAGATAATGCACACCCCCACACTAATGCATGAACACAACACAAAGGCAGCACTCCCGGCCCTGCGCAGGTCCATGAGCTTTTGGTCACGACTCCCCCTGTCAATGATGGGGAGGGCCTCAATAGTCAAAATGATTGTATTACCGCGATTCCTATATGGGTTCCAAAACGTACACTATTATATCAAAAAACCCTTTTTCCGACTGCTGGAGTCACTAATAAAGGAGTTCATATGGGGAGAAAACAGGCACAAAATAGCACTGTCGACACTAACCCTGCCATACGCACAGGGCGGCATTCAGCTTCCTAATTTAGAAAAATATTACTTAGCAGCCTAACTTAGCTTTGTATCTAAATGGTTTTCTGACGTACCTACCGATGAAAATCCCCTGCTACAGACCATGAGTCTCCCGCTCCACCTGAAAGAACTGGTCTGGGTACCCTCCAAGCTGCTGGGAAGAGCACCCCACATAGTCACCCTGGGGAGGGACATATGGCGCAGAGCGAGAACACTCACACGCAGAATGCTTACGCACCAGAAATCCCACTGCTTGCAGATCTATACACAACGGCCACCGACCTGAACCAAATCAGATCATGGGAAAGGGAGGGGGTGTACGCCTGGGGAGACCTATACGAGGAAGGCACCTTCAGAGAATTTTCCACGCTACAGGACAAAGAAGGCATTCACCCGGGACAGTTCCTCTGGTACCAGAAGGTCTGTGCCGCGGCACGAAGTAAATGGGAAACATGGCCGGAAGAACCGGACACTGAATCACTATTAACCTTGCTATACAACATGGGAGAGGGATGCAGACCAATATCCCAAATATACAGACACCTGAGTGATATACCTAACCCCCGAAGCATGGAGATGAAAAGCAAATGGAAAATAGATATAAGCAGAGAATTGACAGAGGGGGAGTGGAACAGAGCACTCATATTTCCCAAAGAGGTGTCAAGAAACCACCGATTTCGGCAAATACAGATGAATGTACTGCATCGAACTTACCTAACTCCGAAACGGATAGCCAAATTTAGCAGACAAACGCAGTCAAACTGTACCTGGTGCACAAATCGTGGCATTGGACGGACTTCCAAGCAGATCCTGGGTTTCCAACCTCTCAGTGATCTCTATTTGGGAGTCCACTCAGTTTCATTCCGAATCCAGTCGGATCTTAAGGACCATAAGGCCCCCTCACCAGAAGAAGGGGTAAGTGGACCCTGGTTCCTCACTGCATGTCACTCATGGGGGGCAGGCACTGTAGCTGTTGTGGGTGGGGAAGGTGTCACTGTGTGGGGTGTTTTTAATTGCATTGGCCTGAGATGAGCAGGTCCTGCTGCATGGGTTCAGGGGAGACATGGTGATGGGAGGCAGAGAGTCATTGCTTGCAGTTGTTGCCCAGCACTCGTGGGCACAGGTTGCAGTGTCATTGGGTGCATGGATGTGTTACGTGCTCTGACCTTGTGTTGTTTTTCTCTACTGAGGCATTCTGCAAGGGAAGATGGGTGCTGCTATTCCAGAGGATGGTGCGGTCACAGAACACGTTAGCAGAGTAGGCTGGTTTTGACACCTTTGGAGGGGAGCATGGATACATTCCAGGGTGCAGCTGGAGCAGGCTCGCAAGAGAAGAGGTGTGAGGTTAGATGTGCATCTTTCTTGAAGTGAACATGCAATTTTCTCAGTCAGCATAACTATTTTGATGCAGATGTGTATTGAGCATACTTGTTGTCAAGGAATGGGGTGGCCACTCCACCTGTACATTGTTGTGAGACTCGCAGAGGGTTGCTGGTGCAGTGCTCACAAGTGTTAGTTGCTGTTTTCATTTTGGGCTGTGCCTTCCTACGTGCGTTCTCCTGTGTTTTGTTGGGGGTCTGCATGCACAGTAGTTGGTGGTGTCCACGTGAAAGTGGTCAGGGGATTTTTTTGCTTGTGTTGTGTGCTTTGGGGTGAGCAACATGGACACTGTTTTTTTCACTTGCTACGACTGTGTCAGTGTTTGGTGCAGTTGATTCTATGGCCATGGACACACAGAGTTTGACTCTCTCAGACACACATTCTCAGGGTCTTGTTATGGGCACAGAGGATTGGCCCCAATTCATCATCGAATGGCACAAGGGATGTGGCTTGACTGTGTGTGCTCCAGAGGGGCTGCTTTTCATGAGAAATATGTGTTCACAAGCGGATTGTGTGCAGCCTCTCCCAGTGCCCTTTGGCTGACCAAGGGCAAGGCTGGTGTCTGTGGCTGAGGGCAATGTCCCTCCTGCAGATTGACTGGTATACCACACTGTGTGGCAACATTGTACAGGACACAAGCTGCCACAATGTTTTTACATACTACTGGTGGGACATATAGCAATATTCCGCCAGAGTGGTCAAGGGAGCGCAAACGTCACTTGAGCACCACGAATGTGCACTTCACTATGCCCCTGGCAGCTACGTGTGCTGCATTGTACCTTACCTCGGCTGGTGTGGCAGGATTCCTGAATGGCTTGAGCAGGAAAATGTATAGCGGGTAGACACTGTCCCCTGCAAATGTATGAATGGTTGTTACTGGCATTGATTGTTGTGTTCTTTTCGAATCCCGGTGATTTGACCGAAGTCAAAATTATCAAGGCTGAAATATCCGAAAACAAAGTGTTCGAATGACCAAAAGTTCGAACACTTTGTTTTTGGACATTTCAGCCCCGATAATTTGGCAAAACACACATTCTCACACACACACACACACAACACACCCATAACACCCCCCCACCCACACCACCAACATACACAAACCCCACTTACCTTCATCTTCACGCTGGTTCCTGCAGTGCTAGTTTCCTTTCACTTCTGTGATCGGAAACCGGCGCTGCAGGCTCCTTTTTAGTATATATATATTTTTTTTTTTTTTAAATGGACGGCTCGGGGATGTCCCCTGCAGCTCCCGCTCACTATACCATAAAGTATAGTGAGCGGGGCAATGCGGGGGACACCCCCGCAGCCTCCGTTTTTTTTCAATGCTACCACCAAAGGATCAAACTTTTGGTGTTCGATCCTTTGGTGGCAGCATTTTTAGAGCTTTTGGTCGTTTCAACCTTTTATTTTCGGTCATTTCGACCTAAACCTTCTTTTCAGTGTGTCACATGAATCTTATTTCTTTAGCATTTATATAGCGCTACGAACCCTCAGGCATCTGAGCGCTGCTTATTGCCCATGGTGTGTGGTCCTCATTTATGGACCTCGGAAGGATGAGTTTGGCCCTGCTGGGATCCGAACCTGCATCAGCAGTGTCTGCTCAGATGTCAAAGCGAGCTACTCGCTGTGCTATCTGACCGGCATGAATGCATGCATGTGTGTGACAGTTGATACTCACCGAGGAACCAGGTGTTGTCAAAGGTTCCCAATGCCAGGGCCCAGAGTGATGACTGGCGGTAAATGAAGCCGTCATTTATGCTTGCAAGAAATTTGGCATTGACTTGCTTCCGGTTGCGGTAAATGTACTCCGTCAATCAGAAGGGCCGTAGCGCAAAATGTTTACAATCAGTGGCTCCAAGTGCACGTACAGCATCGACTTCCTGGCACACTCTCTGCCTGCAGTGTGCGTGGCATGTATATGTGCCGACAGACACCCGCACATGATGTGATGCAGGCCAAACCCTGGTAGAGACAGCAGGATTGTGTGTACTGAGATATGCCACTAACAATAGCAGTGGTGCGCTGAAAGGAGCCTGTGGCTATGAAATGGAGTGCTGACAGCAACGTGTCCAGAGGTGTGAGGGCATGGGAGCATATGGTGGGTGATGCAAGGTCTTGCTCCCACTCGCTGACCAGGTCTAGGATGACATGGGGTGGGAACCTGTATCTTGCATACACCTGGCCGTCTGGCATCCCAAACAGTGCAGTGAGTTTCGAGAAAATCCAGTCTCTCGGCCTCCTCCTCCTCCTTCTATGTCCATGTACGATGGCTCCCAGTATAGCTGCATTGATCGTGGCTGAGCGATGTTTGAATGGTGCGCATCACGTGCTTTAAAATCGTTGGTTCCTTTGCCTGTTGTACTTTGAGTCTCCTATCATGTGACGGTTAGATCATGAGGTTTGATTGTGACTTTTCCCGATGTGTAGTTGCTCATTGTATTCTATGAATTTGGTTATGTTGGTGCTTGACCTGGCATGTGATTTGTTTGCGTGGCCCGTCCCTCAACACGCCCACAATGTTCTTCGTTCCTCCTAGTTTTGCAGGGAGAATGGGGAATATGCATGTTCCACCCGCTATTTATTACTTTGCATAGGCCCATCCCATATTTTGCGTGGAGTGTCATGCTAAGCGCTAGACTGCACGCAAAGAGGAGAAAGACACGCACAAAGCCACAGAAATACACGCGAAGTCCGATCCATGAATCAGTAAATGGAGTTTGGCGTGTGCAAAGTCACTTATCAGCATGCAAAGCATTGTATGAATCAGTCCCTTAATCTTTGTTGAAATGTAGTCCCCTCTCTCTAAATCTCTGTAGCTAACCTATTTCAAATTAGAGTTACACCATTCATGGCCTCCAGGCACATATCAACCATCAAGCATGGTTCGTGTGGATCTGTATTTCCATTAGAAAAGTCAACTTCACAATTGTGTAAGGGAGCAAGATATCTACAATATTGCTGTATGATATGCTTATCAAGTGCACCAACAAAGATCAAATAGGGAGATTTAATATCAGACCCATTTCTGTGAAAGGCTGGGAGGAATAGGGAAAGGTCAGTCACAAGTCATCTCATCTGACAAAGTGAATACGGTTCTTATGGAAAATATTATCGGACAGGAATTTATAACGGACGTATGCCTCTAAAATGCCTCTAAAATGGTGGTTGGGATTGAGAACAGTCACCTTAATGCTGGATGTCCCTAAAGAAGCATTAAAACGTTCTTGCTCCGATAAAATGAATTGCAACATTTAAAAAAAAAAATCAACAGAACATTCTTTATTGGTGTGCGACCTTTCTCCTTGTGACTTTCTTTTGGAATATGTGCTTGGTGGGTTATTGTGCCTTCTGCAGTGCTTTATGTGAATCCTGCAGCTAGATCTCTGCTGCAGGTTCTCAATCCACTGAGCTATTGCAAGCATGCACTGGCTTTCCAAGCTTAAAATACAGCTTTTAGGATTTCTTTTCAGCTGCTTTTAAAACGAAAAACATTTTCAAAAATGAAACAATCACTGCCATTTACTGATCTGGCAAGATAGGCAAGTGGGCTAAAGCACATCTTGATAAAATCTGAACAGCTTGACATTCACTGGATCCAATTTAGGCAAAACCAACTGAGCTTTTAAACATTGCAAAGTACAAAGTCAAAATGTGTATTGTAACTAATTTCAGGAAAGTCATTTTTAGCCTTACATAACATTTCAGTGTATTAATGCCTGCAGATTTCTTTTTATAACAACAAAAAAACTGCGAGCATGATTTTTTCTCTACCCTTGCTATTGTACTAAAGCTTTCAAATCTATAAAAGGAGCTCAACAACGCGGTGGGGCTTTTACAAATATAGCCGTGGCTTCAAGTCCAATTTGTGCTTCAAACAAAGGGGCAATCTAGCCCGCATGTACAATTGGGCATTAGAACAAATTAATATATATATTTTCTTTTTATTGCTATACAGTTTATTACAAACTTTTACTGTCCGTTTTGAGCGTTTTTAAAATGTAAAAATCAAATGCAAGTAAAAGAAGGGAGGCAATGGTTGAGTTAATCGTAAAACAAACCAACCAGTCTACATATAAAATTAAAAGTAGAAGTAGAAGAGGAAAGGTGAGGAAGAAAAGGGAGGGCTCAGAAGAGGCCAGAACCTATGCATTTCTCTCACGGCCCGTTTAGTCAAACATCATTACCACCTCAAGTCCATTGCGTGTCCTATTGTGGCGTAGGGTGCAACCCAATCTCTTCCTCCCCTGTAAGCACACTATCCTCACCTGCGCTGTCAGAGTTGTCGGTCTCTTGTAGGCGTTGTCGTGCAAGGTAGTCTCTCCCCTTCTTTAGATGGATATGCTTGTCATGGAGGGAAGCCACAGTGACTGCTGTTTGAACAGCTGCCCCGTGACTCCCTTTCCGGAACCAAGCCAGAAATCAAGAAAAAACCCAAAAGGAAAAAACCCTGTGGTGTAGCGTCGACCCTTCCAATCCAGATGACAGGACAATTATTCACAGGAGCAATGGTGAGAGGCAAAGCAGCAGAGTTCGCAGCTTTAGAATGTCCAAGTAGACGAAGCCAAGGAGTAGCAGTGTCAGGGAAGGCGGAAGCTCCTTGTGGCAGTTTGAAGATGTGACACTGGATCCAGGAAGAGGGAGAAGGTAAGCAGCAAGCACAGCTCAGAGGAGCCCAGCGGGAATAGAGTACGGGAAAAACCCGGAATAAAGAGAGAGAGAGAGAGAGAGAGAGAAAGAGGGGGAGGCGGAGACTGCCGGAACGGAACCCGCCAGGATATAAAGCACAGCAGCGCACCGCTTGAAGCAGCGGTAGTAAAAATGAAGCGAAGAGTAGCGTTCCGAGGGAGAACAGGAACACCAGAGAACAGGGAAACCCTCTGGCAGATCCGAAGGCGGACGGCAGAGGATCAGAGCGAGGAAATCCGGGTCAGGAAAGCATCCAATGGGGGTTGCAACGCAGCGTCAAGCCGGGAGGCGGGGAGTTAAATACTCCCAGTGGCGCTGCGCTACGTAACTGGAGCTGGAAGCAAGAACACAGAGAAGGGACTAAAACACCCTACCTCTGTGTCTCCTGCTCCAACGCGGAGGTATACGCCAATTTCAACTATGGCCGTGACGAGGGATGACACCTATTTACACTTTTTATGATTTGTTCTTAATTTATATAATACCAGGCAGCGGCCGTCCACCCTCCTGTCGCTGCCGTCCCCAAGAAGCCTAAAAATGTTAGAATAGCCAACCCTCCTTCCACCTGCCACTTCAATCCAAAAATAAAAAGATCCCCTACAGAGGTAGGATTTCCATTAAAACGTTTGCCAGGGCGAAAAGTAGTTTAAAATCATTTCTGCCATAGAACCGTTCCCACCAATCGTCAATGTCCATCAGTGGGGAGTATGCATGTTCTCAATGTCGTGCATTCCAGTAGCAGGTGTTTTAGGTTTTCCGTAGGTTCTTTTCAGAATCTACACAGTGAGTCTGTTGCCCCATCTTGGCCTCTTGCAAATAGAATTTCTTTAGTATGCGGAATAATTAGCCTGAACCTAAGAAAAAGGGACCTCTGTACCAGGTTATGGAATTGTGTCAGGTATTCAGGTACCACATTCTGTAACCTACTATTGTTTTTGGCCATTCTACCAAGATTAGTGGCTCCCATCGATTCTTCTGTTCGGTTTTGATCAGCGCACCAGAGCTTTTGTTTTACCTTTCCTGGGGTTAGTTTCAATTGTAATTCATTTGAATCGATGTCGACCAGTATTTATCTGCAGCTTGAAAACCATAGCTTCAATACCTCATCGACTATGCACCTGGGTTTTTCTCTAAATATTTTGTATTGAGCCGGCAGTCCAATTTTCCAGTCTGTGAGACATTGTTTCATCCATTTAACAGTTTTTCATTGTTTTTAGTGGGACATATTCAGGCTAAAATTCCATAACTTTATACATATGTGTGCATTATCATAAGGGATGTAAGTATGAAAATTTGCAATGGCATCATGGATCTTTTCCTTATAATGCCCAATTCTCTACCACTTCTGTTCCCCATGCAGCAATGAAGTCTATGACATCATAAATGAAAGCCCATAAAATCATATTTAAACTGTTAAATATTCACATTTTTGTAAAGTCCTATGGCAAAGATAAAAGTCTTCAAGGTTTGTTTATACAATAGTCTCTGGAAACAAATGGGCTGGCCTTTGTCCTTCACTGGACCAATTTTTTCTCTTCAGCTACCACCAACTGTCATTTCCTCTAGAGTAAGGATGGGGGTTTCCCAGCTTCATTGAAGGTTTATTGCCCCTTATTCACTTCGCACTTTGGTGTCCCAGAACATCTATTGAAAGAGGCTGGACCACAGAAAACAGTCTGTCCAACCTTGTAATTATCACTTGTGTGTTCAAGGATTTACAGGTGGGGGACCTTCTGTTTCTAGCATTCTCCCAGCAGACCTGTTTGGGTGGTTTTCCCCCCATGTAGCCACTGCAGTTTGATTTATTTTTGCTCTGAATTGGAAGATAACATGCTGAATAAAGCCACCTCATACATGTATGTTCACAGCACAATCCCCTTTCACATTGCTAGGCACGGACAAGCTTTCATTCAACATTGTACTTTTTAAAACAGGCAAATTGTACTTTTTAAAACAGGCATTTTATTCTTTAGTTTGAAAAGGCCCATTTTGACACATGTGGTACAAGCTGCTAGCACGTTCCTTTCAAATTTGGTTTTACAACTGTAAAATATCCCCTTTTCAATGTGGACTTTTTGCAAACAGTAGAGCAGGGCCGCTTTGATTTGCTTCTTTTTGGATGCACACAAGAGCACACACAGGCACCTTTCTCGGTGTGCTCCTTGTTCCAACTCGCCCATTTCATGTTTGGCAAGGTGGTGCAGCCATCCCATTGTTGCAGCAAAATGTAGTTTTGAGGCCATGGTGCTCACAGGAGCCAGCACAGCAATTTTTGCTGTTCACTGCAGATGCGCAGCTTAGTGATGTGGGGAAGTACTGCTGAGTGGGTAAATATATCCCACAGAAGGCCAGTTCAAAATTGCCTCTACTTTCCTATTATACATTTGGATGCCATGTGGGGTCAGTATAAAGCTGAGGAATTCCATCGTGGTTACGTGGAAAAAGCATTTCTCCAGTTTTGCATAAAAGTGATGCTGGCTGAGCTTTTCTAGGACAGCCCTAACATGATGTACATGCTCCTCTTCGGTCACGGAGTAGATTAGTATATCGTCTATATAGACCATGGCGCAGACGTCCAATAACTCCTGCAGCACCTCCGTCATGAAAAACTGGAAGGCCGCTGGGGCATTGCACAGCAAGGGGTACCGGTTCTTCACTGTGATTTTATTGAGCCCTCGATAGTCGATGCATGTCCTAAGGTCCCTTTCTTTCTTCAGTATGAAAATCAGGGCTGAGGACGCCGGGGACTTGGACAGCCGGATAAACCCATTGGCCAGATACTGGTCTAGATACTCCCACAGATGTTGGTTCTCTTTTTCTGTGAGCATGTAGATGCAACTGCGCGGTGGCTGGGACCCTGGTATTAGATCAATTTGGCAATTGTATGGTCTATGTGGTGGCAGGGTGTTGGCTGATTCCTTCCAAAACACGTCCTCAAATTCTTGGTACCTGCGGGGCAATAGTCCTGTCATGCTGGGTGAGGCCGCTGCTCCCAACTTTAGTGCTCTATGGACTGGACGTAGGTATGGGTTACAGGGGCGCAGGCATTTAGACAGAAAGATCACTGCGTGTGTTTTCCAGTTAATGATAGGATTAGGCTGTTCTAGCCACGGCATGCCAAGTATAAGTTGAAACAGTGGGGCACTGATCAAGTCGAAAGTCATGCGCTCTCAGTTGCCATCTTTGCACTACAGTTCCACTTCTTCTGTGCACTGCGTTACGGGTCCGGATGACAGTGCAGACCCGTCCACTGAAACAATGTTGTCTATCTTCCACCTTGGCTGCCTGGGTATGCCCAGTCTTCGAGCTACTCCGATATCAATATAGTTGCCGATGGCTCTGCAATCAATATAAGCCTCCAGGGCGTACATCCGGTGAGGTTGCCCTGGCCTGATCAGAATGACAGGTAAGGTGAGGTGTGAGACCGTGGTTACTTTAGTTCCCCTCGACAAGCCAATCCCTACTCTTGTCGAGTCCAGGAGTTTTCCGACAGCTGTGTGGGATCCTCGGGACTGGTCACTGCCTCCCCAACAGCTTACGAGAGCAATCTTTCAGGAAGTGACCCCCCCTTGCCACAATATAGACACAATTGTTGCTGCCGGTGCCTCTCTCTTTCCTCCTTCGAGAGTGATCCCCTCGCACTGCCCAACTGCATGCATTCCGGGGTATTTTCTTGGGGACGCACTTGTACTTCGCGCGGGCACACATATACGGGCCGGTCTTACGCCCTTGTTCGGTCTGCCTTTCTCTCTTGCAAAGAATAATTCAACTGTATCACTAAGTCTATATAGTCTGCACAGCGTTCAGGTGGGTGGCCTACTTGCGCTAAAACATCTTGCAGCTGACCCCAGAGGACTCGATAGAAGAGGGTGGTTCTTTTCTCCTCTGGCCAATTAGTTTCAGCGACGATTGAATGTCGTGACGTATACCAATAGATCTTGGGACCCTTGCCGTAGGGCCAGCCGTTCTCCGTCTAAGGCTGCCCCTTGGTTTCTGCGGTCAAATAGTTTGTCCAGCTCCTGCTGCAATGCACCGAAGTTATGTAAGACAGAGTCATCCCAGTTCACTAGAGGTACAGACCAATTAGCTGTGTGACCCCCCAGATAAGACAAGACAAAGGCCACCTTGGCTTGGTCCGGGGGAAAGTCCCATGGTCAGCACAGGAAATGCAATCTACACTGGTTCATAAATATGGCGTACCTCTGGGGGTCACCTAGGACGCGTTCGGGAGGGGCTAAGGGAACAGAGGGCAGTGTTGTAACCTGAATTTTGGGCACCTCCTCTGCTACTCTGTCTGAAGGACCTGGTAAGGGAACCTGGCCGGCCTGAACAACCAATAGCTGCTTGGCCAAATGCTCAGTTTTCTCTCTATTGACTACCACCTCCCTCCTGATTGCATTTGTCTCTGAGTGGGCCGCGTGCACCTCGGCCCGGAATTCCAACAAAAGGGTTCACAACTGGTCTACTCCTGGATCCATGCTACTCGGGCAGAGGTTGTGACGTGGGCTTAGCGTTTTGTCACGCTTACCTCTAGTGCCCTGCAGGAGTTCCTCGTCCAGTCTGTACCGATGTGTAGCCCCCTCGCTGGCTACCTTCACCCTGATGCTCGTCGCAGCCACTCCTTCCCCCACTGGTCGACTGGGGATTAACTCCCAGGGGACCGTGAGGTTGGGAGGGACCTGGGTGGTTTTCAAACTTTTGGGATGGATCGTTCTGGGGGTCAGGGTGACCTTAAGGCAAGTACAGGGTAAGTATAAGCGCAGGGCCTTCCCTTCTGCCCCTCCCCTTCAGAGCCTGGTTGGTTGTCTGGCAAGAAGCGAGCGCTTCTCACCGGAATGTTTGCAACTGCGGTCGCAGTGCTCAGGTACGCATCTTCCTACAGTTACTTCACTAAAGGTGCGTGTTCTAGGCCGACTGCGACACACAGAATATGGCGGTGAAGAGGTAAGTCTTGGATAAACTTGCTGTGCTTGCAAACTTGTTCGGTATAGTGACTGAGCTTACTTTCACAATGTCTTTGTCTTTCTTCTTCACAGGAGCTGAGCGACTGAAGGCCGGCACCGCAATGAGATGCTGAAGGAACAGAATTGGACTCAATGCTCAGGTAAGCACACTAAGCACTGGGACGGGCGGCAGTTGAAGAACGGAATGGGATCTCTCACACTGTTGCTTTGCTTTGCAGGTCCTCGGAAACTGCAGGTATGACAACAGTCGGAGAAGCGAGGAAGAACCAAGTTGGCCAGACGATGAAGAACCAATGTCCAAGATGAGCAGCCCCACCAGACGACTCCGGGTGCTGTTTGGGGAAAAAACAAAAACAAACGCAGAGACAAAGTCTTTACGCAGGGGCGTGGATCCTCATTTCAGGTGAGTTTCTTCAGGTGAGTTTCCACTGCTTCCCATCCATGTAAAGTCGTGTGCAGATACACTGAGAGCAGGAGCGGTAGGCGAGACACTGCTCTTGCCAAGAGCAGAAGAAACGTTAAGCACAGGGTACGGTCTGGGGTGTGGTTTTATAGACTTGTGCCACGCCATGTTAGCGTTAGACTGCCAGGGGCGTTGGTTTCTTGCACGTGCTCGGTGCTCCTTTGCATTCCCTCTCCCTTGGTAGGCGAACTGGTGCAGACTGCGGCCTTGCTCCATTCTCCATTCCATTCTTGTTCCAGCCAGCCACCATGCCTGTCCACCACCTCCCTACTCTATCATGGGGTAAAACACCTCTCCCCTGGGCCCGACTGCGCTGGGCCCGCAATGAGATCGTGACAGCACTCTCCTAAATCTGTTCCTGTATTCTTCTTCTGTGTGACAATATATGAGAATGTCATCCCGGAAAAGTAGCACCCTTTCCCCTGCTGTTAAACAAGCAATACATCACATTCTGGAAAAACAAGGATGCAGACACTAATCCAAATGGCATACTCCTGGTTACCTGCGATTTTAACAAAAAATGTAATAAAGAAAACTGATTTATCAAACCGGAAATACTGAGAAAAAAAACGATTTTTGTGGGGGTCCCCCAACCCCTGTTTCCCAAGGTTCATAACCTCACCCTAAACCCCTCCCCACCTGTCTTAATCCATTACCCCACCCCATACATATTTTTACGAAACATTCTGTGTTTTCGATATTTTGGTTTCGTTAAAAATGATTTTTGTTATTCTCGATTAGTTAACATTACTGGATACCCATACTCGCATATTGATACACATGTTCTGGCATTATAAATGTTGTTAAATGTTTGGATGCTTCGTGTAGCCTGACCTTGTGGTACGCAGACATCAAATCCAATGTGGAAAGAAATCTTACTGGACCAATTGTGGCAAACATTTCATGGATTTTGGGCAACAGCAGATGATCCGGTGTGATGCACCTTTTAAGAGCAGCAAGGTCCACATAAATGTGTAATCTTCCTGTGGCCTTCCTTACTACCACCAATGGTAAAACCCATTCAGCTGTCTCAATGATGCCTTGCTTCTCCAACTCCCCGAGCTTCTGTTTCCCTTCCTTCCTCATTGTAATTGGAATGCTGCTGAACTTTTGGGCCAAAGGTACAGACCCTTGCTTCACACGTATCCGATGTACAAACCCTTTCAGGCACCCCAACTGCTAAGAGAACATCTTCTCTTCTATCGTATTCTGCTCCGTACCCACTAGTAATGCTTCTTCCGCAGTTTGATCCAGACTTCCTTCCAGTTTCTTCTGACGCGCCCAACTGAGTAGGGGCATGTTGCCTTTCCTTGTTACATACATTTTTCCTTGAGCTGTGAGCCCTTTGAATTGGAATCCCACTGCAAACCAGCCGAATAGATCTATGCATGCACCACCGTATGAAACAGGTCTGATGACAACCTCATGTAGGTCTTGCCCTCTGAATAGATCATTAAATGTGTCACTCTGAAGCAGTGGGTTTTTTACACCAGTGTCTATCATCATGGTAACAGGCCTAACATTTACCTGCACTACTGCTGTGGGCCCATCAATCGCTTCATCGGAACTTGCCACCATGCATATGCTTTCTTCCTCCCCAGGAATAAGTCTTTCAAATAAGTCACAAGCTCCGTCATTTTGCAGCACTTAGCCAAGAGTTCCTGAAAATAATTTGATGTACTGGGCAAGGCGAACTGTTAGCCCAATGTTGATTGCTGGCACACCAACAACACTTCTTTAGTTCTTGCCGAAGTGTCCATCTCCCATTTCCCTGCGAGATGTATCTTGACTTCTTGCGAAAGCCACTGCGACACCAGGTGCTGTGTGCACTGTATGTGCCATTGTTCTGGACCATCTGTATGGATGCAATAGTCGTCATGCTGCCCATAGACATGTCTCTGCCTGTTTTATATTGTGTTGTCTTTGCCCATCCTCCAATGTGTCCTGTGGCTACAACGAATGAAGAGACTGACCAAAGGGTGCCATGTTGGTTGTTACAAACTTTTATTAAATTATAAATAAACCTGTCTATCCTTAACTACAAGGGGGTTTTCCCTACCTCAACTAAGAAAACTCTGGTGCTCACCAGGAAATCTGTGGAAGTCCAAATCAAAAAGGCACTGTCCCACTACACACGCTTCTATACTATCCCTGTCACTACAAGAAAACAACTAAAGTTCGGGTTCTTCTCACGACCCAGGAGACACCCTTCTCCTGGGTGGACGGTCTTCACCACCAAATATGTTCCAAAGAATGCCCAAGTCTCTCGAAATATATATAACATATATATATGTTTAATGAAAAAACTTAGTTAAGGGGACGTTATGGTTAAGTTGCACTAATAAAAACCTATGAAATTCAATGGAAAAACATTGTTACAGGGACGTTATGGTTATAGGGAAAACTGAAAAACCTCAGAAATTCGCCAGTTATGGTAAGCTAAGCAACCATAACTCGCGCCACCACCGTGCACTGCTAAGCCTAACACCCAGGACATCAAAGATGACATCACAAATGTCATTGATGACATCACTGATGAGATAACATGTGAAATTAATGTTGATGAAAAGTCCCTACCTACAAGAGGTTATTTTTATTATGTTGGTAACAAGATATCTGCAGTGGTTGTGTAATGTTAAACATGTAATAACTAGCTAACAATTCAAGACTTACTACACACTTATGCTAGTACAAACAATACATATGTAGACCCACAATGCATATAAATCAGAGGCACATATAGGGAAACTAAAGTAAGGAAGAAAGAAACAGCATCATCAGAAAATGTTAATAGCATTAAAGTTTATCTTCCTGTATACAAATAAATTGTGTGTTTGAGGCCTGCTATTGCCCCATGCAAGTTCGCCATGAGCTGAGACCAAACCCTAAGGAAAGTACTTTAAGAACATACAACAAGGTTAACGTTTTGATATACAGCACCTTTTGAATTTTAATATTCTGATTGTCAGTGAATAAAACCACCTGGCCTAGATTTTTTCCGGGAACAAAAATAAGTGAGCCAGATATGTGATGTCATCAGTGATGTCATCAATGACATTTGTGATGTCCTCTTTGATGTCCTGGGTGTTAGTCTTTTTTTAATTAAAATGTTTATTCTTTTAAATAAAATATCACATAAAATATACATACTGTACAGAAGCAACAATATAAAATTGATTCATCACATTTAGATTGTCTAGTACCCACTAAAAAGAACTTACAGAATCTTTCCAGGTCAGCTTTACACCCACCTTACAATTCAAGAAATCTGCCCCATATTTGGTCAAATAGGTTCATTTTCTTATCTCTGTAAAGAATCAGTTTCTCAATTCTTAACACATTTTTCAGATCATCCATCCATCCATTCTGAAATCGTCGGCGTTATGAAATAGGTGTTAGTCTTAGCAGTGCAAAGTGGTGGCGCAAGTTATGGTTGCTTAGCTTACCATGACTGGTGAATTTCAGAGGTTTTTCGCTTTTACCTATAACCATAATTTCCCTGTAACAATGTTTTCCATTGAATTGCATAGGTTTTTATTAGTGCAACTTAACCATAACGTCGTATAACATATATATTTCGAGAGACTTGGAAATTCTTTGGAACATATTTGGTGGTGAAGACCGTCCACCCAGGAGATGGGTGTCTAAGTTTTTTTATTGAATTTCATAGGTTTTTATTAGTGCAACTTAACCATAACGTCCCTTTAACAAAGTTTTTTCATTGAGTTTCATAGGTTTTTATTAGCGCAACTTAACCATTACGTCCATTTAACAAAGATTTTTCATTGAATTTCATAGGTTTTTAGTAGTACAACGTAACCATAACGTGCTTTTAACAAAGTTTTTTCAGTGAATTTCATGGGTTTTTACCAGTGCATGCTTTTTTCCTACAATTTACCAATATCATAATTAGCCAATAAGCAATATTTCTATCCAATTTACAAAGTTTCACCTTAAAATTCTGCATTTCCCACCTTGCAGCATCATTTTTAACACGTCTATACACTTTTTGCAACTTTTTGAAATAATTTTGCATCCGTAGATGTCCGGGAACGTCTGACTCAATCGCAGACCTTCTGGACAGTGCCACGTGACCATATGCTTGCGCGTGGCATGGTGACGGGTTCGTGAAGGCTTCTGCACTTCGTGATCGGATCCGTGCTTCGAAGACAGTTCGGAAATGCATTTTCTACTGATCTAGGAACTTTCAACTTAAAAATTTCCCTTGCACACCTCCTACACCTTTCCGTACTCATCATCCATTACCAATCTAGTACACAGTACATACTTGGAAGAATTTTATCAAAACTGCTATTTATCTCACAAATGGCATCAGTTATTGCCATCCCTCCTCCCCAAAAGCCACCACCACCTCCAGCTGGAGGACCTTCACAACAAAAAAAGCACAGTAGTTTCAAAGACAACGAAGAGGACCAAGAAGATGAGGTAGAGGAAGTGCCTACTTCTAGCACCAAGATCGAATCATGGGTGTGCCAGTTCTTTGCTACTGTTGGGAGTGTACCAAAGGCTAATGCTACCAAAGTGAAATGCACTCAGTCGCAGACTACCTGGACAGTATTCCTATGGGACCACCTCCATGCATCGCCACACCAAATCCTATGACCGCAATGATCTCAGAAAGGTTGTTCCTTTCTCAGCAAGTAGTAAGCTTTCTTCCTCCACTGCATCTTCCTCAACAAATACTGCAACCACACAGCCTGTTGTCTGCAGGCTGTGGTCCATTATAAATAAAGAAATAAATAGGAGGGCTACTGACCATTATCGTCCATTGCAGCCCCTGAAATGGGGGATAAAGGCCATTAGCACCCCTGGTTCCCAAAGCGGGAAACCAGGGTGCTAAAACATAGTTTTTTTTCCTATTACGGGGACGCCGACGGCATCTCGCTGTAGGAAAGAAAATCCTTTTCCAAGACAGCCAACATGGAAAGAGAAGACGGGACTCTGTACACAGCCCCTCTTCCCTTGCCATGGCAGCCTGCAAAATCCTATGAACATATTACCACAAGCACTTTTTTTCCCTTTCAAACCTATCATACCTTCGAATAACTTTACCACATAGCCTGTCCCAGGTAGACATAGTCACTTTAACACAATTTTTCGTCCCTAGCGGTCATGGCCAGTAGCCAGATTGTCCACGTCATGACCTTATGCCATGACCCAGACAATCTGGCTACTGCCCACGGCCACAGGCTGTACCTCAGTCACCAAAGGTATATGACTATTTTTTGTACCTATATTATGACACTTCTCAAAAAATAAAACACGGGCACATTTGCAAAACCATGTTTTAATGTCCTTGCCAATGCTCCTCACGAGTTTGCTTGAAATCCGCCCATGTTTTATTTTTTTAAAGTATCAAAATGTATGTACATACAATAGTCATATAATTTAGCTGCCACTTGCCAAAATCCATTCAGTCTTTACACAAACATTGAAAGTTGGGTCTATAATCTTTCTCAAAACTTTTGTCCACATTCGTCAAATAGCAACAAAGTTATAAGCCATCTAAAAATGTTGAGACCCCCCCTCTAATTTCGCCCTCTCTTGATAAAATCCCACCAAACTTTAGAAAACCATTTATATCTAGATCCAAAATAGTTTTGCCAAATGTTGTGCAGATTCATCAAATTACACCACATTTACATATTTTGGGACCCTCCCCTCTAATTTTGCCCCCTCTTGACAGAATCCCACAAAACTTTGAAAACCATTCAGGATTAGTTCTAGAATAGAATTGCAAAATTACATGCAGTTTCATTGAGTGGCGCAAAAGTTATCCATAAATTGCTTTTCCCCAAACCTGTAATGCAGAAATAGGTACAGATGTCCAAGGACATCTGAAGTGTCTGCGAACAGGAGTGCTCCAGGACATCTGGAGTGTTTGCAGATTTTTGGGGGGTGAAACAACCCGTTTTTTGGCCTCTTATGGTCATATCCAATCCAATCCTCATCCGCCCACATCCCAGAGATTGTTTGTTGAGTTTGACACGTGCAATGCTGCTCTTTTTTTTAATGTTTTCACTGCGCTGTCTGCGAATCCAAGATGGCGGGTGCTTGAGGAAAACCGACGCATTTCACGTTTTCTCACCACCCAATCAGCGGCCGCGTCCCCGATGTCCGTGGACCACGCCAAAGTCAACATATTTTTCTAGCCAATCAGAGGCCAGTCCGCGGATCGAACAGTGAAGTGAGTCCGCGGAGCGGACATAGATATCACTAAATGTTTTCCCTTACATTTTAGTCATTTAAAAAAAAACTACTGGACGCATTTACACCAAATTAATAAAAGCACGCTTTTGGGGCCAAGCTGCCGCTCCTGTCACAAATGTGGTGAAAATCCGTCCAGCGGTTTGGGCTGTAGGAGCAACAGAAATGTTTTCCATTATGTGTATGGGGAAAAAATACATTTTGGGACCCCCCCTATAACTTTGCCCCCCGTTGACAAAACCTCACCAGACTTTTCATACAACACAGAGAGTGGGCCATATACTTTTTTTTGCAAAGTTTGGTGAGGATTCGTCCAGGGGGAGCAAATTTATAAGCCACCAAAAAGTGCTCTTCCTATGGGCTTAGCAACTTAACCATAACTACATGGCCGCTACCGCAGGCCATGTAATATATATATATATATATATAGTTCCACACTGCTGTCCCGAGGCTGGAAGAATGACTTCCTTCTCCTAACTGATTCCCCAATGGCTTGAAATATATAGTTCAAAACTGCTGTCACTGGGCAAGGAGAATGACTCCCTTTCTTATAGCTGATTCCCCAGCGTCTTGTAAGCCTTCTTCCAGGCTATGTTATTTTCAGTCTGGTCACCACAAGTTGTGACTCCCTCCAAGGGTTTCTTGTCCCCTCCAATCTCTTTGCACTTTTTAACTTGCCCCCAATGGGATGCTGAAGATGATCCCGGAATCCCTCTCGACTCTCCAGCACCACGCTCTTGCAGAATCGGCCAGGGAACTGTGCCACAAAGTGATTTACTATTTTCTCTTCTTCTTGATTCACAGTCTCTAGTTTCGCCGACTGACTGTGGTGAGATAGACTTACCGAGCAACAGAGACGAGCAGTGGGATGCCTACAGTGTCTTGCGAGTTGGCCAGGTGCCGATGACTTGGAAGCTGAGAAACAGAGAGGTGGCTGCATGACCTGTCGTGGGTGGATCGCTGTGTGCAGGAACTCCACCGGAACCGCCTGCTTTTGCCTACTGCAAAGCCGTGTAGGTGATCATATGGGAAGTACAAGATACTGTTTTGGTGGCGTGACCTGTAACAGGTGGACTGTGCGGTCCAAACTTAGACCCTGACCCCCTGCAGTGCCGGGCCGCAAAGCCACGCAGGCCTGAGAAGAGGAATAGAAGAAGAAAGATATGCCTGAAACCCCTGGCAAAACTGGTGAAGAATTTCCCGAGTGAAGGTAATGGGAACAAGAACATTACTGATAAGGAGCATTTTGGTTCCCAGGTGCCGGTTTATCTTAACGGGAGATGTTGCATTCCCCAATTTCTAAACCATCTTTCACCTTTTTTTTCCTTTGGTTGGTCCAAAACACCATCTTTATTTTACTCACGTGGAATTTTTTTTTTCTTTGCTTATTGCCGTTACCCTAGGAGCCAGTAGATGGTGTGCCAATGACTCATACAGCTGTGTGCTCTTAGGCCTATAAGTGGTGCGCTGGGGCTTCGTTGCTAGGCGCCATTAGCTACATGTGTTAGCTATATGCCGGATCGACCTGTGCACGTCCCTTAGAATGGCGGACTGTACGTCCTTTGGTTATTTTACTATATGTGCAGCCTTCTTCCAGCCCTGGCCTCTAAGACTTTACCTACCTTCTCTCCAGGGAGGAGATCCTCATTGAGCATAGCTTCGGCTCAGGTAGTTTTCTCTGTGAAGCTATATGCGGCTTTGTGGGTTTGCAGAGCTTCTGCTGCTCACCTCATTGCCACCATGAATTGACGGACTGCACACAGAGGTGGGTAACCACTTATTTTATTACATATATTAAGAGGTATGTCTATTGTAAAGAAGCTCTGCTCTGGTGCACTCTTCCTCGCTCCATTGTTCGGTTCTCAAACCCAGCCTTCATATTACCACTGCTTCATGAGGGGTGGAGCCTACGAAGACACTACTGTGACGTTATCCATCGGGCCCAGATTGTGGTTTTTCTTGTTACTTCACAAAGAAGGAAACCTCTCATGTGCCCGTCCCCCACCCATAACCACTCAGAAATCAACCAATGTTTGTTGGTTTATTTTATTCATATTGCGCACCTGACCCAGAGGTAATTGGGCGCTAGAGAATAGTAATGGTTACATGGCATATTATAGACAGTAGTGTGCATGAATACAGTTTGAACATTCGAGGTAAAATTACAATGGTGCATATATACATATTAAACATTATACATATTATACATTGGGTCATAGCAGTAGTACCGGATGGATGACACATATACTACTTGTGCAGACCACCTAGCGGTGAGTGGTATCAAGACCTGTTATTTTATGTTTTATTAAGTATCATTGTGATAACATGGCTTCTGAATTTGTTGACGGTTTGAATAGTTTGAATATTCTGAGGGAGAGCGTTCCAGAGCTGGGCGGCTAATACCGGGAAGCTAGTACCTCCAGCTCTTTTTAGATTGTATCTGGGCACCGCCAGACATGGTATGTTGGATGACCTAGTGATTCTGTTGGATACCTTCCAAGTAAACTTGTCTGTGAGATAGGGGGGGGCCTGCTAGTTAAGCGCTTTGTGAGTGAGGCAGTTAGTTTTTAGGACAATGTTGTCATGTATAGAGAGCCACCTGTAGTACTTTCTCGTTTCTGATATGTGCTCTCTTTTGGGAATATTCAGCGCTGCTCTGGCACGTTGTTTTGCATGATCTGTAGTTTATTTAAGATGGTTTTGTTCGCTCCTAGATAAAGGCTGTTGCAATAATCCAATTCAGATTGTATGAGCGCTCTCGCCAGAGTAAGGCAGCTGGTGGGGGACAGACAGGCTCTGATCAACTTGCCGATGTAGGTTGTGGCCGATGAGGTCATGTTAATCTGCTTAGTTAAATTAGACTGGGCATCGAGGTAGAAACCTAAAGTTTTTACATGTTTGGCAACGTACATGAATACAGCCCGGATCTCTGGTACACCATTATTGTATGTTTCAAGGATGGTACATTCACACACAAAGTCACTGGTATTTGGGCAGTACATCATGCTACTCTCTGAAATGATGGGGGTGCATGGGAGCAGTTGGTTTCTCACTGGCTAGGGTTAGTGGGGGAAAAGAATCCCTGGCACCCTCATTCTTTATTTTGCAGGGCAACTACATGCCACTATTGTAATGTTATAACAAATCCAATGGATGACATAGTAAAATGTGGTTGTTCAAACCATAGAGTATTTTTATATAATAATGAGATCTACATGTTTGCATCAGCATATTGTAAGGTTGGCTTTCCATCTTTGTTTGTTTGTTCGTTGTATTCCAGTCACACTAAGATGTTTGACACAGTGTGGCTCCAGCAGGTAATCTCAAGGATTGTGGTGACTTTTTTAAAATCTTCATGGATAAAGGGTTTCGTTATACTGGGAGTTTCACCTAGGAAGGCACACCTTGCAAGTGGTTTGGTTCACTTTTGTTTGCAGTTTCACCACGGTGGTCCAGAGAATAGAAGGTTATAGTGATTAGCTTGACGCTATACGGAAGTATAAGACAAATGATTGAATTGTGATGTTTTACTGACATTTTCCATTTTTCTCTCTCTTTTTCTGTTTTCTATTTCTTGTTTTCCTTCTGCTCTCTTACACACGTCACTTCATCAATCGCGCATTTCTCTACGTTGATGGGCATAACGGTTTGCTTTGCTGAAGGGCTGCATTTTGCTATGTTATCCATTATATTTGTTATAAAAGTACAATAATGGGCAATGTGTTATGCACTTGACTTGTGTTTTTGTTTCATGAATTTCAACATGTATCCTGATGGGTGGGTTTGGTTACATTTGCTTGACAACACTCATCTGCCATCTCCTGGAAGAGCTTGATTTGGATGTACTTGGTCTCACCGAGACTTGGTTCACGGCTAGCTCTGTCACAAGTTATGACACTCACCTTCCCGATGGCTACAAGATCCTACCCGAACCCAGAAACAACCGTCCTGGCGGGGGTGTAGCCTTGATTTTGAATCCGAGTGATTTGCCCACGGCTGAAATTACCGCGGGCAAATCGTTTGCATGAGAAAGGTGCGAACTACCAAAGGTTTCCACCTTTCTCATGCGAACACACATACATTCTCACAACCACACACACCCATAACACTCACCCCACATACACCCTCAGCACACCCTCACCCACACCCCCAACATAAACAACCCACACTTACCTTCTTCTTCACGCTGGGTTCCTGCAGCGCCAGTTTCCTTTCACTTCCGTGATCGGGAACCGGCGCTGCAGGGTTCTTTTCTCCTCTTGCTCACTATACCATAAAGTATAGTGAGCTGGGTGATACGGGGGACACCCCCGCAGCCCGTTTCTTAAATTCTTTTTTTTAAACGGAAGGCTGCGCGGGTGTCCCCCGGAGCTCCCACTCACTATACCATGAAGTATAGTGAGCGGGGTGATGCGGGGGACACCCCCGCAGCCCCTGTTGTTTTTATAAAGCTACCACCAAAGGTTTGAACTTTTGGTGTTCGAACCTTTGGTGGTAGCATTTTTAGAACAAAAGGTTCATGCAAATCTTTTGATTTGGGAAAATCGTCCTAAACCTTGATTTTCCCAGAGTGGATCCCTGCTTCTATCTTTACAACACAGCACTACTGTCCTCATTCTCCTTGATCTATCCTCTGCTTCTGATACGGTCAAGCATGACATCCTGCTGAATCGTCTCTGAGACAACCTTGGTATTACTGATCAAGCCCTGGCCTGGTTGACCTCCTTTTTCACCGACCGACACTCTCAGGTCCAACTGGGGTCTTTCCTCTCTCCTACCTCTCTCTCTACGTGTGGTGTTCCACAGGGGTCTAACCTCTCTCCCTGACTCTTCAACCACTATCTGGTACCTCTTGCCCACTGCATCGTTACTTTCTGCTCCACTTTTCAATTGTATGCAGATGACACTCAGCTCTTTTTCAGGCTCCCCTCAGCCACCTCTGCTTCTTCTGTCATACCACATTGTCTAGCCACAATTCAGGAATGGTGTGCCGCCAATGATGTGTGCCTTAATGCTATTAAGACTGAGATCCTTCTCATTGGGACACCAGCTCCCTCCTTTCCTCTCTTTCTCTGGCCGCCCACTCCGTGCCCTCTTCCTGCTCCTTCATGGGAGGGTAAGAACCTTGGTATCATCTTCGACTCCATCCTCTCCTTCTCTCCTCACATCTTTAAGAAGCCAAACTATCAGCTGCACCTCCTCAGAGGTATTATTCCTTTTCTCACTTTCCCCAGAAGCTCACTGTCTCCAGAGCTCTGGTCCTCTCTAGGTTGGACTATTGCAACAGTCTTGTTCTAAATCTTCCTGCCTCTACTCTTCGACATTTACAACTTATTCAGAACAGGACTGCGAGACGTGTCCTTGGCCTCAAGCCCAGGGATCATATCTCTCCAGCTCTGAAATCTCTTCACTGGCTCCTGTGGCTGCAAGGATCAACTTCAAGACCCTCTGCATTGTCCACAAGGCTTTCTGGTGCCTGGGACCGCCCTATCTCCAACTTGAACTTGGGCCCAGGCTCCTGCATGTCCAGTTGCCCTTGAACTACCTCCGGGCTCCCCAGCACTTAAGGGTCTGTATCTGCAACACTATAGTCTCTTCTCTCTGCACGTATGAGCTACCCGCTGGCTGCACTTGTTAGTTAACTGCCCTTCCCTCTTGCCCGCACTTGCGCGATCTGAATGACACAAGTCCTAGTAAGACCGTTATTTTGTCCTCCCTTGTTTCCCCCTCGTCTTTTCACGGCTAGAAACACTGGTGTACAGGCGCGTTATAAATGACACATCATGCTATAATTCATTGTTAAAAACCATATCATGCCACAATGTTTAAATGTACTGTTCACAATGATCCCATTTTTCATGGATCATTGAAATTTTACTTGATGCAAACTTTGCCGCGGTTTGACTTTGGGTCTGGGGCCCCATTGTTCAAATCGTGTTACATTTCCGTTGGTATAATTATTTATTTATTTGCATTTTTTAAAGCGCTCACACAGCCCGGGGGCATCGAGGCACTGTTAGAGAATTTGTGTTTTTGTTGTTGTCTTAGTTGCATATTTATAACGCACTTCAATACCCAGAGGTTTTTAAGCGCGCCCCCGGGATCGAACCTGTGTTGCTTCGTGTTGGCTTTCTTCCAAGGTGAGCATGTTGCCACTGAGCTATCCTCCCGGGACGAATGTGACCCTGCTCTGATGATGAAGGACTTCAGTGTCCGAAATGCACAGGCATATTGCCTCAATTACTGGTTGATTAAAGAACATTGTCCATTCATTTAAACTATGTCAGAGTTGAGTTTAACTTGGTGAATTTCGTTAAACAAAGAAGAATTTATGTAACAAGCACCAATGAATGTTTGAATGTTTGAATCTTTGTATGCTAGACAAAGGGAGTGCATCCCTCACTGTCTTCAATAGTCCTACCAGAGGCGGACTTAAGTAAAAAAACTTCCTAACAGTGCTGAAGTGCAGCCAACAATTGCTGTCACCACCAAGCACAACTCCCACATTGCCTGCAACACCAGCAGCACCGGGTTGCAAAACAAGGGGGAAATTCCTGCAAGCGGTTTGGGAGAAATGCCAACACGTGCGCTACATTAAGGGATTCTGTGGTCTCTACTAGCAAGCAAGTCGTATAAGCATATATGCCAACCCTCCCGATTTAGGCGGGAGACTCCTGATTTTTCAATTAAAAAGATTGCTATTTTCCCTTTCTCCCGCCTGAAATAATTCTAACCCCAATACAAGCCTGTAAGACTATTAATTTCGCCCGTTTTCCGTAACTAAATCTCCCTCCCAGGTGCTTCAGAATGTTGCCATGTATGCATAAAAAACAACCGGTAACACCATGGACTTAGCTGAAGCTGGCAGCGGTAAAGTGCCTGTTACGATGGGGTTTATAGGATTGGGGCCAATTGGGATCACCTGGGGATATGCCATGCACGTTCAAGATGCTTTTTTTCTGGTTTGTTAAAAGTTAATATTTTTCGTTCTTGGCGGGTGGCAGTATCAGTAAAGAAGATCATGCAAAATCGCACCCCTTGTGACGTTTTTATCCGGCCTGCCCCCAAACATAAACCCCACATCAAACGACATTCAAAAATGTAGAAAAATATGCTTTTTTCATTAACATTTTGGCAGCCTCTTTCCAGGATGAACTTTCTGTGGATTATTACGAGCAGCTGATGTTTTCCGAGGGCCAGCTTTGCAGGAGAGCGGCCTGGATCGCTGGCAGCCGCTGTTTACGCCGTCGGCGACACGGCCTCGCCGGGGATTGTGTAACGCTGGCAGCTCCCAGACACTTGTTTACTTCCAAGCAAACACTACGAACACGGCTTCCCCCTCGCGCCGCCCCGCCCCGGCCCACGAGGCAAGGGCGGGCCCAGCAGCAGCCAGCGCGGTGACTGCCCGACCTCCCGTCCAATCACAGTCCCAGAAAGGGGATACAGTTCCAGGGTTCGTAAGAAATGAAAGATAAACAAGTTTGAGTACACTCGCCCCGCCCTCTCCGTTTCCCTAATCAGCCAATGAGATGGAAGGGGTTTTATTTCTCCAGGAAGAAATATTATCGCGTCAATCAGCCTCCGAGCTACTGTATTCCCCTAAATGCCCATCAGTGGCTCACTGTAGCGTGTGATGTACTGTAACGAACTGGAGATGAAAACAAGCTCTTTGAGTTTATAGAAGATGGGGAGGGAAGCTTGTGTGTTTCACGGGGGGAAGGGGCGTGCAGTGGGCGGGGCACTTTTTGTTTTGGTATTGGTACCCCGGGTAGCCAGTTAATGGAGTCCTGCTGTTGTAAGGGCACGCCCTATCAGACGCCCATGATAGACAGAGAAACAGGACGGCCGTATTTGCACTCCTTTGATTTAGGGCTGCGGTGCGGCCATATTAAACGGGGTTCTGTATACAGAATTAAACAGAGTTGATTGCTGAAAGGAAGTACCGTAACGAATTCCTGAAAAAAATGCATCAATAATGATATCATTAATGACAGCCAACTATATAAAAACTTACAATGCATTTACAAGTTCGGGTTGGGCTTTTAAGTATAGTAGAACTACCCGAAGTATTATTAATCACAGATATGCTCAATGCCTGCGTGGTTTGTTCCTTTCAGTTAAAGGGAAACACGGTGACATGGCGGTCGCTTGGCGCCCCCCGCCCGCACAGTAAGAGACGTCCACGGTGCCTGTCAATGACTGATCTTGTCTCTCCTCTATGTCGCTGCACCCTCCCCCTGCAGTCTGGAGGTGTCCCTGAGTGACGCAGGGAGAGAGGCGGCGCGTCACGTGATGTTTTCGCCGCGCGGCTGCTATTGATCCCCCCTCCGGTGTGTGTGACTGTGTGTACGCCGAGTGTCTCTGGCAGAGCCCGCCGGACGCGCGTGCTCAGGGGCCGGGGAGGGGGAAGCCGGAGAGCGACGCACAGACGGAGAGAGAGAAGCGGCGGCCATGGCGAGCGTGCTGAATTATCCCGAGCCGTCGCTGGACACTGTCGGCGGGGAGTGCTGCTGGCCGCCGCAGCAGCCGCCAGAGGAGAGCTCCTACCAGTCGCTGAAGCGCTCGTCCAGCGCCTCGCTACCTCAGGTGCAGGAGGAGCCGCAGGCGGTGGCGGCGGGGGGCTCGGAGGACGACGTGCGCAAGTGCGGCTACCTGCGCAAGCACAAGCACGGCCACAAGCGCTTCTTCGTGCTGCGCGCGGCCAGCGCGCGGGGCCCGGCGCGCCTCGAGTACTACGACAGCGAGAAGAAGTTCCGCGGGTGCGGCGGCGGCCTGCGGAGCCCGCCCCCCAAGCGGGCCATCCCGCTCTACCAGTGCTTCACCGTGAGCCGCCGCGCCGACGCCAAGCACCGCCACCTGGTCGCCCTCTACACCAAGGACGAGTACTTCGCCATGGCGGCCGAGAGCGAGCAGGAGCAGGAGTCCTGGTACCAGGCGCTCAACGTGCTCATGGGCGAGAGCAAGGGCACGGCGGGCGGCGAGGCCGCCGCCGCCGACGACGAGGAGGAGCTGCTGCAGGAGGCCGACGGCGCCCTGAAGCCCGGCGCCGTCTTCAAGGAGGTGTGGCAGGTGCACGTCAAGCCCAAGGGCCTGGGCCAGAGCAAGAACCTGGCGGGCGTCTACCGCCTCTGCCTCTCCAGCAAGATGGTGCACCTGGTGCGCCTGAACTCGGACGTGCCCTGCCTGCACCTGCTGCTCATGAACATCCGCCGCTGCGGCCACTCGGAGAACTTCTTCTTCATCGAGGTGGGGCGCTCGTCGGCCGTCGGGCCCGGAGAGATGTGGATGCAGGTGGACGACTCGGTGGTGGCCCAGAGCATGCACGAGACCTTCCTGGAGACCATGAAGGCCCTCAAGGCCTTCGCCGACTTCCGGCCCCGCAGCAAGAGCCAGTCGTCGGGGAGCAACCCCATCTCCTTCATCAGTTCCCGCAGGACGTTGGGCAACCTGCCCCCCAGCCAGACGGGGCTCCAGAGGCGCTCACGGACCGAAAGCCTAGCCGGCACTCCGCCCACCTCCAAGGGGGGCAGCGCCTACCGTTTCAGGACCTCCAGCGAGGGCGAAGGAACCATGACCAGGCCTTTCAGGTCAGTGACGGGGAGTCTGAGCCACCTCAACACTGCCAGGATGAACCTGAGCCGGCAGGAGGGCACAGGCAGGTATGTCAGGGCTCCCTTCACCTCCTCCTACCACACCCGTTCTGCCTCACTGCCAGTTTCTCACTTCCCATCCACTACCAGCCCCATTAGTGTCTGCTCCAGCAGTGGGCACGGGTCTGCATCAGACACCCTCACAAGACCTTCAAGTTCCTCAGTCTGTGGTTCCCCAAGTGATGGGGGCTTTATCTCTTCGGATGAGTACGGCTCCAGCCCGGTGGACTTCAGGTACTTTCGTGTCCGCAGTGGTACGCCAGATTCCCTTGGGAACACACCACCCATCAGAGAGGAGAATTGCTTAAACGACTACATGTCTATGAGCAAGCAGCAAACGGACTCTGACTCAAGGGATGATTACATGGAAGCAGAAAAATGTTTTAGGAAAAGGACACATTCGTTAACAAAACCAACCAATGTATCCGCACAACAGAAAACACAAACTAGTACTACTTTAGAAGAGGTATTATTTGAAGGTCAGCCTTGCTCTGACTCGCCAACAGTAAGAGAGAGCCATCGCTCAGTAACGATAAGTACTGCTAAACCTAATTATTCATGCAACCAAAATGGGACTAAAAGCAGGGATGATGGGTATATGCCAATGATGCCAGGAGTAGCACCTACTGTTTCCAGTAATGGAGACTACTTGCCGATGGCTCCAAAAGGTGGTTCAGCACCCAAACAGACTCTTAAGTCTTGGCCCTCTAATCAGGTAGACTCCAAGGGGTATATGGTGATGGTTCCCAATACCTCCAGCCCTTCCCCCGTCCAAAGTCCAGTTACTGGAAGTAATTTAAAAGGCGGCCCGGTTACCAATGGCGAGTATATGGACATGACTTGTGGAAAACAGCCAACAGCTTCAGATGGTTCTCATCCGAGCTCTGTCTCCAAAACCCTCAGTTCTTATTTTTCACTACCGCGAAGTTTTAAAGCTTTATCAAAGCATACAAACGATGTTAATGAATATGTCCCAATGTCTTCCCCAGGGAAATTATTACACTTGGATGGTGACAGTGGAAAGGGTTCTGATGATCGACTGGTTAACGGCACGCACATGCCTGTCTCTAAAAACGTAAATGAAATATCAGAGCAGAATCATAGGGCTACAAGACCAACAAGACTTTCTTTAGAAACGAGAGAAAGTAATAACATATTAAGAATGTGTCATCGTGTATGTATACCCGAACCATCTAGCCCAGGCGAGTACATAAACATTGAGTTCACTGAAAAAGCAAGTCATACCCCCTACTCTGTCTCTGCTGAAGGTTCTCCATCATCGCTTGGATCAAGTTATGACCATAGACAGTCGCCACTTTCTGATTATATGAGTGTTGACTTGGATGTGCAATCTCCCAAAGCAGTAAATGAGTTGTCTAATTCATTAACAGATATTTCAGTTTATCCAAGCCCCAGTGTATCTAGAATGGAGCAAAGTGCAGACTATGCCAGTCTCCCATGTGGTTCTGCTTGTGTCCGTTCTGGAAACGGAAGTGATGATTACACAGAGATGACTTTCAACTTGGCAGTGACAGCCCCAGTACCATTTGCTGCAGAGCACGGCAATGGATCTAAAGCCCACAGCCCTTCCATTGTTGATAGGTTGTGCATAGTTGACAGATTCCGGGGTAGCAGTGACTTTTCTGTTCCTGAGCCATGTTCTGAGGCCACTGTTGGACCCAAAGTAATTCGAGTAGATCCACAGGGTAGGAGGCGGCATAGCTCTGAAACTTTTTCCTCTACAACAGTTGCTGCTTCCACGTCTCTTTTCTCTGAAAGTAGTAAACGGCACAGCTCTGCTTCTTTTGATAACGTTTGGCTGAAGCCTGATGAAAGCCATTGTGATCTGCAAGAGAGCGAGAGCAACATGTCCAGAAATTCCTCAGCTGGCTTCCAAAATGGGTTAAATTATATTGCTTTGAATGTACATGATAATTCTGTTGCTGGAGAGCCCACCACATCTACACAAAGCTGTCATCTTCAAAATTGTACTAGGGATTTGGATAATGGAGCGTATGTAAGCATAGACTTCTCTAGAACTGATGGGCTGAAGTGCATATCTACAAGGAAAGGTTTGTAATCTTTTTTACGTTCTGATATCAGATGGATGTCATCTTAAATCCCATGAGTGATTGCAAAATGTGGCGACAGAATTGTCCAGTAAATGTCTAGAGGCTGCAATTTACCAAAAATCCCAAGCAACAGCGTAATTTCGAACGCTACCCTTTCAAACATCATGCAGTGTTTGTCACGTTTTCCTCTTGTAAATGTTCATGTGTTGACTTAAAAAATACATTGTCAGTGTGCCGTTGAAAGGTACGGTATCCACAAATGGGTGAAGTAAGGAACGATGGCCCGTTTTTTATTGCTGCCTACTTTAGCTCCATGTATAGTGTGGTAATGGCTTGGGCCACTGCTGTTCCTTTGCCATTGTTTATATGTAATCATTTAGTGTGGTGATTTTTTAAGGTCTGTCCAGAAAGTGCATCCTAATGGGGCTTATAGCTGTGGTACTGTTATCAAAATGAAGAGGCTTGGTGTTTGGCACCTTAGAGCTGGTTGGGGGACTCTGGCGAAAGTGCAGCATATACCTTTCCAAGTGGATTTGAACAAAAATGGTATTTGTTCTTTTATACCCAAGAAAGGTTTCCACGTGAGTATTCGTATTCTTGCCATGGCGTTCTGATGTTAATCACCAAATATTGTAGGCTCTATATACCGTTTTCTTGCCAGAAATGAGCGAGTGTTTGGTGTATTGAAACATGCAAAACACCAAAGGAAACATTACCAAATGGCAAGCATACACGGGAGTTTCCTAAACTGGCAACATGCTGCACTTTGTGCATTAGGGGTGATGCCAATTCCTTTGTATGTAAGACCTGCTTCGTGCGTAAACCACTTGGAGATCGCTTTTATATGGCCTCCTCATTAGAAAGGTGTTCATGAAGTCAAAGCTACCCTTTTACCACACGAAAGCATTTAAAATCTTTTCCTGATTGCCACCATTCACTTGTTTTCATCAGGAAGTTGGGGGCTTAAAGCCTGCACGCAATTACCAACTTCCAATGCTAAGGAAAAGCCTTGTTTCAATTTGTTAGGCGCATCAATCATTACTTATTACAACTTCTGCTATAACGCAGGCTACTTAACGAAACAAGATTATTTAAAGCCCCTTTACCGCCTGTGATTCAAAGAGCATTTGAGTTGACGGTTTACTTCGAAGCTTAGCTGTTCGATTTTTGTGCGAACTAGTTAAATCAAAATCTGTGTCTAGAGTTGTCATGCACCAGTGATGTAGACTCCCTGATTACCACCTCTTCCCAGTTTACGCCTGATGTGTGGATAATCATTTTCTGCCATGTATTGGGCTCCTCACTTACTGCACCACATGTCCATTTTTGGTCTGTTTTACTACCTGTACTCTCACCACCAAGGTCTGTATAACTGACACTGTTGTTTTCCGCACAACCTCCCCTGGCACAGAAAAACCCCTACAGAGGGGTGCAGTATACAATCTTTTTAACGCATACTTGCAGGAGCCACTTGGTTTATGTAGTGCTGCCCTGTGATGCCTTGGAGGTGCCATTTTTGGATTGGCATATACACACAGCATTTCTTACAAGTCGAGTCAATTATCACTAGACAGTGGCATATGTACATTTTGAGGGCTGTTCTTTGTCACTGAGGTTTTGAGAGATCAACCTTTAAGGGCTCTTCATGCTTTCTCCTACAGTTAGGCCAATTCACTGGTACAGCGAGAACCAGCCCTGGCAAATTATTAAAAATCTCACTAGACCTGCAGGGCGAGTTCCTTAGTTAACATGCTTGATAGGTGACTGTTGACAAAATATTTACCAGTGGTTTTTGTTAAATGGTGCATATCGCCATAAGCACCGTTAGTGCATCACTGCCAAGCATGCACAGTAACTTGCATTTGACTGTTTTGGCAAAGTGTGTTTGCAGTAAATGCATACGCTTCTAACATCCCCATACTCACAGCAAGGTCGAGTATCCTGCAAATGGTGCTCGCCCTTCATGGGCTAGTCAGTGTTTATTTTTTTAAATTTTTTTGAGAGCCCTGGTTAAGCTCAGAGTAAAGACTGTTCTAGAGTACATATCACTCTCATGCTTCAACTAAAACTGTTGTCCATGCAGTCTACACCAGTGAATGTGTTAGTCCACCTAAGACATGCAAAACTGGAAAATCTTTTTACGGCAAACGACGCAACTAAAACTTTATATGGAAAAACACATACTTGGGTAAACTGTTGAAATTGGGGTGGAAAGGGTTTAAAACTATTACAGGAGGGGCTTTTTGGACAATACACACGTTTCCCATAGAGTATCGTAGGGTAAAGTCAAAAGGTAAGTTGGGTTACAGTTTTATGAATGGTTCCATTATCTACATACAGATTCCTAGAATAAGTGTGTAGATGCCAATCCAGGGAGTCAACGGGGCCACACAGTAGATTCCTGCTTCCAGATTGCACCCCCAAAGACGAGGTCCGGGAATGGTGCTTTTTTTTTTTTTTGGTTTAAAAAAAAATAATAATTTGCCACCAATTTTTGCAGTATTCATGGCCGGGGGGGGGGTGGGGGTAAGTGTGGGGACAAAAAAGGTAGGCACGCAAGCCTGCCCAGTCCAGTCAGAGCCAAGGAGGAAGGCCATCAGTTCATTGAGTTTGGGAAGGACTGATGGTTGCAGTGGAGAAGGCCCAATAGTACCTGCTGTCATTTTAGTTTAAGGGTCAGCAGGTTTGGCTCTGTGGTGCATGATTTGACACTTCTGGGAGCCATTTAGCTCCTGGGTAGGGCCCAGAAGAACCTGGTTAGCTTGACACCAATCGCTGCCTGCAACAACTCCCTAAAACAACTGGTGCCACACATGTTATGGCTGTGTCTTGGAATTTGCATAGAAGTTACATTAGTAAGATCTAGAAGACATGACGAATTATCTAAATTCAATGAGGATCTTGTAAATGTGGTAACTCCCATGTTAATTGTAAATTCCACAGTGGTCGCGCAAGACTTAAATCTTTGGAAAGGACGCCCCAAAGACAAAAAAGCATTAGAGCTCGAGGAAAAACCTTAAAAATACTATAATTATCCATAACTCTGATCCTATGCACACGTAAGGACACACCTTAGACTGGGTGGGGAGTGGAAACCTCCTCCTTACAGACTTTATCACACCACCATGTATATGGTCTGTTCTTCCATCCTATGCAAATTGCAGCTCCCATCCCCTTTACAAAAACGCATGAACCTTTGCGTTGTTATAATTTTAAAGCTATTACCACACCTAATCTCTTGAGTGTCTGAATGTCCTAATGAATAAAACTGGGGATTCTGGTGACCCTGAGACTATCAGTACGTATAATAAGGAGATAACAAGTATGTTAGATAATTCTGCTCCTTTGAAAACTAGAACAGTCTTACACCTAACCATCAAATTGTTTCCCCCGGCTTTAGTAAAACTTAAAGCTAGTAAAAGACATATGGAACACACCTGATTGAAAGAAACCCCCCCAGAAAACCTGGAAGCTCAAGGAAAAGGAATAGAAGGCTATGATTATAGAAGCAAAATGTAGCTTCTATAATGATCAAATAAACCAGGCCGGAAACCAAACTAAAGAACTCTTCCAAATTCTTAGATCTTTGGGGGGGGGGGAACCCAGTCATTAACCCGCTATCAAATCTACAAAGGAGGACTGTATAAGAGTTCAAAAAGTTTTCTTAGACACACTGCAACTAGCACAAAAAAGGATCAGGGAAGAGCTAACCAGGCAGGATCTATATCCAGTAGCTACGACTGGAAGCATTAATAAGGAGGTGGGTGGTGCTAATGCAAAGATGGATCCCTAGAGCCCAGAGTTGGGGGACCCGCACCCGCTGTGAGCTTTAGGTTTTCCAAGATGACTACGGTAGAAATTCGCAATATTCTTAGAACTATGCATCCCATTAGCTGCTCGGGAGAACTCCTCCCTTCTAAGACAATATTGGAACATAAGGACATTCTTGCTCCGTTTCTCTGTAGGTTTGTTAAAGCCTGCAGTCTATAAAAGATGTAGCGGTCACCCCACTGTTAAAGAAGACAGGCTTAGATACAAATGATGCTGCAAATTTCAGACCTATCACTGATATTCTTTCTGATTGATAAAGTTGCCATGGTGCAACTACAGACATATTGCCACGGTGCAACTACAGACCTATTTCAGGTGCAGGCATCTTAGCCTGGCTTCCGTAGTTTTCATGACACCAAGGGTGCTTTACTAGATTTACAAACCCATACCCTATCCAACTTACAACTGAGCAAATCAGGGATGCTGGTACTGTTTGATCCATCGGGCCTTAGATTTGCACGATCGCAAGAATTTGCTTCGGATCGCAAGATTTTGCTTGACCGGATGGTCACTGTAGCGGGTCTCCCAGTAGAGGCGATTAAATGGCTAAAGTCCTTGAGAGACGTCGTTCAAGTTTACTGGGGTGAAAATGCATTTGAAATAGAAATTACCACCAGTGGAGAACCCAGGGACCATGTCTCTCCCCTACTTTATATACATTGTTCCTCTGTGTAGGTCCCTCCCCTGCCAGCATTGCACACCTGCACGGCCCGCTTGGCAACCCCTGCACTCGGGGACTGTTTCTGTATCCCTACAGTCCCCCCTACCAGCCCTTGACCCCTGCTGTCTGCACTTACCCATGCACTTGCCACATGCTGGCTGTTACTTAACTTATCTATTACTGTATACTGCACTGTCCCTGCCCACGCACCTTCGCAATCTGAATGACAGAAGGATCCTTGTTTATCCTCCCTTTGTTCACCTCCCTTGCCTCATCGCGCCTTGGAACACTTGTGTATAGGTTATTAATGCCATAGCATATGGACTTGGAGAACGTGAGTCGTTTCTTCTGTAACTATGCAGACAATTTTCAGTTCACACTCTAGATCAGTGGGGACTACGAAAATAAATGATCAGAGAAAGCTGTATTTGGTGTATAGGACCATAAAGGGCTAGATGACCACTAACTGGCTATGCTTAAATGCAGCAAAGACCGAGCTCATGCTCTATGGGCCCCTGCATGCCAGAGAAAAGTTGATGCAGGCCTTCGTAAGTTTCATGATCGGGAGCCAGATTACAGTGATGTCTAAGGTGAAGACCCTGGGTACTTATCTGGCGGCCAGCCAAGATAGCAGTGCCCATGTGGAGGCAATGGTGAAAAACGCGAATTACCATCTTGCAGTGTTACAGCAAGTTGCCCCTTTGGTCTCTAACGAAAACCATGTGAATCTGGTCAGAACTGTGATACTTCCACTTGTGGGTTATTGTAATGCTCTTCTAGGTGGGCAGACAAAGTAAACGTTCAGAAATTGCAAAAAATACAGAATGCTGCAGTACGCATTACACATCAGATGAGCCGTGTTGAACCTACCCCTGCGGCACAGAGGGATCTGCATTGGCTGCCCGTCTCAGCAAGCATCCAGTTCAAGTTGTTGACCATCTGTCATAGATGTTTCTTCAGTAATGCCCCAATATACCTTAAGGATCACCCTAAAGGAAATCTTGTATCTGCCAAGGCCTGTTGCTTAGAAGTTGATTGCATAAAAAGAGCCAGTGGAAACGGCCGTGCCTTTCATGCGCGGGCCTGGAATGCCTTACCAGTGTATCTGCGCAAGGAAGAAAAACACCTGGTGTTCAGGAAATTGTGTAAGACCATCTTGTTTGAGTAATATTTGGAACCCATCAGCTTTCTTTTCCTAGATGCCTTTGGGCTTTGACGCAATACAAATCAGTTAACATAACATAAGCTGGCATTGTCACGTACTGTACTCTGTTATAGGTGCCACTCATTTGAAAGTTGGTGTTTTCTTTGTCTATCCTGTATTAGGGCATCATTTTGCAGCAGCATAGTGAGTGAGCAATGGCACATTACTGAGATGGTAGTAGAGCTAGTTACCGATTTAATGCTGTAACCTGTAGTAGCAGTTATGTTGCAGCAAAATGAGGCAACGGCTAAATGAGATGGCAGTAAGATGGGAAGAACTTACTGAAATGTAGAAGAAATAAAAGGGAAAGCATTTTAAAGAGAATGTGAAAAAGGAAGACCTAAAGCAACGTAACAAGAGGATTCAACAGAAACGGCAAGAGTGCAATCCATAACTCAATACGAGGGGTCCAAGGCACGTCTGCTTTTGGGAGCATGCAGCAGTTGGAATAAAAAGGCAAGATCTTCTATTTTCAGGCAGTCAATTCAAGAGATTTTACTTTAATTGCTCCTCGGTCACGAGAAACTTCTGATCAGAGGAAAATACTGACGCCCAGGTTCTTCAAACACCCCCCAGCCCCTTGCTCTATGAATTCCAATTTTGATCCTGGTGGACCAGTCCCGTTTCTGAACGGGATCACGCTTGGTGCTTGTAGCTTGACTTGGATACTTGTGAAAGAAGACTTCTTCAGGAGGAGATAAACAATGCAAATGTCAGTGAATCATTAGGAGACTGGCAACAAGGATGATATCAAGGACCTTCTCTTGTGGGTTAAGTCAGTCTCATGGCCAAGATCAGCAGCAGTCTCTCGAAGGTGTCGTCCCTCAGTGATGTCACACAGGTAGCACCAGGTGCAGCAGCAGCTTTGTGTCCAGATTCAACATGGGAGTATGTGCAGTGCCTACAAGAGAACAGAACGGGAGTTACCACACCCAGGTTGAAGAACCTGTTGTCCCCACTGGTTCAAGGGATAGAGATACCTATGGTAGGCTTCTCCAGGGTTGAAGTGGCAGGTTTTTGCTTTCTAGGATTTGGATATGCCAATGGTGGTTGGTCTCGGCATCAATCCCAACGTCCTTCAATGTCTTCTCAGTGCTTTGGATTATTGTTCTAGTGATTGAAGGACAACTTCAAAACTTGCCCAGATGAACAATGCTGGACTGGGAGTGACCGCAGCCCATTGATCAGGAAACCTCAACCATTCAAAGTTATCCAGGCCTGTGTAGCCATATCAGCAGCACTCCTGATATCGGCCAAGTTGAAGGAGTGTGTTATGTTGTCTAGACCCTAAACTAGTTCTCCCTAGTTCCACGCACAAACCTGCCCTTCTGTGCCTGGACAAGCACACGAGGAGGCATTGCCATGAATGTCCATTTCCTTCTCTTAAAAACACGAAGACGTGGTTTCAACAAGGGTAGACATTTTGGCCAATGTATTAGGCAATGGGCATTCTTTTATGTTTAAAAAAAAAAGGGGGGGGGGATTGGATTGCACAGAAGTGCACCAGTATGGTATATTTAATAAAAACTGCTACCAGCCTGTCTGGAACACACTGTCCAATAAAGACGACAGTGATTGGAGTGTGGGGAGCAGGGTCCCCGTGCACTAATGGTCATTTAGAGGTCCCAGTGCTAAGGTAGTAAATGGGGGAAGAGTCCTACTGTAATGATTGACTGGCACTTGCCTAAGTAAGGAGTGGGTTGTAGTGGCAAGCGGTGTGAGAGAAGTTCCTCACCAAAATAGGGTCAAGAAAAACTAAAGGGCAAGCAGTGTGTGTGTGTGTGTGTGTGTGTGTGTGTGTGTGTGTATACATATATATAATTTTCAATGAGAAAACTTTAAGAGGACGTTCTGGTTAACGTTTTTTTTCGCTGAATTTAATAGGTTTTTTTTCGTTACTTTGGGGATCTCTGAAATCAGGCTAACCATCAGCAAACAAGTAAATTATGAATGTGAATAAGCAAACCGCCATTATATTTTTTACACTTGCTGTGAAGGGGAACACCAGCCATAGAGGAACATATTTGCCTTATTATGACATTTTTCAGTTGTATTTAATTTAGCACAGGCCTGGCCACAAGTGCCGAGCCTTGCATAGTGGAAGTGGATTGCAATACAAAAGCTCCTATTATTATAAGAACAGTGCATGAAAAACAAGGACTGAGGAGGAAAATGGGCGATATGGCCACTTAGCTGGTGTTTCATGACCGCTGCATGCACGGTAGCTCTAGAAACCTACAGTATTGGAATATAACCAAGAATGACGTAGACCTTCTTTGCTCCTTTACAAACGCGAGCAATGAGGGGGTCCCGAGAGAGATCTTGACTAGAATTACATACCCTTTTTTAAATTAAGGGACTCTTGGGTTGGGCCAGGAAGCCTGACCAGTGTGGCTACGAAGTTAGTTTGTTGGACAAATGGGGTGCTTGCTGGTGGCAAACGGCCTTAAAAATGATGCATTCTAGCATGAACTGAACAGGCCAAGGTGCCTCTTACCAGGTAGGTTGTAGAAGGAAGCAGTGTTCTGTGGAATCCAGGTGGATTTTGGTAAACCTGTATAGGGCATCGCCTCAAAGCACGAGTAATTGACCAACTGGTACGTGGTAACTGGTAGAAAAAGGACGAGTACTGATGACCCAACGGGGTGGTTCCAGGAGTCTGAAATAAGTCTTATCAGTATCTACTTTTTGTCGATTAGTCCCAAAACTTAGCACTAGTAGGTTTTGTACCAGGAGAAGTTAGTAAAATACGGTCTAGTTGGGGTTCCTTTTGGGACTGGGTGTATAACTTTTCAGGGGGTGAGAAACTACCTGAGAACACACTAAGATTGTTGTTACCGATCCCACAGCTGCCCCCCAGCATCTCCATGTAATCACTGGGCACCCCACATTTGAGGTTTGCTGTTAACAGTAAAAACGGAAATTTCACACTTATCATAACCGCATGGCATATATGGTATCTTAACAAGGTGATATCCTACATAAACATTTTGTTTAAAAAAAAAATCAATTTCTCTATTAGGGAGGGTATGGGTTTGTGCATGCCTCCACTCCAGGAGTAGTATATCTGCAGGCATTGCCCAAAAAATGAAAAGGCTTGCATCTCTCCCCCTTTCAAATGTACTGCACTAACCCATCTGTACATAATTGAAAAATGGGACATTTTGTAATGCTCAGCCACTATTCCCAAAAACGTGGGTGGGAAAACCTTGGAATAATGTGTATTTGGGTAATATTGCATGCCTTATTTTCATATCGGATTATATTCAAACTTAAAATTTGCGCTCGCCATTAGCCATCGATTGGTTAGTGATAATTGAGACTTTGTATGTATTGAATGGGGTACTATGTGCCTGCATATAAATGATTGGGCAAGTCCATTTTTTTATGCCTGGCTAGTGGCCTTCGACTAGAATTTGTGCACCCTGTATTACGTTACTGCTCTACTGGTAGTAACCATAAAAACGTGGATAACGTAAGCACTGCAGCTTGTGTTTAGAGTGGGCGAAATCGCAGCAAACTTAAATTAATGAAATTCGCCTCCAATCATTTTTTTTCCTTTGTTTTTGTGCTGTTTTTAATTTTCCCAATTTCTCTCCACACTCCCATCCACAAATTGTGCCTTTTTGACAGCCTACAAGTTTTGCTGCAACTGAAGTTGTTGGTTAAAAAGTACAAATTTCAGACTGTTTCCTGAAGGTGACCCTTGAAATGCGAGGTGAGAAAATAACTAAAAGAGTAACTTTCCTCCACAGGCAAAATTGGTGGAGCAGGCCAATTCGGTTGGAGTTCAACCCACCCAAAATCCACTAATGATTCCACGCTGTTTTACCCACCCGTACTTGTGACGCCTGTAATTACAGCATGCACTAAAGGTGGTTCAAAATCTGCCAAATTCATAACGAGCCCCTTGGTTGTTAGCATTGGCTATTTTGGGCATGCTTCTTGAAGCAGCAAAATTCACTGCCAACTAAAGATTCACGTTTATGAAATTAGTTTCATTCGATGGCAGAACTGGAGAAACACATGGCATGATCCTTTAGTTTGGGTGTGTATTGCTAAATGAAGATAACGTTCTCTGTGGTTGGGGGGGGGGTGGGGGGGGTTATTCTGCTTTCTCTACTTGATGCAGTATCTGAGTTGGCGAACATTGGAGCTCCTGATTTTGCATCTTTATGTGCTAGGTACCTGTGAGGTCTTCCACCATGCTGGGAAATCGAGCTGTTTTTTCTTCTTGAATTTTTAATTCCCTGTCTGTCCTCCTAGTTCAAAAGCTTTCTGCTTTCTATGCACTGGCCAATACTCTACATTCCTTCGATTTTCCAAGTCCCAGGAGTAATGTGTTGCTGAATTTGGCACATGGTCTGAGCACTGTCTCAGAGTTGTCCTGCTCTATTGGGTGCTTCGATGCAGGGATGTATACAGCTCTGTATTAAAGTACAAAAGGCAGGTCGTATTGTTTTTGTTTTTTTTTTCCTGTTTGAAGGGCAAAAGCCAGTGTGAAGTGTTACTGGTTGCTTTGCAGAAAGTTGTAACGAGAAATATATGAATACGGCTGAAATATGGGCAGCAGAAAAGCCAAGAAAGTTGGCTTTGCCAATGCCAGTTTTTGAGCCTGCTGGTTTTTTAAAATTTTTTTTATTTTTTTAATTCCTGACCGCTATAATTCAGAAAAGAGACTGCTTTGGTCCCACCGCAATCATCTGCACCTATTGGATGAGCCTCCACTCTGTTGGGGACTGAAGACTAGGCTTGGTTGTAATGGATCATTTCGGACTTGCGGAAAGGAGCAGCATTCTTGGAAGCAGCGTTTCAAGAAAATTGACCAAACTAAAAATAGTTGCTTGTGTTTTAGCAGAATGTTCACATGCTGTCTAGCCATTTGGATCCCATTTCTGCCTGAAATGTAAAATGAGCATTGGCAATGCCAACAGTCTCCTTTTTTAGCATGTGTAGATGAGTGCATTCAGCCGGTTGAAGCCCCACATTTGAGTAGCGGGACCTAAAGCTTTTGATTTAGATAACACACAGAGCTGCTCTCCAGGCAGTCGCCGCAGTCTGGATAATTCATGTGGGAATGCAAGACCCTCATCCTAATTCAGACACCGCCACCTCTACTGTAGTCCCAACAGTGCTTATGAGCCACTGAAGCATGTTCTTGTCCTCCAACTTAACTCCCCCAACCAAGCTACGGAAGATGGTCTGTTTAAATGGCACGCAAAATTGCGTTTTAAGCAGGTTAAAAGGAATTGTCCATTAATCCCCCAAATACCTTTTTCTTGTATATGAATGGCCATACAGTGGGGTTGGGGCGTATTGACCGCAGATGGGAGATTTGCAGTATTGACCATGCATAAGCAGTATGATGAAACTGACCCTTCGCAATATCCGTACTAATAGCCAGCCTGAACTATAATCTCACGTGGGATTGGCATTAGTGGTTTCCGGCAGGGCCTGCAATATTGCTTCTCTACATGAAATGTGTAACCTGCAAAACCTGTTGGCACTCTAGGGCTACAAAATGGGGTTTTGGACAGAAAGGGAGCTGTTCGGTCTTCAGACCCTTCCTGAAGTGCAGGATGGGGACAGTAATCCTGCTCGGATCTCTTTCCAGCTGTGCCCTTTTTTTTACAAGCAAACCCTATCCTGGTTTTTCGCACCCACTCCTTTTCAGATCCATTGTGCTCAGTCCACAGTAAGGGCAACTATAATGTTTGGTTATTGGGTGCAAGGAGTCCACGTTTTTCCTACATTAGTCTTGAGGTGTGGTGGGTTAGAGATGAGTTGGGAGAGCCCACATTGGCAGACACTGGGCGACGGCAGACTGTGCTGATCTTGGCAGCAGAAGAAAGGGAAGACGAGAGCTTAACACTTAAATCTTGACAAACAAGACCAGGGTGGCTAATTGTCTTATTGCAGAAGGCTAAAAACATGGAGTCAACAGGGAGGCTGCTGACAGGAATGGCAGTGGCAACCACCATCACCCCAGTTGTGTTGCCATTCAGCTTGATCCGGTTATCACTCATCTGGCATCCCACTGCCTCTAAGCGACTCCTATGCTGAGATGCTGTGTCCGGTTGCAACAGATTGAGCTGTATGATGATCTGTAGCAGCATAGGCGTAGCACCAGGGGCTGAATGTACATTCATGAGGCGGGGGATGGGGCAGAACCGTGTGGAACTCCACATGGGGCCAAATCAAATGGAGGCAAAGAAAGAGACCGAGTATGTTCTGTGAAAAAAGTTTGGGACCAGGAAAGAACTGAGCCTGAAGGCCAGCCCCTGCCAACGATTGAGCAGGAATGTGTGGTTGAAGATATTAAATGCAGCTGATGGATCGAGTGGAATTGGTGCACCTACACCACCATGATCATAAAGGTTGGACAAATCCTCCACCACCGAAAGAATGCCCGGTCCTTGTGCCAGTTCGAAGCTCTGACTGGAATGAGTGGGGGGGGGGAGCAGTTTGGTCCAAAACATGCTGGTCAAAGGGGATATTGAGGACGCGGGGAGTTTAATTAAGAATGTTAGATGTAGGATGGGCATTTGCTGGTGTTAGGGTCCAGGTTAAAAATAAATAAATAACCAAAGCACGTTTCAGTGCAGGAGGGATGGTACCAATGAGGCAGGAGAGATTAACAGGATGTGCAACTGTAAGGGCAATGACGTAGAGGATTCAGGGGGGGTGTTTGCATCAGTAGGCGTGGCCGATTTCATCTTGGTAGTAGCAGTAATGACAACGCTGATGAAAAAGAACAAGACCAAAGGTGTTCTATCTACTTGTGGTATCCAAGATAGATTTACCAGACTTGAATTAATAAAGTGAGATTTTCTGACTGGCGCATTATTTTATCCCGAAATAATTATTAAAGAGTCGCAGAGAATCTTGTGAAGGGGAAACTGCTTCGTGAGAGGGTGAGTCAGAGGACAGTGGGCCTACAAGATTGAAGAGTTCCTTGGGTTGGTTAATAGTTGTCAACAGAATTGGAGTAATCGACACATTTAGCTTCGTGAATGGCTGTGATTAAAAAAAGCTGTGGCCTGACATAATATAGTTATGTTAGCCGGGCAGTAAGAAGACCATGCTTACTTGTAAACTAGCAATTGGATCAAGAAGAGTCTCCAGAAGGACTAAATCTGGTCGGGAGGACGGTAAATAATGAGCATGTGGAAAGTAACCGACGCAGAAATTTATATATGAAGTGTACTTTGATTCTAGCATTAAAACAAAGGGGCAGGATGGTAGCAATAAAAGGGAATTTGTAAATTGAGCATGCTGCCCCCTCCAGGATGGGCCGATATCTGGTATGGACAGAGAATGTTGTAGCCAATGGGAAGGGCTTGTATGAAGGACAAGATGATTGATGGCCAGGTTTCAGTATTACATACGAATTAAGGCGAAAGTCCTGAAGGAGATCGAAGCAAGATGCTGCTTGATCCACTAGCGAGAGCGCATTTACCAGTTAACAATTCAGAGTATCATGCAGACAAGTATGCCTTCCCAGTGAAGGGAATATAAGGCCAACAGGAAGCAGAACAATTGCTGGGGCCAGTAGAGGGATATCCTATTGAGATAAATGGGCTGTTGACCATGGTGGTAGTACAGGAGTCTGGGCCCGTCCAAGACACGGATAGACACAGATGGGCTAGACTTCGGTGCGACTTTGGCACACAAGGTGCAATCCTACTGCACTTGCTAGTGTGCAAGTAACTAGGCACATGGTATCGCCGGAAACCAATCCATGGTCTACTGCCTAGTAGACATGACTTCACGCAATGCAAGGAAAAAAGAAAGCCTGCGTCAGCCGGGCATGAGACCCCAAACACCATTGCAGGCCAGGCACCCCCCGGCTGCACTAGGCAGGTTACAGTGCAGGGAGGTGGGGAGAGAGGAAATCGATATAACAAACTAACATTAGGTGCACTAGAAATGGCGTCCAGTCCCCCTCTAAGGCCCAGGGCTTGAAGGGAAATAAAAACAAGGGGAGAGCCCAAACTAAATGTGCCACGAGGGCAAACCATCAAGCCTGTTGTACTTGCTTCCTGGTATAAAGCTTGAGCATCTCAAACATTGAATTACTTATTTTTTTTTTTTTAAAGCAGTTCAGTGTGGCACAACCATTACAAAAAGTGTCCCATCCTCTGCTTCCAGGACACGTTTAATGATGCACCCATTCTGCCCCATACATCCTTTGATTACACCCAATTTTCCTTGTTATGAAGTGCCCTCCCAATCCAGTTCTCCTACGTAGGCCTCGTTCCATTACTCCTGCATGTTGTCCCATAAGACATAAATGGTTGAGCAGGGTTCGAAATTGCTGGGAGCTACTTGGCTCCTGCTTCTTGCTTTCGAGATCCCCGTTACCTTGACAGCAACAGTTTCCATGAGCTACTTTTAGCTCCACAGGCCAACTGGTATCCTTTAAGCATAGCTATATCAATTTAGCGTATTTCGGGATGTTTATAAAGGATTGGGGTAGCACGATGGATCACACAAGGGCAAAACGTACATTTGCATCTCATGGACCACTTAGATTTGAGGTGCTACTTACTAGCTCCTGGTACCCCAGTGACTGCTCTGTCCTACTGGAGGGTGGTCCGTACCCAGGAGCTGGTTTTAGCTCTTGCTCATCAAATCTCCATGTCGAACCCTGGCTGAGTGAAACCCTTTTTAACCTGACTGCTGGCAGTAATTTGCCAATTGTAGTTCTATGCTCAAATCCTGATTCTGTCTCAGTTTCTTGTAGCTGTACTGCTGATGTGCGGTCACGTCATTATTTGCTGTACTCTGTGACAGTCCCCTGACTTACCCGGAGGTGGGGATCGAAATTTTGAGATTCAATGAGCAGGGGCTAAATTCGGCTCTTGGGTGTCGGACATCTCCGAGTAGGCAGGAGCTACCGCTGGGGAACCAGGAGCTACCCAGCACACAGCGAATCAAACTTCACATGAGATGCAACTTTTTTCTATTATGTATGATCCATTAAGTGGAAATGTGTTCGAAGTTTTCTTTAACATTCTCATGCTCAATGTTATATTATTGTTTGTAATTTAACCAGTTGGCCTTGGGGGTGAACGGTAGCTCCTGGTAGCTGTTAGTTTCAAGCTAACCAGGCTCTCCTACGCTAGAAGCAGGAGTGAAATAGCTCTTGGCAATTTCATACCCTGCATGGTGTGGGTGATTTGGGAGGGGGGGTGGAGTGGATGGGACGGCCGATTGCCACCATCAAGTATGTGGTGGTGGTCATAGAGGAAGGGGTGCAGAGGGATACATGGGCCTACTTCCACCATGCCCTGGTCTTGTGGCAGGGGCATGTTGTGTGGGGAAAGAAAATGTCCCTGCCTTTTTAAAGAGGCTACCAGCATGTATAGTACATCTTGAATCCGGGCTCAAAATTGCTGGGCACCATTTAGTTCCTGCTTCTGCCCGAGGAGAACCTCCTAGGCTTAAAACCAACAGTTGCCAGGAACTACCTTTGGCTCCCCAGGCCAACTGGTGCCTTACAAGCATGTACATGTGCCATTAATGCTTCAGAATGTGAATAAAGAATTGGAACACATTTAAATGTAATGGATCATAAATAATGGGAAGAAAGTTAAAATGTGCATCTCATGTGGAAGTTTGATTCACAGTGCTCTTGGTACTTGCTACAGGTTCCCCATCGGTAGCTCCTGCATACTGTGTGGTGCCTGACACCCATGAGCTGGTTTTAGCTCCTGCTCAAGTCTTAATTCGAAGGCTAGCACCCTTGTTGCGCAACCATTCCCATTTGTCACCTGAATGTGTGTGAACCCCATATCATGTGAAGTGCATTCACAAGCCCTGGCTCCGTAGCACTGCTGCCTTTGGGGACAGTCTTGATCAAAATCTGTAGACTTAAAACTGAACATCAGAAATCTGTTGCCCATTTTGCTCCACTTGTTGCATGCGGCTGAGCAGAGATCAGATGTGGAGCACTGTGGCAGTAGACTAGTCTGATGTTGATGGAATGGGGTTCCCTATTCTGCTCCATATGGGGGGACTGGTGAAACCACTGAGGCTGGCAGGGATGATGCTGTTACCCAGGGGGCAAAGTCAACCTGCTATATGAACTCTGGCAATGTTGACAGAAATGGGAGACTGGAGGCAGAGTAGGAGAGGAAGCTAAAGCATAAGGGTAGGAGAAAGGAGGTGAGCAGAAATAGGAGTGAGGTGGCTGGAGGGAGACCTAGAAAAGTCTCTCCATATGCACTAAGCACACCATTTCTTATGGGAAAGACCTTTAGCCTTCAACATGGTAGACTTTATTATTTAAAATATTTAATATGGTCAAAAAAGAACCTTTAACAATCCTTGTTCAGAATAGATCCAAAACAAAAACAAATTGATCACAATTCAGTACAATGATGTTCTCAAAGTAATAAACCTTCTCTATTCAAACAATATGGAGGAGTTTCACCACATGATTAAACCTAGTACCTAACATGTTTTCACAAATCTAAAATAAATGACTTTTGCACTAGGAGTCCATAAATAAAATGTCGACAACAAAATTCCATTAAATCGATCTTTTTTCCAACTGTAAAAACTAGAAAATTCAAAAAACCAACCACAGAAAACACAATAGTTCGTCCTGTCCAATAAACCTCTGTCACAAGAATTATAATGTGCAAACTTCTTAAAGGCTGAATGTGTACCTTGCAAAGCAGAACAATGGCAATACATGTTTCAGTCTTTTAAGATTGCCTGATCTACAGTTGGCCAACTCTGAGACGATACCATGTCTAGCCAGGATTTGTTTTGTGTGGAACAGTTCTAAATCTCAAACTTTACTTTTTTAATGGCCCGGAGGTGTACGGGTTGCAGGATCAAGGTCCCAATGGAGATGTTAAATAGTCAACAACCGACACAGACCCTAAAGTACCCTATGGCATTAATGAGGCTTGTTGTATTGTGCCTGTCTCTGGTGATGTAGCTGGTGATGTCGTGTGGAATGTTTGTGTGTGGATGATAGAATCTTCTTAGTGAGTGTTCTATTCAGTGACGGTTACAGCTGGCTGGCCCTGGGTGATGGGAGCCGGTGTCTGTCCACTAGCTATGTGCTTTATGTCCTCGATGTGGATTGTAACTAACAAGCTGGAATAAACTTACATGAAGTTAATCCTAAAAAGCCTGGAACCTGCTTTTTAACAATGGCGACGAGTCGGTCTTTGGCAACCTATGTGCCTCAACTGAAGGACAGAAGACCCTGCTGTGGGGGGTGCAGGAAGGACAAGCTTTTGGAGAAGGACAACACCGCCCCCAAGAACTGTAAGTCCCATCACCCAGGGCGCGAGGGGATATGGAGGAAGACGGGCCCATCACTGGTAGTACCTGCTTTCATAAGCTGTACCAGGGCGCAGGGAAAGGCACAGGAGCAAGGCCCCATAGCACTTTGTATAAGCTAGTATTTGGTTCTGCTTCGAATTGGGGTCAGAAGAAACAAGGGTCTTTGGCATAAGGACCAGCTAGCCCCATTAGCTGGGAAATCCCCTGTGCAGTTGGAAGGGTGCCCCCCTGCGAGGGTATAAAGTGCTATTTGTCCACAGGGCAACAGGTGTTACTCTTTAAGTCAGAAACGTGTCTCTCATGTCATGCAGTGACTGTTAGTCTTGTGAAATTTTGGAAATGAGTAGCTAAGAACTTAGCTAATGGGATCTCCGTTAAGAAGAAGTTCCTTTTCTCCTGTGTTTGACTGTTCGTCAGTCTGAGATCCTCACTTCTTGCTGAGCTTTTGCTACTGGTGACGTCATACAAGCTTATGGGGGAGTCGAATGTGGCCTGAGCTGTGCGGAATGGTTCGGTTCTCCGCGGACACGTATTGTGAAAATGCCTAGCTTCCTGAGGCTTAAGTAAAGGACCATGTGAAAGGGACGTAATCCCCATGTGATCACGTGCCAGTATCCGGAAGCCGACACGGCTGTGTGCGGTGCTCTTTCTGTGCTGTTTTCTGGGACAGTAGCGGCTGCATGAGAGAATGCAGGGGTCCTCTTATCTTACATGAAGTGCCGTGGATGCTGCATGGGTGACATTTGGAATGTTGCATGCAACAATGCCGTTCTGTTTTAAATTCTGAGGTGTTCTGTAAGTGGTGTGGTGATTTTTTTTTTTTCTTACAGTACGTTACGCGTAGGATCTTTGCAAGACTGAGTGTCTGACCTACAATGGTCTAAGTGAAGTTATTTGTTTAGTAGTAGTGCTATTTGAGGACCTAGGTTAATGGTATAGGTATGGGTGTACTACGTTTTACGTGGTTTGTTCATTGCATAATGTGTTATTTAGTATAACCTCTTGAGGAATTGCAGCAACAACAACCGACACAGACCCTAAAGTACCCTATGGCATTAATGAGGCTTATCTAAATAGGCCGTTTTGTTTTTTTGAAGCACTCCAGTGATTCACAACTTTAAAGTCAGTAGGCATTGCATTCCAGGTCATGGGTGCTACCACCAAAATCACTTCTTTTGACCATGGCCAGTTTGAATCTTGGCACTTCTAGGGGTTTAAGCTAATTATTTTTTCTTTTCAGTCTATACGCCACATAGGCTGGATATTGTCCTGAAAGACATTCCTGCATGATGGCGAAACTCGATCCTAGCCTCTGAGTAGCCAGTGGAGTCCTCTCCTGGCAACCAAGACATGTTCGAATTTGTTTAGGCCCATTATTGCTGAGACTGTACTATTTTTGTACAACCTGCAGTCTGGCCATTTCTCCTTTTCCAAGTCCTACCAATAGCCGCTACAGTAGTCTATCTTGGAACCAATAATCGCTCTGGCCACTGTCAACGTTTTTGGGACAGTGAAGGTTGTATATGACAAAAGTCTAATGTATTATGCAGCGGACGAAACCAGACTACTCACCTGTGCCTTCATGACAAGGGGTTGAAAATAACCCCAAGGGTCTTCCATCTTGTCCTTAGTTATTATTTCCCAGTCTGCAATACGGAAGCTTTTATAATCGGCACACAGATTTCTCAATCTAGGGCTAGAGCTTACAACCACAAGTTCTGTTTTATCGTTGTTGAGCGCAAGACCACTCGTGCGCATCCAATCCTGGATGAGGTTGTAGGTCTTGTTCACCACTCTTGTAACTTCCTTATAATCCCCGGTCATTGGAATGAGGCATTGAAAATCATCTGCATAACAGATCCTTTTTTCCTCCAGCATCTGGAATAATGGCATTGTAAAAATGTTACACACAACTGGGAATGAGCATGCACCCTGAGGCATTCTGCAGCTCAGCGGAGCCGGCTGAGCTTCTACAATATTGCTCCAACCCCTCAGTTTTATTTCCCCAAGTAGGACTCCATCCAAGGTACTTCATGATTACTAAAGTTAGCTGCTACTTGGAATCTTTTTAGAAGTGGGTGATCAACTAAGTCAAACGTGGCAGACCAATCTAACGCCTGTGTCTTTAGTTTATCTTTTCCATCATGTTGGACTTTTAGATGGGCTGGTTCTGTACTATTCAGAATGGTGTGGTGTTCAAACACTTGCTCATAAATTACCCTATCCAATATCTTGAGCAGGAGAGGGGAGTTAGTTATTAGTCGATAGTTAGTTGAAATTGTGTCATCAAGCCCCTGCTTTTTTAACAGGGGCATAATCCAGGCACTCTTCAGTCGTGTGGTAACATGACCTCTCGTCAACGATGCATTAACAATTTTGGTAATCGTACAGATCAATATTTCAGAGCATGCCTTGATGGCTGTAGCTGAAAAAATATCTCCTTTACACAGTGAAGGTTTAAGTTTGTTCAAAATAATTATCAGCTCCTCTTCAGAGATACTCCTACCCTCGGGTGGTTCCTCTCTAGTTGCTCCAACCTCGGTTGCAGTGGCCAGCTTTTTTTTTAATTTATAGTTTTAGCTTTATGGCTGGGGGTTTTAATTTGAGCTACTTTGTCCATCCGAGCATCTTTAATATCTGAACACCATGCACTATCTTTAATAATGCTTTCCTGTTGTATAGTCAGCGGTTTCTCCAGTTCTTTAAAGATTTAAAAAATGTCTTTTGACTTATATTTGTGAGCCTCCCCAATCCGTGACTCGTAAGTGTTTTTTTTTTGTTGCCTTAATTGCAGCTTCTACATATTTCTTTGCAGATGCTAAGTAAGTAGTTTATCCTGCTCGGTCTGGGAAGGCAGAGATCAACAGATGTCTCTGTTCGTATAAATAGATGGGTATGGAGCCAAAACACCAGCCTTCATATGCACCTTAATGAGGTGGCTTAAACATGGGTGCCATTAGCAGTGCTAATTCTTGAAATCTCACCTGCTGGCAGTTTTCAAATTTGAAAACTAGATTATTCAGAATGCCCACAAGACAGAATTTCCTGGCAAGGAAATGGGTGGGATTCTGATAAGCTTGCTTTCAGGCTAAATAAAGCAAGCCCCCGATCAGAGCGAATAGACTTCCTGAGGTATCCTGGTGAGCCGATTCCAAACTGGCCACAGCTGAATGCTGCAACTGAACTGCCGGGCTGGACTGATTGGGTAAGAAGCAATCACTTATTTGAAAGAATTTACCATAGCAGAGTAACATCTTATGGACCTAAAACTTTCCAGTTTTAAATTCAAATTTTTGCCTGCTACTATATTTTAGGGCTTCTTTTCCCATTTTCTTCCACAAATTTCTCAGAAGATGAGTTTAACCTGTATAGACTCTTTACATAAATGCCCTTCAAAGCCATGTTTTTGGCACTTTCCATTTAATGGGTTTTCAGTGATTGATAATAATTTCACCAGTTTACTAACTCGCCAATCCTAACAAGATAACTGTATGATTAACTGTGCCATATTGTAGATTCTTGCTAATTGATTTGTTATAGGTTGCTTTATATTTGTAGAAGTGGTGGAAGAGTAGGATGCTAGGACTATGTTCATCTACATTGTTGCTGCTACTGGGTACTGCCTACTGTTTAAATATACCATTTTAGAATGCTCAGATCCCTACAAGAATATAAATGCTGAACTAGAGAACAGTCATTTGGGTGTTTCTATTTGAGTATGAAAGGCACCATAGTGCATATGTAAATTATTCTTTTAGTGATCACATGTAGGAACGTTATGAATGACACTTGATCACTATTTACACAAGGGTAATAATTCTGTACAAGAATGCTCTAGGTGTAGCCACGAAATGCTGTGTAATAGTAAACTGTCCAGCTGCTCAAGGGTAGTAGGTTATCAAGCACGAAGCACAGAGATCCAACTCATTCCAAGACTTGGTTTGGGTAAATCTCTATTTTCTGCACAGAATGGCAGATTCAGTTGTGCATTTTGACCACCTTTTAGGGGTCGAGGTTAGCAGGGTTATGATCACAACAATCCTGTGAGCACATGAATAAAATAATCCCAATAATGTATGTATTTCTCAATATATTTTCTTATACTCCCTACTGTGGTGATAAAGGTGGTAGAATAGTTTCACTCTTCATGGACTTTCTCGCCTTCTGCTAATCTTCCCCTTTGTTCTTCCTTTCAAGTTTCTGTAACTATTGTCTTCTATTTCAATTTCTACCGGCTTTAATCTTCTCACTACTACAGGTCGCTGCCCCCCCCCCGCCTCAACTCCTTTCACCTTAACCAAATCCCCCTCCTCCCTTTCCATATCTCGGGTTCACCGCTTCTCACCGAATACCCCACTATGCACACATCTGTGTATTCCACTGATCACTTCGCCTCCTTTGGGTTATCATATTTTCCAATGTTTACGGTAATTCGAACCTTTTCTCTGCTCTTCTTAACTACCTTTTAAATGTTTTACTTTTAAATCATGTGAGTATGTTAGCTGGTCTCACACATTTGCTCCACAATTCTGGGCAATAAACGGGTATTTGTATGAAAACCCACATAATATGTAAACCGAATTGGTCAAATCCAAACAAGGTAGTCTCTAGCATTATGCCATGGAAGTCCATAACCAATTCTATGTGTATATACTAAGCTTTAAAGAACATTCTAAATGCACTTCTATTGCTTATCAATTAATGTCTCTCAATGCTTGACTGCGCAAACATTTAATATGAAATGGATCACATTTTCAAGCTCATCAAAACCTTCCTCGCTGACCGCCATTTACAGAATAAGGATTGTTATTAGATTTACAGCGTCGAAACTGAATGTGGAGCAGGGACTTCTTGATCATGTTTGCATCTTTCAATCTACATGTGTATGCAACTTTCCAGTCTATACGGGTTTTGGGCTGGCAATGTAAAAGGTACAATGTTAATGCCCTCTTGTCTTTTCACACAACACATGGGTTTGTGCATTTTAGTATCTGGTATTAAATGGGTTTTAAACTTTGCGTGATTTTCTGATACTAGAATGAGTCTGCTAAGCTACCTTCTGTTGCGTATGTATCGAATGACTAGGCTCCCATTGGTGTTAATAAATCTGTCTGGCTTTGGGGCTTCATGGCTGTGGAACACGTGGATTCGATTTTAAATGGCTCCTGCAATCTAAACTGCATATATTTTTTTAAATTGTCCGTTTTGTACCAACATACATTACAAAATGCCACTGGTATTGTGTATTAAATCTCAGTTGTCCTTTCAAATAACAAACCTTGACATCCTTGCACTCCTATGTTTCTTTAAGAATAGTATTCCCTTGTTCCCAGACTACTCTTATTCCCAGTTACCACACAGTTCTATAGGGCATTTTAGTGTTACATCGGGGCTAGTTGCATTTTAAATGTAGCTTCTTATTTTTGGAATCAGTCTGGACATTGAGTTATTCCAAAAGCAAGGCCCTGATTGCTGTGAGGCAGATTTGGACTGTATCTCACGAGCAGGGATCTCCTTCTGCGGTGTCAATGGGGAAAACCAGCACTGCCTGTTAGTGATGTCACAGTATGTTTTTTTAAAACATTTTTTTTTTTTTTAAATGGTATGATTAACTTATTGACGGTGTACCATGGTTATCGCGGTATAGAACTCATATTCCACTGCCAGTTAAATACTTTGTTTTGAAAAGTGAGACATTTACACAAAAAACACACTACAAACCTAAACAAGAAGTTATATCTCATTTATTTTAGTTCGATTTTGCCAAATCTGAATCTTGGCGGAGTCTGGTACTGGTCTGGTGGTCCAACAGTTTTGACTGTATTCTGGGGAAAAAAATGAAATTGGCAAACTAGCCAGGCATAAAGTCATTCACCCCCCCTTAGTTCTACTTATGCAGCACACATTTTCTTACTCGCCAAGAGTTAATTGTCACTAGCTAATTGCTAGTGCGATTTGTAGGCCTGCTTTTCTGTTACAAAAAGAAACCTTTGCATAACATTTGATAACGGTTAGACCGGAAAGAACAGGACATGCCGACATCTTTCGCATTTGAGAAAATCTAACTCCCTTCTTCCTCTCCCGAGTGCACTGTGGTGCACTATTTTGGGTTACTTACTACTGGAACCCTTTCCTTTTGTGTTTTATTTAATGCCAGTTCCTTGTGCAGTTTTGCTGGAATTTTCATTTTTTGTTAACGCAACGTTTGTAAATGTAAGGATATTCTGAATTTACAATACTGGGTTTCATTGTGTGCACTATAGGGCTACAAGACCCCCTGTTCTTCGGGTGTTGATGTATTAACCGTGTCTCTCGTTCTTTGAATGTTCTTAAGTAGCCCTCTTTTAAATACCCTACCCACACAGGGCTCTGACACCCTATTGGTCCTAGTCCATGGATCCACAAAGCTACTACAAAAAAATCCAAGATGAATCCTTTGGGCGCAGCACACTCTTGCTGCATTAACCAATGGGTGGGATTTATTCTCTGTGCCTTAAGTGTGTTGCAGAGGCTTCCGGAGCTGTTGGGGCACAGACCATGCCTCCTTCCTTTCCCCTATAATCGACATTAAAATTGTAAATTAAAAAGGCAAATCTTGGAGAGGTGCACTGTGTAATTTATGGGGGTAAAAGTGCAGCTAGCAATTCACTCACTTTGTCATGATTTAGAATAATTAACTTGAGTTGTTGCATTATTAGAAAGCTTATATTTTATTTTTTAGGATAGGCATGGTATAGGGGCATCTGCATGGTTGATTGCTAATGTCGGAGATGCACAAAACCCACTCGCATGTGATCTGCAATAATGCTGATCTGTAATGCAGAGCACATTCTGATCTCGAACCTTGCATGAAATCACAGCCTTCACTTGCAAATGGAAGGCCAAGCTGAAGGTGTGCCGTGGCTCGTGGAGGCCCATTTCCACAGGATGTTTGGTGGGGGCGTTCCATACAGTGGAAACCAGTAGACTGAGGCACCCATGGGGTGTGTAATTTATAATGGAGGCAAAGAAATACAACTGGGCATTTATAGCCACAGATTATGAGCGGCCCAGCCATCAGATAGCTGAAACACTAAATTCCGAATGAAAAGCTATATATCCTTCTAAGTCAAATGGGTTTATGTGAAGAAACCTGTGTAGACCAAAAGGTGATCATTTCTGTGTACCCCGAGGAAAGTGAGAGCCAGCGGCATAAGACTGCTGACCCCTCCCACCCCCTCATGGTCCATGGCCAATTTCAACTGTAAAGTTTGAAAGGCCCAGACGCCATCCGTGATGCACGTACATGATCGTTTGCAAATGACATCTTTGCCACCATTGTCTGCATTTAACATTTTCAGGCCAGGCAGCGCCTTCTCCGGCAATGGCGGCGAGAGTTTAGTATTACCCAGCAAGCTCAGACCAAGCAAAGTAGCTCAGGCTTTTCAGCGGGAATAGGTACAATTCGAGCCCTGCTGGGAAGGGGACGATTGTTAAGCAACTGCCCCACTGGCTGCTCACTCACGTTATTATAAATGACTATTTACTGACTACGAAAACAAAATGAGAGAAAGAAATAAAAGCGAAATAAGAAAAAGAAATGCTCAAGTTTACAGTGCCTAACCTAACAATCGCACTGACCTTGAGCACCCCTTCCCAACCACCCCTCTCTCTTCCTGCCCTTACAGACAGTTGCAAAACTCCCATCTATATAGGCGAAGTGAAGTCCCGGGATGTTTTGGTACTGCCCTTGGGAGTCTTTGTATAAATAAAATGGGTTGTTCAGTCTTTGTGAGGCAAAATAGTTTTTTTCAGGCTAGTGAGTAGGAGGAAGATGCATCAAACCAACACTTTTGAGCAATGCCTCTTTCGCTCTACACTGAGACAGTCTCCATGTTTTCAAGGTAATAGCAATGTGCTCACCCTACTGCTTCTCCTCTTGTAATTCAATATCACTTAACCCCATCTCATCCCTATCTCACCTGCCTTCTCAATCTTTCTACCTCCCACTTTCCCTCCTCTCAAGCATGCAGTTAGCCGGGGTCAGACATTCAAGTTACACGCCAGCACGTGCCTCCTCAATGCTATAGGTGCACTCAGCACACCATTGCTCAATCGCCAAGAGTCAAATATCATTAGTCAATGGCTAGTGGCCAATGCAGATTTATGCCCCATTATTTGTTATTCCCATACTGAAAAACGTTCCGTTGATCTTAACTCCAGTCAACGTTTTGCCCATCAGCATTGCAGACATTGGGGGTCCTTGATTGCTGTTGTGCCCCAACGTAATGGTGCCCCACCCAGACCACATACAATGCACAGCAGACCTCTGTGATTGTGGCCGATTTATTTTAAAACACGGATACAATTGAACAGGTCAAAAGAAGGAACACCTTCACACACTCCTGTGTACCCTCTGGTCTAAAATAAATAAACACAGACACTCAAGTAATGGTATTTTACTCAAGATTGTTTGGACTGTATTATACATCATGAATGGGATTGATTGATGCGTCAACATTTCTTTTCACCAAACATTGCTTTCTATACCACACATATAGACCATGGAAGCAGACACCAGTGATGCCGGTGAATGCTTGTGTAGCAGAACCGAGGACAATTCAGTAATCGTCACAACATAGTGAATAGCATAATAAGTACAAAACAAAACGAAAAAAAGTGTTCTTGATACAAACAGTGATGTTACACTGTAGGTAAGCGGTGCGTCTACACCAAGGTGTTTCTGCCGTCTCAGGGGGCTAGATAGGCCTCGTGTCTACTACGGCATTCATCAGGACGTGGTCTGTGTGGGGTTGCTGGGTGGAAGAAATTCCACCAGGTATTCGTGTGTGAGGCCGTCAGTCGGGGCTCCTCGCATGCAGGACTGGGATCCGCGAGGATTCCGTGCGATGCAGTCCAGCAAAGAAGACGCACAAAGACCCGCTGTTGCTGCAACCAAAATCAAAGTAGGAAAAACAAACCTACTAGCACCTAAATACACCTGCCCTTGTTTGTATCAAGAACACTGTTTTTTTTCGTTTTGTTTTGTACTTGTTATTATGCTGTTCACTATGTTGTGACGATTACTGAATTGTCCCCAGTTCTGTTACAGAAGCATTCACCGGCATCACTGGTGCCTGCTTCCATGGTCTATATGTGTGGTATAGAAAGCAATGTTTGGTGAAAAGAAATGTTGACACATCAATCAATCCCTGTAACGCTCACCTGATTCCCGTAGAGGCGCCGGTCTTGACTGGGCGTATACCGTATCTTCAAAGGTGATGTGTAACACACGGCTGGCTCTTTGGGCTGGACCTCTGTGCACTGTATGTCTGACTCGAAGGGTAAGATGTCTGCAGATAGAAAATATGGGATTAATGAACTGGGTTATTAAATGTCTCTCTTCTTCCCTTTCTCTTCTCCTGTAGAACCCCGAAGGTTAACGCTCTCACCTTAGGTAAGTGAACGCCGTGCTCTCCATCTGCCTCGGGGCAGGGTGCTGTAACCAGTTTCTTCACTGGATAAGGGGAGCAGGCCTCTTGACTTCAGAGGACTGCTGTCCGTCGTTTACTGCACGAACGGTAAGTTTCGAGTAATTCTAATGTCTTTAAAGTCTTTAGTAATGATGTCTCTTGTTTTGCAGGGTTCCGGCGATGGTGGATGACGGGCTGAAGTGAGTTGAAGATGGAGCCCGTGTGATGAATAGAAGCGCCTGGAAGCACGTAAGTAAGCGCTTGTTGCCTGCTTCACGATGCGCTCTAACTGTCTTTTTATTTTGCAGGTACACGTTCGGAGCGGCTGCAGGTTGCCGGAATACCCACTGGGTTAGATGTGGAAAGGAGTAATGGCACTTGAGTATTAAAGTTCCCCAATGTCTTTAAACGCACCTTGTTTTGTCTTTCAGATGCGGGATGCAGCGCCGAAGGCCTCCGGAGCGCACGAAGAGTAGGTAAGCCTTTGTCTTTCAGATGTCGGAATGCAGCGCGAGGCGTTGGTGACAGCCGATGGACCAGGTAAGTGAAGAGCTGTCACTGAAGACCGTAATGCTAACCTGTTCTTTCTTGTCTTTATAGGTGTTGCTGAAGACTGGATTCAGGATGGTAAGCCTTTTTCCTTAGGCCCAGGATCAGATGCAGAAGACACGATGAGCGTTCTGCTGCAGAGGATGCAGAATAACGCAAAGCAAGATTCATCCATCGAGTGTGGTTTAAATAGCCTCCTGTAGTGCTTAGGTGTCTCCTTCCACAGCCACGCCTAGGTAAGAAAAGAGTTCCTGCTTTCCAGAAGAGTTCCAGTGTTCTGAACCTAGGGAGTGGCTCCTGCCCCACCCAACAGGAAAAGTAGTTCCAAACAGAAGAGGATCAGAGGCTCAACTGGCAGGCAAGTAAGCAGCATGGTCTGCTGCAGGTAAGTCCACCCAAGCATTATGAGCCCGGCGCTTCCAGCGCTGGGACTGGGCATATTTATGAGCCTGGTGCCACTGGCGCCAGGACTGGGTCCAAAAGGTCCCAATTGGGACTGGTTGGCACTCGGAACCTGGGTTATGGATCTGCTTCCAAGGGAGTTGGGAAAACCCTGACCTTTTGGAAGCAGAGATCATGACAATCCCATTCACGATGTATAATACAGTCCAAACAATCTTATGAGTAAAATACCATTACTTGAGTGTCTGTGTTTATTTATTTTAGACCACAGGGTACACAGGAGAGTGTGAAGGTGTTCCTTCTTTTGACCTGTTCAATTGTATCCGTGTTTAGAAGTAGCCTTCCTGGGCAGAATAGGTCCCCCTACAGGAGCCCTAATTTAGAAATCTATTCACTTTAAAGACACTGCATCATGATGTTTTGACTGATTGGCCACGTGAAGCGCTTCTCTCTGATTAGATCACCAAACTCCAATTTTTAGTTTTTACATGGCTTTCTAGCCACAAACCATGTTTCTGATCAATATGGGGGGTGGGAGGAGGTGCAGGGAGAGCGTTCCTAAAAGGAAACCTACTATGCTCAGCAGATGATTGCTATTCTAGTAATCATGGCACACCATCCTCCCACTCAGCCAATACCAGCAGGCATCGCCTTGATCTGCAGGATAAGAGGCAGGCAAATCTTAAGAGCACATCAAAAAGTGTGGTAAGATAATGTGCCTGTACCATCGGAGAGCACTGGCCGAAAGCAGGACTCTGCCTGCGTGTGGCAGCCACCATTGGCTCCCAGAGGTACGTGTGACACACTTCCTCCCTTATTGATTCTCCCCTGGGTGTCTAGCCCGGGCGTCTGCAGCCAAGGGCAAAAGTAGCAAAGGGCCGCACTCTGTTGGTGCTGGAAAGGCCCGCGGTCCAGAACCTCTGCTTGAGCCAGGACTCAGCCGAGCTCTCCCTGTACCTGACCTCTTCCTCCACGTGTATGGATCCTTCTGTATATTAACGGAGCTTCTGTTTGCTCACCTGACCAAGGTACATTGTTCTATTTGGGCTTCTTAATGGTTTTGGTTTCCTATAACCACATTCTAACCCAACTCAACTTACACCTGCGTCTTCTCAGCCAACCATCCACCCCTTCCCTTTCCACCCTCCCTCTCTCGGTCTGCACCTTTTCTTCATGGTCTTTATTTTCCTATTTCTTCTAACCTTCATCCTGCACCTTGACGGTCTCCATTCCTCCTCCTGGTCGCTCTTCTCCTTCCCTCATAGCCTTCTGCCTTAAATTGCTGCAAGTTCTGTATCACAATGTCCTCACCATCTTCCACCCCTGCCCCTTTTGCACCTAGATCCGATAAGAGGCTCCCGTGCCCCCAGAATCTCCAAACTAATCTATCCCCCTTGCATACTGCACAAACAGCCCGCAAGATATGGGGCGTATTGGGCCTCTTTACGCACTAAAATCATGTGAATTTGAGCATTTCTTTTTTCCATGCGTATCCTTTATGCTCTCTTTACGTTAATTCTTTAACCAATTACTTCCCATTGTCTCGATTAGATGGCACTGCAGAGCCAGAAGATATCATTGCAGCACTACTTCAACATAGTAGTTTATTTCAAATTCACTGTTGGCCTGCAGTGAAGGAAGCAGGGTCTTTGTGTGCACAGTACTCATGAAAATGCCAGGTTCCTGACACTTTAGAGCAGTATCATGAGTTGGGCCAGATTTTCGATTTTAAAAATCTGATGGATTAGGCTTCTGTTGTCAGGTTCTGAGGTGATGTGCTTGGAGTGGATAGCTGTGCCTTTCAGATCATGGCAGTAGAGGGGGGGGGAAAAACAAGCCACTGGCCATGTAATATGAACATGCCATTGCATAGGGCACAGACCCGAGTATGACACTACATTAAATGTGTGGCTTGATTATCTTACTTGGGACAAATGGCCCTCACAAAGTCACTATGTGCATTTGCAGTTGGGGCTATGTAGAGTTACCCGCTCCATGAGCGTCTCTTCTAAACGGGTCCCTTGCTCATGCAGGACCATCCAGGATAACATTGGCTCTCTTGCCCCGGTTCTCGCCGAGTTCTGCAATTACTCTTCCCCTAAAGCACTCCCTTGTGTGCGCACTCCTGAAAACACCTTCCCCTCACCCTACCTGCCCTGCCTGCTTTCACCCTATTTCCATCACCCCCTTCCTTGGCAAGCTTCTTGAGAAGCTGGCCTTGCCCAAACTTAACTCTCACACTGAACTTGTTGCCTCCATGACCATCACTGCATTCAGAGCACCCAGAGGCACGGAAACTGCTCTTCTAAACACCTGTGATGTGCTTGCCTCTCGACTCCAACTCCCCAGAAGTCCTTATCCTTCTTGATCTCTCCTCTGCATGTGACAATTAACCATTCCATCCTCATACAAAGGCTCCACGATACACTTGGTATCTCTGAGCTGGCACTGGACACTGGCTGTCCTTTCCTAACTGCTCTTCCCAAGTCATCCTGGGCCCATTCTCCTCTCCTTCATCTCCACCTGTGGCGTCCCCCAGGGTTCTATTCTCTCCCCCTGGCTCTTTAACCTCTCTCTACCTCTCTCCTTGCACGCCTCATCTCCTCCAACTTCCAGTGTTACGCAGAAGACACGCAGCACTTCTGACTCCCTGCTGACCCTCTTGCACCCACCATCATCCTTTCTGCCATTCAGTCCAACGTGTGTAAAACTGAGATCCTTCCCATTGGGACCCCTGCTCCCTCTTTCTTCCCTTCACTCTGGACCTCCTCCTTGTGCTTCCCACCCCCAGCCCCCCCCCCCCCGCTCCTTCAACTGAAGCTAGAGTCATCTTCGCCTCTCTCGCCTTCCTCCCTCACTCTGGATATTGCCAAGAAGTCCAACTACCAGCTCGTCCTTCTCAAAGAAATTCTACCTCTTCTCACTTTCCCGCAGAGGCTCAAGATGACCCATGCCCTAGTTCTCTCCAGACCTAACTAATGTAATAGCCTTCTCCTGAATCTTCCTTCCTCCACTCAGCGGCCCCCCCCCCCCCTTCATCCAGAATAGATCAGCTAGACTTATCCTTTGCCTTAAGCCCAGGGACCACATCTCTCCTGCTCTAAAGTCTTTACTGGTTCCCGGTTGCTGCAGGGATTAAATTCAAATCCCTCTGCATCAACCACAAGGCTGTCTGGGCCCGGGGACACCATCTTCAACTCTTCTCAAGAAATACTCTCCCACTAGCACGCTTTTCTCCTCTGGCACCAACACTTTTGTGTGTAAAGCGTTTTGCTAAAAAGAGGGCAGGGGGTCGCTCACTTTCTTCTGCAGGCTCCCTTCTTTGGAATAGCCTCCCCCTGCACCTTGAGTAGGACCTTTTCAAAATTCCGTAAGCTCCTTAAGACTTTCCTCTTCGTCCTCCGTCCCACCTTCTCTCCTCTGCTCGTCCCACGGTTGCTGAATCTGTGTCCTTGGCCTTTATGCATCTTCGAGGCCTTGACCTCCCTCACCGATTACTCCCCGCTCCTGTATCCACAGCACTTAGCATATGCACACCCTCCGCTCTGAAGACTCACACTTACACCTCCCGCGACTTTTGCGGGGTAGCACTCAACATTCCTAGCACTCCATGGCTCTACCACAAACTCGCACTTACCCCCTCTTCCCTACACTTGCACGTTCAATACTCAAAAGGCATAGTAGGTTCGTCCCTCTTCCCCAGAGCTCTTAATATTGTGTTGTAATGTACCCTCCCTCCCTGCGGGCGCTTAGAAACAGTATTTCTGATGTTTAAATAATATTGTAAATAGAATAAATATTCCAATCTGGTCTGCTCGCTAGAGATGGTGTGAAAGCTCACTTTTCTGGTTTAACCATTATAATTACCTACTTACGTGGGCACACCACTCGACCCTGATGCCCCTGTGACCTAGTCACTTGAATCTGTCGCAGTAGCCACCTGTAAGCAGTAACGGAAAGATGGCAAAAAGGGTGAACTGAGCACCTGGAGCAGAAACAGGCCACGTTGCCTGAAATTGTTTCATGAACACAAGTCCACACTAAAAAGAATATTCTTGTCAGCCTTCACTGATCTGTGGCATCACACCCACACTTTTCCCCCTGAAACAGTGCAGGGACAGCATCTGCATTAGCCAAAGCAGGTTTGCACACGTTTAAAAGGAACCCAGTTTTACAGCTAAACCTTGTTTTTCGTCTGACGTTTATGCAATGGCATGTAACAATCCATTTTGACATTTGGAGCATTACTTCGGCTTTAATCATAATTTAAGTTTGTCTTGAAGGAACCCAACTCATTGGTTTATGTAATATGTTTTTATTGTAAGGGTTATAAAGCCATATACAATTTGTAAATTTGTGCATTAAACGAAGACAGGGTGCAAAGCATGCACAATCAGACACAGCAACAAGTGACTCTGGGCTGAAGTATGAGGACTAGGGTAAGCGGCATGCTAAGCCTTGACGAGCAAAAGGAAATGCGCATTCATCATGCTATTATAAACACGTTTATTTTGTTTGCCATGTTTTATATGTTGAACTTTCTTAATGGTATCTTTCTTAATGGTATCTTTATCAGGACAACAACCTTGATGGTTTGTTGGGCACCTTCCTGCAAAAGTCACTTCAAGATATGTTACTACTTAATTTACAGTTTTCAAGACAATCTTGCAAAGGGCACTCGAGTTTCCCCAAGACTTTTGACCAAGTATTCCAGATGTCCCTTTTCATTACATTCCTGTAGTCCTGAATTTAAAATGTGAAAACGATACTATAAGTTCCAGAATGCAGAAAAGAACAAGGACTGGATGTATTTGCTGGAATTTTTGCAGACTTTACAGCCACATTCTGGCGTCCTAGCCCAAAGAGTTGGCCCGCAGATTTGTATGTCTGTCCCTATCAAATGTTGGCATGTATGTCCTTGTGGCCTTTGTGTTAGTCTTCACAGGGTACCGTAGGTAGTGCTGTCAATATTACACATGAGCCACAAGTTCTCTGCTTGCTTTAACCTCGATGTGCCCCGAAGGAGAGTGCTGCTTAAATCATGGGGAATTAATTTGGGATGCAGAGGAGCATGCGTGAGAAGTGTCTTTGCCCTTCATCTGCAGGCTCCAGACCAGGCATTAAGTACATTATTCGTGGGTGTAGAGGTAGCTGCCTTGCCTCTTAGCTTGTTTTGCTGCTACAAAGTCGGTCCTGGATACTGCGCCAGGAAGTCCTGTATTTCGGAGAGAAGGGGAAAGCAGACAGTAGGGCAATCTGTGGATTGAAAGGTTGTCTATTCTACCATGGAAAAACAAGTATCACCTGTGCACATTTAGTCGCCAGCTCATTCGTGGGATGGTTAAATCCATTTTATTTTCTCACCTTACGTCGGCATTCGTCCAATCAATACACTTATATTGCTGTTCTTTGGTGCTTTTGCAGGCAATGGCACCTCCCTCTCTTAGCCTTCTGTGTTACGGCAACACTACGATTCCAAAAGGCATGATGCAAATGCAGGGTTAATTAAAAGGTGAGGACTTTGGGAGAGGATTCCCCTGCTAATGGTTCTTGTCTTTCAGCATGAAAACAGCGGATCAATCCACTGGTCGTTGATGCCTTCACTTTCGAGTACCCATTGTTGCAGGATTCTTGGATCCTTTCCTTTGTTCAGTGAACTCAGGAGATCGACATGGTAAGGGTGTTTTTGGCCTCCTCTTCTCCAAAGTGCCCTTCATGCCAAAACGAAGAGGACCCAATGGAAGATCTGCTCACAAACACACACTCCATATGTGGACCAATCACGGACCATGGTGGTCCCAGTCATTCAGGGCACTCTGGCACCCAGGATGTGTATTGGAACCAGACGTTCGAGGCCACATCCCGGAGGCGCACACACAAGGCATGCAGAAGCCCGCGAAAGCATTGGGATTCGCGGGAAAGTGCATGACCAAATAAGGATGGACCCGCGTCGACTTGACCTGGGGAAGATGGCCAAAGGACAGGACCAAGAACCTCGTGGCATAGCCATTTTGGAGCCAGGCCACCTATTTGTGCCAAACGCGGTTAACATGGCAGGAAAGGGTTAAAAAGAATGCGAAAAGATAGCTGCCACCAGTCCTGTCCATGACACATCTACACAGTTCATAAAAAGTCCAGCAAGAGTATCTAGGGCCTTAGGAAATGACTATAAACCCAAGAGTGCTGTATGGGAAGATACATTGCACACTTGTTACATGTTGCACAAAAGCTGCAACATGAGGAAAGTACCAAGGGAAACAGTCTCCCAGTACTGACTGTCTTAAGGGCATGTCAGTTTCCCCATGAAAAGTGAGCGAAAGCCCAGAGGAGTGCTGATGAAGGCTGTGCTTCTCTGGCAAAGTCAGTGAATGGTGTCTTAACAGCATCAAAAAATTGGGGTTGACAACATGGAGGGAAAATTGCATACAATTCTGAAATCTTTCCTAACGGCTCTCACCAGAAATACAACCCGCTAGCGAAGAATGCCAGATGCGCTTGCAAAGGTAACAAGTGTTTATTTCCACACAGAAAAAACACCAGCAAAGGACTCTGCTGCACGAGAACGTTCTGCCCTTCGCGAGCACGTGCTGTTATAACTACAGACAGCGTCGCGTCACTCATGATGTCCTTTTCTACAGTACAATTCTACCATCCCAATTGGATGGGCACTACACATATAGCTCTGCGCCATATGGGATGCCAGGCCATTGGTCCAACTGCTGCGCTCGTCATCTGTGGAGAGGCTGGTCTAATGCTAATTGGCTGCTCTGTTATGCACTGTTACCTTGTTGCAAACAACTGGCACACACATCGATGGGCTGTAAAAGAGCTGAGATCACACTAACTCCTACACTTCACTTATTCCCATGCAACTCCGAAGGTCCTCCACCTTACTTTTGGGCTATAATTTAGTTGTTACTCTGCACTTCGGTGCACAGATCATGTGACCTAGTTCTAAAGTTGCAATAGTCTTGCCTTCTGATTTTAGGGATCGATCGATGGGTGTAAAGGGTTTATGGTTGGTGGTCTGGTTGATGCTATCGGGGGTCTCAGTTGGGGGCAGGAGGCCTTGCTTTCTGTCTCACAGGATGGTACTGCTAAGATGTGCGCTGCTCCCTTCTCATGACCTTGCAGGGTGCATGCGTCCCTGTGCGCGAGGGCCTGTAATTCTTTGGGCTGTGTGGGTCCTGGCCGGAGTGGTGGTGCTGTTCACTCTCATGCAGGGGACCTGATATTCGAGCACCTAATGATTCTCTGTGCTTGGGTCTATGTTCTAGGATGGCTTCCATTTGTCGGCTAAATGAGTAAGAAGCTGTGACTGGGCGGGATGTGGGGGGTTTTGGCCCTGCAACCAAATGGGGCACTTTGTGGCCTTCCCCTAGTAGCCTTGTGGTTTACTTGAAGCAGCACCCTGGAACCCAAATCAGTAGAGGTCTGTCAGCAAAAGTAAGTTGGGGTACCAAAAGGACTAGGGATCTAAACAGTGAGAGGAGAGACCCAAAGGCTAACTTCACACTACTCATCTGAAAAATGCTTCAGTGAGTGTGTCATCGCTGTAGTGGCACCAGGCAAATAGTTAATTAGCAAAAGTGAATAGTGCAGGTTAGAAGAATACATAAGGACTCAGAATCTGACCAGTCCTAGTTTAGGGCAATGCTTGCACTGTAGCTATTTCCTCTTAACTGGGCGATGGTTAGTCGGGGAAATTGGAAGAATTCAATACGCTACCATTTCATCACTGCATCTGGTCTGATCAGACCTGCGTTTTATTGTAGCTGATTGAGTGGAGAAGAATCAGAATCACAGTATTGCAATAATTAACTGAGCCACCAGAGCTGTACAGTGAACACACCACCGTAGTCTAGACCTATATACCACACATTCACACCACCCACATCCCAGCACCCATGCCAAAGCACTTTACTGCACACTTCTTTTATTTACCCGAAACTGTGCTTTGACGCCAACTATTTTTCAAACCTTTTTGGGCACCTGACTACTTCACCCAAACCTCCCTCCACACCTATCCCCGCACTGTTGGTCGCTGTGATGCTGAAACCAGCACAAATATAAAACTATTTGTAAACTTCTCGTATGTAGACGGCACCACCCAATGACCACGGGTGCCTCCAAATGGCAGCTCTACCGCTAAACTTATCAATACCTTCTCTTTCAGACTCCAAATTACCTTCTCTTTAGACTCCAAATAATCCTAACACTGCCTACCACGTTTTAACGTCACTCCGTCCAGTCGTTAAAGTTACAGCCATTTATCATAGTCATGCAAAACTGCATTCATCCTAGGTTCCAGTCCCATCTGGTTCTATAATAAGGACTCTTCACCCATTTCGGTTTTTTCACTTCACATATGAAAACTAAATCACTTGTGTCATTACGGTCTATCATGCTTCAAGATCACATTGTATGTATTCTCCTAGACTGAGCACTTGTCACTTTTTCGATCATCTCACGAATCTACATTCGAACTACCTGCTGTAATCCATGGAACATCAGCCTCTTTCACTGGGAAGTGATTGCCAACCCTTCTGCCTTGAAGTTGTGCGGTGCCCCTGTCCAAACTGATTTGCTGAAGACTGCAATTCTCCTGTGCACGCCCTGTGATGTGAACTGATGTTAAGGTTGATTTCTATAGCGCATGTTGGCATCAAAAGCCAAGTGGCAACAGAGATTAAGGTAAACCACAACGTACAAGCGTGTATTCCATAACATTTTAGTTTAATTCTACAACTGCAGATGGGAGTAGAAGTGCATTATAAATAAAGTTCGAATGTTTTGAAAGGGAGAATCATGGCGGTGCTTGGCAAATGTCCAATACCTGTACAAGAACCTTCATTGTTGGCTTTGCAAATCAATTTCCCTTCGTTTTAACAGGAATTCAGTGCAAGTAATCGCGTTATAAGCAATTTGTTGGGCGTTTCAAGTGGCCGAAGGCACCCTTGTTTACGTATACTACAGGCTGCCATTTTTATTACACCAGGACTTGGTTTATATCCCTGCAATAGTCATCACATTTCAGAGGTGACTTCCACAAATGGTTTTGGCTTCTAGGCAGCACTCGCAATGTTGCTTATTAGGCTAAACCTAAAACGGGGGACTAAGGTTTAAAATCCTGTCTGCTGTTAACTTTCAGGGCAAGAGCAAGTCCAGTATAGCCAACTCCATGCGTAGCGATAGCTGAACAGGTGCTCCAAACACCATGTCCTTACAAAATACCAGTTGAATTTTCTCGTGAAGGTAATATTGCCTTCCAAACAAAATGACGGTAATCTTGTGAGAGCCTCATTTGTTATACAATGTCAACACAATGTGCCCTAAAATTAAATGCAGGCTGGATGATGAAGCATGGAGCAGAGAGATTATTTCATCGAATAAAGTAGATTTAGAGACACTCTTTATCACCGACTCCTGCTCCTTAATCCCAGAATTTGTCTCAACGAGTTTTAAAAATGACCTGGACTGACCAAGTGAAGTCCTAGGGTTGATCCATAAAGACTCTAAAAAATGTTGAACTCCCACAACAACGTGCAGGATAGTGTTGCTGTTCTATAATTGCAACTACTCTTTGCATTCAATAGTTTCTCTTTAATCTACAGGACATTTCTTTTATCAAATGCCGCATTTTGAAATTAATGAGCTACCGACGTCCTCTCGGTTATCACCCACACTACAACAATCTTTCGAGTATAATCCAATATGTGGGCTGCAATGCCAGATCGGCCAGATGCCAAACACTCTTGCAAAACCTGCTGTGTCTAGACTGTCTGCATAAGCATGTAATAGGGCAGCAACATCTCAATCTGACCTGCTGGAATTATTTTATTTTTCTTGACTACTTGACCCCACAGATTAACGACCAGCAGCATACCACACGTAAAACATGGAAATGACTTAAAGCAGCACATTTTAGTTGATCTGATTGACCGTGGCTTGTAGACACTGCTGACGGTCTTTTTCATTGTCTGGATTGTGGTATGGTTTGATCAAAAAGAATGACCCCTACAACATTAGGTAGAAATCATGTGTTATTCCTGCTTGACCGAGTTACCACATGCCAAATGATAACAAGAGGATTGAATTGTCATCACACAAAACTGATCAAACCTGATAAATGAAAAAAAGCCTACTAGATTGGAAAATCTCCAACATATGAACGTTTTCAAAACTTAAATCCTGTAACCTTACTACATGGTGGACTAGTGATTCACCCATTAACCCCTTAAGTCTCTCATAGAAAACAGTAACAACTCAATTGTACAAAGGTGTGTGAATAGAAAGCCACACGGGTATCTTCCTGCACATGTCTTTAAAAACGTACAAATGAGCCAAATATCATCTTGGCACTTCATATGTTGGGCAACATTTCATTCGGAAAGGCAATAGTGGGAAGTGTAGGGAGGAACAACAAGTGCGTATCCGGTCTATTTAAAACCTATGTCTGTTGCTTTCGAGAGATTTTAAAATGTTATCTGATTACAAGTAAGATGCTGACTAACTGAGAACAGCCTTGCCTTCATCCTTAAACCTGTGGCGGAAATGAATGAAAATGTCTCCACTACGAGCCAATATCAACCTCTCCAGCAAAAATCATGGAGATAGATGTAGTTGTTGCAGCACATAACTAGATTATGTACAAATTGGTAGTTTGCCTCAGAGGAAACAAAATCAGTAGTGATGTCCATCCTGGAAGCTCTCCCACGGGAATTCTTTAGTGGATGTGTGATGTATAGATATGTCTGCTGCCCTCCACGTCGACCAACACATTCTACTAAGTCTTCATTGGTTAGAATTCAAGAAACTGCTAATGTGCAACATGCACTTTTTGACATGAAATGAGAGGCCATGCAGTCTCTTTCATGGAGATCAAATTGGGGAATGTTTAAAGTTCTTCCATGTCTACCATCTAGTTCAACACTTCCAACTCCAATAAATTGACTGGCTCATTTAACATACAATTGTAAACTACACAACTGTTTCTAGTTCCCACACCAGCTGGCACCATTACTGTGAATAACAAACAAAAATCATGACATTCCTAAATAAAACTAGAAACAATGGGTTGGGTACTCTTTAAACTAAAACACTACCTAATGGCCAAAATTTTAAAAGGAGCTGGAATCTACATAATACCAAAGGGACAATTTGTGGCTACCTGTAAAAAAGAAAAGCCATAAAATTTGTAAAATCCTGTAACACTCATAGGCTGTTTTTATTCAGTATAACCGGACAAATCCTAGTACACGTAGGGGGAAAGAACTTTCAGCCCCTCACACACTATTACTAGGGCTCCCACTGCTAAGCAATCTCAATCGCAGCAGCCGCGCACAGTGGACATACCTTGCTATGGTGTACACCACCTTCCAGTCAACCGAGCGAAAAGAGTTGCATTGCCTCACCAGTAGTTCTTGTAACAGGACAGATCGTTAATCTTTTCCATAGCTGCAGTAAGACCAAGAACGAGTGTAACTTGAAACGGGCACAAAGCCAAATCTGTACTGTACGAAAAGACGTTTGTACGGGGGATGGATCATATCAAAAACCTTTCCCAGCAAATGCAGCAGATGTCCGGCCCATTCTTTTAATGCGATAGCTGAAGACTCCAGCTTCTCTTTGGAAGCAGCCCTGGCCAGTAATTTCAGAGCATGTTTCGAAGATGCCCAACCCTCCCTTGGGGAAGACCACATTTGGCTAGCATTCAACCTCAACAACATGGATCTAACATGCCACATCCATCCACAGTTTCCAGCCCCATTTAATTTCAAGAATTCCACTAAAGCCTCGTTGTACGGCAACGGATCACAGAGCCAATATAGAGCAGGTTTTAAGGATATTTGATTGGCCGCAGGCCAGACTTGCAGATCCATAAAAAACCAAGAGGTAGGGGCATTCTTTGGTAACAAGTTATTTTTAAAAATGTTCTCACTCAGACAGCCCCTTAGTGGGAGCATACCCAACATCGGCACCATACATTGTGGCAGGCAGGGCCTGGCTCCTGAACAGTTCTATTGCTGGGGGAGATCGCCCCACTTCCCCTACTCCAAAAGAAAGGGGAAATAATTCTACCCTCGTATTTAGATGGGGTAACACCAGCTTTCACCACTAGGTCTGTTTAACTTGATACCTCATTAAACTTTATTCCCAGGTAATCAATTGTTTGACCTGTTAGGCGTTGGTCATTAACTGAAACCCTCAATGTGACTTGGTAAGTCAGTTTAAAAACCATGACCTTGGTCTTTGAGACATTAACTGCCAGACCAAAGGTTTTGCATGTTCTTCACAAAAATGTGCAAAAAAAGGAGCAGACCCACTGAAAGCCTGCAGCCACTTCTTTTAGCTCACTGTACTTAGGAGGAATATCCATTTGCATATGTCTTTGTCCCGCCCACAAGGGCAGTCCAGCACCGAAATGCCAGGCAAACCTCAAGAATGTCCAATGATGCTGCAAGACCCTTTTGGGGTTGTAGCAAGGATTGCAGCATCATCCTAAACATTGCCATTGTGTTACACCAATCCTAGGGCCGTCCATAGCACCTACTTCCAATGCATTAACAATTCTTTGACTAAATAAAAGGAAGAGAAGGGGTGCCAGGACAGATCCTTGGTGAACCCCTCTTTTCCCATTGAAGTTATTGGTATGTCCGCCTCCTGTCCCATAACCGACTGTTGAAGGGGAGTTAGCATAAAGAAGCATAATAGTATTCAGTAGGGTTTGGGGAACATTCCTCTTCTCAAAACTGCCAGAATTTACCCCTTGAGGCCGAATCAAGGTATCCTTAAATGAACAAAGATTACGTATAGCTTAATTCAAAAGAGTTTAGTATATTTCTCTATGAGGAACAATAGAAAACAGTGATGATCCCTCTACATGCTCGAAATCCCGCCTGAGCTTTGGAGGTAACATCTGTCTCGTCTACCCACTTTTGTAATTTGGTTTGCAAAACCTTGCCTTAATTGTCTTGCCAGCACTGTCCAATAGGGAGATTGGGCGATCATTCTCAGGTTGCTCCTTATCTTCCTTTTTATAAATTGGAACAATGGTAGCCTCAGACTACTGGAAATGGTGATTTTAAAACTTATATTGTTCCAATCCCTTTTTGAAGCGGAACATGTTTAAGGGATTGGGTAAATCTGGTTTCTTCAATATAAAACAGAAGGTGTTGATCCCAGACACTCTAGGCAAACTAAGAGTGGGTGATTTTTCCAGAGTCCCATCATTTGGTCAGCCGGTTGAGAGTTGGCATTGTGCATTACACACAATGGACTGGCTGGTTTAACCAAGACCTCCTGGTGGTCCCGGTTTTATGCACTCTGGATTTGATCATCTAATAGACAGCGATTTCCTAGGATTAAAAGATATTCGCTGCGATTGAGCCTAGATTTGAAAAGCTTGCCCTGGCTGCAAATTGCACATCTCCTATGCCAGTTTCTCAGAAACGTGGCACGAACATGCATTGCTACAACCAGAACAAGCACTCCCTAAACCTGCACTCGCAGGACAGCCTATTCTGCTTTGGTAAAACGATTGCCATTATTTTATTTAGCATGGCCCATTTTAGCTCCCAACCACGAGCTTCACAGTGCCACCACTAACAACCTTGAAAGTTCACCCCCCAGTTCTGGACTACTGAGCAATGCATTCTGGGTATGCAAGTTGGCTCAAAGGATACATTTTTGCTCCATGTGAGAAACGTCTTTGTCTTATAGGGCAGTGCTATTTAATGCGTTGCTTTATCAACCCAAGATCTAGCTCTGAAAGCTTCAGATAACCATATACATACTTGACCTTCAGTGTGGTACAGGCTGACCTGTGTGTGACTGGAGCATTCGAGGGTAACTGGAGGGACGGCCCAATCCAAGGACAGGACTATGGGCTATAAATATATTGCAACTGTGCGGGTGTCCTGCATGTTGCGATAGGTAGTTGCAATTATTTAATGCAAACTAATTCAACTGTGTGTGATATACCAAAGGCAAACATTACTTCTCGCCACATAGTAATCAGAAGTACATTATTCAAACATACACTCAACGTAACGTCCACAATCTATGTTATGATGTATTGCTTTGCCGACGTCCCCTTCATTTTTTGTTGTCCACCTTTGTTTAATATCACTTGGATTGTATACTCTTTCAGAGGGTAATAGCTACGCTACCCCCCTGCAAAAATAGTGTTGTACAGCAAAATAAAAAGCGGAATAACACCACTTAAGTTAAGTGTATGTTTGAATAATGTACTTCTGATTACTACTGCTATATCACACAGTTGAATTAGTTTGCATTAAATAATTGCTACTATCTACAGCAACAGGCAGGACGCCCCCACAGTTTCAATGACTGGAGCATTGGGGCATCTTTACCGACAACCAACACAGTTATGGTGGGTTTAAAATATTTATTTAATTCGTAGAATAGGCCACCTAATAAGCACTTGTTAGCTGAAATGGCTTCTACTCTCAAATTTCAGGTAGAAAGCTTTTTAATTTATTTATTTTTTAACCCATCATTACTTTTGATTTCTATTGACAGGTTGTAATATCTTTCATAGCTGTTTCACGCAGAAAAAACATGTAGTTGTAAAGCTTTGAGACCAATATGTTTTGATAATGTGATCCTTGTTTTGTTTGGCCATGCACATCTAATCTAAATGGGGTGAGTGACTTGCGAGCGCTGGTAGCACACCACCACATACACTTACCAGTGAAGACTGTGACAAGGTGCAAGAAGCCTTTGCTAACAAGATCCAGAAGGCCAGAAACAATATTATCACAGCCAGAACAGAGGGCGACGGACCTGCTACCCATGTTGCAGCCACAAACGTGGAAGCAAAGAGTTTTAAGTTCCTACCCATATCGGAGGACGATTTATGTAAGGTCCTAGACAAGATGAAACCGACATCGTGTGCAGAGAATATTCTGCCAACCAAAATTATAAATTATTTTGGAGCACAAAGCACTCTTCTCACCGGTCTTAACAAATGCATCTTTCAGCGAAGGCGTGGTGCCCAAGGACATTAAGGAGGTAACTATTACCCCACTAGTTAAAAAAGCAGGGCTGGACCCTAAAGATCCTGGGAATTTACGGCCCAACACTAATTCGAACTTCGTATTGAAGGTGCTAGATAAAATTGCCACAAACCAATTGCAAAAACATGTGGAAGACTTGAAGCTGTTGCACAATCAACAATCAGGTTTCCGGGCATCCCACAGCACCGAATCCGCTATGCTGGACCTCCAGTCGCATATGCTGGGTTTGAGAGATGAAGGCAAAACGGGTATTCTCATGCTTCTCGACTTAAACACTGCCTTTGATTTGGTGGATCACCAGCTCCTTCAGGAGGCACTGGCCAACATTGCAAGTTGTTCTCCTAAGGCGTTGGCTTGGTTATCATCCTTTCTTAAAGATCGGAGTGCTAGAATACACTGGGGTGACAATTTCTCCAAGGCCGCTCCCATCTTTTATGGAGTCCCGCAGGGTGCCAGTTTGTCACCTCCTGCTCAACTTATATTTGAGAAGGCTCTGCGAACTCCTTGAACACATTGGCGTATTCTTTACGAATTACGCCGATGATACGCAACTTATTTTTGAACTTACGGGTGATTACATTACTGACAGTGCAAAAATCTCAGATGTTTATAACATCATAGACCACTGGATGCAACATCATTGGATGTGTTTAAACAATACTAAAACGGAGCTGCTGATTTTCGGCACGCGACAGGCCAGATGCAAATTAGGGAATTAATAGAAGTCCTTCACCATCAAGGACGCAAATATCCCAGTGATGCCGCATGTCAAAACTCTCGGGATGATGGTGGAAGCATCGGTGGCCTCGGAGGTACAGGTAGGCTACCTGCAGAAAAACAATGCCTACTATTTACGTCTCCTGAGAGCAATAAGAACCTTCATCAATGAAGTTAATGCTGCTACTATCGCCAGGGCCATCATCCTGTCGCGACTTGACTATGGCAACGCTCTCTTGTTAGGAGCTACAAAAAGGAAAATTCAAAAGTGCCAAGTCATACAAAATGACAGTTTGCATAGTCAAGAATATAAAGAATAGCGAACATGTGTCAACAGGGAGAAGAGCACTGCATTGGTTGAGTGGAGGAGAGAGTCAAGTTTAAGGCCATGATAATAATCCATAGATGCCTATATGGAAAGGCCCCCAGCTATTTTAAAAAAACATCTCATTCTATGCCCCCGGAAGATGTCTAAGATCAGCCAAAAGGGGTACCTTGAACACCCCTGGTGCTAAGCCCGCATCTAGGCAAGGTAAATCCTTCCCGGCGAAAGCAGTAGACCTCTGGAACAAGCTGCCGATGGCATTGGGGCTTGAAGCAAATTACCAGAGTTTCAGGAAATTACTAAAAACCTCATTGTTTCAATGAGCTATGTTGTTCCTTTGTCTAGGATATCTATCTATCTATCTTAATGAGTTGAATTACGTGTTTAGTTCTTTCTTGGTTTCCCGCGCCCTGATGCCTGCGGGCTACCAGCGCGTTATAAGCAAGCACATAACATAAAATCCCTGTCATCATTTTGTCTTGCTTTTAACAGTGTGCTGGTGATTATCTGGACTAACTGGATTTAGTATTTACACCCCTGGAATTGTATTTGAACAGCCAGGTAGCCTGACAGACGGTTGTTTTGATCACTTGCCTATTGAACCAGCAATTGGCAGTGGAACCATACAGTGTCGCAATATGAAAGCCAAAGAAATCACTGCCTAGAGGAACGAAGTAAAGTAGGCCTAAACAAGGAATGCCACAAGAAAAGATCCAGAACAGAGGGAGCAAAGTCAACACATTCATTGTGTTACACAAACCTTCATTGTGTTTGCAGTATGCAAGGCAGAGGAAATCGGGGCACCTACAGACTACTTTTGACTGTCTTCTATCCAGATGGGCTGATGGGCCACGAACGGTCTCAAAAAGGTGCTTATGCTTGTAATGGAGACATTAACTAATTGCTGGCACTTGTGTGAAACGTCACCATGTTTACACATTGGGCCTCATTCCAAGTGTGGCGGTCCAGATATAAGGGTTCCGGTACAGTGCAACTGCACGCTTATTTCTGGACTGCCATACTCTAACCATGCTTTCCTGGGCTGTATCGCAACCAGCAGTTCTAACCTGCTGGGGGCAACTGCCCCGGTAGGCGGAGCTGACACGGATGCACTGGCACAGTTGGCCACAGTGCCGGTGCCTCTGTGTCCCCAATCCCATAGAGTCCTAGGGGACTCCATGGGAATGGGGACTTGCACTTTCCATCGCCTGATATCCTGGGCGGCCGGGACTTGTAATGTCTCTGCGGCACTGGGACATCAGGAGGGCGGAAATGGTGTTAAGAGCGGCAGCAACCGGCCACTTCTACCTTTCAGAGTGACGAGCAACTTTTCTGCCTGGTTAGTAATTTACTACTCGAAATTGGGCATCCTGTCCATGCACATGTAACTCTTCATAGCAGATGATAGCCACAGATTGATGCCTTGTCTCAAGGGGAGGGAATAGACTCCCAAGTGTCCACTCTAGTATTTTGTTTGTCCTTTGTTTGCCATGGTCTCCAATTTTAATATTTTCCCATTCATGCATATAAGACTTTTTTTTTTAATATCCATGTCTGCTAATTTTTTTGTAGAATCCAGTAGAGCAGATACCAGAAATTAGCCCTTATTATTTAAGAGAGCACTGTCTACATAGGTTTGAATAGTTTCAGTGCCCGACAGCTATTTTGGCTAAGCTAGTGACGCATGGAACCAGTTGTGAGAAGCATTTGATTGTGGGTAGGGGGATTGCGTTTCACAGGTAGCCCTTACAGTTCACAAACTGCCACACAGATGACCTCTTTCTTCTTCCCACATACCCCTGTTGCCAAAGTTAATTGGGCCCCTCGGGAGTCTGAAGCATTGCAAGAGAAGGGAGGAACCTGGGACAATGGCCTAGGCCTTCCCTTCGGCACTATCCTCTCCTGCCCTCCATTGTCCACTACCAGATTGACCTGGTGAATCTTTCAACTTAAGCAGCTTCTCTCAGCATGAGCTAGCTGATGCCAGCAGGTCTCTGGTGCAGCATGCCCTACTCTGTGGAAATCGGGGGTTCTGCAACCTGCGGCTTGGAATGGGATTCCCATGATTCCTCACTATTGACTATTCTGGCTACTGGTAGTGATTTGATTTTGTAGTCCAAAAAACCTGGAGAGCAAAGGTTACAAACCCCTGGCGTAGATGAATGTCTGCCTACACGTGTGCCGGTATGTATTTGCTTGCATCAGTTTATTTTTGAGGGCACGTGGGTCAATTTGTCAAGTGTGCGTGTAGATGGCTTTGATGGGTGCTGACTGGTGGGAGTAACATTTACCAGGGATGTGAATACCTGCAATATTAGAGTGCACCAGGGCATATGACTGTACTTGCTACCTTTTAAGAGTAACGGACCTAATCCTACCAATATATTTGTCCATTGTTGCAGTTCCTGAGAATTTTATGCCTTGCCTCTGGTCATGATGACATTGCATAGACATACACGACTGGTCTAGGCATATACCTTTTATCTGGCCATGAGGCAGCACCTAGGTATACGTTTGAAAAACTGGGCCTTAGAAAGCTGCTTCCGGCTATGCCTGCCCACCACCTTTTCCTGGTGTCTTAACCTGCCATCCCTTCCTGGCATGTTGCTGAACAAAGGTTGCTTATTATGGCCATAACCGACTTATTGTGGGAGTAAGTTGGCATGTATGCACCAACCTTGCCAATCAGAATGATTTTATGCTAGTCGTCCATTATTGCACGATTCGAGAGCACAGACCTAGAGTGAGCAAAATTAGACTGGATTTACGCAGTCCCTCTCTGCCCCACATTTCTACAATGACAGATGGTAAAAGTGGGCGATAGCCACTGAACCACTTGAAAATTGCAAGCGGTTATGGTTACCTACTAATGTGCACTGAACACCCCTGACTTTACATAAGAAAAGGATGACCTAAGGGCATGGAGTGGTGGTTAGTACAAGTTAAACCAGCGCATACCCAGATATTTGCAGCCTAAAGTAACAAACTTTTAATTTCTCCAAATGTTCTTCTCTTTTGCCTCCTTGAACATTTTTCCCTGTGGCACTTTCTACTGGTGGTCAGTTTACTTTGAAACTGTTCCACGTTTATCGGATAAGAGAACTGAACCAGATGGGGAAATAATCTGCACAAAATAACACAATTTCGGAAAAGTGGTAGAAATGGTTGCATTAGTTGCCTTAAAATCGTTTATCCCTTGTTTACGAATGACATATCAAGAGACCTAAAAAATAAAACGTTTACCCAATGATGGGCCACTGCATGCATGCTCCTTAATAATTATTGGAAGCCTAAAGCTGCATAATTTTAATAAACAAGGATGTATAATAGTGTGCTTTTAGTTTAGGTAGAAAGCGATTGGTACCGACTTGCTGGACATTGCAGCCCCCATGATTTAGCCACAACATTCGATCTACATTCTGACCTGAAGGACCGGATTATAACCTTGTCATTTCAGTGTAGCCCTTTTTTAGAACATCCTCACAAACGGAAGAGCAGGGAGATAAAATGGTTCCCTTAAGATCACCCAACTTAGTCTAAAAGCCCAATTGGAACCCAGACCTTTTTGTTCTAAAGAGGGAAATTTATCCAGTAGACTAAAATGTCATCCTGTCGTCCTCCCCCTTTTATTAAGCTCCCATGCACCTGTGATCGGAAGTGTTTTGTGGAGGGTAGGTTTTCAAACATACTTGTTACTGCTGCGACGAGTCTGCTGGGGCACACCGAGCCTGTCAGTCCCTGGGCGCACTTGTGTGCGGCAGGGACCTGACAGTTTGACTTAGAAAGACTGCTCAGTGCGGTCACAGCGGTCTCAGTGCGGTCTTAAATCGTTTTTTTCCGTTCAGAAAAAAGAAAAAGGCCTTTTGACCTAGGACTGGTAAAATCTAGTAACGCCTACTTTTTGCCCACTGGCCAGTTGGTGTAACCAAATCCAATCTTAATGGATAACGTTAAACCTGTATTCGAGAAAGAGAAACCTTGATCAAAGAATATCTTCATTACCCATAGCATGAATGGCTCTCCTTGGCAGACTAGGACTACTTTGGCTTTGCGCACATCACCTATATAAATGCCTGAATCCCACAAACTACACATTGGACCGACACAGATTACCTGGGCATAGTCTTTGTGGATTAGCATCTCATTTAGCCACACAAGTCACATCAGTGTTCTAGCAGACTTGCGTTACTGCACTTAAATCTCATATCCAGCAATACGTGCAAACTATCGCACAATAGCCAGTGTGCCCGTTCTACTAAAGTTCCTGGATAAAGTTGTGACTATTATTTATTTGAATTTATATAGCGCACACAGCGGCCCTGGGCCATCGTGGCGCTGTTAAAGAAATGTTTGCTTATTCACACTTGGATATGTGGATCAACAATGCAGACAGTATAGACAGAAGAGGTGCGTGTTCTTTGGTTACAGAGGAACAGCATAACAGGCCAACAGCATAACGGGCCAATGAGAGTGTTGGCGGTTAAATAGAAATGACATGATTAATTGAACAATTTTTTGTTTTCAGCAATTTGCGGAAGACGGTATATGATTTTTCATTTCTAAGTGCAGTGGGGAGGGCATTTCAGCTTTTGGGGGCTAGGTGTTGAAAGCTGGAGCCTCCTGCTTTTGCTGTCCTTTTGAATGAGTGGACATAGATTTTGTTAGAGAGATGTGTTCTAGTGGGTCTGGATGAGGGGTTGAGGGTGAGCCTCTCCGAAAGGTAGGGAGGGTTGTTATGTGACAGGCACTTGTGTGTAATGGCCATGGTTTTAAAGGGAATGCGTTCTCTAATCGGTAGACAGTGTGCGTCTTTCCTTGCCTGGGAGATGTGTTCCCTTTTGGGAATACTCAATGCTGCTCTAAGGGCATTATTTTGTGTCACTTGGAGCTTGAGGTTTTTGGCAGATGTGCCAAGTGCATTACAGTAGTCCTGGTTGGTTCCGACTGTGGCTCTGGCAATTGATGGTCGTTTTGTTGTTGACAGGAATGCTTGACCGCATTGATTATCTTTGTGGTGAGGGCAGCGTTGGAGGCTATGGCACTGACCTGGCGTGTCATAGTCAAGGAGTCAAGGTACACTCCTAGGGTTTTTACTGCTGAAGAAGCAGTAATAGTGGTATTGTCGATCTTGAAGGTGCTATATTGGGGGGATAGCTTCTTTAGTGCCTACCTCGGGGATCTCTGTTTTATCTCCATTGAGACAGAGGCCATTGGCTGCCATCCATGATTGGATGGCTGTATAGATATTGGTTAGGGGGAGTAAGACTTGTGTGTCGTCGGCATAGTTTATGTAGGCTGTCACGCCGATCCGAGTCATTGAAAAGAGGGAGGGGGAAGATGTTCTACAGGGTAGGTGCAGTACATATACTCTGTGGGAGAAGCACACGCAAAGTCAGAGAATACTCTCATGAGCCTTCCTTTGAGGAAGGACGCAAAACAAGCTGTGGCTTGTGGGGAGAAGTGGGCTGCGTTTATTTGTTTCTTTGAGTATCTTGGTTGACGAGCTCCAAGGAAGCCGACCGATCTAGAAGTAATAATGCTGGTTTGCCTTTGTCCATAATGTCGCTCAGTTGGATTTTGAGATCAGTAGGGCAGGTTCTGTCCCATTGCCTGGGCGGAAGCCAAACTGCCTTTTGCCTAAAATCGTTTTCTTCAAGGAATAGCTGGATTTGATTGTATGCCACCTTGTCCAAGATTCTGAGCAAGAATGGGATGGACTCATAGGCAGCTGGTGACGGTCTGTATGAAGAAGTGTATAAGATGGTCAGACCAAGGTGTAGGGGTGTTGAGCTGACGTCTAAGTCACAGTTGGGGTCTACCAGACAATCAAGGGTGCACCGTTTGCAATGGTAGATGTGAGGATTTTTGGGAGGAAACCGTGCTCCTGTAGCGCTTGGGCCAGGGCTTTGGAAGGTCTATTCTGCTCATTAAGTCCCAGATTGAAATCACATAAGAGAACTGTTTAGTTTTTCACCTAGGAGATGGATGAGGTTATCATGGAAGTCCGCTATATGACCTAGTGGTCGGTAGGCTAAGTGGATGGTGACAGTGGTGTTGGGGGAGATGGAGATCTTAACTGCGAGGAGAATCAATGTTCTTCCTGAGGTTAGAAGGGGTTTCTCTAACCGCTAGGAAGTCTTTGATTATGAGGGCTACTCCCCCTTGCCCCCCACCTTTGGTTGTGTATCTATCTTGCCTATAGATGGAGTGTCCTTGTGGGAGGACTAGCGAAAGGGCAGGACAACCAGCTTCATGGAGCCAGGCCTCCTTGACTGCTAAGATGTGAAGGTCAAGATTGGTGACATGTGCTGGGAGGGATCTGGCATTAATCGGACCACATTGAAGATTGGTGGGTGCCATGTTATTCCTTGTTTTGATTTTTCCTGAGTAGGTGGCTAGGGTTAGTGGTGTGCGGGTTCTGTGGGACAGAGGCGGTTTGTGACATCATATTATCGAGGAAGCGAGAGCCCAGAGGGCATGTGATCAGAGGAGTAGACGGGGAGGCAAAACTGGTGATCCATTCAGCAGGGGAGATGTGTGGCAGTGGCTGGGTGTTTAGTCTCTAGAGGTGGGTTGGACTGAAAGGCAGGAAGGAATTTGGTGGGTGTTGTGAGGAATGAAGGTAGGATATCTGCCATGGTGACCGGTTCTCTCCGCGGGGTATTCATCATAGCTCGGATACTAGTGGCTGAATAGGCGTGAAAGGCAGAGATGTGTGTTTAGATGTAGTGCTAGGCTTGAAACTGGCCACCGCAGGTAAAGGGCAGTGTGAGCAGGGCACTAATAGGGCAGGCTGGTGTAATATGGTCTGGGCATGGTGCTAGTTGCATGGAATAGTAGAATTTAGGCGTATGCAATGCAGTTTTACGTGGGGCACATGGTAATATTGCAGTCAAACAAAGCAATCTGGTGCAGTATAGTATGGACCGGTGCCAGAAGAAGTTAGCACGTCACTAGTAGTGAGGCTGGCAGATACAAAGTAATTGGGGCAGGTGCAAATTGAATAGAGCAGGGCACTTAGTAATGGTGCGTTTACATATAGTGCAGTTTGAGCTGGTGCAGTATGGATAGGTCATGCACTAGTAATGGTGCGTTCGAATAGAAGGCAAGATACGCGGGTGCAGTAAAGAAAAGACATTTGTAAAACGGAGCGATTGGGTACAATACAATATGGTTTAGGGCGGGTGTACAGTACAACCTATTGAGGCACTAGGTAAATAAAGGTAACGGCAGATACAATACAAAGTGAGCACATGCGTGAAAATCTGGGCATGGTCCTGATAGAGATGCAGGCTGAGCTATTGGGGCGGAGGTCTTCGTTAGCGGTAGTAATTATTTGAGGGCGGTTGTGTGTTGCTGCATTTCAATGTTAAAGGTTGGGCGGCTTGGCGGACGCTGAGAGAGGTAATCCAAGAGACATTTACAGTTCAAAGGTATGTTGCACGCACTGAGCAAAGGTTCGTTGTGGGTAGGGGTGCTTACCGGGCCGGAGGGGATGGAGCATGTTCTTCGTGTAATAGGTGCCACAGGTGAGCCGAAGGCGGTTGGTGTAGGGGTCCTGGCCGAGGCGCACAGCGTCTCGGTCTGGCTCAGTCAGGGGGGTGCCTTATTATTGTGCCTTAACTGCGGGCCGGCTTGCGCCTGCTGGTCGGCTCTGATTGGTTAAGGGTTGTAGGCAGGCCAATCAGCTGCACCGGGCATCAACACAGCCCTGGAGGTGCTATTTTCTGGCAGCGGCCATTTTAGCAGATGCAAACCTTGCGGTTTGTGATATAACAAAGATTCTGTTCCACTGTAGAAATGCTCGTCGTGTCGGCGATTTCTCGATGGTATTGATCAACTGTATTTTATATCGGCTGAGATGAGGGACGGAGAGTAGAGCATGGTGAGGATCGGGTTCCGCTAATAAGCACAAGTCTTACCTCACGCGGCGACTAATCAGTTGATGTGAGCGCTGCTCCAGCAGCACACGGGAAGATGAGGAGTTCCTGCTCCTGGGGGCTTGCAATACTACCACAAGATGAAAACCATAAGTCTAAAGACTGGCAATAGTTCACCCAAATAGAGGGGTCTAAGGTGTCCCTTTAGACATCAGGGAATCTCCTATATATAATTGTCGGGTGCAAACAATATCTTGATCAGCAGCATACCTTCGACACCCTTGACCACACCATATTGCTTCAGAGTTTTGACGATATCGGGTGCATTCAATTGGGTTGACTCTTTCCTAGAAAATTATGTTCCAAAGTGAACATTGGAATTTGTAAATCATCACCAGAAATGGTTACCAGTGCAGTATTGCAGGGCCCAGGTTTTGCATGAAGCCACCTCCAGTCACTTTTTAAATAAGCTGCGAGTGGTTTTCCTGAGCTATGCCGATTGTTTTCTACATAGCTGGAGGTGGCGAATCCAGCACCTTGAGCACATGCCATGTCTTGGGTCAAGTGGAAGACTCCCATGATTAACTGTGGCATGCTCTGAACCAAAATGTTCCTGTTGGTATCCATGTATACAGTCTATAATTTATATTGCAAAGCTATAATTTATAAATTCTGAGTTTATCATTGTAGAGATCTCCCAACAACTAAAAGTAAACACTAGTACTAGGTATGGGATTGTTGCCCATCATGGACACATCCATTCCATATGAGTGTTGCTAATTACTATCACTTCCTGCAGTGTCAACTTGAGACCCTATTGCTCGATCATAGGGCAAAACTAGATTTATTGTGACTCACTCGGTGGGAGCTATGAAACATACCATATACCATCTTCTGTTAATACAAAATGCAGCTGCCATGACTGTTTCCGCAACAGATCAAAAGGGACCATATCACCTTTACTTAGGAGAGGAGACTACGCTGGTTCCCAGTAGAATAAAGGGTCCTTTTCAACTAAAGATCGGTCACAAAGCTCCTTTATGGGAAAAGTCCATTATACATTAAATATTGCATCAAATTGTGCATCTGTGCCCCTCTGTAGAACACAGTGGACTGTAGCAGCTCTGCTTTTTAGTGGTCCAGGGCTTGTGGGTGATCCTTTTTCTTTTCTGACTGTAAGAAAATGTAACTAATGCCATACAAAACATGCATTGTTTTTGTTGGTATATGGGGCTATGCTGCCAACTGGCATACCAGGTGTGGCAGTTGTCTAGTACATTTGGAGTTGTATGTTTGGGGATTTGACTCGATGGTGTTGCTTTGCCTGTTGGGTGAATGTGTAGTAGGATTGGTTTGTAATGTTTGTGGGAGTGGTTTGTTGGTTAGTGTGCAGAGTTGTAAAAATTGGGCTTTTCAAGGAGGGCTTGTGGCTAATCGTTAAATTTCATTAACGATATTGCAAACCGTAACTACTGCTAATCTCCTCCTACCAGTTAAACATTATTGCAATCCTGTACTTGGCTCGTTATTCTGACTAATCTTTGGTCTGGGATCAATATAGATTGTTCCCTGCTTGTTCAGTATTATTGGGTTTTCAGTATTGCAAATCCTTCTTGATGGATTTTCTTGCTAATACTGTGATAATTGCTCTGTTCGGGAACTTGAGGAACGTTGTCTTAAATGCAACTACCTTAAATTTAAGATTGTTGGTCATTGACCATCTACATTTAGACAAGGTAGTAAAATGGTTCATTATTCTTTGTTTTGTAGCACATTAGTCCGGCTAAAGATTTTGAAAGTCTGCTTGCTGCTTTGAAAGTCTACATATGCTAATACCTGCCATATTTTTTTTAAACGCTGACAGCTGAGCCCATGGTAGCAATTCATGGTAATGGCAGTACACACATAGCCCTTTGATGGCTGTGCCGGAGAAATCGTATCTAGCTGTTTGATAATAGTATGTAGTGAAATGATGCTGCTCCTGCCCGTTCCCCACCCCCAATAAATTCATAATTTCTGATTTATTCTTACCCTACGCCTGATTGCCCTTGTGCTTCTCTCTTGAAACCCTTCCAATTGCCCCTCCCCCATTCTTTCTGCACACTATGGTCCGCAAATGTAAATTGGATTATTCTGTATGCATGTAGCAAAGTACCATTTGTGTTCCTGTGTTAGTGAAGTTCGCGTTTTTTTTTTCTTCTGCATAGTCTGTTCTCGTCAAACCCCATCCCCACAAATGGCTATGCGATGTTGTAGAAATGTGTTGGACGCCTAGCTGACCACGCTCCCCTCCCCTACAGCACCCAAATGGCTAGCTATGCAACCCCTGCCCCACTCCTCCAGCACTCTACACGCCAAACTGCGTTGTCCTCAGTGGGACATGCTAAGGTCCTCCAAGGTGAACCTCACTTTTTTGGATGATTTACTGACTGCATTGTAGAGATTTTGTTACTCGGTTTAGTTTAAACATGCCAAGTTCAGAGGCCCATTTTGCTTGACTTCAATTCAAATGTTTATTGGCGTTTTTGTAATTAGTCCTTTTTAGGGTCTGGCTTGGGAGCTTTAGCCCTCTACCTAAACTCTTATGCATTGGAGCACCCCTGATGACCGTCTGCTCTGTGGTGTAGAGTGAATCCTACTGTAAGCTCTGTTGTGGCTGTCCTTTTGTAGCAAGTGGAACTGTTTGGGGGAGATTTGTTGAACGTTGCTAGTTTGCCCCTGTGGATGCTTTGGAAAATATTAGACCAAACCTTTACAAAACTGTTAGTGCTGGGTGTGAATGCAGGTGCTTGGTGATGCAAGAGAGCATGTTGGTGTCAGAATGTTTTGATATGATATGGCATTTATAACACGCCTAAACAAAGTGTTTCAAGGCGCGAGGCAAGGGAGGGGAAATGGAGGGAGGACAAAAACAACAATCTTACTAGGCCTGGTGACTTTGAGATCGCACAAGTGCAGGTGTGTGAAGGAATGCCTGGAGTGAAGGTTCCAGAATCAGTTGAAGAGCTCCTTCCTGGGGGATGGGAGTCAGTGGTTCAGACTGTCATCTTGTAGCAACTTAATGTACTTGGAATAAAGTAACTGATGGAACCTACTCCAGGTGTCCGAGGATCATACTGTATTACAAAAACCTTTGCCAGTGTTTGTTTTTCTTAGCTCACTTGTTATTGTTTTCAATGAGGCCCCTCGTTTGGAGTTATAGACCCTCCATTACTCTTGGGAAATAAACTATACAGTTTTATACTTAAAATGGATTGTAAGTTTGTGTGCTATATATACTACAGTGGTTTAGGGCATGTCATTTGTCACCTGGATCCTCTAGTCGTGTAAAATAATGACCAAATTATGTAGATGTTTGTCCTTTTGGAATTTCTGCAGGACATCTACATGTGAACAACGCAAGCACTTTCTTTTGACATTGTTTGTACTGTTAATATTTTCAGAAGCATTTTTGTGCTGTGCAAAATTATCATTGACACTGTTTTTCTTTTTTTTTTTCTTTAGGAGACTAACTGCATTGCTGTGGATGTCATTTTTGGAGGACTTGTCCCAGTTGTCTGCTGGAACTATGGAACCTTGGTGTCTTTGAAACAGACGTGCAAAACCACCTTGGCAGCAAACATATTTTCACATGAACACTCAATAATTTAATTTCCCCGTAGATCAGCGTGGGTAGCCCGCTTGACCGCAACACTTTGGAACTAATAACTATTGAAATGTTTTGGTGATGGAATTGTCATGCCAATGTAGACGAGAATGCCCAAGAGGAGTTTCTTCTTTAGTGTGACTAAGAAGAAACATGTATATTCTCAGATTGTAATTGATGGTACATTGTTTAATATATGGTTTCTGGTACGAAAATAAATAAGTGCTCGTTGAACATGTAAAGTGAAAACAATATTTTGGGAGTTCAGTCAGTCATCGTATTTTAACTTAAAAATGCTACAGTCAGTGCCATCTGCCATCTGACATGATAAATGTTTTTTGTTTTTCTTTTGGATTTTATTTTTGCTAATATATTAATACAAGGTTTTTTTACCTCAACGCTTCTATATTTATGGAAAAAAGTTTGAACGTATGGTATTAAACAGAACTATCTGTATATCATGTGCAAAACTGGATTAAAGTACGTACGGTAGGACCACAAGAATTAAGTCGGTCTGCTAACATCAATATTTTTCTTCATTCCCTCAATTTCATAAACTTAAAAGTATGTGAAATGCCTGCATTATAAGAGCGTCACTGTTGGGTTACTTTTAATGGCACACGAAGTTTTTCTTTTTTTTTTTTTAAGACCATGTTGGGCTTAACATTTTATTTGTTAAATATTTCGTCAGTTTGTGCAGAGCAGTGGCTCTGCTGTGGCTTATGGATCTAATTAACTTTATTTAATCACTGCAGTGGTTTTTAAACACTATAGGTGACATTTTGTATAGTCTAAAAAGACACTGAATAAGTACGTTTCGACTCTGGTATGCAGAAATCCCAGTTTGGATGTATGCATACCATGCTGCTGATATTTGTCTACATTGCATATTCGACGTGCTCGCATGGGCTACGATACTTACGAACCACCATTGAGCTTTTATTTTCTGTGTATGATGGCCTACTCTTTAACAGTTAAAATGCTGTTTAAAAAAAAAAAAACTACCAATGTAAAGTGTTCAACACGACCCCTAAACGATCGCGCATTGGTACGGTTCTCCTCTTTCCTAGCTGCATACAGTCTCCATAGTGCCCCAATATTCGTGTTAAGTAGGGGACCTTCTCCCTCATATGAGCTCTGTAACGTGATTTGGGTCCACTCTATAGATTAGGATCTTTGTGGTGCTGCGTTATAGGGAACATTATTCTGTAACCCACGGTACAATTTCTCTGGCTGCTGGAGGAATTACGAGGATGTTAAGCCAGTGTCCTGCAGCCTCTTTTTGAGAGGAGCGAAACTAGTTTGTACTGATCAGTGGAGTAGAATGACCTAATCCAGATTCATCTCACCTAGTCGAGGCGTTTCCACTGCCCTAAAAAAAGGATGGTGCATAGCGACTGCTGTAGAGCTGGGTGCTAAAGGATCTTCAATTTCACCAGTGTTTTCCAAGTGTAATTTGTCTCCCGCTTCAGCCATGGAGGGTAACTATCCTCCCTAGGGAATATCTGAAGGCAGAGCCAACTTAGACTTGCTCTTGTAGTTCAAGTCCCTGTGTGGAGAGCGATCTCCCTGCACTCCCCGCCCAGCCCCACTTCCCACAGTTAAAAAGCACATGACCCTTTTTGTAATATGGTACAAGCATTCATTTAGAGTAGCTGCCCCTGCTGACCGTAGAATGCAGTTCACTATTTTTTTTTAAAAACCATTTTAATATTTGTTTTCATTAATATAAAGGTGGAACAGTCTTCATAAAGCGTTTTTATTTCTTATAGGGGAACATTTGAGATGTGCCATCTTTGAATTGATCATTAGCATGGTCCCATGGTTGCCCATTGTACAATACATAGCACTGATCTAATGGTATCAATCTAATCGAATGAAATGCTGAGCAGTGGGTAACCTTAGTTGTGGGGAAGCTTGGCAGGTATGGCATACTACATATGCAATCTTTCTATTTGTAGTTTACAATGGGTGCTAATTTCTTCAGTATTGTGCTGGAACAATATTTCAAAATATGTCAAACATAGCGCCAGTTCTATTCTCGTCCTGCAGGTTTACTCTCTGTAGTCTGGAATAGCCAATGATGGCGCAAAGTTGTGTCCTGTAACCTTAATTTGATATTGGACAGGTTTTGTCCTTTGAAATTAAAAGAAATGGTTGATACTGTTCATTACATTTTGCTATTCTTGTGTCACAGATCAGTTTCAAAGTTGAGCTGAATTCTCTGGCTTGGTCTTCCATTGTAAATATTGTTAACATTGTTTTCTTTGAAAATGCCGTTTTTGCGGTATTGGGAGACTGGGTAACAGCTCTGCATAGTGTTTATTTATGAAACCTGCTTTTCATAGAGCTAAATGCAGTAAAAATGTGTTCATGTACCTTTGTGCTTTCACTTTTTTTGTTAATTGTAAATATTGAATATTTTCAAGTTTCACAAATATTAAAATTCATATTGTAGCTCATTTGTCATTGTTGGTATTAAGTTGCATTTTTATAATCAATTTCCTGAAAAATTCATATTTTTATTTCCAATCGATGCTTTATAGAGCTGTACAATTGAAAACTAAGTTCTATTACCCTATTTATGGCAATTTGACACAACCTTGTGGATTGATGGAAAACTGCTTAGAACCTACTGTCATCTTACACGTCTAGTAATACAGTAGTGGGTACATTGTTGCTTGCCCAGCTCAACCTCCACCTATAACTGGAAACTGCTCTGCTGTCACTGTACTATTTTTGCTCAGACTTTTACATGCAGAATGCCTCACTGTACAGAGGTTATGAATGAGGTCTTGGAAATCTCAAATATTTTCTTAGTGTTGCATGTTCTTCAAAAGTATGTCAGGATACAATCACACTTTCTAAAGCTGATCTGCTGGAGCATGGATCTGCAACCCGTTGTGAGTTTTTAGTACACACATCCAGAAATTCAAATAACCCTAACCAGCATAGTTAGTTTTGGGGTATTATGGGAGTCATAATCCAAAATATCTGGAGAGTTTCAGACTGTTGTGTTGGAGGTTCCTTCACATGCCCTGGAATTTCAGTATGACTTTGTGATCTGTCATGCTTCAAAGTCCCTTTTAGGCCATCTTTATCAGGTTCACAGCAATTATGGATTGTGATGACATTCTGGAAAAAAAGTGATTGGTGTTGTTACAGACCGGTATTAGGCACTAATAATGGACATAAACCTGTGCCAGGCAAAACAATGACTTTGGTTGCATGGCCGTACTTCTAGGCTTCTTCCTTACTGGTCATGGATTAAAGACTAAAATAGGTGAGTACTCTTAATGGGCTGAAACACTTAACTGAAAACGTATATTTTATGTAACGTTTTGTGTTGCAATACTAGCTAGGCCTACAAGTAGCAGAGAGGGGGGGGGGGCGAGTCGAAGTTATTTTGGAGAGCTGTGATTTAGGTAAAGGGATTTACCAATCCTGGTGACCCCTCAACCACTGGGTCACAATCTTGTACCGAGGTTATAAAGTTAGATTCAAGTCGGCCCCTTGTTGCTGAATGACAGGTGGACCATGCCTAATTCCTTGATAAGGAATTGCTGATAAGGATGCAGCTGAGAAACTAAAACAGAGAATGTGACAATAAGTTGGATCACAATGCTTGACTTGAAAGCTGAGAAGCGAGTTGGAGCTCTTTCCCTTAATAGGTTGCTGATGCATAGCAATAAAATATCTGACTTCTGCGAAAGGCTGTCTGGGAATCTATGTTCAGTGCTGCTGTCCAGGTGGTGTAGAAGTTTTCAAACATCAAGGAATTTGGAATTGGAGGAACCCTTTGTACTCTTTGTCCCAGCTCTGTTGCCCCAAATGGTGGTTCATCTGTGGCTACTGTTTTGCTCTGGCGGCAACACCTATGAATCCAGCACAGCCCCCTGTCAGTCGGCCAGATTCCAGAAGTTGGTGGCACAGGCCTAACGGCTGGTTGTAATCTAAACAAAATTGAGGGAAATTATGCAACCCAGTTAGTCGAGCCCTCTGCAGGTTACTAACCTTGAATAACAATGCTACTGAGACGAGTCATTTCAGAAGAGTGAGGGTCATGCCTTTATATAAAAGCTAATTCTCATTTCATTCAATAATTCTGAAAGATACTAATCGTTTTCTTATTTAGTTTTCTCTAAAATAAAACAAACCGGAAAGTACAACACAACACAAAAGAAAAGTGCTTTGTGCTCTACAGTACATTATAGTTAATTACACAACACTATGCATTCATTAAAAAAGAAACTCAATTTTACCCTCTCATACAAATGCATGCTTCACCTAACTTGTTTCATTCCTTTCTCCCATTGTTAAAAAATATACTACAGGAACTTTTTCAGGGGGTTGCGGTCTCCTGCTTTTCTTGTGTACAATCTCTAGATATTATTACTTAATCAGAACAGTCCCACAATAGCTTCAACGTGATAGATGTGGGTATAATCGGTCCTGACAGACCCAACTTTCTCTTCAGAAACAATAGGAACATGGATGTAAATGACCAAGGGTTGCTTTTAATTATGAATATAATGTACGAGTTGTTGGTACTCGCTTCAAATGTACATTTTAATTGTGATTCTTTGCGAATGCCACCTTTTCGCTGTTGTCATTGACTTGGTTTGTATATATGTCTCGACTTCATGTTGTCACTAGTTCTACTCCTAAGGTACCTTTTATCTTAACATGGATGAATCTGTAGGTTCCCAGTTTAGCTTATAGATGGTCATGCATTATAGAATATTATGAATGCAGTTGTTCCACTCTTCCCAACTGGTTAAGTCTAATGCTAATGTGTAATCTGGCTTTTTGCTCCCACAACTGTGCCCCTTTCTATTTGGGGTGTACGGATTTCCCTATTCAGGAACAGGTAATTAGTCTAGATAGGAAATGCCCCTAATTTAGAATACATACATTACAGTGCTGTGCTTATAGCATCCCTATATCTGAAGTATTGCAGGTTTTTGGCGTACCGGATTGTTTTGTTCAACATTAGAAACATGTCGATTTTATAAACTATTTCAGCAGGTTCCTATTCTTACCTGCTTCAGTCTTGATTCAGCCATGAACACTCATTCTCCAATCGCTAGTGGTGCATTCTGGTACCTGGATATTAGTCTCGTGTCTGTAACAACAAAATGAAATGGTGTAGATAGCCTCATTTCTAAATAACGTCACTGCTTTAGTGGACGCATGCATCATTTAAGTTAACCGAAGCCAAAATGCTCCGGGTTACACATTTGCTCCCGGTATCGGATCGGGGATCACATTGTTGCTTATGTTAACACTGGGTGTCTTGTTGGGCCGTGGTGTTCGCCAATTGCGTGCATTCCTCCTTTAATTCTATGCGCATTGGTGCACGTGGGTCTACAAAATATAAGGCTACAACGGCCACATGTTTAGGGTGTACTCTTCTACCCCTATTGTCGCTCTAATCTCACTGGGAGTCTCGTCACTACATTTATAGCATGTCCGCCTAGCGTTCTATTAGAGCGACGTGTACTTTAGCTGGTCATGCTTCTTTTTTTCAGTGCGTCTCTCTTTGGCGCCGTTGTCTGCATTCTCTAGCTTTCTTTTCCAGACGGGCCACATGTATCATGTACATTGTTTTAAGCGTGGCCTTTTCCTATTTGCTCGCAAGGCATCCCTAGTCCTCTTTCTTTATCCAGTGTTGACCACGGGACTCGTGCAAGCTCTAAGCCCACTGGGACCAGTTGGTCCTCTTTCTCTGTTCAGTTCTTAACACGGGACCATTGCCAAATCTATATTCACTGGCCGCACCACAAGCGCTATGCCCTGTATATTTAAAGTCATAACTATGATGCAGTTTAATATGTAAATGGAGGTAGATTTACAGAAGTGCTGTTTACATATGTTGTAGTTATTCTCTTAATTTATATCGCGCGTGTTGATTTTATTACGTTATTTTCGCTGGGAGCTTGAAATGCATTGTTTAGCCATACATGTCATTTAGTTGTGGAATCTTCATACGAATTAGTTTTGTTCATTAAGACCTTTCCGCTAAAAAAAAAAAAAGCAACTGTTCTTTAACTATCCGTTTCCTTTATCGTTGTTCATGTCATGTCCTAGTTTTAACTGGAAAATAACTGTCAATTTCATTTATTCTACTGTAATACATGGATTAATTGAATCCAATCCAGTGTGATGCATTCTGTACACGATTTCTTATGCAGCGTTTGTGTTCTGTTATTCTTATTTTTATCTTCTTTTCAGTTTTCCCTAGGTATCGGTGTTTTCCCATCAGTGGTAGAAGTGTACAGAAAAAAGTAGTGGAACTGTGGTCTCGGCAGGGGAGAGGGCAGGCAGAAGCATAGACATGTGACAAGACGTTGCGGCCGGGGCATTGCAGTAGTCTTAAGTGACTAAGGCTCCCTTACAACTTTACACTTACACAAGGACATTTATGTCCAAATCCTATATATAGAATGGTGAATATGGTTGTAAAAAGTAGAGGAATGGTAAATAGAAAAAAGTAGTGAACTTCACTCCTGACCGTTTCACTGCTAGGTATAGTTTTCTGCAGGGGCACCAAATACCATAGATCACCATTTTCGAATTGCGGTTGGTAAAGCTTGGCTGTCTCGCCATGGGTTGGTTAGTCCAATGCCGACTTCCGTACTCTTCGTTGTTTGGGCGCAACAGGAGTATTAACACATAGCAAACGACCCTTTAATGGCGCGATGCCCCATGTTTGTCAATTTTTTTTGTTCTGGTGTCCTCAATCTGATAACATTACGTGTAATCTGGTCCGTTTAGATTCTTGCTTCTATTAAAGGCTATAATTTGTTTACTGATCGAACATTTGCCATTCTCCAACCTTCCATTTTTATTTTTATTTATGATTTTTTTTTTAGTTGGATAGGCTACTAAAACCAATTTCTCTTCTTCCTTTTTGGTTGACCACAATTCTTTATATTCCAATACACCATTGATGCAAGTGTGTCCTTGAGCCAGAATGAGGGGTAGAAGTAGGCCAAAGAACACAGTTCAGATACTACTGTAGGGCGTTGGTGACCATGAACTGGGGCCTTAATGAGATTTTATCCAGGGCCAGCAAGGCGACGGTTCACGCACATAAGGCTAGAGCGGGGACTATTGACAATACCTACTTTACAAATAACTGACGCACAATTTATGATGCAAGCTGTTTAATATAAATGGTAAACAATACATGTTCTTTCCACAAAGGAAGCTCAGTAATGGATTGTGCCGAAGTGCCATGTTAGGGAGTTGAGTAGGTGGCTAATTCCCAGATTCCCTTCTGACAGCTTCTGTACACTCCACAATTGTTCCCACTTGTTTCAAGGGCAACTCTCTTGACCATGTCTTTGTCTTCTCCTCAACTCCCCATTGCACACCTCATCTGACCACTCTATCCTTCACTTAAGCAGGGTGCAACGTTTGCACTAGCATTTGGCTAGTGCCATTTGACTCTTGGCGAATAAGAAATGCTGTACCGTGTGGATGTATAGAATTGAGGTGTCAAGTGGCTAATTAATGGCTGGCTAGTAGCTTGCAACTTTACTTTTTGCACCCTTCAGTAGCACCATTCACCTGGATGTCTTTCCATCGCCCTTTTTACCTTTCTCTAAGTGCAAGTTTGAACCTGGGCACCATTTTGTAGCCCAAGTCTGGTCTGTCCTTCTCTCTTGTTTCTCCCCCAGGCCTTCTCAGCCAGGCTTTCTGAACCCCTCCATCCCCATGACATTATTCCACTCATACCTTCAGACCCCGAATCACCCCTCAAATCTCTCTCCTTTAGATTGACCTACAAAGTAATCTTTGCAAATGGTGTAAGGATCTAGCTTAGTCAGGCCCACTTCCCCTCCCTCCTATAAGAGCACCCTCCTCTCCTTCACTATGGCCCTCCTCTCTGCTGATTCTTCCTACTTGGCCGTTCCCACTGCTCTACAGTGTATGCTGGCTCGTACTCGCCCTTCTGTAATCTTTTCACTGTCTGCTGAAGACCTTTCCAATTTGCATCTAAAATTGGCAATCTTTGACAACCCCTCCACCAGGCTTACCTCTCCCAACTTCGCTCCTTGCCTCTGAGCTGGCCTCGATCTTGGGGGCTGTCAGAACCTTCTGTGCCCCCTGGTGGCCAGTTAGCTCCACAAATTGTCAAGGAACTTGCGCCTATCCTATCTCATCACACTTCAACTTATTTTTGAGATTTTCTGCCTGCTTCATAGTAGTAACCATATTCTACCAATCCTGAAGTCCTCTTGGCACCAATAAGCCTGCCCAATATTGGCCTATTTCTCCTTTCCTTATCTCGAGTGGTCTCAAACTGCCTAGACAGTAATGAGCTCAGTGACCCTCTTCAACCTGGTTTTTGCAGCAGTCCCTCTACTGAAACTTCCCTTGCCTCTAACTTTGAATTGTGAACACGTTAACAATACTTTGACTTTTCAGCCACTTTATCGTGGATTACACCTGTGGCTAATAAACTTCTGGGCCACCAGTGGTCCAGGGATTGACTAGCTGTTAATAAACCATCAATCGGCACCACGCCTCTCGTACACCAGAAGGGATGTGAACAACTTGGAATAACAAGCGAATTGTGAACCTCCTTGTCCAGTTTTGGTAAGGTGGATGGAACGGCAGGCTTCTCTATGAAAGGCTGTGGATTGTTGGTTAGTTGCAACAGAGCGAAAAATCTATTACCCAGTAATAAAAGGCACTGTCAAGTCAAGGTTGTATAAGCCTATCTACTTTATCACAGTACAGTTCTAGCAACACTATAAAATACAACCCACCCTGTAAAGGAATGCAAAGGACATAACTATTTCAAAAGAAGGAAAAAGAATGAACTCTGGATACTGACAGGAGGGTTGGAACAGTTCAAGCATACTTACTTTCAGCAAAAAGAGCAATCAGTTGTAAAATTTCTCTAGCGGCCTTCAAAGACGGAACAGGGGGACAGAACCAAAATGTACCTTGTGCTGTCAGAACTCTTGGTGCTTGACCGGGTCGAGTCAGTTTCAGGGTATTTTGCAGCTTAGTTCCAGATGCGAGACAGCTGTGGGTATCAGACGGCAGGCAGTTCAAGCAAAGTTGGACGGGCGGCTGCAGGCTGGCCTACCAAGCGGCTTGGGCTCAGGCATGATTATCTCTGTGCTAGTGATTCTGAAGCACTTTTTGAGGTGTCTTGGAAGTCTTTAAGTGAATGCAGCATTGCAGTCTGTTGCAGCTCGGGGGACTCGACTGGCTCAAATGTCCTTTAAGGTGGACGTTGACAGATACTCGTCGAGGCACTTCTCATAGCTACTTTACTGGGCTTGTCGTCCTTTAAGGTGGACAGCCCAAAGCTGAGGAGGGTGTTGCAGGCAGCTGCTCTGTCCTTGCCTTTGGGTTCAGAGACTCTCTGGCACGTCCTACCTAGGAAACTTGCTGCAGGGCACACCATGCGCTGGCTGGGTACCAGTTCTGGAGCTGCAGGTGGGTGCTATCCTGAACCTATCCTGGGTCCCCACTAACAATCTCCTGTGTGTGTGAGGTCATGACCAGACTGCTTTGCAACAGAAAAGGCAAAGGGGTGAAAATGTGTAATAGGAAGTACCACTCATCTGCCTGTCTGTTGTGGATAAAGGGTTCCTGATTACAGTGGCAGGTCTCCCTTGATGCTACAGCGAGACCAGACTTTCTGGCTCTGGCAAACCACATACCTTCTGAATGGGGTCTCCCTGCAGGGGCAACTACTGTAAACGCACAGTCCCAGACATGACATTTGACTGTCAATATGGAGGCTGGGAGCTGGCTTCAGGGTGACAGTTGCATATGAATGGTTGTTGGGGGTTTCCCGTCTCCTTTGTTAGCCTCTGCAGCAGGACCATGTGGGCCTGTTTGAATTAGTATGCAACTTGCTGCCACCAGCTACCAGGCGCAACAAAAGGCCAAGGCGGATCATGCTGGCCATGGCAGGGGGAAGGCTTGACCCTCCCCTTGGGATCCATTGTGTACTCCACCTGTCGGATCCCTGTACATGTTCACACCACCCCTCTCAACTAATTGGTACTTAACTCCAATGAACTATCTCAAATTGTGTACATCTCTTCTGCTGTCCCTAGTATTTGCACTGTCCATTGCCTATAATCCCCAGGTTTTATGGCCACTACCTGCCCCCTGCCCCTTTGTTAAAGCTGCTTGTCCAGGACTGCAGTGTTACTTTAACACTGCAGTGGGGGCTCCACTGACGTTCCTTCAACCCTAAAGGCTGATGCCATAAGGTTGGTACCTATTTTCTGTGTTTTTGCAGTAAATGGCCAAAGTGTTATTGGCCAATAGTGTTCTCAAAAATCCAACAGACTAAGGAAAGACTGCTCAATGGCATAATCAGTACTGCACATTGTATGGTGATCCTTTGTACATATTGTGAGAAGAAAGTGGTTGCTAAACGCATAAGACAAGTTGTCATGTAAAGCTGTAAGGCCCCTTGGAGAAAGTTTCCACAACAAGTATATATTTATCTAGGAATTTTCTAAAAGATGACTGCCAGTAGTGCTACAGCAACTCTGATGCCAAATGTGCTTTTAACTGGTCCATTACATCTTGGTGGTGTACCCGGTTTGTAATGAGTATATTGCATTCTCAAACGCAATTAGTACCTATTGGGAGTGATCGAGGGCAGCAAGTGGTGTTTAATTGCTTTTATGACTTTTCTTGGAAAGCAGGTAAGGATTGTTGTATGCATTTTTACAGCGCACGTATGCCCAAGGGCATCATGGCGCTAGTGGAGCAAGAGGGACAGAGGCACCCGACAGCCAAAAATCATAGAACAATGTTTTTAAAGAGCGGTGGAACAGAGAATGGTCATTCATGGCTCGCCGGGCCAATGGGAGGTTGTTCCATGCCTTTGCAGCCATCATAGCTGTGTGGCGAGGGCCAGGTCAAGGCCTCAGGTTGGACTGGACCTGGTGTGCCTATAGAGGTAGCCAGATGGGTCTCTTGGAGAATTCCGACACCCATCTCCTTACTCTGTCAGTGGCATGTTTCCTCTGCATGGTAAAACAAGCAGTTGGAGACGGATGTGCTGTGTAAACTTTTTTGCAGGCTGATTTACACTGTAACAGTCTGGAGTTGCTTTCACCCTTGACCAGACCTAGGTGTGCTTGTGTTCCTTGAAGTTTTGGCTGGACTGCTCCGTTACAGTGCAGGGCTAAGAGGGCTTTGCATATGATGTACACTTCTGTAAAGACAGTGATGTAAAACCAGTACAGCTCATAGGAATTTTTCTGGTTGTAATTCTTGCCAAGCGTTCCAGCTGTAGCGTTTGGTGTATGTAATGCAGATCTCAACCTGCGTAACCTATTGCAGCCATTTAAAGTGCCTGCTGAGAAACAGAAGGTCAAAAGAATCGATAGCAGCCTCATGGCTAGAACAAAACTCCCACCGACTCGTCCCCCCCCCCCCCCCCCCATCCATCACCCCAAACATGATGGTCACTTGGTTGGAAAGTCCCAGACTCTCTGGCTGCCCCCCTGTACCAGATGTGGCGCTGTAACCTTTTGGCATTGTGTGCAGCTTAGTGGTTAACACATTGAATGCAGCATTGTTTTGTCTCGACAATCTGTAGTTTTGTACTAACGTATAAATATATTAAGATCACTGACAGCATTAATGTACATTGCTTTGGCTCTTTAGCTACTCTAAGGCTATGCAACCCACACCGCTGGCTTGCACTAGCCACGGTCCACAGTTCGGCCATTATCTTGAAAGCCTCTTGTGAAGGCATTTTCCAAAGGGTATGCACCCCCTCACTTTGACATTTACCAGAATAACCATTAAGCAATTGAGAATACTGAACATAGCTGTGCCTGCTCACACCTAGAAATTGTGTAGTCTTGTTCCACATTTTTTCTGAGTGGTGTCATGCTGAGAATGCAGGGCTCGAAATTTAGATTGGGTTAGCAGGAGCTACAAGCAGCTCCTGGCTATCCAGCATTAACCATTCACTGGGAGCTACCACTGGGGAACGAGGAGCTAGTGTACATAGCTTTATCCAAATATAACTTGCACATAAAATCCAAATGTATATCTGGATTCATTATGTATGACCCATTATGCTTTATAGTTGTGTCCTAATGTTTATTTATAGATTGCCCCCAAATGCACAATTAAATTCAGATAGCTGTGCTTGTTCGGCATCAGTTAGCCTGGGGAGCCAAAAGTAACTCCTGATGGCCATTGGTTTTAAGCTAACAAGGGTCTTCTAGGCTATAAGCAGGAGCTAAATGGCCCCAGCTCCCCTCAGTTGACTGTGGAATATCGTTTGAAGACATTGAACATCTCACAAATAGAAGGGCTACCGCACTTGGCTTTACAGCTGATGAGGCCATCGCCATTTTCGATCTTATGAAAGACACAGGACTCTCCAAAGGAGGTGACCCACAAAAAAATCAAACAACTGCAGTATGTGAACCCATTGGGGTCCTTTAAGACGAGGTAACAGTATTGATGGATGGGGATGCATATCTTACTCAAACATCAATCAGACTGACTCAGGAAGTTTAGCAAAAATCACAACTGTTTTATTAACAATTATCTAAAACGGAGTAAAACTGACATGAACGGACGTTCGTTCAAGTCTCAAACATTTCATAAAAATGCACAACTTTATACTATAAATGTGTCATAAGTGACTTGCTATGTGGCAAAATAAGAAAACCTACTTGGGGATGTGATCGGCTTAAAGGGAACATTGAAGTATACTTTCTGTAGGGGTCAGGGATTGTGATTGGGTCTCTAAGGTCAGGTGGGCAACTAAGCCCACCCCAAGTGGTAATTTTCTGTGTCAGAATAATACACTATGTTCTATTGGCTTCTCAAACTGTAGGGCTCTTTGCTACATGGCCCTCTACAATTGGTTGGCACGCGCTAGCGGCACGCAAGCTGGTATCCCAGGTGCTGGCTGGGGGATTGGCTTTGGTCATGCCTACCCACCCAATTAGCCCAACAGCCATCATCGCTCTGGCGGTTTGCCTTTCAATTACTTCGTTTGAACTTGGCCTTGCGAAGGCTCACTGTGTCTGAGAATAAAAGGGAGTGAAAGCATGGCTTTATCTTCAGGTCTCGGTGTAGCTCGCCCCAAAGTCTATTTTCATCTGACCATGTGACTAGAGACCATTTTGAGCTCCTTTGTTGCATTTAATACTATTAAATGAAGAAACCTTGGCACGTTTAATGTATTTCCGTTACACCTCAAATATCAGTTCAGCTCGCAGCTCACATTCACTGTATCTTCTTGAGTAGATAACCAGGTTCTTGATGGCCCCTACTCTTGACACTGGGCCAGGCAAGCCTTCTTGAATCTTCCTTCGCCGTCGGCTATTTTATTCAACTGCGCGACACCTCCAGCCCTTTCATTCATGGGATCCAAATTTGCTAAAATGTGTAGTGGGAAGGAACAAAAAAAAAATAAAAAAAAATAAAAAATAAAATGTGTAGTGGAACATCCATATAGGTGAGCAAATGGTGAGTTGGCCGGGGAATGCGTGAACGTCTCAGCAATATAATTGGTACACTTTGGGAGGACCTATGTACTTTGGTCTCTTGCATTTTTTTAATGGATTTCCATGTTTTGCCGATACTATGATTTTTCCCTGGTTAAAAGAATAAAGGAAGACATTTTTGGATTACAGTGGTGTGGACCCGGCTCTATTTTTCCAAATCTGTTTGGTTTGCTAATTGCTGTGGAGAGTGCACTTTGAATCTTTTGCCCGCAAGGCAAAATTGCAAATATATATATTTCTGAGGCTTGTGGAATCTGCTTAGATTCACATGCTGTGCATAGGCCGACATCTAGTGGAAGCTGCTGAGTATTAGTTTGTTTTTTGAAACTCGAAATTGGGTTTCGACATAGGGCGTGCCAGTAATACTATCCCTAGTGTGACGTCCACTGTACCCATGATCCCTCACGTGTCTAGGACCATCAGATTGTTTTTTTGCGCCATACTGGTCGGAAGCATTCCGTGGAGTTCCCTGGCTTTTAGCCATAATTTTGCAAATATTATAATATTTCCCCGTTTTCTCCATCCCCACGTCGAGTCACCGAATATCGAAGCTCGACGCCGGCCCGGAGAAGATGACCTTTGAGAGCTGCACAACAGACTTTGGGCCTTGGAAGGCCTCGGCCCGGGCCTTGGAAGGCCTCTGGCCTCGGCCCTACAAGTAGGGAGAGTGGGGGGTGATGCATACTCTACGCTCACATATATTTATATATATATTCCTGCACACACTAGCCCGCTGCCACAGGGTGCGTATGGAGGGTACCCCTTTCCAATTTTGCCCCAAGTACAACTGCAAGTACCCTTGGGTTGACAGACACGCCACCTGTAACCTCTGCTTGCCGAGGGACCACACCGAGGCGAACTGCAGAGCATGTAGCCGGTTCAAGGCTAAGACTCTAAAGGACCGTTCGACAAAACGTTGGGCCCACCATGCCAGGCAACAAGAGGCCATGGAAGCGGAGGGCACCTTCAGTGATGGCATCGATGCCGTACTATCGGACGGCGAGGACAACTTGGCGTCAAAAGACAGCCAAGCGCAAGTCCCCGACCTCGGAAGATTGTCTGGCAGGGCAGCTATGGGGAGCACACCCGGCGACGAGAGCGCTACCCACACCACTTCACTAAACACTCGAAGGCCAACCAAGACTCGACGCGCATGTGGAGTTCTCGGAAAGAGGCACGCAAAGAACGGTCCACCGAATCGGTGTACTCTGGGCGTTCTCGGTCAAGATCGCCGCATGACACCAGGCAACCATCCACTGTTGCCAAGAGTGCCTCACTCACCAAAGTAATGGAGGTACGATCGTCGGAAGATGTAGCTGACCTCCATCCCCAGGCCGCACTCCAGGAGTCGGTGTCAGCAGACCGCTCGACAGCATTTCCCGACGTCCTCACTCTAAGGAAAGGGACACTACCCCTGAATCTTGATGCCAGACGTCGAAAACCTGAGAAGGTGAAAACACCAGGGAATCACTTTTCCACTCATGGGGAGAGGGGAAAACAGCGGAGAAATCCTCTCAGCCTTCTTCTACTCCTCTGGTACATAAAGACAGTGCTAGGTCTTATGACAAACAGTTATAGCAGGGAAACACTCTCAGGAAAGGGTAATCCCCAGCTCCAAAGAATGGTCCAGTGAGGATATAGACATGGTTATGTCTAGAATGTCATCCCTAGCAGACTTCTATGCCAAGAACCCAGATCACTTCCTCTCCTATACCCCTGACAGGGCTACTCCCTCAGGGTCTAGGGACCCGTTACCCCCTGGTAAGAAACCTTGAGTTGAGGCACCAACGCAAGCTCGATCTTCTGACCCTTTCTACGTACAGCCATACACTCAGTATAGTCAGAGATACAAGAAGAGGATCCAGATTTGGTAACGTTGGACGACCAAACTGGAGTGGACTACTATGGGGATGATTAGGACAAAGAGGGAGATGACCCAGCAGTCTACAGAGTAGACTCCCCGGTAGGCAAAGAACCTCAGGTTACCGACTCTCCAGTCGACAACCAACCTCTCCTAAATGAGGTTTTGTCTAGAGGGGCTGAACACTTCGCATAGACACCCAGGGAGCACAGGAGGAGAGGGACTTTGCTGAGGAACTAGTAGGGGAAAAGGGAGCCATTGCTCAGGCCATCCCTATTCTCAAGTCTATACAGATGAGAATTGATCCTTCCTTCATCAATCCTAACCTCACCAGGGCGGTAAACCCCAGAATAAAAAAATTGTTCAGGCCAGCCCAATCGGACCCGCTTTACATAAGGGGGCAACTGAAACCGGACTCCCTGGCAGTAACTAATACCCGAAAGAAGGCGGGAATGCCCCTATCTTCGTCTGAGGCTCCCCCCCAACAAAGAGCAAGAAGATCTACGGGTTGGGAAGGAAAGTAGCCTCCACTTCCGCCTGCCTGGCAAGGATTGCCAACTCCACCACTCTGCTGGCCAGCTACAACTGCCACCACTGGGAGCAAGTTGCTGCACTTATAGACTCCGCACCGAAACCTTTAAAGGGCCAGTTGGCACAGGTTGCGTCAGAGGGGAGAGCCGTGTCCGGTTGCATCCTTAAGGCAACCTTTGATGCTGCGGATAACGCCGGCAGGCTAATAGAGAGCACTGTCATTAAGAGGCATGCTTGGTTAAGAAAGCCAGGGTTTGAACCTGAGACACAAGCATCTTTAATTGACATGCCGGTGGAGCCTAATCTACTGTTTGGTAAGGCGGTAGAGGACCCATTGAAAAATGCCAAAGACGAGTATGAGACTCTGAAATCCCTGGGACAGTTGACCAACAAGCCCCCTAATCAAAGAGGGAATGGCAATTTTCATCGCCCACGTGGCCAAAATTCACAGAGGCTCCAACTATTCTCAGGGGCAGGGTACATCATGGGGTAATAACCAGCAATCTACCCAAAGTTATAAAGGGGGGAAACGAGGGGCCGTGATAAGGGAAGAGACCGCCCCAGCAGAGGCGGCACGCCTCCCGCAAAACAGTGACGCCGAGATCAGGGTCCCTTCCCACGCATCTCCAGTAGGAGGACGCATTACCAACTTCACCCAAGCTTGGGAAGGGATCACATCAGACAGATGGGTGCTGTCCAGTGTCCGCAGGATACTGCATAGAACTGCTCGAGCGTTCCTGAAACCACCTCCACGACAAAGTACATTCCTTGGACCACCAGAAGATCCTCCTCGAGGAGATCGTCAATCTTCTAGAAAAGGATGCGATAGAACTCGTCCCGGGCAAACAGGTAAACAAGGGTATTTATTCAACTTACTTCCTTGTGCCAAAAAAAGATCTAACAATGCGCCCAGTCTTAGACTTACGCCCTGCAAACAAGTATGTCAAGCACCAAAAGTTTCGCATGACTACTCTCCAAGAGGTAATCCCCCCTCCTAAAAAAGGGGGATTACATGGCAACATTGGACATGAAAGATGCCTATTTTCATATTTCCATGTTCCCAGTGCACAGAAGATTCTTGCGCTTCAAGGTGGACGGTCAGCACTACCAGTTCAAGGTGCTGCACTTCGGTATAGCCTTGGCTCCAAGGTATTCACATAGGTTCTGGCGGTGGTGGTGGCACACCAACGCAGGGAGGCAATCCCAGTGTACCCTTACCTGGACGACTGGCTCATCACAGGGGAGACCCCAGCAATTTGCCGTTTAAACATTCAAAGAACGATCGACCTCCTCTTTGAATTGGGTTTCTCCATAAACGAGAAGAAATCAAGCCTGGTGCCAAACACCTCCAAACAGTTCCTAGGAGCTGTACTAAACACTCAAGAGGGCTTGGCCTTTCCATCAGAGGAAAGAATTCTGAATATACTACTGCAGATTCCTCAATATCAGTCAGGTCACCAGATAACGGTGCGCAAAGCGATGCGTTTGCTAGGCATGATGGCGTCATGTATTTACCTGGTCCCCCACATGCGCCTGCGTCCCATGCAAGAATGGTTGGCAAAACAGTAGTCTCAGGCAAGTGGTCAGTGGGACGATCTAGTGGTCGTTTCGCCAACACTGGTAGTCTTCACTGGTGGACAAGAGAGAACCTGTTACAGGGGTAACCCTTTTACGACCCAGAAGTACAGGCTGTAGTCACTACAGATGCATCCCTGTCAGGGTGGGGAGCACACCCCCTTCACCACACAGCTCAGGGTCTCTGGTCTCGCACAGTGGCCAAGAATCATATCAACCTGCTAGAGCTTCTAGCAGTATTCAGAGCGCTTCGAGCCCCACCTGTTAAACCTGTCAGTGTAGATCTTAAAAGACAGCACAACAATGTTCTACATAAACAAGCAGGGAGGGACTTGTTCGCCAAATCTGTCCAAGCTTGCCCAACAAATTTGAATATGGGCACTCAGACGGAACATTTACCTGTCATCTCGACATGTTCCAGGGGATCTCAATTCTCTAGCAGACGCCTTGAGCAGAGATCCTCTCCCAAGAGAACACGAGTGGTCTCTACACAGAGAAGTCGTAGAAGACATCTACTCACAGTGGGGTTTCCCCCCACTATAGACCTATTCACCACAAGCGAAAACGGACAATGCCCAGACTTCGCATCCAGGTTTCCCCAGTCAGGCTCCAAGGGGAACGCCCTGTGGACGAACTGGTCAGGGATGTTTGCTTACGCTTTTCCACCAACTCCTCTGATGAGGTAGGTGGTCAACAAGATGCACAGGGAGTCGATGGCGCTCATCCTAGTTGCGCCGATGTGGGCGAGACAACTGTGGTTCCCACACCTGCGCAGGCTAGCAACGTGCGAACCAATCAGACTACTGTGCTGGTACAACCTACTATCCCAGCACCAAGGTCAGACAGTGCATCCTCAACCCAGCTCAATGAATTTGGCAGCATGGCTCCTGAAGTCAGAGTTTGGACACCTCAACTTACCACAGAGGTGCATGGACATCCTAAAGGAATCTAGGAAGCCCAACATGAGGCACTGTTATTTTGACAAATGGAAAAGATTCGTTATCTGGTGCCAGAATAAGCAAATCAACCCGGTTGATTGCACTCCTTCCACTATTGTCACCTACATGCTCCACCTGCTGGACGCACAGTTGGTATTTAATTCACTAAAGGTACACCTGGCAGCTCTGTCAGCATACACGTCCTCCCATAACAAGGTATCGTGGTGGAAAGTACCAGTGGTTAAAACCTTCATGGAAGGGTTAAAAAAGACTCCACCCTCCAATTTCTAACCCACCACCAGGATGGGACCATAATTTGGTGCTGACTAAACTCATGGGCCCCCCATTCGAGCCCATGCAGAAAAGCAGTCTCGGACACCTGACATATAAAACTGCCTTCTTAGAGCCTGAATTTCACTGACCCTTCTTATCGATGTAATGGCTACTGTCAGTGCAGGATCCTTTCTTTACTGTTCATAAAGATTAAACTGTTTTTTTACGAACATACCCTAGGTTTTCACCTAAGTTTATTTCTAAATTCCATGTAAACCAGTCCATTGAGCTTCTGGCTTTCTTCCAAGAACCCCAAAGCTCGGTTGAGGTGAAACTACACACCCTAGATGTGCGTAGGGCGATCCCATACTATGTAGACAAGACCATGCCGCTCAACTGTTTGTCTCCGTAGCTACAGGCAAAGAGGCAGATCGCGTCTCTAAAGGTGCCATCTCTAAATAGATTATAAATTGTTTCCAGCTGTGTTACTCCCTTTCTGGAAAAACTCTGCTTTTCACGCCAAGAGCCCACTCTACAAGAGGAATTGGGGCCACTCTGGCTTTCATTGCAAATGTACCCCTTGACACCATTTGCAAAGCAGCTACTTGGAGCTCTATTCACACTTTTACTTGGCACTACTGCATTGACACTCATTCCAAGACAGATACTCAAGTGGGACAAGCTGTTCTTAGATATTTATTTGCTCATGACCCTTCTCACATCCCACCTCCTTCTTCTAACACTATTCGCTAATCTATGCACAGCCTGTGATCTAAGCAGATTCCACAAGCCTCAGAAGGGATACATTACTTACCGTAATCGTATTTCTGATGCTTGTATCTGCTTAGATTCAAATGCGACCCACCCTTCCTCCCCTCTGAGAAAAGGCGCATGGATGCTTGTAGTCTTATCTTTCTATCTGCTTGGATAATCTGTACTCGCGCTACTCCTCATGCTACCTCATGTCAGAAAAAATACAATCTGAGGGTCCTAGACGCGTGAGGGATCATGGGTACAGTGGACGTCACACTAGGGATAGTATTACTGGCACGCCCTATGTCTATGGCCATTTTCGAGTTTCGAAAAACAAACTAATACTCCGCAGCTTCCACTAGATGTCGGCCTATGCACAGCATGCGAATCTAAGCAGATACAAGCATCAGAAATATGATTACGGTGAGTAATGTATCCCATATCTTGTCGCTACGTAGCCAGCCTCGTGATTACTTCGTCTACTTGCGTTACTGGGTCAGTACGTTTGTAAAATGATTTTTGCATTTTCTTCAGTGTGTCTCTGCACGTGCAATCTCTATTTCGCTCCTGAAATGTTGCTTAGTTCGCTACTTCATCAGATTCTGTAAGGTCTATATTCTTTCTTCATTGGCATCGCTTCTTGGTGCGTCATTTCTGCTTCATGTGACGTCATTCATCTTTCACTCATTTTCACACTTCTTCTGGAATTTCCTTCAGAAGACGATTGTTTATCCACGGATACATATAGGGTTTTCTAAATGAATACCTTGTTTGAAGAACCCTTCTCGGTATAGGTACCATTATTGGCTTTGCGCATGTCACAATTTCCGGCTGCCAACATATAGGCAGAAATGGGGCGGGACATCTGGTAGAGGTCCTTTGCTCCTCCTCTACACTCTTCACCCCCCCCCCACCCCTCTGGTTGATTTACCGACCACTCTCCCATCAGTCTTCTCATCTACACATCCTCGTCTGAAGAAGTGCTTCTTTGGAGTCCAAATATTTATTTCTCCCTTGAGGCATCCTGCTGATTTCACATGTTGATCAACACCCCAGGTCATAAGACTGCATTGTCCATTTAGGTTACAGTAAACCCATCTTCCCACATACTACTTGTAGTTCTTCAGATACAGGAACTTTGTTCCTTCACATGCATGAATACTGGCCTTTACGTAGTCTCTAATTTCTTCATCTAAATACGCTTGTAGCTAATTTCCTAACAATTCTGCAGTCTGGGCATCACGTTTACTTGATGGAGGTGACAGGGGCGTGCTCATTCACCTTCCTGTAACTACCTCATGGGGTGTAAGGTGGTGGACCGACCCGGGCTGATTCCTTAATGCATATATTGCAAGGGGTAGGCAATACAGCCATCCCTTTTTCAGTGTCCATTTCAACTTCGCAATTCTCTCTTTGAGAAGACCGTTGAGTCTCTCACAAATACCGTTCACTTGCGGGTGATAAGCAGAAGAGAACTTGTTATTTTATATTAACCTCACATACTACCCATCTTGGAAAGACTTCTCGAACTTCAAACTTCGCAGTGCAAGTGGCATCGGGGTCTATACATGGACCTGCTTCAATCCATCTCGAAAAGGGGCACACCACCACTATAGTATACCTATATACACTAGATGCTTGCAGTTGAAAAGGACCATTCGGTCGAGGAATTACTACTGCTCTGATTGTTTGCAATGTGTGCCCAGTGGTAAACCTTTGATATAGGATGCAATTTACTACATAAAAGGCAATGTGTTCTAACAAATTTGTTATGAACTCGTCCTCCGCAATAGCTGCTGTGAGGCTTTCCCTAGTTACATGCGCAGGGTAGTTTAGCTGTTCTAGCGCTACCCTTAAGGCTACAAGCATCACCGGCTTTCCAGTGCAGTCCTGTTTCCACAATGCTTCAGAGGGGGGTAAAAAATTCTTTCTCTTCCTGAGGAGCACTGCCTTGGACTTGCATCAACTGTGTTTTGGACAAATGATTAAACCCTTCATTTACAATCATCATTGTAAAGACTGGAGGGGGGGGGTCTGCACTTCCGCTCCCTATATGGTAGAGGGGAGGCACAGAGACCCCTGCCAAGATTCTCTATTACGGTGGCAATGGACGAGCAATCGAGGCCTAGCTTCTTGGGAGGTGATGCAAGCTGGTTCCTAAGTACAGTGTAGTCGCCAAGCACCAACAAAAGAATGTCCATACACTATCAGTTATAACACAGTCTTTATATAATTAATATTCAAGGTCACATACAAGATCACTATAACTCACTTTCTACTCCGAAAATCAACAATGGTAAATATGTACAATTCTAAAGAAGTACCACTAATGTTATTAGATCTCCTTAAAGTGCATACGGTTAGAATGACACACAGATCAAAATAAGGGGAAACCAGCAGTAGAGCGAGGGGAAGGAAAGCAAGATGGTTGAGCAATAGGCAGAATACTGGTAACTACCGTAAGCAGAGCTCTGTGTGGAGATCCCCCCCCCCCTGGGCAACCTGTAGGAGAAAGGTACAAGCCCAGTCCATATATTGTTCCCACTAGTCTTTCCCATAGTTCTGCAACTCCAAAGTACCTGGCGTTGTAGCGTTCCTCGTCGGGGAAATTGACAACCCTTCTTGAGTGTCCTCCCTTTCAGGCAGGAGTCACGGGTCGTCGAACATCCGACGGAGAACAAGTTGAGCTACGACGGTGAAGTGGCTGCGTCGTTCCTAGCGTTGTTCGTTGACGGGGAAGCGTAAACGTCCTGCCAGGAAGAGGCATGTGGGTCACCTCGGTGTTGATAGTTCTGGACCGCAAAGAGTTGAAGAACTGTGGCCCAGCAAGGACGTCGATTCATCGGCCTCTGTGGTCTTTGGGTGGCGGGAAACCCACCGGAGGATGCTCCTCGGCGCGTCGACGGTCAGGCCTTCTCCAGGAGGATACAGCGACCACGATGCGGATGAGTGTCCTTGGATCAATGAAGTTCCTAGGCAACGGGAGCACGGCGGCTCCAGTCGGCGATGGCGGTCGTCGACAGTGGCGGACGACAGTGCGGGTGCTTCTCCTTGGAGTTCCGCAGCAATCCTCGTATCGGGTAGGCAGCCTGTCGAAGGTCTGTCTACCAGGGAGCTTAGACAAAGATCAGCTGTGCACAACGGTCCCTCGCAGCTCGGGAAGAGGGCTCCTTACCAGGCTCTCTCTGGGTCAGTTCTTGAAGCACAGCAGCTTTCAGATTGCGAAGGAGAGCAACAGCAATTCTTCTCATCCAGCAGGGCTTCAGGATCAAGCTTCAGTTTCTCCAGTTACTCGTCGTAGTGGACTTCAGCTTCTAAACACGATTCCTAGCAGTGAGATGTCCCCAGATATACTGTTGATCTCCCATTCATTCCGCTAGGTCACACTCGAGCATCCAATCACGACTACGGGCATTCATGCAGGGAGGCAGCCAGCCAGGCACACGAGGTATTCAGGTCATTCACTTCTCTCCAGACACTCAAAACAAGTTGTGTATTGGGACAAGTACGGAGCCATTCCATTCATACCGGTTTTGGGCAGGGCTGTCTCAACCATTGTGTCAAACACCAGATACTAGACGGCCACAACATAGAATGTATATTCGTCACACACTCCATTCACCCAGGTCCCAGCCACAGGCGTACCCACAACATACGGTCGTTGAGTAGGCTCCAGCCAGTCTGGTCGGCACTTACCCACACTACCATATACAGAACTTCCACCAAACAGCCAGTCAGGGGGAAGGGACATAGGCAGGGATTCCCGAGACTTCGGGAAGATCAAGGTAACAGGTGATGAAGAGGCCATGGGGGCCATTTTGTCTCCATCAGGAATCTACCGATTCCAATGACTGGGCCTGGGCATCCCAAAATGGAGGACGCTCAGGGTGCCAGTCATTTCAACATGGAGCTGCCACCAGCCTGTACCCTGCTCTGTGGGTCACACACAGGTGCCCAAAAACATACACTAGGGGCACAGGGTTGTACCCCTACCCATGGGTGCCATAAGGGTATCCCACGGGTCTGTTCACCAAACCAAAAGGGAGAGAACTGCACCGCCAGGAGTCCCACATGAACTCCTGCATGGAAAACAAGACAGAACACATGATAAAAAGCAGTGAAGGACAAGGACACGGAGGCCCTGTCCCTCCGATGCATTTCCAGCATCACAGTGCCCCCCCCCTGACTGAGGTGGAGGGTGCCTAATCTCCCACGGGATAAACCCCCTCATCCAGTCGGTCAACATACCTTCTGGAAACGCCATCTGCATTATCGTGACTCTTCCCTGGTCTGTGCTCAATGGTAAAGTCTAGTCCTTGCAGATTAATGGACCACCTGAGCAGTTTCGGGTTTTCACCCTTCATCTGCATAAGCCACTTCAGGGGATTATGATCGGTTTGGACCTTGAAGGTAGACCCGATAAAGTAAGGTCTAAAATGCCTAAGGCTCCAAACAATACTAAAACATTCCTATTCAACAGTAGCCCACCTAAGTTCCCTACCATTAAATTGTCTACTGATGAATATGATTGGATGTTCTCTTCCTTTGTCATCTAACTGGGACAAGACTGCTCCAATTCCGTTGTCGCAGGCGTCAGTTTGAACAATAAAGGGCTTGCTGTAATCGGGCACGCACAACACGGGTGCCCTACACAGACTTCCTTTCAAGCCATCAAAGGCCCTCTGACAGTCTTCAGTCCAATTAACCTTCCTAGGTTATTTGGGCGAAGTCAACGCTGTCAGGGGTGCAGCTATGGTTCCATAGTCTGCCATGAAATTGCAATAATACCCAGTGAGGCCCAAAAAGGCCCTCCCCTGGGTTTGAGTAGTGGGAGTCTCCCAGTCATGTACATCCTGTACTTTACTGGGGAGAAGTTGGTTTTGACCCCCTCCTACCTCATGACCAAGATAGGTGACTTTCCCCTGAGCTATCTGGCACTTGGTGGCCTTGATAAGCCCTTTTTAACGCCTGCAACACTTTATCCAGATGAGTAAAATGCTCTTCCCAGGTGCAACTGTAGACGGCAATGTCATCTAAGTAAGCCACACAAAAGGCTTCCAGCCCACTGAGCACATGGTTGACTAATCTTTGGAAAGTGGCAGGGGCGTTCTTCAACCCGAAAGGCATGACTCCAAACTGGTGGAGTCCCTCTGGTGTTGAGAATGCCGTCTTTTCCTTGGCATGGTCCGTCAGAGCTATTTGCCAATAGCCTGAGGTAAGGTCAAAGGTGCTCACAAATTTGGCAGCACCTATGGTGTCCACGAGCTCATCAGCCCGGGGCAAAGGGTGCGTATCAGTTTTGGTGACGGCATTGACTCCTCGGTAGTCCACACAGAACCTCCAATCCTTGGTACCTGCCTGGGAACTTGCCTTGGGGACAAGGACCACAGGACTGGACCAGGGACTGGTTGAGGGTTCAATAACGCCTAGATCCTACATCTTGGCGACCTCAGCCTGGATGTGGTTCTTGACGGTATACGGTAGCACCTGCTTTTGACAGGCACACTGTCATCAGTGTCAACCTCGTGCCTACACCACGGGGTAAGGCCTGCTGTCAGTGAAAACAGAGAGGCGTACGGCCGGAGCAAAGCCCAGCAGGCCTTCTGCTGCTCTGTCGTCAGATCGGGAGAGAGATGCACTCCCTCCACTGAGCCATCCTGAGGGTTGCTATGCAGCAAATCAGGAAGGGGCTCAGTCTCATCCTATTCTTGCCCTGAAGCTAGCAAGAGACATGAGACTTCGGCTCGCCTGTGGAAAGGCTTGAGCCTGTTAACATGGAATATCTGAGGGGCTACCCCAGAGGCTCCCATGTCAACCAGATAATTGACCTCCCCATCTTGGAGATTATCCTGAACGGTCCGGTCCATTTATCCGCCAAAGCCCGAGGCTTGGTAGGCTCCATCACGAGGACCTCCTGTCCCGGAGTCCAATCCACTTGCGATGCTTTAAGGTCATGCCAGTACTTATTCAATTCCTGGCTGGCCTTAAGATTTGCTGTTGCCTGACCCATCATCTGTGTTATCCTCTGTCTGAGGCCTAACACATAGTCCCCCACTTGCTTGGCAGGACCTGGAGGGGTGGCCTCCCAACCTTCTCGGATCAAGGCGAAGGGGCCCCCTCACGGGATGTCCAAAGAGTAACTCAAAGCGGCTGAAACCAACACCCTCTTGAGGTACCTCTCTGTAGGAAACAGCAGGCACGGCAGGAGAAGGTCCCACTTCTTCCTGAGGGGCTCTTCCAAAGTGCCTAACGTGCCCTTGAGAGTTTTGTTAAATCTCTTAACCAAACTGTTGGTCCAGAGGTGGTAAGAGGTGGAGAACTTTTAAGTTACTCCGCATTCTTTCTACATGGTTTTCATGTAACTCGACATGAAGTTGGATCTTCTACAACCTCCTTAGGGAATCCAACATGGGTGAAAATACCCAGGAGAGCCCTGACAACCACCTTGGCCGTAAGCGTCCGAAGGGGTATAGCCTCAGGGTACCTGGTGGCATGATCTACCAAGACTAGGATGAACCGATGTCCACCTGACTGGGAGGGTCAATGGGACTGATGATGTTGATGACCACTCTCTCAAACGGTGTGCCAACCACTGCCAACGGTTGCAGTGTGGCGATGACTCTGTCTCCAGTCTTACCAGACAACTGACAAGTGGGGCAGGTCCTGCAGTGGGACTCCACGTCTACTCCCATCCAGGGCCAGTAGAAATGGGCCAAGAGCCTCTGCTTTGTCTTCTTGGTACCAAGATGACCAGCCAAGGGCACCTCATGTGCCAACTGCAGCAGGAAGGGCCTGTAAACCTGGGGTAACACCAACCTCTTGAGGGCACCAGGTTCAGGCTTAGTGGGCTAACTAACAAGGAGCTCACCCTCCCAATAAATCCGAAATGTCCTAGGCACTTCTCCTTGTGCCTGGGACAGGGCCTGTGTCCTCAGAACCTCGAGAGAGTGGCACTCTGTCCTTTACCGAAGTCTGCCCGGGAGGGTCCCCCTTCAGCTAACAAGCATTGAAGGTCGGGATGATCCTCCGGGTTGAGAGCCTCTCTTACCGGAAAGTCTTCTGGCTCTTCTCCCACAGGAGTCGAGATGGGAATTGCCACTGGACCCAGCCCGTCCGGAGCATGGATCCCAATGGGTGCTATCGGAACAGCGGGAAGAGCAGGGGCTCCCTCCACAGAGACGGCCTTCTTACTCCTCCGTTTCTTTCGTGCCTTGGGTTTCCCCATCGGCAAGGATACCAGGCTCACAGCCAGACCCTGTGTGACCTGCGATCGGGTGACTGCCACAGCAGCCATGGGTAGACCGTCCGTGATCATCCCCCAACTCGACCAAATCATTTCCCAACAAAATGTTTGCAGGCACGTTGTCCTGAACCAGGACCGGAAGCTTTGCTATCTTGTCTCCAATCGTAATGTTGACTAAGGCTACAGGCGATAATTTGGGAGGCCCCCCAGCTAACCTGGTGGTTCTCAGAGGAGCACCTACATAGTCCTTTGGCTTGAGCAGTGTCCTGTCCACCACTGTCATGCTTGCCCCAGTGTCTCTCAAACCAGTAGAAGGCTGACCATTCAAGAGGACACTTCTCAAAAACCTACAAGTGTTTTGTGGGATAGTCGCCAGTACTTCTGCGTACTGGTCCCAGGCCCCATGGGACACTAAGGAAATCTCTATAGGAGCACCGAAGATGATCCCAGTAGAGGAGGGGAGGACAGTGGCCTCCACCTCAGGTACGGAGTAGGGATAGGTCAGGCTGACACCCTGGACTCCAAGTGCCTTACCCTTAGACTTGGGGTCACTCCTTCAGTGATCCATAGCCCCACAATCCCAACATGTGCCGGGCATGCGGGGTACGGTACTGGAACCACTGGGACCCTGCTTTGCACCAGGCGGACCACTACTCTTACTCCCACCCACAACAGACTTATCCGCACTAGGTTTTTGGGTCTTCGGAGAGGAAGGTTTTGGTTTACCCGACTGTGATTGCTTTTGGGACTCCTCAGCCTTCTGAGAGGCCCCCTTTTCTTTGTCCTTGTCCTTCCCACTGGAGTCCTTAGGGGACACCCGGTGGGAGACCCACTTGTCAGCCAACCTAGCCAGCTTAAAGGGGTCTAAAATGTTCTGGTCAGCAACATACTGATGCAGCTCTGGTGAACAGGCTTCTGAAAAATGCTAAAAAAACAAGAGGTGAGAATTCAACAAACGTTTTCACTTTGTAACCATCAATCCACCCCATCATGTTCATGTGCGCAGCACTCGCCCAGTCAATCCAAGACCCATTCTCTCGGTTTTTTAAATCCCTGAACCGTTTAAGATATTGGGTAGGTGTCTTGCCAAATTTGGCAATTAAAGCAGACTTCATGCACTCATACTGACCCCTTTCTTCCACACTCAGTTTCAGAATACAGTCATATCCAGTTTGAGGTACTCTGCTTAACAAACACTTAGCCCAATCTCTCTTATCAACCTTGTGAATTGCACAAGCCATTTCAAATGCTTCAATCCATTGGAGGATATCGGAACCCTCCGCATACACACCAACCAAATCTTTCATAAACTTGGTTGCTGGGGACCTGACATCCACAACTGGTTTCGCTGAAGTCTCCACTCGAACTTTTTCTAGCTGGATTCGCTGACATTCAGTGTCCTGGTTCTTGAGTTAAATGTCCTTATCTTTGAGTTCAAGATCCCTATCTTTTAGCTCAAGATCCTGGTTCTTGAGCTCCACTTGCTGTGCCAACTCCTCTTTCTTAAGCTCAGCATCTAGTTCCAACTTGCAATATTCAAAGGCTAACTTCAACCTCATAACTCGAGCTCTAAAGAATTGCTTGGGTTTCGGAACAGAGGCAGCAGGAATGGTGGCATTCCCAGAATCAGTTTCAGCGACAACCCCCGGGGTAGAGTCCTCATTGATTGCATACCCCCCTTCAAGAGTTTCACAATCGATCTGGTAGTCCACCAGGGCAGCTATCAGCTCAGCCCTAGCCTTATCCACAAAGTCTAATTCCCTGGCTTCACAAGCACTCTGGAGAGCCTCTAAGCTCATCCGAGTCAATTTACCATTCGCAATAGATTTTATTGCTTGTAATGTAGTTATTTTGTACACGACTAAACCTCAATCTAACATAGTGCAGATATCCTTTGTAAGTGGCAGGGTTATACACTGAGTCTTAAAACCATAAGCATCCCACCGCTGCCACCAGCTGTAAAGACCGGAGGGGGGGGGGTCTGCACTTCCACTCTCTATATGGTAGAGGGGAGGCACAGAGACCCCTGCCAAGATTCTCTATTACAGTAGCAATGGACGAGCAATCAAGGCCTAGCTTCTCGGGAGGTGATGCGAGCTGGTTCTTAAGTACAGTGTAGTTCCCCAAGCACCCACAAAGGAATGTCCACACACTGTATCGGTTATAACAATCTTTATATGATTAATATTCAAGGTCATATACATGATAACTCACTTTGTACTCCAAAAATCAACAATGGTAAATATGTATAATTCTAAATTGGTACCACTAACGTTATTAGATCTCCTTAAAGTGCATACAGTCAGAATGACACACAGATCAAAATAAAGAGGAAACCAGCAGTAGAGAGAGGAAGGAAAGCAAGATGGTTTAGAAATAGGCAGAATACTGGTAACTACTGTTAACACAGCTCTGTGTGGAGACCCCCCCTCCCCCTCCTGGGCAACCTGTAGGAGAAAGATACAAGCCCAGTCCATATATTGTTCCCACTAGACTTTCCAATAGTTCTGCAACCCCAAAGTACCTGGCATTGTAGCGTTCTTAGTCGGGGAAATCGACAACTCTTCTTGAGTGTCCTCCCTTTCAGGCAGGAGTCACGGGTAGTCGAACGTCCAACGGAGAACAGGTTAAGCTATGATGGTGAAGCGGCTGTGTCGTTCCTAGCGGTGCTCGTTGATGGGGAAGCGTAAACGTCCTGCCAGGAAGAACAGTGCGGGGCACCTTGGTGTCGATAGTTCTGGACCGCAAAGAGTTGAAGAACTGTGGCCCAGCAAGGGCGTCGAGTCGTCGGCATCTCTGTGGTCTTTGGGTGGTGGGAAACACACCGGTGTATGCTCCTCGGCGCGTCCACGGTCAGGCCTCCAGCAGGATACAGCGGCGACGATGCGGATGAGAGCGTCCTTGGATCAATGAAGTTCTTAGGCAACGGGAGCACGACGGCGGCCGTCGACAGTGGCAGACAACAGTCCGGGCGCTTCTCCTTGGAGTTCCGCAGCAGTCCCTGTATCGGCTCGGCAGCCTGTCGAAGGTCTGTCTACCAGGGATCTTGGGCAAAGATCAGCTGTGCACGATGGTCCCTCGTAGCTCGGGAAGAGGGCGCCTTACCAGGTCCTCTCTGGGTCAGTTCTTGAAGCACAGCAGCTTTCAGATTGCGAAGAAGAGCAACAGCAATTCTTCTCGTCCAGCAGGGCTTCAGGATCAATCTTCAGTTACTCATTGTAGTGGACTTCAGCTTCTGAACACGATTCCTAGCAGTGAGAGGTCCCCAGATATACTGTTGATCTCCCATTCATTCCGCTGGGTCACACTCAAACATCCAATCACGACTACGGGCATTCATGCAGGTAGGCAGCCAATCAGGCACACAAGGTATTAAGGCCATTCACTTCTCTCCAGACACTCACAACAAGTTATGTGTATTGGGACAAGTACCGAGCCATTCAACACTCCAAGCTGCATTCATACCGGTTTCGGGCAGGGCTGTCTCAACCATTGTGTCAAACACCAGATACTAGACAGCCACAACATAAAATGTATATTCGTGGCACACTCCATTCACACAGGTCCCACCCACAGGCGAACCCACAACATACGGTCGTTGAGAAGGCTCCAGCCAGTCTGGTCGGCACTCCCCCACACTAACATATACAGAACTTACACCCAATAGCCAGTCAGGGGGAAGGTACAGAGGCAGGGCTTCCCAGGACTTCGGGAAGATCAAGGTAACAGGTGATGGAAGGCAAGAGGCCATGGGGGCCATTTTGTCTCCATCAGGAATCTACCGATTCCAATGACAGGGCCTGGGCATCCCAAAATGGAGGACGCTCAGGGTGCCAGTCATTTCAGCATGTAGCTGCCACCAGCCCATACCCTGCTCTGTGGGTCACACACAGGTGCCCAAAAACATACACTAGGGGCACAGGGTTGTACCCCTAACCATGGGTGTCATAAGGGTATCCCACAGATCTGTTCACCAAACCAAAAGAGAGCGAGCGCTACACCGCCAGGAGTCCCACATGAATTCCTGCGCGGAAAACATGATGGAACACACGATAAAAAGCAGTAAAGGACAAGGACGCGGAGGCCCTGTCCCTCGATGCATTTCCAGCATCACAATCATGACCACTTTTTCCTTCCCATCTGGAGTATCAAAACTAGAATTATCTGGAGAATATGCAACCTTTTTGGCCTCTTCGTCTGCGGCTTCATTTCCGCGTGAAGTAAAGTCTGTTCTCTTAGTATGTCCTGTGCATTTAACGATTGCGATGGCTACTGGGAGTTGTAGTGCTTTAATAAGGCTGTCCAATAATGCAGTGTGTTGCACTGGAGTGCCATCTGCTCAGAGGATGCGCTTACTTTTCCAACGTGTTAGCTCTGTGGGGACAGTTGATGTCACATAGGCGGAGTCAGTGTACACTGTTATGCCCTGGCCTTCGTGTTTCTCGAGCGTGACAATAAGCGCCGCCAATTCTGCAGCCTATGTCAAAAAGTAGACGTGCTACCACTTCAAATTCCCCATTAGCTCTGTGCCTTACCACAGCTGACCCTGAATGCCTTTCTCCATCAGTTTGATCAATTGTTGATGACCTGTCAATAAAGAGCAAAACAGAGGGGGGTCTGGGAAACTCTCTACCAGCACGAACACAGCCCATTGACTTGTTCTTGGGTGGATGGCCCCTGGGAGAGTCTCAACCAAGTCTTTAGCTCACTGTTCTTTTCACAGAAAAGAAATTTCCCCACATATCAGTCTTTGTCCTGCCCAGGGGCAGTCCAGCACCGAAATGCTAGGCAATTCTCCTCTGAACAAGAGTACCACAGCAACCCCATGCACGTGTTTCAACCTTGTTGGGCATCATCAGTGAGGTGAAGCTGCGCCCCTCTAAGAACAGTGAGCAAGGGGTCCACGTCTGTATGGGGTTACTGATGGTACTCTTGTTCAGAGGAGAATTGCCTAGCATTTCGGCGCTGGACTGCCCCTGGGCAGGACAAAGGCTGATATGCAGGGAAATTTCTTCTTTGTGAAAGGGACAGTCAGCTAAAGACTTGGTAGAGTCTCTCCCAGGGGTTATTCACCCAAGAACAAGTCATTGGGCTGTGTTCGTGCTGGTAGAGAGATTCCCAGACCCCCCTTTGTTTTGAATAAATTAACTTTGGGTTTCACCCTAAGTTAACAGGGCGATCCAGACGTGGACCCCTTGCTCACTGTTCTTAGAGAGGCAAAAGTTTCACCTCACTGATGATGCCCAACAAGGCTGAAACACGTGTATGGGGTTACTGATGGTACTCTTGTTCAGAGGAGAATTGCCTAGCATTTCGGCGCTGGACTGCCCCTGGGCAGGACAAAGGCTGATATGCAGGGAAATTTCTTCTCTGTGAAAGGGACAGTGAGCTAAAGACTTGGTAGAGTCTCTCCCAGGGGTTATTCACCCAAGAACAAGTCATTGGGCTGTGTTCGTGCTGGTAGAGAGATTCCCAGACCCCCATTTGTTCTGTCAATAAAGAGAACCACCCCTCACCCCCTGCTAGAGCATTCTCATTTTCCCTTGGAATCTCGTCATTAAACTCTTGGTAGTTGGAGCAATCATGCACTTGCTCATCCGCTGTCATACGTTCGGCTAGTTTACATGTGACTATTTTGATCCCTGGATTCGATATAAATACCTCATACGCAGAAGCCCTCTGAGATGTCCGTGTACCCTTAGGTTTCTCCAACACCGCATACAATGCATGCTCAACAAATAGTCTCGGAACACCCGATCACAATGCTTGTAGATTTCTCAATAGCGAATGCGGCTGTTGCCAGCGATTGTTCGCAAGGAAAGTGTCCTCTCATAACTGGATCTAGAATCCCACTATAATATGCCAGAGGTTTATACCCTAGTGTAGTCCTCTGTATGCACCGCTGTCATGACTGTCCCATTCGTGTGTGAAAACAGGAAGAGCTCCTCAGAATAATTGGGAATTCTTGAAGGAGCTGTACAAATAGCTTTTTTCAATTCTGCAAACCATCCTTTGTCAGTCCATTCTATTTTTTTCCTTGTTCACTAGGGCTTTTTTCAAAGCCTGCAAAAGGGGTCTTGTGTATGAACTATAATCAAATAACTATTCTCTAACATAGTTGCATAATCCCCGAAACTGCTGCATTTGCTTTGTGTGCGGTTTTGGTGTTTTCATAATCGCCTCCGCTCTGTCAGGTGTAACTTTCTTTTCTTCATGCAAGATTTACTTTACCTGCCTATGTACAACACTGCCTCCTAGCAATATTGCAATTTGTCCTGGTCTACATTATATCCCTTGTCTGTTAGGATAGTCATTAACTGAATCAAATCTTGTCTGCACTCATCTTCTGTCATGCTGCAAACTAAAATGTCATCTACGTACTGCAGCACAACACTTTGCAAATCACTATTGCTTAGGTCCATCTGCAGGACCCTGTTAAAGATTGATGGAGACTCGCAGTACACCTGGGGCAAACAAGTACTCTTCAGTTTAGATGAAACGTGAATGATGTAAGCTCTCGAGAGTCCTTATGCAACGGGATTGAGAAAAATGCACTCTACAAGTCAATCACTGTGAAATAGTGTGCCTCTGTGGGGATACTTCATAAAATCATCTCAGGATTCGGATCTAGAGGAAACTCTGCCTCTACAATCTGGTTATTTGGTTTTGTGTCCTGAATTAATCTCCATGACCCACCCTTTATATTTGTTCACAGGGCACACAGCAGTATTAGACAGTGACTCTGACGTCACTAAGATACCTTGTTCCATCATAGCTGATAATCTTAAAAATACCCTCATCTGCCTCTCGAGACATCGGGTACTGCCTTGCTCGAGGTAAATAATTGGTCATGATTTCAGCTTGATCTTAACTTCTCCCACCCCCTTCAATAGGCCTACGTTGTAGGATCCTGTAGTCCATATAGAGGTTGGCACTTTTTCCAGGTCCTCGTCAAAAAAAGCTGGGTGCTACTGCACTATCACCATTCGCTGTGGGATTTACCTTCTCTCTATTCTGATCCAATATGTAATGCGCCTCTCGAATACTACTTCATCATCTGACGGAACATCTCTAAACATATCTTCATCTGTAACGTCAGTCAATGTATACCCATCACCAATAGCAATTACTGTTCTCCATGGCCTGCCCTCGTCATCGGTTCCTTTGAGAATTTCCCCTCGCACTATGGCTGCCTGTAACTCTAGGGGAAAAATCTGCCCCACCCCCCTTCATCCATAGGTACCTGTGGCTTGAACAAGAACTAGTCCGGAATCCTCATAATTTTGCCCACTAAGCTGGGTAGCCATGTCAACAAAATGCATACCCCGTACTGAAAGACTTCTGGCTATAATGGGATCCCTCTCAGAGCTGGTTGCCCTGTAAACGCCATGATAAATTCACCCACGTGTAGATAATGTATTCCTGGAGTGGAACACACTATGCCTTCATCAGTGAAGGAAATCGTCATATTTAACCAGTGTCTGTTTTGAATACAATAATGGTACAGACATGTCACACTCTCCTATAGATACTGGTAATTCATTTACTTTACTTTAATCGATTTATAATGCGCAGCATTGGACCCGGAGGCATGTTGGCGTGGATGACACAGAGGACAAAAACAACAAGGAATCTCTGCGGAAGTCAAGAGGAAAAGAAACGAGGGGTGGCGCGGTTAGCCAAACAGCCAAGTTTTTTACTTTTTCTTGAAGGGTTCTATGTTGGATTCCAACCTCAGTTCCAGCGGCAGACCATTCCAGGCTGCCGTTGCTGCTGTTGCAAAAGATGCTTTAGCCACCTTTTAGATTTACTTCTGGGGATCACCAGCCTTCTCGATTGATTAGATCCCAGAGATTGCGAGGAAGACTTAATCGCGATAAGATCATTTAAGTAGCAGGGCATGATACCCGGTATACTTTTGAAGGGCAACAAAAAGTGATAACAAATTCTCACCTCCACATGGAGCCAATGCCGGGTTCTTCGCGTGGGCGTAACATGGTCGCTTCTTGCCAGCCCCGTAATGACCCTCACTGCCCCATTTTGAATCACCTGGATGCGATTTATTTGGGCTTTTGCTAATGCCTATCAAGAGGCTGCAACAATAGTCCAATTTTGCACCTACAATGTCCCGTGCCAGCGTTTCTGCATTCATCTGAGAAATCAGAGGACGTAAAAGTGCAAAGAGTCTTCGTATGCTGCCCCTGAGACTACACTCCCCACATGGGCCTTCATAGAAAGGTGCTGGTCTAGGATAACTCCAAGGGACTTAACTTTCTTAAGGGTATTGATATTGACATCACCGAGTTGAAAACCTCTATACTGGGAATCCAGTTTAGAAATTGTACTGTGAGACCCCACAATCATGAGTTCGGTCTTGGACCTGTTCAGGACCAGATTGTTCATAATCATCCAATTTTCAATACATGTGTATTATTTGTTTATCCTCGCTTCATCCTGCACATGGTCGCCAGTCAAAGGAATGATACACTGCGTATCGTCCGCAAAGTTGATGAACCAAATGCCTTCTTGTTCAAGCATGGTAAAGCAGGTAGCTGTGAATGTTATAAAATACGGAGACAGTCTTGCTCCTTGCAGAACCCCATATTCAATCGACACCATGGTAGCTTCCACTGTTTCTGAGCATACACAGCTTTCCCTGTTATGGAGAACGGAGGCTACCCAATGCGAAGCCTCAGAGGAGAATGCCACCACTTTTACGAGCCTGGTGACCAACCAGGTCGAAAGCGGCGGAATGGTCCAGCAGCATTAGCAGGGAGGCCTCTGCTTTATCAATGTTAGCCAGGAGCCTGGATTTAAGTTCCAGTAGGGCAGTTTCCATACTGTGCCCGGCTCTGAAGCCAGATTGACGGGAGTTGACTATTGGGAAGCTTTCCAAGTGATTGGCTATCTGCTTGTAGGCGACCCGTAAAAGGAGCTCTACTTGTAGCTCCAGAGAAGCCCTGAGCATTCATGGCATTTCCCCATAACTGATAGTTTCCCTCTTGTATACATGAGTGAGTTGCCTCAGTGTCTTTTCCTAAAAACAAAAAAGATGTGCCTCCTATGGTAACATCAACCCTCGGTTCCTCTTGAGGGTTTGCTGTCACCGATAGTACTGAATACTTCAAGTCACCCTGTGAGCTGTCCTATTGTGGGTACATATTTATCCCTGTACCTGTAAAAGGACTTCCTCCCATGACAGTGACACCCCCTACTCTAGGTGTCAATAACTGTCCTGTGTGTGCATTCTGCTGTATTTGCATGGGTGCGTGCTGTGACTGCCCTTGTGGCAGATTCGATGGTGCTTGCTGAGGTTGCAAAGCTTGTTGTGTTCGTGGCGCTTGTGCTTGGTACAATGTCTGATCTTGGGCAAACATCCCTATTTTGTGAGCTATATGCTGGGGGATAAGTTCCCCCCCCCCCATCCCTACCATTCTGTTCAGACCCTTGGCTCCCACATGTACGCGCAATCTGCCTCGTCATGCCACATGTCCAACATATTGGACGGAGCCTTCTAATGTGCCCTCCTTGCATATTTTGATTGTAATTCTCTATAGTTATTTTGAAAGCAGCCCTGATTATTCTGGAAACCACCTCTTCCTCGGAAGCCCATTTCTCTGCCTTGTTGCGTGTACCCATTCCCGCCTTGATCTGATTGGCGTTAATTATTCGCCTGTGATGTACCTACTGCTTGCTGCATTCCCAACCGTTCAGCACTTGTCGGTACCGGCCCTTCTATGGCATATTTAGACAATTTCTTCTGACCTAGCTTAGCTTCCTCGAGTTTCCTAGCATATTCCTTCCTCTTGTAGCAATTGGCAACGATGTGCGATAGTCAATTGTATCTCTGCCCATAGCTTCGCTTCCATTCCCACTAGTTTCCTGAGCTGTCTCTTTACCTGTTCTGGCAATCCCTGGCACAGAATGTGGTAAAATACTGTCACTTATTTCCCCCAAGGCTCTCTCATTTCCAAAGTCCAGCATTCCTGAATACTTGGAATATAAGCAAGTGGATCTTCGCCAGCTTTCATTTTATGTGCCATAATTGCACCCATATCTGATGTATCAAGATACTGTACCCTGAGTGCTTTCCAGACAGCTGCCCTACAATTATTAAATGGTGCTTCATCATGAGCTGTATTCTGTGCCGAGACACTTGAGTAACCTGCTCTCGTCCAAATGTCATCAGCACTTTTCCCCAGAAAAGCTGCTAGGAGACACTTCTATGGCCAGAGTATTTCTTCCTGTCATTTCAAACTCATGAATCAATTTTCCCTGCACTCGGCATTAAACTAGGGAGTTTACATCTTAGATTATCTTTGTCCATTTGGGGCCAAGGGATATACTGCAATCTGGCCACTCTTTTCTCCAATAAGGGGAATTGCGTGAACCCAGATCCGCAATTGGCTCCCATTGTCTACCTATCCATAGTGGGGACAATGGTTCCTGATTTCCTTCTCCCTGACAATGACCTCAACCTGTTTACATATGGTGGGGATTCCCCCCCCCTCTTAACTATGTGATCGTCCTTTAGGTTGCTCTGGCTACGCCATGGGATCTGGCGACCTATCTTTAGCTTGGTCTAAATCCGACCATCTCACTTCCTTATTTGTCTGCAAACCTCTCTCTGGACTGCATGCACGTTCTCCCTCCTCCCCACGGAATGTTTCTCTGTCTTCGTCTGACATCTCCAGTCCCCAACTGGTATGGCTTTCATCTTTCTCATCCCTATTTAAAGTCAGCCTGTCTAAAGACGAGGCTCTATGCCCGAAACTAAACGGGCTTCTTCCTTGCCCCGTGACTGGGCAACCATAGATCGATATTCTTTTTTTCCCTCATTCCTGATTCACCTTTTGTTCTCATCTCCTGATACGCTTTATCAATCCTATCTGCAATGCTTCCCATCTCGAAATTCTCATCTATGTTTACCCTAGACGATCCTGGCATTGCTCCTCGCGACGCGAGAAACTCCTCTGTTGCCCCATGATATTACAGGACTCGGTTCCATCAGCACTTTCTCAATGCAACCATATTGTGGGCCCTCTGTCTCCTTTTTCGTTCCATTTCTTTGTCCAATTCCCTTCGCTTCCTTGCTTCCCATCTAACTCTCTCCTCCTCCTGTCTTTTCTCTTCCCTTCTTTCGTTTGCTCTATGCACCTCTTCGTCCCTTCTTCTTTGCGTTGTTTTATCTTGTAATTTCTCCTATTCTTTCTCTTCTGACCTGTCTTGTTCTTCAATTGCTCTCTGCCTATTGTCATACTTCCTTTGCTCCTCTGACCGTTCTTCCTTTCTTAGCTGCTCCTCCTGATACATCTGCTCTCGTCTTTGTCTACTCTTCCTTTTATGTTTGTTTATTTATTATTTATGCTCATCTTTCAATGGTTTCTCTCGTTCCCTGCCTTTTCTATCATGTTTGTCTTGATCTTCCCCTTGCCTTACTTCCTCGATCCTCTTCCCATTGAGTTTGAGCAGTAGCTGTCCACCCATCCATTTGTCCTGCACAAGCATTACATTGTCAGCTTTATCCTTTTCATCTCTTAATCTCCCGTTCTATATCTAGAGATACATTCGGTCGTTCACTTTTCTCCTCTTTGTCTTCTAAGGCCTTAATGGTCACCTCCTCTCCTTTGTTCCTTTCTGGACTCGCGTCACTGCTATAAGCAGGTGGTTCATATATCACATTACTATATCCTGTTTCCGCCTTTAGTTCCCTTAATGGATAGAATCTTTCGTCTTTTGCACTATCGCCATTTACTTCAGGCGAGGTAAGGGGAGTAGAAGGCTCAACACCTTCCTCCCTACACTGATTAAGCAGCCAGTCCTCAGGAGGTGGATCTTCTTGTTCCTCATGGTACATTTTCCAGAGCTCTAAACTAGCTAGCCTTTTCTCCAATTTCTTCCCTGTGTATGCAGCATACAAGTATGTGGTTGTGTTGCAAAACTGCCTTTGACAGCGATCCCCCCCTGTGGCCATGGCATGAACATCTTGTCTGCTGTACCCTTAACCCATTCCGCACTATACTGCTTGAGCTTGGGTGCGCGTTTTGGCAGTTGCTTGCAAAGATGCATCAATGGAGTAACATCCCCCATTGTGACAAGTCTCCATTGACTGTCAATACACAGTTGATTTACACAAAATGCGTTTCCGAAAAATAACAAATATGAGCGCGCACCAACGCAAATCCTCTACTTCTCAGTTTGCTCCAATCTACCTGTTCAGTCGGTGCAGACATGACTAAAAAAGATAGATATTAACTTTTGATCGCTACTCAACATCTTTGTTGCTCTCCGACATTTCACATTTTCAGTACACAATATACATAAACGGGCAAACTAGTCGACTTTAACATGCATCGCTTCAGTGCTTTTTGCTGCTAGCTCTTACCCCTAAAATGGTGCAATAGGCGTTTGAATCATTCCCTCTCACAGACCTTGTCCATGTGCCGCCCAAATACACACTTTGGGTTCTGAAATGACTCCTTCTAAAAGTTCCTTGAGCTTAGGACTCTGGGCTATACAGATGCTCCTCGTCATATAACAAACAACCCAGTGTTACGTTGTACTTCCCCATTTGCCTTATTTTTCCAGCCCCCTCAATCTACTCACCATTCGCCTTTCGGCTCCTGACCCTTGGGATTGTCTCCTCCAACCAGCCACCGTCGCCTTCGGTCTGCTCAGCGCCTGTGGAAACCAGGAGGGATTTGGTGAAAGAGAGACCCTTCCCACCTGTATCAGTCTTCTTGCAAGAGTTCTATAACGGCCGCTCTCCCGCGATCCTCCATGTAAATGGCGGATGATGCCCGATATTCTGAAAGTTCTAAAAGCATACTGACCGATGGGTCTGAACCATCCTCTGCTACCAAGTGAACCCATTAGTATCCTTTAAGACGAGGTAACAGTATCTTACTCATACATCAATAATCAGAGCAACTCAGGAAGTTTGGCAAAAATCACAGCTGTTTTATTAACAGTTATCTAAAACTGGGAGTACAACAGACATCAACGGATGTTCGCTCAAACATTTAATTAAAAAAGCACAACTTTCGACTAAATATTTGTCATAAGTGATGTCATACTACGTGGCAAAATAAGAAAACCTAGTAGGGGATGTGATAGGCTTAAAGGGAACATCTAAGTATACTTTCTGTAGGGCTGGGGATCGTGATTGGGTCTCTAAGGTCAGGTGGGCAACTAAGCCCACCCCAAGTGTAAGTCATCTTCTGTGTCAGACTAATACACAATGTTGTATTGTTCTATTGGCTTCTCGCGCTATAGGGCTCCTTGCTACGTGGCCCTCTACAATTGGTTGGCACTATATTACCTTTCTGGAATGTTCCACTCACTAGCAACACACAAGCTGGTACCCCAGGTGCTGGGGGTTGGCTTTGGTCATGCCTCCCCCCCCAATTAGCCCAACATCCATCATCACTCCTGCGGTCTAACATCCAATTACTTCGTTTGAACTCGGCCTTGCGAAGGCTTACCATGCCTGAGAATAAAAGGAAGTGAAGGCATGGCCTTATCTTCTGGTCTATGTGTAGCTCGCCCCAACGTCTATTTTCATCTGACCATGTGACTAGAGACCATATTTTGAGCTCCTTCGTTATATTTAATGCTATTAAATGAAGAAACCTAGTGATTTTCCGTTGCACCTCAAACAGGAGCTCAGCTCGCTTCACGTTCACTGTATCTTCTCGAGTAGATAACCAAGCACTTGGCGGCTCTGACTCTTGACACTGGGCCAGGCAAGCCTTCTTGAATATTCCTTCGCTGTCAGCTATTGTATTCAACTGCGCCACACTTCCAGCCGTTTCATTCACATGATCCGAGTTTGCTAAAATGCGTAGTGGAACATCCAGATTCTATACATATATATATATATATATATCAGTAAAAAAAACTTTGTTAAAGGGACGTTATGGTTAAGTTGCGCTACTAAAAACCTATGAAATTCCCAAAAATAAACTTTGTTAATGGGATGTTATGGTTCGAAGTAAAACCGAAAAACCCTTGAAATTCACCAGTTATGGTAAGCTAAGCAACTGTAACTCGCGCCGCCACTGTGCACTGCTAACACTAACACCCAGGACATCAAAGATGACATCAGAAATGTCATTGATGACTTCACTGATGACATCACATGTCTGCCTCCCCCTTATTTCCTTTACTGACATATCTAGGCCACATGGTTTTCTTCAGTATCAGTCAGGAATTAAAAATAGAAAAGGTACTATATTTGTAGACTTATCCTTCAAGTATGTTCTTACAGTAATTCCCTTACGTTCCAGTCAAATCATGTGATACATATGCATAGGGAAAGTAGCACCTTTGAAACAGAGCAATCATTTCTCTGCATAAAGGTAATTAGGTTGTGAACGCTTTCTGCTACTACTGCTGTTTTTTTTCCTTCAATTTCCGTGTATATACTCATATTTGTATGTGATGTTGTGTCTTTGTGTTTTGTCTATAATGATGCAATTATGTAGTAAGTGGTTTTTATTACCTACTTATCACATGTTTCACAGTACCCAAAACGCTAATGAGAAAACAGTTATCATTTCACTGTTCAACATGGCAAGCTTATGAATATTGCACCTCCATCATGTATGTTGCACACAATGCCTATGTTTCTACATGAGTACCTTCGTATACTGCATAGAACTTCATAATAGAATGCTACGTATATCAACGCATTGCTTAATGCACTAATTAGCACTTGATATTTATTCCAATGATCCTTGACAATTTTTGGTCAACATTATAATAAGAATACCTTCTACAGAGTTTTCATTCAAAGTAAATGTACATGTGATGTCATCAGTGATGTCATCAATGACATTTCTGATGTCATCTTTGATGTCCTGGGTGTTAGTTTTAGCGCTGGTGCGAGTTATAGTTGCTTAGCTTACCACAACTGGGGAATTTCAAGGGTTTTTCGGTTTTACTTCGAACCATAACGTACCTTTAACAAAGTTTTATTACTGAATATACACTTTCATCGTGAATTTGGGAGATCTTTACTAGGATTCCCTTACTTTATATACATGTAACATAGAACATACTGAACCCCGTCGCTAATGATATTGAAAGGGCACAGACTGAGGTAATGTCCGCGGACGGGCGCGGAGAGATCAACACTACCCAAACACTCAGGGGGTATCTGAAATTGTTCTATCATGCCATATAAAAACTGCACAAGTTTAAAAAGCAGCACATAAACACATAAGTAGTAATAAATAAGCATTGGAACCTACACGTCTCACACATGACCCATCCATTTAAATACCATGTATAATGAAATGGATTATAGCATAACAAAAAAAGATATGCCTCCAACGTAATTACCTCACAGAAACTGCACAGCTAGGTGCGACAGTAGATGGACACAACACAACGAATACAAATTACAAGAAAGTAGTAAGTGAACTTCATTTTTCTTATATGTTGGTATACTTTTTGTATGAGGTGCAGAACAAATAATGTATTTCTGTTGTTTTACACAGAAATGTGCAGTACTTTGGAGTGGCTGGAGGAGAATTTTCCGCATGGCGAAATGTCAGAAGATAGCGATAATAATGGTGCACACTTCTTTGCATAAGCAAATTAAAAGCCAGTATTTTATGTGTTCTTAACTTATATATATTTATTTTTAACAGACCATGCTAAAATTGAAGAAAGCCCAGCAAAAGACACAGTACAAGACACCTTGAAACGCATAGAAGAGAAAGTGGACATGCTGAAAGAGAATTTTAATGGGTTAAGGCAATTTGTGGAGGACCACGTCAAAGGAAAAATTAGATACCACTCTACTACCTGTACCTGTCCCCCTTCTCCATTTCCTAGTGAACTATCCCCAAACCCTCAAGAACAACATAAACGTTTTGACAAAACCTCCATCCCCTCACAACCAGCCTGTGGAAACCCCTAATTCCCCTATATTTGTTTGTGTCTGCTTCCCCGTCTCTCCCTTAATTGCTGTATATGTGTTTAATAAAAAAAATGTTATGGTAGTTTTAATGGAATTGTTTGCGTCTCATTTAAAAAAAAAAAGATTTAAAATGTCCGCGGACAGCGCGCCTGTTTGGCCTGTCCGTAATTAATAAAATATGGATGTCCTAAGGACAATACACCTACCCGTACCATTCGCAACCAAGATGGAACTGTTCTTAGAACACACCAGCTGTCCGTAAATCAATAAAATGGGGGCGTCCTAAGGACATTATACCTCTCCGTACTGTTTGCAACCAAGAAGAAACTGTTCATAGAACACACCAGGTGTTAGGGATGTCTGTAAATGAACAAAATGGGAGTGTCCTAAGGACCACTATACCTGTCCGTACCATCTGCAGCCAAGATGAAACTGTCCGTAGATCAGGCGCGGTGTCTGGCATGTCCATAGTCAAACAAAATGGAGGTGTCTTAAGGACACTATACCTGGCCGTACAGTCAGCAGAACATCTACGCAACTGTCCGTCTCACTTGTGTCGCACTTTTAATTAGTTTCAGGACCCTAACACTGTCTGTAGAACACCCGCGCACATGTGCACGACCGTTCCTGTGCATTTGGTGTCCTGCGGGCACCCATTTCCTTCGCGGATGTGTTCACAATGTCATCATGTGACCATACCCATGCTGAGCGTGTGTCCTAATTTGCGCACTTTGTCTGCTTCCGCAACATTTCAAAAGAATTTATGCAGACAAGCCAAATTATTTTACAATACAAAATCACCATTTCACATGTCCCATACAATGGCCCTAGCTTTCTACATATTGTTTGGAACTTTTTGAACGCTTTTGAGTGATCGATATGGTCACGAGGCGCACCCATCCACCCCTATAAAAGGCCACACCCCCAAGCTCATCTGCATTGTACTTCTGGCGATTGTAGATGGAGTTTTGCTGCCTTTAGTGCTCTAGCGGAGATTACCTCACCAACTCTGATGGCATCCATGGCTGCTGTTGGTACATCAGCCTCAGCACCACCACCAAACCCTTCACCACCACCACCTCCTCCCCAAGGGCCTGCAGAGGGGAATACGCGTGAGGATGTAGAGAGCGAGGAAAAAGAGGATGAAGAGAATGAGGTGGAGGAACTCCCTACTACCAGCACTCACCGGGAGTCGTGGGTGTGTGGTGGTTGTTTACCATTTATGGTAACGAACCAAAAGCATTTGCTAACCAGGTCACCTGTAAACAGTGCAAGTTGGTGCTGAGTCGTGGGAGACCTGGTGCTTACATCTTTGGTACGACAACCATGAAGCGACACCTAACTTCGTTCCACGGTGCGGACATTCACAAGATTGTACCATGTAAAGAACGTAGTAGGTTGAGTTCCTCCGCAGCATCCTCCGTTTCCGATCCTCTCACCACAAGAGACACTCCTGTGGGAGAGCGCATCCCTCCAGCTGCTTCACAGGCCATTCACGATGCTTTTGACCCTTACCCTTCGTGGGTTACAATATTGTGTATGTACTGCGACACAGTGCTCTGCAGGGGGGATAGTTTTCGAGACTACGGTCATGGAGCACCAGAAGGGCTGCTACCTACCTAAATAAGGCCCACCCTAAATCTTTCTCCACCTGCCCTTGCTTATCCCCGTGGTTGGTGTCCCTTCCTTACCCTCCTTTCCCCTCCTCTCCTAGTGTGTCGTGTGTAAAGAATCCCCAAAAATATAAAACAATTTGTTTTTTAAAAAAAGGCTCTTTTCAGAGCCTCCTTTCTCAGTTTAAAAATGGAACTACAAGTAAACGGTGTAGGCCCGCGGTGCATTTTTCAAAAAGTCAGCGGACAGTCCTAGGACAGACAAAATTTTAGGGTGAACCCTAGCAAAACCAAAACCAATGCACTTTTCTCTGGGAGTAAGTGGTGGCTCTGAAAAGAGCCTTTTGGTGGTGTTTTGTGTGTTTGAAAAACTTGGATTCGACAACATGTAATGCAAAATAGGTGACTATAATTTCAAAAAAGGTTGCAATGCATTTTATACATTTCGAAGAAAAATCTGATAGCCAGCATATGTAAGATGGACCCCATCTCTGCAAAATATGAATGTGCTACGCAACATAATATTTTCATTGTGGAAAGAGTACATGCCAACATCTCTTAGAAAGGCACAAACAGCCTTATTGACATTGTGCCTTGCTTTTTCCATTAGTGGACCAAATAAAGAAGAACGGAGCCACATTTGTCTTTGCGCAATACGAGACAAAATTACTTGGCAATTTGGAAACATCTCCATGACCTTCTCAAGTCCTTCCTTCACTGCAAATTGCAAAGAAATTCCAGACATATGCCCTAAACTGTTTCCTCCACAATGAATGATAATTATATCAGGATGACGCTCTGTCTGTGAAGTAGCACATAGAGGTGCCAAGTCCAGCCACTTTATTCCACGCACTCCATGCCAGTGCACTTCCACATGAGGGAATCCAAGATCTGCAGATATACTGCAACGTTCTGCATGCACCTTCAACCAATATATCCATGAGTCTCCCAAAATCCAGATAATCTGTTTTCGAGCACACACAGCCATAGCTGTCATTTCTCCTCTCAGTAAAAAGACGTTCTCACTAAATCTCTCTGTTCACAACACACCCACTGAACTTTACTGACCAATCCCTAGCTCCGCTCATTCTCATTTGCATGCCTCTCCACCCCAGAATCCTTGTATGTAATACGCGCTTCCTGCAGACTACCGCCATGTCCGCGGACATGTAGAGGATCTGAGCGTGACGACTGTACATTTAAATAGTGTTCCCCATTTCCCCTTTAAGGTGGGCTCTGAAAAGAGCTGTTTCTTTTTGCAGATGCCTGACAGACACCTGTTATTTTGTATTTTTTGGTTTTTTTTTCTTCTTAGTATACTTCTACAATCATCACATAACCTGCTCCAAAGCAAGCTTTACATTCCAAAAGAACATGGCATTTCCCAAAAAAGATAAAGAAACACCATCTGCTTCAAAATAAGCCACATTACTGGAAACAATGTTCTCGTGGCTACAGAAAAACATACCAGCTCTTAACATGAAAGCATGCATGCTGTGATTGATTGCACACTTACCAATACTTTGATCAGGACAAAAAACAGAACTGTTGTCCCATTTTGCTCTAGGGAGTAAGCCAGAAAAAATTACTTTCACAGTTGGAAAGATGTTGATGACTGCTTGAACCAACTGTTCAAAATCTCCCAACAAAGTAGGTGAACTCACGTAGCCCAAATGGAAAGCACCATAGTGCAAAACTACCACATGGGGACTGTTCATCCTACGCATATCTCTGCAAACTTGGAGAATTGCCTCTACATTGCAGTCAGTCGCAGCGCTCCACACCACCTCCACTCCTCTTACATCGAAATTGTTTGCCACATGCCTACATTCAGAATAGTGCTGTAAACCACAGACAAAAATATCTCTGAGCACCAGCACCCTGATTGTCTCCACCTCTACCATCTTCACTACACACACTCTCTTTCTACACAAATCAAGAATGTCAACATCTGACTGGCTGATCCCTACAGTCCCCTTGCCATGCTGGATTTGCTGTAAAACCCTGTATGTGGCACACACTACCCGCGAACAGGCGCGGTGTCCGTGCGGCACGTAACCCTTAGCCAGCCCTTCTACCCTTTCCACATCACTCGTGAATCCATTCCCTCATTGGACACAGCAAAGCAGTCACACAACCATCCACCAATCACATCCAAGACCTCTACATCTAACTCCATCATCAGAGTTCCGCACTTCAAATGTACTGTTGATCACTCTGAATAGAAGTCTCATATCATTGCAAAGCACCTACTACAAAAACTACTGTGCAAGTCTCGAGGATTTCTACTTACAGCTCCATGCATGCACACATGCATGATTACAAAGTACAGGTATGCATATTTTATTCAGAGCACATGTGCAACTCTTATGATTCCATTTAAACAAGATAATGCCACTAAAACTGCATAGCCAATACATACATACCAACGCTTCCGCTTTAAGCACGAGACTTCCGATTTTTCATTGAAAAATCGCACTACTTCTTACTATCTCCCGTATAACCTATACATATGTACCAACCCTCCCGATTTACACGGGAAACTCGATTTTTTCATTAAAAAATCTCACAATTTTTTACTGTCTTCCGCCTAAATTAATGCTACTTCCAATGCGATCGTATGAGAAAAATAAACGTTCCCGATTGCTGTGGTGACATCTCCCTCTCGGGTGCTCCTGATTTTTTACATTCTACTACTTATAATATGAAAGTATTCAAATTTTTCCCATCTACTATAATGACCTATCACTTCCAAACCTCTCTGCTGTCTACAACACAGCTGCAAAAAAACAAGGGAATTTCAAGAACTTAAAATTGTACTCATTTGCGAAGCAGGTTCAACTAATATACGGCAAATAACATATTAAGGCTGCACATAGTCAAATGAAATACACGCATACACTGTGTTGAGATATCAAACGAGAATACTTCCACGAAAGCTTAAAAAAGAACGTGTACATTAAAATCACTGCTTTAAACACACAAAATTACTAACTTCTTCCTTTTACAATTGCAGTGTAGACCACTCTCCTGAAAATCAACAGCATCTGCACTACAAACAACATATCCGAAGAAACCTGGTCATCCAACAAAAAAAGTAAGTACAATACTACCTTTTATATTCTTACTGTTCCTCAAAGAGACTGTGTGGGTCATTTATGTAATTTGCGCACCAAAAAAAAACATTGATTTCTGAACCATTCTGCCCACAAATACCCATTTATTAAACAAAGATTAACAGGCAGAATGGCACACAAATCCCCGTTTTTTTGGAACACAAATAACATACACAAGCCTTAGAATGTTAGTACTACAAAACAAATACCTGTTTTAATTTTATACCATTACGTTTACTATTAATGCTTCTCCTAACCACTAGCTCACTTTCTACTCTCATCTGAAGCACAGTGCAGTAACATACAAAGAGAAAAATAGCCTTCCCAACTCATTGTAACTACCCAATGCACATTCACACACCACCACCAACATCTTCCCCATCAAACTCATACACGCATGCACACAGCACACATACATTGTAAAACAGACCAACCCATACCTTATTTTTTTCCCACAGATCCCAAAGAATGCCTACCAAAAAGCAAGTCCATAGAAAGGAATGCAGAAATACAGCAAATGAAAATAAGTGTCCAAAGTAAGCATCCATCTCTACCAGAGTTTGTACAAAACTTTGAAACAAAACAGCTAACGCAGTCATCTAGCAAAACAAAGGAAGCTTCAACTACAGAAACTTTGCCTCCTCTATCAAAATGCGCACGAAACAGAAAATGCTTAACAAGAATTCGCCTACCACTACTCCTAATACTGCTCCTATAAATCCTCATATACTAGCAAGAAACCATATTAAAAAAAGTATTTTAGCAAAACTGTTCCACCACAGAGTCCTTCAGAATCTAATAAGAAGAGGAGCGAAATCATCACAACCCTTAAAACCTACCGTAGAAAATTAATCCTACAAGCTCTCGTAGACAGTGCAATCCTTCTCAAAAGGAAGTTATTTAATTTAGTTTTGAACAGGATGAAACCACTAACAGAACTAAGTACTAAACTACAAAAGAAACTTCTCAATAAACGGAATGTCAACAAAAATAACTTCTTAAATAGTTGTGGAGGTGAATGGAGTCACACAACGACCACAGAACCATATTTTAATGAAGAAGCATACAAACAAAATCAAAAAAACACAATTGCCATCCATAGTAGTGGACCAGGATATGAAAAAATCAATAATACCATCATGGAACAAGGAACACTGCTTACAAAATGATCCCCAGAAAACTCAGAATTACCTCTCAATTCGACTAAACCAGACCGTCCAGTATACAAATGGCCCTGCACGTCAATGTGTAACATTCCCAACAAATCTTTCAAATCTTTACGCCAGTTCCTCAATCAGTATGTGAAAGGTAAATACAAAATCAAAATGAAAGTGCCGCAAAATATGGATACCTGTCCAGTGCGCAAATACACAGGACTACAAGGACATTCATTAGCCTGCATTCAGGACCTATTTGCAAAAGCACCTTCTATGATATCAAAATGATATCAGCACATCATTTAAATGTAAGAAATCTAGTGTATAAACTGTACTATGCTAAAAGTCCAGCTTTAGAACTAGCCAATTTAAATAACACTCTTCTGTATGGAACACCCAAATACCTACAAGAAGAAATCGACCGTATCCAGAGAAAATATTTTGGAAGTGAAAGCCACTTACAAAATGCAATAGCTTTAGAACAGACTAGCAACAATTCTGCACATGGCAACCTTCTATTACACACATACAAAAAAGAAACGTCAGCTGAAGTACCAAACTATGTGTGTATTTGTTGCCGCAGAACTTTTTACAAAAGTAACACAAAAACTATAAACGTAACATACAAAATAGAAGACAATGAAGATTCCAAATGGTTTGAATTAGCTCTCTACCTTTTAGCAGAAGACAAATACGAAATAAGTGAACCCCTAATATGTTGCAGTTACTGCACTACAAAACGTGACAACAACCAAACTCCACGTGCTATCACAAATAATTTGGAATTGTTCCCACTACCAAAACCCCTGCACCAACTCAATTTGTATGAGAGCATCATATTCAAACAGTACACCCATTTCATGCAATAATACGCCTTCAACCAAAAACAGCAAAATTACCTCCCTTTGAATTGGTGAAAGGCATTCGTGGCAAAGTAGTTTATTTGCCATTAGATCTGAAAGAAATTGTGCACACTCTAGGAGTGCAACGTCCAATAGAGCATTCTTTAATTGTCTTAGTAAATGGTGTACCAACAAAAGACAAAAAATATTGGCAACAACTTGTGGACCTACATAAAGTTAGACAAGCCTTGCAATATCTGAAAGACAATAATGAATACTACAAAGAAATAAATACTGAAGAAAGCTTAAGGGAAACAACTGAAATAATTCAAGAGTCATCAAAAACTGGTCAATTTGAACTTCTGGATACTGCTGCAGTATCCACTCTTTTGGACGATTATACAATTCATCCATTGCACTCTAATGAGAGCATAGATGATGCACAAGAAACTTACCAAATGCGACAAACCAAAGGATCACCAATGAGCATATGGGAAAAAAGTATAGAAGCACATGCTTTTCCACTACTATTTCCTACTGGCAAAGCAGGAAGATACGATGATAGACCCACTCAAATAACAGCATCACAATACCGCTCATTATGAATGTATTCTGAAGATGACAGATTTAGACAAAATGTGGAATACATATTCCACCTACTCTTTGAAAGTGAACTAGCAACCCTATGTTACGGAGTTGCACACATATTGAAATCTGGAACCCACTTTCAAAATATGTCAGCTACGCAATTAATACAAAAAGTGCAAGAAAAAGATTTACAATCAAGCATAACAAATCTGTTTACAAACATGCGTGGTATGAAAGAATACTGGTTCCGACGTCATGGAGATGTACGTTGTATGATCAGAAACCTTGGGCCACCAACTTGGTTTGTTACATTAAGTTGGGCAGAATATGCATGGGAAGATTTACATGATTTGCTACGCATATGAAACAACAACAAAACCAACATAGATATACTAACACCTGGAGAACTTTGCTCTCTAGATCCTGTTAATGTTTCCCCTTCCATGCACTTTTCCCCTACCCCCTCTCCCATGCACTTGCACGTTCTCAATGTCACTGGGCCTAGTAAGATCGCTGTTTTGTTCTCCCTAGTTCCCCTCCATTGCCTTGTCGCGCTCTGAAACACTTGTGTATGAGCGCAATAGAAATAAAATATCAATCAATCAATCAATGTTTCAAGATATTTCCACCATCGTTTTATTGCTATGCTACACTTTATTTGTAATAAAACTGTTCCTCCCCTCGGAGAAGTGCAACACTTCTTTTGGAGAAAAGAATACCAAGCCAGAGGAGCACCACATATCCACATGCTTTTATGGATTAAAGGTGCACCTAAATTTGGTCAGGACAGTGATGCCACTGTTTTTACAGTTCATCCAAAAATATGTCACTTGTGAAATCCCTTCACAAAGGGAACATAGTGACCTTCATGGACAAATTGTACAATTTCAAAGACACAAATGTGGCAAATATTGTCGTCGCAAATACAAAAGCAAAGGGAAATACTACACCAAATGCTGCTTTGGTTTCCCTGGACCAGTTACAGAAACAGGTGAAGTGAACAAGTTCATGTCTTCAGTTCGACATAGTGTTAAAGGTAAATCACCTAAGAACACGTATTACAAAAAAAGAACAGAAGAATCAAAATATATAAATGATTACAATGCAATCATTGCCCACTTATGGAATCCAAACATAGATGTGCAGTACATTGCAGACAATTCCACTGCAGTTGCACGATATGTTAAAGCCTACTTAACAAAAGCAGAAAAAACAGAGCTGCAAGACCTCTGGAATGACCTATCATCAGACAAAACACTATCTCAGAAATTGTACAGCCTAGGTATAAAAATGCTCTCTCATAGAGAATGTGGCACCTATGAAGCTGCAGATTGTTTAACCGGTACTGCTTTGTATGGAAAATCTGAAAATATAGTATGGCTAAGTCTTGGTCCTGCTAAATCTAGAAAAAGAGTTCTCAAATCATATGAGGGCATAGAAACAATAGCCAAAAATGATCCCAACAGCCAAGACATTTTGAAACACAATTTACTAGACACATACTACCCGAACAGGAGTACCACTTTGAAAACCATGTGTCTATACCACATAGCCCAAAGCTTTGCATACAAAAATAGTATAAAACCCGATGAAAGCAAAGGTAGATATAGAGTGACAGATTGTAAAGGCAGCTTAGTGAAACTTACCAAACGAAGCTTAATTAATCATGTCAAATTGTCATTAAAAACTCCTCAACAGAAAGAACATATTACATGTCCCTGTTACAACTTTATAAACCATGGAGAAAAGAAGAAGAGATACTAGATAACTATGACTGCTATGAAGACCCTTTCAAAGCAAATGAAAGCGCTATCCCCGATGTGAACTTTACGCAGTACAAATCTATGTTGCCCAAAGATCAGCAACATGAAGAAGAACTCCAGGCCCAGCTAGATAAGGACACTTCCGACAGTAGTCAACCTTCTGTAACAGGAAGCCAAGAACCACTAGGACAGCCACTAATGGCAAATGAGGCAGAATTAGCTATGACAGAAGTGGAAAACACTATCTGTCACTATGAAGAAGATACAGAAGACTTAACTGTACTACAATCAAAACGTAACAAAGACCAGCACACCATTTTTGAAGAAGTAAGAAAAGAAATTTCACATGGTGTACAACACGAAAAAAAAAGAATGTACCTGCCAAAATTACAAACCTATACTGCTGTACGTCAGTCGTGAAGCTGGTTCAGGCAAAACATTCTTAATCAAAATCATCAGCAAGTTCCTTCAACAATTGACAAACAACAAACTGTCAGCTGTTGTAACTGCCCCCACTGGTTTAGCTGCCTACAACATAGGCGGTGTCACTTTACACCGATTACTACTCCTTCCAGTAGAACACCAAAACAAATTAGACTATTACAAACTTTCTACAGAAGCTGCAATGGAACTACGCAGAGTATTAAAACAAATGAAAATGCTACTAATAGATGATGTGAGCATGGTCTCCAACCTAATGTTGGCTTTGATTCACCTCAGATTGCAAGAAGTACTTAAAACAAACTACGAAGAACTCTTTGCAGGAAAACACATTATCCTTTTCGGAGATCTTCTACAATTGACACCAGTGAAAGGTGAACCTATTTTTAAAACCTTAGGACACAAACTCTGCCGTAAAACTGTTGGCAGCATAGGAAATATCAACCTTTGGCAACATTTCCAATACAGAGAATTAACAGAAAACATGCGTCAATCTGCAGACCTCACTTACGCCAACATTTTAAAAAGTATTAGAATTGGTGTACTATCTCAAGAAGCACAAGCAATATTGAAAAACCGGCACATCCTTTGCACTTAATGGCGATAACGCATGTGCTACTGATGTTATGGAACAATTAGCGCACAAAAATGTCAATTGTATGGCCTTAATGCGAACTCTTGCAAGCTGTTCCAAATTCAATGAAACAATGTTAAAAAAAGAAATGCAACCAATAATTGAAATTTGCTCCACAGACAAACTGGACGTACATGGTATGACACTACCCATGTGTCAGCAAGCCGCAACAATACTAAATACCTTACAAAATTCCATCTCCAACACAGCTGGGTTGGAAAAAATATTAAAATTATCCTTAAATTGTAGAGTAATGCTTAAACGTAACCTTGATGTAGAGCAAGGACTAGTTAATGGGGCACTGGGTACAGTTGTTGGCTTTCAAACATACCCACGTGACAACAACATTCAGTTTGTCAATATTCTCTTTGACAAACTTTCTGACGTAAAAAGGATAGGGCGCTCAACAGCTCGATTCCTTCTCTTCAAAGACATGTATGTACATAGAGAACAATTTTCACTAACTCTTGCATATGCAGTCACCATTCATAAATCCCAAGGTCTTACCCTAGACAAAGCATTGATAGATATTGGAAACACAGTCTTTAAAGAAGGCATGAGCTACGTAGCACTATCATGCTTACGTACACTAGATGGTCTATTTCTAATCAACTTTGATGCAAGTAAAGTGAACGCTGATATTCCTTTCATTTTAGAATACAATAGACTACGTTCACTGTAAACCCCCCATCTGAAATCATATCCTGTTCCAGAAAATGGAAAACGTTGTAAAGGAAAACTAAATCAAACAGAAATGCAACAGGATCTGACCGACAATCCTTCAAAGAGAGTAAAAGAAGCTAATACTTCATCAATTACCACAAGCAAAGAAGAACCTATTAGTAGTAAATCAGGTACTTCTTCAAAGAAGGAACACAAACTCCGAAAAAATCACTCGTACACAGAACTATCTGGTCCATTCAAATGTTCAAATGAAACTGGTGTAAGTTGCTACGCAAATGTAGCAATGAATATTCTATTTCAATTGCTACCAATTGTTAACACCATTTACTTACACAGTAAAGACCAATTGTGTTTGCAAATGTTAGTCCTTCATAGAAACGCAACAAACAATCCTGACAACACGTATAGTGTTCACGGAATAAGACAAGAATCGGACTACTGTGCTGGAATGGTGAGGTTCACTATAAACTCACAAGAAGATCCACAAGAATTTCTAATGTACTTACTACAAGTACTCGAAAACAAAAACATACTTATACATGAAATCTTCCAGATTTCATACATGTGGAAACATACATGCACTCTCTGCAACAATGTGACACAGGAACACATCCCTAATGAGCGATTTGTGTATGTATCCATACCTAATTGTGAATCCAATCCATTTCAACAACTTGTACAAAATGCAAACCATGGCAGATTATGTACTATCTGCAATTCAGATAATCGCTCCACCTTACTGATACAAACACATAGTAACTACGTAATACTAATGCTGCTACGTTACAATGCAGATGGTACCAAAAACAACTGCAAGCTGACTGGATTCACACACGGTCAAGTGTCACTTGGTAAGAAAACCTTCACAACAATAGGTATAATCTACCACGCAGGAGCCACAACCAATGCAGGTCACTATACTGCATGTATTAAAAAGAAATGTGGATGGTTCTGATGTAATGATAGTAGCATTACTCTAAAGCAGAGATTACCAGCAAATCTTACAAACGCTTTTTTAATCTTCTTGAAGCCAAATTTTAATAACTAATGTGTACTTCAACATTAACAAAAACTCAATTAAAAGACTATAAACAGTTAGAATACGCCAACAGGTATCTAACTGCCCAAGATTGTATAACAACCACACAGATAAATGAATACCACTGAATTGTAACAAAAAATACACATTTAGAATACGCCAACAGGTATTTTAACTGTTAAAAAATCTGCAACAAGCCGACATATAGAACATTAACCGTAAACAACAAGTGAACACTCAAAGGAAACAAATAAATAGTTTGTAGCATAGCAAAGAAAGTTTTTTTTTAATCCAACAAGGATTTTCTATTCCCCCAGACCCAATGATTTGAAAAACAAACACAGAAACTGAGCAAAATGCACAGTACACTGGTTTGTAAACTAAATATGAGGGTAAAAAAAAGCTAAAATGTCTATTATACAATATAATAAGTCTTTATAAAATACAAACACTAACATGCTCTTTTCTTTTATCACAGAAATTGAAAAAGAATATTTCCTCCAAGTACTAAAGTCATGTAAGAAATATATTGAATCTCAACAAATTAAACAGTAAGTATAATTTCACACCTTTCATACATATTCAAATCTTTACGTGTGATCTATGGCTGTAATATGGTGCAGTGGCTGTGGGTAGGGCCTAGAGTCTTGGATGTATAACCTACGGCCTACGCCCTGCGGCCATGCAACCAAGACTGTAGGTCCTATCCACAACCACCGCTGCATATCAAAACCATGGTGGCTTATAACTTCACTGCTTATAACTTTGGTCTTGGGTGCATGGCCTGCGGCCATGCACCTAAGATTCTAGGTCGTGCACACAACCACTGCACATCACACCCATGCTGACTTATAACTTCAGTGCATATAACTAGAGTCTTGGGTGCATGGCCACAACCACTCCAGCATATCACACCCATTGTGGCTTATAACTTCAGTACTTACAACTTTGGTCTTGGGTGCATGGTCTTCGGCCATGCACCCAACACTCTACATCCTGCCCACAACCACCACATTATATAAAACCCATGCTGGCTTATAACTTCACAGCTTATAACTTTGGTCTTGGTTGCATGGCCTTCGGCCATGCCTCCAACTTCACTGGTTATAACTGCACTGCTTATAACTTTGGCCTAGTGTCCATGGCCTTCGGCTATGCATCGAAGACTGTAGGTCCTGGCCAAAACCACCACAACATATCACACCTATTGTGGCTTATAACTTTAGTACCTAGAATGTTGGTCTTGTGTGCATGGCCTCTGGCCATGCACCCAAGTCTCTAGGCCCTGGCCACAACCACCTGATAGATATTAAATTCTATAGCTGTATCTATGGGTGTGATATGCTGCGGTGGTTGTGGCCAGGGCCTAGAGTCATGGGTATATGGCCTACGGCCATGCATCCAAGACTCTAGGCCCTGGCCACAACCACTGCAGCATATCAGAACCATGGTGGCTTATAAATCATTCTCACACCCATACAATGAAACATTTTAACTGCAGCATATACTCAATTTGCACGCAGGACTCTAGGCCCTACCCACACCTACCAGATAGATATTCGATTGTATGGTGGTGATATGCTGTGGTCGTTGTGGGCAGGGCCTAGAGTCATATCACACCCATTGTGGCTTATAACTTATAACTATAAATTTGTTCTTGGGTGCATAGCCTTTGGCCATGCACCCAAGACTCTAGGCCCTCCCCACAACCACCTGATCGATATTCGATACTATGGGTGTATCTATTGCTGTGATATGCTGCGGTGGTTGTGGCCAGGGCCTAGAGTCTTGGGAGTATGGCCTATGGCCTACGGCCATGAACCCAAGACTCTAAGCCCTGGCCACAACCACCGCAGCATATCACACCCATGGTGGCTTATAAGTCAGTACCACACCCATAGAAACAAAAATTTTAACTGCGGCTTGTACTCGATTTTAATATTCGCTAACACCACACGTGTCCTTAGAACAGTTTCAACTTGCCTGCGCACAGCTGGGACGGAAATACTATCCTTATGAGACCCCTCATTTTCAGTAATTAAAAACATCCCGGACAGCACGGGCATGGCGAATACATCATTAGCACTTGCCGCCTAAACAAATACAGTATTTCACCCACCTCTTACTCTCTGAACCTCCCCAAGCACTCTGACACACCAAAACACTCCCCAAAACAGCATTTCGCCTCTGGTCCGCGCCACGCTGTCGTCGGATCCAAGATGTCGGGCGCATCCAAACAATCTGACCCACATCATGCCTTACTCCAGCCAATCGGAGGACATGTTGCGTGTCCGTGGTCATGACGCGAGCCCCATAGCCAATTGTTATCTTGTCCGCGGAGCGAACAGAGAAGTGTGACCGCGGAGCGAACAGAGAAGTGTGACCGCGGAGTGGACATAGATATCGCTACGTTTTTGAGACACACTTTTTGGTTGTTTAAATAAAACTACTGGACGGATTGCCACCAAATTATACAAAAGCACGCTTTTGGGACCAAGGTCCTGCTCCTGCCGCAAGTTTGGTGAAAATCCGTCCATCGGTTTGGGGTGTAGACGTACGCAAAGTACTCCTATGTCCCGTCCCCTTTCCTCCATACTTATGGGACATCTCTCCGTCCTTTGGAAAAAGCATCCACATTTTTTTTTCAAATATTTGTCCCTCCTCTCTTTCCTGCGCGGGGCCAGGCACACGGCCGTAACCCCTCCCACCTTGGCTCCGCCCCGCGTATCGCCCATCAATTCTTTTCTCCCCACGATCGGGGCCATATGCACTTGCATTCTCGGAAGAGTTTCTTCCCTGTTTTCCTCTCTGGCTCGCGCTAGCATTCGTTTACTAGTCTGTCTGTCTTTTAAACTAGATTTTCCAGACTGTTCATCGTGTCACCGTCGCTTCGCGAGGGCGGATCCCCATCCTCTTTGTTTAGAGTGTTTGGGTCCGGAACACCGTTGGGACTCCTGTTTTTACTGTCACTCCCTTTCGGTCCGGGCACTTCAACGTCGGTTGGAGTGGTGGGAGGAGGTGTTCGGACGAACTCCTCCTTCTCATTTTCAGGCGTTCATCGCTGAGAAGAAGAAACGCCCAGTAAGTTCTTTACTTTTCAGAGCACCCCGGCCAGGGGATACCTTCCCGGGTTCCTCTCGGGCCGGGAGGGGCGTTGAGCGCTCTGTTACCGGGGTTCGCCCTGAGGTGCCTGTTGGGCCTAATAATTCTACCAGAGTTTTCTCTGAGGGTCTCCGTAAGGAGCCTGTGTTCACCGGAGTACGCTCCGAGGCCCCTCCAGTGGGGGTTGCTTGTAGGCCCAGTTCTACTGAGTCGTGGGGTACCGGAGCTTGCTCTGAGGCCGCTCTTTCGGCTTCCCTCAAAAACAAAACCGGGTCGCGCCCGAGGCCTTGGCTGGGCTTGAGGTTACCGAACGGATGTTCGAGGCCCGTGCCGATAAGGCTTCTACCGGTCCGAGGTCCCTCGTACAGAGGCTAAGGCTACCAACAGTTCTGAGGGGCCGGGCAAGGCCCTGTCCGTGAAAGCGGTTGCTCACCGTTCCCGCTCTTGTGGTGATACCAGATCTGCCCTTCCTTCGAAGGCTCAGTTGGCGGTTGGTATGTCGCAGAAACATTCCAGGCCTCATAGTACCGGCTCTGCCGAGATTCCTTACGTTAAGGCTAAAATTAAGACCCCTGACCCATCGATGGGTACCCCTGCCTCACTTCCTCACGTGCCGCAGTTCTCCTCAGATGAGGACAAAATGGCGGCCGTTCCCGCCACTACCACAGCGGCCATTTTAGGTACTACCCCTACAACTACGCCATCGGCCCCTGGTGTAGGGTTCGGTCCTTTGGGTGAACCTAAGGTCCCTTGTGCGCATCCTTACCGGCCGGTTTATGATTGGAACGCCCGGATGCCTCTTCCGCACAATGTTTCGTTGCCCGCGGGGGCGGCTCCCTTGATTTATGTGGATATGTCGGAGGAGGGGCCGGTGTGGCACCCTTCCCCGTTATGTCCCTGGATTTGTCCACCTCATGAGAGGCCTCCTCAGGTTCCGAAACAATCTCCTGAGGACGCCTTTTTTCGGTAAATTTCAAGCGCTTATGCGCACCGACCCCATGAGGGAATATTTCAAAGGGCTTTTCAAGGAGATATGTCCACCTATGCCTCCGGCCCCACCCGTTCCTCTGGTGGTCCCGCCGGTGCCTCCCTTGCCCGTGGTGCCTCCCCCTGCGCTTCCGCCTTTGCCACCATTGTCCCCAGTGGACAAGGCAGTGCCTGACATGGCTCAGCAGGATCCTGACATTTCAGATGACCCTCAAGGCGATCAGGACAACGAGGACCTTCCCCGCTCTATCAGAGCTTTTCATGACCGGGTACTGGACATGATGAGTTTCTTAGATGTTCCGGTGCCCGAGGCACCCGCTCCGCAGAAGGGTGTGCTTTCTGGGGCGTTCACCTTGTCTCCCTTAGATCCCGGCCAGATTTGCTCCTCTTTGCAGATGGGCGATTGGCTCAGCGTGGTGGATCTTCAGGATGCGTACATGCATATCCTGATTTGGAATCCACATAGGAGATACCTCCGCTTCTCTTTGGGAGAGGAGCACTTCCAATTTCGGGTGCTTCCTTTTGGCCTCAGTTCGGCGCCGCGTGTCTTCACGAAGATGATGTTGGTGATTGCGGCCTATCTTCGTCTCCAGGGTATCCATGTGTATCCCTATTTGGACGACTGGCTCCTACGCAGCCCTTGTCCGTTGGCAGCAGCGGGAAACCTCCAGTCTCTCCTTCAGCTCCTGTTCCATCTTGGGCTGTCGGTGAACTGGCGGAAATCCTCCATGACGGTCTCACAGGACCTGACTTTCCTGGGTTTCCGTTGGAACACGATCGACTGCCGAGTGTATCTGACCGCGGACAGAATGGCTGATCTGTTGGCCACGTGTCAGATGTTTGCGCAGTCGGAGAGCATGTCGGCCTGGTGGTTCTAGAGGCTTCTGGGCCTCATGGCCTCGTGCGTGCTGGCTCTTCGTCTTGCTCGTCTCAAAATGAGACAGACCCAGATGGCTCTTCGGAGTTCCTGGCGTCAGGCTGTGGACCCCGATTCCAAGCGGATAATGATTCCGGATTCCATGAGAGCGGACTTGGACTGGTGGTCATCTCTCAGCAACCTGTCAGTGGGCCCAGGGTTTCAAGACCCAGCCCCCATGGTGACGATCACGACGGACTCCTCCCTTTTGGGGTGGGGTGCGACGTTAGATCTTCTTCAGGTCTCGGACCTCTGGTCGCCTCAGGACAAGCTCCTGCACATAAATCATTTGGAGCTTCTGGCGATTTTTCTGGCACTTAAGGCGTTCAGACCGCTCATTGTCAACAAGGTGGTCCGCATAAGAACGGACAATGTGGTATCAATGTATTACATAAACAAGCAAGGGGGAACAAAGTCTCCCCCTCTCGTGGACCTGTCCATCCAGATTTGGGAGTGGGCCGTGCTTCATGGGGTCTGGCTGCTTGCAGTGCACATCCCGGGCCAGCTGAATGTCACTGTGGATGCCCTCAGCCGGCGGACAGTGGTCAGCTATGAGTGGGAGTTGAAGGCGGAGATCCTCTCATGGATTTTCTCGCGTTGGGGCACACTGGAGGGGGACCTCTTCGCCACGGCGGTAAACAAGAAGCTTCCTCAGTACGCCTCCAGAAGGGGGCTGGGAGCCTCCTCTCTGGGGGACGCTCTCAAGATTCCATGGCACAACATGAGAGCTTACGCCTTCCTGCCTCTCCCCCTAGTTCATCGAGCAATTTGGAAGTTGAAGAGCTCTGTCAACTGTTCTCTTCTACTGATAGCTCTGTGGTGGCCGGCCAGGTTTTGGTTTTCAGAACTTCAACACCTGTCGGTGTGTCCGCTGATCAGGTTACCAGTAACTCCCAATCTTCTTCACCAAGGGGAACAACAGATGTGGCACCCCTCCCCACAATCGCTCAACTTGGCGGCATGGTGCCTGAGTTCAAGTCTCTAGAGCATTTGGGTTTGTCTGCGGATAACATGCGCATTATCCAGGCAGCCAGGAAACCCTCGACCAGATCCCAATGCAAGAGTAAATGGCTCAGGTTCTGTCATTGGTGTTTGGAGAAAGAATTGGACCCGAGGGTGGCAACGATTGACACGGTGCTGTCCTTCGTATCCTCCCTAGCAGAGTCAGGGGTTCATGTTCTGTCTTGCAGGATTTATCTCTCAGCGGTTTCCGCTTACCTCTCTACAGACCGGTGTTCTTATTCTCTAACTAACCTGGTGGTGAAGAGACATTTTGCTGGCTTGACACGCATCTACCCTCCGGTTCGTAGTCCGCACCCACCTTGGGACCTAAATGTAGTCCTGACGGCGCTGTGCCATAAACCCTTTGAGCCAATGGCTACGGTTGACCTCAAGTACGTGTCCTGGAAAGTGTCCTTTCTGGTCGCTGTTACGTCAGCGAGGAGAATGAGTGAGCTCCAGGCATTGTCGGTGGAGCATCCTTTCTTGGTCTTTCATAAGGACAAGGTAGTCCGGACAAACCCAGCTTTCCTACCAAAGGTAGTGACCGAATTCCATCTGAATCAGTCGATTTCCCTTCCGGTCTTTTTTCCGAATCCTGCCTCGGAGGCGGAAAGGGTTCTACACTGCCTGGATGTCCGAAGAGCTCTTAAGTTCTACCTGGACAGGACTTCCGAGCTTCGGAGTCCTTCTCAACTTTTTGTGACCTTCGGTAACCCTCAGGGCAGGCCGGCGTTTAAGGCATCTATTTCCAGATGGATTGCCGCCTGTATCACGGAGTCTTTCACCGTCCAAAAGCTGAAACCTCCTAAAGGTATCCATGCACACCTGGTGCGTGGCAAGGCAGCCGCGGTTGCTTTTCAGAAGTATGTTCACTGGGAGTCATCACTAAAGCAGCTACTTGGGCCTCCCCACCTGCTTTCTGTAAGCATTACTGCCTTGATATGAGCTCTAGAGCTGACGCTCAGTTTGGCCAGGCTGTGCTGAAGAACCTGTTTCAGTAAGGGGTATTTCCATCCACCCATAGTTCCTGTAAGGAGTGCTTGGGAATCTCCCATAAGTATGGAGGAAAGGGGACGGGACGTAGGCGTATTACCAGGTTACTCACCGTAGTGACCACCTTACTCCTAGTCCATAGTCCCCTTTCCTCCATACGCCCGCCCGCCCTCCCCTCTAATAAGGTTCCTCTGTTACTGCTAATGGGTCTTTGACCCTGCGATAGAAAAGGACTGATGGGCGATGCGCGGGGCGGAGCCAAAGTGGGAGGGGTTACGGCCGCGTGCCGGGCCCTGCGCAGGAAAGAGAGTAGGGACACATTTTTGAAAAAAAAAATGTGATGCTTTTTACAAAGTGCTCCGGTCCCATCCCACAGGACGGAGAGATGTCCCATAAGTATGGAGGAAAGGGGACTATGGACTAGGAGTAAGGTGGTCACTACGGTGAGTAACCTGGTAATTTTCCCCAATTCAGTCTGTGGGAAAAAAAGACGTTTTGGGACCTCCCCCTATAACTTTTCCCCCCCTGGACCAAACATCACCAAACTTTGCAAATAAATTCACAGTGGCCCCTATACCCTTATACTTTTTTTGCACAATTTGATGAGGATTCGTCCAGGGGGAGCGAAGTTATAAGCCACCCAAAAAGTGCTCTTCCTATGGAAACAGCCATGGCTGTGTAATGTATACACACACACACATATATATACATACACATACATTGGTGGCACCACCTGCAATCTATTCACTACGTAGCCAGCCTCATGATTACTTTGACTACTTGCGTTGCTGTGTACATTTGTAAAATAATTTTGCATTTTTTTCACTGCTTCTCTGCACGTGCAATCTTCATTTCGCTCCAGAAATGTTGCTTAATTCATCTCGGGAGGATAGCTCAGGGGCAACGTGCTCGCCATGGAAGCAAGACGACATGGAGCATCACGGGTTCGAACCCCGGGTCCGTGCTTAGAAACCTCGGGGTATTAAGCACATTATAAATGACCTATCCTATCATACTTTGTCATCAGATTCTATAAGGTCTATATTCTTTCTTCATTGGCATCTCTTCTGGGTGTGTCATTTATGCTTTATGTGATGTCATCAGTCTTCTCTTTCACTCGTTTTCACACTTCTTCTGGAATTCCTTCAGAAGACTATCACTTCTCTGCCGATACATATAGGGATTTCTCAATGGATCCTTTGTTTGAAGGACCCTTCTCGGTTTAGGTACCATTATTGCCTTTGCGCATGTTGTAATTTCCGGCTGCAAACATATAGGCAGAATGGGGGCAGGACTTCTGGTAGAGGTGCTTGGTTCCTCCTCTACACATGTAATAAGGAAACTGTAAACTACATGCTGAAACACTGGGTAGATATTATCAGGCACAGCGTATTCCCAGAGGACTAACTGACCCACTCTGTGCAAGGAGAACAGAGACTTTATAATTAAGTGGGACCAGATCCTCAACAAATGTTCTCTTGATTTAATCTTGCTCACCATTCAAGAACTCGGCCACATCTGCGACTTAGAAAAGGAGATCACTGGGCTGACCAGTGCTGAATCATTCACAGAAATCCTCACACATTGGGCCTCATTACGATTTTGGCGGCAGCCATGCCGCTATTGGCGTCATGGCTGCCGCCAAAATCGGGTCCGGGTTCCCAGAATGAGGAATTACCGGGCCATTCCAAGTTCGGAGGGCCCGGTAATTCCTCCCTCTGGGAACCCAGGCTTCCCCATTCCCATTTCAGCCCCCATAGGGCCGATTACGAGCGGCCCATTGTTTGCTCCCTCTTCCCCTCGTGGGACCCGCTCTGCACGTCTGGTGAAACTGGTGAAACCAGACGTGCAGACCAGGTCCGGCGAGGGGACCTCGTAATCAGGCGGTACAGGGTTGACGGCACCGGCACCTTTACCGGCGCCATTAACCCCTTACCGCCTGACTTGTAATGAGGCCCATTGAGCATAAACTCGACTTTAAGAGGGACACGTATGACTAATAATGAAGTCTCCACTTGCACTGATAAATATCAGCAACAACCTATAAGAACAGAAGGATATTCATGATCAGACCTGAGCAGCTCTGAGACAAAGCAAACAGACGGACCTACAACTACCCCAGCAATGCAAGGGGCTCATACCTCTGGCACGACAGGAGAGAGAACCAACCTGACGTGTCTTTTATTTTTAGAAACAGGCACAAGAGGATGAGGATGAGGAGGCGGTTGAAGGAACCCCCGGATGCAGACCATATTCCAGATGCAGAGAACTGAGTTGTCGGCCTGTCCAGCAGACCACTCGCCACAAACGAGACCCACACACTGAAGAAAGGGCTTGAATATCTTCCCACCTATAGCTCCAACTTGTTCAATGAGAAGTGCCCTAGTCAAGTTCACGTGTAAGCTGAAAACCTTCTTTGCAGAGTTACCCCCGATAGAGGGCACTACTGACATAAGTGATACAGAAGAGGAAGACATCCACACAGAGTGTACACCTAAGAGCACCTTTATGCCACCCATCTCAGTCCCATCAATCGACTTCTTTCAAAATATGGTTATGACTGACCTTAAATGTCCGAGGTTTGGGAAACCCAAGCACTCGAACACAACAGAGGAGAAATATCTCAGATTAGTTATACACAGACCCCAACATCACTATACACCTGGCAGACAAGGGTGAAGCATTAGTCACACAGAACACCAGCAATTACCACCTTGAATGCACTAGAAAACTTAGTGATGGGACGAACTCCCAGGTAGGTCTGAGGCCCACTAGGAGTTTACAGACTCTTGGAAGGCCCAACACCTTCCCCCAAAAGGGACGTAGGCCCAGTCAGACAGCAAGTTCAAACTGCGGTTTATTACAGCAAAACCAACAGGGATCAGTACAAGGATAGAAGAAATGCGTGGACCATTCAAGGTCTCCTGGCTCGCATGCCAGTTTTGTCCTAAAGTTGTGTCATAGTGACGTCACAACCTGGGTCCTATCAAACCACTGGTTTGGGTATTGAGTAATAGTCCACCTATAGTGGACACTATTCATGTTAATCTACTGGCTCTCGCATGTCAGGTGGCTGGCCTGGTCCATTCCCAAATTACTATCTCTAACAATGTTGCAGTGTGAGGGTCTTACCATTGGTTTTTGCCCGTTGCTACCCACTCCTAGGAGCCTGACCTGTGATTGGCTAGAGCTGACCTCCCCGCGTCAGGGATCTGCAAAGTTTCTCAGCTCTTGGTGTACCTTCTCAAGGTAATAAGGACGACAAAGTGTCTGCACTGTAACTTTGGAAACCATTATTTGGAGCTCTGAATTATGAAGAATTATTTGCATTTATTGCAGTTGGTGTTACTGCTGTTCAGGGAATGGAATGTCACTCGTAATTGGTAGCCTCGGCAGCGGGTCCTGTCTTACACGTTTGCTCTTGTCCAGTCTGAATTAAAGTTAGCTCAGCTCTTGCTGAGACGCTTGTAGCCTGCTGTAATTTTCCTAAACTATTATGCAGTTCCTACAGTGCCCATGCTATTCTATGTTCTCCATATGTTAGTCACGCTTGGCTCTGTCAGGTCCCCTTAGGTGCTCCTGCAGTTCCTTAAGGTTATTTATAAAATAGAATCCAAAAAAGTGGGCTTTCGAGTACCCACCCCACCAAACCAGCGCCTGAGCAAAGACTCCCCCAATGCCCACCCTTTGCTTTCTCTCAAGTGACTCCAAAAGAAGTGGAAGACATCATTAAGAGCCTGAAACCAACACTCTGTCAAGGTGACACTTGCCCGGCTTCCATCATTAAGGAAGGAGCGAAAGAACTATCCCCTTTCGTTGCCACACTCATAAATTCTTCATTCGAGACTAATCATGTACCTAACAATCTCAAGGAGGCCTGGGGGCCTGGGTCATGCCTCTCCTAAAAAAAAAAAACAACAACCTAGACCCTAACATTCCAAAAACTACAGGCCTATTACTACCGTCCTCTTCCTCTTGAATATCTTGGATAGAGTTGCATATTTGCAAATCCAGAAGCACCTGGAGGAAAACAACTTACTAGGCCTTAGACAATCTGGTTTTAGGCCAAGGCATGGAAATGAGACAGCACTTCTGGACTTGAAAATCCAGATGGATGAGGCGAAGGACAAAGGCAACCTAGCAATCCTGCTGCTGCTAGACTTGTCTGCGGTATTTGATCTAGTTGGCCATCAAATCCTAACTGGACATCTGACTACAGCAGCAGCAGCCTTCTTCAGCAACGCCCCAATTGGATCAAATCCTTCTTATACAATCAAACCACCAGAGTTTTCTCACCCTCAGCAAACCCAATACCAATTCTCTGCGGGTTTCCTCAGGGATCCTGCGTGTCACCAACGCTATACAATATATTCACGAAGCTCCTCTTCGATCACCTGGATAACATGGGTGTCATCTGCACCAACTATGCAGATGACACCCAGGTACTCATCTCGCTCACTGGCCGCTTGTGACGAAGTGAGTAATTACATCTATAAATTGGTCACATTGAAACGTGTAGAAAGCTGAATGTACTATTGAAGTACAGTCCCTTTTTAGTGTCTTTGTGCAGAGAGCACTGTAGTAGGTTCTCTTTTCTAATAAGCTTGGCTCTGCTTTGTTGTTGTTGCTAGGAGACGGGGAATGAGGCAGACGAAGGAGAAAACGGCGGTTATAGTTGGGCTTATTGAAGTGTGGTCGAGAAGCCTTGAACAGCTGAGAGCAGATGACCGAACTGCACTGTTGTGCTAACAAAAGAAGTTAAATTGAATATTTATAAGGTGATCGTTGTCACATGTTATCGTTATAGACTGGATGCGCTGTTGCGCTCGTTAATGAAATAGAAGTGAGGCCGTGAAGGCGATCGTTGTCGCCGGTCGAAGCTGAGAGAAAGAGCGCCGTTGCGGAGGAGAAAGAGAAGGATCGTCCTGTGAAAGACAATCGCCTGCTGTTGCCTGACGGACGTCAGAGAGTGAAGAGCCGTTGCGCTTCGAGAGAGCCTAGCGCCCACAGTACCAGCCGCTCAATGTCAACATCAGCAGATACTGTAAGTGCGCACTAGCTTCGAATATAACGTTACAGACGAGATAATTTTCATACGAACTGAAAGGGGAGGAGTCGAAGTGAAGCAGGGCTGAGTCAAACACCTCAGAGCGTGTGACAGTGTTGCTGAAGAGCTGGGAAGAGAAAGATTGAAAGTTGCAAGTTTAAAGTTACTGAAGACAGAACTTCTTATATAGTGAATTAGCAGGTGTGTGTTCACCGAGGGGAGAATGGGATAAGACAGAAGCCCAATTGAGTGTAAGCATGCTTTAGCCTGAATCAAAAGTACAATCATCAACCACGAGGAAGTCGTTCAGCGAAATGAATACAAAATGTGCCACTCTTAGTTTTACCTCTAGAAGACCCCCTTCATACAATAAAAGACAATTGTATTGAGGCACCGCTTGAAAGACAACAGGAGAGAACCAAGGTTAAAGATCCTAAGGCTTGCTAAAGGTGAAAAGAGAAATATAGACAGAAAACAAAGAGAAGAAGACTCCTCAGGAGAAATAAGGACTGACAGACAAACAAACAAACATTGAAAGCAACACAGAACTTACCTGAACATTTCCTGAAACTCTACAGTTGCAGAGAACAGAAGATTCCTTGAAGACATATCCTTTGCCTAAAACAAAAACAAAAGAAAAATAAAGAAATACTGGTTAATAAAAGAATTGGGTTCTCTTGCTAATCCAAACAAACTACTCATTGGCTCAGAGTCTCATTTATTCAACATCAGTCAGTTAATTAATGCAATCTACCTAGAAATCCAGGCCTGGATGGCTACCAACAGTCTCTGTCTCAATGATGAAAAGACAGAGCACCTGTTGGTCAGCACCGAAGCTCGCCTTAATAAACTAGACGAGAGATATTCAGCCTTTAATATTGATGGGAACATGATCAAAGTTGCCAAGGAAATAAACACCTTGGGAGTCTATCCTGACTTGACGCTGTCCCTAAAGAAACAAATCAGCTCTGTGGTGTCCTCTACAGCCTAAACCAACAAGTTATTCTACAGTTGTAAACCCTATCTTTCCACTAGCAGTTGCATAACGTTAGCCAGAGCCCTAGCACTGTCAAAGATTGACTATTGCAACACACTTTTCCTAGGAACCACTGAACAAAACCTAAATAGGCTACAGGTCTTACAAAATAATTCCTTGAGAGCAGTACTCAACCTTCCTAGATCCAGCCATATCTCAGGTATCAGACGGGAAGCCAAATGTCTGTCAGTTCGCGATAGAATTACTCTTCGCACTCTAGCAATTACACACAAATGCCTGTCTAACACTGCCCCCAAATATCTGTTTGATAAATTCAGTATATAACAACCATCTCGGACAACCAGATCTGCTCACACCCATTGCCTCTCACTACCAAGGTTCAACCTAAAAACTGCAGGAGGAGCCTGTTTCCCAGTCCAAGCAGCCAAATGCTGGAACTCCCTGCCTCTCTCCTACAGACTACAACCAGCTTTCCTTGCGTTCAAAACTGGTGTAAAAACTTGGCTTAACGACAAGCCTCTCCCATGATACTACTGACCTCTGACGCTATGCTTATTTGCCCCTCTAGGCTGTCCCTCCTAGGATCGTCTAATTCACATGTTTTTACTTGTAATGTTTGTCCCCTGACGTAATTGTAACCATTGGTCTCCCCTACTGTCGCTTTCATTTGCAATGTCTGTTGTCAGACCTATCTGTAACCATGGGTCATCTCAACTCTGTCGTCACTTATTTATGCCTGTAACATTTAAGTTTTCCAGCGCCCAGTTACTTGAGGGTTTGGAGAGCGATACAAATAATAAACAAATACAGAACTTGCATTTAAGCATCTGCAAGCTTTACTCAGGATCTCTTGCAGTGTCTGCGTTACTGCGTTCAGCTAATGATAAAATAAAAGCAATGACAGTATGTATATGTATCTGTCCTCTAACTATATAACTGTATGCTCGTGTTATTCATGTATGCGGGTTTGTGTCCCGATGTGCGGATGGCACGTGCGCTTCATGTCTAACACTGCTAAGTCGTGGTGTCTCTAACGACATCAGTAACGTGGCTTCATGGTTCTTTAATCAATACTGTCAATTGAGGTCTCTTTAGTTGCAGCTGGGGCTCCTAATCCACTTTGAGGCAGACTTGTACTGCACCTGGCCTGTAAGGCTGGCTGAGGGGGTACCTTTTGACATACTTATCTATCATTGGAGCACTAGGAATTGATCCACAATAGTATGGGCGTTCACGGTATAGCCTGGCCTTTCTCTGTGTCATGTATCTTATAGGAGGTTGAGGAGGGGGTGAATTTCCCCACCCCTCTTCATTAGCGACTGGAATATGTACTCTCTCGTTATGGACGATCTGACACCAGATATCAAATCGAATAGAGATGGCATATTACACAAATCCGAGGAGCTTGAATGGATCACACAAAGAATCAAAGCATTCTTGACAACCATTCATCCATGTGTACCCATTTTTTTACTTGCTACCCAAGATTCACAAGAGACTAGTCAATCTCGCCCCCCTGGGAAACCCTTCGTTGCTCCCACAGGTGGTCTCTTGCAACCTTTAGGCACCAAATAGACCCTTTTCTACAACCCTTGATCCAAAATACCCCAACATATGTGAAACACACTTTCTCCAGACACTAGAAACCATCAACCTCACAGATGAAGACCTAATATTCACTATTGATGTCACCAGTCTATATATCTGCATTCCCCGTGACTTAGGCCAAGAGGCTGTAGAATGGTTGCTTTTACAAGTTAACACAATAGGCGCTGCAAAAGAATTCCTCGTGATTTTGTTAGAATTCATTGTTCAGAATTCTTACTTAAATACAAAGAATGGTTCTACAGAATGGAACCTCCATAGGTGCCACAAGGGCTACTGCATACACCAATTGCTTTTTGCATCAATTTGAATACCAACAAATTTTACACCATTCGGTCTGGCGGAACTACCTGGTCAAATGGATCTGATACATAGACAAGACTTCCTTACCTACATTAATGAGATAAATTCTCGGATCCAATTCATGGCCGAGATAGGGACACCTTGTGTAGATTTCTTGGACGTTAACATCAAGGTCATTAACATAATCTCTAGTACATTGTACACCAAGCCACTGACCGAAACATTCTACTCCACCGTATGAGTTTCCACCCAGCGAACACGCTTAGGAAATTTCCTTATGGTCAACTGCTTAGGATCAAAAGGATCGTTAGCGATCCTGATTAATGCAGGGTGCAATTCAGTAAACCTGTACACAAATTCCGACAAAGGGGTTACCCAGCAGAAGATCTTGAGGCAGCCATCACCAGAACAGCCATGCAACCACACACTGAACTCTTGCTGACCAGACCTAAGAGGACGACTCCCTCGTTGATCTTTGTTTCACTTTGTTGCTCTGAGTTGAGAATTTAGAGACAAAGTATAAACAGACACTAGAACATCCTGATGAGAGAACTAAGCAACCGTTCCCTGAACCACCTATCTTCGCTTACCATAGAAGTGAGAAAGACATGCTAGTGAGCACCAGGAAACCCAAATCCAACAATACCAGTACAGGAAGGCAGGATGCCTACCCTTGTCTTAATTGTGGGAATTGCAATAACATCATGAAAGGCACTGACGTTTTTCACCCACGCACATGTGAACGCATCAAACTCAGAGATTTTGCCGGATATGGGTTGTTTGACCTAAAAAAGTGACCTATTGCCCATTTGACCTAATTTGTTTTGACTTACTGTGGCGGGACACCACCGCAACCACCCTAATGTGGGGGGTATCCCCTGCGCCCCCGACTTCCGCCTCCACCTCAACCTTTTTCCTTACTGCACAACTATTTTTTGATTAAAGTGTACCATTTGACCTGCTGAATTAGGTCAAAAACATGCAGTCAAATGGGAGTAGGTCAAGTTGGCATTAGGTCAACTATGCCAATACCATTTTGACACTTGCGCTTCTGAGAATGTTATATACTGCATTAGGTGTCCCTGCAGAAGCTACTACGTTGGAGAAAGCAAGAGACAAGCATGAATCAAATGGAACGAGCACAAGTTGAACATGCACACAAAGAACGCAAACTCATCCGTAACCCGCCATTTCAATGAGAAAGGACAAACCCTAGCGCAAATGAGATTCGAGGTGCCAGAAGTAATAGGCACTAAAGGATATCGAGGAGACATTGCCCAGACAAGAGCACAGAGTGCACTGGGTGAACAGGCTTGAGTCCTTAGCACCTGGGGGTATGAATGAACAATTGAACTTACACTGTTTTCTGTAATATGCATCTTTTATTCAGTGATACATTTGCTGATTGTCACCGTCCTCACACAAATGTACTGAGCATAAGTTTGGGGATTTATTACTCTGTTCCTGGCACACAGAATATGTTTGTTTAGGTTGACAATCTGCCCCCTTACCACAGTGTGGTGAGCAGACTTTGTGCCAACTAGACATCACCTTCAAAAACTATTCCGGTACTTCAAAGTTTGACCAAATGCCCTAACCACTATTTACTCCACCCTCAGTGAGTTAGGTTACCCACCACTGCACCTTCGAGCAGCAGTTTAGTCTGCATATGAGGCACTAACATACCAATCTAATTCTAAGATAAGGCACCTTTTGACTCATTCAGATACCCTACTAGTTGATTGGGCATATAATTGCACAAATCCTACACGTAATTTGCACTGGCAGTCTGACTAGTTCACTCCAGCCTTCAGTTCTAACCATTGTGGTTTCCACACTATCCGCATATGCATTGTATTTTCCATGCACATTATCTTACGCACACGCGACAGGCCCTGCTGAAGACACCCTCACGCGACCCTTGCAGTGTCTACCGAGTCACCTTCATGATTACATGTGCACACGGAACCGGCACTGCTTAGCATTCCCTCAAGGGGACCTTGCAGCCACTACGGAGTCATCCTCATGATCACGTGATTAGGCACATTTTACACTTAAAGCAGGTTACAGGTGAGGCACTTCTCTGTTGGCGAGTCGGATGTACACATCCCCACTGCTTTCACCGGCAAAGCTATGTCGTACCCGGAACGGGTTATTAGTTTTGAGTGCAGGTTGCACTGTATGAATAACATTGTGGAATGTTGTTACCTTACTTGCAGCAGTAGAAGCAGTTAGTCACGACATGCGCTAGGATTCACCTTTTGCTCTCACTGGCAAGCACACGCCACTGGGTGCGCAGCTAGATGGGAAGCTGATGATTGTGACACCCTGACCACCATGCGCCTTCTATGTGCCACGTAGATGAAATTTTGCAATATATGTTATTGATAACATTAGCCACACTTGTGCATTTCGTTTCCAGTCAGTTACAGCAGTGACATTTGTATGGTTCATTGCATAATTCCACTCTGTTTATTTTTTCTACCTTCCATTTCACTTCCCTTTTCCATTGTTCTCATTGCTTTGATTTATTGATGCCCACTACACAATGTTATTGTCTTATTGGACCATGTGAGCACTGACATTTACGTGACGTCTCTTTTTAACCATGCTATTTGACATAGTGAATATGTAATTGCGGTGGCGGGATGTAACCACTAAATGCCTTTTGCGACATTTCCACTCGGTTCACTATTGATGTATCTTTCTGTTATCAGCATGGGGTTGCCCTAGCTCCACTGATTATTTGGGGTCCTGATGATGCTTTTTGCCATTGTTTTTGCTTCAACAATAATCTGTAGTTATGTACTTTTTTCAACCTACGAATACAACAAGAAAACTGACACCATTATTGTACATTGCTCTGGCTCTTGAGCCTGATTAAGGGTGTGCAACCCACACCGCTGGCCTTTACTAGTCAATGTCCACAGTTCTGCCTAGTTTTATTTCTGACACTTGACCTATTTTTATGATCGTTGTCAAATCAATATATTCCATGGGCCTCATTACGAGTGCGGCGGTAAGGGGTTAACAGCGCCGGAAAGGATGCCGGTGCAGTTAACCCCTTACCGCCGTATTACGAGGTCCCTTAGCGGGTCCCTCTAAGGGCGGCTGGTTTTACCAGCCGCCCTTAACGGGAGCCGCTAAGGGACCAGGGAGCTAATAACGGGCCCGTTATTAGCTCCCTCCCCATTCCCATTGAGCCCTATGGGGGCTCGAATGGGAATGGGGATGGGTATTTTGAATGGGGACTTACCAGGTCCTCCAAGGTTGGAATGACCCGGTAAGTCCCAATTCAAAGAACCCGGACACGAGTTTGGAGGCAGCCATTGCGCTAATAGCACCATAGCTGCCTCCGAACTCGTAATGACCCCCTCATAACAACCATGGTGGTCCGGGAACTACGGTACCGGTAAGCATGCCGGTACCGTAGTTCCCGGACCGCCATACTACGCACTCTGCTTGCGGGTGCCGTTTCACCCGGCAGGTTTTTCCTGGCGGGTGTAACGGCACTAGCGAGCAGAGCACGTCAGATGCACCGGCACAATTCTGAATGTGCCGGTGCATCCGACGTCCCCATTCCCATTCAGCCCTATGTTGCAGAATGGGGATGAGGAGGCCCTTGATTCCAGCACCCGAAAATGGGCAATTACCGGGTCCGCCGAGCTCAGCATGACCCGGTTCTTGCCCATTCGCGGGTGCCGGAAAAAATGCAACTCCGGCGGCAGCCGTGCCCTCATTAAGGGCACAGCTACTGCCAGAGTTGTAATGAGGCCCAAGCTTTTTTTATAAAGGCTATGTAAAGGCTTTACTAATGGCTGTTTCTGGTGCACTGCTATTGTCTTCTTTCTGACCTGCTGTTGGCACATCTGTCAGTGATAGTGCATGTTAACGTTTCCCTTTTGAAAGGAATAGTTCATATTCAGTATCCGTAGCCACGTGTGGCAAGAATTTTGAGAATATCAACACAAGGGCAGCAGTATATGATAACCCCTCATCATAGGAATAAAAAGTCATTTGTTTACCATGAGAACAGTGGAAGAAGTTAAAATAAAGGATCATATGAATTAAATAATTTTGCCCTTTGACGTTAGGAACTTATTTTGGTGAAATTGGTAAAACTCTTTCTATTTGCCTGAAATTCGAGGGCTTTAACTAGTTTAAATCACTTTTTAAGGTGCATTCACTGGTCTATGCTCTTGTATTGAGCATAACAACTCTGGAATGACTTTGTGGTGCTACTAGTGAGTGGAAACACAGAAGCCATAAGGGATTCTAGGTTGAGAAGAGCTGAGTTTTCAGCAATTTTCTGAATGCACAATGATCTGATCTGATGTGATATGTAATGGCAGAATGTTCCAGGGAGAGGTGGCTTGATTGGCAAAACATCAGCCTCCATTATTTGTTCCTTAAATTAGATAGACGTTTAGGAATGCTGACTGAACGTAGGCACCGTCGGGGTAATAGTTTAAAGGTATCCCTAAGGAACCCTGAACTGGTGAAATGGAAAGCTCTCTGCATAATTTAAAGATTCTTTTTGTTTTTAAACTGGGACTCGGACATGATTCGAGCCTTCACTGGCCAAGGGCGCTGCTCTGAGGAAGTGCCACAGCACTCCTGGGTCTGCGCGATGGTGCTTGCTGGCCCCGCCGCCTTCGGAGACATGATGAAATAAAATCCAACAACGGACAACCTTACAGTGAAGCCCGCACTGGTCAAGGGAGCTGCTATGAGGCTGATTTGGGCATGGCAGAAAGGAGGCTTGGACTGCAGGAGGAGCGATGAGACCGGCTGAGTAGGGTCAGATTAGGGTGGCCAACTGTCCCGTATTTTGCGGGATTGTCCCGTAATTGGGGACTCTGTCCCGCAGTTTGCAGAGTGGCTGTGCGGGACGCAGGTTGTCCCGACTTGATCTGTTCCCTGGAGTTACACTCTCTGGAGACAGCAACTTGGGACAACCTGCGTCCCGCACAGCCACTCTGCAAACTGAAGTGGCCGTCTACACAGCACGGCGCTGCAACCTGCTGATTGCGTTCTCTGTGCGGCTCTGCGGCTCCAGCTCCTTTTGAGCTGGCAGGCCGAGCTGCTAACGCTCTGGCACCTGTCTTCATTCCAATGCTAATGCTTTGTTCCTGGGGTCGTGGTGGTTAGGATTGCAGTTAAAAAATGTGACCATCACCTCCCAAGGACAAACCATTTGCATTGCAATGAAGCCAGCTATTAAGAGCCATTAACACATTTAAATTACAAATGGGGCGGGCCAAACGTGAATGACGCTTTGACGTCATCACCGATTGCTCCTGGCGATACAATATGTCTACATATACCGATTTCTTCCCGGAAGTGCAGTGGACGATTGCAGTGGAGACGGGCCTCCAATGCAGAAGTCGTGCTCATCTGTGCCTCAGGTGGGCTGTGGACAGCGCCATCATGTTCGCCGGTGCACTCCTCTTCTAATATCCTTTCCCGCTGTTGCCTCTGGACCCTCCTTACACTGTTCTCCCTTAGAATGTTAACCTAGACCCTGTCAATACTGCTGCTACCCACGAGTCTATTCTCAAACCTGAAGAATGTATTTTAGTGTACGCTCACTCCCTGGTAGCACATGCCACCCAATGCTATGAATTACTGCACAAACATCAGCCTGATATAATCTGCATGACTGAGACATGGTCCCACATCTAGTTCAAGCCCTGCGCCTTAACTATAACATCCTTTACAAAGACAGAGGATCCTCTGGGCCGGGCAAAGGGCTTGCAGTATTATTTATTTTTATTTATTGCATTTGATTATAGGCCCAAACCCAGAGGTATCACGGCGTAGTTACAGAATTGTAGTAAAACAAACATTCTGAGTATCAGGACAAAACAATTACATTGTGGTTACAGTACAAGAGGATGACAATTGTATGCATTAGCAGTTACAGCGGGTTAGTATCATCAGCCATATGGTTATGCACAAGTCATAAGGAACAGAAAAGTTAGACTTTGTTAAATAGCCATGTTTTTTAAAAGTTCCTTAAAGAGGGTATAGGAGGGCTCATTGCTTATAATTTTGGGAAGTGAATTCCATATTCTGTGGACTGCTACCGGGAAGCTGGACTGACCTGTTCCGACGTTCTTGAAGCGGGGAATGAGTAAGTGAGTGCTAGTGTTAGATCTGAGGAGTCTGGTTGAGGTTTTCCGGGTAATACAATCATTGAGATAGATGGGGGCGTTATGGGTGATACATTTGTTTGTGGTGGTTAGCGTTTTGTGAAGTATTCTCGCTTGTATGGGTAGCCAATGAGCCTCTCTCCTGGACTGAGAATTGTGGTCCCTTTTATTGATACCCAGTGCTGGTCTAAGTAATCTTTCATTCCTCCCGCACTTGTTAATTGTTGCCTCTATCTCATAATATTTAATTGGAGGCCTTCTTAGTTCGGATTTCCATATCTGCTGTAAAGACTCTGCACTTGTTGTTAGTCTACTACTCCCCTGCTGCTGAGCCCTCTATTGCCCTGTTGTTTCTTGAATTAGCTGATGATCTAAAACTGTTTTTCCGACCTCATCATATCTAGTGATTTTAACGTGTATCTTAATGACCCTTTTGACCAGAACATCACCCGTTTTGTTTCAGCTATGGGCAACCTTGAGCTTCCTCAATTGTCAGCAAACTGACTCACCAACTCGGCAACACGCTTGACCTTATTTTCGCCACTACTTCCTTAGTGACTGTGTTTCCATGCTTTCAGGTTTTATGGACTTATCACTTCATTGTACCTTTTCTCATAGCTAAACCTTTAGCGCACAGTGCTCTCTTGCCCCCCCCATTCCCTCCTCGGCTCAAATGGCACTCTGATATTGGTGCACAGATTATGGAATTTTAGCAACAAATTTTACCAATTTGGAGACACTCTCTCAGGTATTTACATCCACTGCAGACCAATTAGCTCCATTGAAACCCTCTATATCATGTTCTCGCCCCTCTGAGCCTTGGTTCACTCTTCGGCTAACTGAGCTATGGCTCCTCTGCAGACAGGCACAGTAAAAATGGTGGACCGCTTGCTCTCCTACAAGGATTTTATTTTGCAAAGCTTTCTCTACTTACCATAATGCTATTTTTGAGGCCAAGCACCTGTATTTTACTCCTCGCATCAAAGCCGCCTTGAATCAACTGACGGAGCTATTTCGGCTTGTGCAATTACTATCTTCTATCTCAGTTGACAGTTCAGTAGCTCTCTCTCAGTCCCTTTGCCACACTCTCTTCCTTTTTTGTTGATACAATTCTGGCAATCCATCAGTCTCCTCTTTTAACGTTGCTACCCACTTTTGCTGAATGGTCAATCTCCTTCCTGATCTGTTTTTCCTCCTTTCAATTCCATTGACGACATAAAAGCTACAAACAAGTTGAGAACTTCTCCCTTGGATTTGATTCCTCTTTCAGTGCTGAAATTGATCATGTTTACTTTTGCCCCAGTCATTGCTCCTGCTGTGAATCACTCAATCTCTTCTTGCTCTAATCCCTCAGTGTTGAAACACACATTGGTAATAACAATGTTGAAAAAGCCTGCCTTTGAGCCTCTTCTGCTTGCAAATTATCAACCCATCTCTTCTTACTTTTCTGAAGAAGTTTTTGGAATCACTTGTCACCATGTTACTTTTGTATTTTACTTGAAGATTAATTATTTTTTTTAATCCTTTCTAGTCTGGTTTCTGTCCAGGACTGAACAAGAACAAATCAAACTGCACTCCTGATTTTTACGCAATAGTAGTTGTAGAATTGTACACTGAGAATTGAATTTTTTAAGGTGCGGAGGAGATAAATAACAACCCTGGCATATGGGTTGCAAAAATGTACACAATAGAACAAGTTCCCAAATGTGGGGACTCCCGTCCTCTGCACTCTATGGGTGGCTCTGTGAGGAGCCCTTATTTTTATATATGTTTGATAAATTGTTTAGTGGTGATCTTAAATAAATATATATGCACAAAGAATAGGTGATTTACTTAGTAACATATATCAATACACATTGACACAGTTAAGTATTTTAAGAATAAATCCAATGATTTATTGGAAGCCCAACACGTTTCGTGAAAGAATTCATTTCTTCAAGGGCAATTTGCATAATTTTTCTTAAAGAAATCTGGAAAACATAATATTAAAGCAAGTACATATTAGTCCCAATAGTCTAAATCAATTTCATAATTTCAAGAGAAACAAAACACCATATGGAAAAACCTCAAATATAATTTCCAAAAGTTCAAGCACCTTATAAGTGGACATAAGTCAAACAGATCGTACCGTACATTTCGTACAAAACATTTTGATATTATTTGTATTCTTCATTGTACAACATGGTGAAATTTTCTGTATTGAAAAATAAATGACCTATGGAAATATTACCATTAGTCACGAGTAGCTGGCTGTTCATCACAAGGAAAAAAGCTGCAAGTCTCCTCTACAAACGCGCTGAATAAGTTGTGTAGCCCTTGTCAAATAAAAACTGTTCAGAAAATAAAAAGTAAAAATAGAAAGAATAGTCAAGAGAAGAGATCTAAATATACGTAAAATAAATTATGGCTCAATAAGGTGATAAATTACCACCTAGTCGTTAGTAAATTATAGAAGATGGTCTATTGAGAAGGTATCACTTCTTCATGAAGAACATTTCTAATGGGGAAAGTCATTGCGTCCAAGTAGTAATGACCGGCAAGTTAAGCGGGTGAATCTAAGGTGTACCTAAGAACAATCCAGTAAAGGGATTCATTTAGCAAATTTTAAAAAAAAATTACGCTCTCAAATGCCCCTGTGGTAAATATTATGTAGGCAAGACCTCAAGAAAAATCAAAGAGAGACTCACAGAGCACAAATCCAATATAAGAACATGCAATCACTAATCCCCAGTCTTTAGACATTTTAATGAAAACAGACATAACATTTCCCAAATCAGATGGGTTGTCTTGGAAATTATGAAACAGTTACCAAGAGGAGGTGACCTTGCAAAACGACTTGCACAGTGAGAATTATATTGGATTCATAAACCTGACTCATTGGCACCACTTGGGCTCAATGAAGACTTCAATATGGATCCTTTTCTATAAACAAGTCTCTTTTACGTTTGATGTAAATAGTATAATCTTTGATCAGTAACAATACAGCCTCCAACAGGCCATATAACAGATGACTAAAACTTGTAAACAAAACTGTTGTTAAGCCCAGACTTCCAGGTTCAATTTTCCATATGTTATAACATTTATTTGCTTACTCAATTTTCCATACTTTACAAAAATTATTTATTTCCTCCTAATGGTGGTTTATCAGATTGTGAGCTCTCAAAGAGACAGCTACAGTGACCAGCAGGTATTATTGACAGTACCCTGACAGTAATCTGCAGCTGTGGTTTTACATAACCTGGTTTTCTTACCCTTAGTTTTCCTTCTTTTGATTGAAGATCTAGGACAATGTCTTTTAAAGATAAGATTTTTAAATACAGTAAACAGTGGTCCAGGAACACAGAAGGGAAGATACTGAGGCCATGGCCGCCTAACGGAAGTTTCTCCAGAGACGTGCAGCAATTACTACTGACACACATACAGAGCACCTACAAGGGGAAGAAGCTGGAAAAACACATGGCCATATTCGAACTATGGTGCATGTTTCAGGAGGGTAAAATAGAGCATATATGGATGATGAACCAGCAGGAGGCGAAGCTGGAGGGGTCTGACACTTCTGCACTTCCCCCTGCTCCTCCTAGTGTAATATCCGATGGCACAGATGATGAACAGGGAATATATCCATTAAGCTAACTACGGGCAGCGGAGGGATACACAAATCTAACCTATAAACCACCACCATATACCAAAGAGGAGAAATCGGGAGGTGCAGGGCAAGCCGCCAGCAGCCCTGAAGCAAACGAGGAGGGACTGCAGCGCGCCAAACCAGAATTCGAGGGCATAGGTAAGGAGGAATGGATAGCAGCACAAATACTCTTGAAGCTTAAAGGGAAGACAACAGGGGTAGCAGAAGGGGCAAAACAGGCCACAGAGGGCCTGGAAAGGGAGCCAGGGAAGCTTGACTGGGCAGTGCAAGTGGAGGAGGAGCAATGACCGAGGGACAAGGAAGCCAGGTTAGAATGTGAGGACAGAGAAAGGAGAAGGGAAGAGAAATTGGAACGGGAAGAGAGGGAACAGAGAAGGGAGAAGGAGCTGGAGATAATGGAGAGGGAGAAGAAGGAGAGAATAGAAAGGGAAATGAAGCAGAGGGAAGAGTGGGAGTAAAAGGGGAAAGAAGAAAAGGAGGCAGAGCTGGCAGAGTGGATAAGGCAGATAATAGAGCAAAAAACAAGCAAGTTTGAAGAAAGAAAACAGAGGAAGTTACAGCTGGACAGGCTGGCAAGGGAACGGGCACAAAGGGAGAGAGATGAGACAGTTATAAGGGCGGCGGATAAACAGGCTGCGCTAGAATGGGGAAGGAAAAGGAGGGAGGAAGAGGAGAGAATGAAAAGGAGCAACACAGAGACACATGCGGGTAGCACAACTGGAAGTGGCGCCACACGTATATGCCCATGGAAAGGGGAGAGCAAGTATAACTTAATTGATATTGATCTTGAGTTAGAGCCTAACGCCAACTTAACATCACGGAAGTTGAATTTTTCAATTGATTTCTGTAGTAACATGGACGTAGGGTCTGACAATGACTGACACACCGGTAACGAGAGGGGGAGCACAGCAAACTCTAACTCACCAGGACAGTTGAAGGGACTTCATGGGAGTGCACGGCCCAGGGTGAGAGGGATGGAGGATCAGATCATGGGGAACACACACAACAGGCACTTGATGGGTGCACTACGCAGAGCCCATGCGTCAACAGATTAAGGGATCTCCCAGGGTGCATGAGGGAGGAGACAGCGCTGGCACACTCCAGAAGGCGACTGTCTAGACCACATGATGAAACAAAATGAGTACCCTTACTAGAACCCGCAGACATATGCACAGACATTGAGGTTGAACGAGGGCCCATTCAAATTAGACAGTACAGAAGACCGCTGGAAGAAAGAGCTGCATATTCACAGATGCCCCTATTAGAGAGGGAGGGACACAACCTCATTATGTACCCTGGAAACACACAGACAAAGAAAATGTAAAATGCAGATTACACTCATTAAGTGCAGGAGCTGGGAAATGGATATAGAAAATGGAGAAGTTGACAGCAGGGTATAGGCTGGCAGTGGGTGACGTCAAGGGACTATTGGTGTCAATATTGGGTGACACAGCTGATGACATATGGAAGAGGGCGGGGTTCACAGGTGTGACCATACAAAACACAGCACATGATGTGTCCCCATTTGCAAATTGCAGAGCAGCAGTATGTCAAGTGTTACAGACACAGTACCCAGACACATCAGACATAGGGGCTAATACGTCATGCAAAATGCGTGACGATGAAGATCCTGATCAATATATTCAAGAGATTGAAGAGCTTTGGCACCTTGAAACTTGAGAGGCGTGGGACAAAATTATAGCAATCTTTTATCACATCTTTCAAGGGAGAGGAGGTTTCCAGCGAGGGCGTGGCCTTGTACCACAAGCGCACCACCATCCAGGAGAGTTCCGGGGATGCAATAAACAAATGTTGCAAGGACCAGGAGAGTTTTCGCAGGGCTTCCCAGGCCAAGGGAGGCAACCACCCGAGTGCTGGACCTGCGGGCAATTAGGGCATATTTCAAGAGCGTGCCAATTTAGAGGGTCACAACATCATTGGGGAGATCAAGGGCAGCAGAGATATCAAGGAGGACAGGATGATTATTATTATGCCCAAGATGCACAACAACAAGGGCAGGTACAAACCACCCAACAGTAGACTCCACAAGCACAGGCACCACCATCATCACAAATACAATTGCCAGCACCACAAATGGCAGCACCTCTACCCCACTACTTACAACACCTGACGCAAACACAGAACTGTGACACCACACAACCCATGGACACAGTGGCAACAGTACCAGTTAGACGGGTGGGAGGGGTCACCATAGTAGGTAACAACCCCTTTACAGGGAATGGGTGATCACTCTATCCTCAATAGGATAGCCCACAGATGAACTTGTTGTGTTCCCTCCTGTCAGCCACACCCAATCCTGCAGAGGAACCTCGCATAGGGGTGGCGATAGGTGACAAAACCTTTTCCTTTCTTGTAGACAATGGGGCGACTAGGTCATGTTTTAGGGAAGGGACATTTGCGTTGTCAGGCGATGCCATGAACACTCAAGGATTTTCTGGGGCTCTGGAAGTGGTTCCTTTCACTGATAACATCTCTCTACCTATAGGAGATCACAACTTACCTTTACCCTTACTCTAATCTAAACAAGCACCTGTAAACCTTATGGGGCGGGACATTATGAGCAGACTAAACATGATCATCTCATTCACACACAAGGGCATAATATGCTGCACAACAGGCATACTCATTTTGAATGTAAGGAAGATTGTTCAAGCATATTGTAGGGGCACAGTGCAGAGGGGGGGTGCCATTGGATCCAGAAATGTTCCAGTTTGGGACAGACATGGCAATCGCATGGATGCCAGGAATTGCAGGGAGTGTATGGAGGGTGCGAGGTGAACACCTATTCATACCAGAAACACCAATGGAGGAGCCAGAAGGAACAATAGTGCCCATAGACATTGAGTCAGTTGTGGCGAAAGAGGATTGAATTGCAGTACACGCAACAGATGACAAGGGAAGGGAGTGGAGAATAATACTTGCAGTGGCTGAAGGGTGCAGGATAACAACAGTTACGGATGAAGAGCTCTTTGGGGAAGAGAGGTTGGAAACAGAAATGATGTTCGAAATGAGTGTACGGTTTTGGTTGCAGATCAATTACAGAGAGGTTGCACAAAGAATGGCAATGGTGCTGGAGGCACTGCCCACATTTTGGGAAGAGAACATGGCCAGGCTACCCGACAGCTAATAGACCACAAGTCCATATGATGTGGGGTGTATAAAAAGCATTGGGGCTGTGAAGATCAAATTGAAACCAGGAGCAATTGTGCCATGAGTAATGCAATATCCCTTAACAAAGGAAGAAGATGAGGGCAGCTATAAAACAATCAACGCCCTCATTGAAAGAGGCATTCTGGTACCATCAGAATATCCATGCAACACCCCAGTGTACCCCGTACGCAAGGCGAACGGGGGCCATGATGTTTCATTCAGGATTTACACCCCCTTAACCACATTGTAGAGCACAATATCCAGTAGCAGCAAATCCTGCAACGATTTTGTGTGGCATTCTAGCGGACATTGCCACAAAGAGAGCAGAGACTATACACCAAACACCACAACATAAAACAGTGAGGGAAATACAACAATACCTAGGGTTGTGCAATTATTGCAGAGCATGGGTTTTCGATAACGTATTTTATTATATTGGTGTATCCCCACCCTGAACAAAATTAAGCTTGTTTATATGACTATCCCCCATTTATTCATGGGTGTCTGATTCAATATTCTGATGTCCTGACTCCTTAATTGTACCCATCTTTGGACAATGTTAAGGTAATGGAGGAAAATTCCCTATGAGAACCCACTCGACTTTTGTTTGTATGAGCTTAGAACGTATACAGGAAAAATATCCAATGAAAAATCATATATTATGTAATTGACATGTACTGTGAATAGAGCATACTTTTGGACAGAATAAACAATACAAAATCACAGTTTTACATCTGAGTGAAATCTCAAAACAAAACAAATCATCACAAATCAAATTCAATGTCAAAAGGCTGTGAAGCATACAACATAAAACACATAACTGCCTTATTTGCTTGCATTGGTCAAAGTGCTTATCAGTGGACCAAGTGTCACTAGTTGTTCATTTCCTGCTCAGAAAGTAACATGAAGTCTTTGAATTGCAACAATAAGCAGGACTGTTCCAATGTGTAAAGTGGATACTGATGGTTCGAGGATTTTCAAAGTTGTTCTCTTTTATCTTGCGGCTGTATTAAGCCTGTGTCTGGGTATTTTGGTAAAAGATATCTTTGCCTACGTGGTGTTTGATGGCAAACTAAACTCTTCACGTTTCGGCGGTCACTAAACTCGATGGAGCCACCTTCATCAGGGCGTCAACTTGGAGACCCTGTATGAGGAATATTCGGTGCCTGCAATTACTAAGCAATGATAAAGCAAATTTGAACTCTAAGTATACGGCTCTTATTTTACCTGCCGGAAACTTGGATCCCAGGTGTCGCGTCTCGTCTGGATAAGAGAACAAAGTAATCCTTGGAGCTAATCACTATTTAGTTTCAGCAACATGGAGACTTGTGTATGTGCCAGACGTCTGGAATACTCATGTACTGGCACCCTCTGGTGTTGCCTATAAATACAATCATTGTATATGGCCTGTTAGAGGGAGGGTTGAAAGCCTCAAAGTATATTGTAAAACCCAAGGCATTGTTTAATAAAATGTTACCTGTAGATATGAAAGCCCGTAGCTGGTTATGGTTGGGTCAAACGAAATGGGTGGACATGATGTAATGTCACATCTTAGTAGAAAGCGAAGTAGGTAGGGAGCTCAGCCACATCTATAGAGAATGATTAAATACATGTGTGTATGAATGTATAGAAGTATAGAGGCACTAATCTAGTCACTGCGGTTGTGTTGGCTAAGCCTGTTAGTGTAACGAACATGAATAAATTACCTGTGGGTCGGAGTTCCAACGCTCGTAATTGACCAGTTCGGTTCAGAGTTGTGTTAGATCTCGTGATCTCTGTTCCTGTGGGAAAAAACAGAAAAACGGTGGTATGTCTGAACGTCCATAGATATGGAACAAATATTAGACCGTATAGCCGAAATTTGAATTATTACTTCAAGATTGCTGGCTTCAGTAGTGGAAAATATATTTAAAAAAGTAATTTGGGTCGATATCATCCCGAGTCTATTGTCGCTGCTGGGTTTTCGATTACAGCACATACACCAGACCACTCTTAAGAGCACTAAAGGAAGCACCGAAAGGAGCAGAAACACTGGCCGGGACACAAGAGATGACTGAAGCATTTGACGAGCTGAAGGAAGCAATATGCACAGCTCCAATGTTAGGGACCCCAGACTATAAAAGGGAATTTTTCCTGTTTTCACACACCGACGGTGTGATTATGTAGGCAACACTGACACATAAAACAAGCATGGGCCATAAGCCAATTGCTTACTACAGTGGACGACTAGACCCAGTAATGAGAGGACACTATGCATGCGAACAATCTCTGGCAGCTGCAGCCTTCACAGTAGAAATTGCATCTGCAGTAACAATGGGGTGCACCACTACTCTTTACGTGGAGCATACCCTGTTTGCAATACTGCACAAGCCAAGGAGCACATTGACCATACAAAGAGCATCAGGTTATGAGATAATACGATCAAAAGCAGAATTGAGGATAGTAAGATGCAGAACTGTAAATCCAGCACAATTCATTGCAGATGTCTACCAGGCAGTTGGGCTCACGACTGCACCCAGAATATAGAGCATTTCAGTGAGACATGCAAGGTGGGGGAGAAAGCACTTGAGGGGGGAGATGTGCTCTACATTGATGGTTCTTCAACTATTGATCAAACTGATGGGATCAGGAGGACTGCGGCTGCTGTAGTGAGGTTAAAAGAGGACTGGACAAGTGAGCTAGTGGTGAGTGCCCGGTTACAACCTCATTATTCAACGCAAGCAGCAGGAATAGTGGCCCTCATCTTGGCCCTACAACACAGCGTAGGCAAGGATGTGACAATTTACTCTGATAGTGCCTATGTCACATCAACAGTACATTCGGGATTGGCACAATGGCTCCAGAGCGGGTACAGAAGAGCTGATGGGACCCCGGTGCAGCATGCACTGCTGTGAGGAGAACTGATTAAGTAATAACATACCCGCAGGAGTTAGCATTGGTGAAGTGCCAGGTCCACACCAAAAGGGAAGATGACATTTACGAGGGGAAAGGAAGCAGCTGATTATGAGGCAAAGTGTGCAGCATATTTGGCAGAATTGTGGGAACTACAGGAAAGACCCAGGATCCAGGGAGGGGCGAGAAACATGGTGTTGAGAGAAGGGTACAATTTCCTTCCCAGAAACTCAAATTATGGAACTGCAGGGAACTGCACCCACCGAGGAAAAGGAACTCTGGTTAAAAGAGGGTGTTCCATGTATCCCACAGATGCCTTATGGCGACAGAACAACACAGGGAAAGTGGTCATGCTGCTTGCACTACTGAAAACAGCATTAGTGCAGTTGCATCATCCGACACACACAGGGAAAGAGGTCATTGCTGCACGCATTGGAGAATCATGGTTCTGCCCAAATTTAAATGAACATGTGGCAAATTTCATTAGTAATTGTTTAACCTGTCAGCAGTTTACTGCTGGCCATACTCTGAGAGTTGTGAGAGGAGCCATACTCAGACCTGAAGACCCATTTCTGCATCTCCATGTTGACTACGTGGACATGATCCAAGTATGTCAAAGATACCGCTATACGATAGTGGTTGTCTGCCCATTCTCAAGGTGGATAGAGGTTGGACCCTGTTCACATGCTGACGCTCTCCGAGCTGCCAAATATCTGGACTGGGAAGTATTCCCAAAATGGTGCATTTTTGAGGTCCTGAGGTATGACAATGACCCTCACTTTGGCAATGAAATGTTCCAACACAGCACTGCCTTGCTAGGAATAAAACACAAATTTCCATGTGCGTACCACCCACAAGCAAATGGAATGTGTGAACGTCTCAACGGCCTCCTGAAGGAGCACCTTGCCAAAACACAGCAGAGCACCAAGAATAACTGGCTTCACTGTTTGCCATTGGCATTGTTCGAACTGCGCTACAAGCCAGGGTCTGACCAGAGGTGGTGATAGGATGGCGCATGCATCTCCCACTGGATACTCCCACTAGCGCATTGAAGGATTGTGAAAGTACTACAGAAATTTTAGGTCAAGAAATGTATGAATATGTCACTTCCCTGGTTTCTAGTGCTTCTTTTATCTCTCGGCAGATACCGTGGACACAGGGCTGCCAGAAGACAACAACCAAGAGAAGTCTGATGACGCAGGACAAGAGACCACCCAAGGAGTATTTGGTACAGGTGGGAGAGCTGGTTTTTCTGAAAAATATTGTTTGCCACTGGAATGCACCCCGATTCACAGCACCTCATGTTGTAGAGGCTGTGACCGACCAAGCAGTATGTCTACAAGGTAAAAGCACTGTGAACCACCTGCAGAGCATCAAGCCCTACAAAGCATTGGCCTCACCCAGCAACTCAACTGCAGAGATCAACAGGGCCAACGCTGCAACTACCAACGATTCACAAGAAAATCCAAATACCCCTGAATAACTGAACTGAGGCTACTGGCAACTGCATGGTTAGACACTCCCAAGCTGCCGAAGCATCTACAACAACACTGTTGCAAATTGACCAATGAAAAACACTGTTCATTTCCCTGCCTCAAGCACATGTCCATTGTGAAGCTGCAACGTGGATGCTTATGCACATTTGACAGCAGTAACACAAAGTTACCTTTCTTCTTTTCTCGCACATGCAGGTTGTTGCATATGATTGTCAAAATTGTTAGAGAACTAGCTTGATGTTGCCTCAGGTGGACCACCCTGAAGCATTGTCCAACCAATTCATACACTCTATAAGGAGACGCAGACATTTCGGAGCCCAAACCCCCGAAGTATATTTCATAATAATGCAGTCCTAGTCGAGTCTGTCTATTAAAAGGGCCTATACTAATAAACCTATTGCCAATCCTTACTTCTAAATACAAATAGTGTGCGAAACAACATTATGCAAAAGAAAAGTGTTCAACAATGATGTCAGGATATTCAAGCCATTGGCTTCTCTTCTCCACATTTTCAACAAGGGACAAGGCGGTACACTCGAGTTTAGCACACTCTCTGACTTCTCTAGGATGCAGTTCAAGATTTCAATATCAGGGCCTTCTGTGCCAAAGTCCCTTTGCCATTCAAAGTCTCTTATTTCAGAGGGCCTGAAGCAACATGACAAAACATTAAAGTTCCTTTCTTCTCAGGATTTTCACTTATACAACTTCTCCAGTGATTTACTGTTCACCCCGACCCCCCCACCGCTGGGCTCAGACCCACTTTAACACAAAAAACTTCAGTTGGTCTCACTCTGCCAGAGTCGGATCAAATTCATGTGCTTTTCCAAACTTTCTCTACTTCATCAAGACCGAAGGCTTTCGACTGTGCGCAGGATTTTGCTTGACCCATCGCAGGAACACTCCGATTGAGATTTATTCGTTCTCTTTGAATTGGTCTCGCTCCAGCGGTCTCGGACCAAGCTTATCTAATTCAGCTGGATACCTTACATAGACCTTCAATTGAGCACCCACGTGGTGCCCGACCATTCTGTCAAATGTATCATAGTTTGCTTTAAAGTTCAATCGCTCATCAGCAGTTCAACTTCAGTTGCATCTCTTATCACACGGATTTTAACAATGTTTGTTCCAGCGCTCGCCATACAACGTTGCTGCTTGTAACGTTGACTTCAACACAGACTGGTCTTGTATTGGTTGCCCCAACTCACCGGCTGTGTTGATTTCACTGAAGCGGCTTTGTTCTTGGAGCCAAGGACGGTACCACGGTGGCTGGTGATTTTCCCTGCCTTGATTATTGATGCGGGAGGGCCCCGGGTATCTCCAACACACAATGCAAGATTTTTCAGCCTGGTTGCGGGTCTTACTCTTTCTATTCTCGTTATCCCTGGAAAGTAATGGTTCCTTGTCGAAAAGTTCAAGGGAATTTCCTTCCTTGCGATCCACCTCGGTTTTGCTGTCTTTCCTCTCTTGCTCAGCTGCCGTCTCGAAACTGCTGTTTCCTCGTGTGCTTTGCATTGCTCAGAGTGTGATCTCGTGCTCTGCCTTTTATCTGTGTGTGGAAGTGTAATGGAAGCCAGGTGTGTGTGATGGTCAGTAATTGCCTGACCTCGCCTGACCATTGGATTGGGACACATCAGGTATACGGCGTATGTGTTAGTCTGTTTTCCCTCATAGCGGGCTGTCCATGAGAAAGTGTTTGTGTTGTAAAGGGGAGGGGGGATAAAATTCCTAAATATCCTACCTGGTAGGATAGTGCAAAGGTATTACAAGGAAGGGGATACAAAGACCCCTCACCCAGGTGATCATCCTGCTCTGGTCCACCCCCAGGAACTGGATCCAAAAGCGATGGCTGTGTCCTGGCCACCTGGATGACAGATCCCCGGGGACTAGTGGGTGAGACACCGTCTGGTTTCTCACAACAAGGAAGAATGAAGTTACTAACTGGTCAATAACTGTAAATACACTGAAACGCTAGGTAGAACAAGTAGGTAGAAGCTTGCTTATAAGAGGTATATATTCAACATTTAGGACGATAATTAGAAGAAAATGGACGACGGCTTATGTCAATCAGTCCAGTTACCTCAACATACAAGCCCAGGATCTTAAATGTGGAAAGATGATGAGGAAACAGTTTTTCCCTTGCAAAATAAAAGAGTACATTGGCTTGGAACCAAGGGTGCTATTTCGAGAGATGGAAGGAAAGCACAAAGGGAGTCTAAGATCAGACCATGTGCGGGCACATATTTTCTAAAGATTAGGAAGAACAAGAACACTTACTGATGCCAAATATTGGCCAATTAAAAGGGCATGAAGTGGGACAGAGTGAGCAAGTCTCTAAAGGCCAAGAGGAACAACTGCACCCAGTATAATTGAATCAAATGGTGTACAATGCACTGTCGATTTGGACAATTTCATGGTCTTTTAACATGTGATGAAGAGCTCACAAACAAGGGTTATTTATTAACTCTGAAGCTAAGATAATGATGTGCCTACACTCCCTCGAATGTTCCGAGACAGTGCAGACTGACAAGGTCTGCCTTCAAATAGGAGACACTGGCATGAGGCCTACCGATGAGAGAGGGTAGACTAATTGGAGAAACATGGGGAAAGCTGACGTATCTCCAAGCACTTGTGTTTGGATTCTATGTATGTGCTACTAGCAAGCTGAATGTCAAAGGTTGGATTTGGGTTGCCAACCAATTAGAAAAGCCTGCCATGCACATGTACATACAATGTTGCAAAGTATTATTCTGCTGCCGCATTCCCTGCTATGACGAGTGCCTTACACCGCGTGTATAGAAGTAGTTCAGGGTGTGTCTCACAGATAAGAGACCCCCAATGAGGAAGTAACACGCGTATATTCTATAGGTAGACATGTTCCCCTAATCCAATCCCACCCCTCGATAGGTTTTTGCAACTTGCCACATAGGATGATGTCATAGATGACGCATCTAGCATTATATAAAGTAAGTATGATCGAAAAGACATTTTGATCCTGCATGAATCAACTTGATGAGTGTTTATTCGCCCTGCTTTACTTCTTTAAGATGAAAGCAGTATTTTACCATCTCCTTTGAGTCTGTCCAGTTATTTGGTCTGAATTATTTTATTGGTAATTGCATCTAGCACACAGGTGGTTCAAGGTGTTAGAGCACCTCTTTCACTTACCCTATCAGAGGTACTTCTCGCCATCAAAAAACATGCAAGGGGTAAGGCTCAGAGTCCTGACCTTATTCCGGAGGACATTTAATCTGATCGAACCTGCAGTATTGACACCATACCTATTGCTATTGTTTAAAAACAGGACAGAAACCAGCAACATGGCAAAGCGCAGAGATGGTGCTAATTTATATTTAAAAAAAGGATGACCCTGGTTTACCAAGGAAATATCAACCTAACTCACTACTTGATGCCAGTAGCAAAATAATTGGGAGTATCCTTTTAACAACACTGGAAAATGTGTTATCCGATACCAATGCACTGAGCCATCTACAAGCTGGCTCTTTTAAAGGAATTGGTAAGGTAGATCAGGTGTTCAGACTTGTGCTTATTATGGATAAATATGTCACCATAAAAGGGGCCCAAATGAATCTGACCTTCAGGCTGTTTTTGATGGCATCCCAGGAAGTATACTTTGGCATGCTTTGATCGAAAAAGAAGTTCCTCTTCCACTCCTGAGAGCAATTATGGATCTATAAAACAATACAACAAACTTGTTCAGGTGGGGATCGCACCAAACCTTTCCGTCTGGAGAAGGGTGTTAGGCAGGGATGCAGTCTGGCTCCCACTCTTTTGATGGGGTGGCAACAGAACTATGAGGACACACCTTTGATGCCTCTTGATGCTCCTTAGGAGATGAGACAATCTGCACAGTAATGTTTGCTGAAGATGTGGTGCTTATCTCTAGAACGCCAGTGTTCCTTTTCAGACTTACAGGGCAGTTCGCTCATTGCATGGTCTTCAAATTAATAAAGATAAAACAAAAGCGATGAGGTGTGGTAAATTAAAGGGACTTTGTACATAAATAAACCTTGATATTGGTGGAACAAACATGGAAGTGGTCCCATACTTTTATTATCGGGGGATTAGGATTTCAGGGAATGGGGGAATGGTCCTAATACATTGACAAAGGCAATTTATTATTAAGGAAGAAGTGCAATGGAATTTTGTGTTTTTCAAAAGCATTTGGTAATAATATACCTAGTCAAGTGCTGGACATCTATAGAGCACATGTGATTGCAGCTGCTACTTACGGCACAGAATTATAGGGCCAAGGCAAAGACGCCAGCCCATGATGATGACTGAAAATCATTTTCTCAAGATTCATTTTGCTCCCTAAGAACAAACCTAATATCTCTTTATGAATGGAACTTTGCCTTGCATCCCCTAATGACAGAATTAAAACCATTGTTTGCAGGGGTGTTGCTAGGTATGGAAAAGACCCGGGGCTACGCTAATGTTGAAACTGTCGGGACTTGGGGCTAGCCAGCCTTTTGGTTGTAGCTCATGAGATTCTATCCGAGGCTACAACCAAAAAACCAGGGGCTATAGCCACATTACCTCCCTCACCCCCTAGAAACGCCTCAGATCGTTTGAGTATTCATCTGGTCTTGCAAAACTCTTATTAGATACAGAACTGCCTTAAGAGACCTCTTAAACTATCAGAATATCCTTTCTACTCCATGGTTCTAGGTATATCAAGGACTCGTTGGGGCTGTGCAGTTTGGAAGATCTTTGATTCATCCCAGATGACATTGCCAACAAGAGTAGGCAAGTCGCTCTAGATGCACGCACAGATTTCAGTACAGGCTAATGCATAGGCAAGGTCATTTATGGCGAGATTACCTAAGTCTAATTGATTGTCCAAAACAGAGAGCTTTATATATACGTATGTATATAGAGCTCCGCCTGGGCATATTACCCATTGCTTCTGTAAAGGCTGGTTAGTATAGTGGTTATATGGGCTGCTGGCCATCTTGTCCTGGGATAGTTGAAAGATTCCAGAACTTTGTTTTTTAGTGCCCCATGTATGCCGACAGAAATACAAATCGAAAACCTTGTTTGGTGACTAAAGGCATACAAGCTTTGATTATTGCGGAAGAATTATGCAAATTGGCAAATTACATCGTTATTTTTTCTATATCTAGTTATGTTAGTATTTTATTGTATTTGTGGGAATCTTTTTAATTGGTCTGTTTTTAATCTATGTATTGATTATATGAATGTTACACGTTTAGCTTTTTCCATAACTGGTAGTGACGGTGTGCAATTGTTTTAACTGAAGATTGTATTGCTGTGTACTTTTATGGTGGTATACCGAAATCAAGTTATGGATGTGATGTGAATCAAGGATTTTAGTTTGAGGCTCTGCTGCTGGTTGATGTGATCAGTTGTGCTGTGGCAGTTATCAGGCAACTGATTAGGGAGCTGGAAGAAGGACCAAGTGGGCACAGTTTGCATTGTCAATGTGTGAGGACACTAATGCCAACACTGCTTTAATTCAAGTGCCCTGCATCTTAACTCTAGGGGAATACAATTATGTCTTCACAACTGCAGCAATCTGGGATGCCAAAGGCACCTTTGCATCTTTTAAGACAGAAAGATTTTGCACTAAGCCACTGAGGTTGTTGCAGGGACCCAGAGCTGCTGGCCACATTTCTGACTACTCTAGGTATGAAGTACTTATCAGACTAATGATTTAGTGGCATTCCTTTAAGCTGCCATCTAAAAGTAAATTTATATCAAGCGCTGGGTGAAGAGCATTTGAGTAGGTAAACGTGGGGTATGACCCCCTAAGCAGAAGTGATGTGGATTCGCATACCGAAGTGCCGCATTGCTAAGAACTCTTAACAATATTGAAAATAATACACCAAAGACACTGCGCTGATCCAAGAAATTCTTTCCTCAAACTTAATATAACCAGTCAATTGGTGTCAGTGTTATATTGCTAGTCTAACAGTGTAGATCTCTGCTCTAGCCAAGCCTATTACCCAATTTTAAAATAACCAGTAAATCTATGCCCTGGCCGAGCCGACAGACGTTTTGACCATTGCTGGTCTTTTTCAAGGCTGTACAATGGCAAAGGGGTAATCATCTGTGTCAAATCACCTTTTCTGGTAGGACGGTGTAGGCAGAGAAAGCCCCAGGGGAGCAGAATGAATTGCCTGAGCTATGAAGTACTAAGTCTCTTGCAAAATGTAACTGGACTTGTGAGTCGACCAGCAAGGGAGTGATGGGGAACGCTGCACAGTTTACAGAACCCACTGATATTGTGTGATCTATGCCCAAGCTCCCACAAAATAAGTTCCCTATCTTCAGCCAGAACAATATGGAGACAAGAAAAGAAACCAGGTTTGACCTCACAGATGTTTAAAACGGAATCCTCCTGCCTGCCCTTGGGAAATCTGGGGTACCGTCGCCTTTTTAGAATTCAAGTGCATCACTTTTGGAAGCCCTTCTTCATTTGCTGGTTAAAAAGACATCTAGGCCTACCACATTAGTGCTAAGGGATCCAACCGCTCCCCTGTCCTAAGCAACCATTTTGAAAAACCAAAAGCCCCACCAGTTTTGTCATCCTCATTTGCTGAGTTAGCGTGGCCACTGGAGGTCATGGCAGGAACAATCCTACTCCCATCTTGTTTGCCGAGATTCGTTCATGGGGATTTTCAGGCACCTTCACCAAGATACCCCCTGAAACTACTAGTGTTTCCCCCCAAAATTACAGTTTAGCTTCCTCTGTGTCTGAAAGGCACTATTTCCCACCCCCCCTCCCGAATCCTAGGGTGAACAGTGTTTCCTGCTCTCCCCATTAGACTAATCAGGAGGTTTACTAAGGGGAGGAAGGCAGACACACCCAGGTCAGACGAGACTGCTGTAGTAAGCAGCACAGTAGACTGAGCTCCCATCTCAGAGGAGGACACGGGTGAGTCAACACACTCTCCTTTCCATATCGCTTGGGATTTCCACTGCAATTCATCATTTCTCCCAGGTATTCTGGCTTCAGAGCCCCGAAGGGTTCGAGAACTTCCTCTTTGGAACCAAGGGTCTTGTGGACGCCTGTGCGGAATAGAGTTATTAATGGATCCCCAGGTCCTCCCACGTGAGGTTTGAATTAGAAGAGGTTTTGTCCAAGACATTCCCCCGGTTCACACTTGGCCAATGGGAGTAGCCAATCAGATCACAATAGTCTGTCATTACCTACATCCACATGCTCAGTCCGTCTCAGAGGAGCAGTGCATGGCGACCGTCCGTAATTCCATGTCATGAGAGCACATCTGAGGGGCATAATGAAGCAGGCAATGCCCTCTGCAGGGTGGGCCACCTCTTACTTTACACTTTTAACCCTCTCGCCTCTATTTGGCTTATCTAGCCAGGGCATCCTCCTGAATCACGACATGCAAATGGCCCACATGAGGACGTGATTAACCAAAGTTATTTTTATGAGCTGTGTACACATTAGGGCAAAAATAATAAACAAAGAGGCGTGTACCCAAACCAAAGTAGTTAGGATGGTGGTTCTACAGGATGTGGACAGTGCTGGCGCTGGAGTGTCCAAAGAAACATTTCTCCTTAACTCGGGGGCTTGGTATCAGCCTGGAAGGTTAATGCAATAACCGATATCTTGAGGCGTCACTGCACCCTCCTTCCATGGTCTGCTTGGGGGACTCTATCCACTTGCTGCTAAAACTTGGGGTTTCATGGACTCCTGCGCCCTTGTTCTGGCTTTTATGAAGTGTGGGTGGGGGACCTCTTCTAAACTCTGTGCTGGACTGTAGCCTGCTGATGGATTTTGCAAGTGGTTTTGCAGTGGAGCTGCATGTTAACCAAGCTGCAGGGAGATTGACAAATGCCCTCCTGTCTTATTCATGATATTCCTTCGGCTTCGGGTCCTGATTCTCCAGGCAGGTACTTCAGTCTCTCTTAGCTTCTCTTCTCAAGTCTTGTTCCTACAGGGTTCTGCCCAAGACCTTCCTCTTTTTCCCTCTTCGCTCTGAGCGTCTCCTTCTCCTCCAGGGCGCCTTGCTGCAAGCTTATTCCTAAACCCATCCTAGGAGTACCCGTGACCACCACCTTCTCTGGCCTTGGATTTTTTGTAGATGTTCATGCTTTGAAGATTCTCTTTGGTCAGGCTGAGATTCCTCTGTTTTAGGTCATTCCTCCCTAAGCCAATGGAACTTTGAGTAGCCTGCTCCACACTCTGTGGCCATGTTCAGGTTCTAGCCACGCGTCATGCTGAGAGGAGTCCTAACATTCACTAAAGCGTGCAATGAGAAAATTAGAAAGATTTGTTTTCTGCAATTTTCATAATGGAGGAATGTTACATATGCCAAGCCATTATTGCTAAAACATTCCGGTACAAATACATATGCCTAGAATTTTGGTAAATAAGAGCAGGTACTCTTCGGAACAAAAGTCAATCTCCTGCAGAAAATTCCTAGCCACAGGGCCTACCATGGTCAAAGCTGCTAATGTGCTAGCCACAATGGCACAGTATGCCAGGGAAATGTGGCACTGAATAGCTCCCTTGTTAGAACACAAACCAGAGGCAAAGCAAGTTGAAGCACTTGATATCACCAAAGGGGTAGAAGAGGCTTCCAACAGCAGCATAAATCCTGCAGTCGACATTGCAGAAACACGGATTAAACAAATGTCAAATGGAGCTGTGTTAAGGCGACAAGGGTGTTTGCGCTGTACAGACTTCCAGCAGGATGTTCGAGCAAATGTACTAGATATGACTTCTGGGGGGGGAATAATTTTTCAGAAAGAAGATTGACAAAGCACTGAAAGCGATAAGTCAGATGTGGACACCATTACATGCATGGGCTTGTTAAAGCACAGGAAAAGCATTGGCCCTTTCATGGTGAAAATGGAAAGTCATCCTCTGGAACAAAAGGCAGGTGATCCTATACGGATTCACCCTACTATACCCAGAGTTATCACACAGAGTACCAAGGATACCGCAAAGGTAAGGACAGCCATAGCACCACGAGCCACAAAGGTTCGGTCCAATTAAGAGGCCGTCCCAGCACACAAAATGCTTGACTTTCACACATCAATCCCCCTCATGCACAATGCCCCAGTGGCCGGGGAATAGTAGCATTCCACACAGAATGTCCACAAATGGGTGCTGGCAATAATAAAAAGGAGTCCCACTCTAGAATTCTGGAAAACGCCTCCAAATATACAGCTGTCCAAACAATATATTGGGCACCAAATTGAACTCCAGCAAGAGCTCATAGCCACACTAATGAAGGGCGATGGTGCACAGGAGTGTGCCCCAGGTATTTACCCATACCAAATAAACGGATGTAAAAAGAAAAGCAGATAGAAAGTGCAAACTATTTTAGACCTTCGAACTATTTAGACTTTTGAGTTACACTGCAAGGGTGCATTTATATGCACAACAATTCATGTCTTGTCTGCTGCTGGGAATCCAACGACGCTTGCATCCCTTACTCTGCAGAAGCCTATGCCTGAACGTTTAGACTTTCTCACAGATCACTTTCAAAAATAAATGGGGCGCAGCACTCACTGGATCCATCTTAACTGACCCACGGTCCCCTTCATACTTTCGTGATCTTCCTAATCACGCTCAAGCATTTTAGTAATCTGTACTTAGCCTTCCCAAACTCATCCCCAGGGCAATCACTGTCCTTTGCATTGCTGCTGTGTTTAAAAACGTGGCCTTTTTTCCCCTTTTTAGGAAAGTTGAATCTCAGTGTTTTGCATTGCTGCTGTGTTAAGAAACCTAACCTATTTTCCCCTTTTTAGGCATGTTGAATCCACTTTGCTGTGCTGACCGGTTATTGTTTATTGTGTCTCATAGGCACATCCCTGCTGGGATTGTACCTGTCTGCTGCCTCTGTGTCTGTTCCCACTAGGCTCTCTCCCAGTCTCTTGGCTCCCACCCCACTTGGGGGGATGTTGTACTGTTGTGTGTCACCTGTCTATTCCTCTTATGTGTTCCCTAATGTCTGACCCTCGCCCTCCCCGAATGCGCATCCTGTGTTTGCGGCACTGGGCGGTGGTCTCTCTTTGTCTCTGCCCTCCTCCTCCTCCTACTTTCCTACCAGCACCCTAAATGGTGCTTTCATTTTCCCCATCTTCTCTACCTGCTACTCTAATTCCTATCCTATCCCTCTCACAAAGTCTGGAAGGGAGAAGTTCAAGATGGACGTCCGGGTATCCAACCTACGCCTCCCTATCACTGATACCTACACTAGTGCTTCCTCCAGACAGAATCTCACCGACATCCGCTTTGTCGTTCCGTCACCAGACCTATGGACCCCTCACATGGTCTCGGCTCTCTCTCCTATCTCCTTCTCTCCCAATAATGGTGGTACGGGGTGGGAGGTCCTTCTGCCCTTCTTCCACTCCTCCAAGACCAACATTAATGCCTATCTGAATGGCACCATCTTGGTCCAGGGGCCTCAGCCCAATCTCCTCCTTTTCGATAGACATGTCCCACATCTTATCAACTTCCTTCTCTTTCCTGCTACCCCTGCCAGCACCTCTTTGGGCTCCTCTGCCACCTCCTTTCTCCACCGCCTCTCAGGCACCTGCCTCCATCTCTCTGGCTCCTATGCCATGACCTGCTACCACCTCTACCCACTCCATGGCCCCTTCACCACTTCCGCTGGTTCTCAAGCCTAGTCACCCCAGAAGTCTTTCAAATGTGGCAACCTGCTCCACGTCACCACTCTCAACACTCGCTCTGCTGTCAAACACTCCTCTGACATCTGCCACCTCCTCAAAGAGCTTGACCTGGATGTCCTCGCTCTCACCGAGACCTGGTATACGGCCAGCTCTGTCACAAGTTTTGACACTCTCCTCCCGGATGGCTACAAGATTCTCTCTGAGCCCAAAAGCAACCGACCCAGAGGTGGAGTAGCTCTGATCTTTTCAAAGTGGATCCCTGCGTCTGTTATTCCTATGCAGGCCTACTCCTCCTTTGAATGCCTGGTCTGCAGGCTCTCTATCTCTCCCAGACTCTTTCTAACTGTGGCCACCATGTACCGGCCACCTGGCCAGGTTGACTTATTCCTCTCAGAGTGGGCTGACCTGTCCTCCCCTTGCCTCTACCTCTCAACCTGTCCTCCTCTGAGACCTCAACATCCACCTGGATGCTACTAATCCCTCCACTGGGATCTTCCGCAACCTCTTCAACCCTCTCTCTCTTTCCATCCTACCCTCTGTTGCAACACACTCTGGATGTTCTCATCTCCTGAGACACCCCTCTCTCTAACACACTCACCACTCTTCTCTCTTGGACTGACCACTTTATGCTCTCCTCTCACCTGAAACTCTCTATGCCTCAGACAAAGCCCACCCCAGCACTGCCACCTCATTCGGCCCATGAAGTGTGTGTCAGTGGATGCCTTTGCCATGACTTTCTCTGCTCCTCCTACTCCTGCGACTGACTCACACTCTCACACAGCCCTCTCTAACCTGCATCTTTCTATCTCCAAAGCTCTGGATATCCTTGCCCCTGTCATGAGAATCCGCCTGAAGCCTACCTCCAAGAGTAACTCTTGGTATGACTCTGACCTCGCCAACCCGAAACGCAAGTGTATGGTGACTGTGATTGCATGTGGAGCAGGTGGCAGGCCAGTTTTTCAGAGGATATTTTTGAAGTGGAGGGCTTCGAGCACTTCCTCTGAAAAACTGGCCTGCCACCTCCTCCACAGGCAATACAGATGCTCTGTCCTGTCTAAAAAGAGAGTCCACATCCAAGCCTGCATCTCTACAACCTCTACAACACGGCCAAACTCTTTAAAATCTGCAAGGAGCTGGCCAATCTGGCTGCAGTCTCCACCTCTCCTGCTCCCTCCTAGGCTCTCTGTATGGCTCTGGCTGCTCACTTAACCATTAAAACATCCTGTTGTCGCTCTCCTCTTCCTCTCCTTCTACCTCTCCTGGCCCCCTTACGGCCGCCTCTCCTTCTCCTCCTTTCTCCGTGACAACACCTGATGAGGTTTCTAGACAAGTCTGATCTATGAAGGTGTCATCAAAACAGGGGCTCTTCTGCTCCTCTAGAACCGTTAAGGACCACATTGACACACTCGCTCCAGCCTCCCTTGTGCACCTCCTCCTTATAAAGCCTCTGCCAATTCTACCTGCCCGGCAAACTATCCCCTGATCTCTATCACACTTTTCCTGGTCAAAATCCTGGAAAAGCTGACCACCTCCCAGCTTACTCTCTATACTGAATCAGCTGATTGTCTTCATGACCATCAGTCTGGCTTCTGAGCAGCCAGAGGCACGGAAACTGCTCTCTTGAACACCCATGAAGATCTACTTTCTAATCTTGACTCCAGCCTTCTTTCTTTCCTCATGCTTTCATCCTGCTTGAACTTTACTCTGCCTTTGACACAGTAAATCACGCCATCCTGATCAATCAACTCTGTGATGACCTGGGCATCACAGACCCCAGGTCTTGGAGTGGTTGACGGCGTCCTAGATCCAACTTGGGTCCTTTCTTTCTACCACCTTCCTCTCCTCATGTGGTGTCCCTTAGGGCTCTAACCTCTATCCCTGGCTCTTTAATGTCTACTTTATCCTCTAACTTTCAGTGTTACATGGATGACACCCAGCTCTCTTTCAGGCTCCCCTCAGTCTCCTCTTTTCTCACTCATTCATGACTGTCTCTCCACGACTCAGGATTGGTGTGCCTCCAACGATCTCTGTATTAATGCCAAGAAGACTGAGATCCTACTCATTGGGACCACTGATCACGCTTTCCCCTCACTCAGGTTGCACTCTTTGGGCCCTCTTCCTTCGCCTTCCTGTGAGGCAAAAACCTTGGTGTCATCTTCGACTCCACTCTTTCCTTCCCTCCTCACATCTTGGACCTCGCTAAGAGGTTCCACTACCAGCAGGTGTCCAGACATTTGGTCGAAAAAAAAGGTTGACAGGACAAATGGTCGACACCATTTGGTCGAAAGCCAAATAGTTGAATTTTTTTATTTATTTATATATATATATTTTAGGTTTTCGTTTAGGGAAAAAAAGGTTTTTTTTAGAAAAAAAAGGGGGTTGGCGGGACCCCCCCAAAAAAAAAAAAAGTGAAAATACTAAAAAAAAAAAAAAATCGACCATTTGGCTTTCGACCAAATGGTGTCGACCATTTGTCCTGTCGACCTTTTTTTTTCGACCAAATGTCTGGTAACCTATTAAACATACTTCTGTATTACCGGGTCCAGGAACCACACTTTTCCCCCATAGTTAACTATTTGGCTTCGGCCGAATACTTTGACCAACTATTCGGTATTTCATCGAATAGTAATTTCCCTATTCGGTACACTCCTAGTAACAAACGCCATGTTTCACGAGAGCACAATGTTTTTTTTGGAGGCCAGCAGAAGATTACTCACTTTTTTACTGCGGATTCTTGTAACAAAAAAAAAACCATCACATTTTTTGGGGGAGTTAGAAAATTATGTATATGGGATGTGGGTGTTTGGGAATCGATAAAAAACTAAAGGGAATGAGGGGGGGTTTGGAGGGAACCCCCCCATAAATAATGACAAAAAATTTGATTGGTTTTTTCGTTAAAAAATGTGCGGTAAAAAACCCTGCAAAAAAACATCCCGCAATGAAATGACATGGAACCCTAGCAGCAGTCAAGATTGCACATGTGACCTTTGAACCTGCTCTGCACCACTGCAGAGATGGCGGTGTAGATGTCAGGAGACTGGTTACAACAAGGGCATGTGTAACCAGCAATGGTGATTCCAGCTGTTCTCTTTTCAAGAGCATAAATCCACATGCCGGCTCCCGTGGTGATGGAGGACATGGGACCATTGGGGATAACCTGCTGCTGGGACAAGACCTGACACTCTGCCAGCCACAACAGTATGCAGGACCTCACTGTGTTGTATGACTCCTGCAGTTGTGGACCAGTCTCCCCAGTGAGTGTGAGAATGAGAACAAGGACCAAAACGAATTCTTGAGCCACTGGATCAGTACTCACAGCAACCAGAGCACCCAGACAACCAGGAAACCTGTATTCCTACCGTCAAAGCAATTTGAGCTCCAATTCGAGTCTGTTGGATGCCTTTGGACCCACAGGACCTTCCAGAGCTGCTGTCGGCACTCTGCCTCCTCAAACCTCCATTCTGTGTTCAGACCTGTTAGCTGCCACACCTTACTAGCCAAGTGCGTCATTACCTCGGCTTGAACTACACACTCATAATTGTATCTGCTGCCTTCAGACCGCTTCTCAAACCACCAGCATCTTCGCTGCCAATTTCCATCGCCAGTCGAACTAGCCCTGGTAGTCCATCAAGCCTCGATCATCGAACCCCGCATTGGCCCGCTTGAACTGAACTATCTATCCAGTCTCCAGCATCTTCAACATTGAACCAGCTGTTGAACTGACCCTGGTGGCCTTTACGAACCACCAATCCCGTAGAACCGTGCATCCAGTCTCCAGGATCTTCACAGTCAAACCAATTCTGGTGGCCCTCATGATTCACCCTTCTCAAGCATCATGTTTGAAACGCAGCAAGCCCCCGCTCAAACCTAGCTTGATACCACTCCCCATCTAGAACCACTTGACTATTGCTTCTGAACCATGGAACTGCATCCTCAAACCTATTCGCAATCACACAGGGCTCGACTGGCCCACTGGGATACACAGGAGTTTCCCAGCGAGACCTAGGGCAATAGGGTCTCTTTTCTTGGGGGAAGGATACATGGGGACTCAAAATTAAACTAGCACTCGCCACTCGGGATATGCATCCATCCAGGCCAGCCTAAACCAGTCTGGGTGTCGACCTTCACTTCATGATTTTCTTGCCCTACTGGGCCCTGCCCCCGCCCGTGAATTCTGGGGATTGCGCTCTCACACAAGGGCGCCTGCGCATTGAAACTGCTGTGTCCTAATGTACTCTGTGCAGTCGAGTCGCATGCACAGGTGTGGCTGGGCCCGTGACTGAATGTGCCACTGTTGCCCGAGAGAAACTGCCGTCACACAGTGCGAGTGCTGGGGCTGGGTCCATGTCATGTACTATGCCCGTGTGCACAGTGTGCTCCGATAGAGTCAAGAAAGACAGTCAACCAACCAGTCAATCTGCACTGCATCCATCAGCAGACAGCAGGAGGCAGCCAGCAGGAGGTGACTCAAGGATGGCTGTTGCCGGGGCTGAGAGCCTCTGAGGGCAGTAGTTTGGCCTGAAAGGTAATGCCCCTCTCCCGTTCTATTGAGTGCTGCTGACCCTCAATGTCACCCTATGCGGTGAACCTTTACCCATGCACTGTAATATTCTCTAGCCATCATGATGTAATGTTCTCGCTGTGTTGATAACCTGCATGCGTGCAAGTGCTGAACTTTTCTCTCACTGTGAAGCCATGGACTGTAATAATCTCCACCTCTGGTGCAATGTGTTCACCCTGCGCAGTAAACATTTACCAGCTGAAGTTCTGTAATATGTTCTCCATATGCTCTAACATTCCCCTAACTGTGCTTTAATGTTCCCTCCCTGATCTATACTGTAAAACAGCACCCTGTTTACCTAATATCCACTCCCTGTGCAGTGATCCTCCAGCCCAGGCTTTATGCTGCGAATGACCAAACTTGGGATGCTTTTGGGGGTATACTGAGAATTCTGGCAACCCAGAGACCTATTGAAATTCACGTTCGCTCTGCTATTCAAGACCAAACTAAACTCCTAGTCCATTACTACCCCTCACACCCAACTCTACAAACGTACCTTATCCTGAGCTAAAGTAGCCCCTACCTATGTCAATATAGAGGCTGACACACCGCTCTGCCAATGCACCTCTTCCGAATCCTGACCTACCAGACCCCCACAATTCCAGTACATAGAGCCATACACAGCTCTGTATTTTTTTTTTAACTTCTTTTTATTGGTTTACAACAAAGAAAAAAATGCATTTGCCAACTCTCCCCCACCCCCCCGCCCTACCTCCCCCTGAAGGCAGCTGCATTATGTCCGTGCTCCGTCACCGCCACGGACCATTCTCCAAAAGTTGTCAAGTTTATAACAGAGAAACAACCCCTCCCAGCTGCACCCCTCCCTCCCCTGGGAGTGTCTCCTCCTTGTCCATGAACATGTACGTGGCACTTTCAAGTTGAATCTATATTGTCCATCGTCCACACAGGCCATGGCTAGGCCTCCTCCTTCCCGGTTGTGTAGTCTTCCCTCTGGTCTATATATCGCTCCCGGGTGCGAGCGAGTCAGCTTCTTCTCTTTCCGAGCCACCTGAGTCACTCATGCTGTCTCCATCTCCGTTTCTGAACAGGTCTTGCACCAGGGTATCCACGCCAGTATTCTGGCCCCGCTGTTGCTTTCTCCCCTTTGCGTGGCTCTCGTCCAGACTGCTGTTTCTGCTATTGCCCACTTTTGTAGGTCTGCCCACCAGCCCTCCTTTGAGGGTCCTTCACTCGTGTTCCATGCCATTGCTATGCGGCGCTTCGCCAGTATTGTCATCAGGTCTTTCATCTTTGCCACGTGTGTCATCTGCCTGTCTCCCCTCGGGAACAGGCCCAGTATGTAAGACGCAGGTGACCAGGCTTGCATATGGATTCCTGCTGTCATCGCCCTTTCCTTTACCATGTTCCAGAAGTCTATTATTTTCGGGCACAACCAGAACATGTGCACCATGTCAGCTTGTTCTTCCCGACAGCGTGGGCAGCTCCGAGTTTGTCTGTCTCCCATCTTCGACATTCTATTGGGAGTTCGATATGCTCTGTGCACAATGTAGATTTGCATCTGCCTGAACCTAGCGTTCCTGGAGACCTTTTTTGTGTACTGGAGCGTTCTGTTCCATTCCTCATCCTTGAAAGGTTGCTGAAGCTCCTCCTCCCATTTTGCTCGCGCGTTCAGTCTCCTTTTGTTGGTGGTTCCTAATAGTTGCTCGTAGAGCCTATACACGGTGTGTCCTCCTTCAGAAACATCATACCATGCGTCTAACGCACCCCCAGTGTCCTCTGCCTCTGGCATGGTTTCCCATCTCTTCTTTATTGCTTGCACTAAGCTGTTATACAGGATGAATTGGCCTTTGTGCACATCCTGTTCCTCTACCATGGACTGGAATCCGACCCATTGTCCTTCTTGCCACAGGTCCCCTATTTGGGCTACTCCTTTGTCCTCCCATTGTGCTCTGTACGTGGCCAGGTTTGCTACTCGGGTATCTACCAGTCCCGCCAAGGGGATCTGTCTTGAGCAGGGGTCTTGCATGCCTTGCGTCTTCCAGGCTCTTTTCCATAATGTTCGGCCCAGCTGGGCTATGTTGGGAAGGGCTTTGGCCTGGGCAGCATTTAACCATAGGAGTTCTCTTAAGTAGTATTGCTGGAGTGCTGGCCGAAAAAGTATTGCGTCTATGGAGGTCTCCTCCCCCAGTCATCGCACCACGAATTGGAGTTATGCCGCTAGGTAATAGTACTCAAAGTCAGGGAGTTTGATGCCCCCCACTTGTAGCCCCTTTGTAGTGTACTCAGTGCTACCCTGTTTCTCCCCTCTCCCCACAGGAAGGTTCTCACCATGGTGTGCAGGTTTTTGAAGAAAGCCCCTGGGATGTTGTGAGGGATATTGGTGAAGTAATATAGGAGCCGGGGCAGGACCGTCATCTTTAGTAAGGTCGCTCGGCCTATCATTCCCAGGTCTTCCAGAATTGCATAGCGTTCCCAATTTTGTCCAGGGCTGCCTGCGTGTTGGCTATATGTGTTTCCGATGTGTCGTGGTAAATGTCCACCCCCAGGTACCTGAAGGGGGTCAGGGTCCATGTGAGGCCCAGGCGTGGCAATTGATCTGATGGCACTGTGTGCAGGCTAGCCAGGGGGAACAATGAGGATTTTTCCCTGTTAACCATAATTCCCCGATAGCCTACCGAACGCAGTCAGCGCCTCGAGCAAATCCCGCAGGTGGGTGCGTGGATCCTGAACGTAGAGCAGTATATCGATATCTGGTGTGTTTCCCCATCTATCACTGTGCCCGTGTCTTTGTAGTCCACTCTTAGGAAGGCCGCAAATGGTTCCAGGGCCAAAATATCTAACATTGGGGACAGGGGACACCCCTGCTTCGTACCTCGCTCTATGCTCCTTAGCCCGGAAACATGCCTACCTGTCTTGACCCTTGCTCTCGGATCTTTGTAGAGCAGCTTTATCCAGCGTAGGGACCCTTGTCCTATCCCAAAATGGGCGAGTGCTCCCAGGAGCCAGTCCCAGTTCACCAAATCAAATGCTTTAATCGCATCTAGTGAAGCTACAGCGCACTCCCCCTCCACATTTTTTGTCCTATCAATAACATAATGGAGTCTTCGGAGGTTCCATGTCATGTTTCGTTCTGGTACGTACCCTGTCTGATCTGTGTGGACCAGGGTGGGTATCACACTTTTGAGCCGGTTAGCCAGCGCCGCTGTCAGGATCTTAGAGTCTTGATTTATCAAGGAGATCGGTCTATAAGACCCGCACTCGAGGGGTGGCTTCCCTGGTTTAAGTATTGGGACTATAATGGATTCTGACATGCTGTTCGGGAGCTTCCCCATCTCGTATGCCTCCTCCAATGTTTCTAGCAGTCTCAGGGCTAAGCTATCTCTGTATTTCTTATAGAATTCCCCCGGTAGCCCGTCCGGCCCCGGAGACTTCCCTGTCGGTAGTTGGGTGATCACTTCCACCAGTTCCTCTACGGTAAGAGGAGCGTCCAGCATTTGGGCCTGCTCCTCTGTTAATTGTGGGAGCTTGATTTCCACGAAGGCGTCCTCCAGGTCCCCCTCCTCCGCTTCTTGGACTTTGGTGTATAGCTTCTCGTAGAATTGCGAGAACACTACATTTATACCCTCCTGGGACTTTATCACCTCCCCTTGGCTATTCTGAATTGCATTAATCGGTTCTCGCTTGGTCTCCTGTTTAGTTAGCCAGGCCAGGAGTCTGCTAGGCTTATCCCCCTCTGCATGCAGCTTCTGTATATACCTCCCATAGTCTAGGCGCCCTAGTCTTTCCCAAGTCGCTGTGCATTGTTGTCGCAGGGTGGGAAGGTTGCCCTGTTCTCCCCCTTTCTCCCCCGCCTGCTCCTCGGCCCTCTCAATCTTCCTTTCTAGCTCGTCCAGTTGTACTAGGGTTTCCCGCCCGAGTCCTCCCATCTTCCCCATTGTCGCACCTCTGACCACCACCTTAAGGGCCTCCCAGATCGTCCCTGTGCTGTCCACACTACCCGAGTTATGCTCAAAGTAGTCTTCTAGCGTGCTTTGAATGTGTTCCTGGAATTCCCATCCAGCAGTGCTTCTGCCCTTAATCTCCATGTGGGTATGGGGGCTCCCCTGTGTGTATGTGCCCATGTGACTCTCAGGGGGGTGTGGTCAGACAGGGTTTGTGCGTGTATATGTGCCTCCGTGAATTCCCCCAGTGTTTCTTTGCCCGTGAAAAGGTAGTCTATCCGAGTGAATGTCCCATGCGGAGCACTGTAATGCGTGTATCCCCTTTCTCCCTCATGTACCTTTCTCCAGATGTCTTCTAGCTCGAGCTGGTCCAGTATCTTCCGTAGCACCCGTGCTGGTGGCGCTGCTCTTTCATACTTGTCGTCCGACCTATCCAGTCGGGGGTCCAATGTGCAATTATGGTCTCCAGCCCAGATAATCGTAGCATTCCTGTGTGGGGCCAGCCGGGGCATGAGTGACTTGAAGAAGGCCGTCGCGTCATGATTGGGGGCGTAGGTGTTCACCAGGCACACCTCCCGGTTCTCCAACATTCTGTGGACAATCAGGACCCTACCCTCAGCGTCCTTTTCCTGATTGATGAGTTGGAATGGGGTGCCAGGAGCAATCCAGGTCGTCACCCCCCTTGCGTAGTTAGAGTATGTTGAACTATACATTTGGCCTCCCCATTTCTTGGCCACCTTGGCTTGTTTTTCAACCGTCAGGTGTGTCTCTTGCAGCATTGCAATATGGGCTCTCGCTTTATTTAACCAGGTGTAGATCCTTAGCCTCTTGACGTATGCATTCAGCCCTCTAACATTCCATGTGACGATCTTTAGGTCATCTCGGTCCTTGTGGAGGTTGAGGCTCGCGGCCTGCTCTTTCCCATGGGCCTGCTCACTTTTATGGTCTCCTGGTGTGCCGCTTTCGGGGATCGATTTCCCGCCCCCTTCTTGCTATGCTTTAAATGGTTTGCATGTCCTCCTTCCCTCATGTTTTCCCGGGGTGTAGTTGATCCTACAGCTATTGGTTGCAGTTTTTTGTTGACCGTTTTCTTTGGTGTGCTCCACCGGTCCCCCGCACCCAGGTGCTGCCACATGTGTCCATCTTCCGTGCCTCCGCCGTGTCCTCGCTGTCTGTTTGTCTGTTATGGACTCTTTCTCTTGTGCCTTCTCCCCGCAAACTTAACCTTCGAACTACTATAACTAAAAACAACAACAACGAACGCCCAGCCTCCCTCCCCCTGCTCGGGTCCCACCGCTCTCCAGGTACCGCCTTCCTCTCCTTGGGCGTACTTGTCGTGGTGTAGTGTCTTAAAACTGACACTGCAAACATTGTCTCTACTTGGGGTTCCTACTGTGGGTCTTGGCGGTTCCGCTCCAGAAGTCTTGTACTCCCATTTTAAGTCTCTAGTTTAGGCCATTAAACTCTTAGGCTGTTGATTATTCTGCTCTTTCATGTTTCAGCAGGGTATATCCCTAATTTCTTGTTGCAGCGAGGCAGTGTGGCACTCGGCAGCCTACTGCAGTGTTTCACGGATTCTGCCTCGCCCGGTTTTGCTCGGGCTCCTAGGGCGTGCATGCCGTTCTCGATCTCACTCTCTACCATGCCGGGGTGCCTCCCTGTTCCGTCCATTCCCCTCTCTTGGCTGCGGGATCCCTTGTTGGTCCATCCACTCTTGGGCGTCAGTCGTGGTCTCAAAGATCTGTGTCTTCCCATTGTGCAACACTTTAAGCTTAGACGTTTATAGCAGCATAAATTTCACACCCGCAGCCCGAAGGCGCTCTTTGGTCGGCCAGAACGGAGCTCTCTGTCTTTGCACGAGTGCCGTATAGTCTGGGTAGATGGTTATCCTAGCTCCATTTCGGGTTATGACTCCACCTTCTCTTGAGAATGCCATATTTTTTCCCTGTCTTTAAAGTTCATGATCTTCGTGATCATAGGTCTCGGTGGTGCCCCCGGGTGGGGTTTCTTAGTTAGCGCTCTGTGTGCCCTCTCTACTACGAAACCCTGGGACAGGGTCCCTGCTCCCACCTCTTGGATCAGGAGGTTCTCTATACAGTTCGTGGGATCTCTGCCTTCCTCTCCCTCCGGCAGCCCCACTATGTGTACATTGTTGCGTCTGGCCCTGCCTTCCGTGTCCTCGGCTCTGCGTTCTAGTGTGCTGATCCACTCCAGCGCCTCTGACATTTGCGATTGGGTGGTGGTCATGTTCGCTGTGTTGCTCTGTACTTGTTGTTCCACCATTGTCACTCTCTCTGCTAGGTTCCTCGTGTCCTGTCGGAGGAGCCCCACATCTACGATCAGTGCATCCAGCTTGCCTTCTATCGATGTCTTCAGTGCTTCTAGAATACTGCTTTCTACCTGTCTAATCTCTCCCTGCGTGGCGTATGGTGCTGGAGTGTCCATCTTGGCTGCCTTGGGCTGCTGGTCTTCGTTTTTGTGGGCGAATGTCTCCATGACTGTCTGCCTCCCCCTGCCACCTTTTTGCTTATCCGGCATGTTGGCTTCAGCTGCCCTGTGCCAGTATGTGGATCCTGCTTGTGCAAAGTCTGTGCTGTACTTTGATGGTGTTTGTTTACGGGTTTTCCGTTGGGCTGAGGTCCCTTCTGCAGTCTCCCACTTGCGCCGACTTCTGATAGGTGGCCTCTCCCCGTCTCTGTACAGCACTGCTGTCTCACGTGGCCGCACAGTGGGAACGTTGTTGTCTTTCTTGCCATGGAGCAGTGTTTTTCCTGGCTATTGCACCTGCCCTGGTGTTTGTGGAAGGAGGCTAGCCGTTCATGGGGCTGTTTCCCCCACCGTGTTGCGATCTAGTTGCGTGATTCATGGCTTCTTTCTTTCTTCCCACCATTGGAGGCCTTTGTTAATGGCCTAGGTGCTGTTTGAGTGGGCTGTGTCCTCCCAAGTATGTCCTATGATCCCCAGAGTGGCTGCCGGGCCTGGGGTCAGACTCCGTGTTTATCCTCTCTGGCCTTCTCTTCAGTGGCCCTGCTTGTGGCCACCGCTCGTCCCAGTGTTTTTAGGCTTGTCCACCTCGCCTTCTGGCCTCGGGATCTCCCACTGCCCTGCTGGGTCCCTGTAGCGGTGCTACCGTTAGTCTCTGCTCTGGCACAGCTGCTCGTGTTCGTGCCGGCGGCCGGGGGGGGGGCGCGCTCCCCAGACTCCTGTGAGCTCTGCCACCGCTGCCCACCCGGCTCTTCCTCTTCAGCTTGGTCTGCGCTGCGGGTCGCCGCTCGTCTCCTGCAGCCGCGAATGTCCACACCACTGCCCGCCCTGGCACAGCGCGGCAGCGCGTAACTCAATCTCGATCCTCTCCCCCTCTGCAGCGGCCGGTCCGTCACACCTCCAGGGTGACTCACTGGCCTCCACTGGGCTGATTGTCGGACGTCAGCGCCTCCAAGCCCTGCCTCCCTTCTCCTGTGTTCCTTCGTATCTCAGGACGCGGGCGGCCGCATCAGCAAGACGCATCCGCCATTTTGCTTGACGGTTCCGCGTATCTCGCTCTCTCCGTTTCTGCCTCCCCGGCTTCCGATTTTTTGCGGGCTTTCTTCTGTGCATGCTCTGGACCCTCCGGTGCCTCTCCTCAGTTTTTGTTTGATCTTTTTCTGTCTGTTTTCGGCCTTTTTCAGGATCGATCCCCGGATCAAGTGGGAGCTCTCCAAGACTAGCTCACGCTTGCATGCCCCCCAAGCCACGCCCACACAGCTCTGTATTATGACTTAAGCCCCGCCTGGCTCGGGCACATCCTCGTGTTAACGGCACATGGCACACACCACGTTTCCATGCTGATAAATAGGCGAGCAGTGCTCCCGCTAACCAATCAATTACCACTATGACCCTGCCTCTGTGTCTCTTATTACACACTGACCAGCGTGAACACAGGGCAGGGGGCCTACCCAGCAGAGCCCTATGCAAGAGCCGGCTGGCACTCCAACCCAACATAAGTGGCGACAAGGAGTTTGAACCCGGCATGCTGCTGCACGCCCCCGCCTTGCGGTGCGCACCCCCACCTTGCGGTGCGCACTTGCTGGTTGGGTCCTGCCCGACAACCATCCGTCGTCCTTACAAGGTCCCGCAGCAGGCAGGCTCACCCTGCCTGAGTCCCCAGAGTGTGATAAAACAAAACACAATGAGGTTGGCTCTACACCGACAACTTTCGGCACTGCCAGCGAGGTCCCACAGCAGTCGGGTTCACATTGCCGGAGTCCCCAGAGTGTGCAACGAAAAGTGGAAAAAAAGAAGTTGGACCCACTCCAACGACGTCGGCCAAGCCAGCGAGGTCCTCCCTCAGACGGGCTGGCGCCACCGCCACACCACGGCATATATTGTCCCGCCTGGGGGAATGAAAGCGGAGTGTTGCCACAATATAAGTAATGAAGTGGCTGTAGCCATGCTATGACAGGCTGTGCCAGGCCGCACTGAACCTCAAGTCTCCTGCCAGAGATAGCGCAGCTTACACTGCCGCATCACGGTAACATCTCCCTGGCCCCAGCCCTCATTCTAGAGGGTGCCTGTGCAGCTGAAGCGCTGCCGCAGAAAATAAATCAATTCCCAATGGTGAAAGGAAGTGTGAGTGCAGCCCCTGCCATTGCCATGCCAGCTTGTTCTGCACTGCGGCCTCGGGGAGATTAGAAGTGTATGTGTTATTGACTTCTGGGTGATGAGTTGGTTCTGAAAATTGAAAATCAGTTGGTATGCAGGAGGAAGTCTGTGATTCTTTTTGTTTGTACATGATTAGTACCCTGATATATTACAGACCCCTCGTAAATCATAAATATAGGGTATGACCTGTTGTATAGGAATAGAAATGAGGAGACAGATGCTATGCAAACCCGGCATTACCCTGGCTCTCATCCTAGAGCTAGGATGCTCACCCGAGCTGGCTGACGTCGGGGCAACCAAGATGTGCGCTGCACTGAAGTCAGTCAAGCTAGAGGACGCCTGTGCTCTTAGGAGGCAACAGACCTGGAGGACAGACAGAAAGCAATCCCAGACAAGAAAGAGGCCTGGGGAAATGATGCAACCCTGTGCTCCAAATGTGGCTACGACCACCTGCATGCTAAAGACAGCCCAGAGAAAGGCCATGTCAGTGGTAGATACGGCATCTCGAATCACTGTGCGCATGTCTGTGTGCTGCCTTTCGCTTCAGCAGAGGCGCTGCCACTCATTTCTAAGCCTGTGTGCTGCTTCTCATTCTGGATGTATCCCGCCCATTTTCAAAATATATGTTGCAATTTCCACTCTGAAAATCCTGCTTCCTCCTTGGTAATATGGCCTTTTTTTTAAAGGACTTTTTTCTTTGAAGTTCCTTCTGTACTCCCTTAAACGCCATGCTGACGTCGGGTAATCAACATTACATCAGCTTCCATCCCTCGACATCATACTCAACATAATGAGGCACTATTCTCTCATGTAGAATTCTGTTTAGATTCCCTGCCTTCCCCAAAGTGCATCTTTCACCTCATTCACTGCCCTCTGGTACCTAAAGGAGAGGTGTGCTTACCAGTCCTGTCCTAACCCAGGCGTCAGCCCTGTGGCAGTCCCAGGGTGGGAGAGCGGGGTGTGAGTAAGGCCAAGAGGGACGGTCACTGATGTAACGCAATTGGGAAATTCCCTTCAGCTCCCCACCCTCATCACCTTCCTTAAATTAAGGAGAACATACCCCAGATTCCACTTTGACAGGCACCCAGAATATGAAACCAGCACATCACAGAAGTATTACCTTTACCCATGCATTACCTTTACCCATGCATAACCTTTACACAGGTATAACCTTTACCCATGCATAACCTTTACCCAGGTACAACCTTTACCCATGCATAACCTTTACACAGGTATAAGCTTTACCCATGCATAACCTTTACCCAGGTATAACCTTTACACAGGTATAACCTTTACCCAGGTATAACCTTTACCCATGCATAACCTTTACCCAGGTACAACCTTTACCCATGTATAACTTTTACCCATGCATAACCTTTAGCCATGCATAACCTTTACCCATGTGTATAACCTTTACCCAGGTATAACATTTACCCATGCATAACCTTTACCCATGCATAACCTTTACCCATGCATAACCTTTACCCATGTATAACCTTTACACAGGTATAAGCTTTACCCATGCATAACCTTTACCCAGGTATAACCTTTACACAGGTATAACCTTTACACAGGTATAACCTTTACCCATGCATAACCTTTACCCAGGTACAACCTTTACCCATGTATAACTTTTACCCATGCATAACCTTTACCCATGCATAACCTTTACCCATGTGTATAACCTTTACCCAGGTATAACATTTACCCATGCATAACCTTTACCCATGCATAACCTTTACCCATGCATAACCTTTACCCATGTATAACCTTTACCTATGCATAACCTTTACCCAGGTATAACATTTACCCATGCATAACCTTCACCCATGCATAACCTTTACCCATGTATAACCTTTACCCGTGAAGTGGTGATTCGCCTGTTGGACTTCGCATAACACTAAGTTCTTAAGGCCCTGCTTTTCAACTTCCACGCCATCATTTGGAGGTGGGACAACTGCTGCTCTGATAGCAGCTCTGGCAACCTGAGCGGTGAGGATGCTAAAGGAAGACTACTTGGCTGATGTTCAAAACAAGTTTCCAATTGTTTGTACTCCTGTCGAATGCCCAAGGGTTCTCAATACCTCTGGACAGACTCACCAGTGTTTGCTAGCGTATCTGACCCATGGCGTATGGCTACGGCAAAGTCCTTGCTTTGGGAAAGATTTTCCTGCTGTGCAGACCCTTCTGCAGTTCTCCCATTGACTTCTCATTCACCAGCTGGTTGAACTGCTGTTATTTAATGCAAACACGTCCTTGACAGCCTCTTCACTGCTGCCGGCTCCCCAGCAGTCCTCCTGTGGTACTCATTGTGCTTCTCCCAGTCTCTAGCCTGTAAATGATTTCAATCCGGCACTTCACCTAAGTCAATGCCTAGCGTGTAATGCACAACTGAAATCCTTATTTATTTATTTGTGTCTAAAAGTTCTTTTATTCTGAACGATGTACCACTTATATCACGCTCTCCCCCTCCCCCGGTCACACTGAACCAGGAATCAGGCTGGTTTGCAAAGTTAAAATATTTATTTATATATTCACAATATAATCACACTATTTTTAATGGGGATACAATAATCACAAATGGGGTGATGTCACACTAAGCAATCTCTTTAATCGCGAGGAGTAATAATGAGCGAAAACATTGCAGCACAGCAATAATACTTTTGTGGGCATGTGTCCAAATCAAATAGCAACATAGTTACTCTTTCCCCCCGCACACCTCTCAACCCCCCAATATGCAATGTAGAGGTATAGGAGGAGAGAAAATAGGTTTCAGGAATGCAGAATTCAAGCAAATATATCAATCCCAATTTCCCCCCAGCAAACACAAGAAAGAAACAGAATTGATTGGCAAACTGTCAAATTGGTTTTAATTTGTCTTTGAATGGATTGGGTAAAACACTAAATCTGGTTTAAATCACTGAAATTGTTTAAATTCTAATGGGAGCCACTTTATCTCGTTGCAGACAAACACTAGCAATGATTTGATATCAAAAAGCAATGTGAAAACTTAATTTTGAGGTCCGGTGCAATTGAAAGCTGTTTTACACGTTTAAGATTTTGCCAAAATGAAAATTTGCAGCAAACCTTTCAGCGCGCGGTAATCACGATCGCGGGAGAGGATTTGATATGCGGTTTTGGGTTCAATGGAAAGCTTAGGATGTAAGCTACAAGCAGACACTTAAATATCGTTTCTAGAATTTGTTTCTAGAATTTGTTAAATTTGAAGAAGTTATGGACGTTTTCGTGGAGGTCGTTTTTTTCAGATAGAGGCAAATTGGAAAACAAGGATGCGCTTTTAAAAAACAAACAAAATTTCTTTACACTAGGTATGGACTATGAAAAAGCAATACTACACGACAGCACAGCCACCAGACAAGGACGCCTCTGGATCAGGTTTTTGCCTGCCGAGATGTTTGCCTTCTCCAGATGAAATATATCAGCGCAAAGATCGGTTTAACAATATTATTACAGAAGGAAGATAGCAGGGATGAGATAGAGAGTTCAGGCAGTTCAAAAATATTCTAACAATGCAGTTTTGAGTATAATAGAGGATGGATATAGATAGAGATTGCTATGGACAGTACATAGGCTAGTGACAGTCCTATACTAAGGATACTCACTATATAGGTTTGAACAGAACCATCAGGAATTCTGGTCAGAAGTTCTGCTGGGCACACCGGACTGGACTGGTCAGCAATGGCTCTGGTTCACAGCTATCTGGACACAGCACGGCACCACTGGGTTGGGTCTTTGGATTCTGGTGATAATTCTTAGCAGAAAAACAGATACAGCACAGCCAGGCTCTTCTTTGGTTCCCCTTAGATGTCTGGGGTAAATTCTGGATTCTGGAATTTTAAGGCCTAGCTGAGAATGGTTCAGGTATAGAAATGGGCCTTTCTGCTTGCCATGTTTCTGGAGTCTGGAGCAGGGAAGATGTCAAGTTCTCTTGCAAAGTGCTCCGCCAGCAATTGGTTGGTGGGTGGATCTGTGTGTATCCTTCTAAGTCTTCAGCTGTCTCTTTTTATGCATTTGGTAAAGGGGTGTGTATGCTGGATTATCCTAAGTGCCCCCCCTTGGTTGGCTATAGGTTAGAATCATCCCTCTTCCTTGATTGGAGGAGAAAACAGGGTGTCACCATGATGATGTGGGTTTATGAGTCAGGGAATCCTTCCTTGGCTTTTGAACATGAAATCTACTTTTCGTATAATACATATTTACAATTTTGCAGACTTTATAGTAATAACATATCTAGATCACATATTTTGTGGCGCAAGTGCTCTTCCGAGCCCCGTCTTTGTAGGATCTTGTGTCGGCTTTTGACAGAATTCTGCCCTTTTGGGCCATAACACAATATCTAGTTTTTCCAAAAATGTGTACAACTGTGCGCATTGCATATGGGCAAAAGTGCGTGAAGTTTCATACTTTGGACATAATTACATTTGCTATAAAACCAACATTTCTACAGTTACTTCTCAGAACATAGCACAGAGTTATGGCTTCTCTTAAAATGTGCAGGCAAAATTTAGATTCAGAAGTCCGGGGTTTCCATATTTTTTACAATTGTCCACAGTAAATTATCAGTCTTTTTAGAAATATACTTTCTGTCCATTGTGAATCAACAAAAGTTGTCTGTCCCCGCCTCCTTTTCCTGCTTGCAGCTCAGGAGCAATCTCCGCCCCCTCCCTTCTGGCAGAGGCCCTTAACAATCCTTCCTGATTAGCATCTCCTTGCCTGAAAGGAAGTCCATTGTGTCCTTCCCAGAGCAGCCCAAGTGCTCCTACCCTCTTAATCAACATGAATGTGAGTTCCTGGTTTAGAGAGCAGAAGGGAGGTGACTGGCCCGGTGGGGGAAGTTGTTTGTAGTTTTGGCTTTGGAGTCAGGCTTACTTTAAATGTCATTTTGTTACATTTTTCTTTATTTAAAATAAACCTGCAATTTTAAAACAAACATCTAGAACACTGATCCCAGACTCTAAACCATGAAGTTTAAATAGTTACAACCTAGGTTACTCTTGATGACAAGTCACTTAGATTTTAGACATTAGATCTTAATGATACAAGTTTACAGTCTTAATGCAGGCTTTTGAATCAGCATTCAGGCAGCTGCTGGTACTGCGCCCAGATTTTGACAGATCCCACTCTCAGGCCCCTGGCTGTGGATGTTTTTGTGATAAATTCAGCTCTCCAGGATATTGCAATTTCACAATGATTTCTTGAATTCAGTAAAATGTGACACCCAGCAAGAAGATTGGGTGTTTGTGGGTGTTTTTGCACCAGCATTCTGTATTTTCAGCAACCAAGAAAGATTTAAAATGCAAGATTCCGGATTTCTTTTAGCCAGCACTGCTTTTCATGCAGGCTCCATTTTCACTAGTTGGGCAATCCAATTAAATGTTTCAGAAGTGCGCTCTCCGTTTCACCCCTGACAACATGCATGGTAGATTTGGCGGCCATCTTTTTGTGCTTTGTGGAGTGCAATTTCCTTAGGTTTTGGCTCGCATAGGGGTTTTGCGCCCATTTTGATGATTCTGGTGCCACCAGCACACAGTGATGCCTCAGGGCAGAGCGTAAGTGGGTTACTACATCCCATAAGCCTTTCCGGTAGGTAGCGCCTTCCTCCTTCAGTACAGTCTGCTCTCGGGTGTCTGCCTTCGGTTCTGCTTCCCGCTGCGCCTGCGCTGCATCTCTCTTCTCCACCTTCACTTTTAACTTGAAAAGGCACACCATTTTTAAATGTCCCACACAGCTGATTCCTATCACAACAACTAGTAAGCACGTTTAGCTTGGTGTTTCTTTTAATCCACATTAACTCTTTCTTCCTCTTCGTCTCAATGATTATTGTGCTTTTTAAAGTTGTATTGCTTTGGATTTTTGTTTAAATCAAAAATATCAGAGACATAAGTGATAAGTGAGCAGTATATGTACTGGTATTTTGCTCAGATTGACAGTGTGCCACCAACACTTTAGATTTTACAGTGTGTTTCAGAAAGGGGGGGGATATACCGTGTCTCTCCTAATGAAGTCACCACCTCCTCCCGTTGGTCATCCTTCCCATAAGATCCTCCCTCATAATACCACCCCCAGGGTCAGGATCAGGTAGCGGCTGCCGTTCCCTGGCCCTGTGCGGGAGTCCACCACTGGGGAATTAGTGATGACTCTGCAGGATTCATCACACTGCATTGTGAGCCACTGACTGAGATGGTATCATGGAAAATCCCTTTACCAGTCTCCTTAGATATAACCACCACTGGAGGAGAGCCCTGATCTCTACAGACACTCTTGTGGTCATAGCAACCTGTCTAGATTCTATTGAGCCCAGGCTACTAGTAAAATAATGGTTGCCACCTGTCTCCGCATCTGGAGCCATCGCCTGGCTGAATTCTGAGCTTGATTTAACTGGAAGGATAGTTTGGATCTTAATACTTCTGCCCTTTTTGGAGGAAGAATGACTCTTCCGTGCTGTCTTTCCTCAGGGAGGCTCTAATGAAATGCAATATCTGGACTGGGTCCAATTGATATGACATTGTTCCGAGATTACTTAGATTACCCCAGCCATGTGCTCTTTGCTGCCAAATTGGGGCCCCCAGGATGAGTCTGTTGCCCAGATAATGATGGATCCTAACCTCTTCCTGGCTGAGAATGTCCATGACTGGGTCTACGAGCTTTGTGAAAATTCTTGGAGCGGATTTCAAATCGAACGTAAGTCCTACATTTTCCAGATGCTGACCCTATATGGTGAATATGATAAATAGGTGGTGAGGAACAGCTATTGGCATATGGTGATAGGCGTCCTGCAGATTTATTGATGCCAGAAACAGTACCAACCTTGACAAAGGGAAGATCTTCTGGAATGTCTCCATTACAAAATGGATGCAATAAACCCACACATTTAACTTCTTTAAACTCAGTCCTGGTCTGAAACCTCCAGAATTTTTCTAGACCTGAAAAACATTGAGAATAAAATCCAAGCCCTGGTTCATCTAGAGTAACTGCCGTAATAGCTCTGTACAGAAGACACTCCTTAATTACAGACTGATGGGCCAAGTGTTTCCCCTGTTCTCTTAGAAGACGAGTGGTCACCTAGACAGATGGTGGGGAAGGAGAGGCAAACTATTCTGTAGCCGTGAGACACCATGTTGTCTGTCCACGGGCCGGTTACATCCTTGACTAGTTTTCTTGAAAGCCCTGTACCCGTACCCCGACCAGGATGCAATACTTTTCCCGTATCCAGTCAGGATGCCTTTGATTTGGGAGAAGCTGTCATGGTGGTAGCAGATCTGCCTCCTCTGAAGCCAGGTCTGTTCCAGTGCAAAATCTCTGGTTTTATGAAAAAGTACATGTCTCTGGCGCTGCTTCTTCACCTGTGCATCCACCGACTGTAAGAATATCTGATCTTCATGGGTTTTCTTCACAATAGCGGCTAGTTTTCGGGCAAAAGAGAATATTCCCCAATAAGAGAATGTTTAGCAGGATGATCTTTTGACTCTGATATGCCTTCCAATCTCAGATATTTTGGCATGCCAATGCCATCCCATTATCAGAATTAGAGGCTGGCGAAATCACATCCATCGCTGTAAGAGGACTGAGCTGTGTATCCTGCTCGTTATAAAGGCAGATCGCCATGCAGTTTTCTTCCAACTCCATCATATTATATATTTTCTGGTGGTCTATAAGGATTGCTTGAGCCATATAAACCTGATAAATTCCTGTTCTCAATTCCAGGTTTGATTTTTTGAATCTACCCTGTACTCAGTTGAATCTTGTGGTGCGATGTCCTCTGCTGTTATGGAAGAATTCATGAAATCATAGCAGCTTTAAAAGTCACGTTCCTCCTCTGGATTTATTTATTTTTCTGAATAGGTTAATGTTTCTTTAAATATGATGCACCGGGGCCAGTCTGCCCTCCATAAATTGTATCACTTAATTTGTGAGTCAGCCTAATTTCCCCCCTCTTTTATAAGTGTCTTCTCACTGTGCTCCTTCTGGAGAACCTCCGCTATCGCTGTGTTCATTAAAGCCGTCAATTCAGCCTTTGTCTCAGGAAAGCCAGGCGGGGACCACTTTCTCTCCTCTTCTCTATTTTCTCATGCTAAACCCTGGCTTAATCTGAGCTAGATTGTAGTGTTACTTTTTATTAGATTCATGCACCATAAAGAAATCAAAGTCCACACAGTGTTTCTTGTGAAGACCACTTCAATAGATCTTGAGTGGCATTTTATGTTTCTATACAGTTGCCCTTTGTGATAACACGTGTTTCGGTGGAAAACACCGCCTTTTTCAAATCAGGGCTAGTCTGAAGGTTGCAATACAAAGAATACATACACATAAAGAAGAAAAAATAAAATTCATGAACCAAAACGTTTAACAGTTTTTACAAAATGGTCCCAAAATTATGTTCAGACATTGCAAGTTACCGAAGGTAGAACAATTATATAAATCAACAGACCCACACAAAAGAATGTATATATGTATAGCCATTTCTGTTGTATGAATATCACAGACATGATGGGAGGGGAGAGGGAGGGATGTTTCAGGTAGAAGAGTACATAGAAAATAAGATAAATAACAAAACAAAAAGAGAGAAATTGTCAATATACGTCTGTTTGGACATTATGCATATAGTATGCTTGGAGATGAGTTAAAGGAATGGTTCGGTCAACATTTTTTTTTGCCCCTACGGGTCGGCTATGTGTTTTTAATCCTAAATCGCTCGATTTTAGAAGAATTTCCTATGGACCTTACCCGAGTTTTCGTCCATTAAACGCACGCGAAAACAAGCACCAGGGAGCTGCCATTTTGTGATAATCCTATAATTTCCCCCATCGCTCTGGCTGACCTGCTTTTGCGGCACTAAATCATATCCCCCGCCCCTGAGCCCGTCATCAGCAGACGCGTACCGCCCATTTCACAACGCTAAAGCACGTCTCGTGTCAACATTCGCTGCGCTTCAGCTAATGACGTGTCGCCATGGAAATGGCAGGACGCCTCTTTCCTCAATAAGTATAAACAGACCGTTTCACAACACACAGCAGCAGATTTTCGATTCCATTCCTCTCTCTGTGTTACTTTGAGTATTCTGTGACTCGTTTCTGTGCTCTGGTCAGCTACCTTCGTTGCTTGTAGCCCGTGTGGACAGATACCAGTACCACCGCTATCAATTATTTTAGTTTGTGCAACACACAATGGATACAATAATGCCCTACATGTACAAGCCCGAGTATACAGAGGAGGAACTACTGGAAAGGGAAACACGTGAAAACGATGGGGCTTCGGACAGCAGGTGGCAGGACGAATCAACGGATGAAGACACTGGACCTTGTCGCATGGACGGTGTTTCCACCTGGTGCACATGCAATCGGTGCAAGCTAATGCCGACCGAGGAGGAGAACTGCTGCTGCTGTGAAAACTCGGGATGCATGGCCTACATTTCGGAAGGCGAGCCATGACCGCAATGCATGACCGAGCTGCCAGACTTCAGGGCAGCCTGCCTCACATGGTCCGTGTTGAGGATAATGATGGTGCTTATGCACGAACTTCGCGCAACTGTTCGTCCTCGTAATCCGAGTAACGAGTAAGTATACTCTGCTTGTGATGCCACTACTATTTCATGGTCTTCTACTATATCCAAAATTACATACACATATCATTGTAACGCATGAAAGTCGTTCAATAGTGTGCAGTGTCTAGATAGCATTTGTCCGAGCAGAATGCCATTAGTTACAAGAATTGTCATTGACAACAAACGTTTATTAAAATTATCTTGGTCATTTAAAAACAGTTTCTTTCATTCCTTTTCACAGGTGGTACAGGCTGGTGGCCTATCGTTCCTTTACATGGTGGCTTCAAGGGAGGCTTGGACACCGCGTTCGAAGAGTGATACCCGCCTGTGCCGTTCGTGCCATAAGAGAAACATTCCCGAGTGACAGCGGTCAGTACAGGGGATTTTCTCTCGTTGTGCTGCAACCTGAACTGTACAATGTGTAAACTTTTGTATTTTTGTGTCATCAAAATAAGCTACAAAATAAAACACCACATATATTTTAACAACGGTTGTTTCGATTTTTTAAATCAATCAAGTGTGTCTCCATTCAATGATGGACGTCAGACACCTGTGCTCGGAATGGGTGAAGTTCAGGTCGCTGTGAAGCGGGGTGGTCACTATCTAAGCTAACCAAATATATTATCAATAATGCATGCACTAAATAACACTTGTTCAAAGTCTTTCAGTCGGTTATGTCTCTATAAAAGTCACACATATATCAATACTATCAATGAACATTGGATTATACAGGCCTTAGGTCAAGGGTCTTGACCACTATAATACAGTGTTTGAAGTGTGGGTCTGTGCTCACAAGAATCTCCGATATGTGGCATTTGTTATTGATAGGCAACGATATACTGCAGTAGGGGTATAATGTTAGTTGGGGATCTGCTAGGTGGCCATCATGGCGTGGTCAGTGGTCTGGAACATGAAGAGAATACCTTGCAGGGACACAGGGTCAGAATGGCGGTTACTTTCCACTGGCGAGGATGCATGGGCAAGGACACGTTTGTGGAGATGAACGAGCCATGTGCATGGTTCAAGCCGGTTCACATGCAGGACCGTGATCTCAGAGAGTGATGTGTTACATTTATTAGCTGTTGCAAATACCTCTGGAGTTTTCCAGTCAGAGTGGGAACGAGGCTGTGGGCCATGTGCTCTGCGCGCTGTACTATCGCAGTGAGGCCTGGTCACCAAAATGGAGTGGAAAGGGGGTACAAAAATGGATGCCCCGTGTCCTTTAACATCACATAAGGGCAAGGGACGGGCGCAAATGGCCAAGGTGCCAAACAGCATGTACACTTCAAAAGGTATCCCACGCCCAGGGGCCATCGCTCACATGGCCTCCTCAGACCCGGTGTCTCCAGGCAGGCCTCCCCTGAGGCAGGCCGCCCCCCCCCTGGAATTCATATAACTGTGTCTCCATTCAGCAGTCTTCCTGTGCCTAATCTGCACGCCCCAGGCCCATCCATTCCAGCCCCTCTATCAATGGCGGTTCGCACCCGGGGATGAGCGCTGGCATGGGGGGCTGTGACGGGCGCGAACGGCCAAGGTGCCAAACAGCATGTACACTTCAAAAGGTATCCCACGCCCAGGGGCCATCGCTCACATGGCCTCCTCAGACCCCGTGTCTCCAGGCAGGCCTCCCCTGAGGCAGGCCGCCCCCCTGCAATAAACATAATACCACGACATACACACATCATTCATTCACAAACACACCCATGTTTCTAATACTTTATAAACCACTTGATATGTCTCATGAGAACATATTTGTGCTTTGCAAGTCAACTCTTGAACCTTCTACCTGAGAAGCACTGAGATCTATGCTAATCTGCTCGTCGCCGTGCTATCTGTGACCGCTTCGAGCAAACTCGTCAGTCTGCTACCTGTGGCCATCTACCTGTTCTCCTGCAACATACTGCTTGACCTGCTGAATCCAACTGTTTGTTGGTCAAGGTAAGGCCATGTATCCTAGTCATATTTCGGTCATTTTAACATTTCAATCTATTTGCTATTACAGTACCCAATAGAACTATGGTCATTGGTCTCATTGCTATTGACTTGAGTTTCAATTGTTATGCTATCAATAGATCTATTTATTTTCATCTGTGTCAATTGCCATCGAATTGCATCCTTCGGGGGTCCAGTCTATAATGTAAGCATGGTTCCTTTTCGTGCAAGACAAAACAGAAATTTCTGTAACTTATGTAAATACTAAGCCGCACATGATGAACTGGTATAGTTCCGGCGACCAAAACAAACCTTGCAATGAGCCTGGTATGGTTCATTTACTTTTTTTATGACATTTTTATTCATCAAGGTTTTATAATAATCTTGATATTTACTTTTCAGAATTTTCAACAATGCCTGCCTGTTCGATTAGCGGTTGCCCTTCGAAGACCCATGCTAAATCTGAAGGCACTACAATGTATGTATTCCCGAAAACTGTTGATTGAATAAGAGAATGGGTCAGACATTGCGGATATCCACTGGATGAGCAGGAAAGTAGAGTCCAACAAGTCTTTGAGGACAAGAGGGGTGATCGATACCGCATCTGCAGCCGGCACTTTCCCTCGAACATGTACACCACATCTTGGGTAACAAAGAAGAACAAACGGCGATCAACACGAAAATTGCTTGCAACCGCTATTCCCACTCTATTCATCCACAATCCGCCACTGGTGAGTCAAGTGTCCGTTTTTAGATTTAGGCGTTGCAGTAGTGTGTAGGTAGCCGAATGGATTCATTGATATTTTAGGTGTTGTTTCCAATTTGTAATACCTTCGACATTGATATGAGTGTATAGCTTTTTGAATAATGACATTTATCAATATATTATTTTTAGATTTCATAACACACAAACGAAATCTATATATGGGTACAGGGAACTGTGATATATTGCGCATTACTCAAGTATTCTGTCTCCTTACATGGCAATTTTAAATATTGGCATTTCATTATCAAACAATAATTTACCTTTACAACTTCTTGACTATCCCTTGAATCTCAAGCAAGAACATTCTACTTCCGTCACGTGCTCGCAGTTATCAACCACTTCTAGCGTGTATCAGGTAATCATACTTGGCTATTCCGCTACAGACTTGTTTTATGCATGTCAAGTAATAGTTTGTATGTATCTTGTGATTATTTTACCAATTGTTTGGTTAGTGTTTTCCAATTGATATACACCTTAGTTGTCGTCCCCTGGTGTTTGTTTTCAGTTATAATTAGTGTTATCCATACTAATGCAAGTACTGTCTTTCAGGGAGATGCTGAAGCGTCCACCACATTGACAACAGTCCTAGATGTTCTTCAGCAGCCCGAGGTATGGATACTGACAGCTCAACTGACCATGATCATCAGGACTGGAACACTTGTCGTTTGATTGTTCTACACCATGTTTCATTTGTGGTTAGCCGATGATATGTACATGTGCGGTCGACCCCAAGCGTGTGTTGTGTTTTCAATATTGTAATCCTTACTAACCCAAATACTATGTTTCAGGCTGTTGTTGAATCGTCAACCCACGCACTTGATGCAGAGCCTGACATTCAAGTAATTCCGGTGGAAGCGGGACCATGTGGATACGAATCGGCGCAACAGCTTTCGGAAGTGCGCATCACATTGACAACAGCCCTAGATATTCTTCAGCAGCATGAGGTATGGATACTGACAGCTCCATCGAGCGTGATCATATAATGTGATTCCATTTGCTATACTTTCTTCCCTATTAACGCAAGTACTGTGTTTCAGGGAGATGATGGAGCTTCCACTACAATCACAAGATCACATTTAGATGATGCAGATGTAAAGAAATCGGAGAAATAAGTCAATTAAATCTGATCATTTTTAAATATTCCTTGATTCTTTTAGATAATGCAACATTTGTGGTTATCTCTTTATATGTACCTGTGCCGTCGACCCCAAGTGTGTGTTATGTTTACGATATTGAAAACCATACTAATGCAAGTACTGCGTTTCAGGGAGTTGCTGATGCCTCCTCTTCAATACAATCATTCGTGGCAGTCCATGTAGTGCCAGAGGTATGTATACTGACATCTCCATCGAACTAGGTCATCAGAGCTTGAATACTTGTCGTTTGATTGTTCCACACAATGTTTAAATCGTGTTTGGCTATTGAGATGTACATGTGTGTTCGTCCTCACGTGCGTTTTACACTAACAATATTTTGATGCACAGTAATGAAAATACTATGTTTCAGGGAGTCGATGGAGCCTCATTCCGTGCTGTCTATGCGGATACAGAAAATATAGTCATTGCAGCGCAAGAGGAAGGGGAGACATGCGGATACGTATCAGAGCAACAGCGTGCAGACGTTGAAGGTCGAGTCAAAAAAGTTGTAAAGAAAAGAAACCAAAATAAGGTTAGTTACAAACAGTTCATAACTTTAGACATTTTTTTGTGCTTTTATTTTATGTTTTTTTCCAGTCAATTGTACTATACTTTATCTTGTGTTTAAACTGAACATCCCTTTTCCAATCTGTCCTCTAGTTACCCGTGGGTCTACGAACTATACATACACAGATAGTGAAGCGAATGAGAGATGTTGCTTGCCAGACCATTTACACTATGGAGGCTATGGAGGAACTATTAATTCAGACGCGGCGTGTTGAGACTCGGGCTGCTCATGTCCAATGGCCAGAACATGAAATGAATGTGTCCGGAGAATCCAGCAAAGTTTTATTGGACCATTGCTACAGTACGACTGCACCGCCGCAACAACATAATACTGGAAGTATTGAAGACAGCTCTGAAGTAGTTGCAGATGAATTCACACAATCTACACCCGCCAAAAAATTGCCACCAAAAAAGCTGTCGACATTGTTGTGTTCTCCCATCAATGTTGAAGTAACAGATGTTGAAATGACAGAGAATGAACCAGCAGCAGCATTCACCGACGCATCAGAACTTGAAAGCAGCGATATTTCTTTCAAATGTGGTATGTCCTCAACGTCACAGGCCGAATCAACTTTGACGCAGGATGACAGTCTAATGAAAGAGGGCAAATTCAACAGTTGTTTGATGGATATTATAAGTATGCTGAAATGTGGGCATTCCGTCAGAGGGAAAGTATGTGGGAAGCCATTGATTCATGTGACTCGTCAAAAACAAGGCAGTAACGTCACAATAGATGCCGCCTGTAGATTACATCATACGTTCTCATGGTCTGCACAACCAATGCTGTGGAAACTGCCAGCAGGCAATCTACTGTGTGCAGCTGCATCACTTTTTAGTGGCTCCAGTTTTAGAAAGCTAGAGTCTTTCTTTCAGTTTGTGGGACTCCATTTCATTTAAAAAATGCAGTACTACAAATAACAACATGGTTATCTGTTTCCGGCCATTAGTGATGCTTGGAAAATTGAACAATTAATAATAATAATAATAATAATAATAATTAGGCTTTTATATAGCGCTACAAACCCTCAGGTATCTGAGCGCTGCTTATTATTACCCACGGTGTGTGGTGCTCATTTATCGACCTCGGAAGGATGAAAGGCTGAGTTTGGCCCCGCCGGGATTCGAACCTGCGTTAACAGGCTCTGCACGGGTGTCAAAGCGGGCGCTCTACTCGCTGTGCCACTTGACCGCTGTGCCAATTGTCTCGTCTCTAGCAAGTACATTCGAAGGCAAACGATTCAGACTAGCTGGCGATGGACAGTGTGACAGCCCTGGATTTTCTGCCAAGTACTGCACCTACCACTTTCAGGACATGGATAGTAAGAAAATTGTGAGTTCGGTGGTCGTGCAGGTAACACAATGTACATCCTCAGTGGCCATGGAGAAACTAGGATTTATAAAATCAGTGGAATATCTACAATCGAGGGGAATGCACATCGACCACATCGATCATAGCCACGGACAGACACGTTTCAATTGCCAAGACAATGAGAGAGCAGTTCCCACATATTAAACATCAATTTGATGTATGGCATCTTGCTAAATCAATCAATAAGAAAATCTCGGCTGCAGGGAAAAAAAAAGGTTTGGAAAGTATTTCAGAGTGGTCCCAGTCTATCAGCAACCATCTTTGGTGGAGCTCCAAAACTTGTGAAGGGTCAGTGGAAATACTACTTGAAAAATGGCGGTCACTGATGCACCACTGTACCAACGTGCACCGCTGGTCAGAAAACCTACATTTCCACCAATGTGAACATGGCCCTTTATCCCCAGTGGAGGCACGGAAGAAGAAGTAGTTGAATCCATCTTCACTGACACACAAAGCCATTGAGATGATTGTTTTCGATAAAACTCTATCAAGAGATTTGAGGGGACTGACAGAATTCTGTCACACAGGAGGTTTGGAGGTGTTCCACAATATGTGCCTAAAGTACAGGCCAAAGTGCTTGCATTTCAGCATACAGGGCATGAGACATAGGACTCTACTTGCCGTCTTGGCCCATAACGAGAATCTCGGCCGTGAACAATCTAGGACTAAGGGTAATGTAAGGATGCCTCGCTACACTAAGGCCTTTTCAAAAAGAAGTAAGCAATGGGTGATCAAACCAGTCTATGAGGAAATGGAGTTCGACTTTGTCAAAAGCCTTATTGCTGCTGTATTAGAGAAGCACAGATATGGAATTTTGAACGTTTCTGTGCAGAGCACTGATCCATTGCCACCCAACATTGCCACTGTGCCATGTCCACCCAAAGGAGAGCTGGTTGTGAAGTACAAATCCCGGTTTAAATAATTGTAATACGATTGTCTTTTTGTAAATAAATTTTATTGTACAGTGTGCATACAAAGTACGGTAACCCTAACCCCTACCTTCACCATCCTGGGTGCCGAACTACCTGGGTGTCATCTTTGAATTCTCTCTCTATTCACCTCATATTGCTGACCTTGTCTATATGTGTATGTATATATTTTTGTTGATGTAACTGATTTTCACAATCTCTTATAAATGCTGGGCACTGTTAACCGAGGGGAGGCTTGCCTATTGCAAATAATAAAACAAACAAACAATAAATCTCACTTTCAAATCAACTGCTCGGGTACTTTATACTTTCACCTGACCTTCCCCAAAAAATTAAAAGTCTCAATAGTTATGGTTCTTTGGGACTTCAAAGCTCGCAGACAACGAGGACAAAATTGGGGCCTTAGAACGCGCCAAGCGAGCCGTTGCAGATGGGAGAGAAGCCAGTTTGCATTTGCACATTGAGGCGCACTACATAGATGGATTCGAAACTTCAAGTTCTCACAGATGGCTTTACTACGGGATGTTGCAAAGAAAGAATGTATGCTAATTTCTAGTGAAGGTCAGCGGCTTTGATTTTCAGCTCGCGCCCTGAAGAGGCCCACAACTCGCACTGGCAGTATAAGGTTCTATTGTTTTTTTACCTTGAGAGATAGGGACCATGCAGAAAGAACTTCATTTGAAGGGGGGTTTGCGGGGTGCAATAACGTTTGAGACGATAAGGCAGAAAATTCTTAAACTAGACCGAGTTTCATGTTAGTTCAGTATACGAAAAATCGTTGTCAAGAGCACAGTGGGATTTACGGACTGCATTACGCAGAGACACAATGGAAATTTCAAATATAATGTAAGTAACTCTTTAGACGCTTTTATACCGGAATGAAGAATTAATGAATGGATGCATGAATAAATGAATGAATGAAGAGCTTTGAAAAGGTTTGTGGGATCGTCCTTGTAGCGGGCACATGGGCATGCAGGTCCACATTCCACACTCATGTAGACAAAAAGTCGTTTCTCATTGTGTACCAACCTCGATTTATTTAGTTAGTTTTCGCATTGATTTTAGAGCCGAACATACTCCATTGCACTATACTTGAAAGCAAATAGTTTCAGCTCGTCCGTAATAAATAAAATGAATAATATTAATAAAGATCGGCTGGCAAGACTAATTATAAATTTTATGTTTTCAAAATAGGTATATACTCCCCTTTTGCCACTGCCACCAGTTTCAGACACCGGCAGACGGTTTCTTCAGCCGCCAGCTGCAGCTTAATGTAAACAACTGCACCATTCTGATGATCTTATGGGACGATCGCCAAGGGCTCATATACCCTTACGCGGTACTAGCGGCTAGAAGCAACATATCAACCGGTTGCCAGACATTTCGTCGAAAAAAATTGGTCGACCAGACGAATGGTCGAACCAATTTCGTCGAAAACCAAATGGTGGAAATTTTTATTTTATTTTAACCCTTTTTTTTTTTTTTTGGGGGGGTCCCCCCAACCCCCTTTTTTTCTCTAAAAACCCCTTTTTTAACTAAACGAAAACCCGAAAAATAAATATATAAATAAAAAAAAAAATTCGACCATTTGGTTTTCGACCAAATTGCGTCGACCAAATTGCAGTCGACCAGTTTTTTTTCGACGAGTTGACTGGACACCATATCAACCTTTACGCTGGCCTAGTGCCTACTTGATGGAACAGCCTTGCGGTTCAACGTGCGACAAAAGTGCCTCTTTGAACGAAAACCAACACCCTGTGTACCATAAAGGAGCAGCGCGTGACTCACGATAAAATTTTAAGGATTTGCGGATAGAGATAAAAGAAAATAAATGACTTTCGGAGTTCATGTGGCAATTGCAGAATATTCTATAAACATTTAATGTCATATAAATGTACTTTACCAAATTTACCGTGTTGCTGTTTGATTTTAAAGTACAGTTTCATATTCTGAATTGTGGCGCGCTGTGTTGTGAGCTGATCTGTGTTGGTTTCCGGGTTCTGTGTGAAGTCGCGTAGAAGACGACTGGGCGCGTTTGCCTACGCAGCACAGTAACGTCACGGAGAGAGGCGGGGAATATGAATGTTTTGATAATGTCAGGCTCAGGGGCGGGGGATATGATTTAGTGCCGCAAAAGCAGGTCAGCCAGGGTGATGGGGGAAATGATAGGATTGTCACAAAATGGCAGCTCCCTGGTGCCTGTTTTCGCGTGCGTTTTATGGACGAAAACTCGGGTAAGGTCCATAGGAAATTTTTCTAAAATCGAGCGACTTAGGCTTAAAAACACATGGCCGACCCGTAGGGGCAATACAACATTTTGACAGAACCATTCCTTTAAAGTGTTATACCCTTACCCAATAGCTGTGCCTTGATGAGTAAGTGGTCTTTATGCCAATGAAAAAAGTCATGGGCTCAATCCCAACCTGCCAAATAAACGTGTAATAAGTACTTTCCCTTTAGTATACATCAATCCGTAATGTCACTCAACTGGTGATTCTTCTGCCAATGCTGAGCTAGGGGCAAGCTTGTGTCCTGACTTCCGATAGATGACATGTCTTCGTGTATCCTCACCCTCAGTTCCCTGATAGTGCTTCCTATGTACACTTGTTCACAATCACATTTAGTGGCATAAATCACAAACTTTGATCTACAATTAATATAACCTACAATGTTGTGCTTAGTACCATTAGAGTCCTCAAAGGTTTCTGTATTGTCCATTGCATATTTACACATGGAACATGAGCCACATTTCCTGAATCCCATGGGTAATTGTGGTAGCCATATCATGGTGGTTTGAGTTCTGACTTCTTGGAGAAAGGATGGACTCGGAATATTCTTGAGTGTTCTGGCTCGCCTGAAGAGAAACGATGGACCATCTTCAATATAGTCTTTGATATGCGGATCCAACTTTAGAAGATGCCAATTCCTTTAAAAAAAAATTCGTAATGCCGAATTGTTAGCACAATATGTTGTAATGAATCTCATTCTATCCGGTTTAGATTCAGTCTTCTTTCTTGGGGTAAAGGTGTATTCTCTGCTCAGTTTTCTCACTTTCTCTTGTGCTGATGTTATGTTTTTACGGCTATACCCTCTAGCTTCAAATCTGGTTGATAACAGGACACACTCTTTGTCCAACGTACTTTGTATTGTGCAGTTCCTTTGTGCCCTAATGTATTCTCCTTTAGGAATGTTCTTGATTACTGAATTCTGATGACAACTTGCAACATAAAGCGTTGAATTTGCTTCGGTGTCTTTCCTGTATGTTTTTGTCATCAGTTTATCGTCTGATATGTAAATGGTTAAATCCAAAAAGTTCACACTTTTGGTGCTGTGGGTCCCTATGAATTCTATACCTAATTTGTTCAAATGTGCCCTTCGCATGAACTGTTTCAGATCCTCATCAGTCCCTTGCCAAATTAACAGAACATTGTCTATGTATCTAATCCATAAAATGACTTGCTTCTCATATGCTTCATCTGTATATATATATATATATATATATATATATATATATATATATATATATATATATATATATATATATATATATATATATATATATATATATATATATATATATATATATGGAGAGGGTTGGTCCAGGGGGGGCAAAGTTATAGGGGGGGTCCCAAAACTTTTGTTTTTTCCTATAGACATAATGGGTGGCTACAGCCCGAACCGCTGGACGGATTTACACCAAATTGCAGCAGGAGCGGCGCCTTTGTCCTGAAAGCGTGCTTTTGCAAATTTGGTGTAATCCGTCCAGTAGTTTTTAAAAAAATGACCAAAATGTAAGGCAAAAAAATTAGTGATATCTGTGTTCGCTTCGCGGACGGACTTCCCTGTTCTCTCCGTGGACAGCGCCCCGATTGGCCCATGGGCTTGCGTCATGTCCGCGGACATGCGACGTGTTCGCTGATTAGACGGCGTGGAGCGCGTCAGATTTTCTGTGGCGCCCGCCATCTTGTATTCGCCGTTGACCGTGTACAGCGCAGTGAAACTTGGATTAAAAATGGTATTTACTGGAGTGTGTTGGTGTGTAAGAGTGTTTGGGGAGGGTGGGGGAGTATGAGATAGGTTCAATGTTTTGTTTTTTTATGTGCTATATGCTTTTGTTGTGTTCGATTTGTCCGCGGAGAAAACGGCTGTTCTGACAATTTGTAAATAAACTAAATGGTGGGGTGTTCAGAGGACGGAGTATGTGTCCTTTTTGTTCGCAAGGAAGGTAAAATTGAGCTAAAACACTCGCGGTGTATTTAAATGTTCGTAAATACACAAACTGGGGGTGTCCTGAGGACGCTGTCCGTATTGTAATCTGTCAAGTTGAATGTGTTCTAAGAACACTCGAGGTGTCCCGAAATGGTTGCAATTACACAAAATGGGGGTGTTCTGAGAACGTTGTTTGTATTGTTCGTTGTCAGGTTGAAAGTGTTCTACGAACCGTCCTTTTGTCCGCTGATAGTACAATTTCCTATGGGCCTCACCCGACTTTTTGTCCACTAAAGAAACGATAAATCAGGCTGGTGTGCGCCGACATTATGTGATAATCATATGACTGGCGCTATTGACCTGGCTGACTTGCTTTTGCGACACTAAATCATATCTCCCGCCCCTAAGCCTGACATTATGAAAGCATTCATATTCCCCGCCTCGCTCCGTGACGTTACAGGGTGCGTCATCAAACGCACCCAGTCGTCTCCAGTCCTACGCAACTTTACACAGTACCCGGAAGACAACACACATTATGTCACAACACAGCGCGCCACAATTCGGAATATGAAACTGTGATTTAAAAGCAAACAGCAAGATTGTAAATTTTGTAAAGTACATTTATTTGGCATCAAATGTTTAGAGAATATTCAGCGATTTACATTTGTCTTTGTTGTCGATGCGCAAATGTTCATGTTGAGCCACGCGATGTTCCTTTGCGGTACAGAGGATGTTAGATCAGCTTAGAACACAGTGCGCCACAATTCGGAATATGAAACTGTGGTTTAAAAGTAAACAGCAGGATTGTACATTTGGTAAAGTACATTTATTTCACATGAAATGTTTAGTGAATATTCAGCGATTTGCAATTGTCTCTGCTGTCGATCAGCAAAAGTTTATTTTGAGCCACGCGCTGTTCCTTTGCGATAGATAGGCTGTTGGTTTATGATAAAAGCAGTAAATGGTCGCACTGATAATCGGAAGGTTGCTCCAACAACGAGGCATTAGACCACCATAATGGTTGGTATGTTGCTTCTAGCCGCTAGTACTGCGTAAGGGCATATTGGTCCTTGGCGATTGTCCCATAAAATGGTGAGGGTCATGAAGTTGCTTACATGGAGCTGCACCTGGCAGTTGAAAAATCCATCCGCTGGAGTCTGAAAATCGTGACATTGGCAAAATGGGGCAACATACCTGTTTTAAAAAACATAAATTAGTCTCACCAGCCGATCTTTATTAAAAATATTCATTTTATTTATTAGGGTGTGAAACTATTTGCTAGCGAAGATAGTGCAACAGAGTATGTTAATAATAAAATAATAATATTTTCGCATTTATATAGCGCTAAGAACCGCCAGGTATCTCAGCGCTGCTTATTATTACCCACGGGGTGTGGTGCTCATTTATCGACCACAGAAGGAAGAAAGGCTGAGTTTGGCCGTGCAAGGATTCGAACCTGCATTAGCAAGTTGTGCACGGATGTCAAAGCGAGCGCTCTACTCGCTGTGCCACTTGACCGGCTACAGTGAAGTGGCACAGCGAGTAGAGCGCTTGACCGGCTACAGACCGGTTAAATTATTTCTATTAACCCACCCTGTGTCGTCTGCCTTTTTCAGAGCCCTCTAAATGACAGGGGATCAATTCGGCAGTGATAGTGCGCGGTAGAAAACAATATGCCACATTGAACGAACAAGTACAACTTGACCGGGCTTTAATGCCACGCTATTGTTATTATATTCCGGTATAAAATAATCTAAAGGGTTACTTACATTATAATTGCATTTTCCATTGTCCAAGTGTAGTGCAGACCCAAAATACGACTCAGCGTGTGCCAACGATCTTTCTCAAAGTGATATAATATACAAAAGTGGTTTCGTTTCAGAAATGTCATCTTTATCGTGTCTTACGTTTTTGCTACACTTCTTCAAAAGAAGTCTTTCAGCACAATCTCTGTCTGTCAAGGTCAAAAAGAAATAGAACCTTATACTGGGAGTCGTGGGCCTCTCCGGGCGACGAGATAAAAAAATGGAAGCAGCTGACCTTCACTGTGAACGAGCATAAATGCTTACTTTGCAACATTCTGTGTAAAGCCATCTGTGAGAAATTGCTGTTTACACTACATCTTTGTATGTTGTTTGCGTGCTAATAAAAAAAGTTTGTTTAAGGGACGTTATGGTTCCAAGTAAAGCGGAAAAACCCCTGAAATTCACCAGTTATGGTAAGCTAAGCAACCATAACTCGCGCCACCACCGTGCACTGCTAAGACTAACACCCAGGACATCAAAGATGACATCGCAAATGTCATTGATGACATCACTGATGACATCACATGTGCATTTACTTTTCATGAAATTTGTGTACTAGGGATTTTTATTATAATGTTGCGAAAAAAGTGTCAAGGATCACTGCAATAAATATCATACCATAATTAGTGCTTTGAATGATGCATTGATATAAACAGCATTGTATTATGGGGTTCTATCTAGTATACTGAGCTACTAATGGAGAAACATAGCATTGTGTGCAGCGTACAAGATGAAAGTATAATGTTTGTAATGTTAATATGTTGAATAATGAAATGATAATTGTCCTGAAATGTTCGAAAATAAACAAAATGGGGTGTTCTGAGGACGTTCTTCGTATTGTGTGACTGCTTAGCTGTATGCAATAAGGGAATGGCACAGAGAGTAAAGTGGAAATGGTAGAAGGGGTGTCGAAGAGTTACGCGGTCCGCGGACACCGCGGCTGTCCGTGGACAGGGCATGCTACATCCGGGGTTTTCCAGCAAATTCAACATGGAAAGAAGACTGTACTTTCTGTGCATGAAGATAATCATTAGGGTTATCAGCACTTTCTCAAAGGATTGCTCTCTTTCAAGCCTGTGTCTTCCGCTATGTTATGTTTCATATGATGTGACTTGACCCTAAGTCTACAAATATAGTACCTTTTGAATTTTTACTTCCTGTTACTGAAGAAAACTATGTGGCCTAGATATGTCAGTAAAGGGAAAAAAACGGGAGAGCCAGACATGTGATGTCATAAATGACATTTGTGATGTCATCTTTGATGTCCTGGGTGTTAGTGTTAGCAGTGCACGGTGGCGCGAGTTATGGTTGCTTATCTTACCATAACTGCCGAATTTCAGGGGGTTTTCGGTTTTTACTTTGAACCATAACGTCCCTTTAACAATGTTTTTTTTACTGAATTTCATAGGTTTTTCGTAGTGCAACTTAACCATAACGTCCCTTTAACAAAGTTTTTTCACTGAATATGAATATATATATTTATATGTATATATGTTGATCCTCGTACATTGCCATCACTAGATTTGCCAGTGCAGGGGCATATTTTCATCTGAGCTAGCCTTACTCCGGGGGCTCGGGATTCAGTGGACACTTTGTTAAGGGAAGCGGAGGAAGACGTGGACCAGCTATGATAAGTCTTCCAAGTACACTTCCCCCATCCTACTCCAGAAAGCTTTTTGGTTCCCAAGTTACACACTGTGCACCACTCAAGATATTCTGCACATGAAGGGTCAAGAAATAACTGGCCTGCCTTGCCTCCACATTTCTCATAGGCTTTGTGCTGCACTCACAAGTCACCATCATCAGAGTCATTCAACCATTACATGGACTGAGGCAGTCCCCGCCCAGCCAAGCAGCCCCTAAATGGTTTACCGTCTTCTGATAACTGCAGTCATTCCTCTTCCACCGTCACCCTGGCCTCCGCTAAGGATAGCGGTAGCTATAGATACGTGCTTTAGCCCTGAACCTAGAGAACATGCTCGACATTGGATCTTCAGTGCACCCGTGTGCACTGCTACAGGCATGCCCTTTGTTACTGTGAGAGAAAAGCAACAGGAGGGCTGGGAAGTGTCCTTCCCAGTTATGAGCCAGAAAGGGTGGAGGGCCTGAGGGAAGAGAGGTACATTTGGGGGGAAGTGGGGAACCTATCAAAAAAAGTTCTACTTGAGAAGAAAGTAAATCATTAAATTGAGGAAGGGCATAGAGGAGAGGAACTGAGGATAATGTGCAAATCCCCACTTTTCTTGATATTTTGTTTCCCTGTTCTGCACTTCTGTTCCATTTTCATTTGTGAAAGGCATAAGTTTCATAAAGCAAAGTACTGACTATATAGTATCTGCAGCCACCCATGGTGGGGTGCAGATGAATTAGAAGAAGTAGCAACCATCAGCCCTTGATCATGGCTGCCACCACTATGGAAGACTGTGCCTGTGATTGAGAGGCCAGACAGAGCTTCTCTGATGGAAGAGGGTGGTATCTACCATTCATGCATTTACTAGCCAGTTCCGACTAGAATACTGCTGGCACAGTCAGAACATTTTATCCCAGAAGTACGCCTGATCTATCTGATCTCCTGTACTCAAGGATGCTGAAAACACCCATTTCTCTGATGGTCATTACTCTGTAGTGGGGCTACCTATCAGCAAGAATGCTTTCCCAGATAATGGCAAGTTTGCTTCGCCCTGATATGGGCCTGCCAGTAGGGTTGCTTTGATATGCCAATGGGTCACTGACATGGCCCGCCAAACTGACTTGCCAGCTCAGGTTGGCTTGGAGCACAGTTGCTGATACTGGCAGGAGCATAAACCACCTCCTGATAGACTATTGAAACCAACGAAAAGGACATAACCATGCCACAGCCACAAGAGCAGGCCTGGAATGCGGGGGCAGATCTGACCAGGACGGGAGCCCCCTGTATTGGAAAATGTGTACCTCCAAAATGATCATCAAAGACATGAGACTCATACCATTACAGCACAACAAACCGCACGCACTTCACTGCACCACAACAACGAAACAAACCACTCATAGCCTCGCCCAACACCTCATGGCGGCTACCAACTGAAAAACACATTTACGGTCTGTGAACTGTGTTAACCAAACTGAAGTTGCCAACAGCACATCACAGCTCTCTTGCTCTTTTCTCTCGCTCAGTCATACTAACTTACCCCCCAGTCCCCTTGCTTTACAGGTCCACCAAAGTGGCAAGAAACCACTCAGGTTGCAACAGTGCACACTAAGTATTATTTTAAGTATTACTGCCAGCCATTTTTTTTTGGGCCATTCCTCAGTCTGTGGGTACCACAAGGCAGGTTCTAAATGGTAGTTGTACGAACATGGACACATTTTGAGCCCAGCCATGAACCGTCTATTGCGGTTTAGACTGGCTAGGGCTAGTTTCCTGCCCCAGACAGGCCGAGTACAAAGCCTGCATGGGTGTACCTGAGAGTTTGGTATTTTCTCAGGCTGACCTGATTGACTGGCCAGCAAATCCTTTGTGTGTCTGCCTGGTGTGTGATTGGAGGGCTGGCTGTCCCTAGCTGTTAAGTGAATTGGCATAATACCTAGGGGAGAACCTGCCCATTCCATAGATTCTTATCTTAATATCTGGGGGATGCTGGGAAGATGGGCTGCTGATCTTTAGGACAAGGTATGGTCATACTGGTAGGGGCCTGGTTCCTTTGTCTCTTATCCGGGTTTCCTGTTCAGGGAGCTTATCTGGCACAAAAGAGCGGTGGTTTGCTATCACCCCGGCACCACTTTGGCTTGTCTTGAGTCACCCCAGTTGTTGTCCCAATAGTGGGGCAGCTCTTATTTGGCAGGCTGCCCTGTTCTCCCCTTTCAGCAGCCTGAATCTCGCTAGTTTAATTCCTATGTCTTTCTGGAGGCCTTCAGCAGTGCTGGTTCAAATATTGGGTGGTGGGCAGCCATCCCTGGTACATTTGATATTTGTTTCTTCTGTCTGGGTAGAGGCTAGTCTAGGGTTTATCTCCCAGATAATAAGATTATGTCGTCAGTCCTTTACTGACCAGCTTCTACCGCCTCTTCCGAGCAGAGGCCTGAGTGACTGGCACCATTAGCACGTCTCTGGAGACTGGGTTCATGAGATATTCTTCGGAATCGTGTTTATGGGTCCCCCGTGTCCTGGAGTATTAGGGTTTTGCAGGGCTTCACTACCACAGTTTGCCATTGACTAACACTGGACCAAATCCTGCTCTGCTTTCTTACTTATTTGGCCATCTGGGTCCTGAACATTGAACAGGACTGCTTCAAAGGGGAATCTCCAATGGTGCTTCAGAGGGTTGGTTAATTCTTTGTTGGCACCTCCGAGGTAGATTTTATTTATTTGTTTTATTTTTGCATTTGTTACAGCACACAAAACCCTCAGGTATATCAGCGCTAGTTACATTAGGGTACAAAATTACTTGTTACATTACGAAAAAAGAGGTACAAGGGAACAAAGTTACATGTTACATTAGGAAAAAGAGAGAAAAAAGGTGGGGGCAAAGGGGTGAGGGGATGCAATAGTCTTAGGAAGAATACAGTCAGTTGAACAGCCACGACTTTAAGTTTGTGCGGAAGGTCCAGTAGGTCTGTTCTTTTCTGAGAGCTAATGGAAGATTGTTCCAAAGTTTGGCCACCAAGACAGGCAAGCTCTTACCCCCTACTGAGAGGCGGTTGAAGTTGGGGGTCTTCAGAAGGTGAGAGTTTGACAATCTCAGAGGACGGGCAGGGGCGTATTTCTCTACGCATCATGATAGGTAAGTCGGGGCGCTGTTGGAGAGACATTGATGGGCCAGGGACAGGTGTGTAATCCTTTGCCGGCTGGGCAACATGTGTGCAGCTCTTCTGGCTTCCGAGATAGGGTCGGATTTGGAGAGGCGAATGGGCGCTTGTAGGGCATTATTCTGGATCATCTGGAGTTTGTTCAGGTTGCGTTCAGAGGTGCCGGTAAATAAGGAGTTGTAATAGTCGAGCTTGGCTCCAGTGATAGCTCTTGCTATTGTTAGGCAGTTGGGAGTGGAGAGGAAGGGCCTGCTGGCATGAAGCAGTTTGGCTGTGTAAGCCGCTGCGTAAGCGATTGAGTTCACTTGACGTGAGACATTGAGGTTAGCATCCAGGTAGACACCAAGAGTTTTGCCAGTGGTAGAGGTGGTGATGTGGCTGCCATCGATGATGAATTCCTTGAATGCTGGATCAATATTGAGAAATCTGGGGGTTGAGCGGACGATGAGTATTTCAGTTTTGTCGTTGTCGAGACAAAGTAGGTGAGAAGCCATCCAATTTTGATTGACCTTGTTGGCAGTGTTTATGGTTGCTGAGTCCTGTGCGTATGGTCCCTAGCAAGGGATATGGAACTGCCTGTTGTCAGCGTAGGTCAAGGTGGTCAAAGAGGGGTTTTGTGTAAATGTTATAAAGGGTGGGGGGAGAGGCAGGAGCCTTGGGGGACTCATCGAGTGACAGGAGTAGGTTCAGCGGAGCAGTCGTTGATGAAGACACGAGAGGATCTGTTAGCTAAGAAGGACTTCACCCAATTGGAGGCTGATGGCGAGAAGTTCGCTGTTGTGGCACGTTGAGAGCAGACGATTTGGTGGTCTACCAAATCGAATGTTGCAGAGAGGTCTAGCATCATTAGGAGGGCAGGTTTGCCAGTGTCTTTGATTGCATCGATTTGTATTTTCAAGTCTAGTAGGACAGTTTTGGTTCCGTGTTTGGGGCGGAATCCTGATTGCCAAGTATCCAGAATGTTGTTTTCCTCAAGATACTGTTGGACCTGGATGCAGGCAACACAATCCAGGATCTTCAGGAGCTGGGGAACCGTGGTAATGGGGTGGTAGTTTGTTGGGATGGAAGGGACAAGGGAGGGTTTCTTAAGGAGTGGTAGGACCCATGCAAGGAAGTTGGCACTGAGTTGGTGGAGAAGGATGTGTTGATGATGGCTGTGAAGAGGGATATGAGTGTCTCAGCACAATCTTTAATTATTGGGGCTGGGCAGGTGTTGCCTTTGCTGTGTGATGGTGTGGGACTCTTTCCAATCATGGTGACATCCATGTCTGAGACAGGGTGGAAGCTGAACAGGGTGCTGGAGTAGGTCAGTAAGGGGCTTGGTGCTGTGGGCGGTGGTGGTTTTGTGCACATAGCAAGTTGCTTGCTGATGATTTTCCCTTTGAGGGAAGTGACCTTTGCAGTTAGGGCATCTTGTTTTTTTTGGGCCAGGTGCTGTCAACTGTCAGGTCTGGCTGAGGTCGGGGGGACTCTAGCTCCCAGAAAATTGTGAAAAGTTCCTGGGAGTTGGATGAGGCATTACTAATTCTGGAATTGTAGCTATTGGCTTTGGCAGCATGGATTTTCCTTTTGTAGTTTTTGGCAAGTGAGGAAAAAAGGGCATCGAGGCAGGGGAGGGTTCTTTTATCCAAGCTAGTTTGGCGGTGCACCTATTGGGGTGGATTTCAAGGAGTTCAGGAGTGAACCAGGTGTTTTATTTAGTGTGGGTTTGGCTTTCCTTAGTTTGAGAGGGGCATGCGTGTTGACTGCTTGTGCAATAGATTGCATGTAGAGGTCAACCAGTGCTGCTGGGTCTGTTACTGACATTGGGGGGGGCGACAAGGTGGCAAGTAGCGGTGCAAGGTTGGTCGGGTTGAGGTATTTTGTGCACCGGGCCATGAATTCAGGTTTGGCAGGGTGAGCTGGTCTCAGGCGTTCAGAGTGGGGGATTTTGAAGGCAATAATGTGATGGTCCGACCCTGGGCAGGGAGAGGGAATGTTACATTTGAGGTCGCTTAACGAGTCTAAGTTGTGGCCTTGGTCATGGGTGGGCTAGAGAGAGCGTTGTGAGAAGCCGGCATGGTTAAGTGCCATGGCTATGCTGGTGGCCAATGAGTCAGCTGGGTCCTTGAGGCCAACGTTGAGATCTCCAAGGATTATGACTTTGGATTTGGGTTTTATGGAGGTGAAGATACTTTGCATGAATTTGTCTTTGAAGATGAGGCTGGGGCCAGGTGGACGTAGATAAGTGTGATATGATATGATATGGTATTTGAAATGCACCTATACATAAGTGTTTCAAGGCACGACGAGGCAGGGAGGGGGGAGCAAGAGGGGACAGACAACGATCCTACTAGGCCAGGTGTCATTTAGATCGCGCAAGTGCAAGGGTGGAGGGGAAGGGAAAAGTGCAAGGGGAAAGGGAGAGGGGAAAAGTGCAGTACAGTGTTGGTAGAATACAAGATAAATAATAAGGGCCCGCTGGTGGCAAGTGCAAGGTAAGTGCAGACAAGTTCTGGGAGGGGGGCTGTAGGGATACAGAGACAGTCCTGCAGTGCAGGGGTTGCCAGGGAGGCAGTGCAGGGGAGAGTGGCTGGGCCAAGGACCGAGAACGGTGAGTAGCACAGTTGCAGATTCAGTGCAGTTTCAGTAATTAGCAAGGGAGAGGGGGAGAGAAAGCAGAAGCAAAGAGGAAGGTTTTGAGGTGCTTCCAGAACCGGAGATGGTTCTCCTCAAGTTTCAGGGAGGCAGGAAGGCTGTTCCAGAGGGAGGCCCCTGCTGCAGAGAGAGATCTACCACCAACACGTTGCTTGGAGAAGCGGCTGACCCTGAGGGAGTAGGAGGCGGATGAGCGAAGAGCTTGAGAAGGAAGATATTTAGGAAGAGAGAGTTGAAGGTATTTTGGCCCCAGGTCCCAGAAGGCCTTGTGGACAATGCATTGGGTTTTGAACTCAATCCTCGCAGCCACTGGGAGCCAGTGTAGCGATTTCAGTCCTGGAGAGATACGGTCCCTGGGCATGAGGCCAAGGACAAGTCTTGCAGTCCTGTTCTGGATGAGTTGCAGAGGGCGGAGAGTAGAGGCAGGCAGATTAAGATAGAGGCTATTACAGTAGTCCAGCTTCGAGAGAACCAGGGCTCTGGAGACAGTGAGCTTCTGGGGGAAGGAGAGGAAAGGAAGGATACCTCTGTGGAGGTGCAGCTGGAAGTGTGACTTCTTGGAGACATCAGATATGTGAGGAGAAAAAGAGAGTGTGGAGTCGAAGATGACCCAGAGGTTTTTTGCCTTGCAGGCAGGAGCAGGAAGAGGGCCAAGAGAGGCCGGCCAGAGAGCTGCAGGGAAGGAGGGAGTGGGTGTGCCGATGAGTAGAATCTCAGTCTGGAATCGTTAGGCGACATGGAGATCTTGGTGAGTAGGGCTTCACAATTTGGGATGATATTGGTTTGTGTGACTGATGGTGAGCGTGTTTTTAAAGTCTTTTACCAGTCTTTTACCCAAAACCCACAATTTTCCTATGGATATTTCCCTGGTGATTCTATGGGGATCTTTGACAAACTATGAAACTCCTCCAAAAGTGATTAGAAGCAGTATGTCGCGAAAGTTTAACATTGTTTATGGGTCCTCATTGGGTCTCTGCTGTTTAAAACTAGAATTTGAACAGTTACCTCTGACTTATTACAAATTCTAATGCAATACATCACTGCACTCCACTCCTGCCAACTGGAACATAGTTGGCTTCTGTGCTTAACTTGGATCACATTATATCCTATCATTTCAAGGAGTGTTTTGAGATCACGTAGCTCTGGTATTAGACGACTAGATGTACTGTGAATGTTGGTGATACTTTTGGGAATGGTTTAGAAGTGCTAAGCCCTTCTCTCCGTCTAGCTACTATATTGAGCACATGGTCTATGTGTGGAATCATTATTTTACTATGCACTAGAGGCGGTAGGGATTACAGTGACTTGGTACGCATGCATTGGTACTGTGTGTGTGGAGTAAGCACTGCACTGGAAAAAGGACTGATAGCAGAGGAGTGGCCTGGTGTATAAGGCTCACGCATCACTTTGCTTTTCATGAAACAGATGTGTGTGGCACAATACTCCAGTTCCGTCCCTGTTGGGCAGGCATACTATACGAATGGGTGGGGGGACGGATTCCCAAAAATGTGTTAATGGGGTAAGACGAAAAGAAAGGAGCATCTAAACACCAGCCTATTTCTAAGCACATGCACCCAGAGACAACTGTACTTTTCGCATTGCTGGTCTGCTCCCAATTAACAATGGCTACAAAATCGGATCAGTCCATTTCACACTACATTTTCCAACTAAGAAAACAGTATGAAGAGACAGAGTGCATTTCGAGACATAGCTTTGTTGTGGTAGGTCCTACAAACCCCAAGAATGTACCTTATTGTGGAAAATCTTACAAACCCCAAGAATGCACCATCTCATACCGATAAAAGGAGAAAACAACATTTGCTCGTTTATAGTTGTCCTTTTTAATGCACATTTGGTAGCTGTTAAATTTGGGCCGAAAACATAGAAAAAGCAGCTCTAGACATCAAATGAGAGCCACTGCTATTGGAAAAATAGGAAGTGTTTTCTTTGTTCACACAGTGCTCAGGAAACATACAGGTAGGTTTACATACAGGATGAACAAAAAAATGATGTGTCTAATACACAAACAATCATGTTGGCGAAGACAAACACATATACAAATAGCAACAAATAGTCCAAGAAAGTTGTGACTCATACTATGAATACATCAACACAGACAAAAACGGCATGGGTTTACACAGTACAGACAAAATAAAATAGAAACATCAATTGCAATAAAAAAATAGGATGTTTGGTGTGGTCACATTCTTTTTTATTTAACTCAAGTTTTTTTTAAAGTAGTGTACAGCTAGTCTGCATAATAATATACATGACTATGCTTTCGAGCAAAGATATGTGTTCTGTAAGCATCACTCGACATGCTTAGGTCATTTCATTTGTATGGGGTATTTTACAAAGGTATCGATATTGGTACCAAATCCTGCATGTTTGATTTTATTCAAAAGATATATATATATATATATTTATTTATAGTATGGCTAATCATTTGACATATTTTCACAGAATACAAAAACATTAAAAAAATATTCTTAAGCACAAAAACAATTGTTGCAGGCGGGACAATGTTAGAAACCAGATTGAAGTTACTACCAATGAACATTTTCAATGACATTTCCAAACGAAAAGTGGAGTGAAAAAAGGGGGAGGGGCTTAACACTATAAAAATCAGTAGTTGTCGGATGCAAAAGAGGTAATAAAAAATCTCCTGACATTAAAATCCATATAAAATACTGCTGTATTTTTTTTAAAAAAAATCTATTGAATTTTGCATAAATATTTTGTGAAATGTGATTCAAAATTGTCTCGGTTTTGAATGGTTGTACGATTATGTTAAAGAGGTGTTTACACGATATACACATTTAATTACTTACAATGAGAAATAAGCTTAACAATATATATTCAGAAATGTGGGACACGGTAGGGTTAGTAGCACCATGAAAAAGGATATTTTTCAAAACTGCAGTCTTGTTAATCTAAACATACTCAGTGCGTTTCTTCTCTTGGATGATGAAAAAAGTGCCATGTTGGTATGGGGAAAAACTTCATCTTCTGATTCTCAAGACGTCAGGTACATTTTCCACTACCAAGAGATTAATCTGTTTTTCAGTCCTTTTGTCAAAATGCAGCGGACAAATCCTCAATATGGCACTTTGGTGAGGTACATCTGAAACCGTATGCTTTACAACAAGTTCATAGCTTTCCTTTGAATTCTTTTTCATTTGAGCACAATAGCACCATTGTTGTCGTAGTGGACAATCCATCCTAAGATTTTTTTGTTATCCAAATGTGTTTAAAGAAACTTTCTTTAAGATGTTACGTCCTCTTCATACAAACTTGACATCGACTTACGCGTGTTCGCAGTTCTCCAGCCTTCAGGGTTTCTGACTGAGGTTTACTGGTGAATAAAAGAGAGGTAGTCAGTGATCTTTCCTAGACCTGGCTATCTTTACAGGGACATGACGCATGCAAGTCCAGACCAATCCCTTTTTGGGGATTCAGTTACAGAAACCAGTTTTATAACACTGAAGAGCTAAACCATGAAGATTTGTCCATGCTTCAGTATGACTTTCATCTAGAAGAAGTCAGTCTCCCAATAAGTACACTATGTACTATTCACTATTGTGTACCTTATAAGAGCACAATGTATGTACAAACATGCACACTATGTACACAAGTTATTACAAGATGAGTATTAGTAGGTATTGCAAGGATAATATCAGGCGTAGAGCTATGGAAGGACAATGCATATGGTGAACAGTGTAAGGGTAGTCAGAAATTCCCAGATGTGTTGCCACTCTTGTATGCACAAGTGTGTCTGTAATATCAGAAGCATGTGGGTAGGAATCAATACATGTTTAGAGAATATATTTGTAGGTAGGATAAAAAAATGAAATAAAATGTGGAGACCTTAATATCTTCATCTCTCTCACTCGCTATATAATCAGACATTACTTACCCAGTAATATTCCTTCCATGGATTGTTTCTGTTTGGACACATTTATTTATTTATTGAGCATTTATATGGTGCCTATTCAGCAAAAGGTGTTTCCAGGTGCCACAAGAAATAGGGGGTTGGGGAACAGAGGAGAGAACAACAATACCGGTCCTACTAGGCCTTGTGACATTCAGATCGTTCAAGTGCAGTGACATAAGTGAAGGGGGGGGCAGGTCAGGGAGGAAGGGATGGGATAAGGGAAGGGGGAGGGAGAAGTGCAGGAGGGAGGAGACCCCAGTAGCTGGCCAAGTGCTAAGGGGAGCCCAGGAGGGCAAGTGCCATGGGAAGCGGCAGTAAGGATCAAACTAGTGCAAGGACGGGGGTGGACCAGACTTAGCGGTTAGTCAGGGAAGGGTGCCCGAGGACAAGTGCTGGTTATAGGGGTGCTGGGGTAGACTGATCGAGGAGGGTCTGTCCCCTGTAAGTCTCATAAGGGACTAGGCAACCAGTCGCAGCAGCAGGGGAACATTAGGGAGGGGGAGAGGGAAGGAGGAGGAGAAAAGAAAAGTCTTGAGAAGCTTCCAGAACTTAAGGAGATCCTGCTCAAGTCTGAGAGGGTGGGGAGGGCGTTTCAGAGGGAGGCTCTTGCCGAAGAAAGAGATCTACCCCACTCTCTCATTGGAGAAACGTCTGATCTGCAGAGAGTTGGAGCTTGAGGACTGAAGGACTCTAGCAGGGAGGTATTTAGGGAGAGAAAGTTGGGGGTAGCGAGGTGCCAGGCCCCAGAAAGCCTTGTGCGTGATGCAGATGGCCTTGAATTTGATCCTTGCAGCCACCAGGAGCCAGTGGAGAGATTTTAGGGATGGAGAGTTGCGGTCCGTGGGCTTGCGGCCAAGGATAACTCTTGCAGTCCTATTCTGGATTAGTTGAAGGGGCGGAGGGAGGAAAGAGGCAGATTGAGGAAGAGGCTGTTGCAGTACTCCAGAGATCTGGAGACATTGATTTTCTGGGGGAAGTTAAGGAAAGGGAGAATGACTCAGAGGAGATGAAGTTATAAGGGAGCCTTCTGGCAAGAACAGCAATATGAGGCGAGAAGGAGAGAGAGGTGTCAAAGATGACCCAGGTTTTTTTCCTCACACAGGTGTGAGGGGAGGGGGCCCAAGGAGGGTGACAAGAGAGTAAGAGTGAAGCAGGGGACAGGAGTCCCAATGAGGATGATCTCAGTCTTACTGGCATTAAGGCACAGATAGTTAGCAGCACACCATGCCTGCATAGCAGTCAGACAATCTGGAATGAGAGAGGAAGTATAGGAGGTTTAGGAGGGAAGCTTAAAGGAGAGCTGTGTGTCATTAGTATAACACTGAAAATGAGGATAGAAGGTGGAGATCAAGTGGGCAATGGGGGCAAGGTAGATATTGAAAAGCCACAATGAGAGGATAAAGTCCTGAGGAACGATGCAAGTAGATATTGAGGTAAAGGAGAGAAAAGGGCCCAGTTCAACATAGGAGGGCCGATCAGAAAGGAAAGAGGTCAACCAATCCAGTGCACGGTCAGTGATGCCATGGTATCATGGAGCCGATTTATGAGGGTGGCATGATTGACGGTGTCGAAAGCAGAGGAAAGATCGAGGAGGATAAGAACAGAGGGAGAGTTGAAGTTGAGGTTTGAGAGCAAGTACTCACAGGTGTTCCGGAAAGCAGTTTCTGTGCCTCTGGCTGCTCTGGTCACCTGCACAAGCGGATGCACACATGTTTGTGACATTACACCATGGCAGACCTTTTAATATCTGCTGTGAAACCACTATTAGATATTCTCAACCCGCTGTTGCTTGCGACCATTGTGACCTGAGACATTCCTAGATAGGTTGCATTTGAAGTCTTGCATGAAGAACTTGGTAATTACAAGATGCCATTGTGTTAAATTGTTTCATCACCCTTCTTCCTCTTAAAGAAACTGATGGCAGATAAAGTTGAACACACACTTTGCCTAAACCCTCTCATTTGAAGGGGAACTCTGCCCCAAGAAATGTCTTTATTTATGATAGGGTTAACCTCGATTTTGGCACATTTATGGAGAAAGCAAAATTAAAATGTTCTCTTCTTGCATTGCATGACCTGTCTCAGGCCTTCGTGCAGACAACCTGTCATTCAAATCCCAATCACCATGCGTATTCATTTCAACTCTCATGCATGAAGACATACAGAAGGTCCACCCTTAAAGGAAGGCACTGATGCAGACAGATGGCATCCCCTTGAAGATCTGGTACCATGTTCCTTGAGCCCATATTGGGCCAATGAAGATTGTGCAAGATTTGAACCTCGTCAGCATCCTGAGCACTAGTGCAATGACAGGAACTGCGGAAATGCATAAGGAAGTCTAAAAGTCCACTCCACCAGAAATGCATTCCTTCCAACAGGAGAGCTTTCACTTTGTTATCCATCATGAACGGTTTGACTAGGGGGTTCCCCCAAAGGTTAAGGGAGGACTTTCAGGCAAAGTTCTCACTCATGAGAACCTGCACCCTGCTTGTTCAGAGCGCCTGCCACCCTATTGTCCATTTTTCCCCGATGGGCTTCTGAGACCAACATGCTTTTCTCCTGAGCCCAGAACCAGAGCCTCATGGCTACCCTACAGAGGGAGAATGACCGCACTCGACTCCGTCTTGACGTAATGCATGACCACTGTATTGTCCATCAGTATCAGGACATTCTTCCCTTGGATGAAGGGCAAGAAATCCATCAGTGCCAATCTGATGGCTTGCAGCTACAACAAATTAATGTGCCAAGAGCACTCTGCCTGGGATCAAAGTCTGTTCACTGTGTGATTTGAGGTCATCACTGTTAGGGAGTTTTATAAAAGTCCACCAATTGTATGCATTTTCAAGACTCACACTTGGGACACAGGGCTCCAACTATAGGCCTGAACCACACAGGTGTTGTTGGTAGCAATAGCTGGGTAGCCAGGCTTAATTTGAGGGAGTAAGGGCTGTAGGCAGTACAGAGAACTTAGAGTATGCACATAGGCCAAAGAAACACTGACACTAAACTACTGAACTGGAGAAAGGATAAAGAACTGTTGCGTACGCAGAAGGTGATCCTCACCCTGCGGTCTTCTCAGCGGGATGCACCGCCACAGCTCGCTCCGGCACCTCTCGCCCCCTCAGGTGGCTCTTCTCCAGCTTGGCCTCTGCCTGCAGATGCGATGGGGCTGCGTCCCCGGGTGCCCCCCGCTGACACTGTGCTCTTTGTCAGGTTGGTGCAGCCATGCACACACTCCACAGCCGCACTTAGCCCCTGCCTCACCGCCCCAAGGGAGATGCAGGTGCTGGATGCTGCCGCAGCCCAACAGAGGCTGCATGGGTAGCAGTGCATGTGTGCGGCACGCTATTGCGTTTTCAGATTCCCGCCTTTTGTAGCTCTGCCTGCAGGTAGCGCTATGCCTGTGTTGCACCGGGGGTGCTCTCCCTGGTCCTCGGGTGTTAGGGATTCGTGCGAGAGCCCTTTAGCAGCCAGAGCTGCTGCCGGCATGTCTATCTGGAGCCGGCAGCCATCTTAACCCTTGGAACAGCTGCCATACCTCAGCAAAGGCTGATACGACCCGCGAGACTGGAGTGAGGGGAAGGAACGTCAAAGAGGTTGCAGAGAAGAGAATACTGAAGGCACCAATGCTGCCAAAGACTGGCTCTTGGAGGCACCTCTCTCCTTGCTTGGCCAAATAATCCTGAGTCTTCCTGTGTACAAATGAGGTGAACGGCTGAAAGCCTCAGCCTACGCAAACATATGCAAGGGAATGGTAGAAGAGGAAGGCTGTTACACCGCCAAGCCGGGCAACCTAGCTGTGACCTTGGATTCCTTGTACCTCTAGAGATTCAACTGCCTTTGATCCATACAAGTTAACAATGTCAAAAGGTGGGTCTATTAGTTTGGAATGCATGTCAGGGACAAAGCCTGAAGGTTTGAGAAAAGAATACCTCATCGCAGACGCTGCTCCTATGGATCAACCAACACAATCTTTCTGGCCCATCTGCAGCGGTCGACACACTGTCTCCTTCACAATGTCCAGAAAGCTGTGCCTGAGTTATGCCTCAGACATATGCAACGAGGTCTCTGAGATGACTGCCCATAGCACAGGTATATATTTTGCTATGGCCAGAAGGTGCTCTAGAGCCATGCTCCCCAAAGCAAAACATTTATTTCACAAATGCAACAGTATTTTCCCCATCTCGATCTGGGGAAGATCCCAGGAGATCAAGGCTGATGTCAGGTTGGTTGTACCCACCTGAACCATCAGACTCTCCAGAGAGGGGTTCCACAAGAGGAACATGTGGTCAACGGGGGCAATCTTGACCTTTTTTCTGAACTCCTTGTGAACTGTCAGAGTGGAAAAAGGAGATTGCCACAGGGTCAGGACGGGGTTAACAATGGATGCATTAAACTCTCTGGGCCCTTATTCAGGATTCCCATGAGTGCATATTGTCCTTGAGGCTTAAACAGAGCCCTGAGACCCAATGGCGCAATTACATTTCCGGTGCATCACCAAATATAAAATCTCCACCTGGTTTGCCATGAAGTCCAATAATGGGCCTTAGCCAGTTATCAAGGGAGAATGAGTATGCGTTACCCTGCATCAAGGATGGACTGCATGGACCTTCATGGGAGCTCAGCTGAAGTGTACAGCTACCCTCTAGAGCATCACTGCCAAATGACCTAGGCGCAGTGGAATCCATATTGTCATTGACATTGAGGCTGAAACCGTACCAGTGAAGGCCTTCAAGAAGATGTCTGACATGTGTTTCTTAAACTCCAACACTTCTCCAGAAGCAGGCGTAGAATGAATTGACGCCTTTCCCCAGAAGAGTCCTCACTTTCATCTTGTGGGAGTAGGAGAAGACACATGATTTGACTTACTGAGACAGAGCAAATGCTTCTTCACCTTCTTATTCCTCCTTTTCTACTGCACCTCCAGCCTCTCCTCTTGGGTAGGGTCCTCAGATGACTTCGGAAACTGTTGCATTGGCTGCTTGATGACCAGTGGTTTGAGCTGCATCAAGGCTGTTCATGATTACCTGGTTGGCATCTAATTGCTCCTCCTTAATGATGGTTCGTGCCTTAAGACGCTTATTGTCAGGCAAGTCTTTAAGCAGGCCCCGTGTGGCTTCTCACTAGGAGCTGGCATGTCTATTTATCAGGGGTGTCTTAGCTATGCGTACATTGTATGCTGCTCCAGTACACATTGTTCTTCCATGAAACACAATTTTACTTTCATTATCCTGGGGGAATCTCTTGTGGAAGTGGGTGTCCCACAACGATTTTGAGTTGTAGCTCTACCATAGAATATGGGATTAATTGTCCCCCAGGATTATGAGATCGACAAATTTAAGTTTTACTCTTTCCTGGCATTTGCTGCCTTAACAGTGGCATGTGAGTCGAAAGATGCTTAATGTTGCTTCAAACAAATTGCGATGTAGGGATATACCGACTGACTTTGGTTCTTCTAGAAGACGTTCAATAACATCTTTCCTCAGTTTCCTCTCCAACCTCTACATTATAGCTTGCCGCAGCACGTTTAAACATTGCTTGATATGTTGTGTGTGTTGGGAATTGGCTGGTGGGGGTTCTGGGTCATTGAGAGATGCCATTGGGTAACTCCAGTTGTCCGTTGATATCAGGTGTCAGTCCTTGCAAAGTACTTTGCATGTTTGAGCCAATGTACTCTGGCTGTTCTTCATACATGGATTGTTGTACCCTTGTAGTCTTCTTGTCGACAAAAAAATATCAATTAGAACTATCAACACCTCACCCAACACCCCCCTGCCAACCCCCCCCACCACCCTCTCACCCCTCATACCCAACACATTCTAATTATATATATATTTATTTATTTTTTCAATAAATAAATAAACAAAAAGAGTATCAGTTACTATGGGGGGGTCCCCCCAACCCCCCCTCACCAAACACCCCCCTGCCACCCCCCCACCCTCTCACCCCTCATTCTCAACACATAGTTATTATATATTTATTTATTTATTCAATAATTAAATAAATAAAAAGAGTATCATTTACTATGGGGGTGTCCCCCCCAACCCCCCTCACCCAACACCCCCAACCCCCCCTCACCAAACACCCCCCTGCCACCCCCCACCACCCTCTCACCCCTCATACTCAACACATTTTAGTTATATATATATTTATTTATTTATTTATACAATAAATAGAACATTTCGAAAAAATATTGAAAAAATGTCAACATTATTGTTTGTCGACATTATTTTTTTCCACATTTATTTTTCGAAATTTTGACTGTCGCCATTTTTACTGTCGAAATTATGACTGACCACCGTCTTCAACATCTTTCTCAATGTCTTCCTCACTATACTCCTCATCAGGTTACCACCGTTTCTGTTATCCATCTCAGCCTTGCAGGAGTGTGTGAGAGTGCACCATAAGCTAGAGTATACTTCGCTGGGTATAAGTTTGAGAGGGTTGTTATACGCCTTTGAAAAAAGGTGTTGTATAAACTGGTATCCGAGCTCAGCACCATGCTTGGAGTCCTATTTTTCGGTGCCTTTTTCTCAGAGCCATTTTAGGAATTTTGTTGGTCAGAGCCATTTCTTTTGGTGCCACGTTTGGATTTTCCCACACTCTCCTCTTCTGTGACATGTTTCTGTGTTTCTGTTTAGTTTCCCCAGCATTCGATTTTTTTGATCACTGTGGGAATGAGTCAGATTTCCCATCAGGAGGCTGCAGGGCCCTGGAGTGGTGGAGTGCTACAGTTTGCAATAGTCGAGGACTGCAAGTAGCTATCGCAACATGCGTAGCATGTGAATCTAAACAGATTCACAAGCCCTAGACACGCATGTATGTACTGTATGCATTCAGGTAAACATGCACATATTGATTCCAACATTCGGGGCCAAGAACACTTGTTTTAATTCCTATCAATTACATGCAAATGCACGTTGCACATGGTTTTCTGTGAACATGAAGTCATATGGTGGTCAGTCATAATATCAAAAAAACGTCAAAAAGAAAAATCAAATTCTTTATTTTTTTATGTATATATTTTTTTGGGGGTTTCGCAAGTAAAGAAAAAGGTAAAAACAAAAAACAAAAAAAAGGGTGTTTGGAGGTGAACCCCCCATTTCGAATAAAAAACATAGTGAAAAAGAAATTCGATTTTTTTTTCGACATAATTTTTTGAAAAATGACTTTCGACATTTTTGCATTCGATATTATCACTATAAACCAAGTCATATCATAATTTCTGGATCCAGGAGTAAATCACACATGGCCTAACTTACACATGTTAAGAAGGTTTTGCTTTCTGCAACTTTTCTCCATAGACTTCAATGGAGTCCCCCAGCAAATCTGCCAATAGTCTGGATCCTGACCGTTCTTTGGAGTTAGGGAGGTCTTTTTGCCTGCCTCACCGACTCAACTCACTTAGTTGAGGGTGCACTGGTCAGCCCCTATGGTTAGCAGTGCAGGAAGAGCCTCTACCATTTCCTTTCCAACTTTGTTTTTAAATGGCAGCACAAGGCATCTTAAATGGCGTGCTGCAGGGACACATTGTGCTCCCCTTGCCTATATGTTAATATCCTTGAAGCGGATTTTGTGATGTAAACAGAACAGGCTGGTGGCAGTCAACCGATGTGAACTGTTTTCATGGTGCACTGCTGCACACCATTCTTTTTGACATTGGTAATGCCTAGGATATCATATATACAAAATGGCTGCTTCTCATGGTTTAAGATCTCTTCTTTATTATACTTTATATGTGGCCATCTTCCAGTCCTCTCAGGTCATACACTCGCATTGGCGGGATCCTGCAAGGAAACTGCAGTCACTGCTTTATGCGACTGAGCTGGCAAGAACTGGGGACTGGGGATACTTGGCCCCAATACAAATCCCAGCCAGAGTATATACAAAGTGTTTCTGGGCAGATGTGGGGTATATGGCTGTCCATTTGGGTGAGTATATGGCTGAGTTGCTCGGGAGGATAGCTCAGGGGCAACATGCTCGCCTTGGAAGCAAGATGACACGGAGCAACACAGGTTCGATCCCTGGGTCCCCTCTTAGAAACCTCTGGGTATTAAGTGCGTTATAATTAACCTATCATTTCATTTCATTTTATGTTTGAACAGTCTCTACCTATTTTCCTTCTGTTGGAGGGCTGGGGTATCGGCTATCGAAGATGAAAGATGGCCGCCTGCGCCCCACAGTTTGGTCAGAAGCCCCAACGAGTGCACAGGCATTAGTTAAACTGGTGCCCATTTAATATGGGCAGTTCCCTGACTTGCAAGTGGATGCGCCTCTTCCAAATTACTGAGTACAAGCATGCTCCCCCCTTCAATTTCCCATTGGGTAAGATGAACAAAAGCACCCAGTCTCCTCCTGGGGGCAGAATAGTTGCCAGAAATGGGGTGGTGTTTTCATTGCACATCCCCTCTGCAAGTGACACCTCTGTGTAGGGCAAGGAGTGCTCACATGACAGGAGCTGGGGGTTCTGTGGTGGCTGGGCTGTGGGGCAATGCTGGCAGCCGTTGCACATGCTTACCATGTGTAGGTTCTACATAGCTGTAGCCCCAGTCTGCTGCTCTTTGGTGGTCCGCCTGTCTAGTAAGATTCAATGACAAGAGGTCTTCTACCCATCCAGGGGTACCACTGGTGTCTGACGAGATTGTTGGAAAAAAGCCTCAAAACACACAACCAGGATCCTGCTGTTGAAGAGCCCATCGGTGAGCCCAGTTTTTCAAGCCATAGTGCCTTGACAGCTGATGCCTCAGTACAGAGGCGCCTGGTTCTCCGCTCAGAAAAGGCTCATCAGAAATTCGGAATCCCAGGCAGTCGTTCATCCATGCTATAGCAACAACCAATCTCACGTGGCTCACTATGAACATGTGGGCTACCAAATCGCCTTACCACCTGCCAGGGGAAGCCTCCCATACTCTGGAGTGGAGGAGGGGGCAGAGGGGAGTAACCTACTAGTATTAAGATCATTCCAACTTCAGAAAGAACGCCCCATCACAGAAGTTGGATAGAAGAGCTCTTCTCACCATGGCCACTCCTATACCCCTAGACTCATCTTCTGTTCCCTTTGGGACTTTATCAAACTTTATCAAACATATGGGGCGACACGCTGACACACCCCTGGCGTGCCAGCCTTGTTGGGAATCTCGGTTTCTGACTCTCTGTGCCAATCAGAGCTTTAAGTGGGAAGAGGTTCATTGGTGCTGAGTCCCGGCAGGGTCAAGAAATCGCCCTGAAGCTGGTGCTTCCTGACCCGATTTCCCCACTAAAAGTCAATGAAAATATTATGCGTGACAATACTGCTCTTTTCCAGTAGAGGTCTCCCTCGCTCATATTTATAAGAATGTCATTGGAAATATATTACTGGTTTTGTAATACTCTGAAGGGAAAATAGAAACAACAATACATGGTTTGATTTTTGTAACATATATTGGTTTTGTCACTAGGCTTAATAAAAAATAAATGCATTTGAAAGTTACATGTTGAGGACCGGACTCGGGCCCAGCGCTTTAAATAGTACAAGAGTGGGGGCCACCAACAAATTTTGACACCATATTTTTGGGCAGGGCCTAAAAAGTGGTTTGCACAGACATAGAAGCACACATAGCTGAGGAACTTTCACAAGACGTGTGGCTTTTATAACTGAAGGAATAGATTAACAAACACCAGGCGTGTTTGCACCTGGCCCTGATATGAAAGGGAGTAAAGGGTGCGTTAAACATATTTATAATAAGCAGTGAAAAAATCTACTAAAATTAAAAAATATTGAAAATTAAATTGAAATGAGTCAATGCGGGCTCCAATCCCTCAGTTCTTTTGAAGGACATCCCTGTTTTTCCCTATTCCACCCTCTCGTTGATCTGTGCGCTTTCTTCATTCAATGTGCATTTAATTTTTTTCCTTCCACTACCATATACTTTATAGGTAATACTTAATTAGAAAAAACCACAGATAGTCTCAAATCCAGTCTGCTAGGGAGAACCAGTGTGAGATTGGAGAATTAAAACGGAAGAAATAAACGGACGTTTGCCCAATTCATAAAAAAAAAAAGAATCACCCCCGTCCATGTACATTGATAAGGCTAAGTTTGCTAAACACTGAACCCCCCAACCCGTAAAAGTACATAACCATCTGTCACAACAAGCAGCTCCATTTTCCACTTGTAATGGAAACTCAATCGCGGCCAGTAATTAAACATGACAGGCTATGAGGATCGCGGCCAGCTGCTGCTGAAAAGATGTTGCTCTGCAAAAGTGCCATGTGGTGCATTCACAATGGTTTAAAACCGGAAGTTGAATTATGCAATGAAAGAAAACAGCCTTACAACCCAAGTCCCACCTGCACTGCCCCCCTGGCAACCCTGCACTCAGGGGCTGTTTCTGTACCACAACAGTCCCCTACCAGCACCCGACACTTGTTGTCTACACTTACCCCTGCACTTGCCACCAGCTGGCCACACTTCTATGTATTGTCTCTATTTATAATATTTAATCATTCTATTGATGCCATGTACTGCACTGCCCCCTCCCCCTTTCTTCTTGCACTTCTCCCCTTCCCCCTCCCCTACACTTGCGCGATCTCAATGCCACTTGGCCTAGTAAGATCGTTTTCTCGGTCTTCCCTCTGTTCCCCTCCCTTGCCTCGTCGTGCCTTGAAACACTTGTGTATAGGCACGTTATAAAAGCCAAAGCACAGCATATCATATCATATATCATATATCATATCAAGTAAAACACTAAATTGCAAACGCTGTTTAGAGCCTGTGTATGTGGCACAGCGTTGTTAAAACTGGTGTAGAAATCGCCGCACGAGCAGCCAGTTGTACAGCCGTTAGCCCGACCAATCGACACACTGGGTATAATGCCCCACATGCTCTCAAACGTAAAGGACTGGCCCCAACGCCTAGGTCCATACACCGTGCCACCATACCTGAGACTGGGTGATCTTATGCCCACTGTTCCCTGGTTACTTGAGGATCCTTCCCCTGTTAAATCCCCACTCCCTTGCTTCTCTGCTCCCCAACCTTGATCTTCTCCTTATGATTGTAAACCGTTCTGTCAGCTTGGTCCGCGCTCAATAAATACACTTATAATATTATCCTATGTAATGTGTTGCCTGGAGATTGCACATTTCTGCTTACCTAAACATTTCCGACATCTCCACTGTTGCCAACCAGAAACTGTACGAGTTGGCATAGTAATTGCAGGTGCCCCGACCGTGACACTCGATAAATGGAGCCGAACGGAATTCCTCCAGACAGGAGCCTGGAGACGCCAATGCTTGCCCGGACCCCTCTGCACCGGCGCTGGTGTGCTGCAAGAGAAAGAAAGTCTTAAGAAGGCAAGGGGACTTTCAGGGGTGCTTAGCTCAAGAAATAAAACCCTGCCACTTTAAGAAGAAAGAGTCTAGAACGCCAATTGACACCAAGTACATGCGCACAACAGCGTAGTGACTAGAAAAGGGGCCCGCCCAAAATGGCCGCCCTGCGCCATACCATCATGAAGGAGTAACCGATCCAGAGAGAGTTCCACCCTTGGGGACAGGATGGGATCCGGATTGTTTGACTGTGGATCGCGATCACCATTGCTGGGGCTTCACATACTGCACACCTGGAGAGGGGAAGAGCAAAGACACAGTCAGAAAGATATGCAAATGCACTGTTAATGTACACGGATTTATATTATTTCCCATTGCACTGAAACTTTCCGCGTTGTTTAATGGGGGTCCAGGCGCCTGACTCCCCCCTCCTGCAGCCCATTATTTTACATCCTACCCCCTATGTACCACTTTGTACCCCATTGACATGTCCCACGATAAAATGTGGCGAAATGGGCGATATGAATGCACACAACGCTCCGCAGACCCGTTTATAATACTGTGCATTGGTAGGTGACATCAGGGGGACTTTCTGGTTTTTGTATTGTTCACTCATTTCACTCATTTCAATCACTCCATGGCTTTCCACACTCATCCCTTCTGCGGTCTCACTCAATTAATACTTTTTCACAGTGCCAATATGTTGCTGAGTGGCAGCTTTGCAGCGCTGGTCAGTCTGCTTGATAGGGATCAAGAAAAAGGGCCGCGAGACTCAAGGAAGCGTGTTCTCATCATTGTTTCATATCCGGTCCCAGCAAGTGTAGTTTGGGGGTACCAGTTGATGGTTGGCAGATTAATGAAGAATTGGTAATAGAGAGGGGGAGAGACTGGCTAGGGATGGGGAACGGAGGGGAGAAAAGAGCAGGTGAGTGCACAAGTGAGGGGCCAGGCGATGCGCAAAGGCTAGGAAGGCGGACTTGGATGCCTTTCACTTTGTGCTTCAAACAGTTGACTCTGGGCTCAACAGAACGCTTTTCTCTACCCAATATATGCCTCTGAAAGTATTTTGAGGCTACCCTCTGAAGGGTTCTGGAGCCTATTCATAGGATCTTAAACTTTAAATATTTTCTCCGCTGTGAGGCCAGCCAAGCTCTTTCACTCTCTGGTTAGTGTGGTCTGACATGAATGGCACATCACTCTTATCGGTCCTACTCTGTCCTCTCTTTGTGTATTTGGGATAGAACCTCTGTCCCTGCTGTATAAAAGCGTGGGCAGTTGCTGGCTTGCATGCGGGAAAGATGTTCCTGAAAACCAGACGGACCTGAAGGGCAAGATTTCTGTGTAGCTGTGGCAGGCAACCCTTTAGCCTTGGCTGTTTTCTTCTGATGGATGACACCTTCCTCTCACAGATTCTGCATCTCGACCTATTTCTCTCGCACCAGATCTTTTCGGGATCTTTTTCAGCCACCAGGAAGCTCAGCTCAATTCCATTGGGTACCCACTAAAGCACACGTGATGTTAGGAGCAGTATAGATGGAGTCTTTGGCTTTTACCCATCACTGAGCAGCTGAGGGGCCACAGAACAGCAAGAGGTGAAGGAGCTTTCATGAGGATGTGTAGGTTGGAAGGGTGATGAGGAATCTGTGGGAAGGATGAATTCATCAGAAGCAACATTACCGAGGGGTGAGTCATTTGTTTTTCAAAAGGATTCATCCCTCCAACATATTCCTCATCTTAGAAAGACTCCCAAAGCAGCAGAGAAAACTGGAGAAGGGATGATAATTTGAAGCCACCACCTACACGAGACAGTTCTGGAGCACGGAAAGACCAAAGTGGGATTCTTGACGCGAAAGGAATCCAGGCTTTGGCGTTTGGCAAACATGGGAAGCCCTCAGAGCAACATGGCAAATCTAAAGTAAGTCGCCCATCTGAACAGCAAAAGTGGCTGTCAACCTTGGATAAAATGGGCCCAGAGACCCTCAGGCACATCACCAGCCAGATCATAGCACTCTGAAATGTAGAGAATAATTCGACTGGAAGGGTCTGCTTAGTAACATTCGTGCCTGACGGATCCCCAGAATAACTAATGAAAGGTTGTTCATCCTTCCTGGGGTTCCTCGCCTGAGTGACATAATAGCGTAGGGCTCTCTTGCGGTCCAGATGGTGAAACCTCTTCTTCAACTTAAATGGAAGGAAGATTAATCTTTGAGAGAGAGGGAAATCCAACATGACCTTGGAAAGGAAGGTCCATTTTACCCGCAGGGTCCCCCTCTCCTTAGAAACAAATAACACAGGTTTCCCAGAAACAGCCTGGACCTCACCGAACCGCCTGACGGAAGTGAAGACAACCAGAAGGATCATATTAAAGGTGAGCAACCTCAAAAAACAGCAATGTATGGGCTCAAATGGAGCCACCATAAGAAAGGTCAACTCAAGATTCAAATACGACTCAGGAACAACAAACAGGGCTTGGATGAAACTGGTCACTCAATCACTACAAACACTGCTTAACAGAGGGGATTATAAAGAAGGAGACCTGCTGAGGAGCTCCAAATTTGAGACCGAAATAGTGGCCATGAACCCTTCCTAGTGGCAATCTGCAGGCCCAGCCAGACCAAAGAGCAGAAAGAGTTCTGAAAAAGCATCTAGACCACTTTCCCGGAATCAGAATGAAAACCTACACCACCTGCAGGCAAAGACTGATTGTCAGAAAGTAGTATGTACAGAACATCCCACTGCTTACACCTCAAGACGCTCAGCCATGAAGAATGACGTTGGTAAGGATAGGGTGGAGAATCTACCACCCCCCCTTCCAACTTGGCGACTAGATCCCCCTTCGCTGGAAGGTGCCAAGGAGGACAGATGGTCATGTCCAGAATTTCTGGTTAGCACAGTGACTGGGCTCAAACCGGAGCAATCTACATCATGATGGATGCAAAGTTCCATAGTCTTCTGATGACAATCTGCAGAAACCGCAGGTCTGACCGGAATTGGTGTAAATGCATGGAGGAGAGCAAAGGTCCACTCAATAAAAGCATTCACAAAAGACTCTAGTGGGTGAAATTCCCTCGAGCAGAACAACTCACACTTCCAATTGACACTGGTGGTGAAGAGGCCCATCTGTCGGGGTCCCCAAAGGGTGACTATTACATCCAGCACTTTCTGGCTGAGCTCCCACTCTTGGGAGGCTGAGTTCTGCCTGCTCAAGACTTCTGCCACCATAATAACTTGTTCTCTATCCCGGAAAGAACGGCTGCTCACAGATGTCATTCTTCAGAGCCCAGAACCACAGGACTAAGCTTGTCTGCATGGAGACAGACGTTGGGCACAGCCCCCTCCATCAAGATCTGGATACACCTGCACCGCTGTTAGGGCAGAACTCAATTTTTGGAGGTTCCGCCATCCCATTTATTGGGACCCCTGAACTTTGTTTTTCCTCTTTTGGTTTCTAGGATCTCTTGTTTATGTTTGTGTCCAGAAGGACTATAGTATCCCTGCCACAACAACCCTATTTCAATATATAGTCCTGTAGGAGAGCATATTGCTCCTAGGTCTAGGGTGCGTTATAAGCGCCCCATTTTCTCCCTGGAATGTTTTCTATCAGCCCACATTGGTTTTGTAGAGTAGGCTGGTGGCAGCTATAAATTAGTTTGGATTTCACCAGGGGTTCAGCTGATTTTGTGACATTAGTAGCCCAATATACCTTATTGATAGCCATTGGGGGTAATGAGTTTCCGTGGTCTTCTTGCTGCCATTTTGTTTTTGGTCGATTTCACTTGGAAAAGGGTCATTTTGCATGCATGGATTCATCCTGAGCCCAGCCCTGCACCCTCTATTGTGGTTGGGACTGGTTTACACCAGTCCATATCTCTAGTCAGGCCAATAGAAGGACTTAAATGTTAAATGGTTTTTAGGGCCAACCTGATTGGCTAGATGCCAAAACCTTTGTTTAGGCCTCCCTTATGTGATTGGGTGGCTGGCTAAAGCCAGCATATGTGTGTATGGGTATATCTAGGCGAAACCCAAAGCATACCTTAATTCAGCTTGTTTTCTCCTGGGATACTGCAGGTTTGCTTACCTGCCACAGGATTTTGCCACACACTTATTACAGCTGCACTTTTAGGGCCAGCTATTGCCCTACTGGATGGGTCCTGTGTCTTTCCCCGTACTCAGGTTTTGATTTCTAGCAGCTGGATGTCTTTCTTGGACTGGCCTGTTCCTATCCTGGGTCAACCCATCAAATAGTCTGAGATCTCCATGCCAGAACCATACCTAGGCCGATTTACTGATGCTTTTCTGTTTTACCACCATAGTTCTGCACCCTGGGGTACAAAGCTGCTTTAGCCCAGAAGGGCTGCGGGGCACTACTCCCCCACCTCTATTGTTTGTTTGGGCCATGATGGGTCGCATCCACACTTGTTTCCGGCATCAGACCATTTTCTACTGAATGGCTGCCCAGTCTTCGCCAACTCTGAAAGCTCCTCCAAATGTACTCTTAAGGTACTTACCCAAGCTGTGACATTTTTTCAGTTTTTTGGTTTCCCAACCCTCCCACCCCCAACCCTTGGATTTTTAAGCTGCTACTACAGGATTATTGTACATGTTTCAATCGTATTATACTGCAGTCTTCTGACCCACAGTATATTGTCACATGTATTTTCAATCCTTGGAGTGTGATATGGCCTTTTGGGTCTCGGCAGCGTGCGTCTAAATGCATCCTTCATTTTGGTAGCCCTCTAGTTTTTATTGCATAAAGTCTACATGTTCCTTCTCTCTATGAGCTATACAACTGCAGTGCACTGTTAGGAAAGATTTCTCTTTTAGAAACTTTCCCACCATAGTTCTATGGACTCCCAAACATTTTGCTTTTGTTTTTGAACATGTCCTGACTTTTTACAGGGAAGTGAACACTCACCTAGCCTTTTTCTCATTTTGTTATGGGGAAACTTATCAGTCCTTCAGACTACCTGCACTGGGAAACTAGGTTTCCCTTTTGTCGTTTTACCTTTTAGGTAACTTTTTAACGGCGTGCACAGCATCTTAAAATGTAGTGCAGTTGGAATATTTTTGTATCACTGTAGTCTTTTACACTTGAGATTTTTAGTTACCTTTATATGTGCCTAAAGACAAGCTGGAGGCATAAATCATATTTTTACAAGTTTTGCATTACTTCTAGGTATGCACTTTAGCATTTACTGCGTATGGCTATAGAACATGCCACAACATTTTCGCTTATTATTTGGCCATATTGTTGTTTGGCCTTCTTCCTGCCATGCCAGGTAAGAAAATCCCAGACAGGGTCATGCACTCGCTGGGAAAGATGCTGCTTTCGCACATGTGTGTGTATGTGGCCCAGGAAGGGGGTGGAACTGTCTGGTCCCATTCCACATCCGTGGTGTCTGAGAGTGTAGGGGTGTGGCATGAGTGAAACCCACAGTGGTCCCTTATTGGACCACTGCTGACTGTTTGAATGGTGCAGATCCTTACTATTGGTGGGCTGGGACTTGCTTCCAGGCAGAATCTTGGATACAAAGAGGACTCCTGCAGCCATTTCTGGAGATCAGCAGTGGAGCCAAGTATCCTGTGTAGAGGAGCAGCCGACTGAAAATCTGTGGACGACTCCCAAAGAGGCCTTGTATTACTTCATGCATTTGACCTGGTGAAGCCCTGCTGGACTACATGATCTGCAAAGGCCCTAAGTGGGGCTTCAACCCCATGACTGATGGGTACAACCAATCTCGATGTGTTATCGAGGATACAGTCATCTTGAGCCTTCGGTAGTGTCCCTGGACTACCCAGTGAACTGAACAGCTCTTCAGTGGGCTACCCTGCTAGAACCGTTGCCATTCCGTATTTGTCGCAGGAACTTCCTTGGTCGCCAACTTGTGGTGTACTTCACCTTCCTGCCAAATTTTAGCCTCCCAGCTTCAAGGGATCCTGCATGGAATGTCGCTGAAACTAACCTTTCCCTGTCTGGTGAAGGGTCCTGAAGAGGTCTGCATCAGTGCCTTCTGCATTTCTTCATCAACAAGGGTTGCATTCTGCTCCTGGAACCGACTGGAAGAATCCTTGCACCTGCATTTCCTGGGCACCTCTCACTAAAACCAATGGCAGGAAAACATACCTCAGCGACCTCCAGTCGACCAATCCAGTCCTCTGGGAAAATCTGACTCAGGCGGGTAAGTAAATGCACAGCATTCCCCTCCTCCCCTGTTCTCCTTAGAATAAACCTGAGGTATTCCATTCCACCGCTTTTTGATAGTCGCGTCTAAAGCATTTGTACCTAAAAGATGGAAACACATTCTTACCTACCAGCAACTTTTGCTGAATATCTTCTCTGGGACTTTTCATCAACACAAGAACTTTACATACTTCAGACACTTTCTGGGGAGAAGCATTGTGACGTTGTGTGCACAAGGCCCAACTCTTCATAGGATTGGACTCCTGAATTTAGGGCACATTTCTCATTACATGGTTCCATCTTACTGCCTCACCTACTTACCTTCTTTTGTTGATACATTTATTGAATGCATTTCTAGGAACCTATGGTGACTGCATATATGTTAATAATTGAGTGTTGTGCAATAATATCAACGGCTTGTTTCATTTTCTAGTGTGTGTTTTGGGCCTGGAATAAAAATAGTATTTTTGTACTTACCTGTCTAAAATTATTTATTGTGTGCTTTACTGTGTGGACCCATGTGGACCCCTGACCCCACCCACACGCTCCTGAGAATAGCCTTGACTGCTCCCCTCTGCTAGCTTGATTGGATTTTGGCTAACCTCTCAGAGGTCTCTGTTCACTATAACTAGTGGGGCATCCTAAAATCTGTCCCCCCAGGCCAGATTCTAGAAATCCATCTTAACAAGTACATATGTACAAATTCATGTTACATGCCGCTAAACTTTAGGAGGAATCGTTTGACTATTTTCTGTGTGGCATTATGGGTCCCGAACATGATGGTAGTAATGTATATTTCTATTTCTAGGGTTCCCTTCTCTGCCCATCCCTTAAGCCTAAATGTTTACTGTCTGCCACCAGGTGTAGGATTTATAGATCGGTCATGGCAATGGGTCTTTGACCAGTACTGTTTATATACATTCACTGTGATTTACAGTGTGTTATATTTAACCTGTGTATCTATTTTGGCCTTGCAGGTATTATGTTTGAACTTATAACAAAGTGTATATTTTCAGTATGCCTGTGTAGTATTTTCTTTGTGGTTCACTATTGGGAATAAACGCACTTCCCTGTCAGCCTACGTTCCTCCATTGAGGAAAGCCTCTCTGCTCTACCACATCTACCATTAGTCTAGCCTTTCCTTTTGGTTGGACACCATGTTTTGCCTTTAGGTTAGATGGTACCTCCGCCACCTCCAGAGGACTGCAGAAATCTCCCCAACGACCTTGGCTAGTCTTCTGGAAAGAGGCATGTAGCTTGCCCTACTAGACGTCTGCATGATATCTAGCCCTGAGAAGATTTTCATACCACTAGCATCTCCACGATTGGAAGCTAGCTCAGTAAGGACTTCATCGGGGTGATCAACTTCTTCAGAGTCCTCTACCTCCCTTGACTCAAAGTAGTACACAGTCAACAACCAGAACATCTATTTGGGCAAGGCTACCCAGGGAGACTAGGGCATGCCCTTGTTCTAGCCCCCACCTTTGAGGCCGTAAGGACCCGTAAGGACCTTATGCACTAAACTGTGAAGCTCCTATTGAGATCTTGATGAAATGCTGGGTGGAAACAGACGAAACGTGAATTAGACCCTCAAAGTTGGCAACGAGTGGTAATTCTAGCACAAGCCAACAACAATACCCTCAAAGGGGTTAGGCAGATTCTGCTTTATAGTCAGAATAGATGCATGTGAGACAATGCCTTTTAGCACTTCTGGGAAGAAAGAAAATACAATATACCCATTTACTGGCAATACATTAATTAGCCCAGCTGATCATAAACTAAAGGTAGAATATGGGTGTTCGTTCGATATTGACTTGGGCACCAAGACTGCACTCACCGACTGATGAAAGGCTGGATGTTCTGCCCTGTCAGTGGTTCCATGCTCTGCGGCATTGGCTCAGGAGTAGACAGCCAATAGGAGTAATCGTTTCTCGAAGCAAAGTTGCACACGTTATTGATGTTGCAGAACATAAAAGGCATGGTGCTGAAGCGACGGAGACAGCTGCCAGCAGTACCTAAGCAGAAATACAATGAAAACAACGTTTCACAGATAGAAAAAACATACATAGACCCCTATATGGCCTGTAAAAGGTAAACTCTGTAGAAGTAGGCATTGATATAGGTTACATTATTCATTTCAATTCCTCTGCACTTTCCCCACCCATGGCTCAAAACAGTCAAGCCATGTGGGAAATGGCAACAATGCATGGGACTGGGTGGGATCTATGCATTCACTGCACAACCAATAAGGCTGTATCCTAAAATACGGAATGCCAACACAGCGGCATGTGGTGATCACATAGATCCAACTTACAGCGTCGGAGATGAAACACAAAGGCAAACAAGATGGTTTCAATCGATAAAGTGGCAGACACCCCTACAAACCCCAATCATGCTAAAAAGCGTGGCACACCCCGGCAACCCCTCCGGACTTCCATCGCAGTGGTAGTCACGGGCAATGTTTTCGACGTCTACATGCCACATGACTACAAATGTTTAGTCATTATTTACTATACAAAGGCTGACATGATGTTCCGCGTTGATGCTACATGTCAATTAGATTAAAGCTGCTAGCTTCAGAGCAGTTTACGGTAATGTAATGTGCCACGCACTCTTTGCATGCCTCCGTTAATTAGAATGCATAGGCTGTTATGAAATGGCGCGGCATTCGGCATTCGGCATTTTCACACAGTTAGAATGCGCAGTATTGTCCGTTCAGCATTTTTACCCCCGGCATTTTCGTATGATACCGGGTAGGTATGAAATGGGAGGAGAGATTTATTATGTTTTCAAAGGTACAATACCACCAATTAATGGTGTTGGTAGGCTAGCTCAGCTTGACCTCCAGGAGCCTGTATGGTGTCCTCAGGTCAGGTCATTTTGAAAGAACAGTGCTTGGTTTCCCCAACCTTGATCCATCCTTTGGCAGAGGCACAGCTGCCACCCACCCGCTCTTGCTCTTTTGACTTTGCCTACTGGGAGTCTGCATTGGGTGGTAGACCTTAGGTCCCTGTCCTCACTGGGGCGTGGTCTCCATTAAACCCATCTGATGGTGCAGAGCATCTTGCTCCAGGTTCTCCACCAGCCAATGAAGAACTGTCAATACTGGTGGACTAAGTTGATAGTAGAGGATTTTATCATCAAACCGGACAAATTACATTGCATTACAACCTACTGGCGATAAGTTCTATCCAAGTGATCGCTTACATATTCTCTTCTAGTGGTGGGCTGACTTAGTTAATGTTGTTTCGTCCACAAATAAATAATGTAGTCATCAAATAGCATTCCCAGATTCCACTATCGGGGGTGTTCCCAATTTATTTTATTTATTTATTTTATTTATATTTGTATAGCGCGCAACAGCCCAAAGGCATCGTGGCACTTGTTACAGAGAAAGAACATACCTAGTTACAGAATTATCACGTGATACTTGTTACATAGAGTGAGCATATTTGTATAACATAATTATACAGTTGTCATATAAAATGTTTAGAAATAAGATCATAGTGAGTGTTCCCAATCATGGTGTCATATTAGTCAAACACTTAGCTCTTATTGAAGTTTTGAGGACAGGTAAGAAGGGCTTGAAGCAAACCCTATAACACAGCGAGTGATGGAGCCACTACAAGGTAAGTTAAGTGTAAATGTTTCACTTCACAATTCACCCAAGAAAAATATTCTATTGTAGGGCTAGATCAGGAGTTTGCCTCTAATACAAAAAGGAATCGTTCATCAGAACATTTTCTAAGTTTAAAGGTCACTTCTTATAACATGTTACAGGCATCTCATGTCACACCCCAAGCAGAGGGTGCATTGCATGGAATGAGTTAGTATTTATCTCAGCCGTTCCTGGAAGAAATAAAAATGGCATGCAGTGTCGTCCAAGAGCAGATGGGGCGGAGGGCACAGATACACACACTCCCGTCTTTCATTTTCAACTATCACGCAATTCAGATCTCATCATTATTAGGGAGGATTCTCATAAATGTGCTAATTCCCTTCACCTTAGAGACCCCCCAGCAACTTTGCTGGATTTTGAGGACTTGCGTTTTTCCTGGAAAAAGTGTGAGCCTTTTTTTCCCACTATTTCATGTATTTTGATGTGTGTTTTACATTTGTGTTCTTTGACTTTGGAGTTTTAAAATAACCCCATGGGCATCTTGTCATGTGTGTTACACAGCATCCTCAGTGCAGTAACACAGGGATGTTATTTTATACTTCCCAAAGGTTTAAATACCTTCTCTGGGATAAACTACTGTTTGCCAGAGAATGTAAAGTGAAATTGACTTTACTAGTCTTTCCAAATTCTTAGACACAGCACACACCATTTTACAATGGAGTACTGGAGGGGTTAGATAGTATCCCCTGTGTCTAAATACTCATGTAGCAGTCAAATGCTACCCTTACCTATTGAAAAGGCTGGAGGCAGTAGTTTTACAATGAACTTCCATGATTTTTCCCGACCGCGAACACCCATAGCTAAAAATCACGGGAGCCATGTTTTTCAAGATGGCACCTTAAACCCCTTTGTTTAAACAGGTCCCTGTCTTCTTTTTTTGCCGTTTCTTTTTGGAAAGGTCCTTCTAGAGTTTGTCTCTGTGTGCCAAACCCGGTTTTGTACCTTTGTTCGTATGCCTTTGGCAATTTGGACCTTCAGTCCTGAAGCCCGCCAAACTCCATTCGAAAGAGAAGCTCCTTCAAGGGCGGCTTTTTCTCTTGAGTTGGTGGGACCAACCAACTCATAAGACACCTGGATACTATTCTCAAGTCTGGTTAGGATTAACTAGGGAGAGTAACTCCAGCTTGTGTTCTTGAATCTACAGCTACTGGAACTGAAGTGACTCCATTTTGTTTGCTTTCTTCAACAATCCTGTGCAGTGCAGGAGTCCCCTGACGTCCTCCCTCTTGTCCCCAAAACTGAGGCTCAGGAACAGCGAGATCTGCAGGACCTGCCAGGAACCACGACTTCAGCAGCATTTGTTTCTTCACAAAAAAGGTACTCTGCCAACCGGATTGAGAGAACACCACGCTTGCGATGAAAGTTCGTGAAACTTTTCCAACTTGCAGGCCTAATCAGCTTGTGACCCGACATATGATTCATTTTCGCCTAAACTACTTCTAAGAACTTTTGCAAAGACTTTACCATTTGATACCAGAACTGCTCTTTCCTATCCAGAACACTAGCCCATTGACTTTGGCCTGGCCTATTGACTTGTCTTGAACTCCTCTGGTGAACTGAAACTATTTGCACTGTCTAAAAAGTATATATGATCTATTTTACTTACCTTGTGCATTTTGCTCCCTTCTAAAGTACTGAACTGCTATTTGGCTCCTATTTCAGGGGAGCTCAAACTGTCTCAAATCCTTAGAATACTGTATTGAAGTGTATTGGTTTATAATATTACATTGTCTTCTTCAAGTGAAATGTTTTCTAAATGATTGTGTAATACATCAATAAGTGTTTTTACCAGGAAACCTTGAGTGTAAGTGTTTACTTGACCCACTGTGATTGAAAGTCCTTTGTGTAACTACTTGTACTGCTCACATTCACTCTTTAGATAAGCCTGGCTGCTCAGCTACCGAAAACTGTGTGGTACAGACTTATACCAAAGGTTGGTCTGGCTAACACCTGTAGTCCTAATTGTGTGTAGTGGTCTCAGAGGGTACTGCCTGGAATTCTGCCTAACAATAATCAATAGTGTCCATCGCATCTGACAAACCAATAATAGGTCATTGGCAAGTACATGTTGATCCCTTCTGACAGTGAGTATTATGTTATGATGTATTTGCTACTTGTATAGCCGTAAAACCAACTAAGTGCTGCTTCAAAGCGCTGAGTGAAGATGAGGAGGATGGCGACCTTTGGAGAATGAATGATGCAACATTCTGTTATGTTAACGGACATCTGCCAATAATCCCTGAAGAAGACAGAATATCCATTTTAGACAGAATATCAAATGATAGCCTCAACGCGACTTTGGTGATTGTAACAATGTAATGTAGTGCTCGTATAGTTATTAATAAGAGCTTGCACGGGGATAGTCACCTGCTCGTGACCAGAGAAGCTGTATGATCTTTCCACGCCTTAGGACAAGGAATATATTTCGGCCTCAAGCTGCATCCCTCCTCCACCACAGGCAACCGTTCCTGATTTCAGAGGCAATCTGCTTCATGTCCATGTGTCAGTACTTCATAAAATGTGGCCTTTAAAAAAAACTATGTATCTCTTTAAATTAATTATTTTCTGTGTTGTATCATGCATGGTGTGAATGCAGGAGCTTGGGAATGCATGAGAGAATGTTGGTGTGTCCGAGAGAATGTTTGGTTGTGAGTGTAGGAATGCCTGTCGTGAAGGTTCCAGAGCAGGTCAGTTGGAGAGGCCCAGCCTGGGTGATGGGATTCAGTGGTTCATTTTTACCATCTTAATGTAACTGGAGTAAAGCTTACTTGTGGAACCTACCCAAATGACTAAGGAGCTTTGATTATCACACTCCATGACAATGAAACTTGGTCAGGAATACTTCTGGGTAGCAGGTTTGTCAACAGCCTATTTTAAATGACTTGAACTAAGCCCGCAATTGGTGTCACATGGAACCCATGATGTTATGCTTTAAGGGGGGTGTTAACAGTAGGCAATTGAAAAGCACAAATTGCAAATAAATTACCTTTAATGCCAGTGGTCGAAGTGGGCGTGAGCGGTCGGGAGTGGTGCTCCTCTACTTCTTTTAATTAAGTTCTACCATTCCTATACTTTTTTTGAAAAATAAACCGTTCCGGAATTGTTTCGTTTTAAAATAAAAGTGTAGGAAGTAGTTGAAACTTGCCCTTTCAGTGCAGTGCACTGAACATTCCCTTAAACTTCAGGTGCATGCGTTTGGGGGTTTATATTGAGCATGGGAGGGGGTGTGGTGATGGGGTTTGCAGGGAGGGGTGCCGACCAGTAGAGAACATAGCTCTACTACTTCTTTTTGTACACTTCGACCACTGTCTAATGCAGAGGGCATGTATGAAGTATTCTATAAAGCAATGTTTTGGACTATAACTGCCACGATTGCTCTTCATTGAATCTGCTGGCTAGGTTTGATGGGAGCTGTAGTCCAAAACAACTGGAGAGACAAAGTTTGCAGAGTCCTGCTATAAAGGAAAATGTGTCATGGTACTAGGATTTGTAAAGTGCACCGCTGCCATTTGCCTGGTCTCCAGGCGCTGTAGCAGAACTGAAAGAGAGAGGGGCAAGTTAGACTGGGGGGAGGAGAGGAAAAACGCAAGAGAGCTTTGCTCTTGTGTTGGATCCTGCAGTTCAGAGACTGTTACAGTGTGAGCGTCTGTTTGCAGGTGTTCTGTGTTCAGGGCATAGAGACAAGTGTGTCTAGAGGGGAGCCTCATTGTCTTGTTGTGCTAGGATGCATTAGTAGGGGCATGGTATGTAAATTGGTTGTAGATGTATAGTGTTCTGTTTGATATCTGAGTAATAGTAACCAGTTAGTGCAGTAGTTGCGCTAGGAAGCAAGTAAACGAGTTATGGTAGTAGTTCAAGTTTATTTAGGGATCTAAGTTAGATAGTAGGTGCTGTTAGCCAGCATAGACCTGTTGGTAGCACGTGCTTTTGTTTCACTCTTCATCGGGCTTTGTCAAGGCATTGCATCATGTCTAGAAATTGTTCATTCATTTCTGTCTGAAACATGTACAGATTCAGTATATACAGTATGGCTACACTTCTGATTAACAGGTTAGTCTGTATAGTTCATGTCATAACAATCAAAGTGTTATCAGTTTTCTGTGTCATAATACACGTTTGTTGCATAATTTTTGAACAAAGGGTATGTATTCTAACATTGTTTAAGGAATCATTATAGTTACACAGTCATTTGTCAGGTTATGGAGGAGGGAAGCAGAGGGGAAAAGCAATTAGGAGAGTCAGAGGAAGAGATGTTGGGATGACTAAGTATCTTACAAAGTAATCCCTTAGCGTAGTGCCTGGTTGCATAAGATCTAGTGAAATTAGTCTTAAGTTGTGTTCTACAGTGTCTAATCATAAGTGCTTTGCTGTGAGCAGTGTCATTGCTCAGAAGCTAGTTCAAGTTGCTGAGATTTCTGTCATTTCTGTAGTGATCAGTGCATTTAAGGGTTGATCAAATAACAGTGTTTTCTTCATAGTGCAGCGGTTAGTGCTGGATGGTAGAAATGAATACTCCGAATGGTATCATAGGAAGCACCAGTGAAGCCTTGCAGCTGTGCTGACCCCGTTTTCCCATCGACTGGAAAGACCCACCAAGGATGACTTCCTCCTTTAGGCTGGTGGGACCAACTAGACTCAAGACCTTCATCCTTTTGGGCCATCCCCCGACTTGCTGCGACTTTCCTGAGCTGCAGAATCCCAATACCCATGGTACGGGACCATTATCAAGGCCATCATCCTCCAAAAATCAAATCTGGCTGAAACTTTGTAGGCTTCTGTATGGTCCTCCAGAGGCAGGAATTCTTCACCAGAGGTCCCCTCACAAGAGTTCAGGACTGAATAATCGAAGAGAATCCAACTGGCAATATTTGTTTCTTGTTGACGCTAAGAAAAAGGTGCCAAAACCACAAAGAGCCACTGGAGTGAGCAAAATCCATTGCTGCCAATGCCTTCTCCCCAGTGTTGCTGTAGAAGCCCACCAGACATCCCCCTTTCCTCACCACGACCAAGGAGCAGGATTCAGGGTCTGCAACACTGCACCTAGACAGTGCACTGCACTGCAGCTACAATGTCTTCTTTACTTTCAAGGTACTGTGGGGCTTAGGTTGTAATTACCTTGTTCCATGTTCAGTGCTTCCTGGCTTGGGAAGTGCTGTTTTCTTCCAATTGAGAGTTGACCTCAACTGTTCTGTGCAGGTCTTGCAGTCTGTGCAATATCAGGTATGCTCCGCTTGAGCTCCTGTGTTTCTTCAAGAACCACTGACTGGTTAACTAACTTTTCCTCTAAAGATCTTCATCAGAACTGGAACTGTCCATTTGACTTTACCTGTCCTGGTTTCCCCAAAGGTCCATCTTCTTGATCCCATTGGCTTTGGCAATGCTGGTTCCTCCATAGGTTTTAATTTTGAACACTTTTATTGCTAGGAAACAGAGGGCGTATATCCCTAGTGTATTTGTTATGGACATTTGCTAGTTGTGTTCTACCTAACTTTATAACTTTCCCTCCCATCTCAATTTTGCAAAGGTGATATATAAAAGTGCTGATAAAAGCCTTAATTGACGTCACTCTGGGCGCTGGATATGTAAAGCATAGAAAGTTACTCACCTGCATTATTATTTCTTATATTGATTTATTCCATTTCACATTGAATGTTATTAGTAGTTGCCGCATTGTAGAGTTGCCTGTGTGCCTTGTGTGTATATATAAATACATATATTTTAATATAACTTTAAGTGTTTACTTGGATACCTGTGTGAACTGATTTGTACTGCTCACAAAACTCCCTCCTAAAATAAGCCTGGCTGCTCAGCCACTCTACTGACTTGTGTAGTACAGGCATATGTTAAGAGTTGGGTCACTAATGCCAAGAGATAAGTCTTATTAAGTCCCACACCAGTTGGACTTAATAAAAACATAGTCTTCCTGTACAGGTATGGGTTGTAGTGTTTCTGATTAGTGTGCTTGTATTGTTACTTGAATTAAAGTACCCTATTTATTAAGCGAGCATACCAGGGCTCTTTAAGATGCAAAGACTGAAGGTCATTTTCTTTATCTGCCACTGCTTTGTGTCCTTTCTTCCTGCACTGTGTAAGGCCTGTAAAGCCTGTGCTCTAAAATGATTTCCCTCGGTAACACTATTCTGTCCTGTGCACACATGAACCAGCAACATCTAATTTCCAACATGGGAGCTGAGGAGCACAATATGGAAAGGACACGATGAACCTTAACAACATGCAAAAGGACTGAGTGTGTGAGTTCTCACCCAAGTCTTGACCGTGTGCCCGCTCATTCCCTTGCACATATAGCAGAGAAAAGCCATCGTAGATTTCGGATGTTCCTTGCGGACAGTTCGGAACGTCGGAACTTTGGCTGTGACGTGTTATAAGGAAACCATGAGCGACTGATCCTGTTCCTGGTGGGCCGGGAAGACCTTGCAAGCCATCAGGTCCTGGAGGACCTGGGGTGCCTCTTGTACCTGTAAACACAAGATATTTGGTGATAAAACACGCTCTGCTAATATGCAAGCAAACATCACTGCGAGCAAACAGTTGTCAACCCTTTATACAGACTTATTAGCCCACAATGTGACTCACATGTATTACCTATATCTCACTTTGGCTGAACTTCCACAAGCATTGTGACATAAAAAAATTAATGATTTAACATAACTGTATTAGAAACAGTCAACCATCACTTTTGGCGAATTTTTCAATTTGCGATTAGCACAGTTTTCACTTCTGATGTGTAGAACCCTATCACTGGACTCCCTTCCCAATTCAATAGGTAATGGGCATAGCCTTTAATAGATGCATTTTCAACATATAGAGAATCTACCCTGATCCTATTCCACCTAAGCACCCTCTTGCCGCCAACAGCGATCCACAACACAGACTTCTGTGTGTCAATATTCTTTCCAGTACAAAGTAGACGACACAAATGTAAAATACAACACAACCTCAACTCTATCATAAGGGACTTAGTCACTTATAAAAGTCAAGATTACTTAGTAGCTGATCTACCCAGACAACAACTCAATAGACAACCAACCCCTGGCTGTAGCCTCCAATGACGTGCAGCGATGTAATCCTCAGTGGAAGAGTGGGTGCGAAGCCACGGACACCACAATGCAGAGCAGATCTCCCCAGGGGCGCGGGGGAGATGGGGGTGCTGTTACTTTCCCCATGATGACCAAAGGTAGGTGCTCCCTTAATGAAAAATCACAGTGCGTGTGCCGTGCCCATGAGCAGCCTAGGAGAAGCCAAGCTCAGACCCAAAAGTCGCCTGGATGCCATCGAGGATAAAAACACTCACACTAAACATTTGCATGAAGATTCTTCTTGGATTGGCAACCACGTTTCTCATGATGATCAAATGCAATTTAATGCACTCTGTAGATGAGAGGGGCTAAGCAGGGAGAGTGTCCTTGTTATCACCTCCCTCTGTTGTTAATATGTCCAATCCTATAGTTTCTTTGGAGACTGGTTATGTTCCATGTTTTTACACAGGATTTATACCCCACCTGAGTCTATGTAGAGGTTATTAGTAGAAATATTGTATGTTGTATTACTTGCAGAGTTTGGCAACATTGTCACTTGCACGTACGAGAGGAATAACGCAAATGTTTTTGCCATTCTTTCGAATGCACATGTAGGCCCCTTTTACCGGACACTTTCCATTACAGTCTTCCTCAACCCAATACGAAATTGCATATTGTGTCAGCATATAATGCTTCAACATAATGGATGTTTCTGTTTCTGCCATCGTCAACACAAGGCAACACAGATCCCACAAATCCTCCCTAACCAGCTGACGGTCACAGATATAGAATTCAAGGTTGAGCTCCTAAATGCACCTTGCCTTTACTCTGCAAGTCAGTGTTCTTTCTCTAGATCTGGACCCTCTGGGGCTACACAGGGTGGCACCCTCACTCCTTTTCTGCTTGACCGCTATGCAAGCCATCTCACTCACATAATGTAATCTTTGGCACTAGCACGCATTGACTACACTGACACACAAGCTATCTTCAGACTCCGCAACTCCAGGGACTCACACTCCATCAATCCCAAACAACTGTATAGGTGTGTGACCTTCAATCATCTGACAATGAATCCATGTAAAACTGAGCCTCTCCTTGGTGGGTGGTCCACCCAAACCTTCCAAGATGTTGAAAAACCTATGTGACATCCGAGGTTCAGAATCAACTTGGTGACCAAGTCTCAGGTTTCCTAACTTCTATATTGTTTCAATCTAGGTGCTTCCAGTTACCTGATTGGGTCCAAAACTGAGCAAACAGGCTCCTACTTCTGCTGGTGATATGGCCCCTTGGGACCACATTTTATCTGCACTGATTGTGGTCCATTGGATACTAGTCCCCTCCCCGGCCCCATTGTCTACAAATCCTTATGCATCACATGCCAAACACTCCATTGCATTGTACCCAAGAGTCTACAAAGCAATCTTTGTAGCTACCATCTGATACTCAGCCTCCACTGAACAAGGCAACTACAGACCCAAATTGAACATTTAGCCTAAGAGGTGCTTCCTTCTCAGTCCAAACCACCAACATTTTCTCTATCTGGATCTCCAAACTGGAGGACCTCATCACCTTTAGGAATGCCCTCAAAGCTCGGCTATTTCCCTGCTTTGGTACCCAAGAGCAGCATTGATTTAACCACAGCCTAGACAACCTTTTACACTATCATTTGCTGACCTTTCCTTCCCAGCACTAATAGGTGAGCTCAGCTCTGCACACCAGGCTATCATCACCATCATCTGGCAATCAGGGGTGTTGCTAGGTCTGTAAAAGATCCAGGGCTATGGCATATTCTGAAAGATGCTTCTAAATGAACTGATGCACAATGTGTATCAAGCAATTACTTTCCCAAACATTCAATGTAGTGACACAAGCACAGTGCTAAGACCAGAGCGTATCTCTGCCCTCACGCAAGACATCACACAAGATCCACAAAGTGCACGCTCCAACAGTCCACCAAGGCTCTAGCCTCCAAACCTCCAAGCAGGCTACCTGCGCTATAAGGCCACACCAGTCGAAACTCCACACTTCACAATTTCAAAGAACTTAAAAGGATACTCGTTGGGAGTGTCTTGAATTCTAGAAGACATTTTGCACTCTGTTTTTCAGAATATCCTCTTTATCTTGGGTCGAAACCTAGCACCATGAGCTGGTACTCAACCGCTCATGCACCTGGAATGTAACTTTGGCACAGATGAGAAATGAAATACTGAATGGCCCAAGGACTGACAATCCTAACACTAGCAGGATGACAGCAGAAGTGGTAGTGGTGGTCTAGAAGCCTGAGATTGCATGCTTCTCTACCTTGCTCTAAATTCTCTAATCAGCTGTCCAATCTGTATGAGCCTCCATTGTTCCCTGGTTCCTTTACTGATTTGCTGACGCTTTATTACAGTCACCTTCCATAAATCACTCCAATTGGAGAAAAGGCACAGCTAGGTACTGAACATGGGATTATTAATAATGCTTCATATAGTTGCAAAGACTCTCTTAATGCTTTGAATTTACAACTGGAAATGGTCTGCATAGCTCACCTGGTTGGCCGGACTGCCCTCTGTCTCCTTTGCGTCCCAACTGACCTTCAAAACCAGGTAGCCCATCTCTTCCCGGATCACCAGGTAGACCCACTGGGCCTAAAATTAAATTATGATACGTGAATCATAGGAGCACAAACAAGACAAAATTGAGTATCGAGCAGGCTTGGGACAACCAATCTAAGGATAGGCCGAGCTGATCACAGAGTACTTCATTGAAGTTAAATGCACTCGGCTCAACACATGTTAAGTTCAAATGCAAAAACTCAGAGCTGGCTCAGTGAACACATGCTGATCTGTGAAGCGGTTTAGATCTGACTCCATGACATCTATTGAGTATAAACCCATCTGTTTTCAGCAGAGGTAAATGCTGCCAAAAGTGGGTCGGATATTGAAGTCCCGTTTACAAGGGACTACTTGCCACACAGCCTGCTGTTTATGATGGCACTGCTCAAAAGAAGGGGGAACTAAATTAAAGAGTACATGTAAATTTGTTGTCCTAAAATCGTACACTCCAAGAATTTCATTGTACATGTTGTTGGAAGTTACCTATCCTGGGACTGAGACTGAATCCTAGAAAATGCATTTTACACAGCACCTTACTGGGTTACATTGGTAGACTTGCAACAAAGCTAACCACACAACCTCTGATCTCTCTAAATTAGCGCCACACAAATGACATTTGCTACAGGAGTCATGTCTGAAAAATAACGTCTTAAAACACTCTTTAAAAACATTAACTTAAACCAACCCTCACCCCTACATTAGAAGCTTCACCATAGCACGTAATTGAAGACATGTAACAAAAAGTAGACACATAAAAACCAAAATCAGGCATGAACGACACAGAAGAGCAGGTCATGGCAGACCGACGGGAATATTAGGCATGTTAACCGATGGTGCATATGCCCTGATATGCAAGCAACACCCTTGCATCACATTGTGTAGGGGATGTCAAGCATGCATTGCAATGAGAAACACCACATATTTCGTCATAATCTGTATGAGATAATCAAATACAGCACTATCAGTTCATTATTCCACTTTCGCCAAATTGCGCAACATGAGCTGGAGAACTCTTTCACTACGCATGTGCAGGATACATTTTAGGATTCACCTGTGTATGTCTTTTAACTAGGTTAAAGGGTTTATATAATATATCTATCCCATGCCTCAGAGATGGGGGAACACACATACACTGCTGTGTATTTACCTGGTAACCCTTGCGGTCCTGGAGGCCCTGGAGGACCAGTTGACCCGGGTTGGCCTGGCAGGCCTGGTAGTCCTGGATCACCCTTTATCACACGGATTTCGCCGGCGGGACCTGGTAAGCCCGATAAACCTGTCACAAGCAAATAAGACATTTTAGAGAGTAATTCAAAAAACAGCACTCAGTAGACCTGGGCATTAATTATGCACTACACACTGAGGTTTCCTGTAACTGTATTTTGATATATTTTAAAAGACTTTATGAACACACATTGCAAAGCAAACAAAACCTACATCTAAAAGTTGAATGGCAGCACTCATTTTGGCAGAAATACAAATAATAACCAGTGCTTAATTTGTGGGGGTGGTTGCCGGTGGCCAACACCGGCACTCTTGTTTGGGCACCGGAACTCATGTGGGGCTGGGGAAAACGTGCAATTGCTTTGTTTGTTCTTCCACTTCGCTTTGCTTTGATTATAAATCATTGGGATTTGTCATTCTGATATCGATCTCTCTCGTGCTTGCAGGTTGCAGGCCATGGCTGGCTGGGCCTGGCATGGGCCAGCAATAGCAATGAACAACAAAGTGTTACAAACAACAGCCAATGAAAACTACCATTCTGTTGTTACTATACAGTATTTGATACATTCTGTATAGTAACACAGAATGTGCAGTTTTCATTGGCTGTTCTTCTGAGCGAGTGAAATTACATGGTGACATGTTGTGTTGCCACAGGAGGCAGCGCAGCGCCACCTTCATTTCACGAGTTACTGTGAAGTGAAGGTGTTGAGGCGTGGCGTCGTCGGTCATGATTTGTGAGAGAGAGAGCCTGCCCTGCGTGGTGTGGCCTAGTTGCTTCCTGGGGCCCCCTCTGCCTGCTTTTTTATTTGTGTGGGTGCCAGTGTGCGCACCCGCCCCCCCCCCCCCACCCTGAGGCTCCGACAGGAGACCAAGTCCCAGCCGGCAAAGCAGGTAAGTCACTTGTTGCATACGGTGCAGCCTGAGCCTGTCACAGTCTAGTGATCAGGCAAGGCCCAGGTTGGGGCCCGTGTGGCGGCACGGTCCCCTGGTGGTGTCCTGACTGCCCAGGAGTCAGGACCACACCAGGGGCCTGTCCGCGCCCAGGCTTCTGTCTGTGTGACCTGTGTGCAGTGTGCTGCTGACTGCAGTCAGTGCCAGGCCCAGGCCAATTTCTGTGACCAGAGGCTGCCGCAGACTGAGTCGGATGACTCTGCCGCGGGTGGCTGGGCCCATGGATTGTGCCCAAAAGAACGTTTTTTACTTTTTTCTTTGAAAACCTGACCTTCCATGGGGCCGTTGGCTGGGGCCCCGCCCCACGGAAGGTAGGTTTTAAAATAAATAACTTATTTTGAGTGGCGGCTGTGGCCCATCACTTCGAAAGTGATGGGTCCCAGCTGCCCAAATATATGTTTTTTCTTTTAAAATCATACCTTCCGTGGGGCTGCTGCTCACGCACCTATTTTTGTCATCATCAGGCTCAGCATGGCCGTGGCGGCCATGCGGAAGGTAACCTATATGATTGAGGCAAGGGTAAGGCCCAGGACAGGGCGGGGCACGGGTGGCACTGGCAGCGTGGTCCCTGGTGGACTCCTGGGTGACTGGGTATGTGACCTGCCTTAACGGATGGCTGGTGAGTCACTTGTTGTTGCGTGCAGTGTAGTCTCAGCCTGTCAGAGTCAAGTGATCAGGCCAGGCCCAGGTCCGGGCCAGGAGTCAGGACCCCACCAGAGGCCCATCCGCGCCCGGGCTTCTGTCTGTGTGACCTGTTTGCAGTGTGCTGCTGATTGCAGTCAGTGCCAGGCGCAGGCAAATTTCTGTGGCCAGGAGCTGCCAGCTGCCGCAGACTGAGTCGGATGACTCTGCCACGGGCGGCCGGGCCTGTGGATTGTGCCCAAAAGTAAGTTTTTACTTTTTTCTTTGAAAACTTGGCCTTCGGTGGGGCTGGTGGCCAAGGCCCCGCCCCACGGAAGGTAGGTTTTAAAAGAAATAACTTATTTTGAGTGGCGGCTGTGGCCCATTACATTGAAAGTGATGGGCCCCAGCCGCCCAAATATACATTTTTTCTTTAAAAATCTTACCATTCGTGGGGCCGCTGCGCACCTATTTTTGTCATCAGGCTCAGCATGGCTGTGGCGGCCCCACGGAAGGTAGCCTACGTGATTGAGGCAAGGCCCAAGACCGGGCGGGGCACGGGCGGCAGCGTGATCCCACTAGTCTGTCACAAAAGGAATGAAATGTCATTTGCAACTTTGGCCACTTTTTCATTGGTGCCGAACCCGACTTGAGACAATTGTATGCCCCAGTCCGACCCTGGATAGCATTCATCTAAGCGAAACATGAACTGTGAATTTTTGCCTGGGTGTTTCCGTTATTTCTTTTAATGTTATCGGCCTCATTAGTTCACAAACGAGCTTCAGCGAGGGGACCCGGTCCGGAACGGTGCACGTATTGGGCCGAAACCGAACCGGCTGCACTTCGCGAGAAAAGCCCATGCAAAGACGAACTTCTGAAATGCCATTTCAGGCAAAGATACACACATGGAAACTAGACGGGGATAAACATGGTGCACGTGCCCACTAATCTGTCGTCATAAATAAAAGCACTAGTTGAGTATTCGTGTATAATTGTCAACCGTCTTTTGCTGTCATTTTTTTTTTACATAATTCCAGCGCATGTTTTCTATCCTGATGTGTGGTTTATACACCAGATGTGGCCCCTTAACCTCGGTAGAATACGCTCCGAGCATGTGCTCCGAATGAGAGCACATGCAATCCTCAGATAGGAATCATCAGACAGAGGTGGGTGTCTGTTACACCCCGCAGTTTAGTAAAGTATGTCCAGAACATGTCAGTGGGAAGGAGATATCCGAATATGCATTCTCCTCTGGCTCCTGCATATTGGGTGACAAAACATATTTAGTTTTTTAATATGTGTTAAGGTGGGAAAAGGCCCTAAAGCAGAAGTAGCACAGGCAGTTGATTTCACAACAATGTCTTGCAGAAATGACTTTTTCCAAGTTATACAACATCATGCTCATGCTTGAAGGAAGGGTGAAGGGGGATGCATTTATGAGATGTGATGACTGATAAGGGCTTGAGAGTAAATTGATTACACAAAACACCTGGATGAGGTGACTGAGGAACGGGCTGAGGGGAGGGTGCTCTTCCTGAGGTAACCGATTAACAATACTTGTTGTACTTTAACAGACTGCCAGATGGGGCAGAAGGGGTAGAGACAAATACAGTGCAACAGTGACTGAAACAGAATGCTTTATTTAATTGCAAATTCTAAAGCGCTCACACAGCATGGGGGCATTGAGGTGCAGTTACAGGAGGAGAATGTCTTAGTTGCGTATTTATAACGCGCTTAATACCCAGAGGTTTCTAAGTGAGGAGTCTGGGATCGAACCGGTGTTGCTTTGTGTCGTCTTGCTTCCATCGAGCACATTGTTGCTGGGCTATCCCGAGTCCCAGGACAATGATTGCAACGCAACTCCACTCAGAGCCATTTGGGAAACAGGGCTGTGGGAGGGTGTGGGCCGGGCGGTGGGGGGGTCATTCTACAAAATTGACAAATAAGATAACATCCACAGGTTTGCAACAATTTTATCAAATGCATTTTCACTTCGAGGACAGCAAGTATGGTCCAGATGTCTAAAAAGTGTGGTCTAGAACTTAGAAGTGTGTTCAAATGCACTCTTTTGCCTTTGGGTTTGCCGGAATGCTGGAACTGCTACACCTACCATAACAAGTGTTTTCCAACTTTAAAGCATTATACTTTCTTAACCCATGTGTGCCCTTCCCCATCCATCCCACTACTAGCCTGGGCCAGCAGTTGCTGCAGTGCCAAACATGTGACATGGAGCAGCAGCAGTGTGATGGGCCGATCTAGGTACGTCTAGCACTGAATTGGCGTGGCCGGCGCGCCCGCGCTGAGGGCAGCGGCGCCTCACCTGGCTTTATGGGGCCAATATTTATTGGGCACTAGCACTTATTTTTGTACAAATTAAGTACTGATAATAACAGTCTGAGAAGATCATAGTTAGAGCGAAAAGTGGATGAAACCTTACAATGCTGTCCATAATGATCACACAATCCAGGGGCCACAGTGATAACAGACAAGGATAAGCACATGTATGCAGATCAGAAGCTTACACTGCATGCAAACATGTGTTTATGACAGCACATAATAGGACCTGAAACAAATCGCCACACCCAACATCTGGAGAAATGACCTAGGTAAGCATGGACCGGCTCCCCAAATGTGTACTCAGCAATGATTTATTGTTTGGTTGACTGTCTGAAGCTATGACCCGTGAATGACAGCAAATGTTAGTTCTCCTATCAGCCTTATTGTATACAGAAGCAATGAGATAATTAACATTAACATTACCACCCTGGGTGGAATTTTGGCATTCTGGGAGCCAATCAGGATTCAGGGTTTCCGGGCAATAAGCGCCACTGTAGCCGTGGGTCCTGATGACTCAGGATTACAAAATAAATAAATAAAAGTAAAAAGAAAGGGGTAACAAGGTATTTCTGGTTTACTGTAGTAATACTACAAAATAGACTTAAATTGTAGAAAAGGTCCTCCTGCACTGACAGGCTAGCCTCGCGAACTTGCCAGTGGCCCCAAAATGAAATCAATTAAGCAAGTGAGAGGTTAAAAAGTGAAGATGGATGGGGAAGTTTGCCCCCTCCTCTCCCTCCTATAAGATACATGACGCGGAAGGAGGCCAGGAGGTATCGAGATCGCCCATACTATTTTGGACCAATACCTAGTGCTCAAATGATTGATAAGTATGTCGAGAGGTACCCCCTCAGCCAGCCGTACAGGCCAGGTGCGGTACATGTCTATCCCAGAGTGGGCGAGGAGCCCCAGGCTGCGACTAAAGAGACCTCAATTCACAGTATCGATTAAAGTGTCCCAAAGCCATGTTGCTGACGTTGATAGAGACACCACGACTTAGCAGCGTTAGACATGAAGCACACGTGCCATCCGCATATCGGGACACGAACACACACTGGAGTACATGAAGAAAACGAGCATACAGTTCTATAGTTAGAGGACAGATACATGTACATACTGTCATTGCTTTTATTATTTTGACATTAGCTAAATGCAGCAAAGCAGAAACCGCAAGAAGCAAGAGATCCTGAGTAAGGCTTGCAGATGCTTAAATGCGAATAACCGTATGGAAATGCAGGAGCACCTATGGGACCTGACAGAGCCAAGTGTGGCTAACCTATGGAGAATATAGAATAGCATGGACACTGTAGGATCCACATAATGGTTTAGGAAAATTACAGCAAGCCACAAGCCACTCAGCAAGAGCTGAGCTGAGTTGAATTCACGCTGGACAAAAGCAAACATGTGAGACAGTACCCACTTCCAAGATGAGCAGATACTGATGACATTCCATTCCCTTAACGGCAGTAACACCAGCTGCAGTAAATGTGAATAAGTCTTCAAGATTCAGAGCTGCACAGCTCCAAATCATGGTCTCTGAACTCGTGACCCGGCCGACTGAGACAATGGACAGCAAGCAGCGCTGGGAAAGGGAGCCTATCTCAAGCTGCCAGACAGAAGCTTGCAACAAAGGTGTTACAATGTGAGAGTTACACAGAGCAAAAGAGTACTCTCATAGACTAAGGTATTACACACAAGTTACAAAGCAGACACATAGTCCTTCCTATGCCCTTGAGAAAGTATACCAAGAGCTGAGAACCTTTGATGATCCCAGGCCTGGCGACATCAGCTCTAGCCACCCACAGATCCATATCCTAGGGGTGGGTAGCAACAGGCAAGAACCAATAGTAAGACCCTCACAATGCAACTTTGTTATAGAGAATTGGGGGTGGACCAGGCCAGACACCTGAAATGGAAGAGAATCACATGTTTAGGGGATCATATAGGGTTTTAGGCTCCTGATGACCAATCCCAGACAGCGAAAGGGTTTCTGGAGTAGGGCCCAGATTGTGAAATCACTATGATGTAATCAGAATACAAAACTTGCCAACGAGCCAGGAGATGTTGAGACGTCCACGGATTTCTTCTGTCCCTGTACTGATCCCTGTTGGTTTTGCTGTAATAAACCGCAGGTTGAGCTTGCCGCTTGACTGAGTCTTACGTTCCTCCTGGGGAAAGTGTTGGGCTTTCCAAGAGTCCACAATCTCCTAGTGTTCCTCTGGCCTACCTGGGAGTTAATCCCAAAAAAAGAACTCACTCGGCCAAAATAGGTCAAGATCAAATAGTCAGCAGAGACACTGGGAGTTCCAGTCAAATAGATGGGGAAGCTGCAAAATCTTTCCTAACAAGCCTGAAGATGAGATAAACGTATGCACAGGCAAGGGGGATTCAGAGCTGCACAGGACTAAAGCTACCTCTGAATACATTGCATATATAACGACTTTATTAGGATAACGGAAACAAGCGTGCAGATATAAACCAGTACCAGGCTTATTGGACAGACAAGTGGGTCTGCAGGGAGGAGATATGTTTGTCATGAGCACACCTCACTTGTTTAGAAGCACACAAATACAATAGGGGAGAAAGCCATGGACATAATGGCCCAAATGTTTATATTTTGCATCTGTCTGACTGGGGTCTTTAATGGACAGAGAATATGAGGAAAATGACAGACTATGTGGCCAAACTAGTCATTAGGGCAATGTTCCATTTTCCGGGTTTTAGCTCCCTGTCTTTCCTGTTTTTTTAACTTTTCTTTTGTGGCTGGAGGAACTTCTACTGAAGTCTCCCTACCCCTGCAACCATTTTTCTGATGTGCTGCCCTGGTAGCAAATATAGCCATTAGGGAAAGGGTGCCTTATAAACACCCAATTCTGGGGCTGATTCATGGAATTATTTGCGCCGCAAAACAGGGATTTGTGCGCCATTCTGCCCGCAAATCCCTGTTTAACAAATGGGGATATCTGTCACCATTAAAGTTGTTTGGGGCAGTAGTGATTTAGTTTTGACTGCACAATTGAAACTGCCCATTTTGGCGCATTGGTAACACTAAGCACCAGGACATTGGGGCACTAACACGTATTTTTACGTCCTACAATATTGCAATTCGACTTTTGGCTATTTCTTTGTCTGTGCAGCCCAGGAGTGAGGGCAGGCTAACATGCCATTGTGCTGACATACCCCTGCACACTTGGTTGTTGTTTAAACTGGAGTAGGCCCAATACTGCCCAATCTGCATCCCGTGTTGATGGGTCAGTGTGTTTTGAAATGTTTAAGGCCAGCCTGGGTGGCTGTATACTGCCCTCTGATGTGATTGGTTGGGCTTGCTCAGGTCACTCTGTGAGTGAAGGTATGATCAGTGGGAGACCCTGTGTGTACCTCAGACCTGTACCTGATTTCACAGAAGACCACATCAGCAATCCTTCTTGAGCAGCAGAGGACCTTGGTGTGACTATACTGGCTGGAGCCTGGCTCATTTGTCCTTGCACCCCACTTCTTTTCTGAAGGTGGCATCCCAACAGATGCACTTCCTCAGAGGCCTGTCATCCCGCAAGCTGGCTGAATTGACTGCTCCGTTCTTGGCACATTTTTCCTGGCCTCTCTAGTGCTGCTCCCAAGGCAAATACAGTGGGGAATCTTCCTGGCCTGGAAGTCATGTGGCTTGCTGCCTTTACTGGGCTCGATTTTTGGGACAACCTAGAGTGCCTCCTTCCATTTCCTCCCTCATGGGACACCTTATCACTGGCTGGATGCCCCCACACCCCCCTCCCCCCGCTGTCGTGGAATCTTGGCCAGTCTCTTCCATGCTCCTGTCATCATCCTTGTGAATGCTGATACTTCTGCCTCATGAGTTACTCTCTGGGTGTCCTGTTTGCTGATCTTTATGGTTGTAAGTATCCTTGCTGAGTTGTGGGTTTGAGTCCCTTAAACCTGTAGTTCCCGGTTGTTAGGGAGAATTCTAATTTCTCTGCCAATTCCCTTCTACCATAGAGACCCCCGGCTATTTTGCTGGACTTTATGACCTTTAATATTTATCCTGGAGAGAGTGAGAGCTTTTCCCCACTCTCTCATGTATTTTTATTTGATTTGAACCCTGTGTTTCTTTTGGTTTTGGAGTCTAACCAACTTTATAGGGATCATCTTTTCACATTGTGACACACAGAACCCTCAGTGCAGTGGCACAGGGAAGTCCTTTGGATTTCTGCTAAGGTTTAAATACCTTCTCTTGGGTAAACTACTGTTTCCAAGACTAGTAAAGTGAAATTGACTTTACTTACCCGTTTCTCTTTGTAGACCCAGCACACACAATCTTCCATAGAGTGCTGGAGGGGTTACTTAGTATCCCCTTTGTCTACCTTCTCATGTAACATGTTTTATGTTACCCTTTCTACAATTAATGGCTGGTGGCAGTGGTTTAATTTTCCTACCATTGTGCTTTTTTACTGCAGGCTGAATCCTCAGCTGCAGTATTGCCCCCATGGGTGCCCATTTTGTCAAAATGGCCCCAGTATTCTTTTCTCGCCATTTCTTGTTGGAAAGATTTGTCTTCAGATATACTCTGTGTGCCAAACCATGTTTGGTTCCTTTGTTCGTTTTGTCCTTGGCAGGATTCAGTGGTGACGCTGTGGCTCAAGCGTTCTGGCGAGGGAGGTTCCCGAAACTCCCTGTGCTTAGTCTCCTTGGTTACAGGAAGGGACCCAAATTTGATTGACCGGCTGGCTGTACTTGGAGGACAGCCACCCTGCTGTGTGATTGACAGCTAGGCTGCAAATGAATGGGAGAAACTTGCATAAAAGGTGAGGTCTTTTGCAAGGAAGGCAGAGCCGACCACTGGACGAAGGAACCGAAGATTAAACTGGAAGAGAAGCTTGCTGCTCCCTCCTGGACCGTTGGTTTGCCTGGTGAAACCCTGCTGGATTGCTGAGGCTCTGAATTTCTAGTCGACTAGAGAAGCTCGGAAAGGACGATTTCTCCACTTGGGTTGGTGGAACCAATCAGCTCCAAGACGAACTCGAATGGGACCCCTCTCTCTGCTGGCTGTACTTCTTTGCTGCTGCAGGAACTGAGTGCCAGGGGACAGAATCGAGTGCATCACCTTTAACCTGGATCCGAGCTCCAGGGAGATCCTCCAGACTCCCTCAAAGCAGGACTAACCAAGCCCAAGCCACCTCAACAGAGTGAAGGACAACAGAAGCAAGGAAAGTCCACAAGGTGTCCAAGAAACGCGGTGGTGCTATTTGCGAGTGGCTGAAACTGCAAAGTGACGCTGATCTGAATTGTGCCCATTGCGGACGCCGAACATCAAACCGTAGTGCAGGGGTCCCCAGACGCCCTCCCTCTTGTCCCGATGACTGAGCCCCAGGAACAACAGGATCTGCAGGACTACAACAGGAGCAGAAGCCAGCTCAAACCTTTTTTTCAGACTCAAGGTACTGTGTAACTTGGGGTACTTATCTCTTGTTGTGTGTAGCGTACTTGCTCTCACTGGAGAGGTGCATTTCCTGCCTTTTGCAGAGTTGCTTGCATCTTTGCTTCTCATAAGCCTTCCAGCTTGTGGTCCAACAGTGATTTCTTTAACTACAAAACTCTCTTTAACTCTGTGCAAGACTTTTGTGCCTCAGCTCCCCTAGACATTTGCTCAATTGACATTGGCTGTCCTGGCTCCCTGGAGAATCTTCTTACCCTTTGACTTTGTGTTTAACTATCCCTCCAAAAAGTCATACATACCTTTCTTGTATAGGTGGGAAAGGGTTAACCTATATTTCATTGGGGGGATGGAAAGGTGCTTACCTGTTTGAGAAACTTGTTATCCTTTTTTTCCTTTCCTAACCTTTTCCTTTTTGCCATAACTTCAGCATTATGATGTAAGTGTGAAAAGTGATATATTAATGTCCACAGTGTCCTAACTATTGAAGTCACCTCAGGGTGTAGGAAGTATCTGTGTGCCATCCCAAAAGGGTATCTACTTACTTAACTGAACTGAAGGAGTGCATTTCTTTAGGTGTATTTAAGAGTTGCATATTGCTCCCTTCTAAAGAAGGCTTATTTTAAAACTGACTGTTAAATTAATACATAATTATTTTAATCAAGAAACCTTGAGCATAAGTATTATTTGAATACCTGTCACTGTGAATCTCTATGTTGCAACCCTACAGCTCACATTGACCCCCCCTTGATATAAGCCTGGCTGCTCAGTCACTCTACCAACTTGTGTAGAACAGGCCTCTACCAAAGGTTTGGTTACCTATTGCCAAGAGGACAAGGCTGGTGTAGTCTCCCACAGGGTTACTACATACAATCTTGCCTAACATTGGCTGCGACTAGTTTCACCTAAACTCAACACCCAAACTCACCCATGCATCCACCATTTATTGGCTGATTTCTTCAGGTCTAGCACCATGAGTACTTTTTAATTTCATTATCATGGGTCCCTTGAGGCTGGAGTAGTAGGGTTTCATGATCCCCACTCACTACCGCTGCTTTCCATTGATTTGAGTGGCTATGGACTCCTGCAACTAGCTCTTCCTGGCCTGCTTGCTCTCAACCCCTTGGCTGGATCTCTGCTGTGGGGTGCCCTCTAGTGTCCCCTCAGCATAGTTCCTGCACCTTCTGGGTAGGAATAAAAATACAATTTTGTTCCTATAACCTCAAAATACCTATGGGATTTGGGCCCAGTGACCCCTGTGGGAGAAGACCTGGAAACTCCTGTAAGTACTTCCCTGAACATATATTTTCACAGACCCCTCGCACACCCTCCCCTAGGGAGGCTTGGGATTTTTGGGACTAAGACCGGGACTTTAGAGTGTATGAGTGATATAATATAGGTTTTGATATACATCATTGCAGTTGACTTTGTGCCTAGAAAATGATAGTGTTAGAGAAACCACATTGTTTCTACCAATTTTCAAAGTTGAACCGGGACCTATTCAGGCCTACTACTGAATTCCATTCTACCGCCTATTGTGCTGTTGCTTTGGGCCTGTTTTTCCTTATGTGCTCTAACCCTTTTCTTTCCTCCTTGGTAGGACGTATAAAGGCCTAGTATTCATCTGTTAGTTTAGTTTGGAGTGAATCCGAATCAATGTCTTCATCTATCCCTGCGCTGTTTACTTATATACTTCTGTTTTGTGGTGTGTTTCTATGCACTTATATGACAGTCTTCATTCATGAAGTAATAATAAATAAATGTATATAGGACAAATGTTACTTACCCAGTAATAGTATTATGGGTGCTTGTATCTGTTTACAATCCTGTGTTATGCACATTTTGCCATCTATCGTTAGTTCTAGAGTATTACAAGTTGTTTACTTCCAAAGTAAAAGTAGTCATCGGCAAGGGTGTGTTAGGGAGAATTTTCATTTCTGTGCCAATTCCCTTTAACCTTAGAGACCTGCAGCTCTTTTGCTGGACTCAGGGCTTTTTAATTTTAACTCCTGAGTGAGTGGGACTTTTCCCTCACTCTCATGTGTTTTTTCTGACTAGGATTTTTGGTTTCTTACTGTTTTATGGAGCCCTGTAAACTCCACAGGCATCTGCTTTTTACATTGTGGCACACAGCACCTTTTGTGCAATGCCACTGAGAAGTCCCTTGGAGTTATCTTAATGTTTAACTACATTTATTTGGGTGAACTATTGTTCCCAAGAATAGTAAGATGACCCCTGTCTTATTTACCTTTTTCCTTTGTGGGTCCAGCAGACATCACCCTATGTGCAGTGATCGGGGGTTACATAGTAACTCCTTTAACCCACTCCTCATGTAACATTCTGTTACACTAACTCACTTGAATGGCTGGTGGCAGTGCTTTCTTTTTGTACTACCTTGTGCCATGTAGCTGCAGGCTGAATTCTCAGCTGCAGTACAGCACCCAAGGGAGACCATATTCTCAAAATGGCCTGTGTCTTTTTTTCCCGCCATTTCTTGTCAGAAAATGTCTTCTGGGCTTTTACTCTGTTGTTTGAATCAGGTTTGAATACCTTTTGAATTTTGCCTTTGGTGGTCTTCAGCCCTGAAGCCAGCACAGGCTCCAGTGTGTCTGGAAAGGCAGGAAGTGAGGGAGGGTCCCTAAACTTCCCTGTCCTTTGTCTCTAGGTGTGCCTGACTGAAACCAGCTCTGACTGGCCTGCTGGCTGTCCTGCAGGACAGCCACACTGCTGGGTGAATGACAGCCTAGGACTGTGAATGAATGGGAACTTGCTTAAAAGGCAAGGTTTTTGTGACTAGAGGCAGAGTCGACCACTGGAAGACAACATCCGACAAAGAAGATGTGAAGAGACAGCAGCAGCACCCTCCTGGACCGTGAAGTGCCCGGTGAAGACATGCAGCTGTGCTGACCCTGTTTTCGTTTCAACTGGGAAGACCCGTACGGGAAGACTTCCTCCCTTAGGCTGGTGGCACCAACTAGCCTCAAGACAAACTATTTTGGCGAAACCCCCGACTTGCTGTGAATTTCCAAGGCTGCAGAATCCCAATACCCGGGGACACCTGACCATCTTCAAGTGCAATGTCTTCTGAAGTGCGAATCTGGCCAAACATGTTTGTGGGCATTCAGAGGACCCAACAGAAGCAGGAAAAATTCATCCAGGGCCCTCTCGCCAGAGTCCAGGACCGAGGGATCAAGTAACTTCGAACCAGAGCTCCTAGTTCTTCTTTGGGGCTGAGAAAAAGGTACCAAAATCACTAAGAGATGCTGAATCAAAGAGAATCCATTGCTGCTGACTCCCTCTCTCGAGTGCTGCCACAGGAGCCCACCAGACATCCTGTGACCACAACCAAGCATCAGGAACAAGGGTCTGCTGCACTACAAACAGAAGGCATCCAGCTGGAACACATTCTTCAGTTCACAGGTACCGTGGGGCTTGGGGTACATCAACCTTCTGCCATTTGGGGTGCCTCATATCTTGGGGAGTGCTATTTTACGCTCTTCCTAGTTGACCTGAACTCACTTGCACTGGCCTTTCAGCTTGTGCTTCTTCAAGGTGACTCCTCTAGAGTTGCTATGATTATCTATTTGAACTACAGATTATTTAAAGACATTTTCTAAGAAGAGAGCATCAGAACTTTCAATTGGCCCATTGACTTTGGCTGTCCTGCCTCCCTAAAGCCCCCCTTCTGAACCTATTGGTGTTGGCAGTGCTTGTCCCCTTACAGGTTTTAATTGTTGAACACTATTATTGCTGGGATAAAAGACTGCCTGCATCTCTTTGTGAGTATATAATTGTTTTTGTCGAATACCAGTATGTTCTGATCTAACCCTAACCTTTCCCTCCCTTATAAATCAATTATGCAAAGGTGATACAAAATAAGTGTTATTACTGACCTCAAATGACGTCACCCTTGGTGCTGGAATCACTCACCTGCTTTATTGTTCACTTTTTTAATTGAATCCTAACTTGGATTATTGTTATTATTAGTCGCTGCTTTTTAAAGAATGCTTTACATATCTTTGTGCATATATAAATACATATTTATACTGTAACTCTAAGAGTGTAAGTAAGTGTTTACTTGGATACCTGTATATTCTGATTTCATTTCACATTACCCCTCTTAGGATAAGCCTGGCTGCTCAGTCACACTACCAACTTGTGTAGTACAGGCCTATATTAAAAGGTGGGTTACCTAATACCAAGGGATATGTCTTGTGTAGTCCCATATCAGCTGGACTACACTAATTCTCACCTAACAGGGTGTACCAGTCATACTAGCCCTACTCTACAAGTGCAGTCACCCATAGCACCCAGTCGTGCATTCGTCCTTAGATTTATTTTTTTGCTCCATTGGTACAGTCACCAGTGTGTGAGTGGAAAACTGAATGGCCATGACTCCCTGTAGTGCCAAAGGGAGATGGCAAGTTTCAGTGGCATAGAAGGAGCACTGATTCAAAAATCTATCAACAACACCAAATCAAGGCTTTGATAGTCCCCAGAACCACGTCCCAACTTAAATCCCAACAAATGAAGAAACAGGAACATGTCATCTTGAGCATGCGCCACTCTTTGAACACATCTTTGGCCCCACCTTTTCAAATGGAGCAGACACCTTTTAAATTCTGCCCAGGGTGCAACTACCAATCATCATTGGGTGTGCGTGTGTGTGTGTGGAAGATTATTTCATGCTCGCCTCATTGTATGTGCCTGCTCTCACTCCTGGTACAACCGTTACAAATGGAAAAACCTATGTACAAAATCTGCTGCAGGTTCCCTTGGGTGGACGCCCATAGGGTTTGTAGTTGTGCCATAAGACCACACTGAAAAACATTGTGCGACTAGCAAAATGTTCAAGCCGAAAACTTTAAAAAAAATCAAAAGCAACAGCATTGGGTAGTTTATGCCATGGAGGGTATTGATAGGGAAACATCCAAGGCTGAAGCTGATATAATAGAGGTGGTATCGCTGCAGAAGGGGGTAGAATGCAACCTCAAAGGTATACATGTTTTCCACATATAAGGCATTCACCCAGGTGTCACATCCAATAAAAACGTGCTTAAAAGTCTATAATTCCATATTTTGGGTACCACACCATAGAAGGAGCCAGTCACTGAAATGCATACAAGCACGTCAAGAATCTTTACATTTTACTATATTGGTGATTCATAAAGTGCCAGCAATGCAACAACTCACTTCAAGGTGCACTCTAAAATTGACATGCATGATATTTAGAGGATGTGCCTAAAGGTTAAACACGGTCATCAAAATTGGGGGTCTTTATAGTTGGCAAGATCCTGAACCTTTCCTAGAATCAAATTCAATTATTTTCTCAAATACAGATTGCACATTTCACCAAATATTACAAACAAAAAGTATTAATGCTATCTTACCTTGCAAGCCAGGGGAACCGGGATCCCCACGTGGACCAGGCTGGCCGGGGGGTCCACTGGGTCCCTTCATGCCTGAAAAGCATTGAAGTCAATGTTACAAAACAAAATAAAGAATACAATTCAGTACCGAAACAAACCACGTAGTAACGTCAATAGCAATGCAAGATTACTTCTTATATACCACATGCCAAGGTGCCACGTGGTATGTCTGTATGGCTTACCTGGAAATCCTGGAACTCCTGGAACACCCGCATCTCCTTTCTGTCCATTGAGCCCTGGTCGGCCATCTTCACCCTAAACAAAATCATGACTTTTATTTGAAAGGAGATATCTTTTCAGGTCATTAAGATCAACAGTAGACTTGCCCATAGTCATTTATGAGAAGGACATTGACTCCTGTTAGTTAAAACAGCTTGTATTTCTGTAGGGCATACACAGAAAGGAACTGAGCCCATTGGCACCCACTATATTTGTTTCATTATAGATATTTATTGTAGCACACAGGAGCAGCAGAGCGCTTTGCTAGGAAAGATTTTAAGCTATTTAGGTCAGAAAAAAATACAAAATTTTAATCCAGCATGCCTGTTTTTATGTTCACTTGCTTTGCACCATATGACATGCTATAAAGGACAAGAGCTGAGTACTTGCTTACAAAATAGGGTCAACTGGCATCAGCAGAGATTCCAGTCCAGGAACAGTAGTGCTGCCTGACTGCAAAAAGGGGCAAGAATAGTGTACTTTCTTAAAATATAGGGTCAACAGGCATCAACGATTCCGGGTCCATCACTAGCCTCGTGTATAGTCCCTAAAGTACTATCCTTGGAATCATAGACATAGATTGTATTGTGTGTCACATAATAGGAAAGTCACCAATTGTTAGGAATGATTTTCTATACTCTCGCCTGGTGGACAGATGTATAGAAGGTCAACTAAGTATTGTGACAGGTACAACTCTGGGAGCTGGAGCCAAACCAGTTCAAGATAGGTGGACAAGTGGGTTAGGCTAAGTCTCAAGAGATGGTGAGCTTGTATGGGGTCCAGAATGAGCACGCACATTGAAACAATCAAGGAACACACTTAGACAATCAGGTATAAAAACACTTCTTTACTTATGGCCAATAACACAGTGTTGTGTGATATTATTACCTATATGTAACATTGTTACACCATAGACCATGTGCAACTCCCTCTATATAGCACAGTGATAACAGACCCAACTATTGATTAACTATTTCAAATGAGCCTAATAAGACCTGACAAGAAATGTAATAGTTATATTATACTCTATTTTAATCATAGAGTTGTGTCTTATAATTTGGTCTTTAAGACTCTGTTGTTCAGCACAGTGAATATTAATGATTCAATCGCTTTTATTTTCTAGAAGGTTTTTGTCAATCTCGGATTAAGAAAATATTAATAATTCAACTATGATGGAATTGCATTGAACTCCAACAGATATATGCACATGTTTTACCATGATTAATCTAAACAACATGAAATTCAAAGGGGCTAATGCTCAACTCTGGACCCCTGTGAAGCTTTTAATAGTCATTTAGAAATGATGCATTGACCAGTAGCATGGAGTGGCGGGTCTGATCACTCACTAAAGCTGATGGCTATATACTCTTAGAATGGCATGCAAATTGTAACTATCAAAAAACATAGAGTTAGGACTTTCATTAACAACTAAAAAAAAGGGTGATGGTACAATGTTTTTATAACTAATTATAGCCTCTTCCTGGTTGGATCCCATATCTGATGTTCAGAACTGTATTTTTTTTTCAGATTACATTGCTTTCTAAATGGGTTTACAGAACCAATATTGATAATAGTTAATTCTGTTATAGATTAGGTGTACCAAAAAAAGTCCAACCTTCAGAAAGACCTAAAGTAAGGTTGAAACACATGTTGGAATAGGGGCGACACCTCTTGGTGTGAGATTATTATACTTGTGATCTTACTATTTGTATCCCTTGTGGATGAACTACTTTATACCCATCTGTTCAACTTTCCATGTGAGACCAACATGGGGACATATGTATTTGTATTTCAGATGTCACTGAGTGTAACTCAATACTTACCTATGTACCAAACTTTGTGACAAGAACCTAAGGAGTGTTTACTACTGTACTACTGACTCTGTGCTGAACAACATAGACATAAAAGTCCAAATTATAAGGCCCAACTCTATTATTAAAATAGAGTATAATATAACTATTACATTTCTTGTCTGGTCTTATTGGGCTCATCTGAAATAGTTAATCAATATTGGGATCTCTCATCAGTGCACAATATAGAGGCAGTTGTGCATGGTGTATGCTGTACCATTGTTACATATTGCTAACTGTTCCAGACTTAATGCTAGCCTGGCACACCATCCCAAGCAACACTCCACTAACTAAAAATGTAATCTTTTACTGAATGTAGCCTGAACCATGGGCTGATATTATTACTGTTAGTAGTCATTTTCAAAACATTTTGAATGCATACTTTTGCAAAAGTGTGAATAAGATCACACATCCATGTGGGATGTGTATGTATTTGCATATGTGTGTGTTTTTATAATCATGCATTAAAACAATCATTGAATAACCATTTTCGATTAAATCATAAATGAAAAAGGCGCAGTGACATAACCTTAGCTATAATTTCTGTGGAATATGAGAGTTGATTTATGCATCAAAACAGATCCAGATTAATAAGTAAAACAATAAGTGGATCTTTGTGTTTCCACCGGTAGGACCCTTGTTTGTGTACTGTTCTCTACTACTTCAAGAAAATTTGAATTCCTTTATAGGGCTAGTCTCAAATGTTTTTTTAATAAGTTGCAGAACAACAAGCTGGAAGTTTGTGACAAATGTAATCTTTATCCTAGTTACTTTACTGCAAAACGTTTTTAGTGGTTCTTAAAACGATGAAAGTACAGTTGTGCAAACGGAAGGCATTTTTCAGGCTTGCATCATTTTGCATTCTGTGACTTCTATTTTTCCTTTTAGGATGAGGAAAATAAAATGACAACAATATTCTTTTGGCTTAACATGTTTCACTAAGGATTTCTGTATTGTAATATTACTTTAATTTGAGATATGTGTATTTTGCAAGTAAACTATCAGAACTCTCAAGTTTCCCGAAGCCAGTCGTGAGGAGACCGTCCAGTCCTGACCCCCACCACCCCCATTTGGATTCTGGGGCTTGTATTTCTTTTCTTTCCCATTTGAAATTTAGGAAAACTTCAGGTCTCAGAATTACACGCATAAACAGGACTGGATCACTTAGCACGCACGGCCACGGAAAACTTGAGCATTCTGCTCTTTAAGGCAGTATTATTATAGGCATTGAAATCCTAAACTTAAATATTTGTACCAGGTTGAGCTTGAAAGTTATATGTTCAAAGGTCTAAAATATAGATCGTGCTAAATTAACAGTTTTGCGGTTCAAGCAAAGCGTGCTATCCTTTGCAAATAATGTATTCACTTCACATATAGAGGACTGACCACAGCAGAGCCAACAATAATGTCCTTCTCTATTGCTGCAAGTCACCAAAATGGCATGGGGCACCCATAGTATGGCCCCACGGGAGAATGAGTGAACACATTTTGCTGTGCCCTGTTATGCTATGTTATTGAGTCTTGTATAGCACACAGTCTACCATTTTCATGGTTTATTGGGTTTGCAGTATCATTAAGAGGTGGGGTAGGAGGCTAATGCAGTAGCATGGCAAGGTTGCTGTGTTGCAATGTTGATGTGTGCATGATCTAAAAAGTAGAGGTTCTCGGTGGTGTGCACATTTTATTTATTGTGTGAGTTTCAGGAGAAGTCCTTCTGGCCTCAAAAAAGGATCAAGAATCCAAAAGTGATGGGGGGGGGGCAAAACGTTGAGGGGCTCCAGATAGGGGCCCTAGAATTTCCAAAATAGAAATTAAACTCTATGGAGAAGTTTTCAAACTATTGCTAACATGACAAGGCCTGAGACAACTCACACTTATTGTAAAATGCAAGTGCTCATTAGAAGGGATCCAGCACAGTGGGATCGTGGAGGGAGAGGGGCTGTAAGGAGATTAAGGCAGGGAAGTGTCAGAGGTAGGTGGGTCCGAAGGAAATTACTACATCCCATTCAGCAGCGCAAGGACCTACCTGAGAAAGTGGGCAGTTGGTACTTTCTGGAGCAGCCAGTGGGGCGGTCAAGAACTACTGGGGAAGAGAGAGGGAAGTCTTTATGCTTATGCTTTGGAACTATTTATTTATGGAGGGGCCAAAATACTGCTAAAAGAAAGGGTGGAATACAATGTTTTTTCAGACTTTTGCCGGTTGCATCTTTCTCGTTGCTTTGCTGTTTATTGTGGTTACCTTTTGCTCCTATAGATCGAAATTATGTTCTGCATGTCATTTTAACTGTCACTCCCGATCGTTTTGCTTTTTGCTTTTTTTAGTTACGCCCTGTTCATGCTTGTAACTTTGTTGTTTTTATTTTTTCTGTGTGGTGTTTTACTTCTCGGTTTCGCACCCCAAGCCCACGTTTGTTTGTTTATAACCCCTTTCTGCTGCTGTGAGATGAGTTTGCATTTCCCCTTTGAGAGTTTTATCATTATTTGTTCTCTTTTAGTTTCCAACAGTCTCCCCTGGGCCCCCTCCCCATGCTCCTTGTATTTGCTTGACTGCCACTTGTCTTTACACCTGAGGAAGGTGCGCTGGTTATGGGGTTTAATCAAAGGCCCAAACAAACATAACTGAAAGGCTCATTGGAAAAATGACTTGCCAGCCATCAAAATGGGCCTATTAATGCAGACTGCGTGTTTCTACCAGTAACACAAGGAAGAGTTGTGATAAAATGGAAAGTCTATGTGAATGGCCAAGCAGTGGACATTAAACGGCCTATCTTTCATTACAAAAGGAAAGGTCGAACTGAAAAGCAGCCTTCAATTCACATTTGCAAAAGAAGATCGAAGGCCCCTTTTGCATGAAAAGCAGGGTTTTCAAACACTGAAACTAAAATGGCTTTGCATGTGTGTTTTACAGTTTTTAATTCAAGACATGAGAAACATTTTCCCCAGCTAAAATAAAGATATCAGGGAAAAGACTTGGTGTTTGTTGACAAGATGCAATGTATTAAAATAGATGATATGCTTCATGGGCAAAATACTGGCAGCAAATGAAAAAGGTTTTTTTTTATTTCCATAGGCCTGAGACAGACCATGTTGCTTGATGTTGGACAGATTTCAAGAACTATCTGGCTATTATCTAGAAAGAAAATCTCAAAACTGAAGTACACTCTAAAGTATTTACGACAGGGCCAGAGCAACACAGACCAAGCCCTGGATGGGGATACATACCAAGAAATATAAGGTTTTGAGATCAAAATTGTGATCACCTTCAGATAACAGGACCAAGTGCCAGATGTCAGCATGGCCTCATGGCATCACAGGGCAAAGGTGAACTGTCTGATGCTTGATAAGGATCTCCTCAGCCCACCAACTTTCAAACAACAAAGAGGCTAATGGCTTTTACCCTGGCCATAAACAAACATTCAGTCCAGGAGGCTCTGGTCACATGCTTGCCAAGAAAAGAAACTGGCCTGGAGAAATGAGACTTAAGATTTGCATACATGTGAAGATTTTCCATTAGTTTAAATGAACTATCATAACTAGTGATTTTCTCAGCAACAATAAGTCACCCTGCATCCATTCATAGGTCATTTGAAAGCTAGTAGCAAACTGGTTATTCTGATGTAAATTTGATCTACATGCAATTTATGGAAATCATGTTATCACCTGAATTCTATTTCTGCCTGCCCCGAAAATATCCTGAATTTAAGAATTTGTGAGCCAATGAGTCCTACAATTAGGTATCTGGAGATGAAATTGCATGTTCATAACTATTATACTTTTTGTATGAACAGTGAAAAATTGCTACGCACTAGTGCAACATGGTGGGAACATGGCTGTCATTTTATCAAATCTCCCATGATTAGCTGAATATATGGGATACATTACTCACCGTAATCGTATTTCTGATGCTTGTATCTGCTTAGATTCACATGCTGTGCATAGGCCGACATCTAGTGGAAGCTGCAGAGTATTACAGTTTGTTTTTCGAAACGCGAAAATGGGCGTCGACACAGGGCGTGTCAGTAATACTATCCCTAGTGTGACGTCCACTGTACCCAAGATCCCTCACGCGTCTAGGATCTTCAGATTGTATTTTTTCTGACATGAGGTAGCATGAGGATTAGCATGAGTACAGATAATCCAAGCAGATAGATAGAAAGGTAAGACTACAAGAAATCATGCGCCTTCTCTCAGAGGGGAGGAAGGGTGGGTCGCATGTGAATCTAAGCAGATACAGCATCAGAAATAAGATTACGGTGAGTAATGTATCCCTTCTGAGGCTTGTGGAATCTGTTTAGATCACATGCTGTGCATAGATTAGCGAGCAGTACCTGAAGGAGGTGGGATGTGAGAAGGCACAAGACTCGAAAAGATAGGACTTGGTCCTTTATCAACAGTTACCCATTCATCTGAATGCCATTAATTAGTTCCCTTTACAACTAATTGACATACTCCCTGTGGTTTGTTTTCAGAAACCACCTGTAGAAGCCGCAAGACAGAAGCTAGAAAATATTAGCACATCCGCATAACCCCGCGGCAAGGAAAACTACGAAGAGAGCTTTTTGGACTAAACCTAATGGTAAGCGGACAACACGCGACCTTTTATAAGAGTTTATGTACAATGGAAACGCCACAAAGGTTTCGGCACAATGTTTAGAAATCTATATAAATGAGTACCTATCACTACTGAAAGGATACCACACACCTTTTAACTAAATGACCCCTCAAAGGAACTACGACCACCAGAATGCATTGCGTTTTTTAACCTGAAGGCTGTAAGAAACTTTCTTGCAAATAAAACATTTATTTGTTTGCAGATTCTGTAGGAAGATCCTTCCTCGTAAGAAAATAACGCCCAACCTATGTGGACAAATTTTCGCCTGCTAATCAAGAAAGCCTGCACACTAAGAAGACCAGGTAACCAATAGGATCCTATAGTCTTCTTTGACATTTTTATAGATGTCGGAAGAAACATAAATTGATTCTTTATCGTTTCTTTATCAACAGTTACTATCATCTCCAAGAGAAGGCCAGAGGATTCCTAACCTGGCCAAAGCCCACTTGTAACCCCTCACATTGACCACTCCTGAAGAAAGTCCCAAGACCCACATAGAGGACTGAAACATGTCGAGAATTTTTTTGTCAGTCTAATTAAACTGTCTGAGTGAATTGAATATTCCAGTGAAGGGATGTTCTAATTCTAATAATGGAATAGAATTAGAATAGAAGAATAGAAAAGATAACGATGAATCATAATCGTAACTCTGATCTAGAAGAACTATACAACAGGGATTTAATTAGAGATCAGTAACGTCAGTATCCCTAAGATTTTTTAGAATTGATTGTGCATGATGTTTGTCTTTGTTAATACGATACATATGTATCTTTTTAGAGGGTTTAATCATGTATTTTAGACAATTTTGTAATTTCTATTAAAAGTTGTACTTTTTGAACTAATTGATGGCATTCAGATGAATGGGTAACTGTTGATAAAGGACCAAGTCCTATCTTTTCGAGTCTTGTGTAGTCTTAAGTCCCAAAAATAAGATAGGACTCCACACTTGTGGAATTTGGGCTCTCTCTATTGTATTCCCTATGGGATGTGAGAAGGGTCATGAGCAAATAAGTGTCTTAGAACCGCTTGTCCCACTTGTGTATCTGCCTTGGAATGGGTGTCAATGCAGTAATGCTGAGTAAAAGTGTGAATAGAGCTCCAAGTATCTGCTTTGCAAATGGTGTCAAGGAGTACATTTGCAATGAAAGCCAGAGTGGCCCCAATGCCTCTAGTAGAGTGGGCTCCTGGCGTGAAAGGCAGAGTTCTTTCAGAGAGTGAGTAACACAGCTGGATACAGTTAATAATCCACTTCGAGATGGCACCTTTAGAGACGCGATCCCCCTCTCTACCTGTAGCTATGGAGACAAACAGTTGATCTGTTTTTCTTAGCGGTCTGGTTTTATTTACATAGTAGAGGACCGCCCTACGCACATCTAGGGTGTGTAGTTTCACCTCAGCCGAGCTTTGAGGGTCCTGGAAGAAAGCCGGAAGCTCGATGGACTGGTTTACATGGAATTTTGATATAAACTCAGGTGAGAACCTAGGGTGTGTGCGTAAAACCAGTTTGTCTTTAGGGACAGTAAAGAAGGGATCCTGCACTGACAGAGCCTGAATTTCACTGACCCTTCTTATAGAAGTAATAGCTACTAAGAAGGCCGTTTTATAAGTCAGGTGTTTGAGACTGCTTTTATGCATGGGCTCGAAAGGGGGTCCCATGAGCTTGGCTAGCACCACATTAAGGTCCCACCCTGGTGGTGGGTTTGAAATAGGAGGGTGAAGTCTCTTTACTCCTTCCATGAAGGCTTTAACTACTGGTACTTTCCACCACAAGACCTTGCTATGGGAAGTGGTGTATGCCGACAGGGCTGCCAGGTGTATTTTCAGTGAGTTAAAAACCAATCCTGCATCTAGCAGGTGGAGCATGTATGTAACAAGAGGAATGCAATCAACAGGGGTGATTTGTCTACTCTGGCACCAGATAACAAACCTCTTCCACTTGTCAAACTAACAGTGCCTTGTGTTTGGTTTCCTAGATTCCTTTAGGATGTCCATACACCTCTGTGGCAAATTGAGATGTCCAAACTCTATGACCTCAGGAGCCATGCTGCCAGGTTTATTGAGTTGGGTTGCTGGTGCACTGTTTGACCTTGGTGCTGGGGCAGTAGGTTGTACCAGGCTCGAAGTTTGATGGGCTCGCACACTGCCATCCTGCGTAGGTGTGGGAACCACGGTTGTCTTGCCCACGTGGGAGCAACTAGGACGAGCGTCATCGACTCTCTGTTCATCTTGTTCACCACTTTCCTGATGAGGAGTTGGTGGAAAAGCGTATGCAAACATCCCTGACCAGTTCATCCACAGGGCGTTCCCCTGGGAGTCTGGTTGGGGGAACCTGGATGCATTTGCCATTGTCTGTTTTCGCTTGTGGCGAATAAGTCTATAGTGGGGAAACCCCACTGAGAGAAGATATCTTCTATGACCTCTCTGTGTAGAACCCATTCGTGTTCCTCTGGGAGGGAGTCTCTGCTCAGAGCATCCGCTAGGGAATTGAGCTCCCCTGGAACATGTTGTGATGACAGGAAGATGTTCCGTCTGAGTGACCATATCTAGATTTTCTGGGCAAGCTAGGACAGATTTGGCGAACGTGTCCCTCCTTGCTTGTTCAGGTAGAACATGGCTGTTGTGCTGTCCGTCCGGATTTGCACTGACAGGTTTAGTAGGTGGGGCTTGAACGCTTGAAGCGCTCTGAATACTGCCAGAAGCTCTAGCAGGTTGAGGTGGTTCTTGGCCACTGAGGGAGACCAGAGACCCTGAGCTGTGTGGTGGAGATGGTGAGCTCCCCACCCCGTCAGACATGCATCGGTAGTGACTACTGCCTGTACTTCGGGATCGTAAAAGGGTTTCCCCTGTGCGAGATTCTCTCTTGTCCACCAGTGAAGGCTTTGTACTAGTGTTGGCGAAACGACCACTAGTTCGTCCCACTGACCACTTGCCTGAGACCACTGTTTCGCCAACCATTCCTGCATGGGACGCATGCGCAGGCGCGCGTGGGGGACCAGGTAAATACATGACGCCATCATGCCCAGTAAACGCATTGCTTTGCGTACCATTATTTGGTGACCGGACTGATAATGCAGAATTTGCAGTAGTATATTCCGAATTCTTTCCTCTGAAGGAAAGGTCAACCCCTCTTGAGTATCTAGGATTGCTCCTAGGAACTGTTTGGAGGTGCTTGGCACCAGGCTTGACTTTTCCTCATTGATTGAGAAACCTAACTCGTGGAGGAGGTTGATAGTCCTTTGAATGTTTGTCCTGCAAATTACTGGGGTTTCCCCCGTTATGAGCCAGTCATCCAGATAAGGGTACACCGGGATTGCCTCCCTGCGCAGGTGTGCAGCCGCCACCGCCAGTACCTTGGTGAATACCCTTGGTGCTGAAGCTATCCCGAAGGGCAGTACCTTGAATTGGTAGTGTCGACTGTCCACCTTGAAGCGCAAGTACCTTCTGTGCGCTGGGAACATGGAAATAGGAAAATAAGCATCTTTCATATCCAAGGTTGCCATGTAATCCCCCTTTTTTAGGAGGGGGATTACCTCTTGCAGCGTAGTCATACGAAACTTTTGGGGCTTGACATACTTGTTGGCAGGCCGTAAGTCCAATACTGGGCGCATTGTCAAATCTTTCTTTGGCACAAGGAAGTAAGTTGAATAAATACCCCTGTTTACCTGGTGTCCCGGGACGAGTTCTATTGCGTCCTTTTCTAGCAGAATGGCGATCTCCTCGAGGAGAATCTTCTGATGTTCTAAAGAGTGTACTCTTTGTCGTGGAGGATGGTTCCGGGGACGCTGCAGTAGTTCTATACAGTACCCTGTGGATACTGTTGACAGCACCCATCTGTCTGATGTGATCCCTTCCCAAGCCTGGGTGAAGTTGGAAATGCGTCCCCCTACTGGGGTTGCGTGAGAAGGGACCCTGAACTGAGCGTCACTGCTTTGGTGGAGGCATGCTGCCTCCCTTGCTGGGGCTGCCTCTGCCTTTACCACGACCTCTCCTATTACCCCTGCCGTAACCCTGGGTAGACTGTTGGCTGTTGTTTCACTGTGTACCCTGCCCCTGGGAATAGTTAGATCCTCTCTGGGAATTTTGCCCGCGTGGGCGACGAAAATTACTATTCCCTCTCTGGTTAGGGGGTTTATTGGTTAACTGGCCAAGGGACTTGAGTGTCTCTTATTCGTCCTTGGCATTCTTCAGTGCGTCTTCGACCGCCTTACCAAACAACAGATCGGCTTCCATCGGTTTGTCCAACAATGATGCCTGGGTTTCTACATTAAAACCAGACTGCCGTAACCACGCATGTCTCTTGATAACAGTGCCTTCTGCTATCAATCTGCCTGCGTTGTCCATGGCGTCAAAGGTTGCTTTGAAAATGCAACCAAACACGGCTCTACCCTCTGCGGAAATCCGAGCTAACTGGCCCTTTAAAGGTTCAGGAGCAGAGACTATGAGTGCCGCGACTTCTTCCCACTGATGGCAGTTGTAGCTGGCCAACAGGGTGGTGGAGTTTGCAATCCTTGCTTGATAGGCGGACGTTGAGGCTATTTTCCTGCAGAAACCATATAGTTTTTTGCTCTCCTTGTCGGGAGGAGCTTCGGACGATGACAAGGGTGTTCCAGCCCTCTTACGAGTGTTAGTGACAACTAGGGAGTCTGGCTTCAGATGTCCTCCTATATAGAGAGGGTCAGACTGGGCTGCCCTGAAAAGTTTTTCAACCCTGGGATTGACTGCTCTGGTGAGGTTCGGGTTCACCAGGGACGGGTCTATTCTTCGCTGAATGGACTTAAGGATATGGATGGTCTGGGCAACAGGCCTCCTTTCTCCCACTAACTCCTCTGCGAAGTCTCTCTCCTCCTGGACACCGTGGGTGTCAATATGGAAATGTTCTGCTGCACATGCGAGAACCTCGTTTAGGAGGGGTTGGTTATCGACAGGGGAGTCGGTAACCGGGGCTTCATTTTCTACCGGGGAATCTACTCTGTAGGTTTCAGGGTCTTCCTCTTCCTCTTCTTGGTCCTCATCCTCCCCATAGTAGCCCATCCCGGTTTGCTCTTCTACCATGCCAAATTCTTGGTCCTCACCAAAGGAAGCCTCTCCTTGATACAGTGAGTATGGTCTTTAGTATGGTTGTACCTCGAAGGGGTCTGTAGACCTCATCGGTGTTTCAAACCGGGGCTTCTTACTCGGGGGGATAGGATCATTAGAGCCTGATGGTGTCGCCCCTTGTGGATCATACGAAAGGAAATGTTCTGGATTTTTATTGTAAAAATCAGCCAAAGAAGACATCCTTGACATGACCCTATCTATGTCTTCACTCGACCATTTTTTGGAACTGGGAATGACTCTCTCAGCAAGCCTCAGGGATTTATCTTGAGTAGATTTGCTGGTTTTAGACATATCAGCAGACCTGGTTTTGTCTGTCTGTTTAGGGGGAGTGGTGTGTTTCACAGGTGTGGAAGAGTGCAAAGGCTGCTTCTTCTGCTGTTTTCCCCCCTCGCCGTGAGTGGAAAAATGTTTTCCCTGTCCTTTTGTGGAGGTTTTCGACGCCTGGCGTCGAGGATCGGGGGTAGGGTCCCTGTCCTTCGAGCGTGGGGCATCGCTGATTTTGACTGCGGGCTCCGACTCCTGGAGCGCGGCCTGGGGGTGGAAATCGTCTTCGTCTTCCGACGATCGAACTTTTGTTAGCCTAGGGAGCGAGGCACTCTTGGCAAGAGTGGATGATTGCCTGGAGTCATGCGGCGATCTCGATCGAGAGCGCCCAGCGGACACCGAATCAGACCGTTCTGTTTGTGCCTCTTTCCGAGAACTCGACGTCGTCGAGTCTCGGTTGGACTTCGTGTGTTTAGTGTGTGTGGTGTGTGAAGCACTTGTGTCGCCGGGGGTCTTCCCCATAGCCGCCCTGCCGGACGACCTTCCGAGGTCAGGGACTTGCGCTCGGCTGTCTTTCGACGCCGTAATGCCCTCGCCGTCCGAAAGTGCGGCGTCGCTGCCGTCGCTGAAGGTGCCCTCCGCTGCCATGACCGCCTGCCTGGCGTGGTGGGCCCAACGCTTCGTCGAACGGTCCTTAAGTGTCTTAGGTTTAAACCTACTACACGCTCTGCAGTTCGCTTCGGGGTGGTCCCTCGGCAAACAGAGATTGCACGTGGCGTGCCCGTCTACCCAAGGGTATTTGCGATTGCACTTGGGGCAGAATTGAAAAGGGGTACCCTCCATACGCACATTGAGGCAGCGGGCTGTTAAGTGTAGGAAATGTATAAGGTGTACCTATATACCAAGAGTGTAGAGTATGTACAACCCCCCACTCTCCCTACTTGCAGGGCCGAGGCCAGAGGCCTTCCAAGGCCCGGGCCGAGGCCAGAGGCCTTCCGAGGCCCAAATCCGTCGTGCAGCAGCCGATGGTTGATTTCTTCTCCAGCCGGCGTCGAGTGTCGAAGTTCGACGTTGAGATGGGGAAGGATATAAATAAATTAATATTTTAGCAAATGTATGGCTAAGGCCAGGGGACTCCGCAAAATGCTTCCGACCAGTATGGCGGAAAAAAACAATCTGAGGATCCTAGACGCATGAGGGATCTTGGGTACAGTGGATGTCACACTAGGGATAGTATTACTGGCGCGTCCTGTGTCGACGCCCATTTTCGAGTTTCGAAAAACAAACTGTAATACTCCGCAGCTTCCACTAGATGTCGACCTATGCACAGCATGTGATCTAAGCAGATTCCACAAGCCTCAGAAATATATGAGAATGCATTACTTACCGTAAAAGCATTTCTGATGGTTGTATCTGCTTAGATTCACATGCTGTGCATAGGTCCGACATCCAGTGGTCACTGCGGAGTATTGCATTTTGTTTTTCGTAGTCGAAAAGGGACGTCGACAAGGCGTGTCTGAAACACTATCCCTATAGTGACGTGCGTTGTACCCACAATCCCTCACGCGTCGAGGTCCCTCTGTTTGTATTTTTCTGCCCTGAGGGAGCCTTCTAGACGTGAGTGAGTACAGAAAAGAGAGAGATATAAAGGAAGTCTATGTTCCTTCCATCCGAGCGGGGAGGAAGGGTGGGCGCATGTGAATCTAAGCAGATACAACCATCAGAAATGCTTTTACGGTAAGTAATGCATTCTCTTCTGATGTTTGTTAATCTGCTTAGAATCACATGCTGTGCATAGACTAGCGAGCAGTACCCGGAGTTGGCGGTGGGTTATGAGAAGGAACAGTAGAGAAAAGATGTCTTAATACTGCCTGTCCCACCTGGGAGTCAGATCTAGAGTGTGCATCTAGACAGTAGTGTTTTGTAAAGGTGTGCACAGAACTCCAGGTAGCCGCTTTGCAGATGGACTCAAGGGGAACATTTGCAATGAATGCTATGGACGCCCCCGTGCCTCGAGTAGAATGTGCTCTTGGCCTAAAGGGCAGTTTTCTCTTAGCAAGAGTATAGCAGAGAGTGATGCATTGAACAATCCATCTAGAAATAGTGGACTTTGAAACTGCATCCCCTTCTCTTCCTGCTGCCACCGAGACGAAGAACTGATTAGTCTTCCTCAGTGGTCTGGTTCTCTCCATGTAGAACATGACCGCTCTGCGGACATCTAGTGTGTGCAGAGTCCTTTCCCCCAAGTTGGAAGGATTTTGAAAGAACGCTGGTAGTTCTATAGACTGGTTTACGTGGAATTTTGAGATAAATTTCGGAGCAAACCTTGGGTGAGTGCGTAGAATCACCTTATCTCTGTGAACTGTAACAAAGGGGTCTAGAACAGAAAGAGCCTGTAGTTCACTTACTCTCCTGATGGAGGTGATAGCTATTAGAAAAGCAGTCTTAAGAGTGAGGTCTTTAAGAGATGCTTTGTGCATGGGTTCAAATGGTGAGCCCATGAGTCTGGTAAGTACCACGTTAAGGTCCCATCCGGGAGCTGGGTCAGCTATCGGGGGGTGTATTCTCTTTACTCCCTCCATGAAGGCCTTTATAACAGGGATCTTCCACCACGACACTTTGAGTTGGGAAGTGGTGTATGCAGAAAGTGCCGCTAGGTGGACTTTAATGGAATTGAACACTAGACCTGAATCCAATAAATGGGTCAGGTATAGAACAAAATGTGTGGGAGAGCAGTCAATCGGGTTGATGCTCTTTCCTCTGCACCAGATGACAAATCTCTTCCACTTGCTAGAATAGCAGTGGCGAGTGTTAGGTTTTCTGGCTTCCCTGAGGATGTCCATGCATCTCTGCGGGAGCTGTAGATGTCCAAATTCTATGATCTCAGGAGCCAGGCTGCTAAGTTCATGTTCTGGGGGCATGGATGCAGAGTCCTGCCCTTGTCTTGTGACAGCATGTTGTACCTGCAGGGGAGTTTCACTGGGGGAGATAGAGACATCTCCATCAAGTGAGCGAACCATGGCTGTCGGGCCCACATTGGGGCCACCAGTATCATGGTTACTTGTTCCTGGTGCATCTTGTGCACCACCTTGTTGAGAAGGGGAGTCGGGGGAAAAGCGTAAACAAATTTCCCTGACCATTGAATCGACAGACCGTTCCCCTTGGATTGGTTTTGGGGGTACCTGGAGTCGTAACTTTGGCATTGTGAGTTCTCCAGGGTTGCGAACAGGTCTATTTCTGGGAATCCCCATTGCGTGAAGACGTCGAAGACGATGTCTTTGTGCAGTCGCCATTCGTACTCTTCGGGCAGGGGGAAATCTCTGCTGAGTTTGTCTGCCAGCAGATTGAGTTCCCCTGGTACATGTTGTGACAGTAGGAACATATTTTGTTTGAGAGCCCACTTCCATATATTTTGGGCCAGTTTGGATAGTCCTGGAGAGTGGGTTCCCCCCTGCTTGTTGATGTAATACATGGCTGTGGTGCTGTCTGTAAGGACCATCACTGTCCTGCCTTGTAGGTGTTCCTGGAAGGCTTTTAGCGCCTTGAACACCGCTGGTAGCTCCAGAAGATTGATGTGTTTGGATGCTACGTTCGGAGTCCACACTCCGTGAGCAGTCTGATGGGATAGGTGAGCCCCCCATCCTGTGAGGGATGCGTCTGTGGTTAGAGTGGCTTCCGCCGCGGGTGTGGCAAAAGGTTTCCCTTTTCCCAGGTTTTCTTTTGTCCACCACCGTAGCGAGAGAACTAAGGCATGCGAGACCACCACTAGATCGTCCCATAGTCCGCTGGCCTGACACCACTGGCTGTTGAGCCACTCTTGCATTGGGCGCAGGCGCGCGTGAGGTACCAAATAAATACACAACGCCATCATGCCTAGCAAGCGCATTGCTTTGCGTACCGTCACCTCTCGATCGGTCACATATTGAGGGATCTGAAACAGCATGTTTTGGACCCTCTCTTTGGAGGGGAAGACGAGCCCCTAGGAATTGTTTGATTTGGCTGGGGTCTAGGCTGGACTTCTTTTCGTTGATGGAGAAGCCCAACTGGAACAAAAGGTCTACAGTCTTTTGGGTATTGGAGAAGCATGTTTCGTAAGAATCCCCTGTTATGAGCCAGTCGTCGAGGTAAGGGTAAACTGGGATGGACAACCTGCGCAGGTGGGCCGCTGCCACTGCCAGCACCTTTGTGAATACCCTTGGTGCTGATGCTATGCCGAAGGGTAGCACTCTGAACTGGTAGTGTTTGCCCTCTATCATGAACCGGAGGTATTTTCTGTGCGCTGGCAACATTAAAATATGAAAGTATGCATCTTTCATGTCCAATGTTGTCATGTAATCTCCCTGTGATAGCAGTGGGATCACTTCTTGTAAGGTCACCATACGAAACTTTTGCGGTTTGATAAACTTGTTCGCTGGGCGCAGATCTAATACAGGGCGCATGGTTAGATCCTTTTTGGGTACAAGGAAGTACACTGAATAAATACCTTCCGTTACCTGAGATAGAGGTACGACCTCTATGGCTCCTTTTTCCAGCAGTTGTTGTACTTCTTGGAGAAGGATGGCAAGATGTTCCGGTGTCATGCGACGTCCCCTCGGGGGTTTGTATGTTGGGGAACTGTTGAATTCGATGCAGTATCCGTGGGCTACGGTGGAAAGTACCCAGCGGTCTGACGTTATACCCTCCCATGCTGGAAGAAAGGATGTTATCCGGCCCCCGACCGGTGTTGCATGGGAGGGGACGTGAATCTTCGCGTCACTTGGTGTTGTTGGGGGCTTGGGAGCCTCTGGGGGTGGACCCCCGGCCTCTTCCTTTGCCCCGACGCTGGCCTCTTTGGCTGTACTGCCCACTATTGGTCTGGAAATTGGTGGCAGGGTACTGTTGCTGCTGGTTTTGTTGTTGGCGTTGGCCACGAAAAAAGCGTTTGTTGCCATAGCCGCGCCTGGTAGAGGGCTTAGAGATTTGGTCAAGAGTTTTGATAGTATCGAACTCTTTTTTAGCCATCTCCAGAGCCTCATCCACCGCTTTCTCGAAGAGGTTTGAGTCTTCAACAGGTTTATTTATTAAAGACGCCTGTGTCTCCGGTTTGAACCCTGAGTTGCACAGCCATACGTGGCGTTTTAGGAGTATTCCTTGAACCAGGGAACGTCCTGCTGTTTCTGCAGCATCCAGAGAGTTTTTTACAATACTCTGGTTGACCTGGGTTCCTTCGCCAATAGTTGTAAGCAGGCGTGTACGTAAAGGTTCCGGCGCTTCTTCGGCGTCTTTGCGCAGTTTGGCCCACTGCGCGTCCGCATAGCTAGCGAGCAAAGAATTGTTGTTTGCAATTCTTGCCGAAAAGGCAGCTGAGGATGTAACTCTTTTTGCAAGGGCATATAACCGCTTGCCCTCCTTGTCAGGTGGTGCCTCACTGGTGGAAAGTGATACCCCTGCCCTCTTTCTTGTATTGGTTAATACCAGGGAATCCGGAATGGAATGTCCCCTGATGTACAGCGGGTCTGAGGGTGAAGAAGTGAAAAGTTTTTCAATTCTAGGATTGACCCCTCTGATTAATGCGGGTGTGGACAGCGAAGGGATGATTCTTCTCTTCACCGAAGCGAGGAGGGGAATGGTCTGACTGACCGGGGGATTCTCCTTAATTACTCTTTCCACAAAGTCTAATTCAGGAGAGAGCTCCCCAGTGTCCAGTTCAAAATGTGCTGCTGCTCTGCGCAACAGGGCATTAAATGTGGGCTGATCGTCAATGGGAGACGTGTTTCTAATAGGTGAATTGTCTGGAGGATTTAGGTTCAGGACATCAGTGTCGGAATATATTGAAGGGGATTGCCAGGGGTGAGAAGGTCCTTCTTCTGGATTTTTTTCGAAGCCTTCCTCTACCAAGTCTGGGCTGTCTTCCAGAACTTCCTCCTGGTTCCGTCCCTCTTCCTCATCCATAAAATCATCCTCTTCCTCACAATAATGTTCTTCCCCAGTGAGGTCATACACACTATGGAAGTCTGAGGCTGTGTCCTGTTGGGGATTGACTAGTCTCGGAATTTTGGCTCTGGGGTCCTCCTGAGGCCCTTCTCTTATTCTCTTGGGAGTGGGAGGGTTCTGGGTATTCATAAACCTCTCCATTCTTTCCATGCAGAGATGGAGCCTTTCCATGGTTTCATGGGGTACCCCTGAGCGGTCTAGCGGGGGAAAAATAGTGTCTTGTAGCTGAAAACGGCTCGACCTCTCCCACAACGTCGAGGAAAGTGTCCCGTCGCCCTCCGAAAAGCCTTCAGGTGTGTTGGGAATCCCCTCGACTGAAGGAGATAGTCCCTGCCTTTCTTCGTGCTTTTTCGGCGTGTCTTTCGACCTCTGCGTAGCGCTCGACGTGTCTTTCGGCGTACGCTTGTGGGCGTCGGCTACCACGATCCTCGCCAAGCTCTTAGCGACTCGTTTGTCAGCGGAGGGCTGTGGTTTCGACGTTATGGGTGTCGATCGCTCTACGGCGGCATGCGCTTTCTGCTGATGCGCGCCGGCCGATGATTTGGGGGCGGCGCCCTTATTTGCCGAAAGCCCAGTCGCTGGTCGCGGCTGCGAGAGGGGCTTCGAACCCGAACGGTCCGAGGAGGCCGCCGGTGGAACCTGCGTCTCCTTGGGCGCTGATGCTCTCTTCGCCTTCGACGAAGAAGAGCCATGGGTTGTGTGCTTATGTGTGGTCTTGTGTGCGTCAATGTCGCCGGGGTGTTCATCCCCATAAGCAGGGCGTGAGCCGAGCCCGTCGGGGCCGGGGACAGACGACGAAGCGCGTGTGCGCTCTCTAGGGGGGTTTTCGACTACCGTAGCGGAGGTCGTGATATCACGTTCCTTGTCACTGTCGGAGGTAGCAACGGTGGGTGCAGCGTCGGCCTTCGACATAGCGTAGGCCGCCCACCTCTTGACCCTACGGTCTTTTAGAGTCTTAGGCTTAAGAAGGCAACAAGCCGTGCAACCCTCCTCCTTGTGATCGAGGGGCAAGCAGCGGTTACACCGTGAATGCTTGTCCTTCCAAGTAAACTTGCCCTTGCAAAGCGGGCAAAACCTAAAGGGTGTCCTCTCCATAGCCGAGGCAATAAATCGTGATAACCACCCCAAGGGAAAGGAAGGGGAAAAGGAAAGGCATTCTCAGAAAAGAACCAGAGATGTCCCACGACCCCCACTCTCCCTACTGTATATGGCCTGCGAGGCCAGGCCACGTGTTCGGCAACGCCGAAGGATCTCCTCCGCTCGTCCCCTCCGTCGAAGATCTTGCTCGGCGGAGACAGCTTCACAACAGCGTCGAGGGGGGGGATCGATAAGTTCTATATTAATATAGGAAAACGACCAAAGGTCGAGGAGATGAAATCTGCAATGTCTCTCGAGGAGCTCCGCGTAAAGGCGACCAGTAGCTGGGCGGAAAAAAACAATCTGAGGGACCTCGACGCGTGAGGGATTGTGGGTACAACGCACGTCACTATAGGGATAGTGTTTCAGACACGCCTTGTCGACGTCCCTTTGAGACTACGAAAAACAAAATGCAATACTCCGCAGTGACCACTGGATGTCGGACCTATGCACAGCATGTGATTCTAAGCAGATTAACAAACATCAGAAATATATATATATAATCATGCATTACTTACCGTAAAAGCATTTCTGACGACTGTATCTGCTTAGATTCACATGCTGTGCATGCTGTGCTTTTCGTAGTCGAAAAGGGGTCGTCGACATAGGCGTGTCTGTAATACTATCCCTATAGTGACGTGCAGTGTACCCAAAATCCCTCGCAAGTCGAGGTCCTTCTGTTTGTATTTTTTCTGCCCTGAGGGAGCCTTCTTAGACGTGAGTGAGTACAGAAAAGAGAGAAAGTAATAAGATGTCTATGTTCCTTCCATCTGAGCGGGGAGGAAGGGTGGGCGCATGTGAATCTAAGCAGATACAATCATCAGAAATGCTTTTACGGTAAGTAATGCATGTCTTCTGATGCTTGTTAATCTGCTTAGAATCACATGCTGTGCATAGACTAGCGAGTAGTACCTGGAGTTGGAGGTGGGTTGTGAGAAGGAACAGTAGAGAAAAGATGTCTTAATACTGCTTGTCCCACCTGGGAATCAGATCTGGGATGGGCATCTAGACAGTAGTGTTTTGTAAAGGTGTGTACACAACTCCAGGTTGCCGCTTTGCAAATGGACACAAGAGGGACATTTACAATGAATGCTATGGAAGCCCCAGTGCCTCGAGTAGAATGTTCTCTTGGCTTGAAGGGTAGTTCTCTCTTTGCAAGAGTGTAACAGAGTGATGCATTGGACAATCCATCTAGATATAGTGGATTTAGAAACTGCATCTCCTTCTCTTCCTGCTGCCACCGAGACAAAGAACTGATTCGTCTTTCTCAGTGGTCTAGTTCTTTCCATATAAAACATGACCGCTCTGGGCACATCAAGTGTATGCAGGCTTTTTTCTCCCAAGTTTGATGGGTTTTGAAAGAACATTGGTAGTTCTATAGACTGGTTGACATGGAATTTAGAAATGAATTTCGGTGCAAACCTAGGATGCGTGCGTAGAACCACCTTATCCTTGTGAACTGTTACAAAGGGGTCTAGTATAGAGAGCGCTTGTAGTTCACTTACTCTCCTAATGGAGGTGATAGCTATTAAGAAAGCAGTTTTAAGAGTGAGGTTCTTAAGTGTTGCTTTGTGCATGGGTTCGAAGGGGGAGCCCATAAGCCTGGTTAGTACCAAATTTAGGTCCCATCCGGGAGCTGGGTTAGCTATAGGAGGGTGGATCCTTTTTACTCCCTCCATGAAGGCTTTGATAACTGGAACTTTCCACCGTGACACTTTATGTTGAGACGTGGTGTATGCGGAAACTGCAGCTAGATGAACTTTAATGGAATTAAAGACTAATCCTAAGTCTAATAAGTGAGTCTAATAAGTGAGTTAGGTAAAGAACAATTTGTGTGGGAGAGCAATCAACAGGGTTGATGCTTTTTGCCCAACACCAGATGATGAACTGTTTCCACATGCTAGAGTAGCAGTAACGAGTGCTCGGTTTCCTTGCCTCTTTAAGGATGTCCATGCATCTTTGAGGGAGTTGCAAATGTCAGAATTCTATGACCTCAGGAGCCAGGCTGCTAAGTTGAGTTTCTGTGGGCATGGGTGCAGCGTTCTGGCCCTGTCCTGTGACAGCATGTTGTATGGGCAGGGAAGCTTCACCGGTGGAGACAGTGATATCTCCATTAGGTGAGCGAACCAGGGTTGCCGGGCCCACATAGGGGCCACTAGTATCATGGTAACTGGTTCCTGGTGCATCTTGTGCACTATCTTGTTGAAAAGGGGAGTCGGGGGGGAAAAGCGTAAACAAATCTCCCTGACCATGTTATCCACAGACCGTTGCCCTTGGAGCGGTTCTGGGGGTACCTGGAGGCGTAATCTTGGCATTGGGTGTTCTCCAGAGTTGCGAACAGATCTATTTCTGGGAAGCCCCATTGTGCGAAAACGTCAGAGACAATGTCTTCTCATAATCTCCATTCGTACTCTGCGGGCAGAAGAAAGTCTCTGCTGAGTTCGTCTGCCAGCAGATTGAGTTCCCCTGGTTCATGTTGTGATAACAGGAACCTGTTGTGTCTGAGAGCCCACTTCCAGATGTTCTGGGACAGCTTGGACAATCCTGGAGAGTGAGTGCCCCCTTGCTTGTTCAGGTAGTACATGGCTGTGGTGCTGTCGGTGAGGACCAGCACTGTCTTCCCTTGAAGGTGTGCCTGGAAAGCCTTCAGTGCCTTGAAGACCGCCAGTAGTTCCAGCAAATGTATGTGTTTGGACGCTACACTCAGAGTCCAAACTCTGTGTGCAGTCTGATGGGATAGGTGAGCCTCCTATCCTGTGAGGGATGCATCTGTGGTTAGAATGGCTTCCACTGCGGGGGTGGCGAATGGTTTCCCTATTACGAGGTTTTCCTTTCACCACCACCGCAGCGAGAGAACCAGGGCCTGCGAGACCACCACTAGATCGTCCCACTGTCCCATTGTCCGCTGGCCTGACACCACCGGCTGTTGAGCCACCCTTGCATTTGACTCATGCGCAATCGCACGTGAGGTACCAAATATATACATGACGCCATCATTCCTAGCAATCGCATTGCTTTGCGTACCGTCACCTCTCGACCGGCTACATACGGAGGGATCTGAAACAGCATATTATGGACCCTCTCATTGGAGGGGAAGACGAGGACGTCCTTTGTTCGAATTAGAGCCCCTAGGAATTGCTTGACCTGGCTGGGGTCTAGGCTGGACTTCTTCTCATTGATGGAGAAGCCCAGTTGGAACAAAAGGTCTACAGTCTTTTTGGTATTTGAGAAGCATGTCTCATAGGAATCCCCTGTTATGAGCCAATCGTCAAGGTAAGGGTATACTTGGATGGACAACCTGCGCAGATGGGCCGCGGTCACTGCCAGTACTTTCGTGAATACCCTGGGCGCTGACGCTATGCCGAAGGGTAGCCCCTTGAACTGGTAGTGTTTGCCCCCTATCATGAACCTGAGGTATTTCCTGTGCGCTGGCAACATTGAAATATGAAAGTATGCATCTTTCATGTCCAGTGTTGCCATGTAATCTCCCTGTGAAAGCAGGGTCACCATACGAAATTTTTGAGGTTTGACAAATTTGTTTGCTGGGCGCAGATCTAGTACAGGGCGCATGGTTAAATCCTTTTTGGGTACAAGGAAGTACACTGAATAAATACCCTCTGTTACCTGTGATAGAGCCATCTATTGCTCCTTTTTCTAGTAGCAGTTCGACTTCTTGAAGGATGGCGAGGTGCTCTGGTGATAGGCGTCTTCCCCTTGGGGGTCTGAACATAGGGGACCGACTGAATTCAGTAATTGCGGGCTATGGTTGACAATACCCAGCGGTCTGTTATTCCCTCCCATGCTGGTAGAAAAGATGTTAACCGGCCCCCGACCGGCGATGCATGGGAGGGGACCCGGACCTTCGGGTCATTTGGTGTTGGTAGCCGGGGAGCCTCTAGGAGTGGGGCCCCGACCTCTTCCCTTGCCACAACGTTGTCCTCTTTGAGCGTATTGTCTGCTGGTTACTTGAGTGGAGGACCAGTTGCCTTCTGAGGAGTACTATTGTTGTTGCTGTTGTTGGCTTTGTCGTTGGCCACGAAAAAAGCATCTGTTGCCGTAACCTCACTTATTGGGAGGCCTTGTGATCTGGTCTAGAGTCTTTAGGGTATCGAAATCCTTCTTAGCTGTCTACAGTGCATCATCCACCGCCTTACCAAACAGGTTTGAGTCCTCAATTGGTTTGTTGATGAGTGACGCCTGGGTCTCTGGCTTAAAACCTGAGTTCCAGAGCCAGACATGACGCTTGAGAAGTACCCCCTGAACTAATGACCGGCCAGCCGTCTCCACAGCATTTAGCGTGTTCTTAATGATGCTCTGGTTAACCAGAGTACCTTCTGTTACAGTGGCTAACAAACAAGTTTGTAAGGGCTCAAGGACTTCTTTGAGGTTTTGGCGTAACTTTCCCCATTTGGAGGCTGTAAACCTCTTTCCCAGGGCGTAAAGCTTCTTTCCCTCCTTGTCTGGGGGTGCTTCGCTGGTAGATAGCGGAACTCCTGCCCTTTTCCTTGTGGTGGTTACTACCAAGGAATCAGGTATTGAGTGACCCTTAATGTATAATGGGTCCGAGGGTGAGGGACTAAAAAGTTTCTCAATTCTCGGGTTGACCCCTCTAACCAACACAGGTGTTGATAAAGACAGAATAAGTCATTTCTTGACTGAGGCGAGAAGGGGAATGGCCTGACTAGTAGGTGGTTTCTCCTTAATGATTTTCTCCACAAAGTCTATTTCTGGAGTAATTTCCCCTGTATCAGTTTCAAAATGTGCTGCTGCTTTACGTAGTAGCGCATTGAAAGTGGGTTGGTCGTCTATAGGTGACGGCTTTCTGACTGGTGTATTTGAGGAGGGGACAGATCCAGAACTTCAGGGTCTGTTGATGCTCCTGGAGACTGCCAAAGCTGTGAGCCACCTCTGTCTGTGTCTTCTTCGAAGCCCCCTTCGCCCATGTCTGGGTATTTCTCAAAACCTTCTTCAGGGTTCTGTTGATCCTCAATATTTAGGAACTCTCCATCCTCCTGAAAGTGAGTCTTCTTCAGTGAGGTAGAAGCCTCCTCTTGAAGTGGGTCAAATAGTCTTGGGTATTTGGCCCTGCGGTCTTCCTGAAGTATCTCTCTTGATCTCTTGGGTGTTACATGTTCAGGGGTGGACATAAACCTATCTAGTTTGTCCATACATGATTGAAATCTTTCTAAAGTCCACTGGGGTAACCCAGAACGGTCTGGAGGCGTAAAGGGAAGCTCTTCCGTCCGCCTGTAGCCATCAAGATCTCTCCAATAGCGTGGAGGATATACTCCCTTCGCCCTCCGAGAAACCTTCTCTAGGTCCTTCCTTCGACGGAGGGGGAGGTTCCTGCCTGGCTTCCATCTGCTTCGGTGTCTCCCTGGCCTTGTGAGCGGGGCTCTGCGAATCCTTCCCCATCTGTCTCTGAGCGTCAGTGCAGACTATTCGAGCCAAGCTCTCGACGACTGAACTCTCCATCGAGGGTTCATCTCGCATGGTGTTAGGCGGTGCCAAGACATTTTCGCCGACGGGCGCTCTATTACGAGGCGCGTCATCTTGCGTTTTGGTGGTAGCGCCCTTATTTGTGGATGGCCCAGTCGTTAGTCGCGGATGTGTTTAAGGGGAGGGCTTGCGACCCTTGTGGTCGGAGGAGACTGCCGGTAGGCCCGGCGTCTCCGTTGGCGCTAGGGCTTTCTTCAACTTAGACAAAGGAGTGCCATGGGTTGTGTGTTTATCTTTATATTTTTTATGTGTGTCAGCATCGCCGGGGTGTACATCCCCATAAGTAGGGCGTAAGCCGAAACTTGTCTGGCCGGGGACAGATGCGGAGGAGCGGGTGCGCTCCTTAGAGAGATCAATGACCTCCGATACGGAGGTAGTGTTATCACTGTCCCCCTAATCACATTCGGCGGCGGCGGCGGGTGAGGAATCAGCTCTAGACATAGCGTAGGCTGGCCACCTCTTGACCCTGCGGTCCTTTCAAGTTTTTGGGCAAAGAAGTTTACAGGCCGTACAGCCTTCCTCGTTGTGGTCGAGGGTTAAGCAGCGGTTACACCGCTTATGCTTATCCTTCCACGTGAATTTGCTGTTGCAGCACGGGCAAAATCTAAAAGGAGTCCTCTCCATAGCTGAGGATACAGTTATAAGTGATAACGACTCAGAAGGAAAGGGGGGTGATAGAGAAAGGCATTCTAGAAAGAAACAGAAGTGTCCCCACAACCCCCACTCTCCCTACTGTATAGGCCGGCGAGGCCGGGCCACGTGTTCGGCAGCGCTGAAGGATCGCCTCCGTCGAAATCACTGCCGTCGAAGATCTTGATCGGCGGTGAAAAAGCTTAGCCGTCGAAGGAGGGTTAGGATTTATCAATAACTTACAAAAAATGACCAAGGGTCGAATAAATGGTATTGGCAATTTGTCTCTAACGAGCTCCGCATTAAGGCGACTAGTATTCTGGGCGGAAAAAACAATCTGAGGGACCTTGACACATGAGGGATTTTGGGTACACTGCACGTCACTATAGAGATAGTATTACAGACACGCCTATATCGACGTCCCCTTTTCGACTACGAAAAACAAAATGCAATACTCCGCAGTGACCACTGGATGTCGGACTATGCACAGCATGCACAGCATGTGATTCTAAGCAGATTAACACGCATCAGAAATATATATATAGATAGATAGATATAGATATAATGGCATATATTATTAAATTACAAAATGTTGCCATGTACCTACTTTTTGGCTACAATGGGAAATGGAAAAAAAAGGTGAATCTCAAAGGGGAGTTGCAATATTTCTGTTCCGGACTCCTGAACCAATCCTTAAAGAGGGGCTGGACATAAGGGTGGAGACAATGTAAATGTCCAATCCTTGTTGCGAGATCATAAGTTAGCAATGCCTAATGTTCGCTTTCCTTGAGAGGAGCTTGGAGAGTAAAAAGGTCTTTAACTATGGAAGAGGGGAGAGCAGCAAAAAAATTACCCAGGGACAGCTGCCAGAAATCACCAAAGGAGATCTGCTGAAATTGCATTGGGGTGGAAATATTGGAAGAGGGCTTGAGCTGTCTATTGCTGGGGAGATTAACTCCCAAATAGATTGAGGCGGGGGGGAGCTTGGAAGAATTCAAAACTTTTAGCTTCTCTCCTAGCGGAAAGATACATGATACTCATTTAAAGTAATTGGGGGTCTCTTGATTTTCTGGATTCACCCCACACTTCTCTAAAGAGAAGGGGTGTCCCTTCCTAAAATGAAAATTCCCAACTGAACCCCTTACCAAAACGTTTTAAGCAAAAGATATACTTGCCACCTAAACTAAATTGATAATTGTCACCACTCTTTCAACATTGTATTGAACCAAGGTGTGCCCTTGGACCCACGACAAATCAAAACTTTCAACTTCCCCAACATGGGGCGTTAAGTGAAGGGGGGTCTGAAAAACCAAAATTCATAATCATCCTCATTTTACTGTCCAACCTCTCCAAAGCAGACCTTTAAGTGAGGGGGGAGTCTGGAAAACAAAACTTCTAAATTGTCATCACTACCTAGACCTGCCCTTGAGCAGAAGGGTGCTGCATGTCATTGATGTTTGGGATTTTGGGGCTGGGGGGAGAATTGCTTTGCAAATATGAGACCACAAGTATCCAACACTGAACATGTGATGTATGTCTTGTTTTTAAATCAACCCTGTGTCTATTCCTAAACTAAACTTTGGTGTAATATTTGTCACAGGCATTTCTACAAATCTGTAAATTCAACTGCTAGTATGTTAAGTGCGCCGGGAACTTCATATCTCAAGTCTTGAAGGTGAACTAGTTTTCATAAAAGGAAATGTGTGCCTATGTTTAACACTAAAAAACCTTCCGCCAGAAAAGTGAAGATTATGTTCTAGCATTGTGCCATAATATTATTATTGAAATTCAAAATTCAACTGGGTTCATGGGAAAATAGTTTTGAACAGTTTATTTAGCCTCTGTTCCATGTCTGTGAGACAAAAGCAAATGTAGAAAACATGTGTTTTGTCACTGAAGATGTGTTTCCTGCCATAAAGAAGGCGTGATTGAACAACATTATTAATTGAACTTATAATTAAAACAAATATATATTCCTTCTATACCCTGGCCTGGTTCTTGGCTCACTGAGGGCACAGCGAGGAGATGTTTGTGGCTGTATATGAGTCTTTAATAAGGCCAGCACTAAAAGAAAACCTAATCAAAGTATAGTAGGGCTCCCTGATGGGGGACTCCCCAGGTTAAGTGTGGTCTCTCAATATAACGCTACATGGTATTGACACAGCTGCTAGTGCTTTTAGGGGCACATGGGGATTGTGGAGAGTACTAGCACCCCTTAGTAGACAGAGGCCCGCAGGGGGAGTCGTGCAGCGGCTGTTTGGACAGTTTTTCTAATGTCAACACAAGGGGCTTTATAAAACTATACCTTTAGGCAATATAGTAATCTCCAACTCTTAGTATAGAGATGCACTACATAATGTGGTAGTGGACAGAGCAGTCAGACTTATTTTAGGAGGGAGAGGGGGTTGTAGGAGGGTACAAAGACAGGCAAAGATAATTCTTCAGAAAGGTAAGTACTATTAGAACACTATGCTTATGGTAAGTAAACCAAAGCATAAACCTCATTTAGAATGGTAGTAGGCTATTCACGGGGAGTAAAACCACATTAGTAGACTTTTAGAATGACCCAAGCCAATTCAAGGTAAGCAGGCCCTATTGGTAATAAACTATGTCACTTATTCAGTTACAGGAACAATATAGATATACCAACAATGTTACAAGTAGGTATCTTTCAACATATGTAACTTATTATTATATCAGGCATGATACAGTTACACTAACATTACTTTCTAAAATAGTGGAATACACTTCGGAGGTAAGCAATAACTTGTGAATTAATTTTCAGAGGGGCAGTATGCACTTCATCGATAACTAAGAACTATGCAAGGTGAGTAACATCTTATTTGTAATACATTCTTACACTATTTCTATTACAGGTATATGTACTTATACAAATTATACTTTTCAAAAGAGTGGAACACAATTCTAAGGTAAGCAGGAACCCTATAAGACTACTTTTGAGAAATGCAGTAAGCAGTTCAAGGTAAGCAAAACCTAATTGTACATAGAATGGCAGTGAGCTATTCAAGGTGAGCAAAACCCTATTGGTAATATACACTGTTACACATATTCAGTTTCAGGAATAATACAGTATTATCAACTCAGTAACTTTCTAGAATAGTGGAATACATGTCAAAGCTAAGTAAATATCTTTGTGTGCCTTTCAGACGGGCCCTAAGCAACTCATAGGTAAGCAAGAACGTTGTATACTTTTCAGAGGGACCTTAGGCAACTCAAAGGTAAGTAACAACTTACTAACACTTTGTGACTTATTCTGTTTCAGGAATCAAATTTACACACTAACACATAGCAAGTAAGTATTTTGCACCACTTGTAATATTTTCTAGTCAGAGATCTTATTCTTTAGGAGTCCTTCCCTATTCTAACGCGTGAGTGATCTCAGAGGCAACAGTGGGACACTGGTGGTCAAGTGGCCAACAGTAGGCAGGTCAGGATAAGGCTCAGAGTTCCAGAGGATTTCACATCCAACAAGTAAGTACAGACTTTAGAGTTAGTAGAAAGTGTTCAGGAACTTTGTAGAATGCTCCCTAAATGTGTTAGAGCATTAGGCCTGGGCGAACGGTATGGGCAAACTCCCAAACACAAGAATCACCACCATAGCTACACTGGAGTGACACAAGACTTTAGATAAGTATTACCCTCAGCCACACAGTACCTCAGCAGCGAAGACGCGCTTTCAGATGGACGCCTTCATGATGCAGCAGCACATGACCCAGTCTCTGGATTCTTGGTCGTGGTGATGAAAGAAAGGACACTGGATGGGAACTTGCAGCAGCAGTCAATAGAAAGGTCTCCCCACAAAGGATTCTTTGGAGCTTCTCGTGGCTGTGTGGATTTGGCACCCTTTTCAAGGTACCCGACGAAGTACTCTGGTGAGGGGACCTCAAAGGGTGGAATCTTGCTTCTGGAGGTCCAGTAGGAGTCCATCATAGTTTTGGCAGGATTCGATCTTTGGAAGATGTCGCACAGCACTCAGGCTCGAGGTCCCAGGGTATTGGCGGTTTGCAGCCCAGGAAGGTCACAGCTCACTGTGGAATGGCTCAAAATACAGGTCATCTTAAGCCAGATGGTCCCAACAGTCTATGGGTTGGACTTGTCATCTTCGGGACTCCTCTGTTGAATCAAAGAGGGGGTCAGCACAGGCAGCGGTTGCACAGCAGGCATCTCCGGTCGCTGGAAGTAGCTAAAACAGTCTTCTCCTCTCCTTCTTCATTGGATCTTCTGTTCCAGTGGTCGACTTCAGCTTCCAGGTCCAGGCCAGGTATACAAGAACCCACACACATCCTATGCAAAAGGGGAAGGTAGCTGTCCAATGAGGACAGCCATCCCCCCAGTTGGGAATGTATTCCCTCAGGCACATCTGAAGACAATGGTGAGCAGAGTTTCGGACTCCCCCCTCACTTCCTGCCTTCACAGACAGTCTGGAACCTCAGTCTGTTTGTCTTCACTGAAGACAAACAGACAACCAGGGCCTCCCCACATAGGACAGTATAAGAAAGACAAAGAAAAAATAAGCATACTAAAAATGGCAAAAAAAGAAAGAAGACACCATTCTAGATGAATGGTGACTCTTCTGTGCATTACCACGGCTGGTTTGATAGCATGTGAGTCAAAATCACACACAAGTCAGTAAAGTAGGTCCACCAGCCATAATAGCAAGCTTGTTACTGTAACAGAAATGTTACATTAGCAGTGAGACAGGCGATACTGGGTATCTCCCCAGCACTCCACATAAGGTAGGCTGTGCTCGTCTCACAATATGAAAAGCAAAGGGGATGAAAATCCCCCTCTACCCTTGAGAACATGTGTTCTGCAATGTAAGTAAAGAGAACATATACAGGAAAGACCAAGGGTTACCCAAGCAAAAGAAAGTGCTGGGAGCTGCAATAATTAAAATGTAGATGCACAAAACGTTATAGGAAAGTATAGATTGAAAAACAAATTAGGAAGAGACAGAAAAATGACCCCCATAAAAAGAGCAAAAGAAAGGGTGAGTGGGGGGGAAAAGGTTCTCACTCACTCAGGAACAATGAAAAAGAATCCACATGTCCAGCAAAAAGTGCTGGTGGTCTCACATGTGAAGGTGATTTGGCATATAAATGAAAATCTAACCTAACAGCGGCTTCTAGTGCCCAAAGAGATGCGACTCCCCCGAGGCCGTCTTATGCTGCAGGGCTTGCAGGCTGTGCTAATACTGCTCTGCCTTTGAGGCCAGGCTGGACCAGGCCATGAACAGCAATGAATATCAGGGAGGTGCGCCGGAGGAGATGGGGAGTGCACTTACCCACCTGCAATGTTCATGTACTTGCCTGTCCTACTGGTGGGCAGTGTCTTTGTGACCTTCATCGTTGTAAGTTCACTTGTGAGAATCTGCTGCTGCAAGTGCATCAAAATGGACGAGGAGGGCATGCAGAGAGTGGCACTGCCCATCCACAGCTACTTGCTCGAGGCCGACCATGCCGCCGATCGCACCCCATCCCGCCACTCCAGCTCAAACTCCAGCTTGGTCATGCGCCCCTCACTAGATTTGCGGCTGCCACAGAACAACATCTGTTCACCGGGGCATGACCATCATCCCCCAGTTCTCCTTGGTGGGCTGCTCACAGGGTTCCCAGTTCTTATATCCTCCTTCAACTGGCCAGCCTTTCATGCAGTCTCTGTATCTGAACTACGGTATGCCAGGAGCGTTATGCCGAGGAGTGAGCATTCAATACTGGTGGCCCCTGTATCTTTCACAGATGGTAGGACTATGATTCATGATCTACAGTGAACATGGTGCATAATGCAACCACCCTTCAATTGGTTTGCGATGGAACTTTTTATTAGCGCGAGGTGGGGAGAAAATGTCACTGTTCTGCTCAGTGTAGGAGAAGGCCTTGTCGAGAGGGAGATGAATACGTCATTCATGGCGTCTGCCCCTCCACTGCCTCTAGACCGCAAATATGAGAAACATTATGCACCAAGACAACCATACCAACCGTATCCTGGAACAATACAAGACGAAATCAACAGACAAACCAAATAAGAAATAAACATGCTGTAACTGAAGATGATGAGGGCAAGTGACCTCATGGCCAAACTGACAGAAGAGAGTAAAATAGACATGAAGCAGATATTCACTCACCATGAAGAAACATGGTCACTAGGTTAAATGTGAATTTAGACACGAAGAATATTACCTACACCATATAGACAGGAAGAACATAGCGATGTATACGCGGAAGCACAACACAAACAGTATACACCTATAGCTTGCTAAATATAGATACGCAATGGTAATCAGTGGCCATTTTAAATAAAATGGACGGCGGAGCTGCCTTAAAGTGAATGAGAAGCCTTGAAGCTGCAGGGAGATTCGAATTGCTGAAAAACAGATTTGTGCAGGCCAGACACTGGTTGTGCAGCCCCCTTCCCAAGGTTACTGTGAAAGAAGGGCGGCCGGGATAGGTGAGAAGAGAACAGAACATAATAATTCCCAAGAGTAAGACATATTTCTCTTAGAATAAATAGAGAACAGACAGCTTTTAAAAGCCAGGTGCCAGCTAATTAAAAGCTTAATACTGCATGAAGAATGGATCGAGAATACTCCAGTGGCCGGAGAGGGTAATAACACACGTATTAATAGGAGCTAAAGACCTAGGAAAAGACAAGTAGAATAATTAAAAACGTGGTGATCTCACATATGACCTATAATTTGCGAGACTGAGTCTGGAGCTAATGAATGGGCACTGACAGGAACCTGGTCAACTCCTCACAGATTCCCAGCGCGAGAGACGCCGTACAAGGCCAAGTACAAAGCTAGATGCCTTGGCCTGTGTCCTAGGACATACGGGATGGTGTCTTATTTAATTGGCAGATGCAGTTTCTTCATGTCGCTCCCCCTATTTGTGCTCATGTGCTGATAGCCTGCCAAGCGTTCAAGGTTTGTAAAACCAATGACGACCAATCACAACTCTCAAAACGATGCCGCCCTGTAACTGTTGCATTAGCCAATAACCTGTTGCTACGATGATGTCTTTCTTACCTTTATCAATTTAGTCCAGGGTGGGGCCATCAGATATTTATATCCAATGAAAAGACTAACCCATATATAAACTATATGTAGACAATTCCCCTAACCAATTCAACAATCAGGTAGGTTTTTGTAACTAAGATTGTGCAGTGACGAATTATGACAGGTTTCTCAGTTATAACCTTATGTTTTGAATTGAAATGACAGAGCTTTTGAGACTTGTGTGCTTATTTCTGTCCATGCTTTATGTGGATTGTTAATAAAGCAGACTTTGCCATTTACTTTGACTACTGCTGTTATTGGGCACAGGATTTTCCCAGCCTGTCTGTTCCGCTCGTTCTAGCGTCTTCTGGTGGCCTATTACAGCCTGGTAGGCTGCTTTGTGATACGTACTGTTGCTCTTCGGAGACAATCTGAACGTCGGCTCATTAACGTAGTTTCAGGGTTTTCTAGTTTCATCAAATGAAAAATGAACTTTTAAGAGTTACTGTTTTGCATAGTTTTTTTTAATGTATTCTATTATTTCCCCTGAGTGATTCATGTTTTTAACAAAGGACTGCTGGTAGCAATGCATCCGCTCATTTGCTTCTGCAAAAGTAGCTGTGGACTTTACCTTTTTAAAATGATACATTTTTGTAAAATGCACCCTCATATAAAAATATATAAAAGTATGTTAGTATTGCCAGCATGACGCAGGAGCTGCGGAGAGGTTTCCCTTACTGTTTTTAATGTGCTACCTAAATGAAATTGGTAGTTACCTGTAATGTAGATATTTCTTTTATGCACAACATTATACACAGAGTACATTTACAGCAGTAGACTGTGTGGCTAGTCCCTTACTGTGTGTGGGTATGCACATCACCTGTACGTACTACCATCCTCCCACCCCTCTGTGATTGAAGTCTGCTCTGCCCCGCTACCAATGTCAGAGTCAGAAAACCTGCCCAGCACTTCATGTTGATCTCCCTCAGTGCTCACCAGAGGACTTCGGGAAAGTTTCCCCAGAGCAGGATTGCACAAGTGAGCAAGAAAACAGGCAGATGAACAGGTGTGTAAGTGGACAGATAGCGGTCCAATGAGTTGCTGCTAATAGCACTGTCATAGTATAGGCTAAGGCACCACTAACTGCTGAGGTCACAGACTTCTTACTTTACTTTTACAATACTTATATAGCACACCAAATGAACCGGAGGCTTACGGGCGCAGACAACACATAACAAGAAACATTAAAAGGGGTACCATAGGCAGAATAATTGCACAGCACCACATTAGGAGAGAACACTCCGGTCAGCTTCATCTAAACAGCCAAGTCTTAAGTTTCTTCCTGAGCATTGCAGTAACGCTAATTGCCCTAAGATCGGGTGGAATGGCATTCCAAGCTCTCAGGGCTGCAAGTACAAAAGCACACTTCTCTACCTGCGTGAGCTTGCATGTAGGTATCTTAAGCTGTTTCAAGTTGTTGGATCTGAGGTCACTGGTACAATCTTTATTGACCAACACTTCCCTTAGGTATATGGGGCTAACCCCAACCAGGCATTTGTGTGTGATAAAGAGGAGGCGAAATAGAATTCTGGGATCGATTGGAAGCCAGTGCAGATTGCGTCTCACTTCAGACACATGGTCCCTCTTCCTGAGGCCCGTCGTCACTCTCACAGCGCTATTTTGCAAGGTTTGCAGTCTAGCGCTGCATATTCAAGTTCTTATCCAAAGAGACTCCTAATGTCTTCACTTTATCTTTAATTTTTATATCACATCCTGCTATTATAAGGCTGCAGTATTCCTTGCCCATCTTCTTTAGTTTGGCTTCGGTGCCTATCATCTTTAATTTGTTTTCTCTTTATTGAGAGCCAGGCCGTTACTTAGCATCCAAGTTTGAATGAGCTTATATATTATATTAACAGACTCTTCATCCTCTGAGTGATTGCCTGTCAGTTGGATGACACACTCCGTGTCATCTGCATAGTTTGTGAAACCAATTTTGTTCTTTTCCAGAAGGTCTGTAAAGATATTATAAAGGGCGGGGGATAGAGAGGCCCCCCTGCGCTACCCCATACTCCAGGACCGACGCTTCTGCCTCTTTGCTACACACTCTAGAGAAGCGGTAGTTCAAAAATCAACTAATCCACAGGGCCGTGTGGTCAAAAAGGCTTGCCACATCCTTTAGGCTGGTGACCAACAGCTTGTGATCCACCAGGTCAAAAACCACGGATAAGTCAAGAAGCATGAGCATAGCAGGTTGCCCTCTATCCATGATTTGAAGTAGTCTGGACTTTAGGTCGAGCAGTGCCGTTTCCGTCCCCTGCCCTTGCCCGAACCCTGACTGCCATTTATTAAGGATCCCCTGGTCCTTCAGGTGCATCGAGACCTCATCATACGCAACCCGATCTAAGATCTTCAATATAAATAAGGTGTTTGTTATTGGTCGTTAATTAGTACCGTTGGACATAAGCCTGGCTTTTTTTAATAGTGGCGTGATCCCTGCTTTTAAAAAATGTATAGGAACATAATTCCCGCTAAATGAGGCATTTACAAACTTACAAAAGACACCTATCAGAATGGCAGAGCATGCCTTAATAATCATAGGAGGACTCCTTTCTCCTTGGGAACTGGTTGTGGCCCTGGAGTGATTTCTTTGTCAACAAAAACTCTCTATAACATTGTACAAGACGTTTTACTTACCCTCAAGAAGAACTCCAGCTCCCCTAGACTTTGGTCAATTGACATTGGCTGTCCTGGCTCCCTGAAGACTCTTCTAATCTCTGACTTTGTGTTTTGATCTGTCCCTCCAAAAAGTCACACAGTCTTCACTTGTGTAGCTGGGAAAAGGTTAATCTACATTGCATTGGGGGGTTTAAAAGTGCTTACCTGTTTGAGAAACCTGTTAACCATTGTTTTCTCCCTTAACCTTTTCCTTTTGACTCCAAACTCAGTTTGCTCTGAATGTACCAGTGAGATATCAATGTCCACAGTGTCCTAGTTAATTAAATCAGCTCGGAGTGCATGAAGTGACTGCCTGCCATCCCAAATGTGTATCTACTGATTTATTGAAACTGAGAGTCTAATTTTGAAGTATATTTTAAGTGTTACATATTTGCTCCCTTCTAAAGAAGGCTTATTCAAACTGACTGTTAAATGAATAAATACTTGTTTAATCAAGAATGTCGAAACCCTGAGTGTAAGTGTTTATTTGGATACTTGTCACTGTGAATCTCTTTGTAAAACCCTACAGCTCACATTGACCCCTCCTGAGATAAGCCTGGCTACTCAGTCACTCTACCAACGTGTGTAGTACATGCTTATACAAAGGTTGGGTTAACTATTGCCAAGAGGACAAGGCTGGTGCAGTCTTCCACAGGGTACTGCCTACAATCTTGCCTAACAGGCACTAATAATTTGCTCAAAGCCCAGATTTGCTAATGAAGCCTCAAGCACTTCAGCCTGAGTGTCATTTTTGTTCCCTAATCAGTAGTTAAAGTCTCCCAAGACAAACGCTTTGGAGTTGGGTTTAAGAAGTGGTAGCAGTATATTACTAAGTTGTTTGGCAAACACTGGCATGATGGATGGAGGTCTATGAATTAGCATCAGATTGTAGGTGGTTTCTGCATCCATCCTAATTTTTATTATTGAGGTTTCACCCTGTGTTTCCATTTGCCATATATCAAGATTATTTTTAAAAATGACGGCAAGGGGGTTGCTAATCTTGATATATGCGGGGCCTCCTTTCTCCTCCTGTCTGGCCTGGCGTTGGAAACTATAACCAGATGGGATTGCCAGTGGTGGTCCTGCTGCCTCATAACACCATGTTTCGGTAACGCACAAATATCAATGTTTTGGTTAATGATGTATGTGGCCACATCCATTGCATGTTTAATAAGAGATTTGGTGTTCAATAATACTTTTTCAAGCTGGCTAAGTCTTTTCGAATTCCCACAATTTCCTCTATCACTATCTTCCTTCAGCGATTGTTTTGTTTGGGGGACATGTTGTTAACACCCGAGCTTGCTAAGTGTCGCCATATTTGTAGTATCTCTATACTATTGTCCACACCCGACATCTATTTTCTTTGCATTAATATACACCTCCGCTAAACCAACATGGGTGAGCTTTGGGTCCATAGCGGTCTCATCTCCGGTTACTGCCTCTTTGGAAGGGGTCTTAATAACCCTGTCTTGGTCACTCCTTGCAGCAACTATTTCCAGGAGGGAGGCCGAATCCTCAAGGGAACGTCTAAGTATAGCAGCTCTACATGCTGCTCCATGTGCTACAAGCTCCTCAAAACTTTTAACATTAGCAACAATCATAGTGAAGGTGAGAACACAAAATAAACTTGCAATGATCCAGGTGAGAGAGGTCTTATGGACAACAGGCGCCTCTGAGCGTCACGGACTAGCACAGACTAGCGTGTTGCAACCAAGCCGGCGCTCTCGCCTCTGTTTTGCGAAAAAGTAGTGCCGGGAACTACAAGCCTGCTGGGAAATGTAGTTTCCTCAGCAGCTAGCAAGCACAGAAAACCACGACAGTAAGATTCCAAATGGAGGGACAAAAGCACATCAAAGTGTGGCGCTTCTGCACAATGAATTGATTAATACTCAAAGAAACTACAAACAGAACTCTACAAATTCGCAATAATTTTACATAAAATATTTTTCTAAAACACTATCAAATCTAGGCAACCTATTACTTAAAATCGAACTTCCATTCTCTGCCTTCAACATAGGCCCTGTTTGCCTTCTGATTGCTGAAGTCTCCAATTTGAGCAGATGTCGTGGTAGATCTATACGGTTTTCCTTCATTCATCAATTCTAGATCATTCTGCCATTTGTATTTATACTTTGTTTATTAATAAAGCGCGCCGGGCCCAAAGGCATCTGTGTGCATAATTTGGGAGAACAGAGTTACAATTACACACAATGAAACACATTAGTGGCTCTACCAGCTTACAGTCAACATGTGGGTAGAACTACAGTATGACATGTGTATATACATTATAATATGCAAAAAGCATGTACAGGCAAGGATATGCAAACGGTTAGCTTAATAAAAATAAAGTCATGACAATGAAGGAGAATCACAAGACAATATGAGAGGTACACAAGAAAATAAGTTAACCAAGTACAAGAGATATATACAATGAATCAAACAAGTGTTATATGCGTGTAAACTAAATGGCAGAATACAAAAGTGAGTGACAGAGTGGCAGTATCCGTAATAAAGCGTCAAGTCTCTCATATGTTTTGTGTTGAGAGCCACAATTTGGTGTTGCTTTTAAAGGAATGGTAGGACGGCTCAGCTCTGATAGCATTGGGAAGGGTATTCCAAAGCTTGGAGGCCAAGGCATGGAAGCTCACACCACCAGCGTTTTGTAGTTTGAATCTAGGAAGGGATAGGCTATGGGCTTGGGCAAATCTCATAGGCCGAGTGGAGGTGTGAGGTATGAGTCGGTTGGCTAGGTAAATAGGGGCCTGGTTAGTCAGGCACTTGTGAGTCAGGGCGAGTGTTTTCAAGGAGATTCTACGCTTAACAGGAAGCCACTGTAGATTACTTCTGTGATTGGAGATGTGATGGTTTCTAAGTATGTTTAATGCCGCTCTGATGGCATTGTTCCGAGTGACTTGCAGTTTGTTAATGTTAGATTGACTCATCCCTAGATAAAGGGCGCTACAGTAGTCTATCTTGGACATGACAAGTGTTCTAGCCAGGATGATGCAATTGGGAGTAGTCAAGAATGGTTTACATGCAGTAATAGGTTTGCATGTATAAGCAGAAGCTGAGCTGACAGCATTCCTTTGTCTGCACAGTGATAGTGTGGAGTCAAGGTAGATTCCTAGGGTTTTGTTATCCTTAGGAACCTTAATAACATTGCCATCAATAATGAACGACTTGAAGGATGGATCATGGATCTTTATCCAGAACAGAACTGCGAGACTTGTCCTCGGCCTTAAGCCCAGGGTCCGTATCTCTCCAGGACTGAAATCTCTTCACTGGCTCCCAGTGGCTGCGAGGATTAAGTTCAAAACCCTCTGCATTGTCCACAAGGCCTTCTGGGGCCTGGGGCCACAATACCTTCAACTCTCTCTTCCTAAATATCTGCCTTCACGAGCCCTTCGCTCATCCGTCTCCAACTCTCTCATGGTCAGCCGCTTCTCGAAGCAACGAGCTGGGGGCAGATCTCTCTCCGCAGCAGGGGCCTCCCTCTGGAACAGCCTTCCTGCCTCCCTGAAACTTGAGGAGAACCATCTCCGGTTCCGGAAGCACCTCAAAACCTTCCTCTTCGCTTCTGCCTTCTCTCTCCCTCTCCCCTGCTAAACCTGCTTAACTCCCCTTCGAAGTCTGCACTTAACCTGCATCTGGGCCACTCTGTGACCTCGGCCCAGGGCCCAGCCACTCTCCACTTGCACTGCCTCCCTGGCTCCGCCTGCACTGCGGGACTGTCACTGCATCCCTACAGCCGCCTTCCCAGCACTTGCTCTGCACTTACCTCGCACTTGCCACCAGCTGGCCCTTTTATTTATTATTTATTATTATTTTATTACGCTACTTACCCTGTATTGCACTTCCCCCCCACCTCCTCCCCCTGCACTTCTCCTTTTCCCATTACCTCTGCACTTGCGCGATCTGAATGACACCTGGCCTAGTAGGATCGTTTGTGTGTCTTCCCCTTGTTTCCCCCCCTCCCTGCCTCGTCGCGCCTTGAAACACTCGTGTATAGGCGCGTTACAAATACCATATCATATCATATCATATCATCAAGTTTATTAAGACGTTTATGGGAACCCAAAATTAGGAGTTCCGTCTTGTCGTCATTGAGGCAGAGCTCATATTGCGCCATCCATGCCTGAATAACCATGTAGACGTTGTTCAAGGATTTGGTGTCCACTGCATAATCACCCGTGATGGGGATGAGTATCTGGGTGTCATCGGCATAGTTAGTGTACGAGACAGCCAGATAGTCAAGAACATCGAACAGTGGTTTGGTGAACACATTTTAAAGTGTTGGTGACACGCATGAACCTTGAGGAACACCACAGGGAATGGGAGAAGAGTGTGCAGATGCTGACGGGGAGAAAACCTGCATGGATCTGTTGCTTAAGAAGGATCTGATCCAGGTGGTGGCAGAGTCGGAAAAGTGGGCGGCTGAAATAAGGTGCTGGGAAAGGATTTGGTGATTAACCAAATCAAAAGCAGCCGAGAGATCTAGTAATAGCAAGGCTGATTTCCCATTGTCATTCAGTACCTCAATCTGTGTTTTTAGGTCATTGAGGGCGGTTTCCATCCCATGCCTGGGCCGGAAACCGGTTTGGCTTGAACCAAGGAGATTGTTAACTTCAAGTTATTTCTAGATCTGAAGGTAAGAGGCTCGGTCTAACATTTTGAGCATGAATGGGACAGTGGTGAAGGGCCTATAGTTGGCTGGTAGGCTGGGATCCAGGGAAGGTTTTTAAAGCAGGGGGATGACCCAGGCGTCCTTTAAATTGTCCGGGACTATACCTGTGTTGAAGGATGAATTTATAAAGGCAGTAATGAATGGGGCCTTGAAAGTTGGAAGGTTTAATTGTATTAAAGATGCATTCAACTTCAGCAATAGTGAGTGGGGAGAAGCTGAAATGTTTAATGTTAGGAATGGCCTGGGTGGTTGCACTCGAGGGAGTATTTCCTAACTTGTCCTTCTGTAGACAGTTTTGCTTATCTTTGATTTTAGTTTGGAGGGTGGCAATTTTGGCCAGGAGTGCTTTCTGTATGTTCGAGCACCATTTACTGTCTTTAGTACAAGAATCAGGGGTAGTAGCAGATGATTCAAATTCCTTCAGAATCTTAAACAATTCTTTAGTGTTAGACTCCGCTTGCCTAATAAGTTTGTTGAAGATATCTTTTTTGGCCTTGAGGATGGCCTCTTTGTAGTTGATGGATGCTAGGATGAGGCAGTCCTTGTGGACGGTCATGTCTTGCCATGTTAGTTAAGTGAGGTTTTCGATCAGTATTTTAGAAGTACCAAATGTTTCGGCATATGTTCATGTTTACTCATGCCGCTTTTTCCCATACCTGCAGTCCAGATTGTCCTAGGTCTCCCTTGCTTCCGGGAAAACCATTTTGCCCAGGCAGGCCGGGGTTTCCTTTTTCTCCTTTATAACCTCCATTGCCAGCAGGACCACGGGGACCTTCAGGACCTTGAGCACCTTGATATAAGTACATTGAGTGTTAATTAATAGCGTAGCATGTCAAGAAGAAACAAGCCGCCAATGGTGGATTTAACAAAAGTTAGCAGATGAGACGCATTCTTTCTTTTGCCCAAATAGTTTAATACATTTCCTTAGAATTTGCTTCAATTTCCTTGTGTTGAATAGGCCGTTTTTTATACAATAAAAATAACTTGTAATGTACTACTCGAGAGTCACAAATGTTGCATTTTTTTTAAAGTGTATAACCACAATAATTTTGTCATTTGTTAGAGAGCCACAAGTGTTGACCTTTTTTTTTAAAATGTATAACCACAAATCAACACCATGGAAATTCTATTTATCTACATATTGATACTAAATAAGTTAAAGGTAAAAATTAAGTTCCTAAAAGGGTGTCTTCACTGAGCGCACTTTTCAATATCACTTCATTAAGCATACCATATACTTCAATGGTTCCTATGGTGTAATGTAAAGTTATAGGTACACCCTTACAGGGCAAAATGGTGGTGGAAGCCATGAGGTGATGCCTGTACATAAATGCCCTAGTTTTCAAACCAACATGTTCACTAGATTGGAACATAATGTTGATAAAGTTATTTGGATACATGTACCATGGGAAAGCTGACAGTTAATGGGCCGGACAGATGTCCACTGGAGAAAATCAAGAGATGGTTGTGAGGGTCTTAAATGTGCACCTGCATCAAAGATCTGCAATTGAGCAAATCAGGAGAGGGCCCAACGCAGTTCAGATGGCTTTGTGCAAACCTCTCTTAATTGCATTTGCATGCAAGCATCTCAAATGCTTCAGGCATCTCCAGATGTTCTCCCGTTTTAGGTTTTGGGATTGAAGTACAAGGTTGCAGGAGCGAATCTGGAATTTGATTATGATAGGTTATTTATAACGCGCTTAACATCCGGAGGTTTCTAAGCGCGGACACAGGGATCGAACCTGTGTTGCTCCATCGTCTTGCTTCCAAGGCGAGTGCATTGCCCCTGAGCTATCCTCCCGATTCGCTCACAGGTAGCTCCTGGTTTACTTCAGTTAAAATCTTTATCATCCAGTTGAAGCCATATTCCTACACAATTGCCCATTTCAAACTGCTAAGTATTTATTTTATATTTTCAAGTCATCACCCCTTGTTCCATAATTCTATATTTTCACCATGAGCTGTTTGGCATAATAGACGAAAATACAGTTTTGTCTAGGTGAAAAGTCTCAAGTTTTGCTTTCATTTAAGTATTGCACCTACATTTAGAGTAGGAACATTAACCAATACCCTTCCTGGTTTCTCTTAACCTGGGATAATCTAAATTTCTTTATGAATTTCCCAAATTTGTCATTTTGTTCAAATTTTATACAAGTGCTTTGCAGATACATATATCCAATAAATTAAAAGTTAATTTTAAACAATTGTAATTCATTCCCGCTTTGCCAGGATCAGACCTTTATACGCAACCTCCAACCACAGCGATAGCGGTGCTCAGGTAATCGGTAAATCATTGAATGTCTTCTGATGTACCCATCCACTTTCTCAGATGGTAGGACATTTTAAAACAGAAGAAACGGAAATCGAAATTTGATCAGCAGAAAGCAACAATATCCTAAGGGCTGTGGAATTTATTTTGATGTGGTCTTGGCAGTGGTACAGACTAAACTGCTGTACCTATTGGGGACATTTACTCAGTTTGATCAGTAATGCTTGCACCATTTAGAAAGAGAACATGACTCGTATTATTATTCTGTCAATAGGTATGAAAAACAGATAGCACTTCACCCTTTACAACAGTATCATGAAAAGAATTCTTGATTTTAAAAATAAAGTAAGCATTTTTTAAATCACATAAGTGTGGAGGGCATTAAGAGTTTAACATACCTCTGTAGTAACCGTTGGAGACATGGCCATACAATGTTTGCACAAATGAAGACATATTTGAGTTACTTTTAACATTGTGCTGTTTACCATGCATTTTCCAAGTGATAGACATTTTTAAGGATTAAAAAGTATCCACATAAAAGAAGTCCACATCCCATTGAACCCTCGAACCAGAACTAGGGGTGCAGAAAACATGCGAGACATGAACGTACGCGGTTTACATGCCAACGTCTAAACATGTGACAGTGATTTTACTACTGTACCGGGTGCTTAAGACATGCTTTAGGTGTGAACACTTTATAATCACAAAATCCAGTGACTTTCTGAATGAATCACATGCAGTGGGAAAATAGAACTTGACCAAGAGAAGATTCTAACCTGGAGGACCTGGTGGGAGGAGGAGGGTTCACCAGTGCCCAATCAATGTTGTGAGAAGCGTCACACCACGCAGTACAAAATAAGATCACTGGTTAGTTACCGATAGTTATCATTTCATACCAAAGCTGCTATAAGTTACATTTACGCCACGTATGCAATAAAATAAAAAAAAGCATACATGAAAACGCAAATGTATGTAATGCTGAACACAACTCTGGAAGACACCATTTTACTCCAAATGAAAGTGCCTGATTACGTTTGTTTGCACAGAAACCATTCACTGACCAATTTTCTGGAGTTTTTCTTTTAAATGAATGATTGATTACCAGTGAAGCCAAAATGTGCATTTGCACATTGTAATAACAATGACTGCACTTACATAGCATACTATAAACTGAACAGGTGCCTTTGGAGGAGTAGGGTCGAGGAGAACAAGGAGAAGGAAACAGAGTAAATGAATATGGAAAAGCAGAAGGAGCAGGAGCAGAAGGAAAAAGAGAAGAAGGAAGAGGAGGAGGAGAAGGGGATACAGAGCTAGAGGGAGAGAATGATAGGAGAAGCAGGAAAAGGAGAAGGAGAGAAGGGGAGGAGAAGCAGGGAAGAAAGAAGGAAGGGAGGAGAAGGGGATAGAGGGAGAGAATGAGGAGGTGCAGGAAAGGGAGAATGAGAAAAAGGGTGAGGAGAAGGACAAGCAGGGAAGAAAGAAGGAGGGGAGGAGAAGAGGATAGGGAGTTAGATGGAGAGGGTGATAGGAGAAGCAGGAGAAGGAGAAAAGGGAGGGGAGAAGCAGGGAAGAAAGATGGAGGGCAGGAGAAGGGGGTAGAGATAGAGGGAGAGAATGAGGAGCAGCAGGAATAGGAGAAAAAGGGTGAGGAGAAGGAGAAGCAGGGAATAAAGAAGGAGGAGAGAAGGGGATGGGGAGTTAGATGGAGAGAATGAGAAGGAGGAGCTGGAAAAGGAGGAGGAGAAGAAAAAGTACTTATTTAGCACATGACAAAGTAAAAAGGTGCCTTTGAACTAATGAGAATGACTACACTTATATAGTGAAACGATGCTTTCACAATAATAATAATTACACCTATTTAGCACAGTGTGAACTGATAATGTGTACTTGCACTAATAAAAACAACAATAATAATAATAACTACTTTTATATAGCACACCTTAAAGTGAAAAGATGCATTGGTACTAACAAGGACTACACTTATTAAGCACACTATAAAGGAAAGTGTGCCATTCCACTTGTTTACACATGAGCAGCACACACGTCTAAAACCTCAAGAGGGGTAGCGGGTGGGGGAAGGGCCTCTGGACAACTAATCTAGAAGAGTCAGGCCCTAAGTCAATACATATTCTCTTCATTTCAAAGGTGCATCCTACATGATGGCCTTTACCAGGTATATGAATATTCATAGATGTGCTGAAAGTTCAGTAAAAAGGAGAACACCAGTTGCTATGTATGGAAATGCAAGCGACCAGAAAATAGCCAAGAGCTTCGTTGGCATTCGTGCAGACAGGCACGTGTGGCGGGAAACTCAAGGCTGTGCTAAAGAGTCATTCATTCATAAAAAATGATGTGCACATTAAATCGTTGCTAAGAGATATTACATCGCCCAGCTCTCCTCAGTGTCAGGGTCAGTGAAAGGGTTCAGTTGCTCAAAAATTATCAACCAATATAAATAGCCATTCGCCTTGACCCTTCCAATCAGGCTTATCCAACTCCAGGCGGAGAGGGCCAGAGCCATGTTGGGCTTTCCAGGATACCCCTCATTCATATTCATAAAAAGAATGTGCACAGAATGCTTCTGAATGTATGCACATTTTTCCTCATGAATATTAATGAGTGATATCCTGCAATCCCATTAGGATCCTGGCCCTTGAAGCCAGGAGTTGGACAACCTAACTGGTTTGTTGTATTAGTCCAAGCTTTGCTCATTATTGATACAGGTCGACGAAAACAAAAGACAGACCAAATCTATGCCATCGATTTCAATATTCTGAAAAACCGATTACAATGAATGCACTCAGACACAAGCTACGTTTCATAAGTGTGCCCAGTTCAACCATGGACTGTTTCAATATGAAGTCTTTTTAAGGAACACGTGTGTACTAAACTTGTTGATAGTTCAAGCACCCGAAATAAGCAAGCGCTATATTCTAGTTATGTTGTTCAAATCACGCAACATATATGAGCTCGCCTCTGCGACGCAATATTTGTGACAATATAGAACGGTCGTTTGACCGACTTAGTGCCACATCCACTGCATGGACACTTTTACTGTACACCACGCTTCATGCCACATCCACTGCATGGGCACCTTTACTATACACCACGCTTCATGCCACATTCACTGCATGCACACTTTTACTGTACGCCACCCTTCATTCCACATCCACTGCATGGACACTTTTACTATACACCACGCTTCATGCTACGTCCACTGCATGGACACTTACTGTACACCAACCTTCATGCCAGATCCACTGCATGAACACTGTTACTGTACACCACCCTTCATGCCAGATCCACTGCATGAACACTGTTACTGTACACCACCCTTCATGCCACATCCGCTGCATGGACACTTTTACTGTACACCACGCTTCATGCCACATCCACTGCATGGGCACCTTTACTATACACCACGCTTCATGCCACATTCACTGCATGCACACTTTTACTGTACGCCACCCTTCATTCCACATCCACTGCATGGACACTTTTACTATACACCACGCTTCATGCTACGTCCACTGCATGGACACTTACTGTACACCAACCTTCATGCCAGATCCACTGCATGAACACTGTTACTGTACACCACCCTTCATGCCAGATCCACTGCATGAACACTGTTACTGTACACCACCCTTCATGCCAGATTCACTGCATGCACACTGTTACTGTACACCACCCTTCATGCCAGATCCACTGCATGAACACTGTTACTGTACACCACCCTTCATGCCAGATTCACTGCATGCACACTTTTACTGTACGCCACCCTTCATTCCACATCCACTGCATGGACACTTTTACTATACACCACGCTTCATGCTACGTCCACTGCATGGACACTTACTGTACACCAACCTTCATGCCAGACCCACTGCATGAACACTGTTACTGTACACCACCCTTCATGCCAGATCCACTGCATGAACACTGTTACTGTACACCACCCTTCATGCCTGATCCACTGCATGAACACTGTTACTGTACACCACCCTTCATGCCAGATTCACTGCATGAACACTGTTACTGTACACCACCCTTCATGCCAGATCCACTGCATGAACACTGTTACTGTACACCACCCTTCATGCCAGATCCACTGCATGAACACTGTTACTGTACACCAACCTTCATGCCAGATCCACTGCATGAACACTGTTACTGTACACCACCCTTCATGCCAGATCCACTGCATGAACACTTTTACTGTACACCACGCTTCATGCCACGTCCACTGCATGGGCACCTTTACTATACACCACGCTTCATGCCACATTCACTGCATGCATACTTTTACTGTACGCCACCCTTCATGCCACATCCACTGCATGGACACTTACTGTACACCATGCTTCATGCCACATCCGCTGCATGGACACTTACTGTACACCATGCTTCATGCCACATCCACTGCATGGACACTTTTACTGTACACCACGCTTCATGCCACATCCGCTGCATGGACACGTACTGTACACCACGCTTTTCCAGGGTAGAGCACTACATATTTCCAGGAAGGAAATCCATATTTGTACTAAATTCTACTCTTCAGATATATTCCCAGTAGTATCTTTAATGTATAAACGATACGATATGGCAGTACTGTGTCCAGGCAGCATTTTAAGTTTGCCTTCTTTGAAAATGTAGCCTTCAGCTCATTGCTCAACTGAACGTTAGCATTTATTGGGTACTTTTAATGCCCAATATTTCTGCTTGCTCTATCAAGATCATTGTTTTTGATTATGCACGTTAAAAGTTGCTTTTTTGAAAAACAGCTCAAAATCTAGAAGCATGGTGTCTGGCCATCAGGTATTTTAAACAGATGAAGTATTCTCCTCAGCATTTTTGCTTAAAAAGACACCTTAGTATAGCAGCAAACTACAATTTAAAAAAGCTGCAAGACGGTCACAGTGATGCAAGGATCGTGAAATAATGGAGCACTGCATGAACCGTATGATGTTTCTGCCTTGACAATAGCATTTCTGCACAGTGTCAGTAAGGTCACGCGAGATAGAGTTGGGGCACTACAGTTCTTTGGGTATTGCAAGTGAGTTTTATTTCCAAAACTCTGTAGGAAAGCCCCCCAGATGCTCCCGCCAGAATAAATACAACCCACTAGGGAAAAAGGGCCAATACACTTCTTGCCAGGATAACAAGTTTTATTTCCATACAAAAGGAAAAAGCGCCAACAAAGAATTCTGCATCCGTGGATCGTTCTGGCGAAATCATGTGCCCTAGACCTATGAAATATTATGATGGTATAGGAGACTGTTAGGGCACCCTCCTCCCCCCTGGTTTCTCACATTACCGATAATGGCCTTTGCCTTATTCTAAAGCGCCTTGGGGTGTGGGAAGATTGCATCCCCTTCCCAACAACACACAGGCACACACACATTTTCCGAAAATGGATTATTTAATTTTTGGTTTTGGCTATCTGCTGGTGCTGGAGCTATATGATAAAACTATTGCATTGGAGTATTGCTTAGGAGGATATGGCTGGGAACTTCGGCTAGCTCCTACAGCTGTTGGACACTCCTGCATTCCTGTTTCTTTCACTTGGAGGTGGCAGGTCCGTTGACTTGCTGAAGGAGTCTCCCAGGCGATTCTTGAAGTTTTTATCATTTTTAAAGGCCTCACTTGGCAATACTTGCTAAGTGCAGCGGCATGTGCATAAAGCCTGGCTTGGGTTTTTTGCTACGAAGAGCAGTCCAGATTTCTAGAAGACTCATGGGGACTCCCCACCTGGGCCGAGCCCTCCACTCTTTAACCCTTTTCTGGGCCGTTTACCACCAGATAACACTGTTGACCACCAGAATCCTCCGATTGGCTGTGGGTCGTTGCTGTCAAGAAGTTGGAGGTTGCCACCAACCACTGTCCCTGTCCTGTGACCATGTACAGCTGTGCTGTTGCCCTCTTGTTTGTTTAGCTGCTGGACTGAAGGTAGCTATCCTGGGGAAAGTCTGTGGGCCTCCTTGCCATGGCTGCTGGGATCTTGTTGGCCCTGGGTGCAAGTCCTGGACATCTGAATCCTGAAAGCCGTGCCTGTTCAAAAGAGCACTTTACTCACAAGGTTGTTTCGGGTGGCTGGAGGCGTGTTTGCCAAAGCTACTAACATGGGTCCTTAACTTTGGGTCCTGGGGTTGCTGGTTATTTATTTATTTATTTATAGAGCGCTTGAGATGCACACCCTCAACGAGGTGAGTCTTTATCACATTTCCCAAAGACTTCTATTGGGTGTCCTCCTGTTCCGCTACCACTTCTTCTGGGGTCTCGGGTCCATCTTCCGACCTCTGGAGCACTTCCTTGGGGTCTCCACTGGCCTTCCGTGGGGTTTCTCATGGCAGGATCAGCACCTATTGAGTGCATCAGACTTGTCGCCATTAAAGGCAATTTTAACCTTTGCCATTCATTTCAATGAAACCCGGCCAACACAAGCATCCTGTCCTGACAATGAATCGAGAATGCTTGCCAGACGTGTGCAGAGAAGCCCATGCAACCTCATGGCAGATGTCCAGCACAGGGACACCTCAGCAGGACAGCGGTCGCTGCCAAGACCCTGGTCAATTGGGTCCCGAGTCCATCAGGGACACGTTTCCCAGCCATATAATAACACTCTGAAATACAGAGGAACATCCCCTTGCACATGTCCTGCTTAGTAACAGGCCTGCCTGCGCGGGCACCAGAATATATCACAAATAGCTTCCAGGTGCCCCCCGCCCGAGAGACATAATAGCGGGGAGCTCTTGTGGGGTTTTAGCAGTGAATACGCTTGTCAGGAAGGTGGATGGTGGATCTTCTGTGAGAGATGAATTTCCAACACAACCTTGGGAAGGAAAGTCAGTTTCATCCTCAGGGAAACGGTGCCCTTGGATAAAACAAGGTTGGCTGACAGAGCGTGAAGCTCACTCCCCCACCTGGTGAAGGTGAAAGCAACCTTGAAATGCACCTACCAGGTGAGCAGTCTCAAGGAACAGGAATGTGCAACCAATAAGGAAAGTAAGAAAACGGTACACATTGCATGCAGGAACGATAAACCGGCATGGAGAAACTTGTTGTAAAATCCAAAGAAACTGCAAAACTCTGGGAATAGTGAAGAAGTAGCCCTGCTCAGCATCCTCTGAAAGCATGACATAGTGGCCAGGTCTTGAAATTTCCGGGTTGCTGCTGTTCTGCCATAGACTTCAACGGTGCACTCTTTTTCCTATTGTCTTCTTCCTGACCTTACTTTTTGGAGGCAAGTAAAGCCATCAGCTTTACTTCTCTTGCAATTTGCAAATTTGTATGGGGAGTGTGGGGAGGATAGCTCAGGGGCAACGTGTTTGTCTTAGAAGCAAGACAACGCAGAGCAACATAGTTTAGAATCCCTTTCCCGTGCTTAGAGACTAGTCTCCGGTAGTATAGCGTGTTATAAATGATTAATTAATTAAATGAATCAGTCCCTAAGACTAGCAGTGCTTAGCAACCCTGTATCTCTTAGTGGAATTCTTGCATCTTCAAAGCTGCACACATCACCTTAAAGTGAAGTGTGGTTAGGATACTTCCTATCCTTGTAACCTTTTCTTTTGCAACTTTGTTGATGCAGTCACCTGAGGTTGGTCTTATGCCAGCTGATATTTTTCTACTGTTTTTTGTTACTTTTTACTTGTTCTGCACTTGTGCGTTTTACCACACGTTGCCATTTAGAGTACTATATACTCTAAAATGGCAGTGCCATGAGATTTTTGCTTGTCTGTTAGCCATTTTGTGCCTTGGACTTCTTCCTGCCCTCTCCAGTCTCGAATTGGCATATATGGAAAGCCCTTTCCCAGGCAACGGGGGCCTGGGTGTGGGTGTGTGTGTGTGTGTGTGTGCGCTCACGCGCACGCGTGTGGCCGGAAATGGAGGCTTGGTCTGTCTGGACCCAGTCCGCATCCAAGCCACAGTGTTGCTGGGAAGATGTGTTAGTCAGAGTCTGTACCCTAATTGGACACCTACATTCAGTTTGAATGGTGCAGATCCTTGCCATTGGTGGCCTTAGGGGTGACTCCAGTCCGAATCTTAGATAAAAGAGGGACACCTGCAGCCATTCAACAGATCCGCATTGGAGCCAAGACCCCTACGTAGAAGGACATCTCACTGATGACCTGGGGATGACCAAGGCAGCTGACCAGCATTGCCTCCAGCCAAGTCCCAGTGAAACCCTGCTCCTGGTCTCCAGAAGGCCCTCATCAGTGCTTTCGCCCCTGCTAGCTGTAACAGAAGTGTCTGACTTCCCTCTTAGGAGGTGACTGGCTGTAAAGTACATCTTGCACACACATCATCACAAAATAAAGGAAGGACTACGCAGCATATTGCTGCAAATATAAGGGATCATTTTTATAAGGGGTGGAGTGCAAAATAGTGCATGAGGGACAGCAGTAAGCTGTTCATGCCTTACTTTCCACTGCCCATGTAGTATTTGTTATGGGCTGCAAAGGGCAACACATCAAAGGTGAGATACAGCTTTCAGTGAGGATTTGACAAAAGGCTCACTATTAGCAACAATAGGCTCAGGACATTAGAACAACCAAAATTAAGAAATGAAAGATGGATTTCTAGAATCTGGACTTTTAGGCAGATTTTAGGAGGTCACCCTAGCTATAACGAACGGGGTAACTCTGGGAGGTTAGCCAAAACCCAATCAAGGTAAACGTGAAGAGCAGTCAAAGCTATGCCCAGGAGAGTGTGAGAGAGGTCAGGAGTCCAGAATGAGACCACACAGTGAAGCACACAATAGATACATTTAGACAGGAATGTATAAAAAAGAATTATTCTAGTCCTTAAACACACTAAAATATGTAATTAGCAGGTTCTACTAAAAATTAAACTAGCAGGTGATATTGTCGCAGAATACTGAATATGTTCTTAAAATGCATTCACATAACTTAAACCCCACAAGAGATAAATAAATGAATGCAGTAAAGATGGAACCAAGTCACACGTGATGTCCCTAACTTCAGCAGTCCAATCCCTAACCAGAAAGGGGCCTTGTGCCCAAAGGTCACAGGAACCACAATGCTTCCCCCAGAATGTATCTGTAGAAAAGGAGTACTACATTAACGCCAGCTGGTCACATCGGAGGTACGATTGCAAGTGGATTTATGTTATGTTATGTTATCTTACTTGGCATTTATATAGCGCTCTATATATCATTGGTATGACCTCAATGCGCTGTTAGGTTTAACGCCCTCAGGAACCGTAGTTCTGGTCAGTAGAGAGAGAGAAGGTGTGGTAGGGTCTGTGGGTGCACCAGATATGTGTGCAGCTGATGTAATTACAGATCAGTAAAGTTGCAAGGGCTGTTTTGCAAAGAAAGCCAAGACTGGTGTCCTGGAGACCAATGCTTAAAAGAAAGGCCTTTCAATGGGGAGAGCTGAAATGATATTTTATGGCTCGACAAGTGAAGAGGAAGTAACTGTGGCTCTGTGACTGCGCGAGTGCTTGGACAGTTACACAAGTTAACTTTTAACTCTCCAATGAGCTTCCTTTCAGTTTGCAGTATAACCAAAAGAATGCCTGTCAGCGACCGGCGGATTGGCAAAAGCCCACGCTTTCGGTGAATGGGAGATGAAGCGATCTGCAAAGTTGCTAAGACGGCTCAATACCCCTGTAAGGTGGAGGCGATGACAACATCGATGTGTCAAAGGCAGAAAATGCAGGTTTCCTGGAAATCAGGAGACTCCACAATCATCAACAATAAATGAAGAAAGCCACTCATCTTGCAATTACATGAAAATAGCCCACTCACTGGCAAACATCTCTAAACTGGCAGCTTCCAGGTGAAATAGAAGAACGCTGGATGCTTGAATTATTCATGAAGTGTTTCTACATTAATTCATCTGGTGCTCTAAGAGGCTATAATCACCGACCATAGGTTGCAGAATTACTTCCACGCCTGTGGCAGTGGGAAGGGAAGGCGCTGATGGATGGAAGCAGCGGAGGAATACACGTTCGTTTGGGTGAAACGCACGCACACTGAAAGGGACCGTATGCGAGACGGCCATTGCCAGCCTTGCACTCTGGAGGGAGGCCCGGAGTACATTTGATTTTCCCTGCGCAAGTGCGCCAGACTGCATTTTCATTCTTCCGTTCTGCATTACCCTCCACGGCCACTAGTTGGCAAGTTACCAACAGCTCACTGGAGCATTTGCCAGCACATTTACAAAATGCCTTTGCCCACAATATATGCCAGCATTCTGCCAGTGTAAGAAACATATTCATGTTGGCTGTGGCACTATATGCCAGTATCCCCACATAAGAATATACCCACTTGCTTTGCTCATAATCCCACTGAGGATAATGTAAGAAAACATGTCCTTTCTGACTGCCTATATATAGGCCATTATACCATCCCATTAAACCAGCAATGCCAGTAAGAATACTATGCCACTAAGAAAACATGTCGACACTGGCTGCACCAATGTAGGTCAGTATCCAGTAGTAAAACTGGGAATCTTTACGTTAGGGGCCCAGAGACCTCCACCCCCATCCCACCAGCCCATTCATCATGCATTAATTCATTAATTCACTCATTCCACTATATTCCCTAACACACGCTCACACCTGCACACAAACAAAACCACACATGTACACAGATGCATACACACACACACACACACATAAACAGAGACGTGCAAGCACTCATACATAAACATGTACTTCCAATTGAAGGTGTCAGCATCCTCACCTTGCCCTCAGCCGGAAACGGGCATGTAGAGCGGGCCGAACAGCCTTTCGTTTTGTTCATTAGGCTGCATTTTCAGGCTCCCACTGGGAAAATGAAGTGTGTGATGTCATGTCAGATGTAGGGCGTGATGTCATGTCTGATGTATGGCATGATGTCATGCAGGGGCGCCGAGCCCCCCCGGAAAAATCAAGTCGGGGCTGAGCCCCCCCCACCCCGGCCGGAGAGAAGTGATGCAGCATCGATGGCCCTTTCCATCGATACTGCATCACTTCTCTCCGGCGGGTAAAAGTGCGAACATGTCCGATTAAGCCCTACCCTCTGGGTCTCATATTGGTGTATGGTCCTGGAGGGGAGGGCTTAGGGCAGTTGTATTCAAACTGTGGGGCGCGCCCCTCTGGTGTGCCGCAGCCTCATGCCCAGGGGGGCGCGCATCCACAGTTTGAAAAGAAAAATAATAAATTACCAAAGGACCGGGATGTTGCTTCATCAACAAGCAGCAGTCCAATCCACGGCCCCTGCCACACATGCTAAGTGGGACAGGGGCCGGGCATTTCTGAGGTCTCAGGCCCCATTAACATCCTATTTATGAAGACACAAGAAGGTGCGTGCTTTTTATTTTCTTCATGAATAGGCTCCTAATGGAGCCTGAGGCCCCACAAAGGCCCGGCCTCTGTCGCACTATGGGTGGTGGCAGCAGGGTAGTTTCTAGCCCATTTGGTGCCCAGGGTGAAACACTAGGAATGCGCCCCCCCACCTCGCGCCCCACTCCCACCGCACCCCGTGCGCCACTCCCAAACTCAATATAACACTGCACAACATTGGGATACGGGGACCAGTGGGGGCACACATTGTGACACAGGGACCAGTGGGGGCACACATTGGGACACGGGGACCAGTGGGGGCACACATTGGGACACGGGGACCAGTGGGGGCACACATTGGGACACAGTGGGGGCACACATTGAGACACAGTGGGGGCACACATTGAGACACAGTGGGACATGGGAACCAGTGGGGGCACACATTGTGGCACGGGGACCAGTGGGGGCAAACATTGTGACACAGGAACCAGTGGGGGCACACATTGAGACACAGGGACCAGTGGGGGCACACATTGGGACACAGTGGTAGCACAGTGGGGGCACACAGTGGGAAAAGGTTGACCAGTGAAAACACCCACTGTCATACTTTCATGCTGACACAAACACACACTTAGTACACGCACACGAGAGCAATCATGCATAGTACGGCTCCGACATGGAAAACACAAACAAAGGGGTCAAGGACTTAGAAGAACAAAGCATAATAAAATAAACCTGGCACCTACCTTCTTTCTGATGAAGCGGTGCACCGTGCACACAAACAAGCCCGAGCTGCAAAGAAATGTTTCTGCCAGGAACGCTGCAAGGAAAGCAGTGAAGTCTTTGAATCACAGGGTCCAACACCGGGAAGCCAGGAACGCAGAAAGGACAGCAGCCGTCTGGAGCACAGGATACAGCCAGCAGCAAATGTGGGCAGCCATCATGAAAGGCACCTTTTTATGCCCCCAGCCCACCCCCACCCCACGTGGCGCGAAAGTCAAGGGAGGGGGTGGGCTGGGAGCCTGCTCTGACTTCCGTAATGTCACATAGTACTTCTGTACTACATGACATTACAGTCAGAAGAGGCAGCGCCAGCACCTGCTACGGCGCTGCCGAACTCTCTGCCCTCGGCAATCGCCACCACAAACCCAGACATGTGAACCCCTCCAGCCAGGGGCAGGGACCAGGCCAATTGAGCGCCGGGCAGCTGCCCGCCTCGCCCGGGCCAAGAAACAGGCCTGGGTGGCAGCAGTGAATGCCGTTTTTTATTTTGCACACTTTAATTCTCTCTTCATCCGTCTAGAGTAACCTCAAACAAGCATTGGCAATGCCAACCGATTGGGCTTTTGTGCAGGCAGGAGAAAGGCACTTGCCAGGCACAGCCATAGTGGTATTAACTGGCCATTGATTGTAGCAGGTGCAAAATGGTGCGAGTTCTAGGGCCCAGGGCCGGTGCAAGGAATTTTGTCACCCTAGGCAAACTGTCAGATTGCCGCACCCACTCCAGATTCTAACCGTTCTCAATCAACCGTCCTCCCACCAACCTCTGCTCCCCCACAGCCTTGTGTTCACGAGATGTGTATTACCCTGCAGGAGGGGGTAACTTCTAGGCCAGCATGCATAAAAAGAAATCAACAAACGAATGTGGGGCAGCTCCAAACAGCAGCTCCAGGTACCCTGACAGATTTGGCTCTATACCACGGATGCAGAGTCGATATCACCTTTGAAGGAGGCGGCAGTCCAGTTTGTCAGAGGGTTCGCCCGACAAATTCCATTTCCGCTCAGCTGACCTACACTTGCGTTTTAGGGCTGCCAGATCGGAGTCGTACCAAGAGTTGCACTTTTTGGGAGACTTCAGATGGACCCTCATGACATGACATGACATGACATTTTGTAAAACTCAGGCAATATTATGTTACCACAGGTTGACAGAGCCTTTGAGCCACATATGGAAGTACGGTGGTTTAGGTGGACCTGGAGTGCTCGCTCCTGGGAAGCAAGCAGTAGAGCCACCCACACTGAGTGAGGACTGCAGTCTGCAGGGGGGGCTTTAGGCTCCATGCTGGCCACTGCCCCCCACAGTAGTTCCGCTCTCAGCCCCTGATGCCCTGCGCCCCCAGCCATGGAGCCCTGGGGACGGGTGACAGCACTGAGCCTGGCACTGGGCCTCGTCTCGCTGGTGGCGGCGCTGCTCGTCACCGACACACTGCCATCTTCAGCAACCACACCCCAGACCCCCAACCCCAATCTTGCTGAGATATCTCGCAGGCACTGACTCTGGCTTTGTTGATTTGAATAGTCTGCTTGGGGCTTGATGTGGAACCCATTCTTGAGCCGCCCCATAGCCCTTCAATTCAGTTTTTCAGCATGTGTGTTCTGCAAGTAAGTAAGCACGTTTAACGTGGGTTTGCGCACTGGTACTTCTACTTACTTGGTTGGCAGTGTAGTCGGCACGGCACCTCGGTCCAGGGGTCCTCCTCACCTGTCCTGACTCCTGCATCGTGGTCGTCGCACTGCACTGCAGCATTCATACCATTGAGTTGCCGATCAGATTGGTCAAGGGGGCACATGTGGTGCTTGGTGGCGTGCTAATGCACATTGCACAGGTGCCAGCGCTGCCACCACGCCCATTCACCTATCGTGACCCTGACCCGGCCCCAAGTCCCAACCTTCACCGCGCCACCTGGTCTGCTGCTGCAGCCAGCCTTACTGCAGACAGTAACTAACAACAGGACTGGTGCTATCACCAGGCAAGGCAGTAGTGTGGGGGTGTTAAAAAAAGCATTTTGCAGCTCTAACATTTCCAACATATAGGCAAGCGCCTAACCTTGCCTAGTGATAGCACCGGCCCTGCCAGGGCCTCTAACAGCAGTCCCTGACAAATGATTGTATGCTTGTTTCTTGGAAGGTAAGACGTTATTAAGCATAAGTGGGGTGTACTTTTTTTACTGACTCTTTCATTTTTTGAATAAGGGGTGTTTCAAATGAATGTTGAAAACCAGGAAAGTGGGAGTTTTTAAAACATGGAGACAACCATGGCTACAACATTTAGACGCAAGTGCTTCCATCAGTCCCTAACATCACTTGGGTGCAGGGTGAGCCTGGGTAACTGCTTTTTAACATTGTACACTACATTAACAGAATTTCTGGTAAACTACAATGTTAAAAGCAGTTAACATTCTTCCCCCCAAGTCTGAAACCACACTTGATTGCATTATACTTGAGCGAGGATTGCATTATAGTTCAGCAGAACATCTGATGTGTCCACTGAAAGGTTTAAGATCAAGCTACATCCCTAACTCTATCTGGTTACCCAGAGGTAACATCTTAGCAAATGTCACTTGTGGCTGGCCAATCTACAGCAGCACTATTGTAAATTAGAATTGTTGATGTTTTACTGAACTATGGCACCACACACGTCTTGCTTGGTAGTTTTTAATCGGGAAACGTCTTTACTTCTCTTTTCCCTTGAATTGGGAACTTTTTTTTGGTGGTGGTACTCCACCTTGCAGCTGTACCTTCTGTTTACCAAGCATTTCATTCTCCCATCCTAGTTGTGTTGCTCTGCCTTTTGAGGGAGGGCTACTACAACCTGGACGATTGGAATGCAACTCGATGGCTTAAATCTCCTTCTTACTTGACTTTAGTATATGCAGTGCATGCTAGCCAATGTTTCCACTGTTCTGAGCTGCGCGCGCCCCCACCCCCTGCGCGCTGTTGCACCAGGTGGGCGACTACATACAAATTTGCGGTCATATAACTGCCAGTGATGTCACTTCCTATATTTGGGTCCCCCCCTGCCCCCCCCTCCGGAAATTCATAAGTCGGCTCCCCTGATGTCATGTCAGATGAAGGGCGTGATGTCATGTCAGCCTCCCTGAGGCATTTCGCAGCCCGTCCTTGAATCAGGGCATGGGCAAAAATACATTTGCATTATGTAGCAAGTAAAATACCAGTGGTGGGACACACACTGCAATATCAAATTAAATGCAACAGGCACAAGCCTATCTACTTTACTAAAGATCACCCTTTCTGTAATGCCATTACCTGAGAAAGCGGTACTCCTATCAACATTGGACTGTTTAAAGGATGAGTGGGTCCTGCCTGGATGTGAACCTGTGTCCTACATGTTACAGCCGTGTACGCAGAGGGGGCACTCATGCATGGGGGATTCCCCCAGCTGATTGACATATAATGGAAACGTGGCTAAAAACCACGCATTATCTCATCAAGTTGGTAACAGGCTGCATGTAGGTGTCAGGATGTAGGCGCCCTCCGCACATGCTTACCATCTAGATGTCTGCTCACATGCGCACGTTCTTCATGTCTGTACATCTATGAACGGGGGGGGGTGTTCAGTGGCACAGCAGAGGAAGAGAGGATGGGAGGTGGTGATGAAGGGCAGGTGGGAGAGGCTGTGATAGAGAGAGATAGAGAGAGAGGGGGCGAGGGGTAATGAGAAAGGGCCGTAGGGCGAGAGAAAGCAAGAGGAAGATAGGAGGACAGGGGGGGGGCAGAGGGAGGAAGCAAAGATGGAGAGAGAGAGAGAGAGAGATGGGGGCATGGATTAGGACGAGAGAGAGCATGGGAGGCAGATGGCAGAAGAGAGGGGCCAGGAAAGAGAACAGTTGGGAGAGTGCAGGTAGGCGAGAGAGCAGGAGGGCAGAAGGGATAGTGGGAGAGAGGGCAGGAGAGTGAGACATATGGCTGGAGAGAGAGGGGCTAGGTGAGAGTGCAAGCACGGGAGATAGACAGAGCAAGCAGGAGATGGAGCAGGGATAGCAAAGCGAAAGGGCTGGGGATAGAGTGGTGGGAGGGTGAGAGCGCGTGGGTGTGAGACATTGCAGGGGTGAGAGAGTGGGGAAGAGAGGCAGAGTGTGTGCAAACATGAGAGAGTGGGAGATTGTGGTTAATGAAGAGAGGGGGAGTGTGGGAGAAACTGCAAGAGAGGGAGAGTAAAAGCGGGAGAGGGTGAGAGAGAGTGGGAGAGGGGGCGGGAGGAGAGACAGAAGGGAGAGAAATCCCATGGGGTAAGCTGAAATGCATTTGGAGAAATCGTGACAGGAAAAGGGGCTCCAGAAGAAGAGTGACTACCCACAGAGTCGTGACCGTTCTAAGAGTCATGATAGTGGAATTCGGAAAATAAGAGATTGGGTGATGCCTAACATGATTCAGTTAAGGTGTACCCACCACCTGGAGAAAGGACTCTGCTCCTGGGAAACCGAGATGCAGTTTCAAAAGGTGTAATCCCTCTTGTGATGCTTAAATGCCCTGGTAACCTAGGCAACACAACAGCACATTGCCTAGGCAACAAGGGACTTACTGTTAAGGGAAAAAAAGCACTGGCGTGTAACACGGAGACACGCCACGTCCCACTATGAATATATTCGCCTCTAATCTCATTGCATATCTTATAGGTGGCGATCATCCTACGCGCGACCAAAAAGTCTACAGATAGGTGCATTGTACATTATCTCATCCTTGGAAGGTGCGTCATCCACCACTGTGAGATCAGAGGGCGGGACCGGGATGCTCTCACATGTAGGATGATGTGCTACTAGTTCTTCTGCCAAGTGATCATTGCATTAGCATGGCCTTAGACTGACATGGCAACACACACGCGTATTTTAAATTTAAATGCATAACCTGTTGTGAGGTAGAATTTCCATCTTGTGTGTAATTCTCCCCACTTAGTGAGTTCACCAGTACTGTTTGTTGGACTACTGGATTTTGCCTGACTCTACTGAGTGGGTGGGATCACTTTTTTTTCCTCACTCATTCTCCTTCTGTAACTCTGAGAACACTTTTTTCATTATTTTTGAGGAAGTCTCTTGCCTCCATCTTTTTGTGGCATCTGTATTGTCGTATTGCAGCACACAGCACCTTCTGTGTGGTGTTGCTGGAAGCTCCTTGAGCTTCCCTCTTTAGTTTTCTTTATTTTCCTGTGCTAACGTGCTCTTACCAGAACAGGGGGGTATTTTTTTATCGTACCTATGTTTTTCTTTTGTGAGCTGTCCCCCCCCACCATGTGGAGCGCTGAGGGGACACATAGTATCCTGATCTGTCTTTTGTCTTTGGCAGGTTTGCATGGAAAAGCCCGCCTGAGGCGCCAATGTGTCTGGGGAGACAGGAAGCTGGGAGGACACCGAATCTCCTCAGGCCTTTGTCCTCCAGTAGGTTCGCTTGGAACCATGACTGGGAGCATGGCTGTCCCCTTGGGACACCCACACTTCGAAAGAAGCATGCATACTGATTGGCTGGGTTCCTGTATACAAGGTGAGGGTCTTGATGCAGAAGTCAGAGTCGACCACTGGAAGATCCTTTCCAAAGAGGTAGAAGGAAGGACGCCTGCGGCCACCTCCAGCGACCACCAGAACCAACTGAATGTCTGCTCCAGCTCTCTCTTGTGTGTGACAGGAAACATTCAGACCAGACGACTTCCTCCCTTGGACTGGTGGGCATAACCTCCAGACCAGCTACAGTTTGAGACATCCCACGATGAGCTGCAACCTTCCGGGCATAAAATCTTTGAATACACTGTGACCTCTGGCCCTGCTGGGATGCATCATCTCGTCAAGTGCGTATCTGGCTGCAAACCTGTGGGCATCTGTCTGAGACTACAGAGACGCCTTCCCGAAGTACTGTCAGCTAAATCGTGGACCGAGTGAAGGAAGAAAGTCTGCCGGGTGAAAACGGTCGCTGCTACGAAGCTTGTGTCGAGCCTCCACAACCTGGTGCCATGAAGATCCTCTGGGCATCCCTGTGACTGAGTCTGACCATCTGCTCTCACCAAAAATTCTTCCTCCCAGCCACCAAGGCCAGAGACCCGAACCGGAGCTGCTGTCACTGCCAGTGACATTGTTGCTCTTCACCGAAAAATGTACCATCTCCCTCTCAGGTGCTTCCCTGAGTCGTCGTCGTTTGCCCCTTCTGGGGATCTGCAAAGGAGCAGCACTTTACCGGGATGGTTGCAGAAGATCATTTTAGTTGGCTGTTTCCGGGTCTTCAGCAAGATTCTCCTCTTTGTTGAGGTCTTGCCTATAATGACCAACTGCTGAAAGGATGAAAATGTTCTCCTGTTATCCAGGATTTGAACTGGAGTCGCCGCCAAGCCCACCAACGGTAAGGATCTGCACCATGTATCTGATCTGCACCAATCGTAGAGCACCCCCGGCAACCATATCTGCCCAGCAACAGACACATTGGCTTTGATGTGGCCTGGGAAGAGACCGTTATAGCCCCCACAAACACACTGCCGCTTCACCTTGGAAAGCCTGTAAAGGGCTTACCATACATGGCACACCCGGCCCTCATGGCAGGAGTATATGGTACTCTTAACAGCATTATGATATAAAAGTGCATTTCAGAATATAGAAAACTTGGTAGAAATATATCGGTTGCCACCAGCCCATGGACATATTATACAAGTAACCACAAATGTACCCCACAAGTATCCCCACCGCACCTCACTGTAAGGTGACGTGTGCAGTGTAAAACAAACAAGGAATGCAACAATGGAGAACAGAGCCATAGGGACTGATTAGTGCCCCCCAAAATAGATGAGCACAGCAAGGTTCGCCAAGTCAAAAGACCTTACTTGCCTCCAAAAAGTAATGACAGATTCAAATAACAGCAGAATGTAAGGGGGATCGGGGGGGGGGGGTGCTGGGCTCTATGGAAGGAAAGCAGCCAAAAGAAAGTCTTTCCTAACAGTGTCCCTTATGTTTTTCCTGGCTCTCACAGTGGTAGCTAGCAGGGCAGGTAAGGCTTCACTCTCCATAGTGGAGGGGGTTGAAAGTAAAGCACAGCTTACAGACAGACAGACGGGGACACACACACCAACACGCAGTAAAGAAAGTTCCACATATACTCAGGAAATATATACAAAAGATGAGAGAGGGGTCTACAAAAGTTAGTAAAATAGGAATTAATGTCTTAACAACCAGCCGGAGGGAAACATATAGTCATTTCTCACCAGTGGTACAGTGTAGGGCATTCACCCCTGCATCGTATGGGTGGCTTCGCCTGGCTCCGCTGAAACAAGTGCCCATGTTTTGCAATACTTGAAAAGGGTTCCGGTCTCATACTGACAATCTAGTCGATTGCTTTTATTCTAAGACAATGCTGACTTTTGCATCATAGGCCTCAACCTGAATAAAATGGATCCAGAACAAGCAACATGGAAATGACCAAAGCCAAGGCAGATGGAGTTTTGATTAGGTTCCTTGGGCTGGAATTTCCTGACTCTCAGTGCAGTTGTGTAGTAGGAGTCTGCTCCCAGGCTAAGGAACAGAGCTGCATCACAAAATATCTTGTGTTGTGCATTATACGGTGAAAAAAGGATTAATAGGATCAGCTTCTGCCATCCCGCAATGAGGAGACAAGTGGGACACAGTATGTCTAGGGATTTAGCATATGAACACCAATTAAATCAGTCATGGATTTTCATAATGAAAGAGTTATCTGCACAATACATCTGGGTTTTCAAACCAGGTAGCCATAGCACGACAAGGTAGGGCAGCGATTTGAAAGCCTACGAGAATCTACAGCCAATGGTCTGACAAACTATTTCCGGCACCACTAACTTGTTGGGGAAGAACAAGTGAAGCAAACAGCACAGAGCAGGCCATGGTCCAACTCCAGCAGAAAACACACAACCGGCAGAGCCACCGACATGAAAGAGCAATGTATGTGCGGGCGAGAGGGCGGGCTATTATCTTGTGACCCCTAAAAGAACCAACACCTTTGAAGGTTTGAAGTACAATTAGATGTTTGCATTCATCGTTAACTTGCATTGCTTAACTAAACATCATCACATTAAACTTGAGTCAATTTCCACCACTATACAGCTACTAAACCAATGCATGTTGCACGTGTAAATGGAGTTTGTGATTGCAATCATGGAGCCTTGAACCAATATCCAACACCGTGTTAACTGTGTGATCTGGGCTAATCTGATAGAAGGCATTCTTTCTTAATAGTCTCGGGTGTCCTTCAATGGATTTTGGTGGCATTTTTGTGCTACTGTGTAATTTAATGCTGATCCAGTCCAATGCACCACCAGCAGGTGCATTCCATGCGACGTGCACCACACTACATTGTTCCTACACAGGCTACTGTATCAGAGAAATAGTAGATGTATTATTTTTTCAGTGCCACAAACAAAGCTTAATCAGCAGCATGCCTTTAAACTGGTTTCAGTTACATTAAAAACATATGCAACGTGGCATTTTCTTTGCCTTCCCCGTTTATAATGTACAGCAGCTGTGTGGATTTATCGAAAGGACTTCGTATATGCATCTGGCATTACTACCTCTGCAATACTGAACCCAAAGTAGGGCAAATGCTATGCATTTCAATTCTGGACCCTCCACAAAAAACTGGCAATGTAAACATGGATGGATGATCTCAAATTTGTTAAAAACAACTGGAATTACAGAACAAATGCTAGTAGGATTGCACGCAGTCTTATTTCCTGAGGCAAAGATAAAACCAAAATCCTTTCCATAAATAAGCCATGCAAATAAAAGCTTTCAAATCACAATTATGTAAGAGTCATGATTGTTCTGCGCACCTATTTTCTTTCTCTGTTGACGTGGCCCACCCTACCATAAGCTGCACGTCAATCAAATTGCAAAGGTTAGTTTGGTCACATAATGTGGCTTATTTGTGGAAGCCAATTATGACAGTTAATGCATCCCAAGTCCTCGAGGGACTCTCTGCGGTACGTACACTCACAGGAATCACTTTTTATTTTTTTCTACTGTCAAGTGTTGTGGAGTGAGTCATCTTCTGCTGGCCTCCAAATAAAACATTGTGCTCTCGTGAAACATGGCGTTTGTTACTAGGAGTGTACCGAATAGGGAAATTACTATTCAATCAAATACCGAATAGTTGGTCAAAGTATTCGGCCGAAGCCAAATAGTTAACTATGGGGGAAAAGTGTGGTTCCTGGACCCGGTAATACAGAAGTATGTTTAATAGGTTACCAGACATTTGGTCGAAAAAAAAAGGTCGACAGGACAAATGGTCGACACCATTTGGTCGAAAGCCAAATGGGCGATTTTTTTTTTTTTTAGTATTTTCACTTTTTTTTTTTTGGGGGGGGGGGTCCCGCAAACTCCTTTTTTTTCTAAAAAAAACCTTTTTTTCCCTAAACGAAAACCTAAAATATATATATATAAATAAATAAAAAAATTCAACCATTTGGCTTTCGACCAAATGGTGTCGACCATTTGTCCAGTCGACCTTTTTTTTTCGACCAAATGTCTGGACACCTGTTTAATATACTGCTGGAGAAAGATTATGGAAATGGCGCTACATTTTCCTATAGATACGTGCACACTTTCTGACCAGTTTAATTATTAAATATGCATAGGAAAATGCTACGCCATTTCCATAATGTACCTGCACTAGAATAATATATTCTGCTGGAGGCACATTAATTAAATGCCACCTTCGCTGGTGTACTGTATGTATTTTGATCTCAGAATTTCTCCAAGGATTTCATTTGTAGACCCTCCGTGATCAAAATTCATTCAGCATACCAGCGAAGGTGGCATTTCCAGCAGCCAATAAGCAAGTTGGCTATTGGATGCAGCACCCTACCCCATCAGTTCCACTCTGTGATTAGCCATCTTCTCTCTGTTTGGGAGATGATGGGCAATCATAGAAAGTGGACTTCGGTGTCGAGTGAGTATTCCAGAATGTATTCGGTCTAAGCCGAATAGTTGTATTTCAGCTGAACTTCGGCCGGATACTCCCTCAAAGACGAGATTCGGTACACCCCTATTTGTCACATAGAAAACAATGTGGAGAGACAAGATGGCCGCCATTATGGAGTAGATGCAGCTTTGTGGGCTCTGCGTGTCTTCTGTGAAATTAAAGCACTCTCACAGGAGCTGAGAGGATTGGTACCTTCCCCCCTCTATCCTACTGCACTGGCAACAACAGGGACCCCCTCTGAGGGGTCGGGATTGCTCTGTTGACACTGTAGAAGAAGGGTGTTCTCCAGTGGAGTAACTTTGCTGAAAATGTTGGGGGGGACATGACATCTGAAAAAAAGGTGCCCCAGCCAAATGAATGGGGACAAAATGGTGTGCCATGAAAGTTGGGGGGGACAAACACCCCTGTCCCCCCCTAAAATTACACCCATGGTGTTCTCCGACCACAGGCAGTGAAGTCCTGACACCTGGGGAGCAGTCATGATGGACAGAGAAACTGTGCGGGCAGATGCCTTGAATTAGCGCTGGAGGACCCTCAAGCACAGTAAGGAGTGTGGTGGGAGACGCAGTGTTTATCGCACCAGGTGAAGCCTATGCCAGTGTAGGGATACAGGGAGAGAGCAGGCCGAGCTACGCAGCATCATATGGGGCTCCCGGCGACCAGCTGGACTACCACGGCAGGCCCAGCAACCCGGGCCTCCCACTGATGATCTGCAGCAGAGGCTATGGCTGCTGAGAGGAGTCCAGACACGGTCGCCCCCAGCCGGAGGAAGAGGGCACAGAGACCAAGACAGCATCGGCTCCATGTGGGAGAACAAACGGAGGGAGCTGAGGCAATCCTAGAGGCCTGGGGGCTACCTTAAAACAAGAAGTGTAGCACGTGCAGAGGTAAAGAGCGCACGGTCACCCATGACTGCTTGCGACAGAATGCAAAGTAAACGGAAGGGGCCCCTGCAATAGAGCTAAAGTGGCCCCTGGTTCAATCTCCAAGGGGGAAGGAGTAGCGACACCCCCCGGGGAGAGGACCGCTTGCGGTTATCTGGAATGAGGCCAGCCATCTATAGGACCCGTTAGGGTAGAGGAGCATGAAGCAGTCCTGAAAGAGTAAATGCCGAAGGGCACGCGCCAAATCAGAGGCGCAAGACTCAGCTAGACGACTTGCTTAAAACCGGCTCGCTACAGAGTCTCTTGAGTCCCAGGGAGCCCATACAGGTAACATAATTAGCAGGAACAATGGCGGCGCGTCCAGGGCCAGGGGAGACCCCGTCAGCAGTGGGGTTGACCAGACAGGATCTCCATCAGGGCCTCAAAGATTTCATAGGCACGCTCATGGCCTCATTCCAGACACAATTTCAACTGCTAAGAACTAAAAGGGACATTTTGCACCTGGGTGAAAGAATTGACTCTTTGGAACGCAGTCTGCAAGAGTCGAGCGAAGATGTCAAGACGAACAGTGAGCTACTTGAAAAACATAGTAGATTCACCCATAATCTGGAATTGCAAACGGAGGATATCGAAAAAACTTCCAAAAGGTCGAACATTAGAGTAAAAAACCAGAGCAAATTGGGGATAATATGCTGAAAACGCAAATGCAGACCCTATTTGCAGGGATCCTCGAGATCAGCCAATGAGAGAATCGACAGAGTGCACAGAATGGGACGGAAGGGAGGTGGAGCCAGATCGCGCCCCAAGGATGTGTTTGTGGCACTATCATATTACCCACAAAAGGAGAAGATCCTGCAAGCCACAAGAGCAAATGAACCACTAAACATCAACAGCACCCGTATCCAACAGTTTCATGACCTTGCCCTGAGCACTTTGCAAAATAGGAAGGAAATTGGCCCAGTGGTAAGGGAGTTGGCCAGAAAGTACATTCGATACAAGTGAACCTTTCCGTTTGACCTTCTTTTCAATTGGGAAGGTGTGCAATGCTGATTAACGTCAGTGCAGGAGGGGTGCGCGCTGGTGCATAATGACTCGAAGGAAGACCAAAGGTGGCAGGCATCCACCATACAAACTGTCAGGAGAATGAGATCTTGGGAGTTGTCCACAGTGGAGGGGCGGTGAAGGAGAAGAAAACTGAAGGCCCCCCACAAGAGTGAGACAACAAGGAGTGATGCTGGGGGTTCCAAGAGGCCTGAGTCAAGAATGGAAGGCACATAGGGGAGGGGGAGGGGGAGGAGAAGGAGCAACAATTACCTGTGAGACTTCAGTGGGAGTAGACTACAGAGGAGGTATGGGCAGGGGTGGCTGTTCCGGGGCGAAACGAGTGGTAAAATAAGCCAGGGGGAAGGAACAGGGGAAGACCTGACTCAAGTGGGTTGCGATGGGGGTGAACGGAATAGCAGGGGCCTCCCTTTGGAACAGCCCCACTGCCAATCTGAAACTTGAGGCGAGCCATCTCCTGTTCTGGAAGGACCTCAAGACCTTCCTCTTTGCTTCTACCTTCGCTCTCCCTCTCCCCTGCTGATCTATCTGCTTCGACACAGTGCGCCTGGTTTACCCTTTGATTTCAGGCCCAGGTCCAAGCTCACCCAGCCACTCACCTACACTGGCCCTGGCAACCCTTGCACTTGGGTCTGTATCTGTTACCCTACATTCCCCTTAAATCCACTGGGATAAAATTCCCGCTGGAAAACTGGCAAAAGGTTTGGAGGGACATTCCCAGAGTAACAAGCTCTATACAAATACAAAATATGTGGTACAAGATGGTGTTTAGGTGGCACTACACACCAGTCAGGCTTCAGAAAATGTTCCCAGACGCATCTCAAACGTGCTGGAGGGGCCGTGGAGGCAGGGGAACGTGGTCACACACCTGGTGGGATTGTCCCAAATCACAAAACCTTGAGAGGCAGTATCGTCCACATTTGGAGAACATTTTAGACCGCAGCCCTGGGAAACCTTGCTGTGATTGAGGGAAGAGGGGGATATTCAGAGAGCAAGGCAATGAGAAGACCAGTATGTATACCGATTATAGCTGCAATGTTGTTAATAGCGCTAAGGCTGGAGGGAGGAAGAGGCACCCCCTACTCAAGACTGGCTCTGGAAAATCTGGGAATTTGTGGTGCTAGAGTGGGTAACCTATGCCCTCCAAGATGAGAGGGTGAGAACTTCTAGTGACTAGAAGAAGATTTGGGACTTCTTGAAAGGGGACTTTCGAAATCCAGTGGAGCCCACAAACACTGAAGCTGTTAGATGTTGGATTGACTTCTCGCTTGCGGAGGTATGTAGTTATACTCCAGTTGAGGCCATTTCTGGATGGGGTTTGGGAGGGTAGAGGAGGTATCATTTAAGCACTTCTATAGTAATCCGGGTATCCCATGAGACTATGTTTGGTTTTGTGCTAAAAGCTTAATAAAAAGAAGTACAAAAAAAAGAAAAAAACAATGTGAAGCTCTATTATAGAAATTACTTAGCGCATCCCTATTAACAGGATTGTCACATATACCAATGTGATACACAAAGGAACAAAAACACTTCAGAATGCGTAATCTCCCATGCACACTTCCTAATACATCATTGAAGGGCTAACCTGAAGGACCTGGGGGAAGGGCATTCAAAGTTCACCAAGGTCCAGAGTCATCAAAGATGAGGGGGAAGAAACATGGAGATTGTTAGCAATTTTCACACACAGCAATACTGAGCTAAGCCCAATGCATTTGGGTTTACCTCTGTATTAATTTACTTGAAATGTGAACAGAAACCAAACTATTACCCAACTGTGCCAATGCCAGACAATGGGAAGAGGAATAGGTATTTTCCTCCAGGAATGGTTTCAAAAATTACACCAATTCCATTGAATAAGCAATTCCCAGATTCAGTGTTCTTTATTTGCATGTACTTTGGGAATACACTGTGAAGACAGTAATGGGTTAATGAGTCCCGTTCTAAATTTGACTTGGGCTTTTGGCAAAGAACACTCCTCACAAAATGCATAAAGTGCTTAATGTCATTTAGGAGTGGGAATAGGTTGGTTTTGCCACATAGATCGCTGCTGAACAATTCAAGACAAATTAACATGCCACAAAACTTGATATTCGAGAGAGAACATTACTGCGCAAGTTTCTCTACCAAATGAAATTTGGGGAATGCAAACATTGTGGGCGATGTGCCATTGCAACCCCCCCCCAATACTATTTACATTGAAGAAATGAGGCATTACCAAATCCAGCATTTCCCCTTGATTCTATTCAACATTTGATTTGTTTCCTGAGACTTGTGAAAGATGGCGAATCACCAGACGAGAAGGCCTCTGAATAGAATAGCAACAAAGTAATGCTCAGCCGTAGGCAGTAGCCACACAGAGTCAAATGGACAATTGCCAATAAAAAATAAATAGGTTATTTTGGTGTTATTCCACTAATACAATTTTTCCGATATGCAGACTATCAAATATGTGCAAAATACACACTTTATGACTTAACTTACTTGTTATGACTGAATAATAAGGACAGGTTTTCTATCATATTCTAGAATGAATGGCCTGAGGTTGGCCAGGCCATTGTTTCCAAATTCAGTCCTAGTACTTTGCATTTCCCAAGCATATCCAGGCCCAGTAATGCTCTTTCAGGAAGACATTTCCATCAGACCGAACACACACTCCACAAACATAGTGAGATGTAGGCAGGAAGCTGTGCCGAGGTCACTTGACCACATGAAATGACTAAACAATAAGCGCAGAATGGTGCTCAGTGATCATATCGGTACAAAAAGCTTTGTCACGGGTCAACAAGTGGTATTTCTCACCGCTAATCAACCTTCCCAAGAAACGCTTGGAAAAATATAATTATATAAACCAACTCTAGTCCACAATATGAAGGGAAAGTGCTGGATAGAGGGAAGAAAACACATTGCTACCCAAGCCATGTTTTTTACCACCGATAATCATTGGATACAGTGCAGAGCATGGTGCCGAGACGCAGACAACCCCATGGACTAGTTTGCTCATGCTCAAATGCAAACATAGATTTGATGTGGTACAGGAAGTGGTTTTCTTTTTACGTGGATTGTGCAGAATTAAAATATGTGGTGTGAACATAAAAGTAAACATACTTTACATAAACAGTGAACAGGGTAGTTTTGTGCTCATTATTGATCATTTTGTGAATCATGCCGACATGTGAACAACAGAATATAAGTGTGTTTGCGTTTTCCTGCCAGGCATTCCTACAGCCAAGAGTGTAATTCAAGTTATAGTGTTTTCCCCTTAATATCTTATTTCTTCAGAAAAATTAGATATGAAGGAGACCAGTTTAGATGTACATTAATGAAAAATAAATGTACACCCATTAAAAAAAAAAGGTTTGGCTTTAAAAGGAATCCCGGGGCGGCAAAACGTAGCATGATTAGCATGGTGGTTTTTAGTTGCGCGTCACATACCTGGCCTTCCTGGTGCACCCGGAATCCCAGTACTCCCTTTTGGACCTTCTGTGCGTGGGCCTGGCGGACCTGGGGGCCCTTGCACCCCTTGAAGTCCAAGCAAACCCGGGAATCCTTGATCACCCTTTGCGCCTGGAAATCCTGGACTTCCTGGAGAGCCGGGAAAACCTGGCTCGCCTTTCAGCCCTTAAAAGAAAACAAAGATAACTGCTGTATAACAGGTTTTCCAGGCAAAGTGAGCCATATAGCAAGCATAACAGTAATGTGTCAAATTACCCGGCATTCCTTGCAGTCCAGGAAGGCCTGGAGATCCAAACCCTGGCAGACCTGTTGGCCAAAAAAAGAAGGAACCATCTGTAAGATTGCCACATAGACATTAAACAAAAATGAATTGCCACGGTCAGCAGCAAGAAAGGCAATGGCACCCTATAGGAAAAGGTCAACAGTCCAGAAAAAAAAAACATTAAAAAGCAAAAGGAATGAGCTCCTAACCTGGATCCCCCTTTTGCCCTGCTGACCCAGGTATGCCATCCTGTCCTGGTTGTCCTTTTTCACCCGTGGGACCCGGTTGACCAGGGCGGCCACTATCCCCTAGAGAAAAGAAAAAAAAACAATACAACATGGTCCTGCTCACAGTCTGTTCGTTAACAAAACAGACACCTTCAAAAGTACATTTATTTTAGAAATGGCGACTCACAATGTCTGAGCACTAGCTTAGTATCTGTGGTGTCGAACAATTCATCATAAAAAAACAAATAAAAGAAGAATTCTACTAGAGGGGAAAAACAAAGCTTTGCCATTGACCTGCTTTCGTTCTAGGAGACCATCCATTTTAACTTTAAAAGTGCTACCAAAATGAATAAACATATTTGTAAACAAATGCAAGCACAAAAGCAAGCCACACTGAATGTGGGAAGTTGGCAAATCTATATGCCGTATGCCAAAAAAGTCCTACTTGGCTTGACAAAGCTTTGGACGTTGGTTTTAGAAGGTTGGTGCCATATGAATTATGCAATGATGGATGCTTAAACATGTACCACCGATGTTGGATGTGTTGAGTAGTCAGTGGTTTAAGGTGAAACACTGAGTGTATGAAAAAGGATGGAAGTTGAACGGTTATTTGTGATTTTATCACTGACAAAACATCTAAACAAATGTATAAAGACTCATGATTGACTTTAAAATAATAACGACATACCTGTTACATCGCCCATATTATCTACATGCAGATGTATATATCTACTGTTTCCATAGTCTGTGGCTGCTTTCTTGTGGACCTTTTAAGAATTACAATGCTGGTTTGTGTCTTTTCACTTTTACCATATTACTTTCTACCTATGTTTGCCTTGCCAATACCCTTTACGGGGGGGGGGTACTCCCCTGACCATAGGGTCCACTTATACCTGTCGTTCCTCAGTTTCGTCCACCTCTTTATACTTTTTTTAAACTGAAGACTATTTGTTTTGTTCTCACTCAAACCCAAACCTGCAATATTATCGGCAATAATTCATTATGTTTCCACTCTGGCACTGTTTTCTACCCTCTTCATTTTTGTATTTCATTATTTGTACCCCTTTATTTATTGTGTCTCTATTTCTTTCCTGCAATCACGGATTACCAGTTGAATATGTGGGTTGCTACTGTTGTAGAGATTTGGGGAAAAAGACAGCCACAAAATTATACTTTTGGCAACTTTCAGGCCACCCAAGTACTTAAGTACTTTGCAAACAAAAGGGGCGCAGCTACAGCAGCATCACACATTTGCGGGAGAAAATACACAAGCTAATCCCGAACCAAACAGAAACCTAGTCCGTGGCACGAGACAATGGGCAGTTTGGTTATTAAAAAAATCCTTTCTGTCTCGGCATCACAAGGTTCTCAAACAAGAGGAGCACTTGCTGGCTGAAAGCCAGGGATTTCCTGTTTCCTATTTCATTACCTTTGAGGCCTGGTTGGCCAGGAGACCCGGAGGCTCCAGGGGGCCCATCGAGACCCTTTGATCCTGGGAAGCCCGGTGAACCTGGAGAAAATTGAAACATGGAAATCCAGTGAGTCACATGAGTTGAATAAGCATGATCTAGAGCAGACAGTCCAAGTAATATTCAGGCATCTAGTGAGGAAAACTGTAATAATTCATATGTGCTAAGCTGATCTAATGCAAACTGTGCATGATGGTTTATACGAGTATATGATACCAGCAACAGGCAAGTCCAGCCATAGCCTGCTTTTCCAGATTCCATCTTTCCAAAACCTTTGCAAAGCCACTCCATCCAAATAATATTAACAGAACCAGTTACACATTACCAATAACACAGTGACCCAGAATTGTGTGCATCAAAGGTTACATGCAACCCTCTTCCAAATGGCATTCATTCCAAAACACTCCCTTTCTCTGGGATTTAACCCTCTCTTGATTATCACTTTCTTAACGGTCAGGATTATCACACTGCTGAGCATTAGGTTACTTCCTCCACAGACATCTGTTGAAGGATGTAGCAACACTTATTCTAAGTGAATTTATGGAGGTCACAAAAAATAGTGAATTTCATCTCCACTGGTGTTTTGCAAATCATCCCCTTACGTGCTTCAAGCCCCCAACACTAGTGATGATTTTTCATTGCCTTTGCTAAGAGTGAGGTTTCTCAATCTCACTCTTCTGATGTACTCCTTTATGTTCTCAGACATTAGGTCACCTTCAGTTTATGTTACCACTACTGGACAAACCTTCCCAGTACATTGACATTCATGTTTTTCTTATGATAGCACCCTGTAGCTTCAGTGAAGTGCTGCCTGGTGTTATGAACATTTTTCTTTTTGCTGTTTACCATCCATACATTTCTATGGGACACCCTATCATTTTGCTTTGTCTGTACGCCTGTCCTGACTTTTTGGAGGTTATTAAAGGCTTGTGCTTTACTCTCCTTTTCGTTGTGCTTATTGTTATGGGGAAAATGATTATTCTGTTATACTATTAGTATCTGGAGACTAGTTCTCTCTTTGTGAAGTTCTTGCATTGTTAAAAAAGCGCCAGATCATCCTTAAGTGAGGTGTGGTCAGGATACGTTGTATCTTTATAACTTTTCTATACTGGCTCTTGGGTTACTTTTACAATGTGCCTAGGATGAGTTGGTGGCATAGGATATTTTTCAACCCTTTGTGTTATACTTTTTACTCACACACATTTGCATTTACTGCAAAGACCTAATAAAAGTGGCTAGCAACATAAGATGGCCGTACCACAAGGTTTCTGCTCGTCCTTTGCCCATATTACTCTTTGGCCTTCTTCCTGGCTTCTCAGGCCCGGAAATGCCATATATGGAATGCCCTATCCCATGGAAAACTGCTCCTTTCGCAGGTAAAAGGGTGGTTTGTGTGTGAACCCAGATGTGGGGGCTAGGACCGTCTTGTCACAGTACACATCCTGGTGCCTGAATGTCTGTTGCTGGGCAGATGTTGGGGCAAGTGGCTATCCATGATTGGATAGCCACTGTCAGTTTGAATGGTGCAGATCCTTATCATTGGTGGACCTGGATGAGCTTCCAGTCCACATCTTGGATAAAAGGAGGAAGAGAAGCCCTTTGAGGACCATAGGACGACCCCTGCAGCTGACAAGCACCAACTCTAGTGAAGTACCAGTGAAGCCCTGCTCCTCTGCCTGATCTCAAGAAGACCTGCGTCACTGCTTTGTCCACGGGACTGCTGTAACAACCAGTCTTGACCCCTGTGCAAGGATCGCGCCTTTGAACATTTTCATGTGTCCCATGGACAACCAGTGGGCAGACCAGCTCTCTCCTCGGCTACCTCGCTGCAGCGGTCGCCATTCAGAGTGCATCCATGGAAATTAGAGGATCTTAAACGAGTGTAACAATACACCTGCTCCTGAATTTTCTGCCTTCTTGCATCAATGGAAGCTGTGCTGGACCTACTCTGTCGTTCATCCATTGAAGATCGCATGTCGCCGTCTGAGTGTGGTGACTACTGTTGCAATCCATCTTCTTGGTATCCTTGAGGTATCCTGTAGCTTCTGCACCACAGATGTTTTCATCTTTTCCTTGTCTGGGTGTTAGGCAAGATTGTATGCAGAAACCCTGTGGGAGACTACACCAGTCTTGTCCTCTTGGTATTAGGGAACCCACTTATTGGTATAGGTCTGTACTACACAAGTTGGTAGTGTGACTGAGCAGCCAGACTTATCCCAAGAGGGGCAAATGTGAGATGTAGAGCTGCAGCATCAAAATACACAAATACAAGTATTCAAATAACACGCAATGTCCAACAATCGAAATACACTTCATAACACATTCTCAGAATCGAGATAAGCAAGAAGAAATTTGTTAAAGATGCTTCATACACACTTCCTACACCCTGGGGTGACTTCAATTACTAGGACAATGTTGCCATTTATATATTACTTTTGTACTTGGTAGAACTATGAGGTTGTTGAAAAGGCAAGGTTAACGGAAGGAAAAGGTTAACAGGTTCTCATAGCATGTGAGCACTTTTAAATCCCCCAATGAAGTCTAGATAGAAACTTTGCACAGCAATATTAGGTAAACAACCTATGAGGGACAGTTAGAATCAAAGTCAATGGGACAGAAGATTCTGCAGGGAGCCAGGACAGCCAAAGTCAATTGGGAGCTGAGGCACTTCTTAGATAGCAAAAGGTCTTGCACAAGTCAGAGAGTTTGTTGTAGAAAATCACTGTTGGGCCACAAGCTGTTACACTTGTGAAAAGTTAGAGCTAGAACAATTCTAGAAAGGCAGCTACTGCAAATCTCAACTGAGACAAGCAAGCTACAGACAAAGAGGTAAGTACCCCTTAGTCAGAACAGTAACCCTTAGGTTAGAAGTAGAGGTTCCAGCTGGCTTCTATCCTGGTTGCAGACTTGCAGATCATGAGTTCCTGGGCCTCAGTCATGGGGACAAGAGGGAGGACGTCTGGACAGCAGTTCCGATGTCGGCGGCAACTACTGGCTCTTTTCAGCAGCACTTCAGGGTTTCAGCTACCGGCAAATAGCACCACTGTGGATCTTGAACACTAGATGGGCTCCTTCGCTCCATGAGTCCAGCACTCTGGTGAGGTGACTCGAGCTTGGATTGTCCTGTTTCGGGAGTGTCCTCAGGATCTTCCTGGAGCTTCACTCCGTTATAAATACGTTGCTCTCGACTACCGATTTCTCGACCCCTGGCACTCAGTTCCAGCAGCAGCAAAGAAATACAGCCAGTTGGGGAAGGTTCTCCAGCAAAGTTCATCCTAGGGTTAGTTGGTCCCACCAACCCAAGGGACAATTTGCCCTTTCCAGAGCGTCTCTTGTCGATTAGGAAAAGCAGTTTTCAGCACAGCAGCAGGGCTTCACCAGTCCAGGAGGATGCAGCAAGCTTCTCTTCACGATTCTTTCATTGGCTGTTTCTTCCAGTGGTCGACTCTGTCTTCAGTTCAAGAAGCCTCGCCTTTTATGCAGGGTTCTCCCATTTATGCACAGCCTAGCTGTCACTCGCACAGCAGGGTGGCTGTCCTGCAAAAAACGCCAGCCAGCTAATCATGACTGGGTGCATTCAGGTTACCAAGGAGACTAAGAACAGGGAGTTTCGGGCACCTCCCTCGCTTCCTGCCCTGCCAGACACACTAGCCAGAGGCGGGATTCAGCACTGAAGCCCGCCAAAGCCCGCCAAAGGCAATATGAACAAAGGGCTTAAGCATGGTTTGGCATGCAGAGTAAAACCCAAGAAAGACCTAACAAACAAGAAATGATGAAAAAAGAAGACTGGGGCCATTTTTACAAAATGGTCACCCATGGGTGCTATACTGCATCTGCGGATTCAGCCTGTGGTAGAAAAGCACAATGGTAGGAAAATTAAACCACTGCCACTTGCCAATTGAAGCCAATTAAGGTTGTGAGGGTAACATAAAAAATGTTACATGAGTAGGTAGGAAAAGGGGTTACTAAGCAACAGCACTTCACATAACATGGTGTGTACTGGACCTACAAGGGAAAGGGTAAGTAAAGTCAATTTCACTTTACTATTCTTGGGAACTGTAGTTCACCCAAGGAAAGGTATTTAAACCTTTAGAGAAATCTTAAGGATTTCTCCGTGACACTGCACTGAAGGTGCTGTGTCCCCCCATACAAAAATAGATGCCTATGGAGTTTGTCAGAATCCAAAAACAAAGGAAATTTAAATCCAAATCAGAACAAAACACGTGAGTGAGAAAAAGGGTTCACTCCAGGGTTAAAATTAAAAAGCCCTAAAGTCCAGTAAAACAGCTGGGGCTCTCTAAAGTGGGAGGAATTTAGCACTAAAATGAAAAATCTCCCTAACACTGGGTATTTTACTAGAAGTTGTCTTGAACCAATTCTTATCACCGCCACCAATTTATACTAAATCCTGAACCGCAATGTGACCGCTGCACACGCAACCCCTGGGCCTTTTCCAACCTTTGGACTCTTTTAATCATAACCACTGGCATCACCAATCTCTTCACAAAGCTACCTGTGAAGTATATACTTTTAAACTGGTGACTTTTGGGCACAAGTCCCCAAACCACCTTAGGCCTGGGCTTTATAAGATCAAAGGAAGCCGTTCGATCATTATACTGAAGTATCTTTTCTAATTCTGATGCTTACCTGTGTTTCACTGGTTATTGAATCAAATGCTTTCCTATATCTCCTAAGGGTGAATGCATGTATATGTTTTGTAAGGGTTGCTGTGACAATGTTTGACTTGAAGTGTTTACTTGCTGAGTGTGTCTAATAAATAACTGTATTTGTGTACTTACCTGTCAAACTGGAATGGTGTTGGTTTGTGTCGACTCATGTTGACCTAGATTGCTCTTGCATCCCTTCTTAGACTGCCCATCTGCTACCTTACATTGATTGGGTTTGGCTAAATTCTCAGTGTCTCCATGTTCACTATAATAGGGTGGGCTCCCAAAATCCTCCTCCAGAGTTGATTCTGGAAACCCATCTTAAAAGCTACCAGAAAGTATAGTGAGAAGATGCCCATGTTTTCTGGAGCTCCAGAACTCGCTCAAAGGCATTTTTTAGAGGCAAAGCCTGGACTTTACTTTCTAGCAGTTCTCAGTATTCCTGTGCCTTTTCTCATTTACGTAGAGGTAGGTTGCACATTTCAAGTATCAATTCAATAAATACTATAATAATAAAATAATGATATTCAGTATCCCTCGGCTACTGATGTCCCTCAATGCATGGGTATATGCTGTTATACGACCACCTACTGGAGAATAATTGGGATGGGATCCATATCTCTGAGTCATTGTTTTGAGGAGGATGCTCTTCTTGAGCTTTGTCTTTTACCTCTCAACTTTCCTCTGTGTGTATGTCATGAGAGTCTAGAGTAGGAATTGTCCTATGATTGTAAACCAGAGTAATAACTGGACCTGGTTCCGGCATGTTAGGTTGATATTTGTGTATATGGTGCAGCTCGGAAGGACTGCCCGTTTGCCTGAGAAGTCCTGGTCTGGGAGTTTCTACCCAATATCTGACCAAATGTTTTAACTATATTTTGGTCTTTTTTTGTAATCTTTTTCTCGAGCCTTGTCTACTGCCTTTCCGAAGAGTTGTGAATCTTCTATTGGCTTTTCTAAGAAGGTAGCTTGGGTCTCAGCCTTCAGTTCTGTTCCATTTAGCCAGGCATTTCACTTGCTAACAGCTGCTCCTGCTACCTGTCACCCTGGTCCTGCAGCTGTATCTAGGATATCTATAATGATGGCATTGGCCGCTTGTTTTCCTTCCTGTATTATCTTGTGGAAGGCCCTGTGATGATCAAGGGCCAGATTATCAAAGCTTTGCACTTGTGAAAAAGTGGAGCAAGCAAATTTAGCACCCATTTTGCTGTTTTGATAATACAGAATGGAGCAACCAGGTTTAGCTCCAGTTGGTATAATCAAAAATAAATTCACCAGGGCAAAATGGAAGCAGGCTGTTTTATTTACTAAGTTTGCTGCATAGCTTGAAACGAAAAGGAGTAAACATGTTTCTTTTTATGTTATGCCGCAAACATAGTACATCAAGGGATTTGCCAGTTCATCGCATCTTGATCAAATGATCCTAAGTTTCAGGATGAACTCTGAAACTTAGGATCATTTGATCAGGATTCGAGGAGCTGGGAAATCCCTTGATGTGAGGACCGAGTGCCTCTGTTGAAACTTTGAGGACATGCTGCTTTTGCTAAAAGTTTTACTGTAAACTATAAAGCAATAAAAATAAAAAAAATGTTATGCCGCAAGCATAGTACAAAAAAGTCAGATTTATTCTTGCCCTAATGACAAAACCAATTTGCTCCATCTTGCATTATCAAAGCATTTGCTCAACATTTTGCACTGATGCAAATGTCATATAATCTGGCCCCTGTATGCATTTCTTTACCCAACTCCTCCATATCATCCCATAGCGGCCGGTTGGGTCTGCATTTTGAGCCATCCCACGACGTGTTGCGACCTTGCCGGGCGGCAATACAGCAATAGTCTGGGACCTCGAGTCATTGTGCAGTGCACGAGCTTCTGAATCCTGAATCTCACTGAAACTTTGGGGGAAGCCTGCAGGACCTCTAGACACTTCATTTGAGTCCTTGAAGAACTCTCACCAGAGGTCTGGACCAGATTAGCGACGAGAATCCGATCGCGATATTCAGTCTTCTCCTGGCTCCTTCAAAAGGGTACGAAAACCACAGAGACATGACCAGCCTCGAAGAAACTCTTGTCTGCAGCCTTCCACGGTGATCCCTGCTGCAAATTCCCTTCCAGTGTCCTATCTTCAGTCACCACAACAAGGAATTCAAGAACCAGGTTTTTGGCTGCAGATCCTAAAGACATCCTGCTGCAAACTCCTCTTCTCTGCTGAGTTACTGTATTGGCTGGGGTATTACTTACCTTAAGCCTTGTGTGATTCCTGTGAAGCCTTTGGGGTGATTCATATGATTGGGAGTACTTTAATCTAGTTCGCCCAGGCCCAATGCTGGAATTCCTCTTGGGTGTCTTCTCTGAAGTCCCTGGAACCTTTCCACAACTCTAAAGTGCAATACTTACTTGTTTTGAAGAGCGTTCCTGAGGAACCCTAACCTATGTACATCTATGCCTATCCTGACCTGTCTGTTGGCCACTAGAGCACTATTGACCCCCTGCTGCCACCGGGAACACTCATGCTCCAAGAATAGGGAAAGACATATAAGGTTTGGGCCTTTTGCCTAGAAATGTCACAAGTGTTGAAAAGTAACTTACTTGTAAAAGAGTTGGTTTGGTAACTGTGCCTCTGAAATATGAGCAGTTACAAATGTTCTTACTATCCTTGGAATGTGTTTTGCCCTTCTTAAAAGTATATATAAGGTTATTTTACTTGCCTGTGAATTGGATCCTCCCCTTCCCAAAAGTAATGCTGTTGGCTTCACCTAACAAATTCTTTCAGAAATTAAGTGTATACGTTTACCAACTGGCTCTTGCTTCTCCTGACCTGCTGTATAGCCTGTCTAGAATATGTGTGACTTGGGTTTTATTTACCTTGAATAGCTGTGTGCCTTTCTTAATAAGTCCTTGGTCTGCTTTGTGCAATCCTAAAACAGTTTAAAGAGTTATTGCTTAACTTAGTTTGTGTTCCATTGATCTCAAAAGCAACTCTAATAGTTTGTTTGTTCGTTTGTTTTATTCACTTATAATGCGCACCAGACCCGAAGGTAGCCGGACGCAGCAGTACAGAAAATGCGAAGCTTAAGTTACAGGGTAGGGTCATACGATACATACATAGTACAAAATACAAGATACAGTATATTAAAGGTAGACAGCAATTACAGTTTGCAAACAGGCATAATGAGTACAAAGTACAATGAGGACAGTATATGTACAGGCACCAAAAGGACATTAGCTCATCGGCCAGGTGGGCAGAGTGAGGAGGTCCATAGGAGCAAAAGAAAGCAGGATAGTAATGTGTCTATCCTAGGGTCTCGTGAGGATGAGTAGGCGCTAATGGGCTAATCATTGGCAGACCTCAATATATAATAGTATATTTCCCCATTAGGTCTTACTAACCTAGTATAATTTAGTGTTATCCTGAATGTAGTTATAGGTTCATACAGTTCCATTAATTTTTGGTTCCATTATTCTGAAAAGTATCCTGGTAACAAGGTTGGTTTACTATGTGATTTCTTAACTGAGTGTCACTGCTTGACTCACAGGGTTTACTACCCTTGAATTACTAATCTAAAAGTAACTTGTGGTTTTTCTCCCCCTGAATAGGTGTGTTCTATTCTAAATATGTATAATTGGGACTGACTTACATAGAATTACTCTTAGTTATTCTGAACAAAGTTTATGCTTTGGTCTGTGTACCTTAAGGATTGTGTTGTGTTTTTATATTGTGTTTATGATTCTATGACAAAGTCCTTACCCCCAAGATTTACCTTGGCCTGTTTGTATTTATTTTATTTTTATTTTTTTTTTTTATTTGTGTATGTTCATTTAGAACTTTACAAAGGAAAATGAAGAAAAGTCTTTCACTAAGGAAGGAAGCCCAGAGGGAGTCTGGTAGATTCACGAAGGGTGGGGTCGTTTGGACTCTATTCTCTGCATGGTGAATTGCAGAATTTTAGTTGATGCTAGTAAACAGCTGTTTCGGTCCCCACCTATCAGTCTGTTCCAGCACGTAGCTTCGTCCCATCCGTGTTCCTCTGGGCTAAAGTGCTTTATGTAGGCTGATCTTAAGTCTAGAGTTGCTGGGCATGAGATCAATAGGTGCCTGATGGATTCGGTTTCAACATTGCACAAACGACATGTGTTGGAGTCGGAGAGGCCTCGAATCTTCAGGATCTCGTTTGTTTCCAGTAGATTTAGCCGGATTCTTAACATGTAATTTCTTGCTCTCCTGTTAGGAAATTTCCGAAGATAATTCATCGGCTCATTTAATTTAGTGAACATGGTGGGAAGATGGAGAAGGAGTTTATTTTTGTTGGCCAGGTCCTGGGTCTGTATCCAGTCTAGTTCTTTCAATTTCTTATAGACTCGCAGCGGGTTAGAAATGAGATCAGCTTCCGTGCATGACACTGATTCTAAACTGGACATGATTTTGTTTTTCCAAGTTTGTAGCATTTTGACTTTGCCGTTTTGAAGTTCTTTATTCAGTAGGCCGAATATTTGGTCGGTGTCGGCCGTAATGCATTTTCTGAATAGCCTAAGTGAGTTTAGGTTTACTGTTGCTGTTAGTGACAGTAGGCTAAGTTCCTGGCGAATTGCAGCAATGGATGTAGATTTTGGAAGGATCAGGACTGATTTCCAGAACTTGCTCTCCAATTTTTGCCAAATTCTTTCTGGGATTGTTGGCATCGCCTCTGTTCCATAGGTGATTGATGGAACGACTTTTTTCTTATAGAAGTCTATTACCGGAATGCACGAATATTTGCCAAATTTTGTGTCGATTGCTTTTGCTTGTGAGGCTAGTTTCCCCAACTTTGTTTCCAAAGCGCTCTGCATAGATGTTTCGTTTTTTGAGGAGTCGATCTGGACACCTAGATATTTGTAGTCGGGTACCAGCTCGATCTCTTTGCCCTCTAAGTACCATTTGAATTTTCCAGAGGATTTGTTTTTCTTCCCTCCTCCTTCCAGCGTCATTATTTTTGTTTTTTCTTGATTTATTTTTAGGTTGTTTTCGGCTGTATATCTCAGAAGGTTTGTTAATTGTCTCTGGAGGCCGATCTGAGTTTGATCCAGGAGGATTAGATCGTCAGCGTACAAAAGGTAACTTATTTTTGAGGATGTGAGGGACGGCGGGAACGTGTGCTCCAGGTCTACAGAATCGCCGTAATCTCCGAGGTATGCAAGGAACAAGGCAGGTGCTAGCGGGCATCCCTGTTTTACCCCTCGCCCGGTTTGAATTTCTTCTGACAGGTCGCCTCTTTGGGAGAGTCGAACCCTGAGGGAAGTGTCCGTGTGGAGAGCTTTGATTGGTTGGAATATTTCTTGGGGACAATTCCATCTCTCCAGTTTGGTCCATAGGCGGTGTCTGTCGACGAGGTCGAAAGCCTGCGTTAAATCTATAAAGGCAATGAAAATCCGTGATTTTTTTTCCCGGGCTTTACTTTTTAGGGTGCTGATCGCTAAGATGTTTGCCATCGTTCCCGTATTTTTCTTGAAGCCCGATTGGTAGTTGTCATTGCATGGGGCTTTTTCGGCCCAGGATTGGAAGCGGTCCAAGAGTAAACTTCCATAGACTTTCCCAATGCAATCCAACAGGGCAATGGGGCGATAGTTTCGAGGGTCGGTGATGTCCCCCTTTTTGTAGATGGGGACGACAATAGCTTTTGTCCAAGACGGCGGTAAAGATTGCTGTTCGGAACATTTCTGAAAGATAGAGGCTAGAAGAGTGGCCCATTCCTGGCAGTTGTTTTTCAGATCGATGTTTGAGATCCCGTCTGGGCCCACAGCTCTGGAGATCTTTAGTTTTTTTATATGGTTACTAATTTCTTTCCGGTCGTTCAGTTGAATCCAAGCTGACTTCTGGATTGTACGATCCTGACAGGTGATTTGAGCAGTGGCTTGGAAAACCGAGGAGAAGTGCGTGATCCATTTGTGCTCTGGCATGGCATTGGTTGGGGAGTTGTGCAAAGAAGGCGCTATGGATTTCAACAGGGACCAGAATTCTTTTGCTTTGTTGCCATTTATGGCTTTTAACATTTTTTCAGCGTCTTGTTGGTATAGACGGTGGCGATGTTCTTTCACCCATGATTTGTAGATTGTGGTTTCCGCTTTTAGTTTTTCTTTCTTTGACAAATCGTTTCCTAGTTGTCTTTTAAGTTTTCGCAGCTCCCTTCTTTTGGCCACCAAGGTGGCATCATAGGCATGTTTTGGGGGTGCATGAGCTGGGGTTTTCTGTTTTGCGTTCGTTCGATGTTTTAGCAACAGAGGTACGTAATCAAGACTTTTTTGTTTGCCCTTGGATTTTCCTTCCTCGGTATAATTTGCCAGCAGCGTTTTTACCGCTCGGGTTGTCAAATTTAACCGGTTTCCGCGGGCGTTTGATTCTAGTTCCGTATTATACGGCTCAGGCGCCCTGTGGTGATTTGCCAATGACATTATCAGCTGGTTGTGGTCGCTGGCTGTGGTCTGTCGGACTTCAAAGGATTGAACTTTGTTCAGAAGAGGTCTGGATACATAGATATAATCTATGGTCGCTTTTAGTGGGCCTTGTTCCCAGGTTGGCAAGCGGTTGTTGTTTGGGAAGACGAAATTCAGGTTTTCAAATTTTCTGGAGGACATCAGGGAAGACCACAAGAGGCCTCTTTTCAATGCTGTTATAGTTTGCGAGGATGCGTCTAGTGTTCGTGGGTCTCTGGGGCATTTGGCATTCAAATCTCCACAGATGATGATTAAAGAGACCTGACGTGTTGCTTGGATTTCATCAATCAGATTTTCCATCATTAAGAGATAAGACTGATGGTTTATTGCCGCCGGGTTCCAGTAAGTGTTTATCACCACTATTTGCTGCGGGTGAGAGAGGGGTTTTTCAGACCATTCACATAAAACTGCTAGAATTGACAGGTTTGCTTGAAGGGTTGACTTGAGGGTCAGCCCGATTCCCTGTCGGCAAGCCAGAAGGAGACCTGAAGTCGGCCGACCTAAAGCTCCTTTGTTGGCGGGTGCCAGAATTATATCGTACCCATCCATGGCTGGGTTATGTCTAAGCCAGGTCTCTTGCAGACAAATAATGTCAAATGAGGCTAAGTTTGCGTCGCCCGTTGTGGTAAGATGTAAGTGGCCTCTCGTGTTCCATGAGCAAAAATTTAATGATGGTGTGAGCCGGCTGACGTTCCGTTTTCCCTTGGGCTCTACTGGGTGACTGGCGAGTTGCTATTTGGATTTGGATCCTTGTGATAAGGCCTTTGGGAGCCATGCCCACAAATCCTGTAATTTTGCCGTTGATTTTTGAACTGTAGAGGCGCTTTCTGTTTGGACTCTATATGTTGATTTGTTGTTTTCCGCCGTGGGCACCGTCTTAGTCAAGTTGAGGCGGTTTGGTTGATCTCACTTCAAAGAGGTCTCTTCTGTGGGGTCATTTGTCTCGGCGCGTCTGGAGATGACAGATTTAGGTTCTCGATGGCTTTCAGATGGCTTTGAGGATGGATTTGTCACAGTTCGAGTTAGCCCTGAGAGGCTTTGTGGTTCCACTTTTTGGTCTTGCCTCGAGGTTTTTAGCGTTCGGGTCGATTTTTTTTCTAGGTTCACTTTTTCCCTGTTGGGCCCCTTTTGAGGCTCACTTGGCACTGTGTAGCCTAGCATAGCCAGGTCACTTGTTGCATCCTTTATTTTCGACCTTATGTACTTCGAAGTTGGGTGGATGTAAGCTTTTGCTCTTTCGTTCGAATGGTATGGATCAACAATTTTTAAGTCAGAGGACTTGATCGTCCGGAGGGTCGGTATCAGACTAAATAGCATGAGGATCCCTCGTCTATTCAGTATAATATCGTCGTCGTTTTCGGCGTGTTGTTCAAGCTTAATCGGGGACACCCCTGTGGAATCAAGTCTTTTCCGGTATTGTTCGGTCCTTGAAATGTAGTGGGGCCGCGAATGTTGCTCCCTCTTTTCGGGTTTTCTTGATTCTAGGTGTGTATTTTCTTTTGACTTTTGTTGGGGGTCCCGAGGTTGGCGTGCTTCCTGTGTGCTAAGTCGGTAGCTGGAGGCTAGCTTTTTGCGAGTTTGCCCCTCACGAGCTGGGGGATCCATAAATGACACCACTCTTAAGCTCGTTGGGCTGCCGGAGGTGGCAGATTTCCGACGATGGAGTAGTTTCCTGTGCTCTTCCAAAGTGAGAAAATAGACTGGGGAGTCCTCATCAAACGATTTTTTGGGATTTTCTTTTTTTGCGACTTTATCTACTTTATATGAGGTAGATTGCTGCTTTGATGAGTTAGGTGTTTTCTCATATTTGTTAGGTGATGGGTTTTCCGTATCATCCAGGTGTTGGGAGATATTCATCAGATCCTCGTCTTCTGGGATATTTTCTTGTGATCTAGGCGAAGCTTTTTGTGTTAGTTGGGGTGTGGTCGGGCTCCGGGCCGAGGTTCTTGTTTTTTCGGACTGTTTTGCTGACCCAGAGTTTGACCGCAGTACTGAGGTTTGATTCGGAGTTTCGTGTTTCCCTCCACAAGGGTTAGTTTTTTTTGTTTCCCGTCTCATGCCAGTAAACAGAGGGTATGACTGATCTGACTCACTCGCTAGGTTGTTCGGAGGGGGAAGATCGTTTGCCATTTCTTCTGTAATGTCAATCACATCTTCTTGTTCAAGGATTGGTGAACTGGCGGCCTGTTGGTTATTTGGGAGAGTGTTAGAGGGTGGAAATGAGTGTCCAGCTGAGGGGTTTTGAGCTCCCAATTTTTTCCCCATGTCGGACGGCGTGAGAGTATTTTGCGTACCTTTATGGCCGGTTTCTATGGCTTGCTTTAGAGTTTTGAATTTATCATCTAGAGCGGTGATGTAACCTTCCAGAAAAGTTAATTTCGAGAGCATTGTGGCTTGAATAGCTGAGTTGTCTTTCAAATTTTCATTTATGCCCTCGTATAATTTGGTAAACGGGTTCATTGCGATGGTGATGGCGGACATTATTGGGAGAAGATCTCTCTTTTGCTGCGATGCCGGCTCCGTTGGCGGACCCAACTGGGGGGGACCTTGATTTGGAGCAGGCGAAAGTATGCTGGACTCATTTAGGATCCGTCTTACTGTGGGCGAAGAGGTGAGATCTGGAGGGCCACCACTGAGACGCCCCGATAGATGTGATTTTGAGGGGAGAACGGAATGTGGTCCGTCTTGCTTAGTGCGAGTCGGCCGTTCCTTGATTTGGCTGATCACTACCGCTTTATTTGGGAGCATTTCAGACTCAAAGTCAGGTTGAGGGAGGGTTTTCTTTCGTGAATCAGAAGATGGGTCTTGCGAAAGCTGAGACCCTATCTGTTCTAGAGTTTCGCATGAGCTGGTTGGGTTTGATTGGTTTGGCTGTAAGAATTCTTCGCTGGCTGGTTGTGGGGTTTTGCAAGTAGCTGGGGCCTGGTGTTCCTTGAGTGAGGCTAATTGCGTCATATCAGCGGGTTTTCCTGAGTGAACGCTAACATGAACAACATCTGTGGCTTTTTTCGGCGTGGCTTTCCTCTTTGGAATGTCCTGGGGACCCGGTGTTTGATGTGAGGTCGGGTCTGTTTGGTTTGCTGATTTCGCCTGTAAGGCCTGTTTTAAGGGAGAGGCGGGTTGAATGTCATTTGCGAGGTTTTGATGTTGGACACAGGAATTTATCGGAGTGCATATTTTTCTCGCTTTTTCAGGTGGTTGGCACGTTTTTATTGCCTCCAGTATTTCCTCATCAGTGAGGTCCGCTTTCCTTGAGTGCGTCTCTGGTGCAAAAGCATGGAAGAAGTCTGTTACAAGGGTAACAACCGATGATTTTGTTGGTTTCAGGCCCCAGAGGTTTTTTGTTGTTTGGTCGTTTTTTTGATTTTTTGACATGTGTGATTTGATTATATTTTTTTGAGATTTTTTTGTAGTATTTGAAGGGACTTTCTTTCTACTAGATCTTACGTTTCCGGTGTCAGAGGACTCCGTGTCTTTTCTAGTGCGTTTTTTTTTGTTTTTCAAAACCTCCGAGGGTGCAGGCAATGGTGGTGAAGGCTCTACCAGTGCTAGGGCATGCACTACATTTCCTGTAATCCCTAGAGCTCTGTGCTCGTCTGCTGAGTCGCAAGGAAAGGTGTTCAGTGACTTACTTGGAGGCACTTGAGGTTTTAATTGTGTTGGAGCCTTACTGGCTCGAATTTCCTTATTTTTTCCATGGCATTCAGTGCTTCTGAGCTCTACTGAAGAGTCTATTTTGCCGTTTCGTGTTAACTCCGATGGATAAACGTCTTCTTCGGTAGTGGGTGTGGCCCCTTGGCCGGCTAGCCCATCCCACTGTTTGTTGCTTCCTGTCGTGGGGTTGGCTCGGGAAATCGGCCCCTCCCCCAGAATGGCCCGCGGGTGCTCCGCCTCGCTTGGGGCCATTTCCGAGGAGGCCGTTATCGACTGGGCCGGGTCTTGCTCGTCCACCCGGGCACCTCGCGGCGCGCGGTCTGCATTCCCTGGCAAAGAGGGACCCTCCCCCCGCTCTCGGTCCTCGATCCTCCCTCCGGAGGCCATCGGGTCCCGGGGCAGTGGGGGTGGGAGGCGCGTGCGAGGCCGCAGTTTGCAGCTGTCGTTTTCCGCCGAGGCCGGTGCAGGAGCTCGCCGGCGCGGGCTCTGCTGTGCCAACGAGTCGCCCTCGCGGTCCAGGTTCAGCGGGACTAAAGCCGGGAGCACGTCCTCCCGGGTCCGTCGATGCTGGTCCTCCGTCTCTTCAAGGCCTGGCTTTTGGTAAGTGGCTGCTAGTTTTGACGTGTCGGGCCCGGGTTTTTCTAGGGAATCCTGTTTCCCACGGGCATTTACAGATGCGCCTGTTAAAGTTTTTGAGTGTTTGTAAGATGGTCCCGGCATGGGATAAGATTGTACACTGTGTTGTTGTGGATTTTTTTCTGCAACAGGGCGTGAGTGTGCACTTCGAAGCTGACGACCCTCCTGTGTGTCCTTGGGGTCTCGGTCCATGGATGAGACTATGGATGTAGAGTTTGCTGGTGATGCCGCTGTTTCCATTGTTTCAGACGTGCACAGACTGCCACAGACTGCAACTCTGCAGCCAACTCCGCGGCCGCTCCGCGGCTGGGTGGTAGTTTTATGGGTCCTCCCACTAGTGCAAGTAGACACGGTAGAGAGACTCCTGTCTCTGGAGCAAAGGTTTGGAGTGACTGCCACAGACTGCAACTCTGCAGCCAACTCCGCGGCCGCTCCGCGGCTGGGTGGTGGTTTTATGGGTCCTCCCACTAGTGCAAGTAGACACGGTAGAGAGACTCCTGTCTCTGGAGCAAAGGTTTGGAGTGACTGCCACAGACTGCAACTCTGCAGCCAACTCCGCGGCCGCTCCGCGGCTGGGTGGTGGTTTTATGGGTCCTCCCACTAGTGCAAGTAGACACGGTAGAGAGACTCCTGTCTCTGGAGCAAAGGTTTGGAGTGACTGCCACAGACTGCAACTCTGCAGCCAACCTTTATTTTGTATAATACCTCTGGGTGTAAGTGTTTCTGTTGAACCATTTGTATGCTACATGTTTGTACTTTCCTACTACGATATGCCTGGCTGTTCTGTCTATGCCACCAAATACTCAGGTGGTACAGCCTTATACTAAGAGTGGAGTTGTATGGTTTTGTGCAGCCCTTAGTTGGACTTTCGAAAAACTGTCCTAACAGAGGGCATCCTTCCAATACTGCAAAATCTCGAATTGGCTCCAGAGAGTCCCTTCACCAGAGGCAAGGACCAAGAAACGTAGTAGAGTTGACTGCTGTGACAACCCTCTGCCCACCGAGTCTGCAGAAGGCGCCAGCCAGCCACCACCTTGAAGATACGTTGCTGAGCATCCCCCTGTGCAAGTGCTGTCACAGGATCCACCAAAGTCTCCTTCTCCCAGTCAAGAGGGCTGAAGAACAGAGGAGCTGGTCTGCTGGCGCCTCAATGCTGGAACAGTCCTTCAGCAATGACTTCTTCACTTCAAGGTACTGTTCACCTCCGGTATAACCTACCCGGAACTGCTTGTGTTTCTGTAGGCTGCCGATAGTTTGTATCTTGCTAACCCTTAGACCTTCATTGAGTATCATTGGGAGGACAACCCTTTGTGGTCTTAGCAGTAAAACTGCCTGCCCTTGGACACTGGTCCTTCGGGCATCCATTTAGGGGGTCATCCTAAACTCCCTAAGTATATTCGCAACCACCAAGTTTCTTACCTGCACTCTAGGGGCTACAATCCACACGTTAGGACTCTGTGCATTGTACTTTGCCTCTTCCCGTCAATTTCCAGGCCAACCCCCAGCCACTGGTGGCCCTGTGGCCCATCTGAACTTTGAGAGACTCCTTCTAGGGAGGGTTGGACTAGGATTGGGTTGAAGTTATAAAAGGTTAGTCAGAGTTTGGAAAGTTTGCATATATGTTTCTGGTTGCTTTACTATGTGATTTGCTACTGTAAATGCTACTCTAACGTGATTACATAAGAGCATATGTGGTTTACCATTGAAAGAGAAATGCAAATTATATTATTATTTATATATGTCTGGTTTATATTACTTATCTGAACTTAGAATTGCAACAGTGTGCCATAGAGTACATAATAATTTCTCAGTGTGTAAATGTTTTCTTGAAAGGTATTCGCTGAGGTCTTTGTACCTAACTACAGCCCTCTTTCCTCCTTAGACTAAGCCCGGCCGCTCGCCACTCTATCATAGCCTTAGGTAGTTCAGGCTGATACTAAGAGGTATACCCCTGGTTACCCTAGGTGGGCTTGCCCAAGTCCTGTCTCAGACAGTGGGCCTCATTAAAAGTTTGCCGGTCTGGGAACAACGGTACCGGTTAACTTGCCAGTACAGTAGTTCCTGGACCAGCAAACTACGAGTTGTGCTTGCGGGTGCCTTTCTGCCCACCAGGTCTGACCTGGCGGGCAGAGCGGCACCTGCAAGCACAGCATGTCGGATGCACCGGCACCATTCTGAATGGTGCCAGTGCATCCAACCTCGCCATTCCCATTGAGCCCAAAGGGCTCAAATGGGAAGGGGGAGCATTCCATTCCAGCGCCCGCAAATGGGCAAATACCGGGTCCAGCAGGGGCGTAATGACCCGGTAACTGGCCATTCGCGGGCGCCGGAAAAAATTACAAGTTTGGCGGCAGCCTGCCTGTTTTACCGGCAAAGCTACCGCCAAACTTGTAATGAGGCCCACTTCTTTAAACCCCTAACGGCCAGTATCATGTTTTTTCATACCACTCCTCTTCAGAGTTGGTGATGTCTACTAGGGCTTTCTTCTGCATTGCTGCAGATATTGTTTTACCTCCCTCGGTAAAACTCTCCTTAAACCGCTAAATTGCAGGGTTGATGTGAAAATTGAAGTTGAGTATTTCAAAACTCCTTTCTCTGCATGATGATGCTTTTCTGAAGGCTGTTAGTCATGTTTGCTTTTCTGTGGGCCAAGGCCTACCACGCTTGGCATCTGTAAAACTGACAATCCCAAACCCTCCATGCCTTTGTCTAGACTTCCGTCATGTTGATGCATTTCTTTTTGCAGTTTCTCGATCTTCAGGGGACTTCTCTACAACTTGTTTTGACAACGAGCTATCGGAGCTTGGGATTGACTGCCAGCCCTTGACTAGTGGTGCCTCGTTGTTCAGTTGGGAGTCAACTCACACCCCCTGTATCCAAAACCCAACCATGATTTCCTCTGCAACGCATTGGCCAGACAATTCACCACAAAAACTCTTGACATCCTGAACACCCTTGCCACCCCCTCCCAACCTTCCACCACCCCCTGCCTCCTATGACCTCCCAACCTCCTGCTTCCTCTCTATCTCCTCTCACCAGAGATGTCTGCTCTATTAAGGTCTCCTCCATACATGTTTCCCTGTGCTCCTCCAGAACCATCAAGGACAACACTGTCTCTCTTGCTCCCGCCCTTGCTGATTTCTGCAACCACTCTTTTGCAACAGGATCTTTCCCCTCCTCCTCCCTCAAGCACTCCTCATGAAAAAACCTTCAGCGGACCATACCTGTCCAGCTAACTACCGTCCTATTTCTATTACCCCCCCTTTCTTGCTTGGGATACTCCTAGAGAAGTTGGCCTTACCCCAACTGACCTCACACACAGAACTTGTTGACAGTCTCCACAACCATCAATCTGGATTCTGAGCATCCAGAGGCACGGAAACTGCTCTCCTGAACACCAGTGAAGAACTGCTTGCCTCTCTAGACTAACTCTCCAGCTGTCCTCATTCTACTTGATCTCTCCTCTGCCTTTGACACGGTCAACCACACCATCCTCATAAAACGGATACATGATACCTGGGTATCATGGAACGGGCACCACTGGAATGGCTGTCCTCCTTACTAACTGACCATCCATCCAACGTTATTCTGGGCACCTTCTCTTTGCCTACCTCATTCTCCAGCTGTGGTGTCCCCCAGGGCTCCAACCTCTCCCCCTGGCTCTTTAACACTTACCTTGCACCACTGGAACGCATCATTTTCACCTTCTCCCCCAATTCCCAGTGCTACGCAGATGACACTCAACTCTTCTTCAAACTTCCTCCTGACTCTCTTGCTTCTTCCATCATCCCGGACTGCCTATCTTCTACCTAGTCCTGGTGCACTTCCAACGATCTATGACTCAATCCCAGCAAGACTCAGATCCTTCCTATTGGGACCACTGCTCCCTCTTTCTTCCCCTCACTTTGACCATCCTCTTAGGGCTCTCCCCCTGCTCCTTCATCCGAAGCCAAAAACCTTGGAGTCATCTTCGAGTCCTCTCTCTCTCCTTCCTCCCTCACATTCAGGACGTTGCCAAGAAGTCCAACTTTCAGCACTTCCTTCTCAAAGGAATTCGCCTGTTTCTCACTTTCCCCCAGATGCTCAATGTTGCCAGAGCTCTGGATCGCTCTAGGCTTGACAACTGCAACAGCCTACTCCGGAACCTTCCCTGCTTCTCTCTACAACCTCTCCAGCTAATCCAGAACAGGGCAGCAAGACTTATCCTTGGCCTCAAGCCCAGGGACTGCATCTCTCCTGTCCTAAAAGGTCTTCACTGGCTCTCGGTATCTGCACGGATTAAATTCAAATCCCTCTGCATCATCCACAAGGCTGCCTGGGGCCATGGACCACGTTATCTGCAACTGGTTCTCACTAAATATTCTCCCTCTAGACCTCTACATTCCTCTGGTGCCAAACCTCTGTGTGTAAAGCGTTTCGGTAACCAAAGGGCTGGAGGATGAACTATTGCTTCAGCAGGCTCACTCCTGTGGAACAGCCTTCCCATCCCTCTTCATCTTGAGACGGACCTCATCAAATTCTGGAAATTCTTCAAGACTTTCCTTTTCACTTCCTCCTTCAATTTGTCCCTCCTCTGCTAACTTCACAGTTGCTACAATTGGTGACCAGGAACCTTATGTGTCATAGGGGCCCTGGCCTCCCAGACCCAATCGCCTTAGCTTCTGCCTACACACAGCACTTGCCCCGGCACCCACTGGCCTACCCTACCGTAGGCCTGCGCTTACCCACCTATTGCAGCTCAACACTCCTTAGCACTTACTATACTTGGCACTTGCACCTGCTGCTCACCCACAAGCACAGACAATCCAGCACTTACCCCCATTCCCTCCTGCCCCTCTTCTCTCTCTGCACTTGCACGTTCTGAAAACTCACAAGGCATAGTAGGTTCGTCTTTCATCCTCCAGTGTATATTTTGTTTCTATCCCATGTTCCCTCCCTGTTGCCATGTGGGTACTTTTAAATAATTTACGTGTTGTATAAGCACCTAACAAATGCACAATAAAATAAATAAATACATACATGTGTGTGCACCAGAATCGTCCGGTGCTGATTCTATCTGCACGGTCTATTCAGCCCAGCCTTTCCTACGGCGCTCGCTTAATGTTTTGGGTTTACATTTTTGCTATGCCTGGCATCGACCTTCGATGTGGTTTTGGGGAGACGGCTATTGCACGAAATGTGCTTCTCCCGCCAGGAGAACTTGTAATTCCAACAAAGACAATATTGAAACAGCGTGTTTTCCAATTTGGGCTCAGAGATTAAAATCAGCCTTAAGGCAGAGGGAGGAAGAGACTACGCATTCTCTAAGCTTAGAAAGTGAATCCAAAATGTGCCTTCACCCCACTCTCTCTAGCCTAGGCCTTGTTGCAGATATGGTAGCTTTTTCTCAATGTCGATCGTCAGGCACTCGGCAACGAAAAAGGAGATCGATGTCAAATGGCATCAAAGGTTTTCTTCTCAGTTGCTAGGTTTCTTCCAACCAGCGGTGGAAAAGAAACAATCTGAGGACATCGTCGCATGAGGGTTTGTGGGTCCTGTAAATGTAGGATACGGATAGCGTGACAGAAATGCTCCCGTCAACACCCTGTTTATTGAATTAAAATAAATATGTAACACTGGATGGGGGGACTATGCAATGCATGCACATCTAAGCAGATTCACATGTATATGATGTTAGTGTGGTAGTGATACTTACCTATTCATTTCATTCCACAAAGTGTATACAGGCCTAATAAAATAGTGCATTTTATCCAGTGTAATTTGGGGTGCTCTGTGTGAGTGCCTCATTGTACCCCTCACTACCTCGCATACAACCTTGTCAAAGTTTGGCTGGACCCAAGTGTCTAATCCCTGTACACTGTAATAGGGAGGCCTCCCAGAATTCTCCCTCAGGGAAGATTCTGGAAATCCTTTTTAAGACCACCAGTAAGTACACAATCTAGAAACATTTCACACAGTTTCCTCTGAATTGTTCTCATTTGCTTCCCATCTAGTTCTCCAATCTAGAAGTCCAATGTCTTCCATAGAGAGCAGATTCATATGTACTGCATTCACACACAAAAACAAGTACATGAATACAGAAATTAATTCAACTTAGCAACACAACTGGAACCCCAATTCTATCCTCACTTACAGATATTTGGGCCAATCAACAATAAAGCTATCTAAAGAGCACCGTATCTACCAAAATTAGTAAAACAATTGTGAGGACGGTCAATTTCCAATTGAAAAGCAAATTACCTGGGAATCCGGAAAGACCTGGTTCTCCCTTTGCACCGGGAGAGCCTGGTATCCCTGGCAAGCCAGGACTTCCGGGTGTGCCTTTACCTCCTGGGCTGCCTGGGAATCCATTAAGACCTGGGTCACCCTGCAAGACATTGTATACAGCATGGGTTACACTGTGTGCCATTTTCATGGGCTGGATCATTTAATCAGAAGCACAAACGTTTGCCTGTACAAATATGGTTGAATGAATACATTGGAAATGGCCACTATTTCTCGAGGCATGGAGAATAGATAAATGTGGCGACTCGTGGGAGGAAGGAAGCCATTGGAAAATATTTTACCAATCGTTAATCTTTTTTTCTCTTTCATTTAATCCTTTTAGTGTTCATAGGATATATAAGAATACCCTGATGAAGTAGGCTTTGTTTGTCTTCAGAACTTTTGTACGCGTCCCAACTCCAGGGGAGATTCCAAATGCATTGTGCCCTTTTACTGGCTCTCCTTTCCTTCCATAAACTGGGTTCAGTCAGAATCTTTGATGTTAGGGAGAATTTTCATCTCTGTGCCAATTCCCTTTGACCTGTCAGAGCCCAGCTCTTTTGCTGGACTCAGGGCTTTTTCATTTTTTACTCCTGGGTGGGACCTTTTCCCCACTCCCTCATGTGTTTTTCTGACTAGGATTTGTGGTGTCCTACTGTTTAGTGGAGTCTAGTAAACTCAATAGGCATCTGCTTTTTGCATGGTGACACACAGCACCTTGTGTGCAGTTCCAATGCGAAGTTCCTTAGACTTCTCTTAATGTTTAAATACATTCTTGAGTGAACTACTGTTCCCAAGAACAGTGAGATAACTTTACCTTTTCTTTTGAGGGTCCAGCACATACCAACCTATGCGGAGTGCTAGGGGGTTACAAAGTAACTCTTTATCCCACTTCTTATGTAACATTCTGTTACACTAACTAACCTGATTGGCTGTTTTTTTCAACTAACTTTGTGCCATTCTATCTGCAGGCTGAATCCTCATCTGCAGTACAGCACCCAAGGGGGACAGTTTTTCCCAAAATGGACCCCGTCTTCTTTTGTCGCCATTACTTGTCAGTTTCTTCTGGGCTTTTAATCTGTTTGAATTGGCTTTGAGTGCCGAATTGAGTTTGTGCATTTTGCCTTTGGTGGGCTTCAGCCCTGAAGGTCGCCCAGGCTCCAGTGTGTCTGGAAAGGCAGGAAGTGAGGGAGGGTCCTTTGTCTCTAGGAGTGACTGAGTGAAACCAGTTCTGATTGCCAGACTGGCTGTCCGGGAGGACAGCCCACCTGCTGGGTGATTGATAGCCTAAGGGCTGAGAATGAATGGGAACATGCTTAAAATGCAAGGTTTTTTGGACTAGAGGCAGAGTTGACCACTGGAGGACAACATCTTATGAGTAAGATTTGAACAGATGCCAGCAACACCCTCCTGGACTGCGAAGCACCCAGTGAAGCCCTGCAGCTGTGCTGACCCCATTCTCGTTTCGACTGGGAAGAACTGCAAGGGACAACTTCTCCCATGGGCTGGTGGGACCAAATAGCCTTGAGACAAGCTTCATTGTGGCGTAAGCCCCGGCATGATGTGACTTTCCAAGGCTGCAGAATCCCAAGGCAGGAGAATCCTCACCATCATCAAGTGCATTGTCTTCGGAAGTGCAAATCAGGTGAAAACTATGAGGACATCCAGAGGACCCTACAGAAGCAGAAAATCTTCATCCAGAGTCCCCTCACCAGTGTCCACAACCAAGGGATCAAGTAACTTCCAACCAGAGCTGTTCGTTCTTCTTTGGCGCTGAGAAAAAGGCGCCAAAACCACAAAAGGCCGCTGAATCAAGGAGAATCCATTGCTGCAGAGCCCCTCTCAAGTGTTGCTGCAGGAGCCCATTAGACGTCCCCCCTTGGTCATCACGACCATGGACCAGGAACAAGAATCTGCTGCACTGAAAGCAGAAGGCATCCAGCTGGCACAAATTCTTCAATTCTCAGGTACTGTGGGGCTTGGGGTAAATCTACCTTTTGCCATTTGTAGTGCTTCCTATCTTGGGGAGTACTATTTTAAACCCTTTTTAAAATAGTACTCCCCAAGATAGTTGACCTCAACCCACCTGCACTGGCCTCCCAGCTTGTGCTTCTTCAAGTTGGCTCCTCTTGAGCTTCTGTGATTTTTCTACTGAACTACTGACTATTTTAAAACATTGTTCTAAGAAGAGAGCATCAGAACTTTGAACTGGCCCATTGACTTTGGCTGTCCTGGCTCCCTAAAGCCCCCCTTCTGGACCTATTGGCTTTGGCAGTGCGTGTTCCCTTATAGGTTTTAATTGTTGAACACTATTATTGCTAGGATAAAAGAGTGCCTACATCCCTCTGGGGGAGTCTAACAGTTTTCCTACTTACAAAGTATGTTCTGATCTGACTTTAACTTTTCCCTCCTTAAAACTCAATATTGAAATGGTGATCACAAATAAGTGCCAGTACTAACCTCAAAAGATGTCACTCAGTGTGCTGGAATATGTTTAGCTTAAAAGTTTACTCACCTACTTTATTGCTCTGGTTGAACTGAATCCTAACTTTGATATAACTGTTACTATTAGTTGTTGTTTTTTAAAGGATTGTCTAATTAGGCTTGTGTATATATAAATAAATATTTATACTATAACTTTAAGGGTGCACTTGTTTACTTGGGTACCTGTATTTACTCATTTCATTGTACAGCTCCACAGCTCACATTACCCCTTTTAAGATAAGCCTGGCTGCTCAGTCACTCTACCAACTTGTGTAGTACAGGCCTAGATTAAAATTTGGGTTACCTAATACCAAGAGAGAAGTGTTGTAAAATCCCGCACCAGTTAGACTCTACAAATTCTTACCTAACACTGATGATAGATGGTGGGATTGGTGTAGAGTGGATTACAGTGACTATTGGTTGTACTTGTGGCCAAATAAATCACCCACAAGGCTAAGCTCCACCAAAAAGTAAAGTAACTTGTAACAAAAAAATGCCAGAAATTGATAATTTTTATGAACAGTCCCTTACTGCCCTTACAATAGAACAATTGAAAGAATTATGTAAAACCTGTGTAGTACAGGCCTATATTAAAAGGTGGGTTACCTAATACCAAGAAATAAGTCTTGCAAAGCCCCACACTAGTTGGATTCTTACCTAACATTCTTACCTAACACTCTGCAGCCTTGTATTCTCTAACGAAGCTCCAGGACTGTGTACTTCACTGAAACAAATATGTACGTAGCTTGCAGCATTTAATGCAATAGTAGTGTGTGTGTCTACTGGTTGGCAATTCAGTGATGCTTCACAGAGTCTTTACACCTGTAACCCGCTACGGGTTGGCAACTCAGTGATGCTTCATAGAGTCTTCACACCAGTAACCCGCTACGGGTTGGCAACTCAGTGATGCTTCACAGAGTCTTTACACCTGTAACCCGCTACTGGTTGGCAACTCAGTGATGCTTCACAGAGTCTTTACACCTGTAATCCGCTACTGGTTGGCAACTCAGTGATGCTTCACAGAGACTTTACACCTGTAACCCGCTACTGGTTGGCAACTCAGTGATGCTTCACAGAGTCTTTACACCTGTAACCCGCTACTGGTTGGCAACTCAGTGATGCTTCACAGAGTCTTTACACCTGTAACCCGCTACTGGTTGGCAATTCAGTGATGCTTCACAGAGTCTTTACACCTGTAACCCGCTACTGGTTGGCACCTCAGTGATGCTTCACAGAGTCTTTACACCTGTAACCCGCTACTGGTTGGCAAACCCGCTACTGGTTGGCAACTCAGTGATGCTTCACGGAGACTTTACACCTGTAACCCGCTACTGGTTGGCAACTCAGTGATGCTTCACGGAGACTTTACACCTGTAACCCGCTACGGGTTGGCAACTCAGTGATGCTTCACGGAGACTTTACACCTGTAACCCGCTACTGGTTGGCAACTCAGTGATGCTTCACGGAGTCTTTACACCTGTAACCCGCTACTGGTTGGCAACTCAGTGATGCTTCACGGAGTCTTTACACCTGTAACCCGCTACTGGTTGGCAACTCAGTGATGCTTCACGGAGTCTTTACACCTGTAACCCGCTACTGGTTGGCAACTCAGTGATGCTTCACGGAGACTTTACACCTGTAACCCGCTACGGGTTGGCAACTCAGTGATGCTTCACGGAGACTTTACACCTGTAACCCGCTACTGGTTGGCAACTCAGTGATGCTTCACGGAGACTTTACACCTGTAACCCGCTACTGGTTGGCAACTCAGTGATGCTTCACGGAGTCTTTACACCTGTAACCCGCTGTCTGCCATCACTTTATTAGGATATTTTTTAGGAACTCTCCTGGTGTAATTCTGGGAAGCCAGCTGCAGTGGACCAGCAATGGTTTCACACAAAGGTCTGAATAAAATGATCTTGCTTAGTTGGACGAGGACCTAAGGCCGTTTTTGTACCACCCTCTTTGGAGGGAACTACAGCCACTTACCCAAATGGAAGGCTAACATCTGACAAGAAAAGGAATCCAACCCTCTCTTAAGGTAAGTGTTAGGTAGACTTTCAATTTTTATGTAAAATCTTCTTCAACTGAGTCCCCAGCATATTTTGCTGGACTACTGGATTTTTTGTCAGTTCTCCTGAGCAAGTGAGAACCTTTTTCCACACGCACTCATTGTTTTACCCTATCCTTGTAATCCTTTTGTATTTCTTTTTATGCCTTTTTCTTGGAGTCGTGCTTTCCTCCATGTTTTGCGGCATCTGTCTTTGACTTTTGCAGCACACAGCACTCTCTGTGCAGTGTTGCTGGAAGCCACTTTGCTTTTAATGTTCTGTTATTTTCCTTATTTTCCATGTTCCAAGGGCAGGGGGATATTTATATCCTTCCTATCTTTTTCCATTGTGAGATCAGCACACCCCACCATATGTGCAGTGCTCAGGGGCTACACTGTATCCCTTGTCTCACTGCTCCTATAACGCTGTAGTTACAGTGACACGCTAATCGGAATGGCTGGTGGCAGTGTGTTTATCCTACCTAATGCTAGGAAGGGTCACCATTGACCCAAAATGGTGACAGTGTTCCTTTTTCACCAATTCCAGATGGCTTGTCCTTTCTTGGTCCTTCTGCTGTGCAGGGTGTGGGAGGCCTTTGTTTGACTTTTTTCTTCGGCGGGTTCCCATGGGAAAGCCTGCCAGGGCACCAGTGTGTTTGTGAAGACAGGAAATGGCAAAGGACTCCTGAACTATGCCGTTCTTTGTCTTCTGCTGTGCCTGCCTGGAACCAGTTCCAACTGGGGTGCTGGTGTATTGGTGCTGATTGGCTGGGTTCCAACATAAGAGGCATGGATCCTGAGGCTGAAGACAAGCTGACCACTGGAACTGAAGAGTCGATTAAGAAGAAGGGGATGATGCCCACAGCCACTTCCAGATGACCGCAGATGCCTGTTAGGGGAGTTTTCCTAAAGTCCACTGTGAAGTAATACTTCGTAAAATGATCCCAATGGTGTGTAGATCCCAAACTCTTAGTATCAGTCTGCACTACTCATGGAACCTTGGTGGAGTGGCAGAGCAGTCAGGGTTAACATAAGAGGAAGATGTGAGCTGTAGGTAAATACTCTGAACCTAGTTAGTAATGCAATTCAAAGAAACATTTAACATAAATGTTTATTAAAATACAGATTTATAATTTTGCACAAGGCATGTCTTTAAATACTTAGCACATATAACCACAACACATATAAATACTTTTAGATACTTTCAAAGTCCACTGATTAGTTTGCAGTTGCTCACGGTTACATTTGTTACAGCGTATGACACTAATGACAGTTCTACTGTATTCTCAGTTCTACCACGCACTCGCGTAAAACAAAGGAAATACGGTAATCGCATTCAGTTAGCAAAACCAAATAAGATATAGGGCCTCATGCCGAGTTTGCCGGTCCGGAACTAAGGGTGCTGGCACGCTCACCGGCACCCTTGTTTCCGGACTGGCAAACTACGGGTTTGCCTACAGGAGCTGCTGTGTCTGACAGGTCTGACCCTGCCGGGCACAGCGGTCACGGTAGGAAAAGCCATCAGGGCAGCACCGGCACAGTTAACAGAGGTGCCGGTGCTTCCGTGTCCCCACTCCCATTGGACTCTATGGAAATGGGGATTAACAAAATGTTCAGCGCATGACTTCCTGGCCACCGGACTTGTAATAGCCCGGTGACACCGGGACGTCAGGCGCCGGTCATTTTTTATGGGTCCAGCGGCAAACCACTGCTAGCACCGTCAGGGATACCGCCGGACCCATAATGAGGCCCATAGTCTTTTTGGGAAGCAAACAGTTGGTTAGACAAATACTAGCAGAGTTGAAGGTTACACAGGCAGTTTCTTCCCACAACAAGGCTTTTAAGTCCTAAACGCAACCTGTTAGGTACGAATTGATGTAGTAACACTGTGCAAGACTACACAACACTTAACTGCTTGGTATTCGGTAACCCACCTTTTTGTATAGGTCTGTACTATACAAGTTGGTAGTGTGACTGAGCAGCCAGGCCTATCTCAAGAGGGGTAAATGTGAGCTGTAGAGCTGTAGCAATGAAATTGAAGTAACTCAATAAGCATTCTTCAAAAAGGGTCAAGATATGTAACACTGTAAATATACTTCAAAGTAGGTTTCAAAATCAAACAAGTTAGTGGATACTCTTTGGATAGGCTTTTTACACACTTCCTACACCCGGAGGTGACTTCATTTACAAGGACAGTAATGGCATTTATATATCACTGGATATACTTTACAGATTCTGAGGTTGCAGAAAGGAAAGGTTTAAGGAAGGAAAAAGGTTAAACAGGTTCTCAGTATATGTGAGGACAACTAAATCTTGCAATGAAATCTAGACAAGCCTTTCCCAGCAATAACAGTCTAAAACAAATTACCACCTATGAGGGACAGAAATATCAAAGTCAGTGGACTAGAAGAGTCTGCAGGGAGCCAGGACAGCTAAAGTCAATAGAAGTACAGTCTATGGAGCTGAGGCACTACGTAGATAAAAAGTCTTGCACAAAGTTGGAGAGTTTGCAGAAAAATCACTCGTAGGGTCACAAGCTGTTAAACTTGTGAAAAGCAGAATCGGAATAATCTCCAAAAAGTAAGCCAATGCAAGTATCAACTGAGAAGAGCACGGTTAAAGAGACTATGAGGTAAGTACCCCAAGCCTCAACAGTACCCCTGGTATGAAGAAGAGTTGTCCAGCTGGATTCTGTCCTGTTGCCGTGGTACAGACCCCGGGTTCCTGAGCCTCGGTCGTGGGGACAAGAGGGTGGACGTCTGGAGGGCTCCTGTGGCGGCAATTTGGAGATCGGCAGCAGCTTCTGGCTCTTTCCAGATCAGCAGCACTTTGCGGTTTTCAGCACTCTGTAAACAGCACCACAGCAGATCTCCTTGGGTCCTGCACTCTGGTGAGGGGACTGAAACTCTGGTCGTCCTGCTTCTGGAGGGTCCTTAGGAGACTCCTGGAGCTTTTGACCGGATTTCAGACGTTTTACTCTACTACAGATTTCACGACCCCTGGCACTCGGTTCTTGCAGCAGTGAAGAAGTACAGCCAATCAGGGAAGATGGTCCAGTGGAGTTCGTCTTTGGGTTAGTTGGTCCCACTAACCCAAGGGAAGATGTCGTCCCTTCAGGAGCTTCTCTTGTTGATTAGAAAAAGGAGTTTCAGCACAGCAGCAGGGGTTCACCGGGAAATTCAAAGGCTCAGGAGGATGCAGCAAGCTTCGTTCACGGTTTCTTCTTCGGGTGTTTCTCCCAGTGGTCGAATCTGACTCTAGTCCCAAAACCCTTGCCTTTTAAGGAGGTTTTAAGGAGGTTTCTCCCATTCATGCACAGCCTAGGCTGTCAATCACACAGCAGGGTGGCTGTCCTAACAGACAGCCGGCCAATCAGGACTGGTTGCATTCAGGCATTCCTAGAGACAAAGGACAGGAGTTTTGGGAACCTCCCTCACATCCTGCCTATCCAGACACACTGGAGCCAGAAGCGGGCTTCAGGGCTGAAGCCCGCCAGAGGCAAAATGAACAAAGGGCTCAACTCGGCCTCGACGCGCAGAGTAAAACAGAGTAAAACCTCACAAACAGAAAATGGCAAAAAAAGAAGACTAGTGCCATTTTGACAAAATGGTCACCAGCCACCAGCCATTTAAAGTAGTGATGGTAACATACATTTTGTTTACAGGAGAATGTAGGATAAGGGATTACTGGGTAACCTCCCCCCACCCCCCAGCACTCCACATAAGATGGGGTATGCCTGACCTACAAAGAGAAAAGGTAAGTAAAGTCAATTTCACTTTACTATTCTTGGGAACAGTAGTTCACACAAGAAAAGTTATTTAAACCTTATGAGGAATCTAAAGGATTTCTCTGTGACACTGCACTAGAGGTGCTGTGTGTCACCATACAAAAAGTAGATGCCTATGGAGTTTGTCAGACTCCAGAAACAGAGTAAAAACATAATCCAAATCAGGTCAAAAACACGAGAGAGTGAGCAAAGGGTCTCACTCACTCCAGGCTTACAATTAAAAAGTCCTAAAGTCCTAAATACAGTTATTACACTTTACCTTGCTAAACCAAACCTACTGGATGGTTTCCTTTGGACACAAGTTATATCAATAATCAATGTAATGGAATCCACATGCATCCCACACCTGCCACCATATACAGACACAAAAAGAGCCTTAGGTTTATACCTGCCCCAGGTTGCTGATAGCTCCTTGAAGTATATGGTATGGACTTTACTTACCTTGAGTTAGCTGTGTGCCATCCTAAAATAAGTTATAAGAGTTACTGCATATCTCAATCTGTGTTTAACTGATCTGAAAAGCACCTGTAATTGAATATTATATCCTTAGGTTTTATTCACCTTGTATATCACAAAAGTAGTTATAGGTTTTTACTGTACCTAGAATAAGTGTTGCACTATTCCCAAAATGTATATTGTCTAGTTGACTGATTATGTGATTTTTTTGCTGAGCATCATGGTACAACTGGTAGGGTCTACTACCCTTGAATTACTGAATGTAATCTGAAAGTAACCCTTGGTTTTTCCTCCCCAAGAATACGTGTGACCTATCCTGAATGTGTACGAAAAAGTTTGAGTTCCCTTGAACTACTGTTAGGTGTTCCAAATAAGGTTTATGCTTTTGGTGTACCTTCAAGCATAGTGTGGTGTTTTTCTAATTGTGATTACATATAATGTGATAGTACTTATTTCCCCAAGAAAACCCAGCAATTGCCGGTAATTGCCCATTGTCGGGCGCCGGAAAATATGACTCCCCATTCCTATTGAGTCCCATATGCACCGGCACCGTTAATAACTGTGCCGGTGCATCCGTCAAGGTCTGCGAGCGAGTGCCTTTCTGCCCTCCAGGTCAGACCTGGCGGGCAGAAGGGCACCCGCTTGCAGACTCGCAGTTTGCCAGTCTGGTAACACAATGGTACCGGCAAGCTTACTGGTACGGTTGTTACCGGACCGGCAAACCTATAATGCGGCCCATAGTGTTTCAGTGTTTCTTTGGACCATTTGTATTACAATTTCATTTGTACTTCTTCTACAGCCCTCTCCCCCTCCTAAAATAAGCCTGGCTCCTCTGTCTACGCTACCATGAACTCAGGTGGTACAGCCGTATACTAAGAGTGGAGTCTTGTACTGCCTCAGTTGAATGGTTTTACTAAGCCCTTAGTTGGACTTCAGAAAAACTATCCTAACAGTTCCCTTACAGGTTTTAATTGTTTAACACTATTATTGCTGGGATAAAAGACTGCCTGCATTCCTCTGGGAGAATCTAACTGTTTTTATAAAATGCCAGTATGTTCTGATTTAAACCTTCCCTCCCTTATAACTCAATATTGCAAAGGTGATAAAAAAAAATAAGTGTTATTACTGACCCCAAATGGCATCAGCCTTGGTGCCTTACAATGTAGAACATATGAAAGAATTACTCACCTGCTTTATTGTTCACTTTTTGAATTGAATCCTAACTTGGGATTAATGTTACTAGTAGCTGCTGCTTTTTAAAGAATGATTTAAATATCTTGTGTATATATAAATACATATTTATATCATAACTTTAAGTGTGTAAGTGTTTACTTGGATACCTGTATTTACTGATTTCATTGTATAGCTCTATAGCTCACATTACCCGCCTTATGATAAGCCTGGCTGCTCAGTCATACTACCAACTTGGGTAGTACAGGCCTATATTAAAAGGTGGGTTACTTAACACCAAGAGAAGTCTTGTGTAGTCCCACACCAGTTGGACTGCACTAATTCTTACCTAACAACGACCAACTTCTGCTGCTATCCTGGTGGATCCCTGTCTTGCTCCTTGGAGTGGAGTGAAAATTCATTCCTGAGGTCTGCTCATTACCCTATGAAGAAGAGCCTTTGGAAGTGTCCGGGACCGCCCTGTGGATGACCAGCTCAGAGTTTGGGCTACTGTGCTGCCATCGTCACTGTTGTGTGTTGTGACCTGGAACTTGGGGGATCATCAGCTTGTCCTATAAGACTTACCTCAGCAATATTTCGGAGTCCTAGTTTCAAGGGCACCCCAGATAGAAGTCTGACAGCGACAAGTGAGGCCCTTTGCGTCGCCGTGTTGCAGTGACCGCTGTCCGATTAAACTAACCTGGCCTGAGTCCAGTCCTGAGTGGGGTCCTGGAATGAGTTTTGCTGCATTCTTCATCCGTGAGTCCTTGCACCATCGAAAGACACCAACTGGAGATGAGCTCAAACCTGCAATCCCTGCACATTGAGGACTCTGACAGTGCGAAAAGCAACCTTGGACCTTCTTCAATTGACCTGCCAAGTCCTGGGGAGACTTGAAGTAAGGGGTGAGTTAAAGTGGTTCTTACCTGCCCCTTAACTCCCTTTAAACGTTTTTCTAACTTTTACAAAACTAATGTTATACTTTGGTTTTACCATAGCTTGCTAGCGCAAGCATTCCAAAAGTTGGGCACACTTTTATTAGTTTGAATACATTGTCCTCTAACCCTTGGAACTGTTCACTGGACTCCAGAGACCCTACCTTAATTTTGGCTAGCTTTAAAAACTTTGTTGGAACCTTTGGGCATAAGGCACTAGACAACTTAGGGAAGGATTTATGAAGTTAGGGTTAACTCTATGTGGACCTTTGATGCATAATCTAATCTGTACTTTCTTTTATAGGGGTTTGATGTGTGTTATGCCCTCAACCAGTGACTGTATATATGTAATCTATTATTAGTGTTGTGTGATATTTCCACCTGTTCCTAGTCATTGCTCATAGTGATATTTGGCCATAAATAAATAACTGTATTTTTATACATACTGCCTAAGTGAAATATGTGATTCCCATTATTTGTGCTCATTGTGGACCCTTTACAAGCTCACCACCTCTTGAGACTTTTCCTAGACCCTTGTCAGTGCTACCTTGAACTGGTTTGGCAACAGCTCCCCAGAGTTGTCCCTGTCATAATATAGGCTGGCCTTCTATACATCTGTCCACCAGGCCAGAGTATAGAAAATCAGTCCTAGAACTAGTGGGTCTCACCAGCCTCTGGATAGGAGTCGTCCCATTCGGGACCACCAGGTCAATTGGAAGGAAGGGTTGCATCAGGTTCCGGTTATACAGCAGGGTCTCCGGTTACTGGAAATCGCTAAAGACGTCTTCCTCTTGGGATTCAGCTCCAGTGGTCGACTTCTCAGCAGCTTCCCGGTTCAGAGTATTTATCAGGAACTACAGTGCAACCTCTGCATCTCTCCCTGCAGTTTACAGAAAGGGGGGGTCTGGCTGTTCAAAGAGGATAGCCAGCCCCCCCATTAGGACTTGGTTCTTTTTAGGCAAGGTGAAAGACAAAGGGCTGCAGAGCTTTGGACTCCTCCCTCGCTTCCTGCCTTCTCAGACACTCTGAAGCCTTGGCAGGGAATACAAAGTATTCACGCCAAAGACAAATCTTCCACAAAGTCTTTCCCATCTAGAATGGCAGGGAAGACCCCACAAACAAGCAAATGAGAAATGGTGAGAATAAATGGAACCCACCATTCTATCAGAATGGTGGCCCTTCTGTGCATTACCGAGGCTGATTTAACAGTCTGCGAGCAATAAGACTACAAGGTCACTAAGGTAAAACCACTGCCACCAGCCATTCAAGTAAACTTGCAATTGTAACAAAAATGTTAGCAGGTAAGAAAGAAAGGGGATACACTTCACATAAGGTGGGGTGGGCTGGCTCACTCAAATCAATGTAAAGGAGATGTGAATCCCACTTTATTTCTAGGGAATAGCAGTTCACTCAAGAAATAATAAGAGAATTAAAAAGGAGCCATTGCATTTAAAATGATGTATATGCCATAGTACATTACAGTCAGTACAAAGATATAGGAAACTATAACTCCAATCACATGCTATGGGGAGACATGGAAAAGTCACTCATAAAAAGATTAAAAGAGTAGGTGAGAGGGAAAAAAAGATTCCCACTCACCCAGGGACAGGGTAAAATAATTACTAAGTCCACGCAAACTGTTCTGGGGTTGACACCGGTCAGGAAGTTTTATCATAAAGATGAAAATCTTACCCAACAGTTGTTCCCACTGGTTCAGGGGTCAAAACACAGATGGGTCTTCTGGAGATCAGGACAGATGAGCAGGGCTTCCCTGGGACAGCACTAGAGTCGATGATGGTCAGCTTCAGGGGTCAACCTTGGATCGTCAGTCGGCTATCTTCGTAGAGGTCTTGGCTCCAATGATTATCGCTTGAATAGCTGCAGGAGCCCCCCTTTTATCCAAGGTTGCCACAACATCTGGCCAGCAACAGACATGCAGGCGCCAGGATGTGTATTATGACTAGACAGTCCCAGCCCCTTCCTCTGGCCACACACAAAACTGCCCCTTAGCCCGCTGGGGGACGGGCATTCCATGTGTAAGGGAGATTTATCATTGTTATGCTTCATCCCCTCTCCTAGTGAGGTCCCCCCAGTACTTTTTTCTGGACCTCTGGGCCTTTTTCTTTCAATCCTGAATGAGTGGAGCCTTATTTCACTCATTCATTCTTGTGGGCTCTGTCTTTTGGAACTGTATTCTTTATAGTCAACCTGCACTATGGAGCCTGTCTGCTCCATAGCTCTTAAAGGCATCAGTGCTTTACTACTGCAGCACACAGCTCCTTATGGGCAGTGTTGCTGGGGACCGTCAGGGTCCTCCTTTAAGATTTTCTTTTACTATCCCCCAAGTAACTACAGTTCTCAGGGATAGAGAGATACTTAGTATCTCTCCCAGAACATTATATAGACTGAGAGATTGGCACACACCACCTTCAGTGGTGTGCCAAAGGGATACCTAGTATCCCCCTTCTTTCTGCTCCTGTCACCTTTTAGTTACATAGAGAATCACCTAGTTATGGCTGGTGGCAGTGGATGTGTTCTACCAACTATTGGGTATTTATTTGGTACTGCAGGTTATGTCCATAGCCTCTGTAGTGCACAATAGGGGCCCCAAGTACCAACTCGGGACCCTCCTTTTTTCATCGTTACTAGCGTGGTTGTTCTTTGTCAGCCCCTCTACCACCCCGCCTAGGCTCTAGTGTCTGGGCAGACAGGAAGTGGGGGAGGAGTCTTCCACCCCCCAGCCTTTTGTCTGCCAGAGTGCCTGAATAGGTCCAGCTCCCACAGGCGGTCTGGCTCTCCTGAATGGACAGCCAAATGCCCCTTTTTGTAAAATGCTGAGAAAGATTGCAGAGGAGTGTGCTGGAACTGTATAAAAGGTGAGGCTTGTTGACCTGCACACCCTTTGCAACATGTGAATCGACCAATGCTGTCCTAACCCGTTTTCTGTGTGACAGAGGAGCTCTGAAGAGGACGACGCCTTCCCTTTGGCTGATGGGAACAAGTAGTCCAAAGATGAACTTTGAAACGACCCATCTCTCGAGTTTCCAGAGCTGCGGAACCCCAATACCAGGAGTCCTGCTGCCCATTTCGAGTGCATCATTGTGGAAAGGCCGAATCGGTCCAAATCTTTGCTGGAACCGTAAGGACATTCCAGAGGTCCGATCCAACTCACCCAGACCCCCTCATCAGATCGCGGGACTGCAGGTAGCGAAGACGATTGACTGGATGATCCGTGCCCTTCGTTGGTGCTGCAGAAAAGGTGTCAAAATTGGACAGTGAACCCAGAGGTTGCTGAAAGTCATGCTGCAGGTCCTCCCTCGAGACTGCTGCTAAGAGATGTCATCCATTGTCCTGCCTTCAGCCATCAGACCAAAGAAATCGGGCGGTAGGGTCTAGAGCTGCAACATCGCATAGCATCCAGCAAAAACATTTTCTTCTAACCTAAGGTCTGTGGGGAACGAGGTATTGCTTACCTGATTCCAAGAAGTCGCTCCAGAGTGTTGGCGTGCATGTAGACGTGTCCAGAGCAACCCCCTCTTACGTCATACCCAAGCTGCTGATTGTGTCCCCTTCGAGTCCGTTTTAAGGTATCCCTTGTTAGTTGTTAATTTTCTGCTTCAAATACACTAGAGACTGGAAGAAATCCACAGGAACTCTTCATCATTCGCTGCTTGTGAAGACTGCAGCCCTCTCCGAACTGCCTTTAGCTAGGGTTGCAGTTTGGGATTTAAAATACTATGCAAAGAAACCGTCTCTAGAAGCTTGAACTAAGCTCATGTTGCACTATTTCCCTCCCTTTAAGTGTCTTTACGATATGTGTTTGCAGAGTAAATGCATTACCGTATAAACTGCATGAGTGCACAATAACCGATAATAAGGTAACATTGGGCCTCATTACGACCCCAGCGCTAAACCATGGTGCTACTAGCACCATGGTCCATGCCGGGGTCCGCCATGGTGAATGGCGGAATTACCGCCCCATTCCAAGGTTGGCGGGGCGGTAATTCCCCATTCACCATGGCCCCTTCCCCATTCCCATTTTTGGACCATAGGGCTCAATGGGAATGGGGAAGGCGCTAATTACGGCACCGTAAATTACGGTGCCATAATTAGCTCCTAGGTCCCTTTGCAGGTTGGTTTTTTAACGCCTGCTAAAAGCAGGCGTTAAAGTGCAACCCGCAAAGGGACCTCGTAATCAGGCGTTAAGGGTTTAACGGCGCCAACACCTTTTACGGTGCCGTTAACCCCTTAACGCCTGGGTTGTAATGAGGCCCATTGTCGTTACCCTTTCTAACGTTGCTACAAAGTTAACCACGAACAAACGCAGAAGTGAAAGTGCCCTTTCAAGTGTATTATCAAGTATTTCTAAGTGTTCTAGTATAAATGTCTGAAGTATTTAAAGTGATTCTGGTGTAAATATAATAAAAATATACTTTTATATAACGTATAAGTGTAAGTGCTTCTTTGCTGTGTGACTGTCTAACTAGATTCAAGGCCTCATTATACGGATGGCGGTAAGGATTTACTGGCACCGGTAAAATACCGGTACCAGTAAATCCTTACCGCCTTACTACGAGGTCCCTTTGCAGGTTGGGGGATTTAACGCCTGCTTTTTGCAGGCGTTAAAAACCAACCCGCAAAGGGACCCAGGGAGCTAATTACGGTACCGCAATTTGCGGTACCGTAATTAGCGCCTTCCCCATTCCCATTGAGCCCTATGGGGCAAAAATGGGAATGGGGAAGGGCAATGGTGGAAGGGGGAATTACCGCCCCGCCAACCTTGGAATGGGGCGGTAATTCCCCTTTCCGCCAAGGCGGTGCCGGTATTTTACCAGCATGAACCATGGCGCTAATAGCGCCATGGTTCTCCGCCATCCGTGTAATGAGGCCCTCAGTCTATTTACCTAAAGCTCAGATCTTCCTCTTAAGATAAGCCTGACTGCTCTGCCATTCTACCAAGGTCCTGAGTTGGTAAAGACTGATACTAAGAGTTCGGGATCTACAAACCCCTGGGATAGTTTACTAAACTGTTACTACCAGAGGAAAACTCTCCTAACACCATGCAAGGCATTTCCTGGCCTGGGAAGGCAGAAAGAAGGCCAAACAACAAGCGGAAAACCTTGTGGCACGGCCACCTTAGGGTGCAAGCCACCTGTAGAAGCCATTTGTGGCAAAATGCAAGAGTGCACGAGTAAATTGATCAATAAATTGTAAAAATATCACTGCTGCTAATCAACTTGTTTTAGGGACAGTGTAAAAGAAACTAAAAAAACATTATGTAAAACGATATAAGGCTACAAAGTATCCTAACTGCACTTCATTGTAAGGTAATGTGTGCAATTGTAACAATACAAGAAATTCACAAAGAGCGACATAGGGGCTCATTACAAGTTTACCAGGATTCTGGCGGTAAATTCACCAGAATACTGGCAAACTGTATTACCGTTACTGCCACTCAGTCCGGTAGAATGTCCACAGGATTACGAGTGGCTGTAGATGGGGTAAATCCACATGGGGAATTCTGATAGTATTACAGGTGCCGGTGTTACCTGCAATATCAGCGATTTTTGCCAGTAAGGTGGCGGAATGACCTCCAGCTCTTAGCTCACCAGCCAACCCGTAGTTTAATTACCTCCAAAAAGGCACAACAGGAGTAAATACAAAGCAAAAAGAAAAGATGTCCCTTAGATGTCTATAGGAGGAAAGCAGCAAAAAGAAAATCTTTCCTAGCCCTGTCCCCGCCATAAAAGTGCCTAGAGCCCTTCCCGAAAATAGCCCTGAAGGTACACCTGCACTGATCTGCATCGCACTCAGACATTGCCTACTGGGTCAAACTCTTCTCCTTCCCTTTGACATTCTTTGCACCGCCCCCACACTCCACTCTTCACCATATTTAGAAGCTGCCTCACGCCGGCAAATAGCACAATGCAAAGTAATCCCAATCTAATAAGAATATATTTCCATTTGTAACATGTATGTTAAAGATCATGACATTTTTTTAATAGGTTTCACTTCGCTTTAAAGTTGAAGTATCATACCTTGCTGCCGGCAGGTCCTGGTGGACCGAAACCTCCAAATCCTGACTCTCCTTTGTCACCTTTCGGCCCAGAAAAGCCAGGAGACCCTGGCTGCCCAGGGCGCCCGGATGGTCCTGTCGATCCTTTACTTCCTGAGGGGCCTGGAAAAGAGATTAGTAACAAATCACTTACCTGTAACAGTATTTTACAAGTGTGATTACAGGGTTACATGCTTTGCCATGAAGTGGCTGGTACCAGGATATTTTGCAAATTCTGTGCTTGAATTGCAAAAATTGACTTCAAAATTGGTGTGTATGCAATGAGATTACTTTGAGGGATTCTATCCTTCCACAACAACCAATCGCTTAGGACCATATTTTTGGTCGATTTTTCCACGCCAGTTACAAAAGCGTATAGCGTGTTCAGTATTAATTTCTCGCTTTTTAAATGCTCATTACCTACAAGGGAAGGGTGGTTGGGTTGCATGGCAATCTGCAACACAGCGCAAGTTGCAGACCTACTGTTACAGGTAGGTAACACGTTTGGAAGGCAAATGGGTCATAGACTCAAACATTGCATGGATTATGAAGTAATAGCTAAGGCATCCTATGAGGAGATGTGTTTTTTCAACAAAGTTTTTACAGTCATTTTCAGAAGACGGTGTGTCCCATCCGAGCGGAACTATGGCAAACCCTGGAAACTGGAGTCCCTTCATTAGGATTGCATACTGTTTGGACTGATTTAAAGTTCTTCTCAAGACTTAGATTCTTTGATAACCTTACTACTGTAGGATTAAGGGAAGTGCCAGGAATCCCTTTCATTATTACCTCTGATAGATCTCATGCGAAATAATTCAAAAACAAAGTCAAAATATGCTTTTCTTGAAAGAAGAATTTTAATCTTTGCTACCTTTCATCCTTTAAGTACAAGGGGACTCTTATTACAAGTATGGTGATATTCCGGTGGTAAATCTGGTGAAATACCTTCAAATTACAGCTACACCACTTGGTGCCGTGGAGTTACCACAGCATTACACGTGTTGGTAATTCCACATTTTTGGAGTCCATAGGACTTCACATGGACTGTTGGTGAATTTAATGCATAATTACCGCACCGTAAATCCACTGATTTCGGGAGATAGAGTGGAGGATGGGAGGCAAAGTGGAGAAATGCTGGAGTTGAAGCCACCAAATTACCTCAAAACTCGGAATTGCGCAGATTACATTCCTGGCAACATTTAAGAGACGTCTTCCCTATTTTGTAGAAATAAAAATGTTGCTGCACATATGAAATTATCAAGATTTCCCTAGTTCTACTCCTAGTTCAAGTAGTAGATGGTTGAGAAAAATAGACACAAAAAAGAGTGATTTGTCAGTTCTACCGCTTCTCATGGCTTCATTGTCACGAAAGCAAGGTTTGAAGTCTGCCGCCCTTCTCCGGTACTAGAGTGGAGTCATGTGAGCATCTCGCGACCAACTAGATGGCATAAAAATCACCTAAAGATGCCTCCTCAAAGGGCATTGTGAAAGGCTTGTTGTTATCAGATGGGACTCATTGGATACAGGCTCACGCTAACACATGTTTCTCAATTTAAATACAAATATATCAATGATTGTAATGTGTCCAAGTGAAAAACAGATTAACACTGCAAGAGATAAGTGACAAAGGCAATTTTAGAGCTGTTAATGTGCACCATATGAGTCGCTTGTATCTGATCAAGTCCTGTTTTCTTTCTTTGCATTACTGGATCTGTAGAACTGCATTTATAAAGGAACATGCAAAACTACAGGCCCTGAATGCATTGGCTTGACAATACATGGATGACAAGAGTAGTTCATAGGTCTGATTTTCAATTTATTTTCCACTCAGAAAATTATTGTAAGACTCCATTGCAAAATCAGATGTGTGAATTAAAACATTTGTATAGGTCAGTTCCAGGATAATCTAAAAAAGCTGATGCACGTACCTGGGACGCCCATCTCCCCCATGGAGCCCTTTGGTCCTGGAGGTCCACTTGGACCCGGGAAGCCTGCATCTCCTTTGAAACCTAGAGAAACACATTTATGCAATCAGTATAACGCAGCGTCTGTGTGGTCTTTAAACTCTGACATCCTGTAAATTTCAAAAGTCGGAATTATCAATGTAGAAGAGTTTGAGGGTTTTCAGACCTTTTCCAATGACACAGACCCAGTAGGGTCTTAAAACTTGGTTCACCAAATTAGGCACTGTTAGTTATGATTTTCATAGTAATGATATATCTTCCTGACCTGGGTCAACCCCAGAACGTGTTGCTTTTACTGATGGATTATTTTTCCTTGTACCTCTGTGAGTGGACACCTTTTTCCACACTCACAGAATGTATTACTCTTTTTATGAGTGTCATTTGTAAAACTCTCCATAGTGGCTTTTAAAAGTTATCCTCTTTGACAACATTTTGGCAATAAGTGTCTATTGTTGCTGGGTTGCCATAGGGGCCATAGGGGCTCACTTTTTAACTTTATCTGGCTAACCTTGTGAGATCTACAGTTCCCAAGGGTAGGAAGGATCTTTGGATCCCTTTTACATTTTATTAGGTGAGACCAGCACACCCCTTCTTATGTGGAGTGCTGGGGAGACATTGCGTATCCCCTTTCTCATTTTAAATGTAACATTTATGTTACAAGGACAAACTTGCCTTCAATGGCCGGTGGTGTGAACCTTTTTATTATTTCGGTGTACCTTTACAGCAGACTGTTTGCATAGCCCCGGTAAAGTCACCCATGGATGCTTATTTTACCAAAATGGTCTCTCTTCTTTTTTCGCAATTTTAGTATTCTTTGTCCTTTCCTGTTCCGTCCCATGACACCTTTGTGTGATTTTTATCTTCACCTGGGTTCTGTGGACTCCCCTCCCAGGCTCCAGAGTGTCTGTGAAGGCAGGAAGCGAGGGAGGAGTCCAACACTCTGCAGTGCTTTGTCTTCCTGCTTGAGTGCGAGATTCCAGTTCAAACTGGCTGGCTGTCATGAAATGATTGCCAACCCCCCCCCCCCCAAGTTTGAATGTTGCAAGGCTGTTTCATTGGCTGCGTTCCTGCATACTCATCCTGGAAGCTGAAGGGGTAGTCGACCACTGGAAACAAAACCAAAGAGGAAGATGAAGAATTCGCTTCTGAGACGATTTCCAGCGACCGCAGAGCCTGCTGTGTAATCAGAGCCTGCTGTAGCCCTTACTTCCAATCGATCTGGGGACTCCGAAAACGACAAACCCAACCCAGAGCCTGGTGAGAACCACTACATACTGCGCCGTGTTGTGACCTTGCAGGGCTGCAATACCACAATACCCTCGGATCTCGAGCCATTGTGTGGTGCACAGTCTTCGGGATTCCGAATCTTACTGAAACTTTGTGGGCTTCCTGCTGGATCTCCAGAGGCACAATTCCATGCTGAAAACCATGGAAATGATGGAAACACAACCAGCGAAATCCACAGAACCGCATCCAGCCACGAGGTAAACCTTGCCAAGAGCCTCTCCTGTGATACTTTCTGCAAAAGTCCTTCCTGTGTCCTGTCTTCTTGATGAAGGAATTCAATGATTTGCAAATCCTGAAGCCCTCCTTCTGCAAAATTTTCTTCAATGCTGAGGTACTGTGCTGGCTTGGGCATTTACGTACCTTAAGTCTCTTGTGATTCCTGTGTAGTTTTGGGGTGTTTTCCGTGATTGGGAGTCGTCCAGTGCCCCCAGGCCCTTGAAGGAATCTGTGAACCCCCTGGACCCTCAACTAACTCTAAAGTAAAGTACTTACTTGTTCGAACATTCTTCCTTAGGAACTCTGACTTTTGCTACTTAAGAACCTATCATGACCTGCCTGTTGGGTACTAGACCCTGTGGCCCCCCTTCTGCCACTGAGCACACTCATGCTCCAAGAATAAGGGAAAGACTTCTAAAGATTGGGCCATTTTCCTAGAAAAGAGAATGTGTGTTTAAAAGGTACTTACTTGCAAAATTAGATGGTTGGTAACTAACTCTGAGAGTGAACAGTTACAAAAATGATTACTTCCCGTAGAAATGTTCTCCTATTCTGAAAATTATATGTAACATCTTTCTTTCCTTAGAAACTGTTTTGCCATTCTAACAGAAAGTATATGTAATGTTATATTACTCACCTGTGATTTGGTTGTGCCTCTTCCCAAAAGTAATGCTGTTGGGTTCACTTCACTATTCATGTTAGGATAAATGTATGAGTGTCCCCAACTGGGTCTTGCTTCCCCTGACTTGCTGTTAGCCTGTGTTAGGTTTTACCTACCTAGAATAACTCATTCATAAAGTGTAACACTGGGCTTTGCTTTACCTGGTCTGTTTTAGATAGACACAAAAACAGTCTTAGGTTTATACCTGCCTTTAAGTTGCTAATAGGTCCTGTAAAAAGAGTACATGTTTTAGTTACCTTGAGTATAACTGTGTTATTCTAAAATAGGTTAGAGTCATTGCTTCCCTTAGTCTGTGAACTGAAAAGCAGCTGTAATTGAATATTACACCCAAAGGTCCAACTCCCCTACTATAAGTGTGGGTTATCACAAAAGAAGTTATAGGTTTTTCCTGTACCTAGATTAAGTGTTCCACTATTCACCAAATGTATAGTGTCCAGTTGGTTTACTATGTGATTTCTTGCTGAGTGTCTCGTACAACTGCTAGGGTCTACTACCCTTATATGACTGAAAGTAATCTAAAAAGTAACTATTGGTTTGACCTGCCTAGAACTCCTGTTAGGTGTTCCAAATAAGGTTATATGCTTTGATCTGTGTACCTTCAAGTATAGTGTTGTGTTTTTCTACAATGTGTTCATATGCTTTTTGATAGTACTTACCCAAGAATCGCTTGGCCTGCTTGTATATCAAATAAACTGTTTATTTTTACAATAGATAGTGTGGCAGTGTTTCTTTGGACCATAAGTATGATACAATTTCTTTGTACTGATTCTACATCCCTCTCTCACTCCTAAGATAAGCCTAGCTGATCTGTCTACACTTCCCTGATCTCAGGTGGTACAGCCTTATACTAAGAGTGGAGTCTTGTACTGCCTCAGTTGAATGGTTTTTACTAAGCCCTTATTTGACCCTGTCCTAAAAAGCACCAATGACAAAGTGATAATTAACGTCTGCGTGTAGGAAACTCCTGTTGTTAGGAAGAAGTTTCATAAAGGTGCTATTTCCTCTCTACCTTAGATACCCCCAGCTCTTCTGCTGACCTTTGGGACTTTGAACTTTTAATTCTGTTATTTTTCCGTGTTTATTTTCGTTGGGTATGGAGTTTTAAAACAACTCCATAGGGCATCATCTTTTTATTTTTGTCACACAGCACCTGTAGTGCAGTGGCACAGGGGTGCCCTTTGGACTCCCCAAGGTTTAAATACCTTCTCTGGGATGAACTACTGTTTCACAGAGAATGTAAAGTTAAATGGACTTTACTAGTCTTTTTAAATTCATAGACCCAGCACACACTATCTTCCTATAAAGTGCTAAACACTCTTGTAGCTGTCAAAAGCTACCCTTTCCTTTTGAAATGACTGGTGGCAGTGGTTTCATAAAAAGCTACCATGATTTTTCCCGACCACGAACACTGGTAGCAAAAAACTGGGGCCGCATGTTTTTCAATATAGCGCCCAAGACCCCTCTGTAAAAACAGACTCCAGTCATCTTTTATCACTGTTTCTTTGTGGAAAGGTCCTTCTGGTGTTTAACTCGGCGTGCAAAACCCGGATTGTTCCTTTTGTTCGTGAGCGGGCTTTAGGACTGAAGTCCGCCCCTGGCGTCTGAGTGTCTGGGGTGGACAGGAAGTGAGGGAGGTGCCCGAAACTCCCTGTGCTTGGTCTCCAAGGAGATCCAAATGCACTGTGGCGTGATTGGCTAGCTGACTGTCCGACAAGGAAAGCCACCCTACTGGGTGAGGACAGCTAGGCTGGAATGAATGGGAGAAAACTGTTTAAAAGGCGAGTCTCCAGGACTGGAAGGCAGAGTCGACCACTGGAACGAAAGAACCGAAGACAAGCTGGAAGAGGACGGCTGCTGCAACCACTGGACCATTGGTTTTCCTGGTGATGCCCTGCTGCAACTCCTAAGTGCCAGATCTCCAATCGACAGAGAAGCTCCTTCAAGGACGGCTTCTTCCTTTGAGTTGGTTTGACCAATCAGCTCAGAAAGACAACTGGATACCATTCTCAATGCTGGTTAAGGTTTAGCCAGGGAGAGGGAAACCAGTTTGTATCTTGAAGCAACGGCTGCTTGAACCGAAGTACTCCATTTTCTTTCCTCTGATGATGATCCCGTGCAGTGCCGGAGTTCCCCGACGTCCTCCCCCTTGTCCCCACAACTGAGGCTCAGGAACAGCGAGATCTGCAGGAACTGCCAGGAACCAACGTCTTCCCCTATGTTTTTTTGCTTCACTTTAAGGTACTGTGCCATCCGGTTGAGAGATCCTATCTCTCGCGGTGAAAGTTCATGAAACTTTCCCAACTTGCAAGCCTAATCAGCTTGCGACCCAGCATATAATTCTTTTTCGTCTAAACTACTCCTAAGAACTTTTACAAAGACTTCTCCATTTGTACCAGACCTGATCTGTCCTATCCAAGAACACTATTGACTTTGTCATGGCCTATTGAATTGAACTGACCCTCCTGGTACACTGAACCTTTGCATTGCCTAAAAGAAGTGTTTTCTAACACATTGTACAAGCTTATGTCTTTCTATTCCTATTGAAAGTAATTGAAGTGCCATTTGGCTCCCTTTTCAGGGGAGCTCAAACTGTCTCTACTACTAAGAGTTTGTTGCTGTAATGTATTGGTGTTTAGCATTGAGTTGATTTCTACTAGTGAATGTTTTCTAAATGATTGTGTAAATAAATGTATAAGTATTTTTACCAAGAAACCTTGAGTGTAAGTGTCTACTTGAACCACTGTGATTGTGATACTTCTGTGTAACTTCCTTTACTGCTCACATTCCCTCTTGAGATAAGCCTGGCTGCTCAGCTCGCTACCAAAATGTGTGTGGCACAGACTTATACCACATGACAATGCATTACTTACCGTAAAAGCATTTCTGATGGTTGTATCTGCTTAGATTCACATGCTGTGCATAGGTCCGACATCCAGTGGTCACTGCGGAGTATTGCATTTTGTTTTTCGTAGTCGAAAAGGGGACGTCGACAAGGCGTGTCTGTAACACTATCCCTATAGTGACGTGTGTTGTACCCACAATCCCTCACGCGTCGAGGTCCCTCTGTTTGTATTTTTCTGCCCTGAGGGAGCCTTCTAGACGTGAGTGAGTACAGGAAAGAGAGAAATATAGAAAAGGATGTCTATGTTCCTTCCATCCAAGCGGGGAGGAAGGGTGGGCGCATGTGAATCTAAGCAGATACAACCATCAGAAATGCTTTTACGGTAAGTAATGCATTGTCTTCTGATGTTTGTTAATCTGCTTAGAATCACATGCTGTGCATAGACTAGCGAGCAGTACCCGGAGTTGGCGGTGGGTTATGAGAAGAAACAGTAGAGAAAAGATGTCTTAATACTGCCTGACCCACCTGGGAGTCAGATCTAGAGTGTGCATCTAGACAGTAGTGTTTTGTAAAGGTGTGCACAGAACTCCAGGTAGCCGCTTTGCAGATGGACTCAAGGGGAACATTTGCAATGAATGCTATGGACGCCCCCGTGCCTCGAGTAGAATGTGCTCTTGGCCTAAAGGGCAGTTCTCTCTTAGCAAGAGTATAGCAGAGAGTGATGCATTGAACAATCCATCTAGAAATAGTGGACTTTGAAACTGCATCCCCTTCTCTTCCTGCTGCCACCGAGACGAAGAACTGATTAGTCTTCCTCAGTGGTCTGGTTCTTTCCATGTAGAACATGACCGCTCTGCGGACATCTAGTGTGTGCAGAGTCCTTTCTCCCAAGTTGGAAGGATTTTGAAAGAACGCTGGTAGTTCTATAGACTGGTTTACGTGGAATTTTGAGATGAATTTCGGAGCAAACCTTGGGTGAGTGCGTAGAACCACTTTATCTTTGTGAACTGTAACAAAGGGGTCTAGAACAGAAAGAGCCTGTAGTTCACTTACTCTCCTGATGGAGGTGATAGCTATTAGAAAAGTAGTCTTAAGAGTGAGGTCTTTAAGAGATGCTTTGTGCATGGGTTGATGCTCTTTCCTCTGCACCAAATGACAAATCTCTTCCATTTGCTAGAATAGCAGTGGCGAGTGTTAGGTTTCTGGCTTCCCTGAGGATGTCCATGCATCTCTGTGGGAGCTGTAGATGTCCAAATTCTATGATCTCAGGAGCCAGGCTTCTAAGTTCATGTTCTGGGGGCATGGATGCAGAGTCCTGCGCCTGTCTTGTGACAGCATGTTTTACGGGCAGGGGAGTTTCACTGGGGGAGATAGAGACATCTCCATCAAGTGAGCGAACCATGGCTGTCGGGCCCACATTGGGGCCACCAGTATCATGGTTACTTGTTCCTGGTGCATCTTGTGCACTAACTTGTTGAGAAGGGGAGTCGGGGGAAAAGCGTAAACAAATCTCCCTGACCATTGAATCGACAGACCGTTCCCCTTGGATTGGTTCTGGGGGTACCTGGAGACATAACTTTGGCATTGTGAGTTCTCCAGGGTTGCGAACAGGTCTATTTCTGGGAACCCCCATTGCGTGAAGACGTCGAAGACGATGTCTTTGTGCAGTCGCCATTCGTACTCTTCGGGCAGGGGGAAATCTCTGCTGAGTTTGTCTGCCAGCAGATTGAGTTCCCCTGGTACATGTTGTGACAGAAGGAACATATTCTGTTTGAGAGCCCACTTCCATATGTTTTGGGTCAGTTTGGACAGTCCTGGAGAGTGGGTTCCCCCCTGCTTGTTGATGTAATACATGGCTGTGGTGCTGTCTGTAAGGACCATCACTGTCCTGCCTTGTAGGTGTTCCTTGAAGGCTTTTAGCGCCTTGAACACTGCTAGTAGCTCCAGAAGATTGATGTGTTTGGATGCTACGTTCGGAGTCCACTCTCCGTGAGCAGTCTGATGGGATAGGTGAGCCCCCCATCCTGTGAGGGATGCGTCTGTGGTTAGAGTGGCTTCCGCCGCGGGTGTGGCAAAGGGTTTCCCTTTTTCTAGGTTTTCCTTTGTCCACCACCGTAGCGAGAGAACTAAGGCCTGCGAGACCACCACTAGGTCGTCCCATAGTCCGCTGGCCTGACACCACTGGCTGTTGAGCCACTCTTGCATTGGGCGCATGCGCAGGCGCGCGTGAGGTACCAAATAAATACACAACGCCATCATGCCTAGCAAGCGCATTGCTTTGCGTACCGTCACCTCTCGACCGGTCACATATTGAGGGATCTGAAACAACATGTTTTGGACCCTCTCTTTGGAGGGGAAGACGAGGCCGTCCTTTGTTTGAATTAGAGCCCCTAGGAATTGTTTGATTTGGCTGGGGTCTAGGCTGGACTTCTTTTCGTTGATGGAGAAGCCCAACTGGAACAAAAGGTCTACAGTCTTTTGGCTATTGGAGAAGCATGTTTCGTAAGAATCCCCTGTTATGAGCCAGTCGTCGAGGTAAGGGTAAACTGGGATGGACAACCTGCGCAGGTGGGCCGCTGCCACTGCCAGTACCTTCGTGAATACCCTCGGTGCTGATGCTATGCCAAAGGGTAGCACTCTGAACTGGTAGTGTTTGCCCTGTATCATGAACCGGAGGTATTTTCTGTGCGCTGGCAACATTAAAATATGAAAGTATGCATCTTTCATGTCCAATGTTGTCATGTAATCTCCCTGTGATAGCAGTGGGATCACTTCCTGTAAGGTCACCATACGAAACTTTTGGGGTTTGATGAACTTGTTCGCTGGGCGCAGATCTAATACAGGGCGCAGATCTAATACAGGGCGCATGGTTAGATCCTTTTTGGGTACAAGGAAGTACACTGAATAAATACCTTCCGTTACCTGAGATAGAGGCACGACCTCTATGGCTCCTTTTTCCAGCAGTTGTTGTACTTCTTGTAGAAGGATGGCAAGATGTTCCGGTGACATGCGTCGTCCCCTCGGGGGTTTGTATGTTGGGGAACTGTTGAATTCAATGCAGTAACCGTGGGCTACGGTGGAAAGTACCCAGCGGTCTGACGTTATACCCTCCCATGCTGGAAGAAAGGATGTTATCCGGCCCCCGACCAGTGTTGCATGGGAGGGGACGCGAATCTTCGCGTCACTTGGTGTTGTTAGGGGCTTGGGAACCTCTGGGGGTGGACCCTCGCCCTCTTCCTTTGCCCCGGCGCAGTCCTCTTTGGCTGTACTGGCCACTATTGGTCTGGAAATTGGTGGCAGGGTACTGTTGCTGCTGGTTTTGTTGTTGGCGTTGGCCACGAAAAAAGCGTTTGTTGCCATAGCCTCGCCTGGTGGAGGGCTTAGAGATTTGGTCAAGAGTTTTGATAGTATCGAACTCTTTTTTAGCCATCTCCAGAGCCTCATCCACCGCTTTCCCGAAGAGGTTAGAGTCTTCAACAGGTTTATATATTAAAGACGCCTGTGTCTCCGGTTTGAACCCCGAGTTGCGCAGCCATACGTGGCGTTTTAGGACTATTCCCTGAACTAGGGAACGTCCCGCAGTTTCTGCCGCATCCAGAGAGCTCTTTACAATACTCTGGTTGACCTGGGTTCCTTCGCCAATAGTTGAAAGCAGGCGTGTACGTAATGGTTCCGGCGCTTCTTCGGCGTCTTTGCGCAGTTTGGCCCACTGCGCGTCCGCATAGCTAGCGAGCAAAGAATTGTTGTTGGCAATTCTTGCCGAAAAGGCGGCCGAGGATGTAACTCTTTTTGCAAGGGCATATAACCGCTTGCCCTCCTTGTCAGGTGGTGCCTCACTGGTGGAAAGTGGTACCCCTCCCCTCTTTCTTGTGTTGGTTACTACCAGGGAATCCGGAATGGAATGTCCCCTGATGTACAGCGGGTCTGAGGGTGAAGGAGTGAAAAGTTTTTCAATTCTAGGATTGACCCCTCTGATTAGTGCGGGTGTGGACAGTGAAGGGATGATTCTTCTCTTCACTGAAGCGAGGAGGGGAATTGTCTGACTGACCGGGGGCTTCTCCTTAATTACCCTTTCTACAAAGTCTAATTCAGGGGAGAGCTCCCCAGTGTCCAGTTCGAAGTGTGCTGCTGCTCTGCGCAACAGGGCATTAAATGATCGTCAATGGGAGACGTGTTTCTAACAGGTGAATTGTCAGGAGGATTTAGGTTCAGGACATCAGTGTCGGAATATATTGATGGGGATTGCCAGGGGTGAGAAGGTCCTCCTTCTGGATTTTCTCCGAAGCCTTCTCCTACCAAGTCTGGGCTGTCTTCCAGACCTTCCTCCTGGTTCCGTCCCTCTTCCTCGTCCATAAAATCATCCTCTTCCTCAAAATAATGTTCTTCCCCAGTGAGGTCATACACACTATGGAAGTCTAAGGCTGTATCCTGGTGGGGATTGACTAGTCTTGGAATTTTGCCCCTGGGGTCCTCCTGAGGCCCTTCTCTTATTCTCTTTGGAGTGGGAGGGTTTTGGGTATTCATAAACCTCTCCATTCTTTCCATGCAGAGATGGAGCCTTTCCATGGTTTCATGGGGTACCCCTGAGCGGTCTAGCGGGGGAAAATTGGTGTCTTGTAGCTGAAAACGGCTCGACCTCTCCCACAACGTCGAGGAAAGTGTCCCGTCGCCCTCCGAAAAGCCTTCAGGTGTGCTGGGAATCCCTTCGACTGAAGGAGATCGTCCCTGTGTTTTCGGCGTGTCTTTCGACCTTTGCGTAGCGCTCGACGAGTCTTTTGGCGTACGCTTGTGGGCGTCGGCTACCACGATCCTCGCCAAGCTCTCAGCGACTCGTTTGTCAGCGGAGGGCTGTGGTTTCGACGTTATGGGTGTCGATCGCTCTACGGCGGCATGCGCTTTCTGCTGATGCGCTCCGGCCGATGATTTGGGGGCGGCGCCCTTATTTGCCGAAAGCCCAGTCGCTGGTCGCGGCTGCGGTTGCGAGAGGGGCTTCGAAACCGAATGGTCCGAGGAGGCCGCCGGTGAAACCTGCGTCTCCTTGGGCGCTGATGCTCTCTTCGCCTTCGGCAAAGAAGAGCCATGGGTTGTGTGCTTATGTGTGGTCTTGTGTGCGTCAATGTCGCCAGGGTGTTCATCCCCATAAGCAGGGCGTGAGCCGAGCCCGTCGGGGCCGGGGACAGACGAAGCGCGTGTGCGCTCTCTAGGGGGGTTTTTGACTTCCGTAGCAGAGGTCGTGGTATCACGTTCCTCGTCACTGTAGGAGGTAGCGACGGCGGGTGGAGCGTCGGCCTTCGACATAGCGTAGGCCGCCCACCTCTTGACCCTACGGTCTTTTAGAGTCTTCGGCTTAAGAAGCCGACAAGCCGTGCAACCTTCCTCTTTGTGATCGAGGGGCAAGCAGCGGTTACACCGTGAATGCTTGTCCTTCCAAGTAAACTTGCCCTTGCAAAGCGGGCAAAACCTAAAGGGTGTCCTCTCCATAGCCGAGGCAATAAAACGTGATAACCACCCCAAGGGAAAGGAAGGGGAAAAGGAAAGGCATTCTCAGAAAAGAACTAGAGATGTCCCACGACCCCCACTCTCCCTACTGTATTTGGCCTGCGAGGCCAGGCCACGTGCTCGGCAACGCCGAAGGATCTCCTCCGCTCGTCCCCTCCGTCGAAGATCTTGCTCGGCGGAGACAGCTTCACAACAGCGTCGAGGGGGGGATCGATATGTTCTATATTAATATTGGAAAACGACCAAAGGTCGAGGAGATGAAATCTGCAATGTCTCTCGAGGAGCTCCGCGTAAAGGCGACCAGTAGCTGGGCAGAAAAAAACAATCTGAGGGACCTCGACGCGTGAGGGATTGTGGGTACAACACACGTCACTATAGGACATTCCCTCTTGAGATAATCCTGGCTGCTCAGCTCGCTACCAAAATGTGTGTGGCACAGACTTATACCACATATAGGTTTATTTTGGTTGGTTTTTGCTTACACCTGTAGTCCTAATTGTGTGTGGTGTTCCCAGAGGGTACTGCATGCAATTCTGTCTAACACCTGTAAACACATCAAAATTTCTTACCTTCCGTGGACGTGTGTTTAGACAGAGCACAAGGCTTGGGAAAGAGTGGAAGTTTAAGTTACTACACTGCAAACACATTTGAATTAATTAAGTATAATTCTAGGCTGTTACATCCATAAGCCTCATTGGTGGAAAAGGAGGGATTCTAATCAACCAAGTTATCCTCGTCCTTAATGCGTTTTGCTCTACTTTGGCCCTGGATCAAAAAAGTGCAGGCCGTTTTGATTTTCCCAAAGAAGTCTGTAACCAGAACTGCACAGAAAGGTGAACTCCATTGATCATGTTAAGCACCTGTAGGACAATTAGGAAAAGCAGAACTAGAGAGCATAAGCATAGTCCCAAATTAGGCCTGTATCTTCTAGACCAAATATTGACTTGAGTTAGGATATTGTGGTAGATCTTGACTTAAGTGCAAATCTTGATGAAGAGGAAGAATTGGATTTGGAGGAAGGCTCAGTACCAACTGGAAATCCCCCTCCAACATATCCTCCCATGCTCAAATCCCCAACTACAATGTCTCCTGAAATACTTTTGGAACTGGAAAAGCAAAAAGCCAGGAGTGTGGAAATGAAACTCTTCTTCAATTTCAGGGTCCTCTGGTGTAGAGGCTTCCAGGACCAGAAAACCAAAGTTAGCAAAGGAACTGGTGAGTCAGTAAAATGTGAAATGTGATGGCATTGACTGATTAAAAACATTTCAGTTAGTCTGTGAAATGCAAGATGTGATAGAAGTAGACCGAGTCCCTTTGGTTATTTCTAGGCTCCCCCAGATTGGCTATGATGAATTTCTGGAAATGGATGTAGTAGATAGACGGAACTACAGCTTTATCAAACAAACTCTCATAGCCAGGTATGGGAATCACAGGTCAGGCTCTGGCATTGTTAACCTGCTTTCTCTTTGACTGCCAATCCCAGGTCAAACTCGGAGCCTTTCTCTCTACTATCGCTCTCAACCTGTGGCGTCCCCCAGGGATCTAACCTATCCCTCTGGTTCTTCAACATCTATATGGCTGCCTTGGCAGGTTTGATTGCCACTTTCACCTCTAACTTCCAATGCTACGCGAATGACACACAATTATCCTTCAGGCTACCCATAGCATCTCCACCTCCATGCTCATATCTGACTGTCTGTCCACTTTTCAGTCCTGGTATGCTGCAAATGACCTCTGCCGCAACACCAGTAAGACTCAGATCTTTCGCATTGGGACCCCTGCTTTCCCACTCTCACTCTGGCTGGCCTCCCTTGGCCATGCACCCGCACCCATCTGCGAGGCTAAAAACCTTGGGGTCTTCTTCGACTCCACTCTCTCCTTGTCTTCTCACATCTCGGACATCTCTATAAAGTCTATCAGCTAAGCCTCCCCAGAGGTACTCTACCTTTCCTCACTTTCCCCCAGCGGTTCACTGTCTCCAGAGCCCTGGTACTCTCTAGGCTAGACTACTGCAACAGCCTCTTCCTCAATCTCCCTGCTTCTGCCCTGTGCCCTTTGCACCTCATCCAGAACAGAACCGTAAGACTTACCTTTGGCCTCAAACCCAGGGACTGCATCTCTATAGTGCTGAAATCCCTTCACTGGCTCCCTGTGGCTGCAAGGATCAAGTTCAAGACCCTCTGCATTGTCCACAAGGCTTTCGGCTGCCTGGGACCTACCTGCCTGCAATGCTGCCTACCTAAATACTGTCCCTCACGAGCCCTCCGCTCATCTGCCTCCAACCTTCTGCGAGTGAGCCGGTTCTCCACGCAGAGATTTGGAGCGAGATGCTTTTCCTCAGCAGGAGCCTCCCTCTGGAACAGCCTACCCGCTGCCCTCCGTCTTGAGCCTGATCTTCTTAAGTTCTAGAAACCCTTCAAGACCTTCCTCTTCTCCTCTGCCTTCTCTCTCCCTCTACCCTGCTAATCTATCTCTCTGCTCTTTCCCACTCTCCTTCCTCTCCCCTACAGCTTGCTGACTGGCCGCCTGGTGTACCTCAGAGTCTCACAGGTCCTGGGAACCCCCTACAGTCCTCTCTCGGACTTGCCTCAGGGTCCTACACCCCACCCACCCTCACTGAACTTTGGCAATTACCATAAAGAGTGCACTTACCCCAGTCTCTCCCGACTGGGTGCACTTGGACTTTCCCTTCCCTGTGACTATCCGTGCACTTGCACAATCCAAATACACTGCGCCTGAAGATCGTCTGGCTGTTCCCCCCTGTCTTCACCCCAAAATGCACTTGGTAAAACTGCAGAATCGCCATTTAGGCCTATTTGCTGTGTCTTAAATGTTAAATGTATTATATGCACTTACTCTGCCTGTGCAGACTATTATCGTCTTGGAATTTCAAGGGCTCTGAGCGACAGTTGTTTTTCCCCATGTTCCGACCCTCCTTGAGCGCTTTGAAACACTTGCCTGTGTATGGGCGCTTTATAAATAAACATTACCATACCATACCAACATGGAGGAGGGGCAAAGCACAAGAAGGTAGGGAACGAGAGTCCCCAAAACCCCCCACCCAAAGAGGCCTACAAAAGTTACAGAAACACCATGGCAAATTCAATAGGGCTAGTTAAACCCTTGGAGCCAAACCAGAGGGTGGTTACCAGAATCCCCCATTCCAAAGAACTTTTGGTAAATGCGTGTTTTATGGGTCTGGTGACCGTGTGAAAGGTGACTCCAGGTGTAAGGCAAACCCTTGGGGGGGTCCCCATCGGTCTCCTTAGCCTAAACCCAAGAGGGAGAAGCTCTTATGACAGGTGGCAACTTTCACTCTCTGGCTCAAGAACCCAGGGTTACTTTAGCGTCCCTTAGTTTGTGGAAACAGAGTCAGGACATCTATAATTCCATCCATGATAACACAAAAGAATATTTTAAGGACAGTGTTCTCATCAATGGTCTGGATACTTCTGCCATTAGAGACACTGGAGCCAGCGTTTCAGTATTTGATGAGAGTTTGATCAGCTCAGAGGCAGTAGCTAAGGCTCCCCTGAGACCCACTAAACTTGCAGGAGGCCCTGTCCAAATGCATCCATGGTGGGAGAATGATGTATGCACGAGGCACCCAATCCATCATGGCTGTATTTTACGGCCTTATACAGGACAGCCTCAACAGTGGTCTGTAACCTTTGACTCTCCAGATGTTTTGGACTTCGGCTCCCAAGATTCCACCACATTCACTATACTGACTAGGCCTGATGACATTTGTAATCCAATACATCTGAAGAGCCAAAGGTTGCAGACCCCGGGCCTCAGACATTACTAAGAATAATAATGATCATAACAAAAATTAAATGCATCAAAGCACGAAAGTGACACACATAAAGATACCAAGGAGAGTGGAAGCAAAACAAGCTCTTAGAAGCAACCGTTATACATTTTCTCCACAAGTACAACTGGCCATTCACCACAAAGCCGTGAAGCACTCGGTCTGAATGACACCTGGCCTAGTAGGATCGTTGTCTGTCTTCCCACTGTTTCCCCTCCCTTGCCTCGTCGCGCCTTGAAACACTTGTGTATAGACGCCTTATAAATGCCATATCATATTATATCATATCATGGAGCAGCATCTTCAAGCTCTGCAGAGATCTGGAGATACCTCAACCCAGGCCTAAAAAATCCCTATATACTTTTATAAATGGTAGGTGATAATAGTCCTTTTGGATGACAGACGGATCACGTGCTATGCTTTTAGCAGCATGTGAAGTCTTCTGAATCCCCTGAAACAATGACTAGATGTAAAAACTTGAAGCTATAGAGACAATAATGCTTCCCATGGTTGTTTCAAAGGTGATGAGTGCAGCAAACCCTAACTCTCAGTGCATTGTCACCTTACCTTGTGGTCCTGGTAATCCAGGCTGTCCATCCTTTCCAGGTATCCCAGCGACACCAGGCAGGCCAGCATACCCCCTCTCTCCAGGAAATCCTTGGGAGATATAATCACACATTCAATTGGTTATATATAGAGCAATAGAAATGTAACATGTGTATTAAAAAAAAGTGTTTAGACGTTCTAATTCACATTTTTATTTAAAAAGGCTAACTGTGCACACACGTTTACCTGTCCTTATTTGACATTTTATAGCCTAAAAACCACCACCATAGAACTGCTAGTGCTCGCACTTCCTGCGAACTCACTATTGAGAAATATTTCACATCTTTGTTCTTAATGGGATGGTGCTGCTCTACTCACATGTTTACTGTGCGGTTTTACCCTGTACATATTGTAATCCACAAGCAATTGGAAGGCTGTGTAACACGACAGATAAGTGGAGAGGAGGACCTACTGTTAAGGAGATGTTTGCACAACCCTATGGTGATCTAACCTAGTAGTGGGAACACTGACCCTCTCCAAAAGGAAAGACCTGTCTCTCTAACGGTTGTAGCTTTGGCAGAGCACTTAGGCTTAACTCTACAGAGGGAGGGAGGAAGGCTGGTAGTGAAGTATGAATATTCCACATGGTTAACCAGAGAAAACATCCTGCATGGGTATGTTGAAAATTATGACATGCATTACTTACTGTAAAAGCATTTCTGATGGTTGTATCTGCTTAGATTCACATGCTGTGCATAGTCCGACATCCAGTGGTCACTGCGGAGTATTGCATTTTGTTTTTCGTAGTCGAAAAGGGGACGGCGACATAGGCGTGTCTGTAATACTATCCCTATAGTGACGTGCAGTGTACCCACAATCCCTCACGCGTCGAGGTCCCTCTGTTTGTATTTTTTGTGCCCTGAGGGAGCCTTCTTAGACGTAAGTGAGGACAGAAAAGAGAGAAAGTAATGAGATATCTATGTTCCTTCCATCCGAGCGGGGAGGGAGGGCACATGTGAATCTAAGCAGATACAATCATCAGAAATGCTTTTACGCTAAGTAATGCGTGTCTTCTGATGCTTGTTAATCTGCTTAGAATCACATGCTGTGCATAGACTAGCGAGCAGTACCCGGAGTTGGAGGTGGGTTGTGTGAGGGAACAATAGAGAAAAGATGTCTTAATACTGCTTGTCCCACCTGGGAATCAGATCTAGAATGGGTATCTAGGCAGTAGTGTTTTGTAAAGGTGTGTACATTACTACAGGTTGCCGCTTTGCAAATGGACTCAAGAGGGACATTTGCAATGAATGCTATGGAAGCCCCAGTGCCTCGAGTAGAATGTGCTCTTGGCTTGAAGGGTAGTTCTCTCTTAGCACGAGTGTAACAAAGAGTGATGCATTGGACAATCCATCTAGATATAGTGGATTTTGAAACTGCATCTCCTTCTTTTCCTGCTGCCACCGAGACAAATAACTGATTAGTCTTTCTCAGTGCTCTAGTTCTTTCCATATAAAACATGACGGCTCTGCGCACATCAAGTGTATGCAGGCTTTTTTCTTCCAAATTAGATGGGTTTTGAAAGAACATTGGTAGTTCTATCGACTAGTTGACATGGAATTTAGGAATTAATTTAGGTGCAAACCTAGGATGCGTGCGTAGAACCACCTTATCCTTGTGAACTGTTACAAAGGGGTCTAGTATAGAGAGCGCTTGTAGTTCACTTACTCTCCTAATGGAGGTGATAGCTATTAAGAAAGCAGTTTTAAGAGTGAGGTTCTTAAGTGTTGCCTTGTGCATGGGTTCAAAGGGTGAGCACATAAGCCTGGTTAGTACCACATTAAGGTCCCATGCAGGCGCAGGGTTAGATATAGGAGGTTGGATCCTCTTTACTCCCGCCATGAAGGCCTTAATAACTGGGACTTTCCACCATGACACCTTATGTTAGTGTATGCTGAAAGTGCAGCTAGATGAACTTTTATAGAATTAAAGACTAATCCTGAGTCTAATAAGTGAGTCAGGTAAAGAACAATTTGTGTGGGAGAGCAGTCAACAGAGTTGATGCTCTTACCTCTACACCAGATGACAAATCTTTTCCACTTGCTAGAATAGCAGTAACGAGTGATAGGTTTTCTTGCCTCCCTAAGAATGTCCGTGCATCTTTGAGAGAGCTGTAAATGTCCAAATTCTATGACCTCAGGATCCAGGCTGCTAAGTTCAGGGTCTGTGGGCATGGGTGCAACGTTTTGCCCCTGTCCTGTGACAGCATGTTGTACGGGCAGGGTAGTTTCACTGGTGGAGCCAGAGACATCTCCATCAGGTGAGCGAACCATGGTTTCCGGGCCCACATTGGTGCCACTAGTATCATGGTGACTGGTTCTTGGTGCACCTTGTGCACTATCTTGTTGAGAAGTGGAGTCGGGGGGAAAAGCGTAAACAAATTTCCCAGACCATGTTATCCAAAGACCGGTCCCCTTGGAGCGGTTCTGGGAGGACCTGGAGGCGTAATCTTGGCATTGGGTGTTCTCCAGAGTTGCGAACAGATCTATTTCTGGGAAGCCCCACTGTGTGAACACGTCGAAGACGATGTCTTCTTGTAATCACCATTCGTACTCTGAAGGCAGAGGGAAGTCTCTGCTGAGTTCGTCTGCTAGCAGATTGAGTACCCCTGGTACATGTTGTGACACAGGAACATGTGTTTGAGAGCCCACTTCCAGATGTTCTGGGACAGCTTGGACAGTCCTGGAGAGTGAGTGCCCCCTTGCTTGTTCAGGTAGTACATGGCTGTGGTCCTGTCTGTGAGGACCATTACTGTCTTCCCTTGCAGGTGTGCCTGGAAAGCCTTCAGTGCCTTGAAGACAGCTAGTAGTTCCAGCAAGTTTATGTGTTTGGACGCTACACTCAGAGTCCAAACTATGTGTGCAGTCTGATGGGATAGGTGAGCCCCCCATCATGTGAGGGATGCGTCTGTGGTTAGAGTGGATTCCACTGCGGGGGTGGCAAATGGTTTCCCTATTACGAGGTTTTCCTTCGACCACCACCACAGCGAGAGAACCAAGATCTGCGAGACCACCACTAGATCGTCCCATTGTCCGCTGGCCTGACACCACTGGCTGTTGAGCCACTCTTGCATTGGGCGCATGCGCAGATGCGTGTGAGGTACCAAATATATACATGACGCCATCCTTCCAAGCAAACGCATTGCTTTGCGTACCGTTACCTCTCGACCGGCTACATATTGAGGGACCTGAAACAGCATATTTTGGGCCCTCTCGTTGGAGGGGAAGACGAGGCCGTCCTTTGTTCAAATTAGAGCCACTAGGAATTGTTTGATCTGGCTGGGGTCTAGACTGGATTTTTTCTCGTTGATGGAGAAGCCCAGTTGGAACAAAAGGTCTTCAGTCTTTTGGGTATTTGAGAAGCATGTCTCGTAGGAATCCCCTGTTATGAGCCAATCGTCGAGGTAAGGGTATACTGGGATGGACAACCTGCGCAGGTGGGCCGCTGCCACTGCCAGTACTTTCTTGAATACCCTCGGCGCTGAAGCTATGCCGAAGGGTAGCACTCTGAACTGGTAGTGTTTGACCTCTATCATGAACCCGAGGTATTTTCTGTGCACTGGCAACATTAAAATATGAAAGTATGCATCTTTCATGTCCAGTGTTGTCATCTCCCTGTGAAAGCAGGGGGCCTACTTCCTGTAAGGTCACCATACAACATTTTTGAGGTTTGACAAATTTGTTCGCTGGGCGCAGATCTAATACAGGGCGCATGGTTAAGTCCTTTTTGGGTACAAGCAAGTACACTGAATAAATACCTTCCATTACCTGTGATAGAGGCACGACCTCTATTGCTCCTTTTTCTAGTAGCAGTTTGACTTCTTGAAGAAGGATGGCAAGGTGCTCCGGTGATAGGCAACGTCCCCTTGGGGGTCTGTACGTGGGGGACCGACTGAATTCTATGCAGTAACCGTGGGCTATAGTTGACAATACCCGGCGGTCTGTTATTCCCTCCCATGCAGGTAGAAAAGATGTTAACCGGCCCCCGACCAGCGATGCATGGGAGGGGACCCGAACTTTCGGGTCATTTGGTGTTGGTAGCCGGGGAACATCTAGGAGTGGGGCCCCCGACCTCTTCCCTTGCCACGACGTTGTCCTCTGAGTGTATTGGCTGCTAGTTCCTTGAGTAGAGGACCAGTTGCCTGCAGAGTACTGCTGTTGTTGTTGCTGTTGTTGACGTTGGCCTCGAAAAAAGCATTTGTTGCCGTATCCCCGCTTATTGGGAGGCCTTGAGATCTGGTCTAGAGTCTTTAGGGTATCGAAATCCTTCTTAGTGGTCTCCAGTGTGGAATCCTCGATTGGTTTGCTGATGAGCGATGACTGGGTCTCTGGCTTAAAACCTGAGTTCTGGAGCCAGACATGACGCTTGAGAAGTATCCCCTGGACTAAAGAACGGCCAGCCGTTTCCGCAGCATTAGGTGTGTTTTTGATGATGCTTTGGTCAACAAGCGTTCCTTCCGTTACAGTGGTTAACAAGCGAGTTCGTAAGGGCTCAGGGACTTCTTCGAGGTCTTTGCGTAACTTTCCCCATTGGGCATCAGCATAACTTGCCAGTAAGGTATTGTTATTGGCAATTCTGGTGGAAAAGGCTGCCGAGGCTTTAATTCTCTTACCCAGGGCATAGAGCTTCTTTCCTTCCTTGTCTGCGGGTGCTTCGTTAGTTGATAGCGGAACCCCTGCCCTTTTCCTTGTGGTAGTTACTACTAAGGAATCTGGTATTGAGTGACCCTTAATGTATAATGGGTCCGATGGAGAGGGACTAAACAGTTTTTCAATTCTTGGGTTGACCCCTCTATCCAACGCAGGTGTTGATAGTGATGGGATGAGTCGTCTCTTGACTGAGGCGAGGAGGGTAATGGTCTGGCTAGTAGGTGGTTTCTCTTTAATGATTTTTTCTACAAAATCTATTTCGGGAGTAATTTCCCCAGTCTCATTTTCAAAATGCGCTGCTGCTTTCCGTAGTAGCGCATTGAAAGTGGGTTGGTCATCTATAGGTGACGGGTTTCTGACTGGTGTGGTTTGAGGAGAGGACAGGTTCAGGACGTCAGGGTCTGTTGACACTGCTGGGGACTGCCAAGGCTGTGAGCCACCTTTATCTGGGTCATCTTCGAAGCCCCCTCCACCCATGTCTGGGTTTTCCTCAAAACCTTCTTCTTCTAGGTTTTGTTGGTCTTCACTTTTTAGGAACTTCTCATCCTCTTGGAAGTGAGATTCTTCTTCAGTGAGGTCATATGTGTTAACCTCCTCTTGAAGGGGGTTAAATAGTCTAGAGTATTTGGCCCTGGGGTCCTCATGAAGTACCTCTCTTGACCTCTTGGGTGTTATATGTTCAGGAGTGGACATAAATCTATCCAGCTTGTCCATACATGATTAGAATCTTTCAAGGGTCCAATGTGGTAACCCAGAACAGTCTGGAGGCGTAAAGGGAAGCTCCTCCGCCTGTAGCCGTCTAGATCTGTCCCATAACGTCGAGGATAAACTCCCTTTGCCTTCTGAGAACCCTTCTCGTAGGCTAGGTCCTTCCTTCGACGGAGGGGGCGGTCCCTGCCTTCCTTCCGGCATTCTCGGCATCTCCCTGGCCTTGTGAGCGGTGTTCAGCGTATCCCTCGCCGTCCGTCTCTGACCATCAGTGGAAACTATACGAGCCAAGCTCTCAACGATTAATTTCTCCATCGAGGGCTCGTCTGGCATCATGTTTGGTGGTGCCGAGTCCTTCACGCTGACGGCCGCACTCTTACGAGGCACGTCGTCTGGCGTTTTGGTGGTATCGCCCTTATCTGAGGGTGGCCCAGTCGCTAGTCACGTCTGCCGTGGCGTGAAGGACTTGCGACCCTTATGGTTGGCGGTGGTCGCCGGTAGGCCCGGTGTCTCTGTTGGCGCTAGGGCTTTCTTTGTCTTCGACGAAGAAGTGCCGTGGGTTGTATGTTTGTGTTTATGTTTTTTGTGTGCGTCAGTGTCGCTGGGGTGTTCATCCCCATAAGTAGGGCGTGAGTCAAACTTGTCGGGGCCGGGGACAGACGCTGAGGAGCGGGTACGTTCCCTAGAGAGGTCTACATCCTCCAAAATGGAGGTAGGGTTCTCACTGTCCTCGTCACACCCGGCGGCAGAATACAGAATTCATCCAACCCATTCAGGACGTGGTTGACCAACCCCTGGAAAGAGGCTGGTGTGTTATTTAAGCCAAACCACCCAGAACTGGTAAACTTCCTCAGGTGTTGAGAACGCAGCCTTTTCCTTGGCATTTTCTGTCAGGGATATTTGCCAATATCTTACGTCAAAGTTGCTAAGGTACCTGGCGGCACCTAGATTGTCCACTAACTCGTCAGTTTGTGGAAGGGCATGTGCCATCTGTCTTGGTGACAGCATTTAGAGCTCTGAAGGCCACACAAACTCTTAAGTCAGAAGTTCTTGCTTTTGGTACCAAGACTACTGGGCTACACAAAGGACTACCTGAGGGCTCTATCACCCCTAGAACCAATATCTTGTTAACTTCAATCTTGATGTAAGCCAATGCCACAGTGTTGAGACTGGAATTAGGGGTAACAAGGGGGAAAATTGCCCAGGCAATGTTTTCACCTCACCTTGCTGTTGTAGAGTCAGTTGAGGAGACTCAAGGCCTTCCTCAATGAAGACATATGAAGGTCTGCCCTGGAACAGGTCAGGGAGGGATACAGAGTTCTCTGTCTCCCTTTCTGAAACCGGGAGCAGGGCTCCCCTTCCATCTCTAAGGATAGAAGTCTTCAATCAAAATAAGTATGACAGAAGAAGGGCCCACTGCCTTCTTTGGGGCCCTTCAAGGGCTCCAGGCACACTTCTGGGAGTTCCAATGAATCTCTCAATCAGACCAGATAACTTTGGAGGCTATGGGGATGACAAATGATAAACCACTCCATCTTCTGGCCATTTGGCCTGGCTACACCTAGACTTACTGCTTGTGACTGTCATAACTCCTTCAGGTTAGCTACCCCTGGTAACGATGTCTGGTAAAGCTATAGTAACTGACTTGGTAGTCACAATAAGTGGGTTGACTTCAGGATACTTTATGGTGTGATAAGCAACCAGTAGGATAATTCTATTGCTCGAGGATGTAAAAGGGATCAGAGGACTAACTAAATTAGCAATTGAACGACTCAAAGGGTGCACCAATTTCTCATAGCGTTGCTAAGGGATTCTAAATCCCTGTTCCACTTTTGTCAGAGTGCTGACAAGAAGTGTAATTCCTGTTGTGGTTTTCCACTGGGACCCCAATCTTGGGCCAGCAGGATTGCCTGGGGGACCCCTCTTGAGTTAACATGATGCCAAGATGAACTACAAGGGGAACATCATGCACCATCTGCAGGAGGAAAGGCCACATACCTTGAGGAATGACCAACCTCTTAGGGTCTCCAATCGTGGCCTCTCTGGGTTTACACACTAGTAACCCACCTTCCTTTTGGAAGCTTCCTTTCACAGGAGGCTCTCCCTCTAACTGGAAGCAGGCCTTTCTCCATAAACCTTTAAGTAATGGTTTCACTTGTTGACCCGTACTAATCCCAACATTAGAGACAGCCTCTTCTGCAAGCAAGCTTGACAGTGCAAGGGGCTCCTAGGAGTAGAGAGTTTCTGACAATCCCTCTTCCTCGACAGATTTCTGGAGGCCATGCTAGTTATAGTGAACCGAGGATCTCTGAGAGGTTAGCCAAGCCCACTGAAGGTAAGCATGGAGAGCTTTAAAGATATTCTCAGGAAAGTGAGTGGGGTCTGAGGCCCTCAATGATTCCACACAATATAATACTCAATAACTCAATTTAGACTGGCAAGTCTAAAAATTCAGTAATGTATTCTAGCCCTTCCACACACCCTGAAAAGCGAGCAGGTTATATTAACGCGCAATATTCAAAAATAAACATACATAGATTCACCATAGGTTCATAAAATACATTCAAATGACTCCAACAAAACAGGACTTAAGTAAATAATGCAGTATATGATAGAACCAAATCAGTAGCTTAGGCAGTCCAATCCCTAAGAAGAATGGGGCTTTGTGGCCTAAACATCACAGGAGCCACAATGTTTCATACCAGGATTAGTATTTGTAGGTATGTGAGAATTAACTTGTGTCTGTGCTTGTTTCAAAAAAGATAATCAACAATGGTACTAAGGTAAGTAATTGTGGTCTTATCTTTCAGAAAATACTACCCAAGTTTGACGACCAAAAGGCAGTGGAATGGAAGGTTTTGGAAACAAAGGGACCTATTCCCAATGTCATCCTATGGAGGACGGGGAGGACCGATGCATGACTTAGATTTACCCAGATTACTTGATGGGTCGACTGGGTGAATGGAGGAGATTGCTGCAGTTTGGATCTACTGACATTGATTACAGTGAGAGGTGTTCAGGAGATGCAGGGGTAAGGATTCTTCTGATCAGAGACAGATGCCAGGTGCAACCCCTGGAGATGAAGAAATGGAAGATGCGCCAATGCCTGCCTCTTTAGGACACTTCACAGGAGGGGGGGGGAGGCGAGATCCAGCAACGGCCAACACACACTGATCACGGCAGGCATCCTTCCAGCCCAGGCTGAAGAAGCTTCACTAGGACAAGTGAACACACAAAGGCATTACCAGCCCATGAAAGCAGCAGCTTTCCTGGGCAAGTACAGGACCTTATATGGGATGACCTTATATGGCGTCTTCTGCTGATCGAGGTTTGGAAGTGGCTGGATAGTTCTAGCATATCTCTACCTCTGTGCCTGGATCCCTCCATCCTGTGTGTGACCTCCTGATGCTGCATGCATATTGGGTGGCGTGCAGCGTTTCTTACACACATCCTGTAGAACGTTCACAAAAGATTATTCAGAATATTGGATAGCGAAAGATCAAAGTTGCATATTTTAATGTAAATCTGGGCCATGAGCCCTTTGCTCAGCTTGGTGGCCAGGAATATTTTTTGAGTTTTTGTTTCAAAATAAACTAGCTAATGAACTAGCTCATTATCAAATGGTTCTTGTGCGTCAACCTGAAGGCTGTTGGATTCCTATCCTTCTCTTCTCACATCACCAACGTCTCTAAGAAGTCCCACTAGCAGCTGCACCTCCTCAGAGGTATTCTTCCTTTTCTCACTTTCCCCCAGAAGCTCACTGTCTCCATAGCCCTGGTTCTCTCTAGGCTGGACTACTGCAACAGCTTCTTTCTAAATCTGCCTGCCTCTACTCTTCGCCCTCTACAACTAATCCAGAACAGGACTGGGAGACTTGTTCTTGGCCTCAGGCTCAGGGATCGTATCTCTCCAGCCCTGAAATCTCTCCACTGGCTCCCGGTGACTGCAAGGAGCAAGTTCATGACCAACTGCATTGTCCACAAGGCTTTCTGGGGCCCGGGACCACACTACATCCAACTCTCTCTTCCTAAGCACTTTCCTTCTCGAGCCTTCCGCTCATCCACCTCCATCTCTCTGAGGGTCAGATGCTTCTACAGGCTGAGAGTGGGGGGGGGCGGTAGATCTCTCTCTCTCTCTCTCTCTTTCTCTCTTTTTCTCTCTCTCTCTCTCTCTCTCTCGATGTTCCTGTTACACTAACTAGTTACTCTAACTTTGTGCAAGACTTTTATTATCTAAGAGGTGACTCTGCCCCTATTGACTTTGGCTGTCCTGGCTCCCTGCAGACTCTTCTAGTCTATTGACTTTGATATTTCTTTCCCTCATAGGTGGTAAACTGTTTTAGACTGTTATTGCCGGGAAAGGATTGTCTAGACTTCATTGGAAGATTTAAGTATACTCACATGCACTGAGAACCTGTTTAACATTTTTCCTTCCTTTAACCTTTCCTTTATGCAACCTCAGAATCTGCAAAGTGTAACTAGTGATATGTAAATGCCATTACTGTCCTTGTGAATTAGGTCACCTCAGGGTGTAGGAAGTGTGTAAAAAGCATCTCTAAAGAGTATCCACTAAACGTGTGCTGATTCAGGAAAAATATTTTAAAGTATATTTGATTGTTACATATCTTGCCCTTTTTAAAGAATGCTTATTAAAAACTGATGTTAAATAAATAAATAATTATTTATAACTGAACCCTTGAGTGCAAGTGTTACTTGGCTACTTGTATTTGCGAATTTAATTGCTACAGCTCTACAGCTCACATGTACCCCTCTTGAGATCAGCCTGGCTGCTCAGTCATACTACCAACTTGTGTAGTAAAGGCCCATACCAATAGATGGGTTACCTAATACCAAGCAGATAAGTGCTGTGTAGCCTCACACAGTGTTACTACACCAATTCTTACCTAACCGCGATCTCAATCTGTGGAATGCGGATAATAATGACGTGGCAGCTCTGGAATTAGAAAGGTTCATGGCAAGCATGGGCTATATACAACATATTGATGAACCCACTCATGTTAAGGGCAATCTGTTGGATTGGGTTTGCCTCCATCAACGTCCTTTTGAGCAAACCTAACATTTCTCCTTGTCCCTGATCGGATCACTTTTTCATCGAGTTTGATATTGCACAGGAATTTAAAATTAAAAATAGGATAATAAAACAAAACTGGTGTATCTCGAGAAATTTGAAGAGGCTGAATCCCGAGATAGTCCAGGAGTGGATTTCTCCCGTGACAATTAATAATTCACTCTTGCATTCGGTAGAAGGTATGACGAATGCACTCTTGGATGCTTGAGAAAACGCAACTAACACTCTGGTGACGCTAAAGCTCAGGAAGGTTAAACGCTACACTCATAATCCCTGGTTCTCAGAACAACTCAAAGAATTAAGAGTATACAAAAGGTAAGATTTCTACCATTGGAAATCCTCCAAGGGCGGTCGTGATAACCTTAGTTATACAGCACCAGCGAAGAAATATAAAGACGCTGTAATTTGATCTAAGAAAGATATAAATGACCTACGGATTGCTAAGGCACAGCATGAGTCCAAGGAAATCTGCAAAATCTTGAAGGAATTAGAGAAGCCGCCGAACACTCTGCAGGAAAATATCTACAAAGATACTGAATGGTGTGTTCGCATCCAGGAGGCCATGGTGGATAAAGTTGAAAAAATCAAAACCACCATTCAGAAAGCTAAAGTCCTGAAAGCACGGACTACTGTCTCTAATGAGAGTGGGGTAAAGGGAGAATGCAAGATCAATGATCACACAGGGGTCCCAGTGTTTAGTTTTAGGAGCATTTTGGAGGATGAATTAAGAACTATCTTGCTCAAACGTAATCTGTCTTCGTGTAAAGGGGATATCTTCCAAGCTACAGCCATTAAGACATGTTCTGAATTATTGATCAGTATTACTATCAAAATTGTTCATGCCTCCTTGAAGGAAGGCTATGTTCCTACACAATTGAAGGGAGCTTGGGTCAGCCCTCTTCTTAAAAAGCAAGGTCTTGATCCCATGATCCCTACAAATTACAGGCCCATAACCAACTCCCCTTTCCATCTAAAAATACTGGATAGGAAGGACTAAGAACAAGTACTGGAACATTTAAAGAGCCATATTAGTCTGAACAATTGTCAGTCAGGCTTTCGGCCAAGTTTCAGTACAGAATCAACGCTGCTGGATGTCCAATATGCTGATAAAGATAAACGAATGCCAAACTGTTGGGGAGAATTCTTAAAATGTGCCAATTCCTCTCTACCTTAGAGAACCCCAGCTCTTTTGCTGAACTTTGGGACTCTGTACTTTTTAATTCTGTTTGTTTTCTGTGTTTATTTTCTTTAGTTTTGGCGTTTTAACCAACTCCATAGGCATCATCTTTTTTATTTGTGCCGCACAGCACCCTCAGTGCAGTGACACAGGGATGTCTTTTAGACTTCCCAAAGGTTTAAATACCTTCTCTGGGATAAACTACTGTTTCCCAGAGAATGTAAAGTGAAATTGACTTTACTAGTCTTTCCAAATGTATAGACCCACCACACCCCATCTTACAATGGAGTGCTGGAGGGGTTACATAGTATCCCCTGTGTCTAAATACTCATGTAGCAGTCAAATGCTACCCTTTCCTATTGATAAGGCTGGTAGCAGTGGTTTTTACAACGAACTTCGATGATTTTTCCCGACCGCGAACACCGGTAACTAAAAATCACAGAGCCATGTTTTCAAGATGGTGCCTTAAGCCCCTTTGTTTAAACAGGTCCTGGTCTTCTTTTTTCCCCATTTCTTTTTGGAAAGGTCCTGCTAGTGTTTGTCTCTGCGTGCCAAACCAGGTTTGGTCCCTTTGTTTGTGTGCCTTTGGCGGGCTTCAGAACTGAAGACCGCCTCTGACATCTGAGTGTCTGGGGTGGGCAGGAAGTAGGGAGGTGCCCGAAACTCCCTGTGCTTAGTCTCCTAGGAGACCCAAATGCACTCTGGCGAGATTGGCTGGCTGACTGTCCAGCAAGGGCAGGCACCGTGCTGGGTGAGTGCCAGCTAGGCTGGAATGAATGGGAGAAAACTGTTTAAAAAGCGAGTCTCCAGGCCTGGAAGGCAGAGTCGACTACTGAAACGAAAGAACCGAAGACGAGCTGGAAGAGGACGGCTGCTGCAACTCCTGGACCATTGGTTTGCCCGGGGAAGCCCTGCTGCAGGTCCGAATTGCCAAACTCCAAGCGACAGAGAAGCTCCTTCAAGGACGGCTTCTTCTTTTTAGTCGGTAGGACCAATCAACTCACAAGACATCTGGATACCATGCTCAAGGCTGGTTAGGATTAACCAGGTAGAGGGATACCAGCTTGTGTTCTTGATTCTACAGCTACTGGAACTGAAGTGACTCCATTTTGTTTGCTTTCTTCAACGATCCTGTGCAGTGCAGGAGTCCCCTGACGTCCTCCCTCTTGTCCCCACGACTGAGGATCAGGAACAGAGAGATCTGCAGGACCTGCCAGGAACCACGACTTCAGCAGCATTTGTTTCTTCACAAAAAGGTACTGCACCAACCGGATTGAGAGAACGCCACTCTCGCAGACAAAGGTTGTGAAACTTTCCCAACTTGCAGGCCTAATCAGCTTGTGACTCCACAAATGATTCTTTTTCGCCTAAACTACTTCTGAGAACTTTCGCAAAGACTTTACCGTTTGATACCAGAACTGCTCTTTCCTATCGAGACCACTAGCCCATTGACTTTGGCCTGGCCTATTGACTTGAATTTAACTCTTCTGGTGAACTGAAACTATTAGCAGTACCTAGAAAGTATATGTAATCTAATTTACTTACTTGTGTCCTTTTTGCTCACTGCTAAATAACTGAACTGCCATTTGGCTTCTATTTCAGGGGAGCTCAAACTGTCTCAAAAGCTTAGAGTTTTGTATTGAACTGTATTGGTATATAATATTAAGTTGTCTTCTTATAATGAAATGTTTTCTAAATGATTGTGTAATAAATGAATACATGTTTGTACCAAGAAACGTTCAGTACAAGTGTGTACTTGAACCACTGTGACTGAAAGTCCTCTGTGTAACTAGTTGTACTGCTCACATTCACTCTTGTGATAAGCCTGGATGCTCAGCTCGCTACCAACAAACTGTGTGGTCTTGATTACACCTGTAGTCCTACTTGTGTGTGGTGGTCCCAGAGGGTACTGCATGTAATTCTGCCTAACACAAACTATGATGTTGATGGCCTTGTATCTGTCTGGCGCGTTTGATTTAGTGGATCACCCACTACTTTTAAACAGATTGCAAGAAGAAGTGGCCAACTTCAGTGATCAAGTTGTGTCCTGGGTGCAATCATTTTTCCCGGGAGGATAGCACAGCGGCAGCGTGCGCGCCTTGGAAGCAAGACGACACAAAGCAACAACAGGTTCGATCCCCGGGTCCGCGCTTAAAAACCTCTGAGTGTTTAAGCGCGTTATAAATACGTAACTAAGACAAAGAAGAAAAAACACAATTGCACAACTAAGAAAAACTAACAATTCCTGTAACAGCGCCTCGATGCCTGCGGGCTGTGTGAGCGCTTTATAAATGTAAATAAATACATTTTTGGGAAACAGAACCATGAGGGTGTGTAGTAACATGGCAGAGGAACAGCCAGTCCCTCTTAGAGACGGGATCCCTCAGGGTGCCTGTTTTTCTCCAGTCTTATATTATCTTTACCACGCCACTATTTCAGCTGCTAGAGGAGAAGAAGATCTGCTTCTCAAATTACACGGAAGACACCCAATGTATGATTCCTCTGAAAAGAAACTACGAGGAAGATGCCAAACTGGTTAAAGAGATCTATGACCTCATTCAGGATTGGATGTGTATGAGTGGGCTGGCGCTGAACCATGACAAAACTGAATTGATGATCATAGGCTCAAGGCCTAGGCTGAATAAATTGAGTGGAGAATATACAAGCTTCCTAATTACAGATCATGAAATACCAACTAAAGATAATATAAACACACTGGAGGTCTTATTTGATAAAACCTTTTGCATGAATTCTCAAGTGAGTAGTCTGATTCCGTCATCGACATATTGTCAGACTTCAGACTTCTTTCCCATATACGCCCATTTGTGTCACAAAAAAGTGGGTAGACAGTGGCCCGAGCAATTATTGGATCTAAAATAGACTATTGCAGCAGCATGCTGGTGGGGATTGGGAAGGGAGAACTGGCAAGATTACAGGTAGTAGCAGCAGCACCATCAGAGCCATCATGGGGCTGAGGAAATGTGAGCATGAATACAACATTCGGAGGCGCCTCCATTGGCTCCCCATGGAGGCAAGAATTGAGTTTCGGCTACGCACCATTACGCATAAATGTCTGGTAGGACATTACCCGGCCTATATGGCGGTTAGACTCAACAAAAAAAGGAAACTCAGACTCTTATATCAAATTATCAAAAACTCTTAGAAGTACCAAGAGCTAATTTGGCTATGGTTAAAAAGAGCGCTTTCTGGGTGGCAGCACCCAGGAGCTGAAATGCTATGCCCCCTAAGCTCAAAAGATGCATGTCCCTGGACAGTTTTAAGAAAAATCTTAAAACCCACCTATTTAGATATCTTCTTTGGCAGTATAACCAGCACCTTCTAGGCCCCATGTCTTTGTTTGCAGTGTCCGTAACTACCTCCGGGGGACTCTTGTTCACGGCGCCCGTATGCCTACGGGCCACCTTGGTAGCGCCTCACAAATAAATAAAGTAAAGTAATGGGAAGCTATTTCAACCCAGTACTGTATGTCAAATTTTACTTATTTTTGTTAAAAAGGTGATTTTATAGCTGCATATTTTAAACTATTGTTCACTTGGTTATTGCATATTTATCCAGGCATATATTGCGGTACGGGCGATTTCTGAGTTTCGAAAAACAAAATACAAGTTATAGAAAATGAGCATTATTTATGGGTTCTTACCAGCTGCGCCGGGATCACCCTTCTCTCCTTTTGAGCTTACTGATCCGATTCCAGGGGGGCCTTGCAGACCCGGTTCCCCTTTGAAACCATTTTCACCAGGACTGCCAGGGAGTCCAGGTTGCCCAGGGAAACCATCATTGCCTAAAATATTTAAAAGGAAATACGAAACAAATAAAAAAATCAGATAAGACACAGCATTTGAAAAGGTCTTCAAAATCCATGCTAAAATAAAAATCGAATGAAAGTAAAATACTGCTACGGTGCCAATAGTCTAAAATAAAATGCAATTTTTAACTCCATAGGTTACAAATAGGCTTACTGCTGTTATGTAAATAACTGTTGGCAACACCTCATACAGATGTTGTGGCTCAGCTGCTTCCTAATCTACAGAAAATGGTGCATATGCTTGCACCAGCTGGCACAAGGGTTTCTAGCACACAGCTCATGCCTGCCTGCGTTAAAATGGATTTCAAAAATATGGCTTGGTGGACAGATTATAGAAGGCCGCCCTAATTCTGGAGAACAGGGATACTCAGAGACATTAGCCTAATTCAACCAAGGCAAGCATGGAAAGTGGTCAAGGCTTAGTTTTAGGAGAAAGTGAGTGGTGCCAGGGGTCCACAATGAGTCCTCCAAACAGTGAAGCATACAATAAGTCAAATTAGACAGGTAAGAACAATAATACTCTATTTATTGGACGACCATAAAACACACTAAGAAATGAAACAGCAATATCAAACAACACTCAACTATAAAACATATATACAGTCACTTTTAGGTTTACAGGAATGTATATTGGAACTAACCCAACACAAAAGAACACTAATGAGCTAGAATGAAACCAGTTCACTAGAATGATGCCCTTACTTTATAAATCCAATCCCTATGATGTATGGGGCTGTTAGGAAAGATTTCTCTTTTAGGCAACTTTCCCTCCATATTCTATGGACCCTACAACATTTTGCGGTTTGTTTTTTAGCATGTTGTAGAGGGAGAAGATGCAGGATCCTTGTGTGACACCACATGAAATGGGGGTGGGACCTGGCAATGTCAGAGAAGACTCTCATGGTTCTTTATTCCAGGAAGGAGGCTACCCAGGTTGTGGCCTCTTGGGAGAAGTTAGCGGCTGTCATGAGGTGTTGGCAAAGGGTGTTATGGTCCACCAGGTCAAAGGTGGTGGACAAATCCAGGAGGAGTAGCAGGGCTGCCTTGCTTTCATATCTGAAGGCATTGAGCTGGTTTTTCAGTTCCAGCAGTGCAGATTCAGCTCCATGTCCTGGCTGGAAGACTGATTGGTGCATTCCTAAAATGTGGTTGGATTCTAGGAAGGCTTGGATTTGTCCATTGGCTGCCCTGTCCAGGATCTTGAGAAGGAAGGGGACCGTGGTGATGGGGCGGTAGCTGTTGGGAGCAAAGGGGTCAAGCAAAGGCTTTTTTAGTAGGTGGGCGATTCCACAATTCTTTTAGGTTAGTTGGGACTTTGCATATAAAGGAGGCATTTATGAATTTGGTGATGAATGTGACCAGGGTTTCCAAGCAATCTTTGATGATGTTTGGGAGCATATGCGTCCTTTGCATTTAGAGGGTATCAATTTGCCAAGTATATTGGGTGCTTCTTCTTCTGACACTTCCCTAAAGTGAAAGGGCGGTGAAAGTAGGATTTTGGAGGGGGGTAATATTTTGGAGGTGGGTAATCCGGGGGGAGGAAGTGAATAGGGTTTGTTTAGTCTTTATTTTCTGTTGAGGGTAGAGATTTTGGTGCTCATAGCTCTTTGGATGTTAGTTACCCAGGACTCCTCTTTGGTGATGGAAGAGGGGGTGTGGACGGTGTTTCTAATACTCTGAGGATTCTAAAACCTTCTTGGGCATTTCAGCTGGCAATAGAGATTCTAGTGCTGTAGGCAGTCGCTTTGGCTGGGTGATGGCCTGTTTTAGTACTGAAAGAGGCTTTCAGTGTATCAGATGGGTTCTTTCTCCAGATGGTTTCTGCCTGTCTTTTTTTTTTTTAGCGCAGGGCATGTAGGTCTGGGGTAAACCATGGGTTGAGTTCACCGACAGGTTTGGCTTGGGCAGTAGGGGAGCTGCCATGTTAACGGCATTGGTTATGGTGTCGGAATAGATGTGAGCTAGGGTATCTGGGTCTGTTGTGTCAAGGTTCTCCGGCAGGAGTGGCGTGAGGAGAGATTGATTCTTTAGTTCATTTGCGGATGCAGTGTTATGGCAGGTTAGGAGGGGCAGGTGGAAGTAGTTTCAGTGGCTGGAAGGAGAAGGACATGATGCAGTGGTCAAACCAGGGCAGGGTAGTATGGAGGTGATAGTGATTTCATTATTCAGGTCCACTATCCAGTCCAGGAATCTGCCTTTAGGGTGTGTTGGGGGTAGAGACCCTATGTGTAAGCAAAGATTGGAGAGGACGGCGGAGTTGTCGGTGGGGTCGGGGTCATAAAGACCTAGACTTAGGTCACCTAGAATTATAGTCCTGGAGGTGGGTTTAATGTTGTTCCCAACCATTTGGGAACTCAGATCTCATAAAGGCTGTTGTACGGATAGATTTTCGGTTGACTGAACGGAGGAATGAAAAGAGAAAGACCCGTAACTCCAGCTCTTACCCCGAGACTCACCCATCGACCTCCTCACCTGCCGCTCATCCATCCACCCGGGAAGAACCTATGCAAATAGGAGCAACCAGCGCGCCCTTGACAGCAGAAGAGAAGAAGAGGAGAAGGGAGGGCAGCCTTTGTCTATACTGTGGCTCCTCCACACACCTCTTGAGAGACTGCCCAGATGTACCCCCCAGATGTCTGGGAAACGAACGCCCTCGGTAGTTGGCAGGACGGACTACCGAGGGGCTTTTCCCAGTTCCTATGTCACTCTTTCAGTTACTTCTGCCCAACCCTCGGAAGACCAACGTCTCATGGTGGTATCCGTCCAGCTTCAGTTCAGAGGAAAGGAAATGGAGACTCTGGCCGTGCTGGATTGTGGAGCAGCCGGGTACTTCCTGGACACCCTATGGGCCGACAAGGTAGGCCTTCGCAGGATAGCCAAGAAGGAAGACCAGAAGGTAGAGGGAGTAGATGTTACCCCTCTGTGCTCTGGGCCTCATTACCCACACCACAGAGGAGGTACGGGTATCCATTCAACAACATACTGAAGTACTGAGCTTCGATATCATTCGCGCAGCTCATTTCCCAGCCATTTTGGGGATTGGTTGGCTCCGACGACACAACCCTACCATAGATTGGTCGGCAAATCTTCTAAGTTTTCATTCTGCTTACTGCCAGGAGAAGTGTCTTCCAGGACCCTTGTTCGAAAGCGTCAAGATGGGATGTGCCCCTGAGAGGAGCATGATCCATTGTATCCCAAGCTGTCTTCAGGAGTACGCTACAGTGTTCCAAGATCAACAACCCATGGAACTTCCTCCTCATCGACCTGAGGACTGTACGATAGACTTAGTCCCTCAGGCTCTGGTTCCGTTTTGTAGGATGTATCCCCTTTCCTTGTCGGAAAAGGAAGTCCTTAGACGCTATTTAGATGACAACTTAGCCAACGGACTTATCCGACCTTCCAGATCACCAGCAGGAGCATCTCTATTCTTCATTCCCAAGAGAGACTCCAAGGACCTAAGACCTTGTATCAATTACCGAGGCCTTAACCAACTTACCATCAAGGACCGGTACCCTATGCCCATCATCTCGGAGATCCTGGAGACCGTCCAAGGCTCAGTAGTTTTTTCCAAACTCGACCTATGTAATGCTTACCATTTGCTCCGCATCAGGACCGCTGACGAATGGAAGACGGCTTTCCGCACTCCCTATGGGCTGTTCGAATATCAGGTTATGCCGTTCGGACTGGTCAACGCTCCCTCAATCTTTCAAAGGTTTATGGACCGTATATTTTCTGATCTCTTGGGCCAAAACACCGTTGTCTACTTGGACGATATTCTGGTTTACTCCCATCAGCCCGAAGAGCATACTCGTCATGTGAAGGAAGTATTACACAGGCTGCAGCGACATCATTTATTGGTCAAGCCGGAAAAGTGTGCTTTCGCCAAATCCTCTGTCTCCTATCTGGGGTTTATTTTGTCCAGCGAGGGGATCACCATGGATCCCAAGAAGGTCGAAGCTATTCTAGGCTGGCCCTCCCCTTCGTCGGTCAAGGAGATTCAAAGATTTCTGGGACTGGCCAACTTTTACGGAAGTTTATTCCTGAATTTTCCAGACTCACTCTGCCTATCACCTCCTTACTAAAGAAAGCCTCCATGCCTTTTCGCTGGTCCAAGGAAGCCGAGGAGAGTTTCGTCTGCCTGAAAAGAATGTTCTGTTCTGCCCCTATTCTGAGACAGCCGGACCAACTGCTACCCTTTATTCTTGAGACCGACGCCTCCGCAGGGGCGGTTGGCGCCGTTCTCCTACAATCATATCAGGGCCAAGAACATCCCATCGCCTATTTCTCCATGACTCTGAACCCTAGTCAGCTGAACTACTCCGTCATAGAAAAGGAGCTCTTAGCTATGAAACTGGCTTGTCTAGAATGGAGGCATCTTCTCCAAGGAAGCGTACACCCGTTCCTGATACATACTGATCACAAGAACCTACAGATCCTACGTCAACAAGAGTGTTATAACACCAGACAAGCCCGATGGGCGCATTTCTTTGCACAGTTCCATTTTCTCATCACATACATACCTGGTACCCAAAACCAGGTTGCTGACGCCTTATCTCGCAGAGATGAGACCTCTCTGGGATACGAGAAAGAGCTCATGTTTCCTCATATCAAGATCATTTCCGCTGTATCGTCTTTCTTGGAAGAAGTGAGGGAAAGATCTCTTTCCCCAGAAGAAACGCTCTTGCAAGTGGGGAGGACTCCGGTGGATCGGAGGGACGGTCTGTACTTCACTCGAGGGAGGCTCATCCTCCCTTCACAGGACCTCAGAATACAAGCTCTCCAGTGGTGTCAAGACTCGAAGGTGGCTGGGCATAGAGGCTTACGAGGGACTTTGGAATTACTGCAGAGATCCTTTTACTGGCCCGGTATGCGAGCCGATACACAGGCATACATCCAGACCTGTCTGACCTGTATGCAAAATAAACATTCCACTCGAAGTCCTCTTGGCCTGCTTCAACAAGACTCGATTCCCTCAGGCCCCTGGAAGCACATGTCTACAGATTTCATCGTAGATCTACCGGTTTCCCAGGGCTGTACCTGTATCATGGTAACTGTGGACTCCTTCTCGAAGTTGGCTCATTTTTCCCCCTTACCCAGGATACCTTCGGCCTCCCTTATGGCGGAAGTCTTCATGAAAGATATCTTCAGGTTGCATGGTCTCCCCAAAAAGATCGTGTCTGACCGTGGGAGCCAATACACCTCAAAATTCTGGACTGCCTTGTGCAAACTGCTGGGTATCGAAAGGGCTCTGTTCCACCCACAGACTAACGGGAAGACGGAAAGGCTAAACGGGACCCTCGAGCAGTATTTGAGGTGTTTTATTAACCAACAACAGGATAACTGGGTTTCCCTCTTACCAACAGCTGAGTTCGCTTATAACAATTCTGTACACAGCGCACTTGGGATCAGCCCTTTCTTTTGTATGTATGGGTACCATCCTAAATCTATAGTACCCACCTTCTGGACTGAGACTCCCATACCATCCTTAGAAACCTCTCTCTCTAGATTAAAGGAAGCCCATAACACCGCCAACCAAAGTCTTCTATAGGCCAACACCTGTAACAAACTACAAGCTGATAAACACCGGAGACCTGTACCAGATTGGAACAGAGGTTCCAAGGTCATGCTATCCACCAAGTTTTTACCCCGCTGGGTACGTCCTTCTAAGCTATCTCCCCGATTCATTGGTCCCTTCGAAGTCCTATCCAGGATCAATCCAGTAGCTTATCGCCTCAGACTGCCTAAGAATCTTAGTCGCATTCATCCGACCTTTCATACCTCTCAATTACGTCCCTTCGTATCAGGGAACAGAAAACAGAATACCCCCAAACTCCACACTTTGCCTGCTTCCACCTCTGAGGAATACGAGGTCTCCCACATCCGGGATTCTCGTTACCACAGAGGTCGCCTTGAATATCTTATTCATTGGAAAGGCTATCCTTCATCTGAGGATACCTGGGAACCTCGGACCCATGTGCATGCTCCCCGTTTGCTACGTCAGTTTCACAGATTACATCCCAGCAAGCCGCGGGGAACCCGACTTCGAGGGGGGCATACTGTCACAACCGCAGGTTCCTGGTGTTTATGGAAGAGGTGGAAACATGGCAGCCGTCCGACTGTGCCGCCATGTTGTGCTCCCAAGCGCTGTTAGCGGTCTAGTCCTTTCCATCATGGCCGCCGGCAAGTGTATTTCCTTGTTTACGCTTGGCGGCTCGTCGCGTTGCAACTTGTGAATCCTCTTCGTTGCTAGCGCTCCTCAGTTCTCTCGCCTGGCGGTGTTCCGCTCCTGTCCTATTTTCCCCTGCATACCTCTCTCCTTCCGCTGTCTTCTCTTCCCTCGCTTGCCTGCGCCCCGTTATTTCACTTGGGTGCTTGGATTGCTCGCATCCCTTCACTTCTCCTGCCTTGCCTCTTTTGAGTTCTCTCTCTCTCTGCCCCCCCACCCCTTTTTGATTCCATTCAGTGCCGTTCTCTCAACTCACCTTTGCTGAGCCCTTACCTGCCGGATTGCCGGAATCCCATATTCCAGCTGGTCTTGGATCCGCTGCATCGGATATCTACACTCCGAAGGGGTTTTTGTGCTGTAAGGCTTTTCCCCTTGCCTCACTTGTCTGTCGCGGGGGGGAGTCACCACTGATTTGTTCCCAAAGGGTCGCGGTGGCTTCCTCCCGAGGCCGACCCTATCTTCACAAGGAGAGGAGGACTTTTACTCGTCGATCCCGCGGAAAGAAGTTGCACTTATCATCATCATCATCATCAGGTGAGGAGGAAGGGGAATTTGAAGACTCTCAGGGTTCGAGTGGGGTGGACAACATAACGGAAAACCCTGTTGATACGCCCACAGCGTCAGGCATTGTTGATATCCGCGGTGGTGTTATTTGCAAGAAACTGAAACCGCAAAGTGCTGCTGATCTGAAGATATATCAATGTCCACAGTGTCCTAGTTATTTAAGTCGCCTCGGGGTGTAGGAAGTGTCTGTGTGCCATCCCAAATGGGTATCTATTGATTTATTGAAACCGAAAGTGTGTATTTTTGAAGTATATTTTGTGTTACATATATTGCTCCCTTCTAAAGAAGGCTTATTCAAATGACTGTTAAATTAATAAATAATTGTTTAATCAAGAAGCCTGAGTGTAAGAGTTTATTTGGATACTTGTCACTGTGAAACTCTGTGTTACAATCCTACAGCTCACATTGACCCCTCTTGAGATAAGCCTGGCTGCTCAGTCACTCCACCAACTTGTGTAGTACATGCTTATAACAAAGATTGGGCTAACTATTGCCAAGAGGACAATGCTGGTGCAGTCTCCCACAGGGAACTGCATACAATCTTGCCTAATACCAGGAGACCCCTAACCCAACTGAAGTGCATCGTCTCTGAAAGGTCGACTCCATCCACGTCTCTGCTGAGCTCCAGGTGAACCTACAGAGACTCAATTCAACTTGTCCAAGTCCTCTCAGCATAGTGCTGGACTCCAGGAATCTAAGACAGTTGAGCCGGCAAATCGTATCATTTGTTGGTGTTGCAGAAAAGGTGCCAAAATGGCAGACTGAACAGAAGAGCTGAAGAAATCCATGCCAGAGGTCCTCCCTTAAGACTGCTGCTGTGAGATCCTGTCCATTGTCCTGCCTTTCATCACCAGACCAAGGCATCTGGAGGGCGGGCACAGCACTGCCACATTGAGGAGAATCCAGACACGAACATTTCTTCAAACCTAAGGTACTGTGCAGAGAAAGGTATTGCTTACCTTAATCAGAGAAGTTGCTCCAGAGCGTTGGAGTGCACATAGAGGTGTACAGGGTGACCCCCCTCTTACCTCCAATCCAATCTGCTGCTTGTGTCCCTTTAGCAAGTCCTTTAGTTGGGCCTCCAGTGTTGGTTTGATGCTCTTGCATTGTTAAGACTAGAGACTAGAAAATATCCACAGAAGTTTTCATTATTCTGCTGATTTACAAGACTTTGAACCTCTCCGAACTGCCTTCTAGCTAGGGTTGCGTTTTGGACTTTAAAGGCCTTGCTCTGCAAAGAAACTGCCTCTAGAACCTTAAGCTATGCTAGTATTTACCTAACCAACTGTTTTCCTTCCAAAATGACAATTTCGTATGTGGTTTTGCTAACTAAATGTGATTACTGTGTTTCTTCTGTCTTACACGAGCGTGCGGTAGAATCGATAATATGGTAGAATTGTCATAAGTGTCAAACGCTGTAACAATTGTAACTGCAAGCAACTACAAACTAAGCAATGGCCTTTGGAAAGTATCTAAAAGTATTTATATGTGTTTTGGTTCAATGTACTAAGTATTTAAAGACATTCCTTGTGTAAATATAATTAATCTATATTTTAATATACATTTACGTGTAAGTGTTTCTTTGAATTGCATGGCTAACTAGGTTTAGTGTACTTACCTACAGCTCACCCCTTCCTCTTATGATAAGCCTGACTGCTCTGCCACTCCACCAAGGTTCCATGTGTAGTACAGACTGATACTAAAAGTTGGTGATCTACAAACCATTGGGATAGTTTTATGAAGTCTTACAGTGGCCACAGGCTGTTCATGATTGGACAGCAACTGCAAGTTTTAATGGTGCATATGCTTAGCATTGTTCGGCTAGGGGGCAACTCCAGCCGAATCTTGGACAAAAGGAGGACACTTGCAGCCATTTATCAGACTGTCATTGAAGCCAAAACCCCTACGAAGAGGAGCATCTTGCTGAAGAACCAGAACTCATTGTTGCAGCCTTCCAGTATTGGCTTCTTCAACCATCCCGGCAAAGCCCTGCTCCTTTGTTAATTTCCAGAATGCCGTCATCACTGTTTCAACCCCTGAACCAGTGGGACCAACCAGTCTTGACCCTCTGCTTGAGGATCCTTCCCTTGAAAGCCTCGATAGGTGTCCCGAAACAATTATGTGGGCTGACCAGCTTTCCTGTGGACTACCTCGCTGATTGGTCTCTGACACGAGTTCGAACCTGCGACTCAGCAGGCCCTTAACTTGTGAAACAAAAGGCCTCGCCTTGCAGTTGCAGCTCCCCATAAAGAGGGGCCTCTCAGAACCAGCTTCTTTGTTTCTGCCACAGAGGTCGAATTCTGCCATTTGCTTGCAGTGAACAAAGCTGATCTCCAATGGCATCAGGATCTGGGGTCCTCTGAGGTCGGTAACAATGTGTGTTTCTTCACCTCACCAGGGTCGTCCAGCAGTCCAGTGCCAGGAACCTTCCCACCCGAGAATGGATCCACAGAATAGCCAGACATAAACTAGATGCCAAAACAACCTGTCTAACAGCGATCCCGAGACCCTCTCGAAATGAATCAAGACATAGAGCACAGGAGGGCAGTGATTTCAGGACCCTCTGTAGTAGTTTGTGACCGAATCAGAGTACAGTTGGTGAGTAAACATACCTGTTCCTACCCCCCCTCCCCCACCCAGCCTCCACAGGGTTTAACCGGCATACAATTCTTGCCTTGCCTGGCCAAGATCAGTGGAGTTTTGGCCAAGTATGCGCCCATGGGCACCCCCCAGGGTGGTTGGATTGGGAGAAGATCTCCTTACTACCATTAGTCTTCAACTTTGAAACACTTACAAACAGCCTGTTGCCTCTGCCACTACTTGTTCATACTACCTTAATGACTCACAGCCTCTTACAAAGAGCTCTATTGGGACATGTGACTATGGGCACTAGGTCCCAGCTCGTTCAGCAAGGGAAGGCCTTTTTAAGTACAGAGGTTTATACTTATATGGTTGAGGTTGAGTATGGTGTTTTACATCCTTTCTTCCTAACATATTACTTGCCTAAATTGGTTATTACGTACCTTGTTCTTTCTCCACTTATTTTGCTACATTACAGTGTTCAAATATTGATCAAACTGTGTTCAAAAGTAAAGGGCAATGTGTATATAATAGTAGTGTGTTTAGTACAATACTTACTGCGATTATTTGCGTAGCGTTGTCTACGGTCTACATAAGTAAGTATTTTTTGCACATCCTGCCAAACTTAAGAGTACTCTGTGTGTGCTTAATTGAACCCTTCCCCACTCTCACATTCGCCTAGGTCTAAGCCTCACTCACATTACCTAGATATAGTTTGGCTAGACAGAAGACTCTTCTCCTGTTCACCTGAAAAGGGTGGCCTCTCAGACTCTGTCCACAGGTGATGATTCTGAAAATCCATCCTAACACCTATGCTTTACTTTGAACAACTCCATAAATGCTTTTCTTAAAATAGGGCATCGACAGGGACGCTCCTGTCACACTGTGCCACTTCTAGATGTACAGGAACCCGTGATCCTTCAGGCGTCGGCATCCTCAAAATGGAAGGTTTTATAAATCTGTGTGGACCTTTATTAATTGCCACTCTCTAAATGTTGTTAATTGCACTCACATACCAACCCCCTGATCTCTTAAGCCTGTATTACTGCTCAAACTATTCTACCCAGTGATAGTTAGACCAAGCCTGAAAAACCCTTGCTCAAGTGCAAGGCTGTCCTCCCAGAATCTCCATACATCGGTGGTTGTGACAATCCCTCCTAACAGGCATGTTTTATAGGTCTCAACATGGCTACTTGCCTGTGCCTGTGTTGACTAGATCTGACTGAAGATGAAATCAGATAGTGGATACATCTGTGACCTAGGACTCTGCCACCAAAATCTGCGTCATGGTTAAGTTGTATGTATGTGGTCTGTTCTCCTGTTACATAATGTTTTGAGTGCAAACAAAATCACTACTAGGTGGTAACGGTGTCCAGTCATTTGGTCGAATTAAAACTGGTCGAATGACATTTGGTCGACGCAATTTGGTCGAAAACCAAATGGTCAAATTTTTTTTTTTATTGATATATTTATTTTTAGGGTTTTCGTTTTTAAAAAAAAGCCCCCCCCCCAAAAAAAGGAGTGAAAATAAAAATAAAAAAAAATTCGACCATTTGGTTTTCGACCAAATTGGTTCCACCATTTGTCTGGTCGACAAATTTTTTTCGAGCAAATGTCTGGTAACTGGTGGTAACAGCTGATGAAGTGAGCATCTCCAGGCAGCCTTCTTGGCTGCCTTATGTATTGCGCTTCAGCAATACATGTAGCTGACCATAGGAGCCTGACCCAGTAATGCAATCATCTAACATTCAAGTCCTAATAGGTGTTTCGTTGAACAAGGCTGCATGAAGAATGATGCAGTTTCTGCACACAAAGTTAAATAATTGACAAAATAAATGCAAATGATCATTTGAATAATTCACATGCAAAGCAGAATCAAAATGTTTAACTACCTTTGGGGCCAGGAAAACCTGGGCTCCCAGGGAGGCCAGATGGTCCAACAGGTCCAGGTATTCCCATCACACCCATTTCACCTTTTGCACCTGCAGGAGAGAAATGAAACAAGGATTATTCAGCTGAGCACAAAAAGCTACCATTATTCTGAATCTACAATAATGAAAAGATCTAAGTAAACCCTGTACCTGTTCGGCATTGATCATAGAATTCCAGCCTGCCCAAAGAAGGTGATTCTTGCACCCCAGCCCACTGAGAAAAAGACGATCACCACGACCCAGACCACATACAGGGATGCAACTACAACCCAGTGCAACTACAACCCAGACCACCAATAGGGATGTAACCAGTCACAACAGAAAGGAGTGTCACCACAACCCAGTACATTCAGGAGGAGGTCCCCACAACCAGACCAACCAAAACGGATGCGACTTTCCATCCTGAAATTAGATGGGCTTCGCCACAACACATCCCACTCAGAGACGGGCATCACCACAAACCAGACCACCCATTGGGATGTAACAACAAACCAGTCACAACAGTGAAGAATGCCACTGCATCCCAGTACATTCAGAAGGCAGTCCCCGCAACCCAGACCACCAAAAAGGGATGCAACGACTATCCAGCCACAAAAGAGAAGAGCTTCACCACAGCCCAGCCCACTCAGAGAAGGACATCACCACAACCCAACCCAGCCAAAATGGATGTGACCACTATCCAGCCAGAGCAGAGAAAGGTGTGCCCACTACCCAGCCAGGTGAGTGAAGGGAGTCACCACTACCCAGCTAGAGCAGTGAAGGGAGTCACAACTACCCAGCTCACTGAAAAGGCAGTCGCCACAACACAGACCACTCAGAGAAGGATGTCACCACATCCCAACCCACTCAGAGAAGCATGGCACACCAACCTAACCTGCTCAGAGAAGCATGTCACGACAACCCAGCCCATTCAGAGAAAGATGTCACCACAACCCAAACCACTCAGAGGAAGTTGTCACCACAACCCAGAGCACCCAAAGCGGTGTCCCCACAACTCAGCCAGAAACGCGAAGGGTGTCACCACAATCAACCCTGCTAAAAGGGATGCCACCACAAGCCTGAAAAGGGTGTCAAAACAATCCATCTCGCTCAGAGATGACAGTCTCCAAAAGGCAGCTTGCTCAGAGAAGCCAGTTCTTTCCCCATCCTGCTCAGAGGGGAAAGCTACAACCCAAGGTTTCTCAGAGAAGCTGCATACAGACCCCAGTCATCTCAGAAATGCCAGTTACCACAGTCTGTTTAAAAAAATTGGTTATAACTGTTAGGGAGTTTTACTAAAGTCAACCTAAGGTAGGACTATAGAAGACTCTCCTTTTAGTATACAGGGCACCAACTCTTAGTATACGCCTGAACTACCCAAACAGTTTGGTAGCTGTGGCTGAGCAGCCAGGCTTAGTCCAAGAGCGAGAAGGATTGTAGTAGTGTACAAAGACCTTTGTGCACACACACAGTCAAGAAGACATTTAGACACTTTCAGTTATAAATGAATTATGATTTATTAAACAAACTAAGCAATGTTAAGGTCACTGTTCAATTAAGGTAGGTAAGAGAACTATGTATACCTATATACAGTAGGACACTTGCAGGGTAACTCAATTTAAGTGGCAAACCTTATGTTGTAATGTAGGTAAGTGAAAGAGTTTCTTAAAGTGAGAAAAAGTATTCATCAACGTACAATCATGAAATGATAATACTGGTAAGTAAAATAACTTGTTACACACTTCTAAAATAGTTGGAATCAATTCAAGTAAGTCAAGCACTTGGTAAATATACTTTAGAATCAATGGTTCAGGAAAAACGAATGAATCAAGACCAACACAAAGCAGGTAAAACATGCATTTAAATTCACAGAGGCTTTAGTCTTTAGCAGTCCATCCCTATCTGGCTATGAGTGTCTTTGAGTCATTTTGGGGGCGGGGGCAAAATGAGTAAGTCAGCAGCTGTAAAGAGTCAAGAGTTCCAGAAGAAGACTTGTAGCAAGTAAGCACAGTTTCTATGTTGGGAAAAAGGATCAGGGTCTTCGGAGAAGGCTCCCTGTATGCGCACAGGCATTAGGCCTGGTCGAATGTGTATGGGCAAACTACCAAATGTGCGAATCAGAACTCAAGCAACACAGGAGCAGAAAATCAACTCTAGGTAAGTTCTACCAAGAATGTTTTACAGTACTTTAGGCGTGAAGAAAAAGAAGTAGCACAATGCCTCCACGATGCAGCAGCAGCAGACCCGGTCACCGGATTCTTGATCAGGCAGACTGAAAAAGTGACAATGGAGGGTTCTCGCAGTAGCAATCAAGTGGCAAGGCTCTCAGCCATGGATTCTTCTTGGATCTGTAGTTTTGGCACACTTTTCAAAGCACAAGTGAGGAACAGTTACAGCCCGGTCGACTCAGCTTGCGCTCTCAGCCCAGCCTTCAGATGAGGGGATTCAAGGAGTGAAATCTTTGCTATCGAGGTCTGGAAGGAGTCCACCAAGGTTTTAGGAGGATTTGTTCTCCAGAAGGTGATGCACTGCACACTGGTCACAGGTGCCAAGGTATTGGCGGTTTGCAGCCCATTAAAATCACAGCTCATCGTCCAATGGCTTGAAATGCAGGTCACCTTCAGAATGGTTGGTCCCACCAGTCTTAGATCGGAGCTTCCCTGTCACTTTGAAAAGAGGGCTGGAGCAGCTGTGGTCACTCAGAGGGCTCTGGTGGTCTCTGGAGGTAGCTGTAGACATCCTGCTACTCTTTGGAATGGTTCTTCCAGGGGTCAACTCTGGCTTCAGTATGAAGACCCTCCCCTTGTATGCAGTAACCCAGCCATTCAACATGCATGCTGTCAATCAAATTGGGTTTGGGGCTGTCCTTTCCGCTTAGCCAGCCTTCCAGTTAGAACTGGATCTAAGCAGGCATACTGGAGGACAAAGCCCTGAGGAGTTTGGATGTCCTCCCAGCTTACTGTCCTCCCATACATATAGGTGAAAATCAGAGGCCCAAAAACAGTATAGCCCTCTACCTGGTATTTTCCAATAAAGAGACAGCACAGAGGAGATGGTGGTATGTCAAATGCAAGGTAACACAGCTTTATAGGAAGTATGCAAATCTGGGGAGAAAACAAAAACCACAGCAAAGCTCTCACTCTCAAATCCTTCTCTACTTTTGAACAGAAAACACAGTTTATATAATGCAAATGAGACATCCTGATGTCATCATAGTCACTGAGCTATGAAAACCTACCTCTACTGCGCATTGGTCCTAATTGCTAAGCTACATATAGCATCTATATGTCCCACCCTACTGATTGGGTAACACTCTATCTAAGGTCCCACCCATAAAACATCCCACAAAATGTACGACCTCATCATGCTTGAATATTATTGGTAAGCGCTGAATTAATTCTGCAGTGAAAAGGACATTTGCTTTTCAGTTAAAGTGTGGTCACACTCTCTGTGAACTGGCGGCATGTTCACATGTGTATGTAGACCGGAGGAGAGGACAAGCGTATTGCCTTTGTTATTAATTAAATAAAACAGCCCATGTCATCTCTGCCATGATGTCTTTGGGTTCCAATGACTCTGTTCTTGCCCAAATTCCAGTAATTTCGGCCCTCCCTGTTCTTGCAACAGTGAATGTGCCATTCTGGTCTTGACATATTTATGAATAACTATTGTTGTGAGTCATGCTACTTCCACCATGTTAAGATCTTGTTGCAGCAATTATTTGTCTTTTTAGCCGCATCTGCGTTTCTCTGTCAGGCCTTTGCCGACTGTGGAGACATTAATCTGTCAGTCACTTAGGAGATTTCCTGAGATGCTCCGGTAATCCCATGGACTTCAAATAGTCTGCAGTGTTGTCGTAACTGATTCACCTCAATGGTTGAACATTCGCTGCCCAGACAATGGTATCTTGTTCCATTATGTAAACCTCCTCTATGGTTTCCTGGCTTTAGACATTTCTTTGAGGCAGCTATGTCCTGCCACTGCAGCATGTTCCAGAATTAAATGTTTGTTTCAAATAGAGTGCATTGCTGGGGGCCCTCTCTTAAAGCTACAGAGGTTACTTCTTACTTCTCTACTGATTTCCTGGTGCATGCCTGTCACATTAGTTCCCTTCCGATGGGTAGCAGCAATCTTATCTACCTACAATTTTCTGCCCTACTTCTGTACGAGTCCCTAACTTGTGTACACACCTTCCTGTTACCTAATCTATTCTATTTCAGAACACCCTAATTGTGCAAGCTAATGCCTTATCTGTTCCCTACTTGTGTAGCGCAAAAATAGCTATTCTTTGTGCCAGCTGCATTTCCAGGAGTATTTAAAGTGCAGTTTCAAATGTGTCCTTTCTTATCTTATAATTTTGTTTCATCTGAGGAAGTTAGGGGTGCAGAGCTTGAACATGCTGCCCCACTACACTGGCGCCTTTGGGCGGGCTTCACAAAAGGATCCTGAAGAAGATAAAAGACGCACAAGGACCACCCCCAGTGACATGGCAGAAGAAGAACCATGAAAGAACAACCCATCGTGAGTGGTAAAAAAAAGAAGACAGGACCCATTTCGATCAATGGTGTCCCATGTGTCCCTTACCGCAGCTCTGAATGCAGCCTGCATTGTGGTTTCACAAAATTGGTAGAGAAAGTATCCACTGCCACCAGCCTCTCAGATGGATTTGTTACTCTAACCCGAAAAGTTACAGGAGGATGTAAAAAGAGACACAAAGTGTCCCCTCAGCACTACACATAAGGTGGTGGGGTGCACTGGCATAACATGGGCCCCCGCACCCGCTGCGGTGCAGGGGGCCCCGCTAGCACAAGTCCTGGGAGGGGGCCCCACTTGGGGAAAAAAAAGAACACAAATATTTTTTCACATTTTTTTTTTAATTTCTTTTTGAAATCACTCTGCCTTCATAAAGAAAATAATGCCTTTATGAAAGCAGAGTGACTATAAAAAGAAAATGTCTTTTTGAAGTCCGAGGGCTCCCCCCACCGCATGACATGGAAGACCCCAAGCTAGAGGCCTCCATTTCATGGGTTCGGGGAGCCCTATGACTTCAAAAAGAAATTGTTTATTTTTTAAGTCACTCTGCCTTCATAAAGAAATTATTTCTGTTATGGTTTAGTCCTTAACGGAAATAATTTCATAATGAAGTCAGAGTGATTTCAAAAAGAACAATTTCTTTTTGTAGTAATAGGGTTCCCCTCAACCCTATGATGTGTGCGTGTGTGAGTTTATTGTGAAAGGGTGTACACTTAAATGTGTAGATGGCTACCTGTGTGAGTGTATGGTGAAAGGGTGCACACGGTGTCCAGTCATAATATCGAAAAAATAAAGTCGAATGACAAAAAAGTCGAATCAATAATGTCGAAAAAAAAAAGTCGAATTTGTTTTTTTATTATTTATATATTTTTTGGGGGTTTGGTAAGTAAAAAAAAGGGCTAAAATAAAAAAAAAATAGAAAAAAGGGGGGTTGGGGGGGAACCCCCCCATTTCGAATAAAAAACGTATTAAAAAAAAATTCGACTTTTTTTTTTCGAGATTATTTTTTCGACATTTTGACTTTCGATTTTATTGATTTCGATTTTATGTCTAGGAACCGGTGCACACAAATGTATGAGTGACTGGGTGTGTGTGCGTGTACGGTGAAAAGGTGCACATTTAATTGTATGGGTGGCTGCCTGGGTGTGTCTGCATGGTGAAAAGGTGCACACTTAAATGTATGGGTGGCTGCCTGGGTGTGCCTGTATGGTGAAGGGTGCACACTTAAATGTATGGATGGCTGGGTGTGCGTGTATAGGATGAATGGTGTGTGTGCTTGAGTTCAGGGGCACAACAAAACCTACATTTCGGGGGGCTGATCCTTCAAATGTTGGGAGATGCGCTAACTTCACAGGCGGTCGGGGAGGGGCAAACTTATTTGTGTGGGGACATCCAACTTCTTTACGCATTTTAATGAGACTATTCTAGCGCAGCCTCAATGTTACAAGCAGTTAACTCTCTCCTTTAAGTGTGAAAGCTCCCACATATGAAATGCTGTGAGAAGGAACGGTTTCCGGTTCTCTTTCTACCCTTCCAATCACTTCCCTGTCATGAAAGTACTAAACCCACATCACAATTTAAATTGCCCTAAAAATGTGCATTTGAATGTAGGTACTAACCGTGAAATGCTTAACGTTAGTAATTGCTGGGCCCTTGTTAACAGCAAAACCCAGGTGCCCTTTAACATCTGTGTCCTGTTCTGACGGGCAACTGCTCTGAAGGTCAGCCAGGTTGAGTCAACATAGCCCAACATTTCTGGGTGTGAGTGCTGCAGCCCATTCAACTCGATATTGTTAAGCCCCTACTTGTGTTTAATGCCTTAATTACTTATTGGTAATCATCATTACTCCTAGCCCTATTCTTCCTTGTCCCAGTACTTGTGTATGAGGCAGTACTTGTGTATGAGGCACTATGCCTCATACAAAAGTACTGGGATGAGCTAGAGGTACATGGAGGTAATGCCTGTTTTAGCTACCTGTATCTTCATTACTCCCAATCCCACTCTTCCTCATACCAGTACTTACCTATGAAGCAATGAGCCTCAAACGTAAGCTCTGGGACAAGGAAGAGGGACGTGAAGGTAATTCTGGGCTAAGGAGCTGATTTTGGAGGTTGGGGTACTGCATGGGAGGCAAAGGGGATGTGTGGGGGTGAGATTGTGCGATAAATCATCATAGTTGTCCATGTCCAGGCTAAGCAGGCATGATATGTGGTATTAGTGGCTAGAGAGGCATTTTGGTGCAGCCAGCCTAGTTATTTCTCAGTTTGGTGTGACTTATTTTAACTGCGCATTTCAGATAAAGCAGTCCTGCTAAGTGTAATTACATGGCTAGACTGGCATTTGGCTGCAGCCAGTCTAGCCGTTTCTTACTGCGCCATTGTATATTTATTTGGGCATCTGTGATAAAATGATATGATATAAGTCTATTATAAAACGTCTGTACACAAGTGTTTCTAGGCGCAACAAGCAAGGGAGGGAAGATAAAGCCCCTAAGAGCATGGTAGGCCGGAGGCAGTGGAGGGTGACTGATCAAGAAAGAGCCTGGACTCAGTGAGACTCTGAGGGTAGCCAAGCAACAGGTCAGTACAGCGGACAGGTAGGTTAGGTAGGTCATCAGAGGAGGGAGATAGAGCGAAAGCAGAGGAGAAGAGGAAAGTTTTGAGCTGCTTCCGGAACATCAGGTGGTCCGCTAAAATTTGAGAGGGGGAGGGAGGCCAATCCAGAGGGAGGTATCTGCAGAGGAGAGAGATCCACGCCCCAATCTCTGCCTGGAGAAGCGTCTAACCCTTAGAGAGTTTGAGGTAGCTGGGGGAAGGGCTCGAGAAAGAAGGTATTTTGGAAGAGAGCGTTGGATGTAGTGTGGGCCCGACCCCAGAAAGCCTTGTTGCAATGCAAAGGGTCTTGAACTTGATTCTTGCAACCACCGGGAGTTAGTGGAGAGATTTCAGGGCTGGCTAGATATGATCCGTGGGATAAGTCTTGCAGTCCTGTTCTGGATTAGTTGCAGAAGGCCGAGAGTAGAGGAAGACAGCTTGAGAAAGAGGCTGTTAAAGTATTCCAGCCTAGAGCAAAATAGTCCTCTGGAGACAGTAAGCCTCTGTGGGAAAGTGAGAAAGGGAAGAGTCCCTTTGAGGAGGAGCAGCTAGTAGGTAGTGGGACTTCTTGGCGATGTCCGAGATGCGAGGAGAGAAAGAGAGAGTGGAGTCAAAGATTACACAAAAGGTTTTTTGCCTCGCCGGAAGGCGAAGGAAGAGGGCCCAAGGCGGGCAGCCAGAGTGAGAGAGGGAAAGCAGGGGCAGGGGTCCCAATGAGACAGATCTCCATCTTGATGGCATTATGGCAGAGACTGTTGGAGGCGCACCAATCCTGAATCATGGATAGACTGTTAGGAATGAGCGAGAGATGAGGAGCCTCAAGGAAAGCTGAGTGCCATCCGTATAACGCTGAAGAGAAGGTAGAGATCAGGTGGTCCAAAGGGGCCAAAAAGAGGTTGAAAAACCAGGGTGAGAGGATAGAGCCCTGAGGAATGCCACAGGTAGAGAGAGGTGGCAGAGAGAAAGATACCAAGTTAGACCAGGGAGGAGCAGTCCAAGGGGAAGGAGGTCAGCCATTCCAGGGCCTGATCTGTGATGCCCAGGTTCTCACATAGTCGATTGGCATGGTTGACTGTGTCGAAAGTAAAGGAAAGATCAAGGGGGCTACAACAGAAGGAAGGGTGAATCAAGGTTAGAGAGCAGATCTTCACGGGTGTTCAGGAGAGCAGTTTCCGCGCTTGTGGCAGCTCTGAAGCCAGACTGATGGTCATGGAGACAAACCAGAGATTCAATGTGGAGAGTAAGCTGGGAGATAGCCAGCTGTTCTCCAAGAGTTTTCCCAGGAAAGGGGTGATGGAGATTGGGCAATAGTTTGCTGGACAGGTAGGATCGACAGACGGCTTCTCGAGGAGTGGGTGCACAAGGGAGTGCTTAAGGGGAGAGGGGAACGTTCCAGTGGTGAAAGAGTGATTACAGAAATCAGCCATGGCTTCAGCGAGAGTGTCAATTTGGTCCTTGATGGTTCTGGAGGAGCAGGGGAGCACCTGTTTGGACGACACTTTCATGAATCAGACTTGTCTAGAAACCTTGTCAGGTGTTGTCAGAGAGAAAGAGGAGAAAGGAGGAGGAGAGGTAGAGATGGCTAAAGGGGGGGCCGAGAGAGGAAGAGGGAGAAGAAGAGGAGATAGTGGACAGGACGTCCTGAGTTTTATCGGAGAATTGAGAGGCCAGAGCCATACAGAGGGCCTGGGAGGGAACAGGAGAGGTGGAGACCGCAACAGGATTTACCAGTTCTGTGCAGATTTTAAAGAGTTTTGCCGTGTTGTCAGAGGACGCAGCGACCCGGGTTTCAATGTGTGCTCTCTTCTTGGTGAGTGTTATTGCTTCGACTGGCATTTTTGTGGAACCAGTCTAGGTATGTCTAAATGTGCCTGGCATGCTTTACTGTAATGTTATTACGTGTCTACACTGGTCTACATTGTGCAGCCAGTGGGACACGTTTTTCAATGTGGCATGACATTTTTAATAGCAAAGCTTTGATGTTCCTGTGCACTGTTGGTGACTTGCATGTATTGGATTGGTGTTACCCAACAAAACAACTACAAACACTCTGGCTTTTTAGCCAATTTTTCTCAGAACGTGTGCTGTATATTGCATTAAAACACATATTTAATTATTTATCCTAGTACAGTGTGCGGCATACCCCTTCAGCAGCATGTTCATATGTATTCCACAAGAGTGATAATCTAGGCCTGCCCAGAGTATACGACAACCCGTGATTTGTTGCCGAGTTGGGGGGGCCCCCTCAGCATGACTTGCAGGGGGGCCCCCACATTTTGTGTTACGCCACTGGGGGGGTACTGGTTTCACAGGAAATGTGTAGCTAAGATAAAAGGTACCCTCCTATCCTTGGGAACAGTAGTTCTCAGAAGGAATTAAAAATAAAACGAAAGAGGGAAGGTCCAGGAGCTTCCAGTAAAACTGACAAGGTGCTGCTTGTTACCATAAAAAAATTACAGATGCCATAGAAAATATGGAGGAAAGAAGACTCCATAAAAATAGACCCAAAAAGAGGGTACAGAGTACAAAATAAGAATGGGTGAGTGGGGAAAAAGATCCTCATTCACTCACGAGATTTATAAAAAAAACAATAGTCCAGACAAAGTGCTGGGGGTCTCACCAGGTGAGGAGAATATCACACAAGATGGAAATTCTGCTTAACAATTACTCCCAGCCAGCTCAGAGAAGTCCTTGAAAGCGCTATGGGCCTGTCCATTGAGCCAGCACCACTCTGGGCGTGATCAGATACGCTGGTAACTATACTACCTCTCTTCAGAAGTTTGTTACTGCCCATGGCTTCTCAAAGCAGCCAGTTACCACCCACCATGCTTATAAAAGCTAGTTACCACCCAATATTGCTCAAAGGATCCATTTAATTGGTCCAGTCTGCTCAGAGACACCAGCCACCACCACTACCCTGTTGCAAGAAGCTAGTTGACACTTCCAGCACACACCCTGTGCCAAGTCTCCTGGATTCCATACAGACAGCCACCTTTCCTTCAAAACACACAGTGAAGAACATTGCCATCATGGTCCCAACTGTCTCTCTTGCAGCCAAACAAACACTTCCTACCAGACACAAAGCCCTGGTCCTACCTCACCTGGATGGAGGAAAAGCAGTATTCACTGTCCTAACCACCATCAAAGTCTCTGCAAATATGATGACAAAAGGCCCACATGCAATACAAAGCAGTCACCGTCCACGCCCCATCATAGCTGGTAGACAATCACCATCTCTGGTGGTCAAAGAATCCATTGAAGTCAGGACCTGGTCAGACTAAAGGCACAGAAGTGCAAAACAAGAAAGAACCAAGTATGCTCAGTCATTGGCCACAGACTGTGAAATGACATCAGACCCTCTCCCACTCCATGCAAGTCAAATTGCAATCAAGACCTATTCCACAAGGAGCACCTTCTTCATAGGTCACAGTGAAAACAAATGAACACCCCATATAATAATTCACACGCTTCCTGATGGGGGTCCTATATGCTGATGAAGCACCTTCTCCATACCCCAAACTCACGCAGCTTGGTATCACTCCTGATGAGCAGTCTTTATAATCCACCCACACCCCTTTCAAGACTGATATATATTCCACATTAACTATGAATATTAGAGTATTAGCTATTCCAAGCTATCGAACACAGCGTGCCAGTAAATAAACCTCTGCAACTAGAACTGCTGTACCCCATCCCTAATTTAACGTATGGTTGTATAACCTTCCAATGTACAGGACTCTGTTGCTTCCCAATGCTAGGTGGGTGCTCAATAAATGCTCAAAGGAAATGGAGTAAAATATAGATATCCTGACATGCTATGTTGTGTGTGGTCTTGTTCATACAGGTGCTCCCACACATAGGAATATGGGAGGACAACTCAATGGTTCAAGCACCCGCCTCGGCTACAAGGCCTGACTCAGCCCATTCTGCTTCTGAGATCCATACACTGAGTGCCATTGCATTTGGTAATAAGAACAGTTTTTATTTAGAGTGCTTAACGTTTTACAGAGGAATCTGGGATGAAGCGCTGTATGTCATTTGATATTCTCTATCCTTCTAACCCTGTGAAAAATGCAACACTAATAAGCCAAGTTACGCCTAACCAGAGTAGTCATACGACGACCATTGCATATACATGATGCTTTAGAAGCAAGTCAACATATAGGGGGGAAAAACGTTCTTCTCACATTTGCCATTTAAAATGAAGCAACAATTCCAGACATAATCTAACATCCCTATCCGAATTCACCAGGTCGAACCACCCAGAAAGCCATAAACTCACCTGAAAAGCCTGGCATGCCATCTCTTCCTGGCTGTCCGGGCAGACCTGGAGGACCCGTAAAGCCACGTTCTCCGGGAAATCCTGGGCCACCAGGTTCACCTTTAGGCCCGGGTACATCAAACCCTGGAGGACCAGGGTCTCCTTTCTCTCCCGGATTCCCCTGAAATCCTAGATCACAACAAAACAAGATTAATCCTCTGCCTCTTTCAAAACCATGGAGGTGGGGGAATGCAAATTCACAGTGCAATGAACTCGGACTCATCTAATGACGCTCTTCTTTCCAAGAGCGTAAACTACTATGTTTTTTCAAAGCTACAGAATTAGCACACTATCAAAACATAAGGAAAACTATGTTCATATTGGTTCGATGGAAAGCTACAGTAGAGACTCATGGCACTACAGTGCTGACATGGTACACGCAAGTCTGAGATTGGTCGCTTGAGGAAAAACCTGATGCATTTCTGGAGCGGTGTGGCGATCGAGTGCGCCGTCCTAGTTGCACTGCTCCAGAATAAGATCATGTACACATTTTGTTTTCTTGAAGGCACACCAATGATTAGTGACTGGACTGTAATATCTAGAACGCTGTTTTCAGGATCCTTCTGGCCCGCAAAAAGCTCACAGCTCAATGAGGGCGAGCATGGCAAAAAAACTAATGACAACGACGGTTGTGTGTTTTTTTGTTTTTAATCATAAAATGTGTCGATTAGTTCCAGTCGGCTACTTTCCTGCTTTTGGTTTTGGGGCGCAACCTAATCTATCTGGAAAGATCCCAACGACTACCTTGGGTTTGCGGATGCTCTGGGTCTCCCAGAAATATATACGAACCACACATTGATCCTCTGTAATCCACACACACATGTGTATGTTACAGCTCTGTCTGGGATGGTGCCTCACATGCATGATCAAGTTTTGAGTTTTTGGGCCTCATTCCGACTCAGGCGTTAAGGGGTTTATGGGCCCGTAAACGGCGCCGACCCTTAACGCCTGATTACAAGGTTCCCTTTGCGGGATGGCTGTTTAACGGCTGCTTTTTGCAGCCGTTAAAAGCCATGCCGCAAAGGGGGCTTGGCGATAATTACGGCACCGTAATTTACGGTGCCGTAATTATCGCCTTTCCCCATTCCCATTATGCCCTATGGGGCAAAAATGGGAATGGGGAAGGGGCCATTGGTGAATGGGGAATTACCGCCCCACTCACCTTGGAATGGGGCGGTAATTCCGCCATCCACCATGGCGGAATTGCAACCTTAGCAGCATGGACTATGGTGCTAATAGCACCAAGGTCCTCCGCCAAGGTTGTAATGAGGGCCTTTGTGTCTTTCAGACTACACTCCTGCTCCAGCAGGGCAATAGAATGGTCTTCATTCAGGGAGTGACCTATATCATACCTTCTCCTACTCTCAGGAAGTGCAATGTGGGGTGAGGATTATGATTGGTGCTCAGCTCACGTCTGAGAGGATAATCAATAACTACTGTTAGTTGAGTGGGAAGTTTGGGTTGCACCATGAAAGGAACCAAAGCGATTGTGCCCAAAATATATGTCAAAGATAGGTGCAGCGCATTAGGGTAATTGATCAAAGGAAATGTAGGTTTTAAAATATTTGGGGGTTTGTGAAAAATGGGGACCTTTCAACTAACTTTCCATCGAAGCTCAAACGCAGCCCTAGAGAGAGCAAAACATTTAAAAAAACAGCTTTGTTTGGCGTAAATGATTTTAGATTTCTGATTGGTCTGAAAACTACCATCCTTTGTGTACCTGGTGAAATGCAGGCAAAAATAAAATAAAGTCAGTGGTGTATACAGGAGTAGACCAGATTTTTGGGGAAAAGTGGAACAGTATTAAAGTCAATTAACCTCAAAGTTATTCATTACCCATAGTAGGGTTTTTCCATAAGCCCGCTCAAAATGTATCAAGAACACAAGAAGCGGGATGGTGGTAAACCTTGTTGATCAACAATTTGTTTCTGGTCATCTCTTTGGATACAGAAATGAACCAGGGGGGGTTATGAATGTCAAGGTGCGAGATTGGACCTGCAATGTACACACCACATGCCCGTCCCCCACAAGTTTAAATCTGGTCGTTTTTCATGCAGTTAATTCACACTGACCTGTCTACCAGCCACACACATCTATAAATAACTCGCCTGAAAAGGATCTTAACATGAAAAGCAATTGGCTAAAAGGCACTAAAGTTAGGCATCGAGTTATAACTTAGGATAGACTTATTTCTGTACTAACGATTGGACAGACATCCATCTGGATCAAGTTCTTGCGTGGGTAAAATATTGCAGTTGAATTCAGGTATTACATTTAATTCATGTTCTGTCATGCACAGGCTAGACCATAGAGCTGTTGAAATGATTCCCAGCCATCCCATCTTAGACCATAAGCATTATCCAAGGATTAAGATACGAAATGGGTCGGGTGGGAGAAGCACAATACCTGAGGGACCTGGGTGTCAGAGACGAGCAGGTTAACGTTCATCGGGACGATGACGGTACCCCGAGCAGTTAGGAGTCGCAAATAGGGAAGTCAGGGTGGTACGGAGTTAGGAAACAAAATCAAGCACAGACAGGTTAACAGTCTATAAAAGCAACAGCGACAAAGGGCAGAACACAAGTAACAAATGGACAAGTACGTCTTGGAACGAGAGGAATTCAGGCACTTTAAAACAGCAGTACTACGTCAAAGGCTAACTGAAGAGTTGCTGTGTGGTATCGGAGACGGTGACGGCAATTTCTGTAGAATAGCGTTATTAACCCGGTAGACCAGATAGAGGGCTTCCTTGTTTAAGCGTCAATGGCTTCACATCTTACTGTAGCGGTAATCCTTTTAGCTGTGCCCGCGCACCTGGCTCCTACGGTGCCCTTTTCTCACTTCTCCCTAATTATTTCAGTCTACTGACCCTACAGTTGCTTCGTCCCTGGTTCATCGTCATTCCATTTACATCCCAAGAAGAACTTGCCATACTCCAACCAGGGCGACCCATTCTCCCCAGTGAACACCAGATGTGCGTTCGCCCGGTGGATCCCGGCTTGCGTCTGCTACACTAGCTATAGATTTAGAAGATTTATACATAAAGGCTGTTCAACTGGCTGCTGCCATAAAAGCACACATTCCTTTACAGGAGCTTTACAGAATATGTATGTATTTATGTAGATTGATTATTTTATAAGTGATTTTACATTTTCTAGCAATTATTCAGCAGTGAAGGTGTATACGTATCACCATTATGTGTTTATTCCTACAAGTTTGCACACAAAGTTTAAGACTTTTTCATGTCCAGGAACTGGCTTTGTGCCCAATCTAGGAGAGTACGTTTTAGTCTGAGTTTGGTCCTCAACACAGGGGTATATTTTCTTTTTAAGTGGCTACATAAGACTTCAGGTAGCAGAATCTGAATTTTCTCTTAGGTCGCTATTGCTGCAAGCAATTTACACTCTGCTGAAAATGAGCAGGGAGAGTACTGAGCAGTTGAACAGAGACTAAAGAAAAAGGAAGCCTAGCCAGGTACTTCATGAGTGCCAGGACGCTGCGGAGAAGAGCGCCTCTCATTCTAGGGGCACATCAAGTGTCACTATGAAGAGATAACAGCAGAGGGAGAGCATGACCGTCAAACCAGAAGGTTACAGAGCTGCAGCTATCCCTTCTCGCTGGAGTTCAATGATATCTGGTCCAGAATTGAAACAGGTGAGACAGGACCTCCCAGGTTCGAGGCTGCAGGGGTTGACACTCCATGGGATAAGGGGCTGCATACCTGAAGTCACTTTAGATGCTAAGAGAGGGTCTCTGGCGGTCTGTAACCAAGGCGATTATGTGCAGCAGAAAGAGTAGCGCCAGAGAACGTTCAACAAATAAGTTGCCTTAGACGTTACTCCTCCTTTAAAATATTGGCGTTTGTATTCCAGATCCAAGGACCGGTTATTAAAAAAGACTCTGGTGATGGAAAAGTACCTTAAAGCATTGATAATTGGTTATGTTTTCATCAATGTTTTCATTAATGTGGATTGCGCGATCTGAATGACACCTGGCCTAGTAGGATCGTTGTCTGTCTTCCCTTCGTTCCCCCTCCCTTGCCTCGTCGCGCCTTGAAACACTTGTGTATAGGCGCGTTACAAATACCATATCATCTCATATCATACCCCTTGCTCCTATCAATAGTACTGCTGTTTTAAAGAATGTTTTCCAAACTCAAACTGGTGACAGTACTTGCTGTTTTCAGACATTCTTTGCATCCATCAAAAAAGGCATCACACCTAAAGGGAAACTCCCATCCAATCAAGCGTCTCGGCTTCTTCCCTCCCCCTTGCGGATCCTCCGCATGGACATTCGATTTCCGAGGTGGTAGGGAAAGGATTTGTAGCCAACAGGTTGGCTGCATGCTCCAGCCATGTTGGGTGGGTAGGTACCCACCCCCCTCTTTATCCTTCAATCCTCAGTTTGGATAAAGGGAGGTGGGAGTTGGCTGCCATGGCCAAAATGGCGGCCGGAAGGAAGGACGGCACATTTTCTATCCCCCCACCCCATTGTAGGCAGAATCAAGCGGTGGTCGGGGATGGAAGAGCCTGGACTTTTGGATGCAAGTTCCCCCTTACACCCGTACACACAAGGTCAGCGCAACCACTTCTGCAACGGCATGCCACACAACAACGGACAAACTACCATGACTATTGCTCATCAATCCATTCGAATAAAAAGGGCCACTGGTGGCGTAAATGGAGGTGCCAACCAGAAGGACCTAAAATCCTTCAAGGCAAGCACTGGTTGCGTCGCATTGGCCAAAGGTGGCTTAGTGGAGCATGCATAGGAGAAAGCAGAGCACATGCATGCATGCATGCATTTTGCAGCCAGTGCAGCATGCAGTTAATGACTATGGGGATTGCGTGCAAGCAGGTAACCGATCAGGGATGCAGCATGCGAGAGGAGCATCTTGGATCAGAAAGAGGCGGGCGGTCGCCACGGCTGGTCAACGAGCAAAGCCAAAACAAAAGTAAATTCTAAAACTTAAAACTGACGAGGGCAACTGAAGAGGTCAGAAGTTGGTGAGTTCACAGGTGCGTGGATATGCAGTGGGGTCACTTATTGGTGGCCACAGAAACGTGCATGGTGGTGCTTATTTGCGTGGGGGCGGGAGTGGAAATTACTGAGCTTGGAGAGGAGTGATCCTGCAACCGTGCTTGTGACCCCCCTCCCCCCGCCTAGTGATGAGATTATCATGCTTACGGGGAATTAATTAAAGCGTGCTTTGAAAATAAAAAGTTTTTTTTAAACATTTAAAGCAGCAATTAAAATCAACTCAACTTTGATGGGAACACAATTGCTAAAACATTTTTAAAGTATCCGTTTTATTTACAGTCAACCTGGTCAAACGAAAACAAAAAGCACAAACGAATTAAAATGGACTCAGAAGCCTAGTCTGCAGGCCTAAAGCACCTGCCCGTGTTATATGCCGCTGCCCTGCTCAGAAGCTGGCACTGGGCTTATGACCTGTGTGTGGGCGCCAGTGGAATGATAGCAGGAGCCAAGGAGCTGTGGCAAGCTCTGGGGCATAGTCCATGCTGCTCAGGTGCAGACAGAGAAATGAAGCCATGGGCCAGAGGCTGAAGGCCCATTAAAGACTATCTAATCAGTCCACTGCCAAATTCGGACCTAGAAAAGCTGATTAATAAGGCACCACCGCAATCCTCATAGGCAGAAGGTGCACCCTCATCCCCCGGTCTCTGCTCATGGGCCAGCTGGGGCAGATTGTGGACGTGGAATGGGCACGCCGACACTGCGTCCATGCTGTATAGATTTGCCCAACTCGGTTTGACCATTGGCTACTTTGCGCAGGGATCGACCATGCTTCATTATGATAGACATCTCTCATCCTCCTGTGGCCACCATGAGGATGTTTTAATAATGGTATGCATGTCAATTTCAATAACATCTTTTTGGTGCAGCTGCCATTTGCAAGCCTATGGAATAAAGATGTCTCCTTCCCTTGCATGCCACACACTGCTGGGTATTGGGATATGCCCCATCTAAGATGCAGAAGCCGGGCAAGACCTGGCATAGAATCAGTAGCCTGGCAACCACCATTGATTCCCAGTTCAAAACATGGGGCACACGTTTAGGAAGTGTTCGGGCACACACAAACATTCTAATAATGCATGCCCGCTAATCAGATGGGACAACTAGCTTGCCTGGCATGTATTAACAGAAAAACCCAACAACCAAACCAAATGCATATTTCATCAGGTTGACTGCAAATAAAAATGGGCATTGGGCAGTTTTTAGATGGTGGGGGTGGGGGGCGACCAAGTAAGATATGCGCTGTATTGCTGCTATAAGTGTTGCCAAAATTAAATGATTTGTGAGGTGCCAAAGGGCGTGATTGACATGCCACAAATAAACGCAAGGTGTTCAACGGCTCTGCAGAAATGAAAAGTGCTCGTGACATGAAATCATGTATGCTGTGCAGGGAGCCCGTGTGCCATGCAAACACCGTGGGAAACTGATTGCGTTGGCACTGCACAAGGACATCTCATGAAAACCTCAGAACACCCATTTACTGGAAAATCCCAGTTCAATACAGTTTCAAACATGTGTAAACACTTGTAAAAAGCTGAAATGATTAATACTGCACATATTCGACAGAATTCAAACTGCGTTCCTTGAACCCGGAACATCCTCTCCAGTTGCATTGTGTTTCCTGGCTGCGTCTACACAGGTCAGTAAAACCAAAACCCATTATTTTAAGTAGCTCCGGCTATACGTACACTTAGCGTACACATGTTCTGTCACAATCCACATGATCTCCTGGTCGGACTAGTTACACTGCCACCAGGCATTGAAGTAGGACAACAAAGCAGACATTTTGAGGTCCGAGAAATCAGAAAGCAGAATTAATCAAGTGATTATGTCAAAATTGTCATCTGGTGTCTGAGGTGCTGCCTCACAATGCACACTGTCTATAGACACCTTGTTCCACTGAGCCCCCGCCTTCATGACCTGACATTTACTAAGTGGCAGTCCTGTTTCCTGGAATTCATTTTAAGACAGGTACCCCTTTTCCATAGCTATGAGTAGTACCCCTGCTAGATAAACTAGTCTCGACTGTTTTCTCCCGACTTGACAACATTTAATCAATGTGTTCGCCAGGATAGATCTCATGAAACACCCTCTCCTGCACCTTTCTGGCACTACAGGATATTGGAGAAGGTTTATGAACCTCTTTTTATTAAAATCTTCTTGCTGCATTTCCCTTTCAAACGCAATTTCCTGCGGAAGCTGAGGAGAAAGGGATTAAAGAACCAAGCAAATAAGGCAATTTGTACAGTTTCCCCTCGCGGGGGCAGTAGGCGATGTCGCGCTGCATCGGAATTAAGCTACGGCTCTAGCAAGATGGCTTCTTAGCCAGCATCTACTGTCATATGCTGCTCACTCAACCCGCCTTCCTTTAATTTAATATTTACGCTTTAATGTTTGATGAAAAGCGTGGTTTCCCAAGGCGGCAAAATGATTATTCCATTTAATGCTGGCCCAAGGGTACAGTCATGTTTACAAATCATTAGATCAGTGGCTAACCCTATTAAATATTTAGGCAAACATTTCAAGCCTGTCGGAATTAACAAAGCAATAAGCCGTTCCGGTGTACAAAGACAATTTACCAGCAGCACTCAAGCCCGTAATGGGCACAGGGGATCTATTCATTCGAAGCATGTTAGAATCTATAATACTACTAATGAGTTATATTGTTACCGTTCTGCCCTTATTTATTATCTCCCTGATTTAGTACGATCTCAAATTAACTGGCAATTTGCATTCATTACTTACAGTCTTTGTTACTTAGAAGCATCAAGAACATGAGCCTGAACGGGTACGGTCTGCTGCGGTGCAACCGCTGCAGGGCACTTCAACAGATGCTGCCACCAAAGCGCACTGGTTTTCTGCGCGCGCTGTAAGTGAGCGTGCCCGATAATGGGAGGAGATTTACCTGGTGGGCCGGCTGGTCCTGGTGGGCCAGGGGGGCCAGGAGGTCCTTGGCCACCGATCCCTGGTAATCCTGCTGGTCCTACCGAGCCAGGTTGACCATTCAGGCCCGGTTCGCCTTAAAAGGAAAAAAACACACTATGAAACTGCACAATTTAAAAATATTTTTCAAAAATGTTAGCTTTAGAAAAAAGAGTAGCACAATGCCTTGTCTGGCCCAGCCTATTGCTGCATTTTATGATATCAAGAATTTTTTCTCAATGCCTTATGCAATAGAGTCTCATTGCTGATTTATGGTGTCTGGGCTTTTTACGCCACAGTGTGCAAGGTAACATGCTTGACCAAATGGCCATAATATGATTGTATTCCCAAGTTAAACAAAAGAAAAAGATCTTGCAAAATGCAGAATTTGCCGTGCAAAACAATAGAACATTTGGTAGGTTTGCATTAGGATAAAATACAAAAGGCGGCAAAATGTACAAGAATTTGTTGACTCAGACCCACTCTATCCTACACATGTTATGCCTTAAAGGGGAGGGGTTCTGCAGCTCTACATTCCTGTGTCTCTGAAACCTTGCTGTGTGGGTGCCACTGGATACCTGTGGGGCCGCACGGCACGTGCCCATGCAGTTATCATTTATAGGGAAAGGATACAAGACCTTGTCCGAATCCAAGATATGTTTGGAAAGATATTTTCATCGGTTACATAGGCTTTAACCCACATATTTGAACCATCCACGTGAGAATAGCATTGGTGCAACGAGAGTGAAACAACACGCGTCACACAGAAAAATACTTCCTTAAGTGTCACAGTATATGTGAGGCATGTTGTGTGAAGTGCATTTGAATATTTGAAAGAAATAGCTTGGAGCGGGATTGGAAGGACCTAGGGGTGCATGTGTGGAGCACAGTTTGGGTGAGCATTGTGAATACGGTGTGTAGCTTTCTTGAAATTCCAGCCGGTTCCTCTGTGGGCGGTGTCTGGGTAGGCAATATTTACTACCTTCCCCCGCTGGTATGGTTTTACTTCTTCAGCAGTCATTTATAAAGTGGTAGATACTTCTATGTGGGCTGGGCAGGGCAAGGCCAGTAAGGTAGGCCAGAGGCCAGCACATTACAAGCCTTGGCCATCCACAGACCAGGATTTATCGCTTTTAGCTCCCTGGTGTACCCTTAGGAGTGCTAATGGATTTCCTTTCAATGGGGATTGTGTCTGAGACTTCACGCATGCTAAATTTCCCTTAAAAACTACAAACCGAGATGGCCAAGATGGAAAATAGTAACGGGACTAAGACCCTTTTCTATTTCCATTGCAGACATCAGGAAGGAGTGCGGCTGGAGGGCAAACAGCAGGTAAGTGGGGCTGTGGGGTAGGATTCCGTCGGCAACTGGGGTGAGGAGACAAGATGGATGGAAGGGATGATGAGGTGTTAAGAAAGATTTTCTTTTTGCAGCTTTACTTCCATTGACAATGGAGCCCACACCCCCCCCCCCTCCCCCCCCTCCCAGCGTTTTGCTATTGATTGATTCCTGGCCTGACTGTTTGAAGGTAAATGAAGGTGTTTTGCTTTACTTACCTTGCTTAGATCATCTGTTTTTCGGGGCCCTGGTCAGTCTAATGCTAACGGTGCACTGGGAAGCTGCCTCACTTTGCAAGATTCTTGTTATTTTTAAGGTGCACACAGCACCTTAGAGTGATGTGCAACAGAGGGTTCTGTGTATCCCTTTTCATTTTCTTTTAGTAATATTTCAATAAAGTGCAGATGTGTCCAAGACAGGTTACTGACAATTAACGTTTTCATACCATGATTTCAATGTATGCACTTTTGAATTTCACTGCATAATGCATTTTTGAGTACCATGCTCTCAAAATGGCCGTGCCACCTGTTTTTATCACCCTGTCCTTTGGCTGGCATTTTTCCTGTATTCTCAGGTCAGGAACTACTATATAAGGAAAGAACTTTCTTGGATAACCTCTCTGCCTTCCTGGGCAAAGCAGCATGGTGTGCCGCTGGATGGAGCGTCTGGGACTGCCTAGTCCGAGTCTACACTGCAGCCAGGGGGATGTCTGTTGTTGGGCAGATGTGGGGCAAGAGTCTGTGCTTGTGTGGACAAAACTTGCCAGCTTGTACTGTGCAGATCCTTCTCATTGGAGGGCTGGGGCGATCCTGGTTCAAATCTAGGATAAAAGCTGTTCTTCAGATCATCACTCGAGCCAAGACCCCTTTGAAGAGCTGCAGCCTGCCGATGACCAGAGAAGGACCGCTCAAGAAGGGTATCCAGTGATTCCATCGAATACAAAGCATAGAATGCAAAAGCATTTATTTGAAGGTAAATGTTTTATTTTTATTATAATGGGTTTTAAGGGGTTAAAAAAACGGAGGTTGTGGGGATCCCCCCATTGAAAAAACAGAAAAATAATGCATTTTTTCAATGCATTTTTTTCAATGCTTTTGCATTCGATGCAATCACTAGGAACCTTCAAGAAGTCCCGCATGGCGTCCAGCCATGCCACGGTAAAGACCTACCTTTCTGGACCAATATCCCAAGGAGCCTCGGTGGTGCTTCCACCCTTGGACTGGTGGGACCAACCAGTCTTGACTCTTTCATCCTGCCATCTGGAGCCTTCGGAAGTGTCCCAGGACACCATGTGTGCTGATAAAAGAATTGGGATTCTCCCAGAAAGTCAACCTTCCCACTCATAACAAAGGTTGAATCCTTGACTGGATAGCGGAACACAACTGTGAAGCAACCATCACAGATACTGTACCCCAGATCTGGACTGACCACCATCTACTATTATTTACAGTAGCAACAAACTATGCCACGGCCCAGTTCTCATTTGCCCCTCCTATGCTCACGAGGAACAAAAAATGTATGACAGCAGAAAAACTGTTGCCCATTATACTACCACAACTTAACTCGCTCCCAGTCAATATGGATCCTAATGGGCTAGTTGAACAATTTAATGATACTATCAATACAGCCCTTGACCACATAGCACCACTTAAACTACGGAATAGTAAACCAAAAAAACACCTTAACTCATGGTTCACTCCTCATCTAAAAAATCTAAGGCTAGTAAAAAGAAAACTTGAAACTATTTGGAGACTCTCTCCTTCAGCCGAAAACAAACTTAACCTCGCCAAGGCATCATCCCAATACAAGAAAGACATCCTACTAGCCAAACAGGAAACGTACAATACTAGAATATCTCAATCTAAATCTAGTGTCAGAGAATTATTCAGCATTCTGAAAGAACTGGAAACACCTATTGCTCCCCAAGAAAACTGCACCAAGGACAGAAAATGGTGCTCTAGCATACAATCTGCCCCAACCAACAAAGTAGCCAATCTACAAACTAAAATTGCCCTCAAAAAAGCATCTCTATCGCCTCATATCCCGCAGACTATAGCACCACGACCAAACAAGAATCGCGTTTCCGCTTCTCCAAGGTATCGCCCAGTGAGGTAGAAAAGGTTATTCTGGGACTTAAACCGTCCAACTGTAAAGGTGACCAATGCCCTACCCAACTGATTAAGGATGCTGCGAGAGAATTATCGCCATTCATAACTAAACTCATCAATTCATCCTTTACCACAGGCACTGTACCAAATAACAAAAGAGTCTTGGGTACTGCCACTTTTAAAGAAGCAAACCCTTGACCCGGCCATTCCCACTAACTTCAGGCCCATCACGACCGTGCCCTTTCTCTTAAAAATTCTCGACAAAGTGGCATACATGCAAATACAAAACTTCCTTGAAACCAACCACCTACTCGGCACCCGCCAATCCGGATTCCGCCCACAACACGGGACTGAGACAGTCCTTATCGATCTTAAGGCCCAAATAGATCAATGCAGAGACAATGGCCAAGCAGCCCTACTCCTCCTGCTAGACCTCTCAGCTGCATTTGATTTAGTTGACCATTCAGTCTTATGCAGCCACCTAGACTCTGCAGCCCACTTCTCTAAAGAGGCCATAATATGGATTAAGTCCTTCTTGAGCAACCAAACTATTAGAGTCTTCCCTCCATCAGCCTCGGCAGACCCGATCCCCATAACTTGTGGTGTACCTCAAGGATCCTGTGTGTCACCTACCCTCTACAATGTATTCACAAAGCCACTTTTTTGACGAAATGGATCATCTGGGTATCGCCTACACCAATTACGCAGACGATACCCAGATCCTCCTTCCGCTTTCAGGAGACTACGTCAAGGATCTAGCCCTAGTGAATAAAATCTACAGCATCGTTCAGGCATGGATGGCCACACACGGCTTATGCCTGAACGATGACAAAACTGAGCTCATTATTCTAGGCACCCCGACATACATTTCCAAACTCAGCCCTGACTATGCCAATTTCATTATCGATGGGAATAACATAAAAGTAGCTAAGGAAGTGAAGACCTTAGGTTTTTACCTAGATGCCACCTTGAACTTTGCTAAACAAGTTAACTCTCTAGCCTCAACTACTGCATACACATGCAAACTTTATCAGAGCCAGCAAACAATTCCTCTCTACAGACAGCTGCATCACGCTCGCCAGAGCCCTTATACTCTCCAAGTTGGATTATTGTAATGGACTATACATTGGGGCCAATAAACAGACCATATATAAAATCCAGGTCCTCCAGAATAATGCCTTGAGAGCAGCTCTCAAGATGAACAGAAATAAGCATATATCCTCGGTAAGAAGAGAATATAAATGGCTATCTACTTCTGATAAAATTCAACTCAAAATTGCCTCCCTCACCCACAAGTGCCTAAACAACAAAGCACCACCCTACCTCAAGGATAGGCTACATCCAAGAACCTCAACCAGACCCACAAGAACAGCTAACGCAAACTGCTTACAAGTCCCGCGATTCAAACTCGCTACCATAGGAGGACATAGTTTCCCAGTCAAGGCTGCGCAGCTGTGGAACTCATTACCCCACGGCATTAGAGAACCCCAGCCTTTTGTGAAATTTAGACAGAACTTGACCAATTGGATGAGAGCTAATGACACCTAACTACCCTGACTTGCGTGTATCCACTGACGAACTAACCTGAAGTTCGACCTGCACCCCATCACCAGGCTATGTGTATCCGCCTCTGTCTCTATGCACTGGAATGTTCGGGTGCCTGTATTTTATCTCTGTGTTTATTATTACTATTGTATATTCCTCTCAAGAATACCTCCACATGTAAAACATTGTTTCAGGACCCAGATCCTGCCCTGTATATATCTACCTACTGTATATTGTCTGATGCTCCTACTTACCATGTACCTGTAACTAAGCTGAGCATATTCTTTTCTTGTGCGCCCTGATGCCCCAGGATCTGGCGCGCTCTATAAATAATAAACTAAACTAAACTAAATCAGCTCCGTCCAGGGCCTCTGGGCCTCTGGGCCTCTGCTGTGCACTGGTCGCTGTTCAGACTTGGAACTCTGCAGGTCTCCAGCTTGTGGTATAAGAACAGGCCTCCTCTTGCTGATGTTATCCATCTTGAAGAGGTTCCTTCCTGGAGCAGTTTATTTGTGTCCACCATGTGAGTCCCCTGCCTGTTTCAGTGTGGTGATCTTTGCTGCTTGGTGCTTCCATGGTGTCCCGGGGTCTCCTTCCAGCATGGGATTCATGGTGGTCGGCATTTCAGTGTATCTGGGTCATCCAGCTTCCAAGTCACAGGAACTGTGTCGCCAGAGTTCAGAACCGTAATCTAGCCGGACCCAATCAAGATCCCAAAAATTACCTCTGCACACATCTACTTTAGCAGGGAAGGACTTTTTAAGCTTTTAAAGGATTTCAATAACTGTGAAATTCAGGTTTAAACAATGTAACACAATGGGCCTCATTACGAGTCAGCCGGTCCGGTAAACCCGCCACTGTTGTTTCCAGACCAGCTGATCTTGAGTCCTGCAGGCGGGAGGTGTCACTCCAGCCAGGTCTGACCTGGCGGGTTTAACACCACCCGCCTGCAGGTAGACGTGGAAACACCAGCACCATTTCAGCATGGTGCCAGTGTTTCCACTTCCCCATTCCCATGGAGTCCTATGGAACTCCATGGGAATGGGGATTTACCAAATTCCACCTCCGGAATTACCGGGTCACCGGGGTTGGAATCACGGAGGCGGAATGGTAATACGAGTCCGGCGGTAGCATGCCGGTTTTTCCGGCTCGGTTACCGCCGGACTCGTAATGAGGCCCAATGTAAAGCACTGGTAGATATTATGCCGTGGCCTTAAAATAAGGCCACTGATACTTAAAATTCCTTCCCTGCTAAAGTAGGCAGGCCTAATCCCCAAAAGAGTCCCAAATTCCAAGCAGTTGCTTCAAGTATTACCTTCTTTTTATCTTCACGTATTTTACTACATACAGTTTACTTGTACTTTTTAATTAAATGCCTTTGGGGAATGTATATATGTGCATGGTTTTGCCTTCAGTAGCACTACTTATCTGCTATTTTCAAAGGATGTTGTGGGGTGAAAAGACAGCCCCAGAGTGACAGAGATGGAGAGGCCATGCTAGGCCCCTATTGTGAGAGCGAGGCTGGCTTGTGTAACACCCATTGGAAAATGCAGGCCAGTTCAAAACATTATTTTCCAATATAAGGCCTAGTGAATGAACAAAAATGAGCCTATTTCAACTTTAGTAAAATACGAAGACACTTACACGGACGGCGGTAAGGGTTAACGGTCACCGTTAATGGTACCGGTGACCGTTAACCCTTACCACCTTACTACGAGGTCCCTTTGCGGGTTGGAGACTTTAACGTCTGCTTTTTGCAGGCGTTAAAAACCAACCCGCAAAGGGACCAAGGTGCTAATTACGGTACCGCAATTTGCGGCACCGTAATTAGCGCCTTCCCCATTCCCATAGAGCCCTATGGGGAAAAAATGGGAATGGGGAAGGGCAATGGGGGAAAGGGGAATTACCGCCCTGCCAACCTTGGAATAGGGCGGTAATTCCCCTTTCCACCAAGGCGGTGCCGGTATTTTACCGGCATGGACCAAGGTGCTAATAGCACCTTGGTCCTCCGCCTACCGTGTAATGAGGCCCACTGAGTTGCAGGAGAGTGTGCCTTAGAACTGTATTATTGTAACTGTGTCCAATGGAGATGCGATAGCTGCTGACTTTGTGTAAACAGGGAAAAGGCACCTCTGACAGATGTAAAACTGTAGCAGTGCACATGGAAAGAAAATATACATTTGAAACACTGCATTTGGAAGATAAAAGGGAAGAATGATGCCTCACATTTAAGAAAAAAGTCAAGTGACAGATAAGTAATAGAGACTTAATTTTCATCATATAAAATGACAGCCTGTAAAGAGAAAGTACTATTTCATTTTTGTAGAAGTGAACACTTGTTTCCTATGTTAACTGTGGCCTATCTGTGTGCATAAGATTAATAATGCATCTACCTCTGTTCTGATATAATAGAAAAGAAAGATTGTATGTATGAACAGCAGGCCTAGGTGTAATACCAAATGTTGCATGTTAAACACATCATGTCAATGTAAAATGCTATTCTTTTAGAATGATGTATTTAGTTTGTTTTTCCCCATTGAACTGGAAGGTCTGTTCCTCTGAAACTTTGACCTCAATACCTTTGGCTGAGGACTTCTAGAAGAAGGTGGTCTGGTGTTCAGTTAAAACATAAGATATACAGAGAATTAGATCTGAATTGTGGGATTTGCAGATAACACAGCCAGCAGAAATGTGCTTTAAGGTCAGGTCTCCCCATTAACTGTGCATTAGCTTCGAACAAAAACCTCGGAAGCCCTTGAGGGGAGGGCATGATCACATAGGCCAGCCAGATGTCCTGATCAGGTCATAGAAGAGAAACAAAACCTATGTATTGATAGGGGCTGGTGTGAAACCCAGGGACACTTGCAGTGCCTTGCCATGGACTAACAGTGAATACATTTTCCACTGAGCTCATCCCAGGTTCATATTAAAGGGGTTCTGAAGCCTGTCGGGACCATGTCAAAACTAATTTTGTGTGATGCATACAACTTGAGTTATGAGAATAATTATGATTCTGGCCTTCTCATAATTCTGAGGGAATAGAAAGTTATTTTGATGATAGGTTATGGAAGTAAGGTTTGAATTAGGAAGGGGAAGATTAATGATTATTTCGGCTCAGGAGTACATCAATAAAAATGGTAGTTCCTCCCAGGAGGGGCATGCTGAAATATAATTAGTATTTTCTGACTTGCCATAAAATATAGAACTCAAGAATATATATGTGCCAGACATTTTCTTAAAAATTAGGGTAGCTGCCATGTTAGATTTTTAGAACCCAAAAGTGTAAAACTACCTGTCATGTTGAAATGATGTATTTTTCCTCCTCCCTCAGCTTCCATAACCCATACCACCCAACGTCTGGTCCTATCAAATCTGTATCGTCGGAATTATGATAATATGTAGGTGCCATAAGCCCTATATCTTGGCAATTTCCAATCTAAGAGGGGACTTGCAAGAAAACAACTAGGGAGAGAGACCAGGAGAGCAGCCCAATCCATAGGGGCACCACCTTGCCAGGGCAACAAAGCTAAACCAAGGCCTACCTAGAAGGAGGGAGAAAAGGAGGGCAGGGGACTGTGCTTGAAAATCTGGGAGCCCTATTTGAGAGAGGCCTGTGGCTGCAGAGACCTGGCTGGTGGATAGAGGCTTGAGGTGTGAGCTGCCTGACTGAAAGAGGGTTCTAGGATCTGGCGGGCCTCCTGAGCTAAGAACAGAGATCTCCCATGTAAGTAGATATATCTCAAAGCTATCAATTGTGTGGAGAGCTACCTGCCTTAATACCTTTCCCTTAGGGGGTAAAGCGGTGGGGGGGCAAAACCAGGTAGACCCTGTCCACATTGAACTAAAAAGTTAACTCAACAAATTCTCTATAGAAGAACACTCTATCCAGTTACAATGAATTGTATTGGAATCTGTCTGTTTAACTCTTACCTTTGCATTGATGGGTGTTCTCCATTAGTGGGAGGGCGGGGGGTGAAAGCGTGTATACCCTTGGCACAATTAACTAAAAGTATAATGTAATTCCCCTAGGGTCATTTATAATGGGGTGATATTTTTGTCCAAATTCGAAATTGACAAAGAATTATACCAGTGCATTGTTTCTGACTCTAGTCTGTAATGTAATTGGGTAACCCTGCTGTTCAATTGCATGTGCTAGTGTCCCCAAAACGAAAATCCCAACACATTGCATTCCCTTTGAAAACAAATTGTGAAAAACGAATTTTCCCTTTCAATCCAAATCAGAATCCAAAAGTCTTGCATTTTCATTGTAGGAGCGGTGCGAAACGAAATTCCCCATTTATTCCCTTGTTTCCCAAATCAGAATCCCAAAACATTGCATTTTACCTAAATAAAAACCCAAAACGATGTTCAATTGTGTTCCCTACTGGCTGTACCTTGCCTTCAGATCAAAGGGACATATCTAATCGATGCCTGGAGGGTGGGGGTTGCTGGGAGAAAGGAGCATTGTGCCAAACTAAGCAATGACTGTGTGTTTTGTGTTTTTCCTATTGGTTAATTTGCAAGAAATCTGATGTAAATTGTGCCTGCAAACTTGAAACTTGTACCTGTCTTATAGCAAGTCCTTTAAACCCATGTTAGTCAATGGTGCAAGACATTTGAATTTGTGATATTGTGTAGTGCCACAGCGTTGGTGGATGTTTTTGTGATTGCATATGATTCTTTGTAAAAACTTAAATAAATATATATTTTACTATACACCAGCCTGGTTCCTAGCTGATTTATGGTAACATTTTGACGTAGGGTACGATAGAAGTGGAGGTCTCACTAAAGTTAAATCTGTAAAGTGTGTTGCTGTGCACCACCTTGCTTGGGGGGGGGAAACTCCCTGAGTTGAGTCTAATAAACCGTGACAATGTGTTATGGCCTAATAAACTGAAGGATTTTATAATTCCTGTCTAACTTGATTTGAGTGTTCTGTGTATTTCAGTGTACAACTACAAACCCCATATCTTGTAAATTCTAAGCCTTATTACTCAGCTACACTGCTTTGAGTTTGGTTAGATTGAAATGTCTTTTCCCTGTTTATTCTAATAGGGTGTTTTCTCAGAACCCTCCCCATAAGCCGGTACTGAAAATGTATCTTAACATCGAAGCAAACTGGCGGACACCTGGGTGGGCAGGCAGGTGGCTGAGAGGAAGTGGGTGTTTACTGTTAGATTCCGTCCACGTTCCCAGCCCGCTAATTGGATTACATGTCTTTATAGCGAAAAATGTTCTAACGCAGCACACATATATCAAGTATTTTATAACGAAAACCTGTATACTGAATGCATTTTCTTCTTTTTTTTGGGGGTGTGGGGTGGGTGCTGTTTACCACCCTTAAAAACCAACCCTAAACATTTCTCCCCAAAAATTAATCGTTTACCCCACCTAAAAATACATTCGGTATACAGGTTTTCATTATAAAATACTCGATATATGTGCGTTTCTCTATATACATTTTCGACATAAAGACTGGATGCCAGCTAATTGGCTAGACGCTCTCCCTGGGGTGCTAATTAATAAAGATAAAGCAATAGCAAGATCCTACAGTGAACACTCACTTGGCAAAGAGTGTTTTTTCTTGTTTAATCATTTACTTAAAATGGTTGCAAGGTCAGCTGAGTTGACAGTATGAGAAACAAACGCCCCATCGGAGAAAAAGTCACATACTTGTTTAAGATTCTCTACTCCAACCCATTCCTTTACGCAAGCGTGAACTGGTGTGGGGGCTGTGCTGGAAGCAAGGCCTAGTTCTATATCGAAATCGGCTACGGTGGACATTCTAGTCTGGCTAACAGGGTCATTGATCAGCACTGTTAGTCACATGGGATCACACCGGCCAAATCCCCAGGCCAACCTTTCGCAAATTTGCAATGGCTTCCCACGTTTGCCCCACTTTCAGAATTGTTGCACCAGCCCAGTGAGGCATGAATACATACCTTTTGGCCCCGGGACACCATCGAATCCCGCTCGTCCTGGAAGTCCAGGGTTTCCTGGGAAACCAGAATCTCCTTTTGGTCCTTGTCCTCCTTTTAATCCTGCAGAGCCTGGAGTTCCGGGAAGTCCTGGTTGACCAAATCCTGGATCACCCTAGGAAGTTAAAAAAAAAAATCAGAAAATGAGAACCTAGTCTCCAAAAGAATAATCAGGTGCACAAGCTGCAATTCAATTAAATGCATGATTGTCTTTGTTCAAACTCTTCATTTTTACATTTGGTATTTTTGTGTTCTGGAGACGACATCTAGGAAAATCAAAAGGGTTCCTGTACTGCATAAAACTGTAAAGCACAGCAGAGCGCCAGTGGGAAACCTGCGGATATAGGCCTCAGCCATGGGCTCCCATTTCTAACACATTATACAAGCTGCACTAGCATTTCTTTAAATGCAATTGCGCGAATCGTGCAATATAGAAAATATGAATGGCGACTAGATTGTAGGAACAGACTAAACAAGACCTTTGACACCCCATAGTAATTCAGAACATCATGAGTGTCCCTGGTCTAGGCTCTCAGAGGCCTTTTTATGTTTCAGGCGCAATGAAAGGAAATTGCAAAGAGTTCTTCAGAACCGCCCAACCGGCCGTGCTATAAACCTAGAGTGTAAAATAAATAGATTCCTACCTTTGGTCCTGGGAAACCAGGTGACCCCGGTGGGCCATCTTGACCGGGCCTTCCTGAAATTCCTGGAGGCCCAGTAGGACCAGGTGGACCCGGGAATCCTAGGAACAGGAGTGTAAAAAAAGATGAATACATTAGCAGTACTCAAAGGGACACATTTCCCCAATTCTGGTAAGAAGTATTGCAAACTGTTTAATGGATGCTTATAATTGGGATATGCGCAAGAGTCATCCCTCACATCTCAGAAATAGGTCTCGACCACTAGAAGCTTAAGAATCGGAACACAAGACGAGAACCTGGCTGGCTGCTCAGGCCCTGGTCCAGCTTTCCTGCTGATGTGCAGGCCAGGTAAGGAGGATGACAAACAGGGAAGCAGAAATAGAGAAGCAGAACTTTTGCTATTATTAAAAGGGTGTGTGATATGGATATGCAGGCCAGGTAAGGAGGATGACAAACAGGGAAGCAGAACCTTTGCTATTATTAAAAGGGTGTGTGATATGGATGTGCAGGCCAGGTAAGGAGGATGACAACAGGGAAGCAGAACCTTTGCTATTATTAAAAGGGTGTGTGATATGGATGTGCAGGCCAGGTAAGGAGGATGACAAACAGGGAAGCAGAACTAGGGAAGCAGAACTTTTGCTATTATTAAAAGGGTGTGTGATATGGATGTGCAGGCCAGGTAAGGAGGATGACAAACAGGGAAGCAGAACTAGGGAAGCAGAACTTTTGCTATTATTAAAAGGGTGTGTGATATGGATGTGCAGGCCAGGTAAGGAGGATGACAAACAGGGAAGCAGAACTAGGGAAGCAGAACTTTTGCTATTATTAAAAGGGTGTGTGATATGGATGTGCAGGCCAGGTAAGGAGGATGACAAACAGGGAATCAGAACCTTTGCTATTATTAAAGGGGGCGGGGGTGATATGGATGTGCAGGTCAGGTATGGTGGATGACAGACAGAGAAGCAGAACCTTTGCTTTTATTAAAAGGGTGTGTGATATGGATGTGCAGGCCAGGTAAGGAGGATGACAGACTGAGAAGCAGAACCTTTGCTATTATTAAAGGGGGTTTGGGGGATGATATGGATGTGCAGGCCAGGTAAGGAGGATGACAAACAGGGAAGCAGAACTAGGGAAGCAGAACTTTTGCTATTATTAAAAGGGTGTGTGATATGGATGTGCAGGCCAGGTAAGGAGGATGACAAACAGGGAAGCAGAACCTTTGCTATTATTAAAAGGGTGTGTGATATGGATGCGCAGGCCAGGTAAGGAGGATGACAACAGGGAAGCAGAACCTTTGCTATTATTAAAAGGGTGTGTGATATGGATGTTCATTCCAGGTAAGGAGGATGACAGACAGAGAAGCAGAACCTTTGCTATTATTAAAAGGGTGTGTGATATGGATGTGCAGGCCAGGTAAGGAGGATGACAAACAGGGAAGCAGAACCTTTGCTATTATTAAAAGGGTGTGTGATATGGATGTGCAGGCCAGGTAAGGAGGATGACAACAGGGAAGCAGAACCTTTGCTATTATTAAAAGGGTGTGTGATATGGATGTTCATTCCAGGTAAGGAGGATGACAGACAGAGAAGCAGAACCTTTGCTATTATTAAAAGGGTGTGTGATATGGATGTGCAGGCCAGGTAAGGAGGATGACAACAGGGAAGCAGAACCTTTGCTATTATTAAAAGGGTGTGTGATATGGATGTGCAGGCCAGGTAAGGAGGATGACAACAGGGAAGCAGAACCTTTGCTATTATTAAAAGGGTGTGTGATATGGATGTTCATTCCAGGTAAGGAGGATGACAGACAGAGAAGCGGAACCTTTGCTATTATTAAAAGGGTGTGTGATATGGATGTGCAGGCCAGGTAAGGAGGATGACAACAGGGAAGCAGAACCTTTGCTATTATTAAAAGGGTGTGTGATATGGATGTTCATTCCAGGTAAGGAGGATGACAGACAGAGAAGCAGAACCGTTGCTATTATTAAAAGGGTGTGTGATATGGATGTGCAGGCCAGGTAAGGAGGATGACAGACAGAGAAGCGGAACCTTTGCTTTTATTAAAAGGATGTGTGATATGGATGTGCAGGCCAGGTAAGGAGGATGAAAGACAGAGAAGCAGAACCTTTGCTATTATTAAAAGGGTGTGTGATATGGATGTGCAGATCAGGTAAGGAGGATGACAGACAGAGAAGCAGAACCTTTGCTATTATTAAAAGGGTGTGTGCTATGGATGTGCAGATCAGGTAAGGAGGATGAGAGGAACCTTTGCTTTTATTAAAAGGATGTGTGATATGGATGTGCAGGCCAGGTAAGGAGGATGAAAGACAGAGAAGCAGAACCTTTGCTATTATTAAAAGGGTGTGTGATATGGATGTGCAGATCAGGTAAGGAGGATGACAGACAGAGAAGCAGAACCTTTGCTATTATTAAAAGGGTGTGTGATATGGATGTGCAGATCAGGTAAGGAGGATGAGAGACTGAGAAGCAGAACCTTTGCTATTATTAAAGGGGGTTTGGGGGATGATATGGATGTGCAGGTCAGGTATGGTGGATGACAGACTGAGAAGCAGAACCTTTGCTATTATTAAAGGGTGCGGGGGTGATATGGATGTGCAGGTCAGGTATGGTGGATGACAGACTGAGAAGCAGAACCTTTGCTATTATTAAAAAGGGGGTGGGTTGATATGGATGTGCAGGCCAGGTAAGGAGGATGACAGACAGAGAAGCGGAACCTTTGCTTTTATTAAAAGGATGTGTGATATGGATGTGCAGGCCAGGTAAGGAGGATGAAAGACAGAGAAGCAGAACCTTTGCTATTATTAAAAGGGTGTGTGATATGGATGTGCAGATCAGGTAAGGAGGATGACAGACAGAGAAGCAGAACCTTTGCTATTATTAAAAGGGTGTGTGATATGGATGTGCAGATCAGGTAAGGAGGATGACAAACAGGGAATCAGAACCTTTGCTATTATTAAAGGGGGAGGGGGTGATATGGATGTGCAGGTCAGGTATGGTGGATGACAGACTGAGAAGCAGAACCTTTGCTATTATTAAAGGGTGCGGGGGTGATATGGATGTGCAGGTCAGGTATGGTGGATGACAGACTGAGAAGCAGAACCTTTGCTATTATTAAAAAGGGGGTGGGTTGATATGGATGTGCAGGCCAGGTAAGGAGGATGACAAACAGGGAAGCAGAACCTTTGCTATTATTAAAGGGGTGTGGGGGGATGATATGGATGTGCAGGTCAGGTATGGTGGATGACAGACTGAGAAGCAGAACCCAGGGGTGAGTCCTGTGGATGCGCTGTCCAGGTAAGGTGGGTGATAGCTATGGAAGCAGTGCCTAAATTATTATTAAGCATGTGTGATGGGGTCTACTTTTAATCAGCTTTCCAGAGAAATGCTTGATAAAAATCAAAATAATGATGTGGAGCAGGCTACGAGTGCCTTTACTGCCAAACGAGTCCTCTGCTGCCTTTGATACTGTTGCCCACCCTCTACTCCTTACTTCTCTGTTGATTTGGCCTTAAAGACTCCGTTCTCTACTGGTTTTCCTCCTATCTTTCTAATCGCACCTTTTCAGTCTCCTGGGGTGGCTGCTCCTCCCCTATCTTTCCTCTCAACCACGGTGTTCTCCAAGTTTCTGTTCTTGGCCCCTTCCTCTTCTCACTCTATACCTCCTTCCTAGCTCCCATTATCTCCTCCTTTGGTGTCTCACACCATTTCTACGCTGATGATACGCAGCTCTTCCTCTCCTTCTCCTCCTTCTCACCTGACATCCACCATAAGCTCTCTTCTTGCCTCTCAGCTATTAAATCTTGGATGTCTTTTCACTTCCTTTCTCTCAACGCAGATACAACTGAGCTCCTTTTCTTCCCTGTCAACACTCTTCCTCCTCCCTCTCCTCCTCCTTTCATTCTCTTTCCCCCTTCCCAACTCCCCTTCTCACCTCATGCACACAACCATGGCCTCCACATCGACCCCCACATTTCTCTATCTAACCACATCTCTCTCACTGCCAGATATTGCCGCTTCCACCTCTACAACATCCGTAAAATTCGTCCTTTCCTAACTTTTCATGCCACTAAACTCCTAATCTCCTCCCTCATCTTCTCCAGACTCTTCTACTGTTCCACTCTTTTCTTTGGACTCCCCTCCTCTCACCTCTCCCCCCTCAAATCCATCTACCACTCCGCAATCCGCTCCCTCTGCCTTCTCTCACCTCACGACTCCATCTCCTCTTCTCTTGACTCACTAGGTTGGCTCCCTTTTCACTCCCAGCTTAAATTTAACTTCCTCTGTCTAGTTTTCAAAGCCCTTTATTGTCCTGCCCCTCCCTATCTATCCTCCCTTCTCACTTTCTACACCCCTTCTCGTTCTCTCCGTTCTGCGGATCTCTACCTTCTCTCTCCTCCTCATCCTCCCTGTGCCTCTTCCCACTTCCTCTCCTTCCAACTTCTCGCTCCTTTCCATTGGAACCGCCTTCCCCTCCCTGCCCGCTCTATTACAGTCTACCCCTCATTTCGCACTTCTCTAAAATCCTATCTCTTCCATTCACCCCCTAGCATCTCTCTGCTTCCTCTCTCTCCACTAAATCCTCCTCCTCCTTCACCTTCTAACCCTTCTCTCTCACTCTGGTCCCCCTCCATATGCGCTTAACCTCATCAATAATGTAAATTGCTCCTTGTACTGTTTTTTTATTTGGATTAAATCGCTATATAAATCTAAATAAATACAAATAAAATGTAAAGGTGAAGTCCACATCGTCGCCTCTGTGCTTCGTTCTCATTTGGGCTCTACTGCGTGTGTGTGTGTTCTTTGTGCAGGGCTCTGGCGCAAGCGCCATGGACATTCTCTCCAATGAAATGAATGATGTCCCCTGCGTGACCGCGGGCATGGCAGGAGGAGTGATGTCACGGGGCGCCGTTCACTCCCTCGAGTGGCTGCCCCATTTCTTGCCAGCCTTAGAAAGAGTAACACAGCGTGCTGGGTAAGGTACTCGTGGTAGAAAAAAAGCTCCATTGTCCACTGGAGGCCCCAGATCAAGGATGCAACAAGTCTCATTCTGCATGCAACACGCGCGAAAACTCAGCTTTACAGTCCACAGCAATCCTACTTCTAGTAGGGGACTGGCCACCGAAGAACGCTCAGAAAAAGACTTTCTAGGAATTCCACCTTAAAAGAGAAAACTAGCCCCTTATGGGAACACAGTTATTTAAGTCAAGAAGTACAATTCTCCCAAGTTCCCACCTTCCAGACCTTATTTACATTCCTTACTCCTTAAACTAGGAAGATACATTTCAAAGGGGGTGAAAGGTCACATGCACTGAAGCAATCAGTCAAGCATGTACAAGCGAAACGGAGATGCAATGATTTCAAGCCTTGTGAACCAGGGCTCTGGGATTTAATCCTCTTCCCCGTGAGGACATATGAGGTCATACAGACAGTCCAGGCAGCACTGTATGTGAAACTCTGGACTAATCTGTGTGTAGGGGGCGGAGGGGTTCTATGTGTTTACCGCCAGCGTAACACTGTGGCGTTTCCTTTTACCGCCATTTTTTCTTACCAGTTTATTGGCCAGGAAAATGGGGAGAGGGGAGGGGGATTTGGGAGTCCGCCTGCACCCCTCCCCATACCCGACCACCCCTCATTTTCCTCACACCCATTATCGATACTATGTTGCCTCACCCATCAGACCACTCCCTTGCCATTTCCATGCGGAACATTCATTAAATTAACGGATCTATGAGAAAATAACGAATCCTTCGCAGAAAATGCCGATTTATTCTTCTTTTACCCCAATTCTTTGCATATATATGTGGGGGAAGACCCCCAGCATATACCCCCCCCCCCCACACCACTCCACATTTGTTATTAGCTCAACCCCACTCCCAATATATATATGCAGGGCAATGGGGTTGTAAAAAAAAATCGGGATGTTCGTCTTCGAAGTGATGGTCTACGATATTTTGTAGTAATACCAAAAGGTCCAAAATACAGCTGTATAGAGTTTTCGGTAACAAGACTGGAAACCGTGTGCCATAGTTGAAACATAAGCTCTCAAGGAGCGCAGACATTTTCTTGGCAGGAACCTGCACCAGCTCTGAGGGAAAGCTTCCGGAGCAGGCGATGATGCCTACCTTTAGGGCCGGATGGGCCGGGGAGTCCGATGCCTGGTATTCCGGGGTCTCCTTTGGCACCGGGCAAGCCGGGTAATCCAGGCTGCCCTGACAGGCCGGGTTCACCTGTGGAAAAAGATGAACTTTCAATATTAGAACGAATCAATACAGAATATTTGAAAAGGCAAAAATCAGAGCCTAGCTGATGCTTTTTGAGATGGACCTATTGAAAGGACAGCTCTGTTGAGGAGTGCTAGCGGCCTCCTATGGAAAATAAAATGCACAGCGACTCGTACTGTACCCATACCTGCCCATGCAAAGCACAGCAAAGAAGCACCCCTGCTGAGCGAGTGTCTATAGCTGGGGTGCACAACTGATTTTGACAGAGGGCCGAAAGTACCTTACATGATGGCTATAGTGGGCCGAAAAGTAAATGTGGGTGGGACGGTAGGCGCGGTGGGGCGTGACATGGCAGGAGGCTTTTTAACCCCCAATTTTTATAAAACACATGGAAAAAGAATAGTTTTTTGAGGTGTAATGATTTTTATTTGTATTTCAAACTTACATTTTGTGCTACACATTTTCCATTGTTATTTAGTTCTATTTAGTTATTGCATATCGTCTGTTTAATTAAATTATATATATTTTATTGACACTTGATTGGACATTCCATTATTTTGGACTGCTATACTTTGCTGTTTGGGTTGCCCAAAAGGAGTATGGCCTTCGTTGAGTCCGGTTTCCTCAAAAAGCAAAGGATGTACATCTCCTAACTGTGCCTGTTTTAGCTTTATTTTTGGGCTCACTCTTGGAGTGCAACACTATGCCCCATAGCCCCCACCCCTCAACCAAACACTATGCCCCATGGCCCCCATTCCCCAAAACAAACACTATGCCCAATGGCCCCCACTCCCCAACCAAACACTATGCCCCATGCCCCCGCCCCCATCTACACACTATGCCCCATGACACCCACCCCTCAAGCAAAAACTATGCTGCATGACACCCACCCCTCACCAAACACTATGCACCACGACACCCACCCCCAACCAAACACTATGCCCCACGACACCCACCCCTCAACAAACACTATGCCCCAAGACACCCACCTCTCAAGCATTCACTATGCCCCAAGACAACTACCCCTCAAGCAAACACTATGCCCCAAGACACCCACCCCTCAAGCAAACACTATGCCGCATGGCCCCCACTCCCCAACCAAACCCTATGCCCCATGCCACCAAGCATGCACCATGCATACATACTCATACAGACCCGAACCCCCACCCTACAACTCAGCACACTAACTCACAAGCTTACACCATGCACCCATACAGACCCGAATCTCCCACCCCCAACTCAGCACACAAACTCACAAGCATACACCAATACACTATGCACCCATACAGACCCGAACCCCCACCCCCCAACTCAGCACACCAACTCAAAAGCATACACCAATACACTGCACTCATACAGACCCAAACCCCATCCCCTCAACTCAGCACACAAACTCACAAGCATACATCATGCACCAATACAGACCCGAACCCCCAACTCAGCACACAAACTCACAAACATGCACCCATACAGACCCGAAACCCCACCCCCCAACTCAGCACACAAACCCACAAGCATACACCAATACACTATGCACCCATACAGACCCGAACCCCCACCCACCCAACTCAGCACACAAACTCACAAGCATACACCATGCACCCATACAGACCCGAACCCCCACCCCCAACTCAGCACACAAACTCACAAGCATACACCATGCACCCATACAGACCGAACCCCCCCACCCCAACTCAGCACACAAACTCACAAGCATACGCCATGCACCCATACAGACCCCCACCCCCACCTCACCATACAAACTCACAAGCATACACCATGCATCCATACAGACCTGAACCCCTCCACCCCCAACTCACCAAACAAACTCACAAGCATGCATGCCTACAGACCCGGACCCCCCCACCCCCGCATCTCAACATACACTGAAAGTGCACACAACAACAACATTCAGGGAGACCCGACCCCCTTGCCTCCCCCCTCAGCATCTCAACATACACTGCACTTGCACACAAACACATTTAGGCAGACCCGACACTTACCCCACCCCTGCATCTCAACATACACTGAACGTGCACACAACAACAACAAACATTCAGGGAGACCCGACCCCCTTGCCCCCCCCCCCCCCTCAGCATCTCAACATACACTGCACTTGCACACAAACACATTCAGGCAGACCCGACACAGACCCCACACCCGCATCTCAACATGCACTTTCACACAACAACAAACATTCAGGCAGGCCCGACACCTCCCTGCACCCCAGCATCTCAACATACACTGCACTTGCACACAAAAACATTCAGGCAGACCCGACACACACCCCACCCCCGCATCTCAACATACACTGAACTTTCACACAAACACATTCAGGCAGACCCAACACACACCCCCCCTCTGCATCTCAACACACACTGCACTTGCACACAAACACATTCAGACAGACCCGACACATTCCCCCCCTCCGCATCTCAACACACTCTGCACTTGCACACAAACACATTTAGGCAGACCCGACACCCCACCCCCCGCATCTCAACACACACTACACTTGCACACAAACACATTCAAGCAGACCCGACACACACCCCACACCCGCATCTCAACATACAAGCAGCACAAAGATCCCACACACACATGCACACACAAACAAACATCCCCCCTCCCAAAAAAATATGTACTTACCAGACGACGAGCTGGAAGGCAGGCTAGCTGGAACGCTGGCGAGGTCCGGTACTATGGCTGGTGTGGCATGGCTGAAATGCCTTCCGGCATCAAGCCTTACTGGCCACGCCAGCTGTAGTGCTGGCCCTCCATTGGTGCAGCACACACGGACTACATGGCTCGTAAGAGCTACGTGGTTCGTGTGCCCTCAGCCAATAAGGGCCAGTGTTTTGTCCGGCCCGGAAGACAACAAAGACTTTTCCTAATGGTGGGCGGCCGATACTGCTTGCGGGCCGCCCTCCATTAGGAAAGTCTTTGTTGCTGGAGGGCAGGACAAAATGGCATGGCGGGCTGCAACTGGCCCGCGGGCCCTATGTTGTGCACCCATGGTCTATAGCAAAGGGACATGAGTGCTTGCGGGGTGCCGGTACGGTACCGACCCCCAAGCTCTTCTGATGAGTCTGTAGTATAGGTACCGGCCCTCCAAGCTGGCAACAGTCGGTGCCCTTGTGAGTGAGAATTTGTATAAGGCCCAGCATGGTCTAGTCACTAGCGGGCATGATTCTGTGGAAGGAACTCTGCTCACCCCAAAGGATACCGTGGTAAGTAATGTGGTTTTATATAGAGCACCGCCACTGTGATGCCAAGTGGGTGTTCTGGCCTGGGGACTGGGGGAAAGAGGGTTTTAGGGCACTATGCCCAGAGAACATTTTTAAAATAATCGGTTAAAACTGAACATTTTACAACACACATTTTGAGGAGAAATGGGGTACAATTCTGTTGGGAGAGTTTTCCAAAGTTATAACCTGTGATATGACTTGGAGAAGCCAACTTCAGACCATCAGGGTTGTCACAACCAGAGTTTAACTAAACAACTCTCTTAATGGTAGCAAGGCTGAGCAGTCAGGCTGAATTAAGGGGGGATAGCATTGAGTAGAACACTTAACGGCATTGTTAGGCAAGAATTTATATAGTAACCCTGTGGGAGACTACACCGGCCTTGTCCTCTTGGCATTAGGAAACCCACCTATTGGTATAGATTTGTACTACACAAGTTGGTAGAGTGACTGAGAAGCCAGACTTATCTCAAGCGGGGTAAATGTGAGCTGTAGAGAAGTAACACTGAGATTCACAATTACAAGTATACAAATAACACTTATAATCAAGGGTCTCTAGTAAAATAATTATTTATTTAACGGTCAGTTTTAAATAAGCCTTCTTTAGAAAGGGCAATATGCAACAATAAAAATACACTTCACAACAATTCCTCAGATTTAAGACAAGCAAGTAGATACCCTTTTGGGTTGTCACACACACATTTCCTCCATCCTGAGGTGACTTCAATTACTAGGATACTGTGGACATTGATCTATCACTTTTTACACTTAATGCAATACTGAGGTTGTGGAAAAGGAAAAGGTTAGGTGAAGAAAAAGGTTAACAGGTTCTCAGAGCATGTGAACACTTTCCAATCTTCCCAATGAAGTCTAGGCTAGACCTTTCCCAGCAATACAAGTTAAACCTATGCACCACCTAAGAGGGACAGTTAAAACCAAAGTCAGTGGGTCAGAAGAGTCTGCAGGGAGCCAGAACAGCCAAAGCCACTTTGCACAATGTCTAGGGAGCTGAGACACTTCTTCAAATAGTACACAAGTATTGCACAATGTTTTAAGAGTGTTTGTAGCAAAAGAATCACCGTTGGGCCTCAAGCTGTTAGGCCTGTGAAGTACTGTAAGTTTCCAGTGAGAACAAACATGCTACAGACCAAAAAGGTAAGTACCCCTTTAGTCAAGACAGTACCTTAGATTGGAAGAAGATGATCCAGCTGGCTTCTGTTCAGGTTGTAGTTCTGCAGGTCCTGTTTTCCTGGGCCTCAGTCATGGCGACAAAAGGGAGGACGTATGGAGGACTCCTGCACTGCAGATCAAAGGTCGGCAGCAGCTACGGGCTCTTTCCAAATCAGTGGCACTTTGCGGTTTCAGCTACCGGTCAATAGCACCACTGTGGTTCTTGGACATTTGATGGGCTCCCCTTGCTTCTGGGGTCCAGCACTCTGTTGAGGTGGCTCAGGCTTGATTCCTCCTGCTTCGAGACGGTCCTCAGGATCTTCCTGTAGCTCATGTCCAGCTTAAAGACAATGCATTTGTTTCTGGGTTTCCTGACCGCTGGCACTCGGTTCCAGCAGTAGCAAGGAAGTAAAGCCAGCAGGGAGAGGGGATCCAGCAACTGACACCAGGCACTCAGTTCCAGCAGCAGCAAGTAAGTACAGTCAGCAGGGAGAGGGGTTCCAGCAACTGACACCAGGCACTCAGTTCCAGCAGCAGCAAGTAAGTACAGTCAGCAGGGAGAGGGGTTCCAGCAACTGACACCAGGCACTCAGTTCCAGCAGCAGCAAGTAAGTACAGTCAGCAGGGAGAGGGGTTCCAGCAACTGACACCAGGCACTCAGTTCCAGCAGCAGCAAGTAAGTACAGTCAGCAGGGAGAGGGGTTCCAGTAAAGTTCGTCTTGTGGTCAGTGTCCCACCAACCCAAGGGAAGAAGTCGTCCGTTCCGGGCTTCTCTAGTCGATACGAAATTGGAGCTTCAGTTCTGCAGCAGGGCTTCACCGGGCAGTTCAACGGTCCAGGAGGGTACAGCAAGCTTCTCTTCCAGTTTCTTTCATTGGATGTTTCTTCCAGTGGTCAACTCTGCCTTTTATTAAAAAGACCTTGCCTTTTATGCAGGTTTCTCCCATTCATGCACAGCCTAGCTGTCACTAGCATAGCAGGGTGGCTGTCCTCCAAGGACAGCCAGCCAGCCAATCAGCACTGGGTGCATTCAGGTAACCAAGGAGACTAAGGACAGAGAGTTTCGGGCACCAACCTCGCTTCCTGCCCTGCCAGATACACTGAGACAGTGGCGGGTTTCAGCACTGATGCCTGCCAAAGACAAAATTAACAAAAGAGTCAAACCTAGTTTGGCGCGCAGAGTCAAACCCAAGAAAGATGACACAAGCACGAAATTGTGAAAAAAGAAGACCAGGACCATATTGACAAAATGGGCATCCATGGATACATTACTGCAGCTGAGGATTCAGCCTGCGGTAGAAACACACAATGGTAGGAAAATTAAACTACTGCCACCAGCCATTAAATGTAGTGAGGGTATCATAAAAACATGTTACATGAGAAAGTAGGAAAAGGGGCTACTAAGTAACCCTCCGAGTACTTCCCCATAAGATGGGTTTTAATGGACCTACATAGTAAAAAAAGTTAAGTAATATCAATTTCACTTTACTTCTCTTGGGAACAGTAGTTTACCCAAGAGAAGGTATTTAAACCTTAAGAGCAATCCAAAGGACTTCTCTATGATACGACACTGAGGGTGTTGTGTGTCACAATACAAAAGGTGATGCCTATGGAGTTTGTCAGACTCCAAAGTTACAGAAACAGAGAGTCCAAATCAGATCAATAAAATAGAGGAGAGAGTGAGAAAAAGGTCTCACTCACTCCAGGATAAAAATAAAAAGTTCTAAAGTTCAGCAAAAGAGCTGGGGGTCTGAAGGTTGAAGGGAATTAGCACAGAAATTTGAATTCTCGCTAACACTCGTCCACGCCCCCCAGACTAAGGAACAGGAGGATTTAATCCACTCATGGATGAATCTCCTAATCCAGTCAGTCATATTTTCTGGAGAGACCATCAGCATTTTGGTGATGACACCCTGACCTGTGTTCTATGGTAAAATCAAACCCTTGGAGGCTGACATGTCCAGCTTAAAGACAATGCATTTGTTTCTGGGGTTCCTGACCGCTGGCACTCGGTTCCAGCAGTAGCAAGGAAGTAAAGCCAGCAGGGAGAGGGGACCCAGCAACTGACACCAGGCACTCAGTTCCAGCAGCAGCAAGTAAGTACAGTCAGCATCCTTGGAGGCTGATTGGCCACCTTAACAATTTAGGATTCCCCCCCTTTATCTGCATTAACCATCTCAAGTGTTGGTGGTCTGTCTGAATTACAAAAGTAGATCCATACAAGTATGGACACCTTAACAATTTAGGATTCCCCCACTTTATCTGCATTAACCATCTCAAGTGTTGGTGGTCTGTCTGAATTACAAAAGTAGATCCATACAAGTATGGTGTAACATTTTTCACAGACCACACAATGGCAAATCACTCAAGTTCAATAGTTGCCCACCTTGTCTCACGGTCCTTCAGTTTCCTACTGATGAAGCAGGTGCCTTTCTCTTCCAGCTGACTCAAAACTGCACCTATCCGTGTATTAGAAGCATCTGTCTGTACAATGAAGGATTGGTTGTAGTCAGGAGCTCTCAAGACTGGAGCTTGACAAAGGGCTTTCATCAGTCCTTCAAAAGCCTGAGTGCACTCCTCATACCACCTGACCTTCTTGGGGAATTTGGGTGAGGAGATCACATTCAAGGGAGAATCTATGGTCCCATAGTTTTCGATGAAGTTCCTGTAATACCCAGTGAGACCTAGAAAGGCTCTCACTTGGGTTTGAGTATTCGGGGAGGCCCAGTCTTGTAAAGCGTGTACTTTGCTAGGAAATGGCCTTATTTCACCTCCTCCTATCTCAATTCCAAGGTAGACCAATTTGCTCTGACCAATTTTACATTTACTAACCTTTATAGACAGATGGGCCTGTCCAAGAGCCTGCAAAACATATTCAAGGTGGTTATGATGCTCTTCCCAAGTGGGGCTGAACACTGCAATGTCATCCAAGTATGCAATGCAGGAGTCCTCCATCCCATTCAGAACTTGATTCACCATCCTCTGGAATGTAGCAGGTGCATTTCTGAGCCCAAAAGGCATAACCTCAAACTTGTAGAGGCCTCCTGGGGTAGAAAATACAGTTTTCTCCTTGGCATGATCTGTCAGAGCTATTTGCCAATAGCCTGAGGTCAGGTTAAATGTACTGAGGAACTTGGCTGAACCAAGTTTGTCACCAGCTCATCTGTCCACGGTAAAAGACGGCCATCCGTTGTGGTGACTGCATTAAGAGCTCTATAGTCCACACATAATCTCAATTCTTTGGATCCTGCCTTTGGCACTAGTACAACTGGACTAGCCCAAGGACTTGTAGATGGCTCCATTACCCCAAGATCAAGCATCTCCTTGACCTCTTCCTTTTTGTGGGATCTTACATGGTCTGACATTCTGTAACCCCTGATTTTCACGGGCATACAATCACCAACGAGAATATCATGCTGGCCCCAAGGGGTCAAGCCTAGTGTTAGTGAAAACAGGGAGGCAAGCTGGTTTAACAGAGCTTTGCACTCCTGATGTTGCAGAGTCAGATATGAAGAGAGTTTTACTCCTTCAACCTTCTCATCTGAAGGTTGTCTCCTGAGGAGGTCAGGTAGAGGCTCACACTCCTCCTTCTCCTGATCAGAGGCTAAAAGCAAAGCTCCTAGTTCTGGTCTGGAAACATAAGCCGTTAGACGATTAAGGTGAGAGATTCTAGGGGCCTGCTTGGGATTGCCCAAGTCCATCAAATAATTGACCTCTCTAAGTTTGCCCACAACCTTGAAGGGTCTAATCCATTTGTCCTGTAAGGCCCTCTGTCTTTTAGGTACCATGACTAGGGCAAGCTGGTCTGGAGTAAACGCCACCATGTTGGCCTTCTGGTCATGCCAATGTTTGACCAGAGCCGGACCTGCTTTCAAGTTATCAGAAGCTTCTGTCATCATGAGTGCCATTCTCCTCCAGAGACCTAGCACATAATCAGTGACTCTCACTGGCTTGAGGGAAGGAGCATTCTCCAACCCTTCCTTGATTATGGCCAAAGGGCCTCGAACCGGATGACCATAGAGCAGTTCAAAGGGGCTGAAACCAACCCCTGCTTTAGGGACTTCTCTATTAGCAAAGAGAAGGCATGGCAGTAGAAGGTCCCACCTTCTTCTAAGGGGTTCCTCTAAAGCACCTATCATGTACTTCATAGTTCTGTTAAACCTCTCCATCAACCCACTGGTTTCAGGATGGTAGGCTGTTGAGAACTTGTAGGTCACTCCACAGTTTTTCACATTGTCTGCATGTAGTGGGACGTAAAATGTGACACTCTGTCAGAGATGACCTCCTTAGGAAAACCTACCCCGGTAAAGATACCAAGGAGGACCTTAGCCACTGCCTGAGCAGTGACAGTTCTCATAGGTATGGCTTCAGGATACCTGGTAGCATGGTCTTCCACAACCAGTATAAACCGGTTGCCAGAAGAAGTTGGAGGGTCTAGTACTGACTGTACTAGGTTACTTTGCATTTCTGGAAGCTATTTTTGTATCCATTTAATTTTTAAGGAGTGTAATTAAACTGGTAAGTCTAGTATTCTGAGCACAACCCTGCTTGGACCTCGGTGGCCCCTCTGGGTCTCCTTGTTGTGAATTGGTAACTCTCCCTCTAGATGTTACATATAGTAAATGGTCAATCTCGGTGTAACCGTTTTGCTATGTATTAGAGGTTAAGAGGGTAATGTGGCCTTTTCATGTACTGGCATTTGAGGGTCCAGCTCATGATTGTATTTGTATCACTCTCTAGTGTTGCCTTTCTCTCCCCACCCCTTAGGCTTTATAGGTACTGAGTTTATCACTAGGCGCTAGACACTTCTAGTGGGAAGGGTCTACATTTGTCCCTTTGCTGTTTTTGTACATACACCATGTCTTTCTATGCATTAAGTGGAACTCAAAGGACTTATTTGAACATAGTTACAGTGTGTGTTTTTATAACAAAATGTATATTTGTCAGTATACCAGTGTACAGTATTCTCTGGGGGGACACCTATAGGGATTAAATGTACATCACTACCAGCATACCTCCTCTCTGTCTTGCTTTCAGGTTATGTGGTTTTAAATTCCTCACCAGAGGGCTGAGTAAAGATCTCCATAAGAAGCCCCATCACTGCCTCCCTCTAGGTACTACAGTTAGTATATGCTTTACTTGTGATGTTGTGGGCAACACTGTAACTTCATGCATTCCCTTTTGTGGGTCTGCGCAGGGCTATGTAATACGTGTCACTTCTTTCTAGGGATTCCTTTTTCTCCCCACTCCTTTGCATTGGGATTCCCAGAGTATGCCACCAAATATAGGTCTGGTATTATCTATAGGAGTGGGAAGGGTCTCACCTAAGGCCCTTTACCTTGTGTATCTAAAGTATATTTCTGTGTGCTGTCTCCTAACCCCATTGTACTTATTTCAAATTCCAGTGACTTTGTAATAAAGTGTATGTTTTTCAGTATAATCTCTTGGGTTGTCTATGGTGGGAACGGACTGTACCTATCCACTAGCCTTATGTCCTCCCTCGAGTGAACCCTAAGATTGCTAACCATACCATGATTTTGATCTATCTTTAGATTGGAACCCCATCTCACACTTCGGATAGATGGTTGTACACCCTTTACCAGAGGGCTGTGGAACAATCTCCCCAACAGCCCCCAAAAGAAATGAATTAAGTAAGGGAACAAGGTTGAACAAGACCTCTCTGCAAGATCACAGGCCAGGGATCACACAAACTGTCTGCAGAGGTGCTGTGGGGTCTCACTGAAAGATGGTGAAGTTGCACAAAGAAAAGCTGCTCCAAACACAGCCAATCCCCACATTAATTCCATCTAGCCAGACGGAATGGGCACCTATCTAATGCCCACTTCAATTTTCCAGGAACCTTGGAATCTTCTAGAGTGATCTTGTCCTAACACCCCGGGTTAAAGCTATCATAAGGAGCTGCTTCTTCTGACTCCATACTATCCCATGCATCATTCCATCATGCCCTGACATTCACACAAAGGGCCATAGAAATGATCACACTTGTACTTTCAAGGCAAGACTACACCAGCAGCTAATTGTGTTTCTATGTGATAGTATCGGTGAGAAAACCCAGAGATGGAGTTTTAACAAGCTGCAAATAAAGGTGAAAAAAATATGAGCCCCTTTTCACCACACCTAGTATCTACATACATTTAGTATCTGTGGTCTCACAGCGCAATCTAGTCGATTTTACATTCATGTGATTCAATTTCTACACATTTTTCTACAGTTGTTTATTTTAATGTACCTAACATTCATTCTACCTACACTCGACCTAAAAAGTACCTTTTACTGGGGGATACCTCACCAGCCCCCCTTCCCTCATCGACCCCTGAAGCTTCCCTTAATCCCTCCTATTCATCTTTTTAAAACTACACTTTTATTCTTTTTTCAATTAGATTTCAACCCTGCAATACTGCATTATTCTGTTTGCATTTCTTTCTGCAACGTAATCACTGGTTACCCCTATTCCTTGGCTTCGTAGAATACAAAACGTCGAAAATGCAACCCCAGATTGCTCCTGAGACTGAAAAGATACAAACACATCCCCCAGCACTCATAACACTCCATTGGCTCCCGACCGAAGAATGCATCACACATCCTGCCTTCCATGACAGGGGTCCTAAATCAGTCATGGAAATTCACAAACTACTTATCATCGAGAGCCCGCTAATCCAGAAATGATGCCCTAGTAATGGAGCTAAACTTCCACCAAAAACAGCATGGAATAATTTCCTTCTTCCCCCTCTCAAACAAAACCCTTGAGCTCTCTGTCCAAATACCTGTGCACAGGAGGACACAACCTACCCTTCAGGAAACCTTGAAAACCCTGGCTATTCAACCAACACCAGCGCAAGATACGCACCAAAATCTGCTCCATTAACACCACTGCAAGACCAACACCTCAACCTACAACACACCTATTGGCAGCACTCTCAAGCCAACATAAAGCGGCCTGAAAAAACATTGGGTGCAAGCAGTCAAAAACCTTGACTTCTGCCGACAGTGAAAACTTAACTTCTCCCTTAGTCTCTAATTCGGAATCCTCTCTTGTACCTTGAACCTGAGAGCTACTGCTTGCAAATGATTGCTGTACCTGGGTAAAAAAGGCAGCATGTGAAATGTTATAGTAGCAGCTGGTTATTTGAGGACTACACCGGTCATGCATAAGAAGCCCTTAACTGGCCATACAAGGCATTGTTACAATCTAAAGTCAGAGCCATGCATATGAGGGTTCTTCTGAGTCTGACCATGGCATATCAAGGAAAGCACTCTATATGGATGGCAGTAATGTTATAATCTATGAAATATTACAGTTTAACATAAGCAATGTGGCTTCTTGAGACAATACATTTCATGGATTGTCACTTGCTTTTACGTTAGGGCAGGGTTCTGCAACCTTTGCCTCTCCAGAGGTTTGGACTACAACTCCCCTTAGAGCCTTAGATATAGCCAGCATAGTCAATGGTTAGGGGGTCATGGGAGGTATAGTACAAAACATGTGGCGAACCAGAGGTTGCAGACCCCTGCCTTAGGGTAAAGAGGTCACGCGTGTGTCACTTGCTGTGCGAGCAGCTGATGCATTGTCACTACCCTTTGATTTTTGGTGAATCAGACTCCCTATCCCTTAAGATCGGGGCATTATCTTCAATACAAGGGACACCTATACCTTATGTTGGAATTTAATATCCAAGAAACTCAAAGGGCATAAGCAAAATGGTGGGAAGGAATAATATTTGCCCTTACACATTTATATTGCACAGAATAAGAATATAGGAAAACATGAACTTTCTTAGAGAATAGTTGAACAATTTGGGCTGTTCCATGCATGATTTCTAGCAACACAGTATATGATAATAAAAAGATCCGACTTGCCCCTTACCTGGAGCGCCCACATTACCGGGAACACCTGGGAAGCCAGGCTGTCCTGGGTCTCCTGGCTTCGTCAAAGTCTGGCCCGGCTCACCCTTTTCACCTGAGAAGGAGAATATCTGCTGTTTAAATATAGGTTGGGGGTCACCATTAAACAAAAGTTAACCTTTTATTTAACAGAATAACACATACAAGTACACATTATGCTGTGGGCCAGGTGTTAAGATGGATTTTGACAGGTAAACCTATTATGGTGAACAGGGAAGATACTGAAGTCTAGCCAGACCCAATCAAGGTAGGGCACCAGAGCTGCAAAGCTTAGACTGAGGAGGGCTGCGAGAGGGGTCTAGAGGTACAGTGATTTTGCACAGAACAGCACCAATAATTCCAGTTAGAGTGGTAAGTGCAAAAATATACAACCTTTGGAAAACATTAAGCAAACAAATCCTCTAGTGAAATATTGTCACCCACTTACAATAAAAACAGATGCATACATTCACTCCTGGGAGAAGAAAAAGCATTTGATTCAATAACCAGTGTAAAACAGGTAAGTCAGTGGATAACATTTAGCAGAAACACTGTCGAGTAACCACAAATCGGTTCCCTAACACTTGGTGAGTCCAGCTGTAAAATGGTCTGGGGCCTTGAGCCCTAAAGCCATCAGTTCCAAAGTTGAATGAATTATATTTTTGCTCGAATTTCTCCATTAACAAATACAAACAGTTAAGATAACACAAACATTAAACATCAGACAAAAACAAATACATTAATAACAGCCATAACACAGCTGAGAAAATGAAAAATAACCGAGCCCCTGACCCCAGAGCCAAAAGCTCCCCACCCCCCATCCCTGCTAAAAAATAAATCTACTTTTCAGGTAGGTTGACTAGGTGATTGGAAGTGGTTATGATACAAAGATCAAAGAGGTGAATAAAGTCCAAGTAAGTAAATCCTAGACAGGAGAATAGGCCTAGGAAGGGCTCCTTGACCAGGCCTCCACCTACTAAAGTCAGGAAAGAGTGAATTAGGGACAAGACTTTATGCCCATTCAAGCTTTCAAAGTGGCAGGTGCTGTCCAATCATGGACAGGCTCTGGACACAGATTCTGCCCGGCAACAGAGGCTCTACGGCTTGGATATGGGCTGGGTCCAGACAGACCCAGCCCCAACATCCAGCCACATGCACTTTGCCCAGGAAAGCAGGACCTTTGCTCGCGAAAGCGTTTTGCATTTATGGCAATTCCAGACCTGAGCGGGCAGGTAGAAGGACAAAGTACAACATTGCCAAAAGGATAGACTATAATCTCGTAAAACATCTACGGTACTCTTGTTGGTATTATGCTGTAAAATGCAAAGGTGCATTAGGGAAGAGTAAAACATATGGTAGAAAAATATCACTTCCACCAGCCCATTCTGGACACAATTGTATATAAATGTAATTGTAACCACAAAGTTGAAAAAGGAAAGGTGATATGGATAAAAAGTATCCTTACCTCACTTCCCTTTAAAGTAATGTATGCAGCTTTAAAAATATATATTACGGGAGAAAGGGCCCCCAGAACAGATAGTCTTAGGGACTGATCAGTTTTCACATAAAAGTCAGCAAAAAGCAAGACAAGTAAAGCCGGGGGCTTTGGTTACCTCGAAAAAGCCAGGTCAAGACGAAGACAATACCAACAAGATGTTTGTGATCTTTGAATAAATCTGCATAGGTTTAAAAACATCCTCTTTCTATTGATGAGGAGTTCCCCCACCCACAAGTCCCCCACCTCCAACCACCTCCTCCCCATCCTTATCAACACTGACCCTCATTATCCATGTATGTTGTGGGCAACTTCGAAATGGATTGTGAATGCAATTTCAAAATCCGGTAACCTTTCCTCTCTATTTTGTAAATAAATAAAATAAATCATGGATCCTTCTTACTTCTATCAAATTACGTTGTGTAATTCCTATTCATGTCCTTTTAGCAACCACAAATAGATTTACCAAACTCGAAGGATTGATTTAATATGGATTTTCTTTGCCTCGCTGAGCCATGGTTCCATAAGAACAGCATGACCTAAAGGATCTAATGCCCTACAAAATACATTTTACAAAATGTAAGTAGGGGTGGCCCTCATTCTTAGGGATCCCCACAAAGTCACATTCTCAGTGAGTGTGAAAGTTCTAAAATGTACATTTGGCCAGAGGCACTGCGATTCTGCATGGTCCCAAGGAGTAAATCAACATTTCCCTCTGATGGGTAACCTTTCCCTCTGATGGGTCCTGATGAAAGGTCTCATCACCGATGGGGCTCAGTGATGTTCCTCCGAGAGGCGCTACTTCTAGCAGGCTGAGGGATTCCAAAAGACACTTGTCAGTGTGAGTAACCTCACACGGTTAGCTATATTTAGCCAACTAGGTGGTTGCAGCCCACTACTTGAGATTAGTGGCTCACGCAGAAAGTCAGAAGGAGTCAGACAGAAGGGTGGCATTTCAAGTCAAGGTTTTTATTCAACAAAAAGAAAAAAGGACCTTTCTTTCCCTATAACTAAATGGGATGCCCTACCTAACTGAATTCTATCCCGGGTGCTCGTCGCCAGGCTGGTTGTCAAACTAAAGAATCTGTCCTCTGTACAAAACTTTCCTACTCCGACTGTACCACTAACCAAAGGTATTCAGCAAACAAAAAATGCAACCAGGAGAGCGACTCTATTCTCCTGGTCCAACTGGTCAAGCCTTCAGGGCTGACTTCTAATAGTCTCTGGCAACGGTTCTGATAAGTCCTTGTAACTCCTCCCAGGGACCTCTCTGGTCTTGGTTAAATGGGCAACAATTGCGCTTCCTCAGCAGTATACATATTCCGGGGTTTCCTCCTTCTGGTTTATTGTAACAAGCGAGATCACTCCCATAATGTCTCTGGCTTTGACCGTAGCTTCCACAAACTCTCTGAGGATGGGGACTACTCCTGTGGTAATCTTTGTTCTTGATATCCCTTGGGCAATTAATTTAAGGAGGGATATTACTCCCTGGGCACTCTTCAGCCTTGATATTCTTTCTGTAGTCACTGTGACGAGGGATACTACACCAGAGACACTTTTCACTCTGGGTACTTTCTCTGTAATTGTTGTGATGAAGGATGTTACTCCCAAGATACTCTTCACTCTTGGTATTTTCTCTGTAGTTAGTGACAAGGAAGATTACTACTGACGTACTCTTCAGTATTGCCTAAACCCCTACCCTGTCTCCCGTGACTCTGTTAACATTCTTTCTTGTGGGGGCACGTCACTGGTTTTTCACGGGGTGATGGTCTTGCGTCTTTTTGCGTTTGATACAGCACTGCGTTGGCTCAGCGGTTTACTTGACCTCTCTGTGTGGGCGTAGTTGAAGTACCGCATGGTCCACCTCCCTGAGGTCACGCCACCTTTCTCCAGCTTCTGCATAGGTCAGGTCCATGTTTCACGATGGAGAGTTCTTCCGAGCCTTCTACGATATCCTCACTGTTAAGGGAGTTTTCCTAAAGTCCTACTTGGTAATAAGAATTAAGAAAGCTATCCCCGTGGTTTGCAGATCCCCAACTCTGAGTATTAGTCTGCACTAACTCAGGACATTGGTAGAGTGGCAGAGCAGTCAGGCTTATTTTAAGAGGAAGATGTGAGCTGTAGGCAAGTACACTGAACCAGCTAGTAAAGTACATCAAAGAACCACTTACACTTAAATGTATATTAAAATATATATTTATTATATTAACACAAGAGCCACTGTTAAATATTTAGCAATATAAACCATCACACATAGATATCCTTATCAATACTTTCAAATAGTCACTTCTTAGTTGGTAGTTGCTGAACGCATACAATTGTTACAGGAGTTTGACAGTTCTATCGGTAATACCGCGCTCCCACAAAATAATACAGTAATTGTACTTAGTCTGCATACACATATAATATAGTGATTTTGGGAAGGAAAACAATTGGTTAGTGTTATCCTAGCAGAGCTTCAGGTTCTAGAGGCAGTTTTGCAGCAGAGCAAGTCTTTTAAAGTCAAAAACGCAAGGCAGTTTGTATTGGTTTAAAGTCTTGCAAAGCAGAAGAAATCAAAAGTTCCTGTGGATACCTTCTAGTCTCTGAGAAGGAAGATACAAGAAGGCTTAACCAATGTTGGTGTCCCTGTTAAAGGACTCTCTAAAGGGATAAAATCAGAGGCTTGAGTCAGAGGTAAGAGGTAGTTGCCCTGGACACCTCTCTATGCACTCCAATGCTCTGGAGCGACTTTCTGGAATCAGGTCAGCTATACCTTTTTCCCCATCATTCCTTTGGTTAGAAGAACATTTTCATGATGGATGCTCCACAATGTTGCAGCTCTGGAACCGATCTCTGGATTCCTTGATCTGATGATTGAAGGCAGGATAATGGATGGAGTTTCTCAGAAGCAGTCTTGAGGGAGGACCTGGAGCATGACTTTAAACAACTTCTTGGTTCACACTGTGGTTTTGGTGCCTTTTTTGCAGTACCAACAAAGAACCTGAATCGCCCAGACAATCTTCTTCACTTCCTGCAGTCCAGCACTCTGATGAGGGAATCTGGTTGAGTTGGATCGGATCTCTGTAGTGTCCGTGGGGGCTCAGCAAAGATTTTGAGAGATTCAGCTTTTCAACGATGATGCAGTCAAAATGGGCAGCAGGTCTCCTAGTATTGGAATTCCGCAGCTCTGGAAACTCCTAGGACAGCGGGCGATGGCTCAATTCAAAGTTTGTCTTGGGACTGGTTGTTCCCACCACCCAAATGTAAGGAGTCATCCTCTTCAGAGCTCCTCTGTCACACAGAAAACAGGGCCAAGACAGCATTGGTCGCTTCACAGTGTTGCAAAGGGTCTGCAGGTGTCTTTGTTCATCTTCTTCGGTTACCTCTGTGGTTGACCTGCTTTACACTCCAGAAGCCTCGAACTTTTATACAGTTCCAGCACAAACTCCTCTGCCATCTCTCTCAGCATTTTACAGAAAGGGTCCAATCAAGACAGCCAGATCCCTTGTGGAAGCTGGACCTATTCAGGCACTCCGGCAGACAAAGAACATGGGAGTGGAAGACTCCTCACCCACTTCCTGCCTTCCCAGACACTCTGCAGCCTAGGCAGGGATACTTAATGGTTCAAAATGCTGACTGGAGATCCAAAGAAGAATCCTGGCTAGGCCAAGCATCCCTTCCTGCATCTGGCATGGTGATGCACTGTTGGACTATCTGATCTGCGAAGGCCATGTGCGGTGCTACAGCCCTTGCACTAGTGGGACCAACCAGTTTCAGTGCCTTCTCGAGGATCCAGCTGACCTGAGCCTTCAGAAGTGTCCCTGAACCACGTGGAGATCTGAACAGCTCTCATGGGCTACCTAGCCAGAAGCGTTGTGTTCCACGGTTGCACCCACAACTTGGGTGGTTGCCAGCAAGAGGTACAATCCGCCTTCCCTATGAATTTGAGCATCCCAGCATCAAGGGATCTTGTGCCAGAGAAGCTTCTTCAACCGTGACTGGTAGGACGCCTGCCATCGTCTGTGTGTGGTGGCAGTCACTGGAACTCGCCTTCCCCCATCCCGTGAAGTGTCCTGAAGTGGCCTGCATCAGTGAATCTTGCATTTCTACATCGCCAGGGGTTGAACCTTACATCTGGATCAGACTGGAAAAATACTTGCACCCTCAGCTTCTGGGCACCACTCACCAGAACCAATGGCAGGGAATCCAACCTCCAGCGACACCCAGATGACCTATCAAGTCAGCTGGGAACATCAGAGTCAGGGGGTAAGTAAACACAAAACATTTGTCCCCACATGCCCAGTCTCTTTGTATCCCAGCATTCCAGTCCATTGCCCTTTAGTCACTGGACCTGGGTAGTATTATCAGAAAGATAAGAACACAATTTATTTACCAAGTAACCTTGCTAAATATCTTCTTTTGAACAATCACCAACACAAGTAAAATTAGAAATTACCTACACAGACTACATTCTGGGGGGAAGCATTGTGGCTACTGTGACTTTTGGGCACAAGGCCCCATTTGTCTTAGGAATTTGACTACTGAAGTTGGGGAAATTAATTTGTGACTTGGTCCCATCTGTACAGCATTAATTTACTTACCTCCTGTGTTTTTCAAGAAATTTGAATGCCTTTAAAAATGTATAGATGTTTATTATTGAGTATTTGCGATAAGATCACCTGCTAGTTAGGGTGTGTAAAGGCCTAGAATAAATATTAGTATTTGTATACATTTCTGTCTACATTTTATTATTGTGTACTTCTACATGTGGACACTTTGTGGACCCCTGAACCCGCTCACACTCTCCTGAGAATAGCCTTGACTGCTCTGCACAATTACCTTGATTGGGATTTGGCTAACTTCTCATAGATCCTGTTCATTGAAACTAGGGTGGATTCTAGAAATCCATACACATTTTAGCCAAGATGCTTCTTTGAAATTGCAAGTTCAGCCTTCACTCAGCTCGCAATGTTCCAATTTATCCAGCGAGTCTGCATCCTAACCAGGTCCATGGCCATCATTTAAGGTTCTCCAGAGGTCGGAGCTGAGACCCCTGAGGTCTCCCTTGCTACCCCTAAAAAAATGAAATCTTTTTGAAAAAATCAAATTGAGGCACCTGCCCTGTGCCCACAGCATGTAGTTCGTTGTTTCTAGAGTGGCTGATTTTCTGATAGCTATAGCTATTAAGATAGCCCAGTGGGTTGAGTGCTCGCTGCTGCAATGTGGGTGTGATCTGCAGGTTGCAGGTTCGACTCCCGGCAAGGTCAACTCAGCCTTTCATCCTGCTGAGGTTGATAAATGACTACCAACACAGGTCGGGTAATATTGTATGTATATTTGTTCTATATGAAGCACTTAAGTGCTTATTAAGTGCTATATAAGAACACATCATTATCGTTTGGCCTTGGACGTCTGCTTGCATTCACAGTAAATTGGTAATATGGGCCTATACACGCTGAAGGTTGTGTTCCATCGTGTCCTGTGATGTCACTTTGGGTGGGGCCAAATGACATCACTTCCTGTGATGTCATCAGGGGGTTCAAGGGTCATGTGATGTCACTTCCGCTACCACTGCCATTTTGGTGAAATGACGTCCCTGACCAGGTCGAAACAGAAGAGGAGGAGAAATCTCAGACACCAAAGACAACTCAAGAAGAGTTCCCTTCAGTCAAAGAAGGATTCTGAGTCTGCAGAGTCCCAACGCACTTTGGAAATGTCACTCTAATTCTTATCTTCCGTAATGAGAGGCCGCATATAGGTACTGACGGTGTCCAGTACTCCTGCCTTTATGCTCATTCAATGCAGGGAGGTGCAGCAAGGTTTCTCTGGAAGTAAGGAAGTCCTTGAGGCTTGCTACCCAACATTGCTGCCGGGTTAGAGGAAGGGAACACCGAACCACCAGTCCCCTTGGTCTCTCGAGAAGTCACATGTCTTGTAACACTGTCAGAGGTTTGCTTCCAGACTGGGCTTTGCAAGATTCACTAGAAGGGCTTCCCCAACTGGGAGCTTTAGTTTCACGCCTTCTTATGTCTACAATTTTTTATGTATGGAATTTTAGAAGTTCTCCCAAAAAGGAAGCAGAATCTCTGCTGTTGGCAGCATCTGTACACTAGAAGTGCAAATTCACTGGCCACGGCCTGTCATTACACCGAATCGTAACCATTATCTGGGAAAGTCTGCCCTCTAGTGGTGATATTGAGATTTTTTTAAAAATAGATATTTAAAGGGGACTTTACTGGAAACCGACATGGGCAGGCTTGACGGAACCCCCTTGAATAACCTTATCTGATCCAGCCAAAAAGAATTTAAATCAATTTCTGCATTTCTAAGCAGCCACAACGCCATACCCACCGCCACACCTTATTGGAAATTATCCTTGGTGACAATGCCCTCTATCAAATGCCAAATGGCATTTCAAAGCTGGCTTCGTCTTTTCAAAATAGCACAAATGAAGGCAGTACTGAGGGGAGCGATGCCTGTGCGCAAAAGAAATCAGCTTTTTAGGATGAATTTTTTGGTAGCGTTTCTGATATTGTCCAGTGGGTGGCAGTATGCCCAAATCTTTAAGAACGTGGTGCTCTTAGTTACAGATCCTATTGTAGTGAACTTGGTGGACCCAAAGTTAAAAGGGTTTTTTGTAAACTGATCCAAAACATAATAGACAGATAGGCCGTCATGTGAATTTTACTAAAGAGAGAATTACAAAACAAACATATATGTGTCACATACTGCAACACAAATGGAGGTCACTGGGTTTCACAAACATGGCATAACTAACTTCTCTCAAGCACTGTCTAAGCAGTGGGAATTACAACATGTTAAAAAAAAAAACTAACCTGGCACTCCTCGAGCACCTTCCAGGCCTGATACTCCTTGAACACCCTTTTCACCAGGAGGGCCCTGTGGGCCGAAGCCCGGATTTCCCGCTGGGCCCCTGTCACCAGGGGCACCGGGCTGGCCTGGATCACCTGGAAAACCTCGGTCCCCTTTCGAGGAAAACCCTCCCTGCAAGAAAATAAAATGATGTATTAACAACAGGTCACGATAAGAGAAGTGAAGCCAAGTTGGCCAAGACCACAATCGAGCTTTGGGGATGCGAAGCAAAATCAATGGCAAACAACGTCATCAGAAAATGTGAAAAATATTAAGAGACATGCATAAAAAGTGAAGTCATGGGATATTTTCCTCCTGCGAATCCCAGTGGTAAATATTGCAACATTATGAGGTGAAATGCATAACCCCGCCCCCCATGAGGTATGCATTATAACTCCCCGCACCCATGGCAAGGGAATACACATTTTAATGGCCTCATTATGAGTTTGTCAGCAAATCTGCCGAAAAATATCGCCAACCGGAATAACTCTTACTGCCACTAAATCCCACAGATATACTGCCGCATTAGAAGTGGTTGTAGGGTGGCGTAAATCCCCATTTTTCGAGCCCATTGGACTCCAGAGGGATTTCGGCAGAATTTCCGCCGGCGGTAATTCCACTGATTTTTGCCGGTGGAAAGTTTTGGCTCCAACTATCAGCCGGAGGTAATCCTACCTGACTACCGCCAAACTCTTTGTTCAGTTCGTGGAGTAATTTGACAGTAATGCGGCAGTAACGGAATTACCACATTACCTGAGATTTGACTGCACTGCTATACTCGTAATGAGGCCCAAATGTCTGTGTAGTGCATCCCTTCTGCTTAAGGTGTACAATCTGCTGAAGAACCACCAAAATGTCTGCAAGCCTGGGCACCTCCATGGCAACTTTTTCTGTGTACTGCCCAGAAAGTGCATTACTGACCCTCCTGTGCATTACTGTACACAGGGCCTAGCAATAAGATCAACTGATGTTTTATATTTCCACCCCACTGTGCTCTAGCACCCTAAAGCGTCTGTGTGCTGGATGGAATTACCAATAAAATATCTCAGACCAAATCACCGGACAGACTCAAATGACATGGTAAAATACTGCTTTAATTTCAACGAAGTAAAGCAGGGCCAATCGACTCATGCAGGATCACACTGTCTTTTCGAGCATCTGTACTTTATATAATGCTAGATGCTTCATCTATGACGTCATCCTACGTGGCAAACCGTGGAACCTATCGAGGGGGTATAGGATTAGGGGAACATGTCTACATATAGATAGTACACGTGTTAATCCCTCTTTGGTGGCCTCTTGTCTGTGAGACACACCCTGAGCTACTTCTATACACGTGGATGTAAAAGCGCATGGCAGACTTTTCTATTTGGTTGGCAACCCAAATCCAACCTTGGACATTCGGCTTGCTAGCAGCACATACATAGAAACGATAACCAAGTGCGTGGAGATACGTCAGTTCTCCCCTTGCTTTCACCATTAGGCTAACCTCTCTCATCGGTAAGCCTTATGCCAGTGTCTTCTGTTTGAAGGCTGACCTTGCCAGTCTGCACTGTCTCAGGACATTCGAGGGGGTGTAGGCACACCATTATCTTAGCTTCAGACTTAATGAATAGCTGTTATTTGCAAGCTTTCCATACCGTGTTTCGAGACCATGAAATTGCCCATGTCGATAGTGCATTTAACACCATTTCATTCAATTATGCTGGGTGCAGTTGCTCCTCTTGGCCTTTAGAGAATTGCTCACTCTATCCCATATAAACTTCATGCCCTTTAAATTGTCCAATATTTGATATCCGTAAAAATGTTCATGTTGCTCCTAACCTTGAGAAATATGTCCTCGCACATCGTCCTCTCGTTAGACTCCCTTTGTGCTTTCCCTCCGTCTCTCAAAAAAGCATCCACGGTTTCAAGCCAATGTACTCCTCTATTTTGCAAGGGAAAACAACTTCTTTATCATCTTTTCACTTTAAGATGCTGGGCTCGTATTTTGAGGTAGCTGGGTTGATTGACATAAGCCGTCATCCATTTTCTTCTGATGGTCGTCCTAAACGTTAAATATATACCTCTCCTAAGCAAGCTTCTATTTATTCTTTCTACCTTGGGTTTCAGCATACGTACAGTTATTGGCCAGTGAGTCACGTAATTCTTCTTTGTGTTCATAATTACTGTATCGTAGGGTACATGTTTCTCTTAGTGCTTCAGTTACATTGTCATTCCTAAGTATTTTCAGATCGTTTCAGCATAGGTACATAGATCTTCTTTGTGACATTCTTTTACTGTGGTCGGACTTTGGTTTAGCGCACATCCATTCTGTTCATCTTGGCAAAGTACATCCTTCTTGGTAACTTTCCACCACTATGTCAGCTTGCGGGTACACTCTGAAGGGTTGTCTGAGTGCATATCGTCTCTCATATACTCGACGAGGTGCAGGAATATTGCAAGGATTCAGGCGTGGGTTTCCCGTCATTGCTCTTCGTCTGTCATCCCAATATGATGGTGGCAAGGGGGTGGGGACTGAGGAGAAGACAGGTACCTCCTCCTCTGCACCTCAAATAGGGATCGATTTTCATTTGACACAGTCAACAACTCATAGCAAAGACTTTTTAGAACATTGCATGTGGTATTTCTGCATGCCTTACCGCCGGTGGAGCAATACATTCCAAATTGTGCAGATTTCTGCACGTGCTGACAGTCATTGCTGAATGTGAAAATCAGAGGGGAACCTCTGCATGAGGCCTCAACAGGCCTTAATGGAGTATAGTGCCTCAGCAAGCTTGGAAAGATGCAGGTAAGGAGATGGGCCGAGGGGCAGTTTATGTGCCATAAACATGTCCAGCTTTAACGGTAGATACCACATCCTGGTCTAGAGGTCCAAAGCATAGTTAGGTTCATTGCTGGATTGAATAGGCGAGCAGATTGGCAATTATAGGAAATGTGACAGGTCAGAAGGAGGAGACAGACCAGGACTTGTCATTTTCAACAATCTCGTTATTCAAATAATTTTTAAAATGCCTCAGTATCACATGTCTATGGATTTCCCTGCCTAACAAAACTAACTAGGGTGCTCATGGTATATTTGTGAAGATCAAAAAGAAAGTCGATCTTCGGTCCAAAACTAAGCGACGCTGACCCTACCACTAAGACAAAACAACTAAAGCCAAAGAGAATGACTCCCTTCTCCTAGAGTGGCTTTCTCAGCCTTAATATAGAATCTTCCGCTAGTTCTTGGCTATCCATTGCATTAATTCACTCCGTTCACTTCCAACTTCCTGGCTCCCCTTCTCCTGGTTTTGTAAGATCCTCTTTTTTGGTGTTCCTTGCCTTTGCATTTCCTTCACTTCGCCTTTCTCCAATATCTTTGAAAGTCTCTCTTCCTCTAATATCAAAATGAAGACTAATCTCCTTATTGTTCCAGTTTTCTGTCTTCCTCTGGTTATTTGACCCCTCACAGGGACGGGAATGATCATATATTATCTATACAATAGAGTAAAGATAAATAATTGCTGAACAAAAAGAGTGATAGCATTGTTGAAATGTTTCCATTTAGGAGTAAAAAAGGCACTATATTGCAAATGTAGACCCTTGTTGTTTTAGCCATGAATCGTATAGGGCAGAGACTGATCACATCTAATGTTAATCATTCCAAGAAGGGAAACCGGAATTGGGTCTAACATGCCCTATGGAAGACCCATGAAAGTATTGCGACCCAATAGTAAACCTGCGAGGTGCTCAGGGGTAGTGGTCCTCTTGCACCAGGATCCAACTCTCTTCATAGTCTTGTATCGGGTGCAACACTACCCCCTACCCGCACAATCTGCCAGAGCTCTTGGCCAGTATTCCAACCATCTCTCAGTCAGGCCCTAAAAAGTAGGGTATGATGGAAATCTTGCCAGAACCCCACTACTACTGGATACAGGGCACCATTGATGGGAAATCTGACTAACTACCACCCTGCGGCCGAGGATCCAATGGTAGGTTCTCATATTGCAGGTTTCAGAGGCTTGGCTCAGGAACATTGTTAGGGCAGAATTACATTTTTGAGAGTTCTGCGTCATCCCATTTTATGGGACGTCCAATGTTTTTAGCTTTTGTTTCTTAGGATCTTTGACCTTATGCTTGTGGTCAGAGAGACTTCTACTGATGCCTCCCCTCCCCAAGCACACACGTCAGATCAGTCATTTCTGAGAAGGAAGAGAATGAACTAATTCAGGGAACAAAAACATCAGCAGGATGGGACTAGTCGAAACAGGTTGTGCACGCTTTCAAATGTAGTTCTCGGAACTGATTAGCATAATGGCTGGGCTATCTTCGAAACATTCTTATGGAACGAGCATGGAGTACCTCTCCTGTCTGTGCAAGGTGCGCATGCAGGGATATAAAGGACATGAATCCCGCCAATGCTCATTGCATATGGTTCACCAAAGGACCTTTGGAGTAGCACCCCCAGACCAAGTGGGAGTGCACACGGGAAAGCATGTTTCATGGGATAAACATTACGCAGGCAATGCCATAATGAAACTACATGGACACAAAATGGCAACAACTGGAAACTGTGATTAGTGGGGAATTTGATAGCAGTTCCTGATAAATGCCCATCCAGTACCTTTACACAGGGCAAAATGGTTGGCTTGGACAATGCGTGTTTTAAACTGGACTTCAGAGCATGGAAGAGATATAAATGAAGTGGCACCGGTACACTTGGCTAAGACATTTCAGTCGCACATTTACAGCTGCAATTGCAACATTGACTCTCAGACTGCTTAGAAATAGCACTGGAATGCCAAACATTGACTTAGTACTTGACAGTGCTAGCTTAAAGAGATCCCGGGAGGGTGTGTTTTGATGAGCAAGGGGCAGGTAGTGGGTGAGAATGGCCACAGGGAATAGCATGGCCATGGGAAGCCAATGGGTGGGTAAATAACCAAGTACCTACAAGCTGCGTGTCCCTCCATACAAGTCATTTCCCTCCTAGCTGCACTCCAATTCAATCGTTTTCACTTAATGGTGGCACCTAAGTGTTAGGGGATTTTTTCTATAGTCTACTAACAGGTGAGACTCTATAAAACGATCCCTTGGTATACAGGCCGCAACTCATAATATAAGCCTGCGCTACCCACAGGTTTGGTAGGATGCCAGAGCAGCCAGGCTGATCTCATGGGGAGGATGTGAGCTGTAGGTAAGTACAGTGAACACAGTTAATGCATTAGCCCAAAGAAACTCTCACACACTTGCAGTTATAGTAAGATAGACATTTATTTTATATACACAAGGCAAAGTTATATTCAGGTATGTAAGTACTATTCAAACTAATTAACACAATAGAAAACATCAGCAACACGTGTTCAGGTGAGTAAACCAATATCGATGGAAGGTACCAGTCAGGAGCAGAGTTCAATGATAGTTCAATTCACTTATTAAAGTCACTCAGTCAATGTTCTGCTGTAAGGTAAAATGGTTATTCAGAGCCACTAATAGCAATGTACTACTGGTCCCAATGCTTTAGCAGTCCATTCCCTAACTAGTTCTTCAGAGTCAGTTGAGGAGGGGTGCAAAGTGATGTGTGGCAGCAGAAAAGACAAAGTTACTTCAAATACTTTCAAGAGGGATGCTTTGGGTGAATAAAAGGTTATCAGGGACCTTGTAAAGGACTCCTTATGGGTGCACAGGCACACAGGCATTAGGCCTAGGAGAACGGAATGGGTGAACACCCAAACACCGGATGCAGCACTCCCATAACACAGAAGCGACTATTTGGCTTGAGGTAAGTACTACCTCGAGCCCCACAGTACCTGAGGGGTGCCGAAGAAGATGCAAGTGGATTCTTTCCTGTGCAGCAGCGGTGGACCCGGTCTCCTGTTCCTTGGTTGTGGTGACAAAAGGAGGGACTCTGGAAGGGATGTCACAGCAGCAGTGAGAGAAAGGACCCACAGCAAGGAACGATTACTGCCCAGTCAATCCGCCTCGATTCTCCAGTGCTGCACTCTGTTGAGGGGACTTTTAGGAAGGGGATCTTGTCTCTGGAGGTCCAACTGAAGCTCACGAAAGTTCTGGGAAGATTTTTTCACAGGAAGATGATGCACTACAATTGGGTTGGAGGTCCCCTGGTATTGAGGGTTAGCAGCCCTGGAAGGTCACAGCACGTCGGGGGATGGCTCCTTCCACAGGTCATCTTATGGTTGGTTAGTCTCACCAGCCAAATGGACGGAGTCCTCTTCGGAGCTCCTCTGTCAATTTGAAAATGGGGTCAGGACAGCATTGGTCTCTTTGTGGTTACTGGAAGGGTCTGCCGGTGTCTCTGGTCATCTTCTGCTTCGGATCTTCTGTTCCAGTGGTCAACTTGCCTTCTGCCGCAGGAACCTCATCTTTTATCAGGATTTCCCATTCATCCTCTGCAAACTCGTCCTGCAGTTTACAGGAAGGGGTGGGTAGCTGTCCAGGACAACCAGCCCCCCAGTAGGGACTGGTTCCCTTCAGGCACATCATCAGACAAGGGATCTTCCCATGCTTCCTGTCCTTGCAGACACACTGGAGCCTAGGCAGGGACACAAGAGGGTTCCCGCCAACGGCAAACCTCACATTCACACCTCCCTCTCCCAGAATGGTAGAAGAAGGGCTAACAAAGGACAACCACACAAAGAATGGCAACAAAAGAAAGGAGCCACCATATTAGAACATAGGTGACCCTTTTCTGCATAAACGAGGCAGTCTGCGGTAGAAAATAACACACAAGTTGGTAGAATGCATCCACTGCCAAAAAGTCACAGGAGCAGAGAGAAGGGGGATACTAGGTATCCCCTTAGCACTCCACATAAGGTGGTGTGTGCTAATCTCTCATAGGTTAGAGTTTTAGGAAGGATACAAAGTATCCCTCTTTCCTTAAGAACAGTAGTTTTTAGGGAAAATAAAAAAATATAAAAGGGTCCCCAACAACACTGCACCCCGAGTGCTTAATGCCACAAATGTGTAACACAGATGCCTTTAAGAGATATGGAGGGAAGCAAGACTTCATAACATATAAGTCCTTGCTGAGGGTCCTTTCTCCCGACTACTGCTGCAACATCCCTTCACGAAGACTGAGGAAACAGGAGACTGGGTCCATTGCTGGAAAGAAGCCAACTGTATTTTCTTCAAATGACCTAAGTTACTGTGGGCTAAAGGTACTACTTAGCTGGAGCTAAATAGTCGCTCCAGTGTGACTGGAGTGTGACATTAGGTGTCTGGGTGTTCACCAATATCCTTTGCTCCGGCTTAACAGCTTGTGCGGTTGTAGGGAGTCCTTTGCAAGGTTACAACTAACTTTTATTCTACCACAGCCTTTCTCTTAAAAATAACAAAGTATCCTGAGGAACCTTTGCCTTTTCTACAGTTGCATGACTTTTGCATCCCTCCACGACAGACTTTGGAGAAATCTGAGTTAGGCAATGGACTGCTAAAGTGCTATAATCCTTGAAAAGTTTTACTAAAGTATAAACGTCTGGCAATGGTGTTGAATAACTCTTTTTCCTTCCAATAGACACTTGTCTGAGTGACTTTATAACTAAATGTTATTGTAGCAACTGTCGGTGCAAGCCACTACTATTTTAAGAGTGGAACTGTCATTGGTGTCATTTCTCTGTAACTATTGTGGGTGCAAGCCACTACTATTTAGGCAGTCACCTGAAAAAGTGTTGCTATTGCTTTCTATTATGTGTTGGTTATTCCAAAATAGTATTTACTTACCTTACCTTGTGTACATGAAATAAAGGCATATTTTACTATAACTTCAAGCATGTAAATGTTTCTTTGAGCTAATATATTGACCAAGTTCTCTGTACAGACCTACAGCTCACATCCTCCTCATAAGATAAGCCTGGCTGCTCTGGCATTTTACCAAACCTTTGGGTAGTACAGACATATACTAAGAGTTGGGGCCTATATACCAAGGGATAGTTTTATGAAGTCTCACCTCCAGGTAGACTTTCGGAAAACTCCCCTAACAAAGCCAATGTATCCGGAATAGAATCATGAATCATTGGTTTTATGTTATAATGAAGGAGGCTCAGGAGATCAGGAAAGCTGGGATGAAATTCCTTTATTCAGTTACATAGAGAAGATCTCATGTAAGCTCCATAGAGACTCATTGGCTCCCACCACTCATGCTACCTCCCTTCAACTTCCTGCATAAACATTCAGCATCCACCCAACATTCTCTTTTGAGGTCACAAACACAAATGAGGTCACAAATGAGGTCACAAACACATCATGCATCAAGAAACCAGGAGAATGAGATAGGATACACAATACAACACACCTCACTTTCCTTGGCAAACAAAGGGTGAAGTACGTTCACTCATACCGCCTACAACCCACACATATATAGATCATCCACACTCAACATCACCCACACTTCCCATTATTAAACGAATTATTGTCAAGTTGGGGTTGCTCAACATAAAAAAAAACAGGCAGATGGAAAACACACCACAGCTTTACAACCATCTACTCCCTGAGGGAAAGCAAAACAGAACAACCAGCCGTAAAATGATGGAATCTGGTCAACCAGAAATAAAGCAAAGCCCACGTACATGATGGGTGAAAACACTGTGTACCATGTTTGGATTACAACCAAACTCCAGATGGAAATACAGCAGGTGCTCTCCAACAGCAGCATCCTCTACACCAGACGATAATCTGACCAAACCTGACCAGGGAGAGAGAAAAACAAAATCTCCCTACTTTCAAATGTTCCCATGCACACGGGCATGACCAACATATTCTGTCATGCTGATAGGAGTAAACATCAACAAAAAATAAAAAAACAATGTACTCTGTGGGTGGGCTAATAGTACTTATACGCATACACATGTTGTAGGGTCAAACACCACTACAATGACAGATAGCCCCTGCTAACACCTCAAAACCAAACAAAATGTTGCAATAGCTCCACCTTTCTAAAGAGATATATAACGCCCAGGCAAATGACATTATGTTAACCCGTAATGTATTCAGTAATTGGCAAAAACTCCATCCCTAACCTTCAATACGACTGGTGAGACGCTAACGATTACAATGTCATGATACAACAACTTGTTGCCAAACCAGATGTTCGACCTGGACCCATTGGGTGATTCCTGGTCTCATTTACCAACACCTCCAGTTGGCAAGTCCAAAACAATGGAACATCACACATGTGTGACGAAACCTCAACTTGGACACAACAAATTGTACGACAAGTACCATATGGGTGGTCCCTTGTCTCATTTTCCACCACGACTAGCTGGAAAGTCCAAAACAAAGTGCGATGCAGACCATCCAACACATGACTTGTAAAGTGTACCCAAATGGAGCCCAAAGGGCACGTTGCCAAACCCTACAATCTCTGACAAGAAGATAGTACACCAGAACCACTAAAGGGACAAGCAAGGCACTGCGTAGCAGGCATTGCTAACCTCAGTAACAAGAGGCTAAAAAGCCTTCTTGCCAAAAACTTTGAAATGATATGATATGATAAGTTATTTATAATACACTTAATATCCAGAGGTTTCTAAGCGGGGACCCGGGAATCGAACCTGTGTTGCTCTGTGTAGTATTGCTGCCAAGGCGAGCACGTTGCTCCTGAGCTATCCTCTCGAGACAAGTAAAATGCAATGGTATATAGTCGTAGTGCCACGGCCTAACACCATGACAAGGAGCGATAAAGCAATACCACTCATTACCCTGTCTTTCCCTACACATCCATTCTTGCAATATCTTCATTTCCTTTTAATTACGAGAATTCAATGAGCATATAAATGAAATGTACAGGTTTTAGTCCATAAAAGTCCTTTCTGCGTTCAGCCGCGCTAAACCCTGTAAAACCTTAAAATGTTATGACTTATTAATTAAACAATTCACATGACATTGCCAACAGCCAGGCATATGCCCAACTATATGTTATAGAATTGAGATGGATGAAGCTTTACTAAAAGTCCATTGTCGCAGGTGGAGACAGTAAGCTGCAATACCTCAAGAAGGTGTTAATTCTCTGTTAAATGCATTCTGTTCTCCCAGACATGTAGCTCAGCAACCACAGCGTTACCCCTCTGTCAAATAAAACACTATATTTTGACACTGGCACATTGGCCAACATAAGTCTGACTAAGCAAGACCACTAGTTCAAATTCACTTGTGGCAAGTATTCTAATGACATGCTGAGCCAATCACCTATCATACATTAGTAGTTCTAATTCTCAGAAATGTGCTCATTTCCCTTCACCTTAGAGACCCCCAGCAACTTTGCTGGATTTTGAGGGCTTGTTTTTTTTCCCCTGGAGAGAGTTTGAGCCTTTTTCCCACTCTCTCAGGTATTTTGATGTGTGTTTTCTTTACTCTTGTGTTCTTTGGTTATGGAGTTTCAGATAGCCCCATAAGGCATCATCTTCTTATTGTTGTGTCGCACAGCACTTTTAGTGCAGTGGCGCAGGGGTGTGCCTTGGACTCCCTAGGTTTAAATACCTTCTCTGGGATGAACTACTGTTCCCCAGAGAATGTAAAGTTAAATTGACTTTACTAATCTTTTTAAATTTGCAGACCCAGCACAAACTATATTCCTTTCAAAAGCTACCCTTTTCCATTGAGATGGCTGGTGGCAGTGGTTTTATAACAAACTACCATGATTTTTCCCAACCGCGAACACCGGTAGCTAATAATCGGGGCCGCCATGTTTTTCAATATGGCGCCCAAGACCCATCTGTAAAAACAGACTCCGGTCATCTTTATTCGCTGTTTCTTTGTGGAAAGGTAACTCTGCGTGCCAAACCAGGGTTGGTCCCTTTGTTTGTGAGCCTTTGGCAGGCTTCAGGACTGAAGTCCGCCCATGGCGTCTGAGTGTCTGGGGTGGGCAGAAGTGAGCAAGGTGCCCGAAACTCCCTGTGCTTAGTCTCCTAGGAGACCCAAATGCACTATGATTTGCTGGCTGACTGTCCCGCAAGGACAGCCACCCTGCAGGGTGAGTGGCAGCTAGGCTGGAATGAATGGGAGAAAACTGTTTAAAAGCTGAGTCTCCAGGACTGGAAGGCACAGTCAACCACTGGAACGAAAGAACCGAAGACGAGCTGGAAGAGGACGAATGCTGCAACCACTGGACTGTTGGTTTGCCCGGTGAAGCCCTGCTGTAACCCCGAATTGCCAGATCTCCAATTGATAGAGAAGCTCCTTCAAGGACAGCCTCTCCCTTTGAGTTAGTGGGACCAATCAACTCAGCAAACGCCTGGATACCATTCTAGGAGCTGGTTAAGGTTAACCAGGGAGAAGGACACCAGTTTGTGTTTGGAAGCCACAGATACTTGAGCTGAAGTGATGCCATTTTGTTTGCTCCGATGACGATTCCGTGCAGTGCAGGAGTGCCCCGACGTCCTCCCTCTTGTCCCCACGACTGAGGCTCAGGAACAGCGAGACCTGCAGGACCTGCCAGGAACCAACATCTTCAGCTGCATGTTTTTGCTCCACTTTAAGGTACTGTGCCATTTGGTTGAGAGATCCCAACTCTCGTGGTGGAAGTTCGTGAAACTTTCCCAACTCGCAGGCCTAATCAGCTTGTGACCCGACATATCTTGCTTTATCGTCTGAACTATTTTAAAAACGTTTCCAAAGACTTCTCCATTTGTACCAGAACTGTGCTGTCATATCTAAGAACAATAGAATATTGACTTTGGCCTGGCCTATTGAATTGAACCGATCCTCCTGGTACATTGAACCTTTACAATATCTAAAAGAAGTGCTTTCTAACCCTTTGTACAAACCTATGCTTTTTGTTCCCATTGAAAAGTACTGAAGTGCAATTTGGCTCCTTTTTCAGGGGCGCGCAAACTGTCTTTATAACTTAGAGTTTGTTAATGTAGTATACTGGTGTTTATTATTGAGTTGATTTCTACTAGTGAAAGTTTTCTAAATGACTGTGTAAATAAATGTCTAAGTATTTTTTACCAAGAAACATTGAGTGTAAGTGTCTACTTGAACCACTGTCATTGTGATACTTCTGTGTAACTTCTTCTACTGCTCACATTCCCTCTTGAGATAAGCCTGGCTGCTGAGCTCGCTACCAAAAGTGTGTGGTACAGACTCATATCAAAGGTTGGTTTTTGCTTACACCTGTAGTCCTAATTGTGTGTGGTGCTCCCAGAGGGTACTGCCTGCAATTCTGCCTAACACACCGATTAACGATGAAAGTGGGCACACACTTTACGATAAAGGCATGCTGTGACTGTAACAGCCATGCTGGAGCCACAAGAATGCGCGCCGAGTAAATATAGAACGTGAATAGAAGTGGCAAATCCTGAACACGCATTTTCTGAAAGGGTTTTACTGAGGTGGCAGGCGAGCCTAGAATGAGAGAGGGAAAAAAAGTATACCCCAGTCACCACTCTATTTCGGCAGCACCTCTGCATCTCTTTGTTGCTTGCCTTCTCCTCTGCATCACCGTCAGCCATCCTTGCAGCGTGGTCAGCAAACTGGCAGGAAGGAAACACTTCCCTGTTCACTGAAGCGCAGATGTCTGTATTCGTCACCACATTGGCGCACAGCCGAAGGCCCTCTCTTTTCTCTCATGTGCAAAGCCGGCTTAGTACAGAACGCCCTCTGTCCTGGAATCGAACAGTGATGACTTTCCAACAATCAACACCACCTCAGGCTGCTGTGATGACACCATCACACAGTAGGGACCTTGAGGCACAGCAGAGCTCCTGCAGGCAACCGTCATGGCAGGCAGTAGATGGGAGAGCGGTAAGTGGCGATTCCGCTCCACGCTACGTTTGCAGAGCACTTCTCACAGAAAGTGTAGAGGCTGCCACCATCGCACTGGTAGCCTCCATAATGCTGGTACCATCACTCCTCTTATAGCCCTGGATGCTCCTCTGTTTGCCCTGGAAGATATTGTCCTGGGTTCTGCAGTTGTAATACAACCACAACTAGCAGCACTACTAGTCCAATCCCTTGCCCTTGGCTGGGCATCTCTGGTCAGCGCCACACCAGCCCATATCTTGGCAGCCCCGTGGGTGGCCAAGGTATACCTTAGCTTCCAGGGAGAAGGGTCTTATCTTGACTTCTAGCGGCAGCCCTTCAGATAGCAGTAGGCTTCACGTGCTGCTGGTTTAAGCCGTTGTTGCAATGGGCAGGGCACTTTATCTTCTGGCCAGCATACCATTTGCCAGTAACTCTTCAGCAGTGTGGGTGCTCTGGGTATGTCTTTATTCCTCACTCTGAAGTCAGCCAAGACCTTTGCTGGTCCCTGGGACCGCTTTTCAGCACACCAGCACCTTTGCCTTGCGCCCTAGGTGGTGGGTTAACACTTTTAGGGGCAATGAGTCTACAGTCTTCTTTTCTTCCTGCACCCCGTGCAGCAGATGACTCCTTTTTTCTCTTTCTACTCCAGGTTTCGGCACTCCTGGGTCCAGTTTCTTCACCTTGTCGCCAGTGTTATAATGAAGGTATTAACCAAAGTGACCTTTTACAATTGACCATTTGCTCTAATTAACCTAATTACAGTGGTCCTAATTGACCTTCTGCACAATTGACCTTTATATTATTTTAGTTATTTTATATATGAATTGGGTTGGTTTTGGATTATAAATAATATAAGGGGATTGGGTGGGGGGTTGTGTTTTTTTGGGATTAGGTGTGGGGCGGCAGGGGGTTTCCGCCCGCATATATATCCTAATTGACCTTTTAAATTAGGGCAATTCTCCCAAGGTCAATTCTCACACGGTCAATTGTGAAAAGGTCAATTAGTATACATCCATAATGAAGGATGCTTGGGAGATCAGGAAAGCTGATATGAAATTCCTTTATTCCGATACATTGATAAGATCTCATGTAAGCTCCATAGAGACTCACTGGCTCCCACCACCCAGGCTATCTCCATTCAACTGCCCGATTCTGGAACCCTCTTCATGCATAAACATTCTAACATGCACCCAACATTTTCTCAAGAGGTCACACCCACACCATGCATCCAGCAATCAGGGGAATGAGATATAATACACAATATAACACTTTGCTTCTATTGCTCTTGAAAGCATTAAACATCTATTTCACCTTAAGGGCTTTCCGCGATTTTGGAGAGTTACCAACTGCTGAAACACCTATGTGTGAGGTCACAGAGAGTGAGGTGTACGCTCCACCTTCTCTCTGTGACCCATGAAGTGGTGTGGTACAAAAAATAGCAAATTTCCAGTAGTAAGTTATGTCACATTTTCAGATGGTAAGCAGCATTTCATTAGTGATTGTATCCCACACTTCTGATGGACCAAAAGCAACCAACATAGATACTCCTCCAATGTCACAGTACAAAGCCAATGATGTGTAATATTTATAGTTGTGCAATGACTACACATTCCAAATATAAAAACTGTAGAAGCAATTAAATAGATTGTCCAGGTCGAATCAACTATGAGGACACTCATCGAATTCCTTGCGATGAAGCAGAATTCAATTCTATGACCTGTAGTCCAAAGATCCCCAAGAAATAACTTTATAATGAATCATGAACTTACAGGTTCCCCCTTTGGGCCGGTAAATCCTGGGAGGCCGTCTCGTCCAGGAGTTCCATCAAGGCCGGGATTTCCTGCAGGTCCTGGAAACCCAGGATCACCTCGGTCCCCTTTTATTCCACCACCAAACGAATCCCCAGGGTCACCTTTGTAACCAGGTGTGCCAGGGGGGCCTTGCCGGCCTGGAAGACCCTGATGAAAATGGAAGAAAAATATATTATTTTATTTCTGAGAAAGGTCCATATTTTAGCCAACTGAACTTGCCTGGTTATCAATATCCCCCCAGCAGTCCTTTTACAGTGAAGATGCTTGGGAATTCATTTACACTACTCCGATATGGGGCCCAAGATATGTTTTGCGTACCGTAGATCCTGGGGGGCCTGACGGACCAGGGAGGCCTTGATCACCTTTCTGTCCTGGGTAAGAAAAAAACATTAATTTTAGGAGAATTACACAAAGAAAACCCCTTTTGAATACAGGCATTCCCATTAGAGTTTGAAAACAGTAGCTTAGGACTCTAAAAGAAGGGGTGTTGCCATGCCTTAGAAAAAAAAGAGCTTTTATGATTGTACCCCAGAATTGATTCATTGCCTTGCTTGTGAGTTGCCAAACTTTTTTGAATGAAGAAGACAGAGTTAAGAGTATGTGAGTGTACATGAGTGTGATAGTAGGAGACAGAGTTAAGAGTATGTGGGTGGACATGAGTGTGATAGTAGGAGACAGAGTTAAGAGTATGTGGGTGGACATGAGTGTGATAGTATGTGGAAGGAATGTGAACAAAAAAGTATAAACCTGGGCTTTAACACTCCTAGTCAAAATGCTGTCCTGTGTCCTCTATATTTAAGATATAGGTCCATAGCTAACACAGGTGTTAACCTACACCCCCAGAACCCACAAAGCAAAAGCAAAAGCAAAAACAGTAACTATACACAACACAATATATTCTGTATTTTTTTCATCCAAGCCCTGGTTAGTAGGTTGGTGTCAACTAGATGCTAACAAGTAAAGTCCTTGCTTTCCACTTTGGGTCTTCACTAATAAAACATGTACTCATTGGAGCTGTGGGAATCCTTGTGAGGTATCCAGAAGTGGTGGAGGGTGTAGTGTGTGCTTGCGAAAGATCCTTTAAGTGTCCACTCTATTGAGCAAATACTTGATTATGTTATTCATGTATACCCATGCGCACACTATTCGATGAACAATTCCTGTCCAAGTGTTTGTCACCTGAATTGCCAGGTGGGCCAGGAAGGCCGGGTTCTCCTGCAATTTGTTGACCGCCGTTTCCAATGCAGTTGAAGCAAGTGTCGCCCTTCTCCCCTAGAAAGAGATGCATCACATGTTAATAGCAGGATCCACAGTGAGGAGTAGCAATGCTTACAGCCCTTTCCTGTACATCACATGTAAGGAATGCATGTTAAAACATGTGTTTATAAGTAGCTGCATTTTTCACATTCATTGACCACAAATATATTTGTGTTTTAGATTGAAAAACATGTATACTTTCAGGGTGATATCAATGGCCAGTACACAATCCATAAGACTATCAGTACTCAGAGACTCTTAACCTCATTACGAGTCTGGCGGTAACCCTGCCAGTGCTACCTGAGTGTTGCCGTCAGACTTGTAATATTTTACCGGCGCCTGACTTCCCGATGCCAGCAGGAGATTCCAAGTCCGTTGGTACGGGAAGTCAGGCACCGGTAAAATGTAAATCCCCATTCCCATAGAGTCCTATAGGACTCTATCAAGGAGCGCCGGCACTGTTGTTAGCGGTGGCGGCGCATCCGTGAACGGTCTGCCTACCGTGGCCTACTGCGCTCAGCAAGGTCAGACCTGTCGGGCACAGCAGCCACGTCAGCCAGACACGTAGTTTGCCGGTCTGGAAGTGATGGTGAGCTTACTGGCACCCTTGTTTCTGGACCGGCAAACTTATAATGAGGCCCTATGTCTCTCTGTGCATTTCTTGTATTGTTACAATTGCACACATCACCTTAAAACAGAGGTCTTCAAACTGTGGGGCGTGCCCCCAATGGGGGCACGACCGCATGCCAGGGCGGGGGAGCCCAGCATGAAATGTCCCCCCAAAAAATACATCTTTTTTTCCCCTTTTTTGTTTTTTTTTAGATTTGTGGAAATGGGCAGGGGCGGCTCAAATTGTCGAACTGGACCATAACACTGTCTCAGGCAACAATGAAAAAGCGGCTACATTGGAAAATGGATATTCATTCCTTTAGTCACAGACTGTTTAAATAGTACCCAAAGGGGTGTTTTTGTTCAAATGTAAGCAAATTGGGATATTTAAAGAATATTTATTCTGCAACAATGGTCAAAACTACTAGCTGCATAGTGAAGTAACTCATCAAACTGTCCCACATTGTCCAAAAAAGTGCCCCATTTTGATTGGCCTACACTAGCATTTTGCATTTTAGGTGCAGACATTGCCCTATAGGCCAGCCCGAGTCTGGCGGCTCATCCATAATGGGTGAGGGGGCGTCCACCCAATGCCCCCCCTGACCCATTACGGAGGAACCGAGGAGCCAGCCCAGTGAAACACTGAGCACTCCCTCAGCTGCTTTTTCCAGTTGAGGGAGTGTGTTAGGCAAGATTGTGTGTAGTACCCTTATGGTGCACTACAACAACCCTGACCTCCTGGCAATAGCAACCCAGCCTTTTGTATAAGTCTGTACTACACAGGTTGGTAGTGTGGATGAGTAGCCAGGCTTATCTCAAGAGGGGACAATGTGAGCTGTAGGGGAGTAAGCAGAGATTCACAATGACAAGTATTCAAGTAAACACTTACACAAAGGGTTTCTTGATAAAACAATTATGCATTTATTTACCAGTCAGTTAATGTAAGCCTTCTTCAGAAGGGAGCACTGTAAAACACCACACAAGTATACTTCAAAACTATACACTCTCTTAAATTCAGAATCAGCAAATACACATTTGGGGTGGCATACAGCAGAGACCTACACCCACAGGGGGACTTCAATAGCTAGGGTGCTGTTGACATTAATGTATTACTGTTGGCATTCAGAAGTAGTTTTAAGAGCAAGTCAAAGGAAAATATTATTAGAGCAAACAAGATACCACAATTATTCTTAAGCAGGCAAATACTTTCAGATCCCCTAATAAGAGTCATTCAGTGAAACAGGCTAAGCCAAAGTCAATAGGCAGAAGTCTATATGAGCTGAAGCACTTCTTTGCAGGTAAGTAGAAAAGTCGTTGCACAATGTTTTAGAAGTCTTTTAATGAAAAAGATGAATCAATGTAGGACCACAAGCTGTTCTCTTAGACTTTGTACAGTACCTTTAAAATGAACAAAAGATCCAGCAGATGACTGCTGTTCCTGTGCAGCTCTGCAGATTTCACTGTTCCTCGGCCTCAGTCGTGGGGACAAGAGGGAGGACATCGGGGGACTCCTGCACTGCACTGGGATGGTCAAAACCTGCAACTGGAAAACTTCACTTTCAGTGGCTGTTCAGTGTTTCACCTCCTCGCTTCTACCGGAAATAGCAACACTGCTGTTCCTGGCTGTCGACTTTCCTTGCTTCTGAGGTGCCGCACTCTGATAAGGGGGCTCAGTCCTGCTTCCTGGGAATCCGGAGGATCTTCCTGGAGCTCTTGGCCAACTTACAAGCAACGCACACAAACTGGTGATCCTCTCCATGGCTCTATGGTTTCCAGCAGCAACTCTGTGGAAATGCAACCACCTCTGAGATGGATGTCCACGTGGCTTACTTTGGAATTGATTGGTCCCACCAACTCAAGGGGAGAAGTCATCCTTGCAGGAGATTCTCTGTCAATGCGAACTTGGCATTGGCACTGCAGCAGGGCTTCACCGGGAAAACCATTGCGTCCTCTTGAAGTTCTTCTTCAGTTCCTTTGTCCAGTGGTTGACTCTGCCTTCCAAGCCAAAAGACTTGCCTTTTATTCAGTTTTCTCCTTTTCATTCCAGCCTAGCTGTCAGTCACCCAACAGGGTGGCTGTCCTTGCCGGACAGTCAGCTGGCCAATCATCACAGAGTGCATTTGGGTCTCCTAGGAGACTAAACACAGGGAGTTTCGGGCACCTCCCTTACTTCCTGCCTACCCCAGAAACCCTTGAGCCAGAGGTGGGCTTCACTCGTGAATCCCGCAAAAGACAAAACAAACAAAGCGACCAAACCTGGTTTGGCACACAGAGTAAATCTCAAGAAAGACCACTCCACAAAGAAATGGCGAAAAAAGAAGACCGGGGCCATTTTGAAAAAAATGGCACAAACCTTGGGTGCTTTACTGCAGCTGCGAACGCAGCCCGCGGTAAATGCACACCATGGTAGTAAAAAGGAAACCACTGCCACCAGTCATTCAGTGAGGAAAGGGTAACATAAAAAGGTTACATGAGAAGCTAGACAAAAGGGATACTAGGTAACCCCTCCAACACCCTATGGTAAGATAGTGTGTGCTGGGTCTAGAAAGTTACAAATGTATGTAAATTCAATTTTACTTTACTGCTCTGGGAAACAGTAGTTTATCCCAGAGAAGGTATTTAAAACTTGGAAAATCTAAAAGACTTCCCTGTGTCACTACACTGAAGGTGCTGATTGACACAATGTAAAAGAGGATGCCTATGGAGTTTGTCAGGCTACATATCCAAAAGAAACACAAAGCTCAGAAATCACATTAAAATGCACGAGAGAGTGGGAAAAAGGGCCTCACTCTCTCTAGGTTAAAAACATGAAGTGGTCAAAATCCAGCAAAGTTGCTGGGGGTCTCTATGGTAGAGGGAATTGGCACATTTCTGAGAATTCTCCCTAACAGAGTGCTCCTGGGCTGGCTGAACTGTCAAAGGGAAACATTGTTGACAGTCCCCAGCCACACATGCTCACTGAGCCATGCAAGGCTGGGGGCTTTTTGCTTTGCCAGCCTTGCATAGCTCATTGGAAATGCTGGCTGGGGCACTGCATGTCTGTATGTGCGAGGAGGAGCTCCTGCGCCTTCTCGCACATACAGACAAAGCAACCTGGAGCGGGGTATTTCAGCAACCACACGCAGGCCGCTGCAGAAGGTATGTTTATGTTGATTTATTTTTTATTCAAATATGTATATGAATGCGTGTATGCTTGTGTTATGAGTGAGTGTTTGGCAATGGGTGCTTGTATGAATGATAGAGTACTTGTTGTGTGAATGTGTGTGTGTATTTGTGTGTTTGTTTTGGTCTGTTGAGCTGATTTTGGTGAGTGGGAGTAGATGGGGGAAGGAGGGTTGTAAAACAAAGGCATTTTAAAAATGCCTTTGTTGCACAATCCCCCTGCCCACCTGCCAAAATCAGCTCTCCTTCCGAGGTGCTGTGGAGCCCAGGGGACAGGGATGGTATTTATTTTACTGGATATCTATCATAGATGTCCAGACAAAAATACCATGCTTTCCCCCTTGCCCCCCAGGACCAATTGCAAACAGTATGGCTTTTTACCCATTTTTTTTTTTAAAGTATGCTGTAAAATGCAACATTTTAACCCATTATTTTAAAAAGAATTCACGGTGAGAAACCCCCCTAAACCGGCCTTGATTGGTTCCGGATCACTTGCTGCGCTCAGTTGCCATGGCATTTTTGTGGGAAATATTTATGCCCCTAATTCACCAGCTTCCACTAACCCTCGGACTGTGTTGGGAACGGGTTTGGGGGAGCCCAGGGCGGGAGCACTGGGAAAGTGGTGGGAGCAGAGTGGGGAGAGCCCAGGGTCTGTGATGGGGTGGGGAGAGCCCAAGGACTGGGTATCAGTGGGATGAGGGCGCCCAGCGACTGTGATTGGAGCAGATGGGGGAGCCCAGGGATTATACTGGGAGTAGGGTGCAGTGACGGCATGCAATAGTGCTTAGCTATTCGTTCATACTGTCCATTTGGCATTTTTGGGGAGGGGCCGGCCTGCCCAAATTTTGCTCAGGGGGGGCCCAGGCCAAAAATGTTTGAGGCCCACTTCCTTAAAGTGAGGTATGGTCAGGATCCTTTGCATCCTTTTAAATTTCTTCTGTAATGGCTTTTTGGATACTTTTACAAAGTGCCTAGTATGAGCCGGAGAAAGTGGATATTTTTCTGCCATGTTTTATATCTTTTATTTGTGCACTTTTTCACCAGAGCTACTAACCCACAATTTCTGCTTGAATGGTGATAAGACTGAACTCTTCATTGTGGGCCCCCCAATCCAACTCAGCAAGCTCCCCCCATCTCTGCTTTCTCCATTGTAGGAACCTATATCCCTGTTCTCAGACACATCAAAACCCTGCAGGTCTATCTGGATGCCAAACCCATGACCTTAGCCTCATCCACTGCTTATACTGCCAAACTCATAGCACTTTGCAGGCAATTCCTCTCCCCCGCCAACTGCCTCACGCTCGCTAGAGCTATCAGCAGCAAGCTTGATTACTGTAATGTCCTCCTCTGAGGCACTTCAACACACCGAGCTGAGCTGCAGATCCTCCAAAATGAAGCCTTCCGCGCAGCCTTGGGTCTGCGCTGCTCAGTTAACATTACAGCTCATTGGCTTTCCATCAAAGCTTGCATTGAGTTTAAAACCCTGAGACTGGCGCACCACTGCATCTACAATGCGGCCCCCAGCTACTTGAACAAGAGCCTGTTAGGGAGAATTCGCAAAAATGTGCTAATTCCCTTCACCTTAGAGACCCCCAGCAACTTTTCTGGATTATGAGGACTTGGTTCTTTTACCTGGAGAGAGTGTGACCCTTTTTCCCACTCTCTCATGTATTTTGAATGTGTTTTTACTCTTGTGTTTTCTTTGGTTATGGAGTCTAACCAACTGCATAGGCATCATCTTTTCATTTTGTGTCACACAGCACCCTGAGTGCAGTGGCACCGGGAAGCCTTTTAGGCTGTCCCAAGGTTTAAATACCTTCTCTGGGATAAACTACTGTTTCCCAGAGTAAGTAAAGTGCAATTAACTTTACTAGTGGTTTAAATTCCTACACCCAGCACACCCTATCTTACAATAGAAGTGCTGGAGGGGTTACTTAGTATACCCTGTGTCTAGATACTTATGTAGCAGTTAAAAGATACCCTTTCCTCTGGTGGCAGTGGTTTTACAATGAAGTACCATGATTTTTCCCGACTGCAAACTATTCGTAGCTCCGGTAACAGTAAATTGTGGGAGTCATGTTTTTCAAGATGGCGGCTGAGCCCCCTTTATATAAACAGGTCCCGGTCTTATTTTTTCGCATTTCTTTTTGGAAAGGTCCTTCTAGAGATTGTCTCTGAGCACAAAACTAGGTTTGGTCCCTTTATTCATTCGCCCTTGGCGGGCTTCAGGAGTGAAGAACGCCTCTGTTGCCCGAGTGTCTGGGGTGGGCAGGAAGTGAGGGAGGTGCCCCAAAGTCCCTGTGCTTAGTCTCCTAGGAGACTTGAATGCACTATGGCGTGATTGGCTGGCTGAGTGTCCGGCAAGGACAGCCACCCTGCTGGGTGGGTGACGGCTAGGCTGGAATGAATGGGTGAGAACTGAATAAAAGGTGAGTCTCTTGGCTTGGAAGGCAGAGTTGACCACTGGACGAAGGAACCGAAGAAGAACTTGAAGAGGACGCTTGTTGCAACTCCTGGACCATTGGTTTGCCCGGTGAAGCCCTGCTGCAGTACCATCTTGCCATTTTCGTATCAACAGAGAAGCCCCTGCAAGGACGACTTCTCCCTTTGAGTTGGTGAGACCAATCAACTCACTAGTAAACCACCTGGACACCGATCTCGGAGCTGGTTGAAATATCCTCAGAGTGCTGCAGGAAACCGAATAACCAGGGAAAAGGATACCAGTTTGTGTGCTAGACTTACAGCCACCGGAATTGAAGTTTTGCCAAGCTTTTTGACTGTTCAAGTGCAGTGCAGGAGTCCCCCGACATCCTCCCTCTTGTCCCCATGACTGAGGCTCAGTAACAACGAGATCTCCAGGAACTGCCAGGAACAGACGTCATCAGCTGCCTCTTTTTCTTCATTTGTATGGTACTGTAAAACCAGACTTCGAGTACTTACCGCTCGCGGTGAAAGTGCTTGAAACTTCGCAACTCACAGGCCTAATCAGCTTGTGACCCAAAATATGATTCTTCTTGCTACAAACTATTCCTAAGAACTTTTGCAGAGACTTTTCCGTTTATCTACCAGAACTGCTTTATCCTATCCAACACTTTAGCCCATTGAATTTGGCCTAGCCTATTGAATTGAATTGACACTTCTGGTGAACTCTAAATATTTGCACTGTAAGAATAATTGTAACCTTTCATGTTCTAAATACCCTTTGCCTTTTACTCCTCTTGAAAGGTATTCTGAATGCTACAGTAAGATATTCATGTCCCCTGCACCCTTATTACTAAAATATATAGCTGTGATTATAGATTGTGTTTGTGGGCCATTGCAATAGGGTCTTATCTGATTCAGAAAATTAGAGTGTACAGTATTGAAGTATATTTGTGTGTGATTATATATAGTGGCTCCTTCCAGTGAATGTTTTGTAACTAACAGATAAATAAATTAATAAGTGTTTTAGTAAGAAACATTGAGTGTAAGAGTTTATTTGAACACCTGTGATTGTAGACCTCTGGGTAACATCATTAGTGCTCACATTTCCCCTCTTAAGATAAGCCTGGCTGCTCAGCAACGTAACCAAAACTGTGTAGTACAGACTTATACCAAAGGTTGGTTTGCTTACACCTGTAGTCATAGTTGCTTGTAGTGTTCCCAAAGGGTACTGCATTCAAACTTTGCCTAACAGAGCCTCACCCTAAAACGCCATGCATGTGCTCTTTGCTTATCTCAAAGTACTTTGCTCACTATTCCAAGATTCAAAAAGTCCAGTACAGGAGGTGTCAGTTTAACAGTCACTGCCCCCATACTTTGCAACTTTCTTACCCTGTCTATCAGTAAAAAAAAAAACAACACCCTCTTCAAGCAACTGGTCACAACCTGGCTATTAATATCTTATTCAACCAGTTCTCCTACTTCTAATGCCTGCTATTCTACTGTCTTACCAATGTCTATTTGTACAAACGCTGTGATACCCTTTGGTCTGGGCATTACAAAAATATTACAAATAAATAAATATTGTATTTCCAGATGGGATTGAGCGGGCACGGCTTACTTAAATGTGAGTTATTCAAGTGTCCTTTATGCCGTACTGTAGATTATTTGGTCCTGATGCCAGATAATTCTCCACTTGCACAGTGCAGTTATACATGGAATAAGCTAAATGTTTGTCCGGGTAAGGTAATCCAAACAGCTAAAAAGCCCGGCTTGGGTTCCCACTCTGAGTTCTTTGTTTTGAAGTGATGCCTGTCGCATATTTTTAAAGAAATATTTTTTTGCCTGTACATCCAAATACTGGAGACTGGAGAGAAAAAGTGAGATGCAAGCAGTGACATCAAACTCTTGAACCAAAAAGAGACCCTTTGGATAGAGAGCGTGAATTCCCTGCATCCACGGGGCATGAATGAAGAGTGCAACTATGCATGTTTTCTTTGAACAAATAACCCCCATGGGGTACGACCATTACACTGTACGGATGATGAGATACCATCTCATGATTTTAAATACAGTTCCAGATGACGAAACAACCACCACACACCTGATTAAAACTAAGAGATCATTATGAACAATGTCTTATGAAGTTCCTGAACTGACAAGAGACACGCTTGAATATTTCAACCTAGTGGGCACGCTGAATATTTTGGGAAGGCACTACATGAACTGTTGAGACTCTAACACCTACTGATCAAGCCTACTACTATTCTTTCCAGGATAAAAGTTTTGCATCCTTTTTAAGTGACAAAACAAATGATTCCACTCATGTGCTTATTTGGAATACATGCAATCTTGTTTAATTTCATCACACATGTCTGTTACAATTTTAAAAAATGTCTGTGTTGCACGGGAATACAACAAACTGATACCTACTCAAAATGGCACCATTTTCAAAATAAAAACGAGCAGGGAACACAGACAGTCGCATCACAGCGGTCCGGGTGTCCCGTCAATGCTCGCATGAAGAGAAATAAGGTAAGAAAAAATGACTATTACCACTACTGCTAAATACCTGATACTTTTGATAGGAATCATGCATTCTTAGGAATTTTGCCTAATCAGTGGCATTTTCAAAAACAGGGCACCAGTGCAGGAGCCCTTGAGGAACTGAGTGAGCAAACAAGTAAGGTAGGATGTGCACTGAAATGATCATTATGTCCAGTGGCGAGGATACAAGTATTGGATTTACATTTTAATGTGCTGCTAGTGCCTTGGTTCAATGAACCACAAGGCTAACAATCACAAAAAGTTTATTTTAAACAAAGTCAAATTATGGAAAGTTCCAGCCAGGAGACCCTCCTTACTAATACTGCTGATTATTTAAGGGATCTGTGTAGACAGAAAGGTCTTCCTGTCAAAGGCAAGAAATCAGAAATGATTGATAGACTGTTAGAAAAACAAAGTCTGGATAGTGGTGCTGTAGGGCCCACTACTCCAGCAAATGTAGCAAACATTGAGGATGATAATGTTGAAAATGTTATTGTTGAAGCAGATGAGGAAGAGGAGGATAACAATGTCACCCCCTCTGGACCTCTGCCTGCTCAAAGGCCTCAACCTTTGGCTACTGGACCATTGTCAGGTCCCACATTAAGTCTTGAATTTATCACTCTAGAAAAAATGAGACTTGAGCTAGAATTGAAGAATTAGTGTCCAAACTGAACAGAGACATCAAGAACTAAGGCTCAAAGAATTAGAGCTCAATCATGAGCTTGAGATGAAGAAATTGTCTTTGGAAAATGCTTGTGGGTATGTGGTTAGCTATGTTTGAATATAATCATGGGCTCCAAGATATCACAGGGAATCAGTTGATTCCCTGGTTATTCTCTAGGCTACCCCTGCTGCATCTGATGTGGTAATGGAGTTGGGGGAGGTGGATAGGATGGATTATGAATGTGTGAAACAAGCTTTAATAGCTAGATTTGGGAAGCCGCCTTCCCAGTACCTTAAGAGGTTTAGGACCCTTAAAAAGCATGATAGTACCTGTTGGGCTACTTGGGTAAATGAGTGTTTGAAGAACTTAGAGGGATGGATTAAGGGTTACAGAGTTAACACTTATGAAGGAATGAGAAATCTTGTAATGTTGGTGTCTATGCTCTCCTGAGCTCAGACAGCACTTGGCTGATTCAAAAGAACTAGATTCTAAGAAACTGGCTAAGACTGCTGACTTGTGGGTTGCCAACAGGGCTGCTCACAAGGATTCAGGGGTCACTCAGAAAAAGGATGAGGGAAAGCAGCCTAGGAAAGACAAAAAAGAGAATTCAAATAATTCCAATTCCAAAGAGGCCCCCAAACAAAATTCTAAGGTTAAGCCCCAAGGGAAACCTAATCAGGCTAGTGTACCTTCTGGTCCCAGACCAGAAGGAGGTCAGAACAAGCCACCATTCATAAAGACATTTGGGAAATGTTATGTTTGTGGCTCTACTGATCATGTGAAAGGGGATCCCGATTAAGGATAAACCTTCAGGGGTCCACACTGTCTCCTTAGCCTTAGTACATATGGCCAGTGGAAACTTTCAACTACTAGCTGAAGACCCCATCAGAGTCTCATCTAGTGTATCTTTAGTATACCTAGGGTTGTGGGAACAACAGAATTTAGATGTGTATAATTCTATCCCTCCTAATACTAAAGAGTATTATAACAACAGTGTCCTAGTAAATGGACAGGAGACCCCTGCCATTAGAGACACTGGGGCCGGCATAACTGTAGTGGATGAATCTTTTTTAAGGTGGAGGATGTTGCTAAGGCACCCAAGCGCCTCACCAAGTTAGCTGGAGGGCCTGTGCAGATGCTTCCCCCATTGCCAGCTCTCATCCAGTGCAATGACTGTGAGGATACCTGTTAGTGTGCAATCTGAAGTGCCTGGAAGGGTTCTTTTAGGGAATGACCTTAAGGAACTGGGGGTAGTGTCAAGTACTCCCAGAACTCCCAGCAAAAGATTGCAGGAGCTCACCAGACCTGCAAGGGATAGGACCTTGAGGGGCTCTCCTGAGGAGATAATAGAAAAAATAAATCACTCCTACTCCACTGGAGTTACTAACTGCTATTTCAAAGCAACCAGAAGCAAAGGGGAAGCCCAGGACTTCAAAGAAGAAACCAGCAGAAAGCACTTCAGTGCTTCCAACCAGGAAATCTCCTAGGCTGTCAAAAATCACACCTGTGATTCCACCTCCAGCTGAGGCTGAGAGTGAGGTACAACCCTGTGTGGTTGAACTAGAGCCTGAGGACTCAGATCTAGTAGAAGGCCAGGAACGCATTGTAGAGCTTGACCCTGTGGACCATCCTGAGCTGCAGTCTTTACTGGCAGAAGGTGGCCCCAACAGGGCAGACTTCAGTAGGGGACAAAGAGAATGTCCAACTCTGGAAGGTCTTCGCCACCAGGCAGTTTCTCAGCTTGAAGGGCAAGAGCCTGGGAAGTATAGGTTACACTGGGAAGATGGCCTCTTCTATAGTGAACCGTAGAGACTTGTAGTGCCCCAAGAAAACAGACTCCAATTCTTGCAACTAGCCCATGAGATACCTTTGGCTGGTCACTTGAGTTTCAAGAAGACCAAGGAAAGGCTCTCTCTCTACTTTTATTGGCCTAAAATGGGGGCTGAAGTAGATACTTATCGCAAGATTTGCCACACTTGCCAAACATCAGGTAAAAGTGGCTCCAAAAATGTGGCACCTTTAGTGCCTCTCCCTGTGGTGGGAGTGCCATTTGAGAGGGTAGGAATCGACATTGTTGGTCCCCTTGATCCTCCAACATCTTCAGGCAACAGGTTTATACCTGTGCAGTAGACAATGCTACTAATTACCCTGAAGCAATTCCTATGAGGACTTTTACAGCCCAGGCTGTGGCTAAGTCCCTCCTTGGTATTTTTACTAGGGTTGGGTTTCCTAATGAGGTTATATCCAACAGGGGGTCAGATTTTATGTCTCACTACATGAAGGCCATGTGGCAAACCCGTGGAGTTACCTACAAGTTCTCAACAGCATACCACCCTCAGACAAATGGATTGGTAGAACGGTTTAACAGAACCATGAAGAGCATGATAGGAGCTTCAGAGGATCCCCTTAAGAAAAAGTGGGACCTCCTACTGCCATGCCTTCTCTTTACATATAGAGAAGTCCCTCAGGAGGGAGTGGGTTATAATCCCTTTGAACTTTTCTATGGCCATCCGGTCAGAGGTCCATTGGCCCTGATCAAGGAGGGGTTGGAGAGTGCTCCTTCCCCCACACCAGTCAGAGTTACTGACTATGTGATAGGACTCCGGAGGAGAATGTCACACATGATGGCTGAAGCAAGTGATAACTTGAAAGCAGGTCATGCTCTGTTGAAGCATTGGCCTGACAAGAAGGCCAACATGTTTGAGTTCGCTCAAGACCAGCTAGTTCTTGTTATGGTACCAACAAGGCAGAGGGACTTGCAGGACAAATGGATGGGACCCTTCAAGATTGTGGGAAAACTTTGAGAGGTAAACTATCTGGTGGACCTAGGCAATCTGAATGAAGGCTCCTAGAGTCTTTCATAACAACCGTCTAAAAGCTTATGTCGCGAGACCAGAACTGGGAGCTTTGCTTCTAGCTTCAGCTCAAGAGGAGGAGGAGAGTGAACCTCTACCTGACCTCCTCAGAGGCAAACCTTTAGATGAGAAAGTAGAAGGAGTTAATCTCTCTTCTAATCTGACACCTGAGCAACAGGAGGAGTCCAAAGTTTTGTTAAATCAATTTGCCCCTCTGTTTTCTCTAGCACCAGGCTTGACCCCCTGGGGCCAGCATGATATCAATACTGGTGACTGTTTACCTGTCAAAAGCAGGGGTTACAGGATGTCAGAGAATGTAAGAACCCACATAAAAGGAGAGGTCAACAAGATGCTTGATCTCAGGGTAATAAAGCCCTCTACTAGTCCATGGTCTTACCCAGTTGTGTTAGTACCAAAGGCAGGATCCAAGGAGTTGAGATTCTGTGTGGACTATAGAGCACTAAATGCAGTCACTAAGACCGATGCCCATCCTTTCCCAAGGACAGATGAGCTGGTGGATAGACTTGGTTCAGCCAAATTCCTCAGCACATTTTATCTCACGTCAGGCTATTGGCAAAAAGCCCTGACTGACCATGCCAAGGAGAAAACTTCATTCTCCACCCCAGTTGGCTTATACCAGTTTAAGGTTATGCCTTTTGGACTAAAGAATGCACCTGCTACATTCCAAAGGATGAGTAATCAGGGTCTGAATGGGATGGAGGACTTGGATGATATTGCAGTGTTCAGCCCTACTTGGAAAGAACATGTTGACCACTTAGGATATGTTTTGCAGGCTATTTAACAGGCCCATCTGACCATAAAGGCAAGCAAATGTCAAATTGGTCAGAGTAAAGTGGTCTACGTAGGGCATGAGATAGAAGGAGGTGAAATAAGGCATTTGCTCAGCAAGATTGAAGCTGTGCAAAATTTGACAACCCCTTCTACTCAAACCCAAGTGAGAGCCTTCCTAGGCCTCACTTGGTACTACAGGAATTTCATTGAGAACTATGGATCTATAAGTTCTCCTCTCCAAAATTCCCTAAAAAGGTCAAATGGAATGAAGGGTGCAATCAGGCCTTTGAAAGCCTGAAGAAAGCCCTTTGTCAAGCTTCAGTTCTGAGAGCTCCTGACTACCACCAAACCTTCACTGTGCAGACAGATGCTTCTAATATAGGTATAGGTGCAGTCCTCAGTCAACTGGATGAGAAACGTAGGGAGCACCCCATTTGCTTGATCAGTAGGAAACTGAAGGAACCTGAAAGAAGGTGGGCAACTATTGAGAGAGAATGTTTTGCTATTGAGTGGTCTTTGAAGAAGTTTAGACCATACTTGTATGGATCTACTTTCCTTATTCAAACAGACCACCAACCCTTGAGATGGTTGATGCAAATGAAAGGGGAAAACCCAAAACTGCTAAGATGGTCAATCTGCCTCCAAGGGTTTGATTTTACCATTGAGCACAGGTCAGGATGTCACCACCAAAATGCTGATGGTCTCTCTGGGATGTTTATAACCGACTAGAGGTAAGAGACTTATCCAGGAGTGGATTAGATCCTCCTGTCCCTTAGTCTGGGGGGGGCGCGAGTGTTAGGGAGAATTCTCATTATATGGCTAATTTCTTTACCTATAGAGTCCCCCAGCAGCTTTGCTGGATTTGAAGGGTTTGTTTTTTTCTCCTGCTAAGAGTGTGACTCTTTTTCCCACTCTTAGGCATCTTGCTATGTGTGTTCTAGGCTATTTTTTTGTGTTTCATATCTATTGGGTTTATCTCACCCTCATAGGAACCATCATTATACACATGTGTTACACAGCACCCTCAGTGCAGTGACACAGGGGTGTCATAGTGACCCCCAAACATAGACTCCATACCCTGGAACTGACTACTCCCAGGCATGTAAAGTCCCCATTGACTTTACTAGTCAATTCTTATGAACTAAACCAGTACAACCCATCTTACTATGGAGGTACTGAGAAGGGTTAATAGTTTTTCCCTGGTGTTCATTTTCGAGAGGGTACCGTACAGTCCCTCTCTCAAATGTTTCTGGCTGGTGGCAGTGGTTACTACCAAAAATATTCGACCGCAAATATTTCCCTATGGGAGTTTCCCATTGTTCGAGGCTACCACTTTTACTGACAGCCTCTAACATACAGCCGGTTTATTTTATTATTAACTTTACTCCGGTAGGTTTTCCATGCCAGAACTATAAATTCTTTCTCGTGTCTTTCTCTAAACTTCTAACCCAGGTTGGGGATCCTTTGTTCGTCCTTTTGGCAGGCTTCTGCCAAGAAGCCCTCCTTTCGGTGCCTCTGAGTCTGGGGTGGATCCATGGTGTGGGAGGGGGAGTAGGACCCCTGGACAGGGTTGCCTCAGCAACCCATGTCGCACTCTGCCCTGATAGGCTGGAGGGTCACCCGCCAAGAAGACCACTCCACTGTGTGAGTGACAGCTAGGCTGTATGAATAGGGATCTTTTTGCATAAAAGCAGGGTCCTGAGGACTGGAAGAGCAAGACGTTGCCACTGGAACTAAGAAGCCGAAGAGGAGAGAAGCCAAAGACATCTGCAACAACTGAACCACCGGTGAAGCCCTGCTGCAGTGTCTCACCACCTTTCCCCACACGATGAGAGAAGATCTCCATCTGCAAGAGCCTTCTTCCCTTGAGCTGGTGGGGCCAACCAGTTTGCCAATCGCCTTCCTGGACCTGCAATGGTCGAATAGCCAGTGCCCTGCACTCGGAGACCGGATAGCCAGGCACCTGTCCACCCGGACCGCGATTTAAAGGAGCATACCTTTTATTGGTTGGGCAGCACCACGGCTGGTTTCATCCCTGGGCAGTGCAGTAACTCGAACCTTCCTCCACGACGAGAGTCTCTCTTCCTCTGCTGGATCTTCCGAACTGCAGGAACTGCCAGGAACAACCGCCACTGCAGGAGCCTTTTCTACATTTTAAGGTACTTTGTTCTGCCAGGCCGCCCTTTTCGTGTGGTAGTGCTAAAGGTGTTTTAAGTCCTTAACCTAACTGTTGGGTTGGCCGCCCCTATCCTCTAACAATAATAATAATAATAATAATAATAATAATAATAATTTGGCATTTATATAGCGCTACGAACCCTCAGGTATCTGAGCGCTGCTTATTATTACCCACGGTGTGTGGTGCTCATTTATCGACCTCGGAAGGATGAAACGCTGAGTTTGGCGCTGCCGGGATTCGAACCTGCGTTCGCAGGCTCTGCACTGATGTCAAAGCGAGCGCTCTACTCGCTGTGCCACTTGACCGGCTAACATTGTCTTTCACCTTCTGCATCCATCTTTTTGAATCGTTTAACAAAGAATTGACTGCAGCTACAAGAACATTTTGCTCCTGGGCTCTTTGCCCTGTCCCACTGACTCTGCAACAAGCCTATTGACTCTGGTTGAATTTGTTAGAACTGCCTTCTCTAGATTGCTTCTCAACTAGAACTGTGTTGGTGCACCTACTTCTTATAACCACCTTTTTCTTCCCACTTTTAAAACTTGTGAAGTGCCATTTTGCTTGGTTTTCATTTGAGTATTATACATGCTAAAGTACTGCCTTGCCCAAACTTGTTCACAAACATATGGGGAGTGTTGCTAGGTTGTGTAAGAAGATATTCCTGTATAACCTGTGCTTTCCCTCCCTTGTGGGAAATTGCTAGAGTGCCATTTGTGTTTGGTTTTCACTGTGCCGTTTTGCTCAGTTTTCACTCTTGCTCAAACTTGTCTACAATTTAACTAGGGAGTTGTATATACTTTTTATTGACTGATCTTAACTTGCTTTATTAACTGTGATTATGTGTTGAACTAGAAGTGTGTAAAATAAATATATATATTCTTTTTAATACAAAGCTTTGGTCAGTGTTTCCTTGTGCCATAGTACTGTAGTGTGTAAACCCTGAATACTGCTCATCTCCCTCTTGAGATAAATCTGACTGCTTAGCCACAGCTACCAACTAAATCTTTGTGGTACAGACTGATACCAAAGGGGATTTATTGCTCATAGCTGTAGTCTTAATCTTCTGCAGTGCTCCCTAAGGGAACTGCACAGGATTCTGCCTAACACTGGTCATTATGCGGTAAAATTCAAAAGTGCACCCGAGAAAAAGGAAAAACAGCTATAAAATGATCCACTGCCACTAGCCCATCTTGGACACATCATGCAAGTAACAGAAATGTTACTAAAATAAAAGGAAAAGGGATACAGAGTACCCCTGCCACACTTGACAGTAAGGTGATGGTTGCAGCTTAAAAATAACAAAGAATCTCACAAAAGGAAACTGGATCCTTTTCTACTGGTAGGGAGATTAATCATTGTTATGCTTCATCCCCTCCCCTATTGAGACCCCCAGCACATTTTGCTGGACTTCGGGACATGTTTCTTTCTATACTGAATGAGTGGAACCTTTTACCACTCATTCATTCTTATGGGCTCTGTCTTTTGGAACTCTGTTCTCTGTGTTTTACCTTTACTATGGAGTCTACTTTCCGCCATATCTCCTTTAAGGCATCTGTGTTTAACTTTTGAAGCACACAGCTTCTTATGAGCAGTGTTGCAGTGTTGCTAGGAACCCTTTGGGTTCTCCTTTGAGATTCTTTCTTTATCTTCGAGTAACTACAGCTCTTAAGGATAGAGGCATACCTTATATCCCTCCTAAAAGGTTATACTATGAGAGATTAGCACACACCATCTTAAATGGAGTGTTAAGGGGATACTTAGTATCCCCTTCTCTCTGCTTCTGTGACCTATTAGTGACATAGACAACCTTCTAGTTATGGCTGGTGGCAGTGGATGTGTTCTACCAACTATTGTGTTACTTTTAACCGCAGACTGTATTCACAGTCTCGGTACTGCACAAGTGGGTTACCTATGTACTAACTTGGTGGCCCTGTCTTTTTTCACAATTTCTAGCATGGTTGCTCTTTGTTAGCCCTTCTTCTACCATTCTGGGAGGGCCAGATCTGTGTGTGTGTTTTGCCTTTGGCTGGAAGCCTTGACTGTTCCTTCCTGGGCAGGCAGGAAGTGGGGGATGAGTTTTTCACTCTGCTGCTCTTTGTCTGCCTGAGTACGTGAATGGAACCAGCTCCCACTGGAGGTCTGTAAACTGGGGTCTTGGGGTCCACAGGGGGTCTGTAAACTGCTGAGAGAGATTGCAGAGGAGTGTGTGCTGAAACTGAATAAACGTTGAGGTACCTGAGGTGAAGGGCAAGTTGACCACAGGAAACTGAAATAACCGAAGAAACAACTAGAGATGCCTACAGACCCTTTGCAACATTGTGAAGCAACCACTTCTGTCCCAACCCCGTTTTCTATGAAACAGAGAAACTCCAAAGTGGATGACTCCTTCCCTTTGACTGGTTGGACCAACCAGTCCTGAGACAAACTACAACCTGAGCCATCTCCTGAGATGCTGTGCCTCTCCAGAGCCACAGACCGTGAATACCAGGATACCTCCGACCCAACTACAGTACATCATCTTTAAAAGGGTGAATCTGTCCAACTGTTTGCTGAGCTCCAGGTGAACCTCCAGAGATACAATCTGACTCATCCAAGTCCCCTCACTAGAGTGCAGGACTCCAGGAATCGAAGACGATTGACCAGGGCGAATCATGTGCTTTGTTGCTGCTGCAGAAAAGGCTCCAAAACCACAGTCTGACCAGAGAAGCTGAAGATATCTGTGGCAAAGGTCCTCTCTCTCGAGACTGCTGCTGAGACATCCCACTTTTTGTGCTGCCTTTCGTCACCAGATCAGGGAATCCAGAGACCGGATCGATCGCTGCTGCATAGAGGAGAATCCAGCCCACAAGCATTTCTTCGGACCACAGGTACTGTGTCCTGAAAAGGTATTGCTTACCTTGATCCAAGAAGTCGTTCCAGAGCATTGGAGTGCACAAAGAGGTGTCCAGATTCTCCACTCTTACCTCTGACCCAAGCTGGCAGCTTGTGCTCCTTTATGCGTCCTTTAACAGGGTCTCCACTGTTGTGCCAATTATTTTAGCATCTTTAACTTGAGACTGAAGGTATCCTCAGGAACTTTTGCTGTTTCCCTGCTTCGTAAGACTTTATGCCCTCTCCGAACTGACTTTTGCTAGTTAGGAATTTGACGTTAAAAGCGTTAGTTTGCTCCAAAACCATCTATAAAACCTTAATCTCTTCTACTGTTTGACTAACCAACTGTTAGGGTATTATCTTATGTGGTTTTGCTAACTAAATACAATTAACGTATATCTTTGTCTGTGCACGAGTGCGCAGTATTACCAATAAAATGGTAGAACTGTCATTAGTGTCAAACTCAGGGAAACTTCCCAATAGATGTAGGAAGTGATGCTAGGAATTCATTTTTTGTAATGTCTGTTTTGCTAAAAAAAATTGTTTTTCAATTAAATGCAAAAAAAGAATGAAACAAAAAATTACAAAATGAGTGTCAAACTCTAACAATTGTATCCGCAAGCAACTACAAACTAAGCAGTGGCCTTTGAAAAGCATCCACATGTAATCTTATGTGTTTTGGTTTAATGATTTAAGTATTTAAACTCATCTCTTGTGTAAATGTAATAAATATGTATTTTTTATAAATGTATTAGTGTGTTTCTTTGATTTGCTTTACTAACCGGGTTCAGTGTACTTATCTACAGCTCACATCTTCCTCTTATGATAAGCCTGACTGTTCAGCCACTCCACCAAGGTTCCATGAGTAGTACAGACTGATACCAAGAGTTGGGGACCTGTATACCATTGGGATCGTTTTCTAAGTCTTACCTCAAGTGGACTTTAGGAAATCTTACCTAGCAGTAGCTTAAGGAACAGACCAATGCCCCCAATCCAGATAAGCTAAGCAAGGTAAGTAAAGCAAAAAGCATTCACTTACGAGTCAGATAAGGAGTCGGGCAACAGCAAAAGGTTGTGGGGTTCCACTGACGTCAACAGAGGAAAAGCTGCAAAAAGAACCTCTTTCCTGACCGTTACAACCATAACCCTACAGTAAAGTGTCTGCAAATCATGAGCCATATACACCCCCTAGTTGGATAGCCGGAGTTTACAGTGATGAGACTTCGGCTGCTCTGCTTGAAGGGAGGATGGCATCCAATTTCACTAAATGCATTCCCTTCAGGCAATTGCTCACCTAGTAATTCTCAAGGAGCGCGGGTCGTGGAAAGTTGCACGCACAGGAGAAATCAAAGCAGCTGATTAATAGTGGATCACAGAAGGAGAACCAGCGGCTCTGCAGCTTGGGAGCAGTTCTTGGAAACTGCCTGGTCTCAGCCCCAGCTCAATTAAAGCCCTGCACTTCATATTCCAGAAGTAAATTCTACTGTCTCTTTGATGCCTGGCATCCAGGAGCTGTGTTTTTCTCCTTCACATCAAATCTTCATTCTGACGCTTAAAAGATTTAAACATACATGGAGGGGGTTGCACATGATGTTACATAAGGTACTCCCGCTCCACTGATTCTACATTTTACTCAGAATTATGTACATTTAGAACCTGCATAATATTGCGGCCAGTGGTCGAAGTGTACGAAAAGAACTAGTGGAACTATGTTACCTGCTGTGCTGCACCCACTCCCCACAAACTCCTTCACCACGCCCCCTCCTACGCCCAATGCAAACCCCGACACACATGTGCCAGCTGTTTAAGGGTAGTGCACTGAAGTGCACGTTTCAAATTCTTCTAACACTTTTATTTTAAAACGAAACTGTTCCGGAACGGTTTCTTTTTAAAATAAAAGCATAGGAGCTGTAAATGCTAATTTTAAAAAGTAGAGGAGCACCGCTCCCAACCGCTCCCGCTCACTTCGACCACTGATTGCGGCGTGTATGTGTATAAAACAAAACAGTCACTACCAAAGCAGCAGAAAGCGGTTTGAAACTCAATATTTTAAACAAAGGAAATTAGGGATATAGCCAAAATATTACAAGAAAGCATACGATGATTGGCAGGTCCTTACCCTTTGCTCCTCTCTCTCCTAGAAAGCCTTGTTCACCCGGTAGGCCTTGCAGACCTGGCTGGCATATCCCAGAACCTGTAGTGGAAAACAAACAAGCCTGCATGAGGAACAAAAGGTGCTGCTTTATTTCTCTCGGAATTGCTATAAAGGAGCGAGAGTTAACTGTGGAACAATTGGTCCATGTTAACCAAATTAAACCGTTTCCATTAGTGATCCATATGTTTATTTCCAGCTAATTAAACAAGGGCTTTGTTAAGTATTTTCCATGCATGATCGAGGCTTATTTCTAGGTCATCGTGGAACATTTGTGACTGGGTTACAGAATATTGTTGTATATATTGTATATTTGATGTGTATAATACACATTTTGATTTCAGGCAAGTTCAGAGAAAAGGGAAAAATGAATCAGCTGGTGTACTTGATTCTTAATCGGTCTATTTCTCTTTTGCTTTAGAAATGTAACTAATTTTGGGAGCTGGGGACGGCTGGATCCAGAGGAGACCACCTCAGAACAGGAGTCCCCGGGAAACAAAACCTGGACCGAAAATGTGCGGGTGAGGGGGAAAGAATGGTGACCACGGAAGGAAGCCACGCTTACCGAGGATGGAGGCCTGCTTCAATTTTAATAATTACTTCCTGATCAAGAGCCTGATTGAAACCACTGAGTTAAGAAAAATTCAAGTATCTTGCACTCCATGTTATACCTCATATTTTACTTTTATTCCTTTGTGCAAAGGTGGAACACTTACAAACATTGAGTTTGGATTGATTTCCAGGATTGGACTAATGCAGTCATCTGCCACTTATTCAGCTACATGGAATAGGTGTTGTGAACATTCTTCATTTTGAATGGCAATATTAATGTGATTTACTTTGTAAGGATTTATTTATAAAATATAATTGACACAACCCCTCAAAAAATAATATTAATAAAAAGAACACTCTCAATCTAAACTAAAACAATTCAGAGATCACTAATATAAATAAATGACAAGAAGTGATCAAAAATTACCCAAAAAAATCAAAAGATTAAAAAAAACAAAAACGAACATTTTAAATCAGAAAAATAAATATATGAATATATTCAGAGATATGTGAAAAACATTGATTACCAATTGCATGTTATTTCATTTTTATAGATTCATGGTTGATTTGGCATATAACAGTTTGAAATCAAAGTATACAATTCATTTTGTTGGTGTTCAAGATCACATTTATGTATGGATAGGTCTGTAGCTGGGATTAAGTTGTTTCTGCAGTAACTCTTTAGTTAGGCCCCAGCAGCCACACAGAGGGCAGTGCAGGAAAAGAGGCTATTTTACCTAAGGCTCTGAATTTCACTATAAATGAAAACTGACCCAACTTGCCAACAAGAGTGTGAGATAAGAGTGTGTACCCAGGGATGATTCTGGTCTGAGTCAGTGTTGTGAATGCTTTGAAACATACAAGGTAAAATAGGGGTTGAATTTGGCACTGCATAACAGCTGATGTTATCATGACACACCATATGACAGTAATCTGGACTGAGTTCAATGAAGAATACAACTAACATGTACTAGTTGTACTAGTAATCCAAAACACTAATTTATCCCATTACTAATATTCAAGGCAGATCAGTCCATAGCCTTGTGATGCAAAAGAAGTCAGTTCATTTTAAAAGAGAATAAATGTGCAGGATGGAAGCTGCGTTTGCAAGTCTAAGTGAGGCCGAAAGTTATGCTGTTCAAAGTTGCTCCATTGTTAAAAAGACTTTCAGAACAGGAACCTGCGCAAAAATATGTAGCAATATGTTCATCTGTTTGCTGCTGCCTGAATCTCTGTGCAGAGGTGACAGGCTGAACATGTGTTATCTGGAACTTTCTAGTGGGTTGGCTGATTGAGAGGGAGTTTCTGATTGATGGGATGACATCACTGAAATAGGCAGGGATATTGTATGTCTTCTGTAAGGGGGATATACCTTGAAAGAAGGAGAGTTGAAAGAGCTTAAAAGGGATGTGCAGTGAGAAGGAGGGGTTCGTCGTTGCTGTCGAAGCAAGGAAAAGGAGGTTGGCAGACGGTCAGACCGATAGCCAAGCTGCCCGTGACAAAGCCTTGAGGCATGCTGCTTTTGCTGAGAGTGTCTGCGCAGGCTGGCTACGCAGAGTTCATTCATGCTGAGAGGGAAGAAAACCAGATAAAGACATTCACCAGTGCAGGTTCTGTTCTGTCCAGGCAGAGGAAAAACAATTGTCACCAGTCCAGGTGAAAGGGGTCCTGGCTTCGCTGTGTGGAGGCACACAGAAACAAGTGTGTTTTTTGGTGAGTTCCAGTAACAATTGAGGTGCATGGAGTGAATGAATGTTTTTACAAAAATATTTTACAGGTAGTTGTAGGCTGGCAAATCTTGTCATACGTTAACAAACGTGAATAGTTCATTTCAAATGCTGCGCAGAGCAATTTGCTATATTTCAACTGTACATTTTACAAACAGTTGGAACCTAGAAAAGCACATTCACGTTCATAAATGTAGACAGCTATGTTTCATGTGTCTTTGACCACCCATCTGCCAAGATTAGTAACGAATTTCAAGATCAGTTTTAGCTGAACTCTTGGCATCTATATCACAAAGAAGAGTGTTTGAAATCTGTTGTACAGAAAAAGCTATTTACAGTGGGGGAAGCAACTGCAAATGAATTGTATTTGTGGATATTTCATCTTCATCTTCATTTTTAAATCGCAGGAAATGTCATGTGAAAACACTGTGCATTGCACGTTTTGTTTATGCATTTTGGCATCATTCTAATCTTTTATAAACCATAAGAAAGAGAACGGTGAATCAGCCTCAGACTACTTATTATGTGTCCTGGTTTCTTGTGATGACATACAGACAGTTGTGAATCAAGTGATATCTTTGTGTTACTGCAGATGGTATCTCCATTTTACTACATGTGGAAAAACTCAAAAACCAAACTGGTCACTGTGAACTGGGTCAGTCAAAGTGGCTGGTTATATGGATAACTGTTATCAGGTACTTGAAGTATATTCTGGTATACCACCAATGTGGTATTGTAGATAAAATACCACATAATAATGAAATTGTGATTTAGGGCCTACCAGGTCCGGTTTTGGTTTACCGTTTATGATCCCAGAATAAGAATAATATCAGGCAGTCCTGTATAATTAGGGCTCACCAAAATACCCCAACTGGCTCACCAAAAATACAGCAAAATACCCCTAAAATCTCCTCCAACCCAGTAGATTGAATGAGGGGAAGGATTGGGTGCAGGAAGGATTACTTTATCACACTTTAAAGCAGTAGGACGACACAGTAGGTCCAGGCAGAGAGTCCCTCTCCCCCACAACAAAAGAGGCTGATGCCACACATTGCAGTAAATCAATGGGTTGAAGTTTGTATTTTGTGCTTCAATCTGAGGGCAGGCTTATGCTCTAGTACCAGAAATCAAAATGAGGTCGAACGGAACCGGATGTCGGACTATGCACAGCATGTGATTCTAAGCAGATTAACAAACATCAGAAGACAATGCATTACTTACCGTAAAAGCATTTCTGATGATTGTATCTGCTTAGATTCACATGCGCCCACCCTACCTCCCCGCTCGGGGTGGAAGGAACATAGACGTCTTATTACCTTCTCTCTCTTTTCTGTACTCACTCACGTACTAACAAGGCTCCCTCAGGGCAGATAAAATACAGACAGAGGGACCTCGACGTGTGAGGGATTTTGGGTACACTACACGTCAGTATAGGGATAGTATTACAGACACACCTATGTCGATGTCCCCTTTTCGACTATAAAAAACAAAATGCAATACTCCGCAGTGACCACTGGATGTCGGACTATGTTCCAGGCGGTACACCTGTCTTTTTAAAACTCCCAGTCATATTATTGAAGCTAAATGCTGTTTCAATGAATCTTAGATTGAGGTTTAGGATATTTTGCTTAATACTACTTGCATTAATGGACGTTTGTAAAGTTTCTGCATTATGGCCTGCATGCAATCTTTATTTTGGGCATCCCCCAAAGTGTTCAAACTCATCCTCATATGGTTCGTTACCGATCTTCACTCTTCCACTTTGCATTCCGCATTCTACACTTCCGATGATTCATGTCTTTGAATGGCACATGGGAGCATCCAGTGCGAGAGGTGATGCTCACTTCTAGCGAGAGGGTGAGGAAATAAAGTCTACAGGTTCGCAGGAATTAGACTAAAAAGCAACTCTAGGCTTTTTCAAAACTGTATTTTCAATTGAATGTCTTTCTTTACTTGTTAGAAGTGTATAAATCATACCAAGAAAAGAATTTTAAAAAGCACTTAGCCTTTATATGATAAGAAACATATCTCCCGCTGGAGCTGTGAGGTTCAATAAATTGCATTTTTAATTTATTTGTATTTTGTTCTTTTTTATTTTAGGTATGTGTTTAGTGTGGTCCTAAAGCCTAGTAGGGTTGGAAGGTTTTTTATGAGGCTAGGGGTTGGGATGATCAATTTGTTCCTACTTTGCAAGCCTCTACACCTTACTTTCCCTGGGGAAAGGCGCAGCAGGGTAATCCAGGATATATTCTCAAGTGCGGGAATTGTGTGGGAAAAAGAATGGGGTACAAAAAAAAAAAGTACATTAATAAGCTGGCCACACAATATAAAAATGCGTTGTTCATAAGAGATCGGTTCAAGAGATAAAGTGGGTTACATGTAGGCTACTTTTTAGTGTGGGGTGTAGGGCAGTGACTTTCACAGAAGTCACACAGAGGCTCATTTTTTAGTTGTATTTCTCAAGAATAGCCATTGGGGTACTATAAATTCTTTTATCTCTCCAACAATATATATCACATAGGTGAAATAATCGCTTCTAATGGTTAATGCCTAATTATCTCTGACCCTATAGAAAAGTGAATCTTTCCCTCAGTTGCGGTGTACCTCCCTAATGTTGGGGTGATGTGCTGCCTCATTTTTGAGTTCTCCATTCTTCATGCCGAGGGGACCCGTTAGGTTTCCACTTTGGCATACTGTTGAGATGGATTTCTAGAATCTGGCCTGGTGGACAGATTTTAGGAGGACACCCTAGTTATAGTTAACAGGGGCCTCTGAGAGGTTAGCCAAAACCCAATCAAAGCTAGCGTGGATTGTGTCAAGGGTATTCTCAGGAGAGTGTGAGTGGGCTCACTGGTCCAAAATGTGTCCACACAGTGAATTACACGAAAATTCTATTTAGGCAGGTAAGTACAAAAACACTATTTATTGTAGGCCCAAAAAACCCACTGGGAAATGAAACAAGTAGGTGATATTACACAATATTAAATAATAAACATATATACAGTTGCCTTTAGGTCCTCAGAAAAGTATTCAACAAAAAAGGAGGTTAGGAGATATGCAGTACGCAGTAGACTGGAACCATGTCACAAAAAATATACCCTAACTCTATAAATCCAATCTCTATGATGAGGACCTTGTGTCCAAAAGTCACAAAGTTTCTTCTTTGAAAAGGGGTCTGACGCAGGAAACATTCTTGTGTTGAGGACATGTTCCAGAGAGATACTCAACAAAGTTACTGGTAAGTAAAATGATGTTCCTATCTTTCAGGTACAGCTACCTTTAGATGTGATGATCAAACAGCGATGGAATGGAATAACCAAAGTTTACTCTAAGGTTTATTCAAAGGAGAATGGTGAGAGATGAATGCGGTACGATTAATTACCCCCCTGATTCCGATTTCCCAGATGACTAGATGGGTCAACTGGGGTCGCTGGAGGTAGGCTTTGCAGCCATTGGTTCCAGTAAGAGTTGCCCAGGAGCTGCAGGTGTAAGGATTCTTCTGGTCGGTTCCAGGAGTAGAGTGCAACCCTTGGCAAGGAAGAAATGCAGGAGCCAACAATGCAGACCTCTTCAGGCACTTCGTCAGACCTTCCAGCGACTGCACACAGGCAATGGCAGGTGCCCTTCCAGTTGTTGAAGACCTTCCAGAGCAGGATCCATTGAAGGTGGGAGGCTGAAATTCAGCATGAAGGAGACTTACACCACAGGCTGGCGCCTACCAACGTTCAGGCAACAAATGCAGCTTGGCGACTGTTCTAGGAAGATAGTCCACTGAACAGCTAGTCAGTCCACCGGGTGGTCCAGAGACACTTCCAAAGGCTAAGGATGGATGGATACTCAAGTACGCGTTGAGACTGGTTGGTCCCACCAGACCAAGGGTTGAAGCACCACTAGGGACTTTAGCAGATCATGTAGTCCAGCAGGACTTCACCAGGTCAAATACATGAAGTAATACAAGGCCTCTTTGGGAGTCGTCCACGGATCTTCAGTCGGCTGCTCCTCTACGCAGGATACTTGGCTCCAAAGCTGATCTGAAGAAATGGCTGCAGGAGTCCTCTTCCTATCCAAGAATCTGCCTGGAAGCGAGTCCCAGCCCACCAATAGTAAGGATCTGCACCATTCAAACAGTCAACAGTGGCCCAATAAGGGACCACTGTGGGTTTCACTCATGCCACACCCCTACACTCTCAGACACCACGGATGTGGAATGGGACCAGACAGTTCCATCCCCTTCCTGGGCCAAGCACACACAAAGACATCACTAGCCCAAAAAAGCAGGACCATTCTGGGGCAAGTCCATGACCTTTTTTGGGATTCCCTGGCAAGGCAGGAAGTAGGCCAAACAACAATATGGCCAAACAACAAGCAACGGTCCTGTGGTGTGGCCATTTTAGGGCACTAGGCACGTTCAGTAGCCATATGTGGTAAAAGTTAATATGCACAATAGAAAGAATGCAACAATGGTAACAAATAGGTTTGCTGCCACCATCTTGTCTTTATCCAGATATAAATACAACCAGAAATCCGAAGTGTAAAAGACTAGGGTGATACAAAATGATCCCCACTGCACTGCATTTATGATGCTGTGTGCACTGTTAAAAGGTTACCTAAAATGTAGAAAGACAAAAAGGGAAATATAGTTTCCCAGTACTGATAGTCTGATCACTTTCCCCATGACAAATTAGCAAAAAAAGTGGCGTGAAGCTGGAGGCTGCACTTCCCTGTAAAAAGCCAGGACAAGTTCAAAAACAAAAGCAACACGTTTGGGGATCCATAGAAATATAGAGTAAAAGTTCCAAAAAGAGAAATCTTTCCTAACACACATTTTTTTATCCACATGTTCAGTACTTACTAATAGGAGCGGCTGGCCCCGGGGGACCAGGAGGGCCTGGCGGTCCAGGATTCCCGGGTCGTCCATCGATGCCGGGACTGCCTGGTATGGATACCCCTGGAAACCCTTCATCACCCTTCTGTCCTCTTTCCCCTGGGAAACCATTGCGCCCCGGCGGGCCGGCGCTTGACAGACCTGCGTAGAAAAAATAAACACATATTAAATATGGAGTTCACTACCCAGATATTAAGATGTCCTTTACCTTAAATTCTGTCACCCTGCACTCTTCAATGAGCGATGTAAATAGCACAGGCGATATCCCACAGGCTGTAGAAACAGAAGACAGCGCGTCCAATCCAATGAAAGCCTAAATGTCTAAACGTAAGGCAAATCAGCCAGGACTGGGGTGAAGTACTTCCCCTGAACCAGAAGCAGACAGGCTGCCGACCGTGGCAAATACTCAGCCAGCTGGAGTATTGCATGAAAACCATCAGAGGATGGAACAGGCCTTTTCAGCTAAGCCACACATGCCACAGAACTACCCAGTAGGCATCCCTCGAGGTTCCACTGCAGTTCGCAGCCACTGAGCAATGCATTGTAGGTATGCAAATTATCTGAAAAGCTTCCATCCGATAGGGCAACCATATTTTATACAGAGCTTTATCAACTCATGGCAGACAGCTCTCAAGGATGCAGACTAGCACATACATATGTTTGTTTGTTTATTATTTATACAGTGCGCCACACCCTGGGGTATCTGGGCGCTTTACAAGACATCTTTGGATACAAAGTTACATACAGGTATAGATTAATGCATAATAGGTCGTACAGAGGTAGCCCTATTTAGGATGCATTAGTGCACTATAGTCTGACATCTTTCTGAGTGGAGCAATATAAAAAAAAACACACCCACTTTCTTTGAGATTTGTTGGGATCCCAGCCACAACACAGGTTTGCGATTTATTTATTTTTAATCAAAAGCTTCTATAATGTGGATCTAGATTTAACAGTAAAGCACCAAATGATGTCCCTGTTCTTCACAACCAACCTGTGGTTCACTCATTTCACCACGGTGCAAAAAGTCTGAATAAAGAAATGACTATTGGCTCACTTAAACATGCAAGGCCCCTTGGCTCCAGAGACCGACCCTGGCAGACTAGAGAAAAAGTGCTGGTATTTCCGCATACCAGCACTTTTCCAGACCGAAGAGTTCAAGTCTGCCAGTGGGGGTTGACTGATTTATCCCTAGGCAAGAGTTGGACGTCAATCAAGCCCCCCACCGGGAAAAACCAGCCGCTATTACCAGCACAGGTAATAACGGCAATCCCCTCCAGGGAGTGCTATAGTTGCTGGCACCTGGAATATCCCGGTAATACTGGGATATCAGGCCCCGGAGTTGGTATGTCCACTTCCTGTCGGAATTACCGGCGGGATACCGAGAAACTTATAATGAGGGTGTATCACTTTACCTACATGTAGACATTGTCCTGCACACTTGGCCCTACATTTTGTTTATCCATTTTAATTCGGACAATGTTAATGAAGTTTGTACATGTCCCTTCCCCTCCCCCAACCCATCTCATAACATACAGCATAATTATATATATGCGTCTTTCAGTTCTTTGGCGCTAAATGATATGGTCATATGGGATTAATTGCGATAGAGGCTTCAATCGTCTCTCCAACCATTCCCTCTCTCTTGCAGGACCTTGGAAAAAGAGGCACCCAAAAAGCAGAAGTCATGCTATACAAGGTTAATTTACAATACATTAAAACTCTAGGTGCAAAGGAGGTTTGCATCAACTTGTAACTTGTTCAAACTCTTTGTTTGAATGTGTAAAACAGTCTGGGCCTCATTACACGGTATGCGGTAAGGGCACCGGTACCGGTAAACCCTTACCGCCTTACTACGAGGTCCCTTTGCCGGACCCGACCTCAACGGCTGCTTTTACCAGCCGTTAAGGAACGGGCCCGCAAAGGGACCTTGGTGCTAATTACGGTACCGCAATTTGCGGTACCGTAATTACCTCCTTCCCCATTCCCTTTGAGCCCTATGGGGGCAAAAATGGGAAGGGGGAAGTGCCTTGGTGAATGGGGAATTACCGGCCCCGCTCACCTTGGAGTAGGCCGGTAATTCCACCATCCACCAAGGCGGACACGGTAAAATACCACCAATAACCATGGCGCTAATAGCGCCATGATTACTGCATACCGTGTAATGAGGCCCTCTGTTTTGAAAACGCTGCATTCATAACCACAGATACAGCCTGTATTATATAAGGAGCAGTCGAACCTTTCTCAGGGTTCACCCGGTGAAAACATGACAGATGTTTAACTAATCAACCATTTTCATTCGCTCTTCAAAGCCAATGGACATTCTTACCTGGAGGGCCCAGCAGGCCAGGCGGACCCTGAATGCCGGTTAAACCACGCTCTCCTTTTGGCCCAGGAAGGCCCGGCAGTCCGATGTTACCTTTTAGTCCCTGTCCACCTGATCCAGGTCTTGAAACAACCTAAAACAGACCACACCCAGACCCCCAGAAAAGGATAAATCAGCTGGTTAGATAACTTAGTGAAAACACACATGAATCTTAAGCATTCTTAGTTCACACTGCTACATTGTTACAGCCATACTTTCTGTGGGGCGTGTACACGCTGTGTCAAGATAATCAGTGAGGCCCTCTGCATACTGCTAGACACCTGCCCGCTTCAAAGCGTAAGCACAGGGCCTCCAAAGAATTTACTTTTTGGTATAATTCCAAAGGTTACAATAGCAGTAGCAATGCGAGAAGTGCTGTGATGTCACTTAGGTGCATTTATTTGCTATGTAACCTTTAACTCTGGAGGATAGCTCAGCGGCAAAGCGCTCGCCTTGGAAGCAAGGGACGCAGAGCAACACAGGTTTGATCCCTGGGTCCGCGCTTAGTAATCTCTGGGTATTAAGCGCGTTATAAATAACCAATTATTATTATTATTATAATGACCACTCATAAATGTACGGCGTAAGGATATTCAGCACATTGTATTGGTGAAACATCCATAGTTTCAAATCACGAACACATTTTCACTTACGAGTAGATCGCAAACGAAAGTCCTACTGTCTCTTCATGATCTTACAGTGGCGGGGTAGCCGCACAAGCTCACAAACTTCCAAGACTTTCTAAAACGAGAGTTGGGGTTGGGTGTCGCACTGCGCCCAGTATCTGAGCATGAAGGCGGGTTCATGTGCAACCACATGATCAGATTTGCAGGCCTATACAGGAGGCTGTGAAAGCAGCGGACGGGCTGGCACAGGACGAATGAGCACCGTTGCGCTGCTGCGTCACACTTTCTGGATCATCTTGCTCGCAAGCGAGGGAGATGTAGAAGCAAACACAAAGGCCTCCCTCAAGTCCCTGATGAAGAGTCTTTCCTAACCCATCATTTCAAGGAACCCGGATTCAAGGCGGTCGCCCGGGTTTTCTTTGGTGCAATGTTACGAAGTTGCGACCCAATCCTAAAAAGCATCTTAAAGAAGGGTTGTAAACAACTCCAAGTGTGACACTATGCAAGCTTGTGAATAACTGGGAGTGCTTGGTGCTCCTTCGAACAAAATGTATTTTTCTCTTACGGGCAAATCTGAAGTTTCCGCGGAGCTTCTCTGAGGCGAAATGTACCACGATGTAGTGTTTGCGCTGCGCAAGGATTTGGTTTTACAATAGAAGAACTAGTGTTACTCGGAGTTCTAGCGGACGGATGTGCCTCTGTAGTTCCCAATGACACTGCTTGCATTCTCAATGTTTCCAGCATCCTCTGACGGATGCGCTTTACTATCTTCAAGTTTGGTCATGACTGGTTGCTAGGAAACCTTGTCCTTTTTGCCTCTTAGAGCCAGATTTTTTAGACCCCTAGCATATTTGCTGTCAGATTGTTTTTTGTGGGTTTATTTCGTTTTTCGTGACAGTTTCTCATAAGAGAAGTGCGTTCCCCACTCTGAGTCACTGTAACTCTTTTGTTTTGGCAACAATGACTAGTCTTTATGGCCGTCAGTACAGGGGGTGGGGGGACTGTCCCCCGTGGAACATATTTTTTTAGCATTGCTAGTCCCCATTAGCTCACGCATGAGACTCCCAAAGGATTAATCATATAACTGATACATTTAGCAAAGAATTTCCCCAATAATCTAAATTTACACATTTTAGAAGAAAAAAACGGGTATATGTTAATCTATCCCTTCTACATACTCCATTCCTAAGTAAACATTTCTCAAATAAATCCTAGACATTTTTCATTTACAGAAACTGATATCTGCACATACAATATTCCAACTTTTCTGAATGAATATAAAAAGAGTAAAATAGTAATATATGTAATACTGTTCACCAACAGCGATTGATTATAGTGTTCTCCTAGTTTCACATGTAATATTTTGTTTGTTGACAAATGTTTTGGCACAATGGCCATCTGTTTCTGCACCCAGCCTTCTTCAGGCCTGTCAAGAGAGTTTTACAGCGCCTACTCTGGTGATGGGTTTTGAGAAGCCAAATTAAATGTGCAAACGCCTTTGACCAAACTCTCAAAGATATAGTGACTGAAAACAAGGCTTAGACTCAGGAGGAGGTAGACTTGTTGTGAAGTACAGTTAAAATTATCCAAGTATGTTAGACAACATAGGTCCACATAGGTTAAAAATACCACTACACAAAATGCACAAAAATCTATTTCAACACACTACTGGTAAAATCATTATTAAACAAATATGTACAGTTTGGTAAAACCAAAGCTGGTGTTATACGCTTTAGATTTCAACACAGTAATAGGCATATGCACTTTAAAGCTGTTTTAATGGGAGGTGGTGGGTTAAGGGGTGTTTACCAGCACTAAAATGGCAACGAGTGCACCTTTACACACAAGAGCAATGCTTTAGTCCATCTGTACCCTTTTCAGTCTTAGGGACTTGTCGGTTTCCCCAGAAGAATGAGCAAAACAGACAAGGGACATAAAGCAGAAGGCTTTAGTGACCTCCAAAAAGTCTAAACAGAGTTCAAAACAAGCACAAAAAAGGATGTCCCATTGAAATATATGGAGGGGAAGGTGCAAAAAGAAAATCTTTCCTAATAGTACATTTTATACTTTTATTGCAAAGCCTTGATTTATCAAGAATTGACTTTGGGGGCTCTGTTCTTATTGGTCTTCCCCCAATCTACCTTGGCACCACTGAAAGCGGTCTCCCATGTCTCCGCCTGACTAGTGTTCGGTGCTAGGAAATGCAACCACATTACTCCAATGTTAACCTCTTTGCATTGGCTTGCTTTAAATGCTTGAATTGTATTATAAAGTGATCCACTTTACAACCCCTCCTTGCTTGGCTGATAAGTGGAAGCCCTCTGGGTCTGCGTGAGGCATTCGCATCCGACACCCACTGTGCCTTGAAGTGCATCAATTCAGATGTGTTCCCATTGAAACAATCTTTTTCAGGTGCTGTGCCTTTTATTGGAACAGCTTACCTCCTTTCTATGAAAAATATCTGATTATGTTCAATTCTGAAAAATATCTGATTATGTTCAATTCTGAAAACCCTCCAATGCTGCATTCCAATGATTCTCTCTAGGCTTACGGCAGACATTATGTGTTGATCCCACCTCTCTACTCGTGTCATTTTTTATCTTTTAGCTTTGTGAAAAACTTGTTTTATTCCTGCTTTTATGCCTGTGTTATTTATTTTGCTAATCTCTTCTATTTTACTATGATTAGATATGTTGCCCTGTTGATCGCTTGCCTCGTTCCTGCTCTAACAATAATAAAAGGCCAGATATATATTTGTCCCTGCATGTTTGTCTAATGCAGTCATGGGCAGTTGAGCCAAATTTGCATAGCTTCACCAGTTGTCACCATAAGAGGGAGCTGTTGCCTAAGGATACAGAGAGAGAATGCCAGTTTGCATAGCTTCACCAGTTGTCACCATAAGAGGGAGCTGTTGCCTAAGGATACAGAGAGAGAATGCCAATTCGCACAGCTTTGCCTGGCCTGTACACTCGTTTGTTAATAAATAAATAAGTAATGCCGACTTGTGATCATCGTAATGCGAGGCTCTGCCTCCTTTGGTCCCGTGGGAACGGTGTCTGGGTGCAGGCCCGTGTGCTCCTGGAGAAGTGGGGACACGTGCGACACGTGCGGCCTCCTGGGAGGCTTTGGACTCGACTTCGAGGCACCTTGCTGCATTATGTCCCGTAACCCTTTGCCCATACCATTGCCCATAACATACCATGCTAGAAGCCTGTGTTTCAAGTGGGGTGAGCAATCGAGGGCAGAGGGGGGCGCTCTCACAAGGGGCGTGGCCTAAGTGTTGAGCATGGCCTTAATAGTGGTAAAAAATGTTTTTTTTTTTTTTTTAGAGGAATTGGAATACTGTGCCATGAAGGTGAAGACTAGGTGAAGACTGCAGTTTTTTTTTTAAGTAAACACATAACACGGGATCTATAGCGTTAATACCTTTTATACATAACTGTATACAAGGAATTCGTTCTTAAAAACCTGTCATTTTACATATCAAAAATCAGTCCTTAATGTTCGACTTCATAGCAAGGTATTTCCAACCTCTATAACGTAATACATTAAGTAGATTACGCACTGGTCAGCCAGCTGGTGCCTTTAAGTAGCACAGCACGGGTGCCATTGAATCCAAGAAAAGCCTCTGCACCTCCTATCTTAAGTATTGCCTCTTTTTTGACCTGTTCTTTCCGAAGTGAATTACGATTTCGGATAGGAAACGAGCGTTTGGGCAAACATTCTGCCGTATACAGTTTCTTTTATTCCAAAGGAGACAAACATGGCTCCCTTCTGCCATCAGGTGGCCAGCTCCAGCACTGCTGCTCATATTGTTTAATATTTTCTCCCGGTGAATGGCTTTTATGCAGTAATCAGGCAATGCTGGCGATCGAGGCTCTATGTAACACTCATGACACCCACACACCCTGCAGATATGTACAACTTATCTCTCAACACCTGTCTAATCTTTGGCACACCCTGAAGGATGCGAGGTGCACTGTCTCATGCATTTCAGAGCCAAGAATAAGGATTTCAGAACATAATTATTTCCAGAACAGCCCTGGAGGCTGGAGGCCAAGGTACGCGTAAAAGGCATGATCCCTCGACGGCTCCGACTCTCTCTCGCTCTTTGTTCTGATCCTTCCCGGCACCTGTAGCCCTGCTCCCATCATCTCGCACCATTTACCCTCTGCCCAGTCCTATGCGGTGCCTATGTGACAAAGACCATTTGCTACGAGTTCCAGTACAATAAGGACTTCAGGCCGTTCCAACACGAAGGGACATCCCTAAATACTAGAAAGATCAGCCACCAGCCCGAACTGCGACCCTCAACCTCCTTATCCCCAGTCCCTTGAGGTCAAGCTGTCACATGACCGGGCAAGATTTCAAGAATCCATCTGGTCAGAGACCATCCGATTGCCTCCAGGTGACCAGACATCCCAGTTTTCACGGCACAGTCTGGGGAAATCGCCCTCCGTCCCGGGGTCCTGAGAGTTTTTTAAATTAAAGATCCCCATCCCGGGATTGGATGGGGGTGGCTACGGTGCCAATTTTTGCCGGGAACCTATTCGGGAATCCTGAAATCCGGGGCCTGGTGCGACTATTCCTGTGACTGAAGGCTTTCATGGCATCATTTCCTTCCCCTTCATTGTTAACTCTCCTCCAATGAGACGAGTGTGCCTGGAACACCCCACTGCAATAGGCCAACGACATAGAGGGAGGACTAACGTTTTGTCAGAGTCCTATTTGTGCTTCCTGTAGTGCATAGTCTATGTCTATGGCCTGTCCTGGTTTTTTATTTTTTAATCTGGTCACCCTATGTACTGGACACCTTCCAGCCTAGCGCTGTGCATCGGTAAGGGTGTCCAGGCAGCACTGATCATCATGAAGTAGTGTGTCTGTGTGAACAATGCAGTATGAATGTTCAGGCTTGTATGTCCAGCTTCACATGAATCCCGTCTTCCCAGCCCGCCACACATGCACTCATATCGCCCGCCGTATTGTCACAGTTCTACATCATCTATACACGAGACGCCATATTTACATTTCAGGACAAGCAGGTTCTAGAAAGCAAATGTCAAGATAATGTGAGGTAGCACAGAGCTATTCAAATCTTCAAGCATCTTACTTGCATTTAATCTTAACACATTTATAGAATATCAATCTGCACTGCTAAAATGAGTGCATTCATTTGGTTTTGATTAAACGTGGGCCGTTCCATGTGATGTTAACAAAAAATGGCATAACGAAAACATTTGTACCGACACTTAAATACCGAAAAAATACTGTTTTATGTATATGTATTTGTAATTTGGGGGGTCCGACCCCAAGCCCTCTGTTTTGCAATGATTATAACCCCACCCCAACCTGCTCACCACCCTTTTTAATTCCTTACCCCACCCCCATATATATATTTAAATAAAAATTCGGTAATTCTCGGTATTCAAGTGTCGCTAAAAATGTTATTCTGTATTTTCTTTTCGTTATCATCACTGGATACCCACGTGTCAAGGTAAAGACAGTCAAGGAGCGGGGAGGGGTGAAGGGCAAGGCCAATCAACTTACAACTCCAGGTGGGCCAGGCAATCCAGTGTCTCCTTTCTGACCCTGAAAAGTGCAACACAGAAGAGAATATTATTGTTAGAAGGAGCGATATTAGCTGTGCAACACGTCTCACAGGGTTTGTCATATGTAACCGGTCGAAGAAGTCATATTTATACACAATTAAACGAGAAGTTCCTTCACCCGAGTCTCGTGTGCATAGAGGCAGGATGGAAACAGATGGTTGTGAGCATTTGAAAACTTATTTTAAATGTTTTATTTTTTCCTGACACGGTGTGCGCATTGGAATGTAAATCTGTGTATATACAATGTGTCTACTTTATTTCAGGTGAGGGAGTTTCACGCAATTTCCTCCCTGCAAATGATGGTCTCATGTAGGTCCTCCAAACCTGCATTTCCTACCAGTGCCATGTAGCTGTGATGTGATAACGTCAGCAAGTGATAGTCGCCTGGGAAAAGGTCGCCAGGGGGCGACATTTCCCCAAATTTGCACTCTCACGAAAATCAGGCACTTTCCCCAAATATTCTACGACTGGAGTTAGAATAGTAATTCATACCCCTCCTAGAATATGTGGGGGAAGGCTTTTAGAGGTGCAGGGGAAAACAAAATCTGGCGACTTTTTCCACGCGGACAGTTTTACATAGAGCCGTCATAATGCCATCAATGACAACCAAATGCATCATGTTCATGACTCCTCTTAGGAAATTATTCTTTCTGCAATTTCCCCCCTTTACCGGAAATGGACTCGCCAAGCATTATCTGCTAGTAGTCTAGAATCTGACTGTTTCTCAGATCACTGCATTTGGGGTGCGCCGGTCAGCCCCTACCAGTGCAGGGCGCGCACCTCCCATTCGTTTCTCCGCCTTCGTTTTTCACTGTAGCAGAAGCTACCTTCAGGTGAGTGCTGCAGGGACATGCTCGTCCCTTTAGTTTTTTCTGATTAACATGCTAATGAGTGTTGTGATGTGCACTGAAAGTTGTGTAAACTCTTTCTATGTGCTTCCTCTCCAATAGTGTTATGTTTCACTGAATCGTGCAGCCTCCCACTGTCAGTTCAAAGCTCCAGTGGCAGGGGAAACAGAAGAAAGTCTTGCAGGAACCAGAGAGTTTACATCCATTGCAGTGCAGTGCAACCTTAAGGACTAATCAGTTTCCCCATAAAAGTGAGCCAAAATGAAGGGAAGTAAAGCAGAGGACTTTAGTCGGGTCAGGTAAGCAGACAACAGCAAAGAGATTGGTTATCCAAAAGAAATCTATGGAAGGAAAGCAACAAAAAGAAAGTCTTTCCTAACACCACCCAAGAAGACGTGTCCACTATAAGAAAAATAAAGCTGCGCAGCAGCAGCAGTAGTGCAATGTAAAAAAAAAGTAAAAATCTGTTCAGTACCACAAGTCTGGTCTATGCACATCACCTTTGGCACCGCCAGCCCTCACCATATGCAAAAAGAACATAACTGCCGCTAACCACCTACCTCCGATTCAACCCATCACCAACCCCAGCCACCTCCCCATTGATCCTACAGAATTGGTTGACCTGTATAATAACACTATCAACGCTGCCATAGACACTATAGCTCCACTAAAACTGAGCAAAGAAAAAACCCATTGCTCATCTTAATACCTGGTTCACCCCTAGTCTAAAAGCCCTTTGTAAAGAAAAATGACATGCAGAAACTACTTGAAAAAAGAGCCCATCGATACAGAACAAAAATACTCTCACCTCCCTCGTAGTCAGATACAAAAAAGAAATCATACAAACTAAAAAAGAAACTTTCAACAAAAGAATCAAAAAGGCTAGCTCAAGTACCAGAGCAATCTTCTCTATACTCAGAGAATTAAAATCTCCAATTGCCCCTAATGACTCGCACACCAAAAACAAAATTTGTTGTACCAACATACAAAACGCCCTATGCAACAAAATCACCATGCTTCAAGATAAAATACTAGCCAAAAAAACAACGCTTCATAAGATTGCTCTTACAACCCAAGAAGCCATCTTGCAAGAACTTTCTAATAACCAAACCAAACCATCCATTCAATTTAAATTCAGGTCAATCTCAACTAGTGAGGCCGAAACCATCATTAGATCACTTAAGCCCTCAAGGTGTCTTGGTGATACATGCTCAGCACCCATTATTAAGGAAGCCGCAAATGACTTAGCTCCTTTCGTCACCACCTTCACAAATTCCTCATTTAAATCTTGTTCTGTTCCCACTAATCTTAAAGATGCCTGGGTACTACCCCTCCTAAAAAAAACTATCTGGACCCTAGCGTCCCGACCAACTATAGGCCAATTACGACAGTTCCATTTCTCCTCAAAATTCTAGACAGAGCCGCCTATCTCCAGATTCAATCCTACCTAGAGATCAATAACTTATTAGGTACACGACAATCCGGCTTCCGGTCAAGACGTGGAACCGAAACGGCCCTCCTCGATCTTAAAAACCAATTGGTTGACAGAAAAGACAATGGGGAAATTTCCATTCTCCTACTTTTAGACCTCTCTGCTGCATTCGATCTGGTGGACCATAAAGTCTTATGCAACCACCTAAAATCTGCTTCCATTTTCTCCAAAGAGGCGTCTTTTATCTAGACTGTGCACTCAACCTCAATAAGCAAGTAAATTCCACAGCCTCAGCGACAAGCAATACGTGCAAACTGATCTGTGCATGCAAACCATTTCTGGCCACTGATAGCTGCATTACAATTGCACAAGCACTAATCCTATCCAAGTGGGATTACTGCAATGCACTTTACTTAGGTACCAGTAATCACAATACTAACACACTCTAAACCCTCCAAAACAATGCCCTAAGAACCTCCCTATGCATCGCTAAAGATCACCATATCTCCAACGCAAGATGTTCCACCAATTGGCTAGCCATTAAAGACAGAATCAAGCTTAAAACACTTAACTTGACTAACAATTGCCTCAACAACAAAGCACCCATCTACCTGACGGAGAATTCACCAAACACACCTCAGAACGACCTATCAGAAAGGCATACACTAATAGTATTAGAATCCCCAACTTTAATCTTAAAAAAAACAGGAGGATCCAGTTTTCCAGTTCTGGCAGCACATCTCTGGAACTCATTACCAGACATCTTAAGAGCATTACCCTCTCTCCCCTCCTTCAAGACTAACATTAAAATATGGCTAAACGCTAATGACCACTAACATCATCCATACGACTTGTAACTATTGTGTCTACCTATGTATTTTTTTATACCTGCTTACTCTTACTGTTAAGTATCCCTGTACCTTGTATTACACTGTATTTTGTATCTCCCTCATATGTACCTGTAACTAGGGGTGTTGCTAGGTCTGGAAAAGATCAGGGGCTAGGCTAATGTCGGGACTGGCTGGACTCGGGGCTAGCTAGCCTTTTGGTTGCAGCACCTGAACTTCTATCCGGGGCTATAACCAAAAGACCCGGGGCTATAGTCCCCTCAGCCCCCCCTAGCAACGCCTCTGCCTGTAACCTAAATCTTTGCAAGCGCCAGTTGCTCGAGGGCCCAGTGCGCTCTATAAATAAATAAACAATACAGTACAATACAAAACAAGTGCAATGTTACTTGCAGAAATGAAAAGGGGGTACAATGTGTGCCTGCAGCAGTCCACTTAAGGCGATGTGTACTGCAATGCAAAATGAAAGGTGAAAAGAATGGGAGACACTCTCCCCCCTGTGCTGGGGGTGGAGGGGGTTGAAGGACTACCCAGTACACCGTGAACGAAATATGTTGAGCAGGTGAGTGGGGCTAAAAATACCCCACTCACCCACAAGAAATCAGCCAAAGTCCTAATCAAATACCAAATATGCTTGGTGCGCCATTGTAGTCAATGGGGGAAAATATCCAAACACATACATCTTTCCTAAGAGCCACCCTATGTGCCATCCTGCAATTAGTTTGCTTAGTACCAGCTCAGATTCTCTTGCATTCACAGCAGGGTCCCAATAATTAGGCTTTCATGGAACCGTGACTCCCAGATATGCTGGCAGCTGTCAGCGCCTGGAAGCTGGCATTCTCCCATCGTCTCTCTCTGTGTTGTCACAGAGAGCAGGTCCTATAGCAACACTGTATATAACATAAGAGGATATTTATGTACCGAATATGAAAAAGGAACGTTTACTCACCGGTTCGCCGTCTCGACCTGGATATCCCAATCTGCCAGGATCCCCGGGAAAGCCCTGGAAGCAGAGGAAAAGGGAGACAGGCAGTCAATGTACACAACCGACAGCAGGAAGGCAGAGGATATGAAAACATGATGCAAAGGAGTACTCACATCGAGACCTGCGGGGCCATCTTCCCCATCCTTGCCAGGTTTCCCCTTTGAAGAGCAATACAAAGAAATTAACATGTAGCAAACAAGGCAGCACAGAAATACAGAATGCAGTCTCTAGGCTCTCTTAGACTTTGCTGTCAGGATCCCAGCCTAGGCAGGCACATATCTCACTCGTAGCGACATGCCCCACCCTGGGTGCCCAATCAGAAGGCAGGCAGAGTTCCTGACATGCGCCTTGAAGTGAAAGACTTCAGCCACATGCAGCTGGTCCTCCTTGCTACTCCTTGCTGCTGGCCACATCCACCCGACCAGCTGTTTAAGTGCTAGGGAGGGCGAATGCTTGTGCTGTGGTGTCTTGCATCACCATCGTGCCTAATCCTACTATTCCTCGTCACAGTCCTAGCAGGATTCAGGTCATCCTACTTAAAGACAGGCGTGAACCCTCAACAATGGACTCATTTACTTTTTAATTGTGGGCCTCACTGAGACCCTAAGAGGCCAATGCCTCCTATAGTCCTCTAGTTCATACCCTCAAAAATCCAGCATATTCCCGCTAGGTAGCTACAGGGGAACCCCGGTGGATAAGCTACCGGTACTACAAATACCATGGGCGATTGGTTCCTTTCGCTACCTTGGAATAGACGTGTACCACACGGCGGAAGAAGAACATACATTCAACACGGAAATAGCCATTGGGAAAATCAGGAGGAGCATTACATTTTGGGAGAAGCTGCCCTTAGCAATGATGGGACGTGGGGCCATGCTCAAGATGGTGGTCCTACCTAGGATCCTACATTATTTTAGTAATATTCCATATATGATACCCAAGAAGTTTTTTACTAAATTGAACAGTATGTGTAGGGACTTACTGTGGCATGGTACCCGGAATAGAGTAGCGTTATGGAAATTGCAAAACCTCTATGAAAAAGGAGGCATCAGACTGCCTAATTTTGAGGTCTATTATGTGGCGGGCCAACTACAATATGTGGCTAAGTGGCTCTCTGATGAAGTGACCCCTGAACACAGGTTGTTTAGGCAGGACTGTATGCAGTTCTACTTAAGAGAAATGATTTGGCTGCCTGAGACCGAAATGAGGGAGCGCCCTGGGATGATGATGCTTGGGTGGAAAATGTGGCGTCGAGCATGCCGGTCGATGGAGGATCCATTCCCATGCACCCAGCAGATACCGCTGGTTGTTTTGACAGGAGGGGACAAGCAGATAAGGGTGATAATCAGGACCTACTGGGAATCGGTGGGATTGGTAACGCTAGGAGATGTTTGGCAGGAGGGCACCATTAAGGATTTCAAAGAACTCAACGAAGAGGCGGGACTACATACAGGCCAATATGTTACATACCATGGGATGGTGCAGAAGCTTCGGAAAATATGGCCAGAAACAGTATTGACAGAAGAACCAGATGCAGTTGTTGGGGCAATATATGACATATCAGAAGGGGGGCATGAGATCTCTAGATTGTATGAGATGGTGATGACCCGGGTTGGGAAGGAGTTGACGCATTTGAGGTTGGATTGGGAAGCAGAGGTGGGAGCCCAGATTGAGGATGGGATGTGGGAACATGCCCTGGGTTACCACAAAGTGTCGAGAAATGCCAGATTAAAACAAATACAGCTGTATATAGCGCACGGAGCATATATGACCCCCTTGTGGATATCTAAGTTCCTTAACGCGGGAAGACAGGCGTGTCCCAAATGTGACCAAGAAAATGCTGAAATGACACACATGTTTTGGTCATGCCCAATAATTGAGTGCTTCTGGGGAGAAGTGGCACAGAAACTGGCAGAAAAGGGAGTTACGCTAGTCATAGATATGGCATGGCCCTGCTTACTGGGCGGGTTCCCCAGATCACGGAAACTCAAGCATGTTGGAAACTGAAAGATTTGGCATTTGTGCTTGCAAAACAGAGAATTGCCATGGGATGGAAGAAATGCCACAAGCCACGGGTGGAGGTATGGTGGAAGGAATTGCAGAAATGGGCAGAGGCTGAAACAGGTGTGTGGCAAGAAGCGAGCAGCGTGGGTGGGGAGGAAGAGGCGGGCACTTTGATGGCATGGAAAGTACTAATAGCAGAACTGTTCAGAGCAATATCGGATCCAACTGAATCCGAAGGAAGTGAGACCCTGCCACATGTAGCAGATGCAGACTATGAATAACAAATAGGCTTGTGGATGGGGGTGGGACTGGGGTAGCAGTGACTAAGATTAAATGCTGTTTAATGGAATTGTTATAAATGACACTGCGTGTTGGGTTTGTATTGTTTGGTGTGTATAAAACTAATAAAATCTTTAAAAAAAAAATCCTCTAGTTCATCAGTGCAGCTAGTTTTCCTCTCTTTTGAACTGATGAGGAAGGGAAAGACTCGGGGTAATGGATGTTAGGTAGGAATTGGTGCAGTCACCAATTATCTGCTGGGTATTAGGTAACCCACTTTTTGGTATAGGTCTGTACTACACACCTAGTGTGATTGAGCAGCCAAGGGGGGTAAATATGAGCTGTATAAATGAAATCCGTAAATACAAGTAGCCAAGTAACATTTACACTCAAGGTTTCAGTTATAAATAGTTATTTATTTAACATCAATTTTTAAATAAGCATTCCTTAAAAAGGCAATTCATGTTACAATGTAAATATACGTTAAAATTACTTTCCAGAATCCAAACAAGTTAGTGGATAATCTTTGGATATTTTTCTTACACAATTCCTACACCCTGCGGTGACTTCAATCACAAGCACAGTGATGGCATTTATATATCACTTTTTATACTTTGCAGATTCTGAGGTTGCAGAAAGGAAAGGTTAGGGAAGGAAAAAGGTTAAACAGTTTCTCAGTATGTATATATGAGGACAACTAACTCTTCCAAGGAAATCTAGATAATCCTTTTCCAGCAATAACAGTCTAGAACAAATTACCACCTATGAGGGACAGACATTTCAAAGTCAGTGGACTAGAATAGTCTGCAGGGAGCCAGGACAGTCAAAGTCAATTGGAACACAGTCTATTGATCTGATGCACTTCTTAAATCAAAGTCTTGCACAATGTTAGAGAGTTTGTAAAATAAATCACTTGTAGGGTCACAAGCTCTTAAACCTGTGAGAAGAGAATTGAAATCAACTCTAAAACATAAGCCAATGCAATTCCCAACTGAGAAAAGTGTGGCTAAAAGGCAATAAGGAAAGTACCCCAAGCCTAAATAGTACCTGTGGTTCGAAGAAGAGTGGCCCAGCTGGATTCTGTCTTGTTACATCGGTGCCAACCCTGGTTACTGAGCCTCAGTCGTGGGGACAAGAGGATGTACGTCTGGAGGGCTGCTGCAGCGGTACTTGAGAGGTCATCGGCAGCTACAGGCTCTTTTCGGTTCAGCGGCACTTCACGGTTTCAGTGCTTAGCAAACAGCACCGTCGCGGATCTCGGATACCGATTGGGCTTCATTCACTCCTTGGGTCCTGCATTCTGGTGAGGGGACTCGGGATCTGGTCGTCCTGCTTGTGTAGGGTCCTTAGTAGACTCCTGAAGCTTCTAGCTGGAGTCGTTACCGCTTCAGACATTTCACTCGACTACGGATACTCGACCACTGGCATTGGGCTTCTGAAGCAAAGGAGAGGCACAGCAGATCAGGGGTGATGGTCCAGTGGAGTTTGTCTCTGGGTTTGTTACTCCCACTAACCAGATGGGAGAAGTTGCCCCTTCCGGAGCTTCTCTGTCGAGGTGAAAAAGGAGTTCAGCACAGCAGCAGGGCTTCACCGGGCAATTCAAAGGTCCAGGAGGCTGCAGCAAGCTTTGTTCACGGTTTCTTCATTGGTTGTTTATGCCAGTGGTCGACTCTGCCTGTAGTCCCAAAACCCTTGCCTTTTAAGCAGGTTTCTCCCATTCATGCACAGCCTAGGCTGTCAATCACACAGCAGGGTGGCTGTCCAAAAAGGATAGTCAGCCAGCCAGCCAGCCAATCAGGACTAGTTGCATTCAGGCATTCTTACAGACAAAGGACAGGGGAGTTTCAGGACCCTCCCTCACATCCTGCCTTCGTGACACACTGGAGCCAGAGGCGGGCTTCAGGGCTGAATGCGACACCCTAGCACTCCACATAAGATGGGGTGTGCTGGACCTACAAAGGTAAAAGGTAAGTAAAGTCAATTTCACTTTACTATTCTTGGGAACTGTAGTTCACGCAAGAAAAGGTAATTAAACCTTATGAGAAATCTAAAAGATTTCTTTGTGACACTGCACTGAAGGTGCTGTGTGTCACCATACAAAAAGCAGATGCCTATGGAGTTTGTTAGACTCCAAAAACAGAGGAAACACAAAATCCAAATCAGGTAAAAACACATGAGAGAGTGAGCAAAAGGCCTCACTCACTCCAGGGTTAAAATTGAAAAGTCCTGAGTTCAGCAAAAGAGCTGGGAGTCTCTAAGGTTGAAGGGAATTGACACATACATGAACATTCTCCCTAACAATGGAGGTTACTAAATGTTATCAAGCCATTAGCATTGTCTCGGGAGGATAGCACAGGGGCAACATGCTCGCCTTGGAAGCAAGACGGCACTGAGCAGCATGGGTTCGATCCTCGGGTCTGTGCTTAGAAGCCTCTGGGTATTAAGTGCGTTATAAATAACCTATCATATCATAACATCCTTCTTCCAGATCCCAGTTAGTGTACAAATCAACGCAATAATACAAGCATGCTGTGCGGAAGGTGGAGGTAGTGCCGGAACAGCAGTGTGAGCTACACAGAGGATAGTGGATGGTGTGGCAGCGCAGACGGCGCTCCTGAAGGTTGCAAATACTCCAGTGGCAGTGTACACCGTGGCTCTCACAGCATCATTGGGGTCTGTGCTGTGTTTTCTGGTCTTGGGGTTACCGGAAGTTCTACCAATGAGCGCCTTATGCATAGCTGGCTGTTGAGAGCAGACACATGAGTGGAATTGCCCTTGCTGTGGGCAATGGTGTGCGAGCATCTCACTGTTGTCAGCCAGGTCCCGGGGCCTTCGGGGTGGCCTAGCGTTGCTGGAGTTTTGCATGGATGCCCCTCCTGTGCTTGGTGTGGGTGATCACGCTGAGTTTTATAGTCTGTCCTGTGGTTCCTGAGCTTCTCCGCCATGGCCCTGCAGGCAGCCAGTATTTCCTATCTAGAGGGTCTCTCGAGGTTTTTCTTTTTTTAACGTCTGAGCCATCTATGCTGTAAGAGTGCTGAAGCTCAAAGACAACCTTGCTTGCTTAAAGCTTTGTCCATGTTTTAGGTTGTGTTTCTGGTTTGCAGCCATTTCTGCCCATATTTATCATGTGGAGCTATTCCTGGTGTTGTGGTTGCTGTTCTTGTTTTGATGAACTTTTAATAATTGTTGAACTTTAAAATTGCCTCACCTCTAATGTTTCTATTTCTTTAGGGGGGGCAGCCTGCTTTTTGTCTCACAAAGTTCCACATGTTGCTGAACTTTCATATTTGCTGTTTTAAGGACAATCCACCCCTTTTCCTATCTGTAGGGTTTTCTCCTTGTTTCTGTCTGTTGTATTCTGTTTATTAATTGGCATCACTTTATGTATTGTACCGTCTCATGAATTTTGTACGGCGCTATAGAAGCGAATTGAGGAATGCTGTGAGCACTAGGCTTCACCCAAAAGTCATATTGACAACCAAAAATCGAACAATTAAAATCCAGCAGGCCAGTAAGATCCCTCCATGCTAATTAGCTGGCCCTCCCTAAAGTGAAAAGAGCCAAAGGAGGTGGAGTGAGCTTCCCATCTGTGGCTGCGAAGCAATGGAACACCCTCCCCCCAGAACTAAGAGCAGAAGACTGCTACTGTTCCTTCCGCAAGGCCCTGAAAGCCTGGCAATTTGCCTAGCTGTCCTTCCAGGACACAACCACTGACTACCGCTCCAATCTGTACTGTTAACGCGTTGGTGTGTCAGGGGTAAATTGTCACTCCTCTGTTGAAACTTTTTGTATCATGTAACTAATCCGCAACAGCGCCCTGGTGCCTCAGGGTTTAGGCGCTATACAGATGTAAAAATAAATAGATAAAAATGAGAAGCAACATGTGTCTTAAGGGATCATTTCTGTTTTGGGGCATTCAGTGGTCTCTATTTAGGGCCAGTTTAACCTTCTGCTTTTATCCGCTTATGCTTAAGCTCTGACCTCCTTTTGTGGACAGCGGGACTTATACTGAAATCCCCGGCCGCTGAAACCCTTTTTTATATATGTTACTCTGGTAACCCATATTTTACATAGAGTAAGGGCGCTTTTCTAGCATCCCATTGTTGCCCATGGATGATTTTTTCACCCCAAATCGGTTTCAGGGAGTAGGCTGGAGGCAGCTCTGATTAGGTTTTGGCTTCACCAGGCGTGCAAGTCCATTTACCACATGAGTAGCCAAATGTACCATTTTGGTAGCCTCGGGGTACTGACATATTTTCACACTCCGCTCCGCACCATTTTGTTTCATGAGCATTTCTGCATTCCTTTGTTTGGGGAAACCATAAGGCAGGCATAAAATGGCTGCTGCACACACGGGCTCACAGAGCCCAGCCCTTTACCCTCTCAGGTGGTTTGGGCTGCTCGTAACCAGTGCCTGTCCTCGGATACGAGCTTTACACGTCCTGTGGGGGTGGTCCTGGGCATTTGGCAGTTTTTGGAGCAAACCTGGTGGACTGACCTTCAAAACCTTTGTTTAAACCCCCTGTGTGTGACTGGAGGGTCTGTGTGTGTAGGATAGGTAGGGGGGATACTGTTCCTACACTCAATTCTGTGGGGTTTTCTGGAGTGCAGCTGGACTGCTTACCTGCTGGAGGATTATTGCCATAATGAGGCTGTTACAGATCTGGCCATTCTGGATGGACTCTGGACCCTCGACTTAGCCCCAGTTAGGGTTTACTGCTGTTGGACATGCATAATGGACAGTCTGCATGCATCAATTGATCCTACTCATTGGCTGGAGCAGGCTTCCATTGCAAGGACGTTTATCAGGGCTGTTCTACCACTCTCCCACCTTGATGATGGAAGCTGGCATCACCTGGAAGGGATGTGTGACCCCACACCAAACCTCACCTGCTCATCGGAGCTCTCCTGGGTAGCCACTTGTGTAGTCTTTCTTGTGGGACCGTCTTCTGCTAGTAGGCTGACTCACTTTGTCCTCTGCCGGAACCTGCTTGGCTAGGCTCTTCCATCCTCCTGGCAGCCCACCTCTCATTCCTTTCACATCTGGTTTGTGCGACCCACTCCAAGGAAGAGAGGTTATTGTTTCAGCTGTTGGGCTCATCTTTGGTCAGGGGTTCCAGCCATGGTTGTTTGGACCCCTCAATATCGGCATGCAAAAGACAAGCTGTACTCACTGGGTTGTTTTGCCTTCATCGAACAGACTTTTCAGGAAAAAACGATTGGGAGTACTCAACGCGGGACCCCAGGTTGGTGGGTTATTCGTAAGACTCCCAGGGATCCTTGTGGTCGAAGGCCTCTGGTATGTATGATTCACACATCTTTCCCCATTCGTTGGACCTGGGACTGTAACTGGTCCTGGGACAGCTGGATCTCGAAAGTGCCACTGGATCTCTCTAGGGGATTCGTTTTTGGCATCGCCTGGGCTTGGGTTTGGCCATCTCTGCACCTGTGGGATGGAACCGGGACTAACCGGGCTTTTCATCACAACCAGAGCTCTGCCTACTGACTTTGACTGAACTTTGAACACTTACCTGAAACTCTTCCTAAAGTGACTTGTACAGGTACCTATCTGGACAGTGATGGTTTTAGTGGGTCGCACTGGGTCACTGGAGCTTTAGGTCCAAAGAGTGACATTTTAGCTGGAACTCCCGATTTATTGTTTAAGTTCTATATTACACTCCTTCTCATGGGAATGCCCCGTTACTGTGGCTCTTACCGTATGGCAACCCCATCTGGGAGAATAATGAGTACTTGTGACTAGTAGTATTGTGACCCTACCATACTCTTGCGTGTTGGTGACTTCCGGGGGTGGTTGCTGAAGTTCGGCCTCTCCCCCTCTAGGTCTATATATTTTTACTGTATGGTGTGCATTTGCATCACCCATGTTACTATGTGCTAGAGGGTTAGGAATATTGTTAGTGTGACATCTTGGGTCCTGATAATAACCATGCAATGTTTTACTGTGCCTTGGGATCCCGCCCACCCCCACCCCAACCACTGCTTCTTAGTCTTCATGTGCAGTGCCGTCTCCAGATGTTAGTTGTAGGGGTGGATTGAATCTTTACTGACCATTGCTATTTTTATATATACAGTAATTCCATCATACCTAACTTACCTATTTTAACCTGACAGAATTCTTATGTTCAACTTTATTAAAGTGTATATGTTTGCAGTATGCTAGTGTTGGTTGGGTGGGTCCTTTGATGAACTGTGTAGACTAACTGGCCTTCATTACTAGCTCTCATACCTTTTGAAGTTAAGCCTGACTGCTCTGCCATACCTACCACTTTAGATAGGATTGGCTTCCATTTTCATAAGATTTGTTGTTTTACCATTAACAGTAAGAAATGGCTGTATATCGTCGTTCTCTTTGCAGCCTCTGCAAAGAAGCCTGTGTGTGTGTGTGTGTGTATGTGGGTGCGGACCTGGACTGCAGATGAAGAACGCCTTGCAGTGGTCAAGACGAGCAGACAAGGCCTCTCAGAAAAGGGCATGCAGGCACAAGGAGAAGGGGTCAGGACCCTGCAAGTCTCCCTGTTCAGGTTGGGAGCAGTAGAGCTATGAGGTCCGGATCCTAAGAGGGAAGTGCAGCCCCAAGACTGTGCGTCGTCCAGGCACAGAAGGCGACCGACTTAGGTTGACGCATGGCAGCTACAGGCCCACGACCACTAAGCTTCAGGATGATGACCTTGGAGATGCAGAGCATCAGAACTGGTTGGGTGCACCAGTCCAAGAGAGGGATTCACCGAGGAAGATTTCCCATGTTGCGTGAAGAGCAGAGTGGGCGCTTGCCGTCATTGGCATGGCAAACAGTGGTCCCAACAACAATCCTACTGCATCTTTGGACACTTGTGTCCAGTGGCTGACTACAGAATTGCTACAGGTTCACTTCTGATGTACTAGATCCTGAGTTACGGTGACTCCAGCCTACCAATAGAAGGACTCGCAAAATTCAAACTGAGCTTCTGTCCAATCACAGACGGCCGACTCAGACATATTAAGGACTAACGCAGGATTTGGTTTTGTGTATTTTGGCTGCCTCCACTCCTTCACCAAGACCAAACCAGTTCCGGGCACACAGCAAGCATGCACTTCAAGAGCTCTGGCCAGAGCCTCCAGATGATTGACACTACATGGCCACATCTTGCCTCTGCCCGAGAGGAAAACAGAGGGAAGCACAAAGGCCGGTTTTAAGCAGCACGACCGACCATTCAGACCACCATGCTGCACAAGAGGCTACCATGCAATAAAGAAATAAATGGTGCACAGGAGCACACACAAAATGCTTAAAAATAAGCTACCACTGCCACCAGCCTGCCTTGTCTTCATCAGGTGTAGATACAAATATTATAAAGTCAAAGGAAAGGCCCCTCTATTCAATGATCCTTATGGGCTTTTATAGCGATTTTATTACAAACCAATAAGACGACAAGGTCCTCCTACACAGGTAGATTTAAGGATTGACCAGTGCCTCAAAACAAATTAGTTCATCTAGGGATTAAGCTTGAAAAAGACCTGAATCCCAAAAATCAGTCCAGGGTCATAAAATCTGTCTGCAGATATGCTGGGTGTCTCCCTGAAAGAGATGGGAATGCTGCAAGAAGAAACAATGTTCCTAACTGCTATGTTATTTTGTATTGTTAAAGCCCTTAACTGCCCTGGGTGTGGCCCTTTCCATTCAGTAGAGGATTGCTACACCTACGTGCATTTCCAGTGGAAAGCAGTCTCAAACACAGCACGTATTGCCTTCTGAATCAAAGAGCAATTGCAACACTAACGGACAGTGCAAAGACTGTCATGCATTTGTAAAGGAGCAGCTCCCACCCTCTCACTGCTGTCATACTGGAACAGAAGAAGGGCTATATGTGAGACTCCATGTGTTGTGCCTATACCGCATCAAGTGTATGAGAGACCATATGAAATCAGGCAACCATACCGAATATACACTTGCACTGAAAGAGTGGAAGGATGTCACCACACACCCATGGACAGCATGTAACGCTGAGTAAAATCTGATGAGGCCATAGTGATGTCATAAAGAAGATACACAAGGACATACTGAAATGATAAGAAAATACTTAATAACAATGTAACTAAGGTGACAAGAGAAACATGTACAAAAGGATAAAGTAATCATATGAAGAAGAATACCTCGCCAATAAGTGTAAATACGCAGTAATGCAAGGTAGATGATTCATACAGAAGCTTGCTGTAGAGGAAAATATAACGTGGCAAGGACGGCCATGATAGGAAAATGGACATTGGCTCATGTCCCGGGAGGATAGCTCAGTGGCAACGTGCTCGCCTTGGAAGCAAGACGCCACAAAGCAACATAGGTTCGAGCCCCGGGTCCGTGCTTAGAAACCTCTGGGTATTTAAGCATGTTGAAGTGGGAGAATGGAAAACCAGGCTCCCGTCCTTCACCTCTCGCGCTTGGCCTAGAGGGTCACGACCCAAACACCCGCCACGAGAAGAGTTTGCCCATTTACCAGACGACCAGGTACCCTGGTACAGGAACATACGGATGTGTCCATCTGCTTGCCCAGCAGCCCGCACTGGCCATGCCGACACCTGCGGCACGGATCAACTAGACTAAAACCTACACGTCGTTAGAGATGCCATGACGACCTAGACAACGGGAAGCACATCTGTACAAATATACACACTGGACATTCCCACACCAACCTACACGAAGAATATACTCAGTGCTATGACGTAGGCGACAGGCATATTCACGGACGTGCATCTTTATTATTTTCATATAGGCTTTCAGAATGCAGAAACGCAAGACGCGTCATGAACTTTTATTTAGCTTGCTCACGCTTCTCTTTGAAACCAGGTACAACGATGAGAAATATGATAAAGACAATACCGATTATGGAATTACATGCTCCTATAACCTAAAGCACCTGTGCACCAAACGAACAACTTATGCACCGGGCCAAAGTAGGCCTCAAACAAGAGCTCCCGTGGACATCAACAAAACAAAAGTCAGTTGCTGATCCTACAGAATGAGCTTGGCAAAGCAACCAGCCAAGGTCGCAATGTTGCAAACCCACGTTCCAAGAGCAAATCATCAAAGGCACGATGTTGCAATCTCGCACTCCGCGCACCAACGTTAAAGTCACACCGACAAATTAAAGCAGACGCACAGTAGAAAAACAATATTAATTGTGCAGAATTATGCCTTTTTCACGGTCCCTTCCCACGTGATCAAGCCGAACCTGATGAGATGCCAAACCCTGGAGAACAGAGGCGTCTGGATCCCTCGCTACGAGACATTGGCAGATACACTTGAAAGGCTCAATGGACATTTGCAACGGTGGGAACGGTACCCCGTCTAGCTATGAATAAGTCTTCACATTGTCTGCATGTACCCATAGTGAAACATTGTTGCAACTTACAGGTACACCGAGAGCTGGGAACGACGGTGGTCCCAGGCTGGGGAGCTCACGGGTGCACCAATCAGAACTTGGGGCTCTTATCACTGACGCCAGCACATTTAGCCAATCCTCAGGAGCCTTCATGTAACAATTTTCATGTATCTTATTGTAGGGACAACCCAGATATACCACCTGACTACACCTTATCCACTAATATCCTTCTCTATATGTGTGCTATACTAATCCTACCACTCGAACATCCAATTAAGAGTGGCAATAGGTTTTTTGTTAACTTTCTGAAGTGACGCAAGTAGCGCGTCATAATACAGTAAAAAGGGCCTGCGAGCCCCACAATTGTGTGTGTGTCAGGACGAACGCGTGCGCTCCTTGACCCATCCCTGCCGTTTTGTCTAATAAACAGCAGAGTCACCTTGCTCCTTGTGTGCGTCTCATACTCTATCTCATCTTATCTGGGATACACACGGGAGGAGTTGGGGCCTCCCTGCCTGGAGGTCTGCGGACGGTCCGGCCGACCCCGGCAGAATTTCCCCCCGACAAGTTGGAGGCACTGCTGAGATCTGTTTAAGATCGACTTTTATTTTTACTTTTTCCAGGCACTCCCGTTGCGAGGAGGCCCGGCGGCGCGGCCCCCTCTGCCGTTGCCCCCTTCTGAGGACTACAGGACCATCGCGGAGCCGCGAGAAGACCGGACAGCGCAATCCGGATATTGGCCCTCGGGAGCCGGTTGAGAAGTATCCCGCCCGCGGTTGGCGAGTGTCCAGACGTGGTCCAGACGAGGGGAGGTGGCGAGCCGCTTGGAGGGGTGCACGCAGTCGAGCGGCCCTGCATCGAGAGAACTTGGTGAGCATGGCACACACAACGAGCAATGCGAAATTGTGAGGGAGGGGGGAGGAATTAAATAAGGGAGGAGGGAGGTGTTGCACAGGTGCGCGGCGAAGGGTTGACAATATAGTGTTGGCAATGGAATGAAAGAGAGTGAAAAGAGTGCGAGAGCAGTGACGTGAAAGAGGGGGGGGCGGAGCACGAAAACATCACGTGTGGTCGCTCGTAGACACTGATTGGCCTAAATCGCGACTAACGTGTAGGGGTGGGCGTGTGTGGTTTCCTACGATTTGGCATTTATTGATCAATGAGTAGATGAGGTTCCCTATTGTTCGAGCAAGAAACTCGATAGGTAGATGAGGTTTCCTATTGGTCGAGCAAGAAACTCGATAGGTAGATGAGGTTTCCTATTGTTCGAGCAAGAAACTCGATAGGTAGATGACGTTTCCCTGTAGGGGGTAGCTAGTTGCATAGTTGCCAAATACGGAAGATAGTTGGCTGGTTAAGCCCTCCTGTTGAGGGGCGTATCACACGCGAGGCGACGCAGCGTGTGCAGTCCAATTATATTATTGATGAGATTACCTTGTTCCAGGAGAGACAGGAAGACAGCTGTAGGGTTAGTGGGGATAAATTGCAAGTGTATTTTGAAACTAATGATGAGATTGTACTAGTAGCGTAGAGACATCGGTGACGTCACCAGTAGGGATTTTATAGGATATCACGAGCACAAGGAAGATTGAGTTTTGAAGGCGGTGGGGAAGAGAAAAATGATGAGGGAGTGGATAAGAAGATAAACAATAAACGAGTGGAGTGGAGGAGGAGAAGGGGAGAGGGGCGTGGCTGAGCACGGAGAACGCCAGCCACGGCAAATGTAAAAGGGGGAGGAGAACGAGGAATAAGGACGACTGTATAAGATCATTGTAAGGGGTACGCAGCCACAGGGGGCTGCGTGCGCTTCGGCCGCAGGGGGCCGTAGGGGAAGGAATATACAATACAAAATTATACATATATATATATATTTGTGTTTTATTATTTCTTGTTTTTTTATTATTATTATTTTTTTTTTTACTATTATTGCATACTTTTTAAAGGATTGTCGTAAGTCCCCACACTTACGGGGCCAGGTAAACAATATAAGGTCGTAAATTGTAAACTGATAACGAAGGGAGGAGTAACAAGTAGGGCACAAGTATGTCATCTGGGAAAGGGCCAGGAGGGTGGGGGAACACCCTCACTACCCCACTACAACACATATGCACAACACTGCCACCCCATAGGGAGAAATTAATTAAGTACAGCATAGAGTGGACCCAGGGGACGGATAACAAAATGTTAACACCATGGCCGCCTAATGGTAGTTTCGATCCTTATGCCCAACATTCATTGCTAAACCATCTGCATAATACATACAAGGGGAAGAAGTTGGCGAGCCATATGGAGGTGTTTAACTTATGGAGGATGTTCCAGGGATCCCGACCAGGACCAAATGGAATGTTCTCTGTGGGAGAAACACCGGAAGTAAAGGAGATTATAAAGGAGGGAACGGATGGGGGAAAGGGGTGTGAAAGGAAAAAGAACGAGGAAAACGAAGGAGAGGGAAGAGAAAAGATTGACACCTTAAAAGACATAAAAAAGGAACCGAGCAACGAGATACCCATAACACCGGGAGTGAAAACTGAGAGAGAAGGGTTGTACCCCTTAAGAGAACTAGGAGAAATGGAAGGACAGTTAAGGGCGGCTGAAGGATACTCGAACCCGGCTTACAGCCCTCCACCATATGTGGCTCACAGGAAGATAGTGGGGGAGGGGAGGATTGGAGAAGAACAGATTGTAGAGATAGGACATGATGAGTGGGTAGCTGCACAGATATTATTAAAATTACGGGGTTCACTAACGGGAGAAGAAAGGGAGGTTGTAAAGAGAACAGGCGAGGATAGTAGAAGGGAGAGTGGGATGAAGGGGGAGGAGCTACTAACACAAAGAGAAGAGATTTTGGAGGAAAAATTGGCAAAACTAAGGGATGAGCAGAATGAATTACTAACACAGCTTGAGAGGGGGGAAAAGGAGAGAGTGAGGAAAAGGAAAGAGGGTAAAAACGAATTGGACAAATTAAGGGAACAAAATGAGGAGCAAAGGATAGAAGATGGAAGGGTAAGAACAGCAGCAGAAAGGGTGTCAAGAGTAGTATTGAGAGAAAAAAAGAAGGAAGAAGAGGAAAAGGAAAGGGAATTGGAATTATGGAGGAGGAGGGTAGTATCAGAAGCAGCTAAGAAATATGAAGAAGAGAAAGCAATAGAAAGAGAAAGGGTGAAATGGGAAAGAAAGAAAGAAGATGAAAGAATATTGGAAGAGATGAGCAACGAAATGATGGAGGAATTAAAAAGGAAAAGGGAGGAAAATAGTAGGGAAATGGAGGAGAGGAGTGATGGGGAAAGAGGAGGGAGAAATAAGGAGAGTGAAAAATGGGGGGATGTATATAGAAGTAGAGAAGTAGCGACAACATCAACACCCGGGGGAACAGTTGATAACAAAGGAAGAGGAGAAATGGAGCGAATAGACTTAGAAACAGTAACAGTAAAGGGGAAAAGAACAGAGTGGGGGATAACATCTATGAATGATTTTTGCAGTGAGGAGGAAGAAGGAGTAGAAAGGGTAGGAAGAAAGAGTGAAAGGGAAAGCTTAGATAAGCTGTACCTCACTAGAACCAATATAGACTCGCCATGGATCCGTAAGAGAAGGGAGGAGCTGGAACAAGGTGAGGAGAGGGTGCAAAAACTAGTGGAAAAACAAACCCATGAAACCACACCATCGCCATCTCCATCACGCCCTCCCCCATCGCACCCTACATGTTCAACGACCACACGCACGCTGCGCAAAATAAAGCTTGCGCCATTCATGGACGAAGTGACTCCTTATGCGTGCCGGCTTAGAGACCTCCCTAGCCGCAGGCAAGACAGACAGATAAGCATACCCATATTAAGCACAGAGGATGACGAAAAAAGGGGAAGGGAAGGAGAGGTAGGAAGGAGGAGGGGTAGCAAGGAAGAATTTGATGTGGTAAGGGAAATAGGGGAGGAGGAGGGGTGTGAAGATCCAATACTATGGAACATAAAGGGTGATATAGGACACAACTTAATGCCACTGTTAGAGAGAGGAGGGGTTAGACCGCAGTATGTACCTTGGAAGCATACGGATAAGGAAAATATAAAATGTAGGCTCCCATCACTAAGTGGAGGTGCGGGTAAGTGGATATATGAAATGGAAAAACACACCGCAGGGCAGAAACTAGCAGTAGGAGATGTGAAAGGCCTGTTAATATCAATATTAGGAGATAGAGCAGACGACATTTGGAAGAGAGCGGGATTCCATGGGATAACAATAACAAACACATCGCATGATGGGGCGCCATTTGCAAACTGCAGACATGCGCTATGGCAGGCACTTAGAGTACAGTACCCAGACACATCAGATATAGGAGCAATCACTTCCCGTAAGATGCGTGAGAATGAAGATCCCGTTGATTATATACAGGATATTCAAGAAAAGTGGCGCATGGAAACGAGAGAACAATGGGATAAAACACCAGCCATATTTTATCATATACTAGTACAGGGGCTCCCAGAAGGAGTACAGAAACAACTAAAGAAAGTAGTGGGAATGGAAGTAAAACCATGGCCTGAAATACAGCTGACAATAGTACATCACTGCAGGATATGGCAAGGAAAAATGAAACAAAAGGAAGAGGACAGGAAAACAGAAGAGGCCAAACTAGTACAGAAAAAATTAACTAAATATACAATGGAAGGGGCACTAATAACTGCACCCACAACAGTGGCCCAAAGCCCCACGCAAATAGTGGCTGCACAAGACCCAACTCTAATAGCACCTCGACAAAGTATAATACAGCAAATGCCGCCACTACAATTACAAGCACAAAACGTGGGAGGAGGGTACCAGATGCAAGGAGCTGGGTATTATGGGTATAACAGAGGGAGAGGTGGATTTATGAGAGGGAGAGGATACAGATATAATACCCAACAGCAGGTGGGGGGAGTTGGAAGTTCATACCCCACAGGGCAACAGGTATACCAGGACAACACAGGGAGCTTTCCATGGCAAAACAGAGAACCACCAGTGTGTTGGAGTTGTGGAATACTAGGACACATGTCACGCACGTGTAGGGTCAGGCCAGGGACACCAGCATGGAATGAGCAGGTACAACCTAGGCCATCGCAAGAACAGCAGGGCATGCAGCAACAGCATTAAACACAACAACAGCCACTGCAGCAACAGCAATTAACACAACAACAGCCACTGCAGCAACAGCAATTAACACAACAACAGCCACTGCCACAACAACAAATAGTGACAACACAACAACCCCAAAATGAACAAACACAATTGGGTAGGGTGACAGTATTGGGACACAACCCTTACACAGGAAATGGCCAATCATTGTACCCCCAATAGGACAGCCCACAGACGGCCTTGGTGTGTCCCATCCTGTCAATAACACCTAATAGTGCGGAGGAGCCACGCATAGAGGTAACGATAGGTGACAAAAAATTATCTTTCCTTGTTGACACCGGGGCAACCCGGTCTTGCATAAGGGAAGGTAAATTTAAGATGTCAGGCGAAGCCATGAACACCCAAGGATTTTCTGGGGCTAAAGGATTGGTTCCTTTTACTGATAACGTTCCCTTATCTATCGGAGATTACGATCTGTCAGTTCCACTATTGTATTATAGTGCCTCACCAGTAAATATACTGGGGAGGGACATAATGAATAGGTTAAATATGACAATCTCCTTTACAGAGGATGGTATAATTTGCTCTACTCCTGGGATTAACATGCTAGCAGCGCGACAGATTATGCAAGCATACTGTGGGCAGACAGCGATTAGGGCGGAACCAATAGATGGCGCGATATTCCAGTATGGGACAGACATGGCAATTGCATGGATGCCAGGGATAGAAGGTAAAATATGGAGGAGGCCAGCAGCTTACCTGTTCCGACCAGAAACACCTGTTAATGAACAGGAAGGAAAAGTGTTTGCAATAGACATTGAAAGCATTATTACAACAGCTGAGTATATTGCTGTGCACGCCCAAGACAAAGAAGGAAGAGCATGGAGGGCAGTGATTGCACTAGCAGAAGGATGTAGGTTGACCCAGGTGTCAGATGAGGAACTGTTTTCAGAAGAAAAAGAGGAGGGGGAAATGGTGTTCATGATGAGTGTAGAAATATGGTTACGAGTGGCTCACAAACATATAGCGCAGAAAATTGCTATGGCACTTGAGGCACCTGCATGCACCCCAGTCCCCTTCTTTAAGGAGGATATGGCAAAAGTGCCCAAATCATTATGGACCATTAGCCCTTATGACGTAGGGTGCATTAAAAGCATAGGGGGTGTACGGATAAAATTGAAAAAAGGTGCAATACTACCAAGAGTAAAACAGTACCCATTGTCAAAAGAGGCAGATGAGGGCATATATGAAACTATAACGGCCCTTATAAACAATGGCATATTGGTCCCCTCAGAATCACCATGTAACACGGCTGTGTACCCAGTGCGCAAGGCTAAAGGGGGGTCTTGGCGCTTCATACAGGACCTAAGGCCCTTGAACAACATAGTGGAAGCAGAATATCCAGTAACAGCAAACCCGGCCACAATATTGTGTGGCATCCCAGCAGAGGCATCACGATTTACAGTAATAGATCTTAAGAATGCTTTTTTCTCAATACCATTACACCCCGACTCACAAGATCTAACAAGTTTCACTTACCGAAATACTAAATGGAAACATACCAGGTTACCACAAGGGTATTGTGAATCACCCTCAATTTTCAATAGAGTTATACAGATGGATTTGGGTAACGTTGAGGTGGAAAGCACAGTGTTACAATATGTGGATGACATAATAATTTGCAGTACAAATGAAAATAAATGCAGAGATGATTCTCTAAAAATGTTGACTATATTGGCTGAAAAAGGGTATAAAGTAGACATGGAAAAAATACAATACTGTCAGGAACAGGTACTGTACATTGGCCAACTGATATCCCAACATGGAAGAAATATTGCACCACAAAGAGCACAGGCCATATCAAGCACTCCCATACCACAGACTGTGAGAGAACTACAGCAATTTTTGGGGCTATGTAATTACTGTAGAGCATGGGTGTTTGATTACAGCTCATACATAGGACCCCTGCTTGAGGGGTTGAAGGAAGCAAATAAAGGGGAGAAAAGGTTGGGGTGGACTATGGAAATGAGGGAGGCATTTGATGAATTAAAGGACGCGATATCAACAGCTCCAGTACTGGCAACCCCAGACTATGAGCGACGATTTTTTATATTTTCACATTGCGACTCAGCAGTAATGAAAGCAGTATTGGCCCAAAAAACAAGCATGGGCTATAAACCAGTAGCGTTTTATAGCGGTCACTTAGATCCCGTGATGTTAGGCCACTTCCCTTGCGAACAAGGCCTCGCTGCAGCTGCTTTTGCAGTAGAAAAGGCATCAGCAATAACCATGGGGTGTCCAACTACACTGTTTGTGCAACATGCATTATTTGCAATATTGAATAAACCCAAGTCCACACTAACGACACAAAGGGCTTCAGGTTATGAGATCATTTTGTCTAGGGCTGAACTAGCGATTGTTAGATGTAGCACTGTTAACCCTGCAAGATTCCTAGCAGAAATAATTGAGGAGGGAGATTACGCCCACGACTGCACCCAACTAAATGAAATGTATTCATGTACTAGAAAGGTTGAAGAGAATGCACTAGAGGGAGGTGAGCTTTTGTTTATTGATGGGTCATCAACTATTGATCAAGGAGATGGGATAAGGAGAACTGGGGCAGCAGTGGTAAAAATGATGGAGGCTCCGGCGTGTGTGGCTATGAAATGTGTACAGTTACCACAGCATTACTCTGCTCAAGCCGCTGAACTAGTTGCACTAATATTGGCATTGAAAGAAAGTTTTAACAAACGTGTAACAATATATTCCGACAGTGCATATGTTACATCCACTGTCCACTCAGGGTTAACAAAATGGAGGAGAAGAGGGTTTAGGAGAGCTGACGGCACTCCAGTGCAACATGCCCTCTTGTTGGCTGAATTAATTGAAGTAATAAACGACCCCCAAGAGCTAGCCCTAGTAAAATGCACCGCACACACCAATGGTGAAGACCATGTCTCAAAAGGGAATGCAGCAGCAGACGCACATGCGAAATATGCTGCATACTTTGGTGAGATATGGGACCCCACAGACTCACAGAGAGGGAGAGGGAGGGGAATGGCTAGGGAGATGTTAATAAGAGAAGGGTATACCCATCTCCCAGCCACACAGATTATGGAATTACAAGCAGCAGCACCAATGGCCGAAAAGGAAATATGGGTAAAAAGAGGATGTACAATGTCACCAACCGACGCACTATGGCGCCAGAGTGGTACTGGGAAAGTTGTAATACCATTGGCACTTTTAAATACCGCCCTGAGCCAATTACATCACCCAGCCCATACAGGCAAGGAAATAATTGCAGCACGAATTAGAGATGATTGGTTCTGTCCCGAGTTAAATTCCCATGTTTCAAATTTTATCAGCAATTGTCTCACATGCCAACAGTTTACGGCCGGTCACACCCTAAAAGTAATAAGAGGTACCATACCCCGGCCAGAAGGACCCTTTCGGCACCTCCACATTGACTATGTTGATATGATCAACATATGTCAAGGTAATAGATACATGATTGTAGTAGTATGCCCATTTTCTAGGTGGATTGAAGCAGGGCCCTGTTCACACCCAGATGCATTTAGAGCAGCCAAATTCATAGTAAGAGAGGTCTTCCCCAGGTGGGGAGTGTGCGAAGTATTAAGATCAGATAATGGCCCACATTTCGCAAACGAAATGTTCCAACATATCACAGCCCTGCTAAGCATAAAGCACAAATTTGCATGTGCATATCACCCACAGGCTAATGGCGTATGTGAACGCCTAAATGGCTTATTGAAGGAGGCAATTGCAAAGATACAACAAACAACAAAGAAAAGTTGGTTGTATTGCCTTCCGTTAGCATTGTTTGAGCTGAGGAACAGGCCAGGGTCCGACCACCACCTCACTCCACATGAGGTGGTTACTGGACGTCAAATGCGCCTTCCTCTAACGCCAACGTCAAGGGCATTCACTGACCACGAAAGTTCAGCGAATATACTAGGTGATGAAATGTATCAATATGTGTCATCTTTGATTACTAGTGTTGTGTTTGTGTCTCAACAGCTCGAGCGCACACGGGGCGGGTCCACCAGAGATAAAGAAGAAGGCGCCCGTACAGAATTGGAAAAAGAGAACTTGTGCAAAATTGCCAAAGGTGACCACGTGCTACTTCGTAATTTCAATAGAAGATGGAACAATAAAAGGTTCACCGGTCCACATCTGGTAGAAGACGTATCAACAAGAGCAGTAAAACTAAAGGATAAGCGTGCTTGGAACCACCTACACGATGTAAAGATATACAAACTGCAGACCCGCCCCAGCGCCAACGACAGGTCCATTGGAACAACAGCAACAACATCCCTGACAGCGGAAGGAAGTTCTACCACAGACAACGACCCAATTGTTCCCTTACCTTCCCACTACCCAGATACCCCAGAGACGATAACTGACGAAGAAAGGGGTGATCACTGCACTGCCCACCCCATGGTCACACGTTCAAAGAATAAAAATAATTACGCCATCCCCCCCCCAGGACAGTTGTAACATAAACTAAAAGAACTTGGTCGCACAAATACACATGTAAACACGTGAATGTTCTCTTTCTCTCTCGCACATACAGGAACTGCGTATTATTGTATTGTTAAGTAGAAAAATAACTAACAACGTCCACTGTCCAGGCGTAGATGGTACTCCCAAACGATAACTACCCAGAAGAATTGTCACACCAATTTGTATACGAAATAAAAAGGCCAACATACCTAAAAAGAAGAAGGGTACGTGTTTACTACACAGCCTTCCTCCTGGCCATAGAATATCACATGCCCCACCTCCGCCCATACTTGCCGGTCTTAAGAGACCAATCACTTAGAGTAGCGTGGGAGCAGCTCTTCGCCTGGGCACTGAATGACTATTTGATAGGGAGAGCTTAAACAAAACTAACATTTAAAACGAGCATTTCTGAGAATTTTCAGGCGGGCAACTTTAACGTCGCAAGAATAAGCTGCCAGGACCGCAGCAAGGTAAGAGAAAAATGCCGGTGAGATTAGCAATTGTAATAAAAATAATAGGGATTTTGATAATCACCGGATTTGTGGCTGCTTCTGTATGGCAGTATAGCTGTGCTACCAATTTTGTTGCTGCACCCAACCCTAATGTACCCCCGTTCCTTGCTGCAACAGGTGTTACGTCAGGTGGTAGTAGTAACATTACACCAAAGAAAAGTAGAGTTAAACGCAGCACATACTCAGACAATAAAGGTATTGATAATTATGTACAAGATTCAGCACACGTCACAAACAATATATGGTACCAACACATGACCCGCATTGGTAAGCAGACAAATGAGGATAGCTGCTATGTCTGCTCATTAATACCATACGCCATGAGTGCATCACGAACATTTGTTGCTACAGAAATAAATGAGAAGGTAGCACAGTGCATAATATACTTGGCACTGTTCCAGACGAAAGGAAGATTTCAAGGAACTGTAGTGCACATGACATGGAAAACACGAGACTCATACCCATATGAAAACAACTTCCTCAAGACCTACCTGAGTTATCACAAGACCAGTTTACATGCTGAAGCATTCAAATATATAACAAGTGGCCCTGCAAAAGGAGAAACACAGAAAGTAACACTGAAGTATCTACCATGTGATTGGTACGCCACTGAAATTCCGGGTAAACAAGGATGCTGGGAGAGGCCGCTAATGACGATAACGGGAAAGGTGTATCTGGATAACAGCTGGGAGATAGGGGTGATTGGCAGCAATATGGTAACAAAAGAAACTATCTCAACCATCGAGACACACAATCACCGATGTTGGACGACGTGGATCAAGTATGTACCAATGCTCACATGGGTAGAAGAAGATGAAGACCCAATAGCGATACTACCGTTGACTGCGCCCAAGGTATGTTACCAACATAAAGGAGAGGTGGACGTAGGATATAACACCAATTGCGCAAGTGTGACGGAGTTACCTGAGGGGGGAGCAGGAACAGCAGTAATAATGGATCATTATTGGGCCTGTGGAGAAAAGGCATACCATACACTGCCTCCCCTGTGGAATGGTGTGTGCACAATGGTACACGTCAATGTACCATCACTAGTGGTACCTAAGAAGCACGTCGATGTGGCGAAATTTCCCAGAATGAATGAGGGGGATAAGAGAAGAAAGAGATCTGCACCACTCCAGGAGGAGCAAAGGAACAGGACCAACAGCAATGACACTGTCCTAAATAGAAGAAAAAGACAAGGAGAGCCGCTGACAGGAAATTACCTATGGGGAAGGTCGGAAACGGCACTAACATCAATACCGCCAGAACACAGACTATTCAGCAGAGCAGCAATGTTCTTCTCCTCAATAATACACCCGGGATTACAGGCTTACGCAAACGCAAAATGGCTCCAAATAACTAGATGGGAATTAATGATGACCATCAATTCTACAGTAAATGGGTTCAACGCAATAAAAGAAGAGCTGCGAGCTGTAAGGATGGTAGCACTACAGAACAGATATGTATTGGACCTTCTCACAGCAATGGAAGGAGGAGTTTGTGCAAAAATAGGACAATCATGCTGCACGTTCATACCTGCCAATGATGCTGACAATGGTACACTGACAGAAGCTGTTTCACAATTAGCCCAAATGCACTCTAAAATGACGGATGAAAGCAATGGTGTGAACAAGGATGAGAGCTGGTTTTCACTATTATGGTCATGGATGCCATCTTGGCTGTCAGATGGACTGAAAATAATAGTGGGCTGCACCATATTGGCTGGAGCTACCCTGATCATAATTAGATTTTGGAAGGCACGAAAGGCACGCAATACTGACGAATTGCTGGAAATGGTGGGAATGCACCCCTTGATGCCAGCAGATGACGGCCAGCATACAGGTGTAATTATACAGGAAAGGGAGAAGCTGCGCACCCAAATAATTACCCACCATCTAGACCCACCGTCAGTAAAGACCGAGAACCCAAGAAACCCCAGGAGCTACATAGGAAGATGGGTATATTGTACTCCTGGGGGTACCTGTGAATATATGTATTGGTCATTTGAAGATCATGTAAACCACTATGGACATCTCGGAGGAATAACCAAGATATGGCGAGTAAGAGGAGATAACGAGAAGGATATGTTTGTGGTCGACAAGTCGACCAGAGGGGGGACTGAAGTGGGAGAATGGAAAACCAGGCTCCCGTCCTTCACCTCTCGCGCTTGGCCTAGAGGGTCACGACCCAAACACCCGCCACGAGAAGAGTTTGCCCATTTACCAGACGACCAGGTACCCTGGTACAGGAACATACGGATGTGTCCATCTGCTTGCCCAGCAGCCCGCACTGGCCATGCCGACACCTGCGGCACGGATCAACTAGACTAAAACCTACACGTCGTTAGAGATGCCATGACGACCTAGACAACGGGAAGCACATCTGTACAAATATACACACTGGACATTCCCACACCAACCTACACGAAGAATATACTCAGTGCTATGACGTAGGCGACAGGCATATTCACGGACGTGCATCTTTATTATTTTCATATAGGCTTTCAGAATGCAGAAACGCAAGACGCGTCATGAACTTTTATTTAGCTTGCTCACGCTTCTCTTTGAAACCAGGTACAACGATGAGAAATATGATAAAGACAATACCGATTATGGAATTACATGCTCCTATAACCTAAAGCACCTGTGCACCAAACGAACAACTTATGCACCGGGCCAAAGTAGTCCTCAAACAAGAGCTCCCGTGGACATCAACAAAACAAAAGTCAGTTGCTGATCCTACAGAATGAGCTTGGCAAAGCAACCAGCCAAGGTCGCAATGTTGCAAACCCACGTTCCAAGAGCAAATCATCAAAGGCACGATGTTGCAATCTCGCACTCCGCGCACCAACGTTAAAGTCACACCGACAAATTAAAGCAGACGCACAGTAGAAAAACAATATTAATTGTGCAGAATTATGCCTTTTTCACGGTCCCTTCCCACGTGATCAAGCCGAACCTGATGAGATGCCAAACCCTGGAGAACAGAGGCGTCTGGATCCCTCGCTACGAGACATTGGCAGATACACTTGAAAGGCTCAATGGACATTTGCAACGGTGGGAACGGTACCCCGTCTAGCTATGAATAAGTCTTCACATTGTCTGCATGTACCCATAGTGAAACATTGTTGCAACTTACAGGTACACCGAGAGCTGGGAACGACGGTGGTCCCAGGCTGGGGAGCTCACGGGTGCACCAATCAGAACTTGGGGCTCTTATCACTGACGCCAGCACATTTAGCCAATCCTCAGGAGCCTTCATGTAACAATTTTCATGTATCTTATTGTAGGGACAACCCAGATATACCACCTGACTACACCTTATCCACTAATATCCTTCTCTATATGTGTGCTATACTAATCCTACCACTCGAACATCCAATTAAGAGTGGCAATAGGTTTTTTGTTAACTTTCTGAAGTGACGCAAGTAGCGCGTCATAATACAGTAAAAAGGGCCTGCGAGCCCCACAATTGTGTGTGTGTCAGGACGAACGCGTGCGCTCCTTGACCCATCCCTGCCGTTTTGTCTAATAAACAGCAGAGTCACCTTGCTCCTTGTGTGCGTCTCATACTCTATCTCATCTTATCTGGGATACACACGGGAGGAGTTGGGGCCTCCCTGCCTGGAGGTCTGCGGACGGTCCGGCCGACCCCGGCAGAATTTCCCCCCGACAATGTTATAAATATGTAACTAAGACAACAACAGCAACAAAGATTCTGTAACAGTGCATTGATGCCCCCGGGCTGTGTGAGCACTTTAAAAATGCAAATAAATAAATAAAATAAAATGTAAAGATTCAATCCAGTTTCCTCATAAACAGATGAGGGGTGCAGAGTCGGGAGACGTTGGAGAATTAGCTTTGTGGGCAAAATAAAGAGACTGTGTTGGCCTGGGATCCAGGATGCTATTTCAAGGGAATAATTGCAAGGCATAAAGCGAGGCAGACGGATAAGCCATACACATAAGACATATTTCTCTTAGATTGAAGAAGAAGAAGAAGAAAACATTTGCAAGCGCAAAGTATTGGACAATTAACAATGGATAAGGCTCCTACAAGATGGAGTGAGCAAGTCCCTAGAGGCAAGAGGAGCAAGAACACCCAGTATAAGTAAACCAAATAGCAGTAAATAGGAGGTCAAAATGGACAAATTTGCGGTCTCCTTACATGTGAGTCACAAACAAGGACTATTCATTAAGCCACAGCGATAGGGATGTGCTTACACTCCCTTGAATGTCCCAGAACAGAGAGAAGACTACAAGATCAACTACAGACGGGAAACATTGATTTATGATTGGACTGATGAGAGATGATGGACTAATTGGGAAAGTGGGGAGTAATCTTATGTGATTCAAGCACCTGTGTTTCGTTTCACTTACGTGCTGCTAGCGAGCCAAACGTCCAAGGTTGGATGAGCATCCCCACCAATCAGAGAGTCTACAGGGCTACGCGCTATACAATGTTGCATAGACCAATCCACAGCCATTTTCTCTGCTCTAATCAGTATAATACATATTCAGAGGTTGTTCAAGGCGTGCCCTGCAGATAAGGGGCAGCCAATGAAGTACTAACCCATATGCATGCCATATGTATATATGTTCCCCTAACCAATCCTTCCCGCCAATAGGTGTTACAGTTTGCCACGTAGCATGACATCGATGACGCATATTTGGGTATATAACTTCTGTATAATCAAGTTTGTTTGTGGGTGTGCGAGCATCAGTCCACTGTTCGTCAGTTCGCCCTGCTTTGTAAAATTGAGAATAAAGTTGTACTTTGCCATATTTTCTGTGTCTGCCCAGTTATTTGGTCTGAGATCTTTATTGGTAATTCCATCTAGCACATCTAGCACAAGATACACTTCAAGGTGCTAGAGCACACACTCTTAGCAATATGCCACAGGCAGAAGCTGCGTTGGTTTAAGGTGTGCAGTAGGAGACTAAAACTGTGGCTAGTGTTGGCTGCGAGAGGATTTTTTTTAATATAACCTTCTATCATTTTAAAGATTATCAGGGGAATGTGATGAAAATCTGTAGCATAATAGATAATAGAAATGTCAAATGAGTAACAGTACATTGTTGTAAGTGTGCAGGGTAAAAAGCAAAACATAATACTCCTCAATCACCCGCACCCCTCCCACCTGCCCCATACCTTTCTACATTCTGGGGGGCAGCCCTTGCATTGTATACCAGTCTCTCCAGGGACATGCATCTGTCCAGCTCAGCAGTCCAATGACTAAGCCGTGGCGGTCAGAGGATTTGAAATGGAGCAGAAGGCTGTCTGCATTTTTGTGATACTGCACAAAAGGAGTTAGTCAGTGTGCTTGGTACTAGGACAATTGTTTGAAAAGTTTGGGTTCTGCCTGCCTTCATTTATAACAGTGGATGTATTACAGATGCCAAGTAAATTGCATAGTCGTAATTGTGAATGACTTACCCGCTTGCCCGGCTCTCCTGGTTCACCTTTGCTGCCCTTTGCTGTGCAGGCAGGTCCCTGGGAGCAAAAGCACAAAGTCAGAACTGTTGAACTGCTAATGCCAGACACTGTCAGATCCTTAAAATATAATGTATAGAAATACTTACAGGGGGTCCCATGGGTCCTGTAAAGCCAGAAGGTCCTCGCTCACCCTTCGTGCCCTATACGTTTTGTAAGACAAATACATTAATTCTAACCACCAAGCAATAGGTCACCAAACGTAAGAGCACCTCCTTCGCAGGACACAAAAGCAGTTTTAAAACATTCAGTAGTAATTCAGTCTTTGACTCATTATGTAAATCAGACACCAAAGTCTTTAAAAGTTTCTGAGACCGGGAAGTTCCACAAAGGGAGGCCTAATGTAATACACAGGTGAAGGTGACCTGCATGCTTTAATCACTGAGTAATTGACACACTCAGACCAGAAGCAAGTTTTATTTAAGCATTTTAAAACGCTGCTGAAAGTTCAGCAGCCATATACATTTAGTTTAATAAGATATTCAATAAATATGCATGTCCAGTTTGATAGGCAACAAAATGTCTCAACTTGAAAAGGGCAGCAGATACTGGATGTAAAGATCGATTGAGGTGTCATTACGAGTGTGGCGGTGCGGGAAAAAACGTGTCAGTAACGGAATTACCACCACATTTTCCGCTCTGTCAGGCTACGAGTTTGACCCTGCAGTGGGTGATTCCTCCCGCTTTCTCCGTAAATCAGCAAAATCGGGGGAATTACCGGCACTGTAATTTTGGTGGCAGTAATTCTGTCAAAAATGCCCTATGCCTCTCAAAAAATTGGGATTAACTCTGCCACCAACACCTGTAATCCAGCGGTAATTCTGATGGATCAAGTGGCAGTAATGGTAGTTCCATTCAGTGGTACTCTGACAGATTTACCACCGTAATACCGACCAACTCGTAATGAGCCCCTGAATGTTTCGAGCACTTTGGCATGGATCAATGGAACACACGAGTCATAAATGTGTTTAACACTATATTAATCAGGATGGGTAGGACGAACATGTACAGAGCCTAGAGATTTCCAATTTAAACACAAGAAGGATTAAAAGTGCCAGGAAAGGTTTCCTCCAAATGGTAAAATGGCTTACCCAATGGACCAGCTGCCCATTTAAAATACACTAACCTAAAGCATGATGTCTCAGTATGAGTTTGGCAGTAATAAAGTGGTAAATCGGCAAAATTACCAACTACATCTGTCATCGTTACGGCCACTCGGTCCCGTGGTCTTACCATGAGATTACGAGTGGCGGTAGGGTGGTGTATTCCCCCATTTCTGGAGTCCATACGACTCCATGGGAATTTGGCCAGATTTACACCGAGCGATAATTCTACCACGATAAATCTGCTGATTTTTGCAGGGGAAAGTGAAGGATTTAACTCGAGCAAGAAGCTGGAGGTAAATCCTCTACCTTTTCTCCAAACATGGAATTCGGCAGCGTTAGGAAATACTTTATTTTTGCCACTTTCCCTCCATAGTTTCCTATGGAATGGAACCCCATTCTTATTGCTTTGTGCTGACGTTTTGATGGGAAGTATAGGCTTCAGCTTCACTTCCCTGGCCTTTTGTTCAATAGTTATGGGGAAATGACTAGTCCTTCAGACTATCTGTAGTGGGAATCTTTGCTTCTCTTTGGATGCTTGTATTTTTATAATGCACTCAGCATCTTACAATGCAGTGCAATGGGGATACTTTTATATCACCCTAGATGTATACACGTGGGATTTTTGTTTACTTTTATAAGTGCCTAAAGCTGGTGGCAGCAGTCACATTTTTACTGTTTTTAGCATTCTTTTGGTGAACACATTTGTGTTTCCAATGTATGGCTACTAAAGGTGGCTAGTGCCCTTAAATGGACATGCCACAGGATTTTCACTTGTCCTTTGGCCATATTGAAGTTTTTCCTCCTGAAGTTGCCCCACATTCCCTAGACTGACCGTCCCGGCGGTGCCCTGCCCCTGCTCCTCTGCCTGATCTCTGAAGACTCTTGAGCCCTTAGACTAGTGGGACCAGCTGGTCTTGAAGCCTTCTCGAGGATCCAGCCGTTCAGAGCCTTCTGGACCGTCCCTGGACTGCCTGGTGGACTGACCAGCTCTCTCACGGGCTACCTTGCCAGAAGCATTGCCATTCCATATTCGAGTCCAGGTCTTTAGTGGGCAACTGCTGGTCCCACAAGACACCTTCTCTCAGAGTTCCAACTTCCTATGTTCAAGGGAACATGTCCTGGTGTAGCTCTTGTGACTATGACTGGAAAGACGCCTGTTGTCGCCTGAAAACTGATTGTTACTGAAACTCACCTTCCTCCACCCCGTGAAGTGTCCGTAAGACATTTACATCATTGGATTCAGCATTTCTTTGCCGACAGGGATTGTATCTTGCAGTTGCACCCGACTGGAAGAATCCTTCAACCTGCGATCCCTGGCCAGAAAAAATGGTGGAAGATCAAGCCCACAGCGACCTCCAGATGATCCATTTGGGTAAATTGGAGTCAGGGGAGGTGGGGTAAGTAAACATATCTGTATGTCCCCTGTCCTCCATAGGATAACATTGGGAACAAGTCTGGTTGTGTCCTATCTTGCTTCCATTCAACTCTGTCCGTCGAACCTAGGTCAGCTGTCCTGCCCCTGGGTTAGCCTTGGGTCTAGAAGAAATGAGAACATGTACCTATCTGCTGGTAAATTGTTGTTGACATTTTTATTAGCTCGAAACTAAATACCACCACAAGCTCATTGCATCCTTTTTAAAGAGAATTCATACCTATGAGAACCACTGTGTTGGACGTTGTAACTTTTATGCACAATGTCCTATTCATCTAAGGGTTTCAAATTCTAAAGTTAGGATTTATTTATTTATTTGTACATTTATAAAGCGCTCATAACCCATAGGCATCTAGGCAACTTTAAGTCTCGCTGAACTGCCTTTTAGCTAGGGTTGCGTTTTGGACTTTAAAAGACTTGTACTTGTGATTGGTTCCCATCATACTACTGCATCTCCATTACTTACCTGCTTTGCTTGCTTGAGTTATGATTGGTTCCCATCATACTACTGCATCTCCATTACTTACCTGCTGTGCTTGCTTGAGTTATGATTGGTTCCCATCATACTACTGCATCTCCATTACTTACCTGCTTTGCTTGCTTGAGTTATGATTGGTTCCCATCATACTACTGCATCTCCATTACTTACCTGCTTTGCTTGCTTGAGTTATGATTGGTTCCCATCATACTACTGCATCTCCATTACTTACCTGCTTTGCTTGCTTGAGTTATTTGATGAAGCATAATAGGTGAACATACTGGTGATTGTATATATCTTTATTAGAGAGTGTTAGGGAGATTTATCATTTTTATGTTCCATCCCCTCTCCTATTGAGACCCTCAGCACACTTTTTTCTGGACTTCTGGACCTTTTTCTGAAATCCTGAATGAATGGAGCATTTTTAGTGGAACCCCAATGCCAGGAGACCTGCTGCCCATTTCGAGGACAAAGTCTTGGAAAGGCCAAATCTGGCCAAATCTTTGCTGAGCCCTCAAGGGCACTCCAGAGATCGGATCCAACGCACCAAGACCCCCTCATCAGAGTGTGGGACTGCAGGAAGCGAAGAAGATTGACCGGGTGAATCGCGTCCTTTGTTGGTGCTGCACAAAAAGCACCAAAACCACAGAGTGACGAAAGAAGTTGATGAAAGCCCTGCCAGAGGTCCTTGGTCGAGACTGCAGCTGACAGATCCCATCCATTGTCCTGCCTTAGGCATCAGACCAAGGAATCAGGAGGTCGGGTCCAGAGCTGCAACGTTGCAAAGCATCCACCAGAAACGTTTTCTTCTAATCCAGGGTACTGTGGCGATTGCTTACCTTATTCCAGAAAGTCACTCCAGAGCTCTTGAGTGCACGTAGAGGTGTCCAGATCCATCCCCTCTTACCTCCGACTCAAGCAGCTGCTTGTGTCCCTTTAGCAAGTCCTTTAACAGGGTCTCCAATGTTGGGTAAGCCTTCTTGTATCTTCCTGCGTAGAGACTAGAAATTATCCAGCTGAACTTTTGACTTCTGCTGCTTTTCAAGACTTTAAGTCTCGCTGAACTGCCTTTTAGCTAGGGTTGCGTTTTTGGACTTTAAAAGACTTGCTGTGCAGAGAAACCTCCTCTAGCACCTGAAGCTCTGCTAGGGTAACACTAACCAACTGTTTTTCTTCCCAGAGATACTATCTTATTAGTGTATGCTGACTAAATGTAATTACTGTGTTACTTTTTGGGTGCGCGTAATTACCAATAGAGCTATCAAACTCCTGTAACAAGTGTAAGCATTCAGCACTTACCATCTAAGAAGTGACCCTTTGAAAGTATTAAAAGGTATACCTATGTGTGTTGGTTAAAGTGATTCTTATGTAAATAAAATAAATCTACATATTTATATAAATGTATGTGTAATTGTTTCTTTGATGTGCATTTCTAACTAGGTTCAGGTTACTTACCTAGAGCTCACATCTTCCTCTTACGATGAGCCTGACTGCTTTGCCACTCATCAAAAGGTCTCTGACTAGTACAGACTGATACTAAGAGTTGGAGATCTACAAACCACTGGGATAGCTTAACTCAAAGCAGGAATTTAGGAAAACTTCCCTAACAGAGAGCATGGCGATAGTACTGCATGCTTGTTTAATTTTTCAGTGTGTTCGAAGGCCTAAATAAATAACAGTGGTTTTGTAATTGATTGTCTAAATTGAATTATTGTATATTATATAGAGTGGACTAATTGAGGGCCCTTGACACTTCTCACACTCCTAAAACTATGTCTAAATCTCTCTAACTTGAACGAGTGTTGGCTAACCTCTCAGAGGTCCCTGTTAACTATAACTAGGGTGGGTTTCCAAAATCTGGCCACCAGGCCAGATTCTAGAAATCCATCTTAACAGGTGGTATGCTAAAAAAAATGGCTGTATTTCCGTTACTGTGCTTCTTTCCTCCAACAGACTTTGATGGGACACCCTTTCTTTTTGCTTTGTTTTGAACAGTAAAGCCTTCTGCTTTACTTCCTTTGCTTGTTTGCTCATTCTTTTGGGGGAACTGATTGATCCCCAAGACCATCAGTACTGAGGGACTATGGCCCTGATTGATTGTGTTTTCCAATGGGGGTTTGCCATTATAAAATGCTTCTGTGAATTATATAACATATGTGTTTGTGTTATATTCTAAAGCCTGAGAACAGGTTTTTTTACAGTGTATGATGACAATTAAAATTGCTTTTATATTATCAAGAAGTGATGATCTGCTATATGAAGAATACAGACCAATTTAGCAATCTGTTGTAGTGGTGTGCAGTACCCATATCTGCAGGTGTAGAAGGGAGGGGTAGCCTGTGTCCCATTCACATAGATATTTACATAGTCCCTCCTGACACAGGCTCCTCGAGAACAAAAAAGAGGGCTCTCTACCCCACACTTTATTTAAGTGGGGGATTTACCTCCAGCATCATGCTGGAAGTAAATCCTACTACTTCCCGCTGACAAATCGGCAAAATCGTCAGAATCACCAGGGCGGTAATTCCACTGGTGGTAATTCTGCCAAAATTCCCAATGGATTCCTAAAGACTCCAACTTAATGGGGACTAACACCACCAGACAAAGTGGCAGCAACGGTAATTCAGTTGGGCGGTATTCCAGCAGATTTACCACCTGAATTCCGCATCACTCGTAATGAGGCCCTTTGTAGCCTTATACCTTTTTATATAATGGCTTTTTGGTTACTTTTACAGTGTGCCTAAGACAAGCTGGGGGCAGCAGTGACATTTCTACAATTCTTCGAACATTTTACACGTGCACTTTTGCACTTGCTATGAATGGCTACTAAAGGTGGCTAGCACCCTAAAATGGTCGTGCCATGAGGTTTATCTCTTGTTCTTTGTCATATTGTTCTTTGGCCGCCTTCATGCCTTCCAAGGTCAGGAAATGCCTTATATGGAAATGCCTGTGGCTTTCGTGGGCTCCGGGGTGTTGTGTGTATGCCAGAGAAAGGGGTTGGGACCGTCTAGCCGCAATGCACATCCTCTGGTGACTGATGGCCTGTTGCTGGGTTTTAGTGAAAAGTTTCTATTTGCAACTTTCCCTCCATAGTTTCCCAAGGAACCCCATTCTTTTTTCTCTGTTTTGATCCTGTCCTGACTTTTTGAAAGGAGGTGAAGCCTTCAGCGTCACCTCTTTCCTTTTGCCTGCATGTTATGGGGAAGCTGATCAGACCATCAGACTATCAGTACTGGGAAACATTGTTTCCTTTTGAATTCTTGTATTTTTATATTGCACAAAGCATCTACTAATGCAGTGCAATGGGGATACTTTTGTATCACCCTAACTTTTTACACAAAGGATTCTTGGTTACTTGTATACATGCCTAAAGACAGACTGGTGGCAGCAGTTACATATTTACTGTGTTTGTATTCTTTTTTGTGTGCACATTCGCGTTTACTGCGTATAGCTACTAAACACGGCTAGTGCCCTAAAATGGCTGTTCCATGAGATGTTCGCTTGTTCTTTGGCCATGCTGTAGTTTGGCCTTCTTTCTGCCCTCTCAGGTCAAGAAAGTCCTTATAAGGTCATGCACTTTCACAGAAAAACTGCTGCTTTTGTGGGCTAGTGAGCCTTTGTGTGTGTGTGTGTGTGTGTGCGTGTGTGTGCGTGTGTGTGTGTTGGGGGTGGGGGTTGGGTGTGTGTGGCCCAGGAAGGCGGCTGGGACTGTCTTCTTAGTCCCACTCCACATCCCTGGTGTCAGAAAATCTGCTACTGGTGCAGATGTGAAACCTGTAGTTGTCCCTGATTGGACAATTACTGGCTGTTTGAATAGTGCAGATCCTTACCATTGGTGGGCTTAGACATGCTTCCAGCTCTGATTTTGGATAAGAGGAGGACTTCTGCAGCTATTCTTCAGATCTTCGTTGGAGCTAAAAATCTCTCAAAGAAGAGCAGACTGCTGAAGATCCAAAGATGACTCCTGAAGTGGCCTAGCATCCCTTCCGGTGAGGCCCTGCCCCTCTGTCTGATCTACAAAGAACTTGTGTGGTACTTCAGCCCTTGGACTAGTGGGAACAGGTTATCTTGAGGGCTTCTCAAGAATCCAGCCCTTCAGAGCATTCAGCAGTATCCATGGATTGCCCGGTGGTCTGACCAGCTCTCTCGTGGGCTACCTTGCCAGAAGCATCACTGTTCCGCATTAGAGTCTCGATCTTTGGTGGTCACCAGCTTATGCCGCATGTCACCTTCTCCCCGAATTCCAGCTTCCTAACTTCAAGGCAACCTGTCCTGGAGCAGATCTTGTGACTGCGACTGGAAGGATGCCTGTCGTCACCTGAGAATAGTGATCATCACTGGAGTTCAGCTTCCTCTATCCTGTGAAGTGTCCCAAGGGAGCATGCAGCCCCGCCCGACACCCCCCCCCCTCACCCCTAAGCCCTACATAGGATAACATTGGTACATTGGGAACAAGTCCCTTTGTCTCCTGTCTCCCCTTCACTCACCTTTGGTTGTCGAACCTAGTTTGAGTATCCTGCCCTAGGGTTAGCCTTGGGTATGGAAGAAAGGAGAGAACACACCTATCCTTGGGTAAATTGCTGTACAACCTTGAAATAGTTTGAAACGAATTCCCACCACAAGCTCTTTGCCTCCTTCCTACAGAGAAAATTTACTTGTGAGAAACATTGGGCCTCATTACGAGTCAGGCGGAATGGGTTGACGGGTGCCACTAATTGATGCGGACCCGTTAAACCCATTCCGCGGGACCCGGTAAGGACGCCTGGTGAACGCTCCCATGGGCGCTCAAATGGGAATGGGGAAGTCCGGGCCCGGGTTCCCAGTAGGAGGAATTACCGGGCCCTCCGAACTCGGAATGGTCCGGTAATTCCCCATTCAAGGAACCTGGATCCGGACCCGATTTTGGAGGCAGCCATGGCGCTAATAGCGCCATGGCTGCCTCCAAAGTCGTAATGAGGCCCATTGTGTTGTACCCTGTGGTCTTTGGGCACAGGGCCCCATTCATCTAAGGGTTTGGACTTCTAAAGATAGGATACCTTTCTTGTGATTGGTTCTCATCAATTACTGCATTTGTATTACTGGCCTGCATTGTTTGGTTGATTTACTTGATGAAGTATAATAAGTGAACATACTGATGATTGTGTGTATTTGTATTATAGGGTATTGTGTGACAGGCCATCTGTAGGGCTGTATAGAGGTGGTGGGTGAGAGGTCCTGTTAGACCTGCCTTTAAGACTGTGCATTTATGCTGGACCTTAGTTTAACCGTACCACAGAATGGAGCATGTAGCAGTTAACCTTGTGCGTACGCAGAGGTGGCAGTGTCTCTGGCGCCACTGCATCGTCTACCTCAGCAAGCAAGATTTTCCCGCTGACATGAGGAATATTTTCTAGGAATGTGGTTTCTTCCAGGGGGGAAGATCCCTTGGCAGAAGATTATTTCTCCCGCTGCAAAAGCAAATAAACTGGGGCCGTGGCGATCAATGCAGGGGGTATCTTCTTGAACCTCCATTGAACCCGCCCGAGAGCTTCCTTGGCTAACCTGGTGTCATCATCGGCCCTGAGGCTAAAACAGCATCCCTAATTATTCCTGACTGTGCAGCTTCTGTGGCATCAAAGTCCGTCAGTTGACATCAACACCGCTCGGCCTCAAACATCCATACTAAGGGCAGGGTGGTGGGCATTTCATAAAAGGATAATTCTGGAATCATGTTTGTGATAACATCATGGCCAAGAATAACAATCCGGGATTTAGTGGCGAGACATTCTACAGATGCCTTTGAAAGTTATTTACCAATCAATATATAAAGTAGCCAGTATCAGATGCAGGAAAGGCTAAATTTGTCCAAAAGCATAAGACACACATTTCTCTGAGGCCTGATTTGCAATAAAAAAGCTGACTCTAGCGAGAGAAGGTGGGGGTGGAGGAGGTTCAAAGGAAAGGTTATGGTGTGATGGCTCATGCATGCACAGAGTAAGAAAAGAGAGGAAAGATCCTTGGGGCCCCTATGGAGCAACAGTGACAGGTTCTTCAGCTTTTCACTCCAATTCTGGATGGCAGAGTTTCTCTCTATACAACACACCAGCGAGAACATATGACAAGCGAAATTGAAAGCAGGACACATTGAGCGTCTACCGCATTGGCGGATGGTGCAAACAGTGAGGGATGATCCCCTAACTCGTGTTAAGAATCGTATCCCAAAACCAAGTGGTCAAGACTAAAGCACTGAAGACGCACCAAGTCTGCCCTGTGATAGTGTGGACTAGCTAACATGTTCTGGCATGGCCCATCAGACAAATAACCGTTGCAAACCTTTTCTCCTTTCAGAATCTCAATGCCGCCCGGCTGCTTCTGCTCGTTAGTCATTCCTGGTGGCCCGGGTGGTCCTTGAAGTCCTAGTTCACCCTGAAATGAAGAGCAAACAGAAGGCCATGACTTCCTGGGCCTTTCCCACAGGACTAAAAGCAACTGCTCCTCAAGCGAGGCGGGCATCCGTCTCACTACTATACATAGTGGCCAGCTTTACCAATGGCAAAAGGGGCCTCTGTGCCAGGCAGTCTTTAGAAAACAAAAACGCTACACAACATACTTGCCTTTTCACCTTTAGGTCCTTGGAAGTTCACCCCCATATTACCCTGTAAACATCAAAAACATGGACATTAGATCCGAACATCTTCATGAAATGTGAGAAAAGGAAGCATGCAAAGCAAAGAAAAAAACCTTACCTTGGGTCCTTGCTCGCCAGGGGGACCAGGAGGCCCCTATAGAAAAAAGAAACAAACAAAGTGTTATTGGCGTCAGAGCAGGGCCAGGAAGGCCACGAATTCTGCGGTCTCAGACTGCCTTGAAATCTACCACTGACCCTCTTTGGAACCCCTGGCCTAGACATAGAGCAAGTAGCTGATGCCAACAGGACGTCCAATAGCTCGCTGGGATCCCTGACTGAACGTGAAAGTAGGACACCACGAGTGCAGACTCAAAGAAAGGAAAATATTAGTTATGATTAGTCAAGGGTACCAGAGAATGCAGCTGGCTTCTCCTCCACCAGCAGGCTGGTTAATCCATTTGTAAAACGTGTGTGTGTGGGGGGGGAGAGAAGGACTGTGGTAACAGCCCCTTTCCAAGCAGACGGCCAAATACGCATGTTACAAAAGTCCACTCTACAAAAGGTGCAAGTGACGAGCGGGGGTCCTGCAACGCCCTTACTACTGTTTGAAGAGCGCAGTCCTCTCAATGTATTCATTTGCACGGGTATTCTCTATGGGAGTAACAAGCCCATTTCGGATTGCTCCTATAACATCAATACTCTCCGCTGGATAACAGCTCCCAAAAATTGGCCCTCATTCTGAGTTTGGAGGTAGCCATAGTGCTATTTGCACCATGGCTGCCTCCAAACCCGGGTCGTGTTCGATCTGGGTGAATGAGGACTTACAGGGACATTCCGACCTGTGCGGACCCGGTAAGTCCCCATTCACCCGACCATTCCCCATTCCCATTGAGCCCCTATAGGGCTCAATGGGAATGGGGAAACTGCCAACAGCAGGCCCGTAATTAGCGCCCTCGTCCCTTAGCGGGACCCGTAAAGAACGTGTGGTCCGACCACACGTCCTTTGCGGTTCCCGCTAAGGGACCTCGGAATTGGGTGGTAAGGGATTACCGGCACCGGTCTCCTTACCGGTGCCCGGTATCCCTTACCGCCCAACTCTGAATGAGGGCCATTGACTGGAGGGCGTCCCTTCGTCCTTCTGCACCTCAATGATGAACCCCCCCAAAAATATTCACAAACATGAAAGACACTCCTGAACCCCAACCACTGTGTACCTGCACAGTATGTGGAGGCTCTCTTGTTTATCGGCCTATGACATCATGTGGTGTCCCCCAAGGTTCTAACCTCTCTCCCTGGCTGTTCAACCAGCATCTGGCACTTCTCGCCCACCGCATCGCTGCTCTCTGCCCCAACGTTCAGTGCTATGCGGATGATACCCAGCTCATTTTCAGGCTACCCTCGGCCTCCTCTTCCCCTTCCCTCATCTTTGACTGTCTTTCTGCTATCCAGGAATGGTGTGCCGCCAACGACCTCTGCCTTAATGCCAGTAAGACTGAGATTCTACTCATCGGCACACCCACTCCCTCCTTCCCTGCAGCTCTCTGGCCGGCCTCTCTTGGCCCTCTTCCTGCTCCTACCTGCAAGGCAAAAAAACTCGGGGTCATCTTCGACTCCACACTCTCCTTCTCTCCTCACATTTCTGACGTTTCTAAGAAGTCACACTACCAGCTGCACCTCCTCAGAGGTATCCTTCCTTTCCTCTCCTTCCCCCAGAAGCTCACTGTCTCCAGAGCCCTGGTTCTCTCGAAGCTGGACTACTGTAACAGCCTCTATCTAAATCTGCCTGCCTCTACTCTCCGCCCTCTGCAACTCATCCAGAACCGTATCTCTCCAGGACTGAAATCACTTCACTGGCTCCCTGTGGCTGCAAGGATTAAGTTCAAAACCCTCTGCATTGTCCACAAGGCCTTCTGGGGCCTGGGGCCAAATTACCTTCAACTCTCCCTTCCTAAATATCTTCCTTCTCGAGCACTTCGCTCTTCCGCCTCCAACTCCCTCAGGGCCAGCCGCTTCTCCAAGCAACGAGTTGGGGGGAGATCTCTCTCCACAGCAGGGGCCTCCCTCTGGAACAGCCTTACTGCCTCCCTGAAACTTAAGGAGAACCATCTCCGGTTCCGGAAGCACCTCAAAACCTTCCTCTTTGCTTCTGCTTTCTCTCTCCCTCTCCCCTGCTAAATCACTGAAACTCTACTGAATCAGCAACTGGGCCACTCACCAATCTCGGTCCTTGGCCCAGCCACTCTCCCCTGCACTGCCTTCCTGGCAACCCCTGCACTGCGGGACTGTCTCTGTATCCCTACAGCCCCCCTTCCCAGCACTTGTCTGCACTTATCTTGCACTTGCCACCAGCTGGCCCTTATTATTTATCCTGTTCATTACTAACCCTGTACTGCACTTTCCCCTCTCCCTTTCCCCCTTGCACTTTTCCCGTCCCCCCTACCCATGCACTTGCGCAATCTGAATGACACCTGGCCTAGTAGGATCGTTGTCTGTCTCCCCTTGTTCCCCCCTCCCTGCCTCGTCGCGCCTTGAAACACTTGTTTATAGGCGCGTTACAAATGCCATATCATATCATATCATGATATTCCAAAGGGGGGAGGCCCCCAGGCACCGTGGATGCTACAGTGGGCACTTTTGTTTGGGAATGAATGCACCCTTTTCTAGTTAAATGTTGTGCACATAAAGCAGCAAGACGTGTCTCGGGTGAAGGTGGTCTAGGGTGACCAGACGTCCCGGGTTTCCCGGGACAGTCTGGGGAAATCACCCTCCGTCCCGGGAGTTTTTTCATTTTCTAAACACTGTCCAGGGTTTGGAAGGCTGGCTGGCTACGGTCCCGGTTTTTGCCGGTACCCGATTCCGAAGTCCCGAAATCGCGTCCAGGCGTGACTATTCCTGCACGTAAATCGGGGCGTGAATGCTTTTCAGACTTCCATTTCCTCCTCCTTCCCCTCCCCGGCACTCTCCTCCAATGAGAGGAGTGTGCCTGTGAGCACACCCCCTCCTCGCCCCCCCCGCAACAGGCCAGCGACATAGAAGTAGGACTATAGTTTTATTGAAGTCCTACTTCTATGTCTATGGCCTGTGCGTTTCTTGAAAATCTGGTCACCCTATGGTAGTAATGAACACACACGACCAGGGATAGGCAGCTTATATATTCTATGGTCTGGCGGCAGGGTAGCTGTAGCAGATGCACACTGCAAAACTCCACTTTAAATGTTGTGGATGCTCTGCAGTGTTCCCAACTAGTGTCTTGCTTAACATAAGTAGGAAGTAATCCATTCAGGTGAAGAGGTCAATGTAGGTGTTGGCTTTAACTGTGCCTTAGTCACCTTGGCCCCTTGCACTAGATGAGGTATTGTGATGAACAATCCAGTGTGGAAGAGGTATTGCATTAGCCTTTTGCATAAAGTCAGGAATGGTTCCATAACTAGTTTCCCTGAAATCTGATTCTGCTGCTATAGTTACTCTGACAGGTCCAGAGATCTGTCCCTGTCAGGTGCGGGTAGGCACCCTCTTATCCTGGCTTGGGAGGACTACAAGGGTTGATGCAAGAGCCGGTCCTTCCCCAAAGGGGGAGGGGCGGGTGGCAGAGTTGGGGTGGCCCCTTTTCCCGCCCCCACCCCCTGTGCCTGCTTGCATGCCACCAGTACCGCTATTTATTTCCCCATGCCCGCAGAGCCCCATTCTGGCCAGTGTCTTCATATTTGTCTCCTGGATTCCACGGGGTCAGCAGCCATAACAATGGCTCAACCACCAGACATCTGGGGAGAGAGTGCCGAGCAAATAAGCACCAGATAAAACAGGAAAACAGCCTGAACATAGAGGGCCATCCCAAAACCCCATACAGCCTGCCCATCAGCGGTGTGAGACAGGGTGTAGGGTTCACCCACACACACATTTCGCCCATGTGGGGGCTGCGGAACGGCATCCTCCATGAAGCAATGTTTCCGACTCAGAAGACACTCACACAAACTGCGGCATTGACTCTGGCAGGCTGCAATTGCATGGCAGACCCGTGCATCGAAAAGGGGCAGAGCTTAAAACCACTCTTGAATGTTTCGCTGTTTGGAACACCTCCCCAGGGAAAAAGGCAGTGAACGTTTGGTCTGGAGATCCAGCTGAGGACGAGAGCCAATGGGGTGAAGAGGAGGAACAATGACAGGAAACAGGAAGGTGTGGGTTGTTCGGGTGAGGTCAAGGGAGGACCAAGAGACTAGGCGAAGGAAGGATGGAGCTGTAAAGGTTGGAGAAGACTTGTTAGTGGAGTGTTCAAGGTGAGGTATTGGTTGGGGAAAGAGTGGTACTGAAGTCTGATTGGGCCCGAGTAGTGAGCGAGTGAGAATTGATTGAGGGGGAGGGTGTGGCTGGAGTAGTAGTATGGAGAGGGGAGTAGTAGTAGAAGCAGAGTAGAGGGAAGAGGGAAGGTAGTAAAGATTGGAGGGTGGAGGTAGACATTGGAGAGAGGAACATCAGAGGGACAGAAGAGGAAGTGTCAGGGAGAGAGCGAGCGAAAGAGAGTGAGAGGGAGAGGAGAGTAGCAGGTGAAAATGGAGAGTGACAGGAAGTTGTAGGGCGAGGAAGAGCAGAGCATAAAAGGTGAGAGCCAGTGGGGCCTGAAAGGCGCAAAATACACAAACTACGTCATCTTGGGGACTTTAGAGCAGGATCCACCTAAATTGTTACCTGAGGGAGACTTCGATAGATAAGGGATTCTGCCATTAGAGAAGACACATCTTAGATAGGAGGGGTTACCAATCTCTAGCGACCATCCCGGGGTAGAGGAATGAACACCTGTCGCTAGACGAAAAAGAGAGGGACTGCCTTTGGAGCTCCCCTTGACTACAAAACCAATAGAAACCTGTGAACTGTCCTTGGCGGGTTGGTGTGTTCTTGAGAACATATGTGGCACTGGGCTCTGTTTGTATGAACTCGAGGCCAGCCATGTACTGAACCTTTGGGTTATAAGAGGATCAGTAAGATCAGGTGTTGCAGTTAGTTGCCAAGAGTCTGTCACAAAATAAGAAATTTAACAAGCAACTAGATTCATGTCATCAATACTATTTTTCAAAATACACATAAAACACCCCAAATCAGTGAGTCTCAGAACCAAGAGCAAAAGCTTTGGTAATAAATAGCAAACACCAGAAAGGCCATTTGACTAAAAAAACTCTATCCAAAAGTTGTACTGAATTTTCAACCTCTACTTCCACTGAATATTTAAAGAGAATGATGTTGCTTTTTCACATAATCCACTGCAGTTTACTATGTGAGTGAACATACCTGCCCAATAAACCTGCCATTAGAACAAAGCCTGAATTTGTCTTCTGCAAACAATACACCAAAAATCCAAATCAAGTGTCAGGAAGAAGCAGTCACTTGGAACATTTCCTTACGATAATGGATTGGCATGCTACATTTATTTTCCATAAATTATTTCTGGCCTTATAAGCGCTCCACTCGAGCTATAGAGAAACACTACGCTTTCATTAGATACCACATGAGACCCTAAAAACTGGCTCTGATCAACCACATCTTTTATTATGTGAATAGCCTTCAGGCGGCAGGAACACAGAACATTTTCAATCTAGATTCCATCCCTATAAGGCATGGGTTAAGTGCATCCAACAATGTCTTCTACCAATTCATGCTACTCAAAACTGTTAAGGAAGACGTTCTGTTCTGCGTGATATACCTGCAACCTTTATGCATCTGGACTAGTGTCTATTGGGTTAACGTGTGCTCTGCGTTGTTTAGGACTGGTCACTACCACTGTGTCTCTTTTGGTCTTAACTGCATTTACGCACAGCACATACTACTGATTCTGGCGTCAGTGTACCTCAAGAATTTGCTCAATATAATGCTTTATTATTTATTTAACTCCCAGCATCAAGGCATTCCCAAAATTAGAAGTGTATTTAATGTGCTGGACTTACATCTCATTGCTTCCTCCAACACACAAGAGAAACAAAATAGGCAGTTCATTATGTACCTCTAATATCCTGGCAGATAAACATATAACCAAAGTTGACAACAACGATTTATGAAACGTACCGTCAAACCAGGTGGTCCAGGACGCCCAGGTGGTCCTTGTATTCCATTTGTACCAGGTGGCCCCTGTTATGGAAATGAATAAGGTCCAATTACATTCTTCCAAATTGATAGTGTTCCAACATAGGTTTTCAAAACAATGAAAGTGGCATGACTACTGCATGGCATGACCATTTCTAGAACAGAACCAGCGCCATACCTTTCATGAATTCTGCGATGTGAAATGGCCTCAAAGGCTGGATTTGGAGATAGTGAGATTTGAAAACAGAATTTAAAAAATGCTTTTGTCAATAAGGGCGACCTCAATAAGGTCACACTAAAAAAAATGGAGTAGAAAGAATATCATTAAAGGGTTAAAAAATAATTAGGGAAGACATGGGGGAAGCAGGGGAAGCAGAGTAGGTGTGAAGTGTGGGGAGGAACCCCATTAAGGAGAAAGAAAATGACCTGTCAAAAACGGCCAAACGGACCAACCTTATTGACAAAAGAATTTTAAAAAGACATTTCACATGAAACTGTTTAGGCTTTACAAAATCTCCATGACACACTAAAGAGATCTATAGTCGGAGTGTTTGTCTTATTGAATCCAAAATATTCCACAACGTTATACATTTGAATGCGATAAATTGAAAATATATGTCAAGGCGTTATTGCGTTTTGTCTTTAGACCAAAGTTGCCTAGTACAAATTGATTCGCAAAAGGAAATTGAAGAGCTTTTTCGAACAAACTATTAGTTTCTGAATTAGCAACTATGTGAATATCTGGAATTGAAATCATGTAGTACATTTTATCCTGGAATTAATGTTCCAGTGATGAATTATTTTCAACACTCCAGTTTATATATGATATTTAAAATCATGAATTAACGACTACAGAATATCAATTCGAAACATAATGAGTACCATATTTTGAGATCACTCTACATAAATACGCAAATTCTATTCAAACCAGCTGACAAAAAGTGGGCGTGGGATGAACATGAAGGTGTGAAGATATTGGGTAATATACAAACATATATGCAGATTGGGAGTGATCAATATGTAGAATTCAAAAGGTAGGAGTGGTGAGAGAATCCAAGTATTTGATAATGAGGGATTAAATAGCTACTTTTTTAATGTATTTTCCAAAGTTCATTAATCTCCTTCTCGATCTCAAGGGCATCCTATTTTATCTGCTAGTGATGGTATTTTGCAACCGTTAGGCGTATTCATAGATGGCGTTTTGCAACCATTGATGCAAAAACCACGGATCTACATCAAAGACAAAATATTTGCTTACAGAGCGTTATTAATAAGATTGTGTTGAATGAGAAGAATGTGAAGGTAACATTTGATGCGAGCAGTTCTAAACGCCAATACTGCATGATTAAGGTAGTGCAGCGTGTTAGGGAGAATTTCCATTTCTGTGCCAATTCCATATAACCTTAGAGACCCCCAGCTCTTTTTCTGGAATCAGGGCTTTTTCATTGTTAACTCCTGAGTGAGAGGGACTTTTTTCTCCCTCTCTCATGTGTTTTTTCTGACTAGGACTTTTGGTTTCTTACTGTTTGTTAAACTCCACAGGCATCTGCTCATTGGATTGCGACACACAGCACCTTTTGTGCAGTGCCACTGAAAAGTCCATTGGACTTCTCTTAATGTTTAACTACATTTTCTTGGGTGAGCTACTGTCCCCAAGAATAGTAGGATGACCCCTGCCTTACTTACCTTTTCCTTTGTGGGTCCAGCACACACCACCCTAGGTGGAGTGCTGGGGGGTTATACAGTAACTACTTTATCCCACTCCTCATGTAACATTCTGTTATACTAACTCACTTGAATGGCTAGTGGCAGTGGTTTCCGTTTTATTACCTTGTGCCATGTATCTGCAGACTGAATCCTCAGTTGTAGTATAGCACCCAAGGGGGACTATTTTCTCAAAATGGCCACTGTCTTCTTTTTCTGACATTACCTGTCAGTTATTTTCTTCTGAGATTTTACTCTGTTGTTTGAACTGGGTTTGAGTCCTTGGTGTGTTTTGCCTTTGGTGGGCTTCAGCCCTGAAGTCCGCCCGGGCTCCAGTGTGTCTGTAAAGACAAGAAGTGAGGGAAGGTCCCAGAACTTCGTGTCCTTTGTCTCTAGGTGTGCCTGAGTGAAACTTGTTCTGATTGGCCAGCTGACTGTCCTGGATAATGGCGGCCTAGGGCTGTGAATGAATGGAAACTTGCTTAAAAGGTAATGTTTTTGAGACTAGAGGAGAGTTTACCACTGGAAGACAACATCCGATGAAGAAGATGCGAAGAGACGCCAGCAGCACCCTCCTGGACCACAAAGTGCCTGGTGAAGCCCTGCAGCTGTGCTGACTGTTTTTGTTTCAACTAGGAAGACCCATACGGGAGGACTTCCTCCCTTAGGCTGGTGGGACTAACTAGCCTCAAGACAAAATCCATTTTGGCACAACCCCTGACTTGCTGTGCCTTTCCAAGGCTGCAGAATCCCAATACCCGTGGACCATGGACCTCCATCGAGTGCATTGTCTTTCAAAGTGTGAATCTGGCCACACCTTCGTGGCTATCCAGAAGAACCTACAGAAGCAGGAAATCTTCATACAGAGTCCCCTCACCAGAGTAAAGGACCGAGGGATCAAGTAACTTCTAACCAGAGCTGTTCGTTCTCGTTCTACTTTTGTGCTGAGAAAAAGGTGCCAAAACTACAAAAGTCTGCTGAATCCCAGAGAATCTATTGCTGCTGAGTCCCTCTCTCGAGTGCTGCTGAAGGAGCCCACCAGATGTCATCCCTTTCGTCACCATAACCAAGGACCAGGAACAAGGATCTGCTGCACTGCAAGCAGAAGGCATTCAGCTGGAATAAATTCTTCAGTTCACAGCTATTGTGGGGCTTGAGGCACATGAACCTTTTGCCATTTGGGGTGCTTCCACCCTTGGGGAGTGCTATTTTACCCTATTCTGAGTTGACCTCAACTCACTAGCACTGGCCTTTCAGCTTGTGCTTCTTCAAGGTGACTCCCCTTGAGTTGCTGTGATTTTCTATTTGAACTGACTATTTAAAAACATTTCCTAAGAAGACAGCATCAGAAATTTGAACTGGCCCATTGACTTTGGCTGTCCTGGTTCCCTAAAGGCTCCTCCTTCTGAACATACTGGCTTTGACAGTGAGTGTTTTCTTACAGGTTTGAATTGTTGAACACTATTATTGCTGGGATAAAATATTGCCTGCATCCTTCTGGGAGAATCAAACTGTTTTTATAGAATACCAGTATGCTCTGATCTAACTATAACCTTTCCCTCCCTTATAACTAAATACTGCAAAGGTGATACAAAATAAGTGTTATTACTGACCTCACATGACGTCACCCTCGGTACTGGAAAATCTATGACATATTAAAGAATTGCTCACCTGCTTTATTGTTCACCTTTTGGATTGAATCCTGATTTGGGATTAATGTTACTATTAGTTGCTGCTTTTGAAAGAATGCTTTAAATATCTTTGTCTGTATATAAATAAATATGTATACTATAACTTTAAGTGTGTTAGTGTTTACTTGAATACCTGTATTTACTGATTTCATTGTACAGCCCTACAGCTCACATTACCCCTCTTGAGATAAGCCTGGCTGCTCAGTCACACTACCAACTTGTGTAGTACAGGCCTATATTAAATGGTGGGTTACCTAATACCAAGAGCTAAGTCTTGTGCAGTCCACATCAGTTGGACTGCAGCAATTCCTACCTAACACAGAAGTAGAGTAGCTATTACATTACAAGGAGGACATAGGAGCAGCTAACAAGTTCATAATCATTATTGTACTTTGGCTTACATCACATCAATTTCATTAATTGCTACTAGGTACACATTTTAGGGACCTCGATGGGGGCCATCATAGCTCCCTCGTATGCAAATTGTTTTATGAACATATTTTGAATCACAAATACTAAAAATGTAAGATTAAATATTGGCTATGGAGAATATATGTTTTTGTAGTTTGATCAGGTGAGTTGAAAGTTTTATATTTGGCGAAAAAATCATACTAATGTTTCCTAATATCTTTTGCAGATCTAATCTTCCCATGAGGGTTGGGTTACCCCGAAACATGTAGAGATTTTTGATAACACGTGTGGCCCGACGAATCTTTACTGACTGAATAAAAAAAAGTTAACAGATAGCAGCGAAAATGGTGGGACTATGATTTGCCTTACAAGCAAATATTGGGAAAATCCCAAGATATTTATGCATGCAGGAGTGAATAGTGAGGTTGAAGAGATGGTCTCTTACATGTTATTGTGCCAAAACTTTCAGCGTAATCCTACTGTATCAGCAACATAGCACTGCCAGATAGTCATTACTATCTGGTGTCATTGGATTTATAGAGTGGGATGTATTGAGTGGCCTGGCATACAGCAAGCCTTACTGTGTTATGAGTCTTCACCTTTCTTGGGATGGGAACAGAATTAACAGACACTCAGATAAGGGTGCTACTGCATACTAATGACTCAAAGTTGGGCAATTCGAGTCTAGCCTTCGGCTTGTGTAAGATTTCTAGAAACATTGCACAGTTCCAGGACCAATTAGGCAAGAGCATTGTTCTACTAATGTGAATAGTCACATGAGCATAGCACGCAGTCTCACCGCAAGGGAAGGGCCATATTTATAAAGAATATGTCATCAACAGCGTTTCCCACACAATTATGGATCATTAATGGTGAATGTATATTACAAGTAAACCAATGTAGCCTATGGGTATGAAAAAGTCCACATGCTTAGGAAAGGGTCTTGCATACTCACAGGCAATCCTGGGAGCCCCGGCAATCCAGAATCCCCTTTCTGTCCAGGCTGCGATGACAAACGAAACTCTCCAGGCTCGCCCTACAGGAAACAAGCGCAACCTTATTATCCGGGCATTGTTGACGTGAAATAAGCGGACCCCTGTGATGGTACCCCAAAACAGCATTTTTATTTCAGTAAGCAGTGATAACCATGCCTAACGATTGGAGGAGATCTTTTTTATGGAATATTTTCACTTAAGGGAACACCTTTTGAGGGAGAACTGTAAAACCATAGCGGTGCACCTTGGCGGTTTAACCGACGGATCTTATTTTTGGTCCGTGTTTCACCCAGGCTAAAGATGAGGGTAGAGGGAGGCCTATGTAACAGGTTAACTAACTGAAATCCTTGTCACAACTCTAATACCCGGTCCCAGTGGAGCACACAGTGGGTTCTGGCTGCAGCGTGCCACTGTAGTCCCCGGTGCGCAGCAGCAGAGCGGGCCCTGCGGCAGTATGTCCTTGCAGATTCTGCTCCATCACAGAACAAGACTCTGCAGTGGCCTCAGCTGCCTGCCTGCCAGTCCTAGCAGCACAGAGCCCCCAAGCGCTGTCAAGCCATGCTCCGATTACTTCATCCAGTGCTGTGGATGCTAATGCATTGTGGGACTTAGTGCTGCATTTAATAAGGGGTAACTAAGACTACAAGCTCCAGAGTGCATTTCACAAGTTCGGACTGAATGCATTACTCTGCTGCAGGATGAAAGGCCTCACGGCATCATGCTGTGCAGTCCATGGAACATTGCTTCAAATGGCAACCTGCAGCATGATTCCCCCACAAGGCAGGCCAAAGGATCCCATTTAAACCAAAAAACCCACCTTCAGGTATGGGCTTTTAATTAGGAAATCAACTAACGTTTCCAGGCACATAACTCGCATTATGGGCCAAGGGTGGGCTGGTGTCCGGTCAAAGGTTTGAATCCAAAAGGATCAAATGCCATAGGGTCGAGTCAATAGGGCCTAAAACAATAACAAAATAATAAAATATATAGCTTTTTTTGGATTTCCTTATAGGATAAAAAAGTGCTTTTTACCACAAAAAGGGGGTTTTGAGGGGATCCCCCCCCCAAAAAAGAAAAAATAGACCCTTTTGTTTTCGATCCTTTTGATTCAACCCTATTGTATTTCGATCCTTTGACCTATAACCAGGTAGGCTCCATAAAACTATTATAATCCATGCACAATGCTAACGGAATCCGCCTTAGAGGTTGTGGGGAACTGGCTGGGTCTTACTCTTCATTTTTACCAAATCTGCCAGTGTGTATGCATCGAATTGGCTACGGTTTGCGTGGGCATCACCAAAGTCAGACATCCGTCTTGGCGTGTGACGAAGAGGGAGCCGTGGCCTGCATAACCTGTCTGAGGAGTGTGGGCACTGGCGATGATGGGTAAGTGAGCCCCAGGAGAGAACTGCTTGCAACGCTGGCGGTGGCCGCAGGGATGTGAGGCGCATTGAATAATCTGTGTGATGTAGCAGAAATTCCGAGCTACACCGGATCGTATAGCCCACTGATTGTCCAATGGGCTACCCACCTGGACGTTCCAAGAGTTATGGTAATAAGTATACCTCATTAAATTGTGTTTGGCGTCATTTACAATCAGTATTAGCTTGTATGGTTACAATGAATCCTTTAGTTATTTAGTTAGGAAACTTTTAATAAACTTTGCTCCCATTTATGCAACAGCATCAATGCTGCACATTTAATGTGCTTCAGTTGCTCAGAGTGCATTTTTGCTGTATGTTTGCTGCACATCAGGTTCACATTTCAGGTATTATACCGGGCGCACTGCAAATTCAAAGAAAGCTTCGCTTCGATTGGAGCTTTTCTGAGCCTTACCTTGCGGTAAGCCCAATCATGTGCGGTGTACATCTGGCGCTGGTCTCCAGTCCGCCATGGTAAGGGAGAAGGGACTACGTGTAGTCCGTTCCCACGTGTTGTCCCTTCTCCCGTTCTATGGCGGCCATTTTCTTTGTTTACCATGGGTGCAATGGAAAAGGAAAATGGACTACGTTTCCCAGCCTGCGCCGGCCATTTATTTATTAATTTTTTCAGCTGCGAAACACATCGTGTCTCACAACCGAAAAAAAACCACCATTAGTACCCCGGTCTAACGGCAATAAGCCCCTCGCCGGGGAGCCATTACCGCATCTGGTAATTTCCCCAGGGCCTTCATTAAGGCCCTCCCTTGCTTTGCTATGGGCCCCAGGGGCATTACCTGACAGTAATGGCCTCCAGCACAGGGCTTATTGTCTTATTAAGGGCCCGTTGAAAACTGGTTTGTGAAAAAAGCTAATTTCCACCTTTTCCTGCTCACCATGGAGAGGGGCGCTGATCGCTTGTGTGCTCTGCTGTCCACCCATTTGCCATGGACAGGGACACCCACTTATTTTTAGTACAACGGCACAGAGAATAATTATAATGTACAGCGGCAATCTACAAACAAGTAAATCCTTACCTTGAGTCCTGGCAAACCAGGTGGTCCCTATAAACAGAATTCAGAAGAAAATACACATTTAGACACAACTCAGTAATGCTTTAAGAGAAGAGACTTATATGAGTTCTATTTGATTGAAATTCGAAATTATTTTGTACATACATTTTGGAAAAAACACCATTTTATTTCACTTGTATATTGTGCACGTTTCCTACCTGGCTTTCTACAAAGTATTGCTTAAAGTGTCCAAAACAGCTGCGAGAGGAGTCTCCAGTGGAAATGAAACATTTATGGTAGAGTGTAAGTTGAAGCTTGTACTTTCTTCCAAATGTTAAGCAAAACCTTGCAGCATTGTAAAGCCCTGAAATGAGACACCCACTACCTTCACCCATCTTCTGACTTGCCCATTAGCAGGGTGGCCGCAGCCAAGGTGCCCAGCAGTTCCCAGCATGCTCTTCCTCAAGAAGATCACAGCACCTGTAATCATCCTCCTACACAGAGCATGAGGCTAACAGCACATGATACATTGGGAGGCAACGATCATGCCCCGCATGGCTCGTTCTTCATTATGCACACTGGAGGGTGGTGCACTCAGTAGCTCGCCTGCTCTCTTCCCCTCTGTAGATTAAGAGTTGTTACTATGGCCCTGCTCTGCAACTGAGCTGAACACGGTTCCTGCCATGGCTATATTTCTCCAAGGCTTAGTCCGTGCTCCAGAACCAGCAGCTGGTTGACCTATCGCCATCCCACCTCACCTATTCTTTGCCAACTTCTTTGACTGATCCGTTTACTTCTCTGCTTGTCGCCCTTCACACATCTCCAGGTTCCTGGGGGCCCCTTGTGTTCCGCTGTCTCCAGAGGGACGGTTCCCCCTGAATTCAGGGGTATAACAAAGCATCAAACTTAGCCTATGGTTGTTACCTAGGATGCGCTCTCTGAACCCAGGGTGGAATCCATACAAGTCCCCCTGCCAACGAAGGGCTTCCACCAGCTGCCGCTAGTCCACTGGCCAAGCATCGTTCTGATGCCCAGCTTGTTTCCAAAGATATTCCTTGCTCCAGCTACACGCCCCCAGAACTCAATCTTGTCCCCACATCTACATGGACCTTTTGGGGGGTCTTGAGCTGAAGGATGAGTTCTTCCTTCAACACAATGCTGACTACACTCTGCTATATAAGAGGGTGTCATCGCCAACAGTGGTTCTTCGGCCTAAGGAGCTGGCTGTGACAGTGGACTGGATGTCACTGCCCTCCCTTAAAGTGAACCCCTCAAAATGTGCACTTTATACGATTACTAGAACTCGCTCCACTAAACTTGTCCAATCATGGCTAGCCACATTGGGCATCACTACGAGTTTACCGGTGCAGTAAAAACTGGAGGTAAAGTGACAGTAATGCCAATACCACCACTTTACTGCCACTTTTCTTCACTGCCAAATCCTTAATTATTAGTTAAAATGGTGGAGATACCTCCAGCCTCGGCTGGTGGCATCTCCTTCTCTTTACCGGCAGAAACTGGAGGGAATCTTGTGGGGTAAAGTTACAACCTTTGGTAATAATTACAAATCCCCCTATGGCGTCCTATGGACGGAAGGAATAAGCAATAACCCGGCCATTTCGCCACTCATAATGTGCAGTAGCGGTTACCACCAAGCTTGTAAGGAGGCCCATTGTCCTCACTTGATAACCACCCTCACCCTAGTTCCCGAGGCCCAGGCTCCTCAGCTACACTCTTGACTCTACTCTCAGCGGGTCTAGCGCTCGTTACTGTGATCTGAGCGTGATCTGCAGGTCGCAGGTTCGAATCCCGGCAAGGCCAACTCAGCCTTTCATCCTTCCAAGGTCGATAAATGAGTACCAATTTCGGTTGGGTGATATTGTATGTAAATATGTGCTCCGTAAAGTGCTTTGGATTAAGGCGCTATATAAATAACACATCATTATTACTCCAAATCTAAAAGTCCACATGGCCCAAGAAGCCCCTGTGGGATGAAGGACCTTCAGCAAATGTCCTCAGGTCTTGTTTACCAAGTGCTGGGAAACCCCAGTGCTGCCCATGCCAGCCAGAGGGCTCTTAGGATGCCGGTGAAAATATAGTATTGGAATTGTATGTATTGCGCCCTTAAACACCTTTTGCCGTATAGGCGCATTATAAATACCCAATAAAATAAAATACACAATATTAGCCTGGATGACCCAGACTGTACCAGGTACCCTAGTTAGTTCTGTCCAATAGCCTGTAAAGGTGCATTAGGGACAGACACAGACTGCTAAACGCAGAGCGCTCCAGAGGTTTCATTGGACACTGGACGTCTATGGCTTCTGAAACACCAGTCCCACAGCGATGTCCAAGTGTGCTATCTGGCGGCAGCTAATTCAAATGTCTGACCTGGGTGCAGAGGATGTGATAAAATAGGCCCACAATAAGACATGCATAAATAAGATCTTAAGAGAAAGCTACACATGCATCAATGTGTAGGTTGGTATAACAATGTTTAACATTTTGGAGTTGCATTACATTGGATACCACTTGTGTTTAGAAGCAGGAGTCGCCCCGCAGGAAACTCATACAAAAAGCAAAGTATTATTATATGTACTATTTTACCCTACTTGTCTTACTCTGGGGGGAGGAGATCACCACTGCAGACTATTGAAAGACTGATTTGTTTCTTAGAAAAGCTGCAGCTTTCCCTGATCTTATTGTGGGCCTTCTCCATCATGTGAAGGGGCAAGGAAGCGTGAAAGGGCTGCACTGGCATCCATGCTGCCTCAGACTGTCCGATGCAGTGGCACTAAAAGAACATCACAGACGACTGAGATTTAAGCACCCTCCAACCCTCTAATCCTCCTGACCTATGGCGTAAGCATGTTAGCAAGTGGACAAACACAGAAAAGGTTACACATGTTTGGCGAGTAGCCTATACGTAAAAGCTGGTCAAATGGCCATTGGGTTTTCATTTGAGGAAGAGATGATACCTTTTGTCGCACACTCAACAGGAGAGCCTCTTCGAAGCCAAGCTTGTGCTACAAACTGTGAAAAATGCAAACTTACGGGATTGCCTTGTGTACCGGGGAAGCCGGGACTCCCATCAAAGCCACGATCACCCTAAAAGGAAAGAGAGGAAATGGACTGATCAACAAAATGTGCTAGAGGGGAGACCCTGCCCGGAAAATGGGTCATGGTTCATCGACTAACACAATCCAGGTGAGAGGTCAGAGAGCGGGATGCGGCCTACTAAAGGAGCAGCGAAATCAAGACAGAAGTCTCATGACCCAGAGGAAGGTAACCAAGCGTCTGAAACCAGAACCCTTCATGGAGTCAATGGTCCAAAGAGCTCACACTTCATTCTCATCAGAGCAGACCACCTGAAAATATGCAACAGAATCAGCATTGAAAACAGGTGCATGCGGCAAATCGTTAATTGCAAAAGGACGCAGTCTTGTGAGAATCAGTTTACTGTTTAGACCTGGTTCCTAAATATTCCACTTTCCTGCACGTGTCCAGACCATAAAGAGGGCGGGGTGGCAGAGGAATCACAAATGCACCTAATTTGCATCGCTCACCCTGGTTCCACATCTTCCTTTAGGTATGCACCCAAGCTTTAGAACATAGCCCGCTTAATGATGTAGTTCATTAGCTATGAACCGTGTGTGTGTGAACTGGAACATTAATTGGGTGACGTCACAAAGCTTTTAGATTGCACCAATCACCACCATTATGGTCTTGTGGTGCTGACGCCTTGTCTGAAAAACTGCTGTATTGTGCCGCGGACCGTAGGCTGCGTGGAAGGGGGAAAGGAACGTAGGGCAAAGGGGTGATGGCAGAGTCGTAGACAGGGTAGGGCCTGAGCAGGCAAGACCTACCCAAAATCTGTAAATGCCCACTCAGCAGCACTGTGTAGGAATTTACAGATGTTAATGTCACTGTGGTGGGCCCAACTACATTAGCTTCAGGTACCACTAGTTAGACAATCCTGGCTACGCCTATGGGTGATGGTAAGGGGCAGCAGAGCTAACACACTGGGACGGTACATTTGGAATTACATGGAATGCAATAATGTATAAGTGGGGGGGGGGGTGTCTCACATGAGGGGCACCTAATCGACCTTGAGCAACCAAGCATTTACTTCCGATGGTGGCTTCTAGTAGCTTATGAGCTGGTAACTGCAATTAGTGAAGGCATGGTTGCATGTTGGCCCCACAATGTGCTCTGGCAGCCCTGGGGGAGTGCAGGAAAAGTGCCCCTGGTGTACCCCAGGCATATAATCTGGCAGTGCCTGGTCTAAGTGTCAGAGGAGGGCGGGCCAAAGGATTGGCCCATACCTGACCTTTGCACCAGACTATCCCCAGGATTCAGGTTATTGCCATCGATGCCTATTTTCCTTGCACTGCCTGGGGTCTCGTGGGTAGATGTATGCCGCTTCGGTCCCCAGTGGCAAGAGGCAGCATGTGCGGCATTGTGCGCTACGCAAAGCAGCAGACGCGCTCTCACTTGACTCTCAGGACTCGAATGCGGAGAAAACATTTGACCTCTGTGAACCAAACTCTGGAACCCCAAGCATTGGGCCTGCGCACATCCCAGGCAGACCGCTCAGAGAAATCCTGGTAAGTACCTGCTTTAGCTGCCCCTCCTCCCACCCCTCCAATCTTCCGTTCCTTTTCCTTAGTCTATTGCCTCGGCCCTTGGGCTGAGTATGTCTGCTCCATCATTCGCGAGCATTCACCACTGCTCCTCATCATTGGGATTGTAGCGCCTAGAGGCAAATGAGTTTGTGCTCTATTAATAAATAACAAATATATTTCGTGAAAAACTGAAGGGCTCCTTTCAAAAGAGCAGGGTGCTACAGCCGGTAGGATAAGTGTGGGGAGATCCCTAGGCGGGATCTTATGGGAGCAGCAAGATCCACCTAGGAGATCTGCTCATGGGCCCTGCTATGAAGTCAAGCTGTTTCCCAGAGGATTCATCTGGAAATCACTTTCCTCTAAAACAGGGATGTCCATCTCCAGGCCGCGAGGGCCAGAATCCTGGCGGGTTTTCAGGAGGCCCCTCATTAATATTCATGAGAACAAATTTGCATACATTTAGAATCATTGTATGCAAATGTATCTCATGAACATTAATGAGGAGTATCCTAAAAATGCAACATGTTTCCGGCCCTTGAGGCCTGAAGTTGGACAACCTGCTCTAAAACATCTCAGTGGGTTCCGATGTGCTTTACTCTAGCGCGGGGGTGACTTTGTCCTACGCAGACTACTGATATTGTGACAAATATGACTTTAAAAAAAATCTATAAACATCCTGCACATCTCTACATGTTGGATTTTGCAGAAAATATTGAATTTTCTTTTTAAACGAGTTCTGAGTACTCTAGTATCTGTCCAAGGTTCAGGGCGGTATATGCGTCAGTAAAATGTTGTTGTGGAAAATGTCATTCAACATATATCCCAAAACTGCAGATACTCAGAATGGTAGCCCACAGGAGCAGCAGTCATCGCAGCCAATCCTACCTTTGTTCCGTTGCATCCGGGGATCCCAGAAGGTCCTGGTGCCCCATCCTGGCCGGGAAGTCCCTTTTTAAAAGAAAACATCATTACAAGTCTGTTTTACTATACATGCAGATGTTCAGAAACACACTCTTACTGCACGGCAAATCAGCACACAAAAAAGTAGCAAATTGGTACATACCGGAAGGCCTGGTGTCCCCGGAAAACCAGGAAGCCCGGGTGGCCCCTGTAATGAAAACAAGATTCAAAGGTTCAGACTAACTCAGTCAGGCTCAGGGGTGTTCACAATGAGACTCTGCCATGCTGAAAACACTGGCATTCATGTGTGACCACCGCCCAGTGCAGATGGTGACATGACTAGCGTGGCCACTGCTCTGGAGTTACTAGCATTCAAAGAAGAGCGAGCCTGGCATAGTCTATACATATGCGATATTATCATGCTTTAATGTGTATTAACAGCACTATCATCATTATTATCCAATCCAAACTACTCTAGTAAAGAGAGCGGCATAGCCGGCGATAGGTGACCCACTCAGGATGGCGCAATGTACAAGAACATTTAATTCAGCTCCAGCTTAATGGAGTTTCTAACAATCTCATTGGCCATGTTCGACCTTAACCTTTCCGCTATCAGACCTACCAACGATGCCCTATTCAAGTTCTATTTCACAGAACATTTGTGCGTTGTTTTGTTCCATTTTAGACCAGCCCAGCAGCTAGTTCCTGCTGCTAGTACTCCCCCCGTTTACTATCACAATCTGTCCCCCACAATCCTAGAGTTCCTTCCATCCACTTAACGCTGCCGCCACATGATGAGACAACCACGCTGTCATCCCCTCAACTGTAACCCCCACCCGGCTTAAGCGTCTCCAACTCTGGTATATCTTCCAAGCCTTGGCCAATAGACTATGTTACAGGATCACAAAGCTTTGTGTTTGAACTTCCATCTCTAAGCTCACCGTTTCAGGGAACCGTATGGCTCGTCACGTTGCTAATGATGCCTTTTCTCCTGCCTTTGCAGCACCAATCAATTATAGCTTCTTTTCACAATCCTCCCCTCCTTTCAGTCCATTCGCCGCCCTTGGCCAGCGCCACTTTCCCTGAGGCCTGCTGAGTCAGCGAAGGGTGCACTGAGCTAAAACGTGGTTGTATACCCTCTTGAGTGGAAGAAATTCCATACAACCGGGTATTTGACCCATGTTTGGTCTCAGTAGAGCGGCTCCCACACTCCTTTGCAGTTTTGTAAAACTTGGGGTTTCACCCTAAGTAACCCAGGGTAATCCAAACGTGAACCCCTTGCTCACTGTGTCTTAAAGAGGCTCAGCTTCACCTCACTGACGAGGCCTGACTAGGCCGAAACATGTGTCAGGGTTTGCTGATGGTACTCTTGTTCAGAGGGGAATTGCCTGGCATTTCAGTGCTGGATTGCTCTTGTGAGTGGGACAAAGACTGACATGCAAATGGATATTTCTCCTCTGTGAAGGGAGCACTGAGCTAAAACGTGGTTGTAGACCCTCCTGAGTGGAAGACATTCCATAGAACAGGGCATTTGTCCCATGTTTGGCCTCAGTAGAGGGGCTCCCAAAACTCCCTTGTAATGCTGCTTAGTCAGTGGGTCTCACTTCATTGGGCTTTCTCTCTTTTTTAAAATGGAATCAGCATCACTTCAAGGTTTCCACCTTTGGTCACTCCGCCTTCTTCTTCTCCCGTCACTTCTCATTTACATTCATTTAAGATACTGAAGTGTCCAGGTGACGTCTTATACAGACCCGTCCCCTGCGGATCTGCTCCCGGCTTCTTATCACCGAGATGCATTTTGGCGTCTCATGTCCTACCTTTGCTCTGTTTACTAGAGTTACATAGGAAGGTATACTACCCTGTTGCCTTAAATGTGCAAATCCTCTTATGCCCACACTCTTCCAGGCGACTATCCTCCAATTGTTTTCTCCCTCTTTTTTGTAACGTAACAACCTTTTCCAATCCCCCCTGCTTCCCTTTTCTCCCATTGCAGAAGGGCAGCCTGATTCAAATCCACAAAAATGGATAAAGGCTGCTTAGTTTCCTACTACTAACTACTTGGGGCAGCCCATCTGTGGGTTATTCGTTCTTAGTACATCTTGGTCTGTTTGTGTCCGTTTAACCCATTGAAGGATCCCGTCTTCGCTTGGGCTTCCCCATGGCATTTATTCTCTGCTAGAGTCTTGGATTCTTTACTTTCTCATTTTGATTGCCAGATAACATCTCGACTTTACAATATTGGCCATTTGGGTTTAAAAAAAACACATTGACAGCAAGACTTACTAAACTAATATTTCCTCTTTTCTCAATGCTGCGACGGCCTCCACGCTCACCCAACTTTACATTCACCCTAGCAAAGAATCCTTGGGCACTCCCTCCTCTACTGCCACACTCATCAAGTGAACCCCTTGTGATTAGCTGAATGTGAGGGAGCAGAAGAACAGAGGTGAAAGCAGTGTCCATGGGAGGATAGCTCAGGGGCAACGCGCTTAATACCCAGAGGTTTCTAAGCGCAAACCCGGGGATCAAACCCGTGTTGCTCCGCGTCGTCTTGCTTCCAAGGCGAGCGCGTTGCCCCTGAGCTATCCTCCTGATACAATGACAGGCTTGCATTGTGCACCTGAAGCATTTAGGTCAAGAGGGTTCTTGGTGTGTCATAATAAGTGAACACTAGTTTGAGTTTGAAGGAATAAGTCTGGGATTGACGATGCTTAGGGAGAAAGTAATGTAACAGCCTGCTCACATTGGGGGAAGGGAGGAGGGTGGAGACAGACTTGCTATATGTAAATAATGCATACTATGATATGAACAGTCTTCAGACCCTGATGCAAGGTGATTTTTGTAATCAAACTTAATGGCACTCCATTGTATCAACACTGAATGTATGAGAAGCCGATTGGTCCCACCTGGATTTGAACATGTACCAGTCAGATTGCAAACAGATACCCATAGTGAATGTATTTAGCAGCCGAGACATTGCATCCATTTTCTTCTTCCTGCAGAGCACCAGGTGTAATTATTCTGGACCCCCATACCTCAGTTCTGGACAGAACACAACACTAATCACCTATCAGGTGCTTGGTCACATTATGACTAACTGTGGACTGGATTATTGCTTATCTTCTAGAAGCTAGTGTTTACTAGATTGCTCCAGAGGGCACTCTCGGGACAATAGCTCAGGGGCAATGCGCTCACCTTGGAAGCAAGACGACTCTGAGCAACACAGGTTCGATCCCTGGGTCCACGCTCCCTGGGTCCACGCTTAGATACCTCTGGGTATTAAGCGCGTTATAATTAACCAATTACAATTACACAACTGTGAGGTTGTGGTCAACAATGCCGACTCTGAAATATCGCATGAAGAGAACATTCAGTGCAGTAGGGGGCAGGTTTGAGGGGAGATAGAAGGTCTTGTCTAGCAAGAATAGAATGTTTGAAGAATTTGGCCGCCATGAGAGAGGTGAGCTGAACCTGCACACAATGTCACATCACTTACTCTGATTCCTTTGGGTCCAATTGGTCCAGTAACTCCTGAGTCACCCTACAAAAAAACACAATGAAAGAATCCTTTGTAATCCATGCAACTTAAAATTGTACACAAGCAGCACACAGATACATTTGCATATAAAGTAGATAGGAAACTACAGACTGCTCAGACTTGCTCAAATAGAAGTGTTAACCCACCCAGACTCGCACAGACCACTTACACCCAGTCATGGACACCAAGACCCTGTCATTAAATTCCAATCTGATGATATCATGTATACCTCATTCAGAACTAATAATGTTGACACAATTGCTTTTAGATGGATCACTGGTGAAACACAATGCAAATTAAATGAAGAAACTGGCAAGAAGAATACAGTGCCCCATTAGAGAGAAGTCCTCTTTTTGCAGGCATCGGATTTCAACAACAGGGCTTCGCTTTAATGGTTTTTCGATAAATGCAGTATTCGCAAACTGGAAGGGAGCTCAGGAAGCGTATGACTCTTGTCACTTTTGTTCTTCAGAAATTGAATCCAACATGCACTTCATCTTGATCTGTGAGCCGCCCCCTCCCGCCCCAAGTTCGAGATTCGGGTGATGAGAATCTCGATCTTCATGTATAAACCATGTATACATGTAATGCATAAATAACAGTACATACAGGAAATACATGAAAGCCATATATGATAGTTCATATGGGAAATGGCGAGCTGAAGTTTGTTCAGGTGAAGGGAAAAGAAGGAAGAATTATAAATGAGGAATGGGCTGAGTTTTCATTTTGGGTTGGTAGCTTTGAGACTTCACGAGGATAATGTCAAGTATATTTTTTAATTGCATGTGTTATTTATATAATTCATAATATCCTGAAGCCAGCCATCGCTCCTTGTCTCAATGCCTCTTTCTCATCACAGTCCCTCTACCTCTTCCTCGTCGCAGTCCCTCTTCCTCATCGCAGCGGCACGTGCTCATCTCTGTGCATCCTCTCGTTCCTCATCACAGCCTTTTGTCCTCTTCCTTGTGCCAGTCGCTCTTAATCTTACTTGTTGGGGCACAGCGGCAATTGCCACTGGTCTGGGGCCACAGCCCATGCACAGTGGGCCAAAAGAATGGGGAAGCCCCCGTTTGGCACAGCTGAAGGACACACATTAAATAACAGAAAGTAACATTGCCTATGCTATCAGAAGAAAAAGAAACAGAATTGCAGGTGGTGATAGCGTAACAAAACCCTTAAAATTCAGTGGGAAAACTTTAGTTAAGCGAGATATGCAAGTGTGGATTCAAAGCAACAAAAGCCCTGCGATTCAGTAGGTGTTGGAAGCTGCACTACTTTAACTATGAGGCCCCATTGTGCAGCCCTTTAGACGCTGATCACATCACAAATGAGATCACTGATTACATTACATATCACACCACGTTTGGATCACTGCCAAACTCGCCGTCCTGGTTCATCTTCCATGTGCTTTCTTTAACTGCTCTTCAATGTGCATTCTTCGTTGGGGTCACACCAAGCCAAACGCAGCCTCAGAAGTTGGATTGTGCGGCAGAGGACATTGGGGGAACAGTACATCAGCGGCCATGGCCGAGGAAACATGTCTATTCTTTTTGCTCCTCTGGCTCCAACCCTTGACCTGGAAATCTTCCAATCTTGATCAATTGTCCTTCCCAAGGGTCTGGGGACCCCATCTGCATCAGTCTGCCATTGCCTGAGCGCTCAGTGGTTGCTTAACAACATTCACACCAACCGCCTCTGGAAACTGCCAAAAGCATTTAGCAGAATTGGTTACTTGTTCCCAAGGTATCGCTCGCCTGACCCTCTGGCACAGCTGCAGGGCATTTTTGCTTCATTGTTTTCTTCATCCCGGGGTGAAACGTCTATTATTTGGTATCTAACGAAAAGCGTGCACCATACAGGTGAACCACGCAACGGCAAACACCTTGGAATTAGCTCTAGTATGACTACCATGTAGAGGAGCATCCGAATGCCTCTGCATGAAGTCCCGCCCCCCTACTGCCCATATGTTGGAAGCCTGAAGCTGCACCATGTTTGACACCAGTAGTTGTGACCATGACACGACAAGTGTTCGAGAAAAGGTATCCATTAAGAAAGCCATACCAGATGTATGGCCGAAGGGATAACAGTCTCTTGAAAGAGATCCCCGAAGGAATATGAAAATAAGAGAAAGAGAAGCTGGTGACGTCACACGAGGTGAGAGTGACGCACTAAGATGAAGATGGATGGACCTTATAGAAGCTGATGATGGCATAAGGAATCCAGTGAACGTCCTTATGAAGAAAGGAAGATTGCAGATGTGCATGATGCACTGCAGAAAATGCAAGTCGTTCAATGAATGTACAGACGCAGCAACACAAGTAGACCAAGTGATCATAGAAGCTGGCTATACGTAGTGAATAGACTGCAGGCGAAGCCGCCATTGTACAGGGTCTGGACATCGGAGAAAGAAGGATCGGGAGCTGTGTGCGTCGCAGCAAAGAATTAGCTGGAGATCGCGGACTTGAAGGGCGAAGCCGTTTGGCTTGGTATCAAAGTTGGAGCAAGCCAAGGCCGGTTATCTATCCATGAAGAACAGTGAACGTGAGAAGCTGAATAATCGCTAAAGGCTGCCTAGCAAGATGTGACCACCCACAAAGGCCATCCCCTGGCCTCACACTCTGTGTGGGTGGTACTTAAGTAAGGGGCTTTTTGCATCAGACTCACCCTAAGTGCCCCCGATATCCTCTCAAGGAAGCTTGAGGTGGCGTAGTAGGTCCCCATTTCAATGGAGCTCATGCCAGGGGAATCGGAATGGCAAAAATGTTAAACATTAAGAGTGTTTAATAAAGAGGGGTCCCTGTTAGGATCCCTGTAAAATTCACTCGGTGACTGTGTCCATTTTTGATCTAAGAACTCAGGGTGTAGCCCTCTCCTGTTATCATCAATGTTATTTGCAGGTGCAGCGCACCTCCATACCCGCGGGCCTCAGTGTGGGGCTGGTGGTTCCCATGGAGACTGTCCCTGATCCAGGGTAAGGGAGGTGGACACCCTTGCTTGGGCCAGGGCCATAAAACAGGGGCTACATATGTCCTAGTGGTTTAGGTTCACAGAGACTGTGTTATGTGTTGGCATTTGAGAGTTTAATGATTATTAATAACGTGTGCCTTACTGTCTGGTTCCTCTCAATTCCCACCCCTTCTCCCTATATGTAATGTCACCCAATAGTGGACTTACATTATATTAAAGGAGTGTGATGTATGATTTATGATAATTTAATGTATTTTTGTATATGCTACATATTGTACTGTGTGGTTCTGAAATCTCTCTTAACCAGATTACATACTTAGTTTAATAAGTACTTTTAGTAGACATAACACACAGTACAATACGTAGCGTATACAAAAATACGTTAAATTATCATAAATCATACATCACACTCCTTTAATATAATGCAGTGGATATAATCCTGATCAGCGGGCTGCAAGCGAAATACCTGGTAGGGAAGGCAACTCCACTCAGGAAAGGCCCCTCTTTATGCAAGGGAGCAGCTACAGCACGGGGGATAGTCTGAGGCCACAATTCAACGACCTGCAAAGTCCAAAGCTCCAATTTATGCTGCTGACCAATGAACTGGACAGGGATCCTGGGGTGCTTCAGATGGCTTCTAATGGTGGGCTTCTTGCACAGAGGTCTGGACTGGTTGGTCCACCAGTCACATGGTTGAAGCACCAACGAGTCTTCATGCAAGTGAGGCATGGTTCATAGGGCTTGGCTTTGGCAATGCCGATTGCCTTCAGCAGCAGTCTTCCAGGTCAATGTTGGGCGAGATGTCTCTTTTGCCAACTTCCCATCTATAGTTTCTATAGACCCCTTTCTTTTTGCTTTGTTTTTTAACCTGTTCTAAATTTTTGCAGGGAAGGGACGTCCTCAGCTTCACTTCCCTTGCATTTTGCTAATTTCTTATGGAGAAACTGATCAGTCCTTCAGACTATCAGTACTGAGAAACTATGTTTCCCGTTTATCGTTTACATTTTTGTAACTTTTTAACTTTGCACACAGCATCTTATAATGCAGAGCAATTCGGATGCTTTTGTAACACCCTAGCTTTTTGCAATAGAGATTTTCGGTTACTTTTTGATGTCCCTAAGGACAAGCTGCTCATAGTAGATATATTTTTACAATGTTTGTGTTATTTCTACTGTGTACATTTGCTTTTACTGTGTATGGCTACTAAACATGGCTAGTGCCCAGAAATGCCCATGCCATGAGATTTTCGCTTGTTCTTTGTCTTTATTATTCTTTGGCCTTATTCCTGCCTTGCCAGGTCAGGAAGTCCCTTATAAGGTCATGCACTTGCCCGGGAAAGCTGCTGCTTTCATGGGCTAGTTCCGCCTCAGTTTGTTTCCGGACCAGGAAAGGGGTGGGACTGTTTGGTCTTATTCTACAGTCATGGAACCAGAGTGTCTAGGTGCGCGGCATGAATGAAACTGATAGTTGGCCCTGATTGGACCACTGCTGGCTTTCTGAAGGGGGCAGATCCCTACCATTGGTGGGTTTGGACTTACTTCCAGGCTGGATTTTGGATAATAAGAGGACTCCTGCAGCTATTTCAGTAGATCCGTGCTGGAGCCAAGAATCCCTAGATGAACAACTGACTGAAGATCTGGAGAAGACTCCTGAGGAGGTCTGGCATTCCTTTCTAAGTCTGGCCCGATGAAGCCCTGTTGGACTACCTGATCTCTAAAGTCTCTGAGAGGTGCTCCAGCCCTTGGAGTAGTGGGACCAACTAGTCTCAAAACCTTGAAGGAACCAAGTGTCCCTGGACTACCCAGTGGACAGACCAGCTCCCTCGTGGGATACCTCACCGAAGCGTCACTGTTCTGTGGTTTAACCCAGAACTTTGATGGTCACCAGTTTGTGCTACAAGCCACCTCCCAGCCTCAAGGGACCCTGTTCTAGAGAAGCTTCTTGAACCGTGACTGGAAGGAGCCTGCTGTTGTCTGTGTGCGGAGGCCGTCACTGGGACATGCCTTCCTCCATCCTGTGTAGAGGCATGCATCATCGAATCTTGCATTTCTTCATCGCCAGGGGTTGCATCTTGCATCTGGACCTGACCAGAAGTATCTGTGTGCTTGCAGCTTCTGGGCACCTCTCATCAGCACCAATTGCAGGAAGTACAACCCCCAACAGCCGCCAGTCAACCCATCAAGTCATCTGGGAAAATCAGAGTCAGGGGGGTAAGTAAACGCAGAGCATCCCCCCCCCGCCCTCAATAGGATAACATTGGGAACCAGTTCCTTTGTATCCTAATATACCATTACACTGCCGTTTTGTTGTTGAACCTGGGTAGTATTTTCTGAAAGATAATAACACAATTCACTTACCAAGTGACATTGTTGAATATCTTCTTTGAATTATCACCAACACAAGTTCTGGGTAGAAGCATTGTGGCTCCGTGACTTTTGGGCACAATGCCCCTTTCTTCTTAGGGATTAGACAGCTGAAGTTAGAGGCATTCCCTTGTGATTTGGCCCCATCTTTACTGCATTCATTTTCTTACCTCCTGTGTTGATGAAGTCATTTGAATGCATTTTAAGAACCTATGGTGGATGTATATTTGTTTATCATACCTGCTAGGTTCATTTTTTAGTGTGTGTAAAAGGCCTAGAATACATATTTGTATTATTATACATACCTGTCTAAATTGAATTATTATGCACTATATTGTGTGGACCCATTGAGCCCTCTGACCCCACTCACACTTTCCTGAGAATAGCCGTGATTGCTCTCCATATTGGGTTCTGGCTAACCTCTCGGAGTTCCCCTGTTCACCATAACCAGGGTGGCCTCCTAGAATCTGCCCACTGGGCCATATTCTAGAAATATATCTTAGCTGTCATCACAGTGCTTTTCTTCCTTGGGTCTTGGCTCCAGTCAACAATCTGATAAACAGCTGCAGGACCCACTCTCTTATCCCAAATTCAGACTGGTGGCTGGGTTAAGGAGCTGCACCATTAAAATTGACCAGGGCTGTCTAATAATGGACAGCCTTTCAACTCATAACTCCCCAACAGACATCTGTGGCTGAAATGTGGCTATGGGCAAGGCAGTCCCATCTCCTATATCCCGTCAGGTCACACATACTTTCACTTTGCCTAGAATCCAAACGGGATTGCCCATAGGTTCTACCATCACATGGCACTTCCCGACCTGAGGTTAGGAAGACCAAAAAATAAACAAGATGGCAAAGGGGCAGGGTGAACACTTGTCATGGCTCTTTTAAGTGTATGCTAATGAAAATGACATATGGTAAGAAAATAAAAGTCCAAGTGTGTACAGGGAAAAAACTGGTAGAACTTAATATGCTGCCACCAGCCCTTCCCAGACAAATCAAAAAGGTGACAAGAATGTTATCACTGAAATAGGGTCCCATAGTCCCCTTTCCGCATGTCACTGAAAGGCAGTTTGTGCTTCGGTAAAACACAGGAATCCCCCTGCACTGGCAACCATAAGGGCTGACTATTGCCCCCAAAGTAGGTGAGTTGAGCAATTCAGTCCAGGGTTCAAGCCATATCAAATAGCTGGGGGTTTCCACTGAAGTCAATGGAGGTCTAATAAAAGAATATACTTTGTATATACTAGTGTAGTGTGTTTTATTTGGATAACTGGTCTCGGGAGGATAGCTCAGCAGCAATGTTCTCGCCTTGGAATCGAGACGACATGCAGCCACACAGGTTCGATCCCCGGGTCCGCGCTTAGAAACTTCTGGGTATTAAGCACGTTATAAATAACCCATCATATCATAACTGTGTGGACGAAGGGTACCTTTGTGTCAGCCTATTTCCACTCTCTGGAGATAAGCATACCTGCGCTGCCACACTTCCTACCATAGAGGGGGTTGGCTTCCCTTTTGGGTTGGGTGCACTGTCACTGCCCCAGGTTAAGGTTTGAGCTTGTAGAGCCTTGAAAGAAGGTTGTGAAGCAAATACCCTACCAGTTTCACACCCTTCACCAGAGGGCTGTGAAAAATCTCACAGACACATGCCAAGTGGGGAGCTATGCACACTTGTTTGAACATTGGGGATAATGCACATTGCTTACAGCCCATGCTGCATTCTGGCATGGGAGGGGGCTAACCAGGGATAATGCATATTGCTTACAGTCCATGTTGTATTCTGGCATGGGAGGGGGCTAACCAGGGATAATGCATATTGCTTACAGTCCATGCTGCATTCTGGCATGGGAGTGGTCCAACCAGGGATAATGCATATTGCTTACAGCCCATGCTGCATTCTGGCATGGGAGGGGGCTAACCAGGGATAATGCATATTGCTTACAGTCCATGTTGTATTCTGGCATGGGAGGGGGCTAACCAGGGATAATGCATATTGCTTACAGTCCATGCTGCATTCTGGCATGGGAGTGGTCTAACCAGGGATAATGCATATTGCTTACAGCCCATGCTGCTTTCTGGCATGGGAGTGGTTCAACCAGGGATAATGCACATTGCTTACAGCCCATGCTGCATTTGGGCATGGGAGGGGTCTAAACAGGGATAATGCACATTGCTTACAGCCCATGCTGCATTCTGGCATGAGGGTTGGGGGGTCTAACCAGGGATAATGCATATTGCTTACAGTTCATGCTGCATTCTGGCAGGGGAGGGGTCTAACCAGGGATAATGCACATTGCTTACAGCCCATGCTGTATTCTGGCATGGGTGGTGTCTAACCAGGGATAATGCATATTGCTTACAGCCCATGCTTCATTCTGGCATGGGAGGGGTCTAACCAGGGATAATGCATATTGCTTACAGCCCATGCTGCATTCTGGCATGGGAGGGGTCTAACCAGGGATAATGCATATTGCTTACAGCCCATGCTGCTTTCTGGCATGGGAGGGGTCTAAACAGGGATAGTGCACATTGCTTACAGCCCATGCTGCATGCTGGCATGAGGGTTGGGGGGGTCTAAACAGGGATAATGCATATTGCTTACAGTTCATGCTGCATTCTGGCAGGGGAGGGGTCTAACCAGGGATAATGCACATTGCTTACAGCCCATGCTGTATTCTGGCATGGGAGGGGTCAAACCAGGGATAATGCACATTTCTTACAGCCCATACTGCATTCTGGCATGGGAGGGGTCTAACCATGCATAATGCATATTGCTTACAGTCCATGGTGCATTCTGGCATGGGGGGTCTAACCATGGATAATAATGCATATTGCTTACAGTCCATGCTGCATTCTGGCAGGGGAGGGGTCTAACCAGGGATAATGCATATTGCTTACAGTTCATGCTGCATTCTGGCATGGAATGCCTTATTTCCTATTTTCCAGTGTGTCAATGTTAGCCACTTGATAGCTTAAAACTACTCTGTGCCGGTTAGGAACATTGCAATTTCTGTGGCCGATGGCTACACCAAAACAATGCTGGGCAGGAACAATCTGCTACAACCGAATTTCCTACACACAAATGAAAGTAACTTTATATTTATAGGCAGCAGGTCAGTCGCCCATAGGTTTTTAAATGAGGCACAACACCCTGGCTGCCCCACTGGGGACAAGCCATGACTGTCTACTCATCGAACAGGGACATAAAACCCCAATTGGCTTCCCACGAAAATGAGGCACACATCTAAGCCTCGTTACCAAATGAACTCGGGCACCGACATGCTTGGCTAGCCATCAAAATCAAGACACAAATCCATGCCTGGCTGTGCAGTAGTTGATGTGCAGCTTAAATGTATTCAAGGTGTGCAATCATGTCTCTGTATCCATGTGAAAAGGCACGTGTCTTACAACAGTACCTCTAGTCCAGGGGTCAGCAACCTTTGGCTCCCCAGATGATTTGGACTACAACTTCTCTTAGCCCCAACTCGCAAAGTCAATGGTGAGTGCCCCTAGGAGTTGTAGTCCAAACCCTCTGGAGAGCTGCAGGTGGCAGATCTGTGCTCTAGTTGAAACATGCCCGACAATAACCACCACTTCTTGTAAGAGAGGACTTATTAAGCAGCCTGAAATGGCTTGCTCTGAACTCAACACAAAATAAATTAATATCAGACGGTTGTTTATCACCAAGGGCGATCCTCAGGAATTCTGCTTTTTATCCGACAAGGTTTCCCATTTAATTTATGCAAGGCACTTTCGAGGCTTAGTTCATTCCTACTGCTCTTTCTTAAGACTGTGCTTGTTAAAGAGCTTCAGTAAGCTAGCAGCTCAGGGTTATTTAACTCACTGTGCAAAAGCCATTACAAGAGGTATTGCAGGGTCCAATGGGGAGCAGGATACCTCGTTGGAGTTCCCTCTCTCCAAGGATCAAACACTCAGGGTTCCTCCAGGCAGGGAAATTGACATCCGGTGGGCTCGGGTGGGTGAACCAAGGGATAGCATAATTTTTTCTCTAGATGGCGGAGGTCCCACAGACTTTTGATTGTGCAGACGGCAAGGTCAGTGTTTTTTTCTATAGGTGACTATGTATTAACATATTAACATATCCAATATAAAACAATTTTACTGCAATAACGAGACAGTACAGACAACTGGACATGTGCTGATTGCATCTGTGTCTTATCAGACAATTGTGCATGTCATTTACAAGTGGCTGCATGTTAGTCATTGTGCACATGTTCTGCATGTAAAGTATAGCAGAGCCCTCAACTGTAAACACTTACCCTAGGGACTAATAGGCTATTTATAATACCCATGCCTGCTCTTGCTCTGCAACCCATAGAATACAGAGGAGTCCCATGACAATGTGTTTCTGCTGTCACATAGCGACTCATGTAGCAGCCCTCCCTGCACCATAGCAATATGGGCTACATGACTTTAAATGGTTTAACCTGGCCATCTCTGCTAATCACAAATCCTAATGATTGTTTGCACTCATTGTATTGCTCCTTTCATTAACATGTTTGCACAGACTACGGTCTTCTAAAGGACGTTCTTCCACTGCAGCTCTTTGAAACAGTAACAATGGCAGAAGGCGCTATGCAACTACTACATAACATGACATGACACTAACTCACCATCCCACTTAGTAAAACCTAATTGAGAACTTGCTGGCAACCCTGGGGAACACCAGTTTGTCATCTATTCCGCTATCTTTAAAAAAACATTTGAATCCCCAGAACTCATGCAAGATGCAATTATCTTCCGGTCAATAACATTCCTGACAATAAATCTGGTATTATTGCATTTCAGTCTTAGTGTCTTTGTATCTCTGCAAACCAAAGACATTTTTTCTAGATATATATATGTCTGACTGACATGTCCTAGATTGAAACATGGGCATACATGTCATTGCAGCTTACAAATGTTGGTTAGCTGTGAGTACAGCAAATCTACCGATCCAGACCTCGACCTGCTAAAGGCAATGTAGAACATGACACTTGGTTATTGTTGAGCACATCACTACTTGTAGCTGTAAAAGCATAAGCACTATTTGAATGTCATGTCTTCCTGTCTCGGTCTCCGATACGTGCCAATCATTAACATTCTGTGCCGCTTACCTTCGTTCCTCTTGGTCCGGTGGGTCCCTCTACTCCTGGGAATCCAGGTAAACCAATTTGACCCTCTAGGCCAGGGAGGCCCCTTTCCCCCTGGAAGAAAATCAGAAAAGAGATAGTTAAGGCAAACTGGATACAACTTCTAATGTTTCAGCACCTTCCAGCTCTTCTTCAGGGAAGTTTGAAAATGAAGACGCATGCCTCTCGATGTCAAGCTTGAATATAGTTAATAAATACGGCCTGCTGTTTTCTTGTTTGACTATATTTTACACAAATACATAGAGATATAAATCTGTTTTCATCTGTATTTATTTTTAAAAACAAACATAAAATAGAAGAAAGGGTCTTCCTGATTTGATCCCCACACTGTTTGTCATGCCTTGAAAGAGAATAATTTTGAAAACTGGTAGCTTGCGAAGTTTAAAACAATTAAGTGATACATTTCAATCTTTGGAATACAAGAGAAGTTCAAGCGAGACGTTTAAAAATCAAAGCAACTGAAAACGTCTGTCGCTTTTGTAACCAATCGGACCAAAAAGAGACACTACGTCACCTCCTGGTTGAATCTTTACCTTTTGTTACATTACGATGTAAATATTTTGAGAACGTTTTGAAGGATTACTGTGAGGTATCATCGGAGCATTTATGGCACACGGGGTATCTAGTGCATGTACGAATCAATGCGATTAACTTCTTGAAAGAATTAAAAATCAACAATGCCGATTATTAAGCATCGTCCAGTTGGTTAGCCTGTTAAGAATGGGCAATAAGAAATACCGACAAAAGCGAGAAGACCTTGTTAATGATTAATGATAATGATGTGACTTTTCCTTTTCTTAGATTGTTCTACCTTCATGAATGATGATCATTTAGTTTTAATCTAAACTTTCTATTAAGATGAGTTGCGTTTTCCCCTACTTTAAAAAAATGATTTTTCTTGATTTTAATTCTGTATATTTTGTATATGTTTACGTGTATATTGTAAAGTTGAGTCAGATCAGCTAAATCAATAAAAAAAAAAGTGCTGTTCCATTTGAAGCAGTTTCCATTTATGCTGGAACATGTCCCAGTCAGCAGTAGGCCCAGCAGGAGCCATTTTGTTCAATGCAAGAATGCAGTTGGATTTGATAATGAAGAACTCATCTCAATTTGTGTTGCAAATATCTCTGGGTGTACATATTGTTTTAAATACAAATATTTTTTCATTTTAATAAATGTGAAAAAATTAAATTATAAACATTAAATACTGAAGAAAAGAAAATGGATACATTTAGATAAAACCAATGCAAAATAAATGCCATAAAACGGGGAGCCAGATTCGAAATTAATACAAGCAGTAGAAAAGTCCCATTGGGAAAGAAAGTGCCTGCTTCTACTCTTTATGGGTGGAAAACTATGTTCTCATTTGACAATTTGTGCACATATGCAAACATGTATGCACACAGGCAGAAATGATAGGGTAAATGGTGTTCTATAAAATCATTTAGCATAATTGATAGAGGAATAAACAAGTTACTTACCTGTAACAGTAGTTGTATGGCTTGATTTCTGTTATGCCGTGTTTTGGCACAGAGATTTGGACACTGGCTATTTCGGCACAGCGCTTTGGCTGCAGGTCCCTTTTAAGCATGCTCTGTTGGCCGCAGGCACCTGCACTTAGACATATGTATGTTTTGCACAAATACATTGTCAATGGAAGCATGGGAAAATGCAGTGCCTCTGGTTGACAGCATATTTAAGCAAACATTAGCTGCTCAGTACATGAGGCTGCCTGAGGGCATGCTGTGACGATACACGTGTTCTCGTCACTTCTCTATAGATGGGAGCCCTTCACTATGAGGCTAGGGAGGTGAGGCCACTACCCAATAGTAACCCTAGGATGGTAAAAAGGGGAAAGACCTCATGGGGCGAGACTCCCCTCATGGGGATAAGGACTCACGTCCTCTGAAAGACCTCCCTAAACCCCTGTGCCCAGAAGCCATGGCCCTATTGACTGCTTCTCCCTCACAACCTGAAACTACTACTGCGTGTTTTTGTGAGGACTGAGATGAAGAAGAACCAAAGAAACATACAGAACAACAGTAGCAGGCGGTACTGTGACAAGGTTAGCACAAGGAGGCATGAAGATAACTTCACATCATGACCAATATTGACGCTATGCTTGGGTGGTCCCAGCAGTATGGAGTATTGAGAAAGAAAGGACTATGTACGTTCAGGAGGAGGAAGAGCAGCGAGGGAAGCTGGCATCCATTATGCAGGGCCTGCTAAATTTGAACCAGCATTGTCCGAAGCATGGAGAAACCGTCGGTCTTGGAGAAAGAAGCCAAAAGGAAACACGCAAGCCGGAGTCAAACCGACTCGCTGGAGAAATAGTAAATATCCAGCACTGGCGTGGCCTTTCTGAGGTAGTCTGTGTGGTCCATAAAGCATGCTGAGATGGTACGACGTCCTTTCATCGCCTGCCTGTTCATCCCCAGGCTTTTTAACGTGCACATTCCATCGAATGTGCTCATCAGATTTTTTAGGGGGGGTGTGAAAGAGCAGATAAGGGTTTGAGCGGGTGGGCAATAGCAAAAAATAAGTGTTGAAGGAGGGTTGGGGGGTAACCCCCCCCAAAAAAAAACAAAAAAAAACGATGAGCACATTCAATGGAATGTGCACGTTAAAAAGCCTGGGGATGAACAGGCAGGCGATGAAATGACATGGAACCGCTGAGACTGCTGCAGCAAAGCATCCATGGAACCTCACAGACCAAAGTGAAGGAAAGCAGTACATGCTGAACGTGTGCAGAATTAACATGGTCCTAAGACTCGGGGAAGAACCGGTAGCACTTCCCAGTGAAGATACAGGTAACAGGAGTTGCAGGAAAGCCGGGTGGGGTCCAGAGAACCCAAACAGTCAAGTATTCCTCAGGAGTGATCTCCCTTGTCACAGTAGTGATACCCAGAGAACCAAGAGTCAAGTATTCCTCGGGAGTGATCTCCCTCATCACAGTAGTGATACCCAGAGAACCAAGAGACAAGTATTCCTTGGGAGTGATCTCCCTCATCACAGTAGTGATACCCAGAGAACCAAGAGACAAGTATTCCTTGGGAGTGATCTCCCTTGTCACAGTAGTGATACCCAAAGAACCAAGTGTCAAGTATTCCTCGAGAGTGAACTCCCTCATCACAGTAGTGATACCCAGAGAGCCAAGAGTCAAGTATTCCTCGAAAGTGATCTCCCTCATCCCAGTAGTGATATCAAGAGTCAAGTGTTACTCAGGAGTGATCTCCCTTGTCACAGTGATACCCAGAGAAGCAAGAGTCAAGTATTACTCAGGAGTGATCTCCCTCGTTACAGTAGGGATACCAAGATCACACAGCTATTTCTGCCTGCTGAGGACCCCGTAGAGACGCCCGCTCCGGACACAAACCGCGAATTGGGACCCACTGGGCCCTTTCTGGCTCACTGAGGGACTTTGGCCTTCAGGAGACCACTCTAAGTGCAACACGCACCCGCAATCCAGCAACCACTTGAGGATTGCCTACAGCCTCCCACTGCTAGAACAGCAGCAGATACCACGGACCGCACCGCAACTGGTGCCTATCCTGACGAAGGCCAACACACAGATATGCTTCAATGAAGCCACATTTGGCCGAAACACACCGTGTCGATCCCCCGTGACACAACTGTAACATCACCCTCTTGTGTATGTTTTTGTAAAAACTGTTGTGTACACCTTGTGTAAACCATGCCTGAGACCACGTTCTGTCCCAGACCACGTTCTGTCCCAGGTGCACCCTCTTCTAATTGTAAGTTCTTCTACCTCACTTCTGAATGTGCCTCTATGTGAAGTTTTGACCTCAATATCTCTGAGGTTGACACCTACCTGTGTTACCACTGTTTACAATCACCCTTGTCCGTTTTGCTCTCAACTTTCGTGCTTATTGAAAGTAATGTAAAGTAACCATTGAGTCACTAATAATGTTCTATGTTGTTTTGAAATAAATATCAACATTCAGAATGACAAACCGCTTATACAATCTTTCATCCTGATTATTTTTTGATATATATACAGGGATACCAAGGGAGTCGAGAGTCAAAAATGTTTTGTGAGAAATCCCTACTATCACAGATGCTCGAAAATCCTTAGGAGGAAGTAAATAGACTTTTAAAGACTTTTACAAAGGACTATTAAGGAATAGTCTCCAAAACCCTTCCAGATTGACCAGGAGAGGTGAGTCATTCTCCTGGTCTAAGTGAATTTGGTAAATCACAACCTTCTACAAGAGACTGCTTTTAATCAGTTTAAAACTGGATGGTTTCATCAGAAGGGAGACCATCTCCTGGTGGCTTGCATAAGAAGTTCATTGAATACTTTTTAGTTTATTTCTAAGTTGGTTTTGACAGACAATGTTTTATTTGCTTTTGACTTACATCCTGACGAGCACACGAGTAATTCTGTGTTGAAGTAGGGAAAACCCCTCTAGGAATAGGGAGAGACGGGTTTTCTTCTTTATTTTGATAGAGGTCTATAGCCAAAACAATAACGCCTTGTCAGCCTCTTTACTCCATCTTGCCACAATGCCCCATGCACAAATAGGCTGCTGTGTCCCGCATGTTATCCCCTTTGTCTAGTTTTTCATGTAACATTTGTATGTTACCCTTTCCACAATTAAGGCTGTTGGCAGTGGTTAACTTTTAACTACCATGGGAGTTTTTACCACGGGCTGCGTTCGCAGCTGCAGTAAAGCACCCATGGATGCCAATTTTGTCAAAATGGCCTCAGTCTTCTTTTATCGCCATTTCTTGTTGGAAAGGTCCTTCTTGAGATTTACTCTGTGTGCCAAACCAGGTTTGGTACCTTAGTTTATATTGTCTTTGGCGGGATTCACGAGTGAAGCCTGCCTCTCGCTCCAGTATGTCTGACAGAGGCAGGAAGTGAGGGAGGTGCCCGAAACACCCTGTGCTTAATCCCCTTGGTTACAGGAATGCACACAAAGGTGATTGGCCAGCTGGCTGTCCGGCAAGGATAGCCACCATGCTGTGTGATTGCCAGCTAGGCTGGAATGAATGGGGGAAACCTGCATAAAAGGCAGCCCTTTTGGCTTGGAAGGAAGAGTCGACCACTGGACAAAGGAATCCGAAGAAGAACTTGGGAGAGACGCCTGCTGCAACTCCTGGACTGTTGGTTTGCCCGGTGAAGCCCTGCTGTTGTGCTGAAGCTCCAAATTTGCCTCGACTAGAGAAGCCCTGCAAGGACAACTTCTCCACTTGAGTTGGTGGGACCAATCAACTCCAAAGTGAACTCATTTGGACATCCTCTCAGAGCTGGCTGTACTTCCACTGCTGCTTCTGCTGGAACCAAAGTGCCAGGGAGAAGAACACCAAACGGAGTGCATCACTTTTAAGATGGACCCGAGCTGCTGGAAGATCCCCCGGACTCCCAGTAAGCAGGACTGACCAAGCCTGAGCCACCTCAGCAGAGTGCTGGACCCCAGATGTGAGGTAAGTCCAGAGTGGCATCCGTGAGACCGCAGTGGTGCTATTTGCTGAGCCGGTAGGAGCTGAAACCGTGAAGTGCCACTGAATAGTGTTGTAGGAGTCCCCAGAATTCCTCCCTCTTATCCCCACGAGGCCCAGGAACAGCAGGATCTATAGAGCCACACAGCAACAGGTACTGTACAGTCTATGATAACTTAACTCTTGTCATGTAGTCTTACTTGATCTCAGTTGCGACTTGTCTTGGTTACTTCTGTAGAGTTGCTTGCATCTTCTTCCTCTCACAAGCCTACCAGTTTGTGACCCTACATTGATTATACTTTTTCTACAAAGACTCCTAAAACATTGTGCAAGACTTTTACTTACCTGCAAGAAGTGCTTCAGCTCACCTAGACTTTTGCCCAAATGACATTGGCTGACCTGGCTCCCTGAATAACTCTTCTCTCCTCTGATTGTCGGTTGATACCTTCCTTCCAGGAAAGGGTTAACTTACTTTGCATTGGGGGGTTCAAATGTACTTAACTGCTTCAGAATATTTGTGTGATCTCTTCATCTCAGTATTGCTCTAAATGTACCAGTGATATATTAATGTCCACAGTGTCCTAACTATTTAAGTCACCTGAGGGTGTAGGAAGTGTCTGTGTGCCATCCCAAATGGGTACTTGCTGATTTAGAGAATCTAAGAGTGTGTATTTTGCAATGTATTTGTGTGTTACTATTATATTGGCCCTTCTGAAGAAGGTTTATTCAAACTGACAGTTAAATAAATTAATAATTGTTTAATCAAGAAAACTTGAATGCAAGTGTTTATTTGGATACTTGTCACTGTGAATCTCTGTGTAACTCCCCGACTGCTCACATTGGCCGCTCTCGAGATAAGCCTGGCTGCACCGCCACACTGCCAGCCTGTGTAGTACAGACTTATAACAAAGGTTGGGTTCCTATTATCAGGAGGTCAATGTTGGTGTAGTGCACCCAAAGGGTTCTGCTCCAAATCTTGCCTAACAGGGACCATGTCTCAATTCAGCCTGCTCCAAAAAGGAATCTGTGGCAAAGAAGGAGTCTTCCAAAACAATGAAAATGGGTGGCTAGTTAATAATTGTGTGCTTTATATAGCGATTCCCACCAGATTCCTTCAGCTACTGAGCGCTAGTTTCCCTGAAATGTTGAGCTTGTGGGTGTCATTATTACACCATGCAGAAGGGCCACAGCCCTGTGCCACAGTCTTTCACAGGACTAATGAAGTATTTTTCAACACAATAATTTGTCTAGACCTTAATGCGCTCTAATCAGGCAAAATAGAGAGACCACATGAACAAAGCTCCAGTTGGGTGCTGATCAGATTAACGTTTATTGAAACTGTTGTCTTCAAAAGGTTTTAATCAGGTGTGGCCAAATGTCCAACATCAGAAGAGCCAACATGTGTTTCAACCAACAAAGGTCTTCCTCAGGGCTGTTTGGTGAAATCATTGGTTCACACCAAGGTATAAAATAGCATATTGTAACACAGAATTAGATCCCAATGACAAAATTGTCATTGCGAGACATATCCAAGAACCATGAGAGAAAAAATATAGATGGGGCAGTAAGAAACAAATTGAAAAGAGAAGGTTATCCATATGACAAAAACAAGAGAGAATGAAATAGGAAACTGACACAATTCAAACATCTCATGTCGGCGTGCTGCAGCCAAGTTTCCTATTCAAAGAGTTCTAAGGAAGCTGTGAACCTATTTTACCCATAGATGGGTTAATAGATAAATATGCTCCCTGCGGTCAGTGATCCAGGAAAAATTGAAGGACCATCACCATTGGTTTCTGTTAAAGTAACTCAATATAATCCTGTCGGGTATTGAATGCAATGCAACAAAGATGTCGACCACCACCAGGAGAAAGTGAAGACCATGAGTCGAGCCTGCCGTCTTGCTAGCAAATTGCATACCATTGTGCTGCAATAGCCTACTCTTAAACCAAGAGCCCATCTGTGCCAAGTTTGGAACCTTATCAAATGATTACTCCACTGAACTTTTCAACTCGTCATTCATTAAGGATTTTTCAACACACTCTTTTGTTGACCATTAAGTTAGCAATGTTCCAAAACACACTCAATACAATTCACTACATTGTTTAATTCATTTTCTGGGTGAAAACATTGGCAGTTTAAAAATAGTAGGAGAGTTAAGACAAATACATGTTTAGTAAAATGTTTTTTAAAGACAAAAAGAAGCGAAAAAGAAATCACAGTTAAAAATTATTGGCAAAATACAGAGGGTACATCGTATGTATAGCCAAGGGCTGAGGTGGACGGAGCCTACACTGGTTCTTTATGGGAATTCAGGTTGAACATAGTCGCCCTTAGAACTTGAGGGGAGCCACCCCGAGCCGGAGAACTTAAGGTAGTAAGTATTATGCATCCAAAATAGAAAAACTGCAAACATGTTCAGATACTTTATTTTTTATAAAACTATGAATTTTGAAAAGGTAAGGCACAGCCTCTGCCAGCCAGTCATTAATCGCCCTATCTAGTGATGCCATGTTACTGCAGAAACGTCCCCTCTGCAAAGGTTGCTGGGGAGATGGCTCAAGTCATGGCACAGTCTTACCCCGCCGCCTGTAAACAAATGACTCAAGCACGGTGCTGGGCCACGGTCCAGCACTGTACTGCAGACAGTGCCCTCGGGACATTGCTTCAGACTAATTATAGTGTAGGCAGCCATTTCCTCCTGGGACTTTGCATGTGAACGCCAGACACAAATTACAGAAAGTGGGCCGTGCTCTGTGCCTAATTAAGCGAGTTTCTGTTTCTTTATTGTGGAAAACGGCTAATTCAATTTAGTGCATTGCAGTGGTTATGACGGTGAAATACACCAGCATTGTGAGGGGAAGAGTACACTGGACATATGCATGAAAGATATGGCAGATGCATGCCAAAAAAAGGACCCCCACCTCCCTAGCAGCTTTCTAAAGTGCACTACGAATGTTTACAATTACTCGTAAACCCATTGATCACTTGCAGGTTTCTCAGGGTGAACGTCCTTTTTAATCTGTACCAGATTAACGGTTAATCCTCAATGTGGGAAGATATTCTAGCAAACCCAATAATCTATTTTTCTAAATAAACTTTCGTTCAGAATACCTGCTTGTTACTGTATAAGTGCTAATGAGGCAGTCACCCTCAAGTCACCCAGCTGCCTCGCAGAGAAACGCCACTATCTACGGCGGACAGCGCACCGCCAGGAGCCAGGGCACGTGCAGACTTGAAATCCGCTGCTGCAAAAAGGACCAGAAAACAAGCCTTCTCTGCCTACGCCCCAAGAGTATGGAACCTCCTCCCCATCAGCATCAAACTCGCCCCACAATTCAAAAGCATCAATACCGAGTCAAATGGCCAGTTACTGTTCCTGCAATAGGCTAGAATGTAGTGTGACAGGGACTGTCTCCAGGCACTGTCAGGGGAAGGAGGAGGCCTAACCCCTAACACCTCAATGCATGTCAGAATGCATGTGGGAGCACCCCCTCTCAGCCCTTACTTATCCGTAAAGGAGGCGGCACACCCATTGCAAGACGCCGGAGGATAGATGACGGCGCAGCGGGATACCAACGAGGAGCATGCAGCTCCAATGCTGCAGCAAGGGATCGAGAAGGCCGGGCTGCACAAAAGGACCCGGCACCGCAGCGACCCCCAGGACACCACCAAGAAAGCTAGAGTAGACTCTCCTTCAGAGGAAGGAAAGAGGGAGGCGACACCAGCACGAGGACGGACGCCGCGGTGCTGGTGAAATCAAGGCCGCCACACAGTCTGCAGGAGTTCACGCATCGAAGGAACATCCACTAATCCACCAGGGATTCCCTAATGTGAAAAGGGACTCCTCTGGACCACCAGGGATTTTTACAATAAATAAGGACCTCCAGAAAGTTCATAGCAGTAGCCCACCACTAACCCACCAGAGATGTGTTTATTAAAGCAAGGCCTACGGGAAGACTGTATTGATGAAATACTCACTAACCCATGGGGAATTATTAATGATGGGATCTTGCAGAAGGCTATTGAAAAAGGGAACAGCAGTTCCCTGTGGGCCAATACATTGCCTATGGTAGAAATGCGGCAGGCCCGCATGAGAAAGGGGTAGGGTTTACATGCCCTTTTGAGCCCACCTTAAGCCCTACCCCTGTAACACCCCTGGAGCAAGGTAAGTGATTGGTCAGGGTAATTTGACCAATCCTGGGAGGGGGTGGGCTATTTAAGAGGCAAGTTGGGAAGGGTTTAGGGTGGGTTGTAGTTGGGTGAGGACGGGAGGTGGAGGGGGACGTCCAAGAGACCAGAGGAGCAGAGCATGGAAGGTGTGTGGAGGTTACTGGAAAGAGGGGTCTGTTCGGGGTTTGTGCGTAGGAGTGAGTGGAGTAAGGAGTGGAGTAGGAGGAGGTAGTAGTTACTGCAGGTAGTGGTATTAGTAAAGAGAGTAGTGTCGTAGTGGGAAGAAGAGTTAGTTGTAGTAAGAAGTATGGGTAGTAGCGGTCGTATAGTGTGTTAGTAGAGGGAGAGGAGTGATAGTAGTAGAGTTGTGCAACAAGTGGGACAGCAGAAGTAGCAAGTGAGCAGTAATGGATGAAGCAGTATGGGGGTATTAGTGGTAGTGAGGATTGGTAGTAGAAAGGTTTTAGTAGTGAGAAGCGGTAGTGGAGTACAAGTAGTGGTAAGGGCAGGGAGATGTAGTAGTAGGAAGGAGATGGAATAGTAGGAAAGACGGAGAAGAAAATAACAGTGGAAAGAGTAACAGAGTGGTAGTTGGAGGTAGTGGTAGTAGTGAGAGAAAGTCAAGAAAAGAAGAAAGATCATTGGGTGGAGATAGGAAGGTGGAGTGTAACATCAGAGGGATAGTAGTGGCATGGAGAGGAGAACATCTTCGCCCCAGTGTAGGAGAGGGTCAGGTGAGACTGTGCATGCATGGTGAGTCAGTGGTGCAGTGTGGAAGAAGACACCATCACTATAATCCCCCTGTTCCCTCTAGAATCTAAGCGGGTCTAGGAGAGGGAAGGTTAGAAGGCCCCTAAGGAGTAAGGTAGCCTTTGTCTTAGGAAACCCAACTGCAGCCTAAGTAGAAAACAGATAGCCGGGGTCACCTGGCGGTACCACTTACCCCTGTTAAGGACACCTGGGGTAGAGAAGAGGGAAAGTCCGGGGTTGAGATAGAGGAGGATGACTCTGCCGCCAACTTACACAAGCCACAGTAGACCTAAAGATCCTAAGAATCCCCAAACCAATTCTCCTTAAGAGCTCCAATAAACACCCTTGGACTATTATTTGGTGTCGGAATGGTTCTTAGCAGAGACATTCGACACAATAGATGTTACCAGGCTACTATTATCCATATCTTAAAAATAATATCTCTTGATCCCTCTCTTCCTTCCAACTTCCGCCCTATTTCACTTCTCCCCTTCCTCTCAAAACTCCTGGAGCATATTGTCGATTCCAAAGTCTCCTCCTTTCTCCATTTGCACTCTTCTGCCACCACTTGAGTCCGGTTTTCAGCCCACGCATTCCACCAAAACTGCTGCATGTCTTCTCTATGCACGCCATAATAAGCTCTTTTCTATATTGATTCTTCTAGAGCTCTCGGCTGCCTTTGACACCGTTGACCATCCCAACCTTTTTACTACAGGCCTCTGCTCTCCTCTCTCCACTCGCCTGTCTCCTCTCTTGGTATCTCGGGTTCAGTTCTTACCTGGTTTGAGCCCTAGCGTTCAAGTCGCTCATACTCTGGGTCTTGGGATGGCCGTCTTTCTTCACCCACCGTTTTGTATATGGAGCTCCCAAAGGATGTGTCCTTGGTCCCCTCTTGGTTTGTTTTCCCACTATACTGTTCCTCTTTCCTCTCTCATTTGGTCTTTCAACTTATCTTGTCACTTTTACACAAATATTTCCACAATCTTTTTTAACTTTTCTGAGTTTTCTGAAGCTCTTCATACTCGTGTCTCCACCTTTCTTTCTGCCATCCATTCTTGGATGTCTTTGCATTTTCTCCACGTTAACCCTACTAAAATGGAGGACCTCTCCTTTCCTCTGTCCACCACTTCCCCTTTCCCCACTCCCTTTTTGTCCTTTTCGCCTTCACAACTTCCCTTTTCTCCCTCTGCTCGGGAACCTCTGTGTACTCTGACTCTCTCTTTCTCTTTGCATATCTGTCTTACTGAACTCAACTGTCACTTTCTTATATTCAACCTTTGTTGCGCTTGTCCTTTTCTTTTTCTTTTCTTCCATGCTTCTAAACTTCTTATACCTGCCCTAATCTTTTCTAGGATGGACTATTGTTCTGCTCTCTTAATTTCTCACCCCACTTCCGATCTCATTCCCCTTCGATCTATTTACAACTCTTCCATTCGCCCCTTCTCTTCTGGCTTCCTCTGCGAGCCTTGATTGCTTCCTCCACGATCTGTCAATGTAAAAGAAGAGTATACGGAAAGACGGAAAATTAACCGCTTGTTAATTCCTGGGAAATTGTTAACGAGTCAACAACCTAACATTTTTCTTCAATCATATGTGCGACGGTACCCTTTGAAGCCCCCCATTTTTTAATCGAAGTGAAATTAACCACCCCTAATCAGTGCTGGTCCAAGATCACAGAGCTCTTGGGTAGTGGGGCTACCGGGAATTTTGTGGATGTGAACTTTGCGCTACACTCAGGAATCAAATGATTACCAAAGAAGTAGCTGAATCCATCATTTCCGTGGACGGATCCCGCCTCATCTCAGGACCCATAGTTCAAGAGACTAAAGAACTAATGAAGATATGTGGCAATTACCAAAAGGAGAATATTCGTTTTCATGCGATAGCAGCCACGCGTTATCAACACATTCTGGGGATTCCTTGGTTAACGTACCACAACCCCCTCATAGACTTGGAGAAAATAAGCCTGGCGTTCAGGTCATCCTTGTGTCAAAAACAGTGTAATCAGTCAGTCAACCCCCTCGGCAGTCCAACCTGTCCTACCATGGGGACACTGTTAATAGGATTAGCCTCAGCAACCAACATTCCGAAGGAATACAAGTATTTAAATCAGTATTTGATGTAGTGGACGCCAACAATCTCCCTCCCCACCAACCATATGATTGCAGAATTGAATTACTGCCAGGGGCAAGTATTCCATAGGATCGAACCTACACCATATCTGAGAAAGGGAATATAATCCTGAAGGATTATATTGATGAAAATCCTAAAAAAGGATTTATCATGTGTTGGCTCCGTCCCAGGGCCCCTACCTATGCACAGTGGCTCAGGTCAATTACATGGGTTCATGATATTGAGGAATCTTGGAATGCAATGCGACACTCACACTTAGGCCAAGAGACATCTGGCGGAAGTTTCGGGACAATATGGCTGCCATGGCCTCACCCACAAACTCTGTCGTGTCCTCCCCTGAAGGCTCCCCATAAATGATGTCTTCCCCTGATACAGTTGTTAATGTCCAGTCTGCTGCCTCATTCTCTGTATACTGTAATTGACGCATGATGCGTTGCTCATTATGTATGTTGCTAGTTTCTTTGACTCATTGCTGGTGCCATGTGGCGCCTTGTTGGTTTCTGGTGTGTTGTCAAGACAAATAATGAAAGTTTTTTAAAAAAAAAAAGGATTTTCCCGACACTCGTCCTCCCCGGCTGGAGCCCTTATATTTTTTATAGCGAAGAAAGGGGAAAGCCTTGCTAAAAGTGAAATGCAGACTCATGGCACCCCCGGGCCTAGGATAGATGCTGAGATGACAGGGGCTATAAATTCCAATTTCGAGCTCCTGGCCTCTCTTCACAGTGATCAGTCACCAATGGGATTGCTGGTGAGGGGAGCGAGAGAGTCCACATGTGGAGGCAGGGAGATCTAGCCCTTCATGGGGCATGAAATAGTATGCACAGCTGGATCAGACGTGATACACAAACGATCTCCTATATCTCAGTCACAACATCTACGGGTCTCCTTGCATCCTCCAGAGGTTCCTCATGATTCAGACGGTTCAATTGTAAGGGCCCTCAAGATGTCAATTGATAGGCTCGATGAAGAAAACAGTGTTAGTTCAGAGCCAATGGAAGCTTCAGAGACGACGGACAAATTGAACCCAGTGATATTAGTGTATTAGTGGAGCCTGTTGAAGACGCGCAAGTAGCTCTGAGATCTTTAAAGACTGGGGCCTCTCTTCAAAAATATTATTTTAGATCCCTGGAGTAATGTAAGTGCCGCAAACCGTAACATTGTGAGCACAGCACACTCACGCAGGCCATGTATGGACCACAATAGTTAAAGAAATATGGTCTTCCTGGAATTAAGTAATTCAGAGTGCCCTTACGAAGAGTGCCCTTACGAAGAGCAAGGTGATGCTCCTCTGATAAGTCTGATAGATCAAGAAGAGGAGGTGATGAAGGTCTCGAGATCAGAGCCATCCGAGCATTGAACTTGAAGAGAGACAAATGATGGCAACACGTGCAGAGGATGGAATCTGCTCTGGGGCAGCTGAGGCAGTTGATATCTACTCAGAGAAAAGAAACACTTGTGGATAGACAGTGTTTGCTTGACTATTTGCATCTGTTAGCTGAATGGATGCCGAGAAATGCGCAGACAGAGAAATGTGGAAATATTGCAAATCTAGCAATGGGTTCGGTAATCACCCCAAATCAACTACCTATGGCCAGAAGTGACAAGGGGGTGCGGGAAGGGGCATCTATTTGACAGGCTGGGAACCGGCCTTACAAATCCCACCGAAGCAAGGCCTGGATTGGTGAAACAAGGCCTGGATTGGTTTATTGATGTGGCTTAAACATACATGATATGATAGGTTATTTATAACGCACTTAATACCCTGAGGTTTCTAAGCGCGGACCCTGGGATCGAACCTGTGTTGCTCCGTGTTGTCTTGCTTCCAAGGCAAGCATGTTGCCCCTGAGCTATCCTCCCGAGATATACATGAATATCAGAATAGTCTAATGCCTTGAAAGGGCCAGACTTTGTGGCTTCACAGATAATGAACGCTCCCTGTTTCCCATCCGATGAATTTGTCATTGCAATCTCTCGATCAATGTTTGTCTGCAAGAAGAGAAATGCTATTCAGCTGCATTGAGCCATCTTCCATGGATGATCCTGCCATCTACCCATTGGGTCGAGAAGGATCTCCCATTTTTGATCACATGTGGGCGTGCCTAAGGAGACCACTGTTTGTTGGCACGCAAGCCACGATGGAAGACACCGGAACCATTGCTGTTTTATTTTTCTGCCACCTGGTTTAGTTGGAAGTGGAAGCAGAACCTCAATGAGACGAGGTCCATCTGAGTTCAGTTTGGAAAGAGTTTGTGGCTCACTGTGACCCTTGACCTGCCTCACAAGCTTTAATGTGTTTCTCCTGACCACTGTGGTAGGTAGGGTGTTCCATTCCACCAGCCACCGCCTCCACTTAGATGGGGGTTAAAATGTGCGCCACTTTTCTTGGAGGTGAGCAGAGACTGCGTACAGACGCTACTGTACAGCAAAGGTATTGGTGAGAATTTTAGCACTCTTTTGAGCTAATTTGCATACCCACAATGCATTGTCCCGTGTGTCTGAACTGGAGGTGAAGTTCCAGGTATGGCTAATGGGTGGCAACACTGGGACCTGTGTGATTTAGCGACCATGGCTTATTCTACTCGAGAGTTCCAAAGCATCACGATGCGGAAGCGAGCACCCCACGAGGATCCCCAACTCTCCACACTGCAGCAACAGTGTGATCTCTGGCAGGGAGGCCATCTGTACGCCTGTGTTCTGACAAACTGATTCTAGCTCACCCAGTCTGTTCGGGTAAGAAGCAGCACCTACTCCTCGTCCCCCGGTCCCTGCACGGCCTCCTCTTTTCTAGACGCCCACACCACCACTGACAGCAGCCCTTCTTGTAGTCCTGGGGCAGGTGAGCTTAGTTCAGGTGTGCAATGGTTGTCAGCAGTTCCTGAACTTTGCTGAACCGGCCATAGCACAACGTTGGTACTAGACGCACAGGGGTCACATCCTGAATGTGCCACGCGCTGGGGAGGGGTCGGGTGGCACCGAGGAGTGCTTCGACTGGCCAGTGACATGGCACGGGCTCGAGGTCCCCTGTGAGGATGTGGTGTTGCTGGAGAATTGGTCTTCACCGCAGCCTCGCTTCCTGTTGGAGGCGACGGTTGAAAGTGCGCTCGACTCTAGGGAATTCCGGTCTCCCTGAATTCTCTGACACATGGCATCTGACTTAGGTGGGTACCTAGATGACAGAGGCCTTTGGCTCAACGACCTACTCTGAGATTTTTCATTCAGAATCCCAGACACACTAGCCACAAAAATGGTTTTAGGCTAGAAAAATGCATAAAACTTGGCCTGTGTCTAGGAACGTCTGTAGCAGCGGCCGCCTAGCAATCGCCCAGTGAGAGACAAATGCTTGGCTCAAAATGTCCACGTTTCCCGCGGGATGTCGACACGGATAAAATAACAGATTTTTCTCAGTGCACAAACCCGAAATCGAGCTGCCATGAACCTTCCAGATTCTCAGAAAGAACGCACTAGCCTATGTCCTGACACCAATTATATTTATATAAATAAAATAAACAAACAAACAACCGAACAAACGAAGCAGGCTTTTAAAGTTGCATGCTGAAGAGCTGCTTTCCAGTGAAGAAACTGTATAATTTATAAAAATAATATCTATTCTGCACATTTTAACCATGCCCTGAAAAGTACAACAGAAGTTCTGGGGATGGCACAACGTCACGGAGTGTGGGTTCAGCTGATGTGCTGAGCATGTAGACACACAATCAGATGTTTCTCAAAATTCCAAATTCTACCACTAGATGGCAGGACAATACTAAACATTCCAATCCGAGATAGATTCAAACGGAACAGAGCGTTAGGCAGCGAGCGTTTCGGCGCAGTTACCGCTTTAGCGCACTTCGCAGAGACGCATCTACGACGCATGTCCCCTTAAATAAATTGTCATCACGAACTTCATTAAATGCGGTGTTTAGGATAACAGTATGATTGATAAATAGACCCTCCATTCACTTTAACTGAAAACTGCACCCACAAATGGCTACATACCTGTATCCAGTCCCAAAAGCAAAACCTGGGAAATGACATCAGTGATGCTCTGACCCCCTTCTCCAAGACCCTGCCCACCCCACCACTTTGATATGATATGATATTTTATTTATAGCGCGCCCATACACAAGTGTTTCAAAGTGCGACGAGGCAAGGGAGAGGTACCAGGGAGGAAAAGACAACTATTTTACTATGCCCAGTGACGTTAGGACGCTCAAGTGCAGGGGAGAGGGAAGGGGGAAAGTGCAAGTGACAAGGGAGGGAGGGGGGTTGCTGAACACACAAACAAAACAAGTAGTGTGGCCAGCAGGAGGCAAGTGCAAGAATTAAGCGCAGACAACAGGTGTCTAATAAGTGCAGGTAAGGGGACTGTAGGGTTGCAGATACAGGGTTCTTGACAAGTCTCGCAGTCCAGTTCTGGATGAGTTACAGAGGGCGGAGAGTAGAGGCAGGCAGATTTAGAAAGAGGCTGTTACAATAGTCCAGCCTAGAGAGAACCAGAGCTCTGGAGACAGTGAGCTTCTGGGGGAAGGAGAGGAAAGGAGGAATACCTCTGAGAAGGTGGAGTTGGTAGTTTCACTTCTTAGAGACGTCAGAGATGTGAGGAGAAAAGGAAAGTTTGGAGTCGTTGATGAACCCGAGATTCTTAGCCTCACAGGTGGGAGCAGGAAGAGGGCCAAGGGTGCCCAGCCAGAGAGTGACAGGAAAGGAAGGTGCAGGTGTGCCGATGAGGAGGATCTCGGTCTTAATGGCATTAAGGCAGTGGTTGTTGGTGGCGCACCACTCCTGAATTGCAGACAGACAGTCAGAGATGAGAGAATGAGAAGAGGTGGCAGAGGGGAGCCTGAAAATGAGCTGAGTGTCACCCGCATAGCACTTTTCCAGCAGTTTGTCCAAGAAAGGAGAGATGGAGATCGGGCGATAGTGAGCCTTTAAAAAAAAAAACACAGATACACGAACACGCAAACAAAAGAAAAAGAGCAGTCGTTCTTTTTTTTTGAGTGTGCGCAGTGTAACATTTCACATAGGTGCAGGAGATGCTACTAGCTGGGTGCCGGCCTTCCGATCCGTCACTGATACTTAGTTTCTGCCCACACCTGGATCTAATGTGCCACAGTGTGTTTGTAGTCAATCACATCGAGGCGTGGGTGGATTTCCTTGGATTGCGGTAAACCCCAGAGACTCCATAGTCTTCCCCAGAGACCCGCAGATGAGCGTAAAAAACTAGGCAAGTATGAATGGCTACTGTCAGCACAGGGAATGGGCCGGACTAAGACAGAGCGGTGCTGTCTTGCCGGGGCGATCCTCCATCCCCCAGACCCTAGTCTCACAGATCCTGTGTCTCATCAAGCAGACGCTTTCAGAAAAATCAGCACAAAGTGCAGCCTAGTCTTCTGAAAGCCGTCTTCTCGTTGAAGCGGTGGTTGCTCCTACTGAACACCCCGTTCCTCAACAGGCTTTCAAAACACTCAATACTGGACTCTGCAGGCCGAAACTGCAAAAGCCTTGCATAACGTTTTGCAGGTGTTCAAACTGGTATATGTGTCCTGCAATTTACAGACATATCTTTTTAGTAGTGTGAATATCGTGACCTATCAAAACGGAAGAGTCCATTATTCGCTTAAAAGGTTTTCTTACTGAATCACTTGCTTATATGCAAATCGCCAGGATTGGGTTCTATATAAAGATAACGTGTTGTGCAACCTGGCCAGGGGCCACTCCCCATGGCCACGCCCTCTCCTTCCCTCAATAAATGTTTTCCATTTCCACCACAGGCTACAGTAACGTATGTGTGTGTGGATGGCGTGTTTGGAGTGGAGTACAGTTAAAGCGAGTGGAGGGTCGATTTAATGAGTGTGCTGTGTATTTGTATTCCTTAAACAAACTTCCTTCCTAAACACCACGTGTATTAGTGTTCGGGATAACAACATATTTAAAGACACTGACTTAAAACTGTCCGAAGAACACAATTGCTGTCCTGAAATGTTCGTAAATAAACGAAAATGATGTGTCCTGAACAACAGTACAACTGTTCGTAGTGTTCGCTACCCAATTGAAAGTGTTCTAAGAACACAATTGGTGTCCTGAAATGTTCGTATATAAACTAAAGTACACGTGTCCTGAAGAACACTATATCTGTCCTTACTGTTCGCTACCAAGTTTAAACTGTTCTAAGAACACACGCGGTGTCCTGAAATGTTTGTTTCACGTGTGACGCACTTTTAATTACTTCAGAACCCGAACAGTGTCCGTAGGACATCAATGCGCATGCGCTAACCAATCTCCGTGCACTTGGTGTCCTGCGGACAGGCGCTTCCTTCACAGACTAGTTCGCAAACAGATCATATGACCGCGCCCACGCTCATCGTGTGTCCTGAAATGCGGACACTGTTCGTGTCCCCGAACAATTTAAAAGTACATTTTCAGTTAATCCATAATATTTTTCAATAAAATCTCACCATGCCACAAGTCCCACATAGCAATCTTGAGTTTCTATATACCTTTTGAAACTTTCCGATCCTTTTTTAGTGTTCGGTCTGTCCGCACACAGTGCGCATGTCCGCGGACCGCGCACAAGCACCCCTTAAAAGACCACGCCCAAGAGCTTATTCCCATTGTGTTTCTGGCTATTCTTCAGAACACAGTGATTTTTGCTGCCACCTGCAGACTACACCATCATCGACATGGCATCCTTGGCTGCTGAACTGCCACTTGGTGCTGCACCTGCTCCACCACCACCACCACCCCCTCCACCACCACCACCTCACCAAGGGCCTGAAGAGGGGAACAGGAGTGAGGATGCGGAGGAGGAAGAAGAGGATGATGAGAATGAGGTAGAGGAAATCCCTACTACCCGCACTAGGCGTGAGTCTTGGGTGTGGCGGTTATTTACCATTCATGGGAATGGTCCTAAGGCTCGTGCGAACCATGTTACCTGCAATGAGTGCAAAATGATACTCAGTCGCGGGAAGCACGGTAACTACAGCTTTGGGACCACTACTATGAAGCGACACCTGAGGTCATTTCACTCTGGGGCTATTCCCAGGGTTGTACCTTGCGAAGAACGTAGCAGGTTGATTTCCTCTACTTCATCCTCTGTTTCTGATCCTGTCACCACAAGGACCACCTCTGTGGGACAGCGTCTTTCTGAAGCTGCCTCACAGGCCATACAGAATGCTGATGACCCTTACCTTTCGAGGGTCACAGTTGTATGTATGTACTGTGACACAGTACTCTGCAGGGGGGAGCGACTTCGGAGTGCTTTTGAGACTATCGTCTCAGAGCACGAGAAGACCTGCTCACTACCCAAATAAAACCCACTCTACATCTTCCTCTCTCAGCTCACCCTTTCTTATCCCTGTGGTTGGTGTCCCCCCCCTTACCCTCCTTTACCCTCCTCTCCTAGTGTGTCGTGTCTGAAAAACCAAAAAAAATACAAAATTACAAAAATCAAAAAAAAATAAGGCTCTTTTCAGAGCCGCCTTTCCCAGTTAAAAAATAGAAGTGAAAATAAATGAAGCAGGGCTCTTTGTATTTTTTAGAAGTCCGCGGACAGTTCGCGAACATTAAAAAAATTGGGTTACTACTCCATCACAAACATTGTAATTTTCTCTGGAAAGAAGTGGTGGCTCTGAAAAGAGCCTTTGGGTGGTGTTTGTAAGTCAAAAATTGTAAATGCTTAACATCTACTTCAAAATCGTTGTTGTAATTCCAAAAAAGGTAGCAATGCATTTTGTACATTTCTCAGAAAAATCTGATTGCCAGCATAAGTAAGATGGACTCCATCTCTGCGAAAAATGTATGTACTACAAAACATAATATTTTCATTGTGAAAAGAAGACATGCCAAAATCTCTTAGAAAGCCACAAACAGCCTTATTAACATTGCACCTTGCTTTTTCCATTTGTGGACCAAATGAAGAAGAACAAAGCCACATTTGTCTCTGTGCAATCCGTGAAAATATCACTTGCGAATTAGGAAACATGTCCATAACCTTCCTCAGTCCTTCTTTCATAGCAAATTGCAAAAAAATTCCAGTCACATGCCCTAAACTGTTCCCTCCACAATGAATTACAATCATGTCTGGATGTTGCTCTGTCTCCAAAGTAGCACAGAGAGGTAGCAAGTCCAACCACTTCATTCCACGTACTCCATGCCAGTGTACTTCCACATGTGGGAATCCAAGATCTACAGCTACTCCACAGCTTTCTGCATGCACCTTCAACCAATGTATCCACGAATCTCCTAAAATCCAAACAATCTGTTTTCTGAAACACACAGCCATAGCTATCTTTTGTTCTCTCAGCAAAAAGAGTATCTCAAAAAATGTCTCCTGGCACAACACACCCACCAAACTTTCCTGACCAATCCCTTTCAGTGCTTATTCTCATTTGCATGACTTCTGAACCCAAAAATCCCAGGATGTAACTCCCGATGTCCTGGAACTACCGCCATGTCCGCGGACATATCGTAACATGAACAGCCCTTCTACCATTTCCACTACACTCTCTGCCATTCCCTCATTGGATGTACCTCAAAAATCACATGACCATGCACCAATCACATTCAAGACCTCTACATCTAACTGAATCATCATAGATCAGCACTGCAAATGTACTATGAATCTCTCTGAGTACAAGTGTCATATCATTGGCAAGCAGCATCTACCAGAAATACTGTACAAGTCTTCAAGATTTCTACTTGCAGCTCCATGCATATCCATATGCATGAACACAAACTTCAGGTATGCATATTTTCTGTATAGTACATGACATAGCTCTCAACCATTTTTGTTTTACAGGCGGGTGAAATCACCCGATTTTGTTTTTAGCGGGTGAGACGCCCATTGGAATGAATGGGCGTCCAGGAGGCTTGGCGGGTGAGTCTGCCCTTTACAAGGCATGTGACACCCGCCAAAAGCGTGTGACTTGAGAGCTATGGTAGATGAACACATTTTCAAACAGACTTTTACCTTGTAAAATCTGTTAAATGAATTTACTGTACTTTTTTCAATTTCCTAAAATCAACTACCACTTATACACCTTTATACTTTTTACTTTCTTTAAACACACACACTCAAATCATGTTAAACTAACATTTTTTAAATGAAATATATAGACTACATATATTCAAACAAAATTGCATGCAAACACAATCTATGTTTAATCCTTTATAAAAATACTTATACAATTTCATATTTTTTGTTTTTATTTATTTATTGACTTAATTACTTTAAATTAGACATGACATTGAGGCGCTATTACCTAGAACAGTTTACTTACAGAAATAGTGGTATTCACTAATATATTATAAATTTCACAAGACATAGTAAAGATATTTTATTTTTGCAGTTAGTCATTCAATACAATTTGTTCATTAAGTACATATTATATACACTGAACTAATGCAATGTATCTTATGTAAATAAATTAGTTTAATGGTTTTACAGAAGGCACTGAGGATTTCAATTAAAAAAATCAATATCTAAATTAAAAACAGTGCTATATACAAACAAAGTTACTAATTTGAAGCTTTTACAGTTGCAGTGAAGACCAGTTTCCTGAAAAGAAGCAGCCGAATTCGAAGAAGAAAGAAAAACTAAGAAGTTACCTGTTAATTTAGAAAAAAGTAAGTAAAATATCACCATAATATTTATATTATTAATCGAATATACTATAACATTAATACCAGCTATTTTGGTTTCTTAAAATAGAGATTTAGTACCATTTTGTCCAAAAGTTTCCATGTCGTAAACAGCGATTTACAACCAGAATGGCCCACAAATTTCTATTTTTGGACACACAAATTAGCCAACTGAACCACTATAATTTTCATATTATAGAACAAACAACTGTTTTAATTGTATACATTAGATTTACTATTTGTACTTTTCCACACCACTAGCTTACTTTTATTTTGTCATCTGAACCCCAGTTTAGTGACACATAAATTCAAGAATACCTATCCCTACTAGTTTTAGTTCCCAATACAGAATCACACACCATTACATACATCTTTATCATCTTACTCAAACACTCATGCACACAGCACACATACATTCCAGAACACCCCAACCCATATCTTCTTTATTTTTTTCTACAGACCCTAAAGAATGCCTACCAAAAGACAACTCCGTAAAAGCAACGCAAAATTAGAGCAAATGAAAATAAAGGAGTCCAACATAAGCATCCATCTCTAGCAGAATTTGTAAAAAAAGTTGAAACAAAACAGCTAATACAATCATTTAATGAAACACAAGAAGTTTCAAGTACAACAACTTCGCTTCCTCTATCAAAATGTAAAACAAACCAAAAAACAATTAACAGAAAATCAGCTATCAGTACAGATAAAACTACTTCTTCAAATTTTAATATAGTGCAAAGTAAGCATACCAAGAAAAGTATTTTAGCCAAAATATACCGTCACAAAGTCCTTCAAAATCTTATAAAAACAGGAGAGAAATCAGGTTCACAGCTTAAAACCTATCGTAGGAAATTAATCTTAGAAGCATTGATGGACAGTGCAATTCTTCTCAAAAGAAATGTATTTATTTTACTGTTAAACAAAATGAAACCACTAACAAAACTAATAACTAAATTACAAAAAAGACTTCTCAATAAGCAAAATGTCAACAGAAAGAACTTCTTAAGTATCTGCGGAGGTGAATGGAATCACACTACGAGCACAGAACCATATTTTAATGAAGAAGCGTACAAACAAAAGCAAACTAATACAATTGCCATAAATAGCAGTGGTCGAGGTTATGAAAAAGTGAATAATACCATAATGGAACAAGAAGTACTCCTTACAAAAATATGCCCTGAAAACTTAGAATTACCCCTCCATTCAACTGAATCAGAAAGTCTAGTGTACAAATGGCCATGCACGTCAATGTGTAACATTCCCAAACAATGTTTCAAATCTTTACACCAATTCCTCAATAAATATGTAAAAAGCAAAGACAAAATCAAAATTAAATTACTGCAAAATATAGATACCTGTCCAGTGCGCAAGTACACAGGACTACAAGGACATTCATTGGCCTGCATTACAGGACCTACTTGTAAAACCACTTTCCATGATATCAAAAGGATATCAACACATCATTCAACTATAAGAAATCTAGTCTATAAACTGTACTATGCTAAAAGTCCTGCTTTAGCACTAGCAAAGTTAAATAACACCCTTCTACATGGTACAGCAAAAGACCTACTTGAAGAAATTCACTATATCCAGAAAAAATATTTTGGAAGTGAAAGCCATTTACAGAATGAAATAGCTTTAAACCAATTAAGCAATAATTCTACACATGGCAACCTTTTGCTAAACACATACAAAAAAGAAATACTAAAATTTAAAAGTACATCAGCTGAAGTACCAAACCATGCATGTGTATGTTGCCGTAGACTTTTTTATAAAAGTAACACAAAAACTGTGGACCTATCATACAAAATAGAAGACAATGAAGATTCTAAATGGTTTGAATTAGCTCTCTACCTTCTAGCAGAAAACAAATATGAAATAACTGAGCCCTTAATACTTTGCAGTTATTGCACCACAAAACTTGACAACAACCAAACTCCTTCACGTTCTATCACAAATAATTTGGAATTATACCCAGTACCAAAACCTCTACAACAACTTAATTTATATGAGAGCATCATAATTCAAACAGTACACCCATTTCAAGCAATAATACGCCTTCAACCAAAAACAGCAAAATTACCTCCCTCTGAATTGGTAAAAGGCATTCGTGGAAAAGTAGTTTATTTACCATTAAATCTAAAAGAAAATGTGCATACTCTAGGAGTGCAACGTCCAATGCACCAATCTTTAATTATATTAGTAAATGGAGTACCTACAAAAGACAAAAAAATATGGCAACAGCTGGTAGATTTATATAAAGTTAGACAAGCCTTCCAATATCTCAAAGAGAATAATGAATATTACAAAGAAATTAATATTGAAGAAAACTTGAAAGATACAACTGAAATAATTCAAGAAACACAAGAAGCTGGTCAATTTGAGCTACTAGATCCTGCTACAATATCAAATACTTTAGACCAGTATACAATTCATCCTTTGCACTGTAATGACACCGTACAAGATGTACTGGAAACTTACCAAATGCGTCAAACAAAAGGATCGCCAATCAGTATATGGGAAAAAAGTATAGAAGCACGTGATTTTCCTCTACTCTTTCCTACTGGCAAAGGAGGAAGGTATGATGATAGACCTATTCAAATATCAGCTTCAGAATACCGCTCATTACGGATGTATTCTGAAGATCCCAGATTTAGACAAAATGTGGAATACATATTCCACCTACTCTTTGAATGTGAACTAGCAACTTTATGTTACGGAGTTGCACACATATTAAAATCAGGATCACACTTTCAAAATATGACAGCTACAAAATTATTAGAGAAAGTGCAACAAAAGGATGAGGTTTTACAATCAAATATTACTAATCTATTAGCAAATATGCGTGGTACTAAAGAGTACTGGTTTCGACGTCATGGAGATGTACGTTGTATGATCAGAAACCTTGGCCCACCCACTTGGTTTGTTACATTAAGTTGTGCAGAATATGCATGGGAAGATTTACATGATTTCCTACGCATATCAAATAAAAACAAAACAAACATAGATATTCTAACACCTGGAGAACTTTGTTCTTTGGATCCTGTTAATGTTTCAAGATATTTTCACCATCGCTTCATTGCTATGCTACATTTTATTTGTAATAAAACTGTTCCTCCCCTTGGAGAAGTGCAACACTTCTTTTGGAGAAAAGAATACCAAGCCAGAGGAGCACCACATATCCACATGCTTTTATGGATTAAAGATGCTCCTAAATTTGGTCAAGACAGTGATGCCACTGTTTTACAGTTTATTGAAAAATATGTCACTTGTGAAATTCCATCAGAAGCCACAAATAGTGATCTTTGTGCACATATTTTACAATTTCAAAGACACAAATGTGGAAAATATTGTCGTCGCAAATACAAAAACAAAGGCAAATACTACACCAAATGCCGATTTGGTTTCCCTAGACCAGTTACAAATACAGGTCAAGTAAACAACCTCATGTCTTCAGTTAGACATACTGTTAAAGGAAAGTCACCTAAAAATATATATTACATAAAAAGAAAAGAAGAAGAAAAATATATCAATGATTATAATGCAATCATTGCCCACTTATGGAATGCAAACATAGATGTGCAGTACATTGCAGACAATTCTACTGCAGTTGCACGATATGTCACAGCATACTTAACTAAAGCAGAAAAAACAGAGCTCCAAGACCTCTGGAATGACCTGTCATCAGATAAAACAGTATCTCAGAAATTATACAGCTTGGGCATAAAAATGCTCACCCATAGAGAATGTGGATCTTATGAAGCAGCTGATCGTTTAACTGGTACTTCATTGTATGGTAAATCTGAAAATATAGTATGGCTAAGTCTTGGTCCAGCTAAATCTAGAAAAAGAGTTCTAAAATCATATGAAGATATAGAAACAATAGCCAAACATGATCCCAACAGCCAAGACATTTTAAAAAACAATTTATTGAACACATACTACCCAAACAGAAGTAATACTTTGGAAAACATGTGTCTATACCAAATAGCCCAAAACTACACATACAAAAATAATATGAAACCCGATGAAAAAAAAGGTAAATATAGAGTGACAAACTGTGAAGGCAACTTAGTTAAACTCACTAAACCAAATTTAATTAATCATATCAAATTGTCATTGAAGACTCCTCAACATAAAGAAGTATATTACATGTCCCTGCTACAACTCTTCAAACCATGGAGAAAAGAAGAACAATTACTAGATAACTATGACTCATATGAGGATGCTTTCAAAGCAAATGAAAGCACTATAACTGATGTAAACTTTACACAGTACAAAACAATGTTGCACAATGAACAGCAACACGAAGAAGAACTCCAAGCCCAACTAGATAAGGATACTCCTGACAGAGGTCAACCTTCTGTAACAGGAAGCCAAGAACCACTGGGAGAACCACTAATAACAAATGAGGCAGAATTAGCTATGATAGAAGTAGAAAACACCATGTGTCAGTATGAAGATAAGGAAGACTTAACTATACTACAATCAAAACTAAACAATGAGCAAAGTAGCATTTTTCAAGAAGTAACAAAACAAATTGCACATGGTGTAAAACATGAAAATAAAGAATGTTCCTGCCATAATTATAAACCTATACTACTGTACGTCAGTGGTGAAGCTGGTTCTGGCAAAACATTCCTAATCAAAATCATTAGTAAGTTCCTTCAACAATTGACAAACAACAAACTGTCAGCTGTTGTCACTGCCCCCACAGGTTTAGCTGCCTACAACATAGGTGGTGTTACTTTACACCGATTACTACTATTACCAGTAGAACACCAGAACAAATTAGACTATTACAAACTTTCTGCAGAAGCTGCAATGGAATTACGCAGAGTATTGAAACAAATGAAAATGCTACTAATAGATGAAGTGAGCATGGTATCCAACCTGATGTTAGCTTTGATTCACCTCAGATTTGATTCACCTCAGATTACAAGAAGTACTCAAAACAGACTATGAAGAGCTCTTTGCAGGAAAACACATTATTGTTTTTGGAGATTTGCTTCAATTAACACCAGTAAAAGGTGAACCTATTTTTAAAACATTAGGGCACAAACTCTGCCGTAAAACTGTTGGCAGCATTGGAAATGTCAACCTTTGGCAACATTTACAATACAGAGAATTAACAGAAAACATGCGCCAATCTGCAGATCTCACTTATGCCAACATTTTAAAAAGTTTGAGAGTCGGTATACTTTCTAAAGAAGCAGAAGCAACATTGAAAACCCGGCACATTAATGCGCTTTATGGCGCTAATGCATGTGCTACAGATGTTATGGAACAATTAGCCCACAAAAATGTCAATTGTATGGCCTTAATGCCAACTCTTGCAAGCTGTTTCAAATTCAATGAAATCATGCTAAGTAAAGAAATGCAACCAATAATGGAAATTAGCGCCACAGACAAACTAGATGTACATGGTATGACACTACCCATGTGTGACCAAGCCACAACAAGACTAAATAATTTAGAAAAATCAATCTCAAACACAGCAGGCTTAGAAAAGATGTTAAAATTATCCTTAAATTGCAGAGTAATGCTTAAACGTAACCTTGACGTGGACCAAGGACTAGTTAATGGAGCACTGGGTACAGTTGTTGGCTTTCAAACATACCCACGTGACAACAAAATTCAGTTTGTCAATATACTCTTTGACAAACTTTCAGAAGTAAAACGGATAGGACGCTCAACAGCTAGATTCCTTCTCTTCAAAGATATGTATGTACGCAGAGAACAATTTTCTCTAACTCTTGCATACGCAGTCACGATTCATAAATCACAAGGTCTTACCCTAGACAAAGCAATGATAGATATTGGTAACACAGTCTTTAAAGAAGGCATGAGCTACGTAGCACTATCACGCTTACGTACACTTGACGGTCTATTTCTAATCAACTTTGATGCAAGTAAAGTAAACGCTGATATTCCTTGCATTTTAGAATATAATAGACTTCGCTCACTATACACTCCTCATCTAAACACATATTCTGTTCCACAAAAACTAAAACGTTGTAAAAGAAAACTAAATCAAACTGAAATGCAACAGGACGTCACTGGAAATCCTCCAAAGAGAGTAAAAGAAACTAATACTCCATCAAGTACCACAAACAAAAAAGAATCAATTAGAGAAAGTAAACCAGGTACTTCTTTAAAGAAGGAAGACAAACTCCAAAAAAAGCAGTTAGATACAGAACTACCTGGACCATTTAAATTCTCAAATATAGTTGGTGTAAGTTGCTATGCAAATGTAGCAATGAATATTCTATTTCAATTACCACCAATTGTTGACAACATTTACTCACACAGTACAAACCCATTGTGTTTGCAAATGTTAGTACTTCACAGAAATGCAGCAAACAATCCTGACAACACATATAGTGTTTTTGGAATAAGACGACAATTGGACTACTGTGCTGGAATGGTGAAATTCACTATAAACTCACAGGAAGATCCACAAGAATTTCTAATGTACTTACTACAAGTACTGGAAAACAAAAACATACCTATAAATGAAATCTTTCAGATTTCATACATGTGGAAACATACATGCACTCTCTGCAACAATGTGACACAAGAAGAAATCCCCAATGAACGCTTCATATATATATCAATACCAAATTGTGACTCCATCCCATTTCAGCAACTTGTACAAAATGCAAACCATGGTAGATTATGCTCTACCTGCAATTCAGATAATCGCTCCACGTTAGTAATACAAACACATAGTAAATACGTAATACTAATGCTTCTACGTTACAATGCAGATGGTACCAAAAACAACTGCAAGCTGACTGGATTCACACATGGTCAAATATCACTTGGTAAGAAAACCTTCACAACAATAGGTATAATCTACCACGCAGGAGCCACAACCAATTCAGGGCACTACACTGCATACATAAAAAAGAAATGTGGATGGTTTGAATGTAATGATAGTACCATTACTCTAAAGCAGAGACTACCAGCAAATCTTACAAACGCTTATTTGATGTTCTTAAAACCAAAATCTGATAAATAAACTGTATTTAAACCTTTCAGTATATTTGTGTTACAAAAATATAAACTGTTAGAATACTCCAAATCTAACTGCTCAAAGATTCTACAACAACTAATCAGATAAATGAATACCACTAAATTAGGCCACAAAATACACAGTTAGAATACGCCAATTGGTATCTAACTATCCCAAAATTTAACAATATCCAAATAGGTAAATGAAAACCACTACTATATATTAAAAAAATAGACAGTTAGAATACGCCAATTGGTATCTAACTGCTCCAAAATTTTATAATATCAAAACAAATGAAGAATCTGTTACTGTTCCAAAAGAAATACAACAAAGCAAAGTATAAAGCATTAGCCAGAAACAACTAGTGAACACTGAAAACAAACAAACTGTAGCATAACAGAAAAAGTTTTTTTTTTAAATCCAACATGGATTTTTTTTTCTCCCACAGACCCAATGATTTTAGCAACAAATACAGAAACTGAGCAAATTGCACAGTACTCCGATTTGTACTCTACTAAATATGAGGGTCGAAAAAAATAAAAGTATATTGCTTATACAATGTAATAAGTCATTACAAAATACTAATACTAACATGCTATTTTCTTTTATCACAGAAATGAAGAAAAAAAACATGGACTCCCATTACTAGACCAAACTGTAAGTATACAATAATAAGGACAACCATAGCAGCACATCACATCCATAGTATCTAATACCTTTGTTCCTTATACATTTGTTTTTCACCCAAACTTATAAACAAATATGAATGTGATATGCTGCGGTGGTTGTTGCCAGGGCATAGAGTCTTGGGTGCATGGCCAAATGGCCATGCACCCAAGACTCTATGCCCTGGCAACAACCACCGCAGCATATCACATCCATAGAGTCAAACATTTCAACTATGATCTATGGGAAACTTTTAATGTCCGCGAACAATGTGAGTGTTCTTAGAACACTTTGAGCTTGCCAGCGAACAATACGGACACCGTTTTCAGGACACCCCCTACGAACATTTCAGAACAACGCGATAGGTCTTAGAACACTTTCAACTTAACAACGAACAATATGGACACCGTCCTAAGGACACCCCCTACGAACATTCCAGGACACCGGGAGTGGTCTCAAAAACGTCTTCAGAACACCCCATCTTGTTTATTTGCGAACAATTCAGGACACCGCGAGTGTTCTTAGGACACATTCAACTTGACAGAGAACAATACGGACAGCGTCCTCAGGACACCCCCTACGAACATTCCAGGACACCGGGAGTGTTCTCAAAAACGTCTTCAGAACACCCCCATCTTGTTTATTTGCGACCATTTCAGGACACCGCAAGTGTTCTTAGGACACATTCAACTTGACAAAGAACAATACGGACAGCGTCCTCAGGACACCCCCTACGAACACTCCCCGGACACCGCGAGTGTTCTTAGAAGCGTCTTCAGAACACCCCCATTTTGTTTATTTGCGAACATTTCAGGACACCGCGAGTGTTCTTAGGACAGACTCAACTTGACCGAGAACAATACGGACAGCCTCCTCAGGACACCCCCTACGAACACTCCCCGGACACCGCGAGTGTTCTTAGAAGCGTCTTCATAACACCCCCATTTTGTTTATTTGCAAACATTTCAGGACACCGCGCGTGTTCTTAGAACACATTCAACTTGACAGAGAACAATACGGACAGCGTCCTCAGTACACCACCTACGAACACTCCCCGGACACCGTGAGTGTTCTTAGAACAGTTTCACTTTGCTTGCGAACAAAACGGACACATTTTGACTCCTTAGAACACCCCCTAGTCAGTTTATTTAGAAAATTTCAGAACACCCGTGATGTCTGCAAACAAATCGAACACAAAAAGAACGTCTAGCACATACAAAACACAACTTTCATCCTATCTCACACACTCCCACCCTCCCCAAACACTCCTACACACCAACACACTCTACAAAATACACATTTTGAACAAAGTTTCACCGCGCTGTCCGGGACGTCCGCAAATCCAATATGGCGGGCGCTACCGAAAAGTCTGACGCGCTTCACGCTCCACGCCGTCCAATCAGCAAACACTTTGCATGTCCGCGAACATCACGCAAGACGATTGGCCAATCAGGACACTTTCCGCGGAGCGAACAGGGAAGTGTATCCGCAAACCGAACACAGATATCACAAATTTTTTTTAACCTACTTTTTGGTCATTTTAAAAAAAAACTACTGGTCCAAATTTGGTGGAAATCCGTCCAGCGGTTTGGGCTGTAGACGTGAGCAAAATTTTTTTCCCATTCACTCTATGGAGAGTGACTATAATATATACAAATATGAGCATATAGAGGGAAGGTAGAGTAATAAAAACTAAAACTATGACAAAGTGCTGATACCATAATGATTATCTTCATGCACAGAAAGGATTCCTCTCTTTCAAACCTGTATCTTCCGCTACGTACATGTTTCATATATGATGTGACAGGAACCCAAGTCTACAAATATAGTACCTTTTCAACTTTTACTTCCTGACTGTTACTGCAGAAAACTATGTGGCTTCGATATGTCAGTAAAGGATAAAAAGGGAAAGCCAGCCATGTGATGTCATCAGTTATGTCATTAATGACATTTGTGATGTCATCTTCGATGTCCTGGGTGTTAGTGTTAGCAGTGCACGGTGGCGCGAGTTATGGTTGCTTATGTTACCATAACTGGCGAATTTCAAGGGTTTTTCGGTTTTACTTGGCACCATAACGTCCCTTTAACAAAGTTTTTTCACTGAATTTCATAGGTTTTTAGTAACACAACTTAACCATAATATCCCTGACATGTAACATAGAACATACGAACCCCCTCGTAGTGATTTTCATGTCCGCGGACTACCGCCATGTGCGCGGACACATCGAAAATCTAAGCGTGGTGAATGTAAATTTAAATAGTGTGCCCCATTTCCCCTTTGAAGTTGGCTCTGAAAAGAGCCGTTTTTTTTTTTTACAGATGCTTGACAGACACCTGTTATTTTATATTTTTTTTCTTTTTCTTGTTTTTTTTTCTTACTTTACTCCTAAAATCTTCACATAACCTTCTCCAAAGCAACCCTTACATTCCAAAATAAAAAGGCATTTCCGGTAAAAGATAAAGAAATGCCATCTTCTTTAAAATTAACAGCATTACTGGCATCAATATTCTCATTGTTACAGAAGAAAATACCAGCTCTAAGCATGAAGGCACACATGCCTCGGTTGATGGCACACCTAGCAATGTTTAGCTGAGGACAAAAAACTGAACTATTGTCCCATATTGCCCTAGGTAGTAATCCAGAAAAAATTACTTTCGCATTTGGAAGGATCTTCATTACGGCTTGAACCAAGCATTCCAAATCAGCCAACAAAGTAGGGGCACTGACGTTGCCCAAATGGAAAGCACCATAGTGCAGAACTACCACATGCGGACTGTTCATCGTGGCCATATCCGCACAACCTTGTACAATTCCCTGTACATTGCAATCAGGCACAGTGCTCCACACCACCTCCACTCCTTTGACATCAAAGTTCTTTGCAACATGCCTGCATTCAGTGTACTGCTGTAAACCATACACAAACATATCTCCGAGCACCAACACCCTGACTTTCTCCACTTCTGCCATCTTCACCACACACAGTCTCTTTCAACACAAATCCACAACCTCGACATCTGATTGGCTGATCCGTACAGTCTTCTTTCCATGTTGGATTTCCTGGAAAAACCCGGATTTACCACGCCCTGTCCACGAACAGCCGCGGTGTCCGCGGACGGTCTCCACTTTACTCTCTGTACCATTCCCTCATTGCATACAGCTAAGCAATCACACAATACGAATAACGTCCTCAGAACACCCCCATTTTGTGAATTTTCCAACATTTCAGGACAATTATCATTTCATTATTCTACATATTAACATTACAAATATTATACTTTTATCTTGTACTCTGCACACAATGCTATCTTTCTCCATTAGCAGCTCAGTATACTACATAGAATCCCATAATACAATGCTATTTATTGATATAAATGCATCGTGCAAAGCACTAATAACGGTATGATATTTATTGCAATATCCTTGACACTTTTTTCGGAACATTATAATGAAAATCCCTAGTACACAAATTCCATGAAAAGTACATACACATGTGATGTCATCAGTGATTTCATCAATGACATTTGCGATGTCATCTTTGATGTCCTGGGTGTTAGTCTTAGCAGTGCATGGTGTTGGCGCAAGTTATTTTTCATAGCTTACCATAACTTGCTATTTTCAGGGGTCTTTCGGCTGTACTTAAAACCATAACGTCCTTTAAACAAACTTTTTTTAATATCACGCAAACAATATACAAACATGGCGTGCAAAAACCAACTTCTACAGATGGTTTTACACAGAATGTTGCAAAGTAAGAATTTATGCTCGTTCACAGTGAAGGTCAGCTGCTTCATTTTTTTCTCGGGCCCCGGAAAGGCTCACGAAGCAGACTATAAGGTTGTATTGTGTTTTGACCTTGACAGACAGGGATTGTGATGAAAGACTTCTCTTGAAGGAGTGTTGCTAAAACGTAAGAGAAGATAAAGATGAAATTTCTGAAACGAAACCACTTTTACATATTATATCACTATGCGAAAGATCGTTGGCACACGCGGAGTCGTATTTTCGGACTGCACCACTCGTAGACAATGGAAATTGCAATTGTACTGTAAGTAACCCTTTACATTACTTTATACCAAATATAATTACAATAGCGTAGCATTAAAGACCGCTGAAGTTGAACTTGTTCGTTGAAAGTGGCATAATGTTTTCTACCGCGTACTATCACCGCCGAATTGATCCCCTGTCGTTTAGAGGTCTCTGAAAAAGGCAGACGACACAGAGTAGGTTAATAGAAATACTTTAACCGGTCTATAGGCGGTCAAACGCTCTACTCGCTGTGCCACTTTACTGTAGCCTGTCTAGTGGCACAGCGAGTACAGCGCTCGCTTTGACATCCGTGCACAGCTTGCTAACGCAAGTTCGAATCCAGGCAAGCCCAAACTCAGCCTTTCATCCTTCCGTGGTCGATAAATGAGCACCACACACCGTGGTTAATAATAAGCACCGCTTAGATACCTCACAGTTCTTAGCGCTATATGAATGGGAAAATATCATTTTTTTATTATTAACATACTCTGTTGCACTATCTTCGATAGCAAATAGTTTCACGCCCTAATAAATAAAATGATGATTTTTAATGAAGATCAGCTGGTGAGACTAATTTATGTTTTTTTAAAACAGGTACGTGGCCCCGTTTTGTCTATGTCACAATTTACAGACTCCAGCGGATGGGGTCTTCAACTGCCAGGTGCAAGTCCAAATATGCAACTTCATGACCCTCACCATTTTATGGGACAATCGCCAAGGACCAAAATGCCCTTACGCAGTACTAGCAGCTAAAAACAACATACCAACCAATACGGTGGTCTAATGGCTCGTTGTTGGAGCAACCTTCCGATTATCAGAGAGACCATTTACTACTTTTATCATAAACCAACAGCCTATCTACCGTAAAGGAACAACGTGTGGCTCCAAATAAACTTTTGCTGATCGACAGCAAAGACAATAGCAAATCGCTGAATATTCACTAAACATTTCATGTGAAATAAATGTACTTTACCAAGTGTACAATCCTGCTGTTTACTTTTAAACCACAGTTTCATATTCCGAATTGTGACGCACTGAGTTGTAACCTGATCTAACACTCTCTGTACCGCAAAGGAACATCGCGTGTCTCAACATGAACTTTTGCGGATCGACAACAAAGACAAATGCAAATTGCTGAATATTCTCTAAACGTTTGATGTCAAATAAATGTACTTTACAACATTTACAATCTTGCTCTTTGCTTTTAAATCACAGTTTCATATTCTGAATTGTGGCGCCCTGTGTTGTGACATGATGTGTGTTGTCTTCCGGGTTCTGTGTAAAGTTGCGTAGTACTGGAGACGACTGGGCGCGTTTCATTACGCACCCTGTAACGTCACGGAGAGAGGCGGGGAATATGAATGCTTTGATAATATCAGGCTTAGTGGCGGGAGATATGATTTAGTGTCGCAAAAGCAAGTCAGCCAGGTCAATAGCGCCAGTCATAGGATTATCACATAATGTCGACGCACACCAGCCGGATTTATCGTTTCTTTAGTGGACAAAAAGTCGGTTGACGCCCCTAGGAAATTGTACTATTAGCGGACAAAAGGAGTGCTCTTAAAACACTTTCACCCTGACAACGAACAATACAAACAACGTTCTCAGAACACCCCCATTTTGTGTAATTGCAACCATTTCGGGACACTGCGAGTGTTCTTAGAACACATTCAACTAGACAAATTACAATACGGACAGCGTCCTGAGGACACCCCCAGTTTGTGTATTTACGAACAATTAAGTACACCGCGAGTGTTCATAGCTCATTTTTACCTTCCTTGCGAACAAAAATGACACATACTCCGTCCTCTAAACACCCCACCATTTAGTTTATTTACAAAATGTCAGAACAGCCGTGTTCTCCGCGGACAAATCGAATGCAATAAAAATGTCTAGCACATAAAAAAACAAAGCATTGAACCTATCTCATACTCCCCCACCCTCCCCAAACACTCTTACACACCAACACACGGCATTAAATACAATGTTTTATCCACTTTTCACTGCGCTGTACACGGTCGACTGCGAATACAAGATGGCAGGCGCCACAGAAAATCTGACGCACTCCACGCCCCTCGCCGTCCAATCAGCGAACACGTCGCATGTCCGCGGACATGACGCAAGCCCACAGGCCAATCGGGGTGCTGTCCGCGGAGCGAACAGGGAAGTCCGTCCGAGAAGCGAACGCAGATATCACTAATTTTTTTGCCTTACATTTTAGTAATTTTTTAAAAAACTACTGGACGGATTTACACCAAATTTACAAAAGCACGCTTTTGGGACCAGGCCGCCGCTCCTGCCGCAAATTTGGTGTAAATCCGTCCAGCGGTTCGGGCTGTAGCCGTGCGCAAAGTTTTTTCCCATTCAGTCTATGGGAAAAGAAAAAGTTTTGGGACCCCCCTATAACTTTTCCCCCCCTGGACGAATCCTCACCAAACTTTGCAAAGAAATTCAGAGTGAGACAACTACTTTTTTTGCAAAGTTTGGTGAGGATCCGTCCAGGGAGAGCGCAGTTATAACCCGCACAAAAAGTGCTCTTCCTATGGAAACAGCAACTTAACCATAACTACATGGCCACTACTGTGGCCATGTATTATATATATATATATATATATATATATATATATATATATATATATATATATATATATATATATATGGGATACATTACTCACCGTAATCGTATTTCTGATGCTTGTATCTGCTTAGATTCACATGCTGTGCATAGGCCGACATCTAGTGGAAGCTGCGGAGTATTACAGTTTGTTTTTCGAAAGTCGAAAATGGGCGTCGACACAGGCGTGCCAGTAATACTATCCCTAGTGTGACGTCCACTGTACCCAAGATCCCTCACGCGTGTAGGATCCTCAGATTGTATTTTTTCTGACATGAGGAAGCATGAGGAGTAGCGTGAGTACAGATAATCCAAGCAGATAGACAGAAAGGTAAGACTACAAGCAATCATGCGCCTTCTCTCGGAGGGGAGGAAGGGTGGGTCGCATGTGAATCTAAGCAGATACAAGCATCAGAAATACGATTACGGTGAGTAATGTATCCCTTCTGAGGCTTGTGGAATCTGCTTAGATCACATGCTGTGCATAGATTAGCGAGCAGTACCAGAAGAAGGAGGTGGGATGTGAGAAGGGTCATGAGCAAACAGGTGTCTTAGAACCGCTTGTCCCACTTGTGTATCTGTCTTGGAATGAGTGTCAATGCAGTAATGCTGAGTAAAAGTGTGAATAGAGCTCCAAGTAGCCGCTTTGCAAATGGTGTCGAGGGGAACATTTGCAATGAAAGCCAGAGTGGCACCAATGCCTCTAGTAGAGTGGGCCCTTGGCGTAAAAGGCAGAGTCTTTTCAGAAAGAGAGTAACACAGCTGTATACAGTTGATAATCCACTTCGAGATAGCGCCCTTAGAGACGCGATCCCCCTCTCTGCCTGTAGCTACGGAGACAAACAGTTGATCTGTTTTCCTTAGCGGTCTGGTTTTATTTACATAGTATAGGACCGCCCTACGCACATCTAGGGTGTGTAGTTTCACCTCAGCCGAGCTTTGCGGGTTCTGGAAGAAAGCCGGAAGCTCGATGGACTGGTTTACATGGAACTTGGATATGAATTTAGGTGAGAACCTAGGGTGTGTGCGTAAAACCAGTTTGTCCTTGTGGATAGTAAAGAAAGGATCCTGCACTGACAGAGCCTGAATTTCACTGACCCTTCTTATGGAGGTAATGGCTACTAAGAAGGCCGTTTTATAAGTCAGGTGTTTGAGACTACTTTTATGCATGGGTTCGAATGGGGGTCCCATGAGCTTAGCTAGCACCACGTTGAGGTCCCATCCTGGCGGTGGGTTCGAAATAGGAGGGTGAAGTCTCTTTACTCCTTCCATGAAGGCTTTAACCACTGGTACTTTCCACCACAAGACCTTGTTATGGGATGTGGTGTAAGCCGAGAGGGCTGCCAGGTGTACTTTCAGCGAGTTAAAAACCAACCCTGCATCCAGCAGGTGGAGCATGTATGTCACAACGTTGGAAGGAGTGCAATCAACCGGGTTGATTTGTTTATTCTGGCACCAGATAACGAATCTTTTCCACTTATCAAAGTAACAGTGCCTTGTATTTGGTTTCCTGGACTCCTTTAGAATGTCCATACCCCTCTGTGGTAATTTGAGATGTCCAAACTCTATGACTTCAGGAGCCATGCTGCTAGGTTCATAGAGTTGGGTTCCTGATGCACTGTTTGACCCTGTTGCTGGGACAGTAGGTTGTACCAGGCTGGGAGTCTGATGGGTTCGCACACCGCCATCTTGCGTAGGTGTGGAAACCATGGTTGTCTCGCCCACATGGGAGCAACTAGGATGAGCGTCATCGATTCCTTGTTCATCTTGTACACCACCTTCCTGATGAGAGGAGTTGGTGGAAAAGCGTACGCAAACATCCCTGACCAGTTCATCCACAGGGCATTCCCTTGGGAGTCCGGCTGGGGGAACCTGGATGCAAATCCTGGGCATTGTTTGTTTTCGCTTGTGGCGAATAGGTCTATAGTGGGGAAACCCCACTGAGAGAAGAGATCTTCTACTACGTCTCTGTGAAGGACCCATTCGTGTTCTTCTGGGAGGGAGTCTCTGCTTAGAGCATCCGCTAGGGAATTGAGCTCCCCTGGAACATGTTGCGATGACAGGAAGATGTTCCGTCTGAGTGCCCATATCCATATTTTCTGGGCAAGCTTGGACAGATTTGGCGAACGAGTCCCCCCTTGCTTGTTCAGATAGAACATGGCTGTCGTGCTGTCCGTCCTGATCTGCACCGACAAGTTCAGTAGATGGGGCTCGAACGCCCTTAGCGCTCGGAATACTGCCAGAAGCTCTAGCATATTGATGTGGTTCTTGGCTACTGAGTGAGACCAGAGACCCTGAGCTGTGTGGTGGAGATGGTGAGCTCCCCACCCAGTCAGGCATGCATCTGTAGTCACCACGGCTTGTACTTCCGGATCGTAAAAGGGTTTCCCCTTTGCGAGATTCTCTCTTGTCCACCAGTGTAGGCTCTGTACGAGCGTTGGCGAAACGACCACTAGATCGTCCCAATGACCATTTGCCTGAGACCACTGTTTCGCCAACCATTCCTGCATGGGACGCATGCGCAGACGCGCGTGGGGGACCAGGTAAATGCATGACGCCATCATGCCCAGTAACCGCATAGCTTTGCGTACTGTTATCTGTTGACCTGACTGATAATGCGGAATTTGCAGAAGTATATTCCGAATTCTCTCTTCCGAAGGGAAGGTCAATCCTTTCTGAGTATCTAGGATAGCTCCTAGAAACTGTTTTGAGGTGCTTGGCACCAGACTTGACTTTTTCTCGTTGATGGAGAAGCCTAATTCGTGGAGGAGGTCGATAGTCCTTTGAATGTTTGACCTGCAAATTCCTGGGGTTTCCCCCGTTATGAGCCAGTCGTCCAGATAAGGGTACACCGGGATTGCTTCCCTGCGTAGGTGTGCAGCCGCCACCGCCAGTACCTTGGTGAATACCCTTGGTGCTGAAGCTATCCCGAAGGGCAGTACCTTGAATTGGTAGTGGCGACTGTCCACCTTGAAGCGCAAGTACTTTCTGTGCGCTGGGAGCATGGAAATATGAAAATAAGCATCTTTCATATCCAAGGTTGCCATGTAATCCCCCTTTTTTAGGAGGGGGATTACCTCTTGTAGCGTGGTCATACGGAATTTTTGGGGCTTGACATACTTGTTGGCAGGCCGTAGGTCCAATACTGGGCGCATTGTCAAATCTTTCTTTGGCACAAGGAAGTAAGTTGAATAGATACCCTTGTTTACCTGGTATCCTGGGACAAGTTCTATCGCGTCCTTTTCTAGCAGAATGGCGATCTCCTCGAGAAGGATCTTTTGATGCTCTAGGGAGTGCACTCTTTGTCGTGGAGGATGATTCCGGGGACGCTGCAGTAGTTCTATACAATATCCTGCGGATACTGTTGACAGCACCCATCTGTCTGAGGTGATCCCTTCCCAAGCCTGGGTGAAGGTGGAAATGCGTCCCCCTACTGGGGTTGCGTGGCAAGGGACCCTGAACTGAGCGTCACTGTTTTGGTGGAGGCGTGCCACCTCCCTTGTTGGGGCTGCCTCTGCCTCTTCCACGACCTCTCTTGTTACCCCTGCCGTAACTCTGGGTAGACTGCTGGTTGTTATTCCATTGTGTACCTTGTCCCTGGGCATAGTTGCCTCTTTGTGAATTTTGGCCGCGTGGGCGACGAAAATTATTGTTCCCCCTCTGGTTAGGGGGTTTGTTGGTAAGCTGGCCAAGGGATTTGAGAGTCTCATATTCATCTTTGGCATTTTTAAGTGCGTCTTCGACCGCTTTCCCAAACAATAGGTCGGGTTCCACTGGCTTGTCTATTAAAGAAGCCTGGGTTTCTGTCTTGAATCCCGACTGTCGTAACCACGCATGTCTCTTGATAACAGTACCTTCTGCTATCAATCTCCCTGCGTTGTCAGCGGCGTCGAAAGTTGCTTTTAAAATGCAACCAGACACGGCTCTCCCCTCTGCTGAGATCCGAGCCAGCTGGCCCTTTAACGGTTCTGGAGCAGAGGCAATGAGCGCCGCGACTTCTTCCCATTGATGGCAATTGTAACTAGCCAACAGGGTGGTGGAATTCGCAATCCTTGCTTGGTAGGCGGACGTTGAGGCTACCTTTCTGCCAAACCCGTAAAGTTTTTTGCTCTCCTTATCGGGAGGAGCTTCTGATGAAGATAAGGGCGTGCCAGCCCTTTTTCTAGTGTTGGTCACCACTAGGGAATCTGGTTTAAGATGTCCCCTTATATACAGAGGGTCAGACTGGGCTGCCCGGAAAATCTTTTCAATTCTGGGGTTGACAGCTCTGGTGAGGTTAGGATTCACCAGGGAAGGATCTATTCTTCGTTGGATGGATTTGAGGATAGGGATGGTCTGAGCGACCGGTCTTCTCTCTCCTACAAACTCCTCCGCGAAGTCCCTTTCCTCCTGTACACCGTGGGTGTCGATGTGGAAGTGTTCCGCTGCTCGAGCGAGAACCTTGTTGAGGAGGGGCTGGTTATCAACTGGAGAGTCAGTAACTGGGGCTTCGCTTTGTACTGGGGAATCTACTCTGTAAATTTCCTGCTCATCTTCTCCCTCCTCCAGGTCCTCATCCTCTGCATAGTAATCTGTCCCGGTTTGTTCTTCCATAATTTCAAACTCCTGGTCCTCTTCAGGGAAAACTTGTCCCCGGTAACTGGGGAGTGGAGTAGAATATGGAGTGGAGTAAGGCTGAACCTCGAAGGGTTCAGGTCTTTCGACCCGGGGCTTTTTACTTAGCGGGATAGGATCGGAGGAGCCTGAGGGTGTGGCCCCTTGAGGGTTATATGAAAGAAAGTGTTCTGGGTTCTTATCATAAAAATCAGCCAAGGAAGACATTCTAGACATAACCCTGTCTATGTCTTCACTGGACCATTCCCTGGAACAGGGTATTACTTTAGCAGGAGATGATTTATGGGACTTTTCAAGGGTAGACTTGTGTTTACTTGTCTGCCTAGGGTGAGAGGATGGCTTTACAGGGGTGGAAGGCTGTGCTTTCCGCTGTTTCCCCCCCTCCCCGTGCGTGGAAAAATGTTTTCCCTGTCCCTTGGAGGCCCCAGAGATTTTCGACGCCGGGCGCCGAGGGTCTGGAGAGGTATCTGTGTGCTTCGGGCGTGGGGCCTCACTGGTGTTAACCGCGGTCTCGGTATCTTGGAGCGCGGCCTGGGGGTGGAAGTCGTCTTCGTCTCCCGACGATCGAACTTCCGTTAATGGGTGTAGCGAGGCACTCTTGGCAAGAGTGGATGATTGCCTTGCGTCGTGAGGTGATCTCGATCGAGAGCGCCCAGAGGACACCGAGTCGGACCGTTCTTTTTGTGCCTCTTTCCGGGAAGTCGACGTCGTCGAGGTCCGGTTGGTCTTAGTGTGTTTAGTGTGTGTTAGGTGTGTAGCGCTTGCGTCGCCGGGGGTCTTCCCCATAGCCGCCCTGCCGGACGACCTTCCGAGGTCGGGGACCTGCGCTCGCCGGCTGTCTTTCGACGCCGTAATGCCCTCGCCGTCCGAAAGTACGGCGTCGCTGCCATCGCTGAAGGCGCCCTCCGCTGCCATGGCCTCCTGCCTGGCGTGGTGGGCCCAACGCTTTGTCGAACGGTCCTTAAGTGTCTTAGGTTTAAACCTACTACACGCTCTGCAGTTCGCTTCGGGGTGATCCCTCGGCAAGCAGAGATTGCACGTGGCGTGCCTGTCGACCCAAGGGTATTTGCGATTGCACTTGGGGCAGAATTGAAAAGGGGTACCCTCCATACGCACCTTAAGGCAGCGGGCTGCTAAGTGTAGGAATATATAAAATGTAACTATATATCAAGAGTGAAGAGTATGTACCACCCCCCACTCTCCCTACTTGTAAGGGCCGAGGCCAGCGGCCTACTAGGCCCGGGCCGAGGCCAGCGGCCTTCCGAGGCCCAGATCCGTCGTGCAGCAGTCGACGGTCGATGACTTCTCCAGCCGTCGTCGAGGTTGAGGGTCGACGTTGGGGTGGGGAAGGGAATGAATAAGAATTATAATTATAATAACAGCAAAAGTATGGCTAAGGCCAGGGAACTCCGCAAGATGCTTCCGACCAGTATGGCGGAAAAAAACAATCTGAGGATCCTACACGCGTGAGGGATCTTGGGTACAGTGGACGTCACACTAGGGATAGTATTACTGGCACGCCTGTGTCGACGCCCATTTTCGACTTTCGAAAAACAACCGCTTGTCCCACTTGTGTATCTGTCTTGGAATGAGTGTCAATGCAGTAATGCTGAGTAAAAGTGTGAATAGAGCTCCAAGTAGCTGCTTTGCAAATGGTGTTGAGGGGAACATTTGCAATGAAAGCCAGAGTGGCCCCAATGCCTCTAGTAGAGTGGGCTCTTGGCGTAAAAGGCAGAGTTTTTTCAGAAAGAGAGTAACACAGCTGTATACAGTTGATAATCCACTTCGAGATAGCGCCTTTAGAGACGCGATCTCCCTCTCTGCCTGTAGCTACGGAGACAAACAGTTGATCTGTTTTCCTTAGCGGTCTGGTTTTATTTACATAGTAGAGGACCGCCCTTCGCACATCTAGGGTGTGAAGTTTCACCTCAGCCGAGCTTTGCGGGTTCTGGAAGAAAGCCGGAAGCTCGATGGACTGGTTTACATGGAATTTAGATATAAATTTAGGTGAGAACCTAGGGTGTGTGCGTAAAACCAGTTTGTCTTTGTGGATAGTAAAGAAAGGATCCTGCACTGACAGAGCCTGAATTTCACTGACCCTTCTTATAGAGGTAATGGCTACTAAGAAGGCAGTTTTATAAGTCAGGTGTTTGAGACTACTTTTATGCATGGGTTCGAAAGGGGGGCCCCATGAGCTTAACTAGCACCACATTAAGGTCCCATCCTGGCGGTGGGTTAGAAATAGGAGGGTGAAGTCTCTTTACTCCTTCCATGAAGGCTTTAACTACTGGTACTTTCCACCACAACACCTTGTTATGGGATGTGGTGTAAGCCGAGAGGGCAGCCAGGTGTACTTTCAGAGAGTTAAAAACCAATCCTGCATCCAGCAGGTGGAGCATGTATGTCACAATGTTGGAAGGAGTGCAATCAACCAGGTTGATTTGTTTATTCTGGCACCAAAAAACAAATCTCTTCCACTTGTCAAAGTAACAGTGCCTTGTGTTTGGTTTCCTGGATTCTTTCAGGATGTCCATACACCTCTGTGGTAAATTGAGATGTCCAAACTCTATGACCTCAGGAGCCATGCTGCCAGGTTCATTGAGTTGGGTTGCTGGTGCACTGTTTGGCCTTGTTGCTGGGACAGTAGGTTGTACCAGGCTGGACTGGAAGTTTGATGGGCTCGCACACCGCCATCCTGCGTAGGTGTGGAAACCATGGTTGTCTCGCCCACATGGGAGCAACTAGGATGAGCGTCATTGAATCCTTGTTCATCTTGTACACTACCTTCCTGATGAGGAGTTGGTGGAAAAGCGTACGCAAACATCCCTGACCAGTTCATCCACAGGGCGTTCCCTTGGGAGTCTGGCTGGGGGAACCTGGATGCAAATCCTGGGCATTGTTTGTTTTCGCTTGTGGCGAATAAGTCTATAGTGGGGAAACCCCACTGAGAGAAGAGATCTTCTACGATCTCTCTGTGAAGGACCCATTCGTGTTCTTCTGGGAGGGAGTCTCTGTTTAGAGCATCCGCTAGGGAATTGAGCTCCCCTGGAACATGTTGCGATGACAGGAAGATGTTCCGTCTGAGTGCCCATATCCAGATTTTCTGGGCAAGCTTGGACAGATTTGGCGAACGAGTCCCTCCTTGCTTGTTCAAATAGAACATGGTTGTCGTGCTGTCCGTCCGGATCTGCACCGACAAGTTTATTAGATGGGGCTTGAACGCCCGAAGCGCTCTGAATACTGCCAGAAGCTCTAGCAGGTTGATGTGGTTCTTGGCTACTGAGTGAGACCAGAGACCTTGAGCTGTGTGGTGGAGATGGTGAGCTCCCCACCCAGTCAGGCATGCATCTGTAGTCACCACCGCTTGTACTTCGGGATCGTAAAAGGGTTTTCCCCTTGCGAGATTCTCTCTTGTCCACCAGTATAGGCTCTGTACAAGTGTTGGCGAAACAACCACTAGATCGTCCCACTGACCACTTGCCTGAGACCACTGTTTCGCCAACCATTCCTGCATAGGACGCATGCGCAGTCGCGCGTGGGGGACCAGGTAAATGCATGACGCCATCATGCCCAGTAACCGCATTGCTTTGCGTACCGTTATTTGTTGACCGGACTGATAATGTGGAATTTGCAGTAGTATATTCCGAATTCTCTCTTCCGAAGGGAAGGTCAACCCTTTCTGAGTATCTAGGATTGCTCCTAGGAACTGTTTTGAGGTGCTTGGCACTAGGCTTGACTTCTTCTCGTTGATTGAGAAGCCTAATTCGTGGAGGAGGTCGATAGTCCTTTGAATGTTTGTCCTGCAAATTCCTGGGGTTTCCCCCGTTATGAGCCAGTCGTCCAGCTAAGGGTACAGTGGGATTGCCTCCCTGCGTAGGTGTGCAGCTGCCACCGCCAGTACCTTGGTGAATACCCTTGGTGCTGAAGCTATCCCGAAGGGCAGTACCTTGAATTGGTAGTGGCGACTGTCCACCTTGAAGCGCAAGTACTTTCTGTGCGCCGGGAGCATGGAAATATGAAAATAAGCATCTTTCATATCCAAGGTTGCCATGTAATCCCCCTTTTTTAGGAGGGGGATTACCTCTTGTAGCGTGGTCATACGGAATTTTTGGGGCTTGACATACTTGTTGGCAGGCCGTAAATCCAGTACTGGGCGCATTGTCAAATCTTTCTTTGGCACAAGGAAGTAAGTTGAATAGATACCCTTGTTTACCTGGTGTCCTGGGACGAGTTCTATCGCGTCCTTTTCTAGCAGAATGGCAATCTCCTCGAGAAGGATCAAGGATCTTCTGATGCTCTAAGGAGTGTACTCTTTGTCGTGGCGGATGGTTCCGGGGACGCTGCAGTAATTCTATACAATATCCTGTGGACACTGTTGACAGCACCCATCTGTCTGAGGTGATCCCTTCCCAAGCCTGGGTGAAGTTGGAAATGCGTCCCCCTACTGGGGTTGTGTGAGAAGGGACCCTGAACTGAGCGTCACTGCTTTGGTGGAGGCGTGCCACCTCCCTTGTTGGGGCTGCCTCTGCCTCTTCCACGCCCTCTTTTGTTACCCCTGCCAAAACTTTGGGTAGACTGCTGGCTGTTGTTCCACTGTGTACCCTGTCCCTGGGCATAGTTGCCTCTTTGTGAATTTTGGCCGCGTGGGCGATGAAAATTACTATTCCCCCTCTGGTTAGGGGGTTTGTTGGTTAGTTGGCCAAGGGATTTCAGTGTCTCGTATTCGTCCTTGGCGTTTTTCAGTTCGTCTTCGACCGCTTTCCCAAACAATAGATCGGGTTCCACCGGCTTGTCTATTAATGAAGCCTGAGTTTCTGTTTTGAACCCCGACTGCCGTAACCACGCATGTCTTTTGATAACAGTACCTTCTGCTATCAATCTTCCTGCGTTGTCCGCGGCGTCGAAAGTTGCTTTTAATATGCAACCAGACACGGCTCTCCCTTCTGCCGAGATCCGAGCCAATTGGCCCTTTAACGGTTCAGGAGCAGAGGCTATGAGCGCCGCGACCTCTTCCCATTGATGGCAGTTGTAGCTGGCCAACAGGGTGGTGGAGTTAGCAATCCTTGCTTGGTAAGCGGACGTTGAGGCTACCTTCCTGCCAAACCCGTAAAGTTTCTTGCTCTCCTTGTCGGGAGGAGCTTCTGATGAAGATAAGGGTGTTCCAGCCCTCTTCCGAGTGTTGGTAACAACTAGGGAGTCTGGTTTAAGATGTCCTCTTATATAGAGAGGGTCAGACTGGGCTGCCCGGAAAAGCTTTTCGACCCTGGGGTTGACTGCTCTGGTGAGGTTTGGGTTCACCAGGGACGGATCTATTCTTCGTTGGATGGATTTAGGAAAAGGGATAGTCTGAGCGACCGGCCTCCTCTCTCCCACCAACTCTTCTGCAAAGTCCCTTTCCTCCTGTACACCGTGGGTGTCGATGTGAAAATGTTCTGCCGCGCGAGCGAGAACCTCATTAAGGAGGGGCTGGTTATCGCCTGGCGAGTCGGTAACTGGGGCTTCGTTCTCTACCGGGGAATCTACTCTGTAAATTTCCTGCTCATCTTCTCCCTCCTCCTGATCCTCATCATCCGCATAGTATTCCGTCCCGGTTTGTTCCTCCATAATTTCAAACTCCTGGTCCCCCTCAGGGAATGGAGTAGAGTAAGGCTGCACCTCGAAGGGTTCAGGTCTTTCGAACCGGGCCTTTTTACTTAGGGGGATAGGATCAGTGGAACCTGAGGGTGTGGCCCCCTGAGGGTCATACGAGAGGAAATGCTCTGGATTCTTGTCGTAGAAATCAGCCAAGGAAGACATCCTTGACATGACCCTGTCTATGTCTTCACTGGACCATTCTTTGGAACAGGGGATGACTTTAGTAGGCAATTTAGGAGACTTATCAAGGGTACCCTTGCTGGATGTTGATCTCTCAGTAGACTTGTATTTGTCTGTCTGCTTAGGGGGGAAGGATGGTCGTACAGGAGTGGAAGAATGTGCTTTCCGTTGTTTCCCCTCCTCCCCGTGCGTGGAAAAATGTTTTCCCTGTCCCTTGGGGGCCCCGGAGACTTTCGACGCCTGGCGTTGAGGATCGGGAGAGGTATCTGTGTATTTCGAGCGTGGGGCCTCGCTGGTGTTAACTGCGGGCTCCGTCTCTTGGAGCGCTGCCTGGGGGTGGAAGTCGTCTTCGTCCTCCGACGATCGAACTTCCGTTAGTCTAGGGAGCGAGGCACTCTTGGCAAGAGTGGATGATTGCCTTGTGTCATGAGGCGATCTCGATCGAGAGCGCCCAGAGGACACCGAGTCGGACCGTTCTATCTGTGCCTCTTTCCGAGAAGTCGACGTCGTCGAGGTTCGGTTGGACTTAGTGTGCTTAGTGTGTGTAGGGTGTGTAGCGCTTGCGTCGCCGGGGGTCTTCCCCATAGCCGCCCTGCTGGACGACCTTCCGAGGTCGGGGACCTGCGCTCGGCTGTCTTTCGACGCCGTAATGCCCTCACCGTCCGAAAGTACGGCGTCGCTGCCATCGCTGAAGGCGCCCTCCGCTGCCATGGCCGCCTGCCTGGCGTGGTGGGCCCAACGCTTAGTCGAACGGTCCTTAAGTGTCTTAGGTTTAAACCTACTACACGCTCTGCAGTTCGCTTCGGGGTGGTCCCTCGGCAAGCAGAGATTGCACGAGGCGTGCCTGTCGACCCAAGGGTATTTGCGGTTGCACTTGTGGCAGAATTGGAAAGGGGTACCCTCGATACGCACCTAAAGGCAGCGGGCTGGTAAGTGTATGAAATATATAAGATAAGGTGTACCTATATACCAAGAGTGAAGAGTATGTACCACCCCCCACTCTCCCTACTTGCAGGGCCGAGGCCAGCGGCCTTCCGAGGCCCAGATCCGTCGTGCGGCAGCCGACGGTCGATGTCTTCTCCAGCCGTCGTCGAGTCGAGGGTCGACGTTGGGGTGGGGAAGGATGTCAATAAAGAATTATAAATTTCAATTATTAGCAAAAGTATGGCTAAGGCCAGGGGACTCCGCAAGATGCTTCCGACCAGTATGGCGGAAAAAAACAATCTGAGGATCCTAGACGCGTGAGGGATCTTGGGTACAGTGGACGTCACACTAGGGATAGTATTACTGGCACGCCTGTGTCGACGCCCATTTTCGAGTTTCGAAAAACAAACTGTAATACTCCGCAGCTTCCACTAGATGTCGGCCTATGCACAGCATGTGATCTAAGCAGATTCCACAAGCCTCAGAAATATATATTTATGATGCCCACAGAAACTTTTTCAGCTCCTCAGATGAAAGTACTGTAGAAATGAAATACATGTTTAAATGGTCTGTTTAAAGCAGAAGGAAGACAGAAAATGAGATGATAGCGTAATCCACAGGCAGGGCAGCCATAGCCACAAAATGGTGTGTGTGCTGAAAAATGTGGACTCCTAGAATTGAGGTGCACGGCCTTTGCTTCGATGGGTGCCTACGAGAGTAAGAGACTTGGGTCTTGCTGAGTGGAAGTAGGGAGGGCGGGGGGCAAGGATCCGTAAGAAGGGCGCGTGCCAACTAAATCCATATCAGTGCATTTTTTGCACCAATATGGGAAGACTCCAAGGAGATGGAACCATAAGAAGTCTGCTGCTTCCCTTAGAAAAATTAAATATCACATAGTAGCAGAGAGCGGCAGCATGCAAGTTGGGAGCTTGAATTGCAGATGTTCTTATGACTCCGCTCAACAGACCCCATTCCGAAGCCCTCAGAGGAACAGGCTGGCGGCGGGCGTGTTTGGGGGTGAGCGAACTTGGAAAGGCAGGGATGTGATGGGGACAGATCATGATGCGCGCCCTGTTTGGTGGTGAGGGAAGGCAAGCTGTGCTGTCAGGCTCTATTCTCTGTTAAACACCAGCCACCCCACTCCTGATCTACCACTAAAATACTCATGTTGCCATGTGATGTGTCATGGGGTTTGACCCATGTTGAATCAATAGACTGGGTAGATGTGGGGATGAGCTGTCGCCGCCCATTATTCTATCCCAGAACAAACTAAATCAATAAACTGGGTGGATGTGGGGATGAGCTATCGCCGCCCACATTCACGCCAGAATAGGAGAACTGCGCAGTTGGCACAAGACCACTCCAAAGATACAACCTTCTTGTGGGGGGGTTCCACATCACCACTCTACTGTGAGGATGCCATCAAAACAATGTTAAGCAAGGGTCCTATACTATCAAGCAAAAGACCACTCTATTGAAATGCAGTAGTTCAAGACAACTAAAAAAAATGCATGCAGTACCCGCTTTGGACTCAAGGCGGCGCTAGCGGTCTAAACTCTGACAGGAGAACTGTTACTTCAGAAGCTAATCAGCCTTCTGTGACAATTGGGACTTCAAAGCTTGTTAGGTAATGGAAGATCTAACCACCTGCTGTTCCCAGAGACAATCTGATTTGATTAACAGGCCAAAAGGCTGGGAAACCTTCTCACCTCAGAAAGCCCAGGATATCACATGGTCCTGCTAACCAAATGCAAAGTGGCCCCCTGGTCTGTTGACCTCAGCTTGCTGGAGCCCACACAAAAGACCTTTTCCCTTGAATAGGATATGGTGATTTTGACTGTTTCCTGTCAACAAAGATCTGCCAGCCAGGAGAGACATGTGATCACTGTCATCCCCAAACTTTGGGGGCGGACTCAAACACTGCAGTACTTTGAATTGAAAGCAAATATATATTTTACAGAAATACTGATAACTCTTCGTAACCAGATGACAGAAATGTGAAATTTGGGGATCCTTAAAATGAAAACTTTGCCCACAATTCAAGCCCAAACTCCAATTTGTGTGATGTTCTGGGGCAAAACCCCGCTATTTATTGATACTACAGACTCTGTGTTTAAGCTAGAGACATGGGAATTTACTGGAGTATGTATGGACAGGCCGTGTATATGTGTATAATTTTTAATGAAAAACCAATGTTGCATAACCCCCTAAAATCGAAAATAAGTTGCCATTTCTTTACCCAAGCTCCTAGAAACGCCAGAGTCGGAACAGTGCCTACCTCATGTGATATATGATGTGTGTAGGTGATGTAAAAGCAACTGTGTAGTTGGGAAAGATGTATTTGGATCAAATATAGATTTGTGTGTAAAGATGACAGGGGAGGGCCCTCTGGCCATAAAATCTACCTCATCACTCTGACTCACAACTCAGTTCCCCCAATCAAGGGAGAAAGGAAAGCTTGGCCAATGATAAATTGAGAGAGGGGCTGGCTTAGTGATGCTGCGCACACACCCATTTTCAAAATACATAAAAGCAGACAGTGCAGGACAAGTGGGGATCCCTTTTTCACTTTCCGCGGGACGCTCTGCCGGGAGACTTCAGACTTCAATCCATCAATCTTCAGAGACCAAGACTTTACTTCAGAATTTGTAAAGAACAGGCCTAACCCACAAGCTGAGTTCTCTTCAGCAGGCCTCAAAATCATTTGCAGACTATTCACAGCCGGGCTGAGCTGTTGATTCTGGCCTGAAACCCTGCACCAGAAAGATCCAGAAGCAGTGCTGTACCCAGAGAAAGCAGAGGCACCCAGAAAGCAGACCAGAGATCCAGAGAACCACAGGCCGCTGTATCTGGGGAGCTGACCCAGACGCTGTGAGCAGAACCGGTGCCTGACAGACCCAGCAGAGCGGAGCTGACCCAGGCGCTGCGCGCAGAGACTGTCCGTGGCGAGGGAACCGCAGCTAATCCTGACCCGATCCGTGGCGAGGTCCAGTCCTTTCAAAGCTAGGAGTGAGTACTTAGATCAGATTGTGACAGAAATAAGCTCTTAGTTAAAATAATTTAATCCAACTATTTTAATCTGATTAGAACTGTCTCCTAGAAATCGTGTCACCTGTCATTTTCAAAGCTGTCACCTGTCAATTTGAGTTACTTTAAATCCGAAAAACGACCTTTACAAAATCGTTCATATCTCTGGAACCGTTTGTCCTAGGAACTTGGTTTAACTTTCCTCTGAAAGCTTAGAATCTCTGCTTTCCAACGAACCTTGCTACTCCTTATACTTTTGCCGTAATCGCGATCACGCACTCGCGAATTTTGCCGCGATTTGGCCCGATTTCTTTACCTGTAAAAAGATAGCAGCTTTTTGCTTTCCTTTGCTAAAAATTAGTTTGCCTCTTAATAACCATCCCTGAATCATTGCTAAAGTGAGCCTGAGCTCATCCCAAGTATCTCTTACTCACCCTGAACCTCCTAAAGGGAATTAAAAGCATTTTCAGCATATTTCTCACTTTATTGCCACCACATTCAAAGCACTTGGGCCTGTGTTTTAAAACTCATACCGGTTTTCTCTAAGCTGCTGGGGGGGGAACTGAATTTCGTATTGTATTTGATTGCATTCCTGAGAACTGTGTGTGTTACTTCCATCTCCTTGCATTGCATATAGGGGGCGAGGGGGTGAATTGCCACCAGGGGAAAAGTGAACATATGATATCTTGTGAAACCATATTAGTTAGTTTCTGTACTGCATTTTCATTCAACATTGCATCCATTTGAAACCATAAAAGTATTTTCGCTGCCTTATCCATCCTACACCAACTCCTCATTGATTATAAAGAAGTGTGCTAGTGTCAGATTATCCATTGTTGATTAACATTATATTTATAAGGGCGATATTGGTTATTAATTTATTATAAAAGCGTGGTATCTATATTTTGTTTTATTTCTCAAATAAACCTTTTAAACTTGCAAAACAGAACTACTTCTTGGCTCAGTGGGGTCAGGGGGATTCTAAGAGAGGGGTGTTATATAGGGGTAGTCATCCAGAACTCATGAACTGGACATAAAGATATATCAATAAGGGTTTCCATTCAGTATCCCAGACTAGGCATTGACTTAGCTGTAGTGTTGAATTGAATCCTCTTACAGATGCTTATAGATTGGTGGGGACAGAGTGAAAGACTGAGACTATCATGTCATGATGTAAACACCATTATCCCTGGTACTGCTACCCACACGTGCAATCATGACATTTTGAAAAGCAGAGCCCACCATTTAACGTTTTGCGCCATGGGATGCACAAGCATATGCCAATTATCTAGCCACTGAGGTGCCTTGGGGCAGTCCTGTTTGGCACATGCCACTCTCTCGTGCACAATGCTACCATGCCCTCTAATGCGCACTATTGATGTGGCGAAACACACGTTTGTTCTTGGCTCTGCAGGCAGACGCATCCATTCAGAAGAGAGGCTGGGATCATTTCATGTTTAGTGGTCTTACATAGCATCCTTCGGTCAACGCTGTTCTTGTGCAGGGTGTGCCTTTCTGCATTTGCAGCGCATCCTTCCCTTCAACTCACTGTCAGCCCCGGGTTTCCCTTTCCCACTCCTCCATCTGCACTCTCACCCCCCTTCTCGTCTCTCAGTCTTACTTTGCATCAGTGTGAAGGCACTGTTAAGCACTCTACAATAAACCAGCCTTTACACGTCATGCACATGTATAGATCCAGTCCAGACAGGACTCAGTCCTAAGCCCTGCAGGTCTCTTGACCAGCAGAGACCTCACTAAACCGTGTGCTGAATGATGATGATGAGCTACAAAACCATTATATTAAAAAAAGACAGTCACAAGGTGGTACGGATGGGGTGGTGTTCAAACAGTTAGGATGCATGCTGAGCAGTCGAAAAGCAGAGCTTCAGGGTATATGGGTATGGACCACTTGGATTAGGTCATCAGATTATAGAGGGGTGCAATGGCATGCTCAGTCGTGGTTAGCAAGCAAAGTTCACCTGTCTCACGTGATCCGTTTCTATCACTTTTGGAATTCCTGGAAATTACCTCATCACTTAATATGTAAACTAGAACAAGGAGTGAAGAGAAACTCATTATGCCAGTGCTGCAGTAACAGTTTGGGTCTATTTCACCTAAAACATTTGACCTTATCACATTTGATCACATTTATTTGACCTTTCGTTCGTTCTAAGATGCGGAGGGAGACCCCTGCAACCCTTTTCACTTCCCCTCAACCTAATCTATACCCTTACCCACCCCTATATATATATTTAATTAATTTGACCGTAATAAAGGTCAAAATAATTCAATCAAATGTTTTAGGTCAAATGTTTTTAGGTCAATTATGCTAATACCGCAGTAACACGTCCAGGTGTTGTACTTTGAGGATTTTTGCAACTAATGTTGCACATGTAAGCAGTAGTAGTAGTGCATCATTTATATAGCACCTTTGTCCCATTAGTATGGTCACAATGCACTGTAGGTTGAACGCCCTGCGGGGACCTGAGTCAGGTATGGGAAGATCGAGGAGTGCTACTATGCACGTGTGCATGTTGGCCCAAAACGAAGATATCCATGCCCCTACTAACCACCCATGTCGAGCTGGCATGTGGATGGGTGGTGAGGAGTGCTCTAGAGAGGGCAAGTGAGAGCGGGCTACTCACTATGGGTGCAGTGACCTATCGATTTTTGGTCATGAACAGAAGCTGCATATGCTTATGGCAGCGGTGTGGTGCAAAGAGTCTTCGAGTGGTGCATGATGGCAGATGCGTGCAGGTCAGTGGCCGCGCAAAGTGCTGATTGCATAACGCAGGACGGTGGGGAGTTAAGCGTGGGGAGTTGGGGGGCCAGGATGGGGAGAGGTTCGACACAGACTGGAGGAGAGTGGGGGAGAGGGAAGGGGTAGAGGAGCAGAGCGGCTGGTGTTTCCAGGGTGTTTTGTGGGAAAGGTGGATTGGGGAGGTTCGGGTGTTCTGGGGGTGCTTCCTGGAGAGTACAGGATGGGAAGGGGAGGCGGGAGGGCAGACAAAGACAGAACCATTTTGGGACCGCAGTTCTGGGAGGAGCCGTACTCAGTTTTGGAAAAAGCACATTGAAGGTGGCGAGATTGGACCCGTGGCACAATAAAAGTGAAGGTAGGGCCCTCTTTCACGGCAAGGAAACTTCAACTACATTACTGGGCTTCTCCACCTGTTGCACATTTCAAAATATATTTCCTTATTCAACGAGAGAGGTTTGATCTCACTGAGTTTGGACAATTTATAATTGTTCAGTCGTGTAACGGCTTGCCAGTTCGTTAAATGCTCGCCCTGTGTTTTGCTTTCTCTTTTCTTAAAGGACTGTGCCACATCATATTAACATCAATAGAAATAAACACATCAGACTTACTTTTTCACCTTTCACCCCACTGCAGTCACATTTAGTCGATGTGCACCCTTGACACGCCTGTGGAAATAACAAGAAAAATAAATGATTGAAAAAAAGTATCGTGATCCAATACGTGTGCCATTTCTTCACGATACAAAGTTTTAAAACAAGTAAATAGATCGTACAAAACAGTCCAACGAAAACCAACGCAAGTGAACACATACAGAGGAACCTCCATCATCAACCACGAGATGGCGGTATTGGCGCAGCAACGTCAATGAGCTGGATTAATGTTGCTTCTCTGGTACGGATTTTACATGGGTTTAAAGACAATTGGAATGGAGACGGCTACCTTTCCCCTTCCCACAGAGATGTGCAGTACAAGTTCAAACCTGCCTTCCTAGAAGACGCATGAAATTTGAACTTACCTAAAAAAAAATTGCACGCAGTGGCCACGTTTCCCGGGAGTGGGGTCAAACGGCGATGTTAACATTCGCACACGCCTCTTTAGAGAGCGCCGCAAATAAAACAAAGGGCTGGGATTGGGAGCCCTCTAATGACATCTGACCATTTATCAAATGACTTTTTGGTGCAATGCACTGAAGAATTTATGTTTTTTTGGTCATTAAAGAAGAAATATTGCAATCGCCTGCAAAGGCCTGCACGTTCTGTGAAGATGTGATGTGTGATGTTAACCAAATGCAGTGGCCTTCAAGATATGGGGCCTCATTCCGAGTTTGGAATTCGCGCTATTAGCGCCATGACTACCTCCAATACCGGTACAGAGTCCGCCCTCGTTCATTGGGGACTTACTGGTCTAGTCTGACCTTTGCGGGACCGGTAAGTCCCCATTGAAAAAGCCATTCCCCATTCCCATTTCAGCCCCCATAGGGCTCAATGGGAAGGGGGAAGGAGCTAATAACGGTACCGCAAATTGCGGTACCGTTCTTAGCTCTGAAGTCCCTTAACAGGCCCCGTCCATAACGTCTGGTAAAACCAGGCGTTAAGGACAGGAGGCGCTAATGGACCTCGGAATAGAGTGCAAAGGGATTACCGGCACCGATGTCCTCAACGGTGCCCGGCATCCCTTTGCGCCCACCTCGGAATGAGGCCCATGGACTCCGGAAGGGTGAACGGCAGGGGCAGTGGCAGAGCCAGTTCAAGCCTCCCAAACTGGGTAACCTGAAGGCAGAAAACGGAGCTCTCTGGCCTGGCGCTCAGCCAGGGTCGCAGAGTTAAAAGCACCGGTCAAATCTACCATCTCTCTCTGGGAGCAGAGTCTTTCCTTACCTTTAAGCAATAGTATGGCTCAGTGGCAACGCGCTTGTCTTGGAAGCAAGACGACACAGAGCAACACAGTTTCGATCCCCGGGTCTGCGTTTAGAAACCTCTGGGTATTAAGTGTGTTATAAATAACCAATTATTATTATTAATTGCCTGCCTTGCCCTGCCCATATCAACAGCCCCCACACCCATGATTTTTGAGAGGTGTTGCTAGGGGTATCTGGGGGGGCTATAGCCCGGGTCTTTTGGTTGTACGCCCGGATAGAAGTTCCGGGGTTACAACCAAACGGGTAACTAGCCCTGAGTCCCAACAGTCCTGGAATTAGTGTAGCCCCAGATCTTTTCCAGACCTAGCAACCCCTGGTTTGCTTGACACGCTGGTACCTGTACCACTGATTTCCACCAAAAGTAACTTGTTGACAGGAGTCATCAGGCTTCACTTTTTCCCTCATTTGGAAGCAGGGATACAGTTTATGCATGGGGGTTACCGAGGCCAGATATGATATGATATGGCATTTATAACGCGCCTATACACAAGTGTCTCAAGGCACCACGAGGCAAGGGAGAGGGAACAAAGGGGAGACAGAGACAACGATCTTACTAGGCCAGGTGACATTAAGATCGCACAAGTGCATGGGAGGGGGGAGCGGGAAAGTGCAGGGAAAGGGGGAGGGGGCAGTGCAGTACATTGGATAACAGTAAAGTAAATAAGACTATAAATAAGATTAAGACCTCAAAGCAAAAGCACACCTGATGGTGGGAATGCAGGCACTTGGAGGGGCATTAGGCTGCACTCGCAACCCACTTTTAAAATTGTCCTCCAGACCCGCTGCCCCAAAAGGTTTAAGGCTGGCTCCACCCCTGGGTAGAGACAGGCTGGCCGGAACGGGAAAACAATGGCAGTTTGCACAGATCTGCAGAGAGCGCTTAACTTGAGCGAACTCACAGACTTTATGACCAAAGATGATTTAGGCACAGCTCTTTGCCATGGAGTTGCAGCTCAGACTCCTAGCAAGACGAGCCTCAGAAAAGCCCACGTTCTAGTCTATCAGTCTGAGCAAAAGCTGCGTAAAATGACATTCATCCATGTCCTGTGGTTATATGTGTCTTGACTCAGGGCCTGGTAAGTTTTCAGGTGCAAATATCCAACCACAGGCTCCTTGACCCCCTCAGTTATATCCATAGTTTCATTTACTTCCTTCTCCAATTGTGTGTGATCAGGAACAAGGCAACAGCAAAGGTATGAATTTCCACTCTATCGTTCAATCCATGGGGTGACACTGGTGTCATGCCTATGACCCACACTATGTAAGGCTTCTCACTTTTCCAAAGCTTGTCTGTTGCACCATGAATGCATGATTGAGTTCACTTCAGCTTTGGTAAAACTCCCTACCACCACATCCAACTTGCAACAGTTGAAAGGCCCTTGAAACGTTTTTAAAACTATTGCAATATTTTACAAACCTGCAGATATGTTCCAAATGCCCCTGGCTATTCTGATGCAGGGCTCGGCCTGGGGGTCCAATAACTCCACCCACTTGCTTCGTTACCAGGCGAGCCCCTCCACCCGGTGGGCTCTCTGCTTTTCTGGAATTTAGCCTTTCTGTCGTCACTCTTCCAGTTTGGAAGGCACATGGTCCTAAATTCAATGTTCTAAACTCCTTTATTTTAGCATTAAGGTCAGAAAGACAGAAGTTCATCAATGGGCGTTTGAACAAAATAACAAGTCTGAACATTAAATGTATACCTTGAAAAGTTCAAACCTCTATATAAATGAAAATGACATATTTTTAAAGAAGGGGAGAGGGTAACACAAGATGAGGTCAACTGCAGTGTCCCTGGTCCCACTATGTAAAAGCAAATTAAAAAAATGTTTTAGGGGCGGTTTGAATATTTTCGTTAAGGTGATGAGAGCAAAAAGGTGCAAGGAGAGCAACTAGGGGTGTGGCCCTACCCCTTAGCCCACCCCACACAATGATATGCAAGGTTTGCATGAATTATAGGGGCATTGAGGACGCTTGCTTGTGGGTGGCAGTGTGGGCAAGGGAGTGGGGTGGTGGTGTTGGGGTAATGCACATTTCTTTTCAGACACATGGCAAGCATTTTGAGTTGTCAGATTTTATTTTCCAGATTATTTTAGGTCCCTCCCTTGTTGTCTTTCATGCTCTTCGTGGCAAGGGCCCGATGTTTCTTGTCAATAGGTTAAGGGGTCTGCAACTTGTGGCACTTCAAATGCTTTGCACTACAACTCCGATCAGCCCAACCCAGCATAGTCAATGGTGATGGATCATGGGAGCTGTAGTCCAAACGATCTGGAAAGCCAAAGGTTGGCTCTCCCTATGTTAACCCATTATGAAGCTTTGCCCTCTGCTGCCTGCTTGCTTCCGATCGATACATTTCGCTCTGTCTGGATCTGCAAACGCACTTTGCTGGTAGGATGGGGAAAGCCTTGCCTCTTCGGATCAGAAGTTCCAGAGGTTTCCCCACTTAGTCACCAGTTTAAGACCCGGCCGCTACTGATGTTATTTGTGTCCATCTTCTCGTAGCATTCAAACTCCTCCGTGCCACAAGGATATGGAGATGGCAAAGATGGCATTTCCAAACTTCTGAGATGAACAATTTGCTATGCCATGGGCAATAAAAAACAGAGCAGGCTCGTTGCTTATGCGTTTGCCTGACCTGGAGTGCCCACCCCCCCAGCCCACCGGTCCCCCAACCCATCCCAGCTGCTCTCCTACCAATGCACCCTCCTTGTAACCCCTGGGTGCGGGACCTATGTGCCACTGCTGCTTTCCAGCTATGTTCATGCATTATAAATCCCATGCATACATATCTATAGCGCTTCTGCACACTACTAAGGGGTTTAGGCGCTATATAATGGATACACCTTTCCCAAATGTGAGTGGATGCTGCCATTCACTTCATCTGTACACATTAAAATGCTGTAATCCACAATAGATGTATAAAACTTAAAACAGGTGTGCATGGACCTCTCTCAGCGACCCCCACCTCTAAGTCTTGATAACCTAAAGATAAAAGGTGGGCGGTAGGTACATCGGGCAGCTCATGATGGGTTGAATAACAGTTATTTGCAAACAACAGTATTATTGTGCAACACAGAAAGGATGGGCAAGTGTACTTTGCTAAAGATCAGGGGTCTGCAATTTAGAGCTCTCTAGAGGCTTTGGACTGCAACTCAAGTGATCCCTCACTATTGACTTTGCTAGATCGGACTGATGGGAGATGTAGTCCAAAACATGTGTATTTGTATTTTGTTTATTTGTATAGTGCACAAGGCCCGAGGGCAACCGGCGCATTATTTAGTTACAGTCAGCTTACATAGAAATATTTACATTTAGAATATACAAAATATACATGTGACATAATCAAAGGTATACAAATTTACAATATACAAGTGGCATAATTGAAGGTATACAATTTACCGGATAGGGCAGGATGCAATGGCAGAGACATAAAAATAGCCTGTGGTGTCATAGAATATTGTTACAGTCAATAGTCATCCTTAGTCGAGGGTGGATAGCCAAGCTTTGGCATTACTCTTGAAGGCAGTGAAGGAAGGTTCAGCTCTGAGTGGGTTGGGTAGTGTGTTCCACAGCTTAGCTGCTAGGAGAGGGAAACTGCGGCCTCCAGATTTTTGGAGGTTGAACCGTGGGATGACAAGGCAATTAGTGTTTGCGCTTCTGAGAGGTCTCGCAGCTGAGTGCGAGGTGAACCTGTTGGAGAGGTAGCTGGGGGCTAGGTTACCGATACTTTTATGTGTGAGTGCCAAGGCTTTAAGAGAGACTCTTTGGGTAACTGAGAGCCAGCGCAGGCTCCGTCTGTATTCGGAGAAGTGTGCAGTTCTAGGAATGTTCAGGGCCGCTCTAATAGCGTTGTTTTGGATGATTTGAAGTTTTCTGATATTGCATTGGTTAGTGCCCAGGTAGAGGGCATTGCAGTAATCGATTTTGGAGAGGACAAGAGTCCTGGCTAGAGTTGTGCAATTGGCAGGAGACAGAAAAGGGCGGCAAGCTGTGATAAGCTTGCATGTGTAAGATGCAACTGAGGAGACTGCATTCGTTTGTCTGGATAGGGAGAGGGTGGAATCAAGATACATACCTAATGTCTTGGTGTCCTTGGCCACTTTGATGGAATTACCATCAATGCTGAAGGACTTGAATGAGGAGTCAAGTTTACTGAGTTTTTGGGGTGAACCTAAAATGAGGAGCTCAGTCTTCCCATCATTTAAACACAGTTCATGCTGCGCCATCCAGGCCTGGATGACTTGATAAATGGCGTTGATAGCTAGGGAGTCAATTTTGTGGTCACCCGTGATGGGAATAAGTATTTGGGTATCGTCAGCGTAGTTGGTGTACGTGACGCCCATACAGTCCAGTATGTCAAATAGAGGTTTTGTGAAAACGTTGTAGAGTGTCGGGGACACACATGACCCTTTGGTGACACCACATGTGACAGGGGAAGGTTCAGCAGTGGCAGAGGGGGAGAAGACCCTCATGGATCTATTGTCCAGGAATGATGTAATCCAAGCTGTGGCTTTCTCCGAGAAGTTAGCCGCTGATTTAAGGTGGTGGCAGAGGATTTGATGATTGACTAAATCGAATGCTGCGGAGAGGTCTAGAAGGAGTAAGAGAGCCAGTTTTCCCTTATCTTTTAAGTCTTCTATTTGTGTTTTTAAATCTAGTAACGCAGTTTCTGTGTCATGGCGAAGGCGGAAGCCTGATTGCCTAAGAACCAGAAGGTTGTTGGATTCAAGATAATCTTGGATCTGCGGGTATACGCTCGATCGAGAATTTTTAAAAGCAATGTGGAAAGACAAAGGTTAGAGTTCCCTATAAAATGAGAGGCGACGATGACAGTGGTCTTTAAAGACAGTGGCACAAAAGTCGCCCATAGTTTTCATAATGCAAGGAGCAATATCAAATAGCAGCTAACATTGTAATGGTTTAAGAAGTATAAAGGTAGCTTTATACACTTACAAAAGGGAGCGTGCACCACTGTTTACTCTTCGGAAACAAGTGTGCAGGAGAGCGAAGGAAGAGTTTACTGTGTATGGTGTCCCAGGGAGGCTTGCGAGAGAAGCTTGCGCTGCTGCTGCCTGCAGCACTCTTGCCACAAGGGCTGCCAGATCCAAGCTCACGCTCACCATCAACCAGCTGTGGGACCCCCACCGGAGAGCCTGAGGCCAGGCCTTCCACCAACACCTGCTCTGTCTTTCATAAATGCCCCACAGCAACTGCAAACACCCCATTCCCCTCCACGGGACCAAAGACAGCCAGGGCAGTCTAGTGTCTTCATACCCTGGTCTTTCATTAATGCCCCACAGCAACTGTGGACCCCCCCCTCCCCGGGACCAAAGACAGCCAGGGCAGTCTAGTGTCTACATACCCTGGTCTTTCATTAATGCCCCAAAGCAACTGCGGGCCCCTGGGACCAAAGAAAGCCAGGGAAGTCTAGTGCCTTCTTCATAATCGGGTCTTTCATTAATGCCCCACACCAACTGCAGACACCCTCCCTCCCCGAGCCCAAAGACAGCCGGGGCAGTCTAGTGCCTTCATACCCTGGTCTTTCATTAATGCCCCACAGCAACTGCAGACCCCCCTCCTCCCCGGGACCAAAGATAGCCAGGGCAGTCTAGTGTCTTCATACCCTGGTCTTTCATTAATGCCCCACAGCAACTGGAGACATCCCCCCCTCCCCGGGACCAAAGAAAGCCAGGGAAGTCTAGTGCCTTCTTCGTAATCGGGTCTTTCATTAATGCCCCAGAGTAAGTGCAGATATCCCCCCCTCCTCGGGACCAAAGACAGCCAGGGCAGTCTAGTGCCTTCATACCCTGGTCTTTCATTAATGCTTCACACCAACTGCAGACACCCCCGCCCCCTCCTCCGCTGGATCAAAGACAGGTCTAGTGTCCTCATACCCTGGTCTTTCATTGATTGGCCCACATCAACGGTGGATGACCCCGGGACTAAACCTAGCCAGGGCAGTCTAATGTCTTTACTCCCAGCTGGTGCAGAGAACCCCAGCCCCTCTCAGGAGTAAGACTGCTGTATCCCCTTTCCTCCTTCTCGCAGCCCGCTCTGGAAAGAGCCCCATTTGGTAGGTTCTCGAGGGAAGGCTGGAGGGTCAAGGATGCTCGCTATGTGGGCGAGCTCTTCCACAGTGAGGGGTCTCTCTAGCTTGCTCACTGGGAAGCGGTTACATAGATTTGTGTGTAACCTACAGGACACCGAACAAACCAACCAACCAAGATGGTGTCGGGGTGGTTGGACATATGAACGCAAAATTATTGGGTCCATGGGCTTGTGTGCACCTGTGTCGTGCAAGGGGACATTGCAAGGACAGGCACTAAAGGAGTAAATGAAAGGGTAAGGCACTAGCTAATGTTAATTACCAAACAGCTGATGGCGCGCCTTGCAGATTGCAGGGCCTGTCCCCTGTCCTTTGGGAAGAGGTTGGGGTTTGAGCTTTGAACATTTAAGCCTAACACCTCTAACTCCCTCTTTGCTCCTCCCCCTCTAACTCCCTCAGGGTCAGTCGTTTTTCAAAGAAACAAATTGTGGTAGATCTCTGTCTTTGCCTGGGGCCTCCCTCTGGAACAGCCTCCCTGCCTCTCTTAAACTTGAGGAGAACCACCTCCAGTTCCGGAAGCACCTCAAGACCCACCTCTTTGCTTCTGCCTTCTCTCCTCCTCTCCCTTGCTGATCTGTTCAGTCTGGGCATCGTGCACCTGGTCCTCCTCTGACTTTCGGGCCCAGGTAACTGTTCATCCTGCAACCCACCTGCAATGCCTCCCACCACCTGGGTCTGTATCTGTAACCCTACCGTCCCACCCCCTGCTTTTTCTCCACTTATCTGGAACACCCTGTCTGTTGCCTTATGCGTAGCACTCGCCACCTGCTGGCTGCACTACCACTACCTTTTTCTCTTACTATTTATTTATTTTTGTTTTATTTATTTATTTTCTCCTTGCTCAGCACTTTCCTCCCCCCAGCGCCCCTGCACTTTCCCCTTCTTCCTTTCCCATGCACTTGCGCATTCTCAATGTCACTGGGCCTAGTAAGATCTTTGTTTTTGTTTCTCCCTTGTTCCCCTCCCTCGCTTTGTCGCGCTCTGATACACTTCTGTACGAGCGCGACACAAATAAAATATCACTATCAATAACAGGTAGAAAGCTGAGGATGTACACGATCAAAAGCACCAACCAAACTACACATGAAGCGCACACACACCCCACATAACAAACATGCACATACAACAAATACCCCAGATACTGCGCCTTACCCTTACAGATACAACAGTGCACGCATTCAACTCATCAGCAGGCCAACACACACAGACGCTAGTTTCTCCTGGTTCTGGGCCTATGCCACCAGTCTCCCCTCCGGATTTCAGCCCACCCTCTTTCTTACAGAGCCACGTGAGCGCATGGATACCACCCCAATGGTAACGGTGTGCGGTATAAGACAAGTTAACATAACATAACATGTAAAACTGCACTAGAGACCCTTCCCTGCACAGTTGTGAAGGTGATGGTCAAACAGAAAATGGCTTTTCACAGCAACTAGCAGAATCCCCTTTAGGGCAAAGCAGTTGGGGAGACAGCGCCATTACATCAAATTACAATGCTACCCTTCAAAAGGTGGGAACACCTTTTGAGATCTCCAACACATACATTCATGGACACCAGGTTGGACAGGGGGGCCCTAAATAGCAGAGCATCACTGCACCTCAAGAACTGCACAAGCGCCTTTTATACCCCTGGAGGCCCCCCCACCCAAAGGATGAGAGAAAGAGCTGCTAGACTCTGTCCCTAGTGGTATAAAAAAGACCCCAGATGTGGCTCGATTGAGAGACCTGTCCATCCCCAAGAAATATTCTGTCTTATAAACGGAGAGACAGACAGTGACACGTCAGTAGTTGCCAACAGAGTCCACCATGATGTGCCATGGGAAACCTGAGACAGTGTCGACCAATTAGCTGCAATAGGACGGAGAAAAAAGAACACATACTGGCCCCACCTCCAAGCTCATGGAAAGGGGACTGTATCAGTTCTCCATGGGGAGCCCTTCCTGACCGTACCATGGAAGGGATGGGGTCTGGCAGAACAGAGATGTAGGGGCATCCCAGGGGCCTGCATAAGCACCTGCCTCCTCGATACACTGCATGAAATATATTTTGAGGTCACCAATCCTCTGGGACACGTACAGTCTACAGTCTGAGTGCTTCCGAGTGACCCTGGCAGGCCCCGTGCCAGGCTATCTCACTTCATGGCCACTTTACAACTGATGTCAACTTTAAAGAGGACTTCCTGTGGACTCCACCATCAGGGTGGCTGGGGACAGTTTCTCCGGTTTCTTATACATACCCCAATCCTAGTTGTCTTTCTGGTCCCATGACTGGCCTTACGACATCAAGCAAAACAAAAATTGATGGCTGGAAATGTTTGACTTAATCATGACCTCTGGCGCAGCACTAGGCAGACCTCCAACCCGTCGTTCTTTAGCCAGCCAAGCCATTACAAGCCCAGGGACCGCATCTCTTTGGCGCTGAATTCCCTCCACTGGCTCCTCATGGCTGCAAAGGTAAAGTTTAAGACCCTATGCCTAGTCCACAAGCTTTTCTGGGGCCGGGGCCCACACTGTCTATAATGCTCTCTTCGTAAATTCTCTCCATCTAGAGCCCTCTGCTCATCCTCTTCCAACTCTGCGGGTGAGCCGCTTTCACAAACATAAATTTGGGTCGTAGATCTTTATCCTCTGCAGGTGCCTCCCTCTGGAAAAACCTCCCTGCCTCTCTGCCTTGAGCCGGTGCTGCTTAAGTTCCGGAAACTCTTCAAGACCTTCATCTTCTCTTCCTCCTTCTCTCTCCCTCGTCCCTGCTAACAGACGTTCTCCCTATCTTCAGCCTCCTTCCTCCTTCTCCTCCCTAACTCTGTTCAGTTTCTACTGACTGATCGTCGGGTGCACGTCCAGAGCCTCACAGGTCCCAGGCTCCCCGGCCACCCTCTTGCACTTGCCTCAGGGCTGTTGCACTATGTTCGTCATTCCTGCACTTTCAATTTACACTCCATGAGTGAGCAACCTCTCTGCACTTAACCCAGGGCCCTGCTGTACTGGGCGCACTTATCACCTCCTCTCCCCTCCTTACTCGCATCCAGTCTGTACGCATGCTTGACCTGAAGGTACTAGGACTAGTAAGTTAGTTTGTCCTGTCCTCTCACACTTTTTTTGTCTCCCCTACCTAGCATATTAGCAACTGTAGCACTCCATGCACTTGCACTAACAGAAATGCTGCCAGGACTAGTACGCTAGATTTTATGTCTGATCATTTGGAAACTTCAAGGCCTAAAAATGATTACTGTATTCCCTTGCTCCCTTCCCACCTTGAAGCGCTTTGAAGCACTCCATTTGTGTATAAGTGCTATATAAACAATTACAATTACGAAAATGGGAAACACCATCTGCAAATCAGGCTTGGCGCCCACCCCAAAAGGGGCAGTCCAGCCCGAACTGCTTGGTCACATCTCTTCTTCACAAGATCACAAGCATCCCAAGACAGGTTTGCTGCCTCATTGGGTGTCATCAGTGAGGAGTAGCTTGGGTCTCTAGACCCAGCAGTCTCGGGATCCATATACGGGCAATCCTTGTGAACATTTCTAAAGAAATATGAAGAGAGACTAAATGCTGACAAATCCTCAGACATACAAAGTGGTCCTTGGGGAAGCTTTCCGGCTTTCCCTCCAGAAGCGCACATGTGTGAGCCTCCAACAGCACCCTAGTAAGCTCTGCCGTTTACCTAAAGGGGCAAAGGAAGCCCCCGCATTCCTTGGCGGGATTCTGACTTCCGCTGTTGGAGGTCTACCACACATCATTTCCGCCTGCATCGAGTCTGCTTTCCTTCGAGGCTCTTGACGCTGTGGGAGCGCCTAAAATAATCGCCATGGAAGCAGGATAGAATGGGCCCAGACCCTGAACCTCTAAAGGGAAGCCGCTCACCCCAAGGGATTTCCATAAGGAAATCAGGGGGTCAATCAATACGTAATAGGGACATACGTGTCCTCTGACTATCATTAGTGAGTACGTGGCACTGGCTGCCTGCACGTGAAACCTCCAAGTTGCTAAAATACAAGTTTTAAAGGACTGAACTTTGGATTCTTTGAAATCACACACCCAGAAGTTGAAGTCACCCATTGCACCCAGACAGATAGCTTACCGGGTTGGGCCCTTGCTGCTGCAAGCTGCATCTTGCAGGTCGCAGGTTTGTATCCCGGCAAGGCCAACTCAGCGCTTTATCCTTCCGAGATCCATAAATGAGTACCAAGTACAGCTGGATGATAATAGCATGCAAAATATTCTGTGTAAAGTGCTTTGGTGAAAGCGCTATATAATTGACAAATCATTATCATTGCAATGCTCTTACTGCATATATATTCCTCCAAGGCACTCTCGCTCAGGCAGTCTGCGTAGCGATGGGGGGGTCCGTTATTGTTTATCCGGGATAGTTTTACCAAATGATGCTCCTGAAGTAGAAATGGTAGTAATGGCTCAACCTGAGTTTGCATTTTCACTTTATCAACACAGAACCATCACCCCACCTCCATGCTAGCAGAGAACCCCACTTCCATGCTGACAGAGAAACGCACCTCCATGCTGACAGAGAACCGGAGTGGTCAAAAGAGCCAGGTTGCTCCTGACCACCAGGCCTTCTGCGGGGCTGTGAAGACCTGGCTCTTGCATTCTGCGGGGCTGTGAAGACCTGGCTCTTGCATTCTGCGGGGCTGTGAAGACCTGGCTCTTGCATACTGCGGGGCTGTGAAGATCTGGCTCTTGCATACTGCGGGGCTGTGAAGATCTGGCTCTTGCATTCTGCGGGGCTGTGAAGACCTGGCTCTTGCATTCTGCGGGGCTGTGAAGACCTGGCTCTTGCATTCTGCGGGGCTGTGAAGACCTGGCTCTTGCATTCTGCGGGGCTGTAAAGACCTGGCTCTTGCATTCTGCGGGGCTGTGAAGACCTGGCTCTTGCATTCTGCGGGGCTGTGAAGACCTGGCTCTTGCATTCTGCGGGGCTGTGAAGACCTGGCCCTTGCATTCTGCGGGGCTGTGAAGACCTGGCTCTTGCATTCTGCGGGGCTGTGAAGACCTGGCTCTTGCATTCTACGGGGCTGTGAAGACCTGGCTCTTGCATTCTGCGGGGCTGTGAAGACCTGGCTCTTGCATTCTGCGGGGCTGTGAAGACCTGGCTCTTGCATTCTGCGGGGCTGTGAAGACCTGGCTCTTGCATTCTGCGGGGCTGTGAAGACCTGGCTCTTGCATTCTGCGGGGCTGTGAAGACCGGGCTCTTGCATTCTGCGGGGCTGTGAAGACCTGGCTCTTGCATTCTGCAGGGCTGTGAAGATCTGGCTCTTGCATTCTGCAGGGCTGTGAAGACCTGGCTCTTGCATACTGCAGGGCTGTGAAGATCTGGCTCTTGCATTCTGCGGGGCTGTGAAGACCTGGCTCCTGCAGTATCAATATCACTCTGCTTCAGCTACACCTGTGCTTTTGAGGCCACCACCAAAAGGTCACCTTGGTGCTAAGGTCACACACTCCAGAATAGAGCCCTTTGAAATGCCCGGCTGCACCCCCATAAATGTTCAGTAAGTCGGAATCTGACCTGCATCTTTTGTGGTGTGTCTGATAAGTGGGTGTGGCAGACGTGTCGGATACATTTGTAGCCATTTCACATAGCGCCCTTTCCACTTGGCAGCAAGAGAAAGAAAGAGGAGCACTGACCAGCTAACTGAATGTGAACTTCCTATTTTAGACACAAGAGGCCGCTGCAGAGCAAGGTTTCTGAACAACACATCGTTACGAGAAAACATGGACGGCTTCTTGCCAAGAAAAGGAGGCATGTTGGCCGGGCCAGGTACCTGTGTATGGTTACTTCATTGGACTTAGCCACATCTTCAGTAAAGACGACAGATGACCCCATGTCATGAGCCACCCCATTCCACGCCTGGGCTTTACTTTAACCTTAGTTTTACTTCATTCCATGTTATTCAATAGTTGTGACCCAACACTACAACTCCAAGAGGGACAATGATGAGTAAGTGAAGGCCTGGGTCATAGTGCACCTCCTGACATGGAGTCAGGTGGCAACCCTGATCTTCAGAGACCCTAAAAACTAGAGCAAGCGTAGGTCTTGACATGTTGTGTTTCCAGGGAGGTTTTTCCGGAGAAAAGGTTAATTTCCATGGTCAACGCGGGTATTATTATTATTATTTAATTATTATAACGCGCAGACAAAGCCATGGGCCTTAGGACGCACATAGGAGATATGAAGGACAAGCAAACATATTTTACAGAAGTAGGAGAGGAGGTAGCGACATCAGCTCCACTCAACCTGGCATCCGGTTAAAGAGGTGCGTTTTGATGGATTTCTTGAACACAGACAAGGAGGAAGACGCCCTGAGGCAGAGAGGAAGGGCATTGCATTCTTTGGGGGATGGCACATCAAAAGCCGTCCCACCGCAACTTCACAAGCTCAAAGTCTGGTTGTACAAGCTTGTGGTTATCCGTGGACCACAGACTTGGCCTGTGCGGATCAGTTACACGACGGCTCATTAGATGTTGGGGGGGGGCAAGCGTGGTTGACATTTTTATGTCAGTGACAGTAGCTTGTGGGTGATCCTGTGCACCACAGGAAGCCAGTGCAAGGCTCGCCTGCATGGTGTAGCATGATCACGCTTAGATCATCCGTGCATCGCACTTACGGCTGCGCTTTGCAAAGTCTGTAAAGCGTGAACATTAGCTCAAGCACTCATGTCCAGGGCTAAAATCGGGGCCAAGAGCATCCTCTTCAGGCCTTTTTTCAACCACGAACCACTGACATTACAAAGTGACACGAGGTACATTTCACAAATGCATGCATGCATGCATGTAAATACATCATGTGAACACGCTCCGCCACCCCGTTCATAAAGCAATGTTCCAGGCGAACTAGGGTGAGGGGAAGCGCTTCGGGTAGCCAGGTGGATGTGTGGCCTAACACAATAATGCTTCACAAGGCCTTCCCAGCGGATAGCATCCTAAGATGTAACACGGGGCAGGTAGGGTTCACCAGTGACACCTTGTTCACCCGGTGATCAGGCCCAGCTGCCAGACATTCTTACCAGCAGTGTTGGAAGCTGACGTTCTCCAGGAACGCTTATTATTAACAGCCGTCAGAGCTGGAAGGCGACAGCGGTAAAAGAGCTCCCGGCAGCTCAGTTACCACGCAGTGGAGATGACGAACAAGACCGGGCAAGCCGACGCGAAGAACAATGCGCCGGAGAGGAGTATCAAGGATCGTGCATGGAGGCTGACACCGGAGACCAACCCCTCAGGGCGCGCGGATACAGACAGACACACTGCACTACTGAGAGAGGCCACGCCTCCCCTCCCGCGAGATTACACTCCAGCTGACGAAGGCCATCCGCTCCACCCGGGCGCCATCTTTCTTACAGCGCCATCTTCATCTGTGGGTTTCTTTTGCCAAGACTATGTGCGGTGCCATGGAAAGGTGCCAAAGTCCTGTCGCCGGGAGGCTTGGTTGTGGAAGAGCCAATGTGGTTTCATTCTAAGAACTTGTGATGCGGCTTTCACTCGTTTTCCTCCTCTTTATGGTCATGCCACAAAATCTTCATGAATTCCTTCTTACTTTAGTTCAAGAATGTACAGCATGAAAAGCCCAGAATCAGCCTGACCTTTTAACGCAGGTAATGGCACAATCCTTGTTACCATTGCAGCCTTTTTAGTTTTGACTGATTGGTGTCTCCGCCAAGTTCTGAGAGGCAGAGGAAAGCGACATGAATAATATAGGAAAGCGACATGAATAACGACTGACCACCAAATCTCTGTTATGTTATGATATGATAGGTTATTTATAACTTGCTTAACTTTAACACCCTGAGGTTTCTAAGCCCGGACGCAGGGATGGAACCTGTGTTGCTGCGTGTCGTCTTGCTTCCAAAACGAGCACGTTGCACCTGAGCTATCCTCCCGAGACGAATACGCGTTGTGTGTGTATTCTTCCACATGCAAGGTATGGTGTGAGAAAAGGATACCCACAACACGGAATGCTGTGGGGTGCATGCTTCCTATGGCAAAGAGAGCAGGCTGTGCCCTTACTGTAAAAACGGCAGAGCCGGTGCACACGCTGCAGCTTTACAACATGTAGCCAAAGATGTGCGCATCTGGACATTTTAGGGCATTCCCTGGTGATGGAATACACCCTGGGTAACTGGTACACCATAGCAATACCAGCCATATGAGTTAATGCCAGAGAAAATGAAGGTATTACCTGGGCATGTTATGTCCATTTTTCGCAAATGATCCATGACACCCGTATATGTATTTATAGCCAAACCATTGTCTTTGACAATGCTGGTTTAGTTTAGTGGCACTTTTTTGAAGGTGTAGACCTGCTCCCTAACCCAGGGCCTTCCAGCGCATGATGGCAATCACGCAGTGAAAAGAAATCAATGTAGATGGCTTCCTTCCCGTGAGTCTTTCTTATTCAGATTAATCAATTTCTTTATTCAGGTGCTTGTCCACTTGTGGAGGGTGTCAAAGTGGTCGCCCACCAAGACTGGTGGGCTGCAGCATTCACTTGTTTCATCTGGTGTTTGAGAGCCAAAAAACCGCGGTCACCGGTTGGTGGGGCCCGGGTTCCTCGACCAAGGAAGCAGCAAATGGTCTACTGAGAAACCATCAACAGTGACCTGTGGTAAAACCAATGAACCAACCCAACAGCAGCACAGCTCCAGTCAAAGAGCAGGACACCTGGTAAGAAAAGGCCCAAACCCAACAGCGGCACAGCTCCAGCCCAAGGGCAGGACACCTGGTAAGAAAAGGTCCAAACCCAACAGCGACACAGCTCCAGCCCAAGGGCAGAACACCTGGTAAGAAAAGGCCCATACCCAACAGCGGCACAGCTCCAGCCCAAGGGCAGGACACCTGGTAAGAAAAGGCCCAAACCCAACAGCGGCACAGTTCCAGCCCAAGGGCAGGACACCTGGTAAGAAAAGGCCCATACCCAACAGCGGCACAGCTCCAGCCCAAGGGCAGGACACCTGGTAAGAAAAGGCCCAAACCCAACAGCGGCACAGCTCCAGCCCAAGGGCAGGACACCTGGTAAGAAAAGGCCCAAACCCAACAGCGGCACAGCTCCAGCCCAAGGGCAGGACACCTGGTAAGAAAAGGCCCAAACCCAACAGCGGCACAGCTCCAGCCCAAGGGCAGGACACCTGGTAAGAAAAGGCCCAAACCCAACAGCGGCACAGCTCCAGCCCAAGAGCAGGACACCTGGTAAGAAAAGGCCCATACCCAACAGCGGCACAGCTCCAGCCCAAGGGCAGGACACCTGGTAAGAAAAGGCCCAAACCCAACAGCGGCACAGCTCCAGCCCAAGGGCAGGACACCTGGTAAGAAAAGGCCCAAACCCAACAGCGGCACAGCTCCAGCCCAAGAGCAGGACACCTGGTAAGAAAAGGCCCATACCCAACAGCGGCACAGCTCCAGCCCAAGAGCAGGATACCTGGTAAGAAAAGGCCCAAACCCAACAGCGGCACAGCTCCAGCCCAAGGGCAGGACACCTGGTAAGAAAAGGTCCACACCAGTTATACCCAAGCAGCAGAAGAAGCCCAAAGGGCAAGGGCACGCCTGGCGCTTAGGCAATGTTTTCATTACTGGCAGATTCCCTGAAAAATGAAATCTTTATCAGCCTCCCTCGACACAATCCTACCACTGAAAAAGCGGCTTCTAGCGCTAGTTCTCTGGCAGAAATATGCTAGCACTATGCACCGTGCTCCGACACCTCCAGAGATGCTTCTACTCTGAGGTTACGAGGCAATAGGGAGCCCCAGATTTCTGAATTCATATAGTGCGGACTTCTACTCCGAGGCCACAAGGCAATATGGAGCCCCGGGTCCCGGGATTTCTGAAGTCATATAGTGCGGACTTCTACTCTGAGGCTACTAGGCAATAGGGAGCCCCGGATCCCGGGATTTCTGAAGCCACATAGTGCGGACTTCTACTCTGAGGCCACGAGGCAATATGGAGCCCCGGATCCCGGGCTTTCTGAATTCATATAGGGCAGACTTCTACTCCGAGGCCACGAGGCAATATGGAGCCCCGGATTTCTGAATTCATATAGTGCGCTCGAAAGCTAAGCCGCCAAATGTGGCATTGTACAAACTTGGCAATATCGAGCAGCGCTTCGAAGACACTCATGCTAACATGTCTTCGGTATTTAATTCTGAAAAGCATTGAGGGTCAAATTTGAAATATTTAAGATGCTTTGAAGTGATGCCAGAGTCAACCGGTGCCATTGTATTTTTCAACACTGGAATGCATTCTCTTAACTGCTTAAACTGCTGCTTGCTTAGGATATTCTAAATAAAGCTTTGACAGCCAAATGGCTTTCATGGATCCCCAGTGTGGGCAACGTTGTGCATTGGCTGCACACAGCTGCACAAGATCAGGATGGCAGAAGCTTGAATTGAACAACTGTAAGTAAAGGTGTGCATGGTGTGTCTCCTACACTTGGAAACTTCATTGAACTCCGTTGTGACTGCAATTCCCATCTACCCGTGCCTACTTTTTGTCGCGTCAGTGCAGGGTCGGCAGTAAGGCAGTGGAATAGAACTCTAGTGTTTCCCCCACCGTGGTTCTGCAGACTACACGTTTCTTCAGAAGCCCCCAGGCGTAAAATATGGACCGCCCTGCAGGTCTTGAAATGCTATTGGCCGGCATTCATTCATATACGTGCACTTGCAAAGACACCCCCCTCTCATGCATAGGTGCCCTTACATAGACACACCTCTTGCATGCATACATACACCCTTCCTGCACACGCATGCACACAGACACAAATAATGTTTTTCCCTTCCCTATTTCTCTCCAGATTTGACATGACCACGCCTCCCCAGCTGCTCTCCAGGGCTCCCGGCACCGGCGCAGACAGGAATCCTGGTTCCTGACATGCACAGCGGAGCCAGAGAGCGCCCCCTGCTGCTCAGCTGCTCACAGTGAATGCCAACACTGTGCTACTGAGTAAGATCTATGAATGTTTGCCGACTTTTTTTGACCGACCCAAAATTGCTGTATTTTTTTAACCAACTGTCCCACATTTTTTTGCCCTTAAAATGCAGAGGGGAGATGAAAGATCCGTTGCACCTCATCTTGCAACCCCTTCCCCCCCGACCCTCCCTTCCATATACCTCACCCTCACTTACCATCTGCATTTTGCTGTAAAGCAGTGGTAACAAATTTGCCAAAAAGCTATTTGCAGAAAGTGGGTAGTAGCGCAGAGTGGGCATTTACAGATTTACGTGGACCTTGCCCGCTCACGCCTCACCCTGTCTACGCCCTTCACTAGCCCCACATCTGTATCGTGATTTTGGGAAACAAGCTGCCTTGAGCTGTAAAATTGAGTGCACTGATGAGACAGCGTTTATCTTGAGCATCTCATCTTTAAATGTTCCAAATGGCACCAGATCAGGAAACCGACACAGGAATGAAGCCACTTGCTCAGGATCACACACTTTAGCCAAGTAATGAAGCCAGCATTATAACTTCTGACATCATATTCTCAGCGCTCCGGAGAAGCAGCGTGCCTGACCTTCATACTCTGTAAAATTAACCCAATGCTCCCAACAACAAAAAACCAGGGAGTGACATAAGCAAGAGCTGTCCCCGGTGGCTGCGGCGCTGCTGTGCGGACATCCTTAGACCAGGGGGATCATTAGTGCATGACAGATAGGAACTTCAATATAAAGCATCTTTCGAAAGGTGGGAATTAACTGATGCAAAGAAAGCATGTGTTACAATCATAATACTAGGCTTTTAAAATTAAAATGCATCTTTACTTTCCTAAAAAACAATAAACAACGCAAACTATTTTCCTACCTCCATTAAAATTCATCTTACTCCCAACATCAAAGGGAGGGAGTACAATATACCCACCTCAAACCCTACCTGGACCAAACCTGCAAATTCCTCATCCTGGAAATTTGGCTGGTTGCCCCCCATCCCCATGATGGAATTTGAGCGTGAACAAACTTACAATTCACGTATAACACATCTTGGGAGTATCTCCCATCTAAGAGAAATCAGATGCTGCAAAGCCCATTGACAAAACCCTAATAAAAATGCATTTCGATTCCCAAAATTGGCAAGAATAGGAAAAATACCAAAAATGTACTGTTCAAAAACGGTGCTCAGAAATTGATACGATAAACTACTTCCCAAAAAGATGAAGCTACCATAAGCACAGGTTGCACTGCACCGCGGTACACGCGGTCACCGTGTTCAGAAAAGCCTTCAAAACAAAGTTCTTTAACTAGACTGTCAGTGATGTAGTTCCCTTGTAACCATGCAACACACCTACTGTGTTTATTGCAAGCAACCATGTGAATGTTTCTGTATTCTATCCCATCATATCAATCTGTATCCAAGTGAGCCCTCAGTAACAGCGCCACGATACCCAAGGGCCGCTGCACGCTTTATAAATTCAAGTAAATAAATAAGATATATAAAGGCCGATGATGATGATTTTGGACTTGTATGATGGAAAAATGGATACCCACCCTGGGGTAATTATCTTATACATTATGCCTTATACATTGACAACGCTGGGCGAGGAGAGCCCGGTCTTACAGAAGCTGCTCGTTAAGGAACATAATGAGGGGGGGGACCCTACTTGGATGTAGCCGCCTCAGACCATCAGGGGGTGATCTGCAGAGGTGGCGCCCGGGAAGTGAGACTCTCGCCAGTCGAGCAGGATCAGGCTCCAGGGTGCCGCAGCTGCAGGTCCTTCAGGTAAGCGGGCCGTGAGCAGGGTCGGTCTAGAGCAGAAAATTGTCTCAGGCACCAATGAAAAAGGGGCCCACCATTGCAAATGGCAATTCCCTCCGTTTGTGGCACCCTGTTTGAGTAGTACCCAAGGGGGAGTTTTTTGATAAAATGTGGTGCAAATTGTGCAAGTTAAAGAATAGTTATTGAGCAATAATGATCGAAACTACTAGCCACATAGTGAAGTAACTCATCAAACTGACCGACATTGGCCAAAAAAGTGGCCCACTTTGACCCAAAAATCTGGCCCACACTAGCATTTTTGGTTTGTGCATTGCCCTACAGGCCAGGCCGAGCCTGGCCATGAGTGGGAGGATCTTTAAAGACTTTTGACCTCTGACTGCCGTACAGTGTATGGATTTCCGACCTAAGAAATATGGTAACATTGTTTAAGAGCTCTTGGGGTTGTGTTAGTTTGATGATGTATAGAGCACCGACTTCGAGGCAAAGGCCAATAACCAGATCGGAGAACCCGTGGTGCGCCTCCGGCACAGTAGAGATGCTTGCCACACACTACGAGGGGCATGTGGTGGGCACTCGGAGCACTGCAAATGATGAGCAGGATGCTAGGTGCCACGGCCCCCTCACCGATGAAAGCAGGGTTTGCCCATGCCGATGTTTATTGGGCTTGTGGCAATTCTTGTGGCAATGCATGACCGTCCCCCTGTGTGGCAACACAGCGTCAGACTCTGCCCACTAGTACGGCAGAGCGTATGGCCGAGTTACCACACTGTACGCCAGGTGAGCAAAGTAACAGCCCATCGTCTGTGGGATAACACCATTGGTTAAGCCAGAGACATTCTCAGTGGCCTTGTGCTTCCATGAGCAGGATTTGCAAGCAGGCCCATCTCTGAGAAACAGGGAGACCAAGCTTAGCAGCACAGAAATTAACCAGCCATTCACACAAATAAAAGGCAATAATAGCTAGGGGGCTGAAAAGCACAGTGGAAATTAGGGGAACAGACTGATCAGATGCATTCTCTATTAATATATCCGAATTTGAGAATCTTTAGTGATGAATAAGTTTAACTCTCTATTATGAATGTGATCTTGAGCCATATAACTTTGCTGCCCCCCGAAAAAAGGTCCCATTCACACCTTCAAAAGGTATTGCTCTTGCGTAGTGCAAGAAAATGCTGTCACGTGCCACAGCACTCCAGTCACAAGAATTGCAGACTGCACCACACTGGCCATCCACGATTAGTGTATGTTGCAGTCTATATATATATAAAATAGCCTTGCCCCATAAGGCAAACAATTTGCATATGGATTAAATGTAGGCTCTTCAGGTAATTTACAAACCCACAATGCATTTTTGATGTGTTTACTACTGGAAAGTGAACTACGAGGGTGCCGCTGTAGCATATGTGTTTGTTAGCCATCTACTCTCACATTTCAGTGAGAAGTTTTTTTTGTTCCATACATTTTGTAACTCACCATAACTTGATGGTGTTTGGTAACATGCCCAAGTATCCCCAAGAGGACACATATCCTGCGTTAAATAGGACAGAAACTGGTCCATGGAAAAAGAAGGAAGTCAGCGTACACCCTCTGATCAGGAGACTCACTGCCACCACTGCAAACCGTTTCGACTGCTACCCGCGGCCCATGGCGGCAAAGACCCTGTGAAACCAGCCCTACTGTAACAAGACCGCACAGGCTGAAGAATCCTAACCAATGACTACACACTCAACCCGAGAGGATGGTGAAATGAGGCTGAGGCCTCGGTATCCGAAAATCACAGCTGATGGATAAAACCTATCAGCAAGAAGAAGACAGACAGGAGCCAACACTGCACTGATGATTCACAAGAAAGGCGTAACATATGACATGCATTACTTACCGTAAATGCATTTCTGATGATTGTATCTGCTTAGATTCACATGCTGTGCATATAGTCTGACATCTAGTGGTAATCGCAGAGTATTGCATTTTGTTTTTCATAGTCGAAAAGGGGACGTCGACATAGGCGTGTCTGTAATACTATCCCTATAGTGACGTGCAGTGTACCCAAAATCCCTCACGCGTCAAGGTCCCTCAATTTGTATTTTTTCTGCCCTGAGGGAGCCTTTTTAGACGTGAGTACAGAAAAGAGAGAAGGTAATAAGACGTCTATGTTCCTTCCATCCAAGCGGGGAGGGAGGGAGGGTGCATGTGAATCTAAGCAGATACAATCATCAGAAATGCTTTTACGGTAAGTAATGCATGTCTTCTGATGCTTGTTAATCTGCTTAGAATCACATGCTGTGCATAGACTAGCGAGCAGTACCCGGAGTTGGAGGTGGGATGTGAGAAGGAACAGTAGTGAAAAGATGTCTTAATACTGCTTGTCCCACCTGGGAATCAGATCTGGGATGGGCATCTAGACAGTAGTGTTTTGTAAAGATGTGTACAGATCTCCAGGTTGCCACTTTGCAAATGGACTAAAGAGGGACATTTGCAATGAATGCTATGGAAGCCCCAGTGCCTCGAGTAGAATGTGCTCTTGGCTTGAAGCGTAGTTCTCTCTTAGCAAGAGTGTAACAGAGAGTGATGCATTGGACAATCCATCTAGATATAGTGGATTTTGAAACTGCATCTCCTTCTCTTCCTGCTGCCACTGAGACAAAGAACTGATTAGTCTTTCTCAGTGGTCTAGTCAGACCCTCCAGCTTATAGCGATTTTGCGATCCCACAAAATGCAGCGAAAATGGCCGTTTTGCGCAAAATGCTGCGAAAACGGCCGTTTTGTGCCAAAACAGCCGTTTTTGCCAATAAAACTGCAAAAACCTCCATTTAAAAAAAATTATAAAAAAAATAAAACTCAGGGTGCCAGATTCTCAAAACGTTTTAATGCAAGAAATGAAATGCGCCAACACATCTCACCACTTGCGCCCAACAAAAGAGCAGCCCAATTCACAAGGGACACCTGAATGGGCACATTTTATTAAAATGGGCCCATTCAGGTGTCCCTTGTGGATTTTATATGCACGCCCATTCAGATGGCCTTTTTCACCTCCTTGAGAAAATTAGGGGGCATTTCTGCCAATTTAAAAGCGCATCCTGAATTTCCAAGCAAGAGGCACTTTTAAATGTGCAGAAATTGTAGGCAACCATACGCGCACAGGAGGTGGGGGTGCCACTGCATGACAGGGTCTTTCTTGACCTGTCATGCATTTTTTTTAAAGGTATGAACCGCTGCTATGTCACTTGCATTTCTGTTCCTCAAACAGGATAGAAATGCGTTTTTTGGGTCGCATTTTACAGTGGCAGGCTCCTGAAGGGCCTGTCACTGTAAACAGCGCTGGGAGCTTGCAGAACATTTTGACTGCCAAAAATCGATCGAATGGTACAATTTGACCTATTTCACCAGTACCATTCGATCGATTTTTATAAATACTGAACATGTAGGGCGGGGGTTGCGGGGTTGTCACCTGCTCCCCAGGTTCAGTATTTTTGGGGTTGCAGGGGTATCCCCCGCTTCCTCAAAATTGGAGGTGGGGGTCCGAAAACAAAAACAGCAACAAAAAAAAAAAAAGAGACCATGCAGCGTCGGATCCGACCTGCGTTAGAGGGATGGATCTGATACTGCAGGGTTGCTGGGGAAGCGGCAGCAACCAAGCAGTTAAGTAGGGAAGGGAGTGGGGTGGTGGTGAAAGGTACATTTTGGGTTGTTTGACTGAAGTGCAAATCTATTTGTGGCAAAATTTACTACGGTCAATTCCACCACAAATAATTACACTTCGGTCAAAAAATCCAGAACACTATTCAAGGCATCTGGCCAGCACACAATTTGCAGTACAGCTCAGCCCCGTGGAAATGCACAGGTCACCTTTGAGAATAAGGTGACCTGCTCATTTCCAAAAATGGGTTATATAAAAATAGCATATCCTTGGCTCTATTTTTAAATGCCCGATTTTTTGAGGATCATGGTCAAAAACTACATTTTTAAAAAGTGGTGACACTATGAGAGGGAAAGGTGAGAGAGGGAGAGATGTGACGTGATAGGTAAGAAAGCAGAGGCAGAGAAGTGGGTCAGAGGAGGAAGCGGTGCACAAAAGAGCAGTGATGCAGTGGACCAGAAATCTGAGAGCAAGCATAGGTACAGAAAGTAGAGGGAACGTGTGGTCAGGGGTAGCAGTGAGCCAGAAAGCAAAGAGGAAGCCGTTGGCCGGAAAGAGGCAGTGAGCTGCAGACTGGGAAAAAGGATGAGTGAAGAGTGCGATAGAATGAGAGAAAGGATGCAAGATGCAGAAGCAGCACAAAAGAACGGAGGACTGTATATTGAGTTGTAAGGTGTGAGTTGGGAGTATGATTTGGAGTTTGGCAGGGGCGGGGGAGTGCAAATTGTGACTTGACATTGTGACATAGGGCCTCATTACGACCCTGGCGCTAAGAGATTACCGGTACCGGTAATCCCTTAGCGCCTGATTACGAGGTCCCTTTGCGGGTTCCCACCTTAACGGCTGATTTCACCAGCTGTTAAGGATTGGACCCACAAAGGGACCTTGGTGCTAATTACGGTACCGCAATTTGTGGTACCGTAATTTGCGCCTTCAACATTAACATTGAGCCCTATGGGGCGAAATGGCAATGGTGAAGGGGCAATGTTGAATGGTGGAATTACCGCCCTGCCAACCTCGACATGGGGCGGTAATTCCGCCATTTCCCAATGCCGGAATCCGGCATCGACCATGGTGCTATTAGCACCATGGTTTTACACCTGGGTCGTAATGAGGCCCATAGTACGTAAGTATTTGTATGACAGAGTGAGAGGTTCAGGAACGCAAGTTGTAATGGGGAGTTGGTGAGATGTGTGATGTGTGTTGGTGAGAGAGGTGTGTGGGTGTTTGGGGGCTTGGAGGGGAATAGTTTCAGCATTACAATTGATCATGATTAATTTAGTTAATACTATTAAATAGGCATGCACATTAAACCAAAAATTTCGACAAAACTAAAACTGTTCTGCCAAGCCAGAGACGTCATGGACTCTTCCTATTAAATTAATACAAAAGATACATAATAATGACACCCTGGCTCCCTTGCAGTCTGCCTCGTTCCTACAATGTGGCAATCTTACACCCTCCAGTTAATACAAAATGTCCTGCAAAAATGCCGCAATAAATAAAGGTTTGTGCCGCAAGATTTGCCATTTCATGCCGCAAAATTTGCCATTTCATGCCGCAAAATCCTGGAAGGTCTGTCTAGTTCTTTCCATATAAAACATGACCGCACTGGGCACATCGAGTGTATGCAGGCTCTTTTCTCCCAAGTTTGATGGGTTTTGAAAGAACGTTGGTAGTTCTATCGACTTTGACATGGAATTTAGAAATTAATTTTGGTGCAAACCTAGGATGCGTGCGTAGAACCTCCTTATCCTTGTGAACTGTTACAAAGGGGTCTAGTATAGAGAGCGCTTGTAGTTCACTTACTCTCCTAATGGAGGTGATAGCTATTAAGAAAGCAGTTTTAAGAGTGAGGTTCTTAAGTGTTGCTTTGTGCATGGGTTCGAAGGGTGAGCCCATAAGCCTGGTTAGTACCACATTTAGGTCCCATCCAGGAGCCGGGTTAGATATTGGAGGGTGGATCCTTTTTACTCCCTCCATGAGGGCTTTTATAACTGGAACTTTCCACCATGACACCTTATGTTGAGACGTGGTGCATGCGGAAAGTGCAGCTAGATGAACTTTTATAGAATTAAAGACTGAGTCTAATAAGTGAGTCAGGTAAAGAACAATCTGTGTGGGAGAGCAGTCAACGGGGTTGATGGTCTTTGCGCTACACCAGATGACGAACCGTTTCCACTTGCTAGAGTAGCAGTAACGAGTGTTCAGTTTCCTTGCCTCTTTAAGGATGTCGATGCATCTTTGAGGGAGTTGTAAATGTCCGAATTCTATGACCTCAGGAGCCAGGCTGCTAAATTGATTGTCTGTGGGCATGGGTGCAGCGTTCTGGCCTTGTCCTGTGACAGCATGTTATACGGGCAAGGTAGTTTCACCGGTGGAGACAGTGACATCTCCATTAGGTGAATGAACCAAGGTTGCTGGGCCCACATAGGGGCCACTAGTAGCATTGTAATCTTGTTGAGAAGGGGAGTCGGCGGGAAAAGCATAAACAAATCTCCCTGACCATGTTATCCAGAGACCGTTCCCCTTGGAGTGGTTCTGGGGGTACCTGGAGGCGTAGTCTTGGCATTGGGCTTTCTCCAGAGTTGCGAACAGATCTATTTCTGGGAAGCCCCATTGTGCGAAAACGTCGGAGACGATGTCTTCTCGTAATCGCCATTTGTACTCTGCGGGCAGAGGGAAGTCTCTACTTAGTTCGTCTGCCAGCAGTTTGAGTTCCCCTGGTACATGTTGTGATAACAGGAACATGTTGTGTCTGAGAGCCCACTTCCAGATGTTTTGGGACAGCTTGGACAGTCATGGAAAGTGAGTGCCCCCTTGCTTGTTCAGGTAGTACATGGCTGTGGTGTTGACTGTGAGGACCAGCACTGCCTTCCCTTGAAGGTGTGCCTGGAAAGCCTTCAGTGCCTTGAAGACCGCCAGTAGTTCCAGCAAATTTATGTGTTTGGACGCTACACTCGGAGTCCAAACTCCGTATGCAGTCTGATGAGATAGGTGACCCCCCCCATCCTGTGAGGGATGCGTCTGTGGTTAGAGTGGCTTCCACGGTGGGGGTGGCGAATGGTTTCCCTATTACAAGGTTTTCCTTCGACCATCACCGCAGCGAGAGAACCAAGGCACGCGAGACCACCACTAGATCGTCCCATTGTCCGCTGGCCTGACACCACTGGCTGCTGAGCCACTCTTGCATTGGATGCATGCGCAATCACGCGTGAGATACCAAATATATACATGACGCCATCATTCCTAGCAATGGCATTGCTCTGCGTACCGTCACCTCTCGACCGGCTACATATTGAGGGATCTGAAACTGCATATTTTGGACCCTCTTGTTGGAGGGGACGACAAGGCCGTCCTTTGTTCGAATTAGAGCCCCTAGGAATTGCTTGACCTGGCTGGGGTCTAGGCTGGACTTCTCGTTGATGGAGAAGCCCAGTTGGGACAAAAGGTCTACAGTCTGTTGGGTATTTGAGAAGCATGTCTCGTAGGAATCCCGTTATGAGCCAATCGTCGAGGTAAGGGTATACTGGGATGGACAACCTGCGCAGGTGGGCCGCTGCCACTGCCAGTACTTTCGTGAATACCCTCAGCGCTGACGCTATGCCGAAGGGTAGCACTTTCAACTGTTATTGTTTGCCCTCTATCATGAACCTGGGGTATTTCCTGTGCGATGGCAACTTTGAAATATGAAAGTATGCATCTTTCATGTCCAGTGTTGCCATGTAATCCCCCTGAGATAGCAGGGGAATTACTCTCTGCAAAGTCACCATACGAAATTTTTGAGGTTTGACAAATTTGTTCGCTGGGCGCAGATCTAGTACAGGGCGCATGGTTAAATCCTTTTTGGGTACAAGGAGGTACACTGAATAAATGCCCTCCGTTACCTGTGATAGAGGCACAACCTCTATTGCTCCTTTTTCTAGTAGCAGTTCGACTTCTTGAAGAAGGATGGCGAGGTGCTCTGGTGATAGCCGTCTTCCCCTTTGGGGTCTAAATGTAGGAGACCGACTGAATTCTATGCAGTAACCGCAGGCTATGGTTGACCATACCCAGCGGTCTGTTGTTATTCCCTCCCATGCTGGTAGAAAAGATGTTAACCGGCCCCCGACTGGCGATGCATGGGAGGGGGCCCGAACCTTTGGGTCATTTGGTGTTGGTAGCCGGAGAGCCTCTAGGAGTGGGGCCCCGACCTCTTCCCTTGCCACGACGTTGTCCTCTTTGAGCGTATTGTCCACTGGTTCCTTGAGTGGAGGACCAGTTGCCTGCTGAGGAGTACTGTTGTTGTTGCTGTTGCTGGCTTTGTCGTTGGCCACAAAAAAAGCATCTGTTGCCGTAACCTCACTTATTGGGAGGCCTTGAAATCTGGTCTAGAGTCATTAGGGTATCGAACTCCTTCTTAGCTGTCTCCAGTGCGTCATCCACCACCTTACCAAACTGGTTTGAGTCCTCAATTGGTTTGTTGATGAGTGACGCCTGGGTCTCTGGCTTAAAACCTGAATTCCGGAGCCAGACATGACGCTTGAGAAGTACCCCCTGAACTAAAGACCGGCCAGCTGTCTCCGCAGCATCTAGCGTGTTCTTAATGATGCTCTGGTTAACCAGAGTACCTTCTGTTACAGTGGCTAACAAGCGAGTTTGTAAGGGCTCAGGGACTTCTTCAAGGTCTTGGCGTAACTTTCCCCATTGGGCATCAGCGTAGCTTGCCATTAAGGTATTGTTAATGGCAATTCTGGTGGAGAAAGCTGCCGAGGCTGTAATCCTCTTTCCCAGGGAGTAAAGCTTCTTTCCCTCCTTGTCTGGGGGTGCTTCGCTAGTGGATAGCGGAACCCCTGCCCTTTTCCTTGTGGTGGTTACTACCAAGGAAACAGGTATTGAGTAACCCTTAATGTATAATTGGTCCGAGGGTGAGGGACTAAAAAGTATCTCAATTCTCGGGTTGACCCCTCTAACCAACGCAGGTGTTGATAAAGATGGAATAAGTCGTCTCTTAACTGAGGCGAGACGGGGAATTGCCTGGCTAGTAGGTGGTTTCTCCTTAATGATTTTCTCCACAAAGTCTGTTTCTGGAGTAATTTCTCCTGTATCAATTTCAAAATGTGCTGCTGCTTAACTTTCTGCCCATGCCCTGACATATCAAGGCTGAATACAAAGGAATAGTACTTTTGGGAGGCTTTTAACTCTCCCTTTTATGAATCCATTTGAGAAAACGCATACAGCAGACGTTGAATATTTTGGCATTTTTGTGTGAAGTTTCAACTGCAGTGGAAAGCACATTTATAGGAGGGGGGTCTACAAAAAGAAGTCATCTCCGAACCCCATCAATAAAGTTGCCTGAAACTTCCCATAGAAACTCGGATTATCTTTGGGCGATTTTCACAAAGTTACATCAGGAAGGTATGGGGCAGATGTGGGGGTTAGAGTTCTAAGGGTGGCACAGAATAAAACATAGAAAAATGCTGGGCGAACTGACATTCCACTTGGTCCAAAAGTGGGCAGGTATGCCGATCGCCCCCAAGACAGATCACCTGCTGGGCATAGCCACCGCCCATGCCCTCATGCACCACAATGCAGATCAAACGCCCAGGAGAGGGCCTTTAGTCATGCTCCGGGCACAGTAGCGTATGGGCTTGCCCACATGAAACGCCCAGCAGCTGCTGCAGGTAGGATCACTGCATTTGAATAGACAGAGGTCATGCAGTGGGCACAGAGTGCCCTGGGCATGGCCTCAGACCATCCCGAGTGCTCACGGCAGGAAAGACCCTGTATCCAGGTGATAGGGAAAAGCTATGCTCGTGGAACAGTGACCACTGGGCCTAGACACATACTCGGAAGAACAGGGCTGGAATTGGACCGGATTTCCGTGGATCCGAAAACTGTCAGGAATTGTTCTGCTGAATCTTGAATCTGGGGACAGGATTATCCCATGTCGGGGGCACCACACCCCCTCTGGTCAGTGCTCCCAGGACCCTGGGATGAATTGCATAGCTCGGAAGAACTTTATTATGGCTTGACTATGTGTTGCATTTAAGTGTGATGAGCGTGATAGTGCTGCATAACCAGCAGGTGAACAGGAGCAGGTATTGTCCTTAAAGAGAGATACGTCATTAACCGGGACCGGGTACAGACCATTGTACAGGCACCATACATAGGTGGCATGGATCAGGGGTTCTCTGTAGATACCGCAGGTAGCGCTGCTGTGTCTGAGGTTTAGATCAGCATTTGGCTCTCCAGATGTTTAGGACTACAAATACCACTATCCCTAACCAGCATAGACAATGGTGAGGGATCACTGGAGTTGTAGTGCAAAACACCTGGAGAGCCACAGTTGTAGTAGACCCCTGGTTTAGATCATGCCTCAGGTACAGTATCATAGGCCATATGGGTACATGGGCCTAGAATAGAAAGTTGCTCAGGTCATGGGCACAGTGAATGACCAGGGAGCAGTACCCAGAAGGAACTATTACCAAGGGGAATGTAGCAAGTGCATGTCTATGAACCGTGCCCGACACAGACAGAGTACTCACAAAGAAAAGCTAAAGGGTCCGGATATTCTGATTGGGGGAAGTTGCAGGATAATAAAATCGGACCATATCGACATCTTGCATGATGCCACTTCTTACGCCCTCTGTGGTATCATACAATGCGCATGGCAGAGGGCTGGATAAGCTGCATTGCTAAATGTAACTATTTAGGTTTATGATATAAGTCATTTATAACGCGCCTGTACACAAGCGTTTCTAGGCGCGACAAGGCAAGGAAGGGGAAGTGGGAGAAAACAAACGATCTTACTAGGCATTGTGTCATTCAGATTGTGCAAATGCGAGGGGAACGGAGGGGAGGAGTGCCAGTGGGAGTGAATGGGAGAGTGCACATTTTCTTTAGAACAGAAGGGCACATGTGTGCAGTAATATGAAATGCCACTGCACAGATTTAATCCATTGTTCTCAGATTGGGCTAGCATTTAGGAGACAACACACAGTATTTCAGGAAGTCAGTGGAATTGAAGCCATGCACTGCAGCCATTTGCATGGTATGCACTGCAGCCATGTGCATGATATGCACTGCAGCCGTTTTCATGGTGTGCATTGCAGACATTTGCATGGTATACATGGTCTCCAGGCACTCTTAAATTGTGAATGGGGGAAGTTAGTTTAGTGGAGCAGGAGAGCACATGCTGATGTGTTGATGTGTGCAGACGGAAGTGCCTTAAGCTCTGAACGCAGATCTGTGTCATAACCACAGAATCGTTTGCATCCAGAAGAGAGCCATGTGTACCCGTGGTGCTACTGTGCACTGGGTGTGGATGAGCTATGTAAGTTAGTTGTAGAGGTGTAGAGTTCTGATTGGTGTCTGTTGGGAGGTATATTGCACTCCTCTGTGCAAGAAGCCAAGTTGGTAAGTGTACAGTGTTTTCTGAACATAGAAGTTGAGAAGGCTAGTGCAGGGAGGTTAGTTGGAGCGCCAGTGGGCAACTTAGAGCATCCATCGGAAGTGTCAGGGAGCAGATCATACGGGGGCAAACACTAGGGTGAGATACCAAGGAGCAAAATCACAGGAAGGGTGTGATTTATGATGGCACAGCATTGAGCAAAATTACAGTGGGATACCCGGGAGCAAAAATATACTGGGACACCAGAGAGAAAAATCACATGAGGTTGCACATTAAGATGGCACACAAATGAGCAAAATTGCAGTGGTATACCCAGGATCAAAAATATACTGGAACACCCGGGAGAAAAATCACACGAGGGTGCACATTACGATGGCACACCAATGAGCAAAATTGCAGTGGTATACCCAGGATCAAAACTATACTGGGACACCAGGGAGAAAAATCACAGGAGGGTGCACATTACGATGGCACACCATTGAGCAAAATTACAGTGAGATATCCGGGAGCAAAAATATACAGACACACCAGGCCGAAAAAATCACAGGAGGGTGCACATTACGATGGGTCACTATTTAGCAAAATTGCAGTGGGATATCCAGGAGCAAAACTATACTGGGACACCAGAGAGAAAAATCACAGGAGGGTGCACATTACGATGGCACACCATTGAGAAAAATTGCAGTGGGATACCCAGGAGCAAAACTATACTGGGACACCAGAGAGAAAAATCACAGGAGGGTGCACATTACGATGACACACCATTGAGAAAAACTGCAGTGGGATAACCAGGAGCAAAACTATACTGGGACACCAGGGAGAAAAATCACAGGAGGGTGCACATTACGATGGCACACCATTGAGCAAAATTACAGTGGGATATCCGGGAGCAAAAATATACAGAGTCACCAGGCCGAAGAAATCACAGGAGGGTGCACATTACGATGGGTCACTATTTAGCAAAATTGCAGTGGGATACCCAGGAGCAAAACTATACTGGGACACCAGAGAGAAACATCACAGGAGGGTGCACATTACGATGGCACACCATTGAGAAAAATTGCAGTGGGATACCCAGGAGCAAAACTATGCTGGGACACCAGGGAGAAAAATCACAGGAGGGTGCACATTACGATGGCACACCATTGAGCAAAATTACAGTGTGATACACGGGAGCAAACATATTACAGCAGGACAATGCCCTTACCTGGGCATACAGCATTATTGGATATCCCGGCTAGGTAGTGTGCAGGAGAGGGTATGAATGATAAGACTATTAGGCAAACCAGTGCCCGGGCAAGGCTGGCCTCTGGACATTTGATTTGTGAAAACTTGTCTGGGTCATGTGACCCAGCTAGGCACCAAATGAACGGCTATGTACATGAGGAATCCGAGGCATGGGACTGGGAGGGCTAGGCAGGGAGGTAACGCAAACCTTGATACATAAGAGGTGACCAGAAGGACGCTTTCACACGGGCAAAGGCCTTCCTGATCCTCCACATCAGCCCCCACTTGTATATCACCCAGCTGCCCTCCAGCCGGGTTACGCTCTTTAAAAACACACCTGCCCTCCATTGGTTGTGCCTGTGACAAATGCCCGGTGAAGACCGCGAGCAATAGCCGAGTCCACCACCTTCTGTCCACCACAAGGTCTTGCCACACACAGTCAGAAGATACAGCATACTGCCCCCCGATTTAGCGCAGTATGAACACCATCGGGCTGACCGAGGGGACCAGCAGATGGCACTGCCTCGCCAATACCAGAAAGTGGCACAAGGCAAGCTTGCCGAGTGGCCTGAAGAGCGGTTGGGTAAGAGTCAAACTTGCTTGCCGGGCTCACGTGCACAAGTCACCCTGATCCCCCCACTTTCCCCCCACTCCTCCACTCTACCCAGGATATTATATGATATGATAGGTTATTCATAACGCACTTAATACCCAGAGGTTTCTAAGCACAGACCCCAGTATCGAACCAGTGTTGCTTAGTGTTGTCTTGCTTCCAAGGCAAGCACGTTGCCGCTGAGCTATCTTCCCGAGACCCACACAGTGGATACACAGTGGGGACTCCGCTACCATCTGTGAAAGATATAACGGTGCCATCCTAAGCCTTCTCCCTCACCCCTCCCTTTCCTGGTCGGTTTTGGTCTGTGTAGCTATCGTTTTGATGCAGCGCATTATAAAACACCAACCCAATTAAACTGACCCAACTCCCAGTGCAGTTTTTCATCATGGCACTGCCCACGTTCTACTGAATTTTCACCAGTAGAGTCGGGTAGGTTTACCAGGAAAGATTGCATTTTGAGATCCAGCTGTGAATGAGACCGCTTTTGTTTTTGTACAGAACGGATGGCCTTCCATCTGGGGGCACTTCCGGTGCAATAGTGTGGCAGTAAAGAGGCCCACTGCAGAGATTCTTAGACACAACACTTTGCTACCTAGAAAGGTGGAGGTGTTTATGCCTCCAGAGGCTCTACGATAAACCGTTCCCCCTAATCCTGCACTTCCGGGAGCTGGATGGAACACCGCCTCCGGAGGCCGGAAGTGCGTCTACTTGAGAGATACAGGCTTCAGCTCCTGACACTAGTAGAGACAAGACTGCTGGCAGAGCCGCCCCTGCAGCAGCAGCTTAAAATGTTCAAAAGTTCAGATTTACAGACACTTAGAACAGGCGGCGGGGATCAAAGGAAAGACTTCTGATAGACCACAGCCCTCAGCAAATTACTGCCTCGCATAGAATGGGGCTAGAAGCTTGGGTGCGCTCGAAGGCAGAGATATGCTACGGCGATACATCAATAATCACATTTCAATATATTGCATCAAGACTAATACTGCTTGCTTCTAAGCACTTTAATAGTTATTACCCAATGGAATCCTACTCCTTTTATCGACCTCGCGAGGCTGAAGGGTGCAGTCAGCACTGCCAGTCCATTCGTACTTTGCAGCTATTGAGCGGATTAACCCTTTGAATGGTACATAAAGGAGCAGACAGACCTGCTGTCACAATTGGAGCAACGACTGTATGCAACCCATCACTTGAGAAGTCCAAGTGGTTGGGAAGAGGAGGGGTTAAACCAAAAAATGCAGGACGCTTGGAGAAAGGGAATTAAGCCCATTTGCTGCTGCAATAGGTGCCTCTGTACCCCTGCCCAGGAGGTGGAAAGTGAGCCCCGGCACTCAATTTCCAATCCCACCCCTTCTCCTTCAGTAACGTATCCAATCGCAAATGCCAACTGAACAAGCTTTGGCATTTGTACAGTGAAACCCTGCCGCGCTAAGAGGCGCAGGCCCCAAGGCAGGCTAGAAGAACAAATTACTCTCTTACCTGGTAACGTTCTTTCGATCGGATGGTCCAACGACGTATTCCATATCTATGACAGTAATCACCACAGCTGTGCTGCTTTGGAAAATCTTTGGGCGTCTGCGTCCTGCGTCGATGACGTCGATATGCCGCCCTCGAGGACCTCCTCCAACGGCCGACGTCACTGGATGTTATAAGTAGGACGCACGATGCCCGTAGCATAAGTTGTAGTTTTTTACCAGAACGTATGGCACCAGTCTACTGCCAGTCTGACCACACAAAGCCTTGCGGAAACGTAAGCTGCAATCGCATAAGAAATTCTGTAGCGGGGAAGGCAGGGAGGGAGCGATATGGAATACGTCGTCGGACCATCCCATCGAAAGAACGTTACCAGGTAAGAGAGTAACTTGTTCTTCGAGCGGATTGGGTCCTCCGACGTATTCCATATCTATGACAGACTCCCAAAGCAGTACCAATGCAAGGAGGTGGGAAAAGAATTTAGAATACAGAAATTTAGAATGCCCAATCAAAATTGCGGAGTAAAGGACTGCCTTGCCAAAGGCCAGATCCTGCCCACGGATAGAATCGAGGGAGTAGTGACGTACAAAAGTATGGACCGAAGCCCAGGTGGCTGCATCACAGATGTTACAAATAGGAACACCCCTCTGTAGGGCAGTAGAGGCAGCCATACCCCTGGTAGAATGGGCCCGCAAGCCAACCGGTGGGTCCTTACCCGCCAAGCGATAACACTCAGAAATTGCCAGAATAATCCAGCAAGACAAAATCTGCTTAGTAACAGCTTGTCCCAAAGGCTTTCCAGCGTAACCAATGAAGAGTTGATCATCCACTCTGACCCGCACATGCGTGAAATATAAAAGCTTAAAGCTCTCCTAGGATCCAGCCTATGGAGCCTCTCCTCCTCCTTACCAGGATGCGGAGGAGGATAAAATGCCGGAAGAATAACCTTCTGGCCTAAATGAAACTCCGACACCACCTTCGGAAGAAAGGAAGGACGAACTCTAAGGACAACCCTGTCCTTATGAAATACAGTGAAGGGTGACTTAACTGAAAGTGTCTGTAACTCACTCACTCTGCGAGCGGAAATGACCGCAACCAAAAATACAGTTTTCAGAGTTAACAGTCTCAAAGGGCACAAATGTAAAGGCTCAAACGGAGCACCCATCAGAAACTAGAGGAAAGGGGTCAAATCCCAACCAGGCACCTGGAAAGGTGACAGAGGGAACACATTAGTGAGCCCTTTTAGAAACGGAGAAATTAAAAGGATTTTAAAATAAGAACACTCTTCAGACGAGCACTTAAATATGGACAGCACCGCCAGGTAACCTTTAACGGTACCCACTTCCAAGCCCTTGTGGGCTAAAGAAAGCAAAAAAGGATATCACATGAAAACGGATCCACATTCTTAACCCTGCACCAGTCGCAGAACTTTTTCCAATGGCAACGGTAAAGGGACTTTGTTGCAGGCCTTCTGGCCGAAAGCAATACCTCCATCACGTCTTCAGGGAGGTCCCAATCCTTATACCTCAAACGTTCAGAAACCAAGCGTGAAGGTTGAGGGATCTGACCTCTGGATGGAGAACCAGACCCCCCCCTCCCGTGAGAGCAGATCATCTCGGTAGGGAAGACGACGTGGAGGGCAGATGGACAAGTCGAGAAGGTCCAGGTACCACGCCCTACGGTCCCATGCCAGAGCAATGAGGATCATCCGGGAACCTCTTGGGGGCAGATCTCTCTCCGCTGCAGAGGCCTCCCTCTGGAACAGCCTTCCTGCCTCCCTGAAACTTGAGGAGAACCATCTCCGGTTCCGGAAGCACCTCAAAGCCTTCCTCTTTGCCTCCGCTTTCTCTCCCCCTCTCCCCTGCTAATACTACTGAAACTGCACTGAATCTGCAACTGGGCCACTCACCGTTCTCGGTCCTTGGCCCAGCCACTCTCCCCTGCACTGCCTCCATGGCAACCCCTGCACTACAGGACTGTGTCTGTATCCCTACAGCCCCCCTTCCCAGCACTTGTCTGCACTTACTTCGCACTTGCCACCAGCTGGCCCTTGTTATTTATCCTGTTTGCTGTATGCTATTAACCCTGTACTGCATTTTCCCCTCTCCCTTTCCCCCTTGCACTTTTCCCTTTCCCTCTACCCTTTGTACTTGCGTGATCTGAATGACATCTGGCCTAGTAGGATCGTTGTCTGTCTCCCCTTGTTCCCCCCCTGCCTCGTCGCGCCTTGAAACTCTTGTGTATAGGCGCGTTACAAATGCCATATCATATCTCTGTAACCTCCGCAGCACTTGCGGGATGTTGAGTGCTTGAGTGCCCATTGCAAAGATCTCATGCGCAACCTGGCCTCTGGCACCAGAGGAATGCAGGATGCCATGAGGCCGAGAAATCTCAAGAACTCGAACACTGGGAGACTCATCATCTGCTGAATGTGATGAGCCCTCACCTGGGGAGGAAAACACTGCCCCAGGGACGTGTCGAGCACTGCTCCGATGTACTGGAGCCTTTGAGTTGGTGTCAAGTGGGACTTCTTTAAGTTGAGGGAGAAGCCCAGCTTGTGGAGGGAGTGGCAGGTGACGGACAGATGATCCAGGACTTGCTCGGGAGAGTGCGCCCTGATCAACCAATCGTCCAGGTAGGAGTAGACGTGAATCCCCCCCTTTCCTGAGATGCGCTGCCACCACTACCATGAGCTTGGTGAAGACCCTCGGGGCGGAGGTCAATCCGAACGGCAGGATCCGATACTAAAAGTGCGAGTCGCCAACCGCGAACCTCAGGTACGTCTTGTGCTTTGGATGGATCGGCACATGAAATGAAGCGTCCTCAAGGAGGCCTGAGAAAGAGTAACCATCTTGAACTTGTCCTTCCTGAGGAGTTTGTTCAAACCGCGCAAGTCCATGATGGGTCTCAATCCCCAACTTTCTTGGAAATCAAAAAATAAGGGGAATACCATCCCTTGTTCCTGTCCGCTACAGGCACCAGTTCTATGGCGCCTTTCTCCAGCAGGGCTTGAACCTCCTGCACAAGGAGCGGATCCGGACTCTGCAATGAGAGATTCCCTGCTGGATTGTCGTGAGGTCCCTGCCGAAAGGGAAGACAGTAACCGTGGGCTATGATTTCCAGAACCCACACATATGAAGTAATGGCACGCCATTCGACAAGATGCTGCGCCAGCCTTCCCGCAACCGGCGAACCATTAGACATGGTCTCATGACTGAGCTGAAGCGGCTGCTGCGTTGCCTGAGGGCAAAGAGGCAACTGCCCGAGCAGCCTTGGTACCTCGAGTACCCTGCTTTCCACCTTTGGCACTCCTACGGTGACCCCTTTGACTGGCAGCTCCTCTCGCTTTTCCAAAGGATGAGTAATAACGAAAGGAACCTCCTCTCCATTGCTGTCCCCTAGGATGAAAAGGCGGAGGTTGGCGAACTGCAGCGCCCAACGACTTTGCTGCAGCTTTGGAGGTCTGCAACCTCTCAAGGCTCTTGTCAGCCTTGCTGCCAAAATGACGTTCACCGTCAATGGGCATGTTGAGGAGCCGGGCCTGCACATCAGGAGCAAACCCTGACTTCCGCAACCACGCAAACCTGCGTATCACAGTTCTCACCGCCATGGACTGGCTGACGCAATCTGCCATGTCCAAACCCGACTGAAGGGCCTCACACATGGCATCCTTGCCATCCTGGACCATAGCAAGAAAACCATCCCGTTCGTCCCCTTCGGGAATATGTTCAGCCGCTAAGGAAACACAGTTCCACAGAGTGTGCGTGAAACGTGACAAGGCACATACAGAGTTGGCCGCCTGAAGAGCCATACCCCCTGAAGAAAACACTTTCTTCGCCCAACCATCAAACCGCTTGTTGTCCCTATCAGGAGGGATGGTAGGATATGACGCCTGCTTTGCTGGGGCCGTAGCCGCCTGCACCACCAAACTCTCCGGAGTGGGGTGCTTGGTCAAGTAGCAGGGGTCGCTACTGGCTGGGTGGTATTTTCGCGGCAAAGACTTCCCCACTGCCGGGAGATTCTCCAGAGCAGTCCAAGCTGCCGCCACCCTCCTCTGTAGAGCCAAATGGAACAGCAGTACCGGGTCAGTTGGTGGTCGAGGATATCCGTGAGGTCATCCTGAAGAAAATCCCCTGGGGGAGCAGACCACCCCAAGTACTCGTGACCCTAGACCTAAGGCGCAGGTACGAGGAGTTGGCATGGGTGCCAGACTCAGGCCTACAAAACTCCACCTCTGGAGAGGTGTCCAGACTACTGGCGTCGTGCAGGGACTGACGCAGGTCCTCAATCTGGCTATGGCCCGAGAGAATCTTATCTGGCACCGTATCGGGAACCATGCCATCATCAGAGCCCTCATCCACCTCCAAAATGTTCTCAAGATGGCGGAAAGAGGGCACAGAATGGGGAACAAAGCCATGCTTTACCTTGGCCAGAGCCTTTCTAGGGGGTTCCCCCGTGCCCTGGGGTACCCCCGTCGAAACAGCCTCGAAAGGCGTCGAGTGAATCGGCGTCGACGCCGAACGCGGCGCCGACAGAATCAACAGCGTCGACACAGGCATCGAGGGCAGAGCTCCGAGCGTGTCCCTCGACATCCGGGGTGCCGATGGCGTCGATGACTTCTTCGGAGGCAGAACCTCGAGAGAGTCCCTCGACGACCTCGGCGCCATAGGCGTCGATGTCTTCCTCGAAGACATCACAGGCTCACACGGTCTTGAGCGCATCGAGGACCGGGACCTGGAATGGCCATGACTAGAGCGATTCCCCTTGTCTGAGCGGGACCGCTCCCGCGAATCGTGCCGACCACCCGAGCCCGAAGGCGTACGAGTTGTGTCTCTAGTCCGAGCACGAACGACCCCACTCGGAGGTGCGTACAGACCAGTGCCCTGCGATTTGAGAATCGCTAGCATTTTCTTACCGAAGGAAGCCCATTCCTCCGGCGTCGCATGCTTGGTGGGATAAGCGACCCGCCGACGGGCGGAGTCCTCGGATGAGGAGGGGGAAGGCGACCGATGATGGTGCTTCCGGGAGTGCCTCAAAGAGGCAGAGGAGTGGCGGGACCCACTCCGGGACCGAGATCCACTGGACTTCCGATGACGATGCGGAGAGTCGCCCCTCGAATCGTCTGTCGAAAGCCCCGTGGACCTCGACTTCCGGGGCTTGGACACCTTACCGACCGACAATTTCTTCTTGCGCTCCCGCAAGGCTTTGGACGTAAGAGACTGACAGTCGACACAATCATCCGTGTCATGGGCCTCCCCGAGGCACCAGAGGCAGGCGTCGTGCGAGTCCGTCACCCACATCTGGGACCCGCAGTCCTTGCACTTCTTGAAGCCCGGACGTGGGGTAGAAGAAGAGGCAGACATTACGTAGGACTTAAACTTCACAAACGAACAGGTTCGAAGAACCGAAAGAACAGAAACTCCAAAGAGTCAAGGCGCACCGAGATCTCCGAACCGAACACGTTTGTGGAAAAACGGAACTGGGGCTACGGGCGTCGTGCGTCCTACTTACTACATCCAGTGACGTCGGCCATCGGAGGAGGTCCTCGAGGGCGGCATATCGACGTCATCGACGCAAGACGCAGAAGCCGAAAGATTTTCCGAAGCAGCACAGCTGTGGTGATTACTGTTATAGATATGGAATACGTCGGAGGACCCAATCCCCTCGAATGACAGCTTTGAGACAGTGACAAGTGTGCGGGCAGGAGAAGCTACCCGTTGGAAGGGGAAGGGGCACAGCGGCTAGGAGTAGAGCGAGTACACATACAGGCTCAAGGGGAGCAGAATGAAGAAGAGCAAGAGAAGAGTGCAGGCAGATGAGAAGATGGTGAGCTATGAGATGGCAAAACAGGCACAAGGTGGCAATACGCACAGGCACAGGGCCACATCACATTTCTGAGTACCACACTGCACAGAATATCTATTCGATTTACTTTCCTCAATCATTGCAGTACAATATCCATGATGAGGCACAATACGCCAAATTACACGCCGGCCCAGGTGTGCAGACTAGTGCGGTGCTGATTGGGCGTGGTATACAAGCATTGCAACATATTAATACACGAGCTGACTTAGCTGAAGAACAAAAAGCCAAGTACTACTAATGACCCACATCTGCCTCGTCCCCAGACCATTTTTCATCCAGAAATAGTTTTTTCTTCCAATTACGTACATGTACAGAGATGATTATTTCTTTAATTTTGAAGACTGCTTCACAAAAGTATAATGCAATTAGCATAAACTGTATCCTCTACAGTAATGGAAAAGTAACCACGTCTGTAGTCCAATTAATTAATTTTGGTATTTTGTATAGTGCTACATGTATGTTTGCAGTCACTTCCAAGCGCTTGTGCACTTTGTGAATGGTGGGATGGTGAAAATGGGGCGATGCCGGTCATGACCACATATGTGAAAAAGAAAATGGTCTACTAAGTCAATTTTCAAAACATGATTTCTGTATATTTTGGAGAATCAAGTAAATACATGTAACATACATGGCATACCATACCCTCAGGATTTAGTGAGCCTAACACATTCCACATAAACCACAAAGTTGTAACACATAATACATTTACAAAACATCGGGTGATTTACAACACACTAAACCTTGTATTTCCAATTGCACAACCTACAAAGAACATACAATGTCTTTTTGCCTCTTTGGCATACTAAAACAAAATGTCGACACAAGTGTTTCGGCCTATAATATTTCCTCAATTTCGAATGTAATGTCCTTCATCAGGACGGGAGTTGTGGAAGCAATTCCTCACTGTCTGTGGTATGTATTGTGCTGCATAGATGAGTCACAGAGAGTGTAAGCTGCCACCAAGGTGGACGGCATATGTGCGTAATGTTGCGGCAGGAAGATAGAGAGTTTTCTCCGTATAGCAAATTGATAAGTCATCCACAAGCTTTATCGATCCCTGAGGGTGTACACATCAATCCTCTATCAAACTGTGAGGTGGCGTATAGCGGCAGAACCTCACTAGTCCCAACACCTTCTCGATATGTTAAAAAGTCCACCTCTGTCAGTCTGTAATGAGGTGTGTGGCGGCGGAACTTCCCTATTCTTCGCACCTTCTCAATATGTTCTACTGTTCTCCGGCTTCATAGTCCTGTCTTAATTGTGGATTAACTGTGGCTTAATCGTGGCTCCATTAAGCACAAGATAGGAGGATGGCACTTGGTGAGCTAATGAGATCTTGTTGAATTACTGAACTAAATTTGTATATTAATCTACCATTTTCTCATTTCATCTCCAATTTTGGTCTTTTTTTGTTTTTTATCTCCTTTTCTTTTTGTTTTGTGCTTGGCTATGTTGTAATTTCATTGTGATGGGAATTAATATTGGACAAATCAATGTTTTGGTCATGGTTTGACTGGCAGATTTCTGCTCTAATTTAACTATTGTGTTAGTTGGCATTCATTGGTTTTGTGGATTTATTGGTTTGGCTTTCCTTGGACCTTTGGTCTTGGTGGAGATCTCCACCACCTGCCTTTACAGGACCTTGAATGTTTTATGTCTAGTCTGTCTTGTCTGCGCCCTCACACCTGCGGGTTTATGGCTGCGCACTACAAATGGAATAAAGTAAAATGTATGCGTATTGACTGAATCACTGTTAATATTCATGGGTAATAACATATATGCACTAGAAATCTTGAATGAATGTGACAAGCGCATCTGAAAGCCTTGAAGAAGACCAGTGGTCGAAACACGTGACGGATGAGCACAACTAATAATTTAATCAGAGAATGTTCAGTTGAATTCTGATAAATACAGGATATTTAAGAAAAGCCCAATACCCTGTGATGCAATTGTTTTAATCGTACAGTACTGACTCTGTGGAGCTGCGGGGAGACACGCCAAGACAAAAATAGAAATGAAATAAATAATCTTGCCACCCGCTATTAAGAACCTGTTCACTCTTAAATCCCTGGAAATGCAGGGTTATAACATTCGTCTATTAAAAGTGGCTTTCAATTATGTCAACAGGCCCTCATACTCTATTTGCACTGCTTTGCAGGATTTCCTGAGTTTAACTTTACACCGAGGCCTGCGGTTAGAGGTCTCCAGGGCCTTCTTGAGTGGGTCCAGATGAGCCTTTGAAAGCAGGCCACTTTCATCACATCTGCGCGCGATCAGCGGACTGCATCCTGCCTCCGACTGCAGCTGTCAGGGGACAGGTACAGGCGCTCCACGTGCTGGAGCCCGCATTCTGGAACTGGGGGGCAATTGACGCAACCGCGCAACACAAAAGACGACACCTTTTTGCTTCTCGGTACAATCTATAAGCGCGGAAACCCACTCAGCCAGACCATTTGACCACAGTTTAAAAGCACTATGAAGTGAGGCGCTACACCATTTCACACAAGTGCATATGAACCAATTTCTCGCACTAACACCAAGGAACAATTTAGAAGTGCCTTGCACTGAGTGCGAGTGAGAGTGTGAGTGTGTGTACTTGGATTGAGTCTTGCCTAGCTCCAGCACAAGTTAAGACTAGGTGCATAAACGCATTAAACCACCATAGCAGGTGGATTTTTTCATTTTTTTTTTTTTTTTACCGGTACTGTTGTTAAAATGGGTACAGCACACGCAAAGGGCATCCGCGTTTATCACCCAAGTTATTGGTGACGTGTCCGACCTTGATTATATAGCAGGCATTACTCACAGTAGCCCAATAGACCAATGGATTAAGACTTGGCTTAATGATATTTGAGCTCAATGTAGTTTAAGAGACTTATTGCATGGTGATATATTCTAAAATGCCCCCTGCTTCACCTGCACAAAGAAAGTGTGTGCCAACATGCAGCTGGCGAGTTGGCTTAGCACCCCAAATGTATTCCTCTCAAATGCCAAGTCATTGCTATGGGATAAAAGGCGTGATTGTTTATGTTTCAAAAGAGAAGAAAGTGAAATGACGAAGCTTAGTGCAAGGACACACTGAGCCTGGTCACTTTCTTCTGTTCCAGCGAAAGAGCTCACTTGGGCGCCTGCGCGAAATGGCGTCAGTCATAGGGAACTGGAGAGGCCTGCATTTGGGAGGACTGCCATTGCTCACTTTGCTCTGGGCGACTGGAAACACTGTTGCCTTTACTATTCTGTTGCCCTAAATATGCGACTAAGAAAAAGGACCCTGCTGCTAGTTCGTAAGGCCAGAAACTTCCCCCCAGTGCCACTCTGCTGTATTAGATCGCTTATTCACATGGAATGCTACTGTACCTTGGGCCCACTTATTTACAGGGAATGCTATTGCACATTGCGCCCACTTATTTCCAGGGAATGCTACTGTAACTTGGGCCCACTTATTTACAGGAAATGCTACTGTACTTTGGGCCCACTTATTTACAGGGAATGCTATTGCACATTGGATCACTTATTTACAGGGAATGCTACTGTACCTTGGGCCCACTTATTTACAGGGAATGCTATTGCACATTGCGCCCACTTATTTCCAGGGAATGCTACTGTAACTTGGGCCCAATTATTTACAGGAAATGCTACTGTACTTTGGGCCCACTTATTTACAGGGAATGCTATTGCACATTGGATCACTTATTTACAGGGAATGCTACTGTACCTGCCTGTTTTTTTTCACACAAAATGCTACTGTATCTTGTACCCTGCATGCTACTGTATCTTGGATCCACTTATTTACAGGGATTGCTACTGTACCTTGGGCCCACTTATTTACAGGGAATGCTACTGTACCTTGGGCCCACTTATTTACAGGGAATGCTATTGCAACTTGGGCCCAATTATTTACATGGAATGCTACAGCACATTGGATCACTTTTTTACAGGGAATGCTACTGTACCTTGGGCCCACTTATTTACAGGAAATGCTACTGCACATTGACCCACTTATACACAGGGAATGCTACTGCACATTGGCCCACTTATTTACAGGGAATGCTACTGTACCTGCCTGTTTTTTTCTCACAAAATGCTACTGTATCTTGTGCCCTGTATGCTACTGTATCTTGGGTCCACTTATTTACAGGGACTGCTACTGTACCTGCTTGTTTATTAACACACAATGCAACTGTATCTTGGGCACGCTTATTAACACAAAATGCTACTGTATCTTGTGTCCTGTATGCTACTGTATCTCGAGTCCTCTTATTTACAGGGAATGCTGCTGTACCTTGTGCCCAATTATTTACAAGGAATGCTACTGTACCTTGAGCCCGTTTATTCACACACAATGCTACGGTATCTTGGGCACGTTTATTAACACAACATGCTACTGTATCTTGTGTCCCGTATACTAGTGTATCTCGAGTGCTTTTATTTACAGGGAATGCTACTGTACCATGGGCCCAGTTATTTACAGGGAATGCTACTGTAGCTGCCTGTTTTTTCACACAATGCTACCGTATCCTGGGCTTGCTTATTCACATGAAACGCTACTGTATCTTGGGCCATCCACTCCTGCAGATTGGGCTATTTGAGAACGTTTTTGATCTGAATGTGGTGGAGGTCCAGTGGCTATTTTCAATCCTGAGTACTTGTATTATGATTTTAATTCAATTCTAACTAGTAATGTCGCCGCTCTCGTCTGTATGAAGTAGACTTATTACATGTGTTTACTTTTTTTTATTAGCACTTTAATCCCAGTACGGTTGGTACTTTATAATCAGCACTTTAGAATATTGTGGTGCGAAATGACAAGTAGTTTATATCTCTTTGGCACACTTGTTTAAGAACCTGTCATGCTGCTATGTTGCACTTAGTAGACGGAGGGTGTTTATTTTTAAAAGGAAGCTCGTGACATATGTTGCTCTTTTGCATAGGCACTTTATGGTTGGCACTTTAGGAAAGTGTGTGACTGAAACTGAATCTTTTTCTAGTAGCACAGTCTATTTTACTTGCACAAGACTAGTTTAGGCTAGATGTCAAAACTGTGTACTAGCACTTAAAGGGTGGCCATTTTTCTGTACACTTCTGTGGTGCAGTACTGGGATGTTTTTGACGATGCTTGCCCGCTTTAATGAGAATATCCCTCTAATAAATATTTTGATAATGAGGACATTGCTTGCATAATGACAAAGGAGGCACAAAAGATAACTTTTTTGAAACATGGGAGAGGCAGAGCTCATGTGGCCCAGTACGTCCCATCGCTAAACATCCCCAATTCTATACCAAGACACATAGATACTTTGCCAGGAGGTTTGCTGGCCACCATTGCTCCCGTGTCTACGAAGTCCAGACTTCTGGTGCTTTCCAAGGGTCGCTGCATTCACATGTTAAGTCTACAGCGGGGTCATAGATTGGCTATGACCCAGAAGTCCTTTTTCTGGGACTGGATGTGCCTCTTGCTCTCTGGGATGAATTCTCCAACTTTTCCACTGCCATCATTGCTGGTTTAGAATGACGGACTGTTGGTGACTGGATGAGCGAGTTCGGTATAACTACAGATTTCTTGCCGCAAGTGGCGCCATGAGGGCTTATAGACAAATCTCTGCTGTTTAACTGTAGGTCCTGGGCCCCCCTATATTTGTTACCACTCCTTTTTTCCGTGCACGTTTTATTTTTCAGTTTTCACGATGACCATGGGCCTCATTACAACACGGGCGGTAACCAATGGCGCTATTAGCCCCATGGTTGCTGCCGGTATTGTAACGAGTCCGCCATGGTGCAATGGGGAATTACCACCCCATTCCAAGGTTGGCGGGGCGGTAATTCCCCATGCACCATTGGCCCTTCCCCATTCCCATTTCTGCCCCATAGGGCTCAATGGGAATGGGGAAGGCGGTAATTACGGTACCGCAAATTGCGGTACTGTAATTACCTTCAAGGTCCCTTTGCGGGTCCCTACTTTAACGGCTCCAGACCAGCCGTTAAGGTCGGGAGCTGCAAAGGGACCTCGTAATTAGTCGCTAAGGGGTTAACCTCGCAGCAGCCCTTTTACGGCGCCACAATGTCCTCGGGCTGTTGTGCGCTATATAAATACGAATAAAACAACCTATTCTTTAATTCAGTGGATTAGCAAAATGCAGGGGAGCCTCCCACTCCCCTTCACTCATAGTCCCCAGCCCCCAGATAAACCAATGTCCCTTTCACAAGCATACTACCTGTACGTTTTTTTTTGTATTTACAAATCTATATTGGAAGTTAACTCGCTTCCAATGGTTTCTTTTTTTGGCACTTACAAATGGCCACAGTGAAAATTCTGCAGTAAAAAGACAGGGAATACAGCGGCACCGGGCACGGAGTCATTCAACATTACCTGGGACTCATTGCAAAACTATTTCTAGCCTTGGCACCACCTAATGTGCTAAAACTATTGGTATGGTATCAGGTAATAATGTCGCCATGAAAAAAGCCGCGAGGGTGGCGACTTAAAAAATAAATAATTAAAGATGCACCCTCTAGGCTATCAAACACTTTCCCCAAATATTCCAGAATTGGAGGTAATAATATATCATGATACCCCTTCTAGAATATTTGGTGAAAGAATTTTGGTAGCCAGGAAAAGGTTACCAGAACCTGATGACTTTTTCACAAGTGTGTAGAGCGAGGGATGTCTTTGCATGTGTTCCTATGCAACATAGTTGTGGCTGATAGGTGGCACCTGAGCACCACCTAGTCTGGTTTCATAGTTTTGGCTTAGAGGAGGCGCTTTACTAATAGCGTTAGTTAGTGCCACATTTTGCACAAAACAGAGGAAGGCCGGGATACTTCATTCCTTAGAGGAGATGCAGAAAAAATAACACACAACTCAAAGTGAGAAGCCCTGGGCAGGTGGGTGGCACTGGTTAGTACCCAACTGCCCTGCAGACCGACTCCTCAGACTCCATGCTGGGGACCTGGCAGGAGGAGCCCCAAGGAGCTCAACTCTAGTCTATCGCGACATTGGACGTGAAGCAGCGGCACCAATGATTGCAACGTAAGAGGGGGGCTGACAGCCCCACCCCTAGCCCCATGATCTATAAAAATCCCACTCAAGTGACTTCAGTGGTGAAAGAAGCTGTGCCTTGCACTAAAGTCTCTATGGGGGACCTCCGCAGTGGTGGCCCACTGGCCAAAGTAATGCTGCACTCACTTGGCATATCTATGATTGAGCAGAAAGGATGTGGCGACAGAAAACACATCTTTTAATGAGAATCGACAGAGTTTATGATTTTCGATGTTGAATGTGTTTTACAATCTACACAGGGACAGAAATAAATTCTGATTGGATAAGCCGGAGTTAAAAGCAGGTCCTTGTTATGCACCATTAACCCGTGACCAGGAGCAACCACTGAAGTATGAGGAGCTCGTCCATAGTGGTGCGCAAAACTAACTGCCACCTAAGATGCACATATATAATTCTGTCCATTAGATGTGAGCCCTTATGCTTTAACTCATGTACAGGTGTGTCCTATTGTTCATTTTTTTTTTTATTTTTTTTATTTTTTTTATTTGTTTTATTTAGTTTCATACAAAACTTTTAAAAATACATAGAAACTGGTTTCAACAATTTTCCTGCATCTATCCAGAACAATTGCTCAGTTCTTAGTTATGTCTAAGGAATATCATTATTTTTTTTCATATAATGCAAGTTTTTTGTCCATTTCCCTCAGAAATGTTATTAACGCAAATGTTATCTTGTTGTTAGAACCATCGTAAAATGCACGCCACCATTCATCTGGTTGCCACGTTTTTCTTTGTGCTATCTCGGTTCCAAGTATTTTCTGTCTCTCTTTTTCCATGTCTGGGCAATAAAGAACACGATGTCTAAGTGTTTCAGACTGACCATTACACAGCCTACAGACTATATCACTTTGATTTCTTTTGTTTAAAATGTTAAAAATGGCCTTTGTTTGGAATGGATTCATTCTAAACTTTAAGAAGACATTCATTGATGATCTACATGGGAATTTTAGTAGATATTTTGGTAATTTATTGAATGCCTTGGCCTCAACTGGCACAATTTGCATACATTGGTGGCGAGGTCTCTGTTGCTCCGTTTCCCACCAGTCCCTCTGCCATAGTGTCTTTTTATCTTTTTAACTTAATTGGGGTTTGTCCATAATGTGTCTTTAGTAGTATTTAATGTCTGAAGTATGTCTTCACATTTCTGCTCCCACAAGTCTTGAATTGATTCATTTTCAGTTTCCACATTCCTTTTTAGTATATTGAATTGCGCTAAGCAACTTTTGGCAGATATTTTACTATATAGCGTCAAGGTGTTCCATATGATTTTTGCAGTTATCGAGATGAGACTAAGCTCATACCTGATACAAGCAAGTGGCGTTCCACTGGGTAGCTGCAAGATCTTTCTCCAAAATAGGTATTCACATGTTTCCCATGTGCTTCACTTCCGTATATCAGTGCCGGGACAACTTTTATGTTATAGAAGGCTCAGACTGGTTTAATACTAAACTTTCCATATTTGTTGTTAATCATCGCGGCTTGTGCTGTTAGTTGACTACTTCTTTGTCGAATTGCTCTAGGGTTTGCCTCATCATTAATGTTCGAATTTATTATCACTCCCAAATATCTGGTCTGATTAACGTTTTTTAATAGTGCTTTGCCGATTTTCCACTGGAATTTTGTTTTAGTCATTCTTCCTCTCCCTTGCAGATTTTTGAATTCGAAGGTTTCTGTCTTCTCGATGTTAATTTGGAGGCCGTTCTTCAAGATATAATCCTCTAGTGCCTGCAATTTATACTGAAGACCAATAGGCGTTAAATCTAATAGCACCATATCATCGGCATAGAGAATCCAATCAATCATGTGCCCATTGATTTTTGGCGCAAATGTTCTGTTTTTTATCAGATGTTGACCCACGTCATTGATAAAAAAGTTAAACAATACAGCACCCAATGGGCATCCTTGTTTGACGCCTCGTTCGGGTTTGATTGCTTTTGACAATGTTCCTTTTTTTATCAAGTCGTATTTTGACAGATGTTCCTGAGTAAAGTTCTTTTATTGCTCTTATAAGCCCTTCTGGACAATTCTGTGCTCTCATTTTTCGTCACAGCAGGTTTCGGTCCACTGCATCAAAGGCGTGGGCTAAGTCGATGAAGGCAAGATATATTGTTTTTTTTTTCTTGATTGCCTCCATTTTTAATTAATTAAGGAGGAATAAATTAAGATGACAGCCCACTCCCTTTACGAAACCTGTTTGACCGAGGTCAAAGGAATCCGATTGCTGTATCCATGCTGTTAATTGGATTTGTAATTGTGTTGCAAAGATTTTACCTACAACATCTAGAAGCGCTATTGGCCTATAGTTGCCAGGCTCAGATCTTAATCCTTTTTTGAAGATAGGAACTATTATAGCACATTTCCAGGACGTAGGAATGGTTTGTTCCCGCATTATATTTTTGAACAAAGTATAGCAAAATTGGGTCCATTCCTTAGGGTTTTCCTTTAAGATAAAATTAGTTAATCCATCAGGACCCGGTGCTCTTGATGAGCTTAACTTTTTGATGTTGTCTTCTATGTTTTCTTTCGAAATCGTAATATTCCAAGTCTCATATTTCTCGATTGTTTCTTGCGTGATCAATTTCTGGGACATAGAGTGTTGTGTAATGAAGAATCCATTGTTCCTCACTCACCATATTGGTAATGAGCGCTGTTTCATTTGACTCCGATTTATTCAAAATTGCCCAAAATTCTCTTGTTGTTTTATTGTACAATGTTCGCATCATTTCTTCTGCATCTTTTTGTTGCATTAAGGCTCTATTGTTCATTTATAGATTGTCACAAACGCGCAGAGTTAAACTCACACAGGTGTATTGTTCAGCAGCAGTTGGCCTGAGGAGCCAAGAGTAGCTCTGGGCAGATGTCAGTATCCAGACAACCAGGATCGTTTGGGCAACACACAGGGGCTACATAGAGCTCACCCCTATCACTATCCAGCCCTCAATCAACAAAGATATGATGGGCATCATTCCGACTACAGCGGTAGCCGTGCTGGTAATTACTAGCAGGGCTGCCGCCGGAGTCATGAATTTACCAGTGCCTGGGAATGGGCAATTACTGGGACATTACAGCCCTGGTGGACCCAGTAATTGCTTATTCCCGGGTACCGGTAAATATTCGTCCCCATTCCCATTTGAGTCCTACTGGACTCCACCAGCACCACTCACGAATGGTGCCGGTCCTTCCGACATGGTCTGCGAGCGAGTGCCGTTCTGCTCGGCAGGTCAGACCTGCCGGGCTCACAAGCACCCGCTCGAAGACCTTGTTGTTTGCTGGTCCAGTAACGACGGTACCGGCAAGCTTACCAATACTGTTGTTACCGGACCGGCAACTTTATAATGAGGCCCACTGACATTTTCCATAAAGAAAGCTGGTCCCTGTGCTCCAATATGGTAAGGCATTAACACTTGAACCACAAACTACACAGATGTCCTGGGTTTAAGAAACACTGGAGCATTTTGGAGATTGCCGGGGGTCTCTTGAGAAGTGATTACACATTTAAAGGTGCTGGTGGGACTGCTGTGTGAAGTACAACTCGGTTTATACATATGCTGGGCGGTCTGTCTGATGAAGGGCAATACTGTTGCCGAAACATGGAGAATTCTACAAAACATCCCTATGAATTGATCCAACATGAACACAGGAGCTGTGCGGATAACTGTGTTCTTTGTCATGTCGGCGCAATCATTTCATGTAGATTTTTTTCTTCCTTTGGGAGAACACAATTTGAAGAATAACTTGTAAATGCGTCCTTATGAGCAGTGGAGTGTTAGAAGCATTTATTTTGAAATACTGCTACATTGTGCAGCCATTATCCATCACGAGCGCTTCTTTTATGTTCCATCGCAATTCCTGCTTGCCCATAGTTATCAGGGCAGCGCCCAAGAGTGGGGATACCTTTACCAAGAGTGGAACCTGAGGTTTCGGGGTTCGAGCTTGTATTGGAAATCATTTTAAATAGTCAGAGACTGCACGCCCCAACTCTTCTCAAAAGAAACGTACACACTACTCGCAAATACACAAGTAAAAAAACTCACAACAAAAAAGTACTTTCTGCAACCTCAAAAATAAAATATCCATAAACTAATTGCCAAGCGAGAAATCAATCGCCACCAAGGAATAAGCAGTGATGGCACAGTCTTACCCAAGGTCTGCCTACAAGTGGGAGTATAAGTTGACATTGAGGTAATCCAATCACCTCGGCAAACGGTTCTCACTTTCCTTAAAGCCCCTGAATACCACAGTCCTCATTTTGGGAGGCACTCAATGGGACTCGTCTTCAGGAAACAGCACACGGGCAGTATTTATTCTGCATCGCAATTCGCCCTCAAAGGAACACGGGTGCGAGAGGAGTTCGTGTCGGAAATCTACCTGTGACGCTGCCAACTTTGAAGTTCTGGCATTGGGGTCATAATGGCTTATATTTACTCAGCTCTTGGTCACACACTGACCATCACTGCAACGCCTTCCACGAGCAGACGAACCAGACATGCCCAGCACCCATACCTGTACACGCACCTCAGTAATGTAATTATTAGAATTGGTTATTTATAAGGCGCTTAATACCCAGAGGTTCCTAAGTGCAGACCCGGGGCTCAAACCTCTGTTGCTCCACTTCATCTTGCTTCTAAGGCGAGCGCATTGCCCCCCTGAGCTATCCTGACCCCACCCCCCCCCAGACAAACTTGATCACAACAGCAGCCAATTAATGAAAGAGAGCAGAACAAGTCGTAATGACAGCATGGGATTGGTGTGGTGGTATGGAGAGTATTTAGTGGTACCCATCCGCCCATTTCCTTCAGGTGACAGAGAAAGTCTTTTGGGCTGTTTGTTTCACAGGCTGCCAACAGGGCAATCGGTATCGATGCCCTGCCAGCGAATACCTCCCTCTTCCACCTCAGGGCATCTATTATGGATGATGACCAGTCGTGTTGTGCCTTGTCCAGGGGGTTATTGGGGTGAAGCGGTGGGTGATAGTCTCCTCTAATACTTTGAAGGGGGCTTAGAAAAGGGCGAGTGTGTCGATAGTGCAATTGGCAAAGTTCTTGACTTTAATGACTTGTTGAAATACTACCAATGTTCTTGCCACCGTAGACTTTAATGACTTGTTGAAACACTACCAATGTTCTTGCCACCGTAGACTTTAATGACTTGTTGAAACACTACCAATGTTCTTGCCACCGTAGACAAGTGAAGCCAGCTGCGGAATGGTGGATGGTCAGCAGAGGAGATCCAGAACAGATACAATTCCTTGTCAGACTGTTGAATAGATGGTCTGTAAAAATGTCAAACGTAGAAAGCCAAGGAGTTGACTTCTGGCTCGTTCTTCATGGCTATGACGACAGCTGTTTTACTTCCTGATATGATGATATGGCATTTATAACGCGCCTATACACAAGTGTCAGTACAGTGTTATGGGGTCTAGGAGCAGTGCGGGACTTTCGATGAATTGTCACATTTCCTGATCAAAGGATGCAACGTGTCTCACAAAGGGCCTGGGCAGGAATGGTATCTGTTTTACCGACATTCTTGAAAAATTCTTCTTGTGGGATATTGGATATGCCGATGTGAGCTTTTTAATAGTAACCTTTATTAAATTCTCCGAAGAGGAATGCAATAATGGGCCAGCATTACAAGGGACGGGTCAGCACGCCTTCTAATCAAAGCTGGTAGATGGCGATCCCTCTCACCCAACATGGCCTGCTCAAGGCAAACCTGCCTATGCAATTATGCAAGGAGAGTATAAGCGCCGGGACAGTAATCATTTGTGGTTTAGAGAAGCGAACAAAGGCATTGTGCGTCCCAACACATGTTGGGCATCTGCGTTCCAGGCTCCTCTTGATACGTTTCTACGCGGAGCTCAGGGGAGAACTACGGATGAGGAGGTTTGTTTGGGCGATAGCTCCAAAGTGAATGAGAGGTCAGGTGTTGTCTCGGTGCCACGTTCGAGTGCAACCACAGCACATTGGTCCGAGAAGACCCTCTAGCGGCTTTGACTAGGATGGTCATATAAAGACATTTCCACTTTGTGGTTTGGTGCAGCCCCTTTGAGTGTTTTTGTTTGGCCTGATTGGACCATGTTATGGGAAGGGGTGTGTGCACTTTCACAGGAGAGGACCAAATATATCATCAAGGGAGTGGCTAAGACTGTGGAAACAACCAAGGAACCCTTCTGGCAAAGCCCCGACTTGCATCCACCACCAGGAACAACTGCCCCCGCCTGAGCTGTCTCTTCACTTACAAGGTACCGTGTCCGCCTGGCTTCCCTTGTGACAGTTAGCGTGAGGTGTTTTAAATCCTTACCTTTCCCCTGGGTCGCCTCCAGGCCATTGACTTGAGCCATCTCCCAAGGTCCTAGGAATTTCCAGAGCTGCAGAACCCCAATACCAGGAGATGTGCTGCCCATTTTGAGTGCATCCTCATGGAAATGCCGAATCCGTCCAAATCTTTGCTAAAACCATAAGGACCCTCCAGAGATCTGACCCAACTCAGTCAGAGTGCAGGACTGCAGGAAGCTAAGAAGATTGACCCGACGATCCGTGTCCTTTGTTTGTGCTGCAGAAATGGAGCCAAAACTGCTTAGTGATCCAAGATGTCGCTGAAAGTCGTGCCACAGGTACTCCCTCGAGGCTGCTGCTGCTGAGAGACCCCATCCATTGTCCTGCCTTTAGCCATCAGACCAAGGAGTCCGGAGGTCAGATCCAGAGCTACAACATCGCGGAGCATCCAGCACAACCATTTTCTTCTAACCTAAGGTACTCGGTGGAAAATGGTATTGCTTACCTGATTCCAAGAAGTTGCTCCACAGCATTGGAGTGCACCCAGAGGTGTCCAATGTCAACCCCTCTTACCTCCGATTCAAGCCACTGCTTGTGTCCCTTCATCAAGTCCTTTTACAGGTCTCCCAGGTAAGTTGTTAACTTGCTGCTTCTGTAACATTAGAGACTGGAAGAAATCATTAGGAACTCTTCGTATTCTGCTGCTTGTCAAGACTGAGCTCTCTCCGAACTGCCTTTACCTACGGTTGTATTTGTGGACTTAAGACTTGCTGTGTGAAGAAACCCTCTCTAGAACCTTGATCCAAGCTAATGTTACACTAACTAACCATTTTCCTCCCTTTAAGTAACATTACTATACGTGTTTGCAGAGTACATGTATTACTGTATAAACTTTTAAAAAACGCAGATGCGAGTTATAACCGATAATACAATAACATTGGGGGTCATTACGACCCGGGCGCAAAGGGATACCGGGCACCGGTAATGACACCGGTGCGGTAATCCCTTTGCGCCCTATTCCGAGGTCCCTTTGCGGGTCCTTCCTTAATGCCTGGTTTTAACAGGCGTTAAGGACGGGTCCCGCAAAGGGATACCGGGGTCAATAACGGTACCGCAATTTACGGTACCGTTATTGACGCCTTCCCCCTTCCCATTGAGCCCTACGGGGGCTCAAATGGGAATGGGGAATGGCTTGTCAAATGGGGACTTACCGATCCCCGCCAAGGTCAGACTGGACCAGTAAGTCCCCTTACCACCAAGTCGGTGGCGGTACGGGTATTGGTGCTAACCATGGCACTAATAGCGCTATGACTAGCACCAACCTCGGAATGAGGGCCATTGTCTTTTCCCTATCTAAAGTTGGTACAAATGTAACCACGAACAAACACGTAAGTGAAAGTGCCCTTTGAAGTGTATTCTCAAGTATTCCGAAGTGTTTTAGTGTTAACGTCTAAAGTATTTAAAGTGAGTCTGGTGTATAAATAATAAATATATAATTTTATATAAATTATACATGCAAGAGTTCTTTGGTGTGCATGTCTAACTAACGTTTAGTGTACTTACCTACAGCTCACATTCTCCTCTTAAAATGAATTTCTGTGATCACTGCGCTGCCCATAACTGTGCTGACGAAAATGTCGACGCCAATTACAGCACGGTGCAGTAATCACCTCTGCCAACCCACATACCCCTACCCGACACACCACTTACCTTCACAGCGACACACTTCTGTGTGCTTCACTGACTCCCCGCTATCTCTGCGGCATCGGTGTCTCCCACTTGCGTGGGTCAGAGCTGATGCAGCACGTGTTTTGTTTTTGTTTTGGTTTTTTTTACTTTCTTTTTCCCCACTTGCCACAATGGGAAGCGGGGGACACCCCTGCAACCCCTGACTCCCTTTACTGCTGCCAAGGAGAGCGGGGGACACCCCTGCAACTCCTGCTCTGCTTGGGGGCAGTAATCAGAGTCAGTATTTTGTGTGCCCCCAAAGTCGCAGTGACTGCGGGGACGCACAAATGAGGGCGACATTTCGGTACATTTCCCTTAAGGTAGGCCCGTCTGCTCTGCCACTCCACAAAGGTTACCGAGTAGTACAGACTAACACTAAGAGTTGGGGATCTAGAAACCACTGGGATAGATTACTAAAGTCTTACTACCAGTAGGAAAACTCCCCTAACTCGGGGTGACAGTCCAAAACAATTGGCGAGCCGTAGGTTGCAGACCCCTACTGTCAGGAAAAGCATATATCTTAGTAGTAATTCACAGTTAATCAATCACTTTCCAGGCAAGATGTGTAGCTATGATGAATCCTAATGAATTCCTCCCCTTCCAACCAAAGGCGTGACAGATTTCAAGGTCTGCTAGGGCTCGAGTATTTCTCAGAGTGGCAACATCTTCCGTGAGCCATGATTACGTGATGAACAGCAGAGCAAGGTTTCCTGCATGATCAGAAAATAAGCAATTAAGATGGAGGGGAAAGCTCTAAACATAGCACGTGTGTCTCAGATGAGGAGGAGCTGCCACCAGTTGAAGGGTTCAATACTACTCTAGGGCAACTCTTGCCTTCACCCTTCGGAGGTCGGAAATGGAGTATGACAATGTGGGTAGCAATGATGGTAATTACTAATAGCCGATACTAATGATAGTGACGTTACATAAAACACCAGAATTATTATTTTAAATCATGTGTTTTTGAATGTTTTCATCCACCCTCATTAAACAGTTTTAAACTATCTGACAGCCCTACGACTGACTGTTGTGTTTTCTCAAATCTATCCAAGTTCTTTTTTATATGAGCTGAACCCCTTACTTTATCCCTGGATAATTTAAAATGGGTCCCTTCTCTGGTAATGCCATTTTTCAGCAATTTCCAGCATGTTGCCCAGCTAGATGTGACTGAGCGACAGGCTGTGGGAAACCCAATGATCCCATTTACGCAAGTTAGTGTTCGCACACGTAGTGGCATTACACACAAGCTAATCAACCTGACATGTTCCCTCTCTTCGTTGTTCTTTAATTGCCTATCAAACAGCGTTGGACACAATCAATCTATTGATGGATGCCTTGTATGGGCTAAGTTGCCAAACCTGGGTATGGATCCAGGCACCCGCTGAATGATCAGACTCTTGCACATGACAACTGGGTAAAGATCCATTTGGGCAACACCGGCTGTTAATTATAATTAGCACCACGGCTGATACTAAAAGGAAAACATTGAAGATATTATCATTCAAACAATGGACACTTTGAGATATACCTCTCGTGGAATTGTGTATTAAATACGAAAACCACAGCTATTAGCGGGAACAACTAGTATTGGAAAATCTGCTTATGTGAAGGAAAAAGGAATGAAAATCCAAGATAATGAGCATTATCTTTCATTTGTCATTAGGTTCTCTACACGAACCAGTGCAATCATATCCAGAGCCCTATGAAGGGAAGGCTGGACACAGGTCCTAAAGGATGATATGGTCTTCCAGTGGGGGACAAAAGCATGACCTGTTTGCCGATGATGTGAGCATGCCTACATTAGAGTAATATGGGCTCAACCACCAGTCAAACTATTCTGGCCGTCTTCTTTAACCACAGGAACTGCCAGACTATCATTTGGAAATTAATTCACCATATACAATTCTGGATTGTTTCGAAAGAGTGTGTAAGCCTCGAGAAAGCACTTATTCAGCCACCAAAGGGCTACAAGCGCAACACAAAACACGCGTCAGCTAGTTAATTGGATTCCTTTGTTCAGAAATTGGAGAATTTCTGTTTTAATGTAGGACTCATATTTCAGCTGTCAGAAGAAAGGGTATTTAGTGAGCAAATCGTTCACCAACATTTTGAAAAAATATGTATTCTCACTAACCGCCTTGAGGCCATACTAATGGGATAAAAGCGCTATATTAATAATAAACTGCTACTACTACTAAGTATATTCTGAATTACTGGGAGTCAGTACGGAGGTTACTCATAACCAATTGTCCATCCATAAAACAACAGTCCTGCGAGTGGATATTTATTTATTGTATTTAATTGTTTTTTTATAACCCACCTAATACCAAACCTGAGTTCGGTTTCTTAGCGCGGATCCAGGACCAGCGCGTTGCCCCTGTGCTATCCTCCGTTTACTTGCTTGAAGGCAATCCATGCAGTAGACCCCACCAACACAATTAAATAAACTGTAATCCATTTACTTGCACCCACCTTTAAAGATTACAGAAGATCAAGTCCTCTATCTGGGCTATGTAGCATCACACTTAGACAGTGGCACTTGGCAGGACCTATCTCATAGGTGGAATTGATTAGGTGCAGTTGGTGGAATAAAAAATTGTCTAGGAATCGAATTTGTTGAATATCAAATTGTTGGAAATATTACCTTGTCCCTGCAAAAATGCTGGCCCTTTTGGCTACTAAATGCTGTTGTTAGAAAGGAGTACTATGTGGGAATTGAAAGCTTAAAATAGGGGTCTCGAGGTCCCTTCTCATTAAATCATTATTCTTAACTTTTAATATAGGTTTTTTTTTATATCAGAACTTAATTATATCAGTCTATAATATAATGCAAAAGACAGAAAGAAAGCCAATTTTGCAAGCAGTGCACCTCACCAAGGCAAGTTATTTCACAGTCCAGGTGAATGCACTCAATCAGAACACCTTTCCAGAGGACAGGCACCCACAGGACCTATTTTACTTGGCAACCAACACTGCAAGCTAACAATAGCCGGATATGGGATTTCCAAGGCAACCGCCACATTCTCACGGTGTGATGTCAAACAATGAGTGCTATAACTATCCTTCACTCTAGAAATCAAAACAAGCAACTTCTCACTGCCATTGTCTATCCACATATGCAATGAAAACAACCCATGTGGCACCCAGGAAGTATTTATACAATCTGATAGCAAAATGGCCTCCCCGTAAATGCGGGATCCTCAAGAACCACTCTGAGGAAGACCCTCTGCATTTATATCCTGGAGGAGGAATCAGAGGGCGCCGGCATTGAGGAATGCATGAGGACACTTTGAGGGGTTTTCAGATTTTCCATCGAAAAATGTTCCATCGAGGGTTTTTCCATCACATTTTTTACTTTGCAGTAGTTACTGGGGATCCCAGTGGACACCTCTTACAGGTTAAAGTGCACAGAGCAGGCAAGCACAGTAGGTACCCTTGGGCTCTTCCAAGCGACAAGCCATGTTTTCCAAACAAAGAGATTATTTTGGACCGCAAGAACAAAACCTGACATTGACCATCATGACAGCAAAAAGTACCGGTTCCACAGGATCTCGCCCCAGCAGCGCGGTCAGTAGAAGAGAGATGAAAGATGCGGTGGAATCCCTGCAAACAGAGAAACCCTGGTATAAACGGCCCTGCACGTTTGGTTTGCAGTTTGGATTGGAGAGAAGATGCACTGGATCACCACAGTGGAGATGGGGTTGTAGCTTCTCAGAGTGGTGGCAATGCACAATAAATCCTATGACACACGGAGGTCTAAGATAAGACTTTGCCAGGAGTCTTAATAATTGGCAGCAGCAATGATATGATATGATAAGTTATTTATAACGCGATTAATACCCATAGGTTTCTAAGCGCAGACCTGGGGATCGAACCGGTGCTGCTCCGTGTCATCTTGCTTCCAAGGCCAGCACGTTGCCACTGAACTATCCTCCCGAGATCAGCCACAGACATGATTGGACAGGACTGTGAAGGATGAGGCATCTTGACTTCCACTGTTCTCATTCTTTCCCCCCTCCCTATTGTTTTCTGTGTTCAAGAAATCGTCTGGACTGACAAGGTTCTGGAAGGATTTTGTAAAGTAGCATCAAGAAGAGGTTTTGAGCAGTATGTATATGTCGGGCCCTTAGGATTATGGGATCGGACCCGTTGGTGTTTTGTCTCCATTATTCTTGATGTGTCACTAAAATATGTTTTTTCCGGGTGGAGGGGTATAGGGGTAGGTTGCTAGGGGCCACTCCTGCGAAGCTGGGACAACACATCAGATATTCTGAGAGAGATAAAAAGGGACGCCCCCACAGGCACCTTATCAGGTGCTAGGATACTGTAGTGGTATTGTTTACCACCCCAATTGTCAAATAGGCTATACTGTAAATTATTCCCTCCTGATGAATGGTCCACACTTTGTTTTAGAGGAACAGAAACATGTCGAGACATATCTCTGGACTTTAAACAGAGAGTAAAATTTATGACATATTTATCCATATTTGGGTGGGTACCTTACTATTTAGGTTGACAAGTACCCTCAGTGGTCGTATTTTTGCTATAACATTACTTTTAACTGGCCATTGGAGCTTGCTACGTATTCCCTAGTGTTACTTTCTACATGGGATGTGACAATTTCTGTATTATGGACCTATCTATTTAATTGGATGTTTTAAATCTGACGATCTGTTCATTAGTAAAATTTGGCACTGACTTGTTTAACCTTCCCTGGTCCCTCCTAATGTTTTACTAAGAGTGTTTATACCCTACACCTCTAGTACCTGCTTCATAACTTCGTCTCCCTGTACTCCTATTACTATCCTCCCGGATATAGACAAAGTATACACTGCTAATTGTGATTAGACAGTAGTATACCGGGTTTCCTTTCCTTGTAATTAGAAATATGGAAAACATCGACAGAAGCAAAAAGAGAAGAACGAGAGATATCAATGGAAATGTTACTAGAAAGACCACAAAAGGCGAAAATCAAACTAAAAAAGAACAACTGGCTGAAGAACAACCAAACAAAAGCTAAATACCGGCATGACATATACAGTGCATTTGATAATAGAACAATTAACCAACTACCAGCGTACTTGCAAAATAAGAGACACATTCATGAGACTACGGCTAAACATCCTTCCGACTCGAGAAATAATGGCAGTCAGGAAACAAATCCCCGAAAGCAAAAAATACTGCCTATTTTGCAAGAACTTAACGATGACAGAGAATCTACATCACATAATCATGATATGCCCGGCACTGAATGAAAAAAGACAGCAATCCAGAGAGTGGTTCATGAAAACCCAAACCATCCTAACACCTGAAGATCGCTGGGTGATGATGATTGCTGGAAATGAAAGAAAATTAGTGTTTGCTCTAATATCTTTCTGGAACCACATTATGAGCAATAAACAAACAGGATAACGCACTGCTAGGATAAAGGAAAATAAGAACCTGAAGAAAGAATCAACAAAAACGAGGAAAGCTACGTAACTTGAGTAATAAACAGAAGAGAATAAAAAAATGAAAGGTTTGAATGTAAACCAAACATTAAAATAAAATAAAATAAATAAATAATAAACAATTCATGTCCTTCTGGACGGGTGCCGTCGCCACCCACTCAGCATGCTGCTGCCTCATCGTGCGCCCCTGACCTAGAGTGGAGACCTACGGTATCAGTAAGTGTATGTTTGTATTGCTTTGTATGTTTTGTTGTCATGTATATATGTATTGTAATTAATGTATGTATGTATTGTTATGAATGACTATGTGTGTATGTGTGTTTGAATGTAATGCATTGTGTGTGCAGGGCTAGTTGAGTGAGTAGCTGTGTGTGTATTGTGAGAAACCTGAAGAAGTCTCACCCGCTAGTCCCCGGATCTGTCATCCAGGTGGCCAGGACACAGCCATCGCTATTGGATCCAATTCCTGGGGGTGGACTAGTGCGGGAGGATCACCTCGATGAGGGGTCTTCGGGGAGTGGAAGTGGGACACCGGAGGGTGAGACGCGGTATCCCCTTCCTAATAACACTTTTTCCCAATCCTACCAGGTAAGGTCCCTAGGAATTCAATCCTCACCTTTTTCCAACCCAAACATTTTCTCACGGACAGTTCACCATGAGCAACAACGGACTAACACCTGAGCCGTATGCCTGATATGTCCCAACCCCATGGACAGGCAAGGTCAGGCAATTACGGATTATTACACACACCTGACTTCCATCGCACATCCCCTCACGGATAAAAGGTGCAGCATTAAAGCACACTCTGAGCGAGGCAAACCGCACACAAGAACAGCAGTTCAAAGATGGAAGTTTAGTACAAGGAGAAAGACGGCAAGAGTCACAAGGAGGGAAGTAACTGTGACCTCTAAAGACCATTAATTTCATGAGCCTTGGAAAGTAAGAAACCCGAAGACCAGAAACTAAGGCTGATCAAACCTGCAAATGATGTGGGAGGTACCCGGGGCTCTCCTGCGTCAATATCTAAGGCGTGGCGGAGCGATTGCCACCGTGGTACTGTCCTTGGCTCCTAACAACCAAGCAGCGTCAGAAAAAACAGAACAGCCGGTGAGTCAGAGAATCTGAAACCAAACCAGATTTTGTTTTGAACCAAGGTTGCAAGCTGCAACATTGTACAAAGGGAACAGTGTGTGAGGCATTTGCAAAGAGCGACACAGAGATAATTTGAACTTTGCAATTGAACTTTGGGAGGCCCAGAAAAGGTACCATAGACAGAGTGGTCCAGCGCCACGTGGGTGCTCAATCGAAAGTCTGTTAAGTATCCAACTGATGCTGAGTGTGAGTAAAACGAATAATGAGATCGAAGTGGTCATGCAACAGGTCAAGCTAAACCCTGTGCACGTTTGAAAGCATTCAATAGTTAAAAAGTGCTTCACAATTGGTCCGAGCCTGGCTGAGGGAGACTAATAAAGTGAATGAAAGGGATCTGAGCCCGGCTGAGGGGGATCCACAGTGAACCGTGAGTAACTCGAGAAGGAATTATCTGAACTTAGTTGAAATCTGATCTGAGCCCAGAAGAGGGGGATCCACCATTTAACCTCTGTTGTCTAAATGGATTTCAGCACGACTGAGGGGGATCCAGGGTGAACACCCAAAATGGAATACTCGGAAAAGGAAAATAAAGTTTTTGTGTTGTTTTGTGTAGCAGGCCCTCTGAGTTAAGAGGCTTGCGTGAAGCGAAGAGACTTGGATCCAGAAGATCTTGAACTGTGTAAATGGAACTGTATCCTCATGTCCCAGAAGCCAGATGGTATGCTTTGCTTGAGTGAACCGCCTTGCCCCGTGCTGAAGACGTGGGAAAGAGAGGCCAACGGCCCGAACATCTTGACTTTTAATTTTGTAAACACTTCTGTCTTTTACACGAAAATCCGCCCACATTATTTGTACATTAATAGTAAGGTTTTGCAATTGTTTTTTTTTTTTAGTATAGGCCCTTTTTATTTGACAAGGCTCCAATAGAACTGCATTAGTATTATTTGATGGTCACAGCTTGCTCCCATCTGTAGATTTAGGTTTAGATAGGTGTTTATTTCACTCTTGTGACAGTTCAATAAACACTGTTGGACTTTGGTCACTTGTGTCTGTCTTACTGGTGATGCCAAGCCTTCCTTACGGTATGTATATAGGCATGCATGCTTTTTTTCGTATATGAGTGTGTGTGGGCATGCGTGTGTGCACATATATAGCATCTTTGCAAGGGATTACATGACCAACCATACAATTGATATGGTTTGTAACGTAAATCTCTTGCGACTGCTGAAGTGACCATTACTGGCATAGATAGGTTACCTATCTATCTGTGTCAGTAATGGTCATTTTAAATCACTTGTATGAAGCTGCTGCCACAACCTACCCATGCCAGTAAGGGTCTCTTTAAATAACATGCATGAAGCACTTCACCCACCATGCATGTTATTTAGTGGCCATTACTAGCATAGATGGGTTGTGGCTGCAGCTGCAGGCAAGAGATTTAAAGGGACCATTGCTGGTATAGACCGATCTATGCCAGTAATGGTTACGATAAATCATATTTGTGTGGTTTAAACAGGGACACTTCATCCATAATAGGTGAAGAGGCATCAACCCCTGAGTCCTAGCCCATTATGAAAGAGCCACTCCAGCCTAGGAGCTCGCCAGGGAGCGCTCCTGGGCTGACTTTAACTGTGAAGGGTAAACACAGTTTCCTTTTGACAGTTTGTACCCCTTCCTAACATGTTCAATTGGACATGCAAATCCAGGAGTGTTTTGCTTCCCCAGCTTTGCAAGGCCCATTGTGGATGCAGGCTAGGGTCCTGAATTTTAGTATGTGCAAGGAAGCGCTAATGCGTCAACCCTCACATACAAATGGGTCAGGTGCCAATCTGCATCAGTTGCACTTCTGCTCCTGCCTGCATGTGGAGGAACCAGGAATCCCTCTGCTTCCTGGTCCCTGTTTGTGCTGTGCTGGACCCGGAGGGCTTTCTAGAGGAAGCAAGCATGTTAAGTGTTACTACTTGGCTAGAGTGGAATTTTGCAGGCAGCCAGTCCAGCTCTCTCTTAATGTGGCCTGATTTATTTTTTTACTGGGCATCTATGATAAACTAAGCATGATATGTCATATTATGTGGCTAGAATGGCATCTTGCGGGCAGCCAGTCTAGCTATTTCACACTGTGGCATGACATTTTTGCCTGGCTACCTATGACAAAGCAAGCATGTTAGGCGTTACTACTTGGCTAGACAGGCATTTTGCAAGCAGCCTGTCTGGTCCTTTCTTACTGTGGTGTGACATTTTTTACTGGGCATCTATGATACACCAAGCATGTTATGTGTTATTAATTGGCTAGACTGGAAATTTGGTGCAGACGGTCTTGCTATTTGTTATTTTGGCATGGCATTTTATTCTAGGCATCTATGATAAAGTAAGAATAATAAGTATTATTACATGGCTAGATTGGTATTTTGGTGCAGCCAGTGTAGTTATGTCTTACTATAGCATGACATGTATTACTTGACACCAAGGATAAAGCAAATAAGTATGTTTATGTGTGTAGGCTGGACTACATTGTACTGCCAGTCTGGACATATTTTCTTATTCTGAAATTACATTTTTAAAGGTAAAGCTAAAAGGAGTAAATTTGCATTTAGGGATACTGCCATATATTGGCACAACCAGTGTGGATATGTTTTTATATAGTATAATTACTGGAATATGTGGAATTCAAACATGAGTATGTTCTTATATAGGAATTCTGGCATATATTGGTGCAGCCAGCATGGAAAGATATGGACACAACCAGTGTTAAAATGTTGAAAACGTTTTTGTACTGGCATATATTGAGGGCGAAGGCAACATGAACATGTGTAGGGAAATGCTTGTGTGTACTGTAGGTGATTTGTACACTGTCTGGCTTTTTACCCAGTTTGACACAGAAAGTGTGCTGTATAAAGCAACATTTTAACCCAATATTTAAAAATAATTCTCTGTGCGGGAGGGAAACTCCCTTCAACTCCTAGGTTGGTTCAGGTTCCCTTGCTAGGCTCGGTCACTCTGGCATATTTCAGGGAAATATCTACAACCCTCAAATAAAATAATTCACCAGCTGCCACTGGAAGGAAGTCCCATCGATGCCACTAATGGTCACTTTAAATCACATGCATGCAGCTGCTGCCACAACCTATCCATGCATGTAATTTAGTTAGTGGTACAGATAGAATGTAGCAGCAGCCTCTTGCCTGCAATTTACACAGGCCATTACTGGAATAGATGTGTTGCGGCTGCAGCCTTATGAAAATGGTATAAAGTGCTCCTGTGTAGTGTACTATTGATGCCATGGAATTTACCTGATTCTAATGTCTTACCCTAGAGAAACAGCTGTAAATTGCATTGCTTTTTACCACATTATTTCCAGAAATAGGGCAGCAAAATGCATCATTTCAGCACAAATCCCCCACCCCTTCTTGCACTCATTTGAGGAAACATTTAGAAGCCTCTTCACCACCCAATGAGGGCCTGCTTCCCCGTGAATCATTTAGACATCTTGGTGCCCCTTCAGAATCCATACACCTCCGCAGGCACCAAAAGCTGCCTCTGCCACAGTACGTCATCTCTGTTTTGTATAAATATTATTTTTCTTTTTCCTATCACCTTTCAGAATCATTCACCACAGCTGTTACTAAAAAAACAAGCTTTATGGCTGAGCAGCTGGGTGGTGAGATAGACACAACATGATGGGAAGGCTGAAATGCAACCGGGCTCTATGGGGTGCCACGGTGGACTGACACGCATTAAGATAGATGTTTCGACAAGATGCAAGGACATGTTGCAAGGAATGTGCAGGTCTTCATTTCCAGGAACAGCAGACAGGTGCGGTCCATCCCCTTCATGAGGCCACAACTGTAGACAGAGGACACCACCAGCAGCAGTGTAGATTACATGATCATTTTATGGGGGAGTTCTTCTCTTACTGACCATGTTCACAATGTATTGTGCAAAGGAGGAATCACCACTGTAGCAAATAGAATGCACCATTAGTAGTGCTGTGTCCAGGGTCTCAAAGAAATGCCCCAAATCTTTCGATCGGCGGGCAAAACTTCAAATTGCAAGCTACGAGCCAGCCATAAAAAACAAGTCACCTGCCACCTCAATTCTATACATACACACTGCACACCAGTTCTTACTCGCCAAGAGTCAAATATCACTAGCCAATGGCTAGTGCAGAGTGCAGATGTTGCCTCCGGTTTCAATGATTGTAAACATGCCGGAGAACAGGACAAGGCCAGGTTGTGCCACCAGAAAAGAAAGACCAGGGCCTTCCGGTGAACACATCCCAACACTTGCCAGCGAGCAAGTCCACGCATGCGCATTGCAAGTCTACGCATGCGCATTGAAAGTCCATGCACGCGCATTGCAAGTCCATGCATGCACATTCCAAGTAGGACCATCCTGATGCCCAACATGGCACGCAATATTGGCAGATCTTCATAAATTGAAGTAGCTAAGTTGGACAATCTGTTTGGAAGGATGTGTAATGGGGAGGTGAAGGGACCGTGACGAGTAGCGTTTCTTAGGCAGCATAAGGACAACTTTCAGGTAAACATTATCGGGGGCAGTCATTTCATCGAGTCATGACTACACTGCGGCAGCGAAGCACAGAATTCAGAGCAATTACATTGGACCCCATAAAGAATATGGCAGTCAGAGTCGGACTGGCAGATAGGGCAACAGGGCCATGCCTGATGTGCCAGCCCATTTTTCTAGAGTGGGCCAGTTTATTTTGGCTAGCTTGTTTGTCCACAGTGGATCATGTATTTGTATATGGTGTTGTATATGGTTGAGCTGTGAACCTTTACAAAAGCATTGACAAAAACAATTATAACAATTTTATAATGACAAACAAAAAAGAATACATCCAACTTACACCAAGCAAAAAATTACATTCAGGAAAAGAAAAGAACACACTTGACATATTACAACCATAAATTAATCTTAAAAATAGAAAAGCACTAAAACGTAGGCCAATGTCAAGTCATTATTCCATAATTTTGAGAAGTTTTGAAACACGAACTACTGACGCTGTTAAAGCAACATTATATCCAGAACCTAAATTGTCCCAAAAATAATCTGCCATAAACCCTTCCTCACAAGGCACACATCTCCTAAACCTCATCATTCAGCCTGCCCAGCTTCCCTCACACTCCATCAATAGGCGCCTTAATGTTTGGTTTGATGGAGTATCACAAACATTACACAATTTTATAGCTTTGTCTCCCTGTTGACGTCTTTACCAACACTTCTTCGGTATGTACCAGATTCAACCTAATCCTTAAGAAATTATTCCTTACTGCCCTGTCGGGAAACTTCAAAAGGTAACGAGAAAGACAACCAAGTTTTAACGAGTTTATACAAGAGGACTCCCTTGCCTTTGCGATTGTTTCTATCCAATCACAGATTTCGAGCTTTTGCTTGACAGTGGACCAGCTTCAGGAGTCACTGCATTATCTTTAACCAGTGTTACAAAGCAAACATGTCTTCAAATGTGCACTGTTTGCAACAAGTTTTACCAAAAAAAACACCCCTTTGGATAGTATGCAGCCTGTTCTGAAAAGTAATGAATTGCAATTTGTGATTGTGTGCACTTTTTGATTAGTGCACAGGCCGAAAGCGGTCATTATAAGTTTCCTGGGGCAGGAAAAATTCAAGTTAAATCGGCGGCACTGCCACCACTGGCGCCACCACTGGCAAATTTTCTTGCACCGGAAAACTACAAGTTTCCAGGTGGGGGTGACCGATTTACCTCCAGCCAAGAGCTGGAGGTAAATCAGGCCCCCACTGGAAAAAAACTGCCAGAACTACCAGCACTGGTAATACCGCTGCCGGTAATTCAGGTAATTCCTCCCATGGAGTCCTATGGAACTCCATGGAATGAGGAATTACCGCCATTCCCGCCACCTTTAATATCCTGAAAATACTGGGATATCGGGCGGCGGGAATGTTAATTCCTTTTGGTGGAACCACGATACCACCAAACTCCTAATATGGTTGCTAGTCTGACCCTGGCAAATAAAGTGCAATTATATGACAGTAAAATCCTCTAGACCGCATCACCTGTGAAAGGTTTGCCCCCCACAAGCCTAATTCTAAACAAGAGGCAAGACAGTGAAAGACCGAATGCGGCATCCAGGATCGTGTCAGAGGCATTTCAGAAAGTCTCAATGGGGGCCACAGATGCATCAACCCGCCCCCTCTCCAAACCAGCCTTCCGGTTTCCAAGTCGCACTATCCCATGTAATATATAGCACGAATGAACAGGTGAATTACCCCCACTCACATGAATACTGAGCCCAGAGGCTTAAGAGTCGAGGGAAGACGAGGGGCGTCACGTTTTATCATCTATTTCTATTATAAATGGGTTATTGGGTTTACACAGTGGTGAAAACATTCTCGAGCTCATAACGCGCGGCATGCCCTAGACACTATACAATTCCATGGTTTGCCTTCCAATATAAATGTTTCTTTTTTTCACTTTGAGCGTGCCGTATCAAGTGTCCCCAACGATGGTCTGATCCCATATTTTAATGGTCTTGGTTGTGTGCTCTTGACACATGTTAAATGCTGTGCCACAAGGACACACCATATGCAGGGCAGGTAAGAGTAACAGTGCTTGTTAACCGAAGGGGTTAGTTTTGTACCTATATTTTACAGCACATGGCCAAGTCCAGTTTGCGTGGCTAGGTTCTTGCTAGCTTTTCCTTTGTGCTACTTCCATCAGGAAATTTGTTACTTCATGGCAAAACCATAATATATGTTGGTGAGCGATCCGGGCTCAGAGCTACAGAATCCAGTTTGCATCAAGCAACCCAAGACTGACATTGCCTGGGTAGAGAGAAAGGTTTTGAAAATTGCGCTGTTCAGCATGTTCTTAAAACCGGGGAAAGGCTTCTTGGAGACTGAATCCATGTGAAGGTTGCTGATAGGTCTACGCGATTCGCCCTCCGGAAAGAGCAATAATCCTCGAACAAAGGGAAGTGGCGTTGAGGCTGCAGGAATGAGCGTATTTGTAAGGACCAGGCTAGGTCTACCCCAGTCGCCCTCCAGACAGAGCAATGATCCTCAAACAAAGGAAAGTGGAGTCGAGGCTGCAGGAAAGATTTTATTTCTAAGGACCAGGATAGGTCTACCCAAGTCGCCCTCCGGACAGAGCAATGATCCTCGAACAAAGGGAAGTGGAGTCGAGGCTGCAGGAAAGATCTTATTTCTAAGGACCAGGATAGGTCTACTAGAGTCGCCCTTCGGACAGAGCAATGATCCTCGAACAAAGGGAATTGGAGTAGAGGCTGCAGGAAAGATCTTATTTGTAAGGACCAGGATAGGTCTACTAGAGTCGCCCTTCGGACAGAGCAATGATCCTCGAACAAAGGGAAGTGGAGTCGAGGCTGCAGGAAAGATCTTATTTCTAAGGACCAGGATAGGTCTACTAGAGTCGCCCTTCGGACAGAGCAATGATCCTCGAACAAAGGGAATTGGAGTAGAGGCTGCAGGAAAGATCTTATTTGTAAGGACCAGGATAGGTCTACCAGAGTTGCCCTCCAGACAGAGCAATGATCCTCGAGCAAAGGAAAGTGGAGTCAAGGCTGCAGGAGAGATCTTATTTCTAAGGACCAGGATAGGTCTACCTGAGTCGCCCTTCGGACAGAGCAATGATCCTCGAGCAAAGGGAAGTGGATCGAGGCTGCAGGAAAGATCTTATTTCTAAGGACCAGGATAGGTCTACCCGAGTCACCCTTCGCACAGAGCAATGATCCTCGAACAAAGGGAAGTGGGTCGAGGCTGCAGGAAAGATCTTATTTCTCAGGACCAGAATGAGAAATGGAGAACAGCCCCATGAATCCAGTGCTTGAGTCACTCCAATGGGAAAGCTGTATTAATGCCACGTGAACATCATATAAGGAGATAGGTAGCCACTGGCAGCCCAGGCTCTCCTTCTCACATTAGCAGCTTATTGTTATAAAGAGCCTGAACTGATCAGCCTCCACAGAAGTGAGTTTGAGTGCACCAAGTGCCTCAATGACCCTCAATTCAACAAACATTTATTTATTTATTTATTTTGACATTTGTATAGCGCACCTAACTCAGAGGAATCTAGGCGCTTTTTTGCTTAAGAGGAATGGTTACATTGGTAGCTTGCATAGTTCAATGAAGGAAGATTGGAGTTTGAGTTGAGACCAGAGGTATCGGACAGAGGGGGTATCGGACAGAGGGGGTCATCACAAGTTTGCGGGTATCCTGGCAGTAAATCCACCAGGATAGTGGCAAACAGTAATACTGTTATCGGCACCTGATCTGCCAGTATTACCGGCAGACGACAGGTGCTGGCAAGGGTCTGGTATTTTCCAAGTGAGTAAGGGGATGCAATCCCACCAGGGTGAGATCGGGAAAGTGGGTGGCCATGTGACGACTCAGAGACAAGGGGCGTGAGGTCATGACGCAAAGGTCCCTGCTGCTGTTGGGGGAGGTAAAAGACCCGATTTCCATTAATAAAGATATTAAAATGCCCACCAAGGATTCTCTGCCAGAAAGAAAGTTACCCCTCCCCCACCACTGTGCAAAAGAGCTGCTTGACCTCCACAGCACATGCTGGGGTAAGAAACAAAGGGGTCCCCATTTCCTGTCAATCAAGCCCTGGGGTGCTCCGAGCGCTTATTGCTTCTGACTAGTAAATCGAGTGCCGTACTTGGTGATGATAATTTGCTGAGTGATTTTAGCATATTGCAAAGAAAATGGCTATTTAGAGGTGCCTCAGTGGCCAAGAAACTCATATGCAGAGGATGGAAGTCGAGACTGTCTCCTGAAGTAGATGGTCGGATGGATGAAATGTTGAAGTTGGCTCATATGTAAAGCTAGATTTATCGCTGGGAAAATGTTGTTTTCCTTTTTGAAAAGATATGGGGAAGGTTCCAGGATGTGTACTAGCTCTGATTAAGCTCTCTATCGCGGTGGTGGGGGGCGGGGTGGAGGGGGTTCTGTGGGTTATGAAGACTTACTGTTTGCAATAGGTTTCTGTGAATTGTTTGAAAAATTATAAATTGTGAATACAAAAAAAAATGGAGTGAGTTTCACAGGCAAGAGCGCGGGGGTGGGGGGATATGCTGCAGTTGTCAGGATCAGCACCCTGGGAGAACTCGTAGATAAAGAACGCAGGAAATGTCCATCCCTGGGGTTCATCTAACCCGAAAGACACCCCTTGATAGCGATTGAATATTTAGAACCCCTTCTACACCAGAGGGCATCCTCGGAGAACAGTGCAGCCTGGACATTCTTCAATACAGCACTTCACAGGGAAGCAAAAGAGGCCCTGGACATGTTTCTCAGAGTGGCCCCATATTACACAGCGTGAGCAAGGCCAACCACTTTCCCATACGAAAATGTGGAAATAAATAGGTAAACACGCAAAAAAGGCCCATGATGCAGAGGCCCACCGGGAAACCACCCGAGTTCCCTGTAGGCCAGTCCGCCTCTGCATGGCAGGCGTGCAGCAGGGACCTAGGGTGGCAGGGTTGGACTATTCCACAAGTCATCTACACGTCGCACCGCCCGAGTTCCCTGTAGGCCAGTCCATCCCTGCATGGCAGGCGTGCAGCGGGGACCTAGGGTGGCAGGGTTGGACTATTCCACAAGTCATCTACACGTCACACCGCCCGAGTTCCCTGTAGGCCAGTCCATCCCTGCATGGCAGGCGTGCAGCAGGGACCTAGGGTGGCAGGGTTGGACTATTCCACAAGTCATCTACACGTCACACCGCCCGAGTTCCCTGTAGGCCAGTCCGCCTCTGCATGGCAGGCGTGCAGCAGGGACCTAGGCTGGCAGGGTTGGACTATTCCACAAGTCATCTACACGTCACACCGCCGAGTTCCCTGTAGGCCAGTCCGCCTCTGCATGGCAGGCATGCAGCAGGGACCTAGGGTGGCAGGGTTGGACTATTCCACAAGTCATCTACACGTCACACCGCCCGAGTTCCCTGTAGGCCAGTCCATCCCTGCATGGCAGGCGTGCAGCAGGGACCTAGGGTGGCAGGGTTGGACTATTCCACAAGTCATCTACACGTCACACCGCCCGAGTTCCCTGTAGGCCAGTCCATCCCTGCATGGCAGGCGTGCAGTAGGGACCTAGGCTGGCAGGGTTGGACTATTCCACAAGTCATCTACACGTCACACCGCCGAGTTCCCTGTAGGCCAGTCCGCCTCTGCATGGCAGGCATGCAGCAGGGACCTAGGGTGGCAGGGTTGGACTATTCCACAAGTCATCTACACGTCACACCGCCCGAGTTCCCTGTAGGCCAGTCCATCCCTGCATGGCAGGCGTGCAGCAGGGACCTAGGGTGGCAGGGTTGGACTATTCCACAAGTCATCTACACGTCACACCGCCCGAGTTCCCTGTCGGCCAGTCCATCCCTGCATGGCAGGCGTGCAACGGGGACCTAGGGTGGCAGGGTTGGACTATTCCACAAGTCATCTACACGTCACTCCATTTAACCACACAAAATAAGGGAAGATTCCAAATCCTGAAGCAGAGTGAAACCTTTAAACTCTTGGCATACATGTGCAAAGTTTCACATGTCTCCCGTCCACCAATATAGTCAAAAAGACCATCAAAATGACAACAGAGCAACATTCATGACAGCAAACTCAAAAAGTAGTCGTGGGACTCCAGGTACAGCAAAGACTTCCATCGAACACGACACAAATGGAATGATTTCTGGGTCATTTCTGAGCCCGGAGTTCAGCCCCCTCAGCAAAACTGGGAAGAAGTGGCACCCTGAGCGGCAGAGGAAGTAGGGCGTGCCACAGTGTCAGGCGTTTAAACAGTAGCCAGTTTGGGGATGGCATCGATTGGACGGTGAATGATAAATATGAGCTATGCCCTCAATAGGCAAGGTGCATATCACGGATTGTGCCAAACAGATTTCAACAGGCAAGTGCCGCATACCTTGACTGCAAATGTCCCTGCTTTGTGACCGCCAAGCCTGCCTAGTGCACTGCATCAGCAACAATGGTAACAACAATAGTGCTGTTACAGAGGAAGTCCGGATGACGCCACAGCGATCTAGATTGTATAGACTATGACTCCCATGATCCCTCTCCATTGACTGTGCTGGCTAGGTCTGATGGGGTTTGTAGTCCAAATCATCTGAAGAGGCAAAGGCCCCAGGACTTGGGCAAAGAGTTTATAAACTCATATCAAGTATATTATTTATTTGGGAGTTTTGTACAGCACTGCATGTCGCCTTGTGGTCACTTCTAAGAACTCCGTTATATGTGGGTTTTTTTTTCATAACGCACCTAATACCATACCCGAGTTCGGTTTCTAAACACGGATCCGGGATTCGAACCTCTGTTGCTCTGTGTGGTCTTGCTTGCATTGGATATTCTATGAAGCGGTAGTTCACAGCTTAAGAGACTCATGATGGGCAGATAACTGTGATTAACACTATCAGCTATCCAATGGGCGATGGGAACGCGTCAAGCATTGGCAGAATTTTGGCTTTGGTAATCTTTTTTGCCTAAGGAAAGAGGGTGGATGCAGAAGGAAATTATGCAAAGTCTGGATTGATGAAGAATGCCTCGCCTTGAAGACTAACAAGCGACAATGGTGTTCATTGAGCCTTTGGAAGTTGCATGGACCAAATCAAGGATATGCTACATTTTGTATTGAAAAAATCAAGGATTCTTTCAATGCAAATTTAGAGGTTTTGTAAGAACACATAAGAAATGTTGGCACCAGTTCACCAGGAGTAGCATTAATGTGAAAAGAGGAAAAGCCTTCCTATGCGGCTGCAGCTCATCATGGAAAACCCCATAGTACTACACTGAACAAACAGGCAGGCAGGCGTTCCACCTTCTACGAAACAAGGCATATTTGGAGTGAGATTAAAGCTTAAAGTGAACATCAGCCAAGTGGGGTCCAGGGTTCGTTGGGTGGTCTCATTGCTGACCCTGTGCAGTTAAAATGTTTAGCTAAAGACCACCATCTTCTAAGAAGGGTAGTTGATAGAAAGTCCTTCATCTTCTTTGAAAGGGTAGTTATCCATTCCCCATTTACAAATGGGGTGATCAGAATAACCCTTCCCATGCAAGCTCATTTTACTTCTCGAAAGCACTAGAAGATATTTCACAAAGCTCATTTTTAATAGATATACAACCATAGCTGGCAACAGTTCCTACCGCAGGTTTAGGCAGTGCCAGTCAATTGGCAACCAGTGTGTGGTGCCAGGGGCATGTCCCCCCCAACCCCCAAGAAAAGCAATCTGCACTAAATGTTCCTATACTTTCAATGGAACTTCCCTCAAATCTGGGCACCCCCGGGAGATTCAAAACTTGACTCCCTTGTGTGCAGCTACCTTAGTTGGTATGGAGACTTTTCCGTTTCCGCAGACTAACGGGTGTACGCAAGCATGTTCAAGTGCCTATTATTGGCCTATGAAGATAAGGACTACCAAATTAATCAGGAGTGAAGTATGCAGATTCGATTTGTTAAAACTGCACTCAACAGTAGTTTAAAAAAATGAGGAGGGTACATTTTGGCCCTTTTGTTTTATCATTACTGAACATTTTCACCGGGAGCTCCCTTTGCTTTAACAATTGGAGCCGGGTGGGTCCACCTCTAGGTGCCCGACTAGTAGCGCATTGGCTTGATTAGGAAGTCCGATAGGGTCTTGACCAGTCTCCACAAATGGCAAGCACGAATCGGGGATTCATCAAAGGTGTGTGGTACAGAGTGAATCTGGCTTATTTCCACCGTGTGCTCATCGGACATCGGCAATGTCAGCTGCCACTACCACACTAATTCATGGACTGCACCTGAAGTCATTATACTGGCATCAGAATGGCGATCCCTCTGGCATGAGGATACTACCAGAACTTTAAAAAACCTGCAATTGGTGAAAGCCAGGCAGCGTGATGGAACCGCACCGCATGCAAAGATGGGCTCAGATCCACTGAACATCATTCGTCGATCCATCACCATCGAAGGTTTATATAACCTGTCATTAAACCCAGATATCTGCTGTGGATCCAGGGTATCGCTTCAAAATTACGAGTCGGAAAACAACGTGGCAGAAAATAGTACTTGGCATCCGGGATTGAATAAGTAAAGGGCTGTGTCAGAAGAGCTGGAAGGTTTAAGTGGTCTGGAAGGGCGACAATGGTCCACACTTAAATGAGGACTGTCGCCATAAAGAGCTTTGTCGACAGTGCAGGCTGCCTTGAACAGAATCCTCCTTGATAGGCAGCCAATGAGATGCGCAGATGGCTGGACCAATAGGGGTCGAGGTTTATTATTAACCTGGCAGCCACACCTTTAATGAGCTGGAGACGTTTAAAGGCATGTTGGCAAGAGCCAAGCACAGAAGGTAACAACAGTCGAATCTAGCCAAGATCAAGGCGTTGAGCTACAAAACTAAGGGGGCGATAGAGGGGGAGGAAGCTCTAGGATTCTCTTGAAAAGGTGGAGCTGGAAAAAACATGTTTTCATAATTGCCTTCAGTCAGGTTCACATTGAATATGACACCTAAATTCCTGACCACATAAACTGCCAAAGATGAGGGACCAAGAGGCGTTCTTCCCAAAGGTAAGTGACACATTACATTAAACAGCATGGACAATGCGAACAGCTTGGGCTTTAGTGTAGGCATGGGAAAGGCACTTGCCAGGCAATGCCATAGTGGCATTAACTGGATATTGATGGTAACAGGTGCTGAATGATGTGAGTACCTGGACTAATAGCAGTCCCTGGCAAATTCACAATACTTATACACAAGCCGAAACTGTTGACTTTGTCAATGCTTGTTTTTAAAACGACTTCAGTGAAGGACAGGTATAGTGCTTATAAATTGAGCAGCTGAAGGCAGACCTGTTTAAGTCATTTATATTACATCCGTAGCCTGTTCACAAAGCCAATTTAGCCATTAACTCTCTGAAGACTGCGTTGCAGTGAGAAAACACTGGCAGCCAGTTCCAGTGCAAAGTTTGATGGTATGGCTTGGCTAAAACGAGCTCAGAGAGTTCCCATAAAGAGGTGTTTTGGGTGGGGAGGGGCAGGAATGGCCATAGGAATTAGCATGTCCATGGTCAGTCAATGGGTGGGCAAATAGCCAAACGACACCTACAATCTGTGTTGCTCTTCATATAACAGTTCTCCCTATCAGTACTCTAATGCAATAGTTTTGACTAAAAAAGAGAGGACAATGCAATGAGCCCTTGGGTACCCCAGAACTCTGGTTCTTAGAATTGGAGGATAAATTGGAAGGGATAAAGCCTTGATATGGTCCGTGAGGAAAGACCCAACCTAAGTCCAGGCTGAATCTCTAACCCCAAGATCAGTTTCCCTAAGAGAATGAGATGGTTGATGGTGTTGAAGAGGCAAACTGGGTTAATGGAATAAGTGAACCCCCTCCCTCACTGGTACCATCCGTATGTTTCTAATATACCTAGTAATCGAGACCACTACCGCTTCCATACTGTGGGCCGGATAACAAAAGCCTGCAAAGGGTCAAGTCGGTGATGGAATTTTTACGAATCCCTGAAGTTGGGCTGTAGCCGTGGCCTCAAGAAGCTTGGCTGAGAAGGGAAGTAGAGAAACAAGACTGAAGTTGCTCATGTCATTAGGGGTCAGACCAGCCTTCCTTAGGAACATCTTCACTACCATAATTTTCTGTTCTTGTGGCACATGGCCTTTGAGAAGGGAGCAGTTTACAATGCCACTGAGGTCCTCACTAAGCTGAGCAGATATCATTCTGACTGTGTCCCTGGACGAAGATCCAGAAGAGAACCCCGGGATGGGCTCCTTTCTGCAGATTGCCAATGACATCAAAGGAAAGAGGATCAAAACCTCTGAAAGCAGGATCAGGTTTATCAGTTCTCAGGCCAAACTTACATTATAAAGGATATCATTATGTGGGATGGTTTTTCAAAAGAAGATTGGAACAAGTGTTGTGCATTTTAGAGATAAGAAAGTTGCTACGTTTATCACATCGGTCTTGGAAAGGCCCAATTCTATTTTGAATCCAAAGCTCTTTACAAACTTACATGTCCTCTCTGCTGTAGAAGGCACTTGGAAGAAATTGCCTTTTACTCTCTGATCATTGGCTTGTCATATCTCCATGCCACTTTAAAATCTAATCTACAAGATTTAGAATATGACTGTCTCCAGTTGGCTTCTGCTTTTGAACGTCTTTCCTGGAGTCCATCAAAACACCAGAGTACCTTGCCGCTCGGTCATTATCAATAGAAATTCCTTTTCTCTTTTTGAGAAGGGTGAGATGATTGGCTACATTAGACATCTAGGAGTTGTAAATGACCACTACAGTGCCCGGCTGAGTATCTGGATGCAAGGCCGCCTCTTACTAGATCATGGCTGGTTACAGATGTTTAGTTCTGCCATTCCCAAGGGGCTGGCAATCTTTCCTGAACTGGGCCATTGTGGGCCAGAGAAAGGATGCACAGGTGATCAAACTATATCCACACAATGGGGTTGCCATCTATGATCTGATGATGGGGTGGCCTTGCACATGGGTAGTTCTTACTGATACTGACCAACATTCTAGGGTCCAAGACATTCAATGGAGTCAACCGTACCTTTCCCCTCCAGCCAGTGACCGAAGTTGCCAAGGACGATCAAGATGAAACAGGAGGCTGCACTGCCAACTAGAAGATCAACAAATGTATGAGATAAATTAACTTTGCTCCAGGTGGTTTATAGCGGATGACCAGACTGCATGAGTCAGTAGGTGACACAATGTATGTTACCTCTGAAAAGTGCTCTATGCACCTTTACAGTTGTCTACCTCTGTAAAGTGCTCCGTAATGTATCTGTATTGTTGTGTACATCTGTAAAGCGCTCTGTTGCTTCTCGAATTTAGGTCCCAATAAATACAATAATAATCATTAAAATAATAATAAAAAGTCCACCAACCACAGGCAGATACAACTAACGTGGGGACTTTCTCTTCAAGCTACCTCCAGGCCACAACTAGTCCATGGCTGCTAATGAATGATGTGGCTAGGAATGTGTCAGTCTACAAGAGTAGGGGAGGGAGATTCAGAGCAACAAAAAAAAGTAGAAAAAAAAGCGATATGTAAGAGGGTCTTGTTTAAAGAAGCAATGAGAAATCACAGCCAGCAGGCAAGGCACAACAGGTTTGCGCTTAAGAGCACTCAAACCGCCCTCAGTTGACAAGGAGAGCAAATCGTCAGGAATGCAAATCTTGAGCCATTTTACTTTGCAATACAAACACCTTTTAAAGCCACAAAGGTGTCTATTTGGAAGGTAGACCTATTTAGCAGAATGTGTGCTCTTGTACAGCATACACAAAGCGGCTTTTATTGTTACTCTGGAAGGACAATCTGGCGTACAAATTGAAGACACAGCTTGTGCATATTAGCAAAGACTTGACAAGTGTTTGCCTGGGAGGAATGCTTGTAGAACAGGACAGAAGCACTGCCCGGGCTTGAAGGAAAACATGTCTTGTATTCAGTTTCAGGCAACAGTAAAGACGCCATCTGAGCTATACTAAGAGTACAGCCTGCTGAGCAGACAAGAGGTCTGTTTTTTAAGGTTTATCTTCAATTAAGAGTCTATGCAGGTTTTCCGACCTACTTTTGGTGTTTAGTTCACCCACATATCGTCTTCCATCAGAGGTGTTGCTAGGGAGGACTAGAGGGTGGATATAGCCCCACGTCTTTTGGTTGTAGCCCCAGATAGAAGCTCAGGGGCTGAAACCAAAAAGCTAGCTAGCCCCGAATACCGACAGCCCAGACATTAGCGTAGTCCCAGATCTTTTCCAGACCTAGCAGCACCCCTGTCTTCCATGATATGGAAGTTCTACAGATTGCTATGAGCTTCTTCACTGGATCAGGCTCAGGTGTGTCCTGATGATCTAAGGCAAATGATTATGGGGAAACCAGACTATTGTCTGATGTGTAACAGGGATATCCGACTCAGGAAGTTGTGGACACCCTGCCCCCATCCTTCGCCACCCTGCGGCTCATACTGGCCAGGCCTTTTAAGAGTCCTTTCATTTTCATATACATTTTTATATGCTGATTGTTATGCATTAGAATATTCTTCAGGAAACCTCGATTTAGGAAGCACGCATACTTTCATCAACTGAGTATTCAGATTAGCATGGGTCATGGGTACTCAATTCGGACTACAACTCCCATGATCCTTGCAACCCTCCAGATGTTTTGGTATGTACCTCCAATGATCACGCGTGATGTCTATGCTGGCTAAAGGTAATGGGAGTCGTAGTCAAAAACATCTGGCATGCCATAAATTGAGTATCCATCGTCCATCTGTAATGTGTGTTGATCTCTAGAATACATATTCGTGTTTAAGACTTGTTAAACAGTAAAAAACCTGGAGGATCGTCTTTCTCTCACCAGGCACCTAAAACCTGGAATGACCTACCTAAGAATATACGGAATACAACAAACTACCTAGCATTCAGAAAACTCCTCAAATCATGGCTCTTCAAAGCATAACCACAAAGGGGACGCACTAGAATGCCCAGACATTAAAACAATGATGAACATAACTCCAACCTCGACTACTCTCAAATTGGACAAACACTCAAACCAAAGAACCAACCACTCAACAGAGCATAAGACATCATGGAAAATAGCCACAAAGGAAGACTGCAGAGACTGACCACATACCGAGACCCACACGAACGCCCAATTGACTCTCCGACTCGCACGTACCGGACAAACATATCCAGACCGGCAGATGCATCTAGATAGACGCTGGCCTGCGTCGCATCTGGATAGGATCGATTGAAGGATAACATGCCCGCACCTAGAAAAACGTGAATGCTAACATGGGCCACACCTAGAGTTGTGAACACCAGCCTGCGTGGCGCTCAGATGGAGTTGTGAATGTTAGCATGCCCACACCTGGACGGGTCTCCAGACACTAGCCTGTGCCGCATCTGGGTGGGAGCATGAGTGTTGGCATGACCACACCTGGATGGAGTCCTGATCGTTGGCCTGCGCCGCGTCTGGATGGGAATGTGAGGGCCGCCAAGTGCCACACTCAGACAGAACTGTGAATGTTAGCATGGTAAAGGTCAGGTAACCCACTAACCAATATAAGCTCAAACTCTGCAAACTTATCTCACTCAAAAAACTCACACAACCATCACTCGCACAACAAGCCGCACGCACTTCACAACACATAATCCGGAACAACAGCACACGCGAACTGACTCCGATCCGATACCCGCACCAAAGCTCAGCACCCGGTGTATACCGAGTTGAAGCTGCCAACAGAACACCACTCCTCTCACTATCCTACTCCCTCCTTCACCTTACTAACCCATCCCACCTTTATCGTTTACAGATCCGCCTGAGCGCCTGGGGACCAATTCCGTTGGTGATGGTGCACGGCGCAAATACCTTTAACATTTAACATTTAACATTTATATGGAGAAACGTAGCCTGATTGCACACCCCCTACCACAACAATCCCACCCTAAAATTCCCAGAGAAGAAACAGGCTGTTTTGGAACTGAATATTATGTTTTATTAAAATAATAATATTCTTCATGATAAACATTCAAATGTTACTGTTCGTCGGAGTTAAATTTCAATATAAAACATCACTATATTCTTATGAGCAATTTACAAAATATATAGCACTTTGGTTTCTCCAACACTATCGACAAGTGTTGGCATCAGAGAAAAAAATACATTTAATTCACATGTAACTTTCCTATCCTCAGAATAATTGAACTCTAAATGTAATGTGGTTAGTTTCTAGTTTGGGCATCTATGTAAATGCATGGTTAGGTGTTGGACTACTTTGTCTATTGGCTTGGGTTTAGAATGGAAGCTTTTATTTTTGTGTTGCCAGGGAAAATCTCTTTCTATAAACCGAAAACAAAAAAGAATGATTTAGAAAGACTGCCCGTAGGCCGCTCTGAGCAGTCTATTTAAATCGATCTGTCATGCCCCTCGACACTAAGGAGTGCGTGTAGGTGCTGATGGGTGCAACCGGGTCGGAAAAGGGAAGTTGTGTGCCTCCCAGGTAAGTGTTGTGAATGTGTGTGCCTGTCTTTGTGTCACTGTGGGGCAGGAGGGGGAATGTTTGTGGTTGGGAAGGGAGGTGGTGGGGGAGCAGGTAAATGTGAGTGTGTTTGTCTGTCAGTGTGTCTGTAGTGGGGAGTTGAGTGGGAATGCCTTGGGTGGGAAAGGGAGGCAGCGGGGGAAGAACAAGGCATTCGGGTGGGGGGGGAGGCGAACCCACCCACAATTTTTAAGAAATGCCCTCAGTGGGGGAACGGGTGGGGGCAGGTGAGGAAAGTGACTTGCCTGGTGGTTGGGGGAGGGGTGAAACCCTTTAGAAGTATAATAATTACACATTTGAAGGCTGTCCAAAATCAGCCAAAAAAATATCAGACCTTTCTGTGTACAGCCCTCAAATGCGCAACTCTCACATAGAACCTATTTTTGAAGATCACAAAATCTAAAGGTGTCACACTAACATGATAGTATTACTTTATGGTAGGATAGGGATCAGCACGTCAATTCTGCTGGGCATTAGAAGTCTGATTAATTTAAAGGCCTTTCTTTTCTGTGTAAGATTATTTGGAGAAATGACAATGGGCATTTAAATTGACATTTTCTGGGGAGTAATGTGGACAAACTAATCTCCTTCCTACTTCACTTTAAATATGTACCTTCACTCATGGTTTCTATTTTTATGTAAACTATGGTTTCCACAGGTCAGGAAGCTTAACAACTCCTTCAAATCTGTGGGATGTTGTACACCATCTTAAACCAACGGGCATAAACTATCTCAGTGAAAACTCAGAAATTAATATATTTGGCTACGGTCAGAGAATATTATGTTTCCTGTGCAAACATTAATTCTGAGTCATACCTTCGTAAATCCACGTCCACAAAGGTTCCCTTAAAGTCCAATCACCATTCAGTGGCCTTGTTGGTAAAAGATTCCCCTAAAAGGCTTTTAATGGCTGTCAGTGGTTTTAACTAATTCTTGGAACATATGTCTAAATGCACAAGGATGGTTATGCTCACGTTTGAGTAGTCTTATAAAAGGCACTGAACAGGTATGAACATCTATAGCTCCAGGCAATGCTGCCCCCCAAAACCATACCTCTATTATTGTTTACATATTCCCGATGACTCCCATCCCTTATATATACTTTTCCAACCCCCGCCCCCCTATATATTTCAATGTGTTTCTTCTGTAAAATGTACTAGGAAAATAAAACATTGAAATGTCACCCATCGATGAAAGAACGCTATACTGGTTCATTACCACCCTGTGTGGCTCAAAGAACGGGGCATTTATGCTATTAGGAGCGCAGGCTCAAAGCCAACGGTGCGAAGGATGAGTAAAAAGAGGGAAACACAGGCCACAGCTAGAAAGCAGCCCATCAAGTGGAAGTTTAAAAAATAACACTCACACACACACACACACACACAAACATGGCTGTCATGGAAATGGGGGCAGGGCCTCTGAGTGGAGCACCTCTTCCAATGACATGGCATGTGCAGATAGGAGCAGGCAAGAGGCAGGGGTCATGACATTGGAGAGAGAGCATGGGATGTGGGGCATCAGGAAGAGGTAAGTGTGAGGGATGCAGCATTTGGGGCAAAGAGGTCCGAGGGTAGAACAAGAAATGGAAGCCTGGGAAGAACAGGGCTGTGATCAGGAAATAAAGCCTGCATTCTGGCGCTCCTAATTGGCTGTCACCTGAACATCAGGTGCTAATATTTGTACAAACCCTACACCAATACGTTTGCCTCACTAAGTGGGGCAAAAGTGCCAGAAACAAAACCTATACATTTCCATCCTTCTTTGCTACCAACTCTTCCAAAGCATTTTATTTTGATTGTCCCGAGAGCATAGCCCAGGGGAAACGCACTTGCCTTGAAAACAAAATGACTCAGAACAACACAGGTTCGATCCCCGTCCGCGCTTAGAAACCTCTGGGTATTAAGTGAGTTGTAAATAACCAATTATAATTACAATTACAATAGTTATAAAGCCAACTGCGATGAGGAGACGCTAGATACCGGGAGACAGAACTTTCATTTAGGGTCTATGTTTATACATTAAAGCAATTCTCTTGCTTGCGGGTCAGTTGTCCAACAGTTTCAAAATAACTGACCATAATCCAGAAAGTTGTGTCATTTCAAGATTCATTTCTTTTGTTCAGGTTAAATTTCGTAAGTTAAGAAATAATAGTAAAACGAAGTTGATGGTCTTTGGGCCAAAATTGAGTAGGACACTCTGCTTGAGCGTGGAGGTGGATGGCCACAAACTCGAAGAGGTGCCTTACTATGATTATCTAAGCACTAGATTCAATGAAAATGGTTTATGGCAAGCCCAGCTTACCAAAGCGTGTGTATTCCTAGAGAAGAACAGTGGGGGCGTGCAGATGTTTGCAGCCAAACATGGAAGTAGATCCGTGACCTCGGCCCTTGAGATTTATAACTTGCAGGCATTTTCATCAGCACTGTAGGGTGCGGACATTTGGGACTACTCACATTGTCAATCATTGGTGATTGTGACACCCTCACCCCCTACCAATCAGCCATAGAGAAAAACACAGCATCCTCACAGTCCTAGCTCCAATTAGCTGTAAGGGGAAGGCCTCCATCCCTCTAACGCCAGTTTGCCTAATAATAAAACCACATTGGACAAGAATGGTGTAGCCAGGGTGTAAACCGAAGTAACAAATACACAGGGGAACTAAATCTCAAAAAAAGGGATTCAATAGTATCTTTCACGAAGCAAGAGGATGAAAGCGCAGTCATGGTACATTCCAATGGATGTGTTGGGATAATCATCATTCAGGGCCAAGAATGCCAGCCAGTCATACCATAGTACTAGATGCCCTCACTTGGTGCCTTCCAGCCTATCGGAAATAAGTGAAAAGCACCGCAGTGTGCGCCAATGAAAGAGCAGGCAGTCTACTTCCCAGCCCCTAAAAAGTATCAGACAAAGTGCCATCTACATACTGGGAAACGCTTAGATACACAACACAGCAAAATGTCCTACACTTCCTATGGGACTTCAATTTAAGCCGCATGCCCCAATTTGCCTTTGTGTGCCGAAAGACAGACATCAGCACCAAGACTTTTGACTCATCTTATCCTACCACCAAAAGCAGTACTACCGCAGTAGCTGGCCTCCCTTGAAGAGGGCCATGGTGCAGAATCCCTGCAAACCATAATAAAGCAGAATAAAATATATAAACTTAACACGCCAATTGACTTTTCAATGGCCCCTCCACCCAAAGAGCCACCGAGATTGCCTCCAAACATATTGAACTGTGGAAAGTGTAAATGTCGCCACCATGAGAACGCCATGCTGGGTGAGGCCACCGTGAGAACTTCTTGCTGGGTGAGGCCACAATGGAAGGCGATATTGTTTAGTAGCCAGGTTGAGGACCTTGAATCCTGGGATCCAATATAGTTTTGATGTCTGGGTTCCGATATGGTTTTGATACCTGACTCCACTGCCCAAATAAATATAAAAAAGAGAAGTGGGAAGTTCTGGTCAAATCATTATCTACTTTTCTTTAAAATAAACAATGTCATCTAATTGAAACAATTTAAAATCCAACTGCAGAGTGTTCTGATTACATGTGCCCTCTTTTGCCATGTTCTGCTGTGGTGTGTAGTCTGGTGTACACCAGATAACAGATTCCTTGACACGGCACAGAGGTGGGTGATCACTGATGCAGACCCAGGGACTTAACAGCGCTTTTAGCAAGGGCTGCTGGGTGATTGCCTCCTGGCAAGGGAGTGGAAGCCCTGGCCTTTTTGATTTGTATTAAATAATACAATTATGCAGGTAATTCCATCTCTGAAAGAGAATCTGCTAATCAGATTTCCCTTTCATGAGCTCCATGACAAAAGCATAGTGTATACTTGTGCCCTGCTGCATCAGTATCCTGAACATCAGCACCTGCTCTACCAGTGGCAGGTCAAAGGTGTCCTCTTGGCAGCTGCAGTGACACCCAGGTCTCTGCAGCACAGGGCCTGCATTTAAAATATGCAACCCTGTTCCAAAAAGGGATGAGATGTTGGTGCATATACTGTAAATATATGCCATACCTATGTTAGGGTATGGTGGCCTGCATCTCTCCGAGTTTCCCAGCAACATTAAATTGATATCGCACATGTGTCAGCCATGTGGATCCAGTTCAGCTGTGGAAAGGTTATGTGTATTCCCCCAGACAAGCTGGACCCTGCACTACTGGCAGGAAGGTAGCCTGGTGGGGTGCTTCTCTTTGTTCCATTGTATGGGCAGGTAACACCCTTCTCCCTGGGACAGCCACCCCACAGGATGCTGGCCTGGGTGCAGAGACCAAGTGGCACACCCATTCACATTAAGCAAGGCCTCACACCAGGTGGTTTCATTTCTAAAGGCCTGTCATCCTAGGAGAGGGGGTGAAGTTAGGATAAGCCAGAGAGAGATCTGTACATGCCACAGAATGCATAATGGACTTCACTCCCTCAGTGGCTGAGGAAGTAAAGGTCGATCTTCATTTCTGCAGCAAGAGAAGAAAACATTTTGAAAAAAAGATGTTATCCTGTGGCACGGATAACATAAAAATGAGTAACATTGGATGGGGGAATGTATACATCATGAAAGCCGACATCTGATCAGGGTTTCACACCTAGCACTTTCTCAAGGCTTAACAATTACTAATAGCTGTTTTGATATTCCTAATTTTTAATAGCCTTAAACTCTTAAACACTCTTAATACCTTCGGATCTTGAGTTTCTTTCAAGGGTTTTTGCTGCCACTCCCTTTCTAGACTATCGCAATAGTATCTACTTGTTTCCTTTTCAAACTGGAGTTCCATAAATTAGATTTCTTTTAGCTTTTACTTTCTTTTGAAGACAAGACATGCCCTCGCTGTTGGTTAAAGCAAAGAATCCATATCCTGGATTCGTGACCACCTGCTCCACGTTCACTGGCTAGATTTCGTAGTAAAAATGTGAACGCCAATGGCTGGGGAAAGCCTTGAAATAAGGACTTCAATGTGCTTTGAGGTGTGCACGTTATCACAGCCAATGCTTATTCCTACTCCATATATTTCTTAAGCACCTGCCAGCGGAGTGCCAAAACATAGCCATAGTTGGAGCTCATCACAGGCCGATTTGCCCGGCCCCTATTTATGGCCCGACAGAACATACAGTTCTGCGTGCTGTAAGTGACGGATGTTCTGTGTTTCGATGTGTATATATTATTCGGTTGCTAGGAGTTAAAGAGCAGCACTCTCTGAAAAAGTTAACAGCGAGTGAACTTCTTAATTAAAGCATATTCCAAGGATGAGAATGGCACAGCTAAAGAGCAACAGCACTTTTTTAAAGGGGCCCTTTGACGCCATGCCGACTGATAGTCTGTCTTATAGCACTGACCGACTTGAACCAAAAACCCAGCCAAGGCTGAAAAACTGAAACGCTTGGCGAAGCAAAGATCATTTGAACATGTGATCGCTTTCACAATGATACACAACAACACACTGACCATTCTACATCAAAAAGGAGCCGATTTCATGACAGGGTTTAGCTTCTAGTGTACACAAAAAGCTACCCCATGACTCAGCGATCAGATCCCAGAAGGACCAAGCGTATGTAGATACACCAGTCTTGGGAGGATAGCTCAGCGGCAATGTGCTCGCCTTGGAAGCAAGACGACACAGAGCAAAACAGGTGCGAACCCCGGGTCCGCCCTTAAAAACCTCTGAGTATTAAGAGTGTTATAAATAACCTATCATATCATATCATACCAGATGAGTGATGTCTAGACAGCACACTCCAGTAGTCCTTTGGCCTTAACCCCCGTTCCTCAAACAACTGAGTCCAAGACTGATACGTCAACAAACGAATAAACCAGGGTTACCCTACCACCAGGGTGAAACGGCCATTAATCCCCAGACACTGTTAATTAACATATGGCCCTTACCGGTTCTCATCGTGGGCAAGGTATGACTAGGTGTTAGGCAAAGTTTGTACATAGTACCCTTTGGGACCACTACACACAACTAGGACTACAGGTGTAAGCAAAACCAACCTTTGGTATAAGTCTGAACTACACAGTTGTGTGGTAGTGTTGCTGAGCAGCCAGGCTCATCTCAAGAGGGGAATGTGAGCTGTAAGGATGTTACACAGAGGTCTATAATTACAAGTATTCAAACAAACTCTTACACTCAAGGTTTCTTGGTAAACACTTATTAATTTATTTCACAGCCAGTTATAAATCTTTCACTAGAAGGAGGCAATCTATATCACACACAAATATACTTAAATACTTCACACTGTCAGGTTCTGAGGCATTTAAACTACTTTGAAGGAGGAGCAAAATTGCTTTCAGAGCGTTTGAAGTAGGAACAAAAAGGCATAGGTCATTAAAAATCAGATTACAGTTATTCTTAAACAGTGCAAATAGTTTGAGTTCACCAGAGGAGTCAATTCAATGCAATAGGTTATGCCAAAGTTAATGGGCTAAAGTCTTGTATAGGATAAGGCAGTTCTGGTAGTTAAACAGAAAAGTCTTTGCTGAAGTTCTCAGAAGTAGTTTGTAAAAGAAAGATTCATATGTTGGGTCACAAGCTGACTAAGCCTGCAAGTTGCCAAAGTTTTAAGCACTTTCGCAGTGAGAGGTAAGTTCTCTCGGTCGGGTTTTCACAGTATCTTACAATGAAGAAAAAGATGCAGCTAAAGACTTCTGTTCCTGGCAGTTCCTGCAGATCTCACTGTTCCTGAGCCTCAGTCATGGGGACAAGAGGGAGGACATCGGGGTACTGCTGCACTGCACTAGGACTGGCCAAAAAGCTGGCAAAGGGCAATTCTTCAATTCCAGTAGTTGTAGTCAAGCACACAAACTGATGTCCCTCACCCTGGTTGTTCGGTTTCCTGCAGCACTCTGAGGAAAATACAACCAGCTCCGAGAATGGTATCCAGGTGGCTTATTGTCCAGTTGATTGGTCCCACCAACTCAAAGGGAGAAGTCCTTGAAGGGCTGCTCTGTCGAGATGAACTTGGCGATTCGAACCTGCAGCAGGGCTTCACCGGGCAAACCAACGGTCCAGGAGTTGCAGCAGCTGTCCTCTTCCAGCTCGTCTTCAGTTCTTTCGTTCCAGTGGTCGACTCTGCCTTCCAAGCCAAGAGACTTGCCTTTTATCCAGTTTCCTCCCATTCATTCCAGCTTAGCTGCCACTCACCCAGCAGGGTGGCTGTCCTTACCAGACAGTCAGCCAGCCAATCACACCACAGTGCATTTGGGTCTCATAGGAGACTAAGCACAGAGAGTTTCAGGCACCTCCCTCACTTCCTGACCACCCCAGACACTCGGGCGATCTTCAGTCCTGAAGCCTGCCAAAGGCATAGGAACAAAGGGGCCAAACCTGGTTTGGTGCGCAGAGACAAACTCTAGAAGGACCTTTGCAAAAAGAAATGGCGAATAAAGAAGACTGGACCTGTTTAAACAAATATCTTAAAAAACATGGCTCCCGCGATTTAACGCTACCGGTGTTCGCGGTCGGGAAAATCATGGCAGTTCGCTGTAAAACCACTGCCACCAGATATTTCGATAGGAACAGGTACCATTTGACTGCTTCATGGGTTTCTAGGCACAGGGGTTACTAAGTAACCCCTCCAGCACTCTATTGTAAGATAGGGTGTACCGGGTCTAGGAATCTGGAAAGACTAGTAAAGTCAATTTCACTTTATTTTCTCTGGGAAACAGTAGTTTATCCCAGAGAAGGTATTTAAACCTTATCCCAGAGAAGGTATTTAAACCTTGGGAAAGCCTAAAAGGTTTCCCTGTGTCACTGCACTGAGGGTGCTGTGGGACACAAATGAAAAGATGATATCTATGGAGTTGTCTAAAACTCCATAATCAAAGAACACAAGAGTAAAACACATTTAAAATGAAAAGTTCAAAGTCCCAAAGTTTACCAAAAGAGCTGGAGGGCTCTAAGGTAGAGGAAATTAGCACATTTATGAGAATTCTCCCTAACACTAGGCAGCCATTTATGGTGCCACATTAAACAGCAAGACTCCTTGCACAGGCCTGACACAGAATACCGAATGGCCAATACACCGCTCAGCCTGCCCCTCACATCCTGTGACAGTGCCATGTTTGAGAACCTGTGATGTGTTAAGTCGGATCCTCAAGAGTTTCCTTCATCGATGCATGGGTACAGTGGTGGACGGCCCAAACTGAATCGATCAGTCGGATTAGAAGGGAGCATAATATGTCCATCCGACAACGGCAGGGTTGGATTGGGGCACAGAACTTGTCCTGCGCCAATGAAAAAGCGGCCCACATTTACAAATGGCAATTTGATCATTTTGTGACAGACCGAGTAGCACCCAAAGAGGGAAGGGGGTTGGTTAAATGCGTTGCAAATTGTGCATTGCGAAGAATATTTCTTCAGTAACACTGTCAAAACTAATAGCTGCACACTAACTCATTGGCCCACACTTGCATGGTGGGCTTGCACTTCAGGCAGGCATGCCCTATTGCACAATAGGACAGCCCGAGCCTGGATTAAGGTAGTACAAGAGAACGCTCTGGCATAGTCTGACATACCACCCAATAAATTTTTAATGACACCTTGAACAGTCGAACGTAAACTTAATTTGTTTCCATGTCAAAATATTGAAAAATATATAAAATGTTTAAATCTCTTTCTTTTATTTATAGAGTACCCAAATCTCATTTTTAGTTTGGCTTATTAGGTGGTACTTGTGCCACCTATTGTCACGAACCTCGCCCAAAACCCCTCTGGCAAACCCATTGGACAGGTGGAGTCAGGACTCGGGCCTCTAGAGCCTGGCATCCTCGTCAAAAGCCCTCATGGGGCCAGTCCTGGCGCCTATAGCGCCAGGCTCATACACCATGAAACACAATGTGCTTGGGAACTACTTTATTGTATTGTTAGCCAACATGGAGGCATCCACATAGCTTGGTTCCTAAGAACCAAGCTATGCGGTCTAGTGTTTTGGGTGTGGTAGCCTAGGGACTGCTTTACCTGGACTATTTTCTTGGGGCGATTTAAACCACACCCGAGCAGGACAACACGCTTCGCGTCACTTTGCAGCTTGCAACGTGACGCTCACCGTGTCGAGCTATTCCCTCGAACCTCGGAGAAGCAGATCCTGCAAGGAGACAAAAGGAACAACATTAGCAGCAGCATCTTACCTGCAGTCTTCATCTTTAAACACTCGCAGCTACTGAGAAGCTTCCTCGAATCTGCATGCCTCCCGGACAGAACGACCTGAAAGAGGAAGATAGAGGCAACATTAAAGAAAGCAGTAGAGACATTTACAAATTACAAACTGCAAGGAAGGAAAACACAGGTTAGCAAAGGCAAGACTTCGCAGCGCTGCGCATAGCGCTTACTTACCGCATCATAGCGCTCTTAATGCGCCATCATTTACCAGCGGGGCTCAAACAAGCCAGTTCGCCGCGCAGAAGCTCTGCATACCTAAGGGAGAAAAAAAGAGACTTTTTAAACAAAGAAAGTCATGCAGGATAGCAACAAAACTAAAGAACAGCAATAAGACCTACCTGAACACTATCAAACGGGCCGGCATCAGTGAAGTAACTGGACTGCACATGCCCGTGAAAGACAACGCACCCCTGCAAAGAAGGCAGGATGGAGAGCACGCCTAACTCTACCACAAGGTGAGGAGAGGGCGCCAGAGGGACTGAAATCATACGGGGGTGGAGGGACGATACTTACCCCAGTAGGTCAGTCTTGAACACAGTCCTCCTGTATTTTCAGGCAGAACCTTCCCCACAGACCACATCAGGGCAAAGCTGAGAAGCATACAAGCGAGTAAGCCGGCTGGGTGGCGTCCCTGTGGATACCAGGTGAGCGTTACACCTATAAGCCGAAAACTATTCCATTAGAGTACAGGTAGGGAGGAATGGCATATGAGGAAGGACACAAAGCTTGTAGGTGTTGTTTGGTTATTTACCCACTCATCACTGCCGAAGGTCATGCCAATCCTTATGGCCATTCCCACCCAGTTCCTGCCTCTCCCCACCCAAAACAAAACCTGATGGGAACTCGTTGAGCTTGCTTTAATCAAGCCTTACCATCAAACGTTGCACTCAAGATGCTTGCCAGTGTTTTTTAAAAAGTCGTTTGAGAGTTAATGACTTAATTGGAGCTGTAAACACGCTACTTGTGTAATAAAAAGGTCTTAACCATGTCTTCCTTCAGCCACTCGATCGATAAGCACGATACATGTCCTACACCGAAGTCCTGTTAAAAACAAGCATTGGCAAAGCCACCAGTTTGGGCTTCTGCATAAGTATTAGGCATTTGCCAGGCACTGCCATTAGATGCCCATGTACTCGCACCGTTTTGTACATGCAAGAATCAATGGCAACTTAATACCACTGCGCTAGTGCCTCGCAAGTACCTTTCCCTTGCCTACACAAAAGCCCAAACTGTTGGTATTGCCAAGGCTCATTTAATATGCTTGTCACATTCGTTCTATGTATTACAAGAAAGAAAACACATGTTTACTCCTTTTTCAAATTAGTTTCTAGAGGTTATTGAAATGTTTGTCTTTTGGAAAGACCACAGCAAACCTCCGTCTTACTTTCTGAACTTAAATCAGCACTCATGTTTTACAGGAGGGGGTGGGGGTGTGTGGGATTACCAGCGACGCCAACTCCCTCATCAACTTCAGCTCCCATTTATTTGGTGTCTGGTCTTCCCACAAACCCTTCAAACTTTCCTTCATTTTGGGGTTCATCTTAGAATGTGCTGGAGCGTTAAAAGCGTCAATGCTTTATTTTATGCTGCAGCACATTTGGCTGCTGGTACGAGGCATAGGAAGGCTGCCAAGCAGAGGCGTCATCTCTGCTTTGTTTTCCTCCTCCCACTGGATGAGATGTGCATGTTGGCATAAAACGAAAGTATTCCAATGGAACACACCTCTCATTAGCACCTGCTAATGAACAGGCCGATTCCACTGGAATCCAATATAAAACGGTGCTTGCATAGCCCATCTGCTGGTGATATTTTATTTCTCCAAAAGCGGAGAGAGTAAAAGTAAATAGTACAGTGCTTGATTTGTCCGAAAATAAGTGCCAGGGCACAAATACTTTCTTGCATGAGGCGAGGGGCTGCTCCCACTCTATTGTTGACACCAGCCACTGTTGCTCCATACAGTGTCAGCATATTTGGGGTTAAAGCTCCAACTCCCACTGGTTAATTGAGGGTGAAATCAACCTATTAGTTTTGTCTTGAAATAAAATAAATGTTTAAATGCTTTTTTAAAAACGCATCATTGTTAACATGATGCTCTAGTCTTATCGGTGTCAAGTGCAGCATGTTAACTATCTAACCACAGGGAAAAAAAGAGCAAAAATACTTTCCTCCTATGCTTTCATCCTATGCTTTCCTCCTATGCTTTCCTCCTATGCTTTCCTCCTATGCTTTCCTCTTATGGTAAAGTGATGGACGAATGTCGGCAAAATCATTCCTGAACTGGTGAGTTGCCTGTCAAACACTGCCGCAAGATTGTCTTGCGTGGTAGGGTGGCACACATGACTGTCACTCCTGTTTGATTATGGGTCTTTTCGCTGACTTTGCCCCTGTGTTGGGGCTGCCGGCTGGTGGCTGTCCTGTTGTTGTCAACCCACCCTGCTGGTTGTTACACTAGAGAATGTGCAGCAATGTCAAGCGGGCTGAGTGGAGCAGTGTGTGGACAGGGCAGCATCAGTGTCCAGGTGTGTCACCTTGCATCTCAGTGTTTTCCATGAAACTGGATAAATAGGCCCACCCTGCCAACCTGGGTCAGCAGGCTTGTGACTCACAATGTGCCAGTCCAGGCTGCAGAGACCCTACCCGGCGCACATTGTTGCTGATTGTTATGTTACTATGACTGACACTTAAAATAATAAAGATGCCAAAACACCACAGCGTAATCAAGCTGGGCTTAGAAATAAGCGTCAGGTTCAGAAATAAGTGCTGGGGCTGAGCCTTGGCAAGCCCCGCCCACAAAATTATGCACCAAGTAAAGGCAATTTTGCCTTCATTTACACTTTACTTTTACACTTTACTTTGGGAAAGTTTCAAATTGCACACACGGGGACCAGCAACACGCATAAGCGTTGGTGCCCCCTTGCATGCAAACAATTACACATTTTTAGAAAATGACTTTCTGTGTTTGTTAAATTAGATTTAAAATAAAATGTGTAACAATACCATTAGAATACAAATTAAATCTTGGTTTGGGCTCCAAAGTAATGCCTTTATCTGACCCCCTTTCTTTCCACAAATAGAAGCCATAAGCACTCAAGCGTGTGGTACCATTCCCCGCAAGGTGCATCGCCCAATCGCTCGCAACAGAGATGAGAACTCTAGGTGGCGAGAGAAAAGGGCTCTTCGAAGAGCCAAATAAAGAAAGCTTCGGTAAAGTGATCAAACAACTGGAAGAAGTGAAGCAGCTGGCTCAAACACAGCAAGGATTAACTGCAGGGGTGTTGCTAGGTCTGGAAAAGATTTGGGGCTACAACTAAAATACCCGGGGCTATAGCCCCCTCAGTCACACCCTAGCAACGCCTCTGATTAACTGTCACGACTCATTCGCCTGGCCCTATTCAGAATTTCGGGGTTCAACACCCCAAAACTTTGTTAAATAGTTTATCCTATGCTTCCGGTTGGCCTTCTTGTTAGTCGCAAGACATGGATTGCGGACTTGATCATGGGAATCGGCAACTGGTTGCAAGGACCACCATGGTATTCAACAGCTTGGAATGGCTGAGCTCTTATGCCAAGAGCGTTTCCATGCAAGTGATTACCAGGCAGCTGGCCTCAGACTTTCACCTTTGTCGTGCACGCAAAAGGCTACACAGTACCAAATTAGGGCAGTGTTCAGTCTTTTGACATTGAACACAAGTTCTCTCTACCTGGAGGGGTGAACCGTGGTTACATTGGAAAATAATATGGTGTGGTAATTTACTTTATGTGGGTAAAATACATCGGTACATGTGGAGGGTTAGGGGCATACATGTGTGGGAAAGGGTAGGGTGTTAAGAAGTGCAAGGGGAATCCCAAGTTAATGACCACAAATTAATTGACCACAAAGTAATTCAGTTTGATGAACCTGCACAGAACTCCTGGGCATCATTACGAGTTAGCTGGTGCGGATTTAACGGTGCCAGTAAAACCATACCGGCACCGTTTTCCGGACCGGCTAACTCTGAGTTATGTGGCTGTGTGGTGTTACACCCGCCAGGTCTGACCTGGCGGGCGTAACACCACCGGCAACACACGGACGTGGAAACACTGGCACCATTACGACATGGTGCCGGTGTTTTCACTTCCCCATTCCCGTGGAGTCCTATGGGAATGGGGAGTAACAGAATGCCGGCTCTGAAATTACCGGACCACCAGGGCTGTAATGCCCCGGGGATTCCGGGAAGTCCAGAGCCGGTAAATCCCCACGAGTCTGGCGGCAGCTTGCCGGTTTTACCGGCACGTCTACCGGCGGACTCGTAATGAAGCCATTGACCCTTAGTAAGAAATTGTTTGATGTGTACCTTAGGGGAACCGAGGTGGCTAGTGACTTTTTATGCCTAGCTAGTAACTTGAAACATCAATGTATTTATTACCTCTGTTAGTCCCTTTTCTCACACCTGACCAGATGCAGACATTGGGCATCATTATAAATTTGGTGGTATCTCTGCGGTAAATCCGCAGAGATACCACCAAACGGAATTACCATTACCACCACTTGGTCCAGTGAGATTACTGCCAGATTACAAGTGGCAGTGGTGGTGTTAGTCCCCATTTATTTGGAGTCCACAGGACTCCATCTGGCATTATGGTGGAATTGCTGCAGTGGTTATTCCAACGGCGGTAATTCCACCGAAATCAGGCCGAAAGTTGGCAGATTTACCTCCAGCTCATAACTGATATGATATGATAGGTTATTTATAACGCATTTATAGTTGGGTGGTGGGGTAATGCAGCGGTATATGTTAATAACGATACATTTAACCAGCAATGCCATTATGTTTCTAATGACCACTATCAAAAACAAACACATGGATATGCAGGGTGCGTGCAAATAATGACCAACCGGAGACTTCGGAGAGGTGGTGAACCTCTTCCTTATACACAGCAGAGTCTGTGCATTTACTAGTGAAAATGATCACCACACACCGTGGGTAATAACAATAAGCAGCGCTCAGATGCCTGAGCGTTCGTAGCGCTATGTAAATGGAAATTATTATCGAAGTGCTAGGGCTAGAAGTGGATTGATCAACACTGATAGGTGTACAATTGCCAATACTGTGCGTGGACCTCTGTTTACTCGATATTTTAACCATTTGTTGTCCTTTTACCGATGGTGTAGCCATTGATGGACTTATAAACACAATTCTTAGGACAGTAAGAAAGAAAAGATATGTATGGGAGTATTACGTTGGTCAAAGGTTCATCTCTGCAAATTGCCAATTAAGTTCTACTTTGGAAAATAAATGCTTGTTTGTTGGATGAGTCAACACACCTACGCTTTAGAAGACGGGCAATGCCACACGCAATAAAGTTGGTGAAATTAGCAAAGCATGTCATATTGAGACACCAAGGAGCACATATGAAGTCCGTCTCCCGGCCTCACTGCTAATCACTTAATACTGTATGTCCCAGCACCTGACCTACCTCCGCCACATCAGTCTCTGCAGAATTGTGCTAATTTATACAACGACTTTACAGTAGCAATCATACAACTGTTGCTGTCGGACACATCTACCGCTACACAAGGCGTCGCGAATCAGGGTGTCAGCATGGCGACGCATCCATCCATCAACCCGCGCGACACATATTGCATCTCAAAAGCTTGTACACGGACTTCAAATGCTGCAGGTCCGAGGTGGGAATCTAGCAACAGGAGCCAGCAAGGGGCACCAAACACTAGAATAGTTATGATCAATTAACTGAGGCCCACTTGCGGGGTTAGGTGACCCGAACATTCTTTCTGATCGCGCCGTGGAACGAGTCACTACGTCTCAGAAGGGTTCAGTGCCCGGTCCTGCTCACGCAGACATTTCTATTGGCACAGCAAAGAATGGAGGCAAAGAACCGCGATTCGCATTGACGGGCAGAAGACAGCGGTAGCGTAGCTGTATGCAGAAGGGTACGCTTCCTGTGGAGTGCCCGGCTTCCCTGAACCTCTACTTATTGTTCATTTTGCCGATTCGTAAATTTGAGCTTTTAGCCTGCACATATTACTCAGTGGGATCCCCTGAAGAGAGGGTAGAGATCGCTTTAATCAGGTTTTGCCATACAAAAGAGGGGTGGGCCAGTAAATACAGGGTTAGAAATTGGGGGGAGCTATTTAGCACCTGCTTGTAGCGTAGAAGAGCCTGGTTAGCTCGACACCATCTACCAGGAGCTACATTTGGCTCCTCGGGCCCTCTGACGTTGAGCAAACTAAACTCTGTGCGTTCAGGCCAATCTATAGACAAACAGTAGGACACATCTATTCAACATTTAAACCATAAGGGGTCAAAAATAATGGACAAAATGATATGTTTGTATCTCGGATTGAACTTGGATTTTTGGAATGCTGTGTACTAACTCCTGGTTCCACAGTGGCAGCTCCTGGTCACTGGTTAATGCTGGATCCCAGGAGATCCTTTCAGCTCCTGCTAATCAAATTGTAATTTTGGTCCTTGAAATATGTAGAGCAAGCATTGGCAAAGCAACAAGTGTGGCTTGCTAAGAGGGAGGCATGCTCCCCAAATCATATCGATCCAGCTGTCATTCATTACTATTGATAAGTCATCCCGATACCATCAATAACATGCTACTTTTACTCTTTACCATTTCTATAAACAAGTAAAAAGGTAAAAAAGAAAGATTAAGTACTTTATTTAATTTAGAGCCATGTGCTGGGGACCTGGTGCTTTACTACTTAAAAATCAAGTGGCTGAAGGCACACTGGCTAAAAAAAAAAAAACACTCTTACACCATGAGCTGCAATGATCCCATTAACTTAAAGCCAAACTGCAACTGCTTTAAAAGGCAGAGCAGCTGTTTAAAGTTTAAAGCACAGAGAATGGTCCCTCCGTGAAGTTGCCAGCATATCTGTAACCATCCACAAATTCGAGAAAAAGTACCTACCGCACCTGAACCTTCGGCACCAATAGATTTTTCCCATACTTTGGATAGTGCCACCTCTATCGGACGAAACTAAAAACGGGACCGGTGCCTTCTCGTGCTGGCTTCATTTTTAATCCTTTTTTCTCATGATCAGCGATCAAAAATAAAGCACATCACATATTGAGTTGTCACATTTCATGAGAAAAATCATGCTTCCTGAAAGTTTGATTTTTACACTTTTTAATAGAATATTTTTCTTTGTTGACACGGTGAGGAGTCACTTCATGGCCCATCCACGAACGCACATAAATCACTACTTTGCGGAAAGGGGAGGCATTTGCAGCGAGGGTAAACGAGATACCCTCATATTTCACATAGATGAGCCGCGACGCAGCGACGCCGCGATGCCATGCCGCCGGTCCTAAAGCGCAGTAAAGGGAATCCTTGGTGCAAGCCCGGAGAGTGCAGCCCTCTCCCTCTGGCATTGGTAGGGCACTTCCTGGCCGTTTGTGGTGGTGGGGGTGAACACCTACGTTGCCCACAAAATAATGCATAGTGCCCTCATACTGCCCCAGGGTAAAACATGGGCCCTCTGGGATGCAAGGTGCACACAAATCTCAAGAACTAGGCATTGGTCTTCTGTGTCATTCTTAGTGCGTGGGGGAGGTGAGGGGGTGGCCATATGTGCCAGGGTATCACGGGGCTCCCCCCAAAAATAGCTGGAACAAGGTTAATAGGACAGAAAAGGAACAGCTAAACATAAAAAGGAATGCTGTAAAAAAGGTTCTCAAAATAAATGAACTCCACTGTTTAGTCATCACAGACACACCCAAGTCTCCAAGAGCACGGAAAGTTGCTGCACATTTAAAATCAACACTCTTCGTTTGGATAGAAATGAAGAACATTCAATTGTATACTGTACACCTGAGGCACATATACTGTAGTCCTGAACCATGTATACTGTACACCTGAGGCACGTATATTGTAGTCCTGCGGCATGTATACTGTACACCTGAGGCATGTATACTGTACACCTGAGGCACATATACTGTAGTCCTGAGGCATGTATACTGTACACCTGCGGCATGTATACTGTACACTTGAAGCACGTATACTATAGTCCTGAGGAATGTATACTGTAGTCCTGAGCCATGTATACTGTACACCTGAGGCACGTATACTGTAGTCCTGAGGCATGTATACTGTAGTCCTGAACCATGTATACTGTACACCTGAGGCATGTATCCTGTAGTCCTGAGGCATGTATACTCTACACCTGAGACATGTATACTGTAGCCCTGAGGCATGCATACTGTACACCTGAGGTATGTATACTGTACACCTGAGGCATGTATACTGTACACCTGAGGCATGTATACTGTAGCCCTGAGGCATGTATACTGTACACCTGAGGCATGTATACTGTAGCCCTGAGGCCTGTATACTGTAGTCATGAGGCCTGTATACTGTACACCTGAGGCATGTACACTGTAGCCCTGAGGCATGTGTACTGTACACCTGAGGCATGTATACTGCAGTCCTGAGACATGTATACTGTAGTCCTAAGTCATGTATACTGTACACCTGAGGCATGTATACTGTAGTCCTGAGGCGTGTATACTGTATACCTGAGGCATGTATACTGTAGTCCTGAGGCATGTATACTGTACTCCTGAGACATGTATACTGTACACCTGAGACATGTATACTGTAGCCCTGAGGCATATATACTGTACACCTGAGGCATGTATACTATAGTCCTGAGGCATGTATACTGTACACCTGAGGCATGTATACTGTAGCCCTGAGGCATGTATACTGTACACCTGAGGCATGTATACTGTAGCACTGAGGCATGTATACTGTACACCTGAGGCATGTATACTGTAGTCCTGAGGCATGTATACTGTACACCTGAGACATGTATAGTGTAGTCCTGAGGCATGTATCCTGTAGTCCTGAGGCATGTATACTGTACACCTGAGGCATGTATACTGTAGTCCTGAGGCATGTATACTGTACACCTGAGGCATGTATACTGTACACCTGAGGCATGCATACTGTAGCCCTGAGGCATGTATACTGTGCACCTGAGGCATGTATCCTGTAGTCCTGAGGCATGTATACTGTACACCTGAGACATGTATACTGTAGCCCTGAGGCATGTATACTGTAATCCTGAGGCATGTATACTCTACACCTGAGGCATGTATACTGTAGCCCTGAGGCATGTATACTGAAGTCCTGAGGCATGTATACAGTACACCTGAGGCATGTATACTGTAGCCCTGAGGCATGTATACTGTACACCTGAGACATGTATACTGCAGCCCTGAGGCATGTATACTGCAGCCCTGAGGCATGTATACTGTGCACCTGAGGCATGTATCCTGTAGTCCTGAGGCATGTATACTGTACACCTGAGGCATGTATACTGTAGTCCTGAGGCACGTATACTGTAGTCCTGAGGCATGTATACTGTACACCTGAGGCATGTATACTGTACACCTGAGGCATGTATACTGTAATCCTGAGGCATGTATACTGTACACCTGAGGCATGTATACTGTAGCCCTGAGGCATGTATACTGTAGTCCTGAGGCATGTATACTGTAGCCCTGAGGCATGTATATTGTAGTCCTGAGGCATGTATACTGTAGTCCTGAGGCATGTATACTGTAGTCCTGAGGCACGTATACTGTAGTCCTGAGGCATGTATACTGTACACCTGAGGCATGTATACTGTAGTCCTGAGGCATGTATACTGTAGCCCTGAGGCATGTATACTGTAGCCCTGAGGCATGTATATTGTAGTCCTGAGGCATGTATATTGTAGTCCTGAGGCATGTATACTGTAGCCCTGAGGCATGTATACTGTAGCCCTGAGGCATGTATATTGTAGTCCTGAGGCATGTATCCTGTACACCTGAGACATGTATACTGTAGCCCTGAGGCATGTATACTGTAGTCCTGAGGCATGTATACTGTAGCCCTGAGGCATGTATATTGTAGTCCTGAGGCATGTATACTGTAGTCCTGAGGCATGTATACTGTAGTCCTGAGGCACGTATACTGTAGTCCTGAGGCATGTATACTGTACACCTGAGGCATGTATACTGTAGTCCTGAGGCATGTATACTGTAGCCCTGAGGCATGTATACTGTAGTCCTGAGGCATGTATACTGTACACCTGAGGCATGTATACTGTAATCCTGAGGCATGTATACTGTACACCTGAGGCATGTATACTGTAGCCCTGAGGCATGTATACTGTAGTCCTGAGGCATGTATACTGTAGCCCTGAGGCATGTATATTGTAGTCCTGAGGCATGTATACTGTAGTCCTGAGGCATGTATACTGTAGTCCTGAGGCACGTATACTGTAGTCCTGAGGCATGTATACTGTACACCTGAGGCATGTATACTGTAGTCCTGAGGCATGTATACTGTAGCCCTGAGGCATGTATACTGTAGCCCTGAGGCATGTATATTGTAGTCCTGAGGCATGTATATTGTAGTCCTGAGGCATGTATACTGTAGCCCTGAGGCATGTATACTGTAGCCCTGAGGCATGTATATTGTAGTCCTGAGGCATGTATCCTGTACACCTGAGACATGTATACTGTAGCCCTGAGGCATGTATACTGTAGTCCTGTAGTTCAGCGCCATTGTAGACTGAAGGTGCAAGGTTGAGGTTAAATGCCTTGTGGAATTTGCTAGAACAAATCTTCCTTTGTCCTGTATCATTTTCTCCATTTGTCTTACTGGAATTTGGATTCCTGCTTTTCATACCTGGTCTCACTACTTTTCTTACCCCTCTTGTACACTCCCCTCACTCATGGGGTACTGGTGGTGGTACAGACACCTCTTTTCCATTCCTCCTTGACCCCCCCCCCTATTCTGGCGTTTTCTTCTCTTGCATACCATTATGTTCCTGTCTTAAAGCCTCAATACCATCACTTCCTAACTTTCCATAACAGCCCTGGGTTTGATCACCTTTTTGTGGAGCTGTGGACCCGTTACTGTCTTTCCTGCGATTTGATTCTCCTTTTTCCATCAAGGTGGTTTCAGTCTTGATCTCCATTCAGTTCATTCATCCTGAATTTTCACCTGTCCACTCCTCACTGTCATATTTCTGGCTTTTCTCCATCTAATTCTGTCCACTCACCATTCTGATTCTCCCATCTCTGCCCTTCTTTTTCCCTCTGCTGAAAATATATTCCTGTCTTTCTCTTATAACCTTGTTGTCCCCTGCTGATTTTCGGACTCTTCCTCCCCTCACCTTTCTCCTGCCACATCACCTGCACTTGAATTTATGCAATGTATCATAGCTGAGCTTACCCCATTTTTTAAAATCATTTACAATCCATTGTCAGACAAGGAGGAACAATGGACTGTTCTTTTCCATGTAAATAACTCGACTTCAAAATGTCGTCAAGGAGGTGATTTTATCTTTACTGACCCCTAAAATACTTTCATAAATATTCTAGGATGGGTGTCATTTACGATTCTACACTCCAATCCTAGAACACTTGGGGAAAGTGTTTGGTTTAGTCAGGGAGAACATTAGGGGAAAGGTCGCCCCCTGGTGTAATTTCCCGTAACGAGATGTTCACCTGGAGCTGTGCGAGGTTGATGGGAAGAAGGATGGGATACCGGCACATCATGTGCCGAGTCTACAGTTGCACCCTAATATATCACTTACCGATTGGTCACTTATTGAGCCGTCTGGAGGAAGGACTTCCGGCCGTGAACATGTTTACGCATGTGGTACATAATGGGTCCACAGTAGACCGTCCCCTCCCTTTTATCACAAAAAGTAGAACCGTGAACACGAACAAAACAGTTCCATGTGAATATCTCATTAAGGAAAATGCCACCAGGGTGCAATAATGGTGAGTAGGACATGAAGACGAATTGGGCAGTGCGAGGCACTGCTAGGATAGCGACTGGTGGGTGTGGTGAGGCGAACACAGACGAAGTAGTGAGCAGGGGTACAGATGGTGAGCACGTTAGTGACTGAAGGGTGAGGTGGAGGATACCTTCACATAGAGCAGGGATATGCAACTTTTGGCTCTCCAGAGGTTTTGGACTTCCAACTCCCAGTAGCCCTAGCCAGCATAGTCAATGGTGAGGGATCATGGGAGTTGTAGTCCAAAACATCTGGGGATCCAAAGGTTGCAGACCACCGACATTACAGCAATGTGGGGTCGGGGCACATAAAAGAGCGGGGTGAGACTGGGAGCTGGTATTGAGGAAAATGGCACGCTCTCCGAAAGAGGGTGCGAGATAGGCACAGAAAGCAGCACTGCGAGTCAAGTAGTCTATCGCGTGCACAGAGAAACGCAGCCGCTGATGAAACAAGGGACTTCAAATTGTATAGAAATACTTTGGATAGGTGCCATGTGCATTCAAGAAAGAATATATGCACGCTGATAAACAACCATTTTGTTTTTGGAAACTGCACGTCCTTTCTCCGATCAGTTTAATTAAGGATAATGTGTGAGAAGAGAATCGAACGGTTTCCCCGGCTGATCGGGTGAGGGGGTCTCTCCATTTGTGCAAAGTGAGAGGGTTTACACCTGCCACTTGTGGTCAACAACAAAACCCCTTGTGCCCAGGACACCTGGGCACATCACTGACAGCATCACTCGTGTCTGCAATGTGTGCGACTGAAGGCAAGCCTTATACAGTCAACTAGCTATATGCATGAGGGGTGTATCAGCCACTTTTACTCCCTAAAAATTGGCAAATGCTCCCAAAAAAGAAATCAGGGGAATGAAAATACACAAATAACCAATAGGAAACCTAAACATAGGGGCGTGTCCCCCTGCTTTCACCCACACAGCACATGGGATAGGTGTCGACCAGAAGTTCACAGCCCGATCCAAAGAGGTGAGAATGTATCTTTTACTGTCCATGAATAAGGAGATGCAAAGACATCTTTTTTACAAAAAAAGTTTCTGTTTTATGGTTGAAACACTTTTTTGGTAGTCTAAAAAATACCTTCAATGACAATGGGACTTGCTTGTTTAATCTATTAACAGTCATTTTCCCAACTTTAAAAAACCGGTAGTAAAATACTCCCACGTCTAAATCTTATCTAAATTACTGCAAATAATATACAGAGGGAGGCAGACTGTGCCAATCACGTCCTGTCCACATTCTTTGAAGGGTCCATGACACCATTGCACCTTGACATAATGGGCACTTAGGAGCTATAGGGCTTATCTAGGGATCACATTCCACATCAATATAGAGTACATGCAAATGAAGGTCTGGACGAAACTACACAGGACATTTGAAAGTCTCAAAGACAGGAGATAAAGGCGAGGAAGCAACCATGCTCTATCCACTGTAGATCCACTGTGAATATCCTTCACGGGGGATATCCTGATCTAGTTAAATGTGTCATATGCCTAAAGCATTCCTAACTCAATGAAACTGTTTTAGTCTCAGGCATGTAAGCATGGTAGATGCGGCCACGCACAGACACAGTGCACGGGACACAGTATCTCTGGGTACAATAGCCACAAGGCACGGCTTGGGCACAGTGAGATTATCTATCACGTCTTCGGCCGTGCCCTAAAGGCACTCCAACGCAGGCAATGCCATGGAACACAGGTGACACTGGTTGGTAATTGACAAGTACCTGACAAACACTGTGTGATGGGCAACAATCCCAGCAGGCAAGCGATCACCACACCTGACCATCTGAAGGGGTTTGTTTTGAGGCGTCTCTCCACCTGCCAACCAACATACTAAGGAATGTGAAATGGGTGACTGCAATCCTCAAGTTTTAAGCTGCCCTTTCTACGAACGAAATGTTCTTGCCTTACATAACCCTTAGCAGGTAGCACATGGTAATGGCGGGAATTTCCAGACTGATCCGTTACCTCACCTGCCAACTCGCAGATGCGTGTTAAGGCCAGTGGTAGGAGGGCAGGGTTGCAGGTTGTTTTGCCTTTCAAGACCTACTGCCCTCTTCCTCTGACTAATCCACTCCCCTCTACGATCTCCTACTACTTTGCACACATGCACCCACAAATCCACCACAGATGTCTGCCACAAGGCTAGCCATTGGCACATCAAAAGTAATTCAACCAGGACTAAGTTCTCCTTTGTAATACTATCACTCTCCCACAACAGCGGCTAGCAAGACCCAACCCGCTATAGTCTATCAGCTCTTAGGCTCGTCTCTGTAGTTAACATACTGCAAGTTTCTCTGCGCAAACCAAAAAAAAAGCAGATTGCCATACAGGAACCGAGCCTTCACAGCACCCATTAACAACACAGGTTGCGCATCTGGCTCTTCCTCTAGCCCGCTAATGGCCTCACACCCCCTTTTTCTTACAGAGCCACGCATAGCGAGGCTACCAAAACTAAAGAAGGGCACTATAGAAGACCACTTGCATTATAATGCTTACACTTTTACCCCGCTGTCCATAGTAAATCAGTGACGTGTGCAAAGCCAATCAAATCCCATGAAAACATGTGCATTGATCTGGCCGTTGGGTTAAACAACTGAGAAGTCAAAATGAGCTATTATTTAGAAAAGGGTATGTTCCGCCGCCTTGGGGCATGCCGTTACTCCTAAACCAGTAGTTAGTGTATGTCCTCAGGGTTGCAACAAGCCCCTTCCAAAATAAATACAACTATTTTTGAAGTGCAGGGACCTCAGACTCAGGATGGCTTAATACCAATGACTTGGGGCCAATCAAAATGTAGGCCTAACTCAAGAAAAACAACATTTTGTGCAGTTAAAACAAACATGCTAGGAGTCATTTTACCAACAAAAATGATTTCAAGTTGGACGTAAAGCCTACTAAGGGCCTCATCACGAGTTGGGCGGTATCCGGGCTGAGATACTGCCCAACTTTATTTGCGCTAGCGCCCACCCGTCGGGCGGTATTACCGTCGGATCACAGGTTGGGCGCAAACTGTTACTCCCCCCATTGGGTCCGGCGGACCCAATGGGGAATTTTCGGTGCAATTACTGCGTGCTAATACCGCCAGTGGTAATAGCACCAGTAATGGGCATTTTTCCGATGGATTTACCCCCAGCTACGAGCTGGGGGTAAACATGCCAGACTCGAGATTGGGCAGACCCTTAAATGCAGCGGTAACATTCGTGATCAGACCCTAAATCTGAATTTAGCGTCAATCCATCGAGTCATTGTATTACCATGCTTTTGGAAACAATTCCTTATAAGAATTGTAATGGTTTTGTTTTACTTGGGTCTGCACTCTATGTGGCCCACCCTTGATTGAATGCTGCGTGGCCTTCCAAAAATAAATTCTGCGTTGACTCTATACTTTTCTAGGAAACGTGAACACAAATTGGTCAATGGCGCTAAAATGGATCCCAAAAATGTCCCAAAACTGCCCTTTTAGAAACCCCAACTTGCTACAGTCGCTAATGCGGATTCTGTAACAAACCAAAATCTGATGTAGACATCGCCGAGTCTGCGACAGCAAATTCAGCTGTGGTCGAGCTACATTTTCTATAGAAATATAATTTTTGGAGGAAATATATAATATATTGTCTAGATGTTTAAGATTGAAGCTTGTGATAACATTTTGAACACCACAAAACAGCCTGCTGGCCTTAATTTGCAAAATGTACAATTCCATAGACCTTTTTAAAATATACACTAAAACATATAAGGGATTCAAAAGAATTGCTGCTGGTGGCCGGTTGGGCTAGGATAAGGCACACAGGTGAAGCTTAAACCCGACACCTTTATTAGGGTGTTCTCTGTGGGGGCAACGTAAGGGTGGAAGGCCACGGCTATTGAAGCCCTTGATTGCAAAAAGCTGGCACATGGCACCCAGGCCAGCCATGGCACCCAGCCATTGCACCCAGGCCAGCCATCGCAAGACAGGGTTCTGAAGGGAGAACATACACTCACGCCTACAGGTAATGCAAAATAAAACGTGACTTTACTGAAACCTGTGGTGGACAACCACGCGGATACTTGCTCCTTGATGAGTGGGGTGGGTGTAATATACCCCCTGAACCCAATGATTGCTTCACGATCTTTGCAGATCTCCGATAGGAGCAAATCTCAGCTCATTAGGCTGGACCTGTGCTTCATTTGTAAGAAAATAAGTGCCAGGGCCCACATATTTGCTAGCACACTTGTGGCACTGTGGGCGGGCAGTTCCCCACCATTGTTGCCACCACCCACAGCTGCTCCGCCCCAGTGTTGACACATTTGGGGTTAAACTACAGCACGGATCATTGGGGACGTTTGGTCCACTGGCTATCATTACTTCATAATCAATCTGAGTCTGAGACAATAAGTACCGGGGCTGATCCCTGGCAAACACCCCCACAAATGAAGCACTGGGCTGGACCCCACCCCGCCAAACATGTAGTGCTTCACCACTGGCAGGCAGGGAGGGAAGTAGTTGTTTCAAGTGTTCGAAACATTGAACTCCATAATTAGGCTTTACAGTCATCAGTCTTCCCATGAATGCCAGCGAGCGAGTGCATCATACGTTAGCTGGCTAATTGGGTCCTCGCACTTGCCCTTGGCTGTATGTTCTTGCTGTTCAAGGCCATGAAAATGCACAGAATCTGGAGGCGGAGCGGAGGAAGGCGCTCGCTAATCCGAGCGCAGAAGTGCATGCCGGCTTTCACATCATTAAATGGGTGAAGGTTGACGGGCAGAGTAAAGTTGGCTCTCAAGTGGGAGGCACTGGCCAGGGGGGAGTGATGGAGTCACAGGTTTTCCGTGGAAATAGAAAATCCGCATTCCTGAGGTTGGGCCTTGATCCACTGCTCTTCCCTCCCTTGACGAAGTGGTTGTTGATGTTGTTGTTAGTGTTTTATTCTTGTTTTGAGGGACATGGTGGCTAGAGCAGAACATGTACAAAATGAACAGCAGTGAGCAAGCAATCCCCGCTCCCAGGTGCTGGACAGTGGAATAGCAATGGGGTGCAGGGACACGCCTCCTGATCAACACAAGTGTTCGGTTAGGAATCGGGAAAGGATAACAGAGTAGAGGTGATGCTACTGTAGGTTTCGGCCATCATTTAATAGAGCAAAAGTGCATTCTTATTGTAGTTGTCATTTCTATAGCGCCTTTTCCTGTTTGTATGGCCTCAAGGCGCTTTGTGGTAGGAATGCCCTAGGGGTCAGAAATCCAGGTCTGGGGAAATTCTCAGAAAAGGCTTAAGGTATATGTGTGCACGATTATGAATTAGGTGGTCTGGCTAAGCCCCAGTAAGCAACCGGAGAGGTCAGGCATGTGGATGGGGGCTGATGGAGGCTGTGACAGAGTGCTAGTGCAGGAGACTCGATATGTGACACGCTAGACCAACAGTTGTAGGCTGATGCTGTATTATAATGGCAGAGGTGTTGAGGCAAGTCTGGTGTAAGGGTGAAGCCGTTACGTGTCCAGCTAAACCGGATTTCTTGTAGTTGTAGCTGCATCCTAAAGTGTGCGATGGATGGCTGCGCCTGTGGCAGATGTCCACCGAATTAGTGCATTTATATATACCTTAAACTCAGATGGAGCTTATCTTTGATGTCGCTGTGCCATTCGATCATCTGTGGGGAAAGAAACTAGCAAACCTCTGTGAGAAACCAGAGGGTGTCTCACCCGCTAGTCCCCGGGGATCTCTCTCTCAGGTGGCCAGGACACGGCCATCACCTTTGGATCCAGACCCTGGGGGTGGACCAGTGCGGGAGGATCACCGGCGTGAGGGGTCTTTGCGGAGTGGGGTGAGACAGCCGATGGCGAGGCGCAGTATACCCCCTATGTTGTTTATCCAACCCATCCTTTATTTTAGGATGCTGCAAGGTCCCAACTCCCCCCCCTTTTTACACAAATACTGGCCTGAGGAAGAAGGTGACTGAGTGTAACAACATTAACTTTCACACATCGTACTGGCCATGTACTGCTAATCGGGTCAGGGAAAGTCAGGCACTTAATTCTAAGTGCATACACCTGATACCAATTAGCTCTCCTCACAAGAATAAAAGGCAGAACCCAAAGAAACACTCTGAGCAAGACGTAACAGGAGAACGAGCAGGGCTTCCACAATGAAGGCAGACCTATTGGAGCAGAGCGACAGACCAAGGGGCGAGAGCAGCGAGTCAGAAAACCCTAGAGCTTCCTGCTGGAGGTCGTTGCCTGCGACGGGCCAGGAGAGACACATGGAGAAGGCCAGATCCACGCAAGTGAAAACTGTATTGTGTTTCAAAGATGCCAGCGACCCTCCCGAGTGAATGGCAGAGTTGGGGAGGTGAGGCCAAGCCTGTGGTACTAACCTTGACTCGTGAATTGGAAATCGTAAAGCAAAGAAGAAATGCACACAGCCGGTGAATTGGCAAGCGGCCTGAAAGACTGATGTGTGTTAAAGTTTGAAATAGCAACATTTTATCACAAGTGAAGGCTGCATGCATGTGTATGAGACACGAGGAAAGGCAGACCTGTGAATGAACATTGATGTAAAAGACAGCTTCGAGTTCAGCTATACTAAGTAATGCGGTCGTCCGGCGAAGGGAAGTAGCCCACTCGAAAGTCTTTGTGAAAGGTAAATTGTTCAAAGCGAGAAAGCGGACATACAGCAAAAGTTATATATTTGTATTTGTATTTATTTTGTATTTATTTTTATTTATATAGCGCCTAACTCCAAGGCGCTTTACAGTTTAACAACAAGAATACACAAAACATAGAACAGTAGAAGCAGACAATATACATGAATTAGACCAAAAAACAGTATGTAGCACAGTTTGCATGTGAGAAGGAGAAGGGGGGGGGATGCGGAAGGAAGGGTGAGGGAGAGAGATTAGGGAGTAAATTACATAGTAGGAAGAGAGATTATAGGGAGGAAATGGGAGACTGGATAGAGCTGAGATGGGGGTAATAGAGGGAGAGAGAGAGATAGACAGGCTCCAGTGGCCAATCCTAGCAGCTAGGAACATTACGTACGTTTATAATCTAATGAAGACGAGCAGAGCTCAGCTCGTCCACCAACCGAGGAGTAAACCCTAGTATCAGGATATGAACAATTAATATGTTTGACTTTTCTTTTTTTTTTAACCTAAAACGATTTTCAATTTAAATCATTTCAATTTTTTTGAGTTGTTTTAAAAGCTCGACTGGTTAGGCTCGGCCATGCAAAAAGAAAGATACTTAAAGCACGCCAGGACCCAGCACGATCGTGGTAAAGCCCTTTATAATGTATATGCTTTAGGGGATGCGAGTATTGATGCTGACTCGGGCAAAGTCACAGTCTCCTCCCACCCCCATCCATGGAATATCTATCCATATATAGAAATGTTTCACTCCTAGAAAGAGGAAAGTAAAAGTTGAACTATACATTTTGAGTCATAGTGGTCCTTCAGTGGTCTGAAAAGTGAGTCATGCACATTCGAAAGCCTTCGGCATCCGAAAGTGGTCCAAGCCGACAGAGGGAGACCCGACATGAAATAAGCTTGCGGAATGGAGCCCCGCACCCGCATTGCAAGTTTGTGTTGAACTTTATCGTGAGAGGTCTGGGCCCGGCAGAGGGGGAACTTTGTGAACTTTTTGATTGAAACATTATTTTTGGAAGTTGAGAAAAGAGACTTAAATGTGGAAGTCAGACGGGCCTCGATCCACGTTCTGGAATTTTATCTGTGTTGGTAGTCGGGCCAAAGTGTCTTCCTGTCTACAGGGATAGCCTTACTCCGTGAGGTCCAACGTAGGAAGGAGAGCTGGTTCAACTACATTTATTAATTTGAACACTGATCTTTCCTTTTGCATACATTTCTCCTTTATTCCCTTTTGTTGTACGAGATAGGGCCGGTATCAGGTTTTGTTAGCATAGGCCATTTCGATTTGCCAGACTCCACTAGGACTGTGTTATTTATTATTTGATGGTCAAGACTACCCCCATCTTAGTTATAGGGCAGACTAGGAGTTTCTCCAACCCCAACCATTTCAATAAAGGTTTTACAAATTGTACCCATTGTGTCTGTCATACTTGTGATACCATGCCTCCCCTACACCTCGTAGACTTTTGTAGGCACTGACAGACTGGCTACCATAGGATCTAGGATAATAGGATTCTCTAAACGCAATAGACAGGATACCTTCATAGTCTTCGCCTCCGAACCCACTGCCCCAGCAGGGTACTGTGGCTGCTGTTGTTGCAAGCTGAGCCCAGGTTTGCATGCCCAGCAGAGGAGTAGTTTAAAATAAAAAAGGGTCCTTCCCTGCTGTCCTGGAGCGGTGCTCGGGTGACAGAGTAAGGCAGTGGTGCACACCATGGGCCTGCAGACCGAATGTGGCTCTTCAGGACATGCCACCTGAGTTTGATGATAAAGTGTTGCATGGCCTAAAGTGTCTGCCAGTCAGACTGAGTAAAAGACTGAATATTACAGTTAAATATATATTAACCAATAAAATCCCAGGTATTTTAACTCAAATTTGCCCACCAGTAACCTACCACTCGCTCCTTCCCATGGACACTGTGGCCCACTGTATGGGATTTATGTGGTACATTTGGGCCTCCAGTGAAACCCTTTTTGCACAGAAGGGGAACTTCATACCATTTAGTTCCCGCCCACTTGCCCACATTGGAGAGGAAAAAGCATCTTGTACACATACCACAGCCATGGTGTGGCTGGCAGGATGGGAGGAGGGAGGCGAGTGGTAAGTTCTGGGTGCGTTTTGACTGGCGAATTGCTTTTCACCTCATCACATACTTTCAACAGCACAACCATGTCTACGCTTGACATACTGACCCCAGCATGACCCCCTCCACAGTCAAATGTATGTCCCCATCCTGAGGCAGAAGAGTGAGTGAATTTGCTCCAGTTTATGGCACTGTCAAACCATGTGTCCCCATCTCAAGTCAAATGTGCCAATAAATAGGGTCTAGCATGAAGGGGTGCCTGAATCCCCGCCCCTACAGGAGGCTGCTTCATCGCCAACCTGACCTTTCTTAATCACGCTATGATCCCCGGATAGCCAGCATCAGCTGTGCTTCTAAAAGGTCAACATCTAAGGAGACTGCTTGGGAGAAGCACGGCCAGATTTCCTTCTAAAATCATGTAGTCAGACATTTTAAAAGTAGACTAAGCCATTTGAGCCAAGTCACACATGCCACAGCGCCACCCAGTAACTGTCACTGGAGGTTCACCTCCAATTCAGAGACACATGAGCAAGGCATCGTGGGTATGCAAATTATCCCAAACGCAAGTCTTTCGCTGTGGAAAACGGTATGTCTTAAAGGGCAGTGCTATTTCATATATAGCTGATTTGAAAAGATTTGAGTGTGCAAGGGGATGCTTCAGGGGCACCCGATCTTATTGTACATTCTTGAAGCTGTCCAGACAGTTCTACTCACCGTAGCTCAACTTATCTCTTGGTCACCCTTTTCCATAAGACAATCCATGTAAAATGGAGTAACATGCATCCATTCTAACTCAAAGCAGTTTCCCTTTGCCCAGTTGCCTGATCCCTCACCTCTTCCCCCATTCCCTCTTCTGTATGCCCACTCTTGCTCATTCTCCATTTAGAAGACTAGACTGGCTATCCCCCTGAAAGGGCAAAGTATGCCGCTGACAAGGATCAGGCACTTTAAAATGACTACGGTGGGGATTTGGTGCAGTATAAAAGCGGAGTAATATAACTGACAAATTATAGATGTCAATAAAAAGTAGACATGTATATATGGCCAGGGAAATGCACTAAGCCTAGGAACAATTATGTTTAGTGTTCTTGATCCTCTTATATTCCTCCATTAGAGCCCAGATGGGGAGGGGAGAGGGAGCCTCCCCTCCCCCTTTTGAATTGTAATGGATGACTTTTAGCACTGCCTCTTTTCCCATCATGCTCTGCTTCCTGGGTCCCTGTCATGTTACAGGAAAAGTCAGGAGATAGAGGTGCTAGGTACTTAAGAACCCATGGGCACACTCTCCTCCTCCTGGGTCATATCTAGCAAAACAGATGGACCCACAGACACCTGATAGCTGTGGGGCAGCTCCCTCTCTCCTGATTTCCAACTAATCGGATAGTCGGCCCATTCCAAGATGGCTAATGAAAGGGTCAGACACAACGTCAGATACAAGCTAAATTTGTGACGTTGGGCAGACGGACTGAAACTGTAAATTACGAGAACGCAATGCTTCCACGTCTCGCAGCTGCTTTCTGGAGTGATTCAAGGTGCTAAGGCCAACCCTGTATCCATGTTTTAGGTATTTAACCCCTTAATAATTCTTGGTGTTCTTTTATAGGAAGTGGGCTCTGAATAAAAACACTCTTGCCCCTGTAGAGGAGCAGACGTGTGTGTCACTGATAGACCCCGCCCCCTCACCTCCGTCATACTGGATGAAAGACAGGAGGACACTGTGTATGAAACCAGGTACCATTCCAATATTGTATCAAGTGTATGAGAGACGTTATGCACTCCAAAAACCGTACCGAATGTGCCCTCAAACTGAAGGGGTAGCAGGGGATTTGCAGACACTGCTGAATATCGAAGAGCTGTAAAAGAAATCTGACAGGTGCAAAGTGATGTCACAAGGAGAAGAGACGATGACACACAGAAATGATATTAGAATACTTAAAGAATGAAGATGTAACTGAAGAAACAAAGTAAACATGTATACAAAGAAGATAAATAACCAGATAAGTATTAAATTTACATACACAGAAACGCAAGGTAGATGAGTCACATAGAATTTTGCTGCAATATAAATTATTACATGGATAAAGCAGCCATGTTGAAAAGATGGACATCAGCTCTCAATAATAGTAAGCAAAGAGCTTGAAGGCAAGAGAACAGGGCTGCAGAGCTGACAGAAGCTGGAAATACACATTTGTGAATGAACAAAGAATAGCTGTTGGCCAGAGATCAAGGATGTCACAGCAAGAAGAAACTGCAGGGTACGAAGGGAGTTAACCAGTATAACCAATATACGCAGGACATATTTCTCTTAGGTAAAGTAAATGAGCAAACATTTGCAAAAGCCACGTACTGACAACTGAAGAGGCAGAATGCATATGTGCGATGGAGCAACCAACACTCTAGAGGCCAAAGAGGGTAATGACACTTGACAATAAATAGAAGGCGAAATTAACAAAATCATGGTCTCTTCACATGTGGTACAAGATCAGAAAACAAGGCATATTGATAAGCCCTGGAAGAAGAAAATGATGTACCTTATCTCCCCTTAAAGTTGATGAAGAGCGTGGGTGGCAAAGTTGAGAATTATGTCCAGAGAAGAAGCAGGGTAGGCCAAAGAGGAGACGCGCGCTGGAGACACGTTGCGAGTGCCAGAGTGGAGCAGTGCTCTTTGGTGGAGTGGTAGATGCTAAGAGGGTTTGTTTTCCTGGAGGTTCGCAGGTGTGGTGGTAGAGGTTATGAAATGGTAGAGCCACCAATTGATATAAACGAACACTCTAAGTTTGCGAGTCTTGGGGCAAGGCTTGAGGTCAGGGGGAAGAGAGTGGTGAGGGAAGGACAGGTGTTTCTTATTGGGCTGGGAGATTGATGTGTCTCAGAGGACAGAAGAGCGGCATCCATTGGTCGATAACTGAGGGACAGTCGAAGATGTCTGGAGTAAAAGGTAGAAAGAGAGAAGATGTGTGTGGTCAATTATGGGGCCCAGGAGGCGCCTTGATCAGGTGCACTGGTTTATAAAACTGCATGCATTTTGCTCATAATCTGTGCCATACTGCAGATGGAACCACAGAGGTCGCTGCATGCCAATTTCCCTTGAGATGTTACAGAACTTTCTGGGTAGGCCTACAGACCGCTTGTCCATATGTTTTGGGCATTGACCATGTGAGGAATTTGACCATCCACACGGTGGGTGTGCGCTCGCCTGGGTTTTTTTAAATTTGAAATGAAATTGAATGACAGTAGATTATGGCTAATCCACACACATTTTCTATTCTAACCGCACGACATATGCATAGACCTGTGTACTCTGGGTGGACACAGCTTACAGACACAGTCCCTCCTGTCATATTTAGTTGGGCTATGACAGCCAGGGGTACATCATGTCATCTCAGTAGGAGGATGGCCAAACCTTCCCTCTGTCATGGCCAGCTTGATTAACTGACAAAGGCCACATGGATGCACCCTGTCCTTTTGTTGAGCCATGCAGCTGGTGGCAGTGATTAAAATAAATAACATACACATAGAGTATACTTCAAACAGGTTAACAAAGGAGACAGGAAACCACAACCACCTTTCATATGCACTGTGTCAACCTGAAGCCAGCTCCTGCCCTTATTATCGATTGACAGTGAAATGTTATGTCTGGGATTGTGTGTATTGCAGAAGTCATCCCCGCAGGGCGACCCCATTCAGATCCGCTTTAATCAGGAAACACAGAGAGGTCTATTGACCAGAGAGACCCTTTGATGCACAACAGACAGGAAGATGGGTGGAACTTAGTATTACATGTTTTCACCCCTTTATCTTTATCTTTTGAAAAGCACTCTGGTTATGACCTCATGCATACAGGAGATTGTTAGGGGGGATCCATAATTGGTTCATTAAGGTAGGCTTAGCCTACACCAATCACTGTGGCCCATTTGGGTTTAAAAGAGGGCTGAGACCCTATTTTGGCAGATCATCTGAAGACTTTGCAAGGAGTAGCAAGAACTCAGCATTGGACCCTGGCTGAAGGTACAGTCTGCCTTACATCTTCCACCAGTGAAGGAAATCCAAGGCTTCGAAAAGCGAAGTAAAATCCCTCCCATAAATATTTCCAAGGTAGGAGAGGGAGATACAGAATCCAAAGGACCCTTCAGCAACTCCAGAACCGGTACTAAGCCAGTTCACAGCGTGCCCTGTTAGGTTCGGCAGCAAGCTTCCTAGGTGGGAAGTGCCAGAGAGTCTCTGAACCAAACCAAGGACAAGGCAGCTGCCTGCAACACTCTCCTCAGCTTTGGCCCATTCACCATAAAGGAAGACACAAGCCCAGTGAAGAAGCTAGGAGGAGTGCTTTCGACAAGCATCTACCAACGTCTGCCTTAAAGGACATTTTGAAGCAAGTCGAGTCCCTCGAGCTGCTGACTGCTGTTATGCCGCAGTCACTAAAGCCATCCGAGACGCCTCGACCAGTGTTTCAGAACCTGCCGACCAGCACTGGGATATTGATTCCTGACCATGAGCCGTCCGACCATCCTCGCTCGCCGAACTGGCTGCCACCAGATACCCACAGCTGTCTACCATCTTGAACTCGCATGCAGAAGCTGCAAAGCGCCTTGAAACTGACTCGACCTTGCCAAGTACCAGGAACACCTACAAGCACCAGGTACATTGTCGTTCTGTCCCCCTGGTCCTTCTCCAAAGGCCCTTAGAGACATTTTAAGACCCATTGTTCTTTTTGTACTGAAACCAAGTATCCTTGAAATGTTGCAAGTATTTACTATACTGACAACCGTCCTGTCAGTATCCAGAGTGCATCCCTTTCCTTCGTGAAACTGTCTGTCCTTGGTGTTCCTTTACAGTGTGGGCTGTATTTTGTAGTGTGCTAGAACTGTCTGTTGTGATAATAATAAAGTAGATATTTTTATACAACCTTGACTTGACAGTCCCTTTTATCATTGGGTAATTTTTGTATTTTTTCGCTGTGTTGCAACTAACCAACGATCCACGACCTTTCGGAGATAAGCCTGCCGTTCCGTCCACGTTATCAAAATTGGACATGGAGGTTTATAATTTGCTTGCATTTCCAATTTGTTCAGATCCCTTCTGGTGTACTAGCGGTGTTGGGCTGATTGATAGTTTAGAAACCGATATTCAACCTTGGACCACTGGTGCCCCGGAATTTGACTCGTCACAGACCACAAACACGTAAACGTACTGACCATGATGTGCCAGGCACATCTGAAAAACTCCATCTTGGCACGAAGTCAGGTGCTCTGGTCTTCTCCCTAATCAATGTGTAGTGGAGGGATTGACTTGAGCAAGGAACTATAGGCGTGGGCCCTGTGCCAAGGCAGAGCCATGGACACGGTGCATCACACCCCTATGAAGAAGAAGTTCACTGGAGTGTTTGAGGCACATGCTACTTTTTCACCTTCCACAATCACACCTGCACACACACTCCGTCTGTTGTAACACAATTAAACAAATCAGTTTTTACACTGCAGTTGAGCAGGTCGCGTTATTAAACTACAATATAAGAAAAATACACGATTGGGTCCACAACCACAAAGTGAACGTACACAAACTGTACTCGCAAAAAATTCTAAACTATTCAGCGTTGTCAATCAATACAGAATGGACAGAAGCAGCAGGAAAAGGACTAAAAAGGAGAAAAGGAGAGGCAAAAAACAGCAATGAGATCACGGTTCATTGATATTTCAGTTAACTCTACTGCCCGCTGCTTTAGGGGCAGAGTTCAGCTGGTCCTTGTGTGGTGGAAACAGTAAATGCCAGGCTGCAAGGATTCCCTTCCAATGTTTGCAACATTAAAACTAGAACCTACAAACCTTCCATTATGCTTTCAATCTGTTTGAACGCTACTGACATTAAGGACCACGACTTTACATTTGCAAATGTACCTTATGTATCCTTCTCATCAGTGCTTTAAGTGTGAGGAGGATTCCGGGGAGGGACTCAATTAAGGGTGTGTGGCCTAAGTAGTAGTAGTTGTCATTTATATAGCTCCTCTCCCGATTAGTATGGTCTCAATGCGCCTGTGATAGGAACGCCCCCAGGGACTGAAAGCCCAGCTATGGGAAAATTCTCAGAAAGGATTAGAATGCGTGTGTGCATTTGGCCAAGGCTAGGGATTAGGTGGGCTAGCAAAGCTTGGGTAAGCAAGCCAAGATGTCAGGCATGTGGATGGGTGCTGAGGGAGGTCACAAGAGTGCACAAGTGCAAAAGAATCGTTATGTGTCCAGCTAGACTGAACTTTTGTCACTGGTTGCCGCTGGATTCTAATGCCAGAGGTGTTGAGGCAAGCCTGGTTTAAGGAGGTGAAAACGTTGAGTGTCCAGCTAGACCGAATTTTGTCGTAGGTCGTTGCTTCATTCTATGTGGTGGATGGATAGCCGTGCCTGTGGCCGATGACCCCTGAAGTGGCGCATTTATGCATACCTTGAACTCAGATGGAGCTTTATCTTTGATGTCGCTGCGTGATCAGATTGTCTATGTGAAAAGATAAGCTACCCTCATAGACTCTTCTAGGCACAATAGACAGGCTAACCTCAAAGTCTTCTAAGGACAATAGACCGGCAATCCGAGTACATATTCTAGGCGTGACAGACAGGCTACCTAAGATCTTGAGATCATAGGATTCTCTAAACGCATATGAAAAAAGGTGCCGGAGAGGGATCTAGGAGGGAATGGAATGCTTGGCAGTGGGAACCAAGCAGGAGGGATCTGGCGCACTGCTATCATACCTTTTGGTGCACTCCCCTCATTTTGTTTCTTAATCACAGGCTGTGACCCCCACAAGCAGGCTGCCTGCTGGAATCAGAGCCTTTGATTAAGAAATTAAAGAAGATGGGTGCGCACTAAAAGCAATGACAACAGTGTGCCCCTCTCTCCTTTTGTTTATTCAAGAAAAACATCAACCCTCTCAACCAACCCTTTAACTCTAAATAGCAGCATGTTTAAAGGGTGGTCTGTGCAGCCAGCACCGCTGTTTACGAAACAAAATGAGATGCGGGGCACTGTTATCATTTTGGAGCTCTTTTCCCACCTTTTTTCAGAGCAGAAGCGCCGACCCCCCCCCCACAGGCAGCCCTTTAACCATGCAGCTTTGTGTAGCTAAAGGGCCATCTGAGGGGGTTGGCACACCTAGAGCTAGTCTGGGCATCTGCGTTTTCCAAGAAAAGATCAAAGTTCCTGTGCGATTTTCAGACCAATGCATCAGAATATAAGCAGTGGAGCAGGCTGCCCATGGGCTCTGAGTTCTTCATGTGTGAGTGTAGTGTGACTGGTGCTCCTGCAGTAGTTCGTGGGCATGCGCAATTGCCTATGGGAACAGAAGGGAAATCCAGCGCTGCTGGGGCAGGATCAGCCGCGGGTACCAGTGTCGCTGGAAGCCCAGCGGGGCAGAGGCTGGGCCAATCAAGTCACCTGCATAGATCCAGTTCAGAGTCCCATCCATTCTCAAGAAGGGGCCACCTTTCGACACCAGTACTGGCAGCCTGAGTACCTGCACTCCAAGTGGGCACCCTCCAACTGGACACTATCCAGCCCCTCTTCCGTAGAGCATACATAGACCTCTGCGTAGGGTGACCAGACGTCCCGGTTTTCCCGGGACAATCTGGGGAAATCACCCTCCGCCCGGGGTGCCGGGAGTTTTTCATTTTAGAAACACCGTTCCGGGTTTGCATGGTTGGATGGCTACAGTCCCGGTTTTTGCAAGGACCCAACTTCAAAATCCCAAAATCGGCCCCGGCACAACTCTTCCTGCGTGAATGGGGGCGTGAAATGCTTTTCACGCCCCCATTTTCTGCCAATTCCCCTCCCCAGCGCTCTCCTCCAACGAGAGGACTGTGCCTGTGAGCACACCACCGCCCGGGCCCCGAAACAGGCCAGCGGCATAGAAGTAGGACTACAGTTTTATTTGTATTTACGTTAGTCCTAATTCTATGTCTATGGCCGGTCCCGTTTTTTTAAAATTTAAATCTTGCCACCCTACCTCTGCATGATACTGCCCCAGCCCGGTTGCCAGCACTTTGGATCTATGCAATAAACCAGACTCCGCCCCCTGTTTTCCGCAACTCCCATATATGGGCATACCCCATTTCCACGTGTGTTCCCTGTTTGGAGCTCCCACCCGAACTACTTGCCCTCTATAGGCTGTGTGGATTTTCGTTGATGATAGTGAATGCAGTTTTGGGAACATGTGCCCTGAAATTGTAGTCGGTGAGCCTTCTTTTCGGGCCTTTGGCAGCATCCCTTTCTGCCGGGCCTTTGGCAGCATCCCTCTCTGCCGGGCCTTTGGCAGCATCCCTTTCTGCCGGGCCTTTGGCAGCATCCCTTTCTGCCGGGCCTTTGGCAGCATCCCTTTCTGCCGGGACTTTGGCAGCATCCCTTTCTGCCGGGCCTTTGGCGGCATCCCTTTCTGCCGGGCCTTTGGCAGCATCCCTTTCTGTCGGGCCTTTGGCAGCATCCCTTTCTGTCGGGCCTTTGGCAGCATCCCTTTCTGCCCAGCCTTTGGCAGCATCCCTTTCTGCCGGGCCTTTGGCAGCATCCCTTTCTGCCGGGCCTTTGGCAGCATCCCTTTCTGCCGGGCCTTTGGCATCCCTTTCTGCCGGGCCTTTGGCGGCATCCCTTTCTGCCGGGCCTTTGGCGGCATCCCTTTCTGCCGGGCCTTTGGCGGCATCCCTTTCTGTCGGGTCTTTGGCAGCACCCCTTTCTGCCGGGCCTTTGGCAGCATCCCTTTCTGTCGGGCCTTTGGCAGCATCCCTTTCTGCCGGGCCTTTGGCAGCATCCCTTTCTGTCGGGTCTTTGGCAGCATCCCTTTCTGTCGGGTCTTTGGCAGCATCCCTTTCTGCCGGGCCTTTGGCAGCACCCCTTTCTGCAGCAGGCCCTGAAGTCTTAGAACCCAAGCCCTTCTCTGCAGCACATGTTAATAGAAGCCCGGCAGATGAAGGAACTGGGGCTGAACCAGGTGTGAAGCATACAGCACTCTGGGTCGGGCTGGGGCATACCATTGTGTGGGGGCCACAACCGCAAATGACAATTCCTTCCTTTTGTGACAGACTGAGTAGCAAGTACTGAGCGTGGAGTTTTTAACACACTCTGCTTCAAATTCTGAGTTTTAAAGTAAATACATATATTTTTTTTCTTATTATGTATTCACGGTCTAACAAAATAAACCTTACACATTTCACCTATAATTTCTACAAAAATAATTAAATCACCCACGAACTCGATAAATTATATATTTACAGTTTCCCCTTTACAAATAGAATCGACTCGACTTCCCTTTTCCTCTGCTCCCATCCTATTTCACCCCTTTTTCCTCAATGTAACTAGAGTACCCAGATGCCCATGGGTTTTGTGCGATGCAATAAATGCAAAAAATATCCTAAATGTCATCAATGCATCTTACGGTTGCCAGGGTCAGAGAGGCCGGTGTTCCATACTTTGGTATAAATCCTTAAATCACATAAAATCCCAGATGGTTAGGTGTGCTCCAAGGTCTCGATTGAGTCATTAATCTGGCTCTATCGCCCCCTTTCGAGCCACTCAAGCAAGAGACCCATACGAAATGTATGACACGTATTTCTCCTAAAGGGACAGGGAAATCCACTATTGTAAAACTGACGTTCAAACAGAGGACATTTTGAAATAAAACATATTTCTTACTAGCCTCTCCAGCCGCGAACCAATAATTATCCCAAAAGTGAATGTGGTCCAAACTACTGTCAGCACAATGAAGTAACTCATCAAACTGTCCCACTTTGACCAAACAATCGACCAACGTTCACCAAATAAACTGGGGCCCGGGGGAGGGAGAACACTGGTACGTCACGTATTGCAGTTTGTATGTCATGTGTGGGACTGTAGCTCAGTCCCAGAATCCCTAGAGAGAAGGATTCTCTGAAGCAGTCTTGGTGCATCCTCAGCCAATGCCAAGACACTTTCGGGGGCTGGCTTCACTGTGGTCTAATATATGGGACATCCTCTGCAAAAAAAAGTGGACCCACCACACCTCTGCAAGATCTATGGCCTGCACCCCCACCTAACCACTGCAGAATCTATGGCCCCACCACCAAACCTCTGCAAGATCTATGGACTGCATCCCCACCTAACCGCTGCAGAATCTATGGCCCCACCACCAAACCTCTGCAAGATCTATGGACTGCATCCCCACCTAACCGCTGCAGAATCTATGGCCCCACCACCAAACCTCTGCAAGATCTATGGACTGCATCCCCACCTAACCGCTGCAGAATGGACTGCATCCTCACCTAACCGCTGCAGAAACTATGGCCCCACCACCAAATCTCTGAAATACCTATGGCTGAACTGCCCCCAAACCTCTGCAGGATCTATGGCCCCACCACCCAACCTCTGCAAGTTCTATGGCCCACACCCACACCAAATCTCTGCAAGATCTACGGCCTCCAGCCCCCACCAAACCTCTGCAAGATCTACAGCCTCCAGGCCCCACCAAACCTCTGCAAGATCTATGGCCACACCCCTTGCCACCAAACTTCTGCAAGATCTATGGCCCCCAGCCACCACAAAACATCTGCATGATCTCTGGCCCCACCCCTTGCCACCAAACCTCTGTAAGATCTATGGTCCCACCCCCCTGCCACCAAACCTCTGCAAGATATATGAACCCGCCCCCTGCCACCAAACCTCTGCAAGAGCTATGCCCCTCACTAAACCTCTCCAAGATATATGGCCCCACCCCCCACCAAACCTCTGCAAGATCTATGGACTGCATCCCCAACAAACTGCTGAAAGCTCTATGGCACCACCACCCTACCACCGAAACCTCTGCAAGATCGATGGCCCCACCACCAAACCTCTGCAGGATCTAAAGAACCACCCCCAACAAACCTCTGCAGGATCTATGGCCCCACCACTCCACCACCAAACCTTGACAACATGTATGGCCCGCATCCCCACCAAACCCCTGCAAGGTCAATGGCCCCACCACCAAACCTCTGCAAGATCTAAGGCCTGCATACCTACCAAACCTGTGAAAGATCTATGGCCCCACCACCAAACCTCTGCACGATCTATGGCCCCCAGCCCTCACCAAAATTCTGCAAGACCTATGAACCCACTGCCCCCAAACCTCTGCAAGATCTATGGCCCCCAACCCTTGTCACCAAACCTCTACAAGACATATGTGCCCACCCCGCGCCACCAAACCTCTGCAAGATCTATGCCCCCCACTAAACCTCTCCAAGATATGTGGCCCCACCCCCCACCAACCCTCTGCAGGATCTGAAGAAGGAGACCTAAACATCCCCCTCGTTGCACCTATCCTGCTCTCATCCTGTCCACAGAGAAACGAGAGATGTGCATTGCTTGGGACTCCCACCTCTCCTTCATCGATGATGTATCGCAGGTGTGAGAGATGCTATTCACTCAGACATCCATTCAGACCATAACCAGACGATGTTGCAGATGAGACAAGCCTCCAATCAATAAAGCAAGTCGACTGACTGCAGCCATATAGAGCCAATGACATCACCACTGACATCATGACATAGATACGTTAGACATGAAGTAAACATGCATCTATGCACACAGCTATACAGACATTTCAGACTATTGTAGGTATAAGCGCAGGATATGCTTATGACTCACATAGCTAGAGGACTGACACACGCATATACTCCTTTTGCTGAGCATGAAACCGGAATACACATAGGAATACATATGCACAGCTTGCCGAAGCTTAATGCAACTAACAGGGACAGCCATGCAAATAAAGATGGACGACATAGGTACATTGGAGTAAATGATATAAGCTTTGAGAATTTGAGATACAGAGAAAGCTAAAAGACGGATCCAGCTGAAGCTGGCAGAGCAGGCTTCCAGCACAGTTACCGTGATAGCCAAGGACACAGGGGGAAGGAACACTCCCAGATAAGCAGAAACAATAGGGCACCTGCAGGAAGACAAGGCAGAAAATCCTCATAATTACAGACAGAGAAGAGTCATTGCGTGGTCCCCACACACGTGAATTGAACGTGGTAGACAATGCCTAGTCATTTGAGCTAGGTAGAGATTGCTGTTCCCACTGGAATAAATACAGAGAGATACAAATGAAACACAGGTTCAAAAACAAATATTCTGTCTCACAGCACACGAGATCAGGGAAAGTAATTTATTGGGAACATGCAGCGTCTTCTGAGTCCTTCCCACTACCTTGAGTGCTGCACTTGGCCTGTACCACCTTTCACTAAACCTGCAACTTTGTATTTGATACTTTTGGAGATGGTCTCAGGAGGAGCCACCGGATATGGTTACCCAATGGGTGCACTAACACCTATAGAAACTTTTATGTAGCTAACCCTACTAACCTATCCGGTCGCACGTTAGGTTTTTTGGGCTGCAACTGCATTTTGTGATGTCATTAGTGAACAAAGCCAGCTGACAACTGCCTAGATGCTGACAGCATGTGGTGAATGTTACGTTACTCATGCTGCAATCCCTGTCATTTGAATGCGTAATAAAGACAGTTGAACTTTGCCCTATGGCTGGGTCTTCCGTTCTTGGTGCAGGGGATTTCCAGGGCCCATTTCCTCTTGCCTGTACTCCAGGAGGCTGCCAATAGTTCCCCTGACCATTTTCACAGATCTAAAGAACCACCCCCCACCAGACCTCTGCAGGATCTATGGCCCCACCACTCCACCACCAAACCTCAGCAACATCTATGATCTATATCCCCACCAAACCTCTATAAAGTCTATGGCCCCACCACCAAACCTCTGCAAGATCTAAGGCCCAAATCCTCACCAAACCTGTGAAAGATATATGGTCCCACTACCAAACCTCTGCAAGATCTATGGCCCCACTATCAAACCTCTGCAAGATCTAAGACCCCATCACCAAACCTCTGCAAGATCTATGTCCCCTAGCCCCCACCAAACCTCTACAAGATCTATGGCTGCAGGTCCCACCAAACATCTGCAAGATCTATGGCCCCCAGACACCACCAAATCTGTTCAAGACCTATGGCCCTACTGCCCTCAAACCTACCTCTGCAGAATCTATGGCCCCACCACCCCACCTTTGCAAGATGTATGGCCCCACCCCTTTCCACCAAATCGCTGCAATATCTATGGCCCACCATACGCCACCAAATCTCTGCAAGATCTATGGCCCACACCCACACCAAATCTCTGCAAGTTCTATGGCCCCTAGCCCCCAACAAACCTCTGCAAGATCTATGGCCCCTAACCCTCAACAAACCTCTGCAAGATATATGAACCCACCATCACACCTCTGCAAGATATATAGCCCCTAGCCCTCAACAAACCTCTGCAAGATGAGGAGAACCATCTCCGGTTCCGGAAGCACCTCAAAACCTTCCTCTTTGCTTCTGCTTTCTCTCTCCCTCTCCCCTGCTGAACAGCTAATTTAATTCCTCACTGAAACTGCACTGATCCTGCAACTGGACCACTCTAAACGGCCTCGGCCCTGGGCCCTGCCACTCTCCACTTGCACTGATGCCCTGGAACCCCTTTGCACTGCGGGACTGTCTCTGTATCCCTACAGCCCCCCCTCCCCCAGCACTTGTTCTGCACTTACCTCACACTTGCCACCAGCTGGCCCTATTTATTTATTTATTACGTTACGCCACTTACCTTGTACTGCACTTCCCCCCCTCCCCTTCCCCTTGCACTTTTCCCCCTCCCCCACCCCTGCACTTCCGCGATCTGAATGACACCTGGCCTAGTAAGATCGTTGTCTGTCTCCCCTTGTCCCCCCCTCCCTGCCTCGTCGCGCCTTGAAACACATGTGTATAGGCGCGTTACAAATACCATATCATATCATATCATATCATAAGATATATGAACCCACCATCAAACCTCTGCAAGATCTATAGCCCCACCATCAAACCTCTGCAAGATCTATGGCCTCAGCCCCCACCAAACATCTGCAAAATATGTGGCCCCCAGGCCCCAGCAAATCTGTGCAAGACCTATGGCCCCACTATGCCACCTCTGCAAGATGTATGGCCTCCAACCCCTTCGCACCAAATCTCTGCAAGATCTATGCAACCAGGCCCCACCAAATCTGATCGAGACCTATGGCTCCACCGCCCCCAAACCTCTGGTCCCACTACCAAACCTCTGCAAGATCTATGGCCCCACCCCTCGCCACCAAATCTCTGTAAGATCTATGGCCCCACCCCTCGCCACCAAACCCTTGCAAGATCTATGGCCTACAGCAAATCTCTGCAAGATCTATGGCCCCGCCACCCCACCTCTGCAAGATCTATGACTCCCACCCCTTGCCAACAAACTTCTGCAGGAGCTATGACCCCACCCCTCGCCACCAAGCCCCTGCAAGATCTATGGCCCCACCCCCTCACCTCTGCAAGATCTATGGCCCCACCACTCACCACCAAACTGCTGCATGATCTATGGCACCAAACCCTCGCCACCAAACCTCTGCAAGAACTATGGCCCCCAGCCCCCACCAAACATCTGCAAGACCAATGGCTCCACCTCCACCAAACCTCTTCAGGATCTATGGGCCCAGCCCCCACCAAATCTCAGCAAGCTCTATGGCCCCCACCCCTTGCCACCAAACCTCTTGGCAACACAACTCTGCCGTGCAACGCTGACATGAAATAACACATGCTTTCCTCGAGGGGGCGCACTCCCCTCCGGGATCTGTGACCTGGCCTGCTCCAAGAGAAATCCACGGGGTGGGCTCTTACGAAGTCCCCAGCTCACACAGTGTGCTGTGAGCGGTCACTTCAAGGCGCCTGCGCTGCGGCATTTCAAATCGCGATTTAAAAAAGACGGATATTTCAGAAGTCACACAGTGACTGCACCGTGGATTTACCAAAAGCCCCCCTATGCCCCCCGAGAACCGGGACTCAATATAGGCACTAAAGCAGAGAGAACCGGGACTCAATATAGGCACTAAAGCAGAGAGTCGATCCCAGAGTCCTTATAGCACATGGGGTGCTGTCAAGTGCTCCCACGACGCCCTGGCTCTGCTCCTCCCCCCGCCCCCCCCATTCACATCTCAAAGGTCTGTGACGAAAGCAACTGTTATCGCAAGCATAAATAAAAAATGATTTCCTAGCACATTGCGGCACTTTTGTGATGTGTGGGACTTAGCACCGGTGCCCCCGGAAGCAATGTGTATTTTCAGTTCAGATGTGTTCGGGTACACAGAAACCGCATGCACGGTAAACTCCGTCCGCATTCGTGTTGGGATGGGGTGCAATCAGGTCCACTTTTCAGGTGTTGGGGCTGCCACTTCACCCTGGCTGGCATTCCGTGGTCGCAATTAATTTCGGGGCGGAAGCCACGCCCACGTGCATTCTCCAGTGAAAGTGAGCCTCGCTGGAATGACAGCTCCGGGACCTCCAGGGGCGTGGGGGGGAACGGCTCACTCCGGGGCGCAGGTGGGGAAGCGGGAGGCGGATCCGGGCACGTTCGGCGGCTGCGCTTGGAGATTCCGCCTGGGGGGGGATGGGGGGGCACATTCCGTAAAGGGACCCAGTTCAGCGGGTGGGGGGGGGTCTCCCGCGCCCGGAGGCTTCTCGAGGGGGCGGTAACGGACACGCACACAGAAAAGTTGGGACCGTCTACTGCGCACAGGAAACAGTGAAGAAAGTGTACGAGTTCCCCTCACATGCAAGAAGGGGCATCTCATACACCCCGAGTGGGGGAGGGGATAGCATGCTTCCAGAAAGTGGTGCACTGGGGGCCTGGACTATGGGAACACAGACTATGGGGACACAGACTACGGGGACCCAGACATTTCGGACCCAGACCATGGAGTTATTGTGTCTAGAGGAAGGGGGTGTGCCCCCGAATTGAAAACTTGCTCTCGAAATGGGGGGGGTGTGGTGGCACTGCGGGGAGGGTGTCTCCTGCGGGCATGTGCTCTCCACGGCGCAACATGAGCGCAAGTTGCGCGCCGGCTCCTCTGCTTTTGCAGAATTTGGTGACCGTGAAAATGTCAGGCAACTGCTGTTCGAAAGGTTTTTTGGGGGGGGGGGGCGTCTGCGTCTGTCTTTGCGGCACAAAGAGATTAAGTCGCCCGCTCCGCCCCGCCTCGCAGCAGACAGATCTAACCGGCAGGGTTTCCTGCGCGCAGCAGGCGGATAAAAGGCACTTTGAAGAGGCGCAGATTTCTGCCCCATCCGAGCCAGGATGGAAGTTCTCCAGCCCACCTGAAGTCGGGGGGGGGGGGGGCGTGCCAGCTGGAGTGTCCAGGTCGGGAGCTGCCCCCCCCCCCCACGCTGCTGAGTGCACCCGAAGTCAGTTCTTGGAGAGGTGTCACCAACTTATGAGAGTGGCTCTCTGACTGCAGGAGTGCTGCAGGGACAGAGTGCACCCACATCGGTGGTGTCAGGGAGAGAGGGGGTATAAGACAGATTTAAACGCATGTATTTGAGGATGAGGGGCCCCAGGACACAAGCCGGGCGCGGATGTCCCCCATGGCAGAAGGCCCCCCTCTCTCAGAGAGCATGGGGCAGAGGGCCCATGGAAAGTAGTTGATGGAAGTGTTCTAAGAGCGGTTTAAAATGCAGGTATTCGGAGCAGGAGCCCTGGGCACAGCTTGAGCAGTGCCACCCCCGCAGCAGGTCCCCTCTCCCAGCGCCCTATTTATACCCAGCACAAGTCCCTCCCGACCGCCGCCAGCTCTAGGGTTTCGCCGGTTTATAAATACCGGAGCCGGCCGGCCGCATGGGCTCGCTCCCCTCGCCGCCCCCCGGTACTCACCGCAGAGCCCGCTCGGGGTACCCGCGTCAGCGCCAGCGCCAGCGCCAGCAGCAGCATCAGGGCCGTCCGGCCCCCGCTCCGCTCCATCCCGCGGGTGCTCGCCGCTCCTCCGGGTCTGCTCAGCACTCACGGGCACCGCCGGGCATGAGAGTGTGGGGGGCACCAGGACCGCAGCACCGCACACACAGGGAAGCGCCGCTCCGAGCCCCCGCGCAGCTCAATAGCCTTCTGCAGACACCGGCAGCCCTCCCAGCGCACAAGTCCACCAGGGACTACTTCCCAAGAAAGAGGGTCCGCCTATCCCTCCGCGCACCAGCTCCCCCCACCAGCCACAGGCAGCGCTTCAACCTGCAGCGGCTCCGTGCCAAGCACTGCCTACTTTTCATTTGAACCACTTTCTGCAAATGCTTGCCTCGGGCGCACCCCCACCCCACATTCCATCCCTCATTCATGCCGGCCTCCCTGCTCTTGATTAAAACATATCATTTCTCAACTTTGCTTCAGCCCCCCCCTCTATTTGCAAACCCCCCTCAAATTACGCTGCCCGTAAGATATCCCCTCTGACTGCGTGCTCCCGTGTGCCGACTTTCGCAGGTCAATGGCTCTGGACGTTTCAGCTTTTATTCCCAGCACTCATTCGTTTTGGGGGGGGGTGAACTAGAATGTAAGCCATAATGAGGGAAATAGCCCCGAACTTATTTCACTGTCAATAAAATGCACAGAAAACAGTTGCTCAACCGCCCTTCACCTATATAACACTATCAATATACATGACAACGGTGCTGTGTACATAGCGAATGCCCACGCAGACTTAACGCCTTCACTGAACCAGGCACTTCACTCCAATGCGCTGTTCTACTGCTGTAGTGTTAATGGCGACACCCCGTGTGTGTTTCCGCAAATGCACGCCCCTTTGTCTGTTCGCAAACTTCACGTGCGAACTTATGCGTCGGGCGTGAGATTCTGTCACGTGTATCACAAGGAATTCGCGTGTATTCCCATGCTGGGAGTAGTGTGATTGCGTGCGTTCTAACACCCTGGACAACACCCCTCAACGACCCCCTCCCCCGTCTTACACCCCCTGCACAGAACTTCTAAAGCAAATGGAGTGAACAGTTTTGTCGATGGAAATTGTCGTGCCAGTGTGCCCACGGGTGGCGAATGAGCCTCCTGCCATCCCACTTTCTTTTGAGAATTCAACTTAACTCCCAAAGGGCCATCGAATAATGTCTCCTTATTCGGACTTGTACAGAGGATCACGTTTGCAAAATATAAAAATGACACATGACAAAAAAACAAACACGTTCACGTAGGTAGCATTCTCGAATTCCTGCATGAACGAGACGTTAGGTGAGCATTCTGTAATGTTTGGCCTTAGTACCATGGCCAGCGCCTAGAGGCACCGTGGAGCGCATGGGCGCTATGCAACAACATTCTACGTTCGAAATGCGCTTATTGAGTGGCTGTCATGAATAGTGACACTAAGGCAGGCCTCGTTACCTTTGATGTCTATGTGGCACGGCGTGTCGTCCAGCACGTTCAAAAACACTCGTTTTTGGGGACTTGAACGGAGTAATCATGCAGAACCCCCACCCCCTCATTCTGAAAGCAGGGCCTTCGTTTTTGGGGCCAGTCATAGCTCATCTCGCTGTAAAGCTGGAGAAACCCCCCCCCCCACACTATACAGACCCCTTGCCAGCTTGCACTGTGGTAGAGTTGCACGGAGGGTGCACACCTGGCTGGCTGGTGCTGTACTCGCGCATCTCATGCGCGCGGGCGCAGCGCGCAGGGCCCCCACCGGTGCCGGTCTCGTTGCGAGCCCCGCGCACTCCGCCGGCGGAGAGATAACAAGGTGTGCTGAGTCCTGATTGACAGGGCAGGCCCCGCCCCTCGAGCCTGCCTCCCCCTGCCGCCCGCAGCCTGCGGAATGCCTGGTCGGGCTGAGAGAGGCGAGCAGGGCAAGGAGGCTCTGAGGACGGTGCCCGCTGCTGCTGCCGCCTCCCTGTCCCCCGAGGTAGGGTGATCGCCCCCCTCCCACCCCGACCCCCCGCCCGGGAGCGCGGTCCGCTCCCTCCGCCAGCCCCCTCACCCGCAGCTCTAACTTCTGCTCTTCTCTCCTGCAGACTTCGCAGCCCGGACCCACCCGAGTCGCACTGTGTCCCGTGAGCCCCGAGAGCCAGCCGGGCACGGCGGGGGCAGCTGGAGCGGCGCAATGACTGCAGCACGGTGAGTCTGAGGCCGGCGCGCCTCCCCGGGGCCCCTTGCCCCGGGACTGTCCCCTTGCTTAGGTTCTGTGCTCCTAGTCGGGGCACCGGCTGTGCCCAGTGGGCGGAGTGTCTGCCCCCAGCCGCGGCACTGTGCTCCCCCTCTTGCTTCCTCGGCGTTCCAGGTCCCGGGCCACTGTCGTGGGCGGTTGCTCCTTCAGCCTCGCATGCTGCTAGTTCCTCTCCTTACACTGTGGCCCCGGCACGGTCCAGTGCTGCCTGCTGGTCGCCAGCGCACCGTTCCTCTCTCCATGGCCATTGCCTGGCAAGCGCCCCGGCCTTTAGCATAGTATATGCACCTGTACAGCGTACCCTATACGCGCCCCTGAGCATCCAGCCCAGATATGTGGTCTTTGCCCCTAATCTGTAGCACTGATCTCTTGGTGCGTGCTCGGTGTTCCCTGACTTTTGCTCGGGATCCCGACTTCTTCTTTCCCGGTGCTTCTTGCACCTGTGATGTGCACCCTTGGTGCTCCCTGCCCTGCGAGGGGGTTCACTGCCCTGGGCCTATGCTCTATGCCATAGGTCTGCGTTCCTTGCCCTAGGACCGTATGCACCCCCTGCCCCAGCACTGTGCTGGCTTCCCCGAGTCTGTGCTCCGTGTACTATCTCTGCTTCCTGCCCCCTCTGTGCTCCCTGCACTGTCTCTGCTTCCACCCCCTCTGTGCTCCCTGCACTGTCTCTGCTTCCCGCCCCCTCTGTGTTCCGTGCACTGTCTCTGCTTCCTGCCCCCTCTGTGCTCCATGTACTGGCTCTGCTTCCTGCTCCCTCTGTGCTCCCTGCACTGTCTCTGCTTCCTGCCCCCTCTGTGCTCCCTGCACTGTCTCTGCTTCCTGCCCCCTCTGTGTTCCCTGCACTGTCACTGCTTCTGGACCCATGGCATCTTCCCTCTGCTCCTTAGGTGTAGTCTATGCACCCCTGATCCACGTACTGTCTCTGCTTCCTGACCCAGGGCTTCTTTCCCGTGATCCTGATACATAGTCTGTGCTCCTTGGGGGATCCAGTCTATGCATCCCTGCTCCATGTACTGTTTCTGCGTGCTACCCCCTATGTGCTCCATGTACTGTTTCTGCTTGCTACCCCCTCTGTGCTCCATGTACTGTCTCTGCTTCCCGCCCCCTCTGTGCTCCGTGCACTGTCTCTGCTTCCTGCCCCCTCTGTGCTCCGTGCACTGTCTCTGCTTCCTGCCCCCTCTGTGCTCCATGTATTGTCTCTGCTTCCTGCTCCCTCTGTGCTCCCTGCACTTTCTCTGCTTCCCGCCCCCTCTGTGCTCCCTGCACTGTCTCTGCTTCCTGCCCCTTCTGTGTTCCCTGCACTGTCACTGCTTCCGGACCCATGGCATCTTCCCTCTGCTCCTTAGGTGTAGTCTATGCACCCCTGATCCACGTGCTGTCTCTGCTTCCTGACCCAGGGCTTCTTCCCCGTGATCCTGATACATAGTCTGTGCTCCTTGGGGGATCCAGTCTATGCATCCCTGCTCCATGTACTGTTTCTGCGTGCTACCCCCTATGTGCTCCATGTACTGTTTCTGCTTGCTACCCCCTCTGTGCTCCATGTACTGTCTCTGCTTCCTGCCTCCTCTGCGCTACATGTACTGTCTCTGCTTCCTGCCTCCTCTGCGCTCCATGCACTGTCTCTGCTTCCTGCCCCCTCTGTGCTCCATGTACTGCCTCTGCTTCCTGCCCCCTCTGTGCTCCATGCACTGTCTCTGCTTCCTGCCCTCCTGTGCTCCATGCACTGTCTCTGCTTCCTGACCCAAGGCTTCTCCCCTCTGCTCTTTAGGTGTGGCATATGCACCCCTGCTCCATGTACTGCCTCTGCTTCCTGCCCCCTCTGTGCTCCATGTACTGCCCCTGCTTCCTGCCCCCTCTGTGCTCCATGTACTGCCTCTGCTTCCCGCCCCCTCTGTGCTCCGTGAACTGTCTCTGCTTCCTGCCCCCTCTGTGCTCCATGTACTGTCTCTGCTTCCCGCCCCCTCTGTGCTCCGTGCACTGTCTCTGCTTCCTGCCCCAAGGCTTCTCCCCTCTGTTCCTTAGGTGTGGCATATGCATCCCTGCTCCATGTACTGGCTCTGCATCCTGCCCCCTCTGTGCTCCATGTACTGCATCTGCTTCCTGCCCCCTCTGTGCTCCATGTACTGCCTCTGCTTCCTGCCCCCTCTCTGCTCCATGTACTGGCTCTGCGTCCTGCCCCCTCTGTGCTCCATGTACTGTCGCTGCTTCCTGCCCCCTCTGTGCTCCATGCACTGTCTCTGCGTCCTGCCCCCTCTGTGCTCCATGTACTGCCTCTGCTTCCTGTCCCCTCTGTGCTCCATGTACTGCCCCTGCTTCCTGCCCCCTCTGTGCTCCATGTACTGCCTCTGCTTCCTGCCCCCTCTGTGCTCCATGCACTGTCTCTGCTTCCTGACCCCTCTGTGCTCCCTGCACTGTCTCTGCTTCCTGCCCTCCTGTGCTCCATGCACTGTCTCTGCTTCCTGACCCAAGGCTTCTCCCCTCTGCTCCTTAGGTGTGGCATATGCACCCCTGCTCCATGTACTGGCTCTGCGTCCTGCCCCCTCTGTGCTCCATGTACTGCCTCTGCTTCCTGCCCCCTCTGTGCTCCATGCACTGTCTCTGCTTCCTGCCCCCTCTGTGCTCCATGCACTGTCTCTGCTTCCTGCCCCCTCTGTGCTCCATGCACTGTCTCTGCTTCCTGCCCTCCTGTGCTCCATGCACTGTCTCTGCTTCCTGACCCAAGGCTTCTCCCCTCTGTTCCTTAGGTGTGGCATATGCACCCCTGCTCCATGTACTGGCTCTGCGTCCTGCCCCCTCTGTGCTCCATGTACTGCCTCTGCTTCCTGCCCCCTCTGTGCTCCATGCACTGTCTCTGCTTCCTGCCCCCTCTGTGCTCCATGCACTGTCTCTGCTTCCTGCCCCCTCTGTGCTCCATGCACTGTCTCTGCTTCCTGCCCTCCTGTGCTCCATGCACTGTCTCTGCTTCCTGACCCAAGGCTTCTCCCGTCTGTTCCTTAGGCATGGCATATGCACCCCTGCTCCATGTACTGGCTCTGCGTTCTGCCCCCTCTGTGCTCCCTGCACTGTCTCTGCTTCCTGCCCCCTCTGTGCTCCATGTACTGCCTCTGCTTCCTGCCCTCTCTGTGCTCCATGTACTGGCTCTGCGTCCTGCCCCCTCTGTGCTCCATGTACTGCCGCTGCTTCCTGCCCCCTCTGTGCTCCATGCACTGTCTCTGCGTCCTGCCCCCTCTGTGCTCCATGTACTGCCTCTGCTTCCTGCCCCCTCTGTGCTCCATGTACTGCCCCTGCTTCCTGCCCCCTCTGTGCTCCATGTACTGCCTCTGCTTCCTGCCCCCTCTGGGCTCCATGCACTGTCTCTGCTTCCTGACCCCTCTGTGCTCCCTGCACTGTCTCTGCTTCCTGCCCCCTCTGTGCTCCATGCACTGTCTCTGCTTCCTGCCCCCTCTGTGCTCCATGCACTGTCTCTGCTTCCTGCCCCCTCTGTGCTCCATGTACTGCCTCTGCTTCCTGTCCCCTCTGTGCTCCATGTACTGCCCCTGCTTCCTGCCCCCTCTGTGCTCCATGTACTGCCTCTGCTTCCTGCCCCCTCTGTGCTCCATGCACTGTCTCTGCTTCCTGACCCCTCTGTGCTCCCTGCACTGTCTCTGCTTCCTGCCCTCCTGTGCTCCATGCACTGTCTCTGCTTCCTGACCCAAGGCTTCTCCCCTCTGCTCCTTAGGTGTGGCATATGCACCCCTGCTCCATGTACTGGCTCTGCGTCCTGCCCCCTCTGTGCTCCATGTACTGCCTCTGCTTCCTGCCCCCTCTGTGCTCCATGCACTGTCTCTGCTTCCTGCCCCCTCTGTGCTCCATGCACTGTCTCTGCTTCCTGCCCCCTCTGTGCTCCATGCACTGTCTCTGCTTCCTGCCCTCCTGTGCTCCATGCACTGTCTCTGCTTCCTGACCCAAGGCTTCTCCCCTCTGTTCCTTAGGTGTGGCATATGCACCCCTGCTCCATGTACTGGCTCTGCGTCCTGCCCCCTCTGTGCTCCATGTACTGCCTCTGCTTCCTGCCCCCTCTGTGCTCCATGCACTGTCTCTGCTTCCTGCCCCCTCTGTGCTCCATGCACTGTCTCTGCTTCCTGCCCCCTCTGTGCTCCATGCACTGTCTCTGCTTCCTGCCCTCCTGTGCTCCATGCACTGTCTCTGCTTCCTGACCCAAGGCTTCTCCCGTCTGTTCCTTAGGCGTGGCATATGCACCCCTGCTCCATGTACTGGCTCTGCGTTCTGCCCCCTCTGTGCTCCCTGCACTGTCTCTGCTTCCTGCCCCCTCTGTGCTCCATGTACTGCCTCTGCTTCCTGCCCCCTCTGTGCTCCATGTACTGGCTCTGCGTCCTGCCCCCTCTGTGCTCCATGTACTGCCGCTGCTTCCTGCCCCCTCTGTGCTCCATGCACTGTCTCTGCGTCCTGCCCCCTCTGTGCTCCATGTACTGCCTCTGCTTCCTGCCCCCTCTGTGCTCCATGTACTGCCCCTGCTTCCTGCCCCCTCTGTGCTCCATGTACTGCCTCTGCTTCCTGCCCCCTCTGGGCTCCATGCACTGTCTCTGCTTCCTGACCCCTCTGTGCTCCCTGCACTGTCTCTGCTTCCTGCCCTCCTGTGCTCCATGCACTGTCTCTTCTTCCTGACCCAAGGCTTCTCCCCTCTGCTCCTTAGGTGTGGCATATGCACCCCTGCTCCATGTACTGGCTCTGCGTCCTGCCCCCTCTGTGCTCCGTGTACTGCCTCTGCTTCCTGCCCCCTCTGTGCTCCATGCACTGTCTCTGCTTCCTGCCCCCTCTGTGCTCCATGCACTGTCTCTGCTTCCTGCCCCCTCTGTGCTCCATGCACTGTCTCTGCTTCCTGCCCTCCTGTGCTCCATGCACTGTCTCTGCTTCCTGACCCAAGGCTTCTCCCCTCTGTTCCTTAGGTGTGGCATATGCACCCCTGCTCCATGTACTGGCTCTGCGTTCTGCCCCCTCTGTGCTCCCTGCACTGTCTCTGCTTCCTGCCCCCTCTGTGCTCCATGCACTGTCTCTGCTTCCTGCCCCCTCTGTGCTCCATGCACTGTCTCTGCTTCCTGCCCCCTCTGTGCTCCATGCACTGTCTCTGCTTCCTGCCCTCCTGTGCTCCATGCACTGTCTCTGCTTCCTGACCCAAGGCTTCTCCCCTCTGTTCCTTAGGTGTGGCATATGCACCCCTGCTCCATGTACTGGCTCTGCGTTCTGCCCCCTCTGTGCTCCATGCACTGTCTCTGCTTCCTGCCCCCTCTGTGCTCCATGCACTGTCTCTGCTTCCTGCCCCCTCTGTGCTCCATGCACTGTCTCTGCTTCCTGCCCCCTCTGTGCTCCATGCACTGTCTCTGCTTCCTGCCCTCCTGTGCTCCATGCACTGTCTCTGCTTCCTGACCCAAGGCTTCTCCCCTCTGTTCCTTAGGTGTGGCATATGCACCCCTGCTCCATGTACTGGCTCTGCGTTCTGCCCCCTCTGTGCTCCATGCACTGTCTCTGCTTCCTGCCCTCCTGTGCTCCATGCACTGTCTCTGCTTCCTGACCCAAGGCTTCTCCCCTCTGTTCCTTAGGTGTGGCATATGCACCCCTGCTCCATGTACTGGCTCTGCGTTCTGCCCCCTCTGTGCTCCCTGCACTGTCTCTGCTTCCTGACCCAAGGCTTCTTCCCTGTGCTTCTTAGATGCACCTGCTCTGTTTCCTGCTCCAGCATGTGCTCCTTGGATCTGTCTCTGAACGCCTGCTCCATGTTCTGTCACTGCTTCCTGGCTCGGCCTATTTCCTGTTGCCCGAGCCCCCAGTCTGTGCTCCTTAGATCTGTTCTATGCAGTAATTCTCTTTACTCAATCTACTGGCTCTGCTTCCTGCCCCCTCTATGCTCCACATACTGTCTATGCTTCTGGGCCCCATTTGGAGCTACTTGTGAACGGTCTAGGCACCCAGGGGTCAAGTCCTAAAAAAAGTGGGGGTGAGGACTCATTAACCTCCCAATTGAATGTGGCATCACCAGAAATTAACATATCAAGGGGACCTCTGAAAAAATTGGAGGACTCCTGAAAAAAGTGGGGGGACTCTGTCCACCCATGTGTACCCTCGATTTGAGCCCTGTATGCACCCCTGCTCTTTGCTCCATTCACTGTTTCTGATTCCTGCGCTGGTTTGCAATCTGTGGCTCGGTCGCTGCACCTCTGCTCCATGCACTTGCTCTGCTTCATGACCCATGTCTTCTTTCCCGTGCTCCCTCCCCAGTCTGTGCTCCTTAGATCTAGTCTATGCACCCCTTCTCTTTGCACCATGTACTGACTCTGATTCCTGCCCCGTCCTATGCTCCTTGGCTCAGCCGCTGCACCCCTGTTCCATGTACTTGCTCTGCTTCATGACCCATGTCTTCTTTCCCGTGCTCCCTCCCCAGGCTGTGCTCCTTAGACATGGTCTATGTACCCCTTCTCTTTGCTCAATGAACTGGCTCTGCTTCGTTGCCCCATCAGTTCTCTATGTCATTTCTCTGCTTTCTGGCCCTGGCTAATTTTCTATGCTCTTAGTTTTCAGTGTATGTTACTTGAATGGGGTCTATGCACCCCTTGCTCTTTGCTCCACGTTCTGGCTCTGCTTCCAGGCCCCCATCTATCCTCCTTGGTCTCTGCACCTCTGCTCTTTGCTCCGTGTACTCAATGTGTTTCCTTGCCCAGCCTATGCTTCTTGGCTCTATCTTTTCACCCCTGCTTCAGGTACTGTCTCTGATTCTTGACCCAGGGCTCCTTCCCTGTGTTCCCGCCCCCAGTCTGTGTTCTGAGGATCTGTCTCTGAACCCCAGCTCCATTTATGGTCTCTGCTTCCCGACGCAGGCTTTATTTTCTGTGCTGCTCCCGGCCCTCACCCTATGCTCCTTGGCTGTGTCTTTGCTCTATATAATGTCTATATTTTAAGGCCCAGTCTTCTTTCTTGGGCTCCCTCTCCCAGTCTGTGCTCCTTTGATCTGTCTCTGCGGCCCTGCTCCCGTGTACTTGCTTCCTGGCCAATTTCCTGTGTTCATGGCCCGTAGACTGTGCTCCTTGAAACTAGACTATGAACTCCTGCTCTTTGCTCCATGTACTTGCTGCTTCTTGCCCAAGTCTGTGCTCCATGTATCTGCCTCTGAATCTCTGCTCCATGTACTGTCTCTGCTCCCTGACCCACTTCCTGTGCTTCTGGCACCCGTCTGTGCTCCTTGGAGGTGTCTATGCACCCCTTCATTTGCTCCATATAATGTCTCCGTTTTATGCCCATGTGTCTTTCCTGTGCTCCTTCCCCCAAGGTGTGCTCCCTGCATCTGTCACTGAACCCTTGCTCCATGTACTATCTCCATGTACTGTTTCTGCTTCCTAACCCATTTCCTTTGCCTGGCCCACATTTTGTGCTCCTTGGATCTGTTGCTTCACCCCTACCCCTTGGTCCATGAACTCACTGCTTCCTGCTCAAGCCTGTGTTCAATGTATTTGCCTCTGAACTCCTGCTCCATGTACTGTCTCTGCTTCCTGGCCCAAGACCTCTTCCCTGTGCTCCTTGGATCCAGTCGTTGCACCCCTGCTCCATGAACTGTCTCTGCTTCCTACCCCCTCTGTTCTACATGCACTGTCTCTGCTGCCTGGCCCAAGGCTTCTTCCCTGTGCTCCTTGGATCCAGTCGTTGCACCCCTGCTTCATGAACTGTCTCTGCTTCCTACCCCCTCTGTGCTACATGCACTGTCTCTGCTGCCTGACCTAAGGCTTCTTCCGTGTGCTCTGTAGATGTGGTCTGTGTACCCATGCTGCATGTACTGGCTCTGTTTCCTGCCCCAGCATGTGCTCCATGTATCTGTCTCTGAACACCTGCTCCATGTTCTGTCACTGTTTCTTAGATCGTCCTATTTCCTGTTGTCCGAGCCCCAAGTCTGTACTCCTTAGATCTGTTCTATGCAGTGATTCTCTTTACTCAATCTACTTTCTCTGCTTCCTGTCCTCTCTATGCTCCAAATACTGTCTCTGTGCTCCTGGGCCCCATTCGCTGCTACTCGTAATTGGTCTATGCACCCCTGCTCCATGTACTCTTTCTGCTCCCTGGCCATGTTCCTGTGTTCCTGGCCTACAGACTGTGCTCCTTGAATCCAGTCTATGAACTCTTGCTCCATGTACTGTTTCTACTCCCTCTCCCTGTCCCACTTCCGTGCTCCTGGCCCCAGACTGTGCTCCTTACATGTGTCTCTGCACCCCCCTTCCTTGCTCCGCATAATGTCTCTGTTTTATGCCCCCGAGCCTCTTTCCTGTGCTCCCTCCCCCAGTGTGTGCTTCCTGCATCGGTTGCTGAGCGCTTGCTTCATGTACTATCTATGCTTCCTGACCCATTTCCTGTGGCCCACAGTTTGTGCCCCTTGGATCTGTCGCTACACCCCTGCTCCTTGCTCCATGTAATCACTGCTTCCTGCTCAAGCCTGTGCTCCATGTATCTGTCTCTGAACTCCTGCTCCGTGTACTGTCTCTGCTTCCTGACCCAAGGCGTCTTCCCCGTGCTACTTAGGTGTGTTCTCTGTGCACCCCTGCTCCGTGTACTGTCTCTGCCTCTTGTTAATTTCCTGTGATGCCAGCCTCCCGACTATGCTCCTTAGAGCTGTCTCTGCTTTTCTGTTACTTGCTCCATATAATGTCTCTGTTCTATACTCCTGGGCTTCTTTCCTGTTCCCCCTCCCCCAGTGTGTGCTCCCTGGATCTGTCTCTGAACCCTTGCTCCATGTACTGTCCCTGCTCCCTGGCCCACTTCCTGTGCTCCCGGCCCACAGTTTGTGCCCCTTGGATCTGTCGCTACACCCCTGCTCCTTGCTCCATGTATTCACTGCTTCCTGCTCAAGCCTGTGCTCAGTGTGGCTGCCTCTGAACTCCTGCTCCATGTACTGCCTCTGCTTCCTGGCCCATTTCCTGTACTCCCAGCCTCCTGACTGTGCTCCTTGGACCTGCTCCATGTACTGTCTCTGCTACCTGGCCCATTTCCTGTACTCCCAGCCTCCTGACTGTGCTCCTTGGATCTGCTCCTTGCTCCATGTACTCACTGCTTCCTGCTCAAGCCTGTGCTCCATGATCTGTCTCTGAACTCCTGCTCCATGTACTGTCACTGCTCCCTGACCCACTTCCTGTGCTCCCGGCCCACAGTTTGCATTCTTGGATCTGTCGCTACACCCCTGCTCCTTGCTCCATGTACTCACTGCTTCCTGCTCAGGCCTGTGCTCCATGATCTGTCTCTGAACTCCTGCTCCATGTACTGTCTCGGCTTCCTGGCCCATTTCCTGTACTCCCAGCCTCCTGACTGTGCTCCTTGGACCTGTCCCTGCCCCCCTGTTACTTGCACCATATAATGCCTCTGCACTGTGCCTCCGGGCTTGTTTCCTGTTCTCCCTGCTCGTGTCTGTGCTCATTTGCTTCTCCTTGCCTTGCAGAGTTTGGCTTCTGTTTGCTCTCTTCTCCCTGACTGCGCTGGAGCTGGTGCAAGCGGTAAGTTTCTTCATCCGTACCTACTGCAAGCTGGCCTTCACTGCTCATGCTCGGAGCTCCCAGTGCTGTTGCCATCTCCAGTGAGAGCCTCTAATGTCTCACACTTGCAGTGAGTGCTGTGGCTATAGCCCGGTGATACCACCATGCACTACTGGAGCATGCAGTACTGTGTGTATCTCCTGTGGCATCCTCGCACCCTGCAGCACCTGCAGTTTGCAGTAATGCGCATTCCGGCTCCTGGCCTTCGATTATAGGATCCTGCAGCACGTTTGGTGCTGTGTGCTCTGTTTTAACATCTGATGCGTGTGACCCCACATGACTGGCATTTTGCAGTACTGTGCATGTCATCTGTGTCCGGATGCAGTGACCCCTAAGCTTTTGCAGTCCATGTGCAGTGCTGTGCTTATTTATTTATTTTAATTTTTGTACCGCGCCTCAGGCCCGTTACACCCCCAATGTCAACCTCTGACGCTAAGAGCGATGGGCGTTATCCCTGTCTTAGCATATGCACAGTCTGTTCAAAAGTTTCTAAGGGCTGTGACCTCATTGGTGACATTTCTATAATGTCCGCGAATTATTTTCCCAATGTAGACTCTCTACTCGTTTTGTCTTGCTCTGAGCTGGGCAGCCCCGAATAGAAATGCATCACGTTATCAAAGCATGTATTACAAGTCAAACGTGCGCATCTATTCCAAACTTAAGGCCGCTGCCTGTTAAAAGAACTGGTGAGGATGTGTTCGCAGCAGCAGCCTCCGCAACCCAATTTACCACTACTTTACCAGCATGTGGCCGTTGCCCCATATTAGTTAAGTAGACCCATTTCCTTAATTAGCCCCACCACTTCACCCACGAATGTCTCCTCCATGAACTATAATTAATAGCACCTGTTCAACATTTAGAACATTATTGTATTAAGTAATTCAAGTAAACTGTGCAAAATTGGGTTTAACCTCTATTGGTTTGAGCACCCGCTGACGAAGGCCTTGCTCACCCACCATCGCTATGCGTGTTGTGGCCACAATCATTGGGGAAGAGTACATTTGTTGCTAGAAAAGCTATGTTATTTCACATCAATATTGTGGTAGCACAAGAAAAGAAACATTCTACCTGCACTGCGATAGCAGAACACGTTACTTCAGTTAAAACGCCACACATGCACAGCGCCACCTAGTAGCCATCCCTGGACATTCACCTCCAGGTCACAGCCACTCAGCGATGTAGCAATGCATTATGGGTATGCAAATTAGCTGAAAAGCTTGTTTTTCGCCCCCATGAGGACATTATGTTTTCTAGGGAAATGCTATTTTTTGCATACCTTTGTCAGGCCAAGGCTGGCCACTCCAAGGCTATGGGCTTTATAGGAGAATGCTGCCTGCTGTACAAAAGCACACATATCCGGTGCTCACACGCACCTTTGACTCTCTCTACTCTCTCTACTTACTTGAACTTCGGTTCCCGAGGGTGTTCAACCTACCAGCGTCTTGAGACCATACCAATGGTACATAAGGCGCTATATAAATGCAAAATAACATAACATAACATGTGAAGTAGAACTTAGTGATCCGCACCAGAAGCCGGGTACCAGTTTCCTTGCCAGGCTACCCGCTCTCCACCCGAAATGCTACTAGCTGTGCAAAACGCAAGCGTATTCCTTATCATTGTAACCAAATAAAGTTGGCATTACCCATTTAGAAACCTGACAAGCATAAATGCGCTATTAAGCGTGTTATACATGAAAAATTAAATAAACAAAATGGGAAGTACTGTGCTTGGCACAGCCTTTATGAAAAATGCCCTCCCTGCCAGCAGCTTTAATAAGCGATGTGATGAGTGCCAGTGGCGTCCCAAATGCACTGTACGTGTCAGAGTGCCAAGATCAAACGCCAGGACAGACAAGTGTATGTTGGAAGGACACGTGCATGCCAGCAGCCTTCTAAAAAGGGTGGGCGATATTCACTGCACGGAGGCACGGGTGCTTTTGATGCCACTACTAATATCAGGTGAAAGTTGCACCGTAACGCAGTGTCGTGTCCAGAGTCTTTTGACTGGAGTGGCCCAAGTGGGGCACTACTTATGCAGGGCAGGCATGAAGTACGAACGCACACACATACACATAATCATCATGGTTTAGGATAGTAGGGTGGCACCTGGGGTGGTGGCCAGTCAGATACCAGGGGTAGCACGTGCCACCCTGGCCATTCCCTGGACACGTCTCTGAGGCGTAACTCACTGTGGCGCATTACAAGGGAGACAACCGCTGAAGCTCTTTTGCAGGATTATCTGAACGAGACCACACAAATCGTTACAGGCACAGAACAATCTGTGATTACTGGGTTGTACTTCTCAGGGATGCAGAACAGCAGGTCCACAGACCAGGAGTAGGGAGCAAGAGTGGCATTTGTAAGGTGCCCTCCTTATCTTATTGTCCACTGGTCCGTCTTTCAGGTTAATGTTTGTAGTGATCTCCTGCCGCCATCGCATAAAGTGCCAGTAGCTTCCTGAGACTCTAGGCGTCAGTAGAGGGAGACTATCATGCTGTGCCCGAATTGCAAAGCATAGTTTGAGGCTTTTCTGAACCTCATCCCATCTGGAATTGAGGAGTTCGGGGGGGGGGGGGTTTCTATCATTTGAAAGATTAAGTATTTGAAGGATGAACTGTTGACCGTGTGCCTTCCGTCTTCTCATTTCCCTGGCTGCTCAACACCACAAACCCGACTTGGTTTCAAAGAGAAGCCCTTGCTTCGATTAGAGTCCTTATCGGTCTCCAGCACTAGCTTCTGTTCCAGCTCACCCTGGCCTTCAAGTTCTTGCTTCTCTTGGAGATGTATTTTGTCTCCATTCCACTGCATCTCCTGGAGTCCAAAAGCCTGTGCTTCACAGGATGCACTACTTGTCCACTAAGCATTGGATTCTTTTGGAACTGTTTTGGGTTTCTTCTCTTGGAGCTCTACTTGTCCTACAAACTCTATTTCTTTTGTTGCTCTAACTGCTTTCCTTCCCTCAGAGCCTTCCATGTTCTCAAAGCTTTTGCTTCTCTTGGGAGTCCGAATTGTCCTGCAAATCTTTGTTTATGTTGGAGCTCTAACTGGTCTCCAAATCTTTGTTTCTCTTGCAAGTCTTCTTGATCTGTCAATCTGTGTTTCTTTTAGAGTGCTCGCTGATCTCTGAGATGTTGCTTCTCATGGAGCCCTACTTGATCTCCATGCCCTTGCTTCTCTTGGATTCCTCCTTCATCTCCAAGCCCTTGCTTCTCTTGGAGCCATCGTTGACCTCCAAACTTCTGCTTCTTTTGGAGCTCCCTTTGATCTCCCGGCCCTTGCTTCTCTTGGAGTCCTCCTTGATTTCCAAACCCTTGCTTCTCTTGGAGTCCTCCTTCATCTCCAAGCCCTTGCTTCTCTTGGATCCCTCCTTGACCTCCAACGCCTTGCTCCTCTTTTCGACCTCCAAACCGTTGCTTCTCTTCGAGCCCTCCTTGATCTCCAATACCTTGCTTCTCTTCAACCCCTGCTTGATCTCCCAAGCCCTTGCTTCGCTTGGAGCCCTCCTTGACCTCCAAACCTTTGCTTCTCTTCGAGCCTTCGTTGATCTCCAAGCACTTGCTTCTTGTGGATTCCCCTCCTTGATCTCCAAGGTTTTGCTTATGTTGGAGCCCTCCCTGACCTCACCACCATTGCTTCTTTGCATTTATTTTGGTCTAGTGAACACAAAGCTCACTTGCCAGGAAAATGATTAAAATTAATCAGAACCCATTTTTGTCTTGGGGCTGGACTGTTTAGTCTAAAGGACTGAAAGGACTGTAAGTATCATTGTTAATGATATCATTGCAATAGGCAACATCAAGGCTACAATATAGTGAGTTCAGCTTAATTGATCTAATAAGTAGGTGGCTCACTTCATACACAGTCTGAAAATTATTTTAAAATCCAGAATTCATCAAGATTTAGAGATCCAGTTGTTCCTTAGATTCCCACTTAAAATCAATGTCTCCATTATTTTTGTGGTTGGGCGGGATCTTTGTGGGCTTGTATTAACACGTTACAGGCAAAATATAATAATAATTTGTACACTGACCATGAACGCAGCCCCTTAACCAGGCCAGCTATTGAATAGATCTATTAGATCTGTGAATCTGTGGTCCAGCATCTTATGTCAAAGGGAAAACGAATTCTGAGTGTAACCCCCAATACACAAATTATTGAAGCTCAGAACAAGGTGATTTTTACTGTAGGCAAAGGCATTTTACAAGACCCACCTCCGAGCAAACCAGCACTGCGCGCACACTGGTGATTCATATCCTGGTAGTGATAATTGTATATTCACAGAGATTGAAGCATTTTCACTTCATTGCCATTCCAACTTGAATAGGGATGGGCACCAACCCTTTTCAGCACTGTTTGCCAGGTCATGCACATCCCATCTCACAGGAGGATAGCTCAGGGGCAACACACACATCTTGGTAGCAAGGCGACACGGAGCACCACAGGTTCGATCCCCGGGTCGGTGCTTAGAAACCTCTGAGTATTAAGCGTGTTACAAATAACCTATCATAAAATCACAGCAGGCAATTCTTTAGGTTTTGGGAACCAGATTTGGGGCACTAGATTAGGCTATGCAAGCCTTTGGTCAGAGCTGGCCATATCTTCTCATCAAAAGGTCCAGGCAATATCTGAACACATTGTTGTAGTTCAGGGCACGATCGATTTAAACACAGGTTTGTCAACCAAAGAGTAGCAAATATGTTGTGCTCTGATCTTACTGAGTTATTACCGAGCTCTGCATGGGGTTGTATACTAATTGACCTTTTCACAATTGACCTTGGGAGAATTTACCTAATTTAGAAGGTCAATTAGGACATATATGCGGGGGGAAACCCAATCCAAAAACCCCTGCAACACCCCATGCAATCCCCTTATATTATTCATAATCCAAAACCAACCCAATTCATATATGAAATAACTAAAATAATATAAAGGTCAATTGTGCAGAAGGTCAATTAGGACCACTATAATTAGGTCAATTGTGCAAAAGGTCAATTGTAAAAGGTCAATTTGGGTAATACCCTGCGTGGTGCTACATTCTGAACAGAATCACCCCTCAGCACACCCTGGCTGAGAATTTGGCAGAGCTTGCTTTAAGTGAAGTGCCTTTTAGCTACTTTTGCAGATGGCCAGGTGACTTGCTTCAGAGCACCTTCCATAATCTGAAGCCCCTCAACTGCAAAGCAGTATCCACCCCCGCGGGCGCAGCAGTGCCAGGCAATTGGGATGGGTTCCGTCTGCACATTGGAGGGAGAGACCAGGGGCTCAGAGTTTAAATATATTGCTGGGATGTCAGAGTGTCTTTTCTTGGGAGAATCTGGGGTCTTGAAGTGGGGTACCCACAGGACTGGACTGTAACCTACAGACAGCAGCAGCAAAGCACCACAAAGAGCAACTCAATTACTATATGCAAACCAGTGCAAGATCCTAGCAACGAGCAACCTTGCGAGATCAAACATGATGTGGGTTGCGAGTGGGGTCTCTGATGATAGCGCCATGTGAAGGGACAGTGGAAAGGCATCAGGCCCATGCCTTCAGGATTTCCATGGAACAGAGAGGGGCGGAATAACTCTGTTTGGGGGTTCCATACTTCTGGTTTTGGTAAGAAGAGACTTGTGGCAGGAGCCGTACATGCAGTGGAGGGTCTCGTGTGCAGTTAGCTGGGTTGATCAAGCCATGTAGTTTAGTAAGTGATGCAGCAGTGTTCAGTGCAGATGTGTGCATCCAGAGGGACCCAGAAGAAGCAGTTGCCTAGGAGATTGATGCACTGTATTTCCATTACTTCTGTTCAGGGGTGTGCTTTCAAAGTGGTGTGTGCAAATTTGGGAAGCACTGCAAGTGTGGCACGTCCATCATCACTGTGTGGTATGATAACTCCATCAACTTATATTGATGTTCCAGCTGGGGTGCTCGAGAAGAGGGTAGGTAGTAAGTGGAGTTGCTAGTCTGGCTGGCACTGAAGATTAGTGAGGTCCAAAGAAGTGGTTTGCTGAGGTTCTAGTGCAAGTTGTAGATTACGGCTAGAATGCCTCAGGGGTATTCTCTCTGTTTCTTATGTGGGTGCATGCATACCATAATAGGAACATACCTCATCTTTGGGTCAGGTGGCACTTGAGTCCTGTTCTGCATTGCACATGTCTAAGGTTCATTGCTAAGAGACCATCTCATTATGGAATCCTTAGGGTGTGGCGTTAAATGCCTGCTGGATACTAATGGGATGTCAAGGTAGCAGCTGTTCCTTGATTGAGTTTGGTGTGTAGAGTGAGGAAAATGCAGAGAGTTGAGTGAGTGCGTGGTCTTGGGATGATATTGGTTGGTGGTTGTGTTTTATTTGAGTGACTGTGGATGGGATGGTTTTTTTGAGTGGTGTTTTGGCAGGCTTTATACCAATGTACTGCTGTTATATTGATGTCTTACTTTTCAGCTCGGTTGGTCTTGTTTTGAGGAAAATAGTGATATGTGTGTCTTCCCCTCGCTGAGGGAGAAGGCACCTGAATGTTTGTAGAGGCACATTTTTGTGTGGTTGATGTTTGGTGGGAGGGTGAGTGTCAGTAAGGAGAAGCAAACTGTCACCTGTTTGGAACTGTAACTGGTTGCAGATGGGTTTGTGGGGTGTTGACGAGTAACATTGTGGCAGGCGTCGGTGCTGTCCATGCCATGTTGTCATTGGCCAGTGGTGGTTGGTGTGTAGTTGGTGTATATGGTGTTTGGTATTGACAGTGATCTGCATTTTGAGTTGGTGGTGTGTGTGTGCGGGTGGGTTTGTTGGTTATTGAGGAAAGGAGTTGGTGATTGTGACCGTGAGTTGATTCATCGGGCGAGGCCACGCCGCGCTATGTCTATGAGTCACTGAGTTTGGGCGGCAGAGCAACTGAGGGTAATTGGTGTTTGTGATTGTTGAATGGAGAGGTGTTGTGGTCATGGTGAAGGGTGTAGGAAAACTCACGTGTACTCAGGGACTTGAGATTCGTGTGGCCCCGGGAGGTGGTAACTACTAGGGACATAGCGAGCAGTACTCGGATGGTCCATGACTTGCGCGACTCAGAAGAGCGGCGCAGATCCAGATAGCGCTGAGAAGGCGACCACCCCAGGCAGGACTGGACCAGAATAGGCCTCTACAAAAGCTAAACCTGCAAATGGTGGCCTGACTTTGAACGCTGTTTTGGAACATTTGTTGCAAAGAAAAAGGTATTTCTTGTTGTACGTTCTTTTGGCGTACCTAATAGTTGTGTTAAACCCATTCATGTCCCTTCCTCGTGGATTGCCCTCCATGCCAGCCGGTTGCCTTTTTGTGATCTGTTCTTAATTATCAGCATTAAAACCCGATTTAAATCTGCTGTTCCAAAATCCATCTCACAAAACATTGTGAAAAACAAACACTAGGTTGTATTTAAGGGAGTTGCATTGAAGTGAAATGACACGGGTTTGAGCCAGTCACGTCCCTGATATGATCAGTTACCGCCCCCCTCCCCCTTCATTAGCCAGTGCCTGGGTGCTCGTCACGCGGCGCCTGCAGGTGCCTGCGTATTTCTGCACACTCACCTTTGATGTTCTGCGCCTTTCATCAGCTACAGCCAGGTTTCATTGTCGAAGATTTTAAGCTCAGCATTTTCCCGCATTGCAGAATCTTATGTGAGGGAATACACTGAACATAACGAATTGTAAATGTCTTTTAATTTCCATCCAGAACAGCCATTTTATGCACAGGCGAATACCCGTAAGGATATGGAGCAGTATAGGTTGATTTTCATCTTGACAGAGCACATTCCAGCAACGGGTTTCCATAGATGTTTTTGTAGGAAAGCATTTTACATCTCTCAGCCCCGTCCTGTAAGTTTTAAAGGAACTTCAGACGCAAGGGCAAATGGATGCGAGGCCTGTTGGATCGCGCCCGACAGACCCTGCTCACCTTTACAGAGTTTCCAGGTGTGCATACAGCTAAGCTGTCTCACATCACTCGTGATTAGGTCAGTCCATTTTAGCTTTCTCCCGTTGCATTCTGGTTCTTATAGTCCTGTATTTATAATGGAAAACTACAAGTATAAGAAAGCAAAGAAATAAATCGAACTCCAGATATGGACAGCTCAAGATCTCTTTATGCTTCACCCAAGCAGAGTGCCTGGTTCCCAAGATTGGCTGAGTGGAAAAGAGGGGGAGGGAGGTGGCTATGGTTGAACATCCTATCTTGGTCTGCTACCAGCCTTTCAGAGTGACAGTGGGCAGGCGAGTAGGTGCAGAGTCACCAGAGGTGTTGCTACGGAGGCAGGGGCGTTGCTAGGGGGGGGGGCTAAGGGGGCTATAGCCCCTGATCTTTTGTTTGTAGCCCCGGATAGAATCTCAGGAGCTACAGCCAAAAGACTAGCTAGCCCCCAGTCCCAACAGTTCCAACATCAGCTTAGCCCCGGGTCTTTTCCAGACCTAGCAACTCCCCTGTACGGAGGGTCTGGGGGCTATATCCCCGGGTCTTTTAGTTGTAGCCCAGGATAGAAGCTCAGGGTCTACAGCCAAAAGGCTAGCGAGTCCTGGGTCCCAACAGTCCCGCGTTAGCATAGCCCCGGATCTTTTCCAGACCTAGCAACACCCCTGAGAGTCACCCACACTGCCTGGTGGGCAACACCGTTTCAGTATGGCTAGGGCAGGCCGAGCCAGTGAAAGCGATTGTAGGTGGGTCATGGAGGTCACACTTGGCGGTCGTATCAATGTGCAAAATCCTGGTACAGTGGCAGCAAACGTGGGGCAATGAGAGAAGGCCAGGTTGTGCATGCTACGCCACATTAGCCAGGGGAGCTAGGTTGAGGGGAGAATGCCAGTGTGGGGTGGTGGGTAAGCAATGAAAGGCCATGCAGAAGAGTAGGCATTGGGGCTCAGGCCCTTCCTGGTTGGTCAGAAAGTGGGGGGTTGGGGTCGTGGTCAGAAAGGGTAGGCCTGATTCAACTTTCCATAAAGGATGGGACGAGCAAGACAGAAGCACGTAAGATGCCAAGTGAGCCAGAAAGGGTGGGATTGAAGGGCGAATGCCAATTCTAGAAGGGTTGGCAATGAAGGTGGTGGCACTAAGAGGCAATGAAGGTGCTGGCATTACGGTTAGGAGAGGCCAGTCCAGCAACACCAGGGTCGGCCGGTTTGTGGAAGGTGGGGCAGGAAAAGCGGCCGGGCAGAACATGCCATGTCGCTGGTATCCGGGCCGGGGTTGTCCAACGCCAAGATTTTCAGGATACCCCTCATTAATATTCATGAGATAAATTTGCATACACTGATTTTAAATGTATGCACATTTTCCTCATGAATATTAATGAGGTATATTCTGAAAACCCTCGAGGCCCGAAGTTGGACAGCACGGTAAGCAGAGAGGGATGGCAGTCCAAGAAGGGCAGCACATGGCAGGATGAGCAGGCCATGGTAACCAGGTCGGAAGGATGGGGACAGTGGTAGGCTATGCTAGATCGACCAACGATAGAGGGGGCATGGTGAGGGGCACTGTGGACAAGACAGGGTGGAAGGGCGGGCACAGTTGGGAACTTAGTAAATGGGGGGAAATGTAGGGGATAGCCAGTGCCACAGGTCTGGAGCTTTTCCATGTTAAACTGAGCCGCCGGGTCAGCCTCAGGCTTCAATGAAGTCTAATACTTGCAGTCCACACTTACAGTAAGGGAATGTAGACCAGCAAGTACCAGAATGGCAACAGATGTGTGGCAAAGAGCCTCGACTGGCTGTGCATTTCCCTGCAGACCACTTGAGCCCCATGCACTGCTTCAGCTATAGGCCCAGAGCTCAGCTACAGGCCCAGAGCTCATCTACAGGCCCAGAGCTCAGCTACAGGCCAAGCGCTCAGCTACAGGCCCAGAGCTCAGCTACAGGCCCAGAGCTCAGCTATAAACCCAGAATCAGCTACAGCCCAGAGCTCAGCTACAGGCCCAGAACTCAGCTACAGGCCAAGAGCTCAGTACAGGCCCAGAGCTCATCTACAGGCCGGGAGCTCAGCTACAGGCCGGGAGCTCAGCCACAGGCCCAGAGCTCAGCTGTAGGCCCAGAGCTCAGCTATAGGTCAAGCCATGTCTGCTGCGAGTATATCACCCAGGCCTGACTTTTTTCTTTGCATTATCTGGACTTGTATTTTTGCAAGGGGCAATATCACAACTACACACTTGACATGGGAGAATCTAAGAGCGTTGTGCAGTTTATAATTTGAAAGGAGCAGATTTGTCACGACAGGAAATCATTTTAGCAATGAATTCATGTTAATAGACCGCTTGAGAGCCAATATTCTGCAGCTGCCAGGCATTTCCGACACCAGAGGCTTCTTCGTGCAGGAGCATTATTTCCTTTGTTCCTTTCTAAACTGCACCCATTGCACTGCCAATAATTGCAAACATTAGCATCACTGATCCAGGAACAAAGACATGCACTGTCTGTGCACACCTCCAAAAAGCCTGTTGCCCGGAGGTCCTGTCACCTGCTAAATAAACCCAGCTCTAATGGCCTGAGATTGCTTGCAGCAAGAATTCGAAATAAGTGTGCATGTATTTAATAGAAACATTGTATATTCCCAGGCTAGTCCTCCCCTGGCTCCAAGCCCTTTAACAACTTTCTGAATTCCCTTTCATTAAACCAAACTAATCTTTCTGTTGTGAAATTATGTTCAGGGCAACTTGCACGGTTTCGTCTGCCTCTTAGATCACCCTACCATTATGTCAAAATGCCCAGGTTTTAAAATCAAACTTAATACGGGTTTTGCCTCTTCCTCGAAGAGATATGGGATATGAAGGGATTTGCCCAGGATCACATGATCTGAGGGTGCGGTGAAGCCGAGAATTCCTGGTTTCTCAGCTCCTGGGGAGCATATCCTTTGCAGTATCCCACGCAGTTTGATGACATCACCAGGAATCGCTGCCCAGCTGGCAACGCCCTGCAGTGCCGATGTACTCGATTGACTACTTCCGCATGAGCATGTAGCGTGTGTGCACCAACACCGGAAACCTCATCAGCTTGAGACCGGAGCATTTCAAGGCGGTGGTTAATGAGCTTGGAGTCCTTTGTCTGGTGGAGAGATGGTTTGTCGCTTTGCCCTTCTTTCACCAGTTTGGGTTCTTGAACAGTGAACTGGCGCACGCCCCTGCATCAGGGGATGGGAAGCAGAGTTTCATTGGCTGAGCAAGGGTAACAGCCCGTTTTATTAAGACTCGCCATTAGAAATAGTGCAAACAAGTGTATCTTCTTTCTGAAAAGTTCTGCAACACGTGCACATGAAGCCAATGTGTGCAGCCGCGCGGCAACTCCGACTGAGGTAGGAGGATAAAGTGGCCATTGCAAGTGGCCCTTGGGAGCCACACCTGGCGGTCCTTTATACTCTATTAGAGTGTACAGAGTGCATAATGTGTGACTGAGTTTTGCCATCAATCAGCCATTGGATTGAGTCCACACTTGAGCGGAAGGTGCAGAATTCCACCAATTCTGCCTCGCCATAATTCTACGGTACTGACACTAGCAAGTAATCTGCCCAAGATTGAGCCAGTAAAGGCTGAGATATAGTACCCTTGGAAGGCACACATCTTTCTTTTGAGAGCAAAACACACCACATTCTGAAAATTAAGGTTAAAAGGTGGATGGTTATCCTGAGAAGAGCAGTGCACTTTGCCTTGTAGAAGACCGATCGGCAGGCCACTGCCCCAAAGTAGCACACTTCCAGTTGAGTGACTTATCGGCAGGCCACTGCACCAATGTAGCACACTTCCAGTTGTGCGATTTATCAGCAGGCCACTGCACCAATCAAGCACACTTCCAGTTGGGCGACTTATCGGGAGGCCACTGCACCAATCTAGCACACGTCCAGTTGGGCGACTTAACGGCAGGCCACTGCACCAATCTAGCACACGTCCAGTTGGGCGACTTATCGGGAGGCCACTGCACCAATGTAGCACACTTTCAGTTGGGCGACTTATCGGCAGGCCACTGCACCAATGTAGCACACTTCCAGTTGGGCGATTTCTCTGCAGGCCACTGCACCAATGTAGCACACTTCCAGTTGGGCGACTTATCTGCAGGCCACTGCACCAATGTAGCACACTTCCGGTTGGGAGACTTATCGGCAGGCCACTGCACCAATGTAGCACACTTCCGGTTGGGCGACTTATCGGGAGGCCACTGCACCAATCTAGCACACGTCTGGTCGGGCGACTTATCTGGAGGCCAATGCACCAATCTAGCACACAGCCGATTGGGCGACTTAACGGCAGGCCACTGCACCAATCTAGCACACGTCCGGTTGGGCGACTTATCGGACCAATGGGCATTATCGGGAGGCCACTGCACCAATGTAGCACACGTCCGGTTGGGCGACTTAACGGCAGGCCACTGCACCAATGTAGCACACTTCCGGTTGGGCGACTTATCGGCAGGCCACTGCACCAATGTAGCACACTTCCGGTTGGGCGACTTATCGGCAGGCCACTGCACCAATGTAGCACACTTCCGGTTGGGCGACTTATCGGCAGGCCACTGCACCAATGTAGCACACTTCCGGTTGGGCGACTTATCGGCAGGCCACTGCACCAATGTAGCACACTTCCGGTTGGGCAGACACAAACCTTTTGTAATGAAAAATGTGCTCGTGCCATGAAATGGTTGTTTTTTGCCCTGAAAGGGAAGCCTTTCACTTGCAGAAAATCCCAACCCAACCCTCTTGCTTTGCACGGGGCTCCCAGCCTATCACAGCACCCTCGATACAAGGGTTGCTTTGCACGGGGCTCCCAGCCTATCACAGCACCCTCGATACAAGGGTTGCTTTGCACGGGGCTCCCAGCCTATCACAGCACCCTCGATACAAGGGTTGCGTTGCACGTGGCTCCCAGCCTATCACAGCACCCTCGATACAAAGGTTGCTTTGCACGGGGCTTCCAGCCTATCACAGCACCCTCGATACAAAGGTTGCTTTGCACGGGGCTTCCAGCCTATCACAGCACCCTCGATACAAAGGTTGCTTTGCACGGGGCTTCCAGCCTATCACAGCACCCTCGATACAAAGGTTGCTTTGCACGGGGCTTCCAGCCTATCACAGCACCCTCGATACAAAGGTTGCTTTGCACGGGGCTTCCAGCCTATCACATCACCCTCGATACAAAGGTTGCTTTGCACGGGGCTTCCAGCCTATCACATCACCCTCGATACAAAGGTTGCTTTGCACGGGGCTCCCAGCCTATCACAGCACCCTCGATACAAGGGTTGCTTTGCACGTGGCTCCCAGCCTATCACAGCACCCTCGATACAAAGGTCGGGGCTTCCAGCCTATCACATCACCCTCGACACAAAGGTTGCTTTGCACGGGGCTCCCAGCCTATCACAGCACCCTCGATACAAGGGTTGCTTTGCACGTGGCTCCCAGCCTATCACAGCACCCTCGATACAAAGGTTGGTTTGCACGGGGCTCCCAGCCTATCACAGCACCCTCAATACAAAGGTTGCTTTGCACGGGGCTCCCAGCCTATCACAGCACCCTCAATACAAAGGTTGCTTTGCACGGGGCTCCCAGCCTATCACAGCACCCTCAATACAAGGGTTGCTTTGCACGGAGCTCACAGCCTATCACAGCACCCTCAATACAAAGGTTGATTTGCATGTGGCTGCCAACCTATCACAGCACTCTCAATACAAAGGCACAGGTCATTCTTTTTTGAAGAAAGGCTTTAATAATTATGTCTGTGATACACATCCTGGACAAGAGCTAGTCAACACCATTTCTCATTCCCCGGGCCTCTCTGCCTGGCTGGCACTAGCTGATTAGAGTTCAGGCTTGTGTAACCCCTATTTTCAATAAAGTATATAGAATGTACTCTTACGTTAGAAACATTTCCGATGGCGCCGCACTGCAATTTAGAGAGGTGTGCAGCAGTTTGGGGTGCATGCTGCTGCACTTGGTGATCGTATTGTATTGTATTGTTTATTTATATAGCACACCTAGCCCTCCGGTATCTGGGCGCTTTACTTCAGTTACATTTGTACAATGCTACAGTGGCAAGTTACAGCAAAATACAGAGATAATACTATGGGGTTATGTAAAGGTGCAATAGATACATATATACATTGTAGGTGCAGTCGGATAGGTAGGAGACTAACAGATAAGTAAGAGAAGCAAGGGGTAGCAGGCAGTTATCGAGCCTCCTGAATGGACAGCCATTTTTTTACATTTGTCCTGGATCGGGAGAATGATGGTTCTGCTCTTAGTGCTGTAGGCAGGAAGTTCCATAGTTTTGAAGCTAGGACAGGGAAGCTGCTGCCTCCTGATTTCTGAAGATGAAATCTATGGACCGTGAGACAGTGTCATTGTACAAATCAGGTGGGTGCAGTGATTTTTGGAACCGTGCTGCACTGCTTTTCATAACACATAAAATAGTTTGGCAAGCCTGCAGTAGATAGGATGCATTAAGCAGGTCTTAATGCATCCTATCTACTGAAGTATGGGAGGCAGTGTCACAAATTTGGGGTACCTGCTGCAGCATGGGGACCGTGCCTCCATGGGGAGACCTGTAACCAGGAATTTAGGTGGGTGCTAGCTCCCAAAGCTCTGGTGGAGCCAAGGCCCTAATGGGGCTCGCTACCCACAAGCAACTAAAGGCACTTTTTATTTTTTTTGGGCAGAGTTTGGGGATTCGAACCTGAGCACTGCCGCTATTAAGCCAGTGTCATAGCCACTGTGCTATTTCAGAGTTTCTGGAATCTCTTTCGTTTTATTCAATAGATTGCTTGAAGTGGCGAGCTTCATGTTTCAAAAAGTCTATTGAATGAAACAAAAAAGATTCCATTATCTACGAAATAGCACGGTGACATTTCGTAGGTGCTGAATTTCTTTTGTTTCATTTCAAACTGCTTGACACATGAAGCCCGTAACAAGCTTCATGAAACAAAAACATAGATTCCAGCACCTACGAAATAGCACAGTGCCATTTCGTAGTTGCTGGAATGCATTCATTTAAGATTGCTTGACACATGAACCACATAACAGGCTTTATGTGTCAAACAGTCTATTGAATGAAACTAAGGAAATTAAGTACCTATGGAATAGCACAGTGGCCATGTGATACTTGCTTGTTAGCAGTAGTGCTCAGGTTTGAATCCACAGCATTGGACAATAAAAAAGGTAATGGAATCCATTTTTTTACGAACCTGTGCTGGGGTTTCCGACCCAAGCCCTGCTGATGACAATCCAGTGTCACATCGCACTGTGCTTTTTGGGAGATGCTGGGTTACTTTTCTTTCATTCAGTAGACTGACAAATAAAGCCTGTGTCAAGCAGGCTGTTTAATGAAACAGGATTCTGGTTTGAATCCCCAACCCTGTACAATAAAACATTTTTTAAAACGGGCAGCGAGGAAAGCCACTTTTTTATGGTCCCGTGTTAGAGACCCTTCAGGCCATGCCCATCATTTAGGCCACACCCCCTCATTATAGCCACCCCCCCCAGATTTCTCACCCCACTTAAAGCACTGTCTGTAACCATGTGGCAAGTTCTAGTTAGAGATGTGTTTCACAATTTGTTAAGCCTGTAGCTATTTCAAAAATGACACACAGATTGTAACTGTTTCGAGGAGTACTGCAGTTTGGGAAGTTTGTAACTGTTCGAGAAGAATTTGGGCCTGCTCACATGCAAAGCAGAACATTATCCAGCCTGCTTACAAGCAGAGTGGGGCATTATCCAGCTTGCATACAAGCAGAGTAGGGCATTATCCAGCTTGCTTACAAGCAGAGTGGGGCATTATCCAGCTTGCTTACAAGCAGAGTAGGGCATTATCCTGCTTGCTTACAAGCAGAGTGGGGCATTATCCAGCTTGCTTACAAGCAGAGTAGGGCATTATCCAGCTTGCTTGCAATCAGAGTAGGGCATTATCCCGCTTGCTTACAAGCAGAGTAGTGCATTGTCCAGCCTGCTTACAAGCAGAGTAGTGCATTATCCAGCCTGCTTACAAGCAGAGTAGGGCATTATCCAGCTTCCTTACAAGCAGAGTAGGGCATTATCCAGCTTACTTACAAGCAGAGTAGGGCACTATCCAGCTTGTTTCACAGATATAGGTGGGCAGATAGAGGAGGGCATTGTCTCAGATCCGTGCAAGCAGTGTAGGGCATTATCCAGCTTGCTTCAGAGATGTAGGTGGACAGATAGAGGTGTGCATTGTCGTGTGCAAGCAGTGTAGGGCATTGTCCAGCTTGTTTCAGAGATATAGGTGGGCAGATAGAGGTGGGCATTGTCTCAGATACGTGCAAGCAGTGTAGGGCATTGTCCAGCTTGCTTCAGATATGTAGGTGGACAGATAGAGGTGGGCATTGTCGTTTGCAAGCAGTGTAGGGCATTGTCCAGCTTGCTTCAGTGATATAGGTGGGCAGATAGAGGCAGGCATTGTCCTGTGCAAGCAGTGTAGGGCATTGTCCAGCTTGCTTCAGAGATGTAGGTGGACAGATATAGGTGGGCATTGACGTGTGCAAGCAGTGTAGGGCATTGCCCAGCTTGCTTCAGAGATATAGGTGGGCAGATAGAGGCAGGCATTGTCCTGTGCAAGCAGTGTAGGGCATTGTCCAGCTTGCTTCAGAGATATAGGTGGGCAGATAGAGGCAGGCATTGTCCCGTGCAAGCAGTGTAGGGCATTGTCCAGCTTGCTTCAGAGATATAGGTGGGCAGATAGAGGCAGGCATTGTCCTGTGCAAGCAGTGTAGGGCATTGTCCAGCTTGCTTCAGAGATATAGGTGGGCAGATAGAGGTGGGTATTGTCAGTGTAGGGCATTGTCCAGCTTGCTTCAGAGATATAGGTGGACAGATAGAGGTGGGTATTGTCTCATGTGCGTGCAAGCAGTGTAGGGCATTGTCCAGCTTGCTTCAGAGATATAGGTGGGCAGATAGAGGCAGGCATTGTCCTGTGCAAGCAGTGTAGGGCATTGTCCAGCTTGCTTCAGAGATATAGGTGGGCAGATAGAGGTGGGTATTGTCAGTGTAGGGCATTGTCCAGCTTGCTTCAGAGATATAGGTGGACAGATAGAGGTGGGTATTGTCTCATGTGCGTGCAAGCAGTGTAGGGCATTGTCCAGCTTGCTTCAGAGATATAGGTGGGCAGATAGAGGCAGGCATTGTCCTGTGCAAGCAGTGTAGGGCATTGTCCAGCTTGCTTCAGAGATATAGGTGGGAAGATAGAGGTGGGTATTGTCAGTGTAGGGCATTGTCCAGCTTGCTACAGAGATATAGGTGGACAGATAGAGGTGGGTATTGTCTCATGTGCGTGCAAGCAGTGTAGGGCATTGTCCAGCTTGCTTCAGAGATATAGGTGGACAGATAGAGGTGGGTATTGTCTCATGTGCGTGCAAGCAGTGTAGGGCATTGTCCAGCTTGCTTCAGAGATATAGGTGGACAGATAGAGGTGGGTATTGTCTCATGTGCGTGCAAGCAGTGTAGGGCATTGTCCAGCTTGCTTCAGAGATATAGGTGGACAGATAGAGGTGGGTATTGTCTCATGTGCGTGCAAGCAGTGTAGGGCATTGTCCAGCTTGCTTCAGAGATATAGGTGGGCAGATAGAGGTGGGTATTGTCTCATGTGCGTGCAAGCAGTGTAGGGCATTGTCCAGCTTGCTTCAGAGATATAGGTGGACAGATAGAGGTGGGTATTGTCTCATGTTCGTGCAAGCAGTGTAGGGCATTGTCCAGCTTGCTTCAGAGATATAGGTGGACAGATAGAGGTGGGTATTGTCTCATGTGCGTGCAAGCAGTGTAGGGCATTGTCCAGCTTGCTTCAGAGATATAGGTGGGCAGATAGAGGTGGGTATTGTCTCATGTGCGTGCAAGCAGTGTAGGGCATTGTCCAGCTTGCTTCAGAGATATAGGTGGACAGATAGAGGTGGGTATTGTCTCATGTGCGTGCAAGCAGTGTAGGGCATTGTCCAGCTTGCTTCAGAGATATAGGTGGACAGATAGAGGTGGGTATTGTCTCATGTGCGTGCAAGCAGTGTAGGGCATTGTCCAGCTTGCTTCAGAGATATAGGTGGGCAGATAGAGGTGGGTATTGTCTCATGTGCGTGCAAGCAGTGTAGGGCATTGTCCAGCTTGCTTCAGAGATATAGGTGGGCAGATAGAGGTGGGTATTGTCTCATGTGCGTGCAAGCAGTGTAGGGCATTGTCCAGCTTGCTTCAGAGATATAGGTGGGCAGATAGAGGTGGGTATTGTCTCATGTGCGTGCAAGCAGTGTAGGGCATTGTCCAGCTTGCTTCAGAGATATAGGTGGGCAGATAGAGGTGGGTATTGTCTCATGTGCGTGCAAGCAGTGTAGGGCATTGTCCAGCTTGCTTCAGAGATATAGGTGGACAGATAGAGGTGGGTATTGTCTCATGTGCGTGCAAGCAGTGTAGGGCATTGTCCAGCTTGCTTCAGAGATATAGGTGGACAGATAGAGGTGGGTATTGTCTCATGTGCGTGCAAGCAGTGTAGGGCATTGTCCAGCTTGCTTCAGAGATATAGGTGGACAGATAGAGGTGGGTATTGTCTCATGTGCGTGCAAGCAGTGTAGGGCATTGTCCAGCTTGCTTCAGAGATATAGGTGGACAGATAGAGGTGGGTATTGTCTCATGTGCGTGCAAGCAGTGTAGGGCATTGTCCAGCTTGCTTCAGAGATATAGGTGGACAGATAGAGGTGGGTATTGTCTCATGTGCGTGCAAGCAGTGTAGGGCATTGTCCAGCTTGCTACAGAGATATAGGTGGACAGATAGAGGTGGGTATTGTCTCATGTGCGTGCAAGCAGTGTAGGGCATTGTCCAGCTTGCTTCAGAGATATAGGTGGGCAGATAGAGGTGGGTATTGTCTCATGTGCGTGCAAGCAGTGTAGGGCATTGTCCAGCTTGCTTCAGAGATATAGGTGGGCAGATAGAGGTGGGTATTGTCTCATGTGCGTGCAAGCAGTGTAGGGCATTGTCCAGCTTGCTACAGAGATATAGGTGGACAGATAGAGGCAGGCATTGTCCTGTGCAAGCAGTGTAGGGCATTGTCCAGCTTGCTTCAGAGATATAGGTGGGCAGATAGAGGCAGGCATTGTCCTGTGCAAGCAGTGTAGGGCATTGTCCAGCTTGCTTCAGAGATATAGGTGGGCAGATAGAGGCAGGCATTGTCCTGTGCAAGCAGTGTAGGGCATTGTCCAGCTTGCTTCAGAGATATAGGTGGGCAGATAGAGGCAGGCATTGTCCTGTGCAAGCAGTGTAGGGCATTGTCCAGCTTGCTTCAGAGATATAGGTGGGCAGATAGAGGCAGGCATTGTCCTGTGCAAGCAGTGTAGGGCATTGTCCAGCTTGCTTCAGAGATATAGGTGGGCAGATAGAGGCAGGCATTGTCCTGTGCAAGCAGTGTAGGGCATTGTCCAGCTTGCTTCAGAGATATAGGTGGGCAGATAGAGGCAGGCATTGTCCTGTGCAAGCAGTGTAGGGCATTGTCCAGCTTGCTTCAGAGATATAGGTGGGCAGATAGAGGTGGGTATTGTCTCATGTGCGTGCAAGCAGTGTAGGGCATTGTCCAGCTTGCTTCAGAGATATAGGTGGGCAGATAGAGGCAGGCATTGTCCTGTGCAAGCAGTGTAGGGCATTGTCCAGCTTGCTTCAGAGATATAGGTGGACAGATAGAGGCAGGCATTGTCCTGTGCAAGCAGTGTAGGGCATTGTCCAGCTTGCTTCAGAGATATAGGTGGACAGATAGAGGTGGGTATTGTCTCATGTGCGTGCAAGCAGTGTAGGGCATTGTCCAGCTTGCTTCAGAGATATAGGTGGACAGATAGAGGTGGGTATTGTCTCATGTGCGTGCAAGCAGTGTAGGGCATTGTCCAGCTTGCTTCAGAGATATAGGTGGACAGATAGAGGTGGGTATTGTCTCATGTGCGTGCAAGCAGTGTAGGGCATTGTCCAGCTTGCTTCAGAGATATAGGTGGGCAGATAGAGGCAGGCATTGTCCTGTGCAAGCAGTGTAGGGCATTGTCCAGCTTGCTTCAGAGATATAGGTGGACAGATAGAGGCAGGCATTGTCCTGTGCAAGCAGTGTAGGGCATTGTCCAGCTTGCTTCAGAGATATAGGTGGACAGATAGAGGTGGGTATTGTCTCATGTGCGTGCAAGCAGTGTAGGGCATTGTCCAGCTTGCTTCAGAGATATAGGTGGACAGATAGAGGTGGGTATTGTCTCATGTGCGTGCAAGCAGTGTAGGGCATTGTCCAGCTTGCTTCAGAGATATAGGTGGGCAGATAGAGGCAGGCATTGTCCTGTGCAAGCAGTGTAGGGCATTGTCCAGCTTGCTTCAGAGATATAGGTGGGCAGATAGAGGCAGGCATTGTCCTGTGCAAGCAGTGTAGGGCATTGTCCAGCTTGCTTCAGAGATATAGGTGGGCAGATAGAGGCAGGCATTGTCCTGTGCAAGCAGTGTAGGGCATTGTCCAGCTTGCTTCAGAGATATAGGTGGGCAGATAGAGGCAGGCATTGTCCTGTGCAAGCAGTGTAGGGCATTGTCCAGCTTGCTTCAGAGATATAGGTGGGCAGATAGAGGTGGGTATTGTCTCATGTGCGTGCAAGCAGTGTAGGGCATTGTCCAGCTTGCTTGCAAACCGGGCAGATCATTATTCTACTCTTACAACAAAGGCACAGACCATTGCCTCCTTGGTTTGTTTATGCAAGAAAAGATGTGTGCGTCCAGAACTTTAGGTAGGTGAATTCCTCGCTGTGGCCGTTCTCCATTCTAAGTGTAGTTGGCTGTCATTGCTGCAGACAGTGTAGGAGGTCCAAGCCTCCTGCAGGCTGTAGGAGTAATGGGAACCTTGCATTTAGGTGTAGCTGGCTGTCATTGGTGTATATTGTGTTGGAGGCTCAAGCCTCTTGCAGGCTGTAGGAGTAATGGGAACCTTGCATTTAGGTTTAGATGGCTGTCATTGCTGCAGACAGTGTAGGACGTCCAAGCCTCCTGCAGGCTGTAGGAGTAATGGAAACCTTGCATTTAGGTGTAGCTGGCTCTCATTGCTGCAGACAGTGTAGGAGGCTCAAGCCTCTTGCAGGGTGTAGGAGCAATGGGAACCTTGCATTTAGGTGTAGATGGCTATACCTGGTATAGATGATGTAGGAGGCCTGAGCCTCTTGCAGGCTTCAGGAGTAACAGGAACCTTACATTTAGGTGTAGCTGGCTGTCATTGCTGCAGACAGTGTAGGAGGCTCACGCCTCTTGCCGGGTATAGGAGTTATGGGAACCTTGCATTGAGGTGTAGCTGGCTGTCGTTTCTGCAGACAGTGTAGGAGGTCCAATCTTCTTGCAGGGTGTAGGAGTAATGGGAACCTTCCATTTAGGTGTAGATGGCTATACCTGGCATAGGTGATGTAGGAGGCTTGAGCCTCTTGCAGGCTTCAGGAGTAATGGGAACCTTGCATGTAGGTGTAGCTGGCTGTCATTGCTGCAGTGTAGGAGGCCCACGCTTCTTGCTGGGTGTAGGAGTATTGGGAACCTTGCATTAAGGCGTAGTTGGCTGTCATTGCTGCAGACAGTGTAGGAGGCTCAAGCGTCCTGCAGGTTGTAGGAGTAATGGGAACCTTGCATTTAGGTGTAGTTGGCTATCATTGGTGTAGATTGTTTAGGAGGCTCGAGCCTCTTGCAGGCGTCAGGAGTAATGGCAACCTGGCGTTAAGGTGTAGATTGCTGTCACTGGCATAGACGATGTAGGAGGCTCACGCCTCTAGCAGGGTGTAGGAGTAATGGGAATCTTGCATTAAGGTGTAGCTGGCTGTCATTGCTACAGACAGTGTAGGAGGCTCACGGCTCTTGCAGGGTGTAGAAGTAATGAGAACCTTACGTTTAGGTGTAGTTGGCTATCATTAGTGTAGATTGTTTAGGAGGCTCAAGACTCTTGCAGGGTGTAGGAGTAATGGGATCCTTGCATTTAGGTGTAGTTGGCTATCATTGGTGTAGATTGTTTAGGAGGCTTGAGCCTTTTTCAGGCTTCAGGAGTAATGGCAACCTGGCATTAAGGTGTAGCTGGCTGTTATTGCTGCAGACAGTGTAGAAGGCTCACACCTCTTGCTGGGTGTAGGAGTAATGGGAACCTTGCATTTAGGTGTAGCTGGCTGTCATTGCTGCAGACAGTGTAGGAGGCTCACACCTCTTGCTGGGTGTAGGAGTAATGGGAACCTTGCATTTAGGTGTAGCTGGCTATCATTGGTTCAGACAGTGTAGGAGGTCCAAGCCTCTTGCAGGCTGTAGGAGTAATGGGAACCATAAAATACTTGAACCCGAAACTTACCTGTTTGTAGTAAGCCACACACCAGCGGGACTCGAGTTCAATTTAAGTGAGGTGGAGGGGTGTGGCAGATCTCACGCAACAAGAGGGCGAAGCGGCCGGTCAATGGATTGAACAAGGATCGTGATGGAGTCGAAACAGCCACAGAGGCTGTGCATGAAATGCCGATCTCTCGCTGATATGCCTCAGGAATCTCCCGCAATGTTGCAGTTGCTACCAGGAGAACAATAGCCTACCTCCAGATTTTTCGTGGGAATATGCTATTCTCAGGTTCTCTGCAGCCTTCTAGACAGAGGAATCCCTCTTCCAGGCTGAGCTGTAATCCTGGCGGTTGGCTTTTTGTACAAGTGATCCCCGTCCCATAGAAAGATGCAGACATTCTCACACGTTTTAACCAATTAGAGACACCCCTAGTCTCGTCTCCAAACCTCCGTGGTTGAAGAAAAGAAAGAAAAGATTAACCATTGAATGCAACTCCTGAGTCATGCAGCAGGAGTACCAGCAGTGGGTTTCAAGGCATGCTATGTAAGTGGAAGCTCATTAGCCGTCAGTCGACTGGAGCATGCACGCTCATGGTTGATCCCTTGGCATGCTAAAAACAACACTGCACCCTCCACTTCGGGTAGCTAACAACGCTCTAAGCCATCGGTTGCTCAATTGCTGAGACATTCTGGTGACATTGATCGTCTAAGTAAGGGAAATGTGTCTCTTTGGTGGTGCTAAAGCCCCAACTATAAACCACAATTATTGCATTGGAGTACAACTAAGAGGAAGATGGGTTGTGAGGAGGGGGACAGAGCTTGTGAGTGTTGTTTGGTTGTTCACATACCCATTGGCTGCTTATGGCCGAGCTAATCCCTAACGCCATTCCCACCCAATAACTGTCATTCCCTACCCAAGACACATCCTCCTTGGATTCCGTTCGATACAGCATTATCAAGCAGTAACATCACACATTGTGCTGTAAGTGCCCGCAGATGTTATTTCCAAACAGTTTTTGGAGAGCCAATGGCATAATTGCAGGTACAAATGGTGTCAAAATGTCTTAGCAAAGACAAAGAGGTGATGGCTGGAAGGTTTAGAATTAATCTTAACCTCTGGCATTGCTCTGGGCAACCCTCCAGACCACCGTTCTTCGCCTGCCAAGCCATTACAGAAGGGAAAAGACCATATGCAAATCAGGCTTGGTCCCATCCCAAAAGGGGCAGTCCAGCCCGAACTGCTAGGACAAATCCCTTCTGCACAGGACGACAAGCATCCCCAAACATGTTTCAGCTGTGTTGGGCCTCATCAGTGAAGAGTAGCTTGGGTCTCTAGGCTCAGCAGGCAAAATGTCTTAACCAAGTGTGCCTTCTGCCTCTTGATTTCTAAGCAATATGTGTGTCCTTACGCTAAAGTCCTAAGAGTCAAGAACGAGTATGCTTGTCCTTTTCGGATAGCCTTGCATAATAGCCTGGCACTTAAGGGGTTAAAACAACAACTGGAAAAACCAAACGTTTTCGCTTCTGTATAGGCATTCAGTTTCGCTTTGGCTAGGCATCTGCCAGACACTGCCCGTCATATGCTCAAGCAATCATGCCATTTTACAGCTCTTACCATCTTATAGCCAGGTAGTACCACTAAGCCACCGCCCGGAAAATGCGTATTCAATGGCTTCAGCAAAGGCAGCATTTTGCCTTTTCCAATGCTTGTTTGGAATGTTTTGGTGCCTGCTCTCAGGGCATCCTGAATGTTTTTCTCTGTTACCTGTTATCAAATATAATATTCAATCAGAAGATTAAGGGGGCGCTGGTGTGATCTACTGGCTAGATTCTTGACTGTGAAACCTGAAGAACTGGGTGCTAGACCCAACTCCTGTACTTCACCAGCTGGCAGAGACTCACTCTCTCCATGTCCCTTAGTTCCCTGCTCTGCTCAAGATGGGAGCGCTCTCTGTGATAAAATAAGAGGTTTGAAGCACTAAAATAAAGGCAGCCTTGGGCTTGCTTTACATGAGGAACTGGTGATCGCTTCTAAAATGCCCCGATCAGACGCGCACGTAAATTCAGCTTTAGATCTCAGGCTAGTTTGGTTACTGCATAGCCACTGTTCCCGGTGGGCCTCACTGTCAGATGGTACTTTGATAGGGTGAGCCTGGTTCTCAGCAAGACCCAAGCTTACATGCAATCTTCCGTGAGCATTAGGGCTGGTGATGCACCAGAAGGCCTCCAGACAGCTGCAGAAGGCAGAGTTTCAAATGCCGTGTCTTAGAGTGTTGCATTGACTGTGGCGCTTGTATCCGGCTTCTACAGAGTATCTTTGTGTCACATTACTCTCCACTTGCAATGGCACAACACCAGCGCCCATCTCTGGGCATTTAATGCACGTGCTTCGCTTAATCCTATGCTTCATTAGGCTTTTCACTATAATGTATGTTATTGAAACAATTTGCATTATGTGCTTTCAGCAAGATGGGGTAAGCTTTTCCATGTAGCTTGTTGACTAGGTGTTCCCCACTATGCAGTGGTCATGACAGGGTATCACTCTTTTATCATTATGTCACCTGTGCAGCGGAGTAACTTTGCTGAAAATGTTGGGGGGAACATGACATCTAAATGAAAGGGGCCCCTGCCAAATGAGCACGACAAAATGGTGTGCCACAAAAGTTGGGGGAGGGGAGCAAACGCCCGTACCCCCCTAAACTTTCACCAATGCACTTGTGACCAAATTATGCGTGTGGTATAAAGACCAAACCTCCAGCAATACTTTGCCCTGATCACTATGCCGGGGCCCACACAGGCCTCTTTTGCAATGCCCCAAAATGTTCTGCTTTATTGATTTTGAAAATCTTTAGCCAGGAATTTGATAAAAAAAATAAAAAATGCAAGACTAGTCCTACAGAAATGTGAAGCAGTGTTTTGCTGTGTAATGTGTCTTGGGGATGTATTGGAGATTGGCGAATAGTACAACTTTGAAGCAGTCTGTGTTGCCAACCTGCTTTGGGTGATCCTTTCTCTGCCTCACTCCATATAGAGCTTGACAAAGGGATTCTAGTGCCCCCGTAACAAAGTTACTCCCTGATTTAGATTCCAGTACAGTTGGGCGCTGCGCAAAAAAACCTTTGGCATTGACCAAAGATGGCCATGGTGGGGAGTGGGCAGTTCTCTCTGCTGGTCACATGGCCCACCAATTCTAGCTGTATCCAGGGAGTCTGTTTCCCTCATGATAAGGCTGGAGGACCAGGTAGCCTAGGAGTGCCCTAGGGTTTCCAGAGGACCATGCCTGAGAGTTCTCATTCTCACCCATGGTCTTCTGGGAACAGGGTTTGTAGAAGCCATCTACTAGGCTGCGTCTCGGCTCTAGGTTCTACCGGGTGTCGGAGATGAAACAGGACTGATCAGGCGATTCTCCCATTCCTGGCCCCGATGTACGAAGGGCCCTCGTTCTAGAAATCGCACTCTTGTGCTTTTTGTCAGTTAGACGTCATTGAAAGATTGAAGGAGAGTGAGTGATTGGGTGTGAGTGGATTTTGTTCAAATCAAGGCTTTTCGGCTGAAGCTCTGGAGTATGGAGTGTGAATGGAAGCCCTCTGCTGTCCCTTCTACCTAACCTGCAGAGAACCTAATTACTGTGGCAGTAAAGATTTACTAGGTTATGTAGGTGAAACAGTTCGACTATTCTTAGATAAGGTAACCATTTCATTTATTTTCAGAGAACAAATAAACAACTATTTAAGAAAAGCAGAAGAGTGCCATTGGATAGGAGAAATAATACAGGCTCTAAAGAAAGTTAGGATTGTTAGTTATAAAATGTGAAAGCCGTTTGAACCATGTCACACATGCCGCAGCAGGGATCGAAATTAAGATTTAATAAGCAGGAAGTAAAAGCAGCTCCTGGGTATCCAGCGTTAACGGTGACCAGGAGCTAACACTGGGGAACCAGGAGCTAGAACACAGCATTCCGCAAATCAAGCATACACATAAGATGCAAACATATCACTTAGTCCTTTATTTATGAGCCCTTATGCTTTAAATGATGCACAGAGGTGTCCTAATGCTTATTTATAGATTGTCACCATCCACATAGGTGTGTCTGTTTGGTTTCAGTTGGGCAGGGGAGCCAAAAGTAGCTCCTGGTGGCTGTTGATGTCCAGCTAACCAGACTCTTCTGGCCACAAGCAGGATATAAATAGCTCCCAGCTCCCCTCAGTTTCGAACCCTGCACAGTGCCACCCAATAGCTATGACTGGAAGTTCACATCCAGGTCAGAGCCACATGAGTAAAGCATTGTGGGTGCGCAAACTGGTACGATGTACATTTATTGCCAGGTTTTTATTCGCAGTGTTTTTATGCGGCTGATTTTTTCCCCCGAAACAATAAATCAAATAATGTGAAGGGGGTAAAGAGATATAAGGGGTAGGATGATGCAGAATAGGAAGTAAGTAACTGGGAAAGGGGTTGGGGGAAATTGAAAAAAAAACACATTTCGATTTCAGCCAGAAATTGGTGGCAAAAAACTCAGCGAAAAAAAAAACCTGGTGATGGAATGGCAAAGAACCCTGCAAACTAGCAGATACACAAGACTTTCCCTCCCGATTGTCTTTGTCTTCCAGGACAGCGCAATATGTTTACAATGCTTCTTCAACCCAAGACAGGCTGTTATCAAAAAGGCAGATAGCTGCGTCCCTGTGCCACCCTTATTAGTAGTCATCCGTGCAGCAGAGGGTGACCGCCTTCTGGTTGGAGCATTTGGGGCATGTGTAGGTGTTTTAGTACTGATAGGGATAGGCTATGATGGTACTTCTAGGAAGGGCCATTGGTAGATACTTTCCATAGTAAAACCAACCATTGGATTGCAGACCTACTGGCCCACTGTCAAGAAATGGTTTCTTGTTCCCAAGAGGAATTTGCTTCCTTTCAAGGCTGTCGGTGTGAGCCGCATTACATATCCTTATAAGGCGCTTTGTTGTGCCCACTCTAGGGGCACCCTGAACCCATTTCTCTATCAGCTGCCCGTCCCATCAGAATTATGCAGCCATCTTCATGAAGTCGGATTGTAATTTGCAAAACAGATGTCTGATTATAAAACGTACATCATAGCGGAAAGTGAAGCTTCTGCCTGGAGACGGCGGCATGGCTGGAGTGGTTCAAAGCAAAGTGCTGTATCGCCCATGATGTAATGAGGTACCCAGCGATCTGATGAGGGATCCTGATGGTCGCAAGGAAGCACGATGGCTGTCTGAAAGCCGATGCCCACATCATGTGGATACCAGTAGTCAATGTGTTCAGCTCTCGCCCTCTTCCTTTGCTTAGCATCCAAATCAAAAATCGTAATTAGTTGGTTCCTTTGAGGGAGACTGATCACATCCCCACTCTGTTGTAGTTATGTTATGTTATCCATGTTTATACTGTAGTACAGCGCAACTGACACCAATAGACAACCTGGCGCTAACAGATTGAACAGAGTACCGTAATCGAGCAGGGAGATCAGAAGAGGAAAGTTTTGAAAGCCCTTCTGAATTGTTATGTGACATCTGTATGGCACCTAACTTTCATGACCTCCAGGCACCGCAGAATGCCTGCGAGTTTCCCAGAGCAGACTCTGAACATGCATGGTAAACAGTACATTGCATTGCATGGGCAATGCACCCAGCACCACGGGCATGCGAGGTTCCCACTTGGACACAAGTGTATGCCCTCAGTAGACACATGCTCACACCGTATCCAGATACTTCCGAGCTTCACACATCAACACAGCAGCAAAGCTGTCTCGCATTTCCCTTTCACCCGCCCCGCTCACCTAACTCACCACTAAGCTTCACTCGCCCCGCTCACCTAACTCACCAATGAGCTTCACTCGCCCCGCTCACCCAACTCACCACTGAGCTTCACCCGCCCTGCTCACCTAACTCACCACTGAGCTTCACCCGCCCTGCTCACCTAGCTCACCACTGAGCTTCACCCGCCCTGCTCACCTAGCTCACCACTGAGCTTCACCCACCCCGCCCACCTAACTCACCACTGAGCTTCACCTGCCCCGTTCACCTAACTCACCATTGAGCTTCACCAGCCCCGTTCACCGTCCTCACCACTGAGCTTCACCCGCTCGGCTCACCCAACTCACCACTGAGCTTCACCCGCCCCGCTCACCTAACTCAACACTGAGCTTCACTCGCCCCGCTCACCTAACTCACCACTGAGCTTCACCAGCCCCGCTCACCGTCCTCACCACTGAGATTCACCTGCTCCGCTCACCTAACTCACCACTGAGCTTCACCCGCCCCGCTCACCTAACTTACCACTGAGCTTCACCTGCCCTGCTCACCTAACGCAACACTGAGCTTCACTCGCCCCGCTCACCTAACTCACCACTGAGCTTCACAAGTGCCCGCTCACCGTCCTCACCCCTGTGCTTTCAGATCTGCCAGAGCGACTGGGGAACATGCAAATAGTAGCGCTGCATGGTATGAACTCAGTAGCATAACATGATGCTATACATTTTCGTTTTCAGGAAATTATAGTTTTTGGCAGAGATGATTAGTACTATAATCTTATTTTAATCAGTTGTATGTGCTGGGTGCGGGGTGCTGTGTGCTTTGCTATCTCAGTGAATGAGTGATTGCTGGCATGAGAACCGTATTTTGTGTGAGAATTATCCAATGAAGATGTGGGCATTTCATTACAAGGTGCAGTGATCAGCGTCTACATAGGTGACTATCCCTAGAGCAACTGATTGCATTTGAATGCTCTGCGATAAAATGTTGCATGGTATTTTTACATGCACTTTTGTTAAATAGTACATTGCATTGAAGCATATGTGGTCGGAGGACGTCTGGTTATACCGTTGCAAGAGAATGATTTGTTAAACTTGAAGGACAAGTTAAACCGTGCCATTACCTTCAGACCGTGGTCTGGTCTCTGCAGGGTGAAAAGTAGAATGCATGGGAGGAGGGACATTACGCAATAACATACGTCATATTCAGTGAAAAAACCACATCCACCCAACAGAAATGATCAACTCTTTGAACGTCACCAACAGCAGTCCACGTACGTTGAGTGTGTCAATGATGAAGTGTAGCATTTGTTGTGATGATGTAGGCCAGTTGCAAGACTGGGTACAACTAGTTTGCTGTTGCCTTCCTAAGAGATTGGTTCCCTGGAATTCCCAGTGGTGCGGAGTAGGGTTGGATCACCATCATCTCTCTATCATATTCGGCTTCTGGGATTCCAAGGTCATTTAGTGAGCAATGCTTAGCCGATGTGCTCTTGTTAGTCAAACCAAGTGGGTAATGTCCAGTCAGGGTTCCGTGAGCTAGAGGCTAATTCAATTTTACAGCGTGAGATGGCATCACACAAACGGGAATGGAGAGATGGTTCATTGAATGAAATCGTGTAGATTGAGCAAGAGGATTTTACCGGGAATCGTAGTATACCAATTGATTTCGAATAGTTGGCAATACCATGTGTGCTTCATCCGATGAGCGTGCTTCTTCAGGTGATGCAGGTCGGGGGACTTTCTTTAGTTATTAGTGACGGAAGAGGTTAGCCCACTGCTATTTATCTAAGGCTGGCATCTCTCATCGGGGGTTGGCATCTGTGGTTAACGCGTTGCTCTGAATTGCACCAACACAGGGATTGACGAGTGTCCCTTAGTTGTGTGGGTTATTGTCGTATGGATGGCCTAGGGAAAATTTGGTAATGTTATTATTTGTAAAGTGTAAACTTCACCACTGAAAATAGATGTACGACATCTAATAATATGTTCAAAAAGTGCTCAACCAATCAGATAGCAATAATCCGGAATACAAGTAGACACGATTAAGTAACTAATGGGGAACCGATGGGGATCATTCCAAACTCTTACCCCTGGTGCCTGAAAGCATTTCCACCCAATGATGCTGATGAAATGTAGAATGACTTTCTTTGGTTCAATGTGTTAATATCCCTGCAAGAATATCGCCATACAAAAATATCGCCATATTTTTACGCCGATATTAAACAATGGAACCTGCGGGTGACACCCCTGCAACCCCCATCATTTTTATAATGGAGCGGGGGACACCCCCGCATCCCCCGGTCCCAATATTCCCATAAATTATCCCCACTAATAATATTGCCTATGGCCTTACCCCACGACCATATATATGGCGATATTATTGGTGGGATAATATCACCTGATACCCTTTCTTTAGGGTCAGCCTTGGATCGCAATGAGCGCTCAAGTGCAGGAGGAGTCACTAGATGAGCTAGACACTGCAGCCCTTGACCATTAAACCTTTTTCTCAAAAATCACACGCCACAAGCTTGCATTTGGACGTCAACAGGTAACCAATTCAGAGTCCTGCAGTAAGAGGAATGATAGTAAAACGTTTATCTGCCAAAGTCCAGCTATATGGCTTGGTTCTGAGCAGGTAGTAAAGACTCTCATACACTGAAGCACATTATTGAAGGCCTGAGGAAAGCACAGCTTCAACCAGAAGTTTGCAAGGATCTTGCGATTACAAGGGGCCAATGTGGACCGAGGATAGAGTTGGAAAGGAGCACCTATGTTCTATTTTTCACTTGGGGCTCAAAAGTAAAGTCATTATCAGAAATAAGCAAACACAGGAGCCCATAAAGACCAAGAAAAGGTAGGCTCCACATGTAAGCATTACCTAAAAGCAAAACCTTGGTTTTACGCAAGTTCAGTGAAGCCAGTTATCATGCGGTGTTGCACCCCCACCCACCTCCTGCAATGACCTCCGAATTGCTATGAAGGTCCAGGAGTATCTTTGTATCCTTGGAGCATACATGACACTAAAGAGCATGAACTGCAGACACTGAGGCCAGGAGGAACATATAAATGTAGAAAAGGAGAGGGAGAGAGCTCTGATCCCTGAGGTACTTGCAGAACAGGGAAACACTATGAACGTGAATTGATTACATTGTACCTGTCGGGTCCTGCACATGTAGAATGAACACACCCAGGCTAGCACCCTTCCCTAACACCCATCTCCTGCTCCAAGGAAATAAGCAGATCAGCATGGTCCACAGTACCAAAGGCTGCTGGCAGGTCTAGAAGAGTTAAAGCATCTCCAAAATGGCCATAATTGCTGACCAGTGCCTCTGTGAGGACAAATGTCTGATTAGACATTGGACAGAAGTTCATTATGCTTCAAATAAGCCTGAACGATAGCATCTCCCACCATCCTTTTCCCAAACATGGCAGTGTAGAGCTAGGCAATCATTTGCTCCATTGCTAGAGTCTAAAGTAGATGTTTTGATAGGATACCACTATAGCTTGATTCAGGGTATGGGGACTATACTCAGGGATACTAAATAGAGCCCGCGGAGTGCATGCTGATCTTTTATTGACACCTACCCCCAAAAGGTCTCGATTTTCTGAAGTATTGGGCACAGTGAGTGAAGGAAGCAGCGCCTTCGGGACAGGGGAGATGGCTCCCCTATTGGCGATAAAGAATCTGTTCAATCTATGGCCTCTCCAACGCCATCTGTGGAACATGGTATGAAGGCTTTGAGTAATTTTTGGTGAACAGACTGTTGTGTTGGGTAACCAAGCTGGAGACATTAGGAATGTACCTCCTACCATGGCCGTATGGGGCTCAAATGCGAATGGGGAGTAATGAATACCGGCACCCTTTAATGAGGACGGACCGGGTCTGCCAGGGTCGGAATGCCCCCCTACGTCCCCATTGCCGGGTGCTGGTAATTTCATGAATTTGCCGGCAGGCTGCCGCGAAACTCGTAATGAGGCCCATTTCTATGGTTCTGACCGTTACCTGCGTGTGGTGTGTGGTGTGTGGTGGAAGCAGAGCTGGCCTTGTGCCCACTTGTATCATGCCTAGAAGCTTTGAGATGATCCTGGTGTAGTTTTTGTAGCCACCCCTTTAGCTATATTTGTTATAATTGCAAGGCGCCCCTTTTACGCAGACATTCATGTGTGAGTAGTAACATCGGACTGACTGACAGCCAAAACAGAAGATGACGCTAACATTGGGAGACAACGTTTCCGACTATTGGATTCTTTATTTTTTACTGTACACTGGGAATGGAAATTGTAGTGTGTTTAGTATAGTTATTTAATGGTATTGCCGAGATTATTGTTTTTTTGATTATTGTATCTTTTTTTTCTCTTTTAAATGTTCTTCTTAATAGGTTTCTGTATTGAAAATTGTTATTAATACGTGTACCAAGTTGTAATAACTATCACACTGGAATGCAAAACATAACTGAAATACAAATTCTATGTATCCTACACCCATTGCAAACATATTTTTCCTCCCCAGGGTAAGTCATCTCCTTGGGTTTATGATCTTTTCTAAATTAACAATTAGCAAAAATATAGTTCTGTTGGAACTATTTAAATGAACCCAAAATACTTGCGACCTGTGTCTGGGATGCGTGTTATTATCATTCCAAGTTTCACAGAGAGATCAAGGGATCACTGGGTGGCTAGACTAGGAACCAGGTGTCAGATTAAAATCTAAAGGTGTCCATCATCCAGTAAATAACCTTGGGACAGGTTGCGGCACCCACCCACCCCTGGCAGAAATCCTATAACCCTAAAAAGGGACAGAGCATCACAGGGGACAGAAAACCATGGGCCTGCGCTGGGATATCATCCAATGAGAGAGTAAAATCTCCAGCAATTAACATATTTTTAACAAAATGCTGAGCGCTTCAATAAGAAAAATTGAATTGTGTCAACAATAGGTGGGTGAACATCTGCAGCTGAATTAGTGGGACCTGTGCCTGCAGGCGCTTGACTGAAAGATGGTCAAAACCGGAAAAACTATGAAGGGGACATTTCTGTACACTTGAAGGGGTGCATATAGGGAATTGAAGCCCCTCCACCCATTTGATTAAAGAATATCATTGGAAAGCCTGGTGAAATGATCTACTCACTACATTTCTGACCTTGGACTCTGGAGTTGTAGATTCTAATTCCGGCTATGGAACTTGACCAAAGCAGTGTGTGATCCCGAGAAAACCTGTTTTAGCCTTAGATTTGTGCTATTTCAAATCCGTATGTTCTGTGTTTTGTGTTCTATTTCATTATTTAATGTTGGATATTTATTGAGTGTGAACCTATTTTCCAGAAGTGAAAGACCTTGCTGGGGGTTACTGCCACACATTAGAAGGGGTGGATCGGCCTATTCACCATAGCAGGTATGCTCGGCATACCATTCTGGGTAGCTGGCAATATTTAACATCTATAGTTAGTAGGGGACATGAACGCGTGTTGTGTATCCTGGTGGGCTGTAACGGGTGGTCCATGCTAAATGACAGCTTGTCCTATCCCCCACCAGATTCTGGTGTCGGTAACCCCCGGTGGGTTCCATTTTGTTTTGCTCTGTGTGCAGCACCTCAAGGTTCAGTTCATGCGGTACAGATGCCATCGAGTTGCAGGGGCTGCATTGGAGGCGTGGAGCTCTTCCAGCCTTTCGCGCCCCTTCTGCAGTGCACAGCGGTTCCCGGCTGCAGGAACCCCCGAGGGCTATCACGGTTCACTCTGTGTATTAGTCAGGCCTGATTGAAGCATTGAAAGGGCGCTGAGGGGTAGGTGTCTGTGTGTCAAAGCATGCCTGTTATCTGGGAGTGTGCAGTGTCCATGGAATGCACTCCCCCAGAGGCTGCAAGGAACCTAATTACAGTGGCAGTCAACTTCACTAAGGATGGGTGGGACTGCTTGGCTTTTATTAAACTAAAGCAATAATGCTTTTCCCCTGTGTGGAAAATAGGATTTAGGGAAAGCTCAAACAGCTCAACACCCAAAGCTATGCTTTTGATATGTACAATTGGCTATCTGAAAAAATGCATTTGTGGGATTGGTTTTAAAATGGAAAATTTAGTATTTTTAAAAGGTTTTGGATTGGTGGTAAAAAAAAAAGAGAATTCCTAAACCATTTTCTCAAGCATTCTTAATTCTTTAAACTGTTACAAAAATCCAGACTCGCTCGTTTTTAACAAACACGGGCAGCGTTTAAAGAGTCAAGGAGGAGTTTTTTTTTTTTAAAAAAGTGAGCATGGTTTGTAAAGGTTTTTAAAAAAAATGTTAAAACAACGATTACATGATACATCTGACACAATGGGCCTGATTCGTGGAAGTGTTTTTATAATGGCGCAATCCCATAGGAAAACGTTCCATGAATCAGGCACAAATAATGTACCTTTATTGGGAAAAATAGGAAGAAATGTATGGGACTAGTGAAGAATATACAATGTTCTGCTGGAACACACCTGGGAAGACATTTTCAAGGTTTCGAAGGAAGAACATAGAGAAGAAAACTCTAGTATTTATATGAGGTGTAAGCACTCTACCAAAGCCAACCCTGATATAACAGCAGCCATGCCTCAGTGGACCAACTATCGCGCACACCCAAATCACAGCTATACTAGGGTGTGCATGCAGTGTGTATGCAGAAGAGTCCCAGAGTGCATGCATGCAGTGTGTATGCGGAAGAGTCCCAGAGTGCATGCATGCCATCACTAGATGGCATGCAGTGTGTATGCGGAAGAGTCCCAGAGTGCATGCATGCAGTGTTTATGTGGAAAAGTCCCAGAGTGCATGCATGCCATTACTAGATGGCATGCAGTGTGTATGCGGAAGAGTCCCAGAGTGCATGCATGCAGTGTGTATGTGGAAAAGTCCCAGAGTGCATGCATGCAGTGTGTATGAGGAAGAGTCCCAGAGTGCATGCATGCCATCACTAGATGGCATGCAGTGTGTATGCGGAAGAGTCCCAGAGTGCATGCATGCAGTGTGTATGTGGAAAAGTACCAGTGTGCATGCATGCCATCACTAGATGGCATGCAGTGTGTATGTGGAAGAGTCCCAGAGTGCATGCATGCAGTGTGTATGTGGAAAAGTCCCAGAGTACATGCATGCAGTGTGTATGTGGAAAAGTCCCAGAGTGCATGCATGCAGTGTTTATGCGGAAGAGTCCCAGAGTGCATGCATGCCATCACTAGATGGCATGCAGTGTGTATGCGGAAGAGTCCCAGAGTGCATGCATGCAGTGTGTATGTGGAAAAGTACCAGTGTGCATGCATGCCATCACTAGATGGCATGCAGTGTGTATGTGGAAGAGTCCCAGAGTGCATGCATGCAGTGTGTATGTGGAAAAGTCCCAGAGTACATGCATGCAGTGTGTATGTGGAAAAGTCCCAGAGTGCATGCATGCAGTGTTTATGTGGAAAAGTCCCAGAGTGCATGCATGCAGTGTGCATGTGGAAAAGTCCCAGAGTGCATGCATGCAGTGTTTATGTGGAAAAGTCCCAGAGTGCATGCATGCAGTGTGTATGTGGAAAAGTCCCAGAGTGCATGCATGCCATCACTAGATGGCATGCAGTGTGTATGGGGAAGAGCCCCAGAGTTCATGCATGCCATCGCTAGATGGCATGCAGTGTGTATGGGGAAGAGCCTCAGAGTGCACGCATGCCATTGCTTGATGGCATGCAGCGTGTATGTGGAGTAGTGACAGAGTGCCTGCATGCCATCACTTGATGGTATGCAGTGTGTATGTGGAAGAGCCCCAGACTGCATACAGTGTGCATGTGGAAGCGCCCCAGAGTGCATGCATGCAATCACTAGATGGCATGCAGTGTGTATGGGGAAGAGTGCCAGAGTGCATACAGTGTGCATGTGGAAGCGCCCCAGAGTGCATGCATGCAATCACTAGATGGCATGCAGTGTGTATGGGGAAGAGTGCCAGAGTGCCTGCATGCCATCACTTGATGGTATGCAGTGTGTATGTGGAAGAGCCCCAGACTGCATACAGTGTGCATGTGGAAGCGCCCCAGAGTGCATGCATGCAATCACTAGATGGCATGCAGTGTGTATGGGGAAGAGTGCCAGAGTGCCTGCATGCCATCACTTGATCGTATGCAGTGTGTATGTGGAAGAGCCCCAGAGTGCATACAGTGTGCATGTGGAAGCGCCCGCCCCAGAGTGCATACAGTGTGCATGTGGAAGAGCCCCAGAGTGCATGCATGCAATCACTAGATGGAAAGGCGTGCGCTGCAAGTACATGGTTGCTGCAGGAGACACTATACAGAGAGAGACCACGGCACATACAACCAATGCATGCACTTGGCACTCTGCCACCTTTGACTAGTAATTGTTGTAATGTTAGATGGGTTCGGGCCACTTGCTCCTCTAGACTTGGCCCATAAATAAGTGCAGCTGCAGATTTGTTTAGTTTGTTGCAAATCAGCAAATTACTTTTCAGCACATCCATTAATAAAGATTTCTCATAAACCAGACTGGATGAAACACGCTGAACTGCAGAACTGCCGACCCCACGGCAAGCAATATTTACATATTCTTTAGAGGAATGTGCTCATTGCCATGATGTTTAGTGTGACCTGTATTGCTTCTTTTCATGTGTCCTTATTTGGCTTTTTGTGGTGCGGGCTCTCGGGGGCAGCCTGCACCTTTTTTGATATCAGCTGCCCGCCCCCATATTGGTATCAGCGAGTGCCCTTTTGGTTAAGTCAGCCAGGGTTGAATTGTAATCTCAAACTAACTGACAGCGAACTCATGTACGGAATCGCGATAAAAGACCCCGGAGTCATCCCTAAAGGTTCTAAGCAATGAACAATATTGTCGAAGGTAAAACGGGGTATCCCGCTGGCTGGCGAGAGACGCGAAGATCTAAATTCATGTAGAGACGATTAGTATGTGTTGATATTTTTACCTCCTACACAGGCAGTAATCCACAACATGCATCTCAAGCGATCAGTATTTGCGTATGATAACCAATGCTTTCCCCTCTCTATCATAATAATAATTGTGGCCAGGCTTACCTGACTGTTAACAGCTGGGTTAGCCCTAAATCCACAGCCGTTAACATTGTTAGCATCCCGGGATAAAATCGAGGCTCCTGGTGTCCCTGTTTAAGGGGAATCTGTTTTGTGCGTACCATTATGTGCCAATTTCACTGAGAAACATTATTAACCAAAATGGCCGCCACCGGCAATAGTAGAGGGATTTCAGACATGAGTGTCTTTCCTATTTCCACGGCAGGCAGAATGAGGGGAAGATGCCGGCATCAAGGAGCGAGTAGACCATAGGAGGACAGGTGAGTATTACTCATGAGTTGGATAGAAAATAAAGAAGAAGCAATGAAAAGGTGAATCTGCACAGGTGGGGCTCTGTGATAGCCAATGAAACAAAGTTGGTGGCAAACAGAAGGGACGCCAGCAATGTATGCATTCTTCTACGGCTGCATTCAGCTCGTGTTCCTGGCACATCTGTGGGGGCTAATGGCTAATATTAAGAGGAATCTGTCAGCATCGCTTTGTCTAAAAAGTATACAATTATAAATAGATCAAACATGGAGACTGGATTCCAGGTTCTAATCTTGGCATCAAGACCTGTTTTAGAATAATCACGTATTCTCCATGTGCCCCAAATAATCAAGATGTGAAATTTCAAGCAAAGTGTTGAGTGATTTGTGCAGTCACCGACCCCATTCCATGTTCCCATTTCCACTCTTTCCATCACACTCCGGTTTCTGTAATCCACCCTCAACTGGGCCCCATGATTCAGGCACACGACACTAAATGTCGTGAACAGTGCTCTCCGGGCAGCCCAACGCATTTTCAAAAGATAACACATATCAGGGGCCAGAAAACTAGCCCATTGGCTCGCAATAAAACAAAGAATCATCTTCAAGACTCTGACACTGACCCACAAGTGCATTCACCTTACTGCCCCCGACTCCCTCTCTCAAAGGATCCACCCCGTCTCCTCTACTAGGCCAACCAGATCACCATATACAAACATGCTGTCTGTGCCATTAATAAAAAAAAGCTAGAGCGGGCGGATCCAGCTTCCCATATCTCGCACCCACCCACTGGAACGCCCTACCTCCCACAATGCGAGGTGAGACCTCCCTCAGTGCCTTCCGCAAAACCATGAAAACCATCTTATTCACATAAGTTGCACCGCACCAGTGATATCCATATCATATTCATATGTTCCTACTGCATAAACTGTATTGCAATGACTAACTGTACCAACCAAAATATCAGTCTTATGCCTTGTAGAATTCATAATGTATCACTGAATGCCACTATGCCTGTAACTAAGCTCTTGCAAGTAACAGCGCCTCAATGCCCATGGGCTGCTAGCGCGCTATATACATTTAAATAAATAAATAAATGTGTTATTATTATTATTATTATTATTAATAATATTATTTAATGCTTATAGCATGCCACGCGCCAAAGGCCTCTGGGCACACGCTCTGCAAGGCCTAAGGGAGCCAGGGAATTCATGGGTAGAGCCAACCCAGGGTTCTGGCCTGGCTCTCAGGGCCAATCAAGAGCCAAACCTGGAAAATGGCTGCACAAAACATGGAATGGAATACTCTTCCAATCGTGCAAATGTGTTTACAAACTAGAGCTAGCGCTGGGAAGATCACAGGTTCACCCCTTAACCAAAGTGTGTCATCCTGGGTAGATAATTTAATCTGCCAAATTAGGAGTCCCTAGAAATGATTCAGTTTGCAGTTTATGCTTTTTTTTTGTAAATCACTCATGGTTATTTGCCTCTTTGCTTACTCAAGGCAACCATGGTATGTTGTGTGGAAGAGACCCAGAGTGCATGCGATGGCATGCATGGACTCTGGGACACTTCTCCATGGACACTGCATGTCATCGAATGATTGCATGCATGCACTCTGGGACTCTTCCACATACACACTGCATGCATGCACTCTGGGACTCTTCCACATACACACTGCATGCATGCACTCTGGGACTCTTCCACATACACACTGCATGCATGCACTCTGGGACTCTTCCACATACACACTGCATGCAATCTTATGTTATCTTATGTTGATTTATCCCGTGTACCACTGCCACCCGAGGGCAGTCTCCAGGTGCCGGCAGTGGGCACCAGCGGTTGCAGTACTTCCTGAATATTGGGGCTGGAATAGGACATGAGAGTAGGAAAATTGGCAAGGGTCATATAGAGAAAGAGACCCTGCTTTTTGGGGGGGATTATGGCAATGGAATAGAGCGGGTGCGCGCAAAGAGTGGAGGGGGGAGCACTGGTGGAGGAGAGACATGGGGACTGTGCTCTGAAGGGTTCTGGGTGCAGAATAGCAGCATGACCATAATGGTGGAGGAGGGCTAGGGGGCTTAAACGCTGCACAGACTGCCGGGACAGCACATTAACCTGGAAGAAGTCACCAGTCCAATCGCCTCTTCACTCCAAACCCACAACATGCCATGCCTCGACCAGCAAGGTCTCAACCAGGTGATCAGCCTTACAAGGGACTTATAAGAAAAGGGAAAATGCCTCTCACATCAGCTCTTTAAGGCTGATCCATATAACATCTGTAATGCCCCAGTTAGTCAGACATTGTTGTGAGTGGAGGACAGGCAGAACAGGAAGTCAGGCATTGTGGTGGGCAAATCAGTAAAGCTCCATTTTCTGTTGAATATAACCTCTGAGAGGGTGTGGTACACCTTTTCTGGGCACACGAGCAGGTGGCCAGCCATAATGGGGCTCGTGTGTCATCGGCACTACATATCAGGGTCATGCTAGAGCAGTGGTCTTCAAACTTTTTAGGACTGGGCTCCCCTTGAGCAAAATGTGGGCAGGTCGCCCGCCCCAAAATGCCACATGGACAATAAGTCCAAATGGCTATGAACTATCACGCACCGTCACCGCACCCTACTCCCAGTATAGTCCCTGGGCTCCCCCACCTGCTCCCATCTCAGTCTCTGGGCTCCTTTATTCCACACTTACCCAGTCCCTGGGCTCTCCCCACTCCACCACAGACACTGCGTTATCCCCACTCGGCTCCTACCACTATCCCATGGCTCCTGCCCATCCTGCTCCCACCACAGTCCCTGGGCTGCCCACCCTGATCCCAGCACAGTCCCAGGGCCAGTGGCGGCTGGTGAATTTTTTAAGTTGAGAGCCAGAAATATTTCCCCCATATATGCCATAGCGACCGAGCGCAGCGAGGGAGCCTGAAACAATCAAGCGGAGTTCAGAGGATTTACCCCCCTGGAATATTTTTAAAATAATCGGTTAAAATGTTGCACTTTAGAGCATAATTTAAAAACAATTGGGTAAAAAGCCAAACAGTTTACAATTGACACTGGGGGAACCAGGAGGCAGGCAGTATATTTTTTTACTGGACATCTATGATAGATGTCCAGTAAGGAAATACCATCCCCGTCCCCTGGGCTCCACAGCGCCTCAGAAGGAGAGCTGATTTTGGCAGGTGGGTAGGGGGATTGTCAAAATCAGCTTCAAAGACCAACACAAAAACGCACACACGCACACAACAATCACTGTATCATTCACACGAGCACCCATACAATACACTCACTCATAACACAAGCATACACGCATCCATGAACAGGAATCGGGAAGCAAAAGCATCCTGGTTCCTGCACATGTGTGCACAGGGCCAGAACATGTGCAGAGGCCAGCTCGTAGGTGCTGAAACTGCCCCACTACAGTCTGCTCTGTCCGTATGTGCGAGGAAGCGCAGGAACTCCCCCTCGCACATACAGACATGCAGTTCCCCAGCCAGCATTTCCAATGAGCGATGCTAGACTGGCGAAGCAAAACGCCCCCAGCTTGCATGGCTCAGCGAGCATGTGAAGCTGGGGAACTGAACTGCAATGCCTAAACCAAAAATGCTAAATGCTAATGTGGGCCAGTTTTTGGGGTCAAAATGAGCCACTTCTTTGGCCAATGTGGGCCAGTTTGATGAGTTTCTTCACTGTGCAGCTAGAAGTTTTGACCATTGTTGCTGAATAAATATCCTTTAAATATCACAAATTACTTCCATTTTAGCAAAAAAAACACCCCCTTGGGTACTATTCAAAAAGTCTGTCACTAAAGGAATGAATTGCCATTTACAACTGTGGGACACTTTTTCATTGGTGCCCGAGACAGTTTTATGCTCCAGTCCGACCGTGTGAGCCGCCCCTGCCAATTTCCTAATGAACTTCTCACGATATAAGAAAGGGACCAGACAAGAGTGTTTGAGGAATAATATGGAACCTCTAAGCCCTGATGAGGACCTGTAATAGGTTGAAACACGTGTCGGCTGTACAAGCACAACGTGTTTTTATGAATAAAACCATTCTTTGTTAAGAGTGTTAAGAGTAACAATTCTGTAATGATTATTAAATCAGTAAGCATTTTGTGGTAATGGCACAGGTGGCCGGTTAGGATAGTCTAGTTTTACATATTGGTCTAAAGGCCTAGGGTTTGAGCCTTGACAAACATAGGCTGTTGCTAGCCAACCATGATGTTATAGGAGGAAGAGCAATTTCAGAAAAACTATAAGATAATAAGTGTGGTGGAAGCTCTGACCATTTCGAGCCCACAAATCCTATGGTTCTCTCCTAATAGATGCAATACATTGTCCACCCCCGAATTGCATCTAAGTGCAACACATTGCCTACACAGTGGCTATCTAGAGAGCGCAGGAAGGTTTAACACCGCGGCAACCCAGAAGACAGCCTGGTTACCACATCGGCTATTTACCAGTGCATAGAGGAGAGCATCACACTGTTAGGAACAGGTGGTAGCAAATTGAGTCGGAGTGGCAGGGTTCTACCAGAGTACAGTAATGGCTGTGCTCCCCGCCCGTGCCACCTTACCTGAGGGTTTACATTTTGTTTTCAGGGTGCAAAGACCCAGAATTGGAATTTAAAAACAGTAATTATATCCTGCATCCTATTCCACAGGAAACTAGGCCTTCTGAAATGGAAGCAGCTTTTGAGCTGGCGGAAAGTGCAATCACTGTGTCTATAACCAGAAAAAAGTGCCATTGTATTGTTATATATTACTAAAGCAAAACCCTTTTTTAGATTGTCTTGGCCTACACAATCCTAAACATATCAGATCCACAAAAACCACACATGAACTTGTTCATTTGTTTTTTTGCACGGTGTGCGGCAGGAATTTGTACTTGTATCTCAGAGATAATGGGGGCTAAAACCTTCTCGAAACCCTCTTCAGCGGAGGAGGTGCCTCTGCGCCCGGTCTGATTTCTTTAAGATGTCAGAGGGACCTCTTGGCTGCTGCCCCTCTCACTCCAGCCACAACCTTTGGAAAATCCCATCCCAGGAGCCTCCCTTTCATGTTTCTTGTTCCTTTTCCTTTTATGGAGAGAAGAAACGAAAGGATGAAAAAAGCTGCTCAGCAAAACATGATTAGTGCTTAAGCTGCAGCTTTCCAGGAACGTTTAGCCTGGGCTCGTTTTCCTATAAACGTTCACAGCTTAAAAAAAAGTCCCATGTGCTCCCTTATAAATTGAGTTTGGTGGAAGCTTGCAATCTCAAACAAGCATTGGCCAAGCCAACAGTTTGGGCTTGTGTGTAGACAAGGGTTAGGCATTTGCCAGCCACTGATATAATAGTACTACCGGGCCATAATAAGATGGTAACAGCTGAAAAATGGAGTGAATACCTGGGCATATCATGGCAGCACCTGATGAATGCCTATCTAATACTTCAAGCCAAAACGGTTTGCTTTGTCTCTGCGTGAACTTCAGGGCACGAAAGAAATATCAATCAAGGGACTGAATGTAGCCATTTACATCTGCAATTAAGCCATTACCTCCCCGCAGAATACTAGAAATAAGGCTAAAACTTGTTAGTGTTTGTTTGTGCCAACTCAAAGAGATTCCAGGAGGATGTGTTTTGGGCGGGGAGGGGCATGTAGTGGATGGGGCTGGCCATAGGGATTAGCATGGCCATGGGCAGTCAATGGGTGGGCAAATAATCAAACAGTATCTGCAAGCTGTGCCCCTCCTCACATGGCATCTCCCTCCTACCTGTACGCTCAATCAATAGTTTCAGCTTTTAGTTGGCCCAAGCTAAAAAAAGGAATCTTGTAAACCATGACTGATTTAGTAATTAGGTTTAGTTTTTTTTACTTTAGTTTTTGTTCTCTGCAGTAGTGATCTGTTATTGATTTTTAGTTTATCAGGAGTGCACGGTCGAAAAGCTATTATTTATCCGGCTTCCCATACCAGTTTTTGTAAAGGAGTGGGCTAATGGTGGGTGGGTAGTGCAAGCCTTAAAAATAAATGCATGCAAGTTAGATTGCTGGGAATTACAAGGGTTCCATTGTATCAAACAGACCCGAAACGTATTCACTTTTCAGGCGTGGTGTGGTGCTTCGTGCTGTGCTTCAAAGCGCTTATCCATAGGGTGGCCAGGTGAAGTTAAGGGTACATCGCAGCACACAACCTTTTATTGTTCCCTTTCTGTAGCAGCATGCAATTGTCTCTTACCTTGACAACCATTGGCAAACCCAACAGCGCTGGCTCTTTTAAAGGTATTTCCACTGGCTACCCTTCCTAGCCATCTCGTGGGGGGGCGCAGGTCTCAGTGTGCCGGTCGTGCCAGGCTCCGAGACTGCTAGGCTGCAGAGAGAGGGCATCCAGCTACAGAGTCCTGGAGGCACAGTATGCAGCACATATTCAAATGTAACCCGCCAGCTCCTTGGCACTAACATGCCGTGCCTCCCATCTGGGGCATCCGCAAAAGTCCCGTGTCTGCCCCAGCTGTGGTCTTTTCTACTTCCCTCCCGCAGCCTTCACCCAGTTATCCTGTTCCACCCAGTCACTGCTGGCCCTCACACTCGCCTATGGCTGTATCAGTGCATAATAATTGGTGGTGTTCGCCAGGGTGCAGCCCTGGCACTTCTTTTGGAACCCTGGCACTTAGTGTCTCAGACTCACTTTAATTATGAAGTGGTGATAGTCAGTGCATCCATCAACCACAAGGAGCAGGTGTGAGCGGGAGTGTAACCCCAAATATGATGCCACTGTGGGGAGCAGCTATGGGTGGTGGCAGTAGTGGTGCCCACCTGCAGTGTCACAGGAGTGCTAGAAAATATTTGGGGCCTGGCATTTGTTTTTTTTTGTTTTTTTACAAATGAAGCACTGGGCTGCACCCAGCAGAGCACAGCATCGGGCGCTTCTGGTTGCCCCATCATTTACTGGCACGCTCCTCTAATTCCATAGGGCTGGTGCCCCATCCCAGGCCAGTATTCATATCCTAGTTTTGGGCAGCGTCATAGTCTGCCTCTTGCCACAACCAACCCGCTGTCCCGCTGCTCCAACCAGTCGCCTACATTCTCACACCCACTCAATTTTTATTTATTTATTTATTTATTTATTTGTAATGCGCCGGTAACTCGCAAGTTTCGGGGCGAAGAAGCATGGACACGAGGACTAACAGAAATGGGACGAGACAGTTCCTAGAAATCAAAGGTTTAGGGGGTCAGGAGTGGCGAGGTCAGTTAAAGAGATACATTTCCACTAACTTACGAAAGCGTAAGTAGTTAGGTTCTTTCCTTATATGGACTGGAAGATTGTTCCAGATACCTGCTGTGATAACCGGGAAAGATTTTCCAAGTCCAGATTTACGTTTATGAGGCATTACTGCGATCCTACTTTGATCCGAGGATCTTAAGGCGCGGCTTGGGGCATAAGGACGTATTTTCGATTTTAGATAGCCTGGTGCCTTCCCGTGGATGCATCTGTGGACTATTGTAAGAGCCTTGAAGTGAGTTCTGCTCTCAATTTTGAGCCAGTGTAATTCCTTCCTGGCTGTACTGATGTGGTCTGATTTGGATTTGCCTTTGATTATCCTGACTGCGTTATTTTGGATAATCTGGAATGCCTGTATGCTTTTTTTGTTGGCTCCTAGCATAAATGCATTCCCGTAGTCTAACCGAGAGAGGACGGTTGCTCTAGCCACTGTGGCACAGTTGTTCTCTGATAGATACGGTCTAATAGCTCTGAGGAGTCTCAAGTAATAGTTGCATTTTTTTAATATATTGAGTGTGGGCTTCTGCTCCTAAGGATGCTTCCATCATCATGCCCAGGGTTTTTACTTTCTCAATTACTTTAATGTTGACGTCTTTGATCTTGAAGTTTGTGTAGTCGTGTGGCAATGTGTTTCTGGCTTGGGTGGATCCGAAAACCATTAGCTCGGTTTTGCTGCTGTTCAAACACATCCAATTGGAATCCATCCAAAGTTCTATGATGTTATATATTCTGTTTAGATGGTCATTTTCAGTTTTATGGTCCCCGCTGAGTTCCAATACCAGCTGCGTATCATCTACATAGTTGGTAAAGAATATATCTGCATGATCTAAAATGTAGCATCAGTATCTGATGTAGAGATTCAACAACGATGGGGACATGCTGGCTCCCTGGGGAACCCCGCAGAGGATCTCCCTTTCCATGGAGAGTTTACGGTATTGCCCTGTCCAGCCTACCCCATCACAGGCTGTCCTGAACACATACAAATAGTGTGACACTGCAGGTAACCTGCACACCCTGGCTTCAACACGAGTGTACTTGTAAGTTACTATGTATTATATGCCCATACCAAGGCAATGCCGGAATGTGACAATCTAACATAAAAAAAGACATTACCCTAAATTAGTACCCGGCGCGGCGAATCCACTGGATACACTTCATGTGGATTGGCTAGTCTCCGAGCCATACCACAGTGTAATCCCGTGGACTCACTTACGTGCATTGCGCGCCGGGTACACTGTTGTTAAAACATTCCTCCCATTCAGTACTACTGAGCAACTTGGCCCAAAATTGCGCCCTGTTGTTCCGTAGTAATGAAGCAGCACGTGTGTTCTAGTGTTCCTCGAACTAACGTGTACTGCTACGATGGCCTTTTCAAACGGCAAAAGAAATGCCGCTTGAAAAGGTTTCGCTATGACATTAGTATCCCGTGACTACATACTCCGGAATACTAATGGCGATAACCACCGAGCTAACAGGCTATTACCGCCTAAAGGTAATGCCCCATGCAACATCGTTAAGGGCCTCGCTACGCTCAGGCCTATAACTTTGGGCCCCAGGGGCATTACCTTAGGCGGTAATGGCCCACCAGCTCGGCGGTTATTGCCATAATAACTCCAAAGACACGTGGCCGTGCGGCCGAAGGACACCCAGGATCTAGATGCAACCTCTGATATACCCTCCCCCTTCTATATATGCCTCCGTAGCATTAGATTTGGGTCACCCGAATGTGGAAAAAGTAAAAATGGGTAAGTCCTGCTGGCATCTATCACTACTCATACTACCCCCGCCACCCATTAATCAATACGTTTCACACAGTGGGGGACAGGCAACAGGGAAGGGGCTGCCTGGGCACTTTACTCCCCTAATTTCCATAAGTGTATTGGTACGGGCAGGGTCAGACTGGGGCGTAAAATTGACTCCGGCACCAATGAAAAAGTGGCCCACAGTTGAAAATGCCAACTCATTCCTTTTGTGACAGACTGTTTGAGTAGCAAGCAGGGGGAGGTTTTTGATAAAGTGTGATGCAAATTGTGTATTCTACAGAATATTTATTCAGTAACACTGGTCAAAACTACTGGCCGCAGGGTGAAGTAACTTATCGAACTAACCCACATGGGCCAAAAACTGGGCCACTTTGACCAAAAAAACGGTCCTGCACCAGCATTTTGCGTTTTTGGTTCGGGCATTGCCCTATTGCCCTAAGAGAGAGTGTAAGGGCAGAAGAGAGAGTGGGATGCAGAGGGAGCAGGGTAGAGAGTGATAGGGGTGAATGAAGAAAGATGGGCTTGCAGAGAGAGAGAGATGTGTAGAGAGAGGGACATGGAGAGAGAGGGAGATTGAGAGAGAGGGAGAGTGGGATGCAGAGAGAGCAGGGTAGAGAGTGATGGGGTGAATGAAGACAGAGGGGCCTGCAGAGGAGAGATTTGTAGAGAGAGACACATTGAGAGAGAGGGAGATGGAGGGAGAGGAAGAGAGAGGGAAAGGGGGTGAGAGAGGGAGAGTGGGATGCAGGGAGAGCAGGGTAGAGACTGATAGGGGTGAATGAAGATAGAGGGGCCTGAAGAGAGAGAGATATGTAGAGAGAGGGACATGGAGAGAGAGGGAGATGGAGAGAGAGGGAGGGAGAGGGGGTGAGAGAGGGAGAGTGGGATGCAGAGAGAGCAGGGTAGAGAGTGATAGGGGTGAATGCAGACAGATGGGCCTGCAGAGAGAGATGTGTAGAGAGAGGGACATGGAGAGAGAGGGAGATGGAGAGAGAGGGAGACAGAGGGAGAGGGGGATGCAGAGAGAGCAGGGTAGAAAGTGATAGGGGTGAATGAAGATAGAGGGGCCTGCAGAGAGAGAGATTTGTAGAGAGAGGGACATGGAGAGAGAGGGAGATGGAGAGAGAGAGAGAGGGAGAGAGAGGGAAAGGGGGTGAGAGAGGGAGAGTGGGATGCAGAGAGAGCAGGGTAGAGAGTGATAGGGGTGAATGAAGACAGAGGGGCTTGCAGAGAGAGAGATATGTAGAGAGAGGGACATGGAGAGAGAGGGAGATGGAGAGAGAGGGATAGAGAGGGAGAGGGGGATGCAGAGAGAGCAGAGTAGAGAGTGATAGGGGTGAATGAAGATAGAGGGGCCTGCAGAGACAGAGATGTGTAGAGAGAGGGACATGGAGAGAGAGGGAGATGGAGAGGGAGGGAGAGAGAGGAAGAGGGGTGAGAGAGGGAGAGTGGGATGCAGAGAGCAGGGTAGAGAGTGATAGGGTGAATGAAGACAGAGGGGCCTGCAGAGAGAGATGTGTAGAGAGAGGGACATGGAGAGAGGGGGAGATTGAGAGGGAGGGGGAGAGAGGAAGAGGAGGTGAGAGAGGGAGAGTGGGATGCAGAGAGAGCAGAGTAGAGAGTGATAGGGGTGAATGAAGACAGAGGGGCCTGCAGAGAGATATGTGTAGAGAGAGAGACATGGAGAGAGAGGGAGATGGAGAGAGAGGGAGAGAGAGGGAGAGAGATGGAGAGAGAGGGAGAGAGAGGGAGAGGGGGTGAGAGAGGGAGAGTGGGATGCAGAGAGAGCAGGGTAGAAAGTGATAGGGGTGAATGAAGATAGAGGGGCCTGCAGAGAGAGAGGTTTGTAGAGAGAGGGACATGGAGAGAGAGGGAGATGGAGAGAGAGGGAGAGAGCGGGAAAGGGGGTGAGAGAGGGAGAGTGGGATGCAGAGAGAGCAGGGTAGAGAGTGATAGGGGTGAATGAAGACAGAGGGGCTTGCAGAGAGAGAGATGTGTAGAGAGAGGGACATGGAGAGAGAGGGAGATTGAGAGAGAGGGATAGAGAGGGAGAGGGGGATGCGGAGAGAGCAGAGTAGAGAGTGATAGGGGTGAATGAAGACAGAGGGGCTTGCAGAGAGAGAGATGTGTAGAGAGAGGGACATGGAGAGAGAGGGAGGTGGAGAGGGAGGGAGAGAGAGGAAGAGGGGGTGAGAGAGGGAGAGTGGGATGCAGAGAGAGCAGGGTAGAGAGTGATAGGGTGAATGAAGACAGAGGGGCCTGCAGAGAGAGATGTGTAGAGAGAGGGACATGGAGAGAGAGGGAGATTGAGAGGGAGGGGGAGAGAGGAAGTGGGGGTGAGAGAGGGAGAGTGGGATGCAGAGAGAGCAGAGTAGAGAGTGATAGGGGTGAATGAAGACAGAGGGGGCCTGCAGAGAGAGAGATGTGTAGAGAGAGGGACATGGAGAGAGAGGGAGGTGGAGAGGGAGGGAGAGAGAGGAAGAGGGGGTGAGAGAGGGAGAGTGGGATGCAGAGAGAGCAGGGTAGAGAGTGATAGGGTGAATGAAGATAAAGGGGCTCGCAGAGAGAGATGTGTAGAGAAAGGGACATGGAGAGAGAGGGAGGTGGAGAGAGAGGGAGAGATAGGCAGAGGGGGTGAGAGAGGGAGAGTGGGATGCAGAGAGAGCAGGGTAGAGAGTGATAGGGTGAATGAAGACAGAGGGGCCTGCAGAAAGAGATGTGTAGAGAGAGGGACATGGAGAGAGAGGGAGATGGAGACAGAGGGAGGGAGAGGGAGAGAGAGATGGAGAGGGAGGGAGAGAGAGGAAGAGGGGGTGAGAGAGGGAGAGTGGGATGCAGAGAGAGCAGGGTAGAGAGTGATAGGGGTGAATGAAGACAGGGGGGCCTGCAGAGAGAGAGATGTGTAGAGAGAGGGACATTGAGAGAGAGGGAGATAGAGAGGGAGAGAGAGAGAGGAAGAGGGGGTGAGAGAGGGAGAGTGGGATGCAGAGAGAGCAGGGTAGAGAGTGATAGGGGTGAATGAAGACAGAGGGGCCTGCAGAGAGAGAAATGTGTATAAAGAGGGACATGGAGAGAGAGGGAGATGGAGAGGAGGGAGAGAGAGGAAGAGGGGGTGAGAGAGGGAGAGTGGGATGCAGAGAGAGCAGGGTATTGAGTGATTGGGTGAATGAAGACGGAGGGGCCTGCAGAGAGAGATATGTAGAGAGAGGGACATGGAGAGAGAGGGAGATTGGGAGGGAGGGGGAGAGAGGAAGAGGGGGTGAAAGAGGGAGAGTGGGATGCAGAGTGAGCAGAGTAGAGAGTGATAGGGGTGAATGAAGACAGAGGGGCCTGCAGAGAGAGAGATGTGTATAGAGAGGGACATGGAGAGAGAGGGAGAGGGAGAGAGGGAGAGGAGGTGAGAGAGGGAGAGTGGGATGCAGAGAGAGCAGAGTAGAGAGTGATATGGGTGAATGAAGATAAAGGGGATTGCAGAGAGAGAGATGTGTAGAGAGAGGGACATGGAGAGTGAGGGAGATGGAGAGAGAGGGGGAGCGAGGGAGAGGGGGTGAGAGAGGGAGTGTGGGATGCAGAGAGAGCAGGGCAGAGAGTGATAGGGTGAATGAAGACAGAGGGGCCTGCAGAGAGATATGTGTAGAGAGAGGGACATGGAGAGAGAGGGAGATGGAGACAGAGGGAGGGAGAGGGAGAGAGAGATGGAGAGGGAGGGAGAGAGAGGATGAGGTGGTGAGAGAGGGAGAGTGGGATGCAGAGAGAGCAGGGTAGAGAGTGATAGGGGTGAATGAAGACAGAGGGGCCTGCAGAGAGAGAGATGTGTAGAGAGAGGGACATGGAGAGAGAGGGAGATGGAGAGGGGGGAGAGAGAGGAAGAGGGGGTGAGAGAGGGAGAGTGGGATGCAGAGAGAGCAGGGTAGAGAGTGATAGGGTGAATGAAGACAGAGGGGCCTGCAGAGAGAGATGTGTAGAGAGAGGGACATGGAGAGAGAGGGAGATTGAGAGGGAGGGGGAGAGAGGAAGAGGGGGTGAGAGAGGGAGAGTGGGATGCAGAGAGAGCAGAGTAGAGAGTGATAGGGGTGAATGAAGACAGAGGGGCCTGCAGAGAGAGAGATGTGTATAGAGAGGGACATGGAGAGAGTGGGAGATGGAGAGAGAGGGAGAGAGAGGAGAGAGAGGAAGAGGGGGTGAGAGAGGGAGAGTGGGATGCAGAGAGAGCAGAATAGAGAGTGATAGGGGTGAATGAAGATAAAGGGGCTTGCAGAGAGAGAGGTGTGTAGAGAGAGGGACATGGAGAGAGAGGGAGATGGAGAGAGAGGGAGAGGAGAGGGAGAGAGAGATGGAGAGGGAGGGGGAGAGAGGAAGAGGGGTGAGAGAGGGAGAGTGGGATGCAGAGAGAGCAGGGTAGAGAGTGATAGGGGTGAATGAAGACAGGGGGGCCTGCAGAGAGAGAGAGATGTGTAGAGAGAGGGACATGGAGAGAGAGGGAGATGGAGACGGAGGGAGAGAGAGGAAGAGGGGGTGAGAGAGGGAGAGTGGGATGCAGAGAGAGCAGGGTATTGAGTGATTGGGTTAATGAAGACGGAGGGGCCTGCAGAGAGAGATATGTAGAGAGAGGGACATGGAGAGAGAGGGAGATTGGGAGGGAGGGGGAGAGAGGAAGAGGGGGTGAAAGAGGGAGAGTGGGATGCAGAGTGAGCAGAGTAGAGAGTGATAGGGGTGAATGAAGACAGAGGGGCCTGCAGAGAGAGAGATGTGTATAGAGAGGGACATGGAGAGAGAGGGAGAGGGAGAGAGGGAGAGGAGGTGAGAGAGGGAGAGTGGGATGCAGAGAGAGCAGAGTAGAGAGTGATATGGGTGAATGAAGATAAAGGGGATTGCAGAGAGAGAGATGTGTAGAGAGAGGGACATGGAGAGTGAGGGAGATGGAGAGAGAGGGAGTGCGAGGGAGAGGGGGTGAGAGAGGGAGAGTGGGATGCAGAGAGAGCAGGGTAGAGAGTGATAGGGTGAATGAAGACAGAGAGGCCTGCAGAGAGATATGTGTAGAGAGAGGGACATGGAGAGAGAGGGCGATGGAGACAGAGGGAGGGAGAGGGAGAGAGAGATGGAGAGGGAGGGGGAGAGAGGAAGAGGTGGTGAGAGAGGGAGAGTGGGATGCAGAGAGAGCAGGGTAGAGAGTGATAGGGGTGAATGAAGACAGAGGGGCCTGCAGAGAGAGAGATGTGTAGAGAGAGGGACATGGAGAGAGAGGGAGATGGAGAGAGAGGGAGGTAGAGGAAGAGGGAGAGAAAGAGGGAGAGAGAGGGGGAGAGGGAGAGAGAGGGAGAGAATACTCTGGGTTCACTGTAGCTAGCATGATGTGTATTTGTGTTTGTTTTTATTCGCATACATAAAGTGCTGAGAGCCCTGTGCACTGCCTGGGTCTATTCCATGTCTGGGTAATGACCAGAAGTTTAAAGTTTGTGTTAGGTGGCTTGAATACCCGTTCATTTGGCCCATAGGTTTGCCACAGAGCCTCCAACATAAGGCACCTGAAAACCGCAGGCTCGAAAGGACCTGATATAAAAGTCTCTGTGGGACAGGAAAGGCCAGCGGAGGGGTAGCGAGTTTGCTGGGTATGGGCCGCCAATTAGTGTTACAAAGAGTTGGAGAGTAAGGCCTCACACGTCCCACTCACACAGCACCCACATGCCCCCACACACAGTCACAGGCTGTAACGACTCCGTTCAGGTAGTATAGCTCTGTGGCAACGCGCTCGTCTTGACGCTGAGCAATACAGGTTCGAATCCTGCATCCGCGTAGAAACCATTCCGGTATTAAGCGCGTTATTAATAACGATAACTAATTTTCTAAGTTGCCCTCACTCACTTGGTATAGAGACATCCTCTGGATGGTTAACATTGCATACGATGGCATTCAGTTTCTGCGACATAGCAGCAGAAGCAGAACATGTGTGTGTTTGTTTCCAAGTCCTAAGCTCAATATTTTAGGGACTGTGCCAAAACAAATATTCAAATAAATATCTTCTATTAACGTGTGCTAATTAATTTTATTTTCAGTTCACAAGTGGTTTGTAAATCAATTGTTTTCAAGTGTGTCAATTTTAATTGTTGACTGCTATCATAAAGATATAATATTTCAATCACGGTACTTATTTTTGTGTGCATAAGGTTAGGGAAGTCATGTTTGACAAAGATCATTTCACTTCAGCCATGTGTGGCCTGAAGCAAAGAGGCGGGCAGTTATCCTATGATAATGACCATTCGCTAAAGTGCTGAATTCCCCAAGTATTTCCTATTCAGTGTGCCCAAAGGTTGATCTGTCTTGCCAAGCTTCAGGTGACTACAGTACTTCACATTTCATGGTAGGATTTAAAAATAAAAAACAATGGGTGGACTCAGCAGGTGCCACTACCAGCTGTTATTACCAATAGGCAGGTGAAGGATGTAATCAGAAAGTTAGGAATGGAGCTAATTCTTCTTTGAATTGTAATGGCCAATGAAGATTTGTCATGATCGTGGACTCTTTACGCTTCAGCCCATGACAGGGAGAGATCTATATTCATAAATTAGCTCACAGTGATCAAATAATCTGGGCTAAAGCACTTTGCAGTTATTTACGTGAGAATCCTGGTCTGGAATTAAACTAGAACATGTTTTTTCTTTTGTTTATTCCCCGCATGGATTCCATATTGACGCCCCCACTTACTTCAGAGCGCTTCCGCGGTCTAGGGAGGGCGTCTTTTTTTCCAGTGTCTCTCACTTTGATCGCGGGAATTTCTCCTTGACATGGGGAGTTTTTTTTTCCTGTGTAAGGAAGTTGTTCCTTTATTCAGAGAGGCTGTTCTTGATTGAGGGAATCTATCCTTGGCTGGGAAGGTTTCATCTGGCTCTTTTCAGTCTGGCTTTAATTGGGGGCGAAGGGTTGGGGCGAGGGCTGTCCTTGATGGAGGGAACCTACCCTCTTTTGCTTTTGTCTTGATTGTGCAGTCTGACATTAATTTGTGGGTCCTGGTTTATTGGGGGACAGGTCTTTCCTTGCCTGAGGAGCCCAGCCTTGATCAGGATACTGCGTCCTCAATCCAAAAAGCTGTGGGGGGTTGTATTTTTCCTCTAAACGAAGCAGGAACCGTCTTTTAAAAAATTCTGTATTGCTATGAGAGCAGATGAGCACCTTGCAACCCTGATCCAAGTCCCCCAATAGAAGCCATGGTGTTGGCTTAGTCATTCAGCAAAGCAATCTGTTAGGGAGGAGGCCCTCTGAACCAGGGATGCTTTTCATTCTGAGCTCCAAGGAGTTACCCAAGCTTGTTCCAGATCCAGTAGCTCTTCAGAGCACTCTGATCCCAAACTCGATCCATCTCCCCGCTGGCCTCGATTGCTTACATTTAGAGGCTGTGCATTTATAGTCGAGAAAGCCATTGAATGTTCAGCGACACATTTTTTAACCTAATAAAGAATTGATTCGGCATATCCTGTGCCGCTGCCTGGGGACATGGCATATCCTGTGCCGCTGCCTGGGAACATGGCATATCATGGGCTGCTGCCTGGGGACATGGCATATCCTATGCCGCTGCCTGGGAACATGGCATATCCTGGGCCGCTGCCTGGGGACATGGCATATCCTGTGCCGCTGCCTGGGAACATGGCATATCCCGTGCCGCTGCCTGGGGACATGGCATATCCTGTGCCGCTGCCTGGGGACATGGCATATCCTGGGCCGCTGCCTGGGGACATGGCATATCCTGTGCCGCTGCCTGGGGACATGGCATATCCTATGCCGCTGCCTGGGAACATGGCATATCCTGGGCCGCTGCCTGGGGACATGGCATATCCTGTGCCGCTGCCTGGGGACATGGCATATCCCGTGCCGCTGCCTGGGGACATGGCATATCCTGGGCCGCTGCCTGGGAACATGGCATATCCTGGGCCGCTGCCTGGGGACATGGCATATACTCTGCCGCTGCCTGGGGACATGGCATATCCTGGGCCGCTGCCTGGGGACATGGCATATCCTGGGCCGCTGCCTGGGGACATGGCATATCCTGGGCCGCTGCCTGGGGACATGGCATATCCTGTGCCGCTGCCTGGGGACATGGCATATCCCGTGCCGCTGCCTGGGGACATGGCATATCCTGGGCCGCTGCCTGGGAACATGGCATATCCTGGGCCGCTGCCTGGGGACATGGCATATACTCTGCCGCTGCCTGGGGACATGGCATATCCTGGGCCGCTGCCTGGGGACATGGCATATCCTGGGCCGCTGCCTGGGGACATGGCATATCCTGTGCCGCTGCCTGGGGACATGGCATATCCTGGGCCGCTGCCTGGGGACATGGCATATACTCTGCCGCTGCCTGGGGACATGGCATATCCTGGGCCGCTGCCTGGGGACATGGCATATCCTGGGCCGCTGCCTGGGGACATGGCATATCCTGTGCCGCTGCCTGGGGACATGGCATATCCTGTGCCGCTGCCTGGGAACATGGCATATCCTGAGCCGCTGCCTGGGGACATGGCATATCCTGGGCCGCTGCCTGGGGGCATGGCATATCCTGTGCCGCTGCCTGGGGACATGACATATCCTGTGCCGCTGCCTGGGAACATGGCATATCCTGAGCCGCTGCCTGGGGACATGGCATATCCTGGGCCGCTGCCTGGGGACATGGCATATCCTGTGCCGCTGCCTGGGGGCATGGCATATCCTGTGCCGCTGCCTGGGAACATGGCATATCCTGAGCCGCTGCCTGGGGACATGGCATATCCTGTGGCGCTGCCTGGGGACATGGCATATCCTGGGCAGCTGCCTGGGGACATGGCATATCCTGGGCCGCTGCCTGGGGACATGGCATATCCTGGGCAGCTGCCTGGGGACATGGCATATCCTGGGCCGCAGCCTGGGAACATGGCATATCCTGTGCCGCTGCCTGGGGACATGGCATATCCTGTGCCGCTGCCTGGGGACATGGCATATCCTGGGCCGCTGCCTGGGGACATGGCATATCCTGTGCCGCTGCCTGGGGACATGGCATATCCTGGGCCGCTGCCTGGGGACATTGGGGTGCCTCGGACTTGCCTTACCGACTCTTCATGAACATTCATGGAGAGCTCTTGGCATTATGGGAGCTGAAATACTCTTATAAATTGTCTTTCAGTTCAATTCCCCACCAAGTATTGTGCTTACATCTTTTTTAAGGACCTTTATGCACATACTGCAGACTTTTCCCAGTGCTTGGGTCAAAGCAAGGAGAATGGTGCTGCATTCATTGAATTTGGAAAGAGCTTTCTTCAGTAACACAGTACGGGAGGGGTCTGCAACCAGTGGCTCTACAGATGTTTTGGACCCCAACTCCCATGACCCTTTAGCACTGACTATGCTGGACAGGGTTGCAGTTGTAGTCCAAAACATTTGGAGAGCCAAAGGTTGCAGTCCCCTGACCTATGGGAAGGAAATGCACTCGCGTTACCGGGGGCTGTATGATGTGATATGATAGGCTATTTATAATGCGCTTAATACCCAGAGGTTTCTAAGCACGGACGCGGGGATCGAACCTGTGGTGCTCTGTGACGTCTTGCTTCCATGGAGAGCACGTTGCCCCTGAGCTATTCTCCCGAGACCAGCATGGGACATGCTCTAATGGTTGATGCTCATACCAGCTGCTGAAGGAGAGAGAGGTGGGTGCATTCAATGGGGTCATCACACACATTATATAGAGCCATGGAGAGAATAAAAGAATACATGTCATTACATGTGTTTTCTGTTGACTTGTGTAGAACCAGATGCAAAACAGGTTACTTTGTAGCACTGCAAGAAGGAAGAGGGCGTCCAGAAAGGAGACAAGGCAGATGAAGGAGGGGAGACGGGTCATGTACAGGACTTGATACATTCAGATCAGGGTAAGTGCGTGAGGAGGGGGCGGGGGTTATAGTCGATGGAGTTCAAGTGCTGTACACAAAGAGATGCAAGAAAAGCAAAAGCACAGGTAAACAATAACATGACACTGTGTGCTGCACATAATTTTAGAGCCGGAGGGCCAGGCCGGCTAAACATGCAGTAACATACGATGTGCATACGTGTTAGTGGACCGCTGGGAGAGGAGGAGCCCCATCTATGATTGGGTTGCCTCCCAATGGCAGAAGCTTGATCATTAGGCCTAGTAGGGGTATATCTATATCCCTGGATAGGGAAGTGCAAAGGGGCAATTGGGCCAGCATTTCTTCCCAACGGGCCAGTAAGGATAATGACTCCCTGAGCCCCAGTTGCACTCAGCTTCAAGATGTCGAGTTCTCTCAATGCCCTGCCCTTTTGTGGGATGGGAATCCCACAGACTTATCCTCTGGAAGCTTAAGAGGACGTCATCACAAAGAGCCTGGAGCTGCCCGTTCAGCAGGCAACAGCATGCTGTTGAGTTCTTGGATTATGCTTTCCGTTTTTCTACTTGTTGATATTAAGAAACCCTGCTACGGGGCATTTACTTTGTGCCTCCTTTCATTCATGATCGCTGGGTGCCGGGAAAGCCGCCACGCTCTGCATGTACTGAACAAAGGCCCATTGTTACGGGAGAGCGGTAAGGTAGTGTGCGTTGCGTAAATTACAGGTTGCGTGTGCTGCGCATGCAGCCGCAGGTAGTGTTTTTCAATCCAGACAGCAGGAGTTCTTCAACAGACCTGACCACGACAGGGGATGCAATTTCTCAAAACATAAATCGTCTTTTTGAATTTTACCGTAATGTGGTGAAAAAATGTGGTCATATATCTTCTAATTAATACACCGTATCATTTGTGGTAAGAAATGACCACATTTATTTACCTGCCCACCGAAAAACTCTCAATGAGGCTTGAGCTGGTTCATATATCCAATTTTAGCTGGAGAATTATTGATTTTCCTCTTTCTTTTTCTAAGACAACATTGTCTGAGGTTTCACCAAGTATGTTGGCGTCCCTCTGGATCGCTCACTACGAGGTTTCACAAATGCCAGAACTTCCACCATGACACTGCCCACAAGAAGGGCAAGCACTCGGAAGCAGTCATCCAGTGTAATTTACCACTCCAGAAAGCACCTCAGTAAACACACTTAAAAAGAAAACTTGAATCTGATGGATCAAATGCCTTCTTTCATCCGGATTGCCTCATTTTGGAGAGATGCTCATTGTGAGCACAGATCAGTCAATGTTCCTGATCTCATGAGATCTGCACTGGTTCCTAAGCACAATGGTTTAGGCCCTCTGGATCATCATTCCGAAATATGATTCCCAACCCTGAAAAGTACACGTGGAACTAGTGCGCCCGAGGTGATGCCACTTCAAATGAGGCTAACTGGCACGCGGCTCTATACATGCCTCTCCGTGTATGTCCCCTTTCCGTCTACCTTCGGTCCCATGTCCCGCATCATCTGTTCTGAAACTGTGCTCGTCTGGTCGAGCACAAAGCCTGGATGCAAAGGCGATGGAGTTGTGGAAGGCTCTGTGCGACCCCTAATGACCCACCTCCTGCAGTGTCCTAAAAAGATCCAGAAGTCAGAGGATGCCCTTTAAGAGGGAGTGTAGTGGGATGTGTCACGTGGGCAGAGTGCGGCTACTTTCCTAAGTTCCTTTCCTGCACGTGACTTTTTCATCTGGACTTCTTTCTCCCGGATCCTTGGGTAATCACCTCTGGATCTCTATTCAACGCGTGAGGGCTCACTGTGATCAGCAGAGGCTTGGGAATATGTCGCCTTTTCCTTCAATGGCTTCAGTTCTCAGTCATCCGGTGCGCCTCTTCTGTCCTGCTCTACACCATGTACTCCTCTCCGTTGCAATGATCTTTCTTCTCCACCAGAACTTCTCTCATGGATCTTCTTTTCCTGGCCAGGCCAGCTGATGTGCCGACTGCACCGCGACTGATCCTAGAACCGTTCGATGGGAAGGGCGGGGTCATCAGTCTGTGGAGACACATCTGGGACATCTCCGCAAATGGAGTGAGAGTCTGAGAAGCCGTGTACTGCTCATTGGCGTATGAAAAGTGCAAAGCCCATGCAGGGAGAGCCTGCCAAGGGTGGAATGCTGAGCCTGTTAACAGTGAGACGAGAGTGGAGAGCAACCCTTCCAAGAAGAAAGATGCGAGATCAACAATGAAGGCAGGTGGATGCGAAGGACGACTGCAAGAGCTGAAGCGCAATAGCAGAGCATGCCTCTCTTGCCTGTGGTGATTAGGGAGAAATGGCAAAGGGGGGGAGACACAAGCAACCGTCACCACCTGGGGCAAATCAGGAGGACTCTGGATGCCCACACACTTCCACGTGGAAGGAAGCACAGATCAGGGCAGTGTGGACGTTTCCCCTGAGGTAAAGCTGGGAGTTGGGCTCTGAGGTAAGGGCTTCGAAAGCACCTTATCAAATCAAACACAAAGAAAGTGGTGTTCATTGTCTGCTGACCCTGCATCCCGGGAAACTGAGGACAGGGTGCTGGGATAAACCAAGGGACCTTCACTGTGTGACAAACCTGCAAGCTGGCAAACTGAGCACTAAATCCAAACGTGGACTGGGAGACCTTCATGGTGTGCCCAGATTGCATGCTGCGAAATGGAGTCCCCAGGTCAAGAAGTGAGGAGGCAATCATCATCATAGCACAATAGTGCATGTTGGGAAACAGAGTCCCGCTTCCACACGTAACTGAGAAACGTTGAATGGTGGTCAACTATACTATACTGAGCAATGGAAGCCCCTACTCCTCAAGCATCCGAAAGAGAGAAACCTGGCCATGATACTAGAAACAAATTATAGGGGTCCTCCACCCCTCAAGCATCAGAAAGAAACCCGACCAAGATTCTGCATGCTGATTATAGGGCCACTCCACTCCTCAAGCATCAGAAAGAGAGAAACCTGGCCATGATACTGCATGCTGATTATAGGGGTTCTCCACTCCTCAAGCATCAGAAAGAGAGGAATCTGGCCATGATACTGCATGCTGATTATAGGGACACTCCACTCCTCAAGCATCAGAAAGAGAGAAACATGGCCATGATACTACAAGCTGATTATATGGGTCCTCCCCTCCTCAAGCATCAGAAAGAGAGAAACCTGGCCATGATACTAGAAACAAATTATAGGGTTCCTCCACCCCTCAAGCATCAGAAAGAAACCCGACCAAGATTCTGCATGCTGATTATAGGGCCACTCCACTCCTCAAGCATCAGAAAGAGAGAAACCTGGCCATGATACTGCATGCTGATTATAGGGGTTCTCCACTCCTCAAGCATCAGAAAGAGAGGAATCTGGCCATGATACTGCATGCTGATTATAGGGACACTCCACTCCTCAAGCATCAGAAAGAGAGAAACATGGCCATGATACTACAAGCTGATTATATGGGTCCTCCCCTCCTCAAGCATCAGAAAGAGAGAAACCTGGCCATGATACTAGAAACAAATTATAGGGTTCCTCCACCCCTCAAGCATCAGAAAGAAACCCGACCAAGATTCTGCATGCTGATTATAGGGCCACTCCACTCCTCAAGCATCAGAAAGAGAGAAACCTGGCCATGATACTGCATGCTGATTATAGGGGTTCTCCACTCCTCAAGCATCAGAAAGAGAGGAATCTGGCCATGATACTGCATGCTGATTATAGGGACACTCCACTCCTCAAGCATCAGAAAGAGAGAAACATGGCCATGATACTACAAGCTGATTATATGGGTCCTCCCCTCCTCAAGCATCAGAAAGAGAGAAACCTGGCCATGATACTAGAAACAAATTATAGGGTTCCTCCACCCCTCAAGCATCAGAAAGAAACCCGACCAAGATTCTGCATGCTGATTATAGGGGCACTCCACTCCTCAAGCATCAGAAAGAGAGAAACCTGGCCATGATACTGCATGCTGATTATAGGGGTTCTCCACTCCTCAAGCATCAGAAAGAGAGGAATCTGGCCATGATACTGCATGCTGATTATAGGGACACTCCACTCCTCAAGCATCAGAAAGAGAGAAACCTGGCCATGATACTGCATGCTGATTATAGGGGCACTCCACCCCTCAAGCATCAGAGAACCCTCATCATGATACTACATGCTAATTATAGGGGTTCTCCACTCCTCAAGCATCAGAAAGAGAGGAATCTGGCCATGATACTGCATGCTGATTATAGGGACACTCCACTCCTCAAGCATCAGAAAGAGAGAAACCTGGCCATGATACTGCATGCTGATTATAGGGGTTCTCCACTCCTCAAGCATCAGAAAGAGAGGAATCTGGCCATGATACTGCATGCTGATTATAGGGACACTCCACTCCTCAAGCATCAGAAAGAGAGAAACCTGGCCATGATACTGCATGCTGATTATAGGGGCACTCCACCCCTCAAGCATCAGAGAACCCTCATCATGATACTACATGCTAATTATAGGGGTTCTCCACTCCTCAAGCATCAGAAAGAGAGGAATCTGGCCATGATACTGCATGCTGATTATAGGGACACTCCACTCCTCAAGCATCAGAAAGAGAGAAACCTGGCCATGATACTGCATGCTGATTATAGGGGTTCTCCACTCCTCAAGCATCAGAAAGAGAGGAATCTGGCCATGATACTGCATGCTGATTATAGGGACACTCCACTCCTCAAGCATCAGAAAGAGAGAAACCTGGCCATGATACTGCATGCTGATTATAGGGGCACTCCACCCCTCAAGCATCAGAGAACCCTCATCATGATACTACATGCTAATTATAGGGGTTCTCCACTCCTCAAGCATCAGAAAGAGAGGAATCTGGCCATGATACTGCATGCTTATTATGTGTGATTCTTGATGCACTGTGTTTTCTTCCATAGTCGATTTCCTAAACTGTATGCCCGTTGTTTAGTACATTGCTTTGTAGTTTGCGAGTTTTCTTGCTTCGTTGATACAGTTACACACATTTGCACATGTAAAATAACTATTTAGTAATTCCAAGTGCCATTTTGCTCCTTTTTCAAGGGAGCTCAATCCAATTTTGGCCTCCCATTCAGGGGTGGTAGGTCGGAATTTCAATCCGATTTTTGCATACTATACCTGACTCCTTGCTACTCCTTTCTACCCACACAAAATTTGGTTAACAGGGGTTGGAGGGAGTGTTGCAGGGGGAAATACTAACTGTGGTGCTATCTGAAAATACTATCCAAAAAGTATTCTTGCTTTCATTCATTTGTGCATTGTGTATGTTATGTTAGAAGGTTAAACTAAGTGTATTCAATCATTTTACAGTGTAATTATCACCACACTGGTAATTGCTATCCTATATTGAATGTGTTTGATTTGTATTCATAATTAAAAAATAAATAAATATTTCATTATTACACACTGGCCTGGTTCATGGTCCATTGCGACATGGGGTGTAGGTTAAGGGGGGGTGAGTCGGGTTGGCTGCCCTCTCAAAACTCAATCCAAATTCATTCATTTAAAAGTGTTTTAATTGTGTGCTGCCTCCCTGGCCAGTATAAAGAGTCCTGATCTGGAGTGTGATGCCTCTTTAAAATCCTTAACAACGTGCCTCCTATCCAGCTTTCTCTCATCCTCTTTCGAGCTCTCCTTACACATCACTTTACTATGTAACAACTTAAATATTTCAACAAACTCTTCAGGCAAGATGTTTTCCCTGTGGCCATCCTCAAGTGTGCCATAATGGCTTAGCTGCACAACCCCAAGTATGGTAGCACCATCTCCTTCGGGACTGCTGTCTCCTTTCCCTTTGACGGCACCATGCCCATTGTCCTGGTCGCTCTGCCCTGATTCTCCACAATATCCCTGCTTTATGAATTCCTGCTCCTAGCCTTGATCCTTAACATGTGACCTGCCCCTCTCTATCACCGTTTCCCTTCATTCACTCGTGTCCTTTTCTCCAACCATGCCCAACTTTCACTCATTAAGCCCCATGTTTTCCTGCCGATAACTCAGTCTCCCCTGTTTTCCCTGATGTCCACCATGTGTTCTGCCTCCCCCATTCTTTGTAAGCTTTTGCTGTACTCCAATCTCCAACACGATTTCCCCACCAAGTCCATTCATCCCAACACTCCTCACTATCACTGGTAACTGGCGTTAAGGTCCTGATTCCACTAGCCACCATGACACTCGGCACTGCTCTTCCACTCTCCCGTTTGTGTTCTCTGCCATGTACTGACTTCTCTCCCCATCTGCACATCCATAACAGCCAGCACCCTGACTGAGACCCATTGCCCAGGGAGTCCAACCACACCCTCCCCCACATCCTTCTCTCTATAACATGCCACAAATGGGAACCACTCAGAGTCATCAGTTGTGTGACCCCACTCCTTGCCCCACACTTCATCTATATGCTGAAGCATGTCACTGTGCAGCCCTTTCCCCATTCTCCACTTCTGCATAATACCCCTTTATCCTCTGAGGACACCATCAGTTCCCCCCAATCACCATACGCTTCGGACCTCTGAAGGGCTCTAGTTACATTACAGTCCACAACCATTGTAAGGCACCCAGGTCTCCTCGTATGTTATTGAGTTGCACCTGCAGTTTGGCCACTCATTAGAACCCATCATCAACTGTATTTTCGGCCGGTCCGGCCACTATTTCATCCAGGACATGGATGCAATGGCCCTGACCTGCTCCACACCCATGTTGTCAACCACCACACTTAGATCACATTGTTTGTGGCCATGCTCCCTGCTTGCCTTCTCGCTCCTCTCTGTTTTTCTCTAACAATATTGTGACAACTTCTCGGGTACCAGTGGTCTAGGGATGAATATCGGTTTCTTAACCATAAAACAGCCCCACACCTCTAATACCCTAGAAGGGATCCAAAAAGATTGAAATAACAAGAAAATTATAAACATCCTTGTCCAATTTTGGTAACGTGGATGGAACGGAAGGCTTATCTCCGAAAGCTCGTGGATCAATGGTTGGTTGCAATACACGGAAAATACAGTTATTACCCAATGATAAAAGAAGTGTCCAGTCGCAGCTTGTATTAAAAATATCTACTTTATTAATCACAACAGACAGTCTAACAACACTATGAAATAAAACCCATCTTGTAAAGGAATTCAGAGGACAGTTTCAAAGAAGGAAAAGGGATGCATTCTGGATACTGACAGGAGGGGAGTCGGTATGGTTAATAACCACATCAGTTAAGGTTTCTTGTCTTTAGCACAAAGGGAGGAATGGGTCTAAAAATGTCTCTAGAGGGCTTCTGGGAAGGACCGATCCACAATGTACCTCGTGCTGTAGATGTTCTTGGTGCTCGATAGAGGTCAAGTCGGCTTCAGGGTGCTTTGCAGACTTCTGTAACAGAGTTCGAGATGGGAGTCGCTGCCGGTATCAGTCAGCACGACGGTTCGGTGAGCGAAGCTGAATGAACGGCTGCAGGCTGGGCTGTACAGTGGCTCGGGGTCAGGAACCGTTCTGTCAGTGCTGATCGAAGGTTCTGAAGCACTAGTTGAGACGTATCAGATTTATTTAAGCAACAGCGGCTTGACAATGGTCAATGTTGCGTCGGTTGCGGATCGAGGATCTCGACTGGTTCGAAAATGTCCTTTAAGGCAGACGTTGTCAGAGGCTCGTTGCAGCACTTCTCCCAGCGTCTTCAATGGGCTTGTGTCATCCTTTAAGGTGGACAGCACAAAGCTGAGGAGTGTGTTGCAGGCAGCTTCCTTGATTGTAGGTTCAGAGACATTCTGGCACTTCCTATCCAGGAAACTTGCTTCAAAGTCTAGCAGAGCATGCTGCGTCCTGGCTGGATACCGGTTCTGGAGTGGCTGGAGGGTCTTCTGAGTTCTGTATCTCCTTCTGCTTCGTAGGAGTTGTTAAAGGGAGAGATCTTGCTTTCCTCTTTGAATATCATGGCCTTCCTTCACTGGCGGAAGATGTAAGGCATACTAAACCTTCAGCCAGGGTCCAAGCGGGAATTTTCCTTCCTTACTTCTTGTGAAGTCTTCAGATGATCTGCTTAAAGAGGGGCTCCAGCCCACCTTTAAAGCCAAGTGTGCCACAGTGATTGGCGTAGGCTACGTATACCTTAATGAACCAGTCATGTGGTCCCTACCAACAATCTCCTGTATGCATGAGATCATAATCAGAGTGCTTTGCCACAGGAAAGGTAAGGGGGTGAACAGGAACAAGGCGTGAACCAGAACTAAAATGGCAGCAACCTTCCCTCAACAGAAAGCTATGGCCACACTCTAGTTAATGGTCCTGTCTATGTGGTCCCTGTTAAAGCAGCAGGTCTCCTTTGAAGCTGTGTCGAGACCAGACTCTCTGGCTCCTGCAAACCACATTATTGTACCTTATGAATGGAGTCCCCTAGTGGGGTGGCCTACTTTAAACAGCAGCTCACTGTCATTGATACTGAGGGCGTGAGCTAGCTTCAGGTTGACCAGTTACATTTGAAAGGTTGTTGGGTTTCCTGTCTCCTTAGTTAACCTCTGCAGCCATGCCCCATGTGGGCCTGTTTGAAGTACCCTCTATTGGTATGTTATTTGCTGCCACCAGCTGCAGGGCCTAACAAAAGAGCAGTGTGGATCCATTGAGCCTTTGTTAGTTAACCAGGCTGGTCATGGCAGGGGTAAGGTTGGTCTGCCCCCTTCCATGAGATGACATAGTGCACTCCTGGCTGTCACATTCCAACTACATATGACAGGGCAGACTGTGCCCCTTAGGCTGTGCCCAACCAGAGTACATTGGTCTATGCGTTTGTCATGGTGTGAGCATAGGAACATGTGTGTGGATTAGCCCCACACATTTTCCAGAGGTTGGTCTACCATCATTCCTTTCAATTAAACGTTTCAAAAAGCCCAGGTGATTGCACGCCCACCATGTGGATGGTCGAATTCCTCACAACTATCCTGTCCTTTTCCCAGTGTCAACCTTGACTATCATCCAGTCACCTTCTACAGCCCACTCCTGTGAGCTCCCTACCCCTATCTCCCAACATATCAAATTGCTCACACTCCTTTGTCCTCACACTCCTTGCTTTGCTCGTGTTACCCCACAGCATAACCCCTAGCATAGAAGAGTTCATGATGCCTTGGAGAAACAACATGCAAGAGGTCAATTCACTGGCTTCCTTGTTCTGAGTATGGGTCAAGTGGACCCAGTATGGTAAAACAACATGCTGGTTTGTGGCAACATATTTGCTTTAGTTTTTCTGAGAGATACACAGCTGGAAAATGCTTAGAGAAATGATAGTGTGATGTGCACAACTGGAGTGCACGTGATTCTGCGTGTCCTGATTAATTCGCCTAGTCCCCTCTTTTGAGTGTGGACTGATAGGACTCGATCGCTAACCCATGATTAGGGCACATCGGTCACCTAACCATTAGGTTGAATGCTTGTGGTCCAAACTTAAGATGTAGTTGTGCGTTTTCTCGCTATTCTGTCTTGGCGCAGCCTGGTAGCGAGTTACAGCCTTGACGTTGGATGGAGTGTTTGAAGCCTTTTGGGGTCTGTTGTTTCCCTTGTTTTCTCCGTGTACACGTGGGTTAGAGTTTGTGTAGTGGGCCAGCTTGGTGGTTGGATGGCGAGGGTCAGCCTTGAGGTTAAGCGGTCCTGCTGTAAGGGGTGAGTGTACAGTCTGATTGGTGAGAACAATCTAATGTACTTTTCTTTACCTGCGTGTATGGTGGATTGTTTTCCCTCGGTCTGAGGCTAGATTTTGTCAGGAGCCAGGGAGGCGGGAATGCCTGCCAGTGACAAGTGACCAGTTTGCGTATTTACCAAATGCATTGCCTTTGGTTGCAGGGCCTGATGTTGTGGTCATCGGTATGGTGGCACCTTGGCGAGTGCCTGGTGCACATCATATCAGCTCAAACGTTGTTGTTTGTTCCCCTGTACTCTTGCTTCTGTTTCATAGGGAAGGAGGGTGTTGTGTAGTCTGACCTGTGTCCTCTCTTTGCCTTTCTAAGCGTGGAATGTACATGTGTGGTGCTGTCACGGTCTGAGGGTCTCGTGTGCTAGTGAAATGTGGTGCTTTGAATGATGTGGACAGTGGCCCGGCGGAGGTAGCCCGTGGTCCACGTCCCATCCCTAGTGTCCCGTGTCTTAGTAACGTGAAAAATCCTATATCGCGTAGCTTAGCGGAATAAACCTACCAGAAACATACCTTAACGTCCAGCCGTGTCCTTCACGAGGTAGACACCCATCCCAGAGGCTACCGGATGTCCGGTGAAACGCCATTCTCCAGGCCTGGGATTTCAGGCGCGCATCACATTAACACTTCCCGCGCATGCTCTTAACACAGTCGCTCCCAGGATCCTTCAAAAACTGCGCCCAGCCGCCTGTGTTGGAGAATTCCTGGAAAGCCAGGTCTTAAAATATCCCACCTACGAAAAAGTTCGTTGAACGGGTGTCTGCTGGCCGTGAAATATGCGACACGGGGGCCAGATAAAGGCACACACAAGCCCCTCTCCCGCTGCACGTTTCCCCTCTGTGTTCACAGAGCTGTGTGAAGATGGCGAGGGCGGCGGGCAGCCTCTCATCTGTGCTTCTCGCCTTCCCGCCAGCTTCCGCACGTGCTCGCGAGAGGCGTGGCCAGTGGAGAAGGAGACTTCATTTGGAGTGCAATCAACACAGCGGGGCAGGGGGGGAAATAGGGTCATCCATCCGCTCCCCATTCAAAAGTCATTTCCCACGAGCTGGGAGCACTTCAACCTTCAGCCCTGCCCATCATAATGAATAGTATGGGGCCATGGGACTCGTAGTCCAAATCTTCAGGGGAGTCATGCCAGTACAGCACTTCTCTGGTGTAAGGGTATCTCTGTGACCAAGCTTCAATTCCTAAATCCATGAACATTCAATATCCAGGGCTGAAAGTGTAAGCCACTTTTGGGCTGGCAGAGGGTTCTGTGATAGCATGCCTTGTTCTTAGATGCACAGTAAGACCACCGGTCTCCAGACCGTGGTGTGCCCCCCAATACAGAAAGGAACTGATTGATCGGAGAGCCATTTTCTGTCCAAACAGCAAGAATTCAATCCAGTTCTAGCCATAAGAATATCACTGCCCATTTACCCATCAGAAAAGCGCCGAAGACGAAATGTGGGCGCTTTTCAGCAGAATTCTGCAAAGATGCCACCTCTAGATCTTATTCTGGGAAAACCAAAAGTCTGCTTGCCAGAGGTGCAGGATCAGCTGTTCCCAGCGCTCACAGACTAACCTGCAAACCCAGGCCTGTTCTTCACCGGTCACTGAGCTCTGTCAAATTTCTTTTAGACACTTCACTTTGTTACCTGTGAAAATATAAAAGGGAAAGCAATTGCAGTGCTTAGATAATTTTCCAGTGGCGATTGCCTGTGGATTGTCCCTGGAGCGTTGTGAATGTTGGGTAGTTCGAAATGACAGGGGTTCACAATGATGCATGCTGTTAAACACAATACATGGAACAATTACTACAGGCAGGTGATTGTGCAATGCATTTTCTTTCAATATGTTTCTTTAAATCATGATGGTACCGTTTGAAAACACAGAGCAGATTTTGTTTTAGGGTGACATTACTTTTCATGTAGACAATTGCAGGATGGGGAAATATCAAATACATTTTGCTCATGTTGCTCTAAAGATTTCTATACTTGTCAGGTGGTTTATTATGTGATATGTGCACGTTTCGTGTAATTTCAACAACAACAAAAATGAGTATCATTTTCGCCCTAAATATTGACAATGTCCCCTGGCACTGCCCGCTCAATCCCACCCACATCGCTATGACAACCCCTCTGTCTCCCACTGAGTCCCCGGAGTAAATCTTTTCCTTTTCTAGCACTGGATTTACCTATTTTCCCCACTATAAATTCAGTTCACGTAGCCCTCAAGCACAGAGCACCAAGGTTCCCTCGATGCGAATGCAGCACTTTAGCGTAAGTTAACCAATGGCAAAGCACTGCTGTTGTGTGGCGGACTGACCCATAACCCCATTTGAACAGTGTGCAATTGGCCAATAACACAGGAAGACCTGTGGCCGGGGAAGAACCAGTCACACATCAGGCACTCAAAGTCCAGCACAGTTTCATCCACATGTTCAGTGCTCTCTAGTGGCCCCATGTCAGACGTGCCGCATTACAATTAGCTTGCCACTGGCCTATCGCAATCACTGTGACTGATTGTGCCTGACTCCTTCACAGGAGGGAGGACAGGTTGATCAATAAAGAAGACGACCCTCTGGTGTAACTCTTTGTCATCAGGCGTATTGCGAGGTTTGACAGGATGAAGGGAATCTTCAGATAAATCGCTTTGCCATGATTAAAAATACAACTTTTCTGTAGGATGCATTTACTGTCCTCAAAGGTCCCCCACCTTGTTGCTCAGCAAACTCGAGTACTGCTCAAGTCGACTCCCTGGCCATCCACTTTACCCCCCCCCCTCCTTAGACATCGTTCTCAACTTTGTTGCTCGTACTCGCTGCAACCTATCCAGTTCCTCCCCGGCTTCTACCTACCGACACAATGATGCCTGGAGCTCCATGCACAACTGCTCCCTTTTCAAGTTCTGTCTCCTAGACCACAGAGCTATCAATGATCTTTCTGCACAGTACCAGGCTCACCAGCAGTCATCTTCTGCACGGAACCTCACTGTCGTAAGATCTCCGCGGGCCATCTCTTGTTTCTTCTCTTCCGCCCTAGTTGCCCGCTCCATTGGGACCCGCTGCCCATCACAATCAAAGCCAATGTAAGTCACCTATATTTTTCATTATTTTTGTCCCTGCCCTATGTCCAAGCTTAGTTCAAACCCTCATAAACTACCTCATCACTCTTTCTCATCTTTGTGCTATTGTACAGGCATCCTTCCGGTAAAGTCTTGACCATCTGTAAATGGGTTATTGTAAGTCATTTCTTTTATTTTATTTTTAATTTCATCTATTAAATTGTAAGTAATTTTTGATCAAAGTTGATGTCTCTGGTCTTCAAATAATAAAAACACAAATACTGTCTGAGGGCCCGGCAGTGCTCACCGCTCATCTAGCGTCGTGGGCAGGCAGTGACAGTACAGGTAGTCTTAAAGGCTAAGTAGGATGATCAAAGGAAAATAAAGAAACCTAAGAAACAACAATCATTCCCTGGCAGTGGTATGCAACTTTCGCTCTCAAAATGTTTCAGACTACAATTCCCATGATGTCTGGCTATTGATTATGCTGGTTAGGGATGAAAGGAGTTGTAGTCCAAAACATCTGAAGTGCCAAAGGTTGCAGAACTCTGTTCTACTGGATGCAGAATTTAATGATTTGTAGGGAAAATGTCCTGTCAATTTTCGGAGTCTGCATATTATGAAATGTGTTATTGCGGTCTGCAGAACAACCACACATAGTCACATACACCTCACACATGCAGGAGAACGTAATAAGTATAAAATCTGATGTTTTATATAGCACAGCTATCACCATGAATTTAGTGCCATAGTGCTTGGTATTGAATGTTAGGTATTGCTGTCATTATCCCCCATAGTACGGTGCTTAGGTATTTGAGACAGAGTGTGAAGGGCTGAGTCAAACCGATCAGGCTAACAACCCCTTCACACATAGCATCGATCAGTTCCCAAGTCGAGCACTTTGAACTTGAGCTAGCCGCCTGCAATGGTGTTGCTAGGTCTGGAAAAGATCTGTGGCTACGCCAATGTGGGGACTGTCGGTATTCAGGGCTAGCTAGCCTTTTGGTTGTATCCCTGAGCTTCGACCCGGGGCTATAGCCCCCTCATCCGGCCGTAGCAACGCCTCTGAGTGGGTATTCTGAAAGGATTGGAGTAGATCAGGTTGTGGTGGCTGTGCCCGGGAAGTGTCCTAGTTTGCAGTCTGGAGGAGGAGGGGTTTGAGCTGTGTTGGCGTGTGCTTTTCACCATCACCACTGTGCACACGCTCGGGCATAGCGTACACAGTATGCAGCCACGGCTAATTTGGGCTTGCCACATATAGTCAATCGCCATCATGGGTGTCATTTTAGGGGGGACAGGGGTATTTGCCCCCCCCCAACTTTCATGGCACACCATTCTGTCCCCATTCATTTGGCTGGGGCACCTTTTCTTCAGATGCCATGTCCCCCGCAACATTTTCAGAAAAGTTACTCCACTTATCGCCATGTTTTTGCCTGGTTCAATGGAGGCTATTTTGAATAGTCCTGGGAAAAGTTTGCCAGATGTAGTAACACTTGGCTAATTGGACCCATCCTCATATGTGTATAAAAGGTTATTAGAAGTACGTGTTTGTGTAGGTTCACTGCATTTAGGCTTTATGCAAATATGTAACACAGAAAATAACACATCTCTGCTGACTAGGGGAAGTCTGCCTTTTTAAGTTTTCTTTTCCATATTGGATTGGTCCCAGCACATTTCAGGACTGAGACTTCAATATGGCGGAGGATCAGCCACTCCACACTGCCTCGTTTTCTGCTGACAGTATTTATTTTCTTACTAGAAGAGCCAAAGCTCCTTTTTTGAAACAGCAGTAAAATGTCAAGCAAAATTCATGTTTTTTTTTCTTTATTTGAAATAGTGAGTCCATGGAATGCCTGCTTGTACATTCGGTTTAACATGTGTTTGCAGTTGTTGAGAGGAAAAAAAAAATGTTGCTCCTAATTGATAATCAAAACATGACTTGGCCAGCCGCAGGCGCACACATGTGCCCCAGTTCTCTGTGTTTTATTTGTATCCCACTCTTTGATGCAAGTCCATGAATGAGGCCCATTACAAATACTATCAGTGTTTCTTTAATTCATTCATGATGTATGGGGCCAGTTCTGTTCTTGTGTACGGCATAGCGCATGCGCAGCCCTCCAGACGAACAGCTTCAGCTATTTGTGTTTTCAGAACAATGTCAATCTGCATCTTTGTTTAGCACGTCCTCATCCCCTGGTTGTTTATGAATATCTTGTCCTTCTTGTAAACCAGGTGCCTGCAACCTGCGTCCCTCCAGATGTTTTGAACTATGACTCCCATGATCCCTCACTATTGATTGTGTTGGGTAGGGCCGATGATTCTTGTAGTCCAAAACATCGGGTGAGCCAAAGGTTCTAGGCTGTGCCCCTTTTAATAGTCTGTGTATAAGGTATTTTATTTCCTGCATAAGTCTTGCTGTACTTCTCACCCCCATTGCAAGTCTCCTGTATATTCCTTCAATAATATAGCCTTATAGACTGAGAGCGAGGTCGTTATCGCAGGTTAATCACAGAGGGCCATAAGTTGGGGAAGCGTCATTATCCCAGGCGATAATGACTCAGCCGGAGGGCTATAAGGCTGTTAGCACATGGAAGTAGCAATATATGTTTTGGAGTTTTTGGTGGTGAAGTAATAACCGTGTCTTAAATTGTGAGTAAATTAAATAGACAAACTGAGGTAGTAAATTAAATGTTGTTTAATTTTTACAATATTTAAATAACATGGTTGTCTTCATAAGTAAGCATTTTAATAGCAACGTAATTGAACTGGTACAGGTTTAACATGAACATGCATTAGGTGTCATATGAAAGTAAGCAAATTCTCTATAATAATGTGAAAGCATCTGTCAATGTTTTAGCCTTCTCTTTTGTGCGTTAAGCAGCACGTTGCTGCAAAAAGGTCCTCCCCAAATGGAAGTGTCTGCTTGAAATAAACCTTGCCTAGAAATAGCATTTTTGATTCCCTGTCTGCTTCTGAAGACAGAATGTCCAGAATGCATTCAATACCAGGAGTTATTGATTGCACTCTAAACATTTTGATTGGAGTTCAATAATGATCTTCATGTGCTAATATTAATTGGCATTTTATATAGCATGCATACTGAAGTTCCAATTCCAAAGTTCAGTTTGCAAATTTGGGAGGACAAAGACATGAATCCGCCCAGAGCACTATTGAATGTAGGCAATACTAGTAGTTATTGACTGCACTCCAAACATTCTGATTGGAGTTCAATAATGATCTGCCTGTGCTAATATTAATTGGTATTTTATATATCATGCATACTGAAAGTTCCAGTTCCAAAGTTCAGTTTTCAAATTTGGGAGGACACAGACATGAATCAGACCACAGCACTATCGAACCATTGTCCGAGTGAAATCTCATCATTGGAGCCTCATGTATGTGTAGAGCTATCCGCCCCCCCCCTCAAGCGGTCTTGTTTCCTTATATATACAGCCACCTTCACTTACAATCACGCGCCGATCACACGTCTTCTGGCCTCTGTTCCCTATTTTCCTCCAGCTCTCTATTTTATCCCTTTGATTTGCTGCATCCCACTCCCTCTCTATTTGTAGGCACATATATGGACAGTGAGTGACGGGTTTCCCTTAAGCCTGCTCCGATTCCCTTTGATTTCTCTCCCTTGCATTTTCTTCTAAAATAGGTTTTGATCCAGTAATCAGGCAACCAAAGGAAATGAGTCCAACACCATCTTCAATGCCCTCGCGACTAGAAATAGCAGAAATGGCTTGGTCTGCACTGCAGCCATCATGGCTGATTTTGGGCCAAAATTAGCTCCTTCCACCATTTTACTCAAAGAGCCATAATCTGTAATTTGATCATATTTTTGCGTGAAATCTTACGTCATTTTAAAAAACCTTTTTGAGGCACATCATTATTTCGGCTCAAGAAGTTTCGGGCTTCTTCTTAGCCAAAATATTCACACGCTCGATGCAAAAAATGGCCCAAAAATAAATGCGTACTGCCAAAGCAGTGAAATCGGTAAGAATTTCCCCCTGCTGGCAAAGTGAAATCGGAGATTGAATTTGCCAGTTTTACTTAGTTATTGAATATTCTAGCGACCCCTGCCCATGACGTAGTGGAATCTGCCAGTATCGCCTAGTCAGTGAATTCTGGCGACCCCTACCCATAACGTAATGGAATCTGCCAGTATCGCCTAGTCAGTAAATTCTGGCGACCCCTGCCCATAAAGTAATGGAATCTGCCAGTTTCGCCTTGACAGTGAATACTTTGGCAACCCCTGCCCATGACGTAAGTGCACATTTGTCAGTTGCTTAACATTTTTGTTTTTAAATTCACAAAACAAGATATGTATTGCATTGTTTCCTTTGTAGAGTAGCTATCCAACGAAAAGAATTATATGCGTTCAACATGGTGCTCTGTCCCACCCACTTGCCTTCTGATTCTACTCTGATTCCCACCCACCCTTCCGCTCCTTGATCTTTTCCTGTTAGCCAAATCTCTGCTGCGTTGCTTGCTTCAAGCATCTATACTCTCCACTGTTATACCTCAACATCTCAATCTACCCCTGCCTCTCCTCCCCAAGCAAACTTACCTGTGTCCTTCTTTGTTAAGCGGATCCCTGTGAAATAGCGGGGCAGTCTGGCTCATACGTCTGAGAAATGGGCTTAGTAGAACACTTATATGTTGAGTGGGATGGACATAAGTTGAGGGATAGATTCTGCACAGGCTACTTCAGGAAGATCTTTCTAATCAAAATAATGCAAATAGATTTATTCTGATAAGGAAATGTAATTTGTAATTGTTTATAATATTTAATTTTTAGAATACAATATGTTGGTTCACTTATATGATGTGATAGGTTATTTATAACAAGCTTAATACCCAGAGGATACTAAGCGCGAACCCGGGGATTGAACGTGTGGTCTTGCTTTAAAGGCGAGCATGTTGCCCCTAAGCTATCCTCCCGAGACTAATTAATATTAATATAATATGAATTAAAAATAGGACTATGATCATGTGGAGAGGTGAGCCATTGTAGCCAGACAGCATGTATTGTTCAGTATGGTATAACAATTCACGTATGTTCTGTATGCTGCAAATCAGCAGTCCCTCATTAATCGAAAGTGTTAAGAAGAATATTCCATCCCAACCAGTAAAATCCCCTCAAACGTGAACCAGAACAAATTAAAACATCCCCCAAAAACAGCCAGAGCAAAGGCAGCATGTTTTCCACTTGGCATGGCATCTCAGGCTAACTCTGACCTTGGCTACACCAGGGTGAGCTGAGCTCTGGGTGCAGGGACAAGGGCACCATGGCCTTGTTCTTCTCACACCTACGAGCAGCAGGCTGCAACAAACCTGGCAATGTTCAGTTCATCCACAGCAACCACGGGTACCCGTTAGTCCTCCATGCACATTCACTTTTCACGTGCTCTGTTCTTGACTGGTCTACGCATGGACTCCAAGCTTAGCTGCTCCTTGAATTACTTTTCAGGAGAAAAACTGCAAATCTAATCCCAGTCCAAAAGCAGATATAATGTAACTGTGTGGCTTGAGCACACAACCGAACCGTTCACGTTGTCTAGCAATTGATCTTCAACACTGCCTCATGCAGTAGGCAGGATTGCAAACATATTTAGAGAATACTTCCTTTCTGCAGTCCAGACCCTTGGTCCACCTTAAAGAACCCACACTCCTTCAAGCTATCAAAAACATATATTTCCCTTCTACACCACTCCCTGCTATGGTCTGTGTCTCTTCTACCCACTTTCCCATCCTCGTATCTTCTCCAGACTCCTTTTCTTCCACAGACTAGATACCCCATACGCCAACCTCCAGAAAAGCCAGCTTCTATGAGACCTCTATGGTGGTGATTTGGTGCCATATAAAAGCCTTGTAACATAACAGAACTTACAGACATTATTAACATCATCTACCTACTTTGGTGAATGTTAGTTTTTCACTGTGTCTATTAGTAATGTTATGTGTATGCAAACACTTCTTTAACACACCCCCAAATAAAGGCTGGTACTAAGAACGGTACCTGGAGCACAGGGCAGTGGACTGTGGCCCCAAGCACACCATGCAGATGCGGAATTTTGGGCAGTTGTCCATTTCAGACTTTTAGACTTATGGGTAGGTAAGGCGTGCCCTGAGTACAGGTGGACACTAGAAGACAAAAGGGTGAATTCGCTTTGATTTCTATGGACAGCCATTATTCCCTATTCCTTTCAGTCTGTTCAATGGACTGCATTGTTTCAATAGGCTGGATTTTCCGAGTACACCACCTTTGCTGCTCAGTCGATCCCCAGATCCTATTTACCAGATTTGTCTGTTGTAACAGAAAATGTTACTTTGGAGTTTTGCCACTCTCCCTATCCCTTTAATTTGGGAAGTTTCCAGCTCCCCCTCCCCCGGAAGGGACAGCCCACTTATGCCTAATTGCATGATGTCAGTAAGGTACCTTTTGAGACCTTTATTTATTTATTTAATTTGATGTACACTGAAAACGTGTAATTGTGTTAGTTATTCATTTCATTGTGTTGTTTTAATATAATGAATTTTGTTTGAATATGTATCATTGAGTTGGCTCTTTATCCGCAAGTTATTATGTATAGATCTGCTGTTGATACCCCTTTTTAGGCAGGGGTACCGTCACAGTGGCCCCCCAACACCTGATCCACTTGGTCTGTCCCTTTACCTACCTTTGGCCTTAGGCCACTTGGCTGAAGAAGCATTTTCCATAGAGAACTTCTGGAGATGCCCTGCATCACCCTGCGTTCTGCTGTCAAGCCTGCCTGGGGCCTGTCCCCCTGCTGCTGGAGGAGTGCTGCTGCCTGGTGGCCTGCGCTTGCCATCTTGCCATTGGGGGGAACTCTGCAGTTGCTGTGGTCCCTGACTTCATTTGAGCAGCCTGCTCCGTGTGGAAACTATCCCCAGCTTCCAGTAATCTATGCTTGTGATTATTCTTCAGACCCTAGGCAAATCCCCCTTCTTCGCAGCCTCCTGTTTTCCCCCCTTTTTTCACATACCGGTGTCTCTGCTTTCATGTATGCGCTTTGCTTGAACTTTATAGGTAGAGCTGCTCTCACCTTTACATAGACCCCCATTTTGTGATTAGTTTATGTGATTCGGTTCAGGTGTAGCACCTCTAATCACATCTAGAGGTCTCTCTCTTTTTGCATTGAGATTCTGTTCTGTCCCCTCCTTCTGTTGTGTTGAGCTCTGGCCTGAATATGTTAGGCTGTAACCTTGGGGCTTTGGAGTTTGGAACCGTTTAGTCTGTTTTTTTTAGCATTTTGAAACCCCTTTTAGAGTTTGAAATATGCTGCAGTTAAGTTTACTTAGCCAGTAAAATTGTGTGCTTGAAGATCACTTTGCTAAACCAAAGCTCCTAATTATTGTCATTGCTCCTGCACAGGATTGTGCTTTGGCTTGGCCTTTGAGAGGTCAAAGGCCAAGCCAAAGCACAGTAAAATTGTGTGCTAGAAGATCACTTTGCTAAACCAAAGCTCCTAATTATTGTCACTGCTCCTGCACAGGATTGTGCTTTGGCTTGGCCTTTGAGAGGTCGGAGGCCTGTGCAGGAGGTCTGTAGATTGTAAATAAAGTGAAATGTGGGTGGAAACTCTATTGCACCTTAAAAAGGGATCTAAAGCCTAAGGTCACCTTAGGTTTGTCAGTACCTTGTACCTACATGTAATTCTGTGTTTGTGTGTTTTCCAAATCTCTGAAAGTGGGCTTGCCTAGCATAAAAAGAGCCCAGGACAGCAGCCACTGGAGCCTCATGGGTTGGTGAAAAAAGCAAACCTGTGTTCATTTCCAGTCAGACCTGTAAAACACATTCATAGCTGAAGAGAGAAAGGAACAAATATTGAAATCTTCTGTGTTGCCTGAGTTAGAGACAAAAAACACATTATTGCTCATTTTTGTTGATGTAAAACAGATATTACAAAGAAAGGTAAAATAATTAAACTACTTGGTGTTTGGCTTCCTGCTGTGCCCATAGATACACACCCACTGCGCTCTGTACCAGTGCTTTCCCTGTGCAGTCTCATGCACACTTGTCACTTCAGTTGTGCTGATTGATATTTAAGTGTCACGTTTGTTCATGTTGGTGTTGACATTGATTTGCACGATTGTGCATTCTGGCTGCAGTCCTGTGATTCAGTATGTGCTTCCCAATTCCCTTATCTGTCTATGCCAGGCTGGCCTTACCCTATATGAACAGGAAGGATCACAGGTAGAGCCCATTGTGATGAATCTAGCAATGTTGTCACTGCTTCCCTGGGGAAGCTTCCCTTATGTGGCCAGGGAAAGGCAGAAGCTACCTGACTCCGACCCCCGGGGGGGGGGGTGGCTATCTGAGGGAGGAGGACATCGAGGAAGACAACCCTCGGAGAGGCGGAGTAGACTCGCCTGGTTCAAATAGACCTTTCCCTATTTTTTGTATCTCTCTTAACACTCACCTGCCCCCTTCAATTCCTGTATGGTTTATTGTAATGTAGGGGAAGAACATCCAGTCATCATCGTCATCCCCAAAACTCCCAGCTCTGCGCACATTTTCATACATGTAAAAGTATTGTCTTGGTACTTGGGCTTATTTCTAGTAACTATGGTGAATTTGATGTGGTGATATTGGTTAAATGGGTTTGGTCAACTATGAACCAACTAACAACTTACTAGTTGAAGGCTGCGCATGCTTAAACTAGTAGCAATGAAAGGGATTTCCTTTCCACAAAAGAAAACATTACCAGGAATGAGGAATAACATGATATATAGTGGCAACGGAAGTGCTTACCCGCATCACTATTGGGGTGTACAGTTAGGATTCACGGATTCCGTAGATGAGTCAGGAGAGGGGCGATGACGCAACATTTCCTTTAAATGGGAATGTGTTGTATAAAAGGACTGGCTGCTTCTGGGATCAAGGCCAGCCAGACCAGATAACATCAAGAAAAAGGAAATTCAGACGAGGTTCTGGGAATACTGGATTTGCTGAATGAAAGGGTCCGCTGTAATGATGGACTTGGGTCGACAAAGCTATTCATAAAATAGCACTGCCCTATAAAACACAGACCTTTTTTTGAGAAAACAGCGCGTTTTGAGCTAATTTGCATACCCACAATGCACTGCACAGTGACTTTCAACTAGCGGTGGACTTTCAGGACCGGCGACTGCTTGGATTTGTGGCGCGTGTGGCCTAGCTAAGATGGCCCGTTCTACTATACATACATGACCTAGGTGTAGTGAGAAGGCCAAGGCATGACACTAGCATTGCAACTATTCTTGGTTGGCATGGGTATGGTGTAATAAAAGCAGCACATTTAGCACTAACATAGCACCACACAGCGTGCAAAAGTAGGGCACGAGTTACTACTTGAAAACAAATCAACAGTGGCAAAACTGGATGGGTCGATGCTCAACATTATCACCAACAGGTTACATTAGCAGAGCGTGAATTGCCAGCAGATAGAACAGTGTTTAAGCCCAGCGTTCTTTGATGCATTAGATTAATGTTGCTAGGTAGTAACGATGGAAAGACTTTTGTAATCCAGCTCATGGTATTCAGTTGTGCTAGTCCAAAAGGTAAAGCGACTATTATTTGTATTTTTATTTATTTATAGCGCAGGCCAGGCCCAGAGGCATGGTTTCTAACATGAAGTTTGATATTATATGATATTATAGGTTATTTATAACGCGCTTAATACCCAGAGGTTTCAAAGCGCGGACCCGGGGATCGAACCTGTGTTTCTCTGTGTTGTCTTGCTTCCGAGTCAAGCACGTTGCCCATGAGCTATCCTCCCAATAAAGGAGCTTATAGGTGATGCATCTCGGGCACACACATAATTTGGACTTTTAACAATAAAACCTGCTGATGAAATCACCCCTTTTCTGGTGCTATTCAAGGTCTAGCACTTCTTGTGGGTCTACGTGGGCCGCATGAGGGCTAGGAACACTTACAGGCACATCGCAGGCATGTACTAGTCACCAGACGTTCTTTGTTGTATTTCCAGAATTTCCCTATGAGCATTTATTTTGTATGCCATACTGTACTTTCAGCTCCCAGAAGATGGCTAGTACTTTATTTTCATATATTACGGTTAAGAGGAGGCATAGAACAGATGTTACAAATCTGTCCCATTTCTTCCTGTCTACGTGCAAAGGACAATTGCCGATGGCACTCTGCTCTGGAAGACACCCCCATGGAATGTGGCATACACCAAGAAGCTTGATTGATTGGTCCACTGACGAATAACTGAAGGCGCAGAGCAAGGAATATGTGGCAGGTCTTTGATTGACGGGAGCATGCATGCACATGTACCGACGGCGCGTGGTATTGCCCCTCCAGCCGGTCCGACCTCCAAATTCTTCCACTGCTACCAGGCCCTCTTCATTCATTGTCTGCGGTGGACATTTAGTTATGGAAGTGAACTGTAAAGCAAATGTTTTGAAAAACTCTTGCCCGCCAACTTAGCCTTCATAGCTTCTGTAACATCTACAGTCTGTGCATTGCAACACTGCTACCGCGCCGTCTCTGCGTGCAGGCTGTGGGGGATGATTGCAAGAGAAATGGGATAACAACAAGTTTACATTTTTAAAGCCAGTGCCTGTCGTTTATTCACGGATCTTGAGATTTTATTAGAAAATGTTGGATGGCCCTGTCTGCACTTGTTGTATCTTACAATAGAACTTACTTTAAAAAAAAAGTTGTTATTGTGTAAACAGTTAATCTAAAACCCTTTTACAGAAAATCAAGACAAGACAGAATAAAAACGAAATAAGTGTGTATACAATTGTTAAATTAATATATCATACACACAATTGATACTTCAATCTACAGCATTCTAAAATAATTCTAAAAGTCCACTCATCGAAGCATTATGAAAAGTAAACATTTTAGCCCAGAAGAGCCTGAATGGAAATTAGACACTGAATCAAGGCAATAATCAAAGAAATTTGAGCAGTCTATCCTAGAAATCATTGGAATAAACAAATCTTTTAAATACATTGCAGCGTAAATTAGAGGTTTCTCGCCAGTATGGCAAGAGATGTTTTAAAGCTTCCTGCACAGAATCATCTTTACAAAGTCTGTTCCGTGAAATATAATAGATTAACTCTTGTAATACGATGATAGGAAGAACTAGGAAATCTAAACAAGTATCCTGGCGGTACATTAAAAGCAAAATGGATCTTTCCATACTCTTGGAAAGGTTTGTATTTGGCAATGATCTCCTGATCCCCGCTCCAGTCCAGCATTCTAATCTTTCTTTTGAAAGCATCTGGTTTTCCAATAAGAGAATCCTTCCATACATTTCAATCCATTTGGATGTGTTCTCAACCTTTAATACATTCCTTAATCGAATTACTGAATTTATATGCTTTCCAGAAAAGGTTTTGCTTTGCTCAAACTATTCTGTGAATTGTACTGTGAATTGTACTGAAGCTTAACCTCTTGGCCAACCATGTCATCAGCTCATCCAATGATTCTCATTATTTGCTCTCAAAAGTGTGGTATGTGACGTTGTAAGTTTGTCGAGCCCTCTCCACCAGAAATTATTTCTTGTTGCCAAATTGCTGCCAATAATAAAACACATATAATAAGAGAACAGCTGGGTTTTAACCTTTTATTCCAAAATGTTAAACGAAACCTGGATCATGGAATGCTTAGAGGTAGATTATCCCGAAGGAAAGCATGCTGGAATGAGAAACTGCGCCCAGAAGCTTGGGAGAAACATAGCTCTGTGATTCTGAATAAACTGAGAGAATATGCTTGGAGAAAGGGCATTTAGGGCTGACTAAGTGCATTGATTTACAGAGAATTCAACGTAATGGATATTCCAGCCTCTTTGCAATTGGCTGGCAATGAGGGATAGGCAGCACTGCTGAGATGTGATCCTGAATTTGTAGTCCCCAAAAAGTCATACCATATTATTAACAAAGTCATTGGGCTGTCCCTTATACCTATAGCTTGTCATCATGACATCCCTACTAAAGAGATCAACTGTTGACCCATGGCTACTAGTCTAATACCAACACATTGCCAAGCACGCGCTTCAGAGTAAATTCCTGAAAAGAGAGCTAAGCAGACTGTACAAGGCTTTGTATGGAAAGTCTATATTCTGTATGGTCATCGATGGACCTTAATGGCTTTTGAGGAACACAATCATCAATGGCTAATCCCAGAAAGGAGCTGTTCGTCTCTGGACAGCGATTATCAAGCTCCTCTAACTCCTCTTGGCCGCTCTGTGGTCTATCATAGTCTCGGGAGGATAGCTCAGGGGCAACATGCTCGCCTTGGAAGCAAGATGACACAGAGCAACACAGGTTCGATCTCCGGGTCTGCGCTTTGAAACCTCTGGGTATTAAGCACATTATAAATGACCCATCATATCATGTCATACTGTCTATCATTGCACTTTGATGAAAAGATTCAAAGATGGAGCATGAGTGACTGGCACTGCCCATGGATAGTCTTGCTCCTCCCTTCTGAAAGGAAGCCAAACAGTTTGGCCTGAGTTCATGGTATCATCCACTGAAAGGGTGTCTTGCAGTGTTACAGGGGTCTTGCGTCCCCTCTTTGTGCTCGTTGTTTATGGAAACCCCTTTGCACAGGTTGCAGGACAGCATAACAGGGACTTTCAAAGGCATGCGACTGATGCCAAAATCCATGATCATCTAAAGTCTAGGTTCTGATGGGCATCACCTGTTGCCTAGAGTGTATCTAATAACAATAATAATACTTTAGCATTCATATAACGCTACGAACCCTCAGGCATCTGAGCGCTGCTTATTATTACCCACGGCGTGTGGGGCACGGCCTTGGGAGGATGAGTTTAGCCCTGCCCGGATTCGAACCTGCGTCAGCAGGCTTGGCACAGATGTCTACTCGCTGTGCTATCAGACCAGACCGGATCTGCCACTGGATGAAGCTTCCTTTTGCTTCAACGGATCTAAAACGGATGCCTTGGTAACATAGGTGTCACGCCTAGACTATTGCACCGTACTATATACTGTGCTCCTCCAAAAAACTCACCGACAAGCTAAAAAGACTGCCGTGCAAAGTGTCCTGCGGAAATGAGGGCACGTGAACCCAGCCCTGAAAGCAATCCGTTGACTTCTAGTTTTGCTAAACATGAACCCTTCTGGGGAAGAAACCGGGGCACATTATGAGCTGGCCATCCGCCTCTGCTTAACCAGTGCACTCCTAATCAGCCAACAATCTTTCCAGCATCTCGACCTTTGAGCCTTGATATTGGGAGTACAGAGACCCGGCCTCTGGAATGCTCTGACCTGGGCCTAAGGCTAAAACCGGATTACTTGCATTTCAGAAGCACAGAAAAATGCAACGGTTAATACTGGCCTTTGATTGAGGACCTTCAGTGAAATGGGTCCTGAGTGTGGAATACTGCATTCAAGGTCACCCCTGGCATTTGGCTACATTCCAACTTCTTCCCAAACTGTGTTGCTTAACTATACCACAGAGCGCTCTGAAGTGACAAAAAGTGTCAAACCTCCCAAATACCTGGCTAGACTGGCTTTACGTTGAATGTAGGTCAGTCTATTCACGTAATAACAGTCATCATGTTTGCTTTACCTTTGATGCCATGTAAAAAATGCCATGCCACTTTCAGAAAGTATAGGTGCACTGGCACTCCTAGTGTTAGTCTGCATATGCTTTCTTAACAAATGGCATTTTTTACTTGGTATTAAGGGAAAGCAAACAAAGGTGTTATTTTGTGGCTAGATTTATCTACATTAGTAGTGCCAGTCTGCACTTTCTTTCTTAATTTGGCATGACATTTTTTACTTGGCATCAAGAGTAAAGCAAACATGATTAGTGTTATTACATGGCTAGCTCAGACTATGGTGTCAGTGTGCATTCACCTTCTTACTGTGGCATGGCATGTGTTACTTTTTACTGGACATCAAGGGTAAATCAAACACGATGAGTGTTATTACAAGGCTAGACTGGCTTACATTGGTTGCACCAGTCTAGCCATGTAGTCTTTGTGTGATTAATTGGTACACTAGCCTGTCTTGGTATTGACAGTCTCGATATACTTTCTTTCTGTAGCATGGTATTTTTTGCTGACTGGGAGTCCGTATATGGTAATAATGACATTTATTGGTGCAGCATGCATGGACCTGTATGGTCACAGCCAGCATGATAGTGTTTTATATACTGGCATATGTTGTGGGAAAAACCGTAATGAAAATGAAATGGAAAATGGTCCTGTACACTGTTGTTGACTTGCTTTTATTGGGTTTTTTCATGTCCTATCATACAAAATTGACTACAAATGTTGTGGCTTTTTACCCACTTTTTCATAGCAAGTGCTGTAAAATGCACCATTTCAACCCATTATTTAAAAAATGTTAAAGCGGAGTAAAAAAAGGATCCCCTGGTTTGGTTTGGGATCCCTCGCTGCTTTCAGTAGCTCACATACATAGTGCAAAAATCCATAAGCCATCACTGGCCGCTAACACAGGTAACACCACCATTGGCACCTGAAAACAGAAGACACAATGCTACGGCTCTGTATAATACATAACAAAGAAAACATCCCGTCTGTATCAGTGTAGCCACTCTTTTCATAAGTCAGTGTCTGTGAGTGTGTTGATGTTCCTGATGTCATCAACACAGAAAAGGAAATTAGGCGGAGCTGCTGGAAGGATAGAAAATGTGTGTTTAATTTTCGGGGGGGGGGCAAAGACGGAGCACATGTGTCAGCTGTTCGGGGAGTGTTAATGGAGCTGCTGGCAGGGGGGAGCACTGCTAGAAACAATTGAAGGTGAGGGGTGTGTGTCTAACAGGCTGCTCTGGAAGTGAGCCCGGATTAGTGAATACAGCCTGCATTCTGAGCATCCTGATTGGCCGTGCCCCATCACCCAGTTCCTAATGCAAAACAATGATGGGCAATAAAGTATGGCTAATGCATAGAGCTCCCTATATAATGTGAGGCTGGCAGTGACAGTATTTCTTTAGGTTTTATATGTATATATAGTCCTTCCAGTACATTTTTGGAACCCCATATCCCTTTCTTTTTGTAGCGTCACGCCTGTCTGTTTCTTTTCATGATTTTCTTTTTCCAAGCCAACCCTTACCCCTTTATTTTCTCATAGTAGCTCAAATTAGCAACTCCCATGACTAGGCCTGCTAAAGGAAAGAAAACACTGCAAGTTTGCAAAGTCTCCGTCACTGTCACCCGCTCTCCTTAGAATCCCAGGCCGATGAGCCCGATAGTCTTTGGAATAGTAAATGCCTATTCTTTCCTGTATGACTATATGTGCTTTATTTATTATGCTAATGTTCTTCACTCCATTCCTTTCATATTCAGTACTAACAATGTACACACTTTCATGTCCCCAATGGGGATCAGAAGTCCGGACATGCACAGAGAACCTAAGTTTAAGGTGCTTTTTTGAGGAACTTTTAAATTGTGCAGGGATTAATAATAAACGATGCAGGAATAAAGTGCAACTGTCCGGATTGGTCCGAAGGCTCTAAATAATAAAAGTTAAGAGAAATAAAAGTTCAAAATGGCTTCTCTCACTTTAGGTGGGTCCCGGGGCGTCCTTCCCTGGAAAAGGCTTTGCAAAAATAGAAAATTCTTATAACCAAGTTTCTGGGTTCAAGGCCGGATTTTCTCCAGGTTCTTTTGTGAGTTCTGGTTTGGCAGGGGCATCTCCCTTTTATTTCTGCTCCTCTTCCATAGCTTGGTCTTACCGGTGTACTGTCTGTTGTCTTTCTTCCTGGAACCCCACTGTGAGCACCTCAAGACATTTTCTGCCAGTGGAATCAACTGTCTCTTTAACTCTCTTGCAAAGGAGTGGAGTCCTGGGGAGCAAACACAGCACGTCCCATAGTTCTGGACGTGTGCCAGGGAAGCTTGGGTGGGGGAGAGAGTGGCCACTCACCCTAGAGGTCTTTTTCCTAATGTTTCAGCCTGTAGGCTCAGCAGGTGACCCCATTTGCCTGCCACCCTTTCTTGCACACTTCTGCTTCCTTATCCACTCTTTCTCACCATCCAGCACATCAGTTCCACCTGGTCGCACCTGTCCGCTCTAAGTGTCAATTTCCTCAATGAATCGTGCTATAAAGTTCAGAACACTTCTTCCAGTTCTCTCTTGATATGTGTACTCTTCATTCCATGCATCCCACTCTGAACCCATTTGGGCAAAGTTTCTCCCCCAGTCTTCAATTTCAAAGACTCTTCATTCCCCCAACTCTCCCCTCTCCGGCTTTCCTCCCCCCCTATGGGCATTACTGTACTACCTCTCCAAGTTTCTCTTCCCTCTACCGCCTTCAACAACTCTATGGGCATTACTGTAACACCTCTTCAAGGCTCTCTTCTCTCTCCCACCTTCATCGCCTCTATGGGTATTACTGTCACACCTCTCCATGTCTCTCTTCTCTCTACTGCCTTCCTCACCTCTATGGGCATTACTGTCCTATCGCTCCAAGTATTTCTTCTCTCCTCCATCTGTCTGTCATACCTATCCATGTTTCTCTTCTCTCTACTGCCTTCGACAACTCTATGGGTATTACAGTAACACCTCTCCAAGTCTCTCTTCTCTTTCCCACCTTCTTCACCTCTATGGGCGTTACTGTCACACCTCTCCAAGCCTCTCTTCTCTGCCCGCCTTCTTTACCACTTTGGTAACTTGTGTTGCTCCCCCGAGAACCACTCTTTTCGGTTCTATTCTCAGGCTTAATAACCTCTATGCCTCTTCACTCCTCGGGCCCCTTCTTTGCTCCTCTGAGCATCACACTACTACTAATTTCACCATCAACCTCTCCGCCCCTTTGGGCGTCCCTCTTCTCCTGGCTTCTTCTAATCTCCCATTTTGGGCACCACCATTCTGCCCTCAACGTTCACCTTTAAGGATGTCTCTGTTCTCTCTCTTATAGCTTCTTGATCCCTCAGATCATCATTTGCACCCCTTTTGGTACCACCCACTTTCCCTCTACTTTATGGCTGAATGATCTATACATCATTATCACCTCCAACCCTCGGGGAACCTTTTCCATTCACCTGGGCATCAGCTTTTTTTCTCAATAATGTCATCCTCTTTAGCCACCATTCTCCCGCTCCTTGCCTGTTGCTCCTACTTCCTTGCCTTCCTGGCCAGGTCTCCTACATCTCTCCTCCAGCTCCCATCCTTCTGAACCTCTCCGACAGTCTACGGGTCATGTCCAATCTCTTGCTCTCCTATCCAACTTTCTCCAAGTGAACTGTCTCTCGTCTCAGCTCCTACTCCGAATAACCATACTGTCAGAGGTTGTGGGATTTTATATGCGTTGGTCCTGTTTTCTGGCCTCTTTCTGATGAAGGGTGACATGGGTGTGTTACTTCAGGCAGCTGGGGTGGAGGTTTGGCTTGTGGCCCCCACCCCAGAAAATTGCTTCCAGTTCTGATGTTGCTCATAGTGTTGGCTAGTCCCTCTTCTTGGGTGGTCCTCTCTCTGGTTGTTACTTACCGACCCTTGCCCCAGGATGGACTCTCTTAGCATCTGTTTTCAACTGTATAAGCGTGGAGGCCATGTATGATGGATGGGTGGATGGATGGATGGATGGATGGATGGATGGATGGCATGCTGATGGTCACCTGTCCTGTACTAGTTCTAATTTAGATCCCTCTGTCTCCCTGGGAGTATTGTCCTACGCGATGGGAACCAAGCTGTGGTTCTGCCATTCTGCAATTACCATAAACAGGCAGGAATGTATGAGGTGGCAATATGACTGCCCCGAGACAGGGACCGGGGGGATTCTCCCAATACCACCCCCTGGCCCATTATCCGCTAGATTGGGGAGGCTCTCAGTACCCTTGGTGGCCCCATTGAAGGTCCCCAGAGTGAAGCTGTGGACCTCATCACAACACAAAACACACACATACTTATGACCACAATAGTGCACCCACTCGAGTGTTCATAATCTTCATAATCTGGGTTCCACCTGCACCAGTTAACCCATAAAACTTAGATTTTCTCAGCCTTTTAATGTAGTTATTTACATATTTTCTGGTGGGCTGCATGCCCCTGTAAAATCACTTCTGGACTCCCAGTTTACATTGGTGTTTTCAGGGCACTGTTTTAGGATAGATGGACTTCAACCAGATGGAATGGGTGACTCCCCATCTGGCATTACTCAGGCTATAACATGTTTGTAGCCTGTCCTCAATTGAAAAGCTTTCCTAAAAGCTCCCTTTCCTTGCACCAATGGTTGTGTTCTCTACAATGCATCTCAAGATTTCAGTAGAATACTGTACCTGATTGGGCACCTTGGATGGGCATCAGAATGGCAAAAGAAATCATCTTCTTGTCCTAGGAAAGTGTCCTGGAATACTCTATTCGTGTCTTTCCCAGCACCACAGACTCGCACTGTCACTGTAGTTGACTGTGGTGGGAGAGTGGTCCCTTTGGTAGGGCACTGATGGCGATTGGCGCTAATGTATCCCAGCCACTCTTGCGGTAGTGCAAGTCTCTCGCTACGTAGACTCCACAGCTTCTCCCAGAGGTGAGGTAGGTTTGGAGAGTTTAAAGGTGTCTGTCTCAGCTGTAGTTCAACTCTTTGCCCCAGGGTCCTGAACCTTTAGACAGTCCACCCATTCTGCCCAGCCTCCTCGTTGGGGCCTGGGGCTTTGTCACTAAGCCTGGCTTTTGGCCCTGGAACTGACTTCAAGCTGCCCTCCTCGATGCAACACGTGTTGGAGCAAGGGACCTTGTCACTAAGCCTGGTTTATGGCCCTGGAGCTGACTTCAAGATGTCCTCTTCAATGCTCCAAATGTACATGTTCCTCCTTCCTCTGCGCCCTGATAAAGTGTAGGCGTTCATTGCCTCTAGCCCTGTCTGGCGCATTCTCTACTTCCCTGCGGGAATTGTAGATGTTTATCCTGGTACTTCCCTTCTCCTGTGTTCTTAGATCCCCAATCCCCCTTTCTCCCTCTCCTCTGTCACATAGTTCTTCTCCTTCACCTCCTCTTGCATCTTCACCTCCAACCTCTCTGCTTCACCTCCTCCAACCTTTCCTCCGCTTTCTCCATCACTCTGCTCCACGTGGCCTGGCTCCTCCAGACGTCCACAATGGCACTTCCTGTGAGCTTCATCTTATACCTATACTTTCCCGCCCCTTGGGCCGTGTCTTTCCTAGCCCATCCAGCTAACTGTGAAATTGTTTCCGTTTGGGCATTGCCTAGGGCACACAGGGCACATGGGCTCGGGTATGCCTAGTTAATGTGTGTGCCGAGCCTTCAAGAGGCTGCCCAGCCATCTTGGATTGGGGGAAATCGCACATTAGAGCTCGAGCACACACACTGCGCTCTGCAACCTCCAACTGCTCTGCATCTACGTGTTTAATTATTAAAAATGCTGAAAGCATTTCCGTATCTTGTACAGTCACAGTGACGAGTTCTTTATTGAAATTGTTATACCACGTGTCTGCTCAGTCCATGGGACCCTTCTCATATCCCCCCAATATCACATGATGTGGGGTGCAGCCTGACCCCTTGAGTCAACGCCTCTGCCCCCCCTAGCCCACCAGGGGCCAGCACGAGGTATCATCACATACCTCATTGAATTCCATCAGGTGCAAACCCCACCCTGGAAGAGTGCCCATCTAGATGCCAGTTCTCTCATTGCAGCAAGGGGAACAGCTCTCTTGTGTACCATTTCAAATGCTCCCCGATGTTGCGGCAGACCTGGACACATTCAGAAAGGCTGCACCGTGCAGCCCTGCTGAGTGCCCCGTGACATCCCCATGCTGGTACACATATGTAACAGGGGAGGGTTGGGCTGTCAGATAGGAGGCCGACACTCGAATCTTGATGCCTTACCTTAGGGGGGGCAGTCTGGTGGAATTCGGGGGAAAAAACGAATTTTCAGGGTCAGCTCCTAAATACCGAACGCCAACCCCTTACCCCGTACAGAATGGATGGATGAAAGGCGACCCTACTTGCAACTGTTCCAGCTGTATATGGATGGCAACACAAACAAGCTGCAAGCAGCGTGCATCGAGGAAACACAGTAACACTGAAACATGTGTGTGCTGTAACACGTGCCCTATGTACACACGTGCATTGATTGGTAGGCGATATTCTGTGCTTTTTAATATCCTCTACTATTAAAGAAAATATGAAAGTAGTAAAATTATGAAATTAGAAGTTTGTAGCCGTAATTTAATTAATTGTATTATATTTATTTATGTTTATTAGTAATGATTGTATTTTATGATGTTATTTTGATTTAAGTATGTAACGTTTGTTTTAATTTAGGTCCCCATTAAGAGCATGCCGGTCCGGAAATGAGGTGCCGGTAACAACATGTACCGGCACCTTTTCCGGACCGGCATTCTCTGAGTCTGCCAGTAGGGGCAGTGAACTACCGGCAGGCCCGGCCTACCGGGAGTTCAGGCAGCTACCGGCAGAGAAATCGCTGAAGTCCCGGCACCATTAGCAATGGTGCTGGTGCTTCAGTGTTCCCATCCCATGGAGTCCCATAGGGCGCCCGTAATATCCCGGTAACACTGGGATATCGGGCCCCGGTAACGGTAAGAGGAGTTTTCCAGTAACCCACTAGTCGTACCGGTGGGTTACCGGCTAACTCCAAATGAGGGTCTATGTCACGCCTTAATAATAAAAATAATCCTCGCTTTTCTCTCTTTCATCTTGGAGGTGAAAAATGAACAGTGTGTGAGGTGCCGTTTCCAGAAAAGTGTTTCATTTTGGACCTATCAGGTGCCTCTTATGGGAGGGAGACGAGCCCCACGATTTAAAGAGTTGAAGTGTGTATCTGGGTGAATCTAGCAATCACATCTGCCCCCACACTCTCTCACCGTTCCCTCATTCCACTGTAATGAGTTCATGGGTTAGAGGCAGGGGGTGCAGGGCACACTGCTGGCTGAAATTCCTCCCGGAGCGGAATGTGTGTGAAGACACAGGTACAGGCTAGCTCCCTGACATACCTGTGGGAGGAGGCTGCTGAACCCTCGCCTGGCCCCTCCTGGGGGCTTCATCAGTCAGTGCAAAGGAAACGGTGCTTTCACCTCATCTGGGGATACCTGCTCGAGGGCCAAATGCCTACTATTTCCGCCCGCTAACACTTGCAACAGATCAGAGAAAAGGTGGTCGTGGATAGGTTGGGGGGCTGCGTAATTGACCACAGGTGCATTCCCTCTTAGTTTCCACGAGGCGGATGCATCCCGATGCTTGTGACTGCCAAGAGAGGTGACGTGATAGGAATACCCTACACCCTATTCCCAGCGAATAATGCTGCTGGCATATCCGTCTAATGTTATCGGGCCATTGGATGTCATATAGGCCTGCTAATGCTCGAATACGGCCTGACAACTGGAAGTGCATTGAATGTATCCTGGACATATCTGACAAATGTGCATGTAATTGGCATGTGATTGATTCGTTGTGCATGCATTCTGCATGCAACGAATAGCAGAACCCTCAACTGTAGACAGTCAGCATTGGGGGTTGATGTATTGATTTATGCTAGTCACGTATGGTACCCAGCCATAGTACCTAACCAACAGAGACCTACATGTCACCTGACAATCATGATGCCTGAGCAACAGAGACCTACATGGCACCTGACTATCATGATGCCTGAGCAACAGAGACCTACATGGCACCTGACTATCATGATGCCTGAGCAACAGAGACCTACATGGCACCTGACTATCATGATGCCTGAGCAACAGAGACCTTACATGGCACCTGACTATCATGATGCCTGAGCAACAGAGACCTACATGGCACCTGACTATCATGATGCCTGAGCAACAGAGACCTACATGGCACCTGACTATCATGATGCCTGAGCAACAGAGACCTTACATGGCACCTGACTATCATGATGCCTGAGCAACAGAGACCTTACATGGCACCTGACTATCATGATGCTCGAGCAACAGAGACCTACATGGCACCTGACTATCATGATGCCCGAGCAACAGAGACCTTACATGGCACCTGACTATCATGATGCCCGAGCAACAGAGACCTTACATGGCACCTGACTATCATGATGCCTGAGCAACAGAGACCTACATGGCACCTGACTATCATGATGCCTGAGCAACAGAGACCTACATGGCACCTGACTATCATGATGCCTGAGCAACAGAGACCTACATGGCACCTGACTATCATGATGCCTGAGCAACAGAGACCTTACATGGCACCTGACTATCATGATGCCTGAGCAACAGAGACCTACATGGCACCTGACTATCATGATGCCTGAGCAACAGAGACCTACATGGCACCTGACTATCATGATGCCTGAGCAACAGAGACCTTACATGGCACCTGACTATCATGATGCCTGAGCAACAGAGACCTACATGGCATCTGACTATCATGATGCCTGAGCAACAGAGACCTTACATGGCACCTGACTATCATGATGCCTGAGCAACAGAGACCTACATGGTACCTGACTATCATGATGCCTGAGCAACAGAGACCTTACATGGCACCTGACTATCATGATGCCTGAGCAACAGAGACCTTACATGGCACCTGACTATCATGATGCATGAGCAACAGAGACCTACATGGCACCTGGCTATCATGATGCCTGAGCAACAGAGACCTTACATGGCACCTGACTATCATGATGCCTGAGCAACAGAGACCTACATGGCACCTGACTATCATGATGCCTGAGCAACAGAGACCTACATGGCACCTGACTATCATGATGCCTGAGCAACAGAGACCTACATGGCACCTGACTATCATGATGCCTGAGCAACAGAGACCTTACATGGCACCTGACTATCATGATGCCTGAGCAACAGAGACCTACATGGCACCTGACTATCATGATGCCTGAGCAACAGAGACCTACATGGCACCTGACTATCATGATGCCTGAGCAACAGAGACCTACATGGCACCTGACTATCATGATGCCTGAGCAACAGAGACCTTACATGGCACCTGACTATCATGATGCCTGAGCAACAGAGACCTACATGGCACCTGACTATCATGATGCCTGAGCAACAGAGACCTACATGGCACCTGACTATCATGATGCCTGAGCAACAGAGACCTTACATGGCACCTGACTATCATGATGCCTGAGCAACAGAGACCTTACATGGCACCTGACTATCATGATGCCTGAGCAACAGAGACCTTACATGGCACCTGACTATCATGATGCCTGAGCAATAGAGACCTACATGGCACCTGACTATCATGATGCCTGAGCAACAGAGACCTTACATGGCACCTGACTATCATGATGCCTGAGCAATAGAGACCTACATGGCACCTGACTATCATGATGCCTGAGCAACAGAGACCTTACATGGCACCTGACTATCATGATGCCTGAGCAACAGAGACCTTACATGGCACCTGACTATCATGATGCCTGAGCAACAGAGACCTACATGGCACCTGACTATCATGATGCCTGAGCAACAGAGACCTTACATGGCACCTGACTATCATGATGCCTGAGCAACAGAGACCTACATGGCACCTGACTATCATGATGCCTGAGCAACAGAGACCTACACGGCACCTGACTATCATGATGCCTGAGCAACAGAGACCTACATGGCACCTGACTATCATGATGCCTGAGCAACAGAGACCTTACATGGCACCTGACTATCATGATGCCTGAGCAACAGAGACCTTACATGGCACCTGACTATCATGATGCCTGAGCAACAGAGACCTACATGGCACCTGACTATCATGATGCCTGAGCAACAGAGACCTACATGGCACCTGACTATCATGATGCCTGAGCAACAGAGACCTACATGGCACCTGACTATCATGATGCCTGAGCAACAGAGACCTACATGGCACCTGACTATCATGATGCCTGAGCAACAGAGACCTACATGGCACCTGACTATCATGATGCCTGAGCAACAGAGACCTACATGGCACCTGACTATCATGATGCCTGAGCAACAGAGACCTTACATGGCACCTGACTATCATGATGCCTGAGCAACAGAGACCTACATGGCACCTGACTATCATGATGCCTGAGCAACAGAGACCTACATGGCACCTGACTATCATGATGCCTGAGCAACAGAGACCTACATGGCACCTGACTATCATGATGCCCGAGCAACAGAGACCTTACATGGCACCTGACTATCATGATGCCCGAGCAACAGAGACCTTACATGGCACCTGACTATCATGATGCCCGAGCAACAGAGACCTTACATGGCACCTGACTATCATGATGCCTGAGCAACAGAGACCTACATGGCACCTGACTATCATGATGCCTGAGCAACAGAGACCTACATGGCACCTGACTATCATGATGCCTGAGCAACAGAGACCTTACATTGCACCTGACTATCATGATGTCTGAGCAACAGAGACCTACATGGCACCTGACTATCATGATGCCTGAGCAACAGAGACCTTACATGGCACCTGACTATCATGATGCCTGAGCAACAGAGACCTTACATGGCACCTGACTATCATGATGCCTGAGCAACAGAGACCTTACATGGCACCTGACTATCATGATGCCTGAGCAACAGAGACCTACACGGCACCTGACTATCATGATGCATGAGCAGCAGAGACCTACATGGCACCTGACTATCATGATGCCTGAGCAACAGAGACCTACACGGCACCTGACTATCATGATGCCTGAGCAACAGAGACCTACACGGCACCTGCCTATCATGATGCCTGAGCAACAGAGACCTTACATGGCACCTGACTATCATGATGCCTGAGCAACAGAGACCTACATGGCACCTGACTATCATGATGCCTGAGCAACAGAGACCTTACATGGCACCTGGCTATCATGATGCATGAGCAGCAGAGACCTACATGGCACCTGGCTATCATGATGCCTGAGCAACAGAGACCTTACATGGCACCTGACTATCATGATGCCTGAGCAACAGAGACCTTACATGGCACCTGACTATCATGAGGCCTGAGCAACAGAGACCTACATGGCACCTGACTATCATGATGCCTGAGCAACAGAGACCTACATGGCACCTGACTATCATGATGCCTGAGCAACAGAGACCTTACATGGCACCTGACTATCATGATGCCTGAGCAACAGAGACCTTACATGGCACCTGACTATCATGATGCCTGAGCAACAGAGACCTTACATGGCACCTGACTATCATGATGCCTGTGCAACAGAGACCTTACATGGCACCTGACTATCATGATGCCTGAGCAACAGAGACCTACATGGCACCTGCCTATCATGATGCCTGAGCAACAGAGACCTTACATGGCACCTGACTATCATGATGCCTGAGCAACAGAGACCTACATGGCACCTGACTATCATGATGCCTGAGCAACAGAGACCTACATGGCACCTGCCTATCATGATGCCTGAGCAACAGAGACCTTACATGGCACCTGACTATCATGATGCCTGAGCAACAGAGACCTAACATGGCACCTGACTATCATGATGCCCGAGCAACAGAGACCTTACATGGCACCTGACTATCATGATGCCTGAGCAACAGAGACCTACATGGCACCTGACTATCATGATGCCTGAGCAACAGAGACCTACACGGCACCTGACTATCATGATGCCTGAACAACAGAGACCTTACATGGCACCTGACTATCATGATGCCTGAGCAACAGAGACCTTACATGGCACCTGACTATCATGATGCCTGAGCAACAGAGACCTACATGGCACCTGACTATCATGATGCCTGAGCAACAGAGACCTTACATGGCACCTGACTATCATGATGCCTGAGCAACAGAGACCTACATGGCACCGGACTATCATGATGCATGAGCAACAGAGACCTACATGGCACCTGACTATCATGATGCCTTAGCAACAGAGACCTTACATGGCACCTGCCTATCATGATGCCTGAGCAACAGAGACCTTACATGGCACCTGACTATCATGATGCCTGAGCAACAGAGACCTAACATGGCACCTGACTATCATGATGCCTGAGCAACAGAGACCTACATGGCACCTGACTATCATGATGCCTGAGCAACAGAGGCCTACATGGCACCGGACTATCATGATGCATGAGCAACAGAGACCTACATGGCACCTGACTATCATGATACCTTAGCAACAGAGACCTTACATGGCACCTGACTATCATGATGCCTGAGCAACAGAGACCTACACGGCACCTGCCTATCATGATGCCTGAGCAACGGAGACCTTACATGGCACCTGACTATCATGATGCCTGAGCAACAGAGACCTACACGGCACCTGACTATCATGATGCCTGAGCAACAGAGACCTACATGGCACCTGACTATCATGATGCCTGAGCAACAGAGACCTACACGGCACCTGACTATCATGATGCCTGTGCAACAGAGACCTTACATGGCACCAGACTATCATGATGCCTGAGCAACAGAGACCTACATGGCACCTGACTATCATGATGCATGAGCAACAGAGACCTTACATGGCACCTGACTATCATGATGCCTGAGCAACAGAGACCTACATGGCACCTGACTATCATGATGCATGAGCAACAGAGGCCTACATGGCACCTGACTATCATGATGCCTGAGCAACAGAGGCCTACACGGCACCTGCCTATCATGATGCCTGAGCAACAGAGACCTTACATGGCACCTGACTATCATGATGCCTGAGCAACAGAGACCTACATGGCACCTGACTATCATGATGCCTGAGCAATAGAGACCTACATGGCACCGGACTATCATGATGCCTGAGCAACAGAGACCTTACATGGCACCTGACTATCATGATGTCTGAGCAACAGAGACCTTACATGGCACCTGACTATCATGATGCCTGAGCAACAGAGACCTACATGGCACCTGACTATCATGATGCCTGAGCAACAGAGACCTACATGGCACCTGACTATCATGATGCCTGAGCAACAGAGACCTACATGGCACCTGACTATCATGATGCCTGAGCAACAGAGACCTACATGGCACCTGACTATCATGATGCCTGAGCAACAGAGACCTTACATGGCACCTGACTATCATGATGCCTGAGCAACAGAGGCCTACACGGCACCTGCCTATCATGATGCCTGAGCAACAGAGACCTTACATGGCACCTGACTATCATGATGCCTGAGCAACAGAGACCTACATGGCACCTGACTATCATGAAGCCTGTGCAACAGAGACCTTACATGGCACCTGACTATCATGATGCCTGAGCAACAGAGACCTACATGGCACCTGACTATCATGATGCCTGAGCAACAGAGACCTTACATGGCACCTGACTATCATGATGCCTGAGCAACAGAGACCTACATGGCACCTGACTATCATGATGCCTGAGCAACAGAGACCTTACATGGCACCTGCCTATCATGATGCCTGAGCAACAGAGACCTACATGGCACCGGACTATCATGATGCCTGAGCAACAGAGACCTACATGGCACCTGACTATCATGATGCATGAGCAACAGAGACCTTACATGGCACCTGACTATCATGATGCCTGAGCAACAGAGACCTACATGGTACATGATGGACTGACACATATTTAGCACCTGACAGAATTTGAAAGCTGGTGCCTCACTAACTGAGACACAAGCAGGACCTAGCCTTACTGAGCATCGCTACCCGGGTCCTTCATGGGACCTGACCAAAAGACAGCCTGGTAAATGGTGCATGTCCAGCCCTGGGGGGGGAGCTGAATAATCAGAATTAGCTAGGGCCCTATTTGGCTCCGGCTTGTAGTTTAGGAACGCCTGGTTAGCTTAACACAGAATGCCTGGCGCTAATTTTCTCTTTAACGTAAGTGCTTCTATACAAATATATGCATGTAAAAGGGGTGCATTTAAAAATCACATTGTTGCAATTTATTTATTTAATCTTTTCAGAATTAGGGCATTTGTTTAACGAGTCACCATGTGTGCTTTTTTAATGATTACCACGCCTCAAGGTCAGGTGTTTTTCAAATGCAGAAGACTGCGGAGATGCCCGCCTATGCCCTGTGTCTGTGCGGTGCATTCTCTGCTCCCCTTTCACGTTGCTGCATCTGGAGCTGTCTGCAAGGAGCTGCTTACATCCTGTGACACTAATTGTTATTGTGTACTGGATGGGGAAATATAATATTGCTTGAATTTCACGTTGTAGTAAAATCTTTTGCACCCACTATGTAGGCCCACGCCTCTCCCAAGGTAGTTCCAACTCACAGGATGATGGTCTATTCCCCGGAGCTAGTTTTAGCTCCTGCTTATCATAAATGTTTTGATCTTTGAATGGCATATGTTTTACTTGACCAAACCTTCTGCAACTGTGCCCTTCTCCTTGATACCTGTAGAGAGCTTCAGTATTCAATGTGGCGTTAAGGCCATTAACCTGCAGTGCTAAAAAAAAAGATTTTCCTGCGTTCAATGGGATGCCACGCGCGTGCCGTTGAATGAGGGAAAATCCTTTACAAAGATGGCCACCATGGAAAGGGAAGGCCATTGCAGCCTGCGCGACGCAAGGAGAAGGAGGAGGTGCAGCGGGATTCACCGACGCTGAAAAAAGATAAGTAGGGAGCTGGGGGGAGGATCAAATATAAAGGGAACAGAAGGTGGGGGAAGATGGAGGTGAGGGGGGCAGCCATCGGGCAGCTTGGAACGCAGGCTTGTACCGGTGGTTCAAGCCTGCATTCCTAGCCATCTGATTGACTGCTCTTTCTTCAAGGATCCCATCATTACCCACATTGTTTGCGTCTTCATTTGGCTGTTTGTATGTGCTTTCTCTTGGGCTATCACACCTAATCCTCATCATTCTGCCGTCCATGCATACCCTTAACTTCTCTGTGCCTATGGTTTTATAACTCCAGGAGTGCACAGTCTTCACCCGTTACCTTCCTTCCTCGTATTCCAGTGTCTCCGTGCCCACCACCATCTTCCAAGAGCGAGTGTCTCCTGCCCCTCCCCCCCCCCACGATGCTTAAGATAGCCCCTCCTTGCGCCTGCCAGAGACTCTCCTCTGTCATCTGGTCCACTGGTTTCCTCTTTTTGTCTGCATTCACTGCCCCACTCTGGACATCTTTGGTTGAGTCCTGCATCTCATTATCTCTTCTTCTGAGCTCCGCTTGGAGGACGATACATGTTCATCTACTTTACATATTTCACCCCTGTTTTGCAGTTTTCAATCATTAGGTCTATAGGCAATCTAGATCATGTTTCTGAAGGCTAGATCTTTAGACCACTGAACCTTCCTCTATACTGTCCACCGGATCCCCCCTCAGTATAAAACCTTTTCTCTATGCTTACATGGCAGGCTCTCTTAAGAGCCTTGAAGTTATCTTTATGGTGACATCAAATGAACCAGTGTCAGGTGCACTGCCTATACCTCACTCCTTGACACAATCAGCTCTGTTTAAATATTTAATAACTGTCAATTCCTTCCTGATATCCAAATTCTTTAGCTGCCACCAGAGGCATTGCTGGGGGGGAGGCGAGGGGGCTATGGCCCCGGATCTTGTGGTTGTAGCCCCAGATAGAAGCTCAGGGGCAACAACTAAAAGGCTAGCTAGCCCCGGGTCCTGACAGTCCCCACATTAGTGTAGGCCCGGATCTTTTTCAGACCTAGCAACACCCCTGGCTGCCACTCTCTCTTCCCCTGGTTGGCTTCTAAATATCTTTATTATCATCATTGGGGATTTGATTTCCTCTCCTGCTTCTTCACCCATTTCTTGAGGTTGATATCTTCATTATCATCATTGTGGTTTTGATTTACTCTCCTGCTTCTTCGCCCCTTCTTGAGGTTGATATCTTTATTATCATCATTGGGGATTTGATTTCCTCTCCTGCTTCTTCACCCATTTCTTGAGGTTGATATCTTCATTATCATCATTGTGGTTTTGATTTCCACTCCTGCTTCTTCGCCCCCTTCTTGAGGTTGATATCTTTATTATCATCATTGTGGTTTTGATTTACTCTCCTGCTTCTTCGCCCATTTCTTGAGGTTGATATCTTCATTATCATCATTGTGGTTTTAATTTACTCTCCTGCTTCTTCGCCCCTTCTTGAGGTTGATATCTTTATTATCATCATTGGGGATTTGATTTCCTCTCCTGCTTCTTCGCCCATTTCTTGAGGTTGATGTTGCTGTTATATTGCCAGATGACATTTTGTTCCTCGCACAGTTCATGCCAAGTTAATTCGCCTTGGTCTTAATCCAAACATCTCCCTGATTCCTCTCATGCTCTACCCACCTCCCTCCAGTATCACTCTTCTCTGGCCTCCACCTATCATACTTGCTAAGGTGGACAGATTCTCTACTGCCAGTTTTAGTGTCCACTTTCTGTAACTCACCCTAGTGCTCCACTGCTCTCTTTGGTTTCTTCCCTCAAGCTCCGCCCTCTTCTCCTGCACTGGGAGCACGGACTGCTGGACTGCCCTCACTCGTGTCCGCACTGTGCGGCTCTGCTCGCCTCTTCTCTGATGGGCTGCTTTGGCTCCGCCACTGTCCACAGTACACCTCCTACTGCCGCGTCGACCACATTTGATGTTTGAGGTTGTTGTGTTTCTCATTCGCTCACTCAAGGTACCATCCTTTTCTCCTCATCCTCCCCATGCCCTGCCCTGTACGCAAGATGCACTCCCCCGCCACCTCTTGGCTCTTACTGCGCAGCCAGGTGCTAGGGAGCAGAGCTGTGAATGTCCTGTGGGGAGCGACACTGAGCTTAGGGGTGGAGCTTGCGTACAGCATCGAGGCAGCTGACTGACCAATCTGCCTGCATCAATGAAGTAAACAATAATATCCCCCTGCTTTATCCATTTCCTGTTAATAATACTCCATTCTTCTTGTAATAGGTTTGATGTAAATGTGCACAACATGTCCACCAGTGTATGCCTTCTGCTGGCTGGTTCATATGCACCAGAGTGATGGATTCTTTTGTGGGGGGACGTTTCAGGAATCCCTGGCAGATCCTGTGAGGAACCGCAGCAAGGCAAAGCGCTCTTCCTCTCTAGAGCAGCACTCTCTATGTTGGTTTATGGGGACCATGGCCCCTGGTGGCTGAGGAAAGTCACTGCTTCTTACGACTGGAAGGATATGCATACAGTGCCCCCTGTGGCTACGAGAGCTACTGCTTCTCACTGCGGCCGGTTTCTACTGGTCACGGCACAGTGTTGAGCAGGAAAAGTTGTGGGAATGGGTAAGAGTGTGCTAGGGTGGTCTGGAAACCAAAAGAGGCCCTGGAAATAATTTCCAAAGCGGTCCGATATTACACATTTTGAGCAAGCCCAGTCCCTTTTCTATGAAACATTTGGAAATGAGGGCCCATAATGCAGCAGCCTACCAGGAAATCTCCAGGGCCCATGACTTCCTGTCAGCTTTGAGGAACAACCCCACTGGGTGCCTCTAAGAACTAAAGCCTTGCTCCCTAGAATTCAATATCATCTGATTGGAGAGGCCCCATCCATAACAGTTATGGACCAGGGAGGGGGAGGAGGTTGCATAGCTCCCTCTCTGCACCATGAGCTCTTCTTGACCCATCCCTCTGTAAATACCAATGAAATATTGTTCCTGTTTAGATCATGAATATTGGTTGTAATTGGAACTTCCCAAACAATGTACTCATTTTAAAATACACTTTAGAAAAATCTCTGTTCAAAAAGATATGGGCCTCACTAGGAGTATGCCTGTTCGGTGTTAACGTGCTGGTAATTCCGTTTACCAGCATGTTACCGCACTGGCATACTCTGAGTGTGCCAGTGGTGGGCCTGATTTACCCCCAGCCAAAAGATGGAGGTAAGTCAGGTACCCCACTGGCAGAACACAACTGGTATTACCGGGCCCGGTAATACCGGCAACCCCCCAACGGAGTCCTGTCATACTCCATGAAATGGGGAGTAATTTACACTTACTGGTTCTTGGAATCTGCCAGTAATTCCGCCAGACCGAGTGCCGGTAATGGTAATTCCGTTTGGTGGTATCCCGCCAAAACTACCGGCGGGGTACTACCAAACATATAATGAGCCCCTTAGTCTGTGGTTTAGTCTTATATTTTCCACGCTGAAGGAAGAAAGTATAATGCAACAATCACCTGGGAAAGCCGCAAGCAGGTGATGTGCTGTGACTGACAGAATGTTACCAGAGGACACTGGGTAAGTAGAGTTTCCAAACGTAGCACGTGGCAGCTTTTCTAAAGGGTTACTTTTTTTTAAAAGGATGTGTTGCCTTAAGGCGCTCATTTGTTGAAGAGCCTGACTGTCCTGCACCCCGGTGCAGATATTGAGGGCCTGGCACCAGGGGCGTTGCTAGATCTGGAAAAGATCCGGGGCTACGCTAATTTTGGGACTATTGTGACTAGGGGCTAGCTAGCCTTTTTGGTTGTAACCCCTGAGCTTCTATCCGGGGCTACAACCAAAAGATCTGAGGCTATAGCCCACTCAGCCCCCCCCTAGCAACGCCTCTGCCTGGCACTGAGAGGCAGTTCCCAGTTGGGTGACAGCAGCACAGCAGGACAGGGTTTATTAGCTCAGGGAGTGCTAGGCTTGCAAGGGACATCCAAAGCCCATGACTTCATCCGCCATTTGTCTACATGATGTGCCAGAGTTTCTCTTCAATGAAAGCAAGTAACTGTTAGGTCATGTATTTGTGTTTCTTCCTCCTCCCCCCATATCTATTGTGGTGTTGAAATACCCCACCTGGGTATTCATAAATATCCTCTCCTGAGCCAAAATCATATCAATTCCTTGCTCCAGCTCCCGGAAACAGGAGCATAAACATGGCCTCGAGCCCAGTGCTTTAAATGGAAATACAGAAGTACAGGTACTCATTGTCCCAGAGCACTGGCGTACTGTTGAGAAGTGACAGTACTCCCCATTAGCCCCTTAAGTGCTCAGGAATAGTATGTCTGTGCTGAATGCCCATAAGGAATCATTTCAGGCTCCGCCCACTCCTAGCGTTAATTAAAAGGCGTTGCTTCATGCTGAGAACTGCCGGTACTGTGTCTTACAAATAAAAGAAGTGCAGGTACCCAGGACCGGCAAGCGCCTGCTCATTTAAAGAACTGCTCTAGCCTGCAAATAGACATAGGTCTTTGCACGTGGTTCCCACGTCCTCGCTGCGTCCTTTCCTGGTGCTAGGCATGATCGGCAGGCTAGCGCTACCCGCGATGTTCCGGAGTGAACAATAAACCCTAGCTCAGAGACCACACGTGGTCCTGTACGCTAGCTGCTTGGAAAAGGTGGATGTCTCAATGTGGCTCATCCCAATCCTTAATGGTGTGGCTCCGCCACATTGTTTATAAGGGGGTTCCAGCCCACAAGCTAACGAAGAAACTCACAAACTCCGCGGACTGGTGAACTGTGTACCAAGTAGACATTTCCAGCATAGGCAGGTTCTCTATCTGGCTCCCTGCACTACTCCATGTGAATCGCTGCTTCTGCCACTTGGGTTTCCTAGGCTAGCATGCATAGGCTGTCACGCTCCCTGGCACCCATCCTATCTTTCAGGCATCACGCAAAATGGTATTTTACCCCACCGCCCACTTCCCCTTCCTGGGCTTAAATCAACAGGTGGACACTTTTCTTGGAAACAAACACACATTCAGTCGTGTAGACCTGGACAACAGCAACAATGCTTCCACTCACTGCTACACTCAAACAACCCCTGGCCATAGCCATCTTCTACCAGAGGGACCCACTCTTCCACCCCCAACTCTAAAACAGCAATCTCTGCTTGAAACTTCATATTATCTTGCCCCATAATTGTATTAATTCCTTTTTTTGTTCACCACTCCCTGAAGCACTCTCTAAGCCACATACATTTCCAATGCGTTTATTAAGACTAGTAACACCTCTGAAGGTCGACCTGCTTGTGAGTTGCCATCCCTCTCTAATGGGCTTTCCCTTGTCCTCTTTCCATTCCTACATATCCTTTGCCCTCTTTCCATTGCTACATGCTCTTTGTCCTCTTTCCATTCCTATGTGTTCTTTGTCCTTTTACGTTTCCTGCATATGCGTTGCCATCTTTCCATTCCTACATGTTTTTTGTCCTCTTTCCATCCCTACGTGTTCTTTGTCCGTTTTCCATTCCTACATATGCTTTGTCCTCTTTCCATTCCTACGTGTTCTTTGTCCCTTTTCTATTCCTACATACGTTTTGGTTTCCCTCCTTTCCTAAATGCCCCTTGGTTAAGCTCTGACTGCCTCTTGGTTCTTGACCCCTCCCCTCCAGATAATGGGCCCATGACGCAACATCCAGAACATGGCCTTCCCTCGCGTTGGGTGTCACTGCCAACTGAAGAGAACCTCCTTGGGTGAAAAGGTGGCTGTGCTTAGAAAGTCGTATTGTTTTATTTGACATTAAGCTGAGCTCCAGCGAGGAATCTTTGTAGCCCCTATTTTGGGATGCTGGAGTAGGCTGCAAAAATATAAATATCACTCCCGCTGACTTACTTCTAGGCAAGTAAAATGACATTTCCACTAGCAGAAAGCGCCCATACTTCGCACGGGTTCTGTAGAAAGACAAGATAACACTCTCATCAGTTGTTGACAATCACAGACCAGACGCGAGGGGAGGTGAGATTTGGCATGCTGCAGCATGATGGGACTTTATGTGCGCTCCGTCACCTGTCGCCTCACCCTGGCGTGGTGCAATGTGTTGAGGTGCATTGCAGTGCAGATATCTCGGAAACGGTGCGTCCTAGCACCCTGAAACGTGGTTTGGGGCATTCATGTTTTGTTGCTGGCATCGAGACAGTTAAAAAGAGCTTTGTCTGATCCTTCTGTACCTCAAAGATGTTTTTTTGTTTTGCTGTGCGAATATCTCGGAAAAGGTGTGTCCTAGTGCCTTCAAATGTGGTCCAATGGGGGCCTTAAAGTTCTGTTCCTCGCATCCAGATGCTTAAAATGAGCTCTACTGGTCCTTCTATGTCAACCTTGATGTTTGACTGCTTCCATGCAACCGTCTCATGTGTGCAAGGGCTGAAATCCAGGGAACCGGGCGAGGTTTGCACATGTAATGTAGCCAGTGACCTCCGTAGGGTCCTCACAGGTAACTGTGCAAAATCTGGTGCAGATTGGTGGAATTGTATGAGGAACATGCAAACAAACAAACAGATTTTTCCTTTTATATGTATAGATTAAAAAAAGAGACCCTTGTTCTTATAATCAAAATGTTCTTTGTAGCTCGGAAATCTTGCATCACATCATGCAGACGAGGTCCACTTTATGGACTATGCTGCTCATGTCATTGGTCTAAACACATAAAATCCCTGACGTGTGTACTTGTTACAGCAGCAGCCTATTGAGAACATGAATAAAAATAGTTTTAAGGGCCATAAGCAAAACCGCTGGATGATAGAGCAGGTCACATTCTCTCTCTATACGCTCTCCTGCAACTTCTGCTCAGGCTCACAGACACCCTAGATCGGCGCTTGGGGCTCAGGGACCTTGTCCTATGCTGGGTCAAGTCCTACCTCGCCAACTGTCAGCAGTTTGTTTGAATGGACTCCTCTAGATCGCCAATGCTACCCGTCACCTGTGGAGTCCCACAGGGTTCCATCCTCTCCCCAGTGATCACAAATCTATACATGAATCCACTGGGAGCCCTCCTAGCCATTCACAACATCCACATCCACCAATACGCTGATAACACGCAGCTATGCCTCAAGATCGAGTCAATCGAGGACATCCACAGGCTGAAAACCTGCCTCTCCCTGATCCAGTCTTGGGTTCCACATCGACCAACACCTCTCCTTCAAGACATACATTGCTAAGAAAACTGAAGCAGCTTGGTATCAGCTGGTATACATGGAGCCGCTGGGAACCCTCCTAGCCATACACAACATCCACATCCACCAATAGATCAAGTCCATCAAGGACATCCACAGGCTCAAAACCTGCCTCTCACTGATCCAGTCTTGAATGTCCAGTGCACAATTGAAGCTCAACCACTCCAAGAATGAATTCCTACTCTTCACCAACAACACCGAACACACAGACATACAGACCTGGCTATCAACCATGAACACTGAGGACTTCACACCCGAGCTCACCTCCTGCGCCAAGTGCTGTTGGTTTCCACATCGACAAACACCTTTTCTTCAAGACACACATTGCTAAGAAAACTCAGACAGCTTGGTATCAGCTCTCTATCCTGTGGAAAGCCAAACATGTCCTCCCTCCAGACAGCTTTATATCCACTGTTCAAACACTGGTCCTATCCCTCCTTGAAGGCCTTCCAATGTCCTCCCTTGTACCCCTGAGAAGTGTCCTTCACATGGCTGCACGTCTCATCAAGGGTCTACGCTGATACAACCACATCACCCCCGCACTCATCAACCTTCACTGGCTCCCACTGCACACACGAATCAGCTTCAAGTCTTGCTTCATCCTCTAAAAGGCAGTCGCCCTCAAGTCACCCAGCGGCCTCACAGAGAAACTCAGCATCTCCGGCGGACAGCGCACCACCAGAGGCCAGGACATGTGCAGACTTGAAATCCACCACTGCAGAAAAGGAAAAGGACCACAAAACAAGCCTTCTTGCCTACGCCCAAAGACTATGGAACCTTCTCTCCATCAGCATCAGACTCTGCCCCACGCTCCCAAAATTCAGAAAACCACCCCTCTCCTCCCCGAAACCCTGTACAGCTGTACCCCTCCTCTGTGCCCTTTGTATCCTAACCCTGCTGTATATCTGTTCCGTTGTTACCTCTAAAAAGTACTCTGTTATGCATCTGTACTGTTGTTACCTCTGAAAAGTGCTGCATTATGCATCTATAATTTTGTATACCTTGATAAAGCGCTCAGTTGCTTCTCGAAGCTAGATCCGCGCTCAATAAATAGCATAATAATAATAATAGTAGTTATGAGAAGGGGGCCTGGCATTGAGGGAGCAGATAAATGAAAGGGAAGGTGCATTTAAATGTTACCACCTAGAAGAACTCTATTTTCGGTTTGGCGCTGCATTTCCACCTAGTCTTCCATTTTGGTTGAGGGGTTTGAAAAGGTAGCAGGGTATATGCAGGCGGCATGCGTCTCACTAAGCTAGAGGACACCTTCATGATAGGGAAGGCTGATGTGAACCCTCTGTTGTTACCTGTGGCCCCTCACCCTATAAATACTCCCCAAATGAACACCTGATCTGGGAATATAATTTCAAAGCATAGGATGGTGCGAGCAGTGGGGCGCACCAGCAAGGGCACACTCCCATGGAACATTTCCCCGCCTGTCTATCTCTGAGTGTTTGCAAAATGGCGGAGGTAACCTCACGTCAGGCAACACCGTCCTCATATCCAAAGTAGGCCATTAGGACGAGTCTTTTCTGTTTTCTTTATTACATTTCAAAAAACGTTTATTAAGTGTTAACATGAAATAACTTTCAACATTGGAAATAACATTAATTACAGGGATTTTAAAAGGAAAACTCTGTAACAGCATTATGTTATTATATTTCTAGTTTCTAGTGTTCTTTTTATATGCAACTATTGTTCACGTGTGTAACACTACTTTGCCTGTTTGACGGAGGGAGTACGGTCTACATAAGTTCCCTGCATACTACGGAATATGATCTTGAGGGGGCATCTTCTCGTGTTATTTAAGATGATCATGTCTGGACAATTGAAAGACCACCAAGATCACCTGAAAAGCGCTTGTGGTTCTTTCAACACTAGTGAAGCCGAGAAGGCATGCCAGCCCCAGGCCCAGAACAAGCCTCATGCACTGAGATACTTGAATTATTCCAGTCTGGTACATGTGCTGGCCAGCTTTCTCCTCGCTCTCCTTCTCCGTTTACCACTTCATTGTACACAAATCCTATTTTTAGCTCACTCGGGCACTTCTGGGTAAGCCATATGTTCACCAGAGGCTTACATTAGGGCGTGAGGTGAGAAAAAGGCGTTCATCATGTGTTTTACTTGTCAAACATATTTATGTCTCATAGAACCGCGATATTTCAAGTCAAATATAAACACATTTTGTGCAATGGAGAAGTTTGCTAGCATTGTTAAAGTGGTTTCCAGCGAACATGATATACCCTAGAACAATACAATCCTGTTTAACATATGTACTTTTGGGGGATGTTGTGAGCACTGCCAACTAACTCTACCATAATGCCCAATCATTGATAAAAGGACAAGTTTGTCAATTTTCATGATTCTACCAAACATGTGGAAGACCCTTACAGTCTCCACCAGATGTCTAGCAACCATGAGCTTGGTAGTGTTCAGAAGATACTGTCCACCCCTCCAAATCTCCTTGCCTTCTGTTCTGTGCCCTTCCACCATCACCCTATCAGCCCAACTCCTTTCCACATGGAATGCGATCTTTACTGCCCCCGCCCAGCCTCGCCACATTCCACTGGGCCCTTTTCCAGAAGGATAGGTGGCTGGAGCCAAGTCCCACAGAAGCAGGTTTTAGAGTAAGTAAGAGTCCCACACCATGTATCTCCAAATCACTGGGTAAGCCCTAATCCTAAATGTTCTGAGCTGAGGGCCCGTTAGGAACGTGCATATGTAATGGATGGGATCACACAGAATAACTCCAACTCCAATAACCAAACCAACTCAGGAAGATGGCAAAGTACTGTTTTACTAGACATTGGCCCTCATTACGACCCTGGCGGATTTATTCCGCCATCGGCGGACTTTTCCGCCATGGCGCAAAGTCCCTTTACGCCATGGCGGATGGCGGACTTACCGCCCCATTCCGAGGTCGGCGGGGCGGTAAGTCCCCATTGACCCATTTACCCTTCCCCATTCCCATTTCGGCCCCATAGGGCTCAATGGGAGTGGGGAAGGTGTTAATTACGCCACCGTACACTACGGTGGCGTAATTAACACCGAGTTCCCATAGTGCCATGGATTTTTACGCCCGCAAAAAGCGGGCGGAAAAATGACCATGGCGCTCTGGGAACTCGGAATTGGCGGTAAGGGGTCGGCGCAGCTAACGCTAGCGTAAACCCCTTACCGCCAGGGTCCTAATGAGGGCCATTATCTTAAACTGGGAGTTTACAAGGAACATCAACCAACGTACGCCCAGGTTCTCTCAGCAATCTTTACACAAAACATAGTTTATATATCAAAAATATGTCAGAGATGATGTCATACTACGTGGCAATAATGAAAAACCTGTCAAGGGTCAGGATTGGCTTATGGAGAACATCTAAGTATACTTCTACAGGAACTAGAATTGTGATTGGCTTTCCACTATCAGGTGGACAACATATGCCTACATCTAAAACATGTAATCTTCAGAATCATTAGATTTCTCATTGGTTTTCAAACTATAAGGTCCTTCGTTATATGGCCTACTATAATTGGTTGGCATGCTTGTGCCATGTCTGGAACATTCGGTTCACCTAGCAGCACATAAGCTCAGACCCATGTGCAAGGAGATGGGGCATGACACTACATACTCACCCAATTAGCCCAGCATCTCTCATCGCCCATGCCTTCTGCCACGAAGATTGTCTTTGAACTTCGCCTTGCAAAGTATCCTTGCCTTTAGAATGCATGGGAGTGAGAGCACTCAATATCGTGCACTGGGACTATTGGCTCACGTGATAGAGACCAAGATTTAGTCCACATTGCAGGTCTTAAATGCTTTAAATTAATTAAAATGAGGCACTCTTGCTGTTCTTTCCTTGCACCTTCACAAGGGATGATTAATTCTTTGCGCATTCACTCCCTTCCAGAATAGATAGCTGACCTCGGCTGCTTCAGTCTTGACTCCAGGCCAGACAACGTCGCCCTGCAGCTCCATGATTCTGTTTATTCTTGCTGCAATACAGTTTTCCCTTCTTGTTTCATGGGTCCTGGCTTACTAAATTCATGATACCGATATCCAGCTTCTGTACAATGGCGGCTTCGCCTGCATTCTATTCACTATGTATAGCCTGCTTCTGTGATGACTGAGTCTACCTTGCTTTTCAGCATCTGTACAGTTATTGAATGGGTGATTTTCTGCAGCACTTTGTGCACGTGTAATCTCTTTTTTCGTATTTAAAAGTTCACTTGATTCTTTACTTGGTCATTAGTTTCTTCTGGAACTATAATTCTTCTTCAGCCAGTATCTTGGGATGCCGTACATACCCTTTTGTGATGTCTCATATTTCTTCAGGGAGTTCCTCCCTGGGGTTGTCATCAGTTCAGGGATACATTTGGTAGGATTGTCCCAATGGGTATCTTCTTTTGAACACACGCTGCGGTATTGGCACAACTGCTGGTGTCAAACACAACACGATCTCAGGTCTCCAATATATGGGAGGAAGGGGGCAGGGTTTTCTGCAGAGGCATGCTGCTGCTCCTCTACAGTTCCTCCCTGGAGGAGGCCGGGTTCGATACTGAAAGTGCTAATGTGAAGCTCTCATATGATACCTGGGCTGGTAGTGTCTAGTCTCCGTACCCTGCAGAAGAGCGTGATTGGCAGATCTTTGGTGATGTCCTATCCATTAGGCAGGCTCTTCAGGGCGATAGAAGACCAGATTCCCAACCCAAAAGATGGCACATGCTTCCAGCCTTGTGAATTCATGCGGCCAGTTGTTATTGGGAGCTTTTCTACATCATGGCTTCATTTGGTTGGTTGGAAGAAGTTGAGGACATCAGAGTGACTGCGTTCTGCACTGCTCATTCGTCTCACCCTATCCCTCCAGGTGAATGGGGACGGGTATGTCTTGACCCTGATAATAGAGCAGATACTGCATGCTTTTTCCAGAACAAAGGCCTATCTAATAGCCAGGCTACTTGGCGTTTGCCCTGCCACAGGTCTATCTGTGCCTTCACTTCCAACTCTGATGCCATGCACACCAGTGCAATTCAGTGCATTTAATATTATGCATATTACATTTAACCTGGTCATGGGTGTGTTTTTTTCAAAATTTTGCAAACAATTACTGTTATCCAAAACAGACCCAACAGGTGAGATGATTAGTGCCTGAATCTAACTGTAGGGAGCACTTTTTGTCCAGACCTGGCCAACTACACAGCCTTCTCATCAAAGCGAGATACAGCTGTGTCACCGACATGGCCACCGACCATATCGACTGCTGGCACACTTAACACCCTCAGAGAAAATAATCTCACAGTGACTCCAATTTCAGAGCTTTTCTTACCCAAGCATAAACCAGGAGCATATCTCAGGGGCAACGTGTTTGCCTTGGAAGCAAGACAACGCCGAGCAACACAGGTTCAAATCCCGGTCCTGTGCTTAGACCCTGGTCTCCATTATTTAGCGCGTATACAAGATAAATTAATTAATAAGCTCATGGAATGCTGTTTTTATGGCATGCTCACCTTCCAACCCCGGAGCTTCCTTGCATCCCACCTCTAAGCTACAGTGTCCATCACAACTTTATTGCTTTTCATCTCCAAGTATAAGCTCTTGCTCACAGAAGGATGTTCTTACAGCATGCTCACCTCCGAACCCCGGAGCTTCCTTGCATCCCACCTCTGAGCTACAGTGTCCATCACAACTTTACTGCTTTTCATCTCCAAGTATAAGCTCTTGCTCACAGAAGGATGTTCTTACAGCATGCTCACCTCCGAACCACGGAGCTTCCTTGCAACCCACCTCTGAGCTACAGTGTCCTTCACAACTTTACTGCTTTTCATCTCCAAGTATAAGCTCTTGCTCACAGAAGGATGTTCTTACAGCATGCTCACCTTCCAACCCCGGAGCTTCCTTGCAACCCACCTCTGAGCTACAGTGTCCATCACAACTTTATTGCTTTTCATCTCCAAGTATAAGCTCTTGCTCACAGAAGGATGTTCTTACAGCATGCTCACCTCCGAACCCCGGAGCTTCCTTGCATCCCACCTCTGAGCTACAGTGTCCATCACAACTTTACTGCTTTTCATCTCCAAGTATAAGCTCTTGCTCATCATTGCTCTTTTCATACAGTATTCAGAACGTGCTCCTGTAAATTGATGACACCGCATGATTTTAAAAAAAAAATAATAATAATAATTCTCTTTATAGGATCTTCTCAAATCTCTGGACCCCTTAAAGTGCCGTTCGGGCTCACCAATTTACACACCCCCAGTTTAACGATCCACCAGCCACCACTGTCGCCTAACTGGCAGCTTTGCAATAGTCCTATAGTCGTGCCTAGGTCCCAGGAAGCAAATATCAGACTAAAGACTCCTCCTTCCGATTGGATCCAAGATAAAACATCAGTGCTTGTTTTACACCTGATTAAGCAGCCTGTGACGTACCTTACAGCATGATGAGGTGAGATGAATACAGTTCCATACATGCTGTCTTTGATTACCTATATGGGCCCTAGATCTGGAATGCACAGTATGGAGCCACAATGCATAAGGACAGAAAGTGGTAGAATGCAGCAGAAAGGGCATTTCACGTTGTTTCAGTCTCACAGACATATTTATGTACAGTCGTCTTACACATAATCACTCTTATGTTATTGGATTTCACAGGGCGCGCGGCTGCCATTTGCAGGGTGTCCGGGCGCTTATTTCAGAGGGCGCAAGGCTGCCAGGGCACTTATTTCAGGCGGCGCACGGCTGCCATTTGCAGGGTATCCGGGCACTTATTTCAGACGGCGCACGGCTGCCAGGGCACTTATTTCAGACGGCGCGCGGCTGCCATTTGCAGGGTGTCCGGGCACTTATTTCAGATGGCGCACGGCTGCCGTTTGCAGGTTGTCCGGACACTTATTTCAGACGGCGCACGGCTGCCAGGGTACTTATTTCAGACGGCGCACGGCTGCCATTTGCAGGGTGTCCGGACACTTATTTCAGATGGCGCACGGTTGCCAGGGCACTTATTTCAGATGGCGCGCGGCTGTCATTTGCAGGGTGTCCGGGGACTTATTTCAGACGGCGCGTGGCTGCCATTTGCAGGGTGTCCGGGCACTTATTTCAGAGAGCGCACGGCTGCCATTTGCAGGGTGTCCGGGCACTTATTTCAGACGGCGCACGGCTGCCAGGGCACTTATTTCAGACGGCGCGCGGCTGCCATTTGCAGGGTGTCCGGGCACTTATTTCAGATGGCGCACGGCTGCCGTTTGCAGGTTGTCCGGACACTTATTTCAGACGGCGCACGGCTGCCAGGGCACTTATTTCAGACGGCGCACGGCTGCCATTTGCAGGGTGTCCAGACACTTATTTCAGATGGCGCACGGCTGCCAGGGCACTTATTTCAGACGGCCCGCGGCTGTCATTTGCAGGGTGTCCGGGCACTTATTTCAGACGGCGCGCGGCTGCCATTTGCAGGGTGTCCGGGCACTTATTTCAGAGAGCGCATAGCTGCCATTTGCAGGGTGTCCAGGCACTTATTTCAGACGGCACACGGCTGCCATTTGCAGGGTGTCCGGGCACTTATTTCAGGCGGCACACGGCTGCCATTTGCAGGGTGTCCGGGCACTTCAATGTCTGTGCTTTTTATAAGGAGATGTCCTGAGACAATTCCTCCGTCCATTTTTTCCAAATTGATCCGCATTATGCCAGTACATACTGTGCCCGCCGGTGATAAACCATTGCCAGTCCTAAGACATGCCTGGCAGGACCCTGGCAAGCCTACCCATGTGAAGACTGCAAGCAGAGACTTGGCGCATGGACGGAGGGACGGACCATTGCTGTCCGCAGCTTCCATTTTGGATTTGGATGAGTTTGTTTGCTGTTGCTTTTAAGGGCTGTTGCGCTCAGAATCAATCAGGTCATGGAGAAGTGCATTGACAGGGCCCTCCCCTTTACTACCATGTAGACGCAAGTCTGCAGCTTCTAAATGCACCAAGTTATACCTTTTAAAGACTAGTGTCCCACCCCCTTGACCCCAAAAGCATCTACCCTTGCTACTTCCAGGGGCGCAACTGAGAGTCTTCCAAATGAAAGCAGCCATTCCACCCCGCCCACTCCCCTTTTAAGTACCCCTCACCTCAACAGCTGCCCTTTCATTAGGTCAATTTGCACTCTCTAACATGGAGGCCGAGTTCACTCTTCTGATTACAGATCCCACCTGTGTGTAGAATATTAACCCTTGTCTTCTCCTGGCAGGGATACTGCTTCAGAGTCTGCTCCCTTTGGGGGACCACCATGCCTGTAGCTTACAGATGCTTCCCCTCACCCCCAGTTCTTGTTCAAGGGGCTCAGTCTGAAACGTACGTAAACACCGCCTCTGGCGCCTCTTCTTTCTATAGAATACATTGCTAGGTCCAATTGCCCCTTAGCACAAACCTTATGAAAACATACGCCTCAAAATATGAGCGATCTCCTCAGAGTGCCGTCGTGGCGGGACAAATCCCTTATTTATAGTTATCACAATGATACCGACATCAACTGAAAAGGAGACCCAATTTAGGGTGCATGCCATAGTTCCCTCAATCCTGCCATAGAATATGTCTCTTCGTCACTGCATCACCCGCTCTGTACACTACAACCCTTTGCCGACCCAACAGGATACGATACTTCCCACTTATCCTAACCTATGATAAATGCTAATTCCCCCCACGTGACTGGTTTCTTACTATCAGCTTCGGTTTATTTCATCCTCTCACATCCAAACCAGCGGCTACCTTCAAATGGCACACAAGACTCATTGCATATGAGCATCGATAGTCCGCATTAATAAATTGTCGGACCAGGCCAGCGGCCCCCGGTACCGCACAAGCGACTGCAGAGGGGAGTTCTATTGATGGCATGAATGATCGTACAACACATACCAGACAATGTCAGACCTTTTAATTAACTTCTGTTTGAAGAGCAACATGCTGCTGGTGAACCTCTGGATCCATTTGCTCAAAGTACACAATTTAGTCAAAAGCAGTGAACGATTTTCTAACATTTCCCCCCAGACTTACTTCAGGGCTTCCTTGGAGCACATTAGCGCTTGAGTCCGCCTTTGTGGACCTATTTGCTGTAGCTCGGTGTAGGTGTATAGACCGTAGGTCGCACCTGCACCTTTGGCTTTTGCTCTTCGTAATACATATCATTCTTGGGAAGACAGGCACTCCCCCGCCCTTTCCGCTTCCCCCTCTTTAAGGCTGCCGTAGGTTTGTTCTTTTGTTTCATTGCCCACTATACGGGCTGGGCAGAGGACTGGATGGCAGCCAGGCTTCTGCCCTGGCCCATTGTTGAGTCAGAACTGCTGGACAAGAGTTGGCCTTGAGGCTGGACCCCCACATTACTCGAGGGGTGCCCCATCACTAGACTTCTGGGTAAGCGCCAATGTTTGGCCTACGCCGAGCCTCTAACTGGTCTAGTCTACTGCCAGCACTCCACCACTAGCCCTTCGCCCTGTGCATACTTTCATGCTTGGGGACTTTCTACAGGCCCGTGGGGATCTCTGGCCCTGGCCTCTGCAAATGGCTGGTTGGCAGTTGCACCCTTCCCCCACCTTTGCCTTTTTACTCAATCGTCAAAGGCCCACCACAAACTGTGCCACCCTTTTTGAGGAGCTAACTTCTACTGTAAAATAATCACTGTTTATCCCAATCCAGTGTTTGCAAGTCTTTCTTCTCTTTCCAGCATCTCTACTGAAATTAAATACACACATAAGCAGATCTGTGCCCCTTAATGCTGCTACACTGCTGTGTTGATATGTTCCAATTGAACAGGGGTCTGCAACCTGTGGCTCTCCAAATGTTTTGAGCTACCATACCACTCCCATTATTCCTCAACATTGAGTATGCTGGCTATGAATGCTGGTAATTGTAGTCCAAAACTTCAGGAGAACAAAAGGCGGCATAACCCGATTCAGCAATGCCATGCCTACAGAGGAGGTACAGTATTGTGTTACCATACCTGATGAGGGACTATAATGATAGGTTTTTTTTATAACGCGCTTGGGTTTTCTAAGCGAAGACCAGGGGATCGAACCCATGTTGTCGTCTTGCTTCCAAGGTGAGGACGTTGCGCTGACCTATCCTCCCGAGACTAATAAGAATACACGTCACAAATCCCATGTTTTGAAAATCAAAGATTTGTTTTTTTTATTTCTGTTAACAATACCCCAGTCTACCAGGAGAACTACTTTCTAAAAAATGACTCCCAACAGTGAAGAGTACAATGCTTCCAACACAGGATAATATCTGGGGCCCTGCGCGCGTTCATAAAATTGGACATATTAGAAACGTACATTTATATGTGAACCTAAAACAACGCAACCCGCACCCAAAGCAAATAATGTGCAAATAGTTAAACACTTTGCCGCGCACGCGCGTTTCGTGAATTAGATGGTGTTCCGTTCCGCCTAAGTGCTGCTCGCAGGCGAATGGGCGCAGCCACCCCTCCCCCCGGGGTCAAAAGCTGCAGGTGAAAGGTGACCACCAGGAGGGCAGGAGTGAATTGGCGTTCCTCGCTTTCGTTCGGGTGAAACCCACTTCTCCGTGGCCCGGGGCCACAGATTCTTGGGGCCAGAGGTCAGCCTTATCTTTTCGATTACAGAGGGTTGCGTTTCCTCGCAGGTGGGGGGCGCGGGAAGGGCATGGAAATTCCATTCAGGAAAGTGAAGCGGCCCGTCTTTCCCAGGCATGCGTGTAATTAAAATGTGCTATTGATGCTGACGCGGATTGGTGTGCACGCACACACGCACGCACACACGCACGCACGCCCCATGGAGTATCAATAAAACTAGTCGGGATTTGGAACGAAAGTGCTTTTTAACCAACACCTAACTATGGGCGTAGCAGAATTATCAAATGTGGTATTTCATGTGAATATCTGCGGCGCTAATTACCACCCTATTGTGAAGTGACATGCCTATTTTTTTTTACTCCCAATTTTTGCTCCCAAATAAGCAGTTCAGATACACATTTCAAAAACTCCCCCGAGCCTGAGTTTTTAAAACTCCCCTACCTGCCAATAACGTCCTCCCTCTGATCCAGCAAATACATCTTTTCTTTGAGGACATTTGTCATATTTTCTGTCCATGTTCTCACCAATTGTGCTGTGCAGTGTCCCCTTTGTGACAAATACAGCAGTGCCACAGCAACGTGAAAGTGGATAAATAAAAAATAAATAGAACTAATGCTTGGGTATTTCAATAAAACTCCATGCATTGTTTCTGGAAATCTGCATGCGTTGCCACCATCACGGTGGATTTCTTGCTATCACACAGATGTGTAGAATGACTGCATGCGATAACTGTAATTACCACATGCGGTAGTGCTTAAAATCTGCCTAACCCACAATATGGGCCTTCATCGGGTTGGAGCATGGGCAATTCGCCAATGTACATCACTTTCAATGTGAAGGTTAGTCCATGATCCATTGGGGACATGTCCGACATGCGTGGGCTGCGTCGGGAAATCCTTTCATTGGTGCCATCGGGGTGGAGGGCATGCTGGCAAAGCTCCCAAAACTTGGCATCAGGGACATGAAAAATGGAGTAGAACTCAATAGTAATGTTAGCGAAAATTCATTTCCAACCACAAATATATTCCTTTCCACTTTTCTCCGCGTGGTGGCCTCCCAAATGAAAAGTTCAGGGTGTGATTTTCCGTCAAAATCACATATGTGCTTGGTGCATCTTTTGGGCGTCCTCCTTGTGTTTGTATAAGCTTGTGACACCATCGAAGGCTCTAACAAACATGATGGTAAAACCGTAGGCCGCTGCGTTAAGTATTATTGTTTATGCTTTGGGCTTCATATTGCAACACGTGTGAATGTTTTGCCCTTAAGACTAGAGCCTTGTAGAGAGTACACAGGGCTTTAAATCATTTATGGCGTCTGACCCTCTACGCCGCCATTCTGCAAGTACGAGAGACGGTATTCACTAAGACAACCCTACCAATCTTATCTTGGATCAATCGAAGAAGAGAGTAATCGGCAAGCACAAGAAGAAATGAACCTGACGAAAACAAAGTAAGAGCACCGTCAGACTGACAGACGTAGAAGAATTAGACACGGAGCAGACATGCACTCACCATGAAGTTACATAGAAATGAGGTCAAACTGCATTTAGACATGCAGAATGTTACTTGCACTCCATAGACACTAGAAAACATATAAACAATGTATACGCTGAAATGCAAGGCGCATAACATGATTCTTGCTTGACGCAGAAACGCAACAGCAACGAGTAGCCTTTTTTGATCAAACGGCCGGCACAGCCACGTTCAAATGAATGGGAAGCATCGAAGAAACCTCGAGGCTGCAGGGAGGTTCCACTCACTGAATTAGCCGAAAAGACACGGATCCGAGCAGACCAGATGGTAGCTGCACAACTCCTGCCAAGGGTACGGTAGAAAAGGGAGGTTTGGACTGGCACCGAAGACAACAGAAGATAACAATTCCCAAGCGCAAGGCACATTTCTCTCCGATTAAGAAACACACAGCCCTTGAAGACCAGGTGCTCATTGATTAAGGCTTAATATTGGAAGTAGAATAGCTTGTACAAGTCTCTAGTGGACAGGAAGGGTAAAGACACCTGTTTTAATATGGGCTAAAATCCTGGTAAAAGACTAGCTGCATAATGCAAAATGTGGTCTCCTCACATGTGACTTAGCGTTGGAGAACCGTCCCAATTCATTAGCTGCAGACTCGGATAAACCAGGGCTTCACTCCCCTCAAATTCTCAGAGCAACGATACAAGACAAAGCCAAGTGCAAAGCTAAAAGTCCTGGCTCATAGCCTTGAGAATCAGAGATGGCGTCTTATAATTTCGATTCTGTTGCCCCCATTATGACTCTGGTATGATCAGTAAAAGCAGGTGTCATTTTCACTGCCTGCCTGATGATAACTGATGAGGTATTCAAACCAGGCAGTATTATGGTGAATACCACATGTGGCAAATACTGCATGCTATATTATGCGTTATTTCTAAAGTGCAACAATTGCCATTTCCTTGATTTCTTGGTTCTGACAACTGGCATGGGACTGAGGTGTTGTTTTGCCGGTTATGGGTGAAATGATCGAATACAAAGCATCGAAATGCAATACATTTGAGTCAAAAGGACGGAAAAAAAAGACCACATTTTTTAAATTATTTTTTTGTTCCCCCCTTTCCCCTGTTTTTAGGCCAAAAACCATTAATTGTACCTATACCAAAACCCCCCCAAAAAAAAGACATTAAAAAAAGGCATTCGTTTTTTCCTCGGTCCTTTTGACTGGAATGTATTGCATTCGATCCTTTTGTTTTCGAATGAAAGACTGGACACCGTTTTGCCATGGGTGAGTTGCCCTCACAGACCATGCCCCTAAAATATAGCAGCTGTGGTACATGCACAACGTATTTGAGTATGATGTATTTTGTTGTCTTAATGGGCCGGGGTCCATGCTTTGGGGCCTTCCACCACTGCTGAATGTGAGTGTTGGTGTGTTAAAACAAACCTAGGATAAGTGTTATCAGTCCTTACAGTTGGGGAGGGGACGCGTGAGCTGACTGGTCTCCTGGCAAGAACTTTAAGGGGCTAGTAACACTCTTGCACGGCATATGACTGACTCCTGCCCAGTGGCTGGTTTTAAGGGACCGCTCTGTGCCACCCTGGTCATCATCTACTGGTTTGGGGACCACTTGGCCACCCCGCTACATGTCCCCAGAACTCTGCCGAAGACTTTGCCAGACCCCCATTAGACATGATCGATGGAAGGGTCATTACGGGCCCTTCAGTGCATTTTCATACATGATGCAGAACCGGTGTGTTCCGCTACTGTACCAAATCCATTCACATGCCTCACACAGGGGTGGACATACCTAAACATGACAAATGTATTTTCCAAGTATTTTGGAAACTTTTAAGACTGCTGGGGAAGCACAACTCTAATTCTGGGGTAACCCTCAGATTACAGCACAGCAGTAACAGTCATTATCACATGCGCTAATCACAGTCAAAAATCTCCAGGGCTTATGAAAGGAGCAAGCCCGCACGTGTGATGTCATGCGGGAGATCATCTGTACATGTGCTAAAATATGACATTCCAACTTCATGGAAGACGAACAGGTGTGCTCTAGTCTTGGCAAAGCTTTTCAACCAAGATCCTTTGGAGGAAAGCTTTGTTTTTGAAACTGTAACATTTTGTTAGAATGTGCGAAAGCGCTTTGGGTCGGGGCAGCCCTGTTCAAATTGCAATGTTCTCTGGGGTCTCCTTTTTGCTCTGTTTCAAGCTCATCTATTGGCTTCTCTCCTTTCATCCAGGGCTTAAACACTCCTTATATATATTGGGTGTGATACCGCCTTGAAAAAGGCGGTGAATTTCACCTCTGCCCACCTCCCTTCTCGCGATTGGTCAGGCCAGTATAGCTGCTTTATTTGGGAATTGAGATGAGCAGAGTGAGACATGGTTCCTATTTAAGCTTTATCTACCAGCCCCACACTAAGGGGCTTTATGTGCCCAAAAGCCTGATGAATATGCCCACGCAGAACACAAAGGTGTAGAAAGAGGGCTAGCATAACTACTCATCCTCCTCACGCGGCCTCTGCATAGTGCTACTAGCCCCCAGCTGCAGGGCCGGCTGATAAGCAGCCCCCCCAATCGCCTGAAAAGTCTTACTCAGAGTCCATGGAACCACTACTGATTGACCGACAAGGTAGACTGAGGTGGACATCAGGAAATCGCCCCCCCCACGACTAGAGGAACTAGAGAGAAGGGCAGAACAGGGGGCCGTGCCGAGCATGAGACCATCTGACGGGTGAGTGGAATCCTGAGCCCCCCTCAAGAACCATAGCAAAACAAGTGATTATTGCCCATAAATCCTGGATCCTGATTGGCTGTCAGCAGGGGAGTTGCTAGGTCTGGAAAAGACCCGGGGCTAAGCTGATGTCGGAACTGTTGGGACTGGGGGCTAGCTAGTCTTTTGGCTGTAGCTCCTGAGATTCTGTCTGGGGCTACAACCAAAAGATCAGGGGCTATAGCCCCCTTAGCCTCCCCCTAGCAACGCCCCTGGCTGTCAGGATCCTAACATTTCACTGCAGATCTACACATCCGGTCCGAGCACCAGAAATTATGGGCCCTGAAGACTGAGTTAAAGGTCTGAGCACAAAGCGGAGGTTTAATTAGGATTATGAGGCCATAACGCCCGGTGCAGCCAGAGGGCAGGGTCGATAAAGCTATTATAAACCTGTCCCTCTTTTATGAGAAGGGCATGAATGACGGATGCAAGACATGTCTTTATATGCGGGATAGAGCTCTCTGCTTCCTTGGGGTGCTGACCTCTCTACTGGGATGGACATTACCTTGGGGGCGCACAGTAGTATATAAATCCACTTAGGCCGTCCCAGGGAATTGGCTAAGGGGCCTGTTGATGTTGTATGAATCGGCCTGGGCAGTTGTGGGAATTTGGCTGTGAGTATTCTCGGCATGGCTGGTAGACTTGCAAGGGGGTGTGCTAAACAGACCGTGGGCTATACCGATTCCATGGACCAATCCAAATGCTTTCTGAACGTTCCAAGGGTTATATGTAGTATTTGCTATCACTGTGAGTCGTGGGTATTTACTCGTCTCCCTGAAGAGGCTGTTAAGTGAGGTGTGCTGTTTTGCACATCACCATTCAGCAAATTAAAAGTGTTGAGCTAGTTATTTTATTTATAAATAAATAAATGACCATCAGGGTCAGACTGGGACATAAAATTGTCTCGGACACCAATGAAAAAGTGGCCCACAGTTGCAAATGGCAATTCATTCCTTTTGTGACAGACTGTTTGAGTAGTGCCCAAGGGGGGGTATTTAATCAATTTTGATGCAAATTGTGCATTTTAAACAATATTTATTCAGTAACGCTGGCCAAAACTACTAACCACGTGGTGAAGTAACTCATTAAACTGGTCCACATGGGCCAAAACGTGGCCCACTTTGACCAAAAAAACGGGCCCACGCTTGCATTTTTTGTTTTTGGTTTGGGCATTGCCCTATGGGCCAGTCCGAGCCTGATGCCAACTCCCTGTCGCTGTTTAATTTAAAAACTGTACGATACAACAATTATGTAGGCTTTTGCTGCTCGGCCATATATGAACCAGATTACAATATGGAGTGAGTAAAGTTTTAAGACGTAAAAGCGAAGAGATTTGGGAGAGGCTAGCACACTTTTATATATGTGCATAAAATCCATTTAATAAGCACCTAAGTGTAAAAAAAAAGTTTTGCAGTAAGTGGTAAAGAAGTAACTGTACAGTAAAGCTTTGCCCTGAGCGTTACACAAAAATAAGCAGAGGCAGTGTAACCCTGTTCTGTTACATTTGCAATTTCGTACTTGTTAAATCAGAAGCACTCCTTTCATCATTGTGCTGCTCGTGATGATAGACGAATCTGTAATATGCCCTCTAAAGAAAAACATAAAAGGGTAAAAGAGCAGAGAAATACATCTGAAAACAAAAACAATTAAACATTGAGTGTACCCTTACTAATTGTAGTTTGGACCACAGAAATTTAAGGTGGACAGGTTATATTAGTCACTAAAGCTGTCCACTGAGGTGGTGTTGGAAAGAAAGGAGGTTTCTTGATTCTAGAAATCCTCTGGAATGAGTCAGCCGCTAGATGCAGGTCTCCACCCACTAAATAATTGTGTAAGGTTCTTCTAGAGAATCTTCTAAACACAAGAAAAAACTGAGAATCAACAAAAGATTTGTAAAAAGGGAAAATCATATATTTTCAGCATTTTGGTGTAACAAAAAGGAAATGGAGAAAAGAAAAAAAGTTTTTTTTACATAGTACAAATAATCAGGTGCATTTAAGGTGATGAACAGAATTTCAAAGGAATTGTTAAAGAAAAAAGCATTTAACAAAACAGAAAAACAATGCTTCGTAGTTAAATCACTAGCAAAGTGGTATTCTTGAGAAGGGATACAGTTGCATGTACAAAATTCAGTAAATCCATTGCCTCATTGATCCCAACTTGGAAACTTTAGTTGTCCTTGGTGTAGTACAGTTATTCAATAAGAAAAGCAGTGAATGCTGTAGGGTCATTGGATACAAAATATCTGCTTTGCCGATGTGGTAAAATATTGCTTAGACATAAGAGTAAAAAAACAGGGGTACAGGGTGCTCAGGTGTTCCCTGTGTTCTTCACATTTCGGCGGTGATATACAGTGGTAAGTCTGCCTTCAGCAGGGCTCCTAATCAGGGACCCTGCCGGTGCTAGTATCCCAAGCGCACAAGTTCTGCCCGGCAGGAAATTGTGCCAGGTGCCAAGATCAATCATGTAGATAACAGGGAGTCTGTGGGGCTTCTTAGTCTAATTCACAGACAAATGTTTCTTTTGGGTTCAGGAAGTGGTGTCATCAGGCCATATGCAACGAAGATTGATGGTGGCCCGTGATGGTTATGGTCCTTGAAGTGGACTCATTGTTATGATTAAACTCTGTCTCGTAAGACCTGGCCGAGTAGAGGCTCATGTGGAGGCAAGCTCCTGTGGTAGGGTGAGCAGATTTTCAAAACAAAAAACCGGGACGGCCAAAACCAAAAAGATGTAAAACCCAAGAGGTGTATATCCCTTTCCTTCTTTTTCAATGTATAGCGTCTTTGTTAAGGTGGAGACCACAAAGGATACCCTCTGGGTTCTCGACAACACCCCATTTCGTTTTGGCTATTATGTGGTGCTCTAAGCACTGCCTGAAAGCTGAAACCTTTGGCATGAGAAGTAAAGATATCAGACATATGGGATGTGAAGAGGGACATGAGGACTTGGGGTGGTGTTTGGCTTTTTACCTACCCATTGACCACCCCTGGTCATGGTAGTGCCCATGGCCAGTCCCACCATACCTGCCCTTCCATCTCAAAGCATACACATGGCATCTCTTCTAGCCAGCGTTGTGCTTTTAAGGGGATGGCAATGATATTTCTAAGCAGCCCTCTGAAAGGTAATGGCTTTGGTGCAGCTGTACATTAGCCCCTAGCAGAATAATAATGTCTCAACCAAGTTGTCCTTTAGCCACTCGATTTATAAAACATGTGTTTCCTTGTATCGTTTCCTGTTAAAATCAAGCATTGACAAAGCCAACAGTTGTGTCTCCTGTATAGGTATTAGACTTTTGCCAAGCACTGCCACACAATATGCCCAGGTGCTAGCACTATTTGTCAGGTGTTACTGTGTTAATGCCAGGTAGTACCAATATGGCAGGGCCTGGAAAATGCCTACACAAAAGACAAAACTGTTGGCTTTGCCAATGCTCGTTTCTTTATCTTTTTTCTCTCAATCTTTCATGTTCTAGTTGATTTTGTTTGAATGTTATGTTTGACACCCCATTGCAGTAGCTTTTATGCTGAACCTCGTGACTATAGTGATCTTAGAGCGCCAAGGCTTGTCCAGACAGTGTCGTCTTAGGCCCCCGCCTGGGTTGAGTCAGACCAGTGAATGAAACGTAAAAATATCTATCCTGGTGTATTTATGTTATGCCAACATCTTCTCTAGCGCCTCATAAAAATAACCCTGCAAAGCATGCTGGTTCAGACTTGAAGGGAGGCTTAGACTGTGGGGGGCGTGGGGGCTTTGTCTCTCGCACGGGGGGGAAGGGGGGCATTGTTTTAAGCTGCCTGCGATCATCTTCTCGGGAAATGAAAAGCACTCGTTTCGAACACGCAGACTTTGTTTAATCCGCAAGTGTTTAATTTGCGTCTGAACAGACGGATATGTCACGTCTTGTCCTGGGAAGGGGCCTGTTCAAAGCCGAGCAAATCCTCCCCAACTCCCGAGCTGCTAAGCGGCCCATGAGTGGAGAGCGCATTCCAGCCTTGCCAGGGTGGGGAGGGCGCTCAGTTAACAAAGTGGTGTCCCAGTGTCCAAGGGAGCGCAGGTTTCTTTGGGAGCCCAAGCTAAAACATGCGTGTTGCCTTGTAGAAAGGGCATGCAGAATGACCCGTTGCTGTGTAAGAAAAATAGAGCATTTGGGAGGCTGGGGGTGGGGGCGAGAGATAATGCCAGCAGTGCAAAAGCCTGACGGGGAGGGCGGGGCATGGGCAGAAGGTATAGGCCAGGGTCGTCCAACTCTGGGCCTTTAGGGCCGGAATCCTGATGGGTTTTCAGGATATCCGTCATTAATATTTATGAGGAAAAATATTCATACATGCAAATTTATATCATGAATATTAATGAGAGGTATCCTGAAACCCCGGCATGGATCTGGCCCTTGATGCCTGGCGTTGGACATCCCTGGTATAGGCGTTCATGGTGAAAGGGTGTCCTACACAGCCAAGACTTTGCACCTGCTTTACTTAAGCCCTTTCAGACGTGTCACTCATGCTGCGTTTTGAAAGAAAGCGAACTTCCTCCTGTGGTAAATTACGATGTTCTTTATTGTCCATGGTCTGCGACGCTTGCGGGATCAGTAAAACATTCGGGATGGTAGGAAACGAAGATGACAAGTACACGAACAAGTACGCTGGACTTCCCCACACCCATCAACCAGCCACTCTCACTACAGTCCCAACCGTCACTCACAGAACCCCGGTGCCACCGCCTTCCACAAGGAAGCTCTGACTTCATAACCACTCCAACACACAGGACACCTTACTACACGTTTCTTGTTACAGATACTTATAAGTACAGAGACACTGCAGATGCATTACTGGTGCGGCGTTGGCATTGTAGATGCTGATAATCGCAGAGGACTTGCATCTGCAGAACTGCTACTTATAAGTACAGAGACACTGCAGATGCATTACTGGTGCGGCGTTGGCATTGTAGATGCTGATAGGCGCAGAGGACTTGCATCTGCAGAACTGCTACTTATAAGTACAGAGACACTGCAGATGCATTACTGGTGCGGCGTTGGCATTGCATATACTGATAGGCGCAGAGGACTTGCAGCTGCAGAACTGATACTTATAAGTACAGAGACACTGCAGATGCATTACTGGTGCGGCGTTGGCATTGCATATACTGATAGGCGCAGAGGACTTGCAGCTGCAGAACTGATACTTATAAGTACAGAGACACTGCAGATGCATTACTGGTGCGGCGTTGGCATTGCATATACTGATAGGCGCAGAGGACTTGTAGCTGCAGAACTGATACTTATAACTGATACTTATAAGTACAGAGACACTGCAGATGCATTACTGGTGCGGCGTTGGCATTGTAGATGCTGATAATCGCAGAGGACTTGCATCTGCAGAACTGCTACTTATAAGTACAGAGACACTGCAGATGCATTACTGGTGCGGCGTTGGCATTGTAGATGCTGATAGGCGCAGAGGACTTGCATCTGCAGAACTGCTACTTATAAGCACAGAGACACTGCAGATGCATTACTGGTGCGGCGTTGGCATTGTAGATGCTGATAGGCGCAGAGGACTTGCATCTGCAGAACTGATACTTATAAGTACAGAGACACTGCAGATGCATTACTGGTGCGGCGTTGGCATTGTAGATGCTGATAGGCGCAGAGGACTTGCATCTGCAGAACTGCTACTTATTAGTACAGAGACACTGCAGATGCATTACTGGTGCGGCGTTGGCATTGTAGATGCTGATAATCGCAGAGGACTTGCATCTGCAGAACTGCTACTTATTAGTACAGAGACACTGCAGATGCATTACTGGTGCGGCGTTGGAATTGTAGATGCTGATAGGCGCAGAGGACTTGCGTCTGCAGAACTGATACTTATAAGTACAGAGACAATGCAGATGCATTACTGGTGAGGGGTTGGCATTGTAGATGCTGATAGGCGCAGAGGACTTGCATCTGCAGAACTGCTACTTATTAGTACAGAGACACTGCAGATGCATTACTGGTGAGGCGTTGGCATTGTAGATGCTGATAGGCGCAGAGGACTTGCATCTGCAGAACTGCTACTTATTAGTACAGAGACACTGCAGATGCATTACTGGTGAGGCGTTGGCATTGTAGATGCTGATAGGCGCAGAGGACTTGCATCTGCAGAACTGCTACTTATTAGTACAGAGACACTGCAGATGCATTACTGGTGCGGCGTTGGAATTGTAGATGCTGATAGGCGCAGAGGACTTGCATCTGCAGAGCTGATACTTATTAGTACAGAGACAATGCAGATGCATTACTGGTGAGGGGTTGGCATTGTAGATGCTGATAGGCGCAGAGGACTTGCATCTGCAGAACTGCTACTTATTAGTACAGAGACACTGCAGATGCATTACTGGTGAGGCGTTGGCATTGTAGATGCTGATAGGCGCAGAGGACTTGCATCTGCAGAACTGCTACTTATTAGTACAGAGACACTGCAGATGCATTACTGGTGAGGCGTTGGCATTGTAGATGCTGATAGGCGCAGAGGACTTGCATCTGCAGAACTGCTACTTATTAGTACAGAGACACTGCAGATGCATTACTGGTGCGGCGTTGGAATTGTAGATGCTGATAGGCGCAGAGGACTTGCATCTGCAGAGCTGATACTTATTAGTACAGAGACACTGCAGATGCATTACTGGTGCGGCGTTGGCATTGTAGATGCTGATAGGCGCAGAGGACTTGCATCTGCAGAACTGATGCTGCTTTTCTTGTTGTAGCTGCTAACACGTGCAGAGAGCGTCAGGCACAGGGTATTGAGGTTACCCCTACACCAAATATGCCACCAGTGCAGGGTTCGGAATTGAGGGGGGTTGGGACCTATTTAGTTCCTGCTTGTAGTTTAGAAGAGCCTGGTTAGCTTCACACCAACAGCTACAGTGAGCTACTTTTGGCTCCTTAGAACAAATGATGCCAAACTAACACACCTATGTGAATTTAACTGTGAATTTGGGGCAATCTATAAATAAACATGTGGACACATCTATACAACATTTAAGGCATAAGGGGTTGTAGATAATGAACAAAGTTACAGGTTTCCATCCTAGGTAGAATTTAGATTTGCAAACCGCTATGTACTAGCTCCTGGTTCCCCAGTGGAAGCTCCTGCTCACTGGTTAATGCCGGATACCCAGGAGCTGCTTTTAGCCCCTGCTTATCCAATGATATCTTTGAGCCCTGCCATGCTAATGCTTCCGTGCCTCATCATCTTACCTTGGGTAGCAAAAGAGCACCCCCCAGAGTCGGACAGAGAGATATTTGCAGATCCCCAGGAAGACACTCTTTGTGTAGTCCTGGTGAGCCAGTGCAAGAGCCATGACCACCTGCGCTCTCTCTGGTAAAGTTAAATTGGGGATTATGTGCTCAGTATCTTTATGGTGAAGCTACCTTTTCTCACTACTGATGTAGGCTTTCATCAATCAGGGCTCCGTGGCTCTTTACTACGAGAGAGCGGCGAGGACACGCCCCAAGCTCAGTGGGTCAGAGACTTAATGGCCGGTATTATCCTTGAAATGGAGGCCTCCTGTATCTCTCCTACAGCTCTCAAAAATAAGGCATCACCTGACATTCGCCCGGCCTTTCTCCCAATAACGACCAATTCCAGAGGTTTGTCTATTTTGAACCTGATCTTTCTTTCTTTCTTTCTTTCTTTCTTTCTTTCTTTCTTTCTTTCTTTCTTTCTTTCTTTCTTTCTTTCTTTCTTTCTTTCTTTCTTTCTTTCTTTCTTTCTTTCTTTCTTTCTTTCTTTCTTTCTTTCTTTCTTTCCAGGGATCAAAGTAAAGGTTATTATCCAGATTGTAAGGCAGGCTCATTGTTCTTGCATTAGCCAAGCCATGGACTTCTCTCCCACTAGCTAGCTGGTTGTATATTCGTTTTAGTAGCAATGCTACAAACAGGTATTTGCACCTCTACCTACTGGTTGATGTCATTCTTGTCTCGATGTAGAAGAGTTTCCATCACAGATGGGCATCACACCATTTCACAGAGTGAAGCCAGCTCTCAGGTTATCGAGACCAATCTGGCCAGCTCTACACAAGACGGGTGTATCGGCCACTTTTACTCCCTAGACATAGGCAAACACTCCCAAAACATAAAAATAGCGAGTAAAAATACTCCCAACAAAAAATAGGAAACAGGCATGTAGGAACTTGTGCCCCTGCTTACACACACGCAGCCCCGTGGATATGTTTGGCCCAGTAGTACACGTAGTGCCACAGGAAGACACGACTGTTATAACTACCTGATCAGAAGAAGTAAACACATCTTTTAATGTGCATGAATAACTAGGTTCAAAGAAATAATTATTACAAAAATATTTCTGTTTTCCAGTTAAAACATATTTTTACTTGCTTATAATATACTCTTTCAGAATTCTACTTACATTTTTACTCCCTAAAAAAACAATTTACTCCCAACTTTAAAATATAGGGAGTAAAATACTCCCACATCCCAGTCTTATCTGCAGCACTGCTCACAGCCTTCTCGTATGTGAGGTGTGCATATCCTCGCAGGGTGTAAATGTCATTGTTATATTGACTGGAAAGGATACCACACAGTTATTCCACGTGAATCATAGTCAGAAAAGGAAGGCAGATTTAAGTCACTCACACATGATTACGGCAGCAATGCCCACTGTGAAATCTGGACCATGTGAGACTCTCTTCCTGCAGCTATGCCTATCCACCTGCCCCTTGAGCCCTGACCTCTTCTGCCACTCTGATCAACTGCTCTATGGGAAACAGAATTCTGGTGTTCACTGCACAAGGCTGTTTGGGGCTGCAGGAGTATATGAGTATAGGAGGGCTACATCTCAAATACCACCAGATGTTTTGGACTTTACCTCCCATCAGTTCTAGCTCGCAGAGTCACCAGGGAAGGATCACGGGAGTTGAAGTCTGAAGGGCCACAGAATAATGATCCATGACCAAGAGTTACTAAGTACATGCCTTGCATCCAGATGCACCAAGTCTGTCATGGGATTAACATGTGTGTATGGGGACAAGAGGCTCCAGATGGCCAGAGTGGGGACAAAACTGAAACAGACGCCTGCTGCTTCCATTGCTTTTTCAAGTAACATTTCCATTCTGCTATGAAGGTGTGTTATTTAGAAGTTAACTGCACAGAGATGTAACTCTTGTACAATCCACGCAGATTCATGGGGTACTATTTGCAGGAGTTAGAAGTGTGCCCCCCCCCCCCCTGGTGTCTACATCAATGTGCATGTCAGAGGGCCAGGGGTTAAGCTGTAATTGGGTGTTTGCACTTTAATCACTTGAGAGTAACTGGCCATAAGGTAGGTCCTCGTTTAAAGGGTTGGTCACCCTCTTCTCTCAAGAGCCCCGAGAGGGGGGTGTGGGGTTAAAGGTCAGGATTGAAGCAGGTTACTGCAGCTTTCCCCGTTCACGGCTGCCTTGGAATGCAGTGTAATTATGCGGTGGGGCCGTTTCCTCTTTCTCTGTGTACACATCTTGACTGGCTGCATCTTTGAAGACGCTCCGAGAAGTGGGGACATTAGGAAATGATGGCAAGCACATGGCAGCATGGACTAGCCTTCCCTTTGTTGTGAGGCCTTTCTGCTTCTTGTCCTGGGTGACAGTGGCAGAGTCTTTGAAAGTGCGTGGGCTCTGTTCTGTCGCAGGCATGACACATGCCACCCGCTCCTCAGACACACACAGCTCAAGATGCACCAGATCTTAGCTGCATCCTCTGCATGCAGCCTGTGAAAACGACGCACATGTGGACACGTTTTATGGCCGGGCGGTTAGCAGCCTGGGACAGTCTGCACGTCGGGAGTTCGAATCTCAGCAGGGCTGACTCAGCCCTTCATCACTCCAAGGTCGACGCATTGAGGAGAACCATTTAATGGGATAATAACAGCAGCTTGTGTTACAGCGCGTAGAAGCGGGAAGCGTCTGGCATGAGCTGATATATTAACACCTGATTTTATGCTGCAGATTAATAAAAATAGGGGCTCTTTTTGTGCTGTGGGTAGGACACTCTAAGCGCTGCGTTTGCTGCTTGCGTGGGCATTCCCCCGCTGCCACCTGGGCACTTTGATCCCTTCATACGTCCACATTTTAAAAAGCTGCTTATTTTGAGCCTGTTTTGATCCCGTATTAAAAGCATTTTCAAATCCTGTCCCTACGTCCTCAGCCCACAACCCTGAAGACTTCAACCTACCCGCGTGGTTCCTCACCACTTCATACGCCGTGCACTTCTCGTGCCCGGACAGGCCTCCTAACTACAGTCCATCACCAGAGACCGACCACTCTAATTTATCTGGTCCCATACAGACCTGACCCACATGCAGGGGCTGCCCAGATTTCTAACCCCTCTTATCGAACCCTCAAATTCCCAGCGCTGTGACTATCAACCTTTCCTACTGTACATTGACTCAAGTGGTGGCGGCCTCTTTGCTTCGTTCACCGTCCCCGGTATATGCATAGAGTGATATTTGCGGAACGGGCCTCCCCCAAACAAGCCATCGCCAGTTCCATGCCACTTTAGCTGCTACAGGCAGGTGGCCCATATCGCGCAATGTGGAGATTGTTAATACCTCATTGTTCCGTAGCTTGATTTGCCATTATTGGTCACACTGGGGATGCTGGCCCATGCCCCTGTCCCCTCTACTGTCGCATGCGCGAGTGAATATTACCAGCCGGGTAGACCAGCACCCGTCCCAGTGACACTTTCCACGTGGCTGGAATCCATCAGGACCCTGGCATAGCCCCATGGCATCAAATAACTCGGAGGGGACCATTCCTGCATTCTTTTAGAAGAGCATACACCTTTTCCCATGTAAGTATACGATCTGCATAACCACCATCCAGTCATTTATCAATAGGTGTTATCTAGTCCAAGGGTATGCAACCTGCAGCTTTTCAAGGTTCTGGACTACGATTCCCAAGATCCCTTACCATTGACTAGGCTGGCTAGGGCTCATAGGGCTTGTAGTTTAAACATCTGGCGAGCCAAAGGCTGCATACCCCTGCCATAGTCAAAGCACTGGTGGCAGCTGTGGGTCATTTACGTGTTATGGTCACTTCATTTTCGGAGTACAAGGCAGGTCATTAAAAGGGTTAATAACAATGGCTATTATTAAGTAGTTTAGAAATGGCAGGAATCGCCCTGAAGCTCTATATAAAAGAATTTTATAATTACTGGTGACAGTAATATGATGGAGATGGGATTGAAACCTAGAAAGACACACCCAGGTGAGCTCTGCAGACTGATGGAAGCCAGGGTTTCCAGGTGTGCAAGCCGTGCAGATCACCATTTCTGTTGCCCTTGCGTCCATTTTGGTGCACATTCCCTTCGGGTTCCGGTCCATTGTCTCTACATTAGCCAGGTGGCTGGCTGGCTCACTTGCTGAGGGACCCCTCAGTGCTGATTTTTGGGCACACTGGTGGTCATTGTGTTGGCTTGCAACCTGAACCATTCCCTCCCTGCCCCTCAGTCATGTTGAGGTGGTCCCATTCTGGCATACATCATTGTACACGTTTTAAAGTCGGCCATAGCCTCACGGTAACAGTCAAAGCATTGTAAGGTCACATGATAGGAGAGTGCCAGACTGTCACTGCACACAGAAGGACAGACATCGGGACTGTCTCAACCTCCCAACCTTGTGTTCCACTCATCCTCCGCTACCCCTCACAGAGTCTAACAAACTCCACCTGCATAGGTAACTCTGGCTGTGTTGTCCCACTATAAATGGATATGGATTACTGCAGTCTGATGACCTCCTTCCAAGTAAGGAACCACCCTGTCTCACAAGGAACTAAAACAAAGCCCAGCAAAACCCGACATGGAAGGAACTCCCAATAACAATCTTTTTTACATCAAGGTGCCAAGATTTTCCATATTAATGTACTATTTTAACTTCTCCATGGTCTTACCTTATGCTACCAACAACATTCACCTTTATAAACTGCATATTCTTGACTACACCATGCTTGGCTCAGGCTTGAAAGTAACAGAATGAACATTCTGGAGTTTGATCTGGGGTGGGTACCTGGGCAAATGTGCCACCAACCTTCAAGGATTGTTCGATTAGAGACTGAAGCCCCTCATTCATCCATTCATTCATCAACATATGGCTTGACATCCCCACCAACCCTATTACCCACTCTCTGGTTGACGGCCTAGACACGATTAACCTCCATACCCACATAAAAGGGCCGACTCACTATAAAGGACATACACTTGATGCCATCTTCAGCTCCCACCACCTGATACATCTAAACCCTTCCACCCCTATCATCTGGTCCGACCACTTCATTGTTTCTTTCGCCATTCGCTCACCCAACCCGCCCCTCTTATCCGAACCAGAACTGCGGAATCTACACAAATGCTGGAAGAAACTAAAAATTATTCCCGACCTAGCCGATGCACTCCTTCAAGCTCCTCCTCCCACCCGCCTACCCAATGAACTCCTAACCTCTGACGCCTTTGACTCATGGCTCAACACCTCACTAATCCCACTCACCCCCTCTTGCAAACCATCAGCTCGCCATGGCATTTTCCTAGATGGTTCACACCAGAACTGAAGACCACTAAACAGGTATATAAATCCCTAGAACGCAAATGGCGGAAAGACAAAACAGCCCTGAGCAGATTCAACTTTTCCCGGCACCTTCGCCACTACAAATCCGAAATCCGGAAAGCTAAAAAAGCCCATTACAACTCCCGAATCCTAAACTGTAAAAACCCCAGCAAAGAACTTCGCAAAATCATTCCCGAATTCACCAAACAATCTTGTACCACCACCCTTCCGACCCCCTCACAATCACTGTGCGACTCACTCTCTCTACACTTTTACACCACAGCTCTCGAAAGAACAAACTCTCTTTAACCAACAAACTAACTCTCTTACACCCACCAGGCAATCCACTCACCCTACCTGCCATCCCACCGCCTGCGACCGCTACCCAACCGACTTTTGACTCCTTCATTCCAATATCAACTGAACAATTTCTCAAACTTCTCTCTGCCCGCAAACCACCCGGCTCTCCGCTGGACCCCTGCCCAGCCACAACCCTCAAAGAAATTTTCGCATCTACCTGCGCAGGAGAACCATCATAAACGACTCCCTCTCCTCGGGAATTTTTCCTGACGCGTTCAAAACTGTTCATGGCAAGCCTCTTCTAAAAATAAACTTCCCTCAACCCTCTCGAGCCCAAAAACTACCGCCCCATCGCAAACACCAGGTTCCTTGCCAAACTCATTGACTGAACCACCTACTCCCAACTAAATGCCTTTATCGAAGCCAACAATCTCCTAGACCCCGCTCAATCAGGTTTCAGAGCCCGACACGGAACCGAAACCACCCTAACCACCTCTTGCTAAACCCCTCCAAAACTGAAATCATGGTATGTGGCAACACCAAACTTCTTCTGCACCCGCTACACTGGCCATCTGCCATGGGCAATTCCCCGACACCCTCAAATTCAGTAAAACACCATAGATGCACCCTAGACCAGACCTAACCCTCTTGCTCCAAGTCAACAACATCTCCAAGTCCTGCCACTACCACCTAAAAACCCTTAGGCGCATTTTTCCATACCTCTCCTTTCCCAACAGACTCTCCGCGGTCCAATCAATTGTTATATCAAGACTAGACTATACCAACCCCCTCTACCTCAGATTCCACATGTACCAACCCACTAAACTACAAAGAGCACAAAACGCAGCTGCCAAACTGCTACTAGCACCATGGCTCAAGAGATCACATCTCCCCAGCCCTCAAAACTGTGCACTGGCTTCCAGTTGCCCAAAGGGTGTCTTTCAAAACCTTATGCATCTCTCACCGAGCAATGCATAAAACCAGACCTCAATATCTTCAAGACAAACTAAAACCCTACCATCCTCCACGCACTCTAAGATCAAGCTCTGCCGGCCTCCTAGCCATACCAAAAACCAACTCAGTCAGGTTAGGTGGATCATCATTCTCAGCCCTGGCCGCCACTGTGTGGAACACACTTCCACCCCACATCCAACTCACCGAGGACCTCATGTCTTTCCGCAAATTACTGAAAACATGGCTCTTGAATCAATGACCAAAGCTGCTTTATCATAAATAACAATCCAGCAGCATGATCCGAGTGAGAAATCGAAAACTAATAATTGCTAATGTAAACTGAATAGAATGAGTGGGGTGGATGAAAGCAGTGAAGTAATGGACGAGAGGAACGAAGTAGACGAGTGGAATAAAGTGGACGAGAGGATGGAAACGAGGAGTACATGATACGGGTGGGGTGCACGGAATAGATAGAGTGCATGGAACGGATAGATGGCATGAAATGACAAAGTGCATGGAATGAAAGGAACAAATGGAATAGATGAATCAAGTGCATGACATGGGCGGAGTGCATGGGATGGATGGGGTGCATGGGACGGATGGGACTGATGGAGTGCATGGGACTGATGGAGTGCATGGGACGGATGGAGTGCGTGCGACGGATGACGTGGGTAGAACGGATGAAGTGTGTGGAACAGATGAAGTCTGCCGAACTGATGAAGTGTGCGGAGCGGATGAAGTGTGCGGAAAGGATGAAGTGTGCCGAACTGATGAAGTGTGCGGAGCGGATGAAGTGTGCGGAAAGGATGAAGTGTGCGGAAAGGATGAAATATGCACAAAGGATGAAGTGTGCACAAAGGATGAAGTGTGCACAAAGGATGAAGTGTGCAGGAAGGATGAAGTGTGCCGAAAGCATGAAGTGTGTGGAAAGGAGGAAATGTGCAGAAAGGATGAACTGTGCGGAAAGGACGAAGTGTGTGGAAAGATGAAGTGTGTGAACGAGGAAGCCGATAGAGCAGATGAACTGGTCGGAACGGATGAAGTGGGTGGAATGGATGAAGTGGGCGGAACAAATGAACTGGGTGGAACGGAAGAAGTGGGTGGAACGGATGAAGTAGGTGGAATGGATGGAATGCATGGATCGGACGAAGTGCATGGATCAGAAGGAATGCATGCAACTGATTGAACAGATGGAGTGCATAGAAATGAGGGAGTACATGTGACAGATGGAATGCATGGATCAGATAGAGGGCATGGAATGGACATTGTGCAAGAATGATTGGAGTGTATGGAACAGTTGGAGTGCATGGAACGGTTGGAGTGCATGGAACGGTTGGAGTGCATGAAATGGTTGGAGTGCATGGAACGGTTGGAGTGCATGGAACGTTTGTAGTGCATGGATCGGCTATAGTACATGGAACAGTTAAAGAGCATGGAACGGTTAGAATGCATGGAATGATTGGAGTGCATGGAATGTATGGAGAATTAAGGCGCTCGATCTCAAGCACCTACTGAAAACCACCATATCACATCACCACACTTACTTTCTTCTATACACCACGACTCAAATAGAATACAGCGATACTATGACACATTCGGTATAGCTGTTCTCATACCAACACCTGACACATGCTCCACATCATCCTAAATAAACACAGATGGTTGCACCCCCACCAGCCTAGGCGTTCTCCTCAGGCCTAATGCAGCCAGAATCAGTCTGGTATCACCCTGCCAGAACGAACACATACTCCTGATGTCTCAACCACCACACCTACCGCTAAGAAGCAGCTATCATACGAGTGCCACACCTGCTGCACACATATCCGGTGTACACCCACACCTTATGACTCTCTCTATCTCTCTCTACTGACTTGAACTACGGTTCCCGAGGGCGTTCAACCTACAAGCGCCTTGAGATCATACCAATGGTACATAAGGTGCTATGTAAATGCATAACATAACATAACAATAAGTTGCATACTAACTTAGAATTCTCCAAATCTGCCTTGGGAAAACAACCCACTTGCCACAAGACCTTGGAACATGTCAACTTCCTCCTTTTGCAGAACCAGGCTCCACCTAAGAGAACTGACATGCACCCAGGACACGCAAACATCCGCCGCGGCACTCCTCCCTGGCTCCCTCCCTGCGTTGGTATCTTCTCTTCCCCACTGTCCCATCCTCCTGTCTTCCCCTCACAGCAGACCAAGGTCTGGATGCCCCTGGCAGGGCACAGTACCCCACTCCACACAGAAGGTTAGCAGCTCTGACACTACGGGGGTATAGGCAGTTTAGCACAGTTTAATGATGGCAATAGCTTGCATACCTGGAGACATTGTACCAATGCCTAAACAGTAGTCTTGTTAATGCTTGTTGATGACAGCAAGGGTGTTTGTAGTTGGAAAGTAGAAGCTCCCCCTCACTTTCTTGATATGATAGGTTATTTATAACATGCTTAATACCGAGAGGTTTCTAAGCACGGACCCGGGGATCGAACCTGTGTTACTCCGTGTCGTCTTGCTTCCAAGGCGAGCGCGTTGCCACTGACCTATCCTCTTCTCTCCCTTCACCGGCTTCTTCTCCCTATGATTGTCAAGTGCGTTGTTGCTTCCTGAAGCTAGGTCCACGCCCAATAAATACCCTAATAAAAATAATGCTGGTACTAATATTAATTGATATCGATGTCCTGTGCTGTTTTTGACATTTTTGAGCCAGGACAGATATACCCTGATGGAATGCTCTGTGCACTGTCCATAGTTTTTGTTTGTTTGTTTATTTATTTGGTAATGCGCACCAAACCCTTGGGTAACCGGGCGCAGCAATGTACATGAAGACTTAAGCTTGTTACAATATTTGGCATGAATATGGCGAACACAAGGCAAAAAGAAATATATACAGTAATACAATATTTGGCATGAGTATACCAAACACAAGGTAAAAAGAAATATATACAGTAAAGTATGCAAACATGTGTGCACGTACAAGACATAGCTTAAAGGAGTATGAAGCATTCTAGCAAGACTGTCTAGTAGCTGAATATATGATTAAGTTTATAGGTCAAACTATAAAGCTAGGTATCATATACTTGTAGGTGGGTGTTAGTCAGGTTATGTGTCATTGGTTAGGTATCATATACTTGTAGGTGGGTGTTAGTCAGGTTATGTGTCATTGGCCCGCAGCCAGTTAATTATTTTGTGTCTAAATTTACGGTACGGTTGTTCAGTTCTAAGGTCGAGAGGTAACTTGTTCCAACAGTGAGCAGCTTTGACTGAGAAGCTAGTTCCTCCCGCGGTTGATCTCTTAAACCGGGGAGTTTCTAGTTTAAAGGTATTGGCCGATCTCATGGGTCGCGTGGAGGTTTTCCTCGTAATTTTTTCCATAAGATACGGGGGGCTAGGTTGTTCAGACATTTAGAGGTGATGGAAGCTGTTTTGAGTAAGATTCTGTCCGTTATTTTTAGCCAATTAACCTCTTTCCTGAATTTGGTGTCGTGCTCTCTGTGGGGGATGTATAGTGCATAATAAATAAGCAATCAATCAATCATTGATAATTGTGCACTTAATAAGTGTCATAAAGGTATCAGAAGAACATTATAGTGTCCTAGTGTCTCGCCGCTCAATCTGTGCGGGCAGGCGATGATTTCAATGCTGCTTATGGATTCATTGGGCCTCATTCTGAGGTGGGCGCAAAGGGATACCGGGCACCGGTAATGACACCGGTGCCGGTAATCCCTTTGTGCCCTATTCTGAGGTCCCTTAGTGGGTCCCTTCCCTTAACGGCTGGTTTTACCTGGAGGTATGGACGGGACCCGTTAAGGGCTACCGGGGTCAATAACGGTACCGCAATTTGCGGTACCGTTATTTACGCCTTCCCCCTTCCCATTGAGCCCTATGGGGGCTCAAATCGGAATGGGGAATGGCTTTTACAATGGGGATTTACCGGTCCCGCCATGTTCGGACTGGACCGGTAAGTCCCTATTGAACGAGGGCAGACACGGTCCCGTTATTGGTGCTAGTCATGGCGCTAATAGCCCCATGACTAGCACCAACCTCGTAATGAGGCCCATTGTGTAGGATTTCAGTGTTTTTTGCAGAATTGAACCTAGTCGGGCTCTGAGGAAATGACGCAAGGGGGTTTAGGGCCTTCCAAATGTGGCATCCGGTTACTGAGAATAGCCCCAGCCATCCCCCGGTTTCCTTCTTGTGAGATGGTGTATCCAGTCTGTGCCGGGCAGCAGGTGTGAGGTTGTGGGTTGGCATTCACTGTCGTATTGCGTTTCGGAAGTGGATTGTGCCCTAGCAGGATGCTGCGTCTTGTGATGGTGGCCTTAAACGTGATCCTTGACTCCACGTTCAGCCAATGATGCCTATGAGGACCCGGCGTGTCAGGTGGATCTCAATATTGGGTGTTTATTGGGCAGGCAGGAGAGCAGTCATTGATGTTCTTGCCCCTTCTGCACGGGACCGGAACCTGCCGCGGAACGTCTGGATCAGCCTCCCTTGTGTGCTTTGGGTTGGGCATGCGCATGCATCTTCATGCGCATTAAATTTAATGCGGCGGAGAGCCTGCAATCTGCATTACATACCTCCTATTTTCTTTCATCTACAGAATCTGTGCCGAATCTGTTGAGAATGTCCCCTGCAGTGTGTGGACGGGCCCGTGCAAGTGGCACTTGTGATTGTGTATGGTAAGAGTTCGACCTCTGTGCAGAAACCTGGACCTGCCCAGTCTTCCATGCATAATATCCACTTAGTCATGAAAACAGTCATAATCTCCCGGTTCCCCGCTGTGCAATTACCCGGTCAAACCAAAATCAACTCCCAGTGCCTTGTATCTGCTCCTGCGCTTTCATTTGCTTTGGTGGCTCTACCTTTTGTGTTTAGAAGGTTTTCCAGTCTTGATCCCACCCCAAGCTGGGGGCAGTGTAGGCCCCATCGAGAATCGGGGCGAGTGCAGTGGCTGTTGCTTGGCGGTGACTTCCTTTTAAGTTTCGCGGCTGTCGGAGCTGCGCCACTTGGAGGCGGGCCACGGTGTGAGGGTTGTGAGGTTCCTGTTGAGAGTGTCAGGAGGCTGCTGGTTTCTGGGTTCTCTCATTTTTGCAGTAGGGTATTTGGTGGCTGCACCTAGATGTTGACGGGTGTGCTGTGCCCTTTGGGTCTCTGCTTTTGGGGGTGCTCATATTTCCACATGCTATTGTTACTGTTCTATTCTATTTATTTTCGGTTTTGTTTCGCTCTATCTGCCACTCAGCACCTGGATACGGCTATAAAGAGATGGGCGTATCCGTATGTGGAAACATGGTTAAGCAGTGTTGCTAGGTCGGGAAAAGATCCGGGGCTACACTAATGTCGGGCCTGTCGGGACTCGGGGCTAGCTAGCCTTTTGGTTGTAGCCCTTGTGCTATTATCCGGGGCTACAGCCAAAAGACCCGGGGCTATAGCCCCCATAGCCCTGCCCCCCAGCAACGCCAAGAGCAAATACAGAGAAGTACTAGTCTATCGGTTACTGTCGGGTCAGCTCTCAGTGATTAGAGGCACACCACGGCTTGCTCTGGACCAGGGCTCTTCAACCTGTGGCTCGCCAGATGCTTTGGACTACAATTACCATCAGCCCTAGCCGGAATAGTGAATGGTGAGGGATCATGGGAGTCGTAGTCACACATATCTGGAGAGCCGCTGTTTTGCCGATCCCTGCTCTCAAGTGAGAAGTGCTACCTCTCTTACGCTGCTGGCAGGCTACAGTCAGTCTAGGTGGGGTTTACAAGGTAATGTTGGCTACAGGATAAAAGACGTACTGAAGACGAGTGTTTTGTTTATACCTCAGAGGAATTTCAAGAAGTGTGCTTCAAGTCTTGGGTGAGAGGCCAATGCATTCCGGAGGGATTACCTTGTAATTCCTGAGAGGGCGGGGCATAGTGCACCAACCACTCTATGCAAACCTTCACACGTGACGCTTCCTGTGCCAAGAGGGGCCGTGTGGCTGCTGTATGGGTCTGCGCGGTGGTGCGTTGCTGCTGCAGACTATGCGAGCTAAGCATTGCGAGCTTGAAGTTGTGTGAACTGGCCCTGTGACCCTGCGGTCAGGATTAGGGGGGCAGGGGGCTTCACTGCGGTTTTAAAGGGAGGGCAGCTGAAATGAGCCCAGCGTCGTGTCTGCCCCGGGGTCGGGGTGGGAGGACGGTTCAGGGTTTCAGAGTTGACAGCGCAGCTCTGCTGTTTGACAAGTAAATGACAAGCCATGAAGGGATACGCTTTCAAAGGCATGGCGCCACAAAGCATTGTCTGCAGTACAGACTGAAGTTTGACACTTGAGTTTTTTAAAAATATATTTTGTTTTCTATATTCCTTTCTTATTTTATATGGACTTGCTTTATTGATATTTTAACTATTTTAAAAGCCATATTGAATAACTGCACATTTTTTCTCTGCGTTGCAGGGCGGGGGAGGGGAGGGGCGCTTGGAGAAAGCACTTGGTGACATTGGCTGTTCTTAGACCTTGGAGGTGAAGTGTGTGTGGGACTGCATGTTTCTGTGCAAGAAACGATAGTTCAGTGCTGTGCACACCAATGTCAGTGGTGTGTGGAGGTGAATGCTGGATAGTTCAATAGTGATCTCATAGAATGGCTTCGGGTGCAAGGGAGACGTGAAGCAGATAGTGTAACACGAGAGAACAGCGGTGCCCTGTCCCCTGCGCACCATCAGAACTGAGCTCTCTCAGTCAATAATTAGGAAAAAGTTCAACCAGGTTTCTACATATTAGTCAGAATACATTTCTTGAAATTATATTTATTTGTCTTTAATAAACAGTGCTATAAAAAGAGCTCTGCGCGTTTCGGAATTTATACCCTTCGTCAGGAGCAGTGATGATTGAATGGAATGGTTTTTGTATAGCGCGACATTCACCTGAGGGCTTCTTGGGGCTCCCTTCAGAGCAGTGAAGAAATAGCCTAGAAAAGAAACGTTTTCAAAACTTTACGAAAAGCCAGACGAATGGGCGTAGCTCTGAGAGACAGAGGTAAAGAGTTCCAGAGCACTGCTGCAGCCACTGAGAAAGAGCGGCCACCAATGCAGCTGTACCTGACCGATGGAATGGTCAGCAAACAAGTGTTAGCTGACCGGAGAGCTCGGCTCGTGATGTAGGGTGAAAATTTCACCATGCGATTTTCCACCCCCTGGCCGTAGAAAGCTTGATGGACCAAGTAACGGGGCTTGATCTGAATACGTTTGGCAACTGGAAGCCAATGAAGTTTGCGGAGAACGGGGCAATTGTGACAGCCACGAGGGGTAGAGGTCGCCAGCCACGTGGCGCATTCTGAAGGTCTTGCAGGCATACGCAAGTTAGGTTGGCCTAGATACATAGAATTACAATAGTCCAAAGAGGACATAACCAGAGCAGAAATGACAGAGGCCCAGAGATGCTCTGGAATATAGGGGATACCCCAGCTACTTTCTCTCCTCCTGCACCTTTGGCTTACTCACACCCTGAGACAGCCCTCTCTAACCTTCATCTCTTTATCGATAACACTCTGGATGTCCTTGCCCCTGTCATGAGGATCTGCTTGAAGCCCAAATCCAAGTGCAACTCTTGATACGATTCTGACCTCACCCCCCTTAAATGGCCGGCACCCAAAGAAAGGTAGCAGCGGGAGGGCCCACCACCAAATCTCAGTTTTATCATCGTTCAAGTTGAGCCAGTTGGAATGCATCCACTCTCTGATGGCCTCCAGACAGGCACCGAATATGGCAGCTGACTCAGGGCTGGAAAGATCCAGACAGACCAGGATCTTCGTGTCGTCAGATAGGAATAACCGAGGAAGACGTGTGAGGATATCAGTTTGGTCAGAGGCTGAATGTAGATGTTGAATATGACCGGGGAGATGGCGGACCCTTGTGGTACCCCACAGGATATAGCCATAGCCATGGAGTAGAAAGGGGGGAGGGATCATTTTGGCAACAGTCAGAGAGAAAAGAAGAGAACCAATCAAGGACGTGCCTGCGAAGGCTGCCCCTGCCCGGCGGTCTAGCAGGACTTCATGATCGATGGTATCGAAGGCAGCTGACTGGTCAAATAAAATCAGAGCACTGACACTGCCTCCGTCATGAGTCCGTGCCAGGTCGTCCATGATGGAGACCAGGACACTCTCGGCCCCATGCCCTGGGTGGAACCTCGACTGTGAAGGATTGAAGAAGGAAGATTCCTCAAGAATACTAGAGAGTAGAGGACAGACCAAAGATTCAATACGTTTCATAAGGAAAAGTAAAAGAGAAATAGGACGGAAATTAGCAGGGACCAGAGTATCCAGCAAGGGTTTCTTTAACAGTGGAATCACAGTGGCCAGTTTAAAGGAGGCTGGAATGGCTCCTGCTGAGAGAGATGAATTAACTGCTTCTGTCAGCAAGTGAGCAACATGGGGAAGGATATCTTTAATCAATGAAGCAGAATAGGATCAAGGGGGGCTGTGATGATGATATCTTAGTCACAAGAGTGGTCCCCTCCGAAACAGAGAAAGTAGGAAACACAGACCAAGAAGTGGCTGGCAGAGGCTCAGATGGCCCAATATCAGCCCAATATCAGCCTAAGAAGGAAGGTGGGCAATGGCAATATTCGATCGAATAGAGCTGATTTTATCCATAGAAAATGTGGACAGTGAATTACAGACGGCCTGGGAGGAGGGAACAGAGACCGGTGATGTAGTGGAGAGATCACCGGCCACTTTGAACAACTCCCTGTAATGATGCACAGAGTTTTCAATAAGAGATGCAAAGTGGACACGTTTAGAACGTGAAATGGCAAGCTTGGCCCTGGGCGTAATGGAAAGCCTCCACTTTCTTTCCATCTGCCTACGTTGTAGGCGAACGGCACGCATCACCTCTGTGAACCACTGCTGAGAGGGACGGGAAGATAGCCCGGATGTATTAAGTGGAGCAAGTATGTCTGCCACTGCGGTCAGAGTACTAGTTAAAGAGCTCATATCCACAGGGGGCAGCCCTGAAAGTCGAGCCAGCATAAGAGAGGTAATATCAGATTGAGATACTGAACGCCATCCACGCAGCTGGGACTCGTTTGGCTGGCGGGGCAGCTGGCGGGCCCTTAACACCCCAAGTGAAGGGAAGAACGAAATGGTCAGACCATGGGATTTGAAAGGTAGCAAAAGGAGTGACCTCGGCCTCTGATGAGAAGATCAGGTCCAGGGTATTACCTAAAGAGTGGGTCTGTTCATGAAACTGTTGGGAGAGGGAGAGTTCTTTCATGGAGGACAGAAAGTTTTGAACCTTAAAGTTCTCCCCCTCATTGACCTTAAGATTAAGGTCACCCAAAATAATAAGATGCGCGATTCTCAAGCGTAGGTCTGCGGCAAAATCAAGAAAGGCATCCAGAAATAGAGCATCACTGCCTGGAAGGCGATAGACCACCAGTAAGTGAACACAACATTTAGACGCAAAGGATAAGCGCACTGGCATAGCTTCCTTAACATGATGGCTGATGACAACAATAGAACCTGCATAGCAGGATTTAAAAATAACATGCCCCCCCTCTTTGAGGGTGGCCGGTCTGAGTGCAAAATACTATAATCAGGAGGCAGTAGGTGCCCAAGAACAGAGGCTGATGTATCATCAAGCCAAGTCTCTGTAATGCACACGAGATCCGGAGAGTAATCATCACTCAGGTCATGGCAGTGTGCACAGTGTGCTACCACCGAACGCGCACTAAGAAGTAGGCAGTGCAATGAGGCTGAATGGGAGCCTCCCAAGCTGTGGACTCGCCCTAACTGCTGAAGCCCATTAGAGAGTTTCTCAATGATGACGCAAGCTTCACCATCTGCCTGCGAGTAAAGCACTGCAATGTTAGTGCTGCAGACAGGATCCAACAATATATGTTTCTCCTCAGAACTTTTTGATCTGATCTTGATCCTGTTCTGATAGCATTCTCAGTTCTTGATATGATGGAAATGCTCCAAGTCAGTGCCCTTTCCTCAGTAGAAGGTTCGATCAACCACCCATCCACTTTCTCCTCCAAGGAAACAGTGTCGATTGTTTTCCTTTCTTCACCCTCCACAGTTTACTTTTATTGTCCAGGCAAGGACCTGCTGAAAGGTTGCTATGGGTATCTGCTTGGACGCATTATAAAGATATGGCTGACCCTTCACATAGGACATATTGAGTCCCATGGAAATCAAGAGACAAGGACTAACAATGCTGCTGAAAATGTCTCTCAAAAACAGAGATAAAATACCTAAGGCAGCGCGTCCAAAAACCTTCTGTCAGCAAGGTGATGACTGTAGAACGCATCAAGAGTTTGTGGAAAAAACACAAGAGGGAAACCCAGGGCAGCAAGGTCCAGGAACAGGCAATTGGAGTGTACAGGAACAAAAGCTGGAACAGCAACAAAGAGGATGCTGGCAGGACGGTGCAAGGAACCGACACATAAGCTCTTATATACCAGTTGGTCTAGGCATGATATGATGAATGATGACCCATCTTCGACTGGGCTGTTCCCTTGGTAGTGAATAAGCCGGTCACCATCTTGGAATAGGAGAAACATGTTGAAGACCTCGATGAAGCCTCTGGGGAATACACCACATGCCATGGGCTGTATTTGCTACATGGCAGCAGCTTTGTGAAGAAGAAAGAGACTTGCATACCAGCTGCAGGCTGCAGTAGTGACAGCTGCAATGTTGGCACTGCACACCCTACACTTGGCCAGTGACAGCATTGCAGCTGAAGTGGCACCTGCAGCCAGAGGTGTCCGTTTTGAGTACCGGTACCCACACAACTGGCACATTTGGGTTATGACACATACTCCAATCAATGACAACATTGCACTCTATTCTTAGGGTAGTAGAAGTGATGTCAGTATTCTCTGCTCTCCCATTGAAATCTCAGGAAGTGACATCAAAGGATGATTGATATTGCAAGATGTTTTACCCTGATTCTAAACAATCTTTATTGAATAGTCTAGGCTTTGCAAACTGGCAACCGCAGACCACTAATCACACAACTCACATCAGTCATCCACAGACTACGGACATGTCTACCAGCCATTTAGGACCTGGTAACATCTAATGCAATGCCCCAATCAGGAACATAGCCACGCTCAACAATGCGAGGCCGGCCGTAACCGTGGCAGCCCTGCCTAGGGACACCTACATACCACAAAATACACTGTGTGCAAAATCCATCTACAGACTATAAACGACTGATATATCCACAAGTGAAATAGACATACAAACAAACCAACTGCTATCGCACACAGTCCCAGCCTCCTCAGCACCGTTCCATATGCCTGACCTCTTAGGAGGCTTATTGTTGCACAGCCAGCACGCCCAACTGCTTATCTCGGCCTAAGCACACACCGCATTCTAAGCCTTAAAACATCCTTCCCTTACCTCGAACCCGGTATTAGGATAGCCTGTCATCTGCACTTACTTCTGTCATTACACCTAGAAGACCACTGATTGGCCCGTCTACTGTGCTTATGTGTATGAGGATTGCCAGTAAATTGCAATTAAAGATAAGCTGGTAGCCTCGATATCGCACCTAGAAGACAGTAGGGCAACCGGTTTATCACTCTTAGAAGATGCATTAAGATAATTAAGAAGATTGCATTGAGAGCTAATTTACCCTACTACAGATTTAGATGCAAGGTAAAAAGTTGGATCTGGACCAACGACAACTAACAAACTGTACCCTTGCACTAGGCCCTGGATCACTGCATACAACTGCCTTGATACTTCTGAAACTTGGACTACAGACCATCTCACTGCCCTCTGTGGGTTGTGAGGTACCCTTATCTTGTACTTTTGTATATATGTACTGTAAATATGGGAACATGACATGTATTGCATCAGCTGTTTGTATCCTATGTATGTAACCTAAGCGTAAGTAATCTTGTACCTGCTGCGCCCGGCTACCCCTGGGTTTGGAGCGCATTATCAAATCATAAACACATAGCTTTTTCATGACGCTTAGAAGACCTATTATGGCAAACCTGCTAGTGCGCCTAGAGGACTCTCTCACACGGACAACCTGATCAAACATTGGCGTCAATAACAAAGATCCATCCGAGTCTCAAAGTACGTATAAACGCACCACTCCGGTGGACATCTGTCACAGGCATGGCTACCCACACGCACGCATCAGAATGCAGCAATGACCTACGGCAAATTCGGTTTAGCAGGGCACATAACGTGTTTGCCTCCTTACACCAGATTAAGTCTCAACACCTCTGCCATCACCATACAATGATGACCCGACAACAATTCGGTTCAGCTGGACACATAAAGAGTCTCTTGCACTCGTGGATTCTCCTGACCTCCCTCAGCACCCGTCCACATGCCTGATCTCTTGGGTTTCTTACTGGAGCCCAGCCAGCCCACCTTATTCCTTATCTGGGCCTAAAGCACACACGCATTTTAAGCCTTTTGTGAGAAATGTCCCATACTCTGGAGTGCAGCCCCTGAGGGCATTTCCACCACAAGCACCTTGAGACCATATTAAAGGGAAAAGGCGCTATATAAATCACTACTACTACTTATGTCCGCTCAGTCGCTTGTGTCGCATTCCGACGCACCCCATGGACATATCGAAGCACTACTCTGAAGAGAAGATAGCAGGGTGCACATGGGAGAAAGGAGGAAACAGATGACGGTGTTGCAGTATTTAGGGGAGAGGTAAGATTGCCGAGGAGGCCACAGGGGTTGCAAGCAGCAACCTGGCCCTAGTGACTTGCGTCTGCAGCTGCCTGTGAATGGCAGCCACGAATGATGCATGTTGCCAAAGCGTGCAAGCGCACCAAGACTTCCGCATCCGCCCTGCGTCCTGCACGCATCATGGGAGCTTAGCGTGCCGCTCTGGGCCCGATTCATGGACTTCTTTGCACGGTTCAAAGTGACTTTGCACTGCGGACACGTGGAACTGTGCAAAGTGTATTGCTGCAGTGCAAAGTCAGTGACAGTCATTTTGTACTGCAAACATGACTTTGCACTGCAGAGATGCGCTTTGCACGGTTCCATGAATCAGGGTTTGTGTAAGCAGTGCAACGTCTCCTTACAGCAGTGCAAAGTCACTTTGAACCGTGCAAGAAATTCCATGAATCAGGGTTCGTGTAAGCAGTGCAACGTCACCTTTCAGCAGTGCAAAGTCACTTTGAACCGTGCAAGAAATTCCATGAATCGGGCCCTAGATGTATAAATTGATGTGTTTGGCGTCGCACGATGTGTCTGCTCGTGGCCTCCTCAGTTGTGTGAGAAGTGCGTATCTTTCTCTGCAGACTATCACTCATATCGCGATGTTATGCAGCGCTTCATGACAGACATCCCCCCTCGCCTCCTTTCATTTGTGGGTGGGCCCTGGCTGTTGTGGGGTCTGCATACGGCTGTGAGCGGCTGCACTCTGCTCGGCAGGTTTTAATAGGTATTGTCTCCAGCCCCCTGCCCTCTCCTGCGTAGTTGAAAGGTTTGTCGGGCCTGCTGCTGTGACAGCACCGCCTTCCGCCTTGGTTCTCGCATTTTATGGCATTTTATAGCGTTCAATAAAGAGGCGCCCTGAAAGTGAGTGGTAAGCCCTGCCACTCTGCGATTTCTACCAGTGTGTCATCTTTTGGGGGTCAGTGGAGCACCCCTGCGCTGCGCAGGACCCAGCCAGCTACACGCTTTCCCACATTAGACGGCAAACGCATGCATGCCAACACATGCCTCTTTCTGCTTAGGAGGTAGAATCCAGTCCTGGTTTTCGTTTTGCATTCTGGGACTTGTAGTCCTGGAGGCCCCCATTATAAATCCCGTTCTACAAGTGACGGAATGCAATAGATCAAACTGGATGGGACTATTATCTCCTAAATGCAAATGCAAGAGCGCGCGCTGAGATATACGAAAAAGGTAGCATGTTTGAGAAGCTGTACCGGAACAGGCCCTGTTCAGTGTGTGTGGAACATAGGACATGACTGGGGGTGTGGCAGTGGGGTCTCTAGAAATCGTTAATGAGGGTCGGAGGGGTGGCGGGAGCAAACCATAGTGTACAAATAGGACTGTGGGGCCACAAACAAATAGGGGTTAACAGCCAAGCTCCTTTGGGTAAATATATCTATATTTTACCAAGCTGGTTGCATGCATTATCAAGGTGACATTGTGCAAGTTTAGAGTAGGTTTAAGACCATAAAAGGTTTCCACTAAATTAATTTACACCCTAAAAAAAGTAACATGTTCAACGGGTGCAAAATATCTCCCAAAAGTCTTCCAAAGGCATTTGGTTTTATACGTTTTTTTAACTGTGTAATTGTTTTCCTTTCAGCACATTTTGCCATCCTTTGTTGCTTTAGGTTAAAATCAATTAACGAAAAAAATATATAGAAAAGAAATGGTCTCACTTCCCCCTCACCAGGTACCTTTCAAGACCAGCCCGCATCTCTTCTGCCACACTTACACCTTGCAACAGCAACGTGACCGTTCTGTAGTCTTCCTTAAAGTGTCCACCCACTGCTTCCAACAGACACCCATAGCAATGTCCCATCAAACCATCTCAATTACTACAAGTTTATCAATAATAATATCAGGTTTTTGTAGCGCTTCATGACGGATACCCCCTTGTTTAAGAGCTGTAATACGTTTTTATCATTACGCAATGCAATGGTCTTAATGGTAATTGAATAAATAAATAAATAAATAATGTGTTTCTTATATAGCCCTACACACCCATAGGTCTCAGAGGGCTCAAATAACAGAAGACATTATTATCCCACAGAGTGGTACTCATTTTATCCACCTCGGAAGGATGTAAGGCTGAGTTGACCCTGCCGGGATTCGAACCTGTCACAGAAGGCTGTACACAGATATTAGGGGCGAGCACATTGTATTGTAGAGTGGTCTTGTATAGCACATCTTTGAAATTTGTGGTGACCTTGTGGCGTGCAGTTCTGCAAAAAAAGAGTGGAGTGGTTATAAGCAGTCCGAAGTGGCGGTATGGTCCTAAGTGGTTTGTGGTATTGATACTTGGGTATGCATCCAGAGTGAAAAAATGAAAAATATATGCGATGGCAATGCAATGTGATAGTCACTAAAATTCTCCATCCTTACCCTACCCACACTCCTTCAGACTGCCCACACTCCCTCACACTATCCACACTCCCTCACACTACCCACACTCAATCAGACTACCCACACTCCATCAGACTGCCCACACTCCCTCACACTATCCACACTCCCTCACACTACCCACACTCAATCACAATACCCACACTCCTTCAGACTGCCCACACTCCCTCACACTATCCACACTCCCTCACACTACCCACACTCAATCACACTACCCACACTCCTTCAGACTGCCCACACTCCCTCACACTATCCACACTCCCTCACACTACCCACACTCAATCACACTACCCACAATCCTTCAGACTGCCCACACTGCCTCACACTATCCACACTCCCTCACACTACCCACACTCAATCACACTACCCACACTCCTTCAGACTGCCCACACTCCCTCACACTATCCACACTCCCTCACACTACCCACACTCAATCAGACTACCCACACTCCTTCAGACTGCCCACACTCCCTCACACTATCCACACTCCCTCACACTACCCACACTCAATCACAATACCCACACTCCTTCAGACTGCCCACACTCCCTCACACTATCCACACTCCCTCACACTACCCACACTCAATCAGACTACCCACACTCCTTCAGACTGCCCACACTCCCTCACACTACCCACACTCAATCACACTACCCACACTCCTTCAGACTGCCCACACTCCCTCACACTATCCACACTCCCTCACACTACCCACACTCAATCACACTACCCACACTCCTTCAGACTGCCAACCAAGTCTAGTGAACTGAACAGACTCAGACCTTATCCATTTCTATCAACCATCCTGTCCATTTGGGGCTTTAATGATCCACAGACTGCCCATACGGCTAACCTGCTCGGTGCTTTCATACAGGCTGGTTCATCTCGGGAGTATAACTCAGTAGCTGTCTTGGGAGGATAGCTCAGCGGCAACGTGCTCGCCTTGGAAGCAGGACGAAATGGAGTAACTCAGGTTTGATCCCCGAGCCAGCGCTTAGAAACCTCTGGGTATTATTTGCGTTATAAATACCTATCACATCATATCGTACCACAAACAACTTTGAGATTTTGATATCGGCACACAGGTAGCATGTACTTCTGACCTGCATCCATCAAAACCGCAGGTTTATGCATCTACCTTCCTGCTATCGAAGGAGCACACTCTGCCCTCCTTTCTTACTGTGTCAAGCCCAGAAAGGCCAACATTATTGGCAGAAGAGAACTACATAAGACCACTTGACATTCCATTCCCTGGAGGCAATGCTGGGCAATGCATTGAGCAGACTCTTAGGAGGGGTGCCTGGTGAAAGTTGAACATTCTGAGCACTGAAAATGGTTTGACAGCTTCAGAGTTAGCTAAGTGTTGAAACGGTTAGTGGGCCCAGGTGGCGCCTCGGTACTGCTCCCTGTGGGCGACCTCGCTGAGTCCTGGCCAGCAATGGCAGCATCTGTTTCTATTCCTTCCGTTGCAGTCCACAGCGTTGGCCGGCTCCCACACTCACACTCTTGCAGCTTGTGCAGAAGCGAGGTTCGAAACGTTGTAAACATGGTTTTTCAGAGAGCAATTGGGACGCAATGAACCGCCATCCGAGGCGTGTGCTGCAGATGTTCTTGCGGGAAAGGAAAACAATTTGCGCTTTTATTTAGTGTGAGGCAACTCAGATCAAAGGGAGTCGCAAGAGCCTCTCAAAATACGCCCCTAAAGTGAAGATTGCCTGGAATGAGATGGAAAAGGCATTCATGATTGTAATATTCGCAGAGGCGACTATGGCATGACCTTGCAAGCAGCTGTTTCTTCAAAGGATGCCATTAGTTGAGCGAGGAGGGAGAGTACCGAGGACAGTGGAACATGGCGGTAAACCTGCTGGATAACCTTGTTTTCTAGGCTTGTTAGGCTCAACGAGAAGTCATGTTGACCTTACTGCTGGTACAGGCGTGGGCGCGTTTCTGCAGGTGCTCTCGATTCGATTCCGTGTTCTGGGTACTCCAAGACTGGTACATCAGTCTTTTTGACATTTGAATTCGGCGCAGGATAGAAACAGACGATTGCTTATTCAGACAGCCGTCGTTTTGAATCCCACATATTTGTGTACTGCTCAAAAGTGAACTTGAGATTGTGCAAAGCAAGGGCACAGATGAAACTGTTCAACAGAAGAACAAACATCAAACTATGAACTTTAAACAATATAACTATAAAACAAAGTTGAATACCATAGTGACCAAAATAGTGGTGTACATCAAACTGAAAAACAAAGTGTAGATATCAAATTCTACAACACGTGGGTGAGAATCACATTGAACTACGCAAGGATTAGCGTCAAAGTTAGCTACATAAGTGTGAACATCCAATTATGCAACAAAAGGATGAGCATCACACTCAACAACTTAAGTGTGAATATCAGAATGCACAACAGAAAGGTGAACATCAGACTTTACAACACGAAAGATCCTCAAACTCCTCAAACTGAACCTCACATGAGTGAACATTCAACTGTGCACACAAGGGTGGATATGAGCTTGAAGGACACAGGGTTGAACATCAAATTCTGTAAAAAAACAAATGGGTGATCACCGTACTGTACAACAAAAGATTTGAACATTGTATAATTCTAGGGAGAACATCAAACTGCAAAACATACAGGAATATTAAATTTCACCACATAAGGGTGAACATGAAATTGTTCAGCACAGGAGGGGACCATTGACTGTACAATCCAATGGTGTACAACAAACTGTAAAACCCAAGAGGTGACTATCAATGGTACATTCCAAGGGTGAACATCCAATTGTCCAGGACAAGAGGTGACTATCAACTGTACATTCCAAGGGTGAACATCAAATTGTCCAAGACAAGAGGTGACCATCAACTGTACATTCCAAGGGTGAACATCAAACTGTACAACACAAGAGGTGGCTATCACTGACCATTCCAAGGGTGAACATCAAACTGTACATTCCAAGGGTGAACATCAAACTGTACAACACAAGAGGTGACCATCAACTGTACATTCTAAGGGTGAACAGCAAACTGTACAACACAAGAGGTGGCCGTCAACTGTACATTCCAAGGGTGAACATAAAACTGTACAACACAGGAGGTGACCATCAACTGTACAATCTGAGGGTGCACATCAAACTGTACAACACAAGAGGTGACCATCAACTATACATTCCAAGGGTGAACATAAAACTGTAGAACACAAGAGGTGACCATCAACTGTACAATCCAAGGGTGAACATCAAACTGTACAAGACAAGAGGTGACCATCAACTGTACAATCAAATGGTGTACATCAAAGTGTACAACACCAGAGGTGAACATCAGCTGTACAATCCAAGGGTGAAAATCAAACTGTAAAACACATAAGGTGACCATCTACTGTACAATCCAAGGGTGAACATCAAACTGTACAACAGAAGAGGTGACTATGAACTGTCATTCCAAGGGTGAACATCAAACTTTACAAGACAAGAGGTGACCATAAACTGTACATTCAAAGGGTGTACATCAAACTGTACATTAAAAGAGTGAACATCAAACTGTACACCACAGGAGGTGACCATTAACTGTACAATCATAGTGTGCACATCAAACGGTACAACACAAGAGATGACCATGAACTGTACATTCCAAGGGTGAACATCAAACTGTACAACACAAGAAGTGACCATCAACTGTAAAATCCGAGGATGAACATAAAACTGTACAGCACAAGAGGTGACCATCAACTGTACAATCCAAGGTTGAACATAAAACTGTACAACACACAAGGTCACCATCAACTGTACAATCTGAGGGTGAACATCAAACTGTACAACACAAGAGGTGACCATCAACTGTGCATTCCAAGGGTGACAATCAACTGTACTTTCCAAGGATGAACATCAAACTGTACAACACAAGAGGTGACCATCAACTGTACAATCCAAGGTTGAACATCACACTGTACACCACAGGAGGTGACCATCAACTATACAATCCAAGGTTGAACATTACACTGTACACCACAGGAGGTGACCATCAACTGTACATCCAAGGGTGAACATCAAACTGTATAACACAAGAGGTGACCCTCAACTGTAAAATACGAGGGTGCACATCAAACTGTACAACACAAGAGGTGAACATCACCTGCAAAATACGAGGATGAACATGAAAATGTACAACACAAGAGGTGACCATCAACTGTACATTCCAAGGGTGAACATGAAACTGTACAACACAAGAGGTCACCATCAACTGTACAATCCAAGGTTGAACATCAAACTGTACAACACACGAGGTCACCATCAACTTTACTATCTGAGGGTGAACATCAAACTGTACAACACAAGAGGTGACCATCAACTGTACATTCCAAGGGTGAACATCAAACTGTACAACACAAGAGGTGACCGTAAACTGTACATTCCAAGGGTGAACATGAAACTGTACACCACAGGAGGTGACCATCAACTGTACAATCCGAGGGTGAACATGAAACTGTACAACACAAGAGGTGACCATCAACTGTATATTCCAAGGGTGAACATCAAACTGTACAACACAAGAGTTGACAGTCAACTGTACATTCAAAGCGTGAACATCACACTGTACACCACAGGAGGTGACCATCAACTGTACAATCATAGTGTGCACATCAAACTGTACAACACAAGAGGTGACCATCAACTGTACATTCCGAGGGTGAACATCAAACTGTACAACACAAGAGGTGACCATCAACTGTACAATCCAAGGTTGAACATCAAACTGTACAACACACAAGGTCACCATCAACTGTACAATCTGAGGGTGAACATCAAACTGTACAACACAAGAGGTGACCATCAACTGTACATTCCAAGGGTGAACATCAAACTGTACACCACAGGAGGTGACCATCAACAGTACATTCCAAGGGTGAACATCAAACTGTACACCACAGGAGGTGACCATCAACAGTACAATCCGAGGGTGAACATCAAACTGTACAATACAAGAGGTGACCATCAACTGTGCATTCCAGAATGTACACCACAAGAGGTGACCATCAACTGTAGAACACAATAGGTGACCCTCAACATTAAAATCTGAGGGTGCACATCAAACTGTACAACACAAGAGGTGACCATCAACTGCAAAATCTGAGGGTGACCATCAAACTATACAACACAAGTGGTGACCATCAACTGTACATTCCAAGTGTGAACATCAAACTGTACAAGAGAAGAGGTGGCCATCAACTGTACATTCCAAGGGTGAACATCAAACTGTACAACACAAGAGGTGACCATCAACTGTACAATCCAAGGTTGAACATCAAACTGTACAGCACACGAGGTGACAATCAACTGTACATTCCAAGGGTGAACATCAGAATGTACAACACAAGAGGTGACCATCAACTGTACATCCAAGGGTTAACATCAAACTGTATAACACAAGAGGTGACCCTCAACTGTAAAATCCGAGGGTGCACATCAAACTGTACAACACAAGAGGTGACCATCAACTGCAAAATCCGAGGGTGAACATCAAACTGTAGAGCACAAGAGGTGACCCTCAACTGTACATTCCAAGGGTGAACATCAAATTGTACAACACAAGAGGTGACCATCAACTGTACATCCAAGGGTGAACATCAAAGTGTACAACAAAAGAGGTGACCATCAACTGTACAATCCGAGGTTGAACATCAAACTGTACAACACACAAGGTCACCATCAACTGTACAATCTGAGGGTGAACATCAAACTGTACAACACAAGAGGTGACCACAACTGTACATTCCAAGGGTGAACATCAGAATGTACACCACAAGAGGTGACCATCAACTGTACATTCCAAGGGTGAACATAAAACTGTAAAACACAATACGTGACCCTCAACTTTAAAATCTGAGGGTGCACATCAAACTGTACAACACAAGAGGTGACATCAACTGCAAAATCTGAGGGTGAACATCAAACTGTACAACACAAGAGGTGACCATCAATTGTACAATCTGGGGGTGGCCATCAACTGTACATTCCAAGGGTGAACATCAAACTGTACAACACAAGAGGTGACCATCAACTGTACAATCCAAGGTTGAACATCAAACTGTACAGAACACGAGGTGACAATCAACTGTACATTCCAAGGGTGAACATCAGAATGTACAACACAAGAGGTGACCATCAACTGTACATCCAAGGGTTAACATCAAACTGTATAACACAAGAGGTGACCCTCAACTGTAAAATCCAAGGGTGCACATCAAACTGTACAACACAAGAGGTGACCATCAACTGCAAAATCCGAGGGTGAACATCAAACTGTAGAGCACAAGAGGTGACCCTCAACTGTAAAATCCAAGGGTGCACATCAATCTGTACAACACAAGAGGTGACCATCAACTGTACATTCCAAGGGTGAACATCAAAGTGTACAACAAAAGAGGTGACCATCAACTGTACAATCCGAGGTTGAACATCAAACTGTACAACACACAAGGTCACCATCAACTGTACAATCTGAGGGTGAACATCAAACTGAACAACACAAGAGGTGACCACAACTGTACATTCCAAGGGTGAACATCAGAATGTACACCACAAGAGGTGACCATCAACTGTACATTCCAAGGGTGAACATAAAACTGTAGAACACAATACGTGACCCTCAACTTTAAAATCTGAGGGTGCACATCAAACTGTACAACACAAGAGGTGACCATCAACTGCAAAATCCGAGGGTGAACATCAAACTGTAGAGCACAAGAGGTGACCCTCAACTGTAAAATCCGAGGGTGCACATCAATCTGTACAACACAAGAGGTGACCATCAACTGTACATTCCAAGGGTGAACATCAAAGTGTACAACAAAAGAGGTGACCATCAACTGTACAATCCGAGGTTGAACATCAAACTGTACAACACACAAGGTCACCATCAACTGTACAATCTGAGGGTGAACATCAAACTGTACAACACAAGAGGTGACCATCAACTGCAAAATCTGAGGGTGAACATCAAACTGTACAACACAAGAGGTGACCATCAATTGTACAATCTGGGGGTGGCCATCAACTGTACATTCCAAGGGTGAACATCAAACTGTACAACACAAGAGGTGACCATCAACTGTACAATCCAAGGTTGAACATCAAACTGTACAGAACACGAGGTGGCAATCAACTGTACATTCCAAGGGTGAACATCAGAATGTACAACACAAGAGGTGACCATCAACTGTACATCCAAGGGTTAACATCAAACTGTAGAGCACAAGAGGTGACCCTCAACTGTAAAATCCGAGGGTGCACATCAATCTGTACAACACAAGAGGTGACCATCAACTGTACATTCCAAGGGTGAACATCAAACTGTACAAGAGAAGAGGTGACCGTCAACTTTACATTCCAAGGGTGAACATCAAACTGTACAACACAAGAGGTCACCATCAACTGTACAATCTGAGGGTGAACATCAAACTGTACAACACAAGAGGTGACCATCAACTACTATACATTCCAAAGGTGAACATCAAACTGTACAACACAAGAGATGACCGTCAACTGTACATTCAGAGTGAACATCACACTGTACACCACAGGAGGTGACCATCAACTGTACATAGTGTGCACATCAAACTGTACAACACAAGAGGTGACCATTAACTGTACATTCCAAGGGTGAACATCAAACTGTACACCACAGGAGGTGACCATCAACTGTACAATCCGAGGGTGAACATCAAACTGTACAACACAAGTGTTGACCGTCAACTGTACATTCAGAGTGAACATCACAGTGTACACCACAGGAGGTGACCATCAACTGTACAATCATAGTGTGCACATCAAACGGTACAACACAAGAGGTGACCATCAACTGTACATTCAAAGGGTGAACATCAAACTGTACAACACAAGAGGTCACCATCAACTGTACAATCCAAGGTTGAACATCAAACTGTACAACACACAAGGTCACCATCAACTGTAAAATCTGAGGGTGAACATCAAACTGTACAACACAGGAGGTGACCATTAACTGTACATTCCAAGGGTGAACATCAAACTGTACACCACAGGAGGTGACCATCAACTGTACAATCCGAGGGTGAACATCAAACTGTACAACACAAGTGTTGACCATCAACTGTACATTCAGAGTGAACATCACAGTGTACACCACAGGAGGTGACCATCAACTGTACAATCATAGTGTGCACATCAAACGGTACAACACAAGCGGTGACCATCAACTGTACATTCAAAGGGTGAACATCAAACTGTACAACACAAGAGGTCACCATCAACTGTACAATCCAAGGTTGAACATCAAACTGTACAACACACAAGGTCACCATCAACTGTACATTCCAAGGGTGAACATCAAACTGTACACCACAGGAGGTGACCATCAACTGTACATTCCAAGGGTGAACATCCGAATGTACAACACAAGAGGTGACCATCAACTGTACATTCCAAGTGTGAACATAAAACTGTAGAACAGAAGAGGTGACTCTCAACTTTAAAATTTTAGGGTGCACATCAAACTGTACAACACAAGAGGTGACCATCAACTGCAAAATCCGAGGGTGAACATCAAACTGTAGAGCACAAGAGGTGACCCTCAACTGGAAAATCCGAGGGTGCACATCAATCTGATCAACACAAGAGGTGACCATCAACTGTACATTCCAAGGGTGAACATCAAACTGTACAAGAGAAGAGGTGACCATTAACTTTACATTCCACGGGTGAACATCAAACTGTACAACACAAGAGGTCACCATCAACTGTACAATCTGAGGGTGAACATCAAACAGTACAACACAAGAGGTGACCATCAAATATACATTCCAAAGGTGAACATCAAACTGTACAACACAAGAGTTGACCGTCAACTGTACATTCAAAGAGTGAACATCACACTGTATACCACAGGAGGTGACCATCAACTGTACATTCCAAGGGTGAACATCAAACTGTACAACACAAGAGGTGACCATCAACAGTACATTCCAAGGGTGAACATCAAACTGTACAACACAAGAGGTGACCATCAACTACTATACATTCCAAAGGTGAACATCAAACTGTACAACACAAGAGTTGACCGTGAAACTGTACATTCAGAGTGAACATTACACTGTACATCACAGGAGGTGACCATCAACTGTACAATCATAGTGCGCACATCAAACTGTACAACACAAGAGGTGACCATCAACTGTACATTCCAAGGGTGAACATCAAACTGTACAACAGAAGAGGTGACCATCAACAGTACATTCCAAGGGTGAACATCAAACTGTACAAAACAGGAGGTGACCATCAACTGTACAATCCGAGGGTGAACATCAAACTGTACAACACAAGAGGTGACCATCAACTGTACAATCCAAGGTTGAACATCAAACTGTACAACACACGGGGTCACCATCAACTGTACAATCTGAGGGTGAACATCAAACTGTACAAAACAAGAGGTGACCATCAACTGTACATTCCAAGAGTGAACATCAAACTGTACAACACAAGAGGTGACCGTCAACTGTACATTCCAAGGGTGAACATCAAACGGTACACCACAGGAGGTGACCATCAACTGTACAATCCGAGGGTGAACATCAAACTGTACAACACAAGAGGTGACCATCAACTGTACATTCCAAGGGTGAACATCAGAATGTACAACACAAGAGGTGACCATCAACTGTACATTCCAAGGGTGAACATAAAACTGTAGAACACAATAGGTGACCCTCAACTTTAAAATTAGAGGGTGCACACCAAACTGTACAACACAAGAAGTGACCATCAACTGCAAAATCTGAGGGTGAACATCAAACTGTACAACACAAGAGGTGACCATCAACTGTACATTCCAAGTGTGAACATCAAACTGTACAAGAGAAGAGGTGACCATCAACTGTACAATCTGAGTGTGAACATCAAACTGTACAAGAGAAGAGGTGACCATCAACTGTGCATTCCAAGGGTGACCATCAACTGTACTTTCCAAGGGTGAACATCAAACTGTACAACACAAGAGGTGACCATCAGCTGTACAATCCAAGGTTGAACATCAAACTGTACACCACAGGAGGTGACCATCAATTGTACAATCTGAGGGTGGCCATCAACTGTACATTCCAAGGGTGAACATCAAACTGTACAAGAGAAGAGGTGACCATCAACTGTACATTCCAAGGGTGAACATCAAACTGTACAAAAGAAGAGGTGACCATCAACTTTACATTCCAAGGGTGATCATCAAACTGTACAACACAATAGGTGACCATCAACTGTACAATCCGAGGGTGAACATCAAACCGTACAACACAAGAGGTGACCATCAACTACAAAATCCGAGGGTCTCCTACCACCATCTCTTAGCATACAATGTGCGTTCCCATGCAAGGTATACGATCTTCTTCCATGGGAACTAGAAAGAAAACAGGTGTGGGAATGCAGCTGACAGGAAGGGGAAGGGCAGAGAAATCGGGGAAGGCCCCAGGGACAGGAGGACATGGGCAGCAGGAAGGGAGTGGGCTTGAACAAAAACAGGGTGGTTGGGGTCACGCTCAGTGGAAAGGTGTTCTACAAAAACATGTCCTCAATCCATAGGTTGAGCTATGGTTATTATCATACAAGTTAATGGTACTCAAGTTAATGATCTCTAAAGTATGAAGGATTGAGTCGGCCCTGCCTGGTCCTATGTAAGCTGCCTGCCCTCAACACGTGAACTATCCTTGCAGACGAGATCATTAAACTGTACAACACAGGAGGTCAATTTCAAACTGCACAGTCCAAACGTGATCATACACCTATATAACACAAATGTGGGGAGCAAGCTATCGAAGAGGGAACATCCAGACATCATCGTTTGCAAGTCAGATGAACATTTTTCAACAATTTTACATTTCCTGGATTCCCCCCTTTTCTCCTTGTTATATGAGAGCACTTGCCTGCAAGCTCTTTGTGCTTTTAAGGATGCTGTGGGTTAAGTGTATTTTTATGATGGCAATAACAACCGATGCGGTGGGCCGGATCAGGTGGTAATGCCTCAGGGCCCAAGGTCTAGGCTCTCGCTGTCCTCGGGCCTTAACGATGGGCCAAGGCACCATTACCACCCAATCCGGCCTGCCGGATCGGGTGTTATTGCTATTAGCACCCCTGTTTTAAATCTGGAATCTCACGGCGTCCCATTCGTTCAAACAAAATACTTACCTAAAATGGCACGCGGCGGGCCAGGATGAAGGCTGGAGCGGTGGCAGCAGTTGCCGCTGCCAAAAGAATAAGGTCAGTAGGGTTGTGGGGTGGGGAGATGAGGAAACGGTGACCTGAGGGTAGGAGGGGAAGATGGGGGGTGGGGTTCAGATTGTGTGTTGAGCCTGCGATCCGAGCAACCTGATTGGTTGGCTCACCTGCCACGGGTGCTAACTGTTGGTTGAGCCCCCTGGTTTAAATTCTCGAGCTGTGGGTGCTCACCTACTATTGACATTAGTACATGGAGCAGGGATTTGACAGGGCAGAGCTCCAGGTTGTTCCTAAACCGAGTGTTCAGGTCTGATTGTAAACACAGCCTACACATGGACTCAGGTGGACTCCTTCCATTGTTAAGTGCTGGCTATGCTCTCCACCCCCCGGGCATCTCTCGGCCCAAACAGACTCAGAAACTACATAAGAAAAAAGAGATATCCATTGGTGCTGGTTGCCCCTTTGGTGCTCCCCTCAGTGACTGGCATGCACTCCATTAGTCTTAGGCAGGGTGGGCAACTTCCCCAACCAAGATAAGCAGGCAACCTTTACATGGCAGTTAATAAATAAGAATGAAACATAATGTGAAGGTTGGGCAAGCCAGATGGAAAACGATGGCGTCGGTGTGGGACTGGAATACAGTGATAGTCAGTGTGCATCTGTGGGAGTTGGAGTGAGGGAGTTCTGCAACTCCTCCTTTCCTCTGGAGAAGGAATTAAGCCCTCTGCATCTGTCTTTGTAGTCCACCATACACCCTCGGAGGCTGTTTCCTTTGGACCTCCCGTGCTCCATATAAAGAGAGTCTGTACCCAGCAAAGCTTTGAAAGCTATTGTGGACATATTGAATTTGACGCAGTGGATCACAGGTAAGAAATGCAGCTCACGCTGTACTGGGACACCGCGCGCCAAAGGAAGACTTGTCTCAGGAAGGAGTAGGAGATGAGGAATTCTGCACAAACCTCAGCTTCTATTTTCAACACCTAGAAAAGATTTTCAAGGGGTTATAAACTGTGCGTTGCCAATTCTCTGTCGCTACACAGTCCGCACGCACCGTGCTGAACCTGGATGCCGGTTGTGCATGCTGCACGTTATTGCCTCCAGGTATTATACACAGCAGCTTGGCCAATGAGCAGAAGTGTCGCTAGGGAGACTGGGGGGATAAGTCCCTGGATAGACGCTCAGGGGCTACAACTAAAAGGCTAGTTAGCCCCGAGTTCCGACATTAGCGTAGCCCCGGATCTTTTCCAGGTAACATCCCTGCCAATGAGCAATGTCGATGTTGCCTACAGGAGCCAATGGAGCTCCTTACTTTTGGATGTTGCTCTTTGGCTGCAAGTACTCTTTGGCATGACCCCCTCCTGCCTTCCCTGAAACATGTTGGCCCTTTTCAGTGTTTACCATCAGTTGGAATCAGTGGTCGGAGTGTGCGGGAGCGGCCAGCTCTTTGCCTCACTCTTGAACTTAGCCTGGTGGGGGGCCTTGCTCCTGGGGTATATTCATCCCCCAGAGCCCGCGCTGGGGGCTGCCTGCTGCAGCGTCTGTTCTCACCAGAGCCCTACGCAGGCGCTGCTTGCCTCCTTTGCCAGGTCACGCATGCAGATGTTCCAGTGTTTTCAAATTCCCACGGCGCAGAACGCTCCCATGGTGCAGTGCGACGCGGCGACTGCTTACACACCCACTCCTTTGATTACACAAAGAGGACGCGCGGCCAAGTTGTTGTGATTATAATATACAAACCTCAGCAAGATGTTTAATATGGCTCTGCAGCTTGAAGCCATGTCCTGCACCTGGGCACGGGAAGTTTATTAGACCGCCAATCAAACAAGGGTACTCTTTCATGATATACAAACCGTACATGTACTGCGCCCGGAGCAGCTCTGACGTATTGGGGAGCAAAAGGGGATGGAGGCCTCATCCCCAAATACGCATTAGAAATTTGCATTTTAAGGGTACATGGTATCGAAAAAATGCAAATTGCTAACATTTACGAATTAAAAACAAAAAAAGGGTGTAGTCGTGAAAAGGTGTGGGGAAGAGGAAGGGAGTTTAAAAAAGAGACAGTAGGCACCCCCTTCATAAAGACTCAGTTGCGAAGGGCGAAAAAATAGCGAACCCTAATTCATCAAAATGCAGCTGGAGATTCTGTACTCAGGACGCCCCTCTAGCTCCAGTAATAGATGGGGGAGAACTGAACAAAATGTTATTCCCATTCACAATGTGTGTATATTTTTAACGGCTCAAAACCTATGTTACCTCTAAAACAGATATCCTTTTAAGTTGGCATCTAGGCTGGGCCGCGGCGGCCAATCAGGTTGCTCATTCTCCAAGCCCACGTTCTGAGCAAGCTCATTGCTGCTCGCACCTACCCGCCATCTTCCCTCCTACTCCCCAGAGTCCCTGCTGCTCCCTGCCCTACATTCCTCACCCCTCTTGCCCCTTCCCCATCTCCCATTTGACAATAGGTGTTGCAGCGTTGCCACACTGCTCCTCTCATGCCCCCGGGCCGCCGTTGCAAATGTAAGAGTGGGTCCGCCCGGCACCTCGCTTCCATTTCCATGGCAGCCATGTTGCGTGAGTATCTGTTTAACACACAAGTCATGCGCTCTCTGTGACGCATTGGTTGCAATAGATACATTGCTGGGGTTGACCCCAGGATGGAAAACCGGGGTGCTAATAGCAATAATCACTGCCACAATAAAGGCCCTCGCGTAACTTGGGCACCGGGCCGTTACTACCCGGTATAGTTTGGGGAGCCGGGGATTATTGCTTAAATCCATACCACTTTGCACCTAGTAAGTCATTCAAATTGAAAGATGCGCTTTTACCTTAAAGTTTTACTTCAGATCAAGTAGGAACGACAGTGGAGATCCGTCCTACGGCACTGCTTACACCGGGTACAACTGATCCAAATACATTCTCAGAGCTAGTGCAAGTAGGATGCAGGCTCCTATGTGTCCGCTGTATCCTATTTTCTGTTGAGGGTATTTTTATCCCCAATTTTGTTTTTGCTGGGAGTATTTGCCTGTCTTCGATGAGTAGAAGGAACTTCCACACTGCTTATCTGTAGGGTTATGTGGGCCAACAATGCCACCCAAGAATCATGTGCTATATGGCGCTTTGCATCCTCGCTCATCACTGTAGGAAAGGCAAGGGAAAAACTGAAATCCGAGGGAGAAGGGAGTGAAAAAGTGGAAGAGGGGCGGCGGGCTTCAGGGGATGTTCCACCGGGTTGTTGTCTTGAGGTTCTGGATTTGTGGACCAGCCTTAGACTGAGGGTATCTGTTGAGTCAGTCTTCAAGAAAGTGGACTTGGGCATCCGAAGGGCCGGAGCAGTGCACACCACGCTGAGGAGTAGTTACAAAGAAGGTTCGAACACTTCTGTATATTAAAGGAGGAGAGTCTGCAGGAGTTACTGACACCCGAAAATCTGAGGAATTTTTTTGCCTGTCTTAGGCGTGACTTCCGGCCATTCCGTATGGTGGTTCCCTATATGTGAAGAGCTCTTTGGCCATACATTGTCCATATGTTAATAAAACCTCCTGCTTCCTGTCTGTGTACCTCGATGCTGTGGTGAAATCTGTCACTAGAGAGCAATCCTGTGGGGGTCTCGCACGTACACCGCCAGCCCTGTATATGCATTCGTAAATATATTCGATTAACAGAAAAATGCAAATTTCTTCTATATATATATATGAAATATGGCTAATCATGAGTTGGAGGTACAGGGCTTGCATTACTCTGTGTAGGTGTAGCCATAGGATCATGTCATCCGAGTGTAGGGCTTGGAATGAGGAATAGGAATTCCATGGTATAATGGCTTTGGGAGGGATTCCACAAGCCCGATCTGCATTGGAAACAAAACAAGGTGGACTCTGCCATAGTAAATAGAAAAGGGAATCAGTCACTTTTCTATTTCTATGGCAGGAAGCCGAGGACGGAGTTTCAGTGCTGCGGTACGCAGTGGCAGGTGGACCTAGTCCTCCTTGAACACATTCCCTAACTGATGTATCTTCATAACAGAGAATCACTTGGATGTGTTTACTAAGGGGAAAAAGATGCGCACTGCGAAGCCTTGCTTCCGATTGCTCTGCTCACAGTGAGATGTGATTTTAGGGCCTTTGGGGATTTAGTTAGTGGCTCAGTCAGTACCTGTTGAATGATGGGTGTAAACCAAGGCTTTAAGTGGGTCAGGGCTAACTGGGGCTCAATTCGACAGTCTCCCAACATTTCTGTTGAGTCGGGGCCCTACTGGGGCTCCCTCCGCTCCCACCAACAACTTTTATTTTTGCGTTTCCCATCCCACTGGCAGGATTCATACTCAAGCCCTGCCCGTGAGAAGCGAGTGTCACATCCACTGTGCTATTTGGTAGTCTAATGAAATATTGGGAGACCAGCTCAACATAGGGAGTCCCCACCCAATTAAGATGGCTCACAATAGATCATTTATTTGTTTGGATTCAATAAGCCATGTCTATGACTCATTAAGAGCCACGTAGATCCCCCCCCCCTGTGGCAACAATGAGCCAAGAACCAGGCTCAAGATAGAGAGAATATATATTTATTTAAAGTATATATTCAATAAATGTTGTAAGGGTTATGCATACCACCTTCTCTGTGTCCCAAAACAAAGCTTCAACTCAACATGCACGTTCCTATTTGTAGTAAACAAGCAAATGATACTTGATCAAATTAAGAGTGAAAACAAAGCACAGTTTGATTTGAACACAAGTTACACATTATACACGCAGTGTTTTGTATTTGTGTTTGATACATGGGGTTTCCTGTACACTTGACCATGTGAGCGGTTTACAAAACATACAGACTTTGAAGATACTTTTTTATTTATATAACCTTTCTTTCTTCACCCCAAAAGCAATGCAAAAATCGTTTTGCTGTCAGGGTTGCTTACTCACTCTCAGTGAAGAGTGTATATATATATTTGTATATATATAGAGAGAGAGACGTACGCTGGGTTTCACTTTAGCAAAGCACTTCTCTACCCAAACCCCAAAAACCCAGGCATCAGTGATAGGTAGCATCCCTCTGTTTAAAGGCCAGGTATAGGGAGTGGAGACAGGTTAGAAAATTCGTTTTGGGCCAAGAGCACCCCTTCGTTTCAATACAATGTTTAAAGAGTGGTGACAATTGGGATTTTCATTTTGGAACAAAACACCTTTTGTTGAAAGGCAGGGTTTGGGAAGTGGTAACAGTTGGGAATTTTGTTTTGGAATTGGAATACCACTTTATTTAAAATTCACATCGAACAAAACATTTCTTCCAAAGAGTAAACAAAGTGAAAACACATTTTTACTCAATACATTTTTCACACATGGATATAAGGTGGGTGCTTTCCACAAGGCCCCTCACGCATTTAAAAAGAATTCATAATTAGGAAAATAAGAACTAAAAAGTCCAGCAAAAAACACATTTTCTTCTAATGGTGTCTAAGGTTAGTATAGTGACAGTTGTAACAGATCACCTTAACAAACTGTATTTTAAATATTGATTGTTAATTGTTTTGCCATTGTTGGGAACATACTATGAATGTCCAGCATAGGAAGTGCTAGTGCTGTAAAAAAAGACACATTGATTTGAATGTCTGCGGGATGTCTACATATGTTTCGGCACACAGATTACATCAACAACATCCCTGGTGTTCTGCTGTTTTAGTTGTGGCCCTCTTCAGGACAGTATATTCTTTTTCGGGTTGACAACAAAGTTCAAACAAACAAATCCCCTGTTTTTTCACTGTGTTTCAAGTGCTGCAGAAAATGAGAGTGCAAAACTTGTGTTCGTACCTGGTCTGGACTAAGACACGGTTAAAAACTCTTTTGGTAAAAATGTATGTGTTTAGGGCACTTTTGTTACCCCCTTCTTTTCCCTTATTCAATGACCTTTGTATTCACTTATGGTTTTACTAAAGCTAAGTTTCTTTAATGAAGAGAATAGGAAGTCACTTCCTTTTCGTGAGTTGCGTTACGCAGCAGTCTGTTTGTATTCTGCTTTTTCAATTGGCCAACATTTTAAGGAAGCCGTCGTGTAATTATCGTGGATTTTTCAACATTTGTTTCTTTTCAAGGTGCTTTGCAAACCTATTGATAAATATAATCAGGTCAGTTTTTCTGCTTTATAAAGTGGCACAGGTTATGTGGCACATGTACTGACCTTCTGTTATTTGGGCCGTTTATTTATAGAGGTGGCGCCGAAAAAATGGGCTTCACAATCAAAAATTATGCGCGGTCTTTCAAATAGATGCCACTTGGTCCTTGCTGTTTTCGAATACGTCTCGCCCATCAACTGTGAAAACAAAAGGTAGGAGGGACGTTAGGGGAGTTCTTCCTTCGTTGTTGGGAAAAGAAGTGTTGTTTTATCAAGAGGGCGTGCATCTGTTTATACCTCTATGCATCCGCTTTCGGATTTAGACGTATTCCCTAATTTAAAATTGGTTTACCTTGTGGAATGTAGATGTGAGCGTTGCTCACATCGCGGCGGCTCTTTGCTGTTCACGCGTGGAGGTTGGTTCGTCGTCCGCGGTGCCGGGAACTGTTATGGTAACCTTCCGTGTTTTGTTGTCACGTGACTATATGTAATTACGTCTAGTCCACGTTGGTACTTGTTATTTAGATCGGATGGACGTCGAATTTGGGCGGCCATCTTGGAAACGTCTCAATGCAGTACATTCACTGTGTGGTGTAAAAAGATGGTCTTGAATGTACCGAAAAAGGCAATAACATGTTTTATCATTACTGAAGATAATTTGTAAAAAAATTGGTGGTCCCACATTTCAGATTTGATTGTCACTGATATTGGAATTTATATAGTAATATCCTGCTCATATAGATATGGCTAATGGATATCTCCGTGTTGGAGACCCAGCGTACTCCTGATTAATTGAAACTTATTGATAGGTGTGTGTAGTCGGAAAAACTTGGTGAGCATGTATCAAATAAAGAAAGGAGGTGTCTTTGCCTCAGTGCTTGAGGGTTTGTCAGGTAGCCATAGTGGATGGACTCTTGAATAGGAATGAAGTTTCACCACTCTATTAGAAGAAGATACCCCATTCTACTGCTTAGTTTAAACCACTTTTTACTGTATCCAGGTCAAAAATCAATTTCTGCTCACATTTACGAAGTGCCAAATCTCTGTCTCCTCCTCTTTTTGAGATTTGGACCATTTGGATGATGAGCCATAAGATTTCACATGGCTTGTGTTTCAACTGCAGGTAGTGGGCAACCAAAGGTTTATTTGGCGTTTGGTTTCTGATGTTTGTTCGGTGTTCACCAATTCGTGTTTTTATATGTCTTTTGGTCTTGCCGATGTAAAAAAGTTGGCATGGGCACTGAATCGCATAAACAACCCATTGAGAGTTGCAGTTTGTAAATGATTTTAATTGCCAATCTCTTCCCTTTAAGTTGACGTTTTTCATATTTTTTGTTAGTGCACAGACAGGGCAATTGCCACATCTAAAGTTTCCAGTCACCGATGGGAGGTCCCAAAGTGTTCTTTGTGTGTCCGTTTTCTTTATGGCCTGGGGGTATGTGTGGACTAAATTATCTCTCAGGTTTTTTTGTCTTTTGAAGGCAAATCTAGGAGGTGCTGGGTTGAAGTCTTCTGTTTTTATAATGTGCCAGTTTTTTAAGATGTGGCAATTGCTCTGTCTGTGCACTAACAAAAAATATGAAAAATGTCAAGTTAAAGGGAAGAGATTGGCAATTAAAATCATTTACAAACTGCAACTCTCAATGGGTTGTTTATGGGAATCAGTGCCCATGCCAACATTTTCACATCGGCAAGACCAAAAGACATATAAAAACACGAATTGGTGAACACCGAACAAACATCAGAAACCAAACGCCAAATAAACCTTTGGTTGCCCACTACCTGCAGTTGAAACACAAGCCATGTAAAATCTTCTGGTTCATCATCCAAATGGTCCGAATCTCAAAAAGAGGAGGAGACAGAGAGTGGTTTAAACTCAGCAGTAGAATGGGGTATCTTCTTCTAATAAAGTGGTGAAACTTCATCCCTATTTAAGAGTCCATCCACTATGGCTACCTGACAAACCCTCAAGCACTGAGGCGAAGACACCTCCTTTCTTTATTTGATACCTGCTCACCAAATTTTTCCGACTACACACACCTATCAATAAGTTTCAAGTAATCAGGAGTATGCAGGGTCTCCAACACAGAGATATCCATTAGCCATATCTATATGAGCAGGATATTACTATATAAATTCCAATATCAGTGACAATCAAATCTGAAATGTGGGACCTCCAATTTTTTTACAAATGATCTCCCATAATGATAAAACATGTTATTGCCTTTTTCGGTACATTCAAGACCGTTTTTTTACACCACACAGTGAATGTACTGCATTAAGACTCTTCCAAGATGGCCGCCCAAATTCGACGTCCATCCGATCTAAATAACAAGTACCAACGTGGACTAGACGTAATTACATATGGTCATGTGACATGGAAACACGGAAGGTTACCATAACAGTACCAGCACCGCGGAAGACGAACCAACCTCCACGCGTGAACAGCAAAGAGCCGCCGCGTTGTGAGCAACGCTCGCATCTACATTCCACAAGGTAAACCAATTTTAAATACGGAATACATCTAAATCCGAAAGCGGATGCATAGAGGTATAAACAGATGCACGCCCTCTTGATAAAACAACACTTCTTTTCCCAACAACGAAGGAAGAACTCCCCTAACATCCCTCCCACCTTTTGTTTTCACAGTTGGTGGGCGAGACGTATGCGAAAACCGCAAGGACCAAGTGGCATCTATTTGAAAGACCGCACATACTTTTTGATTGTGAAGCCCATTTTTTCGGCACCACCTCTATAAATAAACGGCCCAAATAACAGAAGGTCAGTACATGTGCCACATAACCTCTGCTACTTTAAAAAAGAAGAAAAACTTTTTTCAGAATTTACAAGACCTTATTATATTTATCAATAGGTTTGCAAAGCGACCTGAAAAGAAACAAATGTTGAAAAATCCACGAAAATTACATGACGGCTTCCTTAAAACGTTGGCCAATTGAAAAAGCAGAATATAAACAGACTGCTGCGTAACGCAGCTCACGAAAAGGAAGTGACTTCCTATTCTCTTCATTAAAGAAACTGAGCTTTATTCCAACCATAAGAGAATACAAAGGTCAGTGAATAAGGGAAATGAAGGGGGTAACAAAAGTGCCCTAAACACACACATTTTTACCAAAAGTGTTTTTAACCGTGTCTTAGTCCAGACCAGATACTAACACAAATTTTGCACTTTCATTTTCTGTAGCACTTGAAACACTGTGAAAAAACAGGAGATTTGTTAGTTTGAACTTTGTTGTCAACCCGAAAAAGAATATACTGTCCTGAAGAGGGCCACAACTAAAACAGCAGAACACCAGGGATGGTGTTGATGTAATCTGTGTGCCGAAACATATGTAGACATCCCGCAGACATTCAAATCAATGTGTCTTTTTTTACAGCACTAGCACTTCCTATGCTGGACATTCATAGTATGTTCCCCCCAATGGCAAAACAATTAACAATCAATATTTTGAATACAGTTTGTTAAGGTGATCTGTTACAACTGTCACTATACTAACCTTAGATACCAATAGTAGAAAATGTGTTTTTTGCTGGACTTTTTATACTTGTTTTCCTAATTATGAATTATTTTTGAATGTGTGAGGTGCCTTGTGGAAAGCACCCACCTTATATCCATGTGTGAAAAACGTATTGATTAAAAATATGTTTTCACTTTGTTTACTCTTTGGAAGAAATGTTTTGTTCGATGTGAATCTTAGATAGACGAAATAAATAATCTATTGATATTCTTTTTTCTTGTCCCTGATCTAATTCCAAGGTGAACAAAAAGAGGTGTAATTGAGCTTTCTTGTGCGTCTTTTGACACTTTATAATTAGTCCCCACTCTAGCTCAATCCCCCTTCAACAAAAAATTGCGACTCACCCTCCTTTAGGCCCCCTTTATTTAAAGGCAAGGTTTAAGGAGTGGTGAAAGTTGGAAATGTTGCTTTTTGTGGCAAGGACCCTTTTGTTTTAAAGGCAAGGTTTGGGAATGGTGACAATTATCAATTTTGTTTTGTGGCAAGGACACCCCAATTACTTTATGTGACTATAAACTAAATTCTGCAAGAAAGAGGTTGTGGGTTTCAAACTCCTCCAAACTCCCTCAGCGTCACTTTATTTGGAATTTAATTAAATTAGTATTCAGTCAAATATGCTAAGGGTCTACACAATTTGCCCCCCAACCATTATGTAGGGAAGATATTAAAGCAGGCAGACACCCCCTCACCCCCTCACCCCACACAATTGGTTTCAATTTGAATAGTTCTATTTACAGTGGAAACCCCTGTTTCTGGGCACCCGGCAAAGACAGCAGTCCTCTTTGGACAGCACAGGGTCTGGTCACTTCAGTCAGAGATTGTCATCAGCGTTCATCCCTTATCTGGCTCTCCTTAAGAATCACAGCCCTGTCAGCTGTGGGCTTTCCCAGCTTCTCTCTCCCATGCAAGGTTAAGGCTCTGTTAATTTTAAGGCCCCTCCACCCAAGTAAGCTCAGGCAGCTGACTCAGGATTCACCCAGGTGGAATATAGGCAAGTCCTGAAAGATGTTTAGCAGCTTTCCCTTAAGGATAATTTATGGCAGGTCTTTCTGTCTCCTTCTGTCTGTTCTTCCTCCTCTGTCCATAGAGCAAGTGATTGTTAATGTCTAGGTCCCTCCTAGCAAATATTAAGATTGGGAGGTGTCAACTTATTAGCCACAACTATTCATTGGACCTCTGCAGTTCTCTCTCAACCCCATGGTTCAACCCCTACCTGCAGACAGGCCAGGGGAGTTTTATGATTGAAGTGAAGTGCACAGGTACACGCCTTCTATCATTTGCAATGTTTTAAATGACAGCATTTTACTCAAAAAGTCCATACATGGCAAAACCTAGTAATTTACCAATCAATGCCATGATATACAGATATTAATGTCTCCCTCACCATGACGCATAGGTGGAGCTTACTCTAATCTTGGCACATTATTGCACATGTGTGCCATGGATTTTCACCCTTTATGTGAAAACTAAGATAGTTGTGAATATTAAACTTTTTAATCAGATATCTAATTTAACAAGCCAGTAGCTCTGCAACTTTCAGATTTCTGGCATTTTTGGGGCAGCTAGAAACACTGTTGAGGTTGCCACTGGGTTATAGACAATTGGATTCAGATACCAATGGCATCAGCACCATCGCCATGACAACAGCTTTAAAATAAGATCTGTCACATTCTACTATCTCAAGGTTATTGAATAAAATGACATTTGTAATGAAAATCAATGACCATATATTTAACATGGACACATTGTAGTTTAATTTTCCTTTTCCTTGAAACCACATGGTTCAGAGCATCTGAAGTCTCTGGGCTGAATGTTGATTTAAGGCTGGGGTTAAAACATTAGCCGCTTGTGACTGAAAGGATTCATATCCTGCTGCAGATGGTTCACCTATGCCTTGTGACATCACGAGGCCATTCTGGCATTTGCCTTTTTGCCCTTGTAATCTTGAGTTGACCCCATTTCCGATCTATTTGTGTATTTTAAAAAAATAATTCACCAACCCAGGGCTGGCTCTGTGTTGGTCTGGCCGCCTAGCAACCTAGCACGCAGGACCCCTACAGACCTGCCAAGGGGAAGACATTTGCCCAGCAAATGGAGGAATGTGTCTGTCTTGGGCTCATAAGAGATTTACATGTGCATTTACAAGAAAATAGCCTTTTCACTTTGTTTCATATAATTTTCAGGTGAAGCAATAACTTTCATCTCACCATCATTGTTCACATTATCATCCTGATATGTCCATTCTTAACATTTTTCTCCACTGCGAAATCCACACATGATGTTAGTTTCTGTGTTGAAAAGTGGGCCTTAGTCACCTGAATGAAAGATATTAACAGAGCTTTGAATTTCGCAAACAAGGCCCACTTTGTGCTTTTAATTTTTCACGGTGCACAGCATTTTGACGCGTGACAGTTTCAATGAAAAAGGCTGCTTTTTGTCTCTCAGCCAACAATGTGATGTGGCTTTCCCTTCTGCAATCTCATTTTACTGTTCAGCATACTCTGTGTTTGAGCTGCAGAAAGACCAGTATTTTGATGTGCTAGGCACATCTGGCATTATTGAATCTTCAAGGCATGCTTTTCATTCACAAGGTGCCTTGCCAAATGAACAATGTATTTCACATTAGAGGCCTCGCCTGGCCTTTACTTTTGTGTGCTGGGTCTGTCATTAAATCCCAGATTAGCTGCTGGACTTTTGTTGTTACAGTCAATAGACTACTTGAAAGCCCGTTACAGTCTTTATATGGCAAGCAGTCTATTGAAGAAAAAAAAGGCAATCCATCACCAACCAAATAGCACAGTGCTGTGCCATTTCATAGGTGCTGGATTTCTTTTGTTTCATTCAATAGACTGCTTGCCACATAAAGCCTGTAACAGGTCTTTATGTGGCAAGCAGTCTATTTAATGAAACAAACAGAACCCAGCACTTACCAAATAGCACAGTGCAATGTGACATTGGCTGCGCACTGCAAGGCTCAGGGTTGAATACCCAGCATGGCAAAAGAAACATAAACGTCTTTTTTTGCTTTTGGGGTGCTGAGTGGTGGGTAATGCGTGTTATTTGTCAAGCTATCTGACAAATATTAGGAACATTTGTTTTTTAGGCAGCTTATCAAGTAGCATTATTTGCTTGGATCAGATAGTAAAATGGGCACATTGATATAAATAACAGGCAATGTTGTACCATGTATTTTTGGGATTTGTTTTTTTTTATATAAGGGTATCTGCTAGGCTCAGCCCAGCCCTATTTAGGCCATGCCCCCAATACAAATGCTGCGACGTTTTAGAGCCCTCCCACTTAAGGCACTGGAGTAAATGCATTCATGATTCTGACCCCCAAGCTACTCAGACTCTGTGCCTACCTCTAGGGCTTCTTCCATGCAGGTTGGGGCTCGTTCCTTATGCAGCATGGCTCATATTGTAAGAGGATTCAATTCAGCACTACAGCTAAGTTAACGCCTAGTCTAGAATACTGAATGAAAACCCTTATTGATATATCTTTAGGTCCAGTTCATGCGTTCTGGATGACTACCCTTATATAACACCCCTCTCTTGGAATCCCCCTGACCCCACTGAGCCAAGAAGTAGTTCTGTTTTGCAAGTTAAAAGGTTTATTTGATAATTTAAACAATAGGTATATATATCCCACTTTATAATAAATTAATAATTGAATAGCACACTTAATCTGATATGATAAAGATCAACAACGGAGAATCTGGCACTAGCACACTTCTTATAATCACTAATGAGTTGACATGAATGGATAAGGTAACACACTGGTAAATAGGAACAAAAGTATAATGTGGTAGAGGATGCTTTATGTAAGCTCAGGTGGATGCAATATTCAATGAATACAGTACAGAAAATACTCAATATGATTTCAACCAAACAATGTAATCACTTTTCTCTGGCTATTCACTCCCCCCCTCTTTATGCAATGCAAGGGAATGGGAGGAAAGCACACAGTTCTCAGAAATGCAATCAATGTAATCAGTTCAATCCAGCAAGCTTAGACAACAGAAAACAGATAGGAGTTTTGAAAACACAGGCCCAAATGCTTTGATATGTGCTAGCAATGGATGAGAAATATGCTAAACGCTTTTAATTCCCTTACAGAGGTTCAGGGTGAGTGGTATCTAGTTAATATTAGTCCAGGCTCACACTAGCAATGATGCAGGGATAGTTAGCAGGTCAAACGAATTTCTGGCAAATGGAAGGCAGGCAGCAGCAGTTTTTACATGTAAAGAAATTGCAAATCGCGGTAAAATTCGCGGATGCGTGTTCCGCGATTGCGGTAAAACTATAAGGGGTAGGAATGCGGTTCTTGGTGCGATTCAAAGCTACGATTCTAAGCTTTTAAATAAAAGTTATTGCAAGTCTCTAGCACAAACGGTTGCGGAGATATGAACGATTGAATAAAGGTCGTTTTTCAGATTCGAAATTTTAAAGTTCAAAAAGACACGTGCAGCTTTTGCAGCTAAAATGACAGGTGACAGTTAGGAGGCAGTTCTACTTAGGTTAAATAGATTGAATTATATGATTTTAACTAGGAGATTGGTTCTGCACAGTTTTCTAGGTACTCACACTATATTCTTGGGTGAAATGGGCCTCGCCATGGATCTGGTCAGGGTTTTAGACTGGGCTCTGGTCACTCTCTGGGCACAGCACTGCTTTCTCCCTCTGGTCTGGTCTCTAGTTCTGGATAGATTGAAGTCTCTAGTTTGGCTTTCTGGAGGTTGATGGAGGTAAGTATGGATTTTTCCGGCAGAGCGTCCCGCTGCAAATGGATTTGGAAAACCCCTATCTGTCCTGTCTGTCTGCTTTTATGTGTTTAGAATGTGGGTGTGTTCTAGCATCACTGACCCTACCTCTCTCTCAGCTTCTAATTGGTCAAACTTCCATTCCTCCGCTTGATTGGCAAACTGAACTGTGAGTCAGATTGATGTCATTTTACAGCCTGCAGAAAGTCCACTCCTCCTGTCAACTTACACACAAATCTAGATTTGAAACAAATACATATTTGCAGAGGTACATATTGTTTTAAAATCATATGCACCCATCATGCATCACAGGAGGTATCCCCTGTTCAAACTCTGCTCTTCCTGGGAGCTTGCATTCAGAACTGGCACATATTTCACTTTTTAACTGCTTTTTCAATTTCCGACATGGACCCAACTTTACATACATGTGTGCAGGGGGTAGGGACATTAACTGATGAAGTTTCAGATTTTTAACATGCACACATTTAGAGTAATATCCACTTTTCCGCTAAAACCTCCCCGAACATACCACCGGTTCCTACCACGTCTTAAACTGTGGGCAGAAAAATCACAAGAATTATGGTATCATTTATAAAATTTTCACATGTCCGCTCTATGAGTTATTCATCTTTTTATAAAACCATATCCTTGCTGCAGGGGTGTGTCTTTTCAGGTCACATGGTACAGAAACCAGTCTTTCCAGTTTCTGCCAAGCCAGCTTGCTTCTCACAGGCAGTGCTCCTCCCAGCTTCTCCAGGAGGAAGCCACTTTTTACGACGTCTGTAATAAAAAACCTTTGCCTGAGTGGAGAGGGCTTTGTTCACTCTCTGTCAGAGCACAGGAAATTCAATTATCAGATAGATGGCATATCCTTAGCCTGGGCAGCAAAAGGAAGGTTGGCCTGGGAACACAGTGGTGACTCAAGTTTCACTCCTGATGGGTAGTTGCTAGGCAAAATCAAGTTCCTTAAGCCAGACCTTCAGCTAACTTTTTGTTGCTTTTAAAATAACTTGTAATTTTACACATGCAGCTAGAATGCTGATTCTAAGTGCAAAACTATGACATTTCAACAGTTACAAAGGCATGTGACACCAAACATAGGTCACTCATTTAATTTAACATTTTCGATTTTGGTGGTTTTAAATCCAGTTGCAGTTAGGCTTAAGCTGCTGACTCCATAGCATTTTTGTTATAAGCATTGTTTTTGGGCTCTTCATTTCCCAGATTTTGTAGGCACACAAAACTCCATTCTGCCAAATGTCTGCTGGTGTTCAGTGAATATTTTGCACATGTTGCAAGGTTTGAAATAGGCATTTTGCTTGCCTTCAGAAAAACACACAGAGTGGTTTTAAAACGCCGGCTTTTGGATAGTGGTGAGTACTGGTACTGCACTCATTTTTGGGATTTAAGAAATGAATTCCCCACACTTCTAGGTTGCATTTGGCAATCAGCATTGCCATTCCCAATGGTTTCAGACTACTGTGCGGGTAGTCCAATGGTGGTTTTAAAGCGCTTTGAAGCTAACCGGCGCTACTGTTTTTCCTTTGGCAACCCATTTCCCTCATGGCAACCCGGCCTTTCATTCTCGCACTGGTGGGTGGCAAGTGAGGCAACCATTTTGGTGGGCGCACAAACTGCGCAGCTTTCCTGGATTTCGGCGCACATGTGGGTTTTCCGCCATCTTGAATTTCCTAAGCCCACAGCACCAAATGTTGTAGCAGGATAGCTTAAACGTGGGTCAGGACACCCAACAAGTCCCCCCCACGCGACTGCACTTTGAATTTGAGTCGATGGGGAGTCGCGTGCACAAGGGTTTTGACCCATGCACCGGTCTGTCCGCATAATCTTCTTCCTCTTCTGTAGATGGCACAGTTCAGCATCTTCTTCTCCATCCGGTACTGATCGATCGGTTCTCCTCGCCGGTCCTGATGGGAGTATTGGGCGGTCCACTGGGCCCATTGGATCTCCGTTCCCGGTCTCCGGATCGTCCTCCTTGGCCCGTCTCCCGGTCTTCTTTCTCCTAGGACGACAAAGGAAGAGCGGCAATACCTACTCATAGACGTTTTTCCACCACTGTTGAGATAGTGGGGCAGCATATGCATTTTATCATAACAAAACATTACATTCTTATTTTAATAAAAACAGTATGACTAAGAGACAGTTTCATACAATCACAATATTTTAGAGACTAGATGTGGTATGTTTTATGATTGGAACTGAATTAGTCTGAGACAGTACCCGCTAGGATTCCAGAGGATTCCTCCAGTTGTTGCAGAGTGTGCCTGGGATGGCAACATTTCAACTGGTTTATGTGGACCCACTTGTCTTCCCCCTCTGCCGAACCGCCTTTGGGGATGCGGATCTTGTAGGCCACAGGGGAGATCTTATTGACGATCTCAAAGGGTCCCTTCCATGTAGGCAAAAATTTGCGCTGCTTGGCCTGGTTCCTTTGGAAGTTGTATAGATAGACCCGGTCTCCCACCTGATATTCCTTCCTGGAAGTTTTCAGGTCATAATGGGTCTTCATGCTATCAGCCGATCTTTCTAGATTCCGCAGAGCATAAGCAAAAGCATGTTGAAGGTGTTTCCTTAAATTCTCCACATACTCATGAGTAGTGGAGGCATTTATCAGTGTCTGCTCTTGGGTCCTATAGAGCAAATGCTGAGGAAGCACCATCTTGCGCCCCGTCATCAACTCAAATGGTGACATTTTGGTTGCAGATGAAGGGGTAGATCTGATGGCCATTAGGACCAGAGGTAATCGGATATCCCAACTTGGCCCAGAATCTGCCACAAACTTTTTTAAGATGCTCACAATTGTCCGGTTATATCTCTCTACTGCCCCAGAAGAAGCTGGTCTATAAGCAATATGCAGCTTTCTCTTGACCCCCAGTATCTCCCACATCTTTGTCATTACTTCACTGGTGAAGTGGCTACCTCTGTCTGACTCAATCCTTTGAGGTAGACCAAAACGGGAAAAGATGTGGTTAATCATCAAGGCCGCTGCAGTTTCTGCCTTGCAATTTGGGGCTGGGAGACATTCCACCCACTTGGTAAACAAGCATGTCACGGTCAACATGTACTTATTCCCCCTAGCCGAGCGAATCACAGGGCCTACAAAGTCGATTTGTAAATCTGACCATGGCAGTGTCATTCCCCTCTTTTGTAAAGGCGCCCGGTGTGTGAGGGATGATGGCTGAAATTGTGCACACACAAGGCAACCCTTCAGGTACTGGTCGAGGTCCTGCCCCATGTGTGGCCAGTATGCAACCTCTCTTAAGATTTCCAATGTTGTGTGAAACCCCCTATGACCGGCAGTGGCCGCATCATGGGCGTGACTTAACATCAGGCTTCGGAATGAGGTAGGAACCACCCACTGATCGTGGCCAGCTTTGGATTTCCTTACCAACAAACCGTCTTGGATCCGGAACATTTTGGGACATTTCATCAACACTCTTAGGTCCTCTTTCCCAATGTAATCGGTATCCGTCAGGGGAAAGTTCTCAGGGTCCTCAAGGTGCTGGTAAAATTTACCAATTATTGGATCCCCCTTCTGAGCAGTAATCAAATCAGCATCAGGGGTCTCCTTACTCCATTGTGCAATTGAGAGGTCGTTGTGAGCATTTGTCTGGGACCTAGTGATGGCAGTGACCTGGATTTCCCCCAACAGGGACTCAATCTCAATTAGATCCCCTTGGATGGCCCCGGTTTTGGCCAGCTGATCAGCTAAGTCATTTCCAGTTTTGTCTGGTCCCTCTACTTTGGAATGACCCTTAATCTTCTTCCAATAGATGGTCATCCCATTCGATGTGACCAGATCATCAATGTTTTGGATCAACTTCCCATGTTTCAAGGGTTTGTTGTTAGCACATAACATGCCTCTGGTTTTCCAATTAACCAGGTGCTCCACAAACCCGTTCCGTACATAATCCGAATCTGTGATTATGACCAGTTCGTGGAGTTGATGCTGGACAGCAGTGAGGATGGCCTGATGCACAGCCATCAATTCTGCCACCTGACTACTTCGCGGACCAATTTTGTATCCAGCGGAGGGTTCTGGGGACTCATTCACCCATGCATTCCCTACGCCAGCCACCAGTTCTTTCTCCCCGTCGTTGTCAACATGGTAAGAGCATCCATCCACATAGACAGTGGGCATTCCCTCACACTTGTCTTCTTCAAAGACTTTGTGGGGGGAATTAAGGTATGCCTCCATGTTGTCCTTTATTTTTAGACTTTCGTCCTCGAGACAGTTTTCTCTGGCACAATCATGCAAGTCAGCCAGACCTTGCGCGAGGGGACTCTTCTTGTTTTGGCCATATCTGACCTCCACAGGAAAGCCTTGCATTGACAGAATCCAGGAAGTAATTCGGGAATTACTCACATTTCCGGCCCGGATTCTGTCACTTTGGAGATATTGCAGAGGCTGGTGTGGAGTCTCCACTATGATGTGTTCCCCCTGGATAAACGGGCGGTAATTCTTCAATGCCCACACCGTTGCCAGGAGTGCCTTCTCACAATCGTTGAATTTTTCCTCCACAGAGGACAAAGTTTTGCTCGCATAGGAGATTACTTTATTGACCTTGTCATGCTTTTGATATAATACTGCCGTCAAGCACGTATTAGAGAACCCCGTCTCCAGGAAGAACTCCTTGTTTCTGACAGGGTAAGCTAGGCAAGGCGCTTGTGAGAGGCTTCTTTTGAGTTGTTTTACTGCCTCGGCTTGTTCTGGACCCCATTCCCACTTGACCCCCCCCTTCAGGAGATGAATCAGGGGTCTGGTGATCTCTGCGTAGCCCTCAATGAACTTTCTGCTGTAATTAGTCAGTCCAAGGAGGCTCCTTAGTTCCCGCAGAGTTGTGGGGTCTTTCAGTTTCTGAAGTGCTTCCACTTTCTTTTCCTGGGGACAGAGACCCTGAGGAGTAATCTCATGCCCCAAGAAATTAACACGGGTTCTACACCACTGTGCTTTCTGAAAGGAAAGTTTTGCTCCGGCGGCCCTCAACTGTGTCAGAACATAACGGATCTCTGCTATGTGTTCCTCCACAGATGAACTTTTGATGAGGACATCATCTACATAAGCCAGGTTACCCCTCGTACCCAGGTCGGGCATGGCCTTATGTAGGAAAATATTGAACTCATTACCGGAGTTAAGGTATCCGAAGGGAGTCCGGGTCCATGTGTACTGCTGGCCCCCAAAGGTAAAAGCCAGCTTGTATTGGTCCTCCCTACTGACAGGCACGGTCCAGTATCCATTGGTCAGGTCTATTGCAGTGAATACCTGTGACCCCTGGATCTGGGCCAGCCCTTGGTCAATGTAGGGAAGAGGCCATCGGGAAGTGTGGACCCGTTTGTTGAGCTCCCTGAGGTCAGCGCAGAGTCTCCACTGGCCGTTTGGCTTCAATATTCCCAGCACCGGATTATTGAAGGTGCTGTGGACTGGACGGATTATTCCCCGGGACTCAAGGTTCTTAATTATTTCAGTAAGGGACTCCATGGATGCGAGAGGCAAGCGATATTGCTTCACAAACACAGGAGTCATGCCAGGGTCCGTGGGGATTGTTGTTGTGTGGATGTCAGTGCGACCACAGTCATATGAGTCTACCGCAAAGAGATCTTGGAAATCCAAGAAAACTTGTTTCAACTTTTGCTTTTGTTCCAGAGTCACACAGGCATCAGCTAGGTTGACTCTCTCTTCCACCATCTGCCTGAAGCCTGGAAAGACTTCTGGTTTGGCTATCTCCGCGGCCTCCTCCAGCTGGGTGGAGAAGTCCCTGGTCAGAGTGCTGATTTGGACCGGAGGCTTCAGGTGGGAAAGGCAGCCCTCATGGACCTGGAAAATCACCTCATCCCTCCTGAAGTCACAGGTCACATCTTCCTTACCATAGGGGCAGGAAGTGTACACCAGGAAGTTCCCCCCATGCCGGGTAAAAATCCTGTCTGGTGTTGCGTTGTCATCACTGTCACTGTCAAAACAGTCCTTGGGGATGGGTCCTAACAGTTCATTTACAAGATCAATGGAGAAATGTCGGTCATCAACCGCCATTCCAATAATGGTGCCTGCGGCTAGAGTAATACTCTTTAAGTCGCTGTTATCCACCTCTATTAGAATGGGGTCATGTTCTATGTTGACTAATGGAGTCGGGTTTACCCCCAACCCTTGCTGTTGGAGAGAAGCATTTAGATGTATGTAAGCATCAGGGTTTTTCAACTCTTGTCCCCTTTTAACTTTCACTTCCAGGGAGAATTGTCGGGTCCTTTCTGGGATGGTGACTTCCTCTTTAACCTGAATTTCAACTGCATAAGGTAGCAATTGAGCTGACCTAAATGCTTTTTCTGGATCATCAAAGCCCATGGGATTATCCGCTAATCGGGACCAAGCTTTGAAGTTTATTAGGTCCAAACTAATGGCAAAGCGATTGAGAATGTCACTGCCTAAGTAAAAGGCGGCAGTGACGTCTCGCACGACCCAACAATTGTGGACTATGCTCTTGTTGCCAATGGAGATTTTGAGCATACACCTGCTTGGCAGGAGATGTTTGGAATTAGGTGCTTCCAGGTCCATTTCCCATTTGTCTATCAGTTTGAAGGTGGGAATGGCTGGATCTTTTGGGAGTTGGCGAAACATGGCTTCGCTGATGAAGCTCTTACCGTTGTTCACACACACTCGAGCGAGAACAGAGTCCTTCCCATCATTTAACTGAACAGGGATGAACAACTGCTCTCCAATTTGCTGAATATCAGCCAGGCTTTGAGCTGATTTCACATCTTTCTGGACTATAGGAGTGGGAGTTTCTGATTGTGGATTAGTATAGAATTTCAGAGTGTTTCCTTCCAGCGTGGAATACCACTTTAGACTGGAAGGAAGGTTGATTTTCAGAAATAGAGAGGACCCCCCATCACCAGTCTGTTGTCCTACTGCTATTACTGTCACGTCTGGAATTTGGTTGTTCTGGAAGTGAAATTCTACTTGGTCAGATTTTTGTTCAACCATGTGGCATGTGCCGTTTAAACTAACATGGTTGACACTCTGTTTTAATTTTATTGGTCGGCTAGTCTGGGTCCAGAGGACCTTGTTTACGCAATCTATTAGGGGTGACAACCTTCTCAGGAGGTCATTCCCTAGTAAACAAGGGGTGCCCTCTGGGGTCACAACTATGACCGGGTGTTTCAACTTATGTCGCCCGATCTTAATGTCCAAGTCTGCCGTCCCCTCGACGGGAATTTCCTTCCCGTCAAAGTTCTGCAGTTGTCCAGGAAGAGAGGTGAGAGGAATTTGGTAATTCTCTCCCCTTCCTGCATTCAGTTCGTCAAAGGCCCTTCTGGACAGAAGGGTAGCTTGAGATCCAGTGTCCACCAGTGCTGAGATTGTACCCTGCCCCTGTACTTGTACCGGAGCATAATATCTTCCCTCCTTCTCCTCAAGGGGGCACAGATAATGTACATTTTTGGACAACTGGTGGGCTAATTTTCTGGTTTTGGACATCGCTAGCGAGGAGATTTGGGCAGAATTCTGTGGAGAGTCTTGGGAATCTGAAAGAAAAAATTTGCAACTGGAGATCAGAGCCATTGTGGGTTCCCCTGGCTCCGTTTCTGGGCCGCCCCCCCCTTTTTGGAGGCAGTCGCCAGGATGGGTTTGAACCAGGGGATTTTCTTGCTGTTGGTTCTGGGATGAGATGGTGGGCGGCGGTAGCTCAGTCTCCACATCTCCCCAGACTGGATTTGCATCCCTAGGGACCCATTTTTCTTTGGGAGGAGTTCCCCCCTCTCTGAAGGAGAAGATCCTTTTCCCAGGATCCTCTGAGGATCCCTCTCCCTCAAATTGGAAGATCTGTACCTCCTCCTCAAACTGAGTCTGTTTGGGTCTTTTGTTTCTCCTACCCCCCCTCTGCTCCTTAGGAGGCAGACTTTCAGGGGCAAGAGATTTTGTTTCCGGTTCCTGGGTTTCCAGGGGCTGTTTACAAGTGAGGAAGGAAGCTTCCTCCAAGGCTTTACACCCCCCTTCCCTTTGTGCCTCCTCCCTGGGAACCGGTGATTTATCGGGGTGCTGCCCCCGTCATTGTTCTGGAGCACCAGGTCCAGAGTTGGGTGCGTTCTGCGCCGGCATGCTGATCTGAGGGTTCTGCTGAGCCCTCAGTATGTGACCCAGATCCCGCGCCATGTTTTGAACCTGGCGCTCTAACTGGGAAACCCGCTCAGGCTGATACGGGGCCCTGTTTTCTCCCCTGGGCTGATCCCGGGAAGGGTAGCTGTCCCTCCTCTGGTAATACCCCGGGTTGGGAAGATTTGGGTACCCCTCCACCCTTGGCCTCCCCTCTCCCGGATTCAGTGGTCTGGGCTCAGGGAATTGGGGAAAGAAGGATGGATGGTTTTGGGGCTGAAAGTCGGGTGGATATCTGGGGAAAAAGTTCTGCCCAGGGTTTGGTAAATTTCTGCCCTCCTGTGGGAAGCTTGGAGGGAAGTTCCCTGGGTTAGGTGCTTGTCTGGATCCCCCCCCTTGGGCTGGAGGAGTCCACACATAACCCAGGATGGGTCGATTACCTTTGTAGCGAGGACTTACATAGTCAGGAGAGCGAGGGACCCCATTTGTGGGGCTGCCTCCCTGGCTCCCTGTCTGCGACTGGCCCGAGGACCTTCTGGGCCTAGCATTATTAGGTGCAGGTAGGTTTTTAGGCCCCCCCATCTCCAAATCCAAAACGGGGGTGACCTTTACCTCTGCCACCTTGGCAGCAGCAGGGGTGCTGTTGGCTTTGGGGTTTTTCTGGGCATTGCTTTTATTTTCTATGGGCTTCTGCACCTCATAGATGCGGGTAGCCTGTTCAATGACCCAGTCTAAAGATCTTTTCTCGTGAAAATCCCTCACGAGCTGGGTCATGATATATTTGGGCAAGGCATGGAAAAACGTGTTTATAAATTCACGGCTATCCGTGCGCACCCTTCTTGTGGTCTGTGCAAAAGCCCGCTTTAACTCCTGCACAAATTCTTGTGGGGCCTGATCCTCCCCACATTGCAAATTGTAGGCTGCCTTGCGAGCCTCTTGAGGATTTCTGTGAACAGAAAAATGTTTCAGGATGGCCGCCTTATAGGTGGACCATCTTAAATGATTTTGGTCCTCCAGCCCCGCAAAGAAACTGGAGTATTCCGGGGAGAAGGTCCACTTTACATATTTAATGCAGCTTTGGCTGTCCTTCAAATGGAAAGTCTCCATCATTTGTTCAAACAACTCTAAGTGCTCCCAAACAGAATACTTAGCGTTCTTATGGTAAGGCGTGATGACGCTCCTGATCGCCTTAATCTGCTTTAAGGGGTCCTTGAGCAAGGCCCTTTTTGCCTTATTGGCCTTTTTGGTTCGGGTAACCCTTGTCCATTCTTCGTCGGACTCAGAGGCACTGCTCCCAGAGGTTCCCGTCTGTTCTTCCAGGTTTTCCCGGATTCTGCGAGCCTGGGAATGGCTGGCAGAATGTGGGGACCTGGTCTCCTGTGTCCTGCGCAGTTCAGAGGAGTCTTCAGATTCCTCCTTGCTGTCAGGATTTGATGGGTACCCCCTCCACTGACCTAACTGGGCAGAGGTTTTCAGGATGCCCTTAATGGGCCTACTCTCCTGGGGTTCCCCACTGAACTGTATTGTACTTGGGTGCCCATACCCGGATGCCCAACCCTCCATTCCTGGATGGTACTGGCCTATGAGCCCCATGCTTCTGGCTGGATAGTAATCTGCCATCCCTGGACCCCTGTGCTCATGCGCGCCAGGGGACATGGGGGTGGTAGAGTCCAGGGACTGGGGGAGATGAAGGCCCCTGGTGTTAGGGCTCCTGCGGTTATGGTCAGGAATCTCTCTTTCCCAGCGGACCTCATCTCTATCCGCCCCTGCTCCCTGTTGCAATGCAAGAGCCTGCATTTGTGCTTTCAGTTCCTCTGTTAAGGCCTTACTCGACTCTATCAGTTTCTCCTGCATCGCTACCTGTTGCTGGAGCCTATCATTGTGTTGACAGAGGGCCTCATTCTCCCTCTGTGCTTCCTGGTTGGTCCTGGAGAACTGGGCCAGTCTTTGCTGCAGGAGGTTTACCTCCTGGGCAATGTCCCTACTGGCCTGCTCCTTTCTTGCTAGAGCATCTTCCACCCTTCTGGTGTGCTCTACCAAGTTCTGGTTTTCTTTTTGGAGATCACCCAGCCCCTGGTGGGCCAGGTGATTTTCTTCCATTTTCCTTTTTAAATGGCAGACTTCCTGGCCTAAGGCGTCTCTTTCCTGACTAAGAGCCTGCATTTGTGCCGCCAGGTCGTCCCTTTGCCTTTGGAAGGCACCAGCTTTCTGGCGCTCCTGATCAAACTCTGCCTGGGTATCCAGGTCTTTCAGGATCAGTTTATTGCTCTCCTCTTTCTCTCTGTCTAGTTGGATTTGCAGGATGGCTACCTGCTCTGTGCATGCCCTGTTGAAATTGATCTGTTGCTCCAGCTTTTTCTGGCTCTGCAGTAAGGAGTCCAAACTGTCTTGGTGCTCCTTCTGCAGGGCCAGAAATCTAGTATCCTGTTCTGACTTTTCCTTTTGCAGCACATCCATATCCTCCTTTATTTTAGTAATGTACAGTTTGCTGTCATTTTCTGACTCCTGGCTCCTCTGCAGCCTCTGCTCAGAAGAGTCCAGATCAGATTGGACCTTCTGTAATGCCATCTGTTGCCTATTTGCCAGATTTTGGCTTTCAGCACATCTATCCTGCATGTCTCCCATATATAGGTACAGGTATGCTGCTATCCTGGCGATCTTATTGTGTTCCTCTTTGGCTTTAGGAGCCATATATAGTTCACTCAGGGCCACATGTAAGGGACCCTGATCTCTATATATATCTGACCCTGTTTCAGTGACCTGTTGTGTGATGGCCTGCAACCACACATCCTGGCCCTGTTCGGTCCATTCACCTCTCACAAATAGCTTATGCAAGAGGTGCTCTCTGGCTATTTTCATGTCTACTAAGGTCGTCATTCTAGAGATTGGTCTCTGTCCTGACTTACAGAAGTTAGTATTTTATTTTTGCAGAACAGAACTTTTCTTGGAGTGTCCCTTTTGAGGAATGCTTCACAGCGTAATGCAGCGTGGTGATCCGACCGGGTGTATGTATCCCGTCAGTTAGCACACCGTATTAAGCTGCACAAGTGGTATTCTAACCCAGAATCCCGGATACGAGCCCCCACTTTGTAAGAGGATTCAATTCAGCACTACAGCTAAGTTAACGCCTAGTCTAGAATACTGAATGAAAACCCTTATTGATATATCTTTAGGTCCAGTTCATGCGTTCTGGATGACTACCCTTATATAACACCCCTCTCTTGGAATCCCCCTGACCCCACTGAGCCAAGAAGTAGTTCTGTTTTGCAAGTTAAAAGGTTTATTTGATAATTTAAACAATAGGTATATATATCCCACTTTATAATAAATTAATAATTGAATAGCACACTTAATCTGATATGATAAAGATCAACAACGGAGAATCTGGCACTAGCACACTTCTTATAATCACTAATGAGTTGACATGAATGGATAAGGTAACACACTGGTAAATAGGAACAAAAGTATAATGTGGTAGAGGATGCTTTATGTAAGCTCAGGTGGATGCAATATTCAATGAATACAGTACAGAAAATACTCAATATGATTTCAACCAAACAATGTAATCACTTTTCTCTGGCTATTCACTCCCCCCCTCTTTATGCAATGCAAGGGAATGGGAGGAAAGCACACAGTTCTCAGAAATGCAATCAATGTAATCAGTTCAATCCAGCAAGCTTAGACAACAGAAAACAGATAGGAGTTTTGAAAACACAGGCCCAAATGCTTTGATATGTGCTAGCAATGGATGAGAAATATGCTAAACGCTTTTAATTCCCTTACAGAGGTTCAGGGTGAGTGGTATCTAGTTAATATTAGTCCAGGCTCACACTAGCAATGATGCAGGGATAGTTAGCAGGTCAAACGAATTTCTGGCAAATGGAAGGCAGGCAGCAGCAGTTTTTACATGTGAAGAAATTGCAAATCGCGGTAAAATTCGCGGATGCGTGTTCCGCGATTGCGGTAAAACTATAAGGGGTAGGAATGCGGTTCTTGGTGCGATTCAAAGCTACGATTCTAAGCTTTTAAATAAAAGTTATTGCAAGTCTCTAGCACAAACGGTTGCGGAGATATGAACGATTGAATAAAGGTCGTTTTTCAGATTCGAAATTTTAAAGTTCAAAAAGACACGTGCAGCTTTTGCAGCTAAAATGACAGGTGACAGTTAGGAGGCAGTTCTACTTAGGTTAAATAGATTGAATTATATGATTTTAACTAGGAGATTGGTTCTGCACAGTTTTCTAGGTACTCACACTATATTCTTGGGTGAAATGGGCCTCGCCATGGATCTGGTCAGGGTTTTAGACTGGGCTCTGGTCACTCTCTGGGCACAGCACTGCTTTCTCCCTCTGGTCTGGTCTCTAGTTCTGGATAGATTGAAGTCTCTAGTTTGGCTTTCTGGAGGTTGATGGAGGTAAGTATGGATTTTTCCGGCAGAGCGTCCCGCTGCAAATGGATTTGGAAAACCCCTATCTGTCCTGTCTGTCTGCTTTTATGTGTTTAGAATGTGGGTGTGTTCTAGCATCACTGACCCTACCTCTCTCTCAGCTTCTAATTGGTCAAACTTCCATTCCTCCGCTTGATTGGCAAACTGAACTGTGAGTCAGATTGATGTCATTTTACAGCCTGCAGAAAGTCCACTCCTCCTGTCAACTTACACACAAATCTAGATTTGAAACAAATACATATTTGCAGAGGTACATATTGTTTTAAAATCATATGCACCCATCATGCATCACAGGAGGTATCCCCTGTTCAAACTCTGCTCTTCCTGGGAGCTTGCATTCAGAACTGGCACATATTTCACTTTTTAACTGCTTTTTCAATTTCCGACATGGACCCAACTTTACATACATGTGTGCAGGGGGTAGGGACATTAACTGATGAAGTTTCAGATTTTTAACATGCACACATTTAGAGTAATATCCACTTTTCCGCTAAAACCTCCCCGAACATACCACCGGTTCCTACCACGTCTTAAACTGTGGGCAGAAAAATCACAAGAATTATGGTATCATTTATAAAATTTTCACATGTCCGCTCTATGAGTTATTCATCTTTTTATAAAACCATATCCTTGCTGCAGGGGTGTGTCTTTTCAGGTCACATGGTACAGAAACCAGTCTTTCCAGTTTCTGCCAAGCCAGCTTGCTTCTCACAGGCAGTGCTCCTCCCAGCTTCTCCAGGAGGAAGCCACTTTTTACGACGTCTGTAATAAAAAACCTTTGCCTGAGTGGAGAGGGCTTTGTTCACTCTCTGTCAGAGCACAGGAAATTCAATTATCAGATAGATGGCATATCCTTAGCCTGGGCAGCAAAAGGAAGGTTGGCCTGGGAACACAGTGGTGACTCAAGTTTCACTCCTGATGGGTAGTTGCTAGGCAAAATCAAGTTCCTTAAGCCAGACCTTCAGCTAACTTTTTGTTGCTTTTAAAATAACTTGTAATTTTACACATGCAGCTAGAATGCTGATTCTAAGTGCAAAACTATGACATTTCAACAGTTACAAAGGCATGTGACACCAAACATAGGTCACTCATTTAATTTAACATTTTCGATTTTGGTGGTTTTAAATCCAGTTGCAGTTAGGCTTAAGCTGCTGACTCCATAGCATTTTTGTTATAAGCATTGTTTTTGGGCTCTTCATTTCCCAGATTTTGTAGGCACACAAAACTCCATTCTGCCAAATGTCTGCTGGTGTTCAGTGAATATTTTGCACATGTTGCAAGGTTTGAAATAGGCATTTTGCTTGCCTTCAGAAAAACACACAGAGTGGTTTTAAAACGCCGGCTTTTGGATAGTGGTGAGTACTGGTACTGCACTCATTTTTGGGATTTAAGAAATGAATTCCCCACACTTCTAGGTTGCATTTGGCAATCAGCATTGCCATTCCCAATGGTTTCAGACTACTGTGCGGGTAGTCCAATGGTGGTTTTAAAGCGCTTTGAAGCTAACCGGCGCTACTGTTTTTCCTTTGGCAACCCATTTCCCTCATGGCAACCCGGCCTTTCATTCTCGCACTGGTGGGTGGCAAGTGAGGCAACCATTTTGGTGGGCGCACAAACTGCGCAGCTTTCCTGGATTTCGGCGCACATGTGGGTTTTCCGCCATCTTGAATTTCCTAAGCCCACAGCACCAAATGTTGTAGCAGGATAGCTTAAACGTGGGTCAGGACACCCAACAATATGAGGGTGCCTGATAGGACTTAGGGTTGGTTCTTTTCACAGATTTACTTGGGGGGGGTGCCCACACACAGTTCTGTGCATTGTGCCTGTGAAGTTCAGAGATATTTGTGGCCGTGTTGTACCTTCTAAAGGAGGTGGCATGTGCAAATTTAGGTCGACCTGAAACCGTTCTTCCTGGGGCGTTTTTTTTAACATTTTCTGAAGAGGCCAAAGTCCAGGGAATAGACACAGTAGATCTTGGCTTCCATCATCTACCATTTGGTGCTCTCTGTTGTAGTAATGGCTATGATTAGTTAAGGTTGCCCGGTATTTTGCCTAGAAACAAGCATAGTTTTTTGACAGGGGCACCAAAGAAATGGCAAGGAAAGATGACATTGCCGCAATTGACACCAACTACATAGATTCAAATTAAACCTACACTACAGCTTCACATAGAAAACGTGTAAAATAAAAAACATACATTGAGTGGGCGGCACTGCGGTACACCAAGTTAGGACCAGAGCACTGGAATGTGGGCCCGGTTTGAAGGGAAAGATGACAAGTGTTGCCAGAAGGATCCAACTTTTTCCTGGTGATAGGTAATGAATTATGGGTGATATTTTCTTGTAAAGTGGTCTTGTGTAGCACACCGTCTGCCATTTGGCGGTAGATGAATTGGAAGCCAAGGCCAATTTGTGGCCCCTTTTATTCGACGCTGGTTATTTAATTGTTTGTGGCACATAGGAGTGTGTGGTTCAAACAGCAAATGCAATCAAGCATATTTTTAGAGGACGGGTTCGTACACCAGCGGGAGTGGAAAATTGAGGTATGAGAGTAAAAAAGATGGACGACTAGTGTGCGATGTGAGACCTACGTTTTAATGTAGCCAAGCACAAACCCATGCACTTAGTTGCCAAAGAAGCCATACATGACATACATGAAATGAGTGTATGCCTAAAGACAGCAAACCAGAGAGGGATCTTGGAACCCACTTTTATGATGGTCTCAATGTGGGGTAGCGGATTGGCAAGACCACAGGCGGAAACAAGAAGATTGATGTCAATTTATTGACATGTGTAACCAACACAAGAAGGAAGACTGCGTTAGGTATGTCCACATTACTAGTAAAGCAGCTCCTGAAGCCGCCAGGTTCGGAGGCCTCGTCTACAGAACAGTAAAGACTGAAGAAAGTCCAGGGTGATGGAGGTATGGGGGTACACAGCTGAGGTCCCAGGGGAAGAGGCTGAACCATCAAAACACTTACTAGACAAGGGAAAGTGGCGGGATATTGCTATAAAGTGTGGAATCTTAAAGGGTAACACACAGCTGGACACCCTGTACAGTATGTATACTTTTCTAATGGTCATTACTTTAAATGTAAGATAACAAATTGAACAAGAATAGAACTGGGATGTAAGAAGTGGATATATATGCATCTTAGTAGGATAGCAGTAATACTTCTTGTAGAGGTGTGGACGGAATGGGCCATGTTAATTGACTAGTTGTGGTTGAGCCTGCACCAGGTTGATGGACTAAGTATAGTCTGAGTCCTACTGATAGATTAAGCTGTGGATGGACCTAGAGGATGCACCTGAGCCATATTGATAGTCTAGCTGGGATTGTTGCTCGTGGCTGCACCACGTTGATAGGCTACATCGAGTCTGAGTCATGTTGATAGAATAAGCGCAGGCCGGGACATGCTGATAATCTAAGTTGGGGATTGGCCTACCATATTGATAATCTAGCTGGTGTTGTTGCATGTGGCTGGGTCATGTGGATAGGCTAAGTCGAGTCAAAGCCATGTTGACAGACTAAGTGGGGGAAAGCCTTGGGGCAGCACCTCATCCATGGGGCTGGTGGTGTGATATTGAGCCTCAACTGTGCCTTGCACCGCAATCCCACAATGACTATGGAGCAAAGTAAGCCAACAATTGTGATAAATGGTTATCTAGTACATTTTGCATCTTCCCACTCTCATGAGTATGGTGTCTGTCAAGCTGAGGCGGGCTTTGGACGGACATCTTGTACTCTGAATCAGGTGCTTGTCTGGTAGAATCTGGAGTGCTTGTCTGGTAGAGTCTGGAGTTCTTTTCCAGTGGAATCTGGAGTTCTTGTCCAGTGGAATCCGGAGTGCTTGTCCGGTGGAGTCTGGAGTGCTTGTCCAGTGGAATCTGGAGTTCTTGTCCAGTGGAATCTGGAGTGCTTGTCCGGTGGAGTCTGGAGTTCTGGTCCGGTGAAGTCTGGAGCTCTTGTCCAGTGGAGTCTGGAGCTCTTGTCCAGTGGAATCTGGAGCTCTTGTCCAGTGGAGTCTGGAGCTCTTGTCCAGTGGAATCTGGAGCTCTTGTCCAGTGGAATCTGGAGCTCCTGTCCAGTATAATCTGGAGTTCTTGTCCAGTGGAATCTGGAGTGCTTGTCCGGTGGAGTCTGGAGTGCTTGTCCGGTGGAGTCTGGAGTTCTGGTCTGGTGAAGTCTGGAGCTCTTGTCCAGTGGAGTCTGGAGCTCTTGCCTGGTGGAATTTGAAGCTCTTGTACAGTGGAATCTGTAGCTCTTTTCTGCTGGAGTCTGAAGCTCTTGTGCAGTGTAATCTCGAGCTTTTGCCCAGTGGAGTCTGTTGCTCTTGTCCAGTGGAATCTGGAGCTCTTGTCCAGTGGAATCTGGAGCTCTTGTCCAGTGGAGTCTGGAGCTCTTGTCCAGTGGAATCTGGAGCTCCTATCCAGTGGAATCTGGAGCTCTTGTCCAGTGGAGTCTGAAGTTCTTGCCCAGTTTTCTAGTACATTTTGCATCTCGCCCATTCTTATCTGAACATACTTCTCTTGATGAAATTAATACCCATCTTCTTTTAAATGCTAAATGCAGAGTTCCTATTTGGTTTGCCACCAGTGAAAGGGGCACAGGCGGTTGTGAGGCTGTTCACAAAGGCTGAACGTGCACATTCTTGACCGTTCGCTATAATCCTACATTCTTTGGGTTTTTTTAGAAACCTTCAGTCATTAAGATTCCTCTGGTCTTCCTTGGCAAATGGGGCACTATGTTCAGACCGCATCTTCGGGGAGTAGGCCTTTCTTGGAAGCCGGACTTACTGTATTAATGACCCAAGACAGGCTATCATATATATATATATATATATATATATATATATATATATATATATATATATATATATATATTTTCTTTAACATCTTTATTTCGGTGGCAGCATATGTAAACAGTTAAGCACATGAGGCAAACCTGTTCCTTGCATAACATGGAATAGATTTATTTGACCATTCCCCCACCCATATCCCCTTTTTGATCACCCCTAAATATTCACAGTTCATGGATCAGCCTTGCCAGAGGGCAGGGCGAGGGCCTCTAAGATCTCAGGAATTTTGTCGCCAACTGTGGCTAAAAGGTTAGTGCCGGGAACCGGCTATGGTATTCCAGTACCTTGGACCAGCAGTCAGTGTACTTATATTTTCGATATGAGTACAGTGGCTCTCAAGCTGAGACAGGCCTTGGGCCGACATCTTGCAATCTGAATCAGGTGCTTGTCTGGTGGAGTCTGGAGCTCTTGTCCAGTGGAGTCTGGAGCTCTTGTCCAGTGGAGTCTGGAGCTCTTGTCCAGTGGAGTCTGGAGCTCTTGTCCAGTGGAGTCTGGAGCTCTTGTCCAGTGGAATCTGGAGCTCTTGTCCAGTGGAGTCTGGAGCTCTTGTCCAGTGGAATCTGGAGCTCCTGTCCAGTGGAATCTGGAGCTCTTGTCCAGTATAATCTGGAGTTCTTGTCCAGTGGAATCTGGAGTGTTTGTCCGGTGGAGTCTGGAGCTCTTGTCCAGTGGAGTCTGGAGCTCTTGCCTGGTGGAATTTGAAGCTCTTGTACAGTGGAATCTGTAGCTCTTTTCTGCTGGAGTCTGAAGCTCTTGTGCAGTGTAATCTCGAGCTTTTGCCCAGTGGAGTCTGTTGCTCTTGTCCAGTGGAATCTGGAGCTCTTGTCCAGTGGAATCTGGAGCTCTTGTCCAGTGGAGTCTGGAGCTCTTGTCCAGTGGAATCTGGAGCTCCTATCCAGTGGAATCTGGAGCTCTTGTCCAGTGGAGTCTGAAGTTCTTGCCCAGTTTTCTAGTACATTTTGCATCTCGCCCATTCTTATCTGAACATACTTCTCTTGATGAAATTAATACCCATCTTCTTTTAAATGCTAAATGCAGAGTTCCTATTTGGTTTGCCACCAGTGAAAGGGGCACAGGCGGTTGTGAGGCTGTTCACAAAGGCTGAACGTGCACATTCTTGACCGTTCGCTATAATCCTACATTCTTTGGGTTTTTTTAGAAACCTTCAGTCATTAAGATTCCTCTGGTCTTCCTTGGCAAATGGGGCACTATGTTCAGACCGCATCTTCGGGGAGTAGGCCTTTCTTGGAAGCCGGACTTACTGTATTAATGACCCAAGACAGGCTATCATATATATATATATATATATATATATATATATATATATTTTCTTTAACATCTTTATTTCGGTGGCAGCATATGTAAACAGTTAAGCACATGAGGCAAACCTGTTCCTTGCATAACATGGAATAGATTTATTTGACCATTCCCCCACCCATATCCCCTTTTTGATCACCCCTAAATATTCACAGTTCATGGATCAGCCTTGCCAGAGGGCAGGGCGAGGGCCTCTAAGATCTCAGGAATTTTGTCGCCAACTGTGGCTAAAAGGTTAGTGCCGGGAACCGGCTATGGTATTCCAGTACCTTGGACCAGCAGTCAGTGTACTTATATTTTCGATATGAGTACAGTGGCTCTCAAGCTGAGACAGGCCTTGGGCCGACATCTTGCAATCTGAATCAGGTGCTTGTCTGGTGGAGTCTGGAGCTCTTGTCCAGTGGAGTCTGGAGCTCTTGTCCAGTGGAGTCTGGAGCTCTTGTCCAGTGGAGTCTGGAGCTCTTGTCCAGTGGAGTCTGGAGCTCTTGTGCAGTGGAGTCTGGAGCTTTTGTCTTGTGGAATCTGGTGCTCTTGTCCGGTGGAGTCTAAAGCTATTTTCAGGGGATTGAGGGCAGAGACATGCCCACAAATCGAGGGGAGAAATGTGCACAAAAGACAGGTGTGTAAGGAATCCTATAGACAAGGAATGATAGGCAAAAACTACAGACAGGAAACAAAGGCAGTGAACAGAAAGGGGCAGGGAGTACAAGAAAAATCTATGCAAGAGCCCTGTGCTCCTGCAGGCAGCTGCTTAAATACTGACCTGCATGTGCTGAAGCAGGCTCATTAGCAGCACCTGGTGCACCACACCCGAAAGTAATCTGCCTCCTCCCGCGCGGGTCCTGAGAAAATGAAAGCAGCACTGACCTCTAAGCCTTCTGGGGATTGTAGTTCTAAGGGTGTGCATTATGGGATATGCAGTTTGTGAAACTAAATAATGGAGTCCGGAGCTCTTATCTGGATGAGTCCGGGTCTCTTGCCCAGCAGAGAGTAAGACTCAGGGCAGGCAGAGTTATGCTTTGAGGCCGCCTAATTCTTTCCTGTAGGACATTGTCCAATAGAATCAATTAGGAAAGCAAAATGCAAACCAACCCTGCTTTTCATGACATGGTGAATACTTCATGCAGGTGTGGGCACCTGTCAAGTGGGCTTACAGTGCACAGAGTTCATTTCTTCATTTTTATTTCAGTTTTGACTTGGGCCACGTTAATCTTCCACCTAACCATTTATGCCGACCATCACTTTTTATAAAGCAAATTGTTTAATGTGTGTTAAATGAGGAATTTCAAAGGAAGGACTATTTCGAAGGCTGCAGTTCTGTGCCGTGAGCTGCACAGTAACCTTTGCACACGTTTGGCTCGAGGCGCGCGCCAGCCAACTACTTACCTGCTCGCTTCATCAGCAGCATTTTAGGGGGTGCCCGCCTGGGCCCTGCGTGGGAGACGACACCCAGGAAGCACGGAAAAGGAAGGTGAGGGTGGGGGTGTGGAGTAGAGTCTGAGGCGTGGCAGTAAAGTCAGTCTGCACGGACTTCAGCACACCTGGAAAGCGGCCTGGCCGATCCAAGCAGATGTTGCTGCCAATCAGTCTGGAAGTTAACGACTGGGGCCCGCCTGCACAGAGCATGACCGGCCCAGCAGAAGCCCGGGGCGTGCCATGCTCTTCTCTACACACCTGGTGAGTCCGCCTGTGCTGATGGGAGGCGCGGCGTTCCTAAACGCAGTAGGGTCCAGGGCAAACATCAGGCACTGAGTGGCACTCATTAGCATGTTCTGCTACACCAATAACCCTAACTCAAATAATAATAGTCACGTGCTACCTGCACCAACTTCAGATGTGAAGTGTCTCTTTTGCATCAGATAACCAGGTGTTTCATTATAGTGGAACCTCTATTAATTATATCATATGAAGTGGCGTTGTAACGCGCCTGTACACAAGTGTTTCTAGGCGCGATAGCTATGAAGTGTTTCTTTGAGACGCCCTTGTTTTCTTCTCCCATTTTTGGACAACAGAGGCACGCGGCGTATGCAGAACGTCATGTAGGTTATTAAGGCCTGTTTATTATAATGAGCCTCATTACGAGCATGCCGGTCCGGTAACCACGGTGCCGGTAATCCTACCGGCATCATTGATACTGGACCGGCACACTCCAAGTCTGTGGCAGCTGCCGTGCAGCCCGCCAGGTCTGACCTGGCCTGCGGGACAGCAGCCGCCCGCAGACTTTCCGGGAAGCATCGGTACTGTGATTAACGGTGCTGGTGCTTCCGTCATCCCCATTCCCATTGAGTCCTATGGGGATTTACATTTTTCCGGTGCCCGACTTCCAGGAACACCAGGGTCGTAATCCGCCGGTGCTTCCGTGGAGCCAGGTGCCGGAAGAAATCACAACTTCGGCGGCAGCCTGCCGGTTTTACCGGCACGGCTACTGCCGGAGTTGTAATGAGGCCATGTGATTCTATAATAAAGGACATTTCGTGTCATGACCCTATTTTATTTGCTTTAACGCAACTCTCAATGCCGAGGGCATAGCCCATTCTTAAGAAGTCTCAACATGCACAGCTTTTGCACAAGCTGTATATGAGCAGGCGTGCGTCTCATTGTATGCTATATGCAATCTGGTGTCATGCCAGTGGAGAGCAATGCAGGTGCTTATCCACTGAGATCTGCTTATGAACCAGGGTCTCCTTAGCTAAGAAACATCATGATATGAGTTCTGTGTCAGTGGCTGACTGAATACACCCACTTTTAATATGGGCACTGAACCAAATTGCTCTCAACACCACGCCAGCACTTATAGAGTCAACATCATTTGCAGGGGATATCTTTTTAATTTCAAAGGGAAGGTGATATGTTGCTGAAAATACTGTTTGGACCGAAGTCATAATTCGATACATCCAGTCCAGCCTCTTCATTGATTCCATTAGGAATAATGGTTTCAAGCTTATGAATCCACAATGCTTTCCATTATAAAGCTTCCACTTTGTTGGCTACATTGTTGTCCTAGGGCATGTAGCTGATCCTGTTGAGCTTCATGCCTCAACATACATGAATTAATATGCTTCACGCGTTGTTTTGAAAAACACAGTAAATAACATTTTTCAACTTCTGTGTCCGCTTAACCAAGCATTCAATTGTTGTTTGGTTTTCTCTGCGCAAATCCACACATGATTTAAGACAAGTACTTATTTGAAGTCTTCTTATGCCTTTTGCTCGGATATTTAAAAGGCATAGTTGGTGATCCCTTTATTTCACGTTCTACAATGTTTACACATAGCGCACATGTTTTAGTCAATTGCATGTCTGTCTATATCACTCTTAGTTTTTCTTAAATTAGAGCCTCTTACTTAAAGTGATGTAAATACTTGTCAAACAGATGTGTACAGCTGCACAAATGAATGCGTTTTCCCTCTACAGCATCTGGCCCAGTGCCCTGAATCACTGGAAATTGGCCTTCTCTTGAGAGATGGAGCCTCACTCCATGTTGTTTCTTCTCTTGTTGCTCTTAGTGGTGAGTGTGCAGTCTTGTGCCACGCTCTGGTAACCAGTCAGCCTGCACACACATCTTGAACTAATTTTAACATATTTCTTGTAGCCTGGCCTTCATCTTTGATCTGTGAACACACTTGTAACAATGTTGCTGGCTTGCAGCCTGAAAGATTCTCTCCCACCTCTTAGGTGGGCTTAATGTGGCATAAAGCACTGTACAAGCATGTCATAGCCTTGAGTGGTAAAAGGCATGCAGCACACACAGCCCCCCGCCCCCCGTGCACAGGAACCCTGAGCTAAGCGGCGACGGCACCCTCAGACTATACATTATCAGAAAATCACAATATTACCCCCTTGTTCCTGAGCGTTAGGCTTGCGACATATCCTAGAACATGTGAACAGACCCTCAGTGGCCGTACTACCCTCTTGGTTTTCCGATACATTCGCCTTTCATGCAGTCTACTCTAGACCAGGCCACCTCTTGCCTCAAGGCTTCACAGTCCAAAATGCTATTCCAGAGTTGGCCCCGTGAAGAAATCTAATAGTTAATCCTCGGTCAGAAAAGCACCAAGATTTACATGAGCAGCTGGACCACAGGCAATACATATTTTAGTGTTGGGTGCACTCCTAATCTTTTAGAAATTCCAAAATGTAACTATTTAATATCGATTTTATTTAATATCTGGTGCATCCGGATCGGATCTATTGGCCATTTAAGATCAATGAAACTCAACTAAATAAAAATATGTAAAATAATCATTTACTCGATCCCCAAATCCCTCTTATCAGAGAAAAATCCTTCAATTTAAATTAATCTCGTTACTTAATGACATACAATTAAAGAAATCATAAATCATGTAATTCACAAATTCATGTGCTTCAACTCACAAATGGATGAATAGAAATGTCTTCATTTATTCATATTCATATGTTAATTTTCAAAGTCAACATGTTTCAAAATGTATCCAGCAATTCTTAAATTATAAATACACTAATCAACTTTCCTCAAGTCAATTAGTACAGCTTCATGATTCTTACAGCTCTTCTTCTGTATATATCAACAGACCAAACGTATTCTCTACGTGTTTCGGACGAATCATCCTTCTCCAGGTGATCTTCTAATCTGTTTTGCTGAAATAACCAATAATGCAGGGCTTATTTATGATCTCTCCTTAAAGCTTAAATCTTTAATGTTGGTAACTCACGAACCTTCATTCAAACGTACTTTGACTTCATTGTCTCCTCTTCCTAGGATTGGCTCTTGAATAACCTAAAAATAATATAAACTGTAAATGTTATTCCTTTCTTCGATGCCCATAACTTGAATTCTCACGAATATCCTCTAGTGTAGAGATGTAAAGTAAATTGCTCATGTAACACGTGTGATGTTCATTTCAAAATCTCTTGTGACCTTCCCGCTATCACATAAAATAAGTGTCCTTCAACTTCTCACATCAGGCCAATCCTTTATGAACAGTAGTTCTCAATTAGCCCTAAACCACAGCCCTTCCAGTAACTTTTATCCAATGATAAAGTCAACACTTACCTAGTCCCTGGAGGATAGCTCAGCGGCAATGTGCTCGCCTTGGAAGCAAGACAACAGGGAGCAACACAGGTTTGAATCCCGGGTCGGCGCTTAGAAACCTGTGGGTATTAAGCGCATTATAAATATCCTATTATATCATATCTAGCTCCAAATCTTCTCACCCAGCTGTACCCAATCTCATAACCATCATGCAGCCAAACTCTGTGTTATTGACCACATGTGTGTTCTCCAGACTGCTTCACATACAGCCTGATTGATTCTCAACAAGTTTAGAATATACCTTCCTTCCTGCAATCCCAACCTACGGCCCACCTTAATGGATCCATACACCCAAGCTATCACAAAAATAATCCTTTCAGCCTTCTTCCTCAGACCATCTCTACATCTGTGGCACGTCACCCACTTCCCCATCCTTCTATCTCCTCCCTACTCCTTTTCTGCCACAGACTGAAATCTGGACACCCTGGGAAGGCGCACCATAGGCCAACCTCCAGACAAACCAGGTGCCCTGAGACCACTACGGTGGTGTTTTAGCACAGTATGAAAGCTTTGCAACATAACACAACACAACAGATGGGTAACGATATAGGATTGGCTATCAGATCATATGTGATGTTTTGGTAAGTTGTTTTATACCATGCTGCCATTCTCATGGTCTCCAGGCACACACGTGGCTCTATAAGGAAAGGTGGGTTGGGGTGGTTAGTGAGGGGGAGAGGATGGGATAGATGTTGTGCTCATCTGTTGATGCGTGCAGAACCTGGAGGACTTGGTGCCCGTGAATGTGAGGGTTCTCGGAGTGCTTTGTTTTGTGTACTGTGGTTGTGGTGTCCGGAAGGGCAGAATCCAGTGTTTGAGTTGTTTTTTGCCAGAGGTTATTGGGTTTGTAGTTTGGTTGGGGGGGTGTTGTGCTTTGCTCGGGCATTACCTGGGGCAACAGGGAGGCACTATTGGGCACGGCACCCAGAACTCGCAGAGGAAATGTTCTGAAAAGGCCCAAAAGTGGTTACAAAGTGGGCATACCACAGCCCTTCCAGTACCTTTTATCCAATGATAAAGTCAACACTCACCTAGTCCCTGGAGGATAGCTCAGCGGCAATGTGCTCGCCTTGGAAGCAAGAAAACAGGGAGCAACACAGGTTCGAATCCCGGGTCTACGCTTAGAAACCACCATCGTCTCACCACCCCTGGCTGTACAGTAGACAGCAGGGTCACTACTAATGGTGCAATATAGGCGTGATGCACTACTGCGCCCAATACATTTATATATAAAGAAGTCGAGGGGCAAAACCAAAACATTGCAGGCAGATTTTCTGAAATGTGGTGTGCAGTGTTTCCCAAGATGTGCATGCTGGCATGCTGGCAGGGCAGTGACGTCATGTGCGGACCCCCAGGTTCCCTCATGTGTACATGTTCGCATGCAGGGATCAGGTTAAAAAAAAAATAATAATCAACACAATTCCTAATTATGGCTTCAGTGGTCAAAGCTCTGCGGGCTCTTCGTCGGGATGCTTGCATGCCCAACACGCTCAAGCTCTCATAATGTTCAGTCTTTGCAGTACATCCTGACAACTTTCCATCCACCTTAAAATGATAGCTACACTCAGGCGGTAGAGCCGCCGGATAACTAACATCCTCATGGTTTGATCTCAGGCACGCTCTGTCGCTGGGTACCTGTGCTCCCTCCCTCTCTCTCTCTTTCCTTCTCCCTGCGTCGCTCTCTCTCCCACCCTCTTTCCCTCTCTCTTTCTCTCTCCCCGCGTCTCTCTCTCTCCCCCTCTGTCCCCCTCTCTCACTCTCTCCTTCCCCATCTCTCGCACCCCGTACCCTCTCTTTCTCTGTCTCTCTCCTCCCCTGTGTCTCTCTCTCTCCCTCCCTCTCTCACTCTCTCTTTCCCACTCCCTGCGTCACTCTCACTCCCACCCTTTTACTCTCTCTCTTTCTCTCTCCCTGCGTCTCTCTCTTTCTCACCCCCACTGCGTCACTCTCCCCCTCAATCCCCCTCTCTCACTCTCTCTTTCCCCATCTCTCGCACCCCATACCCTCTCTTTCTCTGTCTCTCTCCTCCCCTGTGTCTCTCTCTCCCCTCCTTCTCTGTCTCCCACTCTCCCTCCCTCCCTTTCATTCTCTCTCTCTCTGTCACACACACTCTTTCAGTCGCCCTCTCCCTCTGTCTCTCTCCCTCTCCTATATCCATAACAAACCCCATGCAAGGACCATGCTTATTGTTTAAGCTGTACATCTTTAACGTGTACACAGACATCATAGGCACGCTATGTTATAGATCACCAGCAAAAATGTGTTGTGTCGAGTCCGATGAGCACATTGATGCTTCGTGCATTGCAGTGCAAATATCTCAGAAACAGCGCATCCCAGGGCTCTGAAATGTGGTTCTCAAGGGGGACACTAGAGTTTTGCTTCTCACATCCAGATGCTTACAATGAGCTCTATGCAGTCCTTCTACGACCACCTTGATGTTTCTCCACTTCCAGGCAACTGTGTCATGTGTGCATGGGCTGAAACCCAGGGTACGGGTTGGGTGCCCACATGTAACGGAGCCAGTGCTGTCCATGCTTTGGGCTAACACTCTTGTGATCCCTTACCGTTGAGTATGAAGGCTAGGGCCAATTGAAGCTGTCAGGTCTGCAACATGTGGCTCTCCACATGTGTTGAGCAAACAATCTCATGATCCCTTACCATTGACTATGCTGGCTAGGACTGGTGGAATCTGTCAGGTCTTTAACATGAGGCTCTCCGCATGCTTTGGGCTAATACTCTCGTGATCCCTTATCATTGACTATGCTGGCTAGGGCTGATGGAATCTGTCAGGTCTTTAACATGAGGCTCTCCGCATGCTTTGGGCTAACACTCTCGTGATCCCTTATCATTGACTATGCTGGCTAGGACTGGTGGAATCTGTCAGGTCTTTAACATGAGGCTCTCCGCATGCTTTGGGCTAACACTCTCGTGATCCCTTATCATTGACTATGCTGGCTAGGACTGGTGGAATCTGTCAGGTCTTTAACATGAGGCTCTCCGCATGCTTTGGGCTAACACTCTCGTGATCCCTTATCATTGACTATGCTGGCTAGGGCTGATGGAATCTGTCAGGTCTGCAACATGTGGCTCTCTGCATGCTTTGGGCTAACACTCTCATGATCCCTTACCATTGACTATGCTGGCTAGGGCTGATGAAATCTGTCAGGTCTGCAACATGAGGCTCTCTGCATGCTTTGGGCTAACACTCTCGTGATCCCTTACCGTTGAGTATGAAGGCTAGGGCCAATTGAAGCTGTCAGGTCTGCAACATGAGGCTCTCGTCGTGTTTTGGGCTAACACTCTCGTGATCCCTTACCATTGACTATGCTGGCTAGGGCTGATGGAATCTGTCAGGTCTGCAACATGTGGCTCACCGCGTGCTTTGGGCTAACACTCTCGTGATCCCTTACCATTGACTATGCTGGCTAGGGCTGATGGAATCTGTCAGGTCTGCAACATGAGGCTCACCGCGTGTTTTGGGCTAACACTCCCGTGATCCCTTTCCATTGACTATGCTGGCGAGGGCTGATGGAATCTGTCAGGTCTACAACATGAGGCTCACCGCGTGTTTTGGGTTAACACTCTTGTGATCCCTTACCATTGACTATGCTGGCTAGGGCTGATGGAATCTGTCAGGTCTGCAACATGAGGCTCTCCGCGTGTTTTGGGTTAACACTCTCGTGATCCCTTACCATTGACTATGCTGGCTAGGGCTGATGGAATCTGTCAGGTCTGCAACATGAGGCTCACCGCGTGTTTTGGGTTAACACTCTCGTGATCCCTTACCATTGATTATGCTGGCTAGGGCTGATGAAATCTGTCAGGTCTGCAACATGAGGCTCACCGCGTGTTTTGGGTTAACACTCTCGTGATCTCTTACCATTGATTATGCTGGCTAGGGCTGATGGAAGCTGTCAGGTCTGCAACATGAGGCTCTCCGCGTGCTTTGGGATAACACTCTCGTGATCCCTTACCATTGACTATGCTGGCTAGGGCTGATGGAATCTGTCAGGTCTGCAACATGAGGCTCACCGCGTGCTTTGGGATAACACTCTCGTGATCCCTTACCATTGACTATGCTGGCTAGGGCTAATGGAAACTGTTGTCCAAAAACATTTGGATAGCCAAAGGCTACCGACCCCAGTTGTAGAGCATGGGCACTCAATGCATGGCCCTCCAGATATCTTGAACTACAACTCCCATGATCCTTCACATCTGACTATGCTGATATGGGCTGATGGGAGGTGTTGTCCAGAACATCCAGAGATCCTAAAGTTTCAGATCCTTGCAATATGTCATTTTAATTTGGAGACATAGCTCGGTGGGTCTATGCCTCTACGCAGTAATGTGTGTAATCGCCGAAAGTCACAAATGAGGTTGAAGACGTGCTCTTTTTTGTTTGTCTATCAATGCAATCTATTCTTTAGAACATTTTGTAACCGAGAGCGACAGGACGCAATGTATTAGTGTGCTGCGCACCATGGGTTGTGTGTGTTCTACTGTCTGTAGAGAGCATTAGCTGCAAGTCAACATGCATTGGCGCCCCTGTGTACTGATTCCTGATTGGTTCGCGATTGGTGTGCATAGCTAAACACCGCACCTTTGCTTTTTCCATTGTTTTCCTAACCGTGCAATCATTGTATCCTGCACAGGCCGCGTTCGTTGACAGTGCCTGCCGTCTCGGTTGCTTCTCGGTCCCTGCCCTATTGCCGACGAATGAGGCATGCAGAGCAGCGAAAGTGGGCCTGGGCAGACTTGCCCCTGCACCCAGCGCCACGAGCGGAGCATTCCTCCCTCGGTGCGCTGGTGGGCAGAGCGGCCTGCGGTTGCCTCACGGCCCGCTGTCGCCCCCTGGAGCAGAGCAGCTGGAGCAAGCAAGTGTAGATGACATGACAGAGGCGCATTCCTGTCCTTTCTCGAGCCCCCCCCCCCCACACTCCTGTGCGCAGAAGGTGTGTTCTTATCTGCAGGCTATTCAAACGACTACCCTTTCAGTTCTCTCTTGCGTGGGTGGCGACGGGTTGATGCCTAGAGGCGGCCATTAACCCATCGGACGTGCCCCCGGGAGGGGCACATTCTTCTCGCCCTGATCTGGAAGGTTTTGCATTCCTCGGTACTGGCAGCGCTCTCCGCGCTGCAATGTCTAGGCGCTATATGCAGTAAGCCCGCGTTAATCAATGTCTAATGTAAACAGTGCAAAGGAAGCCCCATTGCTCAGTAAGACACGTGCCGCTAAAAGTGTAGAGGGGGCTTGCCCTGTAAATGCCGAGGGTCTCCCTAAACTTTGGGGGAGGATGACAGTGTGTTTTCACTCACCTAGAGTGGTGCCCACGCACAGGTCTTTTCACGGCCCTGGGTGGTGTAGAGCACACGACTAGTTCATGAATTTCGCGAATCCGGGCACCTGGGACCAGATTACAGAAACTTTTCACTGGTGCAAGTGCAAAGTTGCACGGTATTAGCACTAGGGCAAGGTTTGCCCTATTTCTAAAAAACACTGGGACATATTAGAAAACCATTGCAACTTGACAAGTGCAGTTTGGTATGTGACTGGCCCACCCCGACATGAGCAGAAAGCAACAAGAAGCACGCCACCTGAACCTGCAAAGGAAAGTAGCTAAGCAAGCACATACAGCCCACTGGGACACCCAGACACAAGCAGAAAGCAACAAGAAACACATCACCTGGAAATGCAAAGGAAAGAAGCGAAGCAAGCGCATACAGCCGTCTGGGACACCCAGACACAAGCAGAAAGAAACAAGAGACACATCACCTGAACATGCAGTAGAAAGCAACAAGAAACACATCACCTGGACCTGCAAAGGAAAGAAGCGAAGCAAGCGCATACAGCAATGGGGCACCCAGACATAAGCAGAAACCAACAAGACATGCATCACCTGCACGGGCAAAGGAAAGAAAGTAAGCAAGCACACACTGCCCACTGGTACACCCTGACACAAGCAGAAAGCAACAAGAAACACACCACCTGGACCTGCCAAGGAAAGAAGCTTAACAACCGCATACAGCCCACTGGGACACCCAGACACAAGCAGAAAGCAACAAGAAACATATCCCCTGAACAAGCAGTACAAAGCAACAAGAAACAAATCACCTGGACCTGCAAAGGAAAGAAGCGAAGCAAGCGCATACAGCAATGGGGCACCCAGACACAAGCAGAAAGCAACAAGACACATCACCTGAACATACAGTAGAAAGCAACAAGAAACACACCACCTGGACCTGCCAAGGAAAGAAGCTAAACAACCGCATACAGCCCACTGGGACACCCAGACACAAGCAGAAAGCAACAAGAAACATATCCCCTGAACAAGCAGTAGAAAGCAACTAGAAACAAATCACCTGGACCTGCAAAGGAAAGAAGCTAAGCAAGCGCATACAGCAATGGGGCACCCAGACACAAGCATAAAGCAACAAGACACATCACCTGAACATACAGTAGAAAGCAACAAGAAACACATCACCTGGACCTGCAAAGGAAAGAAGCGAAGCAAGCGCATACAGCAATGGGGCACCCAGACACAAGCAGAAACCAACAAGACATGCATCACCTGCACAGGCAAAGGAAAGAAGGTAAGCAAGCACACACTGCCCACTGGCACACCCTGACACAAGCAGAAAGCAACAAGAAACACATCACCTGGACCTGCCAAGGAAAGAAGCTAAGCAACCGCATACAGCCCACTGGGACACCCAGACACAAGCAGAAAGCAACAAGAAACATATCCCCTGAACAAGCAGTAGAAAGCAACAAGAAACAAATCACCTGGACCTGCAAAGGAAAGAAGTGAAGCAAGCGCATACAGCAATGGGGCACCCAGACACAAGCAGAAAGCAACAAGAGACACATCACCTGAACATACAGTAGAAAGCAACAAGAAACACATCACCTGGACCTGCAGAGGAAAGAAGCGAAGCAAGCGCATACAGCCCTGTGGGGCACCCAGACACAAGCAGAAACCAACAAGACATGCATCACCTGCACGGGCAAAGGAAAGAAGGTAAGCAAGCACACACTGCCCACTGGCACACCCTGACACAAGCAGAAAGCAACAAGAAACACATCACCTGGACCTGCCAAGGAAAGAAGCTAAGCAACCGCATACAGCCCACTGGGACACCCAGACACAAGCAGAAAGCAACAAGAAACATATCCCCTGAACAAGCAGTAGAAAGCAACAAGAAACAAATCACCTGGATCTGCAAAGGAAAGAAGCGAAGCAAGCGCATACAGCAATGGGGCACCCAGACACAAGCAGTAACCAACAAGACATGCATCACCTGCACGGGCAAAGGAAAGAAAGTAAGCAAGCACACACTGCCCACTGGTACACCCTGACACAAGCAGAAAGCAACAAGAAACACATCACCTGGACCTGCCAAGGAAAGAAGCTAAGCAAGCGCATACAGCCCACTGGGACACCCAGACACAAGCAGAAAGCAACAAGAAACATATCCCCTGAACCAGCAGTAGAAAGCAACAAGAAACAAATCACCTGGACCTGCAAACAAAAGAAGCAAAGCAAGCGCATACAGCAATAGGGCACCCAGACACAAGCAGAAACCAACAAGACATGCATCACCTGCACGGGCAAAGGAAAGAAGGTTAGCAAGCACACACTGCCCACTGGCACACTCCGACACGAGCAGAAAGCAACAAGAAACACGCCACCTGAACCTGCAAAGGAAAGTAGCTAAGCAAGCACATACAGCCCACTGGGACACCCATACACAAGCAGAAAGCAACAAGAGACACATCACCTGAACATGCAGTAGAAAGCAACAAGAAACACATCACCTGGACCTGCAAAGGAAAGAAGCGAAGCAAGCGCATACACCCCTCTGGGGCACCCAGACACAAGCAGAAAGCAACAAGAGACACATCACCTGAACATACAGTAGAAAGCAACAAGAAACAACACATCACCTGGACCTGCAAAGGAAAGAAGCGAAGCAAGCGCATACAGCCCTCTGGGGCACCCAGACACAAGCAGAAACCAACAAGACATGCATCACCTGTACGGGCAAAGTAAAGAAGGTAAGCAAGCACACACTGCTCACTGGCACACCCTGACACAAGCAGAAAGCAACAAGAAACACACCACCTGGACCTGCCAAGGAAAAAAGCTAAGCAACCGCATACAGCCCACTGGGACACCCAGACACAAGCAGAAAGCAACAAGAAACATATCCCCTGAACAAGCAGTAGAAAGCAACAAGAAACAAATCACCTGGACCTGCAAAGGAAAGAAGCGAAGCAAGCACAAACAGCAATGGGGCACCCAGACACAAGCAGAAACCAACAAGACATGCATCACCTGCACGGGCAAAGGAAAGAAAGTAAGCAAGCACACACTGCCCACTGGCACGCCCTGACACAAGCAGAAAGCAACAAGAAACACATCACCTGGACCTGCCAAGGAAAGAAGCTAAGCAAGCGCATACAGCCCACTGGGACACCCAGACACAAGCAGAAAGCAACAAGAAACATATCCACTGAACAAGCAGTAGAAAGCAACAAGAAACACATCACCTGGACCTGCCAAGGAAAGAAGCTAAGCAAGCGCATACAGCCCACTGAAACACCCAGACACAAGCAGAAAGCATCAAGAAACATGCCACCTAGAGCTGCCAAGGAAAGAAGCTAAGTAAGCACACACAGCCCACTGGGACACCCAGACACAAGCAGAAAGCAACAAGAAACACTTCACCTGGAACTGCCAAGGAAAGGAGCTAAGCAGGCTCATACAGCCCGCTGGTACACGAAGACACAAGAAGAAAGCAACAAGAAACACATCACCTGAACATGTAGCAGAAAGCAACAAGAAACACATCACCTGGACCTGCAAAGGAAAGAAGCTAAGCAAGCGCATACAGCAGTGGGGCACCCAGACACAAGCAGAAACCAACAAGAAACACATCACCTGAACGGGCAAAGGAAATAAGCTAAGCGGGCACATACAGCCCACTGGGACACCCAGACACAAGCAGAAAGCAACAAGAAACACATCACCTGATCCTCCAAAGGAAAGACGCTAAGCAAGCACATACAGCCCTCTGGGGCACCCAGACACAAGCAGAAAGCAACAAGAAACACATCACCTGAACGGGCAAAGGAAATAAGCTAAGCGGGCACATACAGCCCACTGGGACACCCAGACACAAGCAGAAAGCAACAAGAAACACATCACCTGATCCTCCAAAGGAAAGACGCTAAGCAAGCACATACAGCCCTCTGGGGCACCCAGACACAAGCAGAAAGCAACAAAAAACACATTACCTGAACCTGCAAAGGAAAGAAATCTAAGTAAGCACACACAGCCACTGGGGCACACAGACACACGCAGATACCAACACGACATACATCACTTGAACCGGTAAAGGAAAGAAGCTAAGCGGGCACACACAGCCCTCTGGGGCACCCAGAGACAAGCAGAAACCAACCAGAAACACATCACTGAACAGGCAATGGAAAGAAGCTAAGCAAGCACACACAGCACACTGCGACACCCAGACACAAGCAGAAAGCAACAAGAAAAACATCACCTGAACTGGCCAAGGAAAGAAGCTAAGCAAGCACATAGAGCCCACTGGGACACCCTGACACAAGCAGAAAGCAACAAGAAACATATTTCCTGAACAAGCAGCATAAAGCAACAAGAAACACATCACCTGGACCTGCCAAGGAAAGAAGCTAAGCAAGTGCATACAGCCCACTGAAACACCCAGACACAAGCAGAAAGCATCAAGAAACATGCCACCTAGAGCTGCCAAGGAAAGAAGCTAAGTAAGCACACACAGCCCACTGGGACACCCAGACACAAGCAGAAAGCAACAAGAAACACTTCACCTGGAACTGCCAAGGAAAGGAGCTAAGCAGGCTCATACAGCCCGCTGGTACACGAAGACACAAGAAGAAAGCAACAAGAAACACATCACCTGAACATGTAGCAGAAAGCAACAAGAAACACATCACCTGGACCTGCAAAGGAAAGAAGCTAAGCAAGCGCATACAGCAGTGGGGCACCCAGACACAAGCAGAAACCAACAAGAAACACATCACCTGAACGGGCAAAGGAAATAAGCTAAGCGGGCACATACAGCCCACTGGGACACCCAGACACAAGCAGAAAGCAACAAGAAACACATCACCTGATCCTCCAAAGGAAAGACGCTACAAGCAGAAAGCAACAAGAAACACATCACCTGATCCTCCAAAGGAAAGACGCTAAGCAAGCACATACAGCCCTCTGGGGCACCCAGACACAAGCAGAAAGCAACAAAAAACACATCACCTGAACCTGCAAAGGAAAGAAATCTAAGTAAGCACACACAGCCACTGGGGCACACAGACACACGCAGATACCAACACGACATACATCACTTGAACCGGTAAAGGAAAGAAGCTAAGCGGGCACATACAGCCCTCTGGGGCACCCAGAGACAAGCAGAAACCAACCAGAAACACATCACTGAACAGGCAATGGAAAGAAGCTAAGCAAGCACACACAGCACACTGCGACACCCAGACACAAGCAGAAAGCAACAAGAAAAACATCACCTGAACTGGCCAAGGAAAGAAGCTAAGCAAGCACATAGAGCCCACTGGGACACCCTGACACAAGCAGAAAGCAACAAGAAACATATTCCCTGAACAAGCAGCAGAAAGCAACAAGAAACACATCACCTGGACCTGCAAAGGAAAGAAACTAAGCAAGTGCATACAGCAATGGGGCACCCAGACACAAGCATGAACCAACAAAAACACACCACTCAAGCCTGCAAGAAAGACTTCACCTGAACCTTCAATTGAAAGAAGCTAACCAAGCACATTACAATTGAGTATGTGCAAGCACGCATGGCTGCATAGGTGAGATTAAAAAAGTGGCACGTCCACCCAGTAGTTAAGAGGGCACCAGTGCTGCCCTCTGGTAACCTGCATGGTGCAACAATGGCGCAGCTTTACCTGTGTGCCTTGTAACTGATTATAAACACAGTCCATCAAATGTTGGGTTTACAAATGGAAAGAAAATTAACGTTCTACGTGTCATGTGAGAGACATCCCTATCTTCCCAATCTTATTGTCTTTTGTGGACCTTGTCAGTCTTTTCTGAGTTTGATTGCCCACCTCATGTGCTGCAGGACGGACAGGTGGCCTTATCTGTGACCCTGTATCTGGGGTTCCATGTGTTTATAACGAATAAAAAACAGTGTTTTCAATATTTTCATTATTTTATTTAAATGCACCAAACACCCTCCCCAACATATTTTAGGAGCCGGACACGTGGCATTTTCTGTGGCCCCGTATCTGGACCTTCTTTTGCCTGGAATGATATCTTGTATAGCACTGTGTGTGAACTGGTTATCATCTTTGAGGCGCTGCATGCTGGACACGTGGCCTTTTCTGTGGTCCTGTATCTGGACCTTCTTTTGCCTGGAATGATACCTTATGTAGCACTGGGTGTGAACTGACTGTGAGGCACTGCAGGCCAGTCACGTGGCCTTTTCTGTGGCCCTCTATCTGATCTTTCCTAGGCCTAAAATGAAATCTTGTGTAGCACTGGGTAGGAACTGGTTATATCTTTGAGGCTCTGCAGGACGAAAACGTGGCCTTTTCTGTGGCCCTGTATCTGGACCTTCTTTTGCGTGGAATGATATCTTGTGTAGCACTGGGTGTGAACTGCGTCTGTGAGGAGCTGCAAGCCAGGCACGTGGCCTTTCTTGTGGCCCTGCATCTGGACCTTCTTTTGCCTGGAATGATATCTTGTGTAGCACTGGGTGTGAACTGGTTATCGTCTTTGAGGCGCTGCAGGCCGGGCACGTGGCCTTTTCTGTGGCCCTCTATCTGGACCTTCTTTTGCGTAGAATGGTATCTTGTGTAGCACTGGGTGTGAGCTGGTTATCGTTTGTGAGGTGTTGCAGGCCCGACACGTGGCCTTTTCTGTGGCCCTCTATCTGGACCTTCTTTTGCGTGGAATGATATCATGTGTAGGACTGGGTGTGAACGGGTTATCGTCTGTGAGGCGCTGCAGGCCGGACACGTGGCCTTTTATGTGGCCCTCTATCTGGACCTTATTTTGCCTGGAATGATATCTTGTGTAGCCCTGGGTCTGAACTGGTTATCGTCTGAGAGGCACAGCAGGCCGGGCACGTGGCCTTTTCTGTGGCCCTGCATCTGGACCTTCTTTTGCGTGGAATGATATCTTGTGTAGCGCTGGGTGTGAACTGGTTATCATCTGTGAGGCGCTGCAGGTCGGGCACGTGGCCTTTTCTGTGGCCCTGTATCTGGACCTTCATTTGCCTGAAATTATATCTTGTGTAGCACTGGGTGTGAACTGGTTATCGTCTTTGAGGTGCTGCAGGGGGGCACATGGCCTTTTCTGTGGCCCTCTATCTGGTCCTTCTTATGCCTGAAATGATATCTTGTGTAGCGCTGGGTGTGAATTGGTTATCATCTGTGAGGCGCTGCAGGCCGGACACGTGGCCTTTTCTGTCGCCCTGAATCTGGACCTTCTTTTGCCTGGAATGATCTCGTGTAGCACTGGGTGTGAACTGGTTATCGTCTGTGAGGCGCTGCAGGCCGGATACGTGGCCTTTTCTGTGGCCCTGCATCTGGACCTTTCTTTGCCTGGAATGATATCTTGTGTAGCACTGGGTGTGAACTGGTTATCGTCTTTGAGGCGCTGCAGGCCGGATACGTGGCCTTTTCTGTGGCCCTGCATCTGGACCTTTCTTTGCCTGGAATGATATCTTGTGTAGCACTGGGTGTGAACTGGTTATCGTCTTTGAGCCGCTGCAGGCCGGATACGTGGCCTTTTCTGTGGCCCTGCATCTGGACCTTTCTTTGCCTGGAATGATATCTTGTGTAGCACTGGGTGTGAACTGGTTATCGTCTTTGAGCCGCTGCAGGCCGGATACGTGGCCTTTTCTGTGGCCCTGCATCTGGACCTTTCTTTGCCTGGAATGATATCTTGTGTAGCACTGGGTGTGAACTGGTTATCAGCTGTGAGGCGCTGCAGGCCGGGCACGTGGCCTTTTCTGCTGCCCTGCATCTGGACCTTCTTTTGCCTGGAATGATATCTTGTGTAGCGCTGGGTGTGAACTGATTATCGGCTGCGAGGCGCTGCAGGCCGGACAGGTGGCCTTTTCTGTGGGCCCGTATCTGGACCTTCTATTGCATGGAATGACATCCTGTGTAGCACTGGGTGTGAACTGGTTATCGGCTGTGAGGCGCTGCAGGCCGGGCACGTGACCTATTCTGTGGCCCTGCATCTGGGCCTTCTTTTGCCTGGAATGATATCCTCTGTAGCACTGGGTGTGAACTGGTTATCTTCTTTGAGGTGCTGCAGGCCGGACACATGGCCTATTCTGTGGCCCCGTATCTGGACCTTCTTTTGCCTGGAATGATATCTGGTGCAGCACTGGGTGTGAACTGGTTATCGTCTGCTTCCTCTCCTGATTACTTCAGTTCTTATAGTGTAAAGGGCACCCCAGGGTAGCAGATCTTATCAGTGCGATTTCAGTCTTAACAAGTTCCCTTTCCATCACTTGGATGTTTGAAGGCGAACCTTATCTCCTGGGTGTTATCTGCAGGAGGAATGCCATGTTCCTGCATACCAGGCAGGTAGCGGGTGAGATCCATCACTCTCTGGCTGAGGGCTGCATTTTTCCTTGGCAGGGAGGGCAGGTGTCCGACATTGCAAAGTGAGCTGGTTGGTCCGAGCAGTGTGAGTGCACATTTTTAAGATCAGATTAGAGGGGTGTCAGTAGACTCTAGCATCTGCTGTCCGCTGAGCTGGGGGTGCGGTGGAGGGCAACATGGCATAAATGCCTGAGGGACAGGTCCTTAGCATATGAGGCCATGCCTTGCATACAGTCACCCGTCATGCAGGGGAGTGCGACTCGGGCTTTGGACCGCATTTCTAAATCATTTCAGACTGGGCTTGGGCATAATGATGGGCTTGGCATATGATGGGCTTGGCATATGATGGGCTTGGGCATATGATGGGCTTGGGCATATGACGGGCTTGGCATATAATGGGCTTGGGCATATGATGGGCTTGGCAAATATATAGAAACTGTGCACCAGAGCAAGTGCAATTGTTCACGGTAGTGTACACAACATATACTTTCAATGCATTTTTGTACCAGGGCAAAGTTTCCCCTGGTGCTAATACTGTTCTGTATTAGCACTAGGGCAAACCTTGCCCTGGTGCAAAAATGCATTGAGCGAGTAGGTTTTTGCCCAAGGGCAAACTTTGTCCTAATGTTAATACCATGCAGAATTGCTCTTGTCGTGGTGCAAAGGCTTTCTAATATGGACCGATGTTTTTTTTTTTTTTTTTGCACTACAGCAAACTTTGCCCTAGTGCTAGGAGCGTGCAAAAGTGCACTTGGGGCGGTGCAAAGTTTCTATAATCTGGCCCATGGTATACCGTGTGTATGAAGTTATGGTGGGTTAAAAAAAAAGTCTTGAGAAAAAGAAACGGTCACCTGAAATGTGAAAGAAAAAAAATCCATTTGAACCAAGTCACTCATGCTACAGCGCCACCTAGTAACCATCGCTGGAAGTTCACCTCCATTTCAGAAGCAAACCTGCAAGCTATTATTGGTATGCAAATTAGACAAGACAACTTTCTGGAGCAAAAGCCTTGTATTTGGGCTCCTTTGCATACCCACAATGCCTTGCTGATGTGGCTCCGAATTGGAGGTAAACTTCCAACAATGGTTACTAGGTTGTGCTGTGGCATGTATGATTTGGTTCAAAGGGGTATTATATATATATATTTCTTTTTTTATTGTGATCACATTTTGAGGCGTGGAACTTCTTTGTTTTGTTGCTTTAAACTCAGACGTGTGCCAGCGTTTTCCAGGATCCTTTAATGTTGCTACCACATGACTCATATCCACATGACTCTTTCGGTGGATGACAGCACATGTTTTCTTTAGATATGGTGCTATTATTACGCCAGCTCTCGGCTGCCCGATATTTTTTAACCATGTGTGGGTGGTGTTCTTAATGTTGAACTCCAGTCTTGTGGATGAAGTAATGCATATGTGAATGGAAAGGGGCGGGCCCGATTCCTCTGGGTCCTTTGTTTCCATGGCCCCAAGCACTTGCCGGCTTTATGCATCCAACAGTGGTAGTAGATGTTGGCGTTAAGCATTTTGCTCCTCTGTGTTGGACTCGTCCGGTTTTCAGCTGTGTGATCTTGGGTTAGCTTCTACTGGTCTCCTTTCGCAGGTCAATGATATGATATAATAAGTCATTTATAACGCGCCTGTACACAAGTGTTCCTAGGTGTGACAAGACAAGGAAGGGGAGACAAAAGGAGGACAAAGCAAACAATCATTCTAGTCCTTGTGTCATTCAGATCGTGGATGTGCAGGGGGAAGGGAGAGGAGAAGTGCCAGGGGGAGGGAGAGGAGAAGTGCCAGGGGGAGGGAGAGGAGAAGTGCCAGGGGAAGGGAGAGGAGAAGTGCCAGGGGGAGGGAGAGGAGAAGTGCCAGGGGGAGGGAGAGGAGAAGTGCCAGGGGGAGGGAGAGGAGAAGTGCCAGGGGGAGGGAGAGGGAGAGTGAGATAAGCAAAGCACAAGTAAGTTCCGCCGGGATGGCCGGTTATAAGTAAGTGCAAGAAGGCAGCAGTGGCGTAACACAAAATGTGGGGGCCCCCCTGTGAGCCATGCTGAGGGGGGCCCCCCTCAACTCGGCAACAAATCACGGGTCGTGCTACACTCTGGGCAGGCCTAGATTATCACGCTTGCACAATACGCACGAACCTGCTGCTGAAAGGGTATGCCGCACACTGTACTAGGCTAAAGATATGAATATGTATTTTAATGCACTATACAGCATATTTTCTGAGAATAATTGGCTAGAAAGCTAGAGTCTTTGCAATTGTTTGTAGGGTAACAGCAATCCAATACAAGCAAGTCACCAACAGTGCACAGGAACATTAATGCTTTGCTATTAAAAATGCCATGCCACAATGAAAACATGTCCCACTGGCTGCACAATGTAGACCAGTGTAGACACGTTATAACATTACAGTAAAGCATGACAGGTCACATTTAGACATGCCTAGACTGGTTGCACAAAAAGGCCAGTCAAAGCAATAACATTCATCAAGAAAAGAGCACACATTGGAGCCCGGATCTCTGCAGCCTCTAACAACACGGCCAAGCTCTTTAAAATGTGCACGGAACTGGTCAATCCTGTTGCCATCTCCACCTCTTCTGTTCCCTCCCTAACCCTCTGTATGGATCTGTCCTCTCACTTCTCCACTAAAACTCAGGACATCCTGTCCACTATCTCCTCTTCCTTTCCCTCTTCCTCCCTCGGCCCCCCCTTTAGCCATCTCTACCTCTCCTCCTCCTTTCTCCTCTTTCTCTCTGACAACACCTGACAAGGTTTCTAGACAAGTGCGATCCATGAAAGTTTCATCCACACAAGTGCTCCCCTGCTCCTCCAGAACCATCAAGGACCATATTGACACCCTCGCTCCAGCCTTAGCCAATTTCTGTAATCACTCTTTCGCCACTGAAACTGCCCCCCCTAATCACTGCCTTGTGCACCCACTCCTCAAGAAGCCGTTGGCCGATCCTACCTGTCCGGCAAACTATCGCCCAATCTCCATCACCCCTTTCCTGGGCAAACTCTTGAAAAAAAGCTGGCCATCTCCCAGCTTACTCTCCACATTGAATCTGTTGGTTATCTCCATGACCATCAGTCTGGCTTCAGAGCTGCCAGAGGCACAGAAACTGCTCTCCTAAACACTTGTGAAGATCTGCTCTCTAAGCTTGATTCCAGCATTCCTTCTGTCCTAATCCTCCTCGATCTTTCCTCTACTTTCGACACAGTCAACCACGCCACCCTGATCAATCGACTATATGAGAACCTGGGCATCACAGATCAGGCCCTGGAGTGGCTGACCTCCTTCTTCTTGGACTGCCCCTCCCAGGTCCAAATTGGTCCCTTTCTCTCTGTCACCTCTCCCTCTACCTGTGGCATTCCCCAGGGCTCTATCCTCTCACCTTGGTTTTTCAACCTCTACTTGGCCCCTTTGGCGCACCTGATCTCTACCTTCTCCTCTAACTTTCAGTGTTATGCGGATGGCACTCAGCTTTCCTTCAGGCTCCTCTCATCTCTTGCTCGTTCCTGGCTGTCTATCTGTGATTCAGGATTGGTGCACCTCCAATGATATCTACCTTAGTGCCATTAAGATGGAGATCCTTCTCATCTGGCCACCCACCTTGGGCCCTCGTCTTTCGCCTTCCTGCGAGGCAAAACACCTTTTGTGTCATCTTCGACTCCACTCTTTTTTTTCTCTCCTCGCATCTCGGACGTCGCCAAGAAGTCCCACTACCTACCAGCTGCTCTTCCTCAAAGGGACTCTTCCCTTTCTCACTTTCCCCCAGAAGATCACTGTCTCCAGATCCCCATTTCTCTCTAGGCTAGACAACTGCAACAGCCTCTTTCTCAAGGTGCCTTCCTCTACTCTCCACCCTCTGCAACTAATCCAGAACAGGACAGCAAGATTTATCCTTGGCCACAAGCCCAGGGATCATATCTCTACAGCCCTGAAATCTCTCCACTGGCTCCCAGTGGTTGCAAGAATGAAGTTCAAGACCCTTTGCATTGTCCACAAGGCTTTCTGGGGTCAGGCCCACACTACATCCAACGTTCTCTTCCAAAATACCTTTTTTCTCGAGGCCTTCCCCGGCTCCCTCCAACTCTCTAAGGGCTAGACGCTTCTTCGGGCAGCGAGTGGGGGGTAGATCTCTCTCCTCTGCAGATGCCTCCTTCTGGAATGGCCTCCCTGCCCCTCTCAAACTTTAGCTGACCACCTGATGTTCCAGAAGCAGCTCAAAACTTTCCTCTTCTCTGCTTTCATTCTCTCACCCCCCAGCTGACCTACCTGTCTGCTGTACTGACTGGTTGCTTGGCTACACTCAGAGTCTCACTGAGTCCAGGCTCTTTCCTGAGCAGTCACCCTTGCACTGCCTCTGGCCTACCATGCACTTAGATACTGTAATTCTAACCCTACAGTCCCTTGTTCTCCTTGCACTACCCAGAGCCACACTGTCCTGGCTGCACTTAATCAGAGCATTACAACCCTATTTTCCCCTCCCTTCTTCCTTGCACTTCCCCCTCCCTTTCCCCTTGCATTTCTCATTCTCGCACTTGCACGATTTGAATGACACAAGGCCTAGTAAGATCATTTGTCTTGTCCACCCTCTATCTTCACTCCATTGCTTGTCGCGCCAAGAAACACTTGTGTACAGGCGTGTTATAATAGACTTATATCATATCATTTTATCACAGATGCCCAAAAAAATATACAATGCTGCAGTAGGAAATGGCTAGGCTGGCAGTACCCACATGCCAATCTAGCCAGGTAATTACACGTAGCAGGATTGCTTTATCAGACATGCGCAGTTAAAAAAAGTCATACCATACTGAGGAATAACTAGACTGGCTGCACCAAAATGCCTCTCTAGCCACTAATGCCACATATCATGCCTGCTTAGCCTGGACATGAACAACCATTATGATTTATCACACAATCCCACCTCCCACACATCCCCTCTCCCTCACATGCCCTACCCCAACCTCCAAAATCAGCTCCTTGGCCCAGAATTACCTTCACGGCCCTCTTCCTTGTCCCAGAGCTTACGTTTGAGGCTCCTTGCCTCACAGGTAAGTACTGGGATGAGGAAGAGTGGGATTAGGAGTAATGAAGATACAGGTAGCTAAGTCAGGCATTACCTCCATGTACCTCTACCTCCTCCCAGTATTTGTGTATGGAGCATAGTGCCTCATACACAAGTAATGCCTCATACACAAATACTGGGACGAGGAAGAATAGGGATAGGAGTAATGAAGAATACCAATAAGTAATTAAGGGATTAAACAGAAGAAGGGGCTTAACAATTTTCAGTTGACTGGGCTGCAACACTCATCCCCAGACATTTTGGGCTATGTTGACTCAACCTGGCTGACCTTCAGAGCAGTTGCCGGACAGAACAGCATACAGGTGTTAAACAGCACCTGGGTTTCGCTGTTAACAAGGGCCCAGCAGTTACTAACGTAAAGCATTTCACTGTATAGGCAATTGAAATTGTGATGTGTGTTTAGCACTTTCATGGCAGGGAAGTGATTTGAAGTGTAGAAAGGGAACGGGAGACCGTTCATTCTCACAACAGTTCATAAGTGGGTGCTTTCACACTTAAAGGAGAGAGGTAACTGCTTGTAAGATTGAAGCTGCACTAGAATAGTGTCATTAAAATGCGTAAAGAAGTTAGATGCCCCCACACAAAAAAGTTTTCCTCCCTCACCACCCGTGAAGTTAGAGCCTCTTCCAACATTTGAAGGATCAGCCCCCCGAAATGTAGGTTTTGTTGCGCCCCTGAACACAAGCACAAACACCATTCACCATATACACGCATGCACACCCAGCCATCCTTACATTTAAGTGTGCACTCTTTCACCATACAGGCACACCGAGGCAGCCACCCATACATTTAAGTGTGCTCCCTTTCACTGTACACGCACACCCAGTCACCCATACATTTGTGTGCACCCTTTCACCATACACTCACACAGGCAGCCACCTCCACATTTAAGTGTACACCCTTTCATAATACACTCACACACGTCATGGGATTGAGGGGAGCCCTAATACTTCAAAAAGAAAGTGGGCCCCAGTATAAGTTTGCTGGTCCGTTAACAACGGTACCGGTAAGCTTGCCGGTACTGTTTTTACCAGACCGGCAAACTACGAGTTCTGCTCGCGGGGGCCTTCCCGCCTGCCAGGTCTGACCTTGCGGGCGTACAGGCACCCGCGAGCAGAGCATGTCTGATGCACTGGCACCATTCTGAATGGTGCCGCTGCATCCAAGCTCCCCATTCCCATTGAACCCTATGGGAAAATGGGAATGGGGAGCATTTTTTTCCAGCGCCCGTACATGGGAATGGGGAGCATTTTTTTCCAGCGCCCGCACATGGGAATGGGGAGCATTTTTTTCCAGCGCCCGCAAATGGGCAATTACTGGGTCCGACGGTGCCGTAATGACCCAGTAATTGCCCATTCGCGGGTGCCGACAAAAAGCACAAGTTTGGTGGCAGCCTGCTGGTTTTACCGGCAAGGCTAACGCCAAACTTGTAATGAGGCTAATTGTTTCTTTTTTTAAATCACTCTGACTTCATAAAGAAATTATTTCTGTTAAGGACCGAACCATAACGGAAATCATTTCTTTATGAAGGCAGAATGACTTAAAAAATAAACTATTTCTTTTTGAAGTCATAGGGCTCGCCCACCCCATGACACGGAGGTCTCCAGCCTGGCGTCTTCCATGTCATGGGGTACGGTTAGCCCTCAGACTACAAAAAGAAAGTTTCTTTTTGTAGTCACTCTGTCTTCATAAAGACATTATATCTGTTACAGAAATAATTTCTTTATGAAGGCAAAGTGATTTCAAAAAGAAATTTAAAAAAAAACATTTTTGAAAAAATATTTTTTTTCATTTTTTTTCCAAGTGGACCCCCTCCCAGGACATCTGCTAGCGGGGCCCCCCGCACCGCGGGGGCTGTGGGGGCCCCTGTTATGCCAGTGGGAAGCAGGGGACTGTAGGGTTGCTGTTTGAGAGAGGCAGAGAGGCTATTCCAGAAGGAGGCACTAGCCGAGGAGAAAGATCTACCCCCCACTCGCAGCCTGGATAAACCAGAGGTGTTTCTAGGGAGGGGCTAAAGGGGTTATAGCCCCGGGTCTTTTGGTTGTAGCCCTGGATAGAAGCTCAGGGGCTACAAGCAAAAGGCTATAGCTAGCACCGAGTCCCACCAGTCCTGACATTAGCGTAGACCCTGATCTTTTCCGGACCTAGCAACACCCCTGCGTCTGACCCTAAAAGAGTTGGAGGTGGATGAGCGGAGAGCTCTAGAAGGTAAATGCTTAGGGAGGGAGAGTTGGATGGGGTGTGGTCCCGCTACCAGAAAGCCTTGTGGACAATACAGAGGGTCTTGTGCTTGATCCTTGCAGCCACCGGGAGTCAGTGGAGAGATTTCAGGGCTGGAAACAAAACAATGTTGCTGTCCAATAGTAAGTTTGCCTGGTTCTCAGGGGTAGTAGTTTCTCTTGCACCAGAGTACAGTGAGCCAACTTTTTCCATGGCCTTTGTTCTGGCACAGCAATACGCTCCAGTGCAACACCTGCCATAGCTTCAGGTGGGCATTTAGACCACCTTTGGGGTGAAGGTTATGTGCCAGTATGCAGGGTAGGATGCAGATCATGACAAAGCAATGTTGTCCTTCTCATCAATAAATGTCTTTTTCTTGGTTTCCCTTAAATTCCCAACGTTTTTGTTGCTGGTGGTGGTACTTCTTGCAGCTGAACCTTTTGTTTAGCTATCACATTCTCCCATCCTAGTGGTGTTGCTCCACCTTTTGAGGGCTACTAGAACCTGGATGATTATAGAGGGATGGAGTAGGGGTGTTGATGGCTTTCTGGAATGCAACTGGGAGGCTTGCATCTCCTTCTTACTTGATTTAAGCATACTCAGAACATGCTAGCCAATGGTTCCACTGTTCTGCACCCCTTCCTTTTGCCAAGTTGGGGACTAAGTACAAATGTGGTGATACCTCTGCCGGCGATGTCACTTCCTTCTATCTGGGCCCCCCGTGGGAAGTTCATAAATCGGCTTCCCCTGATTGCCAATGTTTGCTTTTCGATGCATCTAATCTCTGGAATGCATTTTCCACTTTCCTCCCACTTTCTAGGAAATGTCTTCTCTCCTAGGAAATGTTGCCAAGCAGTCATCCCCCAAAGAAACTCCTCTGCCCCAGCCTGCAAAGAAGCAACTCTATTCCAGCTTTCCTTCCATGTCCTCCTGAGACTGTTCAAACCCCTTCTTTGTTTACCGTCTCCGAAGCCCCTGTTTTCCTTTACACCATTTTTAATGGAAGTTTTCGTCTCATTCGTCAAGGCACTAGCGCTATATTTACATAAGTGGTGTATGCAGAGGGGTTACCTGCGGAGCCTGAGGGGTCTTTTGGTTGTAGGCCCAGATAAAATCTCAGGGGCTACAGCCAAAAGGCTATAGCTAGCCCCGAGTCCCGCCAGTCACGACATTAGCGTAGCCCCTGATCTTTTCCAGACCTAGCAACGCCCCTGGGTGTAGGGCCCTCATTATACTGCTGCACGCGCCGCTCAGCTGTGCATGTAACATGGTGGAGTCTGAAGAGGATCATGCCTACTTGCACTGAGCGATTAAGTGCACTATAGATCTGCCTGCACGTTCATAAACGCAAGTCCTTGCTTTGCGTTTATTCCCCATGGACCAACATAAACGAATCCGTGTCATCGGGACAGCCCTTATCCAGTCCTGGATTTTCTTTTAACAGATAAGTCTCATTTCTTCAAAGAGGCTTGTCCAAACTACAATTCCCAGAATGCAATAGCTGGTTATTTTCGAAGTGTTGGATACGAAATCTCTAGGCCCCAGTGACATTTGGTCATGGTCAGCACTGCGTCTGTGTGCATGTGAACAGGTGTGCATATTCTCCGGCATTTGAAGAGATGCCCTGCTCCTGCCATTGGTTGAAAGTGGTTGTAATCAGTTTCATCAGCATTTCCCCCCCCCCCCCGAGTGCCTTTTTTACGCTAAACATTAACCTTTTACTGGACCACAGATGAATCGAATTCCCAGAGACTCCATGTGCATAGATCATGTGTGGCATTGTGACAGGGGAGATGGTATCTCTTAAAATAATGGACGTGGCAGGGTATTGCAAACCCAAGTATAAGTGGAACCGTGCCATGGAATTTCCCCACAAATCAACAGGAGCATGATTGACAGGTCAAGTACATTTGAGTGCAGCATGCAAAACACGGCTTGTAGGTGCTGGGATTGGTTTAACAGGCAAGGTCACGTGACACTGATTATAGGAACATTAATTCACATCATCCAATTCACGAAATAAAGTTGATCCAAAGCACAAATATTTCAATTCACAAATGATCTTTAGTTCCAGGGGCTTTTGAACGTCGACACTCCTAGAATGCAGCAGACACTCTTCATAGCGCTTCAGCCAGTGGCATAACACAAAATGTGAGGGCCCCACTGCAAGCCCTGTTGAGGGGGGCCACATCCCAAAACTCCTCAAAGAAGTACAGGCAGCTCCACTGACTTTCAGCCATAAAAGGTCACTATGCACGTGCACAGCGCATAATGGTCCTGCTCAGGGGCGTTGCTAGGCGGGGGCTAAGGGGGCTATAGCCCCTGATCTTTTGGTTGTAGCCCCAGATAGAATCTCAGGAGCTACAGCCAAAAGGCTAGCTAGCCCCCAGTCCCAACAGTTCCGACATCAGCTTAGCCCCGGGTCTTTTCCAGACCTAGCAACTCCCCTGGTCCTGCTGCCACAGATGCATGCCAAACTTGGTGAAAGTTGTATTTTTTTTAATGAAACCTTATTTCTTTCCCCTACAATAGATACAGTGGCATGCAGTGGCTAGTGCATAGATACAATGGCCGGCAGCGGCTAGTGCATAGTTACAGTAGCAGGCAGAGGCTAGCGCATAGTTACAGTAGCAGGCAGCGGCTAGCGCATAGTTACAGTAGCAGGCAGCGGCTAGTGCATAGTTACAGTGGCAGGCAGCGGCTAGCGCATAGTTACAGTAGCAGGCAGCGGCTAGTGCATAGTTACAGTGGCAGGCAGCGGCTAGCGCATAGATACAGTGGCAGGCAGCGGCTAGCGCATAGTTACAGTGGCAGGCAGCGGCTAGCGCATAGTTGCAGTAGCAGACAATAGCTAGCGCATAGATACAGTGGCAGCAGCGGCTAGCGCATAGTTACAGTAGCAGGCAGCGGCTAGTGCATAGTTACAGTAGCAGGCAGCGGCTAGCGCATAGTTACAGTAGCAGGCAGCGGCTAGCGGATAGATACAGTGGCAGGAAGCCAAATGAACGAGCCACCACAGTTCATGGTCACTAACATTATTTTGTGCATGCCAGTGTCGGAGGCAGCTTTTAGTGCTGAGGAGGCTATCGGCCACTGATGGGGCACTACTTGTAAACGATTCAAGGGTAGTGGCAGCAGGTGAATATTTTAAGTGGTGCGCCATTAACATCGCTCAAAAAATTAGGGTGAGTGACCAAGCATAGCAAGGGAGGTTGGGAAGCTCGGGGTTCTTCCCCAAACAATATGTAGAAAGTAATGTATTGAAATGGTGCCTTTTACAGACAATTTCTGAGAAAATGGGTAGAAAGTGATGCAATTTACAACTGGGGTTCTATTATAATACATGAAAAATCCAGTATATACAATGTTACCCAGTGGTCAAAGTGTATGAAAAGAAGTAGTGGAGCTATGTTCCCTGTTCGTCTGCCTCCCGCTCTTCATAAACCCCATCGCTGCACCCCTCCCACACACAATCCAAACCCCCAAACAAACATACCTGTTATGTTTGGGAATGTTCAGTGCAGTGCACTGAAGTGCAAGCTTCAACTTCTTCCTACACTTTTATTTTAAAACTAAACCATTCCAGAACAATTTATTTTCTAAATAAAAGTATAGGAACTGTGAAACTTAAAAATAAAAAGTATAGGAGCACCGCTCCCGACCGATCCCGCCCACTTCGACCTCTGATGGTACCAGCAGTTACATAGGGTAATTTTATAATATTGTCACGAGGTCTGCGCCCACAACAAATGCCAGCATTGCAATTGTAAGTCACTTTCAGGCAGCTGCGCCAACGATATATATGTCAGCAGTGCCACTGCCATTATGGTCGGTGTGCCCCTAATGTGACAGTAATCCCAGTTTAAATCACTTTGAAATTGAGTACAGAATCTGCTCCAGTGCGGTCACCATAAATCACTTTCATGAAGCTGCAGCAAAAATCTCCATTAAAGCACTTATGTAGGCCATGCCTAACTGACACACACACACACACACACACACACACACACGTGTGTACACCCACACATGCACTGTCTGTAACAAACATATAAATGTGTGCACATACTTTCAAAATCTTGCATGCACACACACACACACACACACACACACACACACATTGCAACATAGTAAAACATGCACATACCTAACGTTTTTTTTGTTTTACTTCTGCTGCTTTGGTTATCCTCCCTGGCCAGGCTTCTGCATGGGTACCATGACGCCAATGTTGTAGAGTTCCACGTGTTTCAGTTTTCTTTTCTAAGCAAATTAGGGTTTGCCGTCTTTTTTTCAGAGACGCATGCCCACGTTCTCTTAGAAATAGGCCCAAAACACTTGAAAACCAACAGCAAAGGCGCTGGGCTGCCTTGTCGTACTGCTGGGGTTGCAGGGGCTGTGCATCCACACAATGTTACTGGTCAGCATCAGGGCCCTATTCATCCTGGATGCACCTGCAACATGTGAGCTGTGGGGGTCTCTTCTACGCCAATGGCTTCAGCATTCTCCATACTTTATTTGCAAAAAGAGTGATCGCAGAATGTTCTTATTTGTAAAGCTATGTCTCAAAATTTCTAAGACGTTGAGTCATTCTTAATCTTATTAATAGTGAATCCCTTTGAAATTAGTAGTACTAAAATGTGATGGTTGGAAAACTTTGAATTAATCATAACCACTGGCTATTGCAGCGGTGTGCTATGCTTAGAAGTGACACCTCACTGAGGCCCAAGAAGGCCCAATCATGCCTGAGGCTGCTTGTAGTCATGTGCCGATGGGTCCTGGCCTAGCAGGTCTTGCTAGACTGCTCCCATAATGATAGAAACAAGACTGAGTTGCATATGACTGATCCACTTCTCTAATGACAAAGGTGGACTAACATTAATGGAATGGGAGCTGCCCAGAACAACAGCCAATGGCTGTGGTTAAGCTCTCCTTCCTCCACGTTTTAGTGGTCATTTGAAATTAATAATTCAATCTATTCTCTCTATGGAGAAGGAAAGCAAAATGTGACCATGGCTGATGTTTCAGGCCAGACCCCTTAAACAGCTGGAACCCTTCGGGTATCATTTCATTTGGTCACCTTCTGATATTCCGCGCCATTGCAGACCAACACCTGCACATTGGCCGGCCTGCTCGCTGGGGGTTGGGTCAGGACTCATTTGCATGTCATTGGTCCGCCTCTTCCTCCGCGCAGAAGATCTAAAAAGCTATGGACTGTGCATCACTCAGAGGGATTCCCAGTGGCCATGGAGAGCGGAGTCGGACATGGCCATCCAGTACTTTTAGCCATGTGTCATGGCCGCCTCTCCCTATGCACAGAGGATCTAAAAAGCTATGGACTGGGGCATCCCTCAGAGGGATTCCCAGTGGCCATGGAGAGCGGAGTCGGACATGTGCATGCATCCATTACTTCTAGCCATGTGACATAGCCGCCTCTCCATCTCCACAGAGGATCTAAAAAGCTATGGACTGGGGCATCACTCAGAGGGATTCCCAGTGGCGATGGAGAGCGGAGTAGGACATGTGCATCCAGTACTTCTAGCCATGTGACATGGCCGCCTCTTCCTCTGCACAGCAGATCTAAAAAGCTATGGACTGGGGCATCACTCAGAGGGATTCCCAGTGGCCATGGAGAGCGGAGTCGGACATGTGCATCCAGTACTTCTAGCCATGTGACATGGCCGCCTCTTCCTCTGCACAGCAGATCTAAAAAGCTATGGACTGAGGCATCACTCAGAGGGATTCCCGGTGGCCATGGAGAGCGGAGTCGGACATGTGCATCCAGTACTTCTAGCCATGTGTCATGGCCGCCTCTCCCTCTGCACAGAGGATCTAAAAAGCTATGGACTGGGGCATCACTCAGAGGGATTCCCAGTGGCCATGGAGAGCGGAGTCGGACATGTGCTTCCAGTAATTCTAGCCATGTGTCATGGCCGCCTCTCCCTCTGCAGAGAGGATCTAAAAAGCTGTGGACTGGGGCATCACTCAGAGGGATTCCCAGTGGCCATGGAGAGCGGAGTCGGACATGTGCATCCCGTACTTCTAGCCATGTGACATGGCCGCCTCTTCCTCTGCAGAGAGGATCTAAAAAGCTATGGACTGGGGCATCACTCAGAGGGATTCCCAGTGGCCATGGAGAGCGGAGTCGGACATGTGCATCCCGTACTTCTAGCCATGTGACATGGCTGCCTCTTCCTCTGCAGAGAGGATCTAAAAAGCTATGGACTGGGGCATCACTCAGAGGGATTCCCAGTGGCCATGGAGAGCGGAGTCGGACATGTGCATCCAGTATTTCTAGCCATGTGTCTGTCATGGCCGCCTCTCCCTCTGCACAAAGGATCTAAAGGGCTATGGAACGGCGCATCACTCAGAGGGATTCCCAGTGGCCATGGAGAGCGGAGTCCAACATGTGCATCCAATACTTCTAGCCATGTGACATGGCCGCCTGGAATACTATGTTGCTTGGGTCACGATATGATAATTTGACAAGAATCTATCTTCAAATCTCGTAGAATTGAATGTGCTCCGGGAGTTGTGCTTTTCTTACTCCAACTATGTTCTGTTATATGGGGTGGTGTTCAAGGGGGACGCGGCTCCAGGAGCGCTCTTCTTATCTGCGGTCAACCTCTGCGGTTCTTTCATGCTCTGCCAGGGCATACACACAGCGCTGTCACATTCTGTGCACACATATGACTTCACCCACCAAACAGGTGCCAACAAACTCAAGGTTTGGGATGGTGGGGGGCCTTATTTATGAACCCCAGTGTTCCTGTGCCTGCCCCCGCCCCCCCCCCGGGGAGCTAGGAATAGAGAAGAAGCCGGAAGTTCTGCGTCCAGCTTGACTCTGGAAATGGCTCGTCTCTGGAAAGCGCCTCCTGGGGAAGTAAGTTGACGCATAATCGCTGCGGAAGTATCACTCCTTCTGACGTGGCCTCTATTACCCTTTCTCTTAAAAGTGCAGTGATGCCTCGAGGCCTTCAGAGAAAGCGTGCACTGCGCATGTGTCCTGCAGTGAGCCTTGGGTCTGGAGGGACCTTCCTGCCCGCTCCATTGGGGAGCAGAATGTGTGGGCGGTGCATAAGCCGCGACACAGGACACATTAGTGAGTGTGTCCATGTATTCATGCGAGTCATGTGTTTGGAAGGGGCCGCAGGGGGCTACCTTGCTGCAGGGAGGACCCCTTGCCTATGGCCGGGCCTGCAGTGCCACTGGCCCAGTGGTTGAGGGCACTGCACCTGTAGCATTGATGCTTGCTGTGGGGTTTCCCTGCCCTCTTCTGGGTGTGCTTGAGTGTCAGCTACCTCACCACTTGTTGGCGCTATGAGGTTCACCTCAGTTGAATGCTCTGTCCTCGCTCCTTCGTTGGGTCTTAATGAACTCTCTGGGCTCCTGCCAGTGCACTGTGCATCGCAGTGTCCTTTGCATGGAGAACTTCCAGCCGGGGATGCCTAAGTCTTTCCACTGAACTAGGCGCATGACCTTGATCCAGCTGCCGGCCGTGGCCCCAAGGTCAAGAGCTAATGCTAATTCATGTCGATCAGTCGTGAACTGATGGAGAACGGATACCTGTTCATCATGACATTGTCTGTCCCAGCCTATCTCTTTCGTTCCTCTTTGCGGCTTGTGTCCATGTGCCCGCAGTGCCATCGGCTTTGGGTGGTACACACCCATGGCGTCCTTTGAATACCTTTGGACCCTCTATGGCCATGTTGTTGACCAGCATCACCCTCTTTGCTGGGCAGAAGTTTAGGCCACCCATTGTTCCAATGTTTATGTGACACATCTTGACCCACTGGCAGATGTTTTGGGTGCTATCCCAGTGATGTAGGAAAGGTGGTGGCGAATTCGAGCTCTACATTTGAGCATCTTGCCCATGGCTTGCCGCGCTCACCGATATAGAGACTGTTGCTTCTTTGGTTGGTGAGAGCTGTGCTTCCTGGTTCGGTCAGGCGTCCATGTCCAGAAAGGATGGGCTCCGAGAGAAGTCCACATCCTCGTTGCTTCTGTTGTAAGCTACCCGGTTGCACAATCTGAGGGGGGCAGCAGGGAACTGAAGTGGGAGTGAAGAGCAGTGTAGTCAGCATCTGTTCTGGGTGCTCCAAAATGGTAATCCCCACAGCCAAGCCGCCGCTGGCACGCGCAATAAGTGCCAGGATTTCAATGGGGGGCGGAAAAGCAGAGAATGTGTGAGATACACATGTAAAAACTCCAATTACATGTTCCCTGAACACCCATCATAAACTGGTTAACTCTATCCTGCCGTACCCCGCAAATCCTGTTTTGTGAACAGAAATCTGATCCGTATAGTCTCTAAAGGGTGCTGCTGATTCTTTGAGCTATAGGCATATATATACCTTTAAAAAAGCAAGCTTTCAGAACTGGGATTGCTTTAAGCTTCTTTGTTTTGTATGTAGACAAGTCGAACGATGACTAAAGAATATATTCTCAAGACGTTGAAGGGGGAGGTTCCAGCTTCAGGCCCAGTGTACTGTGCAGTGTCCCCTTTCACTTCCTGGTGTCCGGTTAAAGTTAGGCCAACAACACCCCAGTGTCCCTCTGCCGTACAGACGTCTACGGCCTCAAATAGGCCCCACTGCCTCTAGCCGTAAAATGACGACTCGGCCGCCCGGAAATAGACCTGGAGACGGACGCCCTCGCCATGGAAATAGAAACAATATCTGGAGGGCACTCGGGCCTGAGTCATGCCCGAGTCGGAGCGCATGCGCAAAACGAACACATGGCGCACGGTGAGCTAGGATAACAACAACAGGCCAGTTCTGGGGGAGCAGTGATGTGTGTGTCTGCCATTCTCAAGGCCACACTCCCAAACCCCTGTTAGTGGACTCAACTTTTCATCCGTTCAGGCTTAGTGAAATGAGTGCACCTGATTTAGCATAAAACTTCATATAAAAATGAGGCAATTTAATTTGTATCATCCTCATCAGAATGCTAATATGTGATGTGCCTTGCTGGCGGAGCAGTTCAGGGGCCCTTTCCACCTAACCCCCCCACACGGCCACCTCAGTGGCAGAGTTTGGACATGTGGTTTGTACTCCTAGGTTGAATGTCATTTAGGACAAGACTAGGGGCAGAGGTCACTGTTCCAAATTTAAAAGGACCATCTGGCCCTCGGTTCTTTCTTGCATTCTGCTTCTGAAGGAGCAATGAACACAATGGGTGGGCATGAGGGTTCCATACTTAAACGTGGCCTGGGAACCTGGGGCACAGAGTGGCTGGGACCACATGGGGTCAGGCTTTGGGGGTTGCGGGGGGGTTCACCATTCCATTTATAACTGGAGGGGGCGATTGGCACTTTTCTCAGGAGTGAGTTGTCATTTGTTGTGGTGGAATAGCGTGGAGGCTTCAAAAGCACAGGATCAAGATTTGTCTGTCATCAACCTCCGTCAAACCTGTAATCAAATGTTGTGTGCTTTTTAAAATGTTTTATAAGGTGCCCCCTGCGAACAGGCTGGAGAAACGAAATGACAGATTGCACCTGGTTTATTAGTGGGCCGCCGTGGTGCCTTGGTCGAGTAACGTTGTCTGGCCTTGATGGCGAGAAGGTGTTATTGTGTCAGAGCCCCGAGTCCCACTCGAAGGTCCAGGTATCTCCTGGTGTACCCCCCATGGAGGATGGTGATCAGGGGCCGAGAGGGTCATCTGAAGTGAGCGGCATGTACACGCTGTGTGTAGGCTCCTGGGGTATTTCCCTCTGTGAGTGGAATGCTAGCAGCATGCACGGCCCTGAATCCCACACTTTGTTGACAGCGCTGGTCATTCCATGCATGTTCCCTGACTCCCCTTCTCTGAAGAGCACTGTATATGCCCCTTAATCCCCCCTGTATGTACATTGGGTACATACTGTATGAACGCTCCCTGACGTCTTCCCTTTCTGTGTGGGGCTACACGTAAAGGTCGCCCTTGCATCTCTCCCCGCACTTCATTGCTGCATCTATATGTGCCTGTGACTCTTCCGCTCCATTTGCAGAGCTACCGAAGCCCTAGCAATGGCAGTAAGGCGCTATACAAATATCAAGTAGCATAACATAACACATATGCCCTGAAGTATCTCCCGGGTGTGCAGTGCTATATGTTTGGTGTAGGCCCCCTTGATATTCCCAGCTGCGTTCATTAGTATGTTTGTATGCAGGGTCCGCAACCTATCTACAGTACAATGGATTGTACATAGGGTCACCTTAATTGCCCCCTCTGCGCATAGTTCTATATGCTGTGCATATCCCGCCCGAGACTCACCAACGACGCGCAGTGCTGGGTATATATAGCTAGGTTATACATCCACCCGTATAAAATACATTCAGGGCTGTACCGGGAACGAGAGACCCAGCACACCTGTTTCCAGCAAAACCCATACCTTTTGTTATTGTACACACAGGCATGTTGCATAATGAGTCTGTGCGTGTGTGGTGAGAGTGTACCACTGCACATGTGTTTAAAGCAGAGTTTGCTGGTCACCATCCATCTGCCCATCCTATGAGAGACGCATAGAGTACTCATGATATGATAGGTTATTTTATTTATAACGCGCTTAATACCTAGAGGTTTCTAAGCTAAGCGCGGAACCAGGGATCGAACCTGTGGTGCTGCGTGTCGTCTTGCTTCCAAGGCGAGCACGTTACCCATGAGCTATTCTCCCGAGACCATTTGGCAGACAATGAATGGAACAATTGCAGTTCCCAATGATGGTTAACCAATGTGTCATGATTCATTTACGGAATAATGCCCCTGATTTAACACCCCCAACCACAAGAACCCCACCCCAAAATCTGGGACAAGAAGCAGGCTAGTGTTAATCTGGATACTCTGTTTAAAACAAATAATAAATAGAGAGGTAAAGGTGGTCCCTTCACTTGCAGTGCTGGAGATGTCACTTACAGAATTCCACATAAGTGCAGGCAGGTTGTCTACAGAATCAATAGCAGACCTGTCTGCAATAATCTCGCTATTGCTCACATTCACAATCCAAACAACATCCATATGTATAAAAGCAGGTCTCACCAGCTATACTAGACAAAAGTGAAAAATCCTCTCCAATATAAACAATATACATTAGTATCTGTTATCAGAGTAAAAGAAAACACAAAACCACTCTTACACGGACATCTACAAAAATGAAATTCACTTAAGCTTCTCTGATACCATCAACAAGTGTTGGCATCAGAGAAAAATATTGGGGTCCCAAATGACTTTCTTACTGCAAAGATGATCCAACTCTAAAACGTTGGACACCATTAGTTTGTAGCCTGGACATAAAATACCGGAAGGTTTGCTAGGGTTAACGTGGCTACTTTTTCTGTAGGCCTGCGTTCACGGCAGAAACTTTTATTTTTAAGATGGAAGATTTCTTGATCTTTCAAAGGGTGACACGAGCGTGAGATTATAAAGTTGATCTAGAAGAGGAATAGGCAAATTAACTGGCATTTGAAGTACACAAAAAGTAGATTCCATACTTTCTCGAAATGTTATCGGGAAAAATGACGTTGATAATTTAAATTGACATTATTTTCTGGAAATGAAAGGGAAGAAATAACCTCCTTCCTATTCCACTTTGAGGGCTAGAAAGACTATTCAACATTTTTTCCTTTTATACAAACTACGGAAAGTATATCAATCCCATTCTACACCATGTTCACAAAACCAGATACAATTTGCTGCTGTGAAGGCACAGTTATAGACTCTCGGGCATTCTATTTTAAATATACTCCCAGAAAGGTTCCTTTACAGGCCTTGCACCCATTTAGCAGCATTGCTTCTAAGCAGGATCCCCTCCAACATACTTGAATTGCTGTCTGGGATGAAATGAATTCTTGGGGCATGGATCTAAATACAATGGGGGCCTTGTACTCACTTCTGGTTTGTCTTTTCAAGCTCCAGGACAGGTAGGGACACCAACATCTCCAGGCAACTCCACCGGTAAGCCAGTCCTTTCGGAGGAGGTGATCGCCCATCCCTTCCAAGTGAGTGCCGTTGTAAGGAATGGGCGATGGCCCCTGTTGCCACCAGCCAGGCATTTAGGACAGTGAGACACATTAAGGACATTGGGTGATATGATATAATATGATATGATGATATGATAGGTCATTTATAACGCGCTTAATACGCAGAGGTTTCTAAGCGCGGACCGGGGGATCGAACCTGTCTTGCTCTGTGTCATCTTGCTTCCAAGGCGAGCACGTTGCCCCTGAGCTATCCTCCCGAGACCGTGATACTGTGATATTGTGATTATTAATTTTATGAAGAAGAAACGTACATGTTATTTAATAGAAAGGGTGGAATACTCCATTAAAAATATTGGGTATTTATATTGTATTAAAGTGCAAAAGGATACAGTAATGTTTAGGCACCCCAACAAGAGAGGTAGCTGAAGCTTGAAGTTAGGTTGCCTCGATTGCACTGAGGAAGCCTTCATTGTATTTTCAGATAAATGAAAAGTACGGCAACAGGGCCTAGCAAAATCCTTTTTGAGTTCAACTATTAGGTTACCTTTTTGTTCACCATGTAATATTGCGATTACAACCCCTCCCATATCTTTCAGACCCGTAAGTGCTACGACGCTATGAAAATGTCAGCAGTTGCACTGTTGGAGACCCAATAGAGGTATATTATTTTATCTAGTTTTTTTTTTAAGTGCACTGGCATCACTGGTTCCTGAAGCTGTCATAAAGGCGTAGCCAGGATTGTCTAACAAGTGGGGCCTGAAGCTAAAGTAGTTGGGCGCAACGCAGTGTCATTAGTATCTGTAAATACCCTGCTGAGTAGGCATTTACAGATTTTGAGTGGGCCTTGCCCGCTCAGTCCCCAATGTTACTCACAGGCACTTAGAAGGCAAAGAGTTGGTCTTCAAAAGTATCCTCAGCTTGAAGCGATCTTCCATTGCTCTAATATGGAAGAGCCGAGACTTTCAGAGCCCGACTGCACACTACGAGAGAGTATAGTCTACTAAACGCTCTCTATAAGCAATGCCCCTGTCCCATATCTCTGGGAATGTGAATGGGCTTATTTCCTAAATATCACTGAGCAGCGAAAGGGTCTAGGGTGTAGGAAGTGCTGGGTCAAGTAGAGGACCTTGAAGCTGATTCTGGTCTCTATTGGCAGCCAGTGCTGCTGGGGCAAGACTGGTCAAATGCTATCCAATCTCAGAGTGGTTTCTCTGGGCTGCCCTCTGCACCCTGGAGGATATACGGGCATTCCCGCCAATGTGATGCTTTGTGTAATCAGTGCAACATGACTAATGTCAAAGTGGCCTGAACTCTCCCAGGGAAGGTCAAAGAGGGAAGGATTTGCTTCAACAGTTAGAAGGGTGAAAATGCCCTTCTATACTGTGGAGGCTGCCTGAGTTTTCATTGGCAAGCAGTGACCAATCAGGATTCTGAGGTTAGACCTGGAGGCATGTCCAAAGCTCATGGGCCAATGATCCAGGGGCCAGATGCCTACAGGCTTACAGCGCTACCAGGATCTCCATCCTATTGGGGTACATTTACAGGTTGTCAGCCTAGCCTAGCTCCAGTGGCTTACTGATAATAAACACCAAGGGAAGCTGATGTTGGCCCGTCAGACTGTCTGAGACTAGCTTAACTATGTATCATCGGCATTATTGTCTACCATGACTCTGTTTCACTTCACTCTGCCTCCACTGGGAGCCCGTGCAGGGTTCTGAGTGCACGTGCCACATGATCAATCTTCCTCAGTCTGAGGCGCACTCTTGTTGCCCTCGTCTGATCCCTTTGCAGCCTTTGCCTAAGCCATTTTGATATCACCCAGGGGTGCTATTTGCAAAGTCTACAAGGGTAAGGTAGTCCCAAGTATATTTGCTTGATATTCGCATGTCCAGGAAGCATTTTTAACTACTGAAGTCACCTGTGCTTCCACTGTTAAATCGGCTTCCACTAGGACACGCATGTTTTTCACTCTTTCGGAAGAAGTTCGGCCTACGCCTAAAATTTAGGGGCAGATCTGACTAAATGAATCTGCTTTTGGACCTCCTTCTACCAATCCCTCTGTCTTTCATTGAATGAGCACCAGCTGCTTTGGTAACATCCAAGAATTCATGAAAGCTTGGCGTTTAGAGAATATCAAGACAGGCTTATCATCTTCACGACTGATCTTAAATATTAACGGTAGCCCATCTGCATAGTCATAGGATCATAAGATGCATATGTATGTGCTTGCACATTTGGGCTCATTTGCATACCCACAATGCCTTGCTGATGGGGCTCTGAACTGCAGGTGAACATCCAGCAGTGGTTACTAGATTGCGCTGTGGCATGCGTGACTTGGCTCAAATTGAGTATTCTACTTTCACATTTCAGGTAGAACATTTTTTTCAAGCCTTTCTAAACCCACCATAAGTTTACTGATGTTTGATATATATTTAGGGACAAGGCCATCTTGTGGGCCTACACATTAATGGCGTTTCAAACTTTGATGGGACTTTCCCTTCTTTTATTTATTATTATTGTTATTATTGTAGTATTTATTGAGCAAATCATTTATTACACAGTCGTTTACAATATTCTAGCAGATTGAAGCAGGTTCTTTGAAGGCTGCTGCCGGAGCCTACGCTGCTCAGCGTTCGAAAGGGAGAAAATAGTAAATTCCTGCAAAGATTCTGGGGTCGATTTATGGAATTATTTGTGTGGAAAATCAGTGATTTGTGCACAATTCTGCGAGCAGTCAAGTGCCTTGCACAAGACACCACGCAGAGCTTGGGCGAGGCCTGCACAGAGGTAGGAGTAGGGGGCGGAACTTGGAAAATGAGGAAGAACAGGGGAAAAACTAGGCGTCACGAGGGATGGGTCGCAGGCAGTCAATAGCACGCCATAAATGCACACGACAAAGCGTATTCATGGATGTGACCACCGCCTGCAAAATGCCCATGCAAATCCCTCCATCTCTATGCCACCCAAAGGCAGCCATAAGAACATTTGCGCATAGGAATGGCAGCGCTTAGGTGGGTTAGCATATCGGATTTATGGGTGAGTGTATGCATCCAGGGATCCGATCGGACTTTGGTTGCACATATGCAGTGTTGTGTGGTCGAGGAATGGTTTACGGGAGTTTGCTTCCAGATTTTACGAGTTTTACACAAATTACGATGCATTGTATGCATGTTGTCGGGGTGCTGGTAACTGTTACTGGGGACCCCCGTGCAGGGTCCCCGAGATGCAGACCCACTTGCGGGGGACCCCACACACTGATTAAAGGGTTCGTGCATTCGCACTGGAGGGAGCATGCAAAGGTAGCTGTTCTGGCTGTTTTTGCTTTGCGCGGAGGCGTGTTGAGGGTGTTCTGGCCCGCGACTTCCATATGCGGTTACTTTGCGCAGACAATTCCATGAATACACGGGTTGTACATTTTTTATTTTGTGTGCAGTGTCGTTCTCGGCACGCGTCCTTTGCGGGACAAATGCACACTTTTCTATTAATCGGGCCCTCTGTCTTTGGTGACATAAATTTGTGCAGTTATCTTACCCTCAAGGCAAGTTGGCGATTGGGGAGAAATGGCCCATGTCCTGTCAGTGGTCTGACCTCCACACACATTGCCTTTGTTCTGTGATGTCTTTCGGGTGACATCATACATCCGACAGATGAATCACGTGCTTCCTACTGGTTTCTCCCACCCTGATTGTGGTTTCCCCCATCGTGGAGTAGAGAGACCACGGCCGCTGGAAGCCGCTCAGAATGGGAGTGGCTGGGTTGGGGTTGTACGTGTTCACACTGCCTACCACCGGTGGGAGCGATGTTACTTTGTCTTGTTCCCACATATTCTAGGACTGGGTTCAGTTACTAGTCTAACTTGGCTGTTGAAAGAAACTGCGGGAACAGTAGAAAATGGCATCGCTCCCACCAGCAATGTTTTGGTGAGGCGTTTAATGAATGGGCTGCCATTCAAACCAATCAAAACAATCTTTTCTGGGATGAAAAGAAACCTGGGTGACCGTCTGGGACTTGTTGACACGCCGCTGCATCTTGCATTTAACACTAGATATGAACGGTCATAGTGATGCCCCCCCCCCTATAAACAGTCTTCAGCTCCGTCTTTGTTCTCCCTCTTTGCCTCTGAGACCTCCTTCAGTTCTCTCACTGGCATTGGCACAGACCTACGATCCCCACTACTCGCGGGTGTGTGTCTGTGTGTGGTACAGCCCTTCCTTCTGGCAGCCGCTAGTGCTCCATAGCTGTGTTACTGTGCCTGCGACGCCTGGCGCCTGTCCCCAGCCCTGAAATCCAATCTAGCCGAGCAGTTGCTTGCCCGGCCCTGCATTCACAAATAGCCCGGCTACAACCGACGCTTATTGAGACATAACAACCTGTTTGCCAGCGAGGAGATGAGGTTTAAAGAGTTTCTTCGTTCGATGTTGCGCCGTGTGTCTGTGTATCTTTCGGCGCGTTTGTCACGTGATGAATTGCAATTAGTACCTTGAGTTTCGCAATATCCAATTGAGAACTTGCAACTTTTTATCCCCTAACTAATTTAGTATATTGGTTTCAAAGTAGGCATTTTCTTCGCCAGCAAGACCAACGCTGCTTACACAGACTACTTCAGTGAAAATGTCTGCCTTTGGTGAAACCTGCCTGGTGCGTGCGGCCATTCTCATGTGGGCAGCCTTAACACCATTTAAAGGTGTGAAGTCCTATGCTGTCCGGGGGGTTGGCATGTATGTATCTTGAACCTCCCATTTAGGCAGGGGTCTTCCATGTACGTGCCACAGGGGAAAACAGCCCGTCAGAAGCTTTGGCACTTCAGAAGCGTTGGCACTTCAGAAGCTTTGGCATGTCTGATGTTTTGGACAATGCTTCCCAGGTTGACTCACTGTGACTATGCTGGCTGGAGCTCATGGGAGTTGTAGTCCATACCACAGTGAGAGCCAAGAGCCCTCTTGGAGTTTTCTTTTTTTTTCTCAGGACATTTTCAAGAGTTTATTGGAAACACTGCTGTTGGATCATATGTCCTGCCTACCTACCACCCAGACACTCCGCCACTTGTGTGGCTCATAGAATGCACCTCAACAGCACCCAGGATACGGGCTCACCGTGAATTGCCCATTATAGTTTCTGCGTCAGGTATTGCCCCTCTCCGATGCCCCATCCAATTTTGCCTGTAGCGCGTTCCTATCGCCCTATCCGTACTTGCACATCGTTCATCGTCCATACCGCGTTGCTCATCACTCACGCGCATCACGCATTGCCCATCGCCCCTGGTGCACAATGCAACTTAAACTGAGAGACTCTGCAGGGAGTACATTGTCTGATATAAAGAGTCTGCAGTGGTGGCAGGACTTCTCCAATGACACTTCGAATCTGATTATTATTATTATTATTATTATTATTATTATTATTACATTTATTGAGCACGTATCCAGCTTCGGGACGCAACGGTGTGCTTTACAGAGGTATGCAACAATACAAATACACAACGCAGCAATTTACAGAGGTGTACAACATTGCAGATGCATAATGGAGTCCTTTTCAGAGGTAACAACAGAACAGATGTGCAGTGGGGGTAGGATACAGAGGTGTACAGCTGTAGCGGGTGGCGGGAAGGAGAGAGGCGGGCAGCGTTGAGCGAGTCAGGTGGTGCGAGGGGCTACGCAAAGGCCTAGGTGTTGAAAAGATGATGGTCGATAAGGATCTCTGGCCTCTTCTAGTCTGAACCTTCCTTTTTAATTCTACAGCGCCGTTGGCATCTTGTACCTTTCACTGCTCAGTACTTACAGCAAAGATCTATCATACGATCCGTCAGACTGGGACAAAAATTATTCCTGGGCACCAAAAAAATAAAGGTGCCCACATGCTGTCCACAATTTGTTTCAGTAGTGCCTGGGGGTAAATAAAAAAAATGGGGAAAACGTGCATTTCAAAGCACATTGGTTCAGTAACAGTGGTTAGAAATACCTGTTGTACAATACAAACATTTATTGCTATGGTCCATACTGGCCTACCAAACTTGTCCTTCAGGAATTTCAATCTGGGCCAGTCCAAGACCAGGTTGTGGTAATCCAAAACGTGCCATGTTTTCAGGATAACTAGTGACTCTGCAACTATCCCACATGTACATTCCCTATTTTCAACTGCATTTTGAGTGAGTGCTCTGAAAACGTGGTGTGGATTTGACACTTAAGGGGTGGTCTTTAGTACCCTTACCCATATAGAATATATGATGGCATGAGGGAGGGGAAGAACAGGGACATCTAGTCTGCCCATCCCTGGCCCGTAATGTTGCAGTGATGTGGGCCAATTTAGATTCTCAAACCTTACATGCATTTATGCGAGAAAGGGAAGTAGTGAATAACAGGAGAGAGATGGAGCAAAGAGTGTACCCATGTAGGGATGAAAATAGTTGTTGGGTGATAAGGTTTTGTGGCAAGTGAGTTAAATAATTTTGAATGATATGGCCATGATTGATTTGATTGTCCATAGCCCTGATGAAGACATTCATAATTAATGAATTACGTCGAAACCGGTCAGTATTTTGGAAGTAGCCAGAAGATGTGAACAAGATTTCATCAACCATCTCTTCTATTGGCTACTTATGTTTATATTTATGATTTAATTGTATGTCATGTGAATTGTGTGTGGAAGTGTTTCACACCGTTTTCTGTTTATATTAGAGTGTGTGTAGTTGTGATATGTTGGTGCGTTTTTTGGTAGATGTGGTATGCGAAGGTATTTTGTGTGAGACGTGGAATGATTTTTCATTGATTTTCACCATTTTTTGTCTGTTGGTTGTACTATTTAATTGTGTTTCTAATATTCATTGCACATGCATTTTCTATTTTTGTATTAAGTAGTTAATTGTTACATTTTATTCATTGTTCCAGATTCATTTTTCAGTTGACTTTGGTCTTTGTTCCCTGAATCTGGAAGGCAGGGACCTCTGCTCTTCTGTTTACCTGAGTGAATGGAATAAGACTGGTTCGAATACATGTGCACACCAGTGGGCCGCAACACCTTGTGTAAGGTGGGAGTCATGGGGAGGGTACATCCAGTAAGATAGGGACATGGGAAATCGATTTGTGTCAAGAGGACCCTCACCGCCTGCCTCTGAAGCCATGCAGCAGCCTTGACAAGGACACCTCAAGGCCTGCATCCTGTGTTACTCCCAGAGCTCTCTCTGATGTCTGGCCACATAACCTGAGCTAGGACATGGGTCCCCACTTCTGTATTCTGCATTAAGCCATTTGTGATCTCGGGAAACTGGAGAAAGGTGAGAAGTGTCACTTAGAGTGGTGACGGGGAGAGTGATATGTGGTACACCAGCTCAGAATCTGAAAATGGAAATAGAAAGTGTTATGTAAACGAAAACGTGAAATGAAGTATGAAAACAATGGTGCTCTGGGAGCAAGACGTTGGGGGGGGGTGTTGGGGTGTCCAGGCACGAACAACTTTGAAAGTACAGTCAGAAGTCAAAGTGAAATAAAAGGAATGGGGTGCAATGCTTGAATTAGTTTAGAATCGGCAGTGGCCTCCCTCTGGAACAGTCTCCCCGCCCCCCCTGAAACTTGAGGAAAACCATCTCTGGTTCCAGAAGCACCTCAAACCTTCCTCTTTGTTTCTGCTTTCTCTCTTCCTCTCTCCTGCTGAAGCCCTGGCTGACACCGATACTGCACTGGTCACCTGGCTCCCCACTGACCTCAGGCCCAGGTCCCCACCCAACCAGTTGCATTCCTGCACTGCCCCCCTGGCAACCCTTGCATACAGGGGCTGTTTTTCTGTATCCGTACAGCTCCCTACCAACACCTGGCACTTGACGTATGCACTTACACTTGCCACCAGCTGCTGTACTTTTAATTATTGCTTTAATTTATATCTTACAGTCGATTCCCCTTCCCGTATCCCCTGCATTTGCGCGATCTCAATGACACCTGGCCTAGTAATATTGTTGTATTGTCCTCCCTCTGTTTCCCCTCCCTTGCCTCGTCGCGCCTTGAAACACTTGTGTATAGGCGCGTGATAAATGCCATATCATCTCATATCAAAGGAATAATGATTCCTGGTGTAGGGGACTGGGCATGGCTTGGGCACCAGCTCAGCGAACGAGCTTGGTGGGGATTGTGTATGAGAGGAGCTATGCTTCCGGGAGCACTGCCCGTGCCCAATCCATGGAGGCCAAAGGAATGCGTGCCCGATGAAGGTGCCCAGCTGTACCTAAATGAGAGGAGGCTTGGAAAGCAGGTAAAACAAGCCTTGGCATAGCACACACCTGTTGCTAATGCGTCTCAGAGTGTCTCCCGTCAGATATTTCCTTTGGTAAAAACTCTGGGACAAGTAACGCTTGGTTCCCAGCCAAGGGTGTCTCGAGTTGCCTTCCTCCCGCCAGTGTCTAGAATTCCTTCATTCACGAGGGAGAGGAGGGCCCCGCCCAGCGCAGCCCATGCTCCACCCTACATCCGCTTTACGCTTATTTACCATTGGTTCAGCTGGACGTTCATGTCGTCATTATCCCTGCGGATTCTACGCGGGCCGGATGTGACACATGGTCTCTTTCTGCCACGAACACTATTAATCCGAAATTAAACCAGGAACTTGTGGAACTATATATCATAAGAGTGTGTATCCCTGATTTTGAGCAGCCGCACAAAAAAAATAAAAAATAAACGAAATTGATTGGCCGAAGGACTGAAAATTGATTTAGTGTAAACAGTTGAGAGTTTTGGCTGGTAATAAATAACATCAACTCTAACTTGGAACTTTGATTAATTAATCCTATTGAGGCGACTTTCCCCCGTGGTGGCAGGCCGAACCCATCGGTAACGGCCCGCCACCATGTTGAGTCCCTGAGCAAAGCAAGGGTCCCTTAACGAGGGCAGTGGTGCATTTACCGACAGGGTTGCCTGCTGCAGAGGGGCACGCTGGCGCTAATGGTGTCTTTTTTTCAAGAAAAAATAGAAACTCAGCTTTTTTGCCGCATCCGTGTTTTTGAGTCCATTTTCAATGTTGACGTCTGCGACTCATCAACATTGAAACCGACTCAGGGAAGCACCGCTCGCCGCCGGTCCGTGCAGAAAAGGTAAGTTTCTTATTTTTTTTGTAAAAAAAACAAACACTTTTAGCACCGGCGTAGGTAACTACCCAGCTGCTAAGAGGTGAGGGGGAGGGTGGGGAAAGGAATGTGGGTGCGATTTCTCGCCGTCACCATAATCAGTACAAAAGGGACCCTATAAAAACTCAAACAGAAAAGAGTTGAGTAAACATTGCTTTATTAACACACAAGCATTCGCGAATGGGCCACAAGTTCAACCGTCTCGCAAAGCAAGTCGTCAAAGTGCCGCCCTTTCCCCTGCACATCGTGGTCCTTTTATACTCATCTGTTTTACATTGTCATACATTGCTGCACATAGATTATGTCCACCACAAGGCGGTTCCTCCCAGTCATGACTTTGCATCAACGGTCAACAGTTCAACATCTGCTATTGTGGTTTCCTGTTATCTGTTATTCGCTCTCTCTCGTGCCCCTCTGTGTCCTTATCTCTGTGCACGAGGCTGTGCTTACTCATTCCTTCCCCACCCGTAATCTGCAGATAGTTTTAGCAGGCTCAGCATGCTTCGACATACAGTGACCAAACACAATTCTTCTGTTAAAAACAAGTTCTTGCCAGGTCAGCAGGTCTTAAACGCCGCTGTATAAAGAGAAGGCCTCTTCTTTTAACAAAGGGTACATTCTTTTAACACATATGGTGATTAGTACAAACTCCAAGTGTGAGCACAACATTACATATGTATGCGTACCTTCAATCCACCCTTTGCTCACACTTGAGCATCAATCTAAACAGTCCTAGCATAAGCAGATGGCAGGAAAGCAACATCATCACATACTGTATGTACCATAATCTTCTCCAGGCCTCCCATGTCAAAAAATTCCTGTTGTACATGGCTTTTATCCATTGCATTTAGGCGCGTTATGCTGGAAGAACACATGGAAACACAGCACGACACACATACCGGGAAGCATTGGATGCAGAGACAAATTCCTACAACTATTGCCGCTAGAACCAGTATAGGCGTAAGGAGTTGCCATCCAATTTCTTTCAGGAGCTTCATCCACCAGCTATCTCCTGACCCTTCCTCCTGGTGGATGCTATCCGCCACTTTATGCAGTTTGTTTACTCCATCCAGGATTCCAGTACTCCCTTCTGGTATGTAAACACAGCATTGGGATCCCACCAAAAAACAGACTCCGCCCCTTTCTGCAGTGAGTATGTCTAAGACATACCTATTTTGGAGAGCCACTAGCCGAATTGCTTTCATTTCATAAGTGATGTTTTCCATTAGGTCTGTAGATTCTTCGATTACGAACTCAAGGGCCCTGTTTAGCTTTTGGATTTCTTGACTGTTCATAAAGATGCCCGCTGGAGGAACCAGGACCCCCATCAGATCTATAAACGTTTCCCATCCTGTAGGTTGATACGTAGGAATTTTTGGGTTTACTGCTCGTTTATTTCTGCTGTGTATTTCTTTATGCAGAGTAGACGGGGCATATACCATCACAGCCGGCATTATTCTGGCTATGTAACATACCCCAACAAAATCTTTGGCTAACCACAAATAAGCCCTCTTGTTACAGACGTAGGCATGTCCTTCAATCTGTAACAATCCCTTCGTGTAGTTATTTAGATTCACCATTCGACTGCACCCCGAGATCATTCTTTGATTACCTCTTGCGCTCCTCTTAAAACATATATTCTTTGGCCTAAACTCTTGTGTGATGGTGATAGGGGGAGGAGGTTCTCTTACTATCTGTACCATAGCAGGTGCAAGCCCGATTCCCTCAGTTTTGATTTTATAGCGTATCTTTTCCTTTAGAAGGGTTTTGTTCTCTCCTCTAACATAACAAGCGGTATTCGGTATCATGTATTGCTGTGCTGACACTATTCTCATGTAAATTAATGTACACCCGGCATCCTCAGTAACTGGCGATGCGTACACTGGGATGCCTTCACTGCTATGTCGGGGCATGTGGGTGCAGATCCAGCAATCAGTTTTATTCACTACCCCATATGTTGTGTTTATTATATTCACGTATTCATTTTTAGCATAGTCTTCCGGGTCGTGTTGGTCCTAGGCATCTCGATTCCTGCTCTTGACCCAATCTGTTCTCCCTGTTTCATTTGACTCAGGCAACAGGTTCTTTAATTCATATCTAGATGGATGTTCCAGATACCAGAATATTATGGCAAATGCTATTAGTACTACTATCGTGCATACAGAAAACAAAATTTTGCCTCTTGTGGTACAAACTGGTATTTTCCTCTTACCTTCTGTGTTTGAGGAGCATACACTTATCCGTTCAGGGACTAAACCAGCATACACGGGTGTAGACATAGTTCAGTATATGGCTCAGTATACAGCGTATATCAGTTGCAACCTAGCGATATAGCAATATCCCCTATTTAAAGCACCAGTGTCCTTATTACTCTAATAGTGGTAGGTCTCACTGAAAACCTTCATCCGATCTGTCCCACGTCTCGTAGTGCCTGTCCCAGGAGGGGAACGCCGAAGGCCCTTCAGGCTACAAGCCCGTCGTCTTCAGTAAGGCACAATTCTGCTAAAACCAACAAGAGAGTCCAAATGTTCATCTCCCTAATGATCAAAGTTCAAAACAGTGTCCTTACACGTTGCTTGGCACATACACGTCACGGGATCGGAGACGATGGGCACACCTACTAATGGCGTCTGGCAGTACTGTTGCAACCTGGGGTTGGTTGGTTCCCTTTTCCGGAGGAATCAGTAATGGAAGCGTCTTCTTGACGTTGTACCAGTGCGGTTTGCCATCAACTTTTACCGCAGTTTGTGTTGCGAGGAGCACCTGAAACGGGCCCCTCCATCTGGGTTGCAGTCCGCTGGTGCGATCGAAGGCTTTTATAACAACCCAGTCACCGGGCTGCACGTCGTGACCTTCTCCTATCAGAGGAGATGGAGCTACTGCGTTCACCTGTGCATTAATAGAAATCAGTCTATTAGTTAACCCAATACAGTACTGTTGTAATGCAGGCCATGCTTGCTCAGACAATCTCTTAGGTGATATGGGGGTCCCAATACTTGGTGGGCGCCCCATAACAATTTCGAAAGGAGATAAACCATGTGTACGCTTAGGCATAGTACGCATACTCAATAATGCAATAGGCAATGCATCTGGCCATTTCAGTCCCGTTTCAGCACAAGCCTTTGCCAGTTTGTTCTTCAGTACCTTATTTGTGCCCTCTATAATCCCAGCTGATTGAGGATGAAAAACTGCGTGGAAACGTTGATCAATACCAAGGGCCTTGCAAACTTTGCTTACTACTTCACCAGTAAAATGAGTCCCATTGTCAGACCATAGATATCTGGGGACCGTATACAAGGGCACCCAGTGTTTCAATATGCATTGTGCTGTAGAGGTGGCACTATTGTCCCGCAGGGGATATGCTTCCACCCATCCTGAGAACCCACATTTCATCACCAAACAGTAGGAATGTTTATTTACAGGCTCCAGCTGTATAAAGTCCATATACACCACCTCAAAAGGGCAGGTGGGTAACTTACTGTGGCCCGCCGGGGCCGGTACACCTTTCCCCACATTATATAAAACACATATTTCACATTGTTTTGCCCATTGGCGACAATACATTCCCAATCGTTTGTTGTACCACACAGTACTTAAAACTTCTTCCATAGTTCTTGCGTTAACGTGGGTTGGACCATGAGCCACGCTCACTATCACAGGTAAGTATGCGTCAGGTAGTACCCAGGTGTTCGTTTTGGTATTTGCCCATAGCCCATCTACCGTCTCCTCATATTGATCATCCTTGTCCAAGATAGTCTTTCTTCAATGGTTGCATCTGCTTGGATTTCCTTTACGCGCTCCTTCGTCCCTTCCATAGTCACATCCCTCCCCACTATGAGCTGTCGGGCTTCCCACCGAGTGTCCCTTGTGGCAGCTAGTTTAGCCATCTGGTCAGCCAAAGAATTTCCCTGCGTGACATAATCCAGTGTTTTTTTATGCGCTGAGCACTTCACTACGGCCACCATTTTGGGCAGCGTAAGGGCTTGCAATAATTCAGCAATCAATCGGGCATGTTTAATAGTATCACCTTGGGAGGTTAAAAACCCACGCTCTCCCCAGAGTTTACCAAAACTGGAAACCACCCCATGAGCGTAGGCTGAATCAGTATAAATTGTCACTTTCATACCGCTGCTTAACACTAATGCTCTCGTTAGCGCAATTAATTCTGCTGCCTGGGCCGATTTTTCACACACTTTCCCACTCTCAATCAACCGTTCCCCTGTAGTTACTGCATACCCTGCTGTTGTCTCCCCATTTGGCAGTTTGAAACAGGAACCATCACAGAATAATATACCCTCATTATCAACCAGCGGGGTGTCTTGCAGGTCTGCTCTACCCTTAGTGTGTTCTTCCATTTGGATCACACAATCATGCCTAATGTCATCAGGTGAGGTGGGCAAAGGAAGCAGTGTCGCTGGATTCAAAGTGTTACACCGTTCAATTTTTACATTACTGGCAAACAGGATCATCTCATACTGTGTGAGTCTAGCTGTAGTCAAATGCTGTGTATGCACTCTATTCAGAAGAACATCTACCGTATGTGGAACCTTTACTGTTACTTCACTCCCTAGGATGATACCTGCACTTTGTTTTAGGGCTGTCGCTGCTGCAGCTACTGCTCTCATGCATGGGGGTAGGCCTCGAGCTACTGAGTCCAGAGTGCTAGAAAAATATGCACATGGTCTCTGTTTACCCCCTTGTTCCTGTGTCAAGACTGACACAGCGCAACCTTCCTGTTCATCAACAAAAAGGCAAAATCTCTTAGTATAATCAGGTGTGCCTAAGGCCGGTGCGTGGCATAGAACATCTTTCAAAGCTGTCAGGGCTTTTTCCATCTCAGGTGTCCATTCTAATGGGCCGTTTTCTTGTACTTCTTTTAAGGCTTTTAGCATGGGCTGGATCAATACAGAGAATTCAGGAATCCAGTGCCTACAGTAGGATAAAACACCAATTATCCTTCGGAGACCCTTTGCCGTGTCTGGACCTTTTATGGACTGTATCAAAGCAATGCGATCAGTAGACAGGGTTCGCCCCTCTTCGGACAGCTCAAAGCCTAAATAATGGACCTTTTGTTTTATATACTGCATTTTGGCTAGGGCTACCTTGTGCTTATTCTCTGCTAAGTGCATTAGCACCAATCTGGTCACATAATGGCATTCCTCTTCGGTGGCTGCACATAATAGCAAATCATCAACATATTGTATCAGAGCAGTGTTAGCGGGTAGGGCTAGGTTATCCATCTGTGTTTTTAGTGCTTGGCTGAATATGGCGGGACTTCCTGTATATCCCTGCGGGGCTCTAGTAAATCGATACTGTCTATCTCGAAGAGTGAAACTAAACAGGTACCTGCTTTCTTCGGCAATAGGAATGCTGAAGAAGGCATTTTTCAAATCAATTACCGTAAACCATTTCGCTGTTTTGGGAATTAAAGTGAGTACACTTGAAATATTAGGGACAAATGGATATCTGGGTTCTACTATTTTGTTTATCTCCCTCAAATCAATAATGAAACGATAGGGTACCGCTTCATCACCTTTCTTGTGTACTGGAAGGATCGGAGAGTTACAAGGGCTATCATTTGTTGGCTCTACCACCCCTAATCGTATCATGTCCTGTACTATTTGATATAATGCCTGCTCTCCCTCGTGTGATATGCGATATTGTTTTATCCTGGGCAACCTGGCACCAGGCTTTAGTTTGATTACTACTGGGGAAACATCCAACACTCCTACATCATTCCCATGAGTGGCCCATAGTTCATTCGGGATGTCTTGGAGTTCCGGGGGCAGGGTTTGCATTACTCCTATCATACTCATAGGTTTGCTTATGGTCATTCTCACTCCCTGGGGGGAGTAATATATTGTGGCCCCTAGCGTTTTTAATGCATCAATACCTAACAAGTTTTCTGGGCAGTGATTGGTCAACAGCCACCCATTCTCCCATTTTACCCCATGAAGTTCCGCTTCTACTATTTCACTTACAGGAGTCCTTATTGGATTTCCCCCAAATCCAACTGATACCTTGCTTTTATCCGATAATGGGACAGCAGGGACGGCTCTGATATTCACGGAACTGTTTCCAGCTCCCGTGTCTACCAGACATCTCAAGTTTCGGTGGGGGCCGATCCTAATAGAGGCATAAGGCCCCCTTTGGTCTATAGGAACCTGCACCACTCCCGCTATCTCAATCCGGCATCCTCAGGACATATCGCTTGTGTTATCCTGAAAATCATCGTTATAGTATACCCCTTCTCCACATTCTTCACCCTGGCATACACCTTGCACTTGTGTCGTTTGTCGTGGCTGATACAGTAGATTGGGGGGAGGCGGGGCCGGCCAGGGAACATCCCCTCTTGCTTGTCCGTCAAAGGCATTGGGTTGAGGGGGTTTAAACATTCTATTGTCTTGGTTGCCGTACCCACCAGTCCTATTTCCTGGGGCAAATGTTGTCTGTGAAGGGGGCCGTACGCCCCTTCCTCTCCCACCACTCTGGGGACACTGGGATTTCCAGTGTCCGGGTCTCTTGCAGAAGGCACATACATCTTGGGGTAGCCCATCCCTCCTCCCATATAGCGCACCTCCTTGCACTGTACCTCTTCCTGTCCCTTGGCCCCCTATCATGTTGCTACTATAGCCCTGTGACGGGCCGTTATAATTGTAGTTATACCTGCCTTGGGGCCCTTGATGCAACTGTTGCATCAACACTTTGGTTTTTAAATCCTTCTCTTGTCGTGCCTTTTGTTGTCCCTTCACTCTTTCCCCTCTTTCGTAATACCTAGCCATTTCGAGGAGATCCCGGGGGTTCCTAGTCATCCATGTACTTTCTGCCCTCCTAATGTTCTCCTGAATTGGCCCGTGGAGCCCCTCTACAAAGTTTGTGGCAAAGTACCGTTGGCCCGTTTCAGACCCTATCTCTAGCCCACTGTGCGCTTTGAATGCTGCTTCATAACGCAGAAAGTACTGTGCTACTTCCTCACTTGCACCCTGTATCACAGCGGACAGTTTCTCCACATTCACATCAAATGGGGGTAACACCTTTTCTAGAGCCCTCAGGACTGCCATGCCATGCCCCCTTAGGGGTTCAGGATATTCCTCATGCAGTTTTCTATTTTTGCTCGCATCCATTACATCTTTCCATTTTATTGTTTCATTGTCTTTGGCACGAAAGGGGGTCCATATTTCTTCTGGGACAATGGCTAACAATATGTTATCTACATCCTCTACGGTAAATAACCCTGGTCTGAATAACTTTCCTACTTCTTTGTAGAATCCTGCCGGGTCTATACGGGGGTCGGGGATGGACTTGGTGATATGCATTAATTCAATTCGGGATAAAGGGACATACACATAGGTGCGCATCATGTTACCAGTGGCTGCCTCTATGGTGGGTTGGCACTCTCTCATTGGCATTAATAGTAACTTTTCCGTATTTGCTTGTTCACGCACAGGGGCCTGCGCTGGTGGCGAAACAGAGGATTGATGACTAAGAGCTTTCTCTTTTATTTTTTTATAATCTTTTAATAGTTTCTCCACCTTAGCCATCCTCCATTCTTCCGCCCCTGAATCATCCACTCTTATATTAGATAGCAGTTTCTTATCCAATTCCGTCCTAATCCTATTCCACTGGGACACATATCTAGGCTCCTTTTCCTCTTCTATATCATCCACCCTAATAAGAAGATATTTAATTACGTTTACTTGTATAGGCCAGCCAAGGCCCTCCATCAGACTCACCAGGGTGGACATGGACTGCGAGTGTATGGATGCTATCATACGATTAGCTACGTTTTGGCCCGCCTGGTCTGCATCTTTGAGTTTAGCCTCTCTTTCCCTCACCTCTCTTTCCCATGCCCTCTTTTCCTTCTCCCATTCAACACCGCCCCTTATGACTTCCGCTATTATGTCGGACATACATCCCCATAACTGAACACTGGACGCAGTCACTGGTAGTAACGCGACAGCGTCCTGATATGCTGAGGGCAGATCCGCAGTACTCTGTCCTCTCAATTTACAGTTACCCTCATGAAAGGTATATAGTTTAGTGGCCACTGTCCTAAATTCCAAAGGTGTCAAACGCCCCAATTGGTCCCGTAGGCTGTCATTGAGGGGTGTGCCATACAGCCCGGTCATAAGGATTTGCAAGTCTCCATCTCTATCCTTTTCTACAGTAGTCGTTCTCCTATGGTCTATCAACCTATCTGGGTCTCCATACTTCATTGGGAATTCCACCCTTTCAACCTCACTGTCTGCCGGTGGAGCTGTAGCTCCTGGAAACAATAATTCAGTCGTTGTTTGTTCTGCTTCTAGCCCTATCACATCTTCATATCGAGGCACCGGCACGGCAGGATACATACCCCCACTGTTCTTAATCATCATATGTCTATCCAACTGATCTAGCCTCTCACCCTTCTCTTTTATCTCTAGATCATGTAATTTTTGATTTACCGTTCTCTTCTGCTCCTTTGCTTTTTGTTTATTCTGAGCATTGCGCCTGCGCATTGCTTCTACCCTCCATAGTCGTATAGCCTCAAACTGTGCGGGTCTAACCCGTCTTTTTACTAACTCTATTTCTATTTTGGATATGCGGTCTATGTCAAAGGACCCGGTATCTGGCCAATTATGTTCAATCGAATCTTTTGTATATTCAGACCACTCCCTTAAAAACAATGTCGAGTTCAATCCATGTTTAATCAACATATCAAATGCAGGGGTTCCTTCAAGGGGGGCATAGTGTCTCTTGCCTATACCTCCCTTGTGGGAAGCCGTTTGACCCATCTTGGCGGTATACCGCAATTGCCTAAAACACTCACCTTTCCCAAATATGCACCTATTGGCTAACAATAATAATACATCCTCCTGGCGTATCTAACATATCATATCATCATTTCAACATTACTTCTTCATAGACGGACTTACCACCGTCCTCTTCACAAACCCTGAATCATTATTTCCTTATTCCATCATGCATCCGTCCATACCACTTATCTTAAGGGTCCCGCCAGAGTGTTCCGGACCCGAAGGGCGACAGCCTGCTGTTCCACCGCCAACGGAGCCGAAAAACAAGGATGACGCGTTGGTTGCAATCAAAGGTGCGGATTCAGTTGTTGGGGCCCCGTGATCAATTCCTTCTCCGGTTCCGCCGCGGCGTTCCTCACCCAGTGACGGACTGTCGCTCCTTCGCATCCCACTTCTGACACCAAAATTGTGGGTGCGATTTCTCGCCGTCACCATAATCAGTACAAAAGGGACCCTATAAAAACTCAAACAGAAAAGAGTTGAGTAAACATTGCTTTATTAACACACAAGCATTCGCGAATGGGCCACAAGTTCAACCGTCTCGCAAAGCAAGTCGTCAAAGTGCCGCCCTTTCCCCTGCACATCGTGGTCCTTTTATACTCATCTGTTTTACATTGTCATACATTGCTGCACATAGATTATGTCCACCACAAGGCGGTTCCTCCCAGTCATGACTTTGCATCAACGGTCAACAGTTCAACATCTGCTATTGTGGTTTCCTGTTATCTGTTATTCGCTCTCTCTCGTGCCCCTATGTGTCCTTATCTCTGTGCACGAGGCTGTGCTTACTCATTCCTTCCCCACCCGTAATCTGCAGATAGTTTTAGCAGGCTCAGCATGCTTCGACATACAGTGACCAAACACAATTCTTCTGTTAAAAACAAGTTCTTGCCAGGTCAGCAGGTCTTAAACGCCGCTGTATAAAGAGAAGGCCTCTTCTTTTAACAAAGGGTACATTCTTTTAACACATATGGTGATTAGTACAAACTCCAAGTGTGAGCACAACATTACATATGTATGCGTACCTTCAGGAAGGAGGAACAAGGAAGGAAAGGGGGTGCTGGCCAGAAGCACCCAGGCTGCTTGGAACGCAGGTTTGTACCATACAGTACAGCTCGCGTTCCGAACGTCCTGATGCGCCAGCAATGACTTGCAGGGTGCTAAGGATGAAACAAATTAGGTTGATTACATAAAATAAGCGTTCTCTGACAGCTCCAAACATACGTCGATTTGAACATAGTCTAAGTATTTGAAGATGGTCAAATTACAGCACAAAGTTTCATGCCATTGGATAAAAAGGATGTTTTAGAAATAATCGGAGCGAAACCGCCATGTGCCCCATGGCTGGATGGGCTTGTGCTGTTGAACCAGCAGCCAGAGGAGGGGGCTTCATACCTCCATGGTCCATGACACAGATTTCTCTTCCCTATTTTTTTCCATAATGACAGTTCCTGACCTAGCACTCTCCGCAGTGCCCACCCCCCTTTTGCCGGCGTTGTTCCTGGTCTGCGTTTTTATTTTTTAAGGAGCATATTTCAAGGGTGGCTTTCAGGGGCTTTAAATCCTGCTCTTTCCTAGTTAAGATTGGCGGCCCTCAGGGATCTTTCATTTCCCTAGCAACTTTTTCAATATGTGTTCTAACCCCTCATGAGACCTTATGTCTGTAAGGTCTGCAGACTCACTCAAGGCCGCTTTAAACTTAAGAGTCAGCAGTTATGAGATTCGACATGTGCATTAATGCATTGTGGCAGATAGATAAGAACCACGTTATTCAAGAACAGAGCAAGACAACCTGTCCTGGGCTACCAAAGCAGTGTCAAGCTGAGATCAGCAATAAAGTGTTATGGGTACTGCCAAGGCTATTGCACCCTGGTACACCTTCTACCCAGGGTGGCAGGCTCAGTGGAAAAGGAGAGGGACCTCCTTCGTCCCACTACATTGTTTTTGTAATGATATTGCAACTCTCCTTTGTACAAATGCGCCAGATTGAGTTAAATTGTGTCTCAACACTTGAGGTTTATTAACAAAGTTTGTGCTGGCCCTTATAGGTGGGGGTGTGCACCTCTATCTCTCTTGCCAAATGCGACACATTTATCTAAGTTACGAGAGTTTAACAACAGGTCGTAAGATGTGAAAGTCGACGTCAAACCACCCCATTTTCATATATTGTTTTTATAATGCACTAACATAAGTCCCAAGAGACATCTAAGCGCTAGAAAGGAAGCACTGAAAGGAAAGGGTGGCAATCTCAACCTTTAGCATGCTGCCCATGCCGCTGGTCTTGCTTCTGATGTATTGGTCGGACTATCAAAATGTCATCTAGGATTTCCTTGTTCACCCAGACAGCATATGTTTAATCCGCCGCAAATTAGGATTTGTGGGGGATTTCGCTCTGCGAGATGTTTATCCACAATATCAGTGACGCTGTCCAGAAATGTCATTGATTGTATCACTGCCGGATTCCTGTAAACGTTTAAAATGCGAGTCTTTTTTGCAGGTGGTCTTCTAGATTTTTAAGGGATACCAAGGTTGCCTCTACAAATGGATTTTCATTCCATGAGGCAATTGCCCCCAAGCCAATTCCTCGTTTAATAAGGGTTAAGTGGCCAGACGCAGGTCTGCCCTTTGAACCCCTGTAGGCCGGATTTCAGTATGTTTTGAGAGGATAGCTCAGTGGCAACGTGCTCGCTTTGGAAGCAAGACGACATGGAGTAACACAGTTTCGATCCCTGGGTCCGCGCTTAGAAATCTCTGGGTATTGAGCGTGTTATAAATAACCTATCATATCATATGCACTGTAACCGCCCCTAATTGGCAAAGACGTTAGCCATGATTCCTGTAAGCAAATGACAGCATGCTTTTCCAGGTTTGTCTTGCTGGTGTTGAATAAATGACTAAATCCTCTGGTGTTCCAAGAGATCATCGGTAGCTCGCGTTCTTGTTGACATATTGAACACGATTTGATTTGCTTCGCAGGTTGTTTTAATTGGGCCCAATGCAGGATCCTCCTGCTTCTCACCGCTTGTTCGTTTTCTTTTTGATTTTCTTGTTGACCATTTCTAGTAGAGATCACATCGAGGTTAGTGGAAAATGTAATCCTCAAAGGGATCTGTTTGGTTCCAATCAAATGGCATAATGAAATCTACCCACATATGCCAAGCTGGTAGGAGAAGAAAATACCAGGCATCAGTTGCCCCTCATCAATAATCCGAGCCAGCGTAACCAGCGTAATGTTCTTCTAACACATCTGTGAAAGAACCCCCTCTCATCACCAGATGACCAAGAGTTCAACAGCTTAGCGTGAGTTGGCTGCAAACCCAAAGCTGCGGCCAAAGTGTCTCCATAACGAGAAGACTGCAGTGTCTCCCGGTCCACACACTTAGCTTCACCGTGTTCCTGTAGCTTCGCTAGAACGCAAACTCAGCTGTGTGTCCTGACGAAGCACAAGCCACAGGCTATCCACTCGCTGCTCCAACATCATCCTAACACTCAAAGGCATACCGATGTTCATTCACATCCTAGGTCCTCTGGCTGGAATCACCTCATAAACGACCCTAAGCCTTCAAGAAGCCACTTGACCAAGACCTGCACCCCAAGGCTCCGTTCACCGGCTGGCAGCCGCCAACTCGTGATGCTTGGTCCACAGGGTGGGACGCTCCTAATTATGAATAGGAGTAACAAATATGTGCATGTCACAGTGACCCGATGTTCCCAGTGCCACTCAAAGTTGATCCTTATCAATATTTATTGCAACTGTGGTTCAACTGAATACAAGTCTATGACCGATCAAATGCAGTCATCTGATGACTCCGCAAAGGTTTTTTTGTAAGTGCGTACTGCACAATTTATAATTTCAAGGGTTCCAGGTTTTTGTTGAAATCTTAAAATAGGGATTGACAGACCAGCAAGAACACACCAGAGCATCCTGACACTTCAGAGCTGTGCTCTCCGCATCTCCCTGCATCCACCTTGCACTTTTCCCTACATCCCAACTCCTTGGGTCATTGCAGGGATGATCTGGAGACACAGAGAACAGATCCTTTCTGCCTCACAGTTTCCACTTGCACAGCCACCGTCACTGCTGCCCGCTCTCACAGTCTCCGAGCCAGGAAGAGTGGCAGCAAAGCTCAACAGCGGCTTCACTTCCTGGTCCCACGGCCAATGTTGGTTTGGGTAGGTCTGACCGAATTCAAACTGGTCGTGGCAAACTGACCGTAAATCAGTTCGGTCGGTGCCCAATTTAAATGCATATGCGTATTCTTTTTTTTTCGTCCCCCACCTCCAATTTTAAGAAAGCGGGCCACCCCCGTAACCTTAATATTGTTAAAGACCAACCCTGGATAGCGGGGGACACCCACGCAAACCCCACTCTCCAGGTTTGGTATGTAGCAATATATGCTACCAAATTGGCCCACAGGCCAAATAATCCAATATCATATTCGACCACATGGGTCATGCAGTCAGTTTGCCACGGTCAGATAGGCTAATGCCCCTATATGTTTGGTGGGCACCGCCTTCATTGAACGAGCAGCCAGGGTGAGGCGAGGGCATGCTTCGTAGAGACCTCGCAGGTCAAGCAGGGTGCACTGGAAAGCTTGTGGCCCCCATGGAAAGAAGAGCTGCAGTTCTGTTCAATCTTTGGTAGTTAGGTAGATTGGTGGTGCTTGTCGATATAATGGTGTGGTAATAACGTGTGTTCTCATATAGTGCTGCTTCCTGCAGATTCCCCCTGCTTCTAAGCCTTGCAGTAGCAGGTGTTATTGCACCCCAATGTATCGCCCCTGGAAAGATGAAATGCGAAGGGCAGGCTACTCTCATGTGAGGCACCCGCTGTATGTTCATGTGCCAACTACTCACACTACAATAAAGTATTGAGACAGCCAGTAGATTAATATCCAGCCACAGTCCCACTGTACATTGCAGGTCATTTATTCTCTGATTTTGGGTCTCTTTCTCGCAGCCGGCCTAGTGCCAAGCGGGAAAGCGCGGGTGCCCTCTTCCCTTCTCCTATAGCTTTCACTGGGAGATGGGCCTGGCATCACCGCTCTCCCTTGCCGCATGCGGGTTCTTGCATCCTAACACATTGCACACGCAACATTGCATGGGGCGTGCATCCGTTTACCCTGCACTTCTCTGCAAGCAGAAGGCTAGACACCCCGTGGAATGCTTCGTCAAGTTCATCGCCTCAGCCCATCACAATAGCTAGCAAATTGCACACTCGTGCTCCGTTCAGTCACATCTAATAGAAGGGCAGGATGTTGTTCTCCCCTCCTGCAGTTGCAGAATTTACGGTGAATAGTGCCAATATGTATTTCTCGCTGCCTTTGGCAGACTGGATCTTTCATCTTAGCCTCATGTCTGTGCTTGACTTCTCTTTTAATAATAATAATAATAATAATGTATTTCTTATATAGCGTTACAGCCCCATAGGTCTCAGAGCGCTGAAATAACAGAAGACATTATTATCCCACAGAGTGGTACTCAATGTATAGTCCTCGGAAAGATAAAAAGCGGTGTTGACCCTGCCACAGCAGGCTGTGCACGGATTTCAGGGGCAAGCGCTTAACTCTCTGTGCTATATGCCTTCCAGCCGCCAACATCTTGCCGGGCGGTAGTTGAAGCCTATTTGGGAAGATCCTCTCACAACAAGTGTTGACATAGCGAATAGATTTCTCTCTTGTGTAGGAATTTCCAACCACAGTTCTCTGGTGCCAGCGGTTGGTTATACATTGACAACAGTGCACGGTCAAGTCTTGTGAATCTGCGTGCTGTCATTTTAGCGGCTAGGCCGATGGCAAATCTATTTGAGGAGCAGGGATTTCATGTGTGCCTCCTGCTGCCTCAAGAAGGCGATAGACACCCTTACCATCCCTGTGCTGCTCAGCCTTACGGAGCATACGCTCACAACATTTCATGACATTTGTATCCTTTTCCAGTGCACTCATTTTCATGCAGGAGGATGCACGCCGCATGGAGTGTCTTCAGATCAGGCCAGTGGGTTGCCTTGTGCCCATTTCAGTACATGCAGCAGCTAGCAAACTGGCGCCTCTGCCACCAGCCAGCCAAACCCACGGTAGGAAATGGGCCGGAACAAGACGGAGCAGGGCTCCGGCAAGGTCTGTCTTGCTGGAGCGCTGCCGCACCGATGCTGTATCCCGAGGCGCTGTCCCAGGAACCTCCCATATCTGTTCCCAAGCCGAGCTCTCACGCAGGAGCAGGTTTCGGGAGACCGACAGAATGCATAAACAACCAAAGCCCACCCCCCTTCTCCCCCCCATCTGCAGAGGCTGTACACATTGGTTTATATGTCTTGCTATTTACAGACAGTTTTTTTGTTAGAGTGAATGTTGTGACCAATAAAAGAGCGGAGATCAACTTTAATTACTTGCTTACTGAGTCACTATCACAGACATGTCTCACATAGAACATTGTGGGCGTTCTTAAACTCCCAAAATCCTCTTTGCTTTTATGGAAATTGACAGACTTGGGTTCCCTGAAGAGATGCTGCATTGTGTGACCTGGCCTTGGGTCATGCCCCGCTGCCCAGCCTCCTCAGCCCCCTTACAAAGGAGGAGGGGATTCCCAGGGTACATTTTTACCAGTTCCATCACTAGCCACGGCCAAAAAGTGGGCCATTTTGATCGTAGTCGCAACAGAGCCATCCAATGATAGGGGTGGGAAGCACGCAGAGTTTGCCTTTGGGTTAACTCCAGTGCCAACCTTGTAGCCCCATGTATTGGGAGCCTTTGTAAAGATGCAAAACGTCTGTAAACATGCATAATCTGTAACTAAGTCGTATTCTTGCAACAGCGCCTCGATGCCCCAGGGCTGTAGTGTGCATTACAAATTCAAATAAATAAATAAATGTGCTCTGCCTCAAATGCCCTAAAAGTCATACGTTGTAAACACGCTCAGAAGTGTTGCCTACCAATGCTACTACTCCACTCTCCAGCCAAAGGCCAGTATTCACTTTCGTGATCCTCTAGTGGGTTGTGTGTGTCTGGGCGGCTATCCTGGCACTAGCACAGGATGTTGGCTTCTCTCTTCCACCCTCATTATCTGCATGGAGCAGATCTCCATTGGGCTGTGTGAGTCTGGGCGGCTATCCTGGCACTAGCACAGGATGTTGGCTTCTCTCTTCCACCCTCATTATCTGCATGGAGCAGATCTCCATTGGGCTGTGTGAGTCTGGGCGGCTATCCTGGCACTAGCACAGGATGTTGGCTTCTCTCTTCCACCCTCATAGTCTGCATTGAGCAGATCTCCATTGGGCTGTGTGAGTCTGGGCGGCTATCCTGGCACCAGCACAGGATGTTGGCTTCTCTCTTGCACCCTCATTGTCTGCATGGGCCAGGTCACCATTGGGCTGTGTGAGTCTGGGCGGCTATCCTGGCACCAGCACGGGATGTTGGCTTCTCTTGCACCCTCATTGTCTGCATGGAGCAGATCTCCATTGGGCTGTGTGAGTCTGGGCGGCTATCCTGGCACCAGCACGGGATGTTGGCTTCTCTCTTGCACCCTTATTGTCTGCATTGAGCAGATCTCCATTGGGCTGTGTGAGTCTGGGCGGCTATCCCGGCACCAGCACGGGATGTTGGCTTCTCTCTTGCACCCTCATTGTCTGCATGGAGCAGATCTCCAATGGGCTATGTGAGTCTGGGCGGCTATCCTGGCACCAGCACAGGATGTTGGCTTCTCTCTTCTGCCCTCATTGTCTGCATGGAGCAGATCTACATTGAGCTGTGTGAGTCTGGGCGGCTATCCTGGCACCAGCAGAGGATGTTGGCTTCTCTCTTGCACCCTCATTGTCTGCATGGAGCAGATCTCCAATGGGCTGTGTGAGTCTGGGCGGCTATCCTCGCACCAGCACAGGATGTTGGCTTCTCTCTTCTGCCCTCTTTGTCTGCATGGAGCAGATCTACATTGAGCTGTGTGAGTCTGGGCGGCTATCCTGGCACCAGCACAGGATGTTGGCTTCTCTCTTGCACCCTCATTGTCTGCATGGAGCAGATCTCCATTGGGCTGTGTGAGCCTGGGCGGCTATCCCGGCACCAGCACAGGATGTTGGCTTCTCTCATCTGCCCCCATTGTCTGAATGGAGCAGATCTCCAATGGGCTGTGTGAGTCTGGGCAGCTATCCTGGCACCAGCACAGGATGTTGGCTTCTCTCTTCCGCCCTCATTGCCTGCATGGAGCAGATATCCATTGAGCTGTGTGAGTCTGGGCGGCTATCCTGGCACTAGCATAGGATGTTGGCTTCTCTCTTGCGCCCTCATTGTCTGCATGGAGCAGATCTCCATTGGGCTGTGTGAGTCTGGGCGGCTATCCTGGCACCAGCACAGGATGTTGGCTTCTCTCTTCCACCCTCATCGTCTGCATTGAGCAGACCTCCATTGGGCTGTGTGAGTCTGGGCGGCTATCCTGGCACCAGCACAGGATGTTGGCTTCTCTCTTGCACCCTCATTGTCTGCATGGGCCAGGTCACCATTGGGCTGTGTGTGTCTGGGCGGCTATCCTGGCACCAGCACGGGATGTTGGCTTCTCTTGCACCCTCATTGTCTGCATGGAGCAGATCTCCATTGGGCTGTGTGAGTCTGGGCGGCTATCCTGGCACCAGCACGGGATGTTGGCTTCTCTCTTGCACCCTCATTGTCTGCATTGAGCAGATCTCCATTGGGCTGTGTGAGTCTGGGCGGCTATCCCGGCACCAGCACGAGATGTTGGCTTCTCTCTTGCACCCTCATTGTCTGCATGGAGCAGATCTCCAATGGGCTATGTGAGTCTGGGCGGCTATCCTGGCACCAGCACAGGATGTTGGCTTCTCTCTTGCACCCTCATTGTCTGCATGGGCCAGGTCACCATTGGGCTGTGTGAGTCTGGGCGGCTATCCTGGCACCAGCACGGGATGTTGGCTTCTCTTGCACCCTCATTGTCTGCATGGAGCAGATCTCCATTGGGCTGTGTGAGTCTGGGCGGCTATCCTGGCACCAGCACGGGATGTTGGCTTCTCTCTTGCACCCTCATTGTCTGCATTGAGCAGATCTCCATTGGGCTGTGTGAGTCTGGGCGGCTATCCCGGCACCAGCACAAGATGTTGGCTTCTCTCTTGCACCCTCCTTGTCTGCATGGAGCAGATCTACATTGAGCTGTGTGAATCTGGGCGGCTATCCTGGCACCAGCAGAGGATGTTGGCTTCTCTCTTGCACCCTCATTGTCTGCATGGAGCAGATCTCCAATGGGCTGTGTGAGTCTGGGCGGCTATCCTCGCACCAGCACAGGATGTTGGCTTCTCTCTTCTGCCCTCTTTGTCTGCATGGAGCAGATCTACATTGAGCTGTGTGAGTCTGGGCGGCTATCCTGGCACCAGCACAGGATGTTGGCTTCTCTCTTGCACCCTCATTGTCTGCATGGAGCAGATCTCCATTGGGCTGTGTGAGCCTGGGCGGCTATCCCGGCACCAGCACAGGATGTTGGCTTCTCTCATCTGCCCCCATTGTCTGAATGGAGCAGATCTCCAATGGGCTGTGTGAGTCTGGGCAGCTATCCTGGCACCAGCACAGGATGTTGGCTTCTCTCTTCCGCCCTCATTGCCTGCATGGAGCAGATCTCCATTGAGCTGTGTGAGTCTGGGCGGCTATCCTGGCACCAGCACAGGATGTTGGCTTCTCTCTTGCGCCCTCATTGTCTGCATGGAGCAGATCTCCATTGGGCTGTGTGAGTCTGGGTGGCTATCCTGGCACCAGCACAGGATGTTGGCTTCTCTCTTCCGCCCTCATTGTCTGCATGGAGCAGATCTCCATTGGGCTGTGTGAGTCTGTGCGGCTATCCCAGCACCAGCCCAGGATGTTGGCTTCTCTCTTCCGCCCTCATTGTCTGCATGGAGCAGATCTCTATTGGGCTGTGTGAGTCTGTGCGGCTATCCCGGCACCAGCCCAGGATGTTGGCTACTCTCTTCCGCCCTCATTGTCTGCAGATCTCCGATCTTGAATCCGTGAAGGGGCACGTGTCTCATCTTGTCGGAGCTCTGAACATAAAGCAGCTTCTCGCGAGGCAGACGTGACACAGTGGAATGTAGAGCCGCATTCACATCAGGATGACATATTGGCGTCACCATTCTCCAAGCTTAGCTCCATGCCAAGGGCTCCTGCAGAAACTGCAAAACTACAACATCAAGTTTAACCTTTACCCTGCTGGAGCACCTAGGGAGCCTTGGTGCTAAGGCCTGCTCTACAGCGTATGGCACACACCACCCTCATGCGCTGCAAACAGGATGTATTTTCAATAAAAGCGTGATTATCCGGCAGTAATCAAATATGCCAGATAATCAAATGTAAGTTATGTCGGTCATCAAGGACTGCGCTGACGCTCTTACACCATGCATCTCTAATCTCATTTTTCGCCTGCTCAGTTCCCACCCACCTCAAGGAAGCCTGGGTCCTCCCTCTTCTCAAAAAACCCACCTTAGACTCCACCAGTCCTACCAATTTCCGCCCAATCACTACTTTCCCTTTCCTCCTAAAGATCCTGGATCGTACACCATGTACCCAAATTCAGCCCTACCTTGAAGCCAACAGCATCCTGGGAATTCTCCAGTCCAGCTTCCAACCTGGCCACGGCACATAATCGGCCCTTCTGGATCTAAAGAACCAACTCAACGAGTTCAAAGGGTTCCATGTGTTAACATCCCAGCAAAAATATCGCCATAAATATATTGCCATATTTTTGCGTGATATTAAGGCATTGAACCTGCGGGAGACACCCCCGCAACCCTCTGTTATTTTTAAAGGAGCAGGGTACACCCCCACTCCCAAAAAAAACCCAAATTATCCCCCCCAAAAATATCACATATGGCCATTCCAGACAACCATATATACGGCAATAATTTTGGTGGGGATAATATGTAGTGATACAGTTCAAAGATGCAGGCAAATTAGCACTACTGCTACTGCTAGACCTCTCTGCAGCATTCGACGACCACAAAATCCATTGCCGGCACCTCTCCTCAGCAGCCAACTTCTCACCTGAAGCAACTAGATGGATCACATGCATGTTGGCCGACAGAACCCTAAGAGTCTTTGCAGAAAATGCTTCTGCTCCCCCTTGTCCAGTAACCTGCGATGTACCATAAAGCACATGCATTTTACCGTCCCTCTGCAGCATTTTTACTAAACCTTTATTTGAGCTCATGGACGACCTGAGTATATCCTACTCCAAATACACGGATGGCACACAGATCCTCCTCCCCCTCACAGGAGACTATGATACTGCCTCTGCCACTCTGCACTCTGTTTACCGGGCAGTCTAGTCTTGGATGGCCTCCGACCTACTCTGCCTAAACGATAAAAAAAACTGAAATCCTACTTGTTGGATCTCAAGCCCTGTTCAATAATCTAAACGATTCTTACAGTGCCTTCACCATTGACGGCATCATAATACCCGTCTCCACCACAGTAAAGTCCCTGGGCGTACATCTAGATGCCACTCTAGCACTAACTCGGCAGGTAAATGCCATTGCATCCTCAGCTGCCTATGCCACAAAACTAATCAACACCTGCAGACCCTTCCTGTCTACCAACAGCTGCCTCACCATCACCCGTGCCCTCATTGACTCCAGACACGATTACCGCAATACCTTGTTTTCAGGCACCTCTACACGCAACATTGCCAAACTGCAACTCATTCAGAACAACGCACCTTGAGTCGCACTAACCATTACTAGGCAAGAGCGCATATGAGTAGCCAGAATAAATGTCCACTGGCTCCCAATACGTGAGCGCATCACATTCAAAACAAGGTCTATCACCCACAAATGCCTATCTAACTCTGCCTCATACCTCACACAAAAAATCAAAAAAGCGTAATCTTCAAGACTGACTTGCTCCACATACACTCATCGTCTTTTCACACCAAGATTTAGGCTAGCTAGAGCAGGCAGGACGAGTTTTCTGGTCATCGCTGCAAAGCATTGGAACGCCCCTCCACCCACACTAAGATCGGAGCAATCATAATGGACCTTTTTGCAAACATCTCAAGACACTGCACTTCACCCAGGGGGCCTCCCCGATGAACTCCTGTACTGTAACCCACCTTTCCTGCCAACCAGTACCTTGATGCCCAAGGGCTTAGAGTGCTCTACAAATGCAAAAATAAATAAATGAAGTATGCTGCAGAGAGTTGGAACAGAGAGCAAAAATGACTGATAACAAACCTTGCTGGACTTTCTGCTCTATTTACCAGCACACTACCATCTGTAAATGTGGTTATCCTGCTTCAAAATGTTGATATAATGCATGCAAATGCCACGCTAAACCGGCACAAGCAGCACGATTCAGAGAACTAGCCGAACCATATATATATAGCAACGCTTTGAACACAACACGACGAAACGCAGGACGGTGGGCAGGGATAACACGTAGAGTCAAATCAAGAAGACCATAATGCACAAATATACCAAAAAGTACACAGCTGGGGACATGGGAGACACACACAACTCACAAACTGGTGATGAAGGTGCCGGATCAGTAACACTATATTATAGGGTATTATTCACTATACAATATTTTTTAGGTAAGACACAATATGCTACGTCATAGGACACTGGTGGTGTGTGCGGGAAACTATGGAAGGATTGGGGGGGAAATGGAAGGGGGGTTTGGAAGTCCCGTTCATGGGAAGGGACAAGGTAATCGCTCTGCAGCAGTGGCATATTCTATAGAGGAAATAATCTATCTGACTGTATTCAATTTTCACAAATGTGCTGTTGCACGTGCCCAGCCTATGTAATGGGCTGTTTCAATTAAGATGTTTGATACTTAATAAAAAAGATTTAACAAAAAAAAAAGTTGATATCTGACATTTCATTAACTTTACCGATACAGTGGATATCCATCATTTGCTTAAACTTGGCTGATACAGTTGATATCCAGCATTTCCTAAACCTTACTGATACAGTTGATATCTGGCATTTCCTAAACCTTACTGATACAGTTGATATCCAGCATTTCCTTAACCTGTCTGATACAGTTGATATCCGGCATTTCCTAAACCTTACTGATACAGTTGATATCTGGCATTTCCTTAACCTGTCTGATACAGTTGATATCTGGCATTTCCTTAACCTGTCTGATACAGTTGATATCCGGCATTTCCTAAACCTTACTGATACAGTTGATATCCGGCATTTCCTTAACCTGTCTGATACAGTTGATATCCGGCATTTCCTAAACCTTACTGATACAGTTGATATCCGGCATTTCCTTAACCTGTCTGATACAGTTGATATCCGGCATTTCCTTAACCTGGCCAATACTGTTGACATCCAGCATATCCTTAACTGACCAATTGTGTGAACAGGAGCACAAAAGGGAGGGTGATGAACTGAGTAATCACCTGCACAGGGCCTGCTTTGGTCAGGGTAGGATTGAGTGGTGCTACCTGCTGCATGTGCCTTGATAGGGGCCTGCACCCGAAGGACACCAAAATGATGAACTTGGTAAAAAAAGCAGAGGCTGCTATGCACGTGGGACGAACTCGGTAGATAGCGACTGTGATGTATTGGCCAGTGAAGCTGAAGCAGTCCACATTTTTCGATTTTTGTTCAACAAATAGGCCATAAAAGCCTGCACATATGATGTGGTGTGATTTACAACAGCCATCATGTGTTTCGACCAAGGAAAGGGCCTTTGTCAAGGCAACTGTGGTGGTCTGTTTGGTTCAACAAGAGACTTGGTCCGTCCTGGGGGGTGAGGATCAATGAATGAATTGATTAAGGGACCGGAGACGAACAGTTCTAGATGCTAGTGGCTAGTTACCAGTGCATCTTTAATGGGCACACGAACTTGGCGGTTCCCCGCATTTTCGCTTTGGTGCTGCATACACATTGCGTTATTCCACAGCGGGCTAGGATGAAATCTAAGGCAGCGCAGCACGGTATCTGGGCAATTTAAAAATCCTGGAGTTTCGGAGCGTCGCCCTGTCAGGCTGATGCGCCGAGAGCGTTTCAGCTTGCAGCACTTTTGTGAACAGCAGTGGGAGATGCTGGTTAGTGGCCTGTTCCGATGAACACGATGTTACTCTCTACATTCTTAAGAGTCACATAAACCTGCTAGGAGCAGGCACAGCATTAAAGTGTTTGGATTGAGAATAGGAGGTCAGTAGCTACTGAGAAATAGTGTTCAGTTGGCCAAGAAGTTTCCTAACTGCTGGTGAAATACTGCAATGAAAAGCCCCCATTGAGTTGAAGTGGGTGTCATTTCAGTTTCTGCTGAAATGCTGCAAAGTTGATAGTTTCGTAGCGGTTATCTAAGTGTTGCTGCTTCTGCCGCAAATTACATTGTTCCCATCGTAGTTAAGACATTTCTGAAGGGAATGGGCTAAGTTGAGGATCTGTGGTAGTTAAGACATTTCTGAAGGGAATGGGCTAAGTTGAGGATCTGTGGTAGTTAAGACATTTCTGAAGGGAATGGGCTAAGTTGAAGATCTGTGTTATTAAGACATTTATGAAGGGAATGGGCTAAATTGACGATCTGTGGTAGTTAAGACATTTCTGAAGGGAATGGGCTAACTTGAAGATCTGTGGTATTAAGACATTTCTGAAGCGAATGGGCTAAGTTGAGGATCTGTGGTAGTTAGGACATTTCTGAAGGGAATGGGCTAATGCGAGGATTTGTGGTAGTTAAGACATTTCTTAAGCGAATGGGCTAAATTGAGGATCTGTACTATCGGCTCGGATTGAAGGCTGTAGATGTGGACAGTCTGTTACATGGAGCCATTGAATGCACCTATAGATGCGCCCATCAGGGGTGGACTGGCCTAGAGGGAACTCTGGAGATTTCTAGATGGGCCTCTGCGCTAGGGGCCTATTGCATGTGGTTACTCTTTTTTCCACGCTTTCTTGTGGTGGGAGAACACACGCAAACATTTCTCATAGGGTTGGACTTGCTCACACTGGCGCCTCTTTGAAAACATTTCGAGGGCCACTTTTGGTTCCCGGTCCACCCCAGAGCCTACATGTAGACTGAAAGGTGAACAGGAGTGCATTCATCTGCGAGTCAATACGATGTCTTTAGGACTGAGGACTTGGTCAGGCTTCCTCCAACGAGCAGCTACCAACAATGGCGCATGTTTGACCGGCGTTGAGCTTATTGTGCTATTCCATCCAAGAAGGTCGCGCTGGCCTATAGGACTGGAGGGCAATGCCCCAAAGGGCCGGTCAAAGAGGCAACTATGAGCCAGTCATGTGACATAGTGTTCTGTCCAGTTGTTTTATTGTTGTCGATATTACTGACCAAAACCGTGATTTGCAAAAGGTCCTAAACTGTGATTGCCATTTTAATTTCGATACCCGGGCCTATTCTATGACCAAGTCTGACCCTGCATATTATGAGGGCCTTGTTAGATTTGATGATCACAGACCATGTTGTTCGAACCTTATAGATATGAAGAAAAAACCAAACCTTGGCAACTGCACACATGTAGAACATGCTGGTTCTCTTTTTACAGTCTTTGTACGGTCTTGCATGGACCAGTCTGTGAAGTTGGGTGGGTTAGAAAGCCAGGACTGGATAACGGTGACACTTGTGAAATGCGGTCGGTTGGCAAATGAACAAAAAAAAAACAGAAACAGTACATACTTAGAACTTTTTCTGCGATTCTAGGGTCTAGCTCCTCGATACAGTTCTCCCACCCAGAGTTCTGTGGCACATAGATGGGTGAATTGGTATTTTGGCACCAGTGCTTAATTTGTAATAACATAAGTGCCAGAGCCCAAATATTTTCTAGCACTCCTGTGACACTGCAGTTGGGCGTTCCCCACTGCTATGGCCTCCACCCATAGATGCTCCCCACAGTGTCAACATATTTGGGGTTATACTACAGCTCGCACCTGCTCATTCTGCTTGATGGGTGCACTGACTATCTCCACTGAATAATTAAAGTGAGTCTGAGACAATAAGTACTTGGGCTCAAAAATAGGTGGCAGGGCTGAGCCCTGGCAAACAGCCCAGCAAATTAAGCACTGTCTGCAACAATGTTTTACTTCTGTGCTCCAGCAAGTGTATTTTTGATAAAGGCTTTTGTGGAAAAGGAATGTCTATCCTGTGATCCTTTAAGTGCAAGAGAGAGAAACATGCACCTCAATGTGAGGCTTATGTGAGGCTTCCCCTTCCATACGTAGGGTGGTTGCGGCTGCGGATCAGCAAAGGGGAACCTCATAGGCTGTGCTGTTATTGGTTTTCGCTTTACAGAGGTGTTTGCGAAGAGAAGCACCAGCTTAACTGCTGATGGCCACCTGGCCAAGAAGCTGTGTTAGTGTGAGTTCATTCATAACCTGGTGCATGTACTCACCACCACTGCCATCCCCCACACATCGGTGCCAATATCTAGAAGATACCAAAGCAGAAAGATTTCACATCCCTACACTAATTGGGATCACTCATATGTTTCACTCCAAGTTGTACTTTCTCTGAGTCACACTGGTTTCACTCGAAGCTCCTTGGAAACATTTGCCTTTATTTGTTTACAAAACCCCAAAACATGCCACGCATGCACCTGAGATGTTTGCGTGATGCCAAACTGCTCTGCCATGCCTCAAGCTCTGATTTCTATCCTTGGTTCGTACCATTGAGAGTGGTTTGGTATGTGGGCACTGTTTTCAGGTTCCTGTATCAGTAGTACTTGAAATCGAAAATGGTACCCTGTGATTTTCTTGCACAATATTCACAAGGCAGATTGCTCTGGGCTGCCCTGGTTGCCTCTATGAAGCTCTCGTCTTCCTTCACGATCTGTTCCACCGTCCCCTCATCCTCCAATATACTTGTGGTCATTTGCCATGTGCATACCTTTTTTAGAGTATGGTCCACAGCTATTTCTGCCATAATCGGGGTGTGATCAGAGAAGTGTATACTTCCTCTTCTGATCCTCAAGAGGTTCTGGGTTGCCATACCCGCCCTCAGTATATAATCTACCCGTGAGTACACGTCAGGGGCTCCAGAGTCGAAAATATGCTGCCTATCATTTGGGTGTTCCAACCTCCATATAGCCATATATTTTGTCTTGGGAGGATATCTGAGGGGCAATGTGCTCAGTGCTCACCTTGAAAGCAAGACACCATGGAGCAACACAGGTTCAATCCCCGGGTAAGCGTTTAGAAACCTCTTAGTATTCATATTATAAATAAACGATTACAATGATGAATAGGTTAAATTCACTAAGTAAAGCTTTAACTGCCTCCCGATTCCTTCTCTTTAGCGGACTTGGCATCTGTTTGCTTCTCGCTCCTTGGAAAAATGGGAGTGGGTGTGGCCTTGTTGTACGAAACCCACTTATCACAGTCACAGAAACTATATAGGAGCTGGTTGTGTGAGAAATTGACATATTCCTATAATCCGAAATCTAGGGGGTGGTGATTTTACTTGTAAGAATCTACAAGTGACAGAACATAAAGACCAAGAGAGAAGGTTTGTTTCAGTTTTGATTTGAATACAATTGGCATGCATGTAATGTTTATGCCATGGGGAAAGTTCCTTTGTTCATGGAGTGGCAGGATATTTACAGGGTCACTCTGCTGGAAATGAAATCCCATTTGGGGGAACACTTTACAGCTGAAAAATGTGAGTGCCTTCGTTGCAGTTGGTAGCCACTAGTGCCAGTTTCATGAGCGCCCCGGATATCCCGGCTCGCCATAACTGCTTTTGTTTTGCTTTTGTTTTTTTGTTTGAATTGTGTCCATGTTTTGTGTTAACAACTTTATTACTGTTCTCAAAGGTGTGAACTTCATTGCTGTCCTTTAGTGTTGGCATGAAACTGATTGGGACATTTGATGCAGCATTGACATGAAACTGATTGGGGCATTTGATGCAGCATTGACATTAAACTGGTTTGGTCATTTGATGCAGCATTGACATGAAACTGATTGGGGCATCTGATGCAGCATTGACATTAAACTGGTTGGGACATTTGATGCAGCATTGACATGAAACTGATTGGGGCATCTGATGCAGCATTGACATAAAACTGATTGGGGCATCTGATGCAGCATTGCCATTAAACTGATTGGGGCATCTGATGCAGCACTGACATGGAACTGATCGAGGCATTTGATGCAGCATTGACATGAAACTGATTAGGGCATCTGATGCAGATTTGGCATTAAACTGATTGGGGCATCTGATGCAGCATTGACATGAAACTGATTGGGGCATTTGATGCAGCATTGACATTAAACTGGTTGGGACATTTGATGCAGCATTGACATGAAACTGATTGGGGCATCTGATGCAGCATTGACATGGAACTGATTGGGGCATCTGATGCAGATTTGACATTAAACTGATTGGGGCATCTGATGCAGCATTGAAATGAAACTGATTGAGGCATTTGATGCAGCATTGACATGAAACTGATTGGGGCATCTGATTCAGCATTTGACTAAGATGTGTTTCATTAGCACAACGTCAGGCCAAAGCTTTCTGTATGAAATGCGCCTTTTGCCCAATCTTCCTTTTAGCCGATCCTTAGCAGATACCTGTGACTTGTCCCCGCCACAAGATCATTTCTCTGTCATGATGCTGAGCTGTCCCTGCACAAAGGCATAACACAAAGAGTATATTATGCAATATTTATTTGGTGAAATTGCAGGTATGGGCTTAAGTGGGAACTGCTCATTTAAATATGAATGTCTCTCTTGCTTCCACCTCCCCTTGGGGTTAACCAGGGCCTTGCCCCATAACTCTCACTCTTTGATTGCTGCGGTCTTCGTTGATCTTCCACCTAATGTTAGCCTCCTTCTCTCCCCTCCTCCTGACACCTTCCTTTAACATCCACCTACGTCCCTGCTCGACTCTCCAACCTCCTTCCTCCAGTTCTCGCTTTTTTCTCCTTACATCTCAACCACTTCACCAATACTGACACCTTCTCCAAACACCAGCACTGCCTGTCCGAACCACCCAATTGGCATAAGTCTTTGATCCTTTCCACTGAGCTTGTCTTGCCCTAACTGTGTACAACTGTCAATGATAATGGTTCCATACCAGGGATCGGCTAATTGTGGGTGAATTAATATTATCAATATTATCAAGCATTGTATCTGACCAGCCATGCCACTCTAACCAAGCCCAGAAGGGGCAAGTCCACCATTGTTATTTTGGAAACAAATTTACACAAGCACGTAGGTGGTTGGGCCTTACACCGTGTGTCCGCTTCTCCCACTCCTTACAGTGCCTCTCTCCCCCGATACATGTAACCCAGCGCTTCCAAGTACACCATGGTAGTGGCAACCCTTGCTCAAATCAGGGGTGCACTCCAAATCAATGGGCTCATTCTGTGCTGTAAGGAATCCCTCAGTGGGACAGTTACAATATCCTGTATGTTTGCATTGATATTACCTGTATTGATGGTGAAGACTCTTGACACTTGAAAGTGTAAGAAGTGTGCAAGGATACCACGCGTTAACCCCGTGCTTCCTGCTGATGGGACGGGGGAGTCGTCAGGTGATCCTCCCTGCCCTGCCCCTCAGGCCCAGCATTATGTGACTCCCTTGACATCTCTACCATCCACTCCTAGGTTTAGGCTGGGGCCTTGATCACACCATGCAATCCATGTGAAGAAGACTTTGAGTTCATTCTGATGGCCATATGACCTGAAGAAGGACTTAGCTAATAATGCAATAGGTAGCTGCATAGTCTTTCTGTCTAGGGCAGCGGTTCACAACTGATTTTGACAGAGGGCCGAAAGTACCTTACATGAGGGCTATAGTGGACCGAAAAGTAAATGTGGGCGGGGTGGTAGGCGGGGCGTGGCAGGAGGCTTTTTAAACCCCCAAGTTGTACTAAACACATGGAAAAAGAATGTTTTTGAGGGGTAACGATTTTTATTTGCATTTCAAACTTACATTTTGTACTACACATTTTCCATTGTTGTAATTTATTTCTATTTAGTTATTGTATCTCGCCTGTTTAATTAACTTATATATATTTTATTGACCCTAGATTGGACATGCCGTTATTTTGGACTGCTACAGTTTGCTATTTGGGTTGCCCAAGAGGAGTATGGCCTTCGTTGAGTCAGGTTTCCTCAAAAAGCCAAAGATGAACATCTCCTAACTGTGCCTGTTTTAGCTTTATTATTGGGTTCACTCTTGGAGTGCAACACTATGCCCCAGGGCCCCCTTACCCCCGACCAAACACTATGCCCCATGTCACTCACCCCCAACCAAACACTATGCCCCATGTCACTCACCCCCAACCAAACACTATGCCCCATGTGTCCCCCTCACCCCCAACCAAACACTATGCCCCATGTCCCCCTCACCCCCAACCAAACACTATGCCCCATGTCCCTCACCCCCAACCAAACACTATGCCCCATGTCACTCACCCCCAACCAAACACTATGCCCCATGTCCCCCCACCCCCCATGGCACTCACTCCCAACCAAAACACTATGCCCCATGTCCCCCTCGCCCCCAACCAAACACTATGCCCCATGTCCCTAACCCCCAACCAAACACTATGCCCCATGTCCCTCACCCCCAACCAAACACTATGCCCCATGGCCCCCTCACCCCCTACCAAACACTATGCCCCATGGCCTCCTCACCCCCAACCAAAATCCCCCACCCCATGGCCCCCTCACCCCCAACCAAACCCCCACCCCCCCAAATCACCACACACAAACCAGCACCAATACAGACCCGAACCCCCACACCCCAACTCAGCACACACACAAACATGCACCCATAAAGACCCGAACCCCCCACCCCCCCAACTCCAAACCCCCCACCCCCAACTCAGCACACACACTCTCAAGCATGCACCCATACAGACCCGAACCCCCCACCCCCCAACTCAGCACACACACAAACATGCACCCATACAGACCCGAACCCCCCACCCCCCCAAATCAGCACACTCTCAAACAAGCACCCATTCAGACCCGAACCCCCACCCCCCAACTCAGCACACACACAAACATGTACCCATAAAGACCCGAACCCCCCACCCCCCAACTCCAAACCCCTCACCCCCCAACTCAGCACACACTCTCAAGCATGCACTCATACAGACCCGATCCCCCCACCCCCCCAACTCCAAACCCCCCACCCCCCAACTCAGCACACATTCTCAAGCATGCACCCATACAGACCCGAACCCCCCACCCCCCAACTCAGCACACACACAAACATGCACCCATACAGACCCGAACCCCCAACTCAGCACACACACAAACATGCACCCATAAAGACCCGAACCCCCCACACCCCCAAATCAGCACACTCTCAAACAAGCACCCATACAGACCCGAACCCCCACCCCCCAACTCAGCACACACACAAACATGTATCCATACATACCCGAACCCCCACCCCCCAACTCAGCACACACACAAACATGCACCCATACAGACCCGAACCCCCACCCCCCAACTCAGTACACAAAAAGCATTCAAATCCAAACATTCATACACATCCGACACACCCCCACCCCCGCATCTCAACATACACACAAAATACATTCAAATACAAACATTCATACACACCCCCCACCCCCGCATCTCAACATACACACAAAAAACATTCAAATACAAACATTCATACACATCCGACACACCCCCAACCCCCGCATCTCAACATACATACACAAACATAAAGCAAAACAAACCCGGCACACAAACACAAACAGAGCACTTACCGGAGACGTGCTGGAAGGCAGGTAAGCTGGAACGCTGGAATCGTACTACGGCTGGCGTGGTCCAAGGCTGAAATGCCTTCCGGCATCAAACCTTATGGACCACGCCAGCCGTAGTGCTGGCCCTCCATTGGTGCAGCACACACGCATTACGTGGCTCGTAGGAGCGACGCGGTGCGTGTGTGTGCTGATCCAAGGAGGGCCAGTGTTTTGTCCGGGAGTATAATGAAAAGTATAAGGACTTAAGCCACATCTCTGGGGGCTCCACCCCTCTTGAGTCTTTCAGTCGGCACTTTCTCCTCAATGGCCATGTAACCTTTTCAATTTCGGTGACAGACTTTTGAAAATCTGTGAAAGGCTTGTTTTCTGCATACCCAAGTCACCTGGTGTTGTGTTACCTAACCAGTCAACCACAAATTAAGAATTGGTAGACAACACTACTCATCGGACGATATTTCAGACACGGTTACGCTTCCCATGCATGATGAAGACTGATCCCATCTGAGCAATCTGCCAGCTAATGAAGTCTCTTTGAAAGCACAAACATGGACTTCTCACACATCCTGAAGCCTGATTACAGAAACCTTGCACTGGTACAAGTGCAAGGTTGCACGGTATTAGCACTAGGGCAAAGTTTGCCCTATTTTTAAAAACACTGATACATATTAGAAAACCATTGCACCTTGAAAAGGGCAGTTTGGCATGGTATAAGCACCAGGGCAAAAATACCCTTGTTCAAAAAGGATACATTTTCAATGCATTTTTGCACCGGGTTCAGGTTTGGCGTAGAGCTAATACCGACTGTTATTACGTTTTTAAACATTTGATTAAAACATTGAACTAAGATGTGCTCAATATCCCATTTACTGTACACTCAGTCTTCTTCCACATACCAGATTGGAAGGGTTTCTGGGGGGCAGAGGGTTGACTGCTAAAGCTGTCATTGTGTGCCTGGGTAAGATGTATTTCTGAGGGCGTGACCCACTTCCGCCTAGAATCTTCTTCTTGGGGGTGTCCATAGACAAGTGGCAAAAGAGTGGGGATTGTGAGTGAGTGATGTGAATTTATTTTATTTTCAAGTGTTGCAACATGCTGACTTGCCGTAGAACCAGTTTGAAGCACAAGCAATAGATGGAGATGCCAAATAGGAAACCAGCTACATCTCATTATAAATAAAACAGCAAGCATAGAAATCATGCTCCTAATTAATAGAGAAGTACAGAACAGGGTGCAGAAGGTCTCCATAATTACATAAGTCTGTGTTTAAGCTGCTAGATGAGCAAATCGAAATAACTACTAATTACTTGCTTGGGTAACCAAGCTTTTGTCGGTCTCCTACATCTATTGTGCTTAAGCTCTGCCCTGATTTCCAATGGTACATTTTTAGAGCTTTTAGAGTACACAAATGGCAATGCGCAGCCACCATGATGGTTCCTTTTGAAGCTTGTGGGAGGCAGGAAGTTATGGTTGACAGATCTTTGACTTCTTGGCTGGTCTTTGCAAGTGCTTGTTTCCGGTAGGTGAGTGAATGTTGGCAGATCTTAGATTTTCTTCTTGGCTTGTGTTTCCATAGGCTTGCTTTCAGGTAGGTTAAAGTTGGCAGATCTTTGTTTTTTTTTTGGCTGGTGTTTGCATATGCTTGTTTTCAAGTTGGTAGGTTAGGATTGACAGATGTTAGATGTTGTCTTGGCTGGTGTTTGTTTGCTTAGTCTTGCTTCCAGGTAGGTAGGGTAAGGTTGGCAGATCTTAGATTTCTTCTTGGCTGGTATTTGCATAAGGCTGCTTTCAAGCAGGTAGGTGCAGGTTAACAGATCTTAGATTTCTTCCTAACTGGTCTTTGTGTAGGCTTGCTTTCAGGAAGGTTAAGGTTGGCAAAGCTTAGATCTCTTCTTAGCTGGTGTTTATAATGGCTTGCTTTCAGGACGGTTAAGGTTGGCAGAGCTTAGATCTCTTCTTAGCTGGTGTTATGAGGGCTTGCTTTCAGGAAGGTTAAGGTTGGCCGATCTTAGATCTCTTCTTGGCTGGTGTTTATGAGGGCTTGCTTTCAGGAAGGTTAAGGTTGGAAGATCTTAGATCTCTTCTTCGTGGCTGGGTTTGCCTAGGTTTGCTTTCAGGAATATTAAGGTTGGCAGATCGTAGATCTTTTCTTGGCTGTGTTTGCATAGGCTTGCTTTCAGGAACGCTAAAGGTGGTAGATCCTAGATCTCTTCTTGGCTGGTGTTTGTGTAGGCTTGCTTTCAGGAACACTATGGTTGTATCCTAAATCTCTTCTTGGCTGGTGTTTGTGTAGGCCTTCTTTCAGGAAGGTTAAGGTTGGCAGATCTTAGATCCTTACTTGGCTGGTCTTTGTGTAGGCTTGCTTTCAGGAAGGTTAAGGTTGGCAGAGCTTAAATCTCTTCTTAGCTGGTGTTTATGATGGCTTGCTTTCAGGAAGGTTAAGGTTGGCAGAGCTTAGATCTCTTCTTAGTGGGTGTTTATGAGGGCTTGCTTTCAGGAAGGTTAAGGTTAGCAGAGCTTAGATCTCTTCTTAGCTGGTGTTTATGAGGGCTTGCTTTCAGGAAGCTTAAGGTTGGCAGATCTTAGATCTCTTCTTGGATGGTGTTTATGAGGGCTTGCTTTCAGGAAGGTTAAGGTTGGCAGATCTTAGATCTCTTCTTGGATGGTGTTTATGAGGGCTTGTTTTCAGGAAGGTTAAAGTTGGCAGAGCTTAGATCTCTTCTTAGCTGGTGTTTATGAGGGCTTGCTTTCAGGAAGGTTAAGGTTGGCAGATCTTACATCTCTTCTTGGATGGTGTTTATGAGGGCTTGCTTTCAGGAAGGTTAAGGTTGGCAGATCTTAGGTCTCTTCTTGGATGGTGTTTATGAGGGCTTGCTTTCAGGAAGGTTAAGGTTGGCAGATCTTAGATCTCTTCTTGGATGGTGTTTATGAGGGCTTGCTTTGAGGAAGGTTAAGATTGGTAGATCTTAGATCTCTTCTTGGATGGTGTTTATGATGACTTGCTTTCAGGAAGGTTAAGGTTGGCAGAGCTTAGAACTATTTTTAGCTGGTGTTATGAGGGCTTGCTTTCAGGAAGGTTAAGGTTGGCCGATCTTAGATCTCTTCTTGGCTGGTGTTTATGAGGGCTTGCTTTCAGGAAGGTTAAGGTTGGAAGATCTTAGATCTCTTCTTCGTGGCTGGGTTTGCTTAGGTTTGCTTTCAGGAATGTTAAGGTTGGCAGATCGTAGATCTTTTCTTGGCTGTGTTTGCATAGGCTTGCTTTCAGGAACGCTAAGGTTGGTAGATCCTAGATCTCTTCTTGGCTGGTGTTTGTGTAGGCTTGCTTTCAGGTACACTACGGTTGTATCCTAAATCTCTTCTTGGCTGGTGTTTGTGTAGGCCTTCTTTCAGGAAGGTTAAAGTTGGCAGATCTTAGATCCTTACTTGGCTGGTCTTTGTGTAGGCATGCTTTCAGGAAGGTTAAGGTTGGCAGAGCTTAAATCTCTTCTTAGCTGGTGTTTATGATGGCTTGCTTTCAGGAAGGTTAAGGTTGGCAGAGCTTAAATCTCTTCTTAGCTGGTGTTTATGATGGCTTGCTTTCAGGAAGGTTAAGGTTGGCAGAGCTTAGATCTCTTCTTAGTTGGTGTTTATGAGGGCTTGCTTTCAGGAAGGTTAAGGTTAGCAGAGCTTAGATCTCTTCTTAGCTGGTGTTTATGAGGGCTTGCTTTCAGGAAGGTTAAGGTTGGCATATCTTAGATCTCTTCTTGGATGGTGTTTATGAGGGCTTCCTTTCAGGAAGGTTAAGGTTGGCAGAGCATAGATCTCTTCTTAGCTGGTGTTTATGAGGGCTTGCTTTCAGGAAGGTTAAGGCTGGCAGATCTTACATCTCTTCTTGGATGGTGTTTATGAGGGCTTGCTTTCAGGAAGGTTAAGGTTGGCAGATCTTAGATCTCTTCTTGGATGGTGTTTATGAGGGCTTACTTTCAGGAAGGTTAAGGTTGGCAGATCTTAGATCTCTTCTTGAATGGTGTTTATGAGGGCTTGCTTCGAGGAAGGTTAAGGTTGGTAGATCTTAGATCTCTTCTTGGATGGTGTTTATGAGGGCTTGCTTTCAGGAAGGTTAAGGTTGTCAGAGCTTAGATTTCTTCTTAGCTGGTGTTTATGAGGACTTGCTTTCAGGAAGGTTAAGGTTGGCAGATCTTAGATCTCTTCCTGGCTGGTGTTTGTGTAGGCCTTCTTTCAGGAATGTTAAGGTTGGCAGATCTTAGATCTCTTCTTGGCTGGTGTTTGGGTAGGCCTGCTTTCAGGAAGCTTAAGGTTGGTAGATCTTAAATCTCTTCTTGGCTAGTGTTTATGAAGCTTGCTTTCAATAAGGTTAAGGTTGACAGATTTTAAATCTCTTCTTGGCTGGTGTTTGTGTAGGCCTGCTTTTAGGAAGGTTAAGGTTGGCAGATTTTAGGTCTCTTCTTGGCTGGTGTTTATGAAGGCTTGCTTTCAAGAAGTTTAAGGTAGACGGATCATAGATCTCTTCTTGACTGTGTTTGCATAGGCTTGCTTTCAGGGACTTTAAAGTTGGAAGATCTTAGATCTCTTCTTGGCTGGTGTTTATGAGGGCTTGCTTTCAGGAAGGTTAAGGTTGGCAGATCTTAGATCTCTTCCTGGCTGGTGTTTATGAGGGCTTGCTTTCAGGAAGGTTAAGGTTAGCAGAGCTTAGATCTCTTCTTAGCTGGTGTTTATGAGGGCTTGCTTTCAGGAAGGTTAAGGTTGGCATATCTTAGATCTCTTCTTGGATGGTGTTTATGAGGGCTTCCTTTCAGGAAGGTTAAGGTTGGCAGAGCATAGATCTCTTCTTAGCTGGTGTTTATGAGGGCTTGCTTTCAGGAAGGTTAAGGCTGGCAGATCTTACATCTCTTCTTGGATGGTGTTTATGAGGGCTTGCTTTCAGGAAGGTTAAGGTTGGCAGATCTTAGATCTCTTCTTGGATGGTGTTTATGAGGGCTTACTTTCAGGAAGGTTAAGGTTGGCAGATCTTAGATCTCTTCTTGAATGGTGTTTATGAGGGCTTGCTTCGAGGAAGGTTAAGGTTGGTAGATCTTAGATCTCTTCTTGGATGGTGTTTATGAGGGCTTGCTTTCAGGAAGGTTAAGGTTGGCAGAGCTTAGATTTCTTCTTAGCTGGTGTTTATGAGGATTTGCTTTCAGGAAGGTTAAGGTTGGCAGATCTTAGATCTCTTCCTGGCTGGTGTTTGTGTAGGCCTTCTTTCAGGAATGTTAAGGTTGGCAGATCTTAGATCTCTTCTTGGCTGGTGTTTGGGTAGGCCTGCTTTCAGGAAGCTTAAGGTTGGTAGATCTTAAATCTCTTCTTGGCTAGTGTTTATGAAGCTTGCTTTCAATAAGGTTAAGGTTGACAGATTTTAAATCTCTTCTTGGCTGGTGTTTGTGTAGGCCTGCTTTTAGGAAGGTTAAGGTTGGCAGATTTTAGGTCTCTTCTTGGCTGGTGTTTATGAAGGCTTGCTTTCAAGAAGTTTAAGGTAGACGGATCATAGATCTCTTCTTGACTGTGTTTGCATAGGCTTGCTTTCAGGGACTTTAAAGTTGGAAGATCTTAGATCTCTTCTTGGCTGGTGTTTATGAGGGCTTGCTTTCAGGAAGGTTAAGGTTGGCAGATCTTAGATCTCTTCCTGGCTGGTGTTTATGAGGGCTTGCTTTCAGGAAGGTTAAGGTTTGCAGATTATAGATCTCTTCTTAGCTGGGTTTGCATAGGCTTGCTTTCAGGAAGGTTAAGGTTGGCAGATCATGGAGATCTTCTTGGCTGGTGTTTACATAGGTTTGCTTTCATGTAGGTAGGTTACATTTGCAGACTTAGGTTTCTTCTACTTTGTATAGGTCTGATTTTAGGTAGGTGGGAACCGTATTCAATAGGGCTGTATGGATGATGCCCAAGGGTTTGTTGGTGATTGTATATTCACTGGCAAGCAATCCTAATGCCTTCAAAGTCGGTGTCGATGAATCAAATGGTTTATTTGTTAAAATCTGCCTCGCTGCCGTATTAGGAGTAGTTGCAGGGGATGAATTCAATATTTACTGAAACCTAAGTACTTCTGTGAATTCGAGCAAGCACCAGGGCTGGGGTGGTGTCTATGTTCCGTGGCATCTGCAGGTATGGTATGATTTCTTAATGACATGCAATTGGACGTTCCACATGCTTTGCTTTCGTAGCAGGGGCCTGGGGTTCCTTAATGCACGGGCCACATGGAAGGGACCTAACAAGAGGTAAACCTACCTTCTAGGCGCCGTGTAAGAGGAAGCTGTTTGAAGTTGGCAGGTGCTAGGGGGATGTGTATGAGGAGAGTAGCCTCCAGACACTGTACCCAGGGTTTGATGTATACTGGGAAGGCAAGTTAATGTGCAGCAGCTACGTAAAGGCTGCCAGGAACTGGACGTAAGCGGGCAAAGTACAGCGTGGGACGCCCTGGCACGCATTTGCCTTCTCCTATCTTTTATTTCACCACCATGTGCAGCCCCTACTAATGGGTAAAAACTAAAACTCGTATGAATATGAGCAGTGATGCTATGCTGGCAGCACTTCCATATCGGCCTGCATACCTATAAGGTAGTGATCTTCTATATGTGACCACAGAAAAGAAATCCGGGAAGGGGTGGTATGGGCCAGGGATTTCAGGCATAAAATAATTCTTCGGCAAAACTGCCCATTTTTGTATTTTTTATTTTAATGCCATGTAAAATGCCACCCTCTTCACTGGGATATGACTGGTGACCTAATTATTATGTTTATTTCAATGTGTAAATGAGTTAATTAATAATTGAGAATTTCTGTTACAACGACTGAAAAGGAGATTTAAAGGCAGCATCTGCAAGTTTAACATATTGTGGATAATTCTGGTGCACTTCTTGCACTTTTCACACACACATATTTGCAACACTTGAAGAAATCCCTAGACTATGTGAGCGGCGTGTGTTCTGCAAATTGGGACGTCACATTGAATGTTAATTAAACAGATGTATTTGATGTTTATGTAGCCTATGTTATGTGCCCTACTTTTATACAACATGGTAGCAGAAGCCATCCTTATTGCCTACACAATGACAGCTACAGCTGCATCCTTGTGCCCAGAGTTTTAGGGCACATGCAAAGAGCAAAGGTGTAGGCCAATGTCTGATCGTGCTTGATCCCTCTCCCCTTGATCGAGTGAAAGATAATAATGGCACGCGCCGACGGCATGGGGGTGCACAGCGATTGGAGCGCCCAGGTTTCTCTCTTCAATTGTTTCAAAATGGCCACCGCGCCTTGACTTGGCCTGATCTGTTTTGCTGAGCTTGACTCCGAATTTGGAATGATTTAGATGCCTGTGCGAGATACACTAATGGGCGCGCGTTGTGTACCAGGAACTTGTCAAAATGAAAAGAAGCAGGTGCGAACTGCGTGGTGCTAATCTCGAGCAATGCTGCACTCCCACCCATGACCTCACTCACCCTCCTTCTTCTCTCGTTCCGCAGGGAGGAAAGAAGTTCTACCAAGGGCCATGTGCGGGGCGAGACTGCAGCGGCGGCTGCAAGTGCTTCCCAGAGAAAGGCGGCCGGGTAAGCATTCTTACTGTCTTGTGGGCTGAAGTAAACCAGTGCCAGTTCCTCGTCTGTCTTGCCATGGAAGTGCATGTGTTTATAGAGAGTCCTGATAGAGCACGACACTTGCATCGCTGAGGTGAACGTCTACAGCTGCTCCGTGATTCTGGCCCTCTTCTAGTAAATCACCAGGGGGGTTGGATGCAGTTCAGTACTGGCAAGCACTTGCACATTTGTGTTACAAAGATCTGAAGAATTACTTTGTGCCATACTCAGAAACAAATAGCACTGGATGAACCCATTACATCCCACACGAAGAAGCATCACATGGTACATACCTAGATGGGGCAAGGCAGTAATGGCTTACGAGCAATTAGATGTGTGTGGCTAAACCCCTCGGGAACTGACTTGTATTTGGTGATCACCATATATTTTGTAAACAGAAATCTAACTAATTAACCCACTACTGTTTCAGCATTTCAGCACTCAGCATAACTTGCTTATTGGAATAAGGCAATTTGAAGCAAGGCAGTCACCTCTAATGTCATGCTGTATAAACATCATACGTGTCTGTTTATTTAAAAAAAAAATGTCGACTATTTTCATATAGTAAAATGCCATTTTTTTCCTACCAAAAAGAGAAGGCCTCGGAGCGTAATTAGCTGTCTGGCTGCTGAAGACACTATGTTATGTAATGTTGTGTTATTAAGTATGTATAATGCTGTAATATTTGATATGCATGTATAAGAGGGAAGGGGCTGGGGGCTCGAGCGGGTGAGAGGTGTGTGCGGATATCGAGTAAACCGATGGGCATTATGACCCTCGTGGAGTGTTGCGGGATACGCCAGACCTGAACGAGGGCAGTGTCAATGCTGCTGCCATTTGATATCTTCACTGTTTCTTCCCTTCACATCACGATTTCATTATGAAAATCAGTGTTTGTCTAAAAGTTGCTTGGAAAGTCCCACGCCCACACTCTTCTCGTTGGATAATCTGTTACAAATAAATAATTTAAAGGCAGCTATCAGAAGCCAAACTGTTCAGTGTCTCCAACATCAAGCAACAAAATGTTCAAGTTCTGAGTAAATTCATGGACGATTCAAACCATCCATCCAAACAGGAGCAGATAGTTTTGCAAATTAGACTCTTTTCTTTTCAAGATCCAAATGGATAGTTATTAAGGATGGAGGCATAAGAATACTTTACGTTATCAAGACATATGAATGATAAAGATGGCGCTGAATGGATCAGTGGCTTATGTAATGGCCCTTTTGAGTACCATTAATTAGCAAATGATTTGTGTTATGTTTATAACCAGCATAGACACTTGTTTATTGCAAGATCTGCATTCTGTGAATGTGTAACAGACACTTTGCTAAGCACATCTTTAGTTTCATGTGCCCCTGGGGATATTATTTCTGTTCCTACACGCCATGACTTGATGTTTCAATGCACAATCCTAAAATGAACACATGCTGTGCACATGTCACTGTCCTTACTGTTTATTAAATTAGACAAATGATCATTTCTAAGCAGCATTTTTAAATTAAACTGGTACATTATAGTTTGCAACAACCAGTCATTGTTCATACAAGGGATACGTATTGTTCATCAATACGTAGCATCAAACTAAACTAATTGTTGAACTGACATAAGCAAAGCTATGGAACATAGTAAATAAATAACCCACTTATCATTTCAAATTAAATTCCCTTGTCTCAAAAACATAACTTTCTTTATATTTCAAAGTATTGTATCAAAGCATCACAATGTGCCTCCATAATGAAAACACACTAAATATTAATATCTTGTGCATGTATGCCAAGCAAACTCTTTGCTATCTTAAACATACACGCTTCCTTCCTATTTCATTTGTTCCCCTTGGTGTCAGTGAACATAAGTGTACAATCCACTAACTTTTGAGTTCCCATACTTACTTGTTTCTGTGTCAAATTCTCGAATGTATCTTGTCCTTGAAAATTGCAACATACTTAAGACTTTGCGTGTCAATCTGGTAAAAAATGCACCACATGTTGCAGATCATTTTGTGGAGCCTTTTCTGTGCACGTCCACGCTCGTATTTTTGATTACATGCATTTTTTTTACTTCAATTGTCTGACGCTGTTTGAACATAGTTGACGAAGTTGCAAACATGAATCTTTTTAAGCCAAGGTCACAGGCAGAAATGATGGCGCAAATAGTATTGTCCAGTGTGTTTTGGGACTCGTTTCTCAATCATCTTTGAAGTTCATACCACATTTTTGGGAAATTTGTAAATAACTCAAAAGACTTGAGGTAGACCAGAGGTCTGTAACTTTGGCTTTGCAGGTGTTTTGAACTACAACCTCCATAAGCACCATCTAACACAGTCAATCTTAAGGGATCACAGGAAAACACCTGGAGAGCCATTGGTTGCAGGCCACTGACCTAGGCAGACTTCTGGGTGATCCCAGGAATGTTGATAGCTCGTCTACCCTGGTTTTCGATTAACTAAAAAGCTCTTGTTGGCAGTGTGTGCTTCAAATACTAATTGGAAAAAAGGGTGTCCTCTGTGAAAGTTTGTTGGAGGAACTAGAGTTATTCTGCATTTTAAAGCTTATGTGCACTGACTATGCGACTAATAGACGTACCATCTTGAGAAGTAATTAGAGAATAGGTCATTTGATTCCTTGAAGGATGAAACAAGCATTTTCCCAGTTTGTCTTCCAATATAAACATACTTACCGTTGATGTAAATATCACAAAAAGTATACATTTCTTACCAAAACCTAGTATGCAAAACACAGTCTAAATGTAAACAGGATTCTTGGCAGAATTTAGCAAATGCACATTCTTTATCTAGAATGCATTGATAGGTGAATGGGTGCTTACACAGCCATGATCTAAAGTATTTTGCTTTCCAAGTGTAAGTTTAACAATCTTGCAGGGTTGGGTAGAGAGTGGGAGAAGGCATGGGGAGGCATAAAACAGGATTCTGTAACCGGCTGTGGCTCGGCCACCCATGGTCCTTCATCATTGACTCTGCTGGCCAGGGCTGATAGGCGTTGCCCTTGTCATAGAACGTTTTAAGAAAGATGGTCAAAGAGTTGAAGTATCCCATGGATTGCCTTCAGAGTCAGCAAATGATCCTGCAAACGACAAAACCTAGCTTATGGCTCTGATGGTCCCGAGAGCCAAGGCGCACAGTTATCGTGCCCTGGGAATTGCAAAACTTTTGAATGGCATTTTCTACTATGTGCATGGCATGACTTCCTGGCTGGTTTATTTCATGCAGCTCGAGAGACATGTTGACGTCCAGTCCTGTCGCGATGTCAATCGCAATTCTGAGAAATATCATTTCAAGCCAACTTCAGATATCAGAGCTCTGCTTTCAAGGTTCCTTTCATTTTCATTTTTACACCACATCAGAAATCTACAGGTTTTATTATCACCAGAAACTGGCACCCATCAGGAAAACCATGCTAATTAATCTTGTGTCAATTAACCCACACAGAAGGATGAAATAAAACAGATTCTCTTCACCCTCACCTTCTGCTTAATAGCACACACAATCTTGGCCAGGCCATGTTACCTTTGCAAGGCTCTTGAAGTGTATTTAAGGTGTCCAGAACTGGAAATCACACCGCACAGCGCTGCCATTTGCATAGTGGGCAGGCACTCCGGCAGAAGCGAAAGGGAGGGGCGTGGGTTGGGCTAGTTGTGAGATAAGGTGGATTCAAGGCAGAGTTGCTGCTTTGTTGGTGTGTGCATTTGGGAAATGCCCGGGTACTGGGTGATAGATGTCTAGGTGGCCTGTGTCAAGGGCATCCAGGCACTTGTGTCCAGATGGGAGCCCTGTCTGCTTGTGATGCTAGGCTGCATTGGATGGAGTGATGGAAATTTAATTGGTTGTAGAGGTGTAGACTTTTGAAGTATAATACATGTAGGGGGGGTTGTAAATTGCTGTGTGTAACTGACATAGTTGATCTGTGTAAAGTGTGTTTGGGCTTGAAGGAGAGAGTGCTAGTGTTGCGGCACACAATTCCTTTCATGGGGAAACAATCTTTGACAATATGGGGCTAAATAAAAAGGGCAACAATTAAACAAAGGTAAACAATTCATATACTCGGGCAACAATTAAACTAGGGCAAAAAATGCCTACTGTGTGGCAGCACTTAATGTAGGCTGCTAATGTCAGAGTCGGCGAATGTGGGTGTGTAAATGTGTGAAGAATGTGCCCATTATGATGTCACGTTAATGCAAGTGTTGAGGAATTATTACAAAAACCATCAGAAGTATTTGTGAGCTGAAGAAAGAATTAATGGAACAAAATGGCGCTTGGGGTTGGGTACTGGCATTTAAAAGTCTGCATCTCCCGTGCAAACCTAATCTGCACACGAGATGCAAACTATAATGGTATGTCCCATATATTGACCCGCTATGCGCTTAAATGCCTTGGGTATGTGTGGGTGGCACCAGTTGACCTGGAGAGCTAAACCTAGCACCTGCAAGATGTTCCACTCCAGCGTACCCATTCAAGCTGTGGGGGAAGTGCAACAGGTTTCCTCATTCTAGTTTCTCGCGCCACACTACACATGCGTAAGGTCAACTTCTCTCAGCGCTGCTTGATATAAAACTTAACTGCATTCAGTAAATACTTCACAGCCTCTTAAGCGCATAATAACCCAAGGGAGAAGGAGACTGCGTTATTGAATTAGTAGTGGCCGATACATTGCAGCGTAGTCCTTTGCTCCGAAGTCCTCTGCTCCGAAGTCCTCTATGCATATAGCTCACCTAGCCAGGGGTCTGCAACCTTTGGCTCTCCAGATGTCTTGGACTGCAACTCCCATCAGCTGTAGCCAGTATTAGTCAATGGAAAGGAGCCATGGGAGTAGTAGTCCAAAACCTCGGCAGAGCCAAAGGTTGCAGGCCCCCGAGCTAGACCCTTCCCCCGTTCTTCATGATTGTAATCACAGGATTACCAAGGTTGAGGAACTCTCTGGTGGCGCTCGTTAACTTATCCTGGAAAGCTGAAAGCCAGAGCTACCAAGCCTGGCAACCAACCAACAAGAGAAGAAAATACAGTTGGGGAGAGACTATTACACCCCCCCCATGACCAAGCAGTGTGGGTCCATCTCCCATCCTCCAGGCATAATGCATAGCGAAAGGAAGGAAGGCCAAAGCACCTGGTAAAACCACTGCCTTGCTTTGCCCAAGCGTAAATACATTGGAATGATTAGGAGGGCAGAGGGAACCACAACGGGGAGTAGGTGATGTGGGCACCATGGAGCAGGAACAGGAGCCAGATGAAGGTATATTGTACACTTTCATTTTCTGCCCTGCTCCCACCCTTCATTAATATCTAATGTAAGGAATTGACAGATTAAATAAATACACAAGGGTCTTCTGTATATGCTACTGGGTTGGACAGTGGTTGTCTGCCACCTCGGCAGGGTATTTCATTAGAAGGCCCCTATTTTTGAAGATCTGTAAACCCAGTTGAGAATTTAGAGAAGTGTTTTAGTCGCTAAAGGCAACCTTCATGGGAACAGTATTAAAGTGGATAGTCTGGTGTTCTGCAATACTGCTAAACAAGCATTGGCAATGCCAACAGTTTGTTGTGTAGGTATGGTAAAGACACTTGCCTGGGACAGCCGTAGTGGTATTAATTGCCCATTGATTGTAGCAAGTGCAAAATGGTGTGATCCCCAGGGCATCTAATAGCAGTGGCTGGCAAAAAAAGTCATACTTATACACAAGGCAAAACTGTTGCCTTTGCCAATGCTTGTTTTTAACAGGACTTCAGTGAAGAACACGCAGGGTGCTTATAAATCGAGTGGCTCAAAGCAGACCCAATAAGATATTGTTATTACACCAGGAGCGGGTTTACAACTCTAATTAGGTCATTAACTCTCAGAAGACAGCTTTGAAAATACACTGGCAGACAATTTGAGTTCACATTTTGATGGTATGGCTTAATTTAAGCGAGCTCAAAGAGTTCCAGTGAGGATGTGTTTTGAACAGAGAGGGGCAGGAAATGGGTTGGATTGGCCAAGGGATTAGCATGGCCATGGCCAGTCAATGGGTGGGCACATACCTAAACAACACCTATAAGCTGTGTATCCCTCCTCATATGCCATTCCTCCCTACCTGTAATAAATGCAATCGTTTCGGCTTATAGGTGTCGCAAGCGCCACCCAATAGTCCAAACTAACAATGGTGTTCCAAAAGTCCAGTTTGGATACAATGGCAGTTTTACGGTAGAACGCACATAATGTAAAGTAAAGTGCTCCTTGATATAGTGCAACCTCTGCTCCTTAGATGGCCTCTGGGCACTTGGTTCTGGAAGATAAGGGGGAGGGGTGGGAGAGGCAGGTTGATTGGTACGAATACCTGATTCCTGTGTGCTCATATCTCTCTTGGTGGGTTATGCCAGCAACACTTTGCTGTATCTCCATCCAAGATCAACTGGTGGAGCCGCTGGCTTGGAATATGAGTGCATGTGTGATAGGGGTAGTGGTGGTGTGGAGCCGTGCAGAGCAAGCTTTCCATTTCCTGTGGTAAGTGTGGTGGTGGGGGTACTTGCAGGTGTTAGGCTGCAGTGTGCAAAGTGTAAAGTGACAAGGGATTGGAGTGGTGAGTCCGTAGAAGCGGTGACAGAGGAGGGGAGTCCTGGAATGACAGTATTAATCAGGACTGGGGTCTCCTTATCCTTTGTTTTGTTTTATGATGGTTGGGCGGTGGTAGGTCAGAAGTGTTCCATTTTCCCTGTCCTCACTCTTCAAAAGTCCTGTGTCCATGAAAGATGGTTGAGGTCAGCTCAGTGGGTTTAAGCAAAGGCTGATGGTGTTGATTAGGAGCACGGGGTCAGGCACTGGGGAATTGCTGTCCTCATGATTGTTGGACAGCGGTTGTTCAAGAGTTTCCCAGTTTCCCTGACTCCACCGAGTTGGTGCTTATGGGTTGGATATTGAAAGGGACGAAACATATCTGTGGTTGCTTGTGTTTCCGTGCAGAGGGGACCTGGCCTAGCAGTTTGTGCAGGGCTGCTCCCATTGGTGGCAGTACCTGGCTGATTTGCATATGGATGTACCCCTTTAGCAATGGCACAGGTGGGCTAAAAACGGTGGTGAGAAAGTTTGCCAATTCATTCAAAACCTTCCACCCATCACTTTTGGGGTTTTAGATCTTAAAAAGTTCAATGGCCACGTGTGATGGGAGAGAAGAACAAGCACATGTAGCAAGATTTTATTCTCATAGAACAGAGGACTTCAACCCCTGTGGCAGATGTGGGGGCAGCTTGACTGGGAGCCAGAAGATTTCAACCAACTCTGTGTTTTGGTTGCCCTAATCCCAGCCTGAGCCCAATGGCGACGGGTGGTATTGATGCCTCGAGTCTGTTGCGGATGACAAGTAGGCGAGACTAACCTGATTGTGTCCAGCCTTGGGAGTCCAAATGTGTGTGGCTTTGTGGTAAGAAGGAAGGATTCAGAAAAAGAAAACACTACCTTCCCTGGGCCATGTAGTTAGAAAATGTCTGTATTGTAGCAACCATGCCAGGACATACTCAAGCAAAGCAAGCTTCGTGCATGCTATAAATTTGACCAGGTGGATAGGCCATTGCCTTCATTAGCTCTCTCCATGAGTTAACATTTAAAGGGCCTCGCCAGATGGATATCTTTGGGTTGTTTTCAACAGGGACAAGAATGTCTATGCAAATCCTCTGGGGTTTCCCTTTCCAGAACATTAATTCCAGCTTTGCTATAGGCCAGAGTACATGGAATTTGTGTTGCGGTTCTGCAAGCGCTCAGCACAGAATATGCCTTCCTGCATGACTGAGAAATGGCTCAATGGTGGAAAAAGCTGGTTCTATTAAACACATTGGGCCTCATTGCCAGTTTGGTGATCCGATCAAAACAGATGGAATTACCGCTACTTTTGCCACACCACCATATTATGAGGTTTTAGGGATGATGTGGGGGAAAGATCCTTTCTGGGCTTCATCAGGACTCAATCGTTCCAATCCAATACAGTTTAGCCTGCTTCTCCATAGCATCCATGTTGATCGTGCAAAGCAGTTGTGGACTCACGATTTTACCACAAGTTCGCTTCATAGATAGAAAACATCTATTTTAAAATACCTACTAAAAAGAAAGAAACACACAGATGAAATATGACGAGCAAGACTCAGGGCCTTATTCATGGAACGTTTAGAGCGGAGCAAAGTGATGTGGAACTGCCAAGAAACATGTTCCACCAGGCGTAATTCACTGAGCGGTGCAACGTGTACTCAGGCTGTGAACGTCTGTGCGAGCCTTGTATGAGATACCACGCAGAACATGGGCGTGGCTTGCGCATAGGGCGGGGAAAGGGGCAGATCATAGAAAATGGAAAAGAACATGCGAAAAAGTGGCCGTTACGAGAGACGGCCCGCGGGCAGTCCCTGACACGCCCACATTTGCACCAAACGACATGTGTTTACGGAACCACCCGCGCAGACTCCCGCAGAGAAATGGCCATGCAAATCCCTCAATCACTAGGTGTAAGTACACTTGCACATGGGATTCGCAGTGCAGGGATGGGTTTGCATGTCGGATTTAGGGGTGTGTATATGCAACCAGGGTTCTGATCTAACTTAGGGGTGCGCGTAAGCAGAGTAGCGGGGTGCAGGAACGGTTTACAGGGGTTCGCATGCAGATTTTCCGAGTTACGATTTTTCATACGCATGTTATCAGGGTGCCTGCAACAATTACGGGGGACCTTTGTGCAGGGACCCAGAGATGCAGGCCTGCTTGCAGGGGCCCGTATTCGCCCCAGGGGGGGGGAGCACACAGAGGTAGCTGTACTGGCTGTTTATACTTTACAGGTGGGCGTGTCACTTGCGATTACGGTTACTTTGATCAGGAAATTCCATGAATACGTGGGGCGCGCATTTTTTATTCTTCACGCAGTGTCATTATCAGCGCGCAGCACTTGCGGGATTTCTGCGCACCTTTCCATGAATCGGGCCCTTAGTCTCCAGCTTTGCTCTCACACTAGGTTTCCTTTTCACTGGCCCATGCGCATTCCGCTGTTCGTGCACCAGCTCGCTACTGGAGCGCAACACGCGTGGGTTATGGTTTGTTTTAGGTTTTTCTTGGGTTATATGGTCACCTCTGGATTCGTAATGGATGCTTTCCCCGGCCCCTCCTGCCAGGATAGATTCACTGGTCCGATAAAGAGAAGAGACTAGTTTAGGGCCCCGCTTGAGGCCAAGTAAAGGTCAGATGTGTGCTGCTATCTGTTTCTTTAATCAAAGGCACGTGACTGATGAGGCGCACTTCCCCTCCACCCCCCAGTTTAATGATTATCAAAAAGGTGGAAACCGCAGAGCAGTCTCCGTGTCCTGCTCTGAACCTCGTTACTTGCACACAGTGTGAGCAGCACAGGATCGATCCGTTTCCATGGGGAATACATACAAAAAGAAGGAGCGCCCCCCAGATTCGCGTGTGCACTTTCACCCAGAGTTTGAAGCGTGTCTGCTTCCTTTAATGGATCTCGGGGTTGTATACAGCGCGTCATGCCGGTTTCCTCCGGCCTCCAAGCTAGTGCTTCGGGTATCAGCCTGGGAGGCGAGAGGCACTGGCCCGCCACTGCATTGCATAGAGCCAATGTGTTTTGAAGGCAAACAGTTTGCACGTGAGCTGTCTCCCAAGATAAATGGATTGCCAGTTGCGCCAGGAGAAATATTGGCTGTGAATGGGTTCGCGGGCTGTCTTCAGCCTCTGGCATCCGATGGCACGTGCTGCACACACTCAGATGTGACCTCCGCGATGCCACTTAATGCACTGGGGCGCTTTTACGATTCTGAAGTTCCCCCTTGCTGAATGTGAATATCCCATTACAATCCTGATGGATTGTCTGGTTGATTGGCAACTTTCATAAACGTCACTGTTTGTACAGCGCTGAATGCTGCTTCGAAGCACTTTTAGGCATGCGGAGAAACGATATGGCAATGATACAGAAGAACACCCTACCCTGCACGTCCCCTTCCTGTGTTACCTGTAACACACAAAAGCAGACTTGCTTTGCATTCAGCTCGAAGTGTCGCCACAAAACCACCACAAAAGCATCACGTCCGCGCACCCTACTGGCAAACCCAATGAGCATTTCACCACTTTCTTCTTATCCCTCTTAGAACAGGTCTTTCTTTGCTCCGGGCACCTCCTTTTTTCAGCCCTGGGGGGTGTGTCATGCACCTCGCCAGCTTCATCAATGACTCTCAGCCAATGGGCCAGGCCAAATATGTCTGTGATAGTGATTTAGCATGAAACTGTTCTGATCAAGTGATGCAAACTGGGATATTTGCTCTTTTTAAGTATCTTAATATCCCCCTAACAAAGAGTCTCTACATCCCAAAGCATTTGTACAGTTTATCCATAGTATGTTAGGTGTGGCTGCTTCTGCACGGAGCTCGGAATGAATGCAACATGCAATCATCTGCCTTAGGGCCTCATCACGACTTTGGCTGTAACCCTTAAATCCGGCGGTCGCGCTATTACCGCCGGATTTAAGGGTCCGCCAAATCAGGACTTCGGCGGATTTCGCCCCAGCTCTTGGCTGGGGGGAAATCCACCGAAAATTCGCACTATTACCACTGGCGGGAAATCCACCGGAGGTAAGAGCGCAAAGTTTCCCCATTGAGCCCAATGGGGAATGGGGCATTCCCGAATGTGCTCAACAGGGAATGGGGAATTACATTACCACCGAACTCGTGATCCGGCGCTATTAGCGCCGGGGAGTTCGGCGGTAGGGCTAATACCGCCGGCGGTAATACCATTACCACCAAAGTCGTGATCAGGCCCTTAGTCTTCTAAAGCCCCGCAGCGTGGGTGGGAGCTCTGGGGGAGCAGATGTTGGGGACTGCAAGGCTCGCCTAGCCTTGGGGGCGTTGGTCCTTAGGACGAAACGGCATATCCGGGAAGACAAGCCTTGCCAGAGCTCAACTCCGTCTTGTTCCGGCCCATTTCCTACCCTGCTTGTACCTTTTTTGCTCGGTTTTTGGGGAACTTGTCTCTCGTCGGTGAATGTGTGTGGATACAAGTCATGTTCGCTGCAATACATGGGGTGCCATTAAAGTCACTTCTTCATAAGACTACTGGCCCCCACCACTGTGCTCCAAAGGCTGCACTTCAGAGAAAATGTTACAATACATATAATGTGATATTAATGGGGGAGAACTTATCTAAACGGTGCTTCCTTCTACATGCAGCACTGGGCAGGACGTAAAGGATTCCCTGTGTTAAATGGGACGAAAATCTAGGCCTCCAGCACTTAAGTGGTTAATACTAGTATTGCTGGTGTCTGCCTGCATCAATGGATGGAGGAGGACCACTTGCATCATATAGCAATACCACACTAAAGTAATCAATTACTTATATGATAATATGACATCACATTGTACAACGTGCCTAATGCCGGATTCCATCGGCGTGTAAGCGCTGTAACAACATCTGTTATAATCACCTGATGTACGGCGGCTCCATTGATGGACTTCAGAAAAGATGAAGGTCTGAGTCGGCTCAGGACCACACAGTTGCTTGGTCCAAGTACTTACCTTTCAGCTGTACTTACCGTCTGCAATCAGGGAGTGCATTTAAAGCGGCTGTCGAAGCGCGTGCATGCGCTTGGCTCGTGTGCACGCAGAAAAGCTTGCCGCTGTCTGGAATTAATGTCCCTGGTCGCTTTTATATTGGGGCGGAAGATGAGACATGAGAACTATTTCGTTCACAAGCGCCCGTGCCACCCTGAAGTCCGAGCCTGGCCTGACGAGAAGTGAGAATGCCAGACGCACCCTGCGCACATGGCAAGCGCTCTTACGTCACGAAGCCGGAGGACCCGTATGCACGGGACCGCTTGGAAGCAGGAACGAGGCGCGTTTACGAGAGTGATGGCTTGATGGCCCACAGCTGCCGCCAGTGTCCTCACGAATGAGGAGGAAGCTGCTGATTAACCCGCGGCGGGGACACCCCGTTTAGGGCTGGGGTGGTCTGCGCTTTGGTCCCCATTGACAGACGGGGCTGTGCTTTTTGTGTCGGGGGGACGGGCGGGGAGCTCTTCCCTTTGTGGCTGGAGGGAGCATTCAGCTCTCTGAAGGTGAACAAAGACATGGCGACGCTTTGGAGAGCCGAGGAAGGGGCGCAGTGTCCAGGCACAATGGGCGCAAAGAAGGCCCCGATTAGGCCACGCTCACTTTATTCTTAAAGGTCCTCTTTAACAGGGGAATTGCTCACTCACGTGTTAAAAAAGTTCCGTGCCATCTTTAGAGGTTTTCAGGGGGAAGTCAGCAACAGGCAACGCCTGCTTTGTTCCCCAGACCCGAGTGCACCGTGCGAGGACCCCTCAATTGCCCCAGCTGTGAAGTGGGTTGTAGAAAAAGAGGGGAATTGTCTCCTTCTTCTTGAAACTAAAGCATGACTCCATCACATATACCCCTTTGTCTTGTGCGAACCTTCCAATGTAATGCATCACTTTTGCCCACCTAATGCCCCCACCCCCAGCTTGTATAGCTTCAATGCAGAGCACGTGTCCAGTCACCTGGTTATCAGATGCAGGTGGGAAGGGATGTTGTATGGAATTAATGCTGTTGGTGAAGTGCCATTTTGGAGCCTCATCCCTTGTAAAGCCCCAGATTTCATCTATGTTGGGCAGGTCTGGGAGCCTCTGGCGCCCCCTTGCTGCTGCGTCCTATATACTAGACGCTACATGTCCTGTAGAGATACCGCCTGTCTCCTCTGTTGCTTAATGTCTACCTTCAGCCTCTCATGTCCTTCGTCCGAACATTCCCTATCCAATTTGACTCGTATATAGACGACACTCGGCTTTATGTCAAAGCCGCATGTCCTCGCGTGAATGCTTTTGCTCAACTGTAGACGATTGTCTGGGAGAGGATGGGAGATGGATGACTGGGAATGGTCTCTAATTCCATCCACTTAAAACGGAGGTCATGCTGTTAGGTCTGGCGTATCTGCTAAAAGATACGATATGGGCACCGCCCCTCCTGATTCTCTTTGGCCTTCCCAGCTCTTGTGTCAGGAGATTTGGGGTTTATCTGGGACACAGATTCCTCCCTCCAAGTGAATGAACTTTCCAGAATTTCCTTCTTCTGGTTTTGGCTGCTCAGAAAGACCCTCCAGTTTGGTCCTAAAGAACTTGATTCTCTTGTGGTGGGTGCACTGATACATTCTCATCCCTACTACGCGAATGCTCGCTGTGCTGGCATCTCTAATTGTGGCACAAGTGACAACTGATTCAAAATGCTGCGGTGCATTTAGTTTTTAATCTATGCAAATCTGCTTGGATGTCTGTCGCAGACAGCGAATTGGCTGTCAATTCTGCAAAGGATCCCCTTTATACTCCTCTGTCTTACTTATGAGTACATTCATGTTCTTGACATTTCCCTGTATCCACGAGATCACTTCGCTCTGAAGACAAAACATTACTCCCGGTTACTCGTTCAAGCTTCTACTTGAGTGGTGACAGATGTTTCTCAGGGTGAGGCCTTAAATTGTGGAATACGCTTCAACAGGGCATTCCGGTTCCCTTCTGATATTTAGGAAAATGCTGAAACTCTATCTTTTACAATCATTCATCCAAAACTCTAAGTTCATCTGTGCCCAGGTGCACGTCCTCCTCGAGGTTCCTCACTGCGCGGGACACGCGGAAATACAATAAGTGTACCTGCTGTCAATCTGCCATGAATCTGAGATAGCAGAATTGAGCGGAGAGCTCCAGTAAAAAGAAACTGTCCATATGTTCCCTGACAATGGAAGATTTACTATGTTAGCAACACAGGCTTCACAGGGTCTTCAGCATCCTGTGAATTTAGAGCAATGTTTGCTAAAGATATTAGGAACAGTGCCGGTTTATGAGCAAGACGTAACATGTGAGTTGGGGACTGGTGTTATGGGAAGTGGTAGGCTATGCTGCCAGGCAAGGAGAATTGCATCCCTCAAAATGATACTGGTCTCTGACTTTTTAATTATGTTTGGACATAGAATACCTGTGAAGGGTTTTATTTAAATGTCCCATTCGTTTTATGAGAGGGAGAATGGTAGTCTCTTGCTCCGTGGACACTGGTCTCCCGCTCCATGGGCACTGCCATCATTGGCATCAATCTCCATGTATCTAGGGATTCAGGGTACATCATTGCACCCGCTCTGCCAGCTGCAGGGGAACTGCAGAGAAGCAATGCAGCATAGTGTATGGAGCCCAGGACATGGGACGCTGCTCCAGTCCAGCTAGTGGGATGCATTGTAAGGTATTCCTTTCCATACAGCAAAGTGCTAATTAAGGATATCTCAGGGGCAATGTGTTTGTCTTGGAGGCAGGACAACACAGAACAACACAGGTTTGAAACCCATTCTGCACTTAGAGACTGGTCTCCAGTGTTAAGTGTGTAATAAAAGATTCATGAATGATGCATAATTACTGCATCAAGAGCAGCAATCCCTGATTACTGCAGAGTGAACCCCATTATGGAGAAGCAGCATGACATTTTACCCCTACCCCTAAGACTTCCCACCAGGTGGATTAAACAATCTCCCCTGAGAGGGTGAAGGTGGCTATCAAATCTTTCCTTCCTTGTTATTCTGCTGATTGTCGTAGGCAGAGGAAACTCAAAGCAGTAGGGATCTCTCGTCTCAATTCGGGTGGAAAGATAAATGCTAAACACAAGTGGGAGGAGTCAGAAGGTGGGGCATCCTTTTCCAGAAAGACAGGACCTGACCATCTAACACAGCCTTTAGTAGAACTGTGGTGTCTGAGGGAATTTATTTAGTCGAGGGACACCCTTGATTCAGACATACCGGACTATGTGGAACAATTCTCATTGAAGGAGTGACAGAGTCTGTTTTGGCTTGAAAAACAGGTGTGCACTTATTCCTGTTTCAACAATCTGCCCAGGGACATCCACCAATGTTTGCAGGCACTATACTTGCTTTTTCTAGGGCGGAGACTGATGTAGAGAAGCAGGACACAGCAATTGTGTTTACTAAACTTTTGCAAGTGTCCCATCCTGGCTCTAAAATATTATCTATGTCCCCAATGTTGGGCTTCACTCTGCCAGCGGCCTCTGCTACCGGGATAAAGAGCTAGCCCCTTCCCCTGTGTAGACTGTGCCTGTTCTGCATAGAGCTCCTTAAGGTCCCTTCTGCCCGCCCTCTAGAAGAGACTAATGACGAGGCCAGCGATTATCCATATAAAATTGCCAACAGAGCTTTCTTCCGCCATTTTGGATGTTTTGTTTTGTGGTGCCCGTCGCATGCCAGGTTTTATCGTGTAATTTGTTCGTTCTGAACCGTGTCGCTTTAGGCGCGCTCCCTGGAATATTTTTGAGAGCTAATAATTCCAATCCACTTTGCCCAAGGGAATGTCACTAAGCCCATTGCTTGTTTAAAAAATCTGGTCCGCAGCTGCTAATCCCCTCTTTTCAAACACTAATCCCTCTGGAGAAGGCTGCCCCCTCCAGTGTTTATGTAAGGCCCACCTGGGCTATTCCAATGCTCTTCTGATAAATGAGGACTCAAGCCAATGCCAACGTCCAGTGGTATCAACACGTTTCTCTGCAGTTTACATTCCCCCTGGAACCAACCCAGACATGGCGCAGAGGGCCATGCTCTAGGAGATGGATTCTGCAGTGGGTTCCATCGAAGCGCCATCCTCTTCTTGTACTGCCATTGTACCATGTTATTTCTTTACATGTACCTGCCTTATTGAAGAGTGGAAGGGAAGGTGAGCACACCTGTGCTCCTATGCAATGCATGTTCATGCTACCTGTTGTTTTTTTTACAGTCACTGTCTTTGGGACTGTGTGGTGCTTCCTGCATATGCAGTACCCGTGCGTGAGGAATTTTTGGGGAAGTTAAATTTGGCAACCTACCTCACCTTGCATAAACACATCCACTGTGTTTCTGAGAAACATGGTACCGCTGCAGTGGCGTAACACAAAATGTGGCCCCCCCGAGGCAGAGTGTGCTAATGGGGTCCGCCCCAAGCTCTTCGACGAAGTGTCTGGCACACCACAGACTGTCTGGCCGATGCATGTGCAATGGGCATGAAGATCATGCTACAGCAGGAGTAGCACACATGCTGGTCTAGGTAAAAGATATACTATTTTTTAATCAAACCATATATCTTTCTCCAGCAAAGAACCACTGCAATGTTTCTTGGCCTCTGGCTCTGAGTAGGTCCAGCCACCACTTTATGCAGCCTGTAACTTTATTATGCACACGCCACTGGTGAAGGCGGCTTGTGATGACAGGGGGGCATTAGCATCTCCCATGAACACGTGGATGCCACTGAATCCTAAGCATTTTCGGGTGGCTCAGGACAAAGCATTTTTTAAAACTAATTAGTTAAAATTGTATATTTACAGCAGAATTGTTTAAAAAAATGTTGTTAAAAATACAATCTACGGTTTGTTCTTCATTGTAACACAAGAAAAATTCCAATCAGTGCCCTGCCACCAACAGTACACAGGCTCATTGTATACCATTTTGATGGAGCCTGTGTCCCCAGCATCTGTCTTTGGGTCTGTGTGGTACTTCCTGTTCATGCAGTACTTGTACATGAAAGTTGTGTGGCAACTGTAAGTCACATTCTGAAGCTCTGGCCAAAATATATGCCACTATTTTCAGTGTAAATCACTTTTATGTTGTAGCCACAACCAATGTCAGTATGGTCCCTATCAATCACATACATGAAGCTGTGGCTGCAATCACGCCAGTATGGTTACTGTAAATCACTCTCACTAAGCTGCTGCCACAGTCCATTCCAATATGGTCACTGGAAATCACTTTCATGACACTGAGACCACAAACTATTCCAGTAATTAGCACTGTAAATCACTTTAATGATGATGCAGCCACAATCTACGCCAATATGGTAACTCTAAATCGTTTTCGCAAAGCTTTGTCCACAATCTTACCTGAATTCCCAATATAGCTCCTTGGATGACATTGTACAAACAAAATAAGCCAGCATTATGACAATGAATAACTTTCAGGATTCAGTCCATTGCCCCCCTCCTCCACACATAATAAATCATGAGACCCTACATACCTGCATTTAGGGCCACTGGGCATTGTTTCCGATGATCATATTTGTATCCAGTCTGCATATTGTATATATATCAATCTTGCTCAGTTTGCAAATAGATTGATGACTGTAAATAAAACACTCTCACTCAGTATATAAACAAATCAATCCGTGAGTAATTTTGTCATTCTGTCATTTTGTAAATATATGATCTTTGAAAAAGATGAAGGGTATGAATAGCACCAATGTAGGCTCCTGGCTGCTGTGCATAAAATCAAAGACCATTTTTGGAACTTAAGAATGGCCACTGATTTTTATATTTGACCAATATGTTGGTGAAATTAATACAAGCATGACAACCTTTTGAGCAAATAATGCACACTGGCCTTGGTGCTCGTTTCATTTGTCACAGCACTCACCTTAACAATACAATGGGCCTCATTCCGAGTATGGCGGTAAGGGATAGCTGCCACCGGTAACGAGACCGGTGGCGGTAATCCCTTACCGCCATACTCCGAGTTCCCTTTGCGCCCTCGCCCTTAATGCCTGCTTTGAGCAGGTGTTAAAGTCGAGGGCGCAAAGGGGCCTCCAAGCCAATAACGGTGACCGTAATGAACGGTCACCGTTATTTGCATCTTCCCCATTCCCATTGAGCCCTATGGGGGCTCATTTGGGAATGGGGAAGAGCCTTGGTGAATGGGGAATTACCGCCCCGCCAACCTTGGAATGGGGCGGTAATTCCGCCATCCACCAAGGCGCTGCCGGTCCGGATACGGCGTCAACCAAGGCGTTAATAGCGCCATTGGTTAGCGCCGTACTTGGAATGAGGCCCAATGTCTGTAAACCACGACCATACATGCTCCTTTGGACAGCCTCAGTTTTCAGGTGTGAGGTCTGGGCTGCCCTGATTGAGCATAAGGCAACCTCTCATTTCCCTAACTTCATTCCTTTCACAGCTTGTAAATGGATTTCTCAAAATCTCCCCTGGTGCTTGTTAGGGGGGGAGGGCAGCACTCAGTTCTGTGGTCCTGCTCAGGGGTGCCGCTGCACTGCATGGTTTGCAGGGACACTTGCTACACCGGAGCCTAGACACCCTCCCACCCCCACATTGATGGTGCCACCTTTGGTTGCTGCTGAGTGTTACCTTGCACTATAGTAAGTGCTGATGTTCAATGATGAAAAGTAAAGGTTTGACAGAAAATGTGGATGTCAGCAAAAAACAAGTAACGCACCCCACAAAGTCTTAAGTGTTCAGCCTGCAGGAAACGGGTTTGAATCTTAGCAGTGTCAACCCAGCCCTGCAGCTTTCCTAGTACAATAACCATTAGGTTAGGTAATGATAACAATCACCACAGCGCTAAGAAGTTAGTAAGATCTGGCATGTGGCGCTATATAAAAATGTGACACATCATTATTTCAGCCTGGTAGGTTTCAGCTCTTTACATGTTTAATATTTTGCTTCTAGCAAGCCACAGAAATATGCCGAAGAGCTTCTGTTTGTAATCTGTGGAAATTGGTAACACGAGGGGGGCTGGTTGTTCGGGCTCATCACAAATCTTTTCCACCGAGAAGGAAAAGGGTTGATTTGCTATTCTTTCAATGAGTTGGAAATGTGTCCAAACGAGCCATGCAAAGTAGACTTGTGCAGGACGTTGGGCTCTGAAGCTCTGGGGGCACTGAGTACCTTGGCCTGTCCCTTAGGATCCCAGAGAGGAGCACCTCTGTTCAACGTTGTGCTCCTTGTGCTATTAGAAGCCCTGTCTACCTGGGAAAATAATGGGGGCTAGAAGGGGTATAAATGCCAGTGACCCCAACTCACTCACCAATTCACTTGCACCTCTGCCCTCTTTGGTTAACAATATCTATAATGGAAAGAGCCAGGGATTAGGAAGAGCCTGTCTGCAGACACTGTAACTCTGGCCTTTCCAGATTACGATACCCTTCATGGAAAGAGCCAGGGACTTGGGAGAGCCTGCCTTGTGACATTGTAGCTCTGTCCTCTACAGGTAACCTTCTCCATCTAGGAGAGTGCCAGGGAATGGAGAGGCCAGGGAATGGAGAGGCCAGGGAATGGGTAGAGCCAGGGAATGGAGAGCGCCTTTCTGGTGTCATTGTAGCTCTGTCCTCTCGATATAACCTTCTCCAATTAGGAGAGTGCCAGGGAATTGAGAAGCCAGGGATTGGGGAGACCCTCACTGTCGCTCTGGTTTCTCCAGGTCCCCATATCCATCATGGAGAGAGCTCGGGAATGGAGAGCCCAGGGAATGGAGTGAGCCTGGGAATGGAAAGAACATGCCTGGAGACACTGTAACTCTGCCCTCTCCTGGTAACTGTATCCATCATGGAGAGAACCATAGACTTGGGAGAGCCAGCCTTGTGACATTGTAGCTCTCTCCTCTACAGGTAACCTTGTCCATCTAGGAGAGTGCCAGGGAATGGAGAGGCCACGGAATGGAGAGAGCCAGGGAATGGAGAGCACCTGTCTGGTATCATTGTAGCACTGTCCTCTCGAGGTAACCTTCTCCATCTAGGAGAGTGCCAGGGAATCGAGAGGCCAGGGAATGGGGAGAGCATGTCTGGAGACATGGTCACTCTGGTTTCTCTAGGTAACCGTATCCATCGTGGAGAGAGCTAGGGAATGGAGAGGCTAGGGAATGGAGGGAGCCAGGAAATGGGAAGAGCCTGTCTGGAGACACTGGAGCTGTGCCCTCTCCAGGTAACTATATACATCATGGGGATAGCCAGGGAATGGGGTGAGCCTGTCTGGAGACACTGTATCTCTGGTCTCTCCAGGTAACTGTATCCATCATGGGGAAAGTCTGTCTGGAGACACTGTAGCTCTGCCCTCTATAGGTAACTGTATCCATCACGGGGAGAGCCGGGGAATGGGGAGAGCCTGTCTGGAGACACTGTATCTCTGGTCTCTCCAGGTAACTATCCATCATGGGGAAAGTCTGTCTGGAGACACTGTAGCTCTGCCCTCTCTAGGTAACTGTATCCATCACGGGGAGAGCCGGGGAATTGGGAGAGCCTGTCTGGAGACACTGTAGCTGTGCCCTCTCCAGGTAACTGTATCCATCATGGGGAGAGCCAGGGAATGGGGAGAGCCTGTCTGGAGACACTATATCTCTGGTCTCTCCAGGTAACTGTATCCATCATGGGGAAAGTCTGTCTGGAGACACTGTAGCTCTGCCCTCTCTAGGTAACTGTATCCATCACAGGGAGAGCCGGGGAATGGGGAGAGCCTGTCTGGAGACACTGTAGCTGTGCCCTCTCCAGGTAACTGTATCCATCATGGGGAGAGCCAGGGAATGGGGAGAGCCTGCCTGGAGACCCTGTAGCTGTGCCCTCTCCAGGTAACTGTATCCATCATGGGGAAAGTCTGCCTGGAGACACTGTAGCTCTGTCCTCTCCAGGTAACCTTCTCCATCTAGGAGAGTGCAAGGGAAACCAGGAAATGGAGAGAGCCTGTCTGTAGACACTGTAGCTCTGACCTCACCAGGTAATTGCGTCCATCATGGGGGAAGCCAGGGAATGGAGAGAGCCTGTCTGTAGACAGTGTCGTTCTGACCTCTCCAGGTAACTGTGTCCATCATGGGGGAAGCCAGGAAATGGAGAGAGCCTGTCTGTAGACACTGTAGCTCTGACCTCTCCAGGTAACTGTGTCCATCCTGGGGGAAGCCAAGGAATGGAGAGAGCCTGTCTGGAGACACTGTAGCACTGACATCTCAAGGTAACTGTATCTATCATGGGGGGGGGGGCGCCGGTCTGCAGACTCTGTCGGCGGGGGGCGTGGGGAGGGAGTGAACTGCATGGATGTTAGCACTCTGTCCTAGTTCCTTCTCACACTTCTCTGCACCCTGGGTAGCACTAGCTCAGACTGTGACCTTGTCTGTTCTCCCCATCAGCCCCGAGTCCTCTTCTAACCCCCGCCTTACCCCTCCTACTTCCTTCCCCACCCCTCTATTTCTGCCACTAGGTGGTATTAACCACTGCACATGAGCCCTATATAACTGCTGAATGGTATTTTACGATCAAATGACAGCGAAACTGGCGGGCTTTCTTTCGACTGTACTAAATGATAACTCATGCGCCTTCAGCACAGTTCAAAGTCAGTGCCCGGCTGGAAGAAGCACAATGGGCTGAAACCTTAGAGCGGAGGTGGCCAGAGTCCTGCGTCTACTTTCACTGCAACAGTGGGTGTTGGGTTTCCTAAAGTGAAAGGCCCGTTCCGCCTCAGTCTGAACACCTCCTCCGAGGCGTGCACCTGGAGGTGTTCGCTTTCCCCGCTGTGCACAGCCTGCCATCGTACTATAAACACTGTGCTGACAGGCCAGACATCACACAGCGCCTTGATCTGCTGGGCGCTGTTAGCTTGAGTGATGCACACAACCTGGATGGCTATTTCTATTTGCTTTTATTGGAGGTGCAGCGGTGGGACCTTTTTGCTCTGACGACACCTGATCTTTACTGGCGGATATATATTTACTGGGGGAAATGAAACAGAAATGGAATCGTGAGAAACTCATGTGTGCTTTAAGTGTGCATAGAATGGCAGTAACACGAAGTTCACCTTTACATACTAAAATCTGTAGTTGTTTTAAAAGCCTCTCCGACAACCTCCCCCCATCCCCAGCCCTTATTTCGGCCTTACAATGGCTCGGGCTGGCAGGCCATTCCCCGCCATGCCCATCTCCCCCAATCCCCGGGCGTGAAAGTCATATAAAGCACTGGTAACCATAACAGTGTTGCCCAAATTAGGAATTTATTGGAATTCGTGTAATTTAACGACTGCCATCGATTGAGTACTAAGCGTTGAAACAAAATATAACAATATGTAAACAATAAACACATTCACTGCACATAAGGTGACCAGACATCCCGGTTTTCCCGGGACAGTCCTGGAAAATTGCCCTCTGTCCTGGGAGTTTATAAACCCCGCCCCGGGATTGGCTATGATTCCGGTTTTTTCGAAATCCCGAAATTGGGCCCGGCGCGACTCTTCCTGCGCGTGAATGGGGGTGTAAATGCTTTTCAGGCCTCCATTCCTACCCCTTCCTGGCCTGTGATCACACCCCTAATCCCCTCCCACTTCCGCAACAGGCCAGCGACATAGAAGTAGGACTACAGTTTTATTTGTGTTCACTTTAGTCCCACTTCTATGTCTATGGCCTGTCCCAGTTTAAAAAAAAAAAGTTTATCTGGTCACACTAACTGTGCATAACTAGCACAATATGTGAGCAATACTATAACAATGCATGTGTCAATAACATATATATTATGCTGTAAATAGTACCCTTATGATCTGATATTCATTAAAGTACATCCACCGCAAGATGTCTGAAGATGCTGTCAATATTCAGAAAAGGGCCCGAGGGCTCTGTGCTGAGGAGTGGAACAGCATGTTTACTTTAATTCTCATAGTAGCCACATGAAGAGATTAAACCGAACAATATGCCAAGGGTTCATTTAACAACTGTAAAAACAAGAGGGCAGACTTCATCCCTAGAGCGTCTCACTTTCGATGAAGTCTGGAGAAAACAGAAGAAACGTGTCTAAGGCCAGGCTCTAAGCTATGTATCGCAGCCACGTGGCCAGGGGCGGTGCCCACTGTGGTCATGCACACACCAGGGTTCCCGCTGGGTTGGCTGGCATTGAAGGCACTGCCACATTTGTACGTATGGATTCTGCTTCATTTTGCAGGCGGAGAAAATGTACTGGCCAACTGTTGCAATCAACTGATATTGCGGGTGACAGAATGCAATGGACATTCGTGCATCTCCTGCATAAGTGGGGCAGCCTCGCGAGAGCGTACTCCACACGGGTTACTCCCACCCAGGGGTAATATTCATACACTGGTGGCAATCGGGACGGCGACTGTGGGGAAAACACGGAATTAGCCTTTTTCCTTTCTTTTTTTCTTTGTGAACCACATTTTAAAAGAGGGATTATGATGATAATAATGTGTTATTTATATAGTGCTTACGCCTAAACCAGGGTTGTCCAACTGCAGGCCTGATGGGCCGGAATTCTGATGGGTTTTCAGGATATCCCTCATTAATATTCATGACAAAAATGTGCATAGATTTAGAATCATTGTATTCAAATGTATCTCATGAAAATTAATGAGGGGTATCCTGAAAAGCCGACATGGATCTGGTCCTCGAGGCATGCAGTTGGATAACCCTGGCCTAAGCACTTTACACAGAACATATATGCATGCGATATCCTCCAACAGCCAAATCCACCTCATGTTTTAAGTATATCCAAATGAAATAACTTGCATGTAGTGAAAGTAAGCAGGAGTTATTTACATAGTCAATTGTTATGCATAAAATCTGCTCTGACTGTACCTCTTGAGGACCGGTGTGGGTGACTCCTGTGCCAAACCGTAGCGGCATCAACAGACCACTAGATATTCTTTTTTTTTAATTAGGGAAAGCTCAATGGTTTGAATTCTGACAGTAACCAGATGCAGGATATGTTTTACATAATAGCTCGCAGAATATCTAAGATCATACAAGTTTGTTACCATACAACTACACATTATTGTATAGTCCTTAATCTTAAAAGGCATGCTAACATTTCTTATTTGTGAGTTTCTGTAACTTCGTCCTTTTTAATTTTTAAATAGGTTTTGTGCCTTGCATACGGTTTATCCAACTTCCGTGCTGCTAGTTTATCCATTGTGTTGCCCCGGAGCTATTGTGTCGCACAACATGAAAGGTGGAGGAAGGCATTTACACATACCCTTCATCAACCTCTCTGAGGCCTTCAACACAGTGTGCAGGAAAAAGCTTTGGGCAAAGCTGCTGGGTCAGGATCTTGCAAAAGGCATGTCCGAACCTCACCATTTTAACGATGAGAAACAGTGGTGCATTTGAATACAATCTACCAGAGTTTTGGCGAGTAGAGGAAAAATATGTTGAATATGGTCTGCTCTTTCATGCAGACGATAGGGTCCTATTTGATCTTACCAACTCATTTCCAAACCCGCTGAAGTCTAAGATTGCACATTTTGGTCAATTTCCAGTGACATCTCTATAGGGCACTTCTTTACCAAATATGTCTAGTAAGCACAACAAGCACTGTCAGTGTAGAAGGCAAGATATTATTGACAAGGCTCCACAGCACAAAAATATCATCTGCATATATAACTGTGGCTGTCACAGTCAAACATAAGCAAGCTCTAAAAATACAAAAATAAAAACATCAATTTACAAGGCAGAATAAATAACAACAAAAATGTCAAAAGCAAGTAATCAAAGCAGCATGGAAACAAAAGAAGCTCTAAGAAGCGGCATTCAACAGCTCCCACCCCAGCTTACACGGTGGCAGAAGCTTTTACAAAATGGCCGACGTTGAGACATTGTTCTCCATGATGCACAGAGCAGATGACAGTAACAAGCCCTTCTCTGCATACTGCTGCAAAGGCTGTGCTACACCGCTGAACAGCACAGGCTATTTGGTGGTTTTCTTTGTTTTGACTTTGGGTATGGGCCTTGAATTTGAAAAGTAGGTCTTTGAAGGAAGGACCTTATTTGCTAGATACCAAAGCACAGATATCTGGGGCTACAGACAGTACCCCAGAGGGCTTTGTCTTAGGAGGGCAGCCGGTCCTACCGCAGAGCCACCATGCTGTCCCTCATGTTTATGATGTGACAGTCAACCTACGCTCTGCACTGCATCCTGAGCTGCTTTTCCATGTCCTGAGGAAGATGCAGCCTGAAATCAGCAACCTGTGAATAAATGCAAGGGCGAATGGTATTCGAGCTCGATGTACATTACAGAAACCTCTGGTGAGCTGCCCCCCCCAATCCCTAAGAGTGATCCAGAATATCTCAGCTGATGAAGGGTTTACCATAAACCCCCGATGGTTGGCGTTAAGAGGCAGTTTAAGGCCTGCTAACCTGGCATAAAGTGGGGTACTAGGAGACACCTGATGTTACATGTGTTGAAGTCAATGGCGCGGTCATTCCTCATTGACACAGTTGAGATACGTTGACACCAAGAAGGCTTTCGAGTACATAGACTGGTACTTCCTAGGTTCTGCATGTTTGCATTGTCGCTATGAAATTGCTGTCAGAAATATACACTGCCCCTACATTCCGGTTTTTGCCGCCTAACATTTGTGCCCCAACCTGGTATGATATGATATGATGTGGCATTTATAACGCGCCTATAAACAAGTGTTTCAAGACGCGACGAGGCAAGGGGGGGGTCAAGGGGAGGACAGACAACGATCTTACTAGGCCAGGTGTCATTCAGATCGCGAAAGTGCATGGGAAGGGGGGAAAGGAAGAGTGCAAGGGGGGAAAGCGCAGTACATGGGAAGTAGAATAAATAAGATAAATAAAACACATAAAAACAGGCAAGTGCAAGGAAGTGTGGACAAAGTGCCGGAAAGGGGACTGAAGGAATACAGAAAACAGTCCCCAAGTGCAGAGGTTGCCAGGGAGGCAGTGCAGGTGGGCAGGTGGTACTTGGTTGGACTCCCTAGTCTCTGTTTCTTTGTGTTACATGTTCCTGTATCTTGGTTGCAGCTGTTTCGGGTATTAGGAAAATTCTGGGGTACAAATGAATGTATTAGTCATTAATCAATTGAAGCCAATCTTTACATTGTAACAAAAAGGCCAGAACATGGTGACTCATTTAGTTTGAGGAGTAATTTGCAAAGATCACTTGTATGATGGCCTGCAGCTGAGATGCAGTCATTAAAACCTTTTTTGATGGGAACAATTCTCATTCCCTCATCATGTTTTCCACCTATTGAGTGGGGGCTCTTCAATGCTTATTGTTCATTCTTTTGATTGGGAAAATAGACATTTCACATAGTTGTGCAACAAGGCTGCTCTGTAAGTAGATTTAATTTGTCATGAAAGGTTTCTGTTAAATAATAAACTTAGCAACAAACAATTCACTATAGAGGATTACGAGTGATCGTAGACGTGTGTGTTGTGTGTATAACGGAAACAAGTGAAAAAGTATGCACGTGTGTTACCATCAGACAGTTCACCGCAGTATGCCAACCAATCAGGATGGTGCTGCCAAGCCTAAAATCTCTGCCAGGTGGTTATTTTCTACATACGGTGCTCAACAACAGTTTTTTCTTAAAATGTTGTTTAAATGTTTTTTTTCTTCATAGTTTGTTGTTACGTCTAATTTACTGAAGTCGGACGCTCCTGGGGGCATTGACCGTAGTGAAGGTAGCGTCTAAATAAGTAGCTAACTACGGGATCGGCATAATGGATGATGCCGGAGATTATAATAGTGTATGATAGGGTGTATATATTGATACTGTGTTTTATCATTTTAGTTGATAATGCTGCAATCATCATGTTAAAGAAATAAGTGCTCCCTGTATTGTCACGAATTTTAGACCACCTTGCGCACTGTGTTCCTCTCCGAGGACCGTGTCCAGTAACCCTTCAAACTCCTATCAAACACCTCTGAATACACATTCAAGGAGGAGCTTTACATTAAACATTTTGGTTTCAAATCATACAATTAACATTTATGTTAATCAGTATTTATTTTTCTTTCAAATTATCAGACATCAAACCATCCACCAAACAATTGTACTCCCCAGTTGAATGGTCTTACAAGGGCGGTGCAGGATTTTTAAAAAGCAGAATCGAAGCAGTGCTTGAGGATGTTCTCGCGAAGATGGGTGTTGCCTGAAGGAGCTCTGGTGTTGTGTGCATCTTTTATTAGAATAAGAGTTAGGAGCTTTCAGGTGGAAGGATCTTCTTTTCTTCTGAGTACGCTTCTCGCAGTATCACTGGAACACGACTATGACAATTCGTTTAGCGTCCCCTCTCGTTTTCAATACCATCTTCTCCAGATTTGCTCAAGCATTGCTCCATGCTCGTTCTACGAGGGATCCTTGTCGATCAGTTACCTCTACATTGGGCTGCCTTTCTATATGGACCCCTCCTCTTTCAGATCCGCGAAAGCGCCTGGGGACCACTTCTGGAGGTGACGGTGCGTGGTACAAATGCTTATAACATAACATATATGTACTTGTTAATCCTTAGAGATTGGATGGCAGGTGAAGAGTGGAGACGCGCTGTGTGGTGACTGACACTGGAAAGCCGAGGCTTCGGCCATCAGAATCACTTTCCTTAGAGAGCCCTGAAGCACATTTCTGCTTTATGTTTGCATCTGGAAGGTGTTGTTGGGCAAGAAGAGGGCACAGGCTCTTTATGTTTGATGTGGTCCTTTTTAGTTTGTAAAAAAAAAACGAAATATGTATCTATATGTTTATATTAGTTCAAAAAGCCCCTTTTACAAATAGTACCCTTGTTACCTATTAAAGATAAAGTCTACAAACAATAGAAATTCAGACTCTTCGGTATAAACATTTAACCCAAATCAACTATTTCCCCAATACAAAGACCTTCAGACCCTAAATCTCACAACACTACTTGTTGACAACACTACCTTTAAATATTAGTTAGCTTACATCGCTTCTGTAGTTGATATGAAGCAGTGATGTTGTGTTAGTTAAGGTGTGATTTGAAGTCAGATGGATGGTCAAATGGGAAATAGTTGATATAGACTGAGGGTACATTAATGTTGGCATTTTCATCCTTGGTGGGCCTTACCTTTATAAGTAGTTATTATAACTCCTTCTCGTTGGGAACGCTGCTCTCTCCTTCCCCCCTAACTTCTGGCCAGCCTCTATGGGTCCCCCCTCACCCTCTTGTGAGGCAGAAAATATTGGTGCCATCTTTGACTCCCCTCTCTCCTTCTCTCCTCACATCACTGACCTTGCCAAGAAGGCCCACTATCAGCAGCACCTCCTCAGAGGAATTCTCCCTTTCCGCATGTCTCCAGAACTCTGGTCCTCTCCACGCTGGACTATTGCAACAGCCTCTTTCTCAATCTTCCCCCCACCCCCTTCAGCTAATCCAGAATAGGACTGCAAGTCTTATCCTTGGCCTCAAGCCCAGGGACTCATTTCTCCAGCCCTAAAATGTCTATTCTGGCTCCCGGTTGCTGCCAGGATCGAATTCAAGACCCTCTGCATCATCCAGAAGGCTTTCTGGGGCCTGGAACCCTGCTACATTCAACTCTCTTCCCCTAAACTGAATACGCAGATCAGTTGCTTGGCTAAGCAGAGTGTGGGTGGGTACATCTCTCTCCTCCGCAGAAGCCTCCCTCTGGAATGGTCTCCCTGCCCCTCACAGGCTTGAGACAGATCTCATTAAGTACCGGAAACTCCCCTCCCCCTCCTCCTCCACCCCTGCCTACACTTGCACTCTTTCATCTTTGCCCTGCACTTCCCTTCCCACCATAGCACTTTGCGTTCACGCAGATTGGTACCCCCCCTCTCTCCCTCGCACTTCTTGTTACAGTACTAGGATCGATAAAAAAGTATTTTCAGCCAATTCCCTTTTTTTTCTTTTTGTAAGTGTGTGATGTCTTGTCCATTTCTTTATGTCCGAAGTTACCATGTTTTGGTGGGTTATATGTTTTCGATTGGTGTGTACATTGTTAGTTTCTGCATTTGAGAAACAAGGCCAGGCGCCGTAAGACCAGTACGGTTGTGATGGGTGCACTATAAATATTGGATAACATAACATGTGTGTCGCCTTCACATACGTGTTTGTGGTTTTTACATGTCTTTTACACATTCCAAGACTTTGAGACATCTGTATTGGTATGGCATGTGTGCTTTTATGTTCTGCACATGCTCGTCATACATTCTGCATGGGCTGCACATGTCCAAACCGTGAGATGGCCTTCTTGGTTTGGTGTGTGTCTATGAGCTGTGCATGCTTGTCATACTTTCCACATCTATTTCCAGATGTGTATGTGCGTTTTTTGCATGTCTGAATTGTAAGAAGATCTTAGTGTGATGACATATGTGATAGCTATGTTTTAACATGTGTGTAATAGTTTAGGCAGCGTGTGTTTCTTGACATAGTTGTGTGACTTCTATGTGTAGTGCCCATTCCTGAATTGTGAAATGACCATCATGGTGTGGTGGTATAGTGAGTGTTTGTGTTTTCTGTGTATTCTGAGCATGTCTGAAAACTTTCCATACTGATCCAGTCAAGTTTGTGTGTTTTCCATGTAGCCTTTTGTGTTTGTGTGTGCATATTCTTCTTCTGAACATGTATTATGTGTTTTTAGCATGTTGTGTGCATTCTTGATTTGTGGGTTGGCCGTAATAGCATTGTTGTTTATTTCACAGTTTTATTTCTGTATGTTTGTATGTGTTGCGTCTGTGTTGCCAATGCCTCTTGCACACATACCTATCCATGCTTCCTGTACACAAACCTGTCCATGTCCCTTGCTTCTTGGGTGCATGCCTGTCTGTGCTTCTTGCACACCCACACACCTGTCTGTGTCCCTTGCTTCTTGGGTGCATACCTGTCCGTACTTCTTGTACTCACACACCTGTCCATGTCCCTTGCTTCTTTGGTGCATACCTGTCCGTGCTTCTTGCACACACACACACACCTGTCCATGTCCCTTGCTTCTTTGGTGCATACCTGTCCGTGCTTCTTGCACACACACAGACCTGTCCATGTCCCTTGCTTCTTTGGTGCATACCTGTCCGTGCTTCTTGCACACCCACACACCTGTCTGTGTCCCTTGCTTCTTGGGTGCATACCTGTCCGTACTTCTTGTACTCACACACCTGTCCATGTCCCTTGCTTCTTTGGTGCATACCTGTCCGTGCTTCTTGCACACACACACACACCTGTCCATGTCCCTTGCTTCTTTGGTGCATACCTGTCCGTGCTTCTTGCACACACACAGACCTGTCCATGTCCCTTGCTTCTTTGGTGCATACCTGTCCGTGCTTCTTGCACACCCACACACCTGTCTGTGTCCCTTGCTTCTTGGGTGCATACCTGTCCGTACTTCTTGTACTCACACACCTGTCCATGTCCCTTGCTTCTTTGGTGCATACCTGTCCGTGCTTCTTGCACACACACACCTGTCCATGTCCCTTGCTTGTTTGGTGCATACCTGTCGGTGCTTCTTGCACACACACACACCTGTCCGTGTCCCTTGCTTCTTGGGTGCATACCTGTCCGTGCTTCTTGCACACACACACACCTGTCCGTGTCCCTTGCTTCTTGGGTGCATACCTGTCCGTGCTTCTTGCACACACACACACCTGTCCATGTCCCTTGCTTCTTTGGTGCATACCTGTCCGTGCTTCTTGCACACACACACACCTGTCCGTGTCCCTTGCTTCTTTGGTGCATACCTGTCCGTGCTTCTTGCACACACACACACTTGTCCATGTTCCTTGCGTGTTGGACGACAATTCGCATCAGCCAAGGAAAGCATTGTCAAAAGGGTGAGGGCGCATGCGCCTCATAGTCCAACACATCTGCAGAGCCACCAGCGATGGATTTAGCGATTGTGGCAGTGAGAGCAGTGGTTGAATTGTGAAGGTCCTTGTGCAGTAATATCACGATGTCATTTTTTGTGTGTATAGGTTGAGACAGGCAAGACAAAAATAAGCAGGTAATTTGCGTAAAGCGCAACACCACCAACAAACCTAGAGCCAGGTCCCACCCGCTACTTTAACCAAAGGGGGCCAAAAAGCCTATATCTGAAGTGCATTATTTAGAGCATTTGATCTATTGAGGATGGGAGCGTAAGGAGCATGCAGGGTCTTGGAAGCGTGTGGAGATCACAGCTGCTTTAGTTATCCAATCTAATGGTCCTCATTTCATCAACCTTACCAGGATGAAGGGCCTGACAGCGCTTCCGGGATTTGAAAGTGCAGTCTTCCCCGATGTCAGAGGCGAGCACTTAGCCCCTGATCTATCCACCTTGTCTTCTGACACAGCATCTGTTAATGATGGCTTGTCTCCACAGTGGTCTGCCTTTCTAGATAATGTTGCCTCCCGCTGTTGTTACTCGTGCTGCGACTTCAGCATAGTTCCTATTTGCATGTGGACTCGGACATGTAAAGGAGCTGGGGTGTCAGGAAGCCATAGGGACCGGTCCACGTGTGCCTGGACTAGGCTTCCTAGGGGTTCCCGGGACCTGCACTCTTTCCACCCACCACGCTGCCTGCAAAACCACCCTTAAGCAAGGGTGAATAGGATTCCCGGCGTGATGCACAGGCCACCCCGGGTGCCCTTAAAGGAGCTGGGGTGTCATGGTGGCCTCCCAATGCTTCTGCACCAGTAGCCAATGTTATCATTGTCTGGACTAGGGCACAGCAGTATACTGGCATATGCATTTCCGCAGGGCCTGAGATGTTTTGTACACTCAATATAACAGCACTCACGGGGACTTAATCTCTCCAGCAGGGCTGGAAATGGAAACGATTTACTGTGGGATCCCACCATCCACTGTGTGGGGGTGATTGGTCTACACCCCACCCTGGTCTTTTCTAATGACAGTGACATCAATATACGACAGCACTGCCCTTTAAATCACTTTCATGATGCTTTTAACACACCCCCTGTCATTGACAGTTTAAACTAATTCCCTAATGCTGGTGCCCATAAACAAATAGACATGTATTTATTTTATTTTTGCATTTTTGAAGCGCTCACACAGCCCGCAGGCATCCAGGCGCTGTTACAGGAATTGTTTGTTTTTTAGTTGCCTAATTGTTTTTTTTTCTTAGTTGCGTATTTATAACGGGCTTAAATACCCAGAGGTTTCTAAGCGCGGACCCGGGGACCAAACCTGTGTTGGTTCGTGTCCTATTTCTTCCAAGGCAAGCATGTTGCCCCTGAGCTATCCTCCCAGGACAACATGACCCTGTGTCGCCCTGTTTCCTCTCTCCCATGCACAGCCACATAAACACGCACACAGACATGCGTGTGCGAATTCATGGACACATATACACACACCACAGGGAACAAGTGCAAAAAATGGTGTGCAGCTCATTGACATAGACAGTGACAAGTGACGTCAATGGAAGGGAACAGAGTTTAAAGTGGAACGGTCACATTTTATTCAATTGGTCTTTTCTAACCAAGGATGGGCACAAAACACATAAATAAGCATATGTCTCTAAGAAGATATAACCGTAGCGAGGAGCATTTCCTATAATGTTGCTGGCAAAGTAAACAAGCATTGGCAGTGCCAACAGCTTGGGCTTCTGTGTAGGCATGGGAAAGGCACTTGCCAGGCACAGCCGTACTGGTATTAACTATCCATTGATGGTAGGAGGTGAAAAATGGTGCGAGTACCTGGGCATCTAATAGCAGTGTCTGGCAAATTCCTAATACTTATACACTTGCCAACACCGTTGCCAATGCTTGTTTTTAAAAGGACTTCAGTGAAGAACTGGCATAGTGCTTATAAATCGATTGCCTGAAACCAGATCTGGTAAGACATTTGTATTGCTCTAGTAGTGGGTTTGCAACCCCAATTAATTCATTAACTCTCAGAAGACTGCTTTAAAAAAACACTGGCAGGCACGTGTGCAAAGGTAGATGGTAAGGCTTGATGACAGCAAGCTCAAAGAGTTCCTGTCAGGAGGTGTTTTATGTGGGGAGGGGTAGAAACTGTGTGTGAATGGCCATAGGGATTAGCATGGCCATGGGCAGGCAATGAGTGCGCTCATAACCAAACAACACCTATACACGGTGTGTCGTTCCCCAGTGCCACTGCTCCCTGTCTGTACTCTGATGCAATTGTTTCGGCTTGTAGGTGTCACAAGCGACACCTAGTAGCTCAAACTAAGAAGGTGCGCGTCTTTTAAACCTAAAAAGCTGTATATGTCCTTCTGTGCAGAATCCTAATGACCGATTTCACATAATCATGATCAGACATTCTTGTGGTCTTGTGGGTAAATGTCTTGCTCTTGCTCCTTATAACCTGGGCTTGAATTCTGGCAAAGGCACTGTAGATTTTTTGGGATCCAAAATCACCAGAGGAATTTAAAATATGGTCCAATTCCAGAATTGGTCTCCAGGGATATAATGATGTTTCTTGGGGTGGAGGGGGCTGCCCCTGGCTAAAGCCCATTACCCATCCTTAGTATGTGTGTATTGGTCTCTGCATATGTGCAAGCCGCACTGTGCATTGTGGTCACTTCCCATTCATCGGTTTAAGAGAGGCCTTGGAACAAAACAGCTGGTGAGTATGAAGATGACAAGCGGACCCGGGATCCCACTGCTTATTTCCCCCAATCTATTCACCCTCAACACTGGTTCTTTGGGAACTCTTAATAGGACACCCACTCCCTGTCTTATGAGCTAAAGGGTCTTTAACTGTGGGCTCCGGCCCCAGTCCGCTTCACAGCCCCTCTTGAACATGCCTGTACACTACCACTGGTTTCCTATACTGCTGCTCTGGAATCTTTCAGCATCTTTAAAGCTCTGCTTAATATATAGCCTACTTTACTCGCCACTTCGTTGCTTCTTAGAGTCCCTCCTGTGGCTTGCTCATTACGCGTCTGTACAGTTTCTTGCAAATACTTAATGTTCCTCTCATACTCTACCTCTTTCTCTCTCGCCGTATCTTTCTATCTTTCTGTCTTTCTCTCTTTCTGCATCTCCTTCCCCCTCTCTCCATCTTACCTCTTTTTTCCTTCCAGACACTCTCTCTCTCTTTCTCTCTCCCTTTCTCTCTGCTGCTCTCTTACTCTCTCTCTCTCTCTCTCTGTCCCTCTCTCTTTCTTACTCTCTTTCTCTCTCTCTCTCTATATATATATATGTATATATATCACGTACTCTCTCGCTTCCTCTCGCCTTTTCTCTTTCTCCTACTCTTACTCTATCTGTTTCTTTCTCTTTCTCTCTCCCTTTTCTCCCTTTCTCTGCATCCCTCCATCTCTTTCTCTCTTTCCATCTCTCGCTCCCACCTCTTTGGTCCTTCCTCACACTCTATCACTATACTCCTTCTCCACCTCCCCTTGCCCTCCCACTCTCTGTGTATCTAACCCTTTTCTAAAGCACTCTGGCTAAACAGCCTTTTCTCCATATCTCTGAGCACATGCATTTTATTAAAGAAGTCAGTTTCATATTAAAGTATGCACATTGTTATCACAGCACATATTCCTTCCCTTCTCTCTTGTTTGCCATGATCTATTCGGTCCCATTGCCATGGCGTTAAGAGCCAATGTGGCCCCTAAAGCAAACACCACCATTGACACGCCTGACTAACTCAGTGAACTGGATGACGGTGCGTGTACTAGCTGGTCCCTTGAGGGCCCATCAAGGTGACTTTGGGGGCGGGGGCGACAGGGCAGCGTACCCTCCTGCCCTTCCTCCCATCAGCCCATGCCTTTGCATCATTGCCATGCCCAGATGCTACTCCACAGCCTGAGACTTTCATGCTTCTTGCCTTCCTCGTTATTTTTGTAGTCTGTCCTATTTTTTATGTCCTCCAGAGAAGGCCCTTCTCTTTTTTATAACTCTCGTCATACAACGTCGCACCTAACCTCGGAAAAACATGTGCCGTTCTATTGCTGTACGTTCCTATACAGCACCTAGATGCCCTCAATGGCCTTTACCGCTTTGGAAATGGAATTGGGATTGCAGTTAGAGTGTACATTTTAAACCTATTCCCCCACCTGTCACTAGGGGCCTTTGGAGAAGTGCCAGGGAGACAGAGCCACAATGTAGCTTGCGCTTGGAGATGTTCTTGGTGCTCGACAGGGTCAAGACAGTTTCAGGGGGCTTTGCAGCTCGAGTGACACAGTTCAAGACGGGAGACATTTGTGGGTATCAGGCGGCAGGCAGTTCGGCGAACGAGGCTGGATGAACAGCTGCAGCCTGGCCTACACAGCGGCTTGGGGTCAGGAATCATTGTCACAGTGCTGGTTGGCGAGTCTGAAGCACTGGTCGCGGCATCTTGGATATTGTTAGCGACTACGGTGTGACAACAGTCAGCGATGCAGTCGAGGGACTTGACTGGCTCAAATACGTCCATTAAGGCGGACGCTGATTGATGCTTGTCGATGCAATCCTCCTAGCTTCTTCACTGGGCTTGTGTCGTCCATTAAGGCAGATGGCTCAAAGTTGAGGAAAGTGTTGCTGGCAACGGCCTTGTCCGTGATATATGTTGATGTTTGTTTGTACTGCCACTCGCTGTTCTTGTGGAGGATGACTAGCATTACACAGAGTACATTGCGTACTTTTTTTTTTATCTCTGAAATAAAGCATGCGTATGTTCATGAAGGACTGAATGAAAGATAGATCTAGTTGGTCCTTATGGCATTTTGGTTGTTATTGGGTTGCATTATGTTGGCTCAGGTTCACAAAGTTCTAATTGTAACTAAACACCACCATGAGAATGGGCGAAAACTGCAGCACTCAGGTTATCTGTTGGCGGGGGAGTAAGTTGCAGCCTTAACGCGGGGGAGTAAGTGGCAGCCTTAATGCGGGGGAGTAAGTGGCAGCCAAAGCGTTCACATGGCGGCCATCTTGACTGTACAGGAACCTTTATGTTCATGCTCAAGTGTTGAACGGCCCAGCATAATCTTCACTCGGCGGCCATCTTGACTGTACAGGAACCTTCATGTTCATGCACTGTTTCCTTGGGGAGGTTCGGCGGCTGGTAGTCGTACATTGGTTCCGGCGTGTGTGCTGATTTTGCTGTGTGCTTTTTTTTTATTGCCCCCAGACGTCTAAAAAAGTTGGGCTTGTCAGATTGAATTATCATATTTCTGCTCTAGCAGTGTAGCCTGATATGAGGACAGCGTAACGCTGTTTTCATATGAAATTAAACCTGTGCGCTGCAGTTCAGGTCCAGCGGCGATGATGATAGTATCGTAAAAAACAACACAGTCCGCTGCATCCGAGTATGGGAAGCTTTCTGAAGGGGAACGACACAGGCCTAATCTTGCTTTGCAAACTTCTTGGAACCGTGCATGATTAGCTGGCTGTGTCAAGGTGGAGGTTTTGCGCGAATAAAGGAAGAGAAGATGGCTGTTGTGGCTTCGGCCACTTGGCTTTGTAGTCTGTGCAAAGCAGCTACATACCAGCTGTCCACTCATTACGAACGCTGTTCTGAGCCGCTCGCAGCCCAGGGGTTTCTGGAGAGCATGGGATGGAGCAGACAGCTGTTGCTGACCTCAGAAGATCCAGCCGTCCACCACACCTACGCTCAATCCCTTATGCGGCTCCCTGCGACTGCCATGGGGCTCACACTGAAGGCTGCACTGGGGCTGTCGATGGAACTATGGTTGTAAGTGATGGCTTTTGCCGATCATGGTGTCGTGTTGGGTCTCTCAACTTTTCAGCAGTCAATGAAGAGCTCCTTGGTCTTCTGCAGGATCTAGTCATAACTTTGTTACAGCGTTCTGAAAGAAAATTTAACTATTAAGCACTGGGCTATGCAGTTTTCCTTTCGGCCAGAGGCGTTGCTAGAGGGGGGGGCTGATGAGGCTATAGCCCCGGATCTTTTGGTTGTAGGCCTGGATAGAATCTCAGGGGCTACAACCAAAAGGCTAGCTAGCCCGGAGTCCCGACAGTCCCGACATTAGCCTAGTCCGGATCTTTTCCAGACCTAGCAACACCCCTGCTTTCGGCGTTCCACATTGCCTCTTCCGCAAAGGCAGTCTACATAGTCTTGGTAGGGCCTCCATGGCAGAGCTCATCCGGAGATATGGGACAGCCTATGGCTGAACGCCCGCTCAGCACCGGCCCCAGCCTGTTTTAGCTCATTGAAGACGACTCATCAAATCAAAGTAGGCCCTGGGATCAGTTCTGTGAGCGGGGATGTCTACTGTCTCAATGCCGAAGGAAGCCACCTTTCCCATTTCTCTTCTTTCTTCCATGTTTGCCTTTCTTCAATATGTTGGGTCGGGGCTGCTTCGAGCCGCAGCACTGCTCAAGGAGTTCTCTGTACTAGTACGGTCTTCTTCTTCTAGTGCACTAGTGCCTCAAGGTGATTTATCGCTTGTGTGTTACTTTGCTGAACGCAGACCAACAACAGACTTCAAACAGTGCTCATATGTGAACTTAATAAGGCATTTCACCTGCAGACGGTAGCGTGGCTCCAGAATCTGGAACGCAATATAAGACCGGATGATCTGTTTTTTATAGATCCCTGCTCATGGAAGAAAAAAACGACCCCACACCTCATCGGTACTGCGAGTGAGCTTCTTACCCAAGACTTTTCTTTTAAATATCCTGAAGTCCTGTAGAGGATAAAAGTGCCTTTAAAGTGGTGAGCGGGTTGCTGCCTTTCACCGCAGATTTCCCTCCCGGGCATCGCTAGGGGGATGCCCAGCAGCTCCTCATAAATTCTTTTTGAAATCTAGTTACTGGTTCCAAAAAACAACCTACCCATCGAAGCCACTGAAAAAGGCTCAGCAGTGGGAGAATACATTTGGTGTGAGCTGGGTGAAGTTAACCAGTAAGTGGTGCGATAAATAGTCCATGGTTCTCAATTAGTTCTGGATGGATATAGCATGAATTAAGTGCTCATCTCTCAAATGGATACAAGCTGCATGTATTGGCTAGTAAGAGCTTCTATTACAGTGCTTGGAAGTAGGAGGAATCTGGCATGAAGTGCTATATAAATACATTATTTTTCATAAATTATTGGACTCAAATGTGTGGTATGGAAAACGTTGAGGGAGAAATATTTGAATCATGCAATAAGTGTTACTCTGCATGGCACATTGTTGGCAGAGTAATTTGGCAGGTGATGTTAGCCAATGTGTGTCTTAGCTCTTGCATTACTCAATAGAGCAACAATGTTAGGCTGTATAGAATGCAAGTAGTTCCGGGTCCTCAATGGAAGCAGTCTACCGTCATAGGCCTGTTCTTTCCACAGAGCGCTCCGTCTTCCCCGAAATAGTTGTCCATAACCATGGTTAGATCCTAGGTCCCGGAGTGAGGGCTTGGAAGGAACTTAAGATGCACTTTTGAGCATCCTGCTCTACCCCAATCACAAAGAGCATGGATTGCAGGCTCATGTGCACATCCAAAGTGATGAAGCCCCACGGAAACAAGCAAAAGGACGCAATCAAGTGGCCCTTCATAACTGCAGACAGGCAGCAGACGCAGCTAGCTAGGAATCCACTCATTGACTATTTTGTCATATAAAAACTTTGTGGCACCAGTGACTTTCTGTAACTGTTGGTATGATACCTAAGGTCGCGCACTGCTCTTCCCTCCCACTTCATTTCCCTGCTGCCCCCTTCAGATTGTGCAACCGGGTAGCTTACAACAGTGGCAACGAGGATGTGGGCTTCTCTCAGAGCCCAACTTTCTGGACATGGACGCCTGACCGAACCAGGAAGCACAGCTCTCACCAACCCAAGAAGCAACAGTCTCTAAATCGGTGAGCATGGCAAGGCCCGGGCGATATACTCAAATGTAGAGCTCGAATTCGCCACCACTTTTCCTACATCACCGGGATAGCACCCACACCGTGGGGCCAGTGGGTCAAGAGGTGTCACATAAACATTGGAACAATGGGTGGCCTAAACTTCTTCCCAGCAAAGAGGGTGATGCTGGTCAACAACATGGCCATAGAGGGTCCAAAGGGATTCAAAGGACGCCATGGGTGTGTACCAGCCAAAGCCGATGACACTGCAGGCACATGGACACAAGCCGCAAAGAGGAACGAAAGAGATAGGCTGGGACAGACAATGTCATGATGAACAGGTATCCGTTCTCCACCAGTTCACGACTGATCGACATGAATTAGCATTAGCTCCTGACCTTGGGGCTCAGGCCGGCAGCTGGATCAAGGTCATGCGCCTAGTTCAGTGGAAAGACTTAAGCATCCCCGGCTGGAAGTTCTCCATGCAAAGGACACTGCGATGCACAGTGCACTGGCAGGAGCCCAGAGAGTTCATTAAGACCCAACGAAGGAGCGAGGACAGAGCATTCAACTGAGGTGAACCTCATAGCGCCAACAAGTGGTGAGGTAGCTGACACTCAAGCACCCCCAGAAGAGGGCAGGGAAACCCCACAGCAAGCATCAATGCTACAGGTGCAGTGCCCTCAACCACTGGGCCAGTGGCACTGCAGGCCCGGCCATAGGCAAGGGGTCCTCCCTGCAGCAAGGTAGCCCCCTGCAGCCCCTTCCAAACACGTGACTCGCATGAATACATGTACACACTCACTAATGTGTCCTGTGTCGCGGCTTATGCACCCCACACACATTCTGCTCCCCAATGGAGCGGGCAGGAAGGTCCCTCCAGACCCAATGCTCACTGCAGGACACATGCGCAGTGCACGCTTTCTCTGAAGCCCTCGAGGCATCACTGCACTTTTAAGAGAAAGGGTAATAGAGGCCACGTCAGAAGGAGTGATACTTCCACGGCGATTATGCGTCAACTTACTTCCCCAGGAGGCGCTTTCCAGAGACGAGCCATTTCCAGAGTCAAGCTGGACGCAGAACTTGCGGCTTCTTCTCTATTCCTAGCTCCCCGGGGGGGGGGGGGAGGGGAGGCGGGAGCAGGCACAGGAACACTGGGGTTCATAAATAAGCCCCCCCACCATCCCAAACCTTGAGTTTGTTGGCACATGTTTGGTGGGTGAAGTCATATGTGTGCACAGAATGTGACAGCGCTGTGTGTATGCCCTGGCAGAGCATGAAAGAACTGCAGAGGTTGACCGCAGATAAGAAGAGCGCTCCTGGAGCCGCGTCCCCCTTGAACACCACCGCATATAACAGAACATAGAAAAGCACAACTCCCGGAGCACATTCAATTCTACGAGATTTGAAGATAGATTCTTATTGATTCTGCGCAAATGATCATATCTTCACCCAAGCAACGTACTATTCCAGGCGGCCATGACACATGGCTAGAAGTACTGGATGCACATGTCCGACTCCGCTCTCCATGGCCACTAGGAATCCCAATGAGTGATGCCCCAGTCCATAGCTTTTTAGATCCTCTGTGCAGAGGGAGAGGTGGCCATGTCACATGGCTAGAAGTACTGGATGCACATGTGGGAGAGGCAGCCATGGCACATGGCTAGAAGTACTGGATGCACATGTGGGAGAGGCAGCCATGACACATGGCTAGAAGTACTGGATGTACATGTCCGGATCTCCATGGTCACTGGGAATCCCTCTGAGTGATGCCCCAGTCCATAGCTTTTTAGATCCTCTGTGCAGAGGGAGAGGCGGCCATGTCACATGGCTAGAAGTACTGGATGGCCATGTCCGACTCCGCTCTCCATGGCCACTGGGAATCCCTCTGAGTGATGCCCCAGTCCATAGCTTTTTAGATCCTCTGTGCAGAGGGAGAGGCGGCCATGTCACGTGGCTAGAAGTACTGGATGGCCATGTCCGACTCCGCTCTCCATGGCCACTGGGAATCCCTCTGAGTGATGCCCCAGTCCATAGCTTTTTAGATCTTCTGCGCGGAGGAAGAGGCGGCCATGTCACATGGCTAGAAGTACTGGATGCACATGTCCGACTCCACTCTCCATGGCCACTGGGAATCCCTCTGAGTGATGCCCCAGTCCATAGCTTTTTAGATCCTCTGTGGAGATGGAGAGGCGGCCATGTCACATGGCTAGAAGTACTGGATGCACATGTCCGACTCCACTCTCCATGGCCACTGGGAATCCCTCTGAGTGATGCCCCAGTCCATAGCTTTTTAGATCCTCTGTGGAGATGGAGAGGCGGCCATGTCACATGGCTAGAAGTACTGGATGCACATGTCCGACTCCGCTCTCCATGGCCACTGGGAATCCCTCTGAGTGATGCCCCAGTCCATAGCTTTTTAGATCCTGTGTGCAGAGGGAGAGGCGGCCATGTCACATGGCTAGAAGTACTGGATGGCCATGTCCGACTCCGCTCTCCATGGCCACTGGGAATCCCTCTGAGTGATGCCCCAGTCCATAGCTTTTTAGATCCTCTGTGCAGAGGGAGAGGCGGCCATGTCACATGGCTAGAAGTACTGGATGGCCATGTCCGACTCCGCTCTCCATGGCCACTGGGAATCCCTCTGAGTGATGCCCCAGTCCATAGCTTTTTAGATCTTCTGCGCGGAGGAAGAGGCGGCCATGTCACATGGCTAGAAGTACTGGATGCACATGTCCGACTCCACTCTCCATGGCCACTGGGAATCCCTCTGAGTGATGCCCCAGTCCATAGCTTTTTAGATCCTCTGTGGAGATGGAGAGGCGGCCATGTCACATGGCTAGAAATACTGGATGCACATGTCCGACTCCACTCTCCATGGCCACTGGGAATCCCTCTGAGTGATGCCCCAGTCCATAGCTTTTTAGATCCTCTGTGGAGATGGAGAGGCGGCCATGTCACATGGCTAGAAGTACTGGATGCACATGTCCGACTCCGCTCTCCATGGCCACTGGGAATCCCTCTGAGTGATGCCCCAGTCCATAGCTTTTTAGATCCTCTGTGCAGAGGGAGAGGCGGCCATGTCACATGGCTAGAAGTACTGGATGGCCATGTCCGACTCCGCTCTCCATGGCCACTGGGAGTCCCTCTGAGTGATGCACCGTTCCATAGCTTTTTAGATCCTCTGTGCAGAGCGAGAGGCGGCCATGTCACATGGCTAGAAGTACTGGATGCACATGTCCGACTCCGCTCTCCATGGCCACTGAGAATCCCTCTGAGTGATGCCCCAGTCCATAGCTTTTTAGATCCTCTGTGCAGAGGGAGAGGCGGCCATGTCACATGGCTAGAAGTACTGGATGGCCATGTCCGACTCCGCTCTCCATGGCCACTGGGAATCCCTCTGAGTGATGCCCCAGTCCATAGCTTTTTAGATCTGCTGTGCAGAGTAAGAGGCGGCCATGTCACATGGCTAGAAGTACTGGATGCACATGTCCTACTCCGCTCTCCATGGCCACTGGGAATCCCTCTGAGTGATGCCCCAGCCCACAGCTTTTTAGATCCTCTCTGCAGAGGGAGAGGCGGCCATGTCACATGGCTAGAAGTACTGGATGGCCATGTCCGACTCCGCTCTCCATGGCCACTGGGAATCCCTCTGAGTGATGCCCCAGTCCATAGCTTTTTAGATCTGCTGTGCAGAGGGAGAGGCGGCCATGTCACATGGCTAGAAGTACTGGAAGCACATGTTCGACTCCGCTCTCCATGGCCACTGGGAATCCCTCTGAGTGATGCCCCAGTCCATAGCTTTTTAGATCTGCTGTGCAGAGTAAGAGGCGGCCATGTCACATGGCTAGAAGTACTGGATGCACATGTCCGACTCCGCTCTCCATGGCCACTGGGAATCCCTCTGAGTGATGCCTCAGTCCATAGCTTTTTAGATCTGCTGTGCAGAGCGAGAGGCGGCCATGACACATGGCTAGAAGTACTGGATGGCCGTGTCCGATTCCGCTCTCCATGGCCACTGGGAGTCCCTCTGAGTGATGCACCGTTCCATAGCTTTTTAGATCTTCTGCGCGGAGGAAGAGGTGGGCCAATGACATGCAAATGAGTCCTGACCCAACCCCGAGCGAGCAGGCCGGCCAATGTGCAGGTGTTGGTCTGCAATGGCGCGGAATATCAGAAGGTGACCAAATGAAATGATACCCGAAGGGTTCCAGCGGTTTAAGGGGTCTGGCCTGAAACATCAGCCATGGTCACATTTTGCTTTCCTTCTCCATAGAGAGAATAGATTGAATTATTAATTTCAAATGACCACTAAAACGTGGAGGAAGGAGAGCTTAACCACAGCCATTGGCTGTTGTTCTGGGCAGCTCCCATTCCATTAATGTTAGTCCACCTTTGTCATTAGAGAAGTGGGTCAGTCATATGCAACTCAGTCTTGTTTCTATCATTATGGGAGCAGTCTAGCAAGACCTGCTAGGCCAGGACCCATCGGCACATGAATACAAGCAGCCTCAGGCATGATTGGGCCTTCTTGGGCCTCAGTGAGGTGTCACTTCTAAGCATAGCACACCGCTGCAATAGCCAGTGGTTATGATTAAATCAAAGTTTTCCAACCATCACATTTTAGTACTACTAATTTCAAAGGCATTCACTATTAATAAGATTATGAATGACTAAACGTCTTAGAAAGTTTGATTTGCAGTGTTAAAAATTAGAACATTCTATGATCACTTTTTTCGTAAATAAAGTTTGGGGAATGTTGAAGCCATTGGCGTAAGCTCCGTGCCGCCCCCAGCCGCCCCTCCTGTACAATCGTGCTTTTCCCTAGGAGGGTCTATTTTTCTGGAACAAACACTTCAGCGGAGTGAAGTTACCACAGTATTGGAGTAATTTGTCTTGCTGACTGCTCTTGCTTCTAATTCATGAGCACCTTGCAAGCAAGTAAGGAGCGTTTGGCCAAATAAACTCTCGCAAACAGGCAGTGGCGTTTAAATTCTATATTGTATCCTTATCTATGACCGGTATTACATCTGCCTGTTTGGATTCTGGGGAGAGTGATCAGGCTAAATTTAATAGTTTCTGAGACAGTTTTGAATGAAGCTAGATAGACAAGGAGTCGTCGAATAATGGTCACAATGTCATTAACTTGGATCTTGAATATTTTGCATACAGACAAACATACAATGCAATGCTTTTCATGGCAGCCTGCGTTTACTCATTGAGACCCTGCCAGTAATCCATCATCCAAGTATGGCTATTTTGGTAACTTAGTTAGATGTGGTGAGCATCGTCCAAAGCTAAAATATGAAAATGAGCCTTTGTCATCAGAGCAATAGGGAACATGCAACAGCTCCACGTGAAAGTTAATGCACGAGTCACACAAGCCCTGAGGAATGTCTTCACCAAGGAATCAGACCGAAACCCATCTAGCGATACCCTCACAGTGCAGATGAAAAAGCAGAACATCCCACGCTGCCTCCAAGTGGGACAGGAGAATGGAGTGAGGAGGGTGTAGAATGCAGCTCTCAGATCTTACTGGATCCACAAAGCTGGATCACCCATTTCCACCAACTGTTGTTAACCACACTCTTGTGCCTTTTCCTCACAGAATAACATATTGGCCATATAATTTGATGAATGCACATTTAGCCTAAATAAGCACATACATTATGAAATGTTCACATCAACCCACACTTAGCAAGCCTCCACATTTCAATATGTTGTAAAAATGCACATACAACATGCCCTTTGTAATTGTCCCTAAATATAAGGTTCTAATTCTGGATGTCACTATGCCAAGTGCTTAGTAGTCTGATCTAGCATTTCCGGCACAGACCCACAAGTGCATGTCAAATCCCCTTCGCTGACCTCTCGGCCACTGACTCGCCGATTAGCAGGTGACCTCAGAAATCCTTCCTGTGCTGCCGGGACAAGCGCGCTCTCTGCGCCAGTAGTCACTCACCGCCTGTGAACTCAGAAAGGGGTGCGAGGTTCCTGAGTCTGGGAACGCCACCTCACATGTACGACAGCTGGTCATGTAAATTACCACAAATCCTGAAATCGGATTGCTCCGAAGAACGATCTGTGTTCCTGTTCGGTTTCTATTGGACAGTGTGCACATGCCAATTATTGAAATGTTGCTGTATGATCAAGAATTGTGTTTAATTGTAGGTTATTTTTCTGCATAGTAATGGGTGTGGATATAAATGTAGCATTTTTGCCAAATATAGCAATTGGTTTATTAAATTTGAATTGTTTAATTATTTTAAAAGTTTTTTTTTTCAAGAATCCGATTGTTCTCTCAATGTATTAGCACTGCACCACAGTGCGAGAGCCCGTGTGGAACGAACGTTGGGGAAGGCAACACTGGCATACAATGTGTATAGTCGTGTCTTCTCCATCTGTACTGACCCCAGTGCATGTTTCCCCACTTCACCCACCTGGATCATTTTACCTCAGTTTTACCTCGCCACTGATCATGCTAAGGCCCCCTTACCTGGGGAGTGTTCCGCCTGCTGTCGCTTTCCGTTGTCACACTGTTTCTGACAGAAATACTCACCTTCCACTCCAAAAAATAAAAAATAGTACTGAACAAAGAAGGCATTGTCTTTCAGTTTTTTAGCTATCTCTTTAAATTGAGGACGTTTTACTGACTGTGTATCATTTGTTAACAGCTAGCTGGTCTGATATGATAAGTAAGGCATTTATAACGCACCTGCGTGAAATTATATAAGTGTGCCATCTGCAGTCCACCCATGCCACTCTGATATGATAGATTACTTATAATGCACTTAATTCCCAGAGGTTTCTAAACGCCGACCCGGGGACCGAACCTGTGGTGCTCTGTGTCATTTTGTTTCCAAGGCGAGCACGTTGCCCCTGAGCTATCCTCCCAAGACACTCTCTTCTCTTTATTCTGCAGTCACCAGACCTTTGACCCCAGTGCCATGAAGGTATGCATGCATGCTCCCTGTGTAGGGTGGCAGTTTTTAAAAATAAAAAACCAGGACAGGTGGCTGACATAAAAGTAGGACTACAATTGGACAGTGGCGAGCAGGACTACTGCTCATTAGTGGGGAAATGGGTGTCTTTGGGGGTAAATTGGGTTTCCAGGTATTCCACTGGATATAAAGTGTGTGCATGTATATGTGGCTGTAAGAATGCTCAACACAGGAGTTGTTGCTCTTTTTGCAATTACAGTCCTTGCTGTGTAAACATGTCCTAAGCAGTCCATGTGGCCCGCTCCGTCACGCATGTGCTTATTAGCAGAAAGGTTGGGAGTTCGATCAAACTGGTGGAAGTGAAAATGTATATTTACCCAACGGATAAAAATGGTTTAAAACTGATATGTTGGAGAGTTGTCGAGCAGCATTCGGCATCCCTTTCCCCAAAACCGAAATGGGAAGCTCTTAGGACCTGTGACAGCCCTGTAAGACCCTGGACTTCTAGTCACGCAATCCACGTGGCTCCTACCACTATATGCATGATGTGTCTGTGGGCTAAACTGCCACTCTAAGCATGCTTTGTCTGTGGGCTAAAATGGATACAGTGGCTGAATGTATTGCCCAGGAAAGCGCCTTGAGTAGTGCCTGCTCGTGCTATAAACAGTACGGTACATGTAAGGGCTTATGCAGCTCATATCTGTTACACACACATACCTCCTACAATGATCTCACTCCACACCAGGCCCATCAGTTCTCCATGCAGTGTTCTCAGATTCCTACACACGTTTGGGCCTCTGGCCAGATTCAGTGCTGTACGCCACTCAGTTCCTGTACTACTCTACATGTGTGCTCAGATTCCTCCACACGTTTGGGTCTCTGGCCAGATTCAGTACTGTACTTCACTCAGTTCCTGTACTACTCTACATGTGTGCTCAGATTCCTCCACACGTTTGGGTCTCTGGCCAGATTCAATACTGTACGCCACTCAGTTCCTGTACTACTCTACATGTGTGCTCAGATTCATCCACACGTTTGGGTCTCTGGCCAGATTCAGTACTTTACGCCACTCAGTTCCTGTACTACTCTACATGTGTGCTCAGATTCCTACACACGCTTGGCTCTCTGGCCAGATTCAGTACTGTACGCCACTCAGTTCCTGTACTACTCTACATGTGTGCTCAGATTCCTACACACGCTTGGCTCTCTGGCCAGATTCAGTACTGTACGCCACTCAGTTCCTGTACTACTCTACATGTGTGCTCAGATTCCTACACACGCTTGGCTCTCTGGCCAGATTCAGTACTGTACGCCACTCAGTTCCTGTACTACTCTACTTGTGTGCTCAGATTCCTACACACGCTTGGCTCTCTGGCCAGATTCAGTACTGTGTGTCACTCAGTTCCTGTACTACTCTGCATGCGTGCTCAGATTCCTACACACGCTTGGCTCTCTGGCCAAATTCAGTACTGTGCGCCACTCAGTTCCTGTACTACTCTACATGCGTGCTCAGATTCCTACACACGCTTGGCTCTCTGGCCAGATTCAGTACTGTGCGTCACTCAGTTCCTGTACTACTCTACATGTGTGCTCAGATTCCTACACACGCTTGGCTCTCTGGTCAGATTCTGTACTATGCGCCACTCAGTTCCTGTACTACTCTACATATGTACTCAGATTCCTCCACACGTTTGGGTCTCTGAATAGATTCAGTACTGTACGCCACTCAGTCCCCGTACTACTCTACACGTGTGCTCAGATTCCTACACACGGTTTGGTCTCTGGCCAGATTCAGTACTGTGTGTCACTCAGTTCCTGTACTACTCTACATATGTGCTCAGATTCCTACACACGGTTGGGTCACTGGCCAGATTCAGTACTGTGCGTATCTTAGTTCCTGTACTACTCTACATGTGTGCTCAGATTCCTACACGGCTCTTATTGCTCCTAGATTCCGTTCTCGGATCCCTTTACCCTTTACTCTGTGTCTGTAAATTGCTATACGCTCTAGCGGTGCCCATGATTCCAGCCATGTCTTACTGGGCATTGTTCTCAATATAGCTACAGTTTCTTAAAGGCCAGATTCTTGTTTCAGGCTTGACCCTCATCCTTGGCTGCAGAGGTGATGATTGTCCATCACCAACACTCAACATGATGCCCTCCAGCCCTACTGTCAAGTGAATAGCCACTGAATTGATACTCTACTCGCCAATTGAGGAATGCTCCACAATTCCCCCTGCTAGGCCAGGCAGAGGACTATGCAGCCTACTATCAGCCGAAATGCTAGTGGCATGCATGCGGGCCGCGCGTAGGATCTAAGGACACATGGATATGCACTCTTCCCTCTGGTAGGCCGGACACAGGACTATGCAGCCTACTATCAGCCGAAATGCTAGTGGCATGCATGCGGGCCGCGCGTAGGATCTAAGGACACATGGATATGCACTATTCCCTCTAGTAGGCTACGCACAGGACTATGCAGCCTGCTATCAACCGATATGCTAGTGGCATGCATGGGGGCCGCGCGTAGGATCTAAGGACACATGGATATGCACTATTCCCTCTGGTAGGCTGGGCACAGGACTACGCAGCCTACTATCAACCGATATGCTAGTGGCATGCATGCGGGCCACGCGTAGGATCTAAGGACACATGGATATTCACTATTCTCTCTAGTAGGCTAGGCACAGGACTATGCAGCCTGCTATCAACCGATATGCTAGTGGCATGCATGGGGGCCGCGCGTAGGATCTAAGGACACATGGATATGCACTATTCCCTCTGGTAGGCCGGGCACAGGACTATGCAGCCTACTATCAACCGATATGCTAGTGGCATGCATGCGGGCCGCGCGTAGGATCTAAGGACACATGGATATGCACTACTGCCTCTGGTAGCCAGGGCACATGCAGCCTACTATCAACCGAAATGCTAGTGGCATGCATGCGGGCCGCGCGTAGTATCTAAGGACACATGGATATGCACTATTCCCTCTGGTAGGCTGGGCACAGGACTATGCAGCCTGCTATCAACCGATATGCTAGTGGCATGCATGGGGGCCGCACGTAGGATCTAAGGACATATGGATATTCACTATTCCCTCTGGTAGGCCGGGCACAGGACTATGCAGCCTACTATCAACCGATATGCTAGTGGCATGCATGCGGGCCGCGCGTAGGATCTAAGGACACATGGATATGCACTATTCCCTCTGGTAGGCCGGGCACAGGACTATGCAGCCTACTATCAACCGATATGCTAGTGGCATGCATGCGGGCCGCGCGTAGGATCTAAGGACACATGGATATGCACTACTGCCTCTGGTAGCCAGGGCACATGCAGCCTACTATCAACCGAAATGCTAGTGGCATGCATGCGGGCCGCGCGTAGTATCTAAGGACACATGGATATGCACTATTCCCTCTGGTAGGCTGGGCACAGGACTATGCAGCCTGCTATCAACCGATATGCTAGTGGCATGCATGGGGGCCGCGCGTAGGATCTAAGGACATATGGATATTCACTATTCCCTCTGGTAGGCCGGGCACAGGACTATGCAGCCTACTATCAGCCGAAATGCTAGTGGCATGCATGCGGGCCGCGCGTAGTATCTGAGGACACATGGATATGCACTATTCCCTCTGGTAGGCTGGGCACAGGACTACGCAGCCTACTATCAACCGATATGCTAGTGGCATGCATGCGGGCCACGCGTAGGATCTAAGGACATATGGATATTCACTATTCCCTCTAGTAGGCTAGGCACAGGACTATGCAGCCTGCTATCAACCGATATGCTAGTGGCATGCATGCGGGCCGCGCGTAGGATCTAAGGACACATGGATATTCACTATTCCCTCTGGTAGGCCGGACACAGGACTATGCAGCCTACTATCAGCCGAAATGCTAGTGGCATGCATGCGGGCCGCGCGTAGTATCTAAGGACACATGGATATGCACTATTCCCTCTGGTAGGCTGGGCACAGGACTACGCAGCCTACTATCAACCGATATGCTAGTGGCATGCATGCGGGCCACGCGTAGGATCTAAGGACATATGGATATTCACTATTCCCTCTAGTAGGCTAGGCACAGGACTATGCAGCCTGCTATCAACCGATATGCTAGTGGCATGCATGGGGGCCGCGCGTAGGATCTAAGGACACATGGATATGCACTATTCCCTCTGGTAGGCCGGGCACAGGACTATGAAGCCTACGGTCAACCGATACGCTAGTGGCATGCATGCGGGCCGCGCATAGGATCTAAGGACACATGGATATGCACTACTGCCTCTGGTAGGCCGGGCACATGATTATGCAGCCTATTATCAACCGATATGCTAGTGGCATGCATGCGGGCCGCGCGTAGGATCTAAGACACATGGATATGCACTCTTCCCTCTGGTAGGCCGGACACAGGACTATGCAGCCTACTATCAACCGAAATGCTAGTGGCATGCATGCATGCATGCGGGCCGCGCGTAGGATCTAAGGACACATGGATATGCACTATTCCCTCTGGTAGGCTGGGCACAGGACTATTCAGCCTGCTATCAACCGATATGCTAGTGGCATGCATGCGGGCCGCGCGTAGGATCTAAGGACACATGGATATTCACTATTCCCTCTGGTAGGCCGGACACAGGACTATGCAGCCTACTATTAACCGATATGCTAGTGGCATGCATGCGGGCTGCGCGTAGGATCTAAGGACACATGGATATGCACTATTCCCTCTGGTAGGCCGGGCACAGGACTATGCAGCCTACTATCAACCGATATGCTAGTGGCATGCATGGGGGCCGCGCGTAGGATCTAAGGACACATGGATATGCACTATTCCCTCTGGTAGGCCGGGCACAGGAATATGCAGCCTACTATCAACCGATATGCTAGTGGCATGCATGCGGGCCGCGCGTAGGATCTAAGGACACATGGATATGCACTACTGCCTCTGGTAGCCAGGGCACATGCAGCCTACTATCAACCGAAATGCTAGTGGCATGCATGCGGGCCGCGCGTAGGATCTAAGGACACATGGATATGCACTATTCCCTCTGGTAGGCCGGGCACAGGACTATGCAGCCTACTATCAACCGATATGTTAGTGGCATGCATGTGTATGGGCTCTAAGGAGGACTGCATATAAAGCAAAGCCAATTAGTGTACTTATAATGTTCTTGTTTTTGAAAACGTGAGTGCCACATGTCATTAAATCCCAACTGCATGCAAGCTGTGCAGCTTGCACTCTGTGGCTGGTGCACACAGGGTATGTCTCCTGCCTCTGGAGGCAATGCTCCAACAGCTGCTGCCTTTTTTCTTTCTGGTTTGCTAGAGGACTCTTGCGAAGCTGGAAATGAGGCAAAGGGCAGTTCCACCACTAACATCGGACCAGTGACGTCAGAGGCTGCTGGATGTTTACCCAATATGACAAGCAGCTGACGCAGATTGCTGATCAACCAGAGTTCTAACCGAAGAGCCCCAACAGTGGTTGCAGTGCTACCTTCAAGGGGTGCAAGGGAGTCAATGCCCAGACCTTGACTTTTGTCCCTTCAGTGAAGGAGCACTTGTTAAAGTCAGCGTCTGCCTGCATGGTACTCAAAAGCAGGGTAGGTGCCTTAAATAGAGTCAAGTAATCTTTACACTTAGTTTGATAAGACCTCTACTAAATCCTGTGTGAAGGCTATGCAATCTCGCGTGTAACAGATATGCAATCTTGTGTGAAGGAAATGCGATCCCCAGTGAAGTGTATGCAATCCCCAGTGACAACTCTGTGAAGGCTAGGCAATCTCGTGTGACGGATATGCAATCCTGTGTGAAGGATGCAATCCCGAGTGAAGGTGATGCAATCCCCAGTGACTCCTGTGTGAAGGCTATGCAATCTCGTGTGACGGATATGCAATTCTGTCTGAAGGATGCAATCCTGAGAGAAGGATATGCAATCCCCAGTGACTCCTGTGTGAAGGCTACGCAATCTCGTGTGAGGGATATGCAATCCTGTGTGAAGGATGCAATCCCGAGTGAAGGTGATGCAATCCCCAGTGACTCCTGTGTGAAGGCTACGCAATCTCGTGTCACGGATATGCAATCCTGTGAGAAGGTTGCAATCCCGAGAGAAGGATATGCAATCCCCAGTGACTCCTGTGTGAAGGCTATGCAATCTCGTGTCACGGATATGCAATCTTGTGTGAAGGATGCTATCCTGAGTGAAGGATATGCAATCCCCAGTGACTCCTGTGTGAAGGCTATGCAATCTCACGTGTAATGGATATGCAAGCTTTTGTGAAGGAACTGCAATCCCGAGTGAAGGTTATGCAATCCCCAGTGACTCCTGTGTGAAGGCTATGCAATCTTGTGTCACGGATATGCAATCCTGTCTGAAGGGTGCAATCCCGAGTGAAGGATATGCAATCCCCAGTGACTCTTGTGTGAAGGCTATGCAATCTTGCAGGTGACAGATATGCAATCCTGTGTGAAGGATGCAATCCTGTGTGAAGAATACAGAGGCCTCAGGCAAATGTTTTCACCATGATGTTGGTGCCGTGGCAGTAAAGTAAGAGCAGGAGTACAGGTGCCGTGGCAGTAAAGTAAGAGCAGGAGTACAGGTGCCGTGGCAGTAAAGTAAGAGCAGGAGCACAGGTGCCGTGGCAGTAAAGTAAGAGCAGGAGCACAGGTGCCGTGGCAGTAAAGTAAGAGCAGGAGCACAGGTGCCGTGGCAGTAAAGTAAGAGCAGGAGCACAGGTGCCGTGGCAGTAAAGTAAGAGCAGGAGCACAGGTGCCGTGGCAGTAAAGTAAGAGCAGGAGTACAGCTTCCTCCGCCTCTTCCACAACGCTGCTGGCTGTTGATTGTGTTACGTCTCAACCTCCACAGGAAGAAAGTCCTGCCTCATAAGGACTGGGCTGAATCACTAAAAGAGGCAAGCACCTGATGTGGCTGTAGTTGGCAACCTCAGCAAGTCCGTACTCTGAAATTGGCAGCGTGTGCCTTACAAACCTTTTTCGAAATTGTTCGATCGCCTTCTACGCATAAATGTAACTCCAGTCATCAGGGGCTGCACACAAGTCAGGCTTTCAGGATTGCCAACATGACTATTCATGGAATGGATACCTTTGCAACCCTGGATCCAAATTGGACATCATTTGCATATTTAGTGGTGATCTTGAAAGGCTGATAAGTCTCTAGGTCAGTGGTATTCAAACTGTGGGTCGCGACCCCCTAGGGGTCCGCGGGTGCATCCCAGGGGGGCCCTGAGAGCTCAGCATGAAAAAAGTTTTTTTTTTTTTTTTTTTTTAGATTGGAAGAAATGGGCAGGGGTGGCCCACATGGGCGGGCTGAAGCATGAAACTGTCTCAGGCAACAATGAAAAAGTGGCCCACAGTTGTAAATGGATATTCATTCCTTTAGTCACAGACTGGGCCTCATTACTACTATGGCGGACCAGTAACAACGGTGCTGGTAAGCTACCGGCACCGTTGCTACCGTTCCGCCATAGTAAGAGTTGTGCTCGTGGGTGCTTGACAGCCCCCGCCAGGTCTGACCTCAGCTCGTCGGATGCACCAGCACCGTTATTAACGGTGCCGGTGCATCCGAGCTCCCCCTTCCCATTTGAGCCATATGGGGCTCAAATGGGAATGGGGATCTACCGGCACCTTCGAAAGGGCAATTATCATGTCCGCCTAACTTGGCATGACCTAGTAATTGCCCATTCGCGGGTGCCAGACCCGGATGCAACTCCAGTGGCAGCCGTGCCGGTTTTACCGGCACAGCTACCGCCAGAGTAGTTATGAAGCCCATTGTTTCAATAGTACCCAAACGGGTGCTTTGTGTTAAAATGTAAGTAAATTGTGATATATTCAGCAACAATGGTCAACATTACTAACTGCATAGTGGCCCCTCACCCATTATGGAGGAGCTAAGGAGCCAGCCCAGTGAAACAGTGAGCACTCCCTCAGCTGCTTTATCAAGCTAATGGAGTGCTCCTGGGCTGGCTGAACTGTCAAAGGGAAACACTGTTTCCCTTTGACAGTTCAGTTTAGTTCCCCAGCCGCACATGCTCACTGAGCCATGCAAGTGCTGGGGCGTTTTGCTTCGCCAGCATTGCATAGCTCATTGGAAATGCTGGCTGGGGCACTGCATGTCTGTATGTCCGAGGGGGAGCTCCTGCGCCTCCTCGCACATACGGACAGAGCAGCTGGAGCAGCACCCACACACAGGCCAATGCAGAAGGTACATTTATGTTCATTGTTTTTATTTAAACATGTGTATGGATGCGTTATGAGTGAGTGTATGGTGATGGATGCTCATGTGAATGATAGAGTGATTGCTGTATGAATGTGCAGCGCCTTGCATATACACATAATCATGTTCATTGTGTTAGGACCAGTGGGGCCCAGGGGACAGGGATGGTATCTTTTTACCGGACATCTATCATCCAAAACCCTCTGCCTTGTCCACAAGGCTTTCTGGGGCCTCGGTCCAAAATACCTTCAGCTATTCCTCCGCAAATACCTCCCCTCTCGAGCTCTTCACTCCTCTACCTCCAACTCCCTCAGGGTCAGTCGTTTATCAAAGAAACGAGCTGGGGGTAGATCTCCGTCTTCGGCTGGGGCCTCCCTCTGGAACAGCGCCCTACCACTCTAAAACTTGAGGAGAACCATCTTTCTTCCTGCACTTATCAGACCTACCCTGTCTGCTGCCTTAAACGTAGCACTTGCAAATTGCTGGCTGCACTACCACTGTTTGTTGCCTTTATTATTTATTTATTGTTATTTATCTGTTTCTCCTCTGCTTCGCACTTTCCACTTCTCCCCCCTTCCATGCACTTTTCCCCTCACACTTGCGCGTTCTCAATGTCACTGGGCCTAGTAAGATCGCTGTTTTATTCTCCTCTGTTCCCCTCCCTTGCCTTGTCACGCTCTGAAACACTTGTGTACGAGCGCGATAGAAATAAAATATCAATGCCTGCCCCCTGGACTCCCAGCAACAATTGCAAACCGTTTGGCTATTTACCCATTTTTTGTTAAAAGTATGCTCTACAATGCAACATTTTAACCTATTATTTAAAAAATAATTCACAGGGGGAAACCCCCCCGAACCTCCCCTTAATGCCCCTCCACTTAAAAAAGATTCACCAGCCGCCACTGGCCCTCAGACTGTGTTGGGAACGGGATGGGGGAACCGAGGGACTATGGTGGGAGCACAATGGGCGGGAACCATGGGATAGTGATGGGAGCAGAGTGGGGAGAGCCCTGGGTGTGTGATGGGGTGGGGGGAGACCAGCGACTGGGTAGGAGTGGGATGAGGGAGCCCAGCGACTTTGATGGGAGCAGGTGACGGCGCGCAATATATACTGTCCATTTGGCATTTCTGGGGGGTCCCGACCTGCCCAAATTTTGCTCAGGGGGGCCCTGGCCAAAAAAGTTTGAAGACCACTGCTCTAGGCCAATGACCAGTTGTGCACCTGCGCGGCGCTATATTATTTAAACCAATATCAACTGAGCCAGAAAGTAATCTAAAAAACAGTTGAATGCAACTTAAAGTACACCCCGCCGCCCACATTGACTGACAACTTGCTTTTTGGTTTTACTACTCTACAAACGGGCGGAGTCTACCAGCACACGGCCTTACAAGAATCCTGGTTAAATCTGTCCAGTGACTTCTTAAAGGTGCCGCTTCTACTTCTGCCAGTAGAAGTCGTGAGCCCCTCCTTAATTCTTAAAGCACAACATTCCCATCTACCATCTGATGGAGGTGTTCCGGTTGCGACTGTGGGTCTGCTATGTAACACGGGGTGGAATGCATGCACTTATAAAGCAGAGACGTAGTTGGGAAGCAACATAGCGCTGTTGGTAGGGAGGATACTCACGGGTTCCAGGTAGGGTGCGGTGACAGTGGAGGCTGCTGGAATGGGTTGGGGAGCAGTAGAATGGGGGGTGACTGTACCATGGTAGGCTCGGCAGGAGACTGCTCAGAGTAGATGAGCCTACGTGCGGTGGTTGTCTGTGCGTGAACCTGTTAATTGCTTACCATGGAGTATGGTTAAGTTGGACACAGTCTGTAAAACACACTTTTTCTCTTTCTTTGTGTGTTTCTGAACCACACTTCCCATGAATCCAGAAGGTAGATCGCCCGGCCTGAATATTACTCCTGCATGTTGTGACCTACGCAGCGCACTTATAAGTTGACTTGGTGAAATTCGATGAATGTCTTGATGTGTCCTTCTTGCAGGGCGGCTTCCATTTTCACTCTTTGGCACTAGTGCAGAAGCGAAACAGGCCTCAAGCAATGCCTTTTTTAAATGTGCAAGTTAGCACCAAGCTTGCGTATGTGCATGATTTCGTCCAGGAACCTCTCATTGGTTACTACCAAGACTGCCAGCGGCGAAGCACTTTTCACAAGATTTCTTTACTATTCACTGGAAAAGCAAATGATTCTATATCAGTTTCAGGACAGGCGCATTCCCCATCTCATTGGGCCTCATCACGAGTTGGGCTGCATCCCGGCTGTAATACCGCCCAACTGTGATAGCCTTAGCAGCCACCGGTGAGCGGTGCTACCGCCGGATCACGGGTGGGCATTAATGGTAAATCCTCATTCCCCATTGGGTCCAATGGGGCATTTCTGCCGCTAAAACTGCGGGCTAATACAGCCGGCGGTAGTGGCCAAAAAGAGGGCGCTAAATAGGATTTTCACCTCCAGAAAAAACTGGAGGTAAAACAGCCCATTTAGCGCCCAACTCGTGATAGGGCCAGCTCTTACATGCAGCGGTAATACCGTTACTGCCGCATTTAAGGGCTACCGCCCAACTCCTGATGGTGTCCATTGTCTTTACCCAACAGAAGCCTCCCCTCTGCTAGTCTAGGATGTACTTCCCATCGTACCACGGTACAGGTCACCCGGTCAGGGGGATTGCTGCGACATCACTGTCGACACCACTATCGCAGTACCTTTCATCACCTTTTTCCTAGAGAAGGTGTTGGGTACTAGAATGCAGACTTTGCGCATGCTTGGGCAGAGCTAAGCGTGGCTGTTCAGCGTGAGCTGTTCCGCCGCTCTGGACTGTTGAAATATTCATCTCTTTAGAATGCCAGGTATGCCGGTCTCACACCACGGCTTAAGGAAGAACACGCCCTCAACTCCAGGTCTTAGCACGATACGTTCTTTTTTTTAAGAGAAGTGGAGAATGCACTATACTAATATTTGGGCTTCAAACATGAATACATCTGATTTTTAACCGCGAACAATAGAAGCCTGGATGGGAGCACAGTGTAACCATGGTCGAGTGAGTACAACTTGACGCATTTGTTGAAATAACCCGTGTATGATAGATTGTTATCATTTATGTTTTTAAATTTGCCAATTCTCTGTCAACTACACGGATTCGGATTTTGGGCAACTAATTAAGCGTGCGGGAATTCATTTGGGAGGCACTACGAGGAGGACGCTCGACACATTTGCTTCACTTTCTGGGCCTTTACATTCAGCAATTAGCTGTTGCACTGTGAGTGTACTACCTTCATAGGCCCTTGCTATGATTTTCACAGGGTTTAGTCTGTTTCACCTGACACAAGCGAGAGCTGGAGTTTTGCTCACTGTAGTGAATTTCTCTGCTCTTGTTTATTTCACTCCCCCCCCCATCTCGCCTACCTGCCCTCGGTTTCCCTTCCATTTGCCCTTGATAGGATACAGGGCCACAAATGACTTAGCACAGGGGTGTCCGAGTACATTCCAAAGAGCCCCAACCACACCCAGATTTCAGGATAACTGCTAACTGTGTAGCTATGGTTTTAAGTTCCCTGGATGTTTTAGTTTAGTAATTGCACACTTGACTAATATTAGTTTGAACTTTCTTTCTGAGAACCTTGACAGTTGACTGTTCTTTAAAGGCCTTTGAGTAAATAGTAATCTTTCTCTTTCAATATAATCAACAGTTCTCCCTTCTAAAAACCCATCAATGAATAGACCCTTTGACAAGGCACTGAATTGTACACAATTAGGTCACACAGTGGATTGTTGGATCTTTATCATAAATTGGACTCCAAATGTCAATAATGTTCTTTTAATTCTATGAAATGGACTATGTCCTGGTGCAGGTGAACAGGATGATCCAGCGTCCCTCACACTGTTCTTTCCCATTCCTGCTTCAATTCAATTCGCCATTTGAACTATTAAATTCCTTTTCTTAGATAGGTCGGGGCTAGATTGCAGGTGTAGCTTGTCGCAGAACCTCAGAACCCACGCAGTGAGCGTACCCCGCACCCCAAAAAACAAATGTCCATAGTAACTATTTGCCCTTTAGATTCATTATATTCAAGTGAATGGAAATCCTGAAAACATGGATTGGATTTGGCATGTGAGGACTGGGCCCCCCTGCGGTATTTTCATTGGTGAAGACACTTAATCAAAACGAAACAATATCCTCAATAAAGCCTTGCCTTTGATTTAACCCTTGAGAGCCTTTCCATCCCTGCCATTTTGAAATCGTCAGCCATTCCGCAGGTCACAGCCCATAAACATTTAGCGACGGCCTTCTCCATTTTGTGAATATTGTGGGTGTTTCCGGTATGGACTAGGTTTTCAATCCATTTACAGGCCTCCAAAAGAAAGATCCGTAGAAGACAAGTTATTTAAATGTCATTTAAGTGGTGGATACAACATTGTTCCCTGTGTTCGAGGAGCAAAACTCTTCAAAGAAACACCGCGTGCAGCATGATTAATTCGGAAAAGGTCATATGGCAGTGAGGTGCACAGATTAACATGGTTCTCGTGACCCAAAAGCCCCTTCCCTGCAATTAAGTGCTACTCAGTGTGAATGGCCTCTCCCTCAAGGACCGCTATTAAAGAGGGGATGCAGAAGGTCTGAAGGTTTTAAGTTTCTGTACGCCTTTCAAATTTAAGAATTGGATGCTTTTATTATTTTCAAGCCCATTCGTTTTCTTGACCTTTTCGGTGATGTAAATGTGCATTGGCCTTTAAACATCATTGTGTGCACATTCTGTGCATTTTGACCCCTCTCCTTGCTTTCTTACCTGGGCTTCTCTACATGGTATCCTCCCGAGACATGGCAACCTTTCATTTATCCGCTACGAATGTGTTAGGCTTGGCCCGTCCCTTTCTCCCTCCTTCCCTCTGCAGGGATCACACGCATCTCTCGGCCGGCTGTCAGAGGTGAGGCTTCTGTGATGTCAGGGGTGAGGCTCCTGTGCTGTCAGAGGTGAGGCTCCTGTGCTGTCAGGGGTGAGGCTCCTGTGCTGTCAGAGGTGAGGCTCCTGTGCTGCCAGAGGCGAGGCTCCTGTGCTGTCAGAGGCGAGGCTCCTGTGCTGTCAGAGGCGAGGCTCCTGTGCTGTCAGAGGTGAGGCTCCTGTGCTGTCAGAGGTGAGGCTCCTGTGCTGCCAGGGGTGAGGCTTCGGTGCTGTCAGGGGTGAGGCTCCCGTGTGAGGCTCCCGTGCTGTCAGGGGTGAGGCTCCTGTGCTGCCAGGGGTGAGGCTCCTGTGCTGTCAGGGGTGAGGCTCATGTGCTGTCAGAGGGGAGGCTCCTGTGCTGTCAGAGGAGAGGATCCTGTGCTGCCAGAGGCGAGGCTCCTGTGCTGTCATGTCAGAGGTGAGGCTTCTCTCTCTGCTCTGTGATCAGTGTCGTCTCACAGTGGATACCGGATCGGCGGAGTGGGGTCCCGGCCCAGGTTCCCCAGAGTTTCGTCTCGCATGAGCATCCTCTTGTGTTGCTGTCGTCCACGAGGGGCGTTTGTGTCGCGATTTTCATGACAGATAAGGGAGGACGGCTTTGAAATCCACAGAAAAGACCATCTTCCTCTTCTGCCCCTGACTGCATTGCCAATACCTCCCCCTAAGGAAGTCAGAGTTAACCCCAGGGCTTGAAGTGAAACAAAGGTTGTCTGGTGCAAATGAAAAACCGGCACCACTGCAAATATGTTTTGCTGTTGTGCCTTTTTTTGCACTGATGTACAGAATGAACTGCCCTGGTACAATGTCCATGCAACGCGCCTGGAGACCAGGCAAATGTATTTATATATGTTTGTTCCTTGTATAGCGCGCCAAGCCCTAAGGTATCTGTGCGCTTGCTCACATGAGAAAATGGCAGCGATGTGTGCTGTATATCTCAGTGACATAGTTAATCTTGTTGTTGGGGTGTTTATTGAGTGCGTCCCTGGCTTCGGGAAGCACCTGGGCCCTTTACAATCATAGAGGGAAGGAGACAGCTGAGAAAACGGGAGCAGGAAGCTAACCGGGGAAGGCGAGGGTGGGCGCTCGCCCTCCCCTGGGAGCATAGGACCCAAGACCTCTGGCCACATGGGAAAAATTATCATATGTTACTGTGGTGTTTCTTATGGGGGCTGAACCCCCATACCCACCATTCTACCCTACCTGCTATCCACCCCAAACCTCTGTCCTCCCATTTCCCTGTCCCCTGTCGCCCTAAAGCTCAACCTACCCCCAAAATGCGGTAGGTTGTCCCAGTAATCAATGTGGTTAGTAAAATGCAACTGGATGGGGGATACCATAACATACCATAAGAGTGTTAAGTCTAGGGAGGAACATCTCGATAGAAGCAGCAGGAGAAGGGCTGAAGACACCGCCCCCCAAGAGTCTTGCAATGGCAGCCAGGTTGACTGAGAAAGAAGGGGAGCGCTTGGGCTTGGCATCAGGCTCTTCTGCATTGAAGGTCCTGTACAGGTTAGAAGCACAGAACACGGTCCATGTCGGCCACCACTTGACCGGTGGCAGATCGATGTCCTACTACGGTCTGAAGCCAGAACCCATCCACAAGATCCCAAAGGATTCCAAGGAGCCACTCTCCTCAGTACCTTGTGGGAATCTGTTTGCTGGAGCGGAGTCAGCAAGCCATCTTTTGGTATGTCTATGCCGGGTTCCTTGGAAAAGTCTAGCCCGCGGCCTGGATCGGGACACACGTAAGCCTGCCTTTGTTTTCTTTGTTCAGGTTCACGCAGAAAAATGTGAATTTATCATTTGTGTCCACTTGGTACGCGTTGAGCAAATATGAGCCTGCAATGGCGGATTCCTTGAAGACCCGCCTTGATAGGTATTCAAATGAATGGAAGGGCCGCAAGAAGCTGGCATGCCCGTACAGCTTCCTAGACAAGGGCACACATACCTCTCCCTGGTCAATTGCCATGGGCTGACAGTGTGGTATGAAGGGGGGGGGGGTGTTCGTGCTCTATTGAGAGGCCTGCGTTGATGAGCCCCGCCCTCGGAATGTGAAATGACAGGTACGCAGAAAAGCCATCCGTGTGAGTGGCTACAATGAAGAGCTCTTGGGTCTATGAACTCAGCAGAGGTTGAGTCTCATGACCATCATTAAGAGGCTGTTGACGACAATTGGCAGAGGACACACTTGAGTGATGTGCCACCGGGCACCTGCACTTCCTTCTCATCAGAATACCTGCCCGTGACTCCTTTTTAGGAAGAGGTGAAAGCAGAGGCTAGTGTTTAAACAAGCATTGGCACTACCCATCCATAAGATGGCATCAGCTGGAAAATGGTGCGAGTTCCTGGGAATATGATAGCAGTGGGTGGCATATATACCCATGCACAGAACTGTTGGCTTTGCCAATGCTTCTTTTTCAATGGAACTTCAGTGCGAGGAACAGATGCTGGTACTTGCATAGTTCTTATAAATCAAATGACTGAAGGCACACTTGGTTGAGACATTGTTATTGCAGCAGCAGCGCATTTACAGCTGACATTGAGCCAGTTACTCTCGGAAAACTGTGTAGAAAGGACACTGGCCCTAAGCAGCACACCATTTGATGGTGCTACTTGATATAGCATGGTAAACGAGATCCCAGAAGGATGTGTTTTGGAAAGGGAGGGGCAGGTAATTGGTGGGAAAGGCCAGAGGGATTAGCATGGCCATGGCCAGTCAATGGGTGGTTAAATACCCAAACGGCCACAAGCTTTGTGCCCCTCCCTCCTATCCCATCTCTCTGCTATATGTACTCCACTGCAATAGTTTCGGTTTATAGGTGGCGTTTAAGTGCCACCTTATAGCCAGCACTAAACATGTCATAGGCGGAGACCTGCAGTTATGAAAGATAGAAGTGTAATCTAGTTCCCACTATCCAAAAAGGGCCTGCATTCCTGGTCCGCTAGCACAGAAAGTGAAAGGCTCACTGCTGAGACTTGAGTTCCAGTGCCCTCAAGAGCTAATCAGCATGTCGTCTGTTCAGGGTTGGTAAATTGAGCACTATCACATTGGAAAAAGTAAAACTGTGTATGCAGATCGCTAGGAACAATGTTGTCATTTTCATTGTTATTGTTGCAAGGGGCCGTGCAGACCGTGTTGCCAAGTGCCATGCAACAGTGAATGCTGACAAGTGATGCTGGGCACGACGTCTTCATTCATTCCTAATCACCTCCGTGTATCACCTCCACGGAAGGCCTGGGGTCCTAATATTGGGCAGGCCCTCGGCTGGTGGCCTTTGCAGGTTTGCTCCTGGGTGGTGGGCGTGTCCAGTCCCCTCCTGCAACTTCCACTAAAATGGCTCCTTGCCTCTGACCCCTGGGTCTGAAGACCGGCCAGCTTGCATGTTCCTTCACTGACTGACAGTAGTGGCATACATTGCATTATTCATACTGCAAACACTCAGTTATGAGGGTTGGGGTTTTGAGTTCTCACTTAAACCCTATCGGCCTATTGGCTTTTCATGCACATAATTGATTACATTATTATCATTTGACTCGTCAACCGAGATTAAGGGAAAACAGGTAAATAAAAGATGTCAGAAGTGGCAACACCAATGTAATGGGTAACTTATAACGCGCTTAATACCTAGAGGTTTCTAAGCGCGGTCCCGGGGATCGAACCTGTGGTGTGCTCTGTGTCGTCTTGCTCCTAAGACGAGCACGTTGCTCCTGAGCTATCCACCCGAGTTTAAAGGTCGTGTAAATTGCTTTTTTGTTTTTTCTACACACACCAGATTTGGACACAGATGAACTATTTTTACAATATATTCCTAATCTATTTGTAATGCATTTTAATACTCTTTCCCTTGTTGAAAGCTGTGTAAAGTTTCAATGTTAAACTAAATCACAACTAAAAATAAACGTCAGAACAGGCAGCAGAGTTCAGGAAACTGGAGCAAGCTAATTGGAACATTAAGCCGATGGATGCAGGAAACTAACAGGAGCTTTGCGAATTCAATAAGCTGCGATGCTGACAAAATACAAACTAAAATATGACAGCGCTGTACATTGTGCAAAATGCGTCTCCCCACATCTCCCTGATTTGGCTTCTGGAGCCAGGATTTGAACTCGGGTCATCAGGATCAAAGCTGATAGACTGACCCACTGGACTACTGGAAGGTCTGGCGAAAGTACTTCTGAATACACCTGTTAGGCCATACTCTGCAGAAAATAAATGCTTAAGCACAGCTTTGTAAGTTTATAAGATGTGCACCTTTTATTCTAGGAAGCGCTCCTCTTTCATGGGTTATTTCCCAGTTGTTAATAATGTATTAATGAATCTTAACAATGTATTAATTAATCAAATCTAAATGTTTATTTTGGGGGGGGGTGAGAACAATTCCCCTATACTCCCTAACTTACAACACCCTCAACGTTCCCCTTTCTTCTAGGCATCCCTTTTCCCAGAATTCAGAGTTTGGACATCCAGAGAAGCCATGCTTCATAACTCGCTACGCTCACAGTTCTACCGGGCAATTTAATGCGCACACATCTTCGGTATGTTAATTACTGAATACTTCCCCAGCAGCCAGGGTTCCATGCATACAGCTTGACAATGTTGATTATTGAATACTTCCCCAGCAGCCAGAGTTCCGTGCACACAGCTTCAGTATGTTAATTACTGAATACTTCCCCAGCAGCCAGGGTTCCATGCACACAGCGTCAGTATGTTAATTACTGAATACTTCCCCAGCAGCCAGGGTTCCATGCACACAGCTTTAGTATGTTAATTACTGAATACTTCCCCAGCAGCCAGGGTTCCATGCACACAGCTTCAGTATGTTGATTACTGAATACTTCCCCAGCAGCCAGGGTTCCATGCACACAGCTTCAGTATGGCGATTACTGAATACTTCCCCAGCAGCCAGGGTTCCATGCACACAGCTTTAGTATGTTAATTACTGAATACTTCCCAAGCAGCCAGGGTTCCACGCACACAGCTTCAGTATGTTGATTACTGCATACTTCCCCAGCAGCCAGGGTTCCACGCACACAGCTTCAGTATGGCGATTACTGAATACTTCCCCAGCAGCCAGGGTTCCATGCACACAGCTTCAGTATGGCGATTACTGAATACTTCCCCAGCAGCCAGGGTTCCATGCACACAGCTTCAGTATGTTGATTACTGAATACTTCCCCAGCAGCCAGGGTTCCATGCACACAGCTTCAGTATGTTGATTACTGAATACTTCCCCAGCAGCCAGGGTTCCATGCACACAGCTTCAGTATGTTGATTACTGAATACTTCCCCAGCAGCCAGGGTTCCATGCACACAGCTTAAGTATGTTGATTACTCCATACTTCCCCAGCAGCCAGGGTTCCATGCACACAGCTTCATTATGTTGATTACTGAATACTTACCCAGCAGCCAGGGCTCCACGCACACAGCTTCAGTATGTTGATTACTGAATACTTCACCAGCAGCCAGGGTTCCACGCACACAGCTTCAGTATGTTGATTACTGAATACTTCACCAGCAGCCAGGGTTCCATGCACACAGCTTAAGTATGTTCATTACTCCATACTTCCCCAGCAGCCAGGGTTCCATGCACACAGCTTAAGTATGTTCATAACTCCATACTTTCCCAGCAGCCAGGGTTCTATGCACACAGCTTCAGTATGTTGATTACGCCATACTTCCCCAGCAGCCAGGGTTCCATGCACACAGCTTCAGTGTGTTGATTACTGAATACTTCACCAGCAGCCAGTGTTCCATGCACACATCTTAAGTATGTTCATTACTCCATACTTCCCCAGCAGCCAGGGTTCCATGCACACAGCTTAAGTATGTTCATAACTCCATACTTTCCCCGCAGCCAGGGTTCTATGCACACAGCTTCAGTATGTTGATTACGCCATACTTCCCCAGCAGCCAGGGTTCCATGCACACAGCTTAAGTATGTTCATTACTCCATACTTTCCCAGCAGCCAGGGTTCCATGCACACAGCTGCAGTATGTTGATTACTGAATACTTCCCCAGCAGCCAGGGTTCCATGCACACAGCTTCAGTATGTTAATTACTGAATACTTCCCCAGCAGCCAGGGTTCCATGCACACAGCTTCAGTATGTTAATTACTGAATACTTCCCCAGCAGCCAGGGTTCCATATACACAGTTTCAGTATGTTAATTACTGAATACTTCCCCAGTTGCCAGGGTTCCATGCACACAGCTTCAGTATGTTATTTACTGAATACTTCGCAAGCAGCCAGGGTTCCATGCACACAGCTTCAGTATGTTAATTACTGAATACTTCCCCAGCAGCCAGGGTTCCATGTACACAGTTTCAGTATGTTAATTACTGAATACTTCCCCAGCAGCCAGGGTTCCATGCACACAGCTTCAGTATGTTAATTACTGAATACTTCCCCAGCTGCCAGGGTTCCATGCACACAGCTTCAGTATGTTATTTACTGAATACTTCGCAAGCAGCCAGGGTTCCATGCACACAGCTTCAGTATGTTAATTACTGAATACTTCCCCAGCAGCCAGGGTTCCATGTACACAGTTTCAGTATGTTAATTACTGAATACTTCCCCAGCAGCCAGGGTTCCATGCACACAGCTTCAGTATGTTAATTACTGAATACTTCCCCAGCTGCCAGGGTTCCATGCACACAGCTTCAGTATGTTATTTACTGAATACTTCGCAAGCAGCCAGGGTTCCATGCACACAGCTTCAGTATGTTAATTACTGAATACTTCCCCAGCAGCCAGGGTTCCATGTACACAGTTTCAGTATGTTAATTACTGAATACTTCCCCAGCAGCCAGGGTTCCATGCACACAGCTTCAGTATGTTGATTACTCCATAGTTCCCCAGCATCCATGAAGTAGATAGTTAGTTCCGCCACTTCCCTGGGGGAAAGTGGCGAATATACCATTGGCTAGAATTACTGCTGCCATGACACTACTCGTAGCCCTGTGGGAAACCAACAGGTGTGAGTGTCGGTAGCGGTACCTGAGTTTGGAGGCATTGCCACAGGAATAGCGCAGGAATACCACCAGACTCATAATAAGGGTCGCTGTGACAATGTTAGTGATTTTGCCAGTTGAAATGATTGATGTATCGTCAACCATTTCTTGCGTGGGTGGCACTCTACATCTGAGTCTTGATAAGTCAATTGAAGCTTTAATATATCTTGGCAGTCCTGTTGGTGTTTTCAAGGATATCGTTTCCATAGTATTGCTTTTTATTTCCATACCACATGTCGTTAGCCTCGTGCATGGATCTTGCAAGCCAGTTTATCATTGTGAAGGCCAGGGGTGTACAACCTTTGGCACTCCAGATACTTTGGACTACAACTACCATCAGCCCTAGCCAGTATAGTCAATGGTGCGAAATCATGGGAGTAGTAGTCCAAAACATCTGCAGACTGTTGCAGGCCCCCTGCTCTGAGCCGTAGTTCCATGTGTGCATGCTAGTTTTCTTCCTTCCATTTTTAGGCATGTCAAGTACTGGTCCCACCCTTTGCTCCATGTATGAAGTGCCCCGAAGCACATGGAATGGGGATAGAGCAACACACATGCTTCACTCCCATGATCACTCATCTCACCCAGTCATACGTTCTACTGTGATGTTAAAGTAGCTGCCACACTGATTTCAACATCCTAGGTGAGATCAGCCTCCTGCATGAGCACTTGTTGAAATGCCAGTGTACGTTTAGTGCAGCGTTTTCCTTGGCTGAGTCACACTCAATCTATGAAACGGCCAGCTTCTGAAATCACCAAGCAATGTGGTTTTAAACTAGTGGTTGAGACTTTTGTTTGTGGTGTTTCGCAGCTATGGGGCAGCCGTCTGCTACCTTTGGCTCTCCAGATGTTTTGAACGTACTCCCAGTTGCCCCATACATCATAGTCAATGCAGTGGTGGAAGCCCCACTGTCTTGTCTGCCACCCCCACCCACCCCATACTCACTCTCACCCCTCTCACCAATTCAAGCCCCATATCCGGTGCCTGCCTTTCCTCCATGCCACAATGCTGCGCTTTAAAACAGTTAAAAGAAAATGCATTTAAAGAGCTACCATTAGTTTTGTGATTGTCCCCCACAGCATGCAGCGTTATGCACCCTCCCCTTTCCAATGACCCGCCATTTGCACCTCTTAAGATACATGTCCCGGTCTAGAGCCATAGCTCCCCCTCTTATTACCTCTACACACATCTGAGTAGACATAAATGCATGTATGATTGCAGAAGGCATACGCATACTGAGCAAGTCTTTGTGGCTGCTTGGCAATGGGCGTTATGTCCCAAGCAGTCTATTGAAATAAACAAAAGCAACCCATTGCCAGCAAGATAGCCCATATGTAACACAAGGCCGTGTTACCAGTAAAGCCCAGGTTCAAATCCTCAGCAGGGAAGAAGTAGAAAACTAAAACAAAGGTGCCCTTCTCTGCTGTCATGGAATGGTGCTCGCTTGATATGAAGTAAGGGAACGATTGCAGATTTCCACAAACATTAGGGGAACGTTGTTTCCTTAAGTTCCCACCCACTTCGACCTCTCAGTCAATGGCGAGAGATCATGAGTGCTGGAGTCCAAAACATCTGGAGAGCTGCAGGTTGCAGTGCCCGGGATTGAAGTGGACCAGAGATTGTCATTGAAATACTGCCAAAGCTTTGTTTTGAATAAGCTGAATTGTGCTCGTCTGCATTAGATGCTTATTTTCATTTCTTGGCTTTGTGACGAGCTGCTAGAATTGTGCTCAGGGGGTGGCAGTCGTCCGCGTGTGTCCAGAAAAAGCAATTTATATACTGAGTATTCTCTTAATTAGTAAAACCCTCTCTTTCAGATAAGTTTCTGATCATGTGGTCTTTGCCAAATTGTCAAAAAGACCTCATCCTCTTGGAGCCCCTCCTTGTTTTCCCATGTTTTATTATATATTTATAACTGCTGACACATGTTTCATGCACATTGCGTGCTTTATTAAGGCTGGTTTCACTTGAATATGTCCAAACTATTCTCTAAGCATCCATTTTGTCCATTGCATGTTACTCACTTGCTCATGAAAATTCACATAATTCTAAAAGATGAGAAAGGTAAACAAAAGACAAATATGTTCATAGCATGTGTTAAGTTTTCAAGATTTCCATTTGTGGGATTGTCACATAGTATCAGGTATTCAATTGGGTCGTCTGCCGAACAGCTTTAGGAATGATGTGTGAGGTTTGTGGTTTTAACTAGTAAGTCGTTATTAAAATGAAATTATATTAATATAAGTTTAGTTTTTAATATCCCAATTAATACCTTGTTCAACTCCGACATAGCTTGTAATAGTCTTATCTCCTATATTAGGGTTGAAATATCCCACATGTATTGTCCCAGACTTAGGTCGGATATTTTACACAAACTCATCATTCTGCAGCACCTCATGTCCACATTACCAAACATCACAGTCCACCCGGAAGTGCGTTACCACCTTACCTAAAATACTCTCGGAAGATATGGCTACTGCTCTGCAGGAGTACAGGGGTGAGTAGTGGTTTATTGATATGAAATGACATTTACAACGCGCCTACACACAAGTGTTTCAGACGCATATTACTACTAAACTAGTAGTGATCCCAACTATAAAGGTGAAATGGGAACAACACAAACGAGTTTGATGCTGACAGGGAGGAGGTTCCGTAGTCTTGGGGCATAGGGAGCGAAGGCTTGTTTTCTGGTCCTTTCCTTTTTTGCAGCGGGTGATTTCAAGTCTGCACTTGTCCTGGCTTCTGGTAGCGCACCGTCCAGGATTTCAGGTATGGTCTCTTTTTTTGCCGGGACCTGATTTCGAAATCCCGAAATCGGGTCCCGGCGCAAATCTTTTTTGCGCGAATGGGGGGAATCTTTTTTGCACGAATGGGGGCGTGAAATGCTTTTCACGTCCCCATTTCCTCCCCTGCCCCTCCCTGCGCTCTCCTCCAATGAGAGGAGTGTGAATGTTAGCACCCCCCCTCCGCAACAGGCCAGCGACATAGAAGTAGGACTAACGTATGTGTATTTACCTAAGTCCTACTTCTATTTCAGTTGCCCGTCCTGGTTTCTTTTTTAAAAATCTGGTCACCCTAGTCGGTGTTGTTTTGATAACCTGGTCCACCATGCGCCAGACTTGAAAAACAAAACTGACAAAAATAAAATGGACCGAAAAACAGTGGAAGACATCTGTCGTTTACTTTGAAAAGCTATATAAAAATACTATTTACCAGTTCGAGCATTTGGACACAACCTCATGTGGGAAGGTGTGAGAAACCTGAAGGTGTCTCCCTACACAGGGGAACCCTGGCACACGACCAGGAAAAAAGGAAGCCGCGCATCTCCATGGCAGCGCCCGTGAAATCAGACTGCGCATTTCCAATGACCTTTGACCCGCGTGGGACTTTCCTTGTTGTCATAATCCGGCACCTAGGGGCGAGGTGCCGTTCAGTCTGAGATGCTTGCAGGAAAGAGGGTGGAACTGGGTTCCATTCGGAGCGGAGGATTAGGGTGCAGGGATAACAGGCACACTTTACACGACCAGAAGTCTCTGTGAAACTCCCTTTGTTTGTCTTGAACCTGTACGATAGAAAGCCTTTCCTTCCCTGGCCCCCTCCTCCCGCTGCCTGCCTCCCTCCACCGTAAAGCTGCCTTTCAGCACCTCTCGGGATCAAAATGTCCCCTCCAGCGCTGGCAGGGTTCTTAAACCAACACTTACAGTACAAACGTGCTCAAGGAGCACAGAAAGTATGTCAAGATCGGGGGCACAAATCCGAGTTATTGTTTTCTGAGAAATCCGTTTCTTTTGAGAAAAATCAACTTTCAAAAAAATGCCTGTTTCGGTCCGCAATGTCACTCACGGCAAGAGGCACGCAGCGCTTTCTTAAGGCGCACGTTCGCAGGGGCCTGTCCTGAGGCACGCCTGACATTGTTATTGTTTGGGATTTGCAGCGCAGGCAGGGATGGACAGGCCTATTGGGAACTCTGGAGATTTACAGCTAGGCCTCTGGCCCCTCTGCACCCTGGGCCTCTTTTGGGTGGAGACCTATTTTATTTTCACATTTTTTCATAGGAAAAGGGTTGGGCTTGCTGAAAATGTGTGATATGGGGCCACATTGAAAATGATTTCCAGGGTCTCTTTTGGTTCCCAGTCCACCTCTAAGTACAGGCCCGAATATTTGTGGAATGTGTATGTACTTGTAAAGTCCTGCCTGTGTGTTTTTTACGCCCATATAGATTCGACCCAGTAAACCAAGCTGCCATTTTGCAAATACATAATGGATGTTAATGTGTGAGTTAATCCTTCTCCACCACTGGTAATTACTCTGGCTGGCAGTCCATGCCATCATGTTTCCTTCATTTCTGTCATCACAGTCGTCACCCTCCTCCACCCCAAGAGAAACAGTCCAGCCTGCACTGCTAAGCCACACAACCACCCTGACTGGGCACACACAACCCCAGCCATGTTTTGGCTTTGTAGGGCCTCATCAGAGAGGTGGCCTGAGAGGTTTGTTGCACTTATTTAAACCCAGTTATGCAACCACACACATATTGGCATAAACCAGAGCTTCTGGCTTTTGTGTAGGCATGCAATAGACATTTACCAGTCATGTCATAATAGGACTATCTGGCCAGAAGATGGGAACAGCTGGAAAATCATGTGAGCACCTGGGTGCATGATGACAGTGCTTGGAAAATGCCTATCTAATAACTTTACACCAGTAAAAACACTTTGCCAACACTTTTCTAATCAGGTCTTCTGTATAAGGCACAAATGTGATGACAAACATACTGCTTATAAATCGAGCGACTGGAGGCATACTTGGTTAAGACATTTTCATGCATACTTGGTTAAGACATTTTCGTTACAGTAGGAGCTCATTTACAGTTGCAATTAAGACATTAACTCTCAGAAGATTGCTTAGCAATAACAATGGCGAACCAGTATAAGACAGAGTTTGATGTTACTGCGTGATAGAGCTAGTTCAAAGACATCCCATGAAGGTGCGTTTGGGTGGAGAGGGGCAGGTAGTAAGTGGGAATGGACCAGCTAAGTCTGCAAAACCTGCCACCGAGAAGCATCAGAAGAGAGTTGTACTGTGCAGAAGTCCTGAGTGTGAAAGTGAGCAGTAAGGGAGGGGGATTGCACAGCTAATTTACAAGGCCTGTGAAGCATTTAGGGAATTGAGACATCCTTCGCCCAAGCCTCATATGGATGAGCAAGCGCTGTCCAAATGAGTATATATGCCCTGTGGTTTAGGGGCATTTTAGTGTTAGGGTGAGTGTGGAAAGAGAGCCCAGTTTGCATTACTTGGTCAGACGTGTCTCATGCTTGATTCACTGCGACATTACACCAACAAGAGAGAGCAGCCCATCTAATGAATGTGCCGAGGAACACATCTGAACAACCAATCCAAAACAGGACCTCAGAGCAAAATATTGAACGTATACAAACAATTACCCATGCTTGTACACAATTTGTTTTTGCTTATGCATCCTTGTTTATTCCAAATATTTTCATCATAGTGAAATAAGATCATTCATGAAATCGATAAAATTGACCATATATTTAAAATGTAATTAGGTACAAATGCATAGAAATTCAAGGGGATCAATTTTCACACGTGTCCCGTCAGCATCAGACTCGCCCCCACGCTCTTACAATTCAGAAAATAACAAAAGACCCACCTCCTCAAGGTGTCTCTCCTCAACACCTAGGCCTTTGCGTCGCCTCCTCACGCCACCTGACTCGCCAGATGCCGCCCGCCCCTCTCCTCCATGACACCCTGTACACCTGTACCCCTCCAATATCCCCCTCTGTATCCTACCCTCCGCTGTATATCTGTTCTGTGGTTACCACTGTAAAGCACTCTGTTATACACCTGTAATGTTGTAAACCTCTGTAAAGCGCTCCGTTATGCATCTGTAATGTTGTAAACCTCTGTAAAGCACTCCGTTATTCAGCTGTATTGGTGTAAACCTCTGTAAAGCGCTCTGTTATACATCTGTAATGTTGTAAACCTCTGTAAAGTGCTCCATTATGCATCTGTATTGGTGTAAACCTCTGTAAAGCGCTCTGTTATGCATCTGTAATGTTGTAAACCTCTGTAAAGCACTCTGTTATGCATCTGTATTGGTGTAAACCTCTGTAAAGTGCTCCGTTATGCAGCTGTATTGGGGTAAACCTCTGTAAAGCGCTCTGTTATACATCTGTAATGTTGTAAACCTCTGTAAAGCGCTCCGTTATAGAGCTGTAATGTTGTAAACCTCTGTAAAGCGCTCCGTTATGCATCTGTATTGGTGTAATCCTCTGTAAAGCACTCCGTTATAAATCTGTAATGTTGTAATCCTCCGTAAAGCACTCCGTTATGCATCTGTATTGGTGTAAACCTCTGTAAAGTGCTCCGTTATGCAGCTGTATTGGGGTAAACCTCTGTAAAGCGCTCTGTTATACATCTGTAATGTTGTAAACCTCTGTAAAGCGCTCCGTTATAGAGCTGTAATGTTGTAAACCTCTGTAAAGTGCTCCATTACGCATCTGTATTGGTGTAAACCTCTGTAAAGCACTCCGTTATGCATCTGTATTGGTGTAAATCTCTGTAAAGTCCTTCTTAGCTTCTTGAAGCTAGGTCCGCGCTCAATAAGTACCATAATAATAATAAAAATAAAATGTAATGAACGAACTGTACATTAGAATGTAACATCTGCAAAAGGACATTAAAGGACAACCAGCTGCAACCAGGAAAGAGGCAAGCTGTCGACTGGGTTTGAGTAATGTTGAGGTGTATGTGGGCCGTGTCCAAGGGCACGAGTTTGCACAGTTGTGTTAATTGGCCAGCAGGATGTTGATATGATATGATATGTTAATTATAACGTGCTTTATACCCAGAGGTTTCCAAGCGTGGTCCCGGGGACCGGACCTGTGTTGCTCTGTGTCGTCTTGCTTCCAAGGCGAGCACGTTGCCCCTGAGCTATCCCTCCTGAGTGGCATCATGTCAAGGCAAGCCCTTTACATTTCATTTCTAATTTGAACCAGCCAGGAATGTAAGCTCAGTTCATAAGCCTCACCTGAGCTGACCCTATCCTGTCTGTGAACTTTATAACCTCCGGTCATGCAAGTGTTGGTGGCACACGCCTCAGACAGGCAAGCAGTCAACCCAAAAACAGAAATGGTCTGTCAGGTGAAATTACTGGCATGCTACCGTGCTCCAAATTAAAGCATAATGGTGTATACCACATTAGTCTCCTTTTTTCTTGGAGTGCCCAAAGACATTTTCAAGAGCGGACAAAGAGCCATCGAGATGTGAGTCAGGCACTGGTGCTATTTATGTATTTTTTTATTTATTTTTCAGCCCGTTCATTGTCCAGTTCTGCAGTTCCGAGCAATCCACAGGACCAAGTGTTCAGTTTTATAGGAATCGTTGTTATTTCTTGAACGCAATGATGCAAAAATTATTCAACAAAATAATGTATCCATGTTTGTTTTGTAGCGCAGACATTAGTCCAACTGCCCCATTCACTGCAAAGGATGCGGTAGAATTTAATTTAGCACCAGGTAAAATAGAGGATCAGTTACACCCTGTTCGGAGTCCCATCGGACTTCACTGGGGAGTGGAAGCATTCAGACCGGCACCATCGCAGCAGTTTTGAGTCGAGGTCACGCTTCCACTCACATGCAGCCGGTTGTCATTGGTCATTGATTTCCTCTCCCCCTCACATCCCCTCATCCTCTTCGGTGACTTTAACCTTCATTCTTCTAACACTCAGCAAAAATATGACCTTCAATCTTTTCTCAATGAAGTCGCTACCACTCGATTCATAACCTACCCACTCACTCTGCGGGCAACTCCTTGTTCATCTCCAACAGCTTTCGGACCACTCCACTGTATCCACCACCATTATCTTTCCTCCCTGTAACCTTTCCGTCACACCTACCACTCCCATTCCAAGAGAAAATGTAAGCCCTCTTCTAGTCCTCCTTTGCTCTCTGACCTTCAACTCTCACTCTCCTCCTTCTCTCCAGATCCTTCCTCCACTGGCACTGCTTTCTCCACCTTCCAGTCCCTTCTTCATGACTCTCCCCCCTAAATCCCAGCGTCTTCAACCTTGGGACTCCCCATTCATATGCAATCTCCTCATTGATATGCGATGAGTCCTGCACAGAAGGAGGCGATCCGACTTTCATGAGGGCCTGCAATGATACCTCTGCGTCCATGACTAACTCAAGTCTTCTCTTGATAGTGCTAAAAGGGATTTCTACATTTCGCTCATTGACACACACTCCAACCATTTTAGCCAACTCCAAGGCATCCTAAACTCACGCCTTACTCCTCCAAAACCCACAACTATTAACTATACACTTTCAGCTAATGACCTTCCTGAATGCATTGCTTCAAAAAATCTCAAAATCAAGGAATCTCTCCTCACCCTCCCCTTATTCCCACCTACTTTCTTCACTCCACCTTTTCTACCATCATTCACTGTCTCTATCTCACACTTCAGTCATACCAACACCGAGGAAGTCCTTGCACTGCTGATGAAGGCTAACCCCTCATGTAGTCCCTCAGCTTGTAAAACCTATTGCCCCGCCAGTGGCCTCTCACCTCGCTAATCTCTTTAACCTGTCCTTCGACTCCTCCTGCTTTCTGTCTACTTTCAAAACGGCCATGGTCAGCTCTCTCCTGAAATAGCAAGATGCTCTTCCAAACATGACTACCAACATTTGACCTGTGTCACTTCTTCCTCACTACTCTAAGGTGTTGGAGAGAGTTGTATTCAACTGCCTTACTAACTTTCCTGACACACACAACCCTCAGTGGAGTTTCGTGTTTCTGCTTCTACCACTCCACTGAAACGGCTCTCATGAATATCTCCAATTGAATTGCCTTTGCTAAACATCTCAACCTATCCCCTATCCGAATCCTCCTCGACTTATCTGCTGCTTTTGACACTGTTGATCACTCTGATCTCAATACTCTCCCTTTGCTTGGGATTTGTGATCAAGCACTTGCCTGGCTTGACTCCAGTGTGTCACTGAGAAGCTGCTGACCTGGTCATCCAATATTCAAAATGACCACTGATTGGCCCTGAGTATAATCAAAATGGGTCAGATGATGGAAACGGCCAACTTATTGGCGCTGTTCCTGAACTTGGCTCTATGTGAAAATGCCTCCAGGAAAATGTAGTCATGTGAAAAAGTCAGCAAAAAAGTAGAAATTCATTACAAGCAACGCAAAGTGTGAACATGTTGCCAGTAATAGGGTAACCAAAAAAGCTATTTTTAAATACACAAACGTATAAGGCTGTACCCTAACTATGACTCAAACATCTAACAAAACCTTTCCAAGTACCCTAACTCCATTCCTAAACCTTCCCCTAACTTGAATTACAACCCTTATTCGACCCTGGACACTAACTCTTCAGCACGCTAAAGCATTTTATTTGAATGTGACTCAATACAAAATAACCGGAAAATTAACTAAACACTAACCCTTCAGCCTGCTAAAGCATTTTTTTGCATGTTACCAAATACAAAATAAATAGAAAATAAACAATGACCCTATCTTCAGCCGCATCACAAGCTCGCCACAAAGTACAAAGCCCTTGCCCTGATCCAAACCCTTGCTCTAATACTAACCTTAGCCTTACCCTAACTGCAACTCTACCACTTACCCTAATGTTTACTTTACCCTAACCACTAGGCTTATCCCAACCCCTATCCTACGCCAACCTCACCAGCCCTCCCCAACTTCCCTATCCCTTTCTTCAACGCTTACCCAAACCATTACTCTCTTAGCCCTAGCCTTACAATACGCCTACCCTAGCACTAATCCTGACACTTAATCTATCCTAACGACTACCAAACAACAATGTCCTTACTCTCATATCCTTACCCCACCCCCTATCCTAACCCTAAACCAGGCAATCACAAGCCCACTAAACCCTCTTTAGCCCTAACAATTACCCTACTAACACTACATTTTTGGCTACTTGTGAGCTGCATTTATTGACTACTTTTTGCTTGGCACCTTTTTCACTGTTGAGGTACTTTCACCATGACATTTTCACTGACTACATTTGTTTTGGCTACATTTTCACTGGATACCCTGAGCGTCACTAAGATAGCAAAACTAGTCAATTCCGGAGATTGTGCTGCCAGCTCAGGTTCACTATATGGTCCATTGGTTTACATTTGTCAGAGTCTATAACCAGAGCTAAGACGGAAGAGATTGCTTTTATACCTCAATGGGCTTAGGCACCTCTATTGGCTTAGGTACCTCAATGGGCTTAGGCACCTCTATTGGCTTAGGTACCTCAATGGGCTTAGGCACCTCTATTGGCTTAGGTACCTCAATGGGTTTTTGGCACCTCAATGGACTTAGGCAACCTTATATTTTCCTTGTTTAATTTTAGGATCCGGGATGTCCCGCACCTTGCCCAGTGCTTATTTGCCAGGCCTAGCATCACCTCACCCTCAAAGCTCACTCTCAAAGACAGCGACTGGAAAGACCTTGGTGATGTGTGATGCTCATTGATTCACTGAAAAGGAAATTCCTCTGAGGTATTCCGGAGATCCTCAATGGAGAAATGCAGATATACTGCTCCCTGGAGGGCCCTTGGGAATGTAAGACAAGCAAATGTCTGGGAGCAGGACAGAAAGGGAAGCAACAGACTGTCAACGTGACAGAGATCACTTGGGCCGAAGAACACCACTTACCTTTGCCCAACAAATATCATTGCGCTTGATGTCTCAGGCGCGCAGACCCCAGGACCTGTAAGAAACTGTAACATACTAAGGGGCTCCCAGAAAACCCATCCTGGAAAACTGTGGGGAACTTGGTTCTTTTTCCATGAGACCATGCTGACCGCAACCCTGGTAGACACTGGGACTGAGCCTGATAGACTTCCCCAGCATCTGTTCAATTCAATTTGCCCTCACATTCCTTTAATCCAGTTTTTTTCGTTTACTTTGCTCAACCCCAATCCGCTGTTTCATAATAAATCCGATTTGGTTAACACTCATTCTTGTCTCAATTCACCTGCTTGCTTCCCCACAACACGGCATTCCCATGAGACATAAATAAATGAATTACATTGAGAAATGTTGCATGCTGGGAGCTTCAAGATGAAGTTCCAAAAGGCATAGCAGCTGAAAAGCTTTGTGTCCAAACAGAAGATGAAGAGTGGAGTTTCGGACCACCGGACACATCGATTGAATTTAGTTAAAAGTGTGGACTCTACTTCAGTGTCTATGCTCATAATGTTAAGAGCTGGTCACATGACTCACAGGGTCATTTCCGAATAATTATAATGTATTTCTTATATAGCGCTACACACCCATAGGTCTCAGAGGGCTGTAATAACAGCAGACATTGTTATCCCACAGAGTGGTACTCAATTTATCGACCTTAGCAGGCTGAAATGCTGAGTTGACCTTGCTGGGGCTCAAACCTGCCACAGCAGGCTACACACAGATATCAGGGACGAGCGCTCAGCTCACTGTGCTGTCTGACCGGCTAATGTGAAGTTATTTCATGCAGTAGTTTTAATTTTCACTGAAAGTATTTTTGATGTGACGGTCTTATGTTGCGTGAACCGCAGCACGAGACCGCGAATCTGAGTGCCTTGAATTGTGTTGTTACAGATCCACGTACACTGTGATTCCATGGTGAAATATTACGATTTAGCCTTTCGCGTTCTTCGACCAGACTACTCAATAATCTAGCATATACCGCCAAAGGTTGAGACATAAAGATACTACATAGCAGAGACACCCTTTGCTAAGGGAACGGTTGACAGGAGAGATTTGCGTTCCCCTATGATGCAGTGGGCAGAAGAGAGGCAGCTCAGGGTGCTGTGAGGGAGTAGGGGCTCACCTGCAGTGCACCTTTGCCCTTAGACCCAACCGCAAGCAGGTTCTGCACACGGCATGTCTGGAGTAAGAGCGATGTTATGATCTTCTGGTTTTCGTGTGTATGTCTGCGTGCACCCGGAGCGTGGCACCCAATGGATAGCACCACCTGGTTGGGCATCATGAAGTGTGATGCAGACTGGTCTTGACACTGATGGGACCCTGTGCCCAGAAAGGCCAAGACAGACACCCAGTGGGGTGAGAGTCCACGAGGAACAGGGGCACGGGAAGAAGGCCGCCAGGGATTCAGATGGGAAGGAACTACTTCAGCTAATTAATGTAGGATGTTTGGACTAAAGAGCTGTGCTATCGCCTTATCAGCTAATGTACAGCCTGTAGCCTCGTGTGGGCTGAAAGCCAGAGGGGCCAGAAGGGGGAATTAGCAAACGCCGGCTTTGGGTTCACATCCTTCCAGTTGCTCAATCTCGTGCAGGGTCTCTCGCCCCAAAGTCAACCAAATAAAGCGTTATAGCTTGTGTTCCTTTTGTCAATTCCTTCAGGCACTCTATGGAGCAGAGCTCACTTTGACGACTGCCGCAACCGTGTCACACAGAGAGGGGTCTAAGCCCGGAAAAGTCTCTTTGCATGCCCGCACCTCGAGTACATAGAAAGTTAGCCGCCATCTTGACAACTTTGAGTTCAGATGAACCACAAAGACGTCGGGCCTAAGACAAAGCAACGTGGCATAATGTAGAAAGACACATCACATGTTAGTATAACAAACTGGCCTTCTGCCTAAACAACAAAGAAACGTTCCATTAAAACCGGAAAATGCAATTTGGTAACAAAATCCAAATTGGGAAGACAAAATGAAAACAATGATGGACCATGGTACGGTACACATGGGGTGAGAAAGGTGCAATACGGGCCTGTGGGGGGTCAGGTGTAAGACAACCCCTCAAAATTAAAGGGTAGGTGTACAATGAAAGCAAGTATGCATTTTGGGGAGAGATCAACATTGCAGACACATGAGTGTCCCTAGTATAAGACAGTCGCGTCCACTGCACCCCTGTTGTACTGTATGACAGTCAATGCTTGGACAGATTTCAGAACATTTACGAAGGAACTTTCTTAGGAAAGTATTTACAAATGCAGTTCGTTAAAACTAAAATAGTTGTTTTAATAAAGTACATGGGATATCATAAAGTAAACAAAAAGGCACACAGCTCAACGCGTTTTGGGAATGTTCCCTTCTTCAGGCGAAATCGACATACATGTCTTCTTATGTTACTCAACGTAGGCATCTACAGACCAAGTAAAGCATAGTATGTTTTAGGTGTATGCAATGTGCAAGTGCTTAATTCAACCACATTACAGTAATATTGTATTTGTACACACTGAGGGGTCTCCCACAGCTCATTTGGTAGTTATTTGGGCCAAGGACAAAGGACAAGAGATGTCTCGTACGCTTGCAGAATAATGAACCAATGGCTCCAGAAGTAGATATCAACATTGCACACATAATATGTTATGCTATGTTATACCTTGCACCGCAGATCTGAAGAAGAGGTGATATGATATGATAGGTTATTTATAACGTGCTTAATACCCAGAGGTTTCAAAGCGCGGACCGGGGATCGAACCTGTGATGCTCTGTGATGTCTTGCTTTCAAGGTGAGCACGTTGCCCCTGAGCTATCCTCCCGAGACCACAAGGCCCAGGGTAAATCTTCGTGACTCGGGTACTACCAGTGATTCCCACGAGCTCACCAGGCTCTCCAAGGTGCGGCTGTAACAGAGCAGCCCAGGTCTAACGCCCAGGAAGGGGTGTGCGTTGGCTCATAGGTGGAGCATACACTTTTCATTATTGCCCAATCAGAGATGGTCCACACACTATATTTGGATAAAACTATATTCTTTATAAGAAAAGGCAAAGTGAAAAGCAATACACAGATAGGTAAATACATTTGTAAAACAGAAGATGCAACAATGTGTCAGGTAAACCACACAAGTTATAAAGAGAAATTAGAAAGTAAAAGGCGGCAACACGTATGTAAAGGCTTTTTTATCTACACTGACAAGTTTGAGGGACCGGTAGTGTGAGTAGAGGCATTCTTTGGCGGAAAAGAGTTTCTTTTGTGGGAAAGTGACGCAAAGAGCAGATCTTGGAGTTCCTTTGGAGGGAAGCCCTCGGGAGTCTCTTCAAGATTAAGAAGGGGTCTGAGGTTGAAGAAAGGTGTGATAAAAAAGAACCACCAACAGCACAGGAGGATAAGGAGAGTGATACCTTGGGATCGAAAAACCAGTTCTGCAGCCTGCGGTCGGGAGTTCCAGATGCAGGTCTTTGCAGGTGGTGAGTTTGAATGCTGTGTTGGCCAGGTCTTCTAGAGTAAATGTCCTGAATACGGCCCATCTTAATATATGGTGGCCATGTACAGGTGGGACATCTGTGGTGTGTTTGGAGCCCCCAGTGTATTGTGTCATCTTGACTTAGAAGTTGTTGATGGTGTTGCATTTGACAGTTGTTTGCAGTATAACAGGGTCCGGCAGGGGGTTTATGCAGTGATTCGTGGCTTCGAAGTTTGCTGTTGCTGTGTTCTCTGTAATGGTTGTTTTGTAGAAGTTTGCTTTGGCTGCAGTGATAACTGTCCTGTGTGCTAAATGGATTGCTCTCAGGCAGATGTGTTCTTCTAGTTGCTGGGACTTTCTGCAGCACTTTTCTTGTGTGCGTATGACGCAACTGCTCTCAATGAGTTTTTAATGTGTACCAAGTTGTCGAGAGCTGTTTGTAGAGGAACAGTTGGATACGTCATCTCTAGCTCCCGCCCCCTCACCTCCGTTATTATGGAACAGCAGGAGAAGAGCCCTATGTGGGACACCAGGTATCATTACAATACTACATCGAGTGTATGAGAGACGATATGCACTCAGACAACCATATCAAATATACCCTCGCACTGAGAGTGTGGGAGGATGTCTGCACACATCATTAGACATCATAGAGCTATAAGTAAAAATTGATATGGGCAGAGTGATGTCCTGAAGGAAAGATACTGAGATGCACTGGAACGATATGCAAATACATAAAGGATAAAGATGTAACTGAAGTAACAAGAGAAACATATAATAGAATATGAAGAAATCATGTATGCAAAGAAGATAAAGTAACCCACTGACTATAAGTGTATATACGCAGAAACGCAAGGTAGTCAAGACATATAGAAGCTTGCTGCAGAGAAAAACATAACGTGGTCAGGGCAGCCATGGTGGAAAGATGGATGCCAGACTTGTATTGAAACCAATTAAGCTACCTCAGAGACAGATCAGGACTGCAGAGTCAGGAGACACTGGAAAAACAGCTTTGTGTGAGGAATAAAGAGGAGTCCATTGGCCTGGGAGGAAGAATACTACTTCAAGGAATAATTTTAAGGCACAAAGGGAGTCACAAGGATAAGTCGTATACGTAAGACATATTTCTATTAGATTAAGTAAAGAGGAAAACATCTGCAAGAGCCAGGTACTGGACAATTAAAGATGCAGAAAACATATGCAAGATGGAGTGAGCAAGTCTCCAGAGGCCATGAAGTGTAATGACACCCAGCTCAATTGAATGAAATAGCAGTAAATAGAAGGTTGAAATTGACAAATTTGTGGTCTCATCACACATGATTCGGAAGTCCAAAACATTGGCTATTTATTAAGCCAAAATGAAGATAATGGTGTGCCTACACTCTCTTGAATTTCTTAGAACAGAGAACAGGTTTTGAGGTTAACTACAAAGGAGAAGCCTTGGCTTGGGGCCTGAACGATGAGAGATGATGGACTAATTGGAAAGGAGGGGAGTAGTCTGACATTACTCTTGGCACCTGAGTTTCGTTTTGCTTACGTGCTTCTTACAAGCCAAGAGTACACGGTTAGGAAAGCATGGCAACCAATTAGAGGGTCTATGTAGCAACATGCTATACAATGTTGCATAGGCCAACCCACTGCCATTTTTCCGCTATAATCAGTATTATACGTATTTAGAGGTGGTTTAAGGAGTGCTTAACAGATAAGGGGTAGACTATGATGTTATTTACACGTATACATAGGGCCTCATTCCGAGTACGGCGCTAACCAATGGCGCTATTAACGCCTTGGTTGACGCCGTACCCGGACCGGCAGCGCCTTGGTGGATGGCGGAATCACCGCCCCATTCCAAGGTTGGCGAGGCAGTAATTCCCCATTCACCAAGGCTCTTCCCCATTCCCAAATGAGCCCCCATAGGGCTCAATGGGAATGGGGAAGATGCAAATAACGATGACCGTTCATTACGGTCACCGTTATTGGCTTGGAGGCCCCTTTGCGCCCTCGACTTTAACACCTGCTCAAAGCAGGCGTTAAGGGCGAGGGCGCAGAGGGAACTCGGAGTATGGCGGTAAGGGAATACCGCCACCGGTCTCGTTACCGGTGGCCGCTATCCCTTACCGCCATACTCGGAATGAGGCCCATACTATAAGTATATATGTTCCCTTAACCAATCTCTCCCCCTTAACTGGTTTTACAGTTTTGCACTTGGGATGACATCATAGATGAAGCATATCGATTTATAAAACCTTTGTATGATCAAATTTGGTTGTGAGTGCGTGAACTACAGCCCGTTGTTCTCCAGATTGCCCTACTTTATTTTATGCTAATAATAAAGTAGTACTTTGCCATATTCTTTGAGTCTGTCCGGTTATTTGGGTCTGAGATCATTATTGGTAATTCCATCTAGCACATGAGACGCTTCAAGGTGCTACAGCACATGTCGGGAGGATAGCTAAGGGACAACACATTTGCCTTGGAAGCAAGACGAGACGAAGCGGAGCAACACAGGTTCAATCCCCGGGTTGGCGCTTAGAAACCTCTGGGTATTAAGCACATTATAAATTATAAATAACCAATTATATTATATCAATGATATGTGTGGAGGTGGCTTTGTAAGTGCTTGTTACTGTGGCTCACAATTCAATGTGCAATGTTTTCCATTGACATGTTTTTTCTTGCCCATGCACAGCATGCAGAGCTGTGCGATAGCGGTCTCCCCGACCAACACACAACCTCTCCATAAGGGTCTATTGTGGTCATACAACCATTGGAAAGATGGATATGTACCAAGGCCCTTCCAAGACACTCGGGTTATATCTGCTAGGATTTTCTTAAGAGTATTTTCAAAATGGGCTCTTGGTCTAAATGGATTCCAGTGTCGGGCAGAGGTGCTTGCCATGTTTAGAGACTAGAGGATTCTTCTGGGAAACCAAGTTTTATTATTTTCAATCCTTGATTTGCTTCTGTGCCAACCATGTGCACTCATGCCCGCTCTGCATCCAGTTTTTTTAGGACGCCTGTGTAGATCAAATTGCAATAGTCCAATGGCAACCATACCAATGCTCTATAATTTCTGACGAAGTGGGGGATAGGAGTCAGCGGTCCTAGGAATATCAGCAGTCTGGAGAGATTTCCTGGAAATAGTGGCTGGGGCCCACAGTTTTATAGAGTTCCTTCATAAATGACTCCATGGGTTGCCCAGAGAATGCAGGACCACACTGAGTACAAAGTTCACCAAAGGGTCCCACTGCTATCTTTACAGATAGAGCCATTGGGGTTACAGAGCTGGTACTTAGCCACTGGTAAATGGCTTTTTATGAGTTCCAATCTGGCAAGCAAATTGCTTGAAATGAGCACCAGCGTCTGGGAGTACTTTGCTGCGATTTGTATCACATCTCTCCCCCCCACCCCCCCCCCGGAGAGTTTACAGAAGGAATAATCCAAGCGCACGGGGCCTGCTTCATGTCAGGGTTTGATTGGTTCATACGGGGCAGTGGCTAGTGTGGTTTTCCTGTGTTTAGCTTTTTGAAGCTATTACGTATACTTAGGTTTGATGTGTGCAGCCGCCTGGCGGCCTCCGCGCTTCCCACGCGCCCGCCCGCCTCAGACCGCAAGGCCACACAGGAACGCCAAGTTCAGTCTAGTCTTCTGAAATTGAATATTCCATGAAAACGCAGAAATATAGAGTTTAACGTTAGTAATGGGAAGCACACTCTTTACCGGAGCCTGGATAAAGGGGATTAGGAAGGATTTAAGAAAAGGTTTTACGAACTAGAGCTTGATCTCTACGATTTCGAAAGTGGATTTGAAATCAGATCTGAAAAGTCTCCCAAAACATACTGGGAGGATGGGGTAGGGTTAATTAGGAATGGGAGTGGGAAGCCAAGAAGGGCTAAGGCGGTGGTCTCTCACATAGAAAGAAGAAGGAAGCTAAAAATATGCAAATTCATTAAACGAGATTGTAAAATGAATTTGAAACATTTTCCTAGAGAACTACGATATATATGTGCTGGTGCATACGTTCAGGTCCTTATAGCGTCCCTATGTTGCTCCTTCACCTGTGCTCAGACATCCTAATGTGGTGGGGTCCCAATTCCAGAGGACCACCAGTATAACTTTGCCTTTTATCCTAGTATTTTGGAACTTCGGAGGTGGGGCGCTCTGGGAGTTAAGTCCCAGAAGCCCGGGTGAGTTGGACTCGCTGTCACATATCACTTTATTGTAAAGCCATGTCAGTGAAAGCTTCTTATGAAGACAGTAAAAGTGGAAGAACTCCCAGGAATGTCCAAGAGTTGTCATGGTCTAAGAATCTCCCATCAATTTACATGAGCCAGGAAGTATCCGGCCAATTGTTTATGGCTGAAAGAGGTTTGCGTGAACATGGTGGCGTGCGATGAGCCAAGTTCTGCGGCAAAGTGGACCACATCTTTTTTCATGATTTCGTTCCAAATGTACCTACTCTTAAATATTTATGTCAACGGAAGAACTTTAATCTCAACAGAGGGAGCCCAGTTACGCACTGACCTGCACCTGGGTCATTCCAAGTATACAGTTGCACGCGCAGTCGGTTCTTATTGGAGCCCAATTTTCTTTCGAAGTGGCAGCTTATTTAAATAACATACTTAGACTGGAGCATGGCGAGTGAGCTTTTCACACTGAAAAGTGTTTTTTGTGATTAATATTTTGTGGAGCTCTTCATCAAACTTTTTAAATGTAGAAAACATGCAGAATATTTCACTTCTATGATGTGTTTTAATTCTAAATAATGTAATATTTCTTGGTACACCATTTTTTCAACACCCAAATATCCGTTTCAGTTTATTTCACATCCCAATCGTGTCATTAAACATATCAGTCAGAAAAATAAAATCACAAAATAGAATGACTTGTATAGCTAAAAAAAAAGAATATGGGATAAAATTCGGTGTCGTGAATAAGTCACTTTCATAATCAAGGGAAAATGACAGGCTCCAATTGAGCAACACCAGCAAGTCATAAAATTAAAGAAGAAAAAAAATAAAAAGTGTGCTATGCATATATCGGCCATGACATAAAGTCCCTAAACTGTGAAATCGCCACAAACAAGTGGCTTGACAGTTTCAATGGCACTCCCGCCAACTATTTTGGTTGCTAGCCTTGACGTCACATTGCGGCTCAGAAGTGCTCATTTTAACCAATCTTAACATGAGGATACAAGGAAATTGTCCACACAGTCCTCCGCAAGATAGGGATCAACCCGCAAAGAAGGGAAGGGAACATGTGAACACGAGACAGGAGCGGTGCATGAATGTGGATCGCAGGTCTCGGAGCGGCTTATCCTTGATTGTTCGCATTTCTTCAGCATGAAGCGCTTCAGTGTAACATTTGTCAACGCTACTGCCAATTGCATGTTAGGGATCAGGAATAGGGGCAACATTGCTTGGAACTGCTGTATTTCAGTGTGGATCCACAGGGCACAAACCGAAGCAAGTTGGGCCTTGCTCATGCTTGATCCAGTAAGAGCATATCTTTCTCCAGTGCCAACAGCCAGTTGCGGGCTGCTCCAGACCCCCATGTATCTTTGAGCTAATGGAATTACGAACAGATAACTCAGACATGTCTACATCCTTCCTATCTTTTTGCCACATGAGCGTTTTCGCAGGATACGTATCACAAAAGTGACGTTCTTCATCTGGATTGTCTGACGTATCCGGCAAGAGAGTTAATTAACTGTGGGAACTGGCAATGTTCTCAGCATATCTCTTAGCCATTGCAGAAGGAGACCGGCCATAAGCAAACCCGTGTGGTACTGCCACCAGTGGGGTCAGTGCCGGCCAACTTGCAAAACTATGTCTCCTCTGTACGGAAACACAAGCACCCTGAGACATGTTTCGGCCTTGTGGTGCCTCGTCAGTGAGGTGAAGCTTGTTTCCCTATGGAGTAGCGAGCAAGGGACCCACATCTGGGCATAGCCTTTCCCACAAAGGTCCAGGTACTTTGCCAACTTTTAACCTCCCTCTGGTGCTTTAGACCTAAATTATAGGAGACTGAAGATCCTGCAGACACCTGTGGGACTTTTATGAACCCTCACCAGATTGTGTAGATTACACTAATTGCCTGTCCAATTCACCTCCTATAAGTACTGGATGATGAACAGTTGCACTGCGTGTCGCAGATGGATTTTAGGTTGCAACTCACAGGGTTTTACAACATGGTAGTAACTTGCTCCTGATGGCTTTGCCCTAAAATTAGAAGGTTGATGGTTAATATAGTGACACGCTGAGGTGCAGCTCAGTATTACGTATCAATGCTCTATTGATTTCGGATGAAAGGGTGGCATCTTCTGAGTATCAGCAGTTAGGGTGGGGTGGAGTGCCGTGTTCCGCTGCTGGTACCCCAATCATCTCATGTTGACAATTACCTTACATTTCTGGTCTTCCTCGTGAGCTCTTATGAGCATTATTTTCAGCTATATACAAAGGATATCTATTCTTTATGTCAGAATTTCAGCTATTTGTTATTTTTTGTGTCTTTCGTTCTGCGTACATCACCACCATAGTAGTTGTAAACACCAAGCCTTGTCCGAGTAGAGGTGAACGTTACACCCACCCTGCAGTCGTGTCTGTGGGGTGAAATGTAATCGGGGCCTATAAGGCAGTACTTAAGAACAATTTTAGAGAATGGCCATGGAGTAAGATGATTGATAACAGCCTAAAGGGCAAAAAGCAAGGGTTTACCTGCTGCTTAAGGATGTGTGGGGGTCAGAGGTATATTTGGACCTCCCCATGTCAGCACAATTAAAATCCTGGTTTGCCAAGTTCCAATTGGGCATACTCCCGTTGGCCCATGAGTCTTCTAAGTGGAAGAGTGGGTCTTGTTCCTCACCCGCATGTCTCCTTTGTCAAGGAGGGCGTGAGGATGGGGCGCTTCTTTTTTTGTTTGTTGCAAAGCCCACTCTCTGGCAAGGAGGCGTTGGCTCGCCCCCGTTTGAGCAACGTAGTGCACTTCCCAACTCCGTTAGACTTCCAAGCCTTGAAATGCTGCACCCTGCCTGAACATGTGTTATTGGCCTAAACATTTTTAAGATTTGCATTCAAGAAGAGAACACTGAGGTCAATTATGACTGCAAAAATGGAAAAGCAGTGGTTTTTACAAGTGGTCATTGGTTTTATTACTGCATGCTTATTTTAAATAAAACGTTCTTACTTAATGAGATTAATGTAGATATTAATCCAATATGGTGTTTTTATGTTTTGTATTGTAAACTGTACTTTGATGGAGGCATGTCTTCCGAATAAAGTTATAAACAACAAAAAAAATTAATCGGAGCCAAGTAGAGCTCGAGAAGAAAAAGTGGGAAAAGTCAGGGCAGCTAAAACGTCACATGCGGGGGAATGAAAACATGGGTGAGTGGGCGCGATCATTGGGGTGGAAGTATGGTGTTCAGTGTTTTAACCAGGGGAACATTTAATAAAAAGGTTAGACAAGATCATCCCTTATTGTCGACTTATTGTCTTATTGTCTTTCATGGAGCCATTACTTGTGTGGTGGTGGCACTATGTTAAATCATGTTGTGGGTGGATGATGTCCTTGATGTGGTGTTCTAAACAAGCAATTCCCCGACTTTGCGTCCAGGTTTCCCCAGTTAGACTCCAAGTGGAACGCCCTATGGATGAGTGGGTCAGGGAAATGTGCCTATGCTTTTCCCCCCAACTTCTCTAATGAACAGGGTGGTGAACAAGATTCATAGGGAAAGGATGACGTTAATCCTAGTTGCTCCCATGTGGGCGAGACAACCTTGGCCCTGTCGACGTCCCTTTTTGAGTTTCAAAAACAACAACTGTAATACTCTGCAGCTTTCACTAGATGTCAGCCTGTGACTTCTGCCCTGCAGGAGTACAAGGATGGTAGGGGCTAAAAGGCATACTCAGCCCTCAGACTTCTACAAACCAAAAGCCAACACAATCCTAAAGGTAAAACATGCACAGTGACGAGATATACCTCCTTCGCCTTTTATGGTAACGTGAGCTGAGCAATGGCTATACTCTCAAGAGGGGGTGAATGTGGTTCAGTAGCAACCCAAACAATGAAGTATAATAGCCCAAAATAAATAAGTCTCCAATTCTATAAAAATATATATTCTTTAATTATACACACATTGTACAATAATACCTAACTAGAAAAACACTACACAATACCCACCCCTGAGGAAAGAACACAGAATAAGCAAAGATAGCAAGAGGCGGCACTCTGAATAATGAATAAGGGATGTAAGGCAAGTAATAACCACAACGTTCTTTGAAATGTTATGTTATTGTGTACGAAAGAGATAAAAGTGACCTAAGCAGTCTCTTAGGCCCACAAATGGACCAATGGGGCAGTTAGCAGTCAATAGTACCTTTTTTCAGCTCTTGGTGGTCTGGCAGTGCCAAACCAGACTTCTTGGCGCTGTGGGAGCAATTCAAAGATCGAGAGAGTGCACACCCTCACACCTCTTACCTACTACGCACGCCAAGAGGGCTAGTGAAACAACCCACCAAAAAACGTGCAAACCGCACACGCCTCTCCAATCATACTACAAACCGAATACCTGTAAACCACAAATAACTCAGATACCGGGCACAGTCCTTACGGAAACAGCAATCCCAGTGAACATAACAAAGCACACCCAGAAAGCTCTCACACAAATGCAAGTTCCTCCTGGTTCTGCACACATCAACAGATGAGCACAAATATTATACTATCCCTCCCTCCCTCAGTAACCAACCCTACCCACTTCTTACAGAGCCACGTGAGAGCCTGGAGACCAGGCAAATGGCAGCAGTGCGCGGTATAAATCACCATAGCATAACATAATTTGATTTGATTATTTTATTTATTTTTACATTTCTAACGCGCATACCATATCCGATCCTGGCAGAGACTGCATCTGGGTGCAGATAATATGTAAATAGCTATTCACACACTTCGCTAAAGACTATACCTTCATGCTGATGTTAGTTGGTGAAGGACATAGTACAGAAAAAGCTATGCTTTTAATTGTTTCCAGAACACAGAAAAGGATTTAGTCTGTCAGAGGTCGATTGGGAGAGAATTCCAGGAGCGAGGGCTGAAGGAGGAGAAACGCCTGTCGCCCCATGTTGCAGTTTTTGAGAAGAGGACCACCAAAAGATCCTGTCCTGTAGATCAAAGTGATCGAATTTTTGAGGTCAGGTATGCAGGGGCAAGGCTATGGACACATTTAAAGAGCAAGGAGAGAACCTTAAACAGGATTCTCTGCTGCGCTTGCAAGCATTGAAGACTTTTCAGAAACTGTGAAACAGTTGACTTCCTTGGCAGGGCAAAAATCAGCCGAACTGTAGAGTTCTGCGCAACCTGTGATCTCTGTATTTGATATTTTTGGCTGCCCATAAGAAGGGGGATACAATCATCCAATTTGGAATTTGTAAGAGTCCCGACCGCTATCAGGCGATCCTTCTCTACAGTGAGAGGCAGAAGGGGCTTCATTACATTTTATTAATAGTATAAGGATTGAAATGTTTGATTAACATGTAAGTCCATACTGGACTGCCAAATACAGCCCAAGTTCTTTACTGTATCAGTGAATTGTGTAGGAGCACCAAACAGGGTCGGACATGAGATGGATTGTAAAACGTTTGCTACCTTTGTTTTTGGAGCCAAGGACAATAACCTGTCTTTTGTGGGTTTAATTGGAGCTTATTTTCCAGCATCCAAGCTTTGATTTTGATCGCACAGGATAAAACTCAATCCATTGCCTCCAATGGGTGTTTAAGCCAAACATAGATTTGAGTGTCATCAGCATACCAGTGATAACACAAATCAAACTCATAAAACAAATTCAACAGTGGACGGATATAAACATTGAACAGCAATGGGGACAAAGTAAATCCCTGGGGCACCCCACAGTCAACAGACAGAGAGTCTGAGAAATATGGCCAATCTTAACCTGCTGGATACGATCAGTTAAAAAAGACATAAACCATCTAAGGGTTTCATGAGAGACCTGTGCCACCGATGACAGTCTGGAAATGAGAATTTCAAAATCGACTGTTTTGAGCTGCGACAGGTCCAGCATGACAAGCATACTGATGTCACCTTCATTTGCAGCATGCAACAGATCATCCCAGACTGCCATAAGGACCAACTCAGTGCTGTGGCCTGGTCAAAATCCCGACTGATAGGAATCCAGGAGATTATGTTCCTCCAAGAAACTCTGTAATTGAATTGAATAATGAAACCCCCTTTACACCACATAGATATGCGGGGGAAGACCGCCAAACCCCCCATATTACTATAATATCCCATACCACCCCCACATATATATGTAGTGTAAAGGGGGTGTTGAAAAAAAGAGGTCAGGCATTTCGGCCGTCTCAATTGTGAGGGCGACATTTTGGGACATTTCCATTAGACAGATAATTATGCTCCAAAGTTTTTTTGTTTTTACAAAAGTGTAAGATAGGATTTCTTTAGGTCTGGTGGTACACAGCCCTGACTAAGTGAGGCGTTAACTAAAGTTTGAACAGCCTCACTCATTGCATATGCATGCCGCTAGACCAGATAGGCTGGAATCGGATCATAGTTAAATTATTAGGCTTAAATTTACCAACCAAATTGGCAACATCCTCTGTATTTACCATTGAAAACATACATTTGGGGGTGATAATTTCCATCCCAGAATGTGTTTCTTCATTGACTGAATCAAAATATGAGAGAGCAAATTGGGTGTCAATATTATCTCTGATGGTTTTAATTTTGTCCAGAAAACAATTATTAAACTCATTGGCCGTTGAATATGATGCTGGCAGACTGACATTGGTACAAGTCGGATTAGTGAAGTTTCTAAGAGCTGAAAAAACGAATTTTGGTCTATTGTCAGCGAAATTGATTTGTTTTTGCAAAGAAGAGGATTTTGCAATTATAACTTCTTTTTTACATCCCTTTAAGGCCAATTTGGCCTCATAGTGGTCTGCTATATCTCTGGTATTGAGTCATTCTTTCTCATTTTTCAGATACTTTTCCTTAAGATTTCTTAGGTTGTCAATGTACCAATGATTATTTTTCCTCAGGGATTTTTTCAGAATTATTAGAGGCACAATGTTGTCACAGCTAGTTTGAAGATATAACATGAGATTAGCATGTAATTCTATACAATGGGCCTCATTTCGAGGAAGGCGGTAGGAGGTTAATGGGGCTGGTAGAGCTGCCGGCCCCGTTAATCCCTTACCGCCGCATTACGAGGTCTCCTCGCGGGACCCGCTAAGGATGCCTGGTTTTACCTGGTTTTACCAGGCATCCTTAGCTGGTCCCGTGAGCAGACCAGGATGCTAACAACGGGCCCGTCATTAACAGGCCCTTTGTTAGCATCATCCCCATTCCCATTGAGCCCTATTGGGGCTCAAGTGGGAATTGGAATGTACCGGGTCCAGGGTCCGTGAATGGGGAAATACCGTGCCCTCCAAGGTCGGAATGGCCCAGTATTTCCCCATTCAGGAACACGGACCCGGTACCCGGAATGGGGTAGCCATGCCGCAAAAAGCGGCATGGTTACCTCCAGGGTCGCAATGAGGCCCAATGTGTGTTAGGCTGCACATGAATCAAATCCACCAGCAACTCTTTGCTTGAAATGAGGTTGAAGTCCTTTTTTCAGTGGAGCAATCGAACACTGGTATTCGCAGTCTTGCTACAAGATGCGTGATTGAGAGGCATTGAATAGCCCACCACAAAGTGACCTGACTGGAGTATGCTCATCATAGCATAGTTTCAGCCCTCTAAATAAAACAGGATCCAAACAGTGGCCACTTGTGTGGGTCGGGAGATTGGATAAAAATTGCAAATCGTGGGATTGTGAAATATCGTGAAGATACTTCCTTTCAGCATCCTCGGAGACGTTGCACCATATGTTTAGATCACCCAAAATAATCATGGTTGAGTGATGGAGCGCTTCTGAGCCTAAGTAAGCATCCAAGGTGTTCAGAAATGAGGCAGCTGGACCTGGAGGTCTATAGCAAGGTACCGGCCGATAAGCTTCATCAGGAGAGAATAATAGATTCAAGCCAGTGCCTGTGATGTTGTATCCCGGTTAAGAGAATGGAAGTTTGTAACCTCAAGGGAGGATCTGGCCAGGAAGGCAACAACCCCTCCTTTCTGGTTCTCTCTACTGTGCCATTTAATCCGACAATAGGTAGCAACCAAGGGCTCTAGTGGTTCAAATATGTTGAATGGTTCTTGAAACATGGCTCTAAGCAGTTCAACTGCGAAAAGAATACTAGGGACCCAGCTGTCTTGGCTATCAGGGTACTGTGAGTCCCAAGCCATGGGCTCAGGTGTGTTCCCAAACACGGGGGAGGCTGGCACACAACTGCAGGGGTCCTTCAACACGGTGATGTCCATGGTACTGCTGTGGCTGGCAGAGAGACAGGTCCTGTTCCAGAAGCAGGTTCACTCCCAATGGTCCCTGTGGATGGTTAGGGGGCAGAGAACGCCTCTGCCTTGGTACACCTGCCTTCACCTCACAATTGGAGGACTCTGGAAAGGATTGCTCTACCAGCATAGTCCAAACAAAATCTGCTTTAAGGGTTGAAGTCCAAAGGATTATTCAAAGACAATTACAAGAAGTGGTCTGAGACCCCTTTCTTTAGGTCCACAGGTGATTGGAGTAAAGCTAGCCTGCTTTAGGTTTCCAATCCCTGTTCTTGAAAGATGTGGGCTTTGCCTTTCTGCCATGAATCCCAAAGGGCTGTGCTTTGCTCTAGACCTAACCCTGGCCCTTCCCTTCTCAATAGGACCACCAGCCTTTAGATATGCAGGCCCTAGTGTGAGTCTACTCCCCTTGAATGGGTGTGCTCCTTTGATGGTGGGGCCCAGGAAAGCTGCCTATTGTATGGCTATTTCTGGGGGAGGGAGTTAACTAGCCTCAAAAAGAGCTCAGAGAGACATGGCCATTCAGGCTCCTGTCCAGTCACTTGGGAAGACCAGCCTTTCTGACCAATACACATCACCTTCCCCAGCTGAGCTGGTTCGCAGGATCTGACATATGTGATATTAAATTGGAAGTGACTGCAATGATTATGAGTAGTGCCATGTACCATGCACTAACTCCGGCATAGCTTATATTTAGAGTTTGCCCTGCCACCAGCATTGGCTACTTATAATCATCATAGTTTTGGTGCAGAGATGCGTATTTTAAATGCAGCCCCTGCAGTGTCGAGACTTTGTTGTCACTACAGCTGTCCAATTGGCACCTGTGACCTCTGAACTGTCTCTGTGCCACTAGTGGAGCAGGCGCTGATGTTCAGGATACTGATGCAGCAGGGAACAGGTGCACACTATACTTTTGGCATGAAGCTTATGAGAGGGGAATCTGATCAGCAGATTGCCCTCTTAGAGATGGAACTACCCTCATCATTTTATTAATCAAGAAACATCCTTGCCAGATGGCAATTCATCGCACTCACTTTGAGGTTCAGGAGACAGGGCACTGTGCAAGTTTACCAAAAAACATTCTGGGCAGACACTCGTGATTGTATGAGCTGTCCAGGCCATGTGAGAACTCAGACTAAACATTTGGGTATTTATCGATAACTCCAAAAATATGATAGCTGTTATGTTAAGTTATGGCATTTTATAAAGCGCAACCGTGGCCCAAAAGCACCATGGTGCTAACAAACTGAGGGCCCCTCATCGTAGGAAGAAGGGAGAGGGGCCCGACAACCAGCAGACAACAGAAGTCGAAAGAGGGTCCCGTCCGCTGTTGGTTGAACAGGAAGGTTTTAAAATCTTGCAGAAGTGAATTGGATCCTGAGTCTTCCGTATGGACATAGAAAGAGGATTCCATAATAAAGGAGCCGCCACCGAAAAGGCTCTCCCCTCAACTGTAGATTTGCGAAAACTCAGAACCTGAAGAAGTGCTCGGCCGGTGGAATGAAGATTCCAAGAAGGGGAGTAAAGCTTTATTTTATGGCAAAGGAAACTGGCTTCCAAGCCATGCATGGCCCGATGCACTGGACAAAGGACTTTAAACATAATCCTTCTGGCAATCGGAAGCCAATGCAGTTTCTGAAGCACCTTAGAGGTTCTGGCACATTTAGGCAAGCCCATCCCCAAATGGGCGGCTGAATTCATCACAACCTGTAATCGATGGAGAAGGGTTTGGGGCTGGGAGAAAAGAGTTGCATTATATAATCTAAATTTCCCATGGCCAAGGTGGAAGCCACGAGGCCACGGAGATCTATGGGTACAAACGGGATAACCTTTCCTCAGAAGCTTAAGCCTGAAATGGGCTGCAGTGCATCTGGCATTAACCTGAGGAGCGGCAGAGAGGGAAGCTGAGATGGTGATGCCCTGGTTCTTTGCTGTGGTCACAGGGCTGGGAAGTGGGCCAAAGGCAGGTGGCCGGAAAGCGGTGGACCAGGCCGAGCCCTCGGGAGGAGTGGCTCCCTGAAACATCACTTCTGTCTTGTCTGCATTGAGCTTAAGCCAATTTGTACACATCCAAACTCCAATAGAAGACAAGCAGTTATTTAAACGGGCGGCTGCAGCCAAAATAATGTACATGTCATCGGCGTAGGCAAAGAACCTACAGCCATGAGTATGAATACCTTTGGCCAGCGGAGCATATGAACGTTAAACGGAAGTGCTACATCATGACTAGTCCTGGTTCTCTGGCTTCTAGGGACAGGCCATCTACATCTACAGGGCATATTCCTGGACAATCCAGTGGAAGTGTCTTCCACCTTGAGGGTTCCCTAGCTAGTGGAAACACAATGTGCTCTTTGGTCATTTACATTCTCTGCAGTACAGCAATTGTGGTGTACTCCCTCTACGTGGTACGACGGGCTCAAGGCGATCTCAGAGGCACGGCGATGATACTGGCAATGATTTCTTGACCATGAGCGGTACAAATGCCTGCTTATTTGTAGGTCTTTTTTGGGGGGGAATGCTATAATGAGAGAGTTAATGGTCTTGTGCCCCCAGGAAGATCCACAGAGACTCAACACATGCAAACCGACTCAAGCTTAGCAGTGTGTCAACTTTGAACTTTGCCCCGTTCCTTGCAAATCCTAATTGCAGGTCCTTGTGCATCTCACTTCTGGAAGTCCCTTGTCCTACTGTCACTCCCTACTCCACACTTAATAGGAGTGGGGTGGAGCGAGAGCTTAAACCTAAACAATGTTTGAAGCCTGCACATCATAGTGGGGTGCATCCCTTCATTGCTAACCTGTGCAGAGTTCAACATACTTTGAATCGGACTGTGGTTACCTAAATGCACCTTAAAACATTGTTGCACGTGATTGTTGGGAGCAGCTATCTTATTGAAGGCACTTCGAGGAAGCCCCTCCCTGGTATCATGGTTGGCCTGTTTCTCAGTATAGTATACGTTGGGAGTGAGGGTCTTTAGAAATGACCCACCCAGGTGGTATTAGATACATTTACCTCTGTGTGTTTCTAAAACGTGGTTGGTATACATGTACTTTGGTGTATTCTGAAGCCTTTTGTTACTAAAGTGGATCAAAATGTCCTCCTTTCTACTTGTGTAAGTGTGGTGCACTGAGAATTATGGATGGTTCAGGGCCCTAGATTCCAAGCACGCTCGTGCAGGGAGCTTCAGATTCCACGCTGCATGGACTATTGCCCAGGCAAAGTCTAGATTCTGAGCACACTCGTGCAGGGAGCTTCAGATACCACGCTGTATGTACCATTTCCCAGGCAAAGTCTAGATTCGGAGCACACCCGTGCAGGGAGCTTCAGATACCAGCTGTATAGACCATTGCCCAGGCAAAGTCTAGATTCCGAGCACACCCGTGCAGGGAGCTTCAGATACCAGCTGTATAGATCATTGCCCAGGCAAAGTCTAGATTTTGAGCACACTCGTGCAGGGAGCTTCAGATACCACGGTGTATAGACCATTGTACAGGCAACGTCTAGATTCCAAGCACACTCGTGCAGGAAGCTTCAGATACCAGCTGTATAGACCATTGCCCAGGCAAAGTCTAGATTCCGAGCACACTCGGGCAGGAAGCTTCAGTTACCACGGAGTATAGACCATTGACCAGGCAAAGTCTAGATTCCGAGCACACTCGTGCAGGGAGCTTCAGATACCACGCTGTATGGACCATTTCCCAGGCAAAGTCTAGATTCGGAGCACACCCGTGCAGGGAGCTTCAGATACCAGCTGTATAGACCATTGCCCAGGCAAAGTCTAGATTCCGAGCACACTCGTGCAGGGAGATTCAGATTCCACGCTGTATAGACCATTGCCCAGGCAAAGTCTAGATTTTGAGCACACTCGTGCAGGGAGCTTCAGATACCACGGTGTATAGACCATTGTACAGGTAACGTCTAGATTCCAAGCACACTCGTGCAGGAAACTTCAGATACCAGCTGTAAAGACCATTGCTCAGGCAAAGTCTAGATTCCTAGCACACTCGTGCAGGGAGCTTCAGATTCCACGCTGTATAGACCATTGCCCAGGCAAAGTGTAGATTTTGAGCACACTCGTGCAGGGAGCTTCAGATACCACGGTGTCTAGACCATTGTACAGGCAACGTCTAAATTCCAAGCACACTCGTGCAGGAAGCTTCAGATACCAGCTGTATAGACCATTGCCCAGGCAAAGTCTAGATTCCGAGCACACACGTGCAGGAAGCTTCAGTTAGCACGGTGTATAGACCATTGCCCAGGCAAAGTCTAGATTCCGAGCACACTCGTGCAAGGAGCTTCAGATATCAGCTGATTAGACCATTGCTCAGGCAAAGTCCGGGCGACGCAAACACATAGAGCTTGGCTCTGGAACCCTAATGATGCTTAACTCAGACCATGCTCTCTTTCAGGAAGGGCCAGAGGACAGGACAGTGTAGGCAAACCTTTTGCTTGTGGATACGAAGTCACTATCTCTATACAATTGGTGTTCCCTCTTAGGGGCAACGCGCTCGTCTTGGAAGCAAGACGACACAGAGCAACAAAGGTTCGATCCCCTGGTGCGAGCTTAGAAACCTCTGGGTGTGATAGCGCATTATAAATAACCCATTACAATTACAATTATAGTCTCTGAACTGACAACCGTACAGAGCGACAATTGCAGTTTACACTCAGGCCTGGAGAGGGCTCTGGAGTGGCCGAGCGGCGACAAGTGGGCGCTTTCCCTATTTTTATGAGCACTGTGGCAAATCTGTGGTTGGTCACTGGCATAGTTGAGATCGCATGGTTTCCTACAGGGCCCAAGCAAATGCAATGGATGAGGCAGAGTGCATTGGCATTGGCCAGAGGACAGTGCATGCCACCTGCCTGAGGATCCCATGGCAGCCACTCCATTGCCCCCCAGTCGTGGGCTGCGGCCTGGGGACTTTCACGGTGGGATTAGGCAGGTCTACTGCCGAGTGGCCACTGCTCCCTTTGCTGGGCCTCCTCTGTACTCATGCTCTGCTCCCCTATTTTACTCTTCGGGCCCCGTCCCCAGCAGAGCTCACTTCTGCCCTGGGAGCCCGCGGGAGGGAACGTGTTCTGCTGTCTAAACGGGAAGGCTAAGCCATGTCATCCCCGGCACATTTACACATCAGAGCTGTCTCTAGAATTTCACAGGGGGCTTTGCTTTGATGTGCTGCTGCTCAGCACGGGGAAGAATTACTTCCCTGCCTCTGACCTTTGTCCCCGGCGCCCCTCCTCCCTCCACAAGGCAGCTGGCCGGTGTGGTCAGCAGAGCAGAGCTATAATGGCGAGGCTGCAGTCTGCTGCATTTTTTAACCTGAAGACATCTGTCTACCACACAGTGTGTGTTGGAATGGCCAAGCAACCACCCAGCCCCCATGGTGCATTGATCTGGCTTAAGTTAAAGGACAACCCCGGAAGTACAACCAAAGGTAACATATAATTTGACTAGATGTGTATAGCTCCAGGTTAGATTTTCAAGCAATAGAACCCGAGTGTCGGGGGCATTACCAGAGTCGGTAATGCCCCCGACGCGAGGATTCTATTGCTATTAGTACCCCAGTCCATAAAAATTGCGTGACCGGGGCACTAAAAGCTTTTTTTTTTGTCCCGAAACGCTGCGCAGTTTTGGCCGCTGCAGCGTTTCGGGAGATAAAATAGAAAAAAAAGAAAATGCCCGCCGCCATGGAAAGGGAAAACGGAGTCCGTTTTCCCTTTCCAAGGCGGCCATTGGGAAAAAAAAAAGAAAAATGTACCTGCGTTCCTGGCGGGGGACGAGGGAAGCCCCCAGCCGTGTGGAGCCACAGAGCGGGGATGGCACCACTCCCAGTCTCCTCACAGCTTGAGGCTTCCCTCGTCCTCTGCCGGGACGCAGGACCGAGAAGGTAAGTTGGGGGGGCGGGTGGGAGGGAGGGAAGGAATTTTTTTTTAAAAAAAAACTTACCTGAGTCCCCGGCGGGGGGCAAATGCAGCCTCTCAGCCGCGGGGATGCTTGGAGCGGGGATGGCCCCCCTTCGAGCCTCCTCATTGGCTGAGGGGTTGCCACGCCCCCGCCGGGTGTGACGTCCCAGTCAGTTGTGGCGCATGCGCGATCCTCGTTTGGGACCCGTGCATGCGCAGTTTAATAAACCGCGTCCGTTCGGGCAGTTGCCGCCGGGACGCGTAGCAGGCAGCATCGCGTCCCGTGTCTCTCTGTGTGTGCGTGCGTGCATGTATGCGTGTGGGCCACCATAGGCACGGGTGGCTATGCAACAACTGACGACGAGGCGGGATACCATCGCAGCGTTCGGTCGATGAACATGGCGTGTTTTACATCAGCGACGCTACACGGTGGTGAGTCACGGACCCGGCGGGAACAAATCTATGGTGTCCTAGCGTCTGGTATGCAGCAGTAGCAGCCTGAAAAGGTGCTCGTGCGCTGCTCATACCATATTCACAGAATTTTTGGAACTCTGGCAGTCCTCTACAACCCAGAGGACAGCCCACATCGCATAGCTACTGCACAAAAGGTGGCTGGAAAGCACAGCTGGCAACAAGGAAGACACACAGAGCTGGAGGGGAGCAAGGGCATGTTGAATTCCACCATACAGTAACGTGAGGTACGTGCACTGCCCACCCAAGTCAGGTTTGCGGCCTCTGAGCCATAAGGAGGTGCCTGTATGACCTGTCAACATGGCGTGAAGTGACGGAGAGGCGGAAGCTGCGACTGTGGTGGTGAAAGCACAACAGGGATCGTTGTTACCCATGCAAGAGTTTGATGTGTCCGGTCCCCCTTCGAAGTTGGGCCCAAGATGGTTGCTATGGATAAAAAAACTTGATATGTACTTTACAGCGACTGGGATAACCAATGACGATGCGAAGAGGGCCACTTTTTTGTACTCGGCAGGTCTGGATGTCCTACGCATATATGAATCCCTGAACCTGCAGGTAGTCACCTATGATGCCGTCAAAACTGCTCTGGAAAATCACTTTATACCGCTCTCTAACGTTGACTACGAGAGGTTTCTCTTCTGTGGGGAAAAACAGCGGGAGGAGGAATCACTTGATCAGGTTTGCGCTCGACTGCGGCTCATGGCCACCACGTGTCGATGGGACAATGAGGAATCGATGATTAGGAATCAAGTACTCCAAGGGTGTGGCTCAGGCAAACTATGAAGACAAGTGTTGAGGGAACCGGGCTGGACCCTGCAACAAATCCTAGACAGTGGTAGAACCTATGAACTGGCGGAGTCGAGAGGTGCCAAGATGGACGCAGCAGTGCGTCCTGGGAAATCGGAAGAGGCATTTGCTATCAATAAACAGACTGCGTCGAAAGACAAGTGGGGTCAGAAACGACAGGAAACTCGTTCCCCGACAGCGTCTGGATCTATCTGCCAGTATTGCGAATATGATTTGCCCCACTCTGAAGAGTGTCCGGCCAAATCGAGGTCATGTGGCCGGTGCAACGGACCAGGACACTACGCCCGAATGTGTCGTGCCCCAGCTCCCGTGTCAATACAGAGGGGCCTGGCCAGGGTACGAGGGGGTGGTTCGAGAAGGCAGAGGAGCATTGCGGCTTTGGAGCAAGAAATGCAGAGACTTCAGTTAGCTGAGGAGGAAGAGGAGGAGGAAGACGAAGTATTCTTCATCTCGAGCATCGCCACTGGGGCGAAGAGTAAAAGACAGCCCAAATGTGTTGTGAACATTCAAGGGGTGCCGACACAAGTGCTAATTGACACAGGGGCCTCAGTATGCATGCTTGCCTCGGAAAATTACCAGAAGATTCCGGGCCCTCCCGCGCTGAACATTTCGACGGCGAAGATTTTCACGTTTGGCGGAGACACTCCGCTCCCCATCAAGGGTGTGTTCGTAGCGCCTGTATCCAGGGGCGGAAAGACCATAAAGGCCCGATTTTTCGTTACAGATGTGAGACCCCACTCTCTACTCAGCTGTGCGCCATCCGAAGCCCTGAACCTGGTTCACTTTGCACTAGAGGTCTATCAGGTGGATATTGAGACACTGCTGGACAGGTTTGAGGGCATTTTTGAAGGAGTTGGGAAGTTGAAGTCGCCCCCGGTACGTCTGCACATTGACGACACGATCAGACCAACAGCCCTCAAGCACAGGCGGATTCCGTTTCATCGTCGAGAGAAAGTGGAAGAAGAGCTCCGGTCGCTTGTCAGTATGGACATTATCGAGAAGGTGGAAGGACCGACGCCCTGGGTTTCGCCCATTTTGGTGGCGCCCAAACCAAAACAGCCTGGGGCGGTGAGAATTTGTGTAGATATGCGTCTCCCCAACGCCGCAATTAAGAGAGAGAGACACTTAACGCCGACCCTCGATGACATCATTGTGGAGTTGCAGAGGGCGAAAGTTTTTTTGAAATTGGATCTACGGGCGGGCTATCACCAGCTTGAGCTCCACCCAGACTCTAGATTCATCACGACTTTTACCACACACAAAGGCCTTTATCAATTTAAGCTCCTGAGCTTCGGCATTTCATCGGCCACCGAAGTCTTCCAGAACACTATTAGGGGGGCGCTGGCAGGCCTTAAAGGCGTCTTGAATATGAGTGATGACATCTTGGTATTTGCCGACTCGGAAGCAGAACACATGAAGAGGCTCGAGAGCACGCTGAAAAGGTTGAGTGATCTGGGACTTACCCTACACCGTCAAAAGTGTGAATTCTTTAAAGACCGGATAGGGTTTTTTTGGATTTATTTTTCACGCCGCTGGAGTGTCACCGGATCCAGCTAAGATCAGAGACATTCGAGAAGCTGCGGCAGCATCATCCCCCACGGAGGTAAGGAGCTTCTTGGGGATGGTGAATTACTGTGGGCACTTCATCAAGGGTTTAGCTTCCTTGTCTGAACCCCTCAGGGCGCTGACCAGGAATGACGCCGTGTGGAGGTGGCAAAGCAAGGAACAGGAGGCATTTCAAGCCCTCAAGAATGCTCTGTCCGATGGGGACACCATAGCGTACATTAACCCTTCCGTGGAATCGGAGATTGTTGTGGATGCCAGTCCCGTGGGTGTTGGGGCAGTGCTATTGCAGCCTGATGAAAGGGGGGACATGCGACCCTTCGCTTATGCGAGTAAGGCTCTCTCCAACACCGAAATGCGATATTCGCAAATTGAAAGGGAGGCGCTAGCCATTCTGTGGGGCTGTCACCATTTTCGCCTGTACATCCTGGGCAAGCCTGTCGTAGTGGTCACGGACCACAAGCCACTGCTGCCCATATTGGCGGGGGTGTCTTCGAAGCCACCGCCCAGGATCGAGAGGTGGATGTTAGCCCTAATGGAGTATGGGGTTCGACTAATATACAGACCGGGAACCAACAACCCGGCAGACTATCTCTCACGGCACCCCAACACAGAGAATACGGACAAGGACGGTGGCGTGTCCGACTGCTAAGGGTTGCTCTGTCACGTGGTGGATGGGGCGCTACTGGTGGTGCTGTCGAGGCTGGCTATAGCGACGGGATCATCCAAGGATGAGGTGTTCGGCATCATCAAAGCGGCCGTGAGAAGTGGCGACTGGAGAGAGGTGCTGCGTAACAATTCACGGCGACAGTCAGATGCCCAAAAGGACCTGCAGGCACTCTGGAAGGTACGGGATGAACTGTCAGTCTCAGATGATGGATTGATTCTAAGAGGGAGGCAGATTGTGATCCTGCAGGCGTTAAGGATGCGCGTGTTAGAGCTGGCTCATATCGGGCATCAAGGGGTCGTCAAGACCAAGGCGAGACTTCGGCCCAAGGTCTGGTTTCCTGATTAGGATGGGATGGTGGAGAGTTTCGTGAGAAAGTGCTTGTCATGTCAGGCAGCCAACCCAGGAGACAAGGCCCCACCTATCAGTTCTATGGAACAGAGTGAGAAGCCTTGGGGAACCGTCCACGTGGACTTTGGCTCGACCGGTCGGGGCATGTATCTTCTGGTGGCGGTGGATCAATGGTCGAGGTATCCGGAGGTGGAGGTGGTGGAATCCACAGCGACAGAGTTTACCACGAGGGCCCTAGACAAAATGTTTGCGACGCATGGATTCCCAGAGATACTTTGCTCGGACAATGGACCGCCATTTACCGGCAGCCAGTTTGCCCAGTATCTCCAATACAGGGGGATCCGTCACCGCAGGGTATCCCCTCTATGGCCTCGAGTGAACGGAGAGGCCAAAAGGATGATGCGTACCTTGAATAAGGTACTGAGGATTTCCGCCAGTGGGGGTGAAGACCTTCTGAAAAAGCTTGTGGAGTTTCTGTGAGAATATCGCACCACGCCTCACCAATCGACGGGGGTTGCCCCTGTGGAGGCGCTGTTCGGGCGTTGCCCTCGGGGAATGATACCAGAAGTAGAGGGCAGGAGACCAGGTGTCATAGACAATGACAAGGTTCGAGAGGAGAGCACCATGCGCAATCAGAAGGAGAGCGAGAGACGAGGTCTGCACGACACCGAGGTGTGTGTCGGAGACTCCGTGTTAGTTCAGAACCGGCACCCCGAGGGCAAACTGTCTCTACCATATGAGCCTCGCCCGTGGAAGGTCACCCACGTGAAAAGAACTATGGTGACAGCGGCCTGTGAACGCGGCACTGTCACCCGCAACAGGTCTTTCTTCAAAAAAGTGGACACATCACCAGAGGCCACAGGTCTAGAGGAGATGCCACACCAGGACACGATCCCCGAGGCTCCAGACGAGGATCCCACCAGGGCTATCGCCCCTGCGGACGTCGGGTACCAGTGGAACTTTGCCGGGCACCTCGAGGTACCCCGTGCAGAGGGACCGGAGACTGCCGGCTCACCTCAAGGACTATATCCTGAGCTCAGGGGACTGAGCCGAGGTCCCAACGGGCCGTCACCAGTGATGGGAGTATGCAGTTTGTGTTTACCAGTTTTGCGTTGTTAGAGCATCATATTGTTGTACTGTTTTGTTAATGAAAAAAAAAGGGATGTGACGTCCCAGTCAGTTGTAGCGCATGCGCAAGCCTCGTTTGGGACCCGCGCATGCGCAGTTTAATAAACCGCGTCCGTGCGGGCAGTTGCCGCCGGGACGAGTAGCAGGCAGCATCGCGTCCTGTGTCTCTCTGAGTGTATGCGTGCATGCATGTATGCGTGTGGGCCACCCGAGGCACGGGTGGCTATGCAACACCGGGGACAAAGGCCGTGGAATCCCGACGGAGGGATTTCCGGCCGGGTAGGGACATAACCAATCAGAATGCTTGTTGCATTCAGATTGTCTCTCGCCGGGTTACTAATTCTCTCTAAAGCCACCAACATAGAGGGCATTGCAATACCGAACAAAGTAACATAATAAGCTAGGGTTAAGAGGCCTTTAAGAGTCAGGCTGTAATGTTAAAAATGGACAGTTTAAGAAATGGCACCTGTCTTCGCCGTCCGCCTATTTATGGGTCCATGATGTATTTGCCTCATTATGTTTTCCGGGAATACCGCAAGTGGTAAATACTATGGGGCTCATTCCAAGTTTGGTGGTGCGGTAAAAAAATGGTAGTAATTCTATCACCACCACTTTTTTTGGCAGTAACAGAATTACCTCAATTTTAAAAACCACTGACAGAATTGCCAAGCAGTAATTGCCGATTTCTGAAACAAAAGTGGAGGATTTACCACTGGAGGTAAAACCTCCACTTTTCCTGCAAAATCGGCAGAATGACCACTCAGCAATTCTTTCTGTGGTAATTATGACAAAACCATACCAGCATGATGCTGGATTTAAATCCTGCACTTCTCCTCCAAAAATTGGCAAAATTCCCACTCGGGAATTCCACCAGAGATAATATTGTCAAACACTTACCAGCATGATGCTGGAGGAAAATCCTGCACTTTTCCTCAAAAAATCATTGAAATTACCACTTGGGAATTCAGCCATTGGTAATTCCTTCAAAAATCCCCACTGGAGTCTACGGACTCCATAAATAGGGACTAACACTGCCCTACCACCACTTGCAATCCCATGGTAAACCCACGTGCCCAAGTGACAGTGCCAGTATCCGAGCCGGCTCACCAAGAATTTACTTTGAGTAACTCTGACCACCCTTTGCCTACTCCTGTAGAGTGCATTTTTATTCACAGAGATGTTTCTATGAATTACTCTGATTTACCACTGCTAGGAAAGGATGCAACCCGACCCCGACAAAGAACGTGCAATCAGCAAACTCAAAGAACCTGCCCATGTGGGAGATGTTAGATCCTTCCTAGGAATGGCGGGATACTGCGCCCTCTATCTGCAGAGGTACGCCATTCCACTCAGCCGTTACGATGACTTATAACGGACGAGCCGTTCAGGTGGTCGGGAGAGTGCCAGAGGGGATTTGACATGATCAAAAGGGAGCTGGCGAGCGCAGCAAACCTGGTATACTTCAACCTAAGCTGGCATACAGAGCTAGTCATGGATGCTAGCCCAGTCGGCCTAGGTGACATCCTGGCGCAACGGGTGAAGCCAAACGCCCAAGCGAGCTGCGTCATGGCGTACGCAAACAGATCCTTATCCCCCACAGAGAGTGCATACTCGCAGGTGGAAAAAGAAAGCAGGGAGTGTAAACTGGGGGCAATTTCTGAGGACAGCACCTGCACGTTTGTGACTCTGTTATACATACATGACTTGTCAAGTGGCGTAGGAGGGTGTATGGTGATCAGGGAGCTGTTTGGTGGGGTGGAGAGTTGATTATATGTGCTTGGCAGATAATGGCAATCAATCAATATAAACATTATTTCGGCCGCTGCCATAAAAGTACATTATCGACATATAAAATCAACACTCAAATAACATACCAAGCAGGACATCATGGACTAAACACAAATCCCAGAGCAGCAATAATAAATAGATCGGCATCTGAGAACACTGCTTACATACCAATCATAAATAATCAGCAAATTCACCAACAAGTAAAGAGCAGCATCAATTTCATATGTTTAGACCACTAAAAATACTAAAACACTACAAATGTATCAATGCATATAGATCCATTGATTACCTAGGAATATATAATAGGCAGCTACAATAGATAAACATTTACACTAAATAATGCATCAAATTAACCCTTTCAACGACCAGTTGAGGACAGGGTCCGCGCTCATCAACTCCAAATTGGGGTTCGCAGGGATATTAACCTCTGAACTAGGCCCTAACAGTGTAAGAGCCTAAGCGCTTGCAGCCCAAGCCCTATGAATATAAGAGGACACTGCACAATTAACCACTCTATTTGATGTGGATTTACAAAGGGTAAGGGCATCCCTAAAGTTGGGGTTAAGGAAACGTGTCCCCAGATCGTGATTAAAAGGACATAAAAAGAGGACATGTGATGGCAGTAGTTGAGCATGTGCAACTATACATTGCGGGGCTTCGGATCTCCTTACTTTTGGATTTGAAGATGTGCTTAGAAAATGATCACAACCACTGGATATGTGAGGCAATACATGACATTACAGGGGTATTTGCGGCTTTGCTTGGCATATGATTCCAGTCACTGGGCATGTGAGTTGCTAACTGGCACTGCGTGGCATTATTGATGCATTTGAAGTGGCTCGTCATAGATGTTGGCAGAACCTGTACATTACATCAGAAATCAAAACACAGATTGGTTTAGCAGAAGGTTAAAGCTACCCCTGGCTATCAGGTATCACCTAGTAAGAAGGCGCTACCTCTGAGGATTGAGGATCTAATACTCAGTGTACATCAAATCTAACTTCCACATGAGATTCAAAACATACCCGATTGTACATCATATATGACTCATTACGCAATGACTAAAACCAAGATGTGTCCCAATGCTCCTTTATGCACATTGCCAAACAAATAGAGCTGAAGTCATATACGTGTGTCTGTCACCAGCTGGCCTCTGGAGTCAAAGGTCGTTGCTGGTAGCTCTTGGTCTCAAGCTAGTCAGGCTCTTCTGGCCACAAGCAGGAGATAAATAGCTCCCAGCAATTTGTAACCCTGTACATATGCGGGCTGTAACGTGCCCGATGCAAGCCACTGCGTGGCATTACTGGGGCATTTGATCCTGCCTTTAGCATACGATGGCTGCAAAGGGACATGTGAGGCATTTACGGGACGTTGGTCCTTAGTGCAGCATTTGGGGCTGCAGCTGACAATCGATTTGATCCAAAGTGAAAACGTGTTTAACAATTTCTGTTCTTTGCTTATCAAATTAACTGAAGGCAATACGTTATATGCCAGTTGCCAATTACACTTGGCCACGTATTAAGAAACCATTGAAAGAAAAAGCTTGGCAACCACTTGCTGTGACCACTCAAAAAAGGTTCAGAGATATTATAATGCGATGTAAGCAGTTTTTTTTTATTCATGTGTTCTCGGTTTGAACTGAGCTCACACATGTTTCGTGTTGTTAGTAGCAGCTATAAGCAGGACTGATAAGAGGGTGAAAAGAAAAACGAACATTATTACTCATCATACATATAAATGGAAAACTCTACAATTTGATAGGGAAACAGCAAGCATTACTGGAATAGGACCACAATTCTCCTTCAAAAGAACTCTCAATACCTACAGTTTTCTTTGTCCAATGTTGCTGAAAGAACTGCAACGGAAAGGACAGGGCATGGCTCAATACAGAACTTGCTGGCATTGTAGTGCCGCTACAGAAGCTTGCTAAGAATGAATGCCAAGGATTGGATCTAATGGAGACATAAACCTCTACTGATTGAACACGTTATACATTTCCAAAATAGTTATTCCTCGAGTATTATTGATCTTTTTATGCGTGTGATTTTATGTTGGGAACAGCATAAAAAAGTTAAAAACAAGCATGTATTCAGGAGAACACACAGCCAAATAACAAGGGTGAGCTAGCATAGCCAGACTCCATTCGATTCACAGGCATAAATCATGCTTCAAATCTTCGGAGAGGAAGCTAAAAAATCTTATATGTAATGCTTCCAGTTTTATGTCATTTATTTTTCTGCCACTTCCGATGGTCTTCATCCATATTTAATTTTGGGCCTTTTTTCTGTATTCATCCACATTTATTTTTTATCATATAAAAAGAAAATTCGCAACCAGTATTTTTCTGTATTTATTCTAATAAGAAAATGCATTTATTAAAGCACACATGCAGACATATAGGAAATAAATACTAGCTGCATTTATTCCATAACAACAAACAGTTGCTCCTGTGACTGCTGCTGCTGCCTTAAGATATATGCGGTCAGCAATGTGAAAAATGATATTTTTGTACACCTTTTACACTCTCCATGCTATAAATCTGCAATGTGATTGGTCTGCGATGCCTGAGTGATATCATAGAGAACTAGACAGAAAAACCTGTCTTTCTGTTCTTTTCCATTTCTATAAATAGATACAGACAAAAAGTACATTGATTTCCGTCTGTATTTATGTGTACAAATCAGTAAAAACTGAAACTGGAATCAGAAGATGGCCGACTTATTCAGACACGTCAAACTACTGAAAATGAACTCAGTGAGCCCAAGAGAATCCATGTATTCATTGGAATGTGAATTAAGATTGTGTGCCAGCCCAATTGTTTTGTATATCATACGCAGTTTCTTTCTGGTGAGCACTATAAAGAACCCCCCCCTCTTCATGTAGTTCATGTTTTTCTTCTTTCACACTCTGAAAATACATCTTCAATTTTATTTCCAGATTCCATGATGAAATGTATTCGACAACCTTAAGTCTCCCAAAAATCTTCCCTTTCACTTTAATGTCCTGACATCATGTTTAAACGTATTTGACAATCTTCAGCCCAAATCCCTGGTGTCATTTGAAGCTGCCCTAATTACCTTTAGCGGTAGACATGGACCGCACCTATCGTTATGCATCACCAAGATATATTCGCCGTTTCACCTCAACAGGGTTGACTTCTATCAACAATGCACAGTCAATTTATAGACTACACTACAGCAACCACTATTTTGAATTTGTACAGGCCCAATTTATATGCCTTTTGTCACCACTATTTTGTATCCAACATGGCTGACCTCTGTACCTAGAAAACAATGGCCTGTTCTATGTACATGTCCCCCCCACATCTCACCGATAGTCAGTGCTCCGTCAAAATTGCTGCAATCTCTTGCACAACGCAAGACCTCTCGCAGGCACCTTCCTTCTCTCTTCAATCAGGAGCCTCACTGGACTTCACTTTGCCTCCCTGTCTTGATTGGCCAGGTCTGATTTTTTGGCCATTTAGGTTCTAAGAACCCTCCACTATTTGAATCTCTAACTTGAGGCTCCCTTTGAAGAGGATAGCTCAGGAGCAAGGCGCTCGCCTTGGAAGCAAGACGTCATGGAGCACCACAGGTTCGATCCCCGGGTCCACGCTTATAATCCTCTGGGTATTAAGCGCGTTATAAATATCATATCATATCATAAGAAATGTTCTTTTTCTTTTCTCTATTTTTCTGCTTCCTCTTTAGCCAGCACTTCTCCCACATAGTGTTGTAATAATGTTTTCTGTAACGAAATAATGACATGCTACTTCAGTACATTTTATTATGCATCATTCGGAAAAAGTCCTTTTCCTTGTCCTCTCTTTTTATCAGCCTATTGATCACTGTTTCTAAAAGCGTGAAACACAAGTAGACTGAGTTAGAACCGAGGAAACATGAATGAAAAAACATCTTACATCGCAATACAACATCTCTGAACCTTTGCTGAAGGATCGTGCTGAGTGTTGCCTTTCAAGTTTTTGTTTTTCAAATTGGCATATGATGGCAGCCGCTGCACACGCGAGGCTGTATTTGACATGCATGTGGTGGCTATACCTTGAATGCAGGGTGTTGCTAGCTCTGCTAATGTAGGAACTGTCGGGAACTGTCGGGACTGGGGGCTAGCTAGCCTTTTGGTTGTAGCTCCTGAGATTCTATCCGGCGCTACAACCCAAAGACCAGGGCCTATAGCCCTCTTAGCCCACCCACCCCCTAGCAACGCCTCTGCTTGAATGTGAGTCATAGCGTGTGCATTTGAGGCTGTGCTTGACATGCAATGGTGGCAACAGGATACGTGAGGCTGCACACTACATATGGTGACTATTCAGTCCATAGAGGGCATTTGCCTCTATTGGGTGGCATTGCGGAGGAATGCAAGGTGGCACTTTGCATAAAATAGCAACTCCTCAATTTGCCAGCTCGTACATTAGATATCATGGCTATAGCAGGCATGTCATGTTATAATTAAGCTTTATAGATCCAGCTCAAGGACTGTAGCGGGAGTTATGGGCCCTGAAGACGACGGTAAAGGCCAGAGTTATTATGTCCTAAAAATTCAATTTAAAAAAAGGACAATCTGCAGAAGTGGTTGCTGGGAACTGGTTAGTGGGACTGATGAGATGGGCGGGACTTAGGAAGTAGCCGGGCTGCTGCTAGGTGGCGCCAGAGGTAATAATGAAGATGCCAGGCCGCGTCTGCGAGGTGCAGCCCGATGAAGACGTTATCTAGCAAGGGTGGGCGGAGTCATTCGCCCTCCATCTCAGTATGGTAAAGTTTGTGGGGGCGTGGGGGATTCTGTGCCTAGGTCCCAGCTGTCAGGTACGGCCCGGAGGGGGGAGCGCTGCACTGCTCCACCCGCCTCAGGTCTCGCAGCCGGGGCGGTCCCGTGATGAGAGGGTGCACTGGGCTGAAGCCCTTCCGCATCTCTCATCACAGATGTGCCCCGCTGACAGCCACGTCACTGCTCTGATGGCAGGGCTCGCACAACGACAGTGGGGGATGATGCCGCTTCCCCTAATTGGCCAATTTTCAGACCATATGAAATTTCCAAACCATAACGGCTCGTATGGCCTGGAAACTGGCCAAAGGGGGTGTGCCAAGTCGCTCCCCCAGGATATTATAGGCATTAATGGCAGGAAGCTGCATGTGGCATGTCGTGGCAGCCCCAGCAATGCAGAGCATTGGCTACCCTACTGCGGCTTTACCTGGCATGTGCTGCTACATCTGCCAGTGACTGCCAGTGACTGGCCATATGTGGATGGACTGCAACATATAGGCAGTGCCATTACGTTCTGAGTGTATCCCTGTTACATCATTAACTCGTCCAAGACCCTAGTAACTTATTGTGTTCATTCCAAGCATATTCACTTTATTCAGATCAGAGCTGCCACTTCCTCTGACATCATCTGGTGCGTATTGTCATTTCTGCTACCCTGAGTGTTCTGGTGAATTGGTGTCCCTGGGCAGTGCCAGTGCTGTGTCAAAAAGTTGAATGGATTAAACCCTGTTATTTTAGATTGTCTTGTGGTGCGGGGCGCTTTTAAGCCAACACCAGCCCTACTGCAGTGCCAGGAGCGCGCGCGAGTTCATGCAGTGCCACGAACGTGCGCGAGTTCATGCAGTGCCAGGAGCGCGCGCGAGTTCATGCAGTGCCACGAGCGTGCGCGAGTTCATGCAGTGCCAGGAGCGCGCGCGAGTTCATGCAGTGCCACGAACGTGCGCGAGTTCATGCAGTGCCAGGAGCGCGCGCGAGTTCATGCAGTGCCACGAGTGTGCGCGAGTTCATGCAGTGCCAGGAGCGCGCGCGAGTTCATGCAGTGCCACGACCGTGCGCGAGTTCATGCAGTGCCACGACCGCGCGCGAGTTCATGCAGTGCCACGACCGTGCGCGAGTTCATGCAGTGCCACGACCGTGCGCGAGTTCATGCAGTGCCAGGAGCGCGCGCGAGTTCATGCAGTGCCACGAGCGTGCGCGAGTTCATGCAGTGCCACGAGCGCGCGCGAGTCCATGCAGTGCCAGGAGCACGCGCGAATTCATGCAGTTCCAGGAGCGCGCGCGAGTTTATGCAGTGCCAGGAGCGCGCGCGAGTTCATGCAGCGGTACCACACAGTGAGAAGAGAGTCCATCATGCTATCCTTGCGTTCTGGTGAGCGTTTGCTCTGAGTAAACTGTTTAACAGTTTGCACACACTGTATACAGATAAGCAAAAGCAACATGGCAGCAGGGCCAATATACACTCGGTGTGTGCTTCGGTTGGGTCTTGCAGGCTCTGTTTACTGAAAGCTCGGGGCTGTGTGCTCTGCATAACGCATCGGACGTCTCCATAAAAGGCAGATTTGGGGCCTACAAATGGCCTCTTCCCTGTGCACGGCGCCCGCTCTCTTCGGGGCAGTCCATTCTTGTGTGGACACAAGGCCCTTTTCAGTGGAGAGCGATGAAGTACAAACACAGCTGCGCAGGCGGCGTGTCGGAGAAAGCCTCAATTGAGCGCCGCGGCGGCCTGGATGTTTGACTCTAGCCGGGACCCGTTGCTGGTGCAGGGGTGGCTTGCTTGCTGTCACTCCTTCCCGAAATGGAACAGCGCCGTCATGAACTGTGTGTGTGTGCTCTGTTTGGAATTGGATTTGGCTGGTCCTGAATAGAATGTTAAGTGTTTTAAGGGTCCGGGCCTGGAAACAATGTGCTCCTCTACACGCGCCTGATTTAAATAGAGGAGCTCCTATCGCCACGCAATGGAATGCACTTTTCGGACTTTTCAAGAAACTATACATCCATGTTGCTAAGTAATCGTCTAAAGTTTCTACTGCTGCTCTTTTGGATCTTATTGTAATTCTTACTTTGTTTGCACAGGGGGTTGGTTCAGAAATCAGGTACTGGCGTGAAGCGCTCTTATAAGAGTCACAAACCTACAGCGAGGTTGAGCTGGAAGTCAAAAATGGCAGCCAGGCTGAGAATCTTGATTGAGGTTTGGTTGTGGTATAAATAGTGGCAGGGATTACCCCACACGCCATGCCCAGGTCCTGCACCGCGCTCCTTGGAAACTGTCTCCTCTGAAGCTCCCGGTCGTCATCTGCTCTACACTACTTGACCATGGTCTACACATCCCTTAATATTGACAATCTACTGTAAGTTCTGCGGTGTTGGCCTGCTGCACAGTGCATGACTATGCTCCACTCTGCACTTCATGATGTGGATCGACAGTGCGCTCTAGGAGTACGCTCTACTCGACACATCGTGACGAGTGGCAGTCTGCTCTGTACTCAATGGTGAGAGTCTGCTCTACTCTGCATGGTCTACACTGCAACTACGGGCTGCCTGCTGCACCCCCTCCACCAATGAACACCTGCGCAGTGCCTGTCTCCCAAATCCATTAATGGTTCCCACTGAGATGTTGTGTTAGCCACTGTTTACACTGCACCCATCTCCGCTGTAGTGGTCTTATGTCCCCTACCTTTGTCCATCGTGGCCCCACCAGGGTGTCTAGAGGCCGTAGTCTGAGGGAGAGGAGAACATAGGCGAGGTAATTGGAAGGAGACATTCGACAGTAAAACAGACAAATACAAGAGGATGGGGAGGAATTGCGGTGGCAGGTGTTATATCCTTGGGGTAGTAGGAGGGCATGTTTCTAACTGTAGTTAAAGTTATGCATGAAGCAGGGGCACCGACTTCAGGTTTTCCCAGGGGGTGCCGGCGCCTGGAAATAAAGTCCCATTTAAAGTATACAGCCATTTACTGAGATGGCCTTTCCCGGGGGGTGCCGGAGCCCCGGAGCACCCGCGTACTCGGCTCCCCTGAGCCAATGGTGTATGGTCCCAGTACTTGTAGATGGTATGGCCAATGGAAGGGTGGGTTGGGGTGCATGCTCCCAGTGCCTGCTGTGTATGTGTAATTGAATCACAGCTTGCATGGCCCACTACTTGCAGACTATGTGCTCAATTCACGAGCAGGTTAATGTGTACGATCTCAGTAGCGGCTTCCATGTGTGTTCAACTGAAGAAATAAACCCGTAGTGATGCGCTGCCTCTCAAATATAATGATTTCCAACCAGTTCAATGATAGTTTCATTTGTTTCTGAAACGCTTGGGTAAGTTGCTAGGCTAACCGGACCCAAATCCATGTAAAGAAATATGCCCATTGCAAATAATGCAAAGCCCAGTAGCACTTTGATCAAATATACCTACATTAAGTTCAAATACCTCACATTTAGTCATCAAAAATGTAAAAACACAATTATCAAACAATTCCCTTTCTATATATATATATATGGCAAAAAGAAGCTTTTCCTGAGAAAGGCAGCTGGTGGAGTGCACTCCCAAGAACAGATGCAGAGGAAAAAATGTCCCTGCAACAAATAAGAGGAAACCAGACACCTCAAAGATTCCTGGCAACAAGAATTTCTTCTTTATTAATGTTTATGCATCAGGAAAGGGAAACATCCTGGTAGAAAAAAAGACGTGTTTCGCGGTATCCATACCGCTTGATCACGTAGGTTACAAACAACACAGATGATGGACTACAGTGTTAAAGCCTTGACAACTCTCTGGTTGTGTGCAGAGAGTGTCTACCTGCTATTTGCCGCTTTTTTTCTCGTATTACCAAGCGGACATCTTTAAACATTCAAAAAGATACATGATCATCATGGGTAGTTACACATAAATTGCATTTTCACATAAACCACAAGCCTAAAAGGTATTAAGATGCAGTCGCTGTTTTTTAAACTAGCATAATGAAAATAATGTAAAAGCCGTGTATAAATACGACTTTTTCTGAAAACATTTATTTTTTCATTCTTTATAGTTTGGTGTCTGATATTTAGCAGCGTTCTGTCAGGTGCATGAGATGGTGTGATATAATGCTAAGTGCTGCTTTATGGAAATAAAACAAAGCAGCCTTAGCATGATGTTAATAAATAATAATGTTAACCACCCGCTCGAGCAGCATGCTGCTGCGCTCTATGTGTGGTCATTGGAAATGTGATGCTAGAGTAATATATGCTATACAACGAGAATGGGCAATGCTAAAAAAGGCATGATAATAATATTGCCTATTTAGTTAGGCTGTGCAAATGCGCAAAAGAAAGAAAATACAGAAATTGGTGCAAAATGCATTTTAACACCGAAGGATTTGTATTTGTAAAGCAGCAAGAAATAAAGGGCATATATAAATATATATATCTTATTTTCTCTAAACTAATTAATTTCAGACATGCAACATTTCACACGTGATTCCAATAAAAGAGTGCCAAATAATAATTCACCAATTATTTAATGAATGGACAGTTTGCTTTGAGGAACTAGATCAAAGACTTCATCAATCTTCCTCGCCTCCAAGCGTTTCAGCTATCCACTCTATCCTTCTTCAGGGATGTATTGAACTGTCTTCCTAAAGAATAATGAAATCATTCGTTCTGTGATTATTCGTTAGGGAGGATTCTATTGGCTTTGAAGGCAAGGTTGAATTTGAAAGTTCAAAGGCAGGGAAACACTGGGGTGTAATGTTGGGCAAGTATGTTGATCTGATGTTGGTCCCTTAGCCTAAAGATCTCCATTTGTAAAAAAAAAGACATACGTTTCTCGCAGAGATGCTGAGGTGGAGCCGGGGCTGGCCAGGACTCCTGATAGGTCAGTTTCTCATTGTGGATATTGAAGAGTCCTTCGGGGGAGGGGTCCATTTAGGAGCTGCTTGCCAGGGAGTGAGTCTTTTTTCACTATGAGGTGGGCTTCTCACAAATCTTAGTTCCTCATCTGACAGAGGCCGACCTGAGGCTGTCACATTATACGATCCTACGTTCCGTGCACGCTAATCACCATGGCACAATGCATCTCGTCTGTGAGCGAACATTTTATGGTCTTTGGAAGGTACTTTTCAGTGTTGTCATGCCGAAAACCTACCTTACTTCTGATCTGTGGAATGAATTAATAACGTGCCACAGACAAACTAAATTGCGCATACATCAGTATAAACTTGGTTGGTAACCCACTATCCTCATGACAAAACCACGTGATGACATGAAAGTTGTGGTTTATTCATGGAAATGAAGTATCCTGTAATACCCCACACCCAGACATGCCATCTCACACGGACGCGCATCGGGATGCTACGCGGAGTGTACAAGACCATGCTCCTGTCGGAAACGGGATACCCGGTCGCTTTATGGAATGGGCGCGTCCATGCTTTGCAAGCAGATTCTCTGTGCATGACCAATGGAGGTCTTCTGGTTGGGCAAAGTAAATGCACTCTGCCCTACCGTTGAGTGTGGTAAGTGCCTTTGTGTTCTGGTGCATAGGAGCCGGCTGTGTTTGGTCCTGGAAGGCGCCGATGAAACTGGTTTGGGTCAGCAGTTCCACATATTGCACGTGAAGGGTTAACTCCTGCCTGTGGTCAGCTGATTCGGACTACCACTAATCTATACATTTAGGCAAAATGCCAAGTTGCAATTGTATCCTACTTTTGCTGGAGTTGGCAGTTGTATGTCTAGTGCGTGGAAGGCACACGCCGTGATCCGATTTAGAAGGAGTGCATCTAAACCAGTGGTATTCAAACATTTTTGTGTTGTGTCCCCCCCCCCCGCTCCTCGACTGTATATATAATTGCCAGGCCCCTCCAGATGCATATCTGCTTATATTTTCTTTTGAAAGCAGATACCGTACTCCTTTTTGAAGAGCTTTGGGCCACCCCCGGGCATCTTTGGCACCACTCATAGGGGGGAAAGCCCCAAAGTTTGAAGACCATTGATCTAAATCCATGTCAATTTTTTTTACATCATATTACGCCCTGCATAGTGAGAGAATTAGATGAGCATAGGCCAAGCCAATAGGCTTTTACAGTCAAGTGCAGCCTCAAACGCCCCAATAGTCGGGCAGATAGCACAGCGAGTAGGGCGCTCACTTTGACATCCGTGCAGAGCCTGCAGACGCAGGTTCGAATCCTGGCAGGGCCAAACTCAGCCTTTCATCCTTCCGAGGTTGATAAATGAGCACCACACACCGTGGGTAATAATAAGCAGCGTTCAGATGCCTGAGGGTTCGTAGCGCTATATACATGCTAAATTATTATTATTAAACTCCACACCAATACCAAACAACAGCAATAAAGGTTGCGCTACAATCATTAAGGCATTAAACACAAAACAGGCAGACACTTCAGGTTTACAAAAAACGAATGCTGTTCTGTGAAGCCTGGATACTTGGGACTCTGTCAGCAAAGGCAAGGAATTGCAACTGAGGCACACACAGAATGTGCATCTTTCAGCAAGTCGCTGTGCCAGCAACAGACCAAAGGGCGGAATGATGACTATTCGCCTTTTTAGCACATCCACCATTGTGAAGCCTGCCTAGGGTAAGTGACGCTGCTCGTTCATTCCGAAATGAGGCCTGGTTCCCTTTCCATTGCCAGTGGACAAATGCATCAATTCTTTCACCGGCCTCTCTGAAATGTTTGTATTGCCTCTCCCCTTCTCCCTTTGAGCCTACCTGTCATGGTGATATTCACCATTTAGGCTTAACACCTGGGCACCTGTTTACGTATGCCGTGAGTGCCCCGGTAAGTAAGTGCGCCTTTCATTTGTTGATCATTTCTCCTGTTTACACTCACATTCTGTATATTAAAAGTTAAATAAAGTGACTGTAGCTAAGAGTGTGGAATAGATGCAGAGTATGGAATCATGTAAAACACCCAAATTGCAATCTCCTGGCATATGGTGAGACACATCAAAAACATTTGCATTTCTGTAAATATTGGCATAGGGCAATGCAGGAAATGATAGGAGGAGTTACCTAGAAGGGAACCCGCTTTGCATCTTGTAATTAAACCTGGGATTTGCTCACTTCTCTCCAGAAGGGGGCCTTTCCCTCTGAAGCTAGGCAGGTGAGCCCGCTACAAGATACCCTCCTTATGGGGTAGAGGCAAGCGGGGCCTCACCAGGAGGAACTCCCCCTCCTTGAGGACAAGAGGCCTCATTACGAGGTGGGAGGTAAGGGATTACCGGCACCGGTAAGGGCACTGGTGCCGGTTATCCCTTACCTCCCTACTACGAGTTCCCTTTGCGGGTCCTTCCACAACACGTGGTTTTTGCAGGAGTTAAGGACGGGACCCGCAAAGGGACTCTGGAGCTAATAACGGTACCGCAATTTGCAGTACCGTTATTAGCACCTTCCCCATTCCCATTGAGTCAGATGGGGGCTCAAATGGGAATGGGGAATAGCCCTGGTGAATGGGGAATTACCGGTCCCTCTGACCTCGGAATGGACCGGTAATTGCTCCATTCACCAGGGAGGAGTCGGAAGGGTTTTGGAGGTAGCCATGGATCTAACAGCTCCATGGCTACCTCCAACCTCATAATGAGGCCCAAGGACTCCCGTTTCAAAGAAGAACTCCCTAAATTACTCACCCGCAACCCACCATTAACAGTTACAACACAAAGAAGACAAGAAGAACAAGCTACTTTGTGTTACTGTGATGTAGAACCATTGTTTCATCGTGATAAGTATTCCTGTAATACTGAGAAGAAGAGTGCCAGAGTAATGCAGAACACTCAGGCAACAGAGAGAAGGGAATATGAGGCTGCACTGGGCAAGACCCAGCAACGCATCATAAAAACATAAGGAGGAGTTCTATTTGAAGGATAAGCCTGGCAGTTTCAAATCAGATCTGTTGTGAGAGTTGAGAGAAACTGGGACGCACAGTGTTTGAGCCTGGAGGGGAGCTGGCTTGTTCAGGAGACACATGCAAAGCCCGAACCAGGAGAAGTTGGGGAAAGGGAACCCCAACGAAGATACAGAACCTTACGTGGTGGCGTAACCGAGAGTCAGTGGACCGTTCAGTGCAGCAACAATGCTGAGACCACATACCTGCTTGCATCATGGAGTGGACACCAAGTGAGAGAAAGATAAATGGAGGAGCCCAAAGCCAACCTGGCAACACGAGAGAAGATTCCCTTCCCGAATGCAGGCCTGGTGATGCTAACCCCAGTGAAAAGAGGTAACAGGGAAAGAGGGAAACCTGGGAGGGATAACGAATATAACGAGTGTATGTATCTTATTTGTCTCAGGGAAAACAAAAGAACGGAGAAGATTGAGAATTACTATGTGAACCTTGATGCTCGTATTAATAAGCAAAGAGCCATGAAGAAGCAAGAGAGTCATTACTGGAACATTCATAGTCGTCCCAGTAAAGGTAAAGAGTGGAAACCAACTGAGAATCATCACTAGAACATTCATACTAGTCCCAGTAAGAGTAAAGAGTGAACCCAAGTGAGAACCATTACTTGAACATTCATACTCGTCCAAGTCAAAATAAAGAGTGGGAACAAAGTGAGACTCATTACTGGAACCTCCATACTCGTCCCAGTAAAACTAAAGAGGTGGAAAAAAGTAAAGAGCATTTCTGGAACCTGCCTTTTCGTCCAAATAAGATCTAAGAAATAGAGAAAAGTGAGCATCATTTTGAGAGTATTTCTAACTGGCCCAGTCATGGAAAAGAGTGGATATTGTACATAAAAAAAGTAACAAGCCTGATAAATCAAAGGAACCTCAGAAGGGGAAAGCAAAGTGTAATGGATGCAAAAGAGGAGCTGAAGAACCCTACTTCTGAACTGTACAAACTGGTAAAAGTAGTTGCCAAGACCTACCTAAGAATAAGTTACTAAAGAGATTGCGCTGAAAAACAGACCACAGGAGAAGGTAGTCATTCTCCTGTGCCTTAGTTCCTTTTTGATAGTGGTAGGGATAGCATAGCTTCGTTTTGGACAGAGGATAGATCTTCCGTTTTGACTCATCGACGACTGACGAGCACCCTAGTTAGTTTTGTGTTGGGCAGGGAAAACGCATAGTTTAGGGACAGCTAGGAGTTTGCCTAATTTCATTTAATCAATAAAACACCTGAAAATGGAAGATACTTGTCTATGTACTTCTTCTGGCCAGCCACATTCTTATTTCAGGGCAGAAAAGTCACGATAGGGAGTCGCTAATGGGGACCCAACAATGCAAACAAGCATTGCGGGAGGCCAGTTCCTGTGAAATTCACAGGAATATAAAAGGAGTTGGACCGAGATACCAACAATGAAGAGTGGATCCGCCTTTCCTTCCCAAACTTGTATTCCCACCTGAAAGCCCTCTCACCATACCCCAACTGTTCCTTTAATATTGTATTCTTTTAGTTGTATAGCTACTGTAGTACAGTATTGACATTTGGTACAGTACTCTGTTGCTTAGCAGTATTTTCTCCACTAGGTGGCACTGAAGCTGAGGAGGGAATTTGGCTTGTTCCTTTTGATAAGTGTTAACTGAGAATAGCGCCACCTACCTGCATTTTATGTTTTGTCTATGCAAACTTTTGGCCAGATATTAGCACTGTGGGCACTAGGCGCGCAGTTCTGTGTGCCAGAATGTTTTCCCTGCTTTGTTCATGTGTCTGGTGATGGCTTCCGTGTGCTTACGATCATGAGTACTGATTGGACGAGGTGTTGCAGGGGTGCCTGGGAAGAGAGTGTAGACAAGGACTGATATCAGGAAAATAGCCACACACTCTTCCGCGTTTAAGGACGGTTATAATAGAAAAGAGTTTAAAAAAATGAAAGTATGGAGTAAATACATTGTTGGTATATAGGATGCTTGTTAAACAATACGATGAAAGGACTAGGTTTTGAACCATAAATCAATGTACTACCTGAATGTTTTTTGTGGGGTGCTCCTAAACACACCATTTTTGGCAGATAAGGAAACTGAGTTACAGGGCTACAAATGATCTTCCCAGGATTAGGCAATTTGGTAAAATGACGAAGTTTGAGATTAAATCTCTGGTTCTGAGGATCCAGGTAAGATAATGCAGTCACTACTCTGCAAAGCTTCTGCGCACCCATGCGTAAAGCTTCTGCGCACCCACGCGTAAAGCTTCCGCGCATCCCCACACAGCTGAAATCTCCCGTTTAGGATATAGCACTGATGATGCGTAGTGTTAAATTGCCTAAAAAGTCAGGATTTATGGACAAGTAATTGTGAACAGCCGGTGTTTGTCTTAGAACATATTTTTGCCATTGCCCAGTCCTTAAAGCCCTGCACTGAGAGCAAGTCTGCCCTAGAAGTGAATTCATAGTCTGCTTTCATGCAGTTCGGCTATATGTTTACGTCCCATTTTGCATTGTTGCCAAGTGGCCGCCAAGCCCCAATCACTGTTGTTCTGATGGGCAGATCCACTGGACAGAGCAAGTGAGCAAGTTAGAGTGAGGTTTGACAAGGCTCCAAGTCCGCCATTCAACATACAATTGAAACCTAAATGAGCGGCTGGAGTTTTCTTAGCGCAGGCAGCCCTTTCTCTGAGCCAAAACCTCATGGCTCCCATAATAACTCTAAGCACTTAGTATAAAGGAGTTGGCAGACCGGTCCCTTTCCACATCCTTGTTGCTCCGTATTAATACCAGTAACATAACATAAAGCAATGTTATTTTACATATCTCTTACATAGCCCCACTCTATGGAACAAACTACCAGACTACATTCCACAAGAACGCAAATTCAGCACCTTCAAAAGACAATCCAAAGACTGGTACACTGCCAGACTTCAGTCACAAGCCAAACACGCCACCTGCTTCAACCTTCATACACCTAACACTTGCTCCGCCGCATGACTCCACGCTCCCCTTCATCTGCACACCCCAGACGCCCCTCCTCTCCTTGCTTCTCTCTTTTTCCATAGTAGCACTTACCAGATATGCACTTTCAGACCCATAGCGCTCTTACCTCTTCAGTAAACTCTTCTTACTTTCATTCCAACCCTACCCTCCATTCATCGCTCATCCCCCTGCCCGCCCACTCTCCCTCCCATCTCTGTCTCCTTAGCAGTTCTGGGACGTACTCTCTTGTGCCTTGAAGGTATTTGCTTACTAATCCTAATTAAATGCCCATGGTCAGTACATGCTTTTACATCCTGGCTGCGACCAGCTGACTTTGGCATCTTGATGCAATCATGCTATCAGGCGCCTATATATAAGACACCAATAAAATAAAAGTACAATAAATAGTGCCCTCAAACTGACACTGCGACCAGGCTCCCTTTCATAATGCCCTACATGCCTGGAAGCCATGCATTACATGCCTAATGAGCAGCACTTTGCATTCTGGGACTTTTCATTACAAGTGTGGTCCTGTAAGCCCCAGCAGCCAAATTGCTGTTTGCTAAAAGCCTTTGACTGGATAAAGGCGACATGGGGGAGGGGGCAGTTGACTATTCCATACCAGGCCCTGTGTACCATGTAGCCCAGTAGGCACTGTTCTTTGACACCTAACAAAGTCCAGCTAGCTGGAGGGAGATATCATTCAGCTGGGTGAGTGGTGCGGTGCAGCACAATTCTAATCCGCGCAATACAATCGATTAATCACTAAAAAAAACAATGCTCTTTCAGGCATCTGAATAGATTTCATTGATGATTAAATGCTTCATTTGATATTTTTAAGTGGCAATTGTGGTTAAAGCATTTCATTGCAGGGTCAGGAGGATAGCTCAGGGGCAACGCCTCTTGGAAGCAACGGGCAGATAACTCAGGGGCAACTCGCTTTTCTTGGATGCAAGACGACGCGGCGCAACACAGGTTTGAACCCCAGGTCCGCGCTTAGAAACCTCTGGGTATTAAGCGCGTTCTAAATAACCAATTATAACCAATTATTATCTGAAAAGCAATATCCTTGATGCCTTTATAGACCTCAACTGTGGAAGAACTAGTTGAACGAAACCATCTAGTTCCAGCATTCGTGCTCACTTGTTTCCACAATCAGGAAGTTGTGCCATTTTTAGGCTTCTGCAAACTGGTTCATGAGTGGCTTTCAAAGTCAACCCATTCTCTCTTTGGTTTGACAGCTCCGTCATCTGCTCATGTGATTCCTGTAGGCTGGTGTCCCACTAGGACCCTTAGCCCCTTTTTCCTCTTTAACTGTTTTTTAACCCATGGACATTGCATGTGGTGTGAATGGGAGAGCTGGACCTCGTGGCCAGGTCTTCATCACCGTGCTCCAGCGATATGGGTAAGAGTGAGCTAGTAAAGAAGAATGGAAGAGCAAGGAACGTGAACATCGGAAGTATTACTATATCTGACCGTGCACCTGTGGAATTGTGTCTATCACTAAATCCTCTAAGACGTCAATTGCCCTTTAAGCAAACCCTACCCCTTTATCTCTCAGAACAACACAAGTTAAGAAAAGTAGAAAAGCGGGATTTAATGAGGTTATTTATGACAGTCGTTAAGATGTATATTTTGTCTGTGTGATTCTAAAAGCAATGCTAGGGGGTGTTATAATTGCACAGTTACCTTACAAGAAAGAAGAAAGAGGATGAAGGAGTTATGGCTTTGGAGAAGAAATCTGGAAGACTCAGAAACTGCTTTGTTTCCATTTGGCCTTATGGAGAACCCTGAAAAGGACACAACACCAAATAAACGCAATCCTACCCCAAAAAGAAGACAGTCCTCTTTTCATGCCTAATGAGAAATATCGGAAAGAAGTCAATCTCAAGCCAACACAGTGGGCCGGCAAAGCAACTACGGAGTAATGAATGGTCTGCAATCTAGTTTAGGAAAAACAATCACTAAAAACGCAGAAATCAACAAATCCTATTATGACTTCTATTCAAATCTCACTCAGCTCAATGTCCTCCCTGTGGAATGTCAAGGAATTCTTGGATTTCATCATACTTAGCACTCTGACTAAAGAGCAGCAGAATTGCCTAAAGTATGAATGCAGGGCTTTGGATGTCATCGAGGTTGTAAAGTTCTTTAATCAAGGCAAAGCTTTGGGTCAGATGTTCTTTAAAACAAATTCTACAGATGCTTCAAACATGAGCTGCAAATGCTGCAGCGTGAAGTGGGCAATCAAACCTCAGTAAGGCAATGTTTCCAGCAACCTTGAGGAACTATCCTATAATTATCCAATTCAAAGATTCAAAGAATTCAGGAGATTGTTCAAATCATTATCCTATTTTGCTTATTAAAGGATATGTTAATGTTTTAACAAAACTTTGGGCAACAAGGCTTACATACCACGATCTCACAATGGGTTAACAAAGACTAGACTGGCTGTATTCAAGGCTGGAACAGACATGATCATATGTGTCAGCTTCAAGACACCCTCCAACTAGCTCCATTGGGTCTAGTAAGTACTGCGGAGTGTAGGCATTAAAAAACATTTGCTATCATACAATGGGCTTTCCTATTTCACATACTCAACAGCATGAGCCTTGGCGGTTGGTTCTGTAATGCACGGCAGACTTTCATGTGGTTTCCTCAGCACAAACCTTAACCCGTAGTTTCTGTCAAATTGACATCAGTAAGAGTACTAGGCTGGCTGCACGCTCTCACCACTCCTAGGTGTATTAGCCTTAGAATCGCTGGTGAATGCAATTCCCAACATTTCTAACATCAAAGGGATACACTTTGGCAAGGAAGAAACACAATTGTTTGCTAGTAGTATGCTGGTCACCCTGTCATTAACTTCCTTCTCGATTCCAGATCTCCTTGAAATTATCTATAATGTAAATCCAAAATCATTCCCTTTGCAAAGCATACTCTAAAGTTATACTTGAATCGCTGGCACTTTGAAGGGCTTCAAGATCACCTGACCGACCTGGGTGTAACTTTCAGCAGAAGTATCAAGATCTCTGGAAAAGTTGACTCGGATATTGCAAGACCTGGTTTTCAACTTCGGCAGCGGGCAATCAATGGCAAATTCAGGCGCCGGTCTGGTTCACATCGCCAATAGCACCAGCGGCTTGAAGAGATGGGTGCTAAGAACCTTTTCTTTAAAAAAAGAAAAGAAAAGAAAACTTACCTTCATCTACGTGCCCTGTCCTTACATGGATGCCATCAGCAGGGTAACCGGATTTCAGAAGCGTGGAAGAGGCTACACTGAGGCATCACTCAAGTTGTTTTTTAAATAGTTTTATTTTAAAAGAAGGCGGGGTAGAGGCATTGATGGGGAGGGGTATGCAGCACGTAAGCTTGTTGAAACACAGACTTGTATTGGTGAATACAGCCCACATTCTGAGAAACCTGATTGGCTTTCTCTACTTCAGTCACAATACCTAACCAACCTGAGCTCAGCGGATGCTTCAAAATGCATTGAAATTGAGCGGTCAAGAACTTTGCTAACACCACCCTGTACACAACATATCTTGAAGATCAGAAGAGAAACTGAGCACTTGGCTCTGCGGATGTCCTTCCACTTTTCTCTTTCATTTTTTTGGACAAAGCCCAAGACAGCCTTTTGGAAGATGCCAGCGCTTCCTGATCTTTTACTCTTCCCACAATCCCCTTCTTCAAAGCCTTCATACCGCTCTGGCAGCTACAGCATCTTCCTCCCTCGAACCCCCGCTCTGTGAAACCATAATTACTTTCAATTTTGCATGCTATAAAACACCAAAATAAAATAAATGACTGCAAACTGAGCCTGCCCTTTATCCATCCAAGGTTGATGAAATGAGAACCATTAAACTGGGTAACAAAATGAGGATTACAGTGGTTCGAAGCAGGAGGAAGGTGGCCGACATGAGCAGGGATGGGAGAATTTCCACCAATGGAACAAAAATCCAGAATGAGCAGCAATAGTTCCCCTTCAGTGAAAACCTGCAATTTCCATACATTTTTTTCACTACTTTGATTTTTTCTGGTTTTTTGCTAGCTTTTTCACTGGCTCCTTGCCAAATTCCCTGCATAAATGTGATAGCACTGACTTTTTACGCATCCCTTTTTCCAATACACGTAAACTCATTGTCTAGCATGACCGTATAGACAAAGTTGGTGCTTTACGTCTGCATTCGTGGTCCCGTGGGGAGGGATCGAACGCTTCGCAAAAGTTGAGGGGGAACAAAAGCAACTGCGCCGCTCACATCAATGCCGCTCCCTCACGGGTATTGTCAAACGCATTGCTGGGGACATGCAAAGGGAAAAGGGCAAATTCTACTTCTGCGCAAAAAATCAAAATGTTGCCGCAGCGTGTGGACTCCACAGGCACTGCAGAAAAATGCACTACACCACAGGAATGAAAGCTTCAGTGGAAGTGGAAAAAGGAATTCCGTCCACCCAAAGCATGACGTTGGAACAGTTATACTATTATATGGAATGATGTACCCGCATTTAATACACGACAAGCATAGACTAATGAACCTTGGAATTGTGTGCTTGTATAAAGATCGCATCAGCCTTGCACAGAACTAGCTCATGACATAGGAAGGCCCATTTAAATTGTTATAGCGTATAGACAGCAACAGATACTGAAATTTGTGAAATGTGTCTTATAAATACAAAATGCTGTAAGGGTGCAGAAGTAAGGCTCGGACACCATGGTGGCATATTGCGTATAGACTTTTATCAATCAAGAAAGGGTTGGAAAAAGGCCTCTCCGTCCCTAAAGCTTAGGGAGGGAAGGAGGGAAGGGAGTTCCCTGCCTCAAAGAAAACTAGTGAAATTGTTAGGATGTCCAAAACCAAGAAGTCCATCACTGTCGTGTCTCGAAAGCCTACCTCTGTCCCTAACACTAACATTTTAAACCAACTGGGCAAGGATGACTTCTTCCCAAAGTAAAGTGTTCCTGGTAGTTCCAATGGACGGAAAGGTTCCCGGTCTCTTGGGTAATCAACAGTGATGAAATAAACAAGGTTCATAAGTATAGGATTCCAAGGCTAGGGTTGTGCCTTTTCCCTAGGCTGCTTCTACTCTCATTCCTTTTGGGCTTCTGAGCCCTGTATCGCTTTAGGTAAATGTCACTGGGTAATTCACAAGGATATACTTCTCAGATTCACAGTTCTTTTATCCCACCAGCTTGGCACACTTCCCTACCAAGCATAGAAGTATGTCCTCTTTACTTCCCATGTCCTTGACCCTCTTGTTCTCAACTTTTTAAATTGGTGAGGTTCCCAGACTCGCAAGGATTTGAATGGCTTGGTTTACTCTCCGGCCAGGCCTTTTTCCTCTCATGTATGGTCTCTCTTTCTCTTACAGAATCCCAGACTCTCTTGTTCCTCGTTACTTTAGGCCTTTGCCTTTCAGATAGGTGTGGGTCCCAGACTCACAATGTAGCATTGTATCAGCTTGGTTTACTCCCCGGCCAAGCAATACAACTTTCCCTTGTTTGTTTCTTTTTCCCTCAGGGTCCCAGACCCTCTTATTCTTGGCTTCTCATATGTGTGTGGGTCCCAAACTCGCAATTCGCTGAAAGATCTGTCTGGTTCACTCTCCTGCCAAACATACGATTCCTTTTTCTTGGGTATTCTCGTGATCCCAGACTCTCTTATACTTTGACTTCTATATGGGTGTGGGTACCAGACTCGCAGCCCCTTCTCAGGGTCCCAGACCCTCTTATTTGTCGGGGTCCCAGACCCACTTATACATTCACTTCCATATGGGTTCTGGTACCAGACTTGCAGTCCCTTCTCAGGGTCCCAAAACCTCTTTGTCCAGCTTCTCTTTTCATCCCCTTCCTTCCCCGGACTTCCAATGCCTCTCAGGTAATCTGCATACCTGTTAGCTTCTTCGTTGTAGATACCAGCATTTCCCGAGCAGCTGCATTGCTTCTCGAGGCTCCGGTAGCATTCGGGTAAGCGGCGGGGTCTGCAGTGGCTCTGCAGACATCTGACACTGCCCGGCTGGGCGTCCTTCTGCACAGGCGCTTTGGCGGGGCCTGAGTCACCCAGTGGTTCCTCGTGGCAGCAGGCCAAGTGGTCCTTCCAGCTTCTGCCAGGTTTGCGTTCTTCTTTTCTTCCATTCTCGGCTTACCTTTCATCTCTCGTCTGCACGCCAAGTGTACGGCTCCCGCAAGTTCCTCCTCAGAGGATCGTTTTCTTTTTGTGTCCCAGCTGAGCTCATTTTGAGCACCTGTGTAGGTTTGTTCTTTCGTTTGGGTCAATGAGGTCCTGTGGTTTCCTTCCCCGTGTGAGCCTCCCTCAGTGCACCTCCTCCAGGGGGATTATTGTACTATGGACGCACCCCTCTGGCCCTATGGGAAAGGTATCCCCGTAGGGAAGAAGGGACGACATCCACAGATTCGTCACAATGCCCATGTGGCGGTGCCCTTCTTTGGCCCGCAGCCTTTTTACCAGGCTCTCTGTTCAGCCCGTGCCCTGTTGCCGCTCTGAAGGTTTTGCGCTGGCATTCTGCAGGCTCCTGGGCATGCAGAATAAACATCTGTGCCAGCCAGCATCCATGCAGCCGTTGTGTACACACACGCCCACACTGAACAAGGAACGAACGCCTTCAGTTGCTGGTATGGGGCCAGGCAGGCTCTGAGGGATGCTCGCTGGCACATGTGAACACGGGGAGTTTGCCCAGCCGGCCCCTTGGCGAGCTCCATAACTATGAACCAGTAATAAAGTTGGCACCATGAACTGCGCAGTGAGATAGAATTGTGGTGCCAGCCTCCGGTCCTACGCCTTTTGAATGCACAAGAAAGAAGAGATTCAGGAAGCCGGTGAGAGAGGGGATAGTTTACACGCTTCTGAAAAGCCACAAAGCACGGACATGGCTTGGAGCTCCGTGACTGAAGAGCTGGCACTGGATAGAGACGGGCAGACAGTGTCTGCCACCAAGGGCATCTGCGGACCGTTGCCCTGGGCCCTGGCTGTCGCCCCACTGCCTGTGTCCGGCCTTCCTTGCTGTTATGCTCTGTCCAGCTAGAAATGTGCACACTGCTGGAAGTGGAAAGAACCTTCTGAGCTAGGAGCTCACAGTGGTGTGTGAGGGGCTTGCAGGCCGGCTGGGCGCTACGGGCAGAGCCCTGGAGACAGGCTGTTGCTAGGTTGCGTGGTCAGATGTACTCAATGAGCACACCTCGTCATCACCATATAAGCCATCAGTAGTTATCATCGGGGGACATTGGAACTGTCAAATGTTTTGTTTGACGACTGTGTGGATACGGTAAAGCTCCATTTGAGGTCTCCTCTAATAAAGGAAACCATCTTGGCTGAGAGAGAGCGCTTCTTGACATTGGGTTTTGAGGTAACCGTTACAGGACCCTCGATCCTGTCAGGTTTAGAGCCAATTCATCATGATAGGAAGGGGAAGATGAAACAATCTAGTGACACCAACAATAAGGAGATCTACAGCTCAAGAGGCTATTCTCAAGACCCGATGAAAGGGAGAGGGGAGGGTTCATGGGAGGGGGTAGATATTCATATTTCACATGATGGTCCAACTGGTCACTGATTACATGGAATTCCAGAGGCTATAAGAACATTCTGAATAATTATGATCTTTTTGTATCATTTGACATAATCTGTTTACAGGAAACCTTTCTGCAGGACATACCAATGATTGAGGGTTTTGATGTTACATATATTAAGGCACGCAGGGGCCTGAAGGGGAGGCCGTATGGGGGATTATTAACAGCTGTCAAACGGTCCTTGGGTGTCAGTATGACGGTAATTGATACAGACAGGCCGGACATCTTGGTGGTCCTGGTGCAATGGGAAGAGTTCAGGGGGGGGAGGGGTTCTTTAAGTAAATGCTTCTTGGTAAATGTTTATTTCAGTCCCATAAAGGACCAGCTGGAGGAGGCCCTGACAGCTTTGTCATTTACACTGATGGGGGAGTTCCCAGTAGATGGGGCTTCGGTGATAACTGTGGGAGATTTCAACGCTGAATGACTAGAGCATGAGTGGTACCTGAAGCAAAACAGGAAAACAGTGGGTAAAGAAGCACGTGAGAGAGGTAGAAGAACATTAGGCAGGAACTTGAGGCATGGAACTTAGTAATTGTGAACGGGAACATACAAATGATATCCCTCCTGCTTTTACATGGCAGAATGGCTTAGGGAAGACGACATTGGATTACCTTTTTGTCTCACAGGACTTAGTTGAGAGAGGGGACACCCTGGAAGTTAGATTAATGCCTTGGAGCGACCATTCTCTTTTGGTATATAGAATATTTGGACCGTGAGGATCAGGGAGCCCGAAAGGTTGACAGTGGCAATTACTTCAGGTAAGAACGAGGTAAAATGGGTCGCTAGTGTAGCAAAAGCTTTACTGGGGGAATTAGTAAACCTCCCAGCAACCAACGTGGCATTTTTATGCCCGGCAGAAGGTTTCCCATGCCATGAGTGCATACTTTTGTCATTTTCAAGAATTTACAAATTACATTTCCCAAAGTGGAAGCCCCTAAAATGCCCTTCACACCATTTCCAAACGAATTGCACTGCATATCTAATCATAGCTTCTTGATGCATCCCTTGGACATCTGGAAAAAATAGTTATGGGCTGCTATGCACACCCGCACCCCCAAACTCCAGGAGTGGTCCCCAGAGATAAGATGACCCTTTGTAAATTGATAATCCCCCGACCTGTTACCTCCACACCTGCGAACCTTACCAGTTCAGGAGTAGTGGGCGAGTGCCCCATGGCAACATCCCCAGCCCACAACTATGGGCAAACAGATTCTAGCCAAATATCTCTCCACTTTTCCAAAGTTCGGCCGACAATGTTTTCAAGTATGCCAAAACACTGCCAAATTACATTAGCCTCTATTGGTCGGGAGTCCGCCGCCCCCCACGGCTCGCCCTGCTGCTAACATTGAAACGGGCAGTTTCTCCTCGATGAACATGTTCACACTGACCTTGGACAGGTCACCTCCATCATAGATACTACATTTGTTGGCCATTGATCAGTGCATGAGTCACAATCCACAAGTGTGCACGAATGGATGTCCACCTGGACATTTCATTGCTCAATTTCCATGTAAACACGTTGAGAGGTGGTGCCGGTTAAGCCTCACCCCAAGAACTTGTAATCATGTGCGACCATGTCACAATTGCTCCAAGAAATCACCTTGCAAACTATACCAGCTCTACAACCAAACCTCTCATAAACGCACTGCCGTACCAATGTGGTCACCTCATTGCCCCTCGGGCGCACAGTGACTAGATCGGAGCTGGCAAATTACCTTCTCCCAGACCTCCATCAATACTTCTCTCAGCTGGGGGTGGTGCCTTCCCCCAACCCTGATGCCAGAGAGGGTCAATCCATCCACTCCACCACTTCCCGCTGGACCTTGCTCGTTAATCCGTTTGAGCGCTTTCCTGATGGAGGAGTGATGCACGATCTAAAACACAACGTAACAAGGCATCTTCTGCGGCCATTGATGAAAAAGGGGCAGGAATTAGATGCACCATGTATTATTTCCTTGTAATCAGAAAAAAAGCGATCCCCTACTGATCAGTTTTAAAATAATGCTGAGGCTTCCAGCGATCAATCATTTTTACTTGCTCCACGACCCATCACAAAAGCCACAGCTGATGTTGCAGCCCCACCTTGAATGAGTGCAAAGAAAAACATCCCTGACCAACTCTGCAGCCCCCATTACCGTACCAAAGGCCATGCCCAATGGAAAACAAGAGAGTAATGGCCATCTTGATGCAAAGAAGAGGCCTTCTTTCTCTTCCAATCTCAGCCCCAAAAATTCTGGCACAACCCTAAAGGCATATTGTGTTTGTGTCCTGGGGTGTGGTGTAATGTGATCTCTCTTCCTTATCTGTTTTAGGCCCGTGGAGCCATATCTCGGCCAACCCTCCCTGGTCTTTCACATCCTCCCTCAAAAGACCCCCTTGATAACCACTTTTATAGTTGGGTACCAATTCCCCGATTTACAACGCTGCATAAAATGCCAGGGAGAAAGCCTGCCCGAACAGCAGAAATTCTGCCGGATCCCGGCTGATTGTCCCCAGTGCGTCCACTACCAATTCCTATTTCTTCAACTCCAATGGTCTTCTTTTGTCAGGTAGCACCATTGTTCCCTCATCATCTTGCCCAAGATCTCGTCACCAGAAAACCATCACACCAAAAGGGGGCCCCCGTAGTTTAGGAAAAAAAATGGCTCTGCCGTCAAATGTTTCCTGGCAAAGGGAAGGATCTATGTGATTGCTGCGATGGCCGAAAATGCCGACTTTTTTTTGTTAACCTTTCACACCACATACATATGAGGGGGGAGACCCCTCACAACCCCCCCCATATTAATATTATACTCTAACCCCACCACATATATATGGTGTAAGGGAGGGGTTAAAAAGAAAAAAAAAGTCGGCATTTTCGGACGTCGCAGTCCCCAGGTCGACATTTTTGTACAATTCCCAAAGGGAACAGTCTTCCTGCTCTTGCGCAAACAACCAATATATTCCAACATTGCTTGTAATAAAAACAAGGGATACGTCTTGCTTTGGCTACAGAAACTCTTGCAAAGCTCTGAAAGCACCTTCATAGTCTTAGTCGCCAAAGCTGACATCACTACGTGTAGGAGTGCTGGACACCAAGCCGCCACAGAGTTGCTGGTAAATACGTCGCCCGATCCTCTATGAGTGTAATCTTCTGAAATCCTCCATCTTGGAAGTCATCAGCTGCATTAATATTGCACACACCAGCGACATGCTTAGCTTTGAAGATCATTTTTCTCTTCAAACATGTCAACGGCGATTTCTTTAAAAAAATTGTTGATCTTTGATAACTATCAATTTTTCTTTCTTTAACATTATGGTCTCTAAGAGCAAAAGGTCTTCCAAGTCTTAGTGTTCAGGGGAAAGTGCAGACTGTGGCATTCTTGCCGGCATTGGGGTATCATGCCAACAATGGTGGCTACCACGGGCGGGTGGTGTTTGTGATCTTCTGGCGAGCCGCCGGCTTCTGTCCTCCATCAAGGCCAATGAACACGAACCTTGACAGGTAGGATCTTCCGCCAGACCTCAGCTGCACCCGTACAAAGAGCGGGACTTAATCCCGGGCCTAGCGTATAAACCCGCAATCTGCCTGCTCATGAATTCCAGCGCTATAGGATCAGGAAGAGCGCAGCCTTGTGGGTAGCTGGGCTGGCCCACGCAGTCATTGCGGCCTTTGTTGCTCTGTGGAGAAAGGCATTTGGAGGACAAAGCGGCTTGTCCATCAAAGATTAAGCAGACTGGAAGTCTAGTTTATACTAACAAGCGCGACAAACTCTTCCGAGCGTTAAAATAGCCCCACAGAAAGCGCCCGAGCTCTTATACACACACAATTTAAATGATGACAAAGCCACATTGGAGCTCATCATTTGCCTATACGTCGCAGCCACTGGGAAGGCAAGGGGGTGAATAGTTCACTTCTGGGCATTCACTGATGCCCTTACACCATCAGTGTAATGGGTCCCCCTTCCAGCACTGAGCGAGTTTGCGTTTGCTTAAGTGAGGATAGTTAGGAACTCGGGGCTGCCCGGCACACACTCAAGCCACCAGCACACAACATTCCCTGACATGTTTATGCAGTTGGCGTTTAAAGTAAGAGGAATAGCTTGCTAAATGAAAAGAAGCAAGCTCACAGTGCAAACGCAGGCAGAGGACTCTGTATGGGAACAGGCGCGTAGAGCAGGCCTCGGTGCTAGATACCAGTCTAAGGAAATGATGAGACAACAGCACCAGAAAAGGGGGTACTGAGGCAGCTATGCAAGACTAAAGGGAAGCAGAGAAAGGGTCCAGGCAGCCATGGCCAGCTCTGCAAGACTCAAGGGAAGACACAGAACATGAGAGACAGGGTCCATGCGGCCATTGGCAGCTGTGCAAGACTCAAGGGAAGACGCAGGGCTTGAGAGAAAGGGTCCACGCAGCCATTGGTAGCTATGCAAGACTCAAGGGAAGACAGAGGGCATGAGAGAAAGGGTCCATGCAGCCATGGGCAGCTATGCAAGACTCAAGGGAGGACACAGGGCATGAGAGAAAGGGTCCACGCAGCCATGGGCAGCTATGCAAGACTCAAGGGAAGACACAGGGCATGAGAGAAAGGGTCCACGCAGCCATGGGCAGCTATGCAAGACTCAAGGAAAGACACAGGGCATGAGAGAAAGGGTCCACGCAGCCATGGGCAGCTATGCAAGACTCAAGGGAAGACACACAGGGTCCATGCAGCGCTGGGCAGTTATGCAAGACTCAAGGGAAGACACACAGGGTCCATGCAGCGATGGGCAGCTATGCAATACTCAAGAGAAGACACATGGCATGAGAGAAAGGGTCCACACAGCCATGGGCAACTATGCAAGACTCAAGGGAAGACACAGGGCATGAGAGAAAGGGTCCAGGCAGGCATGGGCGGCTATGCAAGACTCAAGGGAAGACACACAGGATCCATGCAGCGATGGGCAGCGATGCAAGACACAAGGGAATACACGGACATGAGAGAAAGGGTCCACGCAGCCATGGGCAGCTATGCAAGACTCAAGGGAAGACACACAGGGTCCATGCAGGGATGGGCAGCTATGCAAGACACAAGGGAAAACACGGGACATGAGAGAAAGGGTCCACGCAGCCATGGGCAGCTATGCAAGACTCCACGGAACATGAGAGAAAGGGTCCACGCAGCCATGGGCAGCTATGCAACACTCAAGGGAAGACACACAGGGTCCATGCAGCGATGGGCAGAATCAACTATCAGACACCAGAGTTACAGGACAGGCTGGCATTGATGGCCACTTTAGGACCGCAGTCTGAAAATAAGGTGAACGTTTTGATATCAGAATATTGAAATGAATTCCTGATTCCCCAGGCAGTTCAGGTGGAGCTGCAAGGCAGCAAGTTGGGCTCGAAAATAAAGAGCCGAATGATCAGGAACTAGTCAGTGTGTTCGGATGGCAGCGTTAAACTTTACACGGCACGTCCTCCGTACGCAGACAGTCATTTCACTTTCATTCATTTTGAATTTTTTAACGCGCCACATTTAAATACAAAGGCGCTTCAGCAACGGCAGTTTAAACCGTGTTTTTTTTAAAATCAAGAATCGAGAACACAGCCGTGTGGGAGACCCATACAAGATGGCGTCCTCCGTCACTGAAAGGGGGCAAGGTTTGATGTCCAGTGACACATTGGATCAGAATCACTGACTGCGTGAGAGAATGAGAAGTTTGAAAGGCCCAGCCAGCGGTGGTCACACCGGACCGAGTTGGTAAACTTGTTTAGATTATGGGAACGCTTCCTTTCTCATTATCTCACGCTAGTCTAGCAACATTAGCACAATGATAACCTGTTGATTTGCTTGTCTATGTCATTAAGGCAGAAGGCTAGACCCAGACGATCTCACAAATTGCTGCCGATTGCCAACCTTCTGCGCCTTGGGAAGATCATTGAGCAGACATAAACAGAGGCTTCCACAGGACCATCATTCTGGGTCCAAGCGCTGCACTGAAACAGCAACCATCGCGGTGATTGACGAGGTGCTGCACATCATCGTAAATAAACAGAATTCCCACCCAGGGAAGGGTCTCCAGCCAATCAGGTGGCTGGGACAGCGGGCGAGAATAGACTTTTTCTACGCACTGCCACCCTAGGACCATCCCCGGGTGGTGCCAGTTTTTCTTTTTATGTAATGTGGGGTGGCAACAGGGAGTAAAATGATCCAGATCCGGCCTTAGGGCAGGGCAGACCGGGTGACCGCCAGGGCGCCGTAGTCCCCAAGGGCGTCAGCTCGGGGGAGCCTTTAAAAGGAAGTGTCATTTAGAAATTAAATGTGCTCGCGGGAGCGGGCGCATTTAACAACAATAGGGTGCTGGCACCCTACTGAGATAATTACCACCCTGCTCCGGCATGGGAGTGGGGCAATAATCATCTTAATAGGGTGCCGCAGCACCCTATTGTTGTTAAATGCGCCGGCTCCCACGAGCGCATTTCATTTTAAAATGACACTTCTCCCACCACAAAAAGAACAATTTGGCGCCTCCACCACCCCTCCCCCTAATTGACCTTGGATGCGGCGGGAGGGGGGGCGCCAAATTGTTCTTTTTCTGCCCGGGCACTGCTGCCACTAAGGCTGGCACTGAAATGACCGATTTTGTTCTGCACCCTAAGAACCCCAAGCAAGTTAGCATCTGTTGTGCACATGCAGACATGTTCATGCCTCGCTTGGTGCTATGAGCAACCAGTCGTTTGGCTATTGGTAGAGACTAATGCCCTGTCTACGGCCATGAGCTTATAATGACTCCAAGCATTTTATTAAAATCCTTGGCTCAGATCTGAGGGCAAGCAGGACCATATTGGACTTACTGTTGCTAGTTAATTTGTCTGTGACGTAGGTAGATGGGAATATGAAAATAAGCATTTCCCAAGTCCTTCTGGGGACAAAACATGCTTTATGTTTATTTATTTATTTATTTATTATGCATTTGTAAAGCGCTTATACATCAAGAAATTGTGTTTCAGAGCGTCCACAGGGCAAAGGGGAGAGAACATGGGAACAAAGGCAAGTAGAATAAACAGATGAGCAGGAAAAGAGGCAGTCCTACTAGGCCTTGTGAGCATTCCGTGAGTGCAGTGAGGGAAAGAAGGGACAGGGAAGAGGGTAAGTGCTAGGAGGTCCACATGGGGACCATGTCAACCAGTCAGTTGTGTGCAACAGTAAGTGCCAGGCAGAGATCGCTTGGTAGAGAGTGATCAACTGCCAATAATAAGTGCAGGCCTGTGAGAACACAAGCCAGAGGGTGCCCAGAGGCAAGTACTGGGATGGGGTGCAAGGCTGAGGGTTATTGGGCGGAAGGCCGGTACCAGAAGGACAAATGAGGTCCCAGGCCACCAATCTCTGCGACTGTGCGGTATTAGCATGGCAGTCAGAGGGGGAAGGAGGAGGTGAAGAGGAAAGTCTTGAGGAGCTTCCGGAATTTGAGGAGATCCGGCTCAAAACGGAGAGGAAATGGGAAGCTGTTCCTGAGGAGGGAGTTAGTTGAGGAGAGAGATCTGCCACCAGTTCGCCGTTTAGAAAAGCACCTGACATACAGAGAGTTGGAGCCAGTGGAGTGTAAAGATCTGGAAGGAAAATATTTGATGAGAGCAAGCCTTATGGATGATGCAGAGGGATTTGAATTTGATCCTTGCAGCAACCAGGAGCCAGTGGAGGAATTTTAGGGTTGGAGAGATATGGTGCCAGGGCTTGAGGACAAGGATAAGTCTCACAGCCCTATTCTGGACAAGCTGGAGGGGGCGGAGAGAGCAAGACGGTAGATTGAGGAAGAGGCTGTTGCAATAGTCCAGCCTGGAGAGGACCAGAGCTCCGGAGACAGTGAGATTCTCATGGATGTGGAGGGTCAAAACAAAGAGAACCGTTCAGTCACATTGTTACTTCTGATCATATTGTTTGCATCTAAGATGCCTTTTTAGTAGAATAAGGTCTGCCTTTTTTAAGCTATTGTCTTCTACTTGCCGATTGGCACACAGTAGTATCACTATTTGTAGTCTTTTTTGCACCTAACAGGTACCATCTCTTCTCTGTTCATCGCAATTTTGACATCAAAGGTTTAGGGAGAAGCATCCCAAGTGTGCAGGCTCTAACTTGAAGCCGCCTTCACAATGGTAAGGTTTAAACAATGAGGATAGGTTATTGAACCGGGTCAGTGACCTATGAACACTACATAGGGTCCAAATCATGGGCTTATTTTGCCAATGGCATGTACACATACTTCTTAATTCCTGGGAGTCATGGGTGGTAGATGTTCTGTACTGTCGGGGTGCTGTACCTGCTGATGAGATATGCTTGACCCTGCAGGGCAGAATATCCCACCTCCTTAAGATAGCTCATGGTGTTAATATGCCAGCTGCAGTGATCTCAGTGTAAAGTGCACAGCAACGCACATGTACCACACAAGAACTTGGCTCCCATACTTCCCTTTTTTAGGCAACCCACAGAAAAGCAAAACAGACTGTCCCATTTGCTACCTGTAAAGAAATGCTATCGAAAACGACTTATTTCAGAAAGCTGGAGGCTATGTTTTGCGTAGCAGCGCCCAGCTCTACTCCCGGGGCTGTTAATGTATACAATCTGCTCCCTTTGTGAAGGGTAAGCCCCATAATGACAGAGACAGCATATCAGGATGAGAGGTGCAACCTACCCATGATCACGAGAGGGGATTTGAGAAACTGCCCGGGCTCTGGACCCCTAGAGCCCTGGCTCACCTAAAGCCATGCCCAGATGTAGAGTGGGCTGCGGGGGATCTCCTCCTGCATATATATGGGGTGAAAAGGGGGTCAAAATAAAGAATGTCCGCATTTTACGGGGCTCACAGTAAAATGGTCGCAGTAATCACATAGATCTGTTTTTTTCCAGGGCTGCAAGTAGGTGTCTGCAACCTTTGGCTCTCCAGAGGTTTTGGACTACAACTCCCATCAGCTGTAACCAGCATAGTCAATGATGAGGGATCATGGGTTCCATAGTCTAAAATATATGGAAAGCCACAGGCTGCAGGCCCTGAGACCGCCACATAAGAGGTGGGTTTTCCTAAAGCTCCATAGCCTGATAAGCTCTTGGAATAGAGGGATTGTGTCCTGCCTTAACATCTTGCATGCATAGGAGCCTGTGGATGTTTGAAATTGTGCCCACGGCCTGTGAGAGGTGACAGAGCTGCATACATAGCTGACCATGGGATGTTTGAAATAGTGCCTACAGTCTGCGAGAGGAGGTAGCGCCGCATTCATGGGAGCCCCTGAAATTGTGCCCACGGTCTGTGAGAGGTGACAGTGCTGCATACATAGCTGACCATGGGATGTTTGAAATAGTGCCTGCAGTCTGCGAGAGGAGGTAGCGCTGCATTCATGGGAGCCCCTGAAATTGTGCCCACGGTCTGTGAGAGGTGACAGTGCTGCATACATAGCTGACCATGGGATGTTTGAAATAGTGCCTACAGTCTGCGAGAGGAGGTAGCGGTGCATTCATGGGAGCCCCTGAAATTGTGCCCATGGTCTGTGAGAGGTGATAGTGCTGCATACATAGCTAAACATGGGATGTTTGAAATAGTGCCTACAGTCTGCGAGAGGAGGTAGCGCTGCATTCATGGGAGCCCCTGAAATTGTGCCCACTGCCTGTGAGAGATGACAGAGCTGCATACATAGCTGACCATGGGATGTTTGAAATAGTGCCTACAATCTGCGAGAGGAGGTAGCGCTGCATTCATGGGAGCCCCTGAAATTGTGCCCACGGTCTGTGAGAGGTGACAGTGCTGCATACATAGCTGACCATGGGATGTTTGAAATAGTGCCTACAGTCTGCGAGAGGAGGTAGTGCTGCATTCATGGGAGCCCCTGGAATGTTTGAATAAGTGCACACAGTCAGAGACATCTTTATGGCAGGGCAAAAGGAGGGGGCCCCAAGAAGGAGCCGTATAACAAAAAATAGTCTGTTTCCCTAAATCAACAAAATTAAGTATCACACATCAGGATTTTCTATGGTGTGCTGCTAAGGCTAAACATTTGACACCTACATTTTGTTCTGATCTTTTCACCCTGTAAGGCTTTGCTCACTGTGGTATACATAGTTTGTGTGGCACGACACCTGTAGCATTCCCACCTTTCTGTGGGGATTATATTGATCATGTGCAATAGCCAAAGTTGAAATTCATATTGACACATTTGAGTGCCCCAATGGTTCAGAGAATACCTCAGTGTGTTAAGCACTCATTGCAGAGATATGCGTTCATATGCAAGATTACAATACCAAATTCCAGCAAGGCCGACTCAGCGTTTCGAATGCATGAAGTTGTTAAGCCTGCAAGTATATGTACTTTGTTTTATAGCTCTCCAGGTGTTATCATCACCAATGTACCTGCACCAGATAGTGGTTGCTATAGAAACGAACATAGTGTCAGTATGGTGAAGGTCTAGAAATTGGTTTGTTTAGATGGGGAGTTGTAAAACCTAGGCAGGCACCTCCAATGATGACAAGAAAGTGTTAGTGGTTTTTATGTATCCAAATTCTAGACTGTGGAACCAACGCGTTCATGCTTGCATCCTGGCTTTGCCAGCAGACGATAAATTGATCCTGGACAAATCTTATATCACTGTACTGCCTTCTATGAAAAGGTTTGCTTCTCACATACTGGTGGCATTGTTTGGCCAATTACATGATCTTTCCCATCATGTAGGCCCTTTGAGTGGAAGGAGTTCTAGACAGAACACAGCAGACCAGATATTGCAGGCTACTTATAAGCATATTTTAAGGTCTGCTTATTTGACAACAAAACAGTTTGCTTTTGTATACAATCCAAAGGTTATTCTGCACATTTTTAAATACCATTGCCCAAGCCTGTTTGGGGTGTATTTAAAACTTTATAATACAAAAGAGAAACCCATCTGAAATCATTAAAGATCACACCCATTAGAATGCTGGTATTTATATACTTTCCTTGATGATGGAGACAATGAAGCTAGAATCATTCCCATTTTGCATAATATGTTTCTATAACATTTTGTTTTTTAAAATGTTTATATTGGTTTATGTGATTTTCATATTTTCCAAGTCAGTTCTGTAAAATGTGATTATTTTAGTTATGGGTAAAAACTAGAAAATTGGTAAAGAGTAGAAATTGCAGAGTGGGTACGAATCCCAGCTGCACCTCTAAATCAATGTGTGATCCTGGGTATCTCATTTAATCTTGTATTTCCTCACCCGTCAAAACTGTCAGCCCTTCAGAGTGATTTTGTTCTTAGGGTATGAGCTTTAAAAAAGACTCACTCGTGGTTTCACTGGCTATATATAGTGTTGCTTCCTATATAATGATAGTGAGCAATGATATATTACACACCACAGCCACCTGTTTCTTTGCTCTCAAATGGAAACACTTCTTGAAAACCATGCCACACTTCTAATCTCAGTCTGCCTGGATACAGACACCTTCCTGGTATCTTCAAATCGTCATACAGTCTCCATGCCATGATATGTGGAGTTTTATCCTTGCTTCCCATTGGTCGCTTGTATCCATGCTTGAGCACTTTTGCTGTCTCTGAGGCCGCTAATCTTTTAGTCTTTTGGTTATTCTGGATTATATGCACATTTGTCATAAAATCTGTGTCCTGCAGTTATGCTATGTCCAGTATACCTTCCACGTGGCTGCTATTGATGAAATGTTTGCTGTACCCATGCATGAACACAAGTACCCTTGGAATGCTTGATGTAGTGCCCACGTCTACAGGTGGCACTGAATCCCCACCACCTCTACAGGCTCTGCATGGGCAGCGGTGGGTCCTGATGGCATGATGAAAGTACACGCGTTGTGAGCTGGCGCGTTTCCTACTTTTATATTATGCCTTTCTGGGCTGGGATGCATATCTCAAGAGCGATGTTGCACGCGGCGCGTGTTTTTGTTTTGACTGGCCTTCTATAGCTGCTTGAGATGGAAGAGTGATTGTGACAGGGGGGCTCCCCCTTTGACAAGCCACAGTGGGGCATCGGGCATGATGAAGGGGCTTGAAAAGACACCGTGATCTCTGGCCTCTTCATATGGAAATGCCGTCTCCCAGGCGTGCCCCCATCAGTCTCCTAGCTCTGCTTTTCCCTGGCCCCTTGGAGAGCTGGGCCTAATGAAATGACGTCCTCAGGTTCTTTGCTGGTCGCACAGAAGCAAGCCCAGCATGGCTCAGGAGGGTGGTAGCTCCCCCAAAGAATGTACTGCGCCCGCCACAAAGGAAACACCCGCCCAAACGCCCGTCATCGAGTTCCTCTCTGCCCCCCTCAAATCGCGCAATGGCACTGCACAAGGGAACGAGACGGCTCCTTGCTCAGTCTCTCTTGTGTGTTGAAAGAATACGATGTCATGGCGGACCATCGTCCGCTTCTTGGTGAAAAGATCGCGTTGAAGTGAACGCTGTGCTTTGTGCCGGCAAGCAGCCATGTGTCTCTAGATTTGATTGGTCGACCTTAATCACATGGTCATAGTTGTTGTCAGTGGTGGCTAGTGAATTTATGAACTGGCGGTGAATGTATGCATCTAGGGAGGGAGGGAAGGAAGGAAGGAAGGAAGGAAGGAAGGAAGGAAGGAAGGAAGGAAGGAAGGAAGGAAGGAAGGAAGGAAGGAAGGAAGGAAGGAAGGAAGGAAGGAAGGAAGGAAGGAAGGAAGGAAGGAAGGAAGGAAGGAAGGAAGGAAGGAAGGAAGGAAGGAAGGAAGGAAGGAAGGAAGGAAGGAAGGAAGGAAGGAAGGAAGGAAGGAAGGAAGGAAGGAAGGAAGGAAGGAAGGAAGGAAGGAAGGAAGGAAGGAAGGAAGGAAGGAAGGAAGGAAGGAAGGAAGGAAGGAAGGAAGGAAGGAAGGAAGGAAGGAAGGAAGGAAGGAAGGAAGGAAGGAAGGAAGGAAGGAAGGAAGGAAGTCAGTCCCCAACACGAAAGCATTTGTAAAATAATGAGTTTAAATGGTGCATTGATTGTACAGCATTTATGGTCAAAAGCCTCACAGTTTGCAATCAGTTGTGTATCATAGCAGATGAAAAAACCCAACAGATGCAAGTCAGAAACAATGCATAAGACCATTTTGCAACACATTTTCATGATGCCTTTGCCCACAACATATGCCAGCATACAAAACATGTTCATGCTACTGTGCCCATACATGTCCATGCATGCTGTACCTATATATGCCAGTATTACAACATAATGCCTCAAAGTCAGTAAAAAGAAATGCTATGCAAAAGGAAGAAAGTATATCCAAACTGGCTATATCAAGATAGACCAGTGTACCAAGCAATTGCAATTATGGTCGCTTTTACACTTGATGCAAAGTACAAAAATGAAATGACACACACACACACACACAATATGTGGCTAGACTGGAACCACCAATGTAAGCCAGTCTAGCCATGTAATAACACCCATCACATTTGCTTTACCCTTGTTGCACAGTTACTATGCATCAAGGGTTAAGTAAACATAAGTGTTATTAACTGGCTAGACATGTAATAACATTTATCATGTGTTTGCTTTACCTTTGATACACAGTAGCGTGTATCAAAGGCTAAGGAAATGTGATAAGTGAAGCGTTCATGGCCCGAGCAGCAACCACCCCTAATTTTAGGGACCCCCACCGAGCAAGGCAATTAAATGTAGGGGTGGGGGCTGAAACACACACACAGCCACACTTCCATCCATGGATTCACGCATAATTCCTACAACTCCTTGCATGCGCATATTCCTAAAAACAAACACACCAACGTACGTATATGTACATATTTACACACACACAGATACATTAACCTCCCCGGTCAGTCAGTGTGGCCACGCGTGGGGGGACGTGCTGCCTGTCATGCAGGCAAAGTGGTGGCCTGCCCTCAGGCAGGTGGGTGGTGCATCCCCAACCATAGTGGCTGGCTGGCACTGGTTGTTGTGAACACCACTGCTGAGGTACCACCAGTGCGCATATATCATCATCTAGCAGAATGGTGCCTAAGGACAAAGAACCATAGAGAGTTGTTGTCTAGCACCTGTGCCTTGATCTCGAGGGTGGGGCGAGGCGTCTCTTAAGCAGGCTGTGTTGTCACACTATCACAGTATGTGAATGGTACGCACCATGGGGTCTGAGGCATAGTAGCACAACGGACTCTGTGGCAGGCCTATTGACTTACACATAGCATCCCCTTCAACATGGATAGTAAAACTGTAAACATGGCTCAGCATTCTGACATAGAATGTCCTCCTTCAGTGTCCACGGTCATAGTTCTTCAGGCTGATGAATGACAGGGCATATCTCATGGCCTCTAGCAGTGCAGCGAGTGCCATTGGTGAGCCACCAGAAAACACTTCAACAGTGACATCAGGGACCACATCGGAGTCCTTGGCATTTGGAAGGCCGACTCAACATTTGGCCATTTGCTGACTAGTCTTGTCATCACTAACGGTGCCCACCCGGACTTCAGGCGTATGCCACATCTAGGGACAAGCAACCAGCTTGTTGATATGTGATGCATTGTGGGTCACCAAGCCTCAAAGCCTCTCTGTGGTTTCCATTGGTCCATATGTGTGGGTGACAATCTGTGGAGTCGTCGGCAAGATGCTGCTAAGTTTTCGTCGACGGTGTGTTCCGTAGAAGGAATCAGTCTCCTTGGTACTCATGTTAATGTTGTCCTTTGTCTGGTCTCCTCTTTCTGTGATGGTCCAGGCGCTGGGTGCTTGCGCACTAAATAGAGGAAGTTGGTGTGTGAGGAGGATAGCAAGGGCACATTCCATGGAGGTGCATAGAGTTGTACGACAATTTCTCAGGAACCTATATAGCTCAGGTTTGAGCTATCACCCATGTCCACCAGGTATACGGATGACTTTGTTCAGGGTTCTCCCTGTATCTTGGTTGGATTTGTGTCTCATGGATTGATGTGGGTGTGGCTGACACCATGTCGATCTAGGAAGCTTTGAAAATCCTGACATTGAAGTAGCAATCCATTTTCTGTTTGTATTACCTTGAGTATGCCCTGGGTTTTCCAAGTTTGGAATCACAGTGTATCTGCTGGTGGATGCCGACCTCTGGGTATCTGAAGTAGTCATCTAGGGCTGCCAGCAGGTGGGTCCTCTGACGCAAGGAATGGAAGTACGGAAGTCTGTGCTGATCCTTTCACACGGTGTGCACCGTATCTACTAAGTGCAGATACGTGGAGTTTGATCTCAAAAGCGAGTGGCCTGGCATGGGGCACAAGGGCCTATGATCTCTTCAGCCAGTTGATCTAGTCTGTGGAACCTTATTGTTTCTCGTAGTTATGATTTTGACTTGATCAGTTGGTGTCCCTTGTGGTATTGTAGGACAGCCCTCAATACTAGGGATTCTGGGATGATGGTTCATGTCCCTCTGAGCAATACTACTTCTTCTGACGGCTGTTTGTAAATTGTCTCCATGGCACAAAGCACTGCTTTGATTTCGGGGGTGCTCAGATGCTTCTGGCTTGGAGGGATGAACTAGGATGAAATGCTATGGGGGAGAAGTGACCTCTGACGTGATGCAGTAATTGACTGAGGACATGGATCTGGTCCTACGGGTTGTGCATTAAATCCGCCACTAAGACCATAGACTGCAGGCGAGGTGCCGGCACCTTGCCGGCAGCCACTCAGGCAGCACCCTGCCAGCAGGAGGTGCAAGTATGTGCTGCAAGCAGACCAGGGCCCTACCCCGAGAAGAGTGCTTACCAATATTGCTGCGGAGTACAGTTTTGACACAGTAACTGCATGTAACAAGGGTGCTATGGCCAATAGGGACACATGAATAGGTTAGCGTTAGGATATGGGTGTTAACATCGTGGATGCGGGTGACATCGGTAGCACATTTTCTATTAGGGTCATGGCTTTGGGTATCCTGCGATAACAGGGGCCAGCAGAGTCTTGTCTGTGGGATATAACACAGACTTATGAGCCCCTTTATTACCATTGTATGTATATATGTATGTATGAATATGTGTAAGGGAATCAAAGTGAAAATCCAGCTGGATAGCAACAGAGTGCTGTACATAGGAGATGCAGCAAGGGTGTTACAGGTATGGTGCAAGGGCTAGCAGAGGAACCTGCATTTGGTAGGGGAAGGGGCCAACTCTGGAGGGGGAGAGGTATGGTGAAGTGGAGCCCTCAGTGATCATTGAGACGTTCTTTGAAGAGTCAGGCAGGTTGGACGGATCTCAGAAACGTCACCTAAATGGAAAAGCCTGAAACTCGACAACTGTAATGCCCTAACAAAGAGTGCCCCCAGAAAGTCTCCTTACTAAAGCCTGCAACGGTTATATTGCCATTAGTACCCCGGCACATTTTACTGGCGTAGTAATAGTGTTGTTATCTCAAGTTGAGAAACAACGTGTTTGCCGTTTCTCAGCTCGAGATAAAAACTACAAATCAGGATGGCCGTCATGGATTGGGGAGAAGGGACCTACATGTAGTCCCTTCTCCCTTTCCATTGCAGCCATTGACGGATCAGGGATGTGCTGTGAATATGAGTGTTCCCGGCACCTACAACGGACGTGGCAGCACAAGGTAAGTGGGGTGGAGGAGGTTGGAGATGTGGAAAAAGGGGGCAGGGTGTGAGGAAGAGGCAGGAGGTGTGGGAGCAGAGCACACTTATCTGACTCACGGCGAGGGAAGATGGTGGCCTCCTCCTCTGAGGATCCTCGGAATGTGTCTCAGTCTTATCAGTGGCTTGGAGACCACCACACCCCCCTCGTTGGGTACGAATATAAAATCAGGACTAATCTCAACACCTTCAAGATTATAGCACATGAAGCAATTACTGGAGGGTTTGCTGGTTATGGTGCAGAAAGGGTTGTAGGTCAACTGGTCGAAAACAAAATGATCGAATGACCATTTGATCGAAGTCAAATGGTCGAGAAAAAAAAGGTTGGTTTTTTTTTGTAAAATTTTATTTTATTGGGGGGTTCCCCTCTAAACCCCCCTTTTTCTTTATTAAAAATATTTTTTAACCAACCAAAACTAAAAAATATATATATAAATAAATAAAAAAACTGACCTTTTTTTTCCGACCATTTGACTTCGATCAAATGGTCATTCGATTTTTTATTTTCGACCATTTGACCGGACAGCTGCAGAAAGCACTTCAGAAAAATTCTCAAAGACATTGTTCCAACCTATTAACCTCTGTCTATTGTGTGAGAGCTTGTTCCTCACCCAACATGAATATCAAAACACCCCGCTTCTTTGGCCACCGGAGACTTAATAGGGTAAGAAATGATTCTCTTGATCATTTGGCCTAAGACCCAGAGAGATATGTGTGACATACTGCCTATTAGAAACAAAAATACTGTAACACTTGGCAGTTGGTTGATTGTTCAATTGAGTAGTCCTTGAACTATTCTCAAACTTCTAAGATGAGAAAATATAGAAGAGGATGAACTGGGAGAGTCACTGTGTTCGGCATGGTGTGGTATCAGACATTCCTCCATTAGGACACTGTTTCATGAATGGCCCAGGTTCATGGTGACAATGTTCCCAAGACCTGGCGGCTGTTGCGTGAACTATGGAAAAATGAATGTGGTGCACCACAACACACAAGTGCACCATCACAATGGAGCAGGAAATGGCAGGTTTTCCATTTTCACTCTCTCCTTAAGAGTGGACAGCACTTCCCACATGCTCTTAAAAAAGCTTTCAATGAGCACTTTCTATGATGTGTAGAGACCACAGGCATTACAGGTCTTGAGTTATAATTCTTACAATTCAGACAGTCCCACCATCTGCGTTGGATCTTCTTAGACACCGTAGGCCTTGAGTATGTCTTCTCCAGCGCTGAGGGTCATATCATCTCTGCTGGATCCCCTCAGACACTGCAGCTCTTGTGTGCATAATTTTCACCTCAAATCCCAGCATATGTGTTGGATTCCCTCAGGCGTGTCATATTCAGTGTGGACAGTCCCGGATCTCTGTTGTATCTCCTCAGACACTGCAGACATGGGCGTATCTTCTCAGCTGTGAGAGTCCCAGGATCTCAGGTGGATCCTGCAGCCCTCGAGCACATTTGCTTGAACTATGACGGTCTCAGGCTCTCTGATGGGTCTGTCAGACATTGAAGCCCTTCAGTGTCTCTTCTTTGGCTTGGATAGTGCCACGATCTCTTAAACGTATTGTATGTTTATACCACCACGTACTGCTTGACCTGTCGCTGCATAAATCCACCAAACACAGTTCATGTAATGACAACCTTTAGCATTTACCACCAGCACCCCTTGTGTATTGTTTGCCATACTTTAAACAAAATGCATTTTTAAACACCCATCCCCTAAATTACAGTCCCAGATCTCCAATGCACAGTCATGCACATACAACTGCCATTTGTGCTGATCCGTTCTTGTATATCTTTTTTAATTATTTTTTTATTTAGCATTCAGTGTATTACAATCTTTCGCTAATCAGTTCCATTCCATTAGAAAGAAAAAGAAGTAGAGAAAATCAGAGAACACGTATGAGCTTAAAAGGAGGAAATAAGACAGGTATCAAATCCTCAATCAATTCATCAGTCCGCATTTCTTTCCATAAATCACTCTAAAAAGATCAATAACTGATCACAGCTAATCTGAGGGAGTAAGTGGGTATATCACTCGAGTTGGCGCGCGAAGACTAGGCCACTTTCTCGTTAAGGTTGAGCAGTTCTACAGAATTTCTTCTGGAAGATCAACTCCAAACATTTTATCAGAGACCTCATTAGGCCCATGTTCTCCGCTCCATAAAAAGGGTCTCCCCCAGGCATCCGCATCCGTCCCGAAATTGATCTTCATGCGCTCGTACGGGAGTGTTCTCTGGATTCTTAGTTCCAGACAGAAGAGAATCAGGTGTTTTAATGACTCGGGGTGTGCCTTGCATAGGTGGCATCTAGATCTTCTACTATTCCATATCTATGCAAAGTAACTTTGGTGTTAAGAATGTTTAAAGAGAATCTCAGAAAGAGCTCTGTATATTTAGCGTTTGGGAATTTTTTCAGGTATTGTGGAGTAATATTGAATTGTCCAATGAGTGTTCTTGACAGAGTGTGAATCTTAGACATTGCTCTCTTAGCTTCGGTTTCGTTGCAGTATGCCACCCACAATGCTCTCCTAACAAGTAAAGGGTTTCTGCATAGGATTTCGACTGACAGACTCAATTTAGACAGTATTTCCAGAAATGTTTCTCTCCACTGATTTAAGGGCCAGTCAGACATACCCTCTTCTTTCATTCTTATGATGAAAAATTGTGGGGGGCACTCCAAGGTGTTAAGTTTACAAAAGGTAGGCAGGGCTCTTCAACAATTCTCACATGTAGCAATAGGAGTCCCTTATGATCTTATGATGGCCTTGGGTATCGCGTTTGGTAGCCTTAAGATCTTCTTCCAAAATCTGCTTTCAGTTTCTTCCAGGTTTCCCATGGCATCCCCAGACCGGCCTCTCCCGCACAGGTCAGGGTTGGCACCACCTTTTGATTATAGAAGCTAATGGTGGGGGAGTAGTGAGAATTTTCCATATTTCTTCCCAATCATCATCCCTTGCGCTGTTAATTGCTTTATTTTCATGTTTACACTGGATATCCACGGCTTCTCACACCCAATCGCGCTGATCATTATGCCCAAATACTTTATTGAAACCACTGATCTTATTTTGTTTTTCCCCAACGACCAGCATGATGTTCTTTTGCTGCTCGCTCGAGTTTCCCCTCTTCAGGATTTCTGTTTTCCCAATGTCGAACTTCAATCCATTCTGATCCATGTACTTCTGCAGTGTGTCCAGCTTTCTCTGGAGGCTGATGGGAGTTTTATCTAGAAGAACGAGGTCGTTGGCGTATAAGAGCCATCCAGCAGACATTCTGTTGATCCTTGGTGGGCAGGATCGGGGTGGATCTAAGACCTCCTTCATATCTGTGATGAATAAATTATAGAGTATGGGTGCCAAAGGGCAGCCCTGCTTTAGTCCTCAGTGAGTTCTTATCTCTCTCATCAGGTTCCCTACCTGACCGAGCCTGATCTGCAAAGCTGTCCTGGTATATAGGCCGTTGATTGCCGCTACTCGGTCCTCAGTCAACCGATCAATGTCATTTTCACCCATAACCTGTCTCTGTCAATGCAATCAAAGGCATACTCCATTTCAATACATGCCATATATAGATTATCTTTCCCTTTTAGGGTCTTCATCTTGTCGAGGTTGATTAGTAATAAGTTCCTTCCACAGCCCACGCTGCTGACAAAAACAGTTTGCCTGGGATCGTATGGCTCAGACTTCATCACCCAGTCTTTTAGTCGTATCAGCAGGACTCCTGCAAAACTCTTTCCCAGTATGTCAAGGAGGGCGATCGGCCGGTAGTTCTTCGGGGCATCTCTGTCACCCATCTTGTAGATAAGGACCACCACTTCAGGAAGCCCGGACTCTTCCACATCTAGTGATGCTTTTGAATAGGATCAAACAGAAGTCCACCCAGGCTTCTGGTGCCTCCTTTAACATGGCTTTCGTCATTCCGTCTGGGCCTGGAGGGTTTGAGTTACTTGCCCTTGCTATAATGCCTTGCAGTTCTTCTTTGTCAAAATGTTTCAGCCATGACTCTGTTCAGTGTGCAGCTCCTTCTTCTCCATATCCTTGCAGGCAAAGAGAGTTTCAAAGTTATCAACCCATCCACTCCCATGGATTGGGTATAGTTGTAGCATGCTATTGTCAACTTCCCTCCCGTTTAGCAATTGCCATACATTTCTCATGTTTTTGAAGTTAATGGCCTGCATCATGCGTTCTGCGTCATTCTGGTAAATGTTATCTCTATAAGATATAACCAAGTTCCTATATTGATGTTTCCTTCTTTTTATAGCAGGACTCCTGGACACGGCTGGAAGAGCTTTAAGTCTCCTGAGATCGCAATGCAACAGGCGTTTCTTGCTCGTAATTAGTGAGTCGGATATATGTTTTGGCTTAAAGAGAGTTTTCGATATTTTATTTGATTCTTCTCTAAGGGTAGGTTTGGTTCGTATTCCACCACCTCTGCCTCTTTCTGCTGACAATCTATCAAACTCTCTGTAAATTGGGGTACTGTCTCGGGTTTAATGCAAAGTCTGTTCTGCCCGGTTCTACAGACAACTTCTGTTAACATTTCAGTTTCATTTTTGTCAGGTCGTTCTGCCATGGTCTCTCACACGACAGCACCAAGAGGTCATTCTCATTATGTATTGTCGGTATTACCTTTAAAGATGTTATTTGCGGAAAGACTGAGCCTGCACCGAAGAAGTAGTCCAACGTTGCGCCATTTACCATGTGAAGGTTTCTAAGGGCCGTTTCTACCAGCCAAACTTGACATCGGGTGCTCTTTTTCTGTGAAGGTTTCTCTGTCCCTCCCTCACATCTCAATGCCGAGTGTAGGCAATCAATATTAAAATCGCCACAGATGATACTCCATGAGCCCTCCATTTGAGCATAGAGCCAGTCTATCCATTTCATAACACATTGACAAAGATATGGGTATCCTTGTCATTAGGGTTCCAATACAAATTAAATAATGCTAAGATCATCTGTGTGTCAGAGGGGCCATCTTGCAGCTTCATAATTATTATCTGTATAAGGGGGTTTGGGTGTATGACTTGCAAAAGACCTTGCCCTCAGATCTATTATTTATCAATGTCAATAATCCTGAGCTAGGCCTTCCTCGCGGCCCTTTTGTTGCCTTATTTAAATAACCAGTATAGCCATCCAGCAAGGGGGCGGGGGAAGGGAGTCTCCCTTAGCCACGATTCTTGCAGATATATTATATCCAATTTGGTCAAGCTTGGGTCAAGAGCTTGGAACAGATGGGTGAATCCTCTGATGTTCCAGGATCCTATCTATAGCTTTCCTGAAACATTCCGGGTCACCCTCTATTCCCAGGATACTGTGGTTAGAACTCTAGGGAGCCAATCCTAAGACTGGACTTTGTCCATCGTAGCTGGGGGAATTGAGCTCAAGGGCCAACTCTCATCTGCATTTTCTTGATTTTTTCCTCTTATGGTGATCAAAGTCGGGCCATGTAGGATTGCTGGACTATCTCTTCCTGGTTTACTCAATCCTCCAACATCCGTATTTCGACTTCTATTGCAGTCTCAAGCCATTCCTTTCACTTATCTGGGAATGTATCAGGGCGTTGAGTAGCTGGTATTTTGCAATCTTTAAGATCAAAGCTCGGAGCCCGAAGTTGTCATTTGTATTGACCATTAGAGTTGTCACAGCAGAGGAGGCCATGTGTAAGCATACTCAATCATTTTCGTGCTCATTTGGGAAGTCCACTATCCTAATGTCCTTAGATTCTATTACATGTAGTTGAGGTACAGGATCGAGTACTCATTATGTTGACCCTGTTCAATATTAAGCCATTGTCTGCAGGGACGTCATTTAGGGGTCACAAGAGGTGGCAACTGTGACCTCTGAGGTCTCCCCTGCGACCTCTGTGGTCATCCTTGCAACCTCTGTGGTCATCCTTGCGACCTCTAGAAAAAAAAGAAAAAGAAAAAAAAGGTATTTCTTTTTTGTAATGCAAGCTCATGGGCTGTGGCCAGCACCATGTGGCTCTTTAGTTTTGGAGTGGCTGGCTTTCTTGTTAAAGCCCCTTAAAAAAATAAGAAAAAGAAGAAAAGGAGTGACACAAGTCTAACACTTTCAGCACTGACCCAAAATAAGAAAGAATAGGAATACCAAATAATGTGTCTTTCTGGAATTCTATACAATAATTGATAGACTCATTAAAGGTTTATTCAAGGCACACTTCAGGGGCTGAGTCACTGATTTAGTCTGTTCTTAAATGCCTCAACTCAGCCTTTCATCCTACTGAGGTCGATAAATGAGTACCAACACAGGTTGGGTGATATTGGGTGTATATTTTTTCTATATCAAGCGCTTAAGCGTATGTGCTATATAATAACACATCATTATCATTTGGTCATGGACGTCTGCTTGCATTCACAGTAATTTAGTAATATGGGCCTATACACACTGATCTTAACGATACATATGGCGATCAATTCTTGTATGACATGTACATCACATTATAGTGATATCCTAACCATATTTTTTTGTAGTGTACAATGCTTTGTGATAGCACTTCCTGTTTTGTCAACGGGTGAAAGGTCGCATTCCATCGCATCCCGCGATAACACTTTGGGGTGGGATCAAATGACATCACTTCCTGTGATGTCGCCAGGGGTCAAGGGTCGTGTGATGTCACTTCCGTTAATCCAGGCATTTTGGTGAAATGACGTCCCTGGTTGTCTGCCTTGAGCACCGTCTCCAGGATCACCTTTTTATTTTTGTGACTGTCTGTCCTTACGAGATTGTTCTATCATTCTATCTAATGGTAAGCACTGTCTCTCTGGCAGTGCTCGCTTTGTAACCGCTCTAGCCCGTTTATCCTCTAAAGTCTCAAATTAGATGTTGCTTTGGTTCAAGTATTTTGTTTGGGTTTCCTGCTGTTTTTCTCCCAAATCTCCTTAACTCTGGTAAGTATCTAACATAAAGTCCTCACAGACTTGTCCGTGTCATATTCCTCATATGTGGAGCATTGCAACAGGGGGTCCTCAATGTTTTCTATGTCGGTCATCACTTCTTCGAGCGATGGGGATCTACGTGTTCTCGTCTGTGCTTCATGGTTCAGCGGGGGACACTGTAGGGAACCAATTAGTTCCTTTTCATTTCGTTTTACGATGTTAGCTGGTTCAATTAAAATGGTTCTTAACTTTCTTATAAAGTTCCTTGAGCCTCCACGCCACACTATTTTTCGGCATTGGGGTGTTTTTAGAGTTTTTCAATAGTACATGATTTTTCTTTACTTTTCTTGGACTCTTTATCTGTTTTTGAGAGTCCTTGCCGAAAATCGGCAAATGGTCAGTATTCATTGTTGTATTCTTGGCCTGATCTTCTGGCCTACGTACTCTATCGAGGTCATCATCTCGGTACTACAACCTGGTTGGGCCAAGGAAGTACTAGGGGCAGTCTCATTGTTGTCCTGCTTCCTGGTCATCATCTCGGTACTACAACCTGGCTGTGCCAAAGAAGTGCTAGGGGCAGTCTGATTGTTATCCTGCTTCCGGCTCCTTCTTGCTTCTGTTGCAGGCTCCTGTTCACTGCTAAATTGCGCGTTTGACAGGTTTCAACTCTGACCTCGGGCATCCTCAGGGTTGGGATATGATCCAGTTGTGATGGACTGGACACCAAGTCCACATCCACTTGTTTATTCTTATGTTTTCTGCTCCCGGAATCTTCATGTTTCATTAGCATGATGGTGTTCCTGAAGCACTCCAAAAAGGCCTTTTTGTCTACTCTTGCCACTTCAATTAAGTCAATAAGAGTTTTGAAGATCACCCCCTCTGTCTCCCTTTCCTTTGATCTCCTTTCTCAGGACGCTTAAATATGAGATTCAATTAAGACAACTTTGGAGTGCATTAGAGCAAGGAGAGTAGACTGGTACTTGAAATTATCACTCAGATTCTCGTATAGTTTCAGGAAGGGGGACGTGTGATGGTGACCATGGATACAATAGCGGCTTGAAGTTGCACAGATTGGTCATCCCATCTGCTTTTCTCCGTGGCGATTTCCGTAGGGTCTCGCTCATCCATAGTGGATTTCTGCTCCCCTTTTTTTCTGGTTTGTTTCCAAACTATTTCTGTGTCTGAATCTTCGCTTGAGTCCTCACTGGAATTTAATAGGCGGGAGCTTTGTCCATGTTGCCTTCAAGGTCGCTTCCGACCACGAGTCTCATTAGCTTCCATCTCTGCTGACTTAGGAGGCTTTGCCTGAGGTGATGAGGCGGCCTCTGCTCCATTGACATGTTTCAGCTTTTTTCGGGGGAAGGACGGACTGTACTCAGTATCGGTCCCAACTTCCGTGATTGGCCTCTTTCCAGCCCTATGGGCTGGGGCCGTGCTCAGTTGCAAGGTCAGCAAGTCGGGCTGCAAGAGCGTCTTTCTCCATACAAGATTGCGGCCCTCTACGCAGATCATGCCTTAGGCCCATGTTTACATTTGGTGTGTGCATGGGGGCGGTGGTATAGCTCTCAGTTAGGCCATTATTGGTAGGTTGCTCTTCAGATTGAGGGTAAACTTAATCTGTGAGGTCTGCAGATGCTCCTGTTGGTCCTCCCGTCAGATAACACCTCGCAGGAGAGTTTCTTCCCACCTCTGGGATGCACTAAAACCATGGTAAAACCCTAGGATTTCCGGTTGTGTTATTGCCGTTGCTTATATCTTGCTTTTCAGTGCTGAAAGGCCATGTCAAACTGCTGGAAATGAAGAGCAGAAAAGGATGGGAAGTAACGTTAATGTTAAGTGTTGCTATGTAATGCAGTTTTTCTGCCTGCCTGGGTATCACTAAAGGAAGAAGCAAGACAGTCTTGTTTCTCTCCTGGGTAGGGTACCATTGCTGGAAGAAACAGTCTCTCTGCTGGCCAGTGTCCCACTACTGGAAGAAGCAGTCTCTCTGCTGGCCAGTGTCCCACTACAGGAAGAAGCAGCCTCTCTGCTGGCCAGTGTCCCACTACTGGAAGAAGCAGTCTCTCTGCTGGCCAGTGTCCCACTACAGGAAGAAGCAGTCTCTCTGCTGGCCAGTGTCCCACTACTGGAAGAAGCAGTCTCTCTGCTGGCCAGTGTCCCACTACAGGAAGAAGCAGCCTCTCTGCTGGCCAGTGTCCCACTACTGGAAGAAGCAGTCTTTCTGCTGGCCAGTGTCCCACTACAGGAAGAAGCAGTCTCTCTGCTGGCCAGTGTCCCACTACTGGAAGAGGCAGTCTCTCTGCTGGCCAGTGTCCCACTACAGGAAGAAGCAGTCTCTCTGCTGGCCAGTGTCCCGCTACAGGAAGAAGCAGTCTCTCTGCTGGCCAGTGTCCCGCTACTGGAAGAAGCAGTCTCTCTGCTGGCCAGTGTCCCACTACAGGAAGAAGCAGTCTCTCTGCTGGCCAGTGTCCCACTACTGGAAGAAGCAGTCTCTCTGCTGGCCAGTGTCCCACTACAGGAAGAAGCAGTCTTTCTGCTGGCCAGTGTCCTACTACTGGAAGAAGCAGTCTCTCTGCTGGCCAGTGTCCCACTACAGGAAGAAGCAGCCTCTCTGCTGGCTAGGGTTCCACTACTGGAAGAAGCAGCCTCTCTGCTGGCCAGTGTCCCACTACAGGAAGAAGCAGCCTCTCTGCTGGCCAGTGTCCCACTACAGGAAGAAGCAGTCTCTCTGCTGGCCAGTGTCCCACTACAGGAAGAAGCAGCCTCTCTGCTGGCTAGGGTTCCACTACTGGAAGAAGCAGTCCCTCTGCTGGCCAGTGTCCCACTACTGGAAGGAGCGGTCTCTCTGCTGGCCAATGTCCCACTACAGGAAGAAGAAGTCTCTCTGCTGGCCAGTGTCCCACTACAGGAAGAAGAAGTCTCTCTGCTGGCCAGTGTCCCACTACAGGAAGAAGAGGTCTCTCTGCTGGCCAGTGTCCCACTACTGGAAGAAGCAGTCTCTCTGCTGGCCAGTGTCCCACTACAGGAAGAAGCAGTCTCTCTGCTGGCCAGTGTCCCACTACTAGAAGAAGCAGTCTCTCTGCTGGCCAGTGTGCCACTACAGGAAGAAGCAGTCTCTCAGCAGGCCAGTGTCCCACTACAGGAAGAAGCAGCCTCTCTGCTGGCCAGTGTCCCACTACAGGAGGAAGCACCCTCTCTGCTGGCCAGTGTCCCACTACAGGAAGAAGCAGTCTCTCTGCTGTCCAGTGTCCCACTACAGGAGGAAGCAGCCTCTCTGCTGGCCAGTGTCCCACTACAGGAAGAAGCAGCCTCTCTGCTGGCCAGTGTCCCACTACAGGAGGAAGCAGCCTCTCTGCTGGCCAGTGTCCCACTACAGGAAGAAGAAGTCTCTCGGCAGGCCAGTGTCCCACTACTAGAAGAAGCAGTCTCTCAGCAGGCCAGTGTCCCACAACTGGAAGAAGCAGCCTCTCTGCTGGCCAGTGTCCCACAACTGGAAGAAGCAGTCTCTCTGCTGGCCAGTGTGCCACTACTAGAAGAAGCAGTCTCTCTGCTGGCCAGTTTCCCACTACTAGAAGAAGCAGTCTCTCTGCTGGCCAGTGTGCCACTACTAGAAGAAGCAGTCTCTCTGCTGGCCAGTGTGCCACTACTAGAAGAAGCAGTCTCTCAGGAGGCCAGTGTCCCACAACTGGAAGAAGCAGTCTCTCTGCTGTCCAGTGTCCCACTACAGGAAGAAGCAGTCTCTCTGCTGTCCAGTGTCCCACTACTAGAAGAAGCAGTCTCTCAGCAGGCCAGTGTCCCACAACTGGAAGAAGCAGTCTCTCTGCTGGTCAGTGTCCCACTACTGGAAGAAGCAGTCTCTCGGCAGGCCAGTGTCCCACTACTAGAAGAAGCAGTCTCTCAGCAGGCCAGTGTCCCACAACTGGAAGAAGCAGTCTCTCTGCAGGCCAGTGTCCCACAACTGGAAGAAGCAGTCTCTGCTGGTCAGTGTCCCACTACAGGAAGAAGCAGTCTCTCTGCTGGTCAGTGTCCCACTACAGGAAGAAGCAGCCTCTCTGTTGGCCAGTGTCCCACTACAGGAAGAAGCAGTCTCTCTGCAGGCCAGTGTCCCACTACAGGCAAAGCAGTCTCTCTGCTGGCCAGTGTCCCACTACAGGAAGAAGCAGCCTCTCAGCTGGCCAGTGTGCCACTACTAGAAGAAGCAGTCTCTCAGCTGGCCAGTGTCCCACTACTGGAAGAAGCAGTGTCTCTGCTGGCCAGTGTCCCACTACAGGAAGAAGCAGTCCCTCTGCTGGACAGTCTACCACTATCGAAAGAGGCAGTCTCTCTGCAGGCCAGTGTCCCACTACAGGCAAAGCAGTCTCTCTGCTGGCCAGTGACCCACTACTGGAAGAAGCAGTCTCTCAGCAGGCCAGTGTCCCACAACTGGAAGAAGCAGTCTCTCGGCAGGCCAGTGTCCCACAACTGGAAGAAGCAGTCTCTCTGCTGGCCAGTGTCCCACTACAGGAAGAAGCAGTCCCTCTGCTGGACAGTCTACCACTATCGAAAGAGGCAGTCTCTCTGCAGGCCAGTGTCCCACTACAGGCAAAGCAGTCTCTCTGCTGGCCAGTGACCCACTACTGAAAGGGGTCTCTCAGCTGGCCAGTGTCACACTACTAGAAGAAGCAGTCTCTCTGCTGGCCAGTGTGCCACTACTGGAAGAAGCAGTCCCTCTGCTGGCCAGTGTCCCACTACTAGAAGAAGCAGTCTCTCTGCTGGCCAGTGTACCACTACTAGAAGAAGCAGTCTCTCTGCTGGCCAGTGTCCCACTACTAGAAGAAGCAGTCTCTCTGCTGGCCAGTGTGCCACTACTAGAAGAAGCAGTCTCTCTGCTGGCCAGTGTGCCACTACTAGAAGAAGCAGTCTCTCTGCTGGCCAGTGTCCAACTACTGGAGGAGTCCATCTCTCTGCTGGCCAGTGTCTCCCTACTGGAAGAAGCAGCCCCATCTCTCTGCCGTCATGGTGTCACTACCGGAAGAAGAAGGCCAGTCCCTCTGCTGATGAGGGTACCACCACTGTAAGAAGCAGACCAGTCTCTCTGCTGGCTAGGGTGCCACTACTGTAAGAAGCCGGACAGTCTCTGTGCCACCCAGTGTACCACTACTGGAAGAAGCAATCCCTCTGCTGGCGAAGGTATCACTACTGAACACCACTAGTCTCTAACGGCAAAGTTACCACTACTGGAACAAGCAGGCCAGTCATTCTGCCGGCTAAGGTATCACTACTAGAAGAAGCAGGCCAGTCTCTCTCCTGGCGAAGGTACCACTACTGGAAGAAGCAGCCCCATCTCTCTGCCACCCATGGGGTCACTACTTGAAGAAGCAGGCCAGTCCCTCTGCTGACGAGGGTACCACTACTGGAAGAAGCAGGCCAGTGTCTCTGCTTGCTAAGGTACCATTACTGTAAGAAACAGGACAGCCTCTGTGCCGCCCAGTGTACCACTACTGGAAGAAGCAGCCTCTCCATGCTGGCTAGGGTGCCACTACTGGATGTAGCAGCCTCTCTGCTGCCTATGGTACCACTACTGGAAGAAGCAGGCCAGCCTCCGCCACCCAGAGTACCACTACTGGAAGAAGCAGCCTCTCTGCTGGCTAGGGTTACACTACTGGAAGAAGCAGCCTCTCTGCTGACTAGGGTACCACTACTGGAAGAAGTAGGCTCTCTGCTGGCTAGGGTTCCTGTGCTAGAAGAAGCAGCCGCTCTGCTGGCTAGGGTACCACTACTGGAAGAAGCAGCTTCTCTGCTGGCTAGGGTTCCACTACTGGAAGAAGCAGCCTCTCTGCTGGCTAGGGTTCCACTACTGGAAGAATCAGCCCCTCTGCTGGCTAGGGTTCCACTACTGGAAGAAGCAGCCTCTCTGCTGGCTAGGGTTCCACTACTGGAAGAAGCAGCCTCTCTGCTGGCTAGGGTTCCTCTACTGGAAGAAGCAGCTCTCTGCTGGCTAGGGTTCCTCTGCTGGAAGAAGCAGCCTCTCTGCTGGCCAGTGTCCCACTACAGGAAGAAGCAGTCTCTCTGCTGGCCAGTGTCCCACTACTGGAAGAAGCAGTCTCTCTGCTGGCTAGGGTTGCTCTGCTGGAAGAAGCAGCCTCTCTGCTGGCTAGGGTTCCTCTGCTGGAAGAAGCAGCCTCTCTGCTGGCCAGTGTCCCACTACAGGAAGAAGCAGTCTCTCTGCTGGCCAGTGTCCCACTACTGGAAGAAGCAGTCTCTCTGCTGGCTAGGGTTGCTCTGCTGGAAGAAGCAGCCTCTCTGCTGGCTGGGGTACCATCACTAGAAGAAGCAGCCTCTCTGCTGTCTAGGGTTCCTCTGCTGGAAGAAGCAGCCTCTCTGCTGGCTAGGGTACCACTACTGGAAGAAGCAGCCTCTCTGCTGGCTAGGGTTCCTCTGCTGGAAGAAGCAGCCTCTCTGCTGGCTGGGGTACCATTACTAGAAGAAGCAGGCCAGTCTCTCTGCTGGCTAGGGTACCACTACTGGAAGAAAAAGGCCAGTCTCTCTGCTGGCTAGGGTTCCACTACTGGAAGAAGCAGCCTCTCTGCTGGCTAGGGTTCCTCTGCGGAAGAAGCAGCCTCTCTGCTGGCTAGGGTACCACTACTGGAAGAAGCAGGCCCGTCTCTCTGCTGGCTAGGGTTCCACTACTGGAAGAAGCAGCCTCTCTGCTGGATAGGGTTCCTCTGCTGGGAGAAGCAGCCTCTCTGCTGGCGAGGGTACCACTACTGGAAGAAGCAGGCCAGTCTCTGTGCTGGCTAGGGTTCCACTACTGGAAGAAGCAGCCTCTCTGCTGGCTAAGGTGCCACTACTGGAAGGCCAGCCTCTCTGCTGGCTAGGGTGCCACTTCTGGAAGAAGCAGCCTCTCTGCTGGCTAGGGGTTCCTCTGCTGGAAGAAGCAGCCTCTCTGCCGGCCAGGGTACCACTACTGAAAGATACAGGACACTCTTAGCAGTACTGGAATAAGTAGGCCATGGAATACGTGGGCCATGGAGATGTCTACTCGGCCACGTGGCTCTCATCTCAGGCCGCCTGAGAGGTTGTTTGTACAGCCCTCCAGGTGTTTACAGTGCAGGCTTTGCCGTAGATAGGCACGGCTCTGCTGCACTCCATTAGCGGGCGCTGTAAGCCTTCGAGCTGCTCGGGTGTCCGAGCCCCTCTCCCCGCCCCTTCTTCCTCTATTATCAGGGGCGGTGGTTCATTGCCCCATTTATGAACTGCCACGGGGGGGGGGGGGTTGGGGGGTCTGGACATGACACGTGAAGCTGCGCCTCTGAAGTCAGTCACGCGAGGTCCGACGGCACGGTCTGTAGAGGTGGAGCTCACACCCGCTGCCACTCACACACATGGTGTGCAGAATTAGTAGCACTTACTCGTAACCCCCCCCCCCCTCTAGAGTCACACAGGCCCTGAAGAATCGGTATCATAAAAGCAGGACACCCATAGCTCATTAGAGCTAGTGTCCGAGTAACGCTGAAACGGGAAGGAGGTGGCCGTGTTACTGAATAGCAAGTGGGTCGGGTTTCACGTGCAAAGTTATTCTTTCATAGATAACACAAGTGTTCACAATTCACGACATTTGCCCAAGATCACAGGGATACGCTGCTTGCAACACCCCCCCCCCCAGTACTGACTGCTTTTTGTACCATGTGGTTTGGCCATGGCAGCTTCAGAGGCATAATGCGTGGCGCAAAGAAGGGGGTCTACTGCATTCCGGGCAAACAGCTGCCACCATTGAATGCATGCTATTAAAGAAGAAGCAGGCCAGTAAGTTTTCTGTGAGTCTTTAATGCATCAGTATAGGAACATCATATGAAGACCCCCAACACATCCAGGGTATGGGGTTCAACTGACAAACTCAGAGAAACAATAACAACATTGAAAGTTCTGTATTCCAGAATGGTTTCTCCCTCACCAGCCCATTCTGGAATTAACTCACATCACCTAGCCAGCATAGCTAGGCCTTATACAACACACCCCCCTCCCCTAATAATAAAAAAAATAGATTAACTTTCAACTCATGAGATGGGGTTTCACTTCTTAATCTTCGCAACTCTGGACATATTCCAGATTTCACCACTCTCCAACCCCACAGCGTTTCTGAAAACACGTGCAACTTTAACCAGGTCAGTGTAAAGGGACTCCCCTTTCTTTGAGAGCACAGCTTTTCTTATTCGGACCCAATCTCCAACTTCAACCACAGTTCTTTTTTTTGGGTGCTTTTCATTGACTTTTCTCACCCATTTTTCCTTGCGCGCATCCATTCTTTTTCTCACCACATCCACAATCACATCTGTCTCTCTTGCTCTGCCCAGCCAAGATGGCGTCACCAAAGTGTTTGGTCTTCGACCTCTCATGAGTTCAAAAGGGCTCACACCCGTCTCAAGTCTTGGGGCCATCCGCAACGCATACAACCTTTCTCTCACTGCCACTTTCCTATCCAGACCACATGCATTCGCTCCACGAATAGCTTCCATGATACATCGATTAACCCTTTCGACCATAACATTCCGTTGGGGATAATACAAAGGAGTCCTTGTGTACTCAATCCCAAACTTATTCGGTTATTCTTGAAACAGTTTTCCCAGAAATTGCGGCCCATTGTCTGTGAGAATACTCCTGGGTAGACCTTCCCTCTCAAATACATTTTCTAGGAATTCTATAATGCATTGACATGTAACTTCTCTCATAATTTTGAACTCAGTCCACCTTGAGAAAGTGTCAACTAAAACAAGGATAAACCTTCCTCTACCCACACCCAAATCGACTGGTCCTAAAATATCCATTGCTAGCTCCTGCCACACTCCCTCAGGTGTGCTCGTTTTTCCCATGGGTTGGGAGACTGCCATTACATTTTTTTTTATCTCTTCGAATTCTCTCTCACATTCCCTGCTCCAATCGAATTTGACACCCTTTCTTAACAATGCCCTCAAGCTGGTTACACAATCAGCATAATTCTCAACAAACCGATGGTAAAATTCGATGGTACCTAGAAATGACCTCAATTCTGCTTTATTCTTTGGGGTTTGAGTTTTCATAATGGAATCTACTAAATTCCTCTTTGGTTTGAGCCCTTGCTCCGATATCTCATGCCCCAGATATTCAACAACTCAAGTCATAAAAATACACTTTTCACCACGCAGTGTTATGCCCCTTGCTTTAAAAATTTCCAACACTGCATCCAGCCTTCCTTTCAATTCCTCCTCATCATTTCCACATATGAGAACATCATCCTGAAAACACTATACTCCATTAACATCCTTCAGCAACTTGTCCATGAACTCTTGATGTCCTCACTTCCCGATGCAGGGAAACGCCAGTAGAAGGAGGATGGCTTCACAGGCACGACCATCCCATCCTCGTCGCCATTATTAAAGAAGAAGCAGGCCAGTACGTTTTCTGTGAGTCTTTAATGCATCAGTATAGGAACATCATATGAAGACCCCCAACACATCCAGGGTATGGGGCTCAACTGACAAACTCAGAGAAACAATAACACCATTGAAAGTTCTGTATTCCAGAATGGTTTCTCCCTCACCAGCCCATTCTGGAATTAACTCACATCACCTAGCCAGCATAGCTAGGCCTTATACAACACATGCTACGTTGAAACGTGCTATTTCTGTTCTCTGTGCCGAAAATGAGCATTGCGGGCACTGCCAATACATGCACAAGGGGGGGGGGAGTATCCCTCCAGGCGCTTTAAGTGGGCTGAGAAATTGAAGGGGAGCGTCTAACAAGTCACAAAACTATGTTCAGCTGCTTGGCCAAAGAAGTGCTGGACGAGGGTTCCAACAGGTGCAGTGACAGCCACAAGCACTCAATCTTCTGCGCTACCTTTCCATCTTTGTGCTGCACACAGTGGAGTAACTTTGCTGAAAATGTTGGGGGGACATGACATATAAAAGAAAGGGGCCCCTGCCAAATTAGGGGGACAAAATGGTGTGCCACGAAAGTGGGGGGGGACAAACACTCTTGTCCTCGCCCCCCCTCCCCCTAAATACACCCAGGGACACACAACTCAAAAACGGACATGCGATTTAGGCAGGGCCGCCAAACACAAAAAACGGACTTGTGGAGAGGGAGTGCAGGCAGTAGAGCCCTCTGTCCTTACCCCCCACCAACCCACTTTGAAAAACCAAACGCCCCTCTTCCGTTATCCAGAACCTCTCCCATGTCCACCTGTCCCCCCGCTAACAATGCTGCAAAGGCCGTTTTCCGCACTCTCCGGTGAGCACAGGACCCCACTACCCATTTACTGGGCTTCCTCGGCCTGCCTTTTACTTTCACAACTGCACAATGGGCATTTCACACACGTTATGTCCGAAACGTCCATTGCGTGATCATGAAAGTGCATTGCCCTCCATACGGGACTTCCAGTTTCTGAGAGCTTAGTAACAGGTGTTACTAATTACCGTCTAGATGGCTTTCCTATAGTCATTTAGGCTTTTAGTCTTTGTTTCGGCCCTGCACGCAAGCCAGGGACTGCTAGGGTCACTAGCAAGTCCTGAAGCTTATGTCCATGTGAATCAAAGATGGTGCATAGTTGGGGGCTGCACACCTTTTCATGTGGTGAGTGTCTGCCATCTGGTCTCCAATCACCCTCTAACTCTTGGTACAATGTGCACAAGCAAGAACAAGCAGGTCCAGCAGATAGGCGGTCAGGCAGCGGCTGCGCTGGCTGGTGCAGTTCTTATGTCAGGGGAGCCCTGTCTCAGGAGCAATTTGTGGACCCTTCAGGGGGTCTGCAGTGAGGCACTGCAATTGCTATATTATTAGATCTGTTGGCAGCGTTCGACACAGTGAGCGGTGCTATTCTCCTATTTAGACTACAACCAATAGGATTTCAAAACTCTGCTCTAAACTGGTGCCAGTCCTTTTTGTTTGGCTGTTTTCAATCAGTGGCACTACCCCCTACTCATACTCACCTTCCACACTTCAGTAGAGCCATTCTTGCGTCAGTCCGGTCTCTATTGCCACACTCGAGTAGAGCTGTTCATGGGTCAGTCCTGTCTCAATTGCCACACTCGAGTAGAGCTGTTCATGGGTCAGTCCTGTCCCAATTGCCACACTCGAGTAAAGCCGTTCATGGGTCAGTCCTGTCTCAATTGCCACACTCGAGTAGAGCCGTTCATGGATCAGTCCTGTCTCAATTGCCACACTCGAGTAAAGCCGTTCATGGGTCAGTCCTGTCTCAATTGCCACACTCGAGTACAGCCGTTCATGGGTCAGTCCTGTCTCAATTGCCACACTCGAGTACAGCCGTCCATAAGTCAATCCTGTCTCTATTGCGTCCACCTACCTCGTATTCAGATTATCCAGTCCTATGGACGGGATTTTGAAAGTTGCGCAGGCGATACTCAGACCTAGCTGCATCACTTTGGCCCAAATGCAACACTGTCAGTAGCAAGAAACTGCTCAAGTCACGTAGATCAATGGATGACTTTCAGTTTATGGAAATTGAACCCTAGTAAAAAACAACTCTGCATGTTTCCCAATCTGACCCAGGAAAGGAAGCCTCAGTGTTGCCAATAAGTGCCTGGTCCATTTCCTATTCCAATCAGTAAAGTGACAAATCGAGGTATGACTGTTGAAACCCGCTGGTACCACCAAAGAGTTTACTTACGCCTGAATGTATCACGGCAGTGCAATCACTCGTTGTCTCCCATTCGGACACCATCAACAGGACATACTCGTGACTCCCAAGCTACGCAATAGCCAGACTGCAGAGGACTGCAGAGAGTTTAATAGGCAGCCGTTTAAATGCTTCTCAGTGTACCATGCATTGCCTTTACCACAGGAGATCTTTACACACTGCACTGCTCTCTCACTGAGGAAAGGGCAGTCTTTACGCGAATGCAATCATGGCCAGCAGGATCCTGTGATGTCCACGTGACCGCGCATGCTCCTCGCTGTCGGGCCTCCCAGCATCTGGCCGCTCTTGCGGGTCTTCGCACCTGCTGCTCTCGTTGTTTCCACCGTCTCGCGCTGGGTTCCTGGTCCTCGCTCATTGGCTATGTGTCGGGCATTCCTTCGCCATTGGACGGCTTGGCCGTTCTTCCTCTAAATGGCCTTCCCCTGAGGGCCCTGGCCTCTCTCCAGCGGAACCCTTCTCACTTCCGGTCTCCCTGCTTTCCCAGGACTCCTCCCTTTCCGCTGCTGTCACTTCCTCTTAACCACGTCCACGGCTCCCGTCAAGTGGCCATTGGCTTTGAACATGTCACTGCCAATCTCAAGCCTGTTTTCGCTTTCTACTTGAACCTTATGGACATGATTTGGCCGCGGTGTGCGTGTGTGTATTCGTCTTTTATCCAGGGAACATTAAATACACGGATGAAACGTTTGCCTAGCCTTATTTGCGAAGCTCGCCATTATATTGTATGGACTGGATTGTATATTTTTCTGACGGTCAGAACAAAACTTTTGTGTTCGCGTTTTCAACAGAAGAAAGAAATCGCATCACTTTTTCAAACCGCGATTCATACCGCATCCGTTCCGCTTCTACGCGCTGCAATAAAGAGCGCTATTCCCCGCTGTAATGCTACTCAGTTTGTTGATTTTGCAAGGGAGGATGGATGCATGATTGAGCCAGGCAGGGATTTGAACTCTTGCCCCCGGCTGAGCGGGCATATCTCACTAAGTGACCGCCTTATCTTAAATCGCCTTTAAGTGCCTGTCCTATCAATGCAAGTATCCGGCAGCCAACGATTCTCCTTGCATTGTAGAAAAACTCATACTCGTTCAAAATCCTCTTATGATTTCCCTAATTTGCCGCCCAGCCCACCCAGCGAACTATAAACACAGCAGTCCTTTCCCTCCCTGTATGGACATGTAGGGAAGGATCCCGCCCCAGCCTGGCGATCTTATCGCCTCTCATGAACCCCCCTATCCATGCCCCACTCACCCCCCACTAATCTCCGAAGATAAACCCCCGTCCACTCTGTGACCCCTGCATTCAGGTCAGCAGCTGTGGGAACTCTCCACTGACCTGACCCCAGGGAAGGGCTTTTTCTGGGTTACAGTAAGGCTGTTACCACGGGGTTCGTGAAAGGCATGCATTGAACCCCACCACAAAGGAGCCACGCTTTAGCTGCTGGCTAAAGTCCCCGTGGGGAGCATGTCTGCTGAGTGCACAGGGAATTTCATGGCATGCTTGGTTGATGGGTTTCCCCAGACTGCCGTTTTCTTCTCAAATTTATTGAGATTTTCAAATGCTACAGAGCGCAAGCCATGCACGATGCACAACTTCCACAAATACAAGTTGTTGTGCGATGAGTATGACGCAAAAGCGAAGTGTCAATAACACACACTCCCTCAATGATGCCTGCAGGCTTCAGCGCAATATAAGCATATAAATAAATAAACAAATAAAATGATCCCCAGCTGTAGAAATCTGACGAACAGGCTACAAAAGCAAAACACTTTCACGTTGCTTTGGTGCCTGGGAAAATGTCCTTTTAAAGAGGGGCCGGGATTCAATCATGCACACTACTCTGTTCGTAGTGTCAAGTATTTAAAATGTAAAATAGTAATTAAATAAAAAACAGAATTCCCATTTGGCTACATCTGGATATATGAAATGTACAACCTTTAACTGGATGTAATATTTGAGGGGAAAGTGCAATATTTAAAAAAACAATGTCAATGTATCTGGCTTGCATCTTTATACTTGTTTTGGTATGTCTATGTGTTTAGTTCAGCAAAGCAGAAGTTAAAACACTGCACTACTTGACCCATGCTTAGCTGAGCCAGGCAAAACGAGACATCCTGCCAAACGCACAGGCTACACATAGCACTATTTATACTGTGCGCCTGGTGCAGACACACATAAGACGTGCTGCTTTGATAACTCCCAAAACCGACCCCTGTGTGAAAAGAAAACATGTTAAATGTGCTTTACATTCTCAACCCTTTTATTCAAAGGTGAATTATATTGCTTTCAAAACCTGCAGGTATCCACGGTTATTAATGTGTGGGCGTGTTTTCCGGGGCAGAGCGCCGTGGACTATTTCTGAGCACTGACACATATTGTCCCAGGCTCAATTAGATTATGATGATTGTCTTAGATAGCCGTCATAATAACCCAACTAGCGGGCAGCCGCTTGCACTGGCCAGACATCTCTACATTCTGGCTGGCTCCTTGTTTTTCATGAACCTAATAATCCACGCTGGCACTGCTGTGCTAGTTAACAATTTCCTTAAGAACAATAGGCCGGAAGGTGACTGCATTGACCCTTATTCTGGCCATAACTACACACTGCTCCTGTCAGCCTGCAGTAACCTGCAGCAATGTCTCTGCGGGGTAGGTGGCTCAGGCATGTTGTGCAAACAGCAGGCACACATCTGCACTACCAAGGGCAACACACAACTTAAGTGGCCATTCACATGCATGTGCCAGTCTCAGTGGCATAGCTGGCATGTGGCACAGACCCCCTGGCTCTGCTGCATCTCTGCAGTAAGGGGCACTCATTAGACACAGGAGGGCCTTGTTGAACTAGGCCCTGCCTCTTTCTCATCTGGTATGTACCATCATGGGATGCCCTCATATGCAGGTGCATGTCAGGTTGCTGGCTCACATGCTAGCACACGGCTGTGATCTTGCTGCACAGTTACTAGTCCCATTAGCTGGGCAGATGGGCTATGGCACGGAGGAGACAATGGGACGTTCACCAGCCAGCAGCAACACATCAAGGTCCAGACGAGGCCACTGCTGAGCCGATTGCAGATCTATACACAACAACCTTGCTGCCCTATTGGACAGGCAAGCTTATCAGTTCAGTAATGATTTCTCTGCATGTGCCATCCATTTACTATAGGCAACATGTTACACCTGGCCCCTGCATGACCAGAACATATGATCATTACAATGTTGTGCTAAACCCAGTTAAACATGTGATGTCTTCTTTGAAGGCACAGCCGTTATATCATGTTCTGATGATTGGTATTTGTAAATCGCAAATATGCCAAAGGTTGATTGATTTCTTTCATAGCTGGTAAAACACAGAATTTCTATTACGGATTGAATTTTTACAGAAAAAGATCCCCGTAGCCCCCCCCCCCCGCACATGCGCCCCACCTGCCTTTCCCTATACCTAACCCCAACCCTATTCTATTTGTTTGCGGTAATACATTTGGTAATAAATAAATTCGATGTTTTCACTCACGGGCAAAGTGGTGAGTACCCGGTAGTAGGCATAAAGCTGACATGTAGTCGGGAGGTCTTTGTGTAGGGTAAGGGTGCTGGAGGAGTGAAAGGTGAGTCAGTTAGTTGGTGGATTGATGGATGGTTTGGGGCTCTTGAGGAGTCCTTGTATTGGGGTTTATGGCTAGACTGAACCAGGAGAGTTCCAGCAGTCGTCTGGCTGAACGCGGCGGTTCTGTCATGTTCTCTATTGGAATGGGGTACTCTTACTGTTCTGGGCTCCATTTTATGATGATGGCAAGGTGTTGTTGGTGTCTTAGGTCTGCCTTATTTATTTTGACATTTGCACAGTGCACCTAACCGGAAGGCATCTGAGCGCCTTATGTCTTATGGGATGGAATAGTTGAAGAGACTGACCTGACTGAGTCCAATGTCCAGAGTGAGCCTTACTGCATGTGTCACTCAGGGTTACTCAAAGGCTTCCCATCTCTATTTCATCCTGGTCTTCCAGGTCTAATCATTCTTTGGTGCCAAGTCTATGATGGCTGTGATGTCAAGCCTTTGGAAAGTGAAAGTCTGTGCGGGTTCATCTGGGTGGCCCAGTGGGTTGTCCCCAAGTCCCAGTTTGAAAGGTTCAGGGTGCTCTGGTCTATGGAGGGTGTTGTGCGAGTTTGTCTGTTGCTGTCTTGAGAACTGCCAGGTCTTGAAAGGTTTTCTGAAGACCCGGTGATCATCCCCTGCACAGAATCACCTGTGCATTGATTTCCATAACTTGACTGAGAGGAATGAGAAGGAGTAACCGATTCTTATGCATTTTACTTCTAAATGTTTTCTCTGAACATCAGAATGTGCCAAAGTAGTTGTCCAAATCCTGAAATCAGCACATTCATATCAACGTGTTGTTTTCTCCATTTCTTTTTGTCTGAAACTCTGTGCCGTTTCCCCATAATAACCCACATCGAGCAAACCAGATCCTGGTGGCTGTACAGAGTGGGGCTCATTGTTCAGTGTATACTATTGGGGAAGTCAACCAATCCCACCCTCCCATCTCAGCCAAACTTTACTATCAGCCCCCAAACCCCACATTACTATACACAACCATATAAAATGGAGCGGGCGGATGCCACCTTTCCACAATGCCCATGCGTGCCCCTCTAAAATATGGCTCACATTTGTGCATGGTGAACGGCAACACCAATACCATCTCCAGTCTTCTACTGTCTTGGAATCCTATTTGAACACATGCACCATTACCCTGCCACTGTCTGACAGTGAGCAGGAAGCAACCTTTGTTTTGGCAATCCATTCAACACATCCACTAACTAGCACTGGCAATGCCAACAGTTTGGGCTTTTGGGTAGGCATGTGAAAGGCATTTGCTAGGCACTGCAGTAGTGGTATGAACTGCCCATTGATGGTAGCAGCTGCAAAATGGTTCGAGTACCTGGGCATATAATATCAGTGTCTGGCAAATGCCTAATACTTATACACAAGCCAACACTGTTGGCTTTTCCAATGCTTGATTTTAACAGGACTTCATTGAAGGACATGCATAGTGCTTATAAATCAAGTGGCTGAAGGCAGGCCCAGTTAAGACATTTTTATTACAGCAGTAGCACATTTACAACTCCAACTAAGTCATTGACTCTCAGAGGACTGCTTTTAAACAACACTGGCAGGCACTGTGAGTGCAAAGTTTGATGGTAAGGCTTGATCAAAGTGAGTTCAAAGAGTTCCCAAGAGGATATGTTTTGGGCAGGGAGGGGCAAGAACTGGGTGCGAATGTCCATAAAGATTAGCATGACCGTGGGCAAGTCAATGGGTGGGAAAATAACCAAACAATACCTACAAGCTGTGTGTCCTTCCTCATATGCCATTTCTCCCTAACAGTACTTAAATGAAATAGTTTTGGCGTATAGGTGTCGCAAGCACCACTTAATACCCCAAACTATAAAGACAGTGGGCTTGTAGTCCTTTGGGGGTTTAAAGGCAGCCCCAAGATACAAATAAACTGCCCCTGGCCACGATCAAGCTAAAAGTGCCTACATACTTTCTTTTAATTGGAAAGCACACTGTGGACTGGCAGAGAAAGGCCAGCAGTTCATTTCAACTGCAAAACCATGAAAACGCTGGTTAATTTGCTAAAATAGAGATACCATGGAATTGTGTGCATTCTGTAGTTTGGAGCAAGAAACTTTTTAAATATGAACCTACAATGCAGAAGGAAACACAAAGGCACACAGTAAGGAAACTGGTGGATATAGTACAACTGTTTTAAATAAGCCATGAGAAGGAAAGTGGAAATTCAATTTATTGAATGGGATATAAGACATGGAAGCAGGCACCATGGCACCATGTAATGGATGAACTTGTTTTTGAAATCACCAGTTTTGATTCATAAGAATCGGCTTCAGCCTGAGCTGAACCCCCAAACTGATCCCTTTCCCCCATCAGATGCAAGGGTCAAGCTCTGCCCGTGTCTCTATCTAAAAAAATCTCTTTGAAGCTGTAGCAGTGCCTAGGAAGGAATTTATTTGGGGCTGAGTTATACCATCTGGTCAAGGAAGTTAAGGACAGATGGGCATTAGCCCTGGGAGAAATAAATATTAAGTATGTTCATGGCAGGCTTGGGTCAGCAAAGGCCAGAGGCCCGGCCTAGACACATATCTTGGGAACAAAAATATGCCAGCTATTTGAAGGGAAAATATGCATGTCAACAATTTTTACATAGGAGTGTATGCAGGATCATACTTTGGCCATTATCTCGGTAAACTCAATGTTCACAATAATGGGTTAAATATCATTTAAATGCTTATTAGAAGTCCTATAATTTAATTCAACTCCCATAAAAATTCAACCTTGAGAAATGAAGTTATAGGCTGAAATGTGATGATAGCTTCCCAGAAAAGTCACAAAGCAAAGATTCAGGGTGATGATAAGTTGTTCAATTAGATATCTGTGTAGGAATTCTCCTGCTGATAACTGTTTGTTGAAGAAATTACAAAAATCTGCCATACGAACCTGCAACATCATGCGGAAATTAGATACATTTAATTAAGTCCGGCATGATTGGACCATTTCAGAAACATATAGTTTGTGACTCCTATTTGTAAATTACATGTTTTTGTCATGTTGTAGTTTTTAAGGTCATAACTGAAGTAGTCTAAAATGTAATTTCAAAGGGGTGGAGTCATAAACTCCAAAGAATGGAGTCCAGTAACTAAAAAGGACTAATTAGAGAAAAGGGGAGGGCAGTAAATTACCAATTCAGATCAAGAGCCAATAAGCTGGCACCTGATAATTTAGATAATTTGGGGAGTGGTTAAAGATTGATGAGGAGATGCACAAAGCTGTCTGAAATCATCTGAGTAGGAACTGCTGGAAAAATTGGATTGCTGGAGAACCAAGATTGCCTGGGAGGTGGATTACACCAGGACACTAAATTATGGAGGGAAAGTGGAAAGACAAATAAAGGGATGAATTCTGGAGGAATCCATGACTGTACCGGGAGAGGCTACCAAACCAGATCCCTGTCTTTTCCCCAAGAGATGATCTGTTTGATTTAATATCTTCCTGTATTGTTGGACAGACCAAGTAGATCCTTAATATTTTTACTAAATAATAATGTATTCAATCCTCCTATAGTCAACTGACATAGGGTGATTATGTTGAAATACAAAATCAACAACATTGCTTTCAGTGTGGATAGAAATATATTCTGTTAAAGTAATTGGGTACTCCTATTTCTTTTTGCCAACCCCAGCATTCCCTTAAGGGAGGGGCGCATAAAAAAACTAAATTCCCAGCAGCTCCCTATTCCCCAGACCTTGATTTAAAGCCGAGGGGTTTCCATTGTAAACTTAATATCTGGGTTTGTGCTGGGGCAGAAAAGTGCCTGGCCAACTTAAATAGAGTGAAGTCACTGATTTAAAGGCAGATCTCTGCAGAGGGTGAGAAAGGGACCCCTGAAAGAATAGATATTCTTCATTGCATAGTGGTGGAGGAAAAAGGGTTCCAAATATACATGCATGTAACATGGCAGGCCCCAACAGCACGAGTGATAACATCAGTGAGCTGTACTAGTTGATGAAAATGGAAAATGCACTTAACTTCTTTTAGATGTAAAAACAACGGACATACTTAGGTTCACACAGTCTGACGAAGCCCGCCAGGGAGAAACACGTTGCTGTTCTCCCTGTTCCTCCCTGTCCGCCGAAGCGATAATAAAGGACTATGCACAGAGAACCCAGGAGTCCATGTTGATTTGAGCAATAATGGAAGAGTGCTGCTGTATTTATATTACACCTCTACACAAGTGTTTCTAGGACCCACAAGACAAGGGAGGGGAAAAAGAGGAATGACAAGACAAACTATTTTACGAGGCCTTGTGACATTCAGGGAAGTCAGGGCAGCAGGGCTATGAGTAAGTGCAGGGATGGCAAGGACTACAAGGGTGCAGTCACAGCCTGGGAGTTTTGGGTAGGCTAGGAGGCAGTCAGGATGAGCAGTGAGACAGATTAGTAGGGGAGAGAGAAGGAAGAGGAGAAAAGAAAGGTCTTGAGCAGCTTACAGAACTTCAGGTGGTCCATCTCAAGTCTGAGAGGGGCAGGGAGGCCATTGCAGAGAGAGGCACCTGCAGAGGAGAGAGATCTACACCCCACTCTCTGCTTGGAGAAGTGTCAGACCTGCAGAGAGTTGGAGGTAACTGACCGGAGGGCTCAAGGAGGAATGTATTTAGGGAGAGAGAGTTGGATATAGTGAGACCACTGCCCCAGAAAGTCTTGTGTATGATATAGTGAGCACCATGGCCACAGCCCCATTGCATATTATTTAAATTAAACTTTATGCAAAGTGTATTGCCAAGTACATGATCCGGTCAGGTTTCAAGGTGCTACATGTTATAAAGTAAACCCCATTCAAAGTATAGGGTGAAGCTACATTGTTCTGTCACATCCAGAGTGCAGCACAATTCTATATATTAAGAGTAATTTTCTGAGAGACCCAGGTATCTAAAGTAGTCTGTAGAGCTGTATTTCAATGTAACCAGGGTGAAAATCACCAAAGAAGGAAAACTGTACCAGTTGTGTGGTTAAAGAGTCTGTGATCTGTGTTATCTTAAACCAACCAGTGTTTTCAATTTGTGCAAAAAGTGCATTATTAGGAAATAAGTATTTGTGCCACAAAGCAAGGTGGCGTGATTTGTGATTTTGTACAAAGATTAATTTTCCTATTCATTAATAAATATATATTTTCTTTCTACTTACCGGCCTGATCCTTTGCTTATCTACGGCACAGGGGTGAGGGATCTACGTGGTATGATATAGTACATAGACAGGGCTATGTTGAGTAATATAAATAGGTATACTGGTGGGGCGCTTTTGATCCAGTGGGAACTACTCCCTGCATTAATGGTTGCTCCATAGATATCTCCTACAGTCTTATATAGATGGGTTTTCAGCAAGCTGTATTCAAATGCACAAGATGTGAATACTGTGGATTCCGTCAATATGGGTATAGACACAAGATCCTCCTTTGCATTTCCAGTTCAATGGTGGCACTGCTACAAAGTCCACATTGGTGAAGTGAAGCATTCTAACTTGATTGCAATGGATGAATTCCTTCAGGGAAGATTCTCAGTGTCTGCCTTGGAAGGCACAGTAGGCAATACAGAAGGTTTTTGATTGTATCTTACATTTGACAGGGAGCAAGTGAAGTGCTCTGGCTGATGGGATGATATGTTCACATCTTTGCAGTCTCAGGAGGGGTCTGGCTGCAGCGTTTTTTGCTCTTAGTAGGCGATTTAGCATATACCCTCAGAGTCTGTTAATGTAATAGAACCTGGAGATTACTAGGATGATGACTGTCATGGTTCTATAGCGAAATGTCAGGTATAGCCGGATTCACCCGATATTTGAGAGTTGTAAGTGGCAGCTTCTTTCCAAGGCCTTCACTTCGGGTTCCAGTGTGATCAGGCCGTCCATGAGTGTTGGTTTTGATCCAAATCAGAGCAGCAAGTTTGCATTTGTTCATGCCACAGGATCGACGTAAGATCGGTTTGCGGTGGTGCTACAAATCATGAGTTCCGTTTTGCTTGGGTTGAGTTTTCGTCTATTTGTTGTCACCCATGAATCAATATGTGATAAGCAGTTGCCAAGGTCTCCTTGATTTGTGGTGAGTTTGTGCATGATTTCAGTATCGTCCACATAGTTGACGCAAGAGAGGCCTGACTAGTTTAAGAGTTCCAATACTAGGGGTCATGTAGATGTTATATAGAAGTGGCGCTAAGCTGAATCCCTAGGGTACTCCACAGTTAATGTTGGTAGTGCAGGACCTGAAGGGGGGCATGTGGGTTGTCTTTGTCCTGTTCAAAAGTGTGATCCAATGATAGCCTTTCCTTATTGCCCAATTATTAAGCAATAGGCCCCGAGCAGAGGGGGCATTACCACTTCAGGTAATACCTCAGGGTCCCATAGTTACAGGCCCGAGATTCCCATTCCATGGCGCCAATTTCCATTTTCCCTTTCCATGGCGCCAATGAAAATGAGTGTGAAAAAGTCAACAAACAAATTGGCCGCCATGGGAAGGGAGAAGGGACTACAGGTAGTCCCTTCTCCCCTTCCTTGGCAGCCATTCAAAAAAAGGGAAAAATGTAAACAAAAAAATGCTGCAATGGAAAGGAGAGAAGAGTCCCTTCTTCCTTTCCATGACAACCTGTTGCAGATCGGCTTGGACGTGCTGGGACAGAAGTGTTCCCAGCATGCCCGCTCCTGAAATGGACAGAAAAGAAGGTAAGTTGGGTTGGTAGGGTGGGGAGGCAATTCTGTGGATGGAGGGGCGGGAGGCGGACAACACTTACCCGGTGGCCTCCAGTCGCGTGGTGGCTCAGAGCGGGGACTTACCACTGGTAATTATTCCGTTCCGAGCCTCCTATTTGGCTGAGTGGCTGCCGGCGACAGAAGGGGAAGGAACGTTGTGAACAGTGCCGAACGGCACTGCAGGTGAGGGATCCCCAGTCGGGTAATGCCCGCACTGGAGCCAATGGGGTGCGCTTTTAGAAAGCACATGACTCCTCGCCGGGTACTAATATACGATAACAAATGTCTGTGGTTTATGAGGCACAAGCCTTTCATTCTAAACACGATTTAGAAATGAAAAACAAATAGTCTCTTTTGAAGAAATTCCTTTCCTAAAATGTCAAATGAGCACATAGATTTGGCAAAGGAAGGGCTGTGAAGTAAGAGTTAGACAGAGTGCGTGACCATGTGGCAGAGACAAGGCTGGTTTGTCGGGATGGGTGGAACCGTGTCTCACTCACTAGAAGAGTTATTACTGCCCCACTAAAACCATTGTCTTTCTGCTGGAGTAGCTGCCACGGCGCAGGAACTGCACTGCTGGCACTGCACTTTCCAGCCACATTGGGCACCAGCATCTAACACTTGAGCTACACATTTGTTGTTCATTGTAAAGCGCCTTGGATTGAAGCGCTATATTAAACAATAAATACACATACACAGCCAATCAAAACCGTATTTCACCCACAGGCCCATAATGCAGCCAAGTGCCACAGAACAAACTCCAGAAGGAATGACCACTCCTTCTGTAAGAGAATTGCTCTGCAATGTTGGCCCCCATTGCCCGTTGCACGTAAGCCCGTTACCACTGTCATGATCTTGGAGCCATGTGAATGGTCATGCTACTGGGTGGCCACCTCTTCACTGAATGCTGGATGGTGAGAGGGAAGCATTTGTGATAATAATTTGTTCTAATATTATTTTTTAATATAGCGCTTTAATCTAAAGCGCTTTAGATGGGACATATTTACATGTATTACTATTATTACCCAATCGAAATTGGTACTGATTTATCAACCTCCGAAGGATGAAAGGCTGAGTTGGCCCTGCTCGGATTTGCACCTGCGACCTGCAGATCAAACACAGATCACAGCAATGAGCGTTTAACCCGCTGAGATATCTTATCGGCTTACCCTAGGCCACCTGGATGTGGGGAGATGGGGCATTCTGAACGGAGAATGCAGTGGCCCCACCTCCTGCAGTTCAGAAGGACAAGGAATTGTTATCTAGGAGACAGGATTCGAAGTCAAAGGCACAGCGAGGAGTTCTGCCCCAGCCACTCGGTGGCTGCCCTTGGAAGGCAGATACCTGGGTTTTAATCCCAGTTTTGATAGGTGACACAAAAGTCCCATTATTGTGGGCAATGATTTCTTCTGAAAATGCCTTTATATGCATGCAATGTAAAATTGTCAAAACCCAACAGAACAATGGGCCCTTTAATTAGTCTCCAATCACATGTTTCCAACTACCAGTCCCTTTGGCATGGTGGGTCAGATTCTCAAACACGCGCGCAAATTAAACAAGCAATGCCAAAGCCAACAGTTTTAGCTTGTGTTTAGGCATGGAATAGGGATTTTGCTAGGTACTGCCATTAGTACACCAATAGCGCACATACAACTGCAATCATACCATTAACTCTCAGCGGACTGCTTAGAAATAGCACCAGCGGGCCAAAGTTTGATGTCTTTGTTTGATCGTGGTAGCTCAAAGAGATCCAAGGAAGATCTCTTTTGTGTGGGGAGGAGCAGGTAGTGGGTGGGAATGGCCGCAGGGATAATCAGTGGGTAAGTAAATAACAATACAACACCCTCAAGCTGTGTGTCTCTCCTCACTTTTCACCTCCATCCTAGCTTTACGCAATGCAACACTTTCACTCATAGGTGGGGCTTAAGAGCATTCTGTTAGCTAAAACATAAAAGCGCAGAGGATGCACTTTTTTAATTTACCTTCGTTTTAAAAGAGTGCAGGTCACCTTTATACCACATATGATCTGCGCATGTCAGGGGGTGCAGACAGTAGTGCAAACATGCTCTGGCCTGCACCCTTGCACACATTAGTTCATGTATGGCAGGCTTCCAACACCCTTTTAAGAGGCCTGAGTCTGGGTTTGAAATGCTTTAAAAAATAAAAATACAATATTTATATTTGTGTTTGAGGGTCAGACATGAGAGCAGGAGAGCAGTGGTTCTTACTCCTGCTTTTCCACTTTAATGAAAATTCTTGAATGAAAGATTAAAAGAATATCGAGGCTTAATACCACATAATAGAAACGCGCCAGTCACAAGTACTAAGTTACACTTTATTTTAACAGAATAGCTGTCTGGCTCTCAACACCCTGCAATGTGTGCAAGTAGACACCGTGAGATGAGAGAGTGCTGGACATTTCAAAAACATGAGTATTTATACATTTTTCTCACAATCCCAGACATATCATACAGCCCCTCTTTGTGTAACACATTTACCTAGGGTACATAGCCTTTCCACATAACTAATACATGTTAAAGCATTCTTGAATAGCTGGTTATTTTCTGTTAAACACTTCATATGTTTTTCAAACATTGGACATAAAGGTAACAGTCCTTATTTCATTTACTTATATTTGTTTACTATGTATTCTTAAGTTTAAAGTCAGCTTAGTTTCAAGGAGCGAAAACAAAGATTTCTGCAAAAGCACATGTTCAGCTATTCATCAGTCTGTTTCACTATATGAACGGAGAAGACACTGTTGGTACAGATGGCATCTAAATTTACTGATTAGTTGGGCTCTTGTTTAACTCCAAGGTTTCCCTAGTGCAGGACAAACAATCCACCTTAGCAGATTCAGCATGATTATCTACGTTGACACAGTACAAAGTTCATTTTGCTCTGCTGGAGCCGAAAACACAAATTCTAACACGGGACAGAAAACAGGAGTTAATCGTAATGGCGGATAACTTAAAATTGCAGCGTAGTCAGCCTATTTCAGGTTCATTCCAATGCGATTTACAGTGCGATGCGAATGTGCTTAAGCCAATGTTTACTATCAGACAGTATTCTTGCAAAATATACTTTTACATGAAAGGTTCAGACGTTATCTGTCATGCATTGTGCCTTCCCCTGCCCCTTCTCCGACAGCTGTATGGGGCTGCTTCTGATTTCTGTGCATCTAAAAGTGCATCCCATTTTCTAATTCAAGATGTGCATTGCAATGCAAGCAAATGCTCCCTTACTTGCACAAATGTGCAAAGAGCATGAACAAGGGTTTCTGAATGTGCACCTGTGAATGAGCAGCCTTTTTGTAGCATGTTATGAAATGTGGTTGTCATCACTAGCGCCAAACGTGTTTTGAAGGTCTTGCCCACTGTATTCTGTAATGTGGTGACAACCTGATCCCGCGCACCCTACTCCCGCTACAACACGCATTTTATGTGATGAGCTGCTCCGTTGCTTAGAGCTAGGGATATGCCCTATAAAATACACCCCTGAACCCCCCCACACACACACCCACCCTAGCATCTCATTGACAAGTACCTGAGAGTTGAACATGGGGGGCCAGGCGTGGAAAGTCTGTAGAGCAAGTACCATGGGCTGCGGTAACCATAAATATGGAGAAAACTATTTCCAGTTTCAGTAAAGGCAGTCAGGTACACCGGAAAACGGAGAGCAAAGGAACGCAGTCTGAGTGGCAGGCTACCACCTAGCTTACGTGAGAGCAGTACAGTCCCCAGTGTGCTGTGTTGCACAGGGGGCTGTGCTGGATGCTTCTCAGCAGTGGCCTGTCCCCTGCTATGCATTTATTTTATTTGTGTAGTCCTTTCGACTCTGCAACAAATGTAGTGCACAATATTGGGAGCTGGCAGTTCGCCAGAAGACAGTCCTCTCCGCCTCCTGTTGTTGCACTAGCACTAATACCTGGCTAGACTGTCCTGCATTGAATGTAGGTCAGTCTAGCAAGGTAATAGTACTTATCATGTTTGCATTACCCTTAATGTCATGTAAAAAATGCCATACCACATTAAAAAAATATATATATAGACTGACAGTACTAGTATAAGTCTGCATATACTTAATGTGACATGGCATTCTGTACCTGGTATCAAGGGTAAAGCAAACATGATGAGTGTTATTGCGTGGCTAGCTTGGCCTATGGTGTCAGTGTGCATTTAGTTTCTTACTGTGGCATGACATTTGTTACTTTTTGCTTTAGATCAAGGGTAAAGTAAACATTGTGAGTGCTATTATGTGGCTAGACTGTCTTAAATTGGTGGCTACAGTCTAGCCATATATTCCCTGTGTTAGATGGCATTTTTGTACTTTGCATTAAGGGGAACAGCAAATATAAATGAGATTACCTGGTGCTCAGTATAGCCTGTCTGATTATACTTTCTTTCTGTGGCACTGCATTTTGTACTGGCTGAGAATCCTTATATGGTAATACTGCCATCATGAACATGTTTTATGTGCTGGCATATGTTGTGGGCAAAGGCATCATGAAAATGATCCTGTGCGTTGTTGTAACTTGCATCTATTGGGTTTCTGCATGTGCTGCCATGCAAAATGGGTTGACAACTTTGGCCTTGTACCCAATTCTTCAAAGAAAGTGCTGTAAAATGCACTATTTTAACCCATTTTTTCAAAATGTTCTCGGGGGGCAGTGGGGGCCCAGAGAACCCCTTGCTTGGTTCAGGCTCCCCCGCTGCGCTCAATCGCTCATGCATATTAGACACATGCCTTTACGACCCTCCAGTAAAAGAATTCACCAGCTGTCATTGGTCTGAGTATGCATACTCGCTGTTGCACCCTCAAAAGTACACAGTGCAGAGACTGTTCTGCTACAAATTGACCCCTTCATTGGTTGCTGAGTGTGGGCAAGCCCCTTTCAAATGTTATGCAATAGATTTACTGTTTTGGGGTGGCGTAAGAAAGACACATCATGTCGGGCTATTATGTACAATGATGCCACCAGGTCGAATTAAGTAGGAGGAGCTGTAGCTTTTTTGGACTCTAGGGTCCGGAGCGGGGTCGGTCATGAATGGAAGCCTCCTTGGCCAGAAAGAGGAGAAACCCACTAGGATAGAGAGCACTAATGCACTAATGGCCCTTCAGTGGAAGGCAGTGAAATCTTCCAGTTCACGGGAGACAGGCCTTCCCAAATAGAGACATCTGAGACTACGTGGATGCAGAGGCGTCACTAGTGGGGACCTGGGGGGGGGTATAGCTCTTGGTCTTTTGGTTGTAGCCCCAGATAGACGCTCAGGGGCTACAACCAAAAGGCTAGGTAGCCCCGAGTCCCAACAGTCCCGACATTAGCGTAGCCCCGGATCTTTTACAAACCTAGCAACGTCCCTGCGTGGATGCAAACGGCTGAGTGCTGTTAAATCGTGGGGAAAAGATCTTCTGGGCAGAGAGAGAAGCAAGACCTCTGCAATGGCAAAAAACAACCCCCTAAGCTTGAAGTCCATCAACATTTCTAGCTTGGTCAAGTCTGCAAGGCCTTCTGGATGGAGAAAGTGGTGGGTCCTCCCAGGTGTAGGGGATGAAGCCTTCCATCGACATGGAATACGCTGGTACCTCCCAAGCAGAGGTGCAGGACCTTCTGGATGTAGAAAGTGGTGGGTACTCCCAGGTGGAGGGGATGAGGCCTTCCATCGACATGGAATAAGCTGGTGCCTCCCAAGCAGAGGTGCCTGACCTTCTAGATGTAGAAAGTGGTGGGTCCTCCCAGGTGGAGGGAATGAGGCCTTCCATCGACATGGAATACGCTGGTGCCTCCCAAGCAGAGGTGCCGCACCTTCTAGATGTAGAAAGTGGTGGATCCTCCCAGGTGGAAGGGAGGTAAGGCCTTCCATCTCCATGGTACAGGTTGGTGCCTCCCAAGCGGAGGTGCAAAACCTACTGGATGGAGAAAGTGGTGGGTCCTCCCAGGTGGAGGGGGGTTAGGCCTTCCATATATATGGAACAGGCTGGTGCCTCCCAAGTGGAGGTACAAGACCTTCTGAATGGCAAGACGAAAGGCCTACTGCATGCAGGATTCTCCGCCTCCTGGGCACAGGAGCGAGTACGTCTGAGTGACGAGAATGGAAGGTCCTCCTGGATAGAAGGAGATAAGTCCTTCTGGACAGCGTGAGGCGAGGCTCTCTAGTTAGAGAGGTGCTTCCTCCAGAATGGCAGAGGCGTAATGTCTGAATGGAAAGAAGTTGTCCCTCCCAAAAAAGCAATCGCAGAATGAGAGGGGAACGGCTTCTTAAATATAGAGGTGATATTTCATGGAGGAAGCCTCGACTGCTAACATCTTTCTCGCTGTGTCTTATACATCAATATATAGCTCCTGGAGACATCCTCATCGGGAAGCTGCTCAGGCATCGAGTACCAAGATTCTGTCCTTTCCTGGCAGTGTTTCTTTGGTTCCTGAGACGAACCTGGCTTCTGTCCACAACCTGCCCGTAAAACCGCGCTTCAAGTCTACATCATCATGTCCTTTAGTTGATACATTTAGTTTAATTTAATGCAGGCACTGAAGAAAATGATCATGTAAGGAAACATCAGTGTTTCAGAGAAGGACAAACACGGTGAGTAACTCTATGAAGGGAGGTAGGGCCTGAGCATCCCAGTCTGTCAGCCTCCCGCTGCGCGGTGATTGGCTGCTTCTCCTGGCACGAGGTTCCATTTATCACACTCACTTTTCAGCCATGAAATGGATGGCTCTTGACTAGGAGTCTTTGTTGCGCAATTCTTTTTTAATGTCATTTGTGTTTAGCATCTACCTTGATTTGTGATAATCCCTTTTGGGCTTTTGAAGATGTGTCACTGTATCTGCCTGCCTGCCACAAAAGCTGATGCCCAGCTGCATGGGTGGTAGTCAAAGACCCTGTCATGCACTAGGCACCCAACTGTGTCTATTCCAAACAGGGACAGGGGAATGCAATAGTTTTCTGGCCCTTTAAAAGGACAGACATTTTGTGATTTTGGGATGTGTTCGCACAAAAAGGTGGTAATGGGCATCTGAATGGGCGCATCTTATGGTGGGGCCCTTCGAGGAGCCCCACCACACCTACAAAGGATCTGCGCCGCCGCCATCTTTCAGTGTTAGGAGTATCCCAGCCATTCAGAAGAACGCAGCCAATCCATTTCGGTACTCATGCTCCTATCCCACCAATCCTAGCCAGGCGGGGGGATCGATTTAGGGAATCCGCCTCTGCCGGGCACTACAGCTCCGGGTACAGAGGAGGCGATGAACGTCCAAAGATGATCCAATTTTTCTTTATAGTTTTTGCAAAAACCAAAGAGCTACAAAATGTGGTCCTTCTGCCCCATCTGGCCGAAGGATGTACACTACCCTCGAAGGATTAAAGTGTGCTCATCTGTGAAATTGGTTCAATTTTTATTTTTTTGGGTCCTAAAGAGATTTATATAATCACAAGAAAGAAATCGAAATGGTGTCCTTCCACTGACTCTGTAACAGGCATTCCCTCAGAGCGGGGAAGCAGGGATAATGCTGGGCACTGGGTGGGGTCTGTGCAGTCACGGTAAGGGCTGGCAGTGGGCCTGGTGGTTCTTGCCTGTTTTCAAGTTGAAAGCAGTGCTGGAAATGGGACATATTTACTCTGGGAATCCCCCCCTCGTTGGTAAGTGTGGGGAGAGGTCTGTGGGTGGCGGCTGAGGGGCAAAGCCCAAGTCCAGGCCCCTCAATATCCTATTTCTTCAAGGAATACAAGTGTGGAGATTTGCATAAAAGCAAATTGCATTTTGGGAACATAAGAATGCCCTCAATTTTACATTTGAAATATGTCTGATAATGATTCAGCATGACGCCCTTTTGAGCAAGTAATGGAGGTTGGGTTCTCTGCTCTTTTCATTTGTCACAATTCTCACCCTAGCAAAATAAATTCGGTAAATTGCAAGACATATATTCCAAGTTGAACAACTTGTGAACAGAATGTGAGACATGTGGTGTTTCTGTACGGAGCTTACCCATTAAACATTCTCAGGTGCTGAGTCTCCTGGAGTAGAGGCTCCTTGTGGGTGAGAGTCTCCTGGAGTACGGGCCGCTTTGTGGGTGGGAGGCTCCTGGAGTATGGGCTGCTTGTGGGTGAGAATCTCCTAAAGTATGGGCTGCTTGTGGGTGAGAGTCTCCTGGAGTACGGGCAGCTTGTGGGTGAGAGTCTTCTGGAGTACGGGCTGCTTGTGGGTGAGAGTCTCCTGGAGTACGGGCTGCTTGTGGGTGAGAGTCTCCTGAAGTACGGGCAGCTTGTGGATGAGAGTCTCCTGGAGTACGGGCTGCTTGTGGGTGAGAGTCTCCTAAAGTACGGGCTGCTTGTGGGTGAGAGGCTCCTAAATTACGGGCTGCTTGTGGGTGAGAGTCTCCTGAAGTGTGGGCTGCTTGTGGGTGAGAGTCTCCTGAAGTACGGGCAGCTTGTGGGTGAGAGTCTCCTGAAGTATGGGCAGCTTGTGGGTGAGAGTCTCCTAAAGTACGGGCTGCTTGTGGGTGAGAGCTCGGGTACAGATCTTGCTTGGAGTTTCTTGGTCTTGCCTGGGTGGTTGAGCACAGATCGGCCCTCTGGGAAGACAGCTTTGTTGAAGTTTAGCTCTGTCTTGTCCCAACCCATCTCCTACCCTGGTAGAACGGTCTGCACATGAACTCAATCCAAGACATTTGAGTGCATTTCCTCTGCTTCCAAGGGACATAGAACGTTCTGCTATTGACTTTCCTGTGGCTCGCAAACTGCTCTACAAAGAACATCATTCCAAAATAAAAGATGTCTCAAGATGTGAGGTGCGCTTCCACCTGGAACCTGTTTGGTACTCAGTGAGGTATGTGTGTAGGTTATGTTATGTTATTTGGATTTGCATGGACTCCATGTGCGTGTGTGGATCGGTAGAAGGAAGAGGTAGGGGATGGTTGGGGTTTGGCGGGAAAGACAAGGTATTGTTTGTGCTCACCTGTTGGTGCACGCAGAGCCATGAGCCACTGGCATCAGGGCATGTGTGTTCACCAGGAGGCTTTTGGTGTTTTTCCTGTAGGTCTGTGTTTCCCTATGGGAGAGGTTTTAGCTGTTGGCTCTGATGGGCCGAAGCATTTGTTTCGCTGTTAGTTGGATCGCTTCTTTGGGCAGATATGCTGGGCATGGATATGTTGTACAGTGTGCTCGGAGTGCGTGTTTCTATAAGACATGCATTTTCTGCTACGTGGATGTGTGTGTGTGTTGTTTGTATATGTGGTTAGGCTTCGGAGGTTAGCTCTGTTTCTCATTGTTACTTAGTTCTGTAGGTTTGATGTGCTGTTTCTTAAGAGAGGTGTTTTGGTCATTGTGTTAGTTTCGATGAGTTGTATGGTGAAAAGTTGTTGATATGTGCAGAACAGGCCTTGATTGTGGTCGTGTGTTCTTTGTTTTCCAATCTTGGGTTATGGGCATATCTCTACCTTGCTGTGTTGAATAGCCAGGTTTTTAGAAGTTTCCAGAAAGTCAGATGTTCTTCTGTTGTCCTGATTCCTTTTGGGACTGAGTTCCATATTTTTGTTACAAGGATGGAGAACCCAGTCCCTTCGTACTTGTTTTTCTTGTGGTGTCTATAAATCCCTTCTTGATCTCAATATTTATCTCGGTTGGTAATGGGTGATTTTTGACTGAAGGAATTTCACTCCCTGCTTGTGCAGTGCCCTGTGAGCTTTGCAGAGTTTGTTTAAGTGTATTCTTTTCTTTACTGGTAACCAACGTAGACATTCTAGGTCATGGTGATGTGCTCTCTCCTCTTCATTCTTAGCAGAAGTCTTGCTGCTGTGTATTGCACGCGTTGTAATTTCTTGGTGCGGTAGTCCGGCATTCCTAGGTAGAGGCTGTTTGCGTAATCTATTCTTGTAAGTGATTGTGTACTTGGGTAGAGGAGGGATGCGGGTGGCTTTTCCTGCCCAATTCAGTGAGTAACCACAGACTGATTCAAATAACAAGCCGAGGGGCTATCGTGGTTTGTGACTACATTATCATGACCACAGAGGCACTGACTTACGTGACTGCGATGAGTCACTCCCATCCCTCCCACAGTTTTGCATTCATCGTATCTGGCTGACTTCACCCGCTCCCTCCAGTTGACTACACTCGCCTCACCCCTTATTTCCAGCTGACTGCACTCACTGTACCCACAACCACTGACCCCCTGCACGCTTTGGCAAACTAATCACGGCTCTACATGCAGCAGGCTATTTTTAATTTACAAATCTTGTGGGAAAACACTTCACTTAACTAAACCCGATTTAAGTGTCGCTGTAGAAGCTATGCCGCATGGGAAGGACAGACACAGCAGCAAGGGCCATGAGTATAATGTATGCTTTCTTTACCACTCCCTCTGTCTGCAACCTTTTGTTGCAGGCAGAGGGAATAGTTTAAAGAGCCTAATTCATATTTGTTGCTTAGCACTTGTTATATTCAAGTTCAGGTTGCACGCAGCGAGGAGTCATGGAAGCAGGTTTCTTTCAAGCAGGGGCGTTGCTAGGTTTCTAAAAGATCCAGGGCGAGAGGCCATGGCAAGTTTAGAAGTCACATAACTATATCACTCCATCGCTTTCAAGCGTTATTATTGCATACTATAATGCCCATACTCATTTGGAGGTTTCCTTGGCATGTAGCTATGCCGCCACTCCAAAGTGTGAACATGCATCCAATAGTGCCAGGTAATACTTTATGAGGTTAAGACAAAAGAAAAGCCTTTGTTCAGAACAGCGAAAGATTTGCTGTGGATCGAGAAATTGCATTTAAGCAGCAGTGGGAGAGCTACCTGTTTGATACATTAGCCATACAGTCACTTCCTGCTGGTTGTTGGGCTGACAAACTGACAGGGGTTAGTAGGCTTAAAATGTTGAAGGACATCATTAATTTAATTCTACAATGTAGCGAGCGCACCAAGCAAGCCTGAACTTTCCCAGAGGAGTACGGGGGCGGGTTCTGCCCCATGAGAAAATCTTTGAAAAAATATTGTCAACATCACACCTATTTCAGCGCGATGTTTCCAAAATAACTAGAAAAGTGCATATGTTTCTTAGTGATCTAAAGGGCTACCAGAGACTGTACCGCTAATAAGCGGTGGCCAGCAGGTGGGATACAAATACCCAATACAGCATAACATAACATAACTAACAAATGAAATGGGCAATACCCTCACATACACATTAAGCTATACAAAGTCAATGGGCCTCATTACACGGTAGGAGGTAACCATGGCGCAAATTGCGTTACCGTTATTAGCTCTGAAGTCCCTTAGTGGGTCCCGTCCTTAACCCCTGGTGAAACCAGGGGAAAGGAAGGGACCCGCAAAGGGACCTCGTAGTAGGGCAGTAAGGGATTACCAGCACCGGTGCCCTTACCGGTGCCGGTAATCCCTTACCGCCTACCGTGTAATGAGGCCGAATGTATAGTTGTGCAACGACTAAAACAAGCGAATGCCAGTGCAAAGGTCAAACCGGTAAGTGACAAGAGAAAAGTACCATCTGTCCCAACCAGTGATTAGCAACTTGTAAATAAAACTCAAGTCTACATTTATAGTCTTGGGACCAGCTGTGAAATCGGTCCGCTTGCCTTTGTATTCCCTTCTCTGTTCTTGCTTTTGATAGGCTGTTTTCTGTGCATTGTGTTTTGGTGCAGTCTAAAATATTGCTTGGGTCACTGATGACTAGTCTGTCTTTGAAGGAATAGATATGAGAGCCGAGAATGCATCATTTCTGACTTCATCATGCGTGACTTGTTCATCGTCCCATTGCAAACAAAACATGCATGTAGACCTTTCCATGCAACGCTGCATACATGTAATGAATCGCAGGAAATATATTTTATTTCACGGACTGTACCCCAGGCACCACTATCATGGACTTCATGGCAAGTTGACGGGGACCAAAACATTTTTAGGGCAGAAAAAAAACCTCAACTTGTATTATCTGAATGACCACTACCCATGAATAATTATAGTTGTTTCAAATCATGCATAGACTACTTTTGATTTCAATATGAAACGGGTGTTGATTTCATTCTAAAAAGCATCTACTAGGAACCCTTTGTGATATCCAAATCCAAGGTCATGGAACTGCAGATCTCCCTGCAACCAAAGAGAATATCTTTGCTCCATAGATGTTCTGCCCCGGGATTTGCAGACACTGGTGCAGAGTGACACTGTGCAGCCATTGTGGGCAAATATGGTATCCAGTTAAAATGTCGAAAAAAAAATGTCAAAAAAAAATGTCTAAATAAATCATGCCGAAAAAAACATTCAAATGTTTTTTTTTTATTTATATTTTTTTGGGGTTTAGCTAATCAAAATACATTGTAAATAAAGAAAAAAACCAAATCATTTTTTTCGGCATTTTTTTCTCGACATTATTGCATTCGAAAATATGTCATTCGACATATTAACTATAAACCGGCAGATATAGATGCAAGTGGGAAAGCAAAGTAGAGATTCGGAGCTCCCAAAGCACCGCTCAATCTCGGTCCAGTTAATTTCGACTATGACTAAAAACAGGGACCTCTCCTCCTTTCACAAGACATCATGTGACAGGTCACAGTATGAAGTAAAGTTCCTGTGGAGTTCAGAGAACCCTATTAACAGAAATAAAAAAAAGACCTTCAGAGATTAATAGGCGCTATCCTTTCATCTAGTAACTTTCTATTCCAGAGATCTGCGTTGATAGATGGAACCCCTGGCAAAACATTTATTTTACAGAGAAAGAAAAATCTCAGCTCAATAGTAAGATCTAATTGAAAGCTATGTCCAGGCAGTCAGCGAAGCAGGGCTTCGGCTCACAACAACATGATGGGATGCTTGGCAAGCCTATCTCCATTGGAAGTTAAAGTTGGATATTTTCAGAAAAGCAACGAGGTCCACCCGAACTGTGCTACGCACTCTTTGCACTACCGCTACAGCCTAAACCATGCAGCATATAAGTGGGAGCAGCAAAAGTGAATGCCCCTTTAAAACGAGACTGCATCAGAAGTAACATCGACCGCAAACAGTTTCAACCCGAACCACTCCACAGTCGCCATTGCCCAAGTGAACCACAAGGAAGCGGACAGTGTTAGCGACCTAGGAAACGCACAGTGTTAGCGACCTGCCTTGTTCACATATGGCAAGCAAATGTAGGAAACGGACAGTGTTAGCGACCTGCCTTGTTCAGATATGGCAAGCAAATGTAGGAAACGGAAAGTGCTAGCGACCTGCCTTGTTCAGATATGGCAAGCAAATGTAGGAAAAGGACAATGTGAGCGACCTGCCTTGTTCAGATATGGCAAGCAAATGTAGGAAACGGGCAGTGTTAGCGACCTGCCTTGTTCAGAATTGGCAAGCAAATGTAGGAAACGGACAGTGTTAGCGACCTGCCTTGTTCAGATATGGCAAGCAAATGTAGGAAACGGACAGTGTTAGCGACCTGCCTTGTTCAGATATGGCAAGCAAATGTAGGAAACGGACACTGTGAGCGACCTGCCTTGTTCAGATATGGCAAGCAAATGTAGGAAACGGACACTGTGAGCGACCTGCCTTGTTCAGATATGGCAAGCAAATGTAGGAAACGGGCAGTGTTAGCGACCGGCCTTGTTCACATATGGCAAGCAAATGTAGGAAACAGACAGTGTTAGCGACCGGCCTTGTTCAGTTATGGCAATCAAATGTAGGAAACGGGCAGTGTTAGCGACCTGCCTTATTGGTATTACCCAAATTGTTCGTTTACAATTGTTCGAATAATAGGGGTCCTAATTGACCTTCTGCACAATTGACCGTATGGTCATTTTAATATATATTATGGGTTGGGTTGGTGTAATAATAGTATAAGGGGATTGGGAGGGGGCTTGGGATGGGGGTTGGATTGGGTGGGGGGCTGCGGGTGGTTCGCCTGCATATGTATCCTAATTGACTGTTTAAATTCGGTCAATTGTGCAGAAGGTCAATTGTTATTCGAACAATTGACATTCGAACAATTCATATACAACCGCCTTGTTCACATATGGCAAGCAAATGTAGGAAACGGCAGTGTTAGTGACCTGCCCTGTTCACATATGGCAAGCAAATGTAGGAAACGGACAGTGTTAGCTACTTGCCTAGTTCAGATATGGCAAGCAAATGTAGGAAACGGACAGTGTTAGCGACCTGCCTTGTTCAGATATGGCAAGCAAATGTAGGAAACGGACAGCGTTAGCAACCTGCCTTGTTCAGATGTGGCAAGCAAATGTATTTGCGCCACAGCATCATTTTTTATAAATTCACGTTTACTGGATGTATACAGAAAGTACCCCTCGAAGACGCTCGACTTTGACAAGCTATCGCATTTTCCAACTCTAGGGATTTCAGATTCACCCCAGGGGAACATTAGGACTGAACAAAAAGTGCACATCACAAATAAATGAACCGCACACACAGGTCACCTGAGAGGCAGGTGGCAAACAACTAGCACACACTCACTCACCAATGCACGAATCTGGGTCTCTGAGTCAGGAATGGGGATGGCTATTTGGTTGTAGCTCCTGAGTTTCTATCCAGGGCTGGTCACTGGGAGGATAGCTCAGGAGCAACGCGCTCGCCTTGGAAGCAAGATGACGCACAACAACACAGGTTCGATCCCCGGGTCCGCGCTTAGAAAGCTCTGGATATTAAGCGCATTATAAATAACCAATTACAATGACAATTTACCACCAAAAGTCCCAGGGCTATAGCCCTCCCTCAGCCCCCACACTAGCAACGTCTCTGGGGGCGTCAGAGTGATTGTCAGCCGGTGACAAGAGGAGTCGAAGGAAAGGGGATGGGGTGATCCTGGAAAGCAGGAGATAGCAGTTGTGATCCCGCTGTGACGGCGCCCAGTGTTACCTGAGAAATTAGACTGGCCACTGTGCTTCTTCTCCGTCGGATGCTAGTGGAGACCCCTGGCTGGCTCTCTTGGCTACGGTTCCTATTGAGCATTTTACACATGTATAGGTGCATCGTCATCAGGTGGGAGGGATGTTAAGCTACTGGGATTTATGCCGCACTCCGCTACCATTCGCAAGGTCTACAGGTGCTCTGACCGATCGGATGGAGAGGTGGGTGGGCTTTGTAACCGGAAGAGAGAAAAAAGCAAGGTAGCTTTGCTTGCCATTGATGTGTGCAGAAAACATGCCTGCTAAGCATCGAGGCAGCTGGGTGCGCAGGAGAGCCTCCTGTTTCCAGTGTGCGAGCATGCAGTGGCCAGGGCTGTGGTGGGTACATTTGTTTTAGCGGTATAATGTTCAAATATGTCACGCCTGTTGGGAGGGGGACTGAATTGCCATGTGCCGGTGGCTATGGCGGTGTGCATATTGTGTTCTGGAATGTAGAATATAAGCATGTTTCTGCGAGGAGTAGTCCGTGACGTTGATTGGCAGGTTGGCGATGGGTGCAGACAATCCTGAGACCCCTTGTAGCAAATGCTAGCATGACATGACAGTCCTCACAAATCATTATAAGTCATAGTAACGCATGGAAAACCATGGGCATTGCCAACAGTCTTCGTTTTTCTGTAGGCATAGGAAAGGGATTTGCCAGGCACTGCCGTACTGGTAATAATGGTAGCAGGCTAACAGCTGCAAAATGTTGTGAGTACCTCGGCCCATAATAGCAGTGCCTGGCAGATGTCTAGTAACTATACACAATCCGAAACTATTGGTTTTGCCAATGCTTGTTTTTAACAGGACTTCAGTGAAGGATACAGATAGTGCTTATAAATTGAGTGGCTGAAGGCAGGCCTGGTTAAGACATTTTTATTACAACAGTAGAGCCTTTATAACTGCAATTAAGCCATTAACGTTCAGAAGAATGCTTTAAAAAAAATACTGGAAGGCGCCTTGAGGTCAAACTTTGATCAGAAGGCTTGATAAATGGAGCTGAAGGAGACCCTAAGAGGATGCGTTTTGTGTGGGGAGGGACAGGAAGAGCGTGGGAATGTCTATAGGGATTAGCATGGCAATGGGCAGTCAATGGGTGGGTAAATAGCCAAACAACATCTACAAGCTTTGTATCCCTCTTCATATGCCATGCCTCCCTATCTGTGCGTAATGCAATCATTGTGCCTTACAGGTGGCACTCTAGTGCCATCTAATAGCCAAAACCAAAAATGCATTCGGGTGTTCAAAGCCCGTTTCCCCCCAACCGGTACCTGGAATTCCAGTTCATCGCGAGGTCTGTGGGGCCACCCCTGGGATTCATACCCGTGGGTCTTACTGCACGTGGTTGTCCTCTCGGGGCTCGGCAATTGCACCAGTGAATGAAGCAAAGCTCTGCTGAGCTCCTCCTCCGCCCTCCTGCTCGGCTCCGCAGTCACGCACTGAACAGCCGTTCGCCGACTCACTCATCTGCACCTCAAAACGACTAGAATGTTGATGGTAGTCCTTGTGATCATTCTGTGCATCCTCCTAGGGCCTCCTCGTCTCAGTTACTTTATTATTATTCACTGTAGGATTTAGCGTGTTCTTCCTCGTGACAGTATTATGTTGCAGTGGAATTAATTCCATTCTACACAAGTACATCAGTTGGTGTAGGATATGAGTGTATGGAGGAGGGGAAATGGTAGGAGTCTTTTGGCCACAGCGTGGTTTAGCCACTGGAGCAGTGTTTGCTTGCTTGTAAAAAGGGACGCTATCCTTGGATTCGTCACACATCACATGACATTCATATTCTTGACCATCACTGCTCACAATCTGACATTATAATGAATGCTTCCAATAAGTTTCCAAAACCACCTGCCATGAATATTATGTTCAGCAATAAACATGGAAAGGGTACAACTACAGTGTAGTGTCTATTGGAACAATAGAAACATCTTTCACCTCGGGGTGTATTATGTCAAGCAACCTCAACACAAAACATTGGGAGCCGACCAAATTAACATTTAATAAAAAACAGTGTTGTTCTAGCCAAATCCAACTGATATTGCTGGGATTCAAAGTGACCACAAGTCTTCGTGATAAAAAGAAACGGTTCTATGTCCTTTCATCGATGGGTGAAATTTCAATGGTTTTTTTCGGACTATTTTTTTAATGAAAAAGCAAATCAAAATGTCTTATTTTTTAGTTTTCAGGGGTTTCGGGGGGTTCCCCCAAACCCTGTACCCTTTTGTTTTTTTACCTATTCCCAAACACCCCCACCCCTTATATATACTTTTCCAACCCCCTATATATTTTGATTCATTTTTTGTCAATAAAATGTACTTGGGTGAAAAAAAAACATCAAAATGTCACCCATCGATGAAAGAACGCTATACCAAAAAACATAGTAGTAAGGTTTACAGAAGCAAATAGGTTAAGCTCAAAATTCATATTTTGATGGGCTTTGTAAGAAAGAAAGTCAGATTTGTCCTCGCTTTGAGAGTTTTCACTTTTTGATAGATTTAAAAAAAAATGTATTTAAACACTTGACTTGTCAGAAGTCAATGCATCGATACAGCATAACAAACCATTGACCGCACACATAGAGCATAGCATTCACAGGGATAGATACTATCACAACAAAATGCAGCTGATGCCAGTTTCTCCATTTGGCCTCCGCAATTTACCGCAAACTGGGTCCTCCTCCTGCTGCGTCCTGCATATAAGTAAGGGCGCTCGATAGTAGCACCATATGTCCACAGGACAACTCATCACTGGCTGGAGCGAAATATATACATCCTCCTACTCTTACGTCCCATCCCCTTTCCTCATTCTGCATGATCGTCCCTTCCTAGGGACGGGAGACAGAACCATTTTCCGCAGAAAAAAAAACCTTCTTCCCCTTTAAATTTAGATGCGCGCAGGGGTGCGGCCCTGGGAGCATGCGCTTCCCTGATACCGCCCTCCAGCGCCACACCTCAGTCTCCTTTTCTGCGCAGACGGGAACGGGCCGAATTCACCAGCGCTACTGGGTTTGGCTTCATCCATGTAATTCCACGCACGGATACATCTTCCCTTCTGCCTTTTTGTCTTATTATTATTCAGGTACTCGGTCTGGGGCATCACGCTCCTCCCCGTCGCATGTCGACTTCCACAGGGTTCAGCAGGTGTCCATCCTGCGATAGGCTCTTCCAACTTCAGACCTGCACACCCTCTGCCTACGTTGCCTTGGCCTAGACCGAGGCATCCCTTTAACCAAGAGATGCCTGTGGGCCGGTGCCACCATTATGGAGAGAAAGGTGAGGCTGCTGAAAGCCAAGGCCTTTTTTTCTAAAGCCTGAAGCTCTTGCTCATTCGTGTTAACGTTAGGCTTTAGAAAAAAAGGCCTTGGCTACCAACAGCCTCACCTTTTCAGCATTGATGGTGCTACTGTCCCTCCCTGGAGAGCAGTAGCGCCACCATTAAGGCTTAAAAGGCGAGGCGCTGCCCCCTGCCAGGCAAGCCGTTAGTAAATAAATGCAGAGCTCAGCGCCACTTCCTTCCACCTCCCCAGCAGTTAGGCCACACCCCCTCACGCCCCTCATGAGCTCTGGTTCATTTTCCACTGCCACTTAATGCCAAATAATTGCCCAAACAGTAAATGCGTTTTCGGAAGTGAAGCACCTGGGAAGAAAAGCACTTTAAAGTCCACTGAGAGTGAGGACTCGTGCTGTTTCAGCAAATGCCGCAATTTCTACAAGTAGTCTGTTTAAAAAGCCTTTGGCGCTCTCTGCTGGCTGTGATTTGAATTCCTGTCTATTTTCAAGTCATATTCTCGCTCCTCATTGGAGGGGGGGGAGAAGTAGTTTATGACAACCGGAATAATCTGCAGACCCTCAAATTATCCAATTACCGACAGATGTGATAAACTTTGTAAAACGTTGTAAACAAAAGATATTTTTACATGGGGGAAAAATGCAGATAACGTTTGGCTGGAATTTCCTTTGACTGCGCGCTTGTCTGTTCATTTGTAATTTGCTTCTTTATCAATGCTGTGCATCGCACGCGAGGTTCCCGTGGCGCTGCTCGCACAGGCATGCTCGGTCTTGCTGCGGACATTTTATCACAGTGTGCACAAAAGCCCCACCCTGTCCGCACCACTTTCAAGGGGGAAAACCGTGCAATTCTTTCATAAATATAATTACGGGGTGTGTGAAGGCTGCTTAGGCCTGACAGTGTGGACTATTGGCTCCAGGTTACTAGTCCGCTTCTCACTTGCTTGCTCCCTCTCTTCCTTGGTCCAGTCACCTTGGCCTCTGTCTATGTTTAGAGACCGGTCTGTCCTGTGATCTACAGGTCACGGTTTTCAGTCCACCAGTCCTTCCATAGTATCAGTGCGCAGGCAGTGGCCGCTCTCCTGCAGGAGGTTTGCAGGAGCTGCTCATGCGGGCCCCACTCTTTCATAGTGCCCTCTTCTCCCGGACCTAGCCATGCCTCTAAGTGAGGCTACCAGATTTTCATGGCCCAAAACCGGGACTACCGACATAAAAGAAGGACTACCCTACTCACACCTCTCTCCCCCCCCTTTCAATCTTGCACACCAATCCCTACCCTGACCCACCTCAAACCCACTGCCGCTCCGCCCTCACCCCCCACGCCTCTCCCCCCCACAGCATTTCCAGTACTGCTCCTGAATAAGATGGTGCGATTTTGACTGTGGAGTTAAGCACCTTCATAGCAAAGGAGCTGCTGGTCTTATTGGTATTTGACGCCAGTCTCTGTGGCGCCAGCAGCATGTGGCTGGGCTCTGGAAGGCTGCTGGTTCGAGCCCATCCTTAGATGGCAAAATTCCAGTGTTATGATGTTTATTTGGTTTATAATTCTTACCAGATGAAGCTGTCACCCTCCTTTTCCCCAAAACCGGGACAGGGTTTCCAAATTTAAAAAACTCTCAGGACGGGGGGGATGGAGCACCCAGTCCCGGCAAAACCAGGACATCTGGTCACCCTGGCCTCTAAGGGGACTGTGTTTGACTTTCGCTTGAAGCTGTGCGGAACTCTTTCCGGATCCACCTTGAAGCCAGGCCTTCCTGGTTATTCAGGCCCGTGCTCTTCCAGACTACACCTTCCAGGCAGTGATCAACCAATTCTCCTGGCCGGTGATGGCTCCGCAGGTGAGAGAGCTTCAAGCTCTTAATCTGCGCCATACGTATTGCAAAAGCCTTGCTTGTGATCAGAGCTCGGAAGACCTGAGATGGGATCCCCTGAACGTGAGTCGAAAAGTTTGGAAAATGAATTTGAGGGTGTGTTGATACGGGGACGTTGCCAAGTCGAGCATCCGGACAAAAAAGCGAACATGGCTGCTGCACAGAGAGCATCTCAGACCTGCACTTTGGGATTCGAGAGGATCAAAGGACACTGCTGATCGCACCAGGTGACGAATAATCGCATTGCTGCTCCTTACCAAGACCTTCATGCAACTGATCTGGCGGTAACTGCGTCTCATCTTCAGGGTTACCTTAATGTGATGACCATTGGCTGGGTGGAAGATGGCCAGCGGGAAAGGTTAAGCTTGTGTGATGACCGTTGGCTGGGTGGAAGATGGCCAGAGGGAAAGGTGAAGCTTGTGTGATGACCGTTGGCTGGGTGGAAGATGGCCAGAGGGAAAGGTGAAGCTTGTGTGATGACGGTTGGCTGGGTGGAAGATGGCCAGAGGGAAAGGTGAAGCTTGTGTGATGACGATTGGCTGGGTGGAAGATGGCCAGAGGGAAAGGTGAAGCTTGTGTGATGACCATTGGCTGGGTGGAAAATGGCCAGAGGGAAAGGTGAAGCTTGTGTGATGACGATTGGCTGGGTGGAAGATGGCCAGAGGGAAAGGTGAAGCTTGTGTGATGACGATTGGCTGGGTGGAAGATGGCCAGAGGGAAAGGTGAAGCTTGTGTGATGACGATTGGCTGGGTGGAAGATGGCCAGAGGGAAAGGTGAAGCTTGTGTGATGACGATTGGCTGGGTGGAAGATGGCCAGAGGGAAAGGTGAAGCTTGTGTGATGACGATTGGCTGGGTGGAAGATGGCCAGAGGGAAAGGTGAAGCTTGTGTGATGACGATTGGCTGGGTGGAAGATGGCCAGAGGGAAAGGTGAAGCTTGTGTGATGACGATTGGCTGGGTGGAAGATGGCCAGAGGGAAATGTTAAGCTTGTGTGATGACGATTGGCTGGGTGGAAGATGGCCAGAGGGAAAGGTGAAGCTTGTGTGATGACGATTGGCTGGGTGGAAGATGGCCAGAGGGAAAGGTTAAGCTTGTGTGATGACGATTGGCTGGGTGGAAGATGGCCAGAGGGAAAGGTGAAGCTTGTGTAATGACGATTGGCTGGGTGGAAGATGGCCAGAGGGATAGGTTAAGCTTATGTGATGGAAGATGGCCAGAGGGATGGGTTAAGCTTATGTGATAGAAGATGGCCAGAGGGATAGGTTAAGCTTGTGTGATGACGATTGGCTGGGTGGAAGATGGCCAGAGGGATAGGTTAAGCTTGTGTGATGACGATTGGCTGGGTGGAAGGTGGCCAGAGGGAAAGGTTAAGCTTGTGTGATGACGATTGGCTGGGTGGAAGATGGCCAGAGGGAAAGGTGAAGCTTGTGTGATGACGATTGGCTGGGTGGAAGATGGCCAGAGGGAAAGGTGAAGCTTGTGTGATGACGATTGGCTGGGTGGAAGATGGCCAGAGGGATAGGTTAAGCTTATGTGATGGAAGATGGCCAGAGGGATGGGTTAAGCTTATGTGATAGAAGATGGGCAGAGGGATAGGTTAAGCTTGTGTGATGACGATTGGCTGGGTGGAAGATGGCCAGAGGGAAAGGTTAAGCTTGTGTGATGGCGATTGGCTGGGTGGAAGATGGCCAGAGGGATAGGTTAAGCTTGTGTGATGACGATTGGCTGGGTGGAAGATGGCCAGAGGGATAGGTTAAGCTTGTGTGATGACGATTGGCTGGGTGGAAGATGGCCAGAGGGATAGGTTATACTTGTGTGATGACGATTGGCTGGGTGGAAGATGGCCAGAGGGAAAGGTGAAGCTTGTGTGATGACGGTTGGCTGGGTGGAAGATGGCCAGGGGGAAAGGTTAAGCTTGTGTGATGACGATTGGCTGGGTGGAAGATGGCCAGAGGGATAGGTTAAGCTTGTGTGATGACGATTGGCTGGGTGGAAGGTGGCCAGAGGGAAAGGTTAAGCTTGTGTGATGACGATTGGCTGGGTGGAAGATGGCCAGAGGGAAAGGTGAAGCTTGTGTGATGACGATTGGCTGGGTGGAAGATGGCCAGAGGGAAAGGTGAAGCTTGTGTGATGACGATTGGCTGGGTGGAAGATGGCCAGAGGGAAAGGTTAAGCTTGTGTGATGACCATTGGCTGGGTGGAAGATGGCCAGAGGGATAGGTTAAGCTTGTGTGATGACGATTGGCTGGGTGGAAGATGGCCAGAGGGATAGGTTAAGCTTATGTGATGAAGATTGGCTGGGTGGAAGATGGCCAGGTTGATAGGTTAAGCTTGTGTGATGACCATTGGCTGGGTGGAAGATGGCCAGAGGGATAGGTTAAGCTTGTGTGATGACGATTGGCTGGGTGGAAGATGGCCAGAGGGATTGGTTAAGCTTGTGTGATGACGATTGGCTGGGTGGAAGATGGCCAGGGTGATAGGTTAAGCTTGTGTGATGACGATTGGTTGGGTGGAAGATGGCCAGAGGGATAGGTTAAGCCGGACCCCTCTCTATGGAGGAGATCAATGGTGCAGTAACTGATCAAGTATTGGCAAGGCATCAGCTAGATCACCATAAAGATTATTCCTAATCTCGGCTCCTAGATTAATGCAGGTCTGTGTTGTCTTGGCGGAAAAGGGATTGTGAAAAGATGTGTCTTTGCTGAAGAAGACTCTGAGACACCATGTTAGGGAAGTGAAACCTCTTTACAGAAGTCCAGTTGGCAAGGTTACAAATTCAGGTTTAAAAGCCTGCATGCGCACAGCACTAGGGCAGGGGAGAAACAAGACACAACAGATGGCGTGGAAAATCCACAATGGAGGTACATGCCACGACATGCTTGCAGCCTGGTAAGGATAAGCCATCCTGTTCCTCTCACGCCATAACCCTGATAATAAGATGATGGCCAAAATACCCACCCACAGGCTTGCTTCAATGTATGAATGGCCGAAGCTACCTACTAGACTAGTCAGGTTTCATCCAAGGCTCGCCCACGCAGGGTGTTTGGGGATCCATTTATATGTATGTTAAAACTGTTCCGTACTGGCCCAGAACTCCAAATCTGCACCAATGGCACATGATCTCGAAACATTGTATTGTCCAGAGGAATGTAGCAAGGGCGCCCAGTGGAGAATGTCCCTATTCTCCTGGAAGACACGCACTGTTCGAATCACTGCTGGGGCAGTATGTTAATCCCAGCCCTTTGATGTGTTCGTGCACACTCATGCTACACCAAACCCCAGTGGTGTGCACGTTTTCTTCGACACTGGAATATCTCATTTTCCTGCACTGTCGAGCGCACTCTATTGTGCTGGGAGGACTATGTGGCGAGCTCACTATCTTTACCAAACGACTTGCTGTGTATTATGACAATCATAAGGGTAGTCTGGCTACCCAAGCATGTATATCTATTTCTCAATGTCCTACGCAAATTGCCCCAGTCGTTGACCCTCGACTTCGTCTTTGCCCTCGTGTGCCCTCTCCCTCCCTTGCTAATCCCCACAGTCACTGAGATTGTTGACCAGGGCCCTCATGTGTCCACCTGGGTCCTGGCCTCCCACACCCAATCGCCTTCAGCCTCTGCCCACTCCCAGCACTTTCCGTGGCACCCACTGGCCTGTGCCACCACAGGCTTGAACTTATTTATTGTCAGTTGACCGCTCTTACCTAGTGATCTCTGCCAGTCACCTAACAGCGACTTGCAACTTACTCCCTAGCACTTCCCTCTGTGGTACTCCTAGCGCTTGGCCCCTCCCTCATCCCTTCTCTCTCTTTGAACTTGCACGTTCTGAATGCTTACCCGGGTACAACGTCCTTTCATCGCAGGATGTTTTTTCGCTCAGTTTTTTTACTGCAAATTTTTTGCCGAAAAAACAAATCACATTTTTTTGTGGGGGTTAGAAAATATATAAATTAGGGGTAGGTGTTCGGGAATATATAAAAAATTAAAGGGGATGGGGCGATTGAGGGGGAACCCCCCCAAAAATAAAAAATAAAAAAAGCGCAGTTTTTTTGTAAAAATATCTGCAGTAAAAAAAAACGAAAAAACATCCCGTGATGAAATGACATGGAACGGCTTACACGGCCTAGTAGGACCGCCTCTCTCTTCATTTTTATATTTGCCTTTCATTCACATGTTCCCCCTCCCCGTTGCCATGAGGACACTTTGAAACACAATTTACTTGATGTATAAGCACTTTACAAATGCACAATAAATAAATAAATAAATAAATAACACAAGTCTGGTGGACAGATCACAGATCTCAAGCTCTGCTGTCTAGTTGCATGATTATAGTGAATATATGCTCCACTTGCCCAGTTTGTACAGATCATTAAGCACGCTAGCACCCTGACTAGTGTACTTGGTAGAGCCTAGTAACTATGCCTTGGGTGCTTCAGAGGCAGAGCTTTAAGTGGGGCAGAGCCCTGACAATCTCCAAAAAGTACTCCTGAGCTGGGACTCTGCTGGGGATCACCCCACTAGTGCCAACCCCTGCCAGTTTACTGAGCTTGAGGGACCTCCTCTTTGTATGGAAGGATAGCTGAGGGATAACGTGCTCGCCTTGGAAGCAAGACCACATGGAGCAACACAGGTTCGATCCCCGGGTCCGCACTTAGAAACATCTGGGTATTATGCGCGTTATAAATAACCTATCATATCATATCATGTGGTGTCTAGGCTGTGAGGTGCGCTTTGCAAATGTATCCAGCCGTTCCCTAGATAGCCCCTGGCAGCAAGGTTTGTCATTTCATAATTCATTTGTTTTGGGTCAGAGCGTTGTCAAGGCCCGGGACAAAGATTTGGGGTTCGCTGTATGGCACTCAGGGGGAGAAGGAGAACATGCTTGCTGAAAGGTTTGTGCAAACTAGAAGCATAAACTACATTTCTCTACCTCTATACTCCCATAAAAGTACCTAAGCTTGATGTTAACTCCACTTAAGCTACCTTCCTGCCCTTAGGTGGGTGCTGCCCCAGGATACATGTCTCTTGGCGTTGGTTGTGGGGAAAGGTCTCTGGTATGAAAGGGTTGACCTCTCGGTGTGCACTGGCTTGTGCTCCTTGGGATGCTCGGATACTTATAAATAAGCCAATGCACAGATGTGTAGGTATGGCCATATTAATTGCAAATAGACTGAGGGGGTCATCACAAATTTAGCGGTAACGGTAAAACGTGGTATTTACAAATACTGAATGTTTTACCACCTACCAAATGATGACTTTTCTTTTGAAAACGTCTAATTTCCACCTGCGTTTATGTGGAGGTAAAATAATACCGCATATGATATTACCGCAGGCGGTAATGTAGCAGTTCCCCAGGGAGTCCTATAGTGGATTAAGTGAAGCTGCTTGTCTCACTAAGATGTGGGCGGGTGTTTGATTCACTAGAGGAGCAGAGTGGGGCAAAGGGTGGTGAGGGAGGCTGGCACAGAGAGGTGCTGGAATGATGTCATAGGCAATAAGGGCATGCTGCCAGGGGGCGTGAGCTTGCCAGGGTCTCTGATTTGACCTCAGCCTTGCCTGCATCCATGAAAATCCACGGGGTAAAGTTCTAATGAGGTCAGCAATTAGGTGTCCAGAACCTGCTTCATCGAACAGCCAAAATGCGGCCCCCTCCCTAGACAACCTGATGCATTCCTGATAGAATTCATAATAACACAACTCCCTGGCAAACATTCGGTGCCTGAGTGGAAACTGGACGTTTATCTGAAACACTTGTCAGCCATCTGCAATGTCCTAAATGCTAACATTGCAATGGCATGAGAACTTTGACAAGCCCCGTAGTGTTTACATTTGTATGGGCATTCATTAGCCAGGCAATCACCATGTGCCGGCTATTGGCATCGCATTTCCAGTTACGACTGTCATTTGGCCTTGAGCTCCCAGTACCAGCTAGTGCCATCAGCAGCCCAGTGACCCACACCATTACCAGCCGGTGCCATCAACAGTCCAGGTACTCACACTATTACCAGCTGGTGCCACCAACAGGCCTGGCACCACACCATTACCAGATTGTGTCATAGGCAGCCCTGGTACTCTCAACATTATCAGATTAATGGTACCATCAACAGTCCAGGTACTAACACTATTATCAGCCACTGCCATCAACAGTCCAGGTACTCACACTATTATCAGCCAATGACATCAACAGTCCAGGTACTCACACTATTATCAGCCAGTGACACCAACAGTCCAGGTACTCACACTATTATCAGCCAGTGACACCAACAGTCCAGGTACTCAACAGCAGTACAGGTACTCACACTTTTACCAGCCAGTGCCATCAACAGTCCAGGTACTCATCAACAGTCCAGGTACTCACACTATTACCAGCCAGTGTCATCAACAGTCCAGGCACTCACACTATTACTAGCTAGTGCATTCAACAGTCCAGGTACTCACATTATCACCAGCCAGACTCCTCAACAGGCCAGGTACCCACGCAATTACCAAGCTCATGAACTATCAAGGTACTGACACCCTGGATATTAATTGGCATCCACAGTTAAGTTACTCACTCCATTACCAGAGAGTTGTCAACTTTTTGAGTACTAGGTAGAGTGAACCTGAGGCGGCGCATTTCCAATCCCGATGTGGCCGGCTTCTTTCTGAGGTTGGTTGATACATTGAGTACAAGCAAAAAGTGGATTAATAACACAGCCCTTAGAAGCATGAGTAATCCAACAAGAGTCACAATATTAGAAAGTGGTTGCATAATTACTCGTGTGATTATCATCATTACTGCTAGTACGCTGCCAATTGGTGGCTGTGTCGCCTATCAGACAACAAGTAAAAGTGAGTTTATTAATCTGTCCCTTATTTGCTTTGCTTTAGGGTCGCCCAGGGCAACTTGGACCTCGCGGACCCATGGGTCCCCCTGGATTTGATGGCCCAGAAGGTGTTGCAGGAGCCAAAGGTGACCGGGGAACTGCGGGCTACCCAGGAGGATCTGGACCCAAAGGAGATAAGGTGAGTACCATGATGTCTGCAGATGCAAACCCCTCGCGGGCGGGGCCCAGCGACATGCCCGAGTGGGCCAAGTCAAAGACACACAGAGTCAGGTTCAAGGCCCAGAACATCTTTCCTTTATTCAGTCCAGAAAGCAAGTTGTGGAGGCCTAGTTTGACATGGACTCTGATCTTCTTTGCTGAATTTCCTTGTGTGATAACGTTTGAGTGATGCTAGTAGTGTTACATTGAGGGGAGCCTGGGGTAATGGGAGAAGATGGTCCCGGTAAAAAGAAAGAGGATCAGAGCTTGTGAGTAGAACTAGAAACGTGCAGGACAGCCACAGAGAAAGCCCCCCAAGAATTCAGGGGGGTTGGAGAAGAATCCGCCAAAGCATCAAATAAATGCGCACAAAATGATTCCACGCGGATTCTATGCAGACCAATGGGAAGTGCAGAACATGGAGTCTGATGGGGGAGATGAGCACTAGAATAACTCAAGTCTATGAGAAATGAACCCACGCGGGATCTATTCTATGCAGACCAATGGGAGGTGCAGAAGCTGAGCCTGATGAGGGAGATGCGCACTAGAATAACTCAAGTCTATGTGGAATGATCCCACGCGGGATCTATTCTATGCAGACCAATGGGAAGTGCAGAACATGGAGTCTGATGGGGGAGATGCCACTAGAATAACTCAAGTCTATGTGAAATGATCCCACGCGGGATCTATTCTATGCAGACCAATGGGAAGTGCAGAACATGGAGTCTGATGAGGGAGATGAGCACTAGAATAACTCAAGTCTATGAGAAATGAACCCACGCGGGATCTATTCTATGCAGACCAATGGGAAGTGCAGAAGCTGAGCCTGATGAGGGAGATGCGCACTAGAATAACTCGAGTCTATGAGAAATGAACCCACGCGGGATCTATTCTATGCAGACCAATGGGAGGGGCAGAACTTGGAGTCTGATGAGGGAGATGCCACTAGAATAACTCAAGTCTATGTGAAATGATCCTACGCGGGATCTATTCTATGCAGACCAATGGGAGGTGCAGAAGCTGAGCCTGATGTGGGAGATGCGCACTAGAATAACTCAAGTCTATGAGAAATGATCCCACGCGGGATCTATTCTATGCAGACCAATGGGAAGTGCAGAACACTGAGCCTGATGGCAGAGATGCCACTAGAATAACTCGAGTCTATGTGAAATGATCCCACGCGGGATCTATTCTATGCAGACCAATGGGAAGTGCAGAACATGGAGTCTGATGAGGGAGATGTCACTAGAATAACTCGAGTCTATGAGAAATTATCCCACGCGGGATCTATTCTATGCAGACCAATGGGAAGTGCAGAACATGGAGTCTGATGAGGGAGATGTCACTAGAATAACTCGAGTCTATGAGAAATGAACCCACACGGGATCTATTCTATGCAGACCAATGGGAGGGGCAGAACATGGAGTCCGATGAGGGAGATGCCACTAGAATAACTCAAGTCTATGTGAAATGATCCCACGCGGGATCTATTCTATGCAGACCAATGGGAGGTGCAGAAGCTGAGCCTGATGAGGGAGATGCCACTAGAATAACTCGAGTCTATGTGAAATGAACCCAGGTGGGATCTATTCTATGCAGACCAATGGGAAGTGCAGAACGCTGAGCCTGATGATGGAGATGCCACTAGAATAACTCAAGTCTATGTGACATAACCCCACGCGGGATCTATTCTATGCAGACCAATGGGAGGTGCAGAAGCTAAGCCTGATGAGGGAGATGCCACTAGAATAACTCTAGTCTATGTGAAATGAACCCACGCGGGATCTATTCTATGCAGACCAATGGGAGGTGCAGAAGCTGAGCCTGATGAGGGAGATGCCACTAGAATAACTCGAGTCTATGTGAAATGAACCCATGCGGGATCTATTCTATGCAGACCAATGGGAGGTGCAGAAGCTGAGCCTGATGAGGGAGATGCCACTAGAATAACTCAAGTCTATGTGAAATGATCTCACGCGGGATCTATTCTATGCAGACCAATGGGAGGTGCAGAAGCTGATCCTGATGGGGGAGATGTCACTAGAATAACTCGAGTCTATGAGAAATGATCCCACGCGGGATCTATTCTATGCAGACCAAAGGGAAGTGCAGAACACTGAGCCTGATGAGGGAGATGCCACTAGAATAACTCGAGTCTATGAGAAATGATCCCACGCGGGATCTATTCTATGCAGACCAATGAGAGGTGCAGAAGCTGAGCCTGATGAGGGAGATGCCACTAGAATAACTCGAGCCTATGTGAAATGATTCCACGCGGGATCTATTCTATGCAGACCAATGGGTGGTGCAGAACATGGAGCCTGATGAGGGAGATGTCACTAGAATAACTCGTGTCTATGAGAAATGATCCCACGCGGGATCTATTCTATGCAGACCAATGGGAGGTGCAGAAGCTGAGCCTGATGAGGGAGATGCCACTAGAATAACTCAAGTCTATGTGGAATGATCCCACGCGGGATCTATTCTATGCAGACCAATGGGAAGTACAGAACATGGAGCCTGATGATGGAGATGCCACTAGAATAACTCGAGTCTATGAGAAATGATCCCACGCGGGATCTATTCTATGCAGACCAATGGGAGGTGCAGAAGCTGAGCCTGATGAGGGAAATGCCACTAGAATAACTCGAGTCTATGAGAAATGATCCCACGCTGGATCTATTCTATGCAGACCAATGGGAGGTGCAGAAGCTGAGCCTGATGAGGCAGATGCCACTAGAATAACTCGAGTCTATGAGAAATGATCCCGCGCGGGATCTTTTCTATGCAGACCAATGGGAAGTGCAGAACGCTGAGCCTGATGGGGGAGATGCCACTAGAATAACTCGAGTCTATGTGAAATGATCCCACGTGGGATCTATTCTCTGCAGACCAATGGGAAGTGCAGAACATGGAGTCTGATGAGGGAGATGTCACTAGAATAACTCGAGTCTATGAGAAATGATCCCACGCGGGATCTATTATATGCAGACCAATGGGAAGTGCAGAACGCTGAGCCTGATGGGGGAGATTCCACTAGAATAACTCAAGTCTATGTGAAATGAACCCACGCAGGATCTATTCTATGCAGACCAATGGGAGGTGCAGAAGCTGAGACCAATGAGGGAGATGCCACTAGAATAACTCGAGTCTATGAGAAATGAACCCACGCGGGATCTATTCTATGCAGACCAATGGGAGGTGCAGAAGCTGAGACCAATGAGGGAGATGCCACTAGAATAACTCGAGTCTATGAGAAATGATCCCACGCGGGATCTATTCTATGCAGACCAATGGGAGGTGCAGAAGCTGAGCCTGATGAGGGAGATGCCACTAGAATAACTCAAGTCTATGTGAAATGATCTCACGCGGGATCTATTCTATGCAGACCAATGGGAAGTGCAGAACATGGAGCCTGATGAGGGAGATGCCACTAGAATAACTCGAGTCTATGAGAAATGATCCCACGCGGGATCTATTCTATGCAGACCAATGGGAGGTGCAGAACGCTGAGCCTGATGAGGGAGATGAGCACTAGAATAACTCAAGTCTATGTGAAATGATCCCACGCGGGATCTATTCTATGCAGACCAATGGGAAGTGCTCAACATGGAGCCTGATGAGGGAGATGCCACTAGAATAACTCGAGTCTATGAGAAATGATCCCACGCGGGATCTATTCTATGCAGACCAATGGGAGGTGCAGAATGCTGAGCCTGATGAGGGAGATGCCACTAGAATAACTCAAGTCTATGTGAAATGATCTCACGTGGGATCTATTCTATGCAGACCAATGGGAAGTGCAGAACATGGAGCCTGATGAGGGAGATGCCACTAGAATAACTCGAGTCTATGACAAATGAACCCACGCGGGATCTATTCTATGCAGACCAATGGGAGGTGCAGAAGCTGAGACCAATGAGGGAGATGCCACTAGAATAACTCGAGTCTATGAGAAATGAACCCACGCGGGATCTATTCTATGCAGACCAATGGGAGGTGCAGAAGCTGAGACCAATGAGGGAGATGCCACTAGAATAACTCGAGTCTATGAGAAATGATCCCACGCGGGATCTATTCTATGCAGACCAATGGGAGGTGCAGAAGCTGAGCCTGATGAGGGAGATGCCACTAGAATAACTCAAGTCTATGTGAAATGATCTCACGCGGGATCTATTCTATGCAGACCAATGGGAAATGCAGAACATGGAGCCTGATGAGGGAGATGCCACTAGAATAACTCGAGTCTATGAGAAATGATCCCACGCGGGATCTATTCTATGCAGACCAATGGGAGGTGCAGAACGCTGAGCCTGATGAGGGAGATGAGCACTAGAATAACTCAAGTCTATGTGAAATGATCCCACGTGGGATCTATTCTCTGCAGACCAATGGGAAGTGCAGAACATGGAGTCTGATGAGGGAGATGCCACTAGAATAACTCGAGTCTATGAGAAATGATCCCACGCGGGATCTATTCTATGCAGACCAATGGGAGGTGCAGAACGCTGAGCCTGATGGGGGAGATTCCACTAGAATAACTCAAGTCTATGTGAAATGAACCCACGCAGGATCTATTCTATGCAGACCAATGGGAGGTGCAGAAGCTGAGACCAATGAGGGAGATGCCACTAGAATAACTCGAGTCTATGAGAAATGAACCCACGCGGGATCTATTCTATGCAGACCAATGGGAGGTGCAGAAGCTGAGACCAATGAGGGAGATGCCACTAGAATAACTCGAGTCTATGAGAAATGATCCCACGCGGGATCTATTCTATGCAGACCAATGGGAGGTGCAGAAGCTGAGCCTGATGAGGGAGATGCCACTAGAATAACTCAAGTCTATGTGAAATGATCTCACGCGGGATCTATTCTATGCAGACCAATGGGAAGTGCAGAACATGGAGCCTGATGAGGGAGATGCCACTAGAATAACTCGAGTCTATGAGAAATGATCCCACGCGGGATCTATTCTATGCAGACCAATGGGAGGTGCAGAACGCTGAGCCTGATGAGGGAGATGAGCACTAGAATAACTCAAGTCTATGTGAAATGATCCCACGCGGGATCTATTCTATGCAGACCAATGGGAAGTGCTCAACATGGAGCCTGATGAGGGAGATGCCACTAGAATAACTCGAGTCTATGAGAAATGATCCCACGCGGGATCTATTCTATGCAGACCAATGGGAGGTGCAGAATGCTGAGCCTGATGAGGGAGATGCCACTAGAATAACTCAAGTCTATGTGAAATGATCTCACGTGGGATCTATTCTATGCAGACCAATGGGAAGTGCAGAACATGGAGCCTGATGAGGGAGATGCCACTAGAATAACTCGAGTCTATGACAAATGAACCCACGCGGGATCTATTCTATGCAGACCAATGGGAGGTGCAGAAGCTGAGACCAATGAGGGAGATGCCACTAGAATAACTCGAGTCTATGAGAAATGAACCCACGCGGGATCTATTCTATGCAGACCAATGGGAGGTGCAGAAGCTGAGACCAATGAGGGAGATGCCACTAGAATAACTCGAGTCTATGAGAAATGATCCCACGCGGGATCTATTCTATGCAGACCAATGGGAGGTGCAGAAGCTGAGCCTGATGAGGGAGATGCCACTAGAATAACTCAAGTCTATGTGAAATGATCTCACGCGGGATCTATTCTATGCAGACCAATGGGAAATGCAGAACATGGAGCCTGATGAGGGAGATGCCACTAGAATAACTCGAGTCTATGAGAAATGATCCCACGCGGGATCTATTCTATGCAGACCAATGGGAGGTGCAGAACGCTGAGCCTGATGAGGGAGATGAGCACTAGAATAACTCAAGTCTATGTGAAATGATCCCACGCGGGATCTATTCTATGCAGACCAATGGGAAGTGCTCAACATGGAGCCTGATGAGGGAGATGCCACTAGAATAACTCGAGTCTATGAGAAATGATCCCACGCGGGATCTATTCTATGCAGACCAATGGGAGGTGCAGAACGCTGAGCCTGATGAGGGAGATGCCACTAGAATAACTCAAGTCTATGTGAAATGATCTCACGTGGGATCTATTCTATGCAGACCAATGGGAAGTGCAGAACATGGAGCCTGATGAGGGAGATGCCACTAGAATAACTCGAGTCTATGACAAATAATCCCACGCGGGATCTATTCTATGAAGACCAATGGGAGGTGCAGAAGCTGAGCCTGATGAGGGAGATGCCACTAGAATAACTCGAGTCTATGAGAAATGATCCCATGCGGGATCTATTCTATGCAGACCAATGGGAGGTGCAGAAGCTGAGCCTGATGAGGGAAATGCTACTAGAATAACTCGAATCTATGTGAAATGATCTCACGCGGGATCCATTCTATGCAGACCAATGGGAAGTGCAGAACGCTGAGCCTGATGAGGGAGATGCCACTAGAATAACTCAAGTCTATGTGAAATGATCTCACGCGGGATCTATTCTATGCAGACCAATGGGAAGTGCAGAACATGGAGCCTGATGAGGGAGATGCCACTAGAATAACTCGAGTCTATGAGAAATGATCCCACGCGGGATCTATTCTATGCAGACCAATGGGAGGTGCAGAAGCTGAGCCTGATGAGGGAGATGCCACTAGAATAACTCGAGTCTATGAGAAATGATCCCACGCGGGATCTATTCTATGCAGACCAATGGGAGGTGCAGAAGCTGAGCCTGATGAGGGAAATGCCACTAGAATAACTCGAGTCTATGTGAAATGATCTCACGCAGGATCCATTCTATGCAGACCAATGGGAAGTGCAGAACGCTGAGCCTGATGAGGGAGATGCCACTAGAATAACTCGAGTCTATGAGAAATGATCCCACGCGGGATCTATTCTATGCAGACCAATGGGAGGTGCAGAAGCTGAGCCTGATGAGGGAGATGCCACTAGAATAACTCGAGTCTATGAGAAATGATCCCACGCGGGATCTATTCTATGCAGACCAATGGGAGGTGCAGAAGCTGAGCCTGATGAGGGAAATGCCACTAGAATAACTCGAGTCTATGTGAAATGATCTCACGCAGGATCCATTCTATGCAGACCAATGGGAAGTGCAGAACGCTGAGCCTGATGAGGGAGATGCCACTAGAATAACTCGAGTCTATGAGAAATGATCCCACGTGGGATCTATTCTATGCAGGCCAATGGGAAGTGCACAACATGGAGCCTGATGAGGGAGATGCCACTAGAATAACATAACTTGAGTCTATGAGAAATGATCCCTCGTGGGATCTATTCTATGCAGACCAATGGGAAGTGCAGAACATGGAGCCTGATGAGGGAGATGCCACTAGAATAACTCGAGTCTATGAGAAATGATCCCACGCGGGATCTATTCTATGCAGACCAATGGGAGGTGCAGAAGCTGAGCCTGATGAGGGAGATGCCACTAGAATAACTCGAGTCTATGAGAAATTATCCCACGCGGGATCTATTCTATGCAGACCAATGGGAGGTGCAGAAGCTGAGCCTGATGAGGGAAATGCCACTAGAATAACTCGAGTCTATGTGAAATGATCTCACGCGGGATCCATTCTATGCAGACCAATGGGAAGTGCAGAACGCTGAGCCTGATGAGGGAGATGCCACTAGAATAACTCGAGTCTATGAGAAATGATCCCACGCGGGATCTATTCTATGCAGACCAATGGGAGGTGCAGAAGCTGAGCCTGATGAGGGAGATGCCACTAGAATAACTCGAGTCTATGAGAAATGATCCCACGCGGGATCTATTCTATGCAGACCAATGGGAGGTGCAGAAGCTGAGCCTGATGAGGGAAATGCCACTAGAATAACTCGAGTCTATGTGAAATGATCTCACGCAGGATCCATTCTATGCAGACCAATGGGAAGTGCAGAACGCTGAGCCTGATGAGGGAGATGCCACTAGAATAACTCGAGTCTATGAGAAATGATCCCACGTGGGATCTATTCTATGCAGACCAATGGGAAGTGCACAACATGGAGCCTGATGAGGGAGATGCCACTAGAATAACTCGAGTCTATGAGAAATGATCCCTCGTGGGATCTATTCTATGCAGACCAATGGGAAGTGCACAACATGGAGCCTGATGAGGGAGATGCCACTAGAATAACTTGAGTCTATGAGAAATGATCCCACGCGGGATCTATTCTATGCAGACCAATCGGAGGTGCAGACCATGGAGCCTGATGAGGGAGATGCCACTAGAATAACTCGAGTCTATGTGGAATGATCCCACGCGGGATCTATTCTATGCAGACCAATGGGAAGTGCAGAACATGGAGCCTGATGAGGGAGATGTCACTAGAATAACTCGAGTCTATGAGAAATGATCCCACATGGGATCTATTCTATGCAGACCAATGGGAGGTGCAGAAGCTGAGCCTGATGAGGGAGATGCCACTAGAATAACTCAAGTCTATGTGGAATGATCCAACGCGGGATCTATTCTATGCAGACCAATGGGAAGTGCAGAACATGGAGCCTGATGAGGGAGATGCGCACTAGAAAAACTCGATTCAATTTGAAATGATTCTACGTGGATTCTATGCGGACCAATGGGAAGTGCAGAAGCTGAGCCTGATGAGGGAGATGCCACTAGAAAAACTCAAGTCTATGTGAAATGATCTCACGCAGGATCCATTCTATGCAGACCAATGGGAGGTGCAGAACGCTGAGCCTGATGAGGAAGAGGCGCACTAGAAGACAGTTCTGCCAAATAACTAGTCTATGTACAATGATGCCACGGAACGCAGAAAGCGGGGTACCAGCCATTCAGGGCAGAGCATTGCGAGACCTGTAGCGCACGGGCCGCCCATCACTCAATGACGAAGGTGAATCACAGACCATATGAGACTGATTGGGCGCAAAGACCATATCTATCCTTGCGGAAGGGAGCCACAGAGCGCACATAACGCCCCGTGCCACCTGCACTATACCTCTTGGCGATAGGGAGATATGGAGTGGCCCCCGTAACGCCAACGCTGATCACATGTAAAAACCGGACAGGGGGATGCTGTGTAAAGGGGCTGGGATTCTTCTGCACCCCACTCGATTACTAGGCCTGGTGTGTTTAACGAAGAGAATGCAGCTTAATGCCATGTTTTCCTCCCACATTTGCTTGGTATGATGTGATATGGCATTTATAACGCGCCTGTGCACTAGTGTTTCTAGGCGCTTCGCTTCAATATAAACTGCATTGATTGCACACAAGGGCTGTACTTTGACTAATGCAATAATGCAACCACTGACTTGACCACTGTTTTATTTCTCCTAAATGTAGGGACCTATGGGCGTTCCCGGATTTCAAGGCATAAACGGAATCCCGGTAAGTGTGCTGCTGTGTGATATGTTTAAAGGCTCTGATATGAATGGATATATTTGCACGCATGCGCGGTACATGGTTCATGTAGGAGGCACCGGCCCAGGCGTAAACGGGCGCTTGGGAATGTTTGCATTTTCCCCACATGTTTACACTGATCAAGTGCCAGAATGTCACAGAGAGAGGTCAGAGGGGAGCCCATTTACAGGGAGGTCTCGTGCATTCAGTGCAGGGCGGGACCTGATGTCTCTTAAAGAGAAGTCCAGTGTCTGGGAGGTGAGCCAGCGCACTGCCTGAAAAGGATATCCGCAGTGTTGCCTGGGCATTGCACACCTCACCGCTCTCCCAGTGGTGCCCAAGCACCTGGTTTGAATTGGGAAAGAGGTCTTGCCCTGGGAATGTCCCTGCTGGTCTTTCAGGATCTGGAACTGGACCTGGAATCCTTGGACAGATGTGCAAAGATGTAAAGCTTGAGTGTCCCCCATATATCCCCCCCATGTATTAATTGTTTTACCCCGCACTCCTGCTGGGACTTATAACACTGGGCAAGCGGCCTCAGTATTTGGGACCCATGGTCACACGTGCTGTAACGCACGCATTCCCCATACATATTCCAGCATGATTCTTTGAAACATTGCCATTGGAAAGGAAAATGACCTCAAGAGGCGTTGGCCCTCATTGTGAGTATGATGGTGCAGGGGAAAAGTGGCAGCGATGGACTCACTGCGCCGCCATAATCCGAGTTGGGAGGTAATGTGGAGGGAAACCTCCTGCACTTAGCTGGATGTTTTTCCACTGCATTCCTTCAATAAACAGAGTAATTACCACGTGTGCGAATTCCTCCAAATCCCAGTGGGGCCCCATAATGAGGAATAACGCCGCCAATCCACACCCATATTTGGGCGGTTTTCCTGCCCAAACGAGTGTTGATACCGGTATTCCAGTCGCACAATGGGCCTCATTACGAGTTTGGCGGTGCAGGGAAAAAAGTGGAGGTAATTCCGTTACCTCCATTTTTCCCACAGCACCAAACTACACGTTTTGGTGGAATTACCACAGGTGGAATTACGAGTGGTAATTCCGCCGATTTTTTGAGGAAAGGTGAAGGATGTACCTCGAGCATGAGGCTGGAGGTGAATCCTCCACTTTTTCTCCCAAAAATGTCCACTCGTAATTCCACCGGCGGTAATTCCGCAATAAAATCTCCAATGGAGTCCTTTGGACTCCAGAAAATGGGGATTTACACCACCTACCACAACTTGTAATCCTTGTAATCCTGTGGTAAATCCAGGGACCAAGTGGTGGTAACTGTAAATCCGTTTGGTGGTATGTCAGAAGATTTACCTCCAAAATACCTGCAAACTCATAATGAGGGCCAATATTTCCTCCAGAAACACCACCATACTCGTAATGAGTTCTGCTCTTCATGCTCTTCCACTTCCGATATGCCGGCACAGGTGGTCACCAAATTCTCCCTGGTAATGGTATGCCCCTTGTTTGGCCGGTGCCGACCAGAGTCCCACTGAAATTGAATTGCACTGAGGTGAGGTGTGGATACAGGCTGGGCTTCCAGCACAGGAGCACCCCAGGATCACTTCCTCTGCCACATCCTCTCTTTGCTCTGCCATTGACACCGAGAGGTGAAACCACCAAGGGGCACCGTGGAGGTACTCCCAGAAGCGATCCCGACAGCCCTCTGACGTGTACGCCCTGTCCTCATATTTAATCTCAGATTTTATCCTCACGACTCAGAGATATTTAGTCTAGCGCGCTCAGGAGATGTTTAGGCTTGAAGTCTGCGGTCTAATCGATGTTTACGCAGATGGCGTAAACGGAGCGCCATCTGTTAGATACATGTCACGCACCATGCACTTAAGTTTGCACTACGGTTGCAGGGCCTTTTTCTGCATGAAAACGAATGATGGTCATAACCTGTGTAAGCATGGAAGGGTACAGTACGTCCATTGGGTACTTACACTTATTAATTTTTTTATGGGGAGACCAGACTCAAGTGTGGAAGGAGTTCTACAAATATCTATCTGTGGGAGACTGGTTACCCATCCCTTATTATATCACACTTTCTAAATTACAAAACCTTCAGCTATCACTCATGCTTCCAGCTCAAGAGAACAAGTGAACCCCTACAAGGATCATACATTTGCATTTTACATAGTGCTACAAACCCTCGGTTATCTAAGCGCTGCTTATCATTACCCACAGTGTGTGGTGCTCGTTTATTGACCTCGGAAGGATGAAAGGCTGAGTTTGGCCCTCTCTGCAGGGATGTCAAAGCGAGCACTCTACTCGCTGTGCTATCTGACCGGCTCATGCCACTCTGTGATATTCTATATGTATGAAGAGCTTTTTCCAGGGTGCCTATAAACATGATATAAATCACTTGCATACTAACCCCCAGTCACAATTATTTTGTGGTTGCAACTTTTGCATTAGCAGTGAAATGCAACTATCGTTTATGTCTACTTAAAACTGTGTGATTACGTGAAGTCGCGTTTTATGTTGATTGGTGAAGCCATTTGTAAGGCTTTCAATGCCCACTACAACACAAATAAAGATTTGTTTTTTGACAAAAAGCAAATGAGTGCCACGAGCCTTGTAGGGTTCATGTGTTCTCTTGAGCTGGGAGCACCTTAACGTTGCTGTTAACCTGGACAGACACTTGTCTGCCCGGCGTCCATTGCCGCAGAGTTATTACAGCAGAGAAACACTGCTTTGTTCTCCTTTGAAGCTTCCTCCAGAGAAGAATTGGAGGAGATCCTCAAGAAAATGCACCCCACTACATGTGTAGGGGATACTATCCCCTCAAGAATTGTTCTGGAAAACAGGGAAACTTGTATTCCTTTTTTGGTTCGTTTTGCCAATGCAACCTTTGCAACTAACCATGTGCCAGACTCATTGAATAAAGTGATGGTTACACCTGGGCAAGATTATAAAATCTGTAGTAGTTTGAGACCTATACCGAACGTGCCCTTTTTTACTAAAAATAATAGACAATTTGGTGACCACACAGCTCCAGAATTATGTGGAAAATAATTCGATTCTTACCCCAGGCAATTGGTTTTCAGGCCTTTTTAGGGCACAGAAAGCACGCTTCTGGATTTGCAGGCAGCAATGCTTGACATTATGGATAGGAGCAAATCGGGGCTGCTGTTTCTACTAGACATATCAGCAGCCTTCGGTCTGGTGGACCACGAGAAACTGCTCACTAGGCTTGCGGGCCACGGGGGCTGCTCCAGTCGAGTGATTGACTGGATTAACTCCTTCCTATAGAAAGTCAAGAGTAGTCTGGCGCCATGCACGCTCCCAGCCGGAGCTGATTAACTGCGGTGCAGGGAGCAGGCCTCTCCCCGGTTCTGTTTAATATCTTCTGCCACACCCTATGCGACCTTTTGGACTCCTTAGGTGTGCGTTCTTCGAACTATGCAGACGATACTCAGTTCATCATGGTGCTGAGCGGGGAATATGCAAAAGATATGGAGAGCGTGGAACAAATTTATAAATCCATCCAAATTTGGAGGACAATAAATGGACGCTGTCTTAATCCTGCCAAAACCGAGTTCCTGATCTTTGGTTCCACGCAGTCGCGTGCTAAATTGGCCACATAGTATGAAGGCTTCACCGTTGACGGACACTATATACAAACTGCACGTAAGGTTAAAACCCTATGGGTCACCTTGGAGCCATCCCGTGGTGCAGAAGCCCATGTATGCAGTATTGTGAGCAAATCCCAATACCATCTAAGACTGCTTAGACTGGTCAAGCCCTATGTTTCCTTGGCAAATTGTACCACACTCGTTCGAGCTGTGATAATGCCTAGGCTCGACTACTACAGTGCTCTTCTGGCGGAGCAGGCAAGGGCTGCATCAAAAAGCTTCAGACACTTCAAATGATTAAAGGCACTGCAAGAAGCGACCCGGTATCTGTGCACAGGAGGGGGCTCCACTGGTTGCCAGTAGAGGCCAGAGTACCATTTAAGATGAGCACCATTGTGCATACATGCCTATACGGGCAAGTACCAGGATATCTGAAAGAGCGTCTGACCCTGGAGAAACATCTTAGAGCTACCCGGTCTAAGGACTCTATGCGTCTGCTCAACCCAAATGCAAACGAGTCAGAGGTAATGGACGCTCTTTCACAGCTCAGGCAGGGTTGATCTGGAACAAGCTCCCTATCGAAATGCGCATGGAAGAAAACAGCACCACCTTTAGAAAATGCCTCAAGACGCTATTGTTTGTTTAGATTGTGAGTTATTCTTGTTGGATTACATGTCGCACACTGATACGTGCAGACTCCGGCGCATTATAAATAAATAAACATAAACAAACGAGTGATAGCTGACGGTTTTGTAACCTAGGACGTGTGAGCATTTGTGCTGACTATATAATAAGGGGGGATAACCAGTCTCCCGAAGATAAGCATGGAATGGTACGTTTATAATTGGAACAGTTTTTTGTTTAGACTCTGCTGCCCATTTTAAGATGGTGTCCATTGTGCCGTTGCCTGCTCGCGGCTTGCTTTGATTAAATATTTAATGTTGGCCGCTGATGAGGTCCAGCTAGTTGTCGGCTTTTAGTTACTTTTTAGGAGTGATTGCAAAACTTTTCCCCATAAAATTAAATGGGAACACAGGCTGTGATTAAAACCCTGGAACAAAACGATAAGGACAGAGTGAACAGAATGAAATGCTTCGCTCTGTAATTTATGTGTTGGGGATCTCCCTCATTTCAGAAAGTGGAATTGTGTAGATTGCGCACAATCCCGCAGCCAAATGTCCACAAGTGTGTTTGATCCCGCCACAAAGGAAAGCTGCTCATTAAAAAGATGTTCCATTACCATCTGTGAGCGAACAAGCCTAATTAAACATAGAGCGTTTGAATGTCACCATTTGCGTTTTTCCTGTTTTTGTCATTGCTTGTGGTTTCCTCTCGTACTTCTGTCCCTGGAAGGCCCGCCATTTCATGTTATAGATTGGACGCATAAGAACATAACAGTAGTCATGATCTGCGCGTGGCACGTTTCGGCGGCACTCATGACTCACCAGTGCTTCTGCAGGATATTAACTCCCATTTATGAAGCCAATGTACTTTTGTGAGCCCTGCAGAAAGGCAGAGCATTGCAACACATCAACATCTTTAATAGGAGTACTTTAAAGAAAATCTCATGGCAAATGGATCTCAAGTAACGACGTCCAAGTGCACAGAGAGCTTGGTACCTGGTATAGGGTCTCAAGAGTCTGCCTTCATCTCTGGGCACAAAGCGACTACCAATCGACTGCCACTGTGCTTGGCTTGCCTTAAACCCTAATTGCCGTGCTGTGTTATGACTGTGGTCCTTCACCTGTAGATCACAAGCAACATGTTGCGAACACTGCCCATGCATGTGTTGGTCACCCTTGCGTGGAGGCCAGGAGGCAGCTGCAACATGTAGGAGCTTGTAAATTGTAATGTGCAGCTCCAGGAGGAAGACGCAGGATGCAGGTATGAGACAGGAGCCAGCAAGTGCGAACTGTAGAAGTACTTTATGTTTCAGGGTATAGGGTATAGGAAGAGGAAGAGCATAGGGAACATCCTCCTCTCAGCTGTGTCTCCCATCCTGAATGGGTAACTGTCATCCATGGAACCACGAGGGGACCCAGGGTTCCACCGCTAGCCAACATTCCATGGTTTGCATTGCATATGTCAATGCAAGCCCCACACTATACACCTCTACCCAGACTCTAGGCTCTTTGCATGCTCATGTCTGAAATCGACTGTTCTCCGTGGGATGTCATGGTGGCCAGCACCTCCTCCAGCCTACCCCCACTGCATGATATGATAGTTTATTTATATAGCGCCTATACACAATGTGTTTCAAAGCGCTTCAAGGCAAGGGAGGGAACAAGGGAAAATACAATGACATTCTTACAGGCCATGAACAGTAAGGATGTGAAATTAACTATCGTTCTCGGCCTGACGACATTTCAGATTGTGCAAGAGCTAAGACATAGATAAGGAAGGGAGGGGGAGAGTGGGAAGGAAATGGAAACAGACAGGCGACTACCGTACTAGGCCTGACGACATTTCTGGTAGAGCTGGAGGAAAACAAAAGGTGAGGGAGAGGGGTGCAGAAAGGGAGGGGAGGAACAAAACAAGTGACTATCATATTAGGCCTGGCGACATTTCAGATAGTGCTGCAGGGGGGGACAAGTAAGGGGATGGGGGAGGAGACAGACGAGGTTGCTATCATACTAGGTCCAGGGACAATTCTGATAGAGTAAGTGCATAGAAGAAAGTAAGCAGAGGAGGGGAGGAGATAGGAAAAGGGAGAAAGGGAGAGGAGGAGAGAACAGAGAGTAAGCAGTCAAAAAGAGAGAGGGGAGAAGCAAGAGGGGAGAGCGAATACAATTGCAGAAGTCAGTAGTAACACATAATGTTGCAAGCCAGGATACAAGATGAAGATGGGAACAGCATGATTCAGGGCCACCATCAGAAAGGGTGACACACAGTGAATCAATGAAGTCCATAAAAGTCAAATCCAGCATTGGCCACAAGACGATGATGATGAAACCAGAATGTATCAGGACAGACTCCTGCAGAAATAGGCTGGAGGGGGGTAGGAGGAGCAGGGTAGAAGATGCAATCCAGTGTGGACACACCTCCCAATGAAACAGCAGCTGCACCTCGACCAGTCTTTGAGACCACTCATGACCCCTTCCGGACCCCAATCTAGAGTCCATTCCCACAGAGCTGCCTGTTATAGGTTAGCAGGATGGGGGGTGCAAGTCCTGGTCATGTGCCAGAGGCTGTGTGGGGTGTCTGATGTACGTTGGAGTGAAGTCCTTGCTTTGCTGTGTGTTCCCTCGGCATACTAGGAATCCGGCCGTGTAGTATTACTGGGCACACTGGAGCTAGCTGGGCCTTTAGGATTGGAGCCTTGCTGTGCTTGCTGGAAATACTGGAATCCATCTTTCATGTGCATAATTGCAATAATGGATTTAGCTCTTCATGGGGGTAATAAAATGTTTCCGCATTGTGCTTTTCGGTCACACTAGAATCTGGCCCTGATGTGGTTACGGGGCACACTGGAATCTGGCCCTGATGTGGCTACTGGGCACACTGGAATCCGGCCCTGATGTGGTTACTAGGCAGACTGGAATCTGGCCCTGGTGTGGCTACTGGGCACACTGGAATCCGGCCCTGATGTGGTTACTAGGCAGACTGGAATCTGGCCCTGGTGTGGCTACTGGGCACACTGCAATCTGGCCCTGATGTGGTTACGGGGCACACTGGAATCTGGCCCTAATGTGGTTACTAGGCACACTGCAATCTGGCCCTGACATGGTTACAGGACACACTGCAGTCTGGCCCTGGTGTGGTTACTGGGCACACTGGAATCTGGCCCTGGTGTGGCTACTGGGCACACTGCAATCTGGCCCTGATGTGGTTACACGGCACACTGGATTCTGGCCCTGATGTGGTTACAGGCACACTGGAATCTGGCCCGGATGTGGTTACTGGGCACACTGGAATCTGGCCCTGATGTGGTTACAGGCACACTGGAGTCTGGCCCTGATGTGGTTACACAGCACACTGGAATCTGGCCCTGATGTGGTTACACGGCACACTGGAATCTGGCCCGGATGTGGTTACTGGGCACACTGGAATCTGGCCCTGATGTGGTTACAGGCACACTGGAGTCTGGCCCTGATGTGGTTACAGGCACACTGGAATCTGGCCCTGATGTGGTTACAGGGCACACTGGAGTCTGGCCCTGATGTGGTAACTGGGCACACAGACATTTGGGGTGTGTGGCCTCATGAATATAAATGCACCATTTGCCACTATACTTCCCAAATATTCCTTTGCAGTATACCCACCATAAGCCAGCAGTGATGTCTGAATCCTACTCAATGTTCACCACTGTTGCAACATTCTTTGCAGAGAGAAAAGAGTGTAGGCAACAGGGGATAGGGCCAGCGTGCTGAACACTGTCCAGAGACCTGGGAGGGTCTCAGGCGGCGCCAGAAGGTGAGCAGAGCTGCCTGAAGTTCCACAGCAAAGCTTGGAAAAGGGTTTAGCTTCTCTGTAGCAAGGCATACCATGGCATCGAAGCGCTTTGCTGTAGGGGACTGTTGAAGCGCTGTCAGAAGGGTGAACTGTGCTGGTAGCCTTGCAAGCAATGCAAGTAGGTTTGAAATTGCAGTACGCCTCAAGGCAGGAGCAGGAGTTGGCTGTGGTTGAATTGTCTGAGTCCTGAGAGGAGCTGGCAGCAGAGAGGAGGCTCCCTTAGAAGACGTACATGTGGCCTTGGGCCAGCCATGAGGTCATCACAATGTTGAATGCCATTTGACAGTAATGTGGTCAAATGCAGGGTTTGTTTCCTTGATCCGCTTGAGTTGGATGAGAGAGGACTGAGCAGTGCCAGAAGAGTGCGCCCTAAGATGTCTGGAAAAGTTAGGGTGCAAGAAAGGGCTGTTGTGGGAGTTCGTATAGTTTGAGCACCATTTTGTGGGTTACCAGGTTTGGACTGGGAGGCAAGGACCAGCTTTCCTGAAAATCAGAGACCCAGGTAAACAGTCCTTCAAGCGGGAGATGTGGTTGATGGTGAAACCCTCGGGTGAACCCTTCAGGAGTCCACCCAGTAGTTTCATCTCCGGTGAAAGTGCATGAGCACAGTCCAAAGAGGCTACCATCAAAAAGGAGAGACGAGAATCAGCGCAGCACCTTGTCACCCGCCGCCGCGGCACTAGAGAGGATGTGGAGCAGAGGAAGAACCTCCAATAGTGTTTAAGTCTACTGACATCTTAAAATAGCTAGCCAGCAGGCGTCCTCCCTAAAGTCCCTCTCGCAGACCAATGATACATCCGGTGTCCTCCCTAAAACCCTCTCGCAGGCCAGTGGTCCAGGCGTCCTCCCTAGAGCCCTCTCGCAGGCCAATGATCCATCCAGTGTCCTCCCTAGAGCCCTCTCGCAGGCCAATGATCCATCCAGTGTCCTCCCTAAAGTCCCTCTCGCAGGCCAATGATCCAGGCGCCCTCCCTGGAGCCCTCTCGCAGGCCAATGATCCAGGGTGCTCCCTAAAGTCCCTCTTGCATGCCAATGATTCAGGCGTCCTCCCTAGAGCCCTTTCGCAGGCCAATGATCCAGGCGTCCTCCCTAGAGCCCTCTCGCAGGCCAATGATGCATCCGGTGTCCTCACTAAATCCCTCTCGCAGGCCAGTGGTCCAGGCGTCCTCCCTAGAGCCCTCTCGCAGGCCAGGGATCCAGGCGTCCGCCCTGGAGCCCTCTCGCAGCCCAATGATACATCCAGTGTCCTCCCTAAATCCCTCTCGCAGGCCAGTGGTCCAGGCGTCCTCCCTAGAGCCCTCTCGCAGGCCAATGATCCATCCAGTGTCCTCCCTAAAGCCCTCTCGCAGGCCAATGATCCATCCGGTGTCCTCCCTAGAGCCCTCTCGCAGGCCAATGATCCATCCGGTGTCCTCCCTAGAGCCCTCTCGCAGGCCAATGATCCAGGCGTCCTCCCTAGAGCCCTCTCGCAGGCCAATGATCCAGGCGTCCACCCTAGAGCCCTCTCGCAGGCCAATGATCCAGGCGTCCTCCCTAGAGCCCTCTCTCAGGCCAATGATCCAGGCGTCCTTCCTAGAGCCCTCTCGCAGGCCAATAATCCAGGCGTCCTCCCAAGAGCCCTCTCGCAGGCCAATGATCCATCCAGTGTCCTCCCAAGAGCCCTCTCACAGGCCAATGATCCAGGCGTCCTCCCTAGAGCCCTTTCGCAGGCCAATGATCCATCCGGTGTCCTCCCTAAAGCCCTCTCGCAGGCCAATGATCCAGCCGTCCACCCTAGAGCCCTCTCGCAGGCCAATGATCCAGGCGTCCACCCTAGAGCCCTCTCGCAGGCCAGTGATCCAGGCGTCCACCCTAGAGCCCTCTCGCAGGCCAATGATCCAGGCGTCCTCCCTAGAGCCCTCTCGCAGGCCAATGATCCAGGGGTCCTCCCTAAAGTCCCTCTCTCAGGCCAATGATCCAGGCGTCCTCCCTAGAGCCCTCTCTCAGGCCAATGATCCATCCAGTGTCCTCCCTAGAGCCCTCTCGCAGGCCAATGATCCAGGCGTCCTTCCTAGAGCCCTCTCTCAGGTCAATGATCCAGGCTTCCTTCCTAGAGCCCTCTCTCAGGCCATTGATCCAGGCATCCGCCCTAGAGCCCTCTCGCAGGCCAATGATCAAGGCGTCCTTCCTAGAGCCCTCCCTCAGGCCAATGATCCAGGCGTCCTCCCTAAAGTCCCTCTCGCAGGCCAATGATACATCCGGTGCCCTCCCTAAATCCCTCTCGCAGGCCAGTGATCCAGGTGTCCTTCCTAGAGCCCTCACGCAGGCCAATGATCCATCCGGTGTCCTCCCTAAATCCCTCTCGCAGGCCAGCGATCCAGGTGTCCTCCCTAGAGCCCTCTCGCAGGCCAATGATCCAGGAGTCCTCCCTAAAGTCCCTCTCGCAGGCCAATGATCCAGACGTCCTCCCTAGAGCCCTCTCACAGGCCAATGATCCAGACGTCCTCCCTAGAGCCCTCTCGCAGGCCAATGATCCAGGCGTCCTTCCTAGAGCCCTCTCTCAGGCCAATGATCCAGCCGTCCTCCCTAGAGCCCTCTCTCAGGCCAATGATCCAGGCGTCCGCCCTAGAGCCCTCTCGCAGGCCAATGATCCATCCAGTGTCCTCCCTAAATCCCTCTCTCAGGCCAATGATCCAGGCGTCCTCCCTAAAGCCCTCTCACAGGCCAATGATCCAGGCGTCCTCCCTAAAGCCCTCTCGCAGGCCAATGATCCAGGCATCCACCCTAAAGTCCCTCTCGCAGGCCAATGATCCAGGGGTCCTCCCTAAAGTCCCTCTCGCAGGCCAATGATCCAGGCGTCCTCCCTAAAGTCCCTCTCGCAGGCCAGTGATCCAGGTGTCCTCCCTAGAGTCCTCTCACAGGCCAATGATCCATCCAGTGTCCTCCCTAGAGCCGTCTCGCAGGCCAATGATCCAGGCGTCCACCCTAGAGCCCTCTCGCAGGCCAATGATCCATGTGTCCTCCCTAAAGTCCCTCTCGCAGGCCAATGATCCATCCAGTGTCCTCCCTAGAGCCCTCTCGCAGGCCAATGATCCAGGCGTCCTCCCTAGAGCCCTTTCGCAGGCCAATGATCCATCCAGTGTCCTCCCTAGAGCCCTCTCTCAGGCCAATGATCCAGGCGTCCTCCCTAGAGCCCTCTCGCAGGCCAATGATCCAGGCGTCTTTCCTAGAGCCCTCTCTCAGGCCAATGATCCAGGCGTCCTTCCTAGAGCCCTCTCTCAGGCCAATTATCCAGGCGTCCACCCTAGAGCCCTCTCACAGGCCAATGATCCATCTAGTGTCCTCCCTAGAGCCCTCTCGCAGGCCAATGATCCAGGCGTCCTCCCTAGAGCCCTCTCGCAGGCCAATGATCCAGGCGTCCTCCCTAGAGCCCTCTCGCAGGCCAATGATCCAGGCGTCCTCCCTAGAGCCCTCTCTCAGGCCAATGATCCAGGCGTCCTCCCTAGAGCCCTCTCGCAGGCCAATGATCCAGGCGTCCTCCCTAGAGCCCTCTCACAGGTCAATGATCCAGGCGTCCTCCCTAGAGCCCTCTCTCAGGCCAATGATCCAGGCGTCCTTCCTAGAGCCCTCTCACAGGCCAATGATCCAGGTGTCCTCCCAAGAGCCCTCTCGCAGGCCAATGATCCATCCAGTGTCCTCCCTAGAGCCCTCTCGCAGGCCAATGATCCAGGCGTCCTCCCTATAGCCCTCTCGCAGGCCAATGATCCATCCGGTGTCCTCCCTAAAGCCCTCTCGCAGGCCAATGATCCAGGCGTCCACCCTAGAGCCCTCTCGCAGGCCAATGATCCAGGCGTCCTCCCTGGAGCCCTCTCGCAGGCCAATGATCCAGGGGTCCTCCCTAAAGTCCCTCTCGCAGGCCAATGATCCATGCATCCTCCGTAGAGCCCTCTCTCAGGCCAATGATCCATCCAGTGTACTCCCTAGAGCCCTCTCGCTGGCCAATGATCCAGGCGTCCTTCCTAGAGCCCTCTCTCAGGCAAATGATCCAGGCTTCCTTCCTAGAGCCCTCTCTCAGGCCAATGATCCACGCGTCCGCCCTAGAGCCCTCTCGCAGGCCAATGATCCAGGCATCCTCCCTAAAGTCCCTCTTGCAGGCCAATGATACATCCGGTGTCCTCCCCAAATCCCTCTCGCAGTCCAGTGATCCAGGTGTCCTTCCTAGAGCCCTCACGCAGGCCAATGATCCCGGCGTCCTCCCTAGAGCCCTCTCGCAGGCCAATGATCCAGGGGTCCTCCCTAAAGTCTGTCTCGCAGGCCAATGATCCAGGCGTCCTCCCTAGAGCCCTCTCACAGCCCAATGATCCAGGCGTCCTCCCTAGAGCCCTCTCGCAGGCCAATGATCCAGGCGTCCTTCCTAGAGCCCTCTCTCAGGCCAATGATCCAGCCGTCCTCCCTAGAGCCCTCTCTCAGGCCAATGATCCAGGCGTCCTTCCTAGAGCCCTCTCTCAGGCCAATGATCCAGCCGTCCTCCCTAGAGCCCTCTCTCAGGCCAATGATCCAGGCGCCCTTCCTAGAGCCCTCTCGCAGGCCAATGATCCATCCAGTGTCCTCCCTAGAGCCCTCTCGCAGGCCAATGATCCAGGCGTCCTCCCTAAAGCCCTCTCACAGGCCAATGATCCAGGCACCCTCCCTAAAGCCCTCTCGCAGGCCAATGATCCAGGCATCCTCCCTAAAGTCCCTCTCGCAGGCCAATGATCCAGGCGTCCTCCCTAAAGTCCCTCTCGCAGGCCAGTGATCCAGGTGTCCTCCCTAGAGACCTCTCGCAGGCCAATGATCCATCCAGTGTCCTCCCTAGAGCCCTCTCGCAGGCCAATGATCCAGGCGTCCACCCTAGAGCCCTCTCGCAGGCCAATGATCCAGTCGTCCTCCCTAGAGCCCTCTCGCAGGCCAATGATCCAGGCGTCCTCCCTAAAGTCCCTCTCGCAGGCCAATGATCCAGGCGTCCTCCCTAGAGCCCTCTCGCAGGCCAATGATCCATCCAGTGTCCTCCCTAGAGCCCTCTCACAGGCCAATGATCCATCCGGTGTCCTCCCTAAATCCCTCTCGCAGGCCATGGATCCAGGCGTCCGCCCGAGAGCCCTCTCGCAGGCCAATGATCCATCCGGTGTCCTCCCTAAAGCCCTCTCGCAGGCCAATGATCCAGGCGTCCTCCCTAGAGCCCTCTCGCAGGCCAATGATCCATCCAGTGTCCTCCCTAGAGCCCTCTCGCAGGCCAATGATCCAGGCGTCCTTCCTAGAGCCCTCTCTCAGGCCAATGATCCAGGCGTCCTTCCTAGAGCCCTCTCTCAGACCAATGATCCAGGCGTCCACCCTAGAGCCCTCTCGCAGGCCAATGATCCATCTAGTGTCCTCCCTAGAGCCCTCTCGCAGGCCAATGATCCAGGCGTCCTCCCTAGAGCCCTCTCACAGGCCAATGATCCAGGCGTCCTCCCTAGAGCCCTCTCTCAGGCCAATAATCCAGGCGTCCTCCCTAGAGCCCTCTCGCAGGCCAATGATCCAGGCGTCCTCCCTAGAGCCCTCTCGCAGGCCAATGATCCATCCAGTGTCCTCCCTAGAGCCCTCTCACAGGCCATTGATCCAGGTGTCCTTCCTAGAGCCCTCTCGCAGGCCAATGATCCATCCGGTGTCCTCCCTAAAGCCCTCTCGCAGGCCAGGGATCCAGGCGTCCGCCCGAGAGCCCTCTCGCAGGCCAATGATACATCCGGTGTCCTCCCTAAAGCCCTCTCGCAGGCCAATGATCCAGGCGTCCTCCCTAGAGTCCTCTCGGAGGCCAATGATCCATCCAGTGTCCTCCCTGGAGCCCTCTCTCAGGCCAATGATCCAGGCATTCTCCCTAGAGCCCTCTCTCAGGCCAATGATCCAGGCGTCCTTCCTAGAGCCCTCTCTCAGGCCAATGATCCAGGCGTCCTTCCTAGAGCCCTCTCTCAGACCAATGATCCAGGCGTCCACCCTAGAGCCCTCTCGCAGGCCAATGATCCATCTAGTGTCCTCCCTAGAGCTCTCTCGCAGGCCAATGATCCAGGCGTCCTCCCTAGAGCCCTCTCGCAGGCCAATGATCCAGGCGTCCTCCCTAGAGCCCTCTCTCAGGCCAATAATCCAGGCGTCCTCCCTAGAGCCCTCTCGCAGGCCAATGATCCAGGCGTCCTCCCTAGAGCCCTCTCGCAGGCCAATGATCCATCCGGTTTTCTCCGAACATCCAAGGCAACAGACATAATGACCCAGAATGCCCCATTGCACATTTAACAAGAAGAGATGCTTTCCCTTGGTAATACCAGAAGCTCACTCTGTGTAGGTTCTTTGGGTGTCAATCATGTATGATGCTCGGTGACCTCTGAGGGACACGCAATGCTGCAACAAAGAGATATTGGGCCTCATTAAGACCCTGACGGTGACAGTATGAACGGTACCGGTAAGGCATCGGCACCATTCATACCTTCCCGCCGCATTACGAGTTCTGCTCGCAGGTTCATGACAGTCCGCCAGATCTTACATAGCATAACTCGTAATTGCGCCGGCACCATTATCAACGGTGCTGGGGCAGCCATGCTCCCCACCCCCATTCTGCCCTATGGTGCAGAATGGGGATTTGGAACCCGGCCATACCGCCACCCGCGAATGGGCAATTACCAGCCCATTCATCTCGTAATGGGCTGGTTATTGCCCAATCGCGGGAGGCGGTGCCTGTAGCGAGCATGGCGGTAGCCGTACCTGCCATACAGGCACGGCTACCGCCATGCTCGTAATGAGGCCCATTGACACGTTAACTGTGTTCTCCCAGTGATGGTGACTGCTATATCATTTCCTTGATGTCTACTGAAGCTCTGATTTTGAAATGGTATTTATTGGATACGCAATATAACTATGCCGCTACGCTGGCCTAAGTGCCAACTGCACCCGTAAGCTCTATAGTTTGCATCCGTAATGTTTTCGTTCCTCCCCTTAAGAGCCATGATTTCACTCATTAAAGTTCATTTTGGGTGTCCAACACTTGTAAGTAATTTAATGTTAGTGGTCTTGTATAGCGCCCTTCTGCCACTATTGGTAGCCTCGATGCGCGTGGCTCTGTAAGAAACAATGAAAATGGGGTCGATTTGTGGGATAGTGAGAAATGTGAAACCTGTGGTGTTGATGTGTGCAGTTCGGAAGTGCCCAGTTCCCGAATGCCAACCTGCTTTATATGGGCTTGATGGGGAACACCTCGAAGTAAATCATCCATTGGGTGGAGCCCGAGATCTGGTAGACCACAGAGCTCTGGGCCCGGTTACCAGCTGAGGGTCTGATAGACCACAGTGCTCTGGGTCTGGTTACCAGCTCAGAATCTGATAGACTACAGAGCTGTGGGTCTGGTTACCAGCTGATGATCTCATAAACTACAGAGCTCTGGCACTGGTTATCAGCGAAGGATATGATAGACTACAGAGCTCTGGGTCTGGTTACCAGGTCAGTATCTGATAGACTACAGATCTCTGGGTCTGGTTACCAGCTGATGATCTCATAGACTACAGATCTCTGGGACTAGTTACCAGCTGAGGGTCTGATAGACCACAGAGCTCTGGGTCTGGTTACCAGCCGAGGATCTGGTAGACTGTCTGGTTATCAGCCGAGGGTCTGATAAACTACAGAACTCTACAGAACTCTGGTTCTGGTTATCAGCTGAGGATATGAGAGACTACAGAGCTCTGGGTCTGGTTATCCGCTGATGTGGGAGAGGGCAACCTAGCTAAACAGTCATGGCTCAGTTAGTGTTGATGTGCTAATGGCTGGGCATGGGGTGGCCATCTGTGGGGGGGAAGGGTTGTGTGTGCAGCCCAAGGTGCTAGGAGACCTTGGCGGTGAGTCATTTAGACAGGGGAGGATGGATGTAGGCCTTCCAAGGAAATCCAGCCTGCAATCCAGCACTCCTACCACTGGCCGTTTGTAGATAGATGCCATGATGGTCACAGATGGAGGACAGACATGACTCAATAAAGCAAAGCTGCAAAGACACGGATAAACAAGTGGCAGGTTTATGCATAATTATGTTCCCAGAGATTGTTAACATTCCTGCAAAGGCGGATTGGGCTGGATGTTTAGGGCTTTCTTAAAGGTTTAAAGCTCAATTGCACTCACTGGTGCGGTTTGTAATTGAGTGGCCTAATCCCTGGCACGAGAGTTTTACAGCGCCCACCACATGGAGCTCAACATGTTGGCGGGAATGCTGGATTCTCTGGCCCAGGTGGCAAAGCTGGGAAAACAAGCTCCTGCTCACTGCACAGGATCTCAGCATAGAGCGTTCACCACTGGCAAGCCTATAGGACTCAAGCAGTGCTCTTCACTCCCTCATGCATTACTTCTCTTTTGTTGCAGGGCCATTCAGGTCAACCTGGTGTGAGGGGTCTCCCTGGCCTCGACGGCTGCAACGGCACCCATGGCGATTCCGGATTTCCAGGCTCTGACGGCTACCCAGGCAACCCCGGAACACATGTAGGTTATTTCTTCATGCATATCGAGTGTGCATAGTCTTATAGTTAAAGTTGCCTAGCAATTGATGCAATTTTATGTTGTTTGGTATTGAGTGATAGTACGTTGCTGGATCTCTGTCTGAATGGTGCAGGCATAAATCAGACACTGCAGAAGGCAGCAACTCAGGCTGTCCACAGTAGTGTCGGTCTTATGCCTGCTTCTCCCTTCCACCTGTTTCCCTCGCCCCAACCCTCACCCTGTCCCAACCACTTACTTGCACAGGGCTCCCGGCCCCTCAGATTGAGGCTCAAGAACATGTCCCTCAAAACCCGACATACTGCTCGTCGCGCCACCTGGCGCGGTCTTTTGCGCATGGGTTTTGGGGAATGTAGCCTGGAGACTGAGAGCATACAGGGCTGTACCGGGCTGACTTACAGGTAAAAAGGTATAGCCTAACATGTAGAATGCATCCTATCCATAAGCGCAGAGTAATCACAACATTAAGAGACAGTTCAAACCAATTTCACCAATAATCTTCCGCCAGAAGCTATGTATTGGGGGTTCGGTGTAGTGTGTGTGTTTTTCTGTTAGGGTTAGAAATATAGGGTGCCGCCGGTGAGACGTTATGTGACTTGAGGGAGGCTGCTTGCCGTAGCTTTCTCAAGCAAAAGTTTAAACATATATGTGTTGCATCTGTGCACGTGGGCTGGTTGTCATGCAGGGAAGGGTCAAGTGATTCAATTATAAAACACATTCCTTAACTTCACTATGACTTTCTCTTTGACATACATAAATCGCTGTTTAATAAAATGTGGGCATTCTGGCAGCTTTTTCTAATTTTCATGAATGCGGCTGATTTTGAGGTAGTTTGGCAGACGACCCTTCATGTTTTTCTTTTGCTTACCCCAAAAACCGTCTAGCTATTATTTCCCGAACTTGGCAGACATATAAACCAGAAAGTGGGGTTTTTGTTTGGTGAACGGGGAGACCCCCCTCGTTTCCCTCTCCCAGCAGTTCCTATTCCTTAAATTCTAGATTGCAGGTGACGAATAAGGCAGGCTCCTCTTGACCCAGCCCTGATGCTTATAAAAAGGGATGAGACATTTAATACTGTATAAGAAGCCTATGGCATTTAAGGTAGACCATCTTTAATCATGGTTGTTCTTCACCATGGGGTAGGTCCTTACAGGCCTTCCATGTTGTTCATGTAGGTTGAGTTTATAATCCTGTCTGCTCTTATAGCTTGAAATCTTTATTTTGAAAATAATGAATTCTTTCCATATGGAACCGGTCCTTAAACTCTTACATATGGGAGCCAAGGTACCAGGACTAATAGCCTGAATTCGTTTAATGCACTCTGAGAGCAGTACCTAACCTCTGGACTGACACGGTGTGGAAAACCCAATCAATGCAAGTAATCACCCCTCCACATTAAGGGTAATATGCAGCGTTCACACTGTTGCACAGGGATGACTCAGAATAAATTGCGCATGCACAGGTATGACTATTTGAAAGATACGAAGTTCATTCAAGCAACATAAAGAACATTATAAAAGTTAGCAACAGTTGCCACTGAAACTTAACTCCTTACACTGGCATTTACCAATGCATCATGTTTGTCCTACGCAACTATTTTATATTGTAGCGCTACAAAGCTCAAAGGGTGCTATACTTCCTGGTAGAGTTCTGCCAGGCCATGTAGCTTCATTGCAGCATAGCGCATTGTCCTCCAGTCTGCCTAGGGTTTGCAGAACCGGACAGCTTGTTAGAGAGCCCTGTCTAGAGTCACCTGGGAGCTCTGTGGCGCTCTTTTGCTCTCATAGATGATCCCGAGATCTGATTGGCTGGAACCTTCCTAAGTTGCAGCTATGGTGTGGCTTGCAATCACACCTACTCATTCATCACTCATTCATGTCTTCACCTAATTGAGCTACCGAGAATGTCCTTTTCCTCATAAATGAGTCATGCTTGTCACACTCTCCCTAGAAATAGTAGCGCAGGCGCTTAACGCTTCATTGCGCGCGCTGGCACGTTCTTACGCGTATTTCTTAGTATGACACTGAAGCTCAACATTGGAAAGCGAAGAGAGAAGTGATTTAACATAAAATCCAGAAGAACCCCTCACAGCCAATAATGACCATTCCTTAAATCACAACACAGATTTGTTCATTTCAAAATGATTATTCAAGCCCAAAACAATAGATTTGTGTTTTAAAGAAGGACATGGAGCTTGCTCTGTGTCCATTGCGTCATAAGTAGCATCATACTGTACATCACGCTACTAGTGTGACATTGACCTGTTGACAGTGGCTTCCGGTGAAGGCCAGATGGGCATTTAAGGCCGGGCGTGTGTGACCCATGCCCGCCAACCCCAAGGTCCAGCCTCTGCATAGATCTGCATCACCACTTCCACCCGCACAGAGATCAGTGTTCATTCTCTGCACGCTTTCCTCCTGTCCTGGAATTCAGAGACTGTTTGGAGGAGGCGAGTATCCTCAACTTTGCAAATCCCTCTCTTCGCCGCAATAGAACTATCTTTGTAGATCCTTGCTCTTAAGCACCGAAGAATACCCCATCGTGGATACGTTTTCTTTTTTTCATACACTTGGCACCATCAACACACTAAATAAAATCTTCAATGTTTGGCATAAGATTGCATAATGGTTCTTTATATAAGCACAGTGTATGAATAGAATACATTGTGCATGTACACACATACCACCATTCCTACTACCCTTTCATCCGCGTGCCTCTCCTGTTCGCATGCCCCATACCCTTTCAACTCATCCCATTCTGCCTCTTATGTATCTTCCTTTATGCTATATCCGCTCTGAGTATCGCCTTCTCTGTGTCATCTGCTCTGTTTATTATCTGCCTGGCTACCTCGGCTTTCGTTTGTTATCTGCACAACTATGTTGGGTGTTAGGAAAGATTTCGTTATTGTAGGGAACTTTCCTTCCATGTGGCAACCCCTAAACTTTTTGCTATTGTTTTCAACCTGTTTTCTTGACTTTGCCAGAGAAGTGCAGCCTTCTGCCGTACTCCTCTGGGCTTTCGCTCCTTTCTTACGGGGAAACTGACATGCCCTTAAGACAGTCAGTACCGGGGAACGCTGTTTCCCGTAGTTTCTTTTATCGTGTCGCCATTTTAGTGCAACACGACACAAGAGGGCACTGTAAGCTAAGTTACAGCTCTCTTGGGTCTCTAGCCTTCTACAGACCCTAGACACTCTTGTAGGATGGTTTTTGGATCGGTGCAAGTCATTCAGGGACTGGGCTGGTGGCAGCGATCATTTGGTTTATTTTGAGCTCCTTTTGCCGTTCTGAGCACCTTTTTGCCGCGAACACAAAAGGGTGGCCCGGCTACCCAAAATGGCCGGACCACGAGGCTCCTTTGTCTCGTCCACTGTCCGTCTTGCTCCCTTTACCTTCCCCCGGGTCAGGCGACCCGGGGCCTTCCTTATTTGGGCATGTAGTTTCCCGCGAAACACGGTTGCTTTCGCGGGCTTCTACATGTCGTTTGAGTGCCCCCAGGATGTGGGCTGGGCTGTCTGGTCCCAATACACATCCTGGGTGCCAGAGAGTCTAGGGTGGTGTGAATGCCTGGGACCACTGTGGTCCGTGATTGGTCCACGTATGGTATGGGTGTTGATGAGCGGATCTCCCATTGGCTCCCCTCCGTTTTGGCGCGAAGGGAACCGTGGATAAGAGGGAGCTGGAAACACCACTACCATGTCGATCTCCTGAGTTCTTACGAACCCAGGGATACAGGAGCCAAGTATCCTGCGAACACGAGGCTGGACCGAGGAATCGCTGGCGACCCCCTGAAGAACTTCTGCTCCTCATCGCTGTCGTCCGGTGAAGCCCTTTCCACCTAAGATCGAACAAGAAGGCCTGTACTGGCGCTTCGACCTATTGGAATAGCAGGACCAGCTATTCCCAGCACCTTCATCAACTCCTGCCGTAAGCCTTCGGAAGTGTCTCTGGGCCATCCAGTTGACTGACCAGCTTACTAAGGAGTCCTGCTCTGTAATCGCCGACAGGTTGGGTGGTATTCTGAGTCCGGGGCACGCTCACACGCTTCGTTTGCTTAGCAACCCTAAGCTAGAGGTGAACGGTGCTCGTTTGGCTTGAATACACCCGGCCGTTCCGTTGCCCTGCCGTGGCGACAAAACTGTGCAGGATTCTTCGATCGGGACGTCTTTTTTTTACTCTGCACGACGACGAGACGTTCCCTGCTCTTCAGAACCTGCCAGAAGCTGCATCTATCGAGGAGAAGCTCGGGCCTGCTTGCTTCGGGGACCGGTGAGTAGATTAGCTAGGATCTGGTCGCCCTCCTGCAGTGCCCCTTGCTTTTCCCCGCTGTAAATACAGCTCCCCTTGTCCGTACTCGCGCCCTACTTCTGCCTCACAGTGGAGGCTGCGCTAGAGTCGCGGACCGTGTTCTCCTTCATTAGGGCACCCTACAGAGCTGTCCAACGTCCTCCGAAGAGCTTCACCTTCTGCCCATTGGCACCGGCGTGTGCAGGTACTTTTGAGCGCTAGGCTCCACTCTTCGTAGGGATTGGACTACCATCTAGTTAGGGGCCTCAGGAGGCGGACATATCACACGCATTGGTTCGCACTGCCTGTTTTCCTTCCCCTGCAGGTGGATAACATATTTCGTGCTGCTAATGCTGTGAAACTGTGTATTCTGTATATATATTGGGTGGATAGTGTATGTGTTGGTTTAATATCGTTGTATATTGCTGCTTTTACTGTGGTTATTAGTTTCAAGGCCTTATAATAAATGTGTATCTATTTTTGATATAAACAACTGTTTGGAGTAGTTTGTAAGCGCTCTTGCTTTGTGTGCTCACTGCGGGCTTTCAGTCACCCTCACCCCTCTTGAGACCTAGTCTTGACCGCCGCGATCGCTACCTTGATTGGTCTGGCTTGTCCAGAGGTTACCCTGTTCCAAGTAATTAGGTTGGCCTTCTGAACCTCTGCGCCACCAGGACAGAGTTCAGAAATCCGTCTTAACAAATTGGTGTACAGCGGTGGGATACGACTGAAGGTATCCAGTGTTGCGCACGAGCTAAGGCGTTTTCAGGTTATTCCAACCAGGACACGCAGTAAAGTATTGAATATAACGTTAAAAAGGCCATAGTCCTATCAACAGTATGGAAACGAATACTTTATTAACCTTAAATGCTTCGAAATCTGAAACATTGAAGAAGATGTGTGCGGAGAGAGGGGTTTCCTCTCAAGGCACTAAATTGGAAATGATCCAGAGAATCGTGGCGTGGCAAGAAGCGCAGCTTGACGCTATAACTTCCGAGGACAGTGCAGAAGGTGGTGGGGCTGCTCTCACTGGCAGAACCGACGGTTCTGCCGCTGCACTGATCCATCACGACCACGAGGACAGGGAGGATGTAATGTCTAACGTTTCCTCTGCCAGTGTTGATGGGGAGGCTATGCTTGAATTCAAGAAGCAAGAGCTGCGGTTTAGGCAGCAGGAGCTTGAATTCAGCATAGCCAAACTGAAAATCGACCAGGCAGAAAAACAAAAAGACAGGGATCACCAGTTGGAACTGGCCAAGCTTCAGTTTGCAAATGGATCCAAGGGTCCTAGACATGGGTCTGGGGCTGCCTCTCATCCACGGTTTCCAAAAGATCTGCTCAGTGTGTATGAGGAACGAAATGACATTATGGACTGGTTAAATGCGTTTGAGTATGCATGCGAGGTTCAAGAGGTTGATAATGCGGATAAGATTGCATGGTTACTTAGCAGACTGCCCCATTCTGGTTGCAGTGCCATTATGGAAATGTCGAAGGCTGAGCGCGCTGATTTTGCAATGTTGAAGCAGACTCTCATTTTGAAGTTTGGGAAGACTCCGACCCAATATTTGAAAAGGTTTAGAGAGTATAAGAAAAAGGAAGGTGGTACTTGGGTGTCGTATGTAGCTGAGTCCCTGAAAAACTTAACTGGCTGGGTTGAAGGTTATAAGGTTTCTACCTTCGAAGGCATGATCAATCTGGTCATGCTGGAACACATTTTTGCTTCTTCTTCCCCGGAGCTTAAGCAGCATTTGGCCGATTCGAAGGAGATAGATCCTAAGAAGCTGGCCATTGCAGCAGACTTATGGGTGTCACATCGAGTGTCCCATAAGGACAAAACTCATCCTGGTAAGCAGGAGGAAGGGAAAAAGTCCAAAGATATGGAGGGTGGGGAATCTGCTAAATCCTCTTCCCATAAGGGCCACAAAAAGAAAAATAAGGGTAAGCCATACGAGAACTCACAGGGTAGCGGAGGTTCGCCTCCGAAACAGAACTCTGGTTACAATAAGCCTCCCTACGTAAACAGACCCAATGGGGCTTGTTTTTCTTGTGGAGCAACTGACCATGTGAAGGGGGATCCCCGTTGTAAGGTTAGACCTTTGGGGGTCCACTCGGCTAATCTGGCCTTCTCCTCCTACGAGGAAGAAGAGATTACAGGAGCATCCTTCTCCTCAGACTCATTTCCCAGCGGAATAGAGGCTGAGGTAGTTTTAGTGTCCCTGGGTTCCTGGGAGCCTAAAGTCGCAGAGGCGTATGCTAGGATTCCGGATAATACCAAGCACTACTTTAAAGACAGTGTGCTGATCAATGGAGTGGATACTCCAGCTCTTAGGGATAGTGGGTGCAGTCGAACTGTAGTGGATTCTACCTTGGTAGACTCAGAGGAAGTTGCCAGAGCTCCTCTGATGCCCACTAAGTTGGCTGACGGCCCCCTCCGTATGTTTCCCGTGATCCCTGTTAATCTAACTTTAAATGGTACAGCAGTTAGGATTCCAGTGAGCATTCAGAGAAACGTCCCGGGAAAGGTCTTGTTGGGCAATGATCTCCGAGCTCTAGGGCTCGTAGGAGACACTGCCGAAAGACCCTACACACGGTCTCAAGCACGGGCAGCATTGGCCAAGTCCAATACGCCGCCCCAGCCGAAGGGGAAACCCAAGGCGAAAGGAGTCAACAAGTCCCGACGGGGGAAAGAGAATATTCCCCCGAGCTCGCCTACCACTGCGGTGGAGGGAGTTGGTCAATCGCCCGAGCCTGACGAGGAGGTGGCGATGCCTGAAGTGTTCGACCCCAACGACCATCCTGAACTAAAAGACTTGTTAGTTGAAGGAGGTCCTGATAGGGACGACTTCAGTAAGGGCCAACGTGAGTGCCCATCTCTGGAAGGCCTAAGGAGACAGGCCTGCTCCCAGCTTGAGGGTGAACCTCCTGGGAAGCATCGGATTTATTGGGAAGGTGGACTCCTGTACAGTGAGCCCACAGAGTCTACAGAAGGAGACCATAGGAGGTTGGTGGTTCCCCTTTCTGTTAGACCCTTCCTCCTGCAGTTGGCGCATGAAGTTCCCCTTGCTGGTCACCTTGGAATGAAGAGGACCAAGCAAAGGTTATCTATGCACTTCTACTGGCCCAAGATGGGGGTGCAAGTAGAAAGTCACTGCAGGAGTTGTGCCTCCTGCCAGTTGTCTGGTAAGGTTGGCGCGACAATCCAAGCTCCGTTGGTACCGCTCCCAGTTGTGGGGGTACCATTTGAAAGGGTAGGGATCGACATCGTTGGTCCCCTTGACCCGCAAACATCCTCAGGCAATAGGTTTATCCTGGTGCTGGTCGACCATGCAACCAGGTATCCTGAGGCCATCCCATTAAAGACTGTAACTGCCAAGTCAGTTGCAAAAGCTTTACTCGGCATATTTACTAGGGTTGGCTTCCCTAAAGAAGTTGTGTCAGATCGTGGCAGCAACTTTATGTCGAAGTATATGCAGGCTATGTGGAAAGAATGTGGGGTCACCTATAAGTTCTCTTCTGCATATCACCCCCAGACCAATGGTCTGGTGGAACGTTTCAACAGAACGTTAAAGAGCATGATTGGGGCTCTGGAGGAGCCCCAGAGGAGGAAATGGGACCTTCTTTTACCATGCTTGTTGTTTGCCTACCGAGAGGTACCACAGGAGGGTGTTGGCTTCAGCCCCTTCGAACTTCTGTTCGGTCATCCCGTACGGGGACCCTTAGCCATCGTCAAAGAGGGATGGGAGATGCCCACTCCCCCTGTTACTACCAATGTAGTTGACTATGTGCTAGGGCTCAGAAAACGGATGGTACTCCTGATGGGCTTGGCTAGTGAAAAGTTGAAGGCAGGACAAGCGCTGGTGAAACATTGGTACGACCAGAAAGCTTCCTTAATTCACTTTACCCCTGGTCAGCAAGTCCTGATCATGAACCCTATAAGGCCTCGCGCTTTACAGGACAAATGGTCAGGCCCTTACACAGTGGTGGAGCCCCTGGGTGAGGTGAACTATTTAGTGGACCTTGGAAGGCCTGGACAGGCTCCAAAAGTGTTCCACGTAAATAGGCTGAAGGCTTTCGTCCCAAGAGTCGAAATCGCAGCACTGCTACTGGCGTCAGACGTTGAGGAAGAGGAGTCAGAACCTCTTCCCGACCTGTTCCAAAGCGGTCCTTCAGATAGCTCCGTTGAGGGTGTCCGAGTGGCCCCTCACCTGACTTCTGATCAGCAGGCTGAGGTGAAAAGTTTGCTTAGGCAGTTTTCCCCCCTGTTTTCACAGTCGCCTGGTTTGACACCTTGGTGCAAACATAACATTGACACAGGAGACAGTGTACCTACTAAAAGTAGGGGATACAGGATGTCGGATAAAGTACGGTCTTATATTAAGACCGAGGTCAACAAGATGTTAGACCTTGGGGTGATTGAACCCTCTAGTAGTCCTTGGTCCAGTCCTGTGGTATTGGTTCCAAAGGCAGGCACTTCTGAATTGAGGTTCTGCGTGGATTACAGGGCTCTGAATGCTGTCACCAAGACAGACGCTCACCCCTTGCCTCGAACTGACGAGCTGATGGATACCTTGGGTGCCTCCAAGTACCTCAGCACGTTTGACCTGACTGCGGGCTATTGGCAAATAGCTTTAGCAGAACATGCCAAGGAGAAGACAGCATTTTCAACTCCCGACGGGCTTTACCAATTCCGGGTAATGCCGTTCGGATTGAAGAATGCACCTGCCACTTTCCAGAGGCTTGTGAATCATGTGTTGAATGGGTTGGACGAATTCTGTCTTGCATATCTGGACGATATAGCAGTTTTCAGTGCCACCTGGGAAGACCATGTGAAACACCTCGGGATTGTGCTCCAGGCTCTTCAGAAAGCCCACTTGACCATCAAGGCGAGTAAATGCCAGATTGGACAAGGCTCAGTGGTTTACCTTGGGCATGAAGTAGGTGGAGGAAGGATACAGCCTCTCCCCAGTAAAGTACAAGCAGTACAAGACTGGCCTACCCCCACTACACAAACCCAAGTGAGAGCCTTCTTAGGACTCACGGGTTATTACCGCAATTTTATGGCAGACTATGGCACCATAGCTGCTCCTCTGACTGCCCTCACAACTCCGAAGAAACCCAAGAAGGTAACTTGGACTGACGAGTGTGAGAAGGCCTTCAATGGCTTGAAAGACTCCTTGTGCCAGGCCCCTGTGCTCAGGGCCCCTGATTATCAAAGACCTTTTATCGTGCAGACGGATGCCTCTGACACTGGGATAGGAGCTGTACTATCACAAGTAGATGAGAAGGGTAAGGAACACCCTATCGGTTTTATTAGTCGCCAGCTTAAGGACAGAGAGCTCAGATGGTCCACGGTAGAGAAAGAATGTTTCTCTGTTGTGTGGGCCCTAAGGAAGCTGCGGCCCTACCTCTATGGGACCCACTTCACTGTGCAGACTGACCATAAGCCGTTAAAGTGGCTAATGAACATGAAGGGGGAGAATCCAAAGTTGCTTAGGTGGTCCATAAGTCTACAAGGCTTCGACTTCACTATTGAGCATAGGCCAGGTGTCCAACATAGCAATGCTGATGGGTTGTCCAGAATGTTTTACCGACCTGAACAAGAGACTCATCCAGGGGTGGATTAGTTCCCCCTGTCCATAGTCTGGGAGGGGCGAGTGTTAGGAAAGATTTCGTTATTGTAGGGAACTTTCCTTCCATGTGGCAACCCCTAAACTTTTTGCTATTGTTTTCAACCTGTTTTCTTGACTTTGCCAGAGAAGTGCAGCCTTCTGCCGTACTCCTCTGGGCTTTCGCTCCTTTCTTACGGGGAAACTGACATGCCCTTAAGACAGTCAGTACCGGGGAACGCTGTTTCCCGTAGTTTCTTTTATCGTGTCGCCATTTTAGTGCAACACGACACAAGAGGGCACTGTAAGCTAAGTTACAGCTCTCTTGGGTCTCTAGCCTTCTACAGACCCTAGACACTCTTGTAGGATGGTTTTTGGATCGGTGCAAGTCATTCAGGGACTGGGCTGGTGGCAGCGATCATTTGGTTTATTTTGAGCTCCTTTTGCCGTTCTGAGCACCTTTTTGCCGCGAACACAAAAGGGTGGCCCGGCTACCCAAAATGGCCGGACCACGAGGCTCCTTTGTCTCGTCCACTGTCCGTCTTGCTCCCTTTACCTTCCCCCGGGTCAGGCGACCCGGGGCCTTCCTTATTTGGGCATGTAGTTTCCCGCGAAACACGGTTGCTTTCGCGGGCTTCTACATGTCGTTTGAGTGCCCCCAGGATGTGGGCTGGGCTGTCTGGTCCCAATACACATCCTGGGTGCCAGAGAGTCTAGGGTGGTGTGAATGCCTGGGACCACTGTGGTCCGTGATTGGTCCACGTATGGTATGGGTGTTGATGAGCGGATCTCCCATTGGCTCCCCTCCGTTTTGGCGCGAAGGGAACCGTGGATAAGAGGGAGCTGGAAACACCACTACCATGTCGATCTCCTGAGTTCTTACGAACCCAGGGATACAGGAGCCAAGTATCCTGCGAACACGAGGCTGGACCGAGGAATCGCTGGCGACCCCCTGAAGAACTTCTGCTCCTCATCGCTGTCGTCCGGTGAAGCCCTTTCCACCTAAGATCGAACAAGAAGGCCTGTACTGGCGCTTCGACCTATTGGAATAGCAGGACCAGCTATTCCCGGCACCTTCATCAACTCCTGCCGTAAGCCTTCGGAAGTGTCTCTGGGCCATCCAGTTGACTGACCAGCTTACTAAGGAGTCCTGCTCTGTAATCGCCGACAGGTTGGGTGGTATTCTGAGTCCGGGGCACGCTCACACGCTTCGTTTGCTTAGCAACCCTAAGCTAGAGGTGAACGGTGCTCGTTTGGCTTGAATACACCCGGCCGTTCCGTTGCCCTGCCGTGGCGACAAAACTGTGCAGGATTCTTCGATCGGGACGTCTTTTTTTACTCTGCACGACGACGAGACGTTCCCTGCTCTTCAGAACCTGCCAGAAGCTGCATCTATCGAGGAGAAGCTCGGGCCTGCTTGCTTCGGGGACCGGTGAGTAGATTAGCTAGGATCTGGTCGCCCTCCTGCAGTGCCCCTTGCTTTTCCCCGCTGTAAATACAGCTCCCCTTGTCCGTACTCGCGCCCTACTTCTGCCTCACAGTGGAGGCTGCGCTAGAGTCGCGGACCGTGTTCTCCTTCATTAGGGCACCCTACAGAGCTGTCCAACGTCCTCCGAAGAGCTTCACCTTCTGCCCATTGGCACCGGCGTGTGCAGGTACTTTTGAGCGCTAGGCTCCACTCTTCGTAGGGATTGGACTACCATCTAGTTAGGGGCCTCAGGAGGCGGACATATCACACGCATTGGTTCGCACTGCCTGTTTTCCTTCCCCTGCAGGTGGATAACATATTTCGTGCTGCTAATGCTGTGAAACTGTGTATTCTGTATATATATTGGGTGGATAGTGTATGTGTTGGTTTAATATCGTTGTATATTGCTGCTTTTACTGTGGTTATTAGTTTCAAGGCCTTAGAATAAATGTGTATCTATTTTTGATATAAACAACTGTTTGGAGTAGTTTGTAAGCGCTCTTGCTTTGTGTGCTCACTGCGGGCTTTCAGTCACCCTCACCCCTCTTGAGACCTAGTCTTGACCGCCGCGATCGCTACCTTGATTGGTCTGGCTTGTCCAGAGGTTACCCTGTTCCAAGTAATTAGGTTGGCCTTCTGAACCTCTGCGCCACCAGGACAGAGTTCAGAAATCCGTCTTAACATTGGGTCTGCTTATTGCCCTGTAAGGAGCATCGGCTCTGTGCATTGCCGTTCCATGCTTCACCTGCTCTGTGTTTCTCGTATTATGCTATGTTTCTGCTGTACATCACCCGCTACGCTATGCTGTATTTTTCATATCACAGCATTTGCTCTACTTATCCCCTTCTATGCCATATTGTCTCTTCTTATCACCGGCAATGCCATATCTACTCAAAAGGGGTGTATTGCCTACTATGTTACCTCTGTACTACTTATCACTATCATTGCATCTGCTCTGCTTATCATCTTCCAAAGCTGTATCTGCCCTACTCATCCTAATAGCCATATTTGGCATCCTTTTCACCCGGTGTGCTCTATTTGCTGTTGTTATATGTGCTCTACGTTGTCCCTCTATACCATATGTGCTATACGTATGTCATGTTTTCTTACCTCTGCTCTCCTTTTTTTCATCATTACATTTTCTATGCTTATTAACTCGCCAGATCACTTTGCAAAACACATATGTTACATATTGTCTAAGGTGAAAAACCACTTGCGCTCCGCGCTTGGTTAATACAGTTTGCGATAATAGTCCAGATATAAAGTATCTCAAAGTCTTCAACTGATTAGTATTCCAGTTTATTTTCTGGTATTAGGTTAGCAGGAACAGCCAACACGTGTTTCGACTTAAAAGTCTTTTTCAAGGCAGATGGGTATTTCTCTGCGTTACCCAGATGGGTTTTTATCTATAGATTGTCAAATAAGTAGATTGGATTGTCCTTTTGCTATAAGAGTTAGATATTGTAGATAATGCTAAAGCAAGCCGTCCCCCTCGTTGGAGTCAAAGATTTAGGGTGATGTGTCCTGCATGGAGTCACTACACGGATGCTCTGCGTGTCTGTTGCAATATGTTGCATATTGTGTTTGCCGATCTTCTGAAATTGACCACCTCCCTCTGCTCCCTCTTCTCCAAATTGCCATTTCTGGTGGATTGAGAGTTGCTGTTCCTGACTGATGCTTAGCGAGGTGAGCTGTGTTGCCTTTCATAAATAGAGTAGCACTCTAATGCCTTACCTTTTAGTTTTCAGAAACGTAATATTCCCATTTATTTCTGCGAACATGCGCATGCTCTCCTTTGATGCCAAATTTCACTATGCCACATTTCACTTTGGCATCCTTTACCAATGCGTGCCTGATTTGCACTCCCACTGCAAGCGAGTTAGAGGTTTTATCCCTCATCCCAGTGGAGGGATATCCCCATTGGCGGTGGTCGATATGTACAAAATGAAGTAGTGGAAATATTTTATTTCACATTTATTTATTGTTTTTTTTTATAATGCGCCTAATACCACATACCTGAGTTTGGTTTCTAGGCACGGATCAGGGATTCAAACCTCTGTTGCTCTGCGTGGTCTTGCTTCCAAGACGAGCGCATTGCCCCTGTGCTATCCTCCGTTCACTGCTGGCCTATCCCTGTGCCCCACAAACCCCATCAGCATGCCCTCTCTCACGCACAATCCAAACCCCGCAACAAACACACGTGCTGTTTGAGGGAATATTCAGTGCAGTTCACTGAAGTGCAAGTTTCAAATTCTTCCTACACTTTTATTTTAAAACTAAACAATTCCGGAACTGTTACCAAAAAAAAAGCTTAGGAACAGTAAAACTTTTTTCAAAAAAGTAGAGGATCACCGCTCCCAACCGCTCCCGCCCAATTCGACCACTGCCCATTGGTAATTTCAAGACTAGTGTTCGGTCAAGTTGCTCGAATTCCCAGACAATCGATGGAATACACTTACCTCCCAGGAAAAGAGATTGAGGTGTATGGAATTGCATGCAGGTATCCAGTTAGATATCCCGTATATTCAGCGGTTCGATCGGAAGAATAATGCCTGTGTGGATAGTGTCCATAACATGAAAGAGCATAAGATAGAACTGCTGTTGGAACCCATGGTCGCGGTTGCAAATGATAAACCGCTTCAGCGTTCAAATGTATTTCCTGGTTGGAAATACGTGGTATTTTCTTCTAAAAGTCACCCCTACTGTATAAACGGAACGAATTTCCCCAAGAGCATATTGGAAATTGGTACCTGTCAGCGTCTTCGATGGAAGGCGGGTCCATTAGAATGTGTGGTTGTGTGGCGGTGTGTCTTGAATTCTTCCTAACACCTCATGTCTACCTGTGAAGGTGGAATCTGTCTTTTCCCGCCTCAGGGGCCCCGCTGTCATGACATCAGCAGCGAGCAGCGCTATGGGAAAAGGAATCCATGGTCTCCGGAGGAGACTTGGCAGATTGAGAGCGCGTGGCGGGTGCCTGCGGGGCAGAGAGATTTACTGCCTGTAACAGAAGAGCTTGGCTGCTCTTGTTGCCTCTTGTTACGAGCGGCAGCAATGCCATTTTTTTCACACATCCAGGAATGATCTTGAGCATTTGAATTCAATGTTCAGTAACATCCCCAGGTTACGATAAACCTTTAGATTGTTTTAAAAGTACGCACAGCTGAATGCACAGAGGTGTTTACCTTTACGCTTTTTCAAAGGAATTGTCTAAAGAGGAAGCAGAGTATATGAAGGAATTTCCACAACAGCAACATTATTTTTTTAGAGGTTGACTTTAAAATTCCTCAAGTGGCAAATATTTTCAGCGAGACTTCAATGAAGACCTGACTCTGTCGGTCACGTGGATCACAAATACGTAGGAATCGCGTGATAGACCGCGCAGCTCTTTACTTCAGAACAGACTTCGAGTTGTGAGTCTTCATCTTAAATTCACTTTTTCAGTTCCCAAATATTGTTTGGGTAGTATCCGCTATTTTTGCATGTATATTTACAGCACTGCGCTGTTAGCTTTTATGCATGTAGTGTTATCTTCGTTCTCCTATGCTATCAAAGGATGGATAACACGAGCCGTTCTCGCCCCATAACAGTGTGTGCTATGGCCTGACCATTGTAAATGGCTAGTAAGGGTATAACACATATCTCACTCCTATTCATCATGATTCATTCTAGAACCTACATGTGTGAATGTACACATGCTCATTCAAGTTTGCATTTATGAACTGTATTGGAACCCGACCTATGGCTCCATGGTGGGAGATGTTGAGGTTAAATGTATCGGATTGACCCGTGGTTCAATGGTGGTTGATGTTGAGCTTTACTATATCGGATTAACCCTTGGTTTACTGGTGGATGATGTTGAGGTTTACTGTATCGGATTAACCCTTGGTTCAATGGTGGGAGATGTTGAGGTTTACTGTATCAGATTTACCTTTGTTTCAATGGTGGGAGTCGTTGAGGTTTAATTTATCAGATTGACCTTTGGTTCAATGGTAGGAAATGTTGGGGTTTAATGTATTGGATTGACCTGTGGTTCAATGGTGGGTGATGTTGAGCTTTACTGTATCAGATTGACCCTTGGTTCAATGGTGTTGAGACATTGAGGTTTAATGTATCAGATTAACCTTTGGTTCAATGGCAGGAGATGTTGAGGTTTCATGTATCGGATTGTTCATTGGTGGGAGATGTTGAGATTTAATGTATCGGATTCAACTTTGACTCAATGATGGGTGTTGTTGAGGTTTACTTTATCATATTGACCCTTGGTTCAATGGTGGGAGATGTTTAGGTTTACTGTATCGGATTGACCCTTGTTTTAATGTATCGAATTCAACGTTCACTCAATGCCGGGTGATGTTTAAGTTTACTTTATAGGATTGACCCTTGGTTCAATGGTGGGAGATATTGAGGTTTAATGTATCAGATTGACCTTTTGGTTAATGGTGGGTGATGTTGAGCTTTACTGTATCGGATTGATCCTTGGTTCAATGGTAGAAGATGTTGAGGTTTAATGTGTTGGATTGACCTGTGGTTCAATGGTGGGTGATGTTCAGCTTTACTGTATCGGATTGACCCTGGGTTTAATGTATCAGATTCAACTTTGACTCAATGATGGGTGATGTTGAGGTTTACTGTATCGGATTGACTGTTGGTTCAATGGTTGGAGATGTTGAGGTTTAATGGATTGGATTGAACTGTGGTTCATTGATGGGTGATGTTGAGCTTTACTGTATCAGATTCACCCTTGGTTTAAAGTATCAGATTCAACTTTGACTCAATGATGGGTGATGTTGAGGTTTACTGTATCGGATTGACCCCTGGTTCATTGGTGGGAGATATTGAGGTTTAATGTATCAGATTGACCTTTTGGTTAATGGTGGGTGATGTTGAGCTTTACTGTATCGGATTGACCCTTGGTTCAATGGTAGAAGATGTTGAGGTTTAATGTATTGGATTGTCCTGTGGTTCAATGGTGTGTGATGTTGAGCTTTACTGTATTGGATTGACCCTTGGTTTAATGTATCAGATTCAACCTTGACTCAATGATGGGTGATGTTGAGGTTTACTGTATCGGATTGACTGTTGGTTCAATGGTTGGAGATGTTGAGGTTTAATGTATTGGATTGAGCTGTGGTTCATTGATGGGTGATGTTGAGCTTTATTGTATCAGATTCATCCTTGGTTTAAAGTATCAGATTCAACTTTGACTCAATGATGGGTGATGTTGAGGTTTACTGTATCGGATTGACCCCTGGTTCAATGGTGGGAGATGTTGAGGTTTAATGTATCGAATTGACCTTTCGGTTAATGGTGGGTGACGTTGAGCTGTACTGTATCGGATTGACCCTTGGTTCAATGGTTGGAGATGTTGAGGTTTAATGTATTGGATTGAACTGTGGTTCGTTGATGGGTGATGTTGAGCTTTACTGTATCAGATTCACCCTTGGTTTAAAGTATCAGATTCAACTTTGACTCAATGATGAGTGATGTTGAAGTTTACTGTATCGGATTGACCCCTGGTTCAATGGTGGGAGATGTTGAGGTTTAATGTATCAGATTGACCTTTCTGTTAATGGTGGGTGATGTTGAGCTTTACTGTATCAGATTGACCCTTGGTTCAATGGTTGGAGATGTTGAGGTTTAATGTATTGGATTGAACTGTGGTTCGTTGTTGGGTGATGTTGAGCTTTACTGTATCAGATTCACCCTTGGTTTAAAGTATCAGATTCAACTTTGACTCAATGATGGGTGATGTTGAGGTTTACTGTATCGGATTGACTGTTGGTTCAATGGTTGGAGATGTTGAGGTTTAATGTATTGGATTGAACTGTGGTTCATTGATGGGTGATGTTGAGCTTTACTGTATCAGATTCACCCTTGGTTTAAAGTATCAGATTCAACTTTGACTCAATGATGGGTGATGTTGAGGTTTACTGTATCGGATTGACCCCTGGTTCAATGGTGGGAGATGTTGAGGTTTAATGTATCGAATTGACCTTTCGGTTAATGGTGGGTGACGTTGAGCTGTACTGTATCGGATTGACCCTTGGTTCAATGGTTGGAGATGTTGAGGTTTAATGTATTGGATTGAACTGTGGTTCGTTGATGGGTGATGTTGAGCTTTACTGTATCAGATTCACCCTTGGTTTAAAGTATCAGATTCAACTTTGACTCAATGATGGGTGATGTTGAAGTTTACTGTATCGGATTGACCCCTGGTTCAATGGTGGGAGATGTTGAGGTTTAATGTATCAGATTGACCTTTCTGTTAATGGTGGGTGATGTTGAGCTTTACTGTATCGGATTGACCCTTGGTTCAATGGTTGGAGATGTTGAGGTTTAATGTATTGGATTGAACTGTGGTTCGTTGATGGGTGATGTTGAGCTTTACTGTATCAGATTCACCCTTGGTTTAAAGTATCAGATTCAACTTTGTCTCAATGATGGGTGATGTTGAGGTTTACTGTATCGGATTGACCCCTGGTTCAATGGTGGGAGATGTTGAGGTTTAATGTATCGAATTGACCTTTCGGTTAATGGTGGGTGACGTTGAGCTTTACTGTATCGGATTGACCCTTGGTTCAATGGTGCGAGATGTTGAGGTTTAATATATCGGATTTACCTTTGTCTCAATGATGGGTGATGTTGAGGTTTACTGTATCGGATTGACCCTTGGTTCAATGGTGGGAGATGTTGAGGTTTACTGTATCGGATTGACCCTTGGTTTAATGTATCAGATTCAACGTTGACGTTGACTCAATGCTGGGTGATGTTGAAGTTTACTTTATCGGATTGACCCTTGGTTCAATGGTGGGAGACGTTGAGGATTAATGTATCGGATTGACCTTTGTTTCAACGGTGGGAGATGTTGAGGTTTAATATATTGGATTGACCTGTGGTTCAATGGTGGGTGATGTTGAGCTTTACTGTATCGGATTGACTTTTGGTTTAATGTATCAGATTCAACTTTGCCTCAATGATGGGTGATGTTGAGGTTTACTGTATCAGATTGATCCTTGGTTCAATGGTGGGAGATGTTGAGGTTTACTGTTTCAGATTGACCCCTGGTTTAATGTATTGGATTCAACTTTGACTCTATTCTGGGTGATGTTGAAGTTTACTTCATCGGATTCACCCTTGGTTCAATGGTGGGAGACATTGAGGTTTAATGTATTGGATTGACCTTTGGTTCAATGGTAGGAAATGTTGAGGTTTAATGTATCAGATTCAACTTTGACTCAATGATGGGTGTTGTTGATGTTTACTTTATCGAATGGACACTTGGTTCAATGGTGGGAGACGTTGAAGTTTAATGTTTCGGATTGACCTTTGGGTCAATGGTGGGTGATGTTGAGCTTTACTGTATCAGATTGACCCTTGGTTCAATGTTGGGAAATGTTGAGGTTTAATGTATCGGATTTACCTTTGGCTCAATGATGGGTGATGTTGAGATTTACTGTATCGGATTAACCCTTGGTTCAACGGTGTGAGATGATGAGGTTTAATATATTGGATTGACCTTTGGTTCAATGGTGGGTGATGCTGAGCTTTACTGTATCGGATTGACCTTTGGCTCAATGATGGGTGATGTCGAGGTTTACTGTATCAGATTGACCCGTGATTCAATGGTGGGTGACATTGAGCTTTACTGTATCAGATTGACCCTTGGTTCAGTAGTGGGAGATGTTGAGGTTTAATTTATCGGATTCAACTTTGATTCAATGAAGGGTGATGTTGAGGTTTACTTTATCGGATTGACCTTTGGTTCAATGGTGGGTGATATTGAGCTTTACTGTATCATATTGACCCTTGGTTCAATGGTGGGAGACGTTGAGGTTTAATGTATCGGATCCACTTTTGGTTCAATGATGGGTGATGTTGATTGACCCTTGGTTCAATGATGGGAGATGTGGAGGTTTAATATATATCGGATGGACCTATAGCCAATGGTGGGAGATGTTGAGGTTTAATGTATTGGATTGACCTTTGGCTCAATGGTGGGTGATGTTGAGGTTTACTGTATCGGATTGACCCTCGGTTCAATGGTGGAAGATGTTGAGATTGAATATATTGGATTGCAAAATCTTGCAAGGCACCATAACAAAGGACAATGCAATTTTCCGGCATTGATACAACATTTGCACACAACTCTAGTGCTTTTTCTCATCAATTTGTGGCAAAGTCATAAGGCACTTTTATTTGACATCCAGGCCCCACAAGGTGGTCTAGAACCAGAATATCTGCGGTTGTCTTTATGCAAGAAATTTGGGAAAATGCAATGTGAGGTTCTTTGGTTCAGCCAGAAACCCTTTGCTTTGCTTAAGGTTTTCCGCCAAACACTGTAGATAGATGTGTAGGCCTCTGAAAAATGTGAACTACCAATGGTCAGAAATCCACACCACCTATGCGTAGTTGCGTACTGGTATTTATTTATTTGTGAAGCCCCGACCTGTAGCACTTAGAGCAAACTCCCTGCTCCACCTATATTTTAGGTGTACATTTATTAGTGGTTACTAACATCCCTAAAATTCACATACCAAAGAGTAGAAAATAATGATTAAGACTTCAGCACAGTCAAATGCAGGTCACACACGTCATGTGCCGGTCCGATAGCACAGTGAGTAGAGCGCTCGATTTGACATCTGTGGAGCGCAGGTTCGAATCTCAATGAAAGGCCAAACTCAGCCTTTCATCCTCCCGAGCACCACACACCGTGGGTAATAATAAGCAGCGCTCAGATACCTGAGGGTTCGTAGCGCTATATAAATGCTAAATTAGTTATGTGTCTTAGTGAGGGCCGACTTTGGGTGCGCTGTAGAAGTTTGTGTGTCACTTAGATCCTCAAAAGTATAGTTCAGAGATTAACAGGTCCAACTTTGGTAATCTTCATGCGGTCCTTAGAAGTGCAGCAATGCTAGTGTGTGGGTGTGTGTACCAATGCTAGTGACTGTGTTTGGTGGGGTGCATTTGTTTGAAGAATCACTTTCTTAGTTTGTCTTTCTCTTAATGTCCTATGTTACATTGTTTTGTGATGTATTTTTTTTGTTTTTGTTTTAATGCTGCATAACATGTATACTTCTAAACTGACCCTATTTTAAAAAAAATATATTTATTGCAAGTATGCCGAGCTGCCGGAATCCCTTTATGATTTCACTATGTTTATAATAAATGTCTTTGTAATGTATTCGTCATTTACATAGCGCCCTTTCCCCATTTGTATGGCCTCAATGCGCTTTGTGGTTGGAACACCCTAAGGGACCGTGGGAGATTCTAAGAGTTAATTTATAATATGCGTGTGTGCATTTTGCCAGGTTAGGACATAGGTGGGCTGGCTAAGCTCCAGTAAGCAGCCCCCAGGTCAGGCACGTGGGCGGGGGCTGTTGGTGGTTTGGGATAGAGTGCTAGTGCCAGAGATTTTATGTGTGCCCAGCTAGAATTAAATCCTTAGTAGACTGTCGCTGTATACTAATGGCAGAGGTGTTGAGACACGTTAGAGTTTTCAGCGTGGACGGCTATGCAAGCTGCTAGACCAGAATTGCATCGCCATAGCTGCATTCTAAAGTGCATGGATAGGTGGCCGTGCCTGTGGCCTGTGTCCACGGATGTGGTATACGGTACACATACCTTAAATTCGGATGGAGTTTATCTTCAATGTTGTTTTTCTAGGTCCAACGCAATTGGCTGGCCTCGCCAGTTGTGGTCTCATTAGATTGGGACCCTGCGCAGCAGGAGAGGGGCCCAGAGGGGCGGGGGAGTGATGTACATTCGTCTGAATGTATAAAATAATTTTTCACCTGAAAAGAATTTCCTTTGAGATGATTTGCAATGATTTTGGGTTACTTTGGAAACCCAACTGGATTTCACTATTTCAGGTGTGGAGGGAGGGTCGAGAAGCGCAGTCTAGACTATAACTAAATGTTTCTTCTGAACATTTTTTAATTGCATTTGTGTTTTTTTTCTTTATGTAAAAGGGCCGGGATGGTCCAAAAGGCCAGAAAGGGGAACCTACCTACATTCAAGGCGATGTGAAAGGAATGAAGGTAAGTGAAAATAATTGCGGGCAATGCGCGCTAATCATGGATTGCAATAACTGGGTACTATTGTGCTCCTGCTTGTAGCTAAACAGCACCTCGTTGGCATCACTCGCATTTGCATTTATACCTGCGTTACCCATTTTGGGCTCCCAGAAATATTCTTTTTAATCACATTTCTAATTGTCATTTATTTTATTGTAAAACAATGGAAAATGGTACCACCTTGTGTGCTTTTTGGAATTTAAAATATCTCAATAAAATGTTGATCATAGGCGTATTAAAGTGCATATACCCAGTCACTCCCTTTGGTTTTACTCTGCATCATTTTAAAACCTGGTTAGAAGGATTTCCCTTGACTTTCTCCTTACTGCAGTTAGAGTCCTGTAGAATGTTCTCAAAATGTACTGGAGTTCCTGGAGTCAGACTTTTCGATTCACAAAGAAGTTACTGATGCTTAGTTACTCTCACTTACTCCCAACTTACTCTTCTCTTCCTAGGAGTAAGTCTGAGTTACTTCTTGTTTAATCAAATAGTCGCCCTCCAGCCATAGGTTGGGAGTGAGTCAGACTTGCTACCGATAACGTCTGTGTGAATAACCTTCTTATTGTTTGGATTTAAAAGGTGGCATTGCTCAAGTCGAATTTGCTATATGCTATGTATACTCAGTCGCAGACAGGCCTCTAGGGCAACAGGGCAATGCCCGAACCAAAAACACAAAATGCTAGTGTCTGGCAGTTTTTCTTGGTCATTTGTGGCCCTTGAGGCCCAGTTTGAAAAGTTACTTCACCATGCAGCTAGTAGTTTGGACCAGTGTTACTGTATGAATATTCTTTAAAATGCACAATTTGCATCACACTTTATCAAAAGCCTCCCCATGCTTGCTACTCAAACAGTCTGTCACAAAAGGAATGAATTGCCATTTGCAATGGTGGGCCCCTTTTTCATTGGTGCCCGAGACAATTTTATATCCCAGTCCGACCCTGTGTATACTACTAGCCCTTTATTCTCCAGAGGTGCCTTGTAGTGGCTATTGAATGCAATGTGTCGCTAATGGAATGGTAAGGTGCATCGCCTGAGTGCGAGTTCTGAAGTGGACAGTTACTGGAGAAGTTGAGGTGAGAACAGCCTGGGTGGTGGACACCAGTATTTCCTTGATACTACCTCTGTCATGTCCTAGCCCGTACTTAAGGAGAAGAATAAACCACCACAACCTACACCGGAACGTAGTGGCCTCCTTTCTTGACTCCTGTCTGCATTCCATGAGAAGTCCGTCCAGGTACATCCCGGGGACTAGACATAACACCAGTGTACAGCCCAGGGACTCGACATAACACCAAGCTGCATCCCAGGGACTAGACATAACACCAGGGTACATCCCGGGGACTAGACATAACACCTGGGTACACCCCGGGGACTAGACATGACACCAGGGTACATCCCGGGGACTAGATATAACACTAGGGCACATCCCGGGAACTAGACATAACACCAAGCTACATCCCGGGGACTAGACATAACACCAGGGTACAGCCCGGGGACTAGACATAACACCAAGCTACAGCCCAGGGACTAGACATCACACCAAGCTACAGCCCAGGGACTAGACAAAACACCAAGGTACTGCTCGGGGACTAGACATAACACCAGGGTACATCCCAAGTACTAGACATAACACCAAGCTACAGCCCGGGGACTAGACATAGCACCAAGCAACAGCTCGGGGACTAGATATAACACCAGGGCACATCCCGGGGACTAGACATAACACCAAGCTACATCCCGGGGACTAGACATAACACCAGGGTACAGCCCGGGGCCTAGACATAACACCAAGCTACAGCCCAGGGACTAGACATAACACCAAGCTACATCCCAGGGACTAGACATAACACCAAGCTACAGCCCGGGGCCTAGACAAAACACCAAGGTACAGTCCGGGGACTAGACATAACACCAGGGTACATCCCGAGTACTAGACATAACACCAAGCTACAGCCCGGGGACTAGACATAGCACCAAGCAACAGCCCGGGGACTAGACATAGCACCAAGCTACAGCCCGGGGACTAGACATAACACCAAGGTACACCAAGCTACAGCCCAGGGACTAGATATAACACCAAGGTACAGCCTGAGGACTAGACATAACACCAAGCTTCAGCCCGGGGACTAGACATAACACCAAGCTACAGCCCGGGGACTAGACATAACACCAAGGTACACCAAGCTACAGCCCGGGGACTAGACACAACACCTGGGTACAGCCCGGGGACTAGACATAACACCAAGCTACAGCCCCGGGGACTAGACATAACACCAAGCTACAGCCCGGGGACTAGACATAACACCATGGCACATCCCGGGGACTGGACATAACACCAAGCTACAGCTCGGGGAGTAGACATAACACCAAGCTACAGCCCGGGGACTAGACATGACACCAGGGCACATCCCGGGAACTGGACATAACACCAAGCTACAGCTCGGGGACTAGACATAATACCAAGCTACAGCCCGGGGACTAGACCTAACACCAGGGCACATCCCGGGGAGTAGATATAACACCAGGATACATCCCGGGGACTAGACATAACACCAGGGTACAGCCCGGGACTAGACATAACACCAAGGCACATCCCAGGGACTAGACATAACACCAAGCTACAGCCCGGGGACTAGACATAACACCAAGGTACAGCCCGGGGACTAGACATAACACCAGGGTACATCCCGGGAACTAGACATAACACCAAGCTACAGCCAGAGGACTAGACATAACACCAAGCTACAACCCTGGGACTAGACATAACACCAGGGTACAGCACAGAGACTAGACATAACACCAGGGTACATCAGGGGGACTAGACATACTAGGCCACATCCCGAGGACTAAACATAACATGCCTCCTGCTCACTGGGTAATGTTTTAAATACAGGAGCTACCTTAACCTCCTGTTTATCATCTCTTTATTTCGATCCCTCACCGGGATGCTTGAGCAGACCGCATCCAGCAGAGGGTACACTAGCGCCACGCGACGTTCAAAGGCCTAGAGCCAATGGAAACTCTCATCAAACGTTGCAGTCGTCTTATGCTAGGTCGACACTGGACCATGCGGCCTTTATGAATCAGCAGATCAAGCAGGGCTATTGACTCGTGTAAAATCCATTACAGCTGCTCACCGCCCCCCAAAATCCTTCCATCACCGTTTTTAGTGCTGTCAGAAATGCACTTCCTGGTTGCAATTAGCATGAAGTCCTCCACTGGCCACGCCCAGTCTTCCCCCTTCCCATGTCAGCCTCTACCCACCCGCAATCCTGCAGACCAGTTTCAAAGGCTGACGCTTGGCCTTCAACAGGCCTGTTCAGTTTTACAACCATGCGTTTGTTAAAGCCTTTAAGTACACTGTCCAGATGTATAGTTTCTGAGCTGTACATGAATACCAAGCCCCTTGCTTAAGCCTTTTACAATTGCTCACATGGAAAAGGCTGAATGGAGACAACTTCAACCAAACACACAGTAAAAAGGCTGAATGGAGATAACTTCAACCAAACACACAGTAAATCAGTTGCGGTAGGGAGTGGCTGAGGGATTATCGGAAGATTTTAAACAGGAGGTATTTTTCTTGTGGGCGAAAACTGCTCAAAGTGGTGCTTTAATACATATGTAGAGTGAAGGCTATTGATCTCCGGGAGCTATAGCCTCAAAGCATTATTTTCTGGAAGCAGAACATGAATAACCAAAGCCTATTTAATATCCCGGAATGTCTTTCAAAGTGTTTTTCTGGCCTCATACAGCCTTCAATAGTTCTGAAGCACCTTTAGACCAGCCATTCCAGATTTGACATGTTTTAACATGCTCCAGCGATGCGATTGGATCCACTCTCGTTCCTATCCCAAGATGATGGGAAGGAAGTGTGTTATTCCAGCGAGAGATCGTCTACATACCTTTTCGTGTTACCATAAAGTGAATCGGGTTATCAGAACATGTGCTGGCTTCGTGTCTGTGTTTGCATTGGCACGCAGGTTGCAACAGTCACCATTATAATCCCCTTTTCCACCTTTTTAGCTTTATCCCCCACAGGTTAAAAGTAATCATGTTTTTTACAAGGTGCACAAATGCCATCCCCTCCCCACTACTCCACCCCTCTGTTTTATTTGGCTCCAATGCAATTATTGGCTTAAAACATCCTAGACTCCTATTTGTCTTAAATTTATGGTGCATATTTTCTGCTTATTAATGTTGGCCCCCTGCCTTCCCTGAGGCTCCCAAAGAGTTGAACCAGGCAGCACAGCCCGCAGCCAAACATCCCTTCAGCGTAGAAGAGGCCCCATGGGGCGGTCCCCACCGCTCTCTTGCACATGTCTGCATGGTCCCTAATCATAGGCCTGACTTAGAAGGAGGTGTCTCATTTTCACTCTTGCAGCCACAGGGAGGGGAAAGCGGGGCTGCGTCAGAACGATCTCCGGCCTCACGCATGCTCTCACAGACATATTCTGCATAATGTGTACATTCTCCTGTATTAGCAAATAACATAAGGCTAATGGTTCCATGTATATTCCCTCAAAACTATCGCCATGCAAAAAAATCGCTGAAAAATTTTAGTTTTTTGTGGGGACATCTTTACATGGAACATGCGGGGGACACCCCCGGAAGCCCAAACACTTTTTTTCAAGGAGTGCGGGGTGCCACCCCCACCCCTGCTCGCTCTGTCCCTATATATATGCTCACCTATATAATGTCAACACAAACCTTTTGCCAGCAAAATTATATACAGCGACCATATATATATAGAGAGAGATATTATTACCTGATACCAGGCTAATTAGTCATTGGCTAGCTTTTGCCTTAATCGCTACATTCGCTTTTGTGCCATAGTTCTGTGCTATTTGCATTTGAAAGCGCCCACATTCAAATAGGGCTGACAAATGATCATCTTTTCTGAAAAGATGATCCGCTCCAAGCGTAGTAGCTCAGGATGCCGGATTGCTGCATATCCTTCTCAATTGCCCCATTCACCTTCTACTGGACCTTCATACGCCTGCTTCACACTGTTAGTTTTGCAGAATCTCGGGTGCATTTTAAAATTGTGACCCCTCCCCCCCATCCCCACCGGTGACACTGCAACTGGAAAGATGAAACCACGGAAAGGGGATTTGAATAAAAAATACTCAATCAATAACTGGGTCACTTTCCAGTCTTCAGGATCTAAAAGCATGATCGTCCGTTGATGTGATGGTGATAATCCTGCATGCCGACGGCTACGTTCCCAAGACCACGTGGCCGAAGCAGGATATTCAACTTAACTTCTTAAGATGTTTTTGCCTCCAAGTGAAGCAACCAAAAATCCCTGCTCCCAGAAGCACCAGGGGAATCAGCCTTAATGGATGCAAAGGAAAGTAAGTCTCCTTCAGCTGCCCGAGCTCGATATTTGGTAGCTTGGTTGAGCTCAAGGCCCCGCCCGCGGGGAGAATGTACTAAGTGTTAATGAAGCCTTCAGAGGGTTATGGGTTTGGTAATGACCCTGGCATGGAGAGGTACTAGTGGGATAAATGTGTGTAACTTCTTCAGGACATGGCTGCATGCAGCTCTGTGGCTGCTCTCCTGGGGCAGGATCTTCTGATTGGGATCCAGACGCTCTTTGAAAATACAATGGATTCTATCCAAAGACACTGCCGATGATGGGATAGTGCAAAGAAGACGTTGTGTACTCAAATGGACTTTCCAGTTGGTGGACGTGACTCCTCTTGAGAGTACCGACATTCCTTGGAGGGAGAGCTGGTGCGCGGCCTGTCCAACAAAGCATAACCTCAGTCTCCATGCCTGCCCAGTGGCTCACAGTGTGTTGTTGTGTGGATCGGGGTAGTGGGGAGGCCATGGGTTTTTTGCACTTTAAATTCAAGTCCCAAAATTGCTGAAATGGCTGGTCAGTTATATTGTAAGAATGACTTTTAAGTGATTTATAAGGAGCAATTTAACAATAATCTTTCTCTTGAAATATTATGCTTTGCTGGAAAAAAAACTCTGGCAAAATCTCACTGCCTCTACCCTCACTCGCGATGGTAGGGAACTCATGATGGTAGGGTACTCACAATAGTAGGGTACTCACGATGGTAGGGTACTGGAGCTGCTCTCGCTCTGAGGCAAAGCTCTGTTGTAGAAAATAACAAAGTCCCAAATTGGAGAGGCCCTTGAAGCCGACCTCCACTAGCACAAGATAGGGCCATTATTGATCTTCTGCTTAATGCGTAGAGCCTGTTAGTCTTGAAAACCTCAAGGAACTGTACAAGGGTATTTCTAACACTGGGCAATTACACAGGCTGGCAGAGTTGTCCTACCCTCACAGTCAGAAGGGCTTGGTAACCAAGAACGCATTGACCCTATGTGTCTAAAGGGCTTCCACCTGGTGACTTCACTAGTGACACTGGACTCAGGGCCCAGCCTGATCTGCTTTAGATTAAACCATTGCCTCCTTCAGAGCTGAACGCATTGGCCATAAGTGTCTAAGAGCTTCCATCTGGTGACTTCACTAGTGACACTGGACTCAGACCCCAGCCTGATCTGCTTTAGATTAAACCATTGCCTCCTTCAGAGCTGAACGCATTGGCCATAAGTGTCTAAGAGCTTCCATCTGGTGACTTCACTAGTGACACTGGACTCAGGGCCCAGCCTGATCTGCTTTAGATTAAACCATTGCCTCCTTCAGGGCTGAACGCATTGGCCATATGTGTCTAAGAGCTTCCATCTGGTGACTTCAGTAGTGACACTGGACTCAGACCCCAGCCTGATCTGCTTTAGATTAAACCATTGCCTCCTTCAGAGCTGAACGCATTGGCCATAAGTGTCTAAGAGCTTCCATCTGGTGACTTCACTAGTGACACTGGACTCAGGGCCCAGCCTGATCTGCTTTAGATTAAACCATTGCCTCCTTCAGAGCTGAACGCATTGGCCATATGTGTCTAAGAGCTTCCACCTGGTGACTCCACTAGTGAAACTGGACTCAGGGCCCAGCCTAATCTGCCTAATATTGAACCATTGCCTCCTTCAGAGCTGAACGCATCGGCCATATGTGTCTAAGAGCTTCCATCTGGTGACTTCACTAGTGACACTGGACTCAGGACCCAGCCTAATCTGCCTAATATTGAACCATTGCCTCCTTCAGAGCTGAACGCATCGGCCATATGTGTCTAAGAGATTCCATCTGGTGACTCCACTAGTGAAACTGGACTCAGGGCCCAGCCTAATCTGCCTAATATTGAACCATTGCTTCCTTCAGAGCTGAACGCATTGGCCATATGTGTCTAAGAGCTTCCATCTGGTGACTTCACTCGTCACACTGGACTCAGGACCCAGCCTAATCTGTTTTAGATTAAACCATTGCCTCCTCCAGAGCTGTATTTGCCATGAGCTGTTCTCAGTCCCTAAATGGACCCTTTGTCAAAGCTCTGGATGGGAAGCACGTCGGCACGCCAGGAGGATTGTGTCTCTGGTCACCCAGGAAGCGCAGTCATAGATAAGAGGGTTCTAGCCCCTAAGGGACTCTATTGGGAGTCTTCCTGAAGGTGATCAAGAAATCCAGCCCCTATAGATTGGGGTCAATAAGGATTTCTAAACAGGGCCTCCCACTTCCTCATAGAATCACCCAGCTCAGCTCCTCTTGTACTTTTGCTGTTCCATTTCCCCATTGGAGACCAAAACAGTTGCCACTTTTCTAGAAAAATCCTTTCTGAACTATTCATACTACGTGTGCCCTCTTCCAAGGCGTCTTCACGGCCCCACTGGGGGTTGTAGATGTCTCTGCTCTTGGAAACACGCCATGCTTGCCCTTGCTTTTTCAACTGAAGAAAGTAACCCTCTTCCCCTCACTGGCATAACTTCCAGAAACGAGATATACATCTTACTGGGCTGATAAAATATGTGAACACTTTGTGCTTTTGGACAATTTAATAGTTCAAATTCCCATAAAAATAAATGTTATAACTTACAGTGGGACCTTCATGATATATTGTATTTTAAAACATGTAAGTAATTCACAAGTGGCACCTTTGGGAAGAAAATATGATATAGCCCCAGTAATGAATCCTTCAGTTGGCTCCTGGGTTCCGCCATCTTTCCCACTGCCTCACAGGGCCATTGTTCCTGTTACAAACTATTAAAACGCCTCTGATTAATGCAGGGCACTTTGTACAATAATTCAAGGAAGTTGCTGCGGTTGCAACATATCAGTAATGAACTTGACCACAGGAAGTCTGAAATTGACTAATTCACACGTATTTGCAGCGATCTATTTGCCCTCTTTGCACCTGTCATTCCTCCTATCTATTCTTGTCCTTTTCCCCCAATCTTCTCTTTTGATTTGTCTTTCCTTCTGTCATTATGTTGTTCCTACCTTCTTTTGTGTTATTCCTTTCTTTTCATATGTGTTTTTCTTTTGTTTCGTTCTTTGCATCTCTTTACTATTCCTTTCGCCCTTTCTCCTTCATTGTCACTTTATTTTACTTCTCTCTTTAAGATACACTATAAGGTTTCTGACCAGTGCAGTAACATTAAGGCGGTTTGTCGGCTACGCTCTCCACTTCCCCGCATCCGATTTCTCGGGCAAGGGGCAGGGAGCAGTCAACGACCTGCTTCCTTAAAGACCCTTAAGCATCATTCGGCATTGACTGCAGGGTTTCTGGTCTAGCTTGCCTTCCGGGAGGCAGCAGGAAGAAATGCGCTAACCCTTGTGGGGGAAATTTGTGTAGAGTTTCACATGCTTAGGCAACATTTGTTCATTGGACATTTTGTTCTCTCGAAAGACCTTTGAGGCAAGCAAAGGGAAAGACATTCCTAATGTTTGAATTGCTGCTACGTGAGCCAGTGCCAGGCCTGACACCATGCTCTAGCCCTGGCTTTTCAGCCAACAGCACTTTGCATTCTGGGATTTGCGGATCTGTTTTCACTTTAGAGATTTGGCCAGTAAGCGACAGCATGCCACATGCTGTTGGGTTACAAGCTAGAACTGGCCTGCATGACATGAGGCCACCTGGCATGGAGGCTTCTAATATTGGATTAGTAATGCCATATTGTTAGACGTTTGTGGGGCCAGTCTAGCACTTAGGTCTAAATCCACTACAGTGAACGCAGTGGTTTTTCAGAGTTCTGGTTACTGCTTTATCTTCATGCATATATATTAAATGGGCTCTTACGTCCCCTGCCTTATTTGACGCGGTGTCACACCGATTGATGCCCTTTTATTACTGCACTCTGCAATGCTCACACATTGTATGCATTAATTTTAAAAAACAATTCAAGAGCACACTCCATAGAGTTGAAATAAAAAAAACAAGAACGTCCTCAGCATGTTCCGAAATGACATCTTGAGCTTGCCGGAGCAGACGGGAATCAGGATCGTGCGAGAAATGTACTCTTGAGCTTGCCGTAGCAGGCGGGAATCAGGATCGTGCGAGAAATGTACTCTTGAGCTTGCCGTAGCAGGCGGGAATCAGGATCGTGCGAGAAATGCACTCTTGAGCTTGCGGAGCAGGCGGGAATCAGGATCGTGCGAGAAGTGTACTCTTGAGCTTGCCGTAAAAGGCGGAAATGGGAATCTTGCCCTCAAGAAACGAGGCTGCTCTGGTCCCGGGAGCCAGAAGTCTATAGATCGGGTTAAGCATTGTAATCTATAAGGGATGACAGCCAAATGCCCCAGGGATATGTGCATTTGGCCACGACTCACTAAATATCCTTTTATGTGATGTAACCCTTTTATGTGATGTAACGTAAACGTTGAATTGTTCAACACCCTTATTGCATTAAATTAGTCACTACCTACCACAGACGCTGTCTGCCTGCTCAAACAAGTACATTCGGCCTGCCAAGTGACTATTTCACTCAGTAGCATGGGTATTTTAGTTAAAAAGAACACATTAATCATTTACTGTTCATTTGAAATTCAAAAGACACTCATACGTACATTATTCGTGATTGATATTGTGATTAATTCAGATGGGCAGCCAGGTAATCTGTGAGAGATGTTTTACAAGGTGTCACTTGCTGTGCCCTTGACATATGTCCTGTCTCTACTTGCATTCTTTGAACCAGATGCCCTAATTTCCACCCTCTGTCTATCGCATTGCCCTGGCTCTTAAGATGGATTTTCAGAATCAGCCTATTCTAGTGAACAGAGAAAGACACTAATGTCTAGCCTAACTCTGTCTGGGTAGCGTAACTGAGCAGTAAGGCTTCAGACGTAGGAAGTGTGAGAGTTCTGACGGGTTCAGTTAAGCACACACAGAGCACTCTTAATAACACAAGTTACACCGAATGTATACACATACAGTTATGTAGGCCTTAGACAATCTCTTGGCAATGGAAACACACAGATAAGTAACACAGTAAAGCATACACTAGTATTTTATACACACTCACTGTGGTGTGCTCTTTTAACAGCACTAACAATTCACCTTTAGATTAAGGTAAGCCCAGTTTTAGATACATGTCGATGCAGCAAAGCAAGTGAAAAAAAGAACCTGGTAACTAACCATCAGAGAACTAATATTTGAAGACTAAAGAAGTTATACACTTCATACAGAAGCTTGAAGTATTCATTACTGCACCTTAGAAAGTCCTTCCCTAGCTAGAAAAGAGCGGGCCTGGTGCCCTAGTGTGACAGGTCCTAATGCCATTCTCTTCAGAAGGCTAGGAGTCTTTTTAAAAGTCTGAACAAGTGCGGGCAAAGCCAACAGGCAGTGTGTAAAGGTCTCAAGTTAGAAACCAAGTGAAGAAACGTTCTTAGCACATTCCTTTCCCAATCCAAACACCTTAGGGGAAGCCTTGGAGATGATTGCAGCCAGGCAAAAGAGAGATAGGGTAAGGACTGTATGTCCGTTAAACCCTATGGAGGTTGGTGACTAGGAGCAGGTATCTTTACGCATACAGTGTACTCCGATTGACTCCGGGACCAGCTTAAAAGTTCATGCATTTGCTGGGCCCCCTTATTATGTGCTTTGGTTCCTTTGATAGATGTCTGTGGGTCTCGGGCACAGAGGTCACTTTCGGCTTCGGGTTTATATCCCGGGTAGTCGGCAGTTCAGTGCTCGCTGGATTGTTTTTAGGCACTGGACAGATGGACACCTCTGCTAGGCTGAAGAAAGGACCGCCACTCTAGCGATGCTCTGTGAAAGACCCCCAGGACACGATTCAGGCAGCAAATAGTGATGGCCACTGCAAAGAAATGCCCGAAGTCAACCCTCATAGAGGAAACAAAGAAATTGGCCCTGCAAGGCCCCTCCTTTTGTTGGAGAGCTGCAACTGCTGAGGGAGGCTTCTTGTTTCACAAGTTGAGGAGCTGCAGAGTCCCAAAGCTCAATTTGGGACAATGACTGATGCAGCGGGAAGCCCAGAAGAAGCATGTCAGACCATAGGATGGTTCCAAGACACCTCCGAAGGCTTCCAAGGGCAGGAACCTAAAGCTGGGGTCGAGACTCATGGTTTTCACCAGTCCAGGGGTCTAAGCACCAGAGAAGGCCACCCGGAGAGCAGCAAAGGAGCTCAGCGTCACCGGGACAGCTGAAGAAAGCACTGCTGGCTGGCCTTCAATGATGAATTGCCCTGGAGTTCATCAGGAAGTGCCTCTTCATAGGGACCTTTGCGCCATTGATGATCTGTTGAAAGGCTGCTGGAGCCCCCTTGTATCCAGGATTATCCAGCTGATCTTGGACACATCCCACAAGTAACCATAAAGCTACAAATAACACTTCACAGAAAGGTGATGTGTGCAGGGCTAAATGAATAGAGAATTTCAAAACTGAAAACAGTTCTCCTGCACTAATAGTCATAGGCACTGATCAGTACCCCCAAAACAGATGAGCATAGCACGGCAAGTGACATAAAAAAGCCTTGACTTGCCACCAAAAGTCAGAACAGTTTACAGACAATAGCAAAATGATGGGGTGTCCCATTGATGTCTATGGAGGTAAAGCAGCTAATACAATCTTCCCAAACACTATTCTCCCCAAGAGTGTTTTACAACTGGTGGGAAAAGTCTTGTCTAATTGTATGTGTCTTGGCCTCAGCTGCAGCCTGACAGTCCTTGGCTAGTCGCTGGGTTCTACTCGAGTCAGGTTCTTCTTCCTTAGCTGCGCTTCCTGTCCTGCGGCTGGTGCGGACTCTGGATTCACTTCAGGGATTAGGTTTTCAATCTTGTCCTTTCGTCCTGAGGCATAGTCCTCATAGTAGAGGCTGACACCATGCAAGTCTCGGTAGCATGGTGCATAGAGCACCAGCAACATTTCCTTGAGGTGGTTGGGAAATTTGATGAGCAGGTTTTGCGTGTCCATAAAGTGGCTATCGGGTGAACCGTATCCCATTCCTGGTCAGCCTTGGCTAGTTGTTCTGGCACACAGAGGCTCCTGATCAATCCAGGTCTCTTTAGCTTTTTCTTGTGGCTTAACCATATGTCAACCAATTAAAATTACTGTTAAAACCTCTCACTTTTAACACTTCATGCTGCTGAAATTGTGCCCGCCTCTCACTGCAGATTTTCAAGGCTTAGTTTAGGCCCTAGTCCGGTCCCGGCTGAACACCAGGAATAGTCTTTGATAGCTTTCCTATGTCCTCCATCCTACCATTTAAGACATGACAACCCTTATTCATTCGCTTCACTGGGTGAGCCAGTCCTTCACCTGGATGTCCACCTCAATCTGCCATTAATTACCATTAGCACCCGGGGCAGGGGACGCAGCCATTCAGGTTCCACAGAAGGCGGCTGAAATGTTCAACCTCAGCCCACGTTTAATGGAACCGCAGGCTGCCCCCCCTGCCATGGGCTGCCATCTGCCCCCCTGCCCTCCCGTAACTTAAAAAAAAAAGGCCAACACCACTCATCTGACTGTTGCGGTGGCGGGGCTGCCCGCCGCCGCCCCAGATTCCCTTTTCCGGCCACCATGGTCATTGAAGAGGGGCTCCGTACAGAGCCCTGCCTTCTATAACCATGGCAGCCATCTTGGTAAAGTAGTTTCCTTCATTCAACATCATAAAATCGTTCCATATATGAAAATACTCCCCTTATTTCAGAGACACAGGATGCCTTGAAATGCTGCAGGGGGGATGCTGCAGAGACCCCTCCCATCAATATGTCTGTGCACTGATTTGAGTGAATTTAAGTCTATACCAGCTGACACCTTATCCCTTTACTATCTGGACATTAAATTACAATCTGTATGCAGATTGCAGAAGAAACAAGATCTGATCCTATGCCTCTCTACGTAGGCCCTGAAAGCCTTAAAATTAGAGCATCCCTGAGTCACACACCTCAATTTGAGAGAGGAAAGTGAGAAATCTAAAACCCCATAAGACCTCACAAGCTGGCAAACTAATGCTGTGTGGCTGTGGGATTGGAGGAAGGAGCAGAAGTGTAGTAAGTTTGATGAAAATGTTGGGGGGGGACATCATGACAACTGAAAAAAAGGGGTGGGGTGGAGTGGGCAGACGTTGGCACTGCGGGATAAGACTAAAGTACTACACAACAAGAGTCCATTGCCGACGCGCTCGGTTATAACTTTCATAAGACTGATGGGTATCTTTAAAATTAAATTCTAAAGATACGCCAGTCTTCTGAAACTTATAACACCACACTTGGTCTTTAGAATTCACTGCATTGACAACAGTAAAAAAGCCTGCTCCCCCTCTACCTAAAGAGGGCCTGCAAGCAGGCTGAAGGGAGCTGGTGTTTGATTATTGCCAACACGGCACTGACTCAAACAAGCATATAGACATAATATAAAATGGATGCCTGCAAGAACAGCGCATTAGGTTGCTTATTATGATTTCATTTCAATAAACAATGCACAGAAAGGCTACACAGAAAGGATTGCTTTTTCAAACTTTAGCCTGACCAGTAATAAGCTGATGAAGTGTTTTACACAAAACTGGCTTCTAATGCATGGCAAACGTTCCACAGTTCCTCAGCCGCTACCTCCTCACTATTACACAGGCCTCAGGGGTTATTCAGCAAAAAAGAGCAGGACCATGCTTTATCTAACAGAGCTGGCATTAGCATCTCTTATTAGTGCTGGCCTGCAGCTAGTGAAAATCCTGGTCCTGCAGTGTAGAAAGGGTTTTTGGCCTAGTGGATTTACAATCTGAGGCAACGTCTTTGCTTTATGTGTTTAAGTGTGGGCACAGTATGGCATGCTCATCAGAATCATATGCACAAAACATTCCAGTGTGCTCTTGTATGGACATTGGGCACATCAGACAAAAACAGGTATATGTGCTGTTATATAAGGGAGCACCACATAGGCGCCACTAACCAACGGGGTGATCACTTGTGCAGCGCACAAATCATTGCTGCACAGATATCACTGCACTGATTTGCCATGGACTACTGTCTGCACAGTGACAGACAATGAGCTCTACTTTCCTAATCAAGGTGCCAAGTGACATTGAGTTGCCATCTGCTGTGAGCGCTAGGCAGTGGCTGGCTTGTTTAGACAATTAAAAGACCTTTAATGCTGAGCAGATGCATTTAGTCCATGTCCCAAAGCAGCCACTAGAATACTTAAGCAAGAAAAGTAGAGTTAACCTTCCCAGGGATGCGCCAGATGTAAATAAAAAGTAATATACAAAAAAGAACGTTTTGGTGTGTCAAATAAAGACATGAAAATAAAGAAAATAGCTTTAAACTTTTCTGTGTGGCATTCTAATTCTCTTTGAAGAATGCATAGGTTTGGTCAGCTAAGTGATACTTGTGCTGGCCTGGTGAATACAAATGCCCCATGTTCAGTTCTTAACACTAAAATGTTAAGCACAACATACTGTGTAAATACAATGGCTTGTTAAGTGAGCCAAATCTATAAATTGCCCCACTTGAAAGGCTGTCAGCACAAAGAATCAGGGGTAGGGGTGTGAGACTTGTCTGTTGATGTCTCTGTTTTTTTTAAAAATGGAACTCCTTTGTTCATATCATCCAGGCTGAACTATACTAGTGGCCAAACTACAATGCAATGTGTTTTTTGTTTTATAAACAGGAACACATTTTGCGATTTGTAATAATAAGACCATGGACGATTTCTGTGCATAAGATAACCAATTGTGAAATAAAGTATTATTTCATGTTTGATAATATAATTTCAGGGATGCTGAAGTGCACACCATACATAGAATAGCCAAGAGATATGATATGACATTTATAACGCTCCTATACACAAGTGTTTCAAGGCGCTACGAGGCAAAGGGAGGGGGAACAGAGGGAAGACAGAGACAATGATCTTTCTAGGCCAAGTGACACATTATTAGTACCCCATCTTTTGCAAATGCGTTCAGCTTTATATGCATGACCGGCAGCAGGGTTGGCCAGGCCAGGCTCTTATTTAACCCTATGGAGATACTGTGGGCAAGACTGCTCTGGTGAGCCAGGCGCACTCCCTTCTCCTCGCCCTGCCATGCCTCGCCAGAGCGGGCACGAGGGACAGAGAGAAAGCGAGCCACACACACCACAAGAGGGCACAATAGGCAGCCTGCACAAAACCAGAATCATGCCAAGATAGGCCTACATTACACAATGCCTTAACAGCCAGTCACAAACTGGGAACACACTGGTAGTGCCACATATTGCACAGAGGGTAATAGGGCATACATCGTAAAGGTAATTAAGTCATACAAAGCAGGAAGTTACATCTGAAGCAGACTGTGTAACTCTGCACTGTACTGAAGAGTTAGGCATTCAGTTATCTTTACAGAAGGCCTAGAGCTACACCGTTTGGCTAAGAAAAGACCCTGCTGAGCTCCGCAGATGGGTTTCTGAATTTTGATGGGGGTCATAGTCAGCAAAAGTAAACTTTTCTCTTCCAGCGGCCTAGTGCCTAGAAACTCGTTCCCCCCACGCCGCCATGCCAGACATATGCGAATGTTGGCTGTGGGGTCTGCTGGAGCATCAGATTAAATCTAGATGTAGGTGTGGGGGCGGCCAGGAAAACCAAGCAGGCAAGTCACTGTTGCCAGCTACGCAGCAGTGACAGAAGAAGCGCTGCACTTTTTACACTGATGTTGTGGCGTGGTTGTGCAGCACCTTCACTCACGTGATGATATTAAGGCCCAACATGTCTTAGAATTGCGCAAACCTGCAGGCCCGTGGGGGTTTCCACTCCCATCCTGCAACCAACAATTCTTGGGAAATGGGTGGCTTGGCCAAGTTCATCACCAGTAACTATTTCATCAGCAAAGTTCGGATTGTAAACTATCACGTGCCAAATGCATTTTAAAACGAAGTCCTCACCACAGCTCATTGCACCTGATTAGTACATTTGTGAAATAAAAGGTCACCCAAATACTTTTGGCTTGATTTTTGGGCATGCTTGAAAAACGCTGCCTTTTATTCACATAATGCAAAACATAGCACATGCCTGTTGCAAATAATGACAAAGTAAGTCACTTATATTGATAACACAATGAAGCACGCAGGCTGTGCCGACACCTCAAGTTCTCGCAGTGTCCCATGCGAGTAGAACATTCTACCCTGCCCCATTTATTTGCATTCTGTCACTTGCCGCAGTCATTATGGATAAGCAAACCCACAGTATCTCCATAGGGTAAAATAAGAGCCTGGCCTGGCCAACCCTGCTGCCGGTCATGCATATAAAGCTGAACGCATTTGCAAAAGATGGGGTACTAATAATGTGTCACTTGGCCTAGAAAGATCATTGTCTCTGTCTTCCCTCTGTTCCCCCTCCCTTTGCCTCGTATCGCCTTGAAACACTTGTGTATAGGAGCGTTATAAATGTCATATCATATCTCTTGGCTATTCTATGTATGGTGTGCACTTCAGCATCCCTGAAATTATATTATCAAACATGAAATAATACTTTATTTCACAATTGGTTATCTTATGCACAGAAATCCTCCATGGTCTTATTATTACAAATCGCAAAATGTGTTCCTGTTTATAAAACAAAAAACACATTGCATTGTAGTTTGGCCACTAGTATAGTTCAGCCTGGATGATATGAACAAAGGAGTTCCATTTTTAAAAAAAACAGAGACATCAACAGACAAGTCTCACACCCCTACCCCTGATTCTTTGTGCTGACAGCATTTCAAGTGGGGCAATTTATAGATTTGGCTCACTTAACAAGCCATTGTATTTACACAGTATGTTGTGCTTAACATTTTAGTGTTAAGAACTGAACATGGGGCATTTGTATTCACCAGGCCAGCACAAGTATCACTTAGCTGACCAAACCTATGCATTCTTCAAAGAGAATTAAAATGCCACACAGAAAAGTTTAAAGCTATTTTCTTTATTTTCATGTCTTTATTTGACACACCAAAACGTTCTTTTTTGTATATTACTTTTTATTTACATCTGGCGCATCCCTGGGAAGGTTAACTCTAATTTTCTTGCTTAAGTATTCTAGTGGCTGCTTTGGGACATGGACTAAATGCATCTGCTCAGCATTAAAGGTCTTTTAATTGTCTAAACAAGCCAGCCACTGCCTAGCGCTCACAGCAGATGGCAACTCAATGTCACTTGGCACCTTGATTAGGAAAGTAGAGCTCATTGTCTGTCACTGTGCAGACAGTAGTCCATGGCAAATCAGTGCAGTGATATCTGTGCAGCAATGATTTGTGCGCTGCACAAGTCATCACCCCATTGGTTAGTGGCGCCTATGTGGTGCTCCCTTATGTAACAGCACATATACCTGTTTTTGTCTGATGTGCCCAATGTCCATACAAGAGCACACTGGAATGTTTTGTGCATGCCATACTGTGCCCACACTTAAACACATAAAGCAAAGACGTTGCCTCAGATTGTAAATCCACTAGGCCAAACACCCTTTCTACACTGCAGGACCAGGATTTTCACTAGCTGCAGGCCAGCACTAATAAGAGATGCTAATGCCAGCTCTGTTAGATAAAGCATGGTCCTGCTCTTTTTTGCCGAATAACCCCTGAGGCCTGTGTAATAGTGAGGAGGTAGCGGCTGAGGAACTGTGGAACGTTTGCCATGCATTAGAAGCCAGTTTTGTGTAAAACACTTCATCAGCTTATTACTGGTCAGGCTAAAGTTTGAAAAAGCAATCCTTTCTGTGTAGCCTTTCTGTGCATTGTTTATTGAAATGAAATCATAATAAGCAACCTAATGCGCTGTTCTTGCAGGCATCCATTTTATATTATGTCTATATGCTTGTTTGAGTCAGTGCCGTGTTGGCAATAATCAAACACCAGCTCCCTTCAGCCTGCTTGCAGGCCCTCTTTAGGTAGAGGGGGAGCAGGCTTTTTTACTGTTGTCAATGCAGTGAATTCTAAAGACCAAGTGTGGTGTTATAAGTTTCAGAAGACTGGCGTATCTTTAGAATTTAATTTTAAAGATACCCATCAGTCTTATGAAAGTTATAACCGAACGCGTCGGCAATGGACACATGTAGTACTTTAGTCTTATCCCGCAGTGCCAACGTCTTCCCACTCCACCCCACCCCTTTTTTTCAGTTGTCATGATGTCCCCCCCCAACATTTTCAACAAACTTACTCCACTGATTTCCAAGGACTTACCCACAGGTCAGGCAGTAGGAAGAACACCAGTAGAGGTCACCAATTGCAGACAAGGGGGAGCGGAGACTTCAGGAGACCAGCGCAATTCTGCGCAATTCTCTATGTAGGGTGGGGCTTCTGCCAGATCCCAAAATGGTCAACGCCATTTTATAAACTCGGGACAACACGGTCTACGGGGAGGGGTAACCAGCAGACTGCACAACCAATACAGAGGCGCATTGCAAACGATCAGTACAGTTAACCCATCAGAAAGAGAAGGAAGCAAGAGAACCAGCAGTGTCCATGAGCAGCAAGTGAGGAGGCCAATACCCTGCAGCAGATTTGAGAGGCCAGCATCCACCAAGAGGACTGCAAACAGAGTCCCGGCCCAGCAGAGGCCAAGCATGAAGAATCCCAAAATCTATGACAAGTCCTTTGTGCGGGGAGCCTTGAGAAAAATTCAAGACCTCAGCCCCCTTTTCAACCTGAACCTTGAGCCTACCCTGGTGTGAAGGGCACCTCATCCCTCCTGAGTAAGAAGGGCATAATAACACTTACAGCAGCCCTTGGAGTAGAAGGAGAAAAGCTACCTGTGTAATGGCAAGGGCACTATATACACTATATATACACACACACACACACACTGAGGGAGATAGAGTGAGTGAGAGAAAGAGAGAGGAGCATGAGGGCAAGGGGAGTAGAAATCCCTTTAGAAATTGAGAGGAGAGAAAGAGATCGAAAAGGGAACCCTGGCTCTCATAGATAATCAGAAAGCAGTGTACCAGGCAGAATTACAAATAGTGAGCAGAGCATGGCAGAGATGCAGCTGAGCACTATATCCGAGATTGTGAGCTAAGAAAAGAAGTCTATGGGGCTTATATCCATGAGACTGTGAGTTGAGAGTAACGAAGCAGCTGATCGTCATATACCTGAGATTGTGAACTGACTAAAGAAGCAACTGGACGCTATATTCCTTAGATTGTGAGATGAGTAAAGAATCAGCTGATTGTGATATGCCTGAGATTGTGAGATGAGTAAAGAATCAGCTGATTGTGATATGCCTGAGATTGTGGATTGAGAGTAAGGAAGCAGCTGATCACGATATGCCTGAGATTGTGAACTGACTAAAGAAGCAACTGGATGCTATATCCCTTAGATTGTGAGATGAGTAAAGAATCAGCTGATCGCGATATGCCTGAGATTGTGAGATGAGTAAAAGAATCAGCTGATTGCGATATGCCTGAGATTGTGAGATGAGTAAAGAATCAGCTGATTGCGATATGCCTGAGATTGTGAGTTGAGAGTAAAGAAGCAGCTGATCACAATATGCTTGAGATTGTGAGCTGAGTAAAGAAGCAGCTGATACCTATGCCTGAGATTGTGAGCTGAATAAAGAAGCAGCTGATCACAATATGCCTGAGATTGTGAGCTGAGTAAAGAAGCAGCTGATACCGATATGCCTGAGATTGTGAGCTGAATAAAGAAGCAGCTGTATGCTATATCCCTTAGATTGTGTGCTGAGTAAGGAAGCAGCTAATCGCGATATGCCTCAGATTGTGAGCTGAGTAAAGAAACAGCTGATAACGATAACCCTTAGATTGTGAGCTGAGTAAAGAAGCAGCTAATCGCGACATGCCTGAGATTGTGAGTTGAGAGTAAAGAAGCAGCTGATCGCGATATGCCTGAGATTGTGACCCAAGTAAGGAAGCAGCTGGAAACTATATCCCGTAGATTATGAGCTGAGTAAGGGGGCAGCTGATAACGATAACCCTTAGATTGTGAGCTGAGTAAAGAAGCAGCTAATCGCGATATGCCTGAGATTGTGAGTTGAGAGTAAAGAAGCAGCTGATGCCTGAGATTGTGACCCAAGTAAGGAAGCAGCTGGAAACTATATCCCTTACATTATGAGCCGAATAAGGAGGTAGCTGGACGCTGTATCCCTTAGATCAAGAGCTGAGTAAGGAAGCAGCTGGCCCTCTAGCCATGATATTGACTTTAAGCCAAGTAGCAGCTGAGCGCTATAATGTGGGACTTTGTTATACCCTAGAAATCATCATATTATTTTGTGGGTGGGACAAATCCCTTAACTCTTCGGCCTGCAATTAGAAAATATTTCCCTCAAAAAGATAAGACACATGTTCCTGTTTGTGATATTTGTCATCCATCTTCTTCTCTACAGAATGGCAGCCCAATTGGAATTTAGTGTTTTAGCCGGCATGATTTTATTGCAGTGGTAGATGGAAATAACTCTCATATCAGCTATTATTGCATGGGTGCCAGATATCATAAATCACTGATCTTCCCGAAAGAAGCAGTGGTTTGTAACATGGAGACATAGCAATGACAGGCTATTAAACAAAGCTAAGTTGATATCACTTTTAGAGCTAAAATCTTCCAACAAATAAACTTTCTACGCAATTTATTGAGTGAACCGACTGTGATATATTTGCAAGGTGCCACAGTGCATTCATTACCTTTGCCATATAATACAAGTATGTAGTCCAATTAATTTATCACCTCAATTTAACATTTTTGTATTCCTTCAAAAGGGATTTTCCTTTGCTCTCAGGTTAGTGAAAAACAGATTATACTACAGAAACGAATATCCGAGGTATCAGACAATCAGTGCACATGTCCCATTTATTACCACACTTGTGCTCCATTAATCAGCGGCCCCCCGTGGCCTAGGATCTCCTTCGAATCAGCGCCTATCCTAAGGGAACTCCGGGTGATACCCCATAAAAGGGGTGCTGGGCGATCTATACACTTCGGAGCTGTGTCTGCAACTTCCTAATTTCCCCCCAGACTCTGCTGCCTCCATCGGTGTCTTCGACTCACGGCTCTAGCTTGGTATAATCGCATGGAAATGTATCCTCCAGTACATATGCTTCTTTTGCATAGATGGCTCTAAGCTCTAACAGCATGTTTTTTGGGGGTATTGATTTTACTTCAGGTCCCATCTGAGAGTAGCCTCTTTTTTGCAACTCCACATAAACGTAATGATTTGTACAATAGTCCTTACTCAATAGTCTTGACTGTTGTTGAACTTCATTTCAGTTTCAGCTGTACTCTTATCCCAGATCTGCAGAAACACTGGCCCATGCCCCTGGAAGGGCTCAAGTTCCATAGCATGTAACGGAAGTCGTTAAACTTGCCTACTTCTTTTTTTCACCCCATTCATATTCCTAAATTGCAATTTTGTGTACCATCGTTATGCCTTGTCAAGCTGGTGTTTTTCAAACACTCTGTTAATTGTAACTGAGTCCAGTTGTTTACGTCAATGTGTACTGTAAGAGTATTGAAAATAATAAAGATAGTCCACAGCGAGTTAGAGACTGTTCTATGCTCCACTCAAGGTTTGGCCACAGCGAGTGAGAGACTGTTCTATGCGCCACTCAGAGTTTGGCCACAGCGAGTGAGAGTCTGTTCTATGTGCCACTTAGGGTTTAGCCATAGTGAGTGAGAGACTGTTCTATGCGCCACTCAGGGTTTGGCCACAGCGAGTGAGAGACTGTTCTATGCGCCACTCAGGGTTTGGCCACAGCGAGTGAGAGACTGTTCTATGCGCCACTCAGGGTTTGGCCACAGCAAGTGAGAGACTGTTCTATGCGCCACTCAGGGTTTGGCCACAGTGGGTGAGAGACTGTTCTATGCGCCACTCAGGGTTTGGCCACAGCGAGTGAGAGACTATTCTATGCACCACTCAAGGTTTGGCCACAGCGAGTGAGAGACTGTTCTATACGCCACTCAGGGTTTGGCCACAGCGAGTGAGAGACTGTTCTATGCGCCACTCAGGGTTTGGCCACAGCGAGTGAGAGACTGTTCTATGCGCCACTCAGGGTTTGGCCACAGCAAGTGAGAGACTGTTCTATGCGCCACTCAGGGTTTGGCCACAGCGGGTGAGAGACTGTTCTATGCGCCACTCAGGGTTTGGCCACAGCGAGTGAGAGACTGTTCTATGCGCCACTCAGGGTTTGGCCACAGCGAGTGAGAGACTGTTCTATACGCCACTCAGGGTTTGGCACAGCGAGTGAGAGACTGTTCTATGCGCCACTCAGGGTTTGGCCACAGCAAGTGAGAGACTGTTCTATGATCCACTCCGGGTTTGGCCACATTGAGTGAGAGACTGTTCTATGCGCCACTCAGCGTTTGGCCACATCGAGTGAGAGTCTGTTCTATGCGCCTCTTAGGGTTTAGCCACAGCGAGTGAGAGACTGTTCTATGCGTCACTCAGCGTTTGGCCACAGCGAGTGAGAGACTGTTCTATGCGCCGGTCACTCAGGGTTTGGCCACAGCGAGTGAGAGACTGTTCTATGCGCCACTCAGGGTTTGGCCACATCGAGTGAGAGGCTGTTCTATGCACCCGCCACTCACAGTTTGGTGACAAGAGTCATGAAAGAAATTCCACTGAGGTTCTTTTACTGTCACTAGTTTTCTTCTGTTGTACTTGAACGAAGCTGTTTTCTGTGGTTCACTAATGTTGTGTTTATTTTAGGGTGACGACGGACTGCCAGGATTGCATGGCGTTCTTGTAAGTATCTTTTTCGTTCAACTTATTATTTTCACACTTAACCAGTGCAGTGGCTGTCGCCATCTTATGTGATACTAGAAAAACGAAACGTGCTCCCACTGAAGTATAACTAGTTAGATATCAATTAGAAAAGACATATATTCAGGCACTTCTAACACAGTCGCTAAATAGTCTCGTCTATAGTATGAGTAGAGAAACAGAAAATAAGGTAAGATAACATTGTATCAATTGAAAATTAAACAAATGTATTATTCAATTAACCTGTGCTTAGCAAGAGAAACAACCTAAAAGTTATATAGTAGACGAGCAGCTGTACCCTTGCTTCACACGGCAATTCGCACACCAAAAAGAAAATTATACAAAGGTATATTTTTATATTTTAATATTTTATACTTTTTACATTGTCTGCATCATGGAACCTACCCACATGCCCAAATGTCAGGCATGTTGGGAAGTATGATGAACATTTCGAACAGACACACACACACACACACACACACACATATCCACACATTTCCATTTTATATATAGAGATGTCAGAGTCAAGTGCAACTAAAAATATAAAACGAGTCCACCAGAAAAAGACCAAAGGGCGATGTAGCCTACAAAGTCTTGCAGGAGATGGAAAGAAAGAAGAGGAACAGAAAAAGAACCAACCGGTGTGCTGAACCACAGAGGTAGTATTTAAGATGCAGCATAAAAGAAAAGAACGCAATGTATTTGGTTCTGTGTAATCATGACCCTGCAAAAACGTTGCCTGGCAAAACAGTGACCAAAAAAGTGCAATTTTTTGCAGGGACATTATTACATTTAACATGCGGGGGACACCCCCCGTCACGCCCAAACTCTTTTTTTTCCAAGGGGATCCGGGGGACACCCCTGCAACCACTCCCCCCTTGACCCACTATATATGGTTACCAAATATAATGTCGCCACAACCTTTTCCAGGTGACATTATGTATCAGGGCATTATTACCTGATGCCATGTATTCATATCGGTTGAGAATCAATCTTTGCATAGTTATTGATCAAAGCATATGAATGAATGACATATTCTAGGGAAATCAATTTCGAAATCATGTCCATGTTTTAGTCATGCCGGTGGATGCAATACTACACGGTTATGTGGTTCCCCGTGGACTGCAAAGGATTTGTCTCAGTCTGCTGATCCTTCTGCCTCATGGCATTACCAGCCTTTATGTTTTAAGGGGTGTAAGAGTTTGTTCTGTCTTTTTTTCAGCTTGAGCTGCATACGCAGATTTTCCCCAGTGGGTCCTTCCTCTCCATGATATTTGGGGCTAATTTAGAATGTTTAAGTGCAGTATAATGCGATTGTATGAAATGGAAGCCTAATGGGAAGGTCAGAGTGGGAGTGTGCTGCAAATGTCGGAACGGGGAGCGAACGGGGAATCTCAAGCTTACTGGGAATGCTAAACTGGAATCTTGCAAGGAATACCAGTGACGCTCTGCTGGTATTTGCAGATAGTGGGAGTGAGACTGAGGATGTGAATGGGGGAGTGCGCAAGTGGGAGTGTGCTTGTAAAATACTGCTGTAGATGGCTTAGCTACTTTACTGTAATGACTATAATGTGGAAGGGGGGGTAATGGCGATGGTGAGGAGTTGGTCAGTCCCTCAGGGACACAGCAGCAACATGTGTCTCCTTAATTAGGGCTTTTATTAGGGCACCCTGTACGACGCTGGACCTAACAAGAATGAGAGGGGGTGTGGGCATGAGGGCAAGTCTGCATGAGAGCGAGTGCGGGCATGAGATCAAGTGTGGGTGAGAGTGAGTGCGGGCATGAGATCAAGTGTGGGTGTGAGAGTGAGTGTGGTATTGGGGTATGGCAGTGAGAGTGAGTGTGCCATTGTCAGTGAGAGTGTCAGTGGAAATGAGAGTAAGTGCGGAAGGGGGTGTAAGAATGTGTGAGTGTGGGTTTGAGTTTGGGATTGTGGGAGTGTGGGGGTGAGTGAGTAAAGGAGCCACTGCTGTGGTGCATATGTTAGTTTCTTCATGAATGGAGTTTAAAGAGGAAGAGGGAGCATGAAGGTGGCGATGATGGTGATGAATTGGCAAGTGGGTCAGAATGTTTGGTCATTCGGGTCCATGACTGTGGGGTCGCTAGACCTGTAGAATGTTTGTGAGTTGGCACTGGTCCAGTTCAGTTGGCAGTACCGAGGCATTTGTGATTGTTTCTCCCTTTTTCCATATCTGCAGTTCTTGTTTTCATTGAGATATGGTTGGGCGTCTGGTTCATGGCACATGCTCTCTTGGTAGAATGTCCAAGATAGGATGTCCTTATTTGCCACTGCTGACCAACATATAACCATCTTCCTATCCAGTCCTTTTCACCAACAGTTCTGCCATTTGTTTAGCTTGCTCAGGTACCAAACTCAGATAACTTGGCCATTATGTGTAACATGTTGTTTTAGTTTATAGGAAAGGGTACTGGCAAAGTGGAATTCCATGCAGCAATGAGGCGTAGAGTGTTCATAGCAAAATACCAAGGCAATGTGAGGAAAATGAAATAATGAACAATGTGTAGCTTCTGTGATTCTTCTAGAGCAGGTAAGGAAAGCAGGAGCATGCAGGTTTAGTGCAGTAAGGCTAGTAAAGACACAAACAATTTCAGGCTGTAACTATCCAAATACATTTGCGTTAAGCCTTAATACCATTTCTGGTCTTTCAAGACCCTTAAGATGGCCTGATGTAGATGTATTTTATTCATTGTATAGCTTTTCCAGAAGTGACCTCCATCATGACAGCAGGTCTAAAGTTATTGCTTCCTTTCTCAGAAAGCTGTTGTAAACAATGAAATGAGTGAACATTTTACAAAAACATCCTTTTAAGAAGTTGAATAATCACAGATCAAATGCAACAGTTAATTCAATATTTCCATTTATAATTCATCATCTTTCAAACAGAGAATCCAGGCAGACTCATTTAAATCCTTCAACATATTTGGAGGGATCAATAATTTTGCAGGAACTCTCGCTCTCTTCAATCCCCTACCCTCTGAATCCCACCCACCGAATCCCACCCACCGAGCACCTCTCATGTGGTACCTCCCGCCGAAATCCTATTTCCTCGAACCTCCCTCCCCCACTCACCTGCCTCCACTCTACTCTCTAATGCAGCATTTCAACCCCCATCTCCCCTCCACGAAACCCATCCTACAAACCACCTCAGGATCCAGTAATCTTTGCCCTCAATGGGGTATTTGCCCATGACCCAACCCGCCGCATGACCACATCCCCACTCCTCACCTCCTCCCTGTCCCCCCATGATCTTCTTACCAGTTCCTCCTTGCTGCACTGTGTACCACTTCCTGCCTCTGCACGGCGAACTCTGGACATAAAAAACAGACCATTCCTATTCACCTAACAGGAATAAATCTGTTTGGAGGGCCAACCTAGTCTTCATGATGTTGTCACGCCGCGCGCTCGCTCGCGGGCGCCACTTACCTGTCCTGGGGTCCCGGGTCCACGGCCGCAGCGGTCTCCTCCTTCATGGAGGCTGTACCCGCGGTGGCGTCTTTCCCCACGCCGGCCCGCGGTCGGGATAGGCTCCGTGGGCGCAGCCATCTTGCGAGGATCTGCGCATACGCGGATCGTCAGTATCCGACTTCCCGCGCATGCGCAGTGTCGGAACATGCGTTCCAAGCCTCGCTTTGATGCCGGGCTTTAAATGAGCACCGCATGCACAGGGACAACGCGTCTCAACACGGTTGTTACTGTGTATGCGCTGCTGGAGCCCTGGTGTCCGTGCCTCAGCCTCTCCAGTTCCTTCCTAAGCCTAATCCTGCCTTGTTCAGCCTCTCCAGTTCCTTATTCTGCCTTATCCTGCCTAGTCCAGTCTTTCCTCCTTGTCCTCTCCCTGCTCCTTAGTCCTCCTACCCCTTGCTTCCCAGTCCTTCCTTGTCCTTGCCTGCCTCCTGGGTTAGGGTAGGGGAGTTCTTGTCTGGGTTTCTGGTTCCTTCCTTCTCCCAGGATAGTAGGTTTCCCTTGTCTGTTCTGTTGGCCCTTGCAGACCTTCCTCCTTTACCTGTCTTGTGCCCTGCCAATACCTGTGCCTTGCTACCCTCTTGGATGTTCCGGAGTTCAGCTTCCACCATTACCGGTGTCCTCATTAAGCCTTCTCTGCCAGTGGAAACACTGTCCCGACGCCACGTAAATACGGAGAAGTGCCACCCGTGGCGTTGGGAGTTGGTTCAGTGCCATCCTGTTATATATCGTCAGGAGGGTATTGGGCTGATTCCTCGCGTTACTCATTCATCGGCAAGAGATACTCCGACAGACTGGCAACCTCAACCCCACGGGCTCAAGGAAGAAAAGGTAACCAGCGATCTCGTGAAGACTCGTTTAACAGATTGAGACGCCTTTCCTTCAGTCTCGACATGGACGACATACAGGAATTACGTGAAGAAATGCGTACCATGCGTCTTGAAATGACCACCCTCCGCCAGGAGAACGACACCCTTCGACAAGCGATGGGTCGCAGTATGGCTAACCCCTCACAACCAGCTACACCACCTGAGAACTCCATGGCTTACACTACTCCGATAAAGTATGATGGTGACCCGCGTCGAGTGGCAGAGTTCTGTACACACTGTCAGATCCATTTCCAGTTCAGGTCAAGTCATTTTAGTCAAGACAAGGCAAAGATCGGGTATATCCTTGGAAACCTAACCGGCAATGCGCTTGCTTGGGCCGCACCTTTGGTCTCTACCAACAGTCCCCTGTTGGGTGATTTTGCTGCTTTCGAGAAAGCCTTTTTGGATGTCTTTAAACCGCCCAATTTGGCAGCCATGGCCCAGAATCAATTAATGGAGATCAAACAAGGACAAGGTGACATAATCCACTACATAAGTCGGTTTCGACAATTAGCAACCGATTCACAATGGCCCGAAATCATTCAGAAAACCCTGTTTCGTCGGGGGCTACGAGAAGAGTACAAAGACGAATTGCTGCACATCCCGGAGCCAGAAACGTTGCCTGCATTGGTGGAACAGGTTTTACGCATTGACCACAGGTTAGCTGAACGACAGAGTGAACATCGCAGATCTGACAGGTATCACCCGGTTCTTCCGGTACTGAACCCCGGACCAGCTGTCTCTACCGATGTGGGCCCAGAACCCATGCAGTTGGGAGCCATCTGATGCCCGTTGTCCGAGGCCGAAAAGAAAAGAAGACGACAGCAAAACTTGTGCTTGTATTGCAGTGGTTTGGGTCATTTACTAGGCACCTGTCCGCTACGCCCTCTGACGAAGCAGGAAAACTAACAGGCCCGTTGTTTGAGGCGAAGGCAGCAGCGGGCCGCCTCTCTGAATCTGACCTTCCTCCCATGAACCCGGTGCCCTTGTTGATCCTGAAAGTCGGTGTTGCCTGGCTAGGGAAGTGTATGAAAACCTGGGCCCTTCTGGATTGTGGAGCATCCGGCAACTACATCGATGCCTCGTTCGCGATTGCCAATGGGATCCGTTTACATTACAAAGAACGACCAACTGTGGTCGAGGTGATTGATGGTTCTGCTTTGTCTTCTGGTCCAGTCTGCCAACAGTCCGACCCCTTGTGGCTCTCTGTGGAAGGGCACCTCGAACGGATTTCGTTGGATGTCATCAAGTCTCCCTCTTTTCCGGTGGTACTGGGCTTACCTTGGCTGTTATATCACAATCCGCAGGTCGACTGGACCGCTCGTTCCCTGGTGTTCTCTTCGACGCGTTGTCCTCGGGACTGTGGACTTCACGAAACCTTTCCTGCAATTTTGGAATCCCTCAATCCTGTTGACGTATCTGCCCGTTTATGTGCCACCCAGTTGGTACCTCACGAATATGCCGGATACCACAAGGCGTTCTCCAGGCCTGAAGACATACCATTACCGCCCCACCGGCACTTTGACTGTTCCATTGACATCCTGCCCGATGCGGTCATTCCCCACAGCAAGATCTATTCGTTGACTCAACTCGAGAAAGGCGTCCTACAGGAGTACATTAAGGATTGCCTCAACAAGGGCTACATAGTGCCATCCAAGTCCCCCGCAGGATTCCCGTTATTCTTCGTTAAGAAGAAAGAGGGTACTTTGCGCCCTTGTATCGACTATCGTCAACTAAATGAGATCACGAGGAAGGACAGGTACCCATTACCACTCATCCGGGACATCATCGAATCCCTGAAATCCGCACAAATCTTCACCACGCTGGATCTAAGAGGGGCCTATCACCTGGTGCGGATTAGGAAGGGAGATGAGTGGAAGACGGCCTTCAAAACACCTATCGGTCACTACAAGTACAGGGTGATGCCGTTTGGACTCTGCAACGCCCCGGCCGTCTTCCAGCGGTTCATGGACGATGTCTTTTCGGACCTTATTGGAATATCTGTATGGGTATACCTTGATGAGATCCTGGTTTTTTCTGACACTCGAACTGCACATGTGGCGCATGTTCAGGAAGTTCTCCTAACGGCCTGTATGCCAAGGTAGAAAAATGTCAATTTCACATGGAAAGCATGGAATTTCTGGGCTATGTGATCAGCAGCACGGGAGTGCGGATGGATCCCGCGAAACTGCAAGCTATACGAGAATGGAAACCGCCACATGGCGTGAAGTCACTTCAAAGGTTCTTGGGCTTCGCCAACTTTTATCGACGCTTCATTCCGCGCTTTTCTCAACTTGCCAACAGCCTAACCCGCCTGACCAGTACCAAGGTGCCATATCTCTGGGACACGCAGGCCAAGGAGGCGTTTCTGGAATTGAAAAAATCCTTCATGTCGGCTCCTGTTCTTAGACATCCAGACGATGAAAAGCCATTTGTGGTTGAAACAGACGCTTCGGACTACGCAATTGGTGCGGTCTTACTACAGCAAGATTCATTCACGGGAACAGAGCACCCAGTGGCTTACTACTCACGGAAATTGTCAGCGAGCGAGAGAAACTATGCGGTGATGAAAAAGGAATTACTGGCTATGAAAGCAGCTCTCGAGGAGTGGCGACATCACTTGCTGGGTGGGAGGTACCCAGTGGTGGTTCGCACAGATCACCGTAATCTACAGTTCCTGCGCTCTTTGCAATCCAGAACCTCCCGTCATGCTCGTTGGGCCTTTTTCTTCTCGCAGTTTGATTTCACCGTCACATACATTCCTTGTTCCCAGAATACGAAGGCTGATGCTCTGTCTCGGTCTCTGGAAAACAACATTGAAGGCGCCAAGGAACCGGAGCCTCTGATAGCGTCAAAGCATTTTCTATCGATGGTGACTCCCCAGCTCCAACAATTGATAGAAGCCACACGAACGGATCCCTCAAGATTACAGATACTACAACGCTCTGACATCAGGGAACGTGACGGCTTGTTGTTCTTCAAGGATCGTCTGTACGTTCCCACCTTGGAGCTCCAGAAGATCGTTCTACAGAAATGCCATGATTCCGTCGTTTGTGGTCACCGTGGAGTCCGCACAACACAAGAACTGGTTGCATGGCAGTACTGGTGGCCTGGGTGGGCCACGCTGGTAAAGCACTATGTGGATTCCTGCCCTGTATGTGCCCAGATCAAGATTCCTCGCAAAAGGCCCATTGGTCTCCTGAAACCCACGCCCACGTCTCCGTTCCCTTGGCATACCATCGCCACGAATTTCATCGTTGACCTGCCCCTGTCTGGTGGTTTCACGTGTATAACGGTGGTGGTGGACTGCTTCACCAAGACTGCTCATTTCTTGCCCTTTCCCAAACTGCCCACTGCCTCCCAGATGGCACGACGTTTTCTACACGAGTTGTATCGTCTTCATGGTCTTCCGGAGAAAATTCTATCGGACCGGGGATCTCAATACATCTCATCTTTTTGGGACCAACTGTGTCAGCATTTGGACATTCAGCGAGCCCTGAGTTCCGGCTATCATCCACAGACCAATGGGCAGACGGAGCGCACCAATCAAACCCTTGAGCAATATATACGTTGTTATGCCAATGCCACTCAAGACAACTGGTCGGAATGGTTGGACACTGCGGAAGCAGCTTACAACAATGCTGTTCATTCTGCTACCGGACTCAGCCCCTTTTTCTGCTCTTCTGGTCTTCACCCCAGATTGCTGCCAGTACGTCCTACGTCTTCCAGTGCCGTTCCATCTGCAGATGCCCTGGTAGCCCTGATCCGCAATCAACATCGCCTGGCGGCCGGTACCTTGGCAGTGGCACAAGCACGTATGAAGGAACAGGCTGACAAGAGACGGAGCCCTGAGCCTGTCCTTCATGTTGGGGACAGGGTATGGCTGTCCTCCAAGAATCTACCAGTACGCAATCTACCAATGAAACTGGCTCCCCGCTTTTTTGGTCCCTTTCGCATCATTGGGCGTGTTTCTTCTGTTGCCTTTCGTTTGTCTCTGCCACGTTCTTGGAGGGTCCATCCTGTCTTTCATGTCTCTCTTTTGAAGCCCTATGTGCCCGATGTTATGGGTCGCACCTGTTCCCGTCCTGCCCCGGTCTTGGTTCGGGGGGTCCCTGAGTTTGAGGTGCAGGAGATTGAACAGGCTGACAAGAGACGGAGCCCTGAGCCTGTCCTTCATGTTGGGGACAGGGTATGGCTGTCCTCCAAGAATCTACCAGTACGCAATCTACCAATGAAACTGGCTCCCCGCTTTTTTGGTCCCTTTCGCATCATTGGGCGTGTTTCTTCTGTTGCCTTTCGTTTGTCTCTGCCACGTTCTTGGAGGGTCCATCCTGTCTTTCATGTCTCTCTTTTGAAGCCCTATGTGCCCGATGTTATGGGTCGCACCTGTTCCCGTCCTGCCCCGGTCTTGGTTCGGGGGGTCCCTGAGTTTGAGGTGCAGGAGATTTGTGATTCACGGATTTGGCGGGGTGCTCTGCAACTCCTGGTCAGCTGGAAAGGTTATCCTGCTTGTGACCGCACTTGGGAACCACGCTTCGTGCATGCACCGCGCCTGGTTCGGGACTTCTATCTCCGCTACCCCTGGAAGCCCGGTGCTCCGGGGTTGTCCGGGAGGGGGTATGGTGTCACGCCGCGCGCTCGCTCGTGGGCGCCACTTACCTGTCCTGGGGTCCCGGGTCCACGGCCGCAGCGGTCTCCTCCTTCATGGAGGCTGTACCCGCGGTGGCGTCTTTCCCCACGCCGGCCCGCGTTCCGATAGGCTCCGTTGGCGCCGCCATCTTGCGAAGATCTGCGCATGCGCGGATCGTCAGTATCCGACTTCCCGCGCATGCGCAGTGTCGGAACATGCGTTCCAAGCCTCGCTTTGATGCCGGGCTTTAAATGAGCACCGCATGCACAGGGACAACGCGTCTCAACACGGCTGTTACTGTGTATGCGCTGCTGGAGCCCTGGTGTCCGTGCCTCAGCCTCTCCAGTTCCTTCCTAAGCCTAATCCTGCCTTGTTCAGCCTCTCCAGTTCCTTATTCTGCCTTATCCTGCCTAGTCCAGTCTTTCCTCCTTGTCCTCTCCCTGCTCCTTAGTCCTCCTACCCCTTGCTTCCCAGTCCTTGCTTTTCCTTGCCTGCCTCCTGGGTTAGGGTAGGGGAGTTCTTGTCTGGGTTTCTGGTTCCTTCGTTCTCCCAGGATAGTAGGTTTCCCTTGTCTGTTCTGTTGGCCCTTGCAGACCTTCCTCCTTTACCTGTCTTGTGCCCTGCCAATACCTGTGTCTTGCTACCCTCTTGGATGTTCCGGAGTTCAGCTTCCACCATTACCGGTGTCCTCATTAAGCCTTCTCTGCCAGTGGAAACACTGTCCCGACGCCACGTAAATACGGAGAAGTGCCACCCGTGGCGTTGGGAGTTGGTTCAGTGCCATCCTGTTATATATCGTTAGGAGGGTATTGGGCTGATTCCTCGCGTTACTCATTCATTGGCAAGAGATACTCCGACAGACTGGCAACCTCAACCCCACGGGCTCAAGGAAGAAAAGGTAACCAGCGATCTCGTGAAGACTCGTTTAACAGATGTCAGTAATTTACATATGCCAAAATATCAAATTCATCAACAATGTCACCGCGAAAGCCTTACTTTTATTTCCGACAGGCAGCGTTGGCTATCTGAAGCCATGTGGAAATAATGAAAAAAACATTGAGCACCAAGCCTCTGAAAAATCATGACCGATGAAATACATCATTAACTAGGTAACTATGGGAAACTGAGCCAGATGATGCTATCATTCACAAGAGTGTAATGATAATCAAGAGGTCACCAAGGTCATACTAAGCCAAATTATTTAATCTAAAGTAAATAGAATGACCCCACCAATAAATTGCACAGGGTTGCACAATATAATATATGTTTCAACCCCACAAAGCACCTGAGTGCACAAAACAGGCCATGTGCCAGACTTTTTTTTTTTTTTTAAACCTTGTCACACACAGTTAGGACATTAACAGACAATTATATAAAGGATTGTTTTAAAAATGTCTTGTTAAAAGATTGGCAAGGTAATAAACTAGAGCACAAAAACCTTTTTTTAAAGAATATTTATTTTCAGTTACAAAAGTCTTTTAAGTGGAACAAGTATTTTAACAAACATTAAAACAATGTAAATAAGAAGAGTGTGTCACAAGACTATTCAATCATGCTAATAACTGTGGAGGGGGGTGTGCAGTGCAATATGATTCAATAAGTCAATGTAAACTTCATTGCTGCATTATATAACTAGGTAACACACCCTGGTAATCCACCATCTTGGCAATATGCTCACCAGTGGTCCATTTGTAATATCTGCAACATGTTGTCATCAGCTACCTGACTTTCTTTTTTGACTATAATGTCTAATATCTAGATCAACACTTACCATTCCAATAGCTCCTGCAAAATACAAAGCAAGGAAAGTGTCATTTTGAACAGGAAATAATGCCATGCTCTCCATCATTTAAAAAAAAACCTATTTCTATTTTTTCAAAACAAATATGTGAAAGCACATTTTGCAGAGATCACGTCACATAGAATACTAGTGTCAAATAAAGCAGCTCATGCTCAAGTCTTCATTCATACCACGCAGCACCAATGAGTTCAGTCTATCCACCCCATACGCTTCTCTCTATAGAGGTTTCTTCGTTATATCATGTCCACTACTTGAGGTTTGCACTTCCTCCAATATCCCGATGTTTATCTGACTAATGTAATGAATAAAGTCTAGAAAATGTCTGACTACTGGTGTCTTCTCATTGTAGGTTTTAATGTTGGACTTCTGCTTGTTCATCCGGATTTGTGCTTTTCTGCTAGATTGCCCAACATAATAGATTCCAGAGGGAAATGTACTGCTCTACAATGTAAAATAATTCACAGATAGCAACGATTTCCAGCTGGATTTGTTTTCCTGTAGTGACTGTATACTATATTCCCTTTAATAACATTACTACCATTGCTACAATTTAACCATAGCTATGTCCCACTCTTCTTCCTATGTAGATAGTGTGTTTTTTGGTATTATCTCTGTCTGTTTGATCAATGACCCGGAAGATTTTGTCTACGTTAGCAAGCAAATGTTGATAGAGCTATGAAGATTGTAATCTTACATCATGTTAAAAATAACCAGTTCTCTTTATTTTGATCCTAAAGCTGCAAGACACAATCAAATGATCCAAATAAAATGAATGATAACATGATTTCAAATAAAAAGGTTGGGTTATTGTTCCACCAATTTTTCATTCCCAAAATAGTCAAAGTATTCTTATAAAAGGGGATATGGTATATGATCGCACATCAAGAAAGCACATCCAGTTGAAAAGCGTCACTTGCTGTCAAAGTTTGAACATTGAATAGAGCATAAAATGCCCTTGTGGGATGCATTATGTTGGAGAATCTACAAGAAAATCATGAATCAGGTAGACTGAATATAAGTTCAACATTGTAATGAGAGGCCACCAGTTTTTAAAATATCAATATTGTTTTTTAATGACTTTCAGAGTGATACAATTTCCATTTTAATATGTGATTTCCCAGTTTTCTAATTTGTAGAGATGTGTTAGATGAGCTAAAGTATCTTAGTTGTTTAGTTCCAAATTACGTCCTGTGACGTCAACATGGACCTGTAAGTGTTGGTCTAGATGTTAAAAATGATGGACAAGAAAGACGAGTAGGTGATGGCAACATGTTGCAGGTATTCAAAACAGAGAGCCCTATTGTGAGAATATTGCTAATTGATGCAAAAAGTAAGTTTAGGCTTGGAATTTCTATGAGATTTTCTATATGTTGATTAACACCGAAAGGCAATCTGTTCCTCGAAATGTGCTGATGGAATTAGTCTGCCTTGATTCCCGGTTTGAAAGATGTACAATTAAAAATGGATATAATGAAGTAAGACTTATGTTTGGTGATTATTCAACTACTTGAAAGGAATTGTTTTAATACATTTAAGTTGAGCCATTCACACCCCTCTCGAGTCCAGCGAAGTGCCTCCGTTTTCACATGACCTGCTTCCCGATGTATCGAAGCGGGTGGTTGGCAAGCTGCCATAAGAAATATCAAATTGGATTGAAGTCTCCTGTTAAAAAAAGATTGATCATTCCTTAATGTCATTCGTTGTCTGTAAAATGTTATGATCGGAACGCATTTCTTAAGTTACACATGATGCTGGATTGCAAGGGAAAGTTTGCCGCTTACGTGTTGATGATCAAACTTTGGCCAATACAAATACCCCTGCCTATGAAAAGCAATATATGGCAGGGTTATACTGAAGATAAAGAAACAACAGTTTCACCTTTTTAAACAGTCTTTCTGCCATCTCCTTCCCAGGAGGATAGGAAATGTACTGTGAGAAAGAAAGATCTTGTACTATGTGAAAATGGATTGAGTACAATTGAGACTTTTGGTGACACCCAATGGTGATCTCCGTTTTATAGATTAGAAAAAGGAGCCTAATAGGCCCCATTTTTAACCTGTGAGTGCCATCTCTTTGCTGAACATAGAAAACGTTAAAGGAAACAAGATCCACTTTCCCAGCAAAGTAGATAGGTCACTATTAGGGAACAATAAAATTCAGAAATATTAAAAAATAAACTTAGGGTGATCAGAAAGCCCATATGCCCATATCCTCATGCCAAGTATAATTTTGGAGTCGAAAAAGACGAAAGAAAAACACAACAGGAAATAAAGCCACACAATATGGAGGGTAAGGTAGACCTATACTACCAATGTATGAACTAACCAAGAAGCAATAATCACCTGTGATTCTATGTGTGATAACGTAATCCGGGGACTTCCACAGGTGTTGGCCCCAAGAGTTCAATATAGTGTCAATGTTCAAACTTTGGTTCCACAATCCTATGAAATATAGCGCTCGGATCATGGAGCAAAGTATTGAGCCTGTGGACACTTTTTGAAAATAGAGAACTCAATTTGAAAGGTAAATAAAAATATAATGCCCTGGTCTTCACTGAGCTGAGACGAGGGGACATTATAAGATGTCATTCCTTTTCTACAGCAATGTGCCTGTCATTCCCGCTCAAATCGTCTGGGATGTTCTATTCTAATTCTTTTTTCTGAAGCTGTACATTTCGCATGCTCTGAAACTAATTCAATGGGGTCCACCCTAATTGCATGAGGAATCGGCATCACTTTTATTGCTACATCCCCCATGATGCCCAATGCTCAACTATGTCACCTATTGAGCCACTCGGTATAAATGTTTGGTTACTGTGTGTGTGTGTGTATGTTTCCTGCACCAGTTCAAGTACGTCTATCAATAACACCTTTTAGAGCCCATATTCTTTCACGGAACAGCATAGTTCTCTCCATAAAGCGTGGAACGTATTTCTTTGTTCCACCGCTCCGCCTTTTGATTTGCTATATATAACTTTTCTAACCCTTTCAGTGATACCTATTCAGACAGCAGTTTGGGTTGCAGAGTTCACCCCCACCACCACCAGTAAGTCAACAATCCTCATTGGGCATCCATGGAAGACAAAAACAACCCATTTAACAATACCTATTGCGATTCCTGAAATGCCTGAAGATCAGACTCATGGCATGGTTATTCTTTTTGTCTTTTGTTAATTATTTTTTAAAAAATTCTAAATCGCTGCATTGCGTAGCATTTAAAATGATTTCACAGCCTCCGCTGAAGTTCATAGGCAACCATACCACCAAATATCCTTTACCTGTCGGGCCAGGGAATGTACATTACATGTCACCCTTGTAGGTGGTAAAGGGTAGTAGACATGGTAGAAGAGTTTCATCTGCATATTTCATACCTGCTCTGTGCACTAAAGACCCCTCAGCTACATAGGGGATTTTGATGTACAATACCACTGAGTGCCCATTTTTCTTTGAGCACCAAGTTGATGTTATTGTGTCCTTGCTGTATATAGTTAGATGTGCATTCTTTTTGGAGGAGGTAGCTGCTCGTGTAGGCTTCTTTTTAATGTATGTGTGTATTCTTTTTTCCTGAAGGGTCCTCAAGGTTTACCCGGCCCACAGGGCTTCATAGGACCTCTCGGACCACCAGGTTTCCAGGTAGGCCCAATGTAATGCTTGTTATTTGTCACATTTCTGATCCTTTTCTCTATGTGTTCTAATGCAAGAAATGAATGTATTCGCATGGGTAGCTCTGCTTTCTGTAATGCACTGTTGTTATTTACTGCAGTCGATGATGAGAGTCATGATTCATGGCTCTTGTTTATCAGCCACAATATTTTCGGTATTGGTCGTTTTGACCGAATCTAATGGTCCATTGGGTCTAAAAATGCTACCACCAAAGGTTCGAACACCAAAAGTTCGATCCTTTGGTGGTAGCATTGTAAAAAAAACAGGGGCTGAGGGGGTGTCCCCCGCATTGCCCCGCTCAGTATACTTTATAGTATAGTGAGCGGGGGTTGCGGGGGACACCCCCACAGCCTTCCGTTAATTTTTTTTTTTTTTAAATGGGGGCTGCGGGGGTGTCTCCCGCATTGCCCCGCTCACTATACTTTATAGTATAGTGAGTGGGGTTTGTGGGGGACAGCCCCACAGCCTTCTGTTAAAAAAAAGAAAAGGACCCTGCAGGGCCGGTTCACGATCACGGAAGTGAAAGGGAACTGGCGCCGCAGGGACCCATCGTGAAGAAGAAGGTAAGTGGGGTTTGTTTATGTTGGGGTGTGGGTGGGGTGTGTGTTATGGTTGTGTTGTGTGTGTGGGTGTGAGTATGTATGTGTGTTCGCATGAGAAAGGTACGAACGTTTGGTAGTTCGCACCCTTCTCATGCGAACGTTCCAGCCGTGGCAAATTCAGCCACGGTCGGATCACTTAGAACCATATTTTCCACCTGCAGATATGGCATGGGAGCTTTGAGCGGTGTGGGCATCTGATTTGGCATCATTGCGTTGCAGAAGCTCCAGCACAATCACAGACATTCTCAGCACATGTGGCAATCCCAATAACTTCTAGTTACCACAGGACATCCCAAAAACATTCATGGGCATGGTCTGAACTTACATGGTAATGGTTTTAGGAGTGAGTGAACTACAAAGCACATCTTTCAGTTTCATAAATCAAAGTGCCATCTGTTTAGTGGTCTTCCCAAATGATTTCCATCCATTGCTGGTTTTCCTTCTCCATCCCAGAGTTACCCCCTTCAGTGCTAAGGGCGAGTATGTTCATCCTTCTTCTGGATCCCGAAGGGCATAGGACCCCCTCCACTGCAGGAGCAGTGCTGCCTCTACCCCAGGTGAGGCAGGGGATGATCTACCCTGCTGCACAGACCGCCACTGCACATTTTCTATATTTGCGCCACAAGTAGATTCAAGATCTACTATATTGCCCACAAACCGAGGGAAGCTGCACCGTAACTGTTCCGTGCAGAACCCTGCTCGTGCTGTCCTGGAAGTGCGAATTTCGCACTGGCCGCCATTAGCCTCCTCGAGGCTAAAACCAACTCCAGGATGGACGCCCTTCTATCTTCGCCGGATCCTGCAGGCCACCACAACCTGAGCGTTGTCTGATTGGCTCCCTGCCTGCTTATCCTCCAATCCCGTCGCCGGCAGGCGAACGCCGGCCCACCCCCTAAGGCCACACACCAAGGCTTCCTGTCTGGAGCTGTAGGAGCCTGGTGCCTCAAACTCTGCCCACCGCTCTGCTCCAGGTAAGCTGACCTTGCCGCACTGTTCCCCGTAGCACAAACTGCTTCTGTCTCACCCCATAACAATGCACGTGGATTAGACTCTCCAGAACAACGTGATTGACTTACTGAAATGGAACTCTGCCTCTGTGTATCCACACACCGGCACCCCCCTAGTAAAGCCTCAAACGCATAACTTATAATGGTTTTTATCCCATACAATGTATTGCATTTCATATTCTGAATATCTCCTCATAATATGCATAAATACCATACAATGTACTGCCACTGTATTCTGCGCTTCCTGCCTTGATGTAAACAAATACAGCGTCTGTAAGTGTAGGCAGGTTACTGTGCTAGATACCTAATACTCACAGTAATCTGATTGCTAGCCACAACTACTGCTCAGATATTCTCAGCACTGCCACTTCTGTTTCCTAGACTCTACTGTTTGCACTGCCACTACTGTGCCCTAGCCTCTACTGTTTGCACTGCCACTACTGTTCCTAGCCTCTACTGTTTGCACTGCCACTACTATGTCCTAGCCTCTTCTGTCTGCACTGCCACTACTGTGTCCTAGCCTCTACTGTTTGCCCTGCCACTACTGTGCCCTAGCCTCTACTGTTTGCACTGGCACTACTGTGCCCTAGCCTCTACTGTCTGCACTGCCACTACTGTGTCCTAGACTCTTCTGTCTGCACTGCCACTACTGTGTATTAGCCTCTACTGTTTGCATATTGCCCATAGAGCTATCAGCCTTTCAAGGTGATTACTGTCCTAGGGAGTATACGCCAGTTAGACTGTTGCATCATAGATTATTACATCTATCCAACATGTACACCCTGCACCTAATCATTTGCATGTTAGACACCCTGCACACACTCGATTGCAGTCTAGATCCAGACAACCACACATACAACAGCAGCCTTAAGGCTAAGACCATGGATTTCCTGCCTAGTCCCTTCCAACATACCACGCTTGCAGACATGCACACTACTACACTGCACTCCAGACAACACAGACTTAGGACCCGCACTCACCCAATGAACCTTGCTACTATGCCCTCCTCCGTCACACTCAGAAATAACCACCTAGGATCGAGGACTATCCTTAGAGCAAACACCAGTCACCTCTGCCGACAGACATTAGCATTAGCAGCTCTAAGGTGCACCACCAGTTTCCCCTCCGCAATACTACCAAACAACCCTCCTCGCCGCGTAAAAAAGGAAGCCCAGCTCCCACTAAAATGAACAACCAACCCCTCCTCTATAAATGCGCCCTACTCAATGTCTGCTCGCTCAACGTCCATGCGTTAGAAGTTAATGATCTAATCACCAGCCAAGATTTAGACATAATGGCCATCACAGAAACATGGCTTCACGAGGCCTCAGGCCCACCCATCACAACTGCACTTCCCAAAGGTTACTCTATCCTCAGACAGGACAGGCTAGCTAAAACAGGAGGAGGAGTAGCCCTAATATTCAAAGAGAACATATCCATTAGACCTATACCCCACCAGGGAGAAAGAAATATAGACATCCTATCTGCCAAAATAGCTCTATCGCCAAAAAGTACCATAAATATACATGTTGTTTACCACCCACCAGGAACCCTGTCTGACTTCATAGGGCAATTCACCCACCTTCTAGGAAACAATATCAAAAAATCTACTAAAACGCTACTCCTAGGAGACATTAATCTAGGCTTCAACAACGCCAATGACAAAATGGCCACATCATTCACAAAGGACCTTAGTGACCTTGGCTTCTCTCAGAAAGTCACTTCTCATACACACGCAAAAGGTTGCATCCTAGACTGGGTTATAGACCATAACTGTGACACTACCATTGTATCCAATACTGTCCTCCCATGGACAGACCATAACTGCCTACAATTCACCATCCCCATAACTCCATGCGCCAAGCTTACCACACCAGCACCGGCTACTTTAGCCAGAAGCGCAAAAAAACTCACTGCAGAGAACATCAATGCCTATCTCAACAGCCCATGCCTAGCACTGCCATTCTCACCTGACCCCGTCATACTAGCGGAATTATTCAGAGACGCACTGACCAGTGCCATCAACACAGTCGCCCCGTTAGAAAATAAAAAAGAAAAGAAATCATTCCACTCCAACTCGTGGTTCACAGAAGAGCTCCTAAATCTGCGCAACTCCAAATGACAGGCGCTAAAAACCTGGCAGGCTAACCCCTGTGACACCACCAAAGATATCTTCTGAACTATCGCAAAAAAATACAAAGACTCCATATTCAAAGCTAAATCGGAAGCCTACAATAATAGAATCTCCTCGGCCAACTCTCAAACTAAAGAACTCTTCACCATCTTTAAAGAATTAACAGTACCTCCCACTTGCACTGACGAAATCGTTAAAGATGAAGCCTGGTGCTTCAGCATACAAGCGGCAATGCTAAAAAAAATAGACCTCCTTGAGAACGAAATCTCAAACCATTACAAAGCATTACCTAAACAGAACCACCAGGAGCAAACCCATCACCAATTCACAGGAATTAACCCTCCTAAATTCCTATTCTCTGAAATATATGAGGCAGATGTTCTAGACATCCTTAAACATCTCAAACCCTCGCTATGCAAGGGCGATTTATGCCCCTCCAAAATCATCAAAGAATGCGCTGAGCAACTCGCTCCTCTTATCACTGCCTTCATAAATGGCATAGACCCCGACTGCCTCAAAGAGGCTTGGGTACGTCCACTCCTAAAAAGAACCTACTGTAGACCCCTCTCAACCTAATAACTACAGACCCATAACAACAGTCCCATTTCTTCTTAAAATATTAGATAAGGCTGCCCACAGACAAATCCAACTGTACCTCGAAACCAACTCAATTCTAGGAAAGAGAGAATCGGGGTTCCGCAAAGGACAACGAACGGAAACTGCCTTACTAGATCTTAAAAACCAAATCACCACCATCCTTGACAAAGGCAAGCCTGCCCTACTTCTGCTCCCAGATCTCTCAGCAGAGTTTGATTTCGTCGACCATAACACCCTCACTAACCACCTCACGCATGCAGCGCACTTCTCCAATCACGCAGCAACCTGGATCACTTCCTTCTTAGAAGGCAGAGCCATGAAAGTGTTCTCCAACATAGCCAATGCAGGGCCCACTATCATACACTGTGTTGTACCCCAGGGATCTTGTACCGCCCCCACACTTTATAACCTATTTGCAAAGCCTATTGTTGATAAACTGGATGCACTTGGGATCACATTAACAAACTATGCTGATGACACCCAGGTGCTCCTTCCCCTCACCGGGAGCTATCTCCAAGTCGCCTCAACCCTTCAACAAATTTACTCCACAATCCAAGCCTAGATGGCCACGAACGGCTTATGCCTCAACGGGGATAAAACTGAAATCCTCATTCTTGGACAAAAATCTACGCTAGCCGAACTGGATCCAACCTATCTAAACTTCTGCATTGACAACTGTGTCATCCCAGTCCTATCTTCAGTTAAAACGCTCGGAGTCCACATTGATGCTACACTTACCATGGATAAACAAGTTAGAGCCATTGTATCGGCCTCCGCATTGAGTACCAAACTGATCAATGCCATAAAGCCATTTCTAACAAAAGACAACTGCCTCTCCATTGCTAGAGCCACCATAGGAGCCAAATTGGATTATTGCAATTCCGTCTTAGCTGGTACATCAAAAAAAAACCTAGCCAGACTCCAAACCACAGAAAACAACTCTCTCAGGGCAGCTCTCAGTATTCCTAAAAGCGAACACATCTCTCAAGCAAGAAAAGATGTACACTGGCTACCAGGTAAAGACCGAATCACTTTCAAGATTCTCTCCACCGCACACAAATGCATCAACCTGACCGCACCCTCTTACCTGTCGGACACTCTAGCTAGAACACGATCTACAAGACCCACAAGAGTAGGGTACACCAACCAACTTACAGTTCCGTGAATCACAATGGCCAAGGCAGGAGGAATAGGATTCCCTTATCTAGCACCTAAGCTATGGAACGCACTACCTACAGCCCTCAGAGCTGAAACCTCTCTCCATGCCTTCCGTAAAAACCTAAAAACTGCACTCTTCAATTAGCTGATAGCTCATTGTCTGTACATTGCTTGCAGCTATGCTTTCGGCAATTACTGTAACAAGCGCCACAATGCCACTTCCTTCTGTATGTGATACGTGACTGTAACTGAGCTATTAACATCTACTGTAACCAGCGCCACAATGCCAACGGGCTGCTGTGCGCTTAACAAATGTGAATAAATAAATAAATAAATAAATAAATGCTGAATTCCCCCATAAGGAATCATTGTTGGCTCCGCCCATTCCCACAGTTAAGTTGATGTCTGATACTTGCATTTGAACATCGGCTTTTATTTTACTGAGGCACTGCAGTTAATGGCAACAGTTTCTTTGCTGCCCAAGTCTTTGCAAGATTCAGGAACGTTGTATGACTGTATTTACTGGCCAGGAAGGGCCTCTCTGTGCTGCTTTATGTTTGTGTATTCATATTTCTAAAAATGATTGAAATCCTGATGGAGTTTATGCACTTTTTAGGGTCCACCTGGCCTTCCTGGATATCCTGGACCTAAGGTAGGTGTCTTTTGTGTTGTGTTTTGTTCTTTCTTGTGGTTGTAGCAGAACTGGACCTCTGATCCGCTGACCGGTAATAGGAGTAGAATCTGCATATGGGCTTCCCTTGGCTCGCCTGCTTGGTAGCTGCGTGTGAACCATCCAGGACCTGGTCTCATGAGAGGAGTGAAATGGGTGAGGTATTGGATAATAATACGATGACTCTCAGGAGGGGAATGTGTACAGACAGATGTAGTTTATATGCTTTGTATCTCCTCAGGTTAGGTGCATCTTGGAGGAGCTAAGGGTATTTGCAAAATCGTAGGGTGGGAGCATTTGTTTTCTCCTAACCATTAGCGTTATGTCAGCCTCAGGGTCAGAGACACTTGTGTGGCATCCTATCTTTCCGTCTAGTCAGGGATGGGTGAAGGGGTGCCTTGTTGGATGCTCTACCAATCTTCACTTATCTGCAGTGCCGGGCTACCTCGAGAAGCAGGCTTAAATGGATGTGGCAGGAAATTGATTGATCAGATCTAGACCTTATGCTGATGCTCAACACTGGAAAAATGGGAGCATGCACTAAAACCTGCTTGAGCCACATTCAGAAGGACGGCCCGCTATTGATCTTATTTGGGGTCATGGCTCCTCGTGACAATTCAAAGGAGCTGTCGATCGTTTGAGTCCTTTGAGAAACATCGTTTTGCGTTTCGAACGGGAGGTGTCACCTGCAGAGCGCTGGTTAGAAGAAGAGGCAGCATGAGCAAAGCCTTAAGCCCCATTTCCTCCTGGTCTAAGGATCAGCTACTAGTCATTTATTCACATCATGGGGAAAACGTAGGGACATGGAAGTAGTCCATTAATGGCGAAGTGCATTGCAGCCCGTCCCGGAGAACAGAGGCAAAGCTTGGTGATGGATGCAGCAGAAGATCCCTAGTGATGGTGAAACAGGTAAGGAGGCATTGCCTAGAGAGCAGGAGCAATGATGGGGAATTTCATTGCAGCTTTTTAGACAGCTGTACTTCTTCAGCCAGTAATGGCCACCTCACCTAGGCACTTCTATTTCAATGAAAAGACCTCTTTGTGGTTAGGGTCAGCACAGTGACCAGATCCCGAAAGGCTTCCAAAGGGTGCAGGGGTGTTGAGACTCGCGTCAAAGCTGGTCCTGCCAAAACTAGTGGAGTATTGTTCCTCTCACTTTGATAGCTGGAAATCTGTTTTTTTCGTAGGTATTCGACAGCACATCATGGCCAACAGCACATCATGGCCAATAGCATTGTATAAGATTTCGAAGACCAGGAGGGGTTGCACACAGCTAGTCTTCAAGCCAGCATCTTCTTGCAAGTCCAGTTGCTCTGCAGGTTGTTGTAAGCAGGCCCTCCACATGTATAAGGCGCTGGGATGAGGGTGTTCCCAAATTCAAACTTAGCTGGCATCTTTCCAGGCAAGCTCTCAGGAAGTGGTTTCACCCTTGATTGCAGGCGCCCATTCCTATTTTTCTTGATCTGCCCTTGATCTGAGCAGCCCCTGGAAATAAAGGACTGGCAGAGCCAGGACCATATATGGTCTCATCCATATCACACACATGCTCTAACAGGATCAGGGCACTACATACCCTATCGCTGGATAATGAGTAGACTCTACTACCAGAAAATGATCGACCAGCTGAGCCCTCACAGCCAGATATACAAGGTTATAATTATAATTGTTGTTTTATAACACGTGTAATATCAGGGAGTGGTTTCTAAGCGCGGGATCGGGATTCGAACCTGTGTTGCGCTGCGTTGTCTTGCTTCCAAGACAAATGCATTGACGCTGAGCTTTCTATCACACAAGAAATAAAACAGGGTCGATGCTGAGACCCTGACTGATGGGGGCCATGTTATATGGACCACATCGGTATTCATGTCCTTGATGAGCTCTAGGAGTTCAGCTCTTGCAGGAAATCAGGCAACCAGAAGAGGCACAAGTGAAATAGTTCCGGGTTGCTCTCTCCGGGCTGCAGCTTAGACCTTTGCGCTCACAGACGCCTACACAGGTTTCTCCTTCAGAGCGCACTGCAGACCCCACGGGAGCCTTGATCATCCCACAGTAGGAAGCCCCTGCCACAGAAAACCGACCACAGCGGTTGTAACATCCGCCGTATGAGAACCAGAGCATTCAGGGGTTGCAAAGGGCCTGCTCGGGGAGCGTAGTGCTATAAGAGAAGCCACACACCATTCTTTCTCAACCTCGATGCAGATGCACAGGCTCTAAAAGCTGCTGTTCCTCACCAATGCTCTCATATCCTCCATAATCCTTGGCAACATACCTCGCAGCGCCAAGATTACACAGGTACTGCACCATCTTGCGTTCCTGTCTCAGGACCCTACTTTCAAGTTAGGATCTACACTATTTGCTCACTGCTCTTTTTTTCTCCTGCACGACTGTGTACCTGAAACTGCACTTATCAAGCTTTTCTTGCTCATGTGCTTGTATAACATAACAGGTGTATTTATACAGTGAATGTTTAGCCACCTAGCCACATTGGGGTATCTTGATGCAGATTGATTGATTGATAGTTTATTTATATAGCGCCTATACAAAATGGGCCTCATTACGACCCTAGCGGTAGGGGGTTAACGGGGCCGGTAGAACTGCCGGCCCGTTAACCCCCCCTACAACTCATTACGAGGTCTGTTTGTGGGACCCGCAAAGGACAGAATCCTTAGCGGGTCCCGCGAGCAGACTAGGATGCTAACAACGGGCCCGTCATTAACGGGCCCGTTGTTAGCATCATCCCCATTCCCATTGAGCCCTATGGGGGCTGAAATGGGATGTACCGGGTCCGAGTACCTTGAATGGGGAAATACCGGGCCCTCCAAGATCGGAATGGCCCAGTATTTCCCTATTCAGGGAACCCGGACTCTGTACCCGGAGTGGGGGTAGCCATGACGCAAAAAGCGGCATGGTTACCTCCAGGGTCGTAATGAGGCCCAATGTGTTTCAAAGCCTTTCAGGCAAGGTAGGGAACAAGGGAAAATACAGTGACAATTCTAAGTCCTTGATACAATAAGAATGTGAAATTAACTATCGTACTAGGCCTGGCAACATTTCAGATAGTGCAAGAGCTTTGACAATGATAAGAAGAGGAGGGAGGTGGGGAAGGATATGAGAACAGAAAAGCGGCTAACGTACGAGGCCTGACAACATTTCTGATAGTGCCGGAAATTGACAAGAGGTGAGGGGGGGAGGGAGGAAGTAGAGGAACAAAGCAAGCAACTGTCGTACTAGGCCTGATGACATTTCAGGTAGTACGGGAGTGGGGGGGTGGTAGCAGACGTTGGTTGTTACCCAACTCAGTGCTACTCATTTTATCGATCTCTGAAGGATGAAGGGACATATGAACCTGCTGGAAATTGAGCCTGTGACCATGATGTTAGACAGAGGTACCTATAGTGGATGCGTAGAGCCACAGACCCAGCATGGATGCCTTAAATGTTGATGTTCTGCAAAAATTGTTCACATTTATATGCCTTGTGATCGGCAAAGGCACTTTTGATTTTGATGTAATTACTGGTTTTTTCCTATTATTTCAGGGGAACATGGGAGTTGGATTTCAAGGAGAGAAAGGCGAAAAGGTAAAGAATTGGCAAAGGAAATGCTCAGTTGATGGTCCAGGTCTGCTTGTTTGTGATCCTTGGCACGGGACAAATGCAATACATCTCAATTATTCATGGTCAGGATTAGAATTTCTATATGACACTCTGGGATCTGCACTAATTATAATGTGATGTCTTTCCTTCCACATAGGGTGATGTTGGTCGGCAAGGTGATCCAGGCCCAGACACGACGTTTGGAACAATGGAGCTGGTGGGATTTTCAAAAGGACACAAAGGGGAGAAGGTTTGTACATTTGTATAGCATTACCGATAGCCTGAATAGAGTGGGTCCCCCAGTCCGGTCCTCAAATGCCCCCGCCACACCAGGTTCTCAAGGTAACCCCTGGTTACATGAGGTATTTGGGGTGACTATTCTGCAGTGAATCTGGATCCTGGGCGGTGGTCCTGGAGGCCCCTGATGCAGGCTGTTTTTCTAGTTCATCGGAACAGTAAACATGTGACATGTGCTGTGGCCGACTGTTGCATAATGTCATCTTTGCAGTGGTCCTTCAGTGCAAATGGTAAGTTTCAGGAAAGATGTTCTTTTTGCACCCTTTCCACCATAGATTCCTAAGGGACCACCATTCGTTGAGCTTGTTTTGATCCCTGTCCTGGCTTTTTTGAGGTCGGTAATGCCTTCTGCTTTACTGCGCTTGCCTGGTTTGCTCATTCTTGTGTTGAAACTGGCTAGTCCTTAAGATTGTCGGTACAGAGAGACAATGCCTCTCTTTATGAATTCTTGTATTTTTACACATGCACACAGCACCTTACCACAATGTGCAATTAGGGTACTTTGTATCCTGTGAAGATTCACTGGATCATGCCACCTCTCCCCAGAGGGGAGCTCTTACCTGTGAGGCCAGGGAGGTGAGCCTGTATCCAACATTCAGCATAGGGGTGGCGGCAAGCGGGACCTCACAGGGAGGGACTCCCCTCTTGGGGACAAGGACTCCCATTCTGTCAAAGAACTCCCTAAGCCCCTCAATGAAAAGTCCACTGTGTCATCAGGACTTCCTGGGACCCATCCAACCCAGGTCAATGTTTGTTATTGCAACATCACAGAATACAACCAACAAGAAGACAAACATACTGGGAAGAAGAAGAGTCTGCAAGATATGAACATTACTCAGTGGTTGAAAGCCAACCATACTTGGATGAAGAAGATCGAGCGACTAATAAAGAATGCACACGGAAGAGAGACAAAGGATTTCACGTATGCGCTCGGAAGAACCCAGCACTTTCCAAAAAAAAGTAAAGAAGGACCAACATACAGTGTTGTTGGAGCCGGGAGTTTCAAAGCTGTCGAGACGGAGAAACAAGGAGAGCCCGGGAGGTCCTCAGTCGAGATGACGCAGGCAACCGAGAAGGGAAGCAGGCACGGAATGGTCAGAACCCCAATCCATGGATGCCCAAGAGAAATACAAGCAGTGGTGTGACCCAGAAGAGGTGGACCGTCTAGTCCTCAAACAACGGTGAGACTGTGAGAGAACAGGCTGCGTGGAGCCACGTGTTGAAGCAGTAAGGAGGAAGGCATGCAAGAAGTGTTCGGGAAACCCGAGGAAGCCTGACCCCACAGGAAGACCTGGTGACATTGACCCAGCAGAATGAAGGTAAAGGGAGCGGCAGGAGAGACCTGAGAGGTGTGCAGGGCAGGAAGAATACAAGGTACTAGTCATACTCGTCCCAGTGGGTGTGAATACCTTAAAGAAACTGAAGAATACCAAGGGACTCGTCATACTCGTCCCAGTGGCTGTGAATACCTTAAAGAAACTGAAGAATACCAAGGGACTCGTCATACTCGTCCCAGTGGCTGTAAATACCTTAAAGAAAGTGAAGAATACCCAGGGACTTATCTTACTCGTAACTGTGTTTGTGAATACCTTAAAGAAAGTGGTGAATATAGAAGCACTCAGTATACTCATCGCAGAGAGAGTGAACATCATAAAGAGAGGAAATGGCATTTTGAAGCTCAAGTCAGTCAGCCCAGGAAGAGGTTGATAATTGAACCAAGTGTAGAAAGTAATAAAGACACTGCAAGCGTCCCAAAGGAATAGGTGTCACGTCCCTATCTTGAAAAGCCTAAAAACTGTATCTAAGGATCAAAAGGGGAGACCTTCGAGGTTGAAGAGTCACCTAGAGGATCCAAAGGAATTTGTTCATGTAAGTACAAAGAATTATTTGAAGATAGAATATTGAGGCTAGAAAAGCCTATCCATGAGAAGGGAGTCATTCTCCTGGGCCTATTTTCTTTTTGATGTTTTGAGTAGTGGTAGGATCAGCACATGTTGATTTGGACAGCACTATTGGTGATGAGCAACCTAGTTAGTTTTGTGTTAGGTAGCGCAACCCCTTTTCTTAGGGACAGATAGGCCTTTTTACTATGTTATTTAAATAAAAGTTGGTAATATTGCCATCACTTTGTCTGCCTCCTTCTTCTGACCTACAACAATCCTTATAACTTTGTATATAATTGCTTTCTGGTTACCTTGACTATGTGTCTGAGCCAAGCTGGTGGCAGCTGTGGGATTTTTAACCTTTTTTGAAATGTTTCCTGTACACTTTTGAATTTACTGCAAATGGCTACTAAAGGTGGCTAGCACCCTAAAATGACCAGGCCACACGTTTCTTGCTTGTTCTTCGGCCTTCCTAGGTCAGGAAATGCCTCATATGGGAACCTCTTTCCTTGGGAAAACCGTGGCCTTTGCAGGCAGGGGGCTTTGTGTGTGTGTGAACCAGAAGAGGGGGCTGGGACTGACTGGGCCCAGTGCACATCCTCTGGCCCTGAAAAGTCTCTTGCTGGACAGAAGTGTTAACCAGTGGTTGCCCATGATTGGACAACTATCTGCTGTTTGAATGGTGCAGATCCTTACCATTGGTAGGCTTAGGCATGCTCCCAGCCTGACACCTGGATAAAAGGAGGACTCCTGCAACTGTTCTGCAGATCATGGTTGTAACCAAGTCTTCTATAAAGAAGAGCAGCCCGCTGAAGACCAGAGAGCAATGCCTGCAGCTAAGCAACATCAACTCCAGTGATTGTCTGGTAAAGCCCTGCTCATCTGCCTGATCTCAAAATACCCTCATTAGTGCTTCAACCCTTGGACTGGTGGGAACAACCGGACTCGGCTCCTGCTCAGGCATCCATGCCTTTTGAGCCTTAGGGAAGTGTCCCTGGACCACCCGTTTGACTGACCAGCTCCCTCTTAGGTTACCTTGCTGCAGACACCATCATTCTGAGTAGAGCCTTGGAACTTTGCAGATCTCCCAGCTTATGCCACAGGTCATCTGCTCCTGCATTTTCCACCGTCTCACTTCATGAGAAGCTGTGCTGGGGCTGATTCTGTATTTGCCACTGTATGATCTCCTTTTGCCACCTGACCTTTGTTGGAACAATCCTTCTTCAATTCCGTGAGGTCTCCTGAAGGGGTCTGCACTGCAGAAGTATTCACCTTTCTTCATTTGGGGTATTCTTCTGGAAGCTAACTGGAACCGTTTACAGTGCAACGCGACCGACAGCCAACATGGAAACTGACCTCTTCACTCGCAACCCATGGGCTTTCCTCACTCAAACCAGATGTGAAGACTTTGTTCCCAACGGATATCGGAAGACCTGCAGTGGTATCTGGAAGAATCTGAGTCAGGAGGTACGTTAAAACACGTTTATGTCCCCACCTGCCCTCCATAGGGAATATTGGGTGTAATGTCCTTGCCCTAAGTCCCTCTTGCCTGACCTCTGGTCATTGAACCTGGGCTAAGGATCCTCTCCTATGTCTTACCTGAGGAACAGGATTGAGTGGAGTACTTACCTGATTTTGGGTAAATATTTATTTACATTTTTAAAAGGTTCTAATGCCCACCACAGCTCACTGCCTCATTTCTGAAAACCTTACCTGAAGAGGCTGCATATTTGAACTTCTGACTTTTGGCATAAGACCCCATACCACTGCAGGGGTGGACTTCATAAAATTGAGCAAAACTCTAATTGTGCTTCTTTGGACTATTTATAACAATTTTTCTTGTATCTGAGTATTCATCTGTTTAATACTGGTAAATAATTTGCAACTTTATTCTAGTTTTGGTGAATGTGTACCTATGTTACGTATGGTTCTGATTGACAATATTTACCTATGATTTATACATGCTAATGGCCTGATTCATGAAATCTTTTGCTCTGTTGAAAAGTGACTTTGCACTGCCGACACAAACTCTAATTGATGGAATTGTGCAAAGCATATTTCTGCAGTGCAAAGTCATTTTTGCAATACAAAATGACTTTGCACGGGCTTTGCACTACAAAAATACACTTTGCACAGTTCCATGAATCAGGGTTTGTGTCTGAAGTGCAAAGTCACTTTGAACCGTGCAAAACATTCCATGAATCATGCCCTTAGTGTGTAACTGAAGCCTAATAAATAGCTGTATTTTAATATACTATACTTCCTGTCAAATCAGAATGATTGGTGTTGCCCTGTGTGGACTCGTTGTAGCCCTAGACCACTCTCACACTTTTCCTGAGACCAAGCCTTGACTGCTCGCTCAGCTACCTTGATTGGGTTTTGGCTAACCTCTCAGTGTCTTCCCTGTTTACCACAAATAGGGTGTCCTCCCAACACCACCAGGGCTGATTTTGGAAACCCATCTTAACAAGAATTTCAAAAGATGTTTGCATCCGCGAAACGGTTGCCCCGCACCAATGCACTTCATTTAATTTTCCAAAAACGTTGCCTTGGTTTGTGCTGATCTCGGAGACATTGGGCCTCATTATATGTTTGCCGGAGTGGCAACTATAGTACCGTTAAGGATGTCAGTACCGTAGTTCCCGGACCAGCAAACTATGAGTTTATAAATAGTACCGGTGCATCCATCCTCCCCATTCCCATTCAGCCCTATGGGGCCGAATGGGAACGGGGAGCATCTTTTTTCCGGCGCCTGCAAATGGGCAATTACCGGGTCTGGTAGGGCCGTAATGACCCAGTAATTGCCCATTTGCGGGCGCCGGAAAAAGTTGCAAGTTTGCCGGCAGCCTGCCGGTTTTACCAGCAAGGCTACCGCCAAACTTGTAATGAGGCCCATTGAGTATTGCTCTTGGTGCTGCAGAGGAAATGGGTGCTTTCTTACTCCAATACATGGACGTGTATCACTTCACTTGTATACCTTCTGGGTCATTTTGGACTAGGCTACCTAGCTTGCATGACGTGTTGACTCCACGCATGTAAAGACAACACACGGTGCAATATTTAAGCTGTGGCCTTTGGGCATGATCTCAAACCCCACTCCCAGACAATGCCACCTTTCAATAAGCATGGGGGCAATGCATGTTGTCTGCGTTTGCCCCTGTCTGCTTTCCATCCGCTGGGGTATGTATGACTGCCTCGGATCTTCTGCCAGGGTTTCTTGTCTGTGTGCATAAGATGCAATTTGAGGTTATGTTGCGGGAAGGGTATGATTACGGTGCCTCCTCCTGCACACTCGGGTTCTTCCCCAGGGGCCTGTCTTTTAACACGCACTGCCTCTGTGATGAGGGAGTGGAGGAACTGCGGGCGCTCAGCTAATCTCGCCACTCGAGGGAAGGAGGATGAGCCAGGCGCCTCTTAAGTGCACGCACAGTCACACACACACCCAGCCTGCCTTGCACGTGCTGCTGGGACGAATTTCGGATCCGTTTCTTTGATTCAGGTTCACGGTGTGAATACAGTCGTTATCTCATAACTTATGGCCGTATGTTTTCCTGATGCATAATGAACATCCCGTAGTTCCTTCCGGTGGATGCTATTTACGAATTTCTTGTGCACCCCCGTGAAAGGCCACTGGTGTTCTGTTAAAATTAGAAAGTAGGACAAATACGCTACATTCAGGCTTGCCTCGCTCAGTACTACCGCACCAATGAACAGCCATGCCAGGACAGGCCCCTATACGGTGCCATGCAGGCGTGCCACTCTCTATGCTACTGCACCAATGAACAGCCATGCCAGGACAGGCCCCTATATGGAGCCATGCAGGCGTGCCACTCTCTGTGCTACTTCACCAATGAACAGCCATGCCAGGACAGGCCGCTCTGTGGTGGCATGCAGGCTTGCCACTCTCTGTGCTACTTCACCAATGAACAGCCAGAACAGGCTCGTATGTGGTGCCATGCAGGCTTGCCACACCCTGAGTTGCTGCACAAATGGGCAGCCGTGCCTGGATACCCTATACGGTGCCATGCAGGCTTGCCACTCTCTGTGCTACTGCACCAATGAACAGCCATGCCAGGACAGGCCGCTCTGTGGTGGCATGCAGGCGTGCCACTCTCTGTGCTACTGCACAGCCAGTACAGGCTCCTATGCGGTACCATGCAATCTTGCCACTCTCTGTGCTACTGGACTAATGAACAGCCAGAACAGGCTCGTATGTGGTGCCATGCAGGCTTGCCACACCCTGAGTTGCTGCACCAATGGGCAGCCGTGCCTGGATACCCTATACGGTGCCATGCAGGCTTGCCACTCTCTGTGCTACTGCACCAATGAACAGCCATGCCAGGACAGGCCCCTCTGTGGTGGCATGCAGGCTTGCCACTCTCTGTGCTGTTGCACCAGTGAGCAGCCATGTCAGGACAGCACCCTCTGTGGTGGCATGCAGGCTTGCCACTCTCTGTGCTACCGCACCAATGAGCTACAGTGCCAGGGAAGAGCCTCGAGTAGTGCCATGCAAGCTTGCCACACAGTGCTACTGCACCAACGACTAACCCACCAGAATGAGCCACGATGCGGTAATATGCATGCATGCCGTTCTCTATGCTACTGCACAAATGAGCAGCTATGTCAGGACAGGCCCCTCTGTGGTTGTATGCCGGCTTGCCACTCTCTATGCTACTGCACCAATGAGCATCCATGTCAGGACAGGGTGGAGCCATGCAGGCATGCCACTCTCTGCAGTAATGTGCCACCACGCTAGGACGGGCCACTATGCAGTGCCACGTCAGATTGCCACACCTGAATTTCTTGTTTTGCTGTAAGTCAAAGGTGACCTTAGACCCTGGCCTGCTGCTTTGTTTGCTGATGGTTTGGAGCTATGCAGTTCTGTCCTAGAACCAAAGCCCTATTTTGTTAACTTGTCAGCGACTTGACCTGGGCTTTTGGGGATTGTGTTCCTCCCAGATACATGGGGTCGTGGCTGTCCCAGCATCTCCGTCCACTAGATGTTTGTACAGCAGGGCCATGGCAAGGAACTCCGCTAGTCAAGATCAAGGCTACTCGCCAGGGCGCGGGATCTTTCCTCGCTCTGTGGATTGGCACAATTGACTGATAGAAACGCCTCCTCTGAGACTCACTCAGTCTTTAGTGTCATTGTGGTGCTTGTGACTTATGGACTGGGGCGTTGCACTGGCTATGTATGCTGCCACCGGCCCACCAGGTGCTCCAGAAGCCAATCTCCGCACAGGGACCCCTTTCTTCTTGTGTTCACAGGCACAGCTAAGATGAATTGGCCTAAGTGAGCCCCCAGCCCTGCACCTCATACATAGCTCCACACCATTTCAGAACAGGTTCAGGTGTCATTCAAGCAAGCAGTGAGGATGGTTGTTTTCTTCAGAACACATGTCGAGTCTACGCACGTGGATGCACGTAACTACGTAATGGCAGCTCAAACTTCCCTGAATCAATCAGAAACACCTGTGTCTCCTATGCCAGGTAAGTGCATAGTTGAGCCAGAGCTAGCAAATGTTAGTATTTTTGTATTTGTACACAGTGGGAAATGAACTGAGTCATATGTGCTGACGGCGGCTAATGACCTACAGTACCCTTTTGCTCATCCATGTGGGTGGGGGTGTATACCGGAGGACGGTGTTGCAATTACACCCGAATTATTAAGGGTGTGTACCCGAGGCCCCTTTAAAAAAGATACAAACTTAAAATGGCCGCCCAGTAGAAAAGCGACTTTGACCCTTTTCTATGTCGAGCACGAGAGGAGTGAAGGAGAAGCCACAGTAGGAAGACAGTGGAAGTAGGGGACGGTTGGAGGCATATTAGGTGCTGCTGGAGAGGTCAGGGAACATGGGTAGAGGCGGGCATGGGGGCCGTGCCACTGGCAAAAAAAAAGAAGACAGAGTTGAGGGGAGAGACTGAGGGAGATGCATAATATGGGCGGTCACTGGCAGTGCATGCCTGCCTTCCACGCATCCTGATTGGGCCAGGGATCTCCCCAGGTTCTAATACATGTTACACGCATCCTGATTGGGCCAGGGATCTCCCCAGGTTCTAATACATGTTACATGGTCACCCAAGCGCTGGCTGTTTATTTTTTGCAGTGTGATTGGTTTTATGGATTTCATGATCGAATCAATTACTTTTTGACAGGGTGATGAAGGCGATGGGGGAGACCAAGGGTATCCAGGAGAGCAAGGAAGCCCGGTAAGTCTACTCAGACTGTGATGACTGCATTTTAAAATGTTCTGTATCATTTTGTTCTTGCTTGTCCATGCCATCAATTATTCAAATCACTGGACATCACGCCTTAAGGTCTTTTGAAATTGACAATGTTTCTGTATAGACTAACAAACTCTTGTGACTTACGCTCTGGGGTGGCATGGTGCAGATGCCAACGCAATTTGACATGGAGAAAAAGCTGCATGCCAGTGAGTGGTATATTGCATTGGGTGCTAGTTCAGTGGCATGCTGATCTCCACGTGATAGGGGCATGTTGTGTGGTACAGCATGCCCCCTGCACTGCATGCAGAGGGCAGATGGGCATGAGTTCTCTTGGTAACTTCCACTGTAGAGGTGTGCATAAATGGGCCCAGGGCCCCCTGTCACTAGAAAAATAATCAAACCAAATCAAGTTAAATTAAATATCAGGCTAGCATTTGGAAGCCCAGGCGCATTTTGGTAGCAACCCTGAGTATGTAAGGTGGCACTAATCCAAAGCAGCCGATGGAAGAGTACAACCAAATGCTCAGTGAAAGTTGAATGGAAACGTGTAGTACAGGCCATCGATCTGTCTCAGCCTCATGCCCCAGAAGATGCCTGAACAGAGAGATAAGAGATGGATAGAGTCTTGCAATGTGATGTCAAACCTCATGCACCACAGTGTGGCGCAGTCAAGCACGCAACCAAATGGCCAAAATGTGACCACAATCCCGGGATCAAGCAGTGGAGTCTGTAGCAGAAGCGTACAAGGAGTGGGATTCAGCCCTTGATCCAGAGGAAAACCTGGGTAGTGGAGTCCCTAGCAGAAGTGAACAAGGAGTGGGATGCAGCCCTTGATCCAGAGGAAAACCTGGGTAGTGGAGTCTCTAGCAGAAGCGTACAAGGAGTTAGATGCAGTCCTTGACCTAGAGGAAAACCTGGGTAGTGGAGTCTTTAGCAGAAGCATACAAGGAGTGGGATGTAGCCCTTGACCCAGAGGAAAACCTGGGTAGTGGAGTCTCTAGCAGAAGCGTATAAGGAGTCAGATGAAGTCCTTGATCCAGAGGGACACCTGGGTAGTGGAGTCCCTAGCAGAAGCATACAAGGAGTCGGATGCAGCCCTTGATCTTGAGGAAAACCTGGGTAGTCGAGTCTCTAGCAGAAGCATATAAGGAGTCAGATGCAGTCCTTGATCCAGAGAAAAACCTGGGTAGTGGAGTCTCTAGCAGAAGCGTACAAGGAGTCAGATGCAGTCCTTGACCTAGAGGAAAACCTGGGTAGTGGAGTCTTTAGCAGAAGCGTACAAGGAGTCGGATGTAGCCCTTGACCCAGAGGAAAACCTGGGTAGAGGAGTCTCTAGCAGAAGCGTATAAGGAGTCTGATGAAGTCCTTGATCCAGAGGGACACCTGGGTAGTGTAGTCTCTAAGAGAAGCATACAAGGAGTCGAATGCAGCCCTTGATCTTGAGGAAAACCTGGGTAGTGGAGTCTCTAGCAGAAGCATATAAGGAGTCAGATGCAGTCCTTGATCCAGAGAAAAACCTGGGTAGTGGAGTCTCTAGAAGAAGCATACAAGGAGTAGGATGTAGTCCTTGATCTTGAGGAAATCCTGGGTAGTGGAGTCTCTAGCAGAAGCGTCCAAGGAGTCGGATGCAGCCCTTGATCCTGAGGAAAACCTGGGTAGTGGAGTCTCTAGCAGAAGCCTACAAGGAGTCGGACGCAGTCCTTGATCTTGAAGAAAACCTGGGTAGTGGAGTCTGTAGCAGAAGCGTACAAAGAGTCAGACGCAGCCCTTGACCTAGAGGAAAACCTGGGTAGTGGAGTCTTTAGCAGAAGCGTACAAGGAGTCGGATGCATCCGTTGACCCAGAGGAAAACCTGGGTAGTGGAGTCTCTAGCAGAAGCGGAAAAGGAGTCAGATGAAGTCCTTGTTAGAGCACCTACCTGGTTCACACCCTGCTCACGTCTCCGGACGTGGCGGGTGTATCTGCGGTTTCGGCTCTGGAGGGGCGGCTTCCCGCGGCGGGTCGCCTGCCAGCGCACTCGCTCGCGTGCGCGGACCTCGCGGTTAACCATGAACGAGGAAGTAAGCTTGTGTTCCAAGCCACGTCTGGTTCCCGCTTGGCCACGACGCATGCGCAAGTCCGCCTGCGATCCAAGCCTTGCTTTCATGCCGGATGCTGTAAATAGCGTCCGGTTCCTTGAACAAATCACGTCTTAACACGGTTTTTTCCTGGATGACCGCAGCGTTTGGTGCCTACCTGTTCTGTTCCTTTTTCTTGCCTGATTCCTGGCCTGTGCCTGTGCTCCTTGTCTGGGTCCCTGTGTTCCCTTGGGTTTTGGGCTCCTTGATCTTTTGTTGGACCCTAAGCCTCCTTGGGTTTTCTTGGCCTCTCAGTGATCCTTCCCTTGGACTCCCTGCCCCCAGTCCTAGTGGGTTTCGCCCTTTGGTCCCTTGGTTGCCCTCCTGGGGTCCTTTACGTTCCCTCTTCTACTGAGTCTGAGTCCCACCCCAGGGCCTTCCTGTTCTCCTGCGTTTCCCTATCAATTGGACCCCTATCTTCCATGCTGGTCGGATGCTTTCCTTGCCTGCCTGGCTGAGGGTACCAGTCCCACGGATCTTCGCCAGTCACTCGTGATCTGTTTGTGGAACCTTCTGAAGATCTTCTTCTGCCATTCCAGTATTCGGAGATTGCCACATATCTTGGACTGTAACCTGCTTGACTACTCCATCAACCTCCCTGTCAGTGCTTGCACTGTCCTGACGTCAAGTTAATCCGCAGGGAGGTGTGTCCGTGGCGTTCCGGAGGTGGTCCCTATCCATCCCTGTTTCACTGGGGTTGGGTTGGGGTTGCCTCCTTGCGTCGCCTTCTCTTCACCCTGCTCCAAGATCTGACAGCCTGGCGTCACCGGCGCGTACAGCAACCAAAACCTCAGGTACGCAGCGTTCTAGGGATGCACACCTTAACAGTCCTTGATCCAGAGGAACAACTGGGTAGTGGAGTCTCTAGGAGAAGCATACAAGGAGTTGGATGCAGCCCTTGATCTTGAGGAAACCCTGGGTAGTGGAGTCTCTAGCAGAAGCGTACAAGGAGTCGGATGCAGCCCTTGATCTTGAGGAAAACCTGGCCAGTGGAGTCTCTAGCAGAAGGGTACAAGGATTCGAATGCAGCCCTTGATCTTGAGGAAAACCTGGGTAGTGGAGTCTCTAGCAGAAGCGTACAAGGAGTCAGATGCAGCCCTTGATCCAGAATATAACCTGGCTAGTGGAGTCTCTAGCAGAAGCATACAAGGAGTCGGATGCGGCCCTTGATCCAGAGGATAACCTGGGTAGTGGAGTCTCTAGCAGAAGCAAACAAGGAGTGGGATGCAGCCCTTGATCCAGAGGAAAACCAGGGTAGTGGAGTCTCTAGCAGAAGCGTACAAGGAGTCGGACGCAGTCCTTGATCTTGAAGAAAACCTGGGTAGTGGAGTCTCTAGTTGAAGCATACAAGGAGTCAGATGCAGTCCTTGATCTTGAGGAAAACCTGGGTAGTGGAGTCTCTAGATGAAGCGTACAAGGAGTCGGATGCAGCCCTTGATCTAGAAGAACACCTGTGTAGTGGAGTCCCTAGCAGAAGCATACAAGGAGTCGGATGCAGTCCTTGATCTAGAGGAAAACCTGGGTAGTGGAGTCTCTAGCAGAAGAGTACAAGGAGTCGGATGCAGCCCTTGATCTTGAGGAAACCCTGGCTAGTAGAGTCTCTAGCAGAAGCGTACAATCAGTCAGATGCATTCCTTGATCCAGATGATAACCTGGGTAGTGGAGTATCTAGCAGCAGCGTATAAGGAGTCAGATACAGTCCTTGATCTTAGGGAAACCCTGGGTAGTGGAGTCTCTAGCAGAAGCGTACAAGGAGTCGGATGCAGAGGAAAACCTGGGAAGTGGAGTCTCTAGCAGAACCGTACAAGGAGTCGGATGCAGCCCTTGATTTTGAGGAAACCCTGGCTCGTGGAGTCTCTAGCAGAAGAGTACAAGGAGTCGGATGCAGCCCTTGATCTTGAGGAAACCCTGGCTAGTGGAGTCTCTAGCAGAAGCATACAATCAGTCAGATGCATTCCTTGATCCAGAGGATAACCTGGGTAGTGGAGTCTCTAGCAGCAGCGTATAAGGAGTCAGATGCAGTCCTTGATCTTAGGGAAACCCTGGGTAGTGGAGTCTCTAGCAGAAGCGTACAAGGAGTCGGATGCAGAGGAAAACCTGGGTAGTGGAGTCTCTAGCAGAAGCGTACAAGGAGTCGGATGCAGCCCTTGATCTTGAGGAAACCCTGGCTCGTGGAGTCTCTAGTAGAAGAGTACAAGGAGTCAGATGCAATCCTTGATCCAGAGGATAACATGGGTAGTGGGGTCTCTAGCAGAAGCGTACAAGGAGTCGGATGCAGCCCTTGATCTAGAAGAAAACCTGGCTTCAAAATAATCTACTTCTGAACTAATTATTACAGTACATTATCAAGTGCCCCCAGTTTTACTCGATCAAGCTTAATGTATGCATTTGCTTAGACTTGATAATCTAATTTACTACCTCTTAACTGTGTCTATTAAGAGCAGAGGGTATTTCCAAAGTTAAGGAAATAGACAGTTATCGTACAATTTATGGATGGCTAAAAAACCTAATTGCCAGTTCAAAAAGCAGACAGAGCTTAAAACAGTCACCAACACATTGAGCCTTAATAATGCACATAAAAGCATGACGAATTGCATGCAATTGGCCAGTAGTACGATGTGTAGAGTTGTAATAAGTTGTGTTACTAAAATGAAGACGGAAATGCATGATTTGAAAAGGAACACAGGTCTGCAAACGCGCTACTGCGTTGCGCAGGGGCTGCAGCCCCCGCCAGGAAAGCACCAAGAGGAGCTCATGGCTATGATTTGGTTTGCAGACACAAGTGTGGTCAACGCCTCATTGATGACCATGGGAGAGAACGTGGACAGTGGGCGATGATGATCAGAATGACGTTTGGCCACCACGCTGGCACATATTTGTCTATGCATGGCAAATGTGCTGGGGCTGGAGGCTGGATTGAGCCAGGGCTTTCCAAAGAGGGTGATGATCAGGGTTCTCTGAAAAATTGCAGTGACGGCCAAAGACCAAGCTCTGATATATTGAGGAACCTTGTTCCGGTGATTGCGGCTTGCATTTCAAATCACCACACACTACAATGCATGAACGTCTGGGAAGTCTTAGCTAACAGTCTTTTCATTTGCCCCTGTTTTGGACAGTGTGCAGTTTGACATCAGTTCTGGAAGCCAAGTTCTTTCCACCAATCCATCTCCTCATGCATTCCCGAGGCGTTGCCTCACGTCTTGGGCACAGAGCCACGCCTTCCCACACGTGCATGCCGCAGGGAGTATGAGTTGGCATGGATTGCTAGTTGAGCCCTCAACGCCGTTCACTCATGGCTTGGAGTGAAATTCTCATCCAGTGATGAATTGTTCCACCGGGCTCCCTGGAAAGGGCTCCACTGACAAGAGCCAAGCGCTCTGCCCATCGTATGAAATATGTTTGACTCCAGCTCAGGTGGACTTTGTGTGGCTGCTGCATGATCAATCAAGGGCACCTGTCAAGCATGGCGCTTCTGTTTTGGTGAACTGAAATGAATCTTCCATAGTGCTGGGAGCAAAGAGAATCAGGGTTGACTGGGGTTAGGCTGCGCTGTCCCCTGAAGGCAGGAAAATAGTTCAAAGGATTGCAAAAAACAAGAGACAAAGGGAGGGCAGCAAATACTTCTCTGTGCTTCCCGAACTTTGCTTGGAGAAACATCATGGGAACTGGTTATGAGAAAAGGACTAAAACCCTCTTTGTCACCCTTCATTTCCTCCCCTATCTAATCCCCTCCCTTCCTAGCACGCCCATGTCTACCCCCATGGGCATATTAAGTGTGCATGTCTAACCCAGCCTGTCTCGGGGCATCAACCTCTCCTAAAGCGCCCCGCAGACTGCTGGGGCCAGCTCTGCAGCCCATGAATACCTCCAATAAAATGAATAGAAAATCATAGCCTCGTTAGCAGTCAGCACCTGCCTGCTGGTGGTCGCAGGGGAAGCTAAGGTCCAGTCGAAACAAACCATACGTTTAGGATATATCTATCCGTGGTGTCTATTTCACTTTACTTTTTATTTTAAAATAGAAAAATGTGTACTTTTATTTCCAGTATCATAGCAACCCCGCAATGCATATGTTCAAGTTATCCCAATCTAGAATCTGCTCAGAGAAGGGAAAAGTGAAAATGAACAATTCAAATAATTATAAAAAGAAAGTGGGGCACAAGAGGCCTATATAATGCATTGAAGATGAACCTAGGCTGGTATGTTAGACTCTGGCGAATGATAATCCAATGGCAGGCCTGTGGTGTGAACATCCGACCTCTCGTTCCCCCTTCAGCGCCGCACGCGGCTTCCCTCACTTGCGTGCCACGTAGGTTGCTCCCACGTGACCGTCTAACGCTGGTATGTGTTCTTTCCCGCCTGCAGGGCATTGGAGGAGTCGCAGAAGCAGGTGAAAAGGGGATCATCGGGATGCCGGGATCTCGGGTATGCTTTTCAACTATTGTTAACCTTAAAATATGAATTCCTTTCTTTTGCATTTGGTCCTGCAGCATATAGACGAGGGCTCTGCCCTGCGCCCAGTTCTACTGTTCCTCATTTCAAATGTACAGTCCCGTTGCTGCACTCTCAGTCTGAAGTTGTACCCATGCTGGTCTCCAATTCTTTAAAACACCCCCTTTCCTTGTTTTCAACATTCATTTTAAACACCCCTTATTCCTGAAATCAAGGAGTCCGTAACACAATGACAACACCCTGAGGCTTTAAGTGTTCAGACCTGCACAAGACATCTCTGTGTATTGCACTACGTGTCTCCACTCATAGAATTGTTTCATGCAGGCGTCTTCTGAATAAAATGTCTTCTGAATAAAATGTGCACGTGTGTATGCATTATTACCTCACTGTTTTCATGTCAATGTAGACACTGGCAGACTAGCTCATGAGGTGCAGGAATTTGCTGTGGAGTAGGCACAGAATGAGGGGCTTTGGAATGCTAATGGCCCCTTCACTGTGACCTATCAGGGAAAGGGCCATTAACACTCTCCATTTCACACGTGTGTCTCTGCCGCAGCCCACTAATATAAAATAAGGCTTAATAGAGATATGCACACAAAAACACTTTTATCAGAATTTTACGGAGGCAAACCTCCTAGTTTTGCACTTCAGAAAGCACCCTGTTCCTCTTACAGGAACGTGGATATGTACCACCCACCACCAGGTGTACAGTACAAGACTGTTCAACAACTGGTTCCATGGGCATGCTTCAAGCATGAGTTTCCTGCTGATGAGTTAATTCAGCTCTTGCCATACACAGGTATTAGGGACACAGATCCCGATTCCCACCAAACAATCGACGGAAAGAATCTAAGGAAGACACTCCACCACATACCTAATGACTTACCGAGAGCCAGGACAGTAAAGACCGAATACATAGCCAGACCAAGGCGAAAGTACTAGGACGACTCATTAATAGCACCCTGGCCCTAAAACCACACCTATGTTCCAACAGACCCATGTCACGATAGATGGCAAGGAAATAGGGAACACCCAAGCCTGCGCTCCAACACGAAAGGGAGAAAAATAGACACACTCAACCATATTATACATAGCTCATTAGGGTACAGCCGGGAGAGCCCGCGCCATCACATACTACAGTCAGACGGCCAATAAAGGAAATCAACAACCCACCAACAGGAATACAGCTCAATTGAAGAATATGTATCAGAATCAGGACACAAACCCCACTAACCCAACTTTAAAAACTCTGCATACCTCCACCACCCAAAAATTCACACAACCATCTCTCGCCCAGCAAACTGCACGCACTTTACCACACTGCATCAACAACTAACAAACAACACATAAACAGCACCAACAGCACACGAGGTACCGCCTGGTCCGATACTCGCACCAAAGCTCAGCGCATGGTGTATACCGAACTGAAGCCGCCAACAGCACACCACTTCTCCCACTCTACTACTCCACCTTCACCCGACTAACTTACCCGCCTCCCTCTTGTTTACAGATCCACCAGAGCGCCTGGGGACCAACTACGTTGGTGACGGTGCGCTATATAAATACCTTTCACATTAACACCCTCGCACAGGCAACAGTGACTGCGCCAGCGCTCACACAGAGGCTTGAAAACTTAGGCGACCCATATCCTGCCGGAGGTGAGGAGATATTAATGGAATCCACAGAGACATCTGTGTAAGCCTTTTAAAAGCACTACAAGACCATCACTCCACAGAAATTGCCAACACTGGGCTGTGGCACCTCAAAGGTTGGGGGTGGGAGAATGCATCCAGAAACTCCAGAGGATCCCTCGGGCGACAGGATTCTCTGCCAAATTCCATAGAACATTTCAACCTTGCCTGATCCCCGCTGATTAATTCAACACCTCCAGCATTATTTCACTAGGTTTGTAGGCACCTTGACCCTGAACAGACTGATTCTGCAGCACACACTTCAGCATTACTTGACCAGGTTTGTAGGCACCTTGGCCTTGCACACACTGACACTGCAGCAAACACGTAAGCATTAATTGGCCAGGTTTGTAGACACCTTGTCCCTGAACACATTGACTCTGCAGCAAACACTTGAGCATTACTTGACCAGGTTTGGAGGCATCTTGGCCATGAACACACTGACTCTGCAGCTGTAATGGAGAATTTTCATGTATGTGCTAATTCCCTTTAACCTTAGAGACCCCCAGCTCTTTTGTTGGACTTCTAATTTTAACTCCTGAGGGAGTGAGACTTTTTACTCACTCGTGTGTTTTTCTGACTAGGATTTTCTGTGTATCTTACTGTTTTATGGAGTTTGGTAAACGCCATAGGCATCTGATTTTTTACATGGTCACACACAGCGCCAGTGACACTGAGAAGTTCCTTGGACTTCTCTTAATCTTTTACTACATTTTCGTGGGTTAACTACTCTTCCCAAGAATAGTAAGATGACCCCTGTCCTACTTATGTTTTTCCTTTGTGGATCCAGCACACACCACCCTATGTGGAGTGCTGTGGGGTTACATAGTAACTCCTTTAACCCATTCCTCATATAACAGTCTGTTACACTAACTCACTTGAATGGCTGGTGGCAGTGGTTTCTTTTTTACTACCTTGTGCCATGTATCTGCAGACTGATGCCGCAGCTGCAGTACAGCACCCAAAGGGTGACCATTTTCTCAAAATGGCCCCTGTCTTCTTTTTTCACCATTTCTATTCAGTTTGTTTCTTCTGGGCTTTTACTCTGTTGTTTGAATTGGGTTTGAGTCCTTTGTGTGTTTTGCCTTTGATGGGCATCAGCCCTGAAGCTGCCCAGGCTCCGGTGTGTCTGGAAAGGCAGGAAGTGAGGGAGGGTCCCGAAACTCCCCTGTCCTTTGTCTCTAGGTATGCCTGAGTGAAACCAGTAATGAAAGACAGACACCCTGCTGGGTGATTGACAGCCTAGGGTTGTGAATGAATGGAAACTTGCAAAAAAGTGAGGGTTTTGGGACGAGAGGCAGAGTCAACCACTGGAGGACAACATCCAAAGACGAAGACATGACGAGATGCCAGCAGCACCCTCCTGGACCACGAAGTGCCCGGCAAAGCCCTGCAGCTGTGCTGACCCTGTTTTCAAACCGACTGGAATGACCCGTACAGGACAACTTCCTCCGTTAGGCTGGTGGGACCAACTAGTCTCAAGACAAACTCTATTTTGGTGCAACCCTAAACTTGTCGCGACATTCCAATGCTGCAGAATTACAATTTTCAGGGTTCCTTGACCATCTGTGAGTGCATTGTCTCCCGAAGTTCGAATCTGGCCAAAGCTTCATGGGCATCCAGAGGACCCTACAAAAGCAGGAAATGCATATCCACAGTCCCCTCACCAGAGTCCAGGACCGAGGGATCAAGGAACTTCTAACCAGAGCTGCTGGTTCTTCTTTGGCGCTGAGAAAAAGGCGCCAAAACCACAAAGAGCCACTGAATCCTGAGGAATCTATTGCTGCGAGACCATCTCTTGAGTGCTGCCAAGGAGCCCACCAGATGTCCTCCCTCTCGTCACAATGACCAAGAACCAGGAACAAGGGTCTGCTGCACTGCAACCAGAAGGCATCCAGCTGGAACACATTCTTCAGTTCACAGGTACTGTGGGGCTCACTGTTTATTATCCTTTTGCCATTTGGGGTGCTTCCTACCTTGGGCAGTGCTATTTTACCATATTCTGAGTTGGCCTCAACTCACTTGCACTGGCCTTTCAGCTTGTGCTTCTTCAAGGTGTCTCCTCTTGAGTTGCTGTGATTTTCTATTTGAACAACTGACTATTTAAAGACATTTTCTAAGAAGAGATCATCAGAACTATGACTTTGCCCATTGACTTTGGCTATCCTGGCTCCCATGGGCCTCCTTCTGAATCTATTGGCTTTGGCAGTGTTTGTTCCATTACAGGTTTTAATTGTTGAACACTATTATTGCTGGGATAAAAGACTGCCTGTATCCCTCTCGGAGAATCTAATTGTTTTTGTAGAATACCAGTATGTTTTGATCTAACCCTAACCTTTCCTTCCCTTATAAATCAGTTCTGCAAAGGTTATACAAAATAAGTGCTATTGCTCTCCGCCCTCTGCAACTCATCCAGAACAGGACTGCAAGACTTGTCCTTGGACTCAAGCCAAGGGATTGTATCTCTCCAGGACTGAACTCTCTGCACTGGCTCCCAGTGGCTGCGAGGATTAAGTTCAAAACCATCTGCATTTTCCACAATGCCTTCTGGAGCCTGGGGCCTCGATACCTTCAACTCTCTCTTCCTAAATATGTTCCTTCTCGAGCTCTTCGCTCAACCGCCTCCAACTCCCTCAGGGTCAGTTACTTCTCCAAGCAGCAAGTTGGTAGATCTCTTTCTTCGGCTGGGGCCTCCCTCTGGAACAGAAGCACCTTAAAACCTTCCTCTTTGCTTCTGCTTTCTCTCCTCCTCTGCCCATGTGAATTCCTGGCTGAAACTGTACTGGTTACCTGGCCACATTCTGATCTCGAGCCCAGGTCCCCTCCCCCGCCAGTTACACACCTGCACTGCCTCCCTGGCAACCCCAGCACTTGGGCTCTGTTTTTCTGTATCCCTACAGTCCCTCACCAGCACTTGACATCTGATGTCTGCACTTACCCTTGCACTTGCCACCAGCTGGCCCTACTTCTCTTATTGTTTTTATTTATTCTATTACCCCATGTACTGAGCTGTTCCGTCCCTCTCCCACTCCGCACTTTTCCTCTTCCCACTTCCCCTGCACTTGCGAGATCTGAATGACACCTGGTCTAGTAGGATTGCTGTCTCTGTCTTCACTCTGTTTCCCCCTCCACTGCTGTGTCACGCCTTGAAACACTTGTGTATAGGTGCGTTATAAATGCCATATCATATCATATAATTACTGACCTCAAATGACGTCACCCTTGTTGCTGGAAAATGTATAGCATATGAAAGAATGACTCACCTGCTTTTTTGTTCATTTTTTTAATTGAATCCTAACTTGGTATTAATGTTACTGCTAGTTACTGCTTTTTAAAGAATGCTTTAAATATCTTTGTGTATAAATAAATACATATTTATTATATAAACGTTAAGTGTGTAAGTGTTTACTTGACTACATGTATTTACTGATTTCATTGTACAGCTCTACAGCTCATAGTTACCCCTCTTAAGATAAGCCTGGCTTCTCAGTCACTCTACCAACTTGTGTAGTACAGGCCTATTTTAAAATGTGTGTTACCTAATACCAAGAGATAAGTCTTGTGTAGTCCCACACTAGTTGGGTTGCACTAATTCTTACCTAGCAGCAGCAAACACTTCTGCATTACTTGACCAGGTTTGTAGGCACCTTGGCTATGAACACACTGACTCTGTAGCAAACACTTCAGCATTACTTGACCAGGTTTGTTGGCATCTTGCCTCTGAAGACATTGACTCTGTAGCAAACACTTCCGCATTACTTGACCAGGGTAGTAGGCACCTTGACCCTGAACACATTGACTCTTCAGTAAATTCTTCTGCATTAATTCACCAGGTTTGTAGGCACCTTGACCCTGAACACACTGACTCAGCAGCAAACGCACCAGCATTTCTTGACCACGTTTGTAGGCACCCAGGCCCTGAACATACTGACTCTGCAGCAAACACTCCACATCTATAACAGGAAGTATGGAATTTAACAGAACTGCCAATGTTTTAAACACACCTTCACTTCACCAAAACCTCAACCCCAAAGGTTGGTCAGGAAGTAGAGTGGTTGTAATGTATGCTATACATGGATCCGAGTCAAACTTTAAACCACCTACCAAGCATGTGAGATTGATTAAATAATGCACGAAATGTATAATGCACCTCCAATCGGTAAATAAGAGAATTCATTTATAAACTGACCAATCCGAGAACATATGAGCATCAAAATGAATGTAGTATCTGGAGGCCCTGGGCTTCAACCATTAATTGCAAGAGACTCTGCACACTTGACCTCTTTCCCCCCACATAATTCTAAAGCAACAACTCCAGCGGTCCAACCCTAATTGTATCACAGCTCTTCCCGGAACAGGCCCAAACTCAAGGAAAAGATGAAGAGTAAGGAAGATTGATCATGCTACTATGATGAGGTCCAGAGGAATTGATTGAGGCCCTCCTCCTCAACCTAACCAGAGCTATATTACCAAGAAGAAAAGCACGACCAGACATCAATGCCGCCAACAAAAGAATCCAAGTGGAGAACGCCAGCCTGAAAATTCATGTGTCCAAATCTGGAATGCTGATGCCATTTTACACAAGACTGGGTGCAGAATACACACGAGACCAACAGGGCGTACGTCTACGAAAGGATGGAAGAAGTACCCATTGGGGGGAAATAGTCAGCATCTCCCATAAATCTGTGACTTCAGAATCTGTGTAACATTTTCGGTTCGAGAGCCAAAAACACTAGAAAGACTCACTGATAGCGGAATAATTATAAAGATCATGGGCCTCATTACGACAGGGTTAACAGCGCCGTAAAAGGGGCCGGCGCCGTTTATCCCGTACCGCCTCATTACGAGGTCCCCTCGTGGGATCCAGGAAGTAACGCCTGGTCAAACCAGGCGTGCTTACTTGGTCCCGTGAGGGGAAGAGGGAGCAAACAACGGGCCAACTCGTAATGGCCCGTTGTTTGCTCCCTCTCCCATTCCCATTCAGCTCTATGGGGGCTGAAATGGGAATGGGGAAGGACCGGGCCGTATCCTTGGAGAGAGGAATTACCGGGCCTTCCGAACTTGAAATGGCCCGGTAATTCCTCATTCTGTGGACCCAGACCCGGACGCGATTTCGGCGGCAGCCATGCCGCCAATAGCGGCATGGCTGCCGCCGAGGTCGTAATGAGGCCCCGTGACACAGCAAATCAGCCAGAACTATCTGCATAACCCCCATTTACCGACACCCCCTAATGTTGCCCTTACTTGTCTGCATACCCAGGGATTTTCTGAATTGATTACTTACCTTTGTTTTACCGGTTTTGAATCAGCTGTTTTTCTCTCTCTTCACACACAGAATTATTGAAAGTCTTGCCAATGCTATATTCTACATTGTTTAACTGTCTTTAAAGTAAAGTGTTGGAGTTCTAGTCAGAATCCCCAATTGTGGATTTACATATATATGTGCTAGTAAGGTGAAGTGAATATGTTGCTTGTGCGCCACCCTCTATCAATCATTGAGGTGTGTGTGTAATTATTGTGTCCTTGTTGCAGTCGCCTAACTAGGACCGATATTCACTTTTAGTCGGTCGTAGGGTAAATCATTTTTTTGTTTGGAAATAGTTAGATCTGTTTCTGCGCTAGGAAATATGACACTATGTATGATATATATAAACATCGTTTATTGGAGGTTCCATGTGGAACAATAGGTACTGTGAGACAGTTCCCTTTGAGCCAACATAGTCCCGGTGGTTGCACATGCTTATGTTTCGCCCCTTATCGGGCTTTATCAAGGCGTTGCATGGTACATTTGATTAGTGTCTGCATTCTGGTCATTCCTTGCATCCGTTATATCAGAATACAGAATGTTAGTTCAATGCATGTCAATGCACTTTCACTGTGCGTTTATCTAAGTACATTTCATACCCCTTTTAAAGTGTATTTCATCAAGTCATTTGCATTGATTCAGTAAAACCCATGTATTCATTGCATATAAAACAATTCATTAACATTGGTGTGGGTTCATAAGTCATTTGTATTGAATTGGTGCATCTCATGTATTCACTTCATACAATTTTAAAGTCATTACCATTGGTTTAGGTTACAGTATCTTCTGCAAGATTATGTACGAAGGAAGACATAGGAGGGAAGGAAGAGAAAACATTGAGAGTTAAGTAGGTCAGGAATAGGTCTCTGTATACAGCCTAAATGTTGACCATAGATAGTTTATAATGGCATGGTTAGATGCAGTGTTTTTGTGTAGTAGCTTTTGGAGTGATTCATCATTTTTGTTGATATACTGTCACTGAATTTAATCCATAGGGGTTGGCTCTTGTGTGTAGTTGTGATTATAAAAATTTCGGTCATGCTAGTGCTCGCTGTGATATGGTTGTGCTATCTCTTTAAGGTGCAATCTAATAACTGGTGTTGACCCTTGTTTTCATGTTCGGTGTCCTATATTAACAGCATACCACTTCCGCCAGTTTTATCCATTTGATTAAGTCCTAATAAATCTGGGAAGGAAAGTAAAGAGTTTCTTCTTAAAAATGCATCTTGTGTGGTCAGTAGGAATAGTCCCTCATAAGGAGTGGGGGCCGATGGAGGTGGTAAATAGGCTACTTTACCTTGAGTTACAAGATTTTGAGGTGCCCATGGCGGTAGAATCTTGGAGTCGGCAGTGTGAATACCGTATAATAGTATACAATGCCCTTTAGGGTTAGACATGGTGTTTAGAACATTTGCCAATAATCCTAGGGGGTCGGAGAATTGTAAGTTATGATGCCCTGTTGTGACTCTGTTTCAGTGGTCAGAAACAGATTAGAGCTAACCGCCTAGTATATGCTTACCTGTTGTGGTTATGAAAGCTGCTCGCTCGAGGATGACATGTTCTGCTAGTCCGGGAACACCACCATTTTAAATCCATTATTAAGCTGTACAATAGCCGTACTGCATGTAGGATGTGATGACATCATGCGTTCGAAATGCAGCGTTGAAAGTGGGTGGTTTGCGATATGTCGCTGTGTCATTCGCATAGAATTGGTAAATTATTAATTTGTGTCATTTTCATTCTGAAAGGTCTTGATATATAATAGAACTGGTTTAGGTGGGGCAGGCTTCCCCTCTAGATTTCAAGAGCAAACAGTGCTGCCATGTTATTAGGTAGTGAAACGTGGCTTAAAGCTTGGTATAGCAGTAACATTGGTCCGTATTAGAGATATATTTAAAATTAGCACCTGAAGTATACAAACTGGACTTATACACAAGAGACATGTACTTGACCATTTTAGGAACATTGTGTGGCTAGAGGGGTACATGTTGTGAACAATGGATGTAAAAGCACTTTACACATCAATTGACCATAAACTTTCACTGGATCATATTTTGTTTATGTGGAAATGGTAAAAGAGTTATTATCCTTTGTAAGAAAAAGTTATGTGTTTATGATTAATGACAAAGTGTATCAGCAAACGAAAGGGATAGCGATGGGCACTTGCTTTGCTCCCTCGTTACCTAACTTGGTTGTGGGAGAATTTGGGCAAAAACATGCAACTACTCATCCCAACGCTTCAAAATACGTGGTGAAATGGCTAAGATATATCAATGATGTGTTGATTATATGAAAGGGAATACAAAGCAATTTGACGATTACTGTTTTTGGGACATATGGATAAGTAAGAGGCAATAAACTCCAGGACACAATGTAATGTTAAAACTGACAGGGATCACCATCCCATAACCACAGCGGAGTCACCCACCTGAAAATATATTTCGGCCTCACTTATGACTGATGTTATACTCTAGGACCCATGGACCTTATTCAGTTGTTTTGCTACACATTAAGTTGATTTCACATAATAGGGATCTAATAGGTTACCGCCATTAATTATGGTCATGGTTTAATGATAACCCACCATACAGCAATCTTGCTCATAACATCTACGCTAACTCGTGTGGGATGTAACTACACCTTAGAAATGCTACCAATGTACAAAAACCGCATTCAAGTGCTGTAATACCTAATGTTAAATATATCTCTAATACGGACCAATTTTACTGCCATTCCAAACTTTAAGCCACTTTTGACTGCCTAATAACATGGCAGCACTGTTTGCTCTTGACATCTAGAGGGGAAGCCTGCCCCACATAAACAATTTCCATTATATATTAGGACCTTTCAGCATGAAAATGACACAAATTCATATTTTACCAATTCTATGCTAATGACACTGTGACATGTAGCAAACCACCCACTCTCAACACTACGTTTCAACGCATTACTTCATCACAGCCTACATGCAGTACGGCTATTGTACAGCTTAATAATGGATTTAAAATGGCGGTGTTCCAGGACTGGCACGGAACACTGTTATCCTTGAGCGAGCAGCTTTCATAACCACAACAGCTAAGAATATACTAGGCGTTTAGCTCTAATCGGGTTCTGACAATGGAAGCAGAGTCCCAACGGGGCATCGTAACGTACAATTCTCCGACCCCCTAGGACTGTTGGCAAATATTCTGAACACCATGTCTAACCCTACAGGGCATTATATACTCTTATATGGTATTCAAACAGCTGACTTCACAAGTTTCCACCACCATGGGGACCTCCAAATCATGTAACGCAAGGTAAAGTAGCCTAATTACCACCTCCATAAGCCCCCACTCCTTATGAGGGACTATTCCTACTGACCACACAAGATGCATGTCTAAGGAGAAACTCTTTGTTTCCTTCCCAGATATATTAGGACTTAATCGAATGGATGAACCTGGCGGAAGTGGTATGCTGTTAATATAGGACACCGAACATGAAAACAAGGGTAAACACCAGTCATTAGATTGCACCTTAAAGAGATTGCACAACCATATCGCAGCGAGCACTGGCATGACCGAAATTTTAATAATCACTACTACCCACAATCCAGCATGCTGTCAAGCAGTTAATCACATAACAACACTACCACAAGAGCCAACCCCTATGGATTAAATTCAGTGACAGTATATCAACAAAAATGATGAATCACTCCAAAAGCTACAACACCAAAACACTGCATGTCACTATGCCATTATAAACTATCTATGGTCAACATTTAGGCTGTATACAGAGACCCATTCCTGACCTCCTATGTCTTCCTTCCTACCTCATCTTGCAGAAGATACTGTAACCCAAAGCAATAGCAATGAATCTATAATTGTCTGAAGTGAATACATGAGATGCACCAATTCAATACAAATGACTTATGAACCCAAACCAATGTTAATGAATTATTAGGTGAATGCAATGAATTCATGAGATGAACTGAATCAATGCAAATGACTTGATGAAATACACTTTAAAGGGGTTATGAAATGTACTAGGCAAGTGCACAGTGAAAGTCCTATGACATGTATTAAACTAACATTCTGTATTCTGATATAACGGATGTAAGGAATGTACAACGCAAGGAAGGACCAGAATGTAGACACTACTCAAACGTACAATGCAATGCCTTGATAAAGCCCAATAAGAGGCAAAACATAAGCATGTGCAACCACCAGGTCTATGTTGGCTCAAAGGGAACTGTCTCGCAGTACATATTGTTCCACATGGAACCTCCAATAAACGACTAAACTGTGTCTATAGAGATCATACCTACTGTCATATATCCTAGCACAGAAACAGACCTAACTATTTGCATACATATATGTGTGTTTGATAGTTATTGCGTAATAATACTTGCCTGATGGTTTCATTGCTTAGTGTTTATTTGAAAGGCCCGATAAATGACTGTAAGTGTGTTTACGAACCTGTCTAACGGGAATCATTGGACTGCTTTGTGTGGGTCTCATTGTAGCCCTAGACTACACTCACACCGCTCCCGATTCTAAGCCTTGACGCTCTATAACCTCTCCTTGATTGGGTTTGGCTAGATTTCACTGCTTTCCTGTTTACCACAGTAGGTTGGCCTCCCAAAATCTACCGCAGGGTTGATTTTGGAAATGGATCTTAACACACGTCACTGCGTGCAGATCAATGTGCTTTTCATGTTTGAGGTGATTAGTGTAGCATTGGCAGGACTTCTCTGAGGAGCCACTGCAGCAAAGGAGGCATAGCAAAAGAACGTGCTTTGCACTCTGCCACCCCAACCACATTGTTGATGTGCCGATGGGCTAGTGTATTTCCCACTTCAGGTGTATATTTATATATGTATTTGTACATTTGTATAGCGCACCTAACCCTGGGGCATTTGGGCGCATTTCTTGACAGGTGGGTTACATGTTACAGCATATGTAGCCATATAATTACTGATTCTGTTAATGTTAATGGGGTTTGTACTGCGCACTGTTGCCACTTGCGTGGTCGTTTTTTGCTCTGGGGGATATGCAATGGCAGGGGGGTTGTGGGGTCTTTTAGTGGGGTTGAGAGGGAGAACAGCAAGAGAGATTTGATGTGCTGTTGGCAGCTTCAGGACAGAGAAACTTGGTGCATTTTCGGTTAGTATCCGCCATGTGATGTTGAGGTGTGGTTGTGCATGGTTTATTTTCTTGTCGGGTGTTGTGAAGTGCGTGTGGTTTGTGGTGCGGTAGAGGTATGGCTGTGTTTAGTTCAGAGTTTGAGGGTGTGTATGCAGAAAGGAAATACATTTCCTACACCCCCCACTTTCTGTCTAAATGCGATACATTTCCACCCCCAATGTATTTACCCCCACCCCCGGCCATTCCTCCAGGTGAGACACATTCCCTGCCCCCAGCATTCAATCCTAGTACAGCACGGTTTCTGCTCCCTACCAGTCCCACCATGTGCAGTACTTCACTGAAGGACTACAGAGACTAAAAGCTGCGTGTGTGCACCTTTATTTATTTATTACGTTTATATAGCGCACCTAACTCTAAGGCAACTGGGCGCTTCAATTTAAGAATATGGTTACAGGGGGGCGTGGCCAACTGTGCGATGTGGTAGACGTGTGCCATTGGAGCTCACGCTGCTGCGGCCTGACATCCTGAACTAAACGTCCGCTTAACAGTGCCTGCAGACCCCCAAAATATACCCTCAAGTGCGCAGCGTCCGGGGGACATCTGTGACTAAAACCACCCTGTGGCGTGCCGGAGCTGCAGATATACGAGCAAGGGAAGGCAGCGCCGACATTCATCGATAAGCAACCAAGATGACCGCCGGAGCGATGGGCGTGCTCTGAGTGCGGATTGGGGCGACCCGGACCTCGGCAGCCTGCAAATACTATAGGGGCACCGAGGCTCCTCGCAGCGATCGTCAGCCTCCATCGGTGACGTAGATCCGGGTCGCCTGTGATCGGAGGATTGGTGGGGGCGAGCAGCAAAAGCGTTGACCCGCATGATTCTGGACCGGTGGAGCGGATGGTTGGAGGCACCCTATCCAGACGCGGGGAGACAGGAAGGGCTCATCGGAGCACCGCCGCAACGACCCGTAGACAGCGAGGGCTGTGCCACCGGTGAGTTCCTGCAACAGTGGCTCCAACGCGAGGCGCATCTCGGCTGTCTCCCCGCCCGGGAAGCCTCATACGCGGAGCTGGGATCCCTGCTCCAGCGCGCTCAACAGCGAGTGGGATCCAGTCTGATTCCAGCCCCGAGGAACTACTGCACAACCGGCCGACACGCCCACGTGGGCTGCAATGGCGGCACAGTGTAGTAAAGAACATACGCAGCGAGTGCTTCAAGAACGGATCATCACGAGCAATCCGGCAGAATTCCATGCCCACATGATACGAGATACTTATACCAAACAACATCCTCCCACTGAGCCGACTGAGGCCACCAGCCACCAAAGAAACGTGGGGCGCACTTAACACACGGGAAGCCACAGCAGAGTCTAGGCCCTCTGTGCCCCCCCCCACTCAGGACAACCTTACCAACACTGGGAGACCACTGGAGGGCCGGGGGTGAGCCAGGGTGCATCTGTGTGCATACCCTACGGATGGACTGCCACCCTTCTTATACAACAGCTACTGCCTCCACTGATCAACAGGAGCGTGGGACTGGTTTGATTTTGCCGCAATAAATAGAAACTGTTGGGGTCCCCCACCGCCGTCTTGGGCTAGCTGACGGGGTCAGGAAACAAAAGGGAACAACAGCGCGCAGAGCTCGGCCGTGGGCACGGAACCCCCTCAGGCCAACACAGTCGCACACACGAGGTCCACACCCATGTCTGCCATCACCTGAAGGCCTGCCATAAGGGAGGTGCTGCTTTACAACCCCCCCACCACAGAGGGAGGAGGCTTCTTAACTCTGACAGTGCGCTGTCAAGCGGATATCGACCTGTGCAATACCCCTGTGTGGCTAGCCCCTTGAGTGGTGGGACAGGACCCTGGACACAGGGGCGCACTCGCAGGATCCGGTGGCAGCCATGGGGAAGGACAAAATTAGGAGGCCCACTACGCAAAACAAAATCGATCAGTACACGATTCCCCCATCACAGTCCTCTGAACCTCAACCGCTGCCCTCTGAGGATGCGGACTCTGTGCCTGTACTTTCCCTAAGGGGTGTCATGGCGGCCATAGCGGACTCCCGCTCGTCAATGGAGCAGAAGATGAACGGCATAAGTTTGGACGTATCCCTCCTCCGGCAAGATGTACAAAAGCTGTCAGCACGAACGGGAGAGGCAGAACAGCACCTTTCTGCCACAGAGGACGGGCTTCACACCGTGCAACAACAACTCCAAGGAGTCTCAGCCAAGCTCAAGATCCTGGAAGCTAGGATCGAGGAAGGAGAGGGAAGATACAGGCGCAATAACGGATTCTTGGCATTCCCGAGAAAGCCGAAGGGGCATGTATGGAGCTTTTCCTGGAGCAGTGGCTGACAGACCTCTTCGACCAGCAATCCTTTTCTAAATTCTTCTCTATAGAAAGGGCACATCGAATGCCCACAGGAAGACCTGTGCCCGGCGCCCCTCCAAGAACGTGATAGCAAAGCTGTTAAACTATCGTGACCACGACGCACTGTTACATCTAGCACGAACCAAAGGCACGATCACCCTCAATGGCCCTAAGATAGCCTTCTTCCCAGATTACACGAAGGAGGCACAGAAGGCGAGGCAATCCTTTGAAAAGCTTAAAAGACAACTACAAGCGCTGGGTGTCAAATATGGCCTGCTTTTCCCTGCCCAGCTGAAAATATACCATAAAGGCTCAACGGTCCTCTTTAATGATCCTAACGAGGCCTGGCTATGGGCAGAGCAGTACATTGAAGGGGACTGGTTGGCACCTCGAGTTAACAGGGGTAGAAGATCCAGACCTCTGGCAGAACAGCGCCTGGCGCCAGACAAACAGCCCTCGCTGGAACGACCTGCGGACGAGGGGGACTGACCCCCGACCGGATCCTCGCCGTAGAATCAGAATCTACTGGCAAACACAGAACTGAACTCTGGACTGTGCAGTGCAAGGTCACAGCAACTCACGTAAGGCGTTTACGTTTTCATAAAGCGGCTAGTGGAGGCACACCCCCCTCACACTTGGGGATAGTTAATTACCCCCCCCCCAACTTCTTTAGCTTACTTTAATCCGGGACAGTTATGCTGACACCCTACCTTTTTTGAGCGTCAGCTATGTTGGGGCGACAGGTACTTCGTGTTGGGGTGGAGTTCTTTTTGACGTGGTTCCTGGCCAGTTGGGACTGTGGCACGCTCGGACAGCATCTCAGTCACCAATCATTATTGATTATACACCACACCGGCACACACCGGGATTCTACCCCCGTAATTCATTCGCAAGTCCCTCTCATGCTCTTACTAGATGGCACCTGACCAACCTCAACTGCCTCTGACTACACGTCCCAGATCCCTTAAAGTCCCAACCTGGAATGTGAACGGGATGGGGTCCGCGATTAAGTGACGCTTAGTTAAGCAACTACTCAGTAGATACTCGCCCGATGTGGCCCTGCTTACTGAAACACACCTAGCGGGTTTACATGTAATTTTTTCCAGAGGACCAACTACAGGGCTGCCTTTCATGCAGGGTATACCATTGGATCCACGGGCACCCTTACTCTTATACATAAGCATGTCCCATTTGCCTTGCAGGAAGTGGAAAGGGACCCTAGGGGCCGTTATGTGCTGGTTCTGGGGACACTCGGGATGGAGAGCTTTGGGTTTGTCTCGGTCTACTCCCCACCGGTTCTGGGGCAGGAACTTTTGGAGGTTCTGACCACCCTTTTGGGCAAGTATCAACCCGATAAGTGGTGTCTGGGTGAAGACTTTAATGATGTGATATGTAACACCATGGACCGATCCCATCTTAGACACCGTAACCCAAAAGCCCCTATGAGGCTGTCCAACTTTGTATCTGCCTTGGGACTCTGTGATGTGTGGCAGGAATTGCACTGGGGAACCAGAGGGTACTCATTCCACTCTGGATCCCACGGCTCCCTTTCCAGGCTTGACTATCTATTTGTTCCACATACAGAGCTCGGCAGACCTACTTCCCAGGGGAATCTCGGATCAATCGCCTCTGGTGGTGGAGACACGACTGCAGGGTACAACCCCCCCTAGGACTTGGCGGCTGAACAACTATTATCTGGGCTGTCCAGAATTGGTGGATCGCCTCACGGAAATCTCAACTGAATACTTTGAGATTAACAACACCGGCGAAAATGACCCAATAGTGATGTGGGAGGCTTATAAAACCATGCTACGAGGAGAAATAATCTCCTGGACGGCGAGTAGGAGGAGGGAGAGGCTTCAGAAGATGGGTGAGGCGGAGGTGGCCCGACGGGAGAACGGCCATATCCTTGACCCAACCCCTCAAACCCACACATCCCTCACACGGGCCACTGCACGCCTCCGGAACCTAATGCTGGACAATGCCAAGCAAGCCCACTGGGAATACAGAGCAAGGATATATGAGGTTGGGCACAAAGCCGGGAAACTGCTGGCCTGGCTGGAGAGGTGAGATGAGGGACAGCGATGTGTCCGGGAGATCCTCACCCCAAGGGGAGAGAGATGCCAGTCAGACACTGATATAGCAGAAGCTTTTGCCCAATTCTATGCTGCATTATACCAGGCCCCAACTATGCCATTCGACCCAACCCTCCTTGATAATATAGAAATCCCTACTCTGTCGGAGCAACAAAAGGAGGTACTGGACTCCGAGTTCACGGAAGCCGAAATAGTAGAAGCCCTAGCACAATTGCAGCCGGGGAAAACCCCCGGACCTAACGGGTTCCCAATCGAAATTTGGCAGAAATTAGGAAGTAATAACATAGCGCCTCCCCTGCACCAGATGCTGTTGAGCGCCCGAGACCAGGGTTCCCTCCCACAGGACCTATGTAAGGCTACTATTGTAGTTATCCCTAAACTGGACAAACCCCCGGAGAAATGTGCCTCTTATAGGCCAATCTCCTTAATTAATGGCGAAGCCAAAGTCTTGGCCAAGCTCTTAGCCAACCGGCTTCAGCCGGTGGCGGACACCATGATACACCCAGATCAATGTGGCTTCATGCCTCATAAATCGACCCAAATGAATCTGCGCCGACTCCACCTAGCGATAGAACAGGCTCCTATCCTTGACACTCCACTGGCCCTTTTAGCAATTGATTTTGAAAAAGGCATTTGATTCGATAAGGTGGGACAGTGAAGGAAGGACGCCACACTGAATAAACATGAAAGTGTTTATTATCACGGAGCTCGCCAGTCGCCCCTCTTACTTCAGGCCGCCTTTCATCTTTTCTCAACTGCCGTCCCTCGCTGCTGTCACGCGACGCTCATTACAAACAAGCACGAGAGCACGCGCGACCGCCGCGAGGTACTTAACATTCTCTACACATCTTCCCCCTCAAACAGGGCAAAATTACTTTATATAATGCTTATAACTGTAATGTAAAACTTAACAACTATAATTAAAATAAATCAGAAGATTTGTCTGAACCAGAATATAATAAAAAGTCGACAGGATTGTACAGCTTGCACATGACCTAGTACCCTCTATGTCATTTGCATTTTGGATACCTTAAACATGACTAGAGCACCATAATGTCAAGTCTCATAATCCCTCATCCACACCGGCTTAGACCTGGACCTATGTAAAGAATCCTCTTCAACTTTTGACCTTTGACTGTCATCTTCTCTGGCCTTCCCACCTGTCTTTTCCATGTTCTCATCCGGCACCCCTCCTCTCACCTTCTCATTAAATCTAGTATTATCCTCCTCCACCTTCCTCAACTGTTCCTCACCTTCACTCCTCACCTCATCACGCGCCTTCGCCAATCTTCCTTTCGACCAAACTTCACCACCTTCCAGAACTACCACATTACTTTTTACTGCACATATCTTTTTAGGACCCAGAAATCTACTTTCCACACACTTGTTCACTAGTCTAGGATTTTTGACATACACTTTTTCTCCCACCTTCCAATCACGTTCCTTCACCCTCATCCTGTCATCAAACAGTTCCTTATTTCTTTCCTGACTCAATGCAATAAGTTTCATAATCTGATTACGGTCAACATTAACCACTTTGGCCATTCCTAGCCATCCTGGACAAAGCCTTGTCCCAGGCTCCCTTCCCTTCATCGAAACAAATGGGGATACTCCCGTCACCGAATGAGGCGTAGTGACATAATTCCATGTCAGCATCCTTAATACTTCCCTCCATGGTTGCCTCGATTTCATGGCCATCTGCAGGCCCCCCTTTATGTACCTGTTAACTCTTTCAACAAGTCCATTTGCTTTAGGATTATGCAGAGCCGTCCTTGTGTGTTTTATACTGTATCCTGCAAGAAACTTCTTCATTGCCCCAGACACAAATTGTACCCCATTATCTGACACAATTTCCACCGGGACCCCCTCCTTAAGAAATACTTTTTCTAAGAATCCAATCAACTCCCTTGCCGTGACCTCCCTTACAGCCTCCCACTCAAACCATTTGGAATGAAAATCCACTACAACAAACACAAACTTTAAACCATCTCCCAGACCTGCCACCGGACCCATTATGTCCACTGCTAACTTACTCCACGGCTGGTCCGGTACCACATTTGGAATTATCGGAGCCTCTCTCACCACTCTGCATTTGTCACTCGTTTGGCAAATTATACAATCCTTGACACACCTTTCCGCACACCTGTCAATTCCCGGCCACCAATAATTCTGCCTCAATTTCCTTTTCATAGCCGCTTCTCCAGGATGCCTCTGATGAGCCAGCTCAACTAGTACAGACCTAAGGGAATCAGGAGGAACAATGCACCTCCCCCTCCTTAACCTATCCTCACATAAGTTTAACTCATTTTTTACTTCCCACCAAGTATTGAATTTACCATCCAAATTTTTCCTTTCTGGCCACCCCGTCACCGTCCAACCTTTGACTAACTTGAGATCATTATCAGAGTTCTCTTCCTTCGCCCATTCCCCCTTACTAACCGCACTTTTTACCTCTGCTACCACTAACTCCTCCTCTGTCACTCTGTCCTCCATAGGTTCGCCAGTAAGAGGTAGTCTGGAAAGGCAGTCTGCCACAACATTTCACTTCCCTGGTAAATAGCTCACTTCAAAGTTAAAGTTTTGGAGTCCCAGACCCCACCTGCTTATTCTTGGAGAACCCATGGCCCACCTGCCACTCTCAAACATCTGAACCAGGGGTTTGTGGTCCGACCTGACCACAAATCCTCTTCCCCACAAGAAGAACTTAAAATGATTTACTGCCCAAAACATGGCCAAGTTTCTCTTTCAATGACAGAATATTTGCTCTCTGCCCCTCTCAGCGTCCTAGACGCAAATGCTATCACTCTCTCAGTATTGTCCTTGTTGTACTGCACTAATGTCGCGCCCAGTCCCAACATGCTTGCATCCACTACCAAAACCTTTTTGTCCTTAGGTTCAAACCTACCTATGGATGGCGCCTCACCCACTGCTTGCTTAATACCCTCAAAAGCCACATCACATTCCTTAGACCATTCAAACCTCACTCCTTTTTTGAGCAACATTCTGAGGGGCACTGATACCTTGGCAAAATCCTTTACAAATCTATGATAATATTCAGCCAAACCGAGAAATGATTTCACCTGCTCTTTATCTTTGGGTACAGGTGCATATCTTACTGCATCCACCAAGTTCTTTTTTGGCCTCACCCCTTGCTCATCTATCTCATGTCCCAGATCTTACACTTGCTCCTCTTCACCGTCAACCCTGCCTCACTCAATCTGCTTAACACTTGTCTCGACACTTCATCATGTTCTTCAGTAGAACTAGCATATATCAACACATCGTCCTGGAACACAATAATGTTTTTTACTCCACTCAACACCGTCTCCATGACCCTTTGGAACACGGCTGCCGCGGACGCTAGCCCAAATGGCATCCTACAGTGTCTAAATGAACCAAACACCGTGATTAATGCTGTCAGGTGTTGACAATCCTCCTTCAACGGAATCTGATGGTAAGCTTGTGAGAGATCAATAACCGAAAACACTTTGGCATTGTTCAGCACTGATAGCTGATCACCTATTATTGGTAGGGGATGTCTATCCACTAATATATTTCTGTTTAGATCTCTCAGATCCACACATAACCTAATGTCTCCATTGGCCTTAGCTGCTACTACTACCGGCGATAGCCATTCCGAGCTTTCACTCTTCTCTATTATTCCTCTTTGGAGTAACGACTCGACTTCCTCTTTGAGTTTCACATTAAGACCATGAGGTACTGGTCTCACCTTGTGCACCCTCGGACTGGCCCCTGCCTTTAATTGAATTTCATGTTCAAAACCCTTCAACAATCCCAGTTCCTCCTGAAACACCCTGTGATACTCTTTTTCCCATTTATCCTTCAGTTCAGCCACATCAACTGGTCTCTCCACATTCGCCTGTATCCTAATTCCCAATTTCCACTGTTCTTCCCATCCCAGAAGTGAAGAACCTTCTTGGGTAACGTATATCTCTGCTTCACAGCTCCTCCCTTTGTACTTGATGGCAGCTTGGAACATCCCTATAATTCCAATCCTAACATTTCCATATGCGCATGGCTCTATATTATGCGTCTTCAATTTTGTCACGTCTCCTTGCATGCAATTTAGGAATGTCGCCTTGGACATTAATGTCCATGGTGAGCAACTGTCCACCTTCATTGTCACCACCCTTCCATTGACCATGAATACATCGCTAGGTGCACCTCCCTTGCTTGATACTTCTGTTACTTCCAATACATGCTTTGTTTGGTTGCTCCTTCCCATCTCTAAATCTTCACTTTCTTTTTGCACTTTAAACACGAGATATTTCTGGCTGGGCAGAACATGCTTGTGGAAATATGACGGTTACTACCGCACTTGTAGCACTTGATTTCTTTGTTGAGGCCAGTCTTGCGAAATCCCTTCACCGCAGCCACTTCTCCTTCCAACTTGTCTCCTTTCATAGTGGTCATATATTTATGGGTCTGTTCCATACTCCTTGCCATGTCTATGGCCAACTCCAGTGATGCATCCTTTGATAGTAACCTCTCTTGTATCTTTATGTTATTTGTGCAACAAAATAATTGGTCCCTTATAAGAGAGTCAGTGAGCAGCCCAAATTCACACGTATGACTAAGAGACCTCAATGCTGCAATGAAGTTCTCCACCGGCTCTTGCGGGTCTTGTATTCTTTGGAAGAACTTGTGTCTCTCAAATGTTATATTTTTCTTGGCCTCAAAATGAGCTTCCAACTTCTTTTCTGCTATGGAATACTGGTCCATCTCTCCCTGGCCTTCTTGTGGAGGATCCGGTAATCCATCATAAACACTTCTGCCTTCTGTTCCCAGATTGTGCAGCAGGATTGCCTCTTTTCTTGCTGCTGCAAACTTATCCCCTCTGATGGCAATCAGGTACGTGTCGAACAGCTTCTTCCACCTATCCCACCTTATAGGTGGAGCACCAGGTTCTGACAGGAACGGTGGCGGAGGGGACATACTTGCCGCAGCCATTTTCTTGTAATTAGTGGCTTATTTTCCAATTGTCACCCTTTGTGTTACTTTGCTTTTATCTCCAATACTTTGAAGAGCACAGGTTCACAGTATTACAGAATTACTTTGGCACACCTTATAGTTAAGACTATGCCGTTACTTTACTGTCCTCTGGGAGGCCTTCTTCTTGCTAATACTGCAATGACAACATTAACCTCTAGGGCGCACATTTGCCCCGCTTCACTGTACTATACGCACTTCTTTCTTAATAAGGCTCTTGTTGTCTCTGAGTTCCTCTCAGCTATGCCTCCTCCCTGATGCAGATACTTTACTGTCCTCTGGGAGGCAGTCTTCCTGTGCACACTGTAAGCCACTGGGGTTTCACCTCTGCTGTAGCTTTAATGTCCTGAACACACCCCTCTTATGTTGTCTTCCAACCTCCTCCCTGGCTATGCCCCCAGCACCCCCCTCTCCCTGCTCCTCACCTTTGTGTCCAATGAGAGGGGGAGTGGGCGACACCCACCAGGACAAACAGCCTTTCCTTGTGTGGCCGTTCGAGTGAGAGTGGGGAGAACGTCCCCCTGCAGCGCCACGCTCCGAGGCACTGCGGAGACAGCTGCTCTTCAGGCCCCCACCTCTCCACAGGCTTCCTCATGTCTCCGTCTTATAATCAGCACGTTCCGCTTCAAAGGAAAACATTGCTGGGCTCCTCAGCAAGCTCCGTGTGCCCCCTCGTCGCCACTTGAAGGAGGGACGCCACACTGAATAAACATGAAAGTGTTTATTATCACGGAGCTCGCCAGTCGCCCCTCTTACTTCAGGCCGCCTTTCATCTTTTCTCAACTGCCGTCCCTCGCTGCGGTCACGCGACGCTCATTACAAACAAGCACGAGAGCACGCGCGACCGCCGCGAGGTACTTAACATTCTCTACAGACAGCCTTTGGGAAATTATGGCACGCATGGGGTTTGGGGAGGGTTTTCTGGGACGGGTGTAACTGTTATACACAAATATACAGGCAGAGGTCAGGGTGAACGGGTGGACTTCCTAAACCTTTCCCCTGCGCAGGGGTATGCGACAGGGGTGTCCTCTCTCCCACCTCCTTTTCGTCCTCGCGATTGAACCATTGGCCCTGTGGCTCCGTCAAAGCGGGGCATGGATGGGATTTAGGTAGCCCGAGGGACACGAAGAGCGAATATCCCTGTACGCCATCGATCTTCTGCTATACTTGGCTGAACCGACTCAGAGCTGCCCGCGGGTAACCCAGATGCTCGTGGATTATGGGGAGTTTAGCGGATTGAAAATTAACTGGAAGAAATCCGTACTCTTCCCGGTGAAAGGGGGAGAACAGGCCAGCCCACCGGACTGCCTGTACCAGGTGGAAAAGCAGGTTAATTTACTTGGGAATCTGGATAACGAATGACCTTACCACCTACGCAAAGCACAATCTCCAGCCGATCATAGACCGGTTTGTTGCCGATGTCCGTCACTGGAAGCTTCTCCCCCTGACTCTCATGGGCAGAGCTGCACTCTTTAAAATGATGGCACTTCCACGATTCCTTTATGTTCTGCAGAACGCCCCACTCATGATCCCCACCTCCGAATTCAACCATATAGAAACCCTTCTCAGGGAACTCATCTGGGGGGGTGGCCAGTCCCGTATAGCTTTGAGCACTTTGCAGAGATGTATCTGGGAGGGATGGATAGGAGTACCCCGCCTCCAAACCTATTAGTGGGCTTCACAAATCGCAGTGGTCAACGACCTGCTTCACGGGGTCCGGGCACTACCTCACATTAAGGCTGAGGTGGATGCAATGCAAGGTACAGATCCAATACATCTATTATACCAGTCCCCACAAAGGTCCTCTCTCCCGTCAATTGGGTCCCACACCACCATTGTCTGGAGGCAGGCACACGTGTTTGTTGGGTGGGGGAACAAGATTACCTCAGCGCAACCCCTTTGGTACAACAGCAACTTAAAAGAAATAGAGAATTTTGAACCGTGGCTGCGCTGGGTGAGAGCGGGAATCCTGAGGGTAGAAGATATCCTGAGGAATGGGTAGTTAATCTCATTCCTAGACTTGCAGGACAAATTCCAACTGCCAGATACCGAGCGGTACCACTTCATACAGCTGACCCACGCCCTAAGAACCCACATACATCTGGAAGAGGCGATACCCCGAGTACACACCTATAGAACGTAATATACTGTCAGCACACATCCCCGCCAAATGCACGTCCATCCTTTATAATGCCATCACATCCTTTGCCACCCCCGAATTATTGCGTCTAAAGACCAAATGGGAAAGAGATGTGGGTGTAATAGATCCAGAAGACTGGGTACGGGTTTTAATGCACTCACGGGAGGTGGCCATCTCCTCCAGGATGAGGCTGGTGCAACTTAAGATCCTGCACAGGGTGTACTACCCCAGGACCACTCTATATGGCTGGAGGAGGGCAACAAACTCGAACTGTCTCTGATGTGGAGAGGAAGAAGGAACTTTCTTTCATATCCTTTGGTCATGCCCCCAGATCCGCACCTTCTGGAACGCTTGCTGTACAGAACTGTCCAGGGCACTCACTCACTCTATCGAAATGGACCCGAGAGTCCTGGTCCTAGGGGTGCCTGACGAATCTGATTCCAATAAATGGGCGGCCCTAATGAAACGTAACATCGCACAAAGGTGGGGAGTCCCGGACCCCCCAACACTGGAGCAGTGGGTACTGGATATGGACTCATGTGCCATGGTGGAACGACGGATCTACAGTACGAGAGGATGCCCAAACAAAGCATTTAAAATATGGGGGAAATGGGAAGAATATGGGCCTTGAGGGCTGGACGCTGGTAGTCATTGTTTGGTCGGCTGGAGAGCAGGCCTGGGGGGGAAGAGCACTGGGGTCCAGTGACACTAATATTTTGCAAAGTGTTGATTGGGGATGCTGTTCTGAAATGCTTTTGCTGTCCTTTTCTTTTGGTTTTGGTTTCTTGGTTTGTGGTTATTTCGACCATGTTATGAAAAAACAATAAAATGTTTTATTAAAAAAAAGAATATGGTTTCAGGAGAAACTTACTTTTACAGGTCAGTTTACATGTTATACAATACAATAGTACAATAAAGGTACATAGTAGATAATGGTCTTCATGCATTGTGATTAGCTTCTTAGAGCAGGTTAGGGAGAATAGATGCTGGATAACAAGTTGCCAGTCCAAGGGCAGGCCTAGAACTCCTACACCTTTATCATGGGACCGCCTAATGTGCGCTCATCTATAAGGATCATTCAGTCAGCAAGAGATGCAGTTCCACGTGGATTATTTTGTAATCTTGAGTCCATGCAAGTTTCACGCCAAAGTATTCCACGTTCAGCCATTGTATACTCGTGTCCCGAACGGGCAACGCTTTGTCAGCAGACCCAATTAAACAAAAGTCAGTTCTAATGAGTGCATCTGAACTATGACCAAAAATAAAGCTGCAAATTAAAACTTCAAGTCATGTGACGTTCTAGGTGTGTGCAGACTTCAACGCACTCCATGTGCCGTCCCGTAGAGACCAGGAGCCTGCAGGCGTTCGCTCACTGGAACTGTACTCCAATTCCCATCAGCACTGCCCAATGTAGTCAATGGCGAGGGATCATGGGACTAGAAGTCCAAAATCTACCCACAGTAGCTCCCAGGGGGGGGAAAAAAATCCTTTCACTGCAGGGAAGGTGGGCTCGTGGGAACCCTCGCTTTGATCGTTAAAGAATCGTTTGTTAATGGTTGTTTGAATCACCCTGGTGACCCCCCCATTCGTGCTTCAGTCTCCTTTTTGAGAAACGCACTCTGCTGTACTCAGACATTTCCTGATGTTCGAAAAGGTTGAATATGTTTGTTTTTTTGTTAACTTTCTTTTTTAGGGACCCGCCGGGTTGGATGGAGCCTACGGACCACCGGGAAAGAAGGTACGATTCCAAATACCTTTAAAACATTTGATCTACGCTAAATTATTCATTTCTTATTCATTCATTGCATAGGAAAAGATCGGTGATACTGTTTTACCGCATTAAGAAAACTGCAAGCTTTCAATCTTAAGGCCAGTGTGTAAACTCCCGTGCATTTTTACATATTTAACACTGCTTAATTCCCACTTGCAATGCTATCGAAGGGAAAATGATGATGTGCTGTGTACGAGGATTGCATTCTCAAGCGAGAATGTGTTACCTGGAAGTATTGGTGAAGTAATGTAGGACAAGGTTCATGGACAAAAAAGTGACATTTATATATAGTGGTGTAACATGTCTAGAAAGAAATATTTGGCAATGTTATCTGCGAGATTCATATAGCTTCATATGCTTGCAACTTGCCACCTAGCGTCTAGATTTGGAACAGTCCTGTACAATGTATAAAATCGTGTATCTAGCAATACTCGTGTGCTGTTTTTCTTTAGCCATTCAACTTTGAGACGAGCTGTGTCTGGGACTGTATTTTCATGTACGTACCTGAGCTGCACACAGTGGACATTTTAGCACTCTAGACGATTGCATGAAAACCCGTCATGTTTGCATTTCCTTCCAAACAAAAGGGCTGCCCGGTTTCAATCCCTGGTCCTCCAGGCTTGATATGCTAGCAATAAACAAAAATTGGACCAATGGGACAGGAAATAGCCAACTCAACACATTTATATTTTTATATATACCAATAAATGCCAAATATTGAATTAAAAATCTTTTATTCTCATGTAAAATATCTTTTTTAAAACATTTAAACACAAAATTATCTTCATATTCAACTCATACGGATTCACTCCTACCATTCATTCACTATTCATTTCTAAAAGAAAGCAATAACATATATTTTTCTGACCCACTAATAATCAGCAACAAAATCCTTCTTGCACTGTGAAAAAGTCTTCCACCAAGTAATCTGATGGTTCTATCTGTGTGCTCCTAGTCACACCGATATATCTGTCTACATGTGTTTCGGTTGTCTTTCAGGACGTCTACAATCTTCGCCCACTTATTAACGCAACCTTCGTCAGGACCAGTATGGGAGTTTCCTCATCCCCATTAACAACGAGTAGGGTTGTTCTGTTCATATAAGGTCACGCGTGAAGGGTGCAGGAGTTTGCCTGCACTGATTCAATTGTGCCTGGAGACTCTCTGTACTGCTCCTTGACTTGGCCAGTCCCCCATCCCCCACTTCAACAGCTCCCGGGTGTTAGGGGAGTTTGCCTAAAGTCCATTTGAGGTAAAACTTCATAAAACTATCCCTTGGCATACAGGTCCCCAGTATCAGTCTGTACTACTCAAGGAACTTTTTGTAGAGTGGCAGAGCAGTCAGGTGTATCATAGGAGGAAGATGTGAGCTATAGGTAAGTACACTGAACCCACTAAATACAATAGTCCAAAGAAACACTGACACATAAAATGTTATATTAAAAATATACACTTTATTATATTTACACAAGGGAGGTAGATAAATACTTAATTCACTAACCAACACACACAGGAATTCTTAATAATACTTTTCAAAGGCTATTGCTTCAATGGTAGTTGCTCGCGGTTACAATTATTACAGAGTTTGACACTAATGACAGTTCTACGGTATTATCGGTACTACCACGCACTCGCATTAACACAAAGATATACAGTAATTGTATTTAGGTATTTAGTTAGCAAAACCACATAAGATAACGTCTTTAAGAAGGAAAACGGCTGATTATACACAGAGCAGCACAGCTTAACATTCTAGGGCCATTTTCCCTAGCTTCTAACGTTTTCAAAGTCCAATCCCTAACTATACGAAAAGGCCAGTGTAGGAGTGCAGCCAAATTAGTAGAACCATACGAAAGGACCCCATAAAGGGGCACAAGCTGGCAAGCTTGGGTCAGAGGTAGAGCAGACACCCTGGACACCTCACACACTCCAGTCACTCTGGAGCGACATCTTCGGTTCAAGGTAAATTATACATTTCACCCCACAGTACCTTACCTTAGAAGAAATAAATGTCGCTGGATTCTCCTCTGTGCAGCAGTGACGCACCGATCTCCTGATTCCTCGGTCTGGTGACCAAAGGAAGGACTCTGAATTGGACGTCTCAGCAGCAGTCTTGATAGAGGCTCCTTGGCACGGAATTCTTCAGTCTCCTTGGTCGGTCTGCAGTTTTGACACCTTTTTCTCAGCACCAACAAAGGACAGTATTTGCCCGGTCGATCTTCTTCACTACTGACGTCCTGCGCTCTGATGAGGGGACTTAGATGAGTGGAATCATGCCTCTGGAGGTCCAACTGGAGCTCACCAAAGTATTGGATGGATTTGGCCTTGCAAAGACTTTGCACTGCAAAGCGGTCGGAGATCTCCTGGTATTCATGGTCTGAAGCTCTGGAAAGACACAGCACCATGGCAGATGCTCAATTTGTCGTTTGTCCCAGGGCTGGTTGGTCCCACCAGCCAAAGGGAAGGAGTCGTCCTCTTCGGAGCTCCTCTGTTGATTCGGAAATGGGATCAGGACAGCAGTGGTCATTTCTTGGTGATTGGATGGGCCTGCAGGCGTCTCTGGTCATCTTTGGCTTCGGTTCTTCTGTGGCAGTGGTCGACTTGCCTTTCACCTCAGGAACCTCACCTTTTATTCAATTTTCCCATTCACTCCTCTGCAAACTCTCTCAGCATTTTATTGAAAGGGGTGGGTAACTGTCCAATCAGGACAGCCAGCCCCCCTGTAGGAACTGGTTCCATTCAGGCGCTCTGGCAGACAAAGGGCATGGGAGTGAATAACTGCTCCCCCACTTCCTGCCTGCCCAGACACACTGGATCCTTAATGGGGACACCCAATGGTTCCTGCCAAGGCAAAACGCACACACAAACCTACCCCTCCCGGAATAGTAGAACGGCTAACAAAGAAAAAAAACAATAGAAATGGCAAAAAAGAAAGGAACCACCATGTTAGAACATAGATGACCCTAGTGTGCACAAAGTAGATTGTGAATACAGTCTGCAGTAAATAATACCACAATAGTTGGTAGTACACCTCCGCTGCCACCAGCCATAACTATAGGGTTGTCTGTGTGACTAAAAAGTCACAGGAGTAGAGAGAAGGGGGCTCCTAGGTATCACTTTAGCACTCCACGGAAGGTGGTGTGTGCTAATCCCTCATACTACAACGTTTTAGGAAGGTTACAAAGTTTCCTTCTATCCTTAAGAACAGTAGTTAGGAAGGATAAAGAAAGAATCTCAAAGGAGAACCCAAAGGGTTCCAAGCAACACTGCACATATGGGGTTGTGTGCTGCAAAAGGTAAACACAGATGCCTTTAAAGAGATATGGGGGAAAGCAGACTCCATAGTAAAGGTAAAACACAGAGAACAGATTTCCAAAAGACAGAGCCCATAAGAATGAATGAGTGGAAAAAGGCTCCACTCATTGAGGATAGAAAGAAAAAGTTCCATAAGTCCAGCTAAAAGTCCTGGGGGTCTCACTAGGAGAGGGGATGAAGCATCAAAACGATCAATCTCCCTAACACTGGGGGGGACCACAGTGTGAATGGCGTGGGTGTTTGGCGCCCGGAAGGGTGTTCGGCACCCACAGCTCCAGTCCTTGCTCTCGCACTGCAAGCTCGGGCACCACCCGTAAAGACAAGACAAGGCAGAGGTTTAGGCTGCGGAAGCGAGAAGAGCACCTGAGCAGGCGAGTAGTCGGACAGGGGGCACCCACCACATCTTTGCTGTAAACTTTACCCTTGGCTTCGGTCGCCAGCCCAGTCCACACTGCAAGTCCATACCAATGCCCAGTAAACGCTGGAAGCCCATACTGACGTCAGACCCAAGTAGTATCCAGTCACCGCCTAGTCCCTCCGTCATGTCAAAATGGAAAATCTTGACAGTAAGATGAAAACTCCTTACAGCACTCCCCCTACCTGGCACTGTTAAAAACAGATCGCGCAGCCCGTTCAAGCCAGTGGGTGAGGACAATATTTTGATCAACGACATTAACCGATTTCTTGGATAATTCACTGCCCCTGTCAACTTGGACCCCGGGAGTGACAAAGTAAAAAAGAAAGAGTACAAGATTCCTAAGGATGGACTAATTTCCAATAATAGTAGGAGAGCAGCAGACATCAGTCCCTTGTGCCGGGGTGGGGAGCTGGGGGGGGGGGGCAATAGCCACCTTTCACATCATGCCGGGTACTCTGCACATGAGCCTGCCCCTGTGCGGGTGAAGGGGGAGACGACAACTAATGACACTTCCTCCCCCCTGCTGTGTTGGATGCCCCGGCCCACAGTTGGCGCCCGCTGGCCAATTTCTGACATTGCACGACATGAAACTAATGTGGCTGATGAGGCTGCTGTTACAATGATGGAGATCCACAGCCAGCACTCCCCAGCTACTCACAATACCCCTGACACCGCACCAGCTACCATAAGGCCATCAAAGCCATAGCTGTGCCCACGACAGATTTCCCGGGCACACTCCCTGTTACCATTCTTGAAAATACCAAACCCCAGGGAGGAGGGGCTGAGGGGTATGGTTGGATCGGTAGGGAGCAACAATCATAAAGGATGAGGATGAAACACAGAATTTAACCTCATTTATCATTTTCTTTTCTTTCTTCTGTTATATTGATATTTATTTGAGTCATGTTACCGATGATGAGGGTAAGGTCACGAGGTCTTACATGCATCATGAGTGGCACGGTGTTCGGGCGGTTTCTCGCCTACCTGTGTCCAGGGCTTAAGGGAGACTCATCCACACTAGGCAATGTGTCCGGGCAGTACAGAGCAACCTAACACGCTTTGGGACATCGTTGCAGCACAGGTTGCAGGGGTGTCCATGAAAGTGATGGACTTTCCATCTACTTAGTTGTCGCCATTTGCGAGACATACCTAGTGTTTGCCTCTTGTCATTCGCTTGTTGTTGCGGATTCATTTGAGTGGAATTTGTATGATCTCTGTATGCACTTCGCATGAGTGTGTTATTTAATAGGCACAGCTTTATGGGTGACATGCATCTTCCACGAGCCATGAAGAAATGTACTTTTTCATTTTCTTTACAGTGCATTATGCACTTTTCTCCCTACCAGTCTGTTCAATATGGTCGATAGATCTTGTGTCAGTGTTCTGGTAATTTACCAAAAGCATATTGTGTTATGATTCTTTTAAAACATTGTCCATTTGGCATTTGTATTTTGCTCAGCCCTGTGGTCACATGTTGTAAAGTTACCAAGGCTGTAGCCGGAAGACGGGTATAGTTTGTTACCTGGTGAATGGGAAGAATGAGGGGATTTGGCTGCCTAAAAACAGTAACACTTGCACTTCCTCAAGCACTTTATTTTCTTATGTTGGGGTGATATACTGTATCGAGTATGAATGCATTTTTTAAAACACAGTTTACAGAAAGGCCCTGTAATATTTTAAAAGTAACTGAGCTGTGTACCAGAGACAACTATGTTTTTAAAATGTACTTAAAATGTTCTTTTTAACACAGGGAGAGCCAGGCTTGACTGGTTTTTATGGACTTGACGGTCAGCCAGGATACAAGGTAATACATGTATTTATATTTGAACTTGTTTTCAGTAGGAAACGTCATATGTGTTTGCTGCAGTCAGACCGATCTGTCGCTTCATACATTGCTCAGTCCGGTCCTATGATCAGAGCCTAAGCTAAAGTTTTACACACTGTCTTCTTCCACCTGTTCTGAAGGAGCTAATAATTGACATTACTTGTGGCAATTGGGTCCTACTATAGGGCAAATCCTGCATATCCTCTCCTCCTCCAATATATTAATTCCTTCTTCAAAGCCATTAGCCAGAAGGCAGAGCTTCCTCCTGCCAATACCCTTTTCCTTCACTGGGATTGTGTCTAGCGAGAAGCTTTCTCAGCAGCTCGGAACTTTACATTAGCAAGTAAGTGGGGGTGGCAGGGTGCTTAATCATGGGTGGTATTGACCCCTTTCCTCCCACCCATAGTTATTCATTTGAGGTAAGCAAGGGCTGTTGAACGGTTCTGCACAGACCTCCTCCGTCATCAGCAGGACACCGCTTCAGGAGGACCTGATGGCTGTACCCAGAAGCAGTGGGTTGCCACGTTTGTATGTACACATGTCCACACAGGTTTGTTATGTTAGGTTATGTTAAAGGATATTTATGCCGCGCACTGTCACCACCTGAGTGGTGCACTGGCGCTCCGGCGGATCTGAAAAGCAAGAGGGTGGGGTAAGTTAGTAGGACTGAGTGGGAGAAAGAGCAAGAGAGCTGTGATGTGCTTTTGGCTGCTTTAGTTCGGTTTACACCGTTCGCTGAGCGTAAATGTGTTCTCCAGTTGGTAGCCTTTGTGTGCTGTTGTGCGAAGCTATGTGTGGTTTGTTTTTTGGTTGCATTGTAGTGAAGTGCCCCAATGGGTGGCCCAATGCCATATACCGTAAGTGTACAAAAAAGGGGTGTAGTGGCAGGGGGACTTTAGAAGAAGTCCCTGCGGCTACCAAAGTAAATTGAAAACCCCAATAAATAAAGAGGGAAAAAACAAAAAGAGTGGGGGTCCCATAAAATGAGACTACAGTATCCCAAAAAGGGAATTCTGCCCTAACAGTAGCATTGCATTATTCGGTTTCCTAGGCCTAGCTGGTTGCTCTTCCTCACCTCTGCTGGTTGTTCTCCCTTAATGCTGCTGGCAGCTGTTGCTAAGCACTTCAAGCTTTTTTCAAGCAGTTGTTCCTAAAGGCTGTACTTTGACACAGCCCGCTGCTTCACCAAAACACTGCCCCCTCCTTCACCAAACCGCTGCCCGCTGCTTCACCAGAACACTGCTGGCTGGTTTTCCGGAATGCGTCAACTGTTGATCCTGAACACTTGGAGCCTCTGTTCTTAAATGGTTCCTGCTGCTGCTCAAAAACATTGTTAATTGTTGTTCCCAATTGCTGCCAACTGCTTTTCCTAAACGCTGCCAGCTGCTGTTCTTAAATGCTGCATGCTGCTTTTCCTACACACTCACAAAACCCTGCTGTTACTCTAGACCAATGGGTGCAGATGCTATGCATTGATGCTCGTAAATGCTGCCAGCTGCTGTGCATATATGTTCTAGTTTCTGCTTGTACATTCTTGCACCTGCTGTGTGAACCTGTTTATTTGACTACATGCTGCCAACTGCTATGAGAAATGCAACTAGCTCATTCCAATTCGACACCCCCTGTCTTCAGCCATAGAATGGTATCTCCCTAGGAGTCATCCACCCTTTCGCTACAACTATTGGACATGCATCTCCGGGGTTTACACTAACTGGAAGAGTTTCCAATATCTGTGCCCTGTAGGTCCTCAATCGTGGAATAGAAGAGAAGGCCTAAGCCCCCCTAAGAGTAATTAACACATGCCTCGAGTTAAAAGGCCTGTAATGTTGGTACTTATGGGACTCAGTGTCATAGAAGCACAAAGACTGGAATAGCCAAGTCCTGGTGTCCGAGCTCCTCTGGTAATGCAGGTGCATAGCTACATTTGGTAATTTATCTTCTGCTACTGTCGCCCGCTGAAGCGCCACTGGTGCAGCGTGGCAGCCAACTCTGAAGAATTGCCAATACATCCCAGCCCACACCAGGGATGCATTTGGAAATGAAACACATTGATTATCCGACTGCTAGGGAGATTTCTATTTCACACTCTGGCGAGGGCTGTGTAACCATGTGACCTAAAGGTGGGGCGGTGTTCCACCTTAAAAGATAAACCAAACCTCTCGAGAGTAAACAGCTGTGGCAGAGCAGCCAGGCTTAACCCCAGGAGGGAGGAGGGATGGCAGTAAAATACAATTCATGCACACAGGTAACCAAACAAAACACCCAAAATATACACTTTAATAAGTGATATATATTGATAGTTCTAATAAATACCCAAGACGGATATAACACATAGTAAGAATACACAGGGCATGTAGAAAAACAGTAATGGTCAGTTTAAACCTAACACAATCCCAACACTAAAATGTAAATCCAGAATATGGTTATTGGGAAAATATCTATTAACACGGCAGCAGGAAGAGGATACTGGTTCCAGGACGTAAGGGCATACTATATTCCCACAGTCATAATCAGAGCCCCATAATATGCCAATACAAAACACAGTAGCGGTCTCCCTAAATCTCTAGGACAGAGCATTAGAAAAAATACAAATGGGCACCGTACAGTATATGTATGAACTAGAGGGGAAAACAAAGGCGAACACTCAAGAACACAAAGCCAGAGGCCACCAGGGGTTAGAATACTTTCAGGCTGAGAGCACCACCACGTTACTCACCTTGAATAAATAGGCACAGTAAATCCTTGTAGTGTAATAAAAGATATAAAAATACAAATATAATGATTGGCACAAACTAATATTCCAGTCTTTGGCTCAAAACTGTATGAACCCAAGAGGGGCCAAGGAAACATTTCCAAGAGACAGGTAAGTACCTCCAAACTTTAGGAACGTCCTAGGTAATTTCAGAGTTCACCATAGGAGCTGCAGTTATGGGTGGAAAAGGGAGGTTCTACTTCGCGCTCCAAAACACTTGTGTACGAGCGCAATAGAAATAAAATATCAATGTCAATACTTCATCGTTGTGGAGAAGACAGCAACCAATCCCACAGAACACGAGAGGAGACCCTCTTAAAGAGCTCCAGTGCCAGATTCCTGACCCAGCAGCCCCTGGAAGAGCTACAGCCAAGCGGGATTTGGGCCCAGTAGGATCTAAGGAAAAACATGGTTAATTACCTTTTATTATGCGCTTCATACCGGAAACCAATCTCTAAATGCGGGACCGGGAATCAAACCAGTGTTGCTCTGCATTGCCTTGCTTCCAAGACACTAGATAAACGAAACCATGTGTCACCACACGGTAGCCCCGCATGCACTCCAAATGGGATGATATCCCTGGTATCACTCAAAGGTCTATCTGCCCTGCACCCCCAAAGCTGGGATACGCAGGGGAGTATAGGCATAGACCTAATCAATTTATTTTAGGGATCGAGAATTCCACAGACACTTAATACATATAACTCTCAAGAGGAGAGTGGGTGTGCTTTCATAGTAGAATTAAAGAACTGGCAATTGAGCCAGTATTGTAGCCGAAATTACTTCCACACAAGAATGTGCATATAAAACAAACAGATTTTTTAATAATACAGAAAAGTATAACAAGAGGAGTACAGTAGTGAGTCCAAATGGTACTCTGCACTTATTACACAAATCTCCACAAACCACTGTCCAAAGTAACTCAAAACAAAAACAAGAAGTCGGAACTTGTGATTTTTCAAAAAAGCTAGAAAGGCATCTTCAAAGGAGTTTCAAATGACTAGTGTTTACAACATTCACACTAGAAAATGTTTTGATAAATCATCAAAGTCCATTAAGACCATTCCAAACAGCACCATTGAGTTCAATCAATTGCCAACGCGTTTCGGATTACTACAGAATCCATCCTCAGGGCTATGGTGACTATTCGTTCCAATTCTTCAAAATATTTCAAAATTGAAATCTCTAGAAAATAACAGAGAACACAATCACTAAGAGTTTGGATTTTATATCATAACCAAATCACTGGAAGTATGGGGAGGATCACAAACCTAGTAGTCCATCAACAATAATTGTTGTCAGGTAGTAAGACAAACACCTTTCACCTGAGTTTTCCTCCCAGCGGTTAAAGGGAACTTGCAGAACACAGTGATCAGACCATACGCTCCATGGAGGGTAAGCATCTCAAATAACCCACCAACCCAGTGCCCAGAGGTAAGTACTTGTCGTGGTGGTTTACATAAAAAGGGTTTCAGAAAAGCCACAAAAAACAGTGAACACAGCTCTTCTTTTGCAGATGTATTTTAGAGGATCCGATCACCCAGGGACTTAAATCCTGAACTTAAATCCTGAACCAACAGCAACTCAAGGGGCAGAAGAAAATAATAAAGGCTCTATACCGTAGTGGGAGACACCATCCACAACTCCACGGAGGATGGCTCCTAGAAGATGCAACCCAGCAAAGGAGATTCCAGTGGTTTGCGGGACAAAGTGGGGCAGCCAACAGTCAAGAAATAGTCCCACAATGGAAACAGCAATGCAGATGACGTAGAAGAACCCACTGAAACAGACAGGAAGTTGAGGCCCCAACACCCTTCTGGTGGAGGGCAGATTCCTACACCAAGGCAGATGACCCAAGCGGTAAAATGGGAAGATGCTGGTAAAATGGGGGACAGCACCCCAGTTCTAACAGCCATGTGGGTTACCATGGGACCATATTCTAAAAAGAGTTGCAGTAGCAGGAAGACTTCCTTAAAAGTCCATGTGACCACAAAAAGAGGTCAGTGAACCAAACAACCCCAAGGAGAAAAGGGGGTTCCTATAAAGGCACAACAGGGGCCCCATGAATGGAATTCTGCACTAAAATCTGTGCTCTACCAAAATCCTGATGCAGTTGTTTTAAAAAGAAAAGCATGTTTTCATTAATTTACTGCTACGTATGACATTCTGAAAAGACTCTAAGCCCTTTATATCCAATCACACACCTGGAAAGTGACAGATAGTCAGGCATGTCACTTCAGTTTGGCTGTTCCCAGAATATAGTCCTCTGGCTATTGGGCAAAGAGTGTATCTTGGTTGTGTACATCGCTCATACATACTTCATGTTTATGTTACATTTGCAGGGTGAACAAGGAGACCTTGGCGCACCAGGTCCTCCGACCTTCATTGACGAAGACGATGGCTATATCACAGGTGCGTTTGAACTACTTACTCTTTCCATAGGGGCACCCCCTGCTGGACATGGTTCTACTTTGCTAGCAGTATGGAATTGTTTAGTCAATTACCACCTTTTTGTTCTATTTTTGTGCTTTAAAATGTTAATAGGTTGTCCTTTGGATTCATTCAATTAGAATGCACACAGTATTCTTCCAGGTTGCATTGGTCACACTATTCTATTGCAATGCGCCAGCTTCATTCAGTCCAATTTAAGCACGCAATAAATGGCACTGCATAGTGTATGCACATTTTCAATCACGCTATTCCTAGATTATGTTTCTTTTAGTTGGTGAATTGTAAGATGGGGAACTAAACAGATACAGAATGCAGGTAGGCGGAGGGAACAGCTACCATTCCCCATGCACACACACTGTTCACATTAGTGAAGTGCAGTGCATTCCAAGGTGTGTGGTGGACATGGGGTATAATCCCATTGATTACGCAATAATGACTGCACGGTAATCGAAGTGCGCGGGCAGTGGAGTAACGTTGCTGAAAATGTTGCAGGGTGGTGGAACAAGACATCGGAAGAAAAGGTGCCCCAACCAAATGAATGGGGACAAAATGGTGTGCCATGAAAGTTGGGGGGACAAACGCCTCTGCACCCCCCCTAAAATTACGCCCATGTTAAGGGTTCAGCAGTCATAACTAAGAGGAAAGGGATGATGCATGTGTAACGGTGCAGGCCTAGAGAAGGGGGTGCATATTAAGTGACAACGGTTAAATGCCTGTTTGACCAATTAGGTTTTTAGCGTCTACCTGAGCTTCTGGTCGTCCATTGTACTCAGTAATGCACGGAGATTGTTCTTGAGCAGTGGTTTGCAACCTTTGGCTCCCCAGGGGCTTTGCACTACAGCCCCCTTCAGCCTCAGCCAGCATTTTCAATGGTGCAAAGAACATGGGAATTGTAGTCCAAAACATCTGGAGAGTTGCAGGTTGTGGCCCTCTGAGATTGGGTCCATGGCAAGTGACTGTCTTTCCTAAGTGTTTTACCCACTTGGCTGTGATGGTGCAGAGTTTCATTCTGGCCGACTCTCTTGCTGCCAACCAAAACATGGCATGAAATCTTACTGGGTCTTAATTCCCATCGCCATGGTGGGAACCCAACACCTCAGAGCAAGATCATGATTTAGGCAAGTGTGCTTTAAAAATGAATGTTTGCTTACATCACATAGTGTACAATAAGTCAATCACGAATTATGCAATGCCAAAAAGCAGCACATATCTCAATGATATGATATGATAGTTTTTTTATAACGCGCTTAATACCCAGAGGTGGTTCCATGTGATAAAATCGCAACAAAAATTGCTGTGGTAACAAAATATCGTGGCAAAAATGCTGTGGATTTTGCGCCGCGATCCATGTAAAACATGCGGGGGATACCCCCGCAATCCCTGGACCCATTATACCATTTAAGGGTACTTAAGGGACACCACTGCAACCCCTGCTCCCCTTAAATGGTATAATGGGCACACCTTTACTGGTTCAAACCACAGCATTTTTGCAGCAATTTTTTTTAACGCAACATTTTTGCCGTGATTTTATTACCTGATACCCCAAAGGTTTCTAATCGCGGACCCGGGGATCGAACCGTGCCTTAGATGAGGACCTTGCCAGTGCTAAGCCTCAAAGGGATGGAGAGGTGTAGCATATGTTTATTTTGATGTTAAATATGCATGTTGAACACACACCAAAAATATGCATGCACTTGAAATATAAGCCTCTCATCTCCTTTTACTGTGGAATCACCCAATGCTCTCTTAATTTGTACCGTTAGGGAGAAATGAACCGGCACAGCATTACTGTAGCTCAATATGTCAACGGGCCGGATACTAGCAACGGATGCAGTTGCTAGCAATGGAAATATGAACTATGGTCATTGGAGGATAGCTCAGGGGGCAACGCACTCGTCTTGCAGTCAAGATGATGCTGAGCAACACAGGTTCGATCCCCGGGTCCGTGCTTGAAAACCACTGGGTATTAAGCGCGTTATAAATTATCAATTGCATGCCCATTTGAAGTCTTGGGGCCTCATTACACGTAGTGCGGTAAGGGTTTACCGGTACCGGTAAGGGCACCGGTACCGGTAAACCCTTACCGCCTTACTACGAGGTCCCTTTGCGGGTTGGTACTTTAATGCCTGCTGTTTAGCAGGCGTTAAAAACCAGCCCGCAAGGGACCAGGGTGCTAATTACGGTACCGCAATTTGCGGCACCGTAATTAGCGCCTTCCCCATTCCCATAGAACCCTATGGGGCAAAAATGGGAATGGGGAAGGGCAATGGGGGAAGGGGGAATTACCGCCCCGCCAACCTTGGAATGGGGCGGTAATTCCCCTTTCCGCCAAGGTGGTGCTGGTATTTTACCGGCATGGCTAATAGCACCTTGGTCCTCCGCCTACCGTGATCTTTACTTTTGCCTTTTGAGCATGGCAATGTGTAATTTTCAAGATCCGGTTGGCCTCTTTTACCAGGTCACTGGAACGGAAGGCCCTCAAGCCAAGACAGCTGGACTCCCTCTGGGGGGAGTAGGTTTACAGGTTAGATGACAGTGCAAACTCTACTAGCCTGCATATTACAGTGCAGTCCAGAAGAAAGAGTATGGCACGTACTTGTGGCTGATCGTGACTCCTGTAGTGAGGGCGAGATATGCAAGGCATGTTACACTAGATAAGTGTGGTTTAAAAGGATAGCTTTATATAGATTATGTGACATCAGGGAAGAAGCCGTTGGGCCTACAGAAACTAGGGAAATGTCTACAAGTAACACAAATCTTGCTGAAGCAAACACGGGCAGGAATGGATCAACACAAAGTGGGCTTTCTCTCTAGGTGTCCAAATTCTCCTACGATGATTGCCCAAATCATAAAGTTCTCATCCCGATCCTGGCCAAACAAAAAGTCCACAATCTTTTCTATAATGCCCAACCCTCTTCTACAAAACAACAAGAAAATGAATGATTCCTGAAAAGGTTATTTCTAGAGACTACTCTCATTCTGGAGACTTTTCCAGTCTTCCTGCTTTAATAGCATTCCTCTAGACATCGTGCAGGTCTCTGGTTCTCATACTTCTTTTAGGCTCTTCTTCATCCCCTGCAGGCTTTCAGTTCTCACACGTTCAGGCCTTTCCCAAACCATGGGCTTCCAAGCATTCACTTGACTCGAGACCTGAGGGTCTTAGGCACTGAACATGTCTCTCCCCCACCTCTCGCTTCTCCACATTCACTGTTCTGGTCTCTGGTTTATCAGCACTCCTTTGTGCTGGTCTCTCATAAGCCTTTAGTCTCTTATCACTACACTGCAAGTCACTTGTAGACGTCTGGTTTCTCAGCAATGCCATGTGCCAGTCTCTCAGAATCTGCTGGTTCTCTTACAACTCCGCTATACAGGTGTCTCATAGATCATTGAGGGGCTTCATATCCTTGTCTCGGGCTCGTGAAGCAATCAAATGTTCCAAAAGAGGGGCCACCTTGCACAAAGTGGTGACCTCTGTGGCTGGTCAGAAGAAGGACGAGGACTCTTGCAAGACATTTCAAATGTGTTTTTATTAGAGAAAAGGAAAATGCCTATCTTTCCGTATTTCGATGGGGTTTTCCCTAACTAACAAAACTAGCTACGGTGCTCGTCAGTCATCAGTCAATGGCCCTCATTACGATACTGACGCTAAACCATGGCGCTATTAGCACCATGGTTGGTGCCGGTATCGTAACGAGTCTGCCAATGTTCAATGGGGAATTACCGCCCCATTCCAAGGTTGGCGAGGCGGTGATTCCCCATTGAACGTTGGCCCTTCCCCATTCCCATTTTTGCCCCATAGGGCTCAATGGGACTGGGGAAGGCGGTAAGTACGGTACCGCAAATTACGGTACCATACTTACCTCGAGAGTCCCTTTGCGGGTACCTACTTTAACAGCTGGTCTAGACCAGCCGTTCAGGTCGGGTCCCGCAAAGGGAGCTCGTAGTAAGGCGCTAAGTGTTTAACGGCGCTGCAGCCTTTTACTGCGCCGTTAAACACTTAGCGCCAGGGTCCTAATGAGGGACAATGTCTTAAAAGAATCTGTCCACTGTCCAAACTAACCCCAACTGACCCACTATTTGAACAACTAACTCCTATGTTTTGCCGTCAGCAAACTTTTGTTCAATAGCTGTTTTTTAAATAGTCTCTCGTGGCTTCCTTGATCAGTTCATACAGTTCTCTCAATACTTCCTTGAGTTTCGGTTTCTTCTCAAATTGGAATTTCTTTCACTCTGTGTTCATATATACTCCCTTGACAAAGTTTTTCTTTTGCTTAACACTGTCCTCTTTTGTTACAAATCTTTATTCTTTCTTTTTCCCAGGGTACAGTTATCTAACCTTTCAGATGTTCTCTCTTAAATGTATCTTCCTTCTTATACAGTTTTACACTATTTTTCCTCTGTATTATATCTGTCTTTGAATATCTATCTTGGTTTATCCTTCTCCAAGTTTTCTCTTATAGCTTCTTCCTCTTTCTTACAATCATTCTCTTTTCTCGGAATATGACGAAGATGAATGTTCTTCCAATAATTCTCATTTACTTCTATTTCTCTCACTGTTAGTCTCTTTATTTTGACTAAGCCGAGTATGGATACTCTCATAATGATTCTCAGTCACTTCGCATACTTCCACTGGGATCGTCTCTTTATCTTGACCGAGATGAGAATGAACATTCTTATAATGATTATCATCTCTCATTGTTTTTGCCTCTTTATCTTGACTGAGACTCCTTCACTTCACGTGGTTTCACTTTTACCATCTCTTTATTGTAACTCAGACGAGAATTAACACTCTCATAACAATTCTCCTTCCTTTCTCTTGGATTCACTGTTATCGTCTCTTTATCAGGACTGAGACTAGTATGAGTACTCTTAAAATAATTCACATCTACTTCTCTTGCCTTCACAGTTAGCGTCTCTATCTCTACTGAGACGAGTATGAATATTCTTATAATGATTCACCATCTCCCACTGTCCCCATTACCTGACAACCTCAGGGAATAGGTCACCAGGATTTCTCTTTGGTCAGGTGTGACTCTCCCCTTTGCCTGCCCGACTTGTTTCTTCCTTTGGTTTCTTGTCCTTTGTCTCTTCATTTGGACGGCTTTCCGGTATCCTATATACTGGGACGTCACACGGATTCATCCACGTTGTGGTCTTGTGTCGTTGTAAAGGACCTCCGGTCCACCACAGTCCCTTTGTGGTTACATCACCACTTTAAGCTTCTGTCCCATTGCAGCGTGCTGAACGCGCTGCGTCCAGCTCTTCAGCTTCGATTCGACAACTGATTCGAACTTTGCAGTCTTTCTGGAGTTCACAGTCTTCTTCCCTTTCAGTTGTGACATAGCTGCGGGCTTGTCTTGGTCTCTCTCTCGTTCGATTTGCTGCAGTTTTCTCATTCTCTTTCTTACTCCTCCTCATCCCAGTGAAATGGTGTTTTCCATTTAAAGAGATTGTTACAGTTTCTTCTTTGCAATAACACATCCTTGTTCTTTCCTCATATGAACTTTGATAGAATTTGTCTGAAGATGTAATATTGGTGGGATATTTAGGCAGTTCCTCATGGGAACGGGAGTCCTTGTTCCCACAGGGAGAGTCACTCCCGGTGAGGTCCCACTTACCTCTACCCCAAGGGAGGGTGTTGCAGAGTGGGCTAACCTCCCTAACTTCACGGGGGGGCTCCCCCTTGGGGATAAGAGATGAAGTCCCTCAATTCTTCACACCTCCCAATCTCCACGGCACGTCTGTCCTAAGCCAGGTATTTCTTCTGCTTTTCCTACTCCTTCTCTTTTCTCCCCTCCGACGGGGCTCTCCCAGTATGTTTCATAGCACGTGCCAGGAATATCCCCCTGACCCATCCCATGTGATTGGCTGTGGCTATTAATGTTTTGTCTTAGTTGTTTGGATTGGTTGCACCTTATGATTTTTCCCCAAGTAACTCTCTCTGCATTGGTTAGTCGACTGGCAGTTCAGCCTTTATAAATGCCTGTTGCTTCATCGTCTTCATCTTGGACTCTCTTCTACAGCTGCAACTCTTTCTTCCGCTCTCTGCGTCTCCTCAGCTGGGGGAGTGGGCTGTCTGGGAGCCCTTGCTTGACAGTGCAGACAGCAGTTTCTCTGGTACCCGCCTTTCCTCTGTGGGTAAGTTTCAAAACAGTTTGCGATCATCTCTGGTCCATGAGCAGGAGTCTGCTTAGTTTTTCCCGCTTCCTGTCTGGTCTGTGGTTTGTTTTCCTGTTCTTTTCACGCTTGCAGTTTTGGCTTGGGTATTTTCTTGGCTGTCTCCCTCTAGCAGTCTGAGATGGTCTGAGAAGTAGATCACCAGATACAAGTTGGTATTATGATTGCCCTGAGTGAGTCAATCTCACATCTAAGAGTGCGTTGTGAGCCTACGAGTCCGACTCCATTCACCCTCTGGGAGGCCCATTGGGTAACAGTCGGAACAACCAATCCCTTGCGGCTCCCCCCTCACATATTAAGATGGGTAGTTCTGCGAAATCGCCACACTCAATATCTGAGTGAAATATCCCTCGTGTCCGGACCTACCAAGATTCTGAGGTCACTATCACAAGTACATCACCGTCATTCTGCGGTGTATTTTGAGAGGCTGTTTAGCAAGTTTGATTTTGTTAAGGCAGTGTTTGGGTTTTTCCCCATACATAGCTAATGTTACAGTGCTTGGAGTGAATCTGAGGATGACGTGGGAAAGTGGGCCAACAAGGCCAAGGGCCACACAAATCCCACTGCTATTTAGTTTGACTATGGGCTTCATTATAAGTATGCCGGGCGGAAACAACAGTGCCGGTAACCTTACTGGCACTGTTGTTTCCGGACCGGCATACTGCAGGCCTGCCTGCCGGAGCCGCTGTGCCTGACAGGTTTGAACCTGCCGGGAACAGCGGCCATGATAGTCAGACCGTCATGGAAGCACCGGCACTGTTAAAAAAAGTGCTGGTGCTTCCATGGTCCCCACTCCCAATGAGTCCTATGGGACTCTATGGAAATGGGGAATTACAATTTACTGGCACCTGGCTTTCTGGGCCTCTGGCGTTGTAATCCCCTGGTGGCAACGGGAAGTCAGGCACTGGTAAATCATTCTGAGTCTGGTGACAACCCACCGGTAGCACCGGCAGGGTTACCGCCAGACTCTCTTTGTACCTGCAAATAATGTGTTGCCCCCTTCACAGAGATTAAAGATGGAGTCAGTGAGCTCCTTGGGATGGCCCCTTCTTCAGAGCAGAAAGACAAGTGCTTTTTCCATATTCGATTTCCAAGCACAAGACCATCTCTCAAGCTTGCAGTTCAAGCCTTGTGTTTGCTGGCTGAGGAACAAAGTTTGAAATATATTTGAAGCCTTATTTTTGCCATATGCTTTGTTCAGCTACGTAAAGTACTTGTATTTGACTTCATGATCATAACACACTGTATGAATGAATAAGTAGTATACAGGGGCACAGACCATGAGGACCAGTTTCAATCTTCTTGAAGTAGGGGGAAGTGTAAATGAATGAGAGCATGGCACCATAGCTACACAATGACCCTGTGCAAAGAAAAAAAACAAACATTGTTTAGAGTGGCACAATGAATGCCAAGTTCCCCCCTCCTTCATTCCCCGTTGTTTACAATTTGGATATTAGCCCCTACCTGCTCTCAAGTTCAGCAGGTTATTGCCCAATCTGAGAGGTTTGAAATGATGGCCATTAAGGGTTTGCTGATATTTCAGCCAATAAGAAGGATAAAACCTTCAGCAATTGCTGATTGGCCTGAATGCACAATAATCCAGGCAAACAGATAACCATAATCTTACATCACGCTTTATTGGCTGGCATGCTGGCATTTGAGCCAATCCTACCTCAGCTTGGACTCCTGCTCCCGGTCAGTGTGATTTGGAACAGAATTCTTGGAAATCCAATCTGAGAGCACAGCGGAATCTCAAGGCAGAATCCGCTGATTGTACTCCTCTGGCAGCACTACACGTAGGAAGCTAAGGATGCTGTGAGAGAAATGAAGGGACCAAGTGGGAGGAGTGCATTGCAACCTCCGCAGGGAGTGCGGCACTTGTGGCAAGTGGAAAATGAACGTTTTTATTTAATTTAAGTTGCTGCAATAGCTGTATGTGATTTGTCATCAAGTGTCAGATCTGTTTACTGTACCTGCTGTGCAGTGTGTTTAAGTCTGTGCAACAATGATTATAATTGTGCTTATTCTAAGCAAATGTTACATGTTTTAGGTCCTCCTGGGGATCCCGGATACCCGGGGCAGGTAGGCCCGGTTGGTGATGAAGGATTTAGCGGCCCTCCTGGATTTCCTGGCCCGCCTGGCTTTCCAGCTGCCATTCCAGGTAAACATAGCATTGCCTTTCTGGAAAAGTAGTTCTTTATACACGTGGTAAAAAGGGAAAGTGCATTGCATTATAAATATATAAACCAAGCAACTGTACATGTTCCCCCTCGCTCACTTCCCCATCACATTTAAATGCTCACTTTACAGTGTTCCATAACTTCTAGGAGCTGCCTCTACCCTGCACCATATACCTCAACAATAATAGATCCAGGTTGATTTGTTTGTTTTACTGTCCCTAGCAATCCAATGTGAGGTGGTTGTGAGCTATGTGCTTAATTTGTATAAACAGTGTGAATGTTATTTCTGATGTCATACCATTGCTAAGCATTCCTTGGGTGCTCCTTTCCACATCTACTTCTGTCAATGAAGTACCGCCACTTGTGACTAAAGCTCACTCTTTTATGATCAGTGAAATGCAAATGACTGCAGGGTCTACGGTCGTAAACCAAGTTGCAGGTGGAGTGAAAGTGACACAGCTCGCCCTTTGAACCCTCAATGACAGTACATAATGTGAGATCACGTGACTTCATCCTGAAGATCTCAGAAGAAATAACATCACAAAGCCTTGGAGACAGGAAGTCAATCTTAGGAGTACAAATACAATCCTACAACAACATAAAAGTTATAAATAACTTCAGAATCTCACACAAGCAAATAAAAGACAGGAATGGGAGTTGCGCCAACGTGCATAGGGGGTAACATCTGCCAACCCTGGTGGCCCCTAATGGTTGTCTCTGCCATTGGTTACTGTGCCAGAGAATGTCTGGTCTGTGATTCCTTGCTGGTCCGTGCTGCAGGGGGTGGTATGTAAAGGCACCTATGTCTTTGCTCCCAGGGGGGCGAGATACTCAGGAGATAGCTTACTTGAAACCTGGAAGCCTCCAATGTATACATGTTGAAAGAGTAACCCTCAAGGATACCCATGAGGTGCAAGAAAAATGTGAGTTCTGGGTTGAGAACAGTATGGTGACATTGTCTGGCGCCTCTCATTTCACTTGTGTTGTTTAGAAATGGCAGGGTCCCCTATGACGGTGAGATATGTGCATTCATCCGCTTTGACAATAGTGGGAAGCAGGCATAGTAGGAAATGCTCCAATCCATCTGTGCCTGACTGTCCCACAGAACATTTGCTCCACCACACTGTGGTGTCTGCACTGGAAATGTGTGGGCCAATTCCTACTGAGCAGGTGTCTCCCGCAAGACAATGCTACACTTCCCTGAACCTGCCGCTGTCATGCGCCATCAACATTTGGCACAACCTTAAGAACATAATCACAGTATTGGAGGGCGCCTAAATCCCCGGCTGCCCCTAGCTGAGCCTTGTGCTTTTGTGCACATCACTATATTGCATCAGGCCTCAGATAAATTCACCAGAAATAATCGGGCAAATATACTCCTGAGAAACTGTGTATTTTAGTATTGCTCAGCAGAACTTTATTAATAGAATCACACAATGAAATGAAGTAAGGAAATGAGCATCTTAAAGTGTTAACATGTTTATTTTTCCCAAGGTCCTCCTGGAGCGCAGGGCTTTCCGGGTGTTTCGGGCACCAAAGGGGAAAGAGGTGACCCAGGCAGAGCAGAGATAGGACCGATGGGGCGTCCAGCCAATGACGGTCTTCCAGGGCAACAAGGACTTCCCGGCCTGCCGGGCCTTCCAGGTGAGTAATGAAATGTAGGAAGCCAAACAGTGAGAGACACAAGTAAGGAACCTGGATGATTGTATCATTTGTGAAGTTTTAATGGACTTCTGGCAATTGTTAGTATTGATTACATGAGTTGGTTTGATCTAATTGCGGTCACTGTGTAAACCATAAAACACTTAACAGCTCATTTTGCTCCTTAACGTAATTTGACAGCGGGACCTGGTACTTTTGCACTGAAAAATAGTCAGGTCCCTGCTACCAAAATTTCATCATTTACACCGCAGTGCAAAGTGAGAAAAAGGTTGCCTGGCACGCAAGCATAACAGGCAGCGTTTACTTTTGATTTTGAGCGCCGCTTGCCATGCTCCCTGACATTCTTGCATTTCGGGGATGGTTTACTTTCACTGCTTACCATGCCGGAAAGGAGCATTTAGAATGGATCCCTATGTGAACCGTCTGGTTTATGCTGCTGTGTAAATAGGCGGGCCACGTAGGGGTTACCAGCATTTGCACTGGCATGAAATTAGACACAGAACATGGTGAAACAAGCTCACAGTGCAAGACATCTTTACTGTTTCATCAGAGGCCAGTAGATTGAGCAGCCCTGCTATAAGCAGATAACCCATATTCCCCCTTTCAGCAACAGAAGTGTGTCATAAGAAAACAACAACAATTGCCTCTGTTATCTTTCATAGCTTAGAAAGTTACATTTTTCTAGAGACCCACTTACAGTTAAAAGCAATGTTTATAACTGTTTGGATTAATATTGGACTTTAAAAGAACAAACTCTGAATGGCATATACATGAAGAATTGCCTTCATGGTGATTCAGGTTCTCTTAGTCCAGGCTCTCCCTCCTTCCTAATGGGTTGGGGTACGCCTGCACATGACGGGTCAGAAAAAGCTGGCTCCAAAAGATAGCTGTTGTCACTTTAAGAAAATTGAAGATGTAGGGCCTACGTAACGCCGGGCCCACACCTTACCCCTACGTCACCAAAGTTCCACACCCAGTTCCTGGATTTTGCCAGTTCTGCCGATGGTGGTAGATTCTAAGTATATGCATTCTGTAGGGTATGGTTGGGTGGGTGTTGAGAAGGAGGGAGAGCCTGGAGTAAGAGAACCTGAATCACCATGAAGGTAATTTATCATTTCTCTTCTCTCATTTACTGCTGGATGGCCCCATCTCTGAAATATCTTCTTCGTTACTGACGGTTTCAGCTCCCACAAGTGCGGAGCAGGCTGCAACCTGCTTAGTTTGTATGCTAGGACGTTCTTCTTTCCCTCCAGATGGGACGCCAACAAGACAATGTGATTGTGACTGGACCAATACCAAATCTTCTCTGCAAGGAGACACAGGGGAAGGGAGTGAGTACCCCCCAGCTTGTTGACATAGAACATTGCAGTGGTATTGTCTGTGAGAATTATTACCTCCTTTCCTTGAAATCAGAGAAGAAATTATTTTAGAGCGAAGAATAGGGCTCTTAGTTTCAGGACATTCATGTGGTCCCTTTTTTCTTGAGAAAACCAAAGGCCATGTGCGGTTAATCTTTGTATCAATGGGCTCCCTGACCATACTCGGAAGAGTCGGTTGTAATAACTATTTGGTGATGGGGAGGCTGAAAAGGAGACCCGATGAACAGGTTTTCTGGAGAGTTCCACCATGTTAGGGAGCCATGAACATGTTTTGGAATTTGAATCTTTATTTGTGTTTAGCGTTAGACTTATCTTTCCTGGTTCTCCACCAGCTTTGAGAATTACCAGTTCTCACAGGCCTAGAGAGGGGTCCAATTTGTCTATCCACCTCTTCCTCAGAAGCAGGGTAGGCCAGATACTTTACAACTGGATGGGCAATGATGGAGTTTGGTTGGGGCTCCCATTTCCCTACTAATCTAGACTCTGATTTTTTTAGAGGTCAACTTACTAACACATGGTTTACCAAATGCTCTCTGTAATGGGGGTTTCTGCTGACCTTCCTCTGGTTGGGCACCAGAGGATTCACTAGACCTACCAGGTTTCCCATGGGATCTACCCATATGTGGTTTGGGGGCCTCTCCTGGTTGGTTGGAATTAGAGATATCTTTATTCTCACCCTGGTGCTGCTTCCCCTCATCCTTTTTATGAGTGGCCCCAGAATCGTTATGAGTGGCCCTGTTGGCTACCCCTGGGGCCAACTGCTCTTGCCAATTTTTTGGGATCAATCTCATTTGAGTCAGCCAAGTGCTGTCTCAGCTCAGGAGAGCAGGCATCACAAATAGATTCCGACAAAAACAGATTTCTCATTCCTTCAAAAGTGTTAACTCTGTAGCCCTTAACCCAATCATCTAAGTTTTTCAAACATTCACATACCCAAGTAGCTCAAGGGGTACCATCAGTCTTTTTGAGGGTCCTAAACATCTTAAGGCACTGGGAAGGAGTTTTCCCAAATCTAGCTATCAAAGCTAGCTTCACATTTTCATACACCAATCTTTCAAGTTCTCCCACCTTCATTAAAGCATCAGTTGCAACCTGGGGGAGCCTAGACAAAAGCCAAGGAATCAACGGATTCGCTGGGAAACCCTGAATCCAATAGTTATACTCAAAAGCAGCCAACCAATCTAAAATATAAAGTCTCATCTCATACATACACACAGCTTCTTTAGGCATGCAAGGCCTCTTAGGACTGGAAGACCTAGAAGACTCTGGGAGAGAACCATTTTCAAGAGACAATGGCCCTCATCACGAGTCTGGCGGTAACCCTTAAATGCAGTGGTAGCGCTATTACGGCCGCATTTAAGGGTCCGCCAGATCATAGCTTTGGTGGATTTCCCCCCAGCTCCGAGCTGGGGGGAAATCCGCAGCAAAATGGCTGATTTTCGGCGCAATCCGCCGGCGGTAATAGCGCAAATTTTCCCCATTGGGCCCAATGGAGAATGAGGAATTCCTGAATTGTCCCAATGGGGAATGGGCAATAACCCTTCCGCCAAACCCGTGATGAGGCCCATTGTCTTCATTTCAAGAGCATGTTGTATTTCCATTTCCCTTAGTTTGAGTTCATGATGCTGGTTTTCAGCTTGGATCTGTAATCTTTTGAATTCTAACTGACGTCTAATTTTTTCAAGAGAGACACATTCTGGACCTGGTAGGGTCCCTGTGGTTAAAGGTTGAGGCCTAAGAGCTTGTTGAGGTGCAGAGGGGCTCACATCCTGAGACTCCTCTAACTCTTCTTGCTCCTCAATAATATTAGAGTTAGACTCTGAATCATTATCATCCTCATCAACATTTTCCACATTTGCTGAAGGAGTAGGTGTGACAGACCCACTTCTCAGACTTTGATAATTCAACAATCTTTCAATCAATTTATTTGTCTTTCCTTTAACAGGAAGATTCCTGACCTTACACATTTCCTTCACTTTATCTACTGATAAAATGATTACGGCTCCCTGTCTGAAGTTATCCATATCAGGCATGATAAAATTGCTTTGCTGGCGGTGCTTAGCCTTGTGAAGGTTACTATTTGAACAAAAGTAAAGCAAAACTCTCAGTGTAACAACTCCACAATTTATCCTCACCGCCGCCACCAGTGTTAGCCAAAGTTTGTATGCAGTACCATTTGGGACCATTACACACAACTAGGACTACAGATGTAAGCAAAACCAACCTTTGGTATAAGCTTGTACAGTTTTGGTAGCATTCCTGAGCAGCCAGGCTTATCTCAAGAGGGGTCAATGTGAGCTGTACTGGAGTTACACAGAGATTTACAGTTACAAATATTCAAATAAACTCTTATATTCAAGGTTTCTTGAATAAACAATTATTAATGTATTCATCAGTCAGTTAGAATAAGACTTTTTCAGAAGGGAGCAATATAATAGTAACACTCAAATCCACTTCATGAAATACACACTCTTAATATCTCTAAATCAATAGATACCCTTTTGGGATGGCCCCCAGACACTACCTACACCCTCAGGTGACTTCAATTGCTAGGGTGCTGGGGACATCAATATATCACTGTTGCATTTAGAATCATATAGTAATAAGTCAAAGGAAAAGGTTATCTAGAACATACAAGAGACCACAAATATTCTTAAGCAGTCAAATACTTTTGGATCCATCCAGAAAGAGTCATTCAGTGCAATAGGCTAGGCCAAAGACAATGGGCAAAAGTCTTATATAGGATAAAGCACTTCTGGTAGGTAAATGGAAAGGTCTTTGCACAATGTTTGAGAAGTCTTTGGAGAAAGAATAATCAAATGTAGGGCCACAAGCTGATTAGACTTGTGAGTAGTAGAAGATGCACACCACTCTACAGCAAGAAGTAAGTTCTCTCAGACTTTGTACATTACCTTTGAAGATGAATAAAAGATGCAGCAGATGACTCCTGTTCCTGTGCAGCTCTGCAGGTTTCACTGTTCCTGGGCCTCAGTCGTGGGGACAAGAGGGAGGACGTTGGTGGACTCCTGCAATGCACTGGGACGGTCAAACCTAGCAACCGGCAAACTTCACTTTCAGTGGCTGTTCAATGTTTCAGTTCATCGCGTCTACTGCTAATAGCAACACCGCGGTTCCTGGCTCTCGAGATGGACTTTCCTTGCTTCTGGGGTCCTGCACTCTGTTAAGGGTGCTCAGGCTCAGTCAGTCCTGCTTCCTGGGAGTCCGGAGGATCTTCCTGGAGCTCTTGCGCAGCTTAAAAGCAACACACACAATCTGGTGTTCCTCTCCTTGGTTGTACGTTTTCCAGCAACAACTCTGTGGAAATTTAACAGCTCCGAGATGGATGTTCAGGTGGCTTACTTTGGTGTTGATTGGTCCCATCAACTCAAGGGGAGAAGTCGTCCTGGCAGTGGCTTCTCTGTCGATGCAAACTTGGCGTTTCGGCACTGCAGCAGGGCTTCACCGGGCAAACCAACCAGGCGTTGCAGCAAGCGTCCTCTTCAAGTTCTACTTCAGTTCCCTCGTCCAGTGGTTGACTCTGCATTCCAAACCAAAAATCTTGCCTTTTATTCAGTTCTCTCCCATTAATTCCAGCCTAGCTGTCAGTCACCCAGCAGGGTGGCTGTCCTTGCAGGACAGTCAGCTGGTCAATCACCACAGAGTGCATTTGGGTCTCCTAGGAGACTAAGCACAGGGAGTTTCGAGCACCTCCCTCACTTCCCTCCTACCCCAGACACCCTGGAGCAAGAAGCGAGCTTCACTCGTGAATCCGCCAAAGGCAAAGCGAACAATGGGACCAAACCTGGTTTAGCGTGCAGAGTAAATCTCAAAAAGGACCTTTCCACAAAGAAATGGCAAAAAAAAAGACTGGGGCCATTTTGACAAAAATGGCACCGTTGGGTGCTTTACTGCGGTTGCGAACGCAGCCCTCAGTAAATGCACACCACGGTAGATAAAACGAAACCACTGCCTCCAGCCATTCAGTGAGGAAAGGGTAACATAAAAAATGTTACATGAGACGCTAGTGTAACCCAATGTAAAAGATGATGCCCATGGAGTTTGTCAGACTCCACAACCAAAAGAAACACAGTGTACAAAATCACATTAAAATACCTGAGAGAGTGGGGAAAATGGGTCACACTCTCTCCAGGTAAAATAAATCAAGTCCTCAAAATCCAGCACAGTTGCTGGGAGTCTCTAAGGTGGAGGGAATTAGCACATTTCTGAGAATTCTCCCTAACACCTTCTCCTGGCTCCAGAAGTCCAACCTTCTCGTGACAGTCCTTTACAACCTTTAACTTTAGAGTCTGCTTCAACAAATGCAACCCAGGAGTCTGGCTCCCATCTCCTGGTTCAGTGACTCAAAGTGCTGTTATATCTGTTTTTCACAATAGTTCTTATGAGCCCTTCTAATTCCCTCTAGGCTTCTCTGGGGGCTCCCTCTAATGTATCACACTTTTTATCTCTGATTTTAACAGTCTTGTTCCACTTACTGAGACAAGGGGTACTACTCCCGAGGCTCTGTTCGCTTTGGTTTCTGTTAGAACATTTATTGAAATGAAGGAGATTCCTTCCAAGGTGTTCTTCCCAACCGTTCTTGTCCTTAGTGCAATTACTGGGACGAGGGAGATCACTCCCGAGGCTTTCTTCGAAATATTTATTCTCACTATGTTAACTGAGATGCAGGAGATCACTCCAGAGGCTTTCTTCACAATGTTTACTCTCAATGCGCTTACTGAGACGAGGGAGATCACTCCTGAGGGTTTCTTTACAATTTTCACTCTCAATCTGGTAACTGAGATGAGAGAGATCACTGCAGAGGCTTTCTTCACAATACTTATTCTCTGTGTGTTTTCTGAGATGAGGGAGATCATTCCCGAGGCTTTCTTCACAATTTGTACTTTCAATGCAATTACTGAGAAAAGGGAGATCACTCCCAAGGCTTGCTTCACAATTCATATTCTCAGTGTGCTTACTGTGGTGAGGGAGCTCACTTCTGAGGGTTTCTTCATATGCCCCCACTCCCCTACAGGATCTCCCGTAGATCCTGTTACCTTTACTTTGGTCAGAGCACATTCCCAGTTCTTCCTTGGGTGTCGGTCTTCTATGTTCCCAGTGAACGCTTGTTCGACTTCGCTCTTCTCTCTCCTTGGTCCTGCTGTGTCTCTGCGGGCGCTCCCAGCAAGCGGTATCGATATAGTTGTGGGGCCACTTGGTCCATCTCCTTGAGGTCACGCCACCATCTCCCAGATTCCAACTTCCAGGCTTGCTCTTGCTGTGCCATAGAAGGACACTTCTGGTCTGCCACCGGCGTCCTCCGAGCATCTGAGCAGATCCTGCAACCTCCTGTCTTCTCTCCCAGTTTGAAAATCCCTTGTTGACTAGGCTTCACAACTGTTGCTCTCTTTACCGAGTCCTTCTGTACCTTTTATCTTGTTGGGCTAGGACTTCCCCAGCGAAGTGCCATAGCCTGTCTTCAGGGTTAGTTGTGTACTCCTCTTGCCTCCGTGGGGCCATCTCGTCCCAGTATCTTTCACATGAGTGTTCTGCATTGATTGATTGGGTATTTATAATAAGCCTATACACAATGTGATTCAAGGCGCAACAAGACAAGTGGGTGGTGGAACAGGGAGGGCAAAACAAAAAAGATCCTACTAGGCCCTGGGAAATTCGGAACGTGCAAGTGCAATAAGAGAAGTTCAGGGGTGAGGGGCAGGGTGGGAGTTCTGGTCAGGACGGAAGGGCCCGGGAGGAAAACGAGTGTCGGGGGAGGTCAGGTGGACAGAGCCAGGGGAAAGCAGAAAGTGCAGGGGAAGGAAGGTCCATGAGCTAAGTGTGAGGTAAGGGGGTGGAAGGGCTACAAGGGTGATTGCCCAGCCAGGCAAGTACGTGGGGGAGGGGCCCGGAAGGGTAGAGAGGGGGGGTTCCAGGGAGACCAAGTGCAGGGGTAAACTGGAGTGGAGGGGGCCTGGTGCCCTGGAGAACTCTGAAGGAACCAGGCAGCAAATCAAGAAGCAGACAGGAACATCAGCAGGGTAGGGGGAGAGGGAAGGAAGAATGAGGTGTTAATTAAAGCCGTAATGAGAGGGGCCAGGGATTCAGCGCAGTCTTTGATGATATTTGGTGGGCAGATGTCTCCTTCAAATGTATAGTGTTTAAGACGTTGGAGGAGATCTATGACTTCCAATTCTGATATATGTATATTATATATTCTCTACTGGCTTTTAATTGCACGTGTAAGTCTAATACTGTGGTAAATGAGAGTATTTGTATACTTACCTGTCTGGTGATTTCCATGTAGATACACACAAATAGAGGACACCGGAATTGTAATATGAATAGGTAAATCTGGATAATCGACACAATTAATAATACCACACCTGTCCAATTATATCCTCGCAGATGCCACAGTATCTGTGTTCATTTATAAAACAAAGTTATTTTATTATATTTAACAAAGATCAATCACCTTAAATTACAAGACAAAACACATTATAAAAACATTCCATTACTCATGCTTTACACTAACATACAGGATTAGCATATTTTCTTGCTTGCCCTGTTAAATACACAATGGGCCTCATTACAAATCGCCCCGTATGGAAACAACGGTGGCGGTAAACCCGCCACCACCGTTGTTTCCATGCCGGGCGATCACAACTCCTGCAGGCGGGAGGTGATGTTCCCAACAGGTCTGACCTGGTGGGTTTAACACCGCCCGCCTGCAGGCGGACGAGGAAACACCAGCAGCATTACGAGATGCTGCCGGTGTTTCCATGATCCCCATTCCCATTGAGTCCATAGGACTCAATGGGAATGGGGATTAACACCATTCCGCCTCCGTGATTCCCGGGAAACCGGGGTTGTAATGCCCGGGTAATTCCGGGAATCACGGAGGCGGAATGGTAATGGGAGTCAGGCGGTAACCAGGCGGTTTTACCGCCTCGGTTACCGCCGGACTCGTAATGAGGCAATGTCAACCCAGCAGCAGTACAATGTTCTCTTGATCACTGCTAAACTGAATGGTGTTTCAATGTACTCATTTTTATTATCCAGAGGAATATTTGCTCCCTATAACTATGATTTATTTATTAGGCATGTATAGAGCGCCTATACATCAAATGGTGTTTCAAGGCACAACTTATGTCCATTATTTCTCACTGCTTTCAATTTACCATCATTGTCAGTGTTAACTGTACTACTCAACAGTACCCCCAACCCCCACACACACCCTAGTACAGCCATGTTACCATCAAGAGAGTGGTTAATTTACATTCTGGATGAGACAACCCCGTTACCCAAGATAAGCGAATCTTACCTCAGGTACAGACTTTAAAAATAAACCTACGAACAGAAGTGTTTGTGAATTCTCTCACAATAGTGGACAGCAAACATCCCAGAATCTTCCCAGCAACAGACATACCTCTTGTGGAATGTGTGTTATAGGCAGACAGGCCCCTTCCCCTTCTTCCTGCCAGCTGATCCACACTAGTCGCACTTCCAGGGATATCCAGGGGAAGGCCTGTGAAGATGCATGAAGGAAGAGGAACACCCACCCACACGGAAAGGCACAAGAACAGCAAAAAAAGGCCATGCCATCTAGAACATGGGGAGTAGCCATTTTGAGTATATGGTCCTCCTAAATGCATTAGTGCATCTAAAAAGGCAGCATGCGATGTTGCATCTGAAAAGAAGGTTTCAAAGGACACTATCCTATTCAGGAGAAGCGTAGAAACCAACAAAAGTGTTACTTCGGATAGAATAAAAGGAACACAAATTTCCCCACAGCACTGCATGGAAGAAGGGTTGTGCTGCACAAGAAAAATAGACATTGCCTGCACTGGTAGGCACATGGGCTACACAGTGCAGTCAAAACACAAAAAAGAGGCTCACAGAGGGTGGAGGGGCACTGCTGTAAGGAAAATACAGTTGCCAGAGCAAAGTTAAAGGTCACCCAGCACTGGTAACCTAAAAAGGTGACCCAGTGTCCCCAAAACAAAACTAATTGCAACAGCGGGGTAAGGTTGGATAGAACTCATGTGCCTTCTAAGTCGAATGATAAAAATCCAGAAAGTCCAGCAGTGGCGCTGGGAGCACATCGGAAGGAAGGGGAAGATTTGCAAAAAGAAATGTCATTAAGAGCTACTGCCAGGCAGTGGGGCCCACACAAGCAGCTGTGCCAGGAGACCCTCAAGGGTTCCAGGTGATGAAGCTCACTCAGGGCTTCTGCCAGGTAGTGGAGCCCACACAACCCGATGTGCCAGGAGATCCAAGGGATCAAGGTGATGAAGCTCACTCAGGGCTACGGCCAGGCAGTGGAGCCCACACAACCAGCTGTACCAGGAGACGCTCAAGGTATCAAGGTGATGAAGCTCACTCAGAGCTTCTGCCTGGCAGTGGGGCCCACACATCCAGCTGTACTAGGAGACCCTCAAGGGATCACGGTGATGAAGCTCACTCAGAGCTTCCGCCTGGCAGTGGAGCCCACACAACCAGCTGTGCCAGGAGACCCTCAAGGGATCACGGTGATGAAGCTCACTTAGAGCTTCTGCCAGGTAGTGGAGCACACACAACCAGATGTGCCAGGAGATCCTCAAGGGATCAAGGTGATGACGCTTACTCAGGGCTACGGCCTGGAAGTGGAGCCCACACAACCAGCTGTGCCAGGAGACCCTCAAGGGATCAAGACGATGAAGCTCACTCAGAGCTTCCGCCTGGCAGTGGAGCCCACAAAACCAACTGTGCCAGGAGACCCTCAGGGGATCAAGGTGATTCGGGAGTAGATGAGAAGATAATGCAATATGTGCAATATCCCCTGCCACTCACTTTGATCTCTATGGAGGTACCATGACAATGAGGGGTTTACAGTTTCTCTGGGGCCTCTTCGTCAGTTTTGTCCCTTCTGAACACTTAGGTGAGGATTTCTAATTGAAAAGACGGGACTCGAGTCCAGGGAAAAATCAAAGGTATGCAGCACTTCACACCAGAAGTGCCAGAGGGAATGTTTATTCTCACCAAAGAGTTGTGCAAACCTGCAGAATTTATAGAATCAAAAAGGGAAAATAAAAGAATACAGAAATGGTGCTGCAAAATCAGTGCAGTAATTTTTAGCAACCTCAGATGCTTCCAGTAGAATACAAATGAGCTCGGAGGAATGCAAATTGCCTTAACTGTGACATCTAGGGTGCACATCTCTGGGATCAAAGCTTTAACAGTTGGTTAGTCATCCAGTTTGAACTTTTCATCAAAGCTTTACTGTCATTTGTTTTTTTTGTGGTCTTTTGAAGACATTTTGTTCTGGGACATACATGTTCTGTTTATTGTGTATTTGGAAAACATACATCTGCACTTAACATTTTTCTTGCCTTTTACCCGTTGTAAAATGGTATTTGAGGATTCTGTATTTTCCATAACTTTGTGAGATATTTCTTGAAGCAGTTAATCAGGCTATTTCGGCATATAAAATCCTGCTTACAGAAGTATATTTCTAAATGTTACCTCTGTACGTAACAGCAAATTGTTTCCATGATTTCTATGCAAGATGGTCAGTTGGTAATTGTTCCATTTTGTTGTAAGACTTATAACTTTTATTGCTGTATAATTCTCAAACAGGTCCTGAAAGGCTAGTGGAAGGGCGACCTGGTCCACCTGGGCCCCGAGGCATCCCCGGCAGACCTGGGCCATCAGGGTTCAAAGGTAAGAGTCTATTCGACATTTGATATCCCCATATGTTGTTTTAGCGCCTTAGATGTCTTTGGAAGTGTATACCATAGCAACCTTTTAGATGTGCTATATGCTGTGTTATGGAGATGTATAAGTGTTATGCTTAATCCCCTCTCCCAGTGAGCCCCCAGCACTTTTTGCTGGACTTCTGGACCTTTTTCTTATTCTCCTGAATGAGGGGAGCCTTTCCCCCTCATTAATTTTTTCTTGCTCTGATCATGGGAACCCTGTTCTGTATGTATAAGTATAAGTGTTATGCTTAATCCCCTCTCCTAGTGAGCCCCCAGCACTGTTTGCTGGACTTCTGGACCTTTTTCTTATTCTCGTGAATGAGGGGAGCCTTTCCCCCTCATTCATTCTTTCTTGCTCTGATAATGGGAACCCTGTTCTGCATGTTTTGCTTTATTTTCTGTATTCATGCTTTCCTCCGTACCTTTTCAAAGGCATCTGTGTTTACACAGCACCCTATGTGCAGTGTTGCTGGGGGCCCTTTGGGCTCTCCTTTTTATATTGTTATATATTTCTTAAGAACTATTCAAGATTAGAGGCATACTTTTTATCCTTCTTAGCTTTTCCTTTTGAGAGATCAGCACACACCACCATATGTGTAGTGCTGAGTGGTACCTTGCATCCCCTTTCTCTCTGCTCCTGTAACAGTGTGGTTACAGTAACAACCCTATAGTTATGGCTGGTGGCAGCAGACGAGTTCTACTGACTTTTGTGTTATTTTCCATCGCAGGCTGTAATCACAGCTGCAGCTATGCACTGGTGGGTCACCTTTGTTCCAACATGGTGGCTCCTTTGTTTGCCATTTCTTTTGTGGTTGTTCTTTCTTGCTCCTTCCTCTCCCATCCTGGGAGTGGGGGTCCTGATTTAAGTTTGGTCTTCTGCGGGAACCCTTTGTGTAGCCCGCCGAGGCTCCCGTATGTCTGCGTCTCCACTGTCCTTTGTCTTCTGGTGTGCCTGAAAGGAACCAGTTCCCACTGGGAGGGTGGCTGTCCTGATTGGACAGCCACCCGCCCGGTTCTGTAAGCTGCACAGACAGTTTGCAGAGGCGGAGTGTAAAATCCTAATAAAAGGTGGGGTTGCTGGGGCAGAAGGCAAGTCGACCACTGTAGCAGAAGATTCGAAGAAGAACACGGCCTTAGACAGACACCTTCCAGTAACCGCAAAGAGATCACTGCTGTCCTGACCCTGTTTTTCAATTGACAGAGGAGCTCTGAAGAGGATGACTCCTTTCCTTTGGTTGGTGGGACCAACTAGCCATAAGACAACCTGCCGAATGAGCTATCCTCCAACGTACTGTGATCTTCCTGGACTGCAAACCGCCAATACCAGGGGACCTCCGACCCAACTGTAGTGCATCATCGACCTGTGAACAAATCCTCCCAGAACTTTGGTGAGCGCCAGTTGGACCTCCAGAGACAAGATCCTCCTCCTCAAAGCCCTGTCACCAGAGTGTAGGACCAAAGATTTGAGGTGGATTGACCAGGCAGTAACGATTCATCCTTGGAACTTCCTTGTAACTTGTAAAAAGATGCCAAAACTGCAGACAGACGTGAGGGTAGTAAGAATTCCTTGCTGAGAGTCCTTTCTCTCGAGTGCTGCTGCAACATTCCTTCCAGAGTCCCTCCTTTCATCACCATGAACAAGAAACAGGAGACCGGGTCCACTGATGTTGCATCGTGAAAGAATCCACCTGCATCTTCATCACTCCTCAGGTACTGTGGGACTCGGGGTAGTACTTACCTCAAGCCATTTAGTCTCTCCTTTGTTACTGGAGTGCTGATTCCAGTGTTTGGGTGTTCACCCATACCATTCACCCAGACCTAATGCTTGTGTGCCTATAGGGAGTCCTTTCCAAGGTCCCCGATAACATTTTGACCACCAAAAGCATTCTACTGACTAATAATCAAAGTATCCCTTTACCTTATCTGCTTCTGTGTTTTACCTGCATTCCCTCCAAACTGACTCTGAAGAACTCACAACTAGTTAGGGATGGACTGCTAAAGCCTTGTGGCCTATGGCAAGTATTATAAGCCTATCAAATTATTGAATTGGTATTGCTAAATTACCCGTTTTATTCCTACAACTGACTATAATAAGTGATCTTACTTACTGTGTTCATGAACTGTACATTTCATCACTAGTGGTTTACTCACCTGAGGTATTACTGATGTTTTCTAGTGGGTTGATTAGTTTAAATATTACTTTCTTCAACATAACTTTGCCTTGTGTATATACAATACATGTCTATTTAACTATAACTGTAAGTGTGTGAGAGCTTCTTCGGCCCTATGTGTTTACTAAGTTCATTGTACTTATCTACAGCTCACATTCTCCTCCTAAAATAAGCCTGGCTGCTCTGCCAGTCTACCAAACCTTCAGGTAGTACAGAGGTATACTAAGAGTTGGGGCCTGTATACCAAGGGATCGTTTTTAACGTCTCACCTGCTGGTAGAATTTAGGAAAACTCCCCTAACATCCTGCACTTTTCTGCTTTAACAAACAATCCCATCTGCCGGCTCTATGAGCATTCCATAGAAACAGTTGGGAGAGATATCGGACAAGGGAAAGGAGGGATGACCGGTGGTTACTGAAATATACATGTTAAGATGACTGCATATATGTTTGCTGTAACCAGTAAACAGCTTTACGTTGAAGATACCGTGTGCAAGTCACCTTTGCGTGCATCATTGAATACAATATCATTACAACCATTACATTGAACTATTCCACCTTCAGGTCTGTCACACCTTCTAATCGTCCTTGTGGACTATGCTGGCTAGGGTAAACAGAAGTTGTGGTCCAGCACATCTGGAATGTCAAAGGTCGCAGACCGCAGCAAAAAGGTCTCCTAACATGGTTCATGTGGAAAGCTACATTATTGATAGGCTCTAGCACAATAAGCCATCAAATAAATGTGATTTGACAAATGTAAATCTCTGATTTTTAAGACAGTCGGGTATGAGGTGAAGTTCACGATTGATTGTGCAAATGGATTGCCTTCTGTAAGCCTGTTGATGTCTTTCCTTCTTAATGCCTTTACAATCTCTGCTTGCTTTCCAGGTGAGGCAGGATTTTGTGCTTGTGAAAGCGATGGCACAGAAAGAGGCCCACCAGGCCAGCCGGGCATCCCAGGCTTTCCTGGATTCAAAGGTTATCGCGGTGACCCAGGTGTAATGGGACCCCCTGGAATGCCTGCCTCTCCAGTAAGTATACTTGGAAACACAGTAATAAATGAAGCTCCAAGTAGCATCGTTTCATCAGTTGTTCCCTGCTTTGATTCTGCTGTTTTTTTTATTTTTATTTTTTTTTATCACTGAACCTTTATGCTTATAATTTAATTAAATAAAGTAGAAACACACTCAGTGTTAGTGTTTTCTTTTTGGAGACTCCTTCCTATCATTAAAGTTTCTGAAATATCTAAATGTAATATCTAGCTGTGAGAAAAACGAACTGGTGTGACAAAGTCCCATGCCTCACTTTTGGGTCCTCCAGTGAGGTAACCAAAGGAGCCGGGTTCATCCCCAAGGACGATGAACCCTGGACACCATGAGGAGGATCACGTAATAGTCCTCACGTGGTCCCGGTCTCAGATCACTTACATGGTGCTAACTAGGGACATGCTCCCTTTTCGGGGCACATCCCCAACACCTGGGAATGTGGTCAAGGAGTATTTGTGAGAATGTTTTCTTTGCAATGACTCAAGAAGGTAAAATTACTTTGGGCCTTTTTCGATTAAGAGACTAAAGCAGCACTAACTATGGTGTCATTTCCAAATAATTCTGTGTATAGTGGGATCCAAGACAATGATGGCACACTGGTCTACTCTCTATTTGAATTAGTAATTGAGCAGCCTGCTGTCAAAGAAAACATAATATCCCAGCAAAATAGGATGTTACTATTTGCAAATATCAAGCTATTGTTTCTGTTTAATCATGATGCTTCCAGTGATCATTGTGCCCTCCAAATAATAAAAACAAAATGCAAAAATAAATAAATGTATGTATTTATTAATTGAATATTTATTATGCAGCTATACCCAAGTATATACAGCTATACACAAGTGTTTCGAGGCACAACAGGACGGGGGTGGGGGAGCAGGTGGGACAAACAGTTACGATCCTTCTAGCCCTTGTGACATTCAGATCGTTCAAGTGCAGTAACGAGACGTGAAGGGGATGGGAGGGGGGGGAGTCTAGGTCATGGCAGAAGGGCCTGTGAGAAGGTGAGTGCCAGGGGAGGCCAGGTGGCCAGGGGAGAGCAGGGAGTGCAGAGGAGGGGGGTGCACACGCTAAGTGTGAGTTAAGGCGCTGGAATGGCTACAGGGGGGCAGGCCCAGCCAGGAGAGTGTATGGGGAGGGGCCCATAAGGGCAAGTGCAGGATGAGCGGGGAGGTCAGGGGAGACCAAGTGCAGGGGTAGACTGGACTAGGGGGGCCTGGTGCCCTGTAAGACTCTGAAGGAACCAGGCAGCCAATCTAGGGGAGGCAGGGACATCAGCAGGGGAGTGGGAGGGGGAAGGAAGAAGAGAAAAGGAAGGTTTCGAGGCGCTTCCGGAACTTAAGGAGATCCGCTCAAGTCTAAGAGGGGCAGGGAGGCCATTTCAGAGGGAGGCACCTGGGAGGAGAGAGACCTACCCCTGACTCTCTACTTGTTAAAACGTCTTATCTGCAGCGAGTTAGAGCTAGACGACCGAAGGACTCTAGCAGAAGGTATTTAGGGAGAGCGAGTTAGATGTAGCAGTGTCCCAGGCCCTAGAAAGACTTGTGGATGATGCAGAGGGTCTTGAACTGAGCCAATTTATCAGGGTGGCATGATTGACCGCATCAAAGGCAGAGGAAAGGTCAAGAAGGATGAGAACGGAAGAAGAGCTGGAATCAAGATTAGAGAGCAAGTCCTCACGGGTGTTCAGGAGAGCAGTTTCCGTGCCTCTGGCAGTTCTGTAGCCAGACTGGTAGCCGTGGAGACAACCAATATGTTCAGTGTGATGGATAAGCTGGTGGATGGTCATCCTCTCCAAGAGTATGCCCAGGAAGGGGTTAATGTAGATAGGAATTAATTGCATTGTGATTTCTGGTCACAAAATATTGCACAACATTGGCACAAGGCAGGGGTAAAATGTTTGAGTGCAATAACAACAATGTTGCTACAAACTCCACTTGGCACAGTAAAGTCAATTTCGGCAATTTGGTGTTTTGCAACATTACAAAAGTAAATTAAATACTAATACACTAAAGGTTAAAACAAGACACCAAAACAAAAGATTGTTGCTGTTGAAAAGGCTTCAAACTAATAACAAGGGGAAGAATTGGGATTGTAAAATTATTGTTTTACCAGATGATTTCAATTCACCCAACATTGATGCAGCTTCGCCAGCTCCTGGACTGAAGAGGAATTCATCAGAGTACCACGTCCTGTATTAGTGCACATATATTGTTAGGGAGATTGTCCTTTTTGAGTGAAATTCTCTCCACTTTGTGAGTCCCCAAGCATTTCTGCTGGACTATTGGATTTTTAGACTGATTCCACTGAGCGAGTGGGAACCTTTTTCCCCTCTCACTCATTCTTTTATTCTAACCAAGGGAACATTTGTTACCTCTTTTTGGTACTTTTTAATGGAGATATGCTTTCCTTCAACCTTTCTGGCATCTACCTTTTCCTATTGCAGCACAAAGAACTTTCTGTGCAGCGTTGCTGGGAGTTCCTAGAGCTTCCATTTGTATTTGACCTGTGATAACACAGGGGACACTTTTTGTCCCACCTGTATTTTATTTTGCGAGATCAGCACACCCCACCTTAAGTGGAGTGCTGATGGGAAACAATGTCTCCCTTTTCTCACCTCTCCCATTATTTTTTGGTTACTGTGACAAGATCGTCTGACAGGCTGGTGGAAATGTACCTTTTTATAAAACTTTTTGTGGACTTTTGTCACAGGCCGTTTTTTGCAGCTGCAGTAAGGGACACAAAGGTCACCATTTGCCTATAATGGTGGCTGTACATTTTGAAGCCTAGTTCTCAATGGCTTGTCCTTTCTTGGGTGACTTCTTCTACCTAGTTTGGTGGGGGCGGTCTTGTTGGGTCTTTTGTCTTTGGCAAGCTTCCTTTGGAAAGCCTGCAAAGACTCTGCGTGCCTGAGAGGACAGGAGGTGTATGAGGTGACTGAAACTCCCCTGGTCTTTGTCCTGCAGTGTGCCTTCCAGAAACCCGTCTGTGCTGGAAGGCTGGCTGTCTCCATTGGACAGCCACCCTCTAAGTTTGAATGGGTGCATGTCTGGTGATTGGTGGGCTCATCTGGTTTTCCTGCATAAATGGCGAAGGTCCTGGAGCTGAATCTCAGAGTCGACCACTGGAACCAAGATTTTGATGAAGAAGAAGAAGAAAAAAAAGGTCTGCAGCCACTTACATTGACCACCAGAGCCATCTAAGTATCCGCTGCTGCCCCAACCTCAACTTCTGTGCGACAGGGAAGCTCTGAAGAGGACAGCTTCCTCCCTTGGTCTGGTGGGCCTAACCAGTCCCAAGACGAATTGCATTTTGCACCCTTTCTGGAAGAGCTGCAACCTCCACGGCTCGCAATTCAGCAATGCCTGGGGTCCTGTGCCATTTTGTGGTGCAACGTCTTCTGAAGTGCGGTTTCATCCAAAACTTTGGGGATATGATATGATATGATGTGATATGGCATTTATAAGGCGCCTATACACAAGTGTTTCAAGGCACGACGTTGCAAGGGAGGGGGATCAGAGGGAAGACAGAGACAGCGATCCTTCTAGGCCGAGTGTCATTCATATTGCGCAAGTGCAGGGGAAGGGGTAGAGGGAAAGTGCGGAGTGGGAGGGGGGGAAGGGGACAGTGCAGTACAAGGGTTAGTAGAATAAACAACCAGGGGTGTTGCTAGGTCTGGAAAAGACCCGGGGCTACACTGATGTCAGAACTGTCAGGACTGGGGGCTAGCTAGCCTTTTGGTTGTAGCTCCTGAGATTCTACCTGGGGCTACAACCAAAAGACCAGGGGCTGTATCTCCCTTAGCCCCCCCCCCTAGCAACGCCTCTGTAAACAACAATAACAGAAGTAGGGCCAGCTGGTGGCAACTGCAAGGGTAAGTTCAGACATCTGGAGGTGTCAAGTGCTGGTGGGGGCTGTAGGGATACAGAAAACAGTCGCCAAGTGCGTGGGTTGCCAGGGAGGCAACCCACACACGTGTGTAACACAAGTGTGTAACTGGCAGGGGAGGGGACCTGGGCCCGAGATCAGAGGATGGGCAGGTAAAGTTTCAACCAGAAATTCAGCAGGGGAAAGGAGGAGAGAAAGCAGAAGCAAAGAGGAAGGTTTTGAGGTGCTTCCGGAACCGGAGATGGTTCTCCTCAAGTTTCAGGGAGGCAGGGAGGCTGTTCCAGAGGGAGGTCCCCGCTCAGGAAAGAGATCTACCACCAACTCGTTGCTAGGAGAATCGACTGACTCTGAGGGAGTTGGAGTTGGATGACCGAAGAACTCGAGAAGGAAGCTATTTAGGAAGAGAGAGTTGAAGGTATTGAGGCCACAGGCCCCAGAAGGCCTTGTGGACAATGCAGAGGGTTTTGAACTTAATCCTCGCAGCCACTGGGAGCCAGTGCCGAGATTTCAGTCCCGGAGAGATACGATCCCTGGGCTTGAGGCCAAGGACAAGTCTTGCAGTCCTGTTCTGGATGAGTTGCAGAAGGCGGAGAGTAGAAGCAGGCAGAATTAAAAGGCTTCTGTTGCAGTAGTCCAGCCTAGAGAGAACCAGAGCTCTTGAGACAGTGAGCTTCTGGGGAAAGGAGAGGAAAGGAAGAATACCTCTAAGGAGGTGCTGCTAGTAGTGAGACTTCCTAGAGACGTCAGAGGTGTGAGGAGAGAAGGAGAATGTGGAGTCAAAGATGACCCCAAGGTTTTTTGCCTCGCAAGTGGGAGCAGGAGGAGGGCCAAGAGAGGCCGGCCAGAGAGAGACAGGAAAGGAGGGAGCAGGTGTGCTGATGAGGAGAATTGCAGTCTTACTGACATTAAGGCAGAGATCATTGGCGGCACACTACTCCTGGATAGCACACAGACACTCAGAGATGAGAGTCAAAGAAGAGGTGGCCAAAGGTAGCCTAAAAATGAGCTGAGTGTCATCCACATATCTCTGGAAGTTGGGGTAGAGAGCAGCAATGCGGTGGGCAAGAAGTGGCAGGTATTGGTTGAACAGTCAGGGAGAGAGGTTAGACCCCTGAGGGACACCAGAGGTAGAGATAAAGATAGATGAGAACTACAGAGACTGGATACCATTCCTGAAGGTCCCCTCAGCCGAGACGAGGACCGGGAACCGGAGTAAAGTCTAACGCACAACAAATTGTCCTTCATCTGAGCATTGAAAAGAACACCAATGAGCCAGTGCTGAACATATCCTCTACTGGGCATCTGACTACATGAGAGCAACTGGCAGATCCACTGCAAGTTCTTCATTCTGTCACCAAGACAGAGAAACCCAAACCAGGGTCTGCTGTTCCCTCACCGTGGGGACCGTCCTGCTGCATCAGCTTATTTGCTTAAACGTACTGTCCTGCTCCTAGTTACTTACCTGGAGCATTGCTTTGTTGATCCTGTGCCTCTGGGGGCTGCAGATAGCTGCCTACTGTTAGGACTGATTTTCTATACTCTAGATGTATAGAAGGCCAACCTAGTATTGTGACAGGGACAACTCTGGGAGCTGTGGCCAAACCAGTTCAAGGTAGCTAGACGAGTGGTCTAGGCTACATTTCAGGAGGTGGTGACCTTGTAAGGGGTCCACAATGAGCACACACAGTGAAGCAGTCCAACAACAAACTTAGACAAACAGGTATACAAATTCTTCTTTATTTATGGCCAAATAATACATTGAAAAATGACTACTGACCGGTAATAATATCACTCAACCCTAAAACTATGATACATGTACACAATCACTAGGGTAGGAAAAAATACATATCAAACCCCTGAAAAGGATTAGTATAAACACTACAGGTCCACAGAGATTCAATCCTAACTTCAGAAGTCCACCCCTAAGATGTATGGGGCCTTGTGCCCAAAAGTTCAGCAAACATCCATGTAGTTTTGTGAAGCTGGAAATAATTAAGGTAGAGTCTCTGGGGTCCAGTGAATTGTTCCAGTTGTTAGGGGGCAAGTTAATCTAACTAATAAACGTGTTCCCAACTTTCAGAGTGCTTGTGTGAACAAGCAATGGCAAATCCAAACTAATACAAAGTTTCTAAAAGTTACCAAAACCTTTGAAATGGAGTTAGGGGTGCAGGTAAGTATTGCTACAACTAAACCCTCGTACTCCATTTCTTCACAGGACTTGGCAGGTTGGTTGAAGAATGTCCAATGATGCTTTTCCCACTGTCAGCCTCAGCCCTTGATCCCCAGGATCTGCAGGTTCAAACACTTGTCCGATCGTCGACTAATGCTGGTGCAAGGTCTTCCAGGGAAGAAATCAAAAAGAACTAGATGCAGAGCCCCACGCAGGTCAGGACTAACTAGTTTCAGACGACCGCCACTGATGCACGATGACACAATGGGATTCACGTCCCGCAGTCAGACTTTACCTCCTATCTCGGATCCCTTTGAAGCTAGGAGGACGAATATTTGGCAGAGGTAAGTCTTGTTGCACAAGCTGTAGGATCCCCCAAGTTCCAGACCTCAATTCGGAACACGTCTGCAGCACGGTATCCCAGACTCAGAGCTGGTCAGCCACTGGGCGGTCCAAGGACACTTCAAAAGGCTCTTCTTCGTAGGACTCCGAGCTGACGGCAAGAATGTATGGTCCCTCCACTGTAAGGGTCTCAGCCCCCTCGCAGGACTGCTGAAGATCACCTCCAAGACAGGGCTCTCCCAGGACAGCAACAGAAGTTGGTCACCAAGCCTTCTTCCAACAGGTCTCCTGTCTCATTGCGGGTCTTGCAGCAGGACAGAAGTCTTGTCTCCTTCAGTTTCTTCCGGGATCTCTCCAGAGTGGGTGCAGGGGTTCTCTCCTTATCCCAAAAGCCAAGTAAGAGCCGAAACTCTGACTAGCCAATGACAGATCTGGCCCACACCCAAGCCGTGGTCCAATCAGGACCACTGGTGGCAAACTTCATGCATACAACTCGGACACACTGGCACAAATTTGTGGATTGGGACCAGACAGTCCCAGCCCACTTCCTGACAGCAAACACTCATAGCCCTCCAGTAGCCCACAAAATGCCTCTACTTTCCCAGGCACTGAAAGTCCTCATAGGCCAAGAAGAAGGCTAAAAGACAAGATACCCAAAGGACAAGCGAAAAACCTTGTGGCATGGCCATGTTTGACCACTAGCCACAGTTATTAGCCAAATGTCGTAAACGCAGTAAGCCTAAAATGCAATGCACCAAAATAAGGTAAAAGGTCACTGCTGCCCCTAGCTTGTCCATTTCGCACACCTAGAGTAACCAAAAATCATCTGAGTGTTAGCCTAGGGCAAAACTAACAGTGTACCCCATTGTACTACATTGTAGGGTAATATAGACTCTTCATCCGTGCCAAGAAAATCGCCCACATCGAGGTATGGGTATCTGGTTCATCCAACAACACGGATGAACTCTTTAAAATCTGCAGGGAACTAGCCAACCTTTCCGCAGTCACCTCCTCCCCTATTCCTTCGCAGGCCCTCTGCAACGCACTGGCCACACATTTCACCACAAAAACTCTGAACATCCTGAGCACCCTTGCTACCGTCTCCCCCAAGCATTGCCTCCTATGGCTTCATTCCCCCCTCCTTCCATACTCTCTACTCCTTCTCCCTGTGTCACACCTGATGAGGTCACCAGAGTTGCCCGCTCTATGAAGGTCTCCTCCAAACAGGTTCCCCCTTGCTCCTCAAGAACCATCAAGGACAAAATTGTCTCTCTTGCCCCCACTCTTGCTGATTTCTGCAACCACTCTTTTGCTACTGAATCTTTTTCCTCCTCCCTCAAGCACTCACTTGTGCGCCCCTCCTGAAAAAACCTTCAGCAGACCTGACCTGTCCAGCTAACTACCACCCTATTTCTATTACCCCCTTCCTTGCGAAACTCCTGGAGACGTTAGCCTTCCCCAAATTTACCTCACACAATGAATTTGTTGGCAGTCTCCAGAACCATCAATCTGGATTACGAGCATCCAGAGGCACGGAAACTGCTCTTCTGAACACCCGTGAAGAATTGCTTGCATCTCTGGACTCTAACTCTCCAGCTGTTCTCATTATACTTGATCTCTCCTCTGCCTTTGACACGGTCAACCACTCCATCCTCATAAAACAGCTCCATGATACCCTGGGTATCTCAGAGATCGGGCACTGGACTCGCTGACCTCCTTCCTAACTGACCGTCCATCCAAGGTTATTCTGGCACCTTCTCCTCGCCTACCTCCTTCTCCACTGTGGTGTCCCCCTGGGTTCCAACCTCTCCCCCTGGCTTTTTAACACTTAGCTTGCTCCGCTGGCATGCATTATTTCCTCCTCCTTCCCCAACTTCCAGTGCTATGCAGATAACACTCAACTCTTTTTCAAACTTCCTACTGATCCCCTTCCTACTTCCATCATCCCGGACTGCCTATCTGCTATCCAGTCCTGGTGCACTTCTAACAATCTCTGTCTCAATGCCAGCAAGACCGAGATTGTTCCTATTGGGACCCCTGCTCCTCTTTCTTCCCCTCACTCTGGCCATACTCTGAGCTCTCCCATTCTCCTTCATCCAAAGCCAAAAACCTTGGAGTCATCTTCAACTCCTCTCTCCTTCCTCCCTCACATTCAGGACATTGCCAAGAAGTCCAACTTTCAACTCTTCCTTCTCAAAGGAATTCTCACTTTTCTCGCTTTCCCCCAGACGCTCAATGTTACCAGAGCTCTGGTTCTCTCTAGGCTTGACTACTGCAATAGCCTACTCTTGAATCTACCCTCTTCCTCTCTACAACCACTTCAGCTATTCCAGAATAGGGCAGCAAGACTTATCCTTGGCCTCAAGCCCAGGGACCGCATCGCTCCTGCCCTAAAAAGTCTCCCAACTGCTGCACGGTTTAAAGTCAAATCCCTCTGCATCATCCACAAGGCTGTGGGGACCACGCTATCTGCAACTTGCTATCACTAAATATTCTCTCTCCAGACCTCCACGTCTCTCTGGTATCAACTCTCTGTGTGTGCAGCGTTTTGCTAAACAGAGGACTGGAGGCCGATCTCTTGCTTCAGCAGGCTCCCTCTTGTGGAACAGCCTCCCCGTTCCTCTTGAGCTGGACCGCCTCAAATTCCGGAAGCACCTCAAGACTTTCCTTTTCACTTCCTCATTCCCTTCTTCCCTCCTCTGCTAACCTCACAGTCGCTATGATTGGTGACCAGGGCCCTTATGCGTCCTTGGGGCCCTGGCCTCCCACACCCAATCGCCTCCGCTTCTGCCTACACACAGCACTTACCTCAGCACCCACTGGCCTAAGCCCACTGTAGGCCTGCACTTCCGCACTTATTGCAGCTCAACGCTCCGTAGCACTTACTATACTTGCAACTTACATCTGCTGCTCACCCATGAGCACAGACATTCCAGCACTTATCACCACTCCCTCCCCCCCTCTTCTCTCATTGCACTTGCATGTTCTGAATACGAACAATGCCTATTAGGTTTGTCTTTATTCCCCAGTGTATATATTGTTTTCAATCCCATGCTCCCTCTCTGTTGCCATGTGGGCACCTTGAAACACAATTTACTTGTTGTATAAGCATCTAACAAATGCACAATAAATACAAATAAGATGTGTTGTATAATGATCCAAAAAAACTATCACAAGTGGTAAAACGTTACTAAAAGTAGTAACAGCGTAACTAGACTAAAAGAAACAATGTTTCCCAGTACTGACAGCCTGAAGGACATGTCAGTTCCCCCATAACAGATGAGCAAAAGCCTGTATAGTGAAGCTTAAGGCTTAAGCTTAAGGCTTCACTGCAGTGTAAAAAGAACAGGCCAGATACAAAAATAAGAGCAAAAGGTTTGGGGGTCCATAGAAATGGAAGGAAAGGTGCAGTAAAGATCAATCGTTCCTAACACCTACCTTGAGTTACATTGGAGTGGACAACCCATTGTGCTCTACCTTGCCTTAGGACACTTTTCATTGGGGCATTTCAGTGAGGGAACCTCCTAATGCCGTTGCCCTTTGACACCTGACTGTTACCAACCTGAAAACCTGAAGAGTTTCTGCTGAACTCTGCTTCTTTGATCTCTGAACTCTGCTTTCTTGCCTCGTCTTCCTCAGCCCTTGGTCACTCGTGCCCCAGTGTCCCCTCTGACTTTGTGAACCTCACTCAAGACAGGGCTGGACTTTCTAAGAAAGGCTAAGTTGAAGTTATCAAAAGTGATCAAAGTTTTAACAAGTTTGCATGTTAAAGAAGGTTTGATTATGTGATCTGTTAATTGTTATTCTGAAGTATCTAATTCTAGAAATATTGCAACTGTTCTCCTGTTATAATATTGTGCGATAGTACTTTCCTTACTTGAATGCCACAAGCCTTATTACATATAAAATAAATATTAGTGTTTTATATAACTCCAACTGTGTAAGAGATTCCATGAACTAATTGTATGCACCGAGTTCTGTGTGCCTCACCACAGCCCTCCTACCTCACAGGCTAAGTGTGGCTTCTCATCCAAAGCTACCAAATCTTTGGGTAGTTCAGGCTAAACCTAAGGGGTGCAAACCTGTTCATCCAAGGTGGGCTTTTTAAAGTCTTTTCACATACAGGGCTTTGGCAAACCCCCCTAAAATATATACATTAATAGAGGTTGAGTTTGGTTGCCTTTGGAAAGGAATGTGATTGTCTATTGCAAGCGAGCATGCAAGAAACCATTGAAAAATAATTAAATGTACAGCGACAGAGCCAGTCTTGCATTAGCCTGTTGGTTGTAGAAGGCTCCTTGAGGCTGCTTCCCACTAGAGGCACAGATTGTGATTCTATTTAATAACAAGCATTGGAAAAGGGAACACTTTGGGCTTTTCCTATAAGCAGACATTTTCCCCCATTCATATATTTTGAATGCAACCTTTTTTATATTACAAATATCTACAAATGATCCCAATACAACTAATAAAATATTACCACTAGTCTTTACCTTTTCTGCCCAAAACAAATGTGACTACTCGTCGTTCGGGCAAGACCTCTTAAACTATTGATGCCAATAGTTTATACAGGTGGATAGCATCCCCCTAAGTGAACCAAAAGTATAAGTGCTATGAGCTTTCATAGATGGACTGGCTTTCTGTCCCAAAGGAAGATTGGTTTGTAAAGATATGCCCTCATTCAATGATCCACTGCAGGTAATATGAAGGTCTCGTAGATGCCTGAAGGAATGTGCCATTACATGCGCAACATGCTGTGATTAGAGAGAATCCCACTTCCGACACCAATGAGTTATAACTGATTTTGTGGCAGAACAAAGCGTGTGTAAAAGAACATGTTGAAATATGATGCTTATTGTTGAGTATTCTCACTTGTAAAGAAAACACTGAAGTCATCTGATGTAAATGTTGTGGAATGTGTTATTGTTCACAATCACATCCTAATTCTGCATTGTCTGCTCTGCAGGGCTTTCCTGGACCAAAAGGCATTTCAGGTTATAAGGGAGAGAAAGGAGAGCCCACCTTTGGAACCAGCAAAGGTGAACGTGGTGACCCAGGAGCCGACGGGCAAAGAGGACCAGCCGGGTTTCCTGGAAAGCCAGGCAGAGAAGGCCTCCCTGGATTACCAGGCCGCCAAGGCCCACCCGTGAGTTGGCTTGCACCATGGTTCAAGCTCCAGGATAGCAAGGATGATCATTGATTTGAGAATTGCTTTGTATACACTTTTCTGTCAACCTTATGTTCTCAAACATCCTCTAAGTGCTTCAAGTCATGAAAGGCTGTCCGGCGTAGGGCTACAGTAGCTGGGCGGACATAGACTTGACGGGATTCCCGTGTATTTTTTATCAGTCAAACCCTCATGAAACCACCCCATGCTTTTGGCCCCCTGGGTGCAGAGGCTTTCCTTTGCAGTTGCCTGCAGGCTGCGTGTGTTTTCCTTTACGAAGGGCCTCCTGCCACCTCCTTACATTGGGAGCTGTAGGAGAACCCCACTGCACATGTCGTCCTGCCAGCCTGGCAAAACACATCAGTGACTTAGTGCTGGCAGCCCCCCAATAATGAAATGGCCCTTAGTACCCACTGTGGTGTGTTTAGGCGTTTGCAAGGTTTTCTAAGTCATCTACAATTTCACTGTACACTTAGTAATCAGCTTATAATGTTTGGAAGGGTGGAAGGCTGAGTCAGCGCCACAGAGATTTGCCCGGGGCGCATAGATTTCGGCAACAGGCACATCATATCTACTGAACAGATTCCATGCACTCACTTTCATTTTTTGAGGCCAGTTCACCCTACAAAAGGACCAGTAGCGGCCTCCTAAGTTTCAGTGGCTTTTAAAGCTATTATTATCCTAGCTTCCATGTGTCGGTCAGAAGGAAGGCCCTGATTTAAGATGTGTGGCAGAAAAGGCAGGACCTTGGCCTTGCAGCTGAAGTCCAAGAAGGACACGTGAACGTGGTTTGCATCTGCTGACACATCTGTTGAAGCCAGGCATTATTTGCTGGCCCAGCAGAAGAGCGAGCCTTCAGCAGGACACCACCACCGGTGTGCCTTTCAGGATCAGCACTGTTTCTCCACCCTGTCTGTGATTGGTTTTCACATTCTAGCAAGGATACGGCTTAGGCATTTCTGGGCTAACTTTAGAAATCAAGTACTGCTTCGACCTTCACGTGAAGCACAATCTTTCTCTGAATTGTAATCTTTATCACAAGAGCTTTCTGCCCCACCACCCCCACCTAGAGAGTTAACCCAAAAAAGGAGCTCACTGTAGGGAAGCCATTTCAAGAGTGGCTGTGCGCTCCCATAGTACCCCAGGGGTGGCTGTGGGTGCTGCAATAATTCAAACTCATGTTGTTGCTTTGATAAAAGTAGCATAGTGAGTGAGTGAGTGAGTGAGTGAGTGAGTGAGTGAGTGAGTGAGTGAGTGAGTGAGTGAGTGAGTGAAGTGAGTGAGTGTCCATCGCCTGTCAGCTCAGTGAGGCGCAGGTAGGTGTTCTGTCGGGGTATGTTGAGCTATCGTTCAAGGTGGCAAAATGGCTCCAGAAGGCCAGCAAAATGCCTGGAATCATTCTATTGTAGACCTATTGACATTGCCTTGCATTTACAGCAAGAGAGTGTTGCAAGTGCTATAGAAGGTGCTATATTAATCATATGTCACTCAATTTAAGTAAGGAATTTTAATGTACTCTTGCAGGATTGGGGGTGGGGTGGTGGCAGTGTGTGTGTGTGTGTGTGCATGCAAAATAAATCACTAAAAATGGAAATATACAAAACATTGAATTGTGCGATCTGGCGGCTCTGTGTGGTGCTGTCCTTTAGCACATGGGCACACGCAGAGTCTAGAAGCATACCCTTCATGTCTTCGCTTACTGATGTGTTGTAGCTACTGCAAGTGGCCTTAAGACGTGTGTTGATGTTTTGTGCTGCACAGGGCGATGGTGGATATGGCTTTCCAGGCGACAAAGGCTTTCCCGGACAGCAAGGCCAGAAAGGTCTTCGCGGTGACTTCGGCCCACCAGGGTTTGGCTTTCCAGGGGCCGCTGGGATGCGTGGACCACCGGGTAACCCAGGCCCAAAGGGCCTTACAGGTCAACCAGGTGTCAAAGGCCAAAAAGGTACAAATGCAATGAACTGGTTGTAAATGAGGCTTTGGCAGCATGAATACAGTGCCACTGTTGCGTCATAATTTACACTGCAGTGAAATCCTTTTCTTCAGGCAATTGAACACAGTATTTTTGTGAAGAGTTTGCTTATTTGTAGTCTGTCAGCATAACACGTCATTGGTTCGCAATTCCTCAAGTCGTAACCGGGGTTAAATGATATGCATTTCAGTTCTACATTCATAATCTGTTTTAGGGTGTATTTATGCTAAGCTCTTACAGTCCTGTCAGTTTATAGCTCTATAGTGATATCATTTGATGCAGGTTGCAGGGGCATGGCCTAGAATGAGCCTATTGAACAGTTAGAAGTCTAGTGAATTCAATGTACTGGGTTGGCAGGCCAGAGCCCCTACTCCTGGCTTTCTCTGCTTCTAGCAATGCTTCCTTGATTAACATGTTCTTTCCTGAGCATCACGCTGTCAGGGGTAATGAAGCAAAGTTTTTTCCACAATTACACAGCATTTTCCTCACTCCTTTCAGTACTCGGCAGAAGCATTGTTATCTGCAGTGTGGACATTCTGTCCCCCCATCTGTGTGGCGGCCTATAGTGGGTACACCCTTTGCCAATCCTTTGCTTATTTCCGTCAGCTCAGTGTCACCTCAGTTTACCAACACCAAGTCAAGACCTCCTCTGCAGTTGGTCACTGATGCTCTTACTCTTATTTTGAGGAGTTGTGTGCGCAGCATCTGTGCATCAAAACAACACCTCCTATAAAACTGGATAGAAAGCAAAAAGGGGGGCATTTTTCTAGGGGAATTTGCATAACATGGTGCAAGAAGACCTCCGGTAAACAAATCTGCTGATGCACCAATGGGTTATTATGTAGATTTTGGACTCATTTTCATTGTTTACATTAAAAATTGATAAGTCTGGTCATACAACCGTCGACCTGACTACTCAGAGACAGTCACTGTGTGGATATGTGTTAATGTTTATCACAGAGCTGATGCTTTTAGAGGGACCATAGATTTACTATTTTTTGGGTGGTGCAAAACCCCTTTAATTGAACCTATTAGCAATTCCCAAATATTCTGTCTGGATCCCATTTTTTAAGTTCTTTTCTGGAGCATGTTTGTGTTTCCCCATATCCCTCCTCTAGCCCATAAATCTTAATCCTTGGCTGGGGTTATTTATACATATCTATACATCTGTAGGGTCTTATGGTTCATGGTTATTCAAAGCAATGTATAGCGTATCTTTTTTCTTTCTGCTTATGCTTTTATAATCAATTGTTTTTTTAAAAACCTTCTGCTATGCATATATTTAACATGCTGCATATTCGAATCTGTAACATTTATATTTATGCGGCCAAATATATTCACAATATGACATTCCTTCAAAACCATTCTAAAGAAAAGTGTATTTGCTGCTGACCCCTTATTATTTCGCAAAAGGGGATTTCACCATCCGTAAACTAAACCCTACTGATTTATGCACACAGAATCTGATGGTTGGACCGTTGCTGATCTGTATGCATTGCTTTAGCTAAATCCCTTAATGGGGTTTTCAATGGAATTGCTTTGTTCCTTGATTTTGTTGAATCGGATGCAATCCTAAAAATCTGTTGACCCTTTGGTTACTATATGCGAAGACGATTGTGAATATGTTTGGCCTGCAGATTAGAGCTCTGTCGGTTTCGTTGCCTTGCCGACCGTTGTCTAACCCTGTCCTCCTTTGCTTGCCTGGTATAGGTGTCTGCTGCTGCGGGGACAGAGTTGATAATGGAGACTTAGACACAGAGGGAGGTGAGAGGATAGGCGTTAGTAGGTACCAGAGCAGTGGCGGTGAGGTGCCATTTTACTCACCGCGGCTCAGGAACACAGATTTGCATGATCCGTTGTTCTACGCTCATTTGAGCGCATTGTTGCATCTCACTGTTCCATAGTCACATGACTACAGTCACAGTTGGTATCTCACAGGCAACCTTTCTTAGATCATGCTTTTTTAATAGCCATGTTGTGCAAAAATTAAGAACCTCTGCTAACTTCTTACGCTTTGTGTTTGTATCTGCCTCTGTGTGCAATGGTTACTGCCAAGCCTTCCTAAACTCTAGTCACTTTACAATGCAAGTGCAGGAAAGGAGTGATCACTGATGAGTCGTCGTTTCTTTAGCCGTAACTCACAAAACACACTATGTAGTATGCACATCAAGAATGGTCTTTATGTTCTTTATACTCACAAGCGTGCATGCACATTGGTGGTGGTGATGATGATGGGTCATTTTATTTTCATCTGATGTTTGCAAAATATTTGAGAAAACTCATCATAAAATGTAAATGTGTAAGGCCACCCATAACCACCTTCAGAGAGCACATCACAAATATATAGTTCCATGTTATTACTAAACCGGTCAAGATGGCCTTTTAAATTGTACTTTTGAAGCAGTTGCTAATGTGTCATCATTCATTAACATTGGGAGAAAGAATATAAGATTGTATGTCAACCGCACTTTCACTTTCACCTTGTACCTCTTTTGCAACAGCAAATAGATTGCTTGTTTTGGCCCCTATTGCACTATATCTTTCAGAAGTACTATTCTTTCTAGCACATCTCTTATTATGTCCTAGTGCCAGATTAAACTTTGCATATACATGGAAGTGCTTAGTACAACTCAAAAATCGCAAAGTACATTTATTAGCATAATTATTGAATCTTGAGTCTGCAGACCGAATTGACACACAGAAAAAAAAGATGATTGCCAGAAAGGAGGATACTGAGATCCCTTTTGGAATAATCACAGGAGGGGAGAAGGAGGCCAATAGGACCAATTCTGAAAGATAAACATCAGGACTTGTGAACAGGGCCTAAAGCACCAATAGAAGTTGGCTCTGGAGAATTCTAGGCAAGCCCTGCTTCAAAATAGTAAGTGTACTCTGGACATACCATTCAATCCCCCGGATCACACACAACGCGAACACAAACAAAGTCAAACGAGGAACCAGATCTAGAGTCAAAGATGTCATGTTCATGGCAAAGGAAGGGGCTAACAGTGGTCCTTATCAAGCTGTGAAGCTTCTAGTTCAGATCAAAGTACCATAGGGGTTTATAGAGACAGATCCTTTACCAAAGGCAAAGCCCAAAGAGCCAAAAAACAGGCGTGGCCAGGAAAGAATTCCTCAGAGCTCTGGAGGAACCCGGACCAGCACAAAGGTCCAAAGGGTCATTAATGTATTGGGAGACTCAAGTCCAGAGAGTCCTACAGAGGATTCATACAGAAATAAATGTTATGTTATGTTAAAGGTACTTGTATAGCACACCGTCACCAACGGGATTGGTCCCCAGGCGCTCTGGCGGATCTGTAAACAGGAAGGACGGGTAGGGTTAGTCGGGAGCAGGAGAGTGGGAGAAGTGATGTGCTGTTGGCAGCTTCAGCTCGGAATACACCGAGTGCTGGGCGTTGGTGCTAGTATCGGATCGAGCGAGGCCTCGAGTGCTGTGGGTGAAGTTTATGTGTTGTTGATGCGGTGTGGTAAAGTGTGTGCGGATTGCTGTGAGAGAGATGGTTGTGTGGCTTTATGTGGGTTTAAGTATGCAGAAGATTGAGGGTTGGGTTAGTGGGGTCTGTGTCTTGATTCAGGTACTTATGGTTCCGTTAGAGTTGTATGCCTGTGGGTTGGGTTGTTGCTGGTTCCTCGTGGGCCGACTCGCTTTGGTGGTGCTGCGCTGATCCGGCTGTATCATATTGAGTAAAGTTTGGATTGGTAGGTGCGTCTGAACCGGATCTTCAGGTGTGGGACTGGGTAGGTAGTATCTATTCTCAGGTTATCTGCTGTGACCCTGGTCGGTTGAGGCTTTGAATGGTTCAGGGTCAGAGCCGTGTTGATGTGGTGTCCTGGTGCATCCATCCTGGTGAAGTGAAATGAAGTGAGAACCAATATTGAAGAAGAGTGGGACCAACTATGTTCTAGAAATTCAGAAGGAAACATTGTACTACAGCCTGGTAAGGCTCCCCCAACCTCACTGAGGCTACTCTTGAAAGTGACCCTCAAATGGGCAGAGCCCTGAATATGAAAGATGAGCCTTTGAAGTACCTATGGTCAAAGAGTCAAAGGAAGATATTAAAAGGTAGAAGTGCAAGAAATCTAAAACATGACCTTCTGCCCAACCCGACGATAAATCGATTGTCCAGTAGACTATCACTTTCTTACATATATTGATAAAATAGCTGGCCCATTTAACCTTTTATTTTTACTTGTCAATATCATTCAACAGTGTGCTGGACGTGGGTAATTATTTATATAATGTATTCATTTACTTAAATGTTTAATCAGACCAGGGTGTAAAGTTTGCATTCGCCATTAGCCATTGGCTAGTGATATTTGGCTCTTATCAAGAACAAAATGATGTGCTGTGTGTATGTATAGACTTGAGATGGCGAGGGACTTTTGTATGGCTGGCTAGTAGATTGCAACTCGAAATGTTCCCCCCTGATTATGTATCATCATGTCTTATAGTTACTAGATAATGGTATGTGTTGTCCTAATGATGGGAACGGATTGACGCAGACTCTTGCAGGTTTGGTGGTGGTGGTTGGCAGATATACAGTATAGCTTATAGCATCATCCAGTACGATCAATCTCATTGGTTGAGCAGATAATGGGACCCCAGTAATTGCAAGAGGTGGGCGTTCTCACGCGCTTGACTAGTAGGTAGTCAAAAGTGTCATTGAACAGTGATACTTAAGAGCTCATTTCAGCGAGAGGTGGCTTTGTAAAACCCTATTTTGAAGGTGTGCCCATGCACTCTTACAATTGTACCATTTATAAGAGCATGTGGATTGTTTGGCAACATTTTGCACTGTTTCTTTGTGGCCTCAACATCTTATGCCTGTTCACGCAACCAGAAGAAGTTAACCAGATAATAACTATCCTGATCACCTGTTCAGATCTTTGCCACGTAACAGAAACAACGCCCAGGTGATATGATCTATCAGATCTTCTTGCATTGTGCAATATCTACCATTTGTGGATTCTTGAAGCATTGTGTGCTAGATGGAATTACCAATACAATATTTCAGAACAAAAAACCGGACAGACTCAAAGGAGATGGTCAAATACTGCTTTAATCTCAGAGAAGTAAAGCAGGGCAAATAAACACTCATCAAATCTATTCATGCAGGATCACAATGTCTTTTTGATTATTCTCAATTTATATAATGAAAGATGTGTCAACTATGACATCATCCTACGTGGCAAAGTACAAAACCTATCAAGTGGTGGGATTGGATTAGGAAATCATGTCTACCTAAAATGCACGTGTTAATCCCTCATCCGTTGTCTCTTATCTGTGAGACACACCCTGAGCTACTTCTATGCACGTGGTGTAAGGAACTTGTCATACCAGAGAATTTGGCAGCAGACTAATACTTTGCAACATTCTATGTAAAAATGCATGGCAGGCTTTTCTATTAGTTGACAACCCAAATCCAGCATTGGACGTTCGGCTTGCTAGCAGCACATACATAGAAATGAAACCCAGGTTGTTGCAGATATGTCAGCTCTCCCCTTGTTTCCCAATTAGGCTACCCTCTCTCATCGGTAGGCCTCATGCCAGTGCCTTCTGTTTGAAGACTGACCTTGCCAGTCTGCACTGTCTCAGGACATTCGAGGGAGTGTAGACATATCATTATCTTAGCTTCATGCTTCATGAATAGCCAAATTGTGCATATCGATGTTGCATTTAACACCATTTGATTCAATTATACTGGGTGCAGTTGCGCCTTTTGGCCTTTAGAGACTTGCTCACTCTATCCCATATTAACTTGAGTCCCTTTTAATTGTCCACTATTTGGCATCAGTAAATGTTCTTGTTCCTCCTAATCTTTGGGAAATATGTCCTTGCACATGCTCTGCTCGTTAGACTCCCTTTGTGCTTTTGACTCATCTCTCGAAATAGCATCCTTGGTTCCAAGCCAATGTCCACCTCTTTTTTTGCAAGGAAAATAGCTTCTTCCTCATCTATCCTCGTTAAAATCCTGGACTTATATTTTGAGGTAGCTGGGTTGATTGACCTAAGCTGTCGGCCATCTTCTTGTAATGGTTGTCCTTGTTACGCAGTTGGTCGTGCAGAGTATGGGCTATCCCTCTGTCCCCAAGTATCAGACTGACAACCACGGTAATACCGCCAGAGTGATGTTTAGGGCCAAAGGTGGTAGTCCGTAGAGTCAGGACGCGGGAACAACCGGAAGAACCTCTGGAGCGCTGCAAGGTAAGGTATATGGTTATGTAATAGTACAGAGTGCAGTAATCTAAGTGTAAACATCCAAAGCACTGAAATACCTGTGAGTGCTGGAGCGTTGTCCCAGGGAGACTGACGTAGGCGTCAGACAGTGGTTTGAAAGTGGCAGCAGGTCCGGGCAGATGTGGCAGCAGGTCCGGGCAGGTGACCACCTAAGGCAGGACCGAAGTCCCGATGTAACACGTGATCCGTAGAGTATACCAGAGCAGTCCGAGGTCAAAAACAGGAGATCCAAGGTAGAAGAAGGGCTAAAAACAAGGCAGTCCGTAGGGCAGAGCGTAGGTCGGCAGAAAAATATCCAAGGTTCCAAAGCAGGCAAGGGTTAGGCACTGAGCGGTCCTTAGAACAAAGCCGTGGTCCGACAAAGGAAAGAGTCCTGAAACGAAGCGTGAGCGACACGTGATCCGGAAGAGAACAGCTGTGAAGCAACGCTTTCCGTAACCGGACTCCTTTTATCCATCGAAAGGAAACACGTGACAACTGTCACGTGACGCATGTAACCAAAGCGTTGCAGTATTGCTAGGCAACGAGTCACGTGCTCCGCGCCGCGCTGTGTCGCGCAGTTCTCCGTGAATGGTGTGTGTTCCTGTGATGAAGGAGCCTCCAGTTCGCTTGCCACAAACGTGAAGGGCGATACACTCCAGCCTTGCCAAGCATGCCATGCCGTGCCCTATAGCGTGAAACATGATGAGGCAATAAGGTACCCCTGTCGGGACGTGTGTGTTTGGGTGCTGGTTGGGAAGAGGCTGTGGACGTGGAGGGGCGTGTCTTCATAGGAAGAGTAGTAGGCTGTGCGGTGAGCGGTGTGACAGTCCTAAACATTGAATGTATACCTTTTATAAGCAAGCTTCTATGAATTCTTCTACCTTGCGTTTCAGCGTATTTACAGTTATTGACCAGTGAATCACTTAAGTACTGCATCATGGAGTACATGTTTCTCTTAGTGCTTCAGTTATATCGCCACTCTTAAGTACTTTCATATCGTTTCAGCATAGGTTCATAGATCTTCTTTAGCCCATTCTTTTGCTGTTATTAAACTTCGTTTAACGTACATCCATGTTGCGCACCATTTCATTCATGGCTGCATTCCGACAACTCGGCAAGGGACATCCTTCTTGGCAGCTTCCTTCCACTGTTTCAACGTGAGGGTATATTCTGAATGGTTGTCTAAGTGCATATAGTCTTTCATATACTTGCAGGAATATTGCAGGGGTTTATACACAGGTTCCCGATTGGGGCTCTTTGTCTGTCATTCAAATAGGACGGGGGGCGAGAGGGCGGTAACTAGAGAGAGTGCGTCCACCTGCTCCTCTACAATCTTGTTTGCCCATACCATCACCATAGCGGAATGAGTCAGAATCAGAAGAAAAACATACATCTTATCAAAAACATCGATTCATTCATAGTGTGCATCATGCTCGAGAATAGAGGTCACACAGGATTGACTTTGGTAAACATGTTTTGAAATTAATTTTAAAACGTTGTTTTTAGAGCAGGATTCAATTCTTGGTGTTATTGTGCTTACCTTTTTTGCCCATAAAGCTTTTACTGGCTTCTACAGCTTTTCATCTTTATTTTTGTGGTCAGATGGCTTCTACTCAAGTTCCCCTGACACTGCAACCCTTCTTCCTTATGTGCTGCTTTACTAATTCATATGGCTACACACTCCATTTTGGTCAGGGGGTGCTTCTAATACCCTGAAAGTATGTTTGGAAGTAGGGTGCTGTGAGATGTACTTTTGTTGGGGCTACAAAAGAGTGTTAGATATTTTTACTACATTAGTAGCCCAATTAATCTATGTGTTAGGTGTTGGGTTGAAGGAATTAATATTGATATTTTATTTCTATCACGCTCGCACACAAGTGTTTCAGAGCGCGACAAGGAAAGTGAGGGGAACAGGGGAGAACAAAACAGCAATCTTACTAGGCCCAGTGACATTGAGAATGCGCAAGTGCATGGGAGTGGGGGAGAGGAAAAGTGCATGGAAAGGGGGAGAAGTGGAAAGTGCAAAGCAGAGGAGAAACAGATAAATAACAATAGATAAATAATAAAGGCAACAGACAGTGGTAGTGCAGCCAGCAATTTGCAAGTGCCAGGTTTAAGGCAGCAGACACGGTTGGTCTGATAAGTGCCGGAAGAAAAAGGGGGGGCTGTATGGGTACAGATACAGACCCCAGTGCAAGGAGTGGCCCGGAGGCAGTGCGGGAGGGTGGCAGGGTGAGCAGGTAACTGGGCCCGGAGGACAGAGGGTGGCCAGGTGCACGGTGCCAAGAGAGAACAGATCAGCAGGGGAGAGGGGGAGTGAAGGCAGAAGAAAAGTGGAAGGTCTTGAGGTGCTTCCGGAACCGGAGATGGTTCTCCTCAAGTTTTAGAGAGGCAGGGAGGCTGTTCCAGAGGGAGGCCCCAGCCAAAGACTACCCCCAGCTCGTTTCTTTGAAAAACGACTGACCCTGAGGGAGTTGGAGGTAGAGGAGCAAAGAGCTTGAGAGGGGAGGTATTTGCGGAGGGATAGCTGAAGGTATTTTGGAATAAGACATTGTTTAAGACCTACCCCTGGCCATTTTCTTTTGTGCCTTTCTTTGGGCGTGTAGGCTTTTGAGTGAATGTGCACATCAGCGGGGAGAAACTGTGGATTGCTCAGATCTGTTACTGAACTCTTGAAAACTGCTGTGGAGATGGGCTGATGCTGATGGTCCTGAGGTGGACATACTGGCAGCGGCCCTGGTCCTTTTTCCTTGCATTGCTGCTCTCCTAGGCCAGAGTGGAATCCCTTGCTGGGACCATCCTTTTCTTCTTCCAGTCTGACTTGCTGGGTGGACTGGCTGTCCTTGCTTTATTTCTGCACCACGGATAACATCCTTCTGGCCTTCATGCCTAAAGGTTGTGGATTGCGAGTGGCTGCAGCTGCTTTACCATCGGTCCTACCTTGTCATCTACATAGGACTATTTCCTTGCTGGCTGCTATATGCTTCTGCTCCCTTGGGTTGAGCTATGACCATTGCAGGGCGCTGCTGCCATTTTCTCCTCTCTGAATGATGTCTTCATCGTGGGTGCCTCCTCTGGGTCCTGGCTGGTTCATGGGCTTGAGTCACTCCAACCACAACTAGCTAGACCCATTCCCGATAAGGAAGGCCTATCTATGCACCCGCTAATCTTGTGCCATTTTGGTAGCAGACACTTCCGTGAGTACCTGTCTGTGGGCCTCAAACCTTGATCCTTTGGTTGTTTCTGGTGTCAGGATCCCTCTGGGTCTTGGAACAATTAGGTTTTGAACCCCCACCCCCTCTACCACGATCTCCTTTGGAAAGAGTTGTTTTTGAGATCCCTCTCAAACCAGTTCTCCCTGGCTTGCTGGTTCCTGTACTTTAAGCTTTAACCCTTCTATGGAAGTCCCTCTAGTTCCACGCTTTCCTGGTTGCCCCTTCTGCTGCACCTGTGGGCGTAAAAGAAACACATTCGCAAAACAGTGGCAAACCTATTGGATGTGACCTGTTGAAGCCCATTAAAGAAACATTTGGGAATGTTGTGAACTCCTGAAAAATGACTTTATAGGGCACTTACTTGACCATAGACATTTTCTCCTGGTCTCCCTTGAGGTCCTTTCTAGAGCAGAACGCTTAATTGTAGCTAGTTCCAGTGCTTTATTACTCAATTTAGGTTAAAAGCCACTGCAGTTCCCAATGTACCAAAGGAAATAATGGTATTATAGTAACTGATTGTAGTTGTATCTTTGATACTGGTTTTGTGGGGGAGAGTGGGTCCTATTGAGGCCCAGTACTGTAAGTCTGATTGCATCTGTTGCTTGTTGGCCCTTTGGTTCAATTTCCTCCACCGTGTAATCCTTTTTCCCTTGCTCCTAGTAGTTATATACTAGTAATACCCTGTTAGGGTGGGCATCTGTATTGTGACTATGGAGTGAGGGCGAATCAGTGCCTAAACCATTACTGTGATTTTCTAATATACTTGCTTTTTAGGTATGTTTTAATTTTTAAAGTGCATGTGTTGTGCATTTTATCGCATAGGTGCCCGTACCTAATTGTACTTTGATACTAGCTAACACCCCACCTAAGATTAAAGCATGACTGCTCAGACGCACTGCATGTTGTGAGAGTTGGGACTAGTATGACGTACACCCAGCTATCTCACTATGGATAAGTCTTCCTACACTCCTCACTAGAGAACCGTGGAAACATGTCTTCAACATATGTCATGCGTGGTTGACATCTGTGAGGCCCCCTTGTCCATCCCAAATTATAGTCATTCATACATATGGCAGTACAGAATTCACTGTACAGTACAGTCATTTCTACATCTAGCAAGTCTATGAGCAGTCCCCTTTCCCACCTGCATCTCTAAACATTCCCCCAAAAGTTAAGGCAACCTTTGTGCGTTTCTTTAAATCACTCTCTGCTTTTGATCACGTGCCTATCGCTGGGTAGGGATTGGCATACCGCCTCTGCCAATTCTTATAGTGTTATTAATGTGTGCTGCTTGTCAAAGGCTGATCAACGGAAGCATGAGCTTCGGCTTCATGACTTTGCTTCTTGGTCATGATAATGTTGTTGGTTAAAGAAACTGAACAACAGAATCAAAACCAAGGTGGATCATCTACACTCCTCCCCCTCCCTACCCCAACTTCTCTGCTCCGCAGTGAGTTCATGAACCCCCCTTTCCCCAATGACTAAGGTGGATATTGTGCTACTTATCTTCCACCATACCTGTAACGATCCAGGTTGACACACCTGTTACCAGTCAAGCATTCAAGACATTTGGATATGTTTTGGAGGCAACTCTTTCGCTCTTCATCTACTTCCTCAATCTGGCTCCATCTGGCTCATCAAGAAGCTCAATACAGCAGACGTTCAATGCCTAGATTGACCTCTCATTACCATGGACAACATTCCATCCACAGTCCACCATTATCGTTCAATCTGTCCCTCCTGTTTGTGGACCTATGCCCTTCATGGTTTTTGAATCAAGAAATTCTACCTTTCTGATGCAATTCCCACTGGTTTTAATTCCTTTCAAGAAACATCTTGTCTAGGCAACTTAAACTTGGCTACTGTGGTAGACCAGCCAATCTTGTTTTTGTATTAATAATACACTGGACACTCTTATTTAATACACTGGACACTCTTATTCATGTAGTGTTTCTTATGTCTATTATGTCTATCTTACAACATCATTGGAGCAATCTGCCTCAGACATAACTGTTGTCATCAATGATCTGTTATGCCACACCTGCCCTGTTCCTTTATCTCACAGGAGCCAGAAAGGGGAACATAGGTTTTTTAGTAACAAGAATTATCTAGAGCTCTGTCACTTTATTTGACAGACACCTCCCGGAGGGCAACAAGATCCTCTCTAAGCCCAGGCCTGACCGGTCTGAGGCGGAGTGGTCCTGATCTTCCTTGAATGGGTCCCTGCCAACATCATTCCCACTCAGTCCTACTCTTCCTTCGAATGCCTTGTATGCAGGCTTGGTGTCTCTCCTATCCTCTCGCTGACTCTGACCACCATCTACAGGACCCCTGGTCCGATCTCCCTCTTCCTCTCAGAGTGGTCTGGCCTCACCTCTTATCTCCTGGCCTCCACCTCCAAGCTTCTCTTCCTCTGAAACTTCAATATTCACCTTGACTCGCCTGATGCGGCCTCTAAACTGTTCCACAGCCTCTGTGACCCTCTTTCCCTCACCATTCTTCCCTCTGGTCCGACACACTCAACTGGACGCATCCTTGGATGCTCTCATCTCAGCAGACATCTCTATCTCCAACCCTCTCACTACACCTCTCTCCTGGTCTGGTCATGCTCTCCTGTCCGCTCACCTGGATCTCTTGGGTCCCCCGGATAAGCCTCTGCCCACACTGCCAGTCTCCTCTGTCATTTGACTGATGAAGCGAGTGTCGGTTGCTGCTTCCCACCACTTTCATTCCCCGCTCCCACTCCGGCCACTGAATCTCACACTGACATGGCCATTGCTAACCTTCAACTCTCCATCTCCAACACTCTAGACATCCTTGCACCTGTCATGAGGATCGGCATGAAGCCTGCCTGCAAGCGCAACACCTAGTATGTTTCCGACCTAGCCTCTCTGAAACGCAAGTGCAGAGCTGCTGAGCGGAAGTGGCAGGCTTCGAGCACATTCTCTGACAGACTGGCCTGCCGGCTGCTCCAAAGGCAATACAGAATCTCCACCCACTCGAAGAAGAAGGCCTATATCCAAGCACTCATCTCTGTGGTCACTAACAACATGGCTGAACTCTTCAAAATCTGAAAGGAACTTGTCACTCCTACTACAGTCTCCACTTCTTCTCTGCCATCCCCGACCCTCTGCACTGCACTGGCCTCTCACTTCATAACCAAAACACAGGGCATCCTGTCCTCTCTCTCCTCTTCCCTCCTCCCTCACCCGCTCCCAGGCCCGCCTTGTCCCATCTCTCTCCTTGTCTCTTGCTCTCCTCTTTTTCACCCATATGACCTCTCTATGAAAGTCTCTTCCAAACAGGTGCTCCCCTTCTACACCAGAACTATCGAGGACAGCATTGCCTCGCTTGCACCAGCCTTAGATGATTTCTGCAATCACTCCTTTGCCACTGGCTCCTTCCCACTGCTCCTGAAGCACTCCCTTGTGCACACCTCCTGCCTGGCTAACCAAAACCCTCTCTCGATTACCCCCTTCATGGGCAAACTCATGCAGAAGCTGGTCATCTCCCAGCTGATCCACCACACTGAATCTGTTGGCTGTCTCCACGACCACCAGCCACCCTTGAATACTTGTTCTCACATCTCGATTCCAACTCTCCTTCCGTTATCATCCTTCCTGACCTTTCCTCTGCCTTTGATATGGTCAATCATGCCACCCTTATAAATCATTTCCTCTATGACTGCCCATCCCAGGTTGAACTGGGTCCTTTTCTCTCCTCCATCACACTCTGCACCTGCGGCATCCACAGGGATCTATCCTCTCACCGTGGCTCCTCAACATCTACCTTGCCCCTCTAGCCCATTGATCTCCGCCTTCTCTCCTCACTTCCAGTGTTACATGGATTACATGCAGCTCTCCTTCAAGCTTCCCTCCACTGCCTCCTCTTCTTCTTCTCTCGTTCCTGACTGTGTGATTGCTATTCAGGCATGGTGGCTTTATGCCAGTAAGACTGAGATCTCTCTCATTGGGACCCATCTCCCACTTTCCGTCCTACTCTCTGACCGCCCTTCACGGGCCCCCTCCCTGTCATCTTCCACTCTTCTCTCTCTCCTTCTCTCCTCACATCACAGAGCTTGCCAAGAAGGCCCACTTTCAGCTGCACCTCCTCAGAGGCATTCTCCCTTTCCTCACCTTCCCTCAGAAACTCAATGTCTCCAGAACTCTGGTCCTCTCTAGGCTGGACTATTGCAACAGCCTCTTCCTCAATCTGCCTTAATCCTCCCTTCGCCCCCTACAACTAATCCGGAATAGGACTGCAACATTTATTCTTGGCCTCAAGCCCTAAAATCTCTCCACTGGCTCCTGTTGTGAGGATCAAGTTCAAGACCCTCTGTATCATCCACAATGCTTTCTGGGGCCTGGGACCCTGCTACATCTAACACTCTCACCCTAAATACCTCCCTGCTAGAGCCCTTTGGTCTTCTAGCCCCAACTCTCTGCAGATCAGACTCTTTTCCAAGCAGGGAGTGGGAGGTAGATCTCTCTCTTCCACAGGAGCCTCCCTCTGGATTGGCCTACCTGCTCCTATCAGACTTGATCAGGATCTCCTTAAGTTCTGGAAGCTTCTCAAGACCCTTGTTTCCTATTCCTCCTTCCCTCTCCCCTGCTAATGTCCCCCTTTGCTGCATTTTGACTGGTTGCTGGGGTCCTTCTGATTAATACAGGGCACCAGGCCCTCCTCGCCCTTTCTACCCCAGCACCTTGTTCTCCCTGTTCCAGGCTCCCTCCCCCTGCACTAGCGTAGCTGGGCCTGCACCCCCATTGAGCCCATCCAGCCCCTTCCTGGCACTTAGCATGTGGACCTTAATTCCCCTGCACTCTCTGCATTCCCCTGGCACTTGTCCACCTGGCCTCCGCTTAGCACTCACCTAGCCCAGGGGCCCTCTTCACCCTTCCTCCTCTCCCCCAAGCCTTTGCGCCTCTCCACTCTGACCGACACGTCCTTCTCTACTTAACATTAGCACACTCCGCTCTGATGTGATTTGATTTGGGGGTATTTTAACGTGCTCTGGCCGACACCACCCCACTCCCCAGCACTTCTTGTTACTGCACTTGCACGATCCGAATGACACAAGGCCTAGTAGGACCGTTTTTGTAATTCTTCATCTCCCCCCTTCTGTGTCATTGCATTATAAATACCCAATAAAGAAATAAATAGAGAGTCTGGTGCCACCATAAATTCAGCACCATGGGACGTCCCTAGTTCATGGAGATTTGCACCAATAGAGGTGCAGGATCTTTTTTGATGTGATTTACTTAGGACAAAGTTATGAATTTGAAGTTGTACTACACTGAGGGCATGTTATAAAATGCATTTATCTTGACGTTTCCTTTTGTTTGTGCTGTGACACGAGGACCCCAGTATTTGGCTATCCAAGCGTGGAAACTACGGGTGTCAATTACAAATGGATGAGACTCTCATAGCATTTGTGACCTTTGATTCAGTGCATCTGCTTAACATATATCATATGTGCAGTATGCTTGATGGTGTGTGGCTGTGTGGAATGTGTTTGCTTGAGTGGGTTCCAGAATGAGAAGGCAGGAGTGTAGCAGAGTGACTGTTAAGAGAGATGCTGTTAGAGGAGGACGCTCTGCTGGTGGGCTTCATCATTGAGACTTCACCTGGTGCTCTAGACGGCTTGATACTTCAATACCCCTTCTATCTGCATTCAGTAAACCACTCCCATATGGCTTTGATTTCTAGCTGTGACGCATGCATGGGTTTTTCAGCATGACTCTTGTAGAGTCACATGCTGAGTGTATGAAATGGAAGTTAAGTAGTGTAGCATTCAACACATCCATTGGGGCTGTGGGCGCCATGAACTCACTGCAGGTTTGCATAGGGAGGGGGAAGAGTGCCCATGATCCTTGCATCTAGTGGTTTAGTTCACTTTGTAGTTGTAGGTAGTTTCTGCAAAAGGGTACGATAAGTACCGTAGTATTCATCTCAGTCATTGGGTTTCCGGGGGTTTATGAACTCACCACTGTTGAGCAGAGAGATTTGGGCAGGGAGGGGGAGGAGTGCCCATGATCCTTACATCTAGTGGTTTAGTTCACTTTGGAGTTGTAGGTAGTTTCTGCAAAAGGAAAAATGTGTGGACGTAACGTGAATGCATCTGCAAAGACACTCATCAGTTTGAAGAAACTTGCAATGACTCTGCGCCATCATGTGAGAGTTTGAATCAGACCAAAGCACAGTGGCCTAAAGAAAGATTTGCAAACTGAAAGAGAGCAGAGTTGGAGCACCTGCTGAAGATCTAAGAATTGCACAGAATTATAGAGATAATGGCTCTGAAAGCCATTCGTTTGCAGTGGTGTAGACACCAGCAGCACCCTCGACCCCACGCACAGTGTTCATCTTCAGACCATTGCAAGGGGAACCCTGCTTCGAGGCATACACTGGTGAATTCTTATAAGCCTTCCGCGGCATTGAAGGGAGTGACAAAAAGAGAGCATTTCTAATAAAAACATTCTGAGGTATATAATTTTCCTGCACAGCCATTTGTACATGTGAAGTTTAATTGTTGACAACTTGTGGTATTAATATCTATGTGATACTAAATATAGTATTTTCTTGAAAGATATACCTAGAGGGACCAACTTTTTATTTTGACATTGGAAGTTTACCTTTTATGGGAATAAACAGCACCATTTGCTTTAAAGCATGAGAAAAGCTATTTATATGAGAGTTATTTCAGATGGCCAGTGTCACAATGTTTGTAAAAGGGAAGAGCAGGACATTTATGTATTTATTTATTTATTTATTTTATTTGTTACACGCCCAGACCCTCAGGTAGCACCGCATGGTTACAAGACAGCTTAGGGATTGGTCATACATTGTTACAGAGTATAAATTACAACACAGGTGGCGAGCTAGTACAACAAGATAGACAATATTTACAGTTTACAGATTTCACTGGCATGTTACACTTTCACGGCGGAATGTCCCTTAGTGCTAATATTGGTTAAATAACCAGGTTTTTAGCAACTTCTTGTAGCGAGGGAAGGACGATTCTTTTTTTATGTTAAGGGGAGGGTGTTCCAGTGTTTAGGGGCTAGAACAGGGAAGCTGCGCCCCCCGCTCTAGTCGTTTTGTAACGAGGGGGTGCCAATAGGAGGTTGTCATTGGATCTTAGTGATCTGGTGTATTCTTTTGGGTAAAGAGTATTGTTAAGGTAAATTGGGCCTTTTTTGGTCAGACATTTATGTGCAAAGCAAGTGTTTTAAAGATAATTCTTGCTTTGATGGGAAGCCAGTGAGTGTCCTTCCTTGTCTTGGAAATGTGGTCCGATTTTTTTATTCCTAAGGCTGCTCTTAGGACTTTATTTAGCAGAAGTTACATTTTGGAGAGGTTGGTATTGGATGTGCCTAGTAGTAATACATTGCAGTAATCCAATTTCGGTAGTACTAAGGCCCTGGCCAAGGTAAGGCAGTTTGCTGGTGTCAGAAATTGTCGGCAGAGAGCAATAAGTTTGGAACTGTAGGCCATGGAGGAGGCTAGCGCATTGATATGTTTTGTCATAGTAAGACCGGCGTCGAGGTAGACTCCTAATGTTTTCACTTGCCTCAGCACTGGAATACAGGTGCCATCGATATTAACAGCCGAGTAATCTGGGTGGAGAGCCACTATTTTAGCTGGGGATCCTACGATGAGGATTTCTGTCTTCTCATCATTGAGACAGAGACTATTTAGTGCCATCCAGTTTTGGATGTTGACATACATTTTGTTGATGATTGCGGTGTCCTGGTCATAGTTACCTGTGAGTGGTATGAGGATCTGGGTGTCATCCGCAAAATTGGTGTAGATGACACCCATGTCGTCTAATGCTGAGAGAAGGAGTTTGGTGTACGCATTGTACAGAGTGGGGGGGAGACATGATCCTTGGGGCACTCCTATGGGGACTGGGATGGGGTTGGCCGCTTCTTTGCCTATGGACACTCTGGATGTGTGATCGGTTAAGAAGGATTTCACCCATGCAGTGGCTTTGCTGGAAAAGTTGAAGTCCCGAGCGAGTGAGGTGCATAGTTTATCATGGTACACCTTAAACACAATGCCCTGCTGACATTGGCCATCTGGTAATTCTAGCACTGCACTTTGCTGTGAACACTCCCTCTTTGCCTCTATACTGAGAGTGCGGCCCGATGGTGAAAGCAACCCACTTAATGACCCGGTAACCTAGTGCTCACCCACCATTGGGCGATTTAGTCATGGACTCATTAGTGTTCCCACTTGTCTCCTGACGCCTATTAAAACAGGGTCCAATTTCCTAAATTATATCAGCCCCCAACTAAAGGTGGCCTATACCTGAGACTGTATTTCTCTGAAAGGCACAGGAAACCCCACTCTCTGGAAGACTGGAGACTGGACATGAGAGCTTGTGCTGTGGAGGGTTTACACACCGTCAGCCTCCACTCTTCATGGAGGAAACTACCCGATGCTCTGTAAGGGCCCCAAAGCAACCGCTAGTAGAGTGGCGTGTCTCAGTGTGAACGTCCATCATCCGCCGCGCTACTTATGCTTTCAACTAGATCATTTTTATATTGTTTCTATTAAATTCAAATTTAGCAAATTAAAAAAATGCAAAAGAGGAACATAGGTGAAAGTGAAGCATTAAAGATACTTAAGGCCATGAGATCCTAAATGGGAAACGTGCATGATAACCAGAAATGATCATTTGATTTGATAACTTGACCTTGGAGTGGATATGAAACATGTTACTAAGAGGTCACGGCAGTGACAGCTTTTCATATGAGCAATTTGCCCGTACTGTGATGTTTATGGTGGGTGGATTCCCTTTTTTCGCAACGCGGGGGTAAACATTAGTGAAAACTTGCATTCATATTTTGTTTCCTACTAGGGTTCACCTTGCCATGTGTTTTTGCTGGAGAACCTGGCGTGCCTGGACTGCCAGGCTCCTCTGGATCACCAGGTATGTCAAAAGGTTGCCTTCGTTTGTCTCACGTCTGTGTGTGTGCTTGGTATGGTATGTATTGGTGTTGCGCTGTTTTCCCTACAGTTTCCATAATATGGGTCCCATAGGTTCTGCATCTACTGTGGATGATTCCTATACTCGTAGTTCCCTGCAGTCACTCCTATCTTCTCTGGTGAGGTACTGTCCCCCCTCTCAGCCCGGCACGAGGCGCTAGGGTATGTAATGTCAAATGGGCCACTTTTCTGACCCCATTTGGACATTCCTACATATGAATGCACTTCTAACATTGAGCCCAGCTACAACCTATCTAAAAGCCATGCTAAATGGCCCTCAGCACATTCGAGATGGATCTTTTGCTCCATATGCTTGCTGCAAGCCTTGGGTGAAATGTCCTTAAGTAAATAGATGAATAAGTGAGTGAGGCCATGTTGAGAACATTGTTTAAAATTCTGTGATTTCAAGAAAACTTAATGTCGCTTTGGCCTCTCCCGGACCTTCTCCCCCACCCTCCAAAAATGAGCTCACTCGCCTTCTCCGAGCTAGGCGCACATGAGAGCTTCAGGCAGGTGCTTGCTCTTCGTTCAGTGGCTGGATGCCACACACTGAAGTGATTTCAGCCCTGAAGTACTGAGGAGAAGCCAAGAGCGCCAGGCCAAAGGTCATCACTATGCAACCATTCAAATCATAATCCTGAAATGCTTGCCCTCTTTGGAGATTTTTGAACATCGTCCAGTCACTGAAGGGGTCAGGATGCCATATCCAGTGAAGGAGGGCACTTATTTTGAACTTGATTCAATTCCACTCTTCCATGGATTAAATCAGGCTGGTAGATGGCAACTAGCATTAGTGTAGAGTGAGTGCTATGGAAGGTGTTTATTTGCCTTACTGGAGAAATCATATGGGAGAGGAATAAACCCGACCACGGCTAACATTCTTTACTGCTCTTGATCAGGGCTTCCTTTTTGAAGATCTAAAGGAGGAGGCACTGTGCCATAAACTATACAGGCCACTGGCCCAGCATGCTGAAGAATGTGACCTAATCCTTGGAAATATTGAAATGGATAGAAAAACACTATTACAAAACCCAGGGAAGGTATACAAGAAATTGAAACTGGTAGAATGGTGTAAAGACCGGGCCAGGCTAGCTAAGTATAAATCGTATCAGGACGAAGCATTACATCACAGGAAATACACTTGCATACTACCCTATCTTTATAAATTCCCAAGTCCAAAATGTAGGCATGTTTATATGAAATTCAGGTTGACTTTAATGGAGATTTTACAAAGGGGGGGTCCGATTAGCGGTCTGGGCAGTAAGGATAGACAGCCCCGCCTTTGTAACAACCAAGAATGCCTTGAGACATTGAAACATGAGCTTATTGAGTGTCTAGCAACATGTAGTTTGAGGCAGCTAACATTTGGGAAATTTGTTTTTAAGGTTGAGAGTCTGTCCAGTGACTGTTTTTGGGTTATGCTCCTGAGTGATCAACTTATTTCTTTATCGATTGCATTGATTTAGGATTTAATATAAATTCATAACCTTTTAGGGGAAAATGCCTTTATGAATTGAAATTGTGTATTTGTTTTTGATGAATGTACTTTAATTGTGTATGTTAAATTGTGCTAAAGTTTTCATTAACTAGAAGCACAAAAAAGAATTTATACTGCTCTGCTAACTTTATAGATGTTACAGGGTCTATTCACCCGTTTCAATGTCCAGTTACCTTCTTCAATTAAACATATTTCAATAAATAACACTAATAGGGAACTGATCAACTAGTTCTATGATTGATATCTTCAAGGGATTCCTCTGCCTGCATTCTTGGGCCCATTTCGTATGTTTTCCATGCAACGTGTACGTGATTTCCAATGGATACAAGTGTAAGAGCAAATCTTTCTATTGAGGGTCCCGTACGTTAATCAAGCTGCATTTTTGGTGAAATGTTCTGCTAGCGTGAGTGTGTCATGAAATGCCTGCCTGCGAAATCAGGGATCGAGGCATCCAGCTTGGCCGGTGCTGGTCATGAAACCATTCCATAAGAAGCTGTGTACGTTAAAGTACATCCAGCTCTGTTGGTCTTCTAAGACTGTAGTACTGCCTTATTTTTCATGGTCTGACCCATGAGCCAGAGCTGTGAAGAAGGCTGTGTGCCATGAGCCAGTTTTGTGAGTGGTTGCTTCCTTCCTCAACTTTGTCATGAATCCCTCAGAGACCAACTATGCTGTCACCCCCAGTCTCATCAGCCGACACCTGTCCCGGCAATCGTATTGTTTTCTGTTTCCAGTTGGTGGAAGCAGATCTCCCTATGATGTAGGGACTGCATAAGCCATCTTGCTACAATAAATCCATCCTTTTACCACTCTTCCCTCAGAAACCTAGTCCTTTGACCTTCAGTGTCCTCTTCAAGGTCTGTCAGCATAGCGTGAAGAAGGCTGGCCATCTCCTACTAATTAAGAATTCTTTCTGTCAAAAAACAAACTGGTGTTACTCTTCTGACAGTTTTTTGCAGAGACATTATTACATTGAACATGCGGAGGACACCCCTGAATTATAATTTTTTTACAAGGGGAGCAGGGGACATCCATGCAACTGTCCCCATACATAATGTCACCATATATAATGTCGCCAATGGGTTTTCCCAGCAACATAATGTATGGGAACATTATAACCTGATATCGTCCTGGGGGCAATAGAATGTCTGGGCATTGTCTTAACCATGGTTGGCCTCTTGTCCACCTGCTGCAGAAAACGCATCTAAAGGGTCTTATGCACTAACGAGTGCCATTTACAGTTGCTTCCGGTCATCCAAGCACACAAGCCTACTCATTCGACTCCCACCTGCATGGCATAACTACTCGCATCGATTACTTCGTAACTGGGTGTGAACATATGCACTTATTCATGGATGCAGCATATATGGGTAGAACCTTATGTGACCATTCCCCACTAACTGTTACACTTGTGACAAGGTCCCTGAGACCTCCTATTCTGACCTAGAAACTAAATTCTAGAGAACTGCTAGATAACACCACTCCACAATAGAGGAGGCAATAGTCAATTTCTTTGAAGATAATCGGCCTACTGCACCAGACTCTCTGGTCCTATGGGATGCATTTTCGATGGGACGCATTGCTGCTACTTTCTCTCCTCCTCCTGAACCATTGGCTGACTCTCACCCTAACACACCCCTCTCTATCCTTCATCTCTTTATCTCTAACACTCTGGATGTCCTTGCCCCTGTCATGAGGATCTGCTTGAAGCCCAAATCCAAGTGCGACTCTTGGTACAATTCCGACCTTGCCACCCTTAAACGCAAGTAGGGGAGCGGAGAGGAAGTGGAGGGCCGCGGACGCACCCCCTGACAAAATGGCCTGCTCCAAAGGCAGTACTGACTCTCTGTTCTCTTTAAGAAGAGAACCTACATCTCTGCGGCATCTAACAACTCAGATGAACTTTAAAAAATCTGCAAATAGCTTGCCAATCCTGCTGCAGTCTCTACATCTCCTGTTCCCTCTGCACGGCCTTGGCCTCTCATTTCACTACTAAAACTCAGGACATCCTGTCCACCCTTTCTTCCTCTACCTCCTCCTCTACCACTCCTGGCCCGTCTGAGGCCGTCTCTCCTCCTTTCCCCTGTTCACCCTTTGCAATGTTTCTATACAAGTCTGATTTATGAAAGTCTCATCAAAGTAGGTTCTCCCCTACTCATCCAGAACAATCAAGGACCACATCGACACCTTTGCTCCATACTTGGTCGATTTCTGCAATCACTCTTTTGCCACTGGAACTTTCCCCTCCCCCTTAAGCACTCTCTTGTGCACCCCCTTCTAAATAAGCCCTCGGCCGATCCTTCCTCTGCGGCTAACTATCGCCTAATCTCCATCACTCCTTTCCTGGGCAAACTCTTGGAAAAGCTGGCCATCTCCCAGCTTAATCTACATACTGAATCTGTTGGTTGCCTCCATAACCACCAGCGTGGCTTCAGAGCTGCCAGACGCATGGAAACGGCTCTCCTGAACACCCATGAAGACTTGCTCTCCAATCTTGACTCTAATCTCCCTTCTGTCCGCATTCTCCTTGCTCTATCCTCCGCTTTTGACAGTATTGTTCAATGGACAGAATGATGGTCATTTGAATGAAATCCCAGAAGAAACAGGACAGCTGAATGGAAGAGAAGAATGGTGACATCACCGTCACACGAAGCAAGCTGACGTGCATAGAAGAGATGCAGAGACAAGAGAATGAAGATATTCTATAAGGCATCAAGAAAGTATCAAAGATAAGTGACATCTTGGGATCAAGATGAAGAAACTTATGCTACAGAACTGATGAAGATATCAAGTCATTTTACACGTGTACATATGCAAAGAAACGCAAGCAGACAAGGTATTCTTGATGCTAGCTTTATAGTGAATAGATTGCAGAATGCGCCAACATATACATATATAGGAGCAAGTAAAGAATGGGTGTTTCCACTACGTATTGTAGCAGAGCTGCACTAAAAAAGAAAGGCCTCTTTTCCAGTGTGTCGCAGTTAAAAACAATTGAATGAATTAACAGGAGTGAAACTCAGAAAGGCAAGGCTGGAGGAGCCTAAAGAAGCCCAGCGGCCTCATAACGAGTCACCCGGTCTGGAAATAACGGTGGCGGTAAACCCGCCGCCACCGTTGTTTCCGGACTGGGTGATCTCGAGTTCTGCAGGCGGGAGGTGTCATTCCCGCCAGGTCTGACCTGGCGGGTTTAACACCACCCGCCTGCGGCACCATCCTATGGGACTCAATGGGAATGGGGATTTACCGAATTCCGCCTCCAGAATTCCTGGGTCACCGGGGTCGTAATGCCCCGGTTATTCCCTGAATCACAGAGGCGGAATGGTAATACGAGTCTGGCGGTAACCTGCTGGAATTTCAGGCACGGTTACCGCCGGACTCGTAATGAGGCCCAAGGTCTTATCAGGCTGTGGTGAGCAGACATTGGATTCAAATTGTGTGAAAGAACGAAACTCCTGTTCAGAAGACACAAACAAAAACAAGGAAGACGTCAGAGGTCTATTAGAAAATACTATTTTAAATACACTAGAGCTTGATTTTGTGGTCTTCAGTCACTTGGAAGGATGAAGTTGGACGAACATGACGACCGCACCTTCGCATGAGGGCAGAGCGTGCCTTCACTCCCCTGAATTCTCCAGAGCAAAAGAACACTCCTAAGGACAAGTTCAAAGCCTTAATTGTCAGCAGACCACTGAGGTGATGATAGATGAAATGCTAATTGGTGGGAAGCTATGGTTAAAGACTAGCTCACCAGCACCTGGAAGACCAACCTGCGTGCTGCTAACGTAGGTGGAAAAACACTGACGGAGGTTAGAGTGCCAACCATTCGTAGGGGGCTGCTTGATTAAGTGTCCTATAGTTTGTGTAACCAATGGGACGGTGTTTAGTGACGTTCATAGTAACCTGTTTGAGGGGAGGGCTTAGTTGCCCCACCTGATGTTAAGAAACCTATCACTTTCTTTCACTTTCTTAGACTAGTATGGACCGTGTACTTAGATTTTCCCTTAGAAGCAATCACAATTGCCACTAGGTTTTTGTAGTTTGCCACGTAGGATGGTGTTAGTAAATACTTAGATTGACGTCACCTATGAGGAGTTTTTGTTATAAAAGAACGCTTTTTTTTCAAGATGCATTGAGAAACTATGCGCTGAGACATCCGTTGATGTCCGTTGTACTCCCTGTTTTAGATAATTGATATCAAACAGTTAGCTTTTTGCCAACTACCTGAGTCGTTTCGATTATTGATGTTTGAGTAACTTCTGCATCCCCATTCATCTCAAGGGTATTGCTACCTCGTCTTAAAGGGCTGGAGTCTGCCAGTTCAAATTCAAGGATAGTAGGCCCTGTCAGTCATGCAGTGACACTCAGTCAATGAATCACTTAGTAAACCCACCTTGTTACCAGGATACTTTTCTGAATAGTGGAACACACAAATTCATGGAACATTATGAACCTATAACTACATTTAGCAAACCCCTGAGGTTTACCAGGTGAGTAAAACTTAGGGCCTCATTACGACCCTGGCGGAACGGGTTAAACGGCGCCGTAAAAGGTGACAGTGCCGTTCCGCCACATTACGAGGTCCCCTCGCTGGACACGGTAAGCACGCCTGGGAAAACCAGGCGTGCTTACCAGGTCCCGCGAGGGGAAGAGGGAGCAAACAACGGGCCATCTCGTTATGGCCCGTTGTTTGCTCCCTCTCCCATTCCCATTCAGCCCTATGGGGGCTGAAATGGGAATGGGGAAGGACCGTGTCCGGGTCCTTGAGGGAGGAATTACCGGGCCATCCAAACTCGGAATGGCCCGGTAAGTCCTCATTCCGAGGACCCGGACACGGATGCGATTTCGGCGGCAGCCATGCCGCCAATAGCGGCATGGCTACCGGCCGAACTCGTAATGAGGGCCTTAATGTTGTAATAAACTATAACAATTGTTTTTCAGATCAGTGAAACAGATTGAGGCAAGCACTAACTCTCTAACTTATTTTAGGATGGCACAAGGCAGACCAATGTAAGTAAGACCTTACTACATTTAGGATAACATTCAGTTATACTAGGTGAGTAAGCCTACAATACACTTATTCAGAATGGCACACAGCTATTCAAGGGGAGCAAGACATAGAACATTTTAAAGGGGCTACCAGCAACTTAAACATATGTATAAACCTAAGACTGTTTTAGAATCTGTATAAAGCAGACCAGGGAAAACAAAACCCAATGTTACACTTTGAGAATGACCTAATGTTATTCAAGGTAGGTAAACCCAATGTAGACCTATTCTAGACAGGCTATACAGCAGGTCAAGGGAAGCAAGACCCAGTTGGTAAATGTATACACTTCTTCTGAAATAGTTAGGTGAAGCCAACAGCATTACTTTTGGGACGTGGGGGACCAAGTCACAGGTGAGTAAAATAAGCTTATACATACATATATACTTTTTAGAAGCGGAACACACTTTGAAAGTAAGAACTTTTGTAACTGCTCATTTCAGAGAGGCATTTACCAAACCAACTCTGTTACAAGTAAGTAACACTTAAACACTTGTTATTTTATTCAAGGCAGAATCCTTTTCTTATCCAGTCTTTCCCTAGTACATTGCATGAGTTGTCTCAGAGGCAGACGAGGTACCCTAGAGGTCTAGGTGCCAGCTGTAGGCAGGTGGATAAAGGGTTCAGTTGCAGTGAGCGGACTTCAGGGATTCAAGTCGTGTCTCTGGAGAGCCAGGAGGAGGCCACCAAGGTTTCAGACAGATTTCGGAAGACCATGCACCGCACAATGGCTCTAGGTCCCAGGGTATTGCGTTATTGAAGTCCAGCAAGGTCGCAGCATGTCCCGGGATGACTCAAAATGCTTGACTTCTTGAGACTAGTGTATCTCACTAGCCTCTTGGTAGGAGTCATCCTTTTCGGGACCCCCAGGTCGATTAGAATGAAGGGTCAGAGCAGCCTCTGGTTACACAGCAGGCTCTCTGTTAGCTGGAAATAGCTACAGCCGTTGTTTCTTCATCTTCTTCTTCGATTCCAGCTCCAATGGTCAACTTGTCAGCAGCTTCCCGGTTTGGAGTATTTATCAGGAACTACAGCACACCTTCTGCATTCTCTCCCTGAATTTTACAGCAAGGGGCAGGCTGGCTGTCCAATCAGGACAGCCAGCCCCCCACTGAGAGTTGGTTCCTTTCAGGCAAGGTGAAAGACAAAAGGGCTGCAGAGTTTTGGACTCCTCCCTTGCTTCCCGCCTTCTCAGACACTCTAGAGCCTGGGCGGGGAATCCAAAGGATTCCCACCAAAGACAAAACTTCCACTGAGGTTGTTCCCACCTAGAATGACAGAGGAATACCTCAGGAACAGCAAGCACAAAAGAAATGGCAAAAAAAGAAGGCGCCCACCATTTCTGAATAATAAAGACTAAAAGTCATAAAGGTGAAACCACTGTCACCAGCCATTCATGTAAAACTTAAATTTGTAACAAAATGTTACCAGGTAAGTAAGAAAGGGGATACATTGTATTCCCCAAGCACTCCCCATAAGGTAGGGGGTGCTGGCTCACTTATACAAAATGTGAAGGGGATGTAGTTGGGAACTGTAGTTCACCCAAGTATAGGAAAGAAAAATTAACAGGGGGGCCCAAAGGGACAACCCAGACTAAGCCCAAACATTATACGAAACTATAACTTCAACCATACACTATGGAGAGACAAAGGTCACTATTCAGAAACGTATCCTGGTAACAGGGTTGGTTTACTAAGTGATTCCTTAACTGAGTGTTACTGCATGACTGACTGGATTGTATTCAAAATGTATATATAATAATAATCTAGTTTTATTCCCCAAGAATAGCTGATTGCATTCTGAATGTGTAATAGGTTTGACTTACCTTGACTACTTATTGTAATCTTAATAAGGTTATACTTTGGGTTGTATCCCTTTAGTAGTCAGTTGGTTTTTATAATTGTGTTAATATATAATGTTGGCCTACTTGTATTTAAATACATAGGCCCTCATTACAACAGGCGCGAAACCATGGCGCTATTAGCACCATGGTTGGTGCCAGTGTTGTAACGAGTCCGCCATGGTGAAATGGGGAAAAGTTGGCGGGGCGGTATTTCCCCATTTCACCATGGCCCTTCCCCATTCCCATTTTCGCCCCATAGGGCTCAATGGGACTGGGGAAGGCGCTAAGTACGGTACCGCAAATTGCGGTACCGTAATTAGCACCGAGGCCCCTTTGCGGCACCCTACTTTAATGGCTGGTAAAACCAGCCGTTAAGGTTGGGTCCCGCAAAGGGACCTCGTAATCAGGCGTTAAGGGTTTAACGGCGCCGACACCTTTTACGGCGCTGTTAAACGCTTAACGCCAGGGTCGTAATGACCCCCATAGTGTTTCAGTGTTTCTTTGGACCATATGTATGCTACCATGTCTTTCTACCCAGCTACAGCTCTCTCTCCCTCCTGAAATAAGCCTGGCTGTTCTGTCTATGCTACCAACAGTCTCAGGTGTTACCGCCTTATACTGAGAGTGGAGTTTTGTACTGTCTCGGTTGTATGGTTTTACTAAGCCCTTAGTTGGACTTCAGAAAAACTGTCCTAACATACACACTATGGTAACTGCAAGGGATACTCACATAGGGTGACATATTCCGAGACGGCCAACTCATAAACTTGACCCCATTAAGATGCGATTATGACTTACCATTAGGACCCCTACTAAGTGACCCAGCATTGACCACACTATACAAAAGGAGCAAGGGAATAATAACATCAATTTATGATGCTATACTAGACAAAACAACCCAATCAGAACTGAAAGTTAAAAAAGTGTGGGAAAATGACTTAGAAATTACTTTCGATGACATGCAACGGTAAACCATGATGCTGTTTCCCAAAAAAGTGTTAAGTAACTAAAGATTTAAATCGATCCAATAAAATCTTTTACAAAGAACATACTTAACTCCAGAGAGGTTGTCCTGACTGTACCCCACCACGCAACAACACTGCCCAAATACTTCTCACAAAATGCAAACTTGATACACATGTTCTGGAAATGCCTGCACATTGCTCCGTTCTAGGGAGAAATACAGCAAACTTTGAGAAAAATAGGGATGGAATGGGTACCCACTGAACCAGGAGCCTTTTTATTTGGCCTCCGATCAAGAACGGTGAATAAGCAAAGCTTAAATAAATGATTAAACCTATCAGCTGTCAGAAGAATAGTCAAAGCAGGGAAGGCGACAACCCCCCCTAGTGTTAAAACATGGGCAGCTGATTTGAAACATGGGCAAGAGTGGAAATCACTAAATTCCAAGAGAATACTTATAGAAACAATCAGGACAGAAAGGAAACTCTGATGCAATGGGAAGAGACACTAATAGCACTGGTAGGAGCAAATGATAGTAAAACACCTTGATATGTGTCTCATGTGTCTCTGTTCACCCCTTAAGTGCTACTAAGAACCTGAATCACCAGAGATTATACCAATGCATATATAATAGAATTAAGTAACCCAGTCCAAACCCGTGCCAGTCATGGCTCTTCCTTATCTTGCCTCCATAGACAAAGAACAAGACGGCTAATGGTTGGTCCTAACTGTGGGCAGACATTGCTCTTAAATGGTTTGTTAGGTTACTTGTTTTCTTTTCACATGCTTATGTTATAAAGTTTATGCTTAATGATTATTGCCTGCAAATTCGGTGACACAGCAAATGTTTATTAATAACTAACTTACATGATGTATAATGCATCTTACTGACACCAGAAGATATCTGTACTGTGCAAAGTGAATAACGAAATTTACAACAAAATAAGTTGCTTCCAGTGTTATTGAGCACATATGCTCCTACTGCTAAGTATTGGTTATTCAGTTTGAGCAACCCAGACACAAACAATAGCGAGTAGGGGTGATGTTTTTCTCTGATCGTAAGGTCATCGTATCACTACAGCCTGCAAGCACTTTACTCTTCTCTTCCATTTTCCCACCTTAGAGCTCTCAGGTTTAGTGTAGTCATCTGTGAGAAGGCCACCCAGTCTGGTTTTTGCTTGGAATTATGGGAATTGTAGATTTCCTACATTTTGAATGGGGATGAAAAAAAATGACAAATCCCAGAATCCAAAGAGAAAAATACTGGACTGGGGAAGGGCCTCGGGTGGCTGGAAAATGTAGGCGGTACACTGTATGTTCTCGCGTGTATTTCCAGCCACCTGATTTGCTGAGCGCCCTTCCCTAGTTGTGAAAAGACTGGTCGCCTCTATAGCAGATCTTGGAAATAATGTGGGACAGGAAAATAGATACATTGAAAGAATAGGCATGTGCCCTTTGGAAAACGGTTACTTGACAACATTGTGAATTCTAAATTAAGACGTTAGTTTGATGCCTGCAATGAACTTGTGTTTGTATTTCCCTTCAGGCCCTAAGGGTAGCAAAGGATTCTCAGGCATTCCAGGCCAGCCTGGATTTGATGGGCCTAAAGGACAACCAGGAAATCCAGGATTAGTTGGAATACCAGGACCGCCAGGTGAGTGCTGATCTTATTAAGTTATGGCATATTTGGTAACAGCTGGATTTAAAACTTTAACACAGGAGAGAGCTGTCTCTACAATCAGAATTAAAATATACAAATGTAGTAGCATAATTACAGCACCTACTTTCAGTTTTAGCGCGTGAGGAGGCATTCGTCCTACAGCATTTTGCTCTTTAGAGCCAGAAACGTTCAGCCAGTAATTAACTGTTCATTGACACTGGAACCGCCGTGCCCTGTGTGAAGAGAAGTGGGGGTGGAAAAACTAACTTGAAATTATTCTGAATGTTTGCGATAGTTGAAGGTGAAGGTGACCCTGTAGCACTATGTTCATTCTGTTTGTTAAAATGATAGCTGCCATTTGGACATCATAGGGCATCCTAACACTGATAAATTGCATCAGCTGAGTATGGAAACATACCTAAGCATTATATATATATAGATAGACTAGCTGGGGTACCCGGCATTGCCCGTGTCCTGACCGAGTGGTGTCTCATGTGCCCTGGAGGATATTGCTCATGTCAGCAAGTCTTGCATCAGTTTGCTCTGGCATCTCATTTACCCTGGAGAAAGTTGCTCTTGTTTGTTGTTGTGTTTCAGAAGCTCTTAATATTGATTTTCGCTTTGCATCAGATGGAGCTTTTCCAAGTGATGTTCATTTTTTGTGCGGCAGTGTCAGTCACTCAATGGCTTCAGCATATTTAAGAAAATGTCCAAGAAAGATTGATTGATTATGCTCTCTTCTCGTGAATGAACTTAGGTAAACTGTAACCTTTTTGTGCCATTTCCCATATTTGGAGTGGCGTGATAACATTTTGAATTTTTTTATTTCCCTTTTAAAATGCTTTAATAAACACTTTCGAACTGTATAAAGTAGTAATACATTTCAACGCCATAACCAACATATCGAACATTTTGCTTCAGGCACTTTTCCAAATGTTGTCTACTTCTAGTACCTACTGTAGTGAATCGGGGTGAGCATCAGTAAATGAGGGTGTCTACGGAGTGAATTCCTTGCATCCAAACATAGACTACAACTTTGCACCAGACAAATGTGGAATCCATGCAAAATTTGGTAGCAGTGAGTTCAATAGTGTGGATTTGTATAGCCGGACAAACATACACACAAACATCCAAAGTTTTTTTTGCATATACTATTTTTGCATCCAAACATAGACTATGATCTTGCCCCAGACAAAAGAGGAATCCATGCAAAATTTGGTAGACGTGGGTTCAACGGTGTGGATTTGTATAGCCGGACAAACATACACACATTCTTGGGGACGGACAGCGCCCTTGTTCAGCTCGCAGGCCAGTTTTATTGCTACATGTCATCAGCATGAGGTCACAACTTGGGCCCTTCTCCAGAAAACCTATTGGGCCAAATGATTGGGTATTGAGTATTCTACCACCTATAATCGACATTATAGATGTTGTTCTACTGGCCCTTCCACGTCAGGTGGCTGGCCTGTTCCATGCCCAAGTCACTAAGTATAACATTGTTGCAATGCTGTGGACTTACCATTGGTTCTTGCCCGTTGCTACCCACCCCTAGGGTACAAGACTGTGATTGGCTAGAGCTCATGTCCCCAGGCCTGGGATCTGCAAAGATTCTCAGCTCACTGTGTGCCTCTTCAAGGTAATAAGAATGACTATGGGCCTCATTATGAGTATGGAGGCAGCCATGCCCTTAATAAGGGCATGGCTGCCTCCATACCGGGTTCCATGCCTCCATATCGGGTTCCTTCAATGAGGAATTACCGGGTCATGCCAACCTTGGAGGACCCGGTAATTCCTCATTGAAAAAACCCATCCCCAATGGGAATGGGGAGGGAGCTAATAATAGCCCGTTAATAATGGGCCCGTTATTAGCTCCCTGGTCCCCTTGCGGGACCCGCTAAGGACGTCTGGTCTGACCAGACGTTCTGAGCGGGTCCCGCAAGGGGACCTCGTAATAGGGCGTCCCGTAATAAACGGTGCCGGTCCCGTACCGGAACCCTTCATTAGGGGAGCACCAGGGTCAGAATGAGGCCCCATGTGTCTGCATTGTAACTTATGTGTACCACCTTAGCTTACAAGAGTGCTCTCCTGATCGGCGCAACACTTGTTGCATAATGTTGCATACTTGTCTCTGTCTGTGTCTGGTGGTGTGGGACCGGCTCTCCTTTCCCACTGCGGTTCACTGTCCATTATCTGCTTCGGCACATGTTCAGAGACCACGAATTTGAGCTATGCAGCTATGAATTATGAGGATTTATTAGTCTTTTCTTCAGCTGGTCCCTTTGTCGTCTGGGGATTGGAATATCATCCGTATATCCTAACCTTGGCTGTGGCTTCTGTCTCACACGTCTTGCTCCCTGTCCAGGCTGAACCAGCTCAGCTCATCTCTTGCTCTGAGGCCTGGGGCCTGCTGTAATTTTCTTAAACCTTATAATGCGGTTTCTACTGTGTCCATAATATACTACATTCCCATGGGTTAGTCACACGTGTCTCTGTCAGGTCCCATAGGTGCTGCTGGAGTTCCATAGAGTTATTTGCATGTAAGCATCTGCAAACCCTGCTCATGATCTCTTGTCTCTTGCGGTTTCTGCGTTTGCCTAATGGCAAAATAATAAAAGCAATTACAGTATGTATATGTATCTGTCCTCTAACTATAGAACTTTAGGCTTGTGTTCTTCATGTATTTGAGTGCGTGTTTCTGTCCGAAGTGTGGATGGCACTTATACTTCATGTCTAACGCTGCTATGTCATGGTGTCTCTAACGACGTCAGCAATATGGCTTCTGGGTGCTTTAGTCCAAGCTGTCCATACAAGTGTCCTTAATCATGGCCTGTGGCTCTTCATCCACACAGGGATAGATCTGTATGTCCCTTCAGCGGTAGGGCTGGCTGAGGGGATAACTCTCGATATACTTGTCAATCATGGGTCCATTGGGGATTCGTCCAAAATAGAATGGGTGATTGCGGTGCTTTCTGTTATGCTTCCTGGTCATGAATTTAGTAGGAGAGGGAGGGGGTGGCAGGCTTCCCCATTCCTCTTCAACATACATACATACATTCAGCTTTATATATTAGATTCGGATGGAAGGCCCTGGCTCTAGCTTGTTCAGTAAGAATAAACGCTTGATGTGATGACTTTCATTACACATTATTGATTGAAAGATGACCCACTAATGACAGCAACAAACATTGTTTATAATATTCCTGAATTTAACTGCAAAACCCACATTAGGTGGCATTTCATTTTTGTGCAATATTCTCCCTACTTGTAAGTCCTTTGGACTCTTGGAATTTTGATCAGTTCTCCTGAGTGAGTGGGAACCTTTTCACTCAGTCTTTTACTCTATCTCTGGTTAATGATTTCCTCCACCATTTAGGGTATCTGCAATGTATTATTGCAGCTCACAGCACTTTCTGTGCAGTATTGCTGGGAGCTCTTTGAGCTACGGTTTTGAAAACTACGGTTTCCAAGGATAGGGGGATACTTTTTATTCCACTGTACTATTATTTTGTGGAATCAGCACACCCCGCCTTATGTTTAGTGCTGAGGGGACACAATGACCCTCATTACAAGTCTGGCGGTCTGGTAACAACGTGCGGGTGGCAGCATGCACTGACACTATTACCGGATCAGACAATTCTGACTTAATATGCCGGTAGCACCGGCATCGGTAACAGCACACCCCATGCTACTGGTGCCAGAGACACAGGCATCAGAAGTACCGGCACCGCCAAGACACCTGCTGGAAACACCAGCACTACAGAACCACTGGCCCATTACGAACATGTTTTTTCCGGAACTACTGCCATAAAAATGCTGGTAGTACCAGAAAAACCATGCCGGAAACATTGGCATCGCGGACCAGGCAGTAAATGGTCCCAGGTGGGGCCAAATAGGCCACAGGTGCACCAATTCCCCCCAGGTGCACTCAATACATACAGCCAGGAACACTAGAAAAGGCGCACATCGACACCCAGAACACTCCACCAACACAACAATGCTGCCCCTCTGTGTGCTAGCAATGGACATGTAGGCGCTGCACGCTGCAGTGCAGCTGAAAGAGCTAGAGGAGGAGAGTGATGGCTTGGATGCAAGTGGCGAGGCAGTCCCAATCAGTCATACCCCGCACAAGGCCCACACCCTGGGCCCTGACAGATAGGCGCACACACCCTGTACCGGCTAAACAGGGAGACAATACAATAACTACTGACCCTAATCCAGGGCGACATAGGGAGCAGGATCGGAATCCGGACAGCCATACAACCGCTATTGAAGCTGGTGTCGGTCCTGCACTTCCTATCCACAGGCACATTCCAGCACTCCGTAGGCCAGCTTCATGGCATATTGCAGCCCACCTTCTCCAGATTGCCGGTGCAGGTACTGAAGGCCCTCCCAACCACCCTGGCACAGGTGAATGCCACCAAGGACCACTTCTACACGCTTGCTGGCATGCCAAATGTGCTCGGTGCTTTGGACTGCACACATGTTGAGTTGGTGCCCCCACACGACACAGAGGAGGTGTACAGGAACCGCAAGCAGTACCATTTCCTCACTGTACAGATGACCTGTGATGCCAACCTCACCATGCACTGCTGCGCCCAGTTCCAAGGGTCAACCCACCACCCCATGGTTCTGCGGAATAGCACCCTGCCAGCATACACGGCACAATAGACAAAGGACCTGGATGCTGGGTTAGTACATGGACAAGTACACACACATTGCTGCATGGTTCACAGGACACAGGAGGTGTGGGGGTATGACACATATGCATGACCCACAACCACCATGCATCAGAGGGTACAACCGGTGCGTGACCAAAAGTCAGTCCACGAAACACAGGTGTAACACCAGACTGTTGTCATGTCAGTCAGTAGCAAGTACATACATGAACCCTGAGTTAGTAAACAGGCAACACACTACAAGTACCAGAATGTAACACTGCCACTCCAACAAATCAATACCTGCAGTGCACTGTCCCACCCAGACCAATGAAGGCATGTCCTTGCAAGGTGCATGCATGCACTCACTGTGCAAAACCCTCAGTCATAGGCAACACCACTGCCGTGAACCACCTTCCATACATTTACACTTTCAATGCAAATGTCAAAGTGCCCCATACAGAGCACCATTGTCACTTGTGTGAATGCTGGTGCACAATTGTGACTGCTATCGGACAAGCACAGGGGTGTAAATCAGTGGTATAGGATGGGAGATGGACAACACGTCCATGGAGTGCTGTTGCCAGCTACTGTGATGACAAAAAAGCAATGTGTATTGTGAGAAATCTTGGGGTATTCTCCCACGCAGACCCTGAAAATCCTCTATTCAGGGAGGGCCATCGCTTTTGGATCTCAACCCTGTGTTAAGATGGATTTGTAAACTCTGACCTGGTGAGAGGTTTAGGAGGCCACCCTACTTTAGTGTAATAGGGGAACCTTCTGGACAAGCAGACCATCAAGGTAGCTTGGTGGTGGTCAAGACTAAGGTAAAACCGCCTGGTTACCGCCGGACTCGTATTACCATTCCGCCTCCGTGATTCCCGGAATTGCCGGGGCATTACAACCCCGGTTTTCCGGGAATCACGGAGGCGGAATGGTGTTAATCCCCATTCCCATCGAGTCCTATAGGACTCGATGGGAATGTGGATCATGTAAACACCGGCAGCATCTCGTAATGCTGCCGGTGTTTCCTCGTCCGCCTGCAGGCGGGCGGTGTTAAACCCACCAGGTCAGACCTGGCGGGAACATCACCTCCCGCCTGCAGGAGTCGGGATCAGGCGGTCCAGAAACAAAGGTGGCGGCAGGTTTACCGCCACTGTTATTTCCGGACTGCCTGAGTTGTAATGAGGCCCTAAATCTCATGAGGGGTGAGAATGATCATAAGCCCACAATGAGCACACACAGTAACAAGCCACATATGACTCTTAGACATGTGTATATCAAAGATACATATTCATTTATTATAGGCCTTATAATCAAACATGAATAATCACAGTAATAAGGAACAATTACCACACACGTGTATCACTATGTTACATATATACAATTGCTTTTAGCCTAAAGCAAGATGGGGGAAAACACATCCACGGCCTGTACCAGAAGGGGGTTAACACAGTTATTGCATTGGGTGATCTTCAGAATCCAAAACCCTATCTCAAGCAGTCGAACCCTATGAAGTAGGGAGCCTTGCGCTCAAAGGTACAGCAGTGCGTTTACAACACATGGTCATGGTCAAGAGCGAAAACGGTACCTCTTCAGGGCGCTGTAGCAGTTCAGGAAGGGGCTTGAGGTGATAAGGAATGAAGTTCCACTATTCAAGAAGGATCTACCCTTGCAGGCAGAGTGACTTTCAATGTTCGGGAATAGCTACGGAGCGTAGGCTAACCCAGCCAAAGTGAGGATCTTTTAAGGATTCTTGTGCGTAAAAGTATATTGTTTATGCCGGTGGCCACCGGTAAGGGAAGCAAGTACTCACCGCCCCTCGACACAGGTCGGACCAAACTTTGCCAGTTTAGTAAAGGTCGCTTGTAGGTTTGAGCTCTATAGTTTCTCTGCGCTCTGGCTTTCAGCGGCTGCAGGACAGGATGATCGTCTGTGACGTGACAGTAGCCTTTTCTCAGCTCATGAAGAAGATAGGAAGAACATTCTGGTCCAGCAGGCTTCAAAGCACAGGAGGGCAGATAGACAAAGCACCTACAGCGACAGTCACCACAATGTGGTGACGCAGGAATCACAAAGACTTGCGGCATGGCAGAGTTAGGACTACGGAATTTGGCATGAAAGGGCCGAGGACCACAAGCTAGCGATTTCCCAAATCTCGAGTGTCAACTCGGGACGGCAGCGCTCCTACGCGATACCCCGGGCTAGAGCTGGTAAGTTCACTGGGTGGCCCAAGAACACTTCCAAAAAGGCTCTTTTAGCGGGTAATCAGGCGATGCCGAGAGTAGTTGTTCCCACTACTTCAAAGGGTCGAAGTGCCCTAGCAGGCCTTCTAAGATCAATGACAAAAGCAGGGGTCTGACGGGACAGCAGCGGGCTAAGGGTGCCAAGCCTTCCAGTGCATCTCTGGTGGTTCCACAGGTCTGCTTCAGCATTTCAGGATACTTGGCTCCTTCTGTAGTTCGGAATGAACTTCAGTAGATCGACCTGGAATAGATACAGAGCCCCTTCTCTTATCCAATATTCGTGTTGCGCTCAAATCCGGGATAACCAATGGAAGATATTTAGAAACAATTACACTTGTTTAAGTAACAGTCGGGTGGAAGCTAATAATCTCAGTTAGTACTTACTAATTAGCGAGGAAATGATGTTTCTCCTGAAGTTAGTGAATGTTTGGGTCGTTTTGATGGTAAGTGGGAGGGTTTTCCACAATTGAGCTGCCATGCCAGTGAAACTGCTCCCTCCTGATTTTTTTAGTTTCTATCTTGGGACCATCAGGCAAGAGGTGTTCACTGATCTAGTGATCTGTGTGGAAGATCTGAGAGTGAATCTTTCCATTAGGTAAGGTGGGGCAGTATGGTTCAGGGATTTAAAGGTAAGACACAGGGTTTTCAACTCAATCATTTCCTTTATGAATAGCCATTTGTGTTGCCTTCTTATCGCTGAGATGTGCTCTCTCATAGGTATATTTAATGCAGCTCTAAGTGCATTGTTCTGCATAATTTGTAGTTTGTTTAGCACAAACTTACTAGCACCCAGGTATAGACTGTTACAATAGTCCAGTTTGGACAATATGAGTGCTCTGGCAAGGATGAGGCAGCTTTCTGTTGAGAGCAATGGTCTGCAGGCCCTTATTAGTTTGCCCGTATAGGCGGTGGCAGAGGCAGTCATGTTCACTTGTTTACGTAGGTTACATGAGGCATCCAGGTAAAAACCTAGTGTTTTTACTTCTTTGGCCACTAGGATGTTATTCCCATCTATAGTGAAGGTGACATCGTTTGGGCCGACCTTGTTTAGGTTGGCTGGAGAGCCTACCAGCAGCAGTTCTTTTTTATCATCATTCAGGCAGAGGCCATGGGTGGCTATCCATGCCTGAATGATTAGATTAATATCGTTCACAAGCCGAACATCAGTGTCATAGATGCCTGTTAGAGAGAGGAGGATCTGTGTGTCATCAGTGTAATTCGTGTAGGTGACACCCAGACGGCCCAGTTTATCAAACAGTGGCTTTGTGAAGATATTATACAGGGTGGGGGACACACACAAACCCTGAGGCACTCCACAAGAGATAGGTATGGGGTCAGCTGATGCAGACGGTGAGAAGACTCACATGGTCCTGTTGTTTAGGAAAGATTCAATCCAAGTGATTGCCATCTGGGAGAAGTGGGCTGCTGTGGCGAGGTGATCACAGACTACTCGAAAGCAGCCAATAAGTCCAGAAGGAGCAGGATTGCAAGTCTTCCTTGGTCTTTGAGTTCGTCAATCTGGCTTTTTAGGTCAATCAGGGCCGTTTCGGTCCTATGTTGAGGTCTAAAGCCAGATTGTATAGTCCCCACAAGCTGATTAGACTCTAAGTATTCTTGGATTTGCAAGTTTGCAACCCTATCCAGGATCTTCAGCAAAAATGGGACCGTGGTGATTGGCACGTAATTAGAGGGAATATTGGCATCTAAAGATTGTTTTCCAGTACTGACAATCTGAAGGAAGTGTCGGTTTTCCTGTAACAAATTAGAATAAAGCCCAGGGGAGTTCAGCTGAAGGCTGGGCTCCACTGGAAAAAGTCAGGTTAGGTCAGTCAAACAAAAGAAAAAAGTTTGGGGGGGGTCCAAAATATGAAGGGAAAATTGAACTTAGAGAAATCTTTCCTAAAACCATGGGGGTGGACAAGCAAGGGAGGATCACCTGGGTAGGAGAGACCGGGGTTGCCCTCAAAACAATACCCTAGAAGAGACACACTATTCCAACGGGATGATAGGTGAAGATATCCCAGATGATGGGTTATGCAGGTCCAATTATCCCTAACCGAAGAGAGAGACCAACCGATTATCCCAGAGCAACCACGGGGAAAGAGGAAAGAAAGCTAAAACAAAAATATAATCTCAATTCCAACGCTTCTTTGCCTTTCCCCAGTTCAGATCATGGAAAGTGTTATACAGGCCCGTGCTCGCATGTTCGGTTGGGTAACACAAAGAGTAATTTAAAGGAATAGTGCGCTCAAAAAAATTATTGGCTAAAACGATGGGCAATAGTCTAAAACATAGTTTAAACATATTTTTAATGAAAGTTCCTATGTAAAAACTTTGAGCAAACGAGACTCAAAGCATTTACTTGGGAGCATCCATTTTGCCATTTCAGGCAGCCTCCTCAGCTCTGCCCTGGCGGCACTAAATAAGCAGCAAAAGCCCCCTACTCGGAGCTTTTGCTTACTGCAGCCAGAGCAGAACTGAGGAGGCTGCCTTCACTTTCATTTTACGTTTTCGGTGCTCCCCAAGCCCAGGGAAGCACAGAAAACGTAAAATCAAGGCAAAAAGCAGAGGCACAGCAATGTTGTATTTGTGATTGCCGTGAGCACAGCAATGTTGTATTTGTGATTGCCGTGTTTGGAAAACCACGGAAATCATAAATACAACAACGTTTTTATTCGGACTGCGGTGGCTTTCGCGTGGAGTCTCATGGGCTCCCTCAACCCTGAGGGAGTCCAGGAGACTCCAAGTGAAAACCGCTGCAGTCAGAATAACGACGTCGTTCTATTTGTAAATACTGCAGCATTTACAAATACAATGTTGTATTTCTCACTGCTGCGGCTTTCGCTTGGAGTCTCCTGGACTCCCTCAGGGTTGGGGTAGCCCAGGAGACTCCACGCAAAAGCCGCTGTAGTGAGAAACACTGCAGCATTTCAAAACACACCGGCGTTATGTTTCTGCCTGTAGCAGCTTTCACTTTTCCCAGGCTCCAGGAGACTCAAACGGATAGCCATGGCAGGCAGAACACAATGCGTTGTTTTAAAAAACGCAGCGGTTTTTCTTTCTAAGTTTTTCAGGCTCCTCCGGCTCGGAGGAGCGCGAGAAGCGTAGAAAGAAAACTGCAGCATTTTTAAATACAACAACATTGTATTTATGTTTGCGGTAGCTTCAGCTTGGAGCCCAGGGGGCACCAAGCTGAAGCTAACGCAAACATAAATATAATGTTTTAAAAGCTGCAGTTTTCCGGGCTCCTCCAGCCTTGAAAACTTGAACACAGCTAGTGCTTATTTTAAAAAAAAGAAATATGCACTTACCCAGATGCAGCTTTCCTGCCTGCAGTCTCTGGTCTCCGTCCTCCGGCACCAATGAAGCAAAAGCCACCCAGTGGTAGCTTTTGTTTATTACAGCTGGCTGGCTTTTGCTTCATTAGTGCTGCAAGGGCAAGCAGAGGAGGCACCCATTTTACAAAATGGATGCCTCCTAGTGCTTCCCATTTTTAAGTTTGAGCTTTATTTGCTCAATACTTTACATAGGGACTTTTTAAAAAAAAAAAAAATGTTTAGATATATTTTTGATTATTGGCCATCTTTTTAGGCAATAATTATTTTGAGCGCACTATTCCTTTAATACATAGAGAGTCACCTTTTGACTACCAAACCATGGCCAGGGGGTCTTCCCCTATCTCTTATATTAATATAGCCTATAAATGTCAACCCCATCTCCCCCTCCCCATTTCCAATAAATACTGAGACGTGGAGGAGGCATCTAAGATCAGTAAAGATTACCCATAGGAATAACATGGGGAAAATAAGGGCAACCTACCCTAGAAAAAACTCAAGTTGACCCACTAATAGAGTCAGGCAGGGTCAGGCGTTTAATAGTGACCAGTCACACCTGACTCCACTTGACTGGTCTTTTCACTATAAAAGGTGTGGTCTTGAACAGATGGGTGAGCGAGCTGGGGAGGCATATTGGACCAGAGACGCCTCGAAGCTGGAAGCTGCAGGAAGAAGGATCCGGAGGAGAGTGGCGTGCCGCGGCGCTGGCACAGGGGTTTGCGAAGGGCTGCAGCATGGCTGGGGAGCCGTGTCTCCTGAGAGCCGGAGCGAGGCAGCTGGGACCCTGCTGGCAGTGTCCGTGCAATTGCTGGTTCCCTTGGGCCGTGTGCGGGGCCCAAGGGTATCTGAGGGACATGTGGTGAGACCCTGACCTCGACCCAAAGAATCCCTGAGAGTCTGTTCACCAGCGCTACACTACCCAGTGGGTTTTACATGAGAGAGAGAAACACGGGAGCGTGTGGGTGGCTTGAACAGGAAAGGGAGGAAAAAGCAAGATTTGTAAAGCGGCACGTAGCAGGAAGCAAGAAGGACTTTCTTACTTTGTTTTTAAGAAACAAAGTAAGAAAGAAGGAGAAAGCACACTAGTGGCAAAGAAGGAAGAAAAGATACATTAGCAGCGCAGAAGTAAAAGTAAAGTTCAGAGAAAGAGGAAAGGGTGCGAGCGACCCCAAAAGAAGGAAACAAGAGCAGGTGTGCACGGAAGAGTGAAAGAAGTGTGCAAGAGGCACAACAGAGAGAAGGAATAAAGGGCAGTGCATGTGTGCACGACAAAGGGAAAGGAATACATGAAAGTGGTGCAGGAAGCACCTGAAGATAAAAAAGTGCAAAGGGAAGCAAAAGTAAGAAACAAAGAGAGGGGTAAAGGATCAGAGTGTTTGTGCTGAGAAAAAGCAAAGTGCCTGGCATTTTCGAAAGCCTCTGATTCTACCCCATGAGAGGATTGTATGTAAGAAAATGTGTACACAAGGAAAAGGCACATCCTGACCAGCTGAACTTGTGTTTGGAACTAGAGGGGCCTAAGCTTGGGGAAGGGCACGCTGAGAAACCAAAAGTGTGAAATATTTTGTTTTGTGTTCAAAGCTGGAAGAGGCCTGAGCTTGGGGAAGGGAACCCTGAGAGGCCTATTGAGGAAAGCAAAGTGGAACCTGATAAAGATTACTTTGTGTACGAAAGCTGGAAGAGGCCTGAGCTTGGGGAAGGAAACCCTGAGAGGCCCACACAAGTTGGAGATTTATTGGTTTTCCCTATAGTGTTGTAAGGATTGAAGCGTGGGGAAGGGAACCCTGAGAAACTTCAAGAGGAACTGAGCTTGATTACTTTTGTGGCGTTTGAAACTTAAATAAGTTGAAGCTTGGGGAAGGGAACCCCAAGGAACTTAACTTTAAGGGACCTGTGGAGAAGGTCTTACGAACAGCCCTTTTGATTAAACTAATTCTTGTGACACTGACCAAATAGCACCTGGTGGGAAGACCACCTGAAACCAACTTTGGTTTCCCACTTTTTGTTGAACCACTATTTCTTTTCCTTTTTAAAAGACTTCATATCACATTTTTGTAAAGAGTGAGGGCAAGCTGAGGTTTAGACAGAGACTTTTATTTTGGACTATAAGACAGCGACGGCCATTAGAAACATCAGTTAAGGGAACCATCCCTTTAGAGGTAGGGCCAGTCAGGCATTACATCAACTCAGCTCAGGAACCTTAATAAATAAAGGTTTTAAAATGAATACTTTGATACTGTGTCTCTCTTGATACCATGCCTGTCTCACAGTATACTGTGCCTACTGTGCATGTGAGCCCTCATGCTGCGATGATACATGTCAGTGTATGACCAGACCACACCATGGGGATATGCATACAACCTAACAATGAATTGAGGCTTGTCCGAGTCCACAGTTTCACTCTCTGTGCCTCTTCATAGAAGGACCCTTGCCACGGGCAGGCGTAACAGTATGCTTTTATGAGGAGTGCCTAGGGCTGCTCTGCATTGAGCTTGCACAGGGGGCTGTGCTGGAGGTGTGGTCTGAGCCCTGAGTGCCCACGCCCTTCTGGTTTGCCCGCGGGGATGGTACCACTGACTCTGCAAGAGGACACACCCTCATTCCCCTCGCAGACCCTCTGAGGCAAGAGTATGAGGACAGAAGTGGTACGGCCCAGGGCGCAGGCACAGTACCAGCCATTCAACTGTATTGCCTCCCAAAGTAGCTGGCCCTCTGCCAGCTGCTGGTGTTGGATTCCGACCATCTCTTCGTGGCGGGCCTCCATCTAATTGATGGACGGCATTGGTGGTGGGCCGTGGAGGAACTGAAGGTTGGGGAGGGATAGGTGGAGCGCTGTGGTGTGTTGTCAGTATATTGCCCTAAATCTGCTGCCTCAGCCTCATCTGAGGTGGTGCCGTGGTATGTGGGGACCTGATGCTGTTGGGCGCTCTAGATGGCCGCCAAGGTTGTGCCACTAAATGGGCTTGTGGAGCAGGCTGCTGTTCCTGGGCAGCTGGCTGTGCTTGGGGTGCTGACTGTTGTTCGTGGGCAGCTGGCTGGGCTTGGGGAGCAGGCTGCAGTTCCTGGGGAGCTGTTTGGCCTTGAGGTGCTGGCTGCTGATATTGGGCAGCTGGCTGGGCCTGTGGAGCTGCCGTAGGCACAGCTGTGGTACGTGTGGGCCGTTGGGCAGCCCAACTGGGTCTTGCATGGCCTGCGGACGGACCAGCGCTGTTGCTGTCAGTGGATGAGTCTGTTAGGGTGAGAAAACAAAGCAGTTAGATGCCTGTGTGTGACATTGATGCACTTGCATTGCACTAGTTGAACATTGCATGTTACCTGGCCTGGTCAAGATGTGTGGGGGTGGATTGTGCACTGAAGCGTGCATGTATGTGTCCGTCCATTTTGGTTGGACTCATGGCACAGTGACTTGTTGTTGTGTGTGCATGGGCCTTTGTGCTAACTGTCGAGTCATGTCATGGTGCACGTAGCAAGTGTGCATGTGCATGGATGCTTGTTGGGTACGATGCTATTGCATGGCTTACATTGGGCCAGGCCCCTGTCATCTATGTGTACACAGGGACTTTAGATGTTGATGTCACACCTACTGCCCCTTTCCTTGGGCACATTTTCCTGGACTGTTGTGTGTGCACTTTTTGTGTGGTGCAGGGCATTTTGGTGTGGATTGTTGTACTCACCGCCATTCCCTAGAGTCCCTGCTCCGGCCTCTGCACATCCAACTTCCTTGATGCCCTCCAAATGCATAATAGAGCTGCATCGTTCTACACAGGACATGAGTCTGATGGGGAAACCGTGCCGCCTCCTGTTGCCATTGTCTCGCGGCAATGGGCTGCCAGCAGGTTGAGCACCCACAGCTGCAAGTCATCCCACCTCTTGCAGCAGTCCCTTGAGGTTCTGGAGATGGACCCCACGGCTGTAACTCTACTGGCCACCTCCAGCCATATGGCTGACTTGCAGCACTGGCTGGTGCTGCGGTTGTCCCGGCCAAATAGCATCTCGGGGTTGTCCACCATGTGGTCAGTCAGGGCAGTCAATTCTGCCTCAGAAAGCAGGGCTTCCTGAGCTGGACTTTAGGAAGCCTACTTTTGTTGCTTACAGACATCCTGGCAGTGCTTCCAGGTATGGGTGGCAACAGGAAATGCCCGATTTAAATTGGATTGTGTTTTCCAAAATGGCCACCGTGCAACTTCCAGTTCCTGCAATTATGCTGTTTCCAGTGCCAGTGTTACCGGTGCCAGTGTTTCTGGCATCATGGGGACGGATCTGCTGTTATCAGCATTTTTTCCTATGGTGGCACCGTCATTTCTTTCATCTGAGTGGCTGCTGGCAGTGGATCATTTCTACCAATGTTTAGCAAAACTTGCACGCAGGCTGCTTTCACAGCTGCAGTAAGGGACACATGGTTCACCATTGTACTAAAATGGTGTCTGATTTTTCTTTTTTCACCAACACTTGATGGCTTGTCCTTTCTTGAGCCTTCTTCTGTTAAACTGGGTGGGGTATGTCCCGCTCACTCTTTTTGTCTTTGCCAGGCCCCCATTGGAAAGCCAGCTCAAGGGCACCAATGTGTCTGAGAGGACAGGAAGCTCAGAGTTCACCAAACCTCTGCAGGTCTTTGTCCTCCAGTGTGTCTGACTGAATCCTGTTCTGACTGGGAGGCTGGCTTTGGGACAGTCACCACCCAAAATGTAAATGTGGCTTGACTGCTGATTGGCTGGGTTCCTACATAAAGGTGAGGATCCTGGAGCAGAACGAGAATGTCGACCCATTGAACGAAGAATCAGAGGAAGAAGAAAAAGGACGTCTGCAGTCACCTACAGCGACTGCCAGTGACTGCTGAGTGGCCACTGCTGCTCCAACCTTCTCTTCTGATCGACAGGGAAAATCCAGACCGCACAACTTCCTTCCCCGGACTCGAGACCAGCTACATTTTGAGTCATCCCTCAAAGAGCCGGGACCAACCTTGTCTGCAATTCCCTGATACCCAGGGCCAATCTTCTGTGCATCGTCTCCTGAAGCGCGGTTTCGTCTGGGACCTTGGGGGCATCCTGTTGGACCTACAGTGACTCTTTCCCGCCTTGAGACAGCTCCCCTTCCAAGTCGGGGACCGAGAAATAGAGAGAAGCCTGCCATGTGATAACCATCACTGAACCAAAGCCTATGTCGAGTCCCAACAAGACAGTATCGTGAACATCGTCTGCTGGGTCTCCCTTCCAACGAAAGTGAACGTCTGCTCCCACCAACAGTTCCTTCTTCAGCCTCCAGGCCAAGAATCCGAACAGGAGCTGCTGTCGCCTCACTTGGGGACCCTCCAATGACATTGTCTTCTTTCTTCATGAAAAGGTACTGTCCCGCTCCTAGGTACTCACCTGAGTGCTTGCTGTCTTAAATTGGACTCCTCCTGAGCTTTCTGAGACACATTGGGGTGGACAACGCAACTGTGTTCTCCCAGGGCTAAGGACAGTGGTTCTTTAGGTTACAATCCTTCAGGGGGTCTACCTGACCTCCCTGAACCATCTTTAATCTAAACATTTTCCTTACTTGCAACGTTGAAGATTCCCGCTATTTTGACAGCTTTATTTATTTATTTATTTTTGCGTTTATAGAAGCGCGCATAACTGTGGGCTACTAGGCACTGTTACAGACAGTGAGAGCAGGTATCAAGTAAAAACAGGAAAGGTCTGAAAAGGGGAAGGGGTTAGTTAAACAGGTGAGTTTTCAGTTTTTTTCCTAAATAGGTGGAAGGAAGGCTGTTGTCGTAGTGGGAAGGGGAGATTGTTCCAAATAGTGGCAGAGCAAACCAGGAAGCTGGAGGCGACAGCTCTTTTCCACTTGAATCTCGGTATGTTGAGGAATCAGTTGTGGGCAGATCGGATGGGTCTGGCGGGCACGTGTCTCTTGAACTCGCGGGAGAGGTACAAAGGCGCATTGTTGAACAAACATCTGTGAGTGATGGTGAGCATTTTGAATGTGATTCTCTCTCGGACAGGGAGCCAGTGGGCTGATCTTTTTGCCTCCGAGATATGGTTGTGCTTCCTCAGGTCAAGTGTGTCATGGAGAGTATTGTTTTGAATTATTTGTAGCTTGGACAGGTTTTTTTCTGAGGTGCTGCAGAGAAGTGTGTTGCAGTAGTCTAATTTAGACAGGATGAGTGCCCGTGCGATGGTAAGGCAGTTGTCCGAGGAGATCTATGGTTTACAAGCTGGGACCTTTGTAGAATAGACTGAAATGGAGGCAACATGATTCACATGGCGTGTCATGGTAAGAGATGCATCTAGGTAGACACCTAGGGCCTCATTACGACCTTGGTGGAACGGGTTAAACCGCGCCGTAAAAGGCTGCGGCGCCGTTCAACCCGTTCCGCCACATTACGAGGTCCCCTCGCGGGACACGTTAAGCACGCCTGGGAAAACCAGGCGTGCATACCAGGTCCCGCGAGGGGAAGAGGGAGCAAACAACGGGCCATCTCGTAATGGCCCGTTGTTTACTCCCTCTCCCATTCCCATTCAGCCCTATGGGGGCTGAAATGGGAATGGGGCTGAACCGTGTCCGTGTCCTCGAGTGAGGAATTACTGGGCCATCCGAATTCGGAATGGTCCGGTAAGTCCTCATTCCGAGGACACGGACACGGATGCGGTTTTGCCGGCAGCCATGCCGCCAATAGCGGCATGGCTACCGGCATACCTCGTAATGAGGCCCCTAGTGTTTTTACCGATGTGGCGACAGGGATCAAGTGGCAGACAGTTACGTCAAGTTTGGCTAGATGAGTCCGATGAGTAGTAACTGTTTTTTCGTCATTCAGACATAGGCTGTGTGAGCCCATCCAGATTTGAATGATTTCGTAGATGGTGTTTACTTTGAGGGTGTCTTGTGTGTGGTTTCCGCAGAGGGGGATAAGGATTTGGGTATCATCAGCACAATTCCATGTAGGTGATGCCCAACTAGTCGAGGTGGTTAAATAGGGGCTTTGTGTAAATATTTTAGAGGGTTGGTGAGACACAGGAGCCTTTAGGACACCACAGGGGATAGCAGTGGGGAGTGTGGCCGTCTCGCCAGTGAAGACCCTGGAGGTTCTGTTGGTTAGGAATGCTGAGATCCATTTAGCTACCTCGTTAGAGAAGTGTGCAGAGGAAGTGAGGTGGTGACAGAGGGTTTGGTGGTCGACAAGGTCAAAGGCAGTTGAGAGGTCGAGGAGTGGAAAGAAAGAGGTTACCAGCATCCATGGTCTCGTCAAGTTGGTTTTTGAGGTGTAAGAGGGCTGTCTTTGTTCCATGTTTAGGGCGGAAGCTAGATTGGCGCGGGCTCGGGATGTTGTGCTTTTCCAGGAAGTCTTGGATTTGAAGGTAGGCAACCTTGTCAATGATTTTCAGAAGGAACGGGGCGGTGGCGATGGGCCTGTAGTTGGTAGGGGTTGCTGGGTCTAAAGTAGGTTTTTTGAGAGCCATGACTGTTTGAGAGAGTTGAGCACAGGGCCGGAAGCAAAGGAAGAGTTGATGATGGCTGTGATGAGTGAAAGCAACTGTTCTGTGCAGTCTTTTACGAGGGAGGCTGGGCAGATGTCGCCTTTGTATCGTGAAGTTTTGAGACCTTTGATGATGATGCCGAGATCAGATGCTGAAGTGGGTTGGAACTCGAATGGGTGGATGTGGCTTGTGTACAGACATTGTGGATGGGAGTTAGAGCTTCAGAAAAGGTGACAAGTTTATTACTTATTTTGCTTTGCAGTTGTGCAATTTTCCCATTGAGCATTGAGGGCATCCTGAGTATTGGCAGTGTTTGCCTTTCTTTGGTCTCCCACCCACCCACAGGCACTGATCACCCAATGTCCCAACTGACTTAGATTCTCTCATAGGGCTGGGCATTGTAAAGTATAGGCTGCCTAAAAGTTACTTACCAGTATCATTGTGGCATTACCTGAATGTTGGTTAAAGAATTGATTTACTACTCTGACTACTTACCTGTATTCCTCTAAAGTTTACTATTGCCTTGAGTAATGCTTAAATGTCTTACTGTATGAATGTGAATAAGTTAACTTATCTGTGATTCTAATATTGTGTTAGTTGCCTTCGTTTTTATAATAATTAACCATATTTTTTATAAAACTACAGTGTATACGTGTATTCTTGACTATAGGTGTGCCCTGAGCTCTTTGTACTTACCAACAGCCCTTCTCCCTCCTAGACTAAGCCTGGCTGCTCAACACTAGCTAGCACACCTTTTGGGTAGTTCAATCCCAACATAAGAGTTGGAGCCATGTACAACTAAGAGTGAGTCTTATACAGTCCTACCACATGTGGAATTTAGTAAAATTCCCTAACAAGCCAACATTCACCCAACCCACAAAGAAATACTGGATTGCATGCCTCACTTGTATTGCCTTCTTTGAGTCTGAATTCTGCAATGTCTTCTCTTGAAAGGGTTCACTGGTCCCCGTGGTGATCTGGGTCCTCAAGGAGCACCAGGAAAAGATGGAAGAGATGGTGTACCTGGGAAAATGGGAGTTCGTGGACCTCCGGGTACTGTGGGACCACCTGGGGATGCCTTGGGTGCAGAACGAGGAGCTCCTGGTATTCCAGGACAAGAGGGATGCCCCGGAGAGAAAGGGATACCAGGAGATCCGGGATTTCCAGGCACTAAAGGTAGGCACCGTCCTCTCCAGTGGTGGGTGTGTGTTTTATGTAAAACAGCGAATTTGTGTATTTATTTATTTATTTGATTTTTTTTTTGTTTAGCGCTGGCCCTACCCAGAGGGTCTCGTAGCGCCTTGCGTAGTTCAAATATTGAAAAGGTGGGAGGTAAAAAATAAGTTACAAAATGTTTTCAGGAAAGGATAGGAAAATTGGGATGGACAAGTGATAGCAGTGGAGGAGGGTAAGGCTATGTGTGGGGGAACAGGTTTGTTTTGAGGCTCTTTCTGAAAGTGGTGATGGAGGATGCATATGTGGAGAGGTAGGGTGTTCCATGCCCTGGGTGCCCAGTGTGTAAATGCTCATTTTTGTGTGCATGTGAGTTTGTAGAGTGGGATGTGTAGAAGGTGTTGACTGTCTTGTCTGGTGTTTGTGTGGGTGATGGGTTTGAGTTTGTCATGAAAGTAAGACGGGAGTAAGTGTATTTTTGCCCATTGTCTGGATCTTGAATGTTATGTTACCGTATTAGGTTTTATACCACTCAGCTGCCAATTGCATGGTTGCTTGGTGCTTTGGTCGGATCTGAAAGAGAGGGGGGCTGGGTCTGGCTAGTAAGGAGAGAGGGAAAAGGCAGCATAGGTTTGCTTTTGTGTTGACGCTTGCAGTTTGGAAGTACTCAGGCTAAGTGTGTTGGTCTCTTTCAAGGTGATTTGTGTCCACAGCACTTGACATATCTGTGTCCAGAAGGGAGCCTTGTGTGGCCTAGTGTGAGTATGTGTTGGTTGAGCCTGTGATATATGTGTTGATTGTAGCAGTGTTGTGCTTTGAAAGGGGTCTTTAATTGCCATTTATCGGTGGCATAGTTGGTATGTGTACCGTGGGTGGAAGATAGAATGTGAGCGTTTTAGCGCTGGGAGCTGTCAGTGAAGATCTTGATTGGCCTTGGGTGTATCTGTCCATTGTGCCCCTGCTGACTTCCTGGTAGTGAGGCGCCTCAGGTTCGGCAATTGTGAGGTGAAGTCCTACAGCTCCCTGGAATAGGCAGGTGTCTGCGTACAGCATTCATACCATATCCTAAATCACAGAGGGGAAAATGAAGAAGATCTAAGGGTTACAGTGAGTCCAATGCTAACAGTGGAGTGAATAGGCTCCTGTGGAAACAAACTAACATGAGGGAAGTGTTTATTGCTTGTCATTTTACTTATTTTTAAAATTTCTTTCTATAAATGTCTTGAAATTACAGATGGTTAAACATTGGGCCAAATATACTGAACAGAACTGATTTCAACAATGCGCAGCCATGCATACTGTGTTCATCTCTTTTACAATTTAACAGCTGAACATCACAAGTAGAGGATTGGAAACGGTTTGAGATGGGCAGCCCTTTCATTTTGCTACCCTCCAAATGATCTGCAAAACATATTGCAGCTTATTTCCCAAGTATCCCAGCATGCACCTATGATTTTCCCATCAGGCTTTCATCAGCAGAATTCCAATTGTTCTTTTCTTAGGTTTTGACGGGAGGCCAGGCTTAATGGGTGCCAAAGGTGAGCGTGGAACATCAGGTTACCCTGGAATTCCTGGTTCAAGAGGACCACCTGGACTTAGTGGGGAGTTCGGCATTAAAGGAAAGCAAGGACCACCTGGAGGAGTTGGTTTTCCAGGATCTCCAGGTAGGGGCTAAAAGTTATTTAATGAAGAAATCACATTTTGTTTTCAGCATTGTTCCGTTTGGCACTCGGAGTGGGCCCCTAAATCATAGAAGATGTTCAAGTTCAACAATCATTGTAAAACAAGGTATATGTTGGGCTGAAATTTGGCCTGGGTTATTGTTTCTTTTCTGCCTAAAGTCCCGACATGGGTCCTTAATTGCAGAATTAATTCAGCTAGCATGTTGTCGATATATGCAATTACATTTTTCATCTCTGCATGTCATGTTGGTTGTGTTTTAACCACCCGACTTGTTGTAAATCACTTTAATACTTTTTCTTCATCTATTCGTGTTTGCGCCATTTAACCTTTTGTTAAGGTGGTCTCAATCAATAAAGAAACAAACTCAAGAAAATTGAGTAGATACAAGTGCACTAGAACACCCAGCTGTATTCAAACATGATTCAGCCGGGAAAACACAAAAAAGGCATTCTCAATGTTGCATTGTAAAACACAAGCTTTTAAGTCCACAATACGTCACACATGACGTTGTCGTTAGTGTTAAGAAAACATCTAACATTGGTTTAGAGAATATAGTACCTGTACATCCTATACATGACAGCTACTACTATTGGATATTCTTTAACTAAAGGCTCTGCCTAAGGTCAGCCTTCTAAAAGTATTTACGCTATATTCTGCTACCTTAGTGGCTGGCACCATGCTGCGGTGGCCAAACTGGCGGACACAATCCTAATTGGCCGGCGGTTTGCTCATCCGACCTTTGACACTTTAATGCAATTCCAGAATGCGTGGTGGGGAAAGAGATGGGTGGACTGCTGTGATTCACTTTGAAGACCGCGACTCTCTTCCTATTCGCAGGCCTGAGACCTTCATCTGCCAATTTGCTTGTGGCCTTGACGCTGTGCCTGTGTCTGGCTGCACCACAATAATAGCAAGTGCACTGTCTAGTAGAGCCAAGAATAAGTGGTCATTGTTCTAAATGGTAATTGTTCCGATCACGTGGTACCACTACTTCAGACCTCATTTTCATCTATTTGTTGCATTTTTCTCTATTCTAACCCATATTTGATGCTCTGTGTGTTTGTTTATTAGGAGGCTGTTTGGCCCAGTAGCCTCTTGCACCTGGAGATTAAAAGCTGTCTGTATTTTCTCACTGCTACCAATAGAAACGAATGAACTTTAAGGTTGCATGCTGTGTGCTTCTGGAGAATGTGGTTTTGATTCCCTGTCAGGGCCCCCTTACTGAACTAGATGTCTGAACATCGACAGGCTTGGGATTGCGTGCAAAGCAGTTTGACGTCAGCATTCGGTATTTCAGAATAAAGACCTTTCACAGTTCTGTCTAAAATAGTGGTACCCTGGTTCACTCTCCGCCATGTTAATGTTCTCTGTGTCTTGTGCGTTGCATGCTGCCATACGTTATCCCTGCTCATGTATTCAGCAACCTGCCCCTACCTATGCTCATGTCTATGCTACTTGTGTAACCCTATCTGGTTATGCTGCAACCTTTCCTAAGCTTGTATGTGCTCTCTACCTTTAGGCACTACTTGTTTGGCACAACCTATTGTACTCTTTATGGCGGTAATCCCTAATGTTTAAACTAGCTGTGTACAGGACACTTGTCACATTTGTAGCTTATGCATACGTTCACCTCTGCGAACGTCTGGGGGCGGGGCCACACCTGGTGTTGATTTTATCTTCATCATAACACTTTCACTGATGTGATGAATTCTTGTATGTTAACCATTTTATAAGAAATCTAAATTATTTTTACAGTATATGAAATAAATTTTGAATTGTTACTTCAAACTTCAAGATCCGACTGTACATAGTAGTGTTTACCATGGCGTGCGCTTCCATCTTGTTTTATAAGTCTGTTTTCTAAAACCAGAGCTTCTGAAAGTTGACAATAACTGGACACTGGCCTCTGATGAGCATCGTATGTTACATCTAGTCTAAGCCATTAACTTCCTGTTTCCTGAATTTGTGTTTTCCGCTATCACATGTTGCTGTCTATTTTTCCTTCACCATGCCTCTATCCCATTTACCATCAACTCTCCATGTCTGATGTCACACTGTTTGATTTTGGGTTCATCACATAGGCTGTCAAGGTGAGAAAATGCACTGTGGCATAAAAGCCTATGGACTAACAGCCTAGCTTTTGATGCTACAAGGATTGTGTTGACTGCCGGTGACACCCCTTATTGTAATGCAGCCAACAGGAAGGAGCCATCTTCACAATCATGCACAGACTTAAGAAGTACAGTTATACTAGCATGTTATATTGCAATTGGTTTACTTTATACAAATAACACCACCAAAAGTTTACATTCCCTTCCAAAAGTGTTTTGCGTAATGGTCCATTAATTCATGCACATCTACAAGTCTTGAAATTAGATTTTCTAAGCTGTAAACACCTTATTCGGTGACAAGGAATTCATGATCAATCCTGTCAGGGAAAGATGGAACATAAAATCAATATTTCTGAGGTTTAATTTGAATGCAAGTGTTATGCCATGGCCAGTGCAGTATATCCCCTTGTATTACTTGGACAATACGCCCTGGCATTACTCGAGGATATTTTTCGAAATCTACTCATTTTAAATTAATTTTCCTTCTGAGTATATAACTAACACGACTATTATTTTATCTGAACAAAGTATATATCTTACTAGAATCAAAACACTAAGGTCTCTTTTTAATAATTTTAGCTACAAACGGACACTTGTATCACAAATTGATCACAAGTGGAAACGGTGGTACACTGGGCTTCATTATATGTTTGTCGGTTCGGAAATAAGGGTACTGGTTGCAACGTACCGGCACCCTTTCCCAACTGCCAAACTGTGAGTCTGCCGGTAGGGGCACGGAACTCCAGGCAGGCCTGAGCTGCTGGGAGTTCAGGCCCTTACCGGCAGGCTTCTCCCTGAAGCACTGGCACCATTAGTGACGGTGCCGGTGCTTCAGGTTTCCCATTGCCATGAAAACGGAATGGCAAAGAACCATTCCGCCGCTGGTCATGATATACCGGTGTAACTGGGATATCAGGTGGTGGAAACAGTGTTACGGGGTCGGCGGTAGCCCGCCGCCTACCAGAGGGTTTTACCACCGACCCCATAATGAGGCCCACTGTCTTTCATCCCTAAATCATTTTTAAATGTTGCATGATATCGGATTAATCAGCAGTCCATTTTCTATAACTTGTTCCATTCAAAGTAATTGACACATGGATTTGCAGGAAAGGGTTTTCTTAAATATGATCTTTGATGCACTTGTATGATCTTCTGCACGGTTCCCAGATTCTTCTCTAAAGAACCTAATTGGTCACCCCTCCCCAGGAAAAAAAATGTAGCAAGCCACTGAGTGGGAGTGAAAGGTGACTCTGGGTACCCCAGGCATAGCCTCCTTCCCAATTTGTCATTACTTTAAAACAAGTGTGTATAGGTTTTGGTACGTGACTATAATCTCAGTGGTAGAGCGGGTGATCCTAACAGAATCCATACCTTTCTAACCATCATATGGCATGTGTTCTCTGTGCATGTGCTCTAGCCATACAAGATCCCGGATCACTTGCATGAATTCCCTATTGTACGCACACAAACGATACATCCCTCCACCGCAGTAGCTAGAAGCTGCTTCATGCAGAAAATGGTCTGCTAATGATAAGGGGTTTCACTGTGGCCAGTTTCTTTGTAGTGATGTAGGCGGTAACTCTCTGTCTAGGTATTTTGTTGTTAGATGACTAATGCTTTTGCAATTCTAAACTTTGTCTGTTGTAACAAGGTTGCATGTGACCTAACTCGATGTCCATCTCAATTGCAAACACGTGCAAACCAGTCGAGCTTGGTGAAGTGTTCTGATAAACAGGTGGGATGCTATCCAAGGTTATGTATGCTAAGTTCTATTTTGAATCACTTTCAGGTTTTCCTGGACCAACCGGATTGACTGGCGACCCTGGCCCTCCTGGGCCTGCTGGTATGAAAGGACAGCCAGGTTCTCCTGGCAGTGCAGGTCGTCCTGGTGCGTTAGGATCTCAGGGTCCCCCTGGACCAAATGGTCGTGATGGTCTTCCAGGACTTTCTGGATTTAAGGGTGAGTTGAAGCTATGCTTGCATCCCAGAAGCTTGATACATCTACAGTGATACTCTGCCCAATTCACATTATATGCTTTAGTACCTGTGTTAAATTATAGGAATAATGATATGTTACAGCCTCTCTCAGGCTGTAACACTGTTAATGGCTCACTAACCTCGGGTGCATAAAGACTTTTTATTGCATTTATTGGAATTTATAAAGCTTTTTCAACAAAGCTCTGCACAGCCAAAAGAAAAACGGTACAATTAATTTGAAGATACATTGGGATACATCAAGAGAGTATGAGAAAAGTGGACATTAATTGTGTGTTAACAAGTGGGTCTTCAATCGGGTACGAATAATATGGCGGTAAGTGGAGGAGCCAACAGAAAGAGGAAGGGTATTCCACAGTTACGGACGAGTAAAGAGAATAAATGGAAACGAGAGGAAGCACAAGGAGTTTTAGGGGCAGATAGAAAATGTAATTATTCAGACTGAAGAGCGGGGAGGAGAGTACAAAGAAATGAGGGCAGCGACGTAAGGTGGGGCAAGACTATGAAGGCATTTAAACACAATACAGACAAAATGATGAAGAATAGGAGAGTGGAGGAAGTGTGAGGCAAGAGAGGCAGAAATAGAAGCACAAGTGGGTAGGGAGAACATAAGATGAATAGAAGCATTCTAGACTGCATGGAGTGGAGCAAGATGGGACGTAGGAAGGCAGATCAGAAGGGCCGGATTATAGTCAAGACGAGAAAAGATGGGCAAAGCGGTGATGAAGTTTACCAGCGTGAAAACAAAGAAGGCACTAGCACAGTGAATGTTATAAAATGAAATGACAGGTACAAGCAGTGTTGGAGATGTGTGAACGAAAGAGAGGAATCATAGGTAACACCTGGATTACCAGTAGTAGCGGGGAAAAGGGAGCGTCGCAGGGAAGAAAAGGCCATGGGGAGGAGTGGTAAGAGAGGCTGGAAAAAAGAGGACTTTTGTTTTAGTCTGATTAAGATGGAGAAAGTGTTGGTACAGTCATGTTTGGTCAGCTAAGAGGGAGATAGAAACAGTGGAGTGGAGAAAGTCCGTAAAAGAGAAAAAGACAGTAAATCCTCACAATAGAAGTGACAGACACATCTGATAAAGGAATTGTGTAGAGAGACAAAAGGAGCGGTTCAATTACAGAGCCCTGGGGAACACCAAATTGAAGGGGGCGGGTCAAAGGGGTTTGACCAGCCCAGGAGACAGGAAAAAGTATGATCATAAAGATAGGAAAGAAACAACTTGAGCAAGGACCTAGAAAAACCCAAAGAAGCGAGTGCAGAAAGAAGGGTAGGATGATCAACTGTGTTGAATGTCACAGATAGGTCAAGACGAATGTGAATAGAGGAGGGTTGAAGATGTTGAGTAAAGTAGAGCTGTTTGAGCTGTGTGAGAGGGAAGGATGGCAGATTGTAAAAGAGAAAGCCGTGAATGTATGATATGATAAGTTATTTATAACGCTCTTAATACCCAGAGGTTTCTAAGCATGGACCCGGGGATCGAACCTGTGTTGCTCCTTGTGGTCTTGCTTCGAAGGTGAGCGTGTTGCCCCTGAGCTATCCTCCGGAGAGGCATGTAGATTTACGTGAGAAGAGAAATTAGTAAAAGTAACAAGTTCCAGCTAATAGGAGAGAAAAGGAAGGAGAGAGATAGGTTAATAATTAACAGATGAGGTAGAACCAAGAGTTCTACCGAGTAGGGGGATATCTTTAGCAGGCTTAAAGGAAAGGAACAGTGGCAGAAGCAAAAGATAAATTGAGAAGACAGCTGGGATAGAGAATGGGTTGAGAATAAATAGCAGGAATAAGAGCAGATGAAGAGGATCAAAGGGTGAGGTTGTGGGGTGAGCCCGAAGTAAGAAGGCTGAAGTTCAGAATCAGAGCGATGGAAGGAACAGAGGGAGCAACTGGAGAGGGTAATGCAGGGGCAGAAAGAGTTGAAGTAGTAATGAGTAAATGAGGAGCATAAGTTGGCATGTTTAATCACAAAGAAGTCAGTGTATGTCAGAGCAGAAGAGAGGGATGGGTCTGGAGCTGGAGGTGAAATAATGTGGGTGAATGAGATGGCAAGGGTGATGGGAAAGGGTGAAAGGGTAAGACCATCAAAATCATTTTTTTTTTAGCTTTGAGTAGGTGGGAATCATATCAATAGTGAAGGGTGGAAAGGAGAGATAAATCTGTTAAGTTTTAGGAATATTTATGTTACAGCCACTGTTAGGCTGTAACACTGTTAACGGTCCACTAAACTAGGGTGCATAAAGATGGTAAGTGACATTAAAATTCCACTTCAGGGCCACACCACTCGACTGGCATTTAACACTATAATTATTTTGCATACAGGCCTGAAAACACATAATTCCCAACAGGGGTCGACATATACCCTGAGCACTCCCAGGTGAGTGGACTCGATTGATTTTATAACCGTCTTTGCTAGCATCCTTGCATTCCCTTTTCCCCAATAGTCGCATTAAGTGTCCCTACCTGCACCAGCAGCACTTAAGCCAAGTTATGTGGCACAACAGTAACACAATAATTCATTCTTCTTGAGAGAGTGACTTGCCAAGTTCCTAGTGCCGCCTTTACCAAGCAGGCACTGTTAGGAAAGTGTTCTATTTTAGGCAACTTCCTCTTCATAGCTTTTGAACCCCCAAACAGTTTCCTGATTGTGACCTGTCCTGACTTTCTACAGTGAGGTGAAGCCTTCAGCTTCACTTCCCTACCCTTTTTGCTCATGTGTTATGGGGAAACTGTATACAGTCTAAAGGACAAGTCACTTTCCCCATGACAAATGAGCAAAATGGCCACAAAAGGCTTCACTTTACTGTAAAGGATCACAGGTCAAAAACAAACAGCAAAATGTATGGGGGTCCAAAGAATATGGAGGGAAAGATGCCTAAAAGAGAAAACATTGCTAACACTCACCCCTTCCCCACCCCCAGACTAGGGACAGGGGGATCTAATCCACCCCTGGATGGGTTTCCTGTTCCAGTTGGTTATACATTCTGGACAGACCATCAGCATTGCTATCCTGAACACCTGGCCTATGCTCAATGGTGAAGTCAAAGCCTTGAACACTTATGGGCCACCTGAGAAACTTACGATTATCTATCTTCATGCTCCTCAACCCCTTTAAGGGCCTATGGTCTGTTTGCACAGTGAAGTGAGTCCCATAGAGGCAGGGTCTCAGCTTCCGAAGGCTCCACACAATGGAAAAACACTCCTTTTCCACAGTAGACCACCTGAGCTCTCTGTCCTTAAGCTGGTGACTGGTGAAAATATAGGATGTTCCCTGCCTTTGTCATCTAGCTGTGATATGACTGCACCTAACCCAGTGTCAGAGGCATCTGTCTGAAAAATGAAAGGTCTCTGTAATCAGGTGCCCTGAGAACATAGGCCTGACAAAGGGAATCCTTCAAGCCTTGGAAGGTTTTCTCACACTCTTCAGACAAGCATCTTCCTTAGGTTTCATTGGAGTAGTGAGGGCAGTCACAGGGACAGCTCTGGTGCCATAGTCTTCCATAAAGTTCCTGTAGTATCCAGCGAGGCCCAAACAAGGTCTCACCTGTGTTTGGTTAGAAGGGGTGCCCAGTCCTGTACAGCTGCACTTTGCTGGGAAGAGGCTGAATCCTGCCCCCACCAACCTCATGCCTCACTGAACCCTGAACAATCTGTCACTTGGTAGCGTTTATGGTCAGGTGGGCCTGCTATAGAGTCCACAGCACAATCCCCAGATGTCTTGAGTGTTCTTCCCAAGTAGGGCTGAAAACATCTATATCATCCAGGTATGCCATGTATAAATCATGAAACCCATTCTGGACATGATTTACCAACCTTTAAAAAGTGGCAAATGCATTCTTAAATTCAAAGGGCATTATCTTAAACTGGTAAGGTCCCTCAGGTGTTGCGAATGCTGTCTTCTCCTTGGCACTTTCTGTCAGGGATATTTGCCGATACCCTGCAGTAAGGTCATAGGTACAAAGGTACTTGGAAGCACCTCGCTGGTCCACTGACTGATCAGCTCGTGGAAGTGGATGTGCGTCTGTCTTGGTGACAACATTTAGAACTCTGTAGTCCACACAGAATCTCATATCCGAGGATCCTGCTTTTGGTACCAGAACCACTGGACTGGACCTAGGACTACTCGAGGGCGGCTCTATCACCCAGATCCAACATTTTGTTGACCTCAATCATAATGTAAGATCTTACTTGGTCTGAATTACACTTGAAAGGTCCACCAATTCTAGTGAAAAGGTCATACTCGCGCCAAGGTGTTAAGCCTGGAATTAGGAAAAATAAGGGGGAAATTGCCTCAGCAAGGTTTTCACCACACCATGTCATGGTAGAGTCGGTAGAGGAGACTCCAGGTTACCCTCAATGAAGCCATAAGAAGGGCTGCCCTGGAAGAGGTTAGGGAGGGATTCAGATTTTTCTGTTTTCCATTCTGTAACCAGGAACTAAGGAACACAGCTTTCAATCTATTCATAGGAAACCCTATGGGAACCTTTCTTTGTCTTCCATGGTCCAGTAAATAGTTTACCTTACTGAGTCTTTCAGCTTTGTATGTATCATGATTTCCAAAAACAAGTATGCAATGCCTTCTTTGGTGCTTGCTAAGAGCTCCAATCATACTTTGGAGAGTTTCAAATAATCTCTCTCAGACCAACCGATTGTGGGAGATATGTGGATGACATGTTATAAGTCACCTCATCTTCCTTCCAAAGGGCCTGAATAGACCTGAACTTGAAGCTGCTGCCTGAGTCGGGCACAACTTCATCAGGATGCTACTCCTGGTAAAAGTGTTGGGAAAAGCTATAGTAACTGACTTTGCAGTCCCCAGATTCAGTGGGTTGGCTATACTATACCTTGTGGTATGATCAGCAATCACTAGGATAATCTTATTGCTTGAGGGTGTGCAACAGTTCAGAGGACTAACAAAGTTAGCCTTTATCTCCTCAAAGGGTGCACACACTACTGGTAGTGGTGCTAATGGATTCTGAATCCCTGTTCCACTTTTATCAGATTGCTGACAGAAAGTGTGACTTCAGTAGTGGTTTTCCACTGGCACCCTCATCTGGGGCCAGCAGGATTGCATGGGGAACCACTGATATCAGGGTGAACTGTAAGAGGAACTTCATGCAGAAGGAAGGGCCTCACATCCTTAGGATCCGCCAACCTCTTATGGTCTCCGCTAGTGGGCTCTGTGGACTTACACACTAGTAACCCACCTTCCTGTTGGGTTCTTTGCTTCATAGGAGGCGCATCCTCCAGTTCGAAGCAGACCTTTCTGCATAGGTCTTTAAGTGATGTCTTTTCTGTTGACCCTTACTAATCCCATTCTTAGAGACACCCGCTTCTGAAAGCAAGCTTGACAGTCCAGGGGCTCATAGGAGTAGAGAGTTTCTGAGAAGCCCTCTTCCTCGTCAGGTTCATGAATTTACCCAATTACCTCAACCTCAGTTGTTGGTATGGTGGGGAGAATATTTTCTTTCCCTCTTCCTTTTGTTTTCTTTCCCTTTAGCCTTAGGTTTCCCCGTTGGCATAGGCTGACCTTTAGACTATGCTAACGCAGCCTGGTTTTGAGACCTATTACTTGAAGAGTCTGCAGAGTGTCGCTCGGGACCTAATTCCTGGAGTCTGATCTCTGATAGAACCTTTCCAGGAACTTTCCACTTCACAATGACAGGTGTCCTGTCCACTGCACCTCTGATTGCTAAGATGACAGGCATTTCTGGGAAGTTGGGTGAGAGGCCAAACTCTAGCCAAACGCAATCAAGTTGGGTGTTAGAGCAGTAATGTTTACAAATGTGGAATCTACCACAGTTGGACGGGCCCAGTGTTCCTAATAGCAGACACAATCACACCATCTACCAGTACACTATCTTCAATATTATACTTCTGGGTATGGGCCAGTATGGGAGCAGAAGCTCCAGCAATGCTGCATTCCCAGGTTTCCAGGAAACTAAATCTACTTCAGATCCTTCACCATTGGGCAAGGTATCTGAAGAGAAGGATACCCTTGTGATTATCATTTCCCTTTTTATAAGGATTTGCCAGATTCACAGAGTGGTCCCCCAAGGTCCTACCCTTACATTTGGGGCTCCCCTTCACCTGGTCACTTGCTCCAAAGTCTGCACAAGATCCACTGAGCCTTTGTATATAGGGATTCTTAGAGGGTCTACTCATGCTTGGGATAGTTAGTCCCACTTCCCTTCCATCTGCAGGTGGCTGATTCCCCTTATGGAACATTTTGCGGGCCTTATGGGAAGATGTTTTATCGGTAGATCCACCATCTTTTTCTTTTTCATTTTTCCTCTCTTTATGCTTACTAGAAGCATGCATGTCCTATGGTTCACTGTATGGGAAACGTAAAGATCAGCAGCAATGGCATCTTCTTAGGAGCTAACTACTTTGAATCTGCCAAATGCTGCTTAAGCTCAGGGAATCAAGAGGCAACAATGCGTTCCAGCATGACCAAATTGATCATATCTTCAAAAGTGGTTACATTATGGCCTTCTACCCAGCCACTCAAATTCTTGAAGCAATCTGTCACAAAATACACCCACGTTTTATTATCGTTTTTCTTATACTCTCTAAACCTCTTTAAGTATCGGGCAGGAGTCTTCACAAACTTTAAGAGTAGAACCTGATTCAATTTCTCAAAGTCTTTTCTGTCAGCCTTTGACATATCCATAATAGCACTGAATCCAGAATGGGGTAGTCTGCTTAGCAACCAAGCAATCTTATCAGGCTCACCTACTTCGTGTACCTCACAAGTATACTCAAAAGCTGTAAGCCAATTAATTGCATCATTTCTCTCATCATACATACTGATCAGATCCTTGGGGAATCTTTGATAAGAGGATGATCCAGAAACACTCCCCGAACTTTTGGAGGAGCCCTGAGATCCTTGTGGTCTGGCCAAATCCAACTGGTGATCCCAGTATTTCTGTTTGTCTATCCTGTCAAACTCCAGCTTACCCATGTTAAAGTCCAACTCATTTTCCCTGAGCCTAAGTTTCTCGCTCTTGAGCTCAAACAAGGCCTCTGCTTCTGAGATTGACATTGAAACATGAGAAAACCCCTCTTCTTCTTCTTCTGCATTCTTAACAGTGGCAGTAACCACAACCCTAGTGCTACTGCTGGGACCCGTCCCAGCATCTACTGCATCACTCTTTCATGGCAGAGGAACAATGCTAGATTCTTGGTGATCTAGCAATTTTTGTATACGATCGGCCTTTAAACCAGAGGATGGCAATCCTAGATCTTCTTTTTTGAATGTTCTGCATGAAGAACTCCAAGAGTAGACATGGTAAATTGTTTCCATATTTAAAAAGAGTAGGCAACTCTTATATCAACTACTAACTTCAAAACACAGTGTTCCGTGTACATAGAATTATAGTACAAGCATGACAACACTAAGCTGCTGATGATTGTATGGCACATATTGATGATTTTGCATCCCCTTATATGGTGTAGCATATTTTAAAAATAAATCCCATATAGGGGATACTAAAAATTGAATTCACAAATTGCAACACAATGTTCTTAATGAGAGTTTGAATTCCTCCTTGTGTATGGCCCGATAGTGACACTCAAAGCAAGTATGTTGATAGTTTGATGATTTGATTCCGGGGCAAGGTTTGAGTCCCCAGAGCCTGTGCAGGCTTGTGGTTTCCCATAGTTCCCTATTTTTTCGTATATTCACTTACTTTACTGCACAGAGCTTTCCATGCCCCGTAATTGAATCACTACTGACTGGTTTAAAAGTAAAGTATTGGTGATTGTTAGGAGAACACCCATTGTTCATGTGTATAGTATTGATTTGGTAGTACAACTTACCTGCGACTTTCATTGCTTAGCGTTAGTTATTGCCTCATAAATTAGTGTATTCTTGTACTTACTGGCCCTCATTACGACCCTGGCGGAAATCGAAAAACGATGGCGGAAATGCAATACCGCCATCGAATAGCGCTCGGTGCGACTATGACCCGTCACCGCAAAGTACGAAGCCATTAGCGACACCGTAGTGAACGCCAACGCTAACTGCACCAAGCACGCGCGCGCGCGCCATGCCAAACCGCAAACACCACCATGGTGCAACGGTACGCCAATTCCGACCCTAGCGGACATGTACCTAACGCCATCAGGCATGGCGGAATGTACCATTCCGCCATGGCGAGAAGTACGGCATCGCGAATCAACCGTAAACGGCCCCACTGAGTGCCTGTACACCGCTCCCTGCCCACAAAGTACAACTCCCCGTAGGTGCAATGAAGCCACAATGCAACCATTGAAATGTACAAGTCACCCATGCATGCCAACGAACAAAAGAAACACAAGAGGGGCCAATGGGAGCTGCAGGGCACAGATGGCACGAATACAGAAGCCATCCCAATGGACATGACCACAGTCCCCCACCAAGAAACGCACGCAAACACAGGCACCTGTGACCAGCAATATTCCGAAAACCACATCATTCAACCAGTCCACCTGGCTGACCGGCATCTGCTACACAAAACCCAATCCCCCGCCCCTGAGCATGACAACATTCAAACTGGCATATTGGCAGCCCCCATCCCTGACCTCACTGGGCTTCGTAGGCAAACGCGCACAGCACAGTACCACGCAACTAAACCCCGAAGCTGGAACCCAATGCAGATCTCCTCACAATACATCGCCCCCCAAATAGGCATATGCCACATCACTTGCAAAGAAAAACGCTACACGGGCCAAATCAGAATAGAAATTTTATGCACATCAAAATCACCAAGCACATACAGCCATCAGGCCATGAACTCCAAAACACTAATCACCATTGTGGGCTGCTTCCGCAAGAAATGACCAGCCACTACCTGTGTGTCGCCCTGTTCCCCCATGGTACACAGAGCCACATTCACGTACGAAAAGGCAACATGGAAGCGCACAGAACCGCAGGGCCGTCCCAATGGGGAGGCACTAGTCCAGCTGAAAGGCCGAAATGTTGCTCCGAGCCACCAGTACTGCGTAAGGGCATGTTGCCCATTGGCGATCGTCCCATAAGATCGTAATGCTGCTCCACTGATTAACACGAAGCAGCAGGTGTCGGGAGTAAAATCCATCTGCAGGAGTGGCATACAGATGGCAGTGGCAAAAGGGGAGGAGATACCTGTCAACCAAAAGAAAAGAAAAAGAACAGAATGGCCATCAGAACTACATACCAACAACTCACTTCAATGATCACACGAAATCCACAGCCATATGCATGCTAGCCCACTCCAAAGGAACATCACCACCCCAAAACCACTTGCGACTCATAACCATCTATATCGAGGTGCAAACACCATCACAAACGAGTGTCTGAGGGCGCCTCGAGACAGGGAGGGCTCAACAAGGCCAGATGGACGATGGTCCCACTATGGCAGCCCTGCATCACATAGCGTAGGGGAGGCGGATAGATCCCAAGAAGCCCTGTACATGGCAAACTCTGTATCAAATCACCTGCCCATGCATCCATCCATCATTCCCTCATCCCGGGATCAAAATGCCTGAATAATTACTCACATAACATTAGAAACATCCATTGAGTCTGTGCGTTATGCAGCCTGCTAAATCCACAGTGCCCCAGCCCGTAATTCCAGTGTTGTGAAGTAACATGTATTTGGGAACGGACGGCCTCATCGCCCACGTAGCTATTGCGCATCCCAAACTATTCATATCAATCATTGCTCCCTCGCCATGGGCCCTGTCTCAAGGACATAGAACAATAGAACGTTACATTTGCAGTCAGACCTGTGGGCATCTCCTCGCCGCTAGCTGGAAACCGAAAGCGCCGCCCTTCGAATTCCTCATTTGCAACATCACGTCGAAAAGGCATCTGTGGCCGTTTGAAATCACTAATTATTCCATCGAGTGCGGCTGTGTGTGAAAATGGCAACTGCCTTCACCCACGAATGGGACGCCCCGCCCGTCGTTGCAACTCGGTACAGTGATGCATGAGGGCCCACCGTTACTCGAGTACTACGTCCCACTGACCCCTCACAAGTCTGTTCGCGACTGCACAGATAGTATGTGAAACAATGGGAGCACAGCAGAATGAACATATCAACCAATCTTACACGGCCATCGGGTACAAATACATGATTGCAATAGCAAGATACAATTCCCCGAATTGCAGCGTTGTGCGCGGGACGTGCTCGGCCAAAGGGGAGAGCAGTTTGCACAGGTGGAATCAATCACCACAGGTGGAGGCCATACAGCCTGAAAACACATAAATTGCACAGCCAGTCTCCTCCCACAACCACACCGAAATGCTACCGGCAGGACTCGCGATGTTGGCCCTGGGGGACCTGATAGCACTGCAAGTGCTCCGACTCCAAGAAGTAGACGAACACCAACTACAACCAGCCGCACGGAGGAGGAGGAGGCCAAGGCAGGGCCAGCAAGGCCCACCAGCACAGCCACTACCACCACGCAGGCAGCCCGCAATTCAACGCCTCCGAGCACATCCGTTCAACCTCACTGATGAGCAGATCCACACCCTCTACCGTCTGGACCGGGACACCATAGCCGCCATTGTGGACATGACACAGGCTGACCTTGTCAGCATGATAGATAGCCCAACCGCCATCCCACCCCTACTGAAGGTGGTGTCTGTACTCCACTTCCTGGCCACAGGCACCTACCAGCACACAGTCGGACAGTTGCATGGCATTTCTCAGCCACTGTTCTCACGGACACTATTGCAAGTGCTCGATGCCCTCCTGAAGCACGCAGACGACTACATCTCTCTACCACGCTCGGAGCAGGAAATAACCAACACAAAAGTGGGATTCCATGCACTTGCCGGCATACCGGGTTGCATTGGTGCCATCGACTGCACCCATGTTGAATTGGTCGTCCCACATGCCATGGAGGCCCAGTACCGCAACCGAAAACAATTTCATTCCCTGAATGTACAGATGGTGTGTGACTCCAACAGGATCATTACACATTGTTGTGCCCGATTCCCAGGATCAACCCATGATTCTATGGTCTTGAGGAACTCTACAATACCACGCTACATGGAGCGACACGCAGGGAACAGATCCTGGCTACTCGGTGAGTCTCATTACATGCATGATGATGTGGGGTATGTGAATTGTCAATGACCTGCCAGGAAGGGGGGGGGGGTGTGCGTACGTATCAATGGCATTCCACATCATACGTTTCTCGTCCACATACAGGTGATGCTGGATATCCACTGAAGAGATGGCTCCTCACACCAGTCCAGAACCCACGGGACCAGCATGAGGAGGACTACAACCATGCCCACTCACGTACCCGTGTAGTCATTGAACAGGCATTCGGCCTACTGAAGACCCGTTTCCGCTGCCTCAGCAGGTCTGGCGGGGCACTCCTGTACCGCCATGAGAAGGTTGCAAAGATGGTGATGGCATGTGTCATGCTCCACAACATGTGCGTACGTAGAAATGTGCCCATGCCCCCTGACGCAGAACTGCAAGCACCTGATGATGGTCATGATGAGGGTGGGGATGTGGCAGCACCTCATGGAGTCTGCGAGGCACCGGAGGGCCGTGACATTCGTCAGCATCTCATTGATGTATGCTTCTAGCACTCACGCCTGGTGGCTGATACATGGACACGGGACTCGTGGCACTGCGTGTGTCTGGGACATGCACAATATGGACTGTACGCCTATGATGGCCTAGTACACAAAGATCAATGTCCACACTTCTCATTGGTTGATCGTGCACTTTTTATGGCATATGTGATATCATGTTGAACACCCTATCGACCCGCCACCCAAGTGAGCCCAACACACCCCCTCCACCCTCCTACCTCCCCCCCGAACACCAGTGTCCAAAGATGCTCATTGTCAGTGGGCTGTCGCTATTGCATGCCCCCTCTGCGGGTATCAGGGGCACCCCTGCCTGTGGAGCGCAGGTTCCTTCCAGATCTACGTTGGGGGCTGCCCTGGACGGAACTTGCAACGGATGATGTGTCTGCCTGCTCACGTCCATGCATGTCCCTAAGGGTTTGCGAGAGCTCAGTAAGCACACGGCGCACTGCGGCAAGTTCGGCACATACGTCTTTGGACGTCGCATGCAGTTCCCCCCTCAGGCTCTCGGTGCTACTCTCCATTTGGACTCTCAGGCTCTCGGTGCTACTCTCAATTTGTGCCCTTAGCGTCTCTGTACCTCTCTCCATTTCTGCCCTAAGTGTCTCTGTTGATGTTTCTATGTCTGCCTTGGTGCCCCCACATTCATCGGCATGGCCCTTGAGGAGTGTGGCCATTTGCTGCTGTTGGACGATTAACTTGTCGAGGGACTGTTGCCTCTGCTGGGCCATGGCCATTTGCGGTGGTGTCACAGAGGGGCTGTTGTCCTCATGTTGCCTTGCCACAGGGCTTGTGGGGGATGGCCAGTCGTCGTCTTGTGGCTGCACCTGCGTGGTATCCTCATGTTGTACGGGATGGGACAGACAGGGGGATTGGGACAGGTCATGGATGGATCTGACCTCGACATCCCCGTCTTCTGTGTCCGAGCATGCTGCCATCAATGGGGTGTCACCTATGGTGCTGCTGCCACCAGAGGCAGTGCCTTCTGTGGCATCCATTGGGGGGACCTGTGGTGGTGGTGTTGTGGGCATGCTGGCTGCTGGGGTGCCTGTTGATGTTCCCTCCTCTGTGCTGCCACCTGATTTGTGCTGCTGCCGTGTCTTGATGCGTGCAGCTGAGGTGGAGGGTCTCTGGCCGTTGGTCTTGGCCCTCTTTGCAGGTGTGCTGGTAGGGGTGTCCTGTAGCTCGTCGTTTGGATCGGACCCTGTGGTGGAGTAAAGGAGGGCGAGGGTTATTGATGGGTCAGTGGGAATTGGAATGGCATTGTATCACATGCATTGGGGTGGTACCTGAGGGTGATTTGGGTCGGGGTCTTGGAGGTGCTTTGATTTGTGTGTGGAGTGAGGGTGCAGTTGTTTGGCAGCCTGCAGTTAGGGTGTGCCTGCTGCACGTGTAGTGCGTGTATTAGGGGTTTTTAATTATTTATGTATTTATTGTGGGTTTTGACGTGCGCTTTCAGGCCGATGTGTGTGGACGTTCTCCTGGACATGTGTTTCTGTTGCACTATGTGGACGCATGGTACTTCACATGGATGGACTGTGTGGATTTGGCATTGTTTTATCTGGCCCACCTACCTGAATCTTCGGATGTCTGCACTCCTTTCTCCATCCCTCCGACTCCCTCTATGCTCTCCATTCCGATGGTGGAGGCACAGATTTCTTCTCAGGGGGTCAACTTGATGGGTGATTCAGGACCTCCCCCGGTGGCTGTGGCAATGTTGCGGTTGGCAGAGAGTATGCTGCGGACGCGTATCCGCAGGTCGTCCCATCGCTTGCGGCATTGCTGTGGGGTGCGGGGTGCGGTCCCCACCGCACTTACCCGCTGTGCCACCAGAGCCCATATGGCCTTCTTGTTTGCAAGTGCCGTCCTGGTCATTTGCGTGGAGAAGACGACGGCAGCATTCTCCTGGAGGGTCTCTGTTAGCACGGTGAGTTCCTCACGGGAGAAGTGGACCTGCCGCTTGCGGTCGCACGCTTTCTTCGCTACTTTTCCCATTTTTCTTGGTTTCGCTAGGGTGGTTGACGGGTTGGGGTGTGTTTCAGGGTAGTGATTTTAGTGGTTGTGTGGTTTTGGTGTTTTTATAGGTGTACGCCGGGATGTTTCCCGTTCCGGGCCCATGTTTTAACTTCCGTTTCCGTATATTTCCGGGCACCGTACTTTCCGGTAGGCGCACACTGCGGTGACCGCTAAGAGGGGTGGCGGTATTGCACCTAGGGCGCCGTACGGTGGCGGTGTGGGCCGTTTTGGGGTCATTTCCGCCATCGCGGACTTTGCACTTCCGCCGTGGCGTGGTGCTCGTGCCCGATGGGTCGGAATGGGCCGCACTTTGCTCCTTCGTACAATGGCGGAAACGCTATTTACGCTGTGGCGCTCCGGTCAGTCGCTTTCCGCCAGGGTCGTAATGAGGGCCACTGTCTAATTTGTTTTATCTAAGTGCTGTGTGTGCGCCATTGATCCATTACACCACCCCCGTATCTCCAGAAGCCTAAACATTACTGCTTTAACACCCAACTTGATTTTGTTTGGCTAGAGTTTGGCCTCTAAGAACCCTCTGCCAGGGCCGATTCTGGAAATCCACTTTAACACATGCACATAACACACAATGGGCCTCATTACGACCCTGGCGGTAAGTGGTTAACAGCGCCGTAAAAGGCTGCGGCGCCGTTAACCACTTAGCGCCTTACTACGAGGTCCCTTTGCGGGACCCGACCTGAACGGCTGGTGTAGACCAGCCGTTAAAGTAGGGACCCGCAAAGGGACTCTCGAGGTAAGTATAGTACCGCAATTTGCGGTACCGTACTTACCGCGTTCCCCAGTCCCATTGAACCCTATGGGGCAAAAATCGGAATGGGAAAGGGTGTCATGATGCCCGCTCCCGGGGAGCCGGTTCAAGCCCTGCGTCCCCAAAAGCGGACATCCAGTCCCCAAGGAAGGACCCAGCAACCCCATATAGGGGCCCTTTGGACAGTGTCCTGGCGCCTATGGCGCCAGGCTCATAAAAGACATCAGTCCTGGCGCCATAGGCGCCAGGCTCATTATGGAAGTGCTTGGGTGCACTTACCTGATGCAGACCATGCTGCAGGATCCCGGCCTCCTTGAGGCCTGAAAGGAACTACTTTACCTGTGGGACTAATTTACCATCCGGGCGTGGTCAGGGAAGGATACATACCTGACTGGAGGAAGGATACATACCTGGAACTTCTTCCAAGGCTATTTAAACCCCACCCGAACAGCCACACGTGCTTCGCGTTGTTCTGCATCTAGCAGCTGGACGCTCACCGTGTCTGCTCCTGCATCCTGACTTCTGCCACGCCTGCCAGCATCCTGGATCACCTGCAAAGGAAGAGAAGAAGAGAACAGAAGAAGGAAAAGTCCTTACCTGCTAAAACCCGCATCCCGGAGACATCTCGCCGACAATCCTGAAAAGGAAGACTTTTATTTAAAAGCTTATCGCGTCGATCGCTGCAGCGCCGCATTCCACTCACCTTTACAGGCCGCCTCCATGTTCAGCAGCGATCATCCGGATTCGCAGTCACGCCCCAGCGCCTAGGGAGAAAAAGACCAGAACAAGAGGTGAGAGAGAGAAGGGAATAAGGAAAGCTAAATCTCCATATTAAGACTTACCTGTTGATTCATTCCCTCTTCATTTCGGGTCCGCGCCGCATCCTGGCATTTCCGGACCCCGGCCCCCAAGGGGAAAAAGAGACAGCAGCGTTAATGAGCGAATGAAAGACATTACCAAAAAACGCTCATTAAAGACTTACCTTATTTCTACAAGGATTTCAACTCTCATGTCGGGTCGGTGCCTGTTCCCCGGCATTCCGTACCCCGGCTCCTATGGGGAAAAAGACACTAGCATTAGTACATTAATGCATGGACACAAGGGGAACCTCTTATCAAAAAACTTACCTGGAAGCCAAGCAAGTTTGGTTCTCACCAATCCGAAAATCCAGTGAAGTAACTGGATACCAACGCGCCCCTGCATCAGAAGCAGGATGGAGAGCTCGTCCTTCCAGACCCTAAGGTGAGACGCTACGAGGAATCACAGAAGGGTTTCGAGGAGGGTGAAAGGAGAAAGTGGGAGGCCGATTGCATTACCCAGCAGACAGTTAATCCCCTATTTTCGCCCACAGAAGGATACTTCTGCGAGCCAGACAAGCCAGATTTGGGGGCCCGGTCCAGTCCGTCTTCCGAACCCTGCGCATCACCTTAGAAGAGGTCACAGCAGCGCGAACCAGGCCAGCGCCTCCGTGGGAGTCAGGTGAGCGTTACAAAGGGCCAATGTTCAATGGGGAATTACCACCCCGCCAACCTTGAAATGGGGTGGTAATTCCCCATTAAACATTGGCGGACTTGTTACGATACCGGCACCAACCATGGTGCTAATAGCGCCATGGTTTAGCGCCAGTATCGTAATGAGGGACAATATCATGTTTGCTAAAATAGGTAAAAGGTGTTGGAACCTCAAAAAATAGTTCTTAGATTTATAGGACAACTCATACGGTGTAGATCACTTTAGAAATCCAGACCCTACCTTCTAATAGTCCTAGGAAGCATTTAGGAGGTCACAGTTGAGTAGCACTAGGGGAGGCCACTCAGAGAGGGAGCTCCAGCCAAAGAAGGAATTACGTGTAGAGCCCATAGTTGAATTACAGTATGATTTAAGTGGTTTAAATCAAAATGTAGATGTGTGGGAAGCAGCTCCCACCTCAAGCGTCCAAAGGGACTTAACCTAGAAGTAGTGGCCCAGCCACCATCAACCTGGGTCTTTCCCGGATAGCGATAATGTAAGCAGGGCATTTCGCCCAATACAGAGCTAATAGTAAAGGGGCTGTACAAGATATATAAGGGCTGTCATCCCCTGAATACCCACAAAGGTACGAGCATCCCCAGTAGATAGGAAACCGCTGGAGAAGATGTGTCTCGGTGTTGTTGGGGTCATGCTTTGTCATCGGGTCGCAAGTTTGAGGGCGTCTATCAGTGGTCATTTTCTGATTCCTCAAAATGCAGTGGAATCAGCCTGCATCAGTGCTGTGGTATAGCACAGATCCTCACAAACAAACAATTTGACGGGTGCACTTCTTACTTTGACCCAGGAATAGGTCAGTAGGCCCTCTGCAGCTTGGTGGTTGGCAGGGGTGCCGCTAGGTTTGAAAAAGATCCAGGGCTACGCTAATGTTGGGATTGTCGGGACTCGGGGCTAGCTAGCCTTTTGGTTGTAGCCCCTGAGCTTCTATCCGGTGCTACAAGCAAAAGTCCCAGGGCTACAGACCCGTCAGCCCCCCCAAGTGATGCCTCTGGCGGTTGGATTTCAGGTTCCTGGCAGGCTCCTCTTTTGGTGAAGGTCAACACAGTACGGTTCCAGCCTCACAGTAGAGTACTGAGGCTAGCTGCGAAGATTCCAACCTCCAGACTGGATAGACGTCCTTGCACAGGTGCAAAGCGAATTCCAGATGGTGCAGTCAAATTGCCTATTTTCAAGCTCCTTTGGCTTTGGAATGGCGATGCGGGTCAAGCAGGACAACTGACTGGTTTTGGCCACCAGTCAAAGGGATGGATTGAAAAAAGAAAAATCATCATAACAGTCAATGTTATGATGATGCTGGTTGTATTGTATTTTGAAAAAACAATAAATATATTAAAAAAAAAAACAGTCAATGTTATATTAACATTGTTTCGCTGCACTTTAGGTTGTTGTTACAATGTTGCTGATTAAACTGTGTGAATGCTAAAGTTTGGTGTGTGTCCCATTTAGGCCGCCAAACTGTGATTGCTTATGTGTATATATTGCTTTTATTTACCTTTTATCTTAGACTTAATGTATTGCTTTACAAGTTCTTGTGTTTGTAAATTCGACTCAGCACCAGACGCCTGACCTCCTTAGTCTCAGCATAATATATTGAAGTGTACGATCGGACTGAAAAAAAAGGTCCGACCGTACAAAAAGTCTGAAAAATGCTACCACCAAAGGTTCGAACGCCAAAAGTTCAAACCTTTGGTGGTAGCATTGTAGGTAAGTTTATAAATAAAAAGACTGCTGGGTTGTCCCCCGCAACTCCTGCTCACTATACTATGTGGTATAGTGAGCGGGGTGTTGCGGGGGACACCCCTGCAGCACACCCAAAAAAAATGAAAAAAACGGGGGCTGCGCGGGTGTCCCCCGCAACACCCCGCTCACTAAACTGTGGTATAGTGAGCAGGGGTTGCAGGGGACACCCCTGCAGCTCCCGAGAAAAAATAAATAAAGGACCCAGCGGCGCCGGTTCCCGATCACGGAAGTGAAAGGGAACTGGCGCTGAAGGGACTCAGTATGTAAAAAAGGTAAGTAGGGTTTGTTTATGTTGGGGGGGTGGGTGGGGTGTGTTGAGGGTGTGGGTGGGGGGAGTGTTGTGGGTATTTTGTGGGTGTGTATCTTCTCGTGTTATACACTGTATGCAACGTGTGTGTTTTTGGTATATACAAATACAATTGACAACCTTTCCTGGTTGTCAATTTATAATTCATTAAATAAATAAAGTAAAGACTAACCCACCAACCCCCACCTCCCTTCTGCAGGTGACAAGGGCTCTCCTGGCTTGATTGGATTCCCAGGAATGCCTGGTCCAAAGGGTAATTCAGGATCCAATGGTATCAAAGGATTTCCTGGCTCTCCTGGAAGAGATGGGAATCCTGGTCTTCCTGGCCGCTCTGGGCTGAAAGGTACGTTACTACTTTATTGGCATGCAACAAAATATGTGGGAAGACCACTGTAGTTTATTTTTATTTTCGGACAGTTTTAACTTTCTGCTACACAGCATGGACCAGAATGGCCTTGTCTTGCGGTTTAGTTTTTCACATGATTTCACTCATTAAGGTTCACCTTCTACATTTTTAACAGAAAGAGTTAAAAATAACTCACCCCTTCTGAGAATTCTTGTTTTTTTCCTGCTAGGTGAAAGGGGTGTCGACGGTCTGCCAGGTGGTCCAGGTGCTGCACCTCTTACTGCGAAGGGGGCACCGGGTGCTACTGGACCAGTTGGATTCACAGGACCGCGAGGTAAGGGATGCGTTTGGTCTTTGCTGGTCATGAAGGGCCACAGAATAGTGCACCTCAGGCTTTTCCCCCCAAAAAGCAATTTGTATATAATGGAACGTTGCATTACAGCGTATGGAAGTATTTATTTTAAAGGGACTGAACATTGATTCGTTACTTCTGTGGTAGTCATTTGTTTTGTTGTTTCAAATTCAGTTTCCTTTGTTAGAGAATTGATGTGATTAATAATTAAAATGCTTCTTTTATGCTGGAGACTCTCTTTGTATTTAGACAATAAGGCCCGAGCTGAGGGGCCTTTACCACATCAGGTAATGGTTCTTCTCTGAGGATGTCAACATATGAAGGGTCATGTAAGAGTAGGGTTAGTGTTGCATGTGCAACCCTGTCAACGTCCATTTTTGAATTCAGAACAAACAACAAGATGTAATGCTCCGCACCAACCACCAGATGGCAAACTATGCTAAGCTTATGATTGTTTCCAAGACAATTACTGATAAGTAATATTTGCCTTATATTAATACTATAAATTGACAGCAGTGTCCCTTTTATCTAAAATCTGTGGTGGCAGTCACCAGCTGTGCAAACTTTACAAAATGTGCCTCCTTGTATTCCCACTGCTCAAGAAATGTCAATAAATTGTAGAGTATTCATTTGGGTATGATCTGTGCTGGAGATGACTTTGAAATCCAAAAAGTAATTTATGTTAAATAAACATTAGATATAAAATACCATTCGCCTTCTTCCAGTCACCCGTGGAACATGAGCACCCAAACTGATTCCCTTACTTGACAATTTCAATTTCTTTTTCAGACATGGTACTCATGCAGTGTTGCTATATGAGAAGATGACAGACCTAAACGGTTCTTTGTATCCAGCATATTAACTTGCTTTCTTTGCTTTTGTCTATCTCAGGTGAGCAAGGACTGCCAGGGCTCTCTGGCCTACCTGGCATGCCAGGGATCCCAGGTAGAGAGAAAGGACGTCCCGGTAATGGTGGTCCACCAGGTGCGGTTGGAAGCCGAGGTTTTGCAGGACCAAAAGGAGAGCTTGGTATCATCGGATTTCCAGGAATGCCAGGAGAGACCGTAAATACGCACTTTTCTTTTACTGACCTCCTTGCATTATTGTTGTAAAAATGCATTCTAATTTTTTTAACATGTTTTGGTGTAGAGTATAGCATGGCATTCACCCCTCTGGTTCATGCTTTAGAGAAACCTAAAGTAAAATACTGCTTAAAAGGAACTCACCAGCTCTGCAAGATGCGTACTACTGCAGACATATTGTGATTCCCTGATGGGACTTTCACGAAGGGTAGTGAGATCAAACATCAGCAAGTCACCAGTGAATTATCTTGGCACTTCTTTATTAGAGTGCCTGACAGGGAAAAGGCAAATTCAACTCCTGTAGGGCCAAGAATGAGCACAAAATGACATACTCTTCATTATGATAGTCATTCACCAGCATGTGGTAAGGTATCGTGGTAAACTCAAACGTTAGGGTCTCTTGGGAAGGTTCACAGGTATTCAAAGTAACAGTTCTTCAGTTCTTGTTAAGCCTGGCGCGTGGTTATTGCCAGCATCTTAATACAAAAAGACAGATGTGGCCAAAATGTACAGGTTTACCCAAAGAACAACATAAAGAAATCCAAATTAAAATGTCTCACAAATACACTTGCAGCGTCTCAGAGTCCCACTCTGGTGGGCTTAGTCTTTCAGCAAAGCCACAGTCTCTAGAATTCATATGTTCCTTGTTGATGGTTTTGTGCAGCTGCGGTGTGGTGGGAAGGGCTCCTCGTCCAAGGTCTCAAGTCTGCACTGGAACCTGATGGTTGTTTTGTAGTGGCAGTCACACTTTAGCTGGCATTATAATAAGGCTCAGAGCCATAGGATGATAGGAGCCCCTCCTGTGCTCTCAGTGAGGTTTGTAACAGGCCTCATATTGCCCCACTCTCTCAGGGACCTAGGTCTGTAACTGCCCAACCCAAGCTGCCTTTCCTACTTGTTGTCTGCCCATCTGCTCGACCCTTCTGTGCATGTGCCCAATTATTGAACAAAGGAGCAAACTGAACACAACAACGGTTAAGGGGTACTTGTGAACTGGCTCCCCTTGGCTTTGCCATGCACCTGATTCTGTTGAGTGAAAGGAGGACGGGGCTCTAGAAGGGGAGGGGCTTGGAAAGCTGCTTTGGATCATTAGTTGGAACTCTAGGGGATTTACGAGTCTGACTAAAAGTAATTTCTTGGAGGTAGCTGATGTGGTACTGCCCCAAGAGGTGTGCTAACCAACGATGTAAGCTTGGATGGATATACCACCCTTCAGCAATTGGCAAAGAAGGAGCAGGTGGGAAACCAGTCAGGTGGTTTGATCACAGCAATAAAGAATTCAATTCAATTTGAATCTAAGGTAATCTCAAATGAGGTATATGATTGAGAAATGTGATAAATGAAGCTCCAGTGTTGCTGGTTAATATCTACAGTAATTCCAAGTGTGTCCAAATTACTGATGTCATACTGAAAGTATCTCAAATATGTGAAGGCTTCTTCTGTGATCAATCTGGGGTTCACAGTGTGATGGGTGAGGACCTTAATGCATTATGCTTTGAAACTGAGGGCCATGGTCTATCCAAAGATCGTGGAAAGGTTGATGGAAAAGAATGGTAATGTACCAGGGGATGTTCCCCAGAAGGTGACATGGAAGAATGCCTTCACATCTTCGTTTATTGAATATATTTGACTAGAAATCGCCTTGAGGCCTATGTGTTAGTGGCGCTATATAACACTGCAGATTGATAGATAGATAGATAGATAGATAGATAGATAGATAGATAGATAGATAGATAGATAGATAGATAGATAGATAGATAGATAGATAGATAGATAGAGATCATGCTTGGAATTGCAAATTCCTTCAACTTCGCTAAGTGATCACCATTGATTGCAAAACTTGGCCTTAGACTGCATCATGAAGTTAAGTCGCAGCTCTCAAATTTGGTTTTATCTAATGTTGGTAATAGATTAGGGAAGAGGGTTTTTAAAGGGTATAGGTGCCAAGAATATTTTGAACACATGATAGGATCCACTTCGCTAGCTGCAAAAATTGAAGTCTTGAAGGTGGGTGATTTTGGTGCTTGTTGGACAGATTCGGCATAGTAGAAAAACCAAGGTTTAAGAGTAAGAAGGTAGGCACTAATCAGTTTGATCAAGTGGTGCAGGAAAGGAAGAATATCTTACGAAGAGAAATACGACATTTAAGAAGATCTAATTCATGTAGGAATTTAGTGATGGAATGGATTAAAAGACTGAAGCCTATAACAACTGGTATAAATCCCATCGCTATTATTGGTTGCATTTAGTAGGTGAAAGAATGTTACACATGGTTATTAATAAGGACTTTGGGAATTTCTGGCGTCTGATGAATGAGTTGGTTTGCACACAGATCGGTTAACAAGATAACCCAATTACGGAAGATGCATGGTGCAACCATTTTGATTTCATCTATAGGCAGCCTTTGGTAATAGTGCAGGTACCAGTTATTAATAGCTCATGGGCTTTGGAGGCTGGGGTGACGATGATTGAAGGCTTTATTAGAAAGGCTTCTAATTCGAGAGCGGCAGGACCTAACAGGCTAACAAATGTCATCCTCAAGTCCAACCCTAGGGTATGTAGTCTTGGCTGTGGTCTTGTTCTTGTTATTTTCGTCAGTGTTAGTGAATAAGAAGACCCCTACTTCTTGGTAGCGATCAGCGATTGTACCCATTTTAAAGACAGGTGACAGAAATAGCCAGAGTAACTACCAACCCATATCGTTGCTGGACTCGGAAAGCAACATTTCTTCATGTCTGGTGTTACAGGAATTGGAAGCTTGGGCTTTGGATACTGGTCGACTCTCGAAATTCAAAACTGGCTTTAGAAAGGGCATCTCAACCTCATTGAATGGTTTTGTTATTTCGACTACACAAGAATATGTGTGGGCTGATTCATCGCGACTGTTCTTTGTCATGGCGATTGATTTCTCCATGTCATTTGACACTGTCAGTCGGGTCCCGCATTCCTTATTAGCCATTTTGATTCACCTACATGAGGGGACTGTATTGCAGGTAATATTGAACAGGCAGGGGTCTTTGTCTAAAGAATTCTCCACATGGAGAGGGTTGAGAGAGGGATGTTTATTGGCCCTGTGCTTGTTCTATCTGTACCTATCTGACTTGGGTGTTTAAGTATAGTATGTTTTGCACCACAGACGTTGAGGAATACACGGATATCATACTTAACATATGCCGATGATGTTATTCTGCTAGATAGTACGCAAATCGGATTACAGAGACTGGCTAGTGCGGTAGAAAAATACACCCTGCTAAATGAATTAGATATTCATTCCACCAAAATGAATGTGTTAAGGTTCTGTAGGAATAGCACAGAGCCTCTTGTATTGTGATGGTTGTTACGTAATGAATCTGTGGTTCCCAAGCCCATTCTTACCTATTTGGGTTTTGTTTTAGATGTGGTCCCAAACAAGGGCAGTGTATGGGGTTGACTAATATTGAAAGCAGAATATATGGCAATCCAGAGGAAAAAGATACGTGTGAAATTTTGCAGAGTCTCTCTGGTTCCAGTCTTAAACATTTATAGTTTGAAGGTGGTATCCACGTTAATGTATGGAACAGAAATAGCAACTGTCTTCCGGGAAATTGACTGGGACAGAGTAGAGGCTATAATCTGGAAGAAGGCTTTAAATTGACCAAATTGTTAACCGACAGTGGCACTGCGCACCATCATGGAGTTGGGCCTGGTTTCGTTGGTATACTCGCACAAATTAAAAATATTATCTTTGTATAGGTCACGGTTAAATGCTCTGCCGGGCAGCTTATACAACTATTTGGGTGTTGTTATGAGTGAGCGGCGCACCTCTCAGTTGGTTGCTTTCGGCAACGCAGCAGATCATATTTTGGAAGACCGTAATGTGCAAGTAGTGACCTATTAATAGTTAATCCACTGATGGTTAAGAAGAAACTAAGAGAATAAGGGTGTTGTACAGCGGTCAACACGTATAAACTATATAAAGGTTTCCCCTTGAGAAAGTTCCCCAACCCTTATTGGAGGGGGCAATTCTTAAGATTGAGGCTTAATCTATTGCCAACAGGAAACATCCAGCGGGTTCAAGAAGGGGTTGGAATAATGGTATTAAAGGAAGCTGGTTATTGTTTATTATGTAATAAATCAAGGATATTACAGAGCCATGAACACAGTTTGGGAGAATGTGAGGCATTAGATGCATAGCAGCGGTCTCTTTTGAAAATTATTTTTTGCAACCTTGACATCGTGAATAAGGATGAACTATTTTGGAGGCTGACTAATGCGGAGAAAATGCTTTTAACAATTGCATCTCTAAAATTGCTAGCTCAAGCAAGGATTGTTAAAAATGTGTAAATTGTGGTATTAATTGATGTGTGTACGAAGCTGGATTAATTTTAGATGCAAGCTGTTTTGGTACTCCCTCACTGCATATTTTTACAGGGGGGATTTTGCTGTAACAGCAATTGAAAGTAAAATCTTAGAAGTGGCTTTAGATACGTAAAATGTTTTAGTAGGGTGATGTTGATAAGAATGAGCTGTCTGGATTTGAATTTTAAAATGACACTATGTGTATATTTTATTTGAGAATATAACTGTAATAGGACATTTTTTCCTGTTATGCTGCTTTTAATAGCTTTTTTAATTGCTGTGTAAGGTTGACTGGTATCAACCAGTATCACAATAAAGATGAATTGATCTGCTGCATGCAGGTTTTTCAGACCAACTACTAGTGTAGGGTTCTGGGAAGCCAACCTTAGTGGACCTGCAAAGGTTTCACACACAAGTCCTAACTTAACTCTCTCTTGGTAACAAGGACGGGTAGTTATGCTAAGACTTAGGAGATACGGGTTTTGTTTTAAAGTACAATTATCACAGCAAGTGATTGATAAGCACTAGATTATTATATAAAATTCTATTATTTATTAAGAACACATTAGTATTAGCACGGAGATACTACAAAGTAAGTATACACATATTCACAGTTTTGTGACCACAAATGGGACAAACACTGCACTTTACTATTCACACAGTTCAAATGACAATACGTGAATAGTGCCTAAAGTGGGAGGGAAAGTTGTTAAAGCAATATCAATATAAGAATAAAAGGCTGTGCCAACTGCCCTGCTAAGCCTAAAGGGTCCAGCCTTGCCCTTGAAACAATGAGAAAGAAAATTGCAGGTAAGTAACCAGGTGTTGGCTTGAGACAGTGGCAATCGAAGAACCAGCGCAATAATTTATAATACAGGTAAGCTAGGTTTCCCAGGGGCCAGGGGGTTGGGCGGTGTGGCAGCTACCTATTCCATTGCTCTAGGAGATTCCAGACTCAGGATCCACCGCCAAAAGTCAAGCCCAGGCTGCTGCAAGAGTGGGCCACGCACCCATATAGATGCATGGGAACAGGGGACTTTAAAACAGGTATGCACCCATGCCCCAAAAACCTCAAACAAAGCAACAACCTCAATTAAATGGGCTCATTGGGGACAATTACCCATGTCATTGGTGTTGTTGTTTGAGTCCCACAAGTCATGGGTGCAGTGTCTTCTGGGTCCGGCAATTCAGTGGTTCCACTCTTCATCAGCAATCGTTTGTGCATGGATCATCACCTTGATGGTGCGGGAAGAACTGTGCAACAACACCTATTATGTTGGAGGACCCTCGGATACCTCGTGGGCCATGGGTAAGTGGAGTGACCCTGCCCAGTATCAGCAGGCACGAAGAAGCAAGACTATTGGACACAGGCTGCAGGAGGGCTCTTCTCTTGAAGAAAGAGCAAGACCAGGAGAATGCCAAGGGTCCAGTCCCACGACAAGGATGTCTGCAAAGTTTCTACCCTCAGGCCCAGATGAGGTCCATTCAACGGCAGATTCCCTTATCCAGAGGGTGAACGCCTGAGTCATTCCACTGTTATGTTATGTTATGTTATTTTTTCTTATACCGTGCCAAAGCCCGTAGGCATCCAGGCGCCGAGAGACAGAAAAGACAGGCTACCAGTGAAGGATTGTACTAATCCTCTGAGCACCAGAGGAGAGAGAAAACAGAGCAGGAAGCAAGACTAGTCAGGTCCACTAGCCCACGAGAGAGCGGCACCAATTACAGGTCACCCCTGTCAATGAATAGCAGACCTGACCTCCTCAGTGAATGGGGAGGCAAATGGTGTGTCCAGGAGCAGTCCTCTGGCATCCTTCTGTATACTCTAATTCTTTGGAATCTTGGTTTTGTGGTTGACTGCAGAATGGCTTCAGATTTCCACATAATATTGTATTGTATTGTATTTGTTATTATATAGCACCCTTTCCTCATTTGTATGGTCTCAATGCGCTTTGTGGTTGGAACGCCCTTGGTGACTGCAATCCATGTGTTGGAGGTTCTAAGAGTTTAAACTGAAAGATGCTTGTGTGCACTTGGGTGAGCTGGCTAGGCTCCAGTAAGCAGTCCAGAGGTCAGGCACATGGGTGGGCGCTGTTGGTGCTTTAGGATAGAGTGCTATTGCTAAAGATTCAGTGTGTGCCCAGCTAGACCGAATGTATTTTTGCTGGTTGTTTCTGTTTAACTAATGGCAGAGGCGTTGAGGTACGTCAGGGGTTTCAGTGTGGACGGCTGTGTGAGCTGCAAGACAGGAATGGCATAGCCATAGCTGCATTCTAGGATGCATGAATGGGAAGCCATGCCTGTGGCCTGTGTCCACAGACGTGGTGTAATGTATACCTACTGTATGATTGGATGGAGTTCGACTGCAGTGTTTTTTTTCTTGGTCCAATGTGATTGGCTGGTCTCGCTATTCGTGCTCTCCCTGGAACGAAAGTCTGAGCAGAGGTAGAGGGGCCCTGGGGAGGAGGAGGTGGGGAAGGAGGGGAGGATGATAGTTTTTTACAGTGTGCCTCTGCGAAAGCTGCCGGTATCCGTGGGGTATTGATGGGTAGGAGTGTTGTTGTGTATGTGGAGGAAGATAGTTTGTTACAGTGTGCCGCTGCGAATCATGCCAGCATACATGGGGTATTGGTGTATAGGAATGCTGTTGTGTTTCGGTCAGCGTTTCTGTGCACCTATCTAGAGTTTAGAGTGGGAGAGGGTTTCAAGAGGAATGTGGGAAAAGCCAGTTTTTGAGGGCCTTGCTGAATGCAAGGTGATTGTCAATATTGCGCATGTATAGTGGTACGGAGTTCCAGATGATTGGCGCTTGCACAGAGAAAGAGGATCCGCCCAGTATGGAGGAATTGTAATATGGGACCACTAGGAGAGATGCTGTGCGAGATCTGCCGTCCTTGAGGGGTGGTAGTGAGTGATTCTGTCATGAAGGAATTCCGTGCCGGTGTTGTGTATGGCACAGTGGGTGATGCACATGGCTTTAAAGGTAGTGCGTTGACCAATAGGTCGAAATACTAAGCTGGCTCAAGCACACCAATAGAAGGACGTGCATCTTTCAAACGGGGAACCCTGGTCAGCCTTCTCCCTTAGCAACAACCCAGCAACCTTGACGTCACTCTGCCTGGAATGTGTATGAGGTATGTCTGCATCCCCTTACCCAGTTCCAGCCAGTTCACCTACACTGGGCCGTCCCCATCTTCTTGCAAAAAGTGCATGCCCATTTGGAGGAACAAGGCCAACAAGGACAGAACAACAAAGTTAGGGCTTAAAACAAACACAATCCCTAGCCATTTTGGACCACAAAGTTGGAAAAATGCCTACATTATGATAAACATATATGGGGGCATACCAGTGAACAAAGAAATTATTAAAAGTTGCATAACTTCCACACGTTCACCATTGTTGCAATGGAAAATAGAACAGATAAATAAAAAGAAAATTAAGGGAAAGGAGGTTTTCCTGCAGTACTCTCCATAAGGAAGGTAGTACTACTATTGAAAATGTTTTTTTAATGGGGGACACCAGTATCTCTGCACTGGCAGCTCCTAAGGATCAACCAATGCCCCCACAACAAGTGAGAGAACCCGAGCTGTGAGGTTGAAAAAGATCTCACTGCCCAAAATCAGTCCAGGTTAAGATTTAGGTCGATGGGAATTCTGCAAAAAGAAAAGGTTTTCCAACACCCTTTTTAGGTGCCTCACTGTCTACTGGCTAATGTGGAGCCACCTTGGAACTCTGCCACATGCTTGCTCCTTCTCCATTTTACAAAGCCTGTAGAGTTAGGGTGAGTGTATCCATCTCGGTTCCTCTCGTTTGTCCACTTCACAGTCCTAGCTCCTCCTTTCCTTCTCCGAAGCACCTCTTGTCAATTAATTCTCATCAGCTCTCTTAGCAACTCCTCCTTAGCTCCACTCTTCCGATGCTCCTTAACACCTCTTTTCAACCCCTCAGCTCCTCTCTCCAGCACCTCCTGCTTTCAGCCTTAGCAACGCCTTATTTGCTCCTCCCTTCAACTCATCCTTAGGCACCCCTGTATGAGGTGCCACTTCCTCCCTGCTATACACTGCCTCCTCCTCGGGCATCACATACTCCTCCTCATTGTGCATCATTTTCTTCTCATGCACCCTTGTATCAGCTACAAACATCTCCCCACTTTTTACCACTTAGCCTAGCATCCTTGGTATCTCCTCCAACCTCTAGTCTCCTTCTCCCCTTAGCATCCTAGGTCGACCTCTCCACAGCCTCCTGGGTCTGCTTAACTCCAGGCTCCTGGTCTGCTTAACCCCCAGCTCCTGGTCTGCTTAACCCCAGCCTCCTGGGTCTGCTTAACCCCAGCCTCCTGGATCCGCTTAACTCCAGCCTCCTGGGTTTGCTTAACCCCATCCTTCTGGGTCTGCTTAACCCCATCCTCCTGGGTTTGCTTAACCCAAGCCTCTTGGGTCTGCTTAACCCCAGGCTCCTAGGTCTGCTTAACCCCAGCCAGCCTCCTGGGTCTGCTTAACCCCAGCCTCCTGGGTCTGCTTAACCCCAGCCTCCTGGATCTGCTTAACACCAGCCTCCTGGGTCCGCTTAAGCCCAGCCTCCTGGATCGGTGTGCAGTAATATGGTATAATGGGTCCGGAGGTTGCAGGGGTGTCCCCTGCATCCATTACGTGGATTACAATGGCAAAACCACTACCTTTTTGCCGCGATTTCTTGAGTAAACAGACATTTTATCTGTGATTTTAACATTGGAACCCCTGGATCTGCTTAACCCCAGCCTCCTGGATCTGCTTAACCCCAGCCTGCTGGATCTGCTTAATCCCAGCCTCCTGCATCTGCTTAACCCCAGCCTCCTGGATCTGATTAACACCAGCCTCCTGGATCTGCTTCTCCTCAGCCTCGTTGGCCTGCTTCTGCCCATACTCCTGCGTCTGCTTCTCCCCAGCCTCCTAGGTCTACTTTCCCCCAGCCACATGAGTCTGCCTCTCCCCAGGTTCCTGGGTCTACGTCTACTTCCCCCATGCCCGTAGGTATTTTTCTCTCCATTTGCTTGGGTCTCTCCTCCAGCCTCCTATCATCTCCTCACCTCAGCCACCTGGGTGCTCCTTTACTCATCCCCCTGGGTCCCTTATATGGTCTCCTTTCTCCTGTTCCACCTTCTTATGCACTCTTCGCCACCCGTCACCAAATGACTTCCTTTAATAGGACTTTGACTGTAAGGGGCCTCAGATGCATCTCCTTATGTAGCTACTATAGCCATTGGCTGATGACCCCTGTCCATCGTAGATGGCTTACTGTTTTGATGCAGGACTTGGGGGTTAGATAGTTCCTCTTCAAGGGTGTTTCTCTCTCTGCTTGCTATACCCTGAGCCTACACTCAGAGTGGACCGGTCTTGGTTGACTGCTTGAGTTTCCCATCCTCCTTCCGGTTCTACTCTTTTCCGTTGTAATTTAATGTAGGACTTCTGCACCTGCACAACGGAATCCAAGCGTGCCACTCATATTCTGTTCCCTAAAAGTGACAGTAGGGTTTGTTGCCTCCATGTGTCGAGCCCCTGCCATCTGTTGGTGCCATTTTCGGGGCAGCCAGACGATCCATCCCACACTGCTCCCAGGAACCAGAATCATGTGGTTTTTGGCATAACCCGATACCCTTGGCAATCCCACTATCCACCAGGAAAGTCAGAAAGGGGACTTGGCCACAAGCTCCATGTTAATTCATTAAAAATTGATGTGGGGGTAGAATCAAATATTTCATTCAAGACCAACCATAAGTGACACCCGAGTAAGTGAGAAGTAGTGACTTTAAACAAGAACACAGCCTGGGTTTTTCATCACATTACCCGAAGTTTATATATATATTTATAGAATGCTAAAATCTTACACATATCCAGGTGCTTGAGATGTAAAGATGATGTTCCCTGTGAAGATGGCTGCAGTTATGCAAGATCTCTTGCAAGCTTCTGAATGTCTTTGTGTGCTTTGTGATCAATTGCTTTCCAATTTCTGGCAGATTTTCTTTTAACTTTATTTTACGACATGATTTCTGCGATGCAGGCCTCCATCTCAGCACATTACAGATCATCTGCTACACCATCCGCAACTAGCCAAAAAAGCGAATTCATCCTTCTTGTCATTCCAGCCAATCTATATTTCTGATACTGTTGCTATGGCACAATCAATAAAAGCCTCTTCTGGATTGGTTTTCCTAAACCCTGCTCTGATCGACTATTCTCTTAACTCTGGAATCTTCTCAGCTATCCTCAACAAGGCGGTTATCTCACTGCACCTCGAAAGAGCCAGTGGTGGTCTGAACAGTCCCTACAGATCTATCTCTAACACCCCTCTCCTGGGAAAGGCACTAGAAAAAGTAGCAACTCAACAGCTCCAGTCTTAAAACGAAGCACATTGTCTCCATCACGAACACGAATCTGGATTCATGGCTGCGAGGGAGACATTCCTTCTCTTCATGAGAGATGAAATCCTAATGTCCACAGCCTCTCAGCTATGCTTATCCTCCTGGGCCTCTTAGCGGCCTTTGATGCTGTCAGGCACTACATCCTCACAAATCGCGTTTACATCTCCTTTTGGGAATAAAGGTACTGATGTCAAATGGGTCTCCTCCTTCCCAACAGACAGAGAACGCCAAGTCAGATCTGGTCAGATCCTTATGCCTCACTTTCTCCTAACCTACCAGGCTCTGCAAGGATCTGTCCTATCACCATGGCTTGCCAACCTCTACCTTACACCCCTTGGTGATCTCATCTCTCGCTTGCAGATCGCCTTCAGTCTCATGGGCTCCTGGATTGACCAGCAGCACATAGCCACATGCCTCTTACAGATTCACAATTAGATGATCCACAACTGCTTCCATTTTTAATGCATCCCAAACAGAAGATACTTTGGCTCTTCTGTCCAACTGGCTCTCCATTTTGCTTGGCCTTCATCTATGGGAGCTCCACCTGTAATGATCCATTCTGCAAAGAATCTGGGATTCTTCTTTAATAACTTAGTATCCTCCTCCCCTCACATCCAGGAGATGACCGAAAATTCCTGTTTCCAGCTGCTTGTACTGAAACAAACTCTACCCTTCCCTAATCTCTTCCAAAGGATCCCAGTCTCTAGAGCCATGGTGATTTCAAGCCTCGATTACTGCAACAGCCTGCCTTCATTTCTGAACCAACAACTCCACGCCATCCACAATGAGGCAGCCAAGTTAACGGTCCTGCTTAAACCATGCAACCATCCTGCCCCGGCATTGATCACTCTCCACTAGTTTCCCTTCTCAGCCCATATCGCATTGCGTGTATCATTCACAAAGCCTTTTAGGCCTCTGGCCCAACACAGCTGAAGAGGAAGAATCAGATATACTGCCCACCAAGGCTCCTCAGATTATCCGTGACGCAAAGCATCCTGCATGTACCGCTCAGGAAGAAGAAACCCAGAAGGAGAACCTCAAACGCTGCTGTTGCCTCCCTCTGCAATGGCGTTCCAGTCGCTTTGAGGATGGAGCAAAAACATCTATGCTTTTGGAAGAAACTAAACATTTTGTCTTTTTTAGATTTGTTTGGCCCTCTTAGTCTTAAAATCTTTTCCTTACCACCAAACATTCATCCCCTTCTCCCTCCCTTTGCTTCCCATTGCCTCCTCTTCCTTGGCCTAGTGCCCTTGAGCACTTCCCCAACTATCACTTTCCGTCTACCATTCCCTGATTCTCCTATGGCACTGACACTTTCTCATATTCTGGTTTCTTGCACTTCTCCTCTTCCCTGCACATGCACTTATCTGATCTGAATGCTTCCAAGGTCTCTGAAAGATAAACCGCTGTTCCCCCTCCCTTTCTGTTGGCAAAATATAAATTAAATAATGTTTTGCCCTTTATTATTGTCTTCGCCTCTCCCCACCTAAGATTTGCCATTGAATGCTGAACCATGTCTACTACCAGATGAGTCAAGGAATGCTCAGGCATTGCCTGTGCGCTATCAGCTATACAACGACTCACAATGGGGGCTGTTTGTGTAAAAATTGACCCTTGTCTTTTATCCTCAGGTGGTGCATCGAAGTCTTTCATGTTCCATAGAGCTATACAATGACATAAAGACAAAACTTTCAAAAGACAGCATAGTTATTTTTAGTATTAATTTCCAAGCTCACACGCATTGGCAAAGCCAACAGTGTTTCCAGGTACAGCCATAATGCCACTAACTGACCATTAATGGGAGAAGATGCAAAATGCTGTAAGTACTTGGGCTATGATAGCAGGGCCTGTCAAACGCCTCTCTTATACCTAAACACAGCCTAAAACTGTTGGATTTGCCAATGCTTTTTATTAACAGGACTTCAGCATAAACACACCCGCTGGCTGAAAGCACACTTGGTTAAGACATTTGTATTGCACCAGTAGTGTATTTAAAGCTCCAGTTAAACCATTACCTCATAGAAGAGTGTTGCACACAACTGGGACTACAGGTGTAAGCAAACCCAACCTTTGGTATAAGTTTGTACTACACAGTTTTGTGATAGCACTGCTGAGCAGTCAGGCTTCTCTCAAGAGGGAATGTGAGCTGTAAGGATGTTACACAGAGGTCTATAATTACAAGTATTCAAATAGACTCTTATACTCAAGGTCTCTTGGAAAACACTTATTAATTTATTTCACAGTCAGTTATAAAACATTCACTAGAAGGAGGCAATCTATATCACACAAAGATATACTTAAATACTTCACTCTGTCAGGTTCTGGGGCATTTAAACTACTTTGAAGGAGGAGCATTTTGCATTCAGAGCATTTGAAGTAGGAGCAAAAAGGCATAAATTAATAAAACAAATATCACAGTTACTCTAAAACAGTGCTAATAGTTTGAGTTCACCAGAGGAGTTCATTCAATGCAATAGGTTAGGCCAAAGTCCATGGGCTAAAGTCTTGTATAGGACAAAGCAGTTCTGGAAGTTAAACGGAAATGTCTTTGCCAAAGTTCTCAGAAGTAGTTTGTAAAAGAAAGATTCATATGTTGGGTCACAAGCTGACTAGGCCTGCAAGTTGCCAAATTTTCAATCACTTTCGCAGTGAGATGTAAGTTCTCTCGGTCAGGTTTTCACAGTACCTTACAATGAAGAAAAAGATGCAGCTGAAGACGTCTGTTCCTGGCAGTTCCTGCAGATCTCTCTGTTCCTGAGCCTCAGTCGTGGGTACAAGAGGGAGGACGTCGGGGGACTCCTGCACTGGGACTAGTCAAAAAGCTGGCAAAGGCAAATCTTCAATTCCAGTAGCTGTAGTCAAGCACGCAAACTGGTGTCCTTCTCCCTGGCTATTTGGTTTCCTGCAGCACTCTGAGAATGGTATCCAGGTGGCTTACGAGTTGATTGATCCCACCAACTCAAAGAGAGAAGTCGTCCTTGAAGGGCTTCTCTGTCGAGATGAACTTGGCAATTCGGACCTGCAGCAGGGCTTCACCGGGTAAACCAACGGTCCACGAGTTGCAGCATCCGTCCTCTTCTAGCTCGTCTTCGGTTCTTTTGTTCCAGTGGTCGACTCTGCTTTCCAAGCCAAGAGACACGCCTTTTATCCAGTTTCCTCCCATTCAATCCAGCCAAGCTGCCAGAGTGCATTTGGGTCTCCTAGGAGAGTAAGCACAGGTAGTTTCGGGCACCTCCCTCACCTGCCCACCCCAGACACTCGGGCGCCAGAGACGGTCTTCAGTCCCGAAGCCCGCCAAAGGCATAGGAACAAAGGGACCAAACCTGGTTTGGCGTGCAGAGACAAACTCTAGAAGGACCTTTCCAAAAAGAAATGGCGAAAAAAGAAGACCGGGACCTGTTTAAACAAAGGTGGCTCAGACGCTATTTTGAAAAACATGTCTCCCATGATTTAACACTACCAGTGTTCGCGGTCATGAAAAATCAAGGTAGTTCATTGTAAAACCACTGCCACCAGCCATTTCGAGAGAAAAGGGTAGCATTTGACTGCTACATGAGTTTGTAGACATAGGGGATACTAAGTAACCCCTACAGCACTCTATTGTACGATAGGGTGTACTGGGTCTTGCAATTTGAAAAACCTAGTAAAGTCAATTTCATTTTACTTTCTCTGGAAAACAGTAGTTTATCCCAGTGAAGGTATTTAAACCTTGGGACAGCCCAAAAGGCTTCCCTGTGTCACTGCGCTGGGGTGCTTTGTGAAACAAATGAAAATATGATGCCTATGGAGTTGTCTAAAACTCCATAATCAAAGAACACAAGAGTAAAACACACAGCAAAATACATGAGAGGGTGGGAAAAAGGGCTCACACTCTCTCCAGGTAAAAAAAATCAAGTCCTCAAAATCCTGCTAAATTGCTGGGGGTCTCTAAGGTGAAGGGAATTAGCACATCTATGAGAATAATCCCTAACACAGAGTGCTTTTAAATAATTGTGACAGGCACTTACCATGCAACATTTTATATAAAGCTAGTTATTTGAGATCCCAGGAGGATGTATTTTGGGCAGGGGGGAGTGGCAAGTGGGTGGGAATGGTCATAGAGGTTAGCATGGCTCTGCGTAGTCAATGGGCGGACAAATAACAAAACAACAACCACCCATGAGCTGTGTGCCATGTCAACTCCTCATATCCCATCTCCTTCCTAGCTGCACTCCAATTCAATAGTTTTGGCTTATAGGTGGCAATTTAGCGTCACCCAATAACCCTAACTATAAATGGCCAATGCAGTTTTGAGAAGTCATGGAATCTTGTTTGTGTGAATAGTGCTGTGTTTGTTTTTAGAAATATAATCTTTTTCTTAAAAGGGAAGTCTTCTTTGCTAACCTGCATTTTAATGGTATTCGCAACTTTCTGTATTAATGGAAATGTTCCTCCTTCGCAGGGTGATCCCGGCTTTCCTGGAATTCCTGGTTTCCCAGGAAGTGAAGGGCCGCCTGGTGCCAAGGGTAAGAAATCACTGTGGGATGTTAAAAATAAAAGTCTATATTTTTAGCAAGCACGCTCGTAAGAGTTTAACAACCTGTGGGTCTGTAGGATTAGGGGACCACAATGTTCCTTTCTCTGTCACGAAACTGGTTTAGGGTGATTTCATCGAATACATTTGGTCGAAGGAGAGTTTGTCAAATTATTCTTTTGACGGGTTGATTTTGCCACATATATATGTGGAGGGAGACTCCCGCAGCCCCCTGTACAATAATAATTTCCTTAAAACCCACCCACATATATATTTTCTGCAAAAACTGCGACAAATTCTCCTTTGACCAAACATGCTGCACAGTAATCTGCCGATCCCCACAAAACTGATAGAGTGACATAACACAAGGAATTTTACTGCTTGTAACGAGTACACATTGCACTTACTTGGAATTTCTCCAGTACAAATGAAGACCTGGGGCTCGATTCATGGAATTATGTGTGCTAGAAATAGGGAAATTGCATGCCAAACTGCGTGCAAAATCCCATTAGTCGATTCATGGAATCAAATGCGCAGGACTTTTCCAGGACTTGCGTGGAGTTCATGCAGGCTCAACATGTCTCTGCGAGCTGTCTTGTGCGAGACATCACGCAGAGTGTGGGCGTGGCTTGCACAGAGGGCTGGGTACGTGGGCGGAATAAAGAAAATGGCGAAGAGCATGTGAAAAAGTGGCTGTTACAAGGGACAGTCCGCAGGCAGTCCCTTGCACACCCACAACTGCACCAAACAACACGTATTCATGGAACCACCAACGCAGCCTCTCGGCATAGAAATGCCACGCAAATCCCTCGATCACTACACCACCCGAAGGTGGGCATTAAGACACTTGTGCATAGGAATCGCAGTGCGGAGGTAGTTTTGCATGTCAGATTTAGAGGTGCGTGTACACAACCGGGGTTCCGATCTAACGTAGGGGTGCGCAAACGCATAGTAGCGGGGTGCAGGAACGGTTTATGGGAAGTTGCATTCAGCTTTTCTGAGTTTAACCTGAGTTATGAATTTTCATACACATGTTGTCGGGGTGCTGGCAACAGTTATGGGGGTCCCTGCACAGGGTCCTTGAGATGCAGGCCTGGTTGTGGGGGACCCCACACACAGTTTGAAGGGTGCATGTATTTGCACCTGGAGGAGCACGCAAAGGTAGCTGTTCTGGCTGTTTATGCTTTGTGTGGGGGTGTGTTGGGGCGTTCTGGGCGCGACTTGCAAATACTACTACTTTGCATGGTAAATTCCATGGATACTCAGGGCACGCATTTTTTATTCTGTGCGCAGGCTCATGCAGTGTCATTCTCTGCGTGCAGCAATTGTAGCAGGAATGCTCACTTTTCCATGAATCGTGCCCTTGGAGTGAAGTGGCACCAGTGTGTTGTTGAGTTTGCAGTAGTTGGTAGCTTTTGAGATTACAATAAACCTAATTGTATAGGTTTAAAAAAAACTTCAATGTGGGTTGGTATGACACATTTCGCGAGGAACCCTCATCATTCAATGTACCTGTCATGCCTTTGCAATGTCACATACACAAAACAAGACTTTCCCTTATTCTTCTACCTGACGGGTAGTAATTAAATACGCACCTCTTAATTTAACGTGATACAATTAATCTACTTAAATAATTCGTCTTGACTAGAAGCATACACATGATTTGTTGAACGGTGGCTTAGGTCAAACTATTTCACAATATGGTAACACTGTAATGATGTGATGTACTCATCTTTTATTTCAGAACATGCAGATACGAATGCTTTGAGATTATATCATGGCAGCACCCAGTTGTATAGTTCAGTTCTAAATGCAGAGTGGTTGTTTTCTGTGTTATACAGGTGAACGCGGAGAGTCCACGGGGCGACCTGGACCTCAGGGGACTAAAGGCGAGCGTGGGGACTCTGGATTTCCAGGTACATCAGCTGTGTTTCCCCACGGTGCCACTTCTATTTAAATATGGTGAAGACCACAATATGTTTAGTATGAGTTAGTAGAACACACAATTGTATTTTTATATTTCTGTTCCCATCCAGGGCAACCAGAAATAAACATTTAGGCCCTGATTCACAGAACGTTTTCCAATGGGGTTTTGCCATTATAAAATGCTTCTGTGAACTAGGCCCTAACCCTCTCAATGAAATGTTTCTAACTCTGATTTCCTCTAGAGCCCAAGAGTCCAGCGGTGCAACCGTGGGGTCAGGGCTAGGGGATGCAATGTAACTGAATGTGTGACTGTGCTCGTCTTCTTTGGTATTTTCTGAACGTATGACTGCCAATAAAGAATAGTCCTATGTCGAATTATATAATAGCTTTATGCACCCAGTGCCCGAGCTGCGGATCTGAAAGGCTATTGGTACTCTGTAGTAATGTGCCTATGTACATTACATCATGCTTAGCTGTCAGTGTGATGGCTGTCAATGGAATGCAATGGTGTCAGTGGAATGGGATGCTGTCACTTGGAATGTTGGGGTGGTTTGAAGCATAATGTTCTGGCGGACAATTAGTGCGACCTAAGCTGGTGGGTGGATGGGCCAGTGTACTTCCTGTGCCACACATTAACTTATCTGTACATCTGGGTGCAATAAATCCTACGTGTAACTTACCTAGTTGCTGTTTGATGTACAGTGCAAGGAGCCCACCTTCGTTACTTTATTGGCGATGAGGATTTATTTACCGCGGACCAGGAGCTGCTGCGGGGGAGCAGCATGTGGAAGACACTGCCCCTGAAGAGTTCCCATCCACGAAAAAATAGTATAAGGAAAGACTTGTAGGCTGGGAGGTGCAAGTGTGACTGGTCCCATAGAGTCGGGGGATCCAGCAGAGCGAACTGGGCTATCACCGCAAAGAGGAGAAGTCTGACAGTGGTATTGTGCCTGCATCCCGGGCAGAGCAGCCTCACGCTTGGACGGGGCAAAGTGAAAGTCCTGCGGCTGGGCAGCGCAGTACAGAGCCTCGGCCGGGCGATAAGTCTAATGGTACAGTGCCTCTGGCTGAAAAGGTGGATGTCCATCCAGGCACAAAAGAGAGTGGGGTGACCGGTGAAGTGCTCATTTTGGCGAGTAAGAGCTAGCATGGTGGCCAACAAAAGATGAGGTATGTCGTTGGGCCGTTAGCGGATGGGTGTGAGTAACAAACGGATGGCAGACGACGATGTCCCTTCATTCAGTGCTGGAGGAGAAATGGTGACATCACCAAGTGCATAAGTAGCATCTCAGCTTGGAGGGCTGGAACGCAATGTCACATTGGAACTCGACGTCACGTTGCAACACAACGTGTCTCCCAAAGGCATTCGCATCATGCTGCATTGGAACGTATGATCGGCGCAGAGATATCACTGGGTCTGGCAATGCAAGGGAAGCGGGTGTAAAGAGTGAACAATCAATTTCCGTGGACCCTGCATCTATCGATTGTGGCCCAGAAATTGGAAAAAAGTAGACGCTGTGTCTCCGGTGTTACTGAAATCACGCTGTTCTGTCCCATCTGTACCGTGGGTAAAACGTTTTGTAAGGAGTTCTGTGAAAGGTGCAGCGGTTTTGTGGACAATTTAAGAGAACTGGATCCAGATCTCTGGGGTCTTTATGTTCAGTTGAAAGCCCGCAATGTATCTGAGGACTAATGGAGTTTAGGTGTCTGAGTAGGCGGGACATTTTCAGTTGCAAGCCCTCACCGTTACTGAGGACTAATGAGTTTAGGTGTCTGTGGAGGCTGGTAATTTTAGGTGTTGTGTTTGTGTTGTGGCGTCTGGATTAGTATTCTGTTGTGGGTCGGTCATGGGTTAATGTACGATTGGGGCCAGTAAGGTGATTTGGCTGTGGTGTCTTTGTTGTGTCCCAGGGATTTCCACCATAATAACGTTGTATTTTGTGTGTTTACACAGAACGTTTTTGCTCATTGAAACAGTATCTTTGATGTTTTGCCAGGTGTGTGTGTTAACCTTGTTTCTTTAACAGGGGTTAATTCACGGACATGTTGGTGCGCTATGGACTGATGGGTGGTGGGTGCTGGGCGTGTTCTCATTTATGATGGACATTTCCTTTCCAAAAGGGTTTTTAAGTAAGGTTTCAAGATGTGCTTTCAAAATGTTCTTTACATTTGTCCTGTTTGTGTTCTTGTGGTTTCTATGGTGCTTGCGGTGTCTGTGGTGTGTTGTGGTGGTGAGTTGGTGTTTAGACTGTTGGCTTCATTTGTAGGGTGGAGTATAGTGTGTTGATATTGGACTGTTGGGTACAGTTGTGGCAGGTGATGTGTTTTGTGTTTAGAGAGAGGTGTTTAGCGGTAGGTTGCAGCTAGTGTTGACTGTTGGTTACAGTCGGGCAGGTCGTGTGTAAGGTTAGGCCATTGGCTGCAGCTAGTGTTGACTGTAGGTTACAGTCGGGCGGTCGTGTGTGTGTGTGTGTGTGTGTTGTGTGCAGTGTTGAGCTGTTGGTTGCGTGCAGTGTTGTGTGCGGTGTTGAGCTATTGGTTACAGCCAGTGTTGACTGTTGGTTACAGTCAGGAAGGTGTGTGTGTGGTGTTAAGCTGTTGGTTGCAGCTAGTGTTGACTTTTGGTTACAGTCGGGGAGGTTGCGTGTGTGTAGTGTTAAGCTGTTGGTTACAGCAGATATTGTTAGCCATTGGTCACAGCCAGAGGTTTGACTGTTGGTTACATTCAGGGAGATCGTGTGTGGTATTATAGGAGTTGTCTTTGGGTTAGGGCGACGTGTTATGTTGGTGCATTCCCACTGTTAGGCAGGTTTTAACTCCTGTTTCCGGCGTACGGTATGGATTGTCTACATTTGCAGTGTTTGCAAAGGTGTTGTGTCCTGTGGAGGTGTGCAATATTTTCCTCGCAATTGGTGTTTTGTGATCTCCGTGTTTACCCATCGTAGGAGGTGGGTTATGGTGGGTGGTGGTGTACATCACTAATTGTTGGTTGCTTTTGGGTGTTTGCAGTGACTTTCTCATCTGTAGTTCGTGGTGCATCCTGTGGCGTCTGTGCACCATGATGTTGTCCAGAGTTTGTTCTAGTGAATGGACAGCAGCAGTGTTGTGAGGTGCAGTGATGTAATGTTACATTATCATTATGGTGTGTTTGATGGATGAACCAGGGAGAAGTGTAGTAATGTGCCTGTGTACATTACATCATGCTTAGCTGTCAGTGTGATGGCTGTCTGTGGAATGCAATGGTGTCCGTGGAATGGGATGCTGTCACTTGGAATGTTGGGGTGGTTTGAAGCATAATGTTCTGGGGGACAGTGTGACCTGAGCTGGTGTGTGGATGGGCCAGTGTTCTTCCTGTGCCACACATGAACTAATCTGTACATCTGGGTGCAATAAATCCTACATGTAACTTACCTGGTTCCTGTTTGGTGTACAGTGGAAAGAGCCCACCTTAGTTACTTCATACTCTTGGGTCACAAATTCTGATATCAAACGCAAAACAAGTTATCAGACGAAAATATATCTTTTTTTTTTCCATACATTTAAAAAGAACATGAAAAAGATTTGCAAACAAAAATACAATGTATTTATGTTTTCAACAAACCATCCCTTTTCACAACAGAAAATAGAGACGGGCCTGATTCAAAAAGCGACGTGGTTTTCCCATTGAAAAAAAGCATTTGTAAATCAGGCCTAAATAACTTCTCACAACTCTCTGTACTGGTCAGTTTCACCACTGGAGTGGGTGTAGGGTGGGGGGGCATGGTGGGGGGGGAGGGGGGTGCAGCACCGTTAAAGCATCCAACCCTGTATGGAGATGAACAAAACAGGGTCTGGTACAAAAACCTCAAGTTATTATTGCCCGCAGATGAGCCAATAAACAGGGTCTATTAGTCTACATTATATAATACTGTACTCATGGCATTGTCCCGGTAATGAACACCGTTTTGCAGTTTAAACGTTATTTCAATGTGCCCTCCATTTCAGCGATCTCCAGACACCTTAATTGCATTTCGTCTCAACTTGCATATGTTCAATGGATGATGTTTCTTTTTTTTTATATTGCTATTTTAGGGGGTAAAGGACTTAATGGACTTCCTGGAGACCCAGGCCCGTCTGGTTACCCTGGTGCCCCTGGTGCTAAGGGTGTGCCTGGTGAACTTGGGCGTCCGGGACAAGCAGGTAAGATTCATAGCCGCATGTCATCCGAGATGATGAGTCTTAAGCGAGGTGCAGGCTATGACAACATATGTTGGGTGCGTAGCTTCTCTTTGCCTTCTGGTGCCTTGGTACAGGGTCTTCCTCGAGTTGCCACAAATATTTCCCCGCGCCACTGGCATCTTTCCTGCCCTCCACCAGAGTTCCGCCTAGGAACGTCACTTCCGTCTGGTCGCTCCACAGTACAGTGAGTGTGTGACAGCCCACCCTTATTTGTCCAAACCCGGAAACACTTTCCTAAGAAGCCATCCCTAGTGGAGGCGCCGCAATAATTATACACAGTTTATATGAACATTGAAACACTGCAGTTATCTGCAGCTTCCTCTGCGCATCCCTGGGGGAGCGCCATTTTCTTTTATTATTGTGAATTTATTGAGCGTGAACCTAGCTTCGGAAAGCAATGGAGCACGTTAGAGTACTAGGGAGAAATATTGGGAGTGGGGTTGGGGGGTAGTAGAAGGGGTACACCATAAGGGTGGGACTGTGAAGGGGTGAGTTATCAATCTAGAGGCACAGGCAACAATAGGCTGGCAGCAGATTAAACAAGTAGGACCTGGGGGTATAGAGTAGCGCCAGGTGGAAGGAGAGGGGACACACTGCAGGAAGGCCATGCACGAGGGGGGAGCACTTGCAATGGCCGCACGGTGCATGCAAGGAGGTGGGGATGCGAAAAGGGGGCACAGGAAGGCCCAGTTGTTGGTCCACTGGGAGAGCAGGGGTAAAGCTCCTAGACCTTGGGGAGAAGCAAGGCCTGTGTTAACCTTGAAATTGACTGCAGTTCTCCTCAGGTTAGAACATGCATTTCCAGGTTAGTACAATAAAGTACCTAAAGCTATAGACGGTAAGGGTGGTGGGCGTTTACTGCCGGGTGGCTTTCCATCTGCTTTCACTGGAGACATCTTTTCGGGTATTGGGCGAATGTATGCTAAATTCTATTACACTAAGTGAATCCTGGAAAATAAAGCCTGTCTGTGATGCACGAACACCCAGATGCAGTGCGAAAAGCGCAGGTCACATTCACTGTTTTCACTGATTTCTAGGGATCCCCGGCCTCCTTGGACTGAGGGGGAACCCTGGTTTCCCTGGAGCTCCAGGACTCCCAGGACCTACAGGATTTGCTGGTACGCCAGGCTTTTCAGGGCCTAAAGGTACGTGATTTTATGAAACTATTACCTTTTCATTGCCAGGTGCCTGGGGGACAAGATCCCAAATCTGCATTGCAGGTCATGCGACAGTGGGGCGAGTGGAGCCTATAGGCCCGATTCATGGAAGTTTCTGTGTGAAAAATCGTGCCAAACCGCATGCAAAACCCATTTGTCGATTTGTATTTGTTTAATATTTATATTGCGCACCAAATCCTGAGGTAACTAGGCGCTTGAAAGCTTAGGGGTTACATACATAAGAAGGCAGACAAATTACAAGCAGCTGTGAAGACAATAAATGGGACCCTGGTTACAGGTGGGTCAGATAAAAAACGCAGATAACAGAAGAGCAGTAACATACAGAAGAGCGATAACCTATTCAATGAGCGGACAACAAGTTGACTATATCTTAGTGATGAGGCATGTTGCTCAGCCAATTTTTATGCTGGCTTTAAAGGAGAGGAAGGAAGGTTCCTGTCTAAGAGGGATGGGGATGGAGTTCCAACGTTTGGCAGCTTGGACAGAGAAGCTAGCTCCTCCTGCAGTTTTGAGATTGAACCTTGGTACCACCAAGGTATGGGAGAGAGAAGATCTGGTGGTACGTGTGGGTTTGTGTATACAGATTTTGTCTGCAGATAACAAGGGGGGTTCTGGGAGACTCTCTGCCAGACATGAGTCCTGGTTACAAGAGCCTTACCCAGAGTCTAAAGACACTGGGTAAGTCTCTCATACCCAGGACTAATGTCTGGCAGAGGGACTCCCAGGACCCCCTTGTTAATTTGCATACAGATTTTGTCTGCCAGATATTTTGGGGCTGAGTTTGTGAGACATTTGTGCGTGATGGCCAAGGTGCATAGTGTGATTCTGTCACGGATGGGCAGCCAGTTGGCGTTGTGTCTGTGAGTGGATATATGACAGGACCTGGGGAGACCGCTCTCAGTGAGTTATTTTGGAGTACCTGGATTCATGGAATAGACTGCGCTGCACTTTTTCGTACTTTGTGGGAACTTGCCGTAGGCTCAGCACGTCACTGCGAGAGGCACCACGCAGAGCGTTGGTGTGGCTTGCGCTGAGGGCACGGAAGGGGGCAGAACATGGAAAATGAGGAAGAACAAGGCAAAAAGTGGGTGTTACGAGGGCCGGACTAGGCAGTACATCGCATGCCCAATATTGAATGGAACGATATGTATTCATGGATCCAAGCGTGCAACCTCTCGGCGGGGAAATGGCCATGCAAAGCCCTCTTACTATCTGCCATCCGAAAGCAGGCGTACAGACATTTGCGCATAGGATTCACCACGCAGGAGTAAGTTGGGGTGTCAGATTTACGGGTGCGTGTACACAGCCTTGCTTCCGATCTGACTTAGAGGTGCACGTACGAAGTGTACTGGAGTGCAGGAGCGGTTTATGAGGGTTCACAAACAGATTTTGGGAGTTTTACCCGAGTTATGATAAATCGTACGCATGTTGTCATGGTGCCGGTAACAGTTATGGGGGAACCCTCGCAGGGGTCCCCGAGATGCAGGCCTGCTTGCAGGGGACCCCTCGCACTGTTTGAAGGGTGCATGTATTCGCGCCCGGGGAGCACGCAAAGGTAGCTGTTCTGGCTGTTTTTGCTTTGCATGGGGGCGTGCCGGAGGCAATCTGGCCGCGACTTGCATATACGGTTACTTTACGAGCACTACTCCAGAATACCAAATGGGCACAAGAGCTGGAAACCTTTTGGTTCCAGATAATCTGCAATTTGAGGCGATTGACAAGAAGTTACATTTACAATTCTGGAGGATCTCGGCCATCCATTTATAACACGATCACACTGAAAACAGAGACTAGCCTTGAGAAAGACATTTCTGTCGAAACACATGTTGGCTGCTCAACCAGGACCAATAGGGAATAAACATATGAATGAAGATATCTTTCACTGTTTATTAACAACACAGATGCATTAAGATATTAATGCTACAAGCTAAGTGAAGCTATAGCTATACACAATAAACACATCGGCGACCAATTGGGACACCAACCAAACTTACGACATAAGGAGAGTTATTAAGTAAAACTATTGTACAAAGCTGAAGTGGGGGAAAAGATGCTAGCTTATCATAAAATTTTTGAAATTGTGAGGCACACCATCTCTTCCAAAATACAATTAGGTAGTCAACCCTATCCTAGGAACAACTGTCCAACAAGAGTTCAAGGAAAACAACCAATTTTGGGTACTTGGGGTGAGTTTACAATAGCTACCAAATTTCTTCCATATGAATCAATGGAGCTTAAGTCATTAGTCAAGTGTGCTTGTATAGTAAACATTCGAAAGCCAATACTTACAGGTTTCCGATCGCGGAAAAAGGGTCGCTACCAATCCTAGATGCCTAGGGTCATCCCAGTCAGGATTCCTAAACTCCAGTTCCACCACCAAAGGTAAGGCAAGGTTAGCTGAAAGGGATACGGGGGGGGACTTTATGCACTATGTGATTCAATTAGGAACAAGGAGGGCAGAAATAAGGTGTGCAGCTTGGCTCCTCGAACCCCCACCAAAAAGACCAACTACTTCAGGTAAGTCAGGGCCATCAGGGGTTACTGCTCGCACCGTTGGTTGGGGCATAGGTCGCCAGAGTTTGTAAGTGCAGAGGTGCTTCATCTGAAACCTGGCTGAGGGTGAGTCCAGGTTATCTATCTGAGGACCTGCAAGATTCAGGAGACAATTGGAATGAGGATTCAACAAGGGAACCCTCCCGTCCCCTGCACACTTTAGGATGTTTGGACTAAGTCCACTGCTGTTTTCTCATATTAATACAAAAAACATATAAACCAAAGGGTTCAGTTGTGTGTTTTTATAGCAAAAGTTTATATCTAAAGTGTCAAATACACAATATTTCAAAAGGAGAAACATTTACAAATTCAAGAAGCAAAGCAGTGCAATAGTAGGTCACAATAAATTTGAAACAATGGTGGAATCCAATTCATGTGGCAACGCGTTTCGAGGATACTTTCCTCTTCTTCATATGGCCAAAATTGAATTCTTCATACAAAAGGAAAAAAACAAAGGGGAGAACGTTTGTACAAGATTTTTATACCTTGAGGTAATTCATTAAACTCATGCTGTACATTTCAATCTCATCTGTGAGCCAGAACAGACTACATTGTCAGAGAAATTGTAATTAATCTAGTACCACAAGGGCACATTCATTCCCAGTTAAATTCAGGGTGAGGGGAGGAGAAGAGGTTCAGAGAGACGTTTCTAGTCCAGTGCAAGAGAAGTCGTCGTTCAAAAGTGTTTAGAAAGAATGTAGGTAGGTAAAGGAGCCATATAGGACAAGATATAAGAAAGTATAATTACCAGTAAGCAAAGTGTTCGAGGGCATCGGGTGCAGATAGAGATCCTTGGTGGTGAATCAAGCGATGTGTAGATCCTCCACAGGAAATATAGTTTGCTGTAGTCAAGAAGAAGACAGAGCTGCAACAAAAATGAGGAGCAAGCGAGTAGAAATCAAACTATGATGAAAGGTAAGTTCAACCCTAGGCACTAGAAGAAATGTAGTACCTGTGGAGTGTACAAGAGGAGTGGCAAGTGCTGGAGAAAATATTGGAACGGCGTGGAAGCCTGATATATTCGGGGTTAATTCACGTTAAACACTGTGTAACTTCTGTTCAACGTTCATCAAGAGTCAGCAAAGCACTCTAGAGCATACGATATAAGTGTGAGCTTGAGAGGAATACTAAAACAACATATATTGATACAATACTATCCACAACTAAAGTGTTAGCTGATGAAAAAAATACCTTGTGGTATACGCTTAGCAGTTAAGGTGCGCGAGCTGTCAGGCACAGCGTGCTGGCAATGCGCTTTCTTCAGTGGGCGGTTTGTAGGGATAGGAACTCAGGCAAAACAAATACAGTGCACTTGTACACTACGAGTCTCAATGCGCAGATGATGATCTGTGAAAAAGTGTAACAGAGAATTAACCCGGATCGAGGTTAAGAAAGTACTTAAACTAGAAATCTCAATGGGATAGACAATGCCTGGTAACGTGCGCTTACCTGCACAATAGGAGACCAATCGCAAAGACAGCTGCCGCCGGTCAATGCATCCTAGCAGCTATGGGAACGGCGCGCAATGTGGAAGAAAAAGGTTGGCGAATGTGAAGATAGAGAAGGGACTAAAGCAGTCACCTAAAGGATCGGCCATCTTAGAATGGAGTCCCCTTGTTGAATCCTCATTCCAATTGTCTCTTGTTTGTAGGGGTCTTGTGCCATGGCCTCAGTTCCTCCCCCGCACCTAAAATTAATCTACAGCATCTCTTAAATGTATGTTTCATTGCCATTTAATTTGAGGTGTGCATCAATAAGCAACCTTTTTCTGACCTGCAAGATTCACTCTTTTTTTTTTATTTGTTTATTTATAACTCAACACACAGGAGGATATACATTCACAGTGCTTATAGCATCTCAAGACATATAAGGCACAAAACCCCCTTCCCCCTCCCCTTTAAGTCCCTCAGTGAGCACTGTACCCGGGCCTAGTCGGCCTGGTCCAATAGTGTCGATGGATCGTCCATAGAATGAAGGGCTCTCGCAATCAGGAGTGGCTTAAATGTCAGGGCCGGAAAGGTCTGGTCATAGTCCAGCACCCAATCCCAAATGTCCATGAATCGGTGGAGCAGTCCTGCTTTAGCTGCCGTGACCTTTCTCGGCGATCAGGATGTCCCAGAGTTTGATCCAGCAGAGGGTCATCAGGGGACCATCTGCGGATTTCCAAGTGCGGGCCACTGTGATTTTGGCTGCCAGCAAGAACTGGGATACCAGGGCCGCTCTCCTCCCCGATCTCGGGTACACGTCTGGTAGCGGGATCCCCAGGAGGACTTGCTCAGGCGCGAGTGGAATGGCCACCTGGGTGACATCCTTTATAGTGGCTAGGCAATGAGTCCAGAAGTCCTTTACTCTGGGGCAGGTCCACCACATATGAAAGTATGATCCTGGGAGGCCACAGAGATGCCAGCAGTGAGGGTCCAGGGGCCGTTGTAAGTGAAGGAGGCTGAGGGGGGGGTAATACCACTGCAGGAGCAGTTTATGGGCGCACTCTCGGTTGGTGATGCAGCGGGATGCTGTGCGTGTTCTGGTCCAAATGTCCACCCACGCGTGGTCTTCTATGGCGTGCCCAAGGTCCGCCTCCCATTGAGACATATAGGAGGGCCTGGAACGAAAGGGATCCTCTTGTAGCAGCTTATAGAGAGTTGAGATCATTCCCCGGGACGGCAGGTCGCTCACTGTTAGCTCTCGCGAAGTAAGGGGTCTTGTGGCCACTGCCCGGGTCTGGAGGTGGGAGCACCAGTGCCTGAGTTGAGCATAGGAGTATCTATCCGTCTCCGCTAGTTGGAATGCCGCTTTACAGCGTTCAAAGGTTAGGGGGGAGTCCCCATCGAAGAGTTGCCCCAGGGTTTCAAGGCCTCCCGTGACCCAATTCTTAAAGTTCCTTGGACAGGCTCCAGGGAAGAACGCTGGGTTGAGGAAGATTGGAGATAGTGCACTCAGGTCTCCAGGGATGCCACGATGTCTGCGGGCCCACTCCCAAGCCTTTATTGACTGTTTCGTGGCCATCAGGACTCCTGGCCAGCTCCGGCGTAGGGCGGTGGGGAGAAACAGGAGGAAGAGGAGGGGGAGAGGAAGGCAGGATTGCTCAATGTCCACCCATTATGGCCGCCCTGTGGCAAGCCCCCATGCCTGAAGGTGGCCCAGCTGCACTGCAATTTGGTATTTTCGGAGGTCGGGCACCCCCAATCCACCCAGTCTCGTGCTGGCCATCATCGATCTTCGCGGGATGCGTGCTTTCTTCCCTTTCCAGATGAAGGCGACCATCTTTCTTTGAAGCTGCTGTAGGGGGGGAAGCGGAATAAGGGCTGGGAGGGATGCGCAGGCTTCGAGGAAGCGGGGGAGAAGGTTCATTTTACATGTCATGATGCGACCCAACAGGGAGATTTCTTGCGATTGCCAGCGGGCCAAGTCCTTCTCCAATTCCTCGAAAAGCGGCGGAAAGTTAGCCTGATCAAGATTCACCCAATCCTGGTTAGCCTGCTCAGCCAAAGCCATGACCATACTCTTGTTTGTCTGTAGATCAGGGTGTATACGACTCCCTGTCCAATCCAAAGCAGTTTCCGACTGCAAAGAGCATGAACATATATGACCGTTTCCTATCTCTACCTGTGAGGAAGATGACCAGCAAAGGGAAAGCGCTCAATAATAGGGCTCAAACATGGTTAGCCATTTTGGCCACTGAAGTGGTAAATGGCTACATCACAATAAAGAATAGGTGCACCGCAGTGCACCTAAAAGTGTTAAAATAAGGTGCCACTGCCACCGGCCTCTCTGGACTATACTGAGAATGGAAACAATACCTGTATACTAACAAGGGGGGACAAGGTTCACCTGCACCGCTGTCATAAGGGAGATGCTAGTGCTGAGCAATAGAAAATGGGGGCACCACCCTCTTGCACTGGTAGCTTTAAGGACTAACCACTGACCACCAAAACAAAATGAGTGATGCAAGTCACTCAGGTTAAAAAGACCCCACTCATTATAAATAGGTCAGCGTCACACAGTCAGCAGATATGCTTGGGGTCCCATTCAAACAGATGGGGAAGCTGCAAAAAGTTCAGTCTTTCCTAATATGGTCATTGGGTTACAAAGAAGTCCTGCAGCATCTCAGTTTTTTTCTTCTTTGTCCACCCACTATCTCACTAAATTGAAAGGGACCTTATTCTCAACCCCGGCCCATCCGTCTGGCTAGCAACACACCACTGTATAAGCAAACTTACTATACTTAAAGACTGGTACCAATCGCTGCTTTGTGGGTACATATGGGTTCATTCTTGGTATTCACTAAAGCCAACTTAGAGGCCAGGCACTCCCTACAGTAGATAACATCCATCGGAAAAGAGGCAGTGAAGTAAAAGACCCCCAAGATCACCAACAGTAGTGGATCCGCCTATCTCTCTCGGCTCTACCATTTTGTAAAGGCCTCAAATCATGAGCCATTCAATCAAAAATGGTAGAAAAATATGTAGGAATTCAGAGGGCTCCCAGCAACTCGATTGCTTGTTGCTGTGCTAATATTAGAAAGTATAGTGTTGTAGGTGATGGTGCTTGTATTGTCACTTACAGCCCAAGATGGTCAAGATGGTGTGGTGTGCTGCATTAGCTTTCTATAGGACATCTGATGCGTGGACCTCCACTGTCATTGTTCATCTTTTTTGGAAGTGTATTTTATTTTTTAGAGAAACCATTGCAAAAATACAGGGGCTAAAGAAGTCAGGTGAACCGTTTAACCACCTCTCTGTAACCATTCCTCGACCGAGTAAAATGTGTTTTCCTGAAAATCACCGACAACCCAGGTGTTGATACCTTTTACTTGACTGCCTGAAAATATTATACTGAGGTGGTATAGTTCATTAGCCTTCGCAGTCCCATAGACTCCTTCATCAGATGGTGCTCAGAGAAGAGTGCTGGATTTTCCTTTGACATAAAAAAAGCAGGAGAAAATCTTCACTAGAAGACCTTGGATCTCTCTTGGAGCAGGACCCCAGGACAGTGAGCAGCCTGGGCTCCCACGTTGCGCTGTCACAAAGTGGGTGGTTTTAGAGGATTTGAAAGGACTATAACCTGTAGGATTTCATATGTGTTCTATACATTGTAGTGCAATGGGTGGATACTTTGTATGATTGACATATAGTTTGCATATTTGATATGATTCACCATTGTATGGATATGCTTTTTTTGTTTCCTATCATGTCAAAACCTTGCGGTCTTTTACAGTTACATGTATAACCATGTAGCAGACACTATATAAAAAGCAACCATTATTCATTTACAGAACATTTAATTTCATATTTATCTTACAGGGTTTCCAGGATTTCCAGGTTTAAATGGTCTGAACGGCTTGCCAGGCACAAAGGGGTCTCCCGGAACGCCAGGTAAATCGGGGTAATAAGAAGGGCCATTCTTTAAATATGGGGGTGGCAGCATTGCTGCTGCCTCCTGCATAGTTACTCTTCTCGGAATAATGCTTATGGGTGCTTCATAAAGATTGATGTAAAGATTACAATCTTGTTTTGAAAAGAAACATAAAACCTTATTGTAATGTGCTTGCATGTTGCTTAAAACCTTATTAACTAGTGCAGGCTAGTGACAGGGGCAGAGTGAAAGCCTTGCGGAACCTCTCCCATGTTTCTAGTGTGATTCTGCTGATGACCTGGTCACATCTGTAACTCATTTTAATGATTTATCATTGTATTTTAAACTCGTTTGCCTTTGTGTCAATAGTTTTCTTTTGTTTTCAACTTGCTCTTCAATATACCAGGCACTTAGTGCAGGCCACTGAGCTGCCATTTAAAGGGGTTGACCAGGATTAGCTCCGGCCATAACGGAGACAAACGTGGTATCTGTCTCCCTCCACCCGCTCTCAGCTACCTTCCGAAATTAGGGAGTCGTAGACAGCCTGTTCCACCCGGCAGCACACCAGTCCATCCAGACCCTGCTACTGCACCAGGGCCTGCGCCACCTAAAGAGGCACTTAAGATTTTTACGCTTGGTGTTACTTGTCCTAATTACAGTAGGATGCTTGAACTTTCACGTGTAGATGTATATACAAGTGGAACCACACTTACATGGTATTGACAGCCTTTTAGAATAAAACTGGAACTCTCCCCGCCGCGGCGAAGTCTGGTGAACACACCCACAGAGATCTCCAAACCTGAGGCCCAGACGAAGGCGTTCCATTCTTCAGCCGAAACGCCCCAAGGCCAAGCACAATCTGTGCACCATTGACCTGTACAACCTGATAGGGGGCCCCTCCCCCTGGCGTAGACCGATGGTTTTGGTCCTCTGACTTTTCAATTGATTTGTATACTTTGATTTGACCGTTTGCATCTTCTTGAATGCAGTGGGGTAATTTTAGCACCTGGCTGCATTGAGGGACGATGCAATCGGTGTTCCTTTTCTTATCTCCCTGGTTGACAGTGTATGAATCAAGAGCAATTGTTTGTATCATACCAATTGGGTACCGCTCTGTTTGAATTTATTTCTTTACACGTGTGGGTTATCCATCTCTAGGTTAGACTTATTGACTAGCCTCTGTTCAAACATGGGGACCGAGTAATTGGTCAGTACACTTATCGCAATTGTGTCAAAGAATAACGAAACCACTTTTTGAAACATATCAAAAAGCAAAACCGCATTTGTTTTTTGTTCAGTATGCATTAGTTTACTATCTCTTTTTCTTTACTGCAATATTAGATGATACTAATCCCACCTACTGAGCAAACAATTAACAGTGTTGTATTCATGCCTTATTTCTCTGTTTAGGAATGAGACAGTTTTGGAGTGCATATTTATTTTCATTGTTGGTGAATTTGAAAAAACCAATAAATTGTATTTAAGTACTACCGAGTAGAAGTTACTTCCTAGCCTCTCAGCTTTGTTTTGGTTTGATGATTTAACAAGATATTTAAAGGTTATTGAGCTTACGTTTTGAAGCTCTGTGTCCAAGTTTCCTTTAAATAGTATGACTAAGACACTCCAACATTAGGAGAGTGTTGATAAATATACCTGTGGTTGGAGCTTTTCTTTGTTCCATATTTAAATGGGTTGAGTCATCATCTTTCCCAAGACACCACTTCAATTCACCACTATTCTGTAGGCTGTAGTCTGTAGTGATTACAAGTCTTAAATGGGCAACATCACCTTTTTTATTTTAAAGCAATGAGCTTTTCAGCCTAGGGATCTCCCTGCAACCATTGCTTTATTTTCCTGTTCAATCAAAATGTAGGCAATTGACATTTTAAGTGCTGGCAGAAGGGCAGTCTGCTGTGCCTTTTGGCGCTTTGTTGCAAAACCTGTGCCCTTTCAATCCTCTCAGGTGGTTGGTTTGATGAAGACACTCTTGGAGCCAGTATGGTAGAAGACTCCTGCATCTACATGTGCAATGCAATGTACTGCCCTTAACAGCACCAGCTGATAACATGCATTTGCTTGGCTACTCAGCTTGCTACTCAGATGCTCTCCGAGTGTATGTGTCCGTTACATTTGCTCTCCCTCGTTCTGGAGGGGTATGGGAGGGAGGAGTGTGATGTATCACCTATGGCACTTGGCTAACCGAGATGCTCTCGGGTGTCAGCCATACTTGGCTTCAGCCATGTGATGTGGGCCACTTGATTGGACTCACAAAGTGAAAGGCGAATGGTCGTCCTTCCACAGTGCTGCAGCTGTGCGTCGTAGAAGCCAAGTCGAGTGTCCGCATAGAATTTGCAAACCATATGGACGCTGTCCTGTTGCCTGCTGAGCCGAGGAAGACCAGAAAAGAGAGGCTGATACCAGCTGGCTCATTCAATGCCTGACTTCACCTGGTGGTAGACACAGCCGAAGCACCTCCCGGCAAACAAGGAGAGCCCAAGGAACCGCTGAGCGCTAGTGAGAGCAGTGCATCCGAGAGGACCACAGGGAGGTGACCAGAGTGAGAGATAAGAAGCCGACTGACTCTGGAAGTAAGGAGGTATTGAGTCCAAATTCCCAGAGTGTACTGACAGAGCTACGCTCTGTGAAACTACCTCCAACTTGGATAGTGTACAGATTCCTAGAGCCGAGTCTACTTGCAGTGAAACCTGTGCACACTAGGAGAATGGGTTGGATCCTAGTCTTAACTGCTTCTTGTGAACCCTCAATGATGCAAATAACTGTTTCCTGTGAACCCTCTACATACTGGCATAACTGCTTCTTGTGAACACTCTATACTGCAAATAACTGTTTCTTGTGAACCATCTTCATACTGGAATACCTGCTTCTTGTGAACCCTCTGAATACTGGGATAACTGCTTCTTGTGAATCCTCTGCATAGTGGGGTAACTGCTTCTTGTGAAACAGCTCCATACTGGGATAACTGCTTCTTGTGAAACCTGCGCAAACTGGAATAACTATTTCTTGTGAGCCCTCTACATACTGGGATAACTGCTTCTTGTGAACCCTCTGCATACTGGGATAACTGCTTCTTGTGAAACAGCTGCATATGATATATGATATGGCATTTATAAAGTGCCTATACACAAGTGTTTCAAAGCGAAAAGTGGGATAACTGCTTCTAAACATCGGCATAGTGGCATATTGAGAACATATTTCAAGAGTGAACTCCTTCTTGTGAAATGGCTACATCACGGGAAATTAAGTCCAAATTCCCAAGCAAAAAGTTTGCGAAAATGCTGCCTATTGGCATAACGAGTCCATATTCTCAGACGGACCACAGAGAGCGACTTGGTGCGAAACCGGTGCATACTGGCATAAGAGTCAAAAATCGTAAAGCAAACCACTTCCTGTTAAACCAATGCATGCTTTAATATTCAGTCCAAAATCCAAGAGCGGAGTGATTAAACGTTTTGTTCTTAAACTGCTTCACACTAGGACAATGCATCCAAGTTCCTAAAGTTAACTGCTAGAATTACTTATTCTGAGTGGGCTGCATACTGGGGGGCAGAGTCCAAAACCCCAGAAGGAACTGAGAGAATTGCATACAGGGCCACGGAGTCCCATAGCCCAGAATGAAGTGAATACGCCAACGCTGACCGACCACAGTCAACTTCGACAAAATAGAGTTTGCTTTAGCTTCACCTGGAAGAGTCTGCTGTCTATCTTGACCAAGTCTGCCACATTAGAGGGAGCACATCACTCCCCTCCTGCTCCTTTCTCTTGTCTCCAAAACTTTTCCACAGTGAGGAGGTGCAGGACAAAGACCTTGTCCATTTTGGAATGAGTCTCAAATGAAGTTCTAATTGCCTTGATTTTGATCGAACAAAACATTAACAAATGGTCGCAGAAAGGTTGGATATTTTTCTTAAAATGTGGTGAGCTTTTTTCCTTGAAGCCCTGCTTGTCACCTGGGCTGATTTTGAGGTGTTGAGAGTTAATGCTTGCAAATGCTATAACGCACCCATCTGACCATGAGTGCGTTCATAGCTTCTCAACAAGTACCTACATAAGGTAAAACATGATGATGGGAGGGAAAACCCCTGCCTAACACACTCCTTGCAAAGTCTAATTTGCCAGTTTGTGTAGTAGGTTATGGAATTACTTTTTGCATGTGTAAGTAACTCATGTTTGACGCAACTTGTGCAAAAACATTTATAATCGACAGGCAAAACTTGTTTGGAAAAATATGGGTGTCTGACACATGTGCGAGTCATGACTTTTTGGAGGCAAAAGTCACACTTACACCTGGAAAACGGTCTGTCGACTAAGCCAAATGTGTCTCAACTAATAAACATGAGGAGTCATCATGGGTGAGCAGGCATATAGTGGAGCACAGTGGCATAGGCTGGCACAAGCTAATTTGAAATAAGTTCCTATCGTTGTGCAGATTGCAGTCTATCCCCCACCCTCCTAGGATCCGTGATCTGAGTATATTACAGCGGATCATTCTGCATTTCCTAATCCTTAATCACGGCCACTTGGTATAAAGAGTCACAGTGATTCACAAAGAAATAAGGAGTGCAACTGTGTCGGCATATAATAGTGATAGGGGGTAATTTAAGTAGGCACGGGGTGTCCTGATCATGCTCTTGAGTACAGCCAGGACCTTGCTGCAGCGTGAAGCCTCAGCAAACATGAGCAATTCTCTACCAAAACAAAGAAAATGAGCCATTCTATAACCCATGATCACAATTACACAACCTTACAGATCGCCATTCTGATGTCCCATTTATGTCAAGTCAAGACCAAACATCTATTATGTAAACATTCCTCTTTTGCAATTTGCAAAAGTGAATCCCAGTGTTACCACAAGTTAGAATGAAGATATATAACACAGGCCTGCATAAACAGGTTTCAGAAACACACTAGATAACTGTTTCATTAAAAAATATTTGCTTGCCTTTTGAAAGGTTTGAATGAAAATGGTCGCCCAGGATCGCGGGGTTTCCCAGGCCCAAAAGGTGAAGCAGGAAGTCCAGGTCTCGGAACAGGAGCACCAGGATTTCCCGGTCAGAAAGGATCCCGAGGCGAAGGAGGTAAATGCAGATTCATCTTGGGGGTAATTGCATGCCTGCAGGGACTAAATCGCTTGTGTTAAGTAATGTGTGAGGTATTTCATTTTCTTGATGAATTCTTTTTGGAAAATCCATAACCCTACATTTTCCGTGTGCAAGAATAGTGACTCCTTGAGGGTCGTAGCGGAAATCATACCGCGGCACAAGTGGTCACTCCACAGTGCGTGCTGCACATGTGCACACAATCAATACATGAGAGGCTAGAGATTCAAGCACACTCATGTTGGCTTCCAACTTTGTCATTATGTCTACTAAATGGTTTGATGTTCAGTCCTAATCTAATTGCAACTTGGGCCATGGCTTCCGTTACTGTACAACCTCACAGTTCAGTGCTTGTTCAAACTCTGTATTTGTGCCATTGCAAATATGAGAAGTTATTTTTGCAGCTAGAGAACTATTTCTTTGCCCCCTGCCATCCCACTTTGCCAATATAACCTGCATCTGACTGCAGCCAAATGATTGCATCGGGTTAGTGAGACAATTTACCAATTTACCACATTTTACTGCAGTATGTTTGGGGGTAGGCAGCTGTGGGTGGGAAGGGCTAAGGGGGGCAAAGGCTTGATCGCGGGTATGGAAGCCTGGCCCGCCATAATAAAACACCACAGTGTAATGCAGTAAGTTGTCCCATGTGACCAGATGGCATGGATCCTTTGTGCCAGCACCTCACCCCTTTGTACCAGGCTCTCATAAGCAATATTTTTGTGGGGAGTGCAGTTTGTGTCTGTCAAGAATGAATGTTCATGACGCCTTTTCCATGCAATCCCAAACCTGGTATCGACTGGAGAGAATTAATGAATGAGTTAGAAGGTTTCTATACTGCAGCATAATAGCAAAGTGCCTCAAGGTTCTCTCATTTCTGGTCCTAAAAATAAATGCATCAACAACGCAAAAAGAATAAAATCCTTCAGCAAGTGACCAAACCTGCTTCTCTTCCAGAAATCGGACAGAATTCAATGTAGTTCTAGGGTCTACCCTATACATCCCATACACAGAGGGTCAAACCAGTCCACCAGTCTCACAAAGGGGTTTAGAAACAAAGGGTTTGGTGGCCACACCACTCAAGTTGGCTCCAAACACTGCCAATCACCCAGGATCACCCCCACAGGTGTAGACCACTTCAAACCACTATGAAAGTGAGCCGATTCACACAGCAGCCATTTTTGGCCTCCCTCATTGTTTCCCTCAACAAAAAAAGCCAACAAATAAATAAAAATGGCTGAACCTGGGGCTTAAAAAAATACATTGGAATCAAAATGGCTGCAAATAAGGTACATTGGCTGGCACTCCTGGTTAGGGCAAAATAAATTTACAACCGCTACATCCTACTCCCTAAAACCAATGTCACGCGATATGATCCCCCGTGGATGAACAAATGTAGTGCTGAAAAAGTATGACGGGCCATCAAACCTTATGGGCTACCATAGACCATATCATTAAAAATGCTCTTAGTGGCATGGGGATTTCAGTAGAAAATGAACACAAAAGTAGCAGTAATCCCAAAATGAATCGAAAAATCTATGCGACCCTAAAACAGTTCAGCAGAACCTCCAAAAATACAATTCTGCCCCAAACACTTGCCTCTTCCAGACATTAGCCTGGGTTAACTGATCCCTTGCGGGGTAAGTCATAAGAGGAATTTTCATCTTCTGAACCTACAAGGGGCGTTTCTGCAGGCCTGTCAGTATAATGTCCTAATGGCACAGAGAGATTCCCTGCACAGAAGTCAGTAGCTTACTTGAATACCTACACCCCTCTCCTATAGAAGGGGGTGAAAACAAAGGCATACCGAGTAAAGACTTCAGGTCCAATCACCCTGCAAAAGAAGAGCCATACTCACTGAGTTGGTTCACCTTTGCTGGAACAGACTTTTTGGGGAGGGTTACAACCATCTCTGCACCTGCGGGGTAGAACTCTGACTTACCTGGCTTTTCATCACAACCATTCCTATTTCCTATGGAACATTGAACCCTTGCATTAACCTTCTCCAAATTGGCATTTACAGATTTTTCACCTGGGCATTGACAATTTTCACAGGCCCCACCCTGGAGGTTTAGGCCCAAGGACTGGGATTTAAGCTGATGTTGCTGAAATGTATTTTTAAATCCATGCATTACCCTCCTGTTCATAGAAATGCCTGGTTACACTTTTTCTCTTGTGGCGACTATTGTGAAACGGTTTTTTCCACAAGTGTAAGGATTCCCTTTGGCTGGTATTGTGAGTTTAAACTACTCATACTTTTGGTGCCCTCTGGGTAGGGTTGTTGAAGTGCTGCCCTTTATCCATCCAGGTCTATATGTAACTGTCTTGTGTGCACTTGGATTAATCATGCTACTTTGCGCCAGAGGGTCTGGAATACTGGGATAATTGTGTGGCATCTGGAGTACTGATAATGACTGTTTAAATGCAAGGTTTTACTGTGACTGTGTCTTTGTTCCCTTTCCACCTGCATGTACAGTGTCTAATCACTGGATTACATGCATGCATGCATTAGGGATGGGCACTGACCACTGATGCTTTTTATACATATACTGCTTCCATCATGTGCTATGCACACCTCTGGACTGATAGCATTTATACGTCGAACTTTAATAGAGTGTAAACATTTCAGTTAAAGAGTGGGTGGTGTTTTCGTTGATTACTTTTCTGAACTAACTGACCCGCCCTTCCTGCCATCTTCCCCTCTTGAAGCTAAGCCTGACTGCTCTGCCTTGCTTGGCTTCCCCTTTGTGCTGGATTTGTTCTTCTTCCTTTATGTTAGATGGTTGCACAGCCTTCACCAGAGGGTTGTGTAAACATTGCACTAACAGTTGGTCTTCTCAGGCCGTCAAGCCGACGTGTAGTAAATTATCCCAACAGTGGATCTATGTTATTAAGTTCTGGTACACATGTGACAGATCTAAAGGATACTGGGAAAGAACATTTCATAGATACAGTAGCAAAAAGTACCCATACTCCACAGAGGTTCTGTAGACAGACTTGACACTCTCATCAATTGTTGGAAATCAATGATGCTGTAGGTCGCTGTTCCGAGTCGCTTATCGCTTGCTGTGCTTTGCACCCTGAAGTAAACTGCACTGAATGGGTGTGTGTGCCTGGCTGACATACCCCGGAGCAGATGTGGAGGGCAGTGAGAGTTGGCATGCTACTGCATACTAGGAACGTCTGTGCGCTCTTCTCCAACTGTCGCCTCACCCTGGTGCAGTGTAGTGCGTTGGGGTGCAAATATCTCGGAAAGGGTGCATTCTAGGATCTTGAAATGCGGTTTTTCGAGGCCTTTGGGTTTTGTTCCGTGCATAGAAACACTTCAAATGATCTTTTGGCTGGCCCTTGTATGCCCACTTTGATATTTTGCCCACTTTATGCAACGCTTCATGTGTGAAGAGGCTGAAATCCAGGGAAAGGGGTGAGGTGTCTAAATGTCATGTAGCCAGTAATATCTGGAGAGTCTTAATAGGTAACTATACAGAATTTGGTGCAGATTGGTCGAACGGTGTAGAATTGTATAAGGAACAAACTAACAGATTTTCTGCTTTACATATATAGAGAAGGGATAATTGAGAAGAACTTTAGCTCAGTAAACATCAGCGATCAGGAGGAGGTACTTAAATATGTGTCACAATGTATCTCCATTCACGTCCTACTCATGGTTTTTAATTTCACGCATGACCTTCAGACTGAAAATCTCATACCAAACAAAGGCCTTCAGTTTTATCAGTTTTATCTCATCTCTTTCACAGTGAGTGTTAACAGGATGTTTATTTTGCTTCCACTGGTAATGTTGGTTAATTTCGATTCATAGTAACAACTTTAATGGCCTTATTTGTTGATAAATTGACTGAGAGGCTGAAGTAATGGGCACACGCAAGGCTAGGGCCTTTTTCATAACTTCTGCAGAGCCAATGCCAGCCATTGCAGAATTCTCATCCAGTGTTTATTGCGACTAGTATCTCTGACAAGGTCAAATTGTGGACAACTAATTCCAGTGGACAAAGAGAATCTGGGGGCCAGAAGCCACACCCACTTTATGATGCATCTCCTTGACCTGTTATTCAGAGGATCTGCTGGAGCACCTGCCTCTCCTCCCCCACTGCCCACTCAAATCCTGTGGGTCTGGGCAACGAGGGACGAGATACACCCAGAGACATTCAGAAGCAAAGAATATCATGCCCAGTGCTCCCATCATGTCTTTATAATGCCGCCTCACTCAGGTCAGCACAGTGCAGCTCCTCAGGCTCCTATTCAGCATTAGAGCTTGCATATCTCTTTTATTTAGCCTTGAAAGACACACTGTAAACATCAATTCCCAAGGAATATGAAAGTAAGCAAGCCCCAGAAATTTCATATTCCCAAAAACCGTTCACCTACAAAGGAGAACTGCAAAGCTTCACCCCCAATCGGGTCACTGCAGAGAACCACATGAACACCCCAGCCAGACACCTAGGCCAGGCAGTATAAAAGAGTATGAAAGAGGCTTGTTTGCCCTGTGTAGGAAAGAGAAAGTATGAGTGCAGACATGTCTTTAGGGCAAGGAGAAAAATAAGTCAGGTGAGGCCAGGGTTCCATAGCTCCTATATATTGGGACGGGCACCCTATCCTTTCAAAAGTGTAGACCAACTCCGGAAGGAGAGAGACACAGGGAGAGAACAATGCACAGGGAGGGAGACGGACACAGGGAATAAGCTAGACACATGGGGAAATCCTGACCCCCAGAAGAGAGACAGAGGTGGGGGACACAGGCCCAGAGAGAAACCAGAACGTTTGCTGAGGTCTGAATCTCAGATCCTGACAGAAGCCAGGGTGCATGGAGTAGAAATTGCCAGGAGCCTGCTCTGAGACCCTGGTGAAAGTCAGAGCCTGAGAAAGGTGAAGTGGATTGCTGGCCTCCAGAGCCTGAAAGGAGCCAGCCATTTTTGCCGTGATTTTAACACATGGAACCCTCAATAAATAGTGTTTGGTTAGGCAATTCTAAATGAATTGATCCCAATACTTTGTAAGCATGGTTGTTGATAGGTGGACAGGGCTAACCCCCCGCCCCTTTCTTTGCAAAACTAGAGAGACTGGTGCCTTTTTCTGACACCCACCAGGTGACTTCTGGAGAGATGAGATGTTGCAAAGGTTCCTGCTGCTGGCAGAATGCTGTAGCCCTGAGCCTCGGACACTGACTGTACGCCGTGCCATGCTGAAACATTGTGCTTCAAGCTCGACTTCATCTTCTTGCTGATGACCTTTCCTGGAACCTCTGTGTGTGCAGTCTGCTAGCCCTCGCCTGACTCTCCTTGTCATTGTGATACTCACCTGAGTAAAGTGGATGTCTGCACAAAATGGCTGACACCTAGAGGGACATCCAGACCCTGACCTCTGTGGCGGCTGTACATCATGGAATCGTTCAAAGCTCATATGAGTCCTTTGCCCTAACCTGAGTCACCTGTGACTTGCATTGAAAGGTCACCTTGGCGTGTCCTTGCTACAGCTCTACCTTCCTCATTGTGGGCTGCCCAAAATGGGGACCTCCAACATTGTTGTTCCAGGTCTCTTGATCCTGTCACCTCTTGGGGCCGTGTGCCAAATTGGAGTTCCAAACCAGTGCCTTGCCTGACTGAATGCTCATATGAAAAAGGAGCTCTGCACCTGCAATGTTTGTGCCATCATTGCAGTATCCATTGGCCTGTGTAGCCTCCCTTGGAGGATGGCAAGATGGAGGTCTTTAAAACTCCAATCTGCCATTAGTTTCCCTCTCCATGGTCTGGGGCTGTATGTGCAGTTCTTCTCCCAGGCCCCCTTGAATGTACCCCTTGAATGTAACCATTTTCTTCAGCGGGCTGCTGGTTCCCTCGGCAACCATCCACCTCCAGGCTTCTGGTCCTCGAGCATAAGCCCTGATCTCATATGCTGAGATTATTGATTCTTCAGTTCCTGTGATTTGTAATTACTACTTTCCTACATTGTTGTTATTCCAAGCACTGAACTATTGATTGTGTCCCATTTGTTTCTATGGACAAACTTTCACAAACGTCTAAAAGTACTAAAGAGATTTACCGATCTTTCACTCTTCGACCCCCCTGTGGTTCCGAATGTTTAAAGGACTCATGTGATTTTTGGTACTTAGCTGCTATTTTTAATGCAATTATAAGAATCACTGCAATTAACTGTCTAGAGCCAATTTAATGTAGTTACATTAATTCTACTCTGTTCCTTATTATTCCTATGTATTTTAACTTTGAGTTGGGTCTTTCCTAGACCCTTTACAGTTTTTATCTGTTCTGTTGACTATTCTAAAGTGCTTATCATTGATGTTGTTTACTTAATACTTTTTTTGCAAGAAAGAGCACATATGTTTCATTATAAACTGTGTCGACTGTTTTATTGTGTGCTTGTATGATATTTACTGTGCCTTGTGTTAGGAAAGATGTTTTCTCTTTTGCACCTTTCCTTCCATTGACTTCAATGGGTCACCCCCATTTTTGCAGATTTTAAAAAAATAGCAAAATCGTCAATCTCCTGGTATCAACTATACTTATAGCACAGGGCCGTACCCCGCTCCACCCCTGTGTAGGGCAAATGGGTGGGGTTGGTCAAATGTCACTGTCGCTAGTACACCCCAGACTGGTATACTGACCTTGTGTCCCAACTTCCCATTTCTGAAAAAGTCACAAAATCGTCAATCTCCTGAAATCGCCTATGGTGATAGCAAAGGCCGGACCCCACCCTGTGCAGGGCGAATGGGTCGGGTTGGTCAGATTTCAGTATCGCCAGTACATCTCAGACTGGTATGCCCACCTTGGGCCAAAATTTCAGACAACCAACTGTTGTGGGTCTTGAGCCAACAATCGCAAAATCATCAATCTCCCAAAACCACCTAGACTGATAGTACAAGGCCAGATGCCACCCTGTACAAAGCGAATGGGTCGGGTTGGTCAAATTTCACTATCGCCAGTACACCTGAGACTGGTATGCTGACCTTGGGCTAAATTTCAGCCCATCAACTGGTATGGGGCTGCAGCCAACCCCGGACATACAAACACTCTTTCACAAATATATAATACATTTTTAGAGGCTCAGTGACGAGCAGTAACTCTGGAAAATGCAATCAACCCGATGGGCAGAAAAAAACAATCTGAGGACCTCGACGAGTGACGGATCATATGTACCGTACAGGTCACAGTAGGGATAGTATTAAAAACACTATCTGTCGACATACCTTTTCAATTTCGAAAGCAAGTCATATTATACTCTGCACCAAACACTATATGTAGGCCTATGCAAAGCATGTGACTAAGCAGATCCACAAGCCTCAGAATAATTGATACATTGTAAGTGAACCTAATGGTGTATGCATATATATTTGTGATATATGGTTTTCTGCAATAATACTACCTGCTGGTTTCATATCTTAGTGTGTTCTGAAAGGCGTAATAAGTAACTGTATTTGTCTACATACTGTCTAAACTGAATTATTGTGTGTTATTCTGTGTGAACTCATTGGGGCCCTAGGCCACTCTCACTCATGCCTAAGATTAAGCATTGACTGCTCTCCCACGTACCTTGATTGGGTTTTGGCTAAACTCTTAGAGACTCCCTGTTCACAAAAACTAGGGTGGCCTCCTAAAATATCCCTCCCAGAGTTGATATTAGAAATCCATCTTAATACTTTGTTATCAGTACAAAGTAAAGCAGAGCACTAGAATGCGCAGATCACAGCGCTGATCATGGGTAAATATAGTGGACCCTGCTGCCGGTGAGGGGTTCTTGGGAGACAGTGCTCTTCCATCTCATAATGGTTTGGACAGAATTGGGTAAGAACCTAGGTCACCCACATTTTGTTACCAGACCGCTCTGCCACGTTTACCACTGTGAGAATGTGGACTAACTGGGTGGACACTCTTTACACAGGCAAAGGTTGGTCTCTTGTACCCCTCACTGGAGAATTCCAAAAATACCAAACTAACAATCAGCATAGCGATTGTAGACCTCATTTGCCCAATATAGTTGTATTCTGTCCCCGCCCGTACACCATTTCCAAAGACAGGTAGGACATCAAGTTCAGTTATTTACTTTAGTTCCCATGGGCCTTGAAACAACCCTTCCTACTGTGTAAAAAAGTTGTTCAACCTAACCCTTTCTGTGTTAAGTGTTCCTCTTGCTCCCCAGAAGATCAAATACCCTGGTTCAAAACTTCAGGTGTGGATAGCATGGTTGTACATTTTGGGAAAACTAATTTGTACACTAAAGAAAATGCAATCCATTCTTGAAAGATGTAAACAATCACCACTGTGACAAGACAGCGAGCTCTTTCAAAATTGAATATGAGATGACAGAATGATAGGAGGAGCCAAAGCAGCAGAAGAATTAGAGGCATGAGGTATGTCTCTATTTTTTCCAAATGGAAAGTGGGTGGACATCAGTAGGTACAGGAGGGAGCACCCATCAGCATAATCAGAATGTATGCATGTATCAGCAAACACAGTGCCTCATTACGAGTATGGAGGTAGTCATGGTGCTATTAGCGCCATGGCTGCCTCCATACCAGGCTCCAATACCGGGGTCTGTGAATGAGCAATTACCGGGTCATTCTGACCTTGGAGGACCCGGTAATTCCTCATGTACTGTTAGGCAGAAACCTGTGCAGTTCCCTTAGGGACCACTGCAAAAGATTTAAGACTACAGGTGTTTGGCAGTAAACCCACTTGGTAGCAGTCTGTACCACACAGATTCACTTGGTAGCTGTGGCTGAGCAGTCAGACTTCCCTCAAGAAGAGTTAGGCAGTATATAGAGTATACACAATAGGTACAGAGATACAGTAGTACAAGCAAACACTGACCAGAGCTTTGGTGTAAAAGTATATAATTATTTATTTAAAGACACACTTGTAAATTACACTAGCAAAAAGAGGTAAGTAAATTCAGCACACTGTCTCTATTATATATATACAACCCTAATTACTTATTAGACAAGTCTTAATGAGAAACACCACTTATTTTCAGACAGAGGTGAGCGCTTAGCATAAGATGGCACTCTAATAAGTTATTCAAAAGGGAGGGAAAAAGACAGAGTTATGGAAGCACACAAATTTCAATACTTTTCAAAGAACCACAGTAAGGCAGGATAGGCAGAGTTCTACTAGAGAGCAAGGAAGTCAATTTCAAGGCCCACTCTTGGAGAGAGCAAGCAGAAAGGGTCCAGGTTCACACAGTGGGGGTATGCCCAAAGAGTCTTGTAGATAGTTTGCACACAAAGAATGAAATTAAAGTCAGGAAAAGTTAGCTAGGTTGTCCCAGGCCAGCCCAGGTTAGAAAGTCGAGGCTTTACTGTCACCCCGAACGATCTGTCGCAAGGGAAGCCAGGCGGGACACAGTACCTTAAGTGGGAAGGCAGGTCCAGCGGGGGCAGTTGTTTCTGGCAGCGGGTACAAGTCGGTGTTTCATCCAGAGGAAGAGGAGGTCTCGACGTGGAGGAAAGATGAAGGTTGTTGCACTGCCAGGGAAGAAACCAGCCGCAGAGTTCTTCGGTTAAAAGGTACTATCCGTCTATTCGCGGTAGTGATAAACCGTGGTATTCCGGTTGCCAGGGTGCCTGGCATGGGCAAGGCGGCCACAAGATGCTCCAGGGAGGCGAAAAGAAGGCAAAACTGGTTATCCCCACCAGTCAAAGGAAGAACACTCTCCGGTCTGGAGATCTCCTCTGTAGTCGGGAAAAGTGGTGAGACGGTTCAGCAGGGCTCCACCGGTGGTGTCGTCGTTGCAGGTCGGCTCAGCTTCTCCCTCCTCGGATTCTTAGGTCCTGTGGCGATTTCTGAAGTTCCAGTCCCCAAAGCCCTGCTTTTATGCAGCAAACCCCCATTCATTCAGCCTAGCTGTCAATCAAACATGCTAAGTGGTGAGCCGGCCGGCTCACCACTTGGGCCAATCACACAAGAGTGCGACTTGAGTTGCCAAGGCAACTCAGTCCAGGGTGCCTAAACCCCCCTCCCACACATCCTGCTAACCCAGACAGAGTGGCACCACTTTGGAGGGCTTCTGTGGAGAAGCCCGCCAAAAAGTGGGGCAAAGGGCTCAGCTTGGGTTGGAGTCACAGAAGAGAACACAAATGCCATTTTAGAATCGAGTTCTGGCAAAAAATACCAACCGGTGAATTAATATTAAATAAATAAACCGGCGGCATGTTCGAGGCTATAGGAATTAAATAATTAAAGTTGGTAGCCTCGAACAATGGGAAAATCCCATAGAGATATATTCGCAGTCGAATATAAAAAGTAGTATCCACTGCCACCAGCCAAAACTCGATCAGGGGGGACGGAGACGTGCCCCCTCGAACAACAGACCCCGGGGCAATCAAATTGCCCCGACCAGTACGTCCACAATATGATGGTTTCTACTGGTTTCTGTTAATAATTTGGGACTAGTAAAGCCAATGGTGACTTTACATGCCCTGGGAGACAGTAGTCAGTCCCAGGGTATGGAGTCTATGTTTGGGGGTCGCTGCGACACCCCTGGGTTACTGCACGGAGAGTGCTGTGTAACCCACATATCAAAAACACATGAAACCCTATGGGGTAAAGGACCCCATAGCCCATAAAGCACATACAAAGTCAAAGGAACACCTCAAATCATGTCTAAGAGTGGGAGGAAAAGAGTCTCACTCTTAGCAGGAGAAAAAAATAAACACAAAAAATCCAGCAAAGCTGCTGGAGGACTCACTATGTTTGGGAAATTAGCCTATACAGAGAATTCTCCCTAACATGCACATAGGGCTCAGTGGGAATGGGAATGGAGCTAATAACGCGAGGGGTATTAGCTGCTTGGTCCTCTAGCGGGACCCGGAAAGACGTCTGTTTGGGGTCCCGCAAGGGAACCTTGTAATAGGGCATCCCGTAATGAAGGGTGCCGGTCCCGTACCGGCACCCTTCATTACGGGAGCGCCTATGTTATAATGAGGCCCCGTCTGTGTTCCAAGCAATCTGACTGGCTGACATATCCAAGCAAGTGCTGATTTATAGTACATCTTGAATTAGGCAGTTACAATTAGACAACCCTTAGCCTTTACCTCCAGTGGGACACCTACAAGTCCAATCAACTGCAATAAGACACCCTACAGTACATTTCATATCAAACTCCACTTATCGGAAAGGTGGCATCCCCATGAAAGAGGTGCACATATATGGTGTCTGTTGTGGAATGTTGTAATGAACCGTAAAACCTGGGTGGTCCAATCAAATGACTACATATCACTACTGCAAAAATATCGGTGGGAGCATGAGAAGAAAAAGCAAACTATGAATATAAATAATGCCTCCATGATATGCACAAGAAACAGCATCAAAGAGGAATTGGTGCCCTGAAGGAGAGGCTGGGTCTCTAATCCTGTGCACATGTTTTTCTTTGCAGGATTTCCTGGTGCCACGGGTCCTCCAGGTATATCTGGGCCTCCTGGGTTCACCCCTCCCTCAACAATACCCGGTAGACCAGGTGAACAAGGATTCCCCGGACTGGATGGCAACCCAGGTATGTGAAATGTGAAATGCAGCTCGGTCCACCAACCTGTGAACATTTGTGCCTCATTTAGTGTTCAGCTGATTGTAGAATCCATTGGGTTTCGGCCGGTGGAAACAGCCTTATTTGAAGTTAGCACTACACCTAGAATCCGGCAGCAGTAGGCTGGCGGAAAATCCACCTGTCCCCTACGCCACGCATGGAGACTGGCAGATTTTCTTCCAGCTTTCTACAGGCAGATTCCTAGTGTACAGTGGATGTGGTGCTTATATAAAATAGGGTTGTTTCTACCAGCGGGGAAAAAAAACAACAGAGGCCCTTTCTCCCTCTTCTTCACCATTATTATTATTATAATTGGTTATTTATAACGTGCTTAATACCCAGAGGTTTCTAAGCGTGGACCCGGGGATCGGCGTTGTGTTGGTCTGCGTCTTGCTTGCAAAGCAAGCACGTTACCCCTGAGCTATCCTCCCGAGACTCCGTGATAGGTGAGATGTGCTAGATGGGCCCACTCCAGAAACATGACTCCAGGTATCCATGTGTAGGGAGGATTCAGATCACTGCACAGATGTTACCACTTTTGCACAGATTTCATAGTTGTGATGGTCCAATGGCACAGTGCATAGCACTGAAGCATAGTTTCTCCTATAACATAATATATTCAAAACCACGTTCTTATACACGCTGGTGTGCTGCAGATCTTTCCATGTGTCCTCACTACCTCAGAACATTTAAAGCGCCAGGCTATGACCACACTTACTTCATTTTTTTGTTGCCGTTCTGGTGCTGGCTGCCCTCTTAATATGCAGACCCAGCTGCAGGCAGCATTAGCAACCCCCCCTGTAATTCACACTACCACCAATATGATCATGTTGCCAGTGTAGACCTCCCAAAGCGGGTCTACCAGACCGGTCATTGGCACTGGCCAATTTCCGGACATGTCAGGTGGAGCCCGGCTATGGTGGCATGCAATCATTGCCGTAACTTGAATGGCTCACATGGCTGAAGGTAAGAAGTGGCAGGATTACTGTGATTCCATAGGTGCACATTGTTCGTAATTTTGAAGAGAGACGGTATTGTCACCTCGATGCACTTATAGAAAGATGTTGGCATCCTAAGAATGTGACGATTGATGATTCTCGTTCTTGGAGGAAACACTACTTTCTAACTAAAAGGTGGATAGGATCAGAGCAGAAAGCTCCCAAGGGCTGCAGGGAATTCTGCTCCTGGCGAATGGCTGTACCTGAAAAGTGAATGCAAACTTGCATCTTTTACATCGTTTTCACTATGTTCAGCCTTTTAAAGTGTCATTTCAAAAGTTTGAATTAGGGCCATACGAATCCACAGCATATATTTTACAGAACTGTATTTTGTTTTGTCTTTATTTATTGTGTATTTATAAAGCACCTATACATCAAATGGTGTTTCAAGGCGCCACAAGACAAAAAGGGGGGAGTGGGAGCTGGGAAAAAACAACAATACTAGGCATTGTGTCATTCGGATTGTGCAAGTAAAGTAACAAGAAGTGCAGGGGGAGGGGAGTGGGAAGTGGGACGTGAAGGTCTGGGTGGAAGGAATAATGATAGGGTGGGAGGGACGTGCAGTGCAGAGTGGAGGCACAAAGGGCAGGGGGGAGGAGGACGGGAAGAGGAGGTCCCAGGGGCTGGGCACTGCTAAGGGGAGGCCAGGTGGTCAAGTGCCAAGGGATGCAGAGAGAGAGTGTAGTGAGGACCATACGCTAAGTGTGAGGACGGGTGGACCAGGTTCAGAATGGATGAAAACACTGCCAGGTTAGTTAGGGGAAGGGGGTGGGCCAGGGCGACCAGAGTGCTTGGGGTAGACTGAATGAGGAAGGCCTGGTGCCCTATAGGACTCAGAAGGGACCAGGCAGCCAGGCAATGGGCATAGGAGGGCATTAGCAGGAGAATGGGGTGGGAAGGAAGATCTTGAGACGCTTCCAGAACTGAAGGAGCTCCGACTCAAGCCTTAAAGGGGCAGGTATGCCATTCCAGAGGCTGGTTCCTGCCAAAGAGAGCGATCTACCCCCACTCTCCGCTTGGAGAAGCATCTGATCTGCAGAGAGTTGGAGCTAAAGAGTTGGAGCTAGAAGACCAAAGGGTTCTAGAAGAGAGGTATTTAGGGAGAGAAAGTTGGATGTAGCTCGGTCATAGGCCCCTGAAAGCTTTGTGCATGATACAGAGGGTCCTGAACTTGATCCTCGCAGCCACCGGGAGCTAGTGGAGATACAGTCTCTAGGCTTGAGACCAAGGAGCAGTTCTGTTCTGGATTATTCTGAAGGGGGTGGAGGGAGAAAGAAGGTAGACTGTGGAAGAGGCTGTTGCAGTAGTCCAGCTTAGAGAGGACCAGAGCTCTGGAGACATTGAGTTTCTGGGGGAAGGTGAGGAAAGAGAGAATGCCTCTGAGAAGATGTAGCTGAAAGTGGGCCTTCTTGGCAAGATCCGCGATGTAAGGAGAGAGAGGAGTCGTAGATGACACCACTTTTTTTAGCCTCACAGGAGGGTGAGGGGAGGGGACCCATGGAGGACGGCCAGAGTTAAGGCAGGAAGGAGGGAGCAGGGGTTGAAGAGGAAGTCGGGGGAAGCTTGAACGAGAGCTCTGTGTCATCCACATAACACTGGAAGTGAGTATCGAAGGTGGAGATCAGATGTGCCTGAGGGGCAAGGTAGATGTTGAAGAGCCATAGCGAGAGGATGGTGCCATAAGGGGCGTTGCAGGTGGAGAGTGTGGTGGAAGAGAGGAAAGGGCCCATTTGAACCTGAGAAGATCGTTCAGCTAGGAAGGAGGTCAACCAGACCAGTGCAAGGTCTGTGATGCCAAGGGTATCACAGAGCCAATTTGTCAGGGTGACCTGATTGATTGACCATATTGAAGGCAGAGGAAAGATTGAGAAGGATGAGAATGCAGGGAGACTTGGAATCGTGATTTGAGAGCAAGTGTTCACGGGTGTTCAGGAGAGTAGTTTCCATGCCTCTGGCTGCTCTGAGGCCAGAGTGGTAGTCGTGGAGATAACCAGTAGATTCAGTGTGGTGGATCAGTTGGGAGATGACCAACTGTTCCAAGAGTTTGCCCAGAATGGCGGTAATAGAGATAGGGCGGTAGTTAGCCAGACAGGAAGGGTCAGCGGAAGGCTTTTTAAGGAGAGGGTGCACAAGGGAGTGCTTGAGGGGTAGTGGGAAGGAGCCAGTGGCAAAGGAGTGACTGCAGAAATCTGCCAAGGCTGGAGCAAGGGAGGCAATGATGTCCTTGAAAGTTCTGGAGGAGCAGGGGAGCACCTGTTTGGAGGAGTCTTTTATAAAGAGGACTTGTTTAGAGACCTCATCCGGTGTAATGGTCGGGAAGGAGGAGAGTAGGAGGGAAGGTGGAGAAGACCAAGGGAGGCCTGAGAGCGGGAGGGCGAGGGGAGTGGAGGAGAGGGTGGACAGGATGTCCTGAGATTTGGTTGTGAAGTGGGAGGCAAGTGCAGTGCAGAGGGTTTGGGATGGCAGAGGAAAGCTAGTGACTGCAATAGGCTTGGAGAGTTCCTTGCAGATTTTGAAAAGTTCAGCCGTGTTATCGGAGACCCCAGCAATATGGGCTTGGATATTGGCCCATTTGTTCGTGCGGATGGAGAGTCTGTATTGCCTTTGGGGAAGGTGACAGGGCAGTCTGTTAGTGGATGTGCTAGTAGCCCACCACTCCCATTCAGCAACTCTGCACTTGGGTTTCAAAGAGGCTAGCTTACATAGGATCTTGTAGCCCTCGGGGAGGAGTGTTTTCGAAAACAGTGACAGAGCTGAAAGTGAACCACGTCTCAGTGAGAGCGAGGACGTCCAGGTGAAAGTCTTCAAGGAGGTGACAGTTGTCAGAGGAATATTTAACAGCAGAGTGATAGTTGAGGGTAGCTAAGTGAAGTTGATTGCACTTTCGTTTCAGAGAGGCTAGGTCAGAATCAAACCAGATGTTTCACTTGGAGGCACGCGTCATGCGGATCCTCATGGCGGGGGCAAGGATGTCGGATGTTGGAGATGGAGAAGTGAAGGTTAGCAAGGTCGGTGTCAGTGTGAGAGTCAGTGGCTGGAGTGGGAGGGGAAATGAAAGTGTTTGCAAAAACAGCAACTGACACTCGCTTCATCGGCTGAATGACTGACAAGGAGGCTGGCAGTGTGGGCAGATGCTTAGCTGGGGGACCGAAGAGATCCACATGAGAGGACAGGAGAGCATAGTCAGACCAGGAGAGAGGTGTAATAAGAGGGTTGGAGATGGGGATGTCGGCTGGGATGAGAGCATCAAGGGTGTGTCTGGCTGAGTGGGTTGGACCAGAGGGTATAATGGTGAGGGAAAGAGTCACAGAGGCTCAGGAAGAGTCCAGCAGCTGTAGCAGCACAGTCTAGGTGAATCTTGAAGTCTCTGAGGAGGAGACACTTGGAGGTACAGGCCAGGAGAGAAGAGGTGAGGTCAGACCACTCCGAAAGGAAGTGCGAGACCAGACCAGGGGTCCTGTAGATGGTGGTGAGAGTCAGAGAGAGGATAGGGGAGACACCAAGCCTGCAGCGAGGCATTCGAAGGAAGAGTTGGAATAAGTGGGTATGATAGTAGCAGGGACCCATTCAAGGAAGAACAAGGGGCACTCTGCCTCCAGGCCGGTTAGGCCTGATCTTAGAGAGGATCTTGTAGCCCTCAGGGAGGAGCGTGTCAAAAACAATGACAGAGCTAGCAGTGAACCACATCTAGGTGAGAGTGAGGGCATCAAGGTCAAAGTTTTCAAAGAGGTGAAAGATGTCAGAGTACTCTTTAACAGCAGAGCAAGAGTTGAGGGTAGCTAAGTGAAGGTAATTGCCACCTTTGAAGATCTTCCGAGGAGGGGTACAGGGATGTGGTACACCCATCGGTGGTGGTGAAGTAGTGTGGCAGGAGGAGTGGCATGAGAAGGGAGGAAGTTGATGAAAGACGGAAGACATCTATCATGAAGGGGGAGATTGGACTGAGAGCCCTTGGCCATGACAGTGCCATTCTGGTAGACATTAATGATGCTCCTAGAGGTTGGGAAGTGTGCCAAGAGTACCTCCCATCTGGTTCCACAGTAATGGGCGAAGAAGAGAAAGAGGAAAGGACAGACCATATGGGGAGTCCATCGGTCCGTAGAGGGGGTGACAAAGAGGATGTCAGTGACAGTCTGTCTGGAAGAAGCATTAATGTAGGTGTCAGCGATAGGCAGGCCAGGGCTAGAGACCATGAGATCTTTCTTGAACTTTTTCCTTCCAGGCTTCGAAAGAGAGGTAGGATAGGTGATAGAGTAGCAGTTAGAGTAAATAGGGGTGATGGAGAGCACCATGGGGGGGAGAGGGCAGAGGGATGGGGGTGGGAGACAGAGAAACTGCAACTGGACAGTGCACTATGAACTCACCAGGCTTATTTGACTTATTTAATACATTTAGGACATTTGAACATGGAAAATGTAGGTTATCATTGCACACAGCTATTGAGCACCAATCATTTTTTTGAATGTTGGCAGATTGGTGACTCAACAACATTTACAATTGTTTTTATTTAAAAAATCACCAAGGCCTTTATGGGAAAAACAAGTGGTTTTTGTATAGACTTACTAGGGTGAATTTGTAAATTCAAGTTAATAAAGCATTTGTGGGGCCTGATCCTTTTCTGTACATACGGTTCTATGGAATTATTATAAAACCCAATGTTATGGGAGAAATGTATGTTTTAGAGTTTTAAGAATGAGTCCTAACGTCATGTTCTCATTGGCTGTTCATTTGATTCCAGGTCCTCCAGGCCCCCCTGGCCTCCCAGGTCTCCCAGGACCAGCCAGCAATCAAGGTGACACCGGGGACGCTGGGTTTCCTGGCATCCCAGGTGTACCTGGTCCTAAAGGTAACACCGGCAGCCCAGGATATCCTGGAAGGCCTGGAGCTCCAGGATTAAAAGGTATGAAACAGACCACCCAGTTACCATTTCCCACTTGTACAGTAAGTGTCAACATACAAAAATGTACAATGACTTCCTTACATACGATTTTGTAACATGTGCTGCTTTGAAATTGCTTCTTGCTTGGGGTCAGGTGATGATATTTACCAAAGAAATGTTAACTACTATAGTGTTCAGTATATTTGTACAATAACATTGTGTTCTGGGGAATGTGGGTTGAAACCTGTTGGAAGTACTAATAATAATTTGATATTTCTATTGCACTTTGCACCAAAGAGCTTTACATAGCACATATGTACATACATATATTATTATTATTACCCAATTGAAATTGGTACTCACTTTATTGACTTCGGAAGGATGAAAGGCTCAGTTGATCTTGCTGGGATTTGAATCTGCGGCCTGCAGATCAATCACATATCCCAGCAACGAGCACTTAACCCGCTGAGCAATCTTACCGAACATGAAGGCGGGAAGTTTATAAGCCTCACCCAATAGCTGATTGGCGTTTGAGTATGTTACATTCTGTTTGTGTTATTTTTTGTCTCTACCTTCTATTTCTCATCTGATTGCAGTTGATATTTTCTCTTTTACCCGTTTGCAGTTTCCAAGTTAAACATTGCTATTTCCTGAGTTAATAATGCAATGTGGACGGTACTTACTTTTTAGAAATGGTTCCAAAAATAGTGCAGTGAGGCAGTGATGTTTGCTATCCTGCTCCTTTTTGGGTGTGTGCCCAGCTGTTCAGAAGCATATCCTTGCACAGCATGTTGGCCCTGTGATCAAGCACACGAGTACATGGACCTCAGGGTTATCTCATGCCGCTGACCCATGCAGGAACCAGTGACAGAGGAGTAGTGTTTCTTAAAGTGTTTTTCCAGTTCATGAAATGCATTATTTTTGTTAATTTCATAATAAACTACTTTGAATGTTTCAATAGATTTATATTGTTTTAGGTGTGAGAGGAGAGACAGGCTTCATAGGGCTGCCTGGCAATGAGGGCCTTGTAGGTGATCCCGGGTTTCCTGGATGGAAGGGTGAAACTGGCAATGCAGGTAAGTCTTTCACAATATTTTCATTATTCTCATCTCATAATATCAGAAAGTATCACATAAAGGACCCATGGCTTCATTGACTTACTACTTGTTAGGGCAGTTTTTCCACAGCCTTCTGGTGAGGGATGGGAAACCATTTCACATAACGGTTAGACAGGTGTGGCGGGTCGGAAGAAGGACAGAGACGAGTATCTTCCATTTCAAAAGGTTTTAATTAGCCTTTAAAATAAACTCATATCTGTCCCTAAGCTATGGGTTTTCCCTACCTAACCAAAACTAACTCAGGTGCTCGTCAGTTGGTGTTGAGTCCAAAAAGGAAGAACGGTCTTCTGTCCAAATCTAGTCTGCTCTGCCCCTACCACTATTCAAAAAGGTAACTAAGGCACAGGAGAATGACTCCCTTCTCCCGTGTTCTGCTTCTTGGCAAAGTCACTTCAATATTCATTTTTTCATGTACTTCATGGAAGCCACTCTCAATAGTTCATAGAGTTCAGAAATAGGTTTGTACCACGTTCCTGGTGTGTCTTTGACAAATTGCTTTTCCCTTCTGAAGCACCTTCTCTCTCTGTCTTGCGTCTTGGCAAGTATTGCTCTTTCCTCTCTTAATATCCATTCGTTTTCCTGGCTGGGCCAGTTTATTTCCCATTCTTCTCTGTTACTGGAATGAGCTTTGCCTTTCCAATAATTATTATCAGTTATATTTTTCTCTTCATTGTTACTAGGATGACAGTGATTGTGCCAATAAGGATTCACACTTGGATTCCACCCTTCAGTGTTTCTGGGAAAAGCATTATTGTGCCAGTAACGATTCACGCTAGAGTTCCACTCTTCTGTTTCACTGAGATGAGTAGGATTCATGTACCCTTTATCTCTGCTATTCCTCCGGGTCTCCCGTTGTCCCCGTTACCTCCTTTCCTTGGGGTCAGCATTCCGGGCCTGTTCGCAGGACGGGAATCTCTCCTCACTCTGTCAGGTTAGCTTCAATCTTCTCTCCTTCTTGCTATCTCCCTCGGCATCCACTCTCTGATGCGGGAGAGTCCATGGTCTCTGCACTGTTGCTGGACTGGACAGTCCACTCAGCTGCAGTCACGCCACCAGATTCCACATACTCTTGGTTTTTTCCTCTGGATTGCTCTCTCTCTCGACTCTGTCAGGTTGGCTTCACTATTTTCTCCTTCTCGCTCTCTCTCTCTCTGTCCACTCTCTGATGCAGCAGAGTCCGTGGTTTCGGTGCCGTTGCTGGACTGGACAGTCTGCCACGTTTCGGTCACGCCACCAGGCTTCTTCTCTGGTTTTCACTCTCTCCTTCGCTCTGTCAGGTTGGCTTCATTCTTCTCCCCCTTCTCGCTCTCTCCCTCGGAATCCACTCTCTGATGCGGAAGAGTCTCTGGTCTCTGAGCTGTTGCTGAACTGTACAGTCCACTCTGTCATGGTCACACCACCACACACTCTTGGGCTTCTTCTCTGGGTTTCTCTTTTCCCAGCTTGCCTAGATATCAGCTGTTCTCACGTCCCCTTTCACACCAACTGTCTTGCCAGTCTGCAAGTGCACTTCTCAGATTTTCTCAGCTTCCGCAGCCGCACAGTTTCTAATCTCCCGCTTCTCTCTCTGTCTTGACTCCTCCTCCTATTTTTATGACAGACAGCTGGGCCTTCCCCTGAGTACTCTTTAACACTCCTTTTCTTCACAGTACATGATGCTTGATCATTCTGTATGCATCAGGCACTCTTGCAAGGAAGGCATGGTATCAAACAGTGACGACAGACACAAGGGATCTCAGTTCAAGAGTGTTTATTGAACTTCAATGGGTTGATTGAACACCTGTTTAACCTAAATCTAATGATGAGAGCAAGCTACAACCATCAAATAATAATAACGTAGTCCTAGACAAATCTCTGTCAAAATAAAAGGGCCTATACTAATAAACCTATTGACAATCCTTACTTCTAAATACAAAAGGGTGTGGGACAATAACGTATGCAACAAAGAAAAGTGTTCAAGAAATATGTCAGGACGGTTGATCAGTTGGCGTCCCTTCCCCATGTTTTCAGCACTGGGCAATGTGGGACGTTCAAGCTTCACACACACTCTGGCTTCAAAGCATAGACATCAGTGCCTTCTGCCAAAGTCTTTTTTCCAATGACGGTCTTTTACTGCAGAGGCCCGGTCATAAAAAACAAATATCAAATTTACATTTCTATTAGGATCTTCACATGCACAAGTTCTTGCTTCCAGTATTTATCATGGGCCTCCCTTCTTCAGGCTTGGACCACTACGTACCGCAATGTTTACTCTTGGTCTCCCTTGTTCGGGCTCGGACATGGAGCTCCCTTGTTGGGGCTCGGATCCTCTTGATATCAAAATCGAAGACTTTTGAATGTGCAATGGGTGTTGCTTAAACCGTTGCAGGACCACTTCGATTCACAATACTCTAATCAGTCTGTTGGTTTTCGTTTCTCTTGGTGGGATACCTTACAGAGATCTTCGATTGAAAACACTCACTTGCCGGACTGCTCTGTTAACTGTATTGTATCGTTCCTTCTCATTGTCAAACATTCATCAGCAGTTTAGCTTTACTTGCATCTTTCATCACACGCGATTTACCAATGTTCGTTCCAGCGCTCGTTATACAATGTTGCCACTTGCAACCTTGACTTCAACACAGACCAGTCTTGCATAGATCTCCCCAACTTACTTGCTGTGTTGATCTCTCTAAGGCTTCTTTTTTCTTGGAGCAAAAGACAATACCTCGGCGGCTGCCGCTCCTCCGCACATTGGTTGGTTACGCAGGAGGGCCTTTGGTATCTCCGATACACAATGCAGAAGTTTTCAGTCTGGTTTCCTGTCCTTATGCTTTCTGCTTCAAAGGTTTCTGGGAAGTAATGGTTTCTTGCCGAAAAGGTCAAGCGTGTTTCTCTCCTTGCCAACCCCTCTTGGTTTCCCATATTTCTCCCCTCGTTCAGCTGCTGACTCGAAACTGCTGTTCCTTCATGTGCTTTGCCTTGCTCAGGGTGTGCTCTCGTGCTGTGCCTTTTATCCGTGTGGGGAAGTTTAATTGAAGTCAAGTGTGAGTGATTGTCAGTAATTGTCTGACTTCACCTGACCATAGTAGCGGGACATGTCAGGTACAATGCTCAGGTGTGAGCCTGTTTTCTCCCAGGGTGGGCTGTCCATGTGGAAGTGTTTGTGATGGGAAGAGGGGGTAAAGTTCCTTCGTATCCTACCTGGTAGGATTGGATAAAGGTGTTACAGGTGGAGAGATACCGCATCTCGCCATTCGTGTGTCCCACTTCCCAAAAACTCCTTACCGAGGTGAGCCTCCCGCACTGGTTCACCCCAGGATCTGGATCCAAAGGCAATGTCTGTGACCTGGCCACCTGAGAGAGAGATCCACGGGGACTAGCGGGTGAGACACCTTCTGGTTTCTCACACTCTTCTTCATAGTACTTAATGCTTGAGTGATTTGCATCATTCTAACCTTCTTCCAGGGCCTGAATCTCCGATACCCTCACAGCCAATGTAACAGCCACTAGGAAGACCACTTTCCATGACAGATATCTTAGTGTTGGTAAGGCCATAGGCTCATTCAGTTTCCTCATGAGTCCTGAGAGTACGGTATTAAGGCTAAATTCTGGTGAAATCTATTTTACTGGTGGGAAACTTCTAAAAAGGCCCTTGAGGAAATGCTTTATAAGCCTGCGTCTGTAGAGGGAAACGGCTTTCTCCCGTCTCGTGTACCTAGAAATGGCCACCAAATGCACTTTAATAGAATTGTGTGCAAGGCCCTGTTTAGCCAGGCCTAGCAGGTATGGCAGTACCTTCTCTGGCATGCTAGAATGTCTCTACACTCCTGTGATATGTTTCCCTCGCCTTGAGTTATGATGTCTGGTCGAATGCGTAGTTGGATAGGTTTGTCCTTGGAGAGCTGGACCACATTGGGTTACCAGGTCTGGTGGGGCCAGTCTGGTGCAATGAGGATCATCTTGCCAGAGTGCCGCTTGATTGATTGTATTGTCCTGCGCAGGATCAGGAACGGCTGGAACGCATATGTGAAAACTTCGTTCCATGGAAAAGCAAACGTGTTTCCCATTGAGCCCTTTTGGAGCATCCGGCTGGCATACCTGGCACACTTTTTGTTGTGGATCGTGGCAAACAGGTCCACTGTTGGCTGACCCCAGCACTGGAAACGTGCCTGCAGCATTGAGGACTCGAGCTCCCATACATAGTTTTGGGACACCTACCTGCTGAGGATGTCTGCTGTCTGATACCTGACTGTTAATCCTGTGAGTAATGGCTCAGTGCCAGGTCAGTTGAGCTTCGTTGGACAATATCCTGGATCTCGTTACTCCTTGCTTTCGCAGATAATACATTGTGGTGGTGTTGTCCGTGAGGACTTTGACCGTCTGTTTTTTTAGTGTAGGGAGGAATGACTTGAACGCCCACCGAAACCGCTCTGAGTTTGAGCACATTTATTTGTATGGATTGTAGGGATGTCTCCCGGGACGTCGATAGCCCTCTGAAGTGCAACTGATCCACGTGGGTGCCCCACCCCTGGAGGGGGCCGTCCCTTATTAGCTTTTTGTCAGATGTTGGATCCTGAACCATTCTCTCCCTGCAGAAATTGGTCTTGTTTGTCCATCATTGAAGTTGCAAGCACAGTTTGGGAGGGATACGCACTTTGTCCCCACCATGATCCGGTGACCTGGAACCAGTTTGTTGCCAGGAACTCTTGTTGCAGTCTCATATGGAGTCTGTAGTGCGGGACTAGTGGTATGCAAGACGCCATCATCCCAAGCAGTTGCATGCATTGGCACACTGTTCATACCTTGTTTGGCGTGAACGTCTTCAGCAGGGTTGCCAGGGTGTTAACTCTGTGGTGGGAGTGACGCACCCAGGGTCCTGGGTGGAGAATTCCGCTCTGAGGAATATAAGCTTCCTGGATGGCCATAAGAAGATTTTCTGTAATTGATGGCAAAGCTTAATGTTTGTAATAGACGCACTGTCGCTGCCATTGAAGACTATGCTCCCTTCTTGTATGGGGCGCACACCAGCCAGTCATCTAAAGAAGGATAGATGCAGTGACCCTGCTTTTGGAGACTGGCCGCCACTGTTGCGAGGCACTTTGCAAAAGTGTACGGAACCAACTTCAGGCTGAATGGAAGGACCTTGAATTGGTAGTGCGACTTTCCGACCACAAACCATAGATATTTCCAGTGCCATGGATGGATGGATGGATGGATGGATGGATGGATGGATGGATGGATGGATGGATGGATGGATGGATGGATGGATGGAAACGTGAAAGTATGCATCCTGAATATCCAGCGACGCAAGGAAGTCATGGTGCTGCATTGCTTCTATGACATGCTGTAGCGTGATCATAGTGAACTTCTGGCACTTTATAAACTTGTTTAACCTCTGTAAGTCTAGAATGGGCCTCCATTTTCCATCCGGTTTGCGGATGACAAAATACCAGGGGTATACTCCCTTTCCCCTTTGGTCACTGAGGACTTTTTCTATGGCCTTTTTTGCAGCATGTGCTGCACTTCTTGTAGGAGGGTGGTCTTGTGTGCTTGTAGTTGATGGTTTGGAGGTATGTGAGGGGGTGTTTGTATGAACTCTGGTAGGTGGCCGTACAATACCACATCCATCACCCATTTGTCCTTTGTTATTCCTCTCCAGTTTTGGGCAAACCTAGAGATCCTTCCTCCCAGGGTGCTGTGGGATGGATTGTCACTGTTGGGTCTTGCACTGCAGTGCCCTCTGGGATCCGGAAGGGCTACTTGCGATGCTGATTTTGTCTATAGTCCTTTGATTTTTGGTACCCCTGGTAAGCTCTCTTGTACCCCTGGGAGTAATATGTAGAGTCCCTAGAGTATTACCCTTGTTGAATGAGGACGTAGATGTTCTGCCCGCTGCTCCTCTGAACTGACGAAAGGGCCGACGTCTCTGTAGAGATGTTAAAGACTTGACTGTGTCAGTGTCTGTTTTAATCCTTTTAAGAGCTTTGTCAGTCTTGGTTCTAAACAGCTCAACCCCCTTGAAGGGCATGTCCACTACTTTATGGTGAACATCCAGCCAGAAATCCGTACATCGTAGCCACGCCTGTGTCCTCAGGACCACAATGTTGGCCACCTGCTTAAAACCTGTTTCCGCCAGGTCCACAGCCATGTTGATTCTCAGGTTGGAGGACTCCTCCCCTTCCTTTAGGATCACTTTTGCTTCCTTATTCTTCTCCTCTAGGAGATGCTGCAGAATTGGAGCAAGCTTATGCCACATCTCCCTATCATATCTGGCTATGATGGCTAGGACGTTGGCTGCTTTCACTGTTGTGGCCCAAATTGCTAAGACCTTTTTCCCAAAGGCGTCCTGTTTCCTTGACTCATTGCCCGTGGTATTGCACACTTTTGCTTCTTGGATTTCCCTTTTCAACTTGTTGCCGCCGAGACTACCAACTTGGGAGATGGCTGGGAAGTGAGACATTTTGGTGCATTTTCCAGTGGGTTGTACTTTTTATCGAGGTGGACTTTCACTGCTGGGATTGTGATTGGCCATTTCATTGCTTTAAGTCCCTCTTGCCAAGCGTGGTCAAGGATGAGAATTGAGACCATTGCCTTCCTCCTCTTACCCATTTGGACAAATAAAAAGCGCTCCTTCTTATCCTCTCAGGCAAGAAGGCCACTCTTTGCACGCCTTCATGCCTGTAGAATGGAACCCTGTGATATCGTTGGTGGGAGGCGGATCTGCTGACCCCTCGTCCTGGGGAAAGTCTTGTGGGCACTCCATGTCCTAATCGTAGTCCCGCCCCAGGGAATCGAATGACGAAGACGTGGTCTCACAGGGTTTGTCCATCTCCATATCTGTTAGTTCCCCTTCTTCCGCTACTGAACATACCAGTGGTGAGATGGTACGGCTCCTTTTGCATGAGGTAGATGTCAGTGTCAGTGATATACTCCTGCCCCTGCGTATTGGTTGAAGAGCGGGGAAAGCCAGAGCAGATGGGGATAACGACCTGGATTGTGAGTGTCCTCTGGAGGACCTTGCTGATATTCCCCACGATGTAGACCTGAGTCTGGGAGGGGATTGCTGTGGGCCCGCTAGTTAAGGTGTTGATTGTAAGGCCAGCATTGCTGACCTCATCAGAGCTGCATCGAGCTGAGTGATGACCTTCTGCAGAGAAGAGTACTTGTATCGATAGTAGGGCCTGTGGGTTGGTTAACTGTGCCCGCACTTTCCTTTGTTGGGCTTGTGGTTGGGTGGGCCCAGTGGGCAGTGCTGGACCGGCCTCTTCCTGTGGCTGTCCGCCTGATGGGTCCCCTTCTGGAATGTGACTCCCTGGTGTTGGTGGCCTAGTTGGTGTCTCCTCTTGTATCACCACCAACTGTTCCAAATCTGACCCTTTAGCTTGCTGATGTTGCGTTTCAAAGTCGGTGTCGACTTCATACTGTAATATCTCCTCTGGCATTATATAGGAGTACTGGATAGGGGAGACCTGGCTGATGGGTTGTGGTTGCGTGGGCTCGTCTTGCTGAGGAGGCTGCATCTCTTGAGGAAGATTTTGCTTCTCTGTCCACGGGGTTGTTGTCGACCGCATGGGTGCCGAGTGCTATTTCCGTGTGTTTTTGGGACCCGGGGACTTATCCTTCCCACTAGAGAGATTGTAGGCAAGGGCGACGGGACCATGTTTGCGTTGGTATTTTTCCATCAGTTTATTCATCAACCAGTCCCTTTTATGTTGCGTTGTGGACGTTACGAGCGGAGTGGACGAGGCAGTTTTGTGGAGTGTCGTCGATGAGCTGGACCTGTGAAGTGTTGTTGACTTAGTTTTACTTGGCATTGTTGAGGGGCTAGCTTCCCTATGACCCGTCTCAGCTGAAGTGGACGCGCTCACCTTACATGACTTTTGCTGCTCCTTTTTCATGGTTGCGGTTGGAGGGTGTTTATGCGCCTTCCGTGCCTCGGTGGCTTTCGTCGACATGTGCTTATGCATTGTCAGAGTGGCCGACGATGAGGGGCTGATGTCCACGGCCATGGTGGCTTTAACCAAAACTGGGGGTTTCGGGTGTCCCTTGTGCCCCCCCCGACTCAGTGACTTTGTCAAGGCCTTGCTCTCTCCCACTGACCTTGACTTATGTTTGTGTTTCCGTTTTTCTGTCGACTTGCCGCCTTCTGCTCCTGACTTCCATCCCGGCGATGATGGGCCTTCTAAGGGTGACAACAGCCTCTTCCGGCCTTTACATGGTGTTCTCTTGCCAGCTGTCAATGGTTCATAGCCGTGGGCGATTCTGTGCTTGGTCTTCTTCTCTGGCCGCTCTTCCGACCTGGCCCTTACCCTTGACAGCGGTCGTTTTCCCACTGGAGCGGCCATGCTGTTGGTCAATTCAACATCAGATGGGTGCTCGGGATAGTTCCCCTCATTGAGCAAGCATACCAGCCTTCTGTTTCTATCTTTGAGAGTCTTGGGCTTAAGACCTCATGCAGTTTTCAACAGTGTGGTGGGGTTACGGGCAGTATATGCAGTCTGAGTGCTTATCTCCCTCATATACGTTTTTCAGGCCACAGGTGGCACGGGGCTTAAAAAGGGGTCTCATTTTGCCCAACATCCCCAACAAGCGATCACACCTCAAAGCCGTAGACTTGATGTTGTAGAAAAGTAGAAATTATTTTTTTTTGTTGTTGAATATTTTAACCTAGACTATCTGTGGAAAACTGCCAGTGAAAGCCTCACATGCCTCCTTCCCTTTCTCACTGCATCCAGACAACCTTTTCTACCAAATGTATTTATTTTTTGAAGTTCTCTCCCCAACCCAGACCATATGTATGTATTCCATCTATTTTGTTCCTTTATCAACATTCCAGTCACAGGATGTCAGTCCATAGCTAGGGGTGTTAGGTAAGTTTTTCATCTTTATGATACATCTTCCTGACCTCTGTCAACCCCAGAACTTTTTGCTTGGACTTGGTAATTTTCTTCCCTCTCACCTAGACGTTTACTCCTTTTATGGGTGACCTTTTTATGTCTCTCTATAGTGTATGATTGGAGTTATAGTTTCCTATAACTTTGGACTGACTGTTATGTAGAATGGCAGCACACAGCATTTTAAATGCAGTCGCTTCCTTTATAATTTTCTTATCATTTCTTGGGTTAACTACTATTCCCAAGAACTAAAGTGGGGTTCACATCCCTTTTAGATTAATTTAAGTGAGCCAGCACACACCACCTTATGTGAAGTGCTGGGAGGATACAATGTATCCGCTTTCTTACTTACCTGGTCACATTTTTGTTACAATTGCACGTTTATTTGAATGGCTGGTGGCAGTGTTTAACCGTAGTGACTTTTTAGTCTTATTACTCACAGACTGTTAAATTAGCCTCTGGAATGCACAGAAGGGCCACCATTCTTCTAGCATGGTTGACGCCTTCTTTTTTCAGAATTACTCATTTGCTTGTGATTAATGAGGCCTTCCCCTATGATTGTAGGTGGGAACGACCTCAGTGGAAGTTTTGTCTTCGGCAGGAATCTTTTGTATTCCCTGCCAAGGTTCCAGAGCGTCTGAGAAGGCAGGAAATGAGGGAGGAGTCCAACACTCTGCAACCCTTTGTCTATCACCTTTCCTGAAAGGAACCAAGTCCCAATAGGGGGGTGGCTGTCCTGATTGAACAGCCAGACCGCCCCTGTCTGTACATTGCAGAAGAGATTGCAGATGTTGTGCTGAAGTTCATGAGAAAAACTCCTAACCTGGAAGCTGCTGACAAGTCAACCACTGGAGCTGAATCTGAAGAGGAAGATGAAGAAAAGACATCTGTGGCGATTTCCAGTGACCGGACAGCCTGCTGTGTAACTGGATCCTGATGCATCCCTTCCTTCCAATCAATAAGGGGGTTCAGAAAACGTCGGCGCATACCCAAAGGCTGGTCAGATCCACTAGTATCAACAAGACCTGCATTTTGAACTATTGCACGACATGCTGCAACCTTCTTGGGCTGCTAACCGCCAATACCCTGGGACCTCGAGCCTGAGTATGTTCCACAGACTTCTGAAGTCTGAATCTATTCAAAACTTTGGTAGACTACTGCTGGACCTCCAGAGACACAAATCAAATCTGTGAAGTCCCCACACCAGAGTGCAGAACCGAGAGAGTGAAGAGAATGCGACCAGTGATTTTCGTTCTTCATCTGGCTGCTGTAAAAAGGCACCGAATCTACAGAGCCGGGAGAATTTGAGAACAAACTTTTGCTGAAAACCTCCTCTGATGACTGTTGCTGCAAGTTCCCATCCAGTGTCCAGTTCTTTTGTCTCCAGACCAAGAATGCAGGGGCCGGGTACTGTGCTGCTGCATCCTGAATACAACCACTCTGAAGCTCTTATTTTCTCCTAAGGTACTGTGTGGGTTTGAGTAATACTTACATTAAGTCTGGTGTGCATCCTGTGAGGCTGAGTGGGTGCTTTGTGTGGTTGGGAGTTTGCCCATACCACTTGTCCAGGCCTAATGCTGGACCGCATCTATGAAGCCTTCTGTGAAGTCCCTGAACACTTAAACTAACTCTGAAAGTGAGTACTTACTTGTTTAGGAAGATCTCCTATGGAACTTTGACTTTCCTGCAACTGAACCCTATCTCAGCCTGCCTACAGCTGGCACCTAGACCACTAGGGTCCTGCTTCTGCCTCTGAGAGAACTCATGCAACAGACTAGGGGAGGACTGGATAAGAAAATGATTCTGCCTTGAAAGTATAACACGTGTAAGAGTACTTCCTTCCTAAAGAAGTTACTGTGGTAAATGTATCTCTGTGAAAGAAGAAGTTACAAAGTGTCATTACGTTTGTGCTTAACTTTGAGTTGCATTCTGCCCCTCTAGAAGTATATATGTTGTACTTTGAATGGTGTTTCCCTCTTCTAAAAAGTAATAGGTGTTGGTACTGTTTTAGTATTTTTAGCTGAATGAGTGTAGAAAGAAGCTCACCAGTAGTGTTTACCTACCTTGAAATATATTGTCTTTCTTAAAGTGTAACAGTGGGTTTTGCTTTCCCTGATCTTCTTTATACAGATCTAAAACAGTCTCCAAGTTAATATTTAGCATTGAGTTGCTGATAGCCTCTCCTAAAAGTATATAGGTCTTACTTACCCACCTTGATTAGCTGCTGCTCTTATAAACTTGCAACCCTAGGTTGTGCTTCCCTGAATTGCTTTGGTGGTATTCTAAAATAGTTTAATAAAGTTCTTACCTTAGAAACTGTATTATAGGTGGGTGGGGCGGTGTGGCTAGCCATGGAAGCCATCAGATGTATCTACAGAAGTGGAGCGGAGGCTGAGCTTCGGATGATCCCGGAACAGTGGAGCCCGACCCGGCAGGCCACCTGACAGTATGCACCAAGTGAGTCAGTAACAAGGAGAGAGCTGCAGGGGTATGGAGGAAGTTGGTAGAAGGCATACAGCTGGCGTAGCAGTGGAAATGGTCAAGAGTCTGGCAGTGAGTGTTTGGAAGCTAAGAGACTTGTAAGGCATGAGAGAGGCCCATGAAATGAGTTGTCCCCTGGGCCCATTCAATTATGACAGAGTGGTCTGACTGATGGTGGAGTCTCTGCAAGATAAAACCTTGGGATCAAGTGGATCCTGTGTGAAGATGGAGCACGCCCTTGCATGAAGGTACCATGGATACAGCATCCTTGGCAACTTCTCCCGACCCCCGACCTATTCAGCGGCAGCATAGCAGCTGGCTCACAGAGGGAGACTTAACTGGCTAAAATACCATGGGACAAGCTAATGCCCTGGGAGAAGGTGAGATTGGAGATGGGATCGGCCTGGACCTGGAGAAGCTGCTGGCTTGACGTCGGTTCTGGACAGTGGTGAAGTGTAGGGGCCTAACAGGGGAGTCCCGGGACCACTTTGGAGTTGTGTACAACTTGGCACAGTGGTCCCAATATGGCAAAATAAGCAGCGAAGGAGAAGGGTCCATGTCGGGGGACATATCGGCACTTATGCAGCGATCCGAGGGGCAGAAGCACCCGCAGCAGTTGACGTTGGCCCAAATACACTACCCCCCTCTACAACCGGAGGTTTATGATCCACCAGCAAGAAGATCTAACCTGATGGCAATGCTGATGGAGCTCAAGAAGGATATTAAAGATATTAAAGATAGTGCGGCTGTCCTCACTAAAGCCATTACGGATCTCAATAGATCTCAATAGAGAGGAAGGTGGACGAGGTGGAAACAGTGCTATGTGACATGATCAAGATGAGCTGGCGCAGCGTGTGGGTACGCTGGAGCAGCACATGGAGTTGGTTCTTAACAAACAGGAGAATGCTGAAAATAGGTCATGCTGAAATAACATACGCATCCGAAGGATCCCTTAATCTAAACCGGATTGAGAGTTGCAGGAATATGTGGTGGCCCTCTTCCGACACCTTCTGGATTCTCCGGCGGAGAGGGAGTTAGCCCTGGACCGGACTCACTGGGTGTACTCATATCAGCTGAGTAGGAATCTGGCCACAGATGTTCTAACTAGAGTCTATCTCAGTGATCCCCAACGTGTAGCTCGCGAGCAACATTTTTCTCTCCTGACCCTAAAATGTTGCTCGCCAGCTGCTCTGGGCCATTGTGTGGACGCTAAGAAGAATGATATTCAGGTATGAGACATCAATGGCAGTGTACCCTGAGCCAGAACTGCGCAAGAAGGCTAGCCAATCAGCCTGCTCTATTTGACAGGCATTACATACTGTTAGGTGTTGAAGCATTAGCTGTGGAGGCATCAGTAGAGTGGTCTGAGTGGTGGGACAGGCCACCTACATTGGTGCAGGGAGCAAGGTGGTAGCTAAGGAAATTAATCTCTTGGGGCTTCAGATGAGAAGGTTACCAGTGATTGTAGAGAACCTGAAGCACAGAAACTGGCCATCCATGTGAATACCCATTGTACTGCTCTGCAATCAGGAGTAATAATTACTCCCCACTGAACCCACCATCATTGAGACGATCCCTGTTTTAGAGCCCTAAAATATCTATACCACTTGGATCTCTGGTACACTGAGGTGCATCACTGGCTGGTTCAAGTACGCAGTCCATGAAGATAATGTTGCCCCAAACTGAGCCTTCCCCTGCTGCACTCAGGTGGACAGTAAAGGGGTTAGTTGCTGAATAGTATGAAAATAAATGACTTGAATGCCCAACTGTCAAGCAAGTTCCAATTTGCGTTTGTTGCCAAAATGCAATTTTTTGGACCAAAATGTTTCACACTAATTGCATAATCTTTGTGAAGCCAGTTTCATCCTCTGATTCTTCTTTCCAGTACGGGAGTGCAGTAATGGGAAAAATAATCAAACTAAATGCCCATGTTTGTGTTCTGTTGGCAATTGCCAACTTTTGTGCCTTTATACAGCTGGTACCGGCATATTGGACAAATAAGTGGCATGCATGCTCAAACTTTCCTTCTTCAACAATTTGCTTATGCCCATTTCTTTTGTGTTTGTGGGCGCCATGCATCATAATTTGCACAAATGTTAAATACTGCTTGTATTGCAGTGCCTGGTGGGAAAATCCACATGGTATGATGCTTTGCTTATCTAGCATGTGACTTAATGGGTATTGCCCAATATGTTCGAATTAATTTGATCGCATGGTAAATCTGGCTGAATTCAGGCAGTACCATTTGATCGATTTGGCAATCAATACTGAACATGGGGAGCAGGGATTGTCGGGGTGTCCGCCGCTCTCAATGTTTGGTAGTGATTTCCTTGGGAGCAGTGGTGGTGTCCCCTGCTTCCTGAGGACTGGAGATGGGGGACGGGAAAAAAATCCCAAACAAAATCGTACCCTGCAGCGTCCGATCCGACCCGCGTAAGAGGGACGGAACCAACGCTGCAGGGTCAGAAGCAAGCGGAGAAGCAAAAGGTAAGTGGAGGGAGCGTTGGCAGATGTATTGGGGAGTCAAAGTTTTGCCGAATTTGGCCGTGGCAAAATTGTATTCACAGCAAAATTGACCACAGTAAATTCTGCTGCAAACAATTCTGCCACGGTCAAATCACGTATATCCGACTAATGGATTCCTAATGGGAATGAGTTCCAAATTGTGCACAATTAATTAGTGTAGCTAACAATTGCAATTCACTTAAGTTACTGAAAATAATGTTTTAATTACATAGTAAGTATTTTTACTTTAGTATAGCGTTTCTTGCTAGATTCTTCCTGCCTCTACATTCTTTAAGAACAGTTGTTACCCAATCTAATGTACCTCGAGTGATGAATGGCTAAGTCGATCCTGACGCAGGTTTGAACTTGCAAAGTGCAGGCTGACCCCATGTCAAGGGAGCACACTTAACAAGTGAGGTAAACATAAAATGTGTACAATATGAAGGGAAAAACCCATCCCTTCTCGAAAGTGGTCTTCAAAAGTTCCAATTTGTGAACAATGTTACTGGCCCACTAGCATGCTAAAAAATGCACAACTTACAACTAAAATTCCCAGGGACTTGCTTGGGGTAAGAGTACCCAAAGAGTTTTTTAGTTTCACCTGATCACTTGTCTTCAATGTAATGTAACATACCTTGAGTGCTTTGAAAAGCAGTATTGTCCACTAGATTTCTTAGGTGGATAACCCTCCCCTCACACAAAGCCTGGTTGAAATGATCTTTAAAAATTCTACCATATTCTGTCCAGTGTGACTCATCCTGTTCTCCTAAAAATGCACAATTTGCCCCTAAAGTTCCTGACAATCCCTTTGAAGGAATGGGTGGGGCAGCACCAAAATAAGCCTTTATATTTTGTAGTAAATGCTACTGTTGAAACATGCTCCAAAAACATTTGGCATTAAATCGCTTGAAAATTTCCTGGGAGAGAACTCCAAGCACTCAAATATTTTGTTACATCCTGCAATATTTTGGAGTAATTTTGCTGGCCTAGTGCCTAGAAATGCACTGCTTGCCACTTATTTTACTAATGATTGTATTTCTATACTATTTGAATGTCAAATGATGTTTAAGGCCATTATGAATTGCCTGGACTAGGCTTACACCTGGATGAAATTACTGTTAATTACTGATAATTAACAGTGCTGTTAGAAGTATTGTGCTTAGTGCAGTTATGATTTTTTCCAATCATTTTACCACCGACTGAATGCCGATAAATGACATCAAAGTACTGAAGTTGCTCACCATTTCATCTGACACTCAAATGTGGTTTATTGCTAACAAAAGGTTGGGGACCCGTGGTATCTGTTTCAGGTGAAGGAAGAAATCATGAGAGCGGTGCGAAAGCGGGAGCCAGTGAGGTTCTGTGATATTCCACTGACACTATCAGGATCTGGCGCAGGTGACTCTCCTTAAAACGAAGTGATTGTAGATAGTCACGTGCTAGCTCAAGTCCAAGGACATACGCTACCGATGGACATTCCCATGTGGTCTGCACTTCTATTGGCAGGGCCAGCAATACACTATCTCCAAGTGAGAGGAAGCCACTGAATTGATAGAAGAGGATGGAGCACCATGCCCAAAGAGCCCAGAGGCAGACATGGATGGCAATCCAAGTGCTCTGCCGCTCCCCAAGAGGGAGAGATGAAAGATGGGGCATCCACATCCAAAGGGGAAAAGCAAAGGAGTCCGAAGCGCAGAGCCTACCTGATCAGTATATCTAAGGGCCATGGTGGCTACAAAGTTGTTGTCTGGCAGACATGCTTGATGGTGGTGGGGATGCCGATCCATTCATTGATTAGATCATGGCTGACATCATTCAGTTACGGAAGGTTTTCTGGGAGGATGTTCTGGGGAGAATAATTTCAGGAGGGGACGGGGGAATGGAGCATGCATATAGGTCCCATTTACCTAGGATGGTGCAGGGGAGCCAGGTGGTTGGATACAACACCTTTATGTTAGATTTTAAAAGTTTGGTGGTTTTTGGGGGAGGGGTGTCACTGTTTTCTTACATTTCACGATCTAGTGGTGGCCCACACGAATCCCTGTTACAATCGGTGGAGGGGGTTGATGATGGATCTCATGGGATGCAAAGGGTTGGAATTGGATGATGGTAGACGGCAGACCTACAAATGGTTTCCCTGAATGGCCAGGGACTAAATTTGCTGGTGAAGAGACGCTCAATCCTGAGGAGGCTGACTGAATTGCAAGCTTCTGTGGTTTGGCTACAGGAGAGGCTTTTGTTCCCTAACGATGAGCCCCAGATGAGACAAAGTTTCCCTCTCTGTTTTTTGCATCCAGTGGCACAAAAAAGAGCAGCGTAGCAATACTGATTGCGAAGGGGTTAGGGTTCTATGAATGCTTCCTACACAAAGACCCAGAGGGTCGCTACCTGGTCTTGGCAAGGTTATTGGATCAGCTGGTCACGTTGATAGCTATAAATGCACCAAATGAGAAGCAAGAGCAATACTTAACTGATCTCCTGGGTAAAATAGCGGGATGGTGTCTGGGGAAGATATTAGTGAGGGGGAATTTTAATTGTGTAATGGAGCCTCAATGGACAAAACACTCCCACCCCCTCACAAGGATGGTAGGCATAGACAGGTGTTGGCACGCTTTCTCAGAGAGCTGCAGCTCATCGAGACCTGGCATTTTTTTAAATCCCCAAGACCAGGTGTACACACATTACGCCACAGTGCATAAGGGTTTTTTTCTGGATTTACATGGTATTAGTGTCGGACACCTTCATTCCACAGGTTACAGCAATAGAGTTATGGGTGCAGTATCTAACTGACCATGCCCCGCCATTTATTTATTTATTTATTAACATTTGTAAAGCGTGCAGCAGCCCTGAGGCATAGTGGCGCTGTTACAGACAGAATAAATTGAAAATGACCCCTTTGGCACCTCCCCCGATGGTTCGCAGACTTTGGCGGCTGAACGAGTTAATTTTAAGAGACCTTGCATTGAGATCCTGCATGGAGATGGCCATGCCAAATTATTTTTGATACTGGGACAGTGGACTGGGTTTCGGTATGGGATGCTAACAAGGCTGTAATGAGAGGGGAATTTATCAAGCAAACAGAAGGGAATCGTACAAAAATGTCACCCTCATTTGTGCGCCCCCGCAGTTACTGTGACTTTGGGGGTGCACAAAATGAGGGCCACATTTACTGTGCCCAAGCAGAGCAGGGGTTGTAGGGGGTGTCCCCCGCTTATAATTTTGGTAAGCGGGGAACACGAAAGAAAAAAAACAGAAAAGGACCCTGCGGCGTCAGCTCTAATCCACGTCAGTGGGAGGAGCTGATGCCGCAGGGATAGCAGGGTGCAGGCGGCACACACAGAAGTGTGTCGCCGTGAAAGGTAAGTTGGGAGGGTGGGGGTGGGAGGTAGGAAGGGAAAATCAGGCCGGGGAAGCGGGCACAGTGATCTATATGATCACTGCGCCGTGCCGTAACTGGCATTTCAGCCGTTGCAGTTATGGGTGGCCCAGTGATCACATAGATCCAACAGAAGCCTTCCTGAGGGAGAAGGAGCTCCTTCGGGTGAGGTTGGAACGGTAAGTCGAGGAGGCAGAGGGTTTGCATAAATCCTGCGGATGCCAGGGAGCATGGCGGGCCCTCATGAAGGCTATGGCGAAACTGAAAGCCAATTTGGCATACAGGTTGGCGCAACTCCTCATACGAACTAAGCAATCATATTATGCGAGAGGAGATAAAGCTAACCAAGTCCTTGCAGCAAAATTAAGGAGGCTAAGAATTACATTGCTCAATTATAAAATCTGGTGGGCGAACTACTGAGGGTTGAGATGGAGAAAATTGAGGGTGAGGATTTGGACACTACGGCTCAGCAGGCATTCTTAATGAAAATAGAACTACCCCAAATCCTTGAGGACGACAGCCAGCTTTTGGAGGCCCCATTCACAGAGTCAGAGGGCATGTGTCGAGCCATTGGTTATCTTCCCGGTGATAAAACTCCAGCACTAAGCGGGTTGGGCAGTGCATACTATAAAACCTCCGGAATATACCAATTACCCCTCTAACTAGATTGTTTAATTGAATCCGGGAGGTGGGGGTAGTGTCCAGAGATATGGGACCCTCCACAACCACTTTGATACTGAAGCCGGGTAAGGACCTGCCTGAATGTGCCAGCTATCATCCTATTTCTCTACTCAATGGGGACGCTAAGCTCTATGCAAAAGTGCTGGCCCAATGATTCATGGGGGTGCTGCCAAAGATCATACACTCTGATCAGGCTGGGGTTATTATGGAGGGGGCATACCCAAGATAATATTAGAAGGGCTGTGAATGTGGCAATGTGGGGATGTAGGACTGCCCAGAAGATATCTATGCTTGTGCTTGACGCCACCAGAGCGTTTGATAGCTTGGACCAGGGTTTTCTGAGGCTGACCTTGGAAACATTTGGTTTTGGGCCAGTCTTTAGTCACATGATTCTTGCCAACTTTCAGGCACCCTCAATGAAACTGCTGGTCAATGGGCAACTCTTGAGCTCGATCCCAGTGTGGACGGGGCACCCAACAGCGTTGCCCTCTGTCTCTGCTGATTTATGCCATGGCCATTGAGCCACTGTCACAGGCAATTAGGGCAGACCCAGAGATCCATGGGGTCAGAGTTAAAGTGGACACACATGAGGCCCACAACTTGAAGGTACACACTCAAATATTGGGGCAAGGCATTATGGGATAAGAAATTGAAACTGTGACTGGGTTGGTATACCCTTATGGTATATAAAACCGATCGATTTTGCACCAGGCAGATCCACTAGTTTTTGGGTGAACTGATCAGGGCAAGCTACACTAACTTTAACAGGTTTCTATCATACGGTGGTCCACGGCAGTTCGAGGACTGTAAAACGAAATTTTCAGTGACGGAGCACAAACGGTTCCACTATGTGCTGATCAGGCAATGGATCTCGAACAGGGCAGTTAGATAGGTGGCCAATAGAGCACCCATAGGGCTGGAGCTTACTATGAGGGAAGGACCAACCAAAAAAGGAGTTACAAGACTATACAGCCTACTAGATGGGGCCACGTCTGGGGATATTCTACCCTCCATGAACAAATGGGAGAAAGACCTTGTGGACCATAACGGAGGAAGAGTGGGGCCAGATTTGGACTCGAGTGAGCAAAAGATCCAGATGTACAGCCATCAGACAATCAGCATATACAATATGCTTTCAGTGGTATTTGACCTTGCACCAATTGCATTCTATCAACACCAAAATGTCTCCCCTCTGCTGGCGAAACTGTTGCCAAGTGGGAGACCAGAGTCACATTTGGTGGTCCTGCCCAAAGGCGCAGATTTTCTGGAAATAAGTTCTGAGCTGCATCAAGGAAATTCTGGGGATACAACTACCTCATAGCCGACGGTGGTAGTGTTGGGGGTAGTAGCCAAGAGCCTTTATGATGCTAACGCAGCTCGTGCCGCTGTTATTACGTACATGCTTACAGCGGCAATGATCACGACACGGGTCCCCAACCTTTTGTTAGCAACAAGCAACATTTGAGTGTCGGATAAAATGGTGAGCAACTTCAGTACTTTGATGTCATTTATCGGCATTCAGTCGGTGGTAAAATGATTGGAACAAACCATAACTGCATTGACGATCCATGGGTCTTCAGCAAGAGGCTCCTCTTTGAAGGGGACTTGGCTCCAACAATGATCTGAAGAATGAGTGCAGGAATTCTCTTTTTATCCTAGATCCAAGCAGGAGTCGTCACCAAGCCCACCAATAGTAAGGATCTGCAGGGGCTGTTCTCCGGCCACCATATCTGCCCAGCAACTGACACACTTTGGCCAGAATGTGAACTGGGACCAGACAGCCCCAGCCCCTACATCTGGCCACAAACATATACTGCTGCTTTGCCTGTGTTTATTTTATTTTTTATTACAGTTTGCAGTTTATTACAAACTTTTACCAATATCCCAGGAATAGCCTCCTCCCCCGATCATATTAGATTGATGACCATTTTTCCAAAACAATTTCTAAAAACTTTGACAACGCGTGAGGCCATCTAGGCATTGCACCAGCATACAAGGCCTCCCACCATGCCTCAGCATCCCGTCCAAATTGTGCCGATAAATGGCTATATAAGTACAGCATTCTTAGACTTCGTAGCTCCTTACAAAATAAAATCTAATGTTTCAGAGACTCTTCATAGCTGTTACAGAGTCTGCATCTAGGGTGTGCCATCAAACCATATATCTATGTAATGTAGTGTTATTGTGGAGGATGTTAAACCGAAATTTCATAACCAGGTCGCAACGTTTAGCATTAGGGAACTTTATCAAGTAAGCCGGAGTTTGATTGTAGGAAGCTATCAAAGTGCTCGTAGGCTTGTAGATCTTAGAGTGTGCTCTCTTTGTTTCCGTCTCCTGCCAGTCACTTGTCCATACAGCTTTCTTCACAAAATTAGAATTATTATTACCAAGGGCGCACTGGGACAATTTTCACATTAAACCTTTTTTTGACAACTCAACTGGCGCAGATCTATATGAGTGCTTATTTTTGTCTTATTATTAAGGGTTTAATTTGAGATTCCCAGTTCCAATAGAATATCAAGACATCTTTAAGACCATAAATCCATAGTCCAATCAGGTTGACTTCCAGGTCCTGTCAACAACAACCCAAATTGCATGGGGCAACACAATTTGATCTTACTAAAGATTTGCAAGGTCGTCCACTTTACTCTAGCATATAGAGATAGTAGCCCAAGTTCATGGCGAATGATGGCTATAGGAACTGCATTCCATAGGTGCAGAACATATCGCCAAAACGTCCATATCGCCTCCAGTGTCGATCCCATGCATTCCAAGGAAGACTCAGACAGGACTCAGCTCCATACATTAGGCTCGGGACAACCTTTTGATTATAAATGTGGACAATTGGTAGGAGTGAAAACTTATCATATTTGCGTCCTATTAGCTTTGCCTGCGCAATTAGCTGAATTACCTTCCTATCCAAATGTTCCTTCTAAGGTGTTTCGATTGCACTAGCACTAATCATAGATCCAAGATATTTAATAGTGGGAACTGGATGTAAGCCGAGATTTTTTAGAACCCAAACCAGATATTTAGATTTCTGAGAGGTCTTCTTCTCCATTATTAATATTTCAGATTTTTTATTGTTAATGTATTTATATTTGCAATATCTTTGTTTTATTGTTGTATGTGTACGTATGATAATTTGTTGAAATGGTAATAATAAACTAAACTAATTGTTATTCTATTATTTTACCCTATTACTGTGTCTCCTTGTTGTGCAACAGTTGATTGGTTCACAGCTAGGTGTGCACTACATTAAACCCAGCACATACTTTTAGGATGGTTTTAGTCAGGCCTGCGTTCGATGTTCAAGCAAGACCACCCCACAACTAGGCAGTGAAGTCCATCTGACTCTCCTAGTCGTAAACGTCTGTGTTTATAACATGCCGTGATCTTGCTGTCCAGATCAAGCAATATGCTTTGGAGCTATTTCATAGGATGCTCATACACGCCCCCTTGACCTATCTGATATGCCTGATTAGTGTAGATATTATATAAGCATACCATTGGTTTGGCAGTTCTGGATATACCTTAACAAACAGCAAACCTCACTAAACAGACAAGCAAATCCTTGGAGTAGTTGTCCTGAGATAGGCCTTTACCTATTAAAAAAACCCATACACCAGGTGGACTCTGAGGTCATCAGATTACAAAGTTCCTTTCCTATCTTTATTAACACAAAAAAGACGTTTCACTGACCATCACACTAGCAATGGCAAGAGGAACAGATTGAAGCTTTTACAACAAAAGCAACAAAAGGAATCCAGCATTATGTAGAGGAGCAATTGAAATTGTCTTAGATAAAACACTGGTAAGGGGGTTCTTAACATATGTGTCGAGGAGACATGCAGGCGTATTGAAGAAGGTGACTGGTGAAAGCTAGGGAACAAATGTATTAATTAATAGTAAGCTGTCGTAAACCTGTGAGTAACAATGACAGATGTCTATTAGAGGGGGCAGGGTCAGTTCTACAGTAAGACAATTCTAGGCAGCAGTTTATGACGCTACTATTAGGAGTCGCTCAGGGTGCCATATTGTCCATGGAGGTACCAATAGTACACCCATCCTGGGTCACCATAAATACTTGCATGAGCCCTGGGAGGAGGTTGAGGCTAATTTGAGAGGGTTATAACACATTTTCTGAGCACTAAAGCTTAAAGTGCCTTGACTTATATTGTAATATATGGTGAATGATGGATTGTGTAGAATGTAAAAACATGTTTTGTTATGTGCAGGTGAACGTGGACTCCCAGGGCCCCCAGGTGCCCCAGGTAAAGCTCCAATACCACAAGAATATCCTGTTCCACTAGGTTTGCCTGGGCTTACTGGGATCGATGGATTGTCTGGTGGGAAAGGGTTGCCCGGATTCCAAGGACCCAATGGACCACAAGGTAAAAGCACCATTCTTCTGTATTATTGGATTTTAGTCTCTCCTTAAACCATGTAACTATTTATATTTAAGGAATGTGTCATATTTCCTTCATGAGACTCCAATTTAAAAGAAGCGCCCTAGAGGTGTAACCAATATTGAAAATGTATCAAATAAGTTGTTTACTAGAAATATAGGTTGCTTCATGATATTTGTGAGTTTTTGTGGGAGTCTGCAACCTTTGGCTCTCCAGATGTTTTGGACTACAACTCCATCATCCCTAGCTAGGATAGTCCACGGTGAGGGATCATGGGAATCATAGTCCAAAACATCTGTACAGCCACAGGTTGCAGACTCCTTTTCTAAAGGTAGGCAAGTGTATAAGCATTTGGCCGCATACGTACTACAGCGCCTCCATTCTATGGGGGTTCTACTTTGGGATTGGATGCAAGTTATTCTCATTTGTTATAGAAAGGAGCAATATTTCACTGAGTTACGGAAATAACTGTGCACATGAGACATGAACAGTGTATTTATCGTGCACCGACATCCTGTTCAGGCTGTGGGAAAAATAGCACCTTCTCAGGAACCACAGTCTCGGGCGAAAAGTAATGTGCAAACTCGTCAAACCTATGACTGTTGATGGATCTTTACAACCAGGATCTTTTGATAACTCGTTGATACATCCGGCTATTTAATAATCAAAATAATGTGCTCAGTGGTTGCGATGGCCATCATTGATTTGGTCCTGCTCGCTAAGCGGGGCGAATGTGCATTGTGTTCTTTAGCCAATGATAAAATAGGTAACTTTAGGTACCAGCATTTGTAGATGCCATGTGCCTTCAAAATAGTTTTGGCTTACCACCAGTGGGATGTGGGGTGCAGGCACAGTGGTTGCTACTTAGAGGGTTGCTGCCCCATAAGCCCTCTGCTCTCAACCCAAAGACTCCAAACACTTCTCCTCCTTGACAAGATGCCGATTGATAGGTGACATTGAAAGAATAAAGAGTGGCAAAAATTGGCCAAAATGAAAGCTATCAATCTCAATTGTATGAGAAGAGACCATCAATCTCCCTCCCGGCTCCCAGGCTGCATCGTGGTATAGAGTGGTTCAGAGACTGCTCCAGGAGTGCTGATTTACCCAGAACAGGCCCTCCAAAGCCTAATAAGAGCAGTGATGGGCGGAGTGCGATGTACCGCACATGCCTTATCTGATGCATGATGAACCTCTGCTCTCACTGGAGCTCCCAATTGTGAGAGCTGGTGCTTCCTTGCAGACAAATATTTCTAGAAACTCTTATTGTATGAGAGGGAGGGCTTAGCCCCCAGTGGTCCATTAAATAGTATCACTCCTGAGCAGTGAAGTGAAGCGCAGCAGAGGGCGACTTTATAGTGTTTTTACTGAGAAGGAACTGAGCAAAATCGTACTACCTAGGCTAGTTGGAAATTGAGCAGACTCATCAGATAGCTGGAAGAGTTGGCGATAATGTGAGCTGTGTATCCAGAGTCAATGTGGCTACACTTCCAGCCCTGAGGGCATGTGGGCTTGCCTAAAGAAAAGGGTGGAGTTTGTGGCGAGCAGAGACTACACATCTGGCAACAATAATTATATTTATAATTGGTTATTTATAATGTGCTTAATAACTAAAGGTTTCTAAGCACGGACCCGGGGATCGAACCTGTGTTGCTCTGTGTCGTCTTGCTTCCAAGGTGAGCGTGTTGGCCCTGAGCTATCCTCCCAGCCCTGTGTGTGAGCAATGGATCCAGAGGAAGAGCGGGATGCTCTCCTAGCATGGTTGGAGGCATGTGGGCGTCCCTAGATTAGGGGATTGGTGATGGTGCACACAGATAGAAAATCCCACAAAGCTGAATGGATAGAACACAGATAGGAAAGCTTTGCACAAGCCTTGGACAATCCTAACGGTTGAGGGGTTGCTGGCCAGAACATACTAACATGAGATGAGTAAGGGGAGAGGGAAGAAGAGCAGAATAAAGAGCCAAATATTAATTCCTATGGGACAGTGGAGAAGAGACCTTAGCACGTGCTGTAACAGATATCTTCACAAATAGGACAAGAAGGATTTCCAACGTAGGTAATAAGTGTGAGCACATTTCTGCCACACGCTTCCACGTGTAACAATGAAACAGTCAAAGCAGGAAAATAAGGAGGACACCTCCATAAATATTTCCAATCTATACACCAAGAAGCAGGCACGAAGGAGTCTATTGGAAAGAATGACTATGCATCAGAGTGTGGATCCCACCTATTCCGGGGCACCCCGCTTGGGCCAATAAATATGTATATCTTGGGTGGTGGGAATCTTAGGGGCCATTCATTGCATTTTGCAGAGAATTCCTTTCAGTGTGCTATGCCCCGAACAGAAGTGATAATAGACTGGGTAGGAAGTATTAAGGAAGCAGGAACTTCTATGTCAGAAAATAGGTAGTGGCAGTGAAGACATTATGTGATTAGCCCAAGATCAAACAAGCACTGTACCCAGCCTGTAAAGGAGCTAGCTAGACAAGCACACAATACATCCGAAAATTGGAAAATAAAGTTGTCCATGACAAGATAGGAACAACGCAATGCCATCAGGAATAGTGTGGCAGAGTGCACAAGTGGTGGTCCTTTGGAGTTGGAGCCATGAAGATCCCCAAAAAAGGCTGAAGAAATTGCTTGGTAGCATTCAAAAGGCAGCAATGTATGCTTAAAGGAATAGTGCGCTCAAAATAGTTTTGGTCTTAAAACATGGGCATCTTTTTATTGAAAGTTCCTTTGTAAACTTTTACACAAATCATGTTTAAACCCCTTTAAAATCAAGCACTAGGAGGCGTCCATTTTGTGAAATGGACGAGCTTCCTGTGCTTGAGTTAATCTCTTCACTCGCGGCACTAATGAAGCAGAAGCCACCTGCTGGTAGCTTTTATTACAGCAGCGGCTTTTGCTTCATTAGTGAGACGCAGAGAGCAGAGAAGTGCTTTTATGAATACAATGTTGTTGTATTTCATTGCCTTAGTTAGAAAACCTTGAAAATCATAAATACTACAACGTTATATTTATAATTGCAGTGGCTTTTGCTTAGAGTCTCCCAGGCTCAAGGGGGGACAAGCGGGGCCCGTGAGACTCAAAGCCAAAGCCAGTGTAATCATAAATATACAACATTGTATTTATGACTGCAGCGGCTTTCGTTTTGAGTCTCCCGGGCTCCCCCAGCTCTGAGGATCCCGGGAAACTTAGAAGAAAACCACTGCAATTATAAATACAATCGCATTGTATTTATGACTGCAGCGGCTTTCGTTTTGAGTCTCCCGGGCTCCCCCGGCTCGGAGGAGCCCAGGAGACTCAAAACAAAAGGAAAATAAAAAGTAAATAAAAATAAGCCCTTACCAGTCAGCAGCCTTCCTGCCTGCATTCTTTGCTCTCCGCGTCTCACTAATGAAGCAAAAGCCGCCACTGTAATAAAAGCTACCAGCAGGTGGCTTCTGCTTCGCTAGTGCCATAAGGGCAGAGATTAACTCAAGCACAGGAGGCTCGTCCATTTCACAAAATGGACACCTCCTAGTGTTTGATTTTAAAGGGGTTTAAACATGATTTTTGTAAAATTGTACATAGGAAATTTAAATAAAAAGATGTTTATTGTATATTTTTTATTATTGCCCATGTTTTAAGACCAAAACGATTTTGAGCGCTCTATTCCTTTAAGATACAACTTTAGACAATAAAGGGGACACATTCTTCAGGCAAACAGAGCTGCGAGATTTGACATCATAGGTTCCATAAAAAATCTTTACAGTCCGGTTTCAGAATGTAAAGAATGTTGCCACATTTAAAAAACACAAAACATGGGGGACAGAAATCTAGAAATACAGCATTATATTTCTATTTCGGATGTAAAGAGTGATGAGGAGATGACTGCCAAAACGGATGATATATAAAACAGCAAACAACACTGCAACCATGGGATCCCATGGGTGCCGAAAAAGAAAGGTCGACTAAAGAGGATGTGTACAAGTGTGATGCTGGAAATGCATTGGAGGGACAGGGCCTCCCTGTCCTTGTCCTGTACTCTGTTTTCATGTGTGTTCTGTTCTTCAGCAACTAGTGTGTTCTAGTATTGGAACTGTGCGAGCAGGCGCCCTTGCCCCACAGTTGACATCTGCTTCTACTTCTTTCAACTGCTATAGTTCTGACAAGAATGTTGACAACCACAGTTCTACTGCTGCTACTGCAACTTTTAATGTTATGCAATTGTACTGCTGTGATGCTGGAAATGGATTGGAGGGACATGGCTTCCATGTCCTTGTCCTGGTCTCCTTTTAACATGTGTGTTCTGTGTTATTTTCTGCACAGGAGTCCATGTGGGTCCTGGCAGTGCAGCTCTTATTCTTTTTGGTTGTGGTGAACAGACCCTTGGGATACCCGTATGGCAACAATGGGTGGAGGTACAACCCTGTACCCCTAGTGAATGTTTTGGGCAAATGCGTGTGGCCCACAGAGCTGGGTATGGGCTTGTGGAAGCTCCATGCTGAATTTGACGGGTGCTCCGAGTATCCTCCATTTTGGGGTACCGCCGCCCTGCCATTGGAATCAGTTGTTTCCTGATAGGAGACAAGATGGCCCTTGTGGCCTCTTGCTTTCTATTACCTGTTACCTTGTTTTCCCAAAGTCATGGGAAGCCCTGACTCTGTCCCTTCGCCTGCCTAGCTGTTGATTGGAAGTTCCATATATGGTATTGTGGGGAAGCCCAGGCCAGACTGGTTGGAGCCTTCCCAATGACTGTATGTTGTGGGTACGCCCTTGCGGTGGGACCTGGTGAATGGAGTGTGTTTCCAATATACATTTCATGTTATGGGTGTTTGGTTCCTGGTGTGTGACACAATGGGGGTCATTATGACCCTGGCGGTAGCCGTGCTGGTAAGTACCGGCACGACTGCTGCTGGAGTCATGAAATTACCTGCATCCGGCAATGGGGACTTACCGGGGCATTACAGCCTCGGCAGACCTGGTAAATCCCCATTGCCGGGTGACGGTAATTATTACTCCCCATTCCTATTTGAGTCCCATTGGACTCAATGGGAATGGGGAGGACCAATGCACCGGCACCATTCAAGAATGGTGCCGGTTCATCCATCAAGGTCTGCGGCGAGTGCCGTTCTGATTGAAATGCTCGCAGACTTTGTAGTTTGCTGGTCCGCTAACAATGGTACCGGCAAGCTTACGGGTACCAATGTTACTGGACCGGCAAACTTATAATGAGGCCCAATGACTGAGACAGCCCTGCCTGAAACTGGTATGAATGCAGTTTGGTGTGCTGAAAGGCTGGGTGTTTGTCCCAATCCGCATTCCTGGTTGTGAGTGTCTGGATGGAGAAGAATGGCCTGAATGCACTGTGAACCTGATTGGCTGCCTGCCTGCATGAATACCCCGCTGAATGATTGGCTGCTGAGCTTGGCCCAGCAGTGTGAATGAGAGACAGAACACTATATCTGGGATCACTTACTGGAATTGTTCAGTAGCTGAAGTCAAAACTTGATGCTAACCTTGAAGCCCAGCTGGAAGAAGGCTTTGCTGCTGCTTTCCTTCGATGCAATCCGAAAGCTGTCGTATCGCCAAGAACTGATCCAAGAGAGGACCTGGCTAGGAGACCTCTTCCCGAGCTATGGGGGAGTATCGTGCACCAGCTAACCTTCACTAAGGCTCCCTGGAAGTTAGTCCTCAAAAGGCTGCCGACCGGAGACCGGGATCGCTGAAGAATCTGAAGTGAAGCGCCCATACATTGAAGTCAATCGTCGTCGACCGAGGTTCGGAGGGCCATTGTAACCTCGTCGACCAGAGCCGCAACGCTCCATTGCCTAAGACATTTGGATCGAGGACTCCCTTGCTCCTCACCGTTCACCGCTTTGTTCCGCCGGAGAAGGTCATGGTTGCCCACGAACCAAGGAGAATCTGCCGGTGGGTTTCCCACCACCAGAAGTCCTCAAAGACGCTGACGAAGATCCTAAAGCCAGCCGTCGTCGAGTCCCAATCTCCGACGCCAACGGCCAACGACCCGACGCTCTTGCTGGGCCTACGTTCTTCATTGATCTGCTTTGCCGAAGCTGCTGCCTCAACAACATTGTTACCCCTTTCTTCGAGGAATCTCGATGATCCGTGGCTCCTGCCTTGAAGGGAGTACACTCAAGAAGGATCTGTCGATGACCCATCGTCGAACTCTGCTAAACCAGGCACTTTAGGGTAGTAGAACCTTTATAGAAGGAAATAAGACTGTGCTAAACAATATATGGGCTAGGCTCATCAATATACGTTATTTACAGGTTACCCAGGTGGGGGGGGATCCTCACAAAGAACTGTACCTAGTGGTAGGGGCCCAGTATTCTGCCAATTGTTTAATTAACTTGTTTTCCTCCCAGGTCTATTGTTGATAGCTTTTGATATTGATTTGTATGCCATTTGAAACTGTCAGCAGTTGGTGCATTTAAATGGACTCAAGAGTAGTTGTGGTACCACATAGAGACTGTATACATTTATCATTATAGTATTACCTGAGCACAAAGTGTGTTATTGTGTGTGTATATAACTTGAACCGTATTTATAAAAAGAACTGTGTTATCACAAACAGTGTGTGGACATTCCTTTTTGGGGAGCTTGTGGACTGCACTGTACTGAAGAACCAGCCTGCATCACCTCCTGAGAGCTTAAGCCTTAATTGCTTGTCCAACGTTAACATATGGAGAATCTTGGCTGGGTTACTCTGTGCTTCTACTCTGCCATATAGAGGGCTAGAGTGCAGATACCCCCCTCCAGTCTTTACAACAAGCATAGTTAAAATTAATGATAAAATGGGCAGAAACCATAGGGCCATGGCGTCACACAATTTACTCCAGGAAAAGCAAATCAAATGCAGATGGGAGATTACTTTCTTCCTTGACCTTAAGTTGGAAGAAGATAGATGAATAATTGTAAGCTCAATAGCCACAGAAAGAATAAGGGTAGAGTTTGAGGGAGGAGAAAGAGGGGGGGAACGTTTTAGCCAAGGATGAGTTCTGAAGGAAAAATGCCAGTTAAAGGCTATATTACGACCAAAGTGGATTGTAGGCTTTGAACAATATCTATGGCTGAATGCACCCTTCCTCTCCAAAGAAAGTAACAAAACACCATACATACGTTTGAAAAATAATGCAGAGGCTGATGGGTTTGCATAATGGGCGGCAGGGCACGGGGGTGCAGCATGTGCAGTAAGACACAGCCTAAGGCGGGTTTAATTATGCCCTGGGATGGTAAAATTATCGATGGATGCACAACACCTGGAGTGGTATCTTAGTTAAAAAGCTTCCTTTTCAGGCTGAATTTAAGTTTATAATTAGTGATGTCATTGAGGTATAATTATAATTGTTCATTTATAACGCGCTTAATACCAACGAGTGATTTCTAAGCGCGGGATCAGGATTTGAACCTGTGTTTTCTTGCTTCCAAGACAACCGCGTTGCCCCTGAGCTATCCTTGCACCCCAAAGTATGGAGCTATGATGTTTTCATTTGGGACCCGGGACTCCATATAGGAATCCATTTGTTTCCACATCTGCAATTATAGGAAGTGCTGGTGTTGTTCTCATTAAACCAGTGATACCTAACCATGGCAGTTTTTTACATGTCGCCACTAGATTAATACAAGTGCTGCCGCCGCGCAACCCTAGTGAAATGGTTAAAAGGCATTTGAAGCATAGTGGTTACAGTACAAAAAATGCATGATCAATACTGTAGTTGTTTGACATTCCATCATGGTAGCTATGGAGAGGCAGGCATGTGGCAGCTTTTGTTTATGGGTATTTCCTTTTCTTTCAGGCCTAAAGGGCACTACTGGCAGACCTGGGCAGGCAGGAATTAATGGTTTACCAGGCTCCCCCGGACCAGTTGGAGATTCTGGTTTTTCTGGCATTCCGGGGCCAGTCGGATTTGAAGGTAATTCTTTCATATTTTGGGCATCATGCTTTCAATTATGTATAAATCACATTAACACACTTAAGATCGCCTAACATAAAACATTAATCAATTCTCGAACAACGGAATGAATTGTCATGCTAAAGCTACTGTTTGGTCGGGTGTCACAATTGAGCCAGAATTTAATACATTTTGCCAAAATGAATTTTCTGATAATGCCCATTTGTGTTTTATCTGGTTCTTTAGTACATTCACGCATAATCTGAGATCAGAAACTCAAATCATGATTAATTGAGAAATGAGTGCACTGGCTCATAATTCTGTTTGTTAATAAGAAAACACATTTGTGCACTTCCTCTGATTGGTTTGGACTATACAAAGAATGTTCTGTCTTCGCAGCCTTGTGACTTAAAAATAAAGTTGAATATGATATGCTGCAACGTTTCACAAGCATTGTCCACCAAGCAGAGCACGTTTCTTGTAAGGCAGTAAAATAAAAGTACTTTCTAAAGATGCAGAAGGTGAAGTAGGAACCACGCCTAGCAATTCTTAAGCTGGATTTCTAGAATCTGGCCTGGTGGACAGACTTTAGGAGGCCACCATCGTTAAAGTGAACAGGAGAACTCTGAGAGGTTAGCCAAAACCCAATCAAGGTAAACGTGAAGAGCAGTCATTGGTATTCTCAGGAGAGCGTGAGTGGAGTCAAGGGTCCACAATGAGTCCACACAGTGAAGCACACAATAATTCAATTTAGATAGGAATGTGTGAAACAAATATTTCTTCTAGACCTTAAACACACACACAAAAAATGCAACAAGCAGGTGATACTTATCTCACAATACTAAATAAAAACATGTGTACATTCACCATAGGTTCTTAAAATGCGTTCAGTGACTTAAATCAACAAAGGAGGTAAGTAAAGTGATGCAGTAAAGATGTAATCAAGTCACAAGTGATATTCCCTAACTTCAGCAGTCCAATCCCTAAAAGAAATGGGGCCTTGTGGGCAAAGGTACAAAGGCACAATGCTTCCCCCCAGAAGGTATCTGTAGCAGGTATGTTGCTTGCGTTGGTGATTGTTCAAAAGAAAAGATTAAACTTAGTTACTAGGTAAGTAAAATGTGTTCTTATATTTCAGATCATACTACCCAGGTTCGACGACCAAAAAGCAGTGGAATGGAAGGATACAAAGAGACCTATTATCAATGTTATCCTATGGAGGAAAGGAGGATACCAATGTTTTGCGTTTACTTACCATCCTCACTCTGATTTTTTACAGGTGGCTTGATGGGTCGACTGGGGGTCGCTGGAGGTTGGATTTCAACCATTGTTTCCGGTGAGAGGTGCCTAGAAGCTGCGGGACCATGGATTATTCCAGTCAGGTCCAGGAGCAGAGTGCAACCCTTGGTGTTGGAGAAACAAAGAAACAAACGCAAGATTCAATGATGCAGCCCTCATCGGGACACTTCACAGGATGGGGGAAGGCGAGTTTCAGCAACAGCCAGCACACACAGATGAGGGCAGGCATCCTTCCACTCTCGGTTGTAGAAGTCCTTCCAGGACAGGATCCCTTGAGGCTGAGAAGCTAACATTTGGCAGGAAGACAACTTATACCACACGCTGGCAATCACCTAAGTTCCAGGTGCAAACACGGAACAGCGATGGTTCTAGCTAGGTATCCCACTGGAGAACTGGACAGTCCACCGGGTGGTCCAGGGACACACTTATTCATGATGGCTGGATCCTTGGGAAGATGCTGAGACTGGTTGGTCCCACCAGTCCAGGGGTTGAAGCACCATACAGGGACTTTGCAGATCAGGTAGTCCAAAAGGGATTCACTGGGCCAGAAGCAAGAAGGGATGCCAGGCCTAAGGTTGTAGTCCGATCTTCATTCAGCTGTTCATCTACAGGGGACTCTTAGCTTAAAATGTGATCTGAAGAAATGGCTGTAGAAATGGCCTCTCCTTTTCCAAAATCCAGACTGGAAGCAAGTCCAAGCCCACCAATGATAAGGATCTGCACCATTCAAACAGCCAGCAGTGGTCCAATCAGGGACAACTATTGGTTTCACTCATGCTCCACACCTAGACTTTCTGGCACCACAGATGTGGCGTGGGAACAAACTGTCCCACCCACTTCCTGGGTCTCACACACACATACACACACACACACACACACACACAAAGGCATCACTAGCCCGTGAAAGCTGAAGCTTTCCCAGGCAAGTGCGGACCTTATATGGGATTTCCTAGCCTGGCAAGGCAGGAAGAAGGCCAAACATCAAAATGGCAAAAGTGAAGATCTTGTGGTGTTGCCATTAACAGGGCACTAGCCACGTTTTGTAGCCATGCATGGTAAACACGAAAGTGCACACTCGAAAGTAGGAGAGATTTCTCTTTTGGCAACTTTCCCTCCATAGTTTTGATGAACCCGCAATCATTTTACTTTGTTTTTTTGGCCTGTTCTGACTTTTAGAGGGGAAGTAAATCCTTCAGCTTCACTTCCCTTGCCTTTTACTAATTTGTTATAGTCCTTCAGACTATCAGAACTGGGAAACTATGTTTCCCTTTAACTTTCTGTAACTTTTTAACAGTGAACAAAGCATCTCACAATGCAGTGCAATGGGGATACATTTGTATCACCCTAGTCTTTTACACTTGGGATTTTTGGTTGCTTTAATATGTGCCTAAACACAAGCCGGTGGCAGCAATTATATTTTTTACCATTTTTGTGTTTTTTCTAGTGTCCACATTCGTGTTTACCGCGTATGGCTATTAAACATGGTTAGTGCCCTAAAATGGCCATGTCACAAGATTACCGCTTGTTTTTTGGCTATCTTGTTGTTTGGCCTTCTTCCTGCCTTGCCAGGTCAGGAAATTACATATAGGGTCATGCACTTGCCCTGGAAAGCTGCTGCTAGTGATGCCTTTGTGTGTGCATGGCTCAGGAAGTGGGAGGGACTGTCTGGTCCCATTCCACATTCCTGGAGCGAGAAAGCCTGGGTGTGGGGCAAGAATAAAACCAATAGTTGCCCCTGACAACTACTGGCTGTTTGAATAGTGCAGAACATTACCAAGGATGGGCTTGGACTTGCTTCCAGACTGGATTTTGGATAAGAAGAGGATTCCGGCAGCCAAGAATCGTGTGTTGAAGAACAGCTGACTGAAGATCCGAAGAAGGCTCCTGAAGAGGCCTGGCATTCCTTCCTGCATCTGGCCGTTGAAGCCCTGTTGGACTACATGATCTGTAAAGGCCCTGCTTGGTGCTTCAACCCCTGACTGATAGGACTAACCAGTCCTGTCCTGCCTTCGGAAGTGTCCCTGGACCACCCTCTTGACTGAACAGCTCTCCAGTGGGCGACCTCGCTAGAATCATCGCCATTCCATATTTGCAGTCATAACTTCGATGTTCCCCAGCTTGTGGTGTAAGTTACCTACCTGCCTTATTTCAGCCTCTCAGCTTCAAGGGATCCTGCTCTGGAAGGTCATCTTCAACAGCGGCTGAAAGGACGCCTGCTGTCTTCTGTGTGCGGTGGCCATCTCTGGAAATCTCCTTTCCCCATCCTGTAAAGTGTCCTGAAGACATCTGAATCGGTGCTTTCTGCATTTCTCCATCGCCACGGGCTCCACGACCGGAAGAATCCTTACACCCGTAGGTCCTGGGTACCGCTCAGTGGAACCAACAGCGGGAAAACCAACCCCAAGCAACCGCCAGTCGACCCATCTAGTCCTCTGGGGAAATCAGAGTCAGGGGGGTAAGTAAATGCAAAGCATTTGGCTCCCCCTGTCCTTTATAGGATAACATAAGTCTCTTTGTATACTTCCATTCCACTGCCATTTGGTTGTCGCACCTGAGCAGTGCAGCCTGAAAGATAAGGACTCATGTTTACTTACCAGTAACTCTTTGTTGCATCTTTCCTCTTGAACACTCACCAACACAAGTACTTTACCTGCAACAGATACATTCTGCATTGATGCATTGTGACTTTTGGGCAGAATTCCCCACTCTTCATACGGAGTAGACTTCTGAAGCTAGGGCATAGTTCTTGTGACTTGGTTCCATCTTACTGCATCACTTACGTCTTTTATAGTTTTAAGTCATTGAATGCATTCTATGAAACTATGGTGGCTGTACATATACTTATTGTGGAGTGTTGTGCGTTATCATAACCTGCTTGTTTAATTGTTTAGTGTGTGTGTTTGGGCCTAAAACAAATATAGTATTTCTGTACACTCCTGTCTAAATTGAATTGTGTGCTTCACTGTGTGGCCTCATTGTGGACCCTCACCCCCCTCATACTCTCCTCAGAATAGCCTTGACTGCTCTGCATTGCTACCTTGATTGGGTTTTGACTAACTCTCAGAGTTCCCTTGGTCACTATAACTAGTGTGGCCTCCTAATATCTATCCACTAGGCTAGATTCTAGAATCCCAGCTTAACAAATCCTTGTCAATGCAGCCGTTGTTGGACTTTTCCCTTTTGTATCTACAGGTGGGGGTATTTTGACTGGTGCATCCCTTCATGTGTCTGTTCCATCCCTTCATTTAGTTGTTCGCAAATCTTGAACAGTTATCCCAGGAACAATGTGCAAGATGATAGAAACAGAACACTCAATATCTGATGCATGTTATTGTGCAAGATTTCATTAGAAACGGCAAACGTGGCCTGCTTATGGATAGAGGATGTGCCTGGTCTTGCAAGAAAATGCACTTGATCTAGTCATATGGCGTATAGGATTTCATCAACGATGGGCCGTGCATGTGGTCTGACTACAAAAGGTGCCCGTGGTGACCCTATCTACATGCACAAACTCAGATTAGAGAAAGCATGGTGTGGCCAGATGAGAGATTACACGTCCATGATGAAATGGGATAACTCGCATATATGGCCAGATGGCAAGACGTCTGCTGTGAAAGGATGAACAAACTGTTTGAAGAGAGTGGTGATGTGTGATCTGATCAGAACTGAACGGTGTCCTATTAGGTGGCATGGTACCCAATTTAATAAGGAACTGATGGATATGATAATAGCGCTCAACATGGGAATCTTAGATAGAAATACTGTACAGCAAACAAAAGGAAGATGGGAAGTAACAGTAGACCATAGAAATAATGTACAGAGAGCGTCTCTGGAGGGTAAGATAAGGCATTGCAATGACAAGCCATAAATCAAACATAATATATTTGTATTTTTGTATTTGTATTTATTGATTTATTAAGCGCCTTACGCCAAATCGCTGTACAATTGAACAACATAATACATAAACAAACAACATAACAGCTGAAGCAAATACATAGTGAATTATTCAACAAAAACAGTGAAAAGAGCAATTAACTGGGGGGGATAGGTAGGGAAGGGGAGAGGGAGAGGATGGGAGTGGAGTGGTGATGAATGGTAGGAGGAGGGAACGGGGAAGGGTGAGAGGGGGGAGGTAGGAAAGGGGGGGTTAGGGGAAAGAATGAGGAGAGGGGAATGAAGAGGGGGGAGGAGCTTCAGGGAGGGGAATGGAGGAGGAGAGATTTAAGGGAAGTGTGGAATGAGGTGAGTGTGGGGGAAGAGCAGATAACAAGAGGGAGGGAGTTCCATATTAAGGCCTGTTGAGCAGTGTACATGCATACCATGCTCAAAGCATCAGACCATCATCAACTGTGTAAACATGTGGGCACCAGAGGCTCTTCGAGTTTGGCTAGATGGTGATGAGGGTTCTTTCAATGGTTCTCCGAGAAGAAGCAGCCATGTTAAATGGAGAGGGTAAGCCTTCCATTGAGGGTGCACCTGGCGTGACCAGGACCTGCATCATGTCATGGACGAAATGGCACAAACGCTGTCCAATGTGAAAGTGCACACCTGCTTAGACAGAATGCATGGTCTTATTTGGAAAGAGTCTCACATTGCTTGTTGAAAGGGAACTTGGATTTCGCACGATTGAGGTGCATGGTGTGGGTGAGGAATTGTGCGTATACCACAGAAATGAAAAATCCAAGATGAAGGTTCAGAAGATGAAGCTGTTGATTCAGCTTCTGACCACTGGCTGCCAGAGTGAGCCAAACCAGTGCTCAGGCCGGACATGGCCATGCCTATGTTGCCAGCCCCAAGTGTGACCGAAGGTATGCACCAAACCTACTTAAGTTAGTCCCTGGTCCTCATTCCGAGGTTGGTGGTAGTCATGGCGCTATTTGCGCCATGACTGCCATCAATAACAGGTCCAGCACCGGTCTAGTTCAATGGGGATTTACTGGTGTAGTCCGACCTTTGCGGGACCGGTAAGTCCCCATTGAAAATGCCATTCCCCATTCCCATTTGAGCCCACATAGGGCTCAATTGGAATGGGGAGGGCGCAAATAACGGGCTGGCGTATGTCAAACCCGTGATTTGCGCCCTGGTCCCTTAACGGGTCCCGTCCATAACGCCAGGTCAGACCAGGCGTTAAAGGAGGGACCCGCTAAGGGACCTTGTAGTAGGGCAGTAAGGGATTACCGGCACCAGTCTCCTTACCGGTGCCCGGTATCCCTTACCGCCCAACTTGGATTGAGGCCCTGTCTTAGAAAGTATTATGCAACTCTCTGCTTACCTCACAACCCAGCCTTAAATCCTGAATGGTCGGTCTATTCTTATAATTCCACTATCCACAACCCCAGAGAACTACAGAGTCATGTGGGACACATACACCAATGGCGTGCCAGTTACATGCAACGTCATGGTTCGTGACAATGGCAGTATTACTTGAGACTATGCCTTAAGCATCTACCACTCAATAATATGCATTTTCTCACCACAATTTTCTAGGTAGAAATGTTTGCAAGTTTGACTTGCAGAAGAAATTCTGTGCTCAGGATCTGCCCTTCAAGTATCTTTGCCACATGAAGGGATAGTTGTGAAGAAATCGACCACATGGTCGAATCCCTGAAACTGACCAACATGAAAAGCTAGAAATGTAAACTTGCGGTTGGTACTAAATGTTTTTGTTTTTTCTGATAACTCCACTTAGGGGCCCCTGGTAGACCTGGCCCGCTTGGCTTGCCCGGCATGCCTGGCCGCAGCGTGAGCGTCGGCTACACTTTGGTGAAGCACAGTCAGTCCGAACAAATACCTCCATGCCCCCTTGGAATGGCCAAGCTCTGGGAGGGATACAGCCTGCTGTATGTGGAAGGACAGGAGAAGGCACACAACCAGGACCTGGGTGAGTGACTTCAAGTTTATAGACAGGTTCAGCTTATAGATCTGTGCCTGCTGGAAAGCCATCCTTATGTCTATGGGGAAGTAAGCCTGTGAAGTGAAACCATTGTAAACCTTTGGGAATAATGCTGCAATGCCTTATTACCACAGGACTATGAAATGAATTGAAAACCATCTAGAACCTTTGCTTTTAGAAGGAAGCTATTTGTATGAGCCTATTATTGTTATTTAAGGAACATAATGTATTTGCATTGCTTTTATTGAATAGTGCTGTTTACCACTTTGGCACGCTGCAGTGCATCACGGTAAAGTTGGAAGGGGCACCATGGGTGATCGTGTCTGGACCCCAGATGTGTTGTAGAAGATGTTACTAGAATAATATTCTTATTATTTTATTAACCATATGTTTGATATTTAATAATGGACTATTAATAAATACTAAAGAGCAGGGAAGTAGCACTATTCCATAAGTATTTGATTTTATTATTGGTTTTATCTGCAGTTTTGATTTTTGTTTAAACAGTCAAGAATGAATCAATGAATATCAGTTCATAAATCAATAGGTCAGAACAGTGCATATCACTGAACCACTATTATTTGTTCCCTGTGATAAATAATTGATTATTTGGGGATATATTTGTTTCTACTCTTGACTTCTTTTGAAATTCCAACTGAATATGTATATCATTTATTTCTATATGTTGGTAAAATAACCCAGCAAGTTATTCACCTCCTCTGATTTCTGTGTATAACCTACAGACAGAGATTATAATCCCTGGAGGGCGACTCAGCCCTTAATCCGTGTGAGCTAAATACATTGTGTAATAAAAACATCTATTATTGAGGAATCTGGCATTAAGCACCAAAAAAATTGATGTTTTTCTAATATGCCCCCCCTTTTAAAATTCAAAATATATTCTGCTGTGAAAACCTTCCTCATGCGTTCAACGCTCCATCCCTTTAAATAGTTTTGTCACTTTGCTCAGAATTTTTAAACATTTGTTAGTGTTCTGTGTATACTGCTGTGACAAGAATTGAACGCAATGTTCCTATTTTAATATGATTTTCCTTAATCTATGTTGCGGCCTAGATAGTTTGTCATTGCTTCACAGCGGTCTCATAAGCGCGCTTGTATTGCTTTTTTGCGCTCCCTAAGCGAGATGCCATCGGTCTGCTATTTGGGTTCTCCGATCATCCCAAGCCTTGCAGGATGCAAGATGTCGACGTCTTCTGATGCAGCTTTTCCCCTTTCACGCAGGTCTTGCGGGGTCCTGCTTGCCTCGGTTCAGCACCATGCCATTCATTTACTGCAACATCAATGAAGTCTGCTACTTTGCCAGCAGGAATGACAAATCCTACTGGCTCTCCACCTCTGCTCCCATCCCCATGATGCCGGTCAGCAGCACGCAGATCCCAGAGTACATTAGTCGCTGCTCTGTATGCGAGGTGCCCTCCCAAGCGGTGGCGGTGCATAGCCAGGACATCACGATTCCCAAGTGCCCCGACGGCTGGCGTAGTCTCTGGATTGGATACTCCTTTCTTATGGTAAGTCATACTGGACTCTTCCAAATTCACTCTTCTAGTTGTGTTTGCCTCAGAGTTTAAAGCATTACAAACTTGTGCAAAATTTGAATGTGAATTTCTAAGGTGGTCTTTCTTTCCATGTTTTTAAAACATTTTGTGACTCAGTTGAATGCAAGTAGTATTTCCATCTTGGGATCTGAGTATCTCTCCGCCACCATCATCTTTCAATAGAGATGATATTCGCCAATTTACATGATTTGATATCAACCCAGGCAGCCTTTTATGAAGTGAGTTTGGAACTTTGGGGCTTCTGGACTTACCTGAACGCCTGCAGCCTTTGTTCAGCGTTACTGTAGTGCTTCTTAGTTCACATCAAATCCCTTGGTACAGTTATTTTGATATGCAGTCAAAAATGTGGTCATTTATTTCAAACGTTCACGTATTTCACCTCAGGCCTTGCAAGATCTTAAAAATCCCACTAGACCGGGCGATAACCTTGATGAACGTGAATACACAAATTCATCCAAAGGTACTTGCCACCAGGTTACCCAGGGTTATCCCGTCGTTGGTGGATTCACACTAAACACGGTTTGTTGCTCAGAGGACCACATTTGATAGTGTGAGACAAATAGTGAATTTAATTGAAGGTGCAGAGAAGCAGGGTTTAGACCAAGGGGTGGTCTCGTTAGACTCGACTAAGGCTTTTGACCGGGTTGGCCTTACTTATAGAGTACCTTGGAGGGTTTTCAATTTGGCCCTGTTTATATTAAAATGGTAATGGCTAATTATCAAGGGCCTGCCACTTCAATTGTGATCAATGCTAGAGGGCATGGTCCAATACAAATCTCCAGAGGGATGAGGTAGGGATGCCCCCTATCTACCACACTTGTTTGCCCCGACTATGGAACTGTTGACTAGATGAATGAGAGCTAAACCGCAGACCCAGGGTATTGCGATGAGGCCAACGGAGTATGAAATCTTGCTACATGTGGATGGCCTGTTATGCTGACAGACAAAGACAGATCCCTCCAAGCTATTGCACAGTTAATTCTGGCCTTTGAACAGACATCAGACTTCACAGTAAAAGATCAGAAGTCAATAGGACTAGATGTGGGCATACAACACGTGCGAAGTAAAGGGGCAAATTGAGAAAGTGACCCAGGTTCAGTTCACTGTGGATCCAATGACCTATTTAGGGATGAGGACTCCGCGCACCACGCAAGACATATATAAAGCAAATTTTCCTGCGCTCTTTGGGAGCTTCGAGGAAGATCTATGTTGGTGGTATAAACAAGAAATATCACGGCTGGGAACAGTAAAATTGGTTAAAATTAACTTGGTTATGTGTCAGGCATCCCCAGTTACAATCCCAGCACAACGGACTTCGGCAAAAGATTGTTGCTTTAATTTGCAGAGGGAGAAGACTGAGAGTAGAAGATCATTGTTACTCCGGGGCTTGAGATGGGAGGGCGGGGTGGTGGTAGGTGCCCTCAATGTTATGCGATATATACTAGCAGCCCAATTGGCAGGCATGCTTGAGGGGCTTGGAGACAAGTAAGCCTAAGTGGGTGTGTATGGAGCAGGCTATGGCCCCAGTTCCCCTAAGTACTCTTCAGGATTTCAGCACTCTCCAACACCCTGCAAGAAGAAGTTATTCACATCTACAAAAATAGCCCTTTATCACTGGTGTAAGCGTTTGCGCAAATGGGGTCTGGTGCCTGGGCTGAGGCCAATGGTTCCGATGTGGTCTAACCCTGATTTCGCTCCGGGCAACGATTTTTCCAGTTTTCGATAATGATGGGTGGGTGGGCTTCATAAACTGTCTGTTAAAGAATGGGGACAAACCCAGGACTGTAAAGCCAACATTCAGATAGGCCTGGGGGAATGCTTTTGATATGCGCAGCTTCGACACAGAGCTACAGATCTGGTGGTCAAGTTGGGCAGATCCAGACCTGTTACAGCACTGGAATTGATACTTGGAGCAGGCCTTTGTAGTGCCAGAGTCTCGACATTTCATAGACTGCTTGAAAGTGATACCGCTGCATTGGGTTCACAATACATGGCCAAATGGGAAGTGGCCCTGGGGTACCCTATTGACGATGAGGTATAAATGGAAATTTGGTCAAGGAATTGTACAACATCTAGGTGCATAACCAACAAGGAATGTACTTCCAAACTGTGTTATAGATGCTATCTCCCTCCCAGGAGATTACATAAGATGTTCCCGCGGCATTGCCCTGTTTGTTGGGGGGGGTGAGATGGGAGATTATTACCATATGTGGTTATGTGGTGGTCGTGCCAGAGGATACATAATTACTGGCTGGAGTTTCTTGTGCACTGCCGACACAAACCCTGATTCATGGAACTGTGCAAAGTGTATTTTTGCAGTGCAAAGTCCATGCACAGTCAGTGCATAGTCATTTTTGCAGTACAAAATCACTTTGCACAGACTTTGCACTGCAAAAAATACATTTTGCACAGTTCCATGAATCAGGGTGTGTTGGCAGTGCAAAGTCACTTTTCAGCAGTGCAAGGTCACTTTGACGCGTGCAAAGAATTCCATGAATCGGGCCTTTTGAGTCTCCTACTGAACCCATTAATAGTTCTATTGGGTAGAGTGGATGAGTTGGAATAACCACATGCGGGTAGCATGGCACGGCTGCTTACGTATTTATTATTGGCTGCCATGAACACAGTGGCAAAATGTTGGAAATCTATGGTAGGGCACTGCCGGTGCTTCCCATGTGGTTGGTTAAGGTCTGGGAGGTGTTGGTAGCAGAGAAGATGATGGCTACATTGGAAGACCGGATGGATGGGTAACTTAGGATCTGGCTGCCACTTATAGAATATTGCAATGATAGCCCATCAACAGTGTATAAACCGATTTTACTGCATAATTTCACATTTACATGAGGTGGAATTTACCTTGGGTCTGCAATTGGAGTGGCGGGGGTCTATAATGGGTGGGGTATGAAGTGTGTTGTTTCTATTATTGCATATTGTTGGGTTGCCCAAGGTGCTCTGTATGTCAAATTAAGCTTTTAATTAGAACAATATCGTATACCATGACCACACCTTTGTTAATAAGTAAAATTGTTTTAACTGAACCTGCAGGTAATTTCCTTTGCAATATAGATATATGGTTGTGGATTAAGGGGTAAATAGGGGGTGGGGAAGGGGTAGTAGTGAAGGGGTTGGGGGCATAAGGGGTGCCACCAAAATGTAAAAAATGTAAATTGAAATAACATTTCAAAGTAATCACTTTGAACTAAATTACCTCAAAGTCATTTTTTGCAGAGAATGAACAAGGAACCCATGCAGCAAGTTCCTCAGTTTAGAGAAATGCACTCACACCATGGTGAAGGGTCACAAAATATGTAACAGAGTTTCACCAAAAAGATATATTTGGCGCAATGCTGCCACCCGAAGGGCAGCCATGCACAGTGAAACAGTTATTTGCCATTTTCAAACAAACTCAAGTTTGTTTCCAGTAAATGTCAAAGAAAAGTTTCAAACATGCCCATAAGTCAGGTACCTTGAAATGGTACTTGTCCTTCATAAAATCTACTTGCCAGTGCGAGTGGGGTGATTCGTTTTGCAAGTCCTGTACCCAGTGCTTAATTTGTGCCTGTGTTTGCCGGTGTCCAACTCCGGCACATAATTTATAGCCGGGGCTGGGCACTAGCACTTCTCAAGTTTGCATGTCATGAGCTCTGCATCCATGAACTGCCACTACATATACCACTATGTCTGTTATTTGTGAGGGGAGCAGGCACTACAATGTCCTATACTGTGATGAATATATATGGGGGGTGAGATTGCACTGCTGAGGCCGATACTGAGAACATGTTTTACTTGCAGGGAGCTTGCACTACTGAGACCATTGCTATGACAGGTCTTTGTGAGTGGAGGTTGGAGTGCTAAGACATTCTAAGACTATTGTATGCGAGGGAAGCTTGCACTGCTGAAACCCATGCTTCAACCATTCTGCCTAATGGAAGCTTGCACTGCTTAGTCCCATGCAGTACCTATTACTTATGATAAAAGCTTCCACTGCTGCTTTCCAGTTCTGTGTTGAAGGAAGGTTACCTTGCACCAGTACTGCCAAGAAGGCCCGTTTCTATTTGAGGGAAGCTTTCGCTGCTGAGGCTGATGTGGATTTCTTCTGTGCAAGTGAAGCTTTCCCTACTGAAGTCCGTGGTTACTTGTTTGTGAGGGAAACATTCACTTCTGCTTCCCATGTTGACATACTCTATTTGAAATAACATGAACTGGTGTGGCCCAATCTGTACCCGATCTGGTTGATGAAAAAAGCCCTTCTACCGAAGCCTATTGTGACATACTCTGTGAGGGAAGATCATGTTGACCCATTCTCTGTGCGTATGGAAAAACTGAAAATGCAGCAGTTATTCTGTGTATATTACTGTTGCACCTGATGTGCCTAGTTGCTTAGTCCTTAAAACTTGCAGTGCTGCTGTCCATAATGTGCCTGTTCTGTGCGTGAGAGAGAAATTGCCCTTATGCCCTACCAAATCCACTGAGGCCACTGCAATATACCTTGAACGGATGTTCAAAACTGCTTCAAGTGTGAATTGGACAGCCAGGCCCACCACCCCTTCAAAAGTCCATTGCCACAGCCTCTACCAGCCCAGTCACACAAGTGATGAAGTATAATCTTTTTTCCCTAGCCAAAACTGGATATGTTACTAATTCCTATGACAAATCGTTCGGTGCCTCCTGCTTGACACATAAAACCTCACTCGCAGTAGACGTGACAATATCCAGCGATGATCAAACAGTATATTAGGACAAGCGAACACATAAGTAACATGGCCACTATATACCAACTCAGATCAGGCCAGGGTCACAACCAATACACATTCAAGGGCATAATATCGGACCCCCTACAGAGTAATCTAACACCTTGTACAATAGAAAAGCCACATCATTCCATAGAAGCCAGTACGCAATGCATGGATTCTTGATCCCAGGCAAATACATATGACTTCCATGATATTTCACCGGGTTAGCCCAATCCTTATCATGGCTGCTTAGATATCATAGTGCACACATTGAGCATCTCCACAAAACATGAAAACTCTGCTCAGGGGCCAGACTCTTACACTACAACTCCCGTATTCAATGAAAGAATCTGACTAACCTTGAGAACATTCCCAAACCTCTCCTGAACAGCATATAATACAGCAGAACCTGTGATGCGGCTTAAAAGAACACTACAGCCCCCTACACTGGAAATCCTACATTTTATGAATGCTTAAACACTTCTGGTAACCCTTATACTTCTTTCAGACAAGCTATTTGTGTGCCCAACTGCGTGCAGCTTCAGCGCCGTTGCCTGTGTAGTGAGAACACCAAAGAAAATGTTTAGATCTGCCTCTTTCTTAAATCCTACAAATACTGGGTCTCCTTTTGTAAAGTTCAGAAGTATTCAATGGTAAGAGGGAGCCAGCGAGGCAAGCCCTTCCCAGATGCTACAGGTAAAGGCAAGAGGGCCTGATCCTGTATTGAAGGAAGAGTGTGTGGGACAGTAATCTCCAGAAGAACTCAAGAGTTTGCGAGGACGACACGTCATAAACCCTGGGTGATTTGTAATTTAACCCAGGAGAATCTACAGACCAGCCAAGAGGGGCAAATGTGGTTGTATGACCGGGAAGCAACAATGAGGAGGTTCAAAGTGGGTAATGTGGTCCTGGACCTACTTCCAATGTCAGAATGTAAATTGGTGACTTTTAGGAGATTTTTCCACAGTCCTCTGGTGATTGATGTGAAACCATTTACCCTAAGGGTAAGAGAGGGTTCTGACCAAATGTTATAGAAAACTCTCTTATGTGACAGCAGTCGGACCTCTGTGACAAATTGCAGGTATTCACCCTTCTTCCCTAGGGGAAGACTCTCCCTGGCTGTGAGGCTACGGAGGTGAGCCCACTCCGCAAGACCCTATCTAGGGGTCATGGCAAGTTGGACCTCATGGTGAGAGACTCCCCTTTTGGGGACAAGGACTCCCATACCTGTGAGGAAAGCCCTGAAGGAACTATCATAGCCGTGCATATGAGACTGTCTTCCATGGAAAATAATATGGAGGCTTCCTGTTTGGCTGAAGGCAATGCAGAAAGGAATCTGTGTGAAGACAATATCCCATTAACTCGAGATGTGAATTTAACTGTGATGAGTCAGAGCAGACAGAGGAGAGGAGAGACGAAAAGCAGGAAAAGCCCCCTGACCTCATCACACCTTGTGGAGGCGAGGTAAAGGTAGATCACGAAGCCAGCGAGTTTAGAAGAAGCAGAGCCTCTGATTGTAAGAAGTTGTAATCCTAGTGTATAGGACCACAAGAACGGTGGTATGAACCAGAAGAGAAGGATAAGGTACTTGGTAGTGGCCCGACCACGTATGCAAAGTGGTGGGCGGGACGCCTAAAGAACAATGCAGAGACTACAGCGACGGGCAGTGAGAACACCTTCTGAGCACCAGCATTTGCAGGCGGTAGATGTCCAATGCCAAGCCAGGAACAAGAGATTAAAGAAGAAGGAAGAGAGCGAGAAGCAGACCCAAGCGACTGCCGAGCCGTGCAACCCTTCCCCACATCACAAGAGGTACTGGGGGAATATGGAAGTGCAGGAGGCCGCCAGGATTCTTTATTTATGTGAAGCAACTCATCCCAGACTTGAGGATGAAGCCATAATCAGAAAGCTGAATGGTTGAAATTGTGAAACTTGAAGGTAACACATAACAACACATAACAAATAATCTGGTAACGAGAGACCGGGAGTATATGGAAAGAGAAACTCATCCCAGTACTGAGATCAAAATATTGTGGAAGAGCCCAGATAAGCAGGGAAATGAACAACAACAAGTGATAAGAGAGACATTTAAACAACCCAGGTGGGGAACTAAGAGAGACTGGGAACAGAAACCCTATGTAGAAGGGCAAGAACCGTAAATGTGAAAAGTTGAAGCGTGTGACAAGGAAAAGCCTAAAAGATATAACAAGAAAGGAAAGATAAGGCTCACGATTGAAGAGGATAGAAGAACCCTAAATCCCAGAGAGAGTACAATTGACAAATAAAGCCAGAAAGGAAATAGAAGCAAAGATACTTGGCAAAAGCATAAACAGAAATATAGTGAAGAATATGAATGTGATCCCAAGCAATTGTAGGGAAAACTACTTCCAGGAGAGGACCATAGAAAGGCTTAGAACCAGCAGGCATGGCCTGGAGCGGGCATGGCCTGGAGCTCTGTCTAGTCGGATGGCTTCCTGAGTGCCTCTGATGATGTGAGGGGCGATAAAACGCTTACTCCCACTCTATCCCCACTGAATATTGAGAGCAATGGAAGGTGGCAGCAGCCACTGAAAGTATAGGGGCTCCTCCAGAATGTTTGCCAGTGTTCGACACCCCCAGGAAGCTCTGTTCTTCCTGGATCGATGGTGCAAGGCTTGGGAACACAAGATGCCGGCCGGCAGCCGGGACCATGATGAAACGGCCATCCGTCCAGTGATGAGCCAACTCTGAGTAATTGCCGGGGAGATTTGGCGGCGGTGGCATTAATGCTCCCTGGACTGCCGCAGAGCAGCGATCCACACAGCCCCAACCCAACCTTGTGAGTTCTGACTGGGAGGAATGGAGGGCCTGTGAGAACACTGATGGAAGGTGACTCAGTGGAGCCCCGTAGCACAAGGACCCAGTGTGGGGAATAATTGGATCCCCAGTGCAAATACAGCGGGTTCTGCAGAGTAGCGCTTTTCGGAGTATCTGTTAAGCGCTGGTGGCCTGACTTCTCTTTATCCAGACTTTGCGATCTTCACTAGGTGCTCAGGGCCAGTCAGGCTTAATCAGCTGACCTTGTCTGGTTCACGCGCACCGTTCCCTGGCGGCCCAGCGGGGCTACAGTGTTCGAATTTGAGGGTGAGAGTGGTGAGCCCTGGGATCGGTGCTGAATGAATCCAAGTGAAGAAGTGCTTAAAGACCTAGCCCTAGAGAAGCTCAGCTGGTCTTGCGGTGATAGCCATCGTTTCAGTAACTGGGTGCTGTGACGGGTCAGTAATGTGAGACTCACGACTGTCTTTAGTTTTCTCAAGATTCAACATTTTATTTTGCACACATTTATTTTAAAAAACCTAGCTAAACCTACTCTACCAGGGGATTACATACCTAGTCTAGGTTCCAAGGGAAAACCTAGCATTCTCAAAGGTTACCTTCGCACTAAACAACAAACATTCAAAGTAACATGGAAAAAAAAGGTTACCAAGCAACCAGTGTCTTGGATGACTCCTAGTGATCCTGCGCAGATCTTGTTCCCCCAGGAATGTTCCAAAGTCAATTCTTCCAAGGAAAAGAAATTCTTGAACAAAGTCTTGAAAACGTTCCAAATAAACAAAAGTTCATACAAACAAAATTCCACTGGTAACAGTTCCTACTTCGCTTGATGAAAAGATTCCCTTTCTAAGTTCCACAAAGAAGACAACTCCTCTGCTTACAGCTTCTGCAGCGTCTTTTACATACGGTTTGTCAGGATGCTTCTGCTTAAGGTTTGCTCTCTCTTCAGGAACTCCTTTCTAGTATTGGAATGTGTGAGCAGGCGCCCTTGCCCACAGTTGACGTCTGCTTCTACTTCTTTCAACTGCTATTTTTCTGACAAGAATGTTGACAACCACAGTTCCACCTCTGCTACTGCAACTTTTAATGTTATGCAATTGTACTGCTGCTACTGCAACTTCAACCTCTACAGGTGGGTAAGGAACGCTTCTCTCCTATAAAACAAGAAAGGGCAGCCTCTTTGCCTGTCCTTCTGTCTAGCAGCTAGCACAAAATCCGCCTCTAGCCTCCAGACTAGTTCTTCTTAGCTCACATAGTCTCAGCCATGCAGATTTTAGATCAGATTATTTTACCAAGTACCCAGCTACCTTCCCCAGCTTCATACACATCTTCTCCAGTATTTGCACCCAAAGCTGCCACTGCCACTGTTTCACCTTTGGATAACTTTGTCACCCCGATATTAGAGAGCTCTGTATTAACGACAGCTTCAAAAAATCCAAAATAATGGTGTACAGTTTTTGAATGAACGGCATTCACTATAACACAGATTAGTCTATGGGCTTGGGTAATACTTGTTCTGTACTCTGCTCCAACCACTTCTACCACTTAAGCACACGCAATTTCATGTTTCTCTTGAACTGCCACTTCAAAATAGGCACATTCCCACCTTTCGTTCAGCATGAAGCTTCCAAGGTATCAGGAAAACACTGTCATGCGCAACCTCTTCAAAGGTTAACCAATGCTTGTAACCCTTTGGGATAGTCAATCTTGCTTCAATAGGTTTACAGGCAGCATTCCCCTCGTTAATGGGAGCAACGTGACCGCTCGGCAACAAGTTTAAAAAGAAAAAGAGATGCTTTCAATACATGCATTTATTTCAGATTGTTAACAAAAGCGTTTGTTACATTTTCTTTGTTAGGAAAGACTTCCCACTTCTGCAAACAACTTTTTGCACCCAGGACACCCAAGCGAGGATACTAGGGGAAAAGAGGCGAAGATGCCCTCAGGTTCCTCACATTTCCCTCAGCTTGCTTCTGCACATGGGCCTTGGGGGAATGCACGACTTCAGCTCTGCAATCACAGCAATTAGGCACACCTTGAAAGACTGCCTTTCTCTCCCAGCCTCGTCCAATGCTTCCACAGCCAAACAGAGTTTGTGAGCACAGAACCAACTCAGAGCCTGCAGGTGAAATCTTCCCTTCTGCTCCGGCGTCCCTTCCGTGGTCACAGCTCCTTGTGAACTGTCAGTCTCATGCTTTGTTTCTTCTGCTTCTGCTACTGCCGACCTTCCAGTTCCTGCTACAGCTTCTTTCTACTGCTCCTCTCTGCTGCATCCTTTTATGCCTCACAAGTGGGTTAATTGGTTGCAGATACAGGCCCTTAGAACGTAATGCCTGGCCTTGCCTTGCCTGCCTGGCCTTGATTCCTGCATGTCTTTCATCCCTCTTCTTCTTCACAGTCCCTGAGGGATTCTGGTACATGTAGTCCATTGGAGTTTCTATTTGTCAACTTCTTTAGAATGACAAAGAGCCATCAAAAGGGTAGGGTTACGGGGGAATGTTAAATAGTGGTTCCTCACAGTATTCCTGGTTTCATTCCCCCCACCATGTGATCCTCCCTTGGTACACCACTCCCAGGGTCAGGATCAGAGAGGGCCTGCCTTACTCTGGCCACATGAGAAGGGTCCCAGACCAGGTTTCTGGGGGAATCCCGTCGGACTTTCCCCGAGTGCTCTCTATCGCCCTGCCTGAGTGGACCACCCAACAAGTCCCTGGCATTTTTATCTTGTTGCAGTGGCAGCTTCCTACCGTGCACCCAAGGAGAACCGTCTGCTTCCTGCTTCTGAGGTTTGTCTGGTCGAAGTCAAGGAGACTTGCATGCTGCTGCTGGACGACTACTGAGGGCATGGCATGGGCAACTGGCTCATCTGGATTCCCCATAGTGATCTGATCTGTGCCTGGGATTGATCTTCCCACAGCCATCTACAGCTCGGCCCTGACAGATTGAGCCAGCACCATTGCGAAAACACTAAAAGGGAGCAAACATGCAGATATCGCAATGCTACTTCAGCCTCCTGATAACGCCAAAAGGTCAGAGATGATTTCAGCTCAGGTGCACACTCTGGCTACCTACCAGGGTCCTCCAGGACATGCTTAGTGAAATTAAGAAAATACATAACGGCACAGCCAGAATTATCCCACAAAAACTCAGTGCATGTTGGGGGCTGAAAGCAGGGTTAACGAGCTGGAAACAACTGTATGCGAGCAGTCCTATAAAATTAGTGAAAGGGCACACAAAATCAAGGTGCTGGAGGCTAGTTGTGAGAACCTAGAGGGAAAGCAGAAGGACACAGAGAATCGCTACAGCAGAAATAATCTACGGATCCGAGGGATCCCGGTGGGAGTTTGTCAAAAGCCTTTTCTGTTCCCTACTCTAACTGCCTACCGACTCCACCCTGGAACTGGACACCAGACCAAGGGCCCCCTACATCACAGAGAACCGCCAGACTTACTGACTCGGGTGTACTTTTTTGCTCACAAAGCGTGAATAATGAGTGCGGCAAGGGACAGACCAGACTTTACCTTCAGAAAAATTAAGCTCTCATTGTTTGAGGACCTGACCTAGCTACATCAACGCTATTAAAGAGGAGATTGCTACGCCCAATGACCGAATGGCTGTGAATCAAAGAAGTTACCTATAGATGGGGTTCCCTACCATGCTGACCTTTACGATCAAGGGGCCACAGTGGTTTATCAAATCAATAAAGGAAGGGGTGCAGCTGTTGAGCTCAGAGGGCGAGGAGCCCAGAACGGACGAGACAGATGTCGTGCCCTCCTCGCGACCCCTTCGGGGTCGTCCACGAGATGGACTAGAGCTGGGAAGACCAGCACACCGATAGGCTCAACTATGCAGGATAGTGGTGGGAGCGATTGACCCCATCTTTTGGCAAGAATGATCCGGACGCTTAGGAATATCGTCATCTCCCTGGGACCAGCTGCTTTGGATGAGTGCCCTATTGTTGCTATCTGACGCGGGTATAACTGTAATGTGGGGAGGTGGATTTGCCCTTTCGATTGGTCTATGTCGCCCTTCAAGTCAGGAAGCCCAACCATACAGGGGTAGATTTCTGTTTTTGGTTTAACCTTGCTTAGGTTCAGGGTTTTAGGGTAGGCGTGGGGACTAGGGGTTTGTTGTTAAGGTTAGGAAAATCGACTGTGATGTTCGCAGTATGTCGGAGCTTGTGGCAAAAATGTGTTTCTCTGTGTGGGCAGCCACATCAGCTAATAGGCTATATAGATTCCTATGCCCCTGACCTTACCGGATGAGGGTGGGGGAGATGTGACCCACATGGGTACATGGAATGTTTATAAAGAATATATTAGCTCAGCGACAAGGTGCTTGTGTTGGAAACAAGACGACACGAAGCAACAAAGGTTTGATCCCCAGGACCGCGCTTAGAAACCTCAGGTTATTAAGCGCGTTATAAATACACAACTAAGAGACATTGGGCCTCATTCCGAGTTTGGAGGTAGCCATGGCTGCCTCCAAACTCGGGTCTGGGTCCGTGGTGTCGCAATGGGGACTTACCGGGACATTCCGACCTATGCGGAACCCGTAAATCCCCATTTCGAAAACCATTCCCCATTCCCATTGAGCCCCATTGAGCAAATTGCAGGCCCGTAAAACCAGCCGGTCCCGGTGGGACCCGCTAAGGGACCTCGTAATAGGACGGTAGGGGGTTAATGGCACCGGCATCCTTACCGGTGCTGTTAACCCCCTACCTCCAGGGTCGGAATGACCCCCATAGTCCTGTAACAACGCCTCAATGCCCCCGGGCTGTGTGAGCGCTTTCAAAATCCAATAAATAAATAAATAAAGTTACTGTTAAGTTATTTGGACATTGCCTTATTGTGCATTAATGAAAAGTGCTTTTTAAACACACTATCTCCTTCTGAAGAGTTCCCTTGATTGCTCGGTCATCCATCACTTGGAGAGCCAGGGTGGTTCGAAGCAAGAACCATGTGTAAGCCAAATAGGTTGATATATCTGTTCTCAGGAAATAAAAACTCTATTATGCGATCCCAGGAATATTATCCCGGACAGAAAGTTAGGAGGTTATAATCAAGAAGTAAATGTAAGACATTTCACACTTAGAGTAATGTAAACTGTAAAAATAAAGACATTTTAAAAGATGAAGTTAACATGTTGAAAAGGAAATTCTGTGTTAGTTTTAAAAAGGTTTTTGATTTCTTAGTGATTTAGTTCAAGGTAATCCCCATATCCCCCAGCTATACCGATCACCCCCTTAATTGACTTACCTTTTTCTAGCTTTGAAGGCATATTTTACAAATGGGTGGAAATCCCCAAACGCCCCACACACCATTTCAACCCTTCTCTGCTCTCCTCACTTGCTCTGAACCATACTGATCCAGCCAGAAGTCTTTTCCTTTTGATCGATTTTATGAATTTCTTAAATAAAATTGTGATGTTTTTGCTTTCTTCATTTTTACTTTAGTTTTTGTCAGGAAGGGTTTATTTTACCTTTTAATTTTCAGTATTCTTCATTTCTCCAGGGGTATCAGTACAGTATACCGAAATAAGGCTTAAGAAAATTCCTCTAATACCGTCCTTGAGCACCCCTTTTCTCCAGGTCCTCTCTATTGGCCCTCCCTTATATTCTATAGACAAATGCATGTTTTTACAAAGTGAAAGAACTTGCTAAAATCATGTAACTAGTAGTTGGGAACCAGTATGAGTCCCAAGTACCCGTATCCTCTATTTGCGGTATTAGCTTGTAAATACTGTCTATGCTATGCAGGGGGCTTTACTTCAAGTTGCAAGCTGCTAGCTAACTATAAATAAATCTGGATCTGGGGTGCATACTGGCTAAAAGAAGGAATGACATGGCCTGGAAGTCTCCAACGGGCCCGTAGATAGACTCCTGATGGAAGGCTTTGAGGCGCTGGGCCATGGCAGAGTCGGCATTATAGCACAGGGCGTTGCAAAGGGCGTCGACAGAAGGGTGCGATAACATGTTAGCCTGGAATGCGCTGTTGCAGGAGCTGTTCCTCTCGCCCGATGATAAACCACCTTGAGAAAAGGTGCTACTCTGGAAGGGTAGGGTCATGTAGCAAACCGGGTTATGTGACTCAAATGTTTGGGAGGTGGGATGAGAAGGATAGCAGGATGGGGACAGGACCGTTGGCGGGAAACCTAATACACCTTGGAATTGGACACTTTAACCAGATATTCCCAACTGTATGCAATGCAAGTTGTTAGTTAAAGTGTTATTTGGGTAGTGGGTAGTTGATCGAACCTCTGTTTATTGGTGATTGTACTTGGCAGGATGTACCTATGCGATGATGACATGATGGTTGTACTAAACTGAATAAACAGATTCTTTTTTTTTTTAAGTCACTTGCCACCTCAATTCTATACATACGCACAGCACACCATTTCGTACTCACCACGAGTCAAATATCACTGTGCACATTTTGCACCCTAGTAAGAATTGTTCTTTTTTTACTGTTCAATAGAAAGAGTGGGAACAATGGTAAGGCCACTCTGAACAATGGAGTTTTCAAGCACAGTTTGCAATCCCATGTTGGCTCACAGGTTTTGATTCCTTCATAGGTTTCTATCAGTTTGTGCCAGAGTGCAACACCTCAAATGGTGAGTCGCCGATCCCAGACTCACTGGATTCCATCCACCGACCTCCCTTCTTTGCCGAATTGTTTTAAGCGATTCAACTTGTTTTACCTCCCCTGCTTCCTTTGGTGCCTGGGGGGCTCTACGCTCAGAGTCACCTCCTTCCCCATTACAACTCTCAATGGGGGCTCCACCTGTCATTACTCTGCCTACCGCCTGCAGCATACACCCACGCTAAGGGCCTCCTCACTATGCCCCTATCCTCTCCCCAATCTTCTATGTCCACTCGATGCACCACCAAGCCCCATCTTCTCCTTACCTCTTCTTCAATGGCAGCCCATTCCTCTTCCTATGCCCTGCGCACACATAGTCATAGAAAGCAGACCACGCATTCTATGGCTATGTGTTCGGTGCTTCACTCATTCGGTGAGGATGGAGTGTATGACCCGTCTTCATGGAATATGAGTAGACCCCTTCACTGTGTACAGTATTAATCTTAACCACTGTGTCTCAGCAATTACCTGCAACTGGTGTAACCTGTTACTGAATTTACCTGGAAGGAGGTTCATAAAAAACGTACATCCTTCTTACTATGCCCTGAGGCTTCCTAATGGTACCTTACTTCACCCAGGTAGTTGTTAACCCAATAAGGGATTCCTAAAGGCCACAGACAAATTGGGTTCAGGTCAGTAGGTCCCTGATTTATGGACCATTAATCCTGTGATTTGTGAACAGTCTGAAGCAAATATATTATGAAATATATTTAATTGGAACTCATTTCAGTAATCTCCTATTCTAATTGGAACCCATTTCAGTAATCTCCTATTCTAAGCATCGCTTTCAAACCAGTATTCTAAATTGGTTTGCTTTTGCTGTTTATGTCGGTTGACATGATGAATTCATTCTATGTTAATAGGTCAGTTTTTAATAATAGCTTTTCGCTTTCTTTCAGCACACTGCTGCTGGTGCGGAAGGTGGTGGCCAGTCTCTGGTGTCGCCAGGCTCGTGCCTCGAGGATTTCCGTGCCACCCCATTCATCGAATGCAACGGCGCCCGAGGTACATGCCATTACTTTGCGAACAAGTACAGTTTTTGGCTGACCACAGTAGATGCATCGCGGCAGTTCATTGGCGCAGCTCCCCCCTCTGAAACTCTAAAAGCTGGACAGCTCCGAACACGTGTGAGCCGGTGTCAAGTCTGCATGAAGAACTTGTAGCAAGAGCATGCAATGCAATCTCACTACTCAATAAAGAATCAACATTAAGCCTCAGAAAGGTTTTGGAACATGATTTTGTACATCTACTCGGTCTGCCTAAGAGGTTCAAGAGGACCTGGACATCACACCAATTGGAAATGAGAAATCTCATTGTAACGGTAGACGCCAATGGGACTTGGGACGTTGCATAATGAAGGAGGGACAGGCTTGTGTTCTGGGACCTCTGAGTGTTGTCCAGAATGGTGCTAATTCCTCTTGTTTTCCAGTGTTTTGTGGTTCATGGCTACCTCAGAAAGTCTATCCCATATCATCGGAGTTCATATGATGAGCTCTTCACAACTCCCTCAACGACGGTTCCTGCATGGAGGCATCTTGAACGATGGGGAGGTGGTTGTTCCTGTCTTTTGGACTTGTGCCACTGATGACTCTTCTACAGATTAAATGTACTTGATGGTCATCAAAACAGAGCTGCCAATTCATTAAAAATGTAATTACTGAGACATGATGGAAAGATGGTGGGGTAATGGTGCAAGCAGATTATTTGATTACAAATCTTAAGTAGTGTTGTCAATATCAGAACATCAAAGAAAAGTGTGTTTTTGACACGACAAGGGTTCTGACAAGCGCTAGTAATGTACACTGTTACAGCAATTCTGCCTTTTTATAGACAGTTGTCTATCTGCGCGTCTTATCCCATTTCTCAGCCCGCATAAATAGGTCAAGATATTGTTATTGTGTATAATGAGACATCACCACCAGTTAAGGATACATTTTAGACTTGGAACAAGGGGTCTCTCTGATGTGTGAGTACTCTCTGAAGTTTTTGGTATTTTCTATAAAAGAAGAAGCAATAAGCGGTGAAGGCACGTTGGTAGACTAAGTGTTGGATAGTGAGCGAAATGAACACCTTTCTCATGGGCGTTGTTAACAAGGTACAATGTTTTCACATGTTGCGGAGTGAGACTGAGAGACCATAGGTTCAGACTTCCCAGCCAATTAGTGTCTCACCAGCAGGTGCCTTCTTTTCTGTTTGCTGGATGAATTAAGGTGTTGCTTTGATAATTATGCACCTTATTTAGGTGTAAGTTTATTGTGAACATACCTATCAAACAAATCTGCTATTGATGGCTGCACTAGGTCCTACTCACTGTGGCCCTACCAGAGTTGTAGTCTTGTAGCTGCTACCTTCAATTCCAGAAGCATTTTTGAAACCACTAGACTCATTTTTCATCTTGCAAACCAATTTAGCCTTTTCGAGGTAGCCTTGGTGCTAATTTTTTTGTTGTTTAAATGTATGTATATTATTACCAATAGAAGCCCTGCCCTGCCACTAGCGGCCTCCTTTATTCATCAAAGAAAAATACGTAAAGTGTTGGATGTAAATTTGTGACTGCACGATCACCCTGCGCGCTACCTGCTCTATATGTATTATTATAGTTTTGTACGTCCGCCATTGTTTTTATAACTCACAAAAGCTTTTATATGCAGTATTCCTTGAGGGTGTAATTACAGATTCAATACTACTGATTGTATTTTCCATGAATCATTTTACTAAGCCAAGATGCAGAAAGCGGTATCACACTGAAGTCAGAAAATTGTATTTTCAGCTTCTACTTTCATAGCTAGTGTGCGCATGTAAGTCCCTCCAGCACACCGATAGTACCAAATTGGCAGAAAAATCCATGCACATTTTAAATAAAAGTGAATTCATGATTGACATGTCATGTTGGTGTCTTCCATTTTCACTATGTCCTTCACAGAAGCCTTGTTCACATGCTGCACATATTAACCTTATCAAAGGTTAAGGTTAGTTGAATTTCCGGAGATTGTTCTGCTGTGCCTAATTCGATTCCTCCATATGTGCTCATAAATACACAACTAACAATTATAGAGCTAAATTATCTTGGTGGGAAGCAGTATTCTAATTTTTAGGGTATGCCACTGATATATCGGCCACTGTTTGGTCACCACTATTGTATCGTGGCATTTAGTTACTCGTCACATGCTTTGAATAAGCCCCCATCTAGTGGTTGGTGCAAAGTTACATCTTGTTTTACGAAGTCAAAAAAAGAGCTTCGACAGGGTCGTAACTGTCATACTCTTCATGTCCTACGTGCATGGGTTCCCATGTTCCCTCATGCGTTGGGATGCTGAGATGGGTTATATCAGCCACTAGGTTGGACGTAAAAAGCAGAGTACTGTTAACTATTCATATTGAGCAAACTCGAGGCTGAAGCTACTTCTTATCTGCATCGAGTGGCGCTCCACACCGAAGGGCCAACAGTACGGGCGGCTACAGGTTTTCTATATTTTGTGGCTTTCTTGTAAAATGCCTCAAACACTCATAGTTTAAAATGAAAAAGCTAACTTGAGTGTTTTCTGCCCAAAGTGTAACTACGTTCCCTTGTAAGGGCACGCAACATGTGTGTAACAGCTGTCTTCCAAGAGACCATGACAAGGCTCAGTGGCGAATGTACAACCTCCTCAGAATAAAGACTATAATGGCATGAAAAACAAAACTGATCAGTCTATGCCATGCTAATTAGAGAGGAAATATCAAGAGTTTCCTCGCAAACGATCCCGGGTGAGTTGGGTTGAAATCAAATTATGCTGTGGAGGCATCGCCTGTTATCCAGAAGGCTGCATAGGAACCTAGGCCAAAAACTAAAACAGAGGATGGCTGTCCAAGGCTATCGACTGATCACTCGAATTTGACGAAGACGGTAGTTGAGCACACATCGATTATGTTGAAAATTTAAACTAAAACTCATGATTCCCATCAAAAATAATCCCAGAACACTTGACTCCAACACACACAGAGTCTGGTAGGACCAAGACACATGACAAAAAACAAAAACCCACACAGAGAGTTCCACACCAAAATCTCTATCAAAAGATGTCACTAAAAGGGGAAGGGAAACTCATCTCTAATATGCAAAAGGGAGGGATTATTGAATTACCAGAGTTTGGGGAAGTGTTAGAGGATGGGTTTATACCCCGTAAAACAGCCACTGCCCCCACAGAATGAGAGCAAAGGCAAACGGGGGTTGCAGGAGCATTTCAGCACCATTATGAGTCAAATGGGTCCTTTATAGATTTTATGATCATTTGCCTAAGAAGAGAAGGAAGTACACCTTCAAAAAAAGGGAAGGAAAGTCTAGAACAATCTTTTGTAGAGGAAGAGCAGAAGGAAAACTATTACCATATTAAATGATGGTAATTACATCAACCCAGATGAGTACCACAGACATTTTTTGGAGCTATCAATAACTTCATGACCTAATGAGAGTCAATGCCTTACACAGGCCTCCAAAGTAGGGCATCAGGCAGATTCAGTATATATCCAAACTCATGAATCAGAAGAATAGGCAGATTGCATTAAGGATATTCTGCAAGGGAAACAAACAGGCTCTCAATACATACCACTTTAAAAAAATTATACAAAAAAAGGGTGACACTATGCCTAATTCATCCACCTCAAACCATACCAGTAAACTCAAGAATAGAAAATAAATCTACAGCAGCATCCACCGACACACTGTATGTTAGGGGTCATTGAAAACCATACACGTTAGTTGTCCCTACTTCAAGAAAACATGGTGGTTACCCATTATCCACCAACGAATACCCTCCCGATAAGAGCGCATATGCCTTTGGCTGTAAAGTTGCCACTTCTGCAGCATACAGACTGAGAATATCCAACACCACAGCTTTAATGGCTAGATACAATACAATACAATAGAGCCCAATAGGAAGAGATAGACAAACATATTTGAGAGGTCCCAGGGCCACTCAAGACAGTAATAACTAAAAGTATTAATGAGTGGAAGAAATCTGTGGACGTTGTCATTAAAAACCCTCTAGATGCAGCAAACACAGCAGGGCGACTGGTACCAGGATCCATCATTATCAAGAGGTGTGACTGGCTCCATTGGTCAGATTGTAAAACAGTTTACTTGACCAACCTTTTCAGGAATCCTACTTATGCGGCAAATCAGTCGATGAGGCTCTTGAAAGAACAAAAAAGGAGCATGTAACCAACAAAAGCCTAGGCCGAATATCGGGAACGAATTTCCAGCAAAGGGGGCCATCGACTAACAGGCATTTCTTCGTGGACAGCCATTTAGTCAGCATACAATCCACTACAACTACCCATCAGGGGGTGCTTGGTTCCCTGGTTTGGGGGCACCAGCTTCAGGTACACGGAAGCCCAACGTCTGCAAAGATGGTCCAGAGCATGTTTCAGAGGTCAGTCCCTGAATGGGGCTGCCACATCCGCTTAATGACTCACCAGAGCTAGTCCCCACTCATGCTATCCCATAAGGTCAATTAACATCTTATACCCATGTTCGGGAGGATATAACTTCAGACCAGTGGGTTTTGAGTACGGTCAGGGAGGAGTACTGCGTGGAGCTAGTAGCAATGGCATGCGACCTGCCATCAAGAAACAAGAGGATGCCTCAAGAACAACCACACTTCTATAGGAAGAAATCCAAGCTAACATTTCTTTTATGTTTATTGTATTTCTATAGCGCCTTAGGCCCTCAGCCAAACGCGCGCATAGGTAAGACAAATGACACAAACAAGTAAAACAAAAACAGCATCAAACAAGTATCAAGAAAATTTAAAAGATAAAGCTACAATAAAAACATGATACAATGTAAGCAGATAAAAACCGTAATCAGAGTACAGACTAAAACAAAAAAACAAGTTAAAAGCGTAAATCAGATGCAACCATGAACAGGGTCCAGAAAAAGAAATAAGATTAAGTAAAAAATAATGTTTTTAACACTTTCTTAACAACTTTCAGAGATGTCTCAAGTCTCAGCGTAACTGGCAATTTGATTCATAGAGAAGGGGATAAAAAATCAAAGGCACACCTGCCAGCTCTCGCTAATGTAGTCAATGCAATCTCAAGAAGATAGCCATTGGATGATCTCAAAAGACTTATGTGAATTCTATTGATCAAGTAGGTGAAGCTTTTGCCAAGAAAGCATTTATGTGTGATGGTAAGCATGCAAAATGTAAGCTGTTCTTGCACTGGCAGCCGGTGAACAGGCCACCGAGCTGGTGCAACATATGCCCTTCGTTCAATATTGGAAACAATAGAAACAGCATTATTCTGTAGAATCTAAAATGCGCAATAGAACAAGTACCTCCAAACCAGGTAAACATGGGAATTTACTCTACATACTTCATAGTTCCCTTGAACAACTAAACAAAAATGCCTGTTCTAGAGCTAAAGTCAGCAAGCAAATTCGGCAAACCCCAAAAGTTCACCCTACAGCAAGTCATCCCATTGTTAAAGAAGGGAGATTATATGACCACATTCGATATGAAAGATGCAAATTCATATTTCAATGATCCCAGGTTATTCCAAATATCTTCACTACAAAATACGGCAATCGTTATCAATTCAAGGTGCTCCCTTTTGGAATTGCTTCAGCACCTTGTGTATTCATCAAGGTGCTCGCAGTCATTGTTAGAACTGGTTTTCTATACTTTCGCCTGGCGGACAGATATATAGGAGACCACCCTATGATTGGGACAGGGAAAACTCTGGTAGCTGTAGCCAAACCAGGTCAAATTAGCAAGGCGAGCGGTCAAGGCTACGCCTCAGGAAGGGAGAGCTTGTAAAGGGGTCTACAATGAGTCCAAAAGGTAAGGAGACAAGAATAACCATTAGACAATTATTTATAAAAATAACATTTATTATATGCCCAAACACACACAATGAAAAATGACTATAAGCAGGTAGTTACTATCACACAAAATAATATAAAAAACATACATACAACCACATATACAGTTTAATAATTCCAGAAATACTACACAAGGAATCCAGTGATAATATTGCAGGAAATACTAATGACTGAATTTGCAAAGAGAAAAAATATTGCTAGAATTAATAGAGTGGGTAAAAAATACTGACAAGCAGAAAAAAAATCAAAATAAAGGCAAGAAAGGGTAATGATAGGGGTGAGATTTAGGTGCAAAAAAAAGATTTAGGTTACAATTGGGATAAAGTGGAGGGGAACAATTAGAGTTTAGGAGTAGGAGAGGTAAGGTGGGGTCGGGGGTTGTCCCCCCCAAAAAAGGTATTTTTTACAATGGGCAATGTAAAAGGCATGTCGATATTTTTTCTTGCAATATTTATTGCACTATGTAATTGTACGTCACTGTTATTTCAGCAATACAATCACAGTAAACCTATCCAACCACTACACAACACCTGAAAGGGAAAGTCATATAACACTGCCAGGTCTTAGGAATCACAAAACCCTAACTTCAGAAGTCCAGCCCTATGTTGAATGGTGCCTTATGCCCAAAAGTTCAGTGAAGTTCCAAGGAAGTTTGTGAAGTTGGAAAAAACTAGGGTAAAGGTTCTGGGGATCTGGGAATTGTTCCACGAGTTAGAGGACACTCTGTTGCAATCAATAAAACTGTTTCTGACTGTCGTACTACTCGCGTGAGTAAGCAATGGCATAGCCAAACTCTTATAAAACACTATAACAGTTACCAATGGGCAAGATAGTGGTCAGGTAAGTACCACTGTAACTCACCGCCCATACTCTGATTCTTCCTAGGACTTGGCAGGTCACCAGAAGAGGGTCCAAGGTTGTGTTTCCTGCCAACAGCTCCAGTCCTCAATGCCTAGGGGTTGCAGGTTTCAGCACTAATTCGGATGGTAACTGCTGCTGGTGCAAGGTGTTCAGGATCGAGAATGCAAAAGAAGTCAATGCAGGGCCTCTGTAAACACAATGCTGGATGCAGGAAAGCTGGTTTGGACCATGGCCACCAATGCACGGTGACACAGGGGGACACACTTGTCACAGTCAGACTTTGCCTCCTCGATGCTGGCACCTCGAAATTTAGCAGGAATGGGTTCAGTATCACAATCTGTTGATCCCCAAGGGTCTGAGCCTAAATGGGGAACGGCAGTGTCTGCAGCACAGTTGCCCAAACCTCGGCTGGTCAGCCACTGAATGGCTATGGGCACTTCCGAAGGCTCTGGTTCGCAGGGCACCAAGTAGATGTCTGGAATGGATGTTCCCTCCACTCGCAGGATCAAAGCTCCAACAAAGGACTTTTAATGATCTCTTGCCAGACAGGGCTTTTCCAGGACAGCAGCAGAAGTTGGTCGCCAGGCTTTCTCGGATGGGTCCACATTCTCTTCACTTGTCTTCAGTACTGCCATTTACTTGGCTCCTTGAGAGATTTCTTCCAGGATCTCTGGAGCATGTCTCTAGGACTCTGTTATGTTCTCCCCTGGGGCTTATCCCGGTAACTTAAGTGATGGAGGTAGGCATCAAGAAAAGACAGCCACTTGTTCCGGTGTTGGTTGTGTAGTCTTTATTCTCCAACTGTCCAGGTACAAGCTGGGAGTACAGAGATACTGGTGCCCACCATCCACGCTGCTGTTGCCTCAGGCTCTCTCTTCAACTGACACAGATGGAACTCCCATCTCAGAAGATGCTACCTAAAGCTCCATGCATGACATCAGCCATGACCTCACAGCGCATTCCCTCACCACTACAGACCCCTCTTCTTATCCAAAGTCAGGTGGGTGCTCAGACTCAGCCCTCCAATGGCAATATCGCCCCACTCATACACACCAACAGTGGTCCAATCAAAGACCACTGGTGGTCTTATGAAAGCATGCACTCCAGACATTCAGGCACCAGTATGTGGATTGGGGCCAGACAGTCCCAGCCCACTTCCTAGAAACACTCACACAGCCCTGCACTAGCCTGCGGAAACCAAGGATTTCCCCGGCAGTGAATACCATTAAAAGGAATTTCCTGACCTGGCAGGACAGGAAGAAGGTCACAGAACAACATGGCCAAAAGAACAAGCGAAAACCTTGTGGCACAGCCATGTTGGGTCACTAGCCGCAGTTAGTAGCCAAACACGGTAAACGTGGTAGGGCTAAAGAAAAGTATTGCAAAAATAGTAAAAATACAACTTCTGCCACCAGCCTGTCTTTTAGGCACATCAAAGGTAACCAAAAATCATCTGTGTTAGCCTAGGGTCACAGAAAATAACCCTGTTGCACTGCATTGTAAGATGCATTCTGCATTGATACAGAGTAGGGCTGGGCGATATGGACGAAAAGTAATATCTCAATATATTTTGGCTAAATGGCGATATGCAATATACATCTCGATATTGTTTATGTAGGTTAAAGGCTTAGTTGTAAGCTGCCAACTACACGTGAAATGTCACAAACACCTTTATTTATAAGACAATGATCAAAATACAGTGCAAATACAGGGTTCCTTTTCCTGTTTCAGAATACACACAGATGTGTAAATATCAAAATGTAAATAAATAATGGTATTATATGTAATAATGTATATATCTCAATGTTAACGATATTGTCTCAACCTATATCGATTTTGAAAATATATCGATATATCTCCAAAACTCGATATATTGCCCAGCCCTAATACAAAGTTTCCCAGAACAATTGATAACTTGTTTCCATCTAAGGGAAATACGATTTCCCAGCACTGACAGCCTTAAGGACTAGTTAGTTTCCCCATGACAAATGAGCAAAGATCAGTGCAGTGAAGCTGAGGGCTTCACGTCACTGGAAAAAGGCCACGTCAGATTCAGAAAAGCAAAATGTTTAGGATTACATAGAAATGGCAGGAAAGTTGCCTAAAAGAGAAATCTTTCTTAACAGCCATCACAGCTGATCTGTGCTGCAAGGTCATGACAGTTTATCCTTATCTAGGTAACGGGAAAGTGCAGAACAGTATTGACAGCATACACAGGAAACAGTACATCGGTTCCAAAGTCTCAATGAAAAGAAAAAATCAATTCTTGTTCCAAGTCAAAACAAAAGGATTCTAGGAGCAGTTCTAGACACTCAAAAGGCAATAGCCTATCCATCACTAGAAAGAGGGCAAGTGTTGCATATACAAATCCTTTGTTGTATGTCCAGATAACAGCTAGAAGGGCAATGAAGCTTCTGAAAAGGCTGGCATTGTACCTTATCACTCCACATGCCCATCTCAATATGGAGCCAATGCAATATTGGGTGACAGAACAATGGTCTCAAAAAGCATGCAAGTGGGACAATCTAGTGGTGGTCTTGCAAGAGGCGTGAGAAACCTACAATGGTAGTCAGAAATTAATATGCTGAAAGGAAGACCCTCTGTAACACTGCCAGTACAACTAACAATTACGTCATCACTGACGGGCAGGTGGCACAATGCAGTCACCTCAATACTCAAAGCAAGTGGACAGGTCAGGCACCACATACATTGGTTGGAGTTACTTTCAATCATAATGGTGCTTTAATCTTTTCAAAACATCCTAAAAGGAAAGTGAATACTCATCATCACAGACAATCCTACAGTCATGTTTTACATCAACAAACAAGGCAACACTCACTCAAAGACACTGCCTGTGCTCGCACAAAGCAATTGGCATTGCTGCATCCAAAGAAATGTTCACATTCAAGCATGGCATGTTACAGGGGAACACAACTGTCTTGATGACAGCTTTAACAGGGTTCTGGTAAAAGAACACTAGTGGGAACTAAACAATAGTACACTCAAACAGATTTTGCAACATGGGCCCTCCACAAGTGGACATTTTCACAACAGCAGAAAACAAAAAATGCCCAACCTTCTCATCTAGGTAGCCGGAACATGGATCCCTAGGCAATGCGGTATGATTGAAATGGTCAGGGAAATTTGCTTATGCTCCCTCCCCGACACCTCTGCTCTGCAAAATAGTCCACAAACTACATCAAGAGCACTTGACATTAATACTCACTGCTTCAATGTGGGTGGGACAAGCATGGTTCTCCCACCTGCTCAACATGTCTCTATGTCCACTGATCAAACTCCACCCTTCTCACAATCTGCTCAGTCAGCAGTAGCAGATAACCCATCCAAACTCACAAACCACCAACGTAGCAGCCTGGCTCCTGCGGTCATAAAGTTCAGACATTTATTGTAACCCACACAGCATATGGACAAACCAAACACCAGACTTTGTTATTTTGAAAAGTGGAAAAGGTTTGTAATCTGGTTTAACCAGAAACAAGTCAGCCCCATTAATTGTTCACCAGCTGCCGTGGTCACCTACCTGCTTTATCGCCTTGACTCAGGTTTGGTATACAACTCACTCAAAGTTCATTTGGCCACATTGGCAGCATACACAACATCACAACATAAGAAGTCATGGTGGAAAGTCGTAGTAGTCAAAAGATTCATGGGGGGAGTCAAACATATATCTACAGGTGGAACATCCACCACCCGGTCAGGATCTAATTACAGTATTATGTAAATTAATTAACGTTTTGGGACTACACATAAAGCTCTGTTAAAGGACCTTTCATATAGGGTTGCCTCTCTCATTACAATCACCTCAATCCAATGAATAAGTGAATTACACATATTGTCCATTTCAGAATCTTTTGTCTCAATACATAAACAGTGTAAGAAACCGTAAGGCACTCTCAAAACCACTCCCCAGGGATCTTCTGCTCAGGTGGCCAGAGAAGGGCCATCGGTTTTGGATCACAACCATGGTGGCGGACAAGCGAGGGAGGATCACCTGAGTGGAGGGTCCTTTGGGATTGGGGAGAGGGTGCCTGAAGGCGAGACATGGTATCCCCCACATTTCCTAACACTGACTTACCCTCCCTTCCCTCAACCTTCATGTGCATATTTCTGCTCATGTCCTATTCTACTGCATGAGCCCCCACAAAGTACAGAGAAGAGGACGACGCCTTGAAGATGAATGCACACTTCCCATAGGAAACACCACTTTAGTACTGAGACAAATAAGAGGGATTTGGAGGAATACAGAAATGAAGGTCAGGCATGTCCCATTCATTGTATTAGCTATGGCCAGGCTAAAGAGGCCAATGACTTACACCTGAAGCTTCTTGACACGGTTCAGCTGTACAAAAGGTGGAGCACACAGCAGAAGGAAGTTCGTCAGCAGAGAGCAGCAGGAAGTCCAGTCCAGCCTGTGATAAGCCTGTGGAGAGAGGAGCGATGTGACGCTGAATAGTTGCAGAGTAAATCTGGTTTTGGAAGCGTACAAGGGAGCCGTGCCTCCAAGGAGCCTATGTTGGGAAGGAGCAAGCGCCTTCCTACATTCCCAAGCACTTTAGAATTAGGCAAGACTTCTTTTGACTGTTTCAAGGCACTGCAAAGAGACCAGGGGGGAGGAGGAGAACTGAGAAAAGCTTTTTTCAGGCAAATATAATCACACACGCAGACATGGGCGGGCACTAACAGAAGGCAGTTATTCGTTAAATATAAGGTGCAAATAGCTATTATCTGAATAAATTGGTAAATGTTAAAAAGCATGGTAGAAGCAGGCTCTCTGCCAAAAGGAATGTGGCCTGCGCTAAAAATAGACTACAGGCATTGCTGTGGTGTTCGCTAGCTCTAGAAGAGCAGCACGCAACTCAGCAGCTGTTTGTTGTCTGTCAAAGAGCCCAGGCAGGCTAGGGCTCATGCACACAATAGAGAATTATGGAAAACAAGGGTTTATGGGGAATTACTGGACCAGGTTTAAGGAGAATTACTGGACCAGATAAAAATATGAGGAAAATGAATGAAATAGGGAGAGCATGGCAGGGAACAGTTTTTATATATACAAGTTTATAATGTAGAAAAATTATTAAAAACATGAGCTTCAGTGTATTCTTTCATAGGCTAGCAATATGTTAAGTAGTATGTCCTAAAAAGAAATACGACCAAGAAGAAAGGAAGACTGGTGCATCCCTTGTTTGGAAGAAGGACAGTTTTGGATGGAGCCATGCCAGTAGCCAGTGACCAAGTCAAGAGTACTCCTGTCTGGCTCCGTTCTGCAGGAGAATGGGACGGTTGAGGAATATTGTTCATGCAGCAGAGTTCTTTGCCCCTATCCTCATTTCTGTAAAGATAACATTTGTTATCCTTGTAAGATAGACTCTTGGCCTTAATTCCCTAGAGGGGTGAACTTTAATCTGGTGTGAGCGTGAGTAGGGGTACCTGTATAATTAAGGGGTACCCAGGTAATTAGTGCCTACCTTAAAATGGTGACCCCGAGGTGATCTTAGTTTTTTTGCCCCAGTACTTTGCAAAGCCCCAGGCCAGTCACCAAGAAAAGAGCCATGCCCATCTATAGTGATCGGTCCCCTAAATCAAAAAACGCATGTATCCTAAGTGACGTTAGTCGGAGCCATTTTAAAAGAAATCCTCTCTGCTCACTACGACGGGGCGTGGCTCCAGAAAGACAGGCCAGCTTCGTAACAGAAGAAACTCAAGTGAAACACGCACATGTGAGTATACTCTTGCAAGTGATGACAACATGGGAACATGTAAATATGACGATAGTATGGTGATGAGGATGATGTAAAAGGTCAATGGAATATATGGAATAGGACTTTTGGTGATGTATTATGGAATAGGACTTTTTGAAGATGTATTATAGAATAGGATTTTTGGTGATGTGTTAAGGAATAGATTGGATAGGATTTCAGGTGATGTGTTAAGGAATAGATTGGATAAGAGGTGGGTTATGAATTGAAATTGTTGCGTATTTTTGTTTTTCTACTTTTTATAATGGAAAAAGGGAACCCCAGCGTATAAAGACTTAGAGGAAAGGGAGCCCCAGTGTATAAGGACTGGGAAATAAGGGATCCTCAGCCATAATAGGTTGAGAAGGTAGTACCACAAATTATTCTTTTATGGCGATAAAAGCAATGGGATCCTCGGCATATAAAAAAATGTTGGGAAGGTGGTATTACAAAGGATATAAGAAAAAAAGTAGTGGCTCGGTATAAGGAATGGGCCTGGAACGTAGTAAATTATTTTTATATATTTTCTCTTGCTGTGTTTTGTGGTAATAATGGAAGGAAGGTGAATGAGTTGTGGGTGAAATCAAAGTGGGAAAAAATAAGAGGGGTGTGGGAAAAAGTGGGTTGATCTGTATTTTGTGTAATAAGAAGGAGCATACGCAGCATAGCAGTAGGGACTAAGTGAAGCATTAGGATCACGCACAATATTATGGAGGAAGAAACCCCAATAAAACACATGCATAGGGTTCTGCCACAGTATTGTGACATAATAAATAAACAATGGATAGTAGAACCAAAGGAGGGGTGGGGGTGTCCTGCTCCTGGCCAGAGAAGGGCTCACATAACAGAAACATGCTAGGGATCTGCTGAGTAAACTAAATGTAACTATATCATTCACAGATCAAGAGGTAGTGTGTTCCACTCCAGGGATGTGGGTAGCTCGAACAATGGTAGTAATCAATGCAAGGACATGGGAGTCAGTAGTCATTGGAGTTCCTGTGGTCCCGGACATATTTTTCTATGGCATCAAGGTATTAGTAAAAGCAGTGCCTCAAATTACGACAAAATGTTCGACCAGTGCCCACAGATTTTATTTAACGACCCATGGTGCCACCCAAGATAGTGGCAGGGACAATATTGTCATTAGATTTACAAGGACTAGTAGTGTCGGACAAAAGAGTAGTCCTGATTGGAACAGACCCGGTCGGATGCGAGTGGCTACAGTATTATGTGTAGACCCGACAGAACAATTAAAGGAAATGACTGATGAGGAGTTATTTGAGGACAGTAAGCAAAATGGGGAGATTATTTTGGAAATCTGCTTCCCCCGTGATATCATGGTGCAGTATAGGAAGGGCTCCCTGATGGCATTGGTTATCCAGTCTTTATTCCTTGAGGAGGACATGCGATATGTGCCAGCACAATTAGGGATTGTTAATCCACATGATGTTGTGTTACTGAGAGATGTGACTCCAGTACAGATTACATTGAAGTCAAGGCCCTACCACAATCATCTATTATGTGGACGATCTACTGGCATGTAGTGAAAAAGAACATCAGTGCAGGAGGGATTCTGTTGCATTATTGCAATTGCTGGCTCACAAAGGCTACAAGGCAGATAGAAAGAAGCAACAATACTGCCAACCGGAGGTACTATACTTGGGACAACTCATTTTTGCAAACGGTAAAGAAAATTACCAGAAATGGCAGCAGCAGTACGCGCCACTAATAGGCCCAGTAATGTCAAGGAAATGCAACAAATTTTGGGCCACCGTCATGAAGGCCCAAGGAACCAAGGCTAGCTTCTCTCCTAAGCCTGTCCATAGCCTTCCTCACCGTTCGCCTAATCACTATGCCCGTTTTCACTCCTTCGACCTTCTGACCACACGAACTGCGCATCCTGATCCAGTGGGAATGCCCAGCTGCAGTAAGACTCACTTTGAACTGCGTTACTGAACTATTTATCCTCCTCTCCCTCTCCTGTGCTCACATCTTCACGCTTACCCTCACTGGTCCAGTGCATGTGCACACCTAGTGCACACCTAGACTGCACCTCTGAGCCCCGGCTATCTCACACCATTTATTATTGCTTATCGCTATTGCCCGCTCACCTGCTTTCCACGCAACGCCTCTTCTGGTACAGCGGACCACCTTCCTACTCTCTCTCACCGCTATTCCGACGCTGCACCTTATGACAGCACCATGGTTGCCTGATACTGTTGTTGCCTCTGTACTGTCCTCTGGCCAGCGTTCGCAAGTGCTTTGCTTCCCCAATGCCGTAACGTTCAGTTTTCACACGTGTTGCCCCAGAGCACTGACCACCCACTCTGCCTTACAAATGCTACGCTTGCATATGCTTACTTGCCACCCATGTCCGATACTACTATCAATCTTGAGCTATTTCTGCAGTAAATTGTCTAATTACTATCTGCACGTGTCCATATGCTGCCACTGTCTGATACTGCATTGAACCTCTGAGTCGCTATGGCCTTTAACTGTGCATTTCATTGATACTGCATTTTACAAGTGTCCACATGATGTGTTCCTGTTTGATTTTGCATTGAACCCCTGAATCGCTACGGCCCTAAACTGCCCATTTTTATTGATACTGCATTTTACAAGTGTCCACATGATGTATTCCTGTTTGATTTTGTATTGAACCCCTGAATAGCTGCGGCCCTAAACTGCCCATTTTTATTGATACTGCATTTTACGGGGGCGTGGCTTGGCAGCCATGGACTAGGCGGCTTTTCCTGTGAGCTCCTGGATCCGGACATCGATCCGTACAAGCGCACGCATGTGAAACAAAAATTCCGACGAGAAATTGTGATCGCACCGTTATGAATATATGTGGACTTTAAAGAACGTTGCTGTGTGCTGCCTGGACTGATACATTAAAAGTTACAGAACTTTGATGCTGCTGGTGAGCGCTGCGGAGCCAATCTCAAAATGGCGGAGAGACGCGGACAAAGGAACCCACGGGAGTGAAGACCGTGCCCGTCGCTCGGGCTGAAGTGGTCAGAGGAGCCGGCGCTTCCCAGGGAGGCGCGGTTGATAGCCAGGCACCGTGCAGCACACACCCAACAGGGCACTGGGAAGCCCGACAGAGTAAGCCTGCTCGCACCGGAGCACCCGCGAGAACGTGGCGGCGGGGGGCTGCCCCGGAGGAGTCTGAGACTGCAAAGCAGTCTCCCCTGGAGGAGGAACAAGCACGACGTGCCGCGGCGAGACGCGGACAAAGGAACCCACGGGAGTGAAGACCGTGCCCGTCGCTCGGGCTGAAGTGGTCAGAGGAGCCGGCGCTTCCCAGGGAGGCACGGTTGATAGCCAGGCACCGTGCAGCACACACCCAACAGGGCACTGGGAAGCCCGACAGAGTAAGCCTGCTCGCACCGGAGCACCCGCGAGAACGTGGCGGCGGGGGGCTGCCCCGGAGGAGTCGGAGACTGCAAAGCAGTCTGCCCTGGAGGAGGAACAAGCACGACGTGCCGCGGTGCCTGGGGGCCCGCAGTGAGGGCATGGAACGCCCGTGAACTGGGATATATTCGGCGGTACCGGGCGCAGCCGGTGGCCACCTCTGCAGCCGAAACGAAAAGCGGCTGTAAAAGACTAGGGATCATAGCGGGCGCACGCATAATGGAAATGTGGCAGTGATACACAGACGTGCCCCATAAGAAACAAAGGGAACTCCAGCCAAACGAACCTAAGGAAACAAGGATACCGACACTGCCAACCATTATGACCTGCCAGTAAAATGAGCTTTACTACGAGGTGCTAACCCCCCCGCAAGACAGGGTGCACCACATAGCGCGCCCAGAACGTGGATCAGGGTGCAGCACGATAAAGAAAGGAATATTGAGTGGGGGTCGCAAGGAAGCAACCCCTCACAAAGGAGATGGCAGGCCTTGAGGCACTAGGAGGCTGCCAATGGAAGATGCGCTGAAAGGGCATGGAGAAGTGAGAAGGGCACCATCGGCGAAGTACGGGTGGAATGCTGGACTGCCTAAATGGGCGCTACAACACAGGTTGCCCCGCAAAACGCCACCATGCAAGCGAACGAACGCCTAGCCCGTCCCAGCCACGACACTACTGGGAAGGTGAGCCAGCGAGGATACATAAGTGGGGCCGTGGGAGCATGGTGCATGGTACTGCTGTGCTGGTAGACGCTGCCAAATGGTACACTAGAGCGTGTTAAAACAGAGCCTAAGTGCAACCAGCATCACAGCGAAGCACTGCACAGGGTAGGGTGCGAGGAAGATTGCGCAAGACATACCTAACTGTGCACATTGGGCGGATGGCCCTGAAGTTGGATGCCTGCGACGCGAGGTGAACTTATCCCTGCGGTCAATCCAATGAACCAATACGTGGGAGAGCACAACCCATTCCAGGAATAGCCCGGCGAACGCAGGCCTGTATGGAAGCTCTCCTGGGCAGCTCTCTGGGACCTGGGTCTGCATTGATATAGTAGTGCGGAGCCGACACGTCAGAAACCAAGCTACCGCAGGCAAGATGACGGGAAGAGGGACTGCAACCAAGAGTAAGGGTAGACAGTCCACAATGGAAGCATTTGCCAATACGCAGTTGTCCCCAGGGACCGCAGCACCAAGGGGCGCGTCAGCACCAATGGAGAGCACTACAACGATCGAAAACCACCAAATTTTGGCGGCTATCACGGAACTAAAAGACTCATGGGGGTTGGCGATGGCGGACTTGCGCATTTCCCTGGAAGCCAAAATAGATGCAGTGGGCATCGATGTCGCCTTGCTGAGACAGGATGTCAGAGCGTTGGCCGAGAGGACGAGTAGCTTGGAAAGTGCGGTAAAAAACAACACGGACACTAGTAGCAGCAATGCGAAAGAGGTTCACGTGCTTAAGCAACAGGTAGCTAACCTGGAGAATCGGGCAGAGGAGGCAGAAGGAAGAGCGAGGAGAAACAACATTCGCGTGGTCGGTCTTCCAGAGGGAGAGGAAGGCCGAGACCCCACTGACTATGTCGAGAATTTACTCTTGCAGGAAATAGGGGCCGAAAATCTCTCGCAAGGTTTTGCTGTGGAGCGAGCGCACAGAGCCCTCATGAGGAGGCCACAACCGGGGGCTCCTCCCCGGCCAATAATAGCGAAAATACTGAACTATAAGGATCGCGAGAAGATTTTAGAATACTTCCGTAAAGGAGGAACCATTAAGAGGGCATCTTGCACTGTCACGGCGTATCCAGATTACACAGTGTTGGTCCAAAGGCAGCGGTACAGCTACGTGGAGATCAAAAGAAGGCTACGTGCGATAGGGATCAAATATATGCTGCTGTATCCCGCGAAGCTAAAAGTGATACATAAGAGCAAGATGTTTTTTTTCCACACGCCCGAAGAAGCGACGACCTGGCTAGACCTTCAGGGCTGTCCGGAACAAGGAGCGGATCAAGCGCAAGAGTAATACGATAAGTGGCTGAGATACTACATGTAGCGGGCAGGATGTGCAGTGGGTATCCATTTAAAAAGTGGGTGGTGGCTCTGGTTGAGGGACATCACTGGGTACGAGTGGCACTTGAAGTAGATCTCATGGACTGGAGCGGACACAAGGACTTGAATATAGCAAAACGTAAATATATGGGGTATTTGTACAGTTAAGTGTGTTGAGTTTATAGCAAATAGGAGCGGCAGGATGTGAGCACCCTATCCCCCCATAATAGTCTTAGCAGGCTAGCCAGTAGGGCGGCCTTACCCCGCGGAGCAGTGAGTACAGGCGGGAGCCAGGAAAGCGCTAGATGCGGGGGAGCCTGAGATCCAGGGATGGAGCTGGGCAACAGTTGGGGAGGGAGTTAGGGGGGTTTGGAGGGAAAATGGGGGGTGGGAGGCGTGGGGAGATGGGTGTGGTTGGGTGGGATGAGGGGAAGGGAGGGGTGTTTGGGGTGTGTGCAGTTAAGGGAAGTTTGAACTGGGATACGAGCCTATGTAGACGGGAACAGGTACGAATAGTGGATTGCGCGGCTGGGGTGGGGGTTGAAAATGTAACAAGCCATGGGGGACCTTAAAATAATCACGTGGAATGTTAGGGGTCTCAACAGTTATCTGAAGAGAAACAAGGTTATGTTATACTTGCGAAGACAAAAGATAGACATCGCGCTATTACAAGAGACCCACTTGACAAAAGAGAGACTGGAAATGATCAAGAAGAAATGGAAAGGAGTGGTGGTGGGCTCAACATACTCAGCCTATGCTAGAGGGGTCCTTATCTGGGTGGCCCCGCATGTCCCCTTTCACGGGTTAAAGGAAACTGCTGAGGAAGACGGGAGGATGGTCATACTCAGGGGCCTGGTAGAGAACAGAGAAATAAGTATAATCAATACATACGCTCCCAATCAGAATACAGCGACGTACTTTAGAACCTTGAGTGCTAACCTTGGTATGTGCATGGGAAGTGCGGTAATCTGGGGTGGGGATTTCAACTGTGTACTAGACCCAAGGGTGGATAGATCGGACCAGAAGTTGGAAAAACCAGCCCCGGCAGCACGAGTGTTGCGAGCGTTACTCAATGATTTTGATTTGACTGATGTATGGAAAGTGATGCACCCCCGAGAAAGACAGTATTCTCACTATTCGGCCCCACAACAGCTGTCCACCAGACTGGACTATGTCTTTGCTACATCGGACATAATAATGGAAATGGGGTGGGCGGAATATAAAGCGAGAGTCCTGTCGGACCACTCGCCCTTGATTGTTAGCTGGCAATACTGCCCTCCAAGAGCAAGGATCCCGACGTGGCGTCTCCGAGCGGAGGCGCTTAAGGATCCTGTGTTTAAAGAAGAGGTAAGGGAGGAAATCATAAATTACTTTGAGGAGAATACGGGTAGTGTAGATTCGGCATGCACGTTATGGGAGGCCTTTAAAGTAGTGTTGAGAGGCGTGGCCATAGCAAAGTCCAAAAGTCTGCAAGGCGGTATCCTGGCTGATCTGCAGGAGGCGGAGGGGGATTTGGAAAAAGCACAAAGAGAGGATGGCGATATTGGTTCAAATGTGGAGCGGATACTTCAACTTCAACAGAAGTGTGGAGAGCACTGGGACAGGTTGTGCAAATTGAATTATAAGAAATATATAGAGAGACAGCACGCGGGAGGTGATAAGACAGGACGGCTTCTGGCGTGGTTATATAAGAGCGAAACCCCCAGATCCACCATCAGAGCAATAACAAGAGATGATGGCAGTGTAGCGGACACCCAGGAGGGAGTTAATCAGGAATTTGCCACGTATTACAAAGAGCTGTATGGGGACGTTGAGGAGGATAATCTAGGGAGGATAAAAGAAACACTTGAAGATATAGGTCTGCCCAGGATAAGTGCTGAAGAGAGGGAAGAGCTGGATGCACCAATCACTTTAGAAGAGCTAGAAACAGTGGTGAGACAATTGCCTACTAGTAGGACCCCGGGGGCGGATGGGTTTCCGAGCGAGTTTTATAAAGCATACATGGCAGAGGTGCTCCCTCCGATGCTGAATATGTTGAATGAAGCGTTTGAGACGGGACAGCTGCCGGAGTCGCTAAGGGAAGCAATTATAATCCCGCTCCCAAAGCCGAATAAGCCTGGGGACAGTTGTGGCCCCTACAGACCACTGTCAATGCTGAATCAAGACATTAAGATTTTAACAGCTGTTTTGGCGAGCAGACTGCGAAGAGTCATAGACAAACTTATACACCCGGATCAGACGGGGTATGTTCCAAGCAGGAACATAACTCACAATCACAGGCGACTCCACCGAGTCATCGAATGGGCGGGGGAAAATGAGGGCGACTTGGCAGTAGTGTCCTTGGATGCGGTAAAGGCTTTTGATTCTGTTAAGTGGCCATGGCTGCTGTCTACTCTGGCGGAATACGGAATGGGGCCCGGATATGTAAGATGGGCAAAGATGTTATACAGTGCGCCGCTCGCTAGAGTTAAGACGGGAGCTGTCATTTCAGAGAGATGGCAGTTAGGCAGAGGTACTAGACAGGGATGCCCGTGGTCCCCTATGTTATACATATTGGCATTGGAGCCTTTGGCTATATACCTCAGACAGCAGTATGACATCATAGGCATCGAAGTGGGTGGGGAGCGACATTTGATCTCTTTATATGCAGACGATATGTTATTGTATCTGAAGTATCCGGAGGAGAATCTCCAGTATATTTTGGAGGTTATGGATCGGTATGCGGGGCTGTCTGGAATAGCTGTGAATCCACAGAAGTCTGTGATTTTCCCGCTGGGTAAATATAGGGGTCTCCCGGTGGAACAGCTACCGGTGTTGCAAGCCCCTTGGGCAGTTGATACCTTCCGGTACCTTGGGATAGACGTGTATCATACGGTTGAACAGGAACATAAGCACAACACAGAGGTAGCTGTGGGGAAAATAGAGAAAAGTATGCAATTCTGGGGGAAGCTGCCGCTAGCTATGATGGGACGTAGTGCAATGCTTAAGATGGTGGTTTTGCCCAGACTCCTGCATTATTTCTGGAACATTCCATACCTCATACCTGGGAAGTTTTTTGTCAAGCTTAATAGTATATGCAGGGACTTTTTGTGGCAGGGAACTAGATGCAGGATGGCATTGTGGAAACTGCAAAACTCTTACGAAAAAGGGGGGATACGGGTCCCCAATTATGAGGCCTACTATGTAGCAGGCCAACTGCAATACGTTGCTAAATGGCTCTCGGATGAAAATACCCCCGAATCCAGATTGTTCAGTGCAGACTGTGCCCCATTTTACTTAAAAGAGATGATCTGGCTATCCGAAACAGAAATGCAGGGGCGCCCCAAAATGATGCTGCTTGGGTGGAGGATTTGGCGCCGCGCGTGCAGGATGATGGAGATCCCGGCTCCGTGCTCCCCGCAGGTACCACTGGTGGCACTGGCTAAAGGAGATGTGCAACTGCGGAGGAGGATTAGAAACCACCAACGGTGGGAGATGTTTGGCGGGAGGGAGCCATCATAAGTTTTGAGGAGTTGGGCGAGGACACAGGGCTGCACGTAGGTCAATATATTACATATCATAGACTGGCGCGGGAAATCAAGAAGACTTGGCCCGAAACTATTCTAGAAGCAGAGCCGGATGGTATTATAGACACTATATATGACGTAACAGAGGGAGGGCATGAGATTTCAAGATTATATGACATGCTGATGCTTAGGATTGGTAAAGAACCAACGCAACTCAGATTAGATTGGGAAACTGAGGTGGGAGGCCCGATGGAGGATGGGATGTGGGAGAGGGCTCTGCGGTATCATCAGAAGGTGTCGAGGAATGCTAGGCTGAAACAGATACAATTATATATTACACATAGGGCGTACATGACGCCCCTGAGGATATCAAAGTTTAAAAACGCAGGTAGACAAGCATGTCCCAAGTGTGATGAAGAACGGGCTGACATGTTACACATGTTTTGGTCCTGCCCGGTGGTTGGGCGTTTCTGGAGCGAGATAGCGGCAAAACTGGCGGATAAAGGAGTTACGCTGGTCGTAGAGTCAGCTTGGGCCTGCCTATTGGGAGGGTTCCCTAGATCGCAGAAGCTGAAGCATGTGAACAAATTGAGGGACTTGGCGTATGTGCTGGCTAAGAGGAGGATCGCCATGGGGTGGAAGGCTTGTCATAAACCACAGGGGGAGTTATGGTGGAAGGAATTGCAGAAGTGGGCGGAAGTAGAGACCATAGTATGGCAGGAGTCCAGTATGATGGGAGGGGAAAAAGAGGTGGGAACCCTGCTGGCTTGGAAATCACTGATAGCGGAATTGTTTGGAACGATGCCAGATCTGGCAGATTCTAAAGGAGAACAGACCTCACCGCGCGGCGTGAACACAAAGTGAACAGACCGGATGGGCTCGTAGGGGGGTGGGTTTTGGGGAGTAGAGATCAAATTGTATGTTATACACATTCGAAACTGTATTATGGCGTTTTGTACTGTATATTTGGTCTGTATTGTTTTGTTGGTTGAACCTTAATAAAAAACGTTTAAAAAAAAAAAAAAAAAAAAAATACTGCATTTTACACGTGTCCACATGATGATCCTGCTTGTTTTTGCATTGAACCTCTGAGTCGCTACTGTCTTAAACTGCCTAATCTGTTGCCCCTGTTGGTACTATACTCAGCCTTTGAGCTGGTTACTGCCTTATTGCCCTACTTAAACACTGCACTGTATACAAGTATACTCACTGCCACTCTACTGCACATTGCGTAGTGATCTCCTAAATTGCTCTCAGTAATCCCACTACTATGACTAACCAGCCCACTCTAGCTGGTTGCACCCACTGCACTTTGTACCTCCTCCTCACCATATTTCTACTGATAGGTCCACTCCGACGCTGCAGTCTCACCACTCCTACCACCTCATCATTGTCTTGCCATCCCACAAATTACCTACTCCCTTGCGCAGCGCAGCACAGCCCAGCCCAGTCACAACTGGCAACCATCATGCATCCTCTCCCACTTGCACCATGCTTTACTGGCGCCCCACGCCACACCTTGCCACCAAACCCTCTGCTGGCCACAGTATTTACTGTCACCGCTAGTAATCCCTACCTCAATTCCCCCGCCCTCTGGCTTGAACACTTTACTTCCAAACCTACCCCCAACCAACCCTGCATGGGGCCCCTGAGAAATCTCAGACTTGGATCTAGACTCCCCCACGCCTCTCACCACCGCAGAAATATCAGCCAACAGGCTACCCAACACCACACAGAGTAATCAGCCCCCACCCTTCGCTCCCCCACACCCAGAGTAAGCACCAATCTTAACGTGAGCACCCAACCTCAGACCCACCAAGTGCCCCTTAAGGCCGCCCTGATTAATACCAGGTCACTCACTGCACATGCACTTGATGTGGCCGATTTCATCACCACTCATGACCTTGATTTCTTGGCTGCTACCGAGACCTGGCTCCATGCAGTCTCAGGCCTACTCTTATCACTAGCGATCCCTGATGGATATACTATCTTAAGAAGTGACCGTAACACTGGTCAATCTAAAGGAGGTGGTATTGCCTTCATACACAAAAACACCATCAGTCTTAGTCTCACCACTGTTCCCTATATCAGCTCTGCTGAAATACTCTCAGTAAAGCTAGCCCTTACTCCCAATCAGACGATTACACTCCACCTTATCTACCGACCACCTGGTCCCTTATCGTCATTCGCTGAAGATCTCTCCCACATCCTTACAAACAACACCAAGACGAAGTCCCAAATCATAGTACTTGGTGACTTCAATCTAGGCTACCTAGACCCCAACGATGCCCCTGCACACGACATCAACAGCCTGCTACTCAACTTAGGCTTCTCCCAACAAGTCAATTCGCCAACACATTCAAAGGGTAGGACTCTCGACTGGTTAGCTACCCTAAACTGTGACACCAACATCCTACTTAACCAGCCCTGTACCTGGACAGACCATCACCTCATCACCTTCAGTATCCCCACTAAAATCACCCAAAAGTCCCTCCTCGACAAAATTGCCAACCTCCAAATTAAAATCAACAACAAAAAAAACTGCCTGCAACCTAGCCTGCAGCAAAAAACCTTCCAGGCCAACACCAACACCGTTCCTGGCAATATCAAACCCTTCAGCTTCGCTCTCCTATCCATCCCTGAAATTGAGCACATTATCAACAACCTCAAACCCTCTAACTGTCATGGTGACCCATGCCCAGCCTCAATTATTAAGGAAGCTTCACACAGTCTAGCACCTTTCATCATCTCCCTTATAAACTCCTCCTTCAGCTCTGGGACTGTCCCCGACAACCTAAAGGATGCCTGGGTCATTCCCCTCCTTAAAAAACCTACTCTGGACGCAAATATCCTTACAAACTACAGGCCCATCACTACGGTCCCGTTCCTTCTGAAGATTCTTGATCGAGCGGCCTACCTGCAGATCCAAGATTACTTGGAGAAGAACAATCTCCTGGGACTTAGGCAGTCAGGCTTCCGCTCCCGACACGGCACGGAAACCGCCCTCCTAGATCTTAAAACACAGATTGAAGACCTAAAGGATAAGGGTAAATTAGTGCTCCTACTCCTATTAGATCTTTCTGCAGCCTTCGATCTAGTAAACCACCAAATCCTCTGCCGCCACCTGAAAACCGCCACCCACTTTTCGGATAAAGCCACGACATTGATCACCTCTTTCCAGGAAAACAGATCCATGAGAGTCTTCTCCCCTTCTGCCACTGCTAACCCTGCTCCGGTCACCTGTGGGGTTCCACAAGGATTGTGTGTCTCCCCAACACTCTATAACGTATTCACGAAACCTCTCTTTGACATACTGGACTATCTGGGTGTCACATATACTACCTACGCTGATGACACCCAGATACTCATCCCCATCTTTGGTGGTCATAAAACTGACACGCTTGCTATCAATTCCATTTACCAAATCATTCAGGCCTGGATGGCACAACATGAACTGTGCCTGAATGATGAAAAGACAGAGATTCTCATCCTAGGCTCTCACCAAAGACTTAACAAGCTAGATCCGTCCTTCAAAGCCTTCACAATTGATGGTAACACCATCAAAGTAACCAAAGACACCAAAACACTTGGAATCTATATCGACTCCGCCCTCTCACTCTCCAGGCAAATCAATGCAGTTTCCTCCGCAGCATCTTACACCTGCAAGCTCATCACGGCATGCCGACCATTCCTATACCTAGTCCTTTCCCAGATAGACTATTTCAATGCTCTCTATCTCGGCACCAACCAATGCAACATCAACAAATCACAGATTATTCAAAACAATGCCATTAGAGCGGCATTAAACATCCCCAGGAATCCCACATCTCAGACTCCAGACGGAGTCTCCATTGGCTCTCAGTCCACCAAAGAATCTCACTCAAAGCATTAGCACTAACCCCCAAAAGCATCACAAACCAAGCACCTAGCTATCCGGCCAGTAGATTCTCTCTACATACCCCCGCAAGACCACTCAGAAATGCTCAAGTCAACTGTCTTTCTATCCCCCGCTTTAACCTCCAGAGATCAGGCGGAAGCAGCTTCCCAGTCCTGGCTGCTAAACTCTGGAACACATTACCCAACCCTCTCAGAGCAGGACCGTTCTTCTTGGCCTTCAAGAGCAAAGCCAAAGCCTGGCTGTCCTCCCAAGATCAACCTTGATGCCTTGCACCAACTGCTCACCCTGTCGCTATCCACTTTCGCGTTAGTAGTTTCCCCCACTGTTCGTCATTTTGTACAGCTTCTGCTAGCTAGCCTAAATTTCCTATTTATTGTATTGCGTGTACTCTATTGTATGTAAATTGTTCTATATCGGGCACCTCATTGTTTGAGCCCCTACTTTGACTGTATCCTATGTTATGCGCCCGTATGCCCCTGGGCCTGGTGCGCTTTATAAATAAAATAAATACAAATAAATACAAAATACAAATAAATACAAATTCCGGGCACACAGTGTGCAGTTGAGGAGCATTGATCTAGACCCAGCGTTATGCAATGGCAATACGAAATACCGAAAGTCTCTACAAGTACCATATTATTCCTTCGGAGGTTACGCACATGTCAACAACAAATGGCAGGGCACCACAGTGACGGTCCCGGCAGATGGACTGATTGAGTACAGCAGAGAAGCAATAGCCCATGTAGAGAATGTGGGTGTGTAAATATGGTTTCAATACATCACAAGGCTGACATGGATTGCAACAATGGAGAAGCTAGTGCGAATACATAGAGACATAGACTGTGAACTTTGTTTTAGCAATGAAGGAACAGTTCCTGTTGGTGCAAACACACAGTGCAACCACACTCTTGTGATCCCTGATATGACGAAAAGGTACGGCAGCTGTGATGGATTACTACTGGGTTTGTGGCCAACAAGCCTACTTGCACTTCCCACCCTCAAGGAGGGGCAAGAGTTCACTGACCACCCACACTCAGTGCAACTAGTAATCCCAGAAAAACGCCTATAGGGAGAAGAAATGCTTGTCAAGGTGCCAACAGCCACTCCAGCACCTAAAGAAGCAGAAGGAAACTTGCAGATCACACAAGAATTTGTTATGTGGTCAGAAAAAGGACGATTTTAACAGTGGGGAATAAAGAAGAAATCAAACTATGGGCCTCATTTTGAGTCCGGCGGTAGCTGTGCCGGAAAAACCGGCAGGCTGCCGCCGGACCCAAAATACCATTCCGCCTCCGTGTTTGCCAGAATCATCGGGGCATTACAACCCCCGTGACCCGGTAATTCCGGAGGCGGAATTCCGTAAATCCCCATTCCCATGTAGTCCGATAGAACTCTGTGGGGATGGGGACAATGGAAACACCTGTTCTGTCTATTACGGAGCCGCTGTTTCCATTTCCGCCCTGCAGGTGGCTGGCGTTTCTCCCACCAGGTCAGACCTGGCGGGAGTGACACCTCCCACCTGCAGAAATCGGAATCGGCCTGTCCGGAAACAACGGTGGCAGTGGATTTACTGCCACCATTGGTTCCGGACCGGCAGGGTCATAATGAGGCCCCATATCTCAAAAGGCTCATCCACAACGCTCAGAGGAATACCTGATGAGTATCGTCTTTTTAGCTCAGCAGAGACTTTCTTTTCATCTTTTTTTTTGGCTCCTGGTGTACAAGCAGCTGCTGCACTTTTGTACCCCCGGAGGATGCTGATAATGGGTCACTATCCCACGTCATCGAGGCTGTGCACAATCTAGGTGTTCAAATGAAAAAAGAAGGTGGAGTTCAGAACACGGATTGGCTATCGCTTGCTTTTGATTGGGTCCCGTCATGGCTGGAGGCAGCAGTAAAAATACTGGTTCCTGTTATCGTATTCTTCTTGGTCCTCTTCTGCGCGTTCCAATCAGGTCTCTGATGTTGTGTTAATATAGTGCCTAATAGTGCAAAGATGATGGTATCAGTTGGGGGATCTAAAATACCTTGCCATACAATAAACAGCAAAACTCAGACTAATATTTCTGGGGTTGTAGATATGTCGGGTGGTGATGAGTTTGTTACTGAAGAAGTAACGAAAGGGTAGAATGTTAGGAAGGAGCCAGCGCCTTCCTTCATTCCCAAGCGCTTTAGAATTAGGGAATACTTCTTTTGACTGTTTCGAGGTACTACAAAGAGACCAAAGGGGAGGAGGAGCACTGAGAAAAGCTGTTTTCATTCAAATATAATCACCCACGCAGACATGGGCACGCACTAACAGAAGACAGTTATTATTTAAATATAAATAACTATTAGCTGAATACATTGGTAAATGTTAAAAAGCATGGTAGAAGCAGGCTCTCTCCCAAAAGGAATATGGCCTGCACTAAAAATAGACTACAGGCATTGCCGTGGTATTCGCTAGCTCAAGCAGAGCAGCACGCAACTCAGCAGCTGTTTGCTGTCTGTCAAGGGCCCAGGCAGGCTAAGGCTCATGCACACAATGCAGAATCATGACAAACAAGGGTTTAAGGGGAATTACTGGATCAGATAAAAAACATGAGGAGAATGAATGAAATAGGGAGAGCATGAGGGGAACTTGTTTTTATATATAAAGGTTCATAATGTAGGAAAATGATGAAAAACATGAGCTACAGTGTATTCTTGCATATGCTAGCAATGTGTTAAGTAGTATGTCCTAAACAGAAACCCGACCATGAAGAAAGGAAGACTGGAGCATCCCTTGTATGGAAGGAGGACAGTTTTGGATGGAGCCATGCCAGTATCGAGTGGCCAAGTCAAGAGTATATAAGCTCCTGTCTCGCTCCAGTCTGCAGGAGAATGGGATGGTTGAGGGACACCGTTCAGGCAGCAGAGTTCTTTGCTCCTATCCTAATTTCTGTAAAGATTACATTTATTATCCTGGCAAGATAGACGCTTGGCCTTAATTCGCTAGAGGGGTGAGCTTTAACCTGGTGTGAGAGTGATTAGGGGTACCTGTCTAATTAAGGGGTACTACTGTAATTAGGGCCTACCTTACACCTACAAGGTCAGAAGAAAGGAACAGTGGGGCGGGTTGATCCCTTCTTTGTGGCAGAGCAGTGCTCGTTCTCCTGGGCAAGAAAGCCGGCCCAGGCGTGTCTGAGTGGCAGAAGGTGAGACCCTGACATCAGGTGTAAGAAGCCGTGTGAGCGGATAGGCCGGGAAATCCAGCAGCACGACCAGTGAGTTTCAAGAAGCCCGGTACATGAGTGAATGAAAGTTGCTGATGAAAGGTGTTGAAATATTTTGTAACTGAGTGGTCGCGTGCAGCCGGCATGCAGCTGAAAGTCTCTGAACTAGAGACAATAAGAGAATAAGCAAATGTGATGCCAGCAATGGACTGTCTGGAAACTAGGTAACAGTAGTCGAGTATAAGGAAATCATATTCGTATGAAGGTCTCTGAACAATTGAATGAGAATTTAAAGTGTTACAAGCAAAAACTCAATCAAGAGCTGTTAGAAAACAGCAGAAGAGGGGGAGCAGTGAAGTGTGAGCAAAAGCTGAATCTGGAAAACCTGTTTAAAGGAGAAAGAGGCTAGAAGTGGGAGACAACAAAATCGAATATATGAAAAAGGGTGACAAAGAAAGCAAGTCCACCTACTAGTGAATATTTGGACTAAAAGCTTGGGCAAGAAAGTAGCCAAATAAGAAACCAAGTAAGAACCCAGTTAAGGAACCAATTAAGAAACTGCAAGGTCAACTGTTTATGTGACTTGTAGTGGGTGGACCGTGCGATCTGTCAACTGCGCCATGACCAGGGAGCCCCAACCAACCTGTAACAATTGCTAAAGAAAGTCTTGGACGCTGATCTTTAAGAAATAAGTGCTCTTGAGCTTGGGGAAGTGAACCCTGAGCTCCTCTTGAACATTGTGATAATTGAACCTTGAGGAGAAGTGCTTTTGGGCTTGGAGAAGGGAACCCTGAGCTCTTGTTGAGTATTGTGAACTAATTGACTATTGTAAGTGCATTAAGCTTGGGGAAGGGAACCTTGAGCTCTCGTGGAACATTTTGAGAATAACAGAACATTGTACGTCAAGAACAAGTGTGTTTTGGACTTGGGGAAGGGAATCCCAAGGCTAGGTGAATTAATTGAAACAAATATATAATGGAACTGTATCCTGAACTTGGGGAAGGGAGCCAGAGGTAGCTCCATATTTGTTTTTGGCCATGGTTTAGTTAACTAAGAACATCCCTACACTGTGTTTAGTATTCGATGTGTGGGCAAGCATAGGTTTTGACACAGACAGCTTTTTGGTTTGTACTTAGACGTAGACTTTCTTCAAATTATTTAGGTAGGGAAACCCCCACCATAGTTATAGGGCAAGACAGGTATTAAACCAACCCAAAACCTTAAATACAAGTTTTAAGAAACAGTTACTCTTGTTTTCTGTATCATCTTTTGATACAATGTCTGTCTCACAACACACATCCAAGGTTCTCGACAAAATGCATATGCAAATTCATTGAATTGCAAGCATTCCTCGAGAATCCACAAAAACTGAGGAGAAAGTGCATTGGTATGCTCAACGTCCATCAAGCATTCATGCATTACATAAATGGAATCAAAGAAGTAAAAAAATCAAACCAATTCTTTGTGTCAGTGGCAACAGGAAGAGAAGGTGATCCAGTGACTAAAGCAACCATTGCAAGATGGATCGAGAGGATAGCTCAGGGGCAACATGCTAGCCTTGGATGCAAGACAACACGGAGCAACAAAGATTCAATCCCCGGTTCGGCGCTTAGAAACCTCTGGGTATTAAGCGCGTTAAAAAGAACCTATCATGTCATATATCATATCCAACTTTGTTACACTCTGTCAAACGAGACGGTACCTTTTACCCCTAAAATAGTAGTAGTAGTAGTATTAGTAAGGCTACTTGTCATTTGTAGAGCATCTTTCACCATTGGTATGTTCCCAACCTGCTGTAGGTTGAACGCCCTCAGAGAACCGAAGTCCAGGTATGTTATGTTATATTACCAGTACTTCTAGAACGCACGATCACCCAAGGGTATCTTGGCGCTATGGGAAAGCGGCGGCAGGCGGACAGAGCGCAGATAATCCTAAAATAAGTAGGTTTTTTATGGCCTTTCTAAAAGCTAAGTAATTTGAAATGTTCATAATAGGAAGCGGGAGGTCGTTCCATTGAACCACAGCAGCTACGGAAAAAGCCTGAACCACCCACCCGAGCCCGCTTATACATTGGAACCACCAACCGATCGGCCGAGATGGAACATAGGTTACGGCTAGGATGGTAGCGGGTAAACTTAGCTTGAATGTATTCAGCGCACTGCTCATGAAGGGCGCGATGAACGATACACAGTGCCTTAAAATTGACCCGTTGGGTCACCAGAAGCCAATGAAGGACGCGAAGTACAGGAGATATGTGTGCAACAAAAGCCGTGCCAGTAGCTACACGTGCCGCCAGACTCTGCAATCGTTGCAGCCGTTGAATCAGGCCCTCAGGTTGAGCCAGATACAAGGAGTTGCAGTAATCTAACTACGATATCACCATGGGTGCCACCACTGGCGGATGGAGCGAAGCAGGAATCATGGGAAGGACCTTCTTTAAAAATGTTAACTGGAAGTGGCCAGCTTGGCACAGCACTGTAACTTGTTTGTCCATAGATAATGATGCTGAGAGGATAACCCCAGATTTTTCACTTTGCCGACCATCATCGGAGAGGACCCAGAGATACAGGCCAGAAAGAAGACACCCAAAGTGTGGGATTAGGAGGACAGTCCACCACCATCACCTCAATTGTGTCTCCATTCAATTTGAGCCAATTGCAGTGCATCCACGCTCCCACGGCTGTCAGACACTCCTGCAGGCACAACGACACCTCAGACCGATCGAGATCTAGTCAGGTCAGTATCTGAGCGTTGTCGGCGTACAAGTAGCATCTGACGCCGAAGTAGCAGATCAAACATACAAGGGCCCAAATATAGATGTTCAATAAGATTGGAGACTATGAGGAGCCTTGTGGAACTCCACAACCTAGGTGACACGGAGCAGAAAGAAAGGGTGGCATAGAGAGGGTATGGGTACGATCCGGCAGGAATGACGTGAACCAGGCCAGTATTTGCCCAGTTATCCCTAACTGGGCAAGGCGGGATAGCAAAATGGAGTGGTTGACCGTGTCAAATACCGCTGAAAGATCTAACAGAATCAGGCGCCCACTCCACCTGCATCCACCAGCCTGGCCATGTCATCCTGGATGGCGACCAGTATGCTCTCAGTGCCTCTGCTTGTCGAAAGCCCTACTGAGCAGGATCCAGAAGATTAGAGGACTCAAGAAAAGTAGAGAGCAGAGGAGACACCAGTGACTCTAGGAGTTTAGATAAAAGAAGGAGAAGTGAAATTGGACGGAAATTAGATAGAACTGTGGGGTCCAATGATGGTTTTTTCAAAAGGGGTATTACCCTAGCTGCCTTCAATTCCTGCAGTACCATTCCAACTTGGCAGGAATCATTAATGGCTACTGTGAATCTCAGAAAGTAGATCTGCAGCAATGTCTTTCATAATACGTAAGGGGGTGGCATCAGAAGGAGAGCAGGATTTAATTTTTTGAATGGCAGCTAAAACTGTCTCTTCAGAGAATCTGGGAAAAATTGACCAACTCTTCGTAGCAGAGTGCGTGGTGGCAGGATGAGAAGAGTTATCTGCAGCATTAGAAGTTGTAGTAGCTATCAAGGCGATATTTTGTCGGATGGTATCGATCTTTGTGATAAAATATTGTGACAAGGCGTCTCATAGCTCTTGAGTGGGAGTAAAATTAGAAGTCAATTTCTCAGACGAGGAGATTCAATCTTGATATTCAGCTAAATGCAATACAGGGCTATACTCAGCAAAATGGAAACTTTATAATACAGAGGCTGCACACTGGAGGGAGAAGATTGAGGGGTTCGAAGGTCAATGAGCTGTTAGCGCAACACAGGCCTACTCAATTGTAATTGAGTTCAACTCAAAGGTAGAGCGTAAGGTGAAGTAGGGTTCAGCAGAGGGTTTTGCTACAGTAATACATAGTGGAGGGCAGGGTGTAGCTGAAGACAACTCTAGTGGCTATGTTCAGTGATGCAGATGAATATAGTACATAGCCTATGCTCACAATGCATCTGAGAATGGGCCTCATCATGAGTTGGGCGGTATCCCGGCGGTATTCCTGCCGGGGTACTGCCTGCGCTAATAGCGCTACCGCCAACCAGTCCGGCGCTATTAGCGCCAGATCACAGGTTTGGCAGAACGGTACTTCCCCATTGGAACCAATGGGGAAGTTTTGGCAGGATTACCATCGGCGGTATTACCACACAGAAATAGCATTGAAAATCGGCTAATTCCCAGCGGATTTCCACCAAGCTCAGAGCTGGGGGTAAATACCGCCAAACCCATGATTAGGTGTACCCTTAAATGCGGCGGTAATAGCTTTACCGCCGCATTTAAGGGTTACCGGCCAACTCGTGATGACCCCGAATGACATTTCAGTGGAGGGACTACGTGCAGGTGTCATAAATTACAAAGATTGCTATTCAAGTCAATGATTGACACTCAACTTAATGTTGTTGCAGACAGATTTCAAAAGCACACTCTACACATAGAAAAGGAGCTACACTAACTTTTATCACTAATGTACCACTAGAAGCTGTTTGTAAACCTGTAATGTGGAGCTCTGTTAACATTTTCAAACAAGACTATTGTATACATACACATGCAAGAACAGATTCTCAAGAGGGACAAGCTGTTTGACAACTTCTTTTTGTAAATGTTCCTTTAACTCACCCTTCACCATCAGCAGGTGCTGCTTGCTAATCTATGCAAAGCATGTGAATCTAAGAAGTTTAACAAGCCTCAAAAGGCAAACATTACTAACCCAGTAATCGTTTTTCTGTGGCTTGTATCTGCCCAGTCCCATGGACCCACCCAACCTCCCCACATGATAGGCAGAAAAAAAAAAATACATCAAAATTTCTAAAAACTTTACACTCGTCATGTCAGAAAAACAAACCATCTGAGGACACTGAGACTTGAGGGGTCATGGGTACCCATACTTGTATGATAAGGATACTTCGACAACAGGTACACCCCCATTGATACATCTTTTTCAAATAAAAAACACACTTTAACACTCAGCTCCGACCTCTAGATGGCGGCCTATGCAAAGCATGTGACTCTAAGCAGATACAAGCCACAGAAAGATGATTAGACAACAAATACTGTTTGCATAAGTGTGTGTGTGTATATAAATATACACACACATATGTATGCATATATATATATATATATATATATGTATATATATATATATATATGTTTGAGTTAGTGGGTAATAAAGGGTATGTGGATGGAAAGGGGGCATTGTGGAGGCAGAGAGGGGAACATAAAAGAAAAACATGGGATGGTTGACCATGGTTTCCAAAAACAGTTGCAACCAAAATCACATTTACCAAACAGGGGTTTAACGTATCAGTAGAATATATTTTAGAATTGTAAAATAATGTATCAAAATTAAGATCTTTATTCTATGAAACATTTAAAACTACAAAAAAAAACTTTGTTTATCTGTAACACTTTTGAAGCTGCCCAAACAATCTGTCTTCTGATAGAGAAATCAAAGTGACAATGCCACTAAAAGGTGCACAATAATTTAATTCATAATTATTTTTCTTTTTTAATTGCTACTTATTTATTATTTCTGGTCACCGATAGAGCGAAGTGTCTTTCGTCATATGGTTAGTCAGCGCAAAAAAGAGCATATATAGAAACTGGAAACTCTGCATGGGGATAAAAATGCAATATGAGGCACTCAGATGCCTGCCAATAGTCAGAGTTTTTTGTAGATATACAGTAAAGACAGCACAAAAAAATAATAGCACTATGGCCACTGTAAGAAAACATGTGTGATGGCGTTGTTCAAATATAGCCAACATTTGCCCCTTTTTACAACACTACTGTAATGCTTTCCCCCAAAATGTCAGTGTTTACCCCTATAAGGACACACCTGTTATGTCATGCCGCAAAATGCTAGCATGTGTCACTGTAAAGAAACACCAGCTGGGAGTTTTGCACCAAAATACCAGCATTCGCCTCCTTAAGGACAACGCTGTGATGGCTTTACTTCAACATGCCAGCATGAGTCCCTGTAAAGACACACTTGTGAGTGATTGATTGCATGATTGTTTGATTGATTGTCCCAAACATGCTAGCATTTGTCCCTGTAAAGCAGAGCTCTCACATGTTTTACATTGTTTAGGAGTGTACTAACTTGCATATTCAATGATCTCTCAGAAAGTGACATTTCGTGCCCGTTACTAGCCATGGAATCACAGAAAGTGATGTCACCGTATGTACCTTCACCAGAAATAACATCACTAGACATTAGTAAAAAAAAGACCCTGGGCCTCATTCCGAGATTGGAGGCAGCCATGACGCAAATATTTGCGCCATGCCTGCCTCCAATAACGGGTCCGGCACCGGTCTTGTTCAATGGGGACTTACCGGTGCATTCCGACCCTGGAGGGACCGGTAAGTCCCCATTGAACAAACCATACAGGGCTCAATGGGAATGGGGAGGGTGCTAATAACGGGCTCGCGAATAGCAAGCCCATTATTAGCGCCTGGTCCCTTAGCGGGACCCGTAAAGGACGTGTGGTCCGACCACACGTCCCTTACGGTTCCCGCTAAGGGACCTCGGAATTGGGCAGTAGGGGATTACCGGCACCGGTCTCCTTACCGGTGCTGTAATCCCTTACCACCCAACTTGTAATGACCCCCCCCTGAATTGAAATACAGTTAATAAAAAATACAAAACTCATTAGAAACTGTATGTATAATAACAGCTACAATATGCATACGAATACTACATTTGGGGTTTGAGGACTCAACAACATGCCAGTTTAAATCTACCTAAAGAGACCTGTGCAGAAGTTGGCTTCAGAGTGCAAGCCACAATGAGCCAAATATTCAAGTGGAGCCTTGCAAGGTCCGATTTTCAATATCTACACCTACTACCAAGCACCTAACCAGTTGGTGTGGATTACAAAACACCCAATATCTAGTGCAAACATTGAACCCAATTTTGGCTCAAAAACAAAAATAATAAGTAGCAAAATATTATGCACCAGAGCACAGAACGAGAAAGTAGAACTGGTACAAGAGACAATCGGCCTCATTATAAGTCAGCCGGCCTGGTAATGAAGTGCTGATATTGATGTATACCGGCCCATAACAGAACCGGCCAACTACTGGTATTGCCAGTGCCGGTAATGATGGCAAATTCCCTCATGGAGTCCTACGGGACGGATCTACGTTATCCGAATGTGGCTGATTTGCCCGCGGCCGGAAAGTTTGCAAGAGAAAGGTGCGAACCACGAAATGTTTGCACCTTTCTCATGCGAACACACGAACATACCCACACCCCCACCCACACCCACAACACACCCACAACACACCCATGACACACACTCACCCACACGCTCAACACACCCCCACCCACACCCCCAACATAAACAAACCCCACTTACCTTTTTCTTCAAGCTGAGTCCCTGCGGCGCCAGTTCCCTTTCACTTTCGTGATTGGGAACCGGCACCGCAGGGTCCTTTTCTTTTTTTTTTCTTTTACGGGGGCTGCAGGGGTTTCCCCCACAACCCCCGCTCACTATACTCTTAAGTATAGTGAGCGGGGTGTTGCGGGGTACTTTTTTCATGGGTGTGCTGCGGGGTTGTCCCTCGCAACACCCAGCTCACCATACCACACAGGTAATATCTAGAATGTGTTTGTTCACCCACCTTATTCCATCCTTGAACAATCCCAATGTTCCCATAAGTCAAAATATAGTCTCAAATCAGACGTGGCTGCACACCATGTCATATGCGGCACTGCCACAGTACATTTTCCCACAGCATCACATGCCATGACAACAGATCCTGTTTTATCATCAGTGAATGTGGGTGCCATTGCAATGCATGCACTGGGGATCCAAAGAGTTTATGAAAAAAACTAGAAAAGTCTGGAAAAGTTTCAAAGCAGGCCATACATTGAGGATAGTGACACGAGTCATACCTCGCCCAGTGGGTCCATTCTGTGAGAAACTTGAAGGTGTCTCACCCGCTAGTCCCCAGAGATCTGTTATCCAGGTGGCCAGGACACGGGCATCGCTATTGGATCCAGTTCCTAGGGATGGACCAGTGGGAGGGGATCACCTGGATGAGGGGTCTTCGGGGAGTGGAAGTGGGACATCAAAGGTTGAGATGCGATACTCCCTTCCTTATAACACCTTTTGCCCATCCCACCCTGTAGGATATTTAGAAACTCCCCCCGCCCCTTTTCCACACAAACGCATTCTTACACCGTAAGAGACAACGGACTAACACCAGAGCCGTTTATCCGACATGTCCAAACACAAGGGTCAGGCAGAGTCAGGCAATTGACAGTAATTATACACACCCAACTGCCCTTCACCTCCCCCACAGGGATAAAAGGCAGAGCATGAGAGAACACTATGAGCAAGGCCGAACGCACAAGGAAACAGCTACACCAAACCGGCAGTTCAAACAGAGGAGAAAGGCAGCAAGACCTGGAAGGACGAAGAAGGGGGAACTGCCCGCGTCCTTTTCAACTCAGACCTGCAAAGCCTCTGAAAAGGAAACTACAAGACCAAGAAGTACAGTTGACGTGTGGAGTAACCGATGTCAACGGTGCACGGGGTCTCCCGCATTGATAACATGGCAGGGAGTCATGCTGGCTACCGTGGTACCATCCTTGACTCCAGAAGCAAGCCAAGCCAGCGACCTCAATACAATCAGTGCGCCAGAGGAAGCTGATAGCGAACCGAATCGTTTTGAGCCCAATTTTAGATGAACGCAAGAACTTGAGAACAAAGAACATGTGTGTGTTTGAACTTTTGGGGGAAGTCCAGCGAAGGGCCAGCTGCAGAGTGATCAGGCACCACAGGAGTGCTCATTCAAAGGACTCTCGCTGGCCCCATTTATGTTGAAACTGCAAGTACCAGAAGGCCCTAGGAAAGGGTGGGCGTGAGGTGTCAGAGTGGTTCTACAAGGGTTACAACAAATCCCTTGTACAATCGAAAGTCTCTGATGCATTGACAAAAGAAAGCTAGGGGAAGGGAACACCCCCCACTCTTTGGAAAGATTGTGAACATTGAGGAATATGGCAAGTGTGAACCCCACAGATGGATGCTGAAGGAAAGTTAGGGAAAAGGAACCCACGCTTTCTGAGTTGAGGCAAACCATGAACTGTGTTGGAAACTCTTGAGCTGTGGTAAAGATGGCTATGTGAACCCGACAGAGGGATGCCAAAGGGAAAGGCAATGAGAGTGAATCCTGCATTGTGATAACATAAAGTGAACTGTATATTTGGCAAACGTGAACCTGGTTGAGGGATGCCTGCGAGTTGGGGCGAAGAGTAATACACCTGTGAACACTGTATCGACAAGAGTGAACCCGTCCAAGGGTTGTCCACAGTGGGAAGTTGCAAGCTGCATTTGAAAGGCTGTAGTGAACCCGACGGAGGGAGGCCCAAGTTGCAAGAAGGATCTGGGTACAGCAGAGGGAGATCCAAGGGGCGAAGAGCAATCGCCCATGGTACAAGATTACTGAAGGAACTTTTGTTGTTTATTGTTTTGATCAATAAGGCCTTCTAAGGCACAAGACTTTTTAGAGAAGAGACTTGACCCCTGAAGGTTCTGGTATTGTTGAACTGGAATTGCGACCCTCAAGCTGGAGGGGCCCACGAGTGTGCTGTGCTCAGAAGTCCAGCTGTGTCCCATGCTAAAAACGTGGGGAACGGAGACCCAGCCATACCATCCCGACTTATCATTTTGTGAGCACTTCTTTCCTTTCTGGTGAACATTATCCCACTCTCTTTCTGTAACTTAGTGGAAAGGATTGGCAATAGGTTTTTTGTCTAGGCCCTTTCTATTTGACAAGACGCCACTAGGATATTATTATTTGATGGTCGTAGCTTACTCCCATCTTAGATTTAGGTTTGGATTAGGCATTTATCTCACCCCACTGTCTTTACTGTTGTCACCATGAGTTCCTTACAATTCCAACACCTTCATGTCGACTATGTTTACATGCTCTAAGTATGCCAGGGCTACCGCTACATGATAGTTGTTGTGTGCCCATCTTCCCAATGGATCAAAGCAAGTTCCCGTTCCCATCCTGATGCCATTAGAGCAGCAACGTTCCTGGTTCATGAAATATTCTCATGATGGAGCGTGTGTGAGGTCCTGCGGTCTGTCATTACTCCACTGACCCATGCTTCCCGGAGAACCTCACGCCACGACCTTCCAAGAGCAATTTGTCCTCTTTGTTAGGAGATCTAACCCGTGTGCGAAGACCCTTCTATTTTTTCATGTTTTCCTGGCCTATCTGTCCCAAACATACCCACAACTTCATTGAGGAAATCCGCCTGTACTTGCAGTATTTTCAGATCCTAGAATACGCATTGAGTGGGAACAGTTATTTCTTGTAGCAGTTCAACAACACCACGACCACGGAGCTTAAACCTATAAATACTAACAACATAATAACGCATTTCGAGTAATGAATGCCATTATTAAAAGTGTACTAATGGTGTCTTGTGTCTTTTCATTTGGTATTTTTGCCCTTATTTTTTGTCGAATATCTTTTGTTATGAAGATGAAAGCGTATCCTTTTTACCTAAGAAAAAAATGAATATAGAGAGTTATATATATGTTGAATAAAAGTTGTTTCTGAAACAAAATAACACCTACTTTCAGTCTCAGCGTACTCATTTAATATCACATAAAGAATACTCTTTACAATTTTGGTGTCAGAAGTGGTATCCTAGTAGAACACCATGGAAGAACGTATTAAAACACTGAGCGAAGGTCAACAACTCCTCCAGCAAGCTTTCCAGTTGCAGAATCAGCAAGCCCAAGCAGACAGACAAGCTTTTCAACAGGCTATTCAACTTCAACAAGCGCAGTTGTTAGAGGCTACCAACGTGCGCAGACACTCTCATGTCCCGACATCAGTTTTACAAAATTACTCGGTGGGAGAGGACCCCGCCCACATTTTTGTTAACTTTGAAAGAGTAGAAAGGAATGCTCAATGGCCTAACGAAAGCTGGTGCCATTACATAGCGCCCCTCATAACTGGTGAAATGCAGAGTGCGTACGAGTCAGCCAATCCAACTGGGGAAACGCCCTATACAGACATGAAACGAGTGGTCCTGGAGCGCTTAGGGCATGATGAAGAGGCCTACAGGATAAAGTTTCGAGAGATTAAATTACAAGCAGAAGAAACACCACAACAGCTCTTTTACAGGGTTAAAGAACTGGGAGATAAGTGGTTACAGACAAGTACCGCTACGTCTCATGAGATGTCCGAAATAATTGTTATGGAACAGTTTATAGAGGCTCTGCCTTTACGAATGCAATGTTGGGTCTGACAACATCACCGGCCCAGCCTTGTTGAGGCTATCAACATCGCTTCCGCCTATCAAAAGGCTGGACAGGGTCGGACCATGACATATCTGATAAATACCAAGACATCTACAAACTTGAATAGATCTTCTTTAAAACTAGCAAGTTCTACAAGATGGCCCAACTCGATGCTACGGAAAATGGACTGGGAACCTCCTAGATTACGGCTGACTAGTGAAAGTCCTGCCGGGGTCCGAACCTCTACTGTAGTGCCTAAAGGAATACAGTGTTTTGACTGTGGTGAATGGGGTCACTTAGCAAAATTTGTCCTAAAAGAATCAAAGTAGAGCCTATGGATGTGGGAAACATGGAGGTTGCTAAAGAAGGAGAATATCAAGAATCAGCGACAGTTCCAAAATCATCTTATTCCTATATCTGCGAGGCAGAGGTTGATGGGAAGTCCACAAGAGCCATGCTCGATACTGGCAGCCTACAGACAGTAGTAAGTTCAGAACTCATGGGGAATACAGGAGACTTGAATAAACACATCTCTATCCAATGTGTTCATGGGGATGTAAAGGCTTACCCTACCAAAGAGATAAATGTAATGGTGGCTGGGGAACAAATGGAGGTACGAGCCGCTGTGATGCCAGTATTGCCAGAGTCTCTCCTAATTGGTTCCGATGTCCCTAATTTTTCATGAATTATAAAGAAAATAGAGGAACATTGGTTAAAACATGCCCCATTTTATCAGGATGAGGTACCTGGAGTTACTATCAAAGGAAGGAAAAGGAAATCTACCTTAAGGAAGTTGAAGAAAGACTGGGCAGAGAAAAATGTTTGTCCCGTTGCAGTTGACTGGAAAATTGATGAAGGGGGCGATAGTTTCAGAATGGTGCAAGAAGAAGACCCACTGTTAGGGAATGTTGGAGCAGCTGTTCAAAGTGATGTGTCTGGAAATGGACCCGGCTTTATTCAGGAAAAGGGTCTCTATTATCGAGTCAGCAAGGATGCCACAGGGGCTACTATGAAGCAGTTGCTAGTCCCTAGCAAATACTATCAAACAGTCCTGGAAGTGGCACACCTGCAGATAGTTGAAGGTCATTTAGGGACCGAGAAGACCACACAGAACATTTTGGCGAGGTTCTATTGGCTGGGTCTATATGCCCACGTAGCTCGATTCTGTCAGGCTTGTCCAAAATGCCAGAAGAAAAATAAAGCAAATGTAAAGAAAGCCCCTCTTCAACCGATGCCACTAGTATTGGAACCTTTTAATGGGATCGGTTTAGATATTGTTGGTCCCCTAGAACCATCCTCAAGAGGGCATAAATATATATTGGTGATTGTCGATTACGCCACCAGATACCCAGAAGCCTTTCCTCTTAGGTCTACTAATGCTCAGAATATCTGTGATGCATTAATACCTTTTATCAGCAGAGTGGGGATTCCGAAAGAGATTGTCACGGACCGTGGTTCTAACTTTATGTCAGCTGTTATGGAGCAGGTTTGTGGGGTTCTCCAGATGAAACACTTAAGAACGGCTGTCTATCACCCCCAAACCAATGGCCTTGTTGAAAGGTACAATCAAACGATTAAACAGATGTTACGCAGAACAGAAGATCCCAGAGGCAAGAACTGGGACAGGTTATTACCATGGATACTTCTCACACTCTGAAATACGCTCCAATCCTCAACTGGGTTTTCACCTTTTCAACTGCTGTTTGGAAGATCAGTGAAGACGCTGCTAGACATCTTGAGAGAAAGTTGGGAAGAAGAACCTAGTCAAGAGATTTCTTTAACCGAATATGCCTATCAACTTAAAGAAAGGGTAGAAAAGTTACAGAAGATCACCTGAGAGAACTTATTACAAGCCCAAACAAAGCAAGAATACTATTATAATTGAAATACTCAGTTGAGATCCTTCAAGAAGGGAGATAAGGTATTGGTGTTACTGCCGACGTCTGAAAATAAAATGGTGGCAGCTTGGAGGGGACCGTATGAGGTTGAAGAAGTCATAGGTCCATTGACATATAAGGTGAGACAGAATGACAGAAGGTTTCCAACACAAAAATATCATGTAAACTTACTAAAAAAATGGATAGAGCCTGTACCCACTGTAGCAATGATCAATACTAAGAAAGTTCATATCGAACAGTTCCCACAGCTAAAAGGAAAGCTTGGTCTGGAAGCATTAAACATAAATCAAGAGTTATCTGAAAATCAAAAGAAAGAAGTCGTAGAACTTGTTAAGATATACTCAAAGACATGTTCTACTTTACCAGGGAGAACAGAAATGGCATATCACCGCATTGCAACACAACCTGGAGATCTAGTAAGGATAAGACCTTATAGAATTCCGGAAGCAAAGTTACAATCAATCAATAATGAGATTAAGGAGATGTTGGAAATAGGAGTGATAGAACCTTCACATAGTGACTGGTCATCACCCATAGTGTTGTGTAACGCTCACCTGGTATCCACAGGAACGTCACTCAGCCTGTTCTGACATCTTACGACCTCAAACCCTTCCCTGGAGTCTACTCGACTGGAGACTGTGCCTGAAACACAGGATTGGTAGAGTTTAACTCCCTATTGTCTCTGTGTGCTTGAACCCCTTCTTCCCTGGGGTCCAACCCTTCCCTTTGATCCACAGCTCACCTTGTTTTCTTGAAAAGTGTGCTCTCCGTCCTGCTTTCAGCGCAGGGGTGCATTGATTGATGCAGGCTCATTGCTGCCTAGTTACTTCACTGGCAAGAGTCCGACAGGTAAGTATAATGAGTCTTTTGAACAGTTCTCTAACTTCGTTCCTTTCCTTCCTTAGATGATGGCCGGCGTCCAGGGATGGCGGCATGCTGCTGAGATGAGTAGCGCTGAAGGTGAGTGAGAGCGCGATGCGTGATGCACCCCTTTCGTATTTGTATTGAACTGAGTTCTTTTTCTGTGTCTTTTAGGTGGTGCAACGTTTTCAGCGTGAATGCCGGTTATGAAGAAGAAATGCGGTGAGTAAGCGCGATATGCAGCGCCTCTAGATGTTTCCATGCTAACCTGGAGTGTCCTTTCCCTCTTGCAGATGGATGAGAAGTTCCGGAGACAGAGTTCCCCCAGAGCGGCTAGTGTTTGAAGCTCGTACATTCTTTAAAAATAAGCAAAGATTTGCTGAATGCTTACTAATGCCTTTTTTCTGTTCTTTTCCCTTTTCCTTAGGAAGCGGCGTGCCGGGATGGGAATGACACCGCCGAAGATGCCCGCACAACAGAAGGAGCAATGAATGATGGGCGGAAGCGCCGCAAGGTAAAGCTGTTCCTAACTGTGTTCTTTTTCTTGCAGGAGCTGAGCGCAGAAGAAAGATGCAGGCCTGCTAGAGACCGATCCGAACATGGTGAGTGTCACACTGCAGGTGCAGAAAACAAAAAGCATGTTTCTCAGCCTGGGCGTGGCTTAAATAGTCTCTGGGAATCCCAGGTGTCTCTGGGCTGAACCACACCCAAAAGACTAGACTGCACATGTGTTCTGGGAACCAAAATATGTGGGGGCATCCATCTTGTCCCCATCAATGCACTAAAAGTCCAATCCCCAATGTTATCTTATGGGAGTGAGTGAGTCTGGTGCCACAAGCGCCAAGTCTGACTCCAAGCGGGTCTTTGGAGGGATGGAGAGGCCCTTGAGGGCCATGTAGGTGATTGTGGCCTGGCTCCAGCCTGACATCTTGGAGGGCTGGGGACATGAGGGGCAGGAATCATGACAGCACTCCCCCCCAGACTCACCTAAAGGTGGCTCTTCTGTTTGGTCCTGGTTTGTCTGGAAAGTTTTGATGAAATCGTTTAAGCAAGCGAGGTGCATGGATGTACTCACAAGGCTCCCATGTCCTGTCTTGTGGACCATACCCCTTCTAGTCTACTAAGTAGTATAATTTGGATCTGACGTACTTTGAATCCAGGATGTCCTTGACTTCGAATTCTGTCTCCCCGGCGACTACTACTGGCTTTGGTGGCGTTGCTACCCGGGTCCCAGGTTGAACAGGTTTAAGGAGAGACAAGTGGAACAAAGGATGAATCTGCATGTTTGACGGCAAAGCTAGTCTGACCGCAGGTTTATCACTGAGGTGATGGTGAATGGACCCAGGTATCTTGGACGGAAAGTTTGGGTTCCTTTAATGGACACGTGTTTAGACACTAGCCAGACTGTCTCCCACTTGGTAGTTGGGGGCCTTTGCTCGGTGTTGATCAGCAAACTTCTTTTGGCGATTCTTAGCTTGAAGTAGGTGTTCAGCTGCCCTTTTAAAGGTTTGAGAAATGACCATGTGCAAGGTTTTGACTGCTGGCATTTCCAGGGTTGTAGGAACGTCCAACTCAGAAGTACGTGGGTGCCTGCCATACATGATATAAAAGGGTGTCTGCCCAGTGCTGGTGTGTAGGGAATTATTATAAGCATATTCAGCTATCCATAATAGGTCGAACCAGCTTCCTTCAGCTTGGTGTTACATGCAACGCAGATACTGCTCGAGCATCTGATTTGTCCTCTCAGTTTGACCATCCGTTTGGGGATGGTGACTGGTGGATAGCCGGATGTCGATCTGGGCCATAGAGCAGCATTTTCTCCAGAAGTTAGGTACGAATTGAGTACCTCAGACTGAAACCAAAACTGAAGGAAACCCATGGAGCCGTACGATGTCTTCAAGAAATACCCTTGCCAGAGTGGAAGCATTTGGGAGCCCCTTAAAAGTAATGAAAAGTAATGAAATAGGTCCACGACCACAAGAATAGTGTTAAACCCTTGACTGGGTGGTAAGTCAGTAATAAAATCAAGGGACAACGTGTGCCAGGGCGCTGGTGGGATTTCCAATGGTTGTAATAGCCCAGCCGGTTTCTGCTTGGATGACTTGTTTTGAGCACAGACTCCACAAGATAGGATGAATTGGATAATGTCTTTACGCCATGTGGGCCACCAATAATTTCGTTTTACCTTGGCTAGGGTTTTAGCGGTTCAGGGGTGGCCCTCGATCAAGGATTCATGATAACCGGACATGACTTGTTCTCGTAGTTCTTGGTTTGGTAAGAATAAACGATTCCTGAAGTAGGGCAACTGATCTTTTATCATGTAATGTTCTCCTTGTGCACTCCACGCTTGTAATTGCTCCGGACTCATCAGGTTTTGGATTTCTTCATGTAATTCTTTCTGAGTTATGGTTGCTGTGATTCCTAGGAGTTTGTCACTCGGGATGATTGCTATTGGGTCAGGGCTCTGATACCCTTGCTCTTCCACCCCCGTACGGGAAAGGGCATCGGCCTTCCTGTTTTTCACCCCTGGTCGAAATGTAATCATGTAGTCATATTCAGCAAAAAAAAGAGCCCAACGAAGTTGTCGTGAGGATTGGGCCTTTGCGTTTTTAGGTACTGGAGGTTCCGGTGGTCAGTTATTACGGTGATTGTGTGTCTGGCGCCCAAGAGGTAGTGCCACCATGCCTTAAAGGCTGACTTAACGGCCAGGAGTTCTTTGTCTGTGATAGCGTAATTGAGTTCAGGGGGTGTGAATTTACGTGACCAGAAGGCAACAGGGTGTAACTGGCCCGTTTCTGGGTCCTTTTGTAAGAGGACGGCTCCCATAGCCATGCTTGAGGCGTCCGTTTCCACCAGGTATGGGAGATCAGGGCGAGGGTGGCGTAAGATTGGGGCAGATGTGAATCTTGCATTGAGTTCTTGGAAAGCTTCCTCGGCTTCTGTTGTCCACTGGAACTTTTTGTTGCTTTTCCTTAGCAATGACATGATGGGATGCGCGATTTGCGAAAATCCTGGGAGGAACCGGCGGTAGAAGTTTGCAAAACCCAGCATACTTTGAACCCCCTTGAATGAATTTGGGGATGGCCAGTTCAGGATAGCATCTACCTTGTGTACATCCATTCGGATTCCATTCGGGCTGAGAATAAAGCCCAGGAATTCTACCTCAGAGACATGGAATGAGCACTTTTTGAGCTTGACGTAGAGCTGGTGTTGACAGAGTTTCTCCAATACGGATTGGACCTGTTTAACGTGGTCCTGCTTTGATGTGGAATATACTAAAATATTGTCGATGTACACTAGAGCACAGACATCAATCAATTCCCGTTGGACATCGTTCATGAAGTATTGAAATGCTGCAGGTGCGTTGCAAAGGCCAAAGGGCATTCATTACTTGATATTCGTACAAGCCGTATTTGGTGCGAAAAGCGGTTTTCCATTCGTCCCCCTGTTTTATGAGAACAAGGTGATATGCCCCCCTCAGGTCTAGTTTTGTGTAGATTTGGGCATTTTTGACTTGATCAAGCAATTGAGGGATCAGTGGCAGGAGGTAGCTTTTTTTACAGTAATCTGGTTCAGTGCGCGATAGTCGGTGCACGTCCTCAAGTCCCCCTCCTTTTTCGGTACGAAGAATAGAGCAATGGCTGCTGGAGACTTCGAGGGACGGATGAACCCGTTGGCCAGGTATTGGTCAAGATAGGCCTTCAGGTGCTGGTTTTCTGGTTCTGTGAGTGCGTAAATACGCCCACAAGGGATTTGTGCGCCGGGTATCAGGTCGATTTGGAAATGGTATGGTCTACACAGTGGCAGGGTATTAGCCTGTTCTTTCTGAAAGACATCTTGAAAGCCCTGGTATTCACTTGGTAGGGTGCCTATTGCCACAGTCGCAAGCGTGGATGTTCGGTGTCTATTGGTTGTTTCTCTTGTCGATAATATGTGTGGGCGCAAGTCTCGGGAAAGGCCAATTCTTTTGCTCGCCAATCGATTCGAGGATTGTGAGCTACCAACCATGGCATTCCCAAAATCAACCGGAACTGTGGTGCCTTAATGAGGTCGAAAACTATAGATTCTTGGTGTCCATCCTGGCACAGAAGGGTTAAAGCTGCAGTGCATTGTGATACTGGACCAGAAGCTATTTCCGTGCCGTCGACAGTGGTAACAGTGTCAGTGGTTGATTTAGGGCGTAACGGAAGCCCCATCTTTGCCGCAAGATCCTGGTCGATGTAATTCCCAACGGCTCCACTGTCAATGTACGCTTTTACTGCATGCATCCGAGATGGTTGTTGGTGATTGATCAAGACCACAGATAGTACAAAATGGGAGGTCTGTAGTTCACTTTCTTCGCTCGACAAGTGGACCCGTACACTTGCCGGGCTGGGGAGTTTTCCGATTCCTTGATGGTATCTTCCTTGTCAGTGGCCCCTACCGTCCTCCTCGGTGGCTTCCCAGGGCACTCTTTAAGGAAATTACCTGACCTTCGACAGTACAGACATAACTGCTGATGTCTCCTTTTATCCCTTTCCGCTTTAGTCAAGGGGGATCTGACCCCCCCCAATTTGCATTGGTTCTCCTGAACCTTCCGTTGTGCAGGCAATATTGTCCTTTGAACGCACATACATAGGGCGACGGTCCGGTCTGGTTCGATCTGCTCTTCGGTCCTGCAACCTATGATCCAGTTGAACAACAAGGTCAATGAATTCTGAGCAGGTTTTTGGAGGGTTCACTACTTGTGCGAGAACATCCTTGAGCTCCCCCCGCAACCCTCAATGAAATAACGTGGTTCTCTTCTCCACTGGCCATTATGCTTCAACTATGAGTCTATTGAACAGGGCTATGTATGTTAATAGGTCTTGATTCCCTTGGCGTAGGGACAGAAGTTCGCTGTCTAATGCCTGCCCATGAGTACGACGGGTGAACAGCTTTTCCATCTCCTGCTGAAAGCCCCTGAAGTCAGGCAGCAAAGGATTGGCTTAGGCCACAAAGGGTACAGACCAGTCCGCGGCGCTACCACTCAGCTAGGATAGCACAAAAGCGACCCGTGATTGGTCATTCGGAAAGGCCCCCGGCCTACAAAGGAAGTGCAGGCGGCACTGGTTGATGAACGTTGCATACCTCTTGGGATCCCCTGTAAATCGTTCGGGCGGGGCCAAGGGAACTGCCTCAGGAAGGGTTATCTGAACGGGATTGGCTGATGGTGCTGGCATCGAGGGCACGCTTCCCGGCAATGGTGCATGCCCTGCTTGTGACTGGAGAAGTTGCCGGCTTAAATCATCAGTGCATTCTTTGGCTACTATCAGCTCTCTCCTCAGGGTGTTGGTCTCCTGCCTGGCTGCATGTACTTCGGAACGTAGCTGATGTGAGTATTTGTGTTCTGTAATGCTCACCTGGTACCCACGGGGACGTCACTCAGCCTGTTCTGACTTCTTACGACCTCAAACCCTTCCCTGGAGTCTACTCGACTGGAGACTGGGCCTGAAACACAGGATTGGTAGAGTTTAACTCCCTATTGTCTCTGTGTGCTTGAACCCCTTCTTCCCGGGGTCCAACCCTTCCCTTTGATCCACAGCTCACCTTGTTTTCTTGGAAAGTGTGCTCTCCATCCTGCTTTCAGCGCAGGGGCGCATTGATTGATGCGGGCTCGTTGCTGCCTAGTTACTTCACTGGCAAGAGTCCGACAGGTAAGTATAATGAGTGTATGAACAGTTCTCTAACTTCGTTCCTTTCCTTCCTTAGATGATGGCCGGCGTCCGGGGATGGCGGCGTGCTGCTGAGATGAGTAGCGCTGAAGGTGAGTGAGAGCGCGATGCGCGATGCACCCCTTTCGTATTTGTATTGAACTGAGTTCTTTTTTGTGTCTTTTAGGTGCCGCGTCATTTTCAGCGTGGATGCCGGTTATGAAGAAGAAATGCGGTGAGTAAGCGCGGTATGCGGCGCCTCTAGATGTTTCCACGCTAACCTGGAGTGTCTTTTCCCTCTTGCAGATGAATGAGAAGTTCCGGAGACAGAGTTCCATCAGAACAGCTGGGATTCAGGTAAGCGTTTGAAGCTCGTACGGTCTTTAAAAATAAGTGAAGATTTGCTGAATGCTTACTAATGCCTTTTTTCTATTCTTTTCCCTTAGGAAGCGGCGTACCGGGATGGGAATGACACCGCCGAAGATACCCGCAGAACAGAAGGAGCGATGAATGATGGGCAGAAGCACAACAAGGTAAAGCTGTTCCTAACAGTGTTCTTGTTCTTGCAGGAGCAGAGCGCAGAAGAAAGATTCAGGCCTGCTGGAGACCGATCCGAACACAGTGAGTGTCACGTTGCAGGTGCAGAAACCACAAAGCATGTTTCTCATCCTGGGCGTGGCTTAAATAGTCTCTGGGTATCCCAGGCGTCTCTGAGCTGAACCACACCCAAAAGACTAGACTGCACATGCAGTTCTGGGAACCGAAATATGTGGGGACATCCATCTTCTCCCCATCAATGCACTACAAGTCCAATCCCCAATGTTATCCTATGGGAGTGAGTGAGTCTGGTGCCACAAGCGCCAAGTCTGACTCCAAGTGGGTCTTTGGAGTGATGGAGAGGCCCTTGAGGGCCATGTAGGTGATTGTGGCCTGGCTCCAGCCTGACATCTTGGCCGGCTGAGGACATGAGTGGCAGGAATCATGACATGTTGGTTCCGAAACCTGATGGTACTACTCGTTTTTGTATGGATTTTAGAAAACTGAATGAGATCTCGAATTTTGATGCCTATCCCATGCCAAGGATAGAAGATTTGCTGGACAAGTTAGGTAAAGCAAAATTCTTGACAACCATAGATTTGACAAAAGGGTACTGGCAAATACCCCTGCATCCAGACGACAAAGAGAAAACTGCTTTTACTACACCAGCTGGGTTATTTCAAGTTACTGTATTACCTTTTGGGTTACACGGTGCCCCAGCAACGTTCCAAAGACTTATGAATTCAATTATTAAAGGTCATGTAAACTATATAGGAGCATACCTTGATGATATAATTGTCTTTAGTCAGTCTTGGAATGAACATTTAGCACATTTGGAGGCTATATTTCAACTATTGCAAAGCTCAGGTCTTCACACAAATCCTAAAAAGACTTTTATAGCTAATTTTTACACCAGATATTTGGGATACTTTGTGGGACAAGGAGTAATTAAACCCCAAGAAGAAAAATTGAATGCCATAAAAAGCTTACAATTTCCTACGAATGTCCGACAAGTCAGGGCGTTTCTAGGCTTTGTCGGATATTACAGGAGATTTATTCCTCATTTTTCGACGTTAGCTACACCTCTGACCAATCTGTTAAAGAGGTCTTCTTCGAAAAAAAGAGTGGTATTCGTCTGAGACAGAAAATGCTTTTAATAACCTGAAAAATTCTCTATCAGAAAAAGCTGTTTTACATTGTCTGGATTTCTCAGCTCCATTTTATCTACACACTGATGCGTCTGGGACTAGCCTCGGAGCCGTGTTGTACCAAAATAAAGAGGAAGCAAAAAGACCTGTTCTTTTCATAAGCAGGAAATGACTTCCTCACGAGTTACACTACGCTACGATCGAGAAAGAATGTCTGGCTGTAAAATGGGCCATAGAGGCATTACAATACTATTTATTAGGTCGAGAGTTCACGTTAGTGACCGATCATGCGCCCCTAGTATGGTTGTCTCGGAATAAGGACACTAATACCAGAGTGCTCAGGTGGTTTCTTTCACTCCAACATTTCACTTTCAAGACAACACATCTTCCTGGGAAATGAATGGCCTAAGCAGATTTCTTATCCCGCAACACTTCCCTAACCGAGCGTAAGGGCTTGGAAAGAGGGTTGTGTGATAAACCTACGGAAATATATCCAAAAGAAAAGAGTCCATCTGGCTTAGGCTCTGACAATACAAGGCAAAATGTCCATATGAAGGGTTAACTGGGCTGTCAGAGAGAAACAAGTAATGGACAAAGCAGCTGTCCAATCAAAGACTCGCTTCTGTTTCCAGCTGCATGCTTCGGACAACAAATCATTGTTTTGTTTACATTTTTTTGTTTCACGTTGCCAGGAGACGGAGCTGGAGGAATCTAAAAACCACAGTTACGAATGGGCTTACTGAGAGCCTTTCGGAGGGAGCAGAAGGTTTTGTCAAGTTGTGCCGTTGCGCTTATTCCAAGTTATATTATTCTTGTGGTGAAGCGATCGACTCCATCGCTGTTTGTTTAAACTTTGCTGCGGCCAATTTCTGAAATGGACGCAACGCTGTGTGAAGAGAGAGAGAGAGAGCCGTCAACTCGTACCGAGTAAGGAGTGACTAATGACCATTTGAAGTAAGGAGGGGCAGGTTAATATGAATAAATATATTTTATTCTTTAACGTTTTGTAATTATACTTTAGGCTAATAATATAAATAAACAAGGGACACGACGTGTGCGTCTTCACAGCTCCGCTTCTCCTCCAACTGTCCTTTTCCTCCGTTCCATCTCGTCCTTCCATTCTTCTGCACGAGCATACTCTCGTGCAGATGCACGCTATAAGCAAAGAGAATACTACACATCTCCCTTCTTTATATGGAAGGACTCTTTGGCATGGTTTTCATCATCCCACATAGTCACAGAGATATCTTGGTGGTCTGGATTCTCTTCCCGACCTGGATCTTATCCTGTAACTTCTTTCTTGATACTCATCTGAATCTGTTGCCAAGGAAGGAACCCTCTTAGATATTCTGCTCAACACTTCACCCTCACCTCGCACATTCCTATCAACAATGCCAACAGTTGTACCAACTCTACTTCTCTCACTATCCATTTCGCCCAAGTCATCAAACTGACTTCCCCAACATTGACCACTTATATCCATTACCCTTTCATTGTTCCATACTCTGCCATCCTGGGTCCTAATAGCATGGGAATATGTCTCTACCACTCTCACGGGCTTGGACCATTTGCAACCATCTCTTCTCAGATTCACAGGTAGTTTTATCCTCACCCAACCACCCACTTGAAATTCAGGTAATTTCCCAAAGCGTTTTTTATCATGCATTATTTTGTTGTCAATTTGTCTATGTCTAATATTTTCCTTTGCTATCTCTATTTTATTCTCACTTCTCACAAGGTCATTCATCCACCCAGGAGACATGTTTGTATTGGCTTTCCTGCCTCTATTAAGTTCAAATGGTGTGACTCCAGTGGAACTGTGAGGAGTGAATCTGTGGGCTAACAGAGTCTCTTTGACTGCTATCTTCCATTCCTTTCCATTGGCCCATGCCAGTTTTATAGCATCTTTTATCACTCTGTTGAACCTCTCCACAATGCCATTGGTTTGTGGGTGGTAAATGGCGCACAACTTATGGTAAATGGCTTTACTTTTCAAATACGTTTCCATTTCCTCAGATTTAAATTGTGAGCCATTATCTGTGAGGACTGTTTTGGGATATCCCTCTCTTTCACACACCTCTTCCATGAACCTTATAATATCCCTTGTGGTAACTTGAGGTAAGAATTCAATCTCAACCCACCTGGTTAACATGTCAATTATTACTAAACAATACCTAGCACACCCATCACTCCAAACGGGACCAATCACATCCATAGCTAATTCACTCCACGGACTCTCAGGAACCTCTCTCAAAACCATTGGATATTCTGCACCCTTGCACACTTTATCGCTCTTAGAGCAAAGGATACATTTTCTAACTCGGTCTTCGATCAGTCTATCACAACCGGGCCACCAATATGTGCTTCTGATTCGTCTTTTAGTCTTTACAATGCCCTGATGTCCTTCATGAGCCATCGTTATAATCTTCTCTCTTAAATTGGTAGGGGGTATCAATTTGTCTCCTTTCATGAGGTAATCACTTTGAAGATATAATTCTTCTCGTACGTCCCAAAAAGCCTTTACTTCTGGAGAAAGTACTTCATTCTTCTTCCATCTCCCTTCTTTGACCATCTTCACAACTTCTAATAGAGTAATATCCTTCACCATGCCATCGCTCCAATCTTCCTTGGATACAGCTTGGCTCGATATTTCACACACGGCTTCATGATCTCCAAGATCTTCTTCAACATCATTAAGATTGGTCAAACGAGACAAACAATCCGCTGTAATGTTCTTTGAACCTGGAATGTATATAACTTTGAAACTGAATTCCTGAAGTCTTGTGACCCATCTCCTAATCCTGCTGGATACCCTGTCCAGACCTTTGGTACTGAATATTTCCACTAAAGGTTTATGATCTGTGTGTATGGTGAATTGTACCCCCCAAACAAAAGACCGGAATTTCTCAATGGCCCACTTGATTGCCAAAGCCTCTTTCTCAATTGTAGCGTAATTCTTTTCTGGTGCTTTGAGTAACCTAGATGCAAAGGCAATTACTAATTCTTGTCCATTATAATATTGCGATAAGGATGCGCCTAAACCCACGTCGCTTGCATCAGTGGTTATTACAGTCTTCCTGCCTCTAACATAACTTTGCAGTGCCGGGGCTTGGGCTAAAGCCTTTTTTATGAATTGGAATTCTTTCTCACTCTTCTTGCTCCAGATGAATTTCTTATTCATTTTCATTAGACTCCTCATTTCGACAGTGTGGTCTGAGAAATTCTCTATAAACTTGGCGTAATATTCTGCCATTCCAAGAAAAGTTCTTAGTTGATCTTTGTTGTCTGGAGTATTCATGGATCGGATAGATTCTGCCAAGTCTCTCTTGGGACTAATACCATCACCAGATATTACATGTCCTAAATATTCAATCTCTTTTCTATTGATTTTCGATTTGGCTTCACTCAAAACCATTCCAGCCTGGTGTAGTTTGTGCAAAACTCTGTTCAACCTCATATCATGTTTATCTTGATCATCTGCAAAAACCAATACATCGTCTTGAAAAAAAACTACACCTTCCATATTACCAAGTATATTCTGCATTATCCTTTGAAAAACTGAAGCCGCTGATATTAACCCAAATGGCATCCTGCGAAATTGATAGAGCCCCTCTGGCGTGATAAAAGCCGTCAAAGATTTAGAATCATCATGTAGTTTAATTTGGTGGTATGCCGCTGTGAGATCTAGTGTGGAAAAAACCCTTGCAGGGCCCAAGGTAGATATTAGTTCTTGTATATTGGGTAATGGGTGTCTGTCAGGAATCACACATTTATTCAACTCTCTCATGTCGACACATATTCTTATTTTTCCTGTGGTCTTCCTAACAATGACCAATGGTGAAACCCATTCCGCTGCATCAATTTTCTCAATTACTCCTTGCATTTCCAATTTGGTTAGTTCCTCCTTGACTTCCTTCTTGAGAGCCAACGGAACATTTCTGAGCTTCTGGGCCACAGGTCTTGATTCCTTTTTTAGCAGTATCCGATGTGAGAAACCTTTTAAACATCCTATTACATCATCTCTAAATATTTCACTCTTTATCTTCTGAATGTCACCCATGTATGATCCATCGATTTGGTAAACCATTTCATCAGCATTAGGGTCTAACCGGACCTTGAGCGATTTCTGGTGTGTCCAACTGAGGAGTGCAGACTCTCCGCTTTTAGATACATAAATGCGGCCACTTGCTTTCCTCCCTTTGAAGTCTAAATTTGCGACGAACCACCCAAGCAATTCTATTCTGACTCCACCGTATGCCTTGGGTTTTACATCAACTTCATGTAAATATTCTGGGCCACATTTCCTCCACATCTCTTCTGGTATCAGCGTATACTTCGCTCCAGAGTCAACCATCATATTGACTGGAAATCCATTCACAACAATTTCAGCTCTGGGGCTCTCTATGTGTGTGTCTTCATCAGTGACCATGAAAACACATTCTTCGTCATCGTCATCATCTCCAATCCAATTAGAGGATTGTTCTTGTTCGCCATTTGGGTTTGTCCTACAGCACCTTGCTATGTGACCTTTTCCCCCACACCTTCTGCAAATCATCTTAAGAGCAGGGCATTCCTTATTGTCAGCCCAGTGGCTTGGGCTACCACATCGGTAACATCCTCTTTGTCTGGTCCTTCCTCTACCATCCTGGGGAAACATGCTCCTGTTTTGACGTTCACCACCTGATGTAGACGTCCTCATCACGTCGGGTCTATTCCCTCTCCTAGATTCGACTCTGCCAGGTCTTCTTGTATTGGCTTGGTTGTTGTACACATCTCTACTCTCGAAGGATCTTCGCCGTAAATTGCTGGTGTTGGGTATTGTTCCGTCTCTTTGTGATCTCACTTTCTTTTTCTTGTTGCCTCTAACTATTCCAATTTCTTCATCTTGATCTGATTGTACAAGACTGATCGATGATTTGATTGATATGTCCTTCATTCTATTTTCTAAGGTAGAAACACACGTTTCTGTGTGCTCGACTTCCTTGGCTAATCTAAGTACAACATCGAGAGTGGGATCATCTTCAGACCAAAGTCTCTCTCTGACCTTGCTGCTCCTGCATTCAAGCATAAATTGGTCTCTGATCCTTTCATCGAGTTGTTGGTTGAAGTTGCAATTCCGGGCCATTTTCCTCAGAGCAGTGACATATTGTTCTACAGATTCTTCTTTCTCTTGAACTCGCTTTCCGAATTTGTATCTTTCTAGGATGGTGCTCATTTTCTTGTCGTAATGTTTATTGAGTTTGGCAATGGCAATTTCATACATGTTCATGTCCCTTGTTTCATCTTCTGTGAGATCAGGCAAGTCCTCAAATTTCTCTTGGCCCGCTGGCCCTAAACAATGTAATAGTAAAGACTTCTTTCTTTCTATACTGTAGTTTACTCCACAAACTACATGTGCATAATGTTCAAAAGCTTTAAGCCATCGCTTCCAGGGAAGTATAGGTTCACCAATTTCTGGTAAAAACATGTGTGGTGGTTGCACTCCTTGCATGGCCATTTTGATTGTATGTAATCGGTTCAAGGATTCAGCTTAAAGTCTGTATTTTGTACAATTTAGAGTACTTTATATTCTCCCTTTTTACTGTGAAGAGGAAAAGTGTGAGGAGCAATGAGGATCGCTGAAGGATGTAATGAAGATTATGACGTAGGTAAATTCGTGAGTTTATTTTTTTTTTCTTAATGTTAAATTTCCACTGTGAAGAGGAAGATCACGAGGAGTAGTGAGGATTGCCGATTACTCGACGCGGAGTAATGCGTAATAGATTTAGGCAGGCAAAGGGTGTGCACACGGCAGTGGGTGGTGAAATCATAAACAATGTCAAGAGCTGGGCCCGCCTCCTCCGAGAGCACGCAATGTCTATAGTGCGTGGGACGCGGCGGTGAATGAGGCCAGAAATCAACAGCTGGGCCCGCCCCCCTCTGAGAGCACGTAATGCGGTGTGCGCCGGGCGGGGCCCAAGAGCAGTGAATAAATTATCTCGACCGGCAGTCTCTCTCAAAGGATCTTCGCGCGGCTGGGATGCGAACCGCGTTCCTACCTGCAGTGCGGCCGGAGATCCTTCTCAACGGCCACTATTGTGTCTTCTTTTTTTTTGTTTTATCCTCGTCGCCATTGAAGTAAGGAGGGGCAGGTTAATATGAATAAATATATTTTATTCTTTAACGTTTTGTAATTATACTTTAGGCTAATAATATAAATAAACAAGGGACACGACGTGTGCGTCTTCACAGCTCCGCTTCTCCTCCAACTGTCCTTTTCCTCCGTTCCATCTCGTCCTTCCATTCTTCTGCACGAGCATACTCTCGTGCAGATGCACGCTATAAGCAAAGAGAATACTACACCATTCTATAACATCTCCGGCGAAGGGGAGATTACTGTCCAAAGCTCATGAAACGCTTGATTAAACGATCGTCACATCAGAAGGTGAGAGAGAGAACCGAGCCGAGTTCAGGACTCGCAGCCTCAGCAATATCATAACCGAGGGGCGGAGTTCACTCAAGCTTGCTACAACACGATCGTCAGCTGGAAGGGAGGGGGCGGAGACCTCTCACTACTCTGATCGTATTCACAGCTGACTAGTGAAGTACAGGAAGGAAATTCTTCGTGAGCCGAACTCGTACGAGAAGCAACGTGAAAAGGTACGTGGGAGCGGAGAGCGAGAGGGAAAAGTAAAGTAAAGAAGAGACATGGAAGTACAAGCCATTTTTTTTAAAGGGTCAGAGTGTCATGTTGAAAGGTAAAGACTGATTGAACAGAAGCCAAAAGAGTCAGGTTGACTGACTGAGAGGAATAGGAGAACGTGTATGTTACAGATTGCTGTTGGAAGTTAATTATTAAAGAAATAATTAAACGAGATGCTACAGAAAGAGGAAATAAAGACCAAGTAAACAATAAAGACTAAAGAAAAGCCAAAGAGAGGATAGTAGGAGTGAGAGCAAACAGTAAGAATTACACTCTACAGATACAGAGGCTATTTAAACGAAAGTGACAGGAAGTCCTGAAGAGATTGTAAAAGAATAAGAAGAGTATCCGGGGGGGCGTGGCTTGGAAGCCATGTGAGAGGACGCGCTCTTGGAAGAGCTCCTGAAGATCCTGCATTTATCCTGTGTAAAAGTGCATTGAGACTAACTTTCGCGAGTCAGGAACGAAGGAACCCGTCCATGAATGTATGCTGCATAAATATTGAGGAGCTGAATCCTTCGTAAGCCCGGCAACAACAGAAAAATTGCGATCGAAGATCCGGGAGTCACGGCCCGGACGGAGGGAAGATGGCGGCCATGCCGGACAACGGAGGAGATACATGCGGGGCGATGAAGAGGCATTCTCGTAGTGATCGGTGGCAAAGTAAGCTGTGAAGTGTGAGAATGGCCTCTGGGAGAGAACCGGCGAGTCTCGGTGGGCACCGATTACTTATCACGGGCTTTGGACAGTGACGGTCAGTGGTCGGCACTAGGACCCACCCGAGCTGACCACCCGCCTTGGGTGCCGGAGCATCGCGTGCTGGTCAAGCGGCAGCCTTGGGACGGAGGGCCCACATTGTGTAGGAACTCGCTGGTAGGGACCCAGTCGAGTGGCGGAAGGAGTGACTGCGGAGGTACACTTGGTGCGGGAGAAGCGACTCGCTCCATTGCGAGCGGAAGGTGGGCTCCTCTCTCCCGGGGTGGGGGTGAGGCGGGAGTGTACGGGCCCGCGACATACAGTGGTGGTGGAATGGCGAATAAATCCGTCAGACAGAAAGTGAAACAACCCACATTGGATGAGTTTACCAAGACACCACCAGGCCCAGAAAGTGCTCGGAGCAAGGAGAAGCCATCTGCAGGCGGCATGGCCGCCGCTAGCCCAAATCAGGACGTGTTAGTTGCGCTCGCAGAATTGAAAGCGGATTTGAAAACCGCTTGGGAAGCCAAGCTCGAAATGGTGGTGGCGGACCTGAAAACAGTGCTTGACCTCAAAGTGGGAGAAGTTCGGGAGGAGGTGAACCTACTTCGACAAGATGTGAGGACTCTGTCGGAGCGCACGGAGAGCCTGGAAAAGGAGGGGAGCGCCAACACGGCAGATTGCGCCTCACACAAGGCCGACCTGCATGTCTTGGAACAGAAAGTGCGCAACCTGGAGAACAGGGCCGAAGAAGCAGAAGGGCGCGCCCGGAGGAATAATATCCGTGTAGTGGGCATCCCGGAAGGATTGGAGGGTCACAACCCCACGGACTTCATTGAGAATATGTTGCTCCAAGAGATCACTGGGGGAGTGCTGTCGCAGGGTTTTGCGGTGGAGCGAGCGCATAGAGCATTGGCCAGGAGGCCTCCGCCGGGCGGTCCGCCCAGGCCAATGATAGCCAAAATCCTTAACTACCGAGACAGAGAGAGGATTTTGGAGCATTTTCGCAAAGGAGGAACCATCAAGAGGGGGGAGGCCACCATAACGGCCTACCCAGACTACACCATGATGGTGCAGAGGAGTCGGATGAACTTTGCAGCGGTCAAAAGGAGACTTAGAGAGGCGGGGAAGAAGTATATGCTCCTCTACCCGGCCAAATTGAAGGTGATCCACAACAACAGATCCTTGTTTTTCGAGTCGCCTGAGGAAGCCATGGGTTGGTTGGACATGCAGGGCAGCCCCCAGGAGCCGGAGGTCCAGGCTGATGAAGGTGGCAATAAGAGTTAAGTGCGCTACGACGATAAAGAGTGCAGCCAGAAGACTATGGGACTTGAATATAGTTACTGTTATGGCCGGGGGAGGTCGGGCCTGGAACTGAATGATCAATGCACTGTTTGCACCGTACCTGTGGTTATACGAAGGAGCCTTTCGGGGCTAGTCCATTCACCCCCATTTAGTGTTTTTTAGTTAAGTGGCCGTTAGGGCGACTTTACCCTACTGGGCTCTGTGTGTAACAGCCAGAACTAGATGTGGGGGGGCCTGAGTTCCCGAGGTGGAGCTGGGCAACAGTTGGGGAGGGTGTTGGGGGGACGGGTGGGGGGAATGGGGGGTGCGGGGAAAGTTGGGGTGTACATAGCGTTGGGGAGTTTAAGTTTGACCGCGAGCCCTGGGAGTACATTTTGGATGAGATATCTGGACGGCACGGATGAGCGGGGTGGGTTGGGGGGGAGTGGGCAGGATACCAGTGAATTATGGGGGAGCTAAAATTGCTAACATGGAACGTCAGGGGTCTCAATAGCTATCTAAAACGGAATAAAGTCATGCTATACTTGAGAAGGCAAAAGATAGACATCGCACTGTTGCAAGAAACGCATTTGACCCGAGATAAACTGGAGCTGGTAAAGAAAAAGTGGGGTGGAACGGTGGTGGGATCCACGTACTCGGCTTATGCCAGAGGTGTACTGATCTGGGTGGCGCCACATGTCCCGTTTCAACTGAGGCAGGAAATCTTGGATACTGAGGGGCGCCTGGCTATGGTAAGAGGGGCAATCGAGAATAAAGAGATGTGTGTAGTGAACACGTATGCCCCGAACCAGGGCACGGCAGAGTACTATCGGACTATGAGTGCCAGCCTGAGCTGGTGTGTTGGGAGTGCGGTGTTCTGGGGAGGGGATTTTAACTGTGTGTTGGAGCCGGGGATGGATAGATCCGACGATAAAGTGACTAGGCCCGCCCCGGCAGCCCGGGCGCTGCGGACGCTGCTGCGAGACTTCGAGCTCGAGGATGTGTGGAGGACTAAGCACCCCAATGTGAGACAGTACTCACACTACTCGGCCCCGCAGCAGTTGCACACCAGGCTTGATTATATCTTTGCCACATCGGATGTCTTGACAGAGGTGTCCAGGGCGGAATATAAAGCGAGGGTCCTATCGGACCACTCGCCATTGGTGGTGGGTTGGCAATATGGTCGCCCCAGAGCGCGGATCCCGACGTGGCGTCTGCGCGCAGAGGCGCTTAAAGACCAGGTTTTCAGGGAAGATATGCGGGAGGAAATAGCTAGTTATTTCGATACCAATACTGGCAGCGTTGATTCGGCGGGAACTCTGTGGGAGGCTTTTAAGGTTGTGATGCGAGGGGTGGCGATTGCCAAATCGAAAGGCTTGCAGAATGGGGTCCTGGTTGATTTACAGAGTGCAGAAAGCCAGTTGGAACGGGCGTTGAAGAGCGAGCCCATAGACAACGAGCTGGTGCTTAAACTGCAACAGCAGTGTACGGAACATTGGGGGAGGCTCTGTAACCTAAACTATAAAAAATATATTGAGAGACAACACGCGGGAGGAGACAAAACGGGCCGTCTCCTGGCATGGCTATATAAGAAAGAAACCCCGAGACCCCCGATTAGGACGATTACTAGAGAGGATGGGAAGCAGATAGATACCCAAGAGGGCATAAACGAACAATTTGTGAATTACTATAGGGAATTGTACGGGGATCCGGGTGGCGGTGACCGGGAGGATATGCTGGAGACCCTGCAAGATATTGGGCTGCCCAGGATAAGCACGGAAGAAAGAGAGGAATTAGATGCCCCGATAACATTGGAGGAGTTGGAGGCGGTTGTCCGGCAACTACCCACTAGTAAGACCCCAGGGACGGACGGCCTGCCCAGCGAATTTTACAAAACCTTTGGAGCGGAAGTGCTCCCCCCGATGCTTGATATGCTCAATGAGGCGTTCGAGACGGGGAGGTTGCCGGAATCGCTCAGAGAGGCGGTCATTGTACCGCTCCCTAAGCCCAATAAACCCAGGCATAGTTGTGGGTCGTACAGGCCAGTATCTATGCTGAATCAGGACAGCAAGATACTAACGGCTGTCCTGGCAAACAGACTGCGGAGGGTGATAGGCAAACTGGTACACCCGGACCAAACAGGGTATGTCCCGGGGAGGAATATTACCCAAAACCACAGACGCCTCCACCGGGTGATAGAGATGGGATCCATTAGCGACGGGGAAATGGCGATAGTGTCGTTGGATGCTGTAAAGGCCTTCGATTCGGTTAATTGGGGGTGGCTGCTGACGGCCTTGAGAGAATACGGACTGGGTCCAAGATACGTTAGATGGGCGGAGCTGCTGTATAGTGCTCCACTGGCCAGGGTCCGGACGGGGGCAATCATATCCGAGAGATGGCAACTCAGCAGAGGCACTAGACAGGGGTGTCCTTGGTCCCCGATGCTGTATATCCTGGCCCTGGAACCCCTGGCACTGTACCTGCGGCAGCAGTACGACATTGTGGGTATTGAGATTGGGAGGGAAAAGCATCTGATATCCCTGTATGCGGACGACTTGTTATTGTACCTGAGTCATCCGGAGGAGAATTTACAGTATATCCTGGACGTGATGGGGAGATATGCGAGGTTGTCAGGCATAGCGGTCAACCCCCAGAAGTCGAACATTTTCCCATTGGGCTGCTATACGGGTGTCCCCATAGAGAGGCTGCCGGTGCTACAGGTGCCCTGGGCAGTTAACACGTTTCGTTACCTGGGAATAGATGTCTACCACACGGTAGAGAAAGAACATAAGTGTAACACTGAGATGGCTGTTGAGAAGATACGCGCATGCATGAGTTTCTGGCAGAAGTTGCCCCTGGCGATGATGGGGCGTGGAGCAATGATTAAAATGGTGGTTCTGCCTAGGCTGCTACACTACTTTAGTAACATCCCATATATGATCCCTAAGGGTTTTTTTGCTAAAATAAATGGGGTTTGCAGAGAGTTCCTGTGGCATGGCACTCGAAACAGGGTAGCACTCTGGAAGTTGCAGAACTCTCATGAAAAAGGGGGAGTTAGACTCCCAAACTTTGAGGCTTATTACATAGCGAGCCAACTACAGTTTGTATCCAAATGGCTTTCCGACGAAGAGACCCCAGAACTTAGATTATTCGGGCATGATTGTGCCCCATTTTTCCTGAAGGAAGTCATTTGGTTGCCAGAAACTGTTACGAGAAAGTACCCGGCGATGGTGAGGCTGGGATGGAAGATGTGGAGACGAGCATGCAAACTGATGGGAGACCCACTCCCGTGTTCTCCGCAGATTCCACTAGTTGCCCTGGCGGGGGTAGACGGACAGCTGAGGGGGATTATTAGGACCTATTGGGAATCTGTGGGGTTGGTGACATTGGGTGATGTGTGGCAGGAGGGTGCCATCAGAGCGTTTGAGGAACTTAGCGGGGAGGTTGGATTACATGGAGGCCAATATGTAACATACCACAGATTGGGGAGGAAAATTCGGGAACTATGGCCTGAATTTACCTTGGCAGACGAATCGGAGGTTACGCTGGAAGGGATATACGACACGACGGAAGGGGGACATGAGATCTCTAGGTTGTATGAGATGGTGATGTTGAAGGTTGGGAAGGAATTGACAGGCCTACGATCGGAATGGGAGTGCGAGGTGGGGACCCAGATGGGAGATGGGATGTGGGAACGGGCTCTAAGATACCACAGGAAAGTATCTCGAAATGCCAGACTGCAGCAGGTACAGCTATATGTCACGCACAGAGCGTATATGACCCCACTGCGGATATCCAAATTCCGGAATGCGGGCAGACAGGCGTGCCCTAAATGCGACGAAGAAAATGCGGACATGACGCATATGTTCTGGGCATGCCCAGTGATCGAGGGGTTCTGGAGGGAGGTGGCGCGCAAGCTAGGAGAGAAAGGGGTCACGCTTGCCATAGACACCGCCTGGGCATGCCTGCTGGGTGGGTTTTCCAGACCTAGGAAGCAGAAACATGTGTGTAAACTGAAAGACTTGGCGTATGTGCTGGCCAAACGGAGAATAGCCATGGGCTGGAAAAAATGTAGCAAGCCACGGGTTGAGGTGTGGTGGAATGACCTACAGAAATGGGCGGAGGCCGAGACAGCAGTGTGGCAGGAGGCGAGTTGTATGTCTTGGGAGGAGGAACTGGCCTCTTTGATGGCATGGAGGACTTTGATATCTTGCATATTTGGGACAGGGATGGCTTCGGGAGGGTCGGATGACAACGAGGCCCGCTCATGTGCGGCAGATACGGAATGTGACATGGAAACTGGCTCGCGAGGGGGGAGGGATCAGGGAGGTAGTGCGCACTAATGATTAAATGCTTTATTGTAATATTGTTAATTGCACTACGGTTTGGTTTGTATTGTTGTTTGTGTTGAAAAATCAATAAACTTTTTTAAAAAAAAAAAAAAAGAAGAGTATCCACGTACTGGACCATAAGGGTGGTCAAATACCCAAATCTTCCCTTGGATATTGTGTCTTCACGTTAGGATTTGGGCAATTTTATTTATAATAGTTCCTTAAAAAACAAAAAGGTTTTGGAAACACTTCTGTTGTTTTGTCATAAAAGGCTGTCCTCAAGATGAAGCAACATTGACTTTATTAGGTTTTCCCTTGAGGCAGGTTCTTTCTTTAAAAGACCCCCACTTATCCCTGATTAATGTATTTTCTGGGAGGTGGGTATATTTCGTATATCTGGGACCTACAGTCCTCGCGTCAGCTTCTTTTTTTATTTCTGTTTTGTTTTTTTCTTTTGTCTTGCTGTTGTTAATATAGAAAGTGTTTCCTATATTTCTGTGTGTTTTATACACAGTAATGATCCTTGATCAGTCCTTATCTTCATTAGGGTTGATCGTACTGTATTCTGACATATTGTGTTCAAGTATGCAGGTACAGTGTTGTGATGTGCTGACCGGTTTCAGTGGTAGGAGACCACTTTCATCAGGGCTGAAAACAGCTTAACCATTTATGTTGCTGTTGGTGTTTTTAGGGCTAGAAATAGCTTCCTTACATGCATGCGGACCAGTCTGTATGGATACAGAACGGGGAGGGGACAGAGAGGAGAAAAGTGGAGGGGAAGGAGAGAGAAGACACGACACGATGATGAGTGATATTGTGGCTACATCATTTGTCTGTTTTTCACCTGGTGTGGTGAGTGTCTTACCCCCCAATTATTTGGTGTCTTCTCTTCTTGGGAGGGTCCTAGATGTATGGATGTAGGCTACAGTCCTACTGCAGATGCCACTGTGAATCAGACTTCTGCACAGGGTACCTAGATGTGGACCGAAATATGATTAGGGTCATTAACTAGGTCAAGGTATCCATTTTTATGACATAACTTAAGCAGCCTCTTCAATTGCTTCAGGCAGAGTTCCCAGGGAACAGGAAGTACCAACACATCTCTAGTTATGTGTGTTTATAAGGTACAGATATACCATACCCGGTAAGTGGCAGACACAGGGGTATTTTACCCTAATGCAAGTCTATACAATGAACACATCCTGCTGAACTGGTGAGTGACTGTTGATAACACAAAAAATTAAAAATTAGTGACAGCTTAACAAATGCTTTTAAGATGTGGGGCTGAACTAACCTGTTGGCCCCTTAGTTGTGCTTGCGAGTCATTTGAAAATGTTTTCACGGCTTAGTTCAGGCGAAGAATTTCACCCAAAAGGGGCACCACACTAGATGGAATACAGTAGAAAACTGCAATAAGTATGCACAGGTCAACGATGCGTTATGGGTAAGCGGGCTCTTCCTTGCCGCATTTAAGCAAAAACGAAATCGAGCGTGACCCTTGTGATTAAATTCAGGGTTTTTACCTGGTTATTTAGTGCTTGTTCGGGTGCAGTGTGCCTCCGCTGGGTGAGCGACTCGTTTGCAGTGCAGGTCGCAGCACCGAGACAGGAACCTCAGTGACCGGCAGCCGAAAAATAGCTCGTGATCTAGATCACGTGATGTTTACTGATTGCGTGCGTCGCATTCTGTGCGTGCATGGCTCCGTGCGGCCCTGCAAGGGGAGGAGCTGACGCGCGTATCGCAGGCTATAATGGAATTGTGGGAATTGTAGTGTGTATGAGTGAATGCGCCTCAGTGTTTTTAAGTATTCGGAAGTTTCGAAAGAGGACCTATTTGTGTGTTCACACGGCTAAGATGCTGCAGACTACCTCGTTCGGGTGCCGTGGCCAGTGAAGTAATACATGTTGGTAGTCTGCAGCATCTTAGCCGTTTGAACACACAAATAGGTCGGTCCTCTTTCGAAACTTCCGAATACTTAAAAACACTGAGGCGCATTCACTCATACACACTACAATTCCCACAATTCCATTATAGCCAGCGATACGTGCGTCAGCTCCTCCCCTTGCAGGGCTGCACGGAGCCATGCACGCACAGAATGCGACGCACGCAATCAGTAAACATCACGTGATCTAGATCACGAGCTATTTTTCGGCTGCCGGCTCACCGAGTTTCCTCTCTCGGCGCCGCAACCTGCACTGCAAACGAGTCGCTCACCCAGTAGAGGCATACTGCACCCGAACAAGCACTAAATAACCAGGTAAAAACCCTGAATTTAATCACAAGGGTCACGCTCGATTTCGTTTGTGCTTAAATGCGGCCAGGAAGAGCCCGCTTACCCATAACGCATTGTTGACCTGTGCATACTTATTGCAGTTTTCTATTGTATTCCACATAGTGCGGTGCCCCTTTCGGTTGAAATTCTTCACCTGAACTAAGCCGTGAAAACATTTTCAAATGACTCGCAAGCACAACTAAGGGGCCAACAGGTTAGTTCAGCCCCACATCTTAAAAGCATTTGTTAAACTGTCACAAATTTTTTATTTTTAGTGTTATCAACAGTCACTCACCAGTTTAGCAGGATGTGTTCATTGTATAGACTTGCATTAGGGTAAAATACCCCTGTGTCTGCCACTTACCGGGTATGGTATATCTGTACCTTATAAACACACATAACTAGAGAGGTGTTGGTACTTCCTGTTCGCTGGGAACTCTGCCTGAAGCAATTGAAGAGGCTGCTTAAGTTATGTCATAAAAATGGATACCTTGACCTAGTTAATGACCTTAATCATATTTTGGTCCGCATCTAGGTACCCTGTTCAGAAGTCTGATTCACAGTGGCATCTGTAGTAGGACTGAAGCCTACATCCATACATCTAGGACCCTCCCAAGAAGAGAAGACACCAAATAATTGGGGGGTAAGACACTCTCCACACCAGGTGGAAAACAGACAAATGATGTAGCCACAATATCACTCATCATCGTGTCGTGTCTTCTCTCTCCTTCCCCTCCACTTTTCTCCCCTCCGTCCCCTCCCCGTTCTGTATCCATACAGACTGGTCCGCATGCATGTAAGGAAGCTATTTCTAGCCCTAAAAACACCAACAGCAACATAAATGGTTAAGCTGTTTTCAGCCCTGATGAAAGTGGTCTCCTACCACTGAAACCGGTCGGCTCATCACAACACTGTACCTGCATACTTGAACGCAATATGTCAGAATACAGTACGATCAACCCTAATGAAGATAAGGACTGATCAAGGATCATTACTGTGTATAAAACACACAGAAGTATAGGAAAAACGTTCTATATTAACAACAGCAAGACAAAAGAAAAAAACAAAACAGATATAAAAAAAGAAGCTGACGCGAGGACTGTAAATCCCAGATATACGAAATATACCCACCTCCCAGAAAATACATTAATCAGGATAAGTGGGGGTCTTTTAAAGAAAGAACCTGCCCTCAAGGGAAAACCTAATAAAGTCAATGTTGCTTCATCTTGAGGACAGCCTTTTATGACAAAACAACAGAAGTGTTTCTAAAACCTTTTTGTTTTTTAAGGAACTATTATAAATAAAATTGCCCAAATCCTAACGTGAAGACACAAAGAATAAGAAGAGACATTGGAAACTTGAGGAAATCCAAACAAATAGAGACTGTAAAAGACTTTGAGAAAGTAAGAAAACTTGTTAAAGACTAACCTGAAAGAAAGAAAAGTGTTGCTAGGAACTGCTTCAAATCCAGCTCGTCTGAAGAAGATGAAAGCGTATCCTTTTTACCTAAGAAAAAAATTAATATAGAGAGTTATATATATGTTGAATAAAATTTGTTTCTGAAACAAAATAACACCTACTTTCAGTCTCAGCGTACTCATTTAATATCACATAAAGAATACTCTTTACAATTTTGGAGAGCCATTTACCTGACATGTCCCAACACAAGGGTCAGACAGAGTCAAACAATTGTCTATAACTTCGCATACCTGACAGCCTTTTCTCTTCCCCACAGGGATAAAAGGCAGAGCACGAGAGCACACTTTGAGCAAGGCCGAATGCACGCAGAAGAAGCGATTCCGAGACGGCAGTCCAAACAGAGGAGAAAGGCAGAGGAAACCGAAAGGATGACAAGGAGGGAATTGGCTTGGCCCTTTTCAACCCAGACTCATGAAGCTTTCGAAGAAAGAACCATAAGACCAGGAAACGCAGCTGGTGATTGGTGTGACAGATGTCAACGGTACAATGGATCCTCCCACACTGATAGTGAGGGGGGGGAAAGAGCTTGCCACCGTGGTACCGTCCTTGATTCCAGCAGAAGAAAAGCCAACAAGGTTAGCACAGCTGGTGAGTCAAAAGAAACTGATACGGGACCGGACTGTGTTAAAACTCAAGGTTGCAGTGGCAACATTTTGAGTAAAGAAAAGAAGATAATACACAAAGGCCTTTTGTGAACTAATGAGGTATCAACATTAGAGTGGTCCGGTGTCACGTGGGCACTCATTCGAAAGACTCTGACAAAGGCACCGCTCCTGAACAAGGAGAATATGGTGAATTGACAGAACTATAAGAACCAAGAGGCCGATATGAAATGTAAAAGTGGTCATATAAGGGTCAAGCCAAAACCCCTTGTACAGTCGAAAGTCTTTGGGCCTCATTAGGACCCAGGCGGACTTCGCGGTGCTAAATGCACCGCGAAGCATGGCGGAAAGCCGCCGATAGCGCCATGGGGGTTGGCGGATTTACCGCCCCATTCCGACCTCGGCGGAGCGGTAAATCCCCAATCCCCATTCTGCCCTTCCCCATTCCCATTTTTGCCCCATAGGGTATAATGGGAGTGGGGAAGGAGTTAATTACGCCACCGTAAAATACGGTGGCGTAATTAACAACGAGGTCCCGTAGCGCCATGGTTTTCTCCGCCTGGTAAAACCAGGCGGAAAAGGCCGCCATGGCGCTACGGGAACTCGTAGTATGGCGGAGAGGTACGCCATGCACTACGCTGGCGTAACACCCTCTCCGCCAGGGTCCTAATGAGGCCCTTTGACACATTGTGAAGTGAACGGTGCTACTGTGGGGAACACTGCTTAGATTATGATAAAGTGAAATCTACACTTGTCATAGAAACACGAAGTGACCCAGTGAGACATGCCTGCCCTTTGGAATTGTCTGTGTAAAGTGACCAGTGTTTTGGAAAGCAGATGAAGGAGGTCTGAGCCCAGACGAAGGGAACTTAAGTAAAGGGGAGACCAGTATCCCAGTGAATTGTTTAAAAAAAGACATTGAGATTGCAAGACAATGATGAAGTGAAAAACGAAGTGAACTACATTGTGGTGACAAACGTGTACCTGACTGTGGGATGTCCACAGTGAGAAGTTGGTCTTAGCCCGATTGAGGGAGGCTGACATTGTGAAAGGGATCAGAGCCTGGTTGAGGGGGATCCATGGGTGAAGAGTAATCACCTGACGTTAAGAGAAACAGAGCACATTTTTTTGTTTGTTGTTTGTGATACATCAGGCCCTCTGAAGCAAGAAACTTTGCATAAAGAGACTTGGGCACAGACGGCCCTGATATTGGAAAAGGAACTGTACACTCGGGCCGAAGAAACTGCAGAAGTGTGCTGTGCTTGAGAGTCCCGCCTTGTCCCATGCTTCAAACATGAGGAAGGAAGACCCCAGCTAGAACATCCTGATTTATCCTTTTGAGAACACTTCTTTCTTTCTTTGTGAACATTATCCCACACTATTTTGTATTTAGAGGTAAGAACTGGCAAAAGGTTTTTCTTAGTTTTAGGCCTTATTGATTTGACTAGATTCCACTAGGACTAATGGGTCCAAGAAGAAAATGACAAGTACCTGAAGGAATGGGAAACAAAGTTACTGACCTGGGTGGAGAATGAAGCTGGACCAATGCCCATAATACCACTGAAAGGAGCAGCTTTATGTTTCCAGAATGACGGGGCAGTACAAGTTGGAGACAAGAAGGAATGCAAGCAAACAGTAAAGGTTCCAGGCATGAAAATGGGGACAGCAGTATTAATGGATCATTACTGGGCCTGCGAATCCAAGGAATAAGGACAACTGCCACCAAACTGGAATATGAATATGCACTCTGGCACATATTAACACGCCAGTTTAGTAGTTCCACAGAAAGACCTCAATACAGACGACTTCCCTTAAATGGACAATGCCAGAAGAAAGAAGAGAATTTACTAGGGCGAAGAGAGAGAACTACATATTCTCAGCAATGAAAGACTCTCTGGACGGCATTACACCTGAGGAACGGTTGTTCAGCAGGACAGAGATGTTCTTCGCATCAGTAGTTCCTGCAATACAGACATACACAAACTCAAAATGGCCCCAGATTATGAGGTGGGAGCTGATGCAAACAATAAATTCAACAGTTAACATCTTCAATTCCATAAAAGAAGAGCTACGAGCAGTAAGGTTGATGGCCCTTCAGAAAAGGTATGTTCTGGATCTCCTCACAGCAATGGAGGGAGGAGTCTGCACCAAGATCAGATCTTCTTGCTGTATGTTCGTTCCAGCAAACGATGAAGCCTTAAAATGACAGAGAAAACTGTAGGCATGAAAGTATTACTAGAATCAACTTCCAAAGAAGATAAGATAATAGAATCCTTAGATACCTTGAGGATGCAAATAACAGGGTGCCCACTTTTCCCGACTGGAATAGTGTTCCAAGATCCCAACAACTACAAGGAATATTGAGGAAAATGGGTGTGGTGCAACCCAGAAGAAGATTGCTGTTACATGACATGGAGTTTAGATGATCATGCAAGGTTCTATGGGCACCTGGGAGAAGTGACAAAGATTGGCTGCCAATGGCAATGGTGAAGTGGTCGACAGGTCAACCAGAGATGGGACTGAAGAGAGGGTCCCTCGAATGGCCCTCATGTCCCCTATGCATATGTCAGCCTGAAGGATGAGAAAAGAGAGATGCCAGTCGCTATTTGGCCCTCCCCCAGGTGGACCGGTGCATTCCACGTGTGTGAGCAGATATTCTCTTAGACAATTGTTCAAACCCTATCCAGCTGATGTCTTTGCGGATACAGGTATCCCATCACTAGAGCAGTTTGACTAATTATAAATATCCAGCCGTGCTGACGTCATTAGTGACAACACGACATAGCAGCGTTAGTCACAAAGTAAACTTGCATCCCTGCACAAAGTCACATAGGGCCTCATTACACGGTAGGTGCTAAACCATGGTGCTATTAGCACCATGGTTCATGGCGGTAATTTATCGATTCCGCCATGGCGGAATGGGGAATTACCACCCCATTCCGAGGTTGGCGGGGCGGTAATTCACCATGCCGCCATGGCCCTTCCCCATTCTTGCCCCATAGGGCATAATGGGAATGGGGAAGGCGCTAATTACGGTACCGCAAATTGCGGTACCGTAATTAGCACCAAGGTCCCTTTGCAGGTCCCTACTTTAACAGCTGGTCTACACCAGCTGTTAAGGTCGGGTCCCGCAAAGGGACCTCGTAGTAAGGCGGTAAGGGTTAACGGTCACCGGTAGCATTACCGGTGATCGTTAACCCTTACCGCCTTCCGTGTAATGAGGCCCATAGACCCACATGTGCACACACGAAGAACATGCATACGTTGTTCTGTAGATAGAGGATGGATACACATAAATACTGTCAGAAGCCTTTCCTGTTCACTAGCCAAGCGCAGAAATGCACAAAAACAAAAGTCACACAGAGCTTGCTTGCAACCGCTTTATTGCAACTAACCATATGGAGCTACAGGGATGTATAAGGAACCTGGAAGAGCCAAATACTACTAACCTCTAAGGAAAATAGTACAATATATATAGGGAAACCATAGAAAGACTGTAGTGAATTCACATGAAGCCATAGGCCTCAGAATAAGGGAAGAAGAGATGTAGCACGAAGCACAGGGCCAGTGCCCGCAGCCAAAGACAAGGGTGGGGGAGAAAATTCCTGGCTCCCTGTGCAGGGAGCCACCTGCGAAATAACAGAACAAAATTCTCTATAATTGCAGACCGAAAAGCTCATTTTTGCAGTCCTCACCCACGTGACTGAGCCCAGCCGAACAATGGCCATTTACCTGCAGTGGGAAGAGAAGCCATTCCCAGCGAAGCCAGACAGAATTGATACATGCATTGTCCACCAAACATTGCAGTTGGCGGGCACTCTCTCAGGCTCGGTGACTATGTCAGTGGCAACAATGGGAACACACAGTCTTTCTCATTACCTTGAAAAGGTACACAGAGCGCTGCGAACAGAACAGGGTCCCAGGCCTGAGGTGACCTTCTCCAGCCAATCAGGGAGCATGAATCCTGGTGTGGTGTGTAACGGGGCAAGGGAAAATTGTAGTCCTGTGATCCTGCAACAATGTAATTGATAGTTTTTGGGGAAATCACAGGCGAACCTACCTAACATGGAAGGATCAGTTAGACAACTCATATAGGGGATAGCTATAGGTGCTACTACCCGAGCTACCCAATAGAGCTTGCTCTTAGGTTTTTTGGGAAGGGTTGGGAATTGTGACATCATTGTCAGATAAAAGCTTGTGACGCGAGCTCAGGAGTTGTGAATGCTGGAGATTTTTGTGTTACCTGTATGATCTCTGTCTGTTTGGACAAACAAAAGACAGTTCTGCTTTGCCCCATGGCTGAGTCCTCCGTCATTGCCAGGGGAGGGTTTGATGGATCTTGGGTACTCTGCTAAGTAGTGATTTTGTAGCGCAAACCCCTGGTCATCTGGCATGCCTTTACACTCCCATGATTGTGGGCATGCAATTATCTATTCCACGACAAAAACAACTGACCCTGAAATGGCTCAGTTGGTAAAACAATATCGGTTGCCTCTCGCGTCCATGGAAACACTCACATGATCAGCCAAAAACTGGAATCCTGTGGCATAATTTGTCCTACCCACAGTACCTTTAACATCCCGGATCCTAAAACCAAATGGACAATGGAGACTTTGTGCTGACCTGAGGGAGTTGAAGAAATGGGTCCACATGTCAAGATGGCCTCTGCCCTATATCGACCAAGGACTGGCACAGATCCAAGGATCAAAAGTTTACTCAGTGCTTGACTTCACAACGGTTATTGGACAGTACCCATGAATCGGCAAGATCAGGGTAAGCTTGCCTTTACCTTCAGGGGGAAACAATATACTTGAACTCATCCTCCCTTTGGGTACATCAATTCAGGAAATGAGTTCTAGATTTTCCTTTACAAGGCCATGCCTGATACGAGTGAAAGAGGAAACTTGGCCTATGTGGATGATATGTCGGTAAAAAGGTCAACTGTGGAAGAACATCTGGCAGAAATCAGAAATGTTCTTAGCCAGTTGCAAAAATCGTGGGCCAAATTGTCCTTCCAGAAAGGACAATGATACAAAACCAGAATGAACGTTCTGGGTCATAAAATCACAGCCGAGGATCTCATTTACCATAAAAAGAAGGTCAAGGGACTACTCAAATAAAGAACCCCACAACTCTGCATGAATTGCAAAGCATCCTTGGACTGACTGACTATAGCTGAAAATTCATTGAGTATTATGCAGAGATCACTCAACCTTTGGTCCACTTATTTAAGGTCAGGGTACAGTGGGATCGGGGGACAGGGGAAGCACAATCCAAGGCAGAGAAGCAAATGAAAAGAAGCCTGTCAAGAGCTCCTTGTTTGGCTTACCCCATCAAAAAAGGAGTTTTTCACAGAGACTGGTTTCTCAGATACATGTTTGACAGCAGTGTTATATCAAAAACATGACAAAGTCAACAAGGTAATCTCCTACACAAGCAAAACATTATCCTCCGGAGAAGAAAAATACAGTGATTTCGAAAAAGCACCTCTGGCAATGGTGTGGGTATTGAAAAACTACTGCCCGCTTATCCAGGGGGGGGCACATCATAGTAGAGACCTGCCACCAACTGTTACAATATGTCCAAAGTGATCAAACATGGGCTGGGAATGTCTATAATTCAAGAATCACTCCTTGGATTCTGTCAACACAGAGCTTTTCTGTGGAGGTCAGGTACAGTCAAAATAAGAAGGATTGGCAAACATATATGACTGTACTAAAGAACACTGTCTCGAGGAAGAAAGTCTAATCACCAATAATAATATGAAGACATTCCTGGCACCCACACACAAGGTATATGAAGAAAACAATTGTCAGGGGATACCCACAGTTTATGTGAACGGATGTTCCTAACATATTACAAAAGACAGGAAGAAAGAATTAGTTGCCGGCACTGGGAACACTTGGGTAAATGATCTTCCAGAACACTCTGCTGGTTACAAAATAGGTCCCCAAAGTAGTCAGGTGGCAGAGCTAATGGCAATCTATGAAGCTGTCCTCACTGCGACAAACCACTGACTCACAGAACTGGTGATTATAACTGAATCTGTTTATGTGAGAAATGGGTTTGTGGAACACCTGATTAATTGTAAAAACAGAGTTATGATTTGTGCAAATAATGAACCATTAAAACATGGTAGATTGATCCAGGCTAGTGACGATCTGGTGACGTCTAATGAAATTGCCATCTATTGGAAAAAGAGCAAAGACACAGTAGAGGGTTCTGATAAGGCTGTAAATGACTTAGCTGCTCAATTGACCAAAACAGGAGCTCTACAGAGGGACATCATAGATATGGAACACCTCCTGGGAGAAAGCTAGGTCACAGCAGTGATCAGATCACAAACTTCCACTGACAATGACCTTACAGCTGCTCCTGATGCAGACTTGATCACTGCTCAAAAAGAGGATCCCATTATTGGTAAATTCCATAAATATTTAGACGACCCAGTCAGATTTTATCTGGTAGAATCAGACTTAGGAGGAATGGAAGACATTCGCATTCTGATGAAATTTCAGAATATATTCAATGTTCAAGATGGACTGTAGGTGAGGAAACCTCAATCTGGTTATGGCAGGTGGGTGGTACCTACCTCATTCCAAAGTCTAATACTAAACCATGTCCATGAGGCGGCCATAGGGGATTTCAAAAGACTCTCGATATACTGCAAGAAGTTGCTTACTGGCCACACATGGGTCAGGATCTGAATCCCTTTTTAAAGGGATGTCCCATGTGTGCTCAGTTCCAACAGGGTTCATCTACACACAGAGTTCCTTTACAGAAGAGAGAAAGGGTGTTACCGTGGTCCGATTTTCAAGTAGTCGTCACTGGACCATTAACTCTGGAAATAAATACATGTTGACGGTGACATGCCTCTTCACAAAGTGGATTGAGTGCCTTCTGGCCCCAAATTGTAAGCTAGAGACAGCTGCCACTTTGAGGATCAACCACATCTTCTCTCGTTTCCGTGTTGCTCAAAGGATTGAGTCCACAGAGTTAGTCATTTTACCAGTGAGGTGATAACTAGGATGTGGGAAATTCTAGGAGTAAAAACAAACTACACAACACCTACCTCCTAGCATCGAGTGGGGCTCTGGAGAGATACAACAAAACACTTGTGAATATCTTAAAGAAGTTTGTGGTTGATTCTAGACCAAGTTGGGACATCTGATTGACAGTGATTTACACTTGTCCTTATGGCCATTCGATCTACACCTTCTGCCATCAAGATGTCTCAATTTGAATTGATGACTGGACGAAAAATGGTATTGCCTCAACATCTGATTTCCGAACTCAGGAGCAGACGTTGGTAGATGCCTCAACTACTCATGAATACATTGAGGAAGCACCTACAGCATGCTTTTGCATATGCCCAACGCAATCTGGAGAAGTCTGCTGAAGGAATGAGGTCTTACTGTAACCTCAAGACAACAAAACAGGAGTACGAGATAGGTGGCAGGGTTTATCTATAAAATTGTCAAAGACAACAAACCAAGGAAATGAAGTCATTTTGCCTTCTTGGCAAGGTGATTTTGAGAGCATAGTAAAGATCTCTCCTGTCGTCTAAAAAATCTGAATCCCAAAAGGAGATATGGTTGAGGAAAATTTGGTCCATATCAATCAATTGGAAAGATGTCTCCCTCGATCAACTTGGAGAATGATTGAGTAACTATCTGAAGCCAGATCTAAAGAGAATGGTGCAGAATGAAACCAGAAGAACAATCAAGGGAAAGGATTAAACAGGATAACTAACAGGCAAGTAATCAAACTACAGTGCTAGAAAATGATGGAATGAAAAAGTAGCATGTAAAAATGTGTGGTAGGATATATTGTTTTTCTATGTGTTAGTAAGTCAGCCTTTCTACCCCTATCTTATTGAATACATCATTATTTCCAGGACCTGTGGAGTTGGAACAGGTACTTTCAAGGAAATCTCTTGAAGGAAAAGAACGCAGAGAAAATGAAGATCCATTTGAAAAAGAATTCCAAAGATCTTTGGAAAAAGAAATCCAAAGGTCCCTTGCACTGCCCCTTTTGCTGCTGCACGGAGTAAAAGCAAAGGCAGGGGTGGAACCTGTAAAGAAATCTCCATTGAATAAAATTGCTAGCTTGAAAGACAATGGGCCTCATTACAACCCTGGCGGCAGCCGTGCCTGTAAAACAGGCACGGCTGCCGCCAGAGTTACATTTTTTCCGGCTCCCAGAAATGGGCAATTACTGGGTCATTACGGCCTTGACGGACCCGGTATTTGCCCATTCCTGTGCCCTGGAAAAAATTCTTCCCAATTCCCATTAAGCTCTATAGGGCTCAATGAGAATGGGTAAGCCGGATGCACAGGCACTGTTATCAACGGTGCCTGTGCCTCCGAAATGCTGTGCTTGCTGGTGCCTTTCATTCCACCAGGTCAGACCTGGCGGAATGAAAGGCACCTGCGAGCACAACTCAGAGTTTACCAGTTCGGATACAACGGTACCGGTAAGCTTACCGGTACCGTTGTATCTGGACCGGCAAACTCGTAATGAGGCCCAATATGTGGGCAGCAATCTGCGCACAGCAGTTGGGAAACGCGCGAACGAAATGTGCAATGTTTTGCAGCCACTCAAAACCATAACTGACAAGGCCAGAGAGGAACATTTCAAGTACCAGAAAACAACCTGCAACTTTTAGTAAAATGGGGAACTGCTTAACCTGAGGAGAAAGAGAACAGCAATATTTAGGGCCTCATTACACGGAAGGCTTTAAGGGTTAACGGTCACTGGTAATGGTACCGGTAATCGTTAACCCTTACCGCCTGATTACGAGGTCCCTTTGCGGGTTGGTACTTTAAAACCAACCCGCAAAGGGACCAGGGTGCTAATTACGGACTCCGTTTTCCCTTTCCATGGCGGCGGCCATTTTCTTGGTAGTTTTTTTTTCTCCCGAAACGCCGCAGCGTTTCAGGACAAAAAAAAGCTTCGCTCGGGTCCTTACCTATGGGCCCCGGGGCATTACCTGAGACGGTAACGCCCCCGACGCTCTGGTTCTATTGCTTAATTGGTAACAACATTTCTAATGGGTATATTGTTTCTACCCACCATGATATTAGGGCTGTCGATATTGGTGCTACCACGCTCATAAAGCACATTATTATCGTTAGTACCAGCATACAATTTGTTTTACCATGCGTTTTTCTTAAGCTTATAGTCTTTATAATTGACTCATTCTCAGCGGTGGTGGTGCAGGAGGAGGCTGGAACCAGTCCCGGCATGTTTCTCATCGTCGTCCTTCTTTTTTTTATCACAGTTCGTTGTGGATATCTCTCTTCGTCGCACTTGCTATGATGTTAATAAGTTCAATGGAATTGTCACAGTTCAGTTCTGCCTGTCTTTTTTTTTTTAGCCTGGATTCGATTATTCGTTTTTAGGCGAGATAACTTGTCCTTTCTTATACTGCTCAGAGGACCTTTGATCAGTTATCTTATCGCCTTAGTATCATGTGCGCCCAGCTTGTCCGCTCTGGTTCCGGACACATGTACTATTAATCAGTTATCTCACTTGCCATAGTACCATGTGCGTCCAGCTTGTCCGCTCTGGTTCCGGACACATGTACTTTTTATGATCGCATCGAGGAGCCGCGAGTCTTGAATTGTCGGACTTGCACAATTCTCACGCTTCTCTCCTCTACACCTCTGGTTCCTTCTCCGTCCATGAGCTGAACCAGAGGTTGACATAAACACCAAAAAGAACTGCGGATCACTTTGTCTTCCGAGGCCGCAGGTTGTATCGTCTTGCTCCTGGTATCGTATGATCCGTGAACAGTGCCGGTGCACTTCCAGATTCAGGCTTGAAGTCAGCCTGTGGTGCTACTGCAGGTGCTGGTGAGCGCCGCGCCAATGATGCAGATCCGTTCTTTGGTGTGCTGGCAAGTGCTGGTGGGCGCCAAAGGGGTATACGATTTGTTTCTGCTGGTATTTGCAAGGCAGATTTCATGTCGATCAGCAGTAATGTCGATTCTGCTGGGCAACGTTGGGGCACTCTTTGCCCTTCCCCCTCTTTGGCAGTCGTCTCAGGCTTTGTTTCGAATTTCACTTCCCATTTTGGCAGATTAGGTGGCTGCTTACTGGCAACAGTTTCTTTCTTTTCTGGGACCGCTGTCTCTTTCCGGTCATCAGTGTCAGGCAAGTCTTTCAGTGCAGTTGGAATCTTCTTGGCATGGGTGGCATGGATCCACGACTTCCTTCCATCCACCCGTATTGCCGTCTGCGTTGTCAAAAGTACTTGATGGGGCCCGCGCCACCTGGGTGCTAATGATGACTTCCTTTCAAAGTTCTTTAGCAGCACCCAGTCTCCTGGCTCCAGCGCATGCCCCGGACTGGTGTATCTCACTGGTAATGCCTCCTGCACCTGCTGATGAATTAAACACAATTTCTGCATTAAAAGGCCACAATAAGTACTAAGCACAGGATGTTCTATCTCACTTAGTCGCTTTGGCTGAGGTGCGCACCAAACATTTGCCGGCCTCCCCATTACGATCTCGTACGGGGAGAGCCCAGTTTTAGCCTGTACAGACGTACGCATGCATAATAGTGCTATTGGTAATGCATCCACCCAACTCAACTTGCTTCCCGCACAAATCTTGCTAATCTTTGATTTAAGAATCCCGTTGTGCCTCTCCACAAGACCGGCAGAACTCGGATGCTTTGAACTATGGAATCTCTTATCAATCTGGAGACCAGCACATATCTGTAATACCAGTGCACCCACAAAATGCGGTCCATTATCGGACCATAGGACTCGGGGCAAGCCAAATCTGGAAAAGTACTCCTTCAACATTACTTTTGCTGTACTCATTGCTGTGCAGTCTTTCAAAGGATATGCCTCCACCCACTTACTGAATGCACAGATCACCACCAAGACGTATTTTAAGGTTCGGCACCTCTCAATCTCTATGAAATCAAAATGAATTACCTCAAATGGCATGGAGGGCGGGCCAAAACTGCCTGTTGGAGTCACCGTTCCCTTCCCTACATTGTGTTGCAAACACGTGATATAGTTCTGCACCAACCTCTCTGCATTCTTTTTTATGTTTACATTCTGCCAAACTGTAGAAAGGTGCTGTATTATTTTCTTCGCACAGATGTGCGTAGGGCTGTGGGCCATTGTGAACATTGCAGTCACATACGAATTTGGCAACATCCAGTTTCTAGTTCCCTTGTCCACCCAACAACCCTCCAGCTCCAACTCAGCAGATCCCTCTGCCCACCCCTGTATTTCATCGGCCGTAGCCTCGGCCTGCATTTCTTTGACAGTAGCAGCTCCATCTTCTATCATACAGGGTACTTCCTCTGTCTGAACCGTCATCATTCTGGTATTCAAATCAGTGGCAGTTTGTTTCGCAACTCTGACTGCAAACGCGTTTCCCTCTCCTACTTTCCATGTTACTTTTTTATGTGCCTCACATTTCACTATTGCTAGGCACTTTGGAAACGTGAGTGCAGACAGCAATCGTACAATCAAAGGGCCATGTTGTATTCTGGCGCCATGTGATGTCAGAAACCCTCTCTCAGCCCAGAGTCGACCAAAATTATGAACCACTCCAAAAGCATACTGACTATCAGTATATATATTCACATTCAAATTTTCAGAAATCTCGCTGGCTCTGGTCAATGGTATTATTTCCGCAGCTTGTGCTGAATTATAGGGAATTCTTTTACCTTCTACAACACTCTCTAGAGTAGTGATAGCGTATGCGGCAGTTGTCGTGCCATCTGCTAATTTAAAACATGAGCCGTCACAAAATAACTCTCCATCCGACTCTTTCTGTGGAATATCACTTAAATCAACTCTTCCCTTGGTTTCTTCCTCAGTGACCATTAAGCAATCGTGGGGGGGTGATTCATTCTCCCCAATATCTTTTATGGTTAGTGGCATTCATTCTGCAGGATTCAAAGCGCTACACCTCATAATTTGGATATGGGGCGCGAACAAGATAATCTCATATCTTGTCAATCTAGCAGAGGTGAGGTGTTGCGTCTGTGTCCTATTTAATAGAACGTCTATGGCATGTGGCACCATCAGAATGAAAGTATGCCCCAATACCATTCCTTCCGTTTGTTTCACTGACGCAGCAGCTGCCGCGACAGATCGCAAACATCGTGGTAGTGCGCACGCTACAGAGTCCAGTGCAGAAGAAAAATAGCCGCATGGCCTATTTCTTCCACCTTGTTCCTGTGTCAAAACCGCCAATGCACATCCTTCACTTTCACACACAAATAGTCTAAAAATGTTCTCATAGTTTGGCGTATGCAAAACTGGAGCCGAGCATAATGCAGTTTTCAATCCATCAAATGCTTTCTGACATTCCTCATCCCACTGCAAAGGCATAACCGCATCCTTTCTAGTTCAATTCACTAATGGTTTCACAATTAACGCAAAATTACCAATCCATTGTTGGCAATATGAAGCCATGCCTATTATGGCTCCGACTCCTTTTTGTGTCTTTGGAATAGGCAACAAGAAATACTTTCTATGCGTTCTGGCGTTAGTCTTCTCCCTCCTTTCGAAAGTAGGTAGCCCAAATAGGCCACCTCCTTTCGATTATACTGAAATTTCTTCAAACTAGATTTATGGCCATGTGCCGCTAGGTGTGACTGTAGTAATACAGTGCTTTCTTTACAAATCTCCTCTGTGTCTGCAGCTAGCAATAGATCGTCTATGTATTGCAAAAGTGCATAACCCACGGGTAATTCCAGCATGTCTAGCTGCTCTTTTAATGCTCTACTGTAAATACTTGGACTTTCCGTGTAACCTTGCGGAATCCGCGTAAATGTAAATGATCGTCCTCCCAATGTGAACGCGAACAAATATCTACTGTCCTTGTCCACTGGAATACTAAAGAATGCGTTTTTCAAATCTACTACACTAAAATATTCTGCTGAAACAGGTATCATTGTCAATATTGTAGTGACGTCTGGTACTAGAGGAAATTGCGGATCTACTACCTTATTCAATGCGCATAGATCAATTATGAAACGGTATGGTACATCATTACCTCCTTTTTTATAAACCGGAAGAATCGGGCTGTTGCATGTACTGCCTGTGATTTCCTCGATTACCCCTAATTTCACCAAATCTGTAACAATACTCTTCAATCCTTTCTCACCTTCAACCGAAATTTTGTATTGGGGTATTCGCGGTAGGGTAACACCTTCTTTCAAAATAATCTTTGCTGGCTCTATCTTTAAACATCCTACATCGTTGTCATGCATTGCCCATATACAGGTTGGTACTTTACTTAGTTCCCCTGGTAACGCTTCGGACATGAATTCTGACACAGGGGCATCGTATGGCCATATCGTTAGAAACACTCCGTCTGCCGTGCAATGTATAACAGAACCTAGTTTTTTCAACAAGTTTAATCCCAACACATTTTCTCCACAATTTTCTGTTAGAAGGAAAGGACAATGTTCAGTAAATGGTCCTATGGTAACTGGGACTGGTTTGGACACTGGGTTTATGACTGGTGTACCTGCGAACCCTACGGAAATATTCTTTTGGCTTGACAGTGGTATATCCAGAACCAAGTGATGGTCTATTGAACACTTCTGTGCTCCTGTATCTACAAGAAAGCGGTGCTCCTCATTCCCGACTCTCATTTCTACGTAGGGTCCTTTCTGATTCACGGGAATAGACACTGGTTCCGACCCCTGTCCTGGGCTGTCCTATTGGGGAAATAACACATCGTCCGATTTGTAATCATTACTATTACTGTAATACGTGTTTGGCTGTGTATCAAAAACATTTCCACTCTTCCCTCTATTTCCCCCACTCTGATGTCCATATTGTTGATTTTGCTGTCCCTGACTCTGGTTTGGGGCATTTTGGTTTTGGCCTTGGTTTTGATTACCTCCGTTATTATGATGCTGCTGCATACTATTCCTATTTCGTCCATTTGCTCCTGGGTGTCCTCTATGCTGTCTCCTCTGACCAGACCCATTTCTATTCTCTAGATGCAGTCATTGCGGTCGCCAATGTCCTTCCTCTTTACAATATGCACACTGATTCGGTCCTACTGTTCCCCCATGCATATTCGAATTACTCCTTCCTTGTGCATTCCCTCGACCCTCTATTATGTCCCACTACTTGCTGCATTAATACTCGTGTCTTTAGATTTACCCTATCCCTCTCTTCTTTATCTTTTCCTGCAGTCACTCTGCGCTCATAATATTGGGCCATATGCAATACTTCGCCCAACGTTTTTGCTTGCCATGCACTCTCTGATGTCATTATTAGATCCTGAATTGGAAGTTTTAACCCCCTCACATATTTGCCAACAAATAACCTCTTTCCTGCTTCCGAACCCACATCCTGCCCACTGAAGTCTGTGAATACTTCTTCAAATCTATTAAAATAATCTGTAGCCAACTCATCCTTGCCTTGTACACATGCAGTCAATTTGTCCCATTGAATTCTTTTCTCTGGGACAATTGCTTTTAACTTCTGCACTATACGTGCTGGTAACGACGCCAGGTTCGCTCCTGGTGTCCCTCCAACCGCTTTATTTCTATCTTCTATTATCAAGTCCGCCCATGTGGCGCCAAAGGCTGTTGGGTCATCTACCTTCCTTATTTGTTTCCATATGTCTGCTGGCAGGATCACCGGGAATATTAGGTCTATATCACTATGGTAAGCACGGATGATTGTAGGCAGGACTCTACTTCCTTGTAAAACCCTGCAGGATTCTTTCTTATATCAGGAATCGTCTGCTTTATGTTGTTCACCTCCTGTTTGGAAAAGGGGACATGCACATATTGGGCAGTGTAATGGGCTGGTGTCACCTGCGCCGCTGCACCGCCCAGTGCGGGAACCTCCACTTTGGGCACAAAGGTAGGTGGGACCTCTCTCATAGGAAATACCCCATTTACCGTCCCCTTCTCTTAGATGTAACAATATTCCCAGATCCAATGATAGGGCTGTTTCTCCTGTCCCTCGCTCTAGTGCTCTTCTATATACTGCCATTATTTCGGGTGGGCTGGCCTTATCGTTTTTTATATCTTTGTCTAATAAATGTTCAGCCATTGACTGCTTTTCTTTTCATGGGCATGGAATATTCATCAAATATCTCGTGTATCTCCATTGTGGAGATACTATGATCCGACATCCATCTAAACGCTTCGCGTATACATACTTTTCACATATCGCCCCTTTGTACTGACGACATTGAATGTCGTTGTTGAATATATGGCTCTACAATTTCCTTCCTATTTCTCCCGATATCCCTACTCCTGTACCCAGGTGTAGCAAACATTTCGGCATAATCATTATCTAATTCATCTTTAAGCTCAAAAAGTCTATATACATGTTCTCTCACTTCTTCATCCCTCTCCCTACAGCATGCTAATGCATTCAAATCTAACAATCGCTGCGGTGGTAATTTCCCAACTAGCTGTTTCCATCTCTCCACCAAATATTCACCCATGCATTCCAACATTACCTGTCTTTCGTTGCTTCTACAGAAGTCATATATCGAAGCCACTGCTGCCGTCCCATCATTCCCGTCTATATACATCTCTGCCTGTTGCTGCAATTCCACCTTCCTTTCTTTGCTGATTGCGCTGCGGGTTACCCTCGTGCACCCCGTTGGTCAGTCCCGCCTCTTGCCCCGCGGTTTCAACTTCAACCCCGGGAGGAACGGACGGTACCGAGTCTGCACCTGAGGCGGGAGGTGTGGGTGGGACAATGGGAACAGGGAGTGTCTGTTGTGGGCCTGATTGGCTAGTAGGAAGTGTTACGCAGGAGGGCTTGAGCTACCGGAGGGGGAGCTTGAACTACGGGCGGGGTCTGGGCAATAGCTACTGACGTGTCTGGTCTTACTTCTGATCCTGGGCCTTGTTTTGTATGGGTCAATATATTTTCTATCAATTCATCTGCTATGTGTAATTCTCGTTGTGGGTATATCTCTTCTATATTCAACTGGTCACGCCTACTTGCCCTTCTTAGACTCTCAGTCCACTCCTCCTCTTCTTTTTCTTCCGCTACTTCACCTTTCGATTTATGCCTGCGCTCATGCTTTGCTCTGCTTTTAAATCGGAACATTGCTTCCTTTCTCCAGTCTTTAATAGTCTCAAATGCTGCAGGACGCGCTTTCTTTCTTATCAAAACCCTTTCCAGGTTATCTATCCTCACTATCTCAAAACTACCATTAATCGGCCACTGATGGTCTTGTTGCTTTCTATGCCAAGTCTCACAGAATATTATCGCACCCACTCCATACTTCACATACATCTCATACGCCAGCGTTCCCCCAGGTGGTACAATTTGGCCATCTTCCAAAGATTGTCTACCACAGCGAAAAACCCTGCTAGGGTGGACAATACCCCAGGCATGTTTCAACCTTCACCCTGGTTAATCAACCTTACCTAGGGCGTTTGATTTTGCAAAGTCAACTCTCAACCAATATCAGGATACTTTGAATCGGGGAATGACTCACCTGATGAATCAAGTCGTCTGTATACTGACGCACCAAAGGACGTTGTGTCTGCGTTTCTTGGCTTCCGCCTCGTTTCGGGACCCTCGCCTCCCAGTTCTCTAGCCAGGCACGTGATTAAGGGTTCAGATGTGTGCAGATCTGCAAAGGAGTCTCTCATCACTTTTACAGGGCGCCCCAAACACCTCTTGATCCCGGCTCGATCGTCCCGTCCTCGCCGTTCTCTTACTTACTTATTTACTCTTACTCAATTCAATTACAATGTTACGCGAGTGGGGGAGGGTCCCTATTCGGGCGCCATCTTGAAAGGGGCCCCTAGGTGACCCTGACGTATATGCAAACAAGGCGAGTCAACCCACCCGATAGAGACCCCAGACACGAGGTTGTATTCCCAAAGCTAGGGTTTTATTGCAAAGCAAAAGTCTCAGTTGGCCAACTCGGTCTCACGCCCTACGACGTGTATCTCTAGACCTCGAGGGACACAAGAGAATGAATTACGTACATCAGTTACATATATACAAAATGCATATCAAACAATCAGCTATGACATGTTTAACACCCCCCTTTATTGGTTTTCTTTGGACTTGGTGTGATGATGGACATCTCCGACCACTATGACACCTTCAAACATCTATTCTAGTAACAATTTGCAATTTGTTAGTGCGAAGGCATCTTTCAGTTGTTGAATAGAACACATCGCTTCTGTTCTTGGAAGCGAACTACATACGGGGGAGTTGCATTCCGGACCTTGCTATCTATCAGGTGCTATTCGCGTCCTGGGAGCCGACATGCTCTAGCGGGCTCAGCAAAGGGGGGCCGCAAGAAAAGCATAATCCAAGCCTTCAGCGGTATTATTCTAACATATTCTACCATATAACGAGACTGGCTGGCAGCTGTGAAATTATTAGATGCCCTGCAGCTCTGGTTCAAGGCTCCATTCGGGAGGGAGCCGGGCATTCTTCCTGGCGCTGTCTACGTTTGTGTTTCAGCGAACTCTTGTTATCCTCACGGCCCTGCAGCCTTGTCCTTTTCACATATAGACAACAATGTTTCACAGTCGAGCAGTGTAAGCGGAAAATATACTGCGAAGCAATAGGAACAGAAAGCAATGAGCAATGGTTAGAAAACAAAATGGCGATTCTTGTTACATCAAAATGGCCGTTCATTGGCAAACTTGAAAACATATATTTTGTCATATCGTGCATGAGACGGTTGGCCCACGACCACCAAAATGCGTTTGCGGTCTCAAAGTAGAGGTATCCATATTTCTAGACTGACAGTTTGACACAATAAAAGAAGAATAGTGAGAGAGTTACACTCCCCCTCCAGTAATACAAAGGGTGTCAGAGACCGGGCGCACTTAGCAGATCTCAACAAGGCCCCTCGTTTACCTCAAAGTCCTCAGGCCTGCATGGACTGCAGAACTCCAACAACACTTGGCAACACTTCACTGATACCGCTGCTACATGCTGTTTTCCGGGTTATAACAGATGCAGGCACAAGATGTTGCACGCCGACCAAAAAGGAGAAACAATTAATCCCAGAAACTGTTTCCAACACCGGAATTTAATGCAGATTACAGAGACTGCAACAACACTTGGCAACCCTTTTCTGATTTGCCAATAGTTTTATTATGCAAGTTAGGTGAATTTGCATTTTGTTGCAAAGAATTGGCACACACTAGTGAAAGATATTTCATAGCATTCCCAGGAATGATGAGAGTGCTGCTTTGTGATGGGAAATAATTTGAATATAAATGCAGAAGTGAGTTAAATGGAAATATCGATAATAGTTACTCCCATCGACTGCCCCCTTCATTAATATGCCCAATAACTTGTGAATATGCAGATTCAATGCTCACAAGAGGGGCGCATGCACAAACTAAAGAAGTAACACAGTAACGCCAAAGGTAAGGCGAAGGGTGACATCACACTGCACATATATCACACTGATATTACACCTAGTGCATCACACGTTAGGCAGTAGTGCGCTGCACAGGGAAGTAACCATGCAAAAACACAGAATTTCGATGTATTTTCAAATAGCAGGTAACTAGGGATATGTAAGCATGGCTGCGGCAATGAAGACGACACGTTTTGTTTTAACGTTATTTAGAAGTTTAATGAGTTTAAGGGTAAGGTATATTAATGAATAACAGTGTGGCCACGGTTTAATAGGCCCAGGGCAGACTAGACAGATGCCATTTTTTTGTTATTTGATAGGCCACAGCTCACAGTAGAATTGCCGTTTTGCTGACATTCGCAGAAACGCTCTATCAGATCACCAATGGCGAGACACACAGAAGCCCAAAGTATCTAATTAATTGTTACAGAAGGAAAACCTTCTCATGAGAGGAGAATTGCAGCCGAAGACCAGATGCAGACCCACATGATAATTTGAACGGCATCGGGCCAAGGCCCCTGGCAACGAGTACAATAGCAAAAGAGAAATAAATAGGAGAAATTCAGTTTCACTAACAGTGTCCTGCGCAGAGGAAACAGGGAGCGAACAGGTGCAGGGTACGAGGGAAGAGGGGAACCAATCAGGGGACTGAGATATGGTGTTCCAGAGGCTATAACAATGGCGCTGACTTTGTTGCTGTTTCCTCATAAATTCTATTGGATAGACTTGGTGGGATGCTGTGGCTCGCGCTGTCTCCAACAAAGGGGTCCAATCTGCATTTAGGGATTCATCAACTTGTACAGTAGCAGATGCCAACCAATGGAAAGCCAGAGTTTCTGCAGGACAGTAGATAATGATGTAATTGAGGGGAGGGTCGCTTGAGGGTCATGATATCATGAAGGGGTGTTGAGAGTGGTATTCTAGGAAATTATTTTATCCAATCACACCGTGTAATGTATACGAACATTAGGGGTCTCGTGAGGAACCACCAATGATGTATTAGCACATCTCCAAAATTTTAACGATTGACAAATTATGCTAATGTGTGATTTTTCTGCCTATGTTTTGTAGCCCTTCTGGGTGGAGTTGAGAATGTATTACAGTTAGGATCCACTGAGCTGTTTGTTCTTCCAGTCAACTGTTTAATAAAGCTTTTTCTTTTTTCTTGCACAATGTGCCCTTCTTTTCGCTTACTTTTGTATTTTCTTGGATCGCCTCTAAAGATGCCTGAGTCTACATTTGGAGACCCCAGCAACATGTCCAGTCTTCCCGGAGGACTGAGTGCTCTCTGCTGCACTCTGTGGAGGAGCGGCGTGTCCAGTCGAGACCAGATAAAGTGCACTCACGAGGGGGTCGGCCAGATCCCGGGGGGTCAATGGCTGCTGGGGGAAGTGATCGAGGAAAGGTGATGTCATTTGTAGTTGAAGTGTTGTGGAATCTTCTTGAGAGAGAAAAGGCTGTACACTGTGTATAAGTCAAAGGGGATCTACTTGGTAGAGGAAGGACAGCGTTGCATAGATTTAGAGATATTGGCCCTCATTACAAGTCAGGCGTTAAGGGTTTAACGGCGCCGTCGGCGCCGTTAACCCTTAACGCCTGATTCACACTTTAACGCCTGCTTTTTGCAGGCGTTAAAGTCCAAGACGCTAAGCGACCTTGGCGCTAATTACGCACCGTAATTTACGGTGCCGTAATTACGCCTTCCCCATCCCCATTATGCCCTATGGGGCAAAAATGGGAATGGGGAAGGGCAAATGGTGAATGGGGAATTAGCGCCCCACTCACCTTGGAATGGGGCGGTAATTCCGCCATCCACCATGGCGGAATCCGGCATGGACCATGGTGCTAATAGCACCATGGTCCATCGCCTGACTTGTAATGAGGGCCATTGTGTCAGCCCGATGAGTGTGGGCCAAAACCTGCATTTAGTATTTGAGTTTATGTGAGTAATATTTGTGGAAGAAGTATATTTTGGTTAAGAGCGTTTATTAAGGATTGAGTTTGAGAGGATGATATGGAGTGGCTGAGAAGTATGGAGATGGGAGAGTGTGTGATGTGTTGAAGTAATAATATGTTTTGTATTTTTGTGGTTATAATAGAAATATTTTGAGCCTTTTACAAGTGAAGAGAATTATGACTGACATTTTTGCCAAATGTGGGACCTGAATTGACAACGGGAGTACATGACTCTGTTAAAGCAGTGTCGAAGGACAATCAAAATGGGAGGGAAAGGGGTTGATTGGAATTATGGGCACTCCTTTGTACTAAATTACTATAGTACTGAGATAAAATAATTAAGTACCACTTTGAGTGGGTGCAAGACACGTCAGGGTAATGCTTTGAAGCGTGGCGATGGGAAGGCACGTTTGAGAGCGACATAGTTGAACACATGTATTCTTATTTATTAAACAAACAAAAGTTGAAGAAATTACAGAGTAAACAGAGCATTTTGGCTCCATGGGTCATGTTTGAGGAAGAGAATAAGTCACCTCCCACAGAAACGAGTACATATGAAGACCCGAGTACAGTCCTATCGGCCTCACCCCCATACAGGTTTTATCCCACTTTTCAACCAGCAGCAGGATAAAGTAACCTGCGGAAAGTACCTCCAGCAGAGGTCACCAAAGGGGAATAAGGAAAAGAAGGGGAGGTAGCAACACGGGTCCACAGGTTATTAAGACACTTCGTCCAACAGACCTAGGAAAAACCATGCAACCAATCGAAATAGAAGAAGGTGGGCTCTGACTGATTGAGGATGTTTTAATAGAAGCAGAGAGGAGGTACGAAAGGCAGTGCAGAAAAGGGAGGAGGAGCAGTGCGCTACAATAACCCTAGGCACATGGATGTCAGGAACAGTTTTATTTAAATTGGATAGTAAATAAATGCGCAGAGGCCGACCTCCCAGGAAGAGGGGCGTCAGTCATTCCACTGATGATGACGGTGGGGCAACAGAGTGTGAAGAGGACGAGGAGGGACTCAGGAGGAGCTGGCGGCTCTGGGATGAGAAGGATGGGAAGGAACGGGAGGGAGAAAGAAGGAGAAGGAGAGAAGGGAAAAGAAAAGAGAAAGAGAGAGAGAGAGAGCGGGGGAACAAGGTAGTGGACGGGATTGGCCCTAGACATTCCGTAGTAGGATCGGGAAGATGGCAGATATGAGTACCACAAAGGGTGTAAAGGTGTGACAGACAAGGGTACAGTTGCCCCTGTTGCAGAAGGGTCAAGGAAGACCCCAGTATATACCTTGGGCCAGCATGGACAATGATAACTTGATGTATAGCTTTCCGATCCCTACGACAGTGGGGCAAGTGGATATGTGCAATAGGAAAAGAAACAGCAGGGATTACTCTGGCGTTAGGCGATATGAAGAGTTTATTTGAAACCTTAATGGGGGAACAGGCAGCCAACATTTGGGAGGAAGCATGATATGATGGGGACCCTAAGTAGTAATGCACACAATGGTGCACCATTTAATATTGCCAAGCGCACGGGTGGAAGGCATTGCAGACAATGTACCCAGGCATCTCAGTCATGCAAGCTATCTTGACACACACAATGAATCAAGACGAAGACCCTGCACAATACGTTCAACAGATAAAAGAGATGTGGACACTAGGAACACGACATACATGGGATACGAATATTCCTGCTTTTTTTCACCTATTGATTAGGGGATTTCCCACGGACCTACGGAAAGCGTTAGGGAAGGTGGTAGGGAGAGAATGAAAAGTGTGGCCAGAGATACAAGTGCACATATTCCACTTTTGTAAAGCACAGCAAGATAAAGATAAGGACTTCACAGGTAGCGCTGTAAAAGCTGAAGTGAAATTAGTACAGAAAAAGTTGCCCAAACTTAGCATGGAAGGAGCAGTATTAACGAACGTCACACCAGGACAGCCGAAGGATGCCCAGTAAGGAGGGGGCGCACCCATGGGGATGGCCCAGCCACAAGCATCTACAGGGATTGTCCAGATACAAGCACCTTAGGATATGGCCAGCCATAAGGTTATTTTCCACAACCGGGAGGGTATGCTCAACCAAGAGGGTTCCGCCAACATGGTGGGTATTGTCAGCAAGGTGGATATTATCAACAAGGGATGGTATATTCACAGAGAGGAAGGGGGATAGGATACGGTTATGGATCCAAGACCAAGGGATATGGGGCCATGTTTTATTTCTGGTCAGATGGGACACTTGGCACAGGAGGAGCATGCCACAGATAGTGTAGGGCCAGGGTTGGCCCTAATGTACCAGACCCCACTGACTCAGATGCAAATACCACAGCAACAAATACAACCTGCACAGATGTAAGAAACATTTTTTGGAATGCTGCAGCAAAACTGTGATTTCCCAGGTACCACTGACAGTTACACAACCACAGCAGGCACCCCAGCAGTCACAACAGAATAAGCCTAGGCACAATCATACGCATCAACACAGCAGTGGGACAGAAACTTGTTAGCACAGAATGTAGTACCCCACTACAGCAGGGCAGCAGTGTTCGAAGGGAACCCCTTTTCATTCCGGGGATCAACCCTGAATACCCAATAGGCCAGCCCACAGGGAACCCTGATGTACATAGTCCTTTCAGAAACTGCAGACCCCGAGGAGGAACCTGAGGTAGCAGTGAAGATAGACCAGAAAGATTTCCAATTTCGACCAGGAGCAACCAAATCCTGGATTAAGAAGGGTATCTTTCCCATGTCAGACAACGTAATGGCCATGCAGGGATTCTCTGGGGCTATAGTAATGGTTCCTATAACTGAAGAATTGCCTCTTAACCATATGCACACAACAAATTGTAGTGCCCTTGTTATACTCAAAGAACACGCCCAGAAACATATTAGGTAGAAAAATGATGAGCAAATTCAACAGGACAATTTAATTTACTGAGAAGGGCATTGTATGCTCCACATAAGGATTATATTACAAACAGGTTGCAGCACTCATATAAGCATTTTGTGCACATACCATTCGGCGAGGCATACCATTGCACCCACAACTATTTTTGATTGGGGTACAAGTTTTGTTATGATGGGTGCCACTGATCAAGGATTACATGTTTCAAATGCCTGCAGAATTTCTATTTCGACCAGAAGTACACAGAGGGAAATAGTGGCAGGTAACATTATCTCCATACACTTAGAAGCAGCACTCCTGAGAAAGAACATGGTACTTTTACAAGGGACAGATGACGAGGGGACAGAGTGGCGCACAGTTTTATGCATTGATCCAACATAATGTTTGATGGACTTTACCGATGAAGACCTTTTTGCAGACTATGAGGAGGAGGGGGGAAACTCACATTTCAGATAGGCATACCATGGCAGGTGACGGTAGAATACAGAGAGGTCCCCCAGAAGACACAAATTATGAACCTCATGTCGACACACACACACAAGCAGATTTGAGCAAGGTTCCATCAAAAATATAGACCTGTGGCTCCCACGATGCAGGCCTGCTGAAAGGGCAGTGGCAGTCTGCCGAAAGTTAAAAGAAGGTGCAATGTTACCCCGGGTAAAACAGTACCCCCTGTTGAGAGAGGCAGAGGAGGGAATGTATGAAAAAATATTGGCACTGTGGCGACAGGGCGTTATCAAGACCTCAGAATCCCCATGTAACACGGCCATTTACCTTGTCAAAAAAGTGAGGGGGGCCATGAAGGATGAACCAGTATCTCCACCCATTGAATAACATAGTGGAGGCAGAGTTTTAGTTAGTACCGCATCTGGCCACCATCTTGCATAACTTTCCCACTGGAGCAAGAGCAGGTCATTTGACAGTGATTGACTTAATAAATTCTTTTTGATTCCATTACATCAGATTCACAGTATCTCACTGTGTTTACCTATTGCGGAACCAGGTTCCAACCCACGTTTACCACAAGGGTATTGTGAATCCCCAAGGGTTTTTAACAGTGTGCTACAAATGGACTTGAGTAACTTACAGATGCATAGCACAGTGCTACAATATGTTTTAGTGTGCAATTTGTAAGGAAATCATGGTGGCAACAGTAAAGACAGTGAAAACAAAAAAGTGGAGTGTGACACACCCCACTAGACGGTTGCTCTCTCTTTTGTACCTTCGACTGAGGTTACCGTATTAAGTTGAAGAATATATATAATTATCAACTTTAATTACTGTATATCCAAGAGTAATATACATATCTCCACACTGAAGTACTCATTCTCTACTTAAAGTGTAGTCATGTGTTTTTCCATTAGGTCATAGCTCAAGTATGGAAGATAATAAACCACCACGTTGGGCTCATGTAAAACAGAGGGGGATCACTTTAATGTAGCCAATGCATTTCGGAGAGTATTTATCTCCTTCATCAGGGCCATGCCCCCTAAGCATCAATCATTATATTTACATTTTGCAAAACATATGTGTGTATAAAGCAAAAGTTACATACAAATTGAAGTATTCAGGGAATTTCCAAGACCAAAAATTGAAAATAAAATAAACAAAGTACACATAAGTCAAGTATTTGTAAAGCACCCATGCATAATCTCAAAGCCAAATTATATAATTCATTTCTCCTTTCTTAATCCTCACATAATCCAAGTAAATACCTCATTAGTTTCTTTCTTCTCGAATTCACTGAACCAAATCACGTTCAGAAATCAGAACCTCCCTAAAAGCAAATATGTATATCATGTCAAAAACACGTGGTCATCCCAACGTTATCTTAACTCTCAGCACTGTGAATGACTCGTATAGAAAAAAATATACTCCGCTTACTTGCACGTTTTCTCTTGACTGCGTGTAACCCACGTTGAGTCAGAGCATACCTTTAAATACAGTAAAAAAGTATCCTTGTCAGTGCCCGTGTGAGTACCCCGATCCTGAAATCATTTAAACGTTTATACATTAGTACAGGAAACTCGGCAAAGAGCAGTGTTGCCACTTACCTTCTTTCACATTCTGCCATGCCGCGAGGAACGCGCACGCGTCCTCACTGAACTTGCTTTTATTAGTTGCCATGGTAGCAAGCGAGAGACGCCTGAGTCTGACACACCTGTGGGTGTGTCATGACTCAGCCGCCTCGTGCCCCGGCCCCGCTGGAAAAGCAGAGGCCGGGACGTGCTGCCACCATGCTGATTACAAACACGTGATTCTGTAAATCGAAAGTGGACAGATTTTACATTATCTGCAATAGTTGTTCCTCCATAGCCAAAACTGTTGGTCAATAGGCCCCAATGGTTCACTCGTGCACCTTGTAGCAACTTGAAAGCAATAAAACAAAACAAAACAAAAAATGGCTGCCACAATATAAAGCATATAGGTCAACATGCTTACAACTTTCTGTTATAACTTCACATTATATGTTATTCACATGCAATAATAAGGAAGGCAAATCAACGTAAGCAAAAAAACTCAAAATACATAATAGGGTTAGATAACAATCCACATAGTGGGACAGATCCAGCTTCTAAAATTAAACATCGATGGAAAGCAATTCAAATGTATATTTAAAGATAACAAAGGTAGTTGATCTCATCATTCATTCCAGCCGGGTTTAGACAACCCAATTTGTAAATCCAAAAAGTCTCTCTTTGATCCAATTTAATGTTCATATTTTCATGTGGATTCCTTGTCCTCACTACCTCCAAAATCTGGAATCTTATCTGCGATACATGATGTTTGTTCTCTACCCAGTGTCTCGCTACAGTTGAACCCATGTTGGCATTTCTTATGCACGACCGGTGCTCATTCCACCGTATTTTGGCCATTCTTTTTGTTTTGCCCACATAGTGTAGGCCACAGGGGCATTTGATCAAGTAAATAATGTTTGTACTGTCACATGTGGCGTAGTCCTTGAGTTTGATTTTCTGTCCTGTACGTGAATGGCTGACTCTGTCCCCTTTAGTGACAAAGTTGCAATTAGTGCAGTGCAAACATGGAAAAGCTCATTTTCTGGCAGTACTAGATTTCCTTATAGGTGTTCTGGTGGATATGAGTTCATTGCTCAAATTCCTGCTTCTTTGGTAGGCGAAAGTAGGAAGTTCCTTAAACAGATGTTGCACTCTACTATCACAAGTAAGTATTGGCCAGTTCTTCTTGATTACGTTCTTAATCTTTTTACTTTGGATGGAAAACTTCGATACATATACCAAATTGGGTGAATCTCTGGTCTTATCTCGGGTTTCTAGCAAGCAGTCTATGTTCTTAGTTTGTGCTCTCTCTGTGGCTCGAGTGATGTCTGTTTCTGTATATCCACGTGCTAGGAATTTATTACAACTGCCTGTTTTTTCCTGTTCATAATCAGATGGGTTACTAATTATTCTCTTGATGCGTAACATCTGACTGTAAGGCACATTTTGAAATAAACTAGGTTGATGGAAGCTTAACCGGTGAAGGAGATTGTTCCTGTCTGTCTCTTTGCGATGTAAAGATGTTTTGAATCCAGTGTCCATTTTACTGACCACTACATCAAGAAAATGGATCTGTGTGTCGGAGCATTCATAGGTAAATTGTATCCGTTGGTCTATGGAGTACAGATATTTAAAAAATTGTGTGAGTTCGTCTTTTGTTCCCAACCAGATTCCAAAAATATCATCTATGAATCTGGTCCATAGGTGTATCTGTTGCTCCCATCTTGGATGCTTGAGTACATGATCCGTTTCAAATTTAAACATGAAACAATTCGCGTATGTGGGAGCCATGGTGGCTCCCATCGCGGTTCCCGAGACTTGAAGAAAAAATTGGTCTTTAAACTGGAAGTACGAATTCTCAGCTATAAACTCAAGTAACAGGAGGATAAACTCCTTTTGTGCTTTGATCTCTGGAGATGATAATAATATCCATTCAATTGCTTTCTGTCCCAGATCGTGGGGAATTGAAGTATACAAACAGGCAACATCGATTGTGAACAGAATACTATCTGGTATAAATGTACTTTCCATTAGTTTGTTAAGAAAGTGGGTGGTGTCCCTTAGATAGGTTTGAGTCTGCTGTATAATCGGTTGTAAGAAAAAATCTATGCATTTTCCTAGAGGTTGTAGGATACCTCCTATTCCCGCCACAATGGGTCTTGCCGGTGGATGTGAGGCATTCTTATGGATCTTAGGAGTAGTATAAAAATTCGGAATGCGTGGGTGTTTACACAACAGGAAATCGAAAGTCTTAGAATTGATCCATTCCAATTCTAAAGCCTTTTGTAAAAGTTCTTCTAAGTTAGTTTGAATATCCACTGTAGGGTCCAGGTCCAATGTAGCATATACATTGGTGTGTCCGAGTTGTCTCCAGCATTCCTCTTCGTAGTATGTTTTGTCCATTATGACCAGGGCTCCTCCCTTATCTGCTGGACGTATTGTTATTTCTTTAGTACTGTATAAATTCCTGATCAATTTAAGTTCATGTGGCATTAGGTTCTTATACGTCAGAGTTTTAAAACTCATTTTTTCTAGTTCTTTGGTTACTTTTCTTTGAAAGATCTCTACTGATGGAATAGTAACCGGTGTATAAATGTGCTCTTAGCTCTGAATTCTTGATAATCGCATTCATCATCTGTGGATGTAACTTGATCACTCATCTCCAGTTCGTCAAAAAACACCTTAAGTTTAAGTTTCCTTACAAATCTAAATAACTCTATCTTGCTGTTAAATAGAGATGTTCCATAGGTGGGGACAAAACTAAGGCCTTTTTGTAAGGTTTTAGTTTCAGATTGTGTCAATGGACGACTAGATATATTTACCACTAATTTTTCTTCTGGAATCGTGTTTGTGGACCTTCTCTTTGATTTTCTCTTGCCCCTTCTCGTTCTTTTTGGCGTGCGCCTAAAAAAGCTTCAGCACGAGTGTTGGTTTGTTCCACCCTTGTAGGGGGTTGTAAATTGGTTGTTGTGCCAGTGGTTGCTTGAACGTGTTCTCTCGCGCCTGATGCCTGTTCTTGACTTCGTGTTTCTTTAGAGGAATCTGGGTCTGAACTCGAGGTGTTATCTGTTTGATTATTAGGATTTGTTCTGGGTCTCTGTGTGGGTCTAGGTCTGTATTCCTCCATCCATGTATACACTTTGTCGTTCAAATAATCATATGTATCTCTCTTAAACTTTCAGATCTTTTTCTGTTCCAGTTCTCTTTTATAATCTTCAAGTTTGTTGTTAATTTCAGTCAATATCAGATCAAAATCTTCTTTACCCAAACTGCCCACTAGCTCCTTTCTATCTCTGTAATCTCAGTGTCCAATGTGGTTAGATCCTTAGATTATTCTTGGATGGTAAGGAGAATTAAATCCAATGAACACTTGTTCAAGATCGCCTCCCACTTCCTTACAAATTCTTTAATTTCCTTACACAATGTTGGGCGTAATTGAATCCTGAGCCCTCTAGGAATTCTTTGGTTTTTAAAATATCTACCAAGTGTTATGGCATGCAGTGTACGGTTAATTTCTTTCCTTATTAAGTATTCTAATTGTTTAATTCTCCTAGCCGGATCTGTTGGCTGACTAGTGGATTTATCGATTACTGTTTCGCTAATGAAGCCCAAAATGGCCGCTGCCTCTTCCGTAGTAAAACCTAAAGTTTCTGCACATTTATTGGTTAACCCTTCTATATCTTCAAATGACATATTGTCAAATACTGCTCCTGTATAGCAGAAAAAATTGAATTTGTGGTGTGCCTCCGCATGAGATGTGTCTCATTTAGAAATAGGCAAAAAAAGGCAAAATGGCGGGCACCACCTAATCTTCTTAAGTTTTCATTCAATGTTTATACGTTTTATCCAAAATAGGAAAGTGTTCCTTAATGAGTTTTGAGGTGCATACCATCATAAAAACCTTGAGACACCTAGGTTCATAAAAAAACGTGAAAACAAAAAAGTGGAGTGTGACACACCCTACTAGACGGTTGCTCTCTCTTTTGTACCTCTGACTGAGGTTACCGTATTAAGTTGAAGAATATATATAATTATCAACTTTGATTATTGTATATCCAAGAGTAATATACTTATCTCCACACTGAAGTACTCATTCTCTTCTTAAAGTGTAGTCATGTGTTTTTCCATTAGGTCATAGCTCAAGTATGGAAGATAATAAACCACCACGTTGGACTCATGTAAAACAGAGGGGGATCACTTTAATGTAGCCAATGCATTTCGGAGAGTATTTATCTCCTTCATCAGGGCCATGCCCCCTAAGCATCATTCATTATATTTACATTTTGCAAAACAAAAATTACATGTGTGTGTGTATAAATCAAAAGTTACATACCAATTGAAGTATTCAGGGAATTTCCAAGACCAAAAATTGAAAATAAAATAAACAAAGTACACATAAATCAAGTATTTGTAAAGCACCCATGCATAATCTCAAAGCCAAATTATATAATTCATTTCTCCTTTCTTAATCCTCACATAATCCAAGTAAATACCTCATTAGTTTCTTTCTTCTCGAATTCACTGAACCAAATCACGTTCAGAAATCAGAACCTCCCTAAACGCAAATATGTATATCATGTCAAAAACACGTGGTCATCCCAACGTTATCTTATCTCTCAGCACTGTGAATGACTCGTATAGAAAAAAATATACTCCGCTTACTTGCACGTTTTCTCGTGACTGCGTGTAACCCACGTTGAGTCAGAGCATACCTTTAAATACAGTAAAAAAGTATCCTTGTCAGTGCCCGTGTGAGTACCCCGATCCTGAAATCATTTAAAAGTTTATTCATTAGTACAGGAAGCTCGGCCAAGAGCAGTGTTGCCGCTTACCTTCTTTCACGTTCAGCCGTGCCGCGAGGAACGCGCACGCGTCCTCACTGCACTTGCTTTTATTAGTTGCCATGGTAGCAATCGAGAGACTCCTGAGTCTGACACACCCGTGGGTGTGTCATGACTCCGCCGTCTCGCGCCCCTGCCCCCCTGGAAACGCAGAGGCCGGGACGTGCTGCCACCATGCTGATTACAAACACGTGATTCTGTAAATCGAAAGTGGACAGATTTTACATTATCTGCAATAGTTGTTCCTCCATTCCCCAAACTGTTGATCAATAGGCCCCAATGGTTCACTCGTGCACCTTGTAGCAACTTGAAAGCAAAAAAAACAAAACAAAACAAAAAATGCCTGCCACAATATATAGCATATACTTCAATATGCTTACAACTTCCTGTTATAACTTCACATTATATGTTATTCACATGCAATAATAAGGAAGGCAAGTCAACGTAAGCAAAAAAACTAAAAAAACATAATAGGGTTAGATAACAATCCACATAGTGGGACAGATCCAGCTTCTAAAAAAAAACATCGATGGAAAGCAATTCAAATGTATATTTAAAGATAACAAAGGTAGTTGATCTCATCATTCATTCCAGCCGAGGTTTAGACAACCCAATTTGTCGATCCAAAAAGTCTCTCTTTGATCCAATTTAATGTTCATATTTTCATGTGGATTCCTTGTCCTCACTACCTCCAAAATCTGGAATCTTATCTGCGATACATGATGTTTGTTCTCTACCCAGTGTCTCGCTACAGTTGAACCCATGTTGGCATTTCTTATGCACGACCGGTGCTCATTCCACCGTATTTTGGCCATTCTTTTTGTTTTGCCCACATAGTGTAGGCCACATGGGCATTTGATCAAGTAAATGATGTTCGTACTGTCACATGTTGCATAGTCCTTGAGTTTGATTTTCTGTCCTGTACGTGAATGGCTGACTGTGTCCCCTTTAGTGACAAAGTTGCAATTAGTGCAGTGCAAACATGGAAAAGCTCCTTTTCTGGCAGTACTAGATTTCCTTATAGGTGGTCTGGTGGATATGAGTTCATCTCTTAAATTCCTGCTTCTTTGGTAGGCGAAAGTAGGAAGTTCCTTAAACAGATGTTGCACTCTACTATCACAAGTAAGTATTGGCCAGTTCTTCTTGATTACATTCTTAATCTTTTTACTTTGGATGGAAAACTTCGATGCTTATACCAAATACCACTGGTTACTATTCCATCAGTAGAGATCTTTCAAAGAAAAGTAACCAAAGAACTAGAAAAAATTAGTTTTAAAACTCCGACGTATAAGAACCTGAAGCCACATGAACTTAAATTGATCAGGAATTTATACAGTACTAAAGAAATAACAATACGTTCAGCAGATAAGGGAGGAGCCCTAGTCATAATGGACACAACATACTATGAAGAGGAATGCTGGAGACAACTCGGAGACACCAATGTATATGCTACATTGGACCTGGACCCTACAGTGGATATTCAAACTCACTTAGAAGAACTTTTACAAAAGGCTTTAGAATTGGAATGGATCAATTCTAAGCCTTTCAATTTCCTGTTGTGTAAACACCCACGCATTCCGAATTTTTATACTATTCCTAAGATCCATAAAAATGCCTCACATCCACCGGGAAGACCCATTGTAGCGGGAATAGTTAGTATACTACAACCTCTAGGAGAATACATAGATTTTTTCTTACAACCGATTATACAGCAGACTCAAACCTATCTAAGGGACACCACCCACTTCCTTAACAAACTAATGGAAAGTACATTTATACCAGATAGTATTCTGTTCACAATCGATGTTGCCAGTTTGTATACTTCAATTCCCCAGGATCTGGGACAGGAAGCAATTGAATGGATATAATTATCATCTCCAGAGATCAAAGAACAAAAGGAGTTTATCCTCCTGTTACTTCAGTTTATAGCTGAGAATTCGTACTTCCAATTTAAAGACCAATGTTTTCTTCAAGTCTCGGGAACCGCATACGCAAATTGTTTCATGTTTAAATTTGAAACGGATCATGTACTCAAGCATCCAAGATGGGAGCAACAGATACACCTATGGACCAGATTCATAGATGATATTTTTGGAATCTGGTTGGGAACAAAAGACGAACTCACACAATTTTTTAAATATCTGAACTCCATAGACCAACGGATACAATTTACCTATGAATGCTCCGACACACAGATCCATTTTCTTGATGTAGTGGTCAGTAAAATGGACAGTGGATTCAAAACATCTTTATATCGCAAAGAGACAGACAGGAACAATCTCCTTCACTGGTTAAGCTTCCGTCAACCTAGTTTACTTCAAAATTTGCCTTATAGTCAGATGTTACGCATCAAGAGAATAATTAGTGACCCATCTGAATATGAACAGGAACAAGCAGACATGTGTAATAAATTCCTAGCACGTGGATATACAGAAACAGACATCACTCGAGCCACAGAGAGAGCACAAACTAAGAACAGAGACTGCTTGCTAGAAACCCGAGATAAGACCAGAGATTCACCCAATTTGGTATATGTATCAAAGTTTTCCATCCAAAGTAAAAAGATTAAGAACGTAATCAAGAAGAACTGGCCAATACTTACTTGTGATAGTAGAGTGCAACATCTGTTTAAGGAACTTCCTACTTTCGCCAACCAAAGAAGCAGGAATTTAAGAGATGAACTCATATCCACCAGACCACCTATAAGGAAATCTAGTACTGCCAGAAAAGGAACTTTTCCATGTTTGCACTGCACTAATTGCAACTTTGTCACTAAAGGGTCACAGTCAGCCATTCACGTACAGGACAGAAAATCAAACTTGAGGACTATGCGACATGTGACAGTACAAACATCATTTACTTGATCAAATGCCCATGTGGCCTACACTATGTGGGCAAAACAAAAAGAATGGCCAAAATACGGTGGAATGAGCACCGGTTGTGCATAAGAAATGCCAACATGGGTTCAACTGTAGCGAGACACTGGGTAGAGAACAAACATCATGTATCGCAGATAAGATTCCAGATTTTGGAGGTAGTGAGGACAAGGAATCCACATGAAAATATGAACATTAAATTGGATCAAAGAGAGACTTTTTGGATCGACAAATTGGGTTGTCTAAACCTCGGCTGGAATGAATGATGAGATCAACTACCTTTGTTATCTTTAAATATACATTTGAATTGCTTTCCATCGATGTTTAATTTTAGAAGCTGGATCTGTCCCACTATGTGGATTGTTATCTAACCCTATTATGTTTTTTTAGTTTTTTTGCTTACGTTGATTTGCCTTCCTTATTATTGCACGTGAATAACATATAATGTGAAGTTATAACAGAAAGTTGTAAGCATATTGACCTATATGCTATATATTGTGGCAGGCATTTTTTGTTTTGTTTTTTTGCTTTCAAGTTGCTACAAGGTGCACGAGTGAACCATTGGGGCCTATTGACCAACAGTTTGGGGAATGGAGGAACAACTATTGCAGATAATGTAAAATCTGTCCACTTTCGATTTACAGAATCACGTGTTTGTAATCAGCATGGTGGCAGCACGTCCCGGCCTCTGCTTTTCCAGCGGGTCTGGGGCGCGAGACGGCTGAGTCATGACACACCCACGGGTGTGTCAGACTCAGGCGTCTCTCGCTTGCTGCCATGGCAACTAATAAAAGCAAGTGCAGTGAGGACGCGTGCGTGTTCCTCGCAGCACGGCAGAATGTGAAAGAAGGTAAGCGGCAGCACTGCTCTTTGCCGAGCTTCCTGTACAAATGTATAAACGTTTAAATGATGTCAGGATCGATGTACTCACACGGACACTGACAAGGATACTTTTTTACTGTATTTAAAGGTATGCTCTGACTCAACATGGGTTACACGCAGTCACGAGAAAACGTGCAAGTAAGCGGAGTATATTTTTTTAAACATTTTTTTCTATAAGAGTCATTCACAGTGCTGAGAGTTAAGATAACGTTGGGATGACCACGTGTTTTTGACATGATATACATATTTGCTTTTAGGGAGGTTCTGATTTCTGAACGTGATTTGGTTCAGTGAATTCGAGAAGAAATAAACTAATGAGGTATTTACTTGGATTATGTGAAGGATTAAGAAAGGAGAAATTAATTATATAATTTGGCTTTGAGATTATGCATGGGTGCTTTACAAATACTTGACTTATGTGTACTTTGTTTATTTTATTTTCAATTTTTGGTCTTGGAAATTCCCTGAATACTTCAATTGGTATGTAACTTTTGCTTTATACACACACATATGTAATTTTTGTTTTGCAAAATGTAAATATAATGATTGATGCTTAAGGGGCATGGCCCTGATGAAGGAGATAAATACTCTCCGAAATGCATTGGCTACATTAAAGTGATCCCCCTCTGTTTTACATGATCCCAACGTGGTGGTTTATTATCTTCCATACTTGAGCTATGACCTAATGGAAAAACACATGACTACACTTTAAGTAGAGAATGAGTACTTCAGTGTGGAGATACGTGTATTACTCTTGGATATACAATAATCAAAGTTGATAATTATATATATTCTTCAACTTAATACAGTAACCTCAGTCAGAGGCACAAAAGAGAGAGCAACCGTCTAGTGGGGTGTGTCACACTCCACTTTTTTCTATTCACGTTTTTTTCTGAACATAGGTGTCTCTAGGTTTTTATGACGGTATGCACCTCAAAACTCATTAAGGAACACTTTCCTATTTTGGATAAAACTTATAAACATTGAATGAAAACTTAAGAATATTAGGTGGTGCCTGCCATTTTGCCTTTTTATGGCAACAGTAAAGACAGACACAAGTGATCACAGTTCAAGGGTGTTTATTAACCTTTTAAGTGGCAGGCTATTATGCAAGTCCATGCAAAAAGGACGAGCATACTCGTCCTTGGCACTAACTGTATACAGGTTGGAAAAACGTTTAATCTAAACCTAAATCTAAGATGGGAGCAAGCGTCGAACATCAAATGAAAATAAGGCAGTTCTGGTGGTGTTGTGTCAAATAGAAAGGGCCTATACTAAGAAACCTATTGCCAAACCTTACAACTAATACAAAAATGGTGTGGGATGGTTTCCGATAAAAGACAGAAAGTGTTCACAAATGATATATCAGGATGCAGTAGCTTGGCTCTCCCTTCCCCATGTTTTGAGCAAGGGGTAAGGTGGAATCTTGGAGCACAGTACAGTCTCGAGCTTCCCCAGCACGAGACGACAGTTCCACGTCCAGCTATCAGGTTCGTCGATGGCCAAGTCTCGTTTCTCTTGAAAGTCTTTTGCCTTTGAGGGCCTGACGTTTTCAAATAACCAAAAACAAAAGTTCCTTTAACAAAATGAAAGTTCGTTTCCACAGTTCACATTGGGTGATGGCTTCACCCCTCGGTCCCAGTCTTCTGGGCGCTGACCCCTCTTTACTTTCAGTCTCCCTCCTCCGGGTTCACTATGGCTGGTCTTTTCACTTACAAATCTTCATGTCTTTTTAAACTGTTCCAGTGGACATCCCTTGGTCAGGTTCACCTTTGTCAACACACTGTTTCTTGGGACTTTAGACTTTGCCCCCTTCTCGTCAGCATCCCTCTTCTGGGTTCACTCTTGCCAAATTCACTTTCACATTTACTTTCAATGTTTACGGGATTCATTTCACTCGCTTTCTCATGTGGCGGGATTCACATCCCATTTTTTCTTGATAGTTCTTAGGTCAAAGGCTTTCGACTGTATGGGGATTTTGCTTTACGTCCTGCATGACCATTTGTGCCTATCTTGGTGGCTCTCCTACGACCTTCTGGTATCGGTAGTTTCACTCAAACGGGGATTGACCAGAATCTCTTGCGTTAGCACCCACATGGTGCCGGTTCCCTCTGCAGCTGGTCTCCCCTTTACAATTTTACAATTCTTTGCCTGCCACTTTGCAACATTCATTCACCATGCTCAGCTTATCGGTTCTCCCCTCGACTCCCCTCGACTCACCAGCTGTGATTAACCACTTGGCTCTTATCTTAACTGGAGTCAAGGCCAGTACCACAGAAGCAGGAGTCTCCCTCAAGCCCACTTATCAGCGTTGACACGCTCAGCGTATTGTTGACGGCTGTTGCAGCACACTTGGGCTGTTGTCCTCGGCCTTACGATTCGCTCTGCTGAGGTTTCGCGGGTCTGCGACTAAACAGGCAAGGTTGTGTCTCTCCTTGTCAGACTCTCGAGATTTGCTGCCTTTCTCCTCCTCTTGAACTGCCGGGCCTGGCTAGCTCTCTCGGTGTGCTGTCTGCTTTGCTTGTACTGTGTTCTCTTGCTCCACCTTTTATCTCTGTGGGGAAGGGAAAGGGCTGTCAGGTGTGTGCGATTCTGATCAATTGCCTGACTTTGCCTGTCCCATGAATTGGGACATGTCAGGTAAACTGCTCTGGTGTTAGTCTGTTCTCTTGTGTGTTGTGCAAAAGTGTTTGTGTTGGAAAACGGGGGGGTAGTGGTTTTGAATGTCCTAAGTGGTAGGATGGGGAAAGCTGTTGAAAGAAGGGGGATACCGCATCTCACCCATCGGTGTCCCCCTCCCAGAGGACCCCCCCCATCCAGGTGATCCTCCCTCCTTGGTCCACTCCCAGGAACTGGATGCAATAGCGATGGCCTTGTCCTGGCCACTTGGCTGACAGATCCCATGGGACTAGTTGGTGAGACACCTACAGGTTTCTCACAGGCACTTCCTCCATGCGATGTAGCCACATTTGGTTCACAGGGGAACCGGGAAAGAAAATACATGTTCCCCTGGTCGTTTCCTTTCTGGTGTTCCACTGTGAAACAATAGGGTTGTAGGTCTAGAAACCATTGCATGACCCGAGGGTTGGACTCTATATGTTGGCTAATCCAAACTAAGGGTGAGTGGTCTGTAACCAGTGTAAACCTTCGTCCCAATAGGTAGTATCTAAGATGGATAATGGCCCACTTGATGGCTAGGTCCTTTAGTTCCACCACAGAGCCATTTTTTCATGTGGGAACAACTTGCAACTGGTGTATAGTATGGGATTTTCTAGTCTGTCACAAATTTGGGATAGGACGGCTCCTAACCCTGTAAGAGAGGCATCCGTCTGAAGCACAAACTCTTTCGAAAAGTTGACTACCTTTAGGATTTGGCATAATGTCTGTTTTAAGATGTTATAGCATATCTCATCGTCCTCGTTCCAATGAAGTTTCTGGGGTTCAGCATTTTTAGGGTTATTTGTTAGCTGGGACGTTTTGTCCGAAATGTTAGAGGTAAACCTTTGGTAATATCCTATTGCACCAAGGAAAGCCCTAAGATCTATTTTGGTCTTGGGAGTTGGAGTATCCAAGACAGCGTTTACCTTTTCATGTTGGAGCTGTACATTCCCATTCCCCTACAAAAAAGCCAAAGTATTTCACGGCTGATTGGGCTAATCTGCATTTAGCTGGATTAGCAGTTAAGCCTGCATTCCTAAGGACTTTCATGATGGTATAAAGATGGAAGAGATGGTCCTCCCAGGTTTTACTATAAATGACGATATTGTCAATGTAAGCTCCACAGAAATCAGAATATCGCTGTAGGTTGTTATCCATGAGCCGTTGGAACGTAGCGGGTGCACCGTGTAGGCCCAAAGGGAGAACTTTAAACTAGAATAATCCTAGGGGCATTGATAACACAGTTTTTCCCTTATCTGGCCCATATACAGGGATTGCCAGTACCCCTTTGTTAAATATAAGGTGGATAGAAAGGTGGCTGTTCAGAGTTGATCAGTTAGATCATCGATGGATGGCATGGGATAGGCATCGAAGTCTGATATGGCATTAACTTGACAGAAGTTATGCAGAATCTCCAGGAACAGTCAGGTTTAGTAACCAACATGATAGGAGAGAACCATGGACTTGAGGAAAGCTCAATGATATTAGACTTCAACATTTTGTTGACTTCCTCGATCACTATCTGTTTATGTGCCTCTGGTAGACGTTAGGATTTTAGATGAACTGTTTTACCTTTAGGGGTTCAAATATAATGGTATGTACCTTTTATTCTTCCTGGTTTTTCTGAGAATACATCAGGGAATGAGACCACAACATCTTTTAGATCTTCTCGTTGTTGGATAGATAACGTGGAAGGAATTAAGTCAAAGTTATCTATATCTTTGGTAACCAGGCAGGCTACTACTTTGGCATGGGTGGCTGACGGGCTCTCCTTCCCCTCTTATAAGAGGTTGATGTGATGTAAGTGGACTTTTCTGTTTTCGGTCTGGTTGGGCTATTTCATACATACACATTCCCATTTATTCTATTACCTCGTAAGGTCTGTGCCACTTGGAATCACGTTATTTCTCTGAGGTGGTTAAAAGGACTAGTACTTTCTGTCCAATAAAAAAGATCTTAAATTTACTTTGTATCATAATTGGCCTTTTGTTGGCTCTAGGTCTTTCCCATATGAGTACCGACTTCTTGTGTTCTCGCATTCCAGTGGTGGTTTGTGATATGGGAATGGGAGCCTCCTCTCGTTCATCCCAGGTTTCCCGCAGCATGTCTAGGACATCTCTCAGTTCTCTTCCATAGAGAAGTTCAAAGGGAGAGAAACCCGTGGAAGCTTGGGAGGGATCATTCAATCCCAGTCTTTTCTGTCCTTGTCTACCAATTTCCGTAGAATTAGTTTCAGGGTCTTATTGAATCTTTCTACTAGACCATTGATTTGAGGATGGTAGACAGAAGTTCACATGGTGGTAATGTGAGTAGCTCTTTGACTTTGGCCATAAGCGTACTCATAAAATTCGAACCTTGGTCGGTTAGTATTTCTTTGGGAAAACCGACCCTAGAGAAATAAGGTAGATGTTTTAGGATCTGCGAATGGTATTATTTCGCATTGGGAATGCCTCGGGATATCGGGTTGCATAATCCACGATCACCGAGACATACTTGTTGCCCAATTTAGATGTTTCTAGAGGTCCTATTATGTCCATACCAATTCTAGAAAAGGGGACTTCTATGATCAGCAGCGGGTTCAGAGGGGCAGGTACTGGGATGTGTGTGCTAGTCTTTTGACATATTTCACACGTTTGGATGAATGTTTTTATATAAGCATGGGTACCTGGCCAGTAAAAGTTTCCACTAATATATGTCTTGGTTTTAACATTTCCCAAATGCCCTCATGTGAGATTGGAATGTGCGATCATTAGCATAAGCTTTCAGTGACTTTTATGCATGTCTCGAGGCGATAGCTCAGAGGCAACGTGCTCGCCTTGGAAGTAAGATGACGCAGAGCAACACAGGTTCGATTCCCCGGGTCTGCGCTTAGTAACCTCTGGGTATTAAGGAAGTGCATAAGGAAGGATACAAAGTGCATAAAGACAAATTGCAATATTGTCAAAAGGAAGTGTTGAATTTAGGAAAGATAATAGCAGAGGGGAGGAGGGTCATCCCAGAAAAGACAGCAGTGATACTGTACACCCCACAACCAAACACAGCAAAGGAAATGAAGCAATTTCTGAGATTGTGCAACTATGATAGGTCGTAGATATTTGACTACTCCACATAGTTAACCCCTTTTTCAGGGATCGAAGGAAGCACCGAAAGCAAAAGGCCCCTTGGTCTGAACCCAGGAGATGATTAATTCATTCAGGGAATTAAAAGAGGCACTTAGCTGTTACGCTCACCTGGCCCCTGTCAGGCCTCTCCCTCTGCAGATAAGCTGTGAGCAGCGGCAGTTGGTGACACTGCTCCTGCGTGGATATGAGAGAAGGTGAGTGTGCTGATCTGTGACTACTGGACCTATCAAATTCCTCTCCCCAAGGTGTGGTTTCTGTGGGCATGTAGAGGCCCATAAGGCTCACCTGTTAATTATTGATGATAAGCTCCCTGTCCTGCTACTTCTGTAAGCGGCGCTTGTCGATGGGATCTAGTTCCTTCACTGATCCCCGGTAAGTAATAGTCCAGTCCAGCTGCGACTATGCTTCTCCTGGTTGGTAGTAAGTGTCTCTCAATGTCTCTTATCTCTTTCCCCTTCTGTTTTCTCTTTGTCTCTTCTTTGTATTATTGCTCCCAATATTGTCAATTCCTGAATAATGTTTCTCTTCTGTTTTCTTCCCAATAGGTGGAAATGTGGCCCAAAAGCAGCTGTGGGGTGCGCAACGCGGCTGGGTGGAAAATGAATGAATCTGCAATGTCCGACAGCAGGTAAGCGATGGTTTAAGGAAAAGCGCGAGGTTCGGTGGTAGCACAACCTTAAACGGAATGTCTTTTAAGTGTCTAACCTTGTCTTTCGTTTTTGCTTTGCAGGTGCTTCTGTCGCGGATGGAGCGCGTTGTGCTGCAGTGCCAAGATGAAGATTTCAGCATTCCGGAAGATTTGAAGATGAGCTGCGGTGCCAAGATGAGGATGTCAGCGTTCCAGAAGATTTGAAGATGAATGCCAGGATCAACGAAGACGCGTACAGGTGAGAGCAGCTTATATAGCCGCGATCATGGGCACGCCCACAAGGCCTGGGTTGCCTGCCACACCCTGCCACTCCTAGAGAGTCAGCATGTGCAAGGCAACCCAATAGCAGCAGCCACATCCAAGAGTATATGTGGGCTGCTTTAGTGAATGGAAGTTCCCATGTTAAATGCACTTCGCACCCAAAATGTGGTGCTATGTCCATAATAAAGCACTCTTATCCCAAATAAATGTTCATGCTTACTGTTATTCATGAGACTGGCGCAAAGGCGCCAGGACTGTGTCCATCCGGCCCCCCTGTGTATGTGGCCCTTTAATGTTTGCTTTCTCGGCCCGATGACCATGACAGCACTCCCCTTTAAGGCCCCTCTCAAGGGTGGTCCTCCTCCCGGTGCTGGTTTGGTGTGATTATTGCGATGGAACTGCCTGATTAAATGTGGAGCATGGACCTATTCACTGGGTTTCCATGTTCGGTCTTGAGGTCCATAACCTTTCCAGTCTAAAAGGTAATACAATTTGGACCCATCCACCGTTGAGGCCAGGATGGATTTGATTTCATACTCTGGCTCCGCATCTAGTAATTTGGGCTCTGGTGGAGGGCTAATCTGTGTATTAGGTGTCATTGGTTTGAGGATAGAGACATGAAATACTGGGTGAATCTTCATGTGAGATGGTAATTCCAATTTCATGGCCGCAGGATTGATTATTGCCTCGATAGCATAGGGGCCCAAGTATCTGGGGCAGAATGCCCTTGGCCCTTTCAACGGTATGTATCTGGATGCTAACCAAACTTTATCTCCAATCTGGTAATTGGGACTTCTTTTCAGTGCCGATCAGCAAACAGTTTTTAGTCAGATGTTCTGTTGCTTCCTCAAGAACCTGAGTCATGGTTTTATGCAAGGTTTTTATTGCTGGGATTTCCAAAGTTTCGAGTGGATCAAACACTGATGTCCACTGATGACTTCCGTGCACAGTGTAGAATGGAGTTTGTCCAGTACTCGTGTGAACAGAGTTGTTGTATGCGTACTCGGCTACCCAGAGTATGTTTCTCCAGGAGTCCTCGGATTGCTGTAACATACACCTTAAATATTGCTCTAATGTCTGATTAGTTCGTTCCGTTTGCCCATTAGTCTAAGGGTGATGGCTTGTGGACAACCGGAGGTCGATTTTGGCAATTGTACAACACCTTCTCCAAAAGGCAGAAACAAATTGAGTTCCACAATCAGATATTATTATTGATGGGAATCCATGCAACTGAACAATTTGTTCTAGAAACACAGTAGCGAGAGTCAACGCAGTTGGGAGTCCCTCCAGGGGGATATAATGGGCCATTTTGGAGAATAAATCCACAATGACTAAGATCGTATTGTATCCATTGCAGGGAGGAAGATCCGTGATAAAGTCCATTGACAGAGTACGCTAAGGTGCTGGCAATACCATCAAGGGACGTAGTAAGCCAGCAGGGTTTTGCTTCTGAGACTTGTGTTGTGCTCAGACACCACAGGTTGCAATAAACTGGGTGATATCTTTTCTCTAAGTTGGCCACCAGTAGTTTTGCTTTATCTTAGTCTGAGTTTTGGCTATTCCTGGATGTCCTTCCACTAATGAATCATGGTAGTTTATGATGATTGGGTTTTGCAGTTTCTTGTCCTGAATATTTAAGCGTCCTTGAAAATATGGTAGGTTGTTTTTGATGGTGTACCGGTCTCCCTTTAAAAGCCATTCTTGTTGTGTTGACTGATTCATCTGGGATTGCAAACTGGTTTTTAAGTCATCTACACATGTGGTGGCAGCAATCTTGGTTTGGATTCGTTCTTTGGGAATGATGGCCACGGGATTGGATGTTGTAAAAGCTTCTTTTTCTTTACTCATGCGTGATAGTGTGTTTGCCTTTCCAGTCCGTACTCCAGGTCTATAGGTAATAATAAAGTCGCATTCTGCGAAAAAGAGAGCCCAACGAAGTTGACGCGAGGATTGTGCTTTGGCGGTCTTCAAGTATTGTAAGTTACGGTGGTCCGTGATGACGGTGACTGTGTGTCTTGCCCCAAGAAGATAATGTCTCCATGCCTTGAATGCTGCTTTAATCGCCAGTAATTCCTTATCCGTGATCGCGTAGTTCAATTCGGGGACAGAAGATTTGCGGGACCACAATGCGACGGGATGTAACTGTCCTGTTTCAGGGTCCCGTTGGGACAATACCGCTGCCATTACTATGTTTGAAGCATCTGTTTCAACCACGTATGGCAGGTCTGGTTGAGGGTGTCAAAGAACTGGTGCTGTGGTAAATGCTAGTTTCAGCTTCCGAAAGGCTTCTTCAGCTTCTGTAGACCAATGGAATTTCTTGTTCTTTCTCAGCAGGGAGGTAATTGGGTGTACGATTTGCGAGAACCCAGGTATAAATCGACGATAGAAATTGGCGAATGCGAGCACACTTTGTACTCCTTTCGTGGATTTTGGTGAGGGCCATTGGAGGATTGCGTCCACCTTTCGTGTGTCCATATGTACGCCTTGTGTTGTGAGCATGAAACCGAGAAATTCGACCTCGGTCACATGGAAGAAACATTTTTCGAGCTTGGCATACAACTGGTGTTGTCAAAGCTTCTCTAAGACTGCCCCGATATGACCGACATGTTCTTCCTTGGAATATGAGTAGATGAGAATGTCATCTATGTAGACAAGTGCGCAAACGTCCAACAGTTCACAGAGCAAGTCATTCATAAAGAATTGGAATGCCGCTGGAGCGTTACATAACGCAAAGGGCATGACCTAGTATTGAAAGAGGCCATACTTCGTGCGGAAGGCCGTCTTCCACTCGTCTCCTTTTTTGACTCTAGATGGTAGGCCCCTCGTAAATCCAGATTTGTGTAAATCTGAGCGTGTTTCACCTGATCCAGGAGCTCTAGTAAAAGTGGTAAGGGATAGTGTTTTTTTACTATGATCTGATTGATTGCTCTGTAGTCTATACAGGTTCTTAAGTCCTCCTCCTTCTTAGGCACGAAGAAGAGTGGCGAGGAAGCAGGGTAAATGGTTTGCCAGGTACTGATCCAGGTAAGTTCTAAGATGTTGGTTTTCCTGCTCTGTTAGAGCATAAATCCGGCTGCAGGCGATTTGGGCTCCAGGTACGAGATCTATTTGGCAATCGTAGGGTCTGTGCTGGGGAAAAACGTTGGCTTGCTCTTTTTGGAACACATCCTGGTAATCCAGGTATTCAAGTGGGAAAGAGCCAGTGAGGCCCAACACGATTCCTTTCTTGGGTTTCAGGTTGACGTCTTTGTTGTAACAGGTGTCGGCACAGTCTTGAGGAAAGGTCAGAACTCATTTTCGCCAGCCAATCCTAGGATTATGGGTTTCCAGCCAAGGTATTCCCAATATCATCTAGAACTGAGGAGCACCGATGAGATCGAAGGTAATGTCCTCTTGATGCACGTCCTGACACAGAAGCTTGACTTTCTTGGTGTATTGTGTCACCGGGCCGGATGATAGCTGAGAACCATCCACTGCAGTGACGTTTTCCAATTTCTGCTTTTGTTGGAGAGGAAGGCCTATTCGGATAGCCAGATCTTGGTCGATGTAGTTTCCCACAGCTCCACTGTCAATGTATGCCTCCAAGGCATGTATCTTTGTTGGTTGCTTGTGATTCACCAAAAGTACTGAAAGGACTAGATGTGAGGTCTGCACGGATTCCTTTTTCTCGCTCGACAAGTGGACCCCCACGCTTGCCGGGCATTGGAGTTTCCCGAGTCCTGTACTACTTCTTCTTTGTCGTTTTTGTCTGTTGCGCCAACTATTTTCTTTGGTGGTTTTACCGGGCATTCACGGAGGATGTGACCTGCTTTACCACAATATAAGCAGCGCTGATGCTGTCTTCTTTTCTCTCTTTCCACCTTGGTAAGTGGACTCCGTAATCCACTGATTTGCATTGGTTCTGACTGTTCATGTGGTTTGGTCTGGTTCTCACGGGGTCGCACATAAACTGACCGTCCCTCTGTTCTGGCTCGATTCATTTTCCTATTCTGCAACCTGTGATCGAGTTGCACTGTCAGGTCTATGTAGTCTGCACACCCCTCAGGTGGGTTCACAACTTGAGCCAACACATACTTAAGTTCTCCATGTAAGCCTTGATAAAAGAGCATAGTTCTCTTTTCTTATGGCCAGTTGGTCTATGCTATGAGATGATTAAAGGTTGCAATGTAGGTTAATAGATCTTGATTCCCCTGTCTGAGTGACAACAATTCGTTGTCCAGAGCTTGTCCTTGAGTATGTCGGGCAAACAATTTCTCCATCTCATGCTGAAAATCCCCAAAGTTCCAAAGCAAAGGATCATCTTGAGTTACCAATGGTATTGACCAGTCTGCTGCATTGCCTCTTAGATATGAGAGTATGAAAATGACTTTGGCTTGATCATTAGAAAAGGCTCCTGGTCTGCACAAGAAGTGAAGGCGACATTGGTTCATGAATATGGCAAACTTGTTTGGATCACCGATGAAGCATTTGGGTGGGGCTAGAGGGCTGCCCCTGGAAGAACCACTTGAACCGGTTTTGATTGCTGTGGTGTGGAAGAATGGCCCATCCCAGGCAAGGGAGCCTGTCCTGCTTGTGCCTGTAGCATCTGTCTTGCCAAGTCATCAGTTCATTCTTGAGTTACAATAAGATCTCGCCTTAATGCACTGGTTTCCTGTCTTGAAGCATGTACTTTAGCCCGTAATTCCCCCAGTAATTGGGCTAATTGGTCTGTTTCTGAAGTTTCCATAACGCCCAGGAAGAGAGTCATAGAGGCTTTGCGTTCTGTTACGCTCACCTGGTCTCTGCGGAGGCGTTGGGGCACGCTTGCAGCCCTCACAGGAATTAGATCACCCCTGTCAGACCTCTCCCATTGCAGATAAGCTGTGAGCGGCTGCAATTGATGACACTGCTCCTGTGTTTTCTTCCCAATAGGTGGAAATGCAGCCCAAAAGCAGCTGTGGGGTGTGGGCGTGGCCGGGTGGAAGATGGATGAATCCGCAATGTCCGACAGCAGGTAAGTGATGGTTTAAGGAAAAGCGCGAGGTTCAGTGGTAGCGCAACCTTAAACTGAATGGGGGTCATTACGACCCTAGAGGTAGCCATGTTGCTATTTGTGGCATGGCTACCCTAATTCCGGGTGCCTGGTCTGGGTTCCTGGAATGGGGAAATACCGGGCCATTCCGACCTTGGAGGGCCTGCTATTTCCCCATTCCAGGTACCAAGACCCTGTACATCCCCATTCCCATTGAGCCCCCATAGGGTTCAACGGGAATGGGGAGGATGCAAAAAACGGGCCCGTTAATAATGGGCCCATTGTTTGCATCCTGGACTGCTCGCGGGACCCGTTAAGGATGCCTGGTTTTACCAGGCGTCCTTACCAGGTCCCGCGAGCAAACCTCGTAATGTGGCGGTAGGGGGTTAACTGGGCCAGCAGCTCTACCGGCCCGAAAACCTATCACCAGGGTCATAATGACCCCCAATGTCTTTTAAGTGTCTAACCTTGTCTTTTGTTTTTCCTTGCAGGTGCTGCTGTCGTGGACGGAGCGCATCGTGCTGCGGTTCCCAGATGAAGATTTCAGCCAACGTTCCAGAAGATTTGAAGATGAATGCCAGGATCAACGAAGACACGTACAGGTAAGAGCAGATTTCCCCAGGTGTTAAGTATGATGGCAGGAAGCAGGATTTCCAAAGGTAAGTCTGATCCTCAGGTGGTGGTGAGCGTTGCGCTGCATGGAAGTGCAGAATGATGTGAAGCATCGCCTCGGGGATAGGAGCATCTTATATAGCTGTGATCGTAGACACACCCACTAGGCATGGCTTGCCTGCAACACCCTGCCACTCCTAGAGAGTCAGCACGTGCAAGGCAACCCAATAGGAGCAGCCACACTCAAGTGTACAGTGGGGCTGCTTTAGTGAATGGAAGTTCCCATGTTAAATACACTTTGCACCCAAAATGAGGTGCTATGTTAATAATAAAGCACTCTTGTCCCAAATTAATGCTCTTGCTTACTGCTATTCATGAGCCTGGCGCCAAAGGCACCATGACTGTGTCCATCCGGGCCCCCTGTATATGTGGCTAATGTATGCGTTCTCGGCCCGATGACCATGACATTAGCACTGCACCCGTTTGGTAACAGATTATAAAAAGATGTTTTATTTATTTGCACACTCTACCGGCCAAGTGATGATGGCTGCCCTCACTCAGAAGAAGCTGCAAGGTCACAAGCCTTTGCCCTACTATAGCAGTCCCCTAGATTCAGTTATGCAGGAGCAATTTCCATGCGAACAGTCGCTTGCAGCAGTAGCATTCGCAATACAGAAATCAGAAACTATTACAATGGGATTTTCAGTGACACTCTATGTAGAGCTTGCAGTGTTTGCCATATTGGACAAATCATAATAATCGATCCTGACCAGCAAACAAGCTTCAGGGTACGAGGTGATACTGACAAATCCTGCTATTCAAATTGTGAGGTGCCATCTTCTGAATCCAGCAACATTCATAGCACTATGACTTAAGGAACAAGATTACACACATGATTGCTCTACATAAATGGACAAAATGGAGGGGGGCACAGTGGTTCAGGAGGGAGACATGCTCTTTGGTGATGGTTCGTCAATGATAGATCAGAAATCGGGGTGTCGTCATATTGGAGCAGCAGTGGTGTTTCACTACAAGGGAGAATTCAAGATTGGGGCACAAATAAGGTTACTGAGGCACTTTTTGGCCCAAGCAGCAGTGCTTGTGGTGCTAATGACAGCAGTGAAAATGTCAGAGGGTCACTGCGTGACCATTTACTTGGACTCTGTGTACATCATGTCCATAGTACATTCAGGAGTAGCAAGATGAAAAAGGAGGGGATTCTGGAGGAGAGATGGCTCCCCAGTATAACATGCTGAATTATTGTCAGTGCCTCTGCCTGTAGCATTAGCGGTGGTGAAATGCACCACACATACCAATGGGACTGATGTAATTTCCAAAAGAAACGACAGGTCAGATGATGCGGCCGAAGAAGCAGCGTATATGCCATTGGACACAAGAGGATGTATGCCTCACAGCACAAAGTACCCACGTTCGCACACACAACACACCCACCCACACCACACATGGAGCACTTCAACCCTTTGTCTGCGACCCAACTAATAGATGTGCAGGGGGTGCTCCTCTAGAAGAACATGAGCTGTGGACCGGGCGAGGGTGTTCCCTATCACCCACTGATTTGATATGATGCCAGAATAGAACTGGGAAAGCAGTGATTCCCCAGGAACTATGCTACATAGAACTGGACCAATTGCATTACCCAGTACACACCTCTAAGAAATATGTTGCTGCAGAATTACATACCCAACTTACAGGAGCATGTGACTGAATTTGTGAACAATTGTCTGATGTGTTAGCATTATAGTACGGGTCACACCCTCAAGACAAGGAGCTACGTTACCTCATCCATTAGGGCAGTTTTCACATTTGCAAATAGACTACATAGAAAAGACACACTGGTGTCATTCTTATCATTATGTAATTGTAGTTTCATGTCCATTTTCACGCAGGCTTGAGGCGGGTGCATGCACTCACAACGATGCCAAATCTGCAACCAAATTTTGAGTGCATGAAGTATTTCCATGGTAGGGATTGTGTGAAGAACTAAGATCAAATAATGGATAACACTTTGCCAGTTACTTGTTTAGGGAAATAACATCTTTATTGTGCATAAAACAAGTTGTGTTCTGAGTACCATCCTCAGGTCAACGGTCTTGTAGAGTGCTTAAATGGCCTACTCAAAGAGCGTGTCCCAAAACCTTGTGACACGCTTCACTAAAAGCAGCCTTCATTGTTTGCCTCTTGCTTTATTGCATTACATAACACACCTGGCTCTGACCACCACCTCACAGTGCATTAAATAGTTACAGGTAGGATAATGCATGCGCCTTTCACTCCTGCATGTGCTATTTCTGATGTGCGCAGAGCTGCCAGGTTTTGGGGGATGAGTTTTGAGATTATCAGCTTAAACAGCTTACTAACTCCCTGAAATATATTTCACGACAGCTACAGGCTCGTCAAAACCAAACGGCTGCATCTTCAAGAGAAGTACCATCCACACAGGAGGAAGAGGACCTATAGCCTCCCCTCTATCCCAGCGACAGAGTTTTCATTAAAAACTTCACAAGGAAATGGTCCAACCCCAGGTTTGAGGGGCCCTACAGAGTCACCTATTGTACCCATGTATATATAAAGGGTACCTGGTGAGCCCTGATCCTCCAGGTTAGCTAATGGCAATATAAAACATAACAGTAGCCAAGGCTTTTTATGTCACACTCAAGTCGTTCAACTATTTAATGGTATTTAGACGTATTTGTTTATTCTATTTGGTATTATTCGTACCAAAACAACACATTTACTTAAAACACAATTCATCTGTACACATTCAGTGGCCTTTATTAGGGCCATCATACACATTTCTGTTCCAAACAGTGAATCACTACAGTTACAGAAACAAAAGAAAACCAATATATATTACCTACTGTACCCAATCAGCTGTAGAAGGCAGATGAGCATGGATCCATTTATCCAGAGTCTGCAAAGACAAGAGCAACAGCCTCCTCCTCGTATATACAGAGAATGGCGAGTTAAGAGGAGGACTGCTGACATTTCATTTACTTTTTCGTGCGCTTGTCTCCATTTTCAGAGTCCGAACACTTCTTTTGTAGCAACACAGAATGGAGGACTAGCTTCAGTACAGAATAGATATAGCAATGCATGTTGGGTAGGATGTATAGTGGTTTTTCTGATTTGTGTTCTTCCTTTTCTTTGGTTTTAAGGTGGAAGGGAGGTCTTCTACCCCCTTTCAGACTAACACAGTAACAGGAAATGTAAATATATCAGTATCACGAACAGAGAGGTAAGCATTTAATCCAGGCTTGTTTGTAGACAACATGAGGAAGCAGCAGTCAGCTGATTCTGATAATGTTTGGTGTAACCATATGAAGGTGGTGGGCCGAGACAGAGCAAATCACACATGTTACGTGTGCTCTCTCATCCCACATGCCACAGGGATACCCAAGTTCTTCCTCCCACAGGAAGTGCCAGTAGAAATGGCACATTGTCTTGTACACCTGGCATTTTGCAAGGTTTGAGGGTTGTTTCAGGATCACAGGGTACAAGCGAAATGGGTGGAGGAGGTAGACCCGATCTATGAGGACAATTATACAAAGAAAAAAAAGATGGCGGAGGCAGATGAAACAAAACCTATTGTCCTAGAAAACCAAACGGAAAGCCAGAGAAGAGGGGGCAGCAATTTACCACACAGCACACTCTCTCATGTGTGAATGATACAGGGTGCACAGTACCATGGTGCAGGATGTTACCCCAGCTGCACACAGAGGGATCAGTGTTCCACAACAATCAGTGGATGGAAGGGCTAATAGGGTGTATGGCAGAGGGATTGGTGGGATTCGCTGAAGAAGTGACAGTGATGACGAATGATAAATGTCACATTATTTGGAATGATTGTATCCAGGCCCTCACCTGGATAGATGATGGACAGAAGCCATTACTCATGAAGGCACTCACATACTATTCTTTATGTTTCAGATCTACAGAAAGAAAGGGTTTGATCAAATTGGGGACCAATCTTGCCTGCCAGATGACATTTGAGCTGAAGAATATGCAGGTCCGAACCGCGGCCCTTAAGAACTATTTCTGGGCCTGTGGGTCCCAAGCATATGCCCAATCACCACCAAACTGGAGTGGCCAGTGTTCCCTGGTCACTGTACACTCCCCAGCTCTTGTAGTGCCCCATTCTGACATTGTGCCATTGAATTATCATTTGGCCCTACAAAAAGATAGTTAAGAGTTATATGAATACTGCAAATTTTAATCCATGTGTCACTGCAAATATTGAAGAAGAGAGACATTCATGCGTCAGATGGTCGATGAACCTGTGGAAAAGGAACAACAATTACTGGTCCCAACAGAGTGCAGACCAACTGTACGCTATCCCGATGAAATTTAGGCTATTTAGTAAGACATCCATATTCTTTACGTGTTTGCTCACCACTAATGTTCTAACTGCAACCAATGCCAAATGCCAAATGGCTGCAAATAACTAGGGACAAGCTGTTACAATTGGCAAATGGGACAGAGAAAGGGCTGAATGTAATAAGGGAGGAATTAAGGGCATTAAGGCTGGTTGCGCTACAGAACCGGTACTGTGACAAATCTGTAGATGTCGTCCCTTCTACTCTAGTGTAAGAACTTTTGCATGGGGCCAGGGCGATGCATCGACAGGACAATAGTCCCCCTGTGGGTGGTACGCAGGGGGATGATCACTTGGGAGAGGAAACCCCTTATGGGATTAGGGACGAGCATTCTCAAAGAGCTTGGTATCTAACCACCTTAGTAGACCCTCCATCCTTACCCAAATCAAGTTCGCTCTCACTGTCTCCAGCAGCGTTAATATCTGTTATTGTAAGGCTAAACCACTTAACATGATGGAGCTGACTAATAACCCTGGAAAGACCAAATGCTTCACATGTAGCTCTACCATAACTATTGTGCTGGAGAAGAGGAACATGAGTATGATGATTACTCCAGAGAACTTGAACAACTGGGTCTTCACCATATTCGATTAGCCCACAGAAACACAAACATGCAGAGGGAAATCAAGATGGAAAATGCAGTCCTCGAGCAAGGAAGCTTGGTAGACGCTGACCCGGATTACTAGGAACTGAAGCTGGAGATGCTGTGAACATAGCAGAACAGGAGCGAGAAAGCAGGCAGAGTAGGAGGAGCTCCTTTGTATGCTGCCTGAATGAACCTACAAGCGTCCCGAAGCCTGGGAAGCCACTTGGAAGTGAAGCCCTGTCCCGCAAAAGTAGAAGGGATTGGCCGAGTGGCCGCCAAAGAGAAACTGATCACTGAGCGCTCCCGAAGCCCCAGAAGGAAGCACCACTGCCCGGAAGACACACACCAGAGAAACAGGTACGCAGGAAGAGATGAAAGTGCTGGCGGACAAGGAGGACTCGTGGCTCAACAAGGAAAAGAGAGTGAGAAGGTCTGGGACTCCGCGAGAAGTTGAGAGAGTGCAGAAGGGAGTATACACTTGGTAGGAGCGTAACCCAAGTGATTGCACCCACACAGTACAAGTCTGGCACCTGCACCCATATAAAGAAAAGAGAGTGAGAGGGTCTGGGACTCTAAGAGAAGACGGGAAAGTGCAGAAGGGAGGATCTATGCTTGGCAGGAGATTCAACCAATCTAATGTAAAAGCGCACTGCGACTGCGGAACCCGCACGCATCTAAGAAAAAGAGAGATGGGGGTCTTGAATGGGAACCCTAAATAGAGCTGGTACGCTGCAGAATGGTCTTTAGCACACAACAAATAATAACAAATTAGTAAAAAAAGAGTGCATAAGAACTACAGTTAAAATCACTCAGAACCATACAATTCATCAATCACAATATAAATATAATTACAAATCCAATAGTGAACAATATCGTAAAAAGAGAAAAACTGTCAATCTAAAGATTCCTACGGGCCCAGCCCTGATAGTTGAACTTTGCCACAAAAAAACAATATTTAAATCAGTGGTAATCCGGCATAACAATAATGCTTCTGCTACTCTGCAAACCTTTGCCTTCTTAAATAGCAGAAACAAGTACAGCACCCTGAGGTCCTTGAGTGAGTCATAGAAAATCATAAAATGCATAATAGTTTCCACAAAGCAGACAAATATCACAATGTGTGTCCTTCCAGTTGCTAGTAAATTTGGCAACCATCAGAGTATCTGCCTAAGAATTCCATATAAAGTGCTCGTGCATAGGCCGGGGAGATAAAATCAAAGTACACTTTGAATCTGAAATCATTTCCACAGCCAGATAACATATCCCTGTTTTTAGCATTAAGCATGAGTTTTCTACTTGTTCGTACATGACTATTTGGGCTGCATGTGGTTATCATTCCTGGGTTAGACTACAAATTACTTAAATTAAGGGCACTGAGCTGCAGTTTAATATGATGTATTCAAGTGAGTGCCCTCCGGGTAGCCCATGTATGTAAATTAAGGCCTCTCTTTACTTATGTAGTTCCGGGGTCATCCAGAGCCTGACCTAATAAGTGGCCGGCCTTAGGGATATCATACTAGAAATTGGCTTCATTCCACACTCTAGATGTAGTGGACAGGTCCGGAAACTCTTCAGAAGTCCAAGGGGCAACCTTATTTTCAATAGGGGACCATTTTTGACAATCGTTGTAGCCTCATAAGTCTGCACCATACAGAGCTGCTGAGGTGGTTTGTATTTTGTAGATTTCAATTACTGGTGATATAGGCCCTCATTACAACCTTGGCGGAGGACCATGGTGCTATTAGCACCATGGTCCATGCCGCTAAGGTTACGATTCCGCCATGGTGGATGGCGGAATTACCGCCCCATTCCAAGGTGAGTGGGGCGGTAATTCCCCATTCACCATTTGCCCTTCCCCATTCCCATTTTTGCCCCCATAGGGCATAATGGGAATGGGGAAGGCGCTAATTACGGTGCCTTAATTAGCTCCAAAGTCCCTTTGCGGGTTGGATTTTTAACGCCTGCTAAAAGCAGGCGTTAAACACCAACCCGCAAAGGGACACTTGTAATCAGGCGTTAAGGGATAACGGCGCTGACGGCGCCGTTAAACCCTTAACGCCTGAGTTGTAATGAGGGCCATAGTCATTTTTTCGTGATTCACAGAGAATTTCCTTGGACCATCGCTGTTTTTCCCCAAGATAATGAAAGATTTATTAACCTGTGCAGACCAAGAGCCAATGTCTAAAGACCTCACATCAAGGTAATCGGAAAAACTAACCTGTTCCAATTTGGCACCATCCACCTCAAACTGTCACGCTTACCTTTGGTGCCCTGCAGGAGTGCCTGGTCCGGACTGTGGAGTGGCCCCCGTACTAGTCCCCTTCACCCGGTCATATGTCCCAGGCACCCCTTCCCTCACCTGTCGCCTGGAGGAAAAACCTGCAGGGGGCCGTGAGGCTGGGAGGGCCCTCAGTTTATTCGGGACTTGTATAACTGGTGTTCTGGGGGGTGTTGTGGGAACCTAAGGGGGGAACAGAGGGTAAGTCTACTGTGTAAAAATAACTGCAATGTTCCCCCACTCTCCTCTCCCTTCCCCTAATCCCCTTAGAAAGCGAGGCTGGCTGGAGCGCGTGGATGCGGCTCACCTGTGGTTCTGTGTCTGCAAGCGAGGCTCCAGAGAAGGGTCCCAAAGAGGGGCTGAAGTGGATGAGAGTCTCTGTCCCAGGTGTGGTGTTTCTGCTAATTGTCTTATGTTCTTTCTCTCCCCCAGGTTTTGGAGCTTCAGCGCCGAACCAGTAGCAGAACCCTGAGGGAGGCTCGCTCATTCCTAGATACAGGTAAATTCTCGCATTCTTAGATGGGGGCATGGTTCTGATGGGAGGAGAACGGAAGGCGGATGATAACCCTGTTGCTTGCTTTCGAACAGGGCGTCTGACACCAGGAGCTGGGGGCCTGGAATAGCAAGCGCGGGAGCAAGTCCATGCAGGATGCGAGGAGGACGGATCCCGCCGCAGAGCAGTGTTGAACAGGATGCTGAAGGCCGCAGACCAAGACTGAAGACCAGGGTACTGAAGGTTGCTGAAGCATGCTGAAGAACCGAATGATGCTGAAGGACCGAAGGATGCAGGAGTCCCAACTAGATGCAGAAGAATGCTCTTGACCAAGGAGCTCAACGCAGGAAGATACTGGTGTGCAGAAGCAGTAAGCGAAACACTACTCTTGTCAGGATGCGGAAGAAACGCTAAGCACAGGGTGCAGTCCGGGGCGCGTCATTAAAGTCCTGTACCACACCCTGCTGGAGCTAGATGCATAAGGGCGTTGGGTTCATGCATGTGCCAGGTAAATTGCTGCACGTGCCGGCCTCACACGTGCTCAGTGCTTCTTGGCTTGAGATGGGCGGTGCCCCTGCCTTCCGCTCTTTCGTGCAGGCCGCAACTAGGTCAAGCCCACCCCCACGCTCACGCCAGCCAGCCACCATCCATGTCTACCCTTTCCCTATTGTATGAAAGGGGGGCACCCACCCCCTGTTAGCCTGCCACCCCTGGGCCCGTAAAGGGACAGTGATAGCCCTCCCCTCCAAGACCCCCCTCCTGGTCCTGGTTTGTGGGGACAGTTATGGTGAAAACGGCAATCAATCGGGGAGCATGAATGTTTTCCTTGGGTTCCCATGTCCTATCCTGAGCACTGTACCCCTTCCAGTCTACCAAATAGTATAAATGATGCCTACATATTTTGGAGTCCAGAATTTCTTTTACTTCGTATTCTTTTTCTCCTTCCTGGATTTCTATTAGGGTAGGCTTGTTGAAGGAATCCTGAGTTCTGGGGTGTACGGGTTTAAGCAGGGATATGTGGAACACTGGGTGGGTCTTTAGATTTGGGGAAGTTCAAGTTTTACCGCCACTGGATTAATAATGGCGCATATAGGGTGGGGTCCTATGAATTTAGGGTGGAACCTCTTTGAGCCTTTTAATCCAATATGTTTGGTAGAGAGACATACCTTGTCCCCAACTCTATATTCAGGGGCCTCCCTTCTTCTGCGAATATCTTTTGTGTATTTTTGGTTTCCTGAAGTGTTGCATGGGCTTTTTGTAATGTTTCTTTAATGTTGGTATGAAGGGATGTGGCCGTGGGCATCTCCAGAGCAGTGCGTGGATCGAACTCTGGGGTCTTTGAATGTCGTCCATAGAGAAAATAGAAAGGGGTGAACCCAGTGGCGCTATGGATGTTATTATTGTAAGCATATTCGGCCACCCACAGGAGGTCGGCCCAACTGCCCTCGGATTGAGGAAACATGAACCGCAAATATCGTTCTAATGTCTGATTGGTTCTCTCGGTCTGCCCATCCATTTGTGGATGATGGCTTGTATATAGTCGGACGTCAATGTGGGCTTGTTCGCAGCAATGCCTCCAAAACTTGGATACAAACTGACTTCCTCTATCCGAGATGATGATTGATGGAAAGCCGTGTAACCTCACAATGTTTTTCAAGAAAGCATGCGCTAATCTCTCGGCATTTGGCAACCCCTTAAGGGCAATGAAGTGCGCCATCTTTGTAAGTAAGTCCACTACCACCATAATGGTATTATATCCATTGCACGGAGGAAACTTGGTTATAAAGTCCATCAAGATGGTGTGCCAAGGAATGGGTGGTATTGGCAAAGGGTGAAGTAACCCGGAGGGTCTCGTCTTAGGCGTCTTGCTACGTGCACACACATCGCATGTCTTGGCGTATTGTATTACATCCTTTTGCCAAGTGAACCACCAGTAATATTGGTGGATTTTCCTTAAGGTTTTAGTGATTCCCGGGTGACCCGCAAGCAGAGTATCATGGTAATTATGCATTAGTTCAGTTTGCAGGCGAGGCACAAGAACATAGAGCCGTCCTTGATGAAACAGAAGGCCATTTTCCATGGAGAGATGCTCATCTTGGTTTATCTATTCTTGCCATTGCTCTGGGGCCAGGGCCTGCATTATATCCTGGTGGAACTGGTCTAGAGGTGACACCATTGGGCTGATTAGGCCTAGCAATTTGTATCCTGGTATGATAGCCATAGGTTCAGGGGGTGCGTAAGCGTCTTTTTCTTCCTGACTCCATCCGATGCGTGACAAGGCGCCCGCTTTCCCATTCTTGACTCCAGGGTGGAACGTGATTATAAAGTGATATTTAGAAAAGAATTGGGCCCAACGGAGCTGACGGGGTGATTTGGCGTGTGTGGTCCATAAATACTGCAAGTTTCGATGATCCGTGTAGACCATGATAGTGTGTTGCGCCCCCAGTCTATGATGACGCCATTCCTTAAATGCCGCTTTGAAGGCCAAAAGTTCCTTATCGGTTATGGAGTAATTCATTTCCCTAGGTGAAAGTTTTTTTGACCAGAAGGTGATTGGGTGTAGATGAGTGGTAATAGGATCCCTCTGCGATAGCATCGCCCCCATCGCAACACTGGACGCGTCCGTTTCGACAACGAAAGGCAGGTCAGGATTTGGATGTTTTAAGATAGGGGCCATTGTCAATTGTGTCTTGAGTTTCCCAAATGCTTGTTCTGCTTCCGATGACCACTTAAAGATTTTGCGCTTTCTTAGTAGGGAGGTGATGGGATGCGCTATGTCTGAAAACCCTGGTATATACCATTGATAGAAGTTCGCAAAACCAAGGAAGCTTCGCATTGATTTTATGGATGTGGGAGTAGGCCAATTTAAGACTGCTTCCACCTTCCTGTTATCCATCTGGATGCCATGCAGGGTTAATATGAATCCCAGAAATTCTGCCGTCTCGACGTGGAAATAGCACTTCTCTAACTTGGCACACAAGTGGTGCTGAGGACGTTTCCTCAGGACCGCTGTGACGTGTTGCACGTGTTCCTCTTCCGATGCCGAGTAGATAAGTATATCATCACTGTAGACCATGACAAACACATCAACTAGCTCCCGTAGCACATCTGTCATAAAAAATTGGAAGGCCGCTGGAGCATTGCACAACCTGAAAGGCATTACGGTGTATTCAAACAGCCCATATTTCATGTGGAAGGCCGTTTTCCATTCTCCCTCTTTTATACGAACAAGGTAGTACACTCCACGCAGATCTAATTTGGCATATATTTTTGCGTCCTTAAGCTGATCCAAGAGTGTGGGAACGAGCTGTAGGGGATATCTATTTTTTACCATAATCTTGTTGAGTCCTCTGTAATCAATGCAGGTCCGGAGCTCGCCTCCCTTTTTCGGGATGAAAAACAGCGCTGAGGATGCTGGGGATTTGGATGGTCGGATGCACCCATTGGCGAGGTACCGGTCTAAATATTCCCGCAGTTGTTGGTTTTCTTTTTCTGTCAGCGCTTAGATACGGCTGCATGGGGGTTGCGTTCCAGGCATCAGGTTGATCTGGCAATGGCCTGTGCTGTGGCAAGGTCTCTGCAGCCTCCTTCTGAAAAACATCCTCAAACTTTTGATACCGTTGAGGTAGGAGCCCCAACGCATTAGGGGATGCTGCAGCTCCCAATTTGAGCGCTCCGTGGACTAGGGGCAGGTACGGATAGCAGATACAGAGGCAATCTGATGGGAACATGACTGTATGGTTTCTCCAATTGATTACTGGGTTATGACGTTCAAGCCAAGGCATGCCAAGGATTAACTGAAATTGTGGAGCAGTGATCAGGTCGAAGGTTATGCTTTCTCGATGGCCGTCTTTACACAACATCTCTACCTCCTCAGTGCATAGTGAGACGGGTCCTGATATCAGCAGTGAGCCAACCACTGAGACAATGTAATCGATCTTTCCCGCTGCTGTCCCTGAAGGCCAATTCTTCGTGCTATGCCCATGTCAATATAGTTGCTGATGGCTCTGCAGTCAATGTAGGCCTCCAGCGTATGCATCTGATGGGGGTGTCCAGACTTAACCAGAATGACGGGTACAGTAAAATGTGAGACCGTGTTTACTTTAACCTCTCTCGACAAGCCGATCCCTACTCTTGTTGAGTTCAGCAGTTTTCCAACAGCTGTTCAGGCTTCTCCGGATCATTTGCTATCTCTCCCGTGACTCCCAAGGTCTTTTTCTTTGGTTTGTTTGTGCAGTCTTTTACGAAGTGACCTTCCTTGCAGCAATACAAACATAAATGATGTTGCCGCTGTCTCTCCCTTTCTTCTTTCAAGAGGGGCCCTCGGGCACTACCCAACTGCATGGGTTCAGGGGTGCTCTATAAGGGACGCACTGTCCCTTCACATGGACGAACATAAACAGGCCGGGCTTCCACCTTACTCCAATCAGCCTTTGTTTCTTGTAACCGATGGTTCAACTGGATTACTAGGTCTATAGATTCAGCGCAGCGCGCGGGCGGGTTGACCACCTGAGCCAGGATATCTATTAATTCTCCCATGAAACCCAAATAGAACAGAGTGGTTCTTTTTTCCGCCGGCCAGTTTGTTTCGGCCACCAGTCGGTTAAAGGTGGTAACATACACCAATAGGTCCTGTGACCGTAGTTCGGCATACAGAGCTGCCCCTTTTTATTATTACGGGCAAACAGTTTATCTCACTCCTGCTGAAAGGCACCAAAGTCATGCAGAACGGGATCATCCCTATTCACCAGGGGTACTGACCAATTGGCCGCGTGGCCCCCCAAGTAAGACAGGACAAAGGCTACTTTAGTCTGGTCAGAGAGGAAGGCCATGATTCATAAACACAGCATATCATTGAGGGTCCCCTAGGAATCGTTCTGGCGGGGTCAAGGGGACTGAGTGTGGTGTGGTAACCTGGATGTGGGTGCCCTCTCAGCCCCCCTTTCAACGGGTCCAGGAAGGGGGACTTGGCCAGGTTGCCAGGTAAATTGCTGCACATGCCAGGCTCGCGCGCGCCCAGTACTTCTTGGCTTGTGATGGGCGGTGCTCTTGCCTTCTGCTCTTTCCTGCAGGCCGCAACTAGGTCGCACCCACCCACACGCTCGCGCCAGCCAGCCACCATCCCTGTCCATCTTTTCCCTATTGTATGAAAGGGGGGCTCGCTCCCCCTGTTAGCCCACCACCCCTAGGCCCGTAACAGGATCGTGACACAAACACAGGGTTTTAATCTCTTGGGCCTAAACACCAAAACCTTGGTCTTTGCTTTGTTCAAAGTCAGACTAATTTGGCTACATTTATCTACAGAACATCCCGGGCTGCATTTGATTGCCATTGGCGATGTTGCCAATAGAACAGCATCATCCACAAAGAAAAGTGCTGCCAATATAAGCACGTAACCTCTGGGAATCGAATATTTCCGCTTGGCGTTTGGCCAATAATTCTAGAATTATCTTGTTAATATACATACAAAACAGGGACAGGGCAAGGACACAATCTTGCCCCATGCCCATGTCAACTCTAAATGATTTGGTGGCCTCTCTGCCAAGACCCCAGCAGCGTTATCTGTATAATATTGGCAAATTACAGTCAATAATGCATCAGGCACCCCCATGCGCTTCAAAACCTGCCAAAGGTGATTTCTGGGGAAACTGTCAAATGCAGTCTTCAAATCAACTAACCATAGACCCTCATTTCTTTTTTAATACTGTGTACTTTTACAAAAATGACTTTGTAAACCAAGTCATTGTAATAGAACATTTTATTTATTTATTTATTTATTGAATATTTGTAAGGCACCTATACAACAAAATGGGTTTCCAGGCGCCACAAGAAAGGAAAAAGTGGGGATGGGACAAGGGAAATAAATAACAGTAATGGTCCTACTAGGCCTTGTGACATTCGGATAATGCAAGTGCAGTACGAGAAGTGCAAGGAAAAGGAGGGTGGGGAGAAGAAGGGGAGTGCATGAGTGCAGGGGGGGCAGGGATTAGTCAAATGCAGGAGGGATAAGTGCAGGGGTGGTGGGTTGGGGGCCGCCGGGTACATGTGAGGGTGTACCAGACTCAAGAAGGAAGTCCAACCACTCAGGATAGTCGGGGGGGGGGCCCGCAAGGGCAGTGCTGGAGGGGGGCATGCTGGTATAGACTGCACAAGGAAGGCCTGGCAACCTGTGAAACTCAGGAAGGACCAGGCAGCCAGTCACAGCGACAGACGAGGACATTAGCAAGGGAGGGAGAGAGGGAAAGAAGTAGAGAAAAGCAGGGTCTTGAGAGGTTTCCGGAATTTAAGGTGGTCTGGCTCAAGTCCTAGAGGGGCAGGGAGGCTGTTTCAAATGGAGGCACCTGCCGAATAGGGAGAACTACCCCCACTCCCTGCTTAGAAAAACGTTTGATTAGTAGGGAGTTGGACCTAGAGGAGCAAATGAATCTAGCAGGGAATTATTTAGGGAGAGAGTGTTGGATATAGAAGGGTCCCAGGCCCCAGACAGCCTTCTGAGTCTGGGACCTGCACCCATATGAAAGCCAAAGAATAAGAGGGTCTGTGACCCTGAGAGATAGAGGGGAGAGTCCATGAGACAAACTCTGGGCAGGGAAGCAGGCCAAGCTAGAGCTATACTTGACAGGAGAGTGACCCGAGCTGTTATGTTCATTCATCTCGAGTCTGGGACTCGCACCCAAAAGGGTGTTTGAGAATAAGAGGATTGAGGACCCTGAAGACAAGAGAGACTGTTTTGATGAAAAACCCATTCTTGGAAGGGAAGTACACCAAGCCGGTATTATAAAGAATAAGTCTGAGACTTGCACCCTTTTGAAGATATAAAATACAGTGACATTTACCTGAGAATATACAGGATCTTTAGGACCCAAAGAAAAATAAATTAGAACCAGAAGGAATCCAGGGGAAAGGAGCAAACCCCTAGAAACCTGTGTCTTTCAACTGATTGAACATTTATTTTGTCTTTATGGATCACCCAAGACTTGGGTAACCTTTCTGTTGGCAAGAGTTGTCATGAACACTTTACTTCGGAAAAAACAACCCTACACAGTTCACTTAGGTTATTAATCTTATAGAGAGAAGTAGGGTTCCGGGACATGACAGTAACAGACATTTTGTTTGGACATACCGATGTATTCCTTAGTTTCTATTGAGGCAAGAAAACCATGCCTAGAATTTAGGGACAGAGAGACATTTTTCCACCCTTTATTGGTTAATAAATGTTTAAAGCCAAACATATGCCACTGTTGTGTTTGAGCCTTCCTTTTGCACCCTACAGTATTCACTGGATTTGTTAACAGCCACGGGAGGTGGGGTTTAAGCCAAGATATGGAGCGGTTGCGGCACATACGTGCCTGCAAATGACGCTGCAAATGGCACACTGTCCGAAGCAATCAATGCCTTGCATGCCAAGCCCTCCACAAGACTATGGTTCACGAAACTAGTAAAGTGAACAAACAACGTCCATGCCACGTCTGATTTATTTATTTTTTTGCTTCTTAGGCGCTTAACATCAAATAAATTCTGTTTCAAAGGGCCCAAAGGGCAACAGGGAGGAAACAATGGATTGCAGTACAATTAAACACACAGAAAATACAGTGAGGAAGGGACAGCCAAACCCACTATACCTTTTAAGTAAAGTGCAGCAAAGAAGAGGGCAGTGGGGTAGGTGCTGGGGTGTCCATGCTCCAGGCTGTGCCACAGATGAAGTGCAAGTTATGCTAAGTGATATGCAGCCGTGAGCATCGTTGGGTGGAAAAGTGTGATTCTCCAGTGCGGACGGTGTGCCGAGGCAAGTGCTGAAGAAAGACAGAAGCTGGGGAGATTGGGTGTGAATGGTCAGGTGCCCATTGGGTCGGTTGTTATGGAGACAGAGGGTGCTGCTTTTTGGGATGCACTCTGGATGATTATATTGCTGCAGGAGGGAGCTTGCATGGGGGGGGGTGTAGAACCACAAAAGAAGTTGGGCAGGATGGACAGCTCAATACATTGAACAAAGAGGGGAATTTCAATATGCATATCGAATGCTCACAAGGGGGGCACATGTACAAGCTAAAGAAGTAATGCAGTAACACAAAAGTTATGTGAAAGGTGATGTACACACGTATATCACACCTATATTAGACCTTGTGGGCCCCATGTCAGGGAATAGGGCGCTGCACAGGGAAGTACATGCGCAAAAACACAGAACTTAGACGTATTGTCAACTAGAAGGCAAATAGGGTTAAGAAAGCATGGTTGCCATGATGAAAAGTACACATGCAGTAATAGTGATATATTGACCAACTAGGGGGGTGAGGGGCACACTCTGGTTCCCAGCTCAATCAGCCTTCCACAGTACAGCTGATATTCTCCTGCAAGCGCTTTCGTGCCTCTCGCACTCATCAGGGAGGCAGTCTATTCAGGTGTTTCTTTTTAGTACACAGTTGTAGCCTCATTAATATATATTGTTAATGTAACTTTGAAGTGTAATGAGTTAGGGTTAGGTACATTAACGAATAACAGTGTGGACACGGTTTAGTAGACCCAGGGTGGATTAGACAGAAACCATTTTTAAGTTGTTTGAAAGGCCGCAGATCACAGTATAATTGAATTTTTGCGGACACTTATCGCACCGCTATATCAGCTCACCAAGTGCGAGACACCAAGAAGCCCACAGTATCTAATTAATTGTTGCAGAAAGAAAAGTTTTTCATGGGGAGAGAACTGCAGCCGAATGCCAGGCACAGTCCCACATGATAATTTGAAGGACATCAGGCTTGTTACCAATGGCCCTGGCAGCGAGTACAATAGCAAAAGAGAATTAAATAGGAAAATAGGAAAAATTCTGTTTCACCAACAGCGTCCTGCCCCGTTTTTTCTACCTAGAGCTGGCACGATGCAAGAGAGGAGACTGCGAGTGAACAGGTGCAGGGGGGCAGGGAAGAGGGGAACCAATCAGGGGAGGGACCTTGTTACTGTGCCTCAATGGCAAGCCAGAGTTTCTGCAGGACAGCATAATAATGTAATTGAGAGGAGGGACGCTTGAGGGTCATGACATCATGAAGGGGTGTTGAGGTGGTATTCCAGGAAATGTTTTCATCTAATCAGGAACTGTAATGTATATGAACATATAGCGGTATTGTGATTACCCACTAATTATGTATTAGCACATCTCCAAAATTGTAAAGATTGGCAAATTATGCTCATAAGTGTTTTTTATGTATACATATTGTTGCCCTTCTGGGTGGAGTTGAGAATGTATTACAGTTCATATCCACTGAGCTGTTTGTTCTCCCAGTCGGCTGTTTAATAAAGCTAGTTTTTTTTCTTGCACTTCTTTTGGATTGCTTTTGTATTTTTCTTGGATCGCCCCAGAAGACCCCAGGTCTGCAGACTACTGAGGGGAAGGTCGACTGTGATGTCACTTTGGAAACATTATCCAATCATATACATTGACCAATTAGATTGGAGAAATCTTGCACACCTCAAAACTCAAAATGGTGGGGGTTCTGTTCTATAAAAGCTCAAATACACACGCAAAAGGGACTGAGACACAGACACTGTGATGATTCATGGGATTCCATCACTTCTCCCTGGGTGAGCCCTTCCCATTGAGGCTAGGGAAGTGAGGCTGCTACTCAATATTCTGCCTAGGGGTGGCAATAAGCGGGAGGACCTCATAGGGAGAGACCCCGCCCTGTGGGATAAGGACTCCCTTTCCTGTACAGAACTCCCTCCTAAAGGATATCCTTGCTGTCACGGTACTTTTCCCCAGACATCAGGAACAGACCAACCCGCCCAGGGTACTGGCACCCATGGGGACATTTAAGGCCCCAAAGGATTCCCTAAGGGCTTCCTGGACTTGGTCGTTGGCTCATGCTGCCATCACAAGTAAGGCAGGTTTCAAAGGAAGAGAACCACGTGCAGACCAGTCTGAGGCAGGCTGAAGGGACTATTTTTCCTGAGGAACTACTTACTTGGGTGTGGTTGGAGGAACTACTTCTTGAAAGCTATATCCACACCCTCAGTACAGAACACGCTTCGCGTTATTCTGCACTCCTGCAGCAAAAGGCTCACCGTGTCTGTTACCTTCAGGCCTGTTTTCAGCCACGCCCGTCCAGTTCTTCACGAACTACCTGCAAAGGAAGGAAGAGAGAGGAGAAAACAGAACAAGGCTCTTACCTGATGCTCCATTTCGATCGCTCTGGAGTTTCCATTTTTGCTGAGCTGAAAAGGAAAAGACATCAGGTTAACAGCACAGACCACGAAAACTACATTGCTATCCTGTGCAATGCTAATACTCACCAGAGGGCAGCTCATCCCAGTGATCCAGCGAAGCACCATCACCTGATCGCCACCATCACTCGATCGCTGCTCCGGAGTTGCCGGACCTGTTGAACACAAAGAAAACATCAGGGTAGCTGCGCATTGGGGAAAGGCCTCATTGGACATTTAATTCTTACGCAGCGCTACAACTCACCTGAAGGCTGCATTTCTTAGCGGTCCCGCAAGGCTTCACCACGCGATCTCTGTCCCGGAGATACAGCACCTGCAGAATACAAAAGAAAGCAGGTTAGTGGCGCAGAAGAACAATACTGCAGGTAAAGACTTTATCGCATAACGCTGGTTTGAACTTACCTTGGAATCCAGCTCATCGTTCCTGGGAAGAAGTCCACTTCATCTTTTCGCACCAAGGGGAAATCTGTAAGAAAGAGGCACAGAAGTGAACTGGGGCAACTTGAACTCTAAAGCAATCCATACCATTGGTATAAAGACTTACCCCATTGAGTCATAGCTGTTTGTATCTCTGCAGGATCAGTGAAGTAACTAGATCCTTGAACTACTACGCACCCTTGCATACAGTCGCAGGGTGGCGAGTCTGCCATTCATAACACTAAGGTGAGACATAGCAGAGAGATGCCCAAGAAGCCCCCGGGAGGCGGGAGTTGGCCCTCCTCCTTACGGTTGGGTAACATTTCATTAAACCTTTTAGGCAAACCTGTTTTCGTGAAGGAAGAGAGAATCAGAGGGGGCACGAGGAGCCATTCAACATCGGACCGTCCAGTTCCATTCGGCGTCCCTGTGGAGACCATGTGAGCGTAACACTTACACCCTCTCACCCTTCTAAGATATCTGCCACACAAGTCTCTGTTACTGTGATGCAGACCCATTCACATGTACACTTTTTAATAGAACTGAGAAGAGGAAGAATGAAAACACTACAAAAAGAGTGCTTGTTGGTTTGAAGCCAACCAAACTGAGATGAAGAAGAGAGAAAGAGGAGTGAAGATCAATCCACACAGACGAAGGAAAGACTCTGCGCCAACGATAGGGAGGGACCAGAGGTACCTGCATAAAAGAGAGAAAGGACTAACCTTCAGGGTAGATGGAGCCCGGGAGATTTGAATACAGAGCAACAATGAAGCCACAAGTGAGTGCCGAGAGAACCACGGTTGGGTCAAATAGTGGCCCATCCCGACCCTACGAGTAATGGGGAGGCAAGCTGCCAACCCGAACTGAAGAAGAAGAGCTCCAGGCAGTTGCGTGACCCAAGGAGGATGGACCAGCTGATCCATAAACAACACCGATACTGCCAAGATCTCAAAGGAAGAGGCATATTACCACGAAGAAGATGTGGACCGAGCCACAGAAGTCCAGTGGTGGAGAGAAGCGGCCTGGATCCCACAGGTAGACCCAGTGATACTTACCCTCAAGAGAGATGGTAAAAAGCATAGAAGGAGACCTGAGGGCTGGTGGGCAAGATATAACCACATCAAGGTTACACACCATCGACACAGTGGGGACCCCTTTGAAACCCAAGAGAAGTACAGGAGTAATCTCCCTCATCCCAGTGGTAACACTTAGAGAAGCCAAAAATGAGAAACACTTAGGAGTAATCACCCTCATCACCGTGGTAACACTAAGAAAAGCCAAAGAGAAGAAACATTTGGAAGTAATCTCCCTCGTCATAGTGGTCACACTAAGAGAAGCCACAGAGAAGAAGCACTCAGGAGTAGTCTCCCTTACTACAGCAGTAGTTGGCAAAGCGGACAAAGTCAAGAGTGCTACAAGAGTGATGTGCCACAGTGGTGACAGTGAAATTATTAAAAGTCAAGAGCACCTTGGGAGTACTCTCCCTCGTCACAGTGATTACATTAACAGAAGTGCAGAGATTAACAGACAATCAGAGCTGTTTAGAGAGAACTGTCAGTGTGGGAAAATGCTGGAATTGTGAAACAAGTCTGTAAAAGTCTGTTGAAAGAACTAAATAGTCTTTTGAGGACTATTGGGTGGATCAGCAGAAGGGAGTCATTCTCCTGCCCCGGAACCCTTTGTTGACTCAGAAACCGAAGCAAAAGATTGAAAAAGACGGAACCAGTTTACCATAAGAGAGCCATTCTCATGGTATGTTGCTTTCTATAAATGCTGACCTATTTTGTAACTTAGTGGTAGCGTTAGAGTAGGTTTTGGACAGAGGACGGAGACTCTTTCCTGTGACCTTCAGCCTGACGACAAGCACCCGGGTTATCTTATACTAGGTAGGGGTACCCCTATAGAGATAGGGAATGCTAGCCCCTTTTTGCTGATTAGTTTATTTAATAATGCCACCTTTTCTCTTACTCCTCACTCCGCCTCGCCACAACAGGCACTGAAGAAACTCACTCTCTCACTCACTGACTAATGGGGAACAAGGAGTGAAAGGAGGATTGATAACAATCAGAAGGCAATGGACAAGATTGCTCCCTTTTTAGACCTATTTTGGATTATCACCAGCCCTGAAAGTGAGGCATAGCCAGAGTTAAAGCACCAGGCCTTATTCAGTGGAAGAGAAAGCAGGCAGGCTGTTTAGAAGAACTGACCCTATCTTACTGGCTGATGCACACCTGTTCCTGGTGGGGGAATTGAAGCACTCCATAAGAGGGGATGCCCACCTGTATGTGATGAATTCAAAAGAAATCCCAATGTGATTATTATGTAAAAGGGAAGTAATCTTGTGGGGAGTGATCATACAAAGGGAATTAGAGGAAATCCCAGCCACTATATTTTGTTAGTAGTACTGAGGGGTGGGAATATACAAATTGATTGTGCACCCTGAGAAGTTAGGGAACATTTCAGAAGTGTATGTGCTTCTGGGAAAAGATATAGTTCATGGATTAGGTCCCATGGTCTGTTTTCAGTGACATTTTCTCACTCTTTCTCTGTGTAACGACGTATAGCATGGAAGAATTATCTGGGAGTTAAATGGACATCTCACTGTGTGCATACCTAGAGAAAGAAGATTATTTAAGTAATTCCTGGGTATACCATCAAGCAGAATATTGTTATTAATTCAGGGTTGCTCAAGATTATGATTATTCACTGTCCATTTTTTTCCTGCTCTTTAAGGTGCCCTTGAAAGTGAGAGAGGTACGATGTTACACAATAATTAAACAGAAACACCACTGAAGGGAATTGAGCCTCCATACATGCTGCACATCCATTTTATGTATAAGCGCCTAACAAGCAAACAATAAATAAATAAATCAGAAGGTGGCATGGAAGTTGTTTCTTCACTCTTCTCGTTTCGTGAACCATAGTCTCATGGAGGGCATGCAAGGCATTGATTGCTTCGGACAGGGTGCTATTTACATATCTGAAGGTCCAGTACAGTAGTTTGTTGCAATTGAGTTTAAAATACTGTTGACATTCTGAAATGTTTATTGAGTAAGAGGGGTGGTATTTTGAATAAAAGGGAAGTAGGGAGAGTTGGATAGGTAGGGATAATTTAAACCCATTTGTTGTTTTTCATATGACAGACTCCTCCTGGACTCTCCAGCGCTCAATCCATGTTGCGTACATGCTCAGGGTGAATTAAATGCATAGATACCTACGATGAAGTATGTGTTACTTAAGTCTCTATTTCCACAACTTTAGCACTGAAAATGGAAATTACTACTGTGGTGATTATGTGGTATCATTGGCCTTTTTCTGAAAAAACTATGTCTTTAAGCTGATCAAATTATTTCTATTTGGTTAATAAATGTACCTTTTGTGCAACCCTGTGTGTGTTTTGTCCCGAAAGGGGAGGCAAACTTAAGGAATCAATTCTATTAAATTGGTGTTCGCAGATTCATAAAAGGCACGTTATTAAATAAAGGTGAATTGTGCGTACCAGGTTTGGGGCAGGTGGAAAATTCGCCTTAATTAGATTTTACCTAGTTAAAACATCCCAAGGTAGCAGAGAGGTGTGCAATTCTCCCTTGTGCAATAATCAGAAACACAGAGTGGACACACTCCTCTCCTTTCCCACACTACAGGGAGACATTAGGAAAGGGAGACTAATTTTCTCCCTACAGCTACCACACAGTTAGAAAGAAATTCTCAATGGGAATGTTAAGAAATGACTTGCACTATGCAGGAATACAGAGATGAGCAGTAGTTAAACTTACTGCCTTTTCAGCCCTACACTAATGCTAAACCATCAGTGGTCCCAGTCATGAAGTGGAAACAGACACAGACTGACAGGTGCACCTATTTCAACTCTTTTGGTAGCACCGGCCAAATGCAGGGCATTTTTTCAGAAGGGGTGTGAGCTGAAAACTGTAGCAACACAACCAGCGTTAGTACAAAGGATCCAAAATAAAAGAATGTCCAATCAAGTTTCGAGGAAAATAGGGACTTAAAACAACTAATTAATAACACTTAAGAACCATCCATGTTAGAGAAATACACAGAATGCGGACTTTTGATATTAAAGGGCACTCTGGATTGATCAGCAGCGATCTTGAGGCAAATTGCATTAGCATCAATGCCAATGTTCAAGGATATGTTCTCTAAAAGGCAACAAAGGGCTTACTTGTCACTATGGTCCCTTACAGTACACTTGAGGGACAGGATCTCTTTAAAATACCCTTAGTTCTTGTCTTGTGTGCTTGAAAACATCAAGCCGGTCTTCTAGGCACTTTTAATGTGATTGAGCATGATCAAAATATTTGAGGTAGGTTGTTCCCACTGGCGAGTTGGCATTGAGTCTGTTCATTGTTGAAAGCTCCCATTTGGTCGAGTCAGAATTTGGGACTGTTAAGTTGATGTCTACCAGAATCAGCAGCAAAACTATGCTTCGGCTGGATCGATTCACTTTTAGAGGCAGTCAAGTAGATGGGTTCCAGCAGGTCAAATCAGTGTTCAAATCAGTTGAATCCAAACAGTTGAGCTGGCGATCGAGATGGGGGAGTCCACCTTAATGGGCCAAGCCAGGATCTGGATGGCTCGGAAGGCAGGTATGCGCGGTTCAAAGGTGTGTCAAAGGCAAAATCAGAACCCTGGATCCTGTAATGGCTCGAAGTGTGTCAAGTGTGATTGAAACGGCTCAAAGGTGTACCAAGGTTATGAAACAGGATTCCAGCTGCTTCTAGTCTTCTTTGTTGCTGAAAGGGGCATTCCAGGGACAGGTATGCATTTCCACTTCAGGAAGTTGTCTGATACATACAAGGGTCCATTATCTCCAGGGAGCAGGATCTGGGTTCAAGAGCACAGGAAGTAGAGAGGCCTTGTTGTCACCCCAATCCCCCGTGGTCCCATGTAGGTGACAGGAGAATGGCCCAGCAAAAGGCACATCCTTTTAGCAAGGAGTTTTATGAAATATGCGGGTCTGATTAGCAGGCATCCCCTTCATAGAGAGAATTACTAGCATAATTTTATAACTAAAAATAAAAAAACTAGGGGGCTCATTAAGAGTATAAGAGTGCGGGAAAACGTGGCGGCAACAGAATTAACGCCACTTTTCATGCTCCACCATACAACGAGTTTGGCCCTGGAGTGGGTGATTTACCTACAGCATCATGCTGATGGTAAATCCTCCCACTTTCTGCTGAAAAATCAGCAAAATCTCTTGAATTACCACAGCCGGAATTACCGGGAATCCCCACTGGAGTGGACTCCAGATTAATGGGGACTAACACTGCCACCACTACCTGTAATCCGGCGGTAAATCCTCCAGACCAAGTGGCGGTAACGGACATTCAATTGGGTGGTATTCCAGTGAATTTACCACCGGAATATCGCTCAATTCGTAATGAGGCCCAAAGGCTTTCACACCCTCCTAGATATCACTCCACCACAGGAAGACACTCACACAGAACACGCAATGCTGCAAAAAGTGTATTCAAACTCTGAGCGCCACTAAAGTACTTTACTTTAACGTAAACTAACCTGCCGAGTACAGGAGACCACCATAGTCCTTCAGGCAGTAGGAGAGGTGCAAGACAACAGGAACAAAGGAGCAGATCACATCACCACACAGGAAAGCAGTTCAAAATAGCAGATAACCTACTTAATGATTCCTGTCCCAGACTCAGGACTTCAAAGCATCCCTGCCACTGGGCAGACTGGGCATGTAACCTGTCCAGCCATACAGGGAAACGCTAAACAGTCCAAGCCCTATATAACACTACCTTCCAGGACAACAGCGAAAGGGGTTTTTGGAGTGCTTAGCTGGTGAGGTGCAATATTGGAGGGCTGGAGAGGAAGGTGAGGAATAAGGAGTTGAGAAGGCAAACATAACAGGAGTGAAGAGGAGTGTAAGATCTGGAAAGTGGAGGAAGGTGGAGCGAAAGAAAATCCAGAGATGGAAAGAATGGGAAGTGAAAGAGCAAACCCCAGAGACTTGAGAAAGATGGGGTAAAGGAGAACATCTGGAGATGGGGGAGGGGAAACTAAAAAACAGAATACTGAGTATGTAGCGTGAAAGGAAAAAAGTCTAATCTTAATTGGAAGAAAGGAAAGTGATTGTTGAGAAAGGGGGTGAAAGGGAAATCTCAAGCGAGGAGGAAGGAGAGTAAGAGAAAACTGGAAGATGGAAGGAGAAAGAGAGCACTAAAGAGGAGGAATAGAGGGTGAGCGGGACAGTTTCTTCATAGAGAAGAAGATTAAGGCTGTGGTCCAGGAATATCAGAGGCAGTTCCCCACATAGAAAGTAAGGAAGAGTAAAGGCAGAGGCTTTGGCCAATGAGAAAGCAGAGAAATAAACTGGCAAAACCCAGGCCCAGGAGAAAGAGGAAGAAGAATAGCTAGAAGCCTTTGGCAAATAGAAATTGAGTAGAGAAGAGGCTTAAACTCTGGTCCGGTGAGAAGATAATCTGGCGGAATGGCCTGGACACTAATGCAGGAAGTAGACATGAACAGTGCAGAGTCTGTATAGGGTGTGGGGACACTAACACCCTATATAGCCTGTCAAGGCAAATATCCTAAAATATTAGATCTGTGCAACACATTCACTCTACAAAACATCACCAAACCTCACACCTTCTTTCAGTTTAAAACAAAGACTGATATACAAATGGATATTTCCCATTTGTAAAAGGTACAGTGAGCTAAAGTGTGGCTGCAGACTCTCGAGTATGTACCTTCCCAAAGAACAGGTCAATGGGCCGTGTTCATTCTCACAGAGGGGCACCAATGGACTATTTTTTGATTGTTTAAGGGACTTAGGTTTAGTCACCCTACGTTTCCTAGGGTCAGCCAGACGTGAAACCCTTGCTCACTGTGCTCAGAGAGGCACAGCTCGACCTCACTGATGAGGCCCAACAAGGCTGAAACAGGTGTATGGTGTTGCTGTTGGTACTCTTGTTCAGAAGGGAATTGCCGTAGCATTTCGGTGCTGGACTGGCCATGTGGGCGGGACAAAGACTGATATGCAAATGGGTATTTCCCATCTGTGAAAGGTACAGTGAGCTAAAGTGTGGGCGCAGACTCTCGAGTGGCTACCTTCCCAAAGAACAGGTAAATGGCCTTGTTTGTTCTCGCAGAGGGGCGCCTATGGACTATCTTTTGATCTTCTTCAGTTTAGGTTATCAATTGTCCTCCAAGCACATTAACTCCAACAATCCTAAGCATGCCAATAAAGGGCTTCCTCATGTCAGTTAGTATAGTGGACTAATTTTTGAAAAAAATCCAATACTTATTATCCTTGTTGAATTCAACCGAATCAGTGCCGTAGGGCATGGGGTTGCAGATTTGAGTGGAGCATTGTTAAGATACACTATGGTTTAGATGGGTCTGCCCTTTTGTTTGCCACAGCTACTGGAGCGAAAGGCACCTATTGTACTGCTCAACTATTCATCTTTTGTCCCAATTAACACCATAGTTTCAATTAGTAGCTAGTTAGTGAGCCTTTACAATATTTTGCCTGTCTTCAGTCCTTTTTCCGGATTCATCCTTGTTGACTGTCATGGCCGTTGAGCAACAGGTGACTCAAAGCCAAGAAATGAGATTCAAGCATATTACTACATACAATAGAACAACGGATTAGGCTTAACTGAGTTCACTTGGTGGTGTCCGTACTTTTACATGGTGCCGAAAGCCTGCAGGCATCAGGGCGCACAATAAATCTAGTCAGGCAACCCCTAGGATCATGGTCCAGAGTGCCCTTCCCTCTCTCCCTTAAACTCCAACTTTAGGGTTTTAAGTGCCCCAACATTCTTTCTTGGCCTCATGTGAGGAGTTTCTAGGCTTGTGTAGAATTTGTCAGGATGTCATACTTAACTTCCTATGTTCCAGAAAAACATGGCACCACCATGCATGGGTTTTCTGAATCAGGGCAATGGTCCAACTAGTTATAATACATAAGAGCCGGGAGTTTCAGGCTTAACTCGTTGTGGCTGCGGTCAGGCCGTTCATTAGGTGCTGGGGCTCCACCAGCTTAAAAGCTACTTCAGGAACGTCCAGGGTAGCCTGTTTTCCTTCACCTCCTCCTTCCCATCTTTATTCTATTTTTAATCTACTCCTTCTCTTCCTCCTCCTCTCTCTGTCTTGCTCTTCCCTTCTTCCTCTTTTGTGTGAACTTTCTATGTCCTCAAATCTCAACTTTTTCCCCCTCCCCTCCTCTTTAATATGCCTTTTCCTTTACCAATACATTTAAAATCAAGGTCTGGTTGATGGTTGGACCCATGTGTACTCTCCTTCAGGGTAAAATCAGATATTGAAGACTTGTAAGGAACTCATGGTGGCAACAGTAAAGATAGCAAAGACAGACGCAAGTGATAAAAGTTCAAGGGTGTTTAATAAACTGTATGCAGGTTGGAAAAATGCCTAATTTAAACCTAACTCTAAGATGGGAGCAAGCATCGACCATCAAATGAAAACAAGGCAGTCCTTGTGGCGTCTTGTCAAATAAAAAGGGCCTATACAAAGAAACCTATTGCCAAACCTTACAACTAATACAGAAAAGGGTGCGGGATGGTTTTCAAGAAAAGAAAGAAGTGTTCACAAATAATATGTCAGGATGCGGTAGCTTGGATCTCCTTTCCCCATGTTTTGAGCACAGTACACACTTGAGCTTTACCAGCATGAGTCGACAGTTCCACTTGCAGCTATCAGGACCGTCGAAGGCCAAGACTCGTTCCTCTTGAAAGTCTCTTGCCTTCACATATTCAATAATAAAACAAAAGTTCCTTCAAACCAATGAACGTTCATTTCCCAATTTTACTTTGAGTGAAAATTGTTCACCCCTGTGTCCCCCTCTTCTGGGTGCTGGCCCCTCTTTACTTTCAGCTTCCCTCTTCTGGGCTCACTATGGCTTTTCCTTGGCTCACAAATCTTAATGTCTTTTAACAGTTCCAGTGGACATCCCTCGGTCGGGTTCATCTTTGTCAACACACTGGGCCTCATTACGAGTGTGTCGGTCCGGTAACAACGGTGCCGGTAAACTTACCAGCACCATTGTTACTGGACCGGCACACTCCGAGTCTGCAAGGGGCTGCCGCCCTGCCCGCCAGGCCTGACCTGACCGCTTACAGACTTACACGGAAGTGTGTGCACCAGTGCCGGTGGTTCCATACTCCCCATTCCCATTGAGTCCGATAGGACTCAAATGGGAATGGGGATTTACCTTTTCTGGTGCCCGACTTCCAAGACCACCAGAGCTGTAATGCCCCAGTAAATCCGGCAAGCCAGGCTCCAGAAAATCTTGCAAGTCCAGCGGCAGCCTGTCAGTTTTACCGGCATGGCTACCGCCAGACTCGTAATGAGGCCCACTGTTGCTTGGGACTTTAGAGTTTGCCCCCTTCCCGTCAGCATCCGTTGCAGCTTCATCTTTACATTAACTTTCAATGTATTCGGGATTCACTTCCCTTGCTTTCTCATGTGGCGAGATTCACTTCCCTTGCTCTCTTTATAGTTTGTAGATCAAAGGCTTTCGACTGTACAGGGATTTTGCTTGATCTCCTGTATGACCACTTTGACCTATCTTGGCGGCTCTCCTACGCCCTTCTGGTTTCTGTAGTTTTACTCAGATGGGGATCGACCAGAGTTTCTCGGAGAAGCACCCATTTGGTGCCGGTCCCCTTCTGCAGCTGGGCACTGGGAACTGTATAATTGTAAAGGGTGGGCTACCCTTTACAATTATACAGTTCTTTGAACTTTCTCACTTTGCCACTTTGTGACTTTCATTCACCACAGCCCGGTTCTTATCGGCTCTCCCATCTACTCACCGACTGTGATGAACCGCTTGGCTTTCCTCTTTACTGGCGTGAAGGCCAGTACCACGGATGCAGGAGTCTCCCTCGCTCCGGCTTGTCAGTGTCTGTGTACCATTGACATCTGCTGCAATACACTTGGGCTATTGTCCTCGGTCTTACGTTTCTCTCAGCTGAGGGTTGACAGGGTTTTGTTGGAAAGGACAAGATTGTATCTCTCTCTCTCGTTAGCCTCTCGATATTTGCCGTCTTTCTCATCCTCTTGAACGCCTGGGTCTGGATAGCTGTCTCCTTCATGCAGTCTGCCTTGCTCGCACTGTGCTCTAAATAACCTATCATATCATATCTTGCTCCACCTTTTATCCCTGTGCGGAAGGGAAAGAGCCATCAGGTGTGTGTGATTCTGATCAATTGGCTGACTTTGCCTGACCCTTGTATTGGGACATGTCAGGTAAACAGCTCTGGTGTTAGTCTGCTCTCTGGTGTGTCATGTGAAAGTGTGTCGGAAAAGGGGGGGCAGTGGTTTTGAATGTCCTACGTGGTAGGATGGGGAAAGGTGTTGGAAGAAGGGGGATACCGCATCTCACCCTTCGGTGTCCCACTCCCCGAGGACCCCTATCCAGGTGATCTTCCCTCACTGGTCCACCCCCAGGAACTGGATCCAATAGCGATGGCCATGTCCTGGCCACCTCGATGACAGATCCCTGGTGACTAGCTTGGAAGACACCTTGAGGTTTCTCACAGTCTGTATAAGGAGAAATTAGGTCAAAAGAAAATACAAAAAACACTGGTTATTATAACTTTTCAGGAAGATCATTTCTTGTAAACTACCCACTGAAATAAACATACTGGCCCCTCAAGGGTACCGTCATTAACTGAGAAGCAACGCTTTCACTTCATGATTCAAAGCATTACTCCAATCGAGCCAATTACTAACGTCAGTGCCTTAAGTGGCATTACAAATCGAGCCGGGGCTCATCGAGGGGGCGTGGCCTAACAACGGGGGTCTTCATGGCCCGTTAGGCCACGCCCCCTTGACGAGCCCCGGCTCAATGTGCTACTGGCACCCCTGCCAGGCAGCCTTTTGTAGAGATTAGCACCCTCTCCCCAATGGGGGAGAGGGTGCTGATCTCTGCATTTATTTTGTATAGGCTTGCCTGGCAGGGGACAGCGCCTCGCCTATTCAGCCTTAATGGTGATGCTGCCCCTCGCCAGCTGGGGAGGGGCAGCGTCACCATTAAGGCTGAAAGGGTGAGGCCACTGGAAGCAGAGGCCTTTTTCCTAAAGACTGAAACTCCCGCGAATCCGCAGGAGCTTCAGTATTTAGAAAGCAAGGCCTCTGCTTCCAGCGGCCTCACGTTTTCTCCATAATGGAGCCGCCGGCCCACGTGCATCACTTGATTAAAGGATGCCTCGCAGGTGCGGCGCCACCATTATAGCTAAAAGGCATTTTTTTCTGAAGCCTTAAGCTCTTGCTCACGAGCGAGAGCTTCAGGCTGTAGAAAAAAATGCCTTTTCGTGTAGTGGCTGGGGCTGCCAGGGGAGATTAGTGGGCCCCGGCAGGGCCCCGCCTCAAAACGAAATTCCGGAGCCTGCCGGGGCACAGCACCGGCAGGCCCCGGCCCACTTAAAGCCCTGACTAACGTCTCCCCATCTGTTAGTCATCGGCTGAGGATTATATGCCTTTACATTCATGCATTTTCTTGGGGAACATCTCCAGTCACCTGTTTACATCAATACAGTGTGCCATATATTTCTAATAATCATTTGTGTACATGTGAAAGTTGGGAAAGGCTCAATGTGGACATTTATTAGAGGAATGCTGTCCAGTGCAAGACCCATCAGCTCCTGCAGGCACAGATACCATTGAATTGTACATTTGGAATGGGAATTTTTTACTGTCAACATTTTTTATGGTAAATGTATTTCACTGGACTGGCTGACATCCTTCCTAACCGACAGCTCTTCTCAAGTCATCCTGGGCCCATTCTGCTCTCTTACTTCCTTCTCTACCTGTGGTGTCCCCCAGGGTTCTATCCGCTGCCCTTGGCTCTTTAACATCTACCTTGCTCAGCGTACAGACCTCATCTCCTCCTTTTTCTCCAACTTCCAGTGTTATGCAGACAATACACAACTCTTTTTCAAACTTCCTGCTGACCCTCTTGCACCTTCCATCATCCCTGACTGCCTTTCTGCCATCCAGTTCTGGTGAACTTACAACAATATCTGCCTCAATAGCTGTAAAAAAGAAAAAAGAGAGATCCTTACCATCGGGACCCCAACTCCCTCCTTCTTCCCTTGACTCGGGCCTTCCTCCTTGGGCTCTCACCCTGCTTTTTCTTCTGAAGCCAGAAACCTTGGAGTCATCTTCTACTCCTCTCTCTCCTTCCTCCCTCACACTCAGGACATTGCCAAGAAGTCCCACATTTAGCTCTTCTTTCTTAAAGGAATTCTCCCTTTTCTCACCTTCCCCCAGAGGCTCAATGCTACCCAAGCACTGGTTCTCAATAGGCTTGACTATTGCAATAGCTTCAGCTTCAATCTACCTTCTTTCACTCTGCAAACCCTCCAGCTAATCCAGAATAGGGCAGCAAGACATATTCTTGACCTTAAGCCCAGGGACTGCATCTCTCCTGCCCCAGAAAGTCTGCACTGGCTCCCGGTTGCTGCACAAATTAAATTCAAATCTCTCTGCATCATTCACAAAGCTGTCTGGGCCCAGGGACCACACTACCTACAACTTTATCTAACTATATACTCTCCCTCTAGACCACTTCATTCCTCTGGCACCAACTCATTGTGTGTAAAGTGTTTTGCTAAACAGAGGGTAATTGGTCGATCGCTTTCGGCAGCTGGCTCCCTCCTATGGTACAGCCTCCACCTCCCTCTATACCTCGAGCAGGACTTTCGTAAATTCCAGAAGTTCCTCAAGACTTTCCTTTTTACCTCCTCCTTCCCTTCTTCTTTCCCCTGCCGATCTTTCATTTGCTGTGATTGGTGTCCTGGTCCCTTATGCATCCACTCAGTCTCTGACCTCCCACACCAATCGCCTCAGCTCCTATCTACCCTTAGCACTTTCCTTGGCACACCCTCCGACTTGGAGGTTCACACACCTAACCATGTAGCACTCCCATTACCACGCACTTCATCTGTGGTTCACCCATGAACCCAGACACCCCAAGTACTTACCCCCTCTACCCTGTTCCTTGTTGCACCTGCACTTCCTGTATTCTCGCAAGGCATAGTACGTTCGTCCTTTTTTCCTTCCCTACACTGCTTTTAAAAATTGTGTTTTTAATGTGTTTCACTCCCTTGTTCCCTCCCTTTGCTGTGGGTACTTTGTAACCGTATTTTACTTGCTGTATAAGCAGCGAAAAATAAATAAGTTTACAGGTCAACTCAGGGAAAAATAGATTAATATGGAATGTTTTTAATGTAGAAAAATGTAAGTCTTTTAAGGAATTTGATGTTGGATTTTGCTGAAATGAATAATATATTTTCCCCAAGCAAGCATGTAACAGCTGTAATGAGTTTATATCAAATTGGCCAATTCCGTGGGACAGTGCAATTTAAGCACTTTGACGTGGAAATACAACGGCGTAAAAGTCAATTAAGATGTACTATAAGAGCACTGCATTTTAAAGATTTGGCAACAAAGCTTGTGGAAACAAAGAAGGCAAAATTAAAATACCGGAATTGGTTGAAAGGATATAAGGTGTCAGTTTTACAGAAATATGCTGAGGTTATAATTATAATTTTCTTTTATAACGCGCTTAATACCAGCAAGTGGTTTCTAAGCGCACGATCAGGATTCAGACCTGTGTTGCGCTGCGTTGCTGCCAAGACAAACATGTTGCCCCTGAGCTATCCTTCCTCTATCCTTGACTGTTAACAACCCTGCAAATCTTTGGAGACTCATTGATAGCATTCCTAACTCTCAAATAGCTATGCAATTGAATCCAATTATAGAAGTGGAGCGGGTTGCATATTTTTCACAAATCTATTCAGGAGAGTAAAAGGTGTCCCCTTCCATGAGACCTTGAACGGTCTGAGCGTGCCCGCGTATCTTTGCTGAAGAGGATATTCACCGTATTATTATAAAAAGTAAAAATGTGCAAACTCCAGGCTCGAACGGGCTTTCAAATATAACTCTTAAGAATTCCCCTGAATTGTGGTCAGAAATTGTACATAACATTTTTAAACAAATTTTAATTGATAAAACAGTCCCGACAGGTTGGAAGTCATCAATAATTGTGCTCATTTTTAAGAAGGGAAACAGATTGAAGCCAAGAAATTATAGACCAGTTGCGTTATTGGATATTCCAGGATAATGTTTTGCATGCGTCTACAACTGAATAACTGGGCAAATGTAAGTAATAGAATTAGGTACAATGATTTTTTTCTTCTATTTTTAAGCAATCCTCTTGAAGGGGAAAAAAATATTATGGCTAACTGATTGGATTGAGACATGTACAGATAAAGCAATATAAGTTATATTACCATTTTAATAATGAGCAGAAACATTTTAATGTAGTACCCAAATACCTTATTCAATGTCCATATGTACAATGGAGAAATCAATTTTTGAGGTTCCGGTTAAATTTATACCCGACAAACGATGTTTTGGGAGCCCGTTCAGGAATTGTGCAGGAATTACGCATTTGTAGGTTTTGTAAACAAATGAGTATTGTGGACAATCTAACATTTTCTGGTTAACTGTGTGAGTCTAACGAATTTAAGACAAGTTTGCTTTGGCTCCTTTTTAGCGCAGCATAATATGACTACACCTGAGCTTAGTATTCTATGCTGCTAAATGGCTCACAGTTATACTGAATACTTGCCACGCTTAGATTTTGAAAAGAGATTTTTGAATGAAATGTTAAGGATGTAACGGATTTATATTATTTTTATCTTTGAGATGCAAAATGTATTAGAATGAGGTGCTTATTGTTAATGTGAAAGCTTTGTCATTCAAATCAACTAAAATAAAAAATAATAATAATCAGCGCCTGGAGAAAACGTTACCATATTAGAAACATCAGCAAGGCCCCTGACAAGTCCCTTGGAGACCTGTGGTGGCACCCACGGCAGAGCGAGGGGGCGCGGGGATTCGTATTGGCGAACGACAGAGGTAAGTGACCATCGGACAGGCACTGTACTTTGGAGTATTACACTTACTGCGTGACTGACATGTGGAGAGTGGAATGGGAAATTAAGGGCAGACCGCAAGGTTATCGAAAGCAATGCAAAAAAATGTGTATTGGGGAAGTGTGAGGAGGTTGTGAGGTTTGGAAGGGAAACTTCAGGGTGTTGAGGAACCTCAGCTCAAGGATCACAGGAAGTGGGGTTTGTTCAAAGGGTATCTTTTACCCCGTATACAGAAAAACTTTGTATGGGGAATAGCAAAGGGGCAAACATAGATGGGAAGAATGTGTTAAAGCATGTTTTATGTTTTTATAATATACTTGCCTGGAAAGGGTGCAAGAAAAAAGACCTCCCTCTCCGATGTACTACGCTTTATTTAATATCAGGAACCCAGGATTGTGACCCATCTCCTGTACCAACACCTTCAAAATCGCAGGTTGCTCAGCACCTCACCGGAACAGCTGGTCAGGGTTGGTGGGGTGGTTCCAGTGTGGCCCATTACTGGCCGGGGGTAAACTGTAAAAGGTGCTCACCCGGGCCAGGGCCAATAAAACCAGGGCCTACACTACGCTGTCGACCATGCAAGATTTTTCTAAGCTTATTTCATCACAATCATCCTTTTTAGTCTCAGGTGCTTGCAATATATTCGAGACGGTTGGATCCTTCCACCTAGTGCCCCTCCCCTTCTTGCTGTATCTCGTGTCTTCATTTGATACATAAAACAGTCCAACAACGAGTGGGTACGCAGTAAGGAGTGGTTTACATGTAGACCTTTTGGCGGGCAATGTAAAAGCACCTTTTCTCATAAGCCACAGTTCCCTATTGGACCGCGGTGAAGGGCACTGAGCCAATCAGGTGGCTGGAACAGCGGGCGAGGATACACATTCTGCACCCGCTGCTTCCAGCCACCTGAGGCTCTTCCACGGGTAGCTCCATCTAAAGTGGGGAGGCAACAGGGAGTCTCTCCCTCTTGCCTCCTCCCCCCTCACAAAACTTGGATAACCCATTCCCCACTGCTTCCCTCTCTCACTCCTTACCTGCTGGACTGGAGTTTTGTTCTCCGGTCCCGCCACCAGAGTAGTGGAAAAGTACGATTGCCATTGTTTGCGCAGGCAATCTCCCAAAAAATAAAAAGAAACCATTCACATCCCGGATAAACTCTGGTGTGCGAATGGCTTTCACCCCCACTGTTGGGAGTGGACATGGCCGCTCGGGCCTACCTGTGCTTGGGCTGGAGGTCCGTTAAAGGCCACGTCCGCCCCCCACAACAGGGGTAAAAGCAATAAACACACCTGAGCGAACTTCGTCATGCTAGGCTGTTCAGTGAACACAGCACAGAAGTTCAATATTCAGTCTTCTTCCTGCATAGATGGTGGGGAGAAAGTCAGTGCCACATGTTGGGCCAAGAGCATTGAGACTTCTGTCAAGGGTCCTCAGTGCTGGGTCGCCTCTACAGCTTAACAGTTCCCACACAGACACGAATAGAAAACAAATTGCACTGCTCATCCATTGTCCTGCTCAATATGGCTTGCTGCGCCACACCTCCAAGTAACTCCTTCAGTGCGCTCTGCACTGCCCACTTGAGGAAACATTAACGTCAGCGTGCCTTGCACTCTCAACTTGTTTCCTGTGAAGAGTCAACACGGTCACCATAAAAAATAGAAGGTATGTTAAAATTCAGAGCTCACTTGGACGAGGCGGGAATACAGAGGAAACAAATTGGCAGTGCACGCCGAGGAGCGGACTGGCGGCGAGCTTCATCTGTGTTACGCAGAATCGCTGGTCGCCAGTACTAGAGCAGCGAGCGGGCAGAGGCAAGCACTAGCACCACTGTCCCATCTCCTTTCACAAGATAAGCGATTGTTAAAAAGTTATTTTAAAATGGTTTTGTTAAGTAAAAAGTAATCAACTTGGTTTATTAAAAATCTTGAGCGACGAATTACATGCTGGAGTGGGCGGACCTCACAACGATTCCTTGTGGAAATTCAAGACTAATTCAAGACTAATATAGGATCAACATGTTACAGGGTATGTGCGTGTCTATGTTGGGAGCACTTTCACTTTCTGTACGACACACGAATAAGGAAGACGTGTAATGCACCTCGGCGTGTCTGTCCTTATTATTGTGACTCTTCCGAGCGTAACAACTGGCGACGAGGTGTATTGCCAGACCGTCGAGTTCTCCTCCTCCTCCTTCCCCGCTCAAAGTGATCAGCGGCCCACTCAGCTACATGCCGCAAGCGCCTCCAGTCTGCCAGGGCCAACGCCTGATCCCAGGCCAGCGATCCCGCTCCACAACACGTTGCAGGCGCCTCCAGCCTGCCGACGCCTACGCCTACGCCTGATCCAAGGCCTGCCTCCTCCAACGGGCCGCTCCCGGCCCGCGTTCACAACTCGGTGCGTGTGATCCCACACCCGCCCCACCTCCTCCTCCAGGCCCGGATACAGGGCCACATGAAAACGGACACGTGCGACCCCAGCAGGCAGCCATAGTAAGGCTGCCTTCCTCCTCCCCCATACAGGCACACCAGCCAAGTGCACTGCAACACGGCCCACGCTGGGCCCATCCACCCCAGCGAAAGTGCACGGTGACCCTGGGCCTCAGGCCTTCTTCAATCCCTGGCATCCCTCGACTCCAGGTGGATCATCCTCCAGGGCATACCTCTTGCACTGAAGACCACATCGTCCAGGGTCCCCATAAGTGCCCCATCCATGGACTGCATGGCAATCCGCCAGCGGTCGCAACTGTAGCCTTGCAGAGTCCAGCAAACTCCGGAAAGAGGTGGGTGACACCCTGCACTAAAAAGCACCACATCAAAGCAGCAGACCCAAGCACATCCCGCCGACCATACACCCGGCCCGCCACCACCACCTCGCCATGAGTTCACCTCAAGGCCAGCAAGATCCACCCGCACCAACTCCGACAGGGAATACGGTGACCACGGCATAGCGCATGCCCCCTCCCTTCTCCATGATGCCGCAAGCAGACAAGGGCCCAAGGTGGGTTGAGTGGCTAGAGGACTTTAATACCTTCATAGATGCTGTAGGAGAAGAAAAGTCACCACGACTAAGCAGCATGTTTTTAAACCTAGCGGGCAATGACATCAAAACCCTGTTGAAAACCATTCCGACTGCTGAACAGGCTGACTTCCCGACACTAATTGCGGCGCTGAACAGAAGATTAGTAATTGAGCCCAACAGAGACTATGAAAGATACATATTTAATCAGTGCACGCAAAGGATTGACGAGACTGTAGATGAGTTCATCACCGGCCTACGAATACATTGCCAATTTGATGCCTTCTCGCTCGATGAAGCCATACGCCTGAGAATAATCGAAGGGTGTTCATCCCAGACGCTAAAGAAGCAGCTCCTTAAAAAAACAATCACCATAGAATAAGTAAGTCTAATGGCTAGAATTTTGGAAAGGGTTGAAAAACAAGTGACGCAGATAACAGGCACCTCATCGACCAAACAGGAAAAGAACGAATCGGTAGCAGCCCTGCAGTCCAACAACAACAGACCAATGGAAGGAGGCAACAATCCTCACTACTTCATGACGCCAAGAACCCAACGTCAATGTTATCGCTGTGGGATGGCCTTCCCTCACGCAGGGACGTGCCCCGCGCTATCCCAGAAGTGCGGAAACTGTGGGAGAGAAGGACACTTCCAGTCAGTTTGCAGGGAAGGCCGACCATTTCCGACACAAAGGCCACCAGTTGCCCCTCAGTTCAAAATACCTAATAGATACCCGCAAACTCAAACCTATCAGACACATCCTTATCACCAGAACCCGAGAAGATATGTCAGAGTAGTCGAGGATGTCTATCCAATGGAAGTGGCTCAAGAGAGTGAAGAATACGAACAGGTATCCCACATCAGAGACGAGTACGCCAGACCTCCAACACAGCATGCCCACTATGAGACCTATCAACAAAGCGCTGAATATGAAGTTAGCCAATGTGACCAGTATCCGCACGACGAATACGTCAACCTGATCATGGACGAACGTGAAGCCTGCGAAGCACCCAAGATACCGGTTGACATAGAAGGGAGGCAATTCTGCTTCCTCGTTGACTCAGGGGCCACCGTAAACATAATGGGCGAGAAGGAGTTTCAACAAATCCCCAACCAACCTACCCTGACGACCCTCCGACTCCAAGATATACCAATGGGGTGCTGTGACTCCCCTACAAACAGTTGGCTCGTTCAGTCGTCGCCTCATCCATAGCAACCATTCCACCACAACAAGCATACATGTCAACCGCAGCCCGACCAAAGGCAGTTGCCTTCTCAGCTTCAAAACTGCCTCCTGCCTAGGAATCATAGACATACATGTGCAAGAAGGCGACAAGATCCACTCGACAGAACCAACGTCAGAGACAAGAGAGAGCGTGTGTATCATCCAACCAGAATCCACACATACCGACATAATATAGAAAGAAGTCATAACAAGAGAATTCCCTCCTCATCTGCAAGGGCCTAGGAAAATTGAAGGGCCCCCCGGTAAAACTCCACATCGACCCCACCGTCCCACCGGTGCCACAACACCCAAGGAGAGTTGGCTTCCACCTCCAAGCAGCAGTATCGGCCGAACTCAGCCAACTTTTAGAAGATGGAATAATAGAACCGCCGTGGGCCCGACCCCGTGGGTCTCCCCGCTAGTAATAGTGCCAAAGGACAGTGGACGACTCAGACTCTGTGTGGACATGCGGATAGCCAACACCGCTATTCACCGTGAAAGACACCCAGGTCTCAGGATAGAAGACATGATTGTCCAATTGAATAAGTCCACTCTCTTCTCTAAATTGGACTTGAATCAAGGATACCACCAGATGGTGCTCCATCCCGAGTCGAGAGGTATCACCACCTTTGCCACACACGATGGACTATTTCGCTACAAGTGTTTGAATTTTGGCATATCTTCGGCTGCTGAAATTTTCCAATCAAAGGTGCGCTGAACTACAGTGACGACATTCTTGTATATGCACAGTCTCAAGAAGAACATGATGCTGCCCTTCGGGCCACATGCAAAGCCATCCAAGATGCCGGCCTCACTTTAAACATCGACAAGTGCCGTTTCAGCAAAAGCAAGTTGACATTTTTCGGTCACATATTCTCTGCAGACGGAATGACCCCGGACCCCGACAAAGTGGCAACCATTTTCAACCTACAAGTGCCAAGACAAATAACAGACATACGCTCTTTTCTGGGCATGGCGGGATATTGCGCCAGGTATATACCCCACTATGCCACGATCACCGAACCGCTGCGGAAACTTCTCCAGAAGGACATGCTGTTTGACTGGACTGCAGAATGGCAAGGTGCATTCGACACCATCAAGCAAACCCTAGCAGAAGCCAGAAAACTGGCCTATTTCGACCCAGAATGGCACACCGGAATAGTGGTTGATGCAAGCCCAGTAGGGTTAGGAGCCATACTGGCCCAGACCAATGGAGTTGACACCCACCCAAGACACGTAGTAGCTTACGCCAGCAGGGCATTGCTCCCCCCCCCCCCCCCCGAGTCTGCATACTCCCAAGCGGAAAAAGGGAGTCTAGCAGCAGTCTGGGCGTGTGAACATGTTCACAATTTCATTATAGGGAAAAGATTTACCCTCATTACGGGTCATCAGGCCCTACTCTCACTATTCGGGAATCCACAAACAAAGATGTCTCCCAGAATTGAACGTTGGGGCATTCGCCTACAAGAATATGACTACCACATTATACATCGTCCGGGGGTGAACACAATCCAGCCGACTATCTGTCGAGACACCCCACTGGGAAGCCAATGCCAAGACAGGGCTCCTTGGAATACATAAACTATGTCACCACGAGTGCGCTACCTCCAGCGATATCTCTAGAAGCCGTCGCACTCGCGTCAGCAGCAGATCCCTCCATGGCCTTGGCCATGTAACTCACTGAACGCAACAAGTGGAAAGACTACAAGAAGTCGCTGACTATGCATCCAGGCGCAATCCAAGACGAACTAGAGAGACTCGCAAAAGTCCACACAGAACTGGCTGTAAAAGATAGAACCATACTCCTCAGAGGATGCAGAATAGTAGTCCCAGCAGCCCTGCGGTCAGAAATAATCAAGACAGCACACGAGGGACACCGAGGAGCAGACAACACCAAACGCCAGCTACGCTGCAATGTGTGGTTCCCCTTCCTTGACGCCCTAGTTGACCGGTGGGTAAAGAACTGCATGGCGTGCCAATGCACGGCCAGAGCTGAAACTCTGACACCCCTACAACCGACACAGATGCCAGAACACTCTTGGGAAAAAGTAGCAGTGGACTTTTATGGCCCTCTAGAATCAGGAGAATACTTACTCTTATTTATTGATGAACACTCAAGGTTCCCAATAGTAAAGAGATCGTCATTCACAGCGTTCACCCAAGTCGCAGCTGTCTTCGATGAAGTGGTGAGCGAATGGGGCATACCTGACGTCATCAAGTCAGACAACGGCCCACCTTTCTGCCGCCATGAGTTCACAGCATTTGCCAAACACCTGGGATTCAAACATCAGAAAATAGCACCCCTATGGCCACAAGCCAACGGGATGGCTGAGAGATTCATGTCATCAATCAAAAAGACACTACAAAGAGCCCGACTGGAGAACGTTGATCCACACCAAGCCCTATGCAGGATGCTTCGAGACTATCGAAACACGCCTCATGAGGCCACAAACAAGACTCCGTCTGAACTCATGGTAAAGTACCAAGTTTGCACACGAATCATACGATACCCGGTAGGCAAACCAGAGGCAGATCCAGAGATCCTGGAGAGAGACGCGGGAAGGAAAGAACGTGCCTGAGTCCAGACAGATTAAAGGCGAGGAGCACGCCCAAAAGACTTTCAAGTAGGAGACGAGGTGCTGGTGCCTCGAGAAAGACTGACTCGAGATTTGCCCCACATCCACTTCAAGTCACAGCGATCAAATAAACCATGGTGACTGCTGGAAATGAGGACCGAGAAATAACATGGAACAGTTCACATTTCAAACTCTCAACAACAAAGAAGAATGAGAGACTTGAGCCCCCGGATCCTGAACCCATCTCAATTGATCCGCGAGACACATTATGGACGCCTCCAAGATTCTCCCCTCGTCCCGGAACAAAGAACAGAGAGGCCTGACGAGGACCCAGGAGAAGGGACCAGTAGCCGACCTCAACGAGCCGTGAAGAAACCAGCACGCCTGGTTGAAGAATGTTAAGAATGTTGTAAGGACATTTCGTCCGGGGGTGATGTTACAGGGTATGTGCGTGTCTCGTTAAGAGACCGACACCAGGTCACGTGGTAGCACCACGTGACGAGACTCGTAAGGGGGAGGGAACGTTGGGAGCACTTTCACTTTCTGTAAGACACACGAATAAAGAAGACGTGTGATGCACCTCGGCATGTCTGTCCTTATTATTGTGACTCTTCCGAGCGTAACAGAACATAGACGTCCTTCGCACTTAAGGCAATCAATTCATGGGAAAGTATCATTTTTGAGGCAAACATGCATTTCTGATTAATGACAATATTTTTGCAGTATTATGGAATATTTGTGCAACATGTTTTCTCTCATTGCCCTGCTACAAAACAGTATTTTTCCTATGTCCAAGAAGCATTTCAGCAAATTAAATAATTGTTCTCTAAATAGGGGAATAGGCAAAGTTAAAGTTTGCAGGTGCCGTAATACTAGTGGGAACAGTTACAAATCAATGCTTTCTTCAGTAAATTTTTCAAGAGAATCAAATTTCCAAGCAACCCGAAGTTTGGTGTTTCATTGACTTCTATCCTCCAACTCTGGAACGGGGTTATTTCGGATTGGTTCGAACAGGTCTTGCCTATCTGTTTTCCCTGTTGCCAGCCCTCATCTGAGGCTTTAACAGAGATGTGATTATCAGGTAAGACACTCAGAGCCAGGGTACAGCATGTGTACTGCATTGACTGTGCAGGTCTCCTCAGGCAGCGGGCTGTGTGGGCACCAATGTCTGGTCGGAACCTTTTGTGATTATAGTAGGGACAGCCGATTGCACCGTAGGGGCGGTTACCAGGTACCGCTTGTGAAATCCATTACCAGATCCAACAACCAGGCTCTGCTATTATGAATTATTGAATGTGATATGTACATGGCCGTATATAGCTGCTGCCTCGCAGATGGATAGGCACTGGCTACGACCACCCAAGTGCTGTTATCCTCACTGATCGGATGGCTCTCGGGATGTTTGAATAAAAGGAGACCCTGTGTTTGGATCTGGTGAGTGGATGATCTGCGCCAAGCTTGTCTGATGTCCCCATGTGGTGATGAATCCCAAAGCATGGAAGACGAGAAACAAATGAAGGACTGTGAGGAGACTCCGCGGAAGAAGCGACGTGCCCATACCCATTCCATGCAGAAAGCTCTGCGCCAGCATGGGAGTAACGTATTGGGGAGGGGGAGACAGGTGTCTGCCCCCCCCCCACCCCAGCTTTGTGGCACTGCAGATTGTCCCCTCCATTATTTAGCCTACCTGCCAACTAAACCACAACAATGGTATCAGAAAAGAAGCGAGCAGCGCAGGCTAAGGAAAAGGTCATTACTTTACTAAAGTGAGGTTTCTTTAACATGCAAAGCCATCTACTCTTTAGCATAGAATGGCTTGAATGAGGTTGGCTTCTGAGAGCAGTCACAGGATTTGAACTTGGCCAGCGATGAGCTAAGGAGGTCACCTGTGGGTCACCCACGCCCTCTGCTCTGGCACTCACCTCCAAACCATGAAGATGAGGCTGCCAGTGGGTCGCCCACTCCCTCTGCTAAGGCCCTCAGCCCCAAACCATGAAGAGGAGGCTGCCTGTGGGTCGCCCACTCCCTCCGCTAAGGCCCTCAGCCCCAAACCATGAAGAGGAGGCTGCCTGTGGGTCGCCCACGCCCTCCGCTAAGGCACTCACCTCCAAACCATGATGAGGCTACTGTGTCCCTAATGGCTGCCTGTGGGTTGCCCACGCCCTCCGCTAAGGCACTCACCTCGAAACCATGAAGAGGAGGCTGCTGTGTCCCTAATGGCTGCCTGTGGGTCGCCCATGCCCTCCGCTAAGGCACTCACCTCGAAACCATGAAGAGGAAGCTGCTGTGTCCCTAATGGCTGCCTGTGGGTCGCCCACGCCCTCCGCTAAGGCACTCACCTCGAAACCATGAAGAGGAGGCTGCTGTGTCCCTAATGGCTGCCTGTTTGTCGCCACACCCTCTGCTAAGTGGTTCCATGTGATTTCATCGCCTGCTTTTACATCTCCAGGCTTTTAAACGTGCACATTCCATCGAATGTGGTCATTGTTTTTTTTGGTTTTTTTGGGGGGAGGGGGATCCCCCCAAACTCCCCACCCACGCTTATTTCTTAGGATTGCCCACCCGCCCAAACCCTTATTTGCCCTTTCCCCACCCCCCCTAAAAAATTTGATGAGCACATTCGATGTAATGTGCATGTTTAAAAGCCTGGCGATGTAAAAGTCTGGCGATGTAAAAGCAGGCGATGAAAGGACGTCGTACCCTGCTAAGTCACTCACCCCCAAACCATGAAGAGGAGGCTGCTCTGTCTCTAATGGTTGCCTGTGGGTCGCCCACGCCCTGCGCTAAAGCACTCACCTCCAAACCATGAAGAGGAGGCTGCTGTGTACCTAATGACTGCCTGTGGGTCGCCCACGTCCTCCGCTCCAGCACTCACTCACGCCCAAACCATGAAGAGGAGGCTGCTGTGTCCCTAATGGCACACCATCAAAATCTGGCGTTGGGTCCATGCATCCTCCTTAACTTGTCCCCCTATTTATAAGGACAGTTCTTCGTCAGCTGTGAATGACAGCAAGTCTTCTAATTTAACATGAACGTTAGGGCGCTAAGAGTGGATGGGGGCCTTTGCATCAGAAAACCACCACATCTTCCAGCCATAAATCTGCATCTTCGATCAAGACACTTAAAAGGAGTCACAAAATCCCCTTGCCCGAATTTCAAACAAATTATTTCCACGATGTCATGGTCAAAAAAGAATCGCCTTTTCCGATTTACTTTATATTGTGCATAATCACAAGCTGCAGGCGGTGTTTCTTTAAGCCTTCAGAGAGGGGACTTATCAGTCTTACATAGAATTACGTTACTTGTATACTTCCCTTCTGAATGGGGAATATACAGCTACAATAAGACGCTTTTTGCACAATGGATTTATATAGTGATCAGATTTTTACAGCCAGAGCTAAGATGAGATGTGGTCAATCAAGGACCCACGTTGCAGACTGGGCTTAATCCCTACTTCCCCACATAATAACAGTGTATGATCTCGGGCAAATCAGTTTCTCTTACTGCACCTTATCTGCCAAAATCATTATTTCATGGAAGGGATTCAGATTATCATCTACTCTTTTCTAAAAAGCCTCAATCAAAGTTTAATAGACTGTAAAAGTTGTCTATTTATAATATTAGCAGCCAATAATACGCACTTCAGAAGTGTTGTTGCTGATGTGCTATTTCCATATAAACTTTTTACTTTTCGAATGTTTACAATTTAAGAATGTGATGGAAATACAGTCATCTTTATGTCGATGTGTGTTAGGTACATCTTTTTAAAGTACAATTGGTATTGGATTCTACAAGACTTATCCCTTGGTATTAGGTCCCACCACTTCCAATAAAGGCCTGTACTATCCAAGGCGGTAGAGTGGTTGAGCAGCCAGCCTCATCTTCTTAGGCGGTGCAATGCCAGTTGTACATTCGTACAAAGCAACCAGAATATACATAGATCCAAAGAAGCACTTACACATTTGTTGTTATATCAAAAATCGTGATTCTATTTTATATATACTCAAGGCAGTTAGAAACTAAAGGACTATTGTATCAACTAGCAAAATCAAATGCAGATTTTGAATATTAAGGGAATAAAGCAAGTAATTAAATAGTCATATACTTTTCTTATCCACACACGGAGTGACTTCCGTTAAGGTCAGTAAAAGTACTTATTTTAGGCAGTCTTTTTCCGAACAAGAAAGGAGGTCTTCAGTTCAGGATTGGAGGAAAACGAGCACTGCCAACGTCAAGAGGGCCGGAAGATTTACTGTAAGGGAAACAGCAATGCCAAACTCAAAAGGAGAGTAATAGTCCTGATTCAAATCTTCTTAGCACAGGTATGCAGATGGATACTTTTAGGCTTACTGGAAAGCTATGCATTCTCCTCCTGCTAGATCTATCCGCAGCATTCGACCTTGTTGACCATAACAAACTCTGCTCCAATCTTGCTAAAAACTTTAACTTCTCTACCAATGCCACTATGTGGATCAAATCCTTCCTAGAAGAACGAACATCTAGAGTTGCTATAGGCAAAGAAGCGGCAGACCCCATCCCAGTACCCTTAAGAGTACCACAAGGGTCATGCCTTTCACCAACCCTCTACAACGCCTAAACCAAGCTCCTCTTCTCAGCCCTGGACAATATGGGTGTCGTCTACACCAACTTTGAAGACGACACTCAGATCCTCATCCCACTCACTGGCAACTACACCCAAGACACTCTGACTAGCAATAAGATGTATGCCATCATCCAAAACTGGATGGCATTCAACAGTCTCTGCCTCAATGATGAAAAGACGGAGATTCTCATTGTGGGGTCAAAAGCTAAAATAAATGCCCTTCATCCCAACTACTTATCCATCAAGATTGACGGTACACCAATACCTGTCCTAAAGCAAGTAAAAACATTCGGAGTTTACTTAGAAGCTAACCTATCAATGACCAAACACATCAACAGCCTCTCATCATCCACATCATACACTGCCAAACTCATCACCCTCAGCCGACAATTCCTGTCACCCACCAATTGCATTACTCTGGCCAGAGCCCTTATCCTCTCAAAACTAGACTATTGCAATGTCCTGCTACTAGGCATCTCCACGACCAACCTGAAAAAGCTCCAACTAATACAAAACAAAGCCTCTCGAGCCGCACTAGGAATCAAAAAATCCGACCACATCACCAAGACCAGGAGAGAACACCACTGGCTGCCTGTTGCAGATAGAGTTATTTACAAAACCTTATGCTTGACCTTTAAATGTCACCGGGAAACAGCACCCACCTACCTTAACGATGCTCTAACAAAAAGAAAACAATCTTACAGAGCCCTAAGATCCAATGACCTCCTACTTCTTAATACACCTCGTTACAAAAACACAAGAGCAGGAGGTAGCAGTTTTCAATACCTAGTTCCTAAACATTGCAGCTCCCTCCCCCCCTGGGCATCAGGAAAGAGGTCTCCTTCATGAACTTCAAAAATGCTCTCAAAACCTGGCTCTTTAACCAATATGATTAAAACACATCACTTCTGCAAATGCACTGTTCTCTTCCCGACCACCCTCGTAGCAACACTCACACCTCCGATTAGCCTCACTGTTGTATATATTATGTTTATGTCTTTCTGTGCCAATTGAATATGTATGCATTTACTGTCTGTAACCTCGCCGTGATGCCCTAAAGTCTGGGCTTGTAACAAATGTAACAAATAAATAAATAACAAGTTAGTTGGTCTTGGTAAAAAGCACAGGAGGTAAGTATAAGTCTTCCTGTAGGGCACAAGCTGTTAGGCCTGGGCGACTCCAACTGAGACACAGCGAGTCAGCAGCAAGGTACGTAGGGGGGTGGGAGTGTGGGTGCGGGCCAAGTTGGAAATGTTCAGGGGAGAAAAAACTTTGCTCTTTTCTCCCTCGAACATTTCCATCTCAGGCTTTAAACCCCTATCCTAGTGTGCTGATCCCACAAAAAGGAAGATAAGATAAAAGTATCCTACTATCCTTAAGAACAGTAGTTCTCAGGAAAAAGTAATAAAAATAGGAAGGGAAGTCCAAGGGACTCCTTAGCAACACTGCACAGAGGGTGCTGCGGGCTGCACCAATTTATTACAGATTCCTGTAGTGAAATACATGGAGGACAGCATGCTCTCCCATCAATGCTGGCACTTGGTGGGAGGTCTTCCTGGCCCCCTTCCACTCCTCCAAGACGATCATAAATGTCTATCTGAATGGCACCGCCTTGGTCCAGGGCCCTCAGCCCAATCCCCTCCTTTTCGAAAGGCATTTCCCGCGTTTTATCAACTTCCTTCCTTCTCCCGCTTCTCCTACCTACACCCTCTGGCTCCTCCGCCACCTCCCTTTTCTGCCACCTCTCTGGCACCATCCTTAACTTCTCTGGCTACTCTGCTACCTTCTTCCTCCGCCACCTCTCTAGCACCCTCTCCATCCACTCTGTCTACTCTGCCATCTTCTTCTTCCTCCTCTGTCCACTCTTGGGACCCTCTACCACCTCTGCAGGGCATACCTCTTGCCTTTACCCCTCCACGGAAGTCTTTCATATGTGGAAATCTGCTCCATGTCGCTACTCTCAACTCTCCCTCTGCTGTCAAATACTCCTCTGACATCTGCCGCCTCCTCGAAGAACTTGATCTGGAGGTCCTCGGTCTACCCGAGACATGGTTCACGGCCAGCTCTTTCACAGGTTTTGACACTCTCCTACTCAATGGTTACAAGATCCTCTGCAAAACCAGAACCAACCGTCCAGGAGGTGGAGTAGCTCTGATCTTTACAGAGTGGATCCCTGCTTCTGTCATTCCTACCAAGGCCTACTCCTCCTTTAAATAAAATAGGGTTCCCATCTCAGAGCAAAAATAATGAGTGAGTGGTAAAAAGTCCCACTGGTGCAGGAGAGTAAAGCAAAATATCAAAGAAGTTCAGAAACATTGCTGGGTGGTCTCTCAGGTTGAGGGGAATTGGTACAAGAAATTCACCCTAACAAATTGCTTTGAACATTTAAATGTTTACAATGGAAAAGTTGTATGTTTTTTTGTGCTCCATGAGGAATTGCTAATTCAAGTGTCAGTTACTCATTCTGTACTGTCCCGCCACCACCAGATCCTCACATTGTCCACCAGTGACAGCCCCTGACACCACTTATTAGTGCACCAGTGGCAGCCCCTCACACTGTCCCCCAGGCAGATCACCCCACTGTCTGAGGCTGAAACCCATTACCTGCATGGTAATCACAGGTGATCAACGCATTGAACTACCTCATGCCAAAGATCATTGGCGGTCTAACACAACCATGGTCACAGACATACCATGACCTGAATTCCAACTAATTTTTAAAAAATTCTTCCGTCCTAACCCCTTCTTTGACCCACCCTTTTTTCACCTGCCTTACATTTCTTCAGCTATCACAGCCCCCCCAACTTTTTTCGCAAAAGTACTCCTCTGTGCTCCAGTTATATTTGTACTGAACATCCAGCCACTAGAGGGAGAGAATGGGTCCAGGCATGGTGATGTCTTCTCCTGAACGAAAGGAGCCATTGCTCTCAACATCATCTTCCGTCAGAATCCTTGATGTCTTCCCCCCCTGCAGATCCAAGAGGGAGACACAAAGGGGCTTGACGCTGAATGCACCAGAAGACCCACAGCTGCTAAAGAAAAAATAAACCACAGCCAAATACAAAGGAGAAACCCAAAGTGAATGTTAGGGTGCTGAGGCTTGAATGTCCTACCTTAACTGCTGTTGCAGGAATCTCTGCACGTTCCACCACTTGAAGGGAACCACCACTGAACGGGACAGGTGCACTGCATCCCACAGCAACTCTTTACCTTTGGTGACTACATAGCTATCTTGCTTTATTGAGGACTCTCCGTCAGCCCTGCAACACTGCTATTGAAGAAATGGAAGACTGCAAAACATCTCCCTTGACCTAGAATCCACTGGAATTTAGCATTCACAGGTAACAGTCGAAATTACAGAAAGCACAGCACTGCAAGCTTCCCACTGATGGGTCCATCTCCAACTTTGGCCTAACACTTAACATCAAGCATATCCCATTATCCAAATCAGCCAATCAGAGGATGGTCTTTCTCCCCCAGCATTTCCTCGCATATACAAACCTACAATGAGTGAGTGCTAGGCCTGCCGGGCACTATATGATAAATGGCTTACCTTGGACATTTGGATTTACCCTGACAGGATAAAGACTGATCCCCTTAGAGACTTGAGCGTTTCTCAATCCAAATTATTTACGAGCAGCAGCACATACATTCTTCCCTACTCAAAGTAAGAAGGTGTTACCATTTATGCTAGTCTACCCCACCCCCTCCTGAGAGATAGCCTCGATTGTTTGACAACACCACAGCGACCACAAGGAAAACTAAGGAAGACTACGCATAGCTTGCTTTCCTACATTTCTGAAGGTAACACGGGTCCTAAGGTAGTAGCCTGAGTGCTCCTCCTAAAAGTTATGCTCTGGGTGCTACCCGACAGACTCTGTTGTAGAGGTATATGGGCTAACACCCCACTAAGACAAAATTATGGTTCGTGAACATCCAACTGAAGCTTGCAGTAATGTGTAGATTTTTATCGGACAATACCAAAATAGAGTATAGAGGAAATTGTTATTGAAAATAGTGAATAATCTATAAAACCTAAAGAGGGCGTCCACTTGTATTAAAGGAATGAACACATCGGCAGATACATATAGCAATATTGTCCAAGCCAATGTTGCAAGTCTTCTCAAAACCCAACCCATGTTTAGCTCTAATGCCTATATGTTACAGATATTTTTCCTTTTTATGCCAAATCTCCTCTACCTGTGATACCCCCAGCACTTTTTGTTGGACTCTAGGACCTTTTTCTAGTTCTCCTGAATGAGGGGAGCCTTTTAATCCCATTCATTATTTTTACTGTGACCATTGAACCCTTGTTCATTTTTGTTTTTACTTTAGTTTATGTAGTCTTGCTTTGCTCCATACTCTTTAAGGAATCCAGGTTTCACTTTTGCAGCAGAAAGCACCTTAACCTATGGTTTACTCACATGAAGTATTGCATTGGTTTTCTATTGTGTTTAAAAGTCTGAAATACTCACCTGAATATAACTTAACCATGTGTACATTACTATAACAAGCGTGTAAGCTCCTTGATGCCTTCAGGCCATGTTTGCGCTCTAGAAGACATACATTACTCACCGTAATAGCATTTCTGATGATTGTATCTGCTTAGATTCACATGCTGTGCATATAGTCCGGCATCTAGTGGAAATAGCAGAGTATTGCATCTTTCTTTCAAAGATCGAAAGGGGACATCGACATATGCGTGACTGTAACACTATCCCTAACGTGATGTGTAGTGTACCCAAAATCCCTCACGCATCGAGGTCCCTCTGGTTGTGTTTTTTCTGCCGTGAGGGAGCCTTATAGTCAGCGTGAGCAAGCACAGAAGAGAGAAGGTGTAAGAGGTCTATGTTCCTTCTACTCCAAGAGGGGGAGGAAGGGTGGGCGCATGTGAATCTAAGCAGATACAATCATCAGAAATGCAATTACGGTGAGTAATGCAAGTCTTCTGATGCTTGTGAATCTGCTTAGAATCATATACTGTGCATAGACTAGCGAGCAGTACACATAGATGCTGGTGGGTGGGTGAAGGAACAGTAGCAAAGCGATGTCTTAGCACTGCTTGTTCCACCTGTGAATTAGACCTAGAGTGTGTATCTAGGCAGTAGAATGCTATGGTGGCCTATGTGCCCCGAGTACAGTCAACAATCCACTTAGAAATAGCTGATTTAGAGACAGGGTCCCCTTCTCTACCAGCTGCCACTGAGACGAAGAACGCGTTTGTTTTCCCTAGTGGCTTTGTTTTTTCCAGATAGTAGATAACCGCTCGCCGGTCATGATCCCTGTCCCTAGTCCTCTTAGGCAAAACACTGGAGCCAGTCCTGATCCCCCACATGGACCTTAAAAGGCCTCCCCATCTCATCTGAGACCCACTTGGAGTCAGACCTGGCGCCTGTGGCACAACGTTAGACCTTAGAGGAGCGTACCATCTCGTTAGAGTGAAAAAGGGTGACGAATGGAAACCCGCCTTTCGTACCAAATATGGCCTGTACGAATATCAGGTAATGCCCTTGCAACGCTCCCGCTGCATTTCAGTACTTCATGAACAATGTCTTAAGGGAATTAATCGACGTCTGTGCCCTAGTTTATATTGACGATATCCTGGTATATTCCGCCTCAAAACAGGACCATGTCAAGCATGTTAATGTTAAAGGACATTTTTACCGTGCACTATCACCACCGAAGTGGTCCCCTGGCGCTCTGGCGGCTCTGAAAAGGGGAGGAAAGGGGGTGGGTTAGTGGTAATAAGCTGGAAAAGTGCAAGAGAGCAGTTATGTGCTGTTGGCCGCCTCAGCCCAGTGGGTCCGTTGGCTGGGCTTGGGGTGTTTTACGGTCCGTAGTCGTCGTGTGCTGTTGTGCAAGTCTATGTGTGTTTTTTTTGTTGTTGCATTGTTGTGAAGTGTGTGTGGATTGCTGCATATTAGGCTTGTGGTTGTGTTCGGTTAGAGTTTGAAAGATGTATGCAGAGGGATGGAATTGTTAGTTGGTTGGTTAGTTGGCATTGCTGTCCATTGCAATTATGGGATTCCATCTAGGTGTGGCACATGCCAACAATCGCATTTCTATCCGGATGCGATGCAAGCTAGGGTTCAGAATTCTAAGTGTGGCACATGCTTATAATCACATTTCTATCTAGGTGTGACGCAAGCTAGGGTTCAGAATTCTAAGTGTGGTGCATGTTAAGATTCACATTTCTATCCAGATGCAGCACAAGCTAAAGTTAAGAATCCTGAGTGTGGCACATGCTAACAATCACATTTCTATCTAGATGCGACGCAAGGTAGGGTTCAGAATTCTGAGTGTGGCGCAAGCTAACATTCACATTTCTATCTAGATGCGACGCAGGCTAAAGTTAAGAATTCCATCTAAGTGTGGTACATGCTAATATTCATAATCCCATCTAGATGTGACGCAAGCTAAAGTTAAGAATTCCATCTAAGTGTGGCGCAAGCTAACATTCACATTTCTATCTAGATGTGACGCAGGCTAAAGTTAAGAATTCCATCTAAGTGTGGTACATGCTAATATTCATAATCCCATCTAGATGTGACGCAAGCTAAAGTTAAGAATTCCATCTAAGTGTGGCGCAAGATAACATTCACATTTCTATCTAGATGCGACGCAGACTAAAGTTAAGAATTCCATCTAAGTGTGGTACATGCTAACATTCATAATCCCGTCTAGATGTGAAGCAAGCTAAAGTTAAGAATTCCATCTAAGTGTGGTACATGCTAACATTCATAATCCCGTCTAGATGCGACGCAGGCTAAAGTTAAGAATTCCATCTAAGTGTGGCGCAAGCTAACATTCATATTTCTATCTAGATGCGACACAAGCTAAGGTTAAAAATATCATCTAAGTGTGGCGCATGCTAACATTGTTAACCCTGTCTAAAGATGACGCAGGCTAATCTTAACATTTCTGTATAGGTGTTGCACTGTTAACATTGGCTAGTGTGTTAGTGCGTAATGCAATGCAACATTTACAGTCAGGCCAAGAATGGAATTAGGCTTGTGGTCACAAATCTCTCTATGAATGCATGGCGTAATTCTATGGCAGTCTACGTTATGTAGAGGTGAGGTAGAGTGGCGAGGGCTTTCTGGAGTAGAGTAATTGCTCTACACCCCACCTATGCCACACTTACAGTTTTGTTGCTGTCTGTTGGCTTCCTTTGCTTCCCCTGCGGGCACGTGTAGACACGCCTTTGAGCCGCTACTGTAGGAGCCACCCTTTGCCTCGGGGCCCTTAGACGAGGGGGCTGCCGGGCAGAGGGCTGCCCTGGGTAGGTCTGTTATGACCAGGTGGACGCACCAATTGGGGGAGGTGGATGGGTTGGAGGGGGAGGGTGGGACTGGGAAAAGGCCAGACATAAACAAAGAACTACACCCCACAGACTGCACCCTTTGGATGCAGCCCAGAAATAGAAACAATAGGCTCAGAAGCAAAAAGAAACACTAGACAGGCACCAGTTTAGCACACAATGCTCACCAAAAAATATAGATACATAAATGATTAAATAAATACATTCTTTTTAAAAAAAAAATATATATTATAAAAAACACACGCCACTCCAAAAGAGTGCATAAAGCACACCAAAAACGGATTACAATCATTGTGAAACTACTCACTCAGAATCAACCAGCTCCTAAAGGTGCTTCCACACTGGTTTCTCCTGCCATATCCTTCCTCATGGCAGTCCTCAAAGCAAATGGAAAAATCATGTTCGATCTGTTCTGGCAAAACTCTGCAAACATCAGCTCTATGCCAAACTTGAAAAATGCTCATTTCATGTCTCCGAAGTGGAGTTCCTTGGTTTCATCCTCACCCCAAAAGGAATTTGAATGGATGTACACAAGGTAGATGCTATCCTAAATTGGCCATCGCCAAACTCATTCAATGGAGTCCAGAGCATGTTAGGTTTTGCAAACTTCTACTGCCGATTCATCCCAGGGTTTTCGCAAATAGTGCATCCAATCACATCACTGTTAGGAAAATGCAATAAGAAGTTCCAATGGACAGAAGAAGCAGAAAAGGCCTTCTGGGAATTCAAGGTGAGGTTCACTTCTGCCCCGATTCTACGTCATCCTCGCCCAGACCTCCCGTACATGGTGGAAACGGATGCCTCAAGTATGGCAATGGGAGCTGTTCTCTCACAGAGGGACCCAGAAACTGGTCAATTACACCCTGTCACCTTCTGGTCGTGTAAATTCACACCACCCAAGCTCAATTACGCTATCACGGACAAAGAACTCCTAGCCATCAAGTCAGCTTTTAAGGCCTGGCGACATTATCTCCTAGGTGCCAGGCACACAATCACTGTAATAACTGACCATCGAAATCAACAGTACCTAAAAACAGCAAAGGCTCAATATTCACAGCAACTACGCTGGGCCCTTTTCTTCGCTGAATATGATTATGTGATCACGTTTCGACCGGGAGTCAAAAATGGAAAGACTGAAGCCCTTTCCCGTATGGGTATTGATGAACAGGTATGCAAGACCCCCGATCCAATAGCCATTATTTCAAGTGACAAACTCCTGGGAATTACAGCAACCATGACTCAGAGTGAGCTACATGAAGAAATCCGAAGCTTGATGAGTCCTGAGCAATTACAAGAGTGGAGTACACAAGGAGACAATCACACAATCAAAAACCAACTACCCTATTTCAGGAACCGTTTATTCCTGCCGAATAAAGAATTACAAGAACAAGTTATGTCCGGTTATCACGACTCCTTAATCGAGGGCCATCCTGGAATTGCAAAGACTCTAGCCAAGGTAAAACAAAATTACTGGTGGCCCACGTGGCGTAAGGACATTATCCAATTCATCCTATCCTGCGGTGTGTGTGCACAAAATAAATCATCAAAGCAAAAACCAGCTGGACTCCTTCAATCATTGGAAATTCAACCAGCGCTCTGGCAAACGCTATCCCTCGATTTTATTACTGATTTACCACCCAGTCAAGGATTTAACACCATTCTAGTGGTTGTGGACCTATTCTAAAAAATGGCACACTTCATTCCTCTTAAGGGTCTCCCAAACGCATCCAGTTTGGCGAAAGTGTTTCTCGAAGGCATCGTACGGCTCCCTGGGTTTCCTTCGGTACTGGTCTCGGAATGAGGTACTCAATTCGTGTCCAACTTCTGGAGGAAGTGTTGTTCTATGGCCCAAATCGACATCCGATTATCCACCAGTTACCATCCCCAAACGGATGGCCAAACGGAGAGAACAAACCAAACGCTCGAGCAGTACCTACGCTGTAGGCTACATCAAGTAGAAGGAAGTTGGACGGACCTGTTATGGATAGCTGAATATGCCTATAATAATTCTCTACACACCAGTACTGGGCAGACTCCCTTTTATACCATATACGGCAGGCATCAACGCACTTCCGAACTAGATGTCCCTACTACCCTGGAAATGCCAGCAATTAAAACCTTGCACGCAACCATTTCTCAAAACTTTAAAAGGGCAGTTGAACATTTACTCCAAGCTAAGAACCGTCAAAAGAAATTTGCTGACGAGCGTCGAGCAAAGGCCCCCAATTACCAGGTTGGAGACGAAGTCTGGTTGGCATCTAAACATGTGTCCATAAAAGGAACCCAGACGTTGCGCCCACTATACCTAGGTCCTTTTACCATCACCTCTGTGATAAACTCAGTAGCAGTTAAACTAGCCTTACCATCCAACATGCAAATTCATCCTGTGTTCCGCGTATCTCTCCTTAAACCTGTTCAACCTGGAACCCATGTTACAACACCACCGAAACCAGTGGTGATCAATGGAGAACCAGAATTTGAGGTCAAGGACATTCTGGACTCAAAGTATGTCAGATCTAAATTATACTATCTAGTGGACTGGAAAGGGTATGGCCCACAAGACAGAACATGGGAACCTTGCAAGTATATCCATGCACCTCGTTTGCTCAAAAGGTTCCATCAAAACCATCCAACCAAACCAGGGCCAGACAGGAGAACTACCATGAGAGGGGCCTTAGGGGGGAGTGCTGGCCTCCCCATCTCATCTGGGACCCTCTGGTTGTGTTTTTTCTGCCATGAGGGAACCTTATAGTCAGCGTGAGCAAGTACAGAAGAGAGAAGGTGTAAGAGGTCTATGTTCCTTCTACTCCAAGAGGGGGAGGTTCGACCTAGGAATACCTGGGATACTTGGAGGCTATATAAACAACACCCGGGCAGAGAAACACGCTTTGCGTTACTCTGCGCCTGCAGCTTGACACTCACCGCGTTCGGATCGGTCTCCGGAAGACCTTCGCCTTTCCTCCGCATCCCACATACCTGAAAGAACAAGAACAACATTAACACAACACTTACCTTGAGGAGATTCCTGCTTACATCCATCGTTCCTCCGGTCCTGTGGACAGCATCTCGGCAGCGCCATCTCCATTTCCAAACGCCACATCCTGGGAAGAAAAGAACGAAGGAAAGAGATATTAGTAAGCATTCTCATATCCCGATTCCCCTAAAACAGCAAAAAGAGTCACACGCTTACCTGGACTCGAGCCGCTCATGGTAACTTCAGCTCCGGAGCACCCCATCGACCTACAAAGGGAAAAGACAACACAGGTTAGCACATAAAGGACAAGACAGCACTGCGCATCGCGCTTTCACTCATCGCTTAGTGCTCAGCTCCCCTAAGCAGCACAACACCATGAACGACCCCCTCCAACACCTAAAGGGAGAAAGAGGAGACGTTTTTAGGGGCAAGAAACAAGCAAAGGACAGTTCACCAGAATAAACAAACCTACCTTGTCGGGCTGGAGTTACAGTAAGCCCAGACTCATTGGGACCGCACCAGTGAAGCTACTAGGTCACGCAGCGCCCACATCAAACGACACACCCCTGCACCGAGGAGCAGGACGGAGAGCGCACGATACAAGAAAACATGGGGAGGAGAGGACATATGGGAAGGTTTGGTCCTCAAGGGAGGTGGGGGTTAAGCAACCAGAGACAGTTAAAATCTGGAAATCCTGTATTTCAGGCCCAATCCCCAGTCAAACAGATTCCAGGGAAGGGTTCAAGATCGTGAGTGGTCCAATCGGGCTGAGTGGCTTCCCCGTGGATATCAGATGAACATTACATCTCCTTGCATCTAGTGTGTGGAGGCTTCTTTCCGGCACGTTAGTGGGGTTCTGGAAAAAGGTGGGTAGTTCTATGGACTGATTTACATGGAACCTCTAGATAAATTGGGGCGCAAAGCGAGGATGTGCACGCAAAACCACCTTGTCTTTGTGAATCGTGACAAATGGGTCCTGAACTGAAAGGGCCTGCAGTTCACTAACTCTCCTTATAGAGGCGATCACCACTAGGAAGGCGGTCTTGTAGGTGAGTGCTTTAAGGCTAGCCTTGTGTATTGGTTCAAAGGGAGGCCCCATTGGTCTGATAAGAACAACATTCAGGTCCTACCCGGGAGCTGGGTTGGAAATAGGGGCATGAAGTCTCTTTAACCCTTCCATAAACACTTTAATTACAGGAATTTTCCACCATGAAACCTTGCACCTTGCTCTGGAACGTGGTGTATGCCGAAAGCGTGGCTAAGTGGACTTTAAGAGAATTGAAAACCAGTCCTGAATCTAACAGGTGAGTTAGGTAAAGGGCGATATCTTTAGGTGAGCATTCAATAGGATTGATGCCCTTGCCATTACACCAGATGACAAAGCGCTTCCATTTGCTGCAGTAGCAATGCCTGGTGTTAGGTTTCCGTGCTTCCCTGAGTATGTCCATGCATCTTTGAAAGAGCTGGATGTCCCCGAACTCTATGACCTCAGGAACCAGGCTGCTAAATTGAGAGTTCGAGGGCATGTATGTAGTGTGTCCTCCTGGCCTTGAGACAGCATGTTGTACAGGCATGGCAGCTTCCTGGGAGGGGAGACTGACATTGCCATGAGATGGGAGAACTAAGGCTGGGGGGCCCACATAGGGGCCACCAGAATAATCCTGACTGGCTCTTGGTGCATCTTGTGCCCAAATCTGTTGAGCAGGGGAATCGGGGGCGGGGGGGAGCGTAGATATATTTTCCGGACCATGTTATCCCAAAGACCGTTCTACTTGGAGTGGTTCTGAGGATATCTGAAGGTGTAATCTGGGCATTGGGTGTTCTCAAGTGTGGGAATAAGTCGATTTCTGGGAAGCCCCATTCTGCGAAGACGTTGAGTACAATGCCCTCCTGTAGCCGCCACTCGTGTTCTACCGGTAGGGGGGAAGTCTCTGCCGAGTAGGTCCACCAGAAGATTGAGTTCCCCTGGAACATGCTGTGAAAGGAGGAACATTTTGTGTTTGAGAACCCATTTTCATATGGACAGTTTGGAAAGCCCTAGAGAGTGAGTGCCCCCTTGTTTATTTAAGTAATCATGGACGTGGTACTGTCGGTGAGGACAAATATTTCTTCAGCCGGAAGGTGATTGTATGCTACCGCTGGGGACACACGCAGTGCGCCATCTGTTGAAGGAGGTGAGCCCCCAACCCGTCAGAGATGCATCTGTGGTGAGAGTGGCTTCTACTGTGGGGATGGTGAAGGATTTCCCCTGCAGAATGTTTTTCCCTTGACCACCACTACAGAGACTGAACAAGGGCTGCCGAGACAACCACTAGATCATCCCACTGACCGATGGGCTGACACCATTCGCTCAAGAGCCACTCTTGCATGGGGCGCATGCGCAGACAATCGTGAGGAACTAGGCAGACGCAGTAAGCCACAATCCCCAACAGTCACATGGCTTTGAGTACGGTCACCTGGTGACTGGCTACATAGTGAAGGATCTAGAATAGCATGTTTTGAACCCTTTCGTTGGAGGGAAAGACAAGGCCGCCTTTGGTCCATTTTAGAGCCCCCAGAAACTGTTTGACTTAATTGGGGTCTAGACTCAATTATTTCTCGTTGATAGAGAAACCTAGGCTGAAGAGGAGATCTAGCGTCTTCTGGGTATTTGTTTGGCATGCTGAGTACGAATCCCCTGTTATGAGCCAGTCCTCAAGGAAAGGATCGACTGGGATGGACTGCCTGGGCAAGTGAGCAGCTACTACCAACAGTACCTTTGTGAATACCTGTGGTGCTGAGGCAATGCTGAAAGGGATAACCTTGAACTGATAACGAGTGTCCTCTTTCATGAACCTGAGGCACTTTCTGTGTGCTGGCAACATTGAAATATGAAAGTATGCACTTTTCATGTCCAATGTGGCCATGTAAACCCCTCCTGCAGCAGTGGGATTACCACCTACAGAGTTGTCAACCTGAATTTCTAAAGATTTGACATACTTGTTCGCCGAGCGCAGGTTTAAAACAGGGCGCACAGTGAGAGCCTTTTTGGGTACAAGGTTCATAAGTATTCTCCTGTGTTGGGTCCTCTGGGACATTCAAGATATATTCCTGGTGTCCCTGTGCAGAGATGGGTAATTTTGTAAGGAATGGGGCAGGATTCCTCTTCCCTGGGTCTTTTTGGTGTAATGTACCTGTCCGAAAAGTCAATAAACTGGTCCATTTTGTCCATGTATTGTTCAAACCCCTCCCTAGTCCATAGGGAAGAGGCAGAATAATCTGGAGGTGGAAAAGGTTGCCCAGGAGGGGGAGATTTTCCCAATAAGGCCTTAGAGAAGTGGTATTCAAACTGTGGGTCGCGACCCCCTAGGGGTCCGCGGGTGCATCCCAGGGGGGCCCTGAGAGCTCAGCATGAAAACAGATTTTTTTTTTTTTTTTTTTTTAGATTGGAAGAAATGGGCAGGGGTGGCCCACATGGGCGGGCTGAAGCATGAAACTGTCTCAGGCAACAATGAAAAAGTGGCCCACAGTTGTAAATGGATATTCATTCCTTTAGTCACAGACTGGGCCTCATTACTACTATGGCGGACCAGTAACAACGGTGCTGGTAAGCTACCGGCACCGTTGCTACCGTTCCGCCATAGTAAGAGTTGTGCTCGTGGGTGCTTGACAGCCCCCGCCAGGTCTGACCTCAGCTCGTCGGATGCACCGGCACCGTTATTAACGGTGCCGGTGCATCCGAGCTCCCCATTCCCATTTGAGCCATATGGGGCTCAAATGGGAATGGGGATCTACCGGCACCTTCGAAAGGGCAATTATCATGTCCGCCTAACTCGGCATGACCTAGTAATTGCCCATTAGCGGGTGCCAGACCCGGATGCAACTCCAGTGGCAGCCGTGCCGGTTTTACCGGCACAGCTACCGCCAGAGTAGTTATGAAGCCCACTGTTTCAATAGTACCCAAAGGGGTGCTTTGTGTTAAAATGTAAGTAAATTGTGATATATTCAGCAACAATGGTCAACATTACTAACTGCATAGTTAAGTAACTCATCAAAATGGTCCACATTGGCCAAAATGGTGGCCCATTTTGATTGGCCCAAACTAGCATTTTACATTTTTGGTACAGGCATTGCCCTATAGGCCTGTCCGAGCCTGGCGGCTCATCCATAATGGCAAGAGGCGCCCACCCAGTGGCCCCTCACCCATTATGGAGGAGCTAAGGAGCCAGCCCAGTGAAACAGTGAGCACTCCCTCAGCTGCTTTATCCAGCTAATGGAGTGCTCCTGGGCTGGCTGAACTGTCAAAGGGAAACACTGTTTCCCTTTGACAGTTCAGTTTAGTTCCCCAGCCGCACATGCTCACTGAGCCATGCAAGTGCTGGGGCGTTTTGCTTCGCCAGCATTGCATAGCTCATTGGAAATGCTGGCTGGGGCACTGCATGTCTGTATGTCCGAGGGGGAGCTCCTGCGCCTCCTCGCACATACGGACAGAGCAGCTGGAGCAGGCCGTTTCAGCACCCACACACAGGCCAATGCAGAAGGTACGTTTATGTTCATTGTTTTTATTTAAACATGTGTATGGATGCGTTATGAGTGAGTGTATGGTGATGGATGCTCATGTGAATGATAGAGTGATTGCTGTATGAATGTGCAGCGCCTTGCATATACACATAATCATGTTCATTGTGTTAGGACCAGTGGGGCCCAGGGGACAGGGATGGTATCTTTTTACCGGACATCTATCATTTAAAACCCTCTGCCTTGTCCACAAGGCTTTCTGGGGCCTGGGTCCAAAATACCTTCAGCTATTCCTCCGCAAATACCTCCCCTCTCGAGCTCTTCACTCCTCTACCTCCAACTCCCTCAGGGTCAGTCGTTTATCAAAGAAACGAGCTGGGGGTAGATCTCCGTCTTCGGCTGGGGCCTCCCTCTGGAACAGCGCCCTGCCACTCTAAAACTTGAGGAGAACCATCTTTCTTCCTGCACTTATCAGACCTACCCTGTCTCCTGCCTTAAACGTAGCACTTGCAAATTGCTGGCTGCACTACCACTGTTTGTTGCCTTTATTATTTATTTATTGTTATTTATCTGTTTCTCCTCTGCTTCGCACTTTCCACTTCTCCCCCCTTCCATGCACTTTTCCCCTCACACTTGCGCGTTCTCAATGTCACTAGGCCTAGTAAGATCGCTGTTTTATTCTCCTCTGTTCCCCTCCCTTGCCTTGTCACGCTCTGAAACACTTGTGTACGAGCGCGATAGAAATAAAATATCAATGCCTGCCCCCTGGACTCCCAGCAACAATTGCAAACTGTTTGGCTATTTACCCATTTTTTGTTAAAAGTATGCTCTACAATGCAACATTTTAACCTATTATTTAAAAAAAAATTCACAGGGGGAAACCCCCCCGAACCTCCCCTTAATGCCCCTCTACTTAAAAAAGATTCACCAGCCGCCACTGGCCCTCAGACTGTGTTGGGAACGGGATGGGGGAACCGAGGGACTATGGTGGGAGCACAATGGGCGGGAACCATGGGATAGTGATGGGAGCAGAGTGGGGAGAGCCCTGGGTGTGTGATGGGGTGGGGAGAGACCAGCGACTGGGTAGGAGTGGGATGAGGGAGCCCAGCGACTTTGATGGGAGCAGGTGACGGCGCGCAATATATACTGTCCATTTGGCATTTCTGGGGGGTCCCGACCTGCCCAAATTTTGCTCAGGGGGGCCCTGGCCAAAAAAGTTTGAAGACCACTGCCTTAGAGAGAGGCTGGGGTGCTTCAGAATACTCCTCTTGACGGGAGGGGGTGCCCTTGTGCTCTGTGGCTGCCAAAATGATAGCTGCAAGGCTTTTGCAAATTTTCAGTGGTTGTGTTGTGTGAAGGTTTTGATGTGCCTGAAGTCGCAGTCGGTGACTCCACAGAGGCCTTACGTGCTTGTGCGCTCTTGGACGGTGTGTCGACGATGGTATGTTTTTTAGGGTGAACGCCCATTCGAGGGATGCCCTGTCGCATGCTGCGCAAGCGGTTGCGTGGGGGGTGCCGAACCGCGAGCTCGGAAGGTGCCGTCTAATTTTTCTGCGGACCTGTTGGCGTTGTGCGCTTCTTTGACGATTCCGTTGAAGAGGCCTTAGGGGTTGTGTCCTTTTGTATCCATGGTGCATGGGTGCCCTTGTCGCCGGGGTGTGATCTCCCCATAACCGAGCCGGTGGCCAGTCTGTTGGGCGGGGCATTTGGGTGACTGTAGGCTCTGCCGAAAGGTCGATGGCTTCCAATTCGGAGCCATGGCTGCCGACGAATACCTCGTCATCCGAAGCAACGGCGCCAACGGGGGAAAGGCTTTTGGCCTACATAGTGTAGGCTGCCCAACGTTTAGTCCACCTGTCTTTCAACGTTTTCGGTCGAAAGAGCTTTACAGGCCTTGCATAAGCGCTCGTCGTGGTCTCAAGGAAGACACTGATTGCATCGGCGATGGGTGTCCTTCAAAGGAAACTTGCCGTTACACGACAGGCAACATTTAAAGGGCATCCTCCCCATAGCAGAGGGTAGCGGCAGCCAGACCAAGAAGAGAAAGAGATGGGGTAAAGGAAATACATTCTTAGAGATGAATAAACCAAGGGCCCCACTATCCCTACTGTAAGGGTCTGGCTGGAGGGTCGAGGCCACGTGGTCGACAGTCGTCGAGTAGTTGTTGATGTCGTCAGCGGCAGGAACCCACGAGGCAGTCGTAGAGAAGATTAGTTGAGAGACTAGACGACCGTAGGTCATGGCGACAAAGTTAGCAATATAAAACTTGTGCGAGCTCCGCATAGGCGACCAACTAGGTTGGCAGAAAAAAACAATCTGAGGGAACTCGACGCGTGAGGTATTTTGGGTACACTACATAACACATTAGGGATAGTGTTATAGTCACGCCCATGTCGACGTCTCCTTTCAACCGTCGAAAGAAAGATGCAATATTCCACAGTTTCCACTAGATGTCGCACTATATGCACAGCATATGATTCTAAGCAGATTCACAAGCATCAGAAATATATGTACAATACATGAGTTTCTTTGGGCCTATGCATTTACTGAGTTCTTTGTATTTACCTACAGCTCACCTCTCCCTCCTAAGATAAGCCTGGCTGCTCCGCCATACTATCAAAACCTTGAGTAGTACAGACTTATACTAGAAGTTGGGGCTCTGTATACCAAGGGATAGCTTTATAAAGTCTTACTACAGGTGGACTTTAGAAAAACTGCCCTAACACTATAAGGACTAGTAACCCACCCTTTGAACTGTGAGTATTGTGGAGGGTGGAAACAAAAACAAACTGCTTTTGTTCAGATTTTCCTAGACTAGCTTTATGGTGTGGCTCCGTAATGTGCCAATCGCTCTGAAGCTGAATCACAACCGAGTATTTCCATCTCTAAACTCTGACATGCATGTAATGAGCCTGCGTAGACATCGGAAATATTGGTGACCTCCCTGTGTATAGGTTAGACCTTTCGTAGTGTCCATATGCAAGTGTGTGTTATTTTTGTAAACTGATTATTATTATATTAATTATCATCATTAGGGTATTTATTGAGTGCAGACCTAGCATCAGGAAGCAAATGCAGTGCTTTACAACCAGTCAGTCACAGGGGAAAGAACATTGTGAGGGAGAGCAAGCAGAGAAGCAAGGGAGTATGGAGCCAACTGCAGGCGTGCACCTCTTTTTCACTAACCGCACATGGGCACAGTGTACCCAATGTGCACAGCACACAACTACAGTATAATAAACGTTTTAGAATGTACTATTATTTTATTGATATATGTTATTTGCTCCCATAAAATATCTGTCACAGCCTACACTTCTAATACATCTGCAGTGAAAATTTTACTTTTTTGGGGCACTCTTCCACACTTTTGGTACCATTAAACCAAAACCTTCAGGTTTGAAATTAAATAATCATGCGTTTAGATGGTATGGGAAGGTGACATGGGCCCTCTTCTTCCTTTATGCGTCTGTTGTAACATTAGTTCTAGCTCTAACCTCAAGAGACATTTACAGGCCGATTCATGGAATAATTAGCGCGGTGCAAGTGGGCAAAAACGTGCGATTCGCAGTGGAATAGCGAAAATCGCAGTGCAAGTGCGAAAATCGCACGAAAAGCAGCGCACATCGATTCATGGAAGTCCGTGCGCGAGAAAACCAGCGGATGTGCGATAAAAAAGTGCGCGGCGCACGTTGGCGCACAGGCCATCAAACAGCGTGCGCCAGGTCACAGCGAAAATCGCACAGGCCAGAGCGAAAATCGCACATAGCGCGGCGCACGCAACAAAAGTAGGTGGAACACGGGGCGTACCACTCGGAATGGGGAACAACTTGCCAAAATGTGGGCGTCACGGGGGAAGCACAGGGTACAAGTGCGCGGAACGCCCACACGCTCGCCTACAACACGTATTCATGGAATAGAATAGGGCAAAAAAGCGCACGCTCAAACCAGCGCACAGGCACAAACACGACCGCCACAAGAAAGCAGGCGGTAGCGTCTCTGCGCCTGGAAGAAATGTGCGCCAAAAGGTGCGCCAACAAATAGCACCTATATACAGCCATGATGAATGCCCAATACTGTGGCCCTCCAGGACAAATGACGTGCAAAGGGGTACCCACAAACACAGACACGCGCTGACAGAAAAAAAACGTGTGCGTGTATACCGGGGTGCGCGGGAAGTCTCACGCGAATTGGCCGGGTACGTGAATTACAGGGGTGCGTGGGAAGTACCACACGTGATTTGTCAGGGTACGTGGATTGCAGGGGTGCGCGGGAAGTTCCACACGCGATATGGCCGGGTACGTGGATTTCAGGGGTGCGCGGGAAGTTCCACACGCGATTAGGCAGGGTACGTGGATTTCAGGGGTGCGCGGGAAGTTCCACACGCGATTTGGCCGGGTACGTGGATTTCAGGGGTGCGCGGGAAGTTCCACACGCGATTAGTCAGGGTACGTGGATTGCAGGGGTGCGCGGGAAGTTCCACACGCGATTAGGCAGGGTACGTGGATTTCAGGGGTGCGCGGGAAGTTCCACACGCGATTTGGCCGGGTACGTGGATTTCAGGGGTGCGCGGGAAGTTCCACACGCGATTAGTCAGGGTACGTGGATTACAGGGGTGCGCGGGAAGTTCCACACGCGATTTGGCTGGGTACGTGGATTTCAGGGGTGCGCGGGAAGTTCCACACGCGATTAGGCAGGGTACGTGGATTGCAGGGGTGCGCGGGAAGTTCCACACGCGATTTGGCCGTGTACGTGGATTTCAGGGGTGCGCGGGAAGTACCACACGCGATTTGTCAGGGTACGTGGATTTCAGGGGTGCGGGGGAAGTTACACACGCGATTTGGCCGGGTACGTGGATTTCAGGGGTGCGCGGGAAGTTCCACACGCGATTTGGCCGGGTACGTGGATTTCAGGGGTGCGCGGGAAGTTCCACACGCGATTAGGCAGGGTACGTGGATTGCAGGGGTGCGCAGGAAGTTCCACACGCGATTTGGCTGTGTGCTCCCAGGTATTACCTGTACACCCTCCACGGCCCCTGCAGGCAGCACACACCACAGGGGACTACCCTGCACACCTGCTCATGTCACCCACCACCCCCACCCCCCAGCCACCAGGGGCACCCTCCACCAGGCCCCCACCCATGTCACCCACCACCCCCACCCCCCAGCCACCAGGGGCACCCTCCACCAGGCCCCCACCCATGTCACCCACCACCCCCACCCCCCAGCAGTGCAGGGGCATCCTCCACCAGGCCCCCACCCATGTCTCCCACCACCCCCACCCCCCAGCAGTGCAGGGGCATCCTCCACCAGGCCCACACCCATGTCTCCCACCACCCCCACCCCCCAGCCACCAGGGGCACCCTCCACCAGGCCCCCACCCATGTCTCCCACCACCCCCACCCCCCAGCCACCAGGGGCACCCTCCACCAGGCCCCCACCCATGTCTCCCACCACCCCCACCCCCCAGCACTGTGGGGCACCTGCCAGCAGGCCCCCACCCATGTCCAACCCATGTCTCCCACCCCCCAGCCACCAGGGGCACCCTCCACCAGGCCCCCACCCATGTCTCCCACCACCCCCACCCCCCAGCCACCAGGGGCAGCCTCCACCAGGCCCCCACCCATGTCTCCCACCACCCCCACCCCCCAGCCACCAGGGGCAGCCTCCACCAGGCCCCCACCCATGTCTCCCACCACCCCCACCCCCCAGGGGCACCCTCCACCAGGCCCCCACTCATGCCCAACTCATGTCACCCACCACCCCCACCCCCCAGCCACCAGGCCCAGCCTCCACCAGGCCCCCACCCATGTCTCCCACCACCCCCACCCCCCAGCCACCAGGGGCAGCCTCCACCAGGCCCCCACCCATGTCTCCCACCACCCCCACCCCCCAGCACTGTGGGGCACCTGCCAGCAGGCCCCCACCCATGTCCAACCCATGTCTCCCACCACCCCCACCCCCCAGCCACCAGGGGCACCCTCCACCAGGCCCCCACTCATGCCCAACTCATGTCACCCACCACCCCCACCCCCCACCCACCAGGGGCAGCCTCCACCAGGCCCCCACCCATGTCTCCCACCACCCCCACCCCCCAGCACTGTGGGGCACCTGCCAGCAGGCCCCCACCCATGTCTCCCACCACCCCCACCCCCCAGCCACCAGGGGCACCCTCCACCAGGCCCCCACTCATGCCCAACTCATGTCACCCACCACCCCCACCCCCCAGCCACCAGGGGCAGCCTCCACCAGGCCCCCACCCATGTCTCCCACCACCCCCACCCCCCAGCCACCAGGGGCAGCCTCCACCAGGCCCCCACCCATGTCTCCCACCACCCCCACCCCCCAGCACTGTGGGGCACCTGCCAGCAGGCCCCCACCCATGTCCAACCCATGTCTCCCACCACCCCCACCCCCCAGCCACCAGGGGCACCCTCCACCAGGCCCCCACCCATGTCTCCCACCACCCCCACCCCCCAGCCACCAGGGGCAGCCTCCACCAGGCCCCCACCCATGTCTCCCACCACCCCCACCCCCCAGCCACCAGGGGCAGCCTCCACCAGGCCCCACCCATGTCTCCCACCACCCCCACCCCCCAGCCACCAGGGGCACCCTCCACCAGGCCCCCACCCATGTCTCCCACCACCCCCACCCCCCACCCCCCAGGGGCAGCCTCCACCAGGCCCCCACCCATGTCTCCCACCACCCCCACCCCCCAGCACTGTGGGGCACCTGCCAGCAGGCCCCCACCCATGTCCAACCCATGTCTCCCACCACCCCCACCCCCCAGCCACCAGGGGCACCCTCCACCAGGCCCCCACCCATGTCACCCACCACCCCCACCCCCCAGCAGTGCAGGGGCATCCTCCACCAGGCCCCCACCCATGTCTCCCACCACCCCCACACCCCAGCCACCAGAGGCACCCTCCACCAGGCCCCCACCCATGTCTCCCACCACCCCCACCCCCCAGCCACCAGGGGCACCCTCCACCAGGCCCCCACCCATGTCACCCACCACCCCCACCCCCCAGCCACCAGGGGCACCCTCCACCAGGCCCCCACCCATGTCACCCACCACCCCCACCCCCCAGCAGTGCAGGGGCATCCTCCACCAGGCCCCCACCCATGTCTCCCACCATCCCCACCCCCCAGCAGTGCAGGGGCATCCTCCACCAGGCCCCCACCCATGTCTCCCACCACCCCCATCCCCCAGCCACCAGGGGCAGCCTCCACCAGGCCCCCACCCATGTCTCCCACCACCCCCACCCCCCAGCCACCAGGGGCACCCTCCACCAGGCCCCCACCCATGTCTCCCACCACCCCCACCCCCCAGCACTGTGGGGCACCTGCCAGCAGGCCCCCACCCATGTCCAACCCATGTCTCCCACCACCCCCACCCCCCAGCCACCAGGGGCAGCCTCCACCAGGCCCCCACCCATGTCTCCCACCACCCCCACCCCCCAGCCACCAGGGGCAGCCTCCACCAGGCCCCCACCCATGTCTCCCACCACCCCCACCCCCCAGCCACCAGGGGCACCCTCCACCAGGCCCCCACCCATGTCTCCCACCACCCCCACCCCCCAGCAGTGCAGGGGCATCCTCCACCAGGCCCCCACCCATGTCTCCCACCACCCCCACCCCCCAGCCACCAGGGGCACCCTCCACCAGGCCCCCACCCATGTCTCCCACCACCCCCACCCCCCAGCACTGTGGGGCACCTGCCAGCAGGCCCCCACCCATGTCCAACCCATGTCTCCCACCACCCCCACCCCCCAGCCACCAGGGGCACCCTCCACCAGGCCCCCACTCATGCCCAACTCATGTCACCCACCACCCCCACCCCCCACCCACCAGGGGCAGCCTCCACCAGGCCCCCACCCATGTCTCCCACCACCCCCACCCCCCAGCACTGTGGGGCACCTGCCAGCAGGCCCCCACCCATGTCTCCCACCACCCCCACCCCCCAGCCACCAGGGGCACCCTCCACCAGGCCCCCACTCATGCCCAACTCATGTCACCCACCACCCCCACCCCCCAGCCACCAGGGGCAGCCTCCACCAGGCCCCCACCCATGTCTCCCACCACCCCCACCCCCCAGCCACCAGGGGCAGCCTCCACCAGGCCCCCACCCATGTCTCCCACCACCCCCCAGCACTGTGGGGCACCTGCCAGCAGGCCCCCACCCATGTCCAACCCATGTCTCCCACCACCCCCACCCCCCAGCCACCAGGGGCACCCTCCACCAGGCCCCCACCCATGTCTCCCACCACCCCCACCCCCCAGCCACCAGGGGCACCCTCCACCAGGCCCCCACTCATGCCCAACTCATGTCACCCACCACCCCCACCCCCCACCCACCAGGGGCAGCCTCCACCAGGCCCCCACCCATGTCTCCCACCACCCCCACCCCCCAGCACTGTGGGGCACCTGCCAGCAGGCCCCCACCCATGTCTCCCACCACCCCCACCCCCCAGCCACCAGGGGCACCCTCCACCAGGCCCCCACTCATGCCCAACTCATGTCACCCACCACCCCCACCCCCCAGCCACCAGGGGCAGCCTCCACCAGGCCCCCACCCATGTCTCCCACCACCCCCACCCCCCAGCCACCAGGGGCAGCCTCCACCAGGCCCCCACCCATGTCTCCCACCACCCCCACCCCCCAGCACTGTGGGGCACCTGCCAGCAGGCCCCCACCCATGTCCAACCCATGTCTCCCACCACCCCCACCCACCAGGGGCACCCTCCACCAGGCCCCCACCCATGTCTCCCACCACCCCCACCCCCCAGCCACCAGGGGCAGCCTCCACCAGGCCCCCACCCATGTCTCCCACCACCCCCACCCCCCAGCCACCAGGGGCAGCCTCCACCAGGCCCCACCCATGTCTCCCACCACCCCCACCCCCCAGCCACCAGGGGCACCCTCCACCAGGCCCCCACCCATGTCTCCCACCACCCCCACCCCCCACCCCCCAGGGGCAGCCTCCACCAGGCCCCCACCCATGTCTCCCACCACCCCCACCCCCCAGCACTGTGGGGCACCTGCCAGCAGGCCCCCACCCATGTCCAACCCATGTCTCCCACCACCCCCACCCCCCAGCCACCAGGGGCACCCTCCACCAGGCCCCCACCCATGTCTCCCACCACCCCCACCCCCCAGCACTGTGGGGCACCTGCCAGCAGGCCCCCACCCATGTCCAACCCATGTCTCCCACCACCCCCACCCCCCAGCCACCAGGGGCACCCTCCACCAGGCCCCCACTCATGCCCAACTCATGTCACCCACCACCCCCACCCCCCACCCACCAGGGGCAGCCTCCACCAGGCCCCCACCCATGTCTCCCACCACCCCCACCCCCCAGCACTGTGGGGCACCTGCCAGCAGGCCCCCACCCATGTCTCCCACCACCCCCACCCCCCAGCCACCAGGGGCACCCTCCACCAGGCCCCCACTCATGCCCAACTCATGTCACCCACCACCCCCACCCCCCAGCCACCAGGGGCAGCCTCCACCAGGCCCCCACCCATGTCTCCCACCACCCCCACCCCCCAGCCACCAGGGGCAGCCTCCACCAGGCCCCCACCCATGTCTCCCACCACCCCCACCCCCCAGCACTGTGGGGCACCTGCCAGCAGGCCCCCACCCATGTCCAACCCATGTCTCCCACCACCCCCACCCCCCAGCCACCAGGGGCACCCTCCACCAGGCCCCCACCCATGTCTCCCACCACCCCCACCCCCCAGCCACCAGGGGCAGCCTCCACCAGGCCCCCACCCATGTCTCCCACCACCCCCACCCCCCAGCCACCAGGGGCAGCCTCCACCAGGCCCCACCCATGTCTCCCACCACCCCCACCCCCCAGCCACCAGGGGCACCCTCCACCAGGCCCCCACCCATGTCTCCCACCACCCCCACCCCCCACCCCCCAGGGGCAGCCTCCACCAGGCCCCCACCCATGTCTCCCACCACCCCCACCCCCCAGCACTGTGGGGCACCTGCCAGCAGGCCCCCACCCATGTCCAACCCATGTCTCCCACCACCCCCACCCCCCAGCCACCAGGGGCACCCTCCACCAGGCCCCCACCCATGTCACCCACCACCCCCACCCCCCAGCAGTGCAGGGGCATCCTCCACCAGGCCCCCACCCATGTCTCCCACCACCCCCACACCCCAGCCACCAGAGGCACCCTCCACCAGGCCCCCACCCATGTCTCCCACCACCCCCACCCCCCAGCCACCAGGGGCACCCTCCACCAGGCCCCCACCCATGTCACCCACCACCCCCACCCCCCAGCCACCAGGGGCACCCTCCACCAGGCCCCCACCCATGTCACCCACCACCCCCACCCCCCAGCAGTGCAGGGGCATCCTCCACCAGGCCCCCACCCATGTCTCCCACCATCCCCACCCCCCAGCAGTGCAGGGGCATCCTCCACCAGGCCCCCACCCATGTCTCCCACCACCCCCATCCCCCAGCCACCAGGGGCAGCCTCCACCAGGCCCCCACCCATGTCTCCCACCACCCCCACCCCCCAGCCACCAGGGGCACCCTCCACCAGGCCCCCACCCATGTCTCCCACCACCCCCACCCCCCAGCACTGTGGGGCACCTGCCAGCAGGCCCCCACCCATGTCCAACCCATGTCTCCCACCACCCCCACCCCCCAGCCACCAGGGGCAGCCTCCACCAGGCCCCCACCCATGTCTCCCACCACCCCCACCCCCCAGCCACCAGGGGCAGCCTCCACCAGGCCCCCACCCATGTCTCCCACCACCCCCACCCCCCAGCCACCAGGGGCACCCTCCACCAGGCCCCCACCCATGTCTCCCACCACCCCCACCCCCCAGCAGTGCAGGGGCATCCTCCACCAGGCCCCCACCCATGTCTCCCACCACCCCCACCCCCCAGCCACCAGGGGCACCCTCCACCAGGCCCCCACCCATGTCTCCCACCACCCCCACCCCCCAGCACTGTGGGGCACCTGCCAGCAGGCCCCCACCCATGTCCAACCCATGTCTCCCACCACCCCCACCCCCAGCCACCAGGGGCACCCTCCACCAGGCCCCCACCCATGTCTCCCACCACCCCCACCCCCCAGCCACCAGGGGCAGCCTCCACCAGGCCCCCACCCATGTCTCCCACCACCCCCACCCCCCAGCCACCAGGGGCAGCCTCCACCAGGCCCCCACCCATGTCTCCCACCACCCCCACCCCCCACCCACCAGGGGCACCCTCCACCAGGCCCCCACCCATGTCTCCCACCACCCCCACCCCCCAGCACTGTGGGGCACCTGCCAGCAGCCCCCCACCCATGTCCAACCCATGTCTCCCACCACCCCCACCCCCCAGCCACCAGGGGCACCCTCCACCAGGCCCCCACCCATGTCTCCCACCACCCCCACCCCCCAGGGGCAGCCTCCACCAGGCCCCCACCCATGTCTCCCACCACCCCCACCCCCCAGCCACCAGGGGCAGCCTCCACCAGGCCCCCACCCATGTCTCCCACCACCCCCACCCCCCAGCCACCAGGGGCACCCTCCACCAGGCCCCCACCCATGTCTCCCACCACCCCCACCCCCCAGCTACCAGGGGCACCTGCCAGCAGGCCCCCACCCATGTCTCCCACCACCCCCACCCCCCAGCACTGTGGGGCACCTGCCAGCAGGCCCCCACCCATGTCCAACCCATGTCTCCCACCACCCCCACCCCCAAGCCACCAGGGGCACCCTCCACCAGGCCCCCACTCATGCCCAACTCATGTCACCCACCACCCCCACCCCCCAGCCACCAGGGGCAGCCTCCACCAGGCCCCCACCCATGTCTCCCACCACCCCCACCCCCCAGCCACCAGGGGCAGCCTCCACCAGGCCCCCACCCATGTCTCCCACCCCCCCCACCCCCCAGCACTGTGGGGCACCTGCCAGCAGGCCCCCACCCATGTCTCCCACCACCCCCACCCCCCAGCCACCAGGGGCACCCTCCACCAGGCCCCCACTCATGCCTAACACATGTCACCCACCACCCCCACCCCCCAGCCACCAGGGGCAGCCTCCACCAGGCCCCCACCCATGTCTCCCACCACCCCCACCCCCCAGCCACCAGGGGCAGCCTCCACCAGGCCCCCACCCATGTCTCCCACCACCCCCACCCCCCAGCCACCAGGGGCACCCTCCACCAGGCCCCCACTCATGCCCAACTCATGTCACCCACCACCCCCACCCCCCAGCCACCAGGGGCACCCTCCACCAGGCCCCCACCCATGTCTCCCACCACCCCACCCCCCAGGGGCAGCCTCCACCAGGCCCCCACTCATGCCCAACTCATGTCTCCCACCACCCCCACCCCCCAGCCACCAGGGGCAGCCTCCACCAGGCCCCCCACCCATGTCTCCCACCACCCCCACCCCCCAGCACTGTGGGGCACCTGCCAGCAGGCCCCCACCCATGTCTCCCACCACCCCCACCCCCCAGCAGTGCAGGGGCAGCCTCCACCAGGCACCCACACATGTCCCCCTGCCCCCAGGTCCTGACGATACTCAATCATGGCAGTAATGGGCAGCATACCCAGCACAAACACCCAGGCAAGGATTGCATCCACCCACATAGTGAATGCAATTACATGATACAACCCCAATGGCAAGTCTGTAAATGAACACATGTCCGTCACACACACATACACAATGGGTGCAAGTGAATGTCAAAACCCATATCATGACATGTATGAAACCAATGAGAAAATACCACAAGTGAAAGTTAAAAAAACATGTATTAAAGATGAAAAATAAGTAAACAAATCAAACATACAACAATGGGGATAACAAAATAAATGGTCCATGTCCGAGAACAAATGTAAAAATAAAAAAAACAAAGTAATCCAAAAACAAATGTTGTCCAAAGCAATATCATGTGGAAGGAAAATAATGAAAAACCATTTCCTCATGGTGAACACAATAATTAATAAAAAAAATGTTTCTTCAAAAAGCGAACTATATACACGAATATTCCAGGGTCCATGAGCCCAACACCATAAATGAAACCTACTACTACCTAATGAAAATAATATATACAAAAAAGTGGCCATTGTCCGAGCGGTCCAAAAAAATAAAAATTAATAAAGGAAACCTAACACTAACTAACTAAATAACTATATACAAAGGCAGCGGGCAAGTCCTGCGGCTCACTCGGTGATGTTGCTGGCCAGGCATCATCGAACTCCATGTCGATGTCCTGGAGGCGGGACTCTGTCCTGGCCCCGAGGTCTCGCAGGGATAACCCCATGTCCAGCTCAAACTCCCTGCGAGCTTCCTCGAGGCACTCAGCCCGCCTCAACGCCCGACGCATGGAGAACTCCGCCCTGACCATGGTGAGCCGCTCCTCTTCCGCCCGCTGCCGCTCCGCACCTATCCGCTGGACCAACTGCTCCCACACGGAAGACACCACCATCCCAGGGTTGCCCTGCCCTCCGGCCGATGCCTGCCCCTCTGATCTTGATGGCCCCGAGCCATGATGCCTCCCACGTCGAGCCTGCTGCTGCCTCCGACGCCACTGCCTCTGCCAGCACGACGGCATCCAGGCTGATGGAAACCACCGACGCCGTCGTGCACGTGCCCTGCCCGATGATGCTGTCACATCTTCCATCTGCTGGGGTCCAGTTGCTGTGTTGTCCACCCCTGCTGGACCTCCGACTCCCAACTGTGGCAGGGATGGGATCCCCACCGAGCTGGCTGCATTGGTCTGGGCAGGTCCACAGGGGGCCCTGGTGGCATCTGGGCCGGAAGACGGCAAGGAGAACGAATGGTGTATAGCCTGCACAGAGGAGGAGAGGGCCGCCAGATTGGCCAACACATGCAGGAAACCCCCGAACATGGCCGATCCCAATTGGGCCACGTCGGCACGGTGCACTTCGTGATGACGTGCGTGCTCCTCCCGGGAAGCACGCACGGCATCACGAATCACAGCCGTGCGCATCGCGACCCCAATCAGGACCTTCTCCACACGGCCAGGGGTTCCCACGTCCGCAGGTAGAGGGGAGTCAGGTGACATGGACATCCCCTCTACCTGCGGACGGGCCTGGGACGGGGCATCCCTGCTGGTCATGGTGGTGCACTCACAGGGTCAGGGACAGCGACATGCACAGGCCCCTCCACGGTGACCTGTGCTGCCTCCTGCCCCTGGCCCTGGACTGCACCACTTGCACCAGCAGGGATGCCCCCACCAGGCCCCATGTGTGCCCCAGTGGCGGCCTCCTCTGTGCAAACCACCAACCTGGATGGCTCCTCACCGTCTCCCACCGTAGCAGGCCCCTGTGGGGGCTCACCCACCCCTTCCGCTGCAGCCGTGGGGGCATCCCCGCCGCCTTGCTCCACAGCGCCGTCTCCGCCCTCTTCTTCACTAGCCGCTGCGTAGAGGGAGACAAAGAACACAAGCATCAGGGCACTGTACAATGGTCCCCTAGACAGGAAGCAATAGCAGATGAGCACCACTGTCAAAGTACACTTCCATCATGTCCCTCCACAACACATGGGTCAGTCCAGGCAAAACACACACAGTAACAGGCATGGTGCATGCCATGGACATTTCCATGCATGTCCAATGGACTCTTGAAACATTCAATGATATGTAACTCACATGCATCATGGCTCATGCCTATCACATGCACACACTTCACCTCAGTCACATCCATCTGGCCCCAAACACACCAAACACAGCGGATACAAGGGTAATTTGGCTGCTTCACTGAATCTGTGCATTGTCACACACATGTGTCATGCATCCATGGCATGCACAAGTCACAGACACGCAGGTCAGGCACACAGACATGGCTACCATATATGTACCTGGCATCAGCACCCATCCCTCACCCCCACCCATGTCCAGGTACAGAGACTGGCATGCTCTCATGTTCAAAATCTGCATAGGGCTCCCCATGCGGCATTTGAACACATGCAACAACCATGTGGGTCACACATCACTGGTCGCACATGCATTACCATGATGTCCCTGCACACATACATGCATACATGGCCTATGGCACACATACAGGCAAGTATCATAGAACCAGCACACCGCAACATGCCCTGTCTCACACAGTAATGCTTGGACACTTACCGCTCAACTCCAGACGGGCCTCCCTCTCAAGGATCTGGGCGTGGAGCGCTGGGCGTACGCGTTCCAGGACCCTCATCTGGATGGAACTCATGCGGCCCCGGCCCCCCTCCACGAGGCGCCGGGCCTTCACAAGGGTCCTGGACCTGAAGTCCTCCCAGCGCTTCTTGATCTTCAGGACGTTGCGGGTTGCCACCCCCTCCGCGTTGATGGCAACCACACAGTCGGCCCAGATCCTCTCCCGTCCTTCCTTGCTGGCGCGGGACGATCCAAAGAGGGCATCATACTGCCCCAGGACATGCTCCACCAGGACACCAACTTCGGTGGCAGTGAAGCTGGTGCCCCTCTGCCCCTCTGGCCTGGGGTTGCCACTGGTGCCAGATGTGGAAGTGCCCGACATGGCAACCCCAGAGGCAGGTGTGGGTGGGCAACTGGGTCCTGGGGCTGGGCTGTGGAGCGATGTAATCCCAGTCAGGAGTCTTCAGTTCCAGCAGGGGTGGACACAGCAACTGGACCCCTGCAGATGGCTGATGTGCAGGCACCAAATGGCAGGGCACGGTGGCAGCAGGCAGGCAGCAGCAGATGGCACGTGGGAGGCTGCTCGGGGCACTGGGGGGCAGTAACTCGGCCTTCTGGGCAGGAGCGTGGTCTTCCGTGTGTTTTCGCGTGGCCAGCTTGATACGGAGTGATTTGGCACGTGAAAATCCTGCACGTCAGCGTGAAATCCGAGGAAAGGCCCTTAGCGCGTAAGCGCGTCAGCACGCATACGCGATTCTATTGGACCAGAGTCCCTCAGCGCGTAAGCGCGTCTGTGACGTGACCCGCACAGGTGTTCCCCACTCAGCACGTGATGACGGAGCACACGTGGAAATACTGCACGTCAGAGTGTCATCGCGTGTAATTGGACAAAAGTGCGCGTACACGCGATTGGCCTATGTACGTGTATTTCATGGGTGCGCGGGCACTTACACACGCAAGTACGTCAGCGCACCTGTATCCCGTGGTGCGTGGGAATTTCCACACGCTATTGGACTGGGAACTGGATTCCAGGGGTGCGCGGGTCACACGCTCGCCTAGAACACGCGCAAAGCATAAATTTGCGCACTTTAACAATAACAAGCTCAGACGCCAGGATGAACATACCGTTCCTAGCAGCAGTGGCAGTGGGCTACCAAAGGAGGAGGAGGAGGATAGTCAGGGCCAGAATATTCACACCCAGAACCAGCCTTTTCGGGATGCCTGATGACCAGGTGTATGGGAGGTACAGGTTTCCACCACACATAATACTGGACCTGGTGAGTGAGTGGGAGGATGACCTCACATCACCCACCCTGTGCTCCCAAGCACTCAGCCCCCTGGAGAAGGTCCTCAATGTACTACACTTCTTAGCCACTGGATCATTTCAGCGGACAAGTGCCATAGTGGGTGGGGTGTCACAGGCCACCCAGTCACGCTGCCTACACCAGGTCTTGAACATCATCACTGCACGCCCATCAGTCCGCAGGCACATATACCTGCCCAGAACACCTGCAGAAAGGCATGCTGCCGCCCTGGATTTTTACGGTGTGGCACGATTCCCCAAAGTGCTAGGTGCCATCGACTGCACCCATGTGGCTCTACGTCCCCCCAGGGCATCTGAGCACATCTATAGGAACCGCAAGCACTGGCATTCCATCAACGTGCAGGTAGTATGTAATGCCAAGGGAATCATCACCTCAGTATATGCCAACTATCCCGGGTCCACCCACGACAGCTTCATTTACCGAATGTCCACCCTAAGCCGGGACCTAGAAGCTGGGCGGCATGGCGATACATGGCTGCTTGGTGAGTATGTATGCCACTGCACATGCATGCATGTTGGATACTGAGCAAGGTCACAACCCCACCAATGATACCAATCACCACCTCCACAGGGGACAGTGCCTACCCTCTCAGCCCCCACATGATGACGCCAATTCGGAACCCCACCACGCCACCCGAGGCAAATATAACACAGCCCACATTACGACCCGGGGCATAGTGGAGCGCACATTCGGAGTGCTAAAGTCACGCTTTCGCTCCCTTGACCGTTCTGGCGGGCAGCTGTTATACGCTCCCCCAGTAGTGTGCAGGATCATAGTGGCAGCATGTGTCCTGCACAACGTTGCAACACGCCGGGGCCTGGCCGTGGACATGGTGGTGGCCCCACATCCCCAACCACATGCACAGCCGCTGCGCATGGGAGGGGAAAGGGCACAGGGGGAGGCAGCCCGTACACAGCTAGTGGCTAATTACTTCACATAGTGATCACACCCCTGCACACTGGCCTGGCACATTCCATCTGACAATCAATGATGACTCAACCTGACACTGATCCTGAATGTCTGGAGATTCAACCGTGAAAAGCATATCAGCCTGAGATTGTTCACCTGGAAGTGTTACAATGTGTGCATCCCTACCCACACACACCACCAATGCAGTTTTGTGAAGAAACACATTCAAGCAGCTAAAATGAATACCCACTTGCTAAATGCAACAAGAGGACAGTGCCATGTCACCCAACCCATCCCCAGCACCGCCACACAACACACCGTGCCATGTCATGCTATGTGCAGGTAAACAAAGTCATGCCCACAACATGACAAGTGTCACGATGTACAGTGTCCCCAATTGAAACTTGCTACACCTGAAATGCTCACTGTAATGCAGGACCAACAACAAACTTGAGCAGGTACTACCATTAACATGACTTCACTAATGTAATAAATCAGTAGTCTCACCACCTGGAAATACCTGCACTCCCACCACTTCCAACTGTACAGTGTTGGCGCCATGTAGAGTTGTAGGTGCACTGCTGCCAACAAGGACCCCATCTCCAGACTAGAGGGCCTTCTGTATACATGAGGAAGGGACCTGCAAATTGGGAGGCAGACACAGATGATGAGTTACACATCAATGCAACATGCAGTGTACAACAGAACAGCAATATGCACTAGGAATGTATACACAGTATTGACTAGACTACCCACACATGTAGTGGGAGTCCAATGTCACCATGTACTTCAATGTCACTTGGGCACACCCTTTGCAAGCCCATGGAAACGGGAAGCAGGAGGGGTGTGTGTGACTCAAACCCAGGCATCTGAACCAAATACATGACAAGCCTGCATGTGCCCAGCCACAATGCAGCGTATGCCCACAGGAACCACGGAAGCCAACAAATTGTCCCAAAAAAATTGGGAAAAATATAAGAATAAAAATAAAAATAAAAATCAAAATCAAAAAAAATCAAAAATGGCCATTAATGGGCCCGGGGGGGTTGGGGAGGCCACCCAGGAGGTCCGAGGACAGGGTGCACACCAAAACCCACCTGTGTGGATCCTGGGGAAAAAAAACACCTCCATGGGCTCATGGCCTACACGGCTACCCTATTGTGGGAGTATCACTGCTGTCGCTATTATCACCCTGTGCAGCTGCATCCGGAGGTGGTTGCACTATGGGAGGCAGCCCACGCAAGGCCCTACTCTGTTCCTCCATGGCTGCAAGCATGCGGGTGTGGTAGGTCTCGTTCTGGAGGATGAGGGTGCGGAGGTCCCCATGCAACAACTCACGGGATGCCCGGACATCCGCCCTCGTTGCTTGCATCTCAGCTGAGAGCGTACGGGTGAGACGCTCCAGCTGCTGTTCTGTCCTTTGGTGTGTTGAAGCCTCAAGCTCAACAAGAGTCGTCCTGAGTTGATGGAGCTCCTGCCTGAGGGCTTCCCTGTGGCCCTGGGACTCTATGGAGATGGCCTCCTGCAGAGTCGCCAGTGCCGCCCGCCTGTCCCTGTTGGACGCCAACATGTCCTCCCTGTGTGACTGGCAGATGGAGTCGGTTGCCTGCTCTAGTCGCTCCATCAGCCTTTCAGGGGGGACAATGGAAGTGGCCACCCTATCCATGGCCTGAGCCATCATCTCGGATGATGCTGCCTGTTGGGTAGCCATACCGTAAATGGATTGCTCCCATGCGGTATTGCCAGGTGGCGTACGGCCACCACGTCGGCGGGCACCACACCTGTCTGGGGCAAGGCGGACTGCGCCTTGCTGTGCCGGCACTGCCTGAGGCTGCAGGACTGCATTCCCCCTCTGATCTGCTGGCCCAGGAACAGGATCAGATGTTGCGGAGTGTGACCCTGCATCCGTAACCACCAAAGGCCTAGCTGCCAACACTGACATCCCCATTGAGGGTTCTGACCCTGGTGCAGGTGGGTGGGACAGAACAGAATCCCTCCCTGGAACACTCACCTGCGACGGCACGTAGGTCTCATCATCCGAATCAACAGCTGAGTACAGCTCGGGGGAGGTGCAGCCAGAGACACCCCTTGAGAGCACGACCTCAGGCACTTGTGGGTTCTCACCCACCAGCACACCACGTCCCTCACTGGTGGTTGGTCGGCCCTCGGACCCCTCCTGGCTCTGCACCATCTCCACAACCCCAGCAGTATCAGGTGCGTCTTCCCCTGCAAAGACATAATAACAAAGAAATGGAAACAGGCATTAGCACCATGGCACACAATGAGGGCTGAGAAGCAAGAGAACCAGTACTTGATTGACACATGTCCCACATGACTAAGACCCTCCCATGCATGCACCCTCACTGCGTATGAAGGGCAGGCAAATGGCACACACTGATGACACAAAGATGGAAGATGAACACATTTCCTGCATGCTGCCTGGCAGTGGCATCACACATTGGCCTGTGATTGCCAGGTGACACACACATGCCATGTACCATTGCTATTGAGGCAAGATGGAGAGGAGGGCAGCACTTATTCATTCAGTCCAGTTCCCGCATGTAATAGCTTTTCTAAATCAAACAGGTCTGATTTTCACCTGGAGCTGGCAGTCCTAAATGGTCCAATTGCACAGGGACATGTGTGAACATATGATATCCAGGTAACAAAGTCACTCCACTTTACCATAGCCATGCCAGACATGTGACTAGAGGACTGAGAAATGCCTAGTATAAGTGGTGGAATGCAAACAATCTGTCTGAATGAACAGAGAAAAATAAGCAACAATGTTGTGGCAAGGTGACACTTCAAGGGCAACTGGTGTGCTGTTGGGCTAGATGTCTACTGTTGGCAGAAGGGATACTGCAATGGCCAAATGCAGCTGCGCAGGATGTATTGCATGAAGCACATGGCTGACCCATACGACTCAGGCGCACACACTCTCACCTGGCACACAAACAGAAGCCCTCACACACACACCATGCACATGGATGACACACACATGCATGTGCACTCACCGGACAATGCCTCGTAATCAGGCAGATCTCCCACGCCTTGGATCTGTTCCTCCGTGACGTAGGTCCCAGCGACTGACTCATGTGGAGTGAGTTCCATGTCTACTACTGGAGACCCACCTCCAGTCACTAGAGTTGCGGCATGACTTGAGGCCAGCTTCTTCTTTGCCCTGCGCTTTAGGTCATTCCAGCGCTTATAGCAATCATTGGCTGTGCGCCTCACGATTCCAAGGGCACTTACGATGTCCGCAACGGTCTGCCAGTGTGCCTGGCGTTGTGCAGGTGTGGTCTTGGATCCTGCAACAATGACCATCTCGTTATCATGTCCGGACACATACTCGACAAGTGCATTCAGTTCGTCATCCGTGAAGCTGGGCTTCCTCGACGGGCCGGACTGTGTAGCCGTGTCTGGGGCATCAGCCTGTGCCGGACGAGCACTCTTCCTCTTCCGCTTGGAAGGTGGTGGTGATCCTGAGTGTCCTGCGCCGCTCTGGACACTAGGGGCAGGAGCCCTGGTGGGCTCTGTATCAGGTGTGTGGGATTGCACACTCAGCATGGGAGTTGGTGCAGGCATTGGCTCAAGTGTAATGGTGTCAGGGGGAATGTCAGCAGGATGGACTAGGACCGACACTGTCCTGGCTGGGTGTGAGAGAGCTGGGGTGGATGGAGCCGCAGCTGCCCCTGCAGCCTCTCCGCCCTGCCTACTTGGGGCAGCAGATGACCTTGCTGCCCCAGATCCACGTGGCATGATGGCATCAACGTGCACCAGCGCACGTGTCGTAGCCCTGCTGACCTGGAAGTCAGCCATGGAGTCAGCCAGGTCTGGTGCCACAATGGGCTGGTCCAACAAGGGCTGAGCATGGATGGTGTCAGCCACATCAGCCTCAACGGGAGGGGGGGGGATTATGGGTGCCCTTGACTGGTCCTCCACACATGGGGGGGACAGGCTCACCCTGCAAGCTACGACCACGTCCCCTACCGGATCCACCACGGCCACCACTTGTGGCTCTTCCACCTTTGCCACCCTTACGGAATCCTCGCCTCCCAGCCATGGCACTGATATTAATGTGCGTATGGGAGTGGCTGTAGACTATTGTCCTGGGCAATTGGGGGTCAAAGGGGTTGGGTACCAGATGGTAATTGTACCCTAGTGCTCTAGCAAGGCTGAATGTAACCCCTGGGGAAAGATGACGGGTCACGCAACGCACAGGAGGCCCAAAAAAGGGAGATGACGTGCACGCAACCCCTCCTAGACCATGTGTGCAGAAAGAAAAACCTGCACTACGCTGTGGCACCCAGTAACACAAGAATGAACGTATGCGTGTCACACGCAGCCTAGAATGACCTCTGAAGGGGTAGGCTACACACGGGGCAAGCACAGATGTTAGATACGTGCGTGACTCACCGTCTGCCAGGTAAAAGAGCGTGAAAAATGAGCGCGTTTGGTTGGCAACACCCCCGCCAAAAGAAGATATGTACGCTGTCTGAGGAGACAGGACAACAGTAGAAGGGAACACTGTTTGAGGGAACAGGCCCAGGTAAACCAGTACAAGAGAAAAAATAGAAAAAGCTGTCAGAGGTAACAGGGAGTACAAACTTGAAACGCCGTGAAGTAAATCGCGTGTGAAACGACAAGAAGTACAGAATTTACCCACTCGCTCTCCATGAAAAGCACGTACAAGGAATTGGTGTTCTACACGTACCTTATATGCAGGCCCACACGTACAGCGTCACTTACGCGGCGTGTACGTGCTAGGCCCATTCCCATCAATTACACGCTTTGACACTTCTGCGTGTAGGTCCATTTTCACCAATTACACGCTTTGTAACTTCTGCGTGTAGGGCTATTTCCACCAATAACACGCTTTGACACTCGGATGTGTCACGCAACTTTTTCCTACGCGTGCACGTGACTTCATAGACGCGCATACGCTAGTGACGCGTTTACGCGCTAAGGGCCTTTCATCGATTTACACGCAGACGTGTGGGATTTTCACGTGCAAAATCACTCCGTATCAAGCTGTCCACGCGTTCACACACGAAAGACCACGCTCCTGCCCAGGAGGCCAAATTACTGCCCCCCAGAGCCCTGAGCACGCTCCCACCTGCCATCTGCTGCTGCCTGACTGCCTGCTGCCCACGTGCCCTGCCATTTGCTGCCTGCACATCAGCCAGGGGTGCTGTTGCTGTGACCACCCCTGCTGGAACCAAAGGCTCCCGACTGCTTTTCCGTCGCCCCACAGCCCAGCCCCAGGACCCAGTTGCCCACCCACTCCTGCCTCTGGGGTTGCCATGTCGGGCACTACAACATCTGGCACCAGTGGCAACCCCCGGCCAAGGAGGCAGAGGGGCACCAGCTTTAGTGCCAGGGAAGTTGGTGTCCTGGTGGAGCATGTCCTGGGGCAGTATGATGCCCTCTTCGGAAGGTTGCGCGCCGACAAGGAAGGACGGACTCGGATCTGGATGGACATCGTGACTGCCATCAACGCGGAGGAGGTGGCAGTCCGCGACTACGAACCTGTCAGGAAGCGCTGGGAGGACTTCAGGTCCAGGACCCTCAACAAGGCCCGGCGCCTCATGATGGCAGCAGATGCTAAGGGGCGGGCGGGGCCACTTGTCGGAAGATCAGATGAGTGTCCTGGAACGCATATCCCCAGCGCTCCACATCCAGGTCCTTGAGAAGCAGACTCGTCTGGAGTCGAGCGGTAAGTGTACATGCATACTGATTGTAAGCTGTGCGTGTGGTGGTGTGCCAGGAGTGTGCAGGTTGAACATGTATTTTTATGTGGCCAAGTAGGGGGGTTGTACAGGGCTGTGAGGGTGACACATGCGAGGGGTCTCATGTGTGACACATGGATGGTGCTTGTGTGTGTGGGCTTGCATGGCACAGGATGTGGAGGAATGATTGTCAGGTGTGACATGGATGTCGATCGAGACACTGCGACAGTTGGCGGAGGTGTACACATGCATGCAGGTTTGGTGTTGTGTGTGCATGTGTAGTGTACTCCCTATGTTGCATGTGATGTGTGGATGACCTTTGGCTGCCCATGCTGTTGTATGTGAATGGATGGTGCTGGCTGTTGCATTATGGCTGTGGTATGGCTCATGTGTGCAAGTTGAAATGACATGTGTGTTGGGGATTGTGATGCCATGTGTGAGGTTTACCAATGCCACTCATGTATAACTGTCATGTGTGTATGAGTCCATTTTACAGTGCCCTGATGCCTGTGTTTTCTTTCTCCCTGTCTGCAGCGTCAACTGATGAAGAGGGCGGAGAAGGTGCTGTGGAGCACAGCGGCAGGGGTCGCACCACCAGCCGAAGACGCAAGGCCCGGATCCCCTCCCAAGTTGTGATCTCGTCGGGGAGTGAGGAGTCTGGTGCGGCGTCCCAGGCCGCAGCTGGCGAGGGGAGGTCCAAGAGGCGGAGGTCGGAGTTGGACTCCTCGGCAGCAGAAGGGGCAGCTGGGACCCCACAGGGCCCAACGGGGGAAGATGGCACGGAGTCATCCAGGTTGGTGGGGTGTTTGGTGGAGGGTTCCCCTGCACTGCTGGGGGGTGGGGGTGGTGGGAGACATGGGTGGGGGCCTGGTGGAGGATGCCCCTGGTGGCTGGGGGGTGGGAGACATGAGTCGGGCATGAGTGGGGGCCTGGTGGAGGGTGCCCCTGGTGGCTGGGGGGTGGGGGTGGTGGGAGACATGAGTGGGGGCCTGGTGGAGGCTGCCCCTGCACTGCTGGGGGGTGGGGGCCTGGTGGACGGTGCCCCGGGTGGCTGGGGGGTGGGGGTGGTGGGAGACATGGGTGGGGGCCTGGTGGAGGATGCCCCTGGTGGCTGGGGGTGGTGGGAGACATGAGTCGGGCATGAGTGGGGGCCTGGTGGAGGGTGCCCCTGGTGGCTGGGGGTGGTGGGAGACATGAGTGGGGGCCTGGTGGAGGGTGCCCCTGGTGGCTGGGGGGTGGGGGTGGTGGGAGACATGAGTGGGGGCCTGGTGGAGGCTGCCCCTGCACTGCTGGGGGGTGGGGGTGGTGGGAGACATGGGTGGGGGCCTGGTGGAGGGTGCCCCTGGTGGCTGGGGGGTGGGGGTGGTGGGTGACATGGGTGGGGGCCTGGTGGAGGGTGCCCCACAGTGCTGGGGGGTGGGGGTGGTGGGAGACATGGGGTGGACATGGGTGGGGGCCTGCTGGCAGGTGCCCCACAGTGCTGGGGGGTGGGGGTGGTGGGTGACATGGGTGGGGGCCTGGTGGAGGGTGCCCCTGGTGGCTGGGGGGTGGGGGTGGTGGGAGACATGGGTGGGGGCCTGGTGGAGGATGCCCCTGCACTGCTGGGGGGTGGGGGTGGTGGGAGACATGGGTTGGACATGGGTGGGGGCCTGGTGGAGGCTGCCCCTGCACTGCTGGTGGGTGGGGGTGGTGGGAGACATGGGTGGGGGCCTGGTGGAGGCTGCCCCTGGTGGCTGGGGGGTGGTGGGAGACATGAGTCGGGCATGAGTGGGGGCCTGGTGGAGGGTGCCCCTGGTGGCTGGGGGGTGGGGGTGGTGGGAGACATGAGTGGGGGCCTGGTGGAGGCTGCCCCTGCACTGCTGGGGGGTGGGGGTGGTGGGAGACATGGGTGGGGGCCTGGTGGAGGGTGCCCCTGGTGGCTGGGGGGTGGGGGTGGTGGGAGACATGAGTGGGGGCCTGGTGGAGGATGCCCCTGGTGGCTGGGGGTGGTGGGAGACATGAGTCGGGCATGAGTGGGGGCCTGGTGGAGGGTGCCCCTGGTGGCTGGGGGTGGTGGGAGACATGAGTGGGGGCCTGGTGGAGGCTGCCCCTGCACTGCTGGGGGGTGGGGGTGGTGGGAGACATGGGTGGGGGCCTGGTGGAGGGTGCCCCTGGTGGCTGGGGGTGGTGGGTGACATGGGTGGGGGCCTGGTGGAGGGTGCCCCACAGTGCTGGGGGGTGGGGGTGGTGGGAGACATGGGTTGGACATGGGTGGGGGCCTGCTGGCAGGTGCCCCACAGTGCTGGGGGGTGGGGGTGGTGGGTGACATGGGTGGGGGCCTGGTGGAGGGTGCCCCTGGTGGCTGGGGGGTGGGGGTGGTGGGAGACATGGGTGGGGGCCTGGTGGAGGATGCCCCTGCACTGCTGGGGGGTGGGGGTGGTGGGAGACATGGGTTGGACATGGGTGGGGGCCTGGTGGAGGCTGCCCCTGCACTGCTGGTGGGTGGGGGTGGTGGGAGACATGGGTGGGGGCCTGGTGGAGGCTGCCCCTGGTGGCTGGGGGGTGGGGGTGGTGGGAGACATGAGTTGGGCATGAGTGGGGGCCTGGTGGAGGGTGCCCCTGGTGGCTGGGGGTGGGGGTGGTGGGTGACATGGGTGGGGGCCTGGTGGAGGATGCCCCTGCACTGCTGGGGGGTGGGGGTGGTGGGAGACATGGGTTGGACATGGGTGGGGGCCTGCTGGCAGGTGCCCCACAGTGCTGGGGGGTGGGGGTGGTAGGAGACATGGGTGGGGGCCTGGTGGTGGGTGCCCCTGGTGGCTGGGGGGTGGGGGTGGTGGGAGACATGGGTGGGGGCCTGGTGGAGGATGCCCCTGCACTGCTGGGGGGTGGGGGTGGTGGGAGACATGGGTTGGACATGGGTGGGGGGCCTGGTGGAGGCTGCCCCTGCACTGCTGGTGGGTGGGGGTGGTGGGAGACATGGGTGGGGGCCTGGTGGAGGCTGCCCCTGCACTGCTGGGGGGTGGGGGTGGTGGGAGACATGGGTGGGGGCCTGGTGGAGGCTGCCCCTGGTGGCTGGGGGGTGGGGGTGGTGGGAGACATGGGTGGGGGCCTGGTGGAGGGTGCCCCTGGTGGCTGGGGGGTGGGGGTGGTGGGTGACATGGGTGGGGGCCTGGTGGAGGATGCCCCTGCACTGCTGGGGGGTGGGGGTGGTGGGAGACATGGGTTGGACATGGGTGGGGGCCTGCTGGCAGGTGCCCCACAGTGCTGGGGGGTGGGGGTGGTAGGAGACATGGGTGGGGGCCTGGTGGTGGGTGCCCCTGGTGGCTGGGGGGGTGGGGGTGGTGGGAGACATGGGTGGGGGCCTGGTGGAGGATGCCCCTGGTGGCTGGGGGTGGTGGGAGACATGAGTCGGGCATGAGTGGGGGCCTGGTGGAGGGTGCCCCTGGTGGCTGGGGGGTGGGGGTGGTGGGAGACATGAGTGGGGGCCTGGTGGAGGCTGCCCCTGCACTGCTGGGGGGTGGGGGTGGTGGGAGACATGGGTTGGACATGGGTGGGGGCCTGGTGGTGGGTGCCCCTGGTGGCTGGGGGGTGGGGGTGCAGGGGGACATGAGCAGGTGTGCAGGGTAGTCCCCTGTTTTGTGGGCTGCCTGCAGGGGCCGTGGAGGGTGTACAGGGAACACCTGTGAGGACCCACCCAGCCTAATCGCGTGTGATAATTCCCACGCACCCCTGTAATACACGTACCCAGCAAAATGGCGTGTGATAATTCCCACGCACCCCTGTAATTCACGTACCCTGCCAAATCGCGTGTGATAATTCCCGCGTACCCCTGTATTACACGTGCCCTGGCTAATCGCATGTAAGACTTCACGCGTACCCCTGTAATACACGTTCCCTGGACAATCGCGTGTTGAACTTCCCGCGTACCCCTGTAATACACGTACCCTGGACAATCGCGTGTTGAACTTCCCGCGTACCCCTGTAATACACGTACCCTGGCTAATCGCGTGTAAAACTTCTCGCGTACTCCTGATATGAAGGTTGCCCGCTTTGCGTTCCTTGTTTGGCAGCCCTGTAAACTGGTCCAGGGTTAGCGCAGCCCTTTGCGATGATTTAGCGATGTTGATGGCTTTTCCTTGCGCAATGGCGTTCTTGGGGGCGTTACTGGCGCTGCTGCAGGCTCGCTGCGATACTCTGCGCCACGGCTGGTTTGGGAGCATGAAATCCATGAATACGCTGTGCGCGGAAATCGGTTTTAGCGCACGTGCCTGGCGCACACAATCGCACGCGGACACTCTGCGCCAGCCGCTTGCGACACTTTTCTGCGAAATTCTATGAATTACCCTGTTAATGTTTTATTTGGTTGTTTAAAATGTAAATTGTATCATGCATTTAGAGTGTGTGAATGTATGTGTGTTGTTGTATGATTGCTGGATTCCCCTTTGTTTTAGCCTATGATGCAATAACTGTGTCACACAATAAACTTTAAATAACATGTGATGTGGGTGTTGACCTCATTTAATCTTCACTGGACTCTCATGGCACTTATACTTCTTTTTAAATCAATTTTTATTAATTCCAACGTGAAAACCATACAGTGTAACAGCAGTTATACCGTTCAATTCTCATGTACAGTTCCATGTTGTTTCTCCCGTCCCCCCAGCAATCCCCCCACCCTATCCTGAGCCTACCCCACATCACCATCATCCACCACCATTTCTGAGAGCGCCCTTCCTTCCATTTCACCCGAAGAACCCCTGTCCTCCAGGCCTGCATGGTCAGGCTCAGACAGTGTAGCTACTAATTGCCTCCAGGCTACCAGAGTCTCTGCTTCTTCTCCCCCTCGTTTAATTGCTTCGCTCCACACCACAGTTTCTGCATCTGCCCACTTACGAAGATCGTGCTTTCGGTCTATTACTTGCTTTCCAGCTCATAGCTATTCTGCGCTTAGCTAATATACAAGCCAGATCTTTGAGTTTACTTACATGTTTCCAGATACGTGGCCTGGGGAACCCCCCTACCAAGCACGCCCACAGCAATTTCACATCCAGACTTATCTCTTTCCCGGCCAAGAGGTGGGCTACCTCTCCCCAGAATCTTCTTATTTCAGGGCATGCCCAGAATATATGTGCCAGTCCCGCATTCACCTCCCCACATTTAGGACATGCCTGTATACTCGCATCCTTAAACTTAGCTATCTTCTTAGGAGTCATATACGCCCTATGGGTAACATATAACTGGATCTGTTGCAATCTCACATTTCTGGACACTTTTTGTGGTATCCCTGTGCCCTCACCCACAGCCCGTCACCCATTACATTAATTCCCCGGCTTCCTCCTCCCAATCTCGCTTCATTTGGGTCACCTCCCTGCCCACCTTTGACATCAGCAGTTCATATATTCGGGAGACCTCATGACCTCTGTCCGATATGTCATAAAATGTTTCTATGGCCGTATCGGGATTTCCAGCTAGCACCGTTTCCGACCACGTATCTTTTATGTTCTGCACCAGCCTGGTATAAGTAATGTATTGTCCCCGGTGTAAACCAGTATCTTCTACTAATGTGTCAAACTCCACCACCTTCCCGTCCTGCCATACATCCCCAAGAGATGCTATACCGACTGGTTCCCAATGCCTTCGGACTGTTTTCCTCATCTGCTCATCCACCCCATTCAGCGCCACTAACGGCATCTGCGGGGAACAAGGGAACGGGTTCCCCATAACTCGGCAGGCCCTCTGCCACATTTTCCAGCCCAAATCTAACATTCTCGTCAATACGCCACGCTGCGATGTTGTCAACCATTGTTACGCTCACCTGGTATCCGTGGGGATGCCACCCAGCCCTGGTTGGATGATTTGCACTCTCGAACCCTCTCTCGGTCCCTTGGTAAGGCCTCTGGTTAAAGATGGGTCTGCAATATAGGAGAGCCGGATTCAATACCAGATTGTCTTTATGTTTTCCCACCTCCTTCCTCCCCCTTGGGCTTTCTCCTCACCTTAATATTGTAAAAGGTGGATTCTCCGTCCTGCTCCTCATGGCAGGGGCGCGTAGATGTAGGGGGCGAGCAACAACCAAGTTACTTCACTGGTGCAAGCCCCCCTGTGGGAATCCAGGCCTGCTGCGACTCCGTAGGTTTGCTGCTTTACAGTCTTTATTTGCAGTTCTTATGTTCCTCTTAGTTTGAATAATAATGCCTTGCTTCTTTCCTTTTAGGTATGGAAAGGTATTTTGTTGTCATGCAGTTTGAAGATGAGCATGGGCCGTTAGGCGAAAGCGCAGTGTGCACGATGCTGTCCGGTGAGTAATGCGCGATGCGCGGCGCTGTTTCATCTTTTATATTGCTAACCTGTGTCTTTTCTCTCTTTGCAGGTTGCGCTGTTCCTCGCTGAGCGCCGTAATGTTCCAGCAATGATACTGACCAGGAGATGACTACCCAGGTAATAATTGTGTGGCTTTCTTCATTCGGGAGTAAACGTGAGTAAACGCTTACTAATGCTGTCTTTCTTTCTCCTCTTTCCAGGTTATGGTATTCCAGGATGCATGCGGTGCCGGATGATGGAGTTCGTACCTTCAGGTGAGTGGAACTGAAGTCGGCGATGGATTGAAGACAGGATACTGTTCCAGGTAAGTTTCGTAGTGTTCTTTCTCTCTCTGCAGGTCCTTGGTTTCAGGTAAGCTGGCATCAAAGACCTGGACACGGTGAGCATTATGCTGCCCACAGCAGAATAACGCAAAGCATGTTCTGCTGTTTGGGTGCGGTTTAAATAGTCTCAGGTAAAGTAGTCCAGGTAAAGTAGTCCTAGTCCTGCCACACCCAAAGTAGTCCAGGTAAAGTAGCCCCAGGCCTGCCACACCCAAAAGACTAGACCGCACAGCTCAGTTCCTTGTAACTGAGCTATGTGTGTGCCTCCATGTTGGCTGAACCTCCTCCCCCCCCCCCCCAAGTTAAATAGTCCCACGTAAATAGTCCCATTCTAATGTTGGTCTTCAAAGGCGCCAGGACCGTTCCAAGAGAGTCTTGGATGAGGTTTTAAGGCCTTTGACCTGGCCCTAACTGGAAGGCTGACTTGCCAGTGAGGGCCACGGGCAAGGGCCATGACAGCACTCCCTCCCCCTCCCCCCAAGGCCCCTCTCACGGTGGCACTTCTGCCTGGTCCTGGTTTGGCTTGGTAATTCTGATGGAACTTTTTAATTAAGCGAGGTGCATGGATGTATTCACTAGGTTCCCATGATGTGTCTTGAGGGCTGTATCCCTTCCAATCAACTAAGTAGTATAGTTTGGATCTGATGTATTTTGAGTCTAGGATATCCTTTACTTCAAACTCTGGTTCTCCGTCAACTAATACTGGTTTTGGTGGTATTGTAACCCTAGTACCGGGTGGTACCGGTTTCAATAGTGATACGTGAAACACAGGATGAATCTGCATAGTGGGTGGTAGGGCTAATTTAACTGCCACTGGATTTATTATAGATTCAATAGAATAAGGTTCCAGATATCGGGTTCGAAAGGTCCGAGTCCCTTTTATGGGCACATATTTTGATGCTAACCAGAGCTTGTCTCCAATTTGATAGTCGGGGGCTTTACTACGATGTTGGTCAGCGAATTTCTTTTGTCTGTTCTTGGCTTGGAGTAAATGTTCTGCTGCTTCTTTGAAGGCCTGGGAAATAGTTGTATGTAGGGTTTTAACAGCTGGCATTTCCAAAGGGGTTGGGAGATCCAATTCTGAAGTACGTGGATGTCTACCATATATAGTCCAGTGCTGGTGCGTAATGAATTATTATAGGCATATTCAGCTATCCATAAGAAGTCCTTCCCATTTTTTTCCACTTGATATAACATGCAACGTAAGTATTGCTCGAGGGTTTGGTTTGTTCTTTCTGTTTGGCCATCTGTTTGAGGATGGTGACTTGTGGATAGTCGAATGTCAATTTGGGTCATTGAACAGCATTTCCTCCAGAAGTTGGATACAAACTGACTACCTCGATCTGAGATCAAGACCGATGGAAAGCCATGTAGCCGTACGTTTTCCTCCAGGAATACTTTTGCTAAATTGGATGCATTTGGAAGACCCTTAAAAGGAATAAAGTGTGCCGTTTTAGAGAACAAGTCTACAACTACTAAGATGGTGTTGAATCCTTGACTGGGAGGTAGATCTGTAATGAAATCAAGGGACAGTGTGCGCCATGGTGCAGGAGGAATTAACAATGGTTGGAGAAGACCAGCTGGTTTCTACTTTGGGACTTGTTTTGTGCACACACACACCGCAAGATTGGATAAATTGTATGATGTCTTTACGCCATGTGGGCCACCAATAGTTTTGTTTTACTTTAGCTAAGGTTTTGGCAATTCCACGGAGTCGTGATAAACCGAAATAGCCTGCTCTTTTAAAGAAACTGGGATCCATTAAGAGTTGGATCTTGTTTTGGAGTTCACCCTGTGTCAATGTTGTCGTAAGACCCAGGAGTTTGTCTCCTGGAATGATGGCTACTGGATCTGGAGTTATGTATACCTTTTCATCAACACCCATGCGGGACAAGGCGTCAGCCTTTCTGTTCGGACTCCTGGCCGGTAGGTGATGACATAGTCATATTCAGCGATGAAAAGTGCCCACCGCAGTTGACGGGATGATTGAGCCTTTGCTGTTTTTAGGTATTGCAGGTTTCGATGATCAGTTATGACTGTGACAGTATGTCTAGCATCAAGGAGATAGTGACGCCATGCCTTGAAAGCTGATTTTATAGACAAGAGTTCTTTGTGATAGCATAGTTGAGTTTGGGAGGTGAGAATTTTCGTGACCAGAAGGCCTCAGGGTGTAACTGGCCAGTTCCTGGGTCTCTTTGTGAGAGAACAGCTCCCATAGCCATGCAAGAGACATTTGTTTTAACTATATAAGGGAGGTCTGGGCGAGGATGTCATAGAACTGAACCAGAAGTGAATTTTTTCTTAAGTTCTTGAAAGGCCTTCTCTGCTTCTTCGGTCCAACAGAACTTTTTATTGTTTTTTCTCAATAGTGATGTAATTGGATGCACTATTTGGGAAAAATCTGGGATGAATTGGTGGTAAAAGTTTGCAAAGCCCAACATACTCTGGATTCCTTTAACTGAAGTTGGTGACGGCCAGTTAATAATGGCATCTACCTTGTGCCTATCCATTCTGATACCTTTTGGTGTGAGGATAAAACCGAGGAACTCCACTTCGGTGACATGAAAAGAGCATTTTTCGAGTTTAGCATACAGTTTATGTTAGCAGAGTTTAGTAAGGATGGAGCGGACATGCCTGACATGGTCTTCTTTTGTAGCAGAATACACTAAGATGTCATCAATGTAAACCCGGGCGCAAACGTCGATTAACTCCTGCAAAACATAATTAATAAAGTACTGTAATGCAGCAGGAGCGTTGGAAAGTCCAAAAGGCATTACCTGGTATTCATACAAGCCGTATTTGGTACAAAAGGCGGTTTTCCATTCGTCTCCTTTCTTCACTCGAACAAGATGGTACGCCTCCCTAGGGTCAGGTTTGGTATAGATTTGGGCGTCTTTGACTTGATCGTATAATTAGGGAGTAAGGGGCAGTGGATAACATTTTTTTACTGTGATCTGGTTTAATGCGCGATAGTCGATGCACGTCCTCAAATCTCCTTCCATCTTTGGTACGAAGAATAAGGGACTGGCTGCCGGTGATTTAGATGGGCGGATAAATCCATTTGCCAGGTACTGATCAAGATACGATTTCAAATGGAGGTTTTATGGTTCAGTAAGTGCATAGATTCGATTACAAGGAATTTGCGCATCAGGTATGAGGTCGATCTGGCAATCGTAGGGCCTGTGCGGTGGTAGAGTATTGGCTTGTTCTTTCTGGAACACGTCTTGAAAATCTTGGTATTCATTTGGTAGAGTACTAGTCACACCTAGTACAATCGCCGCCGTACTGGGAGTAGTAGATGTAAATATTTTTTTTCCCCCTTTTCTTGGTAATAACAGGTGCAATCACAATCATCCGAAAAGGCCAACTTCTTGGCACGCCAATCTATTAGAGGGTTGTGAGCTACCAACCATGGCATCCCTAAGCAACTGAGGAGCTTTGATGAGATCGAATGCAATAGATTCTCGGTGTCCATCCTGGCACAGTAGGGTTAGTGCTGCTGTACATTGGGTTACTGGTCCGGAAGCTATTTCTGTCCCATCAACAGTAGTAACTTCAGTATTCGACTTAGAGCAAAAGGGAAAAACCCAATCTGCTGCCAGATCTTGGTCTACATAATTCCCAACTGCTCTGCTGTCTATGTATGCTTCGACAGCATGCATCCGAGACGGTTGTTGGTGATTGATCAAAATTACTGCCCACAGCAGAATAACGCAAAGCATGTTCTGCTGTTTGGGTGCGGTTTAAATAGTCTCAGGTAAAGTAGTCCAGGTAAAATAGTCCCAGGCCGGCCACACCCAAAGTAGTACAGGTAAAGTAGTCTCAGGCCTGCCACACCCAAAAGACTAGACCGCATAGCTCAGTTCCTTGTAACTGAGCTATGTGTGTGCCTCCATGTTGGCTGAACCCCCCCCCCGCCCCCAAGTTAAATAGTCCCAAGTAAATAGTCCCATTCTAATGTTGGTCTTCATGATGGTTATGAGCCTGGCACCATAGGCGCCAGGACTGACTCCAATAGAGTCTTGGATGAGGTTTTAAGGCCTTTGACCTGGCCCTAACTGGAAGGCTGACTTGCCAGTGAGGGCCAGGGGCAAGGGTCATGACAGCACTCCCCCCTCCCCCCCCAAGGCCACTCTCACGGCGGCACTTCCGCCTGGTCCTGGTTTGGCTGGGTAATTCTGATGGAACTTTTTTAATTAAGCGAAGTGCATGGATGTATTCACTAGGTTCCCATGATATGTCTTGAGGGCCGTATCCCTTCCAATCAACTAAGTAGTTACTTCTTACCTGGTAACGTTCTTTCGATGGGATGTTCCTCCAACGTATTCCTTATCTTGATAGATCATCTCCAGCTTGCTGGCCTCGGATGTCCGTATCGGCGCTGACGTCATCATGCGTATAAATAGACTCGCGCAGCGTCCGTTGCTCAGTTCCGTTTTGACGTTAACAGTTGTTTTACATGAATTGGTTAGTGACCCAGAAGGAGCCTAAGCTGTAACCACAAGGGAAGTTTTACTGAGGGGATGGATGGGAGGGGCGATAAGGAATACGTCGGAGGAACATTCCATCGAAAGAACGTTACCAGGTAAGAAGTAACTTGTTCTTGGAAGGGATTGCGTCCTCCGACGTATTCCTTATCTTGATAGACTCCCATAGCAGTGGTGTGTAACTGGAGGTGGGAGTAAAATTGCCATGTTTCCCTTCAAGAGTGAACAGAGTACAACACAGCTTTGCCAAACCTAGTCTCTTGGCTAGAGGAGGAATCCAGGTTGTAAAATCTTGTGAAGGTATGTGCAGATGACCATGTGGCAGCCGCACATATGTCTCGATTCGGTACCCCTCTTTGGAGGGCCGAAGAGGCTGCGATACCCCTGGTTGAATGAGCCCTAAGATTTTGAGGAGGCTCTTTCCCTGCCAGTTTGTAACATTCCAGAATGGCTAAAATAATCCATCTGGAAATAGTTTGTTTTGTTATCGGTAATCCCAATTTGTGCCCTGAGTAACCTACGAACAGTTGGTCTGCTTGCCTAATCCTAGCAAGTCTGCTGATGTAAAAGCTCAAAGCCCGCCTTGAGTCCAGCCTATGCAGCCTTTCTTCCTCTTTCCTCGGATCGGGAGGGGGATAAAATGAAGGCAAGGTAATCTGAGTGATGTGGAATTCAGAATCCACATTTGGGAGAAAATTAGGCTTCACTTGTAGGACAACTTTATCTTTATGAAAAATTGTATGAGGGGGTTTACAAGATAGAGCCTGTAATTCGCTCACCCTCCTAGCAGATGTCAATGTCACTAATAAGATAGTTTTAAGGGTGAGAAACCTTAGTGAACAAGAGTGGAGTGGTTCAAAAGGAGTACCCATCAGGAAATTTAAGACTAAATTTAAGTCCCATAAGGGAAGTTGGAACGGTCTTGGAGGATAGACATTGGTTAATCCCTTCAGAAATTGTATTACTAAGGGCAACTTGAAATACGATGGTTCCTCTGCAGTGCGCTTGAAGATAGATAGCGCTGCAAGATAGCCCTTGATAGTGCCAACCTGAAGGCCCGAATTTGCCAAATAGAGTAGAAAAGATAACACCGTTGGTGTACCACATGAAAAGGGGTCGATATTCTTTTCTCTACACCAGCTGCAAAATTTGTTCCAACGGCAGCGGTATAAAGTCTTTGTTGCTGGCCTTCTTGCCGAAAGCAACACCTCCATGACGTCATCTGGGAGGTCCCAATCTTTGTATCTCAACCTTTCAGATACCAAGCGTGAAGGTTGAGGGTTCTGATGTCTGGATGGAGAACCTGACCTCCCTTCTGCGAGAGAAGATTCTCCTTGAGTGGAAGACGAATTGGAGGGCAGATGGACATGTCCAGAAGGTCCGGGTACCACGTTCTCCTGGCCCAGTCCGAGGCAATAAGGATCATGGCTTTCCGGAACCTTCTCAACCTCCTGATCATTTGAGGAATGACAGGGACTGGATGAAACACGTACAGAAGTGGAAACTCACAGTCCACTACGAACGCGTCCCCTAGAGCTCCTCTCGGGGGAAATTACCTTGAACAAAACTGATCGCACTTCCTGTTGATGCTGGTGGCGAACAGAAACACTTTAGGGGTTCCCCAAAGGGTGAAGATCTGTTGAAGGACTTCTTGAGCTAGTTCCCACTCGTGGGAGACTGTACTCTGCCTGCTCAGAGCGTCCGCTGTCAAGTTTTTCTCTCCGGCTAAGAGAACTGCCGACAGAGAGATTCCTTCTTGGATTGCCCAAAACCAGAGCTGCATCGCCTCTCTGCACAGTGGCAGTGATCCTACGCCTCCTCTTTTGTTGAGGTAGTGCATGGCCACTGTGTTGTCCGTCATCATCAGGACATTTTTCCACTGTACAGATGGCAGAAAAGCCTTCAGCGCTAGACTGATTGCTCTCAGCTCTAACAGGTTGAAATGTAGTCTGGACTCCGAAGGAGACCAACGACCGCTGATGGTCAAGTCGTTGGTATGGGCTCCCCACCCCGTGAGTGAGTCATCTGTGACTAGTGTTATCTCCGGCTATGGTTGCCAAAACAGTTCTCCCTTCAAGATGTTTTCCTGGCAGGCCCACCACTGAAGGTCTCGAGCCACCTTGTCTGGAACCTGAAGGAGGTCTGTCATTCTCCCTGAGAATTGCGACCACTGAGTTCTCAGTGCCCACTGAAGAGATCTCATTCTCAGGCGAGCCTCTGGCACAAGGAAGATGCAGGATGCCATGAGGCCTAGCAACCTCAAAAAGTCGAAGGCTGGGAGACGTTGGGCATTTTGAAACTTGGTGACCATCTGCAGAATATCTTGAGCCCTCACCTCTGGTGGCGAGGCTTTTCCCAGGAAAGTGTCCAGGACCGCTCCAATGAACTGGAGTCTCTGTGATGGTATCATCTGTGACTTCATTAAATTGAGAGAGAAGCCCAGTTTGTGAAGGAAGTGGCAGACATAATCTAGCTGGATCTGAACTTGTTCCGGAGATACAGCTCTGATCAGCCAATTGTCCAGGTAGGGGTAGACGTGAATCCCTTCCCTCCTTAGACTTGCAGCCACTACAGACATTAGCTTGGTGAAGACCCTCGGGGCGGAGGTCAGCCCAAATGGCAGAACTCGAAATTGATAATGAGAGTCGCCAATTGCGAACCTCAGGTATTTCCTGTGTTTGAGATGGATCGGCACATGGAAATAAGCATCCTAAAGGTCCAGAGATACCGGCCAGTCCTGGAGCTGGAGGGCCTGAAGGATCTGAGAAAGAGTTACCATCTTGAACTTGTCCTTCCTGTGGAACTTGTTCAAATCTCGTAAGTCCAAGATAGGTCTCAGTCCTTCGTCCTTCTTCAGTATTAGGAAGTAGGGGGCAGTACCAGCCCTTGTTCCTCTCCGCTACAGGTACCGGTTCTATGGCACCTTTCTCCAGCAGGTCTACAATTTCCTCCAGAGGAGCGGATCTGGAACTTTCCGAGAGCTGTTCCCAGGTGGATGACTATAAGGAATGCGTAGAAAAGGCAGGCAGTAACCTTGGGCAGCTGTCTCCAATGCCCAAGCATCTGACGTAATAGCCTGCCATTCCGTCAGATGTTGAGTTAGCCTGCCCCCTACTGGTGTCTTGTGAGGAGAGTCCTCAGAGAGATTTAGAGGCGGCTGATGCAGGTGCCGATGGTAAAGAGGTACCTGCTGCTGCCGCTGCGGCTTTTGTATTTTTTCCCCTGTCCACCTCAGGTGAATCTTTTTTGACCTCTTTGAACTGACTTTCCTCTGCCTTTTCCGAATGCGGAATAAAAGAGAAAGGACTTACCTCTCCAAGAGGTTCCTGAGGGGCGATATGGCGTTTGGCGGATTGCAGCACCCAGGGATTTTGCTGCTGCTTTGGATGTATGTAACTTTTCTAGGCTGTCATCCACCTTCTTACCAAACAAAGAAGAGCCGTCAAAAGGCATATTTAAAAGTCTGGCTTGTACATCTGGAGCAAACCCAGACTTTCGCAACCACGCAAATATGCGGGTTGTAGTACTTGCCGCCATGGCCCTACTGATGCTGTCAGCAGAATCAATGCCAGTTTGAAGGGATTCGCACATTGCGTCCTTACCATCCTTAATGATGTTTAGAAACGCTTCCCTTTCTTCTCCCTCTGGGAGGCAGTCAGCCGCTGATGAAGCACACTCCCAAAGTGTATGGCTGAACCTTGCGAGCGTACAAGTAGCATTAATAGATTTCAACGCCATGCTACATGCAGAAAAAACGTTCTTAGCCATAGAGTCGTATCTTTTGTCATCCCTGTCCTGTGGAACAGTAGGGTATGCTGATCTACTGCCTGATGCAGTTGCTGCTTGGACAACCAGACTCTCTGGAGTTGGATGTTTAGACAAAAATTCCGGGTCAGTAGTAGATACCCTATATTTGGCTGATATCTTCTTGTTAACCGCCGGGATAACCTCAGGTGTTTCCCAGTTAGCCAAGATTTTCCTTTGTAATGCAGCGTGAAAAGGAACCACAGGATCCTCCTGTGGGCCTTTGACTAAGATGTCTGTAAGGTCATCCTGTTGGAATGCAGGTGAAGGTGTAGACCAACCCATGAATTCTATAATTCTTGCCATTAAAATTCTGTAAGGGGTCTCAGCATGTTCCCCTGGGTCTGGTTTGGCAAATTCTATTTCTGGGGAAGTATCTAACCCACTTGCTTCATGTAGGGATTCTTTAAGGTCCTTCAACCTATTTTCCTCAGAGGTAAATTCCTCTGGTTCTGGTGTTGCAGATCTCTGCACCCCAAAGGGTCTTTCTTGATCTGAATCCTCCCCTTCCTCATAGATTGAAGACAAAGGTCTGAAATGATCAGACCTTGGAAATGGCTTAAATCCCATTTCCAGAGCAGAAGGGGCTAAATTTGTCGTAATTGGTTGGAAAAACGTCGACGTCGTCGACGCGGACGTTAAAGGCTTCGAAAACACCGAAAAAGGCGTCGAGAAGATTGGAAGTGGCCTTGAAGAACTTGAGAGGATCGGGATCCTACTCGAGGTTGTCGATGACCTCGAAGTCATGTTAGAGGCTCTGGGTATGACCACTGGCTGTGAGATAGTGACGGCCGTGGGTTTGCTCTTTTTCAGCTTCGACGTCGAAGACGGCATCGATTCGATCGACCTATGCGTCGATGAGCCCTTCGATAATGGCGTTGATGACGCAGATTTATGCGTCGAAGGGACCTTCGACGATGGCATCGATGGCACAGTGCCTTTGCTTGAGGGTTCGTGACGCTCTCGAGTAGTTTCTTTCGCCAGGTGCAACGACTCGCAGCGTTTAGATTTTTCGGTTCTTTCACCTACGGTATCACCCTCAGCTGTCTTTGAGGGGGTCGAGACCCCTTTCTCGAAGACGCTAAGCATCCTTTTACGGAATTCTTCCCACTCAGCCTGAGCGCTATGTTTTGTGGGGCAGGTGACTCTTTCCGGAGAAACAGAAGAAGACGAGGAAGGGGATCTTCAACGTCTCTTACTTGAATGCTTGGATCTCGAAGAGTGGTGAGAGCTGCTTCGAGACTTAGACCGAGAATGTTTCCTGTGTCGGCGAGGAGACAAATGTCTCGACTCTGCCAAGGAAACTTTTGAAGGAGTTTTAACTGTCTTACCTCTCTCAAGCTTCCCCTTACGCTCCTTCAAGGCTTTCGCCGTCATGGACATGCAGTCCTCGCACTCCGAACATTGGTGCTCCGATTTCAGGCACCACAAACAGATCCTGTGAGGATCTGTCAACGACATTTTCTTTCCACAGTCTCGACATTTTTTGAAGCCGGACCGTGGAGTCGTCGGTTCGGATGAGGAAGCCATCGAGTAAGAGTTGGTTTAGTCTCGAGGAATAATGAAGAATATATTCTCTGACTAACGAACTGAGTGACGCGATTCCGAGGCCCACGAAGCGTGGAAAAACGGAACTGAGCAACGGACGCTGCGTGAGTCTATTTATACGCATGATGACGTCGGCACCGATAGGGAGGCTGTCGAGGGACATCGGCTCGAGGGACATCGACGCGCAGCACCCTCTACTGAAAAATGTTTTCCGAGGCCAGCAAGCTGGAGATGATCTATCAAGATAAGTAATACGTCGGAGGACACAATCCCTTCAAAGTATAGTTTGGATCTGGTTTATTTTGAGTCTAGGATATCCTTTACTTCAAACTCTGGTTCTCCGTCAACTAATACTGGTTTTGGTGTTGCTGTAACCCGAGTACCGGGTTGTACCGGTTTCAGGAGTGATACGTGAAACACAGGATGAATCTGCATAGTGGGTGGTAGGGCTAATTTAACTGCCACTGGATTTATTATGGATTCAATAGAATAAGGTCCCAGATATCGGGGATGAAAGGTCTGAGTCCCTTTTATGGGCACATATTTTGATGCTAACCAGACCTTGTCTCCAATTTGATAGTCGGGGGCTTTACTACGATGTTGGTCAGCGAATTTCTCGTCTGTTCTTGGCTTGGAATAAATGTTCTGCTGCTTCTTTGAAGGCCTGGGAAATAGTCATATGTAGGATTTTAACCGCTGGCATTTCCAAAGTTTGTAATGAATTATTATAGGCATATTCCTCTATCCATAACAAGTCCTTCCAATTTCTTTCCACTTGATGTAACATGCAACGTAAGTATTGCTCGAGAGTTTGGTTTGTTCTTTCTGTTTGTCCATCTGGTTGAGGATGGTGACCTGTGGATAGTCGAATGTCAATTTGGCCCATTGAACAGCATTTCCTCCAGAAGTTGGATACGAACTGACTACCTCGATCTGAGATCAAGAGCGATGGAAAGCCATGTAGCCATACGATTTTCTCCAGGAATATTTTTGCTAAATTGGATGCATTTGGAAGACCCTTAAAGGGAATAAAGTGTGCCATTTTAGAGAATAAGTCTACAACTACTAAGATGGTGTTGAATCCTTGACTGGAAGGTAGATCTGTAATGAAATCAAGGGACAGTGTGTGCCATGGTGCGGGAGGAATTTCCAATGGTTGGAGAAGACCAGCTGGTTTCTGCTTTTGGGACTTTTTTGTGCACAGACACACACCGCAAGATTGGATACATTGTATGGTGTCTTTACGCCATGTGGGCCACCAACAGTTTTGATTTACTTTAGCTAGAGTTTTGGCAATTCCAGGATGACCTTCAATCAGGGAGTCGTGATAACCCGAAATAACCTGCTCTTGTAAATCTTTACTTGGCAAGTATAGACGGTTCCTAAAATATGGTAACTGGTCTTTAATGGTGTGATGTTCTCCCTGAGTACACCACTCTTGTGAGAAAGTAGGATCCATTAAGAGTTGGATCTTGTTTTGGAGTTCAGCCTGTGTCAATGTTGTCGTAAGACCCAGGAGTTTGTCTTCTGGAATGATGGCTACTGGATCTGGAGTTATGCATACCTTTTCATCAACACCCATGCGGGACAAGGCGTCAGCCTTTCCGTTTCGGACTCCTGGCTGGTAGGTGATCACATAGTCATATACAGCGAAGAAAAGAGCCCACTTCAGTTGACGGGATGATTGAGCCTTTGTTGTTTTTAGGTATTGCAGGTTTCGATGATCAGTTATGACCGTGACAGTATGTCTAGCACCAAGAAGATAGTGTCGCCATGCCTTGAAAGCTGATTTTATAGCCAAGAGTTCTTTGTCTGTGATAGCATAGTTGAGTTTGGGGGATGAGAATTGTCGTGACCAGAAGGCCACAGGGTGTAACTGGCCAGTTCCTGGGTCCATTTGTGAGAGAACAGCTCCCATAGCTATATAAGGGAGGTCTGGGCAAGGATGCCATAGAACTGGAGCAGAAGTGAAATTTTTCTTAAGTTCTTGAAAGGCCTTCTCTGCTTCTTTGGTCCAACAGAACTTTTTATTGTTTTTTCTCAATAGTGATGTAATTGGATGCACTATTTGGGAAAAATCTGGGATGAATCGGCAGTAAAAGTTTGCAAAGCCCAACATACTCTGGATTCCTTTAAATGAAGTTGGTGACGGCCAGTTAAGAATGGCATCTACCTTGTGCCTATCCATTCTGATACCTTTTGGTGTGAGGATAAAACCGAGGAACTCCACTTCGGTGACATGAAAAGAGCATTTTTCGATTTTAGCATACAGTTTATGTTGGCGGAGTTTAGTAAGGACAGAGCGGACATGCCCAACATGGTCTTCATTTGTAGCAGAATACACTAAGATGTCATCAATGTAACCAGGGCGCAAACGTCGATTAACTCCCACAAAACATCATTCATAAAGTACTGGAATGCAGCAGGAGCTCTGTAAAGTCCAAAAGGCATTACCTGGTATTCATACAAGCCGTATTTGGTACGAAAAGTGGTTTTACATTCATCTCCTTTCTTCACTCGAACAAGATGGTACTCCCGCCCCCCCTAAGATCCAGTTTGGTATAGATTTGGGCATCTTTGACTTGATCCAATAATTCGGGAATCAGGGGCAGTGGATAATGGTTTTTTACTGGGATCTGGTTTAATGCGCGATAGTCGATGCAAGTCCTCAAATCTCCTTCCTTCTTTGGTACGAAGAATAAGGGACTGGCTGCCGGTGATTTAGATGGGCAGATAAATCCATTTGCCAGGTACTGATCAAGATAAGATTTCAAATGGAGGTTTTCTGGTTCAGTAAGTGCATAGATTTGACCACAAGGAATTTGCGCACCAGGTATGAGGTCGATCTGACAATCGTAGGGCCTGTGCGGTGGTAGAGTATTGGCTTGTTCTTTCTGGAACACGTCTTGAAAATCTTGGTATTCATTTGGTAGAGTATTAGTCACACCTAGTACAATCACCACCGTACTGGGAGTAGCAGATGTACATAAGTCTGTTTTCCCCATTTCTTGGTAATAACAGGTGCAAGCACAATCATCGGAAAAGGCCAACTTCTTGGCACGCCAATTTATTAGAGGGTTGTGAGCTACCAACCATGGCATCCCTAAGATTAGTCGAAACTGAGGAGCTTTGATGAGATCGAATGCAATAGATTCTCGGTGTCCATCCTGGCACAGTAGGGTTAGTGCTGCTGTACATTGGGTTACTGGTCCGGAAGCTATTTCTGTCCCGTCAACAGTAGTAACCTTTTCAGTAGTTGACTTAGCGCATAAGGGAAGACCCATCTCTGCTGCCAGATCTTGGTCAACATAATTCCCAACTGCTCCGCTGTCTATGTATGCTTCGACAGCATGCATCCGAGACGGTTGTTGGTGATTGATCAAGATTACTGGTAATGCAAAGTGTGAGGTCTGTGGCTCATCCTTCTCGCTCGACAAGCGGACCTCTACGCTTGGTAGTTTTCGACTCCTTGTCATTATCTTCCTTCTCTGTGGCTCCAACAGTTCTCCTTGGTGGTTTGACTGGACATTCTTTGAGGAAGTGGCCTGATTTTCCGCAATATAAGCATAATTGCTGTTGCCTTCTCATGTCTCTTTCAGTTTTAGTTAAAGGGGGCCGTACACCTCCGATTTGCATGGGTTCTACCGTGTTTTCCAATGTATGTGGAACATTATCCTATGAGCGGACATACACAGCTTGAGTGTCTAACCTTATCCCGTCCACTTTTCGGTCTTGTAATCTGTGATCTAATTGCACCACAAGGTTGATGAATTCTCCACAGCCTTTAGGTGGGTTAACCACTTGAGCAAGGACATCCTTTAGTTCCCCTCGTAGACCCCAATGAAATAGTGTGGTCCTTTTTTCCTCAGGTCACCCAGCTTCAACGACTAGTCTGTTAAATGTTGCTATATATGTAAGCAAGTCTTGACTTCCTTGACGGAGTGACAAACGTTCGTTGTCTAATGCTTGGCCTTGGGTATGACGAGCAAAGAGTTTTTCCATTTCCATCTGGAAACCCCCAAAGTCATGCAATCCGCAGCACTGCCACTCAGATATGGCAAGACAAAAGCAACCCGCACTTGGTCGTTAGGAAAAGCCCCAGGTCTGCAAAGGAAATGAAGACGACACTGGTGCATGAACGTTGCATACTTTTTGGGGTCCCCTATAAATCGTTCAGGTGGAGCTAAAGGAACTGCCCCAGGAAAGGTTATTTGTACTGGATTGGTCGAAGAAGTTGGTACAGGTGCTGGCGGAATGTTACCAGGCAAAATGGGGTCTGTTTTGCCTGTGATTGGAGCAATTGTCTACTTATTTCATGAGTATGATCGTTAGTAACAATCAAATTCCTCCTAAGAGCGTTGGTTTCTTGCCTGGCTGAATGTACTTCAGCCCGTAATTGTCCCAACAACTGAACTAACTGGTCAGTCTCTGAAGTCTCCATGACGCCCAGGTGGATAATATTATTGAGGCTTTGCGTTCTGTTACGCTCACCTAGTATCCGCGGGGACGCCACCCATCCCTGGTTGGATGATTTGCACTCTCGAACCCTCTCCCGGTCCCTTGGTAAGGCCTCTGGTTAAAGATGGGTCTGCAATATAGGAGAGCTGGATTCAATACCAGATGGTCTTTATGTTTTCCCACCTCCCTTGGCCTCAACTCCTTCCTCCCCCTTGGGCCTTCTCCTTACCTTAATATTGTGAAAGGTGGATTCTCCGTCCAGCTCCTCATGGCAGGGGCGCGTATATGTGGGGGGCGAGCAGTGACCAAGTTACTTCACTGGTGCAATCCCCCTGTGGGAATCCAGGCCTGCTGCGACTCCGTAGGTTTGCTGCTTTACAGTCTTTATATGCAGTTCTTATGTTCCTCTTAGTTCGAATAATAATGTCTTGCTTCTTTCCTTTTAGGTATGGAAAGGTATTTTGGTGTTGTCATGCAGTTTGAAGATGAGCCGGTAGGCGAAAGCGCAGTGTGCGCAATGCTGTCCGGTGAGTGAGGCGCAGCGCTGTTTCGCTTTTTATATTGCTAACCTGTGTCTTTTCTCTCCTTGCAGGTTGCGATGTTCCTCACTGAACGCCGTAATGTTCCAGCAGTGATACTGACCAGGAGATGACTACGCAGGTAAGAATTGTGTGGCTTTCTTCATTTGGGAGAAAACGCGAGTAAACGCTTACTAATGCTGTCTTTCTTTCTCCTCTTTCTAGGTTATGGTATTCCAGGATGCATCGTTGCCGGATGATGGAGTTCGTCCCTTCAGGTGAGTGGAACTGAAGTCTGCGATGGATTGAAGACAGGATACTGTTGCAGGTAAGTTTCGTAGTGTTCTTTCTCTCTCTGCAGGTCCTTGGTTTCAGGTAAGCTGGCATCAAAGAACTGGACACGGTGAGCATTACGCTGCCCACAGCAGAATAACGCAAAACATGTTCTGCTGTTTGGGTGCGGTTAAAATAGTCTCAGGTAAAGTAGTCCAGGTAAAATAGTCCCAGGCCCGCCATACCCAAAGTAGTCCAGGTAAAGTAGTCCCAGGCCTGCCACACCCAAAAGACTAGACCGCATAGCTCAGTTCCTTGTAACTGAGCTATGTGTGTGCCTCCATGTTGGCTGAACCCCCACCCGTTCCAAAGTTAAATAGTTGCATTCTAATGTTGGTCTTCATGATGGTTATGAGCCTGGCGCCAAAGGCGCCAGGACTGACTGCAAGAGAGTCTTGGATGAGGTTTTAAGGCCTTTGACCTGGCACTAACTGGAAGGCTGACTTGCCAGTGAGGGCCAGTGGCAAGGGTCATGACAACCATATCCATTCATTGAGAATAAACGGAGCGGATACAGCCTTCAACAATCTGGACTCCGGCATAGAGTCCAGATAACCATCTCACCACGTATTGTAGCTGGCTAGCCAAATAGTACATTTCAAAGTTGGGTAATTAATGCCTCCCTGTTCGTATGCGTTCTGTAGTTTCCATAATGCTTATCTGCTCCTGGAGTTGTGCCATCTGAACCCCCTACATATACTCTGGATTTTACCAAAGAATCACTTGGGCATCATGTATGGTATGTTAACAAAAAAGTGAAGTAGCCTAGGCAGTAGCACCATCTTTAACAGTGCCACCCTCCCCATCATGGTCAAAGGGAGCTTCGCCCAGAACCTCGTGCTATTTTGGATATTGGCCACCACCTTCTCCGTATTTTGTTTGTGTTCGACCTCAACCCTGTGGTGGACATCTATCCCCAAATATCTAAAGGTCTCTGTCTCCCATTGTATTTGTAAAACCAGCAGTTTGTCTCGTGGCACCCCTTATATCTACCAAGGGGAAATATGCACAATTTTTTGGGGTTCACGGTTATTCCCGACAACATTGCATATCGTTCCATAACTTCCCAAATATATTGGAGGTTCTCTTTAGAGTACCTCAGGTACAGCAACATATCAGCAGCATACATTGATATCAAATGTCGCTCTCCTTTTGTGTCAATTCCCACCTCTCCATATGCCTGCCTCAGGTATATCGCCAGGGGTTCGAGTGCTAGGATAAAAAGCATCAGGGACCACATGCATCCTTGTCTAGTACCCCTGCTGAGTTGCCATCGCTCTGAGATGGTCGCCCCCGTCCTGACTCGAGCCAATGGTTTACTGTACAACAGTTGGACCCACTTCATGTATGTGGGCCCGACCCCATATTCTTTCAAGTCTGCCATCAACCAAGGCCATTTGACCGAGTCGAAGGCCTTCACTGCATCTAATGAAATTATTGCAAGCTCATGCATGTCCCCTTCCGTATGTTCTATAACGTGATGGAGCCTCCTAAGATTGTTGGATATACTTCTGCGTGGAACATACCCAGTCTGGTCAGGGTGTATGAGTCAGCTGATCACCAATCTCAGCCTATTTGCTAGCACTGACTTAAGTATCTTTCTGTCTTGATTGAGCATTGATAGTGGTCTGTATGACCCACAATCCGTGCTCGGTTTGTCAGGCTTAAAGAGCGGAATGATAATTGCCTCCCTAAGGGACTCCGGTAGCATGCCCTTATCCAACGCTTCATTTAACATTGCTAACATTGGGGGAAGCAAATCTGCCTTATATGTTTTGTAGAACGTGCTAGGGAGTCCATCCGCCCCCGGGGTTTTACTAGTGGGAAGTAGCTTAATCACTTCGTCTAATTCTTCTAGCGTAATTGGAGCTTCTTATCGTTCTTTTTCCGCTGCCTTTAGGGAAGGTTAATATCTGGCAGAGTTTCCATCACCTCGATCTCCTCTCCCTCAGTTACGTCCGTATACAATCTAATGTCTGTCCATCGCTCCCTTCCACCGCTCCAATTGCCTGCCTGGGGATCTCCCTCTTATATAACCAGGCTAACAATCTACTTGGCTTCTCCCCCTCTGTATGCTGCCTTTCTATGTATTTTTTGTAGTTCAGGTTTCATAATCTATCCCAGTGATTCCTGCATTCTCGTTGTAGTTGCCACTTAGTCCCCATTTCTTCTAGGGAATTCCCACCCTCCCACATTAATGTTTCCAATATTTTTTCTGCCTCGTGTAACTCTTGTATTACTCCACCTTGTAGACCCTTGGATTTAGATATTGCATCCCCCCCTCACTACCACCTTAAATGCCTCCCATACTGTGCCTGCCAAATCCACACTCTTGGTATTATGTTCAAAATATTCTGTTCTTTCCTTCCTCAGGTCCTCCCTGAACACTGTGTCTTTCAGAGCTTCAGCCCTAAGTCTCCATGTCGGGATTCTCGCTCTCTGAGCCGAGTACTGCCATGTTACAAGCAACAGCGCATGGTCTGACAGGACCACCGCTTTGTATTCAGACGTCACTAATTCTCCAATCATCTCCGGTGCAGCAAATACGTAATCCAACCGCATGTGCAGATTTTGTGGGGCACAGTGGTGCGAGTATTCCCTGTTCTGTGGGTGGTGTATTCTCCATACGTCCACCCCGTCGATAATCACTCAATAGGGTCCTCAAAGACTTAGCTACTGGGGTGGGCCTCTCGATCTTCTCATCCGATCTATCTTGCTTGGGATCCAGCGCGCAGTTAAGTCCCCTCCCCATATAACCGCCCCTCCCATATATGGGCTGATCCTACCGTATAGGTTTTTAAAATAGCTAGCGGCATCTTGGTTCGGGGCATTCGTGTTGATGATACTCAGCTTTCTATTTTCTACTAAGCCTCCTATTAACACCATCCTCCCATCAGGATCTATAGTGGACTGTATTAGCTTAAAGGGGACATGTGGTCCTACCCACATGATAAACCCTCTAGCGTATGCCGAATATGTTGCACCTATGGTGGTCCCCTTCCATTTCCTCCTCACCACCTCCTGTCTATCTCTAGTCAAGTGAGTTTCCTGCAACAAGGCAATGTCAATTTTCTGTCTTTTCAAATACATCATAACTTTATTCCGCTTCAAATAGTTATTGAGCCCTTTCACATTCCAGGTCACTATCTTTAGGTCTCCCATTTTAGCCATATCCCACTACTTCTATCCTCCCTCTCATCTCTTCCCCCACCCTCCTCCTCTTACTCCTTGGCTTGTGTTTGTAGGCTCGCTCCCTCTTAACTCCCCGAACTCCCACCCCTCCCCCCATCACGCACCCCAACTTCCCTCCTCCCGCCACCCTACCCCTCCCCAACTGTCGCTCAGCTCCATCCCTGGATCTCAGGCTACCCCGCATCTAGTCCCTTTCTCGGTCGTACCAATACTCGGGGCTCCGCAGGAGGATACTGTTCTACCTGTATCCTAACTAAATAACTATCAGGGGTGTTAGCGTGTTCCCTACTGCCGTCCACTCCTGGGCAGCACTTATGTCTCCTGTTTTCGGGCTAACAATACATTGCACTACTTATACATATTTAACCCACTTGTTCGTGTTATGCTCTATTATCAGCTGTAATAATATATATAGCGCTTTATAAGAATATATAGTGTTTTACTAAATGTGATGGCATTTTTGTTGTTGCCAGCAGTAATATGGCACACACATATTTTTTGTGTTGCCAGTATAACATGTGAATATGTTGCTCATGGCATGCAAGGTACAGAATTCATAACACAGCAAAAGCCCAATGTAAAACTGCAGAGAATAAAGTGCACCAATTTTTCTGTGATGCCTTATATATGAGACTACATTCATTATATAACTGACTAACTTAATTAACATTTACTAAACACTAATTCTAACTCCCTAACTTTATAATGTAGTCTCATGTGCAAAATGAGGTGAAAATACATATTTTGGTAGCACTGCCATAATTCGTTTTTTAAATGTACACTGGCATTTTCTTTTTCTCTTTCTGTGTTCTGCTTATTACACAGCCTGGCTATTCTGAATGTCTGTGGTGTCATATTGCTGCAAGACGGTACCCATCAATGTTCCTTTCCATCAGTGGCTGCCCTGTCCACAGTTCCGGCTCCACAGGAGCATCCACTCACTTCTCTCGACTCTTATCCTTTTGGCCATCGGCATCTGCTGGGCAGTTCATCATGTCCAACCAGGTAGTTACCGGTCATGTCAAAAAAACGTGTTTTATCCTTCTGTTGTACTTTCATCGTTGTGGGATACAGCAACATATACTTAAATCCAGATTCACTCAGGCTCCTTTTCACTGACACGTAGCTCAGACGTTAGCTCTGTACCTGGAAGGGGTAATTCGGGTATGCCGCGATATTCGCCGATGCTCTGCTTATAGTCCCTCTTTTACGGAAGTTCTTCAGGACCTTCTCTCTGTCCTTATAATTCAATATCTTGGCGATGATTGGCCGTGGAGGGGCTCCCGGTGGCGGTCTTCTGGTCTGAGCTCTGTGCGCTCTCTCAACCGTGAACCCCTGGGTGAGCACTTCGGTGCCTATTTCTTGCAACATCATGTTTTCTATATAGTTTGTCAGGTCTGGATTCTCTACTCCCTCCGGCAGTCCCACAATGCGGACGTTGTTTCTACGCGCGCGTCCTTCTGCCTCAGCCACTCTGTTCTCCAGGTTGCGCACCTGCTGTTGCAAAATGCAGACTTCCTTGGCGTTAGTCATGCAAATGGTCATGTTTACTTTCACCTCTTTTTCCAGTCCCCCTGTCCGTTCAGGTAGCACTTTAATATCTTGTCTGAGGAGGTTGACAGCCGCACTGACAGCTTCTATCTTAAATTCTAGCGTCGTCTTCAATCCTTCAATGGCGGTGTCGATCTTGGATCCCCACAATGCTTTCAGCTCCGCATTAGCTGCCAGGATTTGTTGGTCATCCCGTACTGGATTTGAACCTCCTTGTGTGCCCTGTTCTGGAGTTTTCTCGCCCTCTGTTGCCCGAGTTGATTTGACAAAGATGTCCATCGATGGCTGTTTTGCCTTTGTCTTAACTGATTTGGATGCCTTTGCCCCTCCTTCGTGTTCCCCTTACCAGTTGGCTTAACCTACAATATCATGTCCCAGCTTCTGAGTCCACTCGTAGAGTTTTGCGGCCCTCACATTGGTGTGGCCTTCTGTAGCCTTCCGTCAACGCTGTTCCGTGGGTAGAGCCCTCTTATGGCAGCATAGAGCCGTGCCTGCTCAGTGTTTCGTGACCGTCTGCTACTATATTTATATATCGCCAATGTTGTCCACTGATATCCACTTCCTTTATACATGCTCAAAGGGGCAACACTGCTGCAGTTGTCTTGTGGGGCTCGCTATGTGTGGACGCTCCAACCAGTAATTGGTGCCTATGCGAGGGTCTTCCTGTAGTCCGGTTTAGTTGTAGCGCACTTCACTTCAAGGGTCCACTGTCCAGGCATCAGCCAATTACTACTGTGACGCTATTTGTCTTCCCACTGCTCAGGCATCTAGTGGGCCTATCTTCCTTGCGCCTCTGGCCCAGGCACACCTGGCACATATTTTGTAGTAACTAATCTTGCTCCTGGTGTTCACTGAGGTGCTGCCAGTGTGTGCTGCCTCGCGTTGGTCACAACATTATGGGTACACCTGTCATTTTCCGTTGCTTTGAGTTCTATGCACCCATGTGAACTATGTTACCCCAGCACGCCTTTCACACTGTGCGTCTGTTTTCTCCCAGTATCCCGTCCGGTGTGATCACGGAACTGGGTATCCCCTTGTAGGAACGAACATGCCTCCGTTCGTTCATCTCTTACAGTGCAGCCGGGGGCTGCAGCGTCTGTTATATGCCACCCGGCTGCTACTTTGCATCTGCGTCCTGTCTTCCCCTCTGCGCCCCGCAGAGACCAACAGCTTGGACTCACTGGGCCTCGGTCGGGGCACAGGCTGAGCTCTGCTGTATCCAGGTGCCCTGATGGTGCCTTCAGGCAGTCCTAACAGTCCCACTTCGGGCCGTCCGCCACTATACCGGAGCCCCCTCCCACCCCATCCACTTCACACTTTCACAACGCACCGGAGCAACAGCTGATTTCCATTCCCACAGTATCAGTGTTATGGGCTGCCAGCCTCTACTTTCCGTTCCATGGCTCGGGTGGTTCCGGCCTCAGTCTCCTCCTTGTCCCGCATGTGATGTGATTCACACCCGACTGCGCTGGCACCTCACATGCGATCCGCCTTCCCGATTTCAGATGCAGAGGTCCGCAGTTTCTCCATTCATTGCGCTGCACGGCGGTCGGCTTGGCATATGTTTATGTCTCGACGTCCATGCATGTCCTGGACACCGCCGGTGTTACAATGTGTCCCCCCAGCAATCGTATACCGCAGTGCTGCAGCTGACTCTTTCTCTTCAGTTACGAGTGTGCCCTTGCCATCTCTGCTTCCTCCAGGCTAAACCGTGCACCAGGTAGCTTCTCTCGGCGAACAGTGCTCTTCTTCATTCGTCTGCACCTCTATGGTGAACCTTTGATACGGGTGGGCGCCATTTTGCTTCCTTTTGAATAGGAAAAATGGGACGGTCCCTTCCCCCAACCCATGTACAAACTGTGGAAAACGATGTCACGGCCAAAGAACCTCCGACTCGCCGATGCACATCATGACCATGCTCCACCTGTGAAACCAGGCCGCATCCCACCCAAGGCACGTGGTGGGAACCAAGACAGAGCTGGGACCGATCGCATGGACCAGCTCGACTAAACACTTCGCAACCTAAGCTGCCATTGTTAGAGATGACATGACGATATAGCCATGATAGACAAACACATGTGCTGCCGCGCACCATGATCAGACACACACAATCCACACGAAGAACACACTCAGTGCTATGACATAGCGGACCGCGTACACTCACAGACGTGCATCGTTATTATTTTTCACATAGGCCAGCAACCGCATCGCAGAAACGCAAGACGCCAGAAGAGCTTGTGTATATGCTTGAAGAGGCTTCATGCCTGGAGACGAGGCCCTATAGAAGGACCGATGTACAAGGAACCACACTGCTCCCCACACCCCCTTGCCTATGGACCTTATGCCATAACGTACAACCGAGCCAAAGTAGGCCTTAAACCAGAGCCGACAGGCCAGAAGCAGCTCATACGGAGCTACAAGATGCTGAACACACAGAACAGCCTCTGGCTGGAGCCACCGCAGCCAAGGTCGCGATATTGCAATCCACATTCCGCGCTCTCTAAACCAAGGTGACACCTGCCACTGCTGCGACTACCCGAAGCAAAATACAAATCAAATCCCAGTAATTCTGACTCAGCCACGGTCTCTCACCACGTGACCAGGCCGACCTGATCCAATGCCAATTCCCAGAGACTGAAGAAGCACTGGTGTCCCACGTCTGGGACCCCTCTTGCAACAAAGTCTTAACAACTCAGACACAGGCAGCAATGGTTAAGGAGCGCTCTCAGGGCAGTAGCAGGACCTGCCCATTGTCTTTCACTGACACATAGTCATACATTGTTGCTAGCACCAGTTACATCGCGGGCTGGGAACGACGATGGTTCCAGGCTTGGGGGCCCGCTGATGGACCAATCAGAACACGGGGGGCTAACCACTGACGACATTACCACACAACCAATCAATCAATAACTCTCTCCATGTATCATTTTCAAAGTAACCATTTTTAGGGACGAAACAAGCGTACCACCTGACCTCTACTCCACCAATAACCCCTTTCACTATATGGTCCTATACTGAACCTACCACTCGGGGAGCCAACCCGGAGTGGCGATAGGTTCGGGGATGAGCTTTCGCAGGTGACGCAAACTGTTACGTCACTCAGGTACAAAACGGGCCAGCAAGCCCGTCTAGAATGAGAAGTTGTCTGGAACCTACGCTCCATGTATTTGTCCCTGCCTGTTTTCTTGTAATAAACAGCAGTAACTAATTGCTCTTGTGTGGCCCCTCTACTTCTTTGGGATGCGGAAGGAGTTAGGGCCTTCTGAGAGCTGGAGGTCCGCGGACCACGGTTACGGCTCGGCCGACCACCAGAAATGTCCCTAACACTTTGTCTCCAGGACTCTGCACACTTCCTTAACCTCAAAGTCTGCTTCTCGCCACTATTTCTCATTGGATTTTGTGCCACTGCATGCTCGTGCTACTCATAATGCATTAGCTTGCTGTCCACTTCTTGCAGCCAGTTCCAAACACCCACTGTAAGCTGAATCAATGTCGGATCGACAGGAGCACTCGGGCCACACATCCTAACCCGTGGCCATCTAGCCACGCCCCCATGTCACTTATACTTATGTAGATTTACTTGTATTTTATGTGTCCATTATTGTTATTTATCATTATTATTAAGATATTTATTGAGCATGGACGGGAAGCATCACAGCTTACAATCTTAGGGGGAAGAACACATTGAGGGAAGCAAAGAAACAAGGAAGCAGGGATCTAACGAGAGGGAGGGCGGGCAGGCAGGCAATTTGGAAGCAAAGGATTGTTATTAAAGTTTTGTGCACACGTGCAGACAATTTGAAGCAAAGGATTGTTATTAAAGTTTTGTGCACACGTGCAGACAAACAACGTATAATTACACGTAAATGCCAATTTTTCCTCATATGAATTATATGTAAAAAATGAAGTGTAAATTACACCTTTCTTTAGAAGTGCAACCTTCACGTAAAAAAAGGATTTAAACAAGTAAAGAATAGTGGAATTAACACATTATAGCACCAATGAGTGGAATATGTTGCCACAGCTTCAACCATATAGCACTTATAAGTTCAAATGATTCTATGATTTCTCATTCAACATTTAACAGTTTACACTGAGCCTCATTTTAGTTTCCCTTCATTAACTGTACAGCAGGACTGTGTTTAGAGAACTGTATATTTTGAACTATAACGTAAACTTGAAAGAAAAGCAAGTAGGCAAAAAATGTCCTTCACACATTAGCATACAAAAAAAGTATATTTTCCATTATATTAAAGTTTTAGAGCATACAAAGTTAAACAATATGTCTTACGACATGGTATGGTAGTGAACACTCATCAAACCATGTACTACTACATCTAGTGAATGGAGAAGTGCAGCATTTTCAAGAGTGCTCACAACAAGAAACGGGAATTTCAGTTTATAGTACAGCTCATCTGCTCTTCATTTAAGCCAGTAAATCCTGAGAGAATGCGAGCACAACACGCAAACCGTCTTTAAATAGAATCTCTCATTTTGACTAGTATCTCAAAGAACACTTAATATTGCAAAGTTTATAAACAAAGTCATTTTTGAGATATATATACGAGGTGACTTGGAAGCATCCATCTGCTTCTATTGCATATCCTCATTTGATATAAAAGTTATCTGCTTTTGACATAACAATTGGCTCCAACACATCACAACATAATGCCACAAAATGCAGGTCATAAAATATAAGACTAGACCGTCCAGAGGCTCATGTCGAAGTCTTGTTTGCAGGCGGATCTTAAAATCTTATCTTACAAGTTAAGTAAACCATGTGTACTTTTATCCAAGCACAGAAGAACGACATGCACTCAAACACAGCATTTATCACTTTCTCCATGTGTGCTCGCTTTGGTAGTCTTACACATTTAAGTGGTGCAAAGAAAACGACAACTCAATACTTTCCATGTGGATTTTTAAACTTGCAACAATACTTAAAGCAGAGAATGGGGTGAACACAATCGCAAAGACACTGATTCCACGGCTTTTCAGAATGCAAGTTGAGACAATGTGGCAACCTACCAGTGTCTTTGCATCAACGTGAAGAGGTTAATGTCTAAATGGTTTAGCAATCTAGTCAAAGCAAATTTAAAGTGCTGCTACTAATGGCCTTATAGGAGTAAATCTACAATGTTTTAAAATAAATAAGTTAGACTTTGTAAAGTAAAAAAGGGAACCTTGCAACCTTTGCTACTATTTGGAAGCCTCATGGACACATTCCACAGCATCCATTACTTGAGCTCTGAGCAGAAATCGGCATGACCTAGGATTTTAAATATCACTTTGTGTCCTTTAGACCTTTCGGATAAAGAGTTCAGGATGCCTTTGTTAATGAAACCACTAATAAAAAGCAATAAAGTATCTGTCAACTTTTGCATCTACACAAATTATTATTTTTCTAAATTGATTGAGATTTTCTATAGGATGAAATAGTTACTAACGTCAAATGTCTTTTGTTTTCGGTCTGTAAACGAGGAACTGTTGTAAAATAGTTTCACATCCTTCAAGGATGATCTTGCTTGAAAGAGAGGCCCACAACAAGGGAAATATTCGTTTGGATACGAGCTAAGTCAGCTTTTGGAATTATTACAGCTCAGATAGATCAACCAGTGTTCCACGATAAAAGAAGCGTCCATCCAACACAAACACAATCACAGCAGGATTCCCACGTACATTTTCCGTTTTTGGATGATATAGTTCGTGAAGATAGTGAACTCCATTTCGGGCAACAAAGAAGTTGTTGTGCTCTGCTTGTGTATGTGATTTTAGGCACTTTCTGGTAAGAAAGGCTGTCTGTGGACAAAGTTCATTGCGAGTCCACCTCCAGATCTTTCCTCATACACTCAGAATCTCAAATTCTTCCTCTAATTCGAACAGTTTATCCGTAGATTCAATAAATTCTAAAATAAAACAAACAAGAAGAATAATGGAAAATTACTAACATTTTTAGAATTGAATTCCAATCCCTTTTGCTAACTGAGTTTCAAACTGCAATCTTGCAAAATACGCCACTCTTACTCAACAAATTCAACACTGGTGTTCAGTACAGACTCTTCACTTTTCAGAAGTCCATGCTAGCACTTTAAAAATGAGGGCGATCAAACACTTTCGTAATATCCCGTTTTTATACAGAGCATCATAACTTATTGCTCAAGCATCTAGGCACTAATAAGTGCTGTTCTTATTATCCAATTTAACACTACTCAATGTTTTGTAAAAGAAAAGGTGCATGCAACTCGACTTGGTGACATTATGGTCTATGATTTTGAGAAACTATTTTGGATCGTTCTACAGCGTTAACACAACCATTTAACAACCCTACAACACAAAGTATTATCAAATACTTCAACAAAAGGCACAATTATGTGCAGATGCACAAAATGTTACAAAACACAACAGATTTCAACAGACAGCCAAACATATTTATAATGTGCCAGAATTAGCAGGTCTTAAAAAAAGGACTGTAAACATTTTAAATACTTCAGGTTCCCTGCAGTTGTGCTTCATATAACACAATTTGTTTTCACATAAAAACAAATGATTTATTATTGACTTATAAGGGGCCGGCCACAATACAAAGAATGCATTCTGGAGCCCCAACAGGAAGTGGGGGATGACAAAGACAAGGAAGGGGAGCAAAAAAGGTTATTCACAGTTCTTGGAGCTTTCAGAGCCGAAGGGAAGGGGTGTGAGGAGTAACTGCACATCAAACAAGTTCAGTACAAGATCTAATACAAATGAGGATGAAATGCAAGCAGCAACCACCAGCATGGCGGTCAAGACAATAAGCAAGAAGCGCAGCCCAATTACCAACTGTGACGGATAGTCAGAGGGGTGTACACAGTAAAAGGGCCAAGTTGGAGCCTCCACAGTCTTCAAAACTTCAGCCCAGAAGTACAGACGAAACATGAAGTGCTGGAGAGATCTGGTTCAAGAGGTGAGTCGTTAGCATTTTTATAATTGTAGTCATTGATCAGTCAACTCAATGTTGCAAGTGATTTCAATCTGGCACACACTCAAGTCGCGCCCAGCATGTAGTGCACAATTGAAACCCTTATTTATTTTATCTATAAGTACAATATTCTGAACGATATACCACTCATATCACACCCTTCTCCTGAGACCCCCTTCCCCCCCGGTCACACTGAACCAGGAATCAGGCTAGTTTGCAAAGGTAAATATTTATTTATGTATTTTGAATTCAAATCACAATATATTTTAATAGGTAAACAACAATCACCAATGGGGTGCCAGAACACTGAATAATATCTTTAATACACTAGGAATCAAATAATGAGCATAAAACAATTGCAGCACAGAAAAGAATACTTTGAGTTGGTTTGGTATAAATGGCACTATGGTCAGGGGTTCCCCCTGCAACACCCCTCAACCCCCCAATAGGCAATGAATAGATGCGAGGAGAGAGCAGGTATTCAGGAATAGCACAAATCAAACAGAATATCACTCCCACCTTCCCCCTTCAAACACAAGAGAACAATGGAATTGGCTTTTCAGCTGTCAGGATGGCTTTGAAATTGTCTTTGGAATTGACTGAGCAAAAACACCAAATGTGGTAAAAAATACTTAAATTATCAAATTCCTATGGGAGCCGCTTTGAACAGTTTGCACACAATCACAAACAATGATTTAGTCAAAAGAAAGCATTTGAAATCTCAAAGTACAAGTTGGAAGCAGTTGAAAGCTAATTCACCCGTGTAAAATTTCAGAATTTCAATTTGCGGCAAACTTTTGCTTGCGCGATGTTCGGTATAACAGGTGAATCGCACTGGGTGGATGTTAGGTACAAGTAGGACTTGAAATTTCGCTTCTATCACAAGAACTGAGGGAGTTATAGAGGTTTTAGTAAAGGTGTTTTTTGGAAAATAGGCGCAAGAATGGAAAACAGAAATTCGGGTTTAGAAATGACAGATAGGTTCTCCTATGCTATAATAAAGACTACAAAAAGTAGAATGCCACTTAGGAAGGTCATTCACGGCCGCTCATAACAGTTCATGTGTGATACTCTAGTTTCCGTTTGGTTTGGGAATTACTTTTCTTAATCAATCAATAAGAAGTTAGGGTTTAATTTTTTTTTTAAAGTATTTTATTGGCATTTATATAAATACAACACAACCATCAAACGGTAACACAACAAACAAACTAAGTCAAATTAACTAATTAACTACCACAGTCTTCGTAGTTCAATATATTGTTCGTAGTTGTGGCGGGGGGAGAGGGGCTGGTGTGCGGCACACCCAAGGTCACGGGGGCTTGGTTATCAGGTTGACCATTCTTGGGGGTAAGTCACAAGCAAGTTTCTAGTAGGGGTGAAAGCTCAGGGGGGTTTGTGGTCGGAGGCAAATTGGATGTCGCGCACCAGGGCCTTCCATGAGTCTAGGGTGTCGTTGGAGTCATCATCGTTTGAGCGGATTCCGTCCTGCCAGGCCCTGGTCTCTGCCTCCGTCCACTTTTCCAGGTCCATAAGCCAACATCCGTGCCTTGGGCCCCTTGGGGATTTCCATGCCATTGCTATGGACCTTTTTGCAAGGATGCAGGCTAGGTCCATTAGTTTGACCAGGTGTTTGTTAAGTCTGGGATGGGCTCCCAGTAGGCATTCCTTTGGGTTCCACTCATATCTCGTGAGTCCCGCTTCGGTGCAGGTACGTTCCACCATGGACCAGAAATTCGCTGTTTTGGTGCAGGTCCAAAACATATGGATCATGTCTGCTTTGTCGTTTCCACACCAGGGGCAGTGGCTGTGCATGTTTGTTGAAGGTAGCAACTCTTAGTGGAGTCATGTATGTCCTGTATAGCACGTTCAATTGAACTTGTTTAAATCTAATGTTCCTCGACACCTCTTTGGGGTATAGTAGTATTCGCTCCCATTCACTGTCAGTTAGCGTGGTCCCTAATTCGGATTCCCATTTCTGTCTCAGGGACACGCTTTTCGGGTTGGGTCTATCATTTAGTTTGGTGTACAAGCGGGAGACCGGTTTCCAACCGTCTGCTAAATCGTACATCTCCTGGAGGAGGGGGTCCGGCGGGGGTTCTTCTGGCCAGACAGGACACTGTGCCTTTGCTGTCTGCTTGAGGCGGTGGTACCAGAGGAACTGGGTGTTCGAGATGCCTTTGTTGGCTTGTAGCGATTCGAGTTCTCTGAACGTGCCGTCTTCAAACAGATCTCCCCATGTATAGATTCCGGCTCTCTCCCATTTCCTAGCTGTCGCTATGTCTGCCTGAGTTTTGCACACATCCACCAGGATGGGAGTATTGGGATTGTAAGGGTGTTTCAGTTGTCGAAGGAAGCCAATTCTGGCCCATACCTGCCTGCCCAGGTTGACAATCATGGGGACTCCAGAAGTTTGTTTCGTCGGGTTCCAAAGCATTTCTTTAGGGAACTTGGGAGTCGGATGTCGCAGGAGCCCTGCTTCTGCTGAGAGGTCGTCAGAGAGCCATTTCGTTGTGTGGCTGAGCTGCGCGGCTAGGTAGTACCTTTGCAGATCGGGTAGTTGTATCCCACCTTCTTTGTACGGGAGCGTGAGTGTGGGCAGGGAGATCTTGTGTCTGGACGACCCCCATATGAAGTCCTTGATTAGAGAGTCTAGTTTTTTGAAGAAGGGAGGTCTGATGTAGAAGCATACATTCGTGAAGTGGTATAAGAAACGGGGGAGAAAGAAGTTAGGGTTTAATAACACAGATGAAAGAAGAGTAAGCACAAAGATAGTTCTAACAATACTATGGTTCTGAATGAAAGATGGGATGGGTTTGAGATAGGGATCATACAATGCAGATATATTAGGGTCACTTTTCGTCCTATTAATACTCACAGAATAAGTTATTAAATTGGACTGTCAATTCTGGTCATTGATTGGATCTGGTCTAGGAAGAACAGCACATCAGGCATGGGATTTGATCAGCTAGGCCGGTCCCCGGATTTGCACAGGATCTGCCCTCCTAGTCTGTGGGTATTTCAATCAGCTCGATAGCAAGTTCCTCAGGCAAGCCTTGTGGTAGCAAGCCAGAGAATTTCAGGATACTAGTTCAAAAGGCTTCTCACACCACAGCGCTTCACTGGATTGCAAGAATAAGTTTGAGGATTAGGCCTTGCAGAAAGTCAATAGTTCTCTACTGCTTGCAAGAGTCTTAGTATCTGGATCTGGAAGGATGTTAGAGCTGGATGTAGAATGCTGGATCAGAGTGCTTCGCCGGAATCAGGAAAGTGAGTGGATCAGTGAGTCCCTATGTGTTGTCAGCTGTCTCTATTTATCCTTTAAAATGACATCAGAAAATGGGTTTATGGGCTGGCTTAACTAAGCATGCCCCTGTGAGCTGGGATTGGATCAAAACCTAATCTCCGCCTTGCAACTGAGTGATTGGATCAAGGCCGGATGATGTCACATTTTATGGTTTGCTTTACAGTTCTAAGAAACCTCCCTTTAGCTACAAGTACCAAAATCGGATTTCATCCTAATACATATTTCTACATTGGTCACTTTTACACAAATCACACATGAAGATGCCATCTTTTATGTAGTGGCTGTTCCTCAAAATCCCACAGCTGTAGGATCTTGTTTCACCTTTTTACAGAATTTTGTCCTTTTCACCATGAACACATTTCCAGATGTTCTGCAAATTACCACAAATGTGCGCCTTGGACATGGGGGTGTGTTTGTAAATTTTCACAATTCTAATATTAATACATTTCACATAAAACCACATATATTGCCATTCCTGTCCAGAACATGATACACGGTTCTGCCACCTCTTAAAACGTGCAGCCAAAAATTAGACTAACAGACATGTCCTTGGTATATTTTTCACCACTTTGAATCACAAGTTCTGCGTCTTTAAAAATTGTTCTTTGTTCATGCTTAACAGCAAATGGTCCTGCCCCTTTGTCTCTCCCTGCAGTCCAAGAACAGCCCCTCCTTTGGGAGCCCCTTCCAGGAGCCGTTTACGACTCCCTTCACACCTCCGTTTCCTGGGCTGAAGCTCTGCCATTGTTCCTTCTCTTTCTGTAGACAAAAGTCTGGGCTAACCCGCAAATAGCATCTCCCAGGGACTTTCTGCTGAGAGGCCTGGGAGAAACCTGCTTTTCCAGTTCTTGCAGCTCAGCCAGGTTAATTTATTCTTAATTAAAATCCAGCAAAACCAAACTCATTGCATCAAATCACATAAATACATTACTTTCTTAGCCTTCAATCTGTGGGATCAAAAACACAACTATGATCTGTATTGCTTTTAGCAACAATCCTTTTTATGATTGCTAAGTCGGCAGACTTTTAGTTTAATACTTTGCAATTTCATCAGGGGCTCCTCTGACAGCTGTCATCCACAGGGAGCCCAAGGTAGTGCACACAGATTTTGAGGGGCTGTCAGTTTACAGACAATCTGGTTTTTCTGAAGAAGTGCTTTGCTCTTCACATTTAGGACTTTGTATGTTCGCAATGCTTCATAAGATTACATGAATTTTAGCGCAGAGCAAGATTTTGGATGTTGAGAAGTGTTGTGTTATAGGCATTTTGAAGTTTTGAGCACCAAGCAAATGTCATTTGTAGGCACATTTTTGAGTTTCAATTGCAAAGTGCTGCTTCTCCTTCTGCACTCTGTTTGCTGGTCGTGGAGCCCACTGGCACATTTTCTGCAGTGTGCGCTCTATACGGGAAATCTGGTTGAGAGGTACAAGCCCGAAGATGAGACGAGCGGCCTTGTTTTCGATATGTTGTAAAGTATGAGCCAGATATTTGAGGAGGCCACAGAATGTTGCACTAGGCCCACATTGATAACACTAATGCTCTAATCATAGATTCCATGTTCTTTGCGTATTGAGGTAGGAACTAATGCGCTGGAGTGTGTAGAGGTAAAAGTGACAGGATTCGTTGGATACCTCTTATTCGTCTGTTGAAGGAAATGTTCTGAACAATGAAAAAGCACAAGTCCTGTCTTCGGTAGCTGGGATAGGTGAGACGCCCATGGTGAGAGCGAGCTAGTTCGATCTGATGAAAATTGCTTCAGTTTCATCAGCGTTGATGCGTGGTGGGTATCTATCAAGATGAGATAGTGTGGGCAATATCATCACAGTTTGGCAGCCTGAAATCGATTTGTGTATCGTCCACATTGTTAAGGCAATTTTTATACCACCCTCTGTTGGTATGCTACAACAACTAGCCCTAGGGGGAAGGCTAAAAAACCTAACAGGGAAGGGAAGCCAAATCTCTCTTAAACGTGTGTAGCGTTGGCAGAGCAACATGGCTTAACTCTCAGGAAGGGCGAGTAGATCAACACAGTGTTATAATTAGTCCACACATAAATCCAGAAAATACACCACAATGATATACTGAAAACAAATACTTTCTTAAAGTCATACATGTAACACTATCAGTTCAAATAATTACTTGAAACATTAATGGACAGTATTAAAACAAATTCCAAGTATATGTATACAAATAGTAATGCCTACAACAAGGACTGTCCCAACCCCAATGTCTATATGTGGGTCTATTGTCAAGAGCCAGCACCCAACATAAAATAACAAGGGGGTGGGGAGGATCAGAATACTATACAACCCAACATGTAGGTAAGCATCTAGTAACCTGCACAACTAAGAACAGTGTCATAAAAAGACACATTGTGCACCTAGTAGATGTAAAAGGCCATAGGCCTGGTGGCCAGCACCTAACATATGGCAGGGAGTGGGATCAAAACGGGAAACACAATTTAACCCAAAGGAAAAACAGATTAACAATGCCTAGGCCTAAAACAGAAAAAAACATTTCTTTAGACGCCTAGTGCCTTAATACAGGAATAATGCCCAGTTGCCCTGAACAATATATTAAGGCCTCTGCGAGGATGGAACAGCAGTGAACATTAGCAAAAGCTTCTAAGACTCCATGAATATTTCAACAATTGTCCCCTCCCTGCTACATTTCCTAAAAAAATATACACAGTGTTACCAGCTACAGTGTTTCAGGTACAGTACAGTGCAGAAATGCACGGGATGACTTTAAACATGGTTAGAAAGTCACAGGCAAGTATTGAAATAGTGAGCCTTAGTCCAGAGCTCAATGAACCCCTAGGGGATCCAGTAAAAATGTCCAGAGGCAGGTAAGTATCCCAGAGTCACTTGAAGGAGAGTTCCAGTTCAGTTCCAAGATCCATAGGAGATAATAGTACAAGTTAAAGGCCTATACACACTGAAGGAGGCAAGTACCTTTCTATCCCATATGTGAAGATGCTGCAACCATCAACCCAGGGGAAAGCCACAGGACACTCAAAGGAAGTGTTCCATGGGTGAGAAGAGGGGCCCCAGATGCAGACATATAAGAACAGGAGGACTTCCCAATGCAAGTCTATGGGGAACTGTGGTTAGGACCCATCTCTGAGGAATTAGTACCACGGACAACGAGGAGCAACCAGGAGTGAATATCTTGAATAATCACCCTTCCTAGGACCCCAACGTAAGTACTCACGACAGCGGTTTTGGCAGAAAGGACTCCAGGAACCCGAAACAACCCAGTAAGTAGACAGCTCTTCTACACAGGTGCGGTTTGTAGGATTCACCTCTGCCAATGGAAGCCAAAGCAATGCAGAAAAGAAACAGGATTGGCATTAGTTTTGGATTCATCGCTTCGATGAGACCCACTTTTTGGTGTGTTGGGTTTAATCCCCTTCAATATTGCACTGTCGTATAGTAAGGTGTTCTGATTGTGTACAGAGATGTACTGCTGGCTAAGAAGCAAATTCTAAAATTCTGGAAAAGTGACACTTCCCCCAGCGTGGATGACTGGTTGCAAAGCTTGTCCCTTCTCTCTAGGAGAGAGATAGTAGCCTTTAACACTAAGGATCAACTTGGTATATATGAAAGGATTTGGGGGGCGTTCAATGATATTTATGCATAATGATTTGCTCGCATTCTAGGGTGTTTGTGTGGTTTTTATTTTTTTCATTTCTTTCCTCTTTCCTTTCTCTTTCGCTCCTTTTCTCTCTTCTCTTTTTCCTTTTTTCTCTTTCCTTACTTTTTCTTCCATCTGGATTTCCATTCGTCTTGTTGCTCTTTTTATAATAAGGATGTTATATTGCATTTGAATCAGTATTGGCTTGTATATTCTTATTATGATAGTTTGCTATATTGTATAGGTAAAAGCAAAATGTATAAATAAAACTATTAAAAAAGAAAAAAAAAGAAATAGAAGCTCCCCCAGAGTCTCTACCTTCAAGCCAGGAGTGAACAATCTGGCGAGGGAGTCTCCCTGTAGAGCAGGGAACGTGAACAAACAGCTCCCAGCAGCAGGCCGGACAGCAAAAAGCCACAGCATGGCAGAACATGGTCCCAATATGAAGACAACGGCTTGTGGCACCTGCAAACGGATCTGACTGACCCAGCACAAAAAGACCTTGCAGCTATTCTCTGGATGCCCAAAGCCAAGCAGAAGCTCCTGGCGGTAAATGGTGGTATGCAGCAGTAAAACGGCTCAGAAACTGACCCAAAGTGAAGAGCTTAACGCAGCAGATGTGGGGAGTCTTTTTTTTTTATTTGAAATGGCTGATATATCACAATTAACCTTTCAAAATGTTTATGAAATGACAATTTGTAAATGTACTTTTGACATAAAATACATGTACACTATTCAAATTTAGAACAAGTTTGCATTATTAAAAAAAGGATAGAAACAATTAAAATGTAAAATTCATACAATAAAATATTTTTTTCCCTTTTCTGTAAAACCTCCAAATAAAATAACACATACAGTTAATCGCAACATTCCTTAGTCACAAAAAAAAAAGAGTAAGTTCAAAAAATTCACAATTGAATATCTAATTGTTTGCGATTCTGTGTGGAACACATTTTTCCATAAACACTTTGAGGTCATAGTATGACAATATAAAAAATGTTTTTTAAAATACAATATTCGTTCAGAGAGAAGCTCAGAGCATTCAACCATGAGATGCTTAGTTGTCTCATGTTGTAACTGACAAAAGCGACATCTATTATCAGATAGGGGGTACATTTTGCGCCTAGTCATAATCTCTTTAGTCTGCCACAAATTAAATCTAAAACGCATAAATGCAGATCAATGTAATGGATCTGGCGATCTAAATAGATACGAAGGCAGGACCCCACACTTCTTCAAGAGAAACAGATTTTGTTGGAAATCATTATATGACATACATTGTTCCCTCGTTCTTATCCAATCCATAACTTTTTTTTTTTTCACCTGGTTAGGATTCATGATGAGTAAGTCAATCGAAATACTGGCTTCATGAAGAATGCATTGAAATTTAATTTCTCCATTGAACAACAAATTCATGGGTAGAGGATTTAACATAAATGTATAGCATAGAGAGTAAATCAACACTGTCTCTCTTGAGTACACACTTGCGATAAAATGAATACAACTTCCAAATATATATACAATACAAGGATAACAAGCCCAACTCATGTCGGAAGACAGGCATGGGCTGTGATGTTGGGACCATCAACACAGACTTCAAAAATGTGCTTTCTAACTGCTGCCAAAAAGTAGATGTGTAATGTATGGACTCAGCACCATATAATAGGATCGGAGTAACTTTTTGTTTATAATAAACTCGCAAGGGTATGATCGAAGACTTGCCATTTATAACTCTCGCTTCAGATGTCAAAGTAGCTAGTTTTGCTCTAAGACTCCCATAATATGGGCGTTCCAAAGGCTGATTATTTATATTCAGACCAAGATAGATATATTCTGTGACTACTGGCAGTGTTTGATTCTGAAGCTGCCACTTGCGTAATTTTCTTCTAAAATTGTGCAGAGTCACCTGGAGTCTCCAAGAAATTCGGACTGGATTTCTGGCAGCAAAAAACACAAACCGGGATACGGCCCAGCCACTGCACTTAGCAAGTACTGTCAAGCGAGGGCTTTAAAAATATCGGGAAAACTCCTCCAGCAGGTAAGCTGACCTGCCACCTTCAAGTTCCGGGGACAAAGCAACAGCAGGAGAGTGAGTTAGCTGCAGGGCAGAACCTTAATACCCATGTGAACCTAAATACCCGGGTGAATGGGGCTTGGCCTGCATGACAATCACAAAAAGGGGCTGGGGAAGAGGCTCAGGTTACCATACTGGTTGGTCACTGGGACTGCCACTCAGCCAAAGCCACCCCCGCAGGAAGTGAGAGGGCTAGTCCATGGACCTCTACTAGCCTAAACAAGTTAAGACCAGTTCTAAGGCAGCTATATTGGGCACACAAAGAGCACACATGGTCAGAACACCCATTTTGAGGCCACCACGTGGTCACCTAGACAAAGGAAAGCCAAGAGAAAGCAAAATGGCCGGGAGCAGGATATAAAAAATCCAACTGGTACCCACCCCAATAGCTATCAAAAAGGTGCCTTGGGGTACCAATGTGGTAAAATGGCTTGCACCAGGGGTGAAGCCAAAATTAAAGCACAGTCACCACCAACCTATTCCTTAAAAGCAAATTACAGTGACCCAATCACTCTATGGCAGAAATGGGGTGCCTGAGATGCACTCCTGGGATGGGGCAACGCAATACCATATACCTTATATAAGGTACTAGCGGTACCACCTGGTGTTGCCCGGGTCTGTAGCTAACATGCACGTGGAGGTCTGCTATAGCTTGTGTATGTTTTTATTGTGTCATAACTTCCTAGTTTTGAAAAGTCGCAAAATCAGCCATATCGCCTATACTTATAGCAGAGGGCCGGGCCCAGCCCTGTGCTGACCGAATGGGTGGGGTTGTCAGATTTCACTATCGCCAGTACACCCAAGACTGGTATGCCGACCTTAGGCCAAAATTTCAGCCCACCAACTGTTGTGGGGCTGAAGCCAACAATCGCAAAATTGTCTATCTCCTGAAATCGCCTATACTGATAGCACAGGGCCGGACCTGTTAACTGGCCTTGTGCTCAAGTTCATACACAGTTACTGGCAGACATGTGTAGCAAGTACAAGGAAGGAAAAAAAGTAAATGGAAAAAAACCTGGTTGGCGAAAACAAATGGATGGAAAGAAAAATAAAGATTAAAATGACATGTTGACCTTTACCAGGTCATGAAGGCAAAGAGGGTGAGGAACAAAATTATAAACACCACATTTTTTAAATCCAGAAGAAAGCATCAAAAAAAGAATAAGACTGTAAGGGCGATTTTTCTGCAGCTCTCTCTTAAGGGGTGTAAAACTATTTGTGAAAAAAGTTTGCTGCACAGGCTTCTGCTGGGGGCTGTACAACCACATTTAAAGGTGGAGCAAAACAGCCAGCCGAAAAGGCATGCCAAACCGCTCTTAACATGGTAGAGTGGCAAAGAAGTCATGCTTATCTTCAGGAAGGGTATGTAGGCAGACATAAGGTACAATTAGCCCACACACTTATCCCTAGAAAATACCATGGTGGTATGTGGAAAGATTTACACATTTTGATTGTTTAGATGGATTTTCAGAGCAAGACCTGAGTGAGGGCTTTTAGAGGCCAGCCTATTTTAGTGAACGTAGATCTAGCCCGACTTAATCAAGGCAGATGGTGGAGCCCTTAGACTTCAGGACTTGTGAGGGTGATGAAATGGTATAAGACGCCCACAGAGCACTCGAATAAATCAAAGTAGACCGTCAGTAGAAAAATGCACTATTCATTAGGGCTGAACACACTCTAAGCAATGGAAAGAACATATTGCTAACACACTATACACATATATGCATTCACAATGGTGATCTCACTAGAGTACACCAACACTTTAATTTTAAGAAAGTTGGAAATAATTCATTTGTGAAACAGAAAGCTGTGTGCAGTAAAGCAATTTGAATCAGGTAATACATAAGCAAATGAAATTCAAGGAGAGTAATGTAAAAGCAATGGAAACACTATTACCCTGCTTTATGAAATAAGGCCCATAAACCTGAAACGGTGAGTAGACTGGGGTCCTTAAAGGACCCAATAAGAAGCTTGTTAGGAGTGGAAAAACAAGTACTGTTAAAGCCAACAGGGGGTAAAATTTTCCAGGGACGAAATGGAAGTTCAAGAGGTAAGGGGTCATTCCCAACACTCTGAGAGAATCCTTGGGTGGGGTGAGTGGGACCCGTGGTCAGAACTCCACCCATTACGACTAGGCAAGGGAGAAGTTGGGTCAGGACTTTGCACCCATAAAACTCTGTGCTGTGCCACCTACTTCAATCATTGGTCCCATTGCCTGGGGCCCAATGGTCACAGATGCAGAGGTCATTTTCGGGAACGTATTCAGCTAAGCATCGGTTTCTCCGATGACACGTTCGAGCTGGATGACCCAGTCACCTCAAGATGCAGACCACCTTGAGTCCCTTGATAACAGGAGACCTACAGGACATAATGAAGTAGGTAGCAGCAAAGAACAACTTGATCTGCAGGCAGCAGTTGACTCATGTGGTGAAAACAAAAACTTTTCCAAGTAGGCCCCTCTTTGAGGTGGAGAGCAGCAGCTGCACAAGAACTGCTCTTGGGAGAGACATGCAGAGTTTAAAGGTCAAAACTTGGAATGAGGACTGGTGCACAGCAGATGCCAGAGACAGAACTGTTCTGCCTAAAGGATGGTTCTTCGACACCTCCGAAGACTCAAGGGCAGATTGGCATGATGGGATACAGAATGGTTGGTCCCACCAGCACAAAAGTCGGTAGAGGCCTCCTGGGGTTGAAAATGCAGTTTTCTCCTTGACATGGTCAGTCAGAGCTATCTGCCAAAAGGCTGAGGTTAGGTCAAATGTACTGAGATGTACTGAGATAGTTGGCTGAACCAAGTTTGTCCACCAGCTTATCTGTCCTAGGTAAAGGATGGGCATCAGTTGTGGTGACTGCATCAAGAGCTCTATAGTCCACACAGAATCTCAACTCCTTGGATCCTGCCTTTGGCACTAGTACAACAGGACTAGACCATGGACTTGTAGATGGCTCTATTACCTTAAGATCAAGCATCTTCTTGACCTCTTCCTTGATGTGGGTTCTTACATGGTCTGACATTCTGTAACCCTGCTTTTGACAGGTAGACAGTCACCAGTGAGTACCTCATGCGGTCCCCAAGGGGTCAAGCCTGGTGATAGTGAAAACAGAGGGGCAAACTGATTTAACAGAATTCTGCACTCCTCCTGTTGTTCCAGTGTCAGATCAGTAGAGAGATTAACTCCTATCATCCCATCTAAAGGTTGTCCCCCGTGGAGGTCAGGTAGAGGCTCACTCTCCTCCTCCTCCAGCGCAGAGGCTAGAAGCAAAGCTCCCAGTTCTGGTCTAGAGAGCTAGGACTTTAAGCGGTTGGTGTGAAAGACCCCGGGGGCCTCCATAGGATTGCCTAAGTCAACCAAATAATTGACCTCTCCAAGTATTCCCACAACCTTGAAGGGTCCAAACCACTTGCCCTGTAAGGCCCTCTGCCTTGTAGGTACCATAACTAGAACTAGCTGGTCTTGAGTAAACTCAATCATGTTGGCATTCTGGTCATGCCAATGTTTAACCAGAGCCTGACCTGCTTTCAAGTTATTAGAAGCTTCTATCATCATGTGTGTCATTCTCCTTCGGAGACCTAACACATAGTCAGTGACTCTCACTGGCTTGTGGGAAGGAGCACTCTCCAACCCTCCTTGATTAGGGCCAATGGACCTCTAACCGGATGACCTTAGAGGAGCTCAAAGGGGCTGAAACCAACCCCTTCGTCTGGGACTTCTCTATAAGCAAAGAGAAGGTATGGCAGTAGAAGGTCCCACTTTCTTCTAAGGGGTTCTTCTAAAGCACCTATCATGCTCTTCATAGTTGTATTAAACCTCTCCACCAACAGATTGGTTTGGGGATGGTAGGCTGTTGAGAACTTGTAGGTCACTCCACAGTTTTTCCACATGGCTTGCATGTAGTGGGATATAAAATTGGTCCCCCTGTCTGAGATAACCTCCTTAGGAAAACCTACCCTGGTAAAAATACCAAGGAGGGCCTTAGCCACTGCCTGAGCAGTAACAGTCCTCATAGGTATGGATTCAGGATACCTGGTAGCATGGTCTACCACAACCAATATAAATCAGTTGCCTGAAGATGTGGGAGGGTCTAAAGGACCAACAATGATATGATAGTTTATTCATATAGCGCCTATACACAATGTGTTTCAAAGCGCTTCAAGGCAAGGAAGGGTACAAGGGAAAATACAATGACATTCTTAAAGGCCATGAACAGTAAGGATGTGAAATTAACTATTGTACTCGGCCTGACGACATTTCAGATAGTGCAAGACCTAAGACACAGATAAGGAAGGAAGGGGAGAGTGGGAAGGAAATGGAAACAGACAGGCGACTACCGTACTAGGCCTGACAACATTTCTGGTAGAGCCGGAGAAAAACAAAAGGTGAGGGAGAGGGGTGCAGAAAGGGAGGGGAGGAACAAAACAAGCGACTATCGTACTAGGCCTGACAACGTTTCAGATAGTGCTAAAGGGAGGGGGGGGACAGTAAGGGGAAGAGCGAGCGACAGACGAGGTTGCTATCATACTAGGTCCATGGACAATTCTGATAGAGTAAGTGCGTAGGAGAAAGGAAGGGGAGGAGATAGGAAAAGGGAGAGGGGAGGAGAGAACAGAGTGTAAGCAGTCAAAAAGAGTGGAGAAGCAAGAGGGGAGAGTGAATACAACTGCAGAAGTCAATAGTAACACATAATGTTGCAAGTCAGGATACAAGATGAAGATGGGAACAGCATGATTCAGGGTCACCATGAGTACAAGATGCAAAGGGAGTCCAGCATGAGGGTTGAGAAAGGGTAACGCACCATGAATCAATGAAGTTCATAAAAGTCAAATCCAGCATTGGCCACAAGACGGTGATGGTGAAACCAGAATGTATCAGGAAAGACTCCTGTGTGCGGGAAGGGGGGGGGGCACAAGGGAACAAGACAGGGGGACCAGAGAGGGTGGGGATGGCTTGTGGGGACAGAGGGTGTAAACACATGTTTGTGCATGCTTACCTGCTGTTTTAGCAGGGGTTCGGGTCCTGGATCCTCCTGGTCCGAACAGGTCCAAACAGGAATTGCCCTTTTCTTTGACTGCCCTTCGGTTTGGACGCCCAGGCGAGAGACGCCCTGGATCTAAGAGTTAAGAGCAGGAAGGAAGAGGCAGGGCTAAGAAGGTGGGCAGGGCTTAGGCCAGGTGACCTAGATCCACTAACACCTGCTCCCCAGCTGCAAAGGAAAAGAGGCTGGAGGCTCCTTAATGTCGATTTCTACCCTCTCAAAAAGGACTCCCACCACTGGGAGAGGCACCAAAGGTGCCACATTGTTGGCTCAACTCTTGCCAGAAGTCTGACACATGTGACAGCTTCTACAGAACTTATCTACATCAGACCCCATATTGGGCCAGTAGAAATAAAGAGAAATCCTTTCCTTGGTCGTCGTAAAATGTAAGTGACCAGCTAGAGGAATTTTGTGGGCTAACTGTAGAAACTCTTGTCTCATCTCCTGAGGCACTACTAGTCTCCTGTAGTCCCCTGGGGAAGACTCAATATTTTCACTGTAGAGGAGGCCATCCTCCCAGTACAACCTGTACTTCCCTGGCTCTTGCCCTCCCAGCTGGGAAGCTGCCTGTTGGCAAAGACCTTCAAGAGTAGGACATTCTCTTTGACCTCTGCTGACGTCTGTCCTACAGGGGGCACCTTCTGCAAGCAAAGTCTGCAGCTCAGGGTGGTCTTTAGGATACAGATCTCCAACAGGGGGAAGATTTTCTTCCAGCTCTGTGTCATCAGTAGCCGATTCATCATCTTCTGGTTGAACCTCACACTCAGCAGGTGGAGGAGTAACTGGTGTGAACTGGGACTGTCCTCTCGGGGATGTCCTGGTTTTGTGCACAGGAGTGCTACTTTTCTTGTTTACTGAGATCTTGGGTTTCCCCTTTGTCTCCTTTTTCCTGGAAGTAGAAGTTGGCTCTTACTGTGGACTGGGTGTTATAGGTTCCTCTATAACAACCCACTGAGAGTCATCTAAAGTGAGCTCTCTTGCCGTCATAGTCTGGTCCTGCTTCCTTTTACTGGGAGGTCTGGGGGTGCTTGATACAACTCCAAGAGTCTTTAAGTCATTCCCCAACAGGACTCTCCCAGGCACCTCACTCTGTACACTGACCAGTATTCTTACAGTCATATTGTTGCACTGGATGGGAGCTGGTAGTATTGGAGCCATCTGGATAGGGCCCCCAGTAAGCTTAGTGGGGCCTTTGGGTGCCTTAGCAACATCCTCAGGTTTGAAAAAGGTTTCATCCACCACTGTGATGCTGGCCCCAGTGTCTCTAATGGCAGGAGTCTCCTGACCATTCATAAGTACATTGTCCTTGTAATATTCTTTGGTGTTATCTGGTATAGAGGTATAAACATCGAAATTCTGCTGTTCCCACAGACCCAGGGACACTAAAGACACACTGGCTGAGACTCCAATGGGGTCTTCAGCCAATAGATGAAAGTTTCCACTTGCCATATGAATTTCTTCCTCAGGGATGAAGACTAAGGAGGCAGTGTGGACCCCTGAAGGTTTACCCTTACACCTGGGATCCCCTTTCACATGGTCAGTTGACCCACAAGCATAACTTTTACCAAATCTTTTGACAAACGAGGGTTTCTGCTGACCTCCCTCTGGTTTGGCATCAGAGGCTTCACTAGACTGACCTGGTTTCCCAAATGGCTTACCCTTCTTATGTTTGTGGCCCTCTTTTGGATGGAAGGTTTTAGAATTCTCTTTGTCATCTTTCTTGTGCTGCTTCCCCTCTTCCTTTTTGTGAGTGGCCCCAGAATCCTTGCGAGTGGTCCTGTTGGCCCCCCACAAGTCAGCAGCCGTTGTTAGCTTCTTGGGATCAATCTCTTTTGAGTCAGCCAAGTGCTGTCTCAGCTCAGGAGAGCAGGCAAAAAAATAGACTCCAACAAAAATAGATTTCTCATTCCTTCAAATGAGTTCACTCTTTAACGCTTAACCCAACCATCTAAATGTTTCAAACATTCACACACCCACGTAGCCCAAGGGGTACCATCAGCCTTTTCAGGATCATAAAACTCTTAAGGTCCCGGGAAGGCGTTTTCCCAAATCTACCTATCAAAGCTAGCTTCACATTTCCATACTCCAATCTTTCAAGTTCCCCCACCTCCATTATAGCATCAGTTGCCACTTGGGGGAGCCTAGACAAAAGCCAAGGAATCAACTGCTTCCCTGTGAAACCCTGAATCCTATAGTTATATTCAAAAGCACCCAACCAATCCGAAATATCAAGTTTTAAATCATACATACTCACTGCTTCTTTAGGCATGCAAGGTCTCTTTGGACTGGAAGACCTAGAGGACTCTGGGATAGAAACATTTTCAAGAGACAATTTCTTCATTTCAAGAGCATGCTGCACTTCCATTTCCCTGAGTTTGATGTACTGATGTTTGGTTTCAGCTTGGATGTGTAATCTTTTGAATTCTAACTCAAGTCTCATTTCTTCAAGAGACACAAATTCTGGACTCAGTGATGGACCTTGTGGGGTCCCAGTGGGTAAAGGTTGAGGCAAAAGGGCCTCTTGAGGCAAAGAGGGGCTTCCTTCCTGGGACTCCTCTCCCTCTTCTCACTCTTCTAAGACATCAGAGTTAGACTCTCCATTATCATTTTCCACATTTCCTGGGTTAGTAGGTGTGACAGGCCTACTAAACAGACTTCGATGTTTCAACAATCTTGCAATTAGTTCATTTTCTTTCCTTTAACAGTGAGATTCCTGACTTTACACATTTCTTTCAGTTACTCTATTGTCAAAGTGATCAGGGCTTCCTGACTGAAGTTATCCATATTTGGCATGTTACAATTGCTTTTCTATTGGACCTTAGCCATGTGAAGGTTTTTAGTTGAACAAAAGCAAAGTACATTCTTAGTGTAACAACTCTACAATAGATCCTTACTGCCTGCCACGAGTGTTAGGAAAGATTGTATTCAGTACCCTTTGGGTGCACTACAACAACCCTGACCTCCTGGCAATAGGAACCCAACCTTTGGTATAAGTCTGTACTACACAGGTTGGTAGCGTGTTGAACAGCCAGGCTTATCTCAGGAGGGGTCAAAGTGAGTTGCAGGGGAGTTACACAGAGATCCACAATGACAAGTATTCAAATAAACTCTTACACTCAAGGTTTCTTGATTAAACAATTATTCATTTATTTAACAGTCAGTTAGAGTAAGCCTTCTTCAGGGGGCAATATAAAGCAACACACAAATACACTTCAGAATACACACTCTTAAGTTTTATAAATCAGCAAATACCCATTTGGGATGGCGCACAGACACTACCTACACCCTCAGGTGACTTCAATAGTTAGGGTGCTGGAGACATTAATATATCACTGTTGCATTTAGAATATTCTTGAGAGGAGTGTCAAAGAAAAGAGGTTTCAAAATAAGGCAAGTATTCACACAATTATTCTTAAGCAGGTAAGAACTTTCAAAATAACACCCAATGCAAAGTCAGTTAACCCCTTCCTGGAAGGAAGACACAGCATATAAGCAGTGGAGAGAAGAGTCATTCAGGGAGCCAGGCCAGCCAATGTTAAGTTAGCAAAAGCCAAGGTGAACTTAAGCACTTCTTGCAGGTAAGTAAAAGTCTTGCACAATGTTTTAGAAGTCTTTGTAGAAAAGAAGACATCAAAGTAGGGCCACAAGCTGATTAGGCTTGTGAGGTAAAGAAGCTGTTAGCAACACTGCAGATGCAACCAAGACAAGTCTCCAACAAGGACAAGTGAGGTTACACGACAAGAGGTTAGGTCTCTCAGACTGTACAGTACCTTTAGGTTGAAGAAAAGTGCAACAGATGGCTTCTGTTCCTGTGCAGCTCTGCAGATCCTGGTGTTCCTGGGCCTCAGTCGTGGGGACAAGAGGGAGGACTTCTGGGGACTCCTGCACTGCAATGGGATGGTCACCGACCGCAACCTACAATCTTCAATCAAGTGGCACTTCGGTGTTTCAGCTCCTCGCGTCTTCCGCAAATACCAACACTGCAGTTCCTGGCTGTCGAGATGGGCCTTCCTTGCATCTGGGTTCCAGCACTCTGTTGAGGTGGCTCAGGCTCGGTCAGTCCTGCTTCCTGGGAGCCCAGACATCTTCCTGGAGCTATTGGCCAGCTTAAAAGCAACGCACGCGATCTGGTGTTCCTCTCCCTGGCTATTCGGTTCCAGCAGCAACTGCAGTGGAATTTTAACCAGCTCTGAGTGTCATGGCCACAGGGCAAGAACCACAAGCTCCACTACATAAAGGGACACTTTTATTCTGGTGCACGTGCTATTTTTCCCCCTGCAGGACCTCCACGTGCCTCCAGGTCGGGCGTGGCCATAGGAGTGAATTGGGCTGCACGTGCAGCATCTTCTGGGAGTGGCAGGGTGGGGCCACAAGTCAGAACAAATGGACGTGGCTAGGATCAGGCTATTTAAGCCTGCCCCGCCCGCATGCAAGCGGTTTGGGTTAGTCTGCTTATAGCAGCGTAACGCTCACCGCTGCCTGAAGCGCATCTTACCTGATTCCAGCAATAACCATCGCCTGAAGCGCATCCTTACCTGATTCCAGCAACAACCGCAGTCGGAGCGCATCCTTACCCGATTCCAGCAGCATTCGCAGTCAGAGCGCATCCTTACCTGATCCCGGCTCCCAGCCTCAATACTTACTCGGGAGTCCATCTTCAGCCAGCATCCTCGCGGATCCAGTGAAGAAACTAGGCCTAACTAAAAGCACCCCTGCAGTGAGAACCAGGACCAAGAGCTTGCCATCATAATTAAACAGGTGAGACTATATGGGTAGGCGCATGCTCACCACATTCTGGGAAGAAGGGTTTGAGGGAGACCACAGCCATATCACAGCATTCTCACAGCCTCTCGTATTCTCGCAGGGGCAGTACCAACCACCAACGCAGTCCACAAGACAGGAGCTGGGGAAGAAGCCTAACCTAGGGGAGCCAGTTCCAGGGAGGGCAGCAACCGTGCCCCAACGTCCCTGCAGAGACCAGTTGAGCGTAACACGGAGAGGATGTCAAGGTGGCTTACTTTGGATTTGATTGGTCCCACCAACTCAAGGGGAGAGGTCGTCCTTGCAGGGGCTTCTCTGTCGATAGGAATTTGGAGCTCCAGCACAGCAGCAGAGCTTCATCGGGCAAACCAACGTTCCAGGAGTTGCAGCAGGTGTCCTCTTGAAGTTCTTCTTCGTATTCCTTCGTCCAGTGGTAGACTCTGCCTTCCAAGCCAAAAAGCCTCTCCTTTTATGCAGATTTCTCCCATTCATTCCACCCTAGCTTTCAGTCACCCAGTAGGGTGGCTGTCCTTGCCGGGCAGCCAGCCAGCCAATCACCTATGAGTGCATTCCTGTCTCCCAGGAGACTAAGCACAGGGAGTTTCGGGCACCTCCCTTGCTTCCTGCCCCCGCCAGACACCCTGGAGCCAGAGGCGGGATTCACTCGTGAATCCCGCCAAAGACAAAATTAACAAAGGGACCAAACCTGGTTTGGCGCGCAGAGTAAATCTCAAGGAGGACCTTTCCACAAAGAAATGGCGAAAAAAGAAGACTGGGGCCATTTTAGTTGAAAGTAAACCCCTGGCACCAGCCATTCATCGAGGATAGGGTAACATAAAAATGTTACACGAGAAGCTAGATAAAGGGGATACTAAGTAACCACTATAGCACCCTATTGTAAGATAGTGTGTGCTGGGTCTAGAAAGTTACAATGTAATTAAAGTCAATTTCACTTCACTGCTCTTGGAAACAATAGTTTATCCAAGAGAAGGTATTTAAACCTTGGAAATCTAAAAGACTTCCCTGTGCCACTGCACTGAAGGTGCTGTGCGGCACAATGTCAAAAGATGATGCCTATGGAGTTTGTCAGACTCCACAACCAAAAGAAACACAGAGTTCAAAATCACACTAAAATACATGAGAGAGTGAGAAAAAGGGTCTTGCTCTCTCCAGGTTAAAAATTCAAGTCCTCAAAATCCAGCAAAGTTGCTGGGGGTCTCTAAGGTAGAGAGGAATTAGCACATTTTTGAGAATTCTTCCTAACACAAAGAAAGGGATACAAAGTACCCCTGCCACACTTCAGAGTAAAATGATGTGCTCACGTTTAAAACAGAAAGGAATCCCGTAAAGGAAGGCAGTGTCTCCCTGCACTCGTAGCCTTGTGAACCGACCAGTGCCCCACCAAACAGATGTGCTAAGCAAGGTCATTAAAGCAAAAAGTCTTTATGTACCACCAAATGTCGTGACAGGAATCAAACAACAGCAAACATTTGAGGGGTTCCATTGATGCCGAAAGAGATAAAGCAGCAAAAATAAAATCCTTCCTAACAAATACGCTACGCATGTATACCGCTGTCGGTTGTATAAGTACTTTACACAAAACACACAGTAAAAATACCAAATGTATTATAAAAACTGTAAATGACAATGAAGGTACTCTACACTCCTTTACTCCTTTACTAAAAAGGGGGTCCGCTATCAAAAGAAGAGGCACACAGCATATAGTGGCATGAGGAAGAGAAAGGGAATCAGACATTAAAACACACATTTAAAGTCCCTAGTACCTGTATAAAAGCATTTCATTATCAAAGACGACATGCACACTCTTAACTATATTAGAGGACCACTTTCTAGTCATAGGCACACAACACATAGAGATAAGGGGTGGGAAGGGAAGGGGTCTAGACAATAAAACATAGTAAAAATAGTAATGGAGGATCCCTTCAGCCAACACTAAAAAGGTCACAGCACTTCTAGACCTCTGAGACATAGTATTTGAATATGACAAATTAACACAACAATAAATGAGGATTGCAGAGCGGGCAAACCAATGATAAAACACAGTCAGAGGCCGCAAAAAGACCAGATAGATTATAGCAAGAATTTCCAATTCAAGCAACTTCAGAGAAAAATAATGTCTCCAATAATGCATTCACCTTTGCGGAAGTTCAGAGCATAACTTTAAAAATACATCAAAAATCGAACTCAATGGACCCAAACTGGATGCATGAAAAAATTCCAAGGGCAGGTAATAATCCCCAAAGTCACGTTAGAAGTGCTTCAGTTGAGTAGAACGTTCTCATATAAATAAACAGGCCAAGGTCAGTAGGCAATTCTCATGTATGCGGAAAAGACAGGTAGATCCCTGTACTACCCCACATGTGCAGATTTGTTGGCAAATAACCCCAAGGAGGACCAGGGGAGACCCCTCTGAAGAGACCCAGGAGTTGGTCCTGGAATCAGGAGCACAAGAGAAGATGCAACACAGCAGGAAAAGCTGCAATGTAACCCAATGGGGTAATGTCATTGGGGTTCAAAGTCCTTTTGCAGACGGGTCTCTTAATATCTTGACTAACCCTCCATCCCATCGTCTCGGGAGGATAGCTCGGGGGCAACACGCTTGCCTTGGAACCAAGACGACATGGTGCAACACAGGTCCGATCCCCGTTCCGCGCTTAGAAACCTCTGGGTATTAAGCACGTTATAAATAATTACAATTACAATCCCAGGCCCCAGGGGTCAGGACCCACAATGTTTGCTTCCGGAAAGACGGTTCGTACAAGAGTAAACAACCTTGTGGGGACAAGGCCTGGCTATCCAGTGTAAACATGAAAATCGACCCTTCCTGGGCTCTCTGCTATGAACCTTGAGGGCTGCACACTCCAGCTGACCACCTGTGCCAAACCCTTGGATTAAACATCGACAGCTCTCCTTCATAGAGAACACAAAAAGGGAGAGATAAAGGTCCTGGTACCAACTTTCTCTTCTGCGAATAATTAAGCCCCTAACAGAACACAGGCCTTGGTCCTCTTCTAACTGGATGGTGCAATGCCCTCCTAGGAGGCCTTCTGGCAACCACCCTGAAACCCCAGAGATGTGGCCTACATGCAGCAGCATGACTCAAAGGTCTCCGCAAAGCTGATCACATCACCCCAACCCTTATCAAACTACACTGGCTACCTCCGCAAGCACTTATCACATTAAAATCCTGCTGAATCATCTTCATGGTCATCATGCGCAAGTCCCCAAGCCACCTCAAAGAGAAGCTCAGTACCTTTGGAGGCCTATGTTCCACCAGAAACAAGGACATCTGCAGACTTTAACTCTGCAATGCAGGAAGGAAAGAACCGGGAGGCAGGAAATCTCCGTCTATGCCCCCAGACTCTAGAACCTCCCCCATGTCAACACCAGACTCACCCCCTCGCTTCTACATTTCAGGAAAAGCTCAAGAGCCTACTCTACAAGAAGTGGCACTCTCTAACACCTAGCTCCACACACCCTCCACTCCCCAGCTAACCTAAGACCGGGCGATCTGCTCCCCCGTTTCCACCCCTGGTTGCTGGCCGAACCTTTGCTGCCCAAGTGCTGGCCCTGCCCTATCCCCAATCCTGTCGTTAGCCCCCTACTCTCTTGTATTGGTCCCTTGTAGTCTGCTTTCCTCACGAGGTACATCCCCCTAAACCTTGTAAAGCACTCCATTGCTTACCAAAGTTTGGCTTGTGATCAATTATAATACCCTACCAGAATAATAATAAAAGGCTACCCTTCTATGCACATTTTACAGGTTGTGACTTCCCAAGGATTGGAACTCTGGTCCAACGACGACCCCAATGGTTAAAAAGAAAAAGAGGTGCCCTTCCTAAGAGGGCGGCTCTGCAGCCAGAAGTAAAAGTAACAGCGAGGAAGAGTGTAGGATGGCAGGGGAACCCAGAAAAGAATGATTAGATGGCTTGGAGGACTAGGAAAGATTTCCCAGAAACCGAAGACAGTCCCACAAAGAAAACGTCAGTGGATGGGACCCATGACAGTCCTATCGAGCAGCTGAGGCATGATGCAGGAATGTCACACTTCCAAGGGGCTTTCAGCACTAAGGCCAAATTATATAAATGCCAAATTATTAAGGCAGGACAACCTAGGTGGTAAAACAGGAATACAGGGCTAAAAGGGCCCGAAGATGGATCCAGAATGGAAGCCCTGACAAAGCACAAAAGCTGAGTAGCAGAAGGACTGAGGAGGCCCGGGATGGATGACCAGAAGAAGAAAATCCAACCAAGAACTCAGCATTCAGCCAATATGTCCAACTGTGATCCCAAAATTGCAAAAACAAAGAAATTCTCCAGCAGGTCTGTAAACCTGATGTTCTGAAATGTCCACTAGCAAGAGAGCTTAGGCACATGCTTTCACCTTTACTACCAACACTCACAGTGGCAGGCCCAAGCCAGCTCACCAATCACGATAGGGATGGCAGGAATAAAGGGGCAGGAGGTCAGCCCATCTGGTTGGCCTCGGAATCTGCCACTCAACCCAGATCATCCCCACAGGAAGTAATATGTCCAGCCCAGGTATTAAACCAGTAAATGACAATATGGAGGCTGCCTCACAGAGAGCAGAGTGGCCATGTAAGGCCTACCTCTCAGTTGCCCTGAACAAAGAAAGCCTCTAAAACAAAACAACTGGTAGCTGGACATAAAAAAACACATTGGTACCACAATGCCTACAAAAAAGGCTCATTGGGCTACCAATCCGGTTCACCCTTGGTGAAGCCAGACCTAAAGAACAGTTGCTATCAGCCTACTTTGTAAAACCAATGTATGGTGATCTAATCACCCTCTGGCACAAATGGGACTGCTTATAATGCACCCATGGGCAGGGAGGCTTATGGGCGACCAGAACCATATGCTCAAAATGAGAAAATAAGTGCCTCTGATCACAAAGAAATAGGTCAGTTATCCAAACGTAAAAATAGAGGAAAAAGCAATCAGTTAAGGGGCCTACAAAGGTGGCCCTAGAATTCCCAAAACTGAAATGATGTCTTAACAACATCTAACCTAAAGCAAGAGAGGTTTTCCAACCAAATGATATATCAAACTCTCTAAAGTGGTAGCTGTAGCAAGGCAGTCCAACCGCACTCCAGGGAGGCGGTAGGCTGGTAGTACAGTTAGCCTCAGAGAACACACTGCATGGGTATACTGAAAAATACAAGTTGTTTGGGGAAAAGTTCATCCAGATCCATCCACGAGTCAAAAGTTAATAGAAATAGAATTTTGAGAAACGTCAATGCAAATTGGTTTTATTTTTACTGTATATGTATATATTGAGGCTGCCCAGTGTGGCTCCAAGTCATTCAGAGTATCCCTCACCTTTTTTCCCCAACCCTCCCCTTTTAGGTTTTACACCAAACCGTCTAACACTATTGCCAATGAGGTGATCACTGGCGCCAGGATGTGGTTCAATGAGAATACATTATTGCATTCATGCACTCATCAGCACAATACCTGCTCCTGTAGTGGTCACTTCTGGTTTTGCTGGAGGTATGAACGGAGGCCAGTGCGGTGGATGATTTGGTATTAACTCGAACATCCGTAATCGCTGTTGCTTTAAAATTTCCTGTTAGTGAAAACAAATCCATACGTTGTTTTGGCAATGATAAATAACCATGAAAATCAAGTGTGCAATGTCTACTTAGAAACACATGCATTCTATTAAAATCCTCTATAGGAATAATAACCAGATTAAATATGATGTCAGGAGTTTAACATGTTACTTCTTTTATACATCCAATAAAAAAAAACTTGAGAAAAACGGTATTGCAAACTACAAGCAATACACAGAGGTATAACCAGAGGTTTGGGACGGGGTAGCATTAACACATTAACAGCTATATCCTTAGACCTTCCAACACTTCTGGCTTACATTCAAGAGATCGTTCCATGGGATGGTACAAGAGCAGCAGGCACTGGCTGAAAAAATCAACAACAAAAAAAAGCAGAATATGTGTTTATTGCGCATTCGGCTGCAACCAAAATACTGAATCCCTTAATGCTAAACAAGGGTTTGTGGGGGAGACCCTAGCTCCCCTTGCTCCGTATAATGGGTTTGGGTGTTGCAGGGGTGTGACTTGTCCTCCACTTCCATTACATGGATAGCGGGGACAATAAAGTAAAAAGACCCTGCATGTTGGTGGAAGGGAACTGACGTCGCAGGGAAAGAGGGGAGTTGTCGGCACACAAACGAGTATGCTGCCGAAAAGTAAGTGTGATCACTGCATGGCATGATTTTCGTAGTCGACATTTTCGTCGTCGGAATTTCGGGCTGCGCAATGAGCACATAGATCGAGAAGTCCTTCAATACGGCTTTAAAATCCAAGGTGATGACTCGAGACATTCCCAGGCTCCACCGGTCGTCTCTCCTTGAGCACCTTCCAGATTTTCTTAATTTCTCTGCTCAAAGGTGGAAGACAGGGCAAGTATGAGCTGCTGGAGGGTAGTTTGTAGACCACAAGGGACTGAGAGAGTAAGGATATATTAGTTACTATGGCAAGTAACATTTACTTTTTCTCATATTCCAGCTCCTTTTATCCTACAAGTGGGACAATTCTCAAGTGCAAACTGGTAGGACTGGAGGCAGTTTGACTGTTACATATGCTGTAAAGTCATCAATTTGAATATCATTTGAAACTAAAAGTTACACAAAAGATAAGACCTTATAAAAAGAGCATGTAATGGGTTTGACCTGCTCCTGCAATGCCAATTTAACAAAAAAAAAATGTACTTTAGCAATTTACTTTAGCAATTCCGTCTTTAGCATTTCCATCTTGGAGCTGCAGGTGAGTTCAGGCCTCCTGGCCTCATATTTTACCTCCCCACCCCCTTGCTTGATTTGGTGTCCCCCAACCCCAATCCTGCCCTGAATGCCCCACTGTGTTCCCAGTCTCATCTCCCCCCATTGCCTGCCTCCAACCCACCTCCCATCCTGCCACCCTGGCCTGATTGGTCCTGGAACATTAGTTGCCTTGTCCTAATGCCGCGGCCTTTTCTCCCTGCTCGCCATCTCCATCTTGGCGCTGCAGGTGAGTTCAGGGCTCCTGGCCTCATATTTTACACCCCCCCCTTTCTTGATTTGGTGTCCTCCGAGCCCCGATCCTGCCTTGGATGCCCCACCGTGTCCCCGGTCTCACTTCCCCATTGCCTGCCTCTAACCCGCCTCCCATCCCGCCCCCTTGCCCTGATTGCTCCTAGAACACAAGTCGTCTTAGCCTGGTACCTCGGCCTGTCCTCCCTGCTCGCCATTTCTATCTTGGCATTGCTGGTGAGTTCAGGCCTCCTGGCCTCATATTTCAGCCCCCCCTTGCTTGATTTGGTGTCTCCCCAGCCCCGATCCTGCCCTGGATGCCCCACCTTGTCCCTGGTCTCACTTCCCCATTGCCTGCCTCCAACCCGCCTCCCATCCCGCCCCACTGCCCTGACTGGCTAATCCCCTCATTTAACAGTCCCTCCAGGGCAGCCCTCTGCCCGTCGCAGCCCCTGCGGCTAAGGGCCCCAAGGCAAAGCGCGGCTCCAACAGAGGCGGCTCCAGATAGTGTCTTCAGGTGTCAGCAGGGGAAGCCAGAGGCCAACCGTCAACCAGCAGCAACAAAAAAGTAAGTGTGAAATGGGTGGGGAGTTGAGCAATCACTCTACTCCAGAAAGCCTTCCCACTCCACATTACCTCACCCAAGAACATCACTCAGATCACTCGTACTTAGAGAACTGTGGACATTAGCCTGCGTTGCATCTAGTCAGGATTTGAATATTAGCAGATACAACACTTAGATAGAACTATCAATGTTAGCAAATGCCACACTTAGATAGAACTGTGAACTTTAGCAAATGTCACACTTCGACAGAGTTGTGAATGTTAAGTAAATGCCACACTTAGATAGAGCTGTGGACATTAGCCTGCGTCACATCTAGACACGATTTTGAATATTAGCAGATGCCACACTTAGATAAAACTGTGAACTTAAGAAAATACCACACTTAGATAGAATTGTGAACTCTAGCAAATGCCACACTTAGATAGAACTGTGGACATTAGCAAATACCATACTTAGATAGAACTGTGGACATTAGCCTGTGTCACATCTAGACACGATTTTGAATATTAGCAGATGCCACACTTAGATGGAATTGTGAACTTTAGCAATTGCCACACCGGGATGGAGTTGTGAATGTTGGCAAGTGCCACACTTAGAACTGCAAACTTTAGCAAATGCCACACTTAGACAGAGTTGTGAATGTTAAGTAAATGCCACATTTAGATAGAACTGTGGACATTAGCCTGCGTCGCATCTAGACATGATTTTGAATATTAGCAGATGCCACACTTAGATGGAATTGTGAACTTTAGCAATTGCCACACTTGGATGGAGTTGTGAATGTTAGCAAGTGCCACACCTGGAGATTTGTGAATGTTAGCAAATGCCGCACTTAGATAGAATTGTGAATGTTGAGTAAATACCACACTCAGATTGAACTGTGGACATTGGCCTGCGTTGCATCTAGACAGGATTTTGAATGCTAGCAGATGAAACATTAGGATAGAAATGTGATTGTTGGAAGGTGCCAGACTTAGATAGAATTGTGAATGTTAAGCAAACATGGACTCTCAAATCTCGGTATAACCTCCCCCTTTGTTTGATGAAACGTAATGTATTACGATACCTAGGCCTCTCTCCCGCTCTGCAGGACTCTCGAATCTAGGTGTGGCCTCAGTCTCTCTATTATATGTTGTTACCCGCCTATTGTGGCACCTTGACCTTTCTCCCACTATACAGGACTCTCATATCCAAGTATAGCCTCCATCTTTGTCTGCTATATGGAGAAACGTAATGTATTATGAAACCTAGGCCTCTTCACGACTTTGCAGAACACTCAAGTCTAGGTGTGGCCTTCATCTATGTCTATTGTATGGTGAAACGTTGTGTATTGTGAGACCTAGGCCTCTCCCCCACCACACAGGATTCTCAAAATCAGTGACAGCACTGTGAATTTACTAGTCTTCTTCGCAGTCAGAAAATTGCAAGAAACTACTAGCCTCACATTGACTCACACTTAGAAAAGTGTTAGAAATTATTAGCATTGCATTGAACCAGACCTAGAAGGTGCCCATTGTGATGGTACTGTGAATTTACTAGTCTGCGTCGCTTGCCTGTGCCGTTCTCCTAGAACTGGTCTTGTTACAATTGACTCAAATCTGGAGGTGCAAGCAAGGACGATTGTGATTTATTTACAGGCTTAAGAATTGTTCTTGCAAGATTGATTTACATCTAGAAAGATACCTTAACTCACAGCTTGAAAGTATCCCCTGAGATAGCACTGTGACCCACTTGCATCATTCTAATAAAATGCAGCTATAGCCCATGACAAACCGGCCTTGCTGCCTACAGGCCCAACGCAGCCAGAACCCAGTATTGGTGTCCACCTTCCAGACTGCACACATTCAACTGATATCAACACCACCACGCCTAATGCTAGGATGCAGCTACTACCATCAGGCAATTGCATCTGCTGCACACATAACTGCTGCACTCAAGCACCCTACGCACCTTATCATCTCAACTGACCTGGACTATGGTCCCCGAGAGCGTTCAACCTACCAGCGCTTTGAGGTCATACCAATGATATATAGAGCGCTATATAAATGCCAAATAACATAACATAAAAATTCGAAAGATCAACATAACCGTGGCACATAAGGACACGGATGACTCTCTGTTAGGCAAGATTGTATGCAGTACCCTTTGGGTGCATTACAATAACCCTGACCTCCTGGCAATAGGGACCCAAACTTTGGTATAAGTCTGAACTACACAGGTTGGTAGTGCGGCAGAGTAGCCAGGCTTATCTCAAAAGGGGTCAATGTGAGCAGTAATGTTGTGACACAGAGTTTCACAATACAGTAATTCAAATAAACACTTAAAATCCAGGTTTCTTGATAAAACTATTATTAATTTGTTTCCCAGTCAGTTGTATAAGCCTTCTTCAGAAGGGAGCAATATATGTAACACTTATAATACACTTCAAAACCCACTCTTAGTTTCTCTATATCAGAGGATACCGATTGGGGATGGCACACTGACACTTCCTACACACTCGGGTGACTTAAATAGCTAGGACACTGTGGACATTGATTTATCACTGGTACATTTAGAGCAATACTGAGTTTGGTGTCAAAGATAGAAGAGAGGAATAAAACAAAGGTTAACAGATCATTCATAAATAGGTAAGTACTTTTAAAACCTTCCAATGGCAAATAGGTTTAACCCTTTCCTGGAGAAAATATAAAGCACAGAGTCAAAGGTAAGAAGAGTTGTTCAGGGAGCCAGGACAGCCAATGTTAATTGCACAATGTCTAGGGCAGCTGAAGATCTTCTTTGCAGGTAGGTAGAAAGTCTTGCACAATGGTTTTAGAAATGTTTGTAGAAAAATAGAACACTTGAAGGGCCACAAGCTGGGAGGCTTGTGAGTGGCAAAGCTATAGCAACGCTGCAAGGTAATCAAGACAGGTCTCAGCTGAGAGCAAGCAAGGCTACACAACAAGAGGTAAGTTCTCTTAGACTTTACAGTACCTCTGGTTAGAAGAAATGATTCCAGCCTGCTTTTGTTCCTGTACAGCTCTGCAGATCCTGTTTCAGAGCCTCAGTCGTGGGGACAAGAGGGAGGACATCTGGGGACTCCTGCTCTGCAATGGGAAGGTCAGCGGCAGCAATGGGCAAACTTCAATTCAGCGGTTTTTCTGTGTTTCAGCTCCTTGCGTCTGACAGCAAATAGCAACACTGCGGTTCTCGGATACCACTCTGGACTTTCCTCGCATCTGGGGTCCAGCACACTGGTGAGATGGCTCAGGCTTGGTCAGTCCTGCTTCAGGGAAGTCCAGAGGATCTTCCTGGCGCTCGGGTCCGACATAAAAGCAACGCACACAATCTGGTGTTCCTCTCCCTGGCACTTCGGTTCCAGCAGCAGCAGAAGTACAGCCAGCTCCGAGAGGATGTCCAGACGGGCTTACTTTGGAGTTGATTGCTGGTCCCAACAACTCAAGGGGAGACGTCGTCCTTGCAGGGCTTTTCTAGTCGAGGCGAATTCGGAGCTTTAGCACAGCAGCAGGGCTTTACCGGGCAAACCAACAGTCCAGGAGTTGCAGCAGGCGTCTCTTCCAAGTTCTTCTTCGGATTCCTTCGTCCAGTGGTTGGCTCTGCCTACCAAGCCAAAAAGCCTTGCCTTTTATGCAGGTTTTTCCTATTCATTCCAGCCCAGCTGTCAATCACACAGCATGGTGGCTGTCCTTACCGGCCAGTCACCTTTGGGTGCATTCCTGTAACCAAGGGGATTAAGCACATGGAGTTTCGGGCACCTCCCTCACTTCCTGCCCGTGCCAGACATACTGGAGCCAGAGGCAGGCTTCACTTGTGAATCCCGCCAAAGACAAAACAAACAAAGGGACCAAACCTGGTTTAGCGAGCAAAGTATATCTCAAGAATGACCTTTCCAACAAGAAATGGCAAACAAAGAAGACCAGCCCGCAGTAAAAACACACAATGGTAGTAAAAAGTAAACCACTGCCACCAGCCATTAACTGTAGAAAGGGTAACATAAAAATGTTACATGAGAAAATAGACAAAGGGGATAATAAGTAACGCCTCCAGCACCCTATTGTAAGATAGTGTGTGCTGGGTCTAGAAAGTTACAAAATGTAAGTAAAGTCAATTTCAACAATCTAACAGACTTCCCTGTGCCACTGCACTGAAGGTGTTGTGTGTCACAATGTAAAGATGATGGCTATGGAGTTTGTCAGACTCCAAAGTTAAAAGAAACACAGAGTCCAAATCGCATTAAAAATACATGAGAGAGTGAAAAAAGGGCTCACTCTCCTCAGGTTAGAAATTAAAAGTCCTGAAGTCCAGCAAAAAGAGCTGGGGGTCTCCAAGGTAGAAGGGAATTGGCACATTTCTAAGAATTCTCCCTAACACTCTCCACTAACCCTACTAAAAACTCTCCACATCCTGCATGCTCACCCCAAAACACAGAACAAAACACACTCGTATCTTTACCACAGTAAAAACCTAACCACCACCACAAACTGAACACACTCTGCAACACCCAACAGGAAACTAAACCAATTACACAAACATTAAACCATACACACTCGTACACCAAACACCACATGATGTCTACGTACTAAAAACAAATCAGCACACAGTGACAGTGTTTTCCGAACTGAAGCTACCACAAGCATATCAAAGCTCCCTTTTATTATTATGATTATTATTATGGTATTTATTGAGCAATATTGCGCTTTTCCCTCTCAATACCACTAAGTCCTTACAGCCTTCCTTCCTTTTCAGGTAGGCCAGAGTGCCTGCAGACCATGAAAATGGCAGCCGAACGCAGTATAAATCACAATAATGTAAGATGTGTTAAGATGGATTTTCAGATTCAACTCTGTGGGCAGATTGCCGGAGGCCACCCTATTCTTGGTGAACAGACAGACACTAATGTTCAGCCAAACTCTATTCGGTTAGTGTAACCGAGCAGCAAGGCAGCAAGGCTTAGACTGATGTGTGAGAATGATGAAGAGCCCAGTTAAATACCCACAAAGCACTCTTAAAGGGGAGGTTAACTCAAAAAAGTTATTCTTTTAAAAGATGGGCCATAATAAAAAGTATACATACAAAATATGTTTACAAAAAGTACATATGTTGCATTTTCAGCAAATGAGTCTGAAAGTCATACATTTCAAGCACTAGGAGGCATCCATATAGTGAAATGATTGAGCCTCCTGTGTTAACCCTGCTCTCGCAGCAATAATCAAGCAAAGCCCCCCACTGGTAGCTTTTGCTTATTGCTGCCGGAGAGCAGAGAAAGCTGGCAGGCTTTCTGCCGTGCCGGAGGAGACCTGTAAACTTAAAAAGAAAGTACCGATTATTATGAACACTACACTGACCCGCTGATTGTGGCAGATTATTAAGAATTGTAGTTACTTTCTTTTTATGTTTGCAGGGCCCGCAGTAGGTGGCTTTTGCTCAATTATTGCAGCAGGAGCAGAGCTAACATAAGCACAGGAGGCTCATTCATTTCACAAAAAGGATGCCTTCTAGTGATGACTTTGAGGCTCATTTGCCGAAAATTTTACATTGGAACGTTTTGTAAAACTATTTTTCATGTATATTTTTTATTATGGCCCATCTTTTAAAAGAATAACATTTTTGAGTGAACGCCCCCTTTAATAATACAAGTTAGCCAGAATGTATACAATTACAATTATTTATTTAGGCCTTGGACAACTCTTAGTAATTAAAAAACACAGGTAAGCATTACACTAAACATAAACTATTATCTACACATTCTCTTTTGGGGTGCTCTGGCTACAGCATACCAACACTTTACTTTTAATTATAGTTAAATCAGTAATAGAATACTTTAGTGTTGCAAAGCAAGTGAAGAAAAGTCAAGGTAAGTAATTACCCAATTTGAGAAATAGTATGTAGAAAGAAAAGAGTACACAACCTTATAATTATATGGCTCTACACTTTAAAAGTCCTTCCCTTGCTAGACCTGGTGGGGCCTAGTTCTCTTACATTTACAAGCCACAATAAATCCTGTTGCAGGAGGAACACGTGTGGGTACAGCAAACTAGCAGTTTGTATGTTTTTTTAAAGCTGAAGAACAGTAAAGCAAATTTTGGGAGACTCTCCCAATCCAACCACCGTAGGAGAAACCCTGAGGAGGATCCTTGACCAGAACTCCACCTACTAGTCTCAGGTAAGGGAGAAATATGGAGGATGACGGGCAGAACAGGCATGTTTACTCAACCCCTGTACTCTGATTCACTCAGAGGCCACTTTAGAAGCTCCTGAAATCGCTGGGCCCAGGGCACTGTATATTGGTTCTGTTGAAAGGGGTTTAGCGGTTGCTGGTGTCAGTTCTGACATCACGATTTAGGACTGTCTAGTCAGTGGTTCCGCACACTGGCGAGATGGTTCCTCGCACTGGACAGCAGAATGACCCAGGCATGATAAAGAAAGGACCACTACATTGCAGACATCCTCAGAGGACCCCAAGGACACAATGCAGGGGAGATCAGAAATGGCCACTTTAAAGAAATGGCGGATGTCTACCCTCGTGGCAGAAACAACAAAGTTTATACTGCGAAGGCCCTCTTTGTGTTAGAGAGCTGCAACTGCAGGAGAAGCCTATTCTTTCCCAAGTCGAGGGTCTGTGGATTCTGAAGTCTAAACTGGGGATGGTACTGATGCAATGAGGTAGCCCACAGGCCTCAGAAGGCTTCTAAGGGTAGAATCCTTATGCAAGGGTTGAGACTGGTTGTTCCCACCGGTCCAGCAGTCAAAGCACTGATGAAGGCCTTCTGGAGATCAGCAAAGGAGCAGGGCTTCCTGGGGCCTGGTTAATGACAATATGGGATGGCTGCACCGATGAGTTCCCGGTCTTCAGTGAGATGTTTCTCTTCGTAGGGGCCTTTGCTTCAAAGGAGATCTCAGGAATGGGGAGAGGGTGGGAGAAGAGGAAAATCGAGAGAGAGGGAAAGAGGGGGGAGATCAATGTGAGATTGGTACACAGGAGACTGGTCCATCGGTAGACATACATGGAAGAATCTTTGGAGCAGAGGAGGAATTGGCAATGCTATGGGATAGGGTAGGGAGATGTGAATGCTAGTAATCAAACTGTAGGCATGCAGTTGAGTGGCAAATTGAGACTTGTATACTAGCAGTAAAACCAGGAGCCCATTGAGGAGATCATGAGTTCCTTGGTTGTTTAGGGCAGATAAAAGGGGTGGGCGGGAAAACAAAAGCATGGCCCTTCATCAGGTCAGCTGGCCGTCACATCAGTGCTAGTTGCGAGTTAGCGGCACTGAGGACAATAGACGGAGTCAGAAAGGCCAGTAGGAGTGATACACCACAAAATCCCTACAGTACGGGGGCAGAGCAAAGCTATGGGGTAAGGAAAGGTACGTACATGCTAGGAATGAAAACCTATTCATGCTGCTGAGGAGAGGGTGGATGGGTTAGGGGAAACTGTTAGTCAGAAGCCTACAAGGATGTGATGCAAAGGAATGGCTTTTCAGAGTAGCTTAGGTGATAGACCTCTTAGAAGGGATAGTGTTTAGTGTCCAACTAGGTCCAATGCTACGTGTAATTCATTTGTTGAAGGGAGAAATTAGAGCTGCTGCTGCATCAAGTAAGTTCTGTTTCTCCCCTGAGGGGTCAAGTATATGCTTTTACTGGATACTGCTGGCTCAGTGTTGGGAAGAAGGGCGAGCAGGGACTAAAAGAACTTGAATCACCATGAAGGTAATCACTTCTTTGTCGTCCGTGTTCCCAATTGGTTGGGATCACCCTAAAAAGCCTTAATCATAGTAAGGGTGGAGGAGACAGCATATGCAAGATTCAAGCACATAACTAAGCACCACTTGGTCAAAAGTAGTATCCTTACTTGAAGAGGCATCTAGAGCGTAATGCTTGCAGTGTGCAAGAGGTGTAACCCAAGTATCAGCTCTACAGATTTCCGTCATATAGACGTGCCTAATAAAGGCCTCTGATCCTGCCTTGCCTCTTAGGGAATAAGCCTGAAGTTTCTGCTGAGCCAAAAGCCCCCTCACGTCATAAGCCTTTGAAATACACGAGAAATCCACCAAGCAAGAAGCCATAGACAACGTGAAAATACAATTATTGGTTTGTACATTAATGCTGCAGAGCCAAATTTAGATCCCAGTGAGGTGGAGGATCGCAAGTAAGTGGATGAAACTGAAGAAGGCATTTGAACTGTCTTCGAATTGCCTCGTTTGATAACAAAAAATAATTTTCTCCTCTATTCAAATGGGCACCTATTGCTGACAAATAATGTTTACAAGTGTCTACTTTCACTCCTGATGATGTCAAGAATGACAAAGTACATCACATTGTCGACAGATGCTTTGAATGGGTTTAAACCGCAACCATTTGCTTCGATATTGCTTCCTTGTGGATGCCATCCTAGAAGTTGTCATGATTTTTAGATTCTCTTCAGATAAATGTAAATGAGCAAAGGTCAGTTCTTCAGCAACCAAGCCTTAAAGTTCACCACAAAGCTGAACAATAAGGCTTTGTCGCAGATGAGGGTGAGTTACCACTACCTGTAGTACACGTTTTAAACAACCAGAAATGTTTATGGTAAGGTTGTCTCACTGAAATAGAACTTCAGAATGTAGCTGCTGTCACACTTGCCTTGCATTTTTGTAAAACCTCGTCAGTTGATCGATCAAACACATTTTTACCATCAAAGGGTAAGTCTAACACCTTCTCTTGAATGTCCGGGTGTAAAGAAGTAGCGGACAAATATGCATGCTGACTGCCCCAGTCATAGTCCTTGCTGTGGTATCAGTTAAGTCTTTTATGACTTGTAGCTGTTGCATAGCGGCCTCTCTCCCATATGAGACCCAGAAGGTGAACTCGTCCTTCACTTCTGTTGGGAGAAATTCCATAAAGTGATGTAAACTTTCCCGATTTGGAATATGACAACCCGATGAAGATTGTGGCCTCATTAATCTGTCTCAATTGTATTGAAGCATTAGCATAGGACTTTTTTTCCCTGTGTCTCCCAGGCTTCAGCGTTCTTGTCTTACACTGCTGAAGGTGATGGTGTTGGCCCTTTGCCTTTTGATCCTAAGGCTGCAGACACCACTGGAGACTGAGTCGGTAAGTTGCCAATTAGTACAAATGGTTCTTCCTTGGGAAACGTATATTTGGCATCCAGTCCTTTAGAAACAGGTGAGTCTGAGTGGGGTTTATCCCAATGAGTAACTGCTTGTCCCATCACTGATGTTTGCTTTAGTAACATCCGGCTGGTATACCGTATCTGAGGAGTTATAAATGTTAACTACCTAAGGCCTTGGTACCGGACTGTTTGAATCCACCAATTGTTGTTTAGATGGATTTGCTTCAGCCAAAATGTCCTGAGTTTCTGGAGAAAAATGGTACAAAATCCCTGGGGCTCTTGCACTTCACTGGAGTACCAAACAGTTCCTCCGACGGTCCTGTAAAGAATTTTGATGGATCAAATTCCTCAGAATCAGAAATGAGATCTATGGGTTCATCGTGAACCCTCGGTAACGATGCATTTCTCCTTTAAACATTTATTATTCTCATGTCTTTTTGGAGAAGTAGGTACTGAGCCCAGTGCCGACCGAGAGGGCTCTTTGTGCTTCCTGTAAGAGTTTTTTTTGGCTTCTCTTCGGTACCAACAATTTTGAAGAGTTGTCTGCAGTATCCAATTTAGGTACTGATGCAGTTACAGGGGAGTCAGTTAGCACTGATTCGACCCTGGATGATCGTGCAGCTTTAATGCTAATCTTGCCTCTTCGGTCCTTATCCAAGGCAGATGAGCTCTTGCCCGGTACCATAGTGATTTTGTCAGGAATTGGCAAATCCGCTGGAACCGGGTGCATCCTTTCGGAAACCTTTCCCACCTGGAGGTACTCGCGTTTTCCTACCATGAGGTACTAAAGGTCTCCCACCCAGGGGTACTCGCAGAGGTTTATCCCTAAGTGGTCCTGTGAAGACCCCAGACCTGGAGTTGCGGTCTTTACCTGGTTACCAACGCCTGGTGCCGAAACACGTTTCCCACCTGCAGGTACAGTCTCACTCTTACCAATGGCAGCCTCCTTCGAGATTCTTCCGAAGTCCTTGGTCGCCTTTGGTACTGGTCCCAGCTCTGACATGGAAAGAAGATGACTTTGCAGAGACATTGAGTAAATTCCACAGCAAAATACGCATGAACACTGGGTGACGGACCGCCAGGAATCGGATGCAGGCATGATGAGGATCGGGCACAGAGAAAAGCTTCCTACAACGGATGCATTGCTTGAATGCTTATGGTATACGCATGCATCAGAGGGAGGCACCATGCTGAAGAAAAATCATAAAAACACACCAATAGAGATAAAAAAGGGAGTGGACAGCAGAAAAGTAACGCCCCTAAAATTGGGTGTCAAGGAGCACAGTGATTCCGACCCACCTAGTAGGTGGAAAAAACAGGAACTGGGCATGTCGGTTGGTAACATGAGGGCGAAGGGTAGGACTGGTACGCGGAAGGATAAATGTGCATAAAAGAGCCCCATAGCTTTGATTAAGCCCTTAAAGGGACAGCTACCTTTAGAAGCCAACGTGTTTCCAACCCGCCTGCGGGAAGAAGGGAGAGCAGGACAATGTGGAAATACAATTATTTATTAGGACTTTAAGATACACTCAAAGCAATTGAAAATTGTAGTTAAGTATTGTCGCACAACTATTATCAAAACACATAAACATCCACCTTTGGGGGTTCTACTAACAGAACTCCAACACTTTACTTTTAGGAACTGTGTAGTACATTCTGTGAGAAATAGAAAACAGTACATTTCAGTACCAGTAACACGGGTAAGTAATTTAGAAAAAACACTTGCAGATGAACCAAAGACAAGGTCCTAAGCACCTAGGCAGGCATAGACGCAAATGTCCCCAGTTCAACAAAACACTGTTCAGATGGGTTTAGTATTGGATCATGACAATTACTATCCCGAAGTCCACAGGCTGTAGGTAAGTGTTACAAAGTTCAGAACAATTTAGAAAGATTTCTCTCCCAATCCTGCCACTCAAGGGAAGGCCCAAGGGGGGATCCTTGATCAGACCACCACTGATGTTAGTAAGACTAAGGAGAGATAGGGGGAGGACTTTATGCCCAGGCAACGTTAAGCCTGTTGGCTATGGGGGCGGAGAGGAGGAAAAAAATAGTTAGTATACCTTATCCCCAGCCCTTAATCCAATTTGTTCAGGAAGCACTACAGGGTTTTGTAGATCCAGTGGGCCCCATTACCTCTGCGATATGCATGGTCGTGAGAGGTCAATGGGCCGCTGGTGCAGAGGTCCCCTTCGACATTGGGACTGGGTCCTGCTAGTATGCGGTTTAGGCTCAACTGGTACCCATATGAAGACTGGACAGCTGGAAACCGTAGGCACGCAGGGATGTGGACCTCCACAGGATAGGCGACCTCACAAGATTTACAGGACACAAAGAAGATGGGATTCGGTGGGAGTCCTCAGGATTAGGCAGCAAAAGACAATTTTCATAGGAAGAAAAATGGAGCAGGCACTACATAGCTTTGCTTAAGTGCAGGAGGCTGAAAACTGTACAAGTTGAAGATCCTCCAAGTTCCAAGGATGCATTTGAAAGAGCAAAGGCTGCAGCGAGGAAGCCCAGCAGAGTGTTGGTCAGTCTGCCAGGTGGTCCTGGGACACTCCCGAAGGATCCGCAGGCACAGATCCTCAACGGCCAAGAGAGGTTGTTCCCACAAGTCCAGGGGTCAAAGCACAGAAAAAGGCCTTCTTGTGATCGGGACAGAGGAGCAGGACCTCACCAGGACTGGGCTTCAGTCAATGGGCCTCATTACGAGGTTGGAGGTAGCCTTGAGGGTAAAACCGACAAGGCTACCTCCAAACAGACAAGAAAGTCTGGCACCCGCGAATGGGCAATTACCGGGATATTTTGGGCCCGCCGGACCCGGTAATTGTACTTTTGCAGGTGTCGGAGCCGGTAGATCCCCATTCCCACTGAGCCCCATAGAGCTCAATGGGAATGGGGATGCCTGTGGCACTGTCATGGTTCATTACCCTGCTGGTGCTACAGGCTTGCTGTGCTCACGGGAGCCTTTCATTCTCACACCTGGCGGAATGAAAGGCACCCGCGAGCACAACTCAGAGTTTTCCGGTCCGGATACAACGGTACCGGTAAGCTTGTAATGAGGCCCAGTGTATTCAATGTATGTCAGCTGCAACCGCCGTCCATGGGTCCCCAGTGGGCTGCATTTCTTTGTAGGGGTCTTGGCAACAATGATGATCTGAAGAATAGCTACAGGAGTCTTCCTTTTATCCAGGTTTTGGGCTGGAGTTGCCACCAGGTCCACCAAATTTAAGGATCTGCACCATTCAAACTTGCAGGGGCTGTCCAATCATGGATAGCAACTGATCAGACATTCTGCCCAACAACAGACAGTCTGTGGCTCAGATGTGGACTGGAACTAGACAGTGCCAACACCCACATCCGGCCGCACACACACACACATAGCCACTTTGCCTGGGAAACTGTTGCTTTGCCCAGGAACGGGCTCTCCATAGTGGGAATTCTGTAGCTAAGAAGGCAGAAAGAAGGTCAAAGGACAAAATGGCCAAAAGACAGGCGGAAATGTTCTGGCACCACCGTTTTAGAGTATATGGCACTATTTGTGTGAAATGATACAGTAAAATACAACAGTGCCCGAGTAAAAGGTCATAAACACAGTAGAAAAATATACACTGCCACCAGACCATCCTGGTCACATTGTAATTGTAACCACAAAGTTACAAAAGCAAAAGTTGTAAGGATACAAAGTATCCTAAGCACACTTCACTTTAAGGTGATGTGTGCAGTTTTAAAAAGGCAACAAATCCATATCGGCAGACAGTCTCCCAATACTGATAGTTAGAGAAACTGATCATTTCCCAATAAAAGTGAGCAAAAAGCAAGGGAAGTAAAGCTGAGGGCTTTACTTACCTCCAAAAGGTCAGGACAACAAATAAACAATAGCAAAAAGAAAGGGCGTTCCATAGTGGGCTATGGCAGGAAAGCAGGAAAAAACACTGTGGACGTGGACACACACACGGCCTGTGTCTCTCTCTCTCTCTCTACCCCACCCCCTATTTTCTCATTCAATGAACATGTTCTGAGCCATCCTTTCCCCTCCATGTAAAATTGGCCTGTATAGAGTCTATGCCAGTCTTGGAACTGCATGAATAGTTTTTAGTCTGTGTGCAAGACAAACACCTGATTTTAAAACTATCCAAATCAGTGATGACTAGGGCGATTTGATTGGCAAAATAATCTAGGGTACGGATGCCCAATATAATTAGTGTACTCGATTTGGGGAAAATTGAAATTAATGTAAGTGCTCTGGGTGAATCCCTGGCTAGGGGATAACTAAACATTTAAAAAGTAGCTCAACAAACAATGAAGAGAAACCCGAGGCACACAAAAGGAGAAACTGCCAACACAATTATTTCTAATATATGTTCAAGCTTTATATTATTTTTGTGTAAAGAAACAATTTTAGTCTAAAAGAAGATTTTTTATTATTATAACAAAGATAATTCTATAGTGCTAAAAAATTGCATATTAACAAAATGGCTTCAAAAACAAAGTTCATCACAATATGATAAAAACACTTAACTAATTGCATATACAATTGACATTGCAACCATTGAAACATATTAGGGAGTTTTACTAAAGTCCACCTATGGTAGTACTAGAGAAGATTCACTCTTAGATGTACAGGGTTCCAATTCTTAGATTTGGCCTGAACTACTGCAGCCAGGCTTAGTCTAGGAGGGACAAGGGCTGGAGGTAAGTACAACAAACTCAGGGCACACCTATAGTCAAGAATACAATTACACCCTGTAGTATTATAAAAATATGTTACTTATTACAAATACTAAGGCAACTAACACAATATTATAATCACAAGTAAGTAAACATACTCACATTTATACAGTAAGACATTTAAGCATTACTCAAGGCAATAGTAAACTTTAAGTAAGCATTGGTAAGTAGTCAGAGTAGAAAATCAATTCTTATAACCAACATTAAAATTAAACATAGATGCTGGATAAGTACCTTGAGGAATACTATAAAAGTCCAGCCCTATCTGGGAACGAGAGTCCCAATGTCAGTGGGGTCACTTTGTCAAAAGGGCCCCTAGGCGGAAGAATGAAGGAAGGCATGAAGGAAGGCATACGCTGCCAAAGTAGTCAAAATTAGCAGGTTTCTTCAGAGTTGCAGGTGAGTAAAATGTTTAGCTTAAAGGTGGTTCGGGGAGGGCAGGTAGACCTTCTGAAGGATTGTAGACCATAGGACCAGTGTCTTCCGCTCTGTCACTCAGAAGAGGAGGTTGGAGCAGCACTCAGCAGGCACTGGCAGTTGCTGCAGACGTCCTTCTTCCTCGGATTCTTCGTTCCAGGGCTGAATCTCTCTTGAGGAAAGGACAGCCAGCCTCACAATTACGACTGGATCCAGGTAGCCACACTGCAGGACAAAGACCAGGGGACCTTCAGTCTCCTCCCCCACTTCCTTCCTTTCAGGCCCTCAGAGAGCCTTGGAGACAAAAGAACTATCAAGACCTCCCCCACCAAGCTAGCTAGAAGAAGGCTCAAGAAAGGACAAGCCATCAAGATGTGGCGAAAAAAGAAGACGGGCACCAATTTAGTACAATGGTGGCCCACGTGTCCCTTATTATAATAATAATAAATACATAATTATTTATTACACATCTGCAACAGCAGCCTGCGTGTATGTTTCACTAAAAGTCAGTAGAAAACATCCACTGCCACCAGCCACTCGGATGAACTTGTCTCTGTAACTAGAAAGTTACAGGAGAAGTTGAAAAAGAGATGCATTATATACCATGAGCAATCCAAATAAGGTGGGGGCCTGGGGGTGCCGATGCCACAAAATAAAGGTTAGGTAGCATAAAAGTGTGCACCTATCCTTGGAACCAGTAATCACAAGGAAAATTTAAAGGGCAGCTCAGAGAGCTCCTAGCAACACTGCACAGAAAGTGCTTTGTGCTGCAATAATAAATTGCAGAGGCCTTAAAAAGGTGGAGGAAAGCATGACTCTGCTGGGGAGAATATTGCACAAAAATGAAATTCTACCTAACACAAAGTGACCATTTGAGGGACAGTCCACAATATAAGATAGGATGACAGCTTCCTCACTATTAGTTATTCACACCACTCGATGTTATCACTTTGCTATGCATTTCAGAACAATATCCATCTTCGGGCACCTGTAGACTGCCTCTCTACGATAATAAATATAAAATCTATTAACGGATGTGCCAATCAACTGAAAAATGTGATCCATAAAAGATTACACCCTACTAACCTGGTACTTCAAGGTATAGAATATAGCACAACTCAGCTGTTGAAATCAATCTGAAAAATAAAAGCTCAATACAGATATAATGTACCGGTAAGTTTAAATATTTCTGCATGCTTTCTTGAAGAAGTTCCTATGAATACATTGAAAACTCACCCAAAACTACTTAAAGATTCCACAATGGGAATTAAAGAGCCTCCTCCAATTTAAGACCACAACTAGGTGAATATATATAAAAGAATGATACTCCCATAAATATCTCTGATACAAGTATCAAATGGTCAATGCCCAACTGCGTTCAGGAAGATTTTACCTTTACCGATGGGTAATTCAACCGATCAACGGGGCAGGAACAGCTGGAGAGAAAACAGCCTCTTGCCACTCGCTCGACTAAAGGGGACTAAGAAGGGATGTTATATATGAATGCATGTAAATAAACTCAAAAGCATTAGACGCAGCATGAGGAGCAACAACTGTGTACCATATAGGATGCATTCTTGAAGTAATGGTCGCAAATTCTTAACCCATCCTCTAAAAGCACGAAATATTAAACCATTTCTCATGATTCTACAGTTGGAAAAATATCAGTCATAATTTGTCCAAAGATGTTGGCGAAATTCAGGAGTACATAAATATCCCCCCTGGCTCACATTGTCTGGATCAACAGGACGGAATGAATTGACTAGTATCCCCTAATACAATATTTAACAAAGGAAGCTATGTATATACATATATGAATTAGAGCGATGCAAAGGGACTTAACCCAATTACAGATACACTGATCTCTCAAATGATTTACAAACTCTAAATCCAATGCATTATAGCAATATAAAATGTTGAACATACCCCATCAAAATTGGAACATCTGTTCAGCCTCTCATCCGAGTTACAATCTGTTGGTAATATATCGGGAAATTATACAACTGACAGACAAATCATAATCTCCCCAACAAGGGGGAATACATCCTCTCTCAGTAGAGTCACAATCTGCTGGTGGAAAAGTGGGCGATCCCCTAAAAAAGAATTCACAGATAGCATGAAAGGTTACATTCTAAATTCATACCCCCTCAGAGCTAATGTGTCAAGCATTTCAATCCAATACATTTCTTTCTGTGATAGTAACGTATTTATGACACACCCTCTCCCTGGGGGTATCATTTTTTCCAATATAATGAATTTGATTTGGGCAATTGTATGGTGTGCTTCTGCAAAATGTTGTGCAACAAGTGGTTTTACAGATACAGGTCTTATATTCCATTTGTGCTAAGGAAAGGTTACAATCAGATGGACAAAGCACAAACTGAATGTAAGAACCTTATCTGTAAAATATGTTACTATCCCAGAAAGAAATGTATTGGATTGAAACGCGTGACCCATTAGCCCTCCCTTTTAAGGATTAGGGTTTTTGCCAAAGTCCTGTCTGGGACAAGACTTTAGAAAGCCCACCTTGGATCAACAGGGTTACACCTCCTATGTTTAGTGTGAACTACCAAAGGTTTGGTAGCTGTGGATGAGCAGCCAGGCTTAGTATAGGTTGGAGGAGGGCTGTAGCGAGGCACACAGTACTCAGAGCATACACTTAGCAACTCATACACACACTTGGAGTTATATAAAAAATAAGTATTTATTAATTTCGCTTTTTGTAGGTGGCCCAACAAAAAGACAGATTGTTTTCGGTCGATTTTGGGCGGCCTACATACAAAAAGCTAAAACCGAACCTCTCTACCTCAGCAACCAACACCCTCCCACACTCCCTGAAAATAAACACACACACAAACTTACCCGTTCACTGTCGTGGCGGCTTCCGGATCCTGGTCAGCCTGTCAGCCCCTGCGCGACACCTGTGTGCGTCGCAAGGGCTCACAGTTCGATTTAGAAAGATCGCTCTGTGTGGTCACATGGCAGCCTTTCTACATCGGTTCTTTCTTCAATTCGGTTTTAGGAAAAAGGTCTATTCACCTAATGCCATTTATTTATATACACTAAGGCGTGTAGCATTCAAGTAAGGTAAGTACCTCCACACAATATTACAATAGGAGAACAGTTGCAAAATTCCCAGAGTTAGATACTTCAGAATAGCAATAATGGTAAATCACATAATCAAACCTCCTGAAACATATGCAAACTTATTGAAACTTTGATAGAATTCCATCTGCTTTTCGGAGAGCCAGCTGATCTCGCGCAGGCCCCTGCCTTGGAAGGCATGGGCACCGAGAAAGCATTATTTGAATTTGGCACCGAAACGACGCCGCTTCCCGCCCGCAACCCGCAGCCTCATACGGCTTCCCACCCTGCCGGCTCCACCCCCCCCCCACCATAAAGAGAGACGGGGCCCACCGCCAGGCGAAGCCGCAGGGAGAAGGCCAGAGGACAAGGCCTGCACTCCTCTTTGCAGCTCCGCTGCGAGTGCCTCCATCAGCTGTGCTCGATCAGCTGGCAGCAGAATTCCATCTGCTTTTCGGAGAGCCAGCTGATCTCGCGCAGGCCCCCGCCTTGGAAGGCATGGGCACCGAGAAAGCATTATTTGAATTTGGCGCCGAAACGACGCCGCTTGCCGCCCGCAACCCGCAGCCTCATACGGCTTCCCACCCTGCCGGCTCCACCCCTGTTAGGCAGAAACCTGTGCAGTTCCCTTGGGGAACACTGCAAAAGATTTAAGACTACAGGTAGAGCAGTAAACTCCTTTGGTAGCAGTCTGTACCACCCAGATTTACCTGGTAGCTGTGGCTGAGCAGTCAGACTTCTCTCAAGAAGAGTTAGGCAGTATGCAAAGTATACACAATATGTACCAAAACACAATAGCACAAGCAAACACTGACCAGAGCTTGGTTTCAAAAGAATATAGTTATTTATTTAAAAACACTCATAAGTAAAAAACACTCTAGCAACGAATATGGTAAAAACACTTCAACACAGTTATAATGAAAGTAAATTCAATCCTTTCTCCTATCTAGACAACTCTAGGTTAACACCACTTAATTAAAACAGAGGTGAGTGCTTAACGTTAGATGACACTCTAGTAGTTTCCAAGAAAGGGAGAGAAAAAGCAGAAATAGGTTAGACACACCACTCTAAGGTCCAGAACACTTGCAATAGGCTTAAAGAAGAATAAAGTCACAGGTGAGCAAAAGTCACTAGGCAGGGCCCACTCTTAGAGTAGCCGGAGCGAAAATGTGCCCAAGATCACACTGTTAGTTAGAGATTCAAAGTCTTGCAAAGAGTCAAAAAGAGTTTAGAGTGGCTCAGAAAGTTTAGCCAAAGTGTCCCAGGCACTCCCAGGTTCGAAAGCCGGGGACTAAATCTACCCCGTACAGTCGGTGGCAAGGGAAGCCAGGCGGAACACAGTACCTTAAGCGTAAAGGATCCTCCAGCGGGGGCAGTTGTTCCAGGCAGTGACAGCAAGGCTCGACGTCGGTCAGGGGAGAAGAATATCTCGCTGAAGAGCAGAAGAGAAAGGTCGTAGCACTGCCCGGGAAGAAACCAGCCGCGGAGTCCTCCGGTTAAAGGGTTGGTACCGACTTTCGCGGTATGGGGGTAAAGTGTGGTATTCCGGATGCCGGGGTGCTTGGCACAGGCAAGGCGGCCACGAGATACCTCAAAAGAACGGAAAGAAGGCGAAAACTGGTTGTCCCCACCAGTCAAGGGAAGGAGCCACTCCGTTAAGAGTTCTCCTCGGTCGTCGGGAAAAAGTGGTGAGACGGTTCAGCAGGGCTCCACCGGGTGGTGTCGTCGAAGCAGGTCGGCTCAGCTCTTCCCTCGTCGGATTCTTGGTCCTGTGGCGACTTCTGAAGTCCCAGTCCCCAAAGCCCTGCTTTTATGCAGCAAGCCCCCATTCACCCAGCCTAGCTGTCACTCAAACATGCTAAGTGGTGAGCCGGGCGGCTCACCACTTGGGCCAATCAGGACGGAGTGCGACTTGAGTTACCAAGGTAACTCAGTCCAGGGTGCCTAAATCCCCCTCCACCCCTCCTAAGTACCCCAGACAGAGTGGCACCACTTTGGAGGGCTTCTGTGGAGAAGCCCGCCAAAAGTGGAACAAAGGGCTCCACTTTGGGTCAGAGTTACAGAGGCGAACACCAACGCCATTTTAGAATCAAGTTTTGGCAAAAAGTCCCAACCGGAGTTATAAAAATAAATATATAAACCGGCGGTATGTTTAAGGCTACCGTAAATAAATAATTAAATGTGTTAGCCTAAAACAATGGGAAATCCCATAGGAAAATATTCGCGGTCGAATATAAAAAGTAGTTTCCACTGCCACCAGCCAAAACTCGATCAGGGGGGACGGAGACGTGCCCCCTCGACTAACAGACCCTGGGGCAATCGAATTGCCCCAGCCAGTACGTCCACAATATGATGGTTTGTACTGGTTCTGTTCAGGATTCAAGACTAGCAAAGTCTTTGGTGACTTTACATGCCCTGGGAGACAGTAGTCAGTCCCAGGGTATGGAGTCTATGTTGGGGAGTCCCTAGGACACCCCTGGGTCACGGCACAGAGGGTGCTGTGTGACCCACATCACAAAAATACATGAGGCCCTATGGAGTAAAAGACCCCATAGCCCATTCAACACAAGGTTTAACCAAGAAAACACACTTCAACATGTCCAAGAGTGAGGGTAAAAGAGTCTCACTCTTGGCAGGAGAAAAAAATTAAACCCCAGAAATCCAGCAAAGCTGCTGGGGGACTCACTAGGTAGGGAAATTCAGCCTAAACAGAGAATTCTCCCTAACACTCGCCCCCCCCAGACTAAGGGACAGGAGGATTTAATCCACTCCTGGATGAACCTCATACCTCTAGTCGATGATATACATCCTAGAGAGTCCATCAGCATTTTGATGGTGACACCCTGACCTGTGCTCAATGGTGAAATCAAACCCTTGCAGGCAGATTGACCATCTCAATAGTTTTGGATTTTCCCCCTTCATTTGCATTAACCATCTCAAGGGTTGGTGGTCAGTCTGAATAACAAAAGTAGAACCATACAAGTATGGCCTAAACTTCTTCAGTGCCCACACAATAGCAAAGCATTCTCTTTCGATAGTTGCCCACCTTGTCTCAGGATCCTTCAGTTTCCTACTGATGAAGCAAATGGGGTGCTCCCTACCCTTCTCATCCAGTTGGCTTAGAACTGCACCTATACCTACATTGGAAGCATCAGTTTGTACAATGAAAGGTTGGTGGTAGTCAGGAGCTCTCAATACTGGAGCTTGGCAAAGAGCTCTCTTCAGTTTTTCAAAGGCCTGATTGCACTCCTCATTCCATTTGACCTTTTTAGGGAATTTGGGAGAGGAGATTACATTCAGTGGAGAAGCTATGGTCCCATAGTTCTCAATGAAATTCCTGTAATATCCAGTGAGGCCTAAAAAAGCTCTCACTTGGGTTTGAGTAGTTGGTGTTGTCCAATTTTGCACAGCTTCAATCTTGCTGGGCAAAGGCCTTATTTCTCCACCTCCTACCTCATGTCCAAGGTAGACCACTTTACTTTGACCAATCTGGCACTTACTGGCTTTGATTGTCAAATGGGCCTGTTCCAGAGCCTGAAACACATGTCCTAGGTGGTTCACATGTTCTTCCCAGGAGTGGCTGAAGACTGCAATGTCATCCAAGTATGCCATGCAGAAATCTTCCATCCCAGCCAGAACCTGGTTCACCATCCTTTGGAATGTGGCAGGTGCATTTTTTAGTCCAAAAGGCATGACCTTAAACTGGTACAAGCCAACTGGGGTCGAAAATGCAGTTTTCTCCTTGGCATGGTCTGTCAGGGCTATTTGCCAATAGCCTGACGTCAGGTCAAATGTGCTGAGGTACTTGGCTGCACCAAGTTTATCCACCAACTCATCTGTCCTGGGCAAAGGGTGGGCATCAGTCTTGGTGACTGCGTTTAGAGCTCTATAGTCCACACAGAATCTCAAGTCTTTGGATCCTGCCTTTGGTACTAACACAACTGGGCTAGACCATGGACTAGTAGAGGGCTCTATTACCCCGAGATCAAGCATCTTCTTGACCTCTCCTTTGATGTGGGCTCTGATATGTTCTGACATTCTGTATCCTCTGCTTTTGACTGGCAGACAGTCACCAGTGAGTATCTCGTGCTGGCCCCAAGGGGTCAAGCCTGGTGACAGTGAGAACAGGGAGGCAAACTGATTTAACATAGATTTGCACTCCTCTTGTTGCTCAGGTGTCAGGTCTGAAGAGAGATTGACTCCTTCAACTTTTTCATCTAAAGGTACACCTCTGAGGAGATCAGGGAGAGATTCACTCTCTTCCTCCTCTGCAGCTGAAGCTAGAAGCAAGGCTCCTACATCAGGTCTGGAGATGTATGCTTTTAGTCGGTTGGTGTGGAAGACTCTAGGAGCTTCCCTGGGTCTGCCCAGATCCACCAGATAGTTGACCTCTCCAAGTTTTCCCACAACCTTGAAGGGTCCCATCCATTTGTCTTGCAAGGCCCTCTGCCTTGTTGGGAGCATAACTAGAACTAGCTGGTCTTGAGTAAACTCAACCATGTTAGCCTTCTGGTCGTGCCAATGTTTGACCAGGGCTTGACCAGCTTTCAAGTTGTCGCTTGCTTCTGCCATCATGTGTGACATTCTCCTCCGGAGACCTATCACATAGTCAGTCACTCTGACTGGCTTGAGGGGAGGAGCACCTTCCAACCCCTCCTTAATCAGGGCCAATGGACCTCTGACTGGATGGCCATAGAGAAGCTCAAAGGGAGAATAACCTACTCCCTCCTGAGGGACTTCTCTATAAGCAAAGAGAAGGCATGGCAGTAGAAGGTCCCACTTTTTCTTAAGGGGTTCTTCTAAAGCACCTATCATGCTCTTCATGGTTCTGTTAAACCTTTCAACCAACCCGTTTGTCTGAGGGTGGTAGGCGGTTGAGAACTTGTAGGTAACTCCACAGGTTTTCCACATGGCCTTCATGTAGTGGGACATAAAGTTTGACCCCCTGTCAGAGATTACCTCCTTAGGAAACCCAACCCTGGTAAAAATACCAAGGAGGGCCTTAGCCACAGCCGGAGCTGTAACAGTCCTCATAGGAATGGCCTCAGGGTATCTAGTAGCATGGTCTACTACAACAAGGATAAACCTGTTGCCTGAGGAGGTTGGAGGATCAAGGGGACCAACAATGTCAATCCCTACCCTCTCAAATGGGACTCCCACAACTGGGAGAGGCACTAAAGGTGCCACATTCTTGGAACCAACCTTACCAGAAGTCTGGCAGGTATGGCAGCTCTTACAATATCTATCTACTTCAGCCCCCATCTTTGGCCAATAAAAGTAGAGTGAGAGCCTTTCCTTGGTCTTCTTGAAACTCAAGTGGCCAGCCAAAGGTATCTCATGGGCTAGTTGTAAGAACTGTTGTCTGTTTTCTTGTGGGACTACAAGGCGTTTGTAGTCTCCAGGTTCAGACTCAGTGGGTTCACTGTAGAAGAGGCCATCTTCCCAGTGCAACCTATACTTCCCAGGCTCTTGCCCATCAGCTTGAGAAGCTGCCTGGTGGCGGAGACCTTCCAGAGTTGGACATTCTCTTTGCCCCTTACGAAAAGCTGCCCTGCTAGGCCCACCTTCTGCCAGTAAAGACTGCAGCTCAGGATGGTCCTCAGGGTCCAAATCTCCAATAAGGTTGGGGCCTCCTTCTAGCTCTTCCTCAGAGTCTAGCTCAACCACACAGGGTTGTACCTCCCTCTCAGCCTCAGCTGGAGGTGGAGTTACAGGTGTAACTTTGGACAACCTAGGGGAAGTCCTTGTTGGAAGCACTGGAGTGCTTGCTGCTGGCTTTTTCCTAGGAGTCTTGGGTTGCCCCTTTGCTCCTGATCTGGTAGTTACTGCAGTAAGTTGCTCCAGTGGTAGAGGAGTGATTTCTGTCATCATCTCCTGAGATAACCCTCTCAGGGTTTTCTCCCTTGCAGGTTTTGTGAGTTCCTGGAACCTTTTGCTAGGAGGTCTGGGGGTATGAGATACAACTCCAAGAGCTTTGAGGTCATTACCCAACAGAACCCTACCTGGCACTTCACATTGTACACTGACAGGTATTTCTACAGCCATATCATTACATTGGATGAGAACTGGTAACTGGGGACACATCTGCACAGGCCCACCAGCTAACTTGGTGAGGCATTTGGGTGCCTTAGCAACATCCTCTGCCTTGAAAAATGATTCATCCACCACAGTTATGCTGGCTCCAGTGTCCCTAATGGCAGGAGTCTCCTGACCATTCACCTGGACACTGTCCTTATAATACTCTTTAGTATTATCTGGGATAGAGTTATAGACATCTAAATTCTGTTGCTCCCACAACCCCAGAGAGACTAAAGAAACACTAGCTGAGACTCCAGTGGGTTCATCAGCTAGTAATAGAAAGTTTCCACTTGCCATATGTACTTCCTCTTCTGGAGCGAAGGCTAAGGAGGCCAGCTGGACCCCTGAAGGTTTACCCTTACATCTGGGATCTCCTTTCACATGGTCAGTAGCCTTACAAACAAAGCATGAGCCAAAGGCTCGCTGGAATGGAGGCTTGTTCTGACCTCCTTCTGGTCTGGGACCAGAAGGTACACTAGCCTGATTTGGTTTCCCTTGTGGCTTACCCTTATAGTTTTGTTTGGGGCCCTCTTTGGAATTTGTAGTATTAGAATTCTCTTTGGAGTCCTTCTTAGACTGTTTTTCCCCATCCTTCTTCTGAGTTACCCCAGAATCCTTGTGAGTGGCCCTGTTGGCAACCCACAAGTCAGCAGCCTTAGCTAGTTTCCGGGAATCTAATTCCCTGGAATCAGCCAAGTGTTGTCTGAGCTCAGGAGAGCAGGCATCATAAATAGTCTCCAACATAAACAAATTCTTCATACCTTCATAAGTGTTCACCTTGTAACCCTTAATCCATCCCTCTAAGTTTTTCAAACATTCATTCACCCAGGTAGCCCAAGGGGTACCATCATGCTTTTTGAGGCTCCTAAACCTCTTAAGATACTGGGAAGGGGTCTTCCCAAACCTAGCTATCAAAGCTAGTTTCACACATTCATAGTCCTTCCTATCCTCCTCCCCCATCTCCATTACCACATCAGTTGCAACAGGGGGAAGCCTAGAGAACAACCAGGTGAGTAAGTCATTTCCTGTGATGTTCTGGAGCCCATGATTATATTCAAACAGAGACAACCAATCCAACACATCCAACTTAGGCTCATACATACCAACCAATTCTTTAGGCATCCGGGGTCTTTTAGGACTGGAACTTCTAGAGGAGCCAGAGAGAGAAACATTCTCAACAGATAATTTCTTCATTTCTAAGTCATACTTGAGCTCCATTTCCCTTAGCCTTAGTTCTTTGTCAGTTTGAGCATTAAGTTTCTTATACTCCAATTCTAGCTTCATTTTCTCCAGTTCAAAGTACTGAGGACTAAATGTGGGACCTGGTAAAGGTCCAGTAGGTACAGCAGGTAGAGCAGGCAGAGGCCTAGGGGGGACAGTTACAACAGCCTCACCCTCCTCTTCTGACTCTTCCTCAGAATCATCAACATTTTGCTCCATGTTAACTTCAATACTGTCATCTACAGTTGCTGGAGTGGTAGGCTCCTCTGAACCATCACCCAGACTTTGGTTAGCTAACAATCTTTCAATCAGCTCCATTTTCTTGCCCTTAGTCAGGAGATCCTTATGTTTACAGAGCACTCTTAAACAATCAGCAGTTTTGGCTGCAAGGGACTCTTGACTATAGCTTTCTATAACTGACATGTTAGAGGTTTTACTTTTTCAGTGCTAAGCTTTGTGGTTAGTTGCACTAAGGTATCTAAAGCACAATAAAATGTATACTCAATACAAATCCCACCGCTGTACACCAGTGTTAGGCAGAAACCTGTGCAGTTCCCTTGGGGAACACTGCAAAAGATTTAAGACTACAGGTAGAGCAGTAAACCCCTTTGGTAGCAGTCTGTACCACCCAGATTTACCTGGTAGCTGTGGCTGAGCAGTCAGACTTCTCTCAAGAAGAGTTAGGCAGTATGCAAAGTATACACAATATGTACCAAAACACAATAGCACAAGCAAACACTGACCAGAGCTTGGTTTCAAAAGAATATAGTTATTTATTTAAAAACACTCATAAGTAAAAAACACTCTAGCAACGAATATGGTAAAAACACTTCAACACAGTTATAATGAAAGTAAATTCAATCCTTTCTCCTATCTAGACAACTCTAGGTTAACACCACTTAATTAAAACAGAGGTGAGTGCTTAACGTTAGATGACACTCTAGTAGTTTCCAAGAAAGGGAGAGAAAAAGCAGAAATAGGTTAGACACACCACTCTAAGGTCCAGAACACTTGCAATAGGCTTAAAGAAGAATAAAGTCACAGGTGAGCAAAAGTCACTAGGCAGGGCCCACTCTTAGAGTAGCCGGAGCGAAAATGTGCCCAAGATCACACTGTTAGTTAGAGATTCAAAGTCTTGCAAAGAGTCAAAAAGAGTTTAGAGTGGCTCAGAAAGTTTAGCCAAAGTGTCCCAGGCACTCCCAGGTTCGAAAGCCGGGGACTAAATCTACCCCGTACAGTCGGTGGCAAGGGAAGCCAGGCGGAACACAGTACCTTAAGCGGAAAGGATCCTCCAGCGGGGGGCAGTTGTTCCAGGCAGTGACAGCAAGGCTCGACGTCGGTCAGGGGAGAAGAATATCTCGCTGAAGAGCAGAAGAGAAAGGTCGTAGCACTGCCCGGGAAGAAACCAGCCGCGGAGTCCTCCGGTTAAAGGGTTGGTACCGACTTTCGCGGTATGGGGGTAAAGTGTGGTATTCCGGATGCCGGGGTGCTTGGCACAGGCAAGGCGGCCACGAGATACCTCAAAAGAACGGAAAGAAGGCGAAAACTGGTTGTCCCCACCAGTCAAGGGAAGGAGCCACTCCGTTAAGAGTTCTCCTCGGTCGTCGGGAAAAAGTGGTGAGACGGTTCAGCAGGGCTCCACCGGGTGGTGTCGTCGAAGCAGGTCGGCTCAGCTCTTCCCTCGTCGGATTCTTGGTCCTGTGGCGACTTCTGAAGTCCCAGTCCCCAAAGCCCTGCTTTTATGCAGCAAGCCCCCATTCACCCAGCCTAGCTGTCACTCAAACATGCTAAGTGGTGAGCCGGGCGGCTCACCACTTGGGCCAATCAGGACGGAGTGCGACTTGAGTTACCAAGGTAACTCAGTCCAGGGTGCCTAAATCCCCCTCCACCCCTCCTAAGTACCCCAGACAGAGTGGCACCACTTTGGAGGGCTTCTGTGGAGAAGCCCGCCAAAAGTGGAACAAAGGGCTCCACTTTGGGTCAGAGTTACAGAGGCGAACACCAACGCCATTTTAGAATCAAGTTTTGGCAAAAAGTCCCAACCGGAGTTATAAAAATAAATATATAAACCGGCGGTATGTTTAAGGCTACCGTAAATAAATAATTAAATGTGTTAGCCTAAAACAATGGGAAATCGCATAGGAAAATATTCGCGGTCGAATATAAAAAGTAGTTTCCACTGCCACCAGCCAAAACTCGATCAGGGGGGACGGAGACGTGCCCCCTCGACTAACAGACCCTGGGGCAATCGAATTGCCCCAGCCAGTACGTCCACAATATGATGGTTTGTACTGGTTCTGTTCAGGATTCAAGACTAGCAAAGTCTTTGGTGACTTTACATGCCCTGGGAGACAGTAGTCAGTCCCAGGGTATGGAGTCTATGTTGGGGAGTCCCTAGGACACCCCTGGGTCACGGCACAGAGGGTGCTGTGTGACCCACATCACAAAAATACATGAGGCCCTATGGAGTAAAAGACCCCATAGCCCATTCAACACAAGGTTTAACCAAGAAAACACACTTCAACATGTCCAAGAGTGAGGGTAAAAGAGTCTCACTCTTGGCAGGAGAAAAAAATTAAACCCCAGAAATCCAGCAAAGCTGCTGGGGGACTCACTAGGTAGGGAAATTCAGCCTAAACAGAGAATTCTCCCTAACAACCCCCCCCCACCATAAAGAGAGACGGGGCCCACCGCCAGGCGAAGCCGCAGGGAGAAGGCCAGAGGACAAGGCCTGCACTCCTCTTTGCAGCTCCGCTGCGAGTGCCTCCATCAGCTGTGCTCGATCAGCTGGCAGCAGAATTCCATCTGCTTTTCGGAGAGCCAGCTGATCTCGCGCAGGCCCCCGCCTTGGAAGGCATGGGCACCGAGAAAGCATTATTTGAATTTGGCGCCGAAACGACGCCGCTTCCCGCCCGCAACCCGCAGCCTCATACGGCTTCCCACCCTGCCGGCTCCACCCCCCCCACCATAAAGAGAGACGGGGCCCACTGCCAGGCGAAGCCGCAGGGAGAAGGCCAGAGGACAAGGCCTGCACTCCTCTTTGCAGCTCTTCGCTGCTCGAAGTCTGCCGTTTACCACGGACTCTTGCTGGAATCTCAAGGTAAGGAGTCCCGCACTCCGGAACTACCCCACACTCTCGCAATAAGGCGAGACCGTCTACGCACACGTACTCTACCTAGCGTATTGGTCACTCTGCCCATCCCCACAAGTGCACGCAATGCACGACTACAGTCGAGAACCTTACCTACAACTAAGACTCTTGTTAATGTGTCACTCACACGTATGAATGAAATTACCGCTATTTGCAATTCTTCTACCACTGCCTTGCTACCTAATGATGCAAATGCCACTTTATCTGTGTCTATGACTCCAGAAAACATGCCCCCCACTGGTTTGAATGAAATTACCGCTATTTGCAATTCTTCTACCACTGCCTTGCTACCTAATGATGCAAATGCCACTTTATCTGTGTCTATGACTCCAGAAAACATGCCCCCCACTGGTTTGAATGAAATTACCGCTATTTGCAATTCTTCTACCACTGCCTTGCTACCTAATGATGCAAATGCCACTTTATCTGTGTCTATGACCCCAGGAAACATGCCTCCCACCGGTTCGGATAGGCCACCACCGACCATCAATGTCACCCCTGAACCGCACCTCAAATGTGCCCTCATCAACGCCCGCTCCATCAATGCGCATGCACTAGACATCCACGACCTTATTACCACCCTAGATCTAGATCTTCTAATGGTCACCGAAACTTGGCTACATGAAGCCTCAGGCCCCGCCCTATCCCTCGCTCTCCCACCTGGCTATGCCATCACGAGACAAGATCGCATGACCACTGGAGGCGGTGTCGCACTCATAGCCAAAGACTCAATCACCATCAGAAGGGCTGACAAAACTATCAACAATAACAGCGACTACCTTCAATTAAAACTCACCATCTCGCACCAATGCACCATCACCCTACACCTCATCTATCGACCACCAGGCCCCCTAGGAGACTTCCAGGCCTCCATCACCCACCTCCTGGCGGACAACCTCAAAAAGTCATCCAAAGCCATTCTCCTTGGAGACATCAACCTTGGCCTGAATGACGCCAAAGACCCTACAGCCAAAGCACTTGACACAGCTCTAGCCACCCTAGGATTCGTCAACACCATCAACAACCCCACACACGCCCTAGGCAGATCACTAGACTGGATCGCCCACCACAATTGCCCCATCACAGTCACGGGCAACACCCCCACCCCATGGTCCGACCACCACACCATCACCTTTAACATCCCCACCACTACAACCACATCCCACCCCCCTCCTCCCTTGCCTCCTGCCCTTACAAGGAGTGCCCGTCAACTGACCAAAGAAAGACTCCTACCCTTCTTACAGGGACCCGCCTTCACAGCCCCATTCTCCAACGACCCGGAAACTCTGGCAAAAAATTATGATACGGCCATCACAGCAGCAATCAATACCATCGCCCCACTTAAACTTCGGAAAACCAAACCCACTAGACACGCTAATGCGTGGTTCACCCAAGACCTTCTAAAACTACGCTCCGACAAACGGGCAGCATTAGCTCTTTGGCAAACATCACGGGATGAGAAAGACAAACTCAACTTCAAATCCCTTGCAATTAATTACAAGAAAGCCATCATTAAAGCCAAAGCTAAATCCTTCGAAGAGAGAATTGCTGAGGCCAAGTCGAACACCAAGGAAATGTTCGCCATTTTCAGGGAACTTGAGAACCCCACACCCACCCCCCAAAACTTCACTAAGGACAAAGAATGGTGTGACAACATCCAAACAGCCATGCGCAATAAGATCAGCTCTCTCCAAGCCAAAATCTTGAACACCAAACTAACACTCTCCACCCACACTACACCCTCCCCACCACCACTGCCCCCATCACCCACTGAGGCCCCACCCACCTTCTTGTTTAAAACCGTCCAAGAAAACGACATGATCAACATTATGAAAAACATAAAACCCTCCAATTGCAAAGGCGACCCCTGTCCTGCCTCCATCATCAAAGACTGCGCAGACACCTTGGCCCCTTTTCTAACAGCCTTCGTCAACGCCTCCTTCACCACGGGGAGAGTCCCCGCCTGCCTAAAGGAAGCATGGGTCCGACCCCTCATAAAGAAACCCACACTTGACCCCACCTCCCCTAATAACTACCGCCCCATCACCACTGCCCCTTTCCTCCTCAAGATTCTAGACAAAGCAGCCTACCTGCAGGTCCAGCACTTCCTCGAACGAACAGAACCTCCTTGGACTGAGACAATCCGGCTTTCGCCCTAGGCATGGGACAGAGACCGCCCTACTCGACCTAAAAAACCAAATGGACGACGCAAGGGACCAAGGCAAACCTGCCTTGCTCCTTCTCCTGGATCTGTCGGCAGCCTTTGATCTTGTAGACCACGACATCCTCTGCCACCACCTCTCCTCCACAGCCAACTTCTCTCAAGAAGCCATTACATGGATCGCCTCCTTCCTCCAAGGCAGGACCATGCAGGTCTTCTCCGACCTAGCCACTGCATCACCCTCTATCATGCTATGTGGGGTGCCCCAAGGCTCCTGCCTCTCCCCCACCCTCTACAACATCTTCACCCGCCCCCTCTTCCTCATCCTTGACGCCATGGGCATCTCTTACACCAACTACGCCGACGACACACAGATCCTTCTCACTCTGACAGGCAACTATGACACGGACTCTGCTACCCTCAACAACATCTACAACACAATTCAAATGTGGATGGCTATCAATGGCCTCTGCCTTAACTCCGACAAAACTGAGCTCCTACTCGTAGGCTCCCCTGACACCATCAAGAAACTTGATGCTCAGTTCAGCCATTTCACCATTGACTCAATCACGATCCCAGTACTTGACACGGTAAAAACACTAGGCGTCTACTTAGACTCCAATCTATCCATGACCAGACAAGTAAACGCCATTGCCTCCTCTGCCGCTTACCATGCAAAACTCCTTAACGCAATCAGACCTTATCTGTCAAAAGACACCTGCACTAACATAGCCAGGGCTATAACCGGCTCGCGACTTGATTACTGCAATATTCTTTTCCTTGGGACCTCCAACAAAAATCTTGAGAAGCTCCAAGTAATACAGAACAGTGCCCTACGCGCTGCACAAGGCGTTGCCAAAAGAGAGCACATCACCGCTGCCAGAAAAGCTTCCCACTGGCTCCCCATAAAGGAGAGGATCCTATTCAAGGCTCTAAGCATCACCCACAAATGTGTCCATCTTGCCGCCCCAATGTACCTTTCGCAGAGGATCCACCTGGTCTCCTCCACAAGACCCACTAGATCACCCTATGCCAGCATGCTCTCAGTACCCAGGGTAAAAAAGACCAGAGCAGGGGGCTCCAGTTTCCCGTACCTCGCTGCCGTACACTGGAACACCCTCCCTAGCTCCCTGCGCTCTGAACCCTCACTGACCGCCTTTCGGAAAACCCTGAAAACGACCCTGTTCATCTAACAATTACATGGCCTAGCCCTCATAATTGTATTGTATGATGTATTATGTGATATATCTGATCACAGGTCACTGCCTTAATGTAACCCAAGGCACAACCTGCTCACATTGTAACTAAGTCTTCCTGCAAGTAACAGTGCCACAATGCCCCTGGGCTGCCTGCGCGCTATATAAATTTAATAAATAAATAAATAAATAAATAGCTTTTTATAACTTAAGTTTAGACTATCTTAGAAAGTACAACCCTGTCTAAGGTGAGTCTCACAAAGTCAGAAGGGACACTGGGGCACCTGTGATCAAGGACTGAGGAAGAAGAAAGCAGAGTTAAGGGATCAAAGCAGCAGAGTCCAGCAGAAACTCTTCAAGTTTTCAGGTTGTATTAGTCAAGTTTACATGGCAAGGAAATTAACAGTTTCCCTAGCCGGATAGCCCCAAGGACAAGTGTTGTAAGGCAAGGTAGAACAGATTGGGTTGTCCACCACAATGTAGCTCATGGTAGGCCCTGGAGGGATGCGAGATGCATCTATCTGTAGCCCTCAGAAGCACAGGATCAACAAAGCAATGCTCCAGGCACCCAAATAGGAGCAGGAAAGTACCTTTTAATAAAGAAGCTGATGCTGAAGGACAGTCCCCATGGTGAGGCGACAGCAGTCCACGGTGAGGTGACAGCAGACCCCGGTTCAGGTTTCTCGGTCTTGGCGACAGGAGTGAAGAACTTGGAGTGGATCTGGTGGTTGTTCTCTTGTAGTTGAATACCCAGCAGAGGATCTTTGCAGCACTGGCTCGTTGGTACCTTTTTCAAAGCTCGGTTGAAGGACGGTTGTTGTGAGGTAGACTTTGCTCCGGAACTCGGTCCTCGTCTTGGTTGAGGGGACTTTCAGGAGCGGCATCCAGTCTGTGGAGTTCCAGAAATGCCTGCAAAGTTTCAGATGGAACTGTGCTTCCGAAGAAGTCGCACCGCAAAATGACACAGCTCACTGGGCAATGGTGAATTCCGGGCAGTGGGGGTGGCAGCTCTTCCAGGGAGGGAGCAAAATGCAGTTTGTCTTGGAACTGGTTAGGCCCAGAGGACGTCGTCCACTTCGGGTATTCCATTCCGCACAGATGTTGAGGTTGGAGCAGCAGCGGATACTCAGATGGCTCTGGCGGTCACTGGATGTGGCTGTGGACATTGTCCTTTTTTGTTGTAATCTTGGTTCCAGTGCTCGACAATGATTCAGCTCCAGGACCCTCGGGTTTATCCAGGAACACCGGCCGAGTACACCAATCACCATTCATGGACGATTCAAACTTGGAGGTGTGGTGGCTGTCCAATAGGGACAGCCAGCCTCCCAGTGCAAACTGGTTCCAGGCAGGCACACTGTAGGACAAAGACCAGGGAAGTTTCGGTCACCTCCCCCAGTTCTTGTCCCTCAGGCACTCAAAGTCTTTGCAGGTTTTCCAAGGGCAGCCGGCCAAAGATAAAAGACCCATCTGCAACTCCTCCACACAGCTAGGTAGAAGAAAGGTCAAGAAAGGACAAGTCATCGAGAACAGGGCTTAAAAAAGCACAGCAGCCATTTTAGGAGTCCCCTTACAGCAGCTGCCTGCGACAAAAGTCCATAAATAGTTGTGTAAAAAGGTACACTGCCACCAGCCTGATAGATGATCTTGTCACAGTAACCAAAACGTTACTGGAGAGGGGGAAAAAAGGGAGACATTGTTTCCCCTTAGCATACCACTTAAGGTGGAGTGTGCCGATTCCTCAACATAAAATACAGGTGGGACAAAAGAGTGTCCCCCCTGCCCTTGTAGCATGTGTTATCACAGGTAAATTAAAAATGGAATCTCTATAAACTCCCAGCAACACTGCACAGAAAGTGTTGTGTTCTGCAATAGGAAAAGGAAGATGCAAGAAAAGTTGGAGGAAAGCATAACTCCATTGAAAAGTACCAAAAAGAGATAAAAAGGGTTCCCACGGTCAGAGTAAAAGGATGAGTAAGTGTGAAAAAAGGTTCCCACTAACTTAGGAGAATCAGTATAAAAATCCAAGTCAGGCAAAAATGCTACCTAACAACTTGCTTTTCCACCAACAGATTGTGATTATACTGAGAGAGGACGTATTTCCCCCTTGTTGGGGAGATTATGATTTGTCTGTCGGTTATACAATTTCCTAATACTTTACCGGCAGATTTTAACTCGGATGAGAGGCTGAACAGAAGATCCGATTCTGATGGATATGTTCAAAATCATATACGGCTATAATGCATTGGATTTAGAGTTTATGAATCGTTTGAGAGATCAATGTGTTGGTAATTGTGTTAAGTACCTTTCCATTGCTCTAATTCATGTATACAGTTTCCTTTCCTATAAATATTGAATTAGGCAAAACTACTCAATTAAGTCAGGTCCTGTTGATCCAGACAATGTGAGCAGGAGAGATTTTTATGCATTCATGAATTTTGCCAACATGTTTGGCCGAATTATGACTATGTTATTTTTCCAACAATGGAATCATGGGAAATGGTTTAATATTTCTAGCTTTTAGGAGGTTGGGTTGAGAATGTACGTCCATTACTGCAGGAATGCATCCTATATGGGACACAATTGTTGCTCCTCACACAGTCTCTAATGTGGTTAAGTATATTTGCACACATTCAAATACACGTGACGTCATCACGTAACGTCCCTCAGTACATCATCACGTGAGTCGAAATTGTATTTAGTCGAGCATGGGGCTGGTTTCTCTCCAGCTGTTCCTGCCCCGTTGCTCAGTTGAATTAAACATCGGTAAAGGTAACATCTTCCTGAATGCAGTTGGGCACTGACCATTTTCTACTTTGGAGAGTATCATAGACATTTATGGGAGTATTATTCTTTTATAGATATTCGCTGAGTTGTGGTCTCAAATTGGAGGAGGCTCTTAAATTCCCCTTGTGTAGTCTTTAAGTAGTTTTGGGTGAGTTTTGAATTTATTCACAGGAACTTCTTTAGGAAAGCATGCAGATATATTTAAACTTAACGGTACATTAGATCTGTATTGGCCTTTTATTTTTCAGATTGAGTTCAACAGCTGGGTTGTGCTATATTCTGTACCTGTTACGCTCACCTGGCTCCCACAGGGGCGTCGGTCGGACACGGGCAGCTGCGGTCTCCAACCACGTGATGCGTAGTGCAGCGATGACTGACTGGATCTGCCCTCCTAATCTAGTCTGCTTAACCCGTTGAAATATTCTCCTTATATTCTTTAAAGATGAGCTCTCCATCCTGCGTGGATTTGCAGGGGTGTGTCGATTCCAGTTACTTCACTGCTTTGAAGGCTCGGGAGAGTTCCGGAGAGTATTGACTCTGAGGTTCCTGGTGAGGACCAGTAAGTATTAAGTTCATAGAGTTCAATATGTCCGATGTTCCCTCTTGTTCCCCCCTTCCTTTCTTGTCTTGCAGCTGGCTTGTGAAAAGATGCTCTTGTGGCAGCTGGTGGCACTCAGGTAAGAGTCTGTATTACCCGGCGCTGTCCGGTAAGTGTTGCACGAGGAAAACGTGTTGTTTTGTCTCTCTTTACAGATGCGGCACGTGAAAATATGGAGAGTCACAAAAGGATGCCTCCGGTGGTAAATCAGGTAAGTCTATTGTGGCAAGAATTATATTTGTTGGTTCCCTCGGCTCACCTTGTGGTTTTCTTTTGTCTCCTAGGTGCCGAAGTTCGGCGAAGAAATGATGGAGGCAGTGCCGACCCAAAGGATGCTGTGAAGACTGGTGAGTATGGCGCAGCACTGCACCTGGAGGTGCGGCGTGTGCAGAAATGATGTTCTTTACAGGTCCGGAGACAAGATGGATCCAGAATCAGGTGTGGAATAGAAATAAGTTTGTTTTCTAACCTTGTCCCTTTCTTTCCTCTTTGTTTTAGGAGCTCCGGATTCGAGGCGGGCGTGGCAGAAGACTGGATGCAGGCTGCAGGCACAGTGAGCGTTACCCTGCTGGATGCAGAATAACGCGAAGCGTGTGTTGCTGGTCGGGTGTGGTTTAAATAGCCTCAAAAGTAGTCCCAGGTAAGAAGTCCCTAGAACCACATCCGAGTAAAAAATAGTCCCTGTAGAAAAATAGTCCCTTTCAGGCTTCATGTTGGATTGGAGTCATTTGCAGCATGGTCTGCCTGAGGTAAGTAATGACTATGAGCCTGGCGCTCCTTAGGCGCCAGGACTGATTCCTACTATGAGCCTGGCACCTAAGGCGCCAGGACTGAACCCAGATAGCCCCTAGCCGGGGCTGCTGAGGTTTTACTAAATGTCTAGATGCCTGCTCCCGGGGCTGATGGGCTTGGTCCGGATGCCTGGGGGTAGGCATCATGACAGTACCTTGAAGTACCAGGTTAGTAGGGCGTAATCTTTTGGAGTCGTAAAATGTTTGAGTCGATTGGTACATCTGTTAATAGATTTTATATTTATTATTGTAGGGCGGCAGTCTACAGGTGCCTGAAGATAGATATTGTTCTTAAACGCATAGCAAAGTTATAAGATGGGGTGTGAATAACTGATATCAAGGAAGTTCTCATCCTTCTCATCCTACACTTATCTCAAATTGTGGACTCTCCATCAAATGTTCCCTTGAATGAGGATATGTTTCAATGGTTGCAATGTCATTTATATATGCAATTAACTATGTGATGTTATCATATTGTAATGAATTTTGTTTTTGTAGCCATTTTGTTAATATGCTATTTTTTTGCACTATAAAACAATCTTCATTATAATAATAAAAAATCTTCTTTTACACTACAAATCGTTCTTTACATAAAATATAATACAAAACTTGAAAATATATTAGGAATTCTGTGCTGGAAGTTCCTCCCCTTATGTGCGCATGGGTTTCTCTTCGATGTTCGTTGAGCTACTTTTTTAATAGGCTGATTTTATTATCACAAGTATGCTTCAAACGATATGGTCCAAACGATTCACGGCTTCAGAAACCTTCCCTAAAGGTTATCAAATTTCTTTTCTCTGACGTTCGAGTCAAATTGCAAATGGAAAAGAAAAATAATGCATTACCTTTTGCACGTGACTACACCAGCAATCAAAGTCGTTCTCTTCTTTGCAAAAGAAACCCTGAAATAAAAGAAAATCACATATTTGATCTTATAAATGTAAACCACTGCCAGCATGAAATGAAAAGCATAGATCAGCAACAGCAGAAATTGAATAAGTGAGTATCCTGAGCTTACCTTGTTCATTCTGAAAAGGACAAACAGAAAAAAGCCTTATTTTTAACTCTTTTATTGAATGTCTTATATGACTGTAGGCGAAAGTAACTGCTTCATAGGCCTGACACACTTAAGGTCTCATTAAGAGAAGTGGGGTAATGGTAAAACATACCGTAGTGGGAAATACTTCTTGTTTAAGTGTTATGCACTATTATGGGTTTTCAAAACCCCATTTCCGAAAACCGCTTGCTTTTGTGTGGAGGAAACCAACTCCAAACAAAAGCATCAATGAATGTGGCTATAGCCATGCAGAAGAACTGCATTTCCCCAATGAAGCCTAACAGGACTCCAAAATGGGGAACACCTTTAGAGGTCATAGGACTCAATGGGCCTCATTACGAGTCCGGCGTTAACCGAGGCGGTAAAACCGCCTGTTTAACGCCGGACTCGTATTACCATTCCGCCTCCGTGACTCCCGGAATTACCGGGGCATCACAACCCCGGTTTTCCGGGAATCACGGAGGCGGAATGGTGTAAATCCCCATTCCCATTGAGTCCTATGGGACTCAATGGGAATCGGGATCATGGAAACACCGGCAGCATCTTGTAATGCTGCCGGTGTTTCCTCGTCCGCCTGCAGGCGGGCGGTGTTAAACCCGCCAGGTCAGACCTGGCGGGAACATCACCTCCCGCCTGCAGGGGTCGGGATCAGGCGGTCCGGAAACAACGGTGGCGGCGGGTTTACCGCCACCGTTATTTCCGGACCGCCACGATCGTAATGAGGCCCAATGTCAGCTACGAAAATATAATTACTGCATGAGGTAATGGTAATGGAGTTGGGCCGTATTTCCTCTGGAAATATCTACCCCCATGTTAGGGAGACGTTTGCACAAGCCTCTGATGGGGGCTGTGTAATCCTCTAACCGAACAGAAGAACAGTGCGTCACCCATAAAGAAAAGTCCAGAATCTGAAATGGTACCTGTAGGAGAGAAGTCAGGCTTAACTGTGGGAGGAAGGAAGGTTGGCAGGGAGGTACACTTAATGGCAACGGACACCACTAAAGAATACACCAAATTAGTATACTGAAAAATACCCACTTTCATTAGAGGAACACAAATAGAATATCCATGTTAGGAAAAATAAGTACTCAGGTGAAATATGCACAAAACCGAGCATACTGTAGACATATAAATGGTAATTTAAGGCCTAACTCACACTTTACCTCAAAATGCCATCCCCTGTTGAGTATTATTGTTGATTTAAATCTTCAATTTGGGAAGGAACACTCTCTGATTTAACATTCCCTATTGTACAAACCCACCCCAAAACCTTACAATTCTGCGACAAGAAACATGCCATATTTGAATGTATACTCTACTTTATTTTGGTAAAATGTCAAAGGTGGTCCCATAGCTTTCTGCTGGCAAAGCCACCATAATAACTTAGTCACAGAAAGCATGTCTACTAAAAGAAACTTTTACCTTGCTGCGGAATCGCCCTACTTTCCAACACATACATAATGATATGAATCAAACAATACTATACCTAGACATCTATTTCTAAATAGAAGAATGCAATTTACAGATCCTTACATGCCACTTGTTGGCCAATATAGGTTCTGCTTTCACCAACTGTGTGCTTTTCTCTGGCTCTACCAGAAATGTCGTCAGGCCTAGTACGGTAGTCGCCTGTCTGTTTCCATTTCCTTCCCACTCTCCCTTCTCCCTTCCTTATCTATGTCTTAGCTCTTGCACTATCTGAAATGTCGTCAGGCCAAGTACGATAGTTAATTTCACATCCTTACTGTTCATGGCCTGTAAGAATGTGGTTGTATTTTCCCTTGTTCCTCCCTTGCCTTGAATTGCTTTGAAACACATTGTGTATACGCGCTATATAAATAAACGATCATATCATATCATAACTATGTAATGTATAAATACCTATGGCTTTATGTTCTCCAGAATCACTGACAAGTCTTGGTACCAGAGCTAGATGACACAGAAAATGATATTGCAAATGTCTTGCATTTGCTAGATAGTTACCATTAGCAATGTGTTGAGATGTGCAATGTGATGTAGTATCTAGCATTTGCATGTAAAGCACTGGTGGGTTGCATCAAAATCTAGAGCCTTGAGTTTATTGAAGATGTGCTATCGATTTAAAATGCACTGATTATTAATTTATCTAGACTATGAATCAATACTAAATTATTTTTCTCAAAGGAAAACAACTATTTCCCCAATTCCCTTGGATTATTTGAGTGCATCTAATTCAGGGTCCTCTCAACTCAACACAATCCCATTAGCAACATTCAAAATTGTATCCTCCCCTACGGGCATGGAAGTGATTCAGCTAACCTCCCTTTCATCCTAATATCTCTTTTCAAATTTCTAGGCTTTTACAGGTGTTTATTTATACATTTTATGTCAGGCTACGAAACATTTACCTCGGTTTATAGCCCCAAGTATTGACTAACTACAGCTATGAAAATGCTTGAGGTAAAATGTACTTGGATTTGGTTGCGAGGGACTGCACAACCTATGCAGAAATGCTTTTGGGTTCCAGTTTAAACTATTAGTCCTCTGGCTTTGAATACGCTCAGAAAGCAACATGCTTTTCACACTGACATGCTACAACACTCTACTTGCATTTGCGGTGTGCTATGCACAGGAAAATGCTATTTGTTATGCAATAAATCCAGATTATGCTTGGGTTCGACTAGGATGAGAAAGCAAGTTTCATCTTACACTACAATGCTAAAGCCTTCTATCTGGAATTAGTTCCTTCTAGTGCCATTCCTCGCCAGTTCCACCAACTCCAGGGACTTGGAGAAATTATTCTGGAGAGCATATATCTAATTGCATTAATTGGGGCGTTTTATATCTCAGAGGGCAGACCGATCGGCTGTCTGCTTTTATCCACCTCTTGGAATCAGATCGGGCTCAGATAAAATCTGCTTCAGGATTCCTCTGCAACAAGGCGCATAGTCTCTCCCATCTCCAGATCTTTTCCCAGCTCAGCACTCATCCAGTTAGACAGAGATTTCCCTTTATACAGTCTTCAAAATCCTAGAGCACTCGGTTAGGGGGAATGCTCAAGAATGTGCTAATTTCCCTTACCTTTTGAGACCCCCAGCAACTTTGCTGGATTTCTAGGATTTTAATGTTCACCTGGAAAGAGTGTGAGCCTTTTTTCCCCACTCATGTATTTTGATGTGTGTTTTACTTTTGTGTTCTTTGGATATGGGGTTTTACACCACTCCATAGGCATCATCTTTTTCTTGTGTGTCACGCAGCACCTTCAGTGCAGTGGCACAGGGGTGTCTTTCAGACTCCCCAAGGTTTAAATACCTTCTCTGGGACTGACTACCATCTCCCAGAGCATGTGAAGTTAAATTGACTTTTCTAGTCTTTTTAAATTCATAGACCCAGCACACACTATCTTCCTATAGAGTGCTGGAGGGGTTGCCTAGCATCCCTTGTGTCTAAACACTCATCTAACAGTCAAATGTTACCCATTCCTCTTGAAATGGCTGGTGGCAGTGGTTTTAGAACGAAATACCATGATTTTTCCCGACCGCGAACACCGGTAGCTAAACATCGGGTCAGCCATGTTTTTCAATATGGCGCTCATGACCCCTCTGTAAAAACAGACTCTGGTCATCTTTTTTCACTGTTTCTTTTAGGAAAGGTCCTTCTTGTGTTTAACTCTGCACGCCAAACCAGGTTTGGTCCCTTTGTTCGATGCCCTTTGGCGGACTTCATTGCTGAAACCCTCCTCTGGCACCCGAGTGTCTGGAGTGGACAGGATGTGAGGGAGGTGCCCGGAACTCCCTGTGCTTTGTCTCCTAGGCGACCTGAATGCACTCTGGCGTGATTGGCTGGCTGACTGTCCGGCAAGGACAGCCACCCTGCTGGGTGAGCGACAGTTAGGCTGGAATGAATGGAAGAAAACTGTTTAAAAGCAGGTCTCTGGGACTTGGAAGGCAGAGTTGACCACTGGAACAAAAGAACCTAAGACTAGCTGAAGGAAGACGACTGCTGCTGCAACTCCTGGACTGTTGGTTTGCCGAGTGAAGCCCTGATGCAGGTCCGAATTGCCTGAAACTCCCTCGACAGAGAAACCCTTCAAGGACAATTTCTTTCCTTGAGCTGGTGGGAACAACCAACTCGTAAGCCACCTGGATACCGTCTCCATACTGGTCGAATTTTCATCAGAGTGCTGTTGAAAACCGGATAGCCAGTGAGAAGGATACCAGTTTGTGGACTTTAAGGCACTCACACCTTAAAACCGACGCTTAGCCAAGCTTGTGGCCTCTTCCCTGGGCAGTGCAGGAACCTCCCAACGTCCTCCTTGTCCACACAACTGAAGCACGGGAACAGAGAGATCTGCATGAACTGCCAGGAACAACTGCCTCAGCTACAGCTTTTCTTCATCAATAAGGCACATTACAAACACGGTGTGGAAATCCTTTCTGCCGCGGTGAAAGTTTGTGAAACTTTCCCAACTTTGGAGTCTTGTTCGCTCCTAATCCGACATATAACTCTTTTTCTGGCAAACTACTTCCTCGAACATTGGCAAAGACTTAACCGTTTACTACCAGATCTGTATTATCCTATCCAAGACTCTGAACTATTGACTTTGGCCCAGGCCTATTGAATCAAATTTCCTGTTGTAGTGAACTGAAACTATTTGCCCTGCCTATGAAATTAATTGTGGTTTAATTATTTTAACCTTTGTCTTTTTACCCCATTTGAAAGTTACTCAAGTGCCATTTTGCTCCCACTTCAGGGGAGCCTAACTTGTTCAGCAACTTATTGGTTGTGTACTGTGGTGTATTAGATTGTGATATTGAGCTGCTTCTTACTATTGGACTGTTTTCCAACTGATTGTGTAAATAAATGTATATTCTTTTACCAAGAAACCTTGAATAGTGTTTGTTTGAACTACTGTGATTGCAAGTCCTTTGTGTAACATCTTGTACTGCTCACATCCCTCTTGAGAGAAGTCTGGCTGATCAGCCACTGCTACCACATAACTGAGTAGTACAGGCCCGAGTACTGGCCTGTACCAAAGGTGAGATTTTGCTTACACCTGTAGTCTTAATTGTGTGTAGTGTTCCCAAAGGGTACTGCCTAACACACTCTATACCTCTTGTGGGTTTGTACATAAATAGGCTCATATTTTCCCACACTTTGTCATATTTACATCACAATTTCTGATTGAAAAATCTTTCCATTGGTTGGCTTAACAGGTTGATACTTCCACATAATACACCCGTTAATTTCATACGTTGATCATATTTTTGCACATACGACAGGGGTGGAGCTGGACACTTTTGGATCATTCATATTCCTCCCATAATTCCCAACAGGAATGTTTTCCAACAATGACACATGGATTTTTAGATTCCTATGGTCATGCTGAATTCAGTCATTTTTTATGTAAGTTTGTGAGATGCATTTTGACTGAATTATTACTATTCATACAGTTGATCAATTATTAATAAATAATAATATATTGTGTTTAGTCTAATCTTGTAGGAGAGACTCATGGTTTCATAACCCTTGGACTTTTGATTCCAAATCTCTGCATTTTAAAGATATAGCCAAAATAGTTTTTAATGCACCAAGTTATGCTACCTTTCCTTCCATTTCTATGGACCCCCAAACTTTCTTATTTTTGATTCTGGCCTGCTCTTTTTGCAGTGCAGTGACCTTTGCTCATTTGGCATTGGGAAACTGACATGTCCTTCAGGCTGTCAGTACTGGGCAAGATTGCTTCCCATAGTCTTGTTATTGTGTTACTACTTTTGATAATTTATCACTTTTGGTAACTTTTATCATTGTGCAATGCATCTTAAAAAACTGGTACAATGGGGTACACGTTTTGTTTTGCCTTACACTATCACTCAGAGGATTCTTTGTTACTCCTGGTGTGCCTATGGGACAAGTTGGTGCCAGCCATTACTTTTTCCTATTATTTGGTGTCATTTACTATAGTCTTACCGCATTTAGCTACCAACTGTGGCTAGTTTCCAAACATGGCCTTGCCACATGGTTTTTTGTTTGACCCTTGGCAATCTTGTCTTTTACCCTTCTTCCTGGCATGTGAGGCCAGGAAAATCCTAATATGGACTTCCAGTGCCCGGTAAAGCCGATGCTTTTTGCGGGCTACTGCAGGGCCACGGGTGTTTGCTGCCAGGAAATGGGTTGGGACTGTCTGGTCCCAATCCACAAACTGGTTTTGGTATGTCCGAGTGGTATTCATGAGTTTTGCCAACAGTGGTCCTGATTGGACTACTGCCGGGGTTTGTGTGGGGCAGATCTGTCATTGGCTAGTGGGAGTTTCAGCTTTTACCTGGCTTTTTGCATAGGAAGAGGACCCCAGCACCCATTCGAGAGAGATCCTGGAAGAACCCGTAGCTGTCCAGCTGCAAGACCTGCGAGGAGACCATGGACCCATTGGAAGAAGGCCTTGCAACCAACTTCAGCTGCTTTCCTGGAAGAGCCCTGTCTTGTAGGTGATCTTCGGCAGTCCTGCGACAGAGCTGTGACCCGTGGAGTGGAGGTAACATCCATTCTCAATGTCAGCTGTGTCCTACGAAAAAGAGCCTATGGAAGTACCCCAAGACCGCCCAGTTGCTGACCAGCTCTGCATTCGGGCTACCGTGCAGCAGACGTCGCCATTCCGTGGTGAGCCCTGGAACTTGGGGATCCCCAGCTTGTGCTATACGTCTCACCTCTGCTAAATGTCATGGTAGCAACAAGGGTACCCGAGATGGGAGGCAAAGTCTGACCACAGCAAGTGAATCCTATTGTGTCGCGTTGCATTGGTGGCCGTCGTCTGAAACTGCTCTCCTGCGACCAGTGCAGTGCTGAGAGGGGCACTGCATAGAGTTTTGCTGCATTCTCCACCCTGAAGACCGTGCAATAGCATTAGACGTTGACCAGAGAAGTACTTGAACCTGCAGTGCCTGGGCATCAAGGGCTGAAGCTGACAGCAGGAAAATCGACCTTGGCCTCTCTTCAGCAGACCTGCCAAGTCCTTCGAAGAATCCAAGTATGGGGGGTGAGTTCTAACAATACTTACCTGAACCCCTAACTCCCTCTTAACTTCTAGAAACTTTTATAATAGTTTGGCTTTGCTATTGCATATTATCGCACAAGCACTCCGAAAGTTACAACAACTTGTCCTCTACCACCTGGAACTGATCATTGGACTCCAGAGTCCGTACCATCATTTTTTCCAGCTTTACAAAACTGGATGTAACTTTGGTGAACTTTTAGGCACGAGGACCCATACCTCTTAGGGATGGACTTCTGAAGCTAGTGTTGTATCTCTGTGAACCTGTAGTGCTTATACTAATACTCACCTTCCCTTACAGGGGTGGTTATATGTATTTTTCCCTACTCCAGTGATTGTATATATGCATCTTTTTTTTGTGTTGTGTGATAATATGACCTGTCAGTAGTTTTAGACAAGCATGGTATCAAGAGAGACACAGACTCAAAAGTAACAGTTTAAAAACCTTTATTGTCAAACTTTGTGGGGTTGGCGTAATGCCCACCTGTCCCTAACTCTAAGGGGGTTGTTCACTCAACTGATGCTTCTAAGGGACGTCGATGTCCGTAAGTTCAAAAACAAAATTCGTCTGTGTCCAAACCTGTGCTTGCCCTCACTCTTAGACCAAATGTGATAGGGGTTTTCTTAAAGGAGAAATGGTGGCTCAAAAAAGAAATATAAACCACAGCTGGTTTCAGTTAACCTTACCAATAGGTGTAGTTCTGCCAGTTTCAAAAATAGTTCAACTCAAAAGGGTTGCCCTCGGAATCTTCCACGTAGGGCTCTACACAATGTCTCTGGTTCTCTTGGGGTTCCCTTCCCCAAGCTTCACATTTTTCAGTTCCAAACAAAGAGACACAGTTCCTGTTAGGCCTGTCAGGGTTTCCTTCCCAAAGCATAGGCCTTTCCTGTAAAGGTCACAATGTCCATGTAGGCCTCTCAGGGTTCCCTTCCCCAAGATTAGGCCCCTTTTGGTCTTTAAACAAAATGTTCTCCTCATCAGGATGCACTTTCGATGTATAGTTCTTTCAAGGGGTTAATGTCAGAGACTTTCGAGAATGCTGGGCTCTTTACTCCTCCCAGGTGCGACCACTCTGACTTCTAGCCCCACTCCTTATTCTCTGCACCTTTCTTCTGGCACCTTTTCCCTTCTGTGCCTCTTTCACTCCGAGTTTCTCTCTCTCTCTCTCTAATTCGGGAAACTCACCAAAGTAGCACAGCGCTGGTGAGCAGTCCTCCAAGGTCTTGGATTGAGGTCAGGGTCTTACCACCTGCCCCTCAGACACCCCTTAGACCGGCACAAGTCCTATGGGAACAAGCACTGGCCTCGACAAAGTCAATCGCCTACACTTCGGCCCTGCTCCAGCTCCCTCGCCACGCTGCATATCCTCTGACACACTGGGCCAGCGTCTACACACTGCACCGGATCTTCCGGGCTCCTCCTTCTGCAGCCTTCTGCTCCTTGGCCTCGAAGTTCCATCAAGCAACCCCAGCTCGGTCACTGCTTTTGACAGAACCACACCTTTTATATTGTAGTAAGAGTCAAGTGGAGTCCGGTGTGCATAGTTGTAGTAAAGTGCCTGACCTTGCCTGACTATTAGTGGGACAGCCTAATGGTATTCTGTAGTAGGCCTCTTTGTGCATCTCCATGCTCTTCCTATGGGTAATCCTCATCCCTTGTCTAAGTACTTATTGGAAATGGGGAGTGGGAGATGGGGTATGATTGGAAATGCCCCATAAAGGCTGAGGGAGAGTAAGTTGGTGGACAATTGGGAAAGGTGGGGGTGGGGGGAATACCAGATCTCGCCCTTGGGCATTCTCCTCCCAATTGCCTGCGACCCTTGACTCAGGTGATCCTCCCTCGCTTGTCCACCCCCAGGTTCTGGATCGAAAGCGATGGCCCTTCCCTGGCTACCTGAATGGAAGATCCCAGGGGAGTAGGTGGGAGAATACCATCAGGTTTCTCACAGTAGTTATTTTTTTAAGTGTTACAATGCCATAAATACATACTTTTCTAACTTATTGTCTAAGTGTTTTCCCTGACTTTCCACTGTATGTGCTAATGGGGGACCCCTTACAAGCTCACCACATCTTGAGACTTAGTCTAGACACTCATCCTTGAACTGGTTTGGCACAGCTCCCAGAGTTGTCCCCATCACAATACTAGGTTGGCCATCTATACATCTGTCCACCAGGCCAGAGTATAGAAAATCAATCCTAACACATGTCAATACCCGATGACTCATCTAAGCAGCTCTCAGAGGCTGGCAGGTAGTTTTGTTAATCTTTCCACTAACTCCAGATAGTGAGTTTTATGGGGAGATAGCATTTTATAATAATTTTCCTTTGCATCCTCTGGGTTGGAAAGCAGGCCTATTCATCATGCAACCAACTCAGATAGAAAAATAGCTTATATATACACATCTTTGTAAGTGCTGAGCATGGGATCCCTTTGTTGTACTGGGCACAATGTGTTCCTCTGATGAAAGTTGAAGTTAAATAGCTCAGGATCAGGTAACGGCTGCGATCCCTGGCCACATGGGAGTAGGTGACTGCCAGGGAATCCATGATTATTCCGCTGGATTCATCCAACTTCCTTGGTCACACAGCATGTGACAGTCACAGTGCTACTTGGCAGGGCAGTCCTGGTGAACGGGACACGCCCTAATCCTCACGTAGTTCCAAGCGGGACAGTATTGTTAGATTCTACCTTTTCCCATACTCTACCTAGGCCATGTAAGACAATTCTAATGCACCCCCTCCAGAACTGACAGAGCCTGAAGTGGTTTCTAAATGGAAAATAACCTCCAGTGGTGAAATGGAAATGCTTTGTTTCATCAGAAGGCAATTTCATACTCCTGATACAATGTTGCAAATTTGCATTTTTGGGAACTGGGTCTTATATCGGGCCAACCTAGCTACAGAGCAACGGAGGGCTGTACACGTCTTGTTGAAGAGGGTAACAATATGTGGCACTGGATGTTCTGGCTAATGAGGTGGGATGTGTTGCAGGAACACAAGGATCCATAGTGTCACCTCGGTACTGACGGAAGAGCAAGGTCTTGAGTTTCTTACTGAACTGCAAAGGCATTGGTGTTGTCTCGATTGCCCTTGTGATGGTGTTCCAGGAGCCAAGGACATGGCAAGAGAAGGCATGTTTTCTCTTTTTATCCTTACATGCCAGTTTTGTCTTTTGTCTCAATCATAGCAGCAGCCTGGTTTCTGGCGGAGCATGACCCACCTACGCTACAGAGTTTTGCAGCTAGGTAGGTTGGTGTGTGAGTGGAGGTTGCCTTTTCTTTAATCTCGGTAACAGAGAAGCTATTTGCAGGCTCCAGAGAGACGCTCAATGAGTTAGAGAAACCTGTGCACTTTACAAGTTTGCAGTTCTCTAACCACAGGTTCTTCCTTTGATACACAGGGTTTCCTTGCTGTGGAAACGATGGTGCCTATACCACACAAACTACAATTATCTGCACCTTCAGAGAATTCAGAAAGCTTACCACAAATGTTTTCAGCTTGCAATCTACATGCATGCTGAAAGTACAGAAGAACCGGGTTCTGCAAAGGCAGTTGTAGTGAGGGTCTGGAAAGGGAGGGAAAGGGAGAGAGAAATTCAATATAGCGGACAGGACAAATGAAGACTTGGGCATGTTCCTGCACCCCAAAGTTAGACCTGGTTCCAGAAGGAGCAGTAGTCACTCCCATCTAAGGCCCAATTGCCAGCACTGGTGCAGCCACCAACCAGGAGCTCAAATCAGGGGGAAGAATATAGAGCCAGAGACACCAAACTGCCAGGGTGGGTTGGAGGAGAAGGTGGCTCAAGTTTGCAGTAGCTGGAGAATGGAGAGTGCAAGAAAGAGTAGAGGATGAAGATAGTGAGGAGGTTGAACAGGTGGCAACAGTAGCGAATAGGAGGAGGTTGTGAGAGCAAAATGACTGAGAAAGGAAGTGGTAAGATCCAGGGTGAAGAAGATGGTAGGAAGATCAAGGATGCAGGAGGAGGTGGTAAAAGAAAGGGTGGTGGAGGAGGTGGGAAAACAGTGGCAAGATCAAAAGGGCAGGAGGTGGTGGTGAGACTTAAGGGAAAGGTGGAGGGAGCAACATTCAAAAACCAAAGTGATAATCAGGAGGTAGTAACACCAGGTGGTGAGAGTGAGATAGAAGAGATGGAGGCGGTAACAACAACTAGCAAAAGTGGTGGTGAGAATGGTACAGAGGAGTTGGAAATTGTAACTGGAGGGGATAGCAGAGGAGAGGTTTTAGTGCTTGTAACAGCAGATTGTGAAGGTGGCACAGAACATGTGGTGGCAGTGAGAGAGGAGAAATATGGGGAGGTAAAAGGCAAGGAGATACAGATGAAAGCTGGGAACAGCCAGTAGCGAAGAAGAGACAGAGCACAAGGTGGGGAGAATTCTTCTAGACAGAGTAGGAATGTGTCCTGTGTGCCAGATGGTGGGAAGAGGAACAAGGCCAGGGAGGTTATCCTGAGATGAGAGAGGTGACAGGAGGACACCTCTCTAGCTCTTCTTGCTTACTATGCCCACTAGCCCATCTGCCGATGAGTGCCCAAGTGAGTCTTGGGGTATGGAATCTGCTAGGGAGTGTATCATGTTTATGCTTCATCCCCGCGCCTAGTGAGACTACCCAGCACTTTAAGCTGGAATTCTGGGCCTTTCTTTAATCCTGAATGAGTGGAGCCTTTTCCCACGTATTCATTTTTATGGGCTCTGTCTTTTGGAAGTCTTTCCTTTGTATTTTACTGTCCTATGCCATCTATTTTTCCTCCATAACTAAGGCATCTATCTGTATTTTACTACTGCAGCACACAGCTCCTTAAGGGCAGCGTTGCTGGGGACCCCTAGGGTCCTCCTTTGAGATTCTTTTCTATATCGTAGAGTAACTACAGTCCTTAAGGATAGAGAGATTTTAGGCAACATTGTATGCAGTACCCTTTGTGTGTACTACAATAGCCTTGACTTCCTGGCAATAGGGACCCAACCTTTGGTATAAGTCTGAACTACACAGGTTGGTAGTGTGGCTGAGCAGCCAGGCTTATCTGAAGAGGGGTCAATGTGAGCAGTAATGTGACAAGAGTTTCACAGTAGCAGTTATTCAAATAAAAACTTACTCAAGGTTTCTTGATAAAAATTGTTTTAATTTATTTCAGTCAGTTGTATAAGCCTTCTTCAGAAGGGCGCAATATATAGATAACACTTATAATACACTTCAAACACATACTCTGTTTCTCTAAATCATATGACACTCATTGGGGATGGCACAGAGACACTTCCTACAACCTTAGGTGACTTAGATAGCTAGGAAACTGTGGACATTGATTTATCACTGGTACATTTATAGCGATACGGAGTTTGGTGGAAAAGATAGAATAGAGGAATAAAACACAGGTTAATAAATCATTCACAGACTGGTAAGTACTTTTAAAAACCTGCCACAGCAGAGTAAATTAACCCTTTCCTGGGGAAAGGCCAAAGCACAAAGTTAGAGGTAAAGAAAAGTCTCTCAGGGAGCCAGGACAGCCAATGTTAATTTCACAATGTCATGGGGATTTGAAGATCTTCTTTGCAGGTAGGTAAAAAGTCTTGCACAATGTTTTTAGAAATGTTTGTAGAAAATAGAACACTTGAAGGGCCACAAGCTGGGAGGCTTGTGAGGGGCAAAGCTTTAGCAATTCTGCAAGGTAACCAAGAGAGGTCTCAACTGAGAGCAAGTAAGGCTACAGAACAAGAGGTAAGTTCATAGACTTTTCAGTACCTCTGGTTAGAAGAAATGGTTCCAGCTGGCTTCTGTTCCTGTACAGCTCTGCAGTTCCTGTTGTTCCTGAGCCTCAGTCGTGGGGACAACAGGGAGGACGTCTGGGGACTCCTGCTCTGCAATGGGAAGGTCAGATACAGCAATGGGCAAACTTTGATTCAGCGGTTCTTCAGTGTATCAGCTCCTCGTGTCTGACAGCAAATGGCAACACTGCGGTTCTTAGATACCACTTCAGACTTTCCTTGCTTCTGGGGTCCAGCACTTTGTTGAGGTGGATCAGGCTTGGTCAGACCTGCATCAGGGAAGTCCGGAGGATCTTCCTAGCGCTCGGGTCTGACTTAAAAGCAATGCACACAATCTGGTGTTCCTCTCCCTGGCACTTCGGTTCCAGCAGCAGCAGCAGCAGCAATACAACCAGCTTCGAGAGGATGACCAGATGGGCTTACTATGGAGTTGATTGGTCCCACCAACTCAAAGGGAGAAGTCATCCTTGCAGGGCTTCTCTATTCGAGGCGAATTCGGAGCTTCAGCACAGCAGCAGGGCTTCATCGGGCAAACCAATGGTCCTGTAGTTGCAGCAGGCGTCTCTTACAAGTTCTTCTTCGGATTCCTTCGTCCAGTGGTCGACTCTGCCTTCCTAGCCAAAAAGCCTCACCTTTTATGCAGGTTTCTTCATTCATTCCTGCCTAGCTGTCAATCACACAGCAGAGTGGCTGTCCTTGCCGGACAGCTAGCCGGACAATCACCTTTGGGTGCATTCCTGTAACCAAGGGGATTAAGCACAGGGAGTTCGGGCACCTCCCCCACTTCCTGCCCTGCCAGACATACTGGAGCCAGAGGCAGGCTTCACTTGTGAATCCCGCCAAAGACAAAACGAACAAAGGGACCTGGTTTGGCGTGCAGAGTAGATCTCAAGAAGGACCTTTCCGACAAGAAATGGCGAAAGAAGAAGACTGGGCCATTTTGACGAAATGGGGACCCATGCGTGCCTTACCGTGGCTGTGAACGCAGCCTGTGGTAAAAACACACAATGGTGGTAAAAAGTAAGCCACTGCCACCAGCCATTAATTGTAGAAAGGGTAACATAAAACTGTTACATGCGAAATTACACAAAGGAGATACAAAGTAACCCCTCCAGCACCCTATGATAAGATAGTGTGTGCTGTGTCTAGAAAGTTACAAATTGTAAGTAAAGTCAATTTCACTTCACTGCTCTTGGAAACAGTAGTTTCAGCAAGAGAAGGTATTTCAACCTTTGGTAAATCTAAGACTTCCCTGTGCCTCTGCACTGAAGGTGCTGTGTGTCACAATGCAAAGATGATGCCTATGGAGTTTGTCAGACTCCAAAGTCAGAAGAAACACAGAGAATAAATCACATTAAAATGATATGTGAGATAAAAAGTCTTTAAATCCAGCAAAAAGAGCTGGGGGTCTCTAAGGTAGAAGGGAATTAACACATGTCTGAGAATTCTCCCTAACAAGAGATACTTAGTATCTCTCCCAAAACGTGATAGTCTGAGAGATTGGCACACACAACCTTATGTGCAGTGATACTTAATATCCCCCTTCTTTAGGTCACATAGACAAACTCCTAGTTATGGCTGGTGGCAGTGGACATGTCCTACCAACAATTGTGTGATTTTTCTAATGCAGGCTAAGTCCATAGCCTTAGTGGTGCACAATATGGCCACCGGAGTACCAACTCAGGAGCTCCCTTCTTTTTTCACCATTACTAGGGTGGTTGCCTTGGTCAGCCCTTCTTCTACCATTCTGGGGGGGGGGAGACCTGTGTGTGAGTTTTGCCTTTGGCGGGAACCCTTGGGTGTCCCCGCCTAGGCTCCAGAGTATCTGGGCAGGCAGGAAGTGGGGGAGGAGTTTTCCAACCCCTGTCCTTTGTTTGCTAGAGTCCCTGAGTAGGACCAGCTCCCACTGGGGTCTGGCTGTCCTGATTGGACAGCCAAACACCCTTTTCTGTAAACTGATGAGGAAAACTGCAGAGGAGTGAATGCTGGAACGGTATACAAGGTGAGGCTTCCCGAGTGTAAAGCAAGTCAACCACTGGAAGATGAAGTAACCGAAGAAGAAGGCAACCAGAGACTCCTGCCTACCCTTTGAAACACTGAAGCGACCACTGCTGTCCTGACCTCGTTTTCTGTGCGACAGAAGAACTCTGAAGAGGACGACTCCTTCCCTTTGACTGGTGGAAACAACCAATCCCAAGACAAACTTTGTTTTGAGCAATCTCCTGAGGTCCTGTGAGTTTCCAGAGCAGAGAAACCCCAATACCAGGAGACCTGCATCATGGAAAGGCCAAACTCGTCCAAATCTTTCCTGAGCCCTCAAGCACACTCCGGAGATCCGATCCAACTCGCCCATACCCCCTCAGCAGAGTGTGGGACTGTGAGAAGCGAAGAACATTGACCGGGCAAATCTCGTCCTTTGTTGGTGGCTGCAGGAAAGGTGCCAAATCCACACCCAAGAAGTTTATGGAAGCCGTGCCAGAGGTCCTATCTCCAGACTTCTGCTGAGAGATCCTGTCCATTGTCCTGCCTTTCGTCACCAGACCAAGGAATCCAAAAATCGGGTCCAGCACAGCCACATTGAAGAGAATCAGCCACAACATCTTCTTCAATCCTAAGGTACTGTAGGGAAAAAGGTATTGCTTACATTACAGGGGGTTTCCCAAAGTCCACTTGGAGGTAAGACTCTATAAAACTATCCCTTGGAATAAAAGTACACTGAACCCAGTAAATACAATAGAAACTCTTACACACTGAAAGCTATTTATTTTATATATTGTTATTGTTATTGTTATTTTGCACTTATATAGCGCCTTATATACCATTGGTATGGTCTGAAGGCGCTGGTAGGTTGAACGCCCTTGGGAACCGAAGTTCAAGTCAGTAGAGAGAGTGGGGAGGGTCAAACGGCGCGTGTGCGCACCGGGTATGTGTGCAGCTGGTGCGTTATTCGTGAAATAGCTGCTTCTTAGCGGTAGGTGTGGTGGTTGATGTCAGGGGTATGTGTTAGTTCTGGCAGGATTTATCCAGACCGACTGTGGCTGCGTTAGGCCTGAGGAGAACGCCTGGCTGGGGGGTGTGTAACCAGCGGTGTTTACTTAGAGTGATGGGGAGTGAGCGAGAAGTGTTGGTATGAGAACAGTTATACCGAATGGTGTCATAGTATCTCTGTGTTCTATTTGAGTGGTGATGTAGAGGAGAGAGTAAGCGTGGGGTGTGATATGGTGGGTTTACATGCTCTTCCAAACGTTCCCTGCATTCCAGACCATACTGGAACCAGCTACACTTCTAAATACACATAGGCTGTTTGATACGCTTCTAAATGCAACTTTTCTCAGAAAGGCTATTGGCACAACTTCTAAATACACATAGGCTATTGGGTACACTTCTTATTGCAACTTTTCTCAGAGAAGCTATTGGGTACACTTCTAAATACATAGAGGCTATTGGGCACAACTTCTAAAAGCAACTTTTTTTCAGAGAGGCTATTGGACACAACTTCTAAATGCAACTTTCTCAGAGGCTATTGGGCACAACTTCTAAATGCAACTTTCTCAGAGGCTATTGGGCACAACTTCTAAATACACAGGCTATTGGGTACACTTCTAGATGCAACGTTTCTCAGAGAGGCTATTGGGCACAACTTCTAAATACGCATACGTTATTGGGTACACTTCTTAATGCAATTTTTCTCAGAGAGGCTATTGGGTACACTTCTAAATGCAACTTTTCTCAGTGGTAGGTGAGAGGCTATTGGGCACAACTTCTAAATACATAGAGGCTATTGGGCGCAACTTCTATATACACATAGGCTATTGGGTAAACTTCTAAAAGCAACATTTCTCAGAGAGGCTATTGGGCACAACTTCTAAATGCAACTTTCTCAGAGAGGCCATTGGGCACAACTTCTAAATGCAACTTTCTCAGAGAGGCTATTGGGCACAACTTCTAAATACACATAGGCAATTGGGTACACTTCTCAATGCAGCTTTTCTTAGAGTCACATTTCTATCTAGATGCTGCGCAAGCTAGGTTCATAATTCTAATTGTGGTGCATGCTAGGAATCACATATGCTAACAATCACATTTCTGAAATGCCATCTAGGTGCGGTTTTGCTGACAATTACATTTCTGTCTAGATTTGGCGCAGACTAAACTTGAGATTCATCTAAGTGTGGCATATGCTAACAATCATTATTTCTACCTAGATGCGATGCGGGTTAAGGTTGAGAGTACCATCTAAGTGCAGTGTTAGATTTGGTGCAGGCTAATCTTTGTGGTTCTCTCGGGGTGTGGTACTGGTTAACATTATACTGCAGGCCATTGAAAGGTAAATTAGAGTGGCAGGAGCTTTCTGGAGTAGAGTAATTGCTCTACTCCCCACCCATGCCAGCACTTACAGTTTTGTTGGTGTCTGGTGGCTTCATTGGCTTCCCCTGCTGACACCTGCAGACACTCTCTGGAGCCGCCCTAGTGGGAGCTGCCCTTAGCCGCAGGGGCTGCCGGGCAGAGGGCTGCCCTGGGAGGGCTGGTTATGAGATGAGGGACAGCCAATCACTGTCCGTGGGCGGGATGGGAGGCGGGTTGGAGGGGGAGAGACCAGGAAGTAGTGGCTGGGGCTCGTAGGGAATGCAGACACTTTTTCAAGTGTTTTTGGCCCAAAAATGGGCGCCGCGCATCGCTGCTCCACTCACCTGCCTCCATAATGGGAAATGGAGCTGGTGGGAGCATGCGAGCGTTGGGCCCCGATGCTGCACGCTAGGCAGCCAATCACTGCCCGTGGGCGGGATGGGAGGCGGGTTGGAGGGGGAGAGACCAGGAAATGGTGGCTGGGGCTCGTAGGGAATGCAGACACTTTTTCAAGTGTTTTTGGCCCAAAAATGGGCGCCGCGCATCGCTGCTCCACTCACCTGCCTCCATAATGGGAAATGGAGCTGGTGGGAGCATGCGAGCGTTGGGCCCCGATGCTGCACGCTAGGCAGCCAATCACTGCCCGTGGGCGGGATGGGAGGCGGGTTGGAGGGGGAGAGACCAGGAAATGGTGGCTGGGGCTCGTAGGGAATGCAGACACTTTTTCAAGTGTTTTTGGCCCAAAATGGGCGCCGCGCATCGCTGCTCCACTCACCTGCCTCCATAATGGGAAATGATACACAAGACAGGTAAGTAAATACTCTTTTAGACTAACCAATACACATAGGAAATATCAACAATACTTTACAATGGTGACTGCTTCAATAGTATTTGCTTGTGCTTACAATTGTTACAGAAAATGACACTAATGACAGTTATACCGTATAACTTGTAGTGCCACACACCCACATCATTTGTTACAGAGAAATAATAGGTTCATTCCTTTATCAGGTCACACAGCTAAAGTCTGTAAAAGAAGGAAGGAAAAGAAGGGTTATTCAACACTATAGCAGCACTTTACTTTCTAGTAACACTTGTCAAGGCTTCTAATACTTTCGTAGTACAATCCCTAACTATACAAGTTCATCAAAGTCAGTGTAGGAGTGGAACAAACGTCTTATGCAGCAGCGGAAAAGGCATGGATTCTCAGGGTACTTTAGTCACAAATACTTTAGCACAATAACACAATGTATAGGGACCCTGCAAAGGACACCCTAATAGAACACAAGCTGGGAAGCCGGGGCAAGAGGTATGGGTGGACACCCAAACACCTTGTAACGCACTCCAGTCACAATGGAGCGACTCTTCCGCTTGAGGTAGCTCTACCTTAAGCTCCACGGTACCTTAGGTTAGAAGAAACAAATGCAGCTGGATTCTTTCCTGTGCAGCAGCGACGGACCCGGTTCCCCCGATTCCTCACTCTGGTGAAGAAAGGAAGGACATGGAATGGGATATTACAGCAGCAGTCGCGAGAAAGGACCCTCAGCAATAATTTCTTCAGTCTCCCATGCGGGTCTGCGGTTTTGGTGCCTTTTTGTCAGCTCAAAGTACTTTTATCACTTGGTTGATCTTCCTCGGTTCTTCATGTCCTGCACTCTGCTGAGGGGACTTGGATGAGTGGGATTATGCCTCTGGAGGTCCAGGTCCAACTGGGCGGATTCGTCCATGCAAAGACGTTGCACTGCAAATGGGTCGGAGGTCCCCTGATATTTGCGGTTTGCAGCCCTAAAAGGTCACAGCACCTCGGGAGATGGCTCGAACTGCAGTTCGTCTTGGGGCTGGTTGGGCGCACCAGCCAAAGGGAAGGAGTTGTCCTCTTCGAAGCTCCTCTGTGAATAAGAAAACGGGTCAGGACAGCAGTGGTCGTTTCACGGTTAATGGAAGGGTCTGCAGACGTCTCTGGTCGTGTTCAGCTTCGGATTATCTGTTCTCAGTGGTCGACTTGCCTTCTGCCTCTGGAACCTCACCTTTTATTTGGATTTCCCATTCACTCCTCTGAAAACTCTCCCTGCCGTTTACAGAATGGGGTGGGTGGCTGTCCAATCAGGACAGCTAGCCCCCCAGTGGGAACTGGTTCCATTCAGGCATTCTGGCAAAGGACAGGGAAGTGTTAAAACTCCTCCCCTGCTTCCTGCCTTCACAGACACACTGGAGCCTAGACAGGGACACCCAAGGGTTCCCGCCAGAGGCAAAACACACACAGACCTCCTCCCAAAATGGTAGAAGGTCTAACAAAGGACAACCACACAAGAACTGACGAACAAAAGAAAGGAGCCACCATGTTACAACATACGTGACCCTTTTGTGCATAACTGACACTGTGAATACAGTCTGCGGTAGAAAATAGCACAGAAGTTGCTACAGAACTGCCATCAGCAATAATTAAAGGGTTTTCACTGTAACCAAAGGGTCAAAGAAGCAGAGAGAAGGGGCATACTAGGTATCCCCATAGCACTCCATGTAAGGCGGTGTGTGCAAATCTCTCATAGGTTAAAGTTTTAGGAACAATACTAAGTATCCAACTTTCCTTAAGAACAGTAGTTCTTAGGGAAAATGAATTAATATAAAAAGGAGAACCAAAAGGGTGCTGGGTGCTGCAAAGGTGTAACACAGATGCATTTAAGAGATATGGAGGAAAGCAAGACTCTGAAGAATGAGGTAAAACAAAAGAACAGAGTGCTCAAAAGTCACAGCAAATAAGAATGAATGAGGGGGAAAAGGCTCCCCTCATTCAGGAGAGAAAGAAAACGGTCCAGACGTCCAGCAAAACGTGCTGGGGGTCTCACTAGGAGAGGGGATTACGCATAACACTGATACATCTCTCTAACAGTGCCCTAGCTTCAGAAGTCCAATCCCTATGAAGAGAGGGGTGGTGTACCCAAAAGTCACAAAGCTTATCCCCAGAACGCATCTGATGCAGGTAACATACTTGTGTTGGTGAAACGTTCACGAGAAGAGATGCAAAAAAGTTACTGGCAAGTAAAAATATGCTCTTATCTTTCAGGTTTCAATGCCCAGGTGCGACGAAACAAAAGCAGTGCAATGGAAGGAAACAAAGAGACTTGTTCTCGATGATATCCTATTGAGTGCAGGGGGAGACACATGCGTGGCTTTTACTTACCCTGCTAACTCAGATTTCCTGAGAAGACTGAATCGGTCGATTGGGGGGTGGAGGGGGTCTGTCGCTGGAGGTTGGATCCAGTGAGAGGTGCCAAGGAGCTGTGGGTGCAAGGATTCTTCCGGTTAGGTCCAGGAACAGAGTTCAACCCGTGGTGATGGAGAAATGAAGAAAGCACCAATGCAGACTTCTTCAGGACACTTCACAGGACTGGGTAATGTGAGTTCCAGCGACAGCCACCGCACATAAGACAGCAGGTAGGTGACTTACACCACAGGCTGGCAACCACCGAAATTCCGGCTGCAAACACAGATGATTCTAGCGAGGTAACCCACTGGAGAGCTGGTCAGTCCACCGGGTGGTCCAGGCACACTTCTGAAGGCTCAGATCCTTGAGTAGGCGTTGATACTAATTGATCTGAATAGTTCAAGGGTTGGAGCGCAGATCAGGTAGTCCAGCAGGACTTCAGTCGGCTGCTCTTCTACACAGGATACTTGGCTCCAAAGCTGATCTGAAGAAATGGCTGCAGGAGTCTTCTTCTCACACTCTCCTGAGAACCGCCTTGACTGCTCTCCATTGCATCCTTGATTGGGGGTTGGTTAACTTCTGTTCCCTATAACTAGGCTGGTCTCCTAAAATCTGTCCACCAGGACAGATTCTCGAAATCCATCTTATCACCCAGTACTGATAGTCTGAAGGACTGATCAGTTTTCCCCCAAACAATATGAGAAAAATGCCAGGGGAGTGAAGCGGATGGCTTCACTTCTCTGTAGAAAGTCATGACAGTTCAAAAACAAACGCATCAAGTTTGGGTGTCCATAGAACTATGGAGGGAAAGTTGCTAAAAGAGACATCTTTCCTGACAATAATGCTCTAGTTATCTTATGAAGATGTTATGTTATATGAATTTGTAAAACGCAGGGTTCACCCGAAGGCATCTTGCGCTGATCAGAAAGGTAAACCAGAAAAGAAACAAAACTACCATCAGAGAGTTTTAGAAAAGATACGCTTTTAGCGTACGATGAAAAATCGAAAGATCCTCAGTTTCGCGCAAGGCATAAGGTAGGGTGTTCCAGGCTTTAGATGTAGCCACGGAAAAGGAGCGTCAACCCAAACGGGAGTAATTAGTCCGGGGAATTTTGATAGTCAAGGAGATTTGGGAGCTAAGTGCTCTAGAAGGAATATAGGGGGGCCATTTCACCTGGAGAAAGATATTCAGCCCCCTTTTTATAGACGGCTTTGTGTACAATACACAGGGACTTGATTAACACCCTATTCTCAACTGGAAGCCAGTGCAGTTGGCAGAGGATAGGGGACATGTGAGCACCATAAGGTGGGTTGGTAACTGCTCTAGCAGCTATGTTCTGTCTGTAATAGCTGTAGTCGATGTATTAAATAGGCGGGTTGTTCTAAATAGAGCGTATTGCAATACTGCTCATTATCAGGGAGGAGATTACGGGAGCATGAAAATGTGAAGGGATATAGGAAAGAAACATACGAAGGACCATCAGCTTAAAACGGCCTGATTGGCAAATGGCCGACACCTAATCAGACATTGAAAGAGTGTTGGAGATTTTAACACCCAAGTCCGTCACCATAGTGACAGGGGAAGGAAAAGGACCCAAGCTAGAGGGCCAGAACTCATACGTCCAGTACAGTAGAGGATCAGTTGTAGATATGCTCAGTAGTATTGGGGACACATCAATATATATGTTGTTTGTCCAAGTGTACTATTTTTGAGTTTGCAACTTCCTTCCGAATGCCACTTAGAGGCATGCTTTCGGGATGGACGACATGTGCACACCACAGCACACGTCCATAGTTGCATGTGCTCTCAGTGTCCTTTTCTGTCATTGCTAGATCCTAAGGAAACTTTGACTTTTATAGTTCCTAGGCAGTAGGATAATTGAATTGTAATTCTGAGTGTACTATATCAGTTTTAAAAATCAGCATTTTTAAAACATTACTTATATAGTAACAAAAAGTCATGTATATTTCTATCCTGAAAAGAACAGATTTTTTCTTTTTACAATTGCAACATAACTTTTCAAAACAAACATAAAGGGCAGCAAAATCTTCCATTCCATTTTTTTTAATTTTACTATCTGCTTTGTAGTGTTTAGGCTGCACCACACCAATGCCTCTTTTCTCAATTTTTTTAAACTACTTCTAAAAGGCCACCTCGACTCCATGCCACTGCCACTGCATCCCATCCCTTACCACTTCTACCCGCACTCATTCCTGCCTCCCTGCTATTTATACCTTTTTCTCCTAATCGACATGAACACATTCTGCCTTTACTGGTACTTGGCTTGCACCTTAGTGCCAAAATGCAGCAGTGTCAAAAAAAGCTTCTATTTGCATCACTTTAAAACAGTACCTCCTTGTAAGGAAACAAAGCAATTTCACACATAAAATGTTGTAATTGTGTGAATTGTAGGACATATTGGGGAGTGTTTTATGCACTAGTACATAATAGCACAATTCCTAAAGATGATTCTTCGCTTATGGGAAATGTTTTAAAACGGTTTAAAAACAAAAAGTGCTGTTTTAATGGATGAAATCTTGAGTGTCTTATGGCGCAGAACTGAGTTTTGAGTGAGATTGAAAGAGACAGGTTGTGACTGGTCAAATAAGGTTTGTTAAATGATGGAATCAGCATTTATTTGTTATGAGTTAATGTTGATTGAATGGGCACCATTATGCATGAATAAAATTCATTTCATGCCTTTAGTATTTTCTTTTGAAAATAATTAAAAACAATCCGTTTATGTGAGAAAAAAAGGTGTTACTACGTACTTCTGCACAAGCACAACTTCTATAAAAGGCAAAAGTTGTTTCTACTGTGAAGGCATCATGAAGTAGACAGACAACTGAACTCAAGTTTGCCATTTATACTTTTATTAAATCAAAAGGAGGGTTAGAAAAAGGCCTAGCTAGCCCCATTCTAAGGTGGGATTTCCCTACCTAAACAAAACTAAGGATAGTCTATGTCAGGATGTCCAAAGTAAATGTCTGTCTGTGTCCAAAACCTATACTTGCCCTCACATCTATTTGTATACAATTTGTAGGGATGTCAGCTTCAAAGCCATGAGGGTTCAAGTAACAATTACAAGCTTCTTCCTGCTCCTGGTTGGAAAGGATTTCCCTTCCCACGATTCAAGATAGTTCACAACGCACAAAGGGGTTTCCTTTCCCCAAGGCTTCAAAATAGTTCATAAAGCACCAAGGGGATTCCCTTCCCCACGGCTTCAAGTCTTTCAACGATTTCATAAAGTTCAATTCTTCAATTCCAGTTCACACTAGGTTTCCTTGAGATTCACCCACAAGCTCTGTTGCAGGTATTTCAGGTATTTCAAGTGGCTTTTCCATGGGCGGGTGTCCTTGGTCTAGGCGCAGTTGTTGGACCACACAGTCCACCCATTACAGGTCACGCAACCGACACACCTAACTTGCTTCTCCTCCACCTGCACGCTGCCACTGTTTAAGCCTTACAGTAGGATATGGTTCAGGCTCATTTCACACCCTCTTGATGCTTTACCATTACTTGTTTGCCACCATTCACATGTTGCACTTTCGGGTCACATGTTGCACTTTCACATACTCTTGCCAATGCTTGTTCTCTCAAAACACAGTTCCTTTATATTCACGTGGCTCTTGCCAATGCTTGTTCTCTCAAAACACACAGGTCCTTTATATTCATATAGCCCTTGCCAATGCGTATATTCATATGGCTCTGGCCAACGCTTGTTCTCTCAAAGTACACAGTTCTGTGATATTTATAAATTTCCACAAAACTGCTTTCATTCAGATAAGTATTCAAAATGCTTACTTTCATTCGGATTGGTATTCAAAAGGTGCTTGTTTCTACTGGAAATGTCATTTGCATTTACTTTGCTTCAGCTTATCGGGCTATGGCTATCCCAAGTTAACCTGGTATCTTCCCCTGCCAGGTTAAGGCTTTTCCACTTTCTGCTATGTTTTTATACAGGACGCCTCCAATATGGCCCGACATCCCTTTCCCACTTCACAGAACTCACAGGTCTCTTCTGGCACCTTTGGTTCCTCTTGCGGTGGACCGTAGCAACGTCTACAGTGAAGTCTGCTTTGCTTTCGTTCCTTCGGCTTCCTCTGGCTTTTGCAGTCTTCACTTCTCCCAGAGTTTCGGGTAAGAACTCTGGCAAGCCTTGTTCAGCTTGCCCACATCTGTGAATGCTTCAGAGCTTCTCCTCTGCTCTCGGCGTCCCCGCAGCCTGCTGCTTTCTTGCCGCAGGTCTTGACAGTGAGCCTCCTCGCTCCACCACATCAGCACTTGTTCTTCCCTCTGCACGGCTTCCATGGGAGGTTTGGTCCTTTCGCATCCACAGCCATAGCCGACACCAGCCATAGCCGACACCAGCCATAGCCGACACTGTCCTCCTTTTTCTTGCATTGCGGGTATTTAAACATACTGCCGCGCTGATTGGCTCTATTACTACTAGACCACACATTGTTGGTTCCAGAGTCTTTTGTCTCTTTTTGTTGCCTCTTCCTTGTCCCAGCACTAAAGTGGTGTTTGTAAGAGTGAATGTCAATGGGTAAAGAGGGATCTGAACTACAGTAGCTCACAAAGGTCGGGAGGATTGAGGGAACATCTTGAGAGGGAAAAGGGGATACTGTGTCTCATCTAAGGGTACCTCATCACCTCTCCCCAATTCTCCTCCACCCAGATAGTCCTCCCTCACATATCCACCCCCAGGGTCAGGATACGATAGTGATGGCCTTTCCCTGGCCACCTGGGGGAGAATATATTGGGGGAAGATGTGAGAACGCCCTCATATTCCTCACACTACCTACTAACTACCTCTAGTACCATGCATCGACTGGACTAGAAATTGCCATCACAGCAAAACCTTCTCCTTAACGGTGCTTCGCGTTCCATGTACTCTCTCACATGCTTACCCGACAAAAACTCTACAATTAAGACCCATGCATCACAGGTATCACAACCATATTTCCAAACTGCTCTCTCCCACCAAACTGCTTGTATACCGACTAATTTGTCTCTTCTATCACCTTCCTTCCTAATTTTGTATTCTTTCTTACCCTCAGACTAGGGTTAGATGACACCCAGGAGGGGGTCACAATACATCATTTATTCGACAAGGCTAGGAGCTGTAAGACCACTATGGTGGTGATGGGTGCAGTATAAATTCTTAATAACATATTAGATATCCAAAGCAACACAAAGACACAGAAACGAGGCACATCAATGCACTTACTAATGCTACTGAAGGATCCACGTTCAGGATCTTCATTCTATGCGGCGCTCGCTGGCAGTGGTAGCTCTGGTCATGTATCATTCCGTTTCCCTCGGAATCTACAAATGTTTGAGTGGTGTGAGGGTCCAGGTAGATTAACTCATCCTCTGTGTAAGTAGAATGTTTAACATTATTAATATAGTATCACATTTTGAATAAGAAATTGATAAATAAGTATCATTGTTTCACTCTGGAAAACCTTCACACAGTATCAAGGGACAACCCAGCAATCTCAGGTGTAAGTGTCTTGTGTCCTCCATGTGCTCTACATGAGACAAATTAATACTACTGTCCCTCCTTTATAATGGTTTCAAATATTTCTCCCCCATCCCACGTGTCACCTAAAAGCACAGTTTAGCTTACCACCTGCTCATGATTTCACTCTTAGGGTGGGTAAGGTGGTAGTAAGGTACAGGTCGTTAGCCCAAAAGCCCAGAAAGTATAGACCGCACAGTACACTTACTGGAAATATTCTCTTTATTAGAACGAAAGCATTTGAGGGATACATACATTTACCGGGAAGTACTAGATTTAGGTATAATGATTTTCAAAAGAGTAAAGAGGCTTTACACAGAGGACACTTCAATAGTCAGTACAACAAAACATACCAACAGGGCATCACTATTGAAAAGGACCGGTAGGAGTGGAGAACAAGTTCTACAAGAACTGCTTATACAAGGGCTGCAAGCAAATCCAAATAAACTTCGCACCCAGCAGGAAAATATTACTTATGTGAGTATAATTAGAGCTACTTTACTAAGGACTTAAAAAAGGTTCTTTATCACAGAAAAATCTTAGGTAGGTACTATAAATACCAGCAGTGTTCTAAAACATCACGGCCTAGGGAAACTTATGTACAATGCCAGTTAGCCAATAAGTCATTTATATTTTCACTTTTAGACAGCTTTAAGAGCTCCATAATGTTTGTCAGTAGAATTTGATGGGATAAACACAACAGGTCTGCTTCGGTTATGGAGAAAAAGAAAGTGTATGCGACTTACGGCTCATAGGTGCAGAAACAATGACAACCATCTAGCGGAGACCCCAGAGGGACCAAGCCAGTGGAGGTCAGGACCAAGGTTACACAACCAAATGCCAGAAGAAGGATGGATGCAGGGCATGACTCAAACCCACAGAAGAAGAATGGTTGAGTAAGGGGGTACATCAGACATTATACACCCAGAGACTCTGGTGAGGAGGACCAGCAACAAGAATGGTGTCATAGGACCAGGGGAGGCCTGCCCAGACTGAAGAGGGCTCTGAGGAAGGCCCAGTGAATGTGCATGGAGAAGTATCTCCAGATGTCAGAATTGGGTCTGTCTAGACAGCAGTAAGAGTGCCAGAAGGAGACGCTCCAGAACTAAGGCATGAAGCAGGAACCCTTCCAGGTTTCCCAGAATGAGGAGTACACATCAGCAACAAAAGCAGTTATGGGAAGCACAGTGGTGACCACAATCATGTCAGAGGGGGCTCAGAGGCACCAAGATACTTAGTCACTAAGACTCTACACAGACAGTACGGTCCCACAATGATGAACAGTAGCACTGGCGCAAACCCGTGTGTTGCACAAGGAGCCATATAGGTCACACTGTTTCAGATCAGCAGCAGCAGACCACTTCTGTGTTAGTTGATGAAAAAGAAGGCAGGCAAGAGCTTTGAAAGAGGAACACACGGCCACAATGAAGGATGGCCCAGCTGTATACCCCTGATCAGAGTGAGGCAGAGGACTACTTTAGGCAGATTGGAGAAAGGACAGGCCACAGCTACGAATATCAGGAAAGAATCCTCCCTCGTAGTTACAAGGAGATGGTTCCAGGTAGGATCTGATCAGAAGCAATGGCAGATACAGACAGAACACACAAGGCTGTCAGCTACCCCAGCCCTTAAATAAGCATTAATGCCCATTGAAGGTTTCTGCCACTATCAATCAAGCCTGCCCAGCCAAAACTTCACTATCGGATAGGTGCCCAGGATAGAATCTGAACAGAGCCTTTGTAGGCAGAAACCACCATTTTGACCCTCCCTAATGGTCCAAACACATAAAGAAAGACCACACAATAAAATGGCTGGGGTGTAGGATATTTAAAGCACTATCTGGGCATCTTGCTATAAACATGGTAAAAAGACTACATGATGGTGTAGTTAAGATAACACATCTACCAGCCACCGACCATCCCACCAATACACTTGGAGTGAGAAATCTCACATAAGGAGAACATGGGGTACTCAAACGGGTATTATGAGTAGCTTATCATAAATGAAAAGTATCTGCAGGGGGACCTCAGTAGACATTCCTCTGTGTGATGAACCCAATGGAGTCATCACGGATTCCCTAGCAGTAGTCTCCTCCCATGTGGCCAGGGGATGGCAGCCTCTACCTGGTCCTGACCCTAAGGATGGCTTTACAAGGGAGGATTACATGGGAGGAGATGGCCACCGGTGGGATGACATGGCTTCATTTGATAAGATAGTTACATAAGAGGTCATTCCCAACAGGTATTATTGGCAATTTATTCTCAGTATAATTTGCTAAAAAATTAGCTGGGCCATAACCTCACCTCTCACAATGTTGTCTAAACAAATGTAAAAAAATCACAAATAAATCTTACATAAACGTAACTCAAATGAAGCAATTAATGCAACAATATAATTGGTAAACAAGCACAATGGGCCTCCTTATGAGACCAGTGTTAGGAAGAATTCTCATAAATGTGCCAATTCCTCTCTACCTTAGAGACCCCCAGCTCTTTTGCTGAACTCTGGGACTTTGTACCTTTAATTATATCTGTTTTCTGTGTTTGTTTCTTTTGATTACGGAGTCTAACCAACTCCATAGGCATCATCTTTTTTCATTTGTGTCACACAGCACACTCAGTGCAGTGTCACAGGGAAGTCTCTTCAGGCTTTCCCAAGGTTTAAATACCTTCTCTGGGATAAAATACTGTTTCCCAGAGTAAGTAAAGTGAAATTGACTTTAATAGTCTTTAAATTCCTAGACCCAGTACACCCTATCTTACAATAGAGTGCTGGAGGGGTTACTTAGTATCCCGTATCTAGATACTCATGTAGCAGTCAAATGTTACCCTTTCCTCTCGGAATGGCTGGTGGCAGGGGTTTTACAACAAACTGCCATGATTTTTCCAGACCGTGAGCTATTCGTAGCTCCAGTAACGTTAAATCAGGGCAGCCATGTTTCTCAAGATGGCATCTGAGCCCCCTTTGTTAAAACAGGTCCCGGTCTTCTTTTTTCTCCAATTCTTTGTGGAAAGTCCTTCTAGAGTTTTTCTCTGCATGCCTAACCAGGTTTGGTCTCTTTGTTCATTCGACTTTGGCGGGCTTCAGGAGTGAAGGCCGCCTCTGGTACCCGAGTGTCTGGGGTGGGCAGGAAGTGAGGGAGGTGTCCGAAACTCCCTGTGCTTAGTCTCCTAGGAGACCCAAATGCACTCTGTGGTGATTGGCAGGCTGACTGTCCGGAAGGAAAGCCACCCTGCTGGGTGAGTGACAGCTAGGCTGGAATGAATGGGAGAGAACTGAATAAAAGGCAAGTCTCTTGGCTTGGAAGGCAGAGTCGACCACTGGAGGAAGGAACCGAAGAAGAACTTGAAGAGGATGCCTGCTGCAACTCCTGGACCATTGGTTTGCCCGGTGAAGCCCTGCTGCAGTGCCTACTTGCCATTTTCGTATCGACAGAGAAGCCCCTGCAAGGATGACTTCGCCCTTTGAGTTAGTGAGACCAATCAACTCAATAGTAAGCCACCTGGACACTGATCTCAGAGCTGGTTGAAATTTCCTCAGAGTGCTGCAGGAGACTGAATAACCAGGGAGAAGGACACCAGTTTGTGTGCTTGACTTACAGCCACTGGAATTGAAGTTTTGCCAAGCTTTTTGACTGTTCAAGTGCAGTGCAGGAGACCCCCGACGTCCTCCCTCTTGTCCCCACAACTGAGGCTCACTCAGGAACAGCGAGATCTGCAGGAACTGCCAGGAACATAACTCACCAGCTGGCTCTTGTAAGGTACTGTAAAACCAGACAGAGTACTTAACTCTCGCGGTGAAAGTGCTTGAAACTTAATTCACAGGCCTAATCAGCTTGTGACCCAACATATGATTCTTCTTGCTTTAAACTTCTCCTAAGAACTTATGCAGAGACTTTTCCATTTAACTACCAGAACTGCTTTATTTTATCAAGACTATAGCCCATTGACTTTGGCCTAGACTATTGAATTGAATCTTCTGGTGAATTCTAAATATTTTCACTGTCTAAAAGTATACTTGTAACCTTCCATTTTCTAATAACCTTTGCCTTTTGCTCATCTTGAAAAGTATTCTGAATGTTCACAGTAAGAGATACATGTCCCCAGCACCCTTGTTACTAAAGTTAACTATGATTGTAGGTTGTTTCTGTGGGCCATCCCAAAAGGGGTCTTATCTGATTCAGAAACTAGAGTGTACAGTATTGAAGTACATTTGTGTGTTATATATAATTGCCTCCTTCTATTGAATGTTTTATAAACTGACTGGTTAATAAATTAATAAGTGTTTAACTAAGAAACCTTGCGTTTAAGAGTTTATTTGAACACCTGTGATTGTAGACCTCTGTATAACATCATTGCAGCTCACATTCCCTCTTCAGATAAGCCTAGCTGCTCAACACGCTACCAAAACTGTGTAGTACAGACCTATACCAAAGGTTGGTTTTGCATACACCTGTAGTCATAGTTGCTTGTGGTGTTCCCAGAGGGTACTGCATTCAAACTTTGCCTAATAACCAGCGGTAGCCTTGCCCTGCCGGAATTTCGGCCCTGCAGGACTCGGTAATTGCCGAATTCCCGGGCGCCGGAAAAAATGACTCCCCATTCCCATTGAGTCCCATTGGACTCAATGGGAATGGAGAGGCCGGATGCACCGGCACCATTTGTGAATGGTGCCGGTGCATCCGACACGGTCTGCTCGTGGGTGTCGATCCACCCACCAGGACAGACCTGGTGGGCGGATAAAGGCACCCGCAAACAGACCTCGTAGTTTGCTGCTACGGTAACAACGGTTCTGGCAAGCTTACCGGTACTGTTGTTACTGTACCAGCAAACTCATAATGAGGCCCAATGTTTTTATTGCATCATAGGTTTTAGGGTAACAGAAAAAATCAGGAAAATAAAACAATAGTCAAATGAGGTAGATAGTACAAGAATATACAAACATTATAACCAACATAATGAAGAAAAAACAACATAACAGCACCTAATATGAGGTAAACAATGAAAACGAAGTGATCTAGATCCCAGATACCATGAAATGGATATATATTCAGAGACTAGCATGAGTCTGGACTGAAATCATAAAAGGTCAAAATCAGACAATCAATATTGCTAATACATCACAGGTCTACATGGAATGGCGTACTCCTATTCAACATAAGAATGCTCTCTACAGGGCTAGAGCAAAAAAACACCACTTCACAGTCGTGGCAAAATGACATACCAGGGGTACATCCCACACATTGCGGCAATCTGAATGGAAGAAGTCAAGAGACCTCTACGATAAGGACCCAAAAAGAACAACACTGAATAGGAGTACGCCATTCCACATAGACCTGTGATGTATTAGCAATATTGATTGCCTGATTTTGACTCATGTCTGTGTATAGATATCTATTCCAGGGTACGTGGGGTCTACATCTCTTAGTTGTGATTGTTTACCTTATATTAGGTGCTGTTATGATGTGTTTGCTTCATTATGTTGTTAAGCATTTTTGTGTATTCTTGTAATATCTATGTCATTTGACTATGGTCTTATTTTCCTGATTTTTACTGCTAAACTAAAGACTATGATGAATTAAAAACATTGTACTTTTTAACCAATTATATTGTTGCATTAATTGCTTAATTTGAGTTATGTTTATTTGTGATTTCTTACAGTTGTTTAGACACCATTGTGAGAGGTGAGGTTACCAGGTTGAAGATTTTGGAACATTGTGAGATTGCGGAAAAAAAAGTGAAAGTGAGAAAAGTAAATATACCAAGGCAAGAAGAAGGGTATATTCTACTTGAACATTACAGCGGAACTGTAAGGCATTTTGAGAGTGTAAAGAGAGGTTCTGTCAGGAGAGTACACCAGGCATTTAAGAGTGCAAGAGGAGTCCTCGCAGGGGAGTATACCAGGCAAATTGCAAACTCACAAGGAGTGTTAAGCAGAAACAGTGTTTGTGTTAAAAGAAGTTGTTGCAAGTGATTGACAAGACTGAACTGTGTTCATCTAAACAAGATTGTTGTGGTCCAAGGAAGGCATCAAGAACTGTCAGTCCTAGAGACATTTGTGATATCTGTGGAGAATGCAGGGGAAGGGAGACACCACCGCCTGGAATTAAGGCCTTTTTTCATTCTGGGGTATGTTAAAGCCATTCTACTTTTATTTAAGAACACCTTTTTACAAATACCAGTTTATAGACATTTCCCTTTTCACTTTGTTATTTTGTTTTAGTGTGAGGGTCACGATAGAAGATTTTGGACACAAGGACGTTTTTTTGATTCATGACATCCTGACAAAGACAGCTCCTTGGTTTCAGTTGCTAGGTAGGGAAACTCCTCTTTAAAATGGGGTCAGAGAGGCATTTCCACAACCCTTTTAATTTGAAAAAAGTCTATAACCCAACCATGACAACATTGTGCCGGCTTTCATTTCTGACCGCTCACATCTGACTGCAAAAGGAAGGCCACAATAAAACAAAAATCCAGCAAAAAAGTCAGAGGACTAGGGCACAATTCCATGTAGGGATCTTAATCCACTTTGCGGGTCCCCTAAAAATGTTGCTTTCTTTTTGATGGTTTCTATGGTTTCTTGTCTTTATTATTTGAGAAGAGGGACTTTTACTAGAGCCCCCTGTCATTACAACCATTTTGTGACATGCAGCCCTAGTAGCTCATATGGCTCCCAGGTCTGGGATGCTTTTTAGGCAGCCCATTTTGGTCACCGGTTCACCATGTATGGTGCAGTGATGTAGGTTGATAGCAGGTGTGTATTAGTTTTGGATACACTACTATTGTATCCCTTTTTATTACATTGGTAGCCCAATGTTCATATATGGTGGCTTTGTTCTAAGGCTTGCATTGGGCGATTTTACCTTTGGTCATTCCTTTGTCTCTGCAGCACCACAATGCAGTCTTAAAATGACTGTTGTGCTCCCCCTGAGCCCATCTTCTCTCCCAGTGTGTAGGTTAAGTGGGTGCAGGCTGGCATACAGCCCCACACATCCCAAAATGACATCTTTGTGGGTGAGCCAATTGCTTGACAGTTTTGAGGGCCAGCCAGATTAGCCTGCTGAGTGCTGCTCTGCTATGCGACTGGAGGGTTTGCCTTGGCCTGCCCCTTAGCAGTAGGACACACTGCGTCCTCTTGAGATGCTTAGTTTAATAGCTGAATGATTGCTGTTTAAATATGGAGTTTGGCTGCTGCTGCTAAGGACCTGGTGTAACCACACTGGCTGGATCCTGGCCCCTTTGTCACTGCTCCAAGTCACATCAAGACTACTGGAGTTAAAAAAAAAAAAAAAAAAAGACTACTGGAAATCCCTGCTGGGAAATTCCTTCTTTTTCCCGCTAGTTGTACGTACTTCTTGTGCTTGGGATGAATCGGCACATGAAAGTAAGCGTCCTTGAGGTCGAGGGACACCAACCAGTCCTGAAGTTGAAGGGACTGGAGGACTGGAGGACTTGAGAGAGAGTAACCATCATGAACTTGTCCTTCCTGAGGAGCTTGTTCAAACCACGCAAGTCCATGATGGGTCTCAATCCCCCGTCTTTCCTTGAAATCCAAAAATAAGGGCATTATCATCCCTTGTTCCTCTCCGCTACAGGCACCAGTTCTATGGCGCATTTCTCCAGCAGAGATTTGATTTCCTGCGCAAGGAGCGGATCCAGTCTCTTCAAAGAGAGATTCCCTGGTGGATTGTCATGAGGCCTCCGTTTAGCAGAACTGATAACGAACCGGTCATAGTCAATATTCACCACAGGGGCGCAGTTTTCATATAACGCAGCCATTGCTGCGGCATAGGACTAGTCAGCCGGCCTGAGCGACTCAAATATTTTGTGCACTTCGGGACTTGCCGAGTATAGCAATGTGGAATGTTTTGCATTGTCATTCAGTCCACCTGTAGCACCGAAATACACGTCCAATCCTTCCTCCCACAGTGCCCACCTTGGACATAGGCTTGAGGGAGTCCCTGCAATGCCAAATTCGAACACAATCCTGTTACCTAGGCATTATCCCAGCATCCTGGGCCCTATCTGCTAAGTCAGCCATGGCAACCAGGGATTTCACACCTTATGTGCCCCGTGTGCTATGATCTCCAGAGCCCACACATCTGAAGTAATGGCACGCCATTCTACAAGATTCTGCGCCAGCCTTCCCCCAACCGGCGAACCATGGGACATGGCCTCATGACTGAGCTGAAGCGGTTGTGGCAGTGCCTGAGGGCAAAGAGGCAACTGCTCGAGCGGCCTTGGCACCTCGAGTACCTTGTTTTCCACCTCTGGTACTCCTACGTTGGCCCCTTTGACTTGCAGCTCCCCTCGATCTACCAAAGGAAGAGTAGTATCGAAAGGAACCTCCCCTCCATTGCTGTCCCCTAGGACGAAAAGGCGGAGGTTGGCGAACTGCTGCGCTCAATGACTCTGCTGCAGCTTTGGAGGTCTGCAACCTCTCAAGGCTCTCGCCAGCCTTGCTGCCAACAAGATGGTCACCATCAAAGGGCATGTTGAGAAGCCAGGCTTGTACATCCTGAGCAAACCCCGACTTCCGCAACCACGCAAACCTGCGCATCACGGTGCTCGCCGCCATGGACTGGCTGACACAGTCTGCCACGTCCAGACCCGACTGAACGGATTCACACAAGGCATCCTTGCCATCCTGTACCAGAGCAAGAAAGCCATCCCATTCCTCCCCTTCGGGAATATGCTCAGCCGCCAATGAAACACAATTCCACAGAGTGTGAGTGAAACGTGCTAAGGCACACACAGAGTTGGCTGCCTTCAAAGCCATACCCCCTGAAGAAAAGACTTTCTTCGCCCAACCGTCAAAACTTTTGTCGTCCTTATCAGGAGGGATGGTAGGGTACGACGCCTGTTTTGCTGGGGCCGTAGCCGCCTGCACCACCAAACTCTCCGGAGTAGGGTGCATGGACAAGTAGCCCGGGTCAACACTGGCTGGGCGGTACTTTTTTTGGCAACCACTTACCCACTGCCGGGAGACTCTACGGAGCAGTCCAAGCTGTTGCCACCCTTCTTGGCAAGGCCATATGGAATGGCAGTACCGAGTCAGTTGGTGGACATTGGTCCAAGATATCTGTCAGGTCATCCTGCAGAAAATCTACTGGTGGCGCAGACCACCCCAAGTACTCTGTCACCCTCGACATCAGCCGCCTGTACGAAGATTCAGCATGCGTACCAGGCTCAGGCCTGTCAAACTCAACCTCTGGGGAGGTATCAAGACCACTGGTGTCGTGCAAACACTGATGCAAGTCTTCAATCTGGCTATAACCAGACAATATTCCGTCAGGAACCTCATCCGGAACCAAACCTTCCTCGGACCCTTCCTCCACCTCAGAAATATAATCCAGAGGCTGGAATAAATCTCTGGAGGAGGGCACAGAAAAAGGCTCAAAGACAGGTCTCACCGACTTCTTTAGGGCCTTCCTCAGGGTTTCCACTGATGCACGGGGTACCTCTGATAAAGCATCCTCGAAAGGCGTTGAGGGCGTCGACAGAATCGGCGTCGAAGTCGAGCGTGGCGCCGATGGCTTCGACACAGGCCTCGAGGGCGGAGCCCCGAGCGTGTCCTTCGAAGGCCTCGGTGCCGATGACTTCCTCGGAGGCAGAGCCTCGAGAGAGTCCCTCGATGGACATGGCGCCGATGGCGTCGACGTCTTCTTCGAAGACCTCACAGGCTCCGACGGTCTCGAGGGCATCGAGGACCGGGACCTGGAGCGGGCATGACTAGAGCGATCCACCTTGTCCGATCGGGACCTCGAAGGCGCCCGATGATCGCGCCAACCACCCGAGCCCAAAGGCGTGTGAGCAGTGGCCCTAGTACGTTCTCTGCCGGCTTCTTTCGAAGGCGCGGATGGAACGGAGCCCTGCGATTGAAAAATCACCAACAACTCTGTGAGAAAGGCATCCCTTTCCGCAGGAGTAGAGTGCTTGTTGGGACAAGCAAACTGCCGACGGGCTGAGTCCTCAGACGAGGACGGGGATGGCAACCGGTGACGGCGCTTCCGCAAGTGCCTCGAAGAGGCAGAGGAATGGCGGGAACCACTTTGGGACCGAGACCCCCTGGACTAACGCCTACGACGCTGAGAATCGCCTCTCGAATCGTCGGCCGAAAGCCCAGTGGATTTCGACTTTCGGGGCTTGGAAACCCTACTGATAGAAAGCTTCTTCTTCCGCTCCCGCAAGGCCTTCGATGTTAACGACTGGCAATCGTCACAATCATCCGTGGCGTGGTCCTCACCGAGGCACCAGAGGCAGGCGTCATGTGGGTCCGTAAGCGACATCTTGCAACCGCAGTCCCGACACTTCTTGAAACCCGGCCGCGGGGTAGAAGAAGACGAAGACATGATGTACTTCACAATACGACACAAGGTCGAAGACCGGTAGAATATAACTCAGAAGAACCGAGGTGCGCCGAGATCTCCGAAGCGAACACGTTCGGAGAAAAAACGGAACTGAGGCTACGGGCGTTGTGCGTCCTACTTATAACATCCGGTGACGTCGGCTCGACATAGGCCCTCGAGGACAGCGTATCGACGTCATCGACACAGGACGCAGAAAATTATCCGAAGCAGCACAGCTGTGGTGATTACCTGTCATAGATATGGAATACGTCAGAGGAACCAATCCCCTCGAAAGTACAATACTAATTCCCTACAGTGTGGCAAAAACAAACTCCATCCTACTTGTGTTATATTTCGCTATATAATAATGGCAGCAAACTATTCCAGCTTCCTTATTCTATCTGTCCTTTCTCGTTTGGGGACTGCCAGGGGCGTGACCTTGCGTGTCACCCGTCCCCATCTGCACCATTACAGTTCTATGGACCTCCAAAGCCTTTTACTTTCGTTTTTGACCTTTACTGACTTTTGAAGCCTTCTGCTTCACTCCCCTTGCCTTTTTCTCATTTGTTATGGGGAAAACTGATCAGTCCCTCAGACTATCAGTGCTGGGAAACTAAGTTTCCCTTTTAGTTTTTTACCTTTTGTAACTTTTTAACATTGCATACAGCATTTTACCAATGCAATGGGGCAACCTTTGTATCACCCTAGCTTTTTTGGTTACTTCTATTTGTGACTAACGACAAGCTGGTGGAAGCAGATATATTTCTATAGTTCTTCTGTTATTTCTAGTGTGCACATTCACATTTAATACGTATGGCTACTAAAAATGGCTAGTGCCCTAAAATTGGCCATATTGTAGTTTGGCCTTCTTCCTCCCATTTAAGGTCATCACTTGCCCGGGAAAGTTGCAGCTTTCGAGGCTTGTTATGCCTTTGTGTGTGTGTGTGGGTGTGGTTCAGGAAGGGGGGGCAAGTCTGGTCCCACTCCACATCCGTGATGCCAGTGAGTCTAGGTGTGGGGCATGAGTGAAACAAATGAGTGTCCCTGACATGACAACTGACTGCTTAAATGGTGCAGATTCCTACCATTGGTGGGCTTGGACTTGCTACCAGGCTAGATTTTGGATAAGAAGAGGACTGCTGTAGCCATTTCTTGAGATCAGTGTTGGGGGCAAGAATCCCTCGTAGAAGAAGACTCCTGAGGAGGCCTAGAGTCTCTTCCTGCATGTCGCCGTGAAGCCCTGTTGGACTACCTGCTCTGCGAAGGCATAGTGCAGTGCTTCAACCCCTGGACTGGTGGGACCCACCAGTCATGACATGTTTCAGGATCCAGCCGTCCTGAGCCTTCAGAGGTGTTCCTGGACCACCCCGCAGCTCTCCAGTGGGCTACCTCACTAGAACCATTGCTGTTCTGCGTTTGCAGCTGGAAATGCAGTGGCTGCCAGCTTGTGGTAGAAGAGACCTTCCTGACAAATTAAAGCCTACCAGCTTCAAGGGATCGTGCTCTGGAAGGACTCCTGCAATCGTCTGTGGGGTGGCCGTCACTGGAACTAACATTCCCCTGTCCTGAAGAGGGCTGCATTGGTGTTTTCTGTATTTCTCCACCGCCAAGGCATGCACTTTGCTCCTGAATCAGGCCAGAGGAATCTTTGCACAGGCAGCTCCTGGGCACCTCTCACCGGAACCAATGGAGGGGAAATCCAACCTCCAGCAACTCCTAGTTGACCCTTCCAGTCTTCTGGAAAAATCTGAGTCAAGGGGGTAAGTAAACGCAAAGCATTTGTCTTCCCCCTGTCCTCAATTGAATAACATGGAGAACAAGTCTCTTTGTATCCTTCCATTCCACTGCTTTTTGGTCGTCGCACCTGGGCAGTAAAACCTGAAAGATGATAACAGATTTTTACTTACCAGGAACGTTGTTGCATCTTTTCTCTTGAATGTTCTTTAAGTACTTTACCTGCATCAGGTTCGCTCTGGGGATACGCATTGTGACTTTTGGGTACAAGGTCCCACTCTTTAAAGGGATTGGACTTCGGAAGCTAGGGCACATTTCTTGTGTCTTGGTTCCATCTTACTGCCTCACATACCTACCTTATTTTAGTGACTTAAGTCACTGAATGCATTTGAAGAACCTATGAGCCTGACTCCACCCACACTCTCCGGAGAATAGCCTTGAATGCTCTCCACGTTCACCTTGATTGGGTTTCTGCTAACCTCTCAGAGTTCCCTGTTCACTATAAACTAGGGGACCTCCTAAAACCTGTCCACCAGGCCAAATACTAGATATCCATTGTAACACTTATTTAGACCTAGTTCTACCATTGGGTTAGACTGTTATAGGTTATGTCCTGAAGTGTTGTGGATTCACTGCTTTATCCCTTCCCTGTTGCATTTATATATATATATATATTATTCAGTGAAAAAACGTTGTTAAAGGGACGTTATGGTTAAGTTGCGCTATTAGAAACCTATGAAGTTCAGTGAAAAAACTTTGTTAAAGGGACGTTATGGTTCCAAGTAAAACCGAAAAACCCTTGAAATTCGCCAGTTATGGTAAACTAAGCAACCATAACTCGCGCCACCACCGTGCACTGCTAAGCCTAACACCCAGGACATCAAAGATGACATCACAAATGTCATTGATGACATCACTGATGACATCACATGTCTGACGCCCCCTTTTTTCCTTTCCTGACATATCTAGGCCACATGAGTTTATTCAGTAACAGTCAGGAACTAAGAATTGTAAATGTACTATATTTGTAGACTTATCCTTCAAGTATGTTCTTACGATAGTTCCCTTATGGTCCAGTCATATCATATGAAACATACACATAGGGGAAGACATAACCTTGAAAGACAGCAATCCTTTTTGTGCATTAAAATTATCAGTAGAGTTATCAGCACTTTCTGATAGTTTTGATGTTTTTTTATTAGTGTACTTTCCCTGTATATTCTCATATTTTTATATATTGTACTCACACTATTTTCCTTAGGGTCCAGACACATCATGTGATATATATAAATAGGGTAAGTAACAGCTTTGAAACAGAGCAATAATTTCTCTGCATAAAGGTAATCAGTTAGGTTATGAACACTTTCTGCTACTATTGCTGTTTTGTTTCTTACTTCAATTCCCTTGTATATATTCATATTTGTATGTGGTGTTGTCTCTTTGTGATTTGTCTATAATAATGCAATTATGTAGTAAGTGGGTTTTATTACCTACTTATCACAAGTTTCACTGTACGCAAAACTCTAATATGAAAACAGTTATTTCACTATTCAACATGGCAAGCTTATGAATATTGCACCTCCATCATGTATGCTGCACATAATGCCTATGTTTCTACATGAGTACCTTAGTATACTGGATTGAAGTTAATAATAGAATGCTATTTATATCAATGCATAGCTTAATGCACTGATTAGCACTTGATATTTATTCCAATAATCTTTGACACTTTTTTTATTAACATTACACTAAGAATCCCTTGTACAGACTTTTCATGAAAGGTAAATGCACATGTGATGTCATCAGTGATGTCATCAATGACATTTGTGATGTCATCTTTGATCTCATGGGTGTTAGGCTTAGCAGTGCACAGTGGTGGCGCGAGTTATGGTTGCTTAGCTTACCATAACTGGCAAATTTCAAGGGTTTTTCGGTTTTACTTGGAACCATAACGTCCCTTTAACAAAGTTTTTTCACTGAATTTCATAGGTTTTTAGTAGCGCAATTTAACCATAACGTCCCTTTAACAACGTTTTTTCACTGAATTTCATAGGATTTTAATAGCGCAACTTAACCATAACGTCCCTTTAACAACGTTTTTCCACTGAATTTCATTGGTTTTTATTAGTGCAACTTTACCATAACGTCCCTTTAACAGAGTTTTTTCATTGATTTTCATAGGTTTTTATTAGTGCGACTTAACCATAATTTCCCTTTAACAAAGTTTTTTCATTGAATTTCATCGTTTTTTATTAGTGCAACTTAACCATAACGTCCTTTTCAATGGATGAAGAACACTAGCATCCTAGGTTCTCAAAGTGGGAACCCGGGGTGGTAAAAAAAAGATTGGGAGGGGGGGTAACAGGAGAGAGACACGGGGCATGAGAGGGGGTGGGGGTAGCAGAAGAGAGACACGGGGCATGAGCGGGGGGTGGGGGGAACACGAAGGAGACACGGGGCATGAGAGGGGGGTTGGCGTACAGAAGAGAAAGGGGGCATGAGTGGGGGGCAACAGGAGGGAGACACGGGGCATGAGCGGGGGGTGGGGGGCAACAGGAGGGAGACACGGTGCATGACCGGGGGGTGGGGGGCAACAGGAGAGAGACACAGGGCATGAGAGGGGGGTGGGGGCAACATGAGAGAGACAAGGGGCATGAGCGGGGGGTGGGGGGCAACAGCAGGGAGACAGGGGGCATGAGCGGGGTGGGGGGCAACAGGAGGGAGACACGGGGCATGACCGGGGGTGGGGGGCAACAGGAGAGAGAGACACGGGGCATGACCGGGGGGTGGAGGGCAACAGGAGAGAGACACAAGGCATGAGAGGGGGTGGGGGGGGTAACAGGAGAGAGACACGGGGCATGAGCGGGGGGTGGTGGGAACACGAGGGAGACACGGGGCATGAGAGGGGGATGGGGGTAACAGCAGGGAAACACGGGGCATGACCGGGGGTGGGGGGCAACAGAAGGGAGACAAGGGGCATGACTGGGGGATGGGGGGCAACAGGAGAGACACGGGGCATGAGAGGGGGGTGGGGGTAACAGCAGGGAGGCACGGGGCATGACCGGGGGGGTGGGGGGCAACAGCAGGGAGACACGGGGCATGACCAGGGGTGGGGGGCAACAGGAGAGAGACACGGGGCAGGAGATGGGGTTGGGGGGTAACAGGAGAGAGACACAGGGCATGAGCGGGGGATGGGGGTAACAGGAGAGAGACACGGGGCATGAGCAGGGGTGGGGGGCAACAGCAGGGAGACACAGGGCATGAGCGGGGGGTGGGGGAACACGAGGGAGACACGGGGCATGAGCGGGGGGCAACAGGAGGGAGACACGGGGCATGACCTGGGGGTGGGGGGCAACAGGAGGGAGACATGGGGCATGACCGGGGGTGGGGGGCAACATGAGAGAGACACGGGGCACGAACGGGGGGTGGGGGGCAACATGGGAGAGACGCGGGGCATGAGAGGGGGTTGGGGGCAACATGAGAGGGACACGGGGCATGAGCGGGGGCTTGGGGGAACACGAGGGAGACACGGGGCATGAGCGGGGGGTGGGGGTAACAGGAGAGAGACACGGGGCATGAGCGGGGGGGTGGGGGGCAACAGCAGGGAGACATGGGGCATGACCGGGGGTGGGGTGGCAACAGAAGGGAGACACGGGGCATGACCGGGGGTGGGGGGCAACAGAAGGGAGACACGGGGCATGACCAGGGGGTGGGGGGCAACAGGAGAGAGACACGGGGCATGAGCGGGGGGTGGGGGTCAACAGCAGGGAGACACGGGGCATGACCCGGGGTGGGGGGCAACAGGAGAGAGGCATGGGGCATGAGAGGGGGTGGGGGGTAACAGGAGAGAGACACGGGGCATGAGGGGGGTGGGGGGTAACAGGAGAGAGACACGGGGCATGAGCAGGGGGTGGGGGGTAACAGGAGAGAGACACGGGGCATGAGCGGGGGGTGGGGGGCAACAGCAGGGAGACACGGACATGAGCGGGAGAGGGAGGAACACGAGGGAGACACGGGGCATGAGAGGGGGTGGGGGTAACAGAAGAGACACAGGGCATGAGCGGGGGGTGGGGGGCAACAGGAGGGAGACATGGGGCATGACCGGGGAGTGGGGGGCAACAGGAGAGAGACACGGACATGACCGGGTGGTGGGGGGCAACAGGAGAGAGACGAGGGGCATGAGAGGGGGGTGGGGGGCAAGGCAGGGAGACACGGGGCATGACCGGGGAGTGGGGGGCAATAGAAGGGAGACACGGGGCATGACCGGGGGGTGGGGGGCAACAGGAGAGAGACACGGGGCATGAGAGGGGGTGGGGGGCAACAGGAGAGAGACATGGGGCATGAGAGGGGGGTGGGGGGTAACAGGAGAGAGACACAGGGCATGAGAGGGGGGTGGGAGGCAACAGCAGGGAGACACGGGGCATGACCGGGGGGTGGGAGGAGCACAAGGGAGACACGGGGCATGAGAGGGGGGTGGGGGGTAACAGGAGAGAGACACGGGGCATGAGAGGGGGGTGGGGGTAACAGGAGAGAGACACAGCGCATGAGAGGGGGGTGGGAGGCAACAGCAGGGAGACACGGGGCATGACCGGGGGGTGGGAGGAGCACAAGGGAGACACGGGGCATGAGAGGGGGGTGGGGGGTAACAGGAGAGAGATACGGGGCATGAGCGCAGGGTGAGGGGCAACAGCAGGGAGACACGGGGCATGAGCGGGGGGGCAACAGGAGAAAGACACGGGGCATGAGCGGGGGGTGGGGGTAACAGGAGAGACACAGGGCATAAGTGGGGGTGGGGGGGAACAGGAGAGATTCACGGGCATGAGCGGGGGGTGGGGGGCAACAGCAGGGAGACACGGGTCATGACCGGGAGGTGGGGGGCAACAGGAGAGAGATACGGAACATGAGCGGGGGGTTGGGGGGTAACAGGAGAGAGACATGGGGCATGAGCGGGGGGTGGGGGGGTAACAGGAGATACACGGGGCATGAGCGGGGGGTGGGGGGCAACAGGAGGCAGACACGGGGCATGAGCAGGGGGTGGGGGGCAACAGGAGGGAGACACAGGGCATGAGAGAGGGTGGGGGGCAACAGGAGAGAGACACGGGGGGTGGGGGGTAACAGGAGAGAGACACGGGGCATGAGCGGGGGGTGGGGGGCAACAGGAGAGAGACACGGGGCATGTGCAGGGGGTAGGGGGCAACAGCAGGGAGACACGGGGCATGACCGGGGAGTGGGGGTTACAGGAGCGAGACACAGAGCATGAGACGGGGGTGGGGGGCAACAGCAGGGAGACACTGGGCATGAGCGGGGGGTGGGGGGAACACGAGGGAGACACGGGGCATGAGAGGGGGTGGGCGTAACAGAAGAGAAACGCGGCATGAGTGGGGGGCAACAGGAGGGAGACACGGGGCATGACGGGGGGTGGGGGGCAACAGGAGGGAGACACGGGGCATGCCCGGGGGGGGCAACAGGAGAGAGACACGGGGCATGACCGGGGGTTGGGGGGCAACAGGAGAGAGACACAGGGCATGAGGGGGGGTGGGGGCAACATGAGAGAGACACGGGGCATGGGCAGGGGGGGGGCAACAGCAGGGAGACACAGGGCATGAGCGGGGGGTGGGGGGAACACGAGGGAGACACGGGGCATGAGAGGGGGTGGGGTTAACAGGAGAGAGATACGGGGCATGAGCGGGGGTGGGGGGCAACAGCAGGGAGACACAGGGCATGACCGGGGGTGGGGGGCAACAGAAGGGAGAAACGGGGCATGACCGGGGGTGGGGGGCAACAGAAGGGAGACACGGGGCATGACCAGGGGGTGGGGGGCAAAAGGAGAGAGACACGGGGCATGAGAGGGGGGTGGGGGGTAACAGGAGAGAGACAGGGCATGACCAGGGGTGGGGGGCAACAGAAGGGAGACACGGGGCATGAGCAGGGGGTGGGGGGCAACAGCAGGGAGACACGGGGCATGACCGGGGGTGGGGGAACACGAGGGAGACACGGAGCATGAGAGGGGGCTGGGGGGGCAACAGCAGGGAGACACGGGGCATGACCAGCATGGGGCATGACCGGGGGGTGGGGGGCAACAGGAGAGAGACGCGGGGCATGAGAGGGGGGTGGGGGGCAACAGGAGAGAGACACAGGGCATGAGAGGAGGGTGGGGGGCAACAGGAGAGAGACAAGGGGCATGAGAGGGGGGTGGGGGATAACAGGAGAGAGACACGGGGCATGAGAGGGGGGTGGGGGGGCAACAGCAGGGAGACACGGGGCATGAGCAGGGGTGGGGGAATACGAGGGAGACACGGGGAATGAGAGGGGGGTGGGGGTAACAGAAGAGAAATGGGGCATGAGTGGGGGGCAACAGGAGGGAGACACGGGGCATGACCGGGGGGTGGGGGAATACGAGGGAGACACGGGGAATGAGAGGGGGGTGGGGGGGTAACAGAAGAGAGACACGGGGCATGAGCGGGGGGAGGGGGGCAACAGGAGGGAGAAATGGGGCATGACCGGGGTGGGGGGCAACAGGAGGGAGACACGGGGCATGACCGGGGGTGGGGCAACAGGAGAGAGACATGGGGCATGACCGGGGGTGGAGGGCAACAGGAGAGAGACACAAGGCATGAGAGGGGGTGGGGGGTAACAGGAGAGAGACACGGGGCATGAGCGGGGGGTGGGGGGGAACATGAGGGAGACACGGGGCATGAGAGGGGGGTGGGGAGTAACAGCAGGGAGACAGGGGGCATGACCGGGGGTAGGGGGGCAACAGAAGGGAGACAAGGGGCATGACCGGGGGATTGGGGGCAAAAGTAGAGAGACACAGGGCATGAGAGGGGGGTGGGGGGCAACAGCAGGGAGACACGGGGCATGACTGGGGGGTGGGGGGCAACAGGAGAGATACACGGGGCAGGAGAGGGGGTTGGGGGGTAACAAGAGAGACACGGGGCATGAGCAGGGGTTGGGGGGTAACAGGAGAGAGACACGGGGCATGAGCGGGGGTGGGGGCAACAGCAGGGAGACACAGGGCATGAGTGGGGGGTGGGGGGAACACAAGGGAGACACAGGGCATGAGTGGGGGCTAGGGGGTAACAGAAGAGAGACACGGGGCATGAGCGGGGGTGTTGTGCAACAGCAGGGAGACACGGGGCATGAGCGGGGGTGGGGGGAACACGAGGGAGACACAGGGCATGAGAGGGGGGTGGGGGTAACAGAAGAGAAACGGGGCATGAGCGGGGGGGAACACGAGGGAGACACGGGGCATGAGAGGGGGTGGGGGTAACAGGAGAGAGACACGGGGCATGAGCGGGGGGTGGGGGGCAACAGCAGGGAGACATGGGGCATGACCGGGTGTGGGGGGGGGCAACAGAAGGAAGACAAGGGGCATGACCGGGGGTGGGGGACAACAGAAGGGAGACATGGGGCATGACCAGGGGGTGGGGGGCAAAAGGAGAGAGACACAGGCATGAGAGGGGGGTGGGGGGTAACAGGAGAGAGACACAGGGCCTGAGAGGGGGGGTGGTGGGGGAAACAAGAGAGAGACACGGGGCATGAGAGGGGGGTGGGGGGTAACAGGAGAGAGACACTGGGCATGAGCAGGGGGTGGGGGTAACAGGAGAGACACGGGGCATGAGCGGGGGGCAACAGCAGGGAGACACGGACATGAGCGGGAGTGGGGGGACACGAGGGAGACACGGAGCATGCGAGGGGGTGGGAGTAACAGAAGAGAGACATGGGGCATGAGTGGGGGGCAACAGGAGGGAGACATGGGGCATGAGCGGGAGGTGGGGGGCAACAGGAGGGAGACATGGGGCATGACCGGGGAGTGGGGGGCAACAGGAGAGAGACACGGGGCATGACCTGGTGGTGGAGGGCAACAGGAGAGAGACACGGGGCATGAGAGGGGGGTGGGAGGCAAAAGCAGGGAGACACGGGGCATGACCGGGGAGTGGGGGGCAACAGAAGGGAGACACGGGGCATGACCTGGGGGTGGGGGGCAACAGGAGAGACACGGGGCATGAGAGGGGGGTGGGGGCAACAAAAGAGAGACACGGGGCATGAGAGGGGGGTTGGGGGTAACAGGAGAGAGACACGGGGCATGAGAGGGGGGTGGGGGGTAACAGGAGAGAGACACGGGGCATGAGAGGGGGGTGGGAGGCAAAAGCAGGGAGACACGGGGCATGACCGGGGAGTGGGGGGCAACAGAAGGGAGACACGGGGCATGACCGGGGGGTGGGGGGCAACAGGAGAGACACGGGGCATGAGAGGGGGGTGGGGGCAACAAAAGAGAGACACTGGGCATGAGAGGGGGGTTGGGGGTAACAGGAGAGAGACACGGGGCATGAGAGGGGGGTGGGGGGTAACAGGAGAGAGAAACAGGGCATGAGAGGGGGGTGGGAGGCAACAGCAGGGAGACACGGGGCATGAGGGGGGGTTGGGGGGCAACAGCGGGGAGACACGGGGCATGAGCGGGGGGTGGGAGGAGCACAAGGGAGACACAGGGCATGAGAGGGGGGTGGAGGGCAACAGGAGAGAGACACGGGGCATGAGCGCGGGGTGAGGGGCAACAGCAGGGAGACACGGGGCATGAGCGGGGGGGCAACAGGAGAAAGACACGGGGCATGAGCGGGGGGTGGAGGGCAACAGGAGAGAGACACAGAGCATGAGCGGGGGGTGGGGGGTAACAGCAGGGAGACATGGGGCATGAGCGGGGGTGGGGGCAACAGCAGGGAGACATGGGGCATGACAGGGGGTTGGGGGTAACAGGAGAGAGACACGGAGCATGAGCGGGGGGTCAACATGAGGGAGACACGGGGCATGAGCGGGGGGTGGGGGGCAACAGGAGGGAGACAGGGCATGAGCAGGGGGTGGGGGGGCAACAGGAGGGAGACATGGGGCATGAGAGGGGGTGGGGGCAACAGCAGGGAGACACAGGGCATGAGCGGGAGGTGAGGGGCAACAGCAGGGAGACACGGGGCATGAGGAGGGGGTGTGGGGCAACAGCAGGGAGACACGGGGCATGACCGGGGGTGGGGGGCAACAGGAGAGAGACACGGGCATGAGCGGGGGGCAACAGCAGGGAGACACGGGGCATGACCGGGGGTGGGGGGCAACAGGAGAGAGACATGGGGCATGAGAGGGGGGTGGGGGGTAACAGGAGAGAGACACGGGGCATGTGCAGGGGGTGGGGGGGCAACAGCAGGGAGACACGGGGCATGACCGGGGGGTGGGGGGTTACAGGAGCGAGACACGGGGCATGAGAGGGGGTGGGGGGCAACAGGAGGGAGACATGGGGCATGAGCAGGAGGTGGGGGGCAACAGGGAGACATGGGGCATGACCGGGGAGTGGGGGGCAACAGGAGAGAGACACGGACATGACCGGGTGGTGGGGGGCAACAGGAGAGAGACGAGGGGCATGAGGGGGGGTGGGGGGCAACAGCAGGGAGACACGGGGCATGACCGGGGAGTGGGGGGCAACAGGAGAGAGACACGGGGCATGAGAGGGGGTGGGGGGCAACAGGAGAGAGACATGGGGCATGAGAGGGGGTGGGGGGTAACAGGAGAGAGACACGGGGCATGAGAGGGGGGTGGGGGGTAACAGGAGAGAGACACGGGGCATGAGAGGGGGTGGGAGGCAACAGCAGGGAGACAAGGGGCATGAGCGGGGGGTGGGGGCAACAGCAGGGAGACACGGGGCATGAGCGGGGGGTGGGAGGAGCACAAGGGAGACACGGGGCATGAGAGGGGGGTGGGGGTAACAGGAGAGAGATACGGGGCATGAGCGGGGGGGCAACAGGAGAAAGACACGGGGCATGAGCGGGGGGTGGGGGTAACAGGAGAGACACAGGGCATAAGCGGGGGTGGGGGGGAACAGGAGAGATTTACGGGGCATGAGCGGGGGGTGGGGGGCAACAGCAGGGAGACACGGGTCATGACCGGGGGGTGGGGGGGCAACAGCAGAGAGATACGGAGCATGAGCGGGGGATTGGGGGGTAACAGGAGAGAGACATGGGGGGGTGGGGGGGTAACAGGAGGGAGAAACGGGGCATGAGCGGGGGGTGGGGGGGCAACAGGAGGCAGACAAGGGGCATGAGCAGGGGGTGGGGGGGCAAGAGGAGGGAGACACGGGGCATGAGAGGGGGTGAGGGGCAACAGGAGAGAGACACGGGGGGGTGGGGGGTAACAGGAGAGAGACACGGGGCATGAGCGGGGGGTGGGGGGCAACAGCAGGGAGACACAGGGCATGAGCGGGGGTTGAGGGGCAACAGCAGGGAGACACAGGGCATGAGCGGGGGTGAGGGGCAACAGCAGGGAGACACGGGGCATGAGCGGGGGGTGGGGGGCAACAGCAGGGAGACACGGGGCATGAGCGGAGGGTGGGGGGGCAACAGGAGAGAGACACGGGCATGAGCGGGGGGCAAACAGCAGGGAGACACGGGGCATGACCGGGGGTGGGGGGCAACAGGAGAGAGACACGGGGCATGACCGGGGAGTGGGGGGTTACAGGAGCGAGACACAGGGCATGAGACGGGGGTGGGGGGCAACAGCAGGGTGACACGGGGCATGTGCAGGGGGTGGGGGGCAACAGCAGGGAGACACGGGGCATGACCGGGGAGTGGGGGGTTACAGGAGCGAGACACAGGGCATGAGACGGGGGTGGGGGGCAACAGCAGGGAGACACGGGGCATGAGCGGGGGGTGGGGGGAACACGAGGGAGACACGGGGCATGAGAGGGGGGTGGGCGTAACAGAAGAGAAACGCGGCATGAGTGGGGGGCAACAGGAGGGAGACACGGGGCATGACCGGTGGGTTGGGGGGGCAACAGGAGGGAGACACGGGGCATGACCGGGGGGGGGCAACAGGAGAGAGACACAGGGCATGACCGGGGGTTGGGGGCAACAGGAGAGAGACACAGGGCATGAGGGGGGGTGGGGGCAACATGAGAGAGACACGGGGCATGGGCAGGGGGGGCAACAGCAGGGAGACACAGGGCATGAGCGGGGGGTGGGGGGAACACGAGGGAGACACGGGGCATGAGAGGGGGTGGGGGTAACAGGAGAGAGATACGGGGCATGAGCAGGGGTGGGGGTGGGGGGCAACAGCAGGGAGACACAGGGCATGAACGGGGGTGGGGGGCAACAGAAGGGAGACACGGGGCATGACCGGGGGTGGGGGGCAACAGAAGGGAGACACGGGGCATGACCATGGGGTGGGGGGCAAAAGGAGAGACACGGGGCATGAGAGGGGGGTGGGGGGTAACAGGAGAGAGACAGGGCATGACCAGGGTGGGGGGCAACAGAAGGGAGACACGGGGCATGAGCAGGGGGTGGGGGGCAACAGCAGGGAGACACGGGGCATGACCGGGGGTGGGGGAACACGAGGGAGACACGGGGCATGAGAGGGGGCTGTGGGGGCAACAGCAGGGAGACACGGGGCATGACCAAGGAGTGGGGGGCAACAGAAGGGGGACATGGGGCATGACCGGGGGGTGGGGGGCAACAGGAGGGAGACGCGGGCATGAGAGGGGGGTGGGGGGCAACAGGAGAGAGACACAGGGCATGAGAGGGGGGTGGGGGGCAACAGGAGAGAGACAAGGGGCATGAGAGGGGGGTGGGGGGTAACAGGTGAGAGACACGGGGCATGAGAGGGGGATGGGGGGTAACAAGAGAGAGACACAGGGCATGAGAGGGGGGTGGGGGGCAACAGGAGAGAGACAAGGGGCATGAGAGGGGGGTGGGGGGTAACAGGTGAGAGACAAGGGGCATGAGCGGGGGTGGGGGCAACAGCAGGGAGACACGGGGCATGAGCAGGGGGTGGGGGGAATACGAGGGAGACACGGGGAATGAGAGGGGGGTGGGGGTAACAGAAGAGAAATGGGGCATGAGTGGGGGGCAATAGGAGGGAGACACGGGGCATGACCGGGGGTGGGGGCAACAGGAGGGAGACACGGGGCATGAGAGGGGGGTGGGGGGGGTAACAGAAGAGAGACACGGGGCATGAGCGGGGGGAGGGGGGCAACAGGAGGGAGAAACGGGGCATGACCGGGGTGGGGGGCAACAGGAGGGAGACACGGGGCATGACCGGGGGTGGGGGCAACAGGAGAGAGACATGGGGCCATGACCGGGGGTGGAGGGAAACAGGAGAGAGACACAAGGCATGAGAGGGGGTGGGGGGTAACAGGAGAGAGACACGGGGCATGAGCGGGGGGTGGGGGGGAACACGAGGGAGACAAGGGGCATGACCGGGGGATTGGGGGCAACAGTAGAGAGACACGGGGCATGAGAGGGGGGTGGGGGGTAACAGGAGACAGACACGAGGCATGAGCGGGGGGTGGGGGGCAACAGCAGGGAGACACGGGGCATGACTGGGGGTGGGGGGCAACAGGAGAGATACACGGGGCAGGAGAGGGGGTTGGGGGGTAACAGGAGAGAGACACGGGGCATGAGCGGGGGGTGGGGGGTAACAGGAGAGAGACACGGGGCATGAGCGGGGGTGGGGGGCAACAGCAGGGAGACACAGGGCATGAGTGGGGGGTGGGGGGAACACAAGGGAGACGGGGAATGAGAGGGGGTTAGGGGGTAACAGAAGAGAGACACGGGGCATGAGCGGGGGTGGTGGGCAACAGCAGGGAGACACGGGGCATGAGCGGGGGTGGGGGGAACACGAGGGAGACACGGGGCATGAGAGGGGGGTGGGGGTAACAGAAGAGAAACGGGGCATGAGCGGGGGGCAACAGGAGGGAGACACGGGGCATGACCGGGGGTGGGGGGCAACAGGAGGGAGACACGGGGCACGACCGGGGGGTGGGGGCAACATGAGAGGGACACGGGGCATGAGCAGGGGGTGGGGGGCAACAGCAAGGAGACACGGGGCATGAGCGGGGGGTGGGGGGAACACGAGGGAGACGCGGGGCATGAGAGGGGGGCAACAGCAGGGAGACATGGGGCATGACCGGGTGTGGGGGGGCAACAGAAGGAAGACACGGGGCATGACCGGGGGTGGGGGACAACAGAAGGGAGACACGGGGCATGACCAGGGGGTGGGGGGCAAATGGAGAGAGACACAGGCATGAGAGGGGGGTGGGGGGGTAACAGGAGAGAGACACGGGGCCTGAGAGGGGGGTGGGGGGGAAAACAGGAGAGAGACACGGGGCATGAGAGGGGGGTGGGGTGTAACAGGAGAGAGACACGGGGCATGAGCAGGGGGTGGGGGTAACAGGAGAGAGACACGGGGCATGAGCGGGGGGTGGGGGGCAACAGCAGGGAGACACGGACATGAGCGGGAGTGGGGGGAACACGAGGGAGACACGGAGCATGCGAGGGGGTGGGGGTAACAGAAGAGAGACACGGGGCATGAGTGGGGGGTGGGGGGCAACAGGAGGGAGACATGGGGCATGAGCGGGAGGTGGGGGGCAACAGGAGGGGGACATGGGGCATGACCGGGGAGTGGGCGGCAACAGGAGAGAGACACGGGGCATGACCGGGTGGTGGAGGGCAACAGGAGAGAGACACGGGGCATGAGAGGGGGTTGGGAGGCAAAAGCAGGGAGACACGGGGCATGACCGGGGAGCAACAGAAGGGAGACACGGGGCATGACCGGGGGGTGGAGGGCAACAGGAGAGACACGGGGCATGAGAGGGGGGTGGGGGCAACAAAAGAGAGACACGGGGCATGAGAGGGGGGTTGGGGCTAACAGGAGAGAGACACGGGGCATGAGAGGGGGGTGGGGGGTAACAGGAGAGAGAGACACAGGGCATGAGAGGGGGGTGGAAGGCAACAGCAGGGAGACACGGGGCATGAGCGGGGGTTGGGGGCAACAGCAGGGAGACACGGGGCATGAGCGGGGGGTGGGAGGAGCACAAGGGAGACACGGGGCATGAGAGGGGGGTGGAGGGCAACAGGAGAGAGACACGGGGCATGAGCGCGGGGTGAGGGGCAACAGCAGGGAGACACAGGGCATGAGCGGGGGGGCAACAGAAGAAAGACACGGGTCATGACCGGGGGGTGGGGGGGCAACAGGAGAGAGACACGGAGCATGAGCGGGGGGTGGGGGGTAACAGCAGGGGTACATGGGGCATGAGCGGGGGTGGGGGGCAACAGCAGGGAGACATGGGGCATGACAGGGGGTTGGGGGGTAACAGGAGAGAGACACGGGGCATGAGCAGGGGGTGGGGGGTCAACAGGAGGGAGACACGGGGCATGAGCAGGGGGTGGGGGGGCAACAGGAGGGAGACACGGGGCATGAGCAGGGGGTGGGGGGGCAACAGGAGGGAGACACGGGGCATGAGAGGGGGGTGGGGGGCAACAGGAGGGAGACACGGGGCATGAGCAGTGGGTGGGGGGGCAACAGGAGGGAGACACGGGGCATGAGAGGGGGGTGGGGGGCAACAGGAGAGAGACACGGGACATGAGCGGGGGGGTGGGGTAACAGGAGAGAGACATGGGGCATGAGCGGGGGGTGGGTGGCAACAGCAGGGAGACACAGGGCATGAGCGGGGGGTGAGGGGCAACAGCAGGGAGACACAGGGCATGAGCGGGGGGTGAGGGGCAACAGCAGGGAGACACGGGGCATGAGCGGGGGGTGGGGAGCAACAGCAGGGAGACACGGGGCATGACCGGGGGTGGGGGGCAACAGGAGAGAGACACGGGCATGAGCGGGGGGCAACAGCAGGGAGACACGGGGCATGACCAGGGGGTGGGGGGCAACAGGAGAGAGACATGGGGCATGAGAGGGGGGTGGGGGTTAACAGGAGAGAGACACGGGGCATGTGCAGGGGGCAACAGCAGGGAGACACGGGGCATGAGCGGGGGGTGGGGGGAACACGAGGGAGACACGGGGCATGAGCAGGGTGTGGGGGGCAACAGGAGAGAGACACGGGGCATGAGCAGGGGGTGGGGGGGCAACAGCAGGGTGACACGGGGCATGACCGGGTGGTGGGGGCAACAGCAGGGAGACACGGGGCATGACCGGGGTGGGGGGGCAACAGGAGAGAGACAAAGGGCATGAGCGGGGGGTGGGGGGCAACAGCAGGGAGACACGGGGCATGAGCGGGGGGTGGGGGGCAACAGCAGGGAGACACGGGGCATGAGCGGGGGGTGGGGGGGAACACGAGGGAGACACGGGGCATGAGCGGGGGTGGGGGTAACAGGAGAGAGACATGGGGCATGAGCGGGGGTGGGGGCAACAGCAGGGTGACATGGGGCATGAGCTGGGGCAGCAGGAGGGAGACACAGGGCATGAGCGGGGGTGGGAGGGCAACAGCAGGGAGACACGGGGAATGAGCGGGGGGTGGGGGGAACACAAGGGAGACATGGGGCATGAGTGGGGGATGGGGGTAACAGGAGAGAGACATGGGGCATGAGCGGGGGTGGGGGGCAACAGCAGGGAGACACGGGGCATGAGCGAGGGTTAGGGGGAACACAAGGAAGACACGGGGCATGAGCGGGTGGTGGGGGTTAACAGGAGAGAGACACGGGGCATAAGCGGGGGGTGGGGAGTAACAGCAGGGAGACATGGGGCAGAGGGTGGGGGGCAACTGCAGGGAGACATGGGGCATGATCAGGGGGTGGGGGGAACACAAGGGAGACACAGGGGTGGGGGACAACAGCAGGGAGACACGGGGCATGAGCGGGGGGTGGGGGGAACTCGAGGGAGACACGGGGCATGAGAGGGGGGGTGGGGGGCAACAGAATGGAGACACGGGGCATGATCGGGAGGTGGGGGGTAACAGGAGAGAGACACGGGGCATGAGCGAGGGGTAGGGGGAACACGAGGAAGACACGGGGCATGAACGGGGGGTGGGGAGTAACAGCAGGGAGACACGGGGCATGAGCGGGGGTGGGGGGCAACAGCAGGGAGACACGGGGCATGATCAGGGGGTGGGGGGAACACGAGGGAGACACGGGGGTGGGGGGCAACAGCAGGGAGACACGGGGCATGACCGGGGGTGGAGGGTAATATGAGAGAGACACGGGGCATGAGCGGGGGTGGGGGCAACAGCAGGGAGACACGGGGCATGAGCAGGGTGTGGGGGGGCAACAGGAGAGAGACACGGGGCATGAGCAGGGGGTGGGGGGCAACAGCAAGGTGACACGGGGCATGACCGGGTGGTGGGGGCAACAGCAGGGAGACACGGGGCATGACCGGGGTGGGGGGGCAACAGGAGAGAGACAAAGGGCATGAGCGGGGATGGGGGGGCAACAGCAGGGAGACACGGGGCATGAGCGGGGGGTGGGGGGAACACGAGGAAGACACGGGGCATGAACGGGGGTTGGGGGGTAACAAGAGAGAGACACGGGCATAAGCGGGGGGTGGGGAGTAACAGCAGGGAGACACGGGGCATGAGCGGGGGTGGGGGGCAACAGCAGGGAGACACGGGGCATGATTAGGGGGTGGGGGGAACACGAGGGAGACACGGGGGTGGGGGGCAACAGCAGGGAGACACGGGGCATGACCGGGGGTGGGGGGTAATATGAGAGAGACACGGGGCATGAGCGGGGGTGGGGGCAACAGCAGGGAGACACGGGGCATGAGCAGGGTGTGGGGGGGCAACAGGAGAGAGACACGGGGCATGAGCAGGGGGTGGGGGGCAACAGGAGAGAGACACGGGGCATGAGCAGGGGGTGGGGGGCAACAGCAGGGTGACACGGGGCATGACCGGGTGGTGGGGGCAACAGCAGGGAGACACGGGGCATGACCGGGGTGGGGGGGCAACAGGAGAGAGACAAAGGGCATGAGCGGGGGCTGGGGGGCAACAGCAGGGAGACACGGGGCATGAGCGCCGGGTGGGGGGCAACAGCAGGGAGACACGGGGCATGAGCGGGGGTTGGGGGGAACACGAGGGAGACACGGGGCATGAGCGGGGGTGGGGGTAACAGGAGAGAGACATGGGGCATGAGCGGGGGTGGGGGGCAACAGCAGGGAGACACAGGGAATGAGCGGGGGGTGGGGGAACACAAGGGAGACATGGGGCATGAGCGGGGGGTGGGGGGTAACAGGAGAGAGACATGGGGCATGAGCGGGGGGTGGGGGGCAACAGCAGGGAGACACGGGGCATAAGCGAGGGGTAGGGGGAACACGAGGAAGACACGGGGCCTGAGCGGGTGGTGGGGGTTAACAGGAGAGAGACACGGGGCATAAGCGGGGGGTGGGGAGTAACAGCAGGGAGACATGGGGCATGAGCGGGGGGTGGGGGGCAACAGCAGGGAGACATGGGGCATGATCAGGGGGTGGGGGGAACACGAGGGAGACATGGGGGTGGGGGGCAACAGCAGGGAGACACGGGGCAAGAGCGGGGGGTGGGGGGAACACGAGGGAGACACGGGGCATGAGAGGGGGGTGGGGGGTAACAGGAGAGACACACGGGGCATGAGCATGGGGTGAGGGGCAACAGCAGGCAGACACGGGGCATGACCGGGGGGTGGGGGGCAACAGAATGGAGACACGGGGCATGACCGGGAGGTGGGGGGTAACATGAGAGAGACACGGGGCATGAGCGAGGGGTAGGGGGAACACGAGGAAGACACGGGGCATGAACGGGGGGTGGGGGTAAGAGGAGAGAGACACGGGCATAAGCGGGGGGTGGGGAGTAACAGCAGGGAGACACGGGGCATGAGCGGGGTGTGGGGGGCAACAGCAGGGAGACAGGGGGCATGATCAGGGGGTGGGGGGAACACGAGGGAGACACGGGGGTGGGGGGCAACAGCAGGGAGACACGGGGCATGACCGGGGGTGGGGGGAAACAGCAGGGAGACACGGGGCATGAGCGGGGGTGGGGGGAACACGAGGGAGACACGGGGCATGAAAGGGGGGTGGGGGTAACAGGAAAGAGACACGGGGCATGAGCATGAGGTGAGGGGCAACAGCAGGGAGACACAGGGCATGACCGGGGGGTGGGGGGCAACAGAATGGAGACACGGGGCATGACCGGGAGGTGGGGGGTAACAGGAGAGAGACACGGGGCATGAGCGGGGGGGGCTACTGCAGGGAGACACAAGGCATGACCGGGGTGGGGGTTAACAGGAGAGAGACACGGGGCATGAGCGGGGGGTAACAGGAGAGAGACACGGGGCATGAGCGGGGGTGGGGGGCAACAGCAGGGAGACACGGGGGGTGGGGGGAACAAGAGAGAGACACGGGCATGAGCGGGGGTGGGGGGAACACGAGGGGGCCACGGGGCATGAGAGGGGGTGGAGGGCTACAGCAGGGAGACACGGGGCATGACCGGGGGTGGGGGGCAACAGGAGAGAAACACGGGGCATGAGAGGGAGGTGGGGGGTAACAGGAGAGAGACACGGGGCATGAGCGGGGGGTGGGGGGCTACAGCGGGGAGACACAGGGCATGACCGGGGGGGTTGGGGGGCAACAGGAGAGAGACACGGGGCATGAGAGGGGGTTTGGGGGTAACAGGAGAGAGACATAGGGCATGAGCGGGGGGTGGGGGTAACAGGAGAGAGACATGGGGCATGAGCAGGGGTGGGGGGCAACAGCAGGGAGACACAGGGCATGAGCGGGGGTGGGGGGAACACGAGGGAGACACGGGGCATGTGCGGGTGGTGGGGGGCAACAAGAGGGAGACACGGGGCATGAGCGGGGGGTGGAGGCATCAGGAGAGGGACAGGGGAACACGAGGGAGACACGGGGCATGAGCGGGGGGCAACAGCGGGGAGACACGGGGCATGAGCGGGGGTGGGGGGCAACAGCAGGGAGACTCAGGGCATGAGCGGGGGGTGGGGGGTAACAGGAGACACGGGGCATGAGCGGGGTGGTGGGGGCAACAGGAGGGAGACATGGGGCATGAGCGGGGGGTGGGGGGCAACAGGAGGGAGACATGGGGCATGAGCGGGGGGTGGGGGGCAACAGCAGGGAGACACGGGGCATGAGCGGGGGGTGGGGGAACACGAGAGAGACACAGGGCATGAGCGGGGGGTGGGGCAACAGCAGGGAGACACGGGGCATGAGCGGGGGGTGGGGGGAAACAAGAGGGAGACACGGGGCATGAGCGGGGGTGGGGGGAACACGAGGCATGAGCGGGGGTGGTGGGGCAACAAGAGGGAGACACGGGGCATGAGCGGGGGTAACAGGAGAGGGACATGGGGCATGAGCGGGGGTGGGGGGCAACAGGAGGGAGACACGGGGCTTGAGAGGGGTTGGGGGTCTACAGCAGGGAGACACGGGGCATGACCTGGGGGTGGGGGGCAACAGGAGAGTGACACGGGGCATGAGAGGGAGCTGGGGGTAACAGGAGAGAGACACGGGGCATGAGCGGGGGGTGGGGGGTTACAGCAGGGAGACACGGGGCATGACCGGGGGAGTGGGGGGCAACAGGAGAGAGACACGGGGCATGAGAGGGGGTGGGGGTAACAGGAGAGAGACATGGGGCATGAGCGGGGGTGGGGGGTAACAGGAGAGAGACATGGGGCATGAGCGGGGGTGGGGGTAACAGCAGGGAGACACGGGGCATGAGCGGGGGGTGGGGGAACAAGAGGGAGATACGGGGCATGAGCGGGGGGTGTGGGGAACACAAGGGAGACACGGGGCATGAGCGGGGGGCAACAAGAGGGGGACACGGGGCATGAGCGGGGGGTGGGGGTAACAGGAGAGGGACACGGGGCATGAGCAGGGGGTGGGGGGCAACAGGAGGGAGACACGGGGCGTGAGCGGGGGGTGGGGGGAACACGAGGGAGACACGGGGCATGAGCGGGGGCAACAGCAGGGAGACACAGGGCATGAGCGGGGTATGGGGGGCAACAGCAGGGAGACACGGGGCATGAGCAGGGTGGGGGGCAACAGCAGGGAGACACGGGGATGGGGGGTAACAGGAGAGAGACACGGGGCATGAGCGAGGGGTGGGGGGCTACAGCAGGGAGACACGGGGCAAGACCGGGGGAGTGGGGGGCAACAGGAGAGAGACACGGGGCATGAGAGGGGGTGGGGGGGTAACAGGAGGGAGACATGGGGCATGAGCGGGGGTGGGGGGTAACAGGAGAGAGACATGGGGCATGAGTGGGGGTGGGGGGCAACAGCAGGGAGACACGGGGCATGAGCGGGGGGTGGGGGGAACAAGAGGGAGATACGGGGCATGAGCGGGGGGTGTGGGGAACACAAGGGAGACACGGGGCATGAGCGGGGGGTGGGGGCAACAAGAGGGAGACACGGGGCATGAGGGTAACAGGAGAGGGAAGCGGGGGGTGGGGGGAACACGAGGGAGACACAGGGCATGAGCGGGAGGCAACAGCAGGGAGACACGGGGCATGAGCAGGGTATGGGGGGCAACAGCAGGGAGACACGGGGCATGAGCGGGGTGGGGGGGCAACAGCAGGGAGACACGGGGGTGGGGGGCAACAGCAGGGAGACACGGGGCATGACCAGGGGGTGGGGGGCAACAGCAGGGAGACACGGGGCATGAGCGGGGGGTGGGGGAACACGAGGGAGACACGGGGCATGAGCAGGGGTGGGTGCAACAAGAGGGAGACACGGGGCATGAGCGAGGGGTGGGGGGTAACAGGAGAGAGACACGGGGCATGAGCGGGGAGTGGGGGGCAACAGGACGGAGACACGGGGCATGAGCAGGGTATGGGGGGCAACAGCAGGGAGACACGGGGCATGAGCGGGGTGGGGGGGCAACAGCAGGGAGACACGGGGGTGGGGGGCAACAGCAGGGAGACACGGGGCATGACCAGGGGGTGGGGGGCAACAGCAGGGAGACACGGGGCATGAGTGGGGGGTGGGGGAACACGAGGGAGACGCGGGGCATGGGGGGCAACAAGAGGGAGACACGGGGCATGAGCGGGGGTGGGGGGTAACAGGAGAGAGACACGGGGCATGAGCGGGGAGTGGGGGGCAACAGGACGGAGACACGGGGCATGAGCGGGGGTGGGGGGAACAGGAGGGAGACATGGGGCATGAACGGGGGTGGGGGGAACAGGGGAGACACGGGGCATGAGCGGGGGTGGGGGGGAACAGGGGAGACACGGGGCATGAGCGGGGGGTGGGCGAAACACGAGGGAGACACGGGGCATGAGCGGGGGAGTGGGGTAAACAAGAGAGACACGGGCATGAGCGGGGGTGGGGGGTACAGGAGGGAGACTCGGGTAATGAGCAGGGGGTGGGGGGATACAGGAGGGATACACAGGTAATGAGCGGGGGTGGGGGGTAACAGGAGAGAGACACGGGGCATGAGCGGGGGTGGGGGGTACAGGAGGGAGACACGGGTAATGAGCGGGGGGTGGGGGAAGCACGAGGGAGACACGGGCATGAGCGGGGGTGGGGGGGTACAGGAGGAAGACACGGGTAATGAGCAGGGGGGTGGGGGGATCCAGGAGGGAGACACGGGTAATGAGCGGGGGTGGGGGAGTACAGGAGGGAGACACCGGTAATGAGCGGGGGGTGGGGGGATACAGGAGGGAGACACAGGTAATGAGCGGGGGTGGGGGGGTACAGGAGGGAGACACAGGTAATGAGCGGGTGTGGGGGGTACAGGAGGGAGACATGGGTAATGAGAGGGGGTGGGGGGTACAGGAGGGAGACATGGGTAATGAGCGGGGGTGGGGCGAACGGGATATTCGTTCCTCAGTCCTCCGCAGGCCACCGTGTACCGATGGCTGGCATGTCTCCTGCAAGTCTGCAGCAGCCTGGGATGTTCAGGAAGTGTAATCCACATGAACCTCACACAGCCCCATTGGAGGCCCCCTGTCCTCTGATCTTATCGCATCGGAATTTTCGCTTGTTATGTTGTGCACGCTTTACTACAGCCAATGGGAGAGCACGTCAGATGTCCGCAGACATCACGCAAGTCGCTTGCCCAATCCCCGTCCTTTCCGCGGAGTGAACAGGGAAGTGTGTACGCGAAGCGGACACAGATATCACAAATTTTTTTAACTTACATTTTTGTCTTTTTTTTTTTAAAACTACTGGACGGATTTACACCAAATAAAATAAAGCACGCTTTCGGGACCAAGCCGCTGCTCCTGCTGCAAATTTGGTGTAAATCCGTCCAACGGTTTGGGCTGTAGGCGTGAGCAAAGATTTTTCCCATTATGTCTATGGGAAAAAAAAAAGTTTTGGGACCCCCCGTATAACTTTGCCCCCCCTGGACCAAACCTCACCAAACTTTGCAAAAAAATTCAGAGTGGGCCATATACTTTTTTTTGCAAAGTTTGGTGAGGATTCGTCCAGGGGGAGTGAAGTTATAAGCCGCCCAAAAAGTGCTCTTCCTATGGAAACAGCAACTTAACCATAACTACATGGCCACCACTGTGGCCATGTAATTTATTATATACTAAATTGTGGTGTTTTTCCCCCAATATTTGACTTATTTTAATCATGATACAATACTAATAAATATACATTTATATATTATGGGTGGTGTTTTTGATTTGGTCTCTATTGGAATAATTGTGTTTTGTTACCATCCCCTCCTAGAGTAAAGCGTAATTGCTCTGCCACAAACCCAATGAAAGAGTTTTGGTCCAGCTTGAAAGACATCCAGTTTTAACACTTAATCAAAGCATTTCTACATCCCTCACCAGAGGTCTGTGGAAACACCCTTTTAACAAACCATGTCTTTGACAGAACACCTCTCATGGCTCTTATTGATTGTGTTGGCCAGTAGATCACCCTTGTCTCCTTTCATACATTTTGGCAGGCAAAAGTTCATTGTTGCACTAACACTAAGAGACCTACAATGCCACCCATTCCTACTTAGGCCAACAGACAGTCAGTTGACACCATGCCACCCACCCATCCACCCACCTAGATAAAGTGAACCCTCCCAATCTGAATTGGATTACCAAATCTGGGACAACACCTTTCAATTCCAAGGATTTGATTGACCACACTTGGATATTCTGTTGTAGTTACAATCATAAAATACAAGTTGGACATAGGAACTTGATGTCCTAATGACATGGAGTCGCCTTGTCAGTGCATTCATGCCCTAATCAGAAATACAAGTACCACAGATTGGGATACAAGATACAAGTCCCACCAGCGCTTAGAGATGATAGCAATGATACATAAGGAGCTATACAAATGCCAAGTAACATAACATAATATAACATAACTTACAATATTGCAATTATAATTATTGGATCAATAATGCCATTTCATTTTGTTCACTCAGACGTGTAAGTATGTCTGGGTAACAACTTTCAGTTTACTCCCACTAAACAACATTAAAATATTAACCCTTTCAGTTCCCATATCATCAAAGCCCACTCAACTTGGACGAGAACTCAAATGATGTGCTTTGCTTTGGAGTTGGTTAGTTAGGATTGTTTTGCTTTTTCCTCCCATTATAGAAATATTGGATTGGCAATTAATGCTTGATAAAAAGTAGACTGAACATTTTTTACCTGAAAATCCTATAAAATAATAGGCATGATTTGGTTTTCCTCCGAGTGCGCCCAGAGATTGTGACATCTTAAAACACTCCTAAAGGGGTAGAAAACAATTTAAAAAGCAAGCAATACGTAAACACATTAAAACATCCTAGAGGGAAGAAAGACATTTGTAAAATATTGTACATTTGTATCAAATGGCCCGACATGTGGATAGTCGGTATATGTTGGTTATGTAGAAACAAGATAGATGAACAAGTTACTTACCTTGTCTGGTAACGTTCTTTCGGTGGGATGTTCCTCCGACGTATTCCACATCTATGACAGGTAATGTCCAGAGCTGTGCTGCTTCGAAAAAATTTCGGCAGAGGGCGCACTGTGTCGATCCATTGTCCCTCGAGGGCCTCCTTTGAGGGTCAACGTCACCGGATGTTATATATAGGACGCACGGCGCCCGTAGCCTCAGTTGTAGTTTTTTCCCAGAACATGTGGCATCCCAAATATTGCGAATAGGAACGCCCCTCTGTAGACCAGTGGAGGCAGCCACATCCCTAGTAGAGTGAGCCCGTAAGCCTACTTTAGGGTCCTTTCTCGCCAAACGGTAACACTCAGATCGTCAAAATGATCCATCTGGACAAGGTCTGCTTGGAAACAGCCTGACCCAAGCGCTTTCCAGAATAACCAACAAAGAGCTGATCGTCCATTCTGGCCCGGGACATCCGTGAGAGATAGAAACTCAAAGCTCTCCTAGGATCCAACCTATGGAGCCTCTCCTCTTCCTTACCAGGATGTGGAGAAGGATAAAATGCCGGAAGAATCACCTTCTGGCTCAAATGGCATTCCGACACAACCTTCGGAAGAAAAGAAGGCCGCACCTGCAGGACAACCCTGTCCTTATGGAAAACAGTAAAGGGTGGCTTGGCGGAAAGTGCCTGCAATTCACTCACTCTGCGTGCGGAAGTAACCGCAACTAAAAAGACAGTTTTAACGGACAACAGTCGCAACGGACAAGAATGTAAGGGCGCAAACGGAGCTCCCATTAGGAACTTTAAAACCAAATTCAAATCCCATCCCGGCACCTAGAAAGGCGACGGCGGAAACACATTAGTTAGCCCTTTTAGAAATTGGGAAATCAAAGGAATCTTAAAATAAGAACATTCCTCAGACGAGCGCTTAAATATAGACAGTGCCGCCAGGTAACCCTTAATGGTACCCACTTGTAGGCCCTTGTGGGCTAAAGAAGCAAAAAAGACAAAACCAAAGGAATGGAACATTGGAAAGTATCCACTTTCTGTACCCTGCACCAGTCACAGAACTTTCTCCAACGGCAATGGTACTGGGATTTAGTTGCGGGCCTTCTGGTCGAAAGCAACACCTCCATCACGTCTTCCGGGAGGTCTCAATCCTTATACCTCACCCTTTCAGATTCCAAGCATGAAGGCTGAGAGACTTGATCTCTGGATGGAGAACCCGACCACCCTCTCGTGAGAGCAAATCGTCTCGGTAGGGAAGACGGCGTGGAGGGCAGATGGACATGTCTAGAAGGTCTGGATACCACGCTCTCCAGGCCCATGTTGGAGCAATGAGGATCATTCGGGAACCGAACCTCCGTAACCTCCGCAACACTTGCGGAATGTAGGGGACTGGAGGAAACGCGTACAGCAGTGGGAAGAACCACTCCACTACGAACGCGTCCCTTAATGCTCCTCTTGGGGGAAATTCCAGCGAGCAGAACCTCTTGCACTACCGTTTGACACTGGTGGTGAAAAGATCCACTTGTGGGGTTCCCCAAAGGGCGAAGGTCTCCAAAAGAACTTCCTGAGCCAGCTCCCACTCGTGAGAGACCATACTCTGCCTGCGCAGAGCATCCGTCGCCGCGTTTTCGTCTCCGGGCAGATGAACTGCCGAGATTGAAATTTCCTGCTGGATGGTCCAGAACCAGAGCTGCATCGCCTCCCTGCACAACGGGAGTGACCATGCCCCCCCTTTTTTGCTGAGGTAGTGCATGGCCACTGTATTGTCCGTTGTGGACAATCAGGACATTCTTCCCCCACACAGACGGCAGAAAAGCCTTCAGGGCTAGCCTGACGGCCCTCAGCTCTAACAGATTTATGTGGAGTCTGGACACTGACGGAGACCAAAGTCCGCTGGCTGTCAACTCGTTGGCATGAGCTCCCCAACCTATGAGGGATGCGTCTGTCATGATAGTAACCTCCGGCCAAGGTTGCCAAAATGGTTCTCCCTTCATCAGATTGCCTTCGACGGCCCACCATAGAAGATCCTGGGCAACCGAGGTCGGAATCTGAACGGGATCCGACATCCTGCCAGAGAACTGAGACCACTGCATCTTGAGAACCCACTGCAGAGATCTCATCCGCAGCCTGGCCTCTGGCACCAGGAAAATGCATGATTCCATGAGGCCGAGCAACCTCAAGAACTCGAACGCCAGGAGACTCTGGGCACGTTGAAACTTGTCCACCATCTGCAGAATGTGATGAGCCCTCACCTGGGGAGGTGAATACTGCCCCAGGGATGTGTCGAGCACTGCTCTGATATATTTGAGCTGCTGGCTAGGTGTCAAATGGTGTCAAATGTGACTTCTTTAAATTGAGGGAGAAGCCAAGCTTGTGAAGGGAGTGGCAGGTGATGGACAGATGATCCAGGGCGTGCTCGGGAAAGCATGCCCTGATCAACCAATCGTCCAGATAGGGGTAAACGTTAATCCCCCCTTTCCTCAGATACACTGCCACCACCACCATCATCAGCTTTGTGAAGACCCTCGGGGCGGAGGTCAATCCGAACAGCAGGACCCGAAACTGAAAATGCGAGTCGCCAACCGTGAACCTCAGGTACTTCCTGTGCTTGGGGTGAATCGGCACATGAAAGTAAGCATCATTGAGGTCCAGGGACACCAACCAATCCTGAAGTTGAAGGGCCTGGAGGACTCAAGAAAGAGTTACCATCTTGAACTTGTCCTTCCTGAGGAGCTTGCTCAACCAACGCAATTTCATGATGGGTCTCAATCCCCTGTCTTTTTTAGGGATAAAAAAAATAAGGGAAATACCATCCCTTGTTCCTCTCCGCTACAGGCACCAGTTCTATGGCGCCTTTCTCCAGCAGGGGTTGGATTTCCTGCGCAAGGAGTGGATCCGGACGCTTCAAAGAGAGCTTCCCTGGTGGATTGTCGTGAGGCCTCTGCCCGAAGGGAAGACAATACCCGTGGGTTATGATCTCCAGAACCCACACATCTGAAGTAATGGCCCGCCAATCTCCAAAATGCTGCGCAAGTCTGCCCCAACCGGCGAACCATGGGACATGGCCTCATGACTGAGCGGATGCAGCTGCGGCAGTCCCTGAGGGCAAAGAGGCACATGCCTGAGCGGCTTTGGCACCCCGTACCTTGCTTCCCACCCCCGGTACTCCTACAGTGGCCCCTTTGACTGGCAGCTCCTCTCGATCTACCAAAGGAAGAGTAGTACCGAAAGGAACCTCCCCTCCATTGTTGTCCCCTAGGACGAAAAGGCAGAGGTTGACGTACTTCAGCGCTCAAAGACTTGCAGCTTTGGAGGTCTGCAACCTCTCAAGGCTCTCGTCAGCATTGCTGCCAAACAGATGAACCCCATCAAAGGGCATGTTCAGAAACCGGGATTGCACATCAGGAGCAAACCCCAACTTCTGCAACCACGCAAACCTGTGTATCACGGTGCTCGCAGCCATGGACCAGCTGACACAGTCTGCCGTGTCCAAAGCTGACTGAACGGATTTGCACATGGCATCCTTGCACGAGGGCTAGAAAACCATCCCGTTCTTCCCATTCAGGAATATGCTCAGCCGCCAAAGATGCACAGTTCCACAGAGTGTGTGTGAATCTCGCTAAGGCACAACTGGAGTTGTCCGACTTCAACGCCAAACCCCCACTCGAAAACGCCATCTTCGCCCAACCATCAAAGCGCTTATCGTCCCTATCCGGAGGGATGGTACGGTGCGCAGCCTGCTTCGAGGGGGCCGTAGCCGCCTGCACCACCAAACTCTCCAGAGTAGGGTGCGTCGATAAGTAGCAGGGGTCACTACTGGATGGGCGGTATTTTTTCGGAAGCGACTTATTAACTGCCGGTAGACTCTCCGGAGCAGTCCAAGCCACCGCCACCCTCCTTTGCAAAGCCATGTGAAATGGCAACACCAGGTCAGTGGACGGACCTTGATCCAGGATGTCTGTCAAATCATCCTGATCAAACTCAACAGGTGGAGCAGACCACTCCAAATATTCTGTCACCCTTGACATGAGACGCCGATAGGAGGAATCCGCATGCGCCCCAGGCCCAGGTCGACCAAACTCCACCTCCAGAGAGGTGTCAAGGCCACTAGCGTCATACAATGACTGACAAGTTCCTCCATCTGACTATTCCCAGACAAAAGGTCATCCGGGACATCAGGAGGCACAGCCATCTCCTCATCAGAAAGTTCCTCAAGCTCTGAAATATCCTGAAAAGGAGGAGGAACATAATAGGGCTCAAAAACAGGCCTCACAGACTTACTGAGAGCCTTCCTCTGAGGTTCCACAGCCCTCAGGGGCACCTCTGTCAAATCCCCCACAAAAGTCGTCGAGGGCACCCGAGGGAATCAGCGTCGACATCGACCGAGGCGCCGACGACAACTTCTTTGAGGGCGGAGCCCCGAGAGCGTCCCTCGATGGACACGGCACCGATGGCGTCGTCGAGTTTTTCGAGGCCGGAGCCTCGAGAGAGCCCCTCGACAGGCACGGCGCTAATGGCGTTGACGCCTTCTTCGAAGGATTTACAGGATCAGACGGTCTCTATGGCGTCGAGGGTCGGGACCTGGATCTCGCATGGCTATGGCGATCTCCCTTGTCCGAGCGGGACCTCGGCGGCTCCTGATGATCGCGCCGACCGCCCGAGCCCGAAGGCGTGCGAGTGATGGACCGAGCCCGTTCCTTGCCGGCTTCTTTCGAAGGCGCGGGCGGAACTGTGCCTTGCGACTGAAAAATCGCTAACATCTGCTGGCGGAATGCATCCCATTCGGCCGGCGACGAAGACTTGGTAGGATAGGATATTTTATTTATATCGCGGGTCAAGTCAACCGTCTGTCGGAGTCCTCCGACGAGGACGGGGAAGGCGACCGGTGACGGCGCTTCCCAGAATGCCTCGACGAGGCAGAGGAATGGCGGGAACCACTCCTAGACCGAGACCAGCTGGACTTTCGCTGACGCGGAGTCGCCCCTCAAGTCATTGGTCGAAAGCCCAGCAGACTACGATTTACGGGGCTTAGACACCCTACATATCTTCAATTTCCCCTTCCGTTCCCGCAAGGCCTTAGACGTCAGGGAGTGGCAATCCTCGCAGTCGTCGGTGGCGTGGCTTTCACTGAGGCACCAGAGGCAGATGTCGTGCGGGTCTGTGATGGACATCTTCGAACCGCAGTCCCGACAGTTTTTAAAGCCCGAATTTGGGGTAGTAGAAGAGGATGAAGACATCGCTATCGAAGAGAAGAATCGAGCGCGCCGAGATTCCGAAGCAAACACATTTGTGGAAAAAACAGAACTGAGGCTACGGCGCTGTGCGTCCTATATATAACATCCGGTGACGTTGACCCTCGACAGAGGCCCTCGAGGGACAACGGATCGACGCAGGACGCCCTCTGCCGAAAATTTTCCAAAGCAGCACAGCTGTGGACATTACCTGTCATAGATGTGGAATATGTCGGAGGACACAATCCCCTCGAAAGTGGCACAGTGGTCACCTAATTTTGATAGTCTGAGCTAAAATGTATATAGGAGGGGTGTGTGAAGGGATGGGGAAAAGGGTCATGGTGCAAAGAGGATATATGGGGGACGTCCCACATTAAAAAGAAAAATCAATATAAGATGAGCTACCAAAATTACCAATCACAAATGTTTTCTTATGAAACCATATGGAACCAGATAGCCAAAGATCCACTGCTTCAAGATGGAAAATGTTCACGAAACCTGGCAAACAAGTAGCTTAAACTGATATCCAACTGTGTGCAGTGCCGAATATGATCCAAATGGTGTGATGGTGATAGGAGGTAGGTTAATATAGATGATATCCATTTACTGAAAATTGATCAAAGTGCCTAATTCTGGTGGATCCCTTATTCACATGGAACCCTGTTTCTTGAGTTTTAAAGAAACATGTACGGTATGAGCACCATTTACAATGTAACATTAATCAAGTATGCAATGACTAAAGAATGCGGTTCACTGTTCTCACATAAGACAAAAAGTAATCCAACTTTGCAGATAGTAAGACTACAAATTTAACAGTTCTCATAGGAAAATGATGATTGAATACTAAACGTAGCCAATTATATGTAAATGTTTTCACCTAAGATTCTGATGATGAGATGGTGACCTTTCATCAGATGAGGAACGACAAGGACTCCACTACTGTCGTGCTAGAAGTCCATGTTACCTTTCCTACAGGCACCTGTCAAAACCGCAACCATGGTTTCAAAAAGGACCACTTGTTGCAAAGAGATAGAAAATGGGTAAGGTTGTGTCCTGGTGCAGCTTTGACCATGCATTTTACCTGGAACCCGCTCTTATGCGTGTCACACTCCCACTCTACACAATTGAGAGAATGGAGGAAGGGTGGGTGAGTAGGCTGTATGAAGAGTCTCATACACGTACAAGAGTTACATTGGTGGGTAGATTGTCCTTTCTCCCTTCAAGACTCATGGGACTGATGATACCACACTCAGAAATCATATTGAGAGAGGAAAACCATTGCTCTAGTCGAACTATAAACGTTATTGAGCAGTTGCTGGACAAAAAGAGCATTTTAATCATACATGAAGTGGGATCCCTAGGAGTAATGCTTACAGAAAAAATGCAGCACAGGCAAAGTTACAGCTTTGAACATGCCACTAGGCAAGTCGCAAGAACACCACTGAATCAGGCTGAAAGAGGGATTCAAAATGCTGCATGCTTTCAGAATGCAATTGACTACTGATCCTGCTAAAATGTTCCATGCAAAGCCAACAATCTCTGAAGTCTTCTGTCACGCTGACATCAGAGCCCATCTCACATCCAGATGATGGAGAGTCAGTTATGCCTAACCATTAGAAATCTGGAGCACAGATGATACACATATTTCCAATTGATGTCGAGATCGGGCACAATTTTAAGCAAAGATGCGTTTGCAGAATCATGTTCGTATGGGAGAACATGAAGAATAGTGTCATACGTCCCCTGCACACCAATATATACTGAAAAACAGTCCGTTAGTTTTTGAACAATCAAACAAGAAATAATAACACAACAGATGTTTGTCAAAACATTTTAAATTTTATTAAAAATAAAAGATGATCAGCAATGATAGTGATTTCAATTGTAGATGAGATGCTATAGCTCGACATGTTTTGGGCATCTGCCCTGCTTCTGAAGCAAAAATAAATAATCTGCAAGTACATTTAATAACATCTTAAGTACTAATATACCCAATCAGCATAATATGACATTTTAAAGTTAGGTAAAGTATATATTTGATTCACTTAGCCCTATAATAAGGAGGTGAAACCCTGGTTGCCAATGTGACTTAAAACAGTATTGGCCAATTTGACCGATTTCTTTTTTGACCGTATGGTCCATTTGACCGAATTTAGGCTGTACGAAATGATTGTACAACCAAAAATTCGGTCAAATGGCCCATAAGGTTCCATTATAGCAAACAAGTGGAACGGGGGTGCCCCCCCCCGCTTCCGGGACATTGGAAACGGGGAACTTTCCAAACACAGAGTAAGAGAGCCTGTGGCATCAGTTCCGTCCTGCGTTGCAGGGACGGTACTGATGCCGTAGGGTCAGATGTAAAGCAGACGGTGAAAGGTAAGTTGGGGGGGGGTGGTGGGGATGTATTGGGGATGTGGGTGGAGGAAGGTGGGGAAGTTTTTGGGGAGCAAGGGGGGGATGTATTGGTATGATTTTGCCCACAGCAAAATTCGGTTCGCTGCAAAATGGACTGCGGTCTAATCCGCCACAAACAATTATGCCACGGTCAAATCATACCAATCCACCTAAAACCAATGTAGAAGAGAGTCCTCCAGTTCTTATGGGAGAACATGTAAGGCCACCAAGCAAAGAGGCCCTGGAGTTCTTAATTGTTTTTCTGATGTGATGGTGACCAAAATTACAGTTTTCTAGCTGAGGATGAGTGTGCGGTCTAAGGTGACCACACTATCAAAATGCTTGTGTACTAGTGCTGATAGCATTATAGTCAGATTCCAGGAAGGCTGAGGTCTTTTTACAGAAGGGCACAGTTTCAACACTCAAAGCGACATTCAACCACTGGATTCTGCTAAGAAAATCAATCTCTCTACGGATTCCTGTATGCAGAACTGTAGGCCTTACAGGAATCCACCTAAATACTGCCGCTTTTAAGTTGAGAGGAAGATAACAAAACCTGATCCAAGAGGCATTAATGTGGGCTACACTCCTGCTCCTATGGCAGAATAGCAACCATGCATTCTTAAACTTTAGTCTTGTACCTTTTTGTACATTGTGGTAATGTCCTGGAAGGAGATTTTTCTGAAGCCTCTGGTGAAATCCTAGGAAGACTAACTGTTAGCTTATGTGCAGGGTTGCCCATTAATACAGAACTCAAACCAGGTAAAAGCTCACAAAAGTGTTTTTTTCATCCTCACAACAAATGGGATTGGGGAACATCAATGGACAATGCTGCTCCCAGCCTCTCATCAGACCCTGGCCCTTAATGCTTCCCTATTCCTCAAACCAGACCTGCCTTCTTGGCATCTGGAAGTGACTGTAAATCTCTGGGATTTATAGGGTCTGACATGCCTTTCTTGGCTTTGTCTTAGATCTTTCTTGACAGCTTCCGAAGTGTCATGCTGGTCCTTCAAAACTTGAAGATAATGGGCACCACCACCCCTGGGTGCCCTCGGTTTCATTGATAGGAGTTTGGCATCAGGCTGTTTTAATGCTGTTGGAATAAAGATATCGCCTAGCCCTATTTGGGCTTCCTCTACCAGCCAATCAGAAATGTTGGCAGGGTCCAAAACGTTGGCTTGGCCCTCTCCTCTCGGTCCTCTCTCTTGGGTCGGTTCTACTCCTGCACCTCCCTGTTGCTATATTCATCTTTCCCTGTTCTATCCCCTCCTCAACTCCTCAATGCTTCACCACAATATAACCTGTACCTCTGCTCTTCTTTTCCTCATCCTCTCTCTCTCTCTCTCTCTCCCTTCTCTGCAGTTCTTCACCTACGGTCTATCCAATCTTTTACCACCTTCACATCACTCACTCACTCATTCACTCACTCCTTTCCTTCTCCTCCACTCTTTGTCCTTAGCACTTGATCCACTCTTCTCACTCCATATATCTTAATCCACCATCACATTCTTATATGCACCTCAGCCTCTGTACTCCTAACTCCTAAAACGTCCATCTGTTTGGGGCTATTCTTATAGCTCTGCACTGGGCCATGTGATTGTCATGTGAGGGGGAGCAGCTGTGCATGTGCAGTCTGAGGGGTTGGGGTCTCCACAAATTCCACATTTCCCAGCTGAGAGGCACTGATGAAGGGACTTGGCATGTAAATCTGCAATGGAATGTTACAATAGCTGGGTCTGCCATATTCAATTAATTCTGCTCACATAACATGGTTCTGTAGGCTTTGGTGCCCTACCAGCTCCCACTCTAAGACCCACAAAGTCAGGACTCTTAATTTCATGTACACATTTACACATTTGAAGCCAGCGTGGAAAAGGTTTGTGGATGCTCTCTTGCTGGGACCACATACCTCTGCCTAAATACCATTTGCTTTCCCGCAATGCTGCTGTGAGTTTTGCAGGACCTGCAAAGGTGTGCTTGCGGAGCAGACATATCTCCATCTCAATTTCGACATTTTGCTCATGACATCTAGATTTTCTGGGCAAACTCGGAATCATCTGAAAGTGGCATGACTTCTGCAATCGAGGCTGAGATTCAGGTGATGGGATCCTCGATGTACCTACATCGCAGAACCGGCGGTGGCGCCTCGCCCCCATGGCTGCTCCATTCTCATCCTCTAACCTTTGTCATCGGAAGGACTCTGCACCAAGTTAGTACTGACATACAATGGGAATGTTACTGAATAGTCTGGCTTTACATTTAGGATTGGAGATCGGTGGTAAGAAGGTACAGTCTACACATGCACCTGGAGGATTTAAATAGTCCACACAGTAAAAATACTGAAAATATAAACTCGTATAAATGTTTTGCATTAAAGTAATATCAAAAAACAGATATTTCCTAAAAATCAGGCATTATATTAAAAACAGTAAAAGTGGCACTGGAAGACATGCAGTACACTTTAAAGCTGTGTAAAAAGGTAAGCATACTTTTGTTACAAATGTTAAGTATTGCAAAGCTATTGGGACAAAGGCCATAGGCAGTTTCCTGTCAGACATACAGTAAGTAAACTTTACCAAAGCCTTGGCAGGGCTACACAAGCAGCAACCTTCAAGCTGGTAATGATGGAGAACCCCCAGAAAGGACGACCTAGCCAAGTGCAAGGAAAGATTTCCTTTTTGCTGCTTTCCTCATATAGACTTCTATGGGACACCTCTTTCTTTTTGCTATGTTTTACTGCTGACCTGACACTTTGGAGCTATGTAAAGCCGTAGGCTGTACTTCCCATGCTTTGTGCTGATGTTTTAAACTGATAAGTCCAAAGGACTATCAGTACTGGGGTACTATGATATGATAGGTTATTTATAAAATGCTTAATACCCAGAGGTTTCTAAGCGCGGACCTGGGGATTGAACCTGTATTGATCCGTGTTGTTTTTCTTCCAAGGCGAGCACGTTGCCCCTGAGCTATCCTCCCGAGACAATGGGTCTCTTAGTGGATTGCTTATATTTGTATAGCTGCACAATTCATCTTACAGTGAAGTGTAGTTAGGATACTTTGTATCCTTATAACATTTTCTTTTGTAAGTTTGTGGTTACAAATGCAATGTGTCCAGGATGAGCGGGTGCCAGCGCATATTTTCCTACTGCGTTTTTGACTTTTTATCTGTGCACCTTTGCATTTTACAGTGTAATGCCATAGAGAGTACCACATACTCTAAAATGGCAGTGTCACAAGATTTTCACCTGTCCTTCGCCCATGTTGTCCTTTGTCCTTCTTCCTGCACTCTAGAGTCCCGAATTGCCATATATGGAGTGCTCTTTCACAGGGAAAGCTTCTGCTTACCCTGGCAAGAGGCGGTCTGTGTGTGTGGCCAGATGTGGGGGCTAGGAGTGTCTGGTCCAAGTCTACATCTGAGCCCCTGATGGTCTGTTGCTGGGCAGAATGTTTGGACAGTGGCTATCCAGTTTGAATGGTGCATATCCTTGCCATTGGTGGACTTGGGTGCAAAACCAGCCCAAATCTTGTATAAAGACTCATGCAGCCATATTTAAGGAACTCATGGTGGCAACAGTAAAGACAGACACAAGTGATCACAGTTCAAGGGTGTTTATTAAACTGTATAATGGGAGAGAAAAACGCCTAGTCTAAACCTAAATCTAAGATGGGAGCAAGTTACGACCATCAAATAATAATAAGGCAGTCCTAGTGGCGTCTTGTCAAAAAAAAGGGCCTATAAATTTTAAAAAAAACTATTGCCGATCCTTACAACTAAGTTACAAGAGTTCTCAAGAAAAGAAAAGTGTTCACCAAATAATAAATCAGGATGGTATGGCTGGGGTCTCCCTTCCCCAAGTTTTTAGCACGGGACAAGGCAGGACCTTTGAGCACAGCACACTCCTGGGCCTCGCGAGCATGAGGTTACAGTTCCTTTCAACGATGCTAGGACATTACGGGGTCAAGTCTCTTTCCTGCAAAAGTCTCTTGTCTTAGAAGGTCTGCTGTACCATAAACAATAAATCAACAAAAAGTTCCTTTTGTAATCCTTTCACGTTGGGCGATTGCTCTTCGCCCCTTGGATCCCCCTCAGACGGTATGGCCTTTCACTCAAGAAACATATAATTCTTCACCAACTTTCCATTGTGGACATCCCTCTGCCGGGTTCACATTTTTCGTCACAATGTTCACGGGTACATCACTATTAACCTTCTGCTCGCAGGCATCCCTCGGTCAGTTCACAATCGCCAGTTTAACAGTTCAAGCAGCTTTATCCAATGTGTCAAAGACTTTCGAGTGACCGAGGGGTTTTGCTTCACCCTCATAGGACCACTTTAACACTAGCCTCTACTAAGGTCTCTTGGTTTTTGTAGTTTCAAAAACAACATAACCCAAACGGTTTCAGTCAGAGTCCTTGAATGAGTGCCCTGCGACACCTGACAACTCTGCTTCTGAACCTTTTACTAGGGTTTCTTTAATGTTCAATCATACAAGTTCTTTGTTCAACAAGGTTGCCGCCTGCAACCTTGGGCCCAGCACAGTTCGGTTTTTCTATCTGTTTTCTCCGACTCACCGGCTGTGCTGAACTGTTGAAGTTTCTTGTTTCGGGAGTCAAGGATGGCACCACGGCAGCAAGCGCTTCTCCCCGCTTTGACTATCAGCGCGGGAGGGCCCTCGGTGCCGTTGACATCTGTCACACCACACGCCAGCTGGACTTCCCGGTCTTATGATTTCCCTTTTGGAGGCTTTGCAGGTCTGAGTTGAAAAGGGCAAGGGAAAATCCCTCCTCGTCGTCTCTCCGCATTTATCCTCCATTTGAACTGCCGGTCTGGAATAGCTGCTTCCCGTGCGTTCGGCCTTGCTCCAGTGTGCTCTAGTGCTCTGCCGTTTAACCCTGTGGGGAAGGGAAAGGGCCGTCAGGTGTGCGTAGTTATTGTCAAGTGCCTAATTCTGTCTGAATCTTGTGTTGGGACAAGTCTGGTAAACGGCACTGGTGTTAGTCCGTTGTCTGTCACGGTGTAGGAAAGGGTTTGTGTTGGAAAAGGGAGCAGGGGGTAGAACTTCTGAATATCCTACGTGGTAGAATGGGGAAAAGGTGTTATAGGGAAGGGGGTACCACATCTCACCAGTCGGTGTCCCATTTCCACTACCTGAGGGTGTCATGATGCCTACCCCCGGGCATCCGGATCAAGCCCATCAGCCCCGGGAGCAGGCATCCAGATATTTAATAAAACCCCAGCAGCCCCGGCTGAGGGCTGTCTGGGTTCAGTCCTGGCGCCTTAAGCGCCAGGCTCATAATAGAAATCAGTCCTGGCGCCATAGGCGCCAGACTCATAGACTTTACTTACCTCATGCAGACCATGCTGCAAATGAATCCAAGCCAACGTGAGGCCTGGATGGGACTATTTTAATACAGGGACCATTTTTTACTCGGGTGTGGTTCTAGGGACTTCTTACCTGGAACTACTTTGGAGGCTATTTAAATCACGCCCGAAAAGCAGCACATGCTTCGCGTTATTCTGCATCCAGCAGCGTGACGCTCACCGTGCCTGCAGTCAGCATCCAGTCTTCAGCCACGCCCGTCTCGAATCCAGAGCTCCTAGCAATAGAAGAAAGAAGAAGGAAAGGTTAGAACACAGATATTATTTAAATCCTTACCTGAATTCCGGATCCATCACGCCTTCGAACTTGAAAAGGACATTATTCTACACGCGTCGTATCGCCAGCTGCAGCGCCGCGCCATACTCACCAGTCCTCACAGCATTTTTCGATCCGGCGCAGCCTCCATCATTTTCTTTGCCGAATTCCACCATTAAGGGGACAAAAGAAACATAAGGTGAGCCGAGAGAGCCAACAAATACAACCTCTCCACCATAGACTTACCTGATTAACAACCGGAGGCATTATTCTGTAACAAACCGCAACTTCTTACGCCGCACCTGTAAGGAGAGAGAAACCAGCAATTTAAATACACGCATCTTTTACCAGACAGTGTTGGGCAATACAGACTCTTACCTGAACACCATCATCTGCCACAAAACAATCTTCCCTTGGATCCAGCTGCAACACAAGAAAGGAATGTACAAAAGTAAACATCGGACATATTGAACTCTTTGAACTTGATACTTACGGGTTCTCGCCTGGAACCTCGGAGTCAATATTCATCCGGAACTCTTCCAACGCCTTCAAACCAGTGACGTAACTGGTATCTACGCGCCCCTGCATTCCACGCATGATGGAGAGCTCATCATTTAAAAACATAAGGTGAGCTTACTGAAAGTGAATATCGGTGGTGATTAGTGGGGAGAACAGTGGGGTGCCATTACTAGAGTCCACGGGTGGCTAAATCCCTTTCTCCACTTGCAGGAGAATACTTCTACAGGTCAAGCAGACGAGATTAGGCGGTCCAGTCCAGTCTGTCATCTCTACACTACGCTTCAGGTTGGAGGAGGTCGCAGCTGTCTGGGTCCGATCGACGCCCCTGTGGGAGCCAGGTGAGCGTAACAGAACGCAAAGCCTATCTACAAATCCCCGCCCGGGCGTTATGGAAACCTCCGAAACAGACCAACTAGCCCAATTATTAGGGGAATTTAGGGCGGAAGCGCACTCTGCGTGCCAAGAGACTAGTGCCCTCAGGAGAGAACTGATTGTGTCAAAGGAACGCACAGATGATCTTGCTAGACAACTGCTGCAAAATCAAGCTGGGCAAACACCCCTACCTGGACTCGGGGGAAACCCAGCTCCTGTTTCATCGAACAATCCTGTGCAAGTATTCCTACCAGGGGCTATTCCTTTAGCTCCACCAGAACGCTTTGCTGGGGACCCAAAAAGGTTTGCAGTGTTTATGAATCAATGCCGCTTGCACTTTTTATGCAGACCTGGAGCTTTTCCAAATGACCAAGACAAAGTAGCCTTTGTACTATCATATCTTAGTGGCAGCGCAGCTGACTGATCAATTCCACTAGTCAACCAGGATGACCCTCTTCTTCGGGATTTTCAGGGTTTTCAAAGAAGCATGGAAAGACTATTCGCCAGACATTCACAGGGACAGGCCCTGGATAACAAACTTTTATCCCTACGACAGGGTAATCAGGATCTGCTAACCTATATCGCAACCTTCAATAGGTTGGTGGTGGAAACCGGATAGCCTGAGGAGAAACGAATTACATTATTTCATTGTGGGCTTCAGGGAGAATTCAAAGATGTTTTGGCTCAAGTTGTGAACCCACCTCGGGATTGCGCAGAATATATAGATTTAGTGGTCCAGTAAGACCACCGACTTCAGAATGGAAAGGCTGATCGAGCTAAGTTCGAGAGTCGGGTGTGGGTTAAACCCAATGTTACCCCCAAAGGAACAGATGCATCAGAACCTATGCAGATCGGGGGGGGTTAAAGGACCCTTAACTCAAAAGGAAAGAGAAAAGAGACGGCAGATGCAATTGTGTCTGTACTGTGGAACCGCAGGACATTTTCTACGGGATTGCCCTATAAAACCACCCAAGAAAGTAGTAGGAGTTGCTGACAAAAGTCAAATAGAGCCTGATTCGGTAAACGACCACGCCCGACAAGCGTAGAGGTCCGCTTGCCGAGCTTAAAGAAGGACACTCAGACCTCCCACCTAATTACACCAATGGTCTTAATTGATCCAAGGCAGCCATCACATATGCACGCAGTAAGGGCATACATTGATGGCGGGGCTGTAGGAAACTACATGGACCATGAATTGGCCTCAAGGATGAATCTACCCCTTTGCAAAAAGACTGCTTCGGATGTCATCGTCACAGTCGATGGAACTGAAATTGCCTCTGGACCTGTAACTCATTCCACTACTGAGCTGACACTGTTGGGTCAAGATGGGCATCGAGAAACGATTGCGTTTGATTTAATCAAGGCCTCGCAATTCCAAATAATTCTGGGAATGCCATGGTTGGAAACACATAATCCTTGTATTGATTGGCGAGAGAAGAGAGTGACCTTCCCAGATTGTGCACACACCTGTTAGCCGGAAAAAACCTTGAACAAAAGCCTGGCCACCGTCACTAATCCAGTTGTGCAGGTACCTCAGGAATATCAAGAATTTCAGGATGTTTTTCAAAAAGAATAGGCAAATACCTTACCACCTCACAGATCATACGATTGTCAAATTGACCTAGTACCCGGTGCACAACCTCCATGCAGTAGAATCTACGCCCTTGCGGAACCCGAAAATCTTCACCTACGACAATATCTGGACCAATACCTTGCTAATGGCTTCATTCGTCCATCCAAATCTCCTGCATCCTCAGCTCTATTCTTCGTGCCTAAAAAGGAAGGTGACCTTAGAACGTGCATAGACTACCGCGCATTAAATCAGATTACGGTAAAAAACCGATACCCATTGCCTCTGATCCCCGAATTACTAGACCAAGTAAAGAATGCTTGTATCTACACTAAGTTAGACCTCCGAGGGGCATATCATCTGGTACGTGTAAAGAAAGGCGATGAATGGAAGACTGCCTTTCGCACCAAGTACGGGTTATTCGAATACCAGGTGATGCCCTTTGGGTTGTGCAATGCACCAGCAGCCTTCCAGTATTTTATGAATGATGTCCTTCATAAACTCATTAACGTCTGTGTTGTCGTATACATAGATGATATTCTAGTGTACTCCTCCTCAGAATCAGACCATGTGAAGCACGTTCGTGCAGTACTTGAGAAACTACGCCAGCACAAATTATACGCAAAATTGGAGAAATGTGTTTTTCATTCTACAGAAGTTGAATTCCTGGGATTTATCCTGACTCCAAAAGGAGTTTGAATGGACTCTCGAAAGGTGGACGCAATCCTCAAGTGGCCATCATCCAGTTCAGTTAAAGGGGTACAAAGCATGCTTGGATTTGCTAATTTCTATTGCAGATTTATTCCTGAATTCTCACATATTGTACACCCCATCACAGCACTTTTGCGAAAAAACAAACGTTTTTTGTGGACTGAAGAGGCTGAAAGAGCCTTCCATGAGCTAAAATCGAAATTCACGTCTGCACCTGTCTTAAAACATCCACGCCCTGAGCTTCCATAAATAGTTGAAACCGATGCTTCCAGTTTAGCCATGGGAGCTGTCCTGTCCCAGAAGGATCCCGAAACTGGTCAACTTCATCCATTCTGGTCAAGAAAGTTCTCAGCACCCGAATTAAACTATGCGGTTACTGATAAGGAGTGATTAGCCATCAAGTCCGCCTTCAAGGCTTGGCGGCATTATCTTCTCGGTGCCAGGCATACCATCACTGTAATCACCGATCACAGCAATCTGCAGTATTTGAAAACAGCCAAGGCCCAATCATCGTGTCAACTTCGGTGGGCATTATTCTTTGCCGAATTCGATTTTGTGATCACTTATCGACCAGGTTGTAAAAACGGCAAGGCAGGTGCCTTATCCCGAATAGGGATGGGAGAAGTATATTCGAACCCGGAACCGGTGCCTATAATTTCAGAACAAAGAATTCTTGGCATAACTACTCTACAGAATCTAGAAGACATTCATTTAAAAAAAATCCAACAACTTTTCGATCCAGCAGCCCTGCAGGACTGGGTTAAGAAAGGCCAAGATTATTCAGTCATCAATGACCTACCTTACTATCAAGGACGTCTATTTTTACCACACAAGGAACTACAAGAACTAGTCATCTCCAATTTTCATGATGCCATTATGGAAGGACACGCAGGTATCGCAAAATGTGAAGCTAAAATTAAAAGACAATTCTGGTGGCCCACCTGGCAAAAGGACGTAAAGTCATTTGTGATGTCTTGTGATATCTGCGCCCAAAACAAAAGTCAGAAGAAAAAAAACAGCTGGCCTTTTACAACCTTTGGATAATCCACCTACACCATGGCACACCTTGTCTTTAGACTTCATTACAGATCTACCTCCGTGTAATGGATTTAACACCATTCTAGTTATTGTGGATCTTTTTTCCAAAATGGCCCACTTTACTCCTTTAAAAGGATTACCTTCCGCTTCGATTTTGGCCAAGGAATTTCTCGAAAAACATTGTTCGAACCCATGGATTTCCTTCCGTATTGGTCTCTGACCGAGGAAGTCAATTCATTTCGCAATTTTGGAAGAAATGCTGTCAATTGGCGCAAATCGACATAAGGCTATCAACCAGTCACCACCCCCAAACTGATGGTCAGACGGAGAGGACCAACCAGACTCTTGAACAATACCTACGTTGTATGCTACACCAAACCGAAAGCAATTGAAAAGATATTTTATGGATTTCCGAATACGCATACAATAACTCCGTACATTCAGGAACCGGACAAAGCCCCTTTTATACCATATATGGACATCATCCTCGAACCTCAGAACTCGATTCGACACTTAAAAATGCCTGCAGTGACTCATCTGTACTCTACTATTACAAAAGCCTTTAAGGAAGCAATAGAACACTTGAAACAAGCAAAGGAGAAATACAAGAAAAATGCTGATCGACATAGAAGTGAAACTCCACAATACCAGATTGGAGATCAAGTTTGGCTGGCTACAAGACACATACCTCTAAAGGGAACTCGAACTTTCAATCCTAGATATTTGGGACCTTACACCATTAAGGCCATTATCAACCCGGTGGCCGTCAAATTGGAATTACCCTCTAATATGCGGATTCATCCTGTCTTTCATGTTTCACTTCTAAAACCAGTTCAACCTGGGACACAATTAACCTAACCACCTGACCCCATCCAAATAAATGGAGAACCTGAATTCGAGGTAAAAAATATCCTGGACTCTAAGATGGTTAAATCAAGACTTTTTTATTTAATCGACTGGAAGGGTTACGGACCACAAGAAAGGTCATGGGAGCCTAGTGACCACGTTCATGCACCTCGGTTGGTGAAGAAATTCCATCGGAACTTCCCAGGGGGGGGAGGGGGAAGAGTGCTGTCATGATGCCTAACCCCGGGCATCCGGATCAAGCCCATCAGCCCCGGGAGCAGGCATCCAGATATTTAATAAAACCCCAGCAGCCCCGGCTGGGGGCTGTCTGGGTTCAGTCCTGGCGCCTTAAGCGCCAGGCTCATAATAGAAATCAGTCCTGGCGCCATATGCGCCAGGCTCATAGACTTTACTTACCTCATGCAGACCATGCTGCAAATGAATCCAAGCCAACGTGAGGCCTGGATGGGACTATTTTACTACAGGGACTATTTTTTACTCGGGTGTGGTTCTAGGGACTTCTTACCTGGAACTACTTTGGAGGCTATTTAAACCACGCCCGATCAGCAGCACATGCTTTGCGTTATTCTGCATCCAGCAGCGTAACGCTCACAGTGCCTGCAGTCAGCATCCAGTCTTCAGCCACGCCCGTCTCGAATCCAGAGCTCCTAGCAATAGAAGAAAGAAGGAGGAAAGGTTAGAACACAGATATTATTTCAATCCTTACCTGAATTACGGATCCATCACGTCTTCGAACTTGAAAAGGACATTATTCTACACGCGTCGCATCACCAGCTGCAGCGCCGCACCATACTCATCAGTCCTCAGAGCATTTTTCGATCCGGCGCAGCCTCCATCATTTTCTTTGCCGAATTCCACCATCTAGGGGACAAAAGAAACATAAGATGAGCCGAGAGAGCCAACAAATACAACTTCTCCACCATAGACTTACCTGATTAACAACCGGAGGCATTATTCTGTTACAAACCGCAACTTCTTACGCCGCACCTGTAAGGAGAGAGAAACCAGCAATTTAAATACACACATCTTTTACCGGACAGTGTTGGGCAATACAGATTCTTACCTGAACACCATCAGCTGCCACAAAACAATCTTCCCTTGGATCCAGCTGCAACACAAGAAAGGAATGTACAAAAGTAAACATCGGACATATTGAACTCTTTGAACTTGATACTTACGGGTTCTCGCCTGGAACCTCGGAGTCAATATTCATCCGGAACTCTTCCAACGCCTTCAAACCAGTGACGTAACTGGTATCTACGCGCCCCTGCATTCCACGCAGGATGGAGAGCTCATCATTTAAAAACATAAGGTGAGCGTACTGAAAGTGAATATCGGTGGTGATTAGTGGGGAGAACAGTGGGGTGCCATTACTAGAATCCACGGGTGGCTAAATCCCTTTCTCCACTTGCAGGAGAATACTTCTATGGGTCAAGCAGACGAGATTAGGCGGTCCAGTCCAGTCTGTCATTTCTGCACTATGCTTCACGTTGGAGGAGGTCGCAGCTGTCCGGGTCCGATCGACGCCCCTGTGGAAGCCAGGTGAGCGTAACAGAGGGCCCCTCATCCAGGTAATCCTCCCGCACTGGTCAACCCCCAGGAACTGGATCCAATAGCGATGGCCGTGTCCTGGCCACCTGGATGACAGAACTAGCAGGTCAGACACCTTCAGGTTTCTCACACATTCGACAGATCATCGTTGGAGCCAATACAACTACTAAGAAGCGCAGCCACTGATCGCTAGGAAAGACTTTATGTTTGCACTTTTCCCTCCATAGATTTCTATGGGACCCCATACTTATAGCTTGTTTTTTTAACCTTGTCCTGACTTTTGGAGGTCACTAAAGCCTTCTGCTTTACTTCCCTGATCTGTTTTGCTCATTGTTATGGGTAAATGGACTAGTCCCTAAGACTGTCAGTACTGAGGAACTATGTCTCTCTTTATGTATTCTGCTTTTTTTTTTACAATTGCACACATCACCTAAAAGTGAAGTGCAGTTATGATACTTTGTATCCTTATGCATTTTTATGTAATGGCTTTTTGGATAGTTTGACCGTGTACCAAAGACAAGTTGCTGGCAGCCATGTGATTTTTACTGTTTTTGTGTAATTTCTTCTCATGTGTTAGGAAACATTTCTTTTTTTTAGCAACTTTCCCTCCATATTCTATGGACCCCCAAACTTTCTGCAATTGTTTTTTTTATCCTGGCCTGACTTTTTACAGCCTTCAGCTTCACTCCACTGGGCTTTTGCTCACATGTTATGGGGAAAGGGACTCGTCCTCCAGGCTGTCAGTACTGGGAAACTATGTTTGCCTTAGTACCTTTTTTAGTAATCTTTATCATTAAACAATGCATCTTACAATGCAGTGCAATGGGGTTTCTTTATTTTTATGACCCTAGACTACACTCCAATTGATATTTCTGGTTACCTAAGATGTGCTAAAGGACAAACTGGTGACAGCAGTTACTTTTTTCTATTTTTTTACTATATTTTTGGTTAGCATTACCGAGTTTTGCTACTAACAGTGCCTAGCATCCAAACATGGCCCTGCCACAAGGGTTTTTGTTTGTTCCTTGTCCATTTTGCCTTTCAGCCTTTGTCCTGACATGCAGGTCATGAAAATCCTTTTATAGTCATTCACTGCCTGAGAAAAGCCGTGTTTTTTTCACAGGCTAGTGCAAGGCTTGGGTGTGGTGTCCCAGGAAATGGGTGGGGACAGTATGGTCCCAATCCACATACTGGTGTCTGAATGTCTGGTGTGCATGCTTGCATGAGCCCCACAGTGGTGCCTGATTGGACCACTGCTGTTACGCACGCGTGGGACAGATCTTGCCATTGGAGGGATGAGTATGATCACTCACCTGACTTTGGGATAAGAAGGTGTCCTGCATCCATTACAACAGATCAGAAGAGGAGCCATGTATCCTGTGCAGCTGTGAAGATGGAAGGAAGACCTATGGACCGATCCCTGATGAGGATGGCGACCAACGCTTGCTGAGGTCCTTGTGAAGCCCTGCCGAGCTGCTGATCCCAGCAGACCCTTGTCGTTGCTTCAACCCTCTGGACCGGTGGGAACAACTGCTCCCAACGTCTCCTGGTGCTCAAGCCAATTGGAGTCTTCGGAAGTGTCCCTGGGCCATCCAGTGGACTGGCAAACTACAAAATTAAGCTACCGCGATAGGCGCATTGTGGTTCTGAATTGTGGCTCAGAACTTTGTGTACTGCCAGCTTGTCGTACAAAGGTCGTCTCTGCCAAATTCCGGCATTCCACCATCCAAGGGACCCGAGATACAAAGCTGACTTTGACCGCGACAACTGTCTTTTTTTCTGTCGTCCTGGAACGGTAACTGTCACAAGAAACTGCTTTCCCACATCCTGTAGTGTGCTGAGAGGAGGTCTGACTTTGACATTAGTTTGGCTTTGCCATTGCTTGTTTGCACAAGCACTCTGAAAGCTGGGGATAGTTTTATTTGCTAGAATACTATCTTATCTAACTTTTGGACTCATCTCCATGTCCCCAGGAACCCTCTCCTAAATGTTTCCTGACTTACAAAACTGTGCACTAGCACACCGCCCCTTACAACTTAGTGTTGGACTTATAAAGATAGGATTGTAAATCCTGTGGACAGTTGGTGCTATCTCTAACCATTTGCCTTTCCTTTCTGGTATTTGGGGGAGGGAGGGGTTTGGATTGTTCTGCACCAATTACAGTGACTGTGTATATGTTGTATAGTATTTTAAAATTGTGTGAGAGTGTTATTTTTTAGTCATTTTTCATGTGTTTTCTGGGCCTATAATAAATGGGTTACTTTTATAACTAACTGTCTAAGGGTAAGCCTTAGTGTTTCATTGTGTGGACTCATTGTGGACCACTGACCACACTCGCCTCTTCTGAGATTTAGCCTTGACCTCTCTGCATGCTACCTTGATTGGTTTGGCTAAACTCCCAGAAGTTTCTCTCTGTTCACAATAATAAGGGTGTCCTCCTAAACATCGGTTCATCAGACCAGAGTTTAGAATTCTATTCTAACAAATTGGTGCACAGCGGTGAGGATAAGGTCTAGGGTACCCCAGTGTTGTCCACTGGTGTAGTGCCTGTTAGGCAAAGTTTGTATGCAGTACCCTCTGGGAACACTACAAACAACTGACTACAGGTATAGGAAACCCAACCTTTGGTATAAGCTTGTACTACACAGTTTTGGTAGCGTGTTGAGCAGCCAGGCTTATTTCAAAAGGGGTCACTGTGAGCTGTAGTGGAGCTGTAGTGGAGTTACACAGAGATTTACAGTTACAAGTATTCAAATAAACTCTTACACTCAAGGTTTCTTGAAAAATCAATTATTAATTTATTTATCAGTCAGTTAAAATAAGCCTTCTTCAGAAGGGAGCAATATAACAGTAACACTCAAATACACTTCATGAAATACACCCTCTTAATATCTCTAAACCAGTCGATACCCTTTTGGGATGACCCACAGACACTACCTACACCCTCAGGTGACTTCAATTGCTAGGGTGCTGAGGACATTAATATACCACTGTTGCATTTAGAATCAGATAGTAATAAGTCAAAGGAAAAGATTATTTAGAACATACAAGAGACCACAAATATTCGTAAGCAGGCAAATACTTTTGGTTCTTTCAAGAAGAGTCATTCAGTACAATAGGCTAAGCCAAAGTCAATGGGCATAAGTCTTATATAGGATGAAGCACTTCTGGTAAGTAAGTGGAAATGCCTTTGCACAAGTTCTTAGGAGTCTTTGATGAAAAGAAGAATCAAATGTAGGGCAACAAGCTGATTAGACATGTGAGTAGTAGAAGATGCAAGCAACTCTACAGTAAGAGATAAGTTCTCTTAGACTTTGTACAGTACCTTTAAAATGAAGAAAAGATGCAGTAAATGACTTCTGTTCCTGTGCAGCTCTGCAGATCTCACTGTTCCTGGGCCTCAGTCATGGGGACAAGAGGGAGGACGTCTGGGACTCCTGCACTGCACTGGGATGGTCAAAACTTGCAACCATTAAGCTTAACTTTCAGTGGCTGTTAAGTGTTTCAGCTCCTTGTGTTTACCGCAAATAGCAACACTGCGGTTCCTGGGTGTCGAAATGGACTTTCCTTGCTTCTGGAGTTCCACACTCTGTTGAGGGGGCTCAGGCTCGGCCAGTCCTGCTTCCTGGTCGATTGGTCCCACCAACTCAATGTGAGAAGTTGTCCTTGCAGGGGCTTCTCTGTCGATACAAATTAGCAGTTTCAGCACAGCAGCAGGGCTTCACCGGGCAAACCAACAGTCCAGGAGTTGCAGCAGGCGTCCTCTTCAAGTTCTTCGGTTCCTTCGTCCAGTGGTCGACTCTGCCTTCCATGCCAAAAGACTTGCCTTTTATTCAGTTCTCTCCCATTCATTCCAGCCTAGCTGGTAGTCACCCAGCAGGGTGGCTGTACTTGCCGGACACTCAGCCGGCCAATCACCACAGAGTGCATTTGGGTCTCATAGGAGACTAAGCACAGGGAGTTTCGGGCACCTCCCTCACTTCCTGCCTACCCCAGACACCCTGGAGCCAAAGGCGGGCTTCACTCGCGAACAATGGGACCAAACCTGGTTTTGCACGCAGAGTAAATCTCAAGAAGGACCTTTCCACAAAGAAATGGGGAAAAAAGAAGACCGGGGCCATTTTGACAAAAATGGCACCTTGGGTGCTTTACTGCAGCTGCGAACGCATCCCGTTGTAAATGTACACTACGGTAGTTAAAACTAAACCACTGCCACCAGCCATTCAATGAGAAAAGGGTAACATAAAAAAATGTTACATGAGAAGCTAGACAAAGGGGATACTAGGTAATTGTAAAATAGTGAGTGCTGGGTCTAGAAAGTTACAAATGTAAGTAAAGTCAACTTCACTTTACTGCTCTGGGAAACAGTAGTTTATCCCAGAGAAGGTATTTAAACCTTTGGGAAATCTGAAAGAGTTCCCTGTGCCACTGCACTGAAGGTGCTGTGTGACACAATGTAAAAGATGATGCCTATGGAGTTTGTCAGACTCAAAAGAAACACAGTGTTCAAAATCACATTAAAATACACGAGAGAGTGTGTAAAAGGGTCTCACTCTCTCCAGGTTAAAAAAAATCAAGTCCTCAAAATCCAGCAAAGTTGCTGGGGGTCTCTAAGGTGGAGGGATTTAGCACACTTCTGAGAATTCTCCCTAACAGTGCCTGGATTAGATTTACACAGAACAGTGAGATTAGATTTATCTGGTAATGTAACAGTTACATACTGTACTTAGAATAATGGAAACAGTCACTACATCTACTTTAAATGCTTCTAAGGTTGATCATTTAAAGAAATTGTGTGCTGAAAGCGGGCTTCCAAACTCTGGCAACAAAGGTGATTTAATACAGAGAATTCTGGATCAACATCAAAGTAGGATTGTGCCTCTGCCTTCCAATGGTGATGCAGGAGGTGCTGGTGCTGCTCCCAGTAGCAGTAATAAAGTAAAGGATGATGATGATGATGATTCTCCAAATGTTTCTGTTGCCACCTCAGAAGCGGAGGACTTGTGGGAGTTAAAAAAGGAGAAATGTAGGCTCAGGCAAAACATGCTTGACTTTGAGAGAAGGGAGAAGCAGAACGATAAAGATCATCAGTTGAGCTTGCCAGGAAACAAACTTCATGTGGCTCTTCCAGAGCATCTGGGAATGGTTCGTGACCGTCTCATCCTAGGTTTACTAAAGATCGGCTCAGTGTCCATGATAAGAACACTGATATCATGGATTGGGTGACAACCTTGGAGTATGCCGTTAAGGTATAAGAAGTGGGTGAGGCTGATAGGATTGCATGGTTGATCAGCAGGCTACCCCATTCTGGCTGCAGTGCCATTCTGGACTGTCTAAGGCTGATAGGAAAGGCTTTGCAAGATTGAAGCAAGCTCTCATCTTAAAGTTTGGGAAGACCCCTGCCCAATACTTGGAGATTCAGGGAGCACAAGAAAAAGGAAAATTAATACTTGGGTATCATATGTAACTGATTCTCTTAAGAACCTGAGTGGCTGGGTTGAGTGCTACAAGGTAACCACCTTTGAGTGCATGATAAACCCGTATGCTTGAACATATTTTTGTTTCCTGCTCCCCCGAGTTTAAGCAGCATTTGGCTGATTCTAGGGAGATAGATCCTAGGATGTTGGCCATTGCTACTGATCTGTAGGTGCCACATGGTGCCCCATAAGGGCAAACCTTCTTCTGGTAGGCAGGAGGAGGGTATGAAGCAGAAGGGGAAAGATGGTTGGGTTAATGATAAATCTTCCTCCCAGAAAGGCCATACAATGGTTAAAAAGGGTAAGTCACATGGTCCTGAAAAGGGCAGTGGGATTAACCATCCCCAACACAACTAAGCCTCCTTATGTACACAGACCCAGTGGATTGTGGGCTGTGGAGCGTGACCATGTGAAGTGGACCCCCGATGTAAGGGTAAGACCTTGGGGTCCACTCTGTTAATCTGGCCTTCTCTCATGATGAGAAAGATACTCACAGGGGAATCCTACTCTTCAGACTCCTTACTGTGTGGGATAGGGTCTGAGGTAGTTTTAGTTTCCCTGGGATCCAGGTAACCTAGGGTTGCTGAGGCTTATGCGTCCAAACCTGACAATACTAAGCATTACTTTAAGGATATTGTGCTGGTAGATTGTGTAGATACCCCTGCCATTAGGAACACTGGGGCCAACAGAATTGTGGTGAATTTCACTTTGGCCAGAGCTCCTCTGATGCCCACCAAGTTAGCTGATGGACCCCCTATCAAGTTTTCAATTATGTCAACTCTAGCTGTGTGGGATATATTGACCCACTCAACAGTATTTACCCACATCACCAAGCTGCAGGTGCGCAGAAACAGCAAAATGGCTGCGCTGGGTCCTGTGAGCGCTATGGCCTCAAAACAGTGTTTTTGCAGCAACAAAAAGATGGCTGCACCTTCTTGCCAAGCACACAGGGCCAGGATGGAACCAGGGGACACACGAAGGGAGCATGCCAGTGTGTTCTTACCTGTACAAAAGAAATGGAGTAAAAAGGCAGCACTGCTTTGCTGAAAGCCCAAGGTCTCCATTATAAAGGAAACTTTTCACCTTTAAAAAAATGCTGCTGGCGCTATTTCCTTATGTTCTTCCTTTAATCTCTGTGATTAACAAGGCCTTGCCATGATCAGCATCTCTGTGCCTCAGCAAAACCAGGCATGATTTCTGAATGACAAGCCCTGTTAAACCAACTCTGAGAGAAATCAACAACAAACTTCACTTTTACTTGCACGGGAAAACGCATTCATTTCTTTATAAATTAATCAAAGCTCAGTAGTTCAAAAGAGACTCCAGCTATCTGAGCCTTCTCAGTTTCATTGCATCGGTGCTTCATAACTATGGCTGTGAGGCAGTATTGGGAAGTCAGATGGCAAAATCGAATTTGAAAGGAAATCCTAGCAGTTTTCAACAAATGTGCTTTTGCAAAACTAAAGGAGAAAAATGCCCGTTTAAAAAGTAAACTGTTGAAGGAAAGCCTGCCATTACCTAGCAATGTGAAGGCGTTTGTGGCTGGTGAAAATACATGCATGGGCTATTTTATTCCACAGGTTTGTTTTAATTCAGGACCAAATATCAGAAAATAAAGGTTTTAAACCGCCTTTGGTGGATTTGCAAGCTGTCAAAAACAGGTTATTCCGGTTGGCAGAGTTAAAGCTTCCCCCTAGGAAGGAAGCCACACCATAAACTCCCAGGCCACGAAAATGATAATTGCTAGCTTGAAAAAACTTTGAATGGACCAAGACAAAGAAAGTTCAGACGCTCGACAGACATTCGTCTGTGCTCCAGGCTGGGACAATAGATGTCCTGGGACACTAACCTGTGAAGCAGAGGGGGCCATAAAACATTCAATCAAACTGGGAACCCCCACTCCACACAGGGCTGAAGTGACAGTTGGTTGCAGCTGAAGAAAGAAAAAAAATGGTCCAGTGACAGACTGCCATTTGCTTCCAAAGACTTTGTTATAAATAAACTTTAAAGACTATTTTTTTATCTCTGCAGCAAGAATTTGTAAAAATGTGAACATTGTATAGTTTAAATATGATTTTATGGGCTTTCATTGAAGACATGGTAGAATTCACTGACGCTTTGTGGACAAAAATGGCAAAGTATTTCGGATTACAAGAATAAAATGTATGTTGCAAACGAGAAGTTACATCCCTTATGATCATCCACAACCATGTATAAAGTTATGGAATTTTAGGCTGAATATTTCACACTTAAACTGACCAAAAAAGTATAAAAGGACAATACAATGTCTTGCTGATTGCAGGATTGGACAGCTGTGCTCTACATAAAATATGGAACCCGATTATGTCATTTATTAAGGTGCCACAACTGTACAAATGTGTAATTTCTGGTATGACAGATTTTTGGCAAAAAGGTCTGTGGGAAGTCTTTTTACATCATAAAATGCAACCTCCTGAACTGAGTCACATCCCAGGGACGGCAATCAACATTGATTATCCAATCTAGTTGTTTAGAGGCGTGGTTAGCTAAGCCTGCTCTGCGTTCCTGTTCCATCCATCCATCCAGACTCCAGATTCCAACTACAAAGCCAAGGCATTGCTGACCCTACTCCAGGGCCCACTGCAAAACCCAAGCATTGCTGATCTCATTCCCAGGAAGGCCTTAATTCTGAAATCCCACTAAAATTCCCAAATAACCAAAGGGGAAAGCTGTGGTGTTTTTGGGAAGCATCCTGATACCACTAACTGCATGCCATCCTGCCCTCCTGCCATTCAGCTGACCTTTAGTATCCAGTGACCAGAAATGCCAGTTCAGAAGTGCCATCCGGTGACCAGAACTGCCCAGCTGTTTGCCAGGCGCACCGCCGTTTGGTGACCAGAACCAATTGATGGTCCAAAAATCCCAAAACTAAAAAGTGGACTATGCGTATAATCGCCAACCCATAGAAACCCATAGCATATCTTGTCTTTGTCCTTATCCCCCTCTCTAAGTCATCCTATCCTTATCCTGATAACTTGCTGAAACTGTCAAGACTCATCCTTGCAAACCTGCCCTTGATTTCTAGTTCTAGCACCATCTCTTTAGTAATTTTGTCTTGTGTAATCCTATGCCATTAGTCATATTTCGAGTGATCGGACTGGTTTCCGCCAAGGTTGGGCACTGGGGTGAGAGGGTTGAAGTCGCGAATCAACCCTGGAGCTTAGTGTGTCCCTCTTCGGTGGCCTAGCCTGAATACTCTAGTGTAAAGTAAAACTGTTCTTGTCACAACTGATTTCCTTTCCTATCTCACAGCTCCAAGTTACTCAAAGCGCACCTTTTTATATCTTGCATAACTCACTCACTTTACCAGCTAGAGACCTAGTTTCACTTCTAGAATACCCCTGGGATATACCTCTACACCCCAACCAAAAAGGGGTCCCTGGACAACCTGGTGTACTGCCCAGCTCTCTTGTGGGCTATCTCTCAATAAGTGTTGCTGTTCTGCATTTGCTGCCAGATCTTCTGTGGTTGCCAGCTTGTCGTACAAGTCACCATCCCTGCAAAATTCAGTATCCGAGCATCAAGGGGTTCTGTCCCAGAGAATCTTCTTCAACCACGACTGGAAGGACGCCTTTTGTCGTCTGTGTGTGGTGGCCATCGTTGAAACTCACCATACTCCGTCCTGTGAAGTGTCCTGAAGAGGCCCGCATTGGTGAATCTTGCATTTCTCCATCACCAGGAGTTGCATCTTGTATCCGGACATAACCGGGAGAATCCTTGCACCCACAGCTCCTGGGCACCTCTGACCGGAACCAACGGCGGAAAAATCCAACTTCCAGCGACCCCCAGTCGACCCATCAAGTCATCTGGGAAAATCAGAGTCACGGGGTGAGTAAACGCAAAGCATAGGATAACATTGGGAACTAGTCCCTTTGTTTCCCAAGATTCCATTCCACTGCCTTTTGGTCGTCGAACCTGGATAGTACCTTCTGAAAGATAAAAACACAATTTACTTACCATTGGTGAATATCTTCTTTGAATCCTTCGCCAACACAAGAAACCTACCTGCTAAAGATGCATTCTTGGGAGAAGAATTGTGGCTACTGTGATGTTTGGGCACAAGGCCCCATTTTTCTTAGGGATTGAACTGCTGAGGTTAGAGAAATTCACTTGTGACTTAGTTCCATCTTTAATGCATGGATTAATTTTCCTTTTGGATTAAGTCATTTAAATGCATTTTTTAAATGTATTTTTTATTTTATTGGCATTTTGCATAAACACACATACACCTCTCCCCCTCAAGAATCCCCAGCCCCTGTTTTACCCCACTGTGCATAAATTAGAATGTTTCCCCTGTATGGAATACGTCACCCATTCCAAAGCCAAAAATTCCAGACCTTGGCGAACCATTTGGCAATGTGGGAGCATCCCTCGATTTCCATTGTGTGCGATCACCAACAGAGCCGCTAACTTAACTATCACAAAAGCCTTCATAGTTTGACTGTGCCACAACTGCTCTTCTATGACAGCCAAAAGACAAGATCTCAAAGACCTGGGTTCCTGCAAATCGAGCTTTTGGACCATATATTTATTAACCTCTCCCCAGTATTGCATCAACACTGGACAGCTCCACCAGATATGCTTCCAATCCCCCACCCTTCCACATTCTCTCCAGCATAAATCAGAGCTAGAAGAGTACATTTTTCTTACTCGATCTGGCATATAATGCCACTGCACCATTAATGTGTACCAAAAATCTCTAATTTGAAGTGACCTGGTAAGTTTAGGTATTTTATGCCATAACGCCTCCCAAAACTCATCATTAACCACCTCCCCCAATGTTATTTGCCAGCGTTGTTTATAACTTATTGATGTTTCGGGAGTGACATCAGCCATCAATTTGTAAAGAGTTGATATAAGGGCTTTATTTCCAGAACTAGACGTCACATATTTTTCAAAAGGCATCAAATCTCTAGTTGCAGCATTCCTTACAGGTGGGGCAAGAATCCAGTGTCTCACTTGAAAGTATTGGAAACAACTGGTTTCCTGCAAGGCAAGCTCCTGCTTGCATTGCATAAACGATTTGGGATCACTCCTCTGAAACATGTCTCTCACTCTCACACACCTCGCCCTGTTCCACTCCACAAAAGCATTAGGTTCGAGCCCTGGGGTGAATTGGGGAAAAGAAATAAGGGGGTCAGAGGAGATGGAAACAACTTAATTTGATATTTTATAACTACTGTATCCCAGACCTCCTCCACCAAGTTTGTAATCACACTAGCGTGCATTTTTATGTAACGGTCTTGCTTCGGTAGCCACAGATTGGCCCCCAGCCTGGGACCCCCCCACTGCCCTTTCCACCTGTACTCATCTTTTCCCTGAATCAGCATCGCACCAGTCTTTGAGGACTCTAATTTGTGCCTCATGATAATATTTCCTGTAGTTCGGTAGGCTCAAGCCCCCCCTTTCAGTAGGGGCCATTAACGTACTGAAGACTAGACTTGAAGGTTTGCCTCTCCATGGAAAAGCAGAGACCGCTTTGTGCAATTTACGGAAAAAAACATGATAGGAACCCGAATAGGTAGCGCTTGAAACATATATAGGATTTTTAGAACCGTGACAATTTTGATCAAATTGATCCTATCCAACCAAGACATCGTAAGGGGGCCCCAGCCTAATAGTTGAGATTGAATTGCCTTCCGCATAGGGGGATAGTTAGAATTATAAAGCCCTTTCATTGTGGAGGTTATGTATACCCCAAAAAATGTAATTGCTTCCTGCGCCCAACCAAATTGTGTACCAGACCTTAAAGCCTGCATCTCAGTGGGGGCGGGTGGAGAGATAGATTCAAAACCTCTGATTTAGTTTCATTTATTTTTAGCCCTACCACCTTTCCAAAGTTGCCGCTTGTAACGTGTTTAAAGGATCTGAGGCCACCAAAAGCATATCATCAGTGTGCGCCATGATTTAATGTGAAACCTCCCCACCAAGATAAATCCCCTTGATCTCCCATGTCTGCCTAACTCTGCCGAGTAGCGGTTCCAAATGTATTGCATACAACAACGGTGACAGGGGACACTCTTGTTTTGTTCCGTGTTGTAAGCAAATCGGGGAGGATAACTGGCTGTTGATTAATAATCTCGCTAAGGTTTGCCTATAATTGGCGTTGATTGTATTTATTATTTTGGGACCAAACCCTATTTTTGCCAAAGCAAGAAAAAGAAACTACCACTCCACCCAGTCGAAAGCTTTTTCTGCATTGATGGAGACATGAACCACTGGAATCTTATTTTGTGTAATATATGGCATGTTCTACGAATATTATCATGCGTCTGTCGGGACTTAATAAAACCCATCTGGTGTGGATAAATTAACGATGGGAATAGGTCCTCCATCCGTTTGAGATTTTGGTATAAATCTGTGCATTTACATTCATTAAGGCAATCGGACGGTATGACCCACAATTAGTCAGGTCCTTACCAGGTTTAGGAACCAAGACTATTTTTGCCTCCTCCATAGTGGGGGAGATGCGTACCGAAAGAGCAAACGTATTATATAATCGGGTTAATTTAGGCACAAGTATGTTTTGAAATGTTTTATAAAAAGACTGCCTGGTATCCATCGGGACCGGGCAACTTGTTTAGGGCGAGATCACGAATTACCTTCAGTACCTCTTCCGGGGTGATCTCGCCTTCTAGCCACTCACTATCTGTCTGCGCGAGGCAGGGAAGGGAAACCGTCTCCAAATATTCCAATTGAGATTGTAGGTCTGGGAGTTCCGATTGATATAATTTTGTATAAAGCGCATGGAATTGTGTGAGATTGTGAGAGGTCTCGGTAACCAACTCACCAGAAGCAAGCCGAATCCGCTGTATAGTTCAGGAAGACGCTCTCTGGCGAAGCTGGGCAGCAGGCTGCTAAAAGTCGATCCGTTTTATTAGCTTTGATATCATATTTTTTCTTAAGGAAGAGCAAAGATTTGTTCGCCTTAGTCTGACAAAGAGTAAGCCTCCCGGCAGCGGCTCTGAACTCTTTTTGTAATGTCGAACTAGTGTTTGTTTCCATCTTCTTAAGTACCTGCTTAAGATCCTCCTCCAATTCAGCTTTCAGCGCATCTTTGTATACCCAACCAGGTTATGCTGAAAGAATTCTTGTATTTGTTTGTCTATTTTCTCTTTAATCACCAAATCTTGCAATAATTCTAATGGGAATTTCCATAGCAAGAGTTTCTGAATCCTCTTGGGTACCGTTAAATCTATCATTATTGGTGCATGTTCCGACAGCATAATCATATGGGTCTCGATTTGAGTGATACTGCCCATCAGTGAAATAGAGGCCCAGGCGTTATCTATGCGCGAGAACAAATGATGCAAATGTGAATAAAAAGTATAGCCCCTTTCCTTCTCCCCAAGAGTGAGCCAAACATCTACCAGGGATAACTGTGAAAATCTCTGTTGTAATTCCTCAGACGGAGGCGCTTGGACGTATAGAGTAGGAGTGCTTCGATCTCTCACTGGGTCCCAAGTCATGTTCAAATCCCCAAGAGCAATATCTCCCCCTCCATAAAGGATTCGAGTTGCCCCAGAGTGAATTTCAAAAATCCTTCCTGGTGTGAGTAAGGAGCATATATTGAAGTCACCGCCAATTTAATGGCATTTAACTCTAGGATCAAAAATATATACCTAGTCTCCCTGTGTGACATTGTACGCAATACTTTAACTTGGGTACCAGCCCTGATCGTAAATTAACACACCAGCCACCTTGCCCTTAGCATTAGCTTGAAAAACTACAGGGTACTGACTCAAGCATAGTTTTTGTTTGTCCGTTTTCCGAATAAGGGTTTCTTGAAATGCCACCAAGTCAGGTTGGTAGCGCCTCAACAAGCTTTCCAGTTTCCTAAATTTAACCGGGGTGTTTTAGCCTCCTAATATTCATTGATAGACACTTGAATTAGATATACGTCAATCCCCACAACGTGGGACATCTGAATATACATTTAAATCTACTTAACCGCTTAATCACTGCTACCGCACAGTGGGATCCCTTTCCCTGATTCCTCTTAGCCCTACAACTAACTTTCCCAAACATTTCTCTCAAGAGTACTCCCATGCCCCCTAAAGCCCACTGGTGCGGGTCACATAATCTATTGTTTCTCGGGGTAAAAGCCACCAGCTGTGAATCACCTACTAATCCAGGGACATGTGCGGGCTATCCTACCACTCCCATCCACTACCTGAACGGATTCCAAGATGTCGCGCTCTGTCACTGCATACTTAACTGTTACTTCTGTATTTCATTGACGACAACCCACGTGGGAGCTGTATGCCCATTTACTTTGCAGATTTAGGATTAGGGCCTCAATGTCGAGCTATCCAGCCCCTTTGTAGTTCCTTCTCTTTTGATCAGCCAAGGACCATTCCCCATATTTCGGTTGCTTGAGACGAAGATCCATCAAGGTCTCAGCTCTTTCCATTAATTCAGCAGTTCCTACATCCTCAATTTGAAGCAATTGCGATTCTTTCTTCACAGGATGTTATTCTATGATGTTTTCCATCATTGAAAAAAGCAAACAGAAAGAAAAGGTCAATCTATACTTGATCCCGTGCATTTGAAGATTTTTAACCACTACCTGTGCTTTTGGAGAGTCATAAGTGAAAGATCCTGATAAAGATGAATCACTGTCCCATTATATGTTATCGCGTCGCAGTACGTGCTGCTCTCAATATCTGTTCCTTTTGCAGGTAGAGTGCGCAATCTGCCAGTACATCTCGGAGATGCGCTCCGGGTTCAGACCACTTTGGAACTGTCTCGTGAACCCTATCAAGTGGGATATGAACACCATCTTCAGCCGCTATACGATCTTTAAAGATCTGCGTGAAGACCTCTTTCAATTCAGTATCCATCACTGATGCCGGAAGATTTTTCAGACGAATATTACTGCGTCTGGACCGCTTCTCGAGGTCTTCTTGTTGGATTTCCAAGTTGCGTGTGATTCTCGCCAGCTCCTCTAGTGCTGTATATAATATGATGATATTTTATTTGTATCACGCTCATACACAAGTGTTTCAGAGCGATGCAAGGCAAGGGAGAAGAACAAGGGAGAACAAAACAGTGATCTTACTAGGTCCAGTGACATTGAGAACGCGTAAGTGCAGGGGAGAGGGAAAGGGGAAAGTGCAGGGGGATAGGGAGAAGTGGAAAGTGCTGAGCAAAGGATAAAAAATTAAAAAAACAAGTGGTAGTGCAGCCTGCAAGTGGCAAGTGCTAGGTTTAAGGCACAGGCATTGGGGGCGTTAGGGAGAATTCTCAGAAATGTGCTAATTCCCTTCTACCTTAGAGACCCCCAGCTCTTTTGCTGGACTTTACGACTTTTAATTTTTATCCTGCAGAGAGCAAGACCTTTTTCCCACTCTCATGTATTTTTCTTTGATTTAAACAGTTTCTTTTGGTTGTGGAGTCTGACAAACTCCATAGGCATCATCTTTTTACATTGTAACACACAGCACCTTCAGTGCAGGGGCACAGGGAAGTCCTTTAGATTTCCCAAAGGTTTAAATACCTTCTCTTGGATAAACTACTGTTTCCATGAGCAGTAATGTGAAATTGACTTTGACCCAGCACACATTATCTTCCATAGAGGGCTGGAGGGGTTACTTAGTATTCCCTTTGTCTACTTGCTCATGAAAAATGTCTGTTAACCTTTCTGCAATTAATGGCTGGTGGCAGTGGTTTACTTTTTCCTATCATTATGTGTTTTTACCACGGGCTGCGTTCGCAGCTGCAGTATAGAACCCATGGGTGCTCATTTTGGCCGGTCTCCTTTTTTTGCCATTTCTTGTTGGAAAGGTCCTTCTTCGGATTTTCTCTGCGTGCCAAACCAGGTTTGGTCCCTTTGTTCGTTTTGGCATTGGCAGGATTCACTGGCGAGACCCGCCTCTGGCTCCAGCATGTCTGGCAGGGCAGGAAGCAAGGGAGGTGCACAAAACTCCCATTGCTTAGTCTCCTAGGTTACAGGAATGCACCCAAAGGTGAGTGACCGGCTGGCTGTCCTTGTAGGACAGCCACCCTGCTGTGTGAGTGACAGCTAGGCTCCAAATGAATGGGAGAGACTTGCATAACAGGCAAGGTTTTTTGCAAGGAAGGCAGAGTCGACCACTGGACAAAGGAATCCAAAGAAGAGAAGCTTGCTGCAACGAGAAGCTCTGAATTCACCTCGACTAGAGAAAACCTGCAAAGGATGACTTCTCCCCTTGGGTTGGTGGGACCAATCGACCCCAAGACAGACTGGACTGAAAATCCTCTCTCTGCTGGCTGTACTTTTATTGCTGCTGCAGGAACTGAGTACCAGGGGATAGGAACACCAGAATCGAGTGCATAGTTTTTAAGCCGGACCCGAGCTCCAGGAAAATCCTCTGGACTCCCTCGAAACAGGGCTGACCAAACCTGAGCCACCTCAACAGAGTGCTGGACCCCAGAAGCAAGGAAAGCCTACAAGGTGTCCAAGAACAGTGGTGGTGCTATTTGCGAGAAGTTGAAACCGCAAAGTCCCGCTGATCTGACCTTTGCCCATTGCTGCCGCCAACCTTCGAATCGTAGTGCAGGAGTCCTCAGACGTCCTTCCTCTTGTCCACACGACTGAGGCCCAGGAACAACAGGATCTACCATACTACAACAGGAACAGAAGCCAGCTGGAACCATTTCTTCAAACCTAAGGTACTGTGAACTAAGGTGTACTTACCTCTTGTTGTGTAGCTTGCTTGCTCTCAGTTGAGACTTGCATTGGCTGCCTTTTGCAGAGTTGCTTGCAGCTTTGCCCATCGCAAGCTTCCCAGCTTGTGGCCCAACAGTGATTTCATTTTCTACAAAGACTTCTAAAACATTGTGCAAGACAGTTTACTTACCTTCAAGAAGTGTTTCAGCTCCCCTACACTTTGCTCAAGTGACATTGGCTGTCATGGCTCCCTGAAGACTCTTCTAACCTCTGACTTTGTGTTTTAACTATCCCTCCAAAAAGTCATATATACCGTACTTGTATAGCTGGGAAAGGGTTAATCTACATTGCATTGGGGGGTTCAAAAGTGCTTACCTGAGAAACTTGTTAACCATTGTTTCCTTCCTTAACCTGTTCCTTTTTGCCACAACTCCAGTATTACCATTTAAGTGTGAAAAGTAATATACTAATGTCCACAGGGTCCTAGCAACTGAAGTCACCTCAGGGTGTAGGAATATCTGTGTGCCATCCCTAAAGTATCTACTTACTTTATTGAACTGAAGGAGTGTATTTTGAAGTGTGCTTTTATTGTTGCCAATTGCTCCCTTCTAAAGAAGGCTTATTTTAAAACTGACTGTTAAATTAATAAATAATTATTTAAACAAGAAACCTTGAATATAAGTGTTATTTCAATACCTGTCACTGTGAAACTCTATGTTGCAACCCTACAGCTCACATTGACCCCCCTTGAGATAATCCTGGCTGCTCAGTCACACTACCAACTGTACAGGCCTTTACCAAAGGTTGGGTTAACTATTGCCAAGAGGACACGGCTGGTGTAGTCTCCCACAGGGTTACTACATACAATCTTGCCTAACAGGGTGTCTGGTTAGTGCAGAAAAAGGGGGGACTGAGGGTTACAGATACAGACCCACATGCGATGGTTGCCAGGAGGCAGTGCAGGTGCGTGGCAGGGTGGGCATGTACCTGGGCCCGAAACCAGAGGGTAACCAGGTGCAAGAAAGATTCCAAGCAGAACAGATCAGCAGGGGAGAGGAGGAGAAAAGGCAGAAGCAAATGGGACGGTCTTGAGGTGCTACCGGAACTGGAGATGGTTCTCCTAACGTTTCAAAGTGGCAGGGAGGCTGTTCCAGAGGGAGGCCAAAGCCGAAGACAGTGATCTACCCCCAGCTTGTTTCTTTGAGAAACGACTGACCCCGAGGGAGATGGAGGTAGAGGAGCGAAGAGCTCAAGAGGGGAGGTACTTACGGAGGGAGAGCTGAAGGTATTTTGGACCAATGCCCCAGAAAGCCGTGTGGACAATGCAAAGGGTCTTGAATTTAATCCTTGCAGCCGCTGGGAGCCAATGAAGAGATTTCAGGGCTGCAGAGATACGATCACAGGGCTTGAGGCCAAGGACAAGTCTTGCAGTCCTGTTCTCGATGGATATCCGACTGCTTGCCGTCTTCTGCCAATTCCTGGATTACACGTTCATTTTTTTGTCCACCCACTCCCAAAGTGAAGACATTTCTTTACCAAAGTATCCAAGTGAGTGTCTTATTTCAGAGGTGAATGTGATAAATTGTAAATGAAAAGAGGCAGAGAATTTCTCTTGAAATGATTTTAATGCATTTTAAGAACCGATGTATACATGTTTATTATCGAGTATTGTGCGAGAACATCACGTGCTAGTTTCATTTTTTAGTGTGTAAAGCCTACAGTAAATATTTGTATTTTTATACATCCCTGTCTAAAATGAATTATTGTGTGCTTCACTCTGTGGACTCATTGTGGATGCATGACCCCGCTCACACTCCCCTGAGAATAGTCGTGACTGCTCCCCATGGCTACAGTGATTGGATTTTGGCTAACTGTTAACTATAACTAGGGTACCTCCTAAAATCTATCCACCAGGCCAGATTATTAGAAATCCATTTTAACAGTAGACTTGTTCCCACCCCGAATCTTGGATAAAAGGGTGAATCCTGGAACTGTTCTTCGGGTCGCAGTTGGAGGCAAGGCTTCTATGAAAACAAGCAGCCGCTCACGACTCCTGAAATGACGAGCACCAACTCCAGTGATTGGCCCGGTGAAGCCCTGCACATCTCCCTAATCTCGATAACACCCTTGTTGGTGCTTCAACCCCAGGACCTGTGCTCGAGGATCCATGACTTCTGAGCCTTTGGAAGTGTCTCTGGATCAACCAGTGGACTCACCAGCTCTCTCATGCGCTACCTTGCTGAAGTCGTTGATCCGATTACAGCCTTGGATCTTTGCAGATCTTCAGCGTATGCCACAAGTCGCCTGCTCCTTCATTTTCAGCCGTCTCACTTCAAGGGAAGCTGGGCCTGCTTGGGAGTTCGCTTCCGGACGATCGCCTGACCGTGGTGACCTTTGTTGGAACACCCCTTCAATCCTGTGAGGTGTCCTGTAGGGGTCTGCACTGCACCATCTTTCATAGTTTTGGGTCTTCAACTGGAAGCTGTCTGGAACCGATTCCTGTGCACCGACCAAAACTAAATCCCTCTGCACCTGCGACCCCTGGGCCTTCGTCAACCAGACTAAGCTCAAAATAATGTGTCCCCTACGGATTCTGGAACACCTATAGGGGTCTCTGGCAGGATCGGAGTAAGGGGGGGGTAAGTTAACATACCTGTTTCTGTTTCCCCTTGTCCTTCGTAGGGTTGCATTGGGGGAAAGGTCCTGACACTAACTCAGTCGGACATGATCTATGGTGGTGGAACCTGGGTTAAGGATCCTTCCCTAGGCCTACCCTACTGTGCTGGATTGAGTTGAGTGACTACCTGAACTTTATGAAATACTAGCTAACTTGTGAACACCTTTGAAACACCACCAACGGCCATTGCACTCGTTTGAATACTTATTTGAACTGGTGACTTTTTGGCCCATGGCCCCATATTATCTTAGGGTTGGACTTCATAAGATTGAGGGAATTTGTCCAGTTCTGCCTGTTTTTCCTCGCATGTGACTACTCACCTGTATTGCACTGGTAAATTGATTCACATGTAACTCTATTCTCCTAATGGTGAATGTGTATATAGGTTTTATAAGGTTGTTGTGCGACAATAATACATGTAATTAATTTTTATATGTTTAGTGTGTAACTAAAGGCCTAACATAAATAACTATTATTATATACTTACTGTCTAATTTGAATTATTGGTGTTGCTCTGTGTGGACTCACTGTAGCCCTAGACCACTCTCACTTTTCCTGAGACTAAGCCTTGTCTGCTCAGCTACTTTACCTTGATTGGGTTTTAGCTAACCACTCAGTGTCTTCCCGGTTCACCATAAATAGGGTGGCCTCCTAAAATCCCCCTGTTAGGCAAAGTTTGAATTCAGTACCCTCTGGGGACACTAGAAATAACTATGACTACAGACAGTGGTCGAAGTGGGCTTGTACTACACAGTTTTGGTAGCGTGCTGAGCAGCCAGGCTTATCTCAAGAGGGGAAATGTGAGCTGTAGTGGAGTTACACAAAGATTCACAGTTACATGTATTCAAATAAACTCTTACACTCAAGGTTTCTTGCATAAACAATTATTAATTTATCAGTCAGTTATAAAGCCTTCTTCAGAAGGGAGCAATAGAATAGTAACACACAAATATACTTCAATACTGTACGCTTTGAGTTTCTGAATCAGACAAGACCCTTTTGGCCCACAGACACAACCTACACCCACAGGTGACTTCAGTAACAAGAGTGCTGGGGACATTAATATCTTACTGTTGGCATTCAGAATACTTTTAAAAGTTGGTAAAAGGCAAAGGTTATTAGAACACAAGAGACCACAAATATTCTTAAGCTGTGCAGATACTTTTAGTGTTCACTAGAAGAGTCATTCAATTCAATAGGCTAAGCCAAAGTCAATGGGCAAAAGTCTTGGATAGGATAAAGCACTTCTGGTAAGTCAATGGAAAAGTCTTTGCACAAGTTCCTAGGAGTTTTTGATGAAAAGAAGAATCAAATGTAGGGCCACAAGCTAATGAGACTTGTGAGTTGTGAAAGTTACAAGCACTTCTACAGTAAGAGGTAAGTTCTCTTAGACTTGTTTTACAGTACCTTGGTAAAGAGGAAAAGATGCAGCAGATGAGTTCTGTTCCTGTGGAGCTCTGCACATCTCACTGTTCCTGTTCCTGGGCCTCAGTCGTGGGGACAAGAGGGAGGACAATGGGGGACTCCTGCAATGCACTGGGACTGCCAAAACCTGCAATCGGCATACTTCACTTTCAGTGGCTGTTTCGTGTTTCAGCTATTGCAAATAGCAACAACGTGGTTCCTGGCTGTCAAGGTGGACTGTCTTTGCTTCTGGGGTCCCTCACTCTGCTGAGGGGGCTCAGGCTTGGTCAGTCCTGCTTCGTGGGAGTCCAGAGGATCATCCAAAAGCTTTAGGCCAGTTTAAAAGTAACACACACAATCTGGTGTCCCTCTCCCTGGCTAAACGGTTTCCTGCAGCAACTCTGAGGAAATTCAACCAGCTGAGATGGGTGTCCAGGTGGCTTACTTTGGAGTTGATTGGTCCCACCAACTCAAAGGGAGAAGTCGTCCTTGCAGGGGCTTCTCTGTCGATGCGAACTTGGCAAGTTGGCACTGCAGCAGGGCTTCCTCTTCAACCAACGGTCCAGAAGTTGCAGCAGTCGTCCTCTTCAAGCTCTTCTTCGGTTCCTTCGTTCAGTGGTCGACTCTGCCTTCCAAGCCAAAAGACTCGCCTTTTATTCAGTTCTCTCCCATTCATTCCAGCCTAGCTGTCACTCAGATAGCAGGGGGGCTGTCCTTGCCGGACAGTCAGCCAGCCAATCACCACAGAGTGCATTTGGGTCTCCTAGGAGACTAAGCAAAGGAAGTTTCGGGCACCTCCCTCACTTCCTGCCTACCCTAGACACTCTGGAGCAAGAAGCGGGTTTCACTCCTGAAGCCTGCCAAAGGCGAAATCAACAAAGAGACCAAAACTGGTTTGGCGCGCAGAGAAACTGTCTAGAAGGACCTTTCCACAAAGACATGGCGAAAAAAGACCGGGGACCATTTTGTCACAGATGGCTCTGCGCCATTTTGAAAAAGATGGCCCTTGCGGTTAGCGTTACCGGAGCTGCGAACAGCCGCAATAAATGCAAACCATGGTAGTTCGGAACGAATCCACTGCCACCAGCCATTCAGTGAGGAAAGGGGTAACATAAAAATGTTACATGAGCATTTAGACACAGGGGTACTAAGTAACCCCTCCAGCACTCTATTGTAAGATAGGGTGTGCTGGGTCTAGCAAGTACAATGCTAAGTAAAGTCAATTTCACTTTACTGCTCTGGGAAACAGTAGTTTACACCAGAGAAGGTATTTAAACCTTGGGAAATATAAAAGACTTCCCTGTGCCACTGCACTGAAGGTGCTGTGTGACAATTGCAAAAGATGATGCCTATGGAGCTTGTCAGACTCCATAACCAAAAGAAACAAGGTTGAATGACTCATCTTCCCTCTGTTAGTGTGTTTTGTCTTACTTCCTGGAAGAGGTTAACTAACTTTGCATTGGGGGGTTTACAAAAGTACTTAACTGCTTTGAGAATATTTGTGAGATCTCTTGTTTTGCCATAATAACCTTTCTCTTTGGCAAACTCTTAAGTCTGATTCTAAATGCCAACAGTAGTATATTAATGTCCACAGTGTCCTAAAGTCACCTGAGGGTGTAGGGAGTGTCTGTGTGCCATCCTAAAAGGGTACTTACTGATTTAGCAATATTAAGAGTGCGTATTTAGGAGTATATTTGTGTGTTACTATTATATTGCCCCCTTCTGAAGAAGGCTTACACTAACCGACTGTTAAATATATTAATAATTGTTTAATCAAGAAACCTTGCGTGTAAGAGTTTACTTGAATACGTGTCACTGTGAATCTCTATAACTCCCCTACAGCTCACATTGACCCCTCTTGAGATAAGCCTGGCTGCTCAACACGCTACCAACCTGTGTAGTACAGACTTATACCAAAGGTTGGGTTCCTATTGCCAGGAGGTCAGGGTTGTTGTAGTGCACCCAAAGGGTACTGCATACAATCTTGCCTAACACCCTGCTCCTCTGTCCCGACCTCAAGAACGCCATTGTCAATGTTTCAACTCCTGGACTAGTGGGAACAACGAGTCTCGTCCCCTACTCAAGGATCCCTGCCTGCTGAGCCTTCAAAAGTGTCCCTCGACCACCCAGTGGATTGACCAGCTCTCTCCTGGGCTACATTGCTGCAGTTGTCGCTATTCCAAGTGCATCCTTGGAACTTGGAGGATCTTCAACTTGTGCTACAAGATGCCCGCTCCTGCATTTTCAGCCTTCTAGGCTCAACAGAAGCTGTGCAGTGTCTGCTCCTATGTCCACCATCCGAAGACTGCCCGTCACCACCTGATTGTGATGACACCTGTTGCAACTTGTGTTCCTCACTTCCTGGGGGACTCTTGAGATTGCCTGCTCAGCAGAAGTCTTCCTACTTTCTTTCGTCCCAAGGGTGTTCATCTGGACAGGGGCTGGAACCAGAATACAGCCACCACGACCGACCAAAACTAAATCCCATTCCTGAAAGCTCCTGTGGCACCTGCAAGCCCTGGGCCTTCATTGATCGACCAAGCACAGAAGGACGTGTCACCAACACAATCCGGAATCTCTAGTGGTCTTTGGAGAAAATGAAGCAAGGAGGGTAAGTTAATATACCTGTTCCTCACCCCTATCCTCCATAGGGGAACACGGGTGTAACATCCTAGCCTCATCTCTCTCTTGCCTGGCTCAGATTGTGCTGGTCTAGGATTGATCCCCACCACCTCTCCACCCACCCACTCCTCGGCCTTCCCTAGTGTAGTGGGACAGACCCGAGAGAGCTACTTACTTTAATTTTCTTCACTTTTGGAACACTGAATCGCAACCACAGGCATTGTCCAATCATCTAGTAAACCTACCTGCAAAGTATATGTTCTGGAAATAGTCCCCACTTGATCTCAGGGATTGTTGTGTAAAATGTTCATTTCAGTGATAAATCTTCCTGACCTGTGTTAAACCCAGGACTTTTTGCTGGACTTTATGATTATTATTCACTTATTCCTAGGTGAGGGGGAATCTTTTCCCCTCTCACCTAGTCTTTTACTCTTTTTATGGATGACCTTTTTACGTCTCTTCATAGTGTATGATTGGAGTTAGTTTCCTATAACTTTGGACTGAATGTAAAGTACCATGGCAGCACACATCATTTTAAATGCAGTGGCTTCCTTTTAATTCTCTTAGTATTTCTTGGTTGACCTACTGTTCCCAAGAAGTAAAGTGGGATCCCCATCCTCTTTATATTGATTTTAGTGAGCCAGCACACCCCACCTTATGTGGAGTGCTGGGGAGATCCAATGTATTATCCCCTTTCTTAGTTGCCTGGTGCTGCTGCATACTGAAGGCATTGACCCCGTTTACTTGAATGGCCGGTGGTAGAGAAACTACTTTTATGACTTTTAGCCAAAGATTCCTCACATGCTGTCATATCAGCCTCATTAATGCACAGGGGGGACACCATTCTGCTAGAATGGCGGGCTTTTCTTTTTTTGCCTTTTCTTGTTTGCTTGTTGTTTCCTAATTCTGCCTTTCTAGATGGGAACAACCTCGGTTTACATTTTGTCATCGGCAGGAATCCTTTGTATTCCTGCAGAGGCTACAGAGTGTCTGAGAAGGCAGGAAGCGAGGGAGGAGTCCAAAACTCTGCAGCCGTTTGTCTTTCACCTTGCCTGAAAGGAACCAGTTCCCACTGGGGGTCTGTATGTCCTATTTGGACAGCCAGAATGCCCCTTTCTGTAAACTGCAGGGAGGGTTTGAAGAAGTTGTGCTGTAGTTCCTGATAAAGACTCTGATTCTGGAAGCGGCTGACAAGTCGGCCACTGGAGCGGAATCCGAAGAGTAATATGATGAAACGACGGCTGTAACGGTTTCCAGCAACCAGAGAGCCTGCTGTATAACCAGAGCCTGATGTAACTCATCTTTCCATCTGACCTTGGGGTCCCGAAAATTACGACTCCTACCAAGAGGCCAGTGAGACCCACTAGACTCCAGAAGACATGCATTTTGAGCCTTCCCTCAATGTGCTGCAACCTTGCTGGACTGCAAACCGCCAATACCCAGTGTAAGGAAGGCATAGTTATCAACAGTAAGACAGACAAGTGACCACAGTTCAAGGGTGTTTATTGAATTTTCGCAAGGGTGAGATAAACGCCTATCTAAACCTAAATCTACAGATGGGAGCAAGCTACGATCATTAAATAATAATGCAGTCCTAGTGGAGTTTAGTCAAATGAAAAAGAGCCTATACTAAAAAACCTATTGCCAATCCTTACCACTAATTTAGAAAATAAGGTCAGGGTGATGTTCATGAAAAAGAAAGAAGTGTTCACAAAATGATAAGTAAGGATGTTCTGGCAATTGGCCTCCCTTCCCCACGTTTTCAGCACGGGACAAGGTGGTTCACTCGAGCAAAGCACACTCTCTGGCTTTTGGGCACGAGGATACAGTTCCAATTTCACAGTTCAAGACCTTCTGTGCCCAAGCCTCTTTACTTCTTGCAAGTCTCTTGACTCAGAGCGCCTGGTATACAAAAACAACACGAAAATGTTATTTTCCTTTTCCAAGTATTCAATTTGTGTATTCACCCTGGATCCATTCAATTTGGGTATTCAGCCTGGATCCATTCAATTTGGGTATTCAGCCTGGATCCCCCTCAGCCGGACTCAGATCTTTTTAAAAACAAAATGGTCAATGTTGGATCCCCCTCTTCCGGGTTCAGATACCTTTCGAACTATGTTCAGATAATTCGGGTGACTCGCGGTTCACCCTCAGATTCCTTTCTTCAACTCAATTAGTCTCCCTAAGCCGGGCTCAGACCAATTGTGTTGTACTTTAAACTATCAAAGACTTTTGAATGTGCACAGGGTTTTGCTTGACCAGTTGCAGGACCATCTCGGTCTAGATATTCCTTTTTCTCACACTCGGCATCAGTTGGATACCTAAAAGAGACTTTCGAATGAGCACACACATGGCGCCGGACCATTCTGTGCATGGTATCTTTTCTCCCAAATTTCAATTATAAAGTTCAACTACTCCTTTTGGTTTCCAGATATATCTGCGTTGCTCTTTGCAAACAACTCACACACTGTTTTCTTTGTACAATGTTGCCGCTTGCAACCTTGGTTCAAAACACAAACTGGTCTGCCATCAGTCTCACCAACTCACCGGCTGTGCTGTCTTTTCTGCCGCTGCATTGTTGGGCAAAGTTTTCGGTCAAGCGTGGTTCACCTCCTTTCCAGTGGTCAAAGTTCACAAGTGAAGGCTTCCCGCAAACGGGTTCGAGCCTTATCTCATGCAGCGCAGTTGACCTCCAAGGGTTCCCTCAGTCGAGTTTGAGCCTGTCTTCACAGCTCACTAAGAAGGCTTCCCTCAGCCAGACTTGAGCCTCCTTTCAAAGTTCACAATTCGCAAAAAAAGGGTCTTGGGACTTCTAGTCCCAGAATTCACTGAGCTAATTTTGCTCCCACTTCACAGCTCCCCGAAATGGCATTTTGTGGCATTGGGAGCTGCAGGAGCTAAAAGGGGATGTTAACCAGATGTCAAGGTCTTCTTAAAAGTAATAGTTTTGGTACTGTTTTATTATTCTTAACTGACAGAGTATAAAAGCTTACTAATAGGGTTTATCTACCTTGAATAACTAACTGTATGTGCTTCTTGAAGTATACCATTGGGTTTTGCTTTACCTGATCTGCCTGGAGAATTTCTAAAACAGTCTAGTACTTAATACTTACCTAAGAATTGCTGAATGCCCTTCTTAAAAGTATACTAAGATTTCCGTACCTTAGAATTGTATAACACACTTCTGAAAAGTATTGTTGGTTAAACTGTCTATTCCTATGCTTCGAAATAGTGCAATAGTTTAAACACCAGTAGGTTATACTGACCTTGAACCGTATTATTGGGTTGTGCTTTCCCTGAAGTGCTCTAGAGCACTAGTTTACTTTATTCATACCTATCCTTGAGAAGCTTTAGGCCTCTAGGTAATATACAAGTTGGGTTACTCCCTTTGAACTGTGTTCTTAGAGGTATTGTACAAAAAGACTGTATCTAAGCGGTCACATGAACAAAACGTTCTAAAAAATGCTACCACCTAAGGTTCGAACACCAAAAGTTTGAACATTTGGTGGTAGCGTTGCAGGTAAGTAAAAAAAAAATAAAGACTGCAGGGGTGTCCCCCGCAACACCCCGCTCACTATACTGTGTGGTATAGTGAGAGGGGTGTTGCAGGGGACACCCCGCAGCACACCTGCGGAAAGAAAAAGAAAAAAAAAAAAAGAAAAGGAAAAAAGAAACAGGGGCTGCGGGGGTATCTTCCGCAACAGCCTGCTCACTATACTTTACAGTAGTGAGCGGGGGTTGCAGGAGAAACCCCTGCAGCCTCCATAAAACAAATTTTAAAAAAAAGAAAAGGACCCTGCCGCGCAGTTCCCGATCACAGAAGTGAAAGGGAACTGGCGCTGCAGGGACTCAGCGTGAAGAAAAAGGTAAGTGGGGTTTGTTTATGTTGGGGCTGCGGGTGGGGGGTGTGTCATGGGTGTGTTGTGGGTGTGGGTATGTACGTGTGTTCGCATGAGAAAGGGGCAAACATTTGGTGGTTCACACCTTTCTCATGCGAACTTTCCGGCCACAGCAAAATCAGCCGCGGTCGGACCACGAATATCCTTCTTAGAAGTAGCATTGGTCTAGTAACTTTATCCATTATTGATAGAAGAAAGTAACATGGGTTGCAAAAGATACTTGTAACCAGTGTTGGTATAACTAAGTGACTCTAGTTTATAACCAATAGGGTCTACTACCCTTGATTTCCTGAATGGAATCTAAAAGTAACTAACAGGTTGTATTCCCCAAGAATAGCTTAATGACATTCGAAATGTGTTCTAGGTTTGACTCACCTTGACTGCTGATTGTAAAGGTTATACTTAGGTTTGTAAACCATAAGTATTGAGTTGGTTTTTAGAATTGTGTTTATATGAGATGTTATAGTACTTACTTCCCAAGGATTTATCTTGCCCTACTTGTATTTAACCCATTAAGTGCCAAGGACGAGCTATCTCGTCCTTAGCATTACGTTTGCAGTACCAAGGACGAGATAGCTCATCCTTTTTGGCACTGCACTTTATGAGATCCCCGGGCTATTTGAGGAGGAGGAGGTTCCTCCTCATGGCCTGGTAGTTATATTTCCTTCAGTTTCACGTCAGCGTGCGCAATGCAAGCTGATGTGAAACTGAAAGTAAATTTCACTGCGGCAGACATTTTCAGCTGCCATGGTGAAAAGAGAAGGTGAGTTCCCTTCTCCCTCTCCCTCAATCTCTGGCATTATTGAGCTGTTAAGATCAAGGGAGGTGTCATTGGAAAGGGGACACTCTCCCCTTTCCAATGACACCTTATTTGAAGCATTCCGCGCCCAGCAATGCCACTAGACCACCAGGGATCTGTTTTTGAAGTGGGGGGGGGGCGAGAGGGCCGCTTACATAGCTGCTTACACCCCCCCATCCCCCAAAGCATGAGGCAGCACGTTTTGCCCACCCTGGGGGCAGATGGGCACAGTAATGTGCCAATCTGCCTCTAGGGAAGGGGCAAAACGTAAAAAATAAAAATTTAAAAAAGGTTGTGTTTTTGGTGGGGGTCACCCTAAACCACCAGAGATATATGTTATGAAAAGGTGGTGGCCCTCTCCCCCCGCTTCAAGTGGATGGGGGAGCACCTCATGTAGCCCTCCGTGTGAGCAGATTTCTGCCCCTAGGAAGGGGTACATGAGATGCCCCCTCATCCATTTGGGGTAAGGGGGAGAGGGCCACCTGAAATATTGGCATAGGCCCCCCCCCCAAGAATGGGGCAGTATGTTTTGCCCACCCTGGGGGCAGATGAGCACAGTAATTTGCCCATCTGCCTCTAGGGAAGGGGCAATACATTAAAAAAAAACTTTAAAAAAGGATTGTGTTTTTGGTGGGAGGTGGGGGGATGGTATCCCAAACCACCAGTGACTTATGTAATGAAAAGTGGCGTGGACCTCTCCCCCCGCCCCAAATGGATGGGGGCATCTCATGTAGCCCTCCCTGGGGGCAGATTTCTGCCCCTATCTGCCCCCAGGGAGGGCTACAGGAGTGAGGGGGAGAGGGCCACAAGAAAAGTTGGCACAGGCCCCCTAAATCATGGGGCAGTATGTTTTGCCCACCCTGGGGGAAGATGGGCACAATAATGTGCCTATCTGCCCTAGGGTAGGGGCAAAACAACTAAAAACGTTGTTGGTGGGGTTGGGGTTACCCTAAACCACTAGTGACTTATGTAATGGAAAGGGGCTGGCCCTCTCTCCCCCACCCAAAATGGAGTGTGGGCTCTCATGTAGCCCTGCCTGGGGACAGATTGCTAGAAACAAGCAAATGTGTCTTTACTGGGGGGTGAGGGTCAGTCGACCACCAGGGATCGCTTGAAAGGGGATCCGTGATCGGAGAGTAGTAGTTATGATTTGTTTTTGCTGGGCTGACCATAGGTAACAAATGTTTTTTGTTTAGTTTACAGCTTTTCCTACGTGAGCAGCTGCAATGTTATGTGAGTACTGTTTTTTTTATTATTCTATTTAAAATTGTCCTGAATCCAGCCATTAAGCAGGCTAAAGGTCACCCAATGGCTGGATTGATAACAAGGTTTACGTATAGTGAACTCATGTATATAAGAGACAGAGCTCGGTCCCACAGGATGCACTGGAAAAACGTACTAACAATGGATAAAAACCATCATAAAAATAATCAAGATTTTAATCAAATATAAACATTAAAAGGTTATTAAATCACTTGGTTATCAAAAAACCAACATAAACGTCAAAGTACAATACATAAAGCATAGGAAATCGTGAATTACATCAAATGTATCTCATTACAAATTGGTATTTTAGCACAATAGTAAAACATCCCTAGTGTCCAAATTTCTTAATTTGTTCTTTTTCTGATGCAACAATTTGGTTTTAGACCGTTTCAATCCAGAGAATGATCTCAACATGTTTCTGTTCTTGAGCAGTCTACTCTTGAACATTCATCAGGATAGGAGAAAATGACAATGATCCGAGTACATTCATAAGAATCCAATTTTAAGGGAAAGCTGGATAGCGTGCTACCTATGGGTATTGAATAAAACAAAAACAAAGTGTCAGCTCTAGGTAGCTAAATATCTTTGCTAAACTCACATGAAGGTGAATAGATGCGGCAGAAAAGGTGAAAAAATGTACCTTAATTGGAGCTTGTGGGGGCTCTCTCAACTTCCTGAATTCAGTTGGGTAGTGGTTGGCCGAAAAATCGAGCCTACCGTGTATCTAACACAAGGAAAAGCGCTTATTATAGCTTTTCAAACGAGCCATAAACCGTAAACAATATTACCATATGGTCAATTATATACAGACTCAGAGTATAGTATAGAGTCTTGAGCGCTCACCTGGAAGAGGTGGACGCTGCGTACCCCGAATGGTAAGGTGGAGCACTGAGAAGGGGTAGACAGGAGTGTGGATGTGTACCACGAGGATCCTAACTGTTAAGCTTCAGGTTTTCCCAAAGAAGGTGTTGATAAACGGGCTCTAGAAGAGAAAGATGAGCAATATTCTAAACTGACATGGAGACCTCCAAATGATGATACAATATTGGAGCAATTTCCACATGGCCCCATAAAGTGAAAAAAGGTGAAACAGTTACCTTAATCGCACGGATCAGTCGGATAATACATGTAGACCTCTTTCTAATTCTGACCCTAAAAGGTGATGTATTACGTATTGCAAGGGTATGCGATCCAACGGGCTATAGCATCTGCTGTAACAATATAAGAAAGGAGTCCTTCATGGGTCAGCATCTCTTAATGCTCAAAAGATTAAGTATAGAAAAGGAGTGTGTGAAGTACAAAGACTTCCAATACCTGCAAAGTGGCAGGTTGATATTTACGATGCTCCTAGACTGGCGAGGCTTAACTACCTGCCAATCTGATATATAATCCTCCTTGTTGATATCCCGAGTGACAAATCTGCAGTTAGTAAAACAAGTCGGTAGAAACCGTGTGGGGAGATAGCTCGCCGTGTAGAGAACCGGGGCGATCATAATGCGGAATATATGGTCAGCAACGCATACCTTCACTATGCTCAGTCGTGCAGGAACGTGACAGGACTTGGCAGCTGCCACGGTTCCCATCAGTGTGGCGATACTCGTCCTCTGTGAGTGTCAAGTCGGGTGCGCGCGCTATGCGAAGTGTATATCCCAGTTGTCAAGGGAACCGTGTCCGTTCAGAGTGTTTACACGCTACCTTGCAGTTAGGGGAAGGAGTCGTCCATCGAACAGAGTGTAGTTAAAGGACTACAAGTGTGGTTTAGTGTCTATATAGTGGGAAGGTGTTAAATCTAAGGAATGTGAAAAGTACCCGTTCAGTCTAAAAAAAGAAGGAAATATGCCACGTATTAAAATCGTGCAAGAGTCTGGTCACTGCACGAGGAACAAGATGGTACCCCTTGGAGCTGAATGTGCATCTAGTGCTAACGTGGTAGCGCCTGGTAGGTGATGTAATCTAAGGTTGAAATATATGAGAGTAGAGGCACAATATATAAACACAAATTATATATACGTTGAAATATTCATTCCGCAAGCACTTCCCCATAAGCAGGTTAGTTCATATATGGCTGACATTGGGAGGAGTACCTTTTTTTCTTTTTTCAATATACTGGACAGTTAATTAATCAGTATTAACATTTCTTATTCATTAACAAAGTATTTTGGCGTTTTTTGAAATTCGAACAATTACATCTCGTAGATAAATCAGACATAGTGTGCTAGTTTCAACAACAACTCTAGGTGTCAACACCAAACCAACCCAGATACCATCATCTACGTAGATTCACATTATAAGGTTACTTAAGTCTTATACCACTTGTGTTTAGTGCTTAATCTTGTGCCACTCTACAGACTCGTACAACCCCCTAGTATCATTATGTAGCATATAAATCATTTGTTGTTCTTTTTTAAAAGAATCTGTTAGCCAAAGTTTGTGGGTTTCCACCTTTTAAAGCTAAAAGTACTGTCCAGGTGAATTCCTCATGTCCATGTTTCAGCTCATTAAAAGGTTTGACCATTGGAGCATTCTCAATCCTATTTTTTAGACAGCTACGGTATTCCATAATTCTTGTCTTTATTTTGCGTATAGTTTTACCCACATAAAGGAGTCCACAATTGCATTTGGTGAGATACACTACAAAGTCTATTGCAATTAGTAAAACTTTTTTGAGTCCATGGTTTGTCAAGTCCCACGTGGAGCTCCTTGCTATTAGTAGTCAATTTACAGACACTGCAACTCCCACATGGATAGTGACCAGTCGCGGGGGGTGGGAGGAAAGACCCCAGGCGGTGGTTAAATTAGGAATTTGCAGGGAGTTAGATTTTAGTTTGCTGCTACTCACTTTATTGCCAATAGTAGTACTTCTTTTGTATGCAAAAATCGGTGTAGGTAACAGAGTTTTAGAAGTGGCAAATATTTTCCAATGTTTCATAATTGAACTTTATGAAAGTGTTCACACATACAATTCTTTCATCTCTCTGTTTTAGGTCTTTCTTCCAGCACGGCTTCTCTGTTATTGTTAAAAGCACGTTTTGCTGCACGTTTCACCAACTTTTTGGGATATCCTCTCTGTTGTAGTTTCTTGTTGAGTTGGTTCGCTTCAACTTCATAAGCAGCATTGTCGGAGCTATTCCTTTTAAGCCACAGAAATTGGCCAAATGGCAAATTATCTCATAAATGTTTAATGTGGTGACTGGTATAATCTAGAAGAGAGTTCTTATTAGTAGGCTTATGGTAAGGCTTGATTTTTAGGACCCCTTCTTGATGGTAAATCGTCAAATCCAAGAAGCTGGTTCTTTCATTACTAGTGGTCATGGTAAATTGCAAGTGTTGATTCCGAGTATTTAACCATGTGAAAAATATGTTAGCATCTTCCCCAATTCCTTCCCATATAACTAGAACATCATTAATATAACAGTTCCATTGTTTGATGTTCTGTCTGAAAGCCCCCTGTCTGCACTTATACTTCCTGGTGCCTCACAGAGACGGCACAGAAGAAACAGCACGTATTGACAGACCGAAGCGTTTGTGAGTTCTTGCCGCCAGCGACTTATGGACACTTAGTAAGCCCCGCATTACGCTGGGTTTTTCTTTTGTTCCTGCTTTTTAGATGTTGCAAGCAGGAACCGACGCTTGGGCTACGTTGCTCATTTGACTCTTTTTGTTCTCTCCATGGTTCCATTCTAGAGCCGTATTTATGTGCATGGGAGAGACACTTGAAATCTTTCCACACAAGTCAAGGCTGGAACATGGGCGCAACTTAACGGTCGAGTGAATTGTTTTGCCATTTTCCTCCCCTTAGGGTATGAGTCTTGTTTTTCACTATTTTGTACCTTACACCTACGTGTACCTTGCACACACTGCATGTTGATGGCAATTTGGCAAACATATTGTATTACATGTTTGGGTTAGAGGACGGGAGTGTATACTCTTAACCTCTCTTCCTTGTGGATTCACGTTGGATCGTCTAGTTCATGATTAATAACACAGATTCTTGGCCAGTGGTGGCAGGGTTGTGTAGAGTCACGTGGTGTGTATTCAGCATGCATTTATTAAAGTTGACTGTCACTGAATTTGGTGGTCACTGCGGGCTAATGAGATAAGTAGCTCTTACACCGTGTCAGGTCTGTTAAATGGTGATTAGTTGTGTTGTGCTCATACCAGTTCTGTTGTCTCCTTCTCTTGGTCTACAGAATGTGTTTAAACGTCCACAGTGGAGACGTTCCCCTCTTCACCATAACTTAGCAGTATTTGCATTGGCAAGACTGGTACCGGTGAGTCTTACTTAGGTTAATTACAGCCTTGTAAGTTGATTTGAGGTATATTACTAACTCAAGTCCCTTTTCTCTTTCTCTCCTCGCTTGTTTCTTTGGCTTATTCCCCCCCTTCTTTTCTCAGCGGCTTGTCTTTTACTAAAAGCCTTCAGTTACTTGGAAGCACCCCAACGTGGAGACATTCCTAACCTTCACAGACAAGTTAAACTAATGTGTCTGTTATTATGTTCATCTATTGTGTATAGTGGATTTTGTTTTGGATCCCCCGATGAAGTTCATGCAATTTGTTCCAAATGTATGTGAATGAAACATGTCGGGCATATGAGCTCCTCAAAATGTAAGGTGTGGTTCATTGATCAACTCAGTGGTTTCAGTCACCCCAGTAGCAGTTTCAAGGGGTAGACAATTAGCAGAGAGGTGATTAATAACATACCTCCGACAAACCAAACAAAGTGGTTGTTTGGAAGTGCTATCTACCAAAGCGTTACTATACACCAGGGTTTAATTTTTTGTGTTGCTCTGTCTAGATTTGTATAGGCAGGAACTTGTTGGGTGTATAGGTGACACCTAGGCAGGTTGGTGTTGTTTATTATCAGTCTTTTTATATTTTATTTCAAATTGATTTAGAACTTGTTTTGTGGTTTTGTATTTGATGTTTTAGTAAGAGTGCACTATGTTTGACACCTTTTTAAGATGCGTTGATTTTATTTTAAGATATTTGTGTATCGTGTTTTCTCTATAATAAAATTGTACTTTGTTATATTTGTATTTCAAAACCTTAGACTTGGTCTTTATCTGGTCCACGGACCTTGAGCGGGAGTTGGGGGAGAGTATTAAGAGGAGAGAGACGGTTTGTTCCTTTTTTGTCTAGTATTGTCCATAAGGCTTTAAAAGGAGTTTGGAACAGACGTCTTTAAATAACTCTGTTGGTCTCTCACAGTTATTAGTTGATTCCGAGTATTTAACCATGTGAAAAATATGTTAGCATCTTCCACAGTTCCTTCCCATATAACTAGAACATCATCAATATAGCAGTTCCATTGTTTGATGTTCTGTCTGAAAGGATTCGTTTCACTGTAGAGATGGGTCTTTTCGAAAGTTTCAACATATAGATTGGCCACATTGGGCGCCATTGTGGGTCCCATAGCTGTACCTTCGACTTGCAGGTAATAGGTACCATTAAACTCAAAGTAGTTGCGTTTGAGTGCTAATTCAATGCACCATACTATAAATGAAGTAGGTACAGGGTCGTTGTCAGTCCTTGTTAGGAGGATCTCTTCTACGGTGTCAAGGGTAGCTTGTTGGGGTATGTTAGTGTATAACGACACTATATCCAAACCAATAAATAAAGAGACTTCTGGATTGAAAGGACGGTTTTCATAGAGATTGATATCATCTCTAGAGTCTTTGAGGTATGATTTTATTTTCTGAACATATCCTTTTAAAGTAGTGGTCTGCAAATGTGGACAGGGGTTCTAGAACTGAATTAATCCCCGCTACAATAGGTCGACCTGGTGGATTAATGAGGTTTTTATGCACCTTAGGAAGAGTGTAAAAGGTGGGAACTGTGGGTTTGGTGTTATGGAGGAAACCCTTGACCTTATATACAACAAGTGACCATTGAAATGCATGGAAAAAACTATGAGGAAAATGTGAAATTGTATATTATTACTCTGTATTGGCAGCATAAATCAACGAATTAGTGGGAATTCCTTGATTTAATAGGTGAATTGATTGATTCCATCTTGGCCAATGAAAAGAGCGCTAATATCATACTATGTGAAGATCTCAACATGGAATGTATAACATTGCCTAACATCAAGGATAAAGCAAATGTAAAGTAGCATAAACAACAGGATCAAATAAAGGCAGCTTGGAAGAAGAGATGTATGTTGGAGGAATGCTATTATTGAACGGGAACATCAGGGGAGACATACCCCCAAAACCCACATGGGGAAGCGATAAATCCAAATCAATTCTGGACTATTTTTATGTCTCTGAGAATTTGGTGTATAAAATTAAAGAGCTAAATGTTATATCTATGCCACGGAGAGATCATAGCGTCAATAACTTGGTCTGCTTCTGTGCTTCCTGTGGGTGAACCCCCCGGGATCTCTGCTTCCCCACTCAAGACACCACTCTCCTCACCTGAATCTTCAAGATCCATTTTCTCAATCCCTTGTCGATGGGCCAGGTAGTCCTTCTTGGTTCTGGAAGTTGGTGCACGGGGTGAAGCCATGGCGAATCCCAAACTGGATCACACCTCGGCTCTAGTCCCGGGTGCAGGCGATACTAGGGGAAAAAGGCCAGAGGCAGAAAAAACCCCTGTACAGTTCCGAGTCGGCTGGCCGGTGCGTAGTGACTGTGGAAGTTGAAGACAATGGTGGAGATTGCAGTCCGTAGAAATCCAGAGGCATGAAATACTCCGATGCAGATCAATGAACAAGTTACTTCTTAACTTGTAACGGTCTTTCGATGGGATGTTCCTCCGACGTATTCCTTATCTTTGATGGATCATCTCCAGCTTGCTGGCCTCAGAAAAGATTTTTAGTAGAGGGCGCTGCGCGTCGACGTCCCTCGAGCCGATGTCCCTCGACGGCCCCCGTATCGGCGCCGACGTCACCACGCGTATAAATAGACTTGCGCAGCATCCGTTGCTCAGTTCCATTTTGACGTTAATAGATGTTGTACATGAATTGGTTATTGACCTTGAAGGAGCGTAAACTGCAACCACAAGGGAAGTATTACTGCGGGGATGGATGGGAGTGGCGATAAGGAATACGTCGGAAGAACATCCCATCGAAAAAGAACGTTACAAGGTAAGAAGTAACTTGTTCTTCGAAGGGATTGTGTCCTCCGACGTATTGCTCATCTTTGATAGACTCCCATAGCAGTGGTGTGCATTTGGAGGTGGGAGTAAAACGCCATGTTTCCTTTTAGGAATGAACCGAATGTAATACGGCTTTGCCAAACCTAGTCTCTTGACTAGAGGAGGAATCCAGGTTGTAAAATATTCTGAAGGTATGTGCGGATGGCCATGTGGCAGCCGCACATATGTCTCGAACCGGAACCCCTCTTTGGAGGGCCGAGGAAGCTGCGATACCCCTGGTTGAATGAGCCCTAAGATTTTGAGGAGGCTCTTTCCCTGACAGTTTGTAACATTCCAGGATGGCCAAAATAATCCATCTGAAATGGTTTGTTTTGTTATCGGTAGTCCCAACTTGTGCCCCGAGTAACCCACAAGCAGTTGGTCTGCTTGTCTAATCCTAGCAAGTCTGCTGATGTAAAAGCTTAAAGCCTGCCTTGGGTCCAGCCTATGTAGCTTTTCTTCCTCTTTCCCAGGATGGGGAGGCGGTAGAATGAAGGTAAGGTAATTTTTGAGTGATATGGAATTCAGAAACCACCTTTGGGAGGAAATTAGGCTTCACCTGTAGGACAACCTTGTCTTTATGGAAAATAGTATGAGGGGGTTTACAAGATAGAGCTTGTAATTCGCTCACCCTTCTAGCAGATGTTAAAGCCACTAATAAGACAGTTTTAAGGGTGAGAAATCTTAGCGAACAAGAGTGGAGTGGTTCGAAAGGAGTACCCATCAGGAAATTTAAGACTAAATTTAAGTCCCATAAAGGACCTGGAAAGGGCTTGGAGGGTAGACATTAGTTAATCCCTTTAGAAATTGTATTACTAAGGGTAATTTGAAATACGAAGGTACTTCCGCAGTGCGCTTGAAGATCGATAGCGCTGCGAGAAAGCCCTTGATAGTGCCAACTTGAAGGCCTGAATTTGCCAAGTAGAGTAGAAAGGATAACACCATTGGTGTACCACATGAAAAAGGGATCGATATTCTCTTCTCTACACCAGCTGCAAAACGTGTTCCAACGGCAGCGGTATAAAGACTTTGTTGCTGGCCTCCTGGCCGAAAGCAACACTTCCATGACGTCATCAGGGAGGTCCCAATCTTTGTATCTCAACCGTTCAGATACCAAGCGTGAAGGTTGAGGGTTCTGATGTCTGGATGGAGAACCTGACCTCCCATCTGTGAGAGAAGATTCTCCTTGAGTGGAAGACGAATTGGAGGGCAGATGGACATGTCCAGAAGGTCCGGGTACCATGTTTTCCTGGCCCAGTCTGGGGCAATTAGGATCATGGTTCTCCGGAATCTTCTCAACCTCCTGATCATTTGAGGAATGACAGGGACTGGTGGAAACGCGTACAGGAGTGGAAACTCCCAGTCCACTACGAACGCGTCCCCTAGAGCTCCTCTCGGGGGAAATTCCCTTGAACAAAACAGATTGCATTTTCTGTTGGTACTGGTGGCAAACAGATCCACTTGTGGGGTTCCCCAAAGGGCGAAGATCTCCTGAAGGACTTCCTGAGCTAGTTCCCACTCGTGGGAGACTGTGCCCTGCCTGCTCAGAGCGTCCGCCGTCAAGTTCTTCTCTCCGGCTAGGTGGACTGCCGATAGAGAGATTCCTTCTTGAATTGCCCAAAACCAGAGCTGCATTGCCTCTCTGCACAGTGGTAGTGATCCTACGCCTCCTCTTCTGTTGAGAGTGCATGGCCACTGTGTTGTCCGTCATTATCAGGACATTTTTCCCCTGTACAGATGGCAGAAAAGCCTTCAGCGCTAGTCTGATTGCTCTCAGCTCTAAAAGGTTGATATGTAGTCTGGACTCTGATGGAGACCAACGACCGCTAATGGTCAAGTCGTTGGTATGGGCTCCCCACGCCGTGAGTGAGGCATCTGTGACTATTGTTATCTCCGGCCATGGTTGCCAAAACAGTTCCCCCTTCAAGATGTTTTCCTGGCAGGCCCACCACTGAAGGTCTCGAGCCACCTTGTCCGGAATCTGAAGGAGGTCTGTCATTCTCCCTGAGAAATGCGACCACTGAATTCTCAGTGCCCACTGAAGAGATCTCATTCTCAGGTGAGCCTCTGGCACAAGAAGATGCAGAATGCCATGAGGTCTAGCAACCTCAAAAAGTCAAAGGCTGGGAGACGTTGGGCATTTTGAAACTTGGTGACCATCTGCAGAATATCTTGAGCCCTCACCTCTGGTGGCAAGGCTTTTCCCAGGGAAGTGTCCAGGACCGCTCCAATGAACTGGAGTCTCTGTGATGGTATCATCTGTGACTTCTTTAAATTGGAGGGAGAAGCCCAGTTTGTGAAGGAACTGGCAGACATAATTTAGCTGGATCTGAGCTTGTTCCGAAGATACAGCTCTGATCAATCATCCAGGTAGGGGTAGGGGTAGACGTGGATCCCTTCCCTCCTTAGACTTGCAGCCACTACCGACATTAGCTTGGTGAAGACCATCGGGGCGGAGGTCAGCCCAAATGGCAGAACTCGAAATTGATAATGAGAGCCGCCAATTGCGAACCTCAGGTATTTCCTGTGTTTGAGATGGATTGGCACATGGAAATAAGCATCCTGGAGGTCCAGAGATACCAGCCAGTCCTGGAGCTGGAGGGCCTGAAGGATCTGAGAGAGAGTTACCATCTTGAACTTGTCCTTCCTGAGGAACTTGTTCAATTCTCGTAAGTCCAAGATAGGTCTCAGTTCTCCGTCTTTCTTCGGTATGAGAAAGTAGGGGGGAGTACCAGCCATTGTTCCTCTCCGCTACAGGTACCGGTACTATGGCACCTTTCTCTAGCAGGTCTACAATTTCCTGCAAGAGGAGCGGGTCTGGAACTCTCAGAGAGCTGTTCCCCGGTGGATGACTCTGAGGGATGCGTAGAAAAGGCAGGCAGTAACCTTGGGCAACTGTCTCCAATGCCCAAGCATCTGACGTAATAGCCTGCCATTCCGTCAGATGTTGAGTTAACCTGCCCCCTACTGGTGTTTTGTGAAGAGAGTCCTCATAGCGGTATGGAGGCGGCTGATGCAGATGCCGAGGGCAAAGAGGCACCTGCTGCTGCTGCGGCTTTTGTGTTTTTACCCCGTCCACCTCGGGTGAATTTCTTCGGACCCCTTTGAACCGGCTGTCCTCTGCCCTTTCCGAATGCCGAATAGAAGCGAAAGGACTTACCTCTCCAAGAGGTTCCTGAGTGGCGATATGGTGTCTGACGGATAGCAGTGTCATGATCACTGCTTCCAAGGAGCCAGGACCAGCCCAACGTCCTTGGAAGCAGGCCCCTAATCCTAAGCCTAGGCACCAGCCGGTCCCTACTGGGACCTTTTGGACCTTGTCCTGGCGCCGGTGGCACCAGGCTCATCAAAGCCATCGGTCCCGGCACTGGAAGCGCCGGGCTCATAATATGTGTGAAGATGCTTGGGTGGACTTACCTGCAGCAGACCATGCTGCTTACTTACCAGCTACATAGGAATCCTCTGTAAGCCGGAACTATTTTCTTACCTGGGTGGGGCAAGCTCCACGCCCTGGATACAACACTGGAACTCTTCTGGAACAGGAACTCTTTTCTTACCTAGGCGGGGCCGTGGAGGAAGACGCCTCATCACTCCTAGACTATTTAAACCACACCCGATTGATGAAGCGTGCTTCGCGTTATTCTGCATCTGCAGCAGAACGCTCACCGAGTCTGTTCCAGCTTTTCTTCTTCCGATCCTGTACCTGCAAGAACAATACTTACCATTCCAGTATCGAGTCTTCAGCAGCGCCTGTAAAAGACAAGAAACAACAGGTTAGCACGACAACTTCACATGCAACGCATTCCTTACCTGGTCCATCGGCAGCGACCCTTTCTTCACGCTGCACCTCCGCCTGTGGAGACAAAAGCATATCCGCGAATTCCGGATGTTTTCAACACTGCAACCCAGCATCTGAAAGACAAAAGAAGAGACATTAGACAGGTATTTACTTACGCCCATCGCGCTCTCCACAATAGAGCGCCTGCAACTACTCCGGCGTTTTCCATCACCTCTTCAGCACGAACTCACAGCTGTGAAGGAAAGAGACAGTTAAAGCGCTTGCATTTACTCACGCATTTCCAAGCGCTTCTTTCCAAGGCTCTGGCTCCAGCTTTGGCTCTCTTCATTCCATCTTCTAACGCTAGAGCCCTGCAAAACAAATAGAACAAAGCATTATTCCGAGCCCTGTTCAATACTTACGTGTCCACGCACCTAAAGACTAATGGACTAAAAGGTGTCCGGAAACTCACCGCTCGTGCTGTTAACGGCGGTTGCGATCCTCTGATGTTAAGAGGCCTACGTTTCACCCAGTGAAGGAACTGGCAACGGCACTCTGCACCAGACGCAGATGGAGAGCCCAGCATTCACCTATCTAAGGTGAGCACGTTGACCTGGGGGCTCTACGGAGAAGCTTAGACGAGAAAGAGAAAGAGAAAGAGAAAGAGAAAGAGAAAGAGAAAGAGAAAGAGAAAGAGAAAGAGAAAGAGAAAGAGAAAGAGAAAGAGAAAGAGAAAGAGAGAGAGAGAGAGAGAGAGACTCAATTGCCCAGATCTTTAACCCCATATATTCTTTCATCTGCAGAAATCTCACCCTTCGAGTTCGACACACAGTGCGAAGAGGCTCAGCCCCAGAAACCAAACGAGTCCTGCACATCACTTTTCGAGTCACAGACTCCTTCCTGCCTAGACCAGCGCCTCCGTGGGAATCAGGTGAGCGTTACAGAACGCGAAGCCCACCACAAAACTCCTACCCAGGCGCAATGGAAACCTCGGACACAGACCAACTGGCCCGATTGCTTGGGGAACTAAGAGCAGAGGTACATGCAGCTCGTCAGGAAACAAACTCTTTGAGAAGAGAGCTGATAATATCCAAGGAGCGAACGGAGGACCTCGCTAGGCAATTACTACAAACGCAGGCAGGACAGACTCCTTTACCCGCTCCAGGAGTAAGTTACCCTTCAGCATCCTCAAATCCAGTGCAAATCAATCTACCCGGTAATGTGCCTTTGGCTCCACCCAAACGCTTTTCTGGTGACCCAAAGAAATTTGCAGTGTTTATCAACCAGTGCCGCCTACACTTCTTATGTCGCCCAGCTGCCTTTCCAACAGACCAGACCAAGGTGGCTTTCGTGCTTTCTTATCTCAGTGGCAGTGCCGCAGATTGGTCGATCCCTTTGGTCACTCAGGATGATCCGGTCCTTCACGATTTTCAGGCCTTCCAGTCCAGCATGGAGAAACTGTTCGCAAGACATGCCCAGGGGCAGGCCTTGGATAATGAACTCCTTTCGTTACGATAGGGTAATCAAGACCTCTTGACTTATATTGCCTCATTCAATAGACTTATAGTGGAAACTCAATGGCCGGAGGATAAAAGAATAACGCTTTTCTACAGAGGCCTGCGTGGAGAGCTCAAGGATGTGTTAGCTCAAATTGTGAATCCTCCACAAGAATGCTCAGACTATATTGACTTAGTTGTCCAATTAGACCACCGATTACAGAACAGGAAGGCTGATCGTTCCAAATTTGATACCAGAGTATTTTCTAAACCACAGACCTCTACTAGGGGAGCCGACACCGTGGAACCCATGCAACTAGGGGGCATGAAAGGACCTTTAACTCAAAAGGAGCAGGAAAGAAGAAGACAGCTGCAATTATGCCTCTATTGCGGAAACTCGGGGCACTTTCTTCGAGACTGCCCAGTGAAACCAGCTAAGAAGGCTGTAGGAGCCGCAGATACCTGTACCCAAAATTCTGAGCAGGGAAACGACCTAGCCCGACAAGTGTAGAGGTCCTCTTGCCGAGCGTTAAAATCTGTCCCGTGACCTCGCATTTCGTGGTGCCCATGGTCCTCATTAGCCCAGAACGTCCGGATCGTTTGCATGCAATTGAAGCTTACATCGACAGCGGAGCAATCGGTAATTATGTGGACCGTGAAATGGTATCAAGGATGAATCTACCTCTTGTCCCTAAGGCAGTAAAAGACGTCATTACTACAGTGGATGGCACGGAGATAGCCTCCGGACCAGTAACGCATGCCACCCAAGAAGTGACGTTAGTGAGCCAAGATGGACACCGGGAGAAAATCGTGTTCGATGTGATCAAGGCGCCTCAGTTCCAGATCATTCTGGGAATTCCTTGGTTAGAGAAGCACAATCCTCAGATCGATTGGCGAGCAAAGACGGTTCAGTTTCCAGAATGTTTTACCACTTGTTATCCTCGGCCTGATGTTTCACTGGCAGCGATTTCTTCCGAGGTTCCCAAATTACCTCCCGAATACCAGGAATTCCAAGACGTCTTTCGGAAGGACCAAGCTAACACCCTGCCTCTTCATAGGTCCTACGACTGTCAAATAGACCTGATACCCGGAACAACTCCTCCTTGTAGTAGGATTTATGCCCTCACCGAGCCAGAGAATCTTCACCTCAGACAATATCTGGACCAATACCTAGCTAACGGGTTTATCCGTCCTTCAAAATCTCCAGCTTCCTCGGCTTTGTTCTTCGTTCCGAAAAAGGAAGGAGACCTTAGGACTTGCATAGATTACCGCGCCCTGAATCAAATCACCGTTAAAAACAGATACCCGTTACCTTTGATCCCTGAACTCCTGGACCAAGTCAAAGACGCATGTATTTATACAAAGTTGGATCTCAGAGGAGCCTACCACTTGGTACGAATAAAAGAGGGCGATGAATGGAAGACGGCATTCCGCACCAAGTATGGGCTGTTCGAATATCAAGTGATGCCCTTTGGACTTTGTAACGCTCCTGCCGCTTTTCAGTATTTTATGAACGATGTCCTTAGAGAACTCATAGATGTGTGTGTTGTTGTCTACATTGATGACATCCTCGTCTATTCATCATCTGAAGAGGAACACCAGAGACACGTCAAAGAGGTTCTCGAGAGATTGCGTCAACATAACCTTTTTGCTAAGCTTGAAAAATGCGTTTTCAACGTAACTGAAGTTGAGTTCCTGGGATTCATATTGTCACCTGACGGAGTCCATATGGATTCAAAGAAAGTCGATGCAATCATTAAGTGGCCATCACCAACCTCTGTAAAAGGAGTTCAAAGCATGTTAGGCTTCGCTAACTTTTACCGCAGATTCATTCCTGAATTCTCTCGGATAGTCCAGCCCATCACCGCTCTGTTAAAGAAGAACAAACGTTTTGAGTGGTCTACTGAAGCAGAACAAGCTTTTCAGGACTTAAAAGCTAAATTCATTTCTGCACCTGTTCTAAAACATCCTCGCCCAGAACTCCCCTACATCGTGGAAACGGATGCTTCTAGTCTTGCTATGGGGGCAGTTTTATCACAAAGAGATCCGGTCACACACCAATTACATCCTGTAGCCTTTTGGTCCCGCAAATTCTCGGCTCCCGAGATCAACTATTCAATTACAGACAAGGAACTTTTAGCCATCAGATCGGCCTTTAAAGCCTGGCAGCATTATCTTTTGGGAGCCAGACACACAGTCACCGTAATGACTGATCACCGCAATTTACAATATCGAAGACAGCCAAAGCTCAGTCTTCCAGACAGCTTCGCTGGGCTCTGTTTCTGGCTGAGTTTGACTTTATAATTACTTATCGACCAGGCAGTAAAAACGGAAAAGCAGATGCTCTCTCCCGGATGGGAGTAGATGAACATTTGACCAATCCAGAACCAATACCCATAATCCCAGAACAAAGGATTTTGGGTTTGGTCAGCGCTCAATCCTTTGAAGACATCAAGACTACAGTCAAATCACTCCTAAATCCGGCCAATTTGCAGGACTGGCAATTAAAGGGAAAAGAATTCTCAGTGGATCAAGACCTACCATATTTCCGAGGACGATTGTACTTGCCCTGTGAGAAAATACAAAACAAGTAATCTCCTGTTATCACGACTCTCTAATGGAGGGTCACCCTGGCATTACCAAAACCATGGAAAAGATCAAAAGACATTTCTGGTGGCCATCATGGAAGAAGGATATTAGAGACTTTGTAATCTCCTGCGGTGTGTGTGCCCAGAATAAAAGTCAGAAGGAGAAACCAGCCGGCCTATTACACCCATTAGACATCCCTCCCTGTCCATGGCATACCCTGTCCATGGATTTCATCACGGACTTACCTCCATGCTCAGGGTATAATACCATTTTAGTAGTCGTGGATCTATTCTCCAAGATGGCTCACTTCATTCCCCTGAAGGGCCTACCTTCAGCTTCAGTATTGGCCCGAGAATTCTTAGAAAACATTGTTCGGTTACACGGTTTTCCCTCGGTTTTGGTCTCCGATAGGGGAAGTCAATTCATCTCCCACTTTTGGCGAAGTTGCTGTCGTCTAGCCCAAATTGATGTAAGACTTTCAACCAGTCACCATCCCCAAACTGACGGACAAACCGAGAGGACAAATCAGACTTTAGAGCAATATCTACGTTGCATGCTCCAACAAACTGAAAACCCTTGGAAGGATATTCTTTGGATCGCTGAATACGCTTACAACAATTTGACTCATTCTGGAACCGGGAAGACTCCCTTCTTCCTATTATACGGACACCATCCTAGAACCTCTAACCTGGATCCTCCCCAAGAATTCGAAACACCTGCTGTGGATTACTTGCACTCGGAGATCACTCGTGCTTTTAAGGAAGCCACTGCCCATCTGCAAAGAGCTAAAGCTCAATTCAAAAAAGGAGCAGATCGACACCGTAAAGAGGCCCCTCACTACGCAGTAGGAGACCAGGTCTGGTTATCCACTAAGCACCTGCCTCTAAAAGGACCCCGCACCTTCATCCCAAGATACCTTGGACCCTATCTCATCTCTGCCATAGTTAATCCGGTGGCTGTCAAATTGGAATTACCTGCGCATATGAAAATACATCCAGTCTTTCATGTCTCCTTATTAAAACCAGTACAACCAGAAATCCGATTGACTAAACTCCCAGAACCTGTTTTGGTAGAAGGAGAACTTGAATTCGAAGTAAAGAACATCCTAGACTCCAAAATCGCCAAATCTAAATTATATTACCTGATTGATTGGAAAGGATACGGCCCCCAGGAAAGATCTTGGGAACCCTCAGAATATGTCCACGCACCTCGTCTGGTCAAGAAATTCCATCTGAATCACCCCGACAAGCCAAAACCCCCGGAGAAGACACGCTTAGGAGGGGCCTTGAGGGGGGGTGCTGTCATGATCACTGCTTCCAAGGAGCCAGGACCAGCCCAACGTCCTTGGAAGCAGGCCCCTAATCCTAAGCCTAGGCACCAGCCGGTCCCTACTGGGACCTTTTGGACCTTGTCCTGGCGCCGGTGGCACCAGGCTCATCAAAGCCATCGGTCCCGGCACTGGAAGCGCCGGGCTCATAATATGTGTGAAGATGCTTGGGTGGACTTACCTGCAGCAGACCATGCTGCTTACTTACCAGCTACATAGGAATCCTCTGTAAGCCGGAACTATTTTCTTACCTGGGTGGGGCAAGCTCCACGCCCTGGATACAACACTGGAACTCTTCTGGAACAGGAACTCTTTTCTTACCTAGGCGGGGCCGTGGAGGAAGACGCCTCATCACTCCTAGGCTATTTAAACCACACCCGATTGATGAAGCGTGCTTCGCGTTATTCTGCATCTGCAGCAGAACGCTCACCGAGTCTGTTCCAGCTTTTCTTCTTCCGATCCTGTACCTGCAAGAACAATACTTACCATTCCAGTATCCAGTCTTCAGCAGCGCCTGTAAAAGACAAGAAACAACAGGTTAGCACGACAACTTCACATGCAACGCATTCCTTACCTGGTCCATCGGCAGCGACCCTTTCTTCACGCTGCACCTCCGCCTGTGGAGACAAAAGCATAGTTATTACTTACCAGCAATCCGCAAATTCCGGATGTTTTCAACACTGCAACCCAGCATCTGAAAGACAAAAGAAGAGACATTAGACAGGTATTTACTTACGCCCATCGCGCTCTCCACAATAGAGCGCCTGCAACTACTCCGGCGTTTTCCATCACCTCTTCAGCACGAACTCACAGCTGTGAAGGAAAGAGACAGTTAAAGCGCTTGCATTTACTCACGCATTTCCAAGCGCTTCTTTCCAAGGCTCTGGCTCCAGCTTTGGCTCTCTTCATTCCATCTTCTAACGCTAGAGCCCTGCAAAACAAATAGAACAAAGCATTATTCCGAGCCCTGTTCAATACTTACGTGTCCACGCACCTAAAGACTAATGGACTAAAAGGTGTCCGGAAACTCACCGCTCGTGCTGTTAACGGCGGTTGCGATCCTCTGATGTTAAGAGGCCTACGTTTCACCCAGTGAAGGAACTGGCAACGGCACTCTGCACCAGACGCAGATGGAGAGCCCAGCATTCACCTATCTAAGGTGAGCACGTTGACCTGGGGGCTCTACGGAGAAGCTTAGACGAGAAAGAGAGAGAGAGAGAGAGAGGAGGACACTCAATTGCCCAGATCTTTAACCCCATATATTCTTTCATCTGCAGAAATCTCACCCTTCGAGTTCGACACACAGTGCGAAGAGGCTCAGCCCCAGAAGCCGATCAAGTCCTGCACATCACTTTTCGAGTCACAGACTCCTTCCTGCCTAGACCAGCGCCTCCGTGGGAATCAGGTGAGCGTTACAAGCAGCTCCTAAGGATTTTGCTGCTGCCTTTGATGTTTGTAGTTTTTCTAAACTGTCATCCGCCTTCTTACCAAACAAAGAAGAGCCGTCAAAGGGCATATTCAAGAGTCTGCTTTGCACATCTGGAGCAAAACCAAACTTTCGCAACCAAGCAAATCTCCTGGTTGTTGTACTTGCCGCCATGGCCCTGCTGATACTGTCAGCAGAATCAATGCCAGTCTGAAGGGATTCTCACATTGCGTCCTTACCATCCTTAATGATGTTGAGAAACACTTCCCTTTCTTCTCCCTCCGGGAGGCACTCAGCCGCTGATGAAGCACACTCCCAAAGTGTGTGGCTGAACCTTGCAAGCGTACAAGTAGCATTGATGGATTTCAACGCCATGCTACATGCGGAAAATACTTTCTTGGCCATAGAGTCATATCTCCTATCATCCCTGTCCTGTGGAACAGTAGGGTAAACCGATTTACTACCTGCTGAAGTAGCTGCCTGAACAACCAGACTCTCCGGAGTTGGGTGTTTGGATAAATATTCAGGGTCAGAAGAAGACACCCGATATTTAGCTGATAATTTTTTGTTAACCGCCAGGATTACCTCAGGTGTTTCCCAGTTTGCCAATATTCTCCTTTGTAATGCCCCATGAAATGGCACCACAGGATCCTCCTGTGGACCTTTGACCAAGATGTTTGTGAGGTCGTCTTGCTGAAAAGCAGGTGAGGGTCTGGACCATCCCATAAACTCGATTATCCTTGCCATCAAGGTTCTATAAGGGGTTTCAGCATGTTCCCCTGGGTCTGGTGTGGCAAACTCCACTTCTGGGGAAGTGTCCAACCCACTTGCTTCCTGTAGGGTTTCATGGAGGTCTTTCAACCTACCTTCCTCAGAGGTAAATTCCTCTGGTGCAAGAGTTGCAGATCCCTGCAACTCAAAAGGTCTTTCCTGATCCGAATCCTCCCCTTCTTCATAAATAGAAGATAAGACCCTGGAGTGTTCAGGTCTTGAAATGGTATAAATCCCATTTCCAGGGCAGAAGGAGGCAAATTTGTCATGATTGGCTGAGAAAACGTCGACGTCGTCGACGCAGACATTAACGGCTTCGAAGCCATCGAAAAAGGCATCGAGAAAGGTGGTAGAGGCCTCCATGAACTCGAGAGTATCGGGATTCTACTCGAGGTTGTCAACGACATTCTCGTGCTCGAGGCTCTGGGTTTGGCCACTAGCTGTGAGGTGGCCGTGGGCTTATCCTTTCTCGGCGTCGGCGACGGCGTCGACTCGACTGACCTGTGCGTTGAAGAACCCTTCGATAACGGCGTCCATGACGCCGATCTATGGGCCTCATCATGACTTTGGTGGTAACCCTTAAATCCCGCAGTAGCGCTATTACCGCCGGATATAAGGGTCCGCCAAATCAGCACTTTGGCGGATTTCGCCCCAGCTCTGAGCTAGGGGGAAATCTACCGAAAATTTGCGCTCATACCGCCGGCGGGAAATCCGCTGGCGGTATTAGCTTGAAATTTCCCCATTGAGCCCAATGGGGAATGGGGCATTCCCGAATGGGCTCAATGGGGAATGGGGATTAACATTACCGCCCAAGGGATCTTCGACAACGGCATCGAAGACGCAACCTTGCCTTTACTCGAGGGTTTGTGACGCTCTCGAGTGGCTTCTTTCGCCGGGTACTGCGACTCGCGGCTTTTAGATTTTTTGGGTCTTTCACCCAGGGTATCACCCTCAGCAGTCTTCGAGGGGGTCGAGGCCGCTTTTTTTGAAGACGCTTAGCATCTTTTTCCTGAATTCCTCCCACTCAGCCTGAGAGCCATGTTTTGTGGGGCAGGAGACCCTTTTTGGGGAAACGGAAGACGAGGAAGGGGATCTTCAATGTCTCTTTTTTGAATGCTTAGATCTCGAAGAGTGATGGGAGCTGCTTCGAGACCTAGAACGAGAATGTCTTTTGTGATGGCGAGGAGATGAATGTCTCGACTCCGCCGAGGAAACTTTCGAAGAAGTTTTAACTGCCTTACCTCTCTCGAGCTTCCCCTTACGCTCCTTCACGGCTTTCGCCGGCATGGACATGCAGTCCTCGCACTCCGAACAATGGTGCTCGATTCCCAGGCACCACAAACAGATCCTGTGAGGATCCGTCAACGACATTTTCTTTCCACAGTCTCGACATTTTTTTAAGCCGGACCGTGGAGTCGGTTCGGGTGAGGAAGCCATCGAGTACGAGTCGGTTTTCACAAGGAATATATTGAAATAGTTGACTGAAGAACTGAGCAACGATATTCCGAGGCCCCACAAAGCGCGGAAAAACAGAACAGAGCAATGGACGCTGCGTAAGTCTATTTATACGCATTGTGACGTCGGCGCCGATACGGAGGCCGTCGAGGGACATCGGCTCGAGGGACGTCGACGCGCAGTACCCTCAACTGAAAAAAAATTCCGAGGGCAGCAAGCTGGAGATGATCTATCAAAGATAAGGAATACGTCGGAGGACACAATCCCTTTGAAAGAAAAGCTAACCCTGAATAACTGCAAAGAGGAAGAGGAGCCACCAGGTAGGGCAGGCAGCCCAAGTGGAGGAAGGGGGAGAGAGAAAAACACAACAGAGCAGAAAAAGAGTAGCAGCAATGCGATGCCAGGGAACAGGGAAACCAGAGACGGGAACGGAAAAATGAAAGAAGCAAAGCAAGGAGCGGGAGAAAGAACTAAGAGCGTCTCACCGTGTAAAACGAAGCTAGATGGTTGCAACGCAAGGAGTGCTGGGAAGGCTGGGAGGAAGTAGCCCCGAACGGAGAAAAAAGACAAACACTAGACCGTCAAAAATGAGACGTGAGGAAACGTGATGGAACAGTTTAATGGTGGCGAAGCCATAACAACGGCAACCACTGCCACCCTAAAGGGTTTGTGACACATAATTTGGTTAAAATAAATGTATATGGTTTATAAATTCAAACATTAAAGACAAATGGAATCATCTCATCAATGTAATGCCAGGGAAAAATAGACTTAGATTGGATGGTGACCAAATTACAAAATTAACAAAGTTGTGATTTGGAACCAGAAAAGCCAAAATAATAGATTGGATTGAATACCCCCACATTACTACAGTTTTATACTGAAACAAAAAAAGAATGGAATTTAAGCAACTTCAAGAAAAAACATGTCTATGATGTTGATATTGTTGCCAAAAACGGGAGTTAAGAAAAACCATCAGAGGCCTCAAGAAGAACCCTGAGTGTGACCACAGTAAAGACCAAAAAAGAGCCAAAGCAAGATACAAGAACTGGCTACTATCCCACAAAAGTATCATGCTGCAGAGAGATGCAGAAATTGCTTTGAAGATATTGTCAAAGAAAAATCCTAGAGTGTTCTGGTAAATTATTAATAATATTGAGACTTCCCAACAAGCAATTCAAAATAACATGGTGTCAGAAGCTCAATGGATAGACCACTACACAATGCCATTTAAAAAGAGCACAGAGATTGAATTCCAACAACTTGAATCATCAGACCCTTGGGAAATTAGTATAACTAAGGATGATATCCTAGAAAACATCAAAAAAGACTCTGCTCTTCGAGGGCACAGGGGCCGGATGGTCTGACAAATCAAATACTGAAACAGCATCCAGAAGAGTGGGCCGAGTTCTGCACAAAGCTTTTCCAGACCATTGCGAAAGAAAAAGGCTGCCAGTGTCATGGAAGTGCGATAATCGTGCCAATATTTAAAAAGGAGGAAGATCGGATCCTAAAAATTAAAGGCCGATAGCACTTTTGGACGTGGTGGGAAAAATGTTTGCAACCCAGCTCTTGAAACAACTAACAAAGTGGATAAAACATACAGAGGCTGCAGATATTCACCAAACAGGCTTTGTTAAAGGGGTTGGCTGTGGGTTGAATCTATTCCTAATCAATTTATTGAAAATGGAGGCTATTAGGAAAAGAACTAAAATATACGTAGCCTTCGTTGATTTGGCTCACGCCTTCGACAGCATTGATCGAGAGTTGCTGTGGACTAAAATAGAACAGCTGGAATGTCAAGTCTGCTCAGCGCAATTAAAGAGCTCTACTCGAACACTGAAGTAAAAGTTAGATTTGAACAAAAGGGAACCCTCTCCTCAGCAATAAGAAAGTCGAGAGGCGTGAAACAGGGTTGTCCATTGGCAGCTACCCTGTTTAATCTGTTCATCTCGGATGTGGGGAGCTCGATGGATGAAGTAAGAGCCTTTGCGCCAAAGATCAACGGGAACAAACTGAGTTATATGCTGTACACTGATGACATTGTCCTAATGGATGTTACTCAGATAGGCTTACAGAGGAAGCTTCATGCTTTAAAACAATACACAGAAAAAAATGGCTTGGTGATTAACCCGGCAAAAACGGAGATACTAGTGTTGCAAAAAATTGGGACAACATTCAAGTGGTCAATTGGTAAAGAACCAATAAAACTCACAACTGAGGCTCAATACTTAGGAGTGTTATTAAATGCACACATAAATGATGAGCCAATGGTGAAGAAAATCCAACGGAAATGTAAATTCCTCACTGCTCAGCGAGCAGCAATAAACAAAAAGTATGGGAACTTTACTTTGAAACCCACAATGGAGTTTTATAAATCGAAGGTTATACCATCTTTGATATTTGGCGGTGAGGCAATGTTGGGATGCCCGAACACAATATGGTCATGGTGTAAAAATACATATTGGAGTAAAATTTTACAACTACCGAGAGGAGTCCCCCTTGCCTGCATTAGATAGGAGCTGGGATTAACCTCGATAAATGCACAGGTTATGTGGAACTTGCTTCAACTTTACAGGAAAGCGAGTGGTGCAGATGAACTTCCACAATATCAAATTCTGTGTAAAGCTTCACAAAACCCAGATGAATCTATTTTGAGGAAGTGGAAGCAAATCTGGAAAAACTCCTTACTCAATTGCAAGTAGAGAAGGAAACTCTGATTCAAAACCCGAACGCAGTTAAGAAAAAACTGTGGAAAGAGGATTGGTGTGAAAATTCAGAGCAGAGAGCTCAGCATAGAGGTATGGGCCAGGCTTCTCCTGAATCAAGATTCATGAATAAACTACCTACGTACTTAGAAACATTTCCGTGTGGTAAGACGAGGAAAACATTTATGAAGTTTCAATTAAATCTGTTCAGGGAGGTATTGGCACACTGCTGGGGCTCCCTGGTGGGGAAAAGCTGTAACACAGGCCAGCCAGAACTCCAGGACGGTTGGAGGTGATGTCCCCGGCCTTGGACATCCATTTACCATATGGGTGTACCGTCCCCAAGCACAGCGGCAGCTCCAGGAAGCACCAACAGGGTCCGCCTCCCTTCCCGGAGGTAAATTCTGAAAGCGGTCCAGCCAGGCCTCCAGGATGGTTGGGGGTGATGTCCCTGGCCTTGGGCACCCGTCTCCCATGTGGGCTGACCATCCCCCAAGCCCAGCCTGGAGCTCTGGCTGGGCTGCATTACAGCCTTTCCCTCCGGGGGAAGAATGGGAACCCTGCTGGAACTGCCACTAGACTTGGGGACGGTCGACCCACATGGGAGACAACAACCCAAGGTCAGGAACATCACCCCCGACCATCCTGGAGCTCTGGCTAAGCAGCATTACAGAATTTCCCTCGGGGAACGGACGGGGACCCTGCCGTGGCTCCCTGGGACTGCTGCGGACTTGTGGACGTTGGACACTTTTTCTTTTCTGCCCAGGTAGGTGCACCCACACATGTGAGTTAATGTTTTCATCCGACACTTGTGGGAATGTGGGAAGGTAGGACATGTGTTGTTGGCGGCGTGTTTCAGTAGTTTCCAGGTGGGAAATGTCTGAAAAATGTGTTTTTTCCCCTAAATTTGGGACTTTGCAGGGGCTTGTGGGTAATACATTCTAAGGCATTTCGCCCAAGTCAGACCTGTGTGGATTACCACAGGTGTCTTCTTTTCGGAAATGCATGGGTTTCCCTGTTTTGCTTGGTGGCTGCGACACCCCAGGCCCAAATCTGTAGGTTGTCCACAAGAGCAAAATCCTGCAAAATCTGCTCTGCCGAAAGACTTGGGGCGTTACTAATGGTTTAGCCTTTTCCCTTTATGCCCAGATAGGTGCACCCACACATGTGAGGTACCGTTTTCGTCAGGAGACCTGTGGGAACGCGGGAAGGTATGACATTTGGTGTGTTCTCTTGGTTTTCATAACATTTCCATACATTTGCTGCTGCACTTTGTCACTCAACCCTTTCATTTCTCAAATGTGACCTATATTTAGTGGCTGCTTTAGGCACTATACGCTTTTGTAACCTACACAAATCACCTAACCTTCAAAAGGTCTGCCTGTGCTCTTTCAAAAACTGTATGCTTGCCATTCCTCACCACATTTGTTGTCCTTATTTACATATGCGAAGTACATCTGTTTAGGCCGCAAGCATAAAAATCCTGTGTACCATGGCTCTGTTTTTGGCTTTTCTCAAAATTCATAGAAGCCATTGCCTTACAGGGCCAACCATGTCCACCACATACTTTTTCTATCTGTAATTTTTCCAATTTGTCCCCAAACTATGGACATTTTCCCTACATAGTTGTTGCCTCAGCTGAGCAAATCACCCCTTCCTAAACTAGGAATTTTGTTTCCTTTTCAGAAATGTATGCCTTTCTGGCTTCCCATTCAGCTTTCCTACCCTCCTCTTCCATTCCGTCCACGCATGTCCTATTGGAAGAAAAGGGCAAAATCACCTACCTCTCACAAAAGTGATGATAACCATATAAAAAGGTTTTTTTGGTTTCCACTCAACCTGTTCTTGAAAGCCTGGAAAATGGCGAATTCAGCACAACAAACAATTTGTTCCTAGTTCTTACAAGGAAAAAAACACAGGCTTCTCTACATTATTTTATTGGCATTTTCTGAAAAAACACAACATTTGCTTCCTTTTTGGTTATTTTCCCTTACCCCATACAGCATCCTAGGATTCCTTGGTGGCGTTATGGCCGCCTACATGTGGGAAGAAATGGTGCCAAATTTGGGCGAGATATTACATGTAACAAAAGTTACAAGGGATTGAATGGAGACATACCGAAATCACCAAAAAAAGGGCTTGGCACTGGAGGGGAGGGTGTTGGTGTGTGGGGGGACCATTGGCAGTTAAGGGGTTAAATAAACCCTTAATTTTTACAATACATGGTTTCAGTGTTTCTTTGGACCATATGTATACTAAAATGTCTTCATACCAAGCTACAACCCTCTCTCCCTCCTAAAATAAGCCTGGCTGCTCTGTCTACGCAACCAAATGTTCTCAGGTGGTACAGCCGTATTTTAAGAGTGGAGTTTTGTACTGCCTCAAATATGTTTTTATGAAGCCCTTAGTTGGACTTTAGAAAAACTGTCCCTAAAAGGGATGGACTTACTAATAAGTATTAGATCACTATTCTAGTGCTGCTCTTAAGTGTTTCTACTTTGTTTTAGCAATCAGATTACTTACCTGCATTGCACTGGTTCTTGAATCAAATACTCATTTTCTCACAACAGTGAATCTATATGAGAATGCATTACTTACCGTAAAAGCATTTCTGATGATTGTATCTGCTTAGATTCACATGCTGTGCATAGGTCCGACATCCAGTGGTCACTGCGGAGTATTGCATTTTGTTTTTCGTAGTCGAAAAGGGGACGTCGACAAGGCGTGTCTGAAACACTATCCCTATAGTGACGTGCGTTGTACCCACAATCCCTCACGCGTCGAGGTCCCTCTGTTTGTATTTTTCTGCCCTGAGGGAGCCTTCTAGACGTGAGTGAGTACAGAAAAGAGAGAGAGAGAGAGATATATAAAGGACGTCTATGTTCCTTCCATCCGAGCGGGGAGGAAGGGCGGGCGCATGTGAATCTAAGCAGATACAATCATCAGAAATGCTTTTACGGTAAGTAATGCATTCTCTTCTGATGTTTGTTAATCTGCTTAGAATCACATGCTGTGCATAGACTAGCGAGCAGTACCCGGAGTTGGCGGTGGGTTATGAGAAGGAACAGTAGAGAAAAGGTGTCGTAATAGTGCCTGTCCCACCTGGGAGTCAGATCTAGAGTGTGTATCTAGACAGTAGTGTTTTGTAAAGGTGTGCACAGAACTCCAGGCAGCCGCTTTGCAGATGGACTCAAGGGGAACATTTGCAATGAATGCTATGGATGCCCCCGTGCCTCGAGTAGAGTGTGCTCTTGGCCTAAAGGGCAGTTCTCTCTTAGCAAGAGTATAGCAGAGAGTGATGCATTGAACAATCCATCTAGAAATAGTGGATTTTGAAACTGCATCTCCTTCTCTTCCTGCTGCCACCGAGACGAAGAACTGATTAGTCTTCCTCAGTGGTCTGGTTCTTTCCATGTAGAACATGACCGCTCTGCGTACATCTAGTGTGTGCAGAGTCCTTTCTCCCAAATTGGAAGGATTTTGAAAGAACGTTGGTAGTTCTATAGATTGGTTTACGTGGAATTTAGAAATAAATTTCGGAGCAAACCTAGGGTGAGTGCGTAGAACCACTTTATCTTTGTGAACTGTAACGAAGGGGTCTAGAATAGAAAGAGCCTGAAGTTCACTTACTCTCCTGATGGAGGTGATAGCTATTAAAAAAGCAGTCTTAAGCGTGAGGTGTTTAAGAGATGCTTTGTGCATGGGTTCGAATGGAGAGCCCATGAGTCTGGTAAGTACCACATTAAGGTCCCATCCGGGAGCTGGGTCAGCTATCGGGGGGTGTATTCTCTTTACTCCCTCCATGAAGGCCTTTATAACAGGGATCCTCCACCACGACACTTTGAGTTGGGAAGTGGTGTATGCAGAAAGTGCAGCTAGGTGGACTTTAATGGAGTTAAACACTAGACCTGAATCCAATAGGTGGGTCAGGTATAGGACCACATGTGTGGGAGAGCAGTCAATAGGGTTGATGCTTTTACTCCTGCACCAGATGACAAATCTTTTCCACTTGCTAGAATAGCAGTGGCGAGTGTTCGGCTTTCGGGCTTCCCTGAGGATGTCCATGCATCTTTGCGGGAGTTGTAGATGTCCGAACTCTATGATCTCAGGAGCCAAGCTGCTAAGTTCATGTTCTGGGGGCATGGATGCAGAGTCCTGCCTTTGTCCTGAGACAGCATGTTGTACGGGCAGGGGAGTTTTACTGGGGGGGATAGAGACATCTCCATCAAGTGAGCGAACCATGGTTGTCGTGCCCACATTGGGGCCACTAGTATCATGGTCACTTGTTCCTGGTGCATCTTGTGCACCACTTTGTTGAGAAGGGGAGTCGGGGGAAAAGCGTAAACAAATTTCCCTGACCATTGCATCGACAGACCGTTCCCCTTGGATTGGTTCTGGGGGTACCTGGAGGCGTAACTTAGGCATTGTGAGTTTTCCAGGGTTGCGAACAGGTCTATATCTGGGAATCCCCATTGTGTGAAGACGTCGAGGACGATGTCTTCGTGCAGGCGCCATTCGTACTCTTTGGGGAGGGGGAAATCTCTGCTGAGACTGTCTGCTAGCAGATTGAGTTCCCCGGGTACATGTAGTGATAGTAGGAACATGTCCTGTTTGAGAGCCCACTTCCATATATTCTGGGCCAGCTTGGACAGGCCTGGAGAGTGGGTGCCCCCTTGCTTGTTGATGTAGTACATGGCTGTGGTGCTGTCTGTAAGGACCATTACTGTTTTGCCTTGTAGGTGTTCCTGGAAGGCTCTTAGCGCCTTGAACACAGCTAGTAGCTCCAGTAGATTTATGTGTTTGGATGCTACGTTCGGAGTCCATGGGATAGGTGCGCCCCCCATCCTGTGAGGGATGCGTCTGTGGTTAGAGTGGCTTCCGCCGCGGGTGTGGCAAAGGGTTTCCCTTTTTCCATGTTTTCCTTTGTCCACCACCGTAGCGAGAGAACTAAGGCCTGCGAGACCACAACTAGATCCTCCCATAGTCCGCTGGCCTGACACCACTGGCTGTTGAGCCACTCTTGCATTGGGCGCATGCGCAGGCGCGCGTGAGGTACCAAATAAATACACGACGCCATCATTCCTAGCAAGCGCATTGCCTTGCGTACCGTCACCTCTCGACCGGTTACATATTGAGGGATTTGAAACAGCATGTTTTGGACCCTCTCTTTGGAGGGGAAGACGAGGCCGTCCTTTGTTTGAATTAGAGCCCCTAGGAATTGCTTGATTTGACTGGGGTCTAAATTGGACTTCTTTTCGTTGATGGAGAAGCCCAACTGGAACAAAAGGTCTACTGTCTTTTGGGTATTGGAGAAGCATGTTTCGTAAGAATCCCGTTATGAGCCAGTCGTCGAGGTAAGGATAGACTGGGATGGACAACCTGCGCAGGTGGGCCGCTGCCACTGCCAGCACCTTCGTGAATACCCTTGGTGCTGATGCTATGCCGAAGGGTAGCACTTTGAACTGGTAGTGTTTGCCCTCTATCATGAACCTGAGGTATTTTCTGTGCGCTGGCAACATTAAAATATGAAAGTATGCATCTTTCATGTCCAATGTTGTCATGTAATCTCCCTGAGAAAGCAGTGGGATTACTTCCTGTAAGGTTACCATATGAAACTTTTGGGGTTTGATAAACTTGTTCGCTGGGCGCAGATCTAATACAGGGCGCATGGTTAGATCCTTTTTGGGTACAAGGAAGTACACTGAATAAATACCTTCCGTTACCTGAGATAGAGGCACGACCTCTATGGCTCCTTTTTCCAGCAGTAGTTGTACTTCTTGGAGAAGGATGGCAAGATGTTCCGGTGTCATGCGACGTCCCCTCGGGGGTCTGTAGGATGGGGAACTGTTGAATTCGATACAGTATCCGTGGGCTACGGTGGACAGTACCCAACGGTCTGACGTTATCTCCTCCCATGCAGGAAGAAAGGATGTTATCCGGCCCCCGACCGGTGTTGCATGGGAGGGGACGCGAATCTTCGCGTCACTTGGAGTTGTTGGGGGCTTGGGAGCCTCTGGGGGTGGATCCCCGACCCCTCCCTTTGCCCCGGCGTTGGCCTCTTTGGCTGTACTGCCCACTATTGGTTTGGTAATTGGTGGCAGGGTATTGCTGATGTTGATTTTGTTGTTGGTGTTGGCGTTGGCCACGAAAAAAGCGTTTGTTGCCATAGCCGCGCCTGGTAGTGGGCTTAGAGATTTGGTCAAGAGTCTTGATAGTGTCGAACTCTTTTTTAGCCATCTCTAGGGCTTCATCTACCGCTTTTCCGAAGAGGTTAGCGTCCTCGACAGGTTTATTTATCAAAGACGCCTGTGTCTCTGGTTTAAAGCCTGAGTTGCGCAGCCATACATGGCGCTTTAGGAGTATTCCTTGTACCAAGGAACGTCCTGCTGTTTCTGCCGCGTCCAGAGAGTTTTTAACAATGCTCTGGTTCACTTGGGTTCCTTCGCCAATAGTTGACAGTAGGCGCGTACGTAAAGGCTCCGGTGCTTCCTCGGCGTCTTTTCGCAGTTTGGCCCACTGCGCGTCTGCGTAGCTTGCAAGCAATGAATTGTTGTTGGCAATTCTTGCTGAGAAGGCAGCCGAGGAAGTAACTCTTTTTGCAAGGGCATATAGCCTCTTGCCCTCCTTGTCAGGGGGTGCCTCACTGGTGGAAAGTGGTACCCCTGCCCTCTTTCTAGTATTAGATACCACTAGGGAATCCGGAATGGAATGTCCCCTAATGTAGAGGGGGTCTGAGGGTGAAGGAGTGAAAAGTTTTTCAATCCGTGGATTGACCCCTCTGATCATTGCGGGAGTGGACAGCGAAGGTATGATCCTTCTCTTCACTGAAGCGAGGAGTGGAATGGTCTGGCTGACCGGGGGTTTTTCTTTAATCACTCTTTCTACAAAGTCCAATTCTGGAGAGAGTTCCCCGGTGTCGAGTTCGAAATGCGCTGCTGCTCTGCGCAACAGTGCATTGAACGTGGGCTGATCGTCAATTGGAGACGTGTTCCTAACTGGAGAATTGTCCGGAGGAGTTAGGTTTAGGACATCAGTGTCGGAATACACTGATGGTGATTGCCAGGGGTGTGAAGGTCCCTCTTCTGGGTTAACCCCGAAGCCTTCTTCTATAATGTCTGTTCTGTCTTCCAGACATTCCTCCTGGTTCTGTTCTTCATTGTCCATGAAATCATCTTCCTCCTCGAAGTCTTGTTCCTCCCTAGTGAGGTCATATACATCTTGGAAGTCTGAGGCTGTGTCCTGCTGGGGATCGACTAGCCTCGGATTTTTGGCCCTGGGGTCCTCCTGAGGCCCTTCTCTGGTCCTCTTGTGAGTTTGAGAGGCCTGGGTGGTCATGAACCTTTCCATCCTCTCCATACAGAGGTGGAGTCTTTCCATTGTTTCATGGGGTACCCCAGAGCGGTCTGGCGGGGGAAACATAGGGTTATCTAACTCGAAATGGCTCGACCTCTCCCAAAGCGTCGAGGAAAGTGTCCCGTCGCCCTCCGAAAAACCTTCAGGTGAGTCGGGAGACTCCCTGACTGAAGGGGGTAGTCCCTGCTTCCCTTCGGGCTTTTTCGGCGTAACCTTTAACTGATGCGTAACGCTCGACGTAATCTTCGGCGTACGCTTTTGGGCGTCGGCTACAGCGATCCTTGCTAAGCTATCTGCGACTCGCTTGTCGGCGACTCGTTTGTCGGCGGAAGCTTGAGTTTTCGACGCTATGGGTATCGAACGCTCTACGGCGGTCTGCGCTTTCTGTTGGTGCGCACCGGCCGATGGTTTGGTGGCAGCGCCCTTGTTTGCCGAAAGCCCAGTCGCAGGTCGCGGCTGCGGTTGCGAGAGGGGCTTCGAACCCGAACGGTCCGAGGAGGCCGCCGGTGGAACCTGCGTCTCCTTGGGCGCCGAAGGTCTTTTCGACTTCGTCGAAGAAGAGCCGTGGGTTGTGTGTTTATGTGGATCTTTGTGTGCGTCTGTGTCGCCGGGGTGTTCATCCCCATAAGCAGGGCGTGAGCCGAGCCCGTCGGGGCCGGGGACAGACGACGAAGCGCGTAAGCGCTCCTTAGAGGGGGTTTCGACTTCCGTAGCGGAGGTCGTGTTATCGCGTTCCTCGTCACTGTCGGTGGTTTATAGTAGTTGTGTGGCAATAGTTACCTAGAGATTTAATTGCTTAGTGTGTATTTTAAAGACCTAATAAATCATTGACCTGTATTCATAGCTTATGTAGGTGGCTAATTTTCCACCAAAACTAGGGCAGCAATGTTTTTTCTGGCTCGCATATGCTGATGACATCATAATCTTTGATCAAACCATCATAGGCTTAAAGAGAAGTGCGAATCGTTGTGTGAATACGCTAAAAATAACGATCTTTCAATACATTTGCTGAAAACCAAATGTATGAGTTTTGGCACTAAAAATAGTTTGCACAAGAAGATTTGCACACCTCTTGGCCGCATTGAGAAGGTTGGAAGTTGCACGAAGCAAGGCAATCTTTAACTAATTGATAGTGGGATACTTTTTATCCTACCTATACTTTTCTATTAGGAGATCAGCACGGCCAACCTTAAGTGGAGTGCTGAGGGGACACCTTATATCCCTTTTCTCACTTCTGTAACTTTCTAGTTCCAGTGACAAGTCTATCTGAGTGCTGATGGCAGTGGACGTTTTCTACCGATTTTTGTGAAACTTGCATCACAGGCTTTATTTGCAGCTGTGATAAGGGACACATGGGTCACCAATGACCTACAACAGTGCCTGTCTTCTTTTTCCGCCAACTCACAATGGCTTGTCCTTTCTTGAGCCTTCTTCTGGCGACCTGGGTGGGGCAGGTCCTGATCTGTCTTTTATATTTACTAGGTTCCCATGTGAAATGCCGCCCGGAGGTGCCAGTGTGTCTGGGAGGAGCCAGAAACTCATCAGGCGTTTATCCTCCAGTATATGTCTGCTTGGATCCAGTTCTGACTGGGTGCCTAGCTGTCCACTTGGGACAGCCACCACCGAAAGATTGAAGGTAGCATGCATGCTGATTGGCTGGGTTCCTGCATAAAAGGTGAGGGTCTTGATGCTGAAGTCAAAGTTGACCACTGAAAGATCCATTCAGAGAAAGAAGAAGGACATCTGCAGCCACCTTCAGCGACCGCTGCAGCTCTAGCAATTTCTTCTGTGCGGCAGGGAAGAGCCGAATTGGTCAACTTCCTCCCTTGGACTGGTGGGCCTAACCAGTGTCGAGACCAGCAACAGTTTGAGCTACCCCATGACGAGCTTCGACCTTCTGGCTTGAAAACTCTGAATGCCCTGAGATCTCTTGCACTGGTGCGGGTGCATTGTCAAGTGTGGTTCTGGCAGGAAACTCGTGGGCATCGGCCTGGGCCTACAGAGACTCCATCCTGATCGTAGACGTTCCCTCAGTCATGGACCAAGAAATCGAATTAAGTCTTCCGGGTGACAATCAACGCTGCTACGAAACCTGTGTCAAGCCCCCACAACCAAGTGCCGTGAAGATCATATGCTGCACATGCCGGTGACCAAGTCAAACCGTCTACTCCTGCCAAAAGTTCTTCTTCCAGCCACAACCAAGGCCAGAGTCCTGAACCGATTCTGCTGCCTAACCTTGGGGTCCTGTCGATGACATTGGGCCTCATTACGAGTCCGGCGGTAACCGCGGCGGTAAAACTGCTTGCTTACCGCCGGACTCGTATTACCATTCCGCCTCCGTGACTCCCAGAAATACCAGGGCATTACGACCCTGGTGTCCTGGGAATCCTGGAGGTGGAATGGTGTAAATCCCCATTCCCATTGAGTCCCATAGGCCTCAATGGGAATGGGGAAGTGGAAACACCAGCACCATCTCGTGATGGTGCTGGTGTTTCCACGTCTGCCTGCAGGCGGGAGGTGTTCAACCCGCCAGGTCAGACCTGGCGAGAAGATAACCTCCCGCCTGCAGGACTCGGGATAGGGCGGTCCGGAATTAACAGTGGCGGCGGGTTTACCGCCACTGTTAATTCCAGACCGCCAGACCTGTAATGAAGCCCATTGTTCTTCACTGAATAAGGTACTGTTGCACTCCTAGGTACTTACCTTGGAAGTTGTGTTGCTGTTCGCTCCTCTTGAGCTTTTGGAGTCACATTGGAGTAGACGACCCAACCATATTCTCGCTGGCCTCAGCACATCCGTCTTCAAGGTTGAAATCCTTCAGGTGACCTACTAAGACCCCCTGAACCCTTTGAATTTAGTTGCATTACTTACCTGCTAAAAAAACATATTTTAAGAACTCATAACGTTGACAGCAACAGCCTTCCTATGTTCTGCCGCCCACAGGTCACTGGTCCCCCAGTCTCCCCTTGTGACTTTTTGAGACACTCAATCCCCAGAGAGGGTTGGACTTCTAAATGTTTAGGCCTACACAAAGTTTTTACTTACCAGTAATGCTCCTGCTAGTAAATGCGGGTTAATTTGATGATTTGCTAACTTGATACTATTTTGACTACTGTGAGAAACCTCATTCCTGAACCCCCTGGATTCTCTTCTCAGGTAGCCAGGGAAAGGCCATCGCTCTTGGATCCCGACACTGGGGGTGGAACAGCGAGGAAGGATCACCTGGGCGGAGGGACCTTGGTAGTGGAGGAAAGGTGCCTTTAGGTGAGGCATGGTATTGGGAGCGGGGTACAACCAGGCTAGACATGGTATCATCCTTTCCCTATTGATGACATTTCCCGGGCCTTTATGGGTTATTGTCAGTCATCTCCCATGATTTTTCCTCATGGGATGTTTGACAGTACTACGATGAGGAAGAGGAAACTAAGAGTAATGAACATTATGCCATTTCACTACTTTAGTACTGGGACGAAGAAGATGCCTGCAATGTGTTGTGAAGGTCAAGAAGCCGATACAGGAGTTTCTAAGGTGAAGGAGTTGTACTCCTGACAGCAGAAGCTGTATTTTGTGTGCTCTGCGCTGCGAGCAAAGCTACTTAAGAGACCGGTGAGTTTCTATTAGATGCAAAACCCGGTGCACGAATGACTGAACATTTCCATTGTTGTGATATACTTTGTATCAGAGTCGCCGCGTGTCTCAGAAGAGAATCTTTTTGAAGGTCTCCGAACTCAGATCATTTCCATTGATGAATGTTAAAGCACAAGAATACTTTGTTTCGGAGTGTTCGCGTATCTTAAAGAAGAACGTTTTTCGAAAGGCTCATAGTAATGGAAAGTTCAATTAGAGTAAAACAAATGAATATAACATAGCGGGCTGAAGGAAAACTAAACCTTAGACTAAACCAATGCCCACTGAATACTGAACTGAATAAAAACGTAATTAAGCAAAGCTATTGCATGTTGAACTCAAGTGAATTGAACATTATAATTAAACAAAGCTATCGCACTCTGAATTCGGAAGTGAATGGAATTGTATAATTGAGCAAAAACACTGCTGGTTGAATTTTAAAGTCAATGGAACTTTCAAATGAAGCCAAGCCACTGCATTTTGAATTCTGAATTAATTGAAATCTACAAATTGTATGAATATACAGAGGAAAGGAGAAGGAACAAGTTACTTACCTGTGACTATTGTTCTCCAGCATGGGTCTGGCATGGATTCACATGCTCATGAATATTCCCCGCCGTCAGGAAGGTGAATATTCCCCTTTGTCCGGCTGGGAATCCTCGGTAAAAGAAAAAACTGTACACTTTCACTTACAAACTGTATTTCTCCTTTAAACCAATCACTGTCCTCCGCGTCATACTGCCCCATCCAATGACAGCCCTCCCTTAAGCTCCTTCTCTGGCAGCCATCTTCAGATTTGGTAAGCACGTAAAGTGGCAGTATGACCAAGAAGAGCCACAGAGGAGTCAGAGGCAGGGTTCACATTTAAAGCCATGCCAGACCCATGCTGTAAAACAGGAGTTACAGGTAAGTAACTTTATCCTTCTCCAGCATGGGGTCTGGCATGGATTCAAATGCTCATGAATACGACTAGACAGCAGTACACAAACACAACCATGGGAGGTGGCAAAGGCTCAACAGAAGCAATACACTTACCCCTGGAACAGACTCACCTAAAGTTAACAGGTTGCATAGCACTGCTTGTCCGACCCAGGACTCCTTGCTGGAATCCCTGTCGATGCAGCAAAATCTTGTGAAGGTGTGTGTGGACCTCCACGTAGCAGAGATGCAGATGTCTAGCAGGGGCACACCAAAGAGAAACGCTGTCGTAGCTGCAATGGCTCTGGTCGAATGGGTTCTTGGCTGGCCTGGAAGAGGACTGTTGGCCAGGCGATGACAGTGCATGATACATTCAGAAAGCCACCTAGATATGAAAGTCTTAGACAGGGCCTTCCTGTGATTTACAGGTCCAAAGTTTACAAAGAGTTGCAATGCCATCAAAAAATATTTTGCGCATGCCACATCAAACTTCAGGCACGAGCAACGTCCAGCGAATGCAACACCCTTCTCAGCGGGTGAAGAAGGACTCGGGAAAAAGACTGGTAAAATCAAAGGTTTGTTGAGATGGATTTCAGAAGGAACCTTCGGCATAAAAGTGTGGTGGCACCGCAGCACCAGCTTCGTAGCATGGAAGGACACATATGGTTCCTTGCAGGAGAGTGCCTGAATCTCCGCGACCCGCCGGCAGAGGTGATGGCCACTAGGAACGCAGCTTTCCATGAGAGAAACTTTAGAAGGGCCTGATGCAGTGGCTTAAAAGGAGGCCCCACCAGTTTAGTCAGAACAACGTTGAGTTCCCAAGCGGAGCAGGAGCGTTCACTGGAAAAGTACTGAAGAGGCCCTTAAGGAACTCCCTGATGAACCTGTGTGACCACAGTGAGGGCCTGCCTGGTGTCTGGGTGTACTGGTAAATGGCAGCCAGGTGCACCTTGAGGGAGGCGTGAGCCAGCCCAGCCTTGGCCAGCGAAAGTAGGTACGGAAGGAGCAGCGGGGCTGTGATGCAAAGAGTCCTGCACCACACTGTGAAACATTTTCACTTGTGGCTGTAGCACGACAGCGTAGAGGACGCTCTGGCCTTGGCCAGAATTTTCTTGCATTCCAGTGGCAGAGCGTAATGTCCAAACTCTAGGACTGCAGGAGCCAGGTTCATTGTCGCTGGGTTGTTGTGAAGAATTGTTCGGTTTCCTCTGGAGAGAAGATGGGGAAGTGGGGGCAGCCGGACAGATGGAGCCACTGACAGATGGGCAGGTCCGGGTACTAGGTCTGCCATGGCTATGAGAGAGCAATGAGAACCACCCTGCAATGACACTGCCAGAGTGGGTTGATCACACGTAGCAGGAGCGGAATCGAAGGGAAGGCGTACAGGGAGAGCCCCTCCAATTGGAACAAGAATGCATCCCCCGGCTCCCCTTGTTTGAGGGAACCTGCTGGCTAACCTCTGGCACTTGTAGTTGGTTGGCATTGTGAAGAGGTCGATCTGCGGTTGAACCCACTTGCTGAAGAGAAGCGATACCTGTGTCTGCTGAAGTTCACATTCGTGGCAGGACCGCAACTCGCCGATGAGCGAATACGCAATCGTGTTCTTGATGCCTGCTAGGTGGAAAGGGATGAGGAACATGTCCTAATGGATGGCCCAGCGCCACAGGCTCCGAGGCTCCAGGGAAAGCGCGGGAGAGCGCGTTCCGCCCTGCTTCCGGATGTCAAACATGGAGGTGGTGGTGTTGTCTGTGAAGATTCGCACCACCTTCCCCCGCCGCTGAGGTAAGATTGACTTGAGGGCCCAGAAGACTGCCCGGAGCTCCAGCACTTTGATGTGAAGGTCCTTTTCTCCCAGGAGCCAGAGGCCCTTGGCGTGGTACTGCCCCGTGTGGGCCCTGCAGACCTCCACAGAGGAATTTGTGTTAATCATGGCCTGGAATGGGCGTATCTGAAAAGGATCCCCAAGTGTGAGATGTGGGTACAGTCCCCACCATCGTAGAGCTCGTCGGAACTCCTGGTCGAGTATGCTCTTGTACGTCCAAGTGCCCGTAATCTGCAGCTACAGTGTGTTAGGGAGAATTTTCATTTAAGTGCTAAATTCCTCCCACCTTAGAGGCTCCCAGCTCTTTTTGCTGAATTTTGGGACTTTGTACTTTTAATTATATTTGTTTTCTGTGTTTCTTTTAACTTTGCAGTCTGACAAACTCCATAAGCATCATCTTTACATTGTGACATACAGCACCTTCAGTGCAGTGGCACAGGGAAGGCTCTTAGATTTCCCAAAGGTTTAACTACCTTCTCTTGGTGAAACTACTGTTTCCAAGAGCAATAAAGTGAAATTGACTTTACTTACATTTTGTAACTTTCTAGACCCAGCACACACTATCTTACATTTGATTGTTTATTTGTATACCACCTATACACAATGGGCCTCATTATGACCCGGGTGGTAGTACCGGTCATTACCGGCATGGCGGAAGTACCGTGTCCGTGCTGGCAATAGACCGCTAAAAGCGCCCCATTACGAGTATGCGGGCACGAGCTTTGCGCCATGCCGGTAAGGACTCCACCGCATTGCCGTAAAAGGGCGAAAAATCCCCCTTTGCGGCATCATCTGTGGTTATTTTATGTTATTTTGTTATGTTATTTTGCACTTATATAGCGCCTTATATACCACTGGTATGGTCTGAAGGCGCTGGTAGGTTGAACGCCCTTGGGAACCAGATCAGTAGAGAGAGTAGGGAGAGTCAAAAAGTGTGTGAGAGCACCGGGTATGTGTGCAGCTCGTGCAGTATTCGTGTAATAGCTGCTTCTTAGTGGTAGGTGTGGTGGTTGAGAGATCAGGAGAATGTGTCCGTTCCGGATAAATCCTGCCAGAACGGATGTGGCTGCATTAGGCTTGAGGAGAACGCCTGGCTGGGGGTGTGAAACCAGCAGTGTTTACATAGAATGATGTGGAGTAAGCGGCGGATGTTGGTATGAGAACAGTTATACCGAATGGTGTCATAGTATCTCTGTGTTCTAGTTGAGTGGTGATGTACAGGAGAGAGTAAGCGTGGTGCAAATATCTCCTCTGGCACCCAAGCCATCGGCATTAGCGGCGACCGCTAATAGCGGTCACCTCTAATAGCGGTAACCACTATTAGTGGTGACCGCAAATAAGCGGAACCGGAATTAGTGTCATCGCACAGGAATGGGAAAGATCAAGCGGCCATCTTTAAAAACACAATCCACTGCCATCCACCACAACCAGGAGCCATCTGACCCCCAGAACTCTGCCACACCTCCAACACCACCTGCTGCATCTCACCATGCCGAAAGCTGTAAAAAAAAAACACTGATCGCCTGCGCAAGGAGCGCTTCTCCCGAGAGGAGTTAACCATGCTGGCAGAGACGCTGCAGGAACATGCAGATGTGTTTTCCACAGACATGACCCGTGCTGCAGTGCAGCGCAAAAAACAAATATGGGTGGAGGTCGCCCAGAAAGTCAGTGCCGTTGGCACCACACCCCGCACTCCCAAAGACTGCCGTAAGCGCTGGGATGATCTGCGTTTACGCGTGCGGAGCATCCTCTCCGCCAACCGCAACCTGGGAATGGCGACAGGCGGAGGTGCGGAGTCCCCCATAAAATTGCAACCATGGGAGGAGATATGCACCACCACCATAGGGACAGAGCAATTCAGGGAGTCGGGACATGGAGCGAGGAGCCCCGTCATCAGCCGATGCAGGTAGGTGTCCCAAATGATACAATGCTAATACCACCACGATGATGTACACTTGAACTGACAGTGCAATGATGTAGAGCAGGGTCCACCAGACACATGAGTACAAGACTGCCTACAGGCAGTGCAGAGCATCCCCTTGTCGACATTCAGAATGCACCCCATATGTGTCAGCCCAGACGCCTCCATGCATCACCCACCCAAAAGCTAAGCAACCCGTATGTCACTCCCCCAATGTCAATCATCTGCCATGTCATATGAATGCAGCCACCCCAATGGATGCCCGATGCCTGTAGACCCATCACTAACCCCCTCCCTCTATTGGTCCCCCACATGCACGCATTCAGACAGCGGTGACGAGGACACCAGGGAGGAAGATGCCATACCACGTAAGAAGGCCAGGGGCGAGGAGGGAGAACACCGCCCCTCCACTTCAAGGGGTATAGGCCAACCGGCACCACAGCGGAAGGCCAAGAAAACACCACAGGCCACAGCACCAATGTGCACTACGGCCCCCACTACAGGACCCACAACAGCCACCAGCACCCAAGAGGCAGCGGCAGAAGGGACTGCATCGGCAGCCAGCAGCACAGTGGGTGAGACAGCTGCCACAGCAGCAGTTTCTGACGATGAGGAAGATGATCAGCTGCATGTTGCAACTCCCGCCACAGGCCCCCTGCATTCCCCACAACTATCCCCATGCAGCATGCACGACAGCAGCACGCACGGGCTGTCCCCGGTTCATTCATGGCCTGCAACTCCCAGCACCACGCCAACAGTGCCCGAAGAACATAGCATGTCGGGAACCCCTCCCACATCCACCGCAGCCCCAACCAGCCAAGAGGGGAACCGGGATATTCAGAGGCGCCAGGAGGAGCTCACAGGCCTGTTGACGCAGCATATAAAAGAATGTGGGAGGGCAAGAGATGACATTCGGGAATGTGCTGCATCCTTGAAAACAGCTATCGAGTCAACCTCGAAGGACATTTGTGCCGAATTGGCAGCAGTGCGGCACATCCTCTCTGAAATGGTGGCAGCAATGCAGGCCATGCGTCCACCACAGTTGCCAGAACAACCTGGAACATCTTCGACTGCTATGCTAGTTCAACCAGGACCAGCCCCGTGCGTAGGTCTGGCACGAACCTGCGCAGATCGGACAGGGGGGCACCTGGTGCTGGAAGAGGGGGAGGGCAGTAGGTACAGCCATGCATACTGGTGCCATGTGGACTACTGGTGCAAGCTACTGCACACCATGTGTGGGGAAGTCAAGGGGGGAGAGGGTGTGTGGGGGAGTTGAGGGGGGAGGGCGGGAGAGGGTGTGTGGGGGAGTTGAGCGGGGATGGGGAGAGGGTGTGTGGGGGAGTTGAGGGGGGAGAGGGTGTGTGGGGTGGAGGGCTTGTTCACTTTGTTGTAATTCTTTAATACACATTTTGGTAACTCATGATTCACATGTGTGAACATTGCTTATTGCGTACGTGTGCTTTATTGGTGAACAGTCTACAGTGTCCATGTCCCTGACACACCCAGTGTCCCGAGTGCCTCCTCCATGTCACACTCCCCGTCCATGTGTGCTAGAAACATTGGTTGATCAGAGTCTGACGCATAGCACGTCACTCCTGTGCATCATTGCCTCCCTGAGGTGCTGCCCCATCCCCACCCTCCTCATCCTCAGGTGGTTGCAGTTCAGCGTCAGGGCGCAGGGGCACATTCCGTCTGATGCACATATTGTGTAGCATGACACATCCCATGACGATCTTGGCCACCTTCTCATGGCGGTACAGGAGTGCCCCACCAGACCTGCTGAGGCAACGAAACCGTGCCTATAAGAGGCCAAATGTCTGCTCAATCACCACACAGGTATGCGTATGTGCACAATTGTAGTCCTCCTCGTGCCTGTTCCGTTGGTTCTGGACTGGGATAAGGAACCACCTCTTCAAGGGATAGGCTGCATCACCTGCATGTGGGCAACAATGTATATGTGTAAGTCATCACATCATATGGGACCTCTATCAATGACACCATAGCATGCATTGATTTCCTGATTGCAACCACATTCCCATGCATGAATGGAGACACACGATGTAACTGCTATGTGTGTATTCCTCTTATGGACTGGTGTGCATGCCATCAACTAGTGGGCGCAGGGGGGTCCAGTTCCTTGTGAGTGCTCATGCACTGTGTTAGTCCACACCGGTTGTTTCCATGATCTGGCTGATGTCCAGTAATTTGTATGCTTTCATCCTGGCACCGTTGATGTCAGCCTCATGATGATCTCACTATGCACAACAAATGGTGACATGCACTTTTGTTGGACCTCTGTGCCAGTGTAGTGGTGTATTAATGTATTTGGCCCTCATGTGACTCCTTTGTACGCAGTAATGGGGGACTGTCCTTTCAGTTGATGGTATTTGGTGCTGTGCATTGGCCATAGTAATTGCTTGTAGCTGCATTGTGGAGAGGGATACGGTCTGATTAAGTACAGTGCACATGTAGATGGCTATGGAATGGTTGTACCACTGCATCATTTACATGGTAGGGCAGCTTTCATCTTGCATTATGTGGTAAGGTGTCAGATCCAGTCTGGCCTGCTTTGGGGTATGAGCATGGTCCATTCTCTCAGGCACTCGCAGCCAGGTGAAGTATGCATCCCCCCCCCATCTCAGCCAGGTGAAGTATGCATCTCTCTCCCCCCATCTCGGCTAGGTGAAGTATGCATCTCTACCCCCCCCCCCATCTCAGCCAGGTGAAGTATGCATCTCTCCCCCCTATCTCAGCCAGGTGAAGTATGCATCTCTACCCCCCCCCCCATCTCAGCCAGGTGAAGTATGCATCTCTCCCCCCCCCCATCTCAGCCAGGTGAAGTATGCATCTCTACCCCCCCCCCCCATCTCAGCCAGGTGAAGTATGCATCTATACCCCAATCACCTACCCACATTGCATTTCCATGAGCCTAACATGCGACTCACCGAGAAGCCAGGATCTCTGCCCTGCATGTCGCTCCATGTAGCGTGGTATCGTGGAGTTCCACAGGCCCATTGAATCATGGGTTGATCCGGGGTATCGGGCACAGCAATGTGTGATGATCTTGTTTGTGTCACATACCATTTGCACGTTGATTGAGTGGTATAGCTCACGGTTGCGGTATGCTACCTCCATGGCATGTGGGACCACCAATTCCACATGGGTGCAGTCGATGGCGCCAATGCAACCAGGGATGCCGGCCAGTGAATGGAAACCAACTTTGGTGTTTGAGATCTCCTGGGCAGACCGTGGTAAGGAAATGTGGTCGCCTGTGTGCTTCAGGAGGGCATCAAGCACTTGGTTCAGCGTACGCGAGAATAATGGTTGTGATATGCCATGCATGTGCCCCACTGTGTGCTGGTAGGTGCCTGTGGCCAGGAAGTGGAGCACAGACACTACCTTCGGTGCGTGATTCAATCAGGCTGACAATGTCGTCATGTATCATATCCACAATGGTGGTGATGGTGTCCCGGTCCAGACGGTACAGGGTGTGGATCTGCTCAGCGGTTAGGTTGAATGGACTGGCTCTGATGCGAGGGATTGGGGGCTGCCTGCGTGGTGCCACTGGCTGCACTGGTGGGGCATGCTGGCCCTGCCTCACCCTCATTCTCCTCCTGCATCTCCTCTGTGCTGCCTGTTGTTGTTGTTGCAGCAGTTCCACTGCAATCATGTCCTCCAGCCCCAGCATTGCTAGTATTATTGGAATCATTGTGGTGTGTGACTGGGTGTGGGAAGGGGTGGGGTGTGTTCCTTTTGTGCTGGCCCAGTCTGTATTGCCTCCACCTGTGCTGATTGTGTGCACCTGTGGCAGTTGGGAACACTGCACATGGCCGTTTACGGGTGGTCCGCGATGCCGGAATTAGCTCCATGCCGGTAAGGTACTTTTCGGGCTTCAGTAGGGCATTATTTGCATGTCCGCCTGACTTGTGATGTTCCCCCGTTTGCGCCATGCCGGTATTGGCGGCATGGATGGTCGCGTGCCCGCGCTCCTGGCGCTATTAGCGGCACCGTTAATTACGGTTCCGCTAATAGCGGGTTGGCGTGTCCTAATCGGCCGGAGCGGTAAGCGATGCCGGTAATCCTTTACCGGCATCGTTATTCACTTACCGCCTGGGTCGTAATGAGGCCCAATGTGTTTCAAAGTGCTTCACGGAAGGAGGGAACATGGGATAATACAAATACATTCTTACAAGTCCTTGAAACAATATTAGAATGCGAAACATAACTATCATAATCAGCATGACGACTTTTCAGATAGTGCAAGTGCAGGTAACAAATAAAGGAGAAGATGGGGGGAGGGAGGAAGGAGACAAACCAGCAGTAACATTACTATGCCTGCCAACAATTGTTGTAGTGCATAAATAACAAGAAGAGGGGGACGGGGGGATGTGGAGAGAGGGAGGAGGAGAGGAACAAACATGTGACTATCATAATATGTCAGAACAACGATTCATAATAGTGCAGGAATAGTGCAGGGGAGAGTGGGAGGAGAAGACAATCAGGGAAAGGGGGGACAGACAAGCTGCTATCAAAGGTCAAGGGACAAATGATAGGAGTAAGTGCTGATGGACATAAAAGAAGGAGGGGAGGGAGAGGGGAAGGTGGCTGCAAGACCGGAGGAGCGGGGAAGGAGCGGGGGGAGGGGAAGGAGGCTGCAAGACAGGAGGAGAGGGGAAGGAGAGGGGGGGAGGAAGGGAGGCTGTGAAGACAGGCAGCTACGATTACTATGCCTGACGGCAATTGGGGTAATGCCAGTCTTTAACAAGAGAGGGGATGGGGAAGGGGAGAAGAGGGCAGGTGGCTGCGAAGACAGGCGGCTACAATTACTATGCCTAACCGCAATTGAGGTAGTGTCAGAATTAGCAGGTGGAAGGAAGGTCAGGGAAAGAAGGGGGCAACCAAGAAAAATCACAATGGGCAAAGGGGTCGGAGGGGGGCACAAATACCATCACAGGGGGCAGGGGGTGGATGGGAGTCACACACACACAATCATGGGGGCCTGGGGATGGGAGGGGTTCACACACCTACTCATTTGGGGCCTAGCGGTTGGAGGGGGGGGCACAAATACCATAGGGCAGGGGGTGGGTGGGGAGCACACACACACACACACTCGTGGGGGGGCTGGGGTGGGTGGGGAGCACACACAAACTCACAGGGTGCCTGGGGGTGGGAGGGGCACACAAACTCAAAGGGGGCCTTTGGGTGGGGGGCACGCACACACACACAGTCACAGAGGGGCCTGGGGGTGGGTGGGTTTCACCCACACACTGACGGGGGGCCTGGTGTAGGGTGGGGGGCACACACACACACACACTCGCTGGGGACCTGGGGGTGGGTGGGGGTTCACACACAAACTCACAGGGGCCTGGGGGTGGCTGGGGGATTCACACACATTCTCACAGGGGCCTGTAGATGGGTGTAGGGCACACACACTCACAGGGGACCGGTGGGGGGCACACACACACTCACAGGGGGCCTGGAGGTGGGCACAAATACCATTGGGGCCAGGGGGTCGGTGGGGGGGCACACAAAACCTCACAGGGGGCCGGTGGGTGAGGGGCGCAAACACACTCATGGGGGCCTGAGGTGGGTGGGGTATTATACACACTCACGGGGGGCCTGGGGGATGGTGGGGGTCACAAACACACTCACAGGAGGACTGGGGAGGATGGGGGCACACACACACACACACACAGGGACACAAACTCACGGGAGGCGTGGGGGAGGGTGGGGAGCACACACACTCACAGGGGGCCTGGGGAAGGGTACACACATACTCACAGGGGGCCTGGGGAGGGTGGGTAGGCACACACATACTCACGGGGCGCTTGGGGGAGGGCACACACACACTCACGAGGGGAAGGGCAGCGCGGCGTATTGTGGTGGACAGGGGTAGACTGGGCCAAGATCGTGGGCCTTTGAGCAAGTGGGCCGGCTGAAGCCTGCCGGTCCACGATAGGCCACATATCAATAGCCCCAGGCCAATGGCAAAGAGCAACACATGATAGCAGATGAGGCTGCAAGGGAGTCTGAAAAGGCGGCGGCCATGATGGAATTGCTGTGATGCCGGTTGAAACAAAGAATATTAGAAATTTCTACACAGCATCGTACTCTGGCCAAGGAGAACAGAGGGCAGCAGAGGAAGTGCACACAACGAAATGACTGCACAATATGACTTAAGTCTCAAAATAAAATCAGCTGATTCGATCGTCTTTTTCTTTTCTAATTTCTAATTTCTAATTTCATTCAAAAATCAACACTGGAGTGGGGCGTGGCTAACCGCGGGATGGAGTAGACGTGCATCTGCTCGGCTCCCGCGGCCGCACTAACATCCTGATATAAAAAAGCCTGTCTCCAGGGGTAATAAGAGCTGGAAATACTCTGATACGATAGAGAACACCCTCGGGCATTCCTGGAGCGAAGATCGAAGAGAACCGCGGTCGGATTCCCTGGAGACGACCGTGTGAAGTTTTCTAGCGACAGCAGCCAGCCGCCTTCAAAATGGCCGTGGGCGCACGCAGCTGAACGTCCTGTGCACACCCAGCGAGGCCACGCTGAGACAGTGGCCGAACCGCAACGGACTGATCGATCACAGCGGGAGAAAGGTGCGGAGCCGGGGAGGCCCCGATCGGCGGACATGCTCCCTGCAAGACAGCACAGACAAGAGAGCCTGCTGAAGAGTGGAGCCTAGGCCTCCCGCGCCGGCTCCCGCCCCCTCGGGGGACTGGCCGGAGCACCATCACTGTCCAGGAAGTCAAGAAGGCCTGCAAGGGGAGAGAGGACCGTACACCCCGGTGAGCCCTGCCCTTCGAGCATTGAGGCGACCCCAGTATCATACGCGTGGACCCGTGGGCCGGTGTGTGAGTGAAGAGCACGCCTTGACCCAGGAGGCACGCTACTGCCGGGCGGCGGTTCCGTCGGCCCTGGAGGGTGGACATATCCCCGGAGCACAGCATCTACGAAGGGTGCGATCTGCCGACAAGGTAAAAGAGACAAGGGGCACACCTGGCAGCGTGGTGCTCAGGCGAGGCTGACCACATCGGCCCACATAGCGTACACGGTGGATCGGGCGCTATGGGGAAAGATAGACCGAGGCAGCTTCACGCCCAAAGCAAAATGGACCAATACACCATTCCTCCTCCCCAACCCACTGAACTCTCAGACGACATGGAGACGGACTAAGGAATATCGGAGTCGGCACTGAGTCTTGAGTGTTTGCTGCTTTGCTGCTACTACTGAGAGTCCTTCGTTTAGCTCACTGCCAGCCAGGAGGCGGAGCTTTTTCTTCAAAAACCCAGTGCACCCGCGGAGCGGCGCGGAGCGGCGCGGAGTCGGCACTGAGTCTTGAGTGTTTGCTGCTTTGCTGCTACTACTGAGAGTCCTTCGTTTAGCTCACTGCCAGCCAGGAGGCGGAGCTTTTTCTTCAAAAACCCAGTGCACCCGCGGAGCGGCGCGGAGTCGGCACTGAGTCTTGAGTGTTTGCTGCTTTGCTGCTACTACTGAGAGTCCTTCGTTTAGCTCACTGCCAGCCAGGAGGCGGAGCTTTTTCTTCAAAAACCCAGTGCACCCGCGGAGCGGCGCGGAGTCGGCACTGAGTCTTGAGTGTTTGCTGCTTTGCTGCTACTACTGAGAGTCCTTCGTTTAGCTCACTGCCAGCCAGGAGGCGGAGCTTTTTCTTCAAAAACCCAGTGCACCCGCGGAGCGGCGCGGAGTCGGCACTGAGTCTTGAGTGTCTTTGGTGTCTTTGGTCCTTGGTCCGCTGGTGTACTGGTAACTTCTTTTCTTTGCTTTTCCCGCCTGCATTCTAAGCAAGTGCGGGGCTTTTGTAACTATCCTGATGGAAAAAAATGAAATAATGGACGTGCCTCAGAATCGGTCAGGCCTACGACGAGGAGGAGGTAGTTCTACTAAAACCGCGGTAAGAAGGAAAGCTTCGGCATACATTATAAGTGCCGACATAGTCAATACAACATCAGCTTTAAATATTACCGATTTACTAAATGCTTCTAAAAAGCATTCATTGGCAAGCGGCAGTACTGAGACCTGTTTGCAACAGTGTATGCAGGAGTGTATGCAGAGGTGTATGCATGAGTGTTGTGAAAGTGGTGAAAATGGTGATTTTGGCGAAATTGGTGAGGGGAATGAATGCTGCGTCTATTGTGAACCTGAGCAATTTGAGAATGGTGCTGAACTGGCTAATAACTCTATTAGCGAAGGTGACAATGACTGCTTCATTACTGAAACTAAAACCGAAACTGAAAAGCGAAATGAAATTGAAACTGAAATTCAAAGTAAAATCTTTAAGACAACTATAACAACTACAACAAATAAATCTCCATCTGCTATTTGCTCTGCGTCTGAACTTGGCATTACCTCTAAAGATGGACCCCGAGAATGTAAATACTACTCATGTTCTGAGTTTCCAACTGATGGCAACACAGACGGTAATACAGATGGAAAAAAAATGGTATCAGTAGAGATCTTTCCACAATTGCGCGATTTAGCTGCAAAAATTGTACAACGTATAAATGGAGTTAATAACTCGAATGCCTTGTTTCAGTCTCGAGAGCAAACGTGTGGTGAGCGGATTCAAGTTGAATTTAGCCCTAAAACAGGCCACACGCTTGAAAAAATCTCACCGCAAACAAGTGACGATGAACAACTCCAATTTGGTAAATGCAATATACTGAATCAACAATCACTTATTAAAAATCAAAGTATAACGCATCATGAAAGAAGGGATTCAATCAGCGTAGCTGATAAACTTTTGAAAGATTTATTAAAAATGAATTTGGACATTAATAATCGGACCAATAATAAACAAAAATGCACTTTAACATCAAATAAAGGGGGAGATATGACGCGGTTGTTACCTCATGATGATGCATATACAGAAAATTTCGAAATAAGAAAGAATTTCTCGGTAGATCTGGACACATCCATGACATCTCGCAGTCCTGCCCACAAAAGAAAAAGAGGCAGAAATAGCCTTTCAGGCGACATAGCCTGCTCACAAACAAGATCTTTAAAACAGTCATACATGCTTCATTCACCAATAAGATTTACAGTAATTGAAAATAAAAATCAAATACAAAGGAAAGGACTAAGCGAAACTTCGACCATCGCAAACGAGAATAGAAATACTTCATCTTCATCATCGACTTCTTCTACTTCTGACACTGATGACTCGTCTATAATGGAAAGACCTTTTCCAAAAATAAGACGTGGATATGGAAAAAAAAAGACGTCTTATTCACAAAAAGAAAAGAACGTCTCTGGACTAAATATATCTGATATACAAACTACGGTTATGTCCTCTATGAATATTGTACTCTCTCCTTACCTCAAACTATATGAACAAATGGATGGAAACATTAAAGACTTAACCACACTAATAGCTTTGCTAAATACCAAAGTTGCAAACATAGAAGTTGAACAACAAAGAAGCCAAGACTACCGAAAACAAGAAAAGAGTCAAAATACCAACTTTCTAAAACTAATCTTAGATGCAAATCACAATTCACGTGAGGACAAAAAATTAATAGCTGAAGTTGCCCGAGAAGCATTGAAGCTTTTTAATAAACCTCACATTCCTACCTCAAATGATGGTGCTAATAGCAATTCTAGTACAGATAACTGCTGTAAAACTCCCAGTATGGAGAAATATCACCTGTTAACAGCGCATCCTAATTTGGAGTACGGAAATATTGAACAAGTATGCAAAAAGAATAACCTTCCACTTTTGGAAAAAGATAAAGAAATTTCAATAATGGTTGCAGAAAAGGACAAAGGAAAAATCTGGCAAGGATGCCAACCGTTGTCTGAAGAATCATTTACCGCACCCAGGGCTGAGCGTGAGATCTTAGTGGAAGGTCTGCAAGAGAAAAAGCTGGATAGACCTGAGAAGACCTTGAATGTCCCATCAGAAGAGCGTTCTTGCACTATACAAACTAAACAGAGTGAAAATAGAAACATTGAAAGCTTTGAAAATCTTCAGGCTAAAGATTTAATTGATATAATAGAAATAAGTGATGCGCAAAATGTCAGCGAAGATCGGTCCAAAACATGTGCCAAAGTTAGCGCAAATGAACATCTTGGCCCTAAAAAAACAGTAAATGACAAAACAAAAAAAAAGGATAAAGTCGTCTCAAGTGAGATTAAAGATCTACAAGAAAATAATGTAGGAGCACCTAAGGTTCTTTATGATATATTTGAAAAAAACAGCTTAAAACAAGCTCCAAAAGGAGTTGTGCAAAAAAAGAAATCTAAAAATCAAAAAAAGAGTGAAAATAACAAATGGGGCTCGAGCCTTCCTAAGAAATTTAAAATCAGTTACTGTTAATGTATCAGCTAACAACTGCGAAATCTTGAAAAATATCCCGGAGCCATCCCAAGATCTCGAAATACAAAATGCAACACCTATACCTCCCAATATAGATTACAACAATGGAACGGAGGCTGAAGCAGCCGACATTGAGACTTTAATGAATCTCTCAACGTATGAAGATCCACAGGAAGCCAAAAAAATGGGAAGTGATAATGAAAACGAGGAGAGTGATCTGGCTCTGTCTAAGACAACGACAGACTCTACCGAACAAACAAAAAAAGGAGAGGAACTAGTGACTGAGCGACTTTGTGAATGGGTGACTGAACCAAAAAAACTTACCTCTGACACTTATAAAGTATCGGTCAGTCCTTTTAGAACCTTAGATGAAAAAAGGAAAAAACGTACATCTATGTTACTAAACCAAGATAACATCACTCTAAAAAAGAATATCGCTTTGAATTACAAACCAGCTGATGCAGAAAGAACATTAGTGGAAGATAAATTATTTTCTACAAACAAATGTATGACGATCAATGCGTCTGCAGATCGTAATTTCCACAAAGGGAAAGAAGACCTCTCTAAAGCTCAAAGAAAAAATATAAACATTAATGGCGAGAAAAACAATATCAACAAAATAAAAGCAAAATATTGTCTAAGTCTTGAACGAATTTTGAATATTAAGGATGGACTCACAATGAATAGGAAAAATGTGTTAAGCCTGTTCCATCATGTTCCTGTATTACGTACCATCGAATCTAGTGACATTCAGGCTGTGGAATTTAAAGATGATACTACATTGGATAGAGTGTTCTTATATGTAAACTCTAGACTTGTCTGTGAAACTCTACTGCAAGGTGCTGCAGCTTTACTACCTTGTGGCTTTGATATTGTGGAAGTAGACAGCTCCACCACGACCAAAAAACAAAATGATGTGGCTCTATTGACAGAATGCCAGCAAAATGAAGTTCCAAATGAAAAGCAATTAAATTCACAAACAATTGAAGATGAAAGTTGGAAAGCGGACTATAAACAATTCAACCTGCTTCGAAATGAACAGCACAATAATCAAAAAGGGAAACAATCTGAGTTAATCCGAATCACAGTAAAAAATACTCATCACAGTCAACAAAAAAAAGGAAACGAAATGAACCAAGTACCGCACAATGAGTGGAACTGGTTAGCAGCAACCTTAGCGAACAACAACCGAAGCTAATGCTTACTGAAGCCGAAAAATGTTAGCCTAGCCATTGGCTCATGGAATACAAGAGGTTTTACTCATTTATATAACTTCAAAGAAAATTGGATCAATGAGATAGATATAATATGCCTGCAAGAAACTTGGTTGGATATCTACCCAATTGCAGAAGATTATGAAATAGCATTTAACCCTGCTATTAAAGGGACAAAAGGACGTCCAAGCTCAGGCATTCTCACCCTTGTAAAAAAAAACTCTGGCTGTAGGCTGATGGAATATAACAACATATCACCCTATATTCAAGTTGTTACCATCAAAAGGACCACTAATGACGACAATAAACATTTGACACTCTTTGTCATCAATTTATATTGGCATCATAGTAAAGCTGGAACATTATCCTTTGTTGAACAAATTATGGATATAATTGATGAATTAATGATCAAAGATACCGGTGCTGGCCTGATCATATGTGGAGATTTTAATTTGGATTTTATAGAAATAAGCAAGAATGAACTCTTAAGGAAACAGAATTTGAGACAAAAATGGTCCGAAGAACTAACCTTAAGGAGAATCTCCAGGCTGAATGGTAATGTCGAAGGAGACATACCTGCTAAACCTACCTGGCAAAGAAATGAACAGAACTCCATTTTGGATTACATCTTCGTATCTGAAAATTTATCATTGCGGATTTTGGATTTCGAAGTTTTCAACACACAAGTCAGTGATCATAACATGATCATAGCACACCTTGAAATGCCACAACAATCAGCCTCAATAACATGGAATTGGAAAATAATTCCCAATAATAGTGGTAATAGACTAAAACTTAATTCACAACATGTGAATATATTGAAAAAAGACTATGAGAAACAAATTGACTTGTTGGGCGTAGACTATACTCCCTTGTTAGAACAGTATAAGTTTTCTAGAAATCCAAATGATATTCAATCCCAAAAATACTCACATACTTATAACCCTGAAACTGTCATGAGAAAGAGAGAAATGCGCAAGGCCTTACGTCAATTAAAAAACGATAGTCATTTGGATGCTTCGAAGACGAGGAAAAAGATTAAACAAAACTATAAGAATTGGCTGATAGCACATCGCGCCTTAACTGAACAACATGATGCTGAACAAATAATGAAGTCTATGAAAGAGAAAAACTCTGCAGATTTCTGGTCAATTATTAATAGCCAATCTGGAACACAGACAGCTTCGAATAAGAATATGGTCACTGAACAAAAATGGATAGAACATTTTTCAACCCTGTTCTCAAAAAAAGGTAACACTCCTGACCCTCCATTACCTGTTCTCTCTTCTTGGGATATTCAGTTTGATCAAGTCGAAATTTTGTCAGACATCAAAAAACTTTCCAACTCTCGAGCTCCTGGTCCAGATGGCTTAACAAATGCCATGTTAAAATCTGACCCGGAGGCCTGGGCCGAGTTTTGTAAGGTTCTATTTGATAAAATCGCTATGGAAGGCATTACCCCAGAGTCATGGAAAAAAGCCATTGTTGTCCCAATATTTAAAAAGGGCAATCGATCAAACCCAACTGACTACAGGCCTATTGCCTTGTTGGACGTATTAGGTAAGGTTTATGCAACACAACTCCAGCATAAACGGATGGATTGGCTAGTATCAACCAATCACATTGACGCCAGACAAAGCGGATTTGTCAAGGGTGTAGGTTGCTGCCTAAACTTAATACTCATCAACCTAATAAAAATGGACATGATCATGAAAAAATCGAAAGTGTACCTTGCATTCGTTGACCTGTCTCATGCTTTTGACAGCATAGACAGAGAAATCCTTTGGACAAAATTAAAAAGCTGGAAATGTCCAAATAGTTTGTTACATGCCATCAAGGATTTGCATACTGATACAAAAATCTATATTCGGTTGGACGCAAGTGGCACTCTATCGGAACCCATTCGTACCTACTGTGGAGTCAAACAAGGATGTCCCTTAGCGGCAATAATATTTAATGCTTTCATCTCTGACATTGGTGATGCACTCGGAAAAACATAAGGATTTGACCCAAAAATAATTGACACTCCTTTAAATGGGATCCTATATGCTGATGACCTTGTCCTAATGGACCTTACACCCATTGGACTACAACGGAAATTACATGCGCTGGAAGATTATGTCCAAGCTAACGGTTTACAGATAAATCCGAGCAAATCTGTCATTCTAACACTTCAAAATGTGATAAAAGGCACATCCCAAGAAATTTAACTGGTGCCTCGACGGCGAAACACTACAACAGGTAAAACAGGTAAAATACCTGGGTATGTGGTTAAATTCCAACATAAATGATCATACTTGGGTTGAGAAAACAAAATCAAAATGTCGTCAACTAAGTGCTCAGGCTATGGCCTTAGACACAAAATATGGCAAGTTCTCACTGGTTCCGACTTTAAAGTTTTATAAACAAAAAGCGGTGCCTGCGATAATTTATGGAGCCGAGACTGCGTTTGGATGCCCTGCAAGTTTGTGGGATAATCTTGAAAACATCTTTTGGGGCAGAATTCTGAAAGTTGGTAGAGGATTGCCGGCAGTTGTAGTAAGATACGAACTGGGGTTTATTTCAATAAATGCAAAAGTTACATGGAATACTCTGTCAATCTTTCGTAAAATAATCCTGCCAAATGGCGCACCGCAAATGAAAATTCTACATGATCTGGCTGACAAGCAATCAAACACAATTTTTTCAGCCTGGATAGATCAATGTCATCAAATCCTAACGGATGTAAAAAGTGACACAATCACTTTGATAGAAAACCCAGATGCTGTAAAAAAAAAGTTATGGGAAATCGATTGGATCAGCACATGCACAGACAGAGCCAAATATTCGCTCATGAAAAATGTTCCCCCAGAAGGAAAAGCCTACAACTCAATATACAAATATCTCGAAAAATGTCCGGATAAACAAAAGAGAATCCTGCTTATGAAATTCAGGCTAAATCAATTTAAGACAAAAGAGGTTATCACACGATGGACCAAATATGAGAAACTGAACTCGAACTGCAGATTCTGTGACCATTCAGAAGAGAACATTAAACATCTGGTTTTCATTTGTGAAGCTTTCTCCACGAGAAGAATGACACTGTTTAATACAATTGTGGCAAATAAACCTCTTCATACTATGGAAGAATGGTGGGTGGAATGTTTCACAGAGATTAATAATAAACTAACATACGCCTTGACATTTCTTCTTAAAGACATTGAAGATGCCCTAGCCAAATCACATGGGCAAATTGATGTAAATATTGGCTAGTGATCTGTGATATATTTTGCCTAACTCAGTGCTTACTTCGCTCTCGCTTTTAGTATTTTAACTGTCCATTTTGTTTATATTTTTTATTCTGTGATATTCTCTGTCTTCTTTGTTTATTGGTCAATTATGATATTGCTTCTTAATTAAATGTGATGTTATTTTCTTTAAAGGTTTTTTTATAAACCAATAAAAGGAAAAAAAAAAAAAAAAAAAAAAATATCGCTCAAAGACATCATGGCCGCCATTACTGACTCCCGCACGTCCATGGAGCAGAAAATGGACGGAATTAGCATGGATGTCTCCCTCCTCAGGTACGACCTCCAAAAACTGTCGGCACGCACCGGGGAAGCCGAGCAGCGCATTTCTAATGCGGAGGACAGAATGAACACCGTGCAACAACAACTTCATAACACAATGTCCAAACTGAAGGTGCTGGAAGACAGAATTGAAGAGGGAGAGGGCAGGTCCAGGTGCAATAACGTACGCATCCTGGGTATACCCGAAAAGGCAGAGGGCCCCTGCATGGAACTCTTTCTAGAACAATGGCTCTCTGACCTATACGAGCCCGATGCCTTTTCCAAGTCCTTCTCCATAGAAAGGGCACACAGGGTGCCCACAGGCAGACCACCCCTGGAGCCCCTCCAAGAACTGTGATAGCACAATTCTTAAATTACAGAGACCGCGACGCCCTGCTGCAACATGCGAGTGCCAAAGGAGCAGTCACGTTCAATGGCTCCAAAATCGCCTTTTTTCCGGATTACACGAGGGAAGTGCAAAGGGCAAGGCAATCCTTTGACTCCCTGAAACGACAGCTACACACGATGGGCATGAAATACGGCCTGCTCTTCCCTGCACAACTCAAGATTTACCATAAAGGCACAACAGTCCATTTTAGTGACCCTAAAGAGGCTTGGCGTTGGGCCGAGCAAAACATAGAGGGAGACTGGTCCACCCCCCGCGAAAATAGGGGGAGAACCCCACCGACCACCACCGCAGGACCCACCGGAAGATCTAGGGGGGTGATAACCCCCTCAACAATCCTGTGTCCATACAGAGATACGCAAGTCAGACCATAGATCTTCTCACAGTACACGCATACACACAATGATAGGCAGCACACATCCACCTGTAGTGGTCGCGGTACGCCCTAGGCACTACGATAGGAAAGAGCCCCCCCCCTGAGAGCGCAACAAATCCCAGGTGTACTTTACGCGTGGATTGCCCTTGGGGATCACCTTTTGAGGAGTACTACCTCCCCCCCCGGGCTTTCCCTAGAAGGGGGACCACTTTTGTTTGATATTAAGTTCGGTGCATGTTAGGTGTCCAGTTGACACCATAGAGTTTTTGTTTGGGCGACCGATGCATCTAGTTGGGAGGAGTATGGGGTGGGGGGTTTTGGGTTTGTTAGGCACAGCTTCATCAGGGACCTATCCAGCTAATGGAGGAACATGGCCAGGAAGGTCGCCAGTACACCACTGGCATGTTTCCAACAGGCGCATAACGCTGCATGCGACTAGCAGGGCGGCCACCGACACACACTCGCATTGCAGAGTATCGTAATAAGGTCGACACTCTCAGAACACTGAGGCTCATGTCGTGGAACGTCAATGGCCTAGGCAATGCAATTAAGCGCCGCCTGGTGCGCCAATTTTCGAACAGACGGGGGGCTGACATAATGTTCCTATCCGAGACACATCTTGCAGGCACAGAATGCACCCTATTTAAGCGTACAAATTATAAGCTGATATTTCACTCAGGCTTTACGATGGGCTCAAGAGGCGTTATGATCCTGATACACAAAAACCTGCCCCTCCACCTCTACACAGTGACCCATGATACAGGAGGCAGATACATATATGTGATGGGGGCAGTCCATTGCACTGATAGCCATCTATGCACCACCGACCCTTCTAGAATCACTGCTCACTGATATTACCCCGTTAATTGCTAATGACACCTCTGACTGCTTGATACTTGGCGGTGACTTCAATGAAGTCATTAAATGTCACTCTGGATAGATCCCATATACGAAATAGGAACACCAAAGTCCCCACTAGGCTTGCTACGTTCGCCAACGCACTCGGCCTGTGCGAGGTGTGGAGGGAACTGCACCCAGATGCTAAAGCATACTCTTTCCACTCAGGGGCCCATGCGTCGCTCTCTAGACTGGACTACTTCTTCACTCCCGCAACTGACCTACACAGAGACCCAGAGCTGATAGATAAACTACAGGAGACCACCACCTCATACTAAACACACAGACTGCAACGAACCCTGAAATGCTATGGGAAGCCTATAAAGCAGTGATGAGGGGCGTACTAATATCCTGGACGGCGGCCAAAAAGAGGCTGCACATGAGTAAGATCCTTGAAGCAGAGCTCCAAGTCAAACAGGCAGAGGAGAGGCACGTAGACGAAAATACGGCGGCCTCTAACCGGACGTTGCTACTTGCACAAAAAAGACTACAAAGCACAGCGATGGACAATGCGCGCCAAGCGCACACTGCAATGAGAGCAAGGGTCTATGAAACCGGTGACAAGGCTGGTGAGATGCTGGCATGGCTGGAAAGGAAGGAGCAGGGACGTAGCCATGTCCGGAGACTTGAAGCGGACGGTTAGAACGCAAGGGTGACGGATTAGGAAATAACCCAGGGCTTTGCGGAATACTACGCAGAGCTATACAGTGAATCCACAACCCCGATGGACCCCACAATCATGGATCGAATTGAAACCCCTACCCTGAATGAGGCGCAAATACAACGACTGGAGCGGGAGATCACGGAAGATGAGATCCTAGCCACCATTTCTGGGCTGCAGACCGGTAAGACTCCTGGTCCAAACGGCTTCCCGGTAGAGCTATGGCGAAGGGTGGGCACTAACGTGATAGCCCCCCAGCTCCTGCAAATGTACCTCCATGCTCGCGAAAAGGGCATTCTCCACCCAGATCTCCGAGAAGCAACAATTGTAGTGATCCCTAAGCCGGACAAGCCCCCAGACAGATGTAGCTCGTACAGGCCCATCTCACTCATCAACTCTGAAACTAAAATACTGGCGAAGCTTCTAGCGGACCGTCTACAAGAGGTAATTCCCTACTTGATCCACCCAGACCAGTGCGGTTTCATGCCACAGAGATCAACTCGCATGAACTTCCGCAGACTATTCGCGGCTTTGGAAAGAGCCGGCAGCATACAGGGACACTGGCCCTGTTGGCAATTGACTTTGAAAAAGCCTTCGATTCGGTGAGATGGGAGACTGTCTGGACCATTATGCGCCGCATGGGCTTTGGAGAGAACTTCATGTGTTGGGTGAAGCTACTATACGAAGCCCCCGTTGCTAGGACCAGGGTCAATGGTTGGCGATCAGAACTCTTCGATCTGAGAAGGGGTACAAGGCAGGGCTGCCCACTATCCGCCATGATCTTTGCTATTGCGATCGAACCCCTGGCGATCCTGTTACGAAACGACCCAACATGGGAGGGTTTCCGATGGTCCTATACCTGGGAAGACAGAATATCCCTTTACGCAGATGACCTACTCATCTACCTGAAGGACCCAAATACCTCCTGCCCCAGAGACGTGCAGCTGCTGGGCCAATATGAGGCATTCTGTGGACTGCGCGTGAACTGGTCCAAGTCCATCCTTTTTCCTATAGGGAACACTCCATCGTCATGTCTGGCGACCGGCCCCTACCAAATCGAGAAGGAACAATTCAAATACTTGGGGATACACATTACAATGCACCTTACTGAATATACTGCCCTGAACCTGCCCCCCTTGATGGCAAAATTTACAGACGACACTCGCCACTGGATCTCCTTGCCGCTGACACTGATGAGTAGGGCAGCATTATTTAAAATGATCGCCCTCCCGAAATTTCTATACATCCTGCAAAATGCGCCATTACATATCGACCACCGGGACTTCCACAAAATCAAATGAACCCTCTGGAAACTGCTCTGGAAAGGTGGCCACCTGAGAATTGCTCTTGCGACCCTTCAGAGGTCTGTTTGGGAGGGGGGGAGGGATCGGGCTGCCCAGGATGCAATCATACTACTGGGCCAGTCAGATGGAGGTGGTAAACGACATGCGTCACGGTGACAGGAGTCTCCCGCATATCAAGGGCTTCCATTGCAACACTACAATCAAGCCAATAGAGCACCTCTACAGAGACTTGGACCGCCCTCCGAAATCTGACATGGCATCCCACATAACGAGAATTTGGAAGGAAGCGCTCCGATTCTTGGGCTGGGGCAGAAAAACAACACTGGCCCAGCCTTTGTGGAACAATTGCAACCTCCCCGAAGTATGGAAACTGCCGAAATGGCCCGAATGGACCCAGCGTGGAATCTCCACCGTTGGAGATGTGGTACAGGAAGACAACCTGGCAACGTTTGAAATGATGCAAGAAAGGTTTTCCCTGCGGGACACGAAAAGGTTCCACCACATGCAGCTAAATCATGCCTGGACAGCCTACCGACGGACCATACAAGATCTGCCCGAAAGCTCCCCGCTTGAACGAAACATAGTTCTGGAGCGGGTAGAGCGGAAGGTCACCTCCACCATGTACACTGTAATAACCTCCTTTGCAACATCAGAGCTATCCGTCCTGAAAACAAAATGGGAGCGAGATGTGGGCCCCCTCCTTCCGGAAGACTGGACGGAGGCCCTGATGTACCCGCGTGAAACCACCATCACTTCGAGACTCTGACTCGTCCAGCTGAAGATCCTGCACCGCACCTACTACCCGAGAGTGGCACTCTTCCGATGGTGCAGGGCCGTGGACACCAAGTGTCTACGCTGCAAGCGAGAGGAAGGTACCTTTTTTTATATTCGGTGGGAGTGTAGCAATATTCAGTTGCTCTGGCAGAAATGCTGCGATAAACTGTCTAACATTCTGGGAAAGACGATACAGAGGTGCCCGAAACAATTGCTTCTGGGGGTCTCCGGGGAAACGGACTTATCTCGCTATGAGAAACTGCTGTGGTCAACCGCGTTCGCAGTCCTTAGGCGGAACATTGCACAACTGTGGGGTTCGGAGCGCACACCCAGCTATGACCAGTGGGTCACGGACGTGGACATATGTGCGGTAATGGAGCACCAGGTGTACAAAGCAAGAGGGTGCCCCCAAAAAGCAGGGAAATATGGAGAAGATGGGAGGAGGACAGCTGAAGGCCGAGGCCGACCCTGTATCCACTGTAACTGTGTGAGACCCATTGAAAGGGAAATACTAACTCTGTTAAGATCGCCCTGTGCCATGAAATCATCCTATGTAAAACTTGATGGTCTGTTGGACCAAGGTCCCTGAAGCTGAGTTTGTAACGGTTAATGTTGTTTCTTTTGATTACATTGCTCTCTCCCTGCCACTCCCCTGCCCTAGCACTTCCCCCCTCCCTTCTCTCTCCCCCTCTTCCCCTCCCTTGCCCCCACTTCCCCCTCCCCATCTCCCTCCCATGCCCCTCCCTGGAATGTTGAGAGATGTTTGTAATGATGTTTAACCTTGAAAACCAATAAAATCTTTGATTAAAAAAAAATCAACACTGCAGCGTGCATATCTCATACCTAGCGCCAGGAAGAATGGAGGTGGAGGTGCACAGCGGTCAGTGGGTGGCGATGTTCTTCCTTCACGTTGTCAAGGTGTGGAGACCAAAAATCCATGTCCAGCAATGTCGGAGTAGCGCAGGGCGAAAGAGAAGAGGGCCTTTGAGCAAGGGGGCCGGCTGAAGCCTGCCGGTCCACGATAGGCCACATATCAATAGGCCTGGGCCAATGGCAAAGAGCAGCACATGATAGCAGGGGAGGCTGCAAGGGAGTGGAGGGGTTACTTAGTTTCTCATGTAACATTTTTATATTACCCTTTCAACAATTAATGGCGGGTGGGAGTGTTTTACTTTTTACTACCATTGTGTGTTTTTTACCACGTGCTGCGTTTGCAGCTGCAGTAAAGCACCCATGGATACCCATTTTGTCAAAATGGCCCGGTCTTCTTTTTTCGCCATTTCTTATTGGAAAGGTCCTTCTTGAGATTTACTCCTCGCGCCAAACCAGGTTTGGTCCCTTTGTTCGTTTTGCCTTTGCTGGGATTCACGAGTGAAGCCCACCTCTGGGTCCAGTATTTCTGGCAGGGGCAGGATGTGAGGGAGGTGCCCAACACTTCCTGTGCTTAATCCCCTTGGTTACAGGAATGCACCCAAAGGTGATTGCTGGCTGGCTGTCGGGCAAGGACAGCCACCCTGCTGTGTGATTGACAGCTAGGCTGGAATGAATGGGAGAAACCTGCATAAAAGTCAAGGCTTTTTTGGCTTGGAAGGCTGAGTCGACCACTGGACGAAGGAATCCGAAGAACAACTTGGAAGAGACATCTGCTGCAAATCCTGGACCATTGGTTGCCCGGTGAAGCCCACCTGCTGTGCTGAAGCTTTGAATTCGCCTCGACTAGAGAAGCCCTGCAAGGACGACTTCTCCCTTTGAGTTGGTGGGACCTATCAACTCCAAAGTAAACCCGTCTGGACAGCCTATCGAAGCTGGTATTTCAACTGCTGCTGCTGCTGGAACCAAAGTTGCAGGGACAGGAACACCAGATTGTGTGCATTGCTTTTAAGATGAACCCGGGAGTTAGGCAGTTCCTCCGGATTCCCTGATGCAGGACTGACCAAGTCTGAGCCACCTCAACAGAGTGCTGGACCCCAGAGGCAAGGAAAGTCTGAAGTGGTAACCAAGAACCGCAGTGTTGCTATTTGCTGTCAGACGCGAGGAGCTGAAACACTTTAGAACCGCTGAATTGCTTCAGCTGCCCTTTCCATTGCATAGCAGGAGTCCCCAGATGTCCTCGCTCTTGTCCCCACAAATGAGGCTCAGGAAAAACAGGACCTGCAGAGCAGTACAGGAACAGAAGCCAGCTTCAACCATGTCTTCTAACCAGAGGTACTGTAAAGTCTAAGAGAATTTACCTCTTGTTGTGTAGCCTTACTTGCTCTCAGTTGAGACCTGTCTTGGTTACCTGGCAGAGTTGCTAAAGCTTTGCCCCTCACAATCCTCCCAGCTTGTGGCCCTTCAAGTGTTCTATTTTCAACAAACATTTCTAAAAACTTTGTGCAAGACTTTTTACCTACCTGCAAAGAAGATCTTCAGCTCCCCTAGAAATTGTGCAATTAACATTGGCTGCCCTGGCTCCCTGAGAGACTCCTCTTTACCTATGACTTTGTGCGTTGGCCTTTCTCCCAGGAAAGGGTTAATTTACTCTGTATTGGAAGGTATCAAAAGTACTTACCCGTTTATGAATTATTTGTTAACCGTTGTTTTATTCCTCTATTCTAACTTTTACACCAAACTCGGTATTGCTCTAAATGTCCTAGTGATAAATCAATGTCCACAGTGTCCTAGGTATTTAAGTCACCTGGGGATGTAGGAATTGTCTATGTGCCATCCCCAATGAGTATCATCTAATTTAGAGAAACTAAGAGTGTTTTGAAGTGTATTTTATATATATTTCTCCCTTCTGAAGAAGGCTTATACAACTGATTGTGAAATACATGAATAATTGTTTTTATCAAGAAACCTTGAGTGTAAGTGTTTATTTGAATAACTGCTACTGTGAAACTCTGTCACATTACCGCTCACATTGACCTCTCTTGAGTTAAGCCTGGCTGCTCAGCCACACTACCAACCTGTGTAGTTCAGACTTATACCAAAGATTGGGTCCCTATTGCCAGGAGGTCAAGGTTATTGTAGTGCACCCAAAGGGTACTGCATACAATCTTGCCCAACATTGTGCATCCAGGAAACTCCTGAAGAGGTCTCATCTGAAGTCTGCAAAATGGGACGAGGTGAATGCAGGAGGAGAGCATACCCAACAACGACTTGATGGCTTGCCCTGTTGCGTTCTGCACTGACGATAGGCGCAGCACCTTCCCCAGGATGGCCGTTACCCTCTCCTCCGAGGGGGTTGCCAAGCATGTGATCGTGTTGAGGCGGGTGACCAGAAACAGAGCGTTCTGTGATGGCTCCGCACAGGACTTTGGATAGTTGATGGAGAATCCGAGAACTGTCAGTAGGTGAATGGTCTCCGTGGGGTGCTGGAGTGCCAGCACGTGAGAGCGGGAGCGGATCAGTCAGTTGTCTAGATAAGGGTAGCCGTGAATCCCCTTGAGGAGTAGACACGCTGCAACCAGAGCCAAACACTTTGTGAACACTCTCTGCGCTGACTTAAGGCCAAAGGGCAGGGCCCTGAACTGATAGTGCCGTCCCTGGTCCATAAACCATAGGAACTTCCGATGTTTTGAATGAATGGGGATGTGGAAGTAGTCGTCCTACAGGTCCAAGGTTGCCAGGAAATTCCCTTTCTCCAGCTGCACATGCTGCAATGTGACCATCCTGAACTTCTGGGATTTCAAGTACTTGTTGAGGCATCTTAAGTCTAAGACTGGCTGCCACCCTCCTGACTTCTTCGGTTCCAGAATGTATCTGGAGTACACTTCATAGCCACTGAGGCACTGGCGGATGGGCTCTATCACCCCCTTTCTTAACATTGCCTGAACCTCCTGGAGCAGCTGGGCCATGTTTAGTTCTTAACGAGCCACAGGAGGAATGCCAGGACACCTGTGTTGGAATTCCAAAGTGTGCCCCTGATGGAGAACATCCAGCACCCCTTTGTCTCTGGTGATGGTCTTCCACTTGTCGACTAAGTTCGGTAGCCGTCCGCCCACTGTGACCGGATCCAAGGTCAGTGCAGGCCTGCTTGGGTGTCTGCATCCTGGCCTGCGGGCAACGACAATGCTGACCTCTGCTGCCGAAGGCTTGCGAGGGCCCAATGTAGGCCTCCTGGGTGGTAGAGCGGGAGGGCTGGCGATAGGGAGCAGAGTATCCATTGGTGGATATTTCCGATATCCCTCTTGAAGAACAAAAGGACTATGATCTCCTCTGCCTCAGCGTCCCCATGGACCATGCAGTCTCTGTGTCTGTCTTACGTGACTGGAGCGTCTCGTCCACCGCCTTTCCGACCAAATTGTTCTGTCGAAAGGCATGTCCACCACCTTGGACTGTATGTCCGCCCTGAAGTTCGTAGCCTTCAGCAAACCTTGGCACCGAAGGGCTACTCTGTTGCCCATGTGGTGGAAGATAGAGTCCGCAATATCTAGCTTCACTGTGATGGCATGGTCCATTGCTACTTCGCCCTCTTGGAATAGGACCAGGGCATCTGTCTTCTTGTCCTCTGGTAGGAAGTCGAGGATTGGCTTGAGCTTGTACCGAGTTCCGGGTCATACCAGGACAGGATAACCAGAGCGCAGGCAGCTTTGATGGTGGAGGCTGCAGTGTAAATGATGCGCTTCCCCACCGCATACAGCTTCTTCCCTTCTTGGTCCAGAGGCACCATGGATGAGGAGGATGTCTTCGCTGAGCGCTTCCTGGCGGTGGCAGACACTACAGAGTCAGGAGAAGGCTGTGATCTCAGGCCCCTGGGGGCCCGAGTCCGGCACCCTGTACTTCTTTTCCAGTCTCTCTCTCTTTTGGGAGGGGCGGTATTCAGTGTCTTCACCAGCTCCAAACCTTTGTCCCAAACATCATCCAGCAGCGGGATTGACATGATTGTTCTCTGTGAGGACTCCCAACGCTGAAAAAGGAACCCTTTCTTCATCTCTTACTGGACCAAGTTGAACAGGGTGGAGGCTCTTGACAGCATGCTATGGAAGGAACCCAATCAGTGCCCAGAGGTTCACCCTCATCCGGAACATTATCGGGGCACTCGTCCGTATGAGTTGCTGCTGTGTTCGTGTGCGAAGGAAACTCCCTCACTGGGGTCAACGGTCTTCCGGGTCGTGGTGGCGGCGGCAGGTATTTTGGCCCTGATGGGCTAGGTTGTCGTTTCAGCCTGGTAGGGCTTGATGAGCATCTTGATCATGGCGGGCTCGGCCTAGGACTCCTCCTCGCTGGGGACCTTTTAGGGCTACGGCTGGTCCAGGAACCTGGGCAGCTGGTAGCCTCTGCTGTATCTCTGACACCAGGGTGTGGCGAGTCGTCAAGATGTCCAACGACATGTCCCTTGGAGCTGGCTGAGGCATGACTGGGATTGTAGGTGCCGGTTCTGGGCTGAATGGTGGACCAAATGGTAGATCCGCCCTACCCACCTACCCCCCTCGGTGATCCCTCGCGGGATATGGGGCAGAGAGCTACCTTATGATTCAAATAGTAATTTTCGTGCAGGTGATCATCTGGTGTATATTTTTGGCGTGACCACACGCTCACGGTGTGCATCACTGAATGATGTTCGGTTTTGTAACGTTCTTGCTATATAAGAACGGCATGTTACAATGTAACTCTCCCTCAATACTACAGCCTACCTACATGCTATCGAAATTCTGTCATCATGCCCTAACGTGATACGGTAAGAAGTGCATTTACGCATTACCCATACGTCTTTTTATTTAAGATACACTGCTGCATTAGCCCACTGTTTCAAGGACATTGACTCGCCCTTGGGTCATTACTTTACTTTTAGCGGCTACTTAGTTGCACGCCTGGGTGTTGACCACACTAGTGTAGCATCTTTACAATATCCCTGTTGATAATTAATACAATGCACAGACACACAGGTACTTCTTTGTATTATTTCAAACACTGGCAAAGCTCATTAGTATAATGTGTTACTGTCTATTTTCATGCGCTACGGACATGTTCAATTTGATGACAGCCGAGTCGGTCACATTTTACGAATTAGTGTCTTTTCGCCACCATTATGCATAACAATTGTTACGTTGTTCCACTCTGAAAGGAACAAATGGCAACTTTCAATCAGCAGTCTGCACCTATGGGCTAGACGTTTAGTGGTTAAATCGATTTAGGTAAATGACTAGTACTACCTGTTGCAACATACTGGAGCAAGGATCTAGATTCTGCGCACTTTAGAACGAAAACAAACTACATATTTGTCATTTGCATCTGTAGAACCCTCCACGGCTTCTAGAAAACTGAGATACATGCTTCTTTACCCGAAATGCATAACTGTATATAACGAACTTCAAGTAAGTGAAAATTCCTTTATGATTTCATTTTAATATACATTAGACAAGCAACTGCAATTGTGTTTCAACTTGTGAAATGTGCTGCTATGATTATCATATATGTGTTCCTAGGGGCATCATGACTGCTACACAAAGTTTTGCAGTAGATACATTTGCATTACTGGAAATTATGAAGGGTAAGCATCATGGGCATCTCCTACACATTATATAACAAATAATGTGATTTATACGAGAGGTCCCTCAAACTAACTAGCCTCCTCTCTGAATTTTTTTTATCTCTGGTTTGGTCTAGGGTCTCACATTTCATTAAAGGGATGGTCTAGTAAAAATTTGTATTTAAAAAATAGATAGGCAACATAATCCCAGGGGAGCACCGGAGACCCAAAGTGAAAGCCACAGCAGGCAGAAACACACGCGGTTATGTTTACATGCTGCGTAGTGTTTCTACCTGCAGCTGATTTCCCATGTGGGGAGCCCGAGAGCCCCAAATGGGAAAGCAGATTCAGGCAGAAACAACGCGGTTGTTTTCCGCAATGCCGCGTTGTTTCTGCCTGAATCTGAATTTGGGGCTCTCGGGCTCCCCATGGGGAGCCCGAGAGCCCCAAATGGTAAAGCAGATTCAGGCAGAAACAACGCGGTTGTGTTGGAAAACGCTGCGGTTTTTCTTTCCGAGTTCCTCAGGCTCCTCCGAGCCGGAGGAGCCTGAGAAACTCGGAAAGAAAAACCGCAGCGTTTTCCAGCACAATAACGTTGTATTTATGTTTGCGGTCGCTTCAAAAGCGACCGCAAACATAAATACAACGTTTTTAAAGCTGCAGTTTTATTTCTAAGTTTTCCGGGCTCCTCCAGCCCAGAAAACTTAGAAAAAAAAACACAGCTAGTGCTTATTTAAAAAAAAAAAATAAATAGCACTTACCGAGATTCAGCTGCAGCCTTCCTGCTCTGGTCTCCGGTCCCCGTCCTCCGCCTACAGCACTAATGAAGGGAAAGCCACCCAGCGGTAGCCTTTGCTTACAACAGCTGGCTGGCTTTTCCTTCATTAGTGCCGCAAAAGCAAAAGCCAGCACAGGAGGGCCTCCATTTTCAAAATGGATGCGCCCATGTGCTTGCTTTTGCGAATTTTGAGCTTGAATAGCTCAAAATTTTACATAGGAAGTTTTAAAACGGAGAATGCTAGTATTTTTTTTTTTTAATGTTGCCTATATATTTTTTAAATAAAACTTTTTACTAGACCATCCCTTTAAGAGGAAAGAGACTGAGGATGGACACCATTTTTATTTTCACCTCGGAAAGCCAGTAGAGGAGACTCTACGTTCGGAATTGTATGACTACTATTGAGGTTTACGAGCATTGTTCTTAAGATACCACATGTTGGACCCGGTTGGGTTAACAACATTTATTCTCTACCCCTGAAGAAGTTGCCCCAATTATCTGAATGTTTCAGTCCAGAGGAATGAAACATGTTGGGTTATATGCAACACCAGGCCAAGTGTTGTTATATACACTGAGATAACGTAAAATGTAACATAGGCATTTGTGCCCTTACATACATATTAGAGTCACACATCAATTACGTACGCTCAATTGTGGACAACAATTGTGGTCTTTGTTCTATAAAACTTGCGCTCTTTATCAATTCGTTACCACTAGTGTACATTTGTGTTTTGATTGTATAACTGTATTTTATTGTATTTCCACTTTGTAATCACCTGAGAGGTGATAGGCATGGGACACTTTATTCGGCATTAGCACTTTTGGTTTTTATTCTAATGTTTTTAACTTGTCCTTTGTATGTATTAAAGGTATGTTTTTTAAGATACAAATGTAGGGTTTAACAGTGTCTGGTTGAATACTCCACGCACATTGTTTGCCCATATAACTGGTGGAATTGAATGAGTGGTAAATTCCTTATACCCTAGTATACTACCAAACCTCCAGAGACAAGGAGATCTTCTTTTGTTTAGTATATTCGTGGGGATCTTCTCAGAGACCCCTTCAGACATTCCTGGGCCACCTTCCCCACTGTGGGGAGAATAATCCTTAAGAGAAAGCAGCTCCCTCAATCTCCCAGAATCCTTAGGGAAAGAGGTGACGATGGAAGCCTGTTCTCGCACAGGTGCCTCCTCAGGAGCTGCGGGCACAGCCATCAGCGTCCGTGGAGGTAAAGACAACAGTTGCATAGCCCTCGTCTTCACCGTGGTCATCACAGTCGTAATGGCCCCTCCCGTAGCCGAACTAACAATGGTCGTTGATGTCATTGTTGGGCACAACGATGGGGCCGTCAACGGGATGGCAGCCGCTGTGGTCACCATCAATGGAACAGACGTCTTGGAGGATGAAGTAGTCGTCAACGAAGACGAGGCCTTGGAAGACTGAGCCGTCGCTGACGGGGTCTTGGGCCTCTCCTTCACTCCCTTGTCTGGTAGAGGAATAGTGCTTCGAAGGGGTAAGGGACTTCCTTGAGGAAAGCACGCCCCGCCCCACTGGCAGGCGCACCGTGGACAGCGATCGAAACGGGCAAGGGGTCCTTCCCAAACTGGGTCCCGCAGCCGTGGTGACACTAGAGGGATCCGTAGCATGGCGCTTGGCCTACTTTTGGATCCTCTGGTTAGAGGCCTCCTCAAAGGATCTTGACCTCTTTTCAGAGAGAGCACGCTCATGGGAAAGGCCGGTCCTGGACGAGTTAGGTCTGTGCCCGAAGGCCTTCCCCTACTTGAGCCATGCTGCTAACCTGAGGTAGCGGTCCTTCTTGGTCTTCGTCGGAAAACCGTGGCAAATATCGCATCCGTCCTAATTATGGTCCAGATGTAGGCGATACAGACACTTGAGGTGCCGATCCTCGATGTAGGCGTTCCGTAGTCCACACTTGGCGCAGAGTTTGAAGAGACTCCTCTTCTCCTTCGACATTGTTAAGGTGTGAACTAGGCCTTCCGAAAACTTCGAAAAGAAGATGGAGGTTGAAGCGACTGCTGAAGATGGAACAATGTCGGTCAGAAAACACTAAATTTATCGAAACAACTTGAAATATCAAAAAAGGCTTTAGGAGTGAAATGAGGACTTCCAACACTGAAACATGTAGTAAATAATAGGAAGATGGGCATCAGGGGGTGGAGCTTAGGGAGACGACTGTCATTGAATGGGGGCAGTAAGACCCAAAGGACAGTGATTGGTTATAGAGTAAAATGCAGTTTTCAGGCTAAAGCGAAACTGCTTTTTTATTTTTACCAAGGATTCCCAGGCTGACAACAGGGAGTATTCATGAGCATGTGAATCGATGCCAGACTCCATGCTGGAGAACCATATTTTTATATAACTACAGTGTGCAAGTGTTTGTTTTCTTGACTATAACTGTGCTCAAATGTCTTTGTACTCACCTACAGCCCTTCTCTCTCCTAGACTAAGCCTGGCTGCTCGACCATAGCTACCAAACCTTTTTGGTAGTTCGGGCCAAACCTAAGAGTTGGGGCACTGTACTCGGAGGATAGCACAGGGGCAACACGCTGGTCTTGGAATCAAGACCACGCAGAGCAACAGAGGTTTGAATACCGGATGTGCGCTTAGAAACCAAACTCGGGTATGGTATTAGGCACGTTATAGAAAACTAATTAAATCAATAAATTAAATAAAGAGTGAGTCTACTGAAGTCCTACCACATGTGGACTTAAACTCCCTAGTACATTCACACACCTCTAGCACTGGAGCACCACCGCTATGCTGACCGTTAGCAAATTCTCCTTCTTGGGTCCTTCGTCCAGTATGTCCATTAATTCAAACTGGACTTTCGGTTTGCAAGGGGCCGATACCTCCAGGTTATCAGCAACCTTGGCCATCAAGGATCCCTGAGGCTTACCCAGAGCGAGTGCTGGTATGATAGCCATCTAAGGGGAGGTGTCAAGACCACTGGCCTCCTGAGATATGCGGACAGATCTTGGACGTCTTCACCTTCTCCATAAAATTCCTCTGGGAGGTCCCTCTCCTCTATGGAGCCCAATGGGAATTTGGTTGTCCTCTTTGTCATAAATATGGCCCATTTTAGACATAAATGGCCTAATTGAAGAGGGGTGCACTCCAGATGCGCTTGATGCTGATCGGCGCAGAAGATAAGGGTGGAACTGGCATTGAGGCCTGAATGCGATGCCTGTCGGCCCCAGGAGACATCATCACACTTGGAGCCCATGCACAAGCCCACAGGCGTGCAGGAGTGTTCACCTGCCGGTACCCAGCCGGTTTGGAGCAATGCAATGGGTCCTGTTGAAGTCACCGGCGCCATTGGTGCCGAAGCCATCAGTACGATGGCCTTGGCGAAGATGTCAAGCATCTTTGCTGAAGCCTTGGCGAAGATGTCAAGCATCTTTAAGAGGAAGTTCTCCCATTCCTCTGGGATGGAGGATTGGGTGAGCAATGATACTTGCAGCACTGATTCCTGGGACTCTCTGGAACAATTACTCCTCTTCTTCGAGTGATGTTGTGAAGAACTGCCGGGAGAGCAAGACCTCTTTCAGTGAGTCTTCTTTTTCTTGTCTTTTCTCACACGGGGCCTGTCCTTACGGATGCGCTCCACGCCATGCAAACTCATCTAACTCCTTGTGGAGGTAGGTGAAGAGTTTAGCTACCCTTTCCTGGTGGAACTTGGGTTGCATGGATTGGCAAGACCCGCAATCATTGACGTCATGTTTCTCCCCCAAACAGTATAAACATATAAAATCGGGAAACCAAAATTGACATCTGCCAGTGGCAATCCAGGTTTTAAACACGAGGCCTTAGTAGTGTTGGGTATTTTCTCGGAGAAACTAAGTAGCATGTTCCGTAAGTATACAAAGTGCACAGAAAAAAGAAACTGAGGTCATGTGGTGCTGTGCCTCAATATATACTGACCTCAATCTAATGCCATGAGGGTGGCGCAAAGAGGCATTGAGTGGAGCCAATGCGGAGTAGTGCATCACACCCTGGTGGGAGGAACTTTTACGAAGATCAGCTGTGCTGCACATTGAATTATCATAGATGAGGAATCCATGGGAAGAAGGTATCCATTAGAAAGAAGTGATTATGGACCATCCCTTGTTAAAACACTCTTAAATGTCTGCAATTTTATGAGTGTGTGGAAGAGACCATGGTCTTGGGTGAACGCTCTCCTTTGTAAATTCTGATGGTCTGAAGGACTAACAGGTGACCTTCCTCCATAACCTCCTCAATGCCATAAGATGGCTATGGGTAAGGTGTTAAAGGCGAGGAAATAGTCTATTATAAACATAATTCATGACTAGAATCCCAATAGTTTTCCATGGGCCACAAATCTACAATTTTGCAAAAATACATTTTGGACATTCCGTAATCAAATGGTAAATACAGTATTCTTACTTTAAAGGCATTTATGTAAACTGGATTTATGTGGTTTATCCCCAGGCGCAATGGAACGATAAGCAGCAAGGGCTTCCACGCAGCGCAGTATCCGGAACTGCACCTGCTGTGTGCACCGCAGTGTGGCAGTGTGCTGTCCTGGGCCATGTCTCGGTTGGGCGTACAGCACTTGCACATTTTTTCTTAAGGAAAGAGAATTAAAGAATGATTAAAATAATGTTGAGTCCTTCAATAGTTATAAATGCTTATTGTCGTAGTATTTAACGGGACACACTGCTGATCAAATGTGTACTTGAGGAAAACTCTTCAATTAAATAACAAATTAACTTTATGAAAATTATATTTAATACCAAAATTAGGGAACTGAGCATCTACTTCAAGTCCCACTAGATCCCGTGCACCTGGGCATTGACCAGCCATGGGATATCATTTTCAGTGGCTGGGCATGCGCCTGAGAAGTAGTTTCAAAGAGAGCATGCAAAACCCACAACTTGATCTCTTGCCATAAGGGGCATTCCCTTTTCCCCTGTTCTTGACATCAGGGTAGGTAAAATTAACAAATATTTTGATGGTGTGATAGCAAACACTTGCACCTTCTTTACACAATCACAGAGAATGCAACTGAGGTCACGACAGTGCTCCTGACTGAGGTTAGTTCAATAGCTTGAGATGGTCATAGCGAGTGTGCTATTGAAACACCAACCAATTTAGTAGTTGTAAAATATAACCCCAAACTGGGCTTATTTCCCGTACAAAAGGAAATGCCATTTATTACTTTAAAGGTGTAGAGGTGGGAGACGGACACGCGGGTGGCATATTTTTGGTTATAGACTTTTATTGTGCCAAATTAAAAATGAAAACCCTACCTGGCCCTATTACTAAGAGGGGTTTCCCTGCCTCACCCAAATACTAAGGACTCTGTCAGGATTTTCATCAAAACAAGGAGTCCACCATCATGTGCCAAAAACCCATTTCCTTCACTTACACTCACAATTAAACTAAGTAAATGGGTGATCTTCTTCATCCAGAAGAGTGGCTCCCTTCTTCTGGACAACAGACCAAAGTTCACTTTTGGGTGATGAGAAGAGGTCAAAACCAAAAGTCTCAAAAGCTTTCTTGGCTTGGCACTCCACAAATGCACATGGAAAAAGTCTTGTATCTCCACAGTGTTAGGGGGGTGCGGGGGGGCCTGAGTTCCTCTGGTTTCTCAATACTTCTCACTGTGACAGGAAGGACGGCTTCCTTCTCTTGGCCTTTGCTGTGCCGTTCACAACGCAGAGGGGATGCCTTCCTTCCCCTGGTCTTTCTTGGGCTTCTCACAATACCCAGGAAATGACTCCCATCCCTTGGCTTCTCACACAATATTCACAAACACCAGGATGGGACGATTCCCGTATCCTGGCATTTCTCTTACTCTTCACAATGCCAAAAGAATGACTCCCTTCTCTTGGCTTCTTTCACACTTCCCATCAAAAACAATGGGAATGACTCCCTAGCCCTGCACTTTCCCAAGATTTTCACAATGCCAGGACAATGACACCCTTCTCTTGGCTTCTCTCACAATCTTCATCAACACCAATTGGAATGACTCCCTTCTCCTGGACTCTCTGAGGTGCTCTGTGTGTCAAACCTCACTCGCAGACCTGTGCTGGCCAGACCTGGTGTACTCTCTTGCCAGGTACTGCCATGAGGAAAATGCAGCTTGGAGGAAGTCACTTTCCCTTTTCGGGCTTCTCCTATACCTGGTATATCACTATCGTGCCAGGTATAGGTTTTATTTCCCCCTTTCTTCCTTTTTTGAGTCCCAGACCCTCTTAGAAGTGTCCCAAAAGATTCTTGTTATGTCTTTCTGGGTCAAAAACCCCCTTAATATTTCTCCTCAAACAGTTTCTCTTATGGGAGTGGGTCCCAGAGTCACCTTTCTTGCTTGGTTTTGCTAATAGTACTTGGCAGGAAAGCAAGCAAATTCTATTATGTTCCTTTCCCTCTGTCCAGATCCCAGACCCTCTATTCTCAGCTTCTCTCTCTTCCCTCTGGCCTTTTCACCACCTTCTCAGGGCCCCAGCACCTTCCTGGCAACCTGTGTACCTTTTCTTTGTGGTCTGCAATGGTTTTGGATACCTGCGATCAGTTGTGGCGCTTCCCCTGACCCTTGTGATCCTTCTTTGCTTTGCGTTGGCACGGCAGCACATTTTCTACTCTGGGATTCCCAGATCTTCCTTCCCACGCTTCCCGGTCCTCAGGAAAGCCAGGAGCTTTGCCTTCCTGGCTTGCCAAGAGGTCCTTCTGATCTGGACCTGCTCTGGACCCTCTTGCTCCTGCCTCCACGTCCCGGTCTGCCTTCTCCCTGGTCCATGCTGGACCTCGCGGTTCCTTCACGGAGGGCACAATGACATTATGAGTCCTTCCTCAGTTTTTATACGTGTACAATGTCCATATAGACTAGGAGGTTTGCTGTGGTTCTGAGGGCGTTTCCCATGGCACCTCACATTATCTTCATCTCAGTACAAGTATGATCATTCCTTGCTGGGTTTCGCGGACTCTTCCTCGTCCCAGTTTTCCAATAAGCTTCAGTCAAGTGGTCTCTACTCTTCCTCGTCTCAATGGATCTCATAAAAGCTGGATGATCTACTTTACACAAGTAAATGGACGTGTGGGGGACTAATGTACTGTCCCCACAGACTAAGGATGAGGGAGTTTGGAATGCATTTTGTACATACAGTATTCTCCACGAAGAGTCGCCCGTAGCCCCATAGGGGGGATCCCTCCCCATGAGTTCCACCCCCAGGGGGACTATCGGGTAGCGGCCTAACCTCCCTGGCCTCATGGGAAAGGGCTCCCCATAGGGAAAAAGGGACAACATCCAAGGATTCATCACAGTACCCTTACAAACATTTAATACGCTCACAAAATAATCATCAATTAATTAATCAATGTTTTATTCATGGCTGTTAGAGGGATTTGGGAAACATCCTCTCGTGAGGGAGGACAGACAGATGAACGTACAAACGAAAGTTATTTACATGTAGAAAGGAGTTATAGAAGAACAGTAAAGCATCTCTAAAACGCACAAACAATATAAACAGGTATTTGATGCATGTTTACATATAATTAAGGCTTCCAGTTTTCTGTTTTTACAGATTTTTACACACATACAGACAGAAAGTAATCTGCTTTCTGTCTGTATCTATTTGTAAAACTGGAAAAAAAACAGAACAGGTCTTACTCTGTGATGTCACTCATACAGCACAGGCCAATCACATTGCAGATAGGCAGCATGGAGAGTGTAAACGGTGTACAAAATAGCATTAAAGTTCTTCAAATTGCTGTATATATCTTAAGGCTGCACCAGTCACAGGATCAACCGTTTGTTATGGAAAAAATGGATCTTGCATTTCCTTCCTAAATGGCTGCATGTGTACTTTAATAAATGCATTTTGATGTTAGAATAAATGCAGAAAAATACTGGTTGCAAATTATCTTTTTATATGGCAAAAAAATGAATTTGGATAAATACAGAAAAAAAAGGCCCAAAAAGAAATATGGATGAATACAGACGGAAATGGCAGAAAAAGAAATAACATAAAACCGAGAGCCTTACATATATTAACATTTTAGATGCTTCCAGTTAAGTTTATTTAGGTTTTGTCAGTTTGCCCATAATATTTGTTTGGTAGAACGCTACCATTTTGCCCACCCTGTGAGCAACGCTTAATTTCCGGCTTGATTTTTTTGGGATGCCCGATTATTTTTCTCCATGGAGTTCCCATCCAGATCCCACTTTGAACAGAATTTCTTTATGTAGGTGGTGCTTTGGGGATGCTTATGGACCCCAAATGTAGGAATTACTGCCAATGTGCCCTTTAGGATAAGTGGGTAAGCAACCTGGCTTAGTCAGTTGTTCTGGCTGTTGTCAGTGTACTTTACAACAGTGGCTTCCTTAGGTTGTGCCATGGGGGCTCAGAGTACCCTCTTTTTCTCCTGGAGGCTCTAAAACGGTCTCTAGTTGTTTCGAAATTCCGTAGCCACACTAGTGTACTTTGTTGCCCTTGAGTGTTTGGGCGGACACTAGGAATGACCATGTAATTTCTGAAGTAAGCTCTGGCCAGTAGCTCACAAAGGTGCTGAGAGGGTTCGCTTGTATGTGCCTGGGGTCTGGTATTCCTCTGGAATTCACATCCCCGAAGTTTGACCATGTAAGGTAGATTTTACTTTTTGAGTGACATTGTCCCCACTTTGTGAGTCCACCAGCGTTTTGGCTGGACTATTGGATTTTTAGATTAATTCTCCCGAGTGAGCGGGAACCTTTTTCCACACTCACTCATTCTTTTACTCTATCCATGGGAACCCCTTTTGCCACTTTCTTGTACTTTTTAATTGAGTTATGCTTTCCCCCATGTTTTCTGGCATCTAGATTTTATCATTGCAGTAGACAGCACTTTCTATGCAGTGTTGCTCAAAGCTCCTTCAAATATCCTTTTTATTTGACCTGCCCTGTTACATGTTAACAGGGCAGGGGGACACCTGTGTGTCCCTCCTGTATTTTATTTTATGAGATCCTCCCACCACACCTTATGTGGAGTGCTGAGGGGAAACATTGTCTCCCTTTTCTCACTGTTCCAGTAACCTTTAGTTACTGTTACACGTTCATCAGACAGGCTTGTGGCAGTGTACCTTTTTGCACAACCTTTTGTGGACTTCTGTCACAGGCTGCCTTTGCAGCTGTGGTAAAGGACACAGGCGTCACCATTTGCCCAACATGGTGGCTGCACTTTTTTAAGCCCCGTTCATGATGACTTGTTCTTAGTTGAGCCTTCTTCTACCTGCCTGGATAGGGGAGGTCCTGATGGGTCTTTTGTCTCTGGCGGGTTTCCCATGGAAAGCACGCCAAGGCTCTCTGAGAGCCTGAAAGTACAGGAAGTGGGGGAGGTAACCGAAACTGCCATGGTCGTTGTCCTGCAATGTGCCTGCCTGGAACCAGTTTGTGCTGGGAGGCTGGCTGACCCCTTTGAATGAATACATGCCTGTTGATTGGTGGACTCAACCAGTTTTCACGCATAAAAGACAAGAGTCCTGGAGCAGAAACTCAGTCGACCACTGGAACTGAAGATCCAATGAAGGACATCCGCAGCCACCTCCTGCGATCGCCAGAGCCGCCTGAGTAACTGCTGCCGTCCCTACTTCAACTTCTGTGTGACGGGCAAGCCCCGAAGAGGATGCCTTGGCCCCTTGGACTGGTAGGTCCAACCAGTCCCAAGAAAAACTGTTTTTTGCACCATCCCTCAAAGAGCTGCGACCTCCCAATAACCTGGGACCTGTGGCATTTTGTGGTGCATTGTCTTGTGATGCACGGTTTCGGGTAAAATCTTGCGGGCATCCCTCTGGGCCTGCAGTGACTCTTTCCGACTCCTAGGCATCCCCTTAGTGGAGTCGAGGGCTGAGAACCAGTGAGAAGTCTGTCAGGCGATAACTGTCACTGTCCCAAAGCCTGCAAAAGGATCCAACGAGCCAGTGCCGTGAAGATCATCTGCTGGACATCCTACTGCAAGAGTGAAACCATTTGATCCTTCCAAAGTTCCTTCTTCAGCCGCCAAGAAACCCAAACCAGGGTCTGCTGTCGCCTTACCTTGGGGACCATTCAGTGACATTGTGTTCTTCATTGAAAAGGTACTGTCCCACTCATAGGGACTTAAACTGGGGCTTGCTGCCTTGTTCTTTTGTTCCTGGGTGCTGCATTCAGCTAATCCTTGCACGTCTCCAGGGACCTACCTTGACATTGGGGCGGATAACCCATTGTGCTCTGCTTTGTTTTGGGGCAACCCGGCTATGCAAACTGCTAAATTCCTTGCCACAGTAAACCTGACTGTTACCAACCTACAAACTTGAAGAGTTTCTGCTGGACTCTTGCTTTCTTGCCTTTTCTTACAGGACTTGGTCACTGGTGCTCCAGTGTCCCCTCTGAGACTCACCTAAAACAGGGTAGGATTTTCCAAGATAAGCCAAGCTAAAGTTATAAAACGTTATCAAAGTTTCTATATGTTTGCATATATGCTTCAGGAGGTTTGATTATGTGATTTGTCCCTTTATTGTTATTCACAAGTATTTAACTCTGTGAATATTTCAACTGTTCTCTTATTATATTATTGTGTGATAGTACTTACCTTACTTGAATGCTACAACCTTGGTGTATATATAACTCCTAGTGTGTAAGAGTTTCCTTAAACTAAGTGTAGGCTCCAAGTTCTGTGTGCCTTATGACAGCCCTTCTCCCTCCTAGACTAAGCCGGGCTGCTCAGCCATTGCTACCAAACCGTTGGGTAGTGCAGGCTAAACCCAAGGGGTGTAACCCTGTTCACCAAGGGTGGGCTTTCTAAAGACTTTCCCAGACTGGACTTTTAAAAAAACCCCTAACAGACCACAAACATCCCAGCGAAAGTTAATGTGTGTAGGGTTCGAAAATGGGGGGAGCTGGGAGCTATTTAGCTCCTCCTTCTAGCATAGTAGAGCTTGGTTAGCTTGAAACCAAGAGCTTCCAGGAGCTACTTTTGGCTCCTAGGATTTTGTTTTAAAGTTATTTTTATTGGTTTTGTGCATACAAGCTTTCAAACAGAACACAGACAGAAAGAGCATTTCTCAGAGCTTGCGTTATAGCCAAAATAGGGAACAAAACAGAAATACGTAACACAAATAACAGTAAAAGCCTTTGGAAGGTAGGGGGGGGCCGAGGGGAAGGACAGGGGAACCAAGTCATTCACAGATAGCTTAGTTCGAGGGGATGAATCACATTAGTGTGCTTGGTTGCAGTATAGTTACGGGATTGGATTCTGCAGGGGCTTGAGGCCTGGAGTGTGGAGTGTTCTGTGGATTAGCTTTCAGCTCCGGCGGCGTTGACCTTCAACTTCTCGCTCTCTGGCCTGTCCTTTTAGTATTGGTTCCCCATCCAGCGAAGGGTCAGGGGCTGTCTTGCCATTCCTGGGAATTGCTGTGTGTACTCCAGCAAAGGGGCCCAGGTCTGGTCAAACTCCGTCTTGTTGCTGAATCTGACAGCTGTGATTTTTAATCTGCCGCAATTATTTGCCAGCACTTGGACCACCACATTTGAGTGGCAGGGCCTTTGGGATTTCTTCAGAGTCTGGCTATTGATATCTGTGCGCCTGTTAGAAGGTGCGAACACAGATCAGCCATACGGCCTGTTAGTGGGAATTGACCCTCCCCCATCGTTCCTAGTAGGACAATTTCCGGATCCCATGGAATCGTGAGGCCTGTTATCGATTTGATTTGTTCCAGGACATTCTTCCAGAATTGGGAGGCTTTCAGGCATGTCCAGAAGAGATGGAACAGCGTGCCTGTCATGCCTGCCACCCCAGGATCCGTTACTTACCCCAAACGCTCCTATTTTCCGGCATCCTCAGCCTTCAGAACGGCCAGGCCGTTCTATACTCAATGGAAATTGGCCGGGAGACGCCACTGAAAGAGCTCGCGTCACATGACCAACGTACGCGTCATCGTGTTGGTCAGCTGACATCATTTAACGAGGCAGATGCCTTACAGCTGCGCTTCTGATCGTTTTCGGTACCTGCGTTCCGGAGCTTGCTTCTGCTGTTCTTCGCAGATGCTCATCTTTCCATCGCAAGGAGTGGTTACCTTCCTCCGCGTTCCTACGCAGTTTCAGGCAACCTCCCAGCTCGTCTCAGAGCTACCCTTTCTTCTGTGTTCTTACGCAGCTTTCTACAAACTTTCACTCTATTTTCATACAGAGCCTCGTCGCGTTCCTACGCAACGCTGTTCATCCTGTTGCTTTGTTCCAAGAAGGAGTCCCGCCGTGTTTTTACGCGATTCAGCAATTTCCTGGTCTGTTCATTACAGAGGCCCCAGCTGCCCGCCTCGGTCCTACGTGACACAGCAATTTCAACGGACTGAAATCAACACCCTGCAGAGTCCCGCTCCATATCCATCCAGTTCGGCAATACTATTAACCTCATTACTCTTTGTCACTCTCCGTAGACATTTACTTTCATTGTGGGTATACAACCTCTGCTAAATCCCATCCTACTTGCAGGAGAAATTAGTTTGACAGTCTCTGTACTCACCCCTGGTCAGGACTCAACTGGACCTTCAACTTCTGTAAAGAGCTTGTCTTCCTGGATCAAGGTTTTCTTCTCCTCCTACAAAGTGCACAGAACTTTGGACGCTTACCTGTGTGCACCAACCCGACTCTAGTGCGGCCCTCGTTCCACCCGGGTTAGATTCCTCACTACCCTCTCCTTGTCGTTGTTTTCCTTGGATTCATCGGACATTGTTGGAACTTACTTGTGGCTGTAGATCAAGGTTAGTGTATATAACATAGGTTCTTACTGTCCTTTTGTACCAATAGACTTCTAATTAGTCCACTCTCTATTGACAGCCTGGTGAATCTTGGTCCACTCCTGCCCTTCCCACTAATAGCTCTCTTTGACTCTGTTTTTTACTAGTCGGAGAGTGACATTAGTTAGAAGGTTTCTCTTGACACACTACGTTCTACCTCTGACAACAGTAGATGAGAGAAGACATCAGTGTATCCTTTGCAACTACCGGTCTGTATCCTTTAAGTGAACCTTAGACATTTTTTAAAAAACATTTTTTTTATTGATTTATAACAACAAACAAACAATACACACCAAACCAGCAGTACATATTCCAACAGTTTCATTATGCTTTGTAACTTCTAGTCACTGCTTACCCCCGTCCCACCCCCTTATACGAGTCTATTACTTTAAACATTCTATTTCCGCAACCTGTGGTGCAGTCTTCTCTTCTACCAGTTCAGCCGGGTCATCTATGGACCCAAACAGCTCAGCTATCAATAACTTCCAGGCCACAAAGGACTCAGTCATTTCCTCTCCCCCCGTGCTACTCGCTTCTTGCCATACCATGGTTTCCGCTTCCGCCCATTTTTGCAAGTCTCTCCACCACACCTCCACATTTGGCATGTGGCACATCTTCCATCCCATGGCAATTCTTCTTTTGGCCAGCACATAAGCCAGGTCCCTCAATTTATCTTCATGCTTGAGCTTCTGTGACCTTGGGAACCCCCCGCCCCAACAAACAGGCCCACACTGTATCCTCTACGATCTTTACCCCCTTATTTCCAGTCTCCCTTTCACTCCCCTCCAAAAGCGTTCTATGACCGGGCATGACCAGAACATGTGCACCATGCCCGCGTTCTCCTCATCACATTTGGGACATGCTTGCCGTCCCGCATTTGCAAACCTCGCTATTCTCCAGGGCGTCATATATGCTCTATGCGTTATGTACAGTTGAATCTGTTTGAGTCTCGCATTTCTAGACACCTTCTTGTGATATCCCTGCACCCGTTCCCACATCCCATCCTCCATCGGAGCTCCCACCTCCGTTTCCCAATCTACTCTCAACTGCGTGATCTCTTTCCCAACTTTAAACATCAGCATGTCATATAGTCTAGAGATCTCGTGGCCTCCCTCAGCAATGTTGTATATCATATCTATGGTAGTGTCTGCCTCCTCTTCCAGCACAGTTTCGGGCCATGTTCTCTTAATCCTCCGTACCATTTTATGGTATGTGATATACTGGCCCTCGTGCAACCCAGCTTCTTCTCGCAGCTCCTCAAAAGTAATGCTAGAGCCCTCCCGCCAGATGTCACCCATTGTTGCCACCCCAACCGGTTCCCAGTGGTTCCTAAGCATCCTGTGGAGCTGCACATCTGTCTCCGTCAATGCAACCAATGGTATCTGCGGAGAGCATGGGGTTGGGTTCTCCATCAACTGGCATGCCCTGCGCCAAATCTTCCACCCTAGTAACATCATCTTAGGGCGCCCCTTCATTTCCGCCCTGGGTATCCACATCATCTCTTTCAAATAAAATGGTACACAATCACGCCCAAACAACCTAAGTTCTGAAGTCTCTTCATCAGAGAGTCATTTGGCGACATACTGCAGCTGGCTTGCCACGTAATACACCTCATATTTGGGCAGTTTTATCCCTCCTTTGTCATGGAAGTTCTGTGGCTTCCATAACGCCACTATTTCGGGTGCCATGCCACAGGAAGTCCCTACACATGTTATTCAGTTTAGTGAAGAACTTCCTGGGTATCAGGAACGGTATGTTCCCAAAATAGTGTAAGAGCCTTGGCAGGACCACCATCTTTAGCATTGCTCCCCGCCCCATCATCGCTAAGGGTAGTTTTGCCCAAAATTGCATGCACTTCTCTATATTTTTAATAGCTACTTCTGTGTTGCACTTATGCTCCTCATCCACGGTGTGGTATATGTTTATCCCCAAATAGCGGAATGTGCTAACCGCCCATGGTACTTGCAATACAGGTAACCGTTCCGGTGGGATCCCTATGTACCCCCCTAATGGGAACATGCTGGACTTCTGGGGGTTCACTGCTATCCCAGACAACACAGCGTATCTTTCCATCACTTCTAGAATATACTGGAGATTTTCTTCCGGGAATCGCAGGTACAGTAGCATGTCATCTGCGTATAGGGAAATCAGGTGCCGCTCCCCCTTCACCTCAATAACTATAGTGTCATATTGTTGCCTCAGGTATATTGCCAGGGGTTCCAGGGCCAGTATATAGAGCATTGGAGACCACGGACATCCTTGTCTGGTACCTCTGCTGAGCTGCCACCTTCCCGATATCACAGGTCCTGTCTTCACTGTAGCCAGTGGTTCACTATATAATATATTCGCCCACCTTATGTATCCAGGCCCCAGTCCATAGCCCTCCAGGGCCGCAAGCAGCCATGACCACTTAACTGAATCAAAGGCCTTAATTGCGTACAAAGACACAATTGCGATATCGTCCTCTGTCCCACTGCCGCACTCAATAATTCTTTGGAGTCACCTATGGTTATTGGTAATATTTCTATTTGGGACGTAGCCCGTTTGATCCGGGTGTATTAATTTACCAATAACCCTCTTCAGTCTATTTGCTAAGACAGCGGTCAATATCTTGCTGTCTTGATTCAGCATCGATAAGGGTCTATAGGAGCCACAGTTGTGCCCAGGTTTGTTAGGTTTGGGGAAGGGTATTATGATAGCCTCTCTCAGCGACTCTGGTAAGCTTCCCATCTCAAACGCTTCGTTTAACATCTCTAACAGTGGAGGGAGAACCTCTTCCATGTATGCCTTGTAAAACTCACTTGGGAGTCCGTCTGACCCCGGGGTTTTACTAGTAGGCAATTGCCTCACCACCTCTCCTAACTCTTCTAAGGTAATCGGGGCATCTAGCTCCTCTCTCTCTTCCTCGCTTATCTTGGACAACCCTATACCCGCCAGCATTTCCCCCATCACAGCACAACTACTCCCCCCATCGTCCTCATATAATACCTTATAATAATCTGCAAACGCCTGGTTAACTCCTTCCTGGGTGTCTTCAACGCTACCGTCTTCTCTCTCTATGGTCCTTATTATAACTTTTGGTTTTCCCTTTTATATAACCACGCCAGAAGTCTCCCTGGTTTGTCACCTCCCGCATGCTGCCTCTCTATGTATTTTTTATAATTAAGGTTGCACAATCTGTCCCAATATTCTGCACATTTTTGCTGTAACCTGAGTATAATTTTGGGGTTCTCTGCTGCATCTTCTCCTCTCCTTAAAGCCTCTTCTAGTTCCTCCTCCGCCTTCTGTAATTCAACCAAAATCTCACTCTGAAGCCCCTTAAATTTAGCAATAGCTACCACCCGTATTACAACTTTAAAGGCCTCCCATAGCGTGCCCGCCGAGTCCACACTCCCAGTGTTTATTTCAAAATAATGTACAATCTCCTCCCTTAAGCCCTCCCTAAAAAAGGGATCTCTCAACGCTTCTGCTCTTAGACGCCATGTCGGGATCCTCGCTCTCGGGGGGCGGTACTGCCAATCTAGAATCAGGGGAGAGTGGTCCGAAAGGACCCTGGGTTCATACTCAATTTGTGTAATCTCTGCCACTATTTCGGGTAATGTGAAAACACAACCAAGCCTCGTGGATAATTGCTGTGGGGCAGAATAATGTGAATACTGCCTTTCCTGGGGGTGTCTCACTCTCCACGCGTCCTCCAAACCAAAATCGCTTAGTAATGACTGTAACACTTTGGCTGCAGGGGCCGGTCTATCCATCTTCCCATCTGATCCGTCTACCCTCGGGTTCAATAGACAGTTAAAGTCCCCTCCCCAGATCACTGCGCTTCCTACACATGTGCTCAGATTAGTACACAATGTTCTAATGTACGCCGCTGTGTTCTGGTTTGGGGCGTACGTGTTGACTATGCTTATCTCCCTATTCTCCACCATTCCCCTCAGTATAACCATTCTCCCGTCCACCTCGGCTATCACTTGCAGTCGCTGAAAAGGGACGTGTGGTGCCTCCCAGATAAGCACCCCACTCGCATAAGCAGAATACGCCGAGCCCACTAGCTCTCCCTTCCAATTCCCAGCAATCTTGTCCATTTTCTCCCGTGTAAGGTGGGTTTCCTGCAACAATGCAATATCTATTTTTTGCCGGCACAGGTACAACATAACTTTATTCCGCTTTAAATAGATGTTGAGTCCCCGTACGTTCCATGTAACTATTTTAAGATCACCCATGGCCTATGCAAGTTCCGTACCTCCTCCCACAGGTGCAGTCTGATTCCGATCCAGTCTGTATAGTCTCGTTAAAACCAAAAAAACAACACCCCAAACTTCCCGTTCCCCCCCTCCACCCGCCTCCGATCCCTTTCCCAACATCTCTCCCCTCAACTGTTGCCCAGCTCCATCCCTGGATCTCAGGCTCTCCCGCATCTAGCTCTTTCCGGCTCTCGCCTGTACTCGAAGCTCCGACGGACAAGGTCGCCCTAATGGCTAACCTACTACTAATACAACTATAATTCGGGGGGTAGGGTGCTCTCGACCTGCCGCTCCTATTTCACTTCAAATTAACTACGCATTGCTACCCACTTGCGTATATGTTCGCACTTCTAGATTCCAGTCCTTCAAGTTCGTTACAGTCCGCGGCATCCTATCAAATTATCAGCCTCACTTAACCACACCCATTAATCTCAATCCTAATCCAGGCACCCCTAGGGTTCCCTTCCTACGTCTTAACAGTGTGTATACAACATCTCAGTCACTTATCGTGTTCTTCTTGGGCCTCCTCCGTGTCTCCTTCCGGGCATCCCTGCAGATCCAGCCATGTTGTTGCATCTTCCGGATTATCAAAAAAAGACATTTTACTCTTGTGCACCACTTTCAATTTCGCGGGGTACAGAAGCATATACTTTATCCCAGCCGCGCGAAGCCTCCTTTGGACTGCCACATAGTTGTACCGTTGCCTCTGGACCAACATTGTGTAATCCGGATACGCCGTGATGGTGCTTGAGGCCCTTTCAATTGTTCCACCTTTTCGGAAGTACTCCAGTATCTTCTCGCGATCTTTATAATTCAGTATTTTGGCAATTATCGCTCGGGGAGGGGCCCCTGGTCGCGGTTTCCTCATGAGGGCTCTATGTGCACGCTCCACTGCAAATCCCTGTGAGAGTTTTTCGGCCCCTATTCCTTGTAAGAGTAGGTTCTCGACGTAGTCTGTCGGGTCCCGTCTTTCCTCTCCCTCCGGCAAGCCCACCATGCGGATATTGTTCCTTCTCGCTCTCCCTTCCGCTTCCTCTGCCCCAGACTCCGGTTGGCTACTTGTCGTTTAAGTATGTGGATCTCCTTTGCGTTGGTGGTGCTGGTGTCCGTGTTAGTTTTCACCGCACCTTCCAGGCTGCTCGTACGTTCTGTCAGTCCCCTGACATCTTGTCTCAGCAGGGCGACTTCTATGCCAACTGCGTCTATTTTGGCCTCCAGGGAGGTGCGTAAGTCTGACATCGCTATCCCCACGAGTCTTTCAGCTCCGTGATAGCCTCTAATATCTGATGATTTTCAGTCCTTGCGGTGCTCTCCGCCGTTGTTGTCGAGCTTTTGGGCACTATGGCCACGGGAGACTGTTGCGCTTTGGCAAAGATATCTATTGTAGCTTGCTTATTCTTATTTTTGCTCACCACTCCTCGCGTCGCCATCTTGAGGCCTCTGTTGTGCACCCGAGGTTGCCGGAACTCAGGTGTGGCAGTCTTGCTTCTTCGTGTTGATTCTGCCCCGCTGTGCCTGCCCAACCGTGGGGCAGTTATGCCAAAGGAGCCTCCGCGTTAGCTTCTATGGTGGATTGATTGTCCTTGCCTTTGATCACTCCTCCCGTCTTCCTATGCTCCAAAATGGGTGCCTCACGCCGCTCTGTCCATGGCTCCAAAATTATGTTGCTCTAGTCTGTCACGATGTCTGCGGGTTCCTACTAATTCTGGCTGTTATTGCAAGGTGCTCAAGTGGGTTATGTCCTCCCACGTTCCGGTTAGTTTATCCAACACCCAGCGCAGTTTTGCCCTTCGCGCTTTCCAGTCACAACTTTTGATACACAGCCCTTATGTATGGTGGGCTATCTGCTTCGCCCCGGCGCCTCGGGACTCATTTAGCACGGAAGCCACGCAGTAGTGCCCCCCATGGAGCGGGAGTGCTTCCCCTTTTCCTTGCCTCCCGCTCTTTCCTCCAGCAACACAGAGGCACAGTCCATTTATCCTGAGGGGGTAACTTCCCCAAAGCAACTTCGGTCTCACTTCACTTTTGGTCCTGACATTGCTGGTTGCTAGAGGCAGCTGGCCCCTGTACTTTGACCTCCCGAACGCGGAAACTCCTGCTTTGCAATAGTGGTGCTTTGTTAAGAACTGGCGCTGGTAGCCCTTCCCTCTGTGCAGAGGGGACAAAGGAATGTCCCCCCAGGGGAGCCGTGCAGCTGCTGTTCTCCAGCTATGCTCGCACATGCAGGTGTCCTTATATATTCTTGGGGCACTTACGTTGTGCACCCCGGACCTCCTCTCCCTTCGCCTGCATCGCTCAGCAGCTATACGCCTCCTGAGCCATCAGCCGCGCTTTCGTTTTCGTTGTAGAGCGTCCGCGCATTTAATTAGCGCTCGCGGGCTGCATGTATCCGCTCGCTTACACGTTGTTATAGGGGGAGGGCGCCGCATAGGCTCCAGTCACCGGCTCCTCTTTTCTTCCGTGTTCAGCCACCTCACTCACGGCCCGATTTCGCCCGATCACACATATTTTATATCGGGTCGCAGCTCTGCTTCCAGCGGCGAGAGTCCCAACAGTCCCAGGCAACAATGTGTTTCTGTGCTCTTGTGCCCGCCGCTGCAGCTTACGTTGTTGATCTTGCTTTCACGGCCGCTCGGCCATTGTCCTCCGCCATTTTGGATACTTTGTTGCCAGCCGCCACACGTTTCGGTGTCAGTTTCACTGCTGCCGTTCATCCAATCTGTCTGATATCTTCAATGGTGGCAGGGCATCCATTCACACGCCCGTGCTTTCATTATTAGAATAAATCGTCAATTTTCAGTATGCGCATTTTCGGATCAGTGTCGGATCAAAGGAGCAGCTCTCAGCAGGCACGTCTTGCTACATGGCCAGTTAGCCACGCCCCCAAGTGAACCTTAGACATATCCTTCTGTATCTGTTGTGTTTCATTGTCACAAACCTGATTATAACAGAATCAGAAGCCATGATGGAGGGTTCCTATCCCCGGACTGTCCTCACCCAATTGGTGGCGGATTTGAGACAGGAAATGATCACAGCACAGGATACAATGCACCATCGTATGGACGTAATGCAAGACGCCATACGTGCCTCCTCACAAGGAAGGGCTGCCCCAGAACCAATTGCTTCCGGTTCGGGTCTGTCTGCACCTCAAAGGGAATCCGTTCAGGTGCTAATGCCAACACAATTCCGCATGGCTCCACCCGAAAGGTTTACAGGAGACCCCAAGACCTACCGCAGTTTTGTTAATCAGTGTCCACTTCCTGTGTAGACCCAGTTCATTTCCGGACTTCACAACCAAAGCAGCTTTTGTATTGTCGCATTTGGGGGGCACTGCAGCAGCCTGGGCGAACCCTTTGCTGGAGACCAACAGCCCATTGTTATATGACTGCGACGAATTGCTGTCAGCAATGAGCAAGGTGTTTGACATTAGGTATGCCACTCAGGCAACCGATTTGGAACTGTTGAATCTACAACAGGGTAACCAACCACTAGTAGCCTATCTCGCACGTTTCAATCAATTGACAGCTGAAACACAGTGGCCGGAAGATAAGAAGATTGCGGTCTTCTATAAAGGGCTGTCTGAGGAATTGAAAGACGCCTTGTCAACAGTCCCTGTCGTACCATCAGGATACATTGAGATGCTAGATCTAGTTCTCCAGATCGATGCTCGGAGATCCAACAGAAAGGGAAAAAAGAAACCCTTCTTGTCCGCACCAAACCTACCTGGAGTTACTCAGACCGCCTTTAACGGACCTGAACCCATGCAAATAGGTGCTATTCGGGGTCGTTTATCCGGCGCTGAACAAGAAAACCGTCGCAAGAATAGCCTATGTATGTACTGTGGTTCTGCAGATCATTTACTAGATTCTTGTCCTAAAAAACTGTCAAAAAAGCCGGGAAACGCCAGAGCTCAGCAATAGTGGGGGTCCCTTTGCTGAGTACCAAAACGGACTCCGCTTTGTCACTAAATGCTTCCATTGCAGTAACGGTGTCCTTGTGTTTTAACAACACCACCGTTCAGACCCAGGCTATGATAGACTCTGGTGCAACAAATAGCTACATGGATATCTCTTTTGCCAGACAGTCAACTATACCAATGATCACTAAAGCAGTACCCGAGTCAGTCAAGACAGTCGATGGTTCAGCACTGTCTTCTGGTCTGGTAACGGAAGAAACGTTGCCTATCACAGTATCCTTACCTGACGGTCACACTGAAAAAAATGTTTTTTGACGTAATCACAGCACCCCAATATCCATTGATTTTGGGTCTATCTTGGCTTAAATTACATAACCATGTGAATGATTGGGTCGCTGGTCATATCCAGTATGCTTCGGACCATTGCAATGAGAACTGCTTTTTGGATTCCGGTGGGGTTCATGACACCCCTGTCTTGGCGTTCCTCGAAGGGTTACCGAGAATAAGTGCACTGACGTCACCTAAGTCACCGATACCTCAGGAATACCAATAGTTCTCCGATGTGTTTGACAAAGGCAAGGCTGAAATATTGCCCCCACATCGTCAATACGATTGTCCTATCGAATTGATTCCCGGGGCCAAGACACCAACCGGTCGAGTTTACTCTCTTACCAAACAGGAAGATGCAGTCTTGAAGGAATACATCAATAAGGCACTCCAGACAGGCTTTATTCGTCCTTCAAAGTCCCCGGCTGCATCTGCTTTGTTTTTCGTCCCTAAAAAGAAGGGGACTTGAGACCTTTCATTGACTACAGGGCTCTCAATGCCATAATGGTTAATTAAAAACAAGTACCCTCTAACTTTGATTAACGTCCTTTTGGATCAGTTGGGCGCTTCAGTCATTTTCTCTAAACTCGACCTGAGGGGTGCGTACAATCTTGTACGGATCAGGGCAGGTGACGAGTGGAAGACCGCCTTCAAGACCCGGTATGGTTTATTTGAGTACCTCGTCATGCCCTTCGGTCTGTGCAATGCCCCCGCAACCTTTCAGTATTTTATGAACGATATCTTTAGTGATTACATTTAGTGATTTATTTGTGGTCATATACCTGGATGACATATTGATATACTCGGCATCCTTAGAGGAACACATACTGCATGTATCCAAGGTACTTCAAAGGTTAAGAGAAAACCATCTCCTTGTCAAGGCAGAAAAATGCGTCTTTCACTCTCAGGATGTAGAGTTTTTGGGATATGATATCACCAGCCATGGAGTTAGAATGAGTCAATCCAAGGTAAAAGCCATCCTGGACTGGCCAGTCCCCGTCTCTATCAAGTCCCCGCAATCTTTTCTGGGAGATGCTTCATCCATTCCTTCTCAAGAGTGATGGCACCGCTCACTACACTAACCAGTCCCAAAAATCCATTTCGCTGGACACCGGAGGCCCAGGGGGCGTTTGATCTACTTAAAGAGGCATTTACCACGGCTCCGGTCTTGCAACACCCGGATCCTGAACTACCGTACATTTTAGAAGCGGATGCGTCTAATCAGGCCATTGGCGCAATCCTTTCCCAGGTTTGCAAGGACACCGGGGTGGAACATCCAGTGGCATTTTTCTCACGCAAGTTAGCTCCATACGAAAGAATCTATACGGTGACCGAGAAAGAGTTGTTGGCTATCAAAGATGCATTCCTCACACGGCGACACCATCTTCTGGGAGCAAAACACCCGGTGATTGTGTATTCTGATCACCGAAACCTACAGGCCATCAAAACCATGAAGTGCCTTACGGCTCGCCAGGCCAGTCGGCATTCGTTTTTTCGATTTCCGCATCTCCTACAGACCCGCTCAGGATCATACCAAAGCACACGCCCTCTCTCGTCTGCACTCGGGGTGGACAGCTTAAACAACACCAAACCACCTCTACTGGCAGAACACGTGGTCTGTGGTTGTTCAGTTCAACCCTCATTGAAGAAGGAAATCCTAGAATGGGTATCACGTAATCCTCACGAGGTATATGAACTGCGGCTCGATATCAGAGATGGTCTCCCGTTTATGAACGGCCTACTGTACCTAACGACAGAGGAGACACATACCAAGGCACTGCATTGGGGTCACGATTCCCTGATAGCAGCTCATCCGGGTCAAAAGAAAACGTTGGAACTGCTACAAAGATGGTGCTGGTGGCCCAAAATGTCCAGTGATGTTGTGGATTATGTCTCATCATGTGCCCTATGTGCACAATGCAAAAACACACCGAGTAAACCTATGCGATTACTACGCCCAATACCAGTTCCCCACAGACCTTGGTACATGGTTTCCATGGATTTTGTAGTCGAATTACCTTCCGTCCATGGTTACGACACGATCTGAGTCGTAGTCGACTACTTCACTAAGATGGCCTTGTTCAAACCCTTTTTTTTTTCTCAAAAAGAAAGTCCTATATTTTATATCAGGTGTCACATCACACTCTTCCCATACTTAGTGAAGTTCATTAGCACAAAATGTTATTATTTAAACATGAATAGATTTCATAAAAACAATCATAAAAACGATCATCATACATAAAACACATACAATATGTGAAAACCACACAAATAGAAGCTCCATAAGTGAGTAATGTTGCAATAATTTCTCAAGGATCACAAATGTGTGTACACATCACACTCTGAATCTCCCGTGTCCCACTACGTTCAGGCTATTCCCTATTAGTCTATTTCAAAACAACCCAACTTGAACAAATTTCTGTCGTAAGTAAACAAACTTGTAGGACATTCTTCAGGGGAAAGTGTCTTGTGCTGGTAAAGTGTCTAGTGCTGAAGAAAATCTTCTTGAATGGGAGAAGAGCCCTGTTAATAAAAAATGGACACCCTATTAATACTTAATCACAAAGTATAAATCTCTTTTAGCATCAAATTACACCCTGATCCCTCAAGGGGTGTCTCAGTAAGTTTCTTACTTGGACATACCTCTCTATCCCAAAACATAACTCTTGGGTCTTTTCTGATACTTGATGCAGATTCTCAATTACTTAAGGAATTCTTGCATTTCCTCTTCAATTCTCTAAAAAGTGCACAAATAAAGCCTATTAGTACCATGGAGTATTTGTATCACATCACTAATACATCTGATCAACATAAAGATAATCAGGCTTACCTATCTGAGAATATCCCCACGACTAATGTTCTCTGATTCCTCACAATTCAAGATACCAAAAGATGGTGGTGATTCTGTGTGACAGAGTAAATACACTCTGTTATAAATACATTTTGTTCACTTATGTAGTGAGGTATAGTAAATAAACAAACACTCACTTGCTAGTAATGGATTTTCAGGATAAAATTACTCCTGGGGGAACTCTTAAAATAGGAGAAAATGTATGTAACACCTCTCCACTTCTTTTTAAGGTTCAAGCTCTGTGGAGACATTAAATTGTACATAACTTATCATGAATCCCATTTCTCATATGAGGTTTACCAAACTGTGGCCTCTAATCCAAGGGGTCCAATAACAACACAACTTATGTCTCCACTCACCTAACTACTTCAACCTTCCACAGCGCCACAAATGTAAGTTTTCCTGTTATCTCACGCTCGCTCCCTGGTGCCGTGTTATGTTCGCGGTGCAAGGGACGGCGCAACATCATGACGTCATCCCGCCCTCACGTAGCGTCATGACGTCATCGCGACCCGCATACCATCGTAAATAGGAAATGTATCGCGGCTTCAAACAACTACTGTTATATGGGAAATGTAGTTGTATTTAAATGTTGCCTAGTTCACCAACTCGCAGCGTTCTATGTCCTCATGGTATAATTATCAAAATGCTCCATTAGTATTAGAATATTTAAATCTCAAAACAACGTGTTCCCTAAATAGCTAAGGTGTCATGATGGGGGACAAACAGACAATGTGCTAACGATCCCTAAATTACTGGGAATTGTGAAAATAAATCGTATTCCTGTGTTTGATAATTATTGCAACACCATCACATAACTGTACCGCTGTCAGAAAGGTACTTAATAAGGTGCTAGATAATGTGGAATCATATAATAATCATCACAAGGCAATTTACAAAATATGAAAGGAGATCACAGCACCCATTGTAACCACATATGATTTTCCAATTATTACAAAGACATCACCTCTCTCCTTGTTACATCAATATCTGAAATCAATATTTCACAATGTTAGAAAAGGAGCAAACAATTATCAAAAACCTCAATTTTTCTGGACAACAAGAATTACCCAATCATGCTAAGGGTGGTAACAATTTACAAGTAGTAAAAAATTCACTTGCATAGAAACCAACCCTCTTCTTTTCACTTCTTGGAAAATACATAATAGCCACTCTACTCAAAGTTTACAGAGTTTTGGTTCTCTGGTCTCCTAATTAAGTATTGTGCCATTCCACTCCCTCATTCAGACCTTTAATATAACTTTTTAACAAAAAAAAATAGTTTCTGTTCCAAATTCAGTAGTTTCTTGTTGATCACTATTTGGGATTGGCCTTTAATTTGTTTCAAAATGCACCACTCAAAGTCGTGACATGAAGGTTTCATTTCTATAAAATGCTTGACCATCGGGGCTTGTTCCACTTTATTCTTAATGCAACTCCTGTGCTCAATCATTCTAGTTCTCCATTTTCTGTTCGTTTTAACAATATATATAAGGTTGCAAGGGCATTTAATCAAGTAAATAACATTATTTGTGTTACAATTAGTATGTTTATTAATGTTTCACAACCTGTGCAGGCCCAAATCTACATTCACAATCCTTTTAGTTTTACGCACACATAGAACAATTGCCACAGGGGTAGTGCCCGACTACTGGAGGTAAACCCCATAGGTTGGTTTGAACAGATGGTTTCTTTTTAACACTCACATCATTCCTCATAACCAAATTGTGTACACTGGTGCTTTTTTTAAAAGCCACAATAGGTTTTCCTACTTCCTTGGTCATAATATTATTCAAATTTCTTGTAATAATTCCCTTAATCTTATATGACAAATTGCTAAACGTATTGACAAAAACTAAGGGTGACTCTTTTGTACTTATTTCTCCTTGAATTTGCTGATCCAAAAGAGATTCCCGGCTGTTATTAAAAGCCCTTTTGGCTGCTTTTTTTACCAATGGAGTAGGAGAACCTCGATGTACCAATTTGGTGATCAGATTGTTAGCTCCGGTTTCGTAGGATTCATTAGTACTGCTGTTCTTTTTCAAACGTAGAAATTAACCAAACGGGAGATTATTCTTTACGTGTTGTGCATGGTGACTCTTAAAATGTAACAAGGCATTTTTGTCAGTTGCTTTGGTATATGGTCTTACAAGAAGTAGCCCATTTTGATGGTATATACAGATATCTAAATAGTTAACTTCCTTATTACTCATATTGCTGGTAAATTTAAGATATCGGTTTTGTTGATTCAACCCCTGCATAAAATGACCCACTTCTTCTTCATTCCCTTTCCAAATGACGAATACATCGTCTATATAGCGTAACCAACACAGAATGTTACTCTGAAACGGATTGCAATCGTTGTAAACTACAGTTTCCTCGAACATATTCACATATAAATTTGCGACATTGGGGGCCATAGCTGAACCCATTGCTGTGCCTTCAATTGCTGTGCCTTCAATTTGTTTGTAGAACTGCCCCATAAATTGGAAGACATTTTCTGTAAGGGCCATTTCTGTCAGGGCATTCCCACTGCTAAGATCTTGACCGATCTGTTCCTAAAACACGTCTTTCGGTTCTTTGGTCTGCCCTCTATCATTATCAACGAGAGGGGGTCACAGTTTGCATCCCGATTTTGGAAGGCACTAACTTCTGCTTATGGAAGATCGCATGTCCAGTTCCTATCATCCTCAAACAGATGGGCAGACAGAACGGGCTAATGGAACTATGGAACAATACCTACGTTGTCTGTGTCTTCAGTACCAGTCCTCTTGGTTTTCGCTGTTGCCGGCAGCTGAGTTCGCGTATCATAACTCACAGCATTCCTCAACGGGTATGTCACCGTTCTATGCTCTTTATGGACAGCACCCACGATCCATCCCAGTAGACTTGGAACTGACCGACACAGTACCTGAGGCAACTGACAAGTTAAAGGCTTTGACCGCCCTTCATACCAAAATAAAAAAACACCTAATAAAGGCCCAAACTAGTGCCAAATACTATGCAGACCAGCGTCGGACGGCTGCTCCACGCTACATAACTGGCATGTCAGTCTGGTTGTCTACCAAACACCTAAAGATCCCGGGTAAGAGGAAACTTCTGCCCCGATTCATCGGACCATACAAAATAACACAAGTGATCAATCCTGTTGCTGTACGGCTGGACCTGCCCGCACATTGGAGGGTACACCCGGTGTTCCATGTTTCCTTGGTCAAACCATGTACGTCAAGGACCTGGTTGCCTGTCCGACCTTTGGCGGTTTCAGTTAAGGGCACAGACGAATATGAGGTCCGTGCTATCCTAGGTATGAGAATGCGAGCTGGGGTTTCCCACTATCTCATTGATTGGAAGGGGTATGGTCCGGAAGACCGATCATGGGAACCCTTGTCGAATATTCACGCTCCTGTGTTGCTCCGTCGCTTCCATGCGGTGAGAGGAGTGGGGGACCCTTTGGGGGATGGTATTGTCATGCCTGCCACCCCAGGATCCGTTTCTTACCCCAAACGCTCCTATTTTCCGGCATCCTCAGCCTTCAGAACGGCCAGGCCGTTCTATACTCAATAGAAATTGGCCGGGAGACGCCACTGAAAGAGCTTGCGTCACATGACCAATGTACGCGTCATCGCGTTGGTCAGGTGCACGTCAGCTGACATCATTTAACGAGGCGGATGCCTTACAGCTGCGCTTCTGATCGTTTTCGGTACCTGCGTTCCGGAGCTTGCTTCTGCTATTCTTCGCAGACGCTCATCTTTCCATCGCAAGGAGCGGTTGCCTTGCCCCGCGTTCCTACGCAGTTTCAGGCAACCTCCCAGCTCGTCTCAGAGCTACCCTTTCTTCCGCGTTCTTACGCAGCTTTCTACAAACTTTCACTCTATTTTCATACGGAGCCTCGTCGCGTTCTTACGCGACGCTCTTCATCCTGTTGCTTCATTCCAAGATGGAGTCCCGCCGTATTTTTACGTGATTTAGCAATTTCCTGGTCTGTTGATTACAGAGGCCCCAGCTGCCCGCCGCGTTCCTACGTGACACAGCAATTTCCACGGACTGAAATCAACACCTTGCAGAGTCCCGCTCCATATCCATCCAGTTCGGCAATACTATTAACCTCATTACTCTTTGTCACTCTCCGTAGACAATTACTTCCATTGTGGGTATACAACCTCTGCTAAATCCCATCCTACTTGCAGGAGAAATTAGTTTGACAGTCTCTGTACTCACCCCTGGTCAGGACTCAACTGGACCTTCAACTTCTGTAAAGGGTTTGTCTTCCTGGATCAAGGTTTTCTTCTCCTCCTACAAAGTGCACAGAACTTTGGACGCTTACCTGTGTGCACCAACCCGACTCTAGTGCGGTCCTCGTTCCGCGCGGGTTAGATTCCTCACTACCCTCTCCTTGTCGTTGTTTTCCTTGGATTCATCGGACATTGTTGGAACTTACCTGTGGCTGTACATCCAGGTTAGTGTATATAACATAGGTTCTTACTGTGCTTTTGTACCAATAGACTTCTAATTAGTCCACTCTCTATTGACAGCCTGGTGAATCTTGGTCCACTCCTCGCCTTCCCACTAATAGCTCTCTTTGACTGTGGTTTTTACTAGTCGGAGAGTGACATTAGTTAGAAGGTTTCTCTTGACACAGTACGTTCTACCTCTGACAATAGTAGATGGGAGAAGACATTGAGTGTATCCTTTGCAACTACCAGTCTGTATCCTTTAAGTGAACCCTAGACATATCCTTCTGTATCTGTTGTGTTTCACTGTCACAAACCTGATTATAACAGTGCCAGAGCATCCTCTCCAGCATTGTGGGGGAATGGTCGGATTGCATTTGTTAAGGATCTCGGGTGTTCGGTACCATCTGTAGCAGACTTTATATGCTCCTTCTTTATTTGTTATACACTTAGAGCTTTTGTGCACCCTAGTCCAAATGTGGCTCCATTCCTCCGGGTGGATGACTCTGCCTATGTCCTTTTCCCACTTCAGCATATAGGGCTCGTTTTAGGTTAGATCCGTTATGTCCAATAACTTGTATAGGGTGCATATTTTCCCCTTCAGGGGGTTTGCAGTGAGTGTTTGTTCAAAGGCTGATAGTTCTCTACTTCCATGTTTCCTTGCAGACTCGTTCCATAGCCAGTGTCTGAGCTGTGTGTACCCGAAACTCTCTGTCTCTGGGACTTGGAATTTGATTTTGCAAGCTTCGAAGCTCAGCGGGCTACCATTCTCAAAAAAATCTGCCATGATCCTCAGTCCTCCGTCCTTCCATTTGCCAACGTTGTTTGGAGTGGTGCCTGGGGAGAAGTCTGGGTTGTCCTAGATGGGTGAGAGTGGGCTTGTTGTGCTCCTGCACTTCCATAGGCGTGCAACCCTTTTCCAACTCACCACTGTGTTTCTCGTTGCTGGTAGGGGTCCTGTATCCCAAGTGCTGCTGAGTTCTTTTGTGTGTGGTAGCGCTTCTATTGGGGTCTTGCACCAATCTTCCTCCAGGGGCGGTTAACATCCATGCAAAGGCTTGCGAGAGTTGAGCTGCAATGCTGTACCTGGCCACGACCGGGACCCCTAGACTGCCCATCGCTGAGTCCTGGAGCATAATGCGCTTCGGAATTCCGGATTTCTTTCCTTCCCAGACACATTTCAAGATGTCTATCTGCAGCTTTTGGAGGGCTTTCTTCCGGATGGTTACTCGGAGGGCTAGGCCAAAATTTAGCAGTCTTGGGGTTAAGTTAATCTTCAGCGCCGTGATTCTTCCAAACCATGAGATTTCTTGCTTCTACCAGCGTGCCAGATCACTTCTCAACTCTTTGAGCAGCGGAAGGAAAGTTTGTTTTGTATATTCTTTCTGTTTTGTTTGGTATCTGGACCCCCAGGTAATTGATCTGCGACTTTGCCCATGGGATCGGGTATTTGGCTTCCAGCTCTTTTTTTGGCACATCAATGCCCAATACTGTTGCCTTTGTCCTTTGTGATGTTTACTGTTTTATTTATTTAATTTATTTATTTGGATTTGTATAGCGCACATCTGCCCAGGGGCATCGTGGCTCTGAAAGCAATCTTACTTGTTACAGGCATACATGGTGTATATATAGATACAGTGAAGAGCATTTTTTTGCATATTTACATACAGTTGTGCTTATTTACATACAGTTGTGAAAATACAGTAGGATAGGTAAGGTGGGGTGGGGTGGGGTTAGTTAAACAGCGTGGTTTTGAGTACTCTGCGGAAGGCATGGTATGAGTTTTCGTTCCTTAGCGCGGTGGGGAGTGCGTTCCAGTTTTTGGGTGCTAAGTGTTGAAAGCTAGACCCTCCGGCTTTGCTTCTTTTGAATGTGGGTACATAAGTCTGGTTCGTCAAGTGTGACCTAGTGGGTCTAGTGGATGTGTTAAAGGTGATTCTTTCAGAGAGATAGGGCGGAGCCTTGGCAGAAAGACATCTGTGGGTGATGGCCATGGATTTGAATAGTATCCGTTCTTTTATTGGTAACCAGTGGGCTTCTTTTCTAGCTTTGGAGATGTGCTCCCTTTTGGGGATGCTTAGGGCTGCTCATAGGGCATTGTTTTGTGCGACTTGCATTTTTTTAATGTTTTGTGCAGACGTGCCCAAAAAGAGAGAGAGTTGCAATAGTCCAATTTGGTACCTACTGTGGCTCTGGCTATGGCCAGGCAGTTTTTAGTGGATAGGAAGGGTTTAACGGCGTTGATTTCCTTAGTGGTAAGTGCAGCAGAGGAGGCTATGGCGTTGACTTGCCGTGTCATGGAGAAGGTGGAGTCAAGGTATACTCCTAGCGTTTTTACTGCAGTGGAGACTGTGATGGTGGAGTTATCTATGTTAAAGTATTTGTACCGCAGTGGGAGTTTTTTTAGTGTTTCTTTGGTGCCAACTAGTAGGATCTCTGTTTAGTCCCCGTTTAAGCAGAGGCCGTTGGCTGCCATCCAGGTTTGGATGGCTGTAAAGATCTTGGTTAATGCCACTGCATCTTGTTCATAGACCCCTGTGAGAGGGAGCAGGACTTGCGTGTCATCAGCATAGTTGGTGTATGCTATGTGACGACGGCCCAAGTCATTGAACAGTGGGAGGGTGAAGATGTTGTATAAGGTGGGGGCAGTGCAGGACCCTTGTGGGATGCCACAGTGGATAGTGGTGGGGGTAGCGCTTGCAGAATCAGAGAAGACTTTCATAAGTCGACCCTCGAGGAATGATTTGACCCAGGAGATGGCTTCTGGCAAGAAGTGGGCTTCATTTTTGAGTTGCGTGCCTAGAATATCGTGATTGACCAGGTCAAAGGCGGCAGATAGGTCTATCAGGAGCAGGAGTGCAGGTTTGCCTTTGTCCATGATGTCATTTAGTTGGATTTTGAGATCTAGTAGGGCCGATTTGGCCCCATGTCCCGGGAGGAAACCCAATTGCCTTTTTCCTAAAATGCGATTTTCTTCCAGGTATTGCTGTATTTGTGTGTAAGCAACTTTGTCGAGGATCTTGAGCAGGAAGGGAATTGTTGTGATGGGTCTGTAGTTGTTTGTGTTTTCGGGATCTAGAGTGGGTTTTTTGAGAAGAGGGCGCACCCAGGCTTCTTTTAGGCTGGAAGGGACTGAGTTTGTGTTGAAGGATGCATTGATGAAGGTTTTAAGAAATGGAGCTAGAGTTTCTACGTAGTCTTTGACTAGTTTAGCGGGGCAGGCGTCACCTTTGCAATTAGAGGGTTTGATTCTGCTAACAATATCAACGATGCAAAGATGGCCGCCCGCCGCATCGCATTGCCCTCGTTGTCCCAGTAGCCTCAGGCTCCCCCTGACCATACTGATTGGCTCCCAGGCCTTCTTCAGCAGCCTATCCCGCGAGCCGGCAGGAGGAAGCCGGCCCACGTCATCAAGGCCCAAGGAGACAAGGCCCGCACCTGTCCTCAGCCTGTCACCAGCCGTCATGCAGTCTTCCAAAAACCCTGCCTGAGCCACCCATTACCAAGGTAACGCTCTTCCGATCTCTGCTGCTCAGCCGCTGACTTTGCCATCCTGGCTCTAACACTTAACTATTCAGATTATTGCCAGCTACATAGCGCCTGCTACTGTAAACCCACCACTATGTCTGCACACACTCACACGCTGATCACTCTCACATTGAGCATGTTTGATAACTGCAAGGGTAGCTCTGCTGCCTCTACCTAGCCATTGTTGCCTATGCCTAGCATAGCTCTCAACCATTTATGTCGCAAAGGCGGGTGAAAACACCCGATTTTATTTTTGGCGGGTGAGAGGCCCATTGAAACGAATGGGCGTGAAGTTGGCTTGGCGGGTGAGTCAGCTATTTACAAGGCGGGTGACACCCGCCAAAAGCGTGTGAGTTGAGAGCTATGTGCCTAGCCACTGTGCCATTGTGTTGCCCACACCTAGCCTTGTGTTGCATATGCCTAGCCATTGCCGCCTCTACCTAGCCATTGTTGCCTATGCCTAGCCACTGTGCCATGGTGTTGCCCACACCTAGCCTTGTGTTGTATATGCCTAGCCATTGCTGCCTCTACCTAGCCATTGTTGCCTATGCCTAGCCACTGTGCCATTGTGTTGCCCACACTTAGCCTTGTGTTGCATATGCCTAGCGATTGCTGCCTCTACTTAGCCATTGTTGCCTATGCCTAGCCACTGAGCCATTGTGTTGCCCACACTTAGCCATTGTGTTGCCTATGCCCAGCCAACTGATTGGTGCTCTGCCCAAAACTGATAGCTGATTGCTGCCCTTTCCCCACCCATCATGGCCAACAACACACCCCCACCCTCCGCACTCATCCCCCCTACGCCCTTACTTCCATCCTTCTTCACCAAACCCACAGATCACAAACCTAGCACACCCTCGACGCGCCCTAGAGCTACTAACTCTAGAAATCAAATACTAGGCCTCCGCTCCAGATCCGCACTGCAAACCCCACTAGCCAAAACTGAAAACAAATCAACCTCAGAACTCCACAAACCAACCACTACCAAGAAGGCAGCCAAAGGGCAGAATACCACCCCACCCCCGCTGCCACGCCCAGACTTACAATGTGCATTAATTAATGCCAGATCCCTCCCTGCTCACGCTATAGAAATTCATGACCTTCTAACCAACCTTGACATTCTCGCCATCACCGAAACCTGGCTACACAATGCCGCCGGCCCTGCCATCTCCCTAGCTATCCCATCAGGATACTCCTTCTTTAGACAGGATAGAACACTGTCCACAGGTGGGGGTAGCCCTCATAGTTAAAGATCAGCTAGAAATAAGACAACTCTCCTCCAAATTAGGGGAGAACGTAGACTCTCTATCGGCTAACATCGCACTTTCTCCCAATACCACCATCACCGTTAATCTAGTCTACCGCCCGCAGGCCCAATACTGGACTTTCAGGACAACCTCTCACATCTACTAGGTGAAAACCTTAAAACAACTACCAAAACTATTCTTTTAGGAGACCTTAACCTGGGACTCCACGACCAGAAAGATAGACCCTCCACTACACTAGCACAAGCTCTCCAAGAAATGGGCTTTGAACAAAAAGTACTCCATCCTACCCACAACAAAGGACGTACTCTTGACTGGATAGCTGACCACAACTGTGGCATCGACATCAGTTCCATCACACCTACCCCTTGGTCCGACCACTTTCTCATTCATTTCCTCATCCCTACACCTAACAACTCGGCAAACAAACTCAAGCCAGCACCGCCAGCCTTACTTAGCAGAAGCGCCAAGAACCTCACCAAAGAAAATATTTCCCCATACCTAGAGACCCTCACTACCAACCTCCTTGCCACCCCAGAACCAGCTGCACTGGCGGATATCTACAAATCCACCATTAGCACTGCCATAGATATCATCGCACCTCTACAAAAGAAAAAAATCAAAAAATAACAAACACTCAAATACTTGGTTCTCAGCAGAATTAAAAGAATTACGAACCAAAAAACGCAAAGCCCTAAACTTATGGCAAAGTGCGCCTAACGCATCCTCACTATCCTCCTACAAATCACTGGCCACCCAATACAAAAAAAGTATCATAGCAGCCAAATCCACGTCCTACAATGAAAGAATCTCTAACGCCACCTCAGAATCCAAAGAGCTTTTCGCCATTTTCAAGGAACTATCCACACCGGCCACTAAGTCTCAAGAGATTGTTAAGGACCAAGCGTGGTGTAACACCATACAGTCCGCCCTCTTAAACAAAATTGAACTCCTCCAAGCAAAAATCCTAGACCATCACAAAAATCTCACTCAGCACATCCTATCAGCATCCCATACGGAAACAGTGACTGAGAATAAAAAGACAAATCTCATTACTCCATTCAAATTTAGAGAAGTCTCAGAAAAAGAGGTAGTCGATATTGTTCAAACCTTCTAATTGCAAAAGTGACACCTGCCCCGCTAAACTAGTTAAAGACTCAAACCCCAAAGCTTCTCTGAATGCTTCCAATTCTCGCGACAGTGCCTTTATGGATGCTTTCATTTGGGTTATCGTCAGTAGCACGTCGTCAGCATACAAGGCTGCTTTGTAAGATTCTCCCTTGACTTCGAGGCCATGTATTGCCGGTTTGTGGCGGATCCTACCGGCGAATGGCTCAATAGAAAGCGCAAATATGAGAGGGGAAAGAGGGCATCCTTGTCTAGTGCCTCTAGTTATGTTGATTTTGTCTGATCTGGCTCTGTTTAGTCTTAGTCTCGTGGAGGGGTGCTGGTAGTTAGCTAGCATCCATTTTATGAAATTTGGGCTGAATCCATAGTGGAGTAGGGTTTTTAATACACATTTAAACACTATGGTTCATACCAAATGGACAAAAAATTAAAGTGGTATCCCTGGTTCCCCAGAGTTAGGCAGAATGGTCAGAAATGTGCTAATTCCTCTCTACCTTACAGACCCCCAGCAACTTTGCTGGATTTTGAGGACTTGAATTTTTAACCTGGAGAGAGTGAGACCCTTTTTCCCACTCCCTCATGTTTTTTTAATGTGATTTGAACTCTGTATTTCTTTGTTAAGTATGGAGTCTGACAAACTCCATATGCATCTTTACATTGTGTCACACAGCAAGTTCAGTGCAGTGGCACAGGGAAGTCTTTCAGATTTCCCCAAGGTTTAAATCCCTTCTCATGGATAAACTACTGTTTCCAAGAGCAGTAAAGTGAAATTGACTTTACTTACATTTGTAACTTTCTAGACCCAGCTTACAATAGGGTTACTTCGTATCCCCTTTGTCTAGTTTCTCATGTAACAATTTTATGTTACCCTTTCCTCAATGAATGGCTGGTGGCAGTGGTTTACTTTTAACTACCGTGGTGTGCTTTTACCGCGTACTGTGTTCGCAGCTGCAGTAAAGCACCCAGGGGTGCCATTTTTATCAAAATGGCCCTGGTCGTCTTTTTTCGCCGTTTCTTTGTGGAAAGGTCCTTCTGGAGATTTACTCTGCGCCAAACCACGTTTGGTCCCTTTGTTCATTTCGTCTTTGGCGGGATTCATGAGTGAAGTCCGCCTCTGGCTCCTGGGTGTCTGGCAGGGGCAGGAAGCGAGGGAGGCGCCCGAAACTCCCTGTTCTTAGTCTCCTAGGAGACAGGAATACACTTTATAGGTGATTGGCCGGCTGGCTGTCCGGCAAGGACAGCCACCCTGCTGCTGTGTGACTGACAGGTAGGCTGGACTTAATGAAAGAAACCTGCATAAAAGTTGAGGCTTTTTGGCTTGGTAGGCAGAGTCGACCACCGGACGAAGGAATCCGAAGAAGAACTTGGAAGAGCCGCCTGCTGCAACTCCTGCAACGTTGGTTTGCCCGGTGAAGCGCAGTTGCTGTGCTGAAGCTCCGCATTCTTCTCGACTAGAGAAAACCTGCAAGGATGACTTCTCCCTGAGTTGGAGGGTCCAATCAACTCCAAATTAAGCCACCTAGACATCCTCTCGAAGCTGGTTGTATTTCCACTGCAGTTGCTGCTGGAACCGAAGAGCCAGGGAGAGGAACACCAGATCGTGTGCGTTGCTTTTAAGATGGCCAAGAGCTCCAGGAAGATCCTCCGGAACTCCCAGGAAGCAGGAGTGACCGAGCCTGAGCCACCTCAACAGAGTGCTGGACCCCAGATGCATGGAAAGCCCACGTCGACAGCCAAGTGTCCGGGGTAGTGCTACTTGCTGAGACGGTAGGAGCTGTGTGGTAGTGCTATTTGCTTAGAGGCTAGGAGCTGAAACCGCGAAGTGCCACTGAATAGAAGTTGGTCCTTTTCTGTCGCTGATCGTCCCGTTGCAGTGCAGGAGTCTTCCAGACTTCCTCCCTCTTGTCCCCACGACAGAGGCCTAGGAACACATGATCTGCAGAGCTGCACAGGAACAGAAGCCACCTGGAACTGTTTTTCTTCTAACCAAAGGTACTGTGAAGTCTAAGTTCACTTACCTTTTGTTGTGTAACCTCTCTTGTTTTCAGTTGAGACTTGTCTTGGTTGCTTCTGTAGAGTTGCTAACAACTTCTTTACCTCACAAGCCTAATCAGCTTGTGGCCCTGCTTTGATTTCTTCTTTTCTACAAAGACTTTTAAAACATTAAGCAAGACTGTGACCTACCTACAAGAAGTGTTTCAGCTCACCTAGACTTTTGTCCAATTGACTTTGGCCTGGCCTGGCTCCCTGAATGACTCTTCTTACCTCTGAATTTGTGTTTTGTCCTCCTTCCAGGAAGGGGTTAACTTACTTTGCATTGGGGGTACCAAAGGTACTTACCTGCTTCCGAATATTTGTGAGATCTCTTGTTTTGTTCTATTAACCTTTTCCTTTGATATACTTCTAAGTATTGCGCTAAATGCAACAGTGATATATTAATGTCCACAGTGTCCTAGCTATTTAAGTCACCTGAGGGTGTAGGAAGTGTCTGTATGCCATCCCAAATTGGTATTGACTGATTTAGAGAAATTAAGATTGTGTGTTTTGTAGTGTATTTGTGTGTTACTATTATACTGCCCCTTCTGAACAAGGCTTACTCAAACTGGCTGTTAAATAAATTAATAATTGTTTAATCACGAAACCTTGTGTGTAAGAGTTAATTTGAATACGTGTTACTGTGAATCTCTGTGCAACACCCCTACAGCTTACAGCGACCCCTCTTGAGATAAGCCTGGCTGCTCAACACGCTACCAACCTGTGTAGTACAAACTTATACCAAAGGTTAGGTTCCTATTGCCAGGAGGTCAGGGTTGTTGTAGTGCACCCAAAGGGTACTGCATACAATCTTGCCTAACACCCTGCGATAGCTTCTTTCTACAGGGTAATGCCCGACACCCAGGAGCTGGTTTTAGCTCCTGCTCATCGAATCTCAATTTCGAACTCTGTTGTGGGTAAGCAGCACTGGTTGGCTTTATGCCAAAACTTTGACTGGAGGGATTTTCAAAGTCACTATCTGTGGTAGGATTTGGAAAAGCCAACCTAGGTTTAGCAAGGCTTTCCCAACCTCACTTGAGCTAAACAATTAACTTCTGTAGTATAGACTAAGAACCAAGGCTGTAGTAAGAAGGAAGGCGGCACTGTTATGTAGTACAGTTAACATTCTACAGAAATAGTAAACAAAAGAAATCACACAGGTAAGCGTTACGATGGATTTCTAGAATCTGACCAAGTAGATTGATTTTAGGAGGCCACCCTAGTTGTAGGGAACAGGGGACTCTGAAAGGTTAGCCAAAACCAATCAAGGTAAGCGTGGAGAGTGGTCAAGACTTAGTCTCATGAGAAACTGAATGGGGCCAGAGGTCCACAAAACAAAGCACACAATATTTCAATTTAGATAGGAAAATACACAAATATTCTATTTGATCAAGTCCCAAAAACACATACTAGAAAAATGAAACAAGCAAGTAGTAATATCACACAATACTCAATTATCGAAAACATATACCATCACCTTTAGGTTTTTGAGAAAGCATACAATAACTGAAACAACTAAAAGAAGGTAAGCAGTGATGCAGTAGAATGAAGCCAGTTCACAAGAATTATGCCCCAACTTTATATATCCAATCCCTATGAAGTAACAAAGCTTCTTCTTAGGAGAGGTGGCAGGTAGAGTTCTTGTGGTTGTGAAAATGTTCCAGAAGACATGCAACACATTACAGGTATGTAAAATATTATTCCTATCTTTCAGATACAAGCTTTTAGATCAGACAATCAAAAATTGAATGGAATAACCAAAGTTTATTCTAAGGTTTATTCCAAGGGGGACAGGGAGAGGTGAATGTGTTGCAATTATTTACCCCGCTGACTCTGATTTTTCCAGGTGACTAGGTATCTCTCACGACTGGGGGTTGCTGGGGGTAGGTTTTCCTGCCATTGGATTTAGTAGAAGGTGCCCAGGAGCTGTAGGTGCAAGGATTCTTCCGGTCATTTCCAGGAGCAGAGTGCAAGCCTTTGCGAAGAAGAAACACAGAAGGCACTGATGCAGACCTCTTCAGGACACTTCTCCAGACGGGGGAAGGAGAGTTATAGCAACGGCTATCGCACATGGGCGTCAGCAGGTGTCTTTCCAGTCACAGTTGAAGAAGACCTTTCAGAGCAGGATGCCTTGATGCTGGGAAGCTGAAACTTGTCAGGAAGGCGATTTGTGGCATGAGCTGGCGACCACCGATGGTCCGGTGACGAACGCAGAACGGTGACTATTCTACAAAGGTAGCCTACTGGAGAGCTGGTTAGTACACCAGGTGGTCCAGGGACAGTTCGAAAGGCTCAGGGCGGCTGGATCCTCGAGAATGCTTCGAGACTGGTTGATACCACCAGTCCAAGATGGGGTAAAGGTGTTACAGGGAGGGGGATACTGCGTCTCACCATCAGGTGTTCCACTCCCCAAAGACCCCCTCACCCAGGTGATTCTCCCGCACTGGTCCACCCACAGGATCTGTATCCAAAGGCGATGGCTGTGCCCTGGCCACCGGAGAGAGAGACCCCAGAGGACAAGCGGGTGAGACACCTTCTGGTTTCTTACAAGATGCACTAATGGATTTGGTGATAAAACAAGTGGAAAGTTAATGGTGAAGTGTGTGTGGCGCATGGAAAAAAGCATGCTGGTTCAGTGTCATCTGGCTCCAATTGCACCTACAGATGACTAGACAATCGAACCGCACCTATATCCCAAATACAATGTTTAAATATGTACAGAGTGGAGGCCACCAGGGGGCGTGTAGATGCAGGCCGCCTCTGTGTAATCCTCCCACCATACGGTCCCTAGAAGTTGTATGAGCCCCCACTTCGCACCCCGTACCCCAAGAAAGAGTGAACAGTGTGGTGCATAAACCATGTCGGCACCCGCGGTGCACACCGAAGAAAACAAAAGTGAGATCCCACCTGCAGAGGAGCTGAGTGGGGAGATAAAAAATGGCAGTGCGTGCACTAGCAAAGCTCAGGAAGTGATCTGTGGGACCGCAGGACAAAGACAGGGACCCGGGAGGACGTCCAGGCGGCCCGGGTTGTCCCCAGTGACGTGGGTGCCTGGAACAGGAGCGCTCTCACCAGGAGCGTTACACGTGTGGAGACGGGAACCGGCAGAGCAGACTGACAGGTGAGCCGGCGGGGCTCTAAATACCGGCGAAGCCGGCAACAAGAGGGAGCGCCTCCCCATCCGACTGCTCTGTGAAAGAAGTTCTTGGGGACTAACGGACCAGATTGGTTGAGCGCACCCCACTCCCCACTGGTGGAGCAAAGGGGAACAGGCTGGAGAACCGTGACCCACAGCCCCACAGCATACCAGGAGACTACACTAACAGGCCAACACCGAAGAGGCACGCAGGGCTGGGGAAAGTGTGCAGGGGGTGGTGACTGCTGAGTACCGCCATCTCTGACCCGAGAAGAGGAGCAGTGACCATGGCGCACCTAGGGGTGTGGGGCCCTCAGTGAAGAGCCAGAACAGGGTTTACATGGGGGCACACAACCGCTTCCAGGGAGGGGCCCTCTGAAAAGGCCCAACACTGAAAGCGACCCAACTTGATACACAAACTAAGGTGCACCCAAGGGGACGCGCCATTCTGTGGATGCATCAGAGGCCTTCAGTACTACTGCCCCGATCATATGGTCTATCGTTTGTCCCAAATTAAATAATTTTCGGAAAACTGGACACGCTCGGGGGAGTGAAACCGGCAATCCATGTGGAATAGTTCAATCGGCAGGGTCGGACATAGACACAGAATAGGCTACACAAAGGAGACCAGTACATTCAGGGAGGGGTGGGCCCTCAATCCTGGGGCGTGTACCCTTCTCCTGGGTCCCGGACATAGGTGCGCCCATCTAACCAAATATGCTCACCAGAGGGGGCAGGTGAAGTGCAAGGACAAGGATAGACCTCCAGTACCGGGAAAGGTTTTGCAGACAGGCAGTAGCATCGTCTGGGTTCTGAGGAGAGAAAAACTGTCTGGACAAGGAGTACTCGGGCTGCCTACTGTCCCTAAACGTTCATAAGTGGTGTGAGCCCCCTATTTAGGGGCGTGTGCCTGCCACAGGGGCATATACGCCGGACACAAGACCAAGGAGAACACAGAGCTTTTGGAAGAAACGCTGCGCTAGAGGAGGCAGTCCCTACGTAGAGGGAGCTGAAGCGGCCAGCACGAATTGGAGGCCACGCACCGACCACCGGCACAGAGTGCATGGAAGTAAGACAGAAGTTGGTCCCAGGCCTGAAACCTCGAATCAGCCCAAAATGGCGGCGTCAGCAGAGGAATCAGCCCCAACCAAAGGAGACGTGGCAGCCCTGATGGAAGAAATCAGAAACATGAGGGCGGACATCGGAGGCCGGGTCGACAAAATTACGAAGAGGATAGACAAGATGGAGGAGCGGCTAGAGGAAATGGAAAGCAATAAGACCTAATTGAATACCCTGGAAACACAAATGGAACTGGAGAATCGGGATGAGGAAATCCGTTTAAAGATGGACGATTTGGAGAACTGTGAAAGACAGAAAAACCAGAGGTTCGTTGGCATTCCGGACAAAGAAGGGGAGTCAGAGCTACACTTCAAAAGAACGCTCCATGAAGTTACGAAGCTGGTATTCGAGGATGACTCCATTGACGAGGCGAAGATGGAGAGAATACACAGAGCAGGGGTGTCAGCCAGTGGTCCCAGGACTAGCCTGGTTCCACAACTATAGTGATAAAACCAAAATCTTGGAGAAAGCAAAGCAGAAGTGTCCAATCACCTACGGCTCGTCGAGAGTGACGATCTTCCAAGATCTATCCTCACTGACTCTGGATAGGAGAAGGAGGTGCATGCCCTTGACAAAGTGGCTACAGGAAAAAGGAGTGCACTACAGATGGGGCTTCCCCTTCTCCCTCACATTTAAACTGGATCTTGAAGTAGAAATAGAGGTTGAGGACCGAGAGGGACATCCGCAGATGTATGTGTACGTTTTTGGGTGACCCCGAGAGTAGGCAGAACCAGGATGAAAGGGCAGACGACGGCAGGGAGTGGCGAGTCCAGGGGCCGAAACGGAGGCGCATACCGGGCTGCAGGAAGTTCAGTAGAATGAACGCTTTGCCTGTGGTTGACTCCTGAAACACACCGGGTACAAAGTCATGTTGTTCAATGTGAATGCAGTGGCTGTTGAGAGATTTACACGTCGATGTGGGGGCCCTATGCGAGTTCCGGAATGACTTTATGTTGAAAGTGTCCCATGAATGATATTACGGGGCTTGTGGGATTTAGGGGGGCTCTGGAGGGACTTGCCTATTTGGAGAGGGGGTGGAGGGGGCTCAGTGTTAGGAGGTGGCGCAGTTGAGGGAGCGTGGGGTGAACGGTCCCAGCAGGTGGTCCGAGTTCGGCCTGGTGATGTTAATTGGGTGGTGTCGGATACCTTCAAGGGAGCGGGTGGGGGATTGGGGGCAGGAGCGAGAACGGGGTCTTCTTTAAGATGAGTGTAAGTGGTAGTGGGAAGGTGGAGCATGGGGCTTGGACGTCCGGGGAGGGAGGAGTTGATAGGGGCGCAGATAAGTGAGAATGGCAACAGAGTTAGGCATTGAGAGCGGTGGCCTTCTTAGGGTGGGCACGCAAAATATTAAGGGAATTAATTCCCCCACGAAGAGGTCATTAGTGTCAAGAGAATTTCGTAGAGCGGACCTGTTAGGCAAGATTGTATGCAGTACCCTTTTGGTGTACTACAACAACCCTGACCTCCTGGCAATAGGAACCCAACCTTTGGTATAAGTCTGTATTACACAGGTTTGTAGCGTGTTGAGCAGCCAGGTTTATCACAAGAGGCGTCAATATGAGCTGTAGGGGAGTTACACAGAGATTCACAGTGACAAGTATTCAAATAAACTCTTACACGCAAGGTTTCTTGATTAAACAATTATCAATTTATTTAACAGTCAGTTTGAATAAGCCTTTTTCGAAGGGGGCAATATAAAGCAACACACAAGTATACTTCAAAATATGCACTCTTAAGTTTTATAAATCAGCAAATACCCATTTGTGATGGCCCATTGGCACTACCTACACCCTCAGGTGACTTTAATAGTTAGGGTGGTGGGGACATTAATACATCACTGTTGCATTTAGAATATTATTGAGCGGCGTGTCAAAGAAAAGAGATTTCAGAATAAGACAAGTGTTCACACAATTATTCTTAATAAGGCAAGTACTTATAAAAAAAATCCAATGCAAAGTCAGTTAACTCTTAGAAGAAAGGCGAAACACATAAGCAGAGCTGAGAAGAGTCATTCAGGGAGCCAGGCCAGCCAATGTTAAGTTAGAAAAAGTCAAGGTGAACTGAAGCACTTCTTGTAGGTAAGTAAAAGTCTTGCACAAAGTTTTTAAAAGTCTAAGAAGAAATCAAAGTAGGGCCACAAGCTGATTAGGCTTGTGAGGTAAAGAAGCTGTTAGCAACACTACAGAAGCAACCAAGACAAGTCTCCAACAAGGACAAGTGAGGATACACCACAAGAGGTAAGTTCTCTTAGACTGTGTACAGTACCTTCAGGTTTAAGGAAAGTGCAGCAGATGGCTTATGTTCCTGTGCAGCTCTGCAGATCCTGGTGTTCCTGGGCCTCAGTCGGGGACAAGAGGGAGGGCTTCTGGGGACTCCTGCACTGTAATGGAATGTTCACCGACCGCAACCGGCAATCTTCAAACAAGTGGCACTTCAGTGTTTCAGCTCCTCGCATCTACCGCAAATAGCAATACCGCGGTTCCTGGCTGTCGAGATGGGCGTTCCTTGTATCTGGGGTCCAGCACTCTGTTAAGGTGGCTCAGGCTCGTTCAGTCCTGCTTACTGGGAGTCCAGAGGATCTTCTTGGAGCTCTTGGCCAGCTTAAAAGCAACGCACACAATCTGGTGTTCCTATCCCTGGCTATTCGGTTACAGCAGCGACTGCAGTGGAAATTCAACCAGCTTCGAGAGGATTTCCAGGTGGCTTACTTTGGAGTGGGTTGGTCCCACCAACTCAAGGGGAGAAGTCATCCTTGTAGGGCTTCTCTAGTCAAGGCGAATTCAGAGCTTCAGCACAGCAGCAGGCTTCACCGGGAAAACCAATGGTCCAGGAGTTGCAGCAGGCGTCTCTTCCAAGTTCTTCTTCGGATTCCTTTGTCCAGTGGTCTTCCAAGCCAAAAAGCCTCGCCTTTTATGCAGGTTTCTCCCATTCATTCCAGACTCGCTGTCAGTCACCCAGCAGGGTGGCTGTCCTTGCCAAACAGCCAGCCGGCCAATCACCTAGGAGTGCATTCCTGTCTCCTAAGAGAAAAAGCACAGGGAGTTTCGGGCACCTCTCTCGCTTCCTGCCCCCGCCAGACACCCTGGAGCCAGAGGCGGGCTTCACTCGCCAAAGACAAAATTAACAAAGGGACCAAACCTGGTTTGGCGCGCAGAGTAAATCTCAAGAAGGACCTTTCCACAAAGAAATGGCGAAAAAAGAAGACCAGGGCCATTTTGACAAAAATGGCACCCTTGGGTGATTTACTGCAGCTGCGAAGGCAGCCCGCAGTAAAAGCACACCACGATAGTTAAAAGTAAACCACTGCCCCCAGCCATTCATCGAAGAAAGGGTAACACATTTTACACGAGAAGCTAGACAAAGGGGATACCAAGTAACCCCCTCCAGCACCCTATTGTAAGATAGTGTGTGCTGGGTCTAGATAGAAAGTTACAAATGTAAGTAAAGTCAATTTCACTTCACTGCTTTTGGAAACAGTAGTTTATCCAAGAGAAGGTATTTAAACATTGGGAAAATCTGAAAGACTTCCATGTGCCACTGCACTGAAGGTGCTGTGTGACACAATGGGCCTCATTACAAGCATGGCAGTCCGGGAACTATGGTACCGCCATTCTACGTGCTCTGCTCGCGGGTGCCGTTTCACCCGCCAGGTTTTTCCATGGCGGTTGTAATGGCACCCGTGAGCAGAGCACGTCGGATGCACTGGCACAACTCTGTATGTGCCGCTGCATCTGACCTCCCTATCCCCATTCAGCCCTATGTGGCAGAATGGGGATCGGGAGGCCCTTGATTCCGGCACCCGCAAATGGGCAATTACCGGGTCCGCAAAGCTCGGCATGACCCGGTTCTTTCCCATTCATGGGTGCCGGGGAAAATGCAACTCCAGCGGCAGCCGGTTGAGTTGTAATGAGGCCCAATGTAAAAGATGATGCCTATGGAGTTTGTCAGACTCCACAACCAAAACAAAAACAGACAGAAAACACATAGAATTAAAAGTACAAAGTCCCAAAGTTCAGCAAAAGAGCATGGGGTCTCTAAGGTGGGAGGAATTTAGCACTAAACTGAAAATTCTCCCTAACAGGGCCTGGATGTGATGTTCCTCCAGGAGACCAAATACGCCAGGGGGGGTGGAAAGGATGTTCCCAGGGGAGGGGACTGGGTCAGGAATACTCGGGCTCCAGTCCCTTGAGGAAGGCCGGGGTTGGTATTCTCATCAGGAGAGGGCTGAGAAAGGAGGTGAAGTGTGGGCAGATGTTGAAGACAGATACTTGATGGTTGTTGGCTCGGTACAGAACGGTGTAATGGCTACGGAGTACTGCCCTAAAATGGCCCAGCAGCGGCTCCTGCGAAAGACAATCCCGAAAATAATGCTCGAGGCCTCCAGCCACATTATCTTGGGAGGGGATTTTAATATATGGGCAGACAATAAGCTGCATAGGCAGGGGGGAGGGTTCGGGGCACAGGAACCACAGGGGAAGGGATGCGCGGGGGACACAGAGATGTTGTAGGTGTAGGGGCTCAAAGATGCATGGAGGAGCTTCCACCGAATGAGAAAGGGTATACCTTTTATTCAGCCCCCACACTACTTTCACCAGGATTGATTATGTGTATGTCTCGGGAGGTATATGGGAGGCAGCGTTGGGCTCGGAGGTTTTCCCCGGTCGCACGGTCAGACCATTATATGGTAACAGATTTAGACTGGGCAAGACAGCCGCGGAAAGGTTCAAAGTGGAGATGTAATGAGACACTTTGGAAGGACCCCGTGTTTCGAGAGGAGATGTCAGAGAAAATAGGGGAATACTTTAGAATCAACAACACGAGAAGAGGTCCCGAGGAAGACTGTGGGATGCGGGGAAAGCGACATGGAGAGGGATAATGATCCGGGAGGGAGCAAGGAAGAAGAGGGAGCAGGCCCCAATCGAGAACAAGTTGCGGGTGGAGATTGATCAACTTAACAGGGTGGTGAGGGTTGCCACTGAGGGGAGGGAGAGCAGGGTCCTTGAGGCCAGACAGAAAAGGGAAGAGCTCAGACAACTTGAGGAAGGCCAAATAGTTAGGCAATTACAATTCCTGAAACAAAAATGTTATGAGAAGGGAGATAAGGCGGATGCACTACTGGCTGCCAGATTACGTGGACAGTGTTCTCAGAGGTGGGCGATGGCCATAGATGAGGCGGGGGACGGAGGGGATACCAGATGCATTTGCAACCTACTACGAGACTGTATACAAATCAGAGGTTAATGCCGAGAGCACGGACATAGCGCTGTACTTAACCGATACGAAGATGCCGAGACTTGCTCGAGAGGAGGCTGATGCACTTGACGCCCCAATCACGGAAGAGGAAATCAAGAGGGTGGTCTCATGACTGCCGATGGGGAAGGCACCGGGGGGAGATGGGTACACGGCCGGCTTCTTTAAATCATGTATCCCCCCCCCCCGGCCCGTTCATGGTCGAACTCTTCAATGACATTCTTGAGATGGGGGAAGCCCCTGAATCATTCTCGCGGGCGTTAATTACAGTGATTCACAAGGAGAGCAGGCATCCCAAAAGTTGTGGATCTTACCGTGCAATATCTCTTTTGAACATTGACGGCAAGATTTACACAAGGGTGCTGGTGGCGATAATGGAAACATATATGCCTCATCTGATACACCCAGACCAAGTCGGCTTTATAATGGGGCGACAAGGAGCTGATACGATGCGGAAAACTCTACACTTGATCCATGAGTTTTGGAAAATGGGGGGAGACGCGATCCTTCTCTCTGTGGATGCAAAGAAGGCGTTCGATAGGGAGGAATGGGGCTTCCTGGAGAAGGTTCTGGACAAGGTAGGACAGGATCTAAATTCAGAAGGGGGATAATGGCAGTGTACACCTCACCCAGGGCATCAGTGGCTGTCAAAGGTGTCTACTCACAGTGGTTCAATTTAAGAAGGGGCACGAGGCAGGGTTGTCCCCTTTCACCGATTCTATTTGCCCTCTCCCGAGAAGCCTTGGCGCAGAGGTTCAGAGGGGACCCCAAGTGGAAGGTCTCACAGTTGGAGGGGTAGAGTATAAAGTGGGCCTATATGCAGATGACTTGCTGTTGCACACAAGGGACCCGATGACCTCCATACCTCAGGCGATCAAGTTAACCAAACAGTATGGTGAGCTGTCCGGCTTCAAGATTAATAGGGCCAAGTCGGTCCTACTTCCATTGAAGGAACTTGGGGATGGAGTTTACAGCAGATTCTGGGGATCAATCTGACAAGAGAGTTGGGGGAACTTATTTGCAGCCAATTTCCCCCACTCGTTTCCAGGTGGAGGGCCGACCTCAAAAGGTGGGGGAAACTGACCATATCCTGGCTGGGGCGATTAAATGCCCTGAAGATGGTTTGCCTCCCTAGATTATTATATGCGTTCCAAATGCTCCTGATCCACCACCTCCCTGAGTCCTTTTTTTTCGAGAGGTAAAGGGAGCGATGTGAAGTTCTTATGGGAAGGGAAGAAAGCGAGAGTAGCATATGATGTTCTGACAATGCCCAAAGATAGGGGAAGGGTGGGACTCTCGAATTTGAAAAAGTACTATGAAGCAGCACAGCTAAGGGTCCTCATACCCCACCTGCGAAGACAGAAGGGACTCCAGTGGGCTGACTTGGATAACAACAACTATCCCCCGCCACGGTCGTGGAGTGGCTGTGGGTACCGAGAAAGAAGCTCCTATGCAGGGTTAGGGACCACCCGATCCTGGGCACCATATGGGAGATTTGGCGGGGGTGGGCTGACATGCAAGGAGTGACCTCTTGGCCACCCCCCCTGAGTCATATATGAGCACCCGGGGTTAGTGAGGTCATCCCCAACCCTGACAGATGCAAGCTTGGTTTAAGGCGGGTTTAGAGAGGGTGGGTAAACTTTGGAAAGCGGGCACCTGTATTTCAATCACCGACCTGGAAGAGTCACTGGGTATAGATCCCCTCTCGTTCTTACTACCTTCAGTTAAAGGGGGCCTTTTTGGACGAGAAATGGAGGGAGAGGATTCTGAGAGACCTCAGCCCCTAAGAAGAGCTCCTAGACAAAAGGAGGGGAACAAAGGGCCTGATCTCGGCTATGTATGGTGCACTGGTGAATGCTGGGAAGGGGTCAACGGAGAACTTGAGACAAAGGTCGGAAAGGGATCTGGGGGTGGATATAGACCCTGGACTCTGAGGGAGAATATGTAAAGGGGTCTCACAGATCTCGATTGCCAGTCCGTGCAAATTGCATGCCATCAAGCTTCTCCACAGATGGCAATATGACCCAGTCAGGCTTTGAAAGACGTTCAAATCGGCCAGCCCTGGGTATTGGCGTTTGTGTGGGGAGAGGGCCGATTACTGGCATATGTGGTGGGGCTGTTCCCGTATCAAGGTGTTCTGGGACAAAGTCTTGGGCAGGATAAAGGATTTAGATGGGATCCATCGTAGCAATACGCCATTTTTTATATTATTTTAGATGGAGGAAATTGAGGGGGAATTCAGAAGGTTGATGGGGTCGCAGCGCCCCTCTTGCTGGCCACAAGAGCCTGCCTAGTTATACAATGGAAAGGCGCCACAATAACGGGTAAGGAGGAGTGGATTAATGTCGCCATAAACATATGTACGATGGAGAGGATAACCGCTGCGCTCCATGGGAAAGCAGCGCCGCACAAAATGTTGTGGGGTGAATTCATGACAAAGTATGCGAATAAGAAGTAAAATAACGCACTGTAAAACAGGCAAACAGAGTTTGCACCTGAAGGAAAAACACACCTCGAGAGGGTTTAACTCCACCTGACGTAGGACTCACCCAAACGGGATATTACTGCACATTAGACGCGGCCAAAGACATAAGCAAACCGACAAAAGAGGAAAGACTCTCCAAACGCCACAACCAAAACTTATGCTGATTGTTGTATTTTGTAGAAGAAGACACCGTTCAAGGGTGCAGGGGTGAAAAGCAGTAGTGGACTAGGGTAAGGTTCACATACTTCTTACTGGGAGAAACCTAAAGGTGTCTCACCTGCCAGTCCCCGGGGATCTGTCACCCATATGGCCAGGATACTACCATTACTTTTAGGTCCAGTTCCTGGGGGTGGACCAGTGCGGGAGGATCACAAGGATGAGGTGTCCTCTGGGAGTTGAGGTGGGACACCGGAGGGTGAAACACAGTATCCCCCTCCTTGTAACACCTTTTCCTCATCCTACCAAGTAGGATACCTAAACTGAACCGCGGCCCCCTTTCCCGACACAAACACTTTTTCACAGACAGATCACTGTGAGAGAAAACGGAGTAACACCTGAGCCGTTACCTGACATGTGCCAACACACAAGGGTCGGTCAGGCAGAGTCTGCCAATTACACACACCTGACGTCTATCATACTTACACACACGGATAAAAGGCAGAGTACGAATGCATACTCTGAGCAAAGCCAAACACATGAAGCAGCAGTTCCGAGATGGTAGTTTAATACGAGGAGAAAGAAGACAAGAGAAGAAAGGGTTGCACGGAGGGAAGTGCCCTTGGCCTTTTCAGCGGATGAAAACTGCTTTTTCTCGAGCCCTCGAGAATAATAAACATAAGACCGGGAATTAAAGCGGAAGAAAGGTGCATTGTGCGTCGAAGGTACCCAGGGCTCTCCCGCATCGATAGCCAAGGCAAGGGGAGGAGCGATTGCCACTGTGGTACTGTTCTTGGCTCCTACAACAAAGACACTCCAGAAAAGTCAGCACAGCCGGTGAGTCGGGGAGACTGATAGCAGACCAGTCTGTGTTAGAACCAAGGTTGCAAGAGGCAACATTGTATGAAGAAATCTGCAAAGAACAGAGTCTAAGGCGTATATGAGGAGTGACGCAAATATAATTGAATATCCAAGGAGTAACTGAACTTTTGAACCCAAGGTAGATGCCATATACAGAGTGGTCCAGCACCATATGGGTGCTCATTCAAAGGTCTTTGTTAGGTATCCAACTGAGAGTGTAAAATTGTGAACTGTGAAATCAAAGTGGTCCTGCAATGGGTCAAGCCAAACCCTGTGCACATTCGAAAGTCTTTGATAGCTAATACGAACTGGAATTGGTCCAAGCCCGGCTGAGGGAGACTAATTCTGTAAAAGGGATCTGAGCCTGGCTGAGCGGGATCCGGAGTGCACTGTGAGTCAGCCGATAAAGGTTTGTGGTAGAAAAGGGATCTGAGCCCGGCCGAGGGGTATCCAGGGTGAAGAGTGAATCGTTCGACTCGAACATTTGTAAAGGAACTTTTTTGTTGTTTTGAGATATTCTATAAGCATTAGAGAAGAGGATCTGAGCCCGGAAGAGGGGGGGGATCCAAAGTAAAGATTGTGGCAGAAAAGGGAACTGAGCCTAGGCTGAGGGGGATCCAGGGTGAAGAGTGAATCAGCCAACTTGAATATTTGTATAGGAACTTTATCGTTGTTTTGGCACATCAGGCCCTCTGAATGAAGATACTTTGAGAACTTAAGAGACTTGGGCATAGAAGGCCCTGATGTTGGTAATGGAACTGTGTCCTCATGCCGAAGCAGCCCAGGAGTGTGCAATGCTCCAGTGAACAGCCTTGTCCCATGTGCTGAAAACATGGGCAAGGGAGGCAAACGGCCGGAAGATCCTGACTTATCATTTTGTGAACACTTCTTTATTTTTTCATGAACATTTCCCCACACTATTTGTAAACTAGAGGTAAGGATTGGCAATAGGTTTTTCAGTATAGGCCTTTTTATTTTGACGAGACTCCACTGGGACTGCGTTATTATTATTTGATGGCCGTAGCTTTCTCCCATCTTTAGATTTAGGTCTAGATAGGCGTTTATCACACCCTTGATAACGTTCAATAAACACCCTTGAACTGTGGTGACTTGTGTCTGTCTTACTTTGATCCATGCCTTCTTTACATTACAGGAACAATAAGACTGATGTTTTCTTCAATAAACCGGCCTTTGTTTGGGATACTGAATAAATGCCCTCCCTTTAGAGTGAAACCATATGCTAATAATAGGTTGGCTTAGGAGAAAAAACCTACGGTTGAATGTAAATTACTGCTGCACAAGACTGTAATTTTGGAGGAATTGTAAGTGCCTAGACATCCAATTATAGGCTTACCATTATTGGTGATCATCGGTTGAACACTACAAAACATCATCTCCGGACGCGGAGCATCGCAGAGAGTGTAGTAAAAGTGTTCCTGGGCGTCCGGCTCCAGACAACAATATCGGCATGTGCGTGATACGCAGGAGAAGCCGAGGAGAAGCCGAGAACCAGCAAAGTAGCTACGATCTAATTTTGAACAAAGGTAACTGAAAGACATATTCTTACTCTCTTATCTTGAAGCTTGCCTGCTGATGGATCAGACTTTATTAGACTACTCCATATCCTACACTCAGTTTGAATAATTGGGAAATGCATAACTATCAGAATTGGGGCTTTCACATTTGGCTTTCAAATTTGTCGTAATTAAGGACCAGATGGCTGACTTCCCAAGAACGAGACGTCAAGCGAAGCGGCAGTCTAAATGTTTGTTACGATCAGCCAATTATGAAACAACGGATAGTGGGACTGGCACCCCACCCCATGCAGTGGTACCTTGTGAGGCATATCCAAAGGATGCAATCATGTGGAAGAAAGATTCAGAGAATGGTCTGTAATGTGAGGATTTATCCATAGCTTTAATAGCAAAAATAATTTGAAGGAACTATCAGAACTATTGCAGCTCCCAAATCTGAATACACAGCTCCCCCTGCGCCTTGACATTTGCAAAGTCCCAGCACAAAATACTATTAATAAAACAGAAAGCATATTTAAAACTTACAATGGCACAGATCTAACAGATGCAGATGTATTGGCACTTAATTTGTCCCCTAACACTGAGAAGGTGATACTTAAATCAAATGAGGAAAGAACGACGTCAGTCTTGAGAAATGATTTCAATGGCTCAAGGATGACGGTGGTGGGGGGGGGGGGACGAACTGGCACAGTGCCCCAATTGTCATCTGAACAAACCAAGAAAGCAACAAACTGCTCTTTTGGGTGAACGTGGGTCAACTTTTCTCCAAACCTGTGCTCTTTACTGCTACCTTTGCCCACACCTAATCTGGAAGAGGATGAGCAACTTCCCATAGCAGAAAAATCTGCAGCTGAGCAAAAACTGGCTCGAAACACTCTGCCAAATACAGCTGAATTACCATCTCCTTTAGGTGTGCATTTAACCAGAGATAGTGCCTTTATCAAGGACACATCAGCTTCGAAGGCAAAATTGATGAAACTTGGACAAGCAATTAAAGGGATAGTATGTTATTGGCTCAAAAGATGGGCCATAATCAAAAATATATATAAAAAATATTTTTAAAGAAAGTTCCTATGTAAAGTTTTGAGCAAATGAAGCTCAAACTCAAAAATGTCAAGAACTAGGAGGCATCCGTTTTGTGAAATGGATGAGCCTCCTGTGCTTGTGTTAAGCTCTGCCCGCACGGCAATAATGAAGCAAAAGCCCGCCAGCTGTAATAAACAAAAGTTACCATTAGGTGGCTTTTGCGTCATTATTGCCATAGAGTACTGAATGCAGTCAGGATCCTGTCTGCTGGCAAGTGCGATTTTTTAATTTAGATCTAAAATTACTGTAAATATAAATTTGAATCTCTCGGGCTGGAGGAATCCTGGGAGATTCAAAGCTAAAGCCACTGCAATCATAAATACAACGCGGTTGTATTTATAAATGGCGTGTTTTTTTTTAAAGTTTCCCCCGGCTCCCCCGATCCGGGACAGCCTAAGAAACTTAAAAATAAAACCACGGCAATCACTAATACAACAATGTTGTATTTATAATTGCCACACCTTTTCTTATAGTGAAGTCCAGGCAATAATGAATACTTCCAGAGCGGGAAACTAGAAAAGAAAGTCGCAGCAATTATGAAAACTACGCTAGCAGCCAGCGAAGTATTTATAATTGCTCTGCCTTTCATTTTACATTTTCTGTGCTTCCCTGGGCTTGGGGAGCACAGAAAACGTAAAATGAAAGTAAAGGCAGCCTCCTCTACATGTTAAGCTCTACTCTCTGGCTGCAGTAAGCAAAAGCTCCCAGTAGGGGGCTTTTGCTGCTTGATTATTGCCACCAGAGCCACCAGACCAGAGCTTAACATAAACAGAGGAGGCTGCTTCAAATCACAAAATGAATGCCCCCATGTAAACACTTAAAGCCTCATTTGCTCAGAATTTTACATAAGAACGTTCTTTAAAAATAGGTTTCATATATTTTTTTGATTATGGCCCATCTTTTGAGCCAATACAATTTTTGAGTGAACTATCCCTTTAACGCTTTTAAATCCGAGAGATCCCAGCATAAGGAAAACAAGTTCTGACAAAAACATTGGCCACGCAGAGGAACTGTTTTGCAAAAAAGGGCCGTCTACAGGAAATCTCTAATCTCCTATTCTTAAAACCATCTTTATAACAGCAAAAGAAGCAAAGTTGCCAGAACTAGCTTCCTCTTTTTCCTCTCTTGACGATTCTGTTTTCACTTCAAGAATTGCAGGGGAGACATGAAATCCGCTAAATTCCACACCTTTCCAAATATACTGCAATGTAATGGGTGCATTAAACTTATCTTTGGCACTTTTTCTTAAATTGTATGAGACCTTCAATGAAAACTACAAAGACCAAGCCTCCCTGCTTGCCATTATCCACTCCAAAGTGATATACGTGGAATCTTTTTAATTACTTCTCTTCAAACACGAGTGGATCATGAAACAGCAACCTCCCTGCAAATACAGAAAGAACTGCAAGATTCTCTCGACCAATCACGGGTGGACATAAAAATCTTATTAGGTGCAATATTGTAGACCTTGAAAGACAGAAAAGTGCTGCAGCCCGAGGATCTGATTAAAGAGACTCAGCAAGCCTCGTTAACTTCACCCCAACACAACGAGTTAACAAATAATGGAAACTGTGTCAATCTTCCCCTCTCAAATTAGAAAAGGCAGTAATACCCTCTACAACTTCAGTGGAAAAGGTGGAAATTCCTTTAGTGCCTTCAAAATCAGATGGCAAAGCCCCTGAAGTTGCAGTGGACCACGAGTAACCCATCTTCCAAAAGAGGAAAAAGAGAAAGCTATTCCATAAAACAGCCTTGACATTTGCTAAGTCCCAGCACAAAATACTATTAATAAAACAGAAAGCATATTTAAAACTTACAATGGCACAGATCTAACAGATGCAGATGTATTGGCACTTAATTTGTCCCCCAACACTGAGAAGGTGATACTTAAATCAAATGAGGAAAAAATGATGTCAGTCTTGAGAAATGATGAGTAACCCATCTTCCAAAAGAGGAAAAAGAGAAAGCTATTCAATAAAACAGCAAGGAGAGTATACAGCTGAAAGAAAAATAAACATGCAGCAATCAAAAAAAGTGAGATATAACGGTGTAAAACAATTCTTACGGAATATACCAATCCCACCAACACTCCTGAAGTTGACTTTGGAGAGTGGAACTAAGACACCACCTTCGCAAGAACCGCTGCATGAGCCACCTCGTGAAAAAGAAGCCATCGTACCAAACCTTGTTTTTGAAGCCATGATAGAAGAGAGGGACGAAATGGACATGTTAAACTTCTTTATGTATTTGGTGGATGACAAAGAGAGGGAATTGATGACATTTGAGTGTGACGTGCTTTCAGAGAATCAATCGGCACTGGCGCAAGAAGAGCAAAAAGTGGAACAATGGGATCACGCAGAGAGAATTTCCTTTCTTATATTAGCAGAAAAGCGTAAGAGAACTGTTCAGAAATATAACGGGAAGAGTAAAGAACCGAAACAAACACCAACGCTGAATGAGCTGGATGAGCCGAAAGAGAGAAGACCAGCACCCAAAGAGAAAAAAACAATTCTTAAACTGGCTGATAAATGTAAGAAGATTGAAGAGAAACATTACCCAAGGAAAGATGAAACCAAGCAAATGCCATCCAAAAATGACTATGGGGAGAGAAAGGATAAACCATCTTTTGACAACTCTGTTATCCCAATGTGTCATTTATAAGACCAGATACCAGCAAAATGGGGACAAAATTCATAGGTAAAGATCAAACAGAGAACTGCCTTGATCTGGAACGTTTATTGAAATCTGATGATGGCCTGAATCTGAACGGCCACAACATTTTGCAGATATTTTATCATATCCCGGCATTGCGTTTCATTAATACAGAGGATATCAAGACAGTCAAATTCCCTAATGAAGCACAATTTGATAAAGTAACTCTTCATCAAAAATCCAGTGTAATTACAACATTCCTTATGGAACTGGCCCCTCTGCTCCTTCCCTTGTGATTTAAACTGTCTGACTCAATGCACATGAAAGGCGATAGCACGCAAAAGCCTCTTATGGAGGCGAATCTCATGCCCAAAGGCAGATCACTGATGCTGTATAATACAATTCTATCAAGGAATGCCCCCCTGAGCGAAATACCATCAAAATGGAACAAAGTATTAAGGAGCACTACGCAAAAGTTGTTCGATTCCGGGACAAACACAAATCACCCATCGCATTCAGTTGTACTAATAAAGCGAGCAGAACAGTGAAAGAGCAATCAATATATCTCCCTAAACAATACCAAGAAGATCAAATGTCTTGGCTGAACCTAACAGTTCCTAGTTCTCAATTTATACTGGAACCCTGAAGCAACAGAGCGTTATCTCTTTGTAGACTGTGTTGCAGATATACTTGATGACTATGCAATTCAGTCAAAGCCTCCCGTTAATAATCATCTGTAGTGATTTGAACATTACCTTTTTGGTCAAAAAGGGCAATATTATCACGCATTTTGACAGTGCGGTTAACTCTCAGGACAGAGTGGGTAGCTGGATTGCTGGAATGCATATTAGACATTTTCATATGATAAACAGACAAATTTGGGGTGATTTGCCTGGCAAACCAACTTGGACTAACAGGGTTACATGTAAGGTGCAAGACTATTTCTGCACCTTGGAAAACATAATGAAATCTGTTAAGCGCCTAGAAGTGCTAGACACAAAGAAAAGCGATCACTTCCTCTTGAAAATGAGGTTTAACATCCAACACCTTGGTAAACCTGATCATCATCTACCAAACGTAGAAATTACGGAACGAAGGAATAGAATATGCATACGCCCAAGAGAAGTTTCCATCTTGATGTCCAGATACAAATTGCAAATAGACATTTACAGGGGAGTGAACTGTGCCCCATTATTGCTCGACTTTATGGCATCGCACAATAAAACAGCCAAAAGACTTTCAACCGCAAGCATGTCCGTGATGAAGAGGTTGCAAATAGAAAAAAACAGCTACAGAGTGACCTCAGAGAAATCCACTGTACAAAATCTATGTTTATGGTGAAATTACTCAGAAAGAGAAACCAGAAATATAAAAATTGGATGATACTTCACAGAATACAAATTCTCCAAACTGACGCTGAAACTATATTGAGAGCTATGGAAAACAAAATCTCTCGAGAAATCCGGCAGCTGCTCAATATGGGTACTTCCTCCCAATCGGCCGTATTGACGAGCGCAGTGATGGAGGACAACTGGGTAGAATTTAACACCAAACTATATGAGCCCGAAAAACACAAACAGCTTAATAAATAAGGAGGACGGGCCGTGGCTCATCCAGTTTGATGATAATGACCTTTAAATGGTTGCTAGACCAGACTAAACTGCCTGAAGTAAATGAAATAACTTACTTGGGAACCTGCATAAACTCCAGTATCAAGGACAATCCTGGCCAACCAGAGTTAAGAACGAAAATGAAGAGTCTTACAGCTCAAGGCTTGGTAATCCATAAAAAATATGGAAAGTTCTCAATCTGCCCTCTGTTGGAATTTTATAAACCCAAGATCATTCTGATTTAGACTTATGGGGCGGAACCATTCCTGTCCTCTTCGTGAGAGACATGGCCTTCGTTAGAGGCCACATTTTGGAGACAAATTCTCTGCATACCGAGGAGGGCTACTAGACATGAACTGGCCTTGATCTCAATTTATGCTAGAACAGTGTGGAAAACACTCTCCTTATACAGGAAATGCATAATGCTGGAATCGCCCCAACCATACAAGATACTTTGTGCAGGCGGTACAAGAGAGGATTTTTCACTCGATCAGTGGAAAACAAAATGCAAGGAAATCCTCATTTATCTGGAAACAACACAAGATTCGCTAGTTGTAAATCCCACCCAAGTTAAGAAAAATCTATGGCAACAGGACTCGATTCAGACCGAACAATCAAGAAAGAACCAAAAAATATATCCTAGAACGTGTATGGAAACCAGGGCATATAACAATCTGCCTCGATACTTGACTACATTTCCGAGTCCAGTATATCGTGACCAAACCGTCTGAACATTCATCCGACGAAAGAAGCTCAAGAGGTCTTCAAAAAATCATCAGACAACCTCACTTCAGATTTTGTGAGATAGAGGGAAAGGTCGAAACACAAACACATTGTGCACGGGGCTCACTAGGCTAAGAACTAGATACCTGGGATCCATTATCGGGGGAAAGAAAACATATTCATTGGGAGATGATGATCCTATTGGGAGAACATTTCAGATATATTTTTGACTTGATACAATTTTTAAAGAGGTTTTTAAATAATATTTTAATGGTAAAGGGATACGTTTCCTCTTTTCGTCTTTCTTTTTTTTCCTTTGGTATTCTTATTTTCTTTTTCTTACTTTTCTCTCTTTCTGCTTTTAATAAGTGGGATTTTAAGAGAAGATTTTTGGCAAATGCCGGAATTAGCTCTTTTCATTTTTTTATTTTCCTCTACGCATCTGGCTTTGTATGGATTTTATAGATAAAGGTTTGTAATAAACCATATAACTTAATATAAAATAAGAAAATTAGGTTGCAGCAGAAAACACAGTATACACAAGAGAAACAGTTATATCTTTGGACTATCTAAAAAAGCAACTAACATTGCTTTAGTGAACACACATTGGCAAAGCCAGCAGTATGGGCTTTTGGTAGGCATAGGATAAGGATTTGCCAAGCACTGCCAAACCACTCACCATGTTCCTGCTGGTCATAAAATGGCAACAGCAGGAACATGGTGAGTGGTTGGGCATATGATGGCGGTGTCTGGAAAATGCGTAATGCCTATAAACAAGCAAAACAGTTGGCTTTTCCAATGCCTGTTTTTAACAGGCCTTCAGTGAAAGGAACATTTAAAAGGTGACATAGATTGCTTACGAATCAAGTGGCTAAAGGCACACTTGGTTAAGACTTTTTCTTTCTTTTTCTCAAGGTGGTCATCTACAACAGCAATGAAGCCAAGACTGCTTAGAGAATACTGGTAGGTCTTACACAGCGCAAAGCTTGACGTTACTGTTCGATAGAGCGAGCTCAAACATATCCCAGTAGGATATATTTTAGGCAGGGAGGGCAGGTCGTGGGTCAGAATGGTTTTACTGATTAGCATGGTTATGTGCTGTGAATGAGTTGGTAAAAAGCCCACATTACCCACTTACTACAATGTTAATAGTTTTGCCTTATAAGTGGTGGTAAAGTGCCACCAAATAGCTACATCTAATAAATGGAAGCTATGAAAACAACAACCTGAAAATGACGGATTGTAAAAAAGTCTCTTTTGTGAGAAAAGGAAATGTATTTCTTACTGATATCTTCGATGACCACAGTGTTGTCCATCGACACGTACACTGCCAAAGAATTCCATTCATCAAACACAGCAAGTTTCCTGTAAGAACATGTTAAATGGAGCATTACAGCACTAGTATGGGGGGTAATTAAGGCAATAATGGAATGTTGTCCCACTAACTGGAAGGCAACACATGAGGACATTTTGCTTTTCATCACACAGTTAAAACTAGTCTGTTTCCCCATTAACCTGTCCTTATGAATTACAAATCAGTTTACCTCTCTCACATCCCACAATCTTAGCACCACAATGTTCAGCCAGTACTCAAACGCTATATACAACACATCTATACAAGGTCTGAGACATTTGTCGTGAAAGTAAAAAGTCTTATTTTATGTGCCAAGTTAGTGGGCAAATTTACACTTGTCACATTAGGAAAACTGATACCACTGAGAATAGATGTGTGCACAAATAGCTGTTGAGCATTACACTTGCTCAGTCCTGTTATGAGCAGTGAAATTGCAGCGCCACTCTTACTATGGTGGTGATTCAGCGCAGCATTAAGAGCTTTGCAGCGTAACATAAGACAAATGGCGAGATTGGAAGCAGTCAGGGACTCAGATATGAAGTTGCTTGAACGTTGGAAGCCCAATTCAAGCATTCAAACGTGGGTGGTGCGGTTCAAAAGCGGCAGAGTTACTTACTTGATCACTTGCGCCACAGTGTTCGGCCCAAACCACTCTCCTATCAACTTGCCCTCGCCGATGCCCATTTGTGCTAAAATGAAGATAAACAAATAGAAATATGCTGATCAGAAATGGATTTGAACGGTAATCAGTCTAGGCAGATATACGAAAGCGTTTTTCAGTGTCCCCAACCAACAGTGATGTTGCTCAGTACATGCGTGCAGTTATTAAAGTATTTGACCTTGCCACATGCATGTTGACACAGGAAGAGTCAATTACCCGATCACACCTGTACTCACAGAACTTAAGCTCATTCCTTTTAGAAACCGGTGCAAATGGCAACCAGACTCTGGTGGCACAGGTACATTCCCCTGAAGCTGTAGCGTTCAGGCATGGAGAAGAAAACATGTATGCACATTTCTCCAACAGGTCTTTTCAGGTCGTCGTGTTCCTGTACAACTCACCTTAAGTTCCACATATTGCTTTGCAGACAGGCTAGTAGACTTGCAATAACATCAACACTGAGGGTTGATGACCCTCTGGATGTTACTAGGTGTGATGAATCCTACGGAATCCTCATAGAATCCCAGACTAAAGTCTCCTCCCATATGGCATGGGGAAGGCAGCTGCTACCTGACTCTGACACTGGGGGTGGTATTAGACGGGTGGATCACATGGGATGACAAGGCCCTCAAGTAAATATGTAGACTGTGTCCGGGAAATGCACATATCCTCTTCTGAGGGTTAAGGTTTTCTAATGCCTGAATAACTGATGGCTTGATGTCATAGTAAGGCTCCCTCTCCCAGATTTCCCCAAGGCATAAAGTATGAAAACCCTTACGATCAACATGGGAATTATATATGTAAGGATCAGAGATTCAATATCACTACTACTACTTATAGTTATAATCCCACTTTAGGTTTGAATTATAAAACCAAGAACCAACAATTAACTCCTTTAAGAAAAAAATGGTAAACAAACCAAAGATACATTCTATAAATCATTAGAACAGGGTGGCTTAGATATGGTTAAAAAAAATAAGAACATTAGGGACTTCAAGTACCATAATGCTCTGAGTACTGAGAAGAGGAAGAGCAGCTCAGAGCTGCAGACGTGTAGTGTGCAGTCTAGTGATTATAATGACCACACCTGAGAGGGAATTTTAAATATTTAAAGCCCCTTCAGGTGCAGGCCATTAGAAAGAAGCAGCAGAAGCAGAAGGAAGAGGACACCGGAATCGCTGCTGTGTTGTCTGTGGGACGCGGTGCCGAGAGTCGCAGGAGTTGGGAATCCTGAATGCAGAGAACGCGTAGTGGGAAGCTGTGCTGGGATTAACTGTCCCATAGAAGAGAGAAGCTTTCAGAGTTCTGTAATCTACTCCGGTGGTTGGAGTTCACCAGAGTATGGGAGGAGCAAAGTAGGCTAGTTTTTCATGAGGCGCGAGCAACGGAAGTGTGACCGGAGCTGTCAGACGCCAAAGAATCCAGACGAAAGAAGTAGTTGAGGCAGCAGCGTGTTGTCAGGTTCCAGAACTTTGCAGTAGCAGACGATGAATCCACCAGACCCCCTAGGTTCGCCCACTCAACAATCTTCTAGTTAAGAATTCCTAGACAGGCTATCCCCAGGGGGAAGGGGAAGTGGACAAAATAAGAAATCAGGTCTCAGCTTGCTGCTCTCTCTGCCATCCTGCTCTCTGCTTCATGACATACAGATCTGCAAATGAATATACTGGAGTCAAAACATGACTAATTCTCCCCACCTGTCCCTTTTCAAATGTTAACCTCCCTAAAATAATGGTGTACCTGTCAGCCTATGCCTCTTGCTGAAAGGACTTTGGATAACATTGCTGCTGCTCACTCTTTAGAAGATTTCCCAATCCTTCTTAGGTAACTTGTCTTTATTTTATCTTTGTTCTGAAACTGTATTCTTTATGAAACTTTTCCACAGAAAAGGGCTTTTCTTAACTTAGCCAATTCTACTTCACATTAGTCTCTGTGTAACTTCTTAGAAAAATTTGTCTTTTCATGCCACTCTGGTTCTAAACTATTTACACTTGCCAGTAATCCATAGAAAGGCAAGGTTCATATGCTGGCATGTGCAGTTATCCTAGAAAAGTCTTTATAATATATAAAGAAAAGGAAACTCCTTCATTGTGCTCTTTCTCTTCTTTGATTAGGCCGCGTGGTTTCAGACGGTTTCCTCAAACGAAAACCTGATGCGCAGATGACAGTTTCCTGAGACTCTTCAAAGGAATTGGATGACATGCTGTGCGTCACAAATGTGCACGTCCGAAGGTCCTTTACTCGAGGACTTGCTTCGATACCTCTCAGGCTCCTTCTTGGTCATGGAGAAAGCGAAAAGGGGCTGTCACCTCGCACGCATGGTAAACTTAATTACTTCAGCGCGCAACGTTAGAAAGACAGTACCTGTGTGCAATGTTAGACTGGTTAAATAAGGTAATATTAATACGCATTTTAATCTGATTTTCTACATACAAATTCTTTACTTTAGATTAATACTCGCACAACATGCTTAGTGGAAATAACAGTTCATGTGCGCAGATTAGGGAATGTGATTAATTCTCAGCCCCCCCTTCAGTACTCAATTAACTCAGATACAGTGCTTCTGCAGCTATTCTTCTCTTCAGTTACGTTTGCAAATATACAACAGTTCATTTCCTTAACTTCGATCATTGAAAATAATTCACTTAGCTTTGTATTGTTGCTGAAGCTGTCTCAACTTCCTTTCTCTGTACAGCTCACAACATAACCTTAAAATGGCCTTTAGCATTTCCTAGGATACATTTTCTATGAATAACTCTGGAGCTCAAAATTCTGTAACCTTCTCTGGTAGATAGCTGAATGAAAAGCAGTTTAGAATCTTTTGCAAGATTCCAAACGACCTCACTGCTGCAGTTTAGCCAATCAACTCTAAGAATCACCCCCTCCAACTTGGGGTCACTCCTGACTGCTACATTGGAAGTGTTAAGGAGAACTGGACTTTGACAATGATTTTCCAATGAACAACAGCTTCAAATATCAGCATTCTTCATGCGTCTCACTCCTGCCCTGTGCACTCAGCGCCCCTTTCCTAAGCTTGAAAACTATAGGGGAAGCTACAATATCCCCTGCGTAATGCCCTGTCCCAGGGCCTGGTTTCTCAGGCTTAAAATGATGAAATCGCCTAACCAATCTTGGAGCATGCACATCTTCTGCCACCTCCCATGATCTCTCCTCAGGACCATATCCTTTCCAATCCACAAGATGCTGCACTTTTCCACGCACCACCCTGGAATCGAAAATGGTCTGCACTTCATATTCATTCTCAGTAGTATCTATAAGCACTGGACCTGGCACTCCCTGTAACCTAGTTCCCATCCTACAAGGTTTCAGAAGATTTACGTGGAACAATGAAGGCACCTTTAAACCTTGCAGTAACTTCAACTTAACTGCAACGAGAGCGATGACTTGCTCAATTACAAATGGGCTGATGAAAAGGGGGCTAAACTTGTTCTTGCATTTCAGGGCGATGTTCTTTGTCGAGAGCCACACCAAATCCCCCTGCTGATAGTGAGGTGCTAAACTACGTTTACGGTCAGCAAGTCTTTTATAACTTATCTTATTTTTTTTCAAAGCTTGTACAGTCCTTTCGAGATTCTGCCCCATAGTTTTGTTTCTGCTTTCTACATCGGGAACCTCAACCTCTTCCAGGATCACCGCTCTAAGGAACCGACAGTGAAACTCCTGATTAACAAAAAATGGGGACACTAAGTGGAATCCTTAGCCGCATTATTGTAACATAATTCCGCTAACCATAACAATTCCAACTAACTCTCACCAGGCCCCAGATAACATTGTAGATACTTCTCTCACTCCCGGTTCACCCTCTCAGTTTGACCGGTGGCTTCCAGATGATAACTAATCGATACATTAATTTCAATCTTCAATTTCTTTCAGAAAGCCTGCCAAAACCTCGAGACAAATTAATTGAGTTCCTTGGTCAGAGATTACCTGACTGGGCAACCCATGAAGTTTCACTACATTCTGCAAGAAAGACTGGCCTCCTCTCACAACTATTCTGTTGGCAAGTACAATCTCGAATTCACATACGGCAACCCCTCCTTTAGTTGCCATACAGGATCGCCCTTCTTCCATTCAAGGAGCTGCTCAGCCGACATCTACTGGCAAATCGACTCACGGGAATCATTTACCTTCTGCACTTCTCCCATCACTATTTATTTCTCAACTAAAAGCGACGTAGAGCACTGTGATAGTTCTTCGAACTTTCAGAGAAACACCCCAACAATGCATCGGCCTTATCATTCTGACGCCCATGCTTGAAGGTTATCACAAAGTCGTACTGAGCAAAAAACAAGCACCATCGCAATGGCCAAGAAGTCAAGGTCTTGGCAGACAGTACAAATTTAAAAGTTTTGGTGATCTGTTAGCACTGTCACCCATAAGATAATGTATCCACTCTTCAAAGTCAGGTTTTATAGCTAAAGGTTCTCTATCAGAAATGGTGTAATTCCTTTCTGCAGAAGAAAATTATTTTGGAAAAGAACGCTACCGGGTGAAGTTGTCCCGTATCCCAATGAGACAGTACAGCGCCCATGGCGACATCTGAAGCATACACGCCCACAAAAAAGGTTGATTAACATCCGGATGAAGTAGAATTGGCCCAGTGATTAACTTTTACTCGAGGTAACTGAAAGCGTTTTCCGACTCTCTACTCCAGACAAATTTCACTCCCTTCTTCAACAACTTGGTAATTAGCGCCACGACCTGTGAAAAATTACAAATAAACTGATGATAAAAGTTTACAAATCCAATGAAACTTTGAATTTCCTTTACGTTAGTGTAACGCTCACCTGATTCCCGTAGAGGCGCCGGTCTTGACTGGGCGTATACCGTATCTTCAAAGGTGATGTGTAACACACGGCTGGCTCTTTGGGCTGGACCTCTGTGCACTGTATGTCTGACTCGAAGGGTAAGATGTCTGCAGATAGAAAATATGGGATTAATGAACTGGGTTATTGAATGTCTCTCTCTTCTTCCCTTTCTCTTCTCCTGTAGAACCCCAAAGGTTAACGCTCTCACCTTAGGTAAGTGAACGCCGTGCTCTCCATCTGCCTCGGGGCAGGGTGCTGTAACCAGTTTCTTCACTGGATAAGGGGAGCAGGCCTCTTGACTTCAGAGGACTGCTGTCCGTCGTTTACTGCACGAACGGTAAGTTTCGAGTAATTCTAATGTCTTTAAAAGTCTTTAGTAATGATGTCTCTTGTTTTGCAGGGTTCCGGCGATGGCGGATGACGGGCTGAAGTGAGTTGAAGATGGAGCCCGTGTGATGAATAGAAGCGCCTGGAAGCACGCAAGTAAGCGCTTGTTGCCTGCTTCACGATGCGCTCTAACTGTCTTTTTATTTTGCAGGTACAAGTTCGGAGCGGCTGCAGGGTGCCGGAATACCCACTGGGTTAGATGTGGAAAGGAGTAATGGCACGTGAGTATTAAAGTTCCCCAATGTCTTTAAACGCACCTTGTTTTGTCTTTCAGATGCGGGATGCAGCACTGAAGGCCTCCGGAGCGTGCGAAGAGTTGGTAAGCTTTTGTCTTTCAGATGCCGGAATGCAGTGCGAAGACCTCCGGAGCGCACGAAGAGTAGGTAAGCCTTTGTCTTTCAGATGCCGGAATGCAGCGCGAGGCGTTGGTGACAGCTGATGGACCAGGTAAGTGAAGCGCTGTCACTGAAGACCGTAATGCTAACCTGTTCTTTCTTGTCTTTATAGGTGTTGCTGAAGACTGGATTCAGGATGGTAAGCCTTTTTCCTTAGGCCCAGGATCAGATGCAGAAGACACGATGAGCGTTCTGCTGCAGAGGATGCAGAATAACGCAAAGCAAGATTCATCCATCAGGTGTGGTTTAAATAGCCTCCTGTAGTGCTTAGGTGTCTCCTTCCATAGCCACGCCTAGGTAAGAAAAGAGTTCCTGCTTTCCAGAAGAGTTCCAGTGTTCTGAACCTAGGGAGTGGCTCCTGCCCCACCCAACAGAAAAAGTAGTTCCAAACAGAAGAGGATCAGAGGCTCAACTGGCAGGCAAGTAAGCAGCATGGTCTGCTGAAGGTAAGTCCACCCAAGCATTATGAGCCCGGCGCTTCCAGCGCTGGGACTGGGCATATTTATGAGCCTGGTGCCACTGGCGCCAGGACTGGGTCCAAAAGGTCCCAATTGGGACTGGTTGGCACTCGGAACCTGGGTTATGGATCTGCTTCCAAGGGAGTTAGGAAAAACCTGACCTTTTGGAAGCAGAGATCATGACAGTACCCCCCCTCAAGGCCCCTCCCAAACCGGGCTTCTCCGGGGGTTTTGGCTTGTCAGGAAATGTTCGGTGAAATCTTTTGATTAGGCGAGGAGCGTGGACATATTCAGCAGGTTCCCAGGATCTCTCTTGGGGGCCGTAGCCTTTCCAGTCAATTAGGTAAAATAGTTTAGATTTGGAGATCTTGGAGTCCAGAATGCTTTTGACTTCAAACTCGAGTTCTCCATCAACTAGGATGGGTTTTGGAGATTTAGTTAGTCGGGTTTGAGGTTGCACGGGTTTTAATAGAGAGACGTGGAAGACCGGATGTATCTTCATGTGCGGGGGCAAGTCCAACTTGACCGCTACTGGGTTTACTATGGTAGTGATGGAATAGGGACCAAGGTATCTTGGGTTGAATGTGCGTGGCCCTTTTAGAGGTAGATATTTGGTGGATAACCAGACTTGATCCCCTACTTGATATTGAGGGGCTTCCTTCCGATGTTGATCTGCTCCTTTCTTGTATTGTTCTTTAGCCCTTTGAAGGTGAGAAACAGCTTCCTTAAAGGCTTGGGTGATTGTAGAATGCAGGTAGTCTACTGCTGGTGTTTCAAGATCTTGGAGGGGATCCAACTCTGAGGTTCGAGGGTGACTGCCGTATAAAAGAAAAAACGGGGTTTTCCCAGTTCCCGAATGGACAGAGTTATTGTAGGCATATTCGGCTATCCAAAGGATGTCTTTCCAAGTTTTTTCAGTTTGTTGCAGCATGCAGCGTAAATACTGTTCCAGAGTTTGATTGGTCCTCTCGGTTTGTCCGTCGGTCTGAGGGTGGTGACTGGTCGATAGTCTCACATCAATTTGAGCCGACCGACAGCAACTTCGCCAAAAATGAGAAATAAATTGACTACCTCGATCCGAAATTAGAACCGAAGGAAAACCGTGCAGTCGGACGATGTTTTCGAGAAATTCTCGGGCCAGAGTTGCTGCTGTTGGCAAGCCTTTGAGCGGAATGAAATGCACCATCTTGGAGAATAGGTCCACGATTACCAGAATCGTATTGTATCCGGAGCATGGAGGTAGATCGGTGATGAAGTCCATAGAAAGCGTATGCCAAGGGCGAGGTGGTTTGTCAATAGGGCGTAAGAGGCCTGCTGGTCTTTCCTTTTGACTCTTATTTTGGGCGCATACTCCACAGGACATTATAAAGTCTCTGATATCTTTTTTCCAAGACGGCCACCAGAAGTAGCGCTTGATTTTTTCTGAGGTCTTGGCCATACCGGGATGTCCTTCCATTAAAGAATCGTGATAACAAGAGATTACTTTTTTCTGTAAATCTGTGCTGGGCAGGTATAATCGTTCTTGGAAATACAATAAGTTGTCCTTTACTGCAAAGTCCTTTCCCTGCAGATGCCAATTCTGTATGTCTGCTGGAGTTACAAGTTGCCTGGCTTCATCCTTAACTTCCTCTATGGATTGTGTGGCGATTACACCCAGAATTCTTTGTTCGGGAATGATTGGTACAGGTTTAGGGTTGATCAAGTGTTCTTCCACTCCCATCCGAGAAAGGGCATCAGCTTTACCGTTTTTTGTACCAGGTCGATAGGTAATTATGAAGTCAAACTCGGCAAAGAATAATGCCCAACGGAGTTGTCTAGAGGATTGGGCTTTTGCGGTTTTCAAATATTGCAGATTTCGGTGATCCGTAATCACAGTAACGGTGTGTCGGGCCCCCAGCAGATAATGCCGCCAAGCCTTAAAGGCAGACTTGATAGCCAGAAGTTCCTTGTCAGTAATCGTGTAATTGATTTCAGGAGGCGAGAATTTGCGGGACCAAAATGCCACGGGATGCAACTGATTGGTTACCGGGTCCTTTTGTGATAGAACTGCCCCCATGGCAAGGCTTGAAGCATCAGTTTCCACGATGTAGGGGAGTTCGGGGCGAGGGTGTTTTAAGATTGGTGCAGAGATAAATTTAGTCTTCAAATCCTGGAAAGCTTGTTCCGCCTCGGTAGACCATTCAAAACGTTTGTTTTTCTTTAACAAGGCAGTGATGGGCTGGACTATTCGAGAAAATTCGGGGATAAACCTGCGGTAAAAGTTAGCGAAGCCTAACATGCTTTGCACACCTTTTACGGAGGATGGTGATGGCCATTTGAGAACTGCATCGACCTTCTTTGAATCCATACGCACTCCGCTAGGTGATAATATGAATCCCAAGAATTCAACTTCAGTCACGTTGAAAACACATTTTTCCAACTTAGCGAAAAGTTTGTGTTGACACAATCTTTTGAGGACCATTTTCACATGTTTCCGATGTTCAGATTCCGATGAAGAATAAACGAGGATGTCGTCAATGTAAACAACAACACACACGTCTATGAGCTCTCTGAGGACATCGTTCATAAAATATTGAAAGGCGGCCGGGGCATTGCAAAGTCCGAAGGGCATGACCTGATATTCAAATAGCCCATATTTGGTGCGGAAGGCCGTCTTCCATTCATCGCCCTCTTTTACTCGTACCAAGTGGTAGGCTCCTCTAAGATCCAGCTTTGTGTATATGCATGCTTTTCTGACCTGGTCCAGGAGTTCAGGGATCAAAGGTAACGGATATCTATTCTTGACGGTGATCTGGTTCAGGGAGCGATAATCTATACAAGTTCTAAGGTCTCCTTCCTTTTTTGGAACGAAGAACAAAGCTGAAGAAGCAGGGAACTTGGAAGGACGAATAAACCCATTTGCCAGGTATTGATCCAGGTATTGTCGAAGGTTCTCAGGCTCGGTGAGGGCATAAATTCTACTACAAGGAGGAGTAGATCCAGGTATCAGGTCTATCTGGCAGTCATAAGACCTATGAGGAGGTAGAGAGTTAGCCTGATCCTTCCGGAAAACATCTTGGTATTCTAGGTATTCGGGAGGTAACTGGGGAGTTTCTGAAGAAATTGCTGCCAGTGCAACACCAGGTGGAGGGTGACAAGTAGAGACACATTCTGGAAACTGGACCGTTCTTGCTCGCCAATCGATCAGAGGATTGTGTTTCTCTAACCAAGGTATTCCTAGAATAATCTGAAACTGAGGAGCCTTGATCACATCGAACACGATCTTCTCATGGTGTCCATCTTGACTTACTAGCGTCACTTCTTGAGTGGTATGCGTTACTGGTCCGGAGGCTATCTCCGTTCCATCCACCGTAGTAATGACGTCCTTTACAGCCTTGGGACAAAGAGTTAGATTCATCCTCAAAACCATTTCATGATCCACATAATTGCCGATGGCACCGCTGTCGACGTAAGCTTCAATTGCATGTAATCGATCCGGATTATCAGGGCTAATGAGGACCATAGGTATCACGAAATGCGAGGTCACGGAACTGGTTTTCACGCTCGGCAAGAGGACCTCTATTCTTGTCGGGCGAGGTCGTTTCCCTGCTCAGAGTTTGTAACTTTGGTAACTGCAGCTCCTACTGCCTTCTTGGCAGGTTTCACCGGACAGTCTCGAAGAAAGTGCCCTGAGTTTCCGCAATAGAGGCATAATTGCAACTGTTTTCTCCTTTCCCGCTCCTTTTGTGTTAGAGGACCTTTCAGACCCCCTATTTGCATGGGTTCCCCGGAGTCTACTCCTTTGGAAGGAGTTGGCGGTTTGGAAAATACTCGAGCATCAAACTTAGAACGATCGGCCTTCCTGTTCTGCAGTCTGTGATCTATTTGAACGACTAAGTCTATATAGTCCGAACAATCTTGTGGGGGATTCACTACTTGGGCTAACACATCTTTGAGCTCTCCACGTAGACCTCTATAAAACAGCGTAATCCTTTTATCCTCAGGCCATTGAGTTTCCACTATCAGTCTGTTGAAAGACGCAATATAAGCCAAAAGGTCTTGATTACCTTGTCGCAACGAAAGAAGCTCATTGTCCAAGGCCTGCCCCTGTGAATGTCTTGCGAACAGTTTTTCCATACTGAGCTGAAAAGCTTGAAAATCATGGAGGACCGGATCATCTTGATTTACTAGAGGGATCGACCAGTCTGCCGCATTGCCACTAAGGTACGAAAGCACGAAAGCTACTTTAGCTTGATCAGTTGGAAAGGCTGCTGGCCGGCATAAGAAATGCAACCGGCACTGATTGATAAATACTGCAAACCTCTTTGGGTCACCAGAAAATCGTTCGGGCGGAGCCAGAGGTACATTCCCAGGTAGGTTGATCTGCACTGGATTCATAGAGGATGTAGAAGGAAGATTTCCCCCAGATGCGGGTAACGGGGTCTGTCCGGCTTGAGACTGTAGCAATTGTCTAGCGAGATCATCGGTTCGCTCCTTGGAAATAATCAGTTCCCTTCTTAGAGCGTTCGTTTCCTGACTGGCTGCATGCACTTCTGCCCTTAGTTCCCCAAGTAACTGGGCTAGCTGGTCGGTATCAGAGGTTTCCATAGCGCCTGGACGGGAGTTTTGCGGTAGTCTTTGCGTTCTGTAACGCTCACCTGATTCCCGTAGAGGCGCCGGTCTTGACTGGGCGTATACCCTATCTTCAAAGGTGATGTGTAACACACGGCTGGCTCTTTGGGCTGGACCTCTGTGCACTGTATGTCTGACTCGAAGGGTAAGATGTCTGCAGATAGAAAATATGGGATTAATGAACTGGGTTATTGAATGTGTCTCTCTTCTTCCCTTTCTCTTCTCCTGTAGAACCCCAAAGGTTAACGCTCTCACCTTAGGTAAGTGAACGCCGTGCTCTCCATCTGCCTCGGGGCAGGGTGCTGTAACCAGTTTCTTCACTGGATAAGGGGAGATTGCCTCTTGACTTCAGAGGACTGCTGTCCGTCGTTTACTGCACGAACGGTAAGTTTCGAGTAATTCTAATGTCTTTAAAAGTCTTTAGTAATGATGTCTCTTGTTTTGCAGGGTTCCGGCGATGGCGGATGACGGGCTGAAGTGAGTTGAAGATGGAGCCCGTGTGATGAATAGAAGCGCCTGGAAGCACGTAAGTAAGCGCTTGTTGCCTGCTTCACGATGCGCTCTAACTGTCTTTTTATTTTGCAGGTACAAGTTCGGAGCGGCTGCAGGGTGCCGGAATACCCACTGGGTTAGATGTGGAAAGGAGTAATGGCACGTGAGTATTAAAGTTCCCCAATGTCTTTAAACGCACCTTGTTTTGTCTTTCAGATGCGGGATGCAGCGCCGAAGGCCTCCGGAGCGTGCGAAGAGTTGGTAAGCTTTTGTCTTTCAGATGCCGGAATGCAGTGCGAAGACCTCCGGAGCGCACGAAGAGTAGGTAAGCCTTTGTCTTTCAGATGCCGGAATGCAGCGCGAGGCGTTGGTGACAGCCGATGGACCAGGTAAGTGAAGCGCTGTCACTGAAGACCGTAATGCTAACCTGTTCTTTCTTGTCTTTATAGGTGTTGCTGAAGACTGGATTCAGGATGGTAAGCCTTTTTCCTTAGGCCCAGGATCAGATGCAGAAGACACGATGAGCGTTCTGCTGCAGAGGATGCAGAATAACGCAAAGCAAGATTCATCCATCGGGTGTGGTTTAAATAGCCTCCTGTAGTGCTTAGGTGTCTCCTTCCATAGCCACGCCTAGGTAAGAAAAGGGTTCCTGCTTTCCAGAAGAGTTCCAGTGTTCTGAACCTAGGGAGTGGCTCCTGCCCCACCCAACAGGAAAAGTAGTTCCAAACAGAAGAGGATCAGAGGCTCAACTGGCAGGCAAGTAAGCAGCATGGTCTGCTGCACGTAAGTCCACCCAAGCATTATGAGCCCGGCGCTTCCAGCGCTGGGACTGGGCATATTTATGAGCCTGGTGCCACTGGCGCCAGGACTGGGTCCAAAAGGTCCCAATTGGGACTTGTTGGCACTCGGAACCTGGGTTATGGATCTGCTTCCAAGGGAGTTGGGAAAACCCTGACCTTTTGGAAGCAGAGATCATGACAGTTAGTTGGCGTCGGCCTTTCCTTCACCGCCTTGATTTTCCTTGAATCTATCTCCAACCCTTAAGGCGAGATGACAAATCCAAAAAATTCAACTCTGGACGTATGGAACTGACTTTTTCTAATTTAGCAAACAAATTATTTTCTCTCAATTTTGTCAGCACTTTATGGACGTGATCTTCATTTTGAGCCAATTGTTTAGAACGAATCAAAATGTCGTCAATCTAGACCACCACAAAAATATCTAGATATTCCCAAAGCACCTCATTGATAAAGAATTGAAATGCTGCTGGGGCCAAAAGGCATAACTTGGTACTCAAACAACCTGAATCGCATTCTAAACGTGGTCTCCCACTCGTCACCCTCTCAAATCCTTACCAGGTGGTAAGATCCTCTAAGATCTAGTTTTGTGAATATTTTAGACCCCTGAATCCTATCCAACATCACAGAAATCAAGGGTCGAGGATAACGATTCTTTGCAGTGATCTTGTTGAAGACCCTATAATCTATGCAGGTCTGCAAGGTTTTATCTTTCTTGGGCACAATAAATAGGGGAGATGCAGCTGGGGATTGAGTGTTACAGATGAATCCCTTGGTCAAGTTTTCTTGCAGATACTCTTTAAGATGCAGGAATAGAAATAGTCCAGTCTTAAAAACAGGTAGAGCACTTAACTTATGTTTGCTGTGATTGGAGAAAGAGTTAGCTGCTAACTGAGACAGTATCCTGAGACTGGTCAGGATATGAAAACAGCTTACAAAAAGATGCAAGTCTCAAGTTGCGCTGACTCCAATTGTTAAGTTGAAAAAGAATCAACACAGTTAAGAGGTTACATTTATCAATTTAATTCACCGATTATTTCAAAGTGTCCACAGGTACTTAGTTTTTTTGACACTTTGAACCTCAGTTGATTTCACTAAAGGTTACTGATTGTTCCATTATGTCTAATGATTGAACTTCATGCCAAAAGCAACAATGCATATTCAGTTGTGTCACACTCTGAACCTCGACATGCGTTTCCCCACCTGTCATGTAAGGCGGTTCTTCAGGAGGTACAGTACTTAATCTTTATTTGTGTTGATGAGGTGGCTATACATTAATTTCTGTTAACTGTGTTAGTCAATTGAAGAAAGTCAAAAATTAGCATCATGTATTTTTGAATGCCTGCAAACCAAGACAGAACAATGTTGTAGGGTCACATTTAAATGTTTATTTTATACAATTTTCACTCAAAAGAAATGTACTCACTAATTGTCATGTGAAGACCAGGACCATGGGTAAGCTGGTATATTCACAAATTCATGTCCTTGTATCATAAAACAAATTGTTCTAGTTTTAAATGGCCCAGAAGGTTTCCTATTTGCCTTAAACAAAATAATGTAATACTAGTTTTAGATGCTAAGTGAGAGATGGTAAAATGTTTTTTGTCTAGTGCTTACCTTAAAAGCAGGATGCTGCTTTAGGTGTAGAGCGTGTTGGTACAATTGCCATGTATTTTCGCTTCGCAGCAATCGGACGTAATTTATGCGATGCAATGACATCGCGTGAACGCGCGCAATGACGTAATTTGCGTGCAAGCTGTTGCCATTTTGGATTGGGAACCGCATCCTTCTTGAAAAATAAAACTTAATGGTTATAAATTATGCTAGAGATTAGAAATTAGTTAATAATAATGTGCCCCTGAGGTTTGTTTTGTCTGAGGTTTTTTTGTGCAAGCATTATGTCAGTAAATGCACAATATTCTGCTACAATGCAAAAGCGAAGACCCTAATGCTTCTCCTGGGTTTGGAGGAATGCTGAACTTACTGAAATTTATGACCCATGTTTTTTCTCAAGGGTATATTAGAATCAAACATAATAATTCAAAGAAAATGGTAAAGTTCCTGGTCAGAATTCAGACAAGAGTAGCACGAGTCCATAGTACATATCCATTTCGCTTCAAGAGTTGTGCTCTAGTTCTGACTCTTTAAGATGCTAATTTTCCTTCTCCTTCAAGATGTAAATTCTACCACATGGAATTTGAGCCCCATCCTCCAAGTCAATATTACTGTCATAGGGGCAGTGCGGGGGAAGTTCGCTAGCTTCTTGTTCACTAAATACGTTCTCAAACCCCTCATAACATTCAGGCAGAACTCCCACTATGAATCCCACTAAATGCTCCTGGAATGCCCCTCCTGCTCAACATCTTCCCAGAGCTTCTTCTCCACCTTGTTGTTGTCCCCACTCAAACTCCCCCACACTGCATCGTTCTCTGCAAAATTCAGATCTAAACTCTACTGTTCTCTTTTCCCAATCGATCAATGGATTATGGAGTCAACCAGGGCATACCCACGATGATTGATTTGTAATTGTGGAGCATCAATCAGTGCAAAAACTATCTCTTCCCTGTGCCCATCTGCTATCCTCATACCCAGCTGACAGGTAGTAGGTGTGATTGGTCCTGAAGAAAATGGTGGGCTGTCCACCGCTCTAACCTGTTCTGGTACCTCCTTGTAGACTACCAGGAACCCTAATCTGTTAGCTACATTTCGGTCCATGACATTTCCGGTAGCTCATGAGTCTATTACACGTAGTATTCTATGGTACGTCCACGCTTCTGATCCTTTAAGAACCGAGGTTTGGACCCTCTGCAGCAAAGCCCTCACAGGACATGGCAGCTGTGTTGAGCGACGCAGGTGTTTGGCAGCGATGGGGTACCAGTGCATATTGTGAGCGTGGATGACTTCAGCCTCCTTTCTGCGTCCGAAAAGGTAAGAAGATGCAGGAAGCGTTAGCACTGCTACACTCCACGCACGACCCTGACCTTGTGCCCCTCGCCCTCTGCACACGCATTTCCCCCTGCATCTGGTCCTCGCACCCCTACATGCGCTCACCTTCTTCCCTGCCTCACAACTTAGGCCACGTGCGCTCCCTGCAAGTTAGACCGCATGCGCTCCTTCGCATCAGGCCGCACTACTACTTAGGCCACGTGCACTCCCTGCAACTTAGGCAGCGTGCGCTCCCTCACATCAGACCACGCTACTACTTAGGTGGTGTGTTCTCCCTCGCAACTTAGGCCACGTGCACTGCGTCACAACTTAGGCTGTGTGCGCTTCCTCGCAATTTAGGACGTGCATCGCTTGCAACCTAGATCGCATGCGCTCATTTGCATCTTAGGTCCCCCCACATCATGTCTATGCTTCCCCTCCCAGCGTTTTCCTATCTTCCTCTTGCATCTTTTGCCCTACACTCTCTGACCTATTGTATTGTCATCCCCTGTGCCTGCATTTCTCTACTTATAGATTCTTTGATTGTGTATTGTACCTTGTTGGTTGGGTTTCTGTACTGTACTTTGACACTACTGTATTGACATTGTGTTGTTTTCAACGTTATTGTCATTGCATTGCATTGGTTACATTCTTTACCTCTAGGTTCCCTTGGTTGCGCATTGTGCTTTGTTGTTGGTTTCTGTATTGCACCTTGATATCGTAGGTCCTGGTGTTTCTTTTTTGTGTTGTGCTCCCTTCTCTGTTGTGTTCCGCCCCCTTGTGCCTTCCTCCTGTCTGACACCAGCATTACTTCCTTTCCTATTTGCGCCCCCCCACTGTTTCCACCCCACACCTTCTATGGTGTCTACCCTAACTCTCCAACTGCTATTCTATCGACTATCCTATCCTTCTTACTAAGTCTGGTAGGAAGAAGCTCAAAAAGGACATCCTGGTCTCAAACCCAAGCCTTCCTATCGCTGATACCTACACCAGTGCTTCCTCCAGAAAGACCCTTACCGACATCCTCTTTGTTGTTCCCTCTCCAGGCGTATTGACCACAATATGTTCTCTCTCCTTTTTTCTCTCATCTCCCATTAATGGTGGCACCCGTTGGGAGGCCCTCCTGGCCCCCTTCCACTCCTCTAAGACAATCATTAATGTCTACTTAAAGGGTACCATCTTGGTCCAGGGCCCTCAGACCAATCTCCTCCTTTTTGCTAGACCTTTCCCGCACCTTATCAACTTCCTTTCTTCTCCTGCTATCCCTACTTACCCTTCTCTGGCTCCTCTGCTGCCTCCTTCCTCCGCCACCTCTCCGGCACGCTCCGCTGCCTCGTTGACCAACCTGTTGCCTCTTTCCTCCAACACCTCTCTAGCACCCTCTGCTGCTTCTTTGGCAGCCCTGTTGCCTACTCAGTCAGCCACCTCTACAGCACTCTCTTCTTCCTCTCCCACTACCCTGCCATCTCTTCCTTCCTCCTCTGTAGAAATATCGGGCACCTCCAACACTTCCGCAGGGTGTATCCCTGGCCTGCAGCCCTGCAAAGGTGGCAAGCTGTTCCTCATCTCTACTCCTAACTCTCGCTACGCTGTCAAACACTCCTCTGACATCTGCTGTCTTCTGGAAGAGCTTGATTTGGATGTACTCCGTCCCTCCGAGGCTTTCACGGCCAGCTCTGTCACAAGTTTTGACACTCTCCTTCCTGATCCTCTCCGAACCCAGAGCCAACCATCCCGGCGGGGGTGTAGCCCTGATTTTCCCAGAGTGGATCAACGCTTCTGTCATTCGAACGTAGGACTACTCTTCCTTTGAATGCTTGGTCTGCAGGCTCTCTATCTTTCCTGGCCTCTCTCCACTGTGGCCACTGTCTACAGGCCGCCTGGCCAGCTTGCCCTCTTACTCTCTGAGTGGGCTGACCTCTCCTCCTCCCTCCCTCTACCTCTCAACTTCTCCTCGGAGCCTGATCATCCACCTGGATGCTACTAGCCCCTATTCGGGGGTACCTCTCTTCCTCTCTCCCTCCCTCTCTCTCTCTCTCTCTCTCTCTCCCCTTCGATCTGGGCCGACTCACCCTGCAGGGCACACCCTGGATGTTCGGATGCCTTGGGATCTCCCCCTCTCCAACCCTCTCACCACTCCACTCCTATCTCTTGGAGTGACCACTTTCTTTTTCCTCCCACCTTTCTCTCTCTACCCCAGCACTGCCACTCACCTTCTCGGTCATCCGTCCCATGAAGCGTTTGTCAGTTAAGGCCTTCGCTGCTACTTTCTCTCCTCCTACACCTTTGGCTGACTCACACTCTGAAACAGCCCTCTCTAACCTTAATTTCTCTATCTCCAACACTCTTGACCTCCTTGCCCCTGTCATAAGGATCCGTTTGAAGCCCACATCCAAGTGCAACTCTTGGTACGATTCCGACCTCGCCACCCTTAAACGCAAGTGGAAGTGGAGGGCATCAAGCGTAACCTCTGACAAACTGGCCTGCTCCAAAGGTAGCACAGACTCTTTGTCCTCTCAAAGAAGAGAGCCTACATCTAAGCCTGCATGGCCAACCCTGTTGTAGTCTCTACCTCTCCTGTTCCCTCCCAGGCCATCTACATGGCTCTGCCTTTTCATTTCCCCACTAAAACTCAGGACATCCTGTCCACCCTCTCTTTCTCTACCTTCTCTACCACCCCTGGCCCTCTTTGGCCATTTCTCCTCCTCCTTTCCCCTTTTCACCCGTGACAATGTTTCTAGACAAGTCTGATGTATGAAAGTCTCTAGTCAAAGCAGGTTCTCCCCTGCTCATCCAGAAACATCAAGGACTACATCGACACCCTTGTTCCAGCCTTGGCAGATTTCTGCAATCACTGTTTTGCCACTGGAACCTTTTCTTAAGCACTCCCTTGTGCACACACTTCTAAAGAAGCCCTCTGCCAATCCTTCCTCTCTGGCAAATTATCGCCGATCTACATCACTCCTTTCCTGGGCAAGCTCCTGGAAAAGCTGGACATCTCCCAGCTTAATCTTCATACTGAATCTGTTGGTTGTCTCCACAACCACTAGTCTGGCTTCAGAGCGGCCAGAAGCACGGAAACTGCTATCCTGTACACCCGTGAAGACTCTAATCTTGACTCCAACCTCCTTCTGTCCTCATTCTCCTCGATGTTTCCTCTCCTTTCGACATGGTCAACCACGCCAGCCTGCTCAATGGCCTCCACGACAACCTTGTATCTCTGGTCAGGCCCTGGCATGGTTGACCTCCTTTCTCACTGCCCGCCCCTCCCAGGTTCAACTTGGACCTTTCCTCTCTACTATCCCTCTTTCTACTTGTGGTGTTCCTCTGGGGTCTAATCTTTATCTCTGGCTTTTCAACCACTACCTGGGACCTCTTGCCCACTGCATTGCTACATTATGCCCCAACTTTCAGTGTTATGCGGAGGACACCCAGCTCTCCTTCAGGCTCCCCTCAGCCATATATATATATCTCCCTCTCTCCCTCCCTCCCTCCACCCTGGGCCCTCTTCTGGCTCCTTCCTGTGAGGCTAAGAATCTTGTTGTCATCTTCGACTCCACCCTCTTTGTCTTTCCTCACATCTCTGACGTCTCTAAGAAGTCACACTATTAGCTGCACCTCCTCAGAGGTATTCTGCCTTTTCACACTTTACCACAGAAGCTCACTGTTTCCAGAGCCCTGGTCCTCTCTAGGCTGGACTATTGCAACATACTCTTTCTAAATCTGCCTGTCTCTACTCTTCACAACTTCATAACTCTTTACAACTTATGCATAACAGGACTGCAAGACTTGTCCTTTGTCTCAAGCCCAGGGATCATATCTCTCCAGCTCTGAAATCTCTCTACTGGCTCCCTGTGTCTGCAAGGATCAAGTTCAAGATCTGTTGCAACGTACACAAGGCTTTCTGAGGCCTGGGACCGAACTACCTCCAACTTTCTCTTCATAAACATCTTCCTTCTAGAGCCCGCCATTCATCCACCTCCAACTCTCTGAGGGTCAGACGCTTATCTAAGCAGAGGGGGTGGGGGCCAGATCTCTTTCCTCTGATGGAGCATCCCTCTGGAACATCCTCCCTGCCTCACTCAAACTTGAGCAAACCACCTCAGCTTCCGGAAGCAACTCAAGATCTTCCTTTTCACATCTGCTTTCTGGCTTACTTTCCCTTACTGATGTCCCTGACTGCTCCGCACACTGGTCACCTGGCCACCCGCTGAAAATCGGGCCCAGGCTCCTGCAAGTGCAGTTTCCCTTAAACTGCCTCCGGGCTCCACCAGCACTAAGGGTCTGTATCCGCAACTCTACAGTCTCTGTCTCTCTGCACTTATGAGCCACCCTCCAGCAGCATTTACTGAGTTACCTGCTCTCCCACCCAATCCCCGGCACTTCTCTCCCTCCCTCTGTGCACATGCACGATCTGAATGACACAAGGCATAGTAAGGTAATTTTTTTGTCCTCCCTCTGCCCCCCCCTCCTTGTCTTGTCGTGCCTAGAAACACTGGCGTACAGGCGCGTTATAAATGACTTATCATATTAGATTACACAAGGACCACCACACCAGCACTTCCCATCCCAATGCAAGGATACGTTCAGATGTATGTGCGGATCTGATGTCTGAATGGTGTTCACCACCGGCTGGCCTCTTCCGGATATTGTAGGAAATAGTCTCTGTGCGCGTGGACACCTGCCCATGAAATGAATACTTTCCCCACAGTATAAGCAGAGATTTTCCTTTCGTCTTCAACCCTCTCTCCCTGAACTCTTTACCTGAATCGCACTTAGGCCGTTCACTTCTTACCCATGTTCTACCCTCAGGAATACTCCTTCTCTCAGATCTTCTTTCCAAAAACGAGCATCTAACTGCATAACCAAGCTAATGAATTCCTCGCAAGAGGTTGGCCTATAAACTATAGCTGCCAAGGCATCTTTCAGCTCCTCCCATACCCTCTGTAAAAGAATGAGGCTCTTTTCTCCTCGGGCCAATCACTTTCTAGAACCAAGGCCCTAAATGGTGTTATATAGACAACTCTCTACGACCCCATTTGAATGCCAACAACTCATCATCCACACTCTGTGTTAGGGAGCGCCTGTTCGAGACCTTACCAAGCCCAATTTTAAACAGAGCCCAGTCATGCAACTTCAACGTCCCTCTTTCCCCCACCAAATTTCTCGGGAGATGCTAAAGGCATAGTTACCAAGGAAATTCCCTGCACCAAACTAAGCCGGTTATCTGTTAGTTGGTCTTTCTTCAGCGACCCAATTCTAGATACAATACTGGAGGCTCTCCCTCAAACTCCTTCCTCAGAAATGTTGGTCCTGTGGTCTCTGAAGCCTTATGCACCTTTTGACTGAATTCCTCGATCTTAGCCTCTAGCGATAGTGTTATCTTTCTGGCTGCCTTTATCTCCTTCCTAATTTCTATCAACATCCTCCCCAAAGAAATCTGCGTTAACTCACCCTCAGATTCCATCGTCTCCCAGGCAGTATTACATTCTTGGGCCTATCATTCTGTCAGGTTCCAGAAGTTCTTTCCTGCGGGAGCAGACAATGAATCCACCAGACCCCCTAAATTTTCCAACTCAACAATCTTCTAGTTAAGAATTGCTAGGCAGGTGAGGGGAAAGGGGAAGTGGACAAAATAAGAAATCAGGTCTCAGCTTGCTGCTCTGCCACCCTGCTCTCTGCTTGATGACATACAGATCTGCAAATAAATATACTGTAGTCAAAACATGACTAATTCTCCCCACGTGTCCCTTTTCAAATGTTAACCTCCCTAAAATAATGGTGTACCTGTACGCCTATGCTTCTTGCTTAAAGGCCTTTGGATAACCTTGCTGCTGCTGCTGCCTCTTTAGAAGATTTCCTAAACCTTCTTAGGTAACTTGTCTTCATTTTATCTTTGTTCTGAAAACTGTATTCTTGATGAAACATTTCCATTAAAAAAAAGGTTTTAGTTAACTTAGCCAACTCTACTTCACATTAGTCTCTGTGTAACCTCTTGTCATGCTGCTCTGGTTCTAAACTATTTACACTTGCCAGTAATATATATCGAAAGACAAAGTTAACATGCTGCACTTGTGCAGGTCTCCTAGAAACTAAAATATATAAAGAAAAGGAAACTCCTTTGTCGTGCTCTTGCTCTTCTTTGATGAGGCTGCGTGGTTTCCAATGGTTTCCTCAAACAAAGACCCAATGTACAGACAACAGTTTCCTGAGACTCTTGAAAGGAACTGGATAACACGCTCCGTGTCACAAACGTGCACGTCCGAAGGTCATTTACTCAAAGATTTGCTTCGATACCTCTCGGTCTCCTTCTTGGTCACAGAGACAAGGAAAAGGGGCTGTCAACTCGCACGCATGTTAAACATAATTACTCCAGTGCAAAACGTTAGAAAGTTAGTACCCGTGTGCAATGTTAGACTAGTTAAATAAGTTAATTCTCGCGTGCATTTGAATCTGATTTTCTACACGCAGGTTTTTTACTTTAGATTAACTCTCGCACACCAAGTTTAGTGGAAACCACAGTTCACGTGTGCAGATTATACAAATATACAACAGTTTCTTTACTTAACTTTTAATGAAAATAATTCACTTAGCTTTGTGTTGTTGCTGAAGCTACCTCAACTTCCTTTCTCTGTGCAGCTCACAACGTCACCCTAAAAGGCCTTTAGCTTTTCTTTGGATTCATTTTCTTTGAATAACTCTGGAGCTCAAAATTCATTGTCCTTCTCTGGTAGATAGCTGAGATAGCAGAATTAAAGGCAGTTTAGAATCTTTCGCAAGATTCCAAACCGCCACACTGCTGCAGTTTATCAACTCCAAAGATCACTCCCTCCATCTTGGGCTGGGGTCACTCCTGACTGCTACATTAGAAGTGTTAAGGATAACTGGACTTTGACAATAATTTTTTAAATAAACAACAGCTTCGAATACCAGCATTCTTCCTGCGTCTCACTCCTGCCCTATGCACCAAGGGTCCCTTCCTAGCTTGACAAGTATAGGGGAACCTGACACGTGTCTAACGAAAGCGCAAGGAAGGGCCAGTGAGTTGGCCTTCGCTAGGTAACCCCCGGGTGCTTTCCAATAGACCGCTGGCTCAAAGCAATCCTTCTGAATACCAAACTATTGAACTAAAGAAATGTTGGCGTAACTCTCATGTTGGGAGAGATCGAATGAAACAATATTGTAACCACCATTGTCAAAGTAAAGAGGGGGCAATATTGCAACAAAGTAAAAGTAATCTACAAGAAGGAAGATTACAAAAAAGGGTAGATAAACAACCCGCATTGCCTAAGCCAAAGAAAAGCAATTATAAATAAAAGTGGATGCAGCTTTGACTAAGAGGGATACTTGAAAAAGAGACATTACCAGCAGCTAATTGGTGGTGTCGAAGGAACCCAGAGGTGACAGGAAAAAAGCCCTCCTTGTAGAAATCATCAAGGGGGAGAGGAGAGAAATATAACCTGCATTGCATTTGGCAAACATATCAGTGGGAAAGACAGTGTCACTCTATATTGTACCCTTGTGGATGAAGTTGAGAACCCTGTTTTTGTTGAAAGTCAAAAGACCTTTTCAAGAAGCAATTTTTTCAAAATAACTTTCCATAAGAGGGATCTAAGTGTGGAAAGTTTGGAGAAAACCTCAAGACAGAGTGCTTAAAAATAATAAATAAAAGAGACACAACTCTGTTTTTTGGTGATGATAGATATTGATTATGTAGTTGCCCTTAGTGATGGCACGTGTGTCGACGGATTTCACCGTCTTTTTCAAATCAGGGCTAGGTTTGTGTTCAACCATATCCAGTCACAATGGAGAGGGGTCTCAACACGGATAACGAGATGTCTTCTTTTTTGTGAACATTCAGAATTTGTATTAATATTGCTGTAAGGTACTTTATGCAACTTGTGGAAGAATATAGACTGCACGAAAATTAATTTTTATTCAGTTATCTACATTTGTCACCGCCACAATTCTTATGATTCACTAATAGCACATGTCATTATGAATGGGTGTTACAATTAGTAACTAATATACCACACCTAGCAGGGATTAATGTGAGAATATGGAGAAACACTATAACATAAAAGGGAACCCAGGTTGTACTACTATAGAGTAGGAAACATTAAACAAGCATCATTTCAATTATGACAAACTAACAACATTTCCTTGACTTAAGACAGTGAGTCTTTATATGGTTTTGTGCTCGAATAGCACATTTCTTGAGATAATCTTAATCAATCCGGGATTCAGTCATAAGTGTGAATGTGGATTTTGCATGGTTTAATAAAATGTGCACATTTTCTAGATCACGCCTTAATAAACTAAATAGCACTATTATAATATTTACTTGCCTATCCTTTCATGTCTCGGGTCAGCTGATATTTACAGGACTCAACGACACAACACATTATACAAGAGGCATTGGTAATGGTTGAGAATGGTTAGTATCCGTTTGTTAGTATTAGAAAGCACATTTAGTGACCTTAAGATGGTGGCCGTAATAAACAAGGAAGTAGGATTAGAGCGGTTGCCAGGAGACCGCACAAACAACAAAAATAGCTTTGAATCCAGTTCCTAGGCGAAAGCGGACAGAAACGTACGGACGTCAGAGAGCTCAGACTTTTCAGGTGAGCCCTCAGTATAGGAAACGTAATATACGAACAAGAACACACTCCTTGCTCCATAATAGTCCATGTGTGCTTAATTCAAGATAGACCTTTCCGTGACAGATGATTTAAAGAATGCATGCAATGTTAAATGACACAGAGTGATTTAAATGAAAGTACAATCACTTTGCTAGCCTTGCGCTCTATTAATTATATCGTTCACTTCGGTTTGTGATCATCATGAACAGCAAACGTCGCATGAGAGCGTTAAGGGCAACATTAGTCCACGTGTTGGAATTCTACAACAGAGATTTTTGGCACTAGATTTCAAAAGACAACATACAATTGGGAAGCCTTGCATGTTACTCTTTATGTTTTAATTGGAAAAAGCAAATGTCGACTTAGACACAGCCACCAGTTAGGAACTTTCGTGTACATTTCTTGGGACCCAATAATTTGTAACCAAGATATTAAAACGGATATGGTGCAATCCTTGTGAATAATAAACGTACATGGACAAAACACTCTCACAATTTCTATTCGGCAGATTGTGATTGACCCCATGACTTCAACTGTATACCGAAAGGCAATTCTAATGGTCAGGATATACATATTGGGTAAGACTGATGCTCATACCCTTGCTGCAATTTATTCTAAGCTATTTACAATATGGTGAAACACCAAGATGTATCGCATAATTAACTAATGCATTGTCTTTTTCCTCTTGTGTATTCTTTTTTACCCTAAAACATCCTCCCCTATCCCCCTCCCCTCATGTCAACACTCTTTGGGAAATGGCCATTTACTATTTTAATTCACGGTTTTCAACATTATGCTTATATTTATGTGTGTTTGGAACACTGTGACTGGATATTGTTGAACACAAACCTAGCCCTGATTTGAAAAAGACGGTGAGATCCTTCGAAACACATGCCAACACTAAGGGCAACTGCATAATCAATATACTATCTATCATCACCAAAAAACTGAGTTGTGTCTCTTTTATTTTTATTTTTTTTTCCCTTGGTGCATGAACACAACAAAGCGTAACCACAATCAGACCAATTTTTCAAAACGGAGTGGAGGAACCGTTTTATCTCCGTTGTTACTAGGTTCATGCGACTCAAACACAATTTGCATTAACAAGGAGGGCGCTGAGGTCCAATTTTTAGTGTCCACTGTGAAACGTTCCTCACATAGCACTCTACTTATAGAAGTGGTAGGAGTCTTATCCTGGCAGGCAACTATACCAGGAAAGGGACGATTAGTGTTTAGTCCTGGCAGGTTAGTGGACCGGGAAGAATATTATTGAAATACTGCAGTGTGGTAGAAAGTTGTGATGGAAAGAAAGTGGCAAGTCCAATAATGTGTTATGGTGAACCATGGTAGAAAAACATTGACAAAACTTTGTTTATGAAGAAGAAATGTGGAAGTTGTTATTCTTCAAAGAAGAGAAATTAAATTGAATACAGATTGGAAGTGTGAAACCCGTCTTTTTCGTCAAAAGAGATTGTGTAAACCTTGACAATCATTTTGAAGACTAATACATCCTATTTAGCAACAAGACTATCCAAGTACCAAGTGAAAGACTTATGGAATGAGAAGAACTGTGTGTTGTATTTGGAGCATTTGGGACCTGCTTCCCAGGTCTCCTGCGTTGCCACAAACCGCTTTCCTTTCTGGGCACCTTAAGGAAGGCATGGTATCAAACAGTAAGACAGACACAAGTGATCACAGTTCAAGGGTGTTTATTGAACTTCAATTGGGTTTGAAAAACACCTATCTAATCCTAAATCTAAAGATGGGAGCAAGCTACGACCATTAAATAATAATAAAGCAGTCCTAGTGGAGTCTGACAAAATGAAAGGACCTATACTAACCTACTGCCAATCCCTACTTCTAAATACAAATGTTATGTAAAAGAAAGGTGTTCAAGAAATGATATGTCAGGATATTAAAGCCGTTGGCTTCCCTCTCCCATGTTTTCAGCACGGGACAAGGAGGCACACTCATGCTTAGCACACTCTCTGGCTTCTCTAGCACGAGGATGCAATTCAAAACTTCAACATCAGGGCCTTCTGTGCCAAAGTCTCTTTGCCACACAAAGTCTCTTATTTCAGAGGGCCTGATGCAACACAACAAAACATTTAAGTTCCTTTCTTCTCAGGATTTTCACTTATACATACACCTTCTCAGGTGATTTATTGTTCACCCCGGATCCCACTCCGTCTGGCTCAGACCCAACTTAACTTAACATTTATGGACTGGACAGCGGCAAGAGCACACACCTATGCAAGACGTGGAAGCTGCAATTGTGTTGACATTTTTTGCATTCTGCTGTCTCCATCTCTTTACACTCTTTGCGTTGCAGAAAGCTGCATTGTATTACACGCATAATGAAGTATATGCAAACACAACCCCTATTCCTGTTGACACTAAAGCTATACCTGAACAGGTCATCAGTGCTGCCTGAGAAGTAAAAAGACTGAGGCGAAGCACAAATACTGATTTTGAACATGTGAATGCGTATCTAGCCGATCCAGTTCACATTTCCAATAGCATGTGTTATCAGTCCATGATCAAGGTGGGGAGAGAGGCCACAAAGGAGAGCTGCTGTGTGTGCTCTCTCATCCCCTATTGCACGAGTGCCTCCAGAACATTCATAGCCACAGAAATTACAGCAGCCAGAGCACAATGCCTTATGCACCTAGCGCTTTGCACTACAAGGGGCCAATTCCAAGGAAGATGGGCCACACTGCAATGTATGTCATAAAAGGTGTTCCCGTATGAAGACAGCTACATCAAGACTCAAGCAATGATGGACAATTATTGGAGTTCAGATAAGGCAATACAGTAAATTTTGGGTGGTCCAAACAAAGGAGAAGCCAGGATAGAAACAAAAAAGGAGCTGCAATGTCCGAATACAGGAAGAAAAGAGACGGGAGGACTGCCAGGATGCTGGGAGAGACCTCAACTGTTGGTGTATGGACAGGTGTTCACAGGAGAAGGATGGAAGGGATGATGGAAGGGATGAGCACAGGCACTCCTGACAGTTGCACTGTAAGTGGTACAGAAGGAAAATTATGACTGCCTCAAAGAACGCGCGGCAAGTGCCAAGCTGCTCATGTGGGTTGAGAATGGAGCAGGCCCAATTATACCACTTGAGAATGCTTCCCTCTGTTTCCGGAATGATGGTCCAGTGAAGGTTGGGGTGAACAAAGGATGCAAATGAACATCGAAGATACCGGGTATGAAGGTCAGTACCACAGTGATAATAGACTACTACTGGGCCTGTGGTTCCAAGGCATACATGAAACTACGACCGAACTCGGGAGGGATATGTTCTCTAGTACAACTGAATACACCAGTGCTAGTGGTGCCTCAGAAGGACATACAGGTAAAAGAGTTCCCCAAAATGGACGCGTACCAGAGGAAGAAACAATCTGTGGAGCTGACAAGAGTAAAGAGAGAAAACTACGTTTTGACCAAGATGGAAGAAGCACTGGATGCAATACCATCAGAGCACAAACTGTTTAGCTTGACTGAGATGTTCTTTGCCTCAGTTGTTCCAGGTCAACTCAAATGGCTCCAGATAACAAGATGGGAATTGTTGCAGACAATAAACTCGACAGTTTAAGAGTTCAACGCTATCAAAAAAGAACTGAGAGCCGTCAGACCGATGACCCTCCAAAACAGATACGTCTTGGATCTCCTCACAGCTATGGAAGGTGGTGTGTGCACAAAGATAGGGCGTCTTGCTGCACATTTGTCCTCCCACGATGGAGAGAATGGAGACTGTATGGGAGGATTGGTCCAAGAGACCCCCCTCCCCTGCATCCTCTCCCCCGGTGAAGTCCATGGCTCGTCGGGGGTCCCCCCTGCCACCAGGGCCCAGGTGGTGGGTGGGGCCGCTGGCTGAAGACATTGACCAAACCTGCTTAATTTAGCTAGGCCCTGGAAACCATTTTGTGAAATAAAGATGGTATGAGCCCTGTGCACCACAGCGCGGCCCCCACCCTTGGAGAGTTTCAATTATCCCTGTGGCCGCAGCTCTCTGGCAGATCCGCTGAGAGCCCGTTCCCACGAACAGACGGACATGAGCTAGTGTTAGATACTAACACTGTAACATTTCACCTTCCGCAGTGTATCGCTGTTTCCAGCATGACCCGGCCAGCAGGGCCTGGGTGGAAAAGAACTGTAAAATGGTCCCCTGACAAAAGCAGAGTCCCCAAATACTAATGAGCAAACCACCTGTGATGAAAGCTTTATCTCCACAACCTCTCTGACTAAAAACCTGTAAACTCTATAAAAATGGCAGAATGTGTACTTATATGACATTAGGGATGAAGCACCCACATCCCTGTAGCTATGCGCAAATAGTAAAAGTGTCCCGGGTTTTTTTTCGTGTTATGTGTTTCATCAAGAGGACTGCACCCCACGGTCCCGCGCCATAACTGAACTAATGCTGCTAGAGTGCAAAGGAAGACAAAATGCAACCATATTGAGAGCTCATGTAAGGGGTGCATGAAAAGGCACCATATGTAGGTCCAAGCTCACTATGTGTCACTGCCGTCAGCCTTGTTGAAAGTTTTGTTCCTGCGTGCTCCACCAACCTTACTACTACCTCACTTACCGTGCATGTATAGAAATGTAACAGAATGTTGTGGGTGTTAAATACTTAGCGTATAGATAACATGTGTTAAATGGCCATGTGAAAGGCACTAATAATGTCAAAACATAAGCTTCGAAAACACTCAATTAGTATTGTATATTATGTGAATGTTTATGTCTCTTCCACCTAAATCTGCAACACACGAGGAAAATACCTTTGTGAGCACATGCAAGGCCATTCCCCCTTCCTCCCAGTGAAGCCTGCCAGATGAAAAAGCAGAGGCCTGTGCCGTGCTGCTCCACCTCCCCCAATTCGGCTGGAGCCGCTTCAAACATTCACATTCCCCCGCAGCACCCAAGGCCACGGCCTGCCACCTGAATTATTTACAACCCAGCAGTAAACCCCGGCCTTAAAACACAGATCGAAAGGCGCCCTTTCTTGGGCTCCACGACCAACCGACTCACCTTAGGTTAATGGCCCCTGTAAAATTAGGACACCCAATATTATGGCAACACTACAGGAACACATCCATAATGACTTCTAACAAGACATGATAACACGGACCGCCTGTCCCATGCCCTGAGACCCAACCCCGCGACCTATGATACCCGGTCAACAGGACGATGGTAACCATGTATTGATGAATCGCCAACAGACCCCACTCTAGGTGCATTCCTCCTGTGTTGCATTAACCTGTAGAATAACCTATTGGAAGATTTACATGGGAGGATAATATTGCAATGTTGAGTGACTGCGATGTGCATGGCCCTAGGGCAGAAACTCAGGAAAGACATTCATCACCGACACTGGCCACGGCTGGCACAACAACACCGCCCGGATGAGCCCAGCTGACCTGCCAGGCCCAGCCCAACCCACGAGGGTAACCAGTGACGTCCTCCAGCCACAGCAAACCACATCGCAGCAGCACCTATAGCTAGTCGTCGCCACCCAATCCCCACGAACTTGTGCCCCCTATAGCATGTAGGTTCTTATGACGCTTTTTGTAAATATATACGCCTGTCTTTGCTATTGTCAGACAGAGCGCTCTCGGAGTTTGCAGAGTTCTTTGCATGCCCTATTCTGATTGATAAACTCCCATTTAAGCTCACTCGCACTTTGTCCTGGCCTTATTCCCATCCTGGGAGAGTCCATTATTGTCTCTCATTGTGGGGAGGATCGTGCTATCTGGGGGACGCTCGCCTTCAGTGGTGACCCCGACGTGATTATTATTTTTCTGCTAACGTATCCCCCACCGTCCCCTTTGGCACGAAAATCTCTGGTCGAAAAGGGATACGCACGGTGCGCCGGCTCCGGAAGGCTGCCCGCCAACGGCGACCGGTACACTCAGAAGTGCGCACTCAACAGAGAGAGGGTACGGGATCCCGGTTGAAAAATCCCCTTTGGAGTACCGCTCGCCGGAGCTGACTGTTGAGCGTACGGCAACACTGCCTGGACAGACCCAGTTTCGGAGACTCTCGGTTCAAGACGGCCGCGTGAGTATTGAGTGCGAGTGACCATAAAGGGAGAAGGGGATGAAATATAGGACAGGGAACGAGGCTGGTTCAAAGGGGACACTTTGGGTCTACTAAGGACCACTCTAAACTTTCTTTGCTTTTTTTCTTCGCATATGGCCATTAGGATTAAAAGGTGAACAGAGATAAAGAGACGGGAACCTAGCTCCGCGAGGGGGTGGAAGGCGGCGCCGCATAGTGCTATCTTGACTAGTACTGGGAATATATGAAGAAGTGGAAAATGACATAAAGGTGTCTGGTAAAGGAAGAAACAGAGAATACATTAGTGACTGCTATCTTTTCTATTCTTCTCTCTGGGTCTACGGGAAAATAAACAGGGTTAGTACGAACAAAGATATAATATAAGTAAAAAGACAAGTTTACATCAAAAGTAGGAGACGAAATACATATCAGAGTAAGACGGAAAGGGACAGCTGGCAAGGGAGGAAAGGGAGGACAAACTGGGCTATGAATAGAGTGTTGCTTATGGGTGTGTAAGGAACAAGTTACTTACCTGTAACTGTTGTTCTCCAGCATGGGTCTGGCATGGATTCACATGCTCATGAATATTCCCTATCGTCAGGCTGGGAATCCTCGGTAAAGAAAAAATCAGTATCAGTTTCGTTTCTGATCTGTCTTTCGTAGTAGTAACCAATCACTGATCTCTGCGTCATACTGACCACAGCCAATGACTGCCCTCTACCTAAGCCCCGCCTCTGGCAGCCATCTTCAGATTTGGTAGCACGTGAAGTGGCAGTATGACCAAGTGAAGAGCCGCAGAGGGGTAGGCGGGAGGGTTCGCATGTGAATCCATGCCAGACCCATGCTGGAGAACAACAGTTACAGGTAAGTAACTTGTTCCTTCTCCAGCATGGGGTCTGGCATGGATTCACATGCTCATGAATAAAGAATACATAGCAGTACACACATGCACAACCACGGGAGGTGGCAAAGGCTCAACATTAAGCATTACATCAAACTCAACATTAAGCAATTCTTACCTCCTCACCAGGCTCACCTTAGGCGAACAGATTGCGCAGCACTGCTTGGCCGACCCTGGACTCCTCCCTGGAATCCCGATCGACGCAGCAGAATTTCGTGAAGGTGTGCGTCTACCTCCACGTAGCAGCCCTGCAGATGTCCAGCAAGGGCACACCAGATAGGAAAGCCGTGGTAGCTGCGATCGCTCTGGTGGAATGGGCTCTCGGACGGCCAGGCAGCGGTCGGTTTGCCAACCGATGACAGTACATGATACAGCCGGAGAGCCATCTGGAAATGGAGGCCTTTGAGAGAGCCTTCCCCTGATTGACAGGTCCAAAGTTCACAAAAAGTTGTGACGTCTTCCGAAAACACTTCGTGCGGTCCACGTAAAACTTCAGTGCTCTAGCCATATCCAGCGAGTGCAAAGTCCTTTCGGCCGGCGACGAAGGCGACGGGAAGAAAACAGGCAACACCAAGGGTTCGTTGAGGTGGAATTCCGACGGCACCTTGGGCATGAAGGAGGGGTGCGTCCTGAGCACTACCCTTGTGTCGTGAAAAGTCAAGTACGGGGGCTTGCAGGAAAGGGCCTGGATCTCTCCCACTCTTCGTGCGGAGGTGATGGCCACAAGAAACGCTGTTTTCCACGACAAGAACTTCAACGGAGCCGAGTGCAGAGGCTCGAACGGAGGTCCCATGAGCTTGGTCAGCAACACGTTGAGCTCCCACGCCGGGGCCGGAACCTTCACCGGCGGGAACGATCTGAACGGTCCCTTCATGAATTCTTTCACCAGACGATGAGACCATAAAGACGTCCGCCCCATGGTTCTGGTGTATAGGGAGATCGCAGCAAGATGAATCTTGATGGACGCGTGCGCCAGTCCAGCCTTGGCCAGCGTCAGAAGGTACGGCAGTACCTGGGGAGCCGTAATCCATAGAGGGTTAATCTTCTGTGCGTGGCACCAGACAGAGAACCTCTTCCATTTGTGTCCATAGCATTTAAGAGTTGAGGACGCCCTGGCCTTTGCAAGAACCTCTCTGCAGTCGGCCGGTATGTCGTATCCTCCAAACTCGAACGCTGCAGGAGCCAACCCTGCAAGTTCAGCGACTTCGGGTCGTGATGGAGGATGGCGCCTCCTTCCCTGGAGAGAAGATCCGCGTCCACTGGCAGCTTGATTGACGGGGACGCTGACAAGTCCAGAAGGTCCGGGAACCAGATCTGACTCGGCCACGCAGGTGCGACGAGGATCATCCTGCACCGTGACCTCTTGAGCTGGTTGATGAACCGGATCAGCAATGGCAATGGAGGGAACGCGTATAGAAACAGGCCCTCCCAGGGGAACGAGAAAGCATCGCCCATGCTCCTCGGCTGGGGAAACCTGCTGGCGTACCTCCGGCACTTGGAGTTCGTCGCCATCGTGAACAGATCGATCTGGGGTGTGCCCCACCGTCGGAAGAGGCGGTCCACTAGATCCTGTCGTAGTTCCCACTCGTGGCACGAGCGCAGCTCTCTGCTGAGCGAGTCGGTGATGGTGTTTTTTATCCCTGCCAGATGAAACGGCACCAGAAACATCCCTTGGGCGACGGCCAAATGCCACAGATCCTGCGCCTCCTTGGACAGGGCTGGGGACCTGGTTCCGCCCTGCTTCCTGATGTAGAACATGGTGGTGGTGTTGTCGGTGAAGATCCTCACCACCTTGCCCTTGAGGGACGGAAGAAGGGACCTGAGGGCCCAAAACACTGCACGGAGCTCCAGGACGTTGATATGGAGGGACTTCTCCGTCGGAAGCCAAAGGCCTCTCGCATGCAGATTTTCGGTGTGCGCTCCCCACCCTTCCAGGGAGGCATCCGTGGTCACTGTCTCCTGGTGGCCGGGGGTCTGGAAGTCCATGCCTGCCGTCAGATGCGCGCTGGTGCCCCACCACCGGATCGCTCGTTGGAAACTCTCGTCGAGTGTGATCCTCTCCTCGAAGCTGCCCGTCGTCTGGATCCAGCGCGCGTCCAGGAACTCCTGCAACGGGCGCATCCGGAGCCTGCACAGGCGGATGAGGTAAATGCAAGAAGACATCATTCCGAGGAGGGACTTCATGGACCTCACCCTGGCCGCGTCCGCAACCAGCATCCGCTGCACCTTGCCCAAGATGGCCCTCGTCCTTTCCTCCGACGGAGAGGCCAGAAGCGACACTGTGTCGAGCTTCGCTCCCAGAAACAGTGCGTCTTGCGCGGGCACCAGGTGGGACTTGGCGTAGTTTATGGAGAATCCCAGGTCCGTGAATAGTTGGACGGTCCTTGCCGTGTGCTCCACGGCGAGCTCCTTCGTCTTCGCTCGGATGACCCAGTCGTCCAGGTAGGAGTAGACGTGGATCCCCTCTCGGCGCAGCTGCGCCGCCACCGGTGCGAGGCACTTGGTGAACACCCTGGGTGCCGACCTCAATCCGAAGGGAAGGGCTCTGAACTGGTAGTGACGCCCTTGGACCACGAACCTGAGAAACTTTCGGTGTCCCTTTAGGATGGGAATATGGAAGTAGGCATCCTCCAAATCCAACGACGACAGGAAATCACCCTCCTCCAGTTGACCCAGGACGTGTTGGAGGGTGACCATCCGGAACTTCTGTGCCTTGATGAATTTGTTCAGTCGTCGCAGGTCCAGGATGGGACGCCATCCTCCCGTCTTCTTCTTCACGAGGAAGTATCTTGAGTAAACTCCGGAGCCCCGAAGCCTCTTTGGGACGAGCTCGATGGCGCTCTTCTTGAGCATCGCCTTTACCTCCAAGAGAAGTTGAGGGACGTGATGTTCTTTCCTGGCCACAGGTGGGACGCGCGGGCACCTCCTTAGAAACTTGAGCGCATGACCCTGAGCTAGGACGTCCAGCACCCAACGGCCGGCCTCCCACCGGTGTGCTCCGGTGGGGGCCCGACCCCACGGCCGGTTCAGTCCTGCTTCGACGAGGCCTTGCCGCCTTGTCCTCCTTGGCGACGACAGCGGGGTCCGCCTGACTTGCCTCGTCCCCTGTAAGCTTCCTGTGACGACGAACGGGCCGCTTGACGGTAGGTGGAAAATCCGCCGCTGGAACCTTTGGAGGCACCCTGTTTGCCTCCGCCCTCCGAAAGGGCGGCCGCCGTTGCTGGAGAACCCCAAGAGCCCGGGCCGTCTCCGTGTCCGCCTTGATGGCTTGAAGGGAATCGTCCACTGTTTTCCCAAACAGGTTGTTTCCGTCGAACGGCATGTCCAAGACTCTGGTCTGCACGTCCTGACGGAAGTCAGTAGCCTTGAGCCATCCACGCCGCCTAAGGCACACGCCGTTGCCCAACTGGTGAATTCCAGTGTCAGCGATGTCCCTCGCAATCGTAATGGCATGGTCCGAAGCCACCTCTCCTTCCTGCAAGATCTCTAGGGCTTCCGCCCTCTTGTCGTCTGGTAGGAAGTCCAGCAGGGGGGCCAGTTTGTACCACAACTCCCTGTCGTAGCGGGCTACGATAGCCAAGGCGTTGGCCGCCTTAATAGTCGTCGCTGCCGACGAGATGACTCTGCGTCCCATCGTGTCTAATTTCTTTCCCTCGCCGTCCGGCGGGGAGGTTGATGCAGAGGCCGCGCCCCCCCCGCTTTCTTCCTGGCCGCGCGGAGATGACCGAATCCGGGGTCGGCTGTGCCCGAAGGCAAAGGGGGCCGCGTCCGGGACCCGGTACTTCTTCTCGTACCGATCCCTTCTAGCCGGCGTCGTGGATGGGTTCTTGAGGAGGGCGAGGCCCTCATCCCAAATATCGTCTAGTAGAGGTACAGCGAGGACCGTCTTCCTCTTGGTCTCGCGCCATTGATAAAGGAAACCTTCCTTCTTCTTCTCTTCCGGGCAGAGCTGGAAAAGCTCGGATGCCCTGGAGATCATGGAGTGAAACGATCCAATCTCGTCGGGCGGGGAAGCCCGGGTGGGAGGTGACGACGGGAGATCCTCGTCGTAAACCTCGTCGTCTGTACCCGTCGCGGCCGTGTCAGTCCCTGTATCATCCCCACCTGTCATGGACGGGGAGGAGGGCTGAACAGGGCGCGATGGCTGAAAAGGAGGTGGAGGGTGAATCCTTCTTCTCTTAGGGGGAGGGCTCCCAGAAGGGCCTGGCTCCGGGTCCCCCATCGGGAGCGGTTCCTCCGTTGGTGGTAACGGCAGTCTCGTCCTTATCTCCGAGCATAAGGACTGTATAGCCAACAAAATGGCCGCCGAGTTGTCTTGCGGCACTGGTTGAGGGAGATCCGACGGGAGATCAGGAGCCCCGTCGGCATCCTCGACGCCCTCGTTGTCTTCCACGTCGGGGTCGCCCCCGACAGGATGGCCTTCTTCCACGCCAGAGCCGTGGCCTAAGACTTCGATCAGCTCCTCCTCAGAGGCTGAGGCCGAGTCCACGACGACCTCCTGCCCCCCTTTTTTCTTCTCCGTCGGAGGTTTCACGGGGGTCCTGTCGATGGGCACGAAAGAGGACTCCCTGCGCGGTGGCAGGGAGATTCTGGGCCCCGGGGTCGCCACCACTGGTGTAGCCTCCACAGGCTGAGCCAGGGCCGCCGCGACTGTCTCGATAGAGGCCTTGGCCGGATGGATCAAGGCTTTCACCACCTTAGGTGCGCTCACCGCCTTGGGGGGAGGGTCACCACCTCGCTCCCCCTCCGATGGGGCCTTAGGGCACGACCGGGGTCTCTCCAGGAGTTTCGCCGGGTGCTCGGCCTTCCTCTTACCCGAGCCAGAGCGTTGGCTCGTGGTTGATGGCGCCGGGGAGGATGCGCCCTGCCTGGCGCCCGTAGAGCCCGACCGTTCGACGCTCCCGGTGCCAGCGGACTCGCGGTGCTTGGCCTTCTGTTGGACCCCCGTCGCCGGGGCGCCCTCAAAGGTCTTAGAAGACCGCTCGGACTTCTTCTTCTTTTCGCCTGACGGGCTCTTTCCTTCCAGCCAGTTGGCGAGACGTTGATGGCGGTCCTTCATGGTCCGCTCCGACATATTGCCCCAAAACGCACAGTCCTTCTCCAGGTGCGTCTTGTCCTCATGTAGGCAGTAAAGGCAAAGGGAGTGTTCGTCCTCCTTGAAGACATTCTGAAGCTGGCATCCAGGGCAGACCCTGAACAGCTTTCCGGGCGTCGAGCTTCCCTTCTCCTGGGCCATGTTCGAGATGGGCCTGAGAAACTTCTGGAGTCCTCCAAAAGCGTGGCTCGACGAAAACTTCACCCTTGAGGGGCGTAGATGAATCTGACACGGGTCCCCGTTGATCGGATGAAGAAACGGTGGAGCTTGAGGCTCTTTTGACCGAAAAAAGAGAAAGTTTTTTGAGAAAAAACATGAAAAATAGCACTAACGCTCGAGAGCAATAGCACAAGGATCCCAACACTTGAACGTGCGGTAAAAATCTGAAGATGGCTGCCAGAGGCGGGGCTTAGGTAGAGGGCAGTCATTGGCTGTGGTCAGTATGACGCAGAGATCAGTGATTGGTTACTACTGCGAAAGACAGATCAGAAACGAAACTGATACTGATTTTTTCTTTACCGAGGATTCCCAGCCTGACGACGGGGAATATTCATGAGCATGTGAATCCATGCCAGACCCCATGCTGGAGAAGCATCGTATGTGTCAGAATATATTTGTTATAATGAGTGTGTAAAGGTGGTCAGAAATGCATAATTGTGGTATGGTTATGGTAAGTGTGACCAGAAGAAATATCACAAAGAAGAGTGTAATGTGGTAAAGTGAGTGCTTATTTCTTTGATTTGTTGGGTAAAATTGTTGAAGTTATTGATGGTTTGCTCTTGTATGTGCCCCCTAAAGTGTATAGAATAGAGGCTGTGCGCAGCCATTCTCATACTTTACAGGTGGCGGGAAAACACGCACGTTCCCATGCTCAGTAAAACATAAATACGTGGACTCATATGGTGATACATCTATATTAAGATACCTACAACAGTATCGAGCAACTACGAAGTATGGGGGCAGAAACACCCTTATCACATATTTGTAAGAGTCTACCTGGGTACGCTGAACGGATTAAGAAATATCATGATCAGTGGATCACAGAATTGAAGGGAGAAGGATTACCTCAGATATGGCCCGAAGGGGGATCGTTTGACAAGAGTGTCCTAGATATGGTAGCTACATGCATTTGTTTGAAGTACAAGGGGAAGCAGCTACATAATAGGAGAGAAATATTAGACTTATGGAGGTTGTTTGAAGAAATACCCCCGCTGAAGAAAAGGGAATTAGATACTGATCTGCCATCTACCACTGACAATCCATTACTGATACCAAAAGATGACAAGGTGTTGCCAGAAGGGGAGCCACCGATAGAGGTAACTAGGTTGTATCCAATATTAAATAAGCCAGTACCTGCAGAAGGATACAGTGACCCAACATATGTACCCCCAACGACAACCACTACCACTCAAGGGCCAACTGCACCACCACCATATGAGAGTCATAGAGAGCGAGACCAGGTAGGTACACCAATAGTGAACATAGAGAAATTAACAAGAGACCTAGAGTCCAGGCTCTTTATAGCTAAAGACGAGCTCTCGAGAATAAAAAGCATATGTGAACGGACTGTAATTAATACTGCTAGGTCAGAGCCTGCATCAAGAGCGCAGAGTGAGAATAGAACAATTGAAGACGGGTGGAAAAAAGGAGAGATACTGTTTAGGATACAAGAAGAACCAACTCGAATAATTGAACTAGAGGGAAGAGAGGGGTGCACTGATGATGAGATAAGGACTACAGGAGGTAGAGAAGAGCTACTGCGTGATATAGGAGAAGATTTAGAAGAAAGAGAAAGGCTAAGTATGGCAATGGGAGGGGGAAGCGAGGAGGTGGATGGTGCATGTTCAGGGAGAACCATGGACGAAGATTGGACAGGACGACTAAGGAACAGGTTGGGGAAAATGACATCATTAGGAAAAACGGGAACAAAAGTGAGTGCAGATACAACGACAAAGGGGATGTCACAACTCCCACTAATACACAGGGGAGGAGGGAGGCCGAATGACATACCCTGGGCTCAAATGGATAAGGCCAATTTGTTAAAGTTATTGCCCCCGCTATCAGGAGGGGCAAGCAAGTGGATATATGCCTTCGAGAAACACACAGTCGGGGTACCTCTAGCAATAGGTGATGTGAAAAGTTTGCTAGTATCAGCAGTTGGGGATCAAGCCGACAGGGTATGGGTAAAGGCTGGCTTCCCGGGAGTAACATTAGACTGCGTCCGCCATGATGGCGCCTCTTTTAACACAGTGCGAGCCAGGGTGTGGGACGCATTAAGAGAGACGTTCCCAGACACCCCAGATTTGCAGTCAGTAATGCAATGTACAATGAATGACGGGGAAGATGCTATGGATTACATTTTTCGGGTCCAAGAGATGTGGAGAGCAGAAACGGGCACGCCCTGGTATCAATCAACATCATTATTTTACTTCATAATAAAGAGGGGGCTCCCAAAAGAGGTGCAAAAAGCACTTGACAAAATAGCAGGCATTGAAGCAAAAGGATGGCCCGAAATACAGAGCATAATAGTTCACCACTGTAAACGAATAAAAGAGAGGGAAAAGGAGATAGCGCAGAGAAGATTGGCAGACGAGGCACAACTAGTACAAACAAAGCTGGTGAAGGTCGCTGCAGCAGTAGCCGCGCTCCCACACAGCAGTGAGGGAGACGAGGAGGAGGAGGGCCTGGTAGCAATACAGGGGAGGATGGCAACGAGTTGGGCAGGAGCGGGGCAACGGCAGTGGAACGAGCAGGAGCAGAGTGGAGGTCCGCAGTGGCAAGAGTGGGCCCCTCGAGGGGGATGAGGTGGGTACAGGGGTCAAAGAGGGGGTGGACAAGGGTACGGGGGAATGGGAGGAAACGGATGGCAAGGTCCCAGAGGTGCGCAAGGAAGTTGTTGGAACTGCGGGAGGTGGGGGCACTTTTTCAGAGAGTGCAGAAGTAGAACAAACAACGGGTTTCCAGAGGTAGAACAATATGGCCATCCTCACCCGGGGAGCCCATATGGTCTCCCAATGGGACAACAACAAAGGGAACAAGGGCAGGGGTACCCTGAGCAAAGGCCGTAACACCACTACAGAACACAGAACCACCCACAGAACAACAACACTATGCACTACACCCCAGGCAACCCTTTAGCAACGACAGCAAATGGAGCCCCAGTACCAGCCCCCTATAGTGATGTATCAGTAGTTTCGGGGAGTGTGTTCAACCAGGGGGGGGCAATGAGACACCCCGCATAGGACAGCCCACAGAGAACACTTGCATGTCCTGTTCTATCTACAACCTACGATGCAGCAGAGGAACCATTGGTAGGGGCGCAGATAGGAGACAAGCAGTTCATATTCATGGTGGATTCGGGAGCGGAGAAATCATGTATTAGGTAGGGCCGGTTTCCGCTATCTAACCGGAAGTTAGAGACGCAGGGGTTCTCTGAGGCTGTAATTGAAGTTCCTTACACAGAAGATTTGGATGTGACAGTGGGGGGTAAAACGGTAAAAACACCCTTACTGTATTACGAACAATCGCCAATAAACTTGCTCGGAAGGGACCTTCTTAACAAGCTTAACATGACAATATCATTCACAGAAAGAGGAATAGTGTGTTCGACACCAGGAATATGCCCATTACGTGTAATGTTGGTAGTCCAGGCTCTAACAACTGCTCCGGAAATACATGGCCTGCCGGTGGACGAAAGAATGTTCATTGAAGGTCTAAAAACACTGGCCCAAGTAGTTCCTGAGCTAAAAAAGCTGGAGTGGAGAATACCCGCAGAATTCGTCTTCCGCCCAATAGTGCGCCCAGACATAGCACCAGGATCAGTGGTATCCTTAGACTTGCATGCTGTACAGATATCAGCGAAAAGGATCGCCGTGATTGGGATGGACATAGACGGGTGTGAATGGCGCACTGTACTGTGCATCAATGCTAACATTGCCCTGCGAGACTTATCTGATGAGGATCTCTTTTCCGATTCAGAAAGTGATGGCGAAATATTAATGGAAATAGCAATGCCCTGTGACATTTTGATTCAGGCTAGACAAATTCCCGTCCAGTTAATGGCAGTGGTGGGAACGCCACCACCCTTTTTTGACGATGACATGCAACGGGTGCCAAACAATTTGTGGACAACAGGCCCCCATGATGTGGGGTTGTTGCATGGAGTGACACCAGTGGTAATAAAGCTCAAACAAGGGGCAATTCTGCCCCGAGTGAAACAATATCCATTGTCCCGCGAAGCTGAGGAAGGGATAAAAGAGACAATAAATGAATTGGTAGCACAGGGGATAATAGTGCCTTCAAACTCCCCATGTAACACCTGTATCTACCCGATCAAAAAAGCAAAGGGGGGCTTGGAGGATGATCCAGGATTTACGCCCCCTAAATGACGTCATACAGAAAGAGTTCCCTTTGGTCCCGAACCCTGCTTCAATATTATGCAGTATCACATTTCACAGTGGTCGATTTGAAAAACGCATTCTTCTCCATCCCCTTGGCAGAAGAAAGCAGATACATGACATCCTTCACATTAGGGGGAAAGAGATACGAACATTGCAGATTGCCACAGGGATACTGTGAAAGCCCAAGCATATTCAACCGCATACTACACGAAGACCTGGATAATTTATCAGTTGAAAGCACAATCATTCAGTACGTAGACGATTTACTCGTCTGCGCACAGAATGAAGAAACATGCAGAAAAGACTCAGTAACACTCCTGACGCTGCTGGCAAATAAGGGGTACAAAGTGGACAAGGAAAAGCTACAATACTGTCAGAAAGAGGTCCTGTACTTGGGGCAGCTGATATCAAGAGACAGAAAAAGAATAATCCCTGACAGGGTAGAAGCAATAAGATCAGTAAGAGAACCCACAACAGTGAAGGAGATGCAGAAATTCTTGGGAATGTGTAACTACTGTAGAGCATGGATATTAGATTATGCAGCCTACACCAGACCATTACTGCAAGCACTCAAGGAGGCCCAACAAGAGAACAGGAAAATAGAGTGGTCAGAAGAGATGGCTGACTCATTTAAGTCACTAAAAGAGTTGATTCCGAGTGCTCCAGTACTCGCCAATCCTGATTATGAACGCGAATTTTACCTGTTCTCACATTGCAAGGGAACACTCATGACAGCTGTACTGACACAAAAGACTTCCCTAGGACATAAACCATTGGCTTACTATAGTGGCACCTTGGATGCGGTGATGCAAGGACATTTCGCGTGCGAGCAATCTCTCGCCGCCGCCGCGTTCGCCATTGAAAAAAGTGACACAATAGTAATTTATTTATTTATTTACATTTATATAGCGCGCAAGCAGCCCAGGGGAATTGAGGCGCTGTTACTTGCATTAAACTTAGTTACATGTTACAGGCATGGTAGAAGTTGTTGACACATTGTGAATGTTACATATATCGCTTTGGTCGTATAATACATGATACATGGAGGTATTTGTGCTGGTGTGTCTGGCCTTAAGTGAAGAGGGTGGTCTTCAACGTTTTGCGGAAGGTGGTGAGGGAGGCCTCGCCACGGATAGTGGGTGGTAGGGCATTCCAGTGAGAGGGCGCGAGATAAGGGAAGCTGGATCTGCCCGCTTTTGCTTTTTTTACTCGTGGCACCGAGAGCATGTTGATATACGGCGATCTGGTTGGCCTGGTGGAGGAGACGAGGTGTATCCTTTGAGAGAGGTATGCAGGAGCAGTGAGGTGGATGCACTTGTGGGTCAGTGTAAGGGCTTTGAATAAGATCCTTTTTTTTACTGGGAGCCAGTGGGCTAGTTTTCTGGCCTCCAAGATGAGTTCTCTTTTTGCAATGCCTTGGGCTGCCTGGATTGCATTGTTCTGTATTACTTGTAATCTCTCTAAGTTTTTATTGGAGGTTCCTAGGAAGAGTACGTTACAGTAGTCTAGCCTAGAGCCGGTGATGGCTCTGGCTATGTTGGTAATGGGATGCCCTGTCACATTGTTTGTGGAACACTCATTATTTGCGATACTTGAGAGATCAAAAAGTACACTGACCACACAGCGAGCGACTGCCTATGAAATAATACTGTCAAGTGCCAATATTCATGTGGTACGATGCAGGACAGTAAATCCGGCAACATTCATCACAGAACCATGCACACTAGAGGACATGCAAGAACACAATTGTGCAACTTACACAGGGGAAACAGGGGAAGACACAGTGGTGTGCGAGAATGCTCTGAGCGAGGGGGAGGTGTACTTTGTGGATGGGTCAGCATCAATTGACATGGACACAGGAGAGAAACATGTGGGGTTGGCAGTGGTAAGGTTAGAAGAAGGTGAGTATGAGATACTAGTACAGTATCGCCATGCAGAGCTACTGAAGGAGTTGATTGAGGCCCTAAAAGATCCAACAGTGGTAGCAATAGTGAAGTGCCAAGCACATACGTCCAACACAGACGTTGTATCTTTGGGGAATGCGGCAGCGGACGCTGCTGCCAAGGAAGCCTCATACTTTGAAAAACATGAAACAGGTGAGTACATGCTACAGCACAAGACAAACGAAGAGCTCCCAGAAGGATACAATGCGATGCCCATATCACAAATACTAGAGCTGCAGGAAGGGGCAAGTAGTGATGAAAAAAATGGTGTGGGAAAAATGAGGGTGCAGCCAATCGGCAACAGACTTACTATGGCGACAAAATAACTCAGGGAAAGTAGTAATGCCGGTCAAACTATTAGAAATAGCATTTCAGCAATTACACTTTCCAGCACACAACACGAAACAACACATTGCAGCAGAGATACAAGAAGACTGGTTCGTGCCCTGTCTCCAGGAGCACATATCGAGATTAACAATGTAATGCACAACATGCCAGATATACAATTCTGGAATGACGTTACGTACACTCAGGGGAACAATTCCAAAACCGATAGGGCCCTTCAGAGAACTGCATATAGACTACGCGGATATGGAGGAGAGGTGTAATGGGGCACGCTACATGATTGTGGTTGTATGCCCATTTTCGAGGTGGGTGGAAGCAGGCCCATGTGCACGACCTGACGCTAAAAGCGCTGCAAAGTTCCTAGTAAGGGAAGTGTTCCCGCGTTGGGGAATTTGTGACGTAATTGGCTCAGACAATGGCACTCATTTTGTGAACGAACTCTTCAAAGAAGTGACCATATTATTGGGAATAAAACATAAATTGTGCTCGATTTATCATCCTCAAAGTAATGGCGTTGTAGAAAAGATGAACGGACTGTTAAAAGGGAGACTGTCAAAATTGTGTTTTTCATTAAAGAAAAACTGGATCTACTGTTTGCCCCTTGCGCTGTTTGAGCTGAGGAATCAGCCGAGCAAGGACCACCATTTGTCCCTGCACGAAATCGTGACAGGGAGACGGATGCACACTCCCCACTTCGCCAACAATCAGACGCACACAGAAGCGCCGCGATATTGGGTGATGAGTTCACAGAATACCTGAAGAAGCTAACTAGGGCAGCGCGCGCAATCTCAAAGCAGCTCTCTCCACCAATTCACAAGGGAAGAAGGAAACACAACAGGACCCCATGAAGAACATGAAGTACAGGGACAATTAATGCCAGGAGAGTTCATTTATGTCAGGAGCTTTGTGCGCCGGTGGAATGCCCCACGGTTCCACGGACCATACGAAGTGGCATTTTGTACCCCTACAGCTGTAAAAGTTAAGGGGCTCAAATATTGGATACATTTGACTGATGTGCGAAAGGAATATAATAGTGTGCAAGAAGAGGTGGATGAGGAGGCACAGACAACAGCATACAATACTAATGAAAATGATGAGTGAACGTAAACATGTGAATGGAAGAAGTGTACCTGACAGATAAAATTGTTAACGAGAAACATTATATTACAGGATATCGATAAAGATAAAAGCTCAAAAAAAAAAAAAAAGATGTGTGTCTAAATAATAATGTAAAGAATATGTATATTGTCTGCTTCCTTCTCTGTACATCCCAAACACCCCTCCCCTACCCAAACCCATCTCCCTTCCATGACATCTTGGCACTGGTACATGCATGCACTTAATGCACTTTTATATCTCAAACAGGAACTACCATGGCAACTAACGGGCAGCCTGCAACGGATAGATTTATTAGATATAGAGAATTTTTAGCTGAGAGATGTAGATATTCGTATGAGTGTGGATTGTCTGTATGCATTACATTATTTTTTACAATACTGTTTGGCCTGGTTACATATTGGTTTATAGCGTTCATCTCTATCGAGATGAACGAGGGGGGAGGGATTAACGGGATTAATGTGACAAATGAAACAGCAATTGTAAATACTAAAGAAGGTGATTTTTTGGTATGGGATGGAACTAAACTGGTATGGGGATATTACAGGACACCATCTAATGTTGCTGTCTCGCAAAATGAAGGTTTGCAGGAAAAAATGCAAAATAGCACAACGCCCCCGCCAAAAGTGTCTAATTACAATGCCCGTAGTCTAAATGATCGCAACCCCTCCGTTATATCATGGTTATATAACACCCCCACCAGCGTGCCCGCCCCTGTAACAAAAAACACACTGCTAGATAGCATGAAGGAAGAGAATGAAAAAATGACAGCAAGATATGAAGTACTATATGATGAGTGGGCAAAGGGGGGCGAGAGGGAGAAAGGGGGGCCCACACTGTCCAACGCTCATGAAGCTGGGAAATACCTTAGAAAAAGAAATAACAGACGGAAAAGGGAGGCGGGGAGGAGGAAATATGATGAATATTATGGGTTGGGATTGGACAAAATGGAAGACCCACGACACCCCCACCAGACAAATAAATGGTATGCGGACATGAGTGCAACGGCTAAGCAAACCACAAATGAGAGCTGTTATGTCTGCTCCCTCATTCCCCATGCTTCAGGTACACCCAAAGTATTGCTACCCAAAGAGTTGCCTATTGTCGATGCCCAATGTCTCCTTCATCTCACGTTGTGCAGGATTAAGAACACCTTCTAGGCACATGAGGTGACTTTTAAAATGCTGCAGAATGAGAAGACCCGTTATCCGAAGGCGGTAGGGGTGGTATGTTTGGAGGAGCCATTTTTTTTATAATACAAGGGACACTTTTTTCAGAAAATAAGTGGAAAGACGAAGAGATAATGTGCAAAGCTGAAGCACTGCGAGGTGTGGCACCAGAGAAACTGCAATGGATAGAAGAGACATGCACACCAGTATGGAAGGAACACATCTCAAAATTGACTTGGGTAACGGCCATTGAAAAACCCTTCAAGCTGCAGAGAGAAATAAACTATGAACTGTGTTTCAAGGGAGACGGGAAAACCATCATGGGGGTAAACAAAAACTGTAACAAGACCCTCACCATCCCGGATATGAGAAAAGGGACAGCGGCCCTAATGGACACTTATTGGGTATGTGGCAACCAGGCATACCTACACCTCCCACAATCCTGGGGTGGCAGCTGCTCATTGGCCACCCTACACTCCGCACTAATGGTAATACCGGAAAGCCACATTGATGGGAGCAAGAGAACGCAAGAAAACCATCAGCAGAATGAGGCCCAGCCAACTGCAGAGTCGCAAGTATATGTCCTGTCTTCCGGGAACAAGGAGAAGGTGCTCGCCCGAAACAGACGATCATCAAACTACATATCAAAAGCATCATCAGAACTGCTGGCACAGATCCCGGATAGATATCGATTATTCAGCTCTGCAGAAACTTTCTTTGCCTCACTCATCCCAAGCATCCAGGCGCGAGCAAATGCAAAGTGGCTCCAAATCACACGCTGGGAGCTGATCCAACTGGCAAATAACACTGAAGAAGGGTTTAATGTCATAAAAGTGGAACTGCGAGCACTATGGCTGATGACCATGCAAAATAGGTATGTCTTGGACCTGCTGACAGCAATGGACGGAGGTGTTTGCTGAAAAATTGGAAGTGCCTGTTGCACTGTCGTACCTTCCGAAGAGACAGATAACGGTTCCCTGTCCCATGTGATCGAAGCAGTACATAACCTAGGAGAAAGAATGAAAATGGAAGGTGAAGCAGAAGAAAGCACATGGTTCGACAACATCTTCTCTTGGGTCCCATCGTGGCTGGGAATGACCGTTACATTTTTGATGCCGGCGGTAGTGTTCCTCCTTTTTATTTTTTGCCTGTGCCAGGTGGGTCTTAGATGTTGCGCTAACGCAGTGCCGAATGGTGCAATGATGATGGTGACAATGGGCAACGCCCGCGGTACAATACAAACGATGCAGGAAGTTCAGGTACAAACAGGGTCAGATGAGACGTCAAGATACCAGATGGTGCCCAGGTACCACGACAAGGATATAGTAGATCGATTATGACACACTACAATCAAAGAGCCCCGTATACTTGAATGGTACGAGGAGGTATGGGTGGACTTAGAAAGGGAAAGCGGTTGTATATACCTGACCTGCACCCCAGATGAATATGCTAGGAGAGGAGAGAGCCTGCGAGGGGTGTGCAGGGCATGGATGCCCATAAAAGGCACCCTTGCATGGGATGACGCTATAATTGACGAGAAAGAGTGCAGGAGATTGGAGGATTTAAAGTATTCGTTACTTAAGTAACGAAAGGGGGGAAATGTATGGGAGGATTGGTCCAAGAGACCCCCCTCCCCTGCATCCTCTCCCCCGGTGAAGTCCATGGCTCGTCGGGGGTCCCCCCTGCCACCAGGGCCCAGGTGGTGGGTGGGGCCGCTGGCTGAAGACATTGACCAAACCTGCTTAATTTAGCTAGGCCCTGGAAACCATTTTGTGAAATAAAGATGGTATGAGCCCTGTGCACCACAGCACCGCCCCCACCCTTGGAGAGTTTCAATTATCCCTGTGGCCGCAGCTCTCTGAAAGATCCGCTGAGAGCCCGTTCCCACGAACAGACGGACATGAGCTAGTGTTAGATACCAACACTGTAACATTTCACCTTCCGCAGTGTATCGCTGTTTCCAGCATGACCCGGCCAGCAGGGCCTGGGTGGAAAAGAACTGTAAAATGGTCCCCTGACAAAAACAGAGTCCCCAAATACTAATGAGCAAACCACCTGTGATGAAAGCTTTCTCTCCACCACCTCTCTGACTAAAAACCTGTAAACTCTATAAAAATGGCAGAATGTGTGCTTATATGACATTAGGGATGAAGCACCCACATCCCTGTAGCTATGCGCAAATAGTAAAAGTGTCCCGGGGTTTTTTTCGTGTTATGCGTTTCATCAAGAGGACTGCATCCCACGGTCCCGCGCCATAACTGAACTAATGCTGCTAGAGTGCAAAGGAAGACAAAATGCAACCATATTGAGAGCTCATGTAAGGGGTGCATGAAAAGGCACCATATGTAGGTCCAAGCTCACTATGTGTCACTGCCGTCAGCCTTGTTGACGGTTTTGTTCCTGCGCGCTCCACCAACCTTACTACTACCTCACTTACCGTGCATGTATAGAAATGTAACAGAATGTTGTGGGTGTTAAATACTTAGCGTATAGATAACATGTGTTAAATGGCCATGTGAAAGGCACTAATAATGTCAAAACATAAGCTTCGAAAAGACTCAATTAGTATTGTATATTATGTGAATGTTTATGTCTCTTCCACCTAAATCTGCAACACACGAGGAAAATACCTTTGTGAGCACATGCAAGGCCATTCCCCCTTCCTCCCAGTGAAGCCTGCCAGACGAAAAAGCAGAGGCATGTGCCGCGCTGCTCCACCTCCCCCAATTCGGCTGGAGCCGCTTCAAACATTCACATTCCCCCGCAGCACCCAAGGCCACGGCCTGCCACCTGAATTATTTACAACCCAGCAGTAAACCCCGGCCTTAAAACACAGATCGAAAGGCGCCCTTTCTTGGGCTCCACGACCCACCGACTCACCTTAGGTTAATGGCCCCTGTAAAATTAGGACACCCAATATTATGTCAACACTACAGGAACACATCCATAATGACTTCTAACAAGACATGATAACATGGACCGCCTGTCCCATGCCCTGAGACCCAACCCCGCGACCTATGATACCCGGTCAACAGGATGATGGTAACCATGTATTGATGAATCGCCAACAGACCCCACTCTAGGTGCATTCTTCCTGTATTGCATTAACCTGTAGAATAACCTATTGGAAGATTTACCAGGGAAGATAATATTGCAATTTTGAATGACTGCGGTGTGCATGGCCCTAGGGCAGAAAGTCAGGAAAGACATTCATCACCGACACTGGCCACGGCTGGCACAACAACACTGCCCGGATGAGCCCAGCTGACCTGCCAGGCCCAGCCCAACCCACGAGGGTAACCAGTGACGTCCTCCAGCCACGGCAAACCACATCGCAGCAGCAACTATAGCTAGTCGTCGCCACCCAATCCCCACGAACTTGTGCCCCCTATAGCATGTAGGTTCTTATGACGCTTTTTGTAAATATATACGCCTGTCTTTGCTATTGTCAGACAGAGCGCTCTCGGAGTTTGCAGAGTTCTTTGCATGCCCTATTCTGATTGATAAACTCCCATTTAAGCTCACCCGCACTTTGTCCTGGCCTTATTCCCATCCTGGGAGAGTCCATTATTGTCTCTCATTGTGGGGAGGATCGTGCTATCTGGGGGACGCTCGCCTTCAAGACCCTCACAGAAGCAATCGTGCAACTATCAGATCTACATGCCAAGATGGAAGACATAACGAGCCCAGCAGGAGAGGATAAAGGTTGGCTGACATATCTTTTCTTGGATAACATCAGGGATTGCCAATGGGCTCAAAGTACTCGTAGCTGCCTTAGTGCTAGTATTAGTAGCATTCTGCGTCATTAGAGTAGCTATAGCCCAGTGCAAGAAGACCACAGAGAAGACAATAGGGATGAAAATATTATTGGATGTAGAGACAAAGGTAGATATAGAGATGCAGACTTTCAAAGTGGTATAGTCACACCTGAAACAATGTCCCCTTTTTCCTCAGGGCACAAAGTTCTCATTTCTCCCAGGTCCATGCAATTACATGGGACGATAGGTAGGGTCCTCATAGAGGAGTTTATAGAATCTAAGGAACCCCTCGTTAACTCCCTCCTGGGTATCCCAAGTCTGGCCATCTTCCCCTTTTATCTCTCTGACCACTGGTCTCAGCGTCTCATTTTTGTATAGCCATGCTAGCAGCCTTCCAGGTTTGTCCTCCCCCGCATGCTGCCTTTCAACATATTTTTTGTAGTTTAAGTTACATAGTCTGTCCCAGTGCTCCACACTAGTTTGTTTTAACACTTTCACCCGTTCTGCCTCCTCCTGTGAGGTGCTCCCCTTTTGCATTATTCCTTCTAACTCCTTCTCTGTCTCCTGCAGCTCACGCTCTATGCCCCCTTGGAGCCCCCTGGATTTGGATATGGCTGCACCCCGTACTACCACTTTGAACGCTTCCCATAAGGTTCCCTCTTACGGCACACTCCCCGTGTTGAGGTCGAAATACTCAACAATCGCCTCCCTCAGCCCCTCACGGAATCCCGAGTCCTGCAGGGCGTCGGCTCTGAGTTTCCAAGTCGGGATTCTGGCTCTAGGGGGCTGATGCCTCCATTACAGGACCAAGGGAGAATGGTCCGAAAGCACCCTGGCCTTGTATTCCGAGCCTATCATTTCTCCTACCAGCTCTGAGGCAACAAACATGTAGTCCAGTCTTGTATGCAGGTTGTGTGGGGCCGCGTAATGGGAGTACTGCCTATCCACTGGGTGCAGCTGTCTCCAAATATCCTCCAGCCCAAAGTCTCCCAGCAGGGCCTGTAATGCTCTCGCTGCGGGGGTGGGTTTAGTTAGCTTGCTATCCGACCTATCCATTTTGGGGTGCAACGTGCAATTGAAGTCCCCGCCCCATATGATCGCTCCGCCCAGTAGGGGGCTAATTTTGCCATATAGGGCCCTAAAGTAGGCCGCTGTGTCTTGGTTAGGGGCGTATGAGTTTATAATGCACACTTCTCTATTTTCCAGCCTTCCACGCACCACTATCATTCTACCATCTGGATCCCCTGTGGACTGAAGCAGCTGAAACGGTACATGAGGTGCCACCCACGTGACCACCCCCCTCGCGTACGCTGAATATGTGGCTCCTATGGTAGTCCCTCTCCATTTCCTCTTGACTACTTCTAATTTCTCCTTAGTAAGGTGGGTCTCCTGTATCAGTGCAATGTCCACTTTCAGCCTTCTTAAGTACATCATCACTTTATTCCTCTTCAGGTAACTTTTGAGGCCCCTCACGTTCCAGGTTACAATTTTAAGGCTACCCGTAGCCATGCTTAATTTGTCCCACATCTTCCCCTCCCGGTTTCTCACTCCTGTATAATTTGACGTGAACTTGGGCTCGATTCCCTCCCTCCCCCAACATAAATTCCCCCCTCCCCTCCCGGCCCAACAAAAAAACACTTCACACCCCCCTTTGCCTCCCCCCTCCCTACACAACCCGAACCCCAACTGGTGCCCAGCTCCATCCCTGGATCTCAGGATCCCCCGCTTTTGGTCCTGCCTCGGAATGCCGAGGTCAGGAACCCAGCAGGGCATCACCGTCCTACCGGTAACCTAACTGGTCTGATCGTGGGGGTGTGAGGGCTGGTCCTGTTAGGCTCCTATGTATTATTCTGAGTGCCCATACTCAACGTATCATATGTGCGCAGCCCTGATCGCACAGCGTCAGAAGACTATTTCATGACCTATATTCTAGTCCCAAAGTTTGAGCCTGCAGCATCCTGGGTACCGCAGTCTCCATGTCACTTATCTGCGTCTCCTTCTCCCTGGATACCCGACTCCGGGGACAGCTTTGCGTATCCAGCCAGTCTGTCGCATCCTCCGGGGTGTCAAAAAACAGTGCTCTATTCTTGTGGAACACTTTCAGCTTAGCAGGGTAGATCAGCATGTACTTATAACCTGCTTCTCTCAACCTCCTCTTCACTGCACCAAAGTTCATGCGTCGGCATTGCACCTGCAAGGTGTAATCCGGGTATGCCGTTGTGTTTGCCGACGCCCTTTGTATCGTGCGTCCTTCCGGAAATGCTCAAGGATTTTCTCTCGGTCTCGGTAATTAAGGATCTTGGCAATTACCGGCTTGGGGGGGGGGCCCCGATGGTGGCTTTCTCATCAGGGCCCTATGCGCTCGTTCCACCGCAAACCCCCGAGTCAACGTTCCTCCAGTTATCTCTTGCAGCAGCATTGATTCTATGTACTCCGTGGGGTTGGGTCCCTCGGCTCCCTCCGGCAATCCTACGATGTGGATGTTGTTCCTCCGGGCGCGTCCCTCTGCCTCCTCTGCCCTGTTTTCCAGGTTGCCCACGCGTTGTTCCAGGACGTGGAGCAAGGATTTGTGAGAAGCGCATGCAGCTGTATTCGGGGCCACCTCCTTCTCTAGGTCACCTGTACGTTCTGCCAGCGCTCTAATGTCCTGCCGGAGTAGGTTCACCTCTTCCTGTACTGCCCCAACTTTGAGATCCAGAGCCGCTATCAACTCGGCCATGGCCGACTCCAGTTTGGTTTCCCATGCCACCTTCAGGTCTGCGACTGCTGCTAGGATCTGCTGATCCCTGCCTGCGGCTTTCGTGCCCGCTGCAGGGGTCCTGTCCTTGCTCCTGGCACCTTCCGCCATTGGCGATGTTCTGGTATATTCATACAGCGTGGGCTGTTTGCCCTTTGTTTTAGCCAGTTTGTTAGCCATCTTGATGTTGTGGGGCTTGCGTGTGCAAGCCTCCGACGGATCAGACCCAGGTCGGCGAAGGGACCTCTGCAAGCCAACCTGGGGGGTTCCCAAAGTTGCTTGATCTGTGCCTGGAGTGGGACATGCCCCCCGCGTAGTTATGTCCTGGCAGTTCTGTTCCGACTCTGTGCCCCAGCTGCTGCTGGCATGGGCAAAAGGCCGTGCCCGCACATGCTTGTGGACCTTGCTTGGTGTCGGCGTTCTCCCGCCTCGGGTACCGCCTGGTCGTGGGCGCTGCCTGCCCACCTGTGAGGTATCTTGCGGCGCTGTCCCCCGGTTGTGTCTCTCCCTCCCCTTCCTTCCGGTTCTTGCGTTGATCAGAGAGTGTTATCTGCCCCCAGCACCTGTGTCCACCTCTTGTGGCCCGCAATCAAGGGGGGGCGATGACCGCGCCCTGGGGCGTTACACCCACTACTGCTGTGTCCTTGTGTCGTGGGGGCCCTAGGTTTGTAATGGGGCCCGATTGTATGTGCACTTCCCCTGGGCTCCTGTGCTGCGCTTGAGCCCAGTTACAGAGCTCTGGCGGGGGCCCCTGAGCCTTCCCTGAGGAAGCCGCAGGTCCGCTATCCAGCTCACCCCAATTGGGGCCTCCTGCTATTCATAATCCAGATTACCTCCTGCCGCGGGGTATTATGATGTTAATTTGGGGGCTCCCAGCTATCCCCAGCCCCCAAAGCTGTCCGCTCCTTGTCCTGTGTTTCTCCACCACAATGTGCTGCTTATGGGCTGGCAGCCGCTCCACGTTTGCACTGCGACTGTCCTCCGTCTACGGTGTATTATAGTGTTTGCACCCGTGCCCCCGGCTATCCGCTTTGCATAGCCCTAATATGGATGCTTCAATGTCACGCCCGGACCACGGGGTTCTGGCCGCTGCTATTGTCTGGCCGAGCTGTGTAACACTCCCACGCGGCCGCAGCTCTTTGTTAGCTTTGTCACCACAGCTGCTCCCTTTTTGTGGGTCGTGGCCTTGGGGCTTGCGCTATGTGGGCTCGGCTCCTACTGCGCCAGTCTCCTCCTGCTGTCCACGGGCTCACGGTTGTCCCATAGATTCAGCGCGGCCCCCGCCCAAGCTGTATTTTGCTTTCGTTCTGCTCACCGGGGGCTCCCAGCATTCCCGCTTCGCCGGGGCTGCACGGTGCAAGCCCAAGTTGTGTCGCTGCTTGGAGGTGCCTCATCCATCCGCTCCTGGGCTGTCGGCCTCACAATGTAACTGTTGCCAGCCTCTCCGTTTTCAAGACACATCCCTTAGATGTTCTTTGTGCGTCCATGGCTGCCTCGCCACGCCCCTCATCTTGCTCTCTACCTTGTACACAAGCAGTGTGGCTGGGAATGCATATGCACCCATCGCGTCCAAGGGTATCTGGAGGGCATCCCCTAGAGAGTTGAGTCCCCTTCCTCCCCAGGACGCGAATTGCTGACACGTCCGATTGTGTACTGTTGCAAACAGGTCTGTTGTTGGGTGGCCCCATCTGCTGAACACTTCCTGGAGGACTCTCCCATTCAGCTACCACTCGTATTTGTCGGCGGCCTGGCGACTGAGTCTGTCTGCTTCCAGGTTGGACATTCTCGGAAGGTGGACCACCAAGAGCCACACTTCCTGGCTGATAGCCCATTCCCAGATCTCATGGGTCAACGCGCACAGGGTTCTGGTGGCCCCCTGTTTGTTGATATAGAACATGCAGGTCGTGTTGTCTGTCTGGATGCACACCAACCTGCCTTTAATGGTCGGTAGAAAGGACCTGAGTGCCAACTGTATAGCCATAAGCTCCAGCCAGTTGATGTGATTCTGCCGGTTGGTAGTGGTCCAGAGGCCATGCACTAAGTGCGTTCCCAGGGTGGCTCCTCACCCATGGAGTGAGGAATCCATGGTAATAGTGTACTCTATGGGTGGGTGGACGGAACGGTCTGCCCACCGGAATAGTCTCTTCCTGTTGCCTCTATCTGAGGTTGGGGTCCAGATGTTGTGGGATGGAGACCGGGCCCCCTGATGGCCCGATTGCTGATCCCAAGAACCTCCCCATGCGGCAACTGGTGTATAGGACTGCCAGGAGACATGCTGCTAGCACACCCAGAAGGTGTTGGTACCACAAGGCTGTGGTGATTTTCCTGCTGCGGAAATGGGAGACTGCTGATCGAATTGCTGTCACATTGTCCCCCGTGGGAAAAACTTTCAGCTGCTGTGTGTCCCACAACAGGCCCAGAAACACTAGCGTCTGTGTAGGGATGAGCTGAGACTTTTGGTAGTTGATCTAAAAACCCACGTCAAATAGGGTAGAGATGAGCCTGTCCGCTGAGTCTCCAACCTGCTGAGAAGTACCTCTGACTAGTCAATCGTCGAGGCATAGGTAGACGTGCAGCCCTTCCGACCGGAGGAGAGCTGTAAAGCATTCATGAGCCCTGTGAAGACTCTGAGCTGAACCTTGTACTGGAAATGCAGGCCCATGACCCGGGACCTGAGGAAGGCCCGATGAGGCTGCACAATGGTAACGTGGAGATATGCATCCATCAGGTCCAGGGAACACATCCAGTCTCTACCACACAGTGTCTTGACAAAGAGCGCTGGCGTCACCATCTTGAACTTCTGCAGGGGTAGGTAAAGATTCAGGGAAGACAGATCCAACACCACTCGCAGGCCCGCCTGGTTCTGCTTGTGGATAGCGAAGATGCAGGAGTAAAAGCCGTGCCCCTGCTGGGAAGGGGGACCTGCTCTACCGCTTTGCTCTCTACAAGGGAGCGAATATCCGCTAGGAGTGTTGGTGTGCCGATCTGTGGGAGGGGAGGTGAACTCTGGGTGGATGGGGGGATAGGGGAGAAGGAAGAGGTTGCTGGAAGCCCCAGGACACCACTGAGATGACCCATGCGTCTGCGAACTTCGCTCGTCAAGCCTGACTGTGCAGAGCCAGCCTGTCCCCAACTGGGGTGCTGTGGACCTGAAATGAATAGTCATTGGTTCTTCTGGTCAGAAGCTGATGAAGAGGAGGGGAACTGGAAGAACCCCTTATTTGATGTTTTGTTGTGTTTTCTCCGGTGCTGACTGGGAGACCTGTCCGGCTGTCTGGCTTTGTGGTCCTGGAACCTGCGGAAGCCGCCAAATGAACACCCCCTTGTCTGAGCGGGACTGTGTCTGCGAGAAAGGTTTAGCTGCACGTTTAGTAAGAATGGACAGAGACGGCTGTCTGAGAGCTGCTCTTCTTTTTATCGAGCTTTTCATCAGTGGAGGAGTGGAAGAGACCACCCCACTCAAACGGAAGATCGAGGATTCGATACTGCACATCCAGGTTGAATGTGGTAGCTTTCAGCCAGGCTGTGCGCCTCATGTCTGTTCCCAGACAGATTGCTCTGTTAGCCGTGTTGATGTGGCCTACAGAAGCCTCCATAATGTCCTGAGCCACAATGTTTTGCCTCAGGAATGCGCGGCTGCGGAGGTGGAGCCGGAGGAGGTGGCATGGGCTTTGTTGTAGTGGGTGGCACCGGTGAAGCCGGGGGCAACATGTCCTTAATAATGCCCTCGAGAATTCAGCCCATTTGCGGGGACCGCATGACAGACATAAATTTGTCAGAAAACCTGCCCTTACAGACCGGCTGTGAGTATTCCTGCATGGAGGCAGGGGCGAATATGCCAGCTGCCTCCCCAGCCCTTGTCCATACATGGGATTGCTGTACCTGGAACCCAAGATGTTGGGGTACAAAGTGGACCAGGTGACGGGTGTCAGTGGAACCCAGTCTGTTCTAGGAGCAAAACTTCTCCTTTGTTGTTCGCCGGGCTGACGGGCCTCTGCGCCTGCCTGCGAGACTTCCTACCTTTGCTGATCGGGAGTGGCTGCCATTTTGTCTTGAGCCGCCGCCATTTTGTCTGCGACTTGAGCATGTGGACCTGTAGCCGGCGTGTTCCCAGGCTCGGCCTGCATGCTCGACTGCACCGGCTCTGCCCCGCTCTGCACCTCAGGTGTACACCCGGTAGGCTGTGCGCCCTCGGCCTCCCAGGTGGGAGTGCGGGCTGTGTGTAAAGGCGCCCCCTTGGGTAAGGGCTCAGTATCAGGCAGGGCAATGCCCCTTGGGATGGCTCCCGGTGGTAGTAGAGCTCACATACCCCTCGGCTGCGGGACCGGTAGGGCCCTTGGATCCCTCGACCGGTAGCTGTGTGAGCCTCGGTGCCCCCTGAGCGGGTGCGAGGGCCAGACTGTCCCCTCCCGTCAGAGGGCTTCCCCGGGAAGGAGTCACCTCTGCAGGGTGTTTTGGAAAATAACACACCTACCTTCTTTGTCTTCCTCTGGATGTAGTCCTTGATGTTCTGAGGAGGAGTCCTGTTGAACAGTTCCCGCCAACACTCAAGTTGGTGCTTAAGCGACCAAGGCGTGAGGGAGTCGCACGCGGAGCATCCTTCCCAACTGTGGTCCTCACCAAGGCATCGGAGACAGAGTGCATGGGATCTGTTGTAGGGAAGGAACCGTCGTACGTCAGGGACCTGCTAAAGCCTGTCGGAGCTGACATGCACCTGGGACAAACTGGGGCACCGGTGGACGGTGTTCCCAAATATCTAATAGAAAAAGAAAAGATAAGATTCCGGGGAAAGCGTGTGGAATTACGAGGCTAGGCCTCACCCAGCAGCGCTGATGGAGCGGTCAGTTTGCGTCGACGCAGAAAAGGGGACTGAGGTTTGGCGCTGGTAGGCAGGGATAAGGGAGCGTGCCAGTAAATTTAGAGGGGAATTGTCTTTTCCTGGTAGAAAAAAAGATTCTGTTTCCGTCCCTCGCGAGAGACGCCCATACAGAATGGAGGAAAGGCGATGGGACGTAGGAGTACAAGAAGACATCCAGTTTTTTTCTTACTCTAGAGTGTAAAGGGCGGAAATAGGTTTGGACACAAGAAAGTGGACATTTTACTTTACTGGACATCCTGACAGAGTCCTCTGTATTTTTGTTAAGGTAGGGCAACCCCTCATTGAAATAGGGAAAGATAGGTCATTCCTTTTCTTTGACTTTTCTATTAATAAAGGTCTTTGCCAACAAACATGCCACCACTGTGTAAGACTCGTACTTCTGCACCCTCACAGTTGGCAAACAAGTATCAAATCAGTCGAATTTCAATTCTTACATTTAAGGTGCAGAAATCTTGAGAAACTAAACAAGTATATTCCTTTTTCCGCCTTGACCGCAGGGATGAACTGTACAGGCTGGGAAGGTTCCCATGCACGAGAAATTGAGTTATATGAGAAGACCTCAAAGTTGCTAAACACATTATGACAAAGGAACACCAATAGAGCAAGAGAAAACCTGGTCCCATAACCAGTACAAACATGTTTTGTTCATCCCCTCACTTTCTGCACCCCACTCCCTCACCTTTTGTTTTTCTCCGGCTCTACCAGAAATGTTGTCAGGCCTAGTACGGTAGTCGCCTGTCTGTTTCCATTTTCTTCGCACTCCCTTCCTGATCTATGTCTTAGCTCTTGCACTATCTGAAATGTCATCAGGCCGAGTACGATAGTTAATTTCACATCCTTACTGTTCATAGCCTGTAAGAATGTCATTGTATTTTCCCTTGTTCCCTCCGTTGCCTTGAAGCGCTTTGAAACACGTTGTGTATATGCGCTATATAAATAAACTATCATATCATATCATAAAAGGACATGAAAAGGGCTGTGCTTGTCGATCCATCTAACAGTTAAAGCAGGCCAGATTTTAGGACTGACAAAAATATGCAAATATACTGCAGTAAAAAAAAAAATATTGAAAACTTTATTTATACATTTTCATTTAACATACAGAACAAGAAAAAGAGAAACGAGCTGTGCACCAAGTGGACCCCGCCCCCCCCCCCCAGTGTCGACTCTGCCACCTAAAATGTACAACCAAATGAAACACAGAGAATCACGTTATCCACAATGTCACAGGGATATATTGACTGGAAAAGAATAAATTAGTGAATCGAGGCAGGTGAGGAAACTCCTAATGAGGAGGAGATTAAATAGTTCACGTAGAGGCCCCATATGTCGGGTGGTCTTGCATGAAGTGGTAAAGTTTTAATGAATTGTGCCTCAGTGCCCTGACAGTAGGCTATATCCTGCCACCACATTTGGGAACTTATACTCTGTGCTCTACCCCAAATCATCGCCACTCTCCTACTGGCGAGAACCAGGAGGAGACACACCCGATTCACGTACGGAAATTGAACCCTGCTGATGAGACCCAAGAGTGCAATCATAGGGTCCCGCTCAATTGGCTCTCCCGCAATAGCCGATATTTTCTCCAAGGTTTCTCCCCAGTAGCTGTTTATCGCTGGACAATTCCAAGCCAGGTGTAGGAAGCCAGCATCGAGAGCACTGCACCGCGCACATGCTCCTGATATCTCAGCCGTTGTCCATGAAGCTTGGCCGGGGTACGATAGGTTTGATCTATGTAATTAAAATGTATTTGTTTAAATCGGGAGTTTAGCGCCACTTTCTGTGTTTGTCCTAAAATAAAAGCCCAATCCTCGTCTGGAATGGATTTCCCCAGGGTTCTTTCCCATCTAATTTTTGGTGACGTAGTATTACCTAGGGTATCGTTAAGAAGGCTTTTGTATAACCATGACACAAGCTTGCCGTGCCTGGATCATCCTGTGTAGTAATTGCCAGGTATGTGGTTGGGTAGGGAAGGTGGGAAAGAGTGCTTGCATGGTCTGACGTAGTTGGAAATAGATGAATATGTGTAGTGCAGTGTCAGCCCCACAATCGTGGGCTTGCTGAAGTGATATAAAGGCCCCATCGACAAACAAATCTCCTAGCGTGTTGATTTGTAGTTTGCTAGCCCAACAAATGTAAACTTGTTTGTTAGTGAGTGGTACCCCAGGAATACATTTTGCTGGAATGAGCGGAGAGTAGCAGGCTTCGACCTTGTATTTCACCGCGATCTTTTTCCATATTGTTTACGTGGAATGGACTATGTTCAGTGTCTTTGGTGAGGACCGTATTGTGCCCATTATGGCAGCCCGCAGCAGATGGGGAGACATTAGGGCGCGTTCGACCTGAACATGGGGCCTGATAAACTGGGTAGCATACCAGTGACTGCCGCCCAAAAATATCTCTCTGGGTCGGGAAGTACCATACCCCCTTCACTACAGGTTGAATCAATGTTGTAAAAGCTACTCTCGCTGGCTTGTCGGCCCAAATCAATTTGAGTATCAACAAATAAAGCAGTCTGGGGAGGATTATCATTTTGACCATGGATACGCGTCCCCAGAGCGTAAGAGGGAGCCGCTTCCATCTAGAGATTTTATCCCGGAGTGTAGCAACCACTTTTCCGTAATTGTCTTGTAGGAGAGTATGGCAATATCTCGATATTAGGATGCCCAGGTATCTCACCCCTGACCACTCCCATTTGAGCCCATAATCGTCTCTGAATTCCCTGGTGACATCAGTTAGTGGAAATACTATTGACTTTGAGCGATTCATTTTTAGGCCATAGAGCTCCCCAAATCTGATCACCTCACGCATTACAGGGTTTAAATTCTCAGACGGGTCTTGTATAAAAAGGGCCACATCGTCTGCATAGAGTGAGACAATCATCTTATGCAGGCCCAGCTTTAAACCCCTGTGCAAATGTCACGCCCGCAGACTGGCCGCAAGAGGTTCCATAGCCAATGCAAATAGCAGGGCCGACAAGGGGAAGCCCTGTCTAGTGCCTATGTGAAGTATAATGCTCGCGGACGTCGTCCTCCCAGTAGTTTGTTTGTTTGTTTGTTTGTTTGGAATTTATTGTGCGCACCAGACCCTGGAGTATAAGGGCGCAAAAGTAAGAATATATACAGCTTAGAGCATAAGTTACAGGTTACAGTTACAAGTTACAGACATTAGCGGTTACAGAAATTACCAGTTACAGGTGCAAGTTTTTCAATTGGCAGTTGCTGTCGTTAGCCAGTTAATTACAATTTGCCTGAATTTGGAGAAGGAGTGTTCTAGCCTCGCAGTAGTGGGTAATTCGTTCCACAGTTGAGCAGCTTTGACTGGGAAGCTAGCTCCGCCTATGGTGGTCAGTTTAAAGCGTGGTACTTGTAGGCGATTGGTGTAAGCAAGTCTGGTTTGTCTTGTGGGGTGTGTTCTGGTGAATCTGTCCTTAAGGTATTGTGGGGCTTTGTTGTGTAGGGATTTGTATGTGAGAGATGCAGTTTTGAGTCTGATTTTCTATAGTATAGTAGTATAGTAGTATCTATGACACAGTTTTTTCATACAGGAGTGTGACTATCTTTAAGAATTGATTTCCTCGGCCCATTCGCTCCAGGATTGTGAAAAGGTATGACGAATCAAATGCTTTTTCGCCGTTGAGAAAAATTGCTGCTGCCTGGGCTGATCGGTCTATGGCTTCTATAGCACCAAATAAGCATCTTGTACCATAGGTTGTGTTGCACCCCGGGACGAATCTGGCCTTATCGGCCAACACCAGTGCAGGCATTAGCGGGAGTAACCTTGTGGCCAGGATTTTTGCAAGACTATTATCCAAATTAATTAGGTCAATTGGCCTGTATGACCCGCATTCCTCCGGGGGTTTACCATTCTTGTGCAGGAGAATTATGTTCGCCTTTCGAGTCGTTGGGGGGAGACAGCCCCTCTCGATCGCCTCTTGAAAGACCAGCAGCAAAATAGGGGCCACAATATGGCCAAATGCTTTATAAAACTCTCCTGTCAGGCCTTCGGGTCCAGGTGCTTTGGAGCTTGGTAGCGCTTTTATGGCCTCTTTAACCTCGTCCAAAGAAATAGGGGTGTTTAGTGGCTCCCTCAGTGTTTGATCTGTCCAAAAAAGTTCTATCTGATCTAAGTACTGGATGAGGGAATTGCACCCGCAGTCGCCTTTTGAATTGTATAGGTCTTGGTAGAAGGTTCGGAAAGACTCAACTATTTCTTCTTCGGTGAAGACTAGATTACCATCGGGTTTCCGAATGCATTCTATTTGAGGGGGTCTCCTATCTGCCGCCAATAGCCTTGCCAGCAGTGATCCCGGTTTTTGGCCCTCTTCATACTGGCGTATCCTGTTAAGCTAAGCTTCTAGCTCAGGGTATCGATCTGCGCTAGCTCTGAATTTATCGAGTTCTTTTTTGAGGGAAGCGAGGGTAAGATTGTCTTTTTGTATGTCATAAGCTTGATCAAGATCTTTCAAGCAAACTTCGCTGGCTGCCAGTTCCGCTCCAATTAATTTTAATTTCCCATTCTCCTTGGCGAGGCATATTCCCCTGTAACAAGTCAGGGCAGTGGATAGAACACTGGACACTTATTAAGTCTTAACAAATGTTTATTTACTGTATAACTCTTGAAAACAACAAAGAAGAAGTGATTGATGAAAAAAAGGATACAGGTAAGTCTGGAATTCTTCTTCCTTCTGGCTGGTTCCCCTGTTCATCAGAGAGAGGATATATATATATATGGTTCAAAAAGTCTCATAGAGATGCGTGGTAGCAGTTGGCCATGTAATTGTCCTCTAAGGTGACTCAACTTTATGAGTTTACTCAATGATGTGGCACAGGTGATAGTTTTAGTTCTTTCCCTTTTTCATATCCACGTTAAAAGAGTTTGCTGGCCAACTCTCATTCAGCTTTCATTCTTATCCACTGTCTTCGTTATGTAAATAATGTCTTTGAAAGTTCCTTTTACTCTCCCCTGTTCAGTCTTAATAAGTTCCTGAACCCCTCCTTTGATCTCGTGGTAGAACAGTCTTATTTATCAGTACCTTGTTTGTTGCCTCAACGTAGCCTCATCCGGGGTCCTCTCGCACTCTACAAGGCACGGCTTGTAAGCTCTCTATCCCTTCTCTCTTCCTCCGGTGCGTAGCAGGCCTACAGCTGACAGCCGCTCTCAGCCGTGGTGAATTCTGGTCCCTCCTCTTTCGTAGCTTAGAAGCGCACAGCTGCTTACCCGCTTCAGACGGAGATCGGAGCTACCATTGGTTCTTCAGGGCCAGGCCTCTCTTCCTCCTGTTTACTTTGACAGGCGTCAATCGCTTATCCAAGCTCCTCCTCCCCAAGGGTGAGGGCGAGGAGCGGCATCGCAGCAGGCTGGGGCTCCAACACGGCGGCAACAGTTGATTCAGGAACAGAATATATAAGTCTTCTCTCCTAACGACTTATCCTTTAACAATGTAACATACAGGACTTTATTCCGCACAACGGGTGCAACATCAATACTTCTTCTCCATTGGTCTGGCTGTATTTTAATATGCCCGTTCATAGGTCTGGTCGTCTTCAGGAACTGCCACCTCCTTCATCCCGGATTCAAAATACAACACCCAAACAGAAAACAAAGAGAAACGTCACCAACATTAGAAAAAAGTACCATTTGACTCCATACTGGCTTCTGATTGGGTAATTGTTACCTAGCAGCATCCAGCCTTCCATGACATCACCCATTAGCCCTTGCACTTACATGCTGCTTATCAGGAATGGCACTATCTTGGCTCTGACTACCAGTCACTTCCTTTGCCTTATTACAGATCCCTTCTCCTAAGCCCTTACGTTAGGGAAGGGCATGTATTTTTGATAGAAAATCAGCGTGTGCCATTTTCCGGCCTGGTCGATGGAGTGTTATAAAGGAGTAAGGTTGTAGGGACAGGAACCACCTCAATACCATGGGATTTGTATCCTTGTTTCTTGACAACCACACTAAAGGTGCATGATCGGTGACTAAGGTGAACTTCCTTCCCAACAAATAATATCTTAAGGACTCTATTGCCCATTTTACCGCCAGGCATTCCTTCTCGATGGTTGCATATCCCAACTCGTGGGGTAACAATTTCCTACTGAAGAAAAGAACAGGTCTTTCCTCCTCACCTTTGTTTTGAAAGAGAACTGGTCTCAGACCAGATCCCGAAGCATCTGTATGTAAATAAAAAGGCATCTCAAAATCAGGACATTGGAGAATTGCATTGTCTGAAAGAGCGTTCTTTAGGGCATTAAAAGCTTCCTTGTCTTATTGTTTTTCCATTCGCTTCTACAGGGAGCAGTTCACTTTAACAGATCGGTTAAGGGGGCTGCAATTGTAGAAAAATGTGGAATAAATCGCCGATAATACCCCACAAAACCGAGGAATGCTCTTACTTGTCTTGTTGTGGCTGGGAATTTTAGGCTTTGTATGGCCTCCATTTTCTCTTGTTGGGGTCCGATTGGTCCTTGTCCTAAAAAATATCCGAGGTATTTGGTATATGAATTTGCCAGTTTTTTTTTTTTGGATTCACATGTAAACCCGCCTCCTTTAAGGTCTTAAATACTTCACCTAGATGTTTCAGGTGATCCTGCCAACTCTGACTATATACTACAATGTCATCCAAATAGGCACCTACATACTCCTCGTGACCTTTTATTAGGAAGTTCATCAATCTTTGGAAAGCCGTAAATTGATATAACCCAGTGGGCGAAGCAAAAGCAGTTTTCTCCTTGTCAGGGGGAAAAAAAGGAATCTGCCAATATCCTTTCTTGAGATCTATTGTAGATAGAAACTTCGCTTTCCCAAGCTTTTCCAGAAGATCTTCAATCCTGGGCATAGGATAAGCATCGAATTTGGACACCTCATTGAGTTTTCGAAAGTCCATGCAAAACCGAGAACTTCCATCAGGCTTGGGTACCAACACTAAGGGTGAACACCAATCGCTATGAGACGGCTCAATTACCCCTAATTAAAGCATTTCTTGTACTTCTTGGTTGACCGCTTGTAGTTTTGTTTCCAGAATGTGGTATGGATGTATTCTCACTTTTGTCCCTGGTGAAGTATGAATGTGATGGCACATTAAGGACGTTCTCCCTGGTACTGAAGAAAATATCTCTTCATATTTGTTTACTAGTTTAGACAGTTCCAATTTTTGCAACAAATCCAGCTTGGGGTTAATGTTTAGAGCTTCCTTTCCTATCCTATCCTATTTTTGCAGTTCCTGAAAACCATGTTAGGCCTTTTGTCTAAAAGATTGATCATTACCGGATCTGTTAACAAAATATTCCAGTTTTTCTGTAGAATTTTTTGGATAATTTTGTTATTTGTACTGTAGGTTGTGATGAATCTAAGTTTGTTTTGTTCTGGTATTTGATGAGGTTTTTCTTTTAGCAACTCAACTCTTGTTGCCGAAAGGGGAAGATACTCTGCTGACCTTTAATCCACATTTATCATTGCAATGGTAGACACCGGTTCTATCCATTTCTTAAGTAGGTTGACATGGTAAGTTTGAACAGGAAACTTACTTCCAGGTTGTCGAACTCTATATGTAACGGGTCCAAGAACTTCCTCTATAGAATAGGGTCCTCTCCAAGACGACAACATTTTATTCTCTGTAGTTGGTATCAGGACAAGCACCTGATCTCCTACTTGGAAGGTACGCATTGTTGTGTTCTGGTTGTAATATTGCTCTTGTCTACACTTAGCTTGAAGTAGATGACTCTGCGCTACCAACTGAAGTTTCTCCACCCTTTCTTTCAATTGTGCCGCATATTCTGTAAGGGTAACTTCATCATTCGGTTGCTCCTCCCAACTTTCTTTTAATATATCTAATAGAGTCCTGACAGGCCTCCCAAAAAGTAGTTCAAATGTTGCAAACCCTGTCGAGGACGGAGGAGTGTTCCTTAGTGTCATCATAATCCACAGTAACAACCTATCCCAATTTCTTTCGCCTGGGCATATAGTTTTCCTCAACATTTGTTTTATCGTCTGGTTGTAGCTCTCAACCAACTCATCGGTTTGCGGGTGATAAACAGCAGTCTTAATCTGATTGATATGAAGTGTTTCACATACTTGTTTCAGCACCGTCAAGATGAAGTTAGTACCCCTATCTGTGACTATTTCTTTAGGAATACCCACTCTTGCCATAAAGGGAACCAGAACATCACAGATTTGTTGTGCATTAGTAGAACGTAGAGGAAATGCTTCTGGATACCTGGTTGCGTAATCCACAATTACCAAAAGATAGTTATGTCCCCTGCTCGTAGGATCCATAGGACCCACTATATCCATCCCAATCCGCTGGAAGGATTCTAGAATCAAAGGCATTGGCTGTAGAGGTGCCTTTGAAACACCAGGTCTATTTTTCTTCTGACACTCTGGACACTGCTGACAGAACCGGGCCACTTGTCCGTAAACCCTGGGCCAGTAAAACCTTGCAAGGATCTTTTGAGTGGTTTTTTCAACCCCCAGATGTCCCTCGCCAACCTGAAGGTGAGCAACTTCCAACACCAGTCTATAGTATTTGCTGGGGACTAACAATTGGCGGATGGGCTCTTCATCGCGGCCATCTGTTATGCGATAATATAGGCCATTTTCTTTAACAAAATAAGGGGTCTTACTCCCTGGCCCTTCTTCGACAGATGTTCTTGCGTTTCTCAGGAGGGGGTCTAGTTCTTGCCCCATGCGGAAACTGTCCCCATGATCATCTATCTTCCAATCAACAGTGACTGGGCACATATGTCTCCCCAGCCATATACTGTTTTCAAGTCTTTTATTCCTTTTACTTTTTCTTGTCTTTCCAACCTCTGACACAATCTCTTGATCATGGAAAGGGGCTTCTTCTAACCAATTTTTTTCGACTTTCCGCATAAGGCGAGGAAGATCAGGCACATCAGAGCCGACCACTAACAAGGGTTCAGGCAACACTGGCATCACGGCCGCCCTCACTTTCATTTGTTCTCCAGCCACACTTATTTTGATATCTTTAACTGGATAGACTTTGACGTCGCCATGCACACAACGAATGGGTATGCTTTCACTCACATCTGGTACATTACCTACCAGTTCAGGGTTGACTGCGGTCTGGAGAAAAGACTGGATCCAGATATGCTACGCGCTCACACATACAAATAATTGTGAAAAACAAGTTTAGTTTTGTCCAAATTCTGCATTGTAGATTCATAAAGAATTCACTTCATTGAATTAACTTCATTCAATTGTTCTTTCTCGTATTTGTGATCATATGGCATACAGATTTGCTTAATATTCATTAGTTCATGGGCTAGCCAAATCCTGACACGTGTTTCCCCGTTTGCTCAGTATAATGGTTGTTCAGGGGTGTGATGGCTAGTTTATTTAACAATACAGTTCAATTGAAATTAAAATATTCCATTGTTTCTTTCCTGGTGGTTTCCCAAATTAACCTGTACACCAAGAGAAAAATGTTTATTTATATAAAAACCTTTTCGGGTGTCTTAGGCAGACACAGCGTGTTTAAAACTTTATAGTAAGGTGAATGTATATAGCTAACAAAGATACAAACTTACAGCATGTGATGTCTGTGAAAATTCTATTTGCTGTGTTGTTCTTCTCCTAGATCCTGAAATTGTCTTGTTGTTTAGTGCGTTCGTATGGAACGGTCATCGTTTTCTATAATTGGAAAGAAACGACGTGCAAGACAACCGTGTTGTTACACGTTCCGTTTTGGTTCAAATGAGTGTGATTTATGTTCCTATCAGCTCGATATAATGTTAAACTCTTACCTTGAAATATCTTCATGACGAGTGCGCTGCGATTGCCATCTATGGTGTTGTGAAGCTAAATTTGCGCATTTGTTTGTATTTTAAATAAAGATAATTGAGACGGACATGGACATCACGTGATCTGATCACGTGATTTGTGCCCATCTTTAAGCTAGAAGCTTATGTTAGTTGCCTTTCATTTCGGGTGGCCTCCTGAATATGCCATCTTGGTTGGGATGGTCGTAAAAAACAACGCTGTATTTAGTCTTCGGGAGCCGAACGTTTGGTGTTAGAAGTGTTACGTTCATGTATTGAATTTTTTGCATTTGTTATTCAACGAGTTTGTAACTAGAGGCAGAAATCAAACTGTTAATATTTTCATTTGAAATCAATAAAGTAGTTGAATTCCCTGATATAATGTATGAAATATACTATGTTAATTCTGAACATATCAATAAGTGCAAAAAATACTATATCATGTGCAATTAGGATTCAGACAACATACATTGGAAATAGTAAAAAAGGCATAAATAGAGATTCCATGTATCAATGAGATTGGAGCACAAACTTCACCCCCCCAAGTTGTTATTTTTGACACAATTTATAAAAAAAATGGTGCAGTTCCTGGTCCACGTTTAAACCTGTATATATTGTGTCCATATTGCAAATCCAAAAAGCTTCTTTCTTTCGTAACATTACTTCTATATTGCCACCTCTTTTGGGGAAAAATAGTTTTTCAATGCCATGACCTTTGATTTGTGATATGTCTGCTCCTGGATGTTCTTCATGAAAATGAAGGGCCAGTGGTGATTTTAAGTCTTTGTTTTTAATTGCTCTTAGGTGTTCTCCAATTCTAGTTTTCAATTTTCTAATCGTGCTGCCGATGTATATTTTCTTGCATATGCATATTATTGTATAGATCACGTTTTTACTATTGCATTTGATTAGTTCATTGATCTTAATCTTTTTTCCGTCAGGTTTCAGGAAATCTTTTGTCGCATTGCACATGTAAGGACATATGGTACAGTTATTGCATTGAAAATTTCCTTTTGTTGGCTTTTTTAGCCATGTTTCTCTGTTGTAAGTTTCCAAGCTTATGTATTTTCATATTTTTGGTTGTCAAAATGTGAAGGACTTATCATTTTCTGCAAATTTTTGCAGTTCCTGAAAACCATGTTAGGCCTTTTGTCTAAAAGATTGATCATTACCGGATCTGTTAACAAAATATTCCAGTTTTTCTGTAGAATTTTTTTGATAATTTTGTTATTTGTACTGTAGGTTGTGATGAACCTAAGTTTGTTTTGTTCTGGTATTTGATGAGGTTTTTCTTTTAGCAACTCAACTCTTGTTCTTAGTTTGTTTTTTTTCACAGCCTGTCGCAGATGTTTGTTGCTGTATCCACGATTTTTAAATTTCTTAATCGTTACGTCTTGATGTTTTGTACATTCCAGTTCTGAGGAGCAGTTTCTTTTAATTCGGAGTGATTCCCCATATGAACAATTTACTTCTTACCTTGTAACGTTCTTTCGATGGGATGTTCCTCCGACGTATTCCTTATCTTAGATATCTCATTCCAGCTCTGCTGGCCTCGGAAAAATTTTTCTCTAGAGGGCGCTGCGCGTCGACGTCCGCCGAGTCGATGTCCCTCGACAGCCGCCGTATCGACGTCGAAGTCATCCTGCCTATAAAGGCCGCGCGCAGCGTCCGTTGCTCAGTTCCGTTTTGTAGCCCACAGTATTTCTGTCTGGACTAGACTAATCACCCTGAAGGAGCGTAAGCTGCAACAACAAGGGAAGTAGAACTGCGGGGATGGATGGGAGGGTCGATAAGGAATACGTCGGAGGAACATCCCATCGAAAGAACGTTACAAGGTAAGAAGTAACTTGTTCTTCGAAGGGATTGTGTCCTCCGACGTATTCCTTATCTTAGATAGGCTCCCATAGCAGTATTCTATTAATGGAGGTGGGAGTACTGACTTCACGCTGTCTTCTATTGATGAATAGAGTGCAATACAGCCCTTCCAAACCTAGTCTCTTGACTGGAGGAGGAATCCAAGTTGTAAAATCGTGTAAAGGTATGGACAGACGACCATGTGGCGGCCGCACAAATGTCTTTAACCGGCACACCTCTTTTGAGGGCCGATGAAGCTGCAATACCTCTGGTCGAATGAGCCCTAAGGTTTTGAGGGGGCTCTCTTCCTGCCAGCTTATAACATTCCAAAATGGCTAGAATGATCCATCTGGAAATGGTCTGCTTAGTTATTGGTAACCCCAGCTTGTGACCTGTGTAGCCTACAAACAACTGGTCTGCTTGTCTTATCCTGGCTAGTCTAATGATGTAAAAACTTAAAGCCCTTCTAGGGTCCAGCCTGTGTAACCTCTCTTCCTCTTTCCCCGGATGAGGAGGAGGATAGAAAGATGGCAGGGTAATCTTCTGATTGATATGGAATTCAGAAACCACCTTTGGGAGGAAATTAGGCTTCACTTGCACGACAACTTTGTCTTTGTGAAAGATTGTATGAGGAGGTTTACAAGAAAGAGCTTGTAATTCGCTCACCCTTCTAGCAGATGTAAGTGCTATTAATAAAACAGCTTTAAGGGTAAGAAATCTTAACGAACAAGAATGGAGTGGTTCGAAAGGTGCGCCCATCAGGAAAGTTAGGACTAAGTTTAAATCCCATAGGAGAACCTGTATTGGTCTTGGGGGATAACGTTGGTTAACCCCTTTAGAAACTGTATTACCAAGGGTAACTTGAAATAGGATGGTTCTTCCGCAGTGCGCTTAAAGATGGACAGCGCTGCGAGATAGCCCTTAATGGTGCCAACTTGAAGGCCTGAATTCGCCAAATAGAGTAGGAAGGACAAAACCATTGGTGTACCACATGAAAAGGGGTCGATATTCTGTTCTCTACACCAGCTGCAAAATCTGTTCCAACGGCAGCGGTATAAGGACTTTGGTGCTGGCCTCCTTGCCGAAAGCAACACCTCCATAACATCATCAGGGAGGTCCCAATCCTTGTACCTCAGCCTTTCAGAAGCCAAGCTTGAAGGTTGAGGGTTTTGATGTCTGGATGGAGAACCTGACCTCCCTTCTGTGAGAGTAGGTTCTCTCTGAGTGGAAGTCGAATTGGAGGGCAGATAGACAAGTCTAGAAGGTCCGGGTACCACGTTCTCCTGGCCCAATCCGGGGCAATTAGGATCATGGTTCTCCGGAATCTTCTCAACCTCCTGATCATTTGAGGAATTACAGGGACCGGTGGGAACGCGTACAGAAGCAGAAACTCCCAGTCCACTATGAACGCGTCTCCCAGAGCTCCTCTCGGGGGAAATTCCCTTGAGCAGAACAGATCGCACTTCCTGTTGACACTGGTGGCGAACAGATCCACCTGAGGGGTTCCCCAAAGGGCGAAGATCTCTTGAAGGACTTCCTGAGCTAGTTCCCACTCGTGGGAGACTGTGCTCTGCCTGGTCAGAGCGTCCGCTGTCAAGTTCCTCTCTCCGGCTAGGTGAACTGCCGATAGAGAGATTCCTTCTTGGATTGCCCAAAACCAGAGCTGCATCGCCTCTCCGCACAGGGGTAGTGATCATAAGCCTCCTCTTTTGTTGAGGTAATGCATGGCCACTGTGTTGTCCGTCATTATCAGGACATTTTTCCCTTGTACAGCTGGCAGAAACGCCTTCAGCGCAAGTCTGATGGCCCTCAGCTCTAACAGGTTGATATGTAGTCTGGACTCCGATGGAGACCAACGACCGCTGATAGTCAAGTCGTTGGCTTGGGCTCCCCACCCCGTGAGTGAGGCATCCGTGACTACTGTTATCTCCGGCCAGGGTTGCCAAAACTGTTCTCCTTTCAGAATGTTCTCCTGACAGGCCCACCACTGAAGGTCTCGAGCCACCCTGTCGGGAACCTGAAGAAGATCTGTCATACTCCCTGAGAATTGTGACCACTGAGTCCTCAGTGCCCACTGGAGGGATCTCATTCTCAGGCGAGCCTCTGGCACTAGGAAAATGCAGGATGCCATGAGGCCTAGCAACCTCAAAAAGTCGAAGGCTGGGAGACGTTGGGCATCTTGGAACTTGGTAACCATCTGTAGAATATCTTGAGCCCTCACCTCTGGTGGCAAGGCTTTTCCCAGGGAAGTGTCCAGGATCGCTCCGATGAACTGGAGTCTCTGCGATGGTATCATTTGTGACTTCTTTAAATTGAGGGAGAAGCCCAGTCTGTGAAGGGAGTGGCAAACGTGATTTAGCTGGATCTGAGCTTGTTCCGAAGATACAGCCCTGATCAACCAATCGTCCAGGTAGGGGTAGACGTGAATCCCTTTCCTCCTTAGACTTGCTGCCACTACCGACATTAACTTGGTGAAGACCCTCGGGGCGGAGGTCAGCCCAAATTGCAGCACTCGAAATTGATAATGAGAGTTGCCAATTGCGAACCTCAGGTATTTCCTGTGTTTGAGATGGATAGGCACATGGAAATAAGCGTCCTGAAGGTCCAGAGATACCAACCAGTCCTGGAACTGAAGGGCCTGAAGGATCTGAGAAAGAGTTACCATCTTGAATTTGTCTTTCCTGAGGAAAATGTTCAATTCTCGCAAGTCCAAGATGGGCATCAGTCCTCCGTCTTTCTTTGGAATGAGAAAGTAAGGGGAGTACCAGCCCTTGTTCCTCTCCGCTACAGGTACCGGTTCTATGGCACCTTTCTCTAGCAGGTCCAAAATTTCCTGCAAGAGGAGCGGATCTGGAGCTTTCTGAGAGGTGATCCCCGGTGGATGACTCTGAGGTATGCGTAGGATAGGCAGGCAGTAACCTTGGGCAACTGTTTCCAATGCCCAAGCATCTGACGTGATAGCCTGCCATTCCGCCAGATGTTGAGTTAACCTGCCTCCTACAGGTGTCCTGTGAGGGAAGTCCTCAGAGTGGTTTTGGGGCGGCTGATGCAGATGCCGATGGTAAAGAGGCACCTGCTGTTGCTGCGGCTTTTGAATATCTACCTCGTCCACCTCGGGTAGTTCTTCTTTGTCCCCTTTGAGCCGGTCGTCCTCTACCTCTTCCGAATGCGGAGTAGAAGCGAAAGGACTTGCCCCTCTCAGGGGTTCCTGTGGGACGAAAAGGTGTCTGACGGATTGCAGCACCTAGGGATTTTGCTGCTGCTTTTGATGTTTGCAGTTTCTCTAAACTGTCATACGCCTTTTTCCCGAACAAAGAAGAGCCATCGAATGGCATGTTCAAGAGCCTGGCTTGCACATCTGGGGCAAAACCAGACTTTCTCAACCAAGCGAATCTCCTGGTTGTTGTACTTGCCGCCATTGCTCTGCTGATACTGTCAGCCGAATCAATGCCCGTCTGGAGGGATTCGCACATAGCGTCTTTACCGTCCTGTATGATATTCAGGAACGCCTCCCTTTCTTCTCCCTCCGGGATGCAGTCAGCCGCTGTAGAAGCACACTCCCAAAGTGTATGGCTGAATCTAGCAAGGGTGCAAGTAGCATTAACAGATTTTAACGCCATGCTACATGCCGAAAAAACTTTCTTTGCCATAGCATCATATTTCTTATCGTCCCTGTCCTGTGGGACGGTAGGGTAAGCAGTCTTGACATCAGTAGAAGATGCTGCCTGTACCACCAGACTTTCTGGGGATGGGTGTTTTGACAAAAACTCCGGGTCTGCAGAAGATACCCTGTATTTTGTAGACAGTTTTTTATTTACTGCCGGGACGACATCTGGGGTTTCCCAGTTCGTCATAATCTTCCTCTGAAGATCTTTATGAAAGGGCACTACAGGATCCTCCTGTGGACCTTTGTCAAGAATATCCGTAAGGTCATCTTGTTGGTAAGACTGTGAAGGTGCAGACCACCCCATAAATTCTGTGATCCTGGCCATTAAGGCTATATAGGGGGTTTCAGCATGCTCCCCCAGGTCTGGCCTAGCAAACTCCACCTCAAGGGAAGTGTCTAACCCACTTGCCTCATGTAAGGAATCATGAAGATCCTTTAACCTGCGTTCTTCAGAGGATAGCTCCTCTGTAACTGGGGTTGCAGGTCCCTGCAACTCAAATGTGTCTTCCTGTTCAGATAGTTCACCCTCTTCCATAATTGAGGACATAGTTCTCAATTGTTCTGAACTCAAAGGGTGTAAACCCCATCTCCAAGGCAGAGGGTGCCAAACTTGTCATAATCGGCCTCGAAAACGTCGATGTGGTCAACGCCGAAGGCTTCGGCCGTGGCGTTGAAAACAAAGGCGGAGGCCTCGATGACCTCGACAGAATTGGGATTCTGCTCGAGGAAGTTGACAACCTCGATGCCATCAAGGACCTGGGGATAGCCACTGGGTGCATCGTAACCGTGACTTTTCTTGGCGTCGACGCCGGTGTCGAAGATGGCGTCGAGTCGACAGACCCGTGCGTCGAAGGTCCCTTCGACAACGGCGTCAAAGACGCCGACCTCGGCGTCGACGGAACCTTCGTCGATGGCGTCGACGGAACCTTCGAAGAAGGTTTTGAGGTCATAGCTTTACTCGAGGGTTCGAGACGCGCTCGAGGTACTGCGACTCGCGGCATTTTTGACCTTTGGGTCTTTCGACCAGAGCATCGCTCTCGGCAGTCTTCGAGGGGGTCGAGGCCGCTTTCTCGAAGACGCACATCATATTTTTGCAGAATTCCTCCCATTCAGCCCGGGAACTATGTTTCGTGGGGCAAGGGATTCTCTTTGGAGAAACAGAGGAAGAGGAGGACGGAGAAGGGGATCTTCAACGTCTCCGCTTCGAGTGCTTCGATCTCGAGGAGTGATGGGACCCACTCCGAGACCTGGAGCACGAATGGTGACGAGGAGACGAATGTCTCGACTTCGTTGAGGAAGAAGAAGCTTTAAAAGTCTTACCTTTCTCCAGCTTCCCCCTACGCTCCTTCAGGGCCTTAGCTGTCATGCACATACAGTCCTCGCACTCCGAACAATGGTGTTCAGCTCCCAAACACCACAGACAAACTCTGTGGGGGTCAGTCAGCGACATCTTTTTCCCACAATCTCGGCATTTTTTGAAACCGGACCGAGGAGTTGTCGATTCTGACCAGGAAGCCATCGAGTACGGATCGAATATCTTGAGGTAAATAGGATTAACTTGACAAAACTGAGCAACGGTATTCCGAGGCACTGAGTAAGCGTGGAAAAACGGAACTGAGCAACGGACGCTGCACGCTGCCTTTATAGGCAGGATGACGTCGACGTCGATATGGCGGCTGTCGAGGGACATCGACTCGGCGGACGTCGACGCGCAGCGCCCTCTAGAGAAAAAAATTTCCGAGGCCAGCAGAGCTGGAAGGAGATATCTAAGATAAGGAATACGTCGGAGGACACAATCCCTTCAAAGGTATATTTTGTATTATGTGCCTCGGATGGTTGCTAGTTGCATGTAGCACACTGTTGACTGCTGTGCTTTTTGTGTACAGAGTTGTTTTAATCATGTGATCCTGAATGTAAAGATGAAGATCTAGAAAATCGATAGCCTGTTGACTGAATATGATAGTGAATTTGAGATTGTAGTTGTTGTTGTTCAGAAATGCATAGTTATTCATTCAGCTGTTGTTCTGTACCGTTCCAAATCATAATGATATAGTCAATGATATAGTCAATATATCTTCCCCAGAAAATAATTCTGTTATCTGTAAAGTCCGGGTGTTGCCATGCAAATTGGGTTTCAAAATGTCCCATGTATAAGTTGGCGTATGATGGTGCAAATTTGGTCCCCATTGCCGTTCCATGGATTTGTTTGAAAAGTTTGTCTCCGAAACAAAAGATATTATTTGCTAAGATAAACTGAATCATTTCCAAAATCATGAGGTTTTGATCTTGTAGAGATATGGACCGGGTTTTCAGGAAGTGATTTGCTGTGGAAATTCCTTTGTCGTGAATGATACTGGTGTATAGTGACGACACTTCCAAAGTTACAAACCAGAAATTCTATTCCCAAAATATATTTTCAAGCTGTTTGATGGCGTGGGTTGTGTCTTTGATATATGAACTGAGACTTGCAGCGAGCGGTTGTAGAAAGTTATCTATGTATTCTGAAATGTTTTCCGTAATGGAGCCAATGCTGTTGATAATGGGTCTACATTGTGGAAGATCTGTAAATGGTTTATGGATTTTTGGCAAAAAATATATTGTTGGAAGAATCAGATGAGTAATGTTCAGGTATGTAAATTCTTCATTTGTGATTAGATCTTGTTCTTTCCAATGGTTGCTCATGAGTTGCCAGTCTTTTTGCAAATTCTTAATTGGATTTGTTGTTAGTCTTTGGTAGCATTCTGTGTTATTCAGATGATTCATTGCAATCTGAATATAGTCTTCAGAAGAACAATTGAATGAAGTTAATTCAATGAAGTGAACTCTTTGTGAATCTACAATACAGAATTTGGACAAAACTAAACTTGTTTTTCACAATTATTTGTATGTGTGAGCGCGTAGCATATCTGGATCCAGTCTTTTCTCCATACATTTATATTGCCCTTTACAGCCTTCAGGGCAGTGATCCGGAAACCGCAGCCATTACTGAGACAATCCAAAGCCTAATCTAGGAGCAGCGCATGGAACAGTGCACAAGACTGTTCCAAAAATATTTTTGACTGCGGTCTGGAGACTTCCTGAATCCAACAGTGCTCTAGTAGGGTGCCCTTCCACCTCAGCATGACATACATATGGAGATGGAGATCTTGCGTTTGTGGAGGAATCGGTTAAGTTGATGGCTCTTACTACTTCAAGAGACCCTACTTCAATGGTTTATGTTTTGATCTTCTTAGGACACAACTTGGCGAGATGCCCCCATTCTCCACATTCGAAACACTGTGGACCACAGACATTTTACCTAGGTGGTCTGGGTACATATGTGGTTCCCGCAGCTTCACTATTAGGTCGGTACCTAGTTCCTTCCCATTCCGGTATTTTGAGCATGGAGTTCGGCCATCTTGCTCCACTGGATGGTCTGGGTCCAGGTGAGGAGGTACTCCCTCCGACTCGGGGTATAGGCCCATATGACAATATCTTTCTTTGCCCACCCTTCTGATAAGCAGAAGCGATATTCACTGCTTCTACTAATGAGGGTGTATGATGTTGCCGGACCCATCTTTGCATCGGTATAGGTAAGTCCTCTACAAATTGTTCCAATATCACCTTCTCCGCCATCTCATGGGTAGTCGAAGTGCTGGTCTGTAGCCACTTATCCCCTAACTCTTTCACTCTGTGGTATAGTTGCCGGGGAGTTTCTTCAGACAATAACTTGGTATCTCAAAATTTAATTCTATATGCCTCCTCGTCGTGCCCTAATCTTTCGAGGAAAACACGCTTCATGTCCCCATAGCTTGTGTCTCCAGAGGGGTTAGCCGCTTGATAGGCGCTTTGCATCGCCCGTCATTAGTGGTGCAATGTAGTGGCACCTCCTCTCGGGGGCCACTGGGCATTCCTGGCGACTCTTTCAAAATTGACAAAGAAGTGTGCTGGGTCGTCACCTGTTGTGAACTTTTGTAGAACAGAAGTTGGCACGTGAGGATGGTTTCTCATATTTGTGGTTTCTAACAACTGTGCCTGTTGCACTTGTAAGGACTGTTGAAATGCTTGCCTATCTGCCTGTGTCTGTTGACTTTGCAGTTGGAGGGCCTGCTGTAGTAACTGCTGACCCTCACTCAGTGTTTTAATTAACTCCTCCATCATGTTCCGGTCTATCCCACCGCTGCCACCAAATGTAACAAGTCAGGGCGGTGGATAGAACACTGGACACTTATTAAGTCTTAACAAATGTTTATTTACTGTATAACTCTTGAAAACAACAAAGAAGAAGTGGCTGATGAAATAAAAGGATACAGGTAGGTCTGGAATTCTTCTTCCTTCTGGCTGGTTCCCCTGTTCATCGGAGAGAGGATATATATATGGTTCATAAAGTCTCATAGAGATGCGTGGTAGCAGTTGGCCATGTAATTGTCCTCTAAGGTGACTCAACTTTATGAGTTTACTCAATGATGTGGCACAGGTGATAGTTTTAGTTCTTTCCTTTTTTCATATCCACGTTAAAAAGAGTTTGCTGGCCAACTCTCATTCAGCCTTCATTCTTATCCACTGTCTTCGTTATGTAAATAATGTCTTTGAAAGTTCCTTTTACTCTCCCCTGTTCAGTCTTCATAAGTTCCTGAACCCCTCCTTTGATCTCGTGGTAGAACACAGTCTTATTTATCAGTACCTTGTTTGTTGCCTCAATGTAGCCTCATCCGGAGTCCTCTCGCGCTCTACAAGGCACGGCTTGTAAGCTCTCTATCCCTTCTCTCTCCCTCCGGTGCGTAGCAGGCCTACACCTGACAGCTGCTCTCAGCCGCTGTGAATTCCGGCCCCTCCTCTTTCGTAGCTTAGAAGCGCATAGCTGCTTAACCGCTTCAGACGGAGATCGGGGCTCCCATTGGTTCTTCAGGGCCAGGCCTCTCTTCCTCCTGTTTACTTTGACGGGCGTCGATCGCTTCTCAAAGCTCCTCCTCCCCAAGAGTGGGGGCGAGGAGCAGCGCCGCGGCAGGCTGGGGCTCCGACACGGCGGCAACAGTTGATTCAGGAACAGAATATATAAGTCTTCTCCCCTAACAATTTATCCTTTAACAATGTAATGTACAGGACTTTATTCCGCACAACGGGTGCAACATCAATCCTTCCTCTCCCTCGGTCTGGCTGTATTTTAATATGCCCATTCATAGGTCTGGAAGTCTTCAGGAACTGCCACCTCCTTCATCCCGGATTCAAAATACAACACCCAAACAGAAAACAAAGAGAAACGTCACCAACATTAGAAAAAAGTACCATTTGACTCCATACTGGCTTCTGATTGGGTAATTGTTACCTAGCAGCATCCAGCCTTCCATGACATCACCCATTAGCCCTAGTACTTACATGCTGCTTATCAAGAATGGCACTATCTTGGCTCTGACTACCCGTCACTTCCTTTGCCTTATTATATCCTCTTACAAAGCATTTAAGTGTTTCCCACAGGGTCCCAGCTGAGTCAACGGAATTCATATTACTTTCGAGAAAGGATGTTATTTCAGCGTGGAGCTCCTGAGCGAACGCCTGGTCTTGCAAAGCCCCGTGTTTAAATCTCCAGGGGAGCCCATCGCCATTTTTGCCCGCCGGGGTGCCCTCAAGAGTAACTGGGGAGTTGTCTAAAAGGGTTTGTGGAAGTATTTGACAATCACCCCACCGTATATTGTAATGCTTGGACACAAAGAGGTAGTCCAGTCTGGAGTTGGAGTTGTGTACCCAAGAGTGGAATGTATAATCGCGCGCTGTTGCGTTCCTAACCCTCCATGCATCTTCAAGATTGTACACCCTGCAGATCTCGTAGATCTGTAGACTAGCCTTAGATTGCTCCGTGCCAGGTGACTGTGACTTGTCAATGCTCGGGTTTAGCGTGGCGTTCATATCGCCGCCCCAAATGATTGTGGTTTGTCCCATACCTGCCAGGTTAGTCATGACCCACTCAAAACTGTTAGTCCCATCAACGTTCGGGCCTTAAGAGTTTACCAGTGTCACATCCACTCCCTCCAGGGTCCCACAAACTAGAAGGGACCTACCCGCCCCGTCATTCTTAGTTGATTTTAACCTAAACCTTAACCTTTTACTGATGAGGATGGTCACCCCAAGTGCGTATGTCGAGTAAGAGGAGAAATACCTATGACAACCCCAGTGAGATGCCCAACTGCTTTCGGCGGTAGGGGATAGGTGCGTTTCTTGGATCAATGCCACATCAACTTTATGTCTCCTAAGGTATTGGGACACCCTACCGGTTTTGGCGGGGTTGATGACACCCCTAATATTCCAAGTTGCTACCTTGAATGGGCCCATGGTCAGGTGCATATGAGGTGTGCTCGCCACTGCTTATCTGGGTGAGCCACCAGCTAGAGTTGTTGTATTTGTGATCCCCCCGTGTGTGACACTGGACAATGTGGGGAAGGTGGGCCATCTTGCCCGTGGTGCTTTCCTCAGCTTGCCCCTTTAACCATAAACAGAACCCCAACTTGAATGTAGGTGTTGCCACCTTGCCGCTAAAACTCTCGCAACACTTTTTACCAGGCTTCCCTACAGTGTCGCGTTTCACCAGATGCGCCCCAGAACCAATCAACCAGCCGCTTCTGGGCGTGGGCCGCATCAATAACATTATCCTTTCCACCCACACACGGGCAACCCCCAACCCGCCCGTCAAGAATCCCCCCCCTATTACTACAACTAATAAACTTGAAATAGAAGCTGTGCTTGGGGCGCCAGTGCCCACTCAAGGACTACCGTTCCCATCAACCAAGAATAGAACGTTTTTTGCTGTGACTTCACGTGGAGCGATTCCACCTGCGCAGTGAGTGGGTGAGACAGCTTTTCAGGTCGGGTTTCTTCTTGCACGGTCATTTTTAGGCGGTCTCTGATTGTTATTATGTGTATCTGCAGCCAATACTGTCCAGAAACATATTAGCTTCCTCCGGTGTTGTGAAAAACTTGGTTGTTCCGGCATGCTGAATTCTTAATTTAGCTGGGAATAGCATTGAATATTTCATTTCACAGTCTCGTAGACAACATTTCACTCCCGAAAAAAAGGATCTGCAACATGCTTGAACTGCTTGAGAGAAGTCAGGATAAATTTGTGTGCTATCGCCATCATAGTGTAATTCACCTTTTTCCCCTCGCTAACTTCAGTATCAAGTCGCGGTCCTTAAAATTGAGGAGCCTGACACTGGCTGCCTGGACGGCACCCTGTGGGCCCTCTTGACAACGAAGAGCTGGGAAAAGGCAGTCGCTTCGAATATTTCTTTGCAGAGGCCCTCAATAAAGTCCTCCATTTTGCCCGCCATCTGCTTCTCACTAACCCCTGTCAGCCTAATGTTGTTGCGCCGAGCCCTGCTCTCAGGATCTTCATTTTTGGCGCTCAGCATTTTCATTTGACCTTCTCGGGCGGTCACTCTGGCTCCCAGCGACACACTGCTGTCATCAGGATTCAAGACTCTCTGCTCCACCGCGTCGAGTCTATCACTGTGTTTGTCGATCTGATGCTGTAGAAAGTCAACTTTAGAGGAGAGAGAGTCCAATTTGGAATCAAGGTTGCCAATGCCGGCCTTTAGCTCTAAAAGTATTTCCTGAATGTCCAAATCTGGTACCCTAGGCACTTCTGCCTCGGGTTCCATTGCAGAGGTGAGGGATTCTGCCTGCAGGTGCTGTTTGGGCGTCCTAGCCACGACGCCTGGCTCGAATGACAACTTTCTCTGGGCTTTATCAGTTTTCCCCATACTCGGCCGATGCTATCAGCCACTTACCAACGAATGCGCCCCACTATAATGTTCACGCAGTCTCAGGGCCGCGGGATGTGCCACGTGTGTAGGCTGGTGCCAAAATCCTGTGGGATGCAGCTGTCCTCTGTGCCCTTTCCGCGCCGATTGTGGCGCACACCCGCTCCGGACAAATCTTCTAATGCCGTAGCCTTCTCCAAACATGCAGTGCACCAAAGCACTGTGGCCACCCCGCAATGCGCAGATCGGGGATGGTGCTGCAGGACCCGGTAAGCACTATTGAGGCGATCACTCCTGGCCGATTCTACAACGCTGGTGAATCCCCAACACCGCCTCAGTGGAACCAGGCGGCCGGGTGCGGCCCACACCCACCGACCAAGGCAAGCACAGGCAGGGAAGTGGCAGGGGGATACCGGCGCCTCCGGTCCTATTGAGGAATGCACCCCCAAACGGCTGCCAGACGCCCACCGATGCACACGACCAGCCGGATGGGCATTGAGGTCCCACCGGGCAGGACCAGGGCGGTTGCTGCTGACTCCTACCTGCTCCACTTCACACAGCTCTCCTACCGCTGTGTAGCCGCACGCACCGCGCTGGGTGCAGCGTTCATCTCCCGCAGCCTCACTCCAGAGGGTATGGCTGCAGTGCGGGTCCCTCGTTGACACGCATCTCCCAACCACCAGCCTCCAGGACGCTGCTGCATGCACTGCTGCCACTACCCAGCGCCGGGGACCTGCGCCGTGATGGTCGCCGCTTCGGCTAGCCGCAGAGGTACTGTCCTCGGTCTCTGCGGCGACTCAGCAGGTCCGATGCCACGCCTTCACTCCAGCGCCCGCCGCCACCGCCTCCAACCCCCACCGCTTATGGCGTGGTAAGTCGCGCTTCCGGGGGTCAGGCCACCAGTGTCTGATCCTGGCCGGCGCACTGCACGGACGGCGTCTCTGTGCGCCCTCTCCGCCAACACCCTACAGGTGTCCGACAGTGATCTCACGGCGCAGGAACGCCGAAGCTGACTCGGCCTGGGTACGGCCCTCGCCTCCACACGCCCGGCCGCACCGGCTCTCCTCTTTCGCCGGTCTGAACATTCTGCACTAAAAATGACTGCACATAAATCTTTGTCATATATACGCCTTATGGACATTGCATACTTAAAAGGAGGCTCCGATTAGTTACTTACAGTGGCATTAAGGTTATTGCAACACGCATATGATGGGTAGCCAGGATACCAAGGAATATAAGTATTTGTTAACATCACTTTGTGAATGAAAGGAAGGCCCCTGCCATTGAGTAAGTCCTGTGAAATGCTGAATCAATATGGGGTAGAAGGAAGGAAGGGGGGCATATAAAAGCTGGAGTAATAAAACATAAAATTGAAGCTGGCTCTCCTGGGTGCAAATCCAAGATCACTCCTTGCATAAAAAGAGGCAGAGTTTGGTTTAGCACATGCAGTTGTCAAAGAGTCTATCAGTGTACATAAAACAGTTCAAAGCCCAGCCACAGTGGATTCCAACAAATCTGCAATGCGTGTGCCCAAACAGGTTTTAAAATTGATACTCAACTCCTCATTGTGACTTACCCATTTGGTGAATGGAATAGCAGCAATCTTTTCGGTCTAAGAAACACTGCAGTATCCTGCAGTATTTATCTGGCTGCTTTTTGTGTATCTCCCATTGCCAATCTAAAGAGGTAGACAAAATGTTAGGACCATATGTATTGCTTAAATAACAAGGGATTACGTTGCATACCTTTAGCAGAAAAATACAAGTCTTAGTCTTCTAGGTTGAGTGTTTTCTATGAAACAGATTCTACAGAAGATTCTACAGAAAGCCAAGCATCGCCGGATAGGCAATACTGAATAACATTAAACACACTGTGGCAATCGACCAAAGAAACCCAACAGAATCATCCAGTCATAATCTTAAAACTAGGCAGACATTTGGGATGTTTGTGTTTAATATAGAAATAATGTCTAAAGTGTATTAGGATCCAAAGCGTGAAGCACAAAGGAAGCACTACTTGGTGACTAGTGTGAGTACCACTATACACCACACAAACGGTTTTGATTTGGGATGCCTAGAAGACAGGTGTCAATGTTTTAGTGAGAAGCAGACAAGTGGAAGGAAAAGACAACAAAAAGAAATGATTTGCTCCATTCTTTAACTTATGGCGTCCAGGGGAGGTTTCATGGGGTCTCACCCATTCTGCTATGCGGGGTAAGAGGATTATGGAAAACACCATCTCATTTCAGAATGTCGCCTCATAATGGAAGAACTATTTTAGCATTGGCTTTAAAAGGCCGGGTAGACTATAATACTTTGGATGAGATAAGCAAATGGATTCCTATACCCTGTGAATATATGAGAATGCATTACTTACCGTAAAAGCATTTCTGATGGTTGTATCTGCTTAGATTCACATGCTGTGCATAGGTCCGACATCCAGTGGTCACTGCGGAGTATTGCATTTTGTTTTTCGTAGTCGAAAAGGGGACGTTGACTAGGCGTGTCTGAAACACTATCCCTATAGTGACGTGCGTTGTACCCACAATCCCTCACGCGTCGAGGTCCCTCTGTTTGTATTTTTTCTGCCCTGAGGGAGCCTTCTAGACGTGAGTGAGTACAGAAAGAGAGAGAGATATATAAAGGAAGTCTATGTTCCTTCCATCCGAGCGGGGAGGAAGGGTGGGCGCATGTGAATCTAAGCAGATACAACCATCAGAAATGCTTTTACGGTAAGTAATGCATTCTCTTCTGATGTTTGTTAATCTGCTTAGAATCACATGCTGTGCATAGACTAGCGAGCAGTACCCGGAGTTGGCGGTGGGTTATGAGAAGGAACAGTAGAGAAAAGGTGTCGTAATACTGCCTGTCCCACCTGGGCGTCAGATCTAGAGTGTGTATCTAGACAGTAGTGTTTTGTAAAGGTGTGCACAGAACTCCAGGTAGCCGCTTTGCAGATGGACTCAAGGGGAACATTTGCAATGAATGCTATGGATGCCCCCGTGCCTCGAGTAGAGTGTGCTCTTGGCTTAAAGGGTAGTTCTCTCTTAGCAAGAGTATAGCAGAGAGTGATGCATTGAACAATCCATCTAGAAATAGTGGATTTTGAAACCGCATCTCCTTCTCTTCCTGCTGCCACCGAGACGAAGAACTGATTAGTCTTCCTCAATGGTCTGGTTCTTTCCATGTAGAACATGACCGCCCTGCGTACATCAAGTGTGTGCAGAGTCCTTTCTCCCAAATTGGAAGGATTTTGAAAGAACGTTGGTAGTTCTATAGACTGGTTTACGTGGAATTTAGAAATAAATTTCGGAGCAAACCTAGGGTGAGTGCGTAGAACCACTTTATCTTTGTGAACTGTAACAAAGGGGTCTAGAATAGAAAGAGCCTGAAGTTCACTTACTCTCCTGATGGAGGTGATAGCTATTAAAAAAGCAGTCTTAAGAGTAAGATGTTTAAGGGATGCTTTGTGCATGGGTTCGAATGGAGAGCCCATGAGTCTGGTAAGTACCACATTAAGGTCCCATCCGGGAGCAGGGTCAGCTATCGGGGGGTGTATTCTTTTTACTCCCTCCATGAATGCCTTTATAACTGGGATCCTCCACCACGACACTTTGAGTTGGGAGGTGGTGTATGCAGAAAGTGCCGCTAGGTGGACTTTAATGGAGTTAAACACTAGGCCTGAATCCAAGAGATGGGTCAGGTATAGTACCACATGTGTGGGAGAGCAGTCAATAGGGTTGATGCTTTTACTCCTGCACCAGATGACAAATCTCTTCCACTTGCTAGAATAGCAGTGGCGAGTGTTCGGTTTTCTGGCTTCCCTGAGGATGTCCATGCATCTTTGCGGGAGTTGTAGATGTCCGAACTCTATGACCTCAGGAGCCAGGCTGCTAAGTTCATGTTCTGGGGGCATGGGTGCAGAGTCCTGCCCTTGTTCTGAGATAGCATGTTGTACGGGCAGGGGAGTTTTACTGGGGGAGATAGAGACATCTCCATCAAGTGAGCGAACCATGGCTGTCGGGCCCACATTGGGGCCACCAGTATCATGGTCACTTGTTCCTGGTGCATCTTGTGCACCACCTTGTTGAGAAGGGGAGTCGGGGGAAAAGCGTAAACAAATTTCCCTGACCATTGCATCGATAGACCGTTCCCCTTGGATTGGTTCTGGGGGTACCTGGAGGCGTAACTTAGGCATTGAGAGTTCTCCAGGGTTGCTCACAGGTCTATTTCTGGGAATCCCCATTGTGTGAAGACGTCGAAGACGATGTCTTCGTGCAGACGCCATTCGTACTCTTCGGGCAGGGGGAAATCTCTGCTGAGTCTGTCTGCCAGCAGATTGAGTTCCCCGGGTACATGTAGTGATAGTAGGAACATGTCCTGTTTGAGAGCCCACTTCCATATATTCTGGGCTAGTTTGGACAAGCCTGGAGAGTGGGTGCCCCCCTGCTTGTTGATGTAGTACATGGCTGTAGTGCTGTCCGTAAGGACCATTACTGTCTTGCCTTGTAGGTGTTCTTGGAAGGCTTTTAGCGCCTTGAATACCGCTAGTAGCTCCAGTAGATTGATGTGTTTGGATGCTACGTTCGGAGTCCACACTCCGTGAGCAGTCTGATGGGATAGGTGAGCACCCCATCCTGTGAGGGATGCGTCTGTGGTTAGAGTGGCTTCCGCCGCGGGTGTGGCAAAGGGTTTTCCTTTTTCCATGTTCCCCTTTGTCCACCACTGTAGCGAGAGAACCAAGGCCTGCGAGACCACCACTAGATCGTCCCATTGTCCGCTGGCCTGACACCACTGGCTGTTGAGCCACTCTTGCATAGGGCGCATGCGCAGGTGCGCGTGAGGTACCAAATAAATACACGACGCCATCATTCCTAGCAAGCGCATTGCTTTGCGTACCGTCACCTCTCGGCCGGTCACATATTGGGGGATCTGAAACAGCATGTTTTGGACCCTCTCTTTGGAGGGGAAGACGAGGCCGTCCCTTGTTAGAATTAGAGCCCCTAGAAATTGTTTGATTTGACTGGGGTCTAGACTGGACTTCTTTTCGTTGATGGAGAAGCCCAGTTGGAACAAAAGGTCTACCGTCTTTTGGGTATTGGAGAAACATGTTTCGTAGGAGTCCCCTGTTATGAGCCAGTCGTCGAGGTAAGGGTAAACTGGGATGGACAACCTGCGCAGGTGGGCCGCAGCCACTGCCAGTACCTTTGTGAATACCCTTGGTGCTGAAGCTATACCGAAGGGTAGCACCTTGAACTGGTAGTGTTTGCCCTCTATCATGAACCTTAGGTATTTTCTGTGCGCTGGCAACATTGAAATATGAAAGTATGCATCTTTCATGTCCAATGTTGTCATGTAATCTCCCTGTGAAAGCAGCGGGATCACCTCCTGTAAGGTCACCATACGAAACTTTTGGGGTTTGATAAACTTGTTCGCTGGGCGCAGATCTAATACAGGGCGCATGGTTAGATCCTTTTTGGGTACAAGGAAGTACACTGAATAAATACCTTCCGTTACCTGAGATAGAGGCACGACCTCTATGGCTCCTTTTTCCAGCAGTTGTTGTACTTCTTGAAGAAGGATGGCAAGATGTTCCGGCGTCAACCGCCGTCCCCTCGGGGGTCTGTAGGATGGGGAACTGTTGAATTCGATACAGTATCCGTGGGCTACGGTGGAAAGTACCCAACGGTCTGACGTTATCTCCTCCCATGCAGGAAGAAAGGATGTTATCCGGCCCCCGACCGGTGTTGCATGGGAGGGGACGCGAATCTTCGCGTCACTTGGAGTTGTTGGGGGCTTGGGAGCCTCTGGGGGTGGATCCCCGACCTCTCCCTTTGCCCCGGCGTTGGCCTCTTTGGCTGTACTGCCCACTATTGGCTTGGTAATTGGTGGCAGGGTATTGCTGATGGTGACCTTGTTGTTGTTGCCGTTGGCCACGAAAAAAGCGCTTGTTGCCATAGCCGCGTCTGGTAGTGGGCTTAGAGATCTGGTCAAGAGTCTTGATAGTGTCGAACTCTTTTTTGGCCATCTCTAGGGCTTCATCTACCGCTTTTCCGAAGAGGTTGGCGTCCTCGACAGGTTTATTTATTAAAGACGCCTGTGTCTCCGGTTTAAAGCCTGAGTTGCGCAGCCATACATGGCGCTTTAGGAGTATTCCTTGTACCAGGGAACGTCCTGCTGTTTCTGCCGCGTCCAGAGAGTTTTTTACAATGCTCTGGTTCACTTGTGTTCCTTCGCCAATAGTCGACAGTAGGCGTGTACGTAAAGGCTCCGGTGCTTCCTCTGCGTCTTTGCGCAGTTTGGCCCACTGCGCGTCTGCGTAGCTCGCAAGCAAGGAATTGTTGTTGGCAATTCTTGCTGAGAAGGCAGCCGAGGAAGTAACTCTTTTTGCAAGGGCATATAGCCTCTTGCCCTCCTTGTCAGGGGGTGCCTCACTGGTGGAAAGTGGTACCCCTGCCCTCTTTCTAGTATTAGATACAACTAGGGAGTCCGGTATGGAATGTCCCCTAATGTAGAGCGGGTCTGAGGGTGAAGGAGCGAAAAGTTTCTCAATCCGTGGATTGACCCCTCTGATCAATGCGGGAGTGGACAGCGACGGGGTGATCCTCCTTCTAACTGAGGCGAGGAGTGGAATGGTCTGGCTGACCGGGGGTTTTTCTTTAATGACTCTTTCTACAAAGTCTAATTCTGGAGAGAGTTCTCCCGTGTCCAGTTCGAAATGCGCTGCTGCTCTGCGCAACAGTGCATTGAAAGTAGGCTGATCGTCAATTGGAGACGCGTTCCTAACTGGAGAATTATCTGGAGGAGTTAGATTTAGGGCATCAGTGTCGGAACACACTGATGGTGATTGCCAGGGGTGCGAAGGTTCTCCTGGGCTAATCCCGAAGCCTTCTTCCATAATGTCTGTTCTGTCTTCTAGACATTCCTCCTGGTTCTCTCCTTCGTTGTCCATGAAATCATCTTCTTCCTCGAAGTATTGTTCCTCCCCAGTGAGGTCATATACATCTTGGAAGTCTGAGGCTGTGTCCAGCAGGGGATCGACCAGCCTCGGTTTTTTGGCTCTGGGGTCGTCTTGAGGCCCTTCTCTAGTTCTTCTGAGAGTTAGAGGGGCTTGGGTACTCATAAACTTTTCCATCCTCTCCATACAGAGGTGGAGTCTCTCCATAGTTTCATGGGGTACCCCAGAGCGGTCTAGCGGGGGAAAACTCGAGTTGTCTACCTCGAAATGGCTCGACCTCTCCCAAAGCGTCGAGGAAAGTGTCCCGTCGCCCTCCTCAAAACCCTCAGGTGTGTCGGGAGACTCCCTGTTTGAAGGGGGTAGTCCCTGCTTTCCTTCGGGTGTTTTCGGCGTATCCTTTGATCTATGCGTAACGCTCGACGAAATCTTCGGCGTACGCTTTTGGGCGTCGGCTACAACGATCCTGGCTAAGCTATCGGCGACATTCTTGTCGGCGGAAGCTTGAGTTTTTGACGCTATGGGTATCGAGCGCTGTACGGCGGTCTGCGCCTTCTGTTGAAGCGCACCGGCCGATGGTTTGGTGGTGGCGCCCTTGTTTGCCGAAAGCCCAGTCGCAGGTCGCGGCTGCGGTTGCGAGAGGGGCTTCGAACCCGAACGGTCCGAGGAGGCCGCCGGTGGAACCTGCGTCTCCTTGGGCGCCGAAGCTCTCTTCGACTTAGACGAAGAAGAGCCATGGGTTGTGTGCTTATCTTTATGTGAATCTTTGTGTGCGTCAGTGTCGCCGGGGTGTTCATCCCCATAAGCAGGGCGTGAGCCGAGCCCGTCGGGGCCGGGGACAGACGACGAAGCGCGTAAGCGCTCCTTAGTGGGGGTTTCGACTTCCGTGGCGGAGGTCGTGTCATCGCGTTCCTCGTCACTGTCGGTGGTAGCAGCGGCGGGTGAACCTTCGGCCTTCAACATCGCGTAGGCCGCCCACCTTTTAACCCTACGGTCTTTTAGAGTTTTAGGCTTCAGAAGCCGACAAGCCGCGCACCCTTCCTCTTTGTGATCGAGGGGCAAGCAGCGGTTACACCGTGAGTGCTTGTCCTTCCAAGTGAATTTGCCTTTACAAAGTGGGCAAAACCTAAATGGTGTCCTCTCCATAGCAGAGGCTATAAATCGCGATAAACACCCCCAGGGAAAGGAAGGGGAAAGGGAAAGGCATTCTCAGAAAGACCCAGAGATGTCCCACGACCCCACTCTCCCTACTGTATGTGGCCAGCGAGGCCAGGCCACGTGTTCGGCAGCGCCGAGATTTCCTCCGCTCGACCCTCCGTCGACGATTTTGCTCGGCGGAGAACAGCTACACTGCGTCGAGGGAGTGCTGTATTAATCTTCGTAGAAGAAACGACCAAAGGTCGAGGGTTGCAATGTCTCTCGAGGAGCTCCGCGTGAAGGCGACCAGAAGCTGGGCGGAAAAAAACAATCTGAGGGACCTCGACGCGTGAGGGATTGTGGGTACAACGCACGTCACTATAGGGATAGTGTTTCAGACACGCCTAGTCGACGTCCCCTTTTCGACTACGAAAAACAAAATGCAATACTCCGCAGTGACCACTGGATGTCGGACCTATGCACAGCATGTGATTCTAAGCAGATTAACAAACATCAGAAATTATATTATGATTAAGTATAGGTAAGCAAAGATAGTAGTGTGATACATGCTTAAGGGCAGTGCAAACTGCAATACTTAAAACAGCAACTGTAGTGCTTAGCACTGCAACAGTATACTGAAAGCGCTTTAGTGCTCAACGAGGCTCACAGAAGCCTATATTAGCTTTGTAGTAAAAGTAGTAAAAGAAATCTATGTAGCAATGGCATTCTAGTAGTAATGTCTCTGACACAAAGCCAAGCGTGTTTTTGAGTTAGCATTTATTCATTCGGTCATTTTTTAGTCCGAAGCATTTTTTTCCTGTGTTAACAAAGATAAGATATTACAGTCAGCTAGATGACAAGCAGTGTGAGAGACTGAACAATCATGTCCTAACACAATAATCACAGCTATAAATCTCCCCCATCTCAGGTCCCTCCCTCCTCCCCAGGCCCCTCAATCCCCTAAAACAAAGTCTAGTGTCACCTTATGTACCAAGGAGACAGACAAGCTTCATAATATGGTAAATTCAGCCTTTTGTCTTGGGCTTCTGAGCATCTCAAAAAGAGACCAGTTTTGGCACCGGCTCCAAGGGTGAACGTTTACCGCCCGGTCAATATGTCTCGATTCTTTGGTCCTGCACTTTGGTGAGGGGACTTTGAGGAAGAGGATCCTGCCTCTGGAGGTCCAGCAGGAGTCTACCAAAGTTCTGGGAGGATTAGTTCAAGGGGGAAACATGCACCGCAATAGGACCAGAGGTCCCAGGTTATTGGCGGTTTGCAGCCCAGAAACGTCATAGCACGTCGTGGGATGGCTCGTCTTGCCGGCCGTCTTATGGCTGAATGGCCCCACCAACCAAAGTTAAGGAGTCGTGCTCTTCGGAGCCCTTCTCTTCGCTGTTGATGGAAGGTGCTGCAGGAGTCTCTGGTCGACTTCCTCTTTGGTTCTTTTGTTCCAGGGGTCGACTTGTCTTTTGCCTCCGGATCCTCACCTTTTATCAGGGACCCACACTTATCCTCTGCAAACTCTCCCTGCAGTTTACAGAAAGGGGCAGGTGGGTGTCCAATCAGGACAGCCAGCCCCCCAGTGGGAACGGGTTTCTCTCAGGCATACCAGAAGACAAAGGACAGAGGAGTTTCGGAATCCACCCTTGTTTCCTGTCCTTGCAGACACACTGGAGCCTCGGTGGACTTCACAAAGGATGCCCTGCTGAAGACAAAACTCAAACCAGGACCTCCCCTCCCAGGATGGCAGAAGAGGGAACAAGAAAGGGCAAGCAAACAAGAAATGGTGATAAAGGGAAGAAGCCGATTCCAACATGGCTGCCATATGGAGAGCACTGTGATTGATGCTCTCCCGACCCTTGAAACCAAAAGAGTGATAAAATCAGGCTATTTCACCCTCCCCAGGCGAATCGCTGGCCAAGGAAGTGCACACACAAGAAGGGACAATAGGTAGCCCCCAGACGCCTGTGCGGCGGAGAGTTTCAGATAGGCTAACGCGATCGAGGGAGGAGCGGACAGCGCCAGAGCGGCCCGCGGCACCACAAGACACGCGCATACCACAAGGAAGCAAAACGGATAGTTGGGGAGGGGTGCAAGGATCGGAGGCAAGGCTACAGAGTCCAGGCACCCAACTTGATGGAGTGGCAGATGAGGAGCGGAAGCCCTCCGGACCAGACGGGGGAAATGGTGCAAGCGCTTTAGAAACGTCTCCAGTCTGCAGCTGCACGCCGGAGGAAGGGACATAAGTAGCAGGGAAAGGAAAGGGGGGCCAAGACAGGGAAGAGAGCGGGGAGCGAGCCAAACTGGAACAGAAGAGAAATCAGTGCAAACTGCATCCTGCCCAAAAGATAAGATCAGCCCATTAAAGAATTGCAGCATAACGTTGCAGCACCAATAAAATCCAAGAGAGAAGAAGAAAGGGATCACTTTAGGCCCTGCAATATCCATTGAGGCCTGATCACCCCCCAAATCCACAGCGCTACTATAGCCCCCCCCCTGATCAAAAACAGGGAGAACCCATCAGGGGAAGACCAACAGAGAACAAAATTGGGGGAGAAGAGGTCCAAAGCAAGGGTTAGGGACTCCATGCTGGCTGCAATAAATACAAAAAAAACCAAGAGGCCAGCATCCAGAAGATGTGGGGGCGTGAAATGACTTCCTCCTCACCAAAAGAAAAATTCCCAGGGAAATACAGACCATGGGGACTCCCAACCACCTGGAACTCAAGAACACGCAGTGACCCACTCAGTTCTCAAGCAATTCTTTACGGGCTTTGGCAAAATATTCATGGGAACAGTTCAGAAACAAATTGACAAAAACGAGAGAGGAACTGGCGGAGGTATTGCAAAATATCAAGAGGGACGTAAGCAAAATGGAGGAAAGAGTGAATACCAATGAGAGGGCACTTCAAGATCTAGCGGAGGACTCTAGGAAGACGGCTGTGTTGATGGAGCAACTGGCGAAAGCAATGCAAAATCTTGAGCTCCAAACGGAGGACCTGGAAAATAGGTCCAGAAGATCCAATATTCGTATATTATGTCTGACAGAGGAGGTACTGGACGAGGTACTGGACAAGGACCTAAGGAAAGCAGTGACTGACATCTTTACTGACCTCCAGGAAATGAAGAACATGTTGGACATACAGCTGGGCAGAGTGCCCAGAGTGGGTCCACGCAGGACAGAGCCGGGAGTAAGGCCAGGGGATGTCCTGACAGCACTACACGAGTATACCATGAAAGAAAATATCCTGGCAGAGGCAAAAAAGTCAACCCATATAACCTATAATGGAGCAGAAATCTTGCTATTCCGGAACCGGTCTAAAATGACGCTCACCAGAAGGAAGCAAATGATAACCATCATTAGGGTCCTCCGAGACAAAGATATCGGGTACCAATTGACCTTACCCTTCGGGATGGTCTTTGAATGGGAAGGGAAACAGCGAAGGATAGGCTCATATGAAGGAGCACGACTTCTCGGTATTGAAGAGGAGGAACAACCAGGGAATTAACCTACGGCAAACAGCCAGACTAAACCTCGGAGTTGGGAATGATCCACAACAAGGAATAGGAAAGGAGGGTATCAACCCCACCTGAAAGGCCCATCCACCGAAAGATGATGGGCGAGACACTACATACCCGTAAGAAACATATACTGGGGAAAGCACAACGGGGCACAAAGGGCGAACTGAAAATAGAGAAGCCTGGGGAGGGCGATTGTAGAAAGTTACATTAATGGTTTCGGGGGAAGGAGGGTGGAGAGGGATCTTTTCTTGGGTCTGGGAAAACCTGCTGGCATACACACTGGTGGGAGCAAAGGGCTCAATCCTCGAGGTGAATCGAAAGGTGCTAGAGGCTGATTGGGCACACTCAGTGCAGAGGGGGAAGGGTCAAGAGAGGGGCCGGGGGAACATGGAGAGGGGAGCAGGGAAGGAGGAGGGGGTCCAGCCGGGAAACAAGAAAGAGAACGGTTAACGCCATAACAACCACTGGACATGGCTAATCACAAGGGGCTATCCATAATTTAAGTAAATATCAACAGGCTGAACGCCCCAGCAAAAAGGAAAAAGGTGGAGCGATATCTCAGGAGGGAGGGACCAGACATTTATAATCTACAGGAGACCCATGTGCAGTTTAGGGGCAGACATAGGGTGGGAATTTGTGGCTACCGCCAAGTCTATCAAGCAAATGACAAGACTAAGAAGGGAGGAGTAATGATAGCCTTACGAAACAATATAGACCTCACGGTCATGGATATTTAGAGAGATCCCCAAGGGAGATACCTAGCACTAAACCTGAAAGGGAGATGGGAGAGATACACGAGAGCTACACTACATGCCCCCCAAAAGGGGACAGGATCGATTCCTCCAAACCTCACTTTCCAAGCTGGTGAAATTTGCAAAGGCCCCTATAATACTCACGGGTGACTTCAACATGACATGCGACCCAGGGAAGGATAGGAGTAGAAAGCACCCAGGGTCTCAGGGTAAACCCTCAAAGGAATTGGTAGAATAAATGGAGAGGCTGGCAGTAGTTGATTTGTGCAGGGAACGGGAAGGGACAGAGGAGCTAACACCTTTTTTTCTCATGTCCATCGCTCCTCGTCTAGGATTGACTACATTTAGACATCACGGACAATAATAGGTAAGGTCACAGATACGAAGGTAGGCACTATGGTCCTGTGAGACCATGCACCAATAAGGTTGGCTCTTAGGAGGCACAGGGGCCCTCCAGGGATATGGCAATGGCGGTACCCTGCGTACTTGCTCAACCCACTTACTGCATTCGTCAGCCCACGCTATCAATGTCATTCACCCATTGCCCCTAGCCAGGCCTCATCGCGCATGCTGCCACTACTGGGTTTTGACCCGTACCATGTATCTAATCATCTGCTGTTTCCACCCACCATTACTATGCCCATACTGCACACAAACCACACTTGCACCTGACCACAAGCAACCTCCATGTTATGAATCTATACTGCTCCCCAAAATGCAGGCAGCCACCTCTATATGTGCACCACGAGTATCACACGGTTCATATTGCCACTACTATTTGTTCTCACCATAATCAATATAGGACACACCCCGACCGAACCTCAGTCGCATCTCAGCATGATCGCTACCAAAAACACAGATCCTAGGATCAAAGCAACACTGTTCCTACCAGCATTAAACAGCAACCTCTTAGATATTACAATTAAGCCTACCACATTCCTACCTAAACTACACTTAGACACACTTAGGAATAAAAAGGTGACAGCACCGAAACACATGACCTCTAGGAACATCACAAGTCTCACCCCTAACTCATTGACCACCTGCCCTAGCTCGTCCGACAGAAATCTTAGAATCCGCACTAGGCTATCCTCACATTATCACCCCGTACACAATAGAAACTTCAGCAAATCTACTACTAAAAACTCTAAGAACCATTCTAAGGGACACCTTACCACCAATCCCACACACCTCAGTCACCATGAGAACCAAAAACAACCCAAACCCGGCAGCATCACACCAGTCAACTCCACTCAAACCATCAAAGGAGCCTTAATTTATGCAAGGTCTCTAGTGGCTCCTGCTACTGACATAGCGGACATCATATTATCTAATAACCTGGACCTCCTAGCAGTAACAGAATCCTGGCTGCATGCTGCAGTGGGCCCCTCACTTCTACTAGCTATCCCTGACAATTACTCTATCATTAGAGTCGACAGACCAATCTCCAAAGGGGGAGCTATTGCCCTGATCTTTAAAAACTCTAGACATGAGAACAGCCGCCCCACCTCTACTCTCCTCATGTGAAATCCTCTCAGCCAAACTCCAAACTTCGCACAAAAGTACCATCACAATCCACCTGATCTACAGACCTCCCGGGCCCATAGGCTCATTCGAAGAGGACATAATGACACCACTATCTGACAACATCAAAATCACCTCGCAAAACTTAATCCTAGGAGACTTAAATTTAGGCTACAATGACCCTAATTATCTCCCAGCTACCCCTCTAGCTAATGCCCTGGCTGAACATGGATTTATCCTGAAAGATCACACAACCCACTCACGAGAACGGAAGGACCCTTGACTGGGTAGCAGACCAAAATTGCAACATCTCTGTAAACGAAATCCTGCTGCAAACTTGGACTGACCACTACCTTATTCCCTTTGAGTTCAACACCGGCAAAATACCCATCAAAACCGGTCCCATAGCACCGCCATGCCCCACAAGAAATAAACGCAATATCTGTCACGACCACTGCCCAAGAACACAGATGCGACACCCCCGAGTAGTGGGTGCCGTGAGTTGCTACCCAAAACTGGCCCATTTAAGTCCTTTCAGGACAAACAAACACAGGGGGCCCGGCTGGACTCAGTCCTGGAGCCTCTGGTGCCAGGCTAATATGCAGAAGTAATGAGGGACTACTTTATTTCCATGTGGCACACTTATTCCAGGGCCAGCTCCACGTGCAAGCTGCTAGGTGTGGCAGGTAGGCCAGGCTAATGGCGTGGCCCAGAAGCCCAGCTACATAAGCTGCTCTGTTCACGAGGCTTGTGCTTCGCGTTACTTTGCACGCTGATGCAAAGAGACACTCACTGCCACGTGAACCTTCAGATACTCACCTCCTGAATCCGGCGATCCCGATCCTGATCTTGTTCCACGGCAGTCTTCTTACTGCAGCTCATCTTCCGGAATCACACAATCCAGCTTCTGACATCGCTCCACAGCGGTCTTCTTCCTCGCGAACTCGCCCGCTGCAAAAGGAACAGAAGACAATGTTAGAACATTTCACTATTGGGAAACCGCGCTGCATTTACAACACGCGCGCATTCCTACGAGTCACCTTACCTGTCACCGGCAGTCGCTGGTACCATTCTTCATCACACCGGCAGTCGCTGGTCCCGTTCTTCATAACTCCAGCAGCCGCCATCGGACCCAGCAGCCACACAGGTTCGCACTGCCACCTGCATGAAAGAGAGCAAAAGAACAGGTTAAGAAAGGAGCAGACAATATATATGCAGGTCAAGTGGCACAGCGAGTAGAGCGCTCGCTTTGACATCGGTGCAGAGCTTGCTAACGCAGGTTCGAATCCTTGCAAGGCCAAAGAACAAGTTACTTTCTTACCTGGTAACATTCTTTCGATGGGATGGTCCGACGACGTATTCCATATATATGACATGTAATCACCACAGCTGTGCTGCTTCGGAAACTTTTTTCGGCGTCTGCGTCCAGCGTCGATGATGTCGATGCGCTGTCGTCGAGGACCTCCTCCGACGTCCGACGTCATCCGATGTGATAAGTAGGACGCACGACGCCCGTAGCCTCAGTTGTAGTTTTTTCCCCCAGAACGTGTGACATTAGTCAACTGTCAGTCAGACACAAAGCCTTGCGGAACGTAAGCTGCAATCGCAAAAGAAATTCTGCAGCAGGGAAGGCAGGGAGGGAGCGATATGGAATACGTCGTCGGACCATCCCATCGAAAGAACGTTACCAGGTAAGAAAGTAACTTGTTCTTCGAGGGGATTGGGTCCTCCGACGTATTCCATATCTATGACAGACTCCCAAAGCAGTACCAGAGCAAGGAGGAGGGAAAGAATTTAGAATCAAAATTTAGAATTGCCAATCAAATAGCAGAGCAAAGGACCGCCTTGTCAAAGGCCAGATCCTGTCCTCGGATGGAATCGAGGGAATAGTGACGTACAAATGTATGTACTGAAGCCCAGGTGGCTGCATCACAGATGTTGCGAATAGGAACACCCCTCTGCAGGGCAGTAGATGCAGCCATACCCCTGGTAGAATGGGCCCGCAAGCCAGCCGGTGGGTCCTTACCCGCCAAGCGGTAACACTCCGAGATGGCCAAAATAATCCAGCGAGACAAAGTCTGTTTCGTCACAGCTTGTCCCAAACGCTTTACAGCGTAACCAATAAAGAGTTGATCGTCCACTCTGACCCGGGACATGCGTGAAACATAAAAGCTTAAAGCTCTCCTAGGATCAAGCCTATGGAGCCTCTCCTCTTCCTTACCAGGATGCGGAGGAGGATAGAATGCCGGAAGAACAACCTTCTGGGCCAAATGAAATTCCGTCACTACCTTCGGAAGAAAAGAAGGACGAACTCTAAGGACAACCCTGTCCTTGTGAAATACAGTGAAGGGTGGCTTAACTGAAAGTGCCTGTAACTCACTCACTCTGCGAGCGGAAGTAACCACAACTAAAAACACAGTTTTCAGAGTTAACAGCCTCAAAGGGCAAGAATGTAAAGGCTTAAACGGAGCACCCATAAGAAACTTAAGAACAAGGTTTAAATCCCAACCGGGCACCAGGAAAGGTGACGGAGGGAACACATTAGTGAGCCCTTTCAGAAACTGTGAAATTAAAGGGATTTTAATTGGAGAGTTTGGAGAGTTGATGGGTCCCAGCTGTCTTCCGGCCCTGTGACGCACCACACTGAGAAAGTCACCCTTTAGTGCCACCGGGAGGATCTTACCTTTTATCTTATCAGCACCCCTCAATTTCAGATGATACTGGGGATGCCCTGGCTAGAGACTCACAATCCTAAGATTGACTGGCGTACCCAAGTTCTGACCTTCTCTCAAGACTGTGCAAGCACCTGTTATGGCAAGGAATTACCTCCACAAGGCTTAATGAAACCAGGACCGAAGGAAGGAACCATACTGGGCTTAACCGGATCACTACCACCTGAATACATGGACTATCTAGACGTCATCCAGAAGGAGCAGGCGAACACTCTACCCCCACACAGGCCATACGACTGCCAGATCGATCTAGTACCGGGTGCACAAGTTCCCTGCAGTCGGATCTATGCCCTAACTGAGCAGGAGAATCAACATTTAAGAACCTACCTTGATCAATACTTAGAAAACGGCTTCATACGCTCGTCCAAGTCACCTGCAGCCTCACCCCTCTTTTTTGTACCTAAGAAAGAGGGGGACTTGAGGACCTGTATTGGTTATCGATCACTCAACCAAATCACGGTGATGAACCGGTATCCGTTGCCACTCATCCCAGAACTTCTGGATCAAGTTAAAGACGCCCAAATCTACACAAAACGGGGCCTACCATATAGTAGGAGTTAAAAAGGGGGATGAATGGAAGACGGTTTTTATTACAAAATATGGCCTGTATGAATATCAGGCAATGCCCTTTGGACTCTGTAATGCCCCTGTAGCGTTTCAATTCTTCATGAATGATGTGCTCCGCACTAGTTTACATTGATGACATTCTGATTTACTCAGCAACAAAAACAGACCATATCAACCATGTCCGAGCAGACCTGGAAAAACTTCAGCAACATCGGCTATACGCCAAGTTGGACAACTGTTTTTTCCATGTAACAGAAGTAGAATTCCTCGGATTTGTGTTCACCCCTCGAGGCGTACGCATGGACACAAGGTAGATGCTATTCTCAACTGGCCTTCGCCGACATCCACAAAAGGGGTCCAGAGTGTGCTCGTGTTCGTCAATTTTTACTGCTGTTTTATCCCAGGGTTCTCCCAAATCGTCCACCCCATCACTTCTCTGTTGAAGAAGAATACACAGTTCAACTGTTCTACAGAGGCCGAAGAAGCTTTCCAAAAATTGAAACAAGCATTCACTACAGTGCCGATTCAACAACATCCCCGACCAGAACTACCGTAAGTGGTTGAAACCGACACCTCCAACATAGCAATGGGAGTGGTTTTCTCACAACAGGATCCCGACACCGGGCAATTACATCCCATGGCATTCTGGTCACGCAAGTTCTCCGCCCCCGAATTAAACTACGCAATTACAGGTAAAGAGTTATTGGCAATCAAGGCAGCGTTCCAGGCATGGAGGCATTACCTTTTAGGAGCAAGACACACTTTTACCGTAATCACAGATCACTGCAACCTACAATATTTGAAAACTGCCAAGGCACAATCCTCACGGCAACTCTGCTGGGCTCTTTTTTTGCCGAATACGTCTTTGTTATCACCTACAGACCCAGAGTACGCAATGGGAAAGCAGATGCTCTATCTCAAATGAATGAGGATGAAAATGTGTTTACCGCGCCAGACCCAGTGGCCATCATACCAGAAGGACAAATCTTAGGTTCAATTGCCGCAGCCGCCACGTTAGACAATTTGAAATTGGACCTGCAACACCTTATGGATTCATCGACACAGCAGAAATTGATAGAAAAAGGGACCAAATATACTATTGTGGACAATCTACCATACTATTAAGGACGACTCTACGCCCCAGAGAAGGGGCAACAAAATCAAATCATAGCAAGTTATCACAAAGCATTAGTGGAAGGCCATCAGGGAATAGCCAAGACCATGGCCAAATAAGGAAAAACTACTGGTGGGCAATGTCCTTCTGCCAGGTTGGCCACCAGTAGTTTTTCCTTATTTGGCCATGGTCTTGGCTATTCCCAGTTTATTGCAACCAGTGGCGTCTGCGCACAAAACAAATCTCAAAAACAAAGTCCTGCAGGTCTTCTATGTCCTCTGGTGGTACCACCCGCACCATGGCACACCCTGTCAATGGACTTTATTACAGACCTTCCCTCCCGCAACGGTTACACTACCATCTCAGTTATCGTAGATCTATTTTCAAAAATGGCCCATTTTATTCCACTGAAAGGCCTTCCCGCTGCATCCACTCTGGCTTCCATGTTTCTGGAACAGATCATCCGGTTACATGGGTTCCCATCAGTTCTAATTTCAGACCGAGGAAATCAGTTCGTCTCTGCATTTTGGAAAAGGTGCTGTAAGATCGCCAAAATTGATCTTCGTTTATCCACGAGCCATCATCCCCAGACCGACGGCCAGACGGAACGAACAAACCAAACACTGGAGCAATACGTGAGGTGCATGCTGCCTACAAACTGAAAAAACCTGGAAAGACGTACTTTGGTAGCAGAGTATGCATACAACAACTCTACTCACACCAGTACTGGTCAAAGCCCGTTCTATATTATGTACGGACGACAACCACGGACATCCGATTTTGACCCACCCAAATCATTAGAAATGCCAGCAGTAACAACTTTACACAAGACTATCACCCGGGTCCTCAAGAAAGCGACAGAATATCTGACCAGGGCCAAAGAAAAACAAAAGCATTTCGCAGATCAACATCAAAGGAAGGCCCCAAACTATCAAGTCAGGGACAAGGTTTGGTTGGCATCCAAATACATTCCTCTGAAAGGACCACAGGCATTCTGTCCCAGATACTTAGGACCCTACACCATCAAGACAGTGATCAACCCCGTTGCTATGAAGCTAGAATTACCACCCCATATGCAGATCCATCCTGTATTCCATGTTTCTCTTCTAAAGCCAGCGCACCCGGGTAAACTGATAAATACTCCACCAGATCATGTTATAATAGATGGAGAACCCGAATTCAAAGTCAGTAACATCTTAGACTCCAAAGTGGTCCGATTGAAGCTATACTATCTCATAGACTGGAAAGGTTACGGACCCCAAGACTGAACCTGGGAACCAAGTGAGAGTGTCCACGCCACGCGGTTAATCAGACGCTTCCATCGCAATAATCCAACCAAACCTGGTCTAGATCTAGCGGAAGAACCATCCTTGAGAGCAGCCTTGAGGGGGAGTGCTGTCACGACCACTGGCCCAAGAACACAGATGCGACACCCCCAAGTAGTGGCTGCCATGAGTTGCTACCCAAAACTGGCTCATTTAAGTCCTTTCAGGACAAACAAACACAGGGGGGCCCGGCTGGACTCAGTCCTGGCGCCTCTGGCACCAGGCTCATAAGCAGAAGTAATAAGGGACTACTTTATTTCCATGTGGGCCGCTTATTCCAGGCCCTGCTTCACGTGCAAGCTGCTAGGTGTGGCTGGGTGTGGCAGGTAGGCCAGGCTAATGGGCGTGGCCCAGAAGCCCAGCTATATAAGCTGCTCTGTTCACAAGGCTCATGCTTCGCGTTACTTTGCTCGCTGATGCAACGAGACACTCACCGCCGCGTGAACCTTCAGATACTCACCTCCTGAATCTGGCGATCCCAATCCTGATCTTGTTCCACGGCAGTCTTCTTACTGCAGATCATCTTCTGGAATCTGATGATCCAACTTCTGACATCGCTCCACAGCGGCCTTCTTCCTCGCAAACTCGCCCGCTGCAAAAGGAACAAAAGACAAGGTTAGAACATTTCACTATTGGGAAACCGCACTGCATTTACAACACAAGCGCATTACTACGACTCAACTTACCTGTCACCGGCAGTCGCCGGTCCCGTTCTTCATCATACCGGCAGTAGCTGGTCCCGTTCTTCATCACTCCGGCAGACGCCATCGGACCCAGCAGCCAAACGGGTTTGCACTGCCACCTGCATGAAAGAGAACAAAAGAACAGGTTAAGAAAGGAGCGGACAATATATGTATAGAAAACAAACAGTATCAGGAAAAGACGAAAAATACAGAAGACAAACAAGAATATTGCTACTTACCTAAAAAGGACCAGTGAAAGGAACTCGGTCCTTGTCAATCCAACGTCTCCTGTCAGAAGTAGGCGAAGAGCCCACAGACATAGCACCATTGAAGGAACTTGGTCCTCGACAACCAAGCGCCCCTGCCAGAAGTAGCAGGATGGAGAGCCCACAAACCTTATACACCAGGTGAGCTCCTCGCAGCAGGGCCTCTACGGGAATCCACACCTCGGGAAGGACAGAAATTGGGCAAGGGCCTTAATCTAGTACACTCACGCACATTAACTCCACGCAGAGGAGGCCCTAAGAAGCACCTTCTCGTCATTGCAGCCATCATCACAGAAGGTGAAGGCAATCCTAGAACCACTCATATCCCTGGGAGGGCTGCAACCGTGTCCCAACGTCCCCACAGAGACCAAGTGAGTGTAACAATTTCACTGCTGAGACAATCATGCCCCTTGTCATTCCGACACTAAATGCCACCCTAAACACAAATGACCCAACTCGCTTGTAGACGCATACAACTCCTCTATGGCTAAGGCAATAGACAGTCGCTCCGCTCAAAATGCGCAAAGGAAAACCAAGAGCCCATGTGAATTCTTGGTTTACCCCTGAGCTAAAAGCGCTCTGTGCTGAAAAAAGAAAACTTTAAACTATCTGGAAACATACTACCTCATCGGAGAACAAAACCACCATCGCTACTAAATATAAACAAGAGATCACCCGTACCAAGCGAGATACTTACAACAATAGAATAAATCATGCAGGCTCCAGTACTAGAACTCTTTATCATCCTGAGAGAAATGGATGGGGCAGTGGTGGGAGAGAAGTTGGCAGAGGTCCTATGGAAGCCAAATGAAGATAGAACACCCAATATATACCATAGTAAGATAACTTCAGAAGTAGGGAAATCATGGGACAAATTAATCAGGCAAGCCCGCTTCTACACCTACCCATCCCCGTTATACCATATTAGGTAATCTGCAATTCTGCCCAGGGTTGAGTGGAAAGAATTTTGGTAAATGGCAGCAAGGAGGTTGTTATAAAATATGGGATATGTTTGAGGGGACAGAAATTAAAACATTCACCCAGTGAAAAGAGGACTTTGGGGTAGACGAAGGCGAGAGGTAAAGGTATGCCCAACTGAGACACCGGATGATGCAACCGCCAATGAGAGATGGAGCAACGCAAGCTCTGACTCTATTTGGGAAATATTTGGTGACAGACACTGGGAATAAACATTTAGTGGGGACAATTTACTTGATGGCAAAACAAGGGGATGAACCCGGGGAGAGGAAATACATGGCAAACTGGGAAGAAGCAATGGGAAATCAGATAGATAAAGGAGAATGGACACAGCTGTGGAGATATATACCCAAACTCGCGAGGTCTCTCCAGATTCAGGAAATCTGGGAGAATCTCATGCTGCAGTGGTACTTAACTCATGTTAAGGTGCATAGAATGTACAAGTCAGTATCCTATCTGCGATGGAGGAGATGCAGGTTGGTGGGAACCTGGAGTCACATCTGGTGGGAATGCCCGCACATTCAGGCATTCTGGGGGACTATTCAGGAAGCAATAAAGAGCTCAATGGGGGTGAAAGTAGGGGGTAACGATTGGCAGGCGATGATGGGATTGGGAATCTTTTAGGAGGATTTACCAACGTCTATGCGATTTTAATGATGGCAGGAGCGTTAGTGGTGGCTCAAAAAACAGAAAACGAAAGACCCGTTATTGGATAACGAATGGATGGGGAGAATATGGAACATTGCAGCCATGGTATGGGTATCCTATTCGCTACCAGGGGACCACCAAGGCTTTCTGGCATATTGGAGCTTGGATTTGGGGTTTCTTCCGAGAGGAGCCAGGGCTGCCTGGTACCCAAAACGAATGAGGATTTTGGGATTAAACTAAAAGCATGAACAATAAAGAACTGACTGACTCTGAAGTATCACCCCCAGGAGCGAGAGAGCTCAATGCCCAGAGGGAAATGAATAGGCCAGTGAACACTCTGATCATATAGCGGGTATCGAAGGGGTACATTTCTTGACCAGGACTGGACCAAGAGGGAGGGGAGAGGGATGGCAAAGGGAGATGTTGTACTTAATGTGAAATTACTAATTAAAATGTATGTGGAAAAATGGAAGAAGTCACTATTTTGGGTGCAGAACAACAGCTGTGAAGACAAAAATTGCACAAATGTCGGCATAACACATCCACTGCCATCAGCCATAAATGTATGTTTGTCACTGTTACAGAAATGTTACAGGAGTAGTGAGAAAAGGGATACTAGGTATGCCTTCAGCACTCCACATAGGGTGGTGTGTGCTGATCTCATAAAAGGAAAATATAAGAAGGATAAAAAGTATCACTCTAACCTAGAGAAAATAAAAGAATATAAAAGGAGAGCCCAAAGGGCTTCCAGAAACACTGCACAAAAGATGCTCTGTGCTGCAAAAGCGAAACACAGATGCCTTTAAAAGTATGGCGGACAGCAAGACTCCATAGAACAAAGTTAAAACACAATGCAAAGGGTTCCCATGGGCAGAGCAAAAATAAAGAATGAGGGGGAAAAGGCTCCCCACATTCAGTAGAACATGAAAAAGGTCCAGGATTCCAGCAAAAAGTTCTGGGGGTCTCACAGGTAGAGAAGATTTGGCATACAAATGAAAGATATCCCCAACAGTCTTGCCCTCACCCTCTCTTCAAATAGTTCCACCACAATCGCAAAGAGGAGGGGCGAAAGCCAGCCTCGTCTGGTTCCCCTACCGAGTGCAAACGAAGCAGAGAGTGCTGTTAGCCCTGATCCTAGTGGTGTGTTTATTAAATATAGCCTGTATGCATTTAATCGGGGCTCACTCCCGACTACTTAAGAAAAGTCCAGTGGACCCTGTCAAAGGCCTTTTTGGAGTGTATGGACAGCAAGAGCGTTTGAGCTTAATCAAATCTCGTGGTCATGTCTATAAGGTGGGTTAACTTCCTTAATATTATCGAATGTCTGATGCCCCGCTATAAAGCCTGTCTGATCTGAATGGATCAGATCAGGAAGCACTACCTCCAGTCTCATCGACAGAATTATAGAAAATAGTTATTCATCGGTGTTCAAACGCACAATAGGGTGGTAGGACTCACAGCTCTCTGGGTTTTGTCGGCTTTAATGGATCACATTAATCATGGCTCGATTCATTTTGTCCGATATTATACCCAACGATAGTTAAATAGGTTGCTCAGTGGCTTCAGTAGGGCCCCCGTGAAAGTCTTTGTTAGGCCATATGGGCTAGGCACTTTAACTTTAAAACTGTCATCACACAAATCGTGATAGGGCTGTCAAGCATCTGTTTTTGGTGTTCCATGATTTGCTCCAGGTTGCCCCCTCTTCATATCCTCTACATATTCGCTCCCCCATCCTTGTCTGTGGCACACAATTTCTCATAGAAACTGCAGAATGTTTCCACAATGATTTCTGGATCGTATTGTAGGACTCCTGTTGTGTCTCTTAGATCTCCGATATGTGCCTGGCTTTTTGGCCTTTAGCGCCCTGGCCAGCAGTTTGTCTGCCTTATTGGAATTTTCATAGAATATGTTTTTCAGGGTTAGTAGGGAACAATCTGCTCTATTAATATAATTTGTGTTTAATTGGCCCCCAAGCGTTGTTATTTTTCTAAGGAGTCTAAGAGAACCTCTTTCTATGTATATCTGTTCTGGAGCCCTTAGCTCACTGAGCAACTTGTCCCTTTCACGGTTCCTTAGCTTTGCCAAATTGGTGCCCATGGCTAAGAATGTACCTCTCACCACTGCCTTGAACGCATTTCATGTGTTATTATGTGATGTGTCTTCTGGAATATTATTTATGAAGTAACTTTTAATGTGCTCCTGCATCTCTTTTCTAATAGGGTCCCTCAAGAGATGTTGTGGGAGGGTCCAGGAGCATTGAGGCTTCTTTGGGTTTGTCAGGTCTAATTGAAGCATCACCGGGGCGTGGTCAGATAACGTGATGCCGCCTATACTGTGGTTACCATCTACCGGCCTCCTGGTCAAAACACCTAATTTCTCTCTGAGTGGGCAGACCTCTCCTCCTCCCTCCTGGCCTCTAACACTCAACTCCTCCTCGGTGACCTAAATATACATTTAGACTCTCCTTGCTCCTCCTCTGTACTCTTCCATGACCTCTGCGACTCCCTCTCCCTGTCCATCCTCCCCTCTGGCCCGACTCACTCTGCAGGGCACACACTCGATGTCTTGATCTCCTCTGACCTCCCCCTCTCCATCCCTCTGACCACTCCACTCTCCTGGAGCGATCACTCCCTCCTCTCATCTCATCTCTCCCTCTCTTCCCCCCAAGCCAAGCCTACCCCAACACTGCCACCTACCTTCTCGGACATCCGTCCCATGAAGCGTGTGTCAGTTGAGGCTTTTGCAGTCACTTTCTCTCCCCTGCCTCCACCTTTGGCTGTTTCACATCCTGACACAGCCCTGTCTCTGCTCTACTCTTCAATTTCTGAAACGCTTGATGCTCTTGCCCCTGTCATGAGGATCCGTTTGAAGTCCAAAGCCAAGTGCAATTCAAGCTTGTGTCTCTGCGGCATCTAACAACTCGTCCGAACTCTTTAAAATCTGCAAGGAGCTGGCCAACCCTGATGCAGTCTCTACCTCTCCTGTTGCCTCCCAAGCTCTTTGCAACGCCCTTGCCTCTCACTTCATTTAAAAAACCCAGGACATCCTGTCCACCCTCTCCACCCACACCCCTCCTCTTCCCTCTCCATCTGTGCTTGCCCACCCTCCCACCATCCTTCTCGTCTTTTCCTCTTTTCACCCCTGACGAGGTTGATAGACAAGTCCAATCTATGAAAGCCTCTTCAAAACAGGTTCATACCTGTTCTTCTAAAACCATCAAGGACCACATTGACACCCTCGCTCCGGCCCTTGCTGATTTTTGAAACCACTCTTTTGCCTCTGGATCCTTCCCCTCCCCTCTGAAGCACTCCTTTGTGCATCCTCTTCTCAAGAAACCCACAGCTGATCCTTCTTGTCCAGCTAACTATCGCTCAATTTCCATTCCTCCCTTTCTTGGCAAACTCCTGGAAAAGTTGGCCATCTCTCAGCTTAACCTTCATTCCAATTCTGTTGGCTGTCTCCATGACCACCAGTCTGGCTTCAGAGCTGGCAGAAGCACGGAAACTGCTCTCCTTAACATCTGTGAATATCTGCTCTCCAACCTTGACTCTAACATTCCCTCTGTCCTCATCCTCCTCGATCTCTATTCTGCCTTCGACACGGTCAACCATACCATCCAGCTCAACGGTCTCTGTGAAAACCTGGCTATCACTGATCAGGCTCTGGCCTGGCTGACCTCTTTCCTCTCAGATCGACACTCTCAGGTCCAACTTGGGTCCTTCCTTTCATCTATCTTCCTCTCTACCTGTGGTGTTCCCCAGGGGTCTAACATCTCGACCTGGCTTTTTCAACCAATACTTGGCAACTCTCGCCCACTGCATTGTCAAATTTCTAGTGCTACGCTGACGACACTCAACTCATTTTCAGGCTGCCCTCTGCCAACTTCTCCCTCTCTCTCTCTTATCTCTGATTGCCTAACTGCCATTCAAGATTGGTGTGCCGCCAATGATCTTTGTCTGAATGCGTGCAAGACGGAGATTCTCCTCATCGGCACACCTTCACCATCCTTTCCCCTCACTCTCTGGCCGGCCTCCCTTGGCCCTCCTCCTACCCCCACCTGCGAGGCTAAGAACCTCGGGGTCATCTTTGACTCCACCGTTTCCTTCTCTGCCCACATCTCCGAGGTCTCTAAAAAGTCAAATTTCCAACTGCACCTCCTCAGAGGTACTCTGCCTTTCCTCTCCTTCCCCTAGAAGCTCATGGTATCCCAAGCACTGGTTCTCTCTAGCTTGGACTATTGTAACAGCCTCTTTCTAAATCTACCTGCCTCTACTCTCCGCCCTCTGCAACTAATCCAGAACAGGACTGCGAGACTTGTCCTTGGCCTCAAGCCCTGGGATCGTATCTCTCCAGCTCTGAAAGCTCTCCACTGGCTCCCAGTGGATGCAAGGATTACATTCAAAACCCTCTGCATTGTCCACAAGGCTTTCTGGGGCCTGGGTCCAAAATACCTTCAGCTATCCTTCCGCAAATACCTCCCCTTTCGAGCTCTTTGCTCCTCTACCTCCAACTCCCTCAGGGTCAGTCGTTTTTCAAAGAAACGAGCTGGGGGTAGATCTCGGTCTTCGGCTGGGGCCGCCCTCTGGAACAGCCTCCCTGCCACTCTAAAACTTGAGGAGAACCATCTCGGGTTCCGGAAGCAGCTCAAGACCTTCCTCTTTTCTTCTGCCTTCGCTTCCCCTCTCCCCTGCTGATCTGTTCTCTCTTGGCACCGTGCACCTGGCCACCCTCTGTCCTTCGAGCCCAGGTACCTGCTCATCCTGCCAACCTCCCGCACCACCTGCGGGGCACTCCTTGCACTGGGGTCTGTATCTGTACCCATACAACCCCCCCCTTTTTCTTCCTGCACTTATCAGACCTACCCTGTCTGCTGCCTTAAACCGAGCACTTGCAAATTGCTGGCTGCATTACCACTGTTTATTGCCTTTATTATTTATTTATTGTTATTTATCTGTTTCTCCTCTGCTTCGCACTTTCCACTTCTCCCCCCTTCCATGCACTTTTCCCCTACCCCCCCTCCCATGCACTTGCGCATTCTCAAAGTCACTGGGCCTAGTAAGATCACTGTTTTGTTCTCCCCTGTTCCCCTCCCTTGCCTTGTCGCGCTCTGAAACACTTGTGTACGAGCGCGATAGAAATAAAATATCAATCATATACTCGTCTCCAGAATGAGCCCTCTCAAAGTTTCTGCTAGCAATATACAGTCAATTCTTGCGAAAACAGAATGGACATGTGAAAAATAAGAGTAGTCACTCTCATCTGCATGCCTGTCCCATCATATGTCAGTGACTCCAGATTAGCTCATTCCCCTTTTAATGTATCTGTTGCTTTCACTCCTTGTGCTCTTAACCCCTCAGAGTGATAAATGTGCTTATTCATAATCATATATAAACCCCCCCCCCCAATAATCAGGTCTCCCTTTGCAAAGTGGGTAATTTTTTGTGTCAGGTGCAACATAAATTACACCTGATCCGCATTTGGGGCATTGAAACAAGAAGGGAACGTGAGCCGGTATGCAGAAAAGAGTCCTTTTATTCAGGATTGGATAGGGAACAGTCCTCGTTCACATAAGGGTTGGGGAAACAAAAGGTAAAGTCTTTTGGGGTTTGGTTAGCCAGCGGGAATTCGATGATAGGGAATCACTCTCCGTACTCGTCTCTGAGCATCAACTCCTTAATATGCCCAGCGGTAGTCCAACGAGTGTTCCTGCAGCAAGCGGGATACAAAAGACACATTGTAGCAATATTGTCACCTTTTGTACGTGGATTTCCCTCCCTCATCCAATCAGGAGTCAGCTTGTAGCCTGGTCCCCCATGGTAAGCCCTGCGACAAGACCCAAATCTCTTTTACAAATTATTGCTACCCCTGCTTATTTTGTCAGCCGTGAGGAGAAGTATTGAGCGCTGTATACCTTATGTCACCAGTCCTTTTGCAAGAAGTGGGTCTCTTGAACAAGACTATGTTTACGTTTTGGTCACTTAGAAGGTGGAAAAGACGCACCCTTTTAACTGGCGAGTTTAATTCCCTAACATTTAAGAATAGAATTTGCAGCACTCATTATTAGTAAGCCAGAATACCCCCATGCCTGCCCACTGTCAAACTCTTTTCCGGTACACTAGACTTAGCTCCCCACCCCTCCACCAAATCCACCTCCCGCCCCACTACAACTACCCCAACTGTAGTACACAACCATATTGACGGGTCTTCCGGTTCCGCTTCTATTATGCGGAATCCATTGCCTGGACCTCTCCATAATCGTCCCATCTTGGCGATTGCCCAAACAGGACTCTGATATAGTTTACCAATCAGCAGGCTCAGAAATTTCCCTTTTCTAGGGCGCAATGTATCCATTTTCGTGGCGGGCCACTCTCACGCATGGATAGTGTTCAGTCTCATTTGTAAATCTCTCCTGAGGGATCCTACCGCTCTTCTGCTGCGCTTCTTACTTCACCTCAGGTAGGGTCCCGATTTCTTCGGGCATTTGAGCCCATTGTTTTCCAACTAGATCCTTCTAATACCATGCTAGGGCTAGGAATTCTGCCCCGATTCCGCTCAGGCACCACCAAATTGAGGATTCTAGACCACTCTTTCAGGGTTTTGAACAGGTGCTTCTGATTTTGCTACCCAAATTGCAAGCCGTTTGGGAATATCCATCTATATATTTCACTTTATCCCTTAACAGTCTTTCTGAAATTGACTTGAGTAGTTTTTAAATTTTTTTTTTTAAAACATTTTATTAGATATATAATAAACCTTACAAACCAAACTTGCAGTGGATACAATGACATTTCACGTATACACTATTCAACCATGTTCACTGCTCCCCTTTTCCCACCCCCCATTCCGAGCCTGCACCTGTTAAAGGGATGGTCTAGTAAAACTTTTTATTTAAAAAATAGATAGGCAACATAAAAAAAAAAATACTAGCATTCTCCGTTTTAAAACTTCCTATGTAAAATTTTGAGCTATTCAAGCTCAAAATTCGCAAAAGCAAGCACATGGGCGCATGGGCGCATCCATTTTGTGAAATGGAGGCCCTCCTGTGCTGGCTTTTGCTTTTGCGGCACTAATGAAGGAAAAGCCAGGCAGCTGTAGTAAACAAAGGCTACCGCTGGGTGGCTTTCCCTTCATTAGTGCTGTAGGCGGAGGACGGGGACCGGAGACCAGAGCAGGAAAGCTGCAGCTGAATCTCGGTAAGTGCTATTTTTTTTTTTTTTAATAAGCATTAAAAATAATACTAAAACCGCAGCTTTAAAAAGAACAAGTTACTTTCTTACCTGGTAACGTTCTTTCAATGGGATGGTCCGACGACGTATTCCATATCTATGACATGTAATCACCACAGCTGTGCTGCTTCGGAAACTTTTTTCGGCGACTGCGTCCTGCGTCGATGATGTCGATGCGCCGTCGTCGAGGGCCTCCTCCGACGTCTGACGTCATGCGATGTGATAAGTGGGACGCACGACGCCCGTAGCCTCAGTTGTAGTTTTTTCCCCAGAACGTGTGACACTAGTCAACTGCCAGTCAGACACAAAGCCTTGCGGAACGTAAGCTGCAATCGCAAAAGAAATTCTGCAGCGGGGAAGGCAGGGCGGGAGCGATATGGAATACGTCGTCGGACCATCCCATCGAAAGAACGTTACCAGGTGAGAAAGTAACTTGTTCTTCGAGGGGATTGGGTCCTCCGACGTATTCCATATCTATGACAGACTCCCAAAGCAGTACCAGAGCAAGGAGGAGGGAAAGAATTTAGAATCAAAATTTAGAATAGCCAATCAAACAGCAGAGCAAAGGACCGCCTTGCCAAAGGCCAGATCCTGTGCTCGGATGGAATCGAGGGAATAGTGACGTACAAATGTATGTACTGAAGCCCAGGTGGCTGCATCACAGATGTTGCGAATAGGAACACCCCTCTGCAGGGCAGTAGACGCAGCCATACCCCTGGTAGAATGGGCCCGCAAGCCAGCCGGTGGGTCCTTAGCCGCCAAGCGGTAGCACTCCGAGATGGCCAAAATAATCCAGCGAGACAAAGTCTGTTTCGTCACAGCTTGCCCCAAACGCTTTCCAGCGTAACCAATAAAGAGTTGATCGTCCACTCTGACCCGGGACATGCGTGAAACATAAAAGCTTAAAGCTCTCCTAGGATCAAGCCTATGGAGCCTCTCCTCTTCCTTACCAGGATGCGGGGGAGGATAGAATGCCGGAAGAACAACCTTCTGGGCCAAATGAAATTCCGTCACTACCTTCGGAAGAAAAGAAGGACGAACTCTAAGGACAACCCTGTCCTTGTGAAATACAGTGAAGGGTGGATTAACTGAAAGTGCCTGTAACTCACTCACTCTGCGAGCGGAAGTAACCGCAACTAAAAACACAGTTTTCAGAGTTAACAGCCTCAAAGGGCAAGAATGTAAAGGCTCAAACGGAGCACCCATTAGAAACTTAAGAACAAGGTTTAAATCCCAACCGGGCACCAGGAAAGGTGATGGAGGGAACACATTAGTGAGCCCTTTCAGAAACTGTGAAATTAAAGGGATTTTAAAGTAAGAACACTCTTCAGACGAGCGCTTAAAGATGGACAGCGCCGCCAGGTAACCTTTAATGGTACCCACTTGCAAGCCCCTGTGGGCCAGAGAAAGTAAAAAGGACAGAACCATGGGGATGTCACATGCAAAAGGATCCACATTCTGAACACTGCACCAGTCGCAGAACTTACGCCAACGGCAACGGTACAGAGACTTTGTTGCTGGCCTTCGGGCCGAAAGCAACACCTCCATCACGTCTTCAGGGAAGTCCCAATCCCTATACCTCAACCTTTCAGAAGCCAAGCGTGAAGGTTGAGGGATCTGACCTCTGGATGGAGAACCTGACCCCGCTCCCGTGAGAGCAGATCGTCTCTGTAGGGAAGACGACGCAGAGGGCAGATGGACAAGTCGAGAAGGTCCGGGTACCACGTCCTCCGAGCCCACGCCGGAGCAATGAGGATCATCCGGGAACCGAACTTCCGTAACCTCCGCAGCACTTGCGGGATGACGGGGACTGGAGGAAACGCATACAGCAGCGGGAATGACCACTCCACCACGAACGCGTCTCCTAAGGCTCCTTTTGGAGGAAATTCCCGCGAGCAAAACCTTTCGCACTTCCGGTTGACACTGGAGGCGAAGAGATCCACTTGAGGGGTCCCCCAAAGGGCGAAGATCTCCAGGAGAATCTCCTGAGCCAACTCCCACTCGTGAGAGATCGTGCTCTGCCTGCTCAGAGCGTCCGCCGTCACGTTTCCGAGATCGAAACTTCCTGCTGGATGGCCCAGAACTCGAGCTGCATCGCCTCCCTGCACAGAGGAAGTGACCCTGCCCCCCCCTTTTTGTTGAGGTAGTGCATGGCCACTGTGTTGTCCGTCAGGATCAGGACACTCTTTCCTCGCACAGTCGGCAGAAAAGCCTTCAGGGCTAGCCTGACGGCCCTCAGCTCCAACAGATTGATATGGAGTCTGGACTCCGACGGAGACCAACGACCGCTGACTGTCAGCCCGTTGGCATGAGCTCCCCAACCCGTGAGGGATGCATCCGTCACGATCGTCACCTCCGGCCAGGGAAGCCAAAATGGAGCCCCCTTCATCAAGTTGCCTTCGACGGCCCACCACGGAAGGTCCCGGGTGACCGAGGGCGGCACCTGAACCGGGTCCGACATCCTGCCGGAGGACTGCGACCATTGCGTCTTGAGCGCTCACTGCAAAGATCTCATCCGCAGGCGAGCCTCTGGCACCAGAAGAATGCAGGATGCCATGAGGCCGAGCAACCTCAAGAACTCGAACGCTGGGAGCGTCTGGGCATGCTGAAACTTGTGCACCATCTGCTGAATGTGAAGAGCCCTCACCTGGGGAGGAAAACACTGCCCCAGGGAAGTGTCGAGCACTGCTCCGATGTACTGGAGCCGCTGTGTTGGCGTCAAATGGGACTTCTTTAAATTGAGGGAGAAGCCCAGCCTGTGAAGGGAGTGGCAGGTGACGGACAGATGATCCAGGACTTGCTCGGGAGAGCTCCCCCTGATCAACCAATCGTCCAGGTAGGGGTAGACGTGAATCCCCCCTTGCCTGAGATGCGCTGCCACCACCACCATGAGCTTGGTGAAAACCCTCGGGGCGGAGGTCAATCCGAACGGCAGGACCCGAAACTGAAAGTGCGAGTCGCCAACCGCGAACCTCAGGTACTTCTTGTGCTTGGGATGGATCGGCACATGGAAGTAAGCATCCTTGAGGTCGAGTGACACCAACCAGTCCTGAAGCTGAAGGGCCTGGAGGACTTGAGAGAGAGTAACCATCTTGAACTTGTCCTTCCTGAGGAGTTTGTTCAAACCGCGCAAGTCCATGATGGGTCTCAATCCCCCGTCTTTCTTCGAAATCAAAAAATAAGGGGAATACCATCCCTTGTTCCTCTCCGCTACAGGCACCAGTTCTATGGCGCCTTTCTCCAGCAGGGCTTGAAGTTCCTGCGCAAGGAGCGGATCCGGACTCTGCAAAGAGAGGTTCCCCGGTGGATTGTCGCGAGGCCTGTGCCGAAAGGCAAGACAGTAGCCGTGGGTTATGATCTCCAGAACCCACACAGTAATGGCTTGCCACTCTACAAGATGCTGCGCCAGCCTTCCCCCAACCGGCGAACCATGGGACATGGCCTCATGACTGAATGGGAGCGGCTGCGGCGTTACCTGAGGGCAAAGAGGCAACTGCCCGAGCGGCCTTGGCACCACGGGTACCCTGTCGTCCACCTCTGGTACCCCTGCGTTGGCCTCTTTGACTGCCAGCTCCTCTCGCTTTACTGAAGGAGTAATAGCGAAAGGAACCACCCCTCCACTGCTGTCCCCTAGGACGAAAAGGCAGAGGTTGGCGAACTGCAGCGCCCAACGACTTCGTTGCAGCTTTTGAGGTCTGCAACCTCTCAAGGCTCTCGTCAGCCTTGCTGCCAAAAAGGTGTTCACCATCAAAGGGCATGTTGAGGAGCCGGGACTGCACATCAGGAGCAAACCCCGACTTCCGCAACCAGGCAAACCTGCGTATTACGGTGCTCGCCGCCATGGACCTACTGACGCATTCAGCTAAGTCCAAACCCGACTGAATGGACTCACACATGGCATCCTTACCATCCTGGACCATAGCAAGGAAACCATCCCGTTCGTCCCCTTCGGGAATATGTTCAGCCGCTAATGCAACACAGTTCCACAGAGTGTGTGTGAAACGAGACAAGGCACAAATGGAGTTGGCCGTCTGAAGCGCCATACCACCAGAAGAAAACACTTTCTTCCCCCAGCCATCAAAACGTTTGTCGTCCCTATCAGGAGGGATGGTAGGGTATGACGCCTGCTTTGCCGGGGCCGTGGCCGCCTGTACCACCAAACTCTCCGGAGTGGGGTGCCTGGTCAAGTAGCAGAGGTCGCTACTGGCTGGACGGTATTTTCGCAACAAGGATCTGCCCACCGCCGGGAGACTCTCTGGAGCAGTCCAAGCTGCCGCCATCCTTCTCTGTAAAGCCATATGGAACGGCAGTACCGGATCAGTTGGGGGACCAACATCAAGGATGTCCGTCAGATCATCCTGCACAAACTCCCCTGGGGGAGCAGACCATCCCAAGTACACAGAAACCCTAGCCATAAGGCGCCGGTACGAGGAATCGGCATGAGAGCCAGGCTCAGGCCTACAAAACTCCACCTCCGGAGAGGTGTCCAGTCCACTGGCATCATGCAGTGACTGTCTCAAATCGTCTAACTGACTATGGCCCGAGACAATTTCATCTGGAACCTGACTAGGAACCAGGCCATCAGAATCCTCATCCGCCTCTGAAATATAGTCCAGGTGGCGAAAAGAAGGCACCCGAGAGTGCTTGCTCTTAACCAGGGCCTTCCTAGGGGGTTCTCCCGTGCCATGGGGTACCTCCGACACGAAAGGCGTCGATGGCGTCGAGCGAATCGGCGCCGGCGTCGAGAGAACCGGCATCGGCGCCGACGTCAGATGCAGCGCCTCCAGCATCGGCGGCGTCGACACAGCCCTCGAAGCCGGAGCCCGAGCGTATCCCTCGACGACCTGAGCGTCGACGGCTTCGACGACTTCCTCGGAGCCGGAGCCTCGAGAAAGCCTGTCGACGCCCTCGACGCCTCAGACGTCAATGTCTTCCTCGAAGACCTCACAGGTGCATGCGGTCTCGAACGCGTCGAGGACCGGGACCTGGAACGGGTACGTTGAGAGCGAGTCTCCTTGTCCGAACGGGACCTCTCCCGTGACTCGTGCCGACCACTCTTGCGAGCGGTGTCTCTCGACCTCTCACGACCGACCCCACTCGGGGGCGCGGACGGCTTAGTACCCTGCGACTCAAGAATCGCCAGCATTTTCCAGCGTCGCATGGCTGGTGGGGTAAGCAACGTGCCGGGCAGAGTCCTCCGAAGAGGACCTGGAAGACGACCGGTGTCGGCGCTTCCGAGAATGCCTCGAAGAGGCTGAGGAGTGGCGAGACCGACTCCTAGAAGGAGACCCACGAGACTTCCGACGATGACGCGTAGAGTCACCCCTCGAATCATCCGTCGAAAGCCCCGCAGACTTCGACTTCCTGGGCTTGGACACCCGACCTACCGACAACTTCTTCTTACGTTCGCGTAAGGCTTTGGACGTGAGCGACTGGCAGTCGGATACAGTCATCCGTGTCGTGGGCCTCCCCGAGGCACCAAAGGCAGGCGTCGTGCGAGTCCGTCACTGACATCTTGGACCCACACTCCCCGCACTTCTTGAAACCCGGACGCGGGGTCGAAGACGAAGTAGAAGACATCTTCACACGAAGGATTTTCACAAAACGAACAGGTTCGAAGAACCGAGAAGAACAGAACTCCAAAGAGTCAAGGCGTTAACCGAGATTCACGGAGCAACACGTTCGCGGAAAAAACGGAACTGAGGCTACGGGCGTCGTGCGTCCTACTTATCACATCGGATGACGTCGGAGGAGGCCCTCGACGACGGCGCATCGACGTCATCGACGCAGGACGCAGAAAAAAGTTTCCGAAGCAGCACAGCTGTGGTGATTACATGTCATAGATATGGAATACGTCGGAGGACCCAATCCCCTCGAACGTTGTATTTATGTTTGCGGTCGCTTTTGAAGCGACCGCAAACATAAATACAACGTTATTGTGTTGGAAAACGCTGCGGTTTTTCTTTGCAAGTTTCTCAGGCTCCTCCGGCTCGGAGGAGCCTGAGAAACGTGGAAAGAAAAACCGCAGCGTTTTCCAACACAACCACGTTGTTTCTGCCTGAATCTGCTTTACCATTTGGGGCTCTCGGGCTCCCCGTGCCGTGTTCAGAAACAACGCGGCATTGCGGAAAACAACCGCGTTGTTTCTGCCTGAATCTGCTTTCCCATTTGGGGCTCTCGGGCTCCCCGGAGCCCGAGAGCCCCAAATGGTAAAGCAGATTCAGGCAGAAACAACGCAGCATTGCGGAAAACAACCGCGTTGTTTCTGACTGAATCTGCTTTCCCATTTGGGGCTCTCGGGCTCCCCACGGGGAGCCCGAGAGCCCCAAATGGGAAATCAGCTGCAGGTAGAAACACTACGTGGCATGTAAACATAACCGCGTTGTGTTTCTGCCTGCTGTGGCTTTCCCTTTGGGTCTCCGGTGCTCCCCTGGGAGCACCGGAGACCCAAAGTGATGGCCACAGCAGGCAGAAACACACGCGGTTGTGTTGGAATTTCTTTCCAGGTTTCTCAGGCTCCTCCGAACCGGAGGAGCCTGAGAAACTTGGAAAGAAAAACCGCAGCGTTTTCCAACACAATAACGTTGTATTTATGTTTGCGGTCGCTTCAAAAGCGACCGCAAACATAAATACGTTTTTAAAGCTGCGGTTTTATTTCTAAGTTTTCCGGGCTCCTCCAGCCCGGAAAACTTAGAAAAAAAAACGCAGCTAGTGCTTATTTAAAAAAAATAAATAAATAGCACTTACCGAGATTCAGCTGCAGCTTTCCTGCTCTGGTCTCCGGTCCCCGTCCTCCGCCTACAGCACTAATGAAGGGAAAGCCACCCAGCGGTAGCCTTTGTTTACTACAGCTGGCTGGCTTTTCCTTCATTAGTGCCGCAAAAGCAAAAGCCAGCACAGGAGGGCCTCCATTTCACAAAATGGATGCGCCCATGTGCTTGCTTTTGCAAATTTTGAGCTTGAATAGCTCAAAATTTTACATAGGAAGTTTTAAAACGGAGAATGCTAGTATTTTTTTTTATGTTGCCTATCTATTTTTTAAATAAAAATGTTCACTAGACCATCCCTTTAATGTTCAGTTCCTGCATCTTGTGGTGAGGTTTCCTCATCCATTATGTCCAAAGGATCTTGAATTGACCCAAATAATTCTGCTATGTGCAGTTTCCAGGCCATCAGAGTCTCAGTCCCCCCCCCCCGTGCTGCCAGCTTCCTGCCATATCATGGTTTCAGCCTCCGCCCATTTCTGCAGATCCTTCCACCACAACTCCAGTCGTGGTTTGTGGCATGCCTTCCACCCCATAGCAATTCTCCGCTTTGCAAGCGCATACACCAGGTCTTTCAATTTACGTACGTGCCTAAGTTTTCGCGGCCTAGGGAACCCTCCCAACATGCAGGCCCACACAGTGTCCACCACTAGCCTGATACCCTTAGCTTCGAGTTTGTGCGCAACCTCACCCCAAAAGCACTCAATAACTGGGCATGACCAGAACATATGCACCATTGCCACATTCTCCTTATCGCACTTAGGGCATGCCTGCCGTCCCATGTTCTTAAACTTGGCCATCTTTAGGGGTGTCAAGTACGCCCTATGCGTAATATACAATTGCATCTGTTGGAGTCTTGCATTTCTCGACACTTTCTTGTGGTACCCCTGAACTCGTTCCCACATCCCATCCTCCATCGAAGTACCCACTTCCTCCTCCCATTCCAGTCTCAATTGCACCAGCTCCTTTCCCACTCTAGACATCATCAACTCGTATATCTGAGATATTTTGTGTCCCCTCTGTGCTATATCATATATTGTATCCATGGGAACATCTGGTTCTTCCTCAAGCACAGCTCAGACCACGTTCTCTTAAGCACCCTCACCAGTCTATGGTACGTGATGTACTGACCAGTGTGCAACCCAGTTTCCGCCCCCAACACCTCAAAGTCTGTTATGGCCCCTTCTTGCCAGATATCACCCAATGTCACTATCCCAGCCGGCTCCCAGTAGTTTCTAATTGTCATCCTTAGTTGCTCATCTCTATCTGCCAGTGCAACTAACGGTACCTGAGGGAAGCACGGGCATGGGTTTCCCATCAGCTGACACGCCCTTCTCCACATCTTCCACCCTAGTACCAACATCCTGGGGCGCCCGTCCATTACAGCCTGGGGCAGCCACATTATCTCTCTCAGGTAAAATGGGACACAGTCCCGTTGGAACAACCTGGTTTCGGTGGTCGCATCCTCAGAGCGATTTAGCCACATATTGCAGCTGGCTCGCAACATAATAGACTTCATAATTAGGCAGTTTTATACCCCCCTTCTCGTAAGAAATCTGTACCTTCCAGAGAGCCATTCGATTCCGTGTACCTTGCCACAGTAAATCCCGACAAATACTAGCCGATCTGCTAAAAAACTTCTTAGGTATCAAATATGGGATATTCCCAAAGTAGTGCAGAAGCCTAGGCAAGACCACCATCTTCAACATTGCGCTACGTCCCATCATTGCCAGGGGCAATTTTACCCAGAACCGCATGCAGTTTTCTATTTTCGTGATAGCCACTTGACTTGAGTAGTTGTTATGTTCTGATCTTCTCTCTGTGGCAAGCAGGCTATTACAGAGTAGAATCTCAGACATCATGGAACCCATCTCAAGGCCACAGGAGAGTTCCACGAGGTACAGTTGATGGAGGCCTGCTGGAGTAAGGATGTGTGCTCTAGCACCTTGAAGCATATGTGTGCTAGATGGAATTATCAATCAAGTATCTCAGACCAAATAACCGGAAAGACTCAGAGGAGGTGGCAAAAAACTGCTTTAATCTCAACGAAGTAAAGCAGGGCGAATAAACACTCATCAAATTGATTAATGCAGGATCACAATGTATTTTCGATTATACTCAGTTTATAGAATGCTAGATGCGTCATTCTATGATGTCATCCTACGTGGCAAACCGTAAAACCCATCGAGGGGTGGGATTGGATTAAGGGAACATGTCTACATATAGAATGCACAAATAATAATTTCTCATTGGCGGCCCATTATCTGTAGGACACGCCCTTCTATACACGTGGTATAATTCACTTATCATAGCAGAAAACGTGGCAGAGGAATAATACTTTGCAACATTGTATGTAAAACTGCATGGCAGGCTTTTCTAATTGGTTGACAACCGAAATCTAACCTTGGACATTCGGCTTGCTAGAAGCACATACATACAAAAAAAAACAGGTGCTCGGAGAAACGTCACCTTTCCCCTTGTTTTCCCAGTTAGTCTACCCTCTTTCATCAGTAGGCCTTATGCCAGTGTCTTCTGTTTGAAGGCTAACCTTGCCAGTCTACACTGTCTCGGGACATTCGAAGGAGTGTAGGTACACCATTATCTTCGCTCCAGACTTAATGAATAGCCCTTGTTTGCAAGCTCTCCATAACGTGTTACAAGACCATGCATTTGTCCATTTCGACACCCCAGTAGCACAGTGGAACCGTTAGGTAGTTTTACAAAAGTCCACCTTAGGTAGGGCTTTAGAAGACTCACACTTGGGATATAGGGCTCCAACCCTTAGTTTAGGCCGGAACCACAGATCTATGTGATGACTGCGACCTACATAATTGCGACGGCCGAAAATGCAGACTTTCTTTTTTTAACCCCCCCCTTTACACCACATGCATATGCGGGGCTAGACCCCCCTGCACCACCCCCATATAACTATTATATCATATACCACACCACACATTTATTTATGTGGTGTAAAGGGGGGGGGGTCAAAAAATAAAAATCAGAATTTCAGCCGTCACAATTATGAGGACCACATTTTGGGCCATTACAGGAACCACACAAGTATGTTGGTAGAAGTGGCTAGTCAGGCTCATCTTAGAAGGGAGAAAGGGCTGCAGGTACTACAAAGAACTTAGTATATACATACGCCAAAGAAACACTGACGTACTAAAAGTTATATAAAAATAATGGTTTATTTTATATATACACACTTAGGTAAAGTTAAATGATAAGTACTATAACACACAATAAGTAACTTTAGGAAAACCAATGCTTTATTCACAGTAAGTAAACCATTATGTAATACTTTTTGGAATGGCAGTGTGCAATTCAAAGATAAGTAAAATACTTTTTGTAATAACGGGTTAGGTAAGATAAATGAAACAAAACCAACACAAGGTACGTAAATACTTGTCAATAATTTCACAGAGGCCTAACATTTCAGAGGTCCATCCCTAACTAGTTAGCATCTCAGAGTCAGTTTGGAGGGAAAAACAGGAATGGCACAGCAGTTCCAGAGCAAGTCTTCTGTATCAAGTAAATAACACCTTTGGTTGGAAGAAGTCTCCCCGTAGGTTCACAGGCGTTAGGCCTGGGTGGGCAAACTTAAAGAAAACATGAATCAGCACTCCAGCAACACAGGAGCAGCAAAGCAACTCTACCTAAGTTCTACCTTGAGTCTCACAGTACCTTAGGAGTGTAGAAGGAGTTGCAGGACGATGCCCTCATGATGCAGCAGCAGCTGACCGGATTGTTGATCAGGTAGACGAAAGAAGGCACCCTGGTGTGGATCTTGCAGCAGCAGGCGAGCGAAGAGGCTTCCAGCAAAGGATTCTTCTGATTTCTGTGATTTTGGTGCCTTTTGGGAAGCACCAGTGAAGAACGATTACCGCCCGGTCGATTCGTCTGGCTTTCTTTGTCTTGCACTTTGGTGAGGGGACTTCAAGGAGTGGAATCTTGCCTCTGGAGGTCCAGAAAGAGTCCACCAAAGTTTCTGGAGGATGCAATTTTCAGAAGAGGATGCACTTCACAGTGACCACTGGTCCCAGGGTATTGGTGGTTAGCAGCCCATGAAGGTCACAGCTTGTGGTGGGCTGGCTCATTGGTTTCATGTCATTTCATCGTGGGATGTTTTTTCGCAGGGTTTTTTACTGCTGATTTTATTTCAAAAAAACTCAATCAGATTTTTTCTTTTTGGGGGAGTTACCCCCCAAACCCCCCTGTCACCTTTCATTTTTTTAATATTCCCGTACACCCACACCCAATTTATATAATTTTTTTAACCCCCCCAAAATAATTCGATGAGTTTAAAAAAAAAAAAAAATCTGCGGTGAAAAACCCTGCGCAAAAACATCCCGCGATGAAAGGACGTCGTACCCGCTCGTTAATGTAGGTCGTCTCAAGACTGATTGGTCCCACCAGTCTAAAGGGGATAGTAGTCCTCTTTGGAGTTCTCCTGATGCTTCGAAAAAGGGGGTCAGACAGTAGCGGTTAATCAGAGGGCTTCTCCGGTCATGTGGAAGTGGCTGCGGACATCTTCTGCTCACCTTCCTCATCAATTCCACTGTTCCAGGGGTCAGCTTGTCTTCAGCCTCAGGTTCCATGCCTTTCATGCAGGAACCCCTTTCAAGTGGGGGCGCAGCCAAACTGCACCCATGCACCATTCAAACTCTGAGTGAAGACTGTCCTTTCAGGACAGCCAGCGCCCCCAATTGGAACTTGTTTCAGGCAGGCACACCAGAAGACAAAGAACAGCAGAGTTTCAGACTTCTCTCCTGTTTCCTGTCCTCACTGACATGCTGGAGCTTTGGGGGCTCCACCAAGGCTTCTTGCCGAAGACAAAACTCAAACCAGGACCTCCCGCACCCAGCACGACAGAAGAAGGACCAAGAAGGGACAAGCAAAAGAGAAAAGGCGAACAAAGAATACAGCCACCATTTTGGGTCAATGGGGACCCTTCTGTGCATTACCACTTCTGCGAGTACAGCCTGGGAGTAAGAATTGCACAAAAGTAGGTAGGATCGAATCACTGCCACCAGCCACTCAGATTTGCCTGTCACTGCAACCAAGAAAATACAGGAGCAGTGAGAAAGAGATACTGTGTAACCCCTAAGAACTCCACATAAGGTACAGTGTGCTGATCTCACAATATTATAAAAGTTAGGAAGGATAATACATATCCCCCTGTCCTTGGGAACATAGGTTCTAACAAGGAAAATAACAGTAAATAACGGAAATCCAAGGGGCTCCCAGCCACAATGCACAGAGAGTGCTGTGTGTAGCAAAATTCAACGACAGATGCCATAGAACTTGGAGGGAAGCATTTCTCCAAGAGAGAGTTTAAAAAAGAAATGCAAAGTATCCCAAAAGATAGGGTAAAAGAATGAGTGAGTGTGGAAAAAGGTTCCAACTCACTCAGGGGAACAGACCAAAAATCCATAAATCCAGCAAAAAGTGCTGGGGAACTCGCATGTGGAGGAGATTATGCAACAAAGATGAAAATACACCCTAAGAGGAACCCTGCTCTGGGGCCTCGCCAAAGGGAGCCTCACAGAGGCACATCCAGCCCGGCCTCCATCTTGGCTCCTCCTTTGCATTTATGTGATCCTTTAGCATAGCAAGGCGCTAAGCAGTTTGACCATATCATACATGCATGCATGCTTACATATGAAGCTTAACTGGATTAAGCAGTCCAGTTCATTCATCGCTTTGCAAACGTATAGCCATTAGGAGTAGGCTGTGGAACCAGGTGCACTACATTTTCTATTTAACAAGATATATAGCAGTCCGGTTGGGAGCTACGAAGAAGCACCTTGTGATGTTCAGTCATTGAGCCGGGACATTCAGGGCATGGTATATAGATAAATCCTCTCAGGGCCCTTACTGATAATGCGGCTTGGAGATTCTACTGATAAATAAGCTGAAAACATAGGGGTGGTACCAACCAATATTGTTCACCATTATCCTGAGGAGAATGGGAGGTACATTGTACCCAGAAGCCAGAGCCTGGGTGATTTGTCTGACAGTGGGAACTTTTGGGAAGAGGGGAACCCTATAAATAGGCGTTCAGCCCACATACACAGGCTCCAGGGTTGAGGTTATGGGCTCTGGGCCGCACCTATATATCATGGTTACATGTATTCTTTGAAATGCATTTTTAGGTTGATGTTCAGTTTGCTAGACTGAATAGTCTGCACTTCTGGTCCTGTGGCATTGTGCTTTGGTTCAGATATTTTGGATGGACAAGAAGATTCATTGAATTATGCATCTTGGTATGCTTGAGAAGTAGTAGAAATGGTTTGAGAGCCTTTGGAAGTGTTATATCTTTCATCGTGGGGAGGGCTTTAGTATTCAGAAGTGAATTGATGATACCAGACAGATTTAATTAAAGGAGAAGTAACTTGAGGCTCATCTCATGTACAGATTTGAGCAGGTTGTTGTAATGTTGATATTGACAAAGTGTATGGAACGTATGGTGATTTAGTGAGAACTCATTGAGGGAGACTGAAAAGATATTTGTAAATAAAATGCTTATTTTTTCATACATTGATATTGGTTGTTCTGGTCTCTGGTACATTACTGGCACATTGAGTGTTATGGGGATAGCACATCCAAAGCATTGCGCTGTTTTGTCCTTTTTGCCTCTTTACATGACTCGGTCTCCCTCACTGTGCATTAGTATAGGTCAAAAGGATTGATGGGAAACGGTTGCTGCAACCCGTGAGTAAAATGTCAGGTTTATTTATTTATTATGCATTTGTAAGGCGCTTCTACATCAAGAAATTGTGTTTCAAAGCGCCCAAAGTTCTGAGGTTTGTAATGCTGTAATGCTATACATACTGTAAGGGAAGAGGGAAACCATACCTTGATGCCCACAAAGCTAAATAAATTATTGTACTAAGAGCACAGATCAGCTCTGGACTGGACTGGCGGAGAAGCCCATTTTACAGATAGTCCAGTGACTGATTGCTCCTCCCATTGGTGATAGAAAAACGCTAGCCTTCCTATCTGTGCAGAGATAGCTTGGGGCAGAGTGTTTAACCAGCCGGGGGATCGTTAATACACTATGCGACAGTGGCATGCTGTGACCTGCTTTCCCAGAATGCAAATGAATTCATTGAGAACCCTAAATGAGCACATGGTTTTACCTTTTAGGGCAGCTACCAGGGGATGAGTGGGGATATTGTGAAACAATTGTGGGAAACCTTTAGGAGGGGAAGCCTCTGTTAGGCAGAAACCTGTGCAGTTCCCTCTGGAACCACTGCAAAAGATTTAAGACTACAGGTGGTTGGCAGTAAACCCAATTGGTAGCAGTCTGTACCACCCAGATTTACCTGGTAGCTGTGGCTGAGCAGTCAGACTTCTCTCAAGAAGAGTTAGGCAGTATACAGAGTATTCACAATAGGTCAAACGAACACAGTAGAACAAGCAAACACTGACCAGAGCTTGGTGAAAAAGAGATATAATTATTTATTTAAAAACACATCTAGTAAAACACACTGGCACTAGTATCAAGCTATTCAAAAACACGGTCACTAAAAGATATAGACTCCCTTCAACTATTAGTTAGACAAGTCTTAAGTAAAGCAACACTTTTTTCAGACAGCGGTGAGCGCCTAACGAAGATGGCACTCTAATCAATCGGGTTAAAAGGGAGAGAAAGGCAGAGCAAAGATAGAAACAGATCCCAACACTTTCGGACGAACACAGTAGGAGAGAAAGGCAGGTTAAAACCGTAAAGTCAAAGTTAACAAGGCCGGACCCGCTTTAAGAGGCTCCGGTCGAGATGTGTCCAAGGTCACACGGTTCAAAGTGCCCAAAAGTCTCGCAATAGGTTCAGAAAGAGTTGGACCAAAAAGAAAGGGACCAGTTAGATGGTCAAGGCGGCCAGCCCAGTCCAGAAGGTTAAGGGATTATTGTTACCTTGTAGCAATCTTTAGAAAGGGAGGCCTGGCGGAGACGGTACCTTAAAATGGTGAGAACGCTCCAGCGGGGGTAGTTGTTCCTGGCAGCGAGTGCAAGTCTGTGCTTCGTCCGGAGGAAGAGAGGATCTCGTCGGGGAGGAAAGCAGGAGTCCGTTGCACTGCCAGGGAAGAAACTAGCTGCGGAGTTCTCAATTAAAAGGAGCGGTCCTTTTATTCGCAGTCCAGTGGTAAGTGGCTATCCGGTTGCCGGGGTGCTTTACACGGGCAATTCGACCACAAGACGTCCGGGGATGCGAGCAAAGAAGGTAAACTGGTTGTGTCCACCAGTCAGGGGAAGAAGACTCTCCAGCAGGGAGATCTCCTCTGTCGTTGGTAAGTGGTGAGTCGATTCAGGAGGACTCCACCGGTGGTGTCGTCGTAGCAGGTCGGCTCAGCTTCTCCCTCATCGGATTTTCAGGTCCTGTGGCGACTTCTGAAGTTCCAGTCACGAAAGCCCTGCTTTTATGCAGCACACCCCCATTCACTCAGCCTAGCTGTCAATCAAACATGCTAAGTGGTGAGCCGGCCGGCTCACCCCTTGGGCCAATCACACCAGAGTGCGACTTGAGTTGCCAAGGCAACTCAGTCCAGGGCGCCTAAACCCCCTCCCACACCCCCTGTGGTACCCAGACAGAGTGGCACCACTTTTGGAGGCTTCTGTGGAGAAGCCCGCCAAAAAGTGGAACAAAGGGCTCGACCTTTGGTTTGGAGTTACAGAGACGAACACAAACGCCATTTTAAAACAGAGTTCTGGCAGAAAATACCAAACAGTGAATTAATATTAAATAAATAAACCGGCGGTATGTTAGAGGCTTTGTTCAAAAGTATTAGCCTCGAACAATGGGAAAATCCCATAGAGATATATTTGCGGTTGAATATAAAAAGTAGTATCCACTGCCACCAGTCAAAACTCGACGAGGGGGGACGGGACAGTGCCCCCTCGAATAACAGACCCAGGGGCAATCGAATTGCCCCTACCAGTATGTCCACAATATGATGGTTTGTACTGGTTCTGTTAGTAATTTGGGACTAGTAAAGCCAATGGTGACTTTACATGCCCTGGGAGACAGTAGTCAGTCCCAGGGTATGGAGTCTATGGTGGGGGTCACTATGACACCCCGGTGTTACTGCACGGAGCGCGCGGTGTAACACACATAGAAAAAAACATATGAGACCCTATGGAGTAAAAGACCCCATAGCCCATGAAACACATTAACAGTCAAAGGAACACCACAAATCATGTCCAAGAGTGGGAGAAAAAGAGTCTCACTCTTGGCAGGAGAAAAAAACAAACTCCGGAAATCCAGCAAAGCTGCTGGGGGACTCACTAGGTTAGGGAATTCAGCCTAAACAGAGAATTCTCCCTAACACTCGCCCCCCCCAGACTAAGGGACAGGAGGATTTAATCCACTCCTGGATGAATCTCATACCTCTAGTCGATGACATACATCCTAGAGAGACCATCAGCATTTTGGTGGCGACACCCTGACCTGTGCTCAATGGTGAAATCAAACCCTTGCAGGCAGATTGACCATCTCAGTAGTTTTGGGTTTTCCCCTTTCATTTGCATTAACCATCTCAAGGATTGGTGGTCAGTCTGAATGATAAAAGTAGAACCATACAAGTATGGCCTAAACTTCTTCAGAGCCCACACAATAGCAAAACACTCTCGTTCAATGGTTGCCCACCTTGTTTCAGGATCCTTCAGTTTTCTACTGATGAAGCAAATGGGGTGCTCCCTACTTTTCCCATCCAGTTGACTGAGGACTGCACCTATTCCTACATTTGAAGCATCTGTCTGCACAATGAAAGTTTGGTGGTAGTCAGGAGCTCTGAGTACTGGGGCTTGGCAAAGAGTCTTTTTCAGGGGTTCAAAGGCCTGATTGCATTCCTCATTCCACCTAACCTTTTTAGGAAATTTAGGAGAGGAGATGACATTCAGTGGAGAAGCTATGGACCCATAGTTCTCTATGAAATTCCTGTAGTACCCAGTGAGGCCTAAGAAGGCTCTCACCTGGGTCTGAGTAGTAGGTGTTGTCCAATTTTGCACAGCTTCAATCTTACTGGGCAAAGGCCTTATTTCTCCACCTCCTACCTCATGTCCAAGGTAGACCACTTTACACGGGCAATTCGACCACAAGACGTCCGGGGACGTGTTTACTCGCCTTTATGGTCAGACTGGCCTTGCCAAGAGCCTGCAAAACATATCTCAAGTGGTCCACATGTTCTTCCCAGGAATTGCTGAACACTGCTATGTCATCCAAGTATGCCATGCAGAAGTCCTCCATCCCATTCAGAACCTGGTTTACCATCCTTTGAAATGTAGCAGGTGCATTTTTCAATCCAAAAGGCATAACCTTAAACTGGTATAAGCCGACTGGGGTAGAAAATGCAGTTTTCTCCTTGGCATGGTCTGTCAGGGCTATTTGCCAATAGCCTGACGTCAAGTCAAATGTACTGAGGAAACTGGCTGCACCAAGTCTATCCACTAACTCATTTGTCCTTGGCAAAGGGTGGGCATCAGTCTTAGTGACTGCATTAAGAGCTCTGTAATCCACACAGAATCTAAGCTCTTTAGATCCTGCCTTTGGTACTAACACAACTGGGCTAGACCATGGACTAGAAGAGGGCTCTATTACCCCGAGATCAAGCATCTTGTTGACCTCACCTTTGATGTGGGTTCTTACATTCTCTGACATTCGATATCCTCTGCTTTTGACTGGCAGAGAGTCACCAGTGAGTATGTCATGCTGTCCCAAAGGGGTCAAGCCTGGTGAAAGTGAGAACAGAGAGGCAAACTGATTTAACATAGATTTGCACTCTTCATGTTGCTCAGGTGTCAGATTGGAAGAGAGATTTACTCCTTCAATCTTTTCGTCTAAAGGTAAGCCTCTGAGGAGATCAGGAAGAGCTTCACTCTCTTCTTCTTCCTCTGATGATGCTAGAAGCAGAGCTCCTACATCAGGTCTGGAGACATACGCTTTTGGTCTGTTGGTGTGGAAGACTGTTGGAGCCTCCTTGGGATTGCCCAAGTCCACCAGATAGTTGACCTCTCCAAGTTTACCCACAACTTTGAAAGGTCCCATCCATTTGTCTTGCAAGGCCCTCTGCCTTGTGGGAATCATAACGAGAACTAGCTGGTCTTGAGTAAACTCAACCATGTTAGCCTTTTGATCATGCCCGTGCTTGACCAATGCTTGTCCAGCTTTCAAGTTGTCACTTGCTTCTGCCATCATGTGCGACATTCTCCTTCGGAGACCTATCACATAGTCACTCTGACTGGCTTGGGGAAGGAGCACTCTCCAACCCCTCCTTGATCAGGGCCAATGGACCTCTGACCGGATGACCATAAAGAAGTTCAAAGGGAGAATAACCTACTCCCTCCTGAGGGACTTCTCTATAAGCAAAAGGAAGGCATGGCAGTAGAAGGCCCCACTTTCTTTTAAGGAGGTCCTCTAAAGCACCTATCATGCTCTTCATGGTTCTGTTGAACCTTTCAACCAACCCATTTGTCTGGGGGTGGTATGCTGTTGAGAACTTGTAAGTAACTCCGCAGGTTTTCCACATGGCTTTCATGTAGTGGGACATAAAATTCGACCCCCTGTCAGAGATTACTTCCTTAGGAAACCCAACCCTGGTAAAAATACCAAGGAGGGCCTTAGCCACAGCCGGAGCTGTAACAATCCTCATAGGAATTGCCTCAGGGTACCTAGTAGCATGGTCTACTACAACAAGTATAAACCTGTTGCATGAGGAGGTTGGAGGATCAAGGGGACCAACAATGTCAATCCCTACTCTCTCAAATGGGACTCCCACTACAGGGAGAGGCACTAAAAGGTGCCACATTCTTGGAGCCAACCTTACCAGAAGTCTGGCAGGTGTGGCCACTCCTGCAGTACTTATCTACTTCAGCCCCCATCTTTGGCCAATAAAAGTAGAGTGAGAGCCTTTCCTTAGTCTTCTTGAAACTCAAGTGACCAGCCAAAGGAATCTCATGGGCTAACTGCAAGAACTGTGGTCTGTTCTCTTGGGGTACTACAAGTCGTTTGTTGTCCCCAGGTGCAAACTCTGTTGGTTCACTGTAGAAGAGGCCATCTTCCCAGTGTAACCTATATTTCCCAGGCTCTTGCCCTTCAGCCGGAGCATCTGCCTGGTGGCGAAGACCTTCCAGAGTTGGACATTCTCTCTGTCCCTTACTGAAGTCTGCCCTGTTCGGTCCACCTTCTGCCAGTAAAGACTGCAGCTCAGGATGGTCAACAGGATCCAGATCTCCAATGAGTTCCTGGCCTTCCACTAGCTCTTCCTCAAAGTCTAGTTCAACCACACAGGGTTGTACCTCCATTTCAGCCTCAGCTGGAGGGGGAGTTACTGGTGTAACTTTGGACAACCGAGGGGAAGTCCTTGTTGGCTGCACTGGAGTGCTGGCTGTGGGGTTCTTTTTAGAAGTTTTAGGTTTCCCTTTTTCTTCTAGTTTCTTAGATACAGCAGCTGACATCTCCAGTGGAGCAGGAGTGATCTCTTTCTTCATCATCTCCTTGGGAGCACCTCTCATGGTTCTCTCCCTTGCAGGTCTGGTAAGCTCCTGTAACCTTTTACTAGGAGGTCTGGGGGTATGTGACACTACTCCAAGAGTTTTCAAGTCATTACCCAACAGAACCCTTCCTGGCACCTCACTTTGTATGCTGCCAGGTAGTTTCACAGTCATGTCATTACACTGGATGAGAACTGGTAGTTGGGGAAGCATCTGCACAGGCCCTCCAGCTAACTTGGTGAGGCGTTTGGGTGCCTTAGCAACATCCTCAGCCTGAAAAAACGATTTGTCCACCACACTTATGCTGGCCCCAGTGTCTCTAATGGCAGGAGTCTCCTGACCATTCACCTGGACACTGTCCTTATAATACTCTTTAGTATTATCTGGGATAGAATTATAGACATCTAAGTTCTGTTGTTCCTACAAACCCCGAGACACTAAAGAAACACTAGCTGAGACTCCAATGGGTTCATCAGCCAGTAATAGAAAGTTTCCACTTGCCATTTGTACTTACTCCTCTGCAGCGAAGGCTAAGGAGACAAGCTGGACCCCTGAAGGTTTACCCTTACATCTGGGATCTCCTTTCACATGGTCAGTCGAGCCACAAACAAAGCATTTACCAAATGCTTTCTGGAATGGTGGCTTGTTCTGACCTCCTTCCGGTTTGCACCAGAAGGTACACTAGCCTGATTTGGTTTCCCTTGTGGCTTACCCTTTTGGTTTTGTTTGGGGCCCTCTTTGGAATTGGAATTTTTAGAATTCTCTTTGGAGTCCTTTTTTGGCTGTTTTCCCTCATCCTTTTTCTGAGTAGCCCCAGAATCCTTGTGAGTGGCCCTGTTGGCAACCCACAAGTCAGCAGCCTTAGCTAACTTCCTGGAATCCAATTCCTTTGAATCAGCCAAGTGCTGTCTGAGCTCAGGAGAGCAGGCATCATAAATTGACTCCAACATTACAAGATTCTTCATTCCTTCATAAGTGTTAACTCTGTAACCCTTAATCCATCCCTCTAACTTTTTCAAACTTTCACTCACCCAGGTAGCCCAAGGGGTACTGTCATGCTTTTTGAGGGTCCTAAACCTCTTAAGGTACTGGGAAGGGGTCTTCCAAAATCTAGCGATTAAAGCTAGTTTCACATATTCATAATCCTTCTTATCCACCTCCCCAAACTCCATTACCACAACAGGGGGAAGCCTAGAGAACAACCAGGAAAGTAACTCATTCCCTGTGATGCCCTGCAGCCCATGATTATACTCAAACATTTTTAACCAATCCAACACATCCAACTTAGGTTCATACATACCCACTAATTCCTTAGGCATCAGGGGTCTTTTGGGACTGGAACTCCTAGAGGAACCAGAGGAGAGAGAAGCATTTTCCACAGACAACTTTTTAATTTCTAGTTCATGATTAAGCTCCATTTCTCTGAGCTTTAACTCAGCTTGCTTCTGCTCAGCTTGGGCATTGATTCTTCTGAACTCTAACTCTTGATCTCGTGCAGATTTAGCAATAAAACTTTTGTATTCTAATTTAAGCTTCATTTTTTCAAGTTCAAAATAAGCAGGGTTACATGTAGGACCTGGTATAGGCCCAGTAGGTACAGTAGGTAAGGCAGACAGAGGCTCAGAGTGGCTAACTTCATTAGGTTCACTTTCCTCTTCTGACTCATTATCAAGGCTTTGATTCAGATCAATACCATTACTGTTTTCTACATTTGCTAGGGCAGTAGATTCCTCTGTACCACCCAGACTTTGGTTTTCTAACAATCTTTCTACAAGTTCCATTTTCTTGCCCTTCTCAGAGAGATTCTTATGTCTACACAATACTTTTAAGCAATCAGCAGTTTTGGCAGACAATGATTCTAGGGTATAACTCACCATAGCAGACATAGTTAGAAAATCAGCTTTTTAGTGCTAAGCTTTGTGGTTAGTTGTCCTAAAGTATTCAAAAAGCACACTAAAGTGTATACTCAATTCAAATCGCACCGCTGTACACCAGTGTTAGGCAGAAACCTGTGCAGTTCCCTCTGGGACCACTGCAAAAGATTTAAGACTACAGGTGGTTGGCAGTAAACCCAATTGGTAGCAGTCTGTACCACCCAGATTTACCTGGTAGCTGTGGCTGAGCAGTCAGACTTCTCTCAAGAAGAGTTAGGCAGTATACAGAGTATTCACAATAGGTCAAACGAACACAGTAGAACAAGCAAACACTGACCAGAGCTTGGTGTAAAAGAGATATAATTATTTATTTAAAAACACATCTAGTAAAACACACTGGCACTAGTATCAAGCAATTCAAAAACATGGTCACTAAAAGATATACACTCCCTTCAACGATTAGTTAGACAAGTCTTAAGTAAAGCAACACTTTTTTTCAGACAGCGGTGAGCGTGTAACGAAGATGGCACTGTAATCAATCGGGTTAAAAGGGAGAGAAAGGCAGAGCAAAGATAGAAACAGATCCCAACACTTTCGGACGAACACAGTAGGAGAGAAAGGCAGGTTAAAACCGTAAAGTCAAAGTTAACAAGGCCGGACCCACTTTAAGAGGCTCCGGTCGAAATGTGTCCAAGGTCACACGGTTCAAAGTGCCCAAAAGTCTCGCAATAAGTTCAGTAAGAGTTGGACCAAAAAGAAAGGGACCAGTTAGATGGTCAAGCCGGCCAGCCCAGTCCAGAAGGTTAAGGGATTATTGTTACCTTGTAGCAATCTTTAGAAAGGGAGGCCTGGCGGAGACGGTACCTTAAAATGGTGAGAACGCTCCAGCGGGGGTAGTTGTTCCTGGCAGCGAGTGCAAGTCTGTGCTTCGTCTGGAGGAAGAGAGGATCTCGTCGGGGAGGAAAGCAGGAGTCCGTTGCACTGCCAGGGAAGAAACCAGCCGCGGAGTTCTCAATTAAAAGGAGCGGTCCTTTTATTTGCGGTCCAGTGGTAAGTGGCTATCCGGTTGCCGGGGTGCTGGGCACGGGCAATTCGACCACAAGACATCTGGGGATGCGAGCAAAGAAGGTAAACTGGTTGTGGCCACCAGTCAGGGGAAGAAGACTCTCCAGCAGGGAGATCTCCTCTGTCGTTGGGAAGTGGAGAGTTGATTCAGCAGGGCTCCACCGGTGGTGTCGTCGTAGCAGGTCGGTTCAGCTTCTCCCTCGTCGGATTTTCAGGTCCTGTGGCGATTTATGAAGTTCCAGTCCCAAAAGCCCTGCTTTTATGCAGCACACCCCCATTCACTCAGCCTAACTGTCAATCAAACATGCTAAGTGGTGAGTCGGCCGGCTCACCCCTTGGGCCAATCACACCAGAGTGCGACTTGAGTTGCCAAGGCAACTCAGTCCAGGGTGCCTAAACCCCCTCCGACACCCCCTGTGGTACCCAGACAGAGTGGCACCACTTTTGGAGGCTTCTGTGGAGAAGCCAGCCAAAAAATGGAACAAAGGGCTCGACCTTTAGTTTGGAGTTACAGAGGCGAACACAAACGCCATTTTAAAACTGAGTTCTGGCAGAAAATATCAACCGGTGATTTAATATTAAATAAATAAACCAGCGGTATGCTAGAGGCTATGTTAAAAAGTATTAGCCTCGAACAATGGGAAAATCCCATAGAGATATATTCGCGGTTGAATATAAAAAGTAGTATACACTGCCACCAGCCAAAACTCGACGAGGGGGCACGGGACAGTGCCCCCTCGAATAACAGACCCAGGGGCAATCGAATTGCCCCTACCAGTACGTCCACAATATGATGGTTTGTACTGGTTCTGTTAGTAATTTGGGACTAGTAAAGCCAATGGTGACTTTACATGCCCTGGGAGACAGTAGTCAGTCCCAGGGTATGGAGTCTATGGTGAGGGGTCACTATGACACCCCGGTGTTACTGCACGGAGGGTGCGGTGTAACACACATAGAAAAAAACATATGAGACCCCCTTTGGAGTAAAAGACCCCATAGCCCATGAAACACATTAACATTCAAATGAACACCACAAATCATGTCCAAGAGTGGGAGAAAAAGAGTGTCACTCTTGGCAGGAGAAAAAAACAAACTCCGGAAATCCAGCAAAGCTGCTGGGGGACTCACTAGGTTAGGAAATTCAGCCTAAACAGAGAATTCTCCCTAACAGCCTCTAGGAGAGATAGAGCCAGGACTGGACTTGGAACGGGGGCAGACATTCCGCTAGAAGAGTTACAGGCCATAAAGGAATCTAATGGAAATATAAGGTACAAGGCTTTGAAAGTAAAATGGGGTATGCTGAACTAAAACATGTAGCGACCAAGTGAAGGAAATTCAAAATGTATACGAAACATGCATTGTAGAAAATATGCCCAAACAAGTAAGCACATTAGAAAATTGTCTTTCAAAAACGTGGGATTATCCATTTTGTCAGGGTCATCGCCAACAGAAACAACTTCAGGATCTCTTCTGTATTGATTATTGCCATACGATCACTGCTACTTTCTCAGGTACAAGCAAGGGTTTTAGAAATGTAGCTGTTGTCTAGCACCAATGCATTGAGCAATTCACAAAGCATAGCCAGCAGCCTTTGGTATAGGCTTTGCTTTGAAGATTCCCTTTTGTTGGACCAGCAGTTCTCTCTCCCTCTCGCAGCCGTTTCTTACCCCCACCCCCTTTTAATAGCACAGGAATAGGAACCTTTTCTCTGTGCTGCAAGTAAACAAAGTAGCGGCCTCTCTGTCCATCTTTCTCTCTTGTCCTTCATACTTTTATTCCCTGATCCCACCTCGACTCTGCCTTTGTTTCTCCCCTGTTCGATGATAGGGCATACGCATCTAATCACCTGTCGCCTGTGATAATTCACAAGGTGTCGTCAACTCCCGGGGGGGGATATGGAGGCTTTTCCATGAGGCTAGGGAGATGCCGCTGCTAACTAGTAGTCCCCCAAGGAGTGCTTTAATGCGGGAGGACCTCACGGGGAGAGACTCCCTCTCGGGATAAGGACGATCACCTGGGGTATAGCCCATTGAATGTTGCTACTCCCCAACATTCTTTAGCCCTCCCTAATGTCCAGAGCCACTACATTGAAAGGAAACCAATGTATTGCTGTAACATAGGGACTAAAGCCAAAAGAACTATGACATGGAAGAACACATGGATATGTCCCTCAGCTATGGAGGGAACGATGGAGCGCTAGGCCCTGCGCCACCGTCGTCGTCCTCGTGGACCGTATAGGTGTACTCTTGGTAACTGTCATCCGTGGATGAGATGTCCATTGGTTGAATATAAACCTTTGAGGGCTGTTTTGGGGCCTCCTCGTCCCCCCTTCTCCTCCCTGAGGGTTTTGAACCGGGATCTGGACCGGTGTCTCGCCCCCACCCCCAGGGGTGCTTGCAGCCTTCGCTGCTGCCTCGGCGGCCGTGTCTTACCTTGGAGGCAGGGATACTCGTTGCACCACATGAGCCTCCCTCGTCGGATCGGCAACTACTGCCACCTTGTCATCACAGCAGATGTCGACGAAGTGGTCGACGATTACTTTGGCTGCGCCGGTAGAGCCTTCATGGCGTGTGCAGCCTTCTTCTCTTCCTCCGGCCTGGGCTTTTCATATTTGTCCCATAACTTGGCCAGGGTGGATGGCTTCCTCTTCGAGGACGAGCTCGATGGAGGCAGACAGTGATGGGTACCGTGGACTATCCAACCTGGGATCCGAATCAGCGGCGAACCCGGTGGAATCAGACTTGCGGTTCTTGGCCATCACTTGGAGCCCCACGGAGGGGTGACCTCAAAGGACTTTGACCACTTCCCAGAGGGAGACTACTCTTCAGAAAGGCCGGTCCTGGATGAGGCATGCCCATGCTCAGAGCACGGGGCAGAGGCCTTGCTCAAATTGCCATGCCGCCAGCCTGCTATGCCTGTCTTTCAAGAAGCCCAGGCATATCTAGCACCCATTCTCATTGTGGTACAGTTGCAGGCAGTAAAGACACTGTAGATGTTTGTCCTCAAAGACAATGTTCTGAAAGGACGAGGTGGAGAGAGAAAGAAGATTGAAAAGGGCTGAGAGATGGGGAAGAAGTACAGTGCATACTTATACGATGGGAGAAGAAGGAATTAGGTCCTTGAGCGATGCTGTGGAGTGTGCACGATGGATTAGACAGTATCAGAGTCAGATAGAAGAGAGAAAGGAGAAAGAAGATTGGAAGGAGGAGAGTATCAGCAAGCAGGGGCGAGGAGGAAAAGCATAAAGAGGACCCTTAAGAGTGAAATAGTTCGACAAATCAGAGAAGGAGAGAGGGAAATATTATGGGGAACTGAGGCACGGGGAGATTGAATGTGATTAAGGAGCTGGAAAAGACTATGCGTGTGGTGAGAAACAGAAAAGTTAGAAAAGTAGTGCTGTTAAGAGAGGCGTCATAAGAGGAGTGTAGAAAATAAATCAGGACAAGATCAGAAGCAGAATGAGATTTCCCTCCTATCAGAACGGCAGAAGAGTGCCCGAAGGGCCAGTAGAGAAGGAGATAGCCAAGTTTGGGGGTGTTTCCGAGAAGGAATTTTATGACAGCAAAAATATGGAAGGATACCTAAAAAAAAAGTGAAGAGGTCTAACGGGGTTGGCAAAAGGAGAGTACAAAAGGACTTTATAGCCTAACATTTATATATTTCTATAAAACAACAGTTTGAACATAAGTAAAATTATAATTTTGGTTTTTGGGGAACAAAACAAGCTGCCATTTGGACATTGTGTAAAATGCATGTATGTTTTTGTGAAAAACATTCTGAGATGTCAGCTGTTTAAAAACTAAGCAAACCATTCAATGTAAGAACAGATCCCTACGCTGCTTTGATTCTTGAAGATGGATTCACCAGCCTACATGTTTAAGTGAAGAGTCAGGATTACCCATTAACATCAACACATAAAAAAGGGACTAATAATTACAAACTCTATAGGAGGTCCTACAGTACAAGCAATCAAATTCTTTATTGAAAATTCATATTTCACTTACCCCTTCCTAAATGTCTGCAAATCAGAGCTTGTGCCAGCATCATTTGCCCACATCGCAGCATACAGCCCCAGCCGGTGTCAGATGAAGGGCCAGTTCCCCCTGTGGATACAAATGAACAGCATATAAGAGTTATGGAATTCAACTCAAAGAAAAAACCTAAGCATATCTCCAGGGAGACAATGGAATGCTGCATGTCTTTAGAATAATACATTAGAAGGATAACTCTAAGGCAACCAAAAAAGGGGTGATTATCTCTGAACAGCAGCTATTTTAGAATTCATGTTCAGAAGACATGGCAGAGTTGCTGAAGGAGCTGGCGAAGTGGGTCAGGAGTTTTATCCCAGAACCGAGGTTAGAGTACAGGGGAGGTCCCGATATAAGAAAAACTAAGGATTTATTACAGCTCCTCTGGCCAAACTATAGGTAGTGCTAGTTGTGAGAAACATGAGGGCGTCCTCACATCTACTCCCCTTGGATCCTCTACGTAGGTGGCCAGGGAAAGGCCATCGCTTTTGGATCCCAACCCTGGGGTTGGACGAACGAGGGAGGATCACCTGGGTGGAGGGTCCTTGGAGGAATTGGAGGCAAGATGCACTTAGGTATTACACAGTATTCCACATTCTCCTTTCAGGAAATAACCCCTATCCCAGAGGTGGTTATGGGATATTGTTCTCCATGTCCCCAAGAGGAACAGAAGATATTATCAACCCAGACGTACAATAAAGAGGAGGAGAAAGATTGGGAATAGGGTACCTTTCGATGGACACAGCATTCTCCTTATCCTAGTGACAACTAGTTTAAAGTTTAACCCTCCTCCGACCTTTATGGTTTACTGTAGATCAGTTCCCCTTTTGTCCCCTCTTGGGGTACCTGACAGTACTGAGCCGAGGAAGAAACAACTTAGAATCATGCACATCACTTACTCTCACCACTTAAGTACTGGGAAGACGAAGAAGACTAAAGAGGCACACCAGTATACTGAACAGACATGTCCCACTAATAGGTTCAGGCAAAATCAGGTAATTGAAACTAAGTATGCCCACCTGCAATCTATCAAAGTTTCAGGAGAGTATAAAATGAGTAGTAACAGAAAGGAAGGTGAGCGAGTTGGGAGAGCAGCTGAGATGACAGATGTGCTCAGGACCTGCTGGCGGAGAACGAGACTCTGAGAGTCTGCTGAGTGAGGCAGCGAGAGTAAGCCTGGACAGGGAGCTGGAGAAGTACAGAGAAGGGAGTCGGGAGGCGTGCAAATCCCTTATGTTATAACTAGGAATAAATGCTTGTTCCCCTGGGCTGAGAAGGGAGACCAGGAGTAGTTGAGGGGTGCTGGCGAGGCCCTGACCTCAGAGGAAAAAGACGTTTCAAAAGAATCCAACTCAAAGCCAAGAACACAACTGGTGGGTTTCAGATAATGGGAAACCTGGTATGTGAAAGGCGCAAGTGAATACAATGTAGCAGAATAATTGCGCGTGAGGAAATACACGTTTACAATCTCCAAACATGCTAAAGAATGATGATTCCAGAGATACGTTCTCGAAAGTCTCTGTATAAATGAAGAAAGCCTTTTACCAAAAGGGGAGCTACGTGAGACGGCGAATTGTGAGCAAAACAGCATTTAACAAAAGAGGAGCTACACGAGAGATGGAAGTATGAGCAAAATCCGCAACAAAGATGGTTAAGAATGAAAAATAAGCAAACTGCCAACATTGAATAACAAACTGAATGAACATAAGCAAATTGCTAACATTGAATAACAACCTAAATGAAAGCAAACTGCTAATATTTGAATACTGAACTAAGTGAAACAACAAGACTGCTAACTTTGAATACTGAATAGTTTATTGAAAATTGAACTACACAAAGAGAGCTAAAGATTCATATTCCCGGTTGCACGACCTGTAATGGGTGAATCTTGTGATCCAACAACTGCGCCAAGAACAGAGAATTCCTACATTATGAATAATGAACTATTGGAAGAGAATTCAAGGTTCCTGGTTGCGTGACCTGTAATGAGTGGACAATGCGGTCTAACAACAACGCCAAGACCAGAGAACCCCTATATTCTAACAAGGAAACCTGCTATTTTAGCAAAAGGAAAACTACCATTGGTGCATATCAGACTTGGGGAAGGGAACCGTTTGCTGTGAAGAATTGTTGAAACTCAGTTTAAAGATAAAGCTTCAATATACTTCTTTTTGTAACATCTTTTGGTATTGAACTTGGGGAAGGAAATCCTGAGACTTGCTAAAGTAACCTGAACATTGTGCTGAACTTGTTGACATTTGGGGGAAAAGTAGCTGTAGATAGCTCAGAACTTTACTTTTGGAACACTATTTAGATTATGGTTGACATCCCTACACATTGTTTTGTCTTAGGTGTGAGGGCAAGCACAGGTTCTGTACACGGACAGACTGTTCAGTTGAACTTATTGACATAGACTATATACTTAGTTTCTTTAGGTAGGGATGTCCCACCTTAGCATAGGACAAGTTAAGCTTTGCACAATCCTGACATTTTCGTTAAGAAAAACCTATTGTTACATATCAAATCGGTTGTCTGTGTCTCCTTCCACGATGCCAAGCTCACATAGTCAGCCAATCAAGGGACATCAGGGTGGACTAGATACAGGATGTCAGGGAGATTTTCTGCTAGAGCCCTCTGGCGAAGGATATCAAGTCTTCTTACCTAATGGCAACGCAGGGTTTACCACTGCAAGATGGACTAGACCAGTCAGGCTTAACTCAATGCAAGGGGTAGGCTTGCAGTGAGGTACAATAACCCTCCATAGTTACCCCAGAAAATACACCACACTGGTATACTGAAAAATATATATACAATTACACAGAATAACTAGAAGTATTTTGAGTTAAACGGAAAACATAGGAAGACAGTGTACGTATAACGTCTAAGGGGTGAGGAAAAAAGGGAACCCTAGACAGCGATAAAAATATATCTATACAGTCATGATTAGGATCCAAAATGCCATAACATTAATAGGTACTGTTATCTGCACAACCTCTAACACATAGTAACATTATAACACCTATAGACCACATAATGGATACAGTACCTAGAGGGTTAACACTTTCCCAACAATGCCAAGATGGCCACCAAAATTCCAAACAAATTAGGCTTAAAATACGAGAACGGAACTGTCTCATTACACTCTGGGAAAGAAAATTATACACACTAACCAACAGCGATATATAGTAGCCTAATACAATTAAATAGACAGGAGGGTAATAATGTAACAATTTAAAAATACATAATAGGTCAGTGGCTTCAGTTTAAAGTAGAAAACTCCAGGGGCACAGGTAAAATGATAATTCTCCCAGCAGGAAGAATACGAGGAACCCTAGGAGTCAATGATTTGCTGCTGGGCCTCTGTATTGCCCCCTTTAACCCTGGTGTTGGGACAGGTGTCATATTGTAGCTCAGCAACTTCTGCGCCTTAAGCGGTAAAACCATACACACAGCGCCATAGCGTTCTGCCCCACCCTATCCCCACTCACCCACACACAGAGCAGCCAAGCACGCCGCTTCCTCCTGCGATTTGATCACCCAGATCTATCGATTTATGAGCACCTTTCACAAAAAATGATAATGCTGCATTGATGTCTCTGTCCCGCTCCCCCTCCGGCTCCTCATCCCGCCCAAAGGGACTCAGCGGGAAACGCGACTTTCACCCGAGCCTGGCAAATCGCTAATGTGTTTATTTGTATGACCCATCGCAGATTTCTTTGATTTCAAATGAAATATTGCTCATTAAATACAAACTTTGTTTACATATTAATCGGATTAAGCATTCTCTGTATTCTTGCAAGAGAGAAGAGTTGAGTTTCATCTGCTCCTGCCAACAATTAATTGTTATCCATTTAACGCCTATTTCCAAGTAAATCTACACCCATTTCAGTCTTTTGGACACTTGGGCCCAGGGCATGCAGTGCGCCAATGGCAGTAATACCACACTTTTTTCTTGCTGTCCATTTTAGTAGGATGTGTGTGCTAATGCTCCTGACACTTGGTGCAGAGCACCAGCTAGACATGGTAATGCACGATTTGAGCTTGTTTTAATTAATCTTTCTAATCACGGTTTGTATTCAAAGGGCCTTCTAGTTTTTGTCCAAAAGCAGGATCTAAATATCTTATCAGACCTGCCTTTAGCCATTCCATTTATAAGTAATCCGAGTGTCTGTTATTGATGTCCTGTCCGAAAATACAAGTGCAATACATGGTAATGTATGCATTATTTTTGAAAGCTCTCAGCAGGAAGAATACAAGGAACCCTATGAACACATGCCCTCATTCCGGGGTATGCAACCTCTTGCTGTTTACTCTCCACAACTTTGGACTACTGCTCCGATGATCTTTTGCCAGTGATTGCTGTGGCTGATGGTAGTTGTAGTCTTAAACATTTGGAGACACAAAGGTTGAAAACCATTGCCTAAAGTGTAGTCAAACCTTTGTTTTCTCTCATGTCAGTCTTTTTGACACTTGGGCTCAGAGCATGCAGTGAGCCAACGGCAGTAAGCACACACTTTTCTCTTACTGTCTTTTCTACTGCTCCCGACACTTAGTGCTGTGCACCAGTAGACGGGATAATGCTTGAATGCTAAAAAACCCAAAAATAAATCACAAAAATGCCCAAACTATTGGCTTTGCCAATGCTTGTCCAGCTCATGCATTTCCACTTCATCTACATCTTATACCCAAATACAGTCTCTCCTGCCTTATTTATTTTATTATTCAATATTTTCACCGGCAAATTAGTCCCAACATTGGTTTTATATAACAAGAGAAAAGCCTAAAAATGTGCACAAGGCAAAAATACATTTCCAGCCGTTAACAGTTATAGGGTCTGCTATGTTTGCATAAACGTTCTTATACACTTTGATCCAGATAGCTGTAAACTCTGTTTTTGTGTAATCAGAAGTTTATATGGGAAATGCCTAACTATGCATAAATTGTCACTATTGTTGGATCATCTAATGGCACTGGCCATTACAATGACAAGATCAATGCGACAAAGACTAAAATTATGATTTGTAGCCCTAAGCATGCCAACTTGGGGAGAAAGACTACATGGATTATAGATCAGAAGCCCATCGAAATTGTGAACAGTCTGAATATTTGGGTGTCACTAGAGACAACAAGCTGACATGGCTTCCATATTAGTACAAAGCAGAGGCTAAAGTTTATCAATAACTGGGAGCCATTAAGAATTTTGCTAGAATGCGTGAGAAGATATTCAATCAACTCTATCCTAAAAGTGTATCTTGCGAAAATTCCTCCCATGATACTAGAAGGAGCTGAAATCTAGAGTAGTAAACTTGTACTCAGGATTATGGCATTAGAGCGCACATGCCTTAAAACTATTAAAATGTCCCAGAAATATTTTACTTGTCAATTTTATTATCAAACAAAGAAAGGGGATAAGGCCAGAGTTAGAGCAAATTGGATTGATAAGGTTTTGGTAATGGCAGCAAAACAGATACTGAAAGTTTGGAAGTCGAGGAAAAAGCCAAATGTGGATGAATGGCTGTTAGGTGTTCGAACCTTATCTAACTATGACAAACTTATGCTGGTAAAACAAGGAGGAGAGGGTTATTATTCGTGAATTTGGGAAGACTTCAATGAATTGTACAGTTAAAAGTTATTCACCATGTGTATTTTTTTTTCTGTATCTATTAGTTAGGGGATCATTGTATTTATTGCAGAGTGTGGTCTATTGTGCCTGTCTATGTTGTGTTGTTTGTTTTTCAGACAAAGGCTTCAAATTTGGTTGCAAAATAGAGATTTATAATTGTTATTAAGTTTTTCACCTTATGGACTTATGAATAATATTGTATAATTATTAGTGGATTTGTGTGTTTTACAACCTGGATGTAAATCCATGATGTTATGAATATGTTATCTTGTTTTTGATTGTTCAATCTAAAATAATAAAATAATTAAACAAAATTTTTAAAAATGTCCCAGAAATCTACCTGTGGAATTCTTGTACTTAGATTTATAATTTCACAATACTTGCAGCTCATTAAAATGGAGGAAATTAAGTCTATATTGGAAATTGATTAATTCCCCTCTTGGCGCTTTTCTATGCATCATCTATTGTGCCACCCATAAGTATTCCATGCTTAGTAGCACCTGTCTAGACTATTTAGTAAGCCAACACTGTTCATGGTGTGTGTAGTAGAATTATGCATAATCCCGTTAACATCACTTTTGCATGATACAAAGCAATTCTCAAATTATTGGTCGATAAGATTGAACTGGAACAAACAATTTAGCGAGTAATTCACTTAGACATGAATATATAACAGATTATCGTTAAAGCCATCAGCTCCATCCGTACTAGAAAATGTATCCTTATAATTGGATAGCGGAACAAAATGGATGTGCACTCCCTAGAGCTAATAGGTGCACGTAGAGAATTAAGTAGATTGCAACGCACATGTAGATTGCATGAAGGAAAGGAGATAGAAACAGTGAAACACTTGTTACTCGCATGTGATAGCTTGACAGGGATTAGAAGAAAGTACCTCAGGGTTCGAAATTGAGGGGAGCTGGGAGCTATTTAGCTCCTGCTTTTAGCCTAGAACAGAATGGTTAGCTTGACACCAACAGCTACTTTTGGCTCCTCAGACCAACGGATTCTGAACACCTATAGAGTGCATTTAGGACAATCAATAAATAAACATTAGGACACATCACAGGGGAGGACACATCACAGGGGAGGAAGGATATCTCAGGGGCAACACGTTTGTTTTGGAAGCAAGACAACGCAGAGCAACTCTGGTTGGAATCCTGATCACGTGCTTAGAAACCACTCGCTGGTATTAAGCGTGTTATCATTATAATAATTATATGATCTATACAGCATTTAAAGCATATGGGGTCATTAATTAAGGACAAAATTATATACGTGCATCTTATATGGAATTTAGATTTGGTGAATGCTCTCTACTAGCTTCTCTTTCCACACTGGAAGCTCCCAGTCACTGGTTCATGCTGGATACCCAGGAGCTATTTTTAGCTCCTGCCCATCTAATCGTGATTTTGAGCCCTGTACTCCTTGTGTATGGTAAAGTTTGCAGTCAATCATCAGATGAATTATGGAAAGCCTTTTACGCAGGTATTGATGTACATCTAATATATCAATGAAACAAATGTTGGTGTCAAATTGAACAAATTATGGAATGGTTGACTGCCTAATGGAATATATAGCAACTAGTTTAAGTACCCAGCTTTGCCCAGTATGTCCATTCTCAGATTTGTTTTCATAGTCCACCCAAAAAGATGAACAATTATTGTTGTTTGCCACAAAGGAAAAACGTGACACATGTTAATTTCACTAATTAACTGAACACCAAATTTTCATTTTTCTCCGATTTTAATTCTCACATGAATAACATATTTGTATGCTTACTCTGATTATTTGCTGTGTTGTTAGGAGTGGAGGACATTTTCGCTGCTAAACACACACTGCAAATAATCAGAGTACTCATACAAATATGATATTCATGTGAGAAGTTAAAATCAGAGGTAAATAAACATGTGGTGTTCAATTAATTAGTGAAATTAACATGTATACAGTTTATTGCAAAACAAATCAAAAGAAAGACACAATAACTCTTTTCTAAAAAAAATTGAAAAACAAAAATGCAAGCCAAGTTTAGCACAGACAGCACGATAAGCACTTTCACAAATGACCTCTAGATGGTGCGTGGAACACCACAAAACGTAATGCCGAAAAACCAAACAATTCATAAACTCGGGAATGGGATGACCCATCGAGCTAGAAATAGTTGCATTAAGTCGGCAATGAAATAAAGAATATTCCATGCAAAATTCATGATGCCAGACCTCACCGTTCATGAGGAGTTACTTCCCTAAGATCAACACCATATACAAACCCACAAATACGACTTTTTTTTTATATGTATAGATGTTCATACATTTCATTTTCTGTACATGTATAATGATTGAATGCTGAATTAATTATTCAGTCGCTTATTTTTATGTGATTTATAGTATTAAGAAGGATTGTAAATGTAGATTTTTTGTATTGATTGCATGTCTGTATACCCTGCATGATGAAGTGCATAAGCTATAAGATATATAATAAATAAAATACATGTATAAATACATAAATTACAATGACATGACAGACAACATTCAACCTCAGGCTGATAGCCTAGCATTGTGCAACTGCGTTGGACTAGTACTAACTGGACGGCCAGCTCCTTCCGCCAGAATTGAACGCTTGAGAGGTAATGTTGAGCTTCTTACATTTTAAAAGCATTGCTTTTGTGGGCGCTCTACGTCCACCCTGGCTGATCAATAATAAACATTTGATCAGTGTTACAATGGATTTCTAGAATCTGGCCTGGTGGACAGATTTTAGAAGGTCACCCTAGTTATAGTGAACAGGATAACTCTGAGAGGTGTGAAGGCATCATGATGTAGACAAAGACGACTGAATAAGATTTTTGATATAAACTTTTATCAACTAAAAACGGATGGTTGAAAAAAGGCCTATCTGGCCCTATGCTAAGGTGGGATTTCCCTACCTGAATAAAACTAATGATAGTCTGGGTCAGGAAGTCCAAAGCAAATGTCTTTGTGTCCAAAACCTATACTTGCCCTCACATCTAATTGTATACAATGTGTAGGGATGTCAGCATCAAATAAGAAGTGTTCAAATACAAGTTCAGCGCTTCGCCCAGCTCTTGGATGGAAAAGGGGTTTCCCTTTACCAAGGTTCAGACAGATCACTTTACAATATAGGGGTTTCCACTCCCCAAGATTTCAAGTCTGTCAATGTTTCACAAATAACATCATTCCTTAGGATATTCGATGTCCCAAAATAACACAGTTCCTTGAGACACTTCCCAGTTCTCAGTTTTCAGTTCCTTAGTTTCAATTCACACAGGCCTTCCTTTATGCAATTACCAAGTGGCTTTTCCTTAGGTGGGTGTATTCGGCCTAGGCGCAGTTGTCGGACCACAAAGTGCACCCATTTCAGTTATCAGAACCGACACACCTTACTTGGATCTGCTTCAAAAGGTATCTTGCCACAGTTTCATCTTCATAGTAAGGCTTGACTTATTATTTTTCAAGTGCTACTTCTTTTATCACCATGCACTTGTTTAGTAGCTTTCACTTGGAATGATCAACACAGGCTTCCCAGTACACTCTCCTGCTAGGAAACGTATTCACTGTTTCATGCCTTCTGATCAAAACCACTTTTTGTCAAATTTCTCTTGCATACAGGTTTTCTTTTCTCAATCATTTATGTCTTTCAGCAATGTCCAATATTTACTTGACTATTGGCAATGCTCCCATGACTCTTGAAAAATGGTAATCCCAATCATTCACTTATGCTTGCTATTTTGTACTTATTCAGTATTTTCCCCAAATTGACTTAAGGGAATTCACTTCACTTTTTATCCGCTTGTCATATATGGAAAATATCCCATTGAAACCTGTGTCGGTACGCCCCGAGGTCCCAGCGCTCCTGGGCAGACTCAATGATGTTTTTTGGCGTGTCTGACGTTCGGTATGGGGGTGCAGCATTGGTCGTGTCTCCAGGAAGTGTCCTCTGTCCTGCGGTCCTCCCGTGGCTTCGTGGACAGCTTCTCTCTTGCCCGTTGGTATAGCCGATGCACCTCACTGCCTCCATGACTCTGCCAGCTCCTTCTCTGCTGCGGTTCATTCGGCGGTGCTCCTTCGGTTCTCACCCGGCCTCTCCAGATGCTTCTCCGGTACAGAGGGTGAGAAACCTGAGGGTGTTCTCACTGGTAGACCCCGGGGATCCTTTGTTCAGGTAGCCAGGGGAGGGCCATCACGCTTGGATTCAGACCGTCGGGGCGGACAAGCGAGGGAGGATGACTTGACTGTGGAAGGAACGCCCTTGGGCGAGACGCAGTATTCCCTTTTCTGCGATACATCCCTACCCGACAACCTCAGTCTTTATAGCATATTGCCACCACAGTCCCATCCTACCCGAGTGCTTTCCTTTAAGAAATGTCTGGAGAAAACCCATTCATCCACAACGATACATCTGTTCCCCCCCTTTCTGACAATAACCTGCATTCTTCTTCAGTTGAACACTACAAACCCCATAGTCCCATTCTTTTGTTGACAAAACTATTTTTAAATATTCAGACGATTGTCTCCCAAAATCTGCAACTCACTACATTTCCCAGAATCCCCTTCATTCATTCTGTCCTTCAAATACCACGAAGAAGAGGAAGCAACAAGGAGGAATAAGGATTACCCATAGGAATCCCTGGGCCATGAACTCATATGGAGGACCGTCATGTTGTCCCACTAACTAGGACAGGGAGGGTCAGGCATTCCCTTCCAACCACTCACACCTGGATCCAATAACTACTCCCAGGAAGTAGCAGAGGCGGAGCAAGAGAGCACACTTGGAGCGAGTTGGGGATGCTCGAAGGTGCACGAAGCCAGAGGAAGACCAGAAGAGCTGCAGAGACCCTGGGAGATGTGGAGGAGGAGAAATCCATCCTGACACTGGTCTGTGAGTCCAAGAGAGACTGCATTGTGGAGAGGGAGCTGTACCTCTAGAAGGCTAGACATAGGGCAGCTCGGGTCGCCTGGCAGTACTCACAGCAAGACTCCCAATGCCAGAAAATGTAGTTTTGGGGTGCTGAGAAGTGGTACCAAAGTCCTGACAGTGCATTCTGGGACTAGAAGTCCCATGACCCTTTTTGTGGATTGTGAACTTTGAAAGGAGGCTCGCGCCCGGCTGAGGGAAGCCTTCTTGGTGAGAAGATGGTGAGCTTTGTAAGAGGGTCCGAGCCCGGCAGAGGGAGGCCCTTTGTAAAGCTTGCCACAGGGGTCCAAGCCTGGCAGAGGGAGACCCCTTGTGGACTTTGAGAGAACTTTTGGGTGCAGGTTCTGAGCCCGAAAGAGTGAGCTACTTTGAGAACCCTGAGAGGAGTCTGAGCCTGGCAGAGGGAGACCCTTGGGAACGTTGTCAGTGAAATTGGCACCAGAGACAGAGTGGTCCGGGGCCACGTGGGCGCTCATTCCAAGGTCTCTGGCTGCGGCCCCTCTCCTAAACAAGGAAAGTATTGAACTAAGATTATTCAAACTACAAGTACCAAGAAGCCTTAGGGGAGGCCGGAGTGAGATGTCAAAGTGGTGATAGAAGGGTGAAGCCAAACCTCTTGTACAGTCAAAGTAGTGGAAGCAAAGTGAACTGTGTAAATGGGGCAAGTGTCAACCTGACTGAGGGATGCCTGCAAATTAGGGTAAACAGTAACCCATCCAAGAACGGTGTGGTGATAACATTGTGTGAAGCCTGACTGGAGGCTTTAGGGAAAGCCCGACTAGGGGCTTTAGGGAAACCCTGACTGGGGACTCAGACCCAGACTTTGCTAAAATGACAATGTGAACCAGACAGAGGGATACCAGGAGAAAGCTAAGGGACGTGAATCCAGCATTGTGGTAAAGCTGAACTATAAATTTTGGCAAATGTGAACCCGGCTGAGGGATGCCTGCGAATTAGGGTGAGCAGTAATACACCCGTGAACATTGTGACGACAAGTGTGAACCCGACTGAGGGATGTCCACAGTGAGTGGTTAGTCTGAGCCCGACTGAGGAAGGCTAACGTTAAGAGAAGAATCTGAGCCAGGCTGAGGAGGATCCAAGGGTGAAGTGTAATCGCCAGATGTGAAGATAAATAGAAGGAACTGTTGCTTAGTTGTTTATGGCATATCAGGCCCTCTGAAGCCAGAGACTTGCATGAAAGGGACTTTGGTACAGAAGGCCCTGATATTGAGAAAAGGAACTGTAACCTTGTGTCGGAGAAGCCCACGAGTGTGCTGTGCTCAAGAGTCCCGCTTTGTCCCGTGCTAAAAACGCAGGGAAGGAAGATCCCGGTCATAACATCCTGACTTATCATTTTGTGAACACTTCTGGCTTTTCTTGTGAACATTATCGCCTACTATTTTGTAGCGTAGTTAAGGATTGGCAATAGTTTTTTTTAGTATAGGCCCTTTTTATTTGACTAAACTCCACTAGGACTGCATTATTATTATTTGATCGTTGTAGCTTGCTCCCATCTTAGATTTAGGTTTAGATTAGGCGTTTATCTCACCCATTTTACAGTTTAATAAACACCCTTGAACTGTGATCACTTGTGTCTGTCTTACTTTGGTACCTTGCCTTCCTTACAGAAGCTCCAGCTTTCCTCTGCAGAGCTTTCTCATGCTGGCCTGCTTTCCACTTGGCTTCCTGCTGTGTTTGCTCTACATCCCTCCACAGCTTCTCTGGACTTCTCAGGGTTTCGCTTCCACACGACTACTTTCTCGTTCAGGTCCTGCTCCTTCTTCCAGCACTGGCCTTTAAATATACTGCCAGCTAGATTAGTTACTCGGCAACTAGAATGCGCAGAGTTAGTTCTGTAGTCTGACCTTTGTCAGTCTTTGTTGCAGCTTCCTCGTCCCAGTACCTCTCTCTCTCTCTCTCTCTCTCTCTCTCTGGTGTGTCTCTTCCTCATTCCAATCAATGACTGCTGTTTACTGGGGGATACTTTTGGAAAAAGATAGGGAAGGGATTGGTAAAAAAGGCCTGGGGGATATTAGAGTCATTAGAAATGGGAATTGGGGGATACTGTGTTTCACCCAAGGTTGCCTCATCCCCACTCCCTACGTCTCCTCCACCCAAGTGAAGTGAGGACACCCTCAGATTCCTCACACAGGTTAGCCACATCCCAATGAAGGTAGCAGAGGAGATCAGTGAAGGCAATTCTCAGAAGCATGTCAATGGGGTCAGGGGTCCAAAATGAGTCCACACTGTGAAGCACACAATAATAGGTAAGTAATATATTTATTCTAGGCCCAAAACACACACTAGGAAATTAAACAAGCAGGTTATATTACACAGCACTCAATTATAACCATACATACAGTCACGATATGTTGTTATGAATGCATTCCATAATTAATTCAACAAAAGAAGGTAGGTGATTCAGTAGGATGGAACCAAGTTACAAGTAATGTGCCCATCCCTATGAAGAGTGGGGCCTTGTGCCCAAAGGTCACAAAGCTTCTCCCCAGAAAGTGTATTAAGTAAGGTTTTTGTGTTGGTGAATGTCCAGAGAGGATAAGCAAAACAAGAGGTGATGGCTGGACGGTTTAGAATTAATCTTAAACCTCTGGCAATTACTCTTGGCAACCCTCTAGACCATCATTCTTCACCTGCCAAGCCATTACAAAAAGGTGAAAGATCATATGCAAATAAGGCTGGATCCCACCACCAAAAGGGCAATGCAGCATGAACTGCCAGGTCACTTCCCTTCTGCACGAGACCACAAGCATCCCCAAAACATGTTTCAGCCTCACTGGGTGTCATCACAGGTATGTGCTGGTCCGAGAGACTCCAAGCTACTCCCCACTGAGGAGGTGTAGTTTTGCTGGGCCTTTAGGGCATGTGTAGTACATGAGAGGTATGCGGATGTGGAAAAGAGGAGGGGGGTTAGTTGGATTCTGTTTGGCTCTGGGCGTGTGGCCGTTTTATTGTTGGTTCTTCGATCCGCATTGTCCCATGTTTGCTTTTGTCCAGAGTATAGTTTATTGGGGGGTAGAGGGGCAAGCTTTTACGTTTGTTTCAGCGAGTTGAATAGCCAGGTTGTCAATATAAAAGAATCCCCACTGCACTGCTTGGTAAAATGCTGTGTGCACTGTTAAAAAGTTACCACAAAAAGGTAAACGGTAAAAAGACAAAAGGAAACCGTTTCCCAGTACTGATAATCTGAAGGACTGATCAGTTTCCCCAAAATATATGAGCAAAAGCCAGGGGAGTGAAGCTGAAGGCTCCACTTCCCTGTAAAATGTCAGGACAGGTTCAGAAACAAAGGCAACCCTTTTGGGGGTCAACAGAACTATGGAGGGAAAGTTGCTACAAGAGAAATTTTTCCTAACAATCTGTAACAGAGCTTGACGGAAAAAGACTAACAAGTTGGCTCTGCATCCTGTCCGAGAACTGGAACTTGTAATAGGACTGCAGGCTTCTTTCAATATATCACAAGGACGGCTTTTGTATAACCTGTCCAATCATTAACCAATCTAAACTAGGACATCCAGGATTTGAAATCAAGAGATACTCATTATGCGGATAAGTCTGTGCAGAGTCTGATGCCTAGCAAAAGGGTTGCTCTGCTTGTAGCAGGTCTTTCATACGCAGGTAGTGTGCAGGCGATATTTAAGCCAGCTCCGCCTTCCTCACTGAGCCATCCATGCATGCATAGAAACTGTGCGAGGTAGACTGAAAGGCAAACTCACCAATTGGGGAGAACTTCTTCCTGTATGTAAACCACAGTCGAGAGCTCACATCTTTTAACAGATCTGATTTGTCTGCAATTTAAAAAGACACATTAGACTACAGCTTTGGATTGTACAGTATTTTATTAACAATCAATACTCATCAGTACTCATAGAATGTTTAGGTCTTAAAAGCAAAACATGTTCCCGCGGATTGTAAGGAATAGGAATGCATTTTTAAACTGCTTCCTACTTGCAAACTATTTTATTCAGCAATGTACATCAAGCCTACCACAGTGATCCCCCTACACCACCCACATACCCCAGTAAAGGTCTTCTGCGCAATCTAGTGTAGGAACAGACTGTGGTCCTGGCATCCTATCGGGATGATCACTAAACAGAGAAAAGATTGTATGCACTTATTCATGGGACACAGGCTTCTTCCAAAGCGAGGCTGGTCCCAGTCTCCTGTGGATACCGTTAGAGAATATTTTCATTTATGGGGGTTCTGTTGTCTCACTGTGTGGAACCCTGTGACGGGGCCACAGGGCTGATTGTGGGGACATGTTAATTGGGTTACCAATGGTGCCCGGGATTTTTCGCTGGTCATCCTCACTCATGTGGCAAAGGATTGCCAAATGGGACTAAACGGAGGTGCTGTCCCTTTAGAAAAGGCAGAGGTAATGTGAGTGGTGAACTTGGTTGGCAGGAATCTGCAGCTGCACCGCCCCTCCCCCTCAGATTAAGACTGGACATTGTGGATTCCCGAAAAAGAATTGTGTCTGTAGTTCTGCTATTTTGAGCTTGTCCTAAAGCTCCCAATAACCGGGACAAAAACAAGTTTACCCCCACCATTGATGATTGCATGGCCCCTCTCTGACACTGGGGAGAAATAGATTGTGTCTCCATCACTGTAGAAGATAGCCAGTTTAAACCACCACACCAGACCAAGTTTTTTCCCACAAATTAAAATGGAAGTCTGTTTAATGCGCAACGCCGGATGACACTTTTTCCCACAAGTGAAAATGGAAGATAGTTTTGAGTAGAACTCCAAACAGAGTTTTATTCACTGACCGATACATTTGTCAGCGTGTGGAATTAAGGGAAGGTGTGGAGCCGGAGAAATAGATGAAGGGCAAATAAATAAGCTCCCACAGAGAAATAGCACGAAATGTAAAAGGATTCGTGTAAGTGAAGATCCCCAGTATGGGCTCCTTTTATAGATTCACATATTTTGTATTTATTTTTCTTTATTGCATTTGTTGTATACCCAAACCCTGGGGTATCACGGCGTAATTTACAGGTATACTTGGTCTTAAATGTTACATTTACAAAGGATTTACAATTTGTAAAATAAACTTGGTTACATAGTAAGATGGCTTAAGTTAGTGTAGTTTTGCTGCTTAAACAGTAAAAAATAACTTTTGTTACTTAGAGGACTATCCTCACAATGGTTCTAGCTTACTAATCGACAAACATACTGACTTAATGGTTGCATGGTAGTTTACAGTCTTACATTCAATGACAATACATACAGTGATTACATGCATAGCAGATGGAACTTAGTATTTGTTCAATAGCCAAGTTTTGAGGAGTTCTTGTTGATGGAAGGCTCATTGATAATATTTACTGGGAGTGAGTTCCAAATTCTGGGGGCTGCTACGGGGAAACTGGAGCTGCCTGTTCTTATTCTTGAATCGAGGGATGAGTAGGTGCATGCTTGGTTTGATCTAAGAGTTCTGGTTGTAGTTTTAAGGCTTAAGCTTCTGTTGAGCTAGCTGGGGGCGTTGCCCGAGACACTTGTGTGTAAGAGTACGAGCTTTGTGGAGTAGCCTTGCTTGAATTGGTCGCCAGTGTGCCTCTCTCCAGTGTTGAGATATATGATCCCTTTTTTATGCCTAATGCTGCTCTTAGCGCTTTATTCAGAAGAAGTCGCATTTTGTTTATATTTCTTTTCGAGGTTCTTAATAGTAGTATGTTATAATAGTCAATCTTAGCTAGGATAAGGGCTCTAGTGAGGGTGATGCAGTTTAGTTGTGTAAGGAAGGGTCGACTCAGTGCAATGAGTTTGACAGTATAGGCTGTGGATGAGGCAAGTGCACTAATGTGTTTGCACATTATAAGACTAGAATCCAGATATACTCCTAGAGTTTTTATTTGGTTGGAGATGGTAATAGGGGTGCCATCGATGACTATAGCTGTGTAATGTGGTTGAAGTCTGGCTAGTCGGGCTAGACGGGCAGGTGAACCTACTATTAGGATCTCTGATTTTTCTCCGTTTAGGCATAGACTGTTGGTCGCCATCCAATTCTGGATAATGGAGTAGATTTTATTCACACAAATAGTATCCTGATCAAGGTTGCCTGATATTGGGATAAGTATTTGTGTGTCGTAAGCGAAGTTGGTATATATTACTCCCATTGCGTCTAGCTCTGCAAAGAGTAACTTAGTGTATGCGTTGTAGAGCGTTGGGGAGAGGCAAGATCCTTGAGGAACTCCTAGCGGGACAGAGATGGGGTCTGCTGCTACATCACCAATGGCTACTCTGGATGTGCGATCTGAGAGGAATGATTTAATCCAGGCAGTGGCTTCCTTGGAGAAATGGAAGTTGTTGGCTAGGGTAAGGCATACTTAAGATTATTCGTTCCAGTCAAGGTCAGAACCCGAGAACTCTTTTCATTATGTTTTTCCTTCACTCACAGCCAGCTCTAGCAGTCTACCACACCCTTTAGGAGATCATGCACAGGGAAGCCATTGCGACACACCCAGTCCACATTCCAAAACCTAGTTTCACTTGCACATTCTGGATGCAAATTGACCCTGTACATAAATGAAACCCTGGACTCAAGAGGAGAGGAGGGCGGTCGTATATGAATCTATGGTGACAGACAATACTAGGGATCCACAGTTACAGCTAATTCATCCCCAGTATTGGGTCTTATGTAGATCCACATATTTAGGAAATAGTACCTGAACAGGGGGAGGGGCTTTACCGAACCAGGTAATGTCCCGGGCCAGTTAGAAGCCCAGGCGAAGCAAGGGCTTTAATGCTAGCCCAGGGAATTACCTGCACCGGCAATGCCCTCCCTGTGAGGGTAATATGTGTCATTTTTTATTTATTATATTGTGCATTTGTTAGATGCTTATACAGCAAGTACATTTTGTTTCAAAGCGCCCACAGGGCAACAGGGAGGAAACATGGGATAGAAAACAATTAATACAATAGAAAATAAAGACAAACCTACTAGCCTTGTGAGCATTCAGAGCATGCAAGTGCAGAGAGGGAGAAGAGGGTAACTGCTGGAGTGCCCGTGCTCATGTGTGAGCAGCAGGTGTAAGTGCCCAGAGTAGGAAGTGCTAGAGAACTTTCATCAGTAAAAAATAGAAGGGTAAGTGCAGGCTTAGAGTGGCGAAGGCCAGTAATGGCCAAGGCAAGTGCTGTGTGTAGGCGGAGGCTGAAGGCGATTGCATGTGGGAGGCCAATGCCCCGAAGGAAACATAAGGGCCTGGTCTCCAATCATAGCGACCGTGAGATTAGCAGAGGAGGTAAGAAGGGAGGGAGAGGGTGAAAAGGAAAGTCTTGAGGAGCTTCCGGAATTTGAGGAGGTCGGCTCAAGATGAAGAGGAAGGGGGAGGCTGTTCCATATAGGGAGCCAGCTGAGGAAAGAGATCATCCTCTGGCACTCTGTTTAGCGATACACAGAGAGTTAGTACCAGAGGAACGTAGAGCTCTAGTGGGAGAGTATTTAGTAAGGGCGAGTTGTAGATAGTGTGGTCCCTGGTCCCAGACAGCCTTATGGATGATGCAGAGGGATTTGAACTTGATCCTTACAGCAACCCGGAGCAAGTGAAGACATTTTAGGGCAGGAGAGATGCGGTCCCTGGGCTTGACGCCAAGGATAAGTCTTGCTGCCCTATTCTGGATTAGCTCGAGGGGGCCTAGAGAGGAAGAGGGTAGATTCAAGAGAAGGCTATTGCAGTAGTCTAGCCTAGAGAGAACCAGAGCTCTGGCAACATTGAGCTTCTGGGGGAAAGTGAGAATTCCTTTGAGAAGGAAGAGTTGAAAGTTGGACTTCTTGGCAATGTCTTGAATGTGAGGGAGGAAGGAAAGAGAGGAGTCGAAGAGGACGCCAAAGTTTCTGTCTCCAGATGAAGGAGAGCCCAAAGAGGAAGGCCAGAATGAGGGGAAGAAAGAGGGAGCAGGGGTCCCAATTGAAAGGATCTCAGTCTTGCTAGCTTTGAGGCAGAGATTGTTTGAAGTGGACTGGAACTGGATGGCAGATAGGCAGTGTGGGATGATGTTAGATGCAAGAGGATCTGCAGAAAGTTTGAAAAAGAATTGTGTGTCATCTGCCTAACACTGGAAGTTGGGGGAGAAGGAGGAAATGAGGAGTGCCAGCTGAGCAAGGTGTTAAAGAGCCAGGGGGAGAAGTTGGAGCCCTGGGGAACCCCACAGGTGGACAAAGAGGTATGTGGGGAGAAGGTGCCCAGAATAACCTGGGATGAACAGTCAGTTAGGAAGGAGATCAGTCTATACAGTGCCCGCTCCGAGATACCCAGGGTATCATGGAGCCGTTTTATGAGGATGGAGAGTTAGAGTCCAGAGATGTAAGCAGTTCTTCATGGGTGTTCAAAAAAGCAGTTTCCGTGCCTCGGGATGCTTGGACTCCAGATTGCTGGTTATGGAGATCGCCAACAAGTTTAGTGTGTGAAGTAAGTTGGGGGAGGGCCAGCTTCTCCAGGAGTTTCCCAAGAAAGGGGGTGATAGTTGGCTGGACAGGTAGGTTCTGCTGAAGGCTTTTCCAGGAGGTGGTGCGGAGGGAAGAGAGGAAGGAACCAGTAGCAAAAGAGTGGTTGCAGAAATCAGTGAGTGCAGGGTCAAGAGAGCCAATGTTGTCCTTGATGGTTCTGGAGAAGCACGGGGAAACCTGTTTGGATGAGACCTTCATAGAGCGGACAACTCTGGTGACCTCATCCGATGTGACAGGGGAGAAGGCGGAGAGGGAGGAGAGTGGGAGGCCACAGGAGGCAAGGGAGTGTGGCAGGGGCTGGGGAAGAGGGTAGCAAGGGTGCTCAGGATGTCCAGCATTTTAGTGGTGAAGTGTGTGGCCAGTGCATTGCTGAGGGTCTGGGACGGAAGAGGGGAGGAGAAGGGTTGGCTAGTTCCTTGCAGATTATAAAGAGTACAGCTGTGTTGTTGGATGCAGCCGATACCTGTGCCTGGATGTGGACCCTTTTCTTGGCACGGATGGAGAGTCTGTATTGCCTTTGGAGCAGAGGGCAGGCCAGTTTGTCAGAGGGTGAGCCTGAGGTTTGCCACTTACATTGTGCCGTTCTACACTTGCGCTTCAGGGCTTCAAGTTTGGAGACGTACCAGGAATTACGCTTGGAGGCAGATTTCAGGCGGATCTTCATGACTGGGGCAAGAATGTCGAGGGTGTTAGTAATGGCCAGATGGAGGTTGCTGAGAGCAGAGTCAGAGGTAGCATCTGGGGTGTGGGGTAGGGAGGGATGAAGGCGGATGTGAAGGCAGCAGCTGACATGCATTTCATCGGACGAATGTTCGAGAAACGAGGTTGGCAGGGCTGGAGGAGGTGCGATCAGAGGGTTGAGGGGACCCAGGTTGTTCTTATGACTGTAAAATAGACCTAGAGAACAGGGCACCGATTCCTTGCGGCAGAGTTTATGCACTAACAGAGAGGAAAAATGTGCCTTTAAAAGAATATATAGAAGAGAACTTGGCCAAGGGTTTTATTCACCACTCTCAATCCCAAGCAGTTTCTCCCTTATTTTTTTGTACCAAAGAAGGATAAAACTTTAAGAACATCCATCGATTATCGAGCCTTAATATCAGTGATTATAGACAGAATTCAAGGGGCTAAGGTGTTTAGGAAGTTAGACCTCCGAGGTGCATATCATCTAGCAAGGATCAGGGAGGGGGATGAGTGGAAGACAGCATTCCGGACCCTGTTTGGATTACTCTAGTATCAGGTGATGCCATTTGGCCTATGCAATGCACCGGCAGTCTTTCAGTATTTTATCAATTAAGTGCTCTGTGACTACCTAGACGTTTTGCCGTGGTTTACATAGATGACATCTTGATTTCTTCTAAGGAGATGAGTGATCACAAGGAACATGTCCAGACGGTGCTAACAAAGTTGAGAGAAAATCGCTTGTTTGCTAAATTAGAGAAAAGTCAATTTTATACGTCCACAGTAGAATTTTTGGGATTTGTCCTCTCTCCTGAAGGGCTAGAAATGGATTAAAGTAAGATCAAGGCAGTGAGAGAATGGCAGAGGCCGACCAATGTAAAGGAGATCCAAAGTTTCATAGGATTTGCACATTACATTTCTACCATTGGTTTATCTGCAGCTTCTCTTAGGTTGTGGTTCCCATCACCAGACTGTTGAAGAAGGGAATGTAGGTCGAGTGGAGAAGTTTCATTTTCCTCAAGGAGATGTTTGTCACTGGACCAATTTTACTTCACCCAGATGTTGATCAACGTAGAGGCGGATGCTTCTGATGTTGCCCTGGGCGCGGTGCTGTCTCAAAGGCATCAAGAGAGAGGTCAACTTCATCTGGTAGCGTTCTTTTCGAAGACGTTCTCCGCAGCCGAAAGGAACTACCCCATTTTTGATCAAGAGCTTTTGGCAATCAAGACAGCGTTTGGAGAATGGAGTCATTATCTTCTGGGTGCTAGGCATCGAGTAACAGTGCTAACAGATCATAGGAATGTAACATTCTTACGCTCAGCTAAGACCTTGACAACAAGACAACTGCGTTGGCCTTTCTTTATTGCGGAGCACGAGTTTGTGATAACTTTTAAACCTAGAAGACAGAACGGGAAAGCAGATGGCCTGTCAAGATGTTTTCAGGAAGACCGAAGAATGACTTTTGCATTCCCATTCTACCGTTAGCGGACAAGAATTTTGTAATTGGAGAGGTACCAAAGACTCAAGATTTTCAAGAGTCCGTTCGGCAACAAATGTCTCCGTAGCAACTTCAGGGATGGAAGAAAGGAGATCCTGTTCGTCATATTAAAGAAGGATTGCCTTATATAGATACAAGATTATTTTTGCCCTCTGAGGACTTGCATGAGGAAGATCTACGGTCTTGCCATGACTCTCCCTTGGCAGGTCACACTGGCTTTAAAAAATCCTTAGAATTGATAAGAGGGGAATTTTGGTGAAAAGGAATGCGGGAAGGTACTTTGAACTACATCAACACTTGTGAGGTGTATGCCCGGGAAAAGTCTTATCATCAAAAACCAGCTGGTTTGCTTCTTCCTTTGCCGATTCCTCCCAGTTCTTGGCCCACGGTTTCCATATACTATATTGTGAACCTTCCTCCGAACAAGGGTTGTTCCACCATTCTAGTGGTGGTGGATGTCTTGACTAAAGCTGGCCATTTTATTCAAATCAAGGGTGCTGCAACCGCTGGTTCTTTGGCACAAGCCTTTTTACAGAATGTTGTGAGACCACATTGGTTACCAAGTCAGGTGATCTCCGACCGGGTTCACGATTTAGCTCTAAATTCTGGCAAGCCTTTTGCAAGGAGTTAAAAATCAAGATGAATTTAACCACAAGCTATCATCCAGAGGGTAATGGTCAGACGAGAGAGTGAACCAGGAGCTAGAGAAGTATTTACAATGTTATTTGTAATCAGGAGAAGGATGGCAGGATTTGTTTAAGTTAGCAGAATATTGCTGCAACAACACAGCTAAATATTCCACCTCCTTGTTCCAATTTTTTGTAAATCAAGGGTTTTCATCTGCGATTTTTGAGGGGAGTGGTCATGGAGGAAATAGGAGTTCCACATGTAGAAGGTAGACTTTTAGCTATGGGTCACAATTTGAGCAGGGCAGTACAAGCTCTGCAAAAAATTAAGTTGCGGTATAAAATATTTGGGGACCAAAAGCGTAGAAAGGCACCAGAGTATCAGGTGGGGAACTGGTGTGGGTGTCCACCAAGTATATCGCCCTCAAGAATAAGTCTAGTCCACGTCTCTCTCCAGTCTCAGTAAAACTGAAATTGGTGCAAGGTTTAAAGGTGCACCCCACGTTCAATGTAAGTATTTTGAAGTCATGTTGTAGGGACACGAGGTTGCAGGGAGTTTCTCGGCCAGTGCTGAAAACATGGAGAATGAATATGAGGTACAGGCAATTCTTGATTCCAGAGTGGTCTGAGGGAAGTTACAGTATTTAGTGGATTGGAAGAGTTATGGCTCGGAATAGAGATCATGGGAAAGTGTGGATGATAACCATGCTGTGAGAAACCTGAAGGTGTCTCATCCTCTAGTCCCTGGGGTTCTGTCATCCAGGAGGCCAGGACATGGCCATTGCTTTTGGATCCAGTTCTCTGGGGTGGAAAATGCGGGAGGATCACCTGGATAACGGGTCTTCGGGGAATGGGAGTGGGACACAGGATGGTGAGATGCATTATCCCCTTCCCTGTAACACGGTTTCCCCATCCTACCAGGTAGGATACTTCCCCCACCCCCTTTCCTGACACAAACACTGTCTCACGGACAGCACACTGAGAGAATACAGACTAACACCGGAGCCATATACGCAACATGTCCCAACACAATGGTCCGGCAGAGTCAGGTAATTACTGAGCATTACAAACACCTGATTTCCATCACAGTTCTCCACACGGATAAAATGCAGAGCACGAAAGCACACAAGGAAGCAGCAGTTCCAAGATGGCTGTTTAATACGAGGAGGAAGACGGTGTGCAGTCAAAATATCAAATCAATAATGTCGAAAGTCAATCTCGAAAACAATAATGTCAAAAAAAAGTCAATGTTTTAATTTTTTTATTTATATATATTTTTTGGGAATAAAAAAAACTGGAATAAAAAAATGGGTAAAACAAAAATAAACATTTTAAAAAAGAAGGCTGGGGGGAACCCCCCCATTTCGAATAAAAAACGTAATTTTGAAAAAAAGCTACTTTTTTGTTTTCGAATTTTTTTTCTCGAGATTATGACTTTCGACATTTTGACATTCGATTATATGACTATAAACCGAGGAAGACGGCAAGAACAGAGAGAATTGCAAGGAGGGAAGTGCCCTGGTCCTTTTCAGAGGAAACCCGTTACATTCACGAGTCTTCAAGAATAAGAAACATAATACCTGGAATTAAAACTGAAGAAACCTGCATTGTGTGTTGGAGGAACCCGGGGCTCCCCCGCGTCGATATGAGAGCTGGGGAGATGCGTTTACCGCTGTGGTACTGTCCTTGGCTCATACAACAAAGCAGTGCTAATTAAGTCAGCACAGCCAGTGAGACTGATAGCAATCTGGTCTGTGATAGAACCAAGGTTGCAAGAGAGCAACATTGTATGGAGAAATCTGAAGAAAACAGTGTGTGAAGCGTATGTGACCAGTGACTCGAATATAATTGAACATCAAAAGGAGTGACTGAACATTTGAAGCCAAGATAGATACCGTATACAGAGTAGTCCGGCGCCAAGTGGGTGCTCATTCGAAGGTCTCTGTTAGGTATCCAACTGAGAATTGGCAAATGTAAAAAGGAACTGTGAAATTGAAGTGGTCCTGCAATGGGTCATTCTAAACCCTGTGCACATTAAAAATTCTTTGATAGTTAATATGTACTGAAATTGGGTTGAGCCCAGCTGAGGGTGACTAATTGGGAAAGAGGAAGGATCTGAGTCCGGCTAAGGGGGATTCGGGGTGAACCGTGAGTCACCTGAGAAAGAATGTTCTGTGAACATTGGAGAAGGGGATCAGAGCCCGGAAGTGGTGGATCCAAAGGAACAAATGTGGTATACAGAATAGGGGTCTGAGCCCAGCACAGGCTGATCCAAGGTGAAGAGTGAATCACCAGAATTGAATACTTGTAAAGAGGAAAGGAACTTTGTTTGTTTTGGTACATCAGGCCCTCTCAATCAAGAGACTTTGATAAGTAAAGAGACTTGAGCACAGAAGGCCTTGATGCTGGTAATGGAACTGTATCCTCGTGCCAAAGAAGCCAGAGTGTGCTATGCTCGAGTGAACCGCTTTGTCCCATGCTGGAAACGTGGGGAAGGGAAGCCAACGGCCTGAACATCCTTACATATGATTTTTGTGAACACTACTTGCTTTTTCATAAACACTACCCCACACTATTTGAATCTAGAGGTAAGGTTTGGCAATCGTTTTTTTTAGTATAGGCCCTTTTATTTTGACGTGATGCCACTAGGACTGCATTATTATTATTTGATGGTCGTAGCATGCTCCCATCTGTAGATTTAGGATTAGATAGACGTTTATCACACCCTTGTTGAGGTTCAATAAACACCCCTGAACTGTGGTCACTAGTGTCCGTTTTACTGTTGATACCATGCCTTCCTTATAATGCCCCCAGATTGGTAAGAATCTTTAATTGTCTTTGACCTGAGAAGCAAGGCAGGCATTGAGTCTGCATTTGTAGTGTGAGGTTCCCGGGTTGGTCTTGTTCCTTAACATAATTCCAGGAATCTGGTGTCATCCCAGTCCAAGATGGAGCTAGTGGCATGTCACACTGATTGGCTGGTAGATTGTTGTGATGCAGTTTGGAATCTTTCAAAAGATTCTAAACTGCCTTTCATTCAGACTTCATCCAGAATAGGTCACAGCAGTCAGAGATCCAGGAAACCTACGGAAGAAGACCTAAGGAAGACCAAAATGTTGATACCAGAGTAAGAAGAGAGCAAGCAGGAAGTCCGAGACAACAGTGGAACTGAGATAAGTGATCTTTCAAAGTACAATTGAAAAGAGAATGTGTAAAACCCTAACAAGATGGAAGTCATATGAACTATAGTTTGCCATGTAAATATTGTTGGCCATTCTGTTTTATTTAAAAGGATCGCAAAATACAAAAACTGTTTAGGCTTGTTGGTCTTTTTCACGAGGAAAAGGTAGTTTTAAATATGCGTGCCCCTAACTCTGTTGACCATGCTGGAAAGGACACCCCAGCTAATGAAGCAGGGCAGATGCGGTCTCTCACGGGCATAATGACTGCCATTGGTGAGTCCAGGACCTCAGTGGAGACGAAAATTGATGGTTTAACCTCAGAGGTCTCGTTCCTATGTCAGGACATGTGGAAACCTGACATCGCGTGTGGGAGGAACAGAGCGGAGAATCTCTGACGCCGAAGACGTGGCTAAGAGAGTGGAGGAACGTCTACTGCATGTGTAGAAGAAACCTGCCACCCTTGAGGCCAGGCCGATGATAGCGAAGGCCGATCTCGGTGCAATAACTTTCGCATACTCGGGCTCCCGGAGCGGGAGGAGGGACCGTCCATGGAACTCTTCTTAGAAGATTGGCTCGCAGACCTAATGGCTCCCCAAAAACTCTCAATGTTTTTCTCCATCGAAAGGGCGCATAGAGTCCCAGCTGGCAGACCGGTGCCCGGAGCTCCTCCACGCACAGTGATCAACAAGCTCATGAACTATCGGGACCGGGATAGAATTCTCCATATGGCACGTTCAAAAGGTCCAATCACCTATAACGGGAACCAGATAGGGTTTTTTCCCTGACTACAAGCGCGAGGTCTAGAAGGCCCGCCAGTCCTATGACTCCATCAAACAGAAGCTGGCCTCCCTGAGCATTAAATATGCACTTTTCTTCCCTGTCAGGTTTTATCCTCCCCAAGATCTACAGACCAAACACCGAGGAAGGAGAATGGCCACAGCACCCCGGCCCGTGGCAAACACCCATCCCAAGCATGGACAGCCCAGGGGATAACTCACCTGGTAGCGTGGGAAAAACTGTGGCAACATTGAAATATGAAAGTATCTATCTTTTATGTCCAATGTTACCATGAAATCCTATATTTTCAATAGTGGGATGACTTCCTGCAGCGTTGTCATACTGAATTTTTGAGGTTTGACATAGTGTTTGCAGGAACAAGGAAGTACATTGAATAAATACCTTGATTTTGTTCCATGAAGGGCACCAGCTTGATGGCTCCTTTATGTAATAGGATTTGGCAAAAGCTTGATGGCTCCTTTCCTTAATAGGATTTGGATAGCCTCCTCAAGGATGTGGAGGTGTTTGAAAGACATTCGTCTTACATGTGGTGGGTGGTGGTAAGGTATTTCGAGGAACTCCACTGAGTATCCGTTGGCCACATTATCGAGGACCAAGCGGTCTGATGTTATTCCCTCCCATTGCTTGGCAAAGAGTGTTATGCGACCACCGACTTGGGAGGCATGCGAGGGAACGTGGATCAGCATATCATTTGGAGGCAGGAGCTGCTGCGGCCCTAGAGGCACTAGCTCTGCCTCGTCCTTTCCCGTGGCAAAATCCACGCTGCTGGTACTGGTAGGGTGATAACATGCGGGCTGTAAAAGGAGGCACCAGACGTGCTTGCTCCGGCTTGCCCTTGTTTTCCTGAGCTTTGCGCCTGAAAGTTATGGCGTGTGTTAAATGCTCACCAAGGAATGAAGGGCTTGTTGGAGATCTGACCAAGGGTCTTGATTGCCTCATTCGCCTTTTTTGCCGTCTCCAGCTGGTCGTCGACAGCTTTGCCAAAGAGGATACCCTCCTCGATGGGCATGTTGATTAAGGCTGCCTGTGTCTCTGGCTTAAATCCTGAGTCTCTGAGCTGGGAATGTCTTTTTAAGAGAGTACCCTCTGCAATAACCCTTCTGGAAGTGTTTGTGGAATCCATGACATTTTAAGGATGTTTTGGGAAACCGGTTTGCCTTCGGTGGTGATCTCGAGATGGTGGGAGCGAGCTGGTTCCGGTACAGAGTCCAGATGCCGAGAGACCTCATCCCACTGGGTGCTGCTGTAGCTGGCAAGCAAGTTGGTATTGTTTGCTATCCTGGTGAGCTACGCAGCAGAGGTCGCAATATGCTTTTCCAGCATATAAAGTCTCTTGCACTCCATCAGCTCTCTTTCTGGTAGTGGTCACCACCAGAGAATCAGGATTGACGTGACCCCTAATGTAGAGGCCACCCATGGGTTAACCGCTTTATTAAGGGAGTAGACTGGGACGGAGCGACTCTTTATGATGGACTCTAGGAGAGGGATAGCCTGGCTAACAGGCTTCTCGTTTTGAATAATTTCAACGAAGTTGGTCCCTGCAGGATTGGATTCCTCAGTGTGATGGCAAAATGGTGAGCAGGCTTTTTCAGCAGCTCATTGTAGGTCTGCAATAGGAGACGAGTGACCGCCCTCAACTACGGAAAGGTCAACAGGGTCGACAAAGATGTCTGGGTCATACTGGTCTTAAAAGTAGGCATCCTCATATGCCTGGCCGGGAGTCATCGTGGACATCCATCCACATATCCTGGTCAGCCTATGTGGACTGCATGTCCTCCTGAAGAGATCCCTGTGAAGGCTCCTCGGGCGGCATGGCTGGGGCCAGGAGAGAAGGTGTTGTCGACACTGGGGGAGGTATAGGAGCCTACTCAGCAGGCCTTGGGCAGCTTACTCATGAAGTCACAAAGAACGCATTTTTGCCCATGGTGTCCTCAAACTGTCATTGGGTCCAGGAGGGCAGTAGACAAGATGGATCTTGGCGGCTCTGGGGTGACCTCGGGGGTCACAAGAGAGGATTCCACTGGACAATCCTTTCAGGGGTGTCCTCAGGCTCCCGAGGACGCTTCTTGTGGAAGACGGAAGACAAAGGTGAGGACTCCTCATAACTTCCAGAGGGGCGAAAGGCCTGTTTGCCTTGAACAGAATGCTCTTTGTGTTTTTCTGGCTGAAAATGTGATTTGTGCTTTTTCAGCTGCTGTTTCGCTGTTTCGCCTCAGCCATCAAGCAGTGTTTGTGAGCGCTCTTCGTCGGAGTGTCTGCATGTTCACCTTGTGGTAAGCGCATAGGCAGACCCACAGCAGGCGCGGTTGGTCAGTGGGCCAGGAGGCGTCAACTGACGGAGTGCAGCCCTACGCCGACAGACCTGTCGAGGGACGGTAAGGGGGAATGTGTTTTTGGGCAGTGTGTGCATGTACGTCAGCGTCGCAAGAGGCCTTCCTCATAGCAGCACACTGCGACTGCCTTTCAAGGCTGGGGACAGGTGTGCAGGAACTAGATTGTTCCACGGTAGTGTCCTCGAGCTCTGAATCGGAGTCTCGGCTGCCTTCACTAGATGTTGGCCTATGCAAGGCATGTGATTCTAAGCAGATACAAAAAAGCTTCAGAAATATATTATATATCTCACAATGGCGCAAATTTATACATTATATATATATATATATATATATATATATATATATATATATATACACACATTTGCACCATTGTGAGAGAATGAAGCCTGCAGGCAGTTAAGCCGCAGCACGTAAGGTCAGAGACAGGACAGATCACATTGTGAGAACAGGAAGGGCACGCAAGTAATCTTTCCAACAAATGAGTTGCAAAATGAACTGATGGTAAGCAGTTCACAATGGCGAGGGCAGATAGATGTTGTCAACCGCTCAAGTAAATAGGAAGAGAGTTAAAAGTTATAGTTTTATGAGTCACACTGTCACATCTCACATAACGATTGGTCAAAATTTCTGTAACTGTTCACTCCACATCTACTCCTCCTGGAGCCACCAATAGCAAATTAATTCTGACTTATATATGTTTCAAAAGATACTGACCAATGGAAGCGCATGAGAATGGACATTATTTCACTGTGCATGAGCAGGTCACCTCCATCACGTGATTAGAATAGGCCAATAAAGTTAGAAAATGTATGGAAGCACCTATACAGTTGATGACACCAGCAAATTAACAGTGAAGACGTTTGTAACATTTAATTTCCTTTCTGTAAATTGCTATATAACCAACTATTTTCACTATTCGAATTTGAATGTCTGTTAGATGTTTCCCTGCCTTGGCAGTTATATTACATTTTTGCTTTTCTAATATCTCGTTCATCGCATGTTTTGGCTGTTTGGATTGATTTGTATGGCTGCAAAAGGGACTCACAAAGCGCTAGTGGATTCAGCAACTCCACCCTCTGCTCTGAAGTCTGAAAAGGCCTTTCACTGTGTTAAAGAGGTCACCTAAGAACGTTATCCTTTGTGTTGGCTCAGACCTGGACTCTAATGATGTATCCGGTCAATTGCAGTACACATGGCCTCTGTTTGCGCACTAATTGGAAGCAAAGAAAAATAGGCATTCATGCAGATACGGATAACTGCACAGCAGACCTCTGCAGATGTGCCAGCACTGGAGCAAGACACTTGGTGGAGATCATGGGCACCTATCTCAGAACCTTGGAGAGGTAGTAAACTCTAAAAAACTCAAACTTCAGGCATTGTCAATATTTCCGAAAGATTGGCAGATGGAATATGAGTCCTTCAGTTCCAAGGTGCAAAGGAAGTCCCCTTTTGGACCAGTGGAATCACGTACTGCAATGTCACGATATTGAACGTTTTCCTGAGGTCATGTTTTTTCAGGTCATGGAAGTCTATAACAGGCCAGCGCCCTTTTTCGAAAGAGGAATGGTCTAGAGAAGACTCCATGCAAACTCTGCCCTTCAGGGACCAACTTGATGGCATTCTTTAGTAACATCAGCTCTCCCTCCAACTTCAGTTGTGTCTCGTGTTCTCAGAGCACCCCTCTGCCAAGAGTTGGCATACTCGGAGGTTTTTGTTTGAATTTCAGAATGTGTCCATTATATCTTGTCCCCATTTGTCAGATGTTATTTGCTCCAACAATGACAAGCAGCTTGCAAGCCTTCTCCACCCCCGACTGGGGCGCTCTGGGTGAGAGCAGTGGAAAGCCAGCCTTGCTTGAAGGGCTTGGGCGTGGTCTCCTTTCCCACTTACCCGATCTTCGGGCCGTATGAGGCAATAGAAAGAAACTCTGCCCCTCTGGCCAGGTGATGCTCTCAATTAGCCATAGATGGCTGGTGCCAGTGAGTGCCTCAACCTTTTGATGAGGTTGCAGACAATGAAGGGCATCTAGAAGACAGTATCACATCTGCTCTGGTCAGCTCAGTCTTATAAGACATGAGGCCAACATCAGTGCTTTTGCAAAATAGATGCATTCCACCAAATAGGAGCTCCATTGATTTTTGTTTGTATTTTCAGCCTAACGCCTGTTGACTTCAACCAGGATTAGTTCCTTAGAACCCACTGCTGGTACTGCCTCAAAATATGGCATGCACCAAATCCAAAGGGGACTGCACAATGTTGGCTATGGTCAAGGCTCATCGTGGAATAGTTTTTCTGCTAGCTGCTGCTTATTTTCCAGAAGGAACTTTACCAGCGAGTGTGCCATGTCCCACAATTCTCTCTTAGCAGGTGAGGATGCCCTTACGATCAGGGACACAGACTGGATGACCCCTCCCTTCATTGTGCCCAACTTTTGCGTCTTCTTTTCAATGGGCAGAATGGATGAAAACCCAGGAGTTGCTGTCTTATACTTCATGACCATCACCACACTAAAATCCGGCAAATCAGGCTCTGGCGTGGCTGACCTCTTTCCTCTCCAACCGACCCTGCCAGGTCCAACTCGGGTCCTTCCTCTCTGATATCTTTTTCTCTTCCTGTGGTGTCCCCCAGGGATCCAACCTCTCTTCCTGGCTGTTCAACCAATACCTGGCACTCCTTGCCCACCGCATCGCCGCTAAATCAGGCTCTGGCGTGGCTGACCTCTTTCCTCTCCAACCGACCCTGCCAGGTCCAACTCGGGTCCTTCCTCTCTGATATCTTTTTCTCTTCCTGTGGTGTCCCCCAGGGATCCAACCTCTCTTCCTGGCTGTTCAACCAATACCTGGCACTCCTTGCCCACCGCATCGCCGCTCTCTGTCCCAACTTTCAGTGCTATGCGGATGATACCCAGCTCATTTTCAGGCTACCCTCGGCCTCCTCCTCCTCTCCTTCCCTCATCTCTGACTGTCTGTCTGCTATCCAGGAGTGGTGTGCCGCCAATGACCTCTGCCTTAATGCAAACAAGACTGAGATTTTACTCATTGGCACACTCACTCCATCCTTCTCTGAAGCTCTCTGGCCGGCCTCTCTTGTCCCTCTTCCTGGGCCAACCTGCAAGGCTAAAAACCTCGGGGTCATCTTCGACTCCACTCTCTACTTCTCTCCTCACATCTCGGATGTCTCTAAGAAGTCACGCTACCATCTGCACCTCCTCATAGGTATTCTTCTTTTCCTCTCCTTCCCCCAGAAGCTCACTGTCTTCAGAGTCCTGGTTCTCTCTAGGCTGGACTATTGCAACAGCCTCTATCTAAATCTGCCTGCCTCTACTCTCCGCCCTCTGGAACTTATCCAGAACAGGACTGCGAGACTTGTCCTTGGCCTCAAGCCCAGGGATCGTATTTCTCCAGGACTGAAATCTCTGCACTGGCTCCCAGTGGCTGAAAGGATTAAGTTCAAAACCCTCTGCATTGTCCACAAGGCCTTCTGGGGCCTGGGGCATCTATACCTTCAACTCTCTCTTCCCAAATATCTTCCTTCTCGAGCTCTTCACTCATCCACCTCCAACTCCCTCAGGGTCAGTCTCTTCTCCAAGCAACGAGTTGGTGGTAGATCTCTCGCCTCGGCTGGGGCCTCCCTCTGGAACAGCTTTTCTGCCTCCCTGAAATTTGAGGAGAACCATCTCCGGTTCCGGAAGCACCTCAAAACCTTCCTCTTTACTTCTGCTTTCTCTCCCCCTCTCACCTGCTGAATTCCTGGCTAAAACTGCACTGGCTACATGGCCACCCTTTGTGACCTTGGGCACAGGCCCCGCCATTTGCACACCTGCACTGCCTCCCTGGCAACCCCCCACCTGGGGACTGTATTCTGTATCCCTACAGTCCCCAACCAGCACTTATGTCCGCTCTTACCTTGCACTTGCCACCATCCTGCCGTTTATTTATCTTATTTATTCTACTATCCCATGTACTGCACTTTCCCCTCTCCCATGTACTTCACTTTCCCCTCTCCCTTCCCCCTCGCACTTTTTCCTTTCTCCCTTCCCCTGCACTTGCGTGATCTGAATGACACCTCACCTAGTAAGATTGTTGTCTGTCTTCCCTCTGTTCCCCCTCCCTTGCCTCGTCGCGGCTCGAAACACTTGTGTATAAGTGCGTTATAAATGCCATATCATATCATTATCATATCATTATCAAAGGTTGATTTCCAAAGCACACCAGGGCCAAGACTGGTACCTTGTACTTTTTGCCCCTTGACTGGCAATTGGTGAACTTGATGCCAATTTAGAATGTGGGCTAACAACACTGGGTGTTCCACAATGGCTTGGCATGAGCTCCTCAATGAGCAGTAGTCTGTTGGACAGGATGAGTGAGTAAACACAAATAATTAGCACCCTGACAGCTAGTTCCCCTGGCCACCATCTTCCCCCCACCCTCTGTCCCCCTTTTTTTGCATCCAATTCCCACCTCCTTCCCCAACCGCACTTACCTGCGTGTCACGGCGGCACAGGACGCCATCGCAGAAGCTGCTATGGCCTCTATGGAAAGGGGCGCAGGGACTCTGTATGGAGCACTGCCTTCCCTTTCCATGTCGGCCATCTTAAGACAGTATTTTCAGTTAGTGAACGGGACACATTAGGCATCCCGCTCAATGACTGAAAATACTTTATTTAAAGCATCCCAGGTTACCAATTTGGTAATCCGGGTGCTGATGGCCTTAAGCCTACGTTGCAAGGCCTTGAACGGGGGGCAACACCCCAGAGCCCTTGTTAATGGCCCTCGCTTCACTCAGGCTGTTAACTTGAGCTTCCGGGTTGTTACCCCTGTTCCAGCCCTTGGAACGGGGGCTTAACACCACATTAAAAGGTTCCCGGGGGTCTCCTGCCTAGGAATATTTTAAAGTATATGTAACTAGAAAAGACCCAATCCCGGTGTTTTTAACCAACTTACTTGTTTCGCAAATACTGGCAATCCAACAACTGAATCCTCCACCACTCTAGGTCACCAGAAGTGCACAGGAAAGTGAACACAAATGTACTTAGAGGGAGAGAGAGTTTTAAATGGCGTCTGGCCTTATCAAATTTTGTTCCAACCCCAAAAGCCTAAACTAAGCCCAGATGAGATCATTTCAGACAGCTGTAAGGACCTCATGGTGGCAACAAGTAAGACAGACACAGGTGATTACAGTTCAAGGGTGTTTATTGAACAATTAATGCTGTATGCAAGTTGGAAAAAGCCTAATCTAAGCCTAAATATAAGATGGGAGCCAGCGTCAACCATCAAATGAAAAATAAGGCAGACCTAGTGGGGTTGTGTCAAATAAAAGGGCCTATATTAAGAAACCTATCGCTAAACCTTACAACTAATATAAAAAGGGGTATGGGATAGTACTCTATTTTCTTGAGAAGTGTTCTCAAATAATATGTCAGAAAACGGTAGCCTGGGTCTCCCTTCCCCATGTTTTGTACAAGGGGTAAGGTTGGATCGTGGAGCACAGCACACTCTCGAGCTTTCCCAGCATGGGATGACAGTTTAGCTTTCAGCTATCAGGGCCGTCGATGGGCAAGTCTTGTTTCACGTGAAAGTCTCTTGCCTTCGAGGACCTGAGGTCTCCAACTAACAAAAACAAACGTTCCTTTAACAAACAAATGAAGTTCAGTTTCCAATGTTCGCTGGGTGATGGGTCACCCCTGGGTCCCCCTCTTCTGGGCGGTGACCCTTCATGTATCGTACTTTACAAATTATATTTCAGTTCCTTTCTCTATGAACTTTGGATGATCGCTTCACCCCTGGATCTCCATTGGTCGGACTTGAACCCTTCTCAAATCTCAGCCGGTCTGGCTCGGACCCTTCTCTTCTCTTTAGCGGGATTTCAGTTCCTATAGTTTCTCAATGTCTTTTCAAACAGTTCAAAGTGGATATCCCTCGGTCAGGTTTAACAATATTGTTTCTCTGGACTCTTGACTTCGTACCTCTCATTAGCATCACTCGGTCAGGTTCACTCTTGCTAACTTCACATTCACAATTACTTGTGGGATTCACCTCCCTTTCTTTCACATAGTTTGTAGATCAAAGTATTTCGATTGTACAGGAATTTTGCTTGACCCTCGTTATGACCACTTTGACCTATTCCGCTTGCCCTCCTTTGGCCTTCTGGTATTTCGCTCAGATGGGGATCGACCAGACTCTCATGAGTTAGCACCCACGTGGTGCTGGTTTCACTCGGCAGCTGGTCTCCCCTTAACACTTTTACACTTCTTTCACAGTTCACTTAACATGGTTCAAACTTGACACTTTGCGATTCTCAATCAACACAGCCCGGTTCTTATCGATTCGCACCTCGATTCACTGGCTGGGATGAACCACCGACTTTCCTTTTCATTGGACTCAAGGCCGGTATCACGGGCGAGGGAGATTCCCTTGCTCCTGCATATCAGCGTAGGCTTGGCCATGTACCGTTGACATCTGCTGCAAGACACTTGTGCTATTGTTCGCGACTTAGGCTCTCTTCCATGAAGGTTCTGTGGGCCTACGACGAAAAGGGCAAGGTCACTTCTCATCTCACCACCCTCTTGATTCCTGCCGCCTTCTCTTGAACTGCTGTGCCTGCTTAGCCGTCTCGTCGTGCTGTCTCCCGTGCTCGCCTTGCTCGTATTGTGCTCTCTTGCTCAACCTTGTATCCTTGTAAGGAAAAGGAAGGGCTGTCAGGTGTGTGTGTGTGATTTAATTCAATTGCCTGACTTTTCCTGATTCTCGTGTCGGGACATGTCAGGTAAACAGTAATTATTAAACCTCTGTGTTTTGTGTTGGGAACAAGTGTTCTTGTTGGAGAAAGAGGGTGGTAGAATTTCCAAACATCCTACAGGATAATATGGGTAAGGTTTGTGAAATGGATGAGAATGACTGGGATTAACAGAGGGGATTGTGGGAACAGTAGTGTTCTGTCATAGTGGACTGGGTGTTCGAAAAATGACAATCAGAGGGATGGAATTGGTAGGGTTTGTGGGGCAAACGGGAATAGCTGGCACTATGAAGTAAACCAGGTGGATGGGAAGGAAAATGACTGGGAGTATTCAGGAAAGAATGATCATAGGGACATGGAGAGGAATGTCCGGGTATGTTAGGGCAGCACGCAGGAAAAGAGGGATTCTGGGAGAGATCATTTTTGGATGTAACTGGGTGTTGGTTCGGTACGGTGGGATCATTGGATACGGGCAGGAGAGACTGAATGGAAGGGAATGTATGATAGTCTATAAAGATATTAAGGAGTTCGCCCTCCTCTCCTGCTCCCTGGCTTGTGCCATACCACCCCTCCCTTGGGTTATTCTCTCGGGTATAGCCCTGGGCTTCCACATCTCTTTGAGCCTTGTGCGCTCTTTCACCCCTGCAGTTGGGATCTGAGCAGATCAGTCCTTTGTTGGCCACCTGAGTAAGAGGCTCTCGAGGTTCACTATGTGAGATACCCTCAGGCATTTCACACAGCATTCCCTTATTTAAGTTCCGAGGTGCAGACCCACACAGGGAATGTAACCCTGAGGGAGGTGTTAAGTTATATAAACTGTGTGTTCTAGCCAGATAGTTTCACATTGTCACAGAAAAGGTTAAGGGTGAATAGCACAGTAGTGGGGACCCACATTGTGCTGGAAGTGAAGTCCAAAACAGAGCGACCACTTTGAGAGGCAGATGAGGGACTATGAAACAAAAAGACAAATTCCGAGAAAGAGATGCAAGTCATAATTTTCCACGCTACAGTCGCATACATACAGGCTGGCTTGTGAAGAAACGCAAGGAGAGGGCTTAAAGAAGTGCCATTGCATGCGAAATACGTGTCTGCTGTTTCTGAAAAATACTTCTAAACTTAAATAAATACCATACTCTTAAATAAATGAAACAATTGGATTTCGTTTTTTTGAACAAGGTTCATAGAATCCGAATCTGGGTTATGCATTTTCGACTTAAATAAATTTATTGAACAAGGATTAAGTGGTGACAAGCACACCTTATGATGGGACACCATGAAAAAACACACACACGCACACACGCCTAACCCAAGCAATAAGCAATTATCGACGAAGTGATTATAGAAACCCAGTAGACAACAGCTCAAACACAACCTAAAAATCTAGGACTAATACGAAATACCAGGTGTGTTGGGTCTCCACCAGTTTGCCAACATTTTTGATTTCTCACACTGTACTTTTCCATCGACAACCTGAACAGAATGGTGACATTTGGAGTTTCTAATGAAATGCCATCCACATATTGTGCACTGAGGAGACACTTTCTTCACAAATCTGCAAAACCGTAGTGATGCTGCTACATTCTTACCCTTAATACTAAAAGGACACTGGAGCATTCCCTAGCCAGGAATGTGTGGCAAGCGATTCGGTAACAAGTAGGGATTGTGACATTCGACAAACGAAATCGGATTGTGATTGAACCCTGGCAGAACTAGAGTCGAAAGCAAAAAGGGCACAATCGGGCCCAGCCAGTTGGGGGGGGCACAACTACTTTCCTAAGCTCCCCCGTTCATGACAAATGGAACAGAAAACTGTGCATCAATCAAAAAGCCATGCTGGGGTATTTCTTGATCGGCTCACCTGCTGTAATGTCATACTGCTTTCCCAAGATCCATACAGGCTCATTGGTGTCAGGAAAATCTTCTAGACTGTCGTAGGAGGCAGATAGCGAATTTCCACGCTTTGCAAACACAGAATGTAAACCTTAAAGAGTTCAAGAATAAAACAGTTTATTATTTCTCAAAAACGTAAGCGGGTAGTTAGTAATATTAGCAGATATATTTCTTGGGTTGGTGCATATTTTGCTTTCAAGCTGTCAAGTGCCATTGCTGCATATATTGTGCGTGTTAACTCCAGGGAGGAAGAGGGGCTTTCTTTTTGAGGGTGGCCTCATGTTGAAGTGCTTTAAGATTCTCTGCAAGTCAGGTGTCTGCAACTTTGAGCTCTCCGGATATTTTGGACTACAACTCCCATGGGCCCTAACAAGCATAGTGTTTGGCGAGAGATCATGTGAGACATAATCCAAAATACCTGGTGAGCCGCAGGTTAGCGCCCCCCCCCCCCGCCCACACTGTATTAACAAGACATCAAAGATGTACAATCTGGGTATCATGTTCGATTATGGACTACAAAAAGTAAAGACGTTGCCAATGGACATCAAGCCCTGCCAGTTCTGGTCTGGTAACTGGTAGAGACGGAGAGGGTACCAGTGCCGACGGGGACACTTGTGCCAGCTTTCCACAAGTATTGTATTGTATTGTATTGCTTATTTGATAATGCGCACAAAACCCAGGGGTAGCCGGGCGCAGCAGGTACAAGGTTACTTAAGCTTGGGTTGCATACAGAGTATAGACGAAAAACAACATAACAGTGCAGTAAGAACATATCATTACATGCCGTGTGGAAGAAAAAGAACTAGCATATTATAGTTTTGAGGGAGTGTACAGGTGTGGGTATAAGAACAGAATCATTTTAGACAACGGTATCGTGGTCATTGGGTGCCACGAGAGTTAGTTGTCGTTTGTCCAGAGCCAGTTTTTTACCTTGCATCTAAAATTGGAATAGGGTAAGTTGGCTCTCAGTGCAATGGGCAGTGCGTTCCAGGCCTGGGCAGCTTTGACAGGGAAGCTTGCTCCGCCCGCTTTGGAGCGTCTGAATCTAGGGGTTTCGAGCAGGTAGTGGTTAGTAGCCCTAGTATGGTGCCTGGATGATTTTCTAGTCAGTCTGGCTGAGATGTAGGGGGGAGCAGTGTTGTTGAGCCCTTTATGGGTAAGCGATAGTGTCTTGAGCAGGACTCTGTCGCTAATTTTGAGCCAGTGGTGGTCTTTCCTAGCGTTTGAAATATGTGCTTTGCGGGGTATGTCAAGGGCTGCTCTAAGAGCGTTGTTTTGAAGGATTTGCATTTTATTTATGATGGATTTGTTGGCACCTGCATAGAGGGCATTGCAATAGTCCAGTTTGGATATGACTAATGCATTGGCAAGCATGATGCAGTTGGTTTTAGAGAGGTAAGGTCTACAGGTCCTGATTAATTTGCAAGTGTACGCTGTAGAGGATGCCAGGGTGTTAACTTGTTTTTTAAGGGATAGAGTGGAATCGAGGTAAAAGCCCAGGGTTTTTACCTCGGTGGCCACCTTAATTGTGTTGCCATCTATGTTGAAATTACGATAGTTGGGACTCAGTTTTTTTAGGTTGGAGTCGGAACCCAGTATTAATATCTCAGTTTTGTCGTCATTTAGGCAGAGGCCGTGGGAGGCCATCCATGCCTGAATGAGGAGGTAGATTTTGTTTACTAGAGCTGTGTCTTCGACAAAGTTGCCTGATAGAGGTATGAGAATCTGCGTATCGTCCGCATAATTCGTGTAGGTTACCCCTAATTTGTCAAGTTTGTCGAAGAGAGGCTTAGTAAAAATATTGTACATAGTCAGGGAGACACATGAGCCTTGTGGGACACCACAAGTGATCTGGATTGGGTCCGCTGCCGCTACAGGGGAGAACACTCTCATCGAACGGTTGGCTAGGAAGGATTGTACCCATGCTATAGCTTCACTTGAGAAGTGAGCGGCAGACGCTAGATGGTTGCATAATACTGCGTGATCCACTAGGTCAAAGGCCGCTGACAGGTCAAGGAGGAGCAGCATAGCTGTATTACCTTTATCCTTCAGCTCGTCGATTTGTGTCTTGAGGTCAATGAGGGCTGTTTCGGTACCGTGCAGTGGTCTGAAGCCAGATTGCCGTGTATTGAACAGTTGGTGCGTCTCCAAATAGTTTTGGATTTGGAGGTAGGCTACTCTGTCAATGATTTTAAAGAGAAATGGGACCGTAGTAATAGGCCTGTAGTTAGTGGGGATAGCTGGGTCAAGCGTCTGTTTTTTGAGAAGGGGGAGAACCCAGGATCCTTTAAGGTTGGTGGGTACAGTGCTCGTGTTGAAGGAGCCATTAATAAGTTTCGAGATGAAGGGTGCTAGATCTCTAGCTGCATCCTTAATGATTTGCGCAGGGCAACTGTCGCCTTGGCAATTAGACGGTTTAAGGGACAGAGTGACCTTTTCAGTTTCCAATATAGAGATATTGGTAAACCTGAAGGGTGTACTGTTGTTTTGGGAGGGTGTGCTGGGTAACTCCTTCAATGGGGTGGTGTGAGGACCGTGAGGGCTCAAGGAGGCTTTTTTCTCAGCAATTTTAGATTGAAGGGTTATGATTTTATTTGCTAGAGCATTTTGGATGCTAGTGCACCAGGATTTGTCCTTGGGGACATTGTCTGTGGGGGCAATAGGGTTTTCCAGTTCACGAAGAATAGTGAAGAGCTCTTTGGAGTTAGAATTGGCTTTACTGATTCTATCATTGAATGAGTCTTTTTTCGTTTGAATAATTTCCTTTTTGTATTTTTTGGCAAAGTTAGCAAGTGTGGTTTTATTGTCGGCAGAGGGAGTATGCCTCCAAATAGCTTGGAGTTTGCGTTTTTGGATACGCATTTCTTTGAGGTGCGGGGTGAACCAGGAGTTAAGGTGAGTTTCACGTTTACTTTTATTGAGTTTGGTAGGGGCAATCAAGTCTAGAGCTTTGGTCATGGCGTTGTTAAATGATTCAACTAACTCACTAGGGTTGGAGTCATTAGGACTAGCTATGAGAGTTGGTAGGAGAAGTGGAAGTAGTTTTTCAGCTGTGATTTCTTTTTTACTTCTTGTTGGCATGGGGGGTGCTATTTTATTCTTATTAGGTTTGGGAGGTTTGATGTTGGCTGTGAAGCATATAAGATGATGGCCGGTCCATATTTGAGGTAGGATACTGGAGATGGTGATGTTGCAGTTGTGGTTGGCTATCCAGTCTAGCGTGCGGCCTTTTGTATGTGTAGGAGCTAGGACATTTTGGGCAATGTCGTGATTGGCTAGAATGGATTGGATTGCTTGGGCTTGTTTGTCTTCAACGTCATTAAAGCCTAGGTTAAAGTCGCCTAGTAGAAGGAGCTGAGTGGAGTCTTTAATGCAGTCAGTGAGGAGGCTGGATAGGTCTTCCTCAAAGTTGCCTAGTGGGCCTGGTGGTCTGTACACAAGAAGTATTGTAAGAGTGCTGTTGTTTGAGATGGGTATTTTAGCTAAGAGAAGTTTGCACGATGTGAAAGCTGGGTGTGGGGTGAGTCTGGCAGCTAGATGTGTTTTGGTTATGATGGCCAGGCCACCTCCTCTAGTGTTGGGTCGGTCGACTCTTAGGATATTGAAGTTGTCTGGTATGGCAGTCGAGAGGGCAGGACCAGCTGCATCATGGAGCCAGGTTTCAGTGACAGCAAGGATATCTAAATTGTCCATAGACAGTATATCTGCTATTTCGGTATTGTGTGCTATAAGGGACCTAGCATTAATAAGGGCTCCTGATAGTGTTGGATTTATCGTGTTATCTTTGGCAGTTCGGTGGTTGGGTCTCCTCTGTTTGTAGTATGGGTAATCAAGTGGTTGAGGACGATTTATCGTCGCAAGGTCTAGGAGGTTAGGATTAATGGTAGTGGAGGTGCGCGTGGGTACTGGTGGGTTGGTTCTCTTATTTTTGATGTCATAAAGTCGTGGGAGCCTAGCTCTAAGTCGCAGGTTTCTCTCTTGCAAGTTGCAGGGTGTAGAGTTGGTGAGGGCCATTATTATGGTGATGGTTAGGAGAGTCCAGGCTATGGTCCCACGTGAGTGTGAGAAGCAGGTAGTAGTGTACACATTGTGGGAGTGGCAAGATAGTGCTTGTATTTGGTAAGTCCGGTGGGAATTGGGGTGCAAATGTACTATCAGTCTAGGTTGGAAGATCCTGTTAGTATCTGTAAGGCGGATATGCTACAGCAAGGGTTCAGACTTGGGAAGTCCTAATCGTGGCTAGTAATGCCAATATAGTGGGGCATGGCACATAGAAGTTGACAAAGGCATAAGGCACAGCGCAATTTAAAGTGGGCTGAAAGCGACTATAAGGCACAACACAATTTAAAAGTGGTCTGAAAGCGACCATAAGGCACAACACAATTTAAGAGTGGTCTGAAAGCGACCATAAGGCACAACACAATTTAAGAGTGGTCTGAAGGCGACCATAAGGCACAACACAATTTAAAAGTGGTCTGAAAGCGACCATAGGGCACAACACAATTTAAGAGTGGTCTGAAAGCGACCATAGGGCACAACACAATTTAAAAGTGGCGAGTATACTCAGGCCACACAGCCATACATTAACAGTGCAACACGGTTGCAATAACGGTTGGGGTTGTATGCTGGTAGTGAGCTTCTTACCCTGAATAGGTGCCAGCATAATCAGGATGTTGTAGGTAGGTTCCAGAAGGAGCATGAGACCTGGCACTCGGCACTTTATGGATCCTGGACCGAAGGTACTTTTTATGGAGAATGGTGGCAATAGGTGCAGCAGGTGGATGTCTATGACGGAAGCAAGTCCCAATAGCAAGGTTCGATAGGGGCGAGCGCCTCGCGCCTGCCAGCGGCGAACAGGGGCAAACAGGGCAGCTTGGCCTTATAGTGGCCTTGTGGTGGCTGCCGGCTGTTCCGCCTGCCGGCGGAAGTTCCTGGTAATGTGGAGCAGGGACGCGTTGCCTAGCAACGAAGTCGAGGCCGAGCCTCGCTTTCATCCCGCATCGCGCCCGACATTTTGTTTCTTTGTAATGTCGGCGCGTGCGGGTTGTGAGCCAAAAGGGTGGTAGGCCTGCAAGTGAGGCCCCTGCAGTGGTGGCAGGAAGGACCCAGGAGGGGTAAGATCTCCTACCCGCTCCGAAGTGCTGTGCACCTGCTGAAACATAACATCAGCGGCAACCTTGGAAAATAACGAACACATCAGACACTCCCAACAATCGGACATCTAACTGGTACAAAGTCTCTTGGCCAGTGCACTGCTGCCATTCTTGCTATCGGAGCACAAGCAGGACTAAGAGGCCAAACAATTAATTTAAGGCAGAGTCAATAACATGACTACTACTAATTAACAACACACAATCAATAACGCCTTTTTGAAATTCTAACACTTGCCACGTTATGCTTTTTATCATCTCTACATCTAGACGAAGACGAAGCTTAATTCTAAAGTCTAAAATTGTAACTATGCTAATGCTCCCCTTCATTATTGCGAAAATAAAAACTACAATTCGTTTTTTTAGCCAGCAATGGAATATTCTCAGCAGAGATGCCCTACTTAATAGTAGTGCACAACTAAAAGCCGATGGCTGCGAGGCTGAGAGAATCCTAACCCTCTGGCAGTTTCTCTGTGCAACCCTGCAAGCCCGTCACACCGTTACAGAATGGCCACCCTAATGCAGCTCACCTGCAGGGCCCAGTGGCAACCCTGCAAGCCCGTCACACCGTTACAGAATGGCCACCCTAATGCAGCTCACCTGCAGGGCCCAGTGGCAACCCTCCAAGCCCGTCACACCGTTACAGAATGGCCACCCTAATGCAGCTCACCTGCAGGGCCCAGTGGCAACCCTGCAAGCCCGTCACACCGTTACAGAATGGCCACCCTAATGCAGCTCAACTGCAGGGCCCAGTGGCAACCGTGCAAGCCCGTCACACCGTTACAGAATGGCCACCCTAATGCAGCTCACCTGCAGGGCCCAGTGGCAACCGTGCAAGCCCGTCACACCGTTACAGAATGGCCACCCTAATGCAGCTCACCTGCAGGGCCCAGTGGCAACCGTGCAAGCCCGTCACACCGTTACAGAATGGCCACCCTAATGCAGCTCACCTGCAGGGCCCAGTGGCAACCGTGCAAGCCCGTCACACCGTTACAGAATGGCCACCCTAATGCAGCTCACCTGCAGGGCCCAGTGGCAACCGTGCAAGCCCGTCACACCGTTACAGAATGGCCACCCTAATGCAGCTCACCTGCAGGGCCCAGTGGCAACCGTGCAAGTTCGGCAACTCCATTTTCAACCAAGGCCTTTCATTTTAAAGACAAACTATCATGTTGCATAAAATCAATTCAGCAGTTTTTTTCTTGCCATCTTCTGCAGACAAACGTAGAACACCTCAAGCACCCATGGTCTAATCAGTTTTCTTAAACACATAATGCATATTAACATATACAATAACTTTTCCCATGTATTAGAAGAAGCACTTCTAGAGTGAATTGGAATTGGCTCTCTCTAGTGATGTATCTCTGCTGATTGAATGCCGGGGGTCGGTAGGAAGAGGAACAGGGAAAGGGGGGGCGGATTAGCAGGAGGGTTAGGGTCCGCATTGCAGGAGGGTTAGGGTCCGGCATTGCAGGAGTGAGGGTCCAGCATTGCAGGAGTCTCCACCCCTGGAGAAAGGAGCAGGGAGGAGGTGCCAGAGGAGAGGGGCCTACGGGCGTGACCCCTGCACGAGAGGAGTAATTGGGGGGAGGAAATGAACATGATAAATGGTTGCAGTGAAAAAAAGGACCCGCAATAAAAGCAGATTCGATGAACCCAGACCAGATCCAAACCATTGAGGTGTGAAACATAGCGACCAGAAAACAGACTTCAGATGGGTAAATATGTCTTCTTGGTCTATTGCAGGAGCTGTGCAGTATCACTGTTATGAGAGGGGGACCGGCTCAGATGTGAGGCGAGGAAGACCCCGAAGAGAAAGGGACACAGATATGCTGCACATCCCATGCACTTGTCAAAAAATATGTTGCAACAGGGGATCAGAACGTGCTGACCTGGGATACACACATGATCCCCTCTGAGCATCCCTGTCTGCAAATCCACAGATCCAGGAAGCGGGTGTCTTGACTCGGAGGACAGAGAGATCAAAAAAGCCCAAACACAAACATCTTCTTAATCATGATCTATTTTACAAATAAACAATGCTGTTTCTCATGAAATTGACCAGTGTTCCCTTCTCTGTAAGAATGGCATAGCATGAAATGTTTCTGGGATTTAAGGTAAAGCCAACAACAAAATAAGGAGCTCCTTCCTTAAATCTCTTATCAAACTCCAGTCTGCTCAACTCCCACAGTCTTAATATTGATAGGAAAAGGTGTGCAAGCACTAGGCAAAAATTAAAGAGTTTGGTCAGAAGGCCTCATAATTTACTTGGCTTGTTGGGGGTGCCCTTCATCAGAGTCCAGAGCTCTAGTCTCTTTTCCTTCATCTTCCCGCTTTGGTGGCTCTTCTTGAGTAGCTCTGAGTATATGGGGAAGGACATGTCCCTCAGTCTCCGGAGTGGTACTCGTTAGTTGGATTCAGGCTGATGGTGGAGTTGTTCTTTCTGCTGGACATTAGGGCAGAGAAGATCAGCTGAGACCATTGCCCTGGGCTCCTCCTTAGTCCTTAGTCACCTAAATTCTGTTCCACCAACAGCCCACCCCCTTAGACTCACCTCCTTGATAACTTGCTGTGTGCTCATTCATCCCTTCATCTTCTTTTATTGTTTTTTGCGCTTTTCAAAACACTATGGTTATCATAAGGATGCAATTTTTAAATGTTGTATGGAGCTTTTGGAGAAAATGTGGGGCAAAGGGCTTTCTTATGCCAAAAGTGCTTTCAAAAATATGAATCATTTCTAGGCAACCTCCTATTCCCCCCTCTTCTATTGTTCCGACCACTAGCTAAACTTGCACTTTATTGATCCTCGGCCATGGCTCTATACCTCCACCCTTCCCAGGGACACCTGATTTGAGCGGGGAGTTCCCCTCTTCTTTTAATTTTTTTAATTTTTTTATTTGGTTTATTCAAACCTTTAAAAAAGAGAGGAACAGAAAACAAGATAAATCTTGTTACACTCAAACACTTCACGTCTTCTGTTACAACTAACACCCAAAAAAAATTAATTTCACTTTTCCACAGAGAGCATACATAGATGACTAAATACTAAGTCTTGTTAGTTGGCCTCAAGACGTTCCTTCAAGGCTTGCAAGAATACAACCAGTGCAAACATCTGTTTTCTGTCTGCCCCGTCAAACATGGCTTGCCATCAGCGTTCAGTGTTTGCTACTTATTAATCACTGGAACCAAGATTTGTGTTCTCAGATTCCGTAACTTTGGACAGAACAGCGTTAGATGTTTCAGTGTCTCCCTATATAGGTTACAGAAGCGACACATCGGGTCCAGTCGGCATGTTGAACCCATATACCTAGGCGTTCTTTGGTTGCCAGCACATTAAGCCTAAACTGCATATACAGAGATCTTGATTTTTGCTCAGGAAATCGGGATAAGTAGGCTTGCAGCTCACCATAGGCTCTTGCTTCGCTAGGGACCTTATTCATCGGTCTTGATTTTCACCTTGAGTCTCATGTTTCGTGCCAATCAGATGTCCATAGCTTTTTTTGGCCAAGTCCGAGTTATCTATGAGTGTTCTTAGGGCAATATCATGTTCTTTCAGGACTTCAAGACATTGCTCGTTCCACATTGATATCACGGTATACACTTTGTCTTTGCCAGGGTTGTGTAGTATTTGTACTTGAGGTACTGGTATTGTTACCATCGTTTTCCTGAATAAGTTTATTAAGTTCCAGCATACTCTTGCATGGATTGAGATAAGACCCAATTCGTAGCGTATGCAAACAGTCGATAAGACCCCTTACCCAGAAGATGTTTTCCAGCGTGTTCCACAAGTCATGAGCACCCAAAGGCATTTTCTGCACCGTAGATTAAGGCAGGCACTGCCTTTTGTTGGTAAAATGCAATAGTTGGCCTTAGAACATTTTCCATATTGCTTGTTTATCATGGAAGCTTGACATGCCAGCTGCCGACACTTACTCTTCGGGGTTTCCATCCATGGGGCATCATTTCTGTTGGTACTAATCCTCATACCTAAATAGTTTGTATTTCTTATGATCTTCAGGTTTTCCTTTTCAAGGTGCCATACATATTTGTTTCGCTTATTGCTTTTACCCATCAACTTTTCGAAGATCATTGATTCACACTTTTGTTTATTGATGTGTAGACCATTATTTGCTACATAGCTTTCAAGGATGTTGGGTTTACGCCGTAACCCAGTGGGGGTCATATCCAATAGAATTACGTCATCAGCGTAAACAAGCCAACTAATAGGGGATCCGTGAATCGTAGGTGGAAATGTGGAGGCTTCGTTAAAACCATCGCCAACGTCAGATAAGAACAGGTTGAAGATGATGGCGGCCAAAGGGCATCCCTGTTTGATACCCTTGAATGTGCAGATTGGAGCAGATAGCGGGCCTTTAGAGTCCAGACTGATCTTGATGGTAGTGTCAGTATGGAGTTCTCGAATATCTTCCACGAGACTCGGAGGACAGTTCCACATGCTTCATTTTTTCCACAGCAGGTCTCAGTTTATGCTGTCAAAAGCATGACAAAAGTCTATGAGTGCCAAATAGACCTTAGTGTTAGTTCTTAGGGCTTCCATCTTGATAAGATTCAGCAATAGTACATTTAGGCCACAACCCACACCCTTTACAAACCCTGCTTGTCTCGGGTCCATGTGGTTACTTTCAATGGACCATTTTAGCAGTTTTTGTTGCAGGAGAGTTGTGTAGACTTTGCCTAAAATGTCGAGAAGGGCAATTGGTCTATAGTGGTTAGGGTTGGCCCTGTCCCCTTTTTGAAAATCGGAACAATAATCGCATTTTTCCACGATTTTGGGATGGTACGCCTGATGACAATTCATTCTAAAAGGGCCACACAAAAATCTGCCCATATCTCCGATTACGCTTGAGGTTATAATAAGTCAGCCCATGCGGGCCGGGCGCTCTTGAGGCACGTACTTTACTGATTGCAGTTAGGATGTCGTGTCTTTCAAATACCAAGCCCCAGTGATTAAGTATTGGTAGTTTCCATTCACCAATCTTGCCATTCTTACTAAACAAGGCAGTGTAGAACAAGACCCACGATGTTTCAGGAACCACGTTAGCCTGTAAGGCATGTTGTGATGCAAACTTGTTGTTAATGAGCCTCCAATACTCTGATGAGGTTTTGTTTTCCATTTTTGTCATCATAAGCTCAGAGTCGTTTTGTAGCATGATAGCCTTATGAGCCTTAATCCAATTTTTGTATATTTGTTTAACGACTCTTTTCATGGCACAAACAGTGACGTTGTCGGTTCCACAAAGGTTTCTTATGTCACGACGCATTGATCTTTTTCTCTGTTGAATATCAAGATCGAATTTGTGTTTAGGGACAAATTCACGATGTTGAAGACCCTGTTTCCGTTCCATAAATTGAGTTAACAGGTGTTGATACTCAGTCGTGTTTGGTTCTTGATAGAAACTATGTATGATGCAATTTACCTCATCTTCTTGGAAGTTTAGTCATATCCTAGTGGCTCCGATGCTCACAGCGTAAGGCCATTCTGGTTTTTCCTGTTTCCTGGCGAAGTTAAATCTTAACTTGACCATGTCATGATCACAATAAGTCATGGCTGTGACCTCCAAGCAAATTACCCTTGTATGAACAGACTCGGTTACAAAGACATAGTGAAGGACTGAGTTTTGCTCTAATCTTCTCCAAGTTGGACAGGCTGGGATATCTCCAGCTACATTCCCATTTAGCATAGACAACGTTCTTAGCTCCATTTCAAGGCACCATTGACAAGCCACCTGATCTTGAGCATAGGATCCATTCTTCTTGGTCCCCGTTTGTTTCTCATTGTTGACGCAATCAATGTTTAGATCGCCGCAGATTATTAGGTCTGTGGAAATTGCATCTTTTAATAGGTCGCCAATGGTGGCTGTTACTTGATCGATGAAGGGCATAGATCCTGCGGCCACATGGTTCTAATATAGGTTGACAATGTATATCGGAGCCACGTTACTCTTGTCTTTTCTCGATAATGTCACAGTTGACACTTGGATAAATGGAGTGATGTTAATGGATTTCACAATCCTAAACCCAGAGGTTTTCCTTACCGCAGTTATGAGCCCGGCCATAGGTCTTCCTTTTGCTTGTTTTATCACCGGGTTTAGTGCTATTTCAAAGCCTTCTGTTATCCAAGTTTCCTGTAGACAAAAGAAATTTAGGTCATCTGCCCAGGCTGTCTGAAAGAGGTGCATAAACCCTCTTGTATTCCAGGAACCTAAAATGCATGCAGCATTAGCCACCTCAGCCTGACATTATTGATCAACTTTAGCATTTACGGTTGTCGCAAGCCAGGACCAGTCGTTACTTTTATCAGAGGGGTTTGAGGACGGCTGAGTATTACTCAGGCTTGTCAAGGGACCTCCCGAACCTTCAATAGTTATCCTTATGAGTTCACCGGCCTGAGGTTTGAGTAGTGGTTCAATCTTCTGTGTGCTGACACCCAAAGATCCTATTATAGGAGTCTCAGCATCAACAATTCTGTTGAGACCTGCCTCTGTCATTTATGTTCCAGGCGGCATAGGCAGGGTTGAACTTTCGACAGGGCTCATGTTCTTAAGAATGCCCAAGCAACTGTCTGGGACTTTAGCGATGTCGAAGCCAAGAGACATCAACATGGGCCCAGCTTCTAACAAAATATCAGCTATTTCTTTTTAATTGTAGATGGAGAATCACTATATCATTTTTACTCTCATCGATAAATTCGACAGTTTTCAAATCCTCTGATTCTATCGCCCTGAGGCTCGGAACAAGATGACACATCCGTAGCATATTAGGGCGATTTAGAATTAGGTCGTCCGAGGTCTCAACTCGTTCCAGTATATGTCTGTGAATGTCTTGCGCTTTGAGAGAAGCTGGTGTCCTATTTTTGCAAATCTTGAATTGTAAACAATTACGCCCCATTTTAGACACATTTTTGTGGTCTTTTGTGGAGTCGAATTGAGTTAATCCAGACTTATAGATGGCCTTAAGAGTCATTCATGAAGCCATTTGGTCCGGTAGATGAAGGAAGACTAGAGGCCAAAAAGTTCACAGGATCGAATATTTTGTTCATCGGGTCCTTCACACCAGTTTTTGTGCATAAGAGCCGATGTTGAGCATCGAGCTGTGCCCGTTTTTCATCAAGAGTCATGAAGGTAGGACCTGTTTTACTTTTTCGTTTACTGCCACTACAACATGTTGAATCAACCGACAAGATCTTTGAACTTTGCTGGTAACCACATCACTCAGAACAATAACTGGAGCCGACTTCAGAGAATCAGCCTTTAGTACATTGGGGTCTGCAAGGACTAGTAAGTTGGGCTCAGAGGTGCCAGCGACTTCGTCGTCATACGTTGACATATTCATCAGGTCTACTGCACACTGCCGATACAGATATGTTCTGCCGCAGCGTCCAATGTCGATGGCTCAGGGACATCCAGAATTTGTTTTGTTTTTGCCATTTTCTCCTTCACAATAGTGCTGTTTATAGTTACATTAACGGTTTTTACATTGGGTAGAAATTTCCACTAATTATTTCCACGTCTCATTTTCTTTGCTGGTTGTTTTTTCACATTTTTTATTGATGCTCTTCATTTGCGACTTGGGGGATTTCTCCAAATTAGTGCCAGAGGGGCCCTTAAATATGGCAAACAACTCAGGTTGATTGCTTCCGTCGGCTGTTCCAGGTGCCAAACCTTCAAGAACAGGGGCCAGATGTTCGTTCACATCAGTTGAGGTAGATGCCTTTCGTGGGTTTTGTAAGGCTACATTTCCAGTAGATAGACTGTCCTTTAGCACCACAGACAAAGGAGTGTTCGGCACATTTCCTTGTAGGTTTGTATCATTTACTCAAGGTTGTGACAGTACACAGTCTTGAGTTTCCAGTACTGTGATGACAGTACATGCTTCCGCACAATTTTATTGTTGAAGCTGTGATACAAATCTTTAAGGTGGTTATTCTCATTTTCAAAAGGGAGGAATTTTGTGTTCATTACTGCGACCAAGGTAGAAAGGTCTTTAATGTTATCGTTGAGGTGTTCGTACATCTTAATGAACGGTGAGATTGATTTTGCCATTGATGACATTATAGTCGATTGCAGGACCATTGACCAGTGTGCATCTCTAAGCGGGGCTTCTTCGCTGCCAATACCGAGGGGATTGCCCCTCACCTGTTTTTTTGGTCTCCTAATTTTGGGATAGGGGCGTTCCATTAAAGAGGAGTCAGATGTTGAGCAATCCGATAAAGTTGAACTCGCTTGGCACCGAGCACGCGTAACACATCTTTCCACATTGGATTGACCTTTTTGGAGAATTGTGGCACTCGTTACGCGTGGATTGTCCGTTTTAGATTTTTTACTCTGCGAACAGCTAATACTTGGAGAGGTACTAGAGTTAATTCTTCTACGTTTAGGTAGACACCTTACCCAAGTTGTCTTTGAGTGTATACACTCATGCGGTAAACAGTTTTCAGCATGAGATTTATCCAGGTTTTGCTCCCGGCTGACCAACACGTCACTTGCTGTGTTTTTGAGAGTTCGATCTTTGTTGATTCGTGTTAAGTTAGATAGCAGTTTATTCACCACATCTAGGGAAATTCATCTGTTTTCGCTAGAGTGGATGTCTTTTGGAGCACTTTGATTGAAGCTTTGATGATTATCAAACTTAGAAAGGTTCAGGGCCATGAGGTCGGTCGAGTGGATAAATACGTTGTCTTCTTCCACGTTTAGATCTGTGTCCACTGGAATTGCAGGCTCCAGATCAACTAAGGTTTTGGTTGCGCTGTAGAGGTTTGAATGGCTCTGTTTGGAGACAGATGGAGCGATTGATTCCGTGTTTGTGACAAGTGGAAGACTCAGGGGAAGCCTCTCAGGCAACCGGCCACGATTGCGAGGTGCAATGAATGAGGCCGACTCGACGTTGAGGGATATTTCCATTGTATTCGCCAATGTTTTTTCATGGGAACGCCAAGCCAACACATGCAACTGTGGAACCAAGATCGGGCAGGGCACCGACGGAAAGCATCATTGGCACAAATGTCGACACCAGCTAACTTCGGGGTGCTTCGGACCGCCTCCTTGGGCACCACAGCAAGGCAACCCTTGGACCCAGAACCTTCCCCAAGTTTGGCCGTGTTCATGTTGGCATTAGTTGTGAAGGAATGGGACGAGTCATTCAGTACGGAAGAATGTGGCATGGGTAACAGTTCGCACAGTGCCACATCACCCGCCACATCCCGTTTCATCGAAACTTACTTGGGTTGGGAGCAAGGCGGAAGTATTCACTTCGGAGTCCGGGACATCGGCCGTCGACTCCAACCTTCGCTGCGCTCGCATTTTGGTTGACGAGGCAGTGTTCAGTTTTTTGTGCAAAGTGCCGCTGGTGCTCGGTGCAATAGAGTCAAAGGGAAAGTCCACCACAACTATCCACGGACTTCCTCAGACTACTCAGACTCTGCGCCCGCTCCGCGGTGCTGGCTGGTTTTTAAAAGGAGTCACTCCCACACTGATAGAAACAGAAAAAATGCTGCAGCAAAGGAATAGCAGGGCTCCACCTCAGTCACATTCTCCGACTCTGCCAGACACTTTGCCCGCTCCGTGGTGCCGGCTGGTTTTTAAAAAGGAGTCACGCCCACACCGATGGAAACAGAAAAAAAGCTGCAGCAAAGGAATAGCAGGGCTCCACCTCAGTCACCTCCTCAGACTCTGCCAGACTCCGCCACTACCCCTTTATGTTCCTGGGGTGAGATGTTCCCTTCATTTATTTTCTATTCTCTGGTGACGAGGTATGTTTCATTGAGACACAGGCACCTGTCCAGATGTGGTACTGGTCTCTGTCACCATTCAGATCCCCTTGTGAACATCTTTAGAAGCTTGTGCTACTTCATTGCTGAGAAGGAAAGCAGCCCCCAAGTTACTACTCTTCGGTCCCGAAGGAGTATTGGCTACACTGGATGAGTTGTGTACCAAAGTAATGCTATTTTACTTGACACCAGCTGAAGCAAAGGTTTATTCTTATTCAAAGGGCTCGCTTGATTGGACTGGTCTATAAAACCTTCTCACAAATATTGTGATCACAAAGAATCGAGCACATGAATAAAGCACAGAAGGAGCCCTTAATGTCAAAATCCGATATATAGGCAGGCCGCCTCGTTCTCAAACGTGACCTGTGCATTTCTGGCATCATGTATTGTGCAAATGATGCATAACCCTGGCCACTATGGATATAATAATGATGGGCATGCATTGCAAGCACTAAAGTGTCCATAAGCTCCCAGCACCCTGTGGGTGCTGGGAGTATGCCGGGAGCGCAGTTCTCCATGATGGGACTTAAAGGGTTCTTTTTCATGTGTAGTGTCTGTGACAAAGTTCCCGGGCCAGGTGCCGCCACAAGCCAAGTCATGTGTGCCATGGGGAGGATCTCTTGGCTGTGCCACCATGCCACCAAAACGAGGCATGAGCTCATCACAGGGTGCTCGGGCATGGGGTATTGTCTCTATAAGGGTCCATGAGGCCCTAGGGAAAGTGGCAACCACAGCACCCTCAGGAGATAACCTGTAAGGAAGACTGACCCCTTGAATACTCATTCCCATTCAGAGCACCGCAGCGCAACAGGGGAGCAAGAGTGTGGAGGCATGGGTCACTATCTTTGGAAGAATGCTGTCGCACAGATTGCAGCAGCAGCCCAGGGTGGGAGAGTACTACGTGGCGGCCTTCTAGCGTGCAGCAGGTCTCTGTCCTGTATGATCGTTATAGGAATCCAACATGGCGGACCACAATATTTTCTCATCATGTTACATACAAAGAGGTACACGCACACTGAAATATTTCAGCAAAATCTCCTTTCTTTATTGTGAATCACTGCAAACCTGTGCCCTAATCTCTACCGCATAAGAGAAGGTGTTGTGAAGTGGAGGAAGGCCAGGTGTGGGAATAGGCGGCAGTGGAGCAGAGAGGGAAGGGGAGAGCTAATGGAAGGAGGAGGGTGCAAGAAGAGGAAGGGAGGGGGGTGAAGCATAAGAGATTGGGAGCGAGGCGCTTTGCGGAAAATCAATGTGCTGCCCTTGCAACGGGTCGAACAGAACTACAACATCACAGTGTGGGGGCACAAACTCCACCTATAATGCTTGTGCATAATCTCTGCTGCAGTGTAAGGGAAATGCTGCCTTGTCTCAGCTGGGCCCATTTTACAGGCTGCTGTTCATCTTGGACTAGCACTTTCAGCCCACACAAATCCTATGCTTAAAAGGGCCTATGAGAACATCTTTTTGGAGTGGGCTTCATTGAGAAACATTTAGGACTGCACCCACACATCCAGTGTTTGCAGTGCCCATTCTAGGCTCACCTTTTACTATTTAGATGATGTCTCTCAGTTTATAACGAGCTAATCTGTAGGCGTATTGCCCCCCCCCCAATGTAGTTAGAAAAGAAATAGAATAAAAACGAGAAACTTCTTGAGATCAATGTGTCCACATTTGGATTGGGAAGCTTTTCTGAAAGTGTTATCACCCAAGATCGCACATAATGCTCACGCACTAATGGATCCCTGGGAAAAAGCCAAAGTTGGGTGCAATCGAGGATAAACCAATGATCCGCTTTACAATGACGCGGCCGTGGGCTGTTTGAACAGGTGCGACGGGCTCTACTTCATCTCAGATGCACACATTAGATGTGGAAAGGATCCAAGGAAAGCCTTGGCAATGCTCAGAATCACAGCTGTTCGTGTGGTTGAGTGGTCGGCCACAGAGCACGGCAAGCTACAGGGCCTCCAGAGAGGAAACAGGGCCAAACCTATCAACTATCCATGCAGAAGGACTGAGACGTGCTTGAGGCAAAAGGGATTGTGTCATGGTATGTGCTGTCTAGACCAGACTCAGCGTGTAAACCATGATGCACAAACATCAGAAACAAGCATTGGCTAAGCCAACAATGTTGCCAGGATCTGCCATGATGGTTCTTACCTGCCCATAAAATGGCAACTGTTGGCAAAATGGTGCTAGTTCCAGAGCATATTAAGACAGTGCCTGGCAAATGCCTATCTAATGATTACACAAGGACCAAAACTGTTGCCATTGCCAATGCTTGTTTTTAACAAAACGTCAGTGCAAGGACACATGCTGCTTATAAATCAAGTGGCTGAAGGCACACTTGATTAACACAGTTATATTACATCAAGAGCTGGATTAGCTGGTTATAGTTGCCACTAAGTCATTACTTTCCAGAAGTAACAGAAAGAACAGAGCTCAACTCAAAGAGATTTCAGAAGGCTGCGTTTTGGGAGGGCAGTTCCTTCTCGTGTCTGAGGGGAGGGGAATGCTTGCTCAGGGGCTGGATTGGGGTTTACAGTTGCACTCTTGGGTCCTGGAGTAAATGGGTGCAACCTCCGTGGCTGCGTACAGTGAAAAAAGAACGGGTTAAAGTCACTGATCCCAGTTCTGTGGGGGGGGGGGGCAAAGGTTCAATGCTGTGCAGCAGACCAGCGCCGGTCATTGGGACAGATTTTCCCGGATCAGAGATCAGGCAAAACATTTCTCCCCGGATGGAATATACTTGTGCTCATTAATGTAATCCACCCACTTCTAATGCCAGCACCAGGCTTTGAACACGGGTAATCAGGAACAAAGTCGAGGACATACACAGTACACTAGTAGAACGTCTGGTTAGAACACTTGTCAATATTCCTGCCAGTACTGTACTCTACAGAAAATATTCAACTACAGCTTTGTACATAGATGTGCACCTGATATACATTGCTATTGCTTGCAACCTTATAGGGAACGCTCCTCCTTTATTTAACAATGCATGTATAAATCTACTGAAATGTAAAGATTTATGGGGCTGTGGGTTGTGTGATGGGCGAGCCCGTGCCTCGGGCCGCCCTGTACTCGCACACACACGCACACAATCACTGAGACATGACACATACGTCCGTGCTTTCCAGGGTCCCAGCGGCAACTGCCGCACGGACGTTCTTTATTCGAAACGCGCATGCGTGACCCATTTGTGTCCCCGTTTTTTGTTCTTGTCATTAAACGGACTTCCCTTTGCCAAACCATTGACTTGTCCTTATTGATTGGTGTTGGAGTAAGATAATCCTGCACCCCATCCTCCCCAAGGTGCAGCTATCTCGTCTTAAAGTACTTGAGGGTGAGCTCTGATCCTATGGGCCCATCAGAGGTCGCTGCGCCCTCCTGTACAGATCCATCATTAATCTTCTCCCATTTTGCTGTCTGTCACAGCAGAATTTGCTAGGGCCATGCAGGAGTACTACCACCTAGGTGAATGAGTGAAACTCTTTGTCATGTCCTGTTATGCTATTTTATTTTATTTTATCTTTTATAGCACACCTGCAGCCCTTTTCTCACTTTCTAGGAGCTCCAGGATCTGCAAGCAGTGGGGTAGGGGACTAATGCAGTAGCAGGAGAGTAGGACAGGATTGCTTTATTACAATGTTGATGTGTACAGATCTGAAAATCGGCTCTATGCGGTGTACGATTTAGATATTTTGTGAGCTGTCTGTAGCAGTAGTTAATATGCACTCCAGGTTACTAAGGTACTTGTTTGTGTGGTTGTCTATGGGTCTGTCAGAGTAGTGCTTAATGAGTGTGGGGAGTTGTGTTGGTGTGTCTGTGGTCAGTCAATTTAAAGAAATGTAGTGCCATATGTGCGTTCAGATGGTGCATGTTCCATTTTGTAACCGGTGTTCTTTCGCAGCACAGGATGTGTGCCCCAATATATTTTCAGTTAGGGTGGGAGGTAGAGTGATTTTGTTACCATATCCTTCTCAAATCAATGGCAAACTTTACTGCATTGACACATCATGCAAGAGTGGGAATTTGAGGCTTTCAAAGTACACTTTAAACAGGACAGCACATAAAATGGAAGCCTTTTGCTTTAGTGTTTTTGACAGTGACTCACTAGGGATTTAAGGGGCGACAATCAGAGGGGCAACTAACCAGAGCTTTGTTTGTACTGTAGTTTTACTTGTGTCCAGGGGAGTTGCTAGGTCTGGAAAAGACCCGGGGCTACGCTGATGTCAGAACTGTTGGGACTGGGGGCTAGCTAGTCTTTTGGCTGTAGCTCCTGAGATTCTATCCGGGGCTACAACCAAAAGGTCAGGGGCTATAGCCCCCTTAGCCCCCTTCTAGCAACGCCCCTGCTTGTGTCCATTTTTGGTTTTGGCTGTTAGGTGGTGCTTACAAGCTGAAGTATTGCACTTCAATAAGGCTAGGAAGAAGAGGACAGGTGAGTTGGGACACACAATTTGAGGGTGTGGTTTAGTTATTTAGCAACCTATTCACTGCCCATTTTGATCCAGATGGCCATTCCCACCCACTACCGGCTCATCCCTTTCCGCCCAAAAAACCCTGTGGGATGTCTTTTGAGCTAGATCTAAGAAATAGTAACATCAAACTCAGGGCTGACCGTGTTATTTCTAAGTAGTCTGAAGAGAGTTAATACTGAATAGCTTAATTGCAGCTGCAAAAGTGCTACAGGTTTAATACAAATGTGTTAAGAAAGCGTGCTTGCAACCACTTGATTTGTGCTCCTTGCACTGAGGACCTGTCTAAACAAACATTGACAATGTCAACAGTTTTGGCTTATGTATAGGTATTAGTTAGGCACATGCCAGACACTCATATGCCTAGAAAATCAGACCATGTCCCAGCTTTTTCATTTTATGGCCAGGTTGCACCATTTTGACAGTGCATGGAAAATTCCTATCCCATGCCTACACAAAAGCCAAATCCGTTGTCTTTGCCAAGAGCTTGGATTCAATTGAAGTGACTCCAGCCAGATTATTACAGGCAATTACGTGAATTGAGTAAGGCACAGGTGTGGGCTTTGTCAAAGTACTGAATTTCTGTTTTTGGTCCATTACTGTTCCTTATAAATAAGAGAAATGATATAGTAATTAAAAATGAACATTAAGCGGTCACTCCCTGTACTATTAATGTACGAAAATGTACATTTGCCTACTAAGAATGTATAGCGGCCTACACCACAGTTCACATTGTATTGCCAATGAAAATATGTTTAAACTATATTTGGAATTGTGTGCTTTAATGTAAACGATTATTCACAGATGAGACTAATACATATGTTCTAAGGAGATGTGTGTCAATTAGTAAACTTGTTTAATGTGCATTCACTGGTGAAAGATTTCGATTTATGAATATTGTTTTGATATTCATGTCTGGGACGTATCTAGTGCCATTAGTTTATTATTCCAGGCGATGTCTAGTAAGGCGTAAGGGGGGGGTTCTGGGAGTGTCTCTCTACCGGCCTATATCCCTGGTTTGAGTCTCAACCAGATTCTTTAGCTCACCATCCCTTTCACAGAAGTGAAATGTCCGTTAAATATCAGTCTTTGTCCTGGCCAAGGGCAGCCAAGTACCGAAATGTCAGGCAATTCTCTTCTGAACAAGAGTACCAACAGCAACCCCAGACACGTGTTTCAGCCTGGTTGGGCCTCGTCAGTGAGGTAGAGCTGTGCCTCTCTAAGAACAGTAAGCAAGGATTCCACGTCTGGATTACCCTAATGTCTATTCTGGCCAAAATGCAGAGAGCCATTGAACATTCGAACCAAAGCTTAACCTTCCCCCACAACCCTCAACTGTCCCATCCCCAACACCCCCTCCATCGCCCCATCTGTTCCACCATCCCACTGCCTCCTTTTTGGATGTAGCCAGAGTATCACGCTAGTTCCTTTTTTCCACTTCCATCACTGCCCTATTATATCAGAGGCAGCTCAACCTCTCTGCTGTGAAGAAAGGGTCAAAGCAGTCGGCCAATGAAAGTGCTAGGTAAAATGTTCATCTTGTGTGTAATTCTCCCCACTTGGTGAGTCCCCCAGCACTTTTGGCTGGACTATCAGATTTTTGTCTGACTTCCCTGAGTGAGTGGGAACCCTTTTTCCTCACTCACTCATTCATTCTTTTCTGTGAACCCCTTATTGGTTTGTCTTGATGGAGTCTGCTTTGCTCCATCTTTTTAAAGCATCTGTAGTTTCCTATTGGAGCACACTGCACATCATGTGCAGTGTTGCTGGAAGCTCTCTCTTTGGTTTTCTTTTACATTCCTGTGATAACATACTGTAACCAGGATATGTTTTATCTTACCTAAGATTTTCTTTTGCAAGATCAGCACACACCACCTTATTTGGAGTGCTGTGGGAACACGTATGCTTTTTCTCACTTCTCCTATTCCTTTGTAGTTACAGCGACAAGTCTACCCTAGTGGCTGCTGGCAGTGGATGATTTTCTACCGATTTTGCGACACAATGCAGGCTGTATTCGCAGCTGCAGTAAGGGACACATGGGGCACCCTTGTTCCAAAATGGTGCCTGTCCTCTTTTTTCACCAAGACTACTACTTTCTTGAGCCTTCTTCTGCTGACCTTGGTGGGGCAGTCCCGCTCAGTCCTTTATCTTTGCCGGGCTCCCATTGGGAAGCCCGTCCGAAGGTGCCAGTATGTCTGGGAGGACAGGAAACTGGGGATTCTGAGGGGTCAGACATGTGAGACAGACACAAAGGTATCGTTTTCTTAATGTTTACCATTTTATTAAAATGAAAAGGGGTGAGATAAACACATATCTTTCCCTATCCAAACGAGAATGTCCTTACCTAGCAAACGAAAACTAAAGAAAGATGACCTAGTGACCAGAAAGCATCTGGCCTCACACTCATACACGCAACACAAATGTATAAGGAATATTTGGCTATCTTCAGTTCATCAAACTAGTGCAAAAGTTCAAACTGATTGTTTTTAGAAAGTACTCCTTGTGACCAGGGTTGGGCTCCGTTCCCCTGGATCAATTCAGGTATACCCTTAGACAAGTTCTAATTCAACAAGGATCTGTTGAATTCAACACAAAACAAATGACTTTTCCTTCCACTGCCTCTTTCCACTTAGCAAAGCAAGTGTCTTTTCCATAAACACTTGTTCAAAAACTAAAGCAGTAGTTCTCCTCCACAATATCCTTCTTGGTAAGGCAAATGTCTCTTTCATAAACACGAGTTCATAAACCAAGACAATTGTTTTCTTTCACAATATGTCTTTCTCAAGTTTCAAAGTAAATCTTAACTCATCACAGGTATTCTTTCAATGGAATGCTTTTGTCAGGATAGCACAACCATTACTTTTGAGAATGCAGCATTTTGTAAAAATGATATAGTTATCAATGTCTCTTCACATCAATGTCTCTTCACAACACCTTTTTACCACAACCACACTCCTTCCAACCAATCGTTTCTTTCCTGATCTACTCGCTTGCTAGGACCTGATCTACTCGCTTGCTAGGACTAACTATAAATGGTCCCTTTCCAGGTTCACTCGCCTGCTACTACAGTTGAGCTCTCTTTTAGCTGCAATGTGAGTTACAGGTTTCCTCAAGTTGACCTCTAAAAAAATAAATGGAGAATTGCACCCGTTTTGCAGTTTTACTTCTTCTTTTGGATAGCCTCTTGGCAATGTGGGTTACAGGTTTCCCTAAGTTGACTTCTCAAGAATGGAGAATTGCATCCTTATTGCACTTTCACTTCTTCTAGATTGCTTGTTGGCAATGCGGTTACACGTTTTCCCAAGTTCACTTCTCATTGATGGAGAATTGCGCCCTTCATGCACTCTCATATCTCACTAATTAAGGAGTTTGATTAGGCATTCATCCCACTCTCTTTGCCTCCCTCTCCTTAGGGCACTTTGCCTTCAGCCACCTTGTACCTCAATTGTGGGAGCTGACAAAGCTGTGAAGCACCCTGGTGCCCTGTGCCTCTTCTGAGGCTCACCAGTTACTGTTGGCAGCTTCTACGTCCTCCTCCTCATGTGCTGCGCGGGAAACAGCAGTTCTTCTTTTTAGCATCTCAGCGTCTCAGGGGTCCTCTTCGGTTCTCTCGCCATCTGTGTCTCTCTGTCTCTCTCTCTGAGCATCTGCTGCTCCACCTTCAGCGACCACCACTCTCCCAACCACCTCACATACGCCGCCACATCCACTTCGACGCATCTCTGCACACCTGCTGCTCTGCACGCACTCCGACCTTAAGCCGCAGCATGGAAGAGCGTCGTCTCTCCTGCTCCTTCGTCTTCCACCTCCACCACAGTTTTAGATGTCCTGCTCAGGTGCCTTGCCTTCCAACAACTAGACTGCACATTTTCTTCAGTGGCACTTTCCATTATCATTAACTCCTGACCCTTATTTCTCATCCAAATACCACAGGCATTATGGATCTTGGAGTCCACAATGAATTTGAGTCTTTTAGGTTTATTCATATCTGTGTGTTTGTTGATTTTAATGTTATTAAAGTTAGAAGATATTAAGTACATAACAGTTACATTGCTTTCCTCTACTCTGCAAAATGTCATCAATACTACAGGGAGGATACGGGAATCATGAGTTAAAGAGGTCACCAATTCCCCCTGATACGAGCCCCCTCCCATGTGATCCTCCCTCATAATACCGCCCACAGGGTCAGGATCAGGTAGCGGCTGCCTTCCCCAGGCCACATGAGAGAAGGACCATACCAGGGTCTCAGTGATGATCTCACTAGATTCATCACATAGGTCACCGAAACCCCTCAGGTCTTTGTCCTCCAGTGTGTCTGCTTGGATCCAGTTCTGACTGGATGCCTGGCTGTCCTCTTGGGACAGCCACCACCCAACGTTTGAATTTAGCATGCATGCTGATTGGCTGGGTTCCTGCATAAAAGGCACATGGTCTTGATGCTGAAGCCAGTGTTGAACACTGGAACATGCATTCAGAAGAAAAAGAAAGGAAAAATAATGCCTGCAGCCACCTCCAGCGACCGCCAAAGTGGACTGAGTGACCGCTGCTGCTCTAGCCCATTCTTCTATACAGGGAAGATCCAGAATGGACGACTTCCTCCCTTGGACTGGTAGGCCTAACCAGACCAGCTACGGTTTGAGCCATCCCACGACGATTTACAACCTTCGAGGCCAGCAATATCCAAATACCCTGGGACTTCTGGCACTGCTGCAGTGGATCGTCTCTTCAAGCATGGTTTCCAGCTGCAAACTTATGGGCATCTGCCTGGGACTATAGAGGCTCCATCCCCATCATAGCAGACCCCTTAGCTGAGTCTTGGACCGAGAGAAGGAAGAAAGTCTGATGGGCCACAACCGTCGCTGCCACAAAGTCTGTGTCAAGCCTCCACAATCAAGTACCATGAAGATAGTCTGCTGGTCATCCCTGTGACCGAGTCTGACCGCCTGCTCCCGCTAAAAGTTCCTGCCCCAGCCGCCACGGCCAGAGACCCAAACCAGAGCAGCTGTCATCTTACCTTGGGGACCCGCCAGTGACATCGTTGTTCTGTCATAGAAGGCACTGTCTCACTTCTGGGTACTTACTTGGGAAGTTGTTGTGTTGCTGGTTGCTCCTCTGGAGATTGTAGAATCATGTTGGGGTGGACGGCCCAAGCGTGTTCTCCCTGGCCTTAGAGCAACCATCCTTTAGGCTGAAATCCTTCAGGTGGCCTACCGAGTCCCTCTGAACCTGTTGAATCCAATTTTCCTTACTTACCCGAATTGCATTTTGAGTTTAACATTGCCCTAGTGTATAGAATACATAACCCTATTTTTATATAACTACAGTAAGCGTTTCTTTGACTATATGTGTAGTCAAATGTCTTTGTACTCAACTACAGCCCTCCTCCCTCCTAAACCAAGCATGGCTGCTCGATCATAGCTATCAAACCTTTCGGGTAGTTCAGGCCAAACCTAAGAGTTAAGAGTTGGAGCACTGTACTTCTAAGAGCGAGTCTTCTACAGTCCTACCACAGGTGGACTTTAGTAAAGCTCCCTAAAAGAAAGGCACTGATATCCCACAGGAACAAGGAAGGAAAGAACCTTATGCTCTAAAATATTTGCTTCCTGGTAAGTCACTTAAAGTGCAGATTTACCCTGAAGATCTGGATCAGAAGCAAAAACATGAATGGTCACACTCCGTGCTCCTAGGTATATTACATACATTAAGATTTTATGTGCTTTTTTTGCTAAAAGTACCTGCCAGTACTGGAAATTGACCTTTTGTCTACACTGAACGGCGCTCCTGCAAGACAGTTTTTGCCAACGCACAGCTCAGTCTTGTTCCAGCCCAAATCCTCCCCTGGTCCAACTGCTTTTTTAAGATAGGTCACATTCACGGAATGAAGTAGCTTGGCACGCTCTCAGGAATTAACCGAGAGAACATCTTGGGACAAATAGCAAACACTAATAAAAATTCCCAATTGACCTCAGCAGCAGCCTCCTGATCTGCACCATAGCACATGCTAATCCCTTCCAGCCTGCCTCACTTCCTCCTGCTGGTCGACGACGACGTGCACCCAGCGTCCATGCTGCCTAGCCTTGCCTGCAACTTCTTCTGCATTTTACTGGGGTAGGCCTGGTCTTTGTTGGACGAACGCACGTCAGTGCGGTGGCTTGGTGAGTGTTTCTTTTGGATTGACACATTTGTATTTGTGCATCGGAGACTGCATCTGGCCATCGTTTCGTGCCCTGCTGCCTATCCTTGCTACTTGTGTGCCATGAATCTCGGCACTATCAGCTTTGCCTCATTGTTCTGGGGCTTTCCAACATGGCCGCACCATGTTTAATCTGATCTGGCCTGGACCTGCTCCCCATCCTATTGGTTGTACTGGGCTTGTTAAGCCAATCACAGAAACCGGGGGATGGTAGCCAGCCCATCCACCCAAGGCTCACAATGAGGCCCCTGTCTGCTCCCTGTCGGTCTCAGGTGAAACCCTGTACCCAGCTGTCCCCCCCTGTTGTATGCATGTCCCTGAACCCTGTACCCAACTGTCCACCCCCGGTTGTATGCATGTGCCTGTGTGCCTAAACCCTGTATCCAGCTGTCCCCCCCTGTTGTATGCATGTGCCTGTGTGCCTGAACCCTGTACACAGCTGTCCCCCCTGTTGTATGCTTGTGCCTGTGTGCCTGTATGCATGTGCCTGTGTGCCTGAATCGTGTACCTAGTTGTCTTCCTGTGCCCACTGTGTGCCTGATCCCTGTACCTAGCCGTCTCCCTGTGCCCACGTGTCCTTACTGCATCTTTGTGTCTTAATCGCCCTGCATCATGGGGTTAGGCTCATAGCCGCCGTGCAGCATGGGGTTAGGCTCCTTGAATGTGCCCATCTGATTGACTTTACTGCATCTATGTGTCGCAGCCGCCCTGCAACATTGGGTTAGGCTCCTTGAATGTGCCCATCTGATTGACTTTACTGCATCTATGTGACGCAGCTGCCCTGCAGCATGGGGTTAGGCTCCTTGAATGTGCCCATCGGATTGTTTTTACTTCATCTTTGTGTCACATCCGCTCTGCAACATGGGGTCAGGCTCCTTGAATGTGCCCATCTGATTGACTTTACTGCATCTTTGTGTCGCAGCCGCCTTGCAACATGGGGTCAGGCTCCTTGAATGTGCCCATCTGATTGACTTTACTGCATCTTTGTGTCGCAGCCGCCTTGCAACATGGGGTCAGGCTCCTTGAATGTTCTCATCTGATTGACTTTACTGCATCTATGTGTCGCAGCCGCCCTGCAACATTGGGTTAGGGTCCTTGAATGTGCCCATCTGATTGACTTTACTGCATCTATGTGACGCAGCTGCCCTGCAGCATGGGGTTAGGCTCCTTGAATGTGCCCATCGGATTGTTTTTACTGCATCTTTGTGTCACATCCGCCCTGCAACATGGGGTTAGGCTCCTTGAATGTGCCCATCTGAGTGACTTTACTGCATCTTTGTGTCGCAGCCGCCCTGCAACATTGGGTTAGGGTCCTTGAATGTGCCCATCTGATTGACTTTACTGCATCTCTGTGTCGCAGCCGCCCTGCAACATGGGGTCAGGCTCCTTGAATGTGCCCATCTGATTGACTTTACTGCATCTTTGTGTCGCAGCCACCTTGCAACATGGGGTCAGTGAATTTACTCCATCTTTGTGTGCCACTTGAACTCTTTTCAAACTTGTGTGATGTCATTACTTTTTGTTTGCTCGTACTGTAACCTAAATCTTGTAACCACTTCAAGACCTTCAAGATTCTGACCTGTAACGACAATCACTCTGTAACCAATTTCTTAAGCATGAACGCCTAGATAAATAAATATAGGGCTTGTCAAATGAAATGTGTTGCATGCCTCTGTACTGGGGCCTTTATGCCCCCTGCCCCCACTTAATGGCGGTACTTGGATGAAACGGGTGGCCTGCAGATGCGCAAGCAGCACACACGATAGGGTGTTCTACACGCACATGCTCCTTCACATCTTGCGGCCCTGCCAAGGAGCTGTATTTAGAGTCCTGACATAAGAAAAGGTTCCGCAAACTGGCACGCGTTATTCCATCACGTGTAACTGAGCTCTGAAAATCAGGCGACCATGCGGAGGTCACATGCCTCTGGCATCAAGGCAAGGCAGGGCAGGGATCCAGATAAGCTTTTGGAGTACTTTTTTTCCTACTGTTTGGATCTGTAAGCAAAACATTCTAATTGCGGATTGTAGCATTTTTTTGCAGGTGCAAGCAAACATTAAAGCTGTGGGCATTTCTTTGTTGTTGCTGTAATCCACGCTCTCTTTGAAGCTGCGCATTCTTGTAAATGAACAGAACAGGTGCCCTGTTCACCTTAACCAGGCTATTTTCAGTCAAGCAGCAATAAGGTAGAAGACCTTTTTGAGGCCCCGTAACTCACCGATCTACTGAAGCTGGCAAGACAGATCAGCAGGTGAAGCACCAGCTACGGAGAACTCTCTGCAGGTCCGAAACCCAGCAAAACCAATGTAGCCTTTCACCCGTCCAAGGTCCTCAAACGAGTACCAATTTCGGTTGGGTTATAATAATTGTATATAAAAGGAGGTGCGTACAACACTTTGGATTTATGAATAACATTAATAGTAACTCACCCAATCACTGCGGCTTGGCAAAACGTGTGCAGACTCCTGCATGCCATTTACTCTGGATTTGATCTGCTGAGAGTATTTCGCAGATTTCCAGGAGCAAAATAGCAAGTTATCTGGTGTGCTGGGTCAAAGGATGGCACTTTAATGCACCAACTTGCTGCATGCCAATCTATAGAACCTCCTATGGAAGAATCAGGCAATCTAATGGCAGGATACGGTTAGCCAGCACTAAATATAATCTCCGAGAAACATAATGTGTTGCGATGGACATTTGTTCGCCATCTTGTTCTTATTAAAACACATTTACAAAACAGTTGCATCGAATGTTGATAACGCAATATTTCCTTTACGTCAAGAGCAAAATACAATGAAAAAGAAAGATAATTAAACCAGAACCTTGAACTATAAATACAAATGCTATAGTACATTTAAATCTCACATCACATTCTCGTCCAAAAATTTTGCAAACAGAATAAAGCAAGTTCTATAGGGGAAATGTGTATGTTTTGCTGTTCAAAGCAATTCTACAGAAGCACTGCCAACATATACAGTAGATACCTCGGATTCTCGTTAATACGTTGTAGATCATTAGGGGACTGAAATTAAGAGTTCATGATCAGGTGCTAAAACGTGCTCCTGGCTATTAGGAAGGAACTACCAGTAGAGAACCAGGAGCAGTCCACGGTGTGCAGCTAATATAACATCGATGTGAGATGTGTGAGAAACCAGAGGGTCTTTTCACTCCCAAGACTTCTGGATCCTCTTCTCAGGTGGCCAGGGAAAGGCCATTGCTCTTTGATCCTGGCCCTAGGGATGGAAAAGCAAGGGAGGATCAACCGGGTAGAAGGTCCTTGGGGACTGAGAGTGGGGTACCCTTAGGAAAGACATGGTATCCCCCTTTATCCTTGAGACTCAACTAAACCCTCCTCTGACCTTTATGGGTAATTATTGTAAAGCGGTTTCCCTCATTTCTCCATATATTTATTTATTTAATGGGATTTCGTTTTAGCATAAATCTTTACACATAAAAGAAATAAAAATGGACGAAGACAAAGAACAATGCATATGGATTAGACAGAGATAAATAGCAGCATTAGATTATGTTGCATTACTCAATGTTATACTTCAAAGTCTAATTCATCGTCAATTCATAATATATTTGTTAATCTCATATTCCTAAAACATTCCATAACTTTTAAGAGCAACTATACATAGTAAAACAAGAGACAGCCATATCAATTAATCATCATCACCACCATCACCATCCTGATTGTAATAATTCAGAACTACTCAAGAGGGGAGGGGAAAGGTGGGGCAGGGGAGACAGTAAAACACTGCCAGAAGATCTTTCTCCAGGAGCATAGTTTATCCAGAGCTTAAGCATTACAGGACAATAACTTGGGCTTAGATACAGCCAAAGTATGAACCTGTATGGAATGGCTACAACCATAAGAGTATAGAATCTCTCATGCTATTGTCAAATGTCCTCAGAGCGGGTATCTCAGTTGTTATTCTGCCACTGATATGCACCTTTCTACCTCCCTCCAAATTCTGTACAGTACAATATGAAGACCCTTATTATTAGAGTTAATGGATTGTTTCAAAAGAAGGTTCCTTGATGGTGTCAAAATGGTGAACAAATGTGCCTAGATGTAACATGTATACATTACCTAAGCAGGGGCACTCAGTTAGAACATGTTTTGCCATCTCCGGTACATGTTTATTACAACAGATACTGCAAAAACGATTTAGCACTGGTACCGAGAGTGCTGCACCGGTTACACTCAGTAACCGTAGACGGTTAATTTGGAGAAGAAGGATAAATCTTCAAAGATGGTGTAACAGATAGGGCTGGGCTTTTTTGAATGAATACAGAATATCAGAGACAAAGGTATAGCTTTTTAATGACTCTAAATGATCTATATTCTCATTCCAATCCCAGAGATCAACACGATTAACTAAGGAAAATCTCATGTTAGTATAGTCAGCCCCCCAATTAGGGTACCAACCTATGTCGTGAAACAATATATCCATACTCTTGCTGAGAGGGGACTTAAACCATAGTCTAAGTTCTTCTCTGCCCAAGGCGGTCAACAACGGGTTTGCAGGGCCGTTTAACATCTTATGGTACACAAATGCTCTCTTTTTTTGTACCATGGATTTCAGGGACAGAATTCCAAGTTCAAGCCTAATTATGGCCATTGATACACAATTTGGAAGACCCAATATCTTCCTCCAAAATGTCCCCTCAATCACCTGTAGCCATTGTAAATCGATTCCAATGAGAGACTCAAGGCCATAGATTACTGCGGGAACCAAGCACTGAAGATACAATTGTCTCGCTGCCATCAAAGAGTAGCCACCGCTTCTTCTTGAGCACTGGCCCACTAAGGCAGTCAGTCAATTTCACCGACTTCTTTTTCTGTATTTCAGTGCAGGAACTGTAACCTAGAACCTTGTCAAATTCGGCCCCCAGGTATCTATAAATTGGTAGATCTGAGATTTCCACATGCTGAATATAGAGCCGCGTTGGAGAGTTTTCTTGTGAACAACTTCAGTTGTGTTTTGTCCCTATTGATCTGTAACCCATTCGAATCAGGGTAGACCCACAATGCTTCAGCCGTGTGCTGCATACCATTGAAAGTATGATCCAATAGTACAAGAACATGCCGATACCGTACATTGTGTGGTATCAATGTCCGGCGGGCAGTTCTTGACTATTGTCAGGGCAACTGGTAAGTCTGACACAAAAAGGTTGTAGAGCTGGGGCGCAGTAACACATCCCTGCTTTACTCGGCAATTCTGACTAACTGGTGAGGTCATATTACCCTTTGCATCTAGTCTTAAACAGACTGTATTATTACTGTGTAATAATTTCAAGTAATATAGTATTTCAGGTGGGCAGCCCAGCAAATTCAGTTTATTCCACAGGTGCTCCCTGCACACCATATGGAACGTGGCTTTAACGTCAACCAAAGTGGCTTTAAAGTTAGCAGAAGATTATCAGGTCGGCATGCCAATGTAGCTAGGGAGTCCAACACCAATACATTGTGTGAAGTAGAGTAATCAGCCCTGAACCCACTTTGCTATCTGTCAAGGATACCCACTTGATCTACTGATGCCTGTAACTCATATAGCAGTAATGATGCAAACAATTTTCTGGTACAAAACAACATGGACAGCAAACAATCCCCATCTAGGACACCTGACAGTACTGAGACGAAAAAGAAGCAACTAAGAATAATGAAGATCATACCCTTTCACCACTTTAGTACTGGGATGAGGGAGGTGCCTGCAGGGAGCTATGAGGGTCAGACATGTCCCTTTAATAATGGTCAGTCAGGTCTCATTAGAGTTCCACAGCTGCAGCCTGTCAAGGGGCTGGAGGTGTATACAAAGAGACCAGTGTAGCAAAGCAGTGAGCAAGAAGGAGGTCTGTGTGGAGGAAGTCAGCAGGGGGCTGTGCTTCGAAGCAGGCAGCCGTGGTGCGACCAGACGAGGCAGGACGCTGGCAAACTTTCCAGAAGACTTGCACAGCCCGTAGCCAGGGGGCTGTGTGAGTAGTTGAAGTCTGGGAACGTCCCTGAACCGTGCTCCACAGCAGGAACTGCAGGAGAGCACCAAGAAGGCAGGCTGTCGCGCCCAGAAAGCGGCATACCGGGAGCCGGCGTGCAGAGAAAGACATGCAGCATGCAAGCAGAGCACGACAGAAGGAGAAGCCACAAGCCGGTGAGTGTCAGAGGAAGACATGTGAATGCATGAACCCGTCCTACAATGTTTTTGAATACCGAACTAAATGGAACTTTAAAATACAGTGAAACCAATGCATATTGAATACCGCACAAAAGGGAACTTCATAATTAAGCTGCATGAATGTTTAACAGACTGAATGGAATGAAACAGTGAAATTAAGCATTGTGAATAACCCAATGACCAGGTGAAAATAGTTGCAGAAGAGGGCACAAGGGTGCCAGAGAGGCATAAGAAGGTGGGTGTCACTTGCTTCATGATGCCTTCGCAGATGCAAACTTCTACTTTGTGTCTATTATATACAAACCATGACACTTTAAATGTCTTCTAGAGGTCTCCAAAGCTTTGTTTTATGGACAGTGCCTAATTCAGAAGGTTAATGCCACTTAGGAATGTTTATATGGCAGCTGATGGCCTTGGGAGCCAAAAGTAACTCCTGGTAGCTGTTGGTGTCAAGCTAACCAGGGTTCTTAGAAAAAGCTCGCAGCAATTCTGAACCCTGCAGTGTGGGAAAATCATCAGTCTTTATTTAGCAATCCAGTAAGGACACTGTTAAGGGCAAACATATACATTGTCATCCATAGTTTCTAGCGGGAAGATCCCAAAACTAAAAGACAGTATCCTTAGTGGAAAGGCTTTCTCCAACATGCTTTTTCCAACTAGGTCTCTTTCAGCGTCAGGTTTGCTTGGTTTTGGAAAAACCAAAAAGGGCATTTATAGAAATTCTTGAGCCAAAGCTAGGAGTCTTAGGGCACATCATTTTCCTGCGTTTTACCAAATGCCAGACCATGACGTAGCTGCTCTAATGTGGACTAAGTTGAGTCAAAGTGGCCTGCACAATACTTACATTTTAGGCTTGGCAGTCTGTCCACCAAGAGGCATAACCTTCATACTGCATTTGACCCACAAGTCAAGTAGCCCCAGTATTCTGGATGTGAGTGGATGTTTTAATGGATAAGGTCATTCAAAGAATGGGTAGATAGACACATTGACAGATGGGTAAGTGGGGGAGCGGGAGAGCATACTAATGGATGGGCGACGCCTGATCGAGTGGGTGGTAAGCGAGTGGGTAGTTCAATGAGTGAAGGAGTGCGTTAGTCGGGAGGCATTTGAGTGATGGAAGATATGGGTGAGGGTAATTGAGTGAAGCACTTGCTGGTTCAGTGAGTGAGGGTTGAGCGGAAGGTTGGATAGATAAGTGGGCTGATAGGCTGGAAAGGCGGAGTGGGTAGCTGCCTCAGGCGTGAAGAGATGCAAGAGTTTGGATGTGTTGACTGGTGAGCGAGTGAAATGGTGGGTGATTGGATGGACAACTGAGTGATGTGACTGCACGTGAGAATGGACGAGTACCTTGACGGATGGATGGAAGGATGGATGCCAGGCCATCAACAATGGTCATATAATCCAGAAATATATAATTAAATCGATTTATCAGTATGCACATACCATGTTCTTTGCTGTTGGAAGTTTGTGTAGTGCTAGAATATTGACTCGGGTTGTCCCAACTTAGTGTGGTACAAAAGTAACTGACAAGAGGGACATGGAGTGAGGGTCTACTTTCCTCATGCCCCCTCCTTCCAAGTCGAGGGTCTAGAATAGATGAAGGCTAATGCACCTACCATGGCCGGGCGAGTCTTATAGACCACAGACTGGAGGTACACACAATTGGGGGAAGCCCAGAGTGGTGGGGGGTTGACACTCGCCCATGGACGGGGGCAAAGGGTTGAGGGGTTGGGGCATGATTTTGACTATACCTGAAGAACCTCTTCATGCGTGTGTGGATACATGCATTACTGAGTGATAGGAGACCAAAAGGATGAGCAAAATGCTGGAGAAAGGAGGTCATGGCTTGAAGTAGCAGACAAAAACAAAGTAAGGAGTCTCTGACCTGGGTACTCAACAGTGCAGTTAAGGAGTTCAGGTTGCGTGAAACTATAGCTCCAACATGAGCACATATATGTAGATTTACAAACAAATTCCTCCAAAATGAAAGCTCCTATCCCTCCCTAACCTGTATCTCCTGCCTGTAATCCTGTGGCCCCTCTCTCAATGACCACAAAAGTGTTTTTATTAATTGCCTATCCCAACTGTACCCTATTTCTGCATCCCCTCAATGAGTCGCAGCTATGTTTGTGCTATATAAAACCCTGCTCGTTAACATCATTGTAATGGGTAAGTGGATAGTTTGTTAGAAATAGAAAAGTTCTGAATAAATTGAAGCGGGAGCAAAGTGGTGACTAGAAAGGAAAGTTAATCAAGTAGTGAGTGAGATTAGAGGGAGGGTGAATGGGTGGAGTAGCAATGGTTCGGTGAACGAGTATATGCAAGGAGCCCCATCTTGACATTCCACACCTCCTGTTAATATTGATTTAAGAGTGGTGACACATTCCAGTTAAGAGAAGAATGTTCACAGTACATGAGCCACAGGGCTGGAGGTTATGTGGTATGCATATGCACATGCCATGCACTCTGGTAGCCCAGACTGGTATCAGGGGGAGAACAGCAGATCTATGGCCATGGGTTAATCGGGTGGGGAGGATGGGGTGAATAGGATAAACTCTTATGTCCATACCCACTTATAAAGTGTTTAGTGCAGGACAAGGAAAGTGGGACTGGGGCTCGAGATGCTGATACCCTGCACACAGGTGCAGGGTATGCTGATGCGCAACACATTCAACAACAGGAGTACTTGTGGAGTTAAGGGAACAAAGAAACCAAAACTCATTCCAGCCACTTGGATTACACATTTCATCCCACACTCATCGTTAGGCAAATCAGTTGGATGAAAAGCCTAATTTTGAGCAGAGCTGGGGATGTGGGCTAGGAAAACGGACAATTGATGCATAGCAGAATCACTCTGGAGCTCCTCATATTTTCTAAGACATTTTCAGCAAGCGTGTGACGACACAGCCTGCAAGGCCAAGACTAAAAAGAGAAATTTGGGTGAACAGCAATCACACACATTCCTATGCCTTCCTCTTCACAGAGGGGAACATGAAAGGGAAGAGGCTAGGCCAGGCCATGTTGAAGAAACACCATCTCATCTCATACCACTCACCCACTTACATTAGGGTGCCAAACCGCTCCGCCAGACAAAGCAATAGAAGCAAACAGCTGAACTGTAACCTCAAACCTTTCACTGCTTCTTTAGTCACAGGCAACAAGTGAATTCACATATCCCTTGAAGCAAAGCTAGGTCAAGTTACAGTCTCTGGGACTGCTTCAGATCATGCAAGATGTAACTTGACTAACCATTTGCTTAGACATAACATTATTGGGCCTGTAAATAGCCTCTTACCCTCCATTTGAGAACACTCAACATACAGCCCTACATTCGACAGCACAAGGAAAAGCAGATATTTTGAACATGTCAAGTTACATTAATTTTCGTGTAGTTAAGTGGAAACATCTTTTGGCTGCTATGGACTATTATGTATTGTGGCGGGTCAGAAGGAGGACGCGGACACAATGATATTTTCAAAAATTATTCATCTAAGAATAAGGCCTCTCTTTCCCTAACACTATGTGGGACTTCACTACCTATGTAAATAACTAAGGTGCAAGTTTCAGTCATCAGGAAATGTCCAAATTAATAAGTCTGCTGTCCAAAACGAATACTAACTGACCCTACCACTATTCTAAAAAAAAAAACTAAAGTCAGGAGAATGGCTCCCTTCTCCCGATGGATGTTCTTTGTATTCGTCTTCTTTTACTTTCTTGTTAATATACAATTAGTAGATAGTCTCTGATCACCTTCTGTACCAATTCTTCTAACTCTCTCACAAGGCTTTTGGCTTTTCCCTGCTCTTTAGGGAGTGATTTCCATACTTCCCTTCTTGGCCTATCCTTTGATCCAGGTTAAGAGGCCCTGGATAGTCTTGTAAAGTACTATTTCCTGTATGTACTTTACTTTGTGTCATTATAGTTAACCCTTTTCTGGTTTTGTGTGTCTTATTTTATGGACTTCTCTTGATTTAGTTTAATAGTATTCTCTCTGAAATGGTCCACTTTGTGCTTCTTGAATGATGTGGTACCTTCCCCTCTTCCCAACTTTTATTGATCTCTCTCTCTCATTGGTGGTTGTGGTACTCTTTCTTACATTACTACAGTTCATGTTCATCAACTTTTATGTCAAGGTTTCGTCATTTATACTAGAACGCGTACCTCAGATTACATAAGGAGTCCTCTGTGGCCTCCTGTTTTCCCTGTTACCCCCAATGTTGCAGGGGAAAGTTTCCAGGGCCTGTAGTTGTCTGGGAACTTCTCGTTTGTGCCATTTCTCTGTCAATTCACTCTCGGCAGCGTTCTCTTCTTTTCACGCTCTCTTGCTCTTCTAGCATCTCGGTATCCCTTCTGTCAACAGGACCAAAAGCCGAATCTGCAGCGTTTTGGTATCAGCATTGTTACGCTGGCAGCCTGCCCACCATGACGTTGTCGTGGTCACACCACCATCGGCTTCCCGTTTCCTCAGCTTCTCAGAATCTGCACCCGCCGGCTCACCAGCGTTTGCTTTTCGTGTTCAGAGCAGTTAACATCATGGGCTCCACAGCTCCCTTTAGCTCTGCCTTCTTCAGGTATTACGCTGCCAGGGGGCCTCCCCTGATTGCGTATCCATTACTTTCACTTGCATTCGTTCGGTGTGTACGCCTTCAACTTCCTTGTCACAGGTAATTGAAGATTTTTCTTTAAAGGGATAGATTCTCTTTCTTGCTTATAATGGTACAAGCTAGTTTTCTCTTCTGCCAAGTCTTGGAATTTAATATGGTTTTGCAGATTGGATAGTCCCATGTATGCCATCATGGGGAATGGCGGAGGGAGTTCCTGAGCGGAATTGGAGTCCGTGTCCCCTAAAGGGGGGGGTCTCTCCCAGTGAGGTCCCACTTGTACAATCTCCTATGGAGGGTCTTGAAAAGTGGACTCACCTCCCTAGCCTCAAAGGGGCAGGCTCACCCTTGGGGAGAAGGCACAAATTCCCTTGGTTTGTCACAGTAAACAATAGAATTTATGATTAAAAAACTATTTTGCTTGCAATAGAGCAGTTTTCCTTGCCAAGACTGTACAGGTTCAGGGGATTTATGAAAAATCACAGGACAGAAAGACCAATGTACGCTTCAGTGGGGGATTCTTTCAGCAGGCCAAATGCTATGGCTCGGTTTTCTATGCAGGTTATCCAGTTTAGAGTTTGAGAGTCACTTAAGTTCCTGCCGCTACACAGAACGACAGATGCCACTAGAGTTACTTAAATTAATGCACTTTGTGATCGCTGTGAGGTGTGACATGAGAGAGAAATCTTAAGATGAGCATGTAATAGATTCTAAATAGATTTGTGCAGCGAACTGGGGCAGCCAAGTATATGGTAGGAGTTTTGGCCTGTGCCCAATGGGCTTTCAAATGGAGTAATGCAAAGAAACGTGTAGAACTAGAAGGTACTCCGTGTCGTCTTGCTTCCAAGGCGAGCATGTTGCCCCCTGAGCTATCCCCCCCCCCGAGACAATATCAACGTTTCGTCTCACTACAGCTGGATAGGATCGAAGTATTTATGTAAAAACAGCATAAACGAATGTGTCCAATGTTATCGGCAACATAACGTGCTGTGTGCTTTTCTTTTCTTTAAAACATGGTCTCTTTAACCTAGCAGAAACAGTTCTGTGAACACTGAAAAGTTTGTTAATTTCCCCTTAAACTTGGGAATGATTGATAGTTCGAATTGTTTTCATTTTGATAACTCTTGTTGGCTCCTGGTAGCCAATTGGGTCTGCGTGCGCAGCATTTCTTCTCTTGCTTCACTGTCAACCAGTGCTGGAGGGGTAGTGGTCTCTCCTTTGTAGAACTTTACGACATTCAGATGTAGCCATGCTCGTCATCCTTGGATTTTTACGGCAGTGGGGGTGACCTCCTCTACTAGGTACTGTCCTTCAAAATGGGGCTTATTCCAAGTGCGAACAAAACTCTTGACAAGCACTTGGTCCCCTGGATACAAAGTAGGTGGCTTTAAAAGTTTGATTGGGTTGATCGTTTGGCTGTCTTCTTCAATCTTCTTTGACCCGTCCCTCTGATTCTTGATCGGTTGGTAAATAAAAGAAACTCTAGCGGTCCTATTTGTCAAATAATCATGCATCTCATCTCCTAATGTTTTTGCTACACTATGGGCATCAGTTTCTATTCGAGTAGGAGGAACAAGGGGTACTCTCATCCAGCGTCCAGTCACCAACTTATGAGGTGAGGTGGTGATCTGAGCCAGGCTGGTTTCTCAATGCAAATAGGGCAAGGGGTAGGCAATGTAGCCATCCCTTCTTGAAAGTCATCTTTATCTTGGCTATCCTTTCTTTGAGGAGTCAGCTTGAACGTTCACAAATACCATTTGCTTGTGGATGATACACAGATGAAAATATATGCTTTATGCGTAATCGAAGAGTAATTTGTTCAAACATCATGCAGCCCATCATCAGACCGCAGGACTTCGCATTCACCCCATCTAGGAAACACCTCATGTACAAGAAACTTGACAGCACGTGTGGCATCGGGGTGCGTACATATACCTGCTTAAATCCATTGGGAAAAAGGACACACTACTACTAACATGCATCTGTAGCCATTGCATGTTTGCAACATATCCTATATGTAGATGCTGAAAGGGACCATTAGGGCGGGTTATTGCTCCTCTCACTGTTCACAAGGTATGCCCTGCTGTTATTTCTGACAGACAATGATATGATATGGCATTTATAACGCGCCTATACAAAAGTGTTTCAATGCACTTCACAATAAACTGTGCAATGTGTTCTAATACATCTGGTGAAAACCAATCTTCTGCGATCATGGCAGCAAGATTCTCTCCGGTTATATCCGCACAATATTTAAGCTGATCCAACGTAACTCTCACTAATGCTAGCGGCATAACCAGCTTTCCAGTACCATCTTGTCTCCATATAGCCTCAGTGGGAGATGAGGAACACACCCGTCTTTTCCATAAATCTTGTTCTTCCTGTGGAGCTTGACCTTGTAGCTCAATTAACTGTACAATGGGTAACATACTAAAGCCTTCCTTCATCATCATGCACCGTTCTGACATTTGCTTAACACTTTCTACTTCAAAATGAGAAATGTTGGGAAAATATGCTGCTCTTTTCGCTTCAATGTCTGCGGCTTCGTTAACGCGAGAAATCATTTCTGCCGTCTTAGTATGGGCTGCACATTTCACCACAGTGATAGCCAAAGGGAGCTTTAGTATCTTAATATGTTTTTCCAATAGTGACGCATGTTGCACTGGTGTGCCGTCTGCGAATCCCTTCCTTTTCCAGCGTGACAACCCTGTCTGTACGGTTGACGTCACATAAGTGGAGTCAGAGTACACCGTCACTTCCTCATCCTCATACTTTGAAGTGCAGCAATAGGCACCACTAATTCTGCAGCTTGCGCTGAACAATGTAAAGGCAATATTGCACTTGTCACTACTTCAAATTCACCATTATTTTTTTAACTTCACTCCTGCCAATCCCGTATGCCTTTCTTCTGTCATTTGATCAATTCTTGAAGAACTATCAATAAATAGAATTCCCCCCCTCCTAGAGCGTTTTCTTTAATGCCGGGAGTATCATCAAAAAACTATACGTTGTGCAATCATGTACATAGTCCTCTTTCTCTACTGGTTCTGCTATGAATGTCGTTGGATTCACTACTCTACATCTAATGATTTTGATCGCTAGGTTTGAAATGATCACCTCATATCCTTATGCTCTTTGCGTGGTCAATGTACTTTTAGGTTTCTACAGAAAGGCAAATAAGGAATGATCGACGAATAACGTCATTGAGCACGCCATTGTGATACTTACAGCTGTTTCAATGGCAAAAGCAGCAGCAGCTAATGCTGGTTCGCAAGGGTAATGCCCTCTCATTACTGGGTCTAAAATCCCACTCGAATAAGCCAATGGTTTATGTCCATGTCCTAGTGTTGTTTTCTGTGTGAGAAGTGCTGTCATTACCACTTCATTTGAAAGCGAGAATAAGTAAAACTCCTCATTGTAATCTGAAATCCCTAACACAGGGGCTGTACAAATCGCCCTTTTCAACTGTTGAAATGATTTCCGTCATCTCATCTGTCCATATTATCTCACCTTTACCTATTTCTGCTTCCTTAAGTCCTTTCAGAAGTGGTCGAATATATGTACTATAATCAAAAACCGAGGCACTACAATAATTACATAGGGCAAGACATTGCTGCATTTCGCTCACTGTCTCAGGTCTTAGAGTTTTCTTGATTGCTTCTGCTCTCTCAGGCGTCACTTTTCTCCCCTCTTGAGAGATTAGTTGTCCCATATATAGGCCCTCTTCCTGGCAATACTGCAGTTTATCTTTATCCACCGTGTATCCTTTCTCTGCCAATACTGTCATTAGCTAGGCTGAATCTTCTCTGCATTTTTCTTCTATCTCGCTGGGCACTAATATGTCATCTACATATTGAATTATTGCGCTCTCAAGTTGTACATTATCTAGGTCCATCTGAAGGACCATATTAAAGATTGATGGGGACTCACAGTACCCTTGTGGTCATCTTGTATGTTTCCACCACTGATTTATATATGCAAATTAGGTCAAATCTTGTCCTCATGAAGGAGAATTGAAAAGAAAACGTTCTTCAAATCTATAACTGTAAAGTATTTGGCTGTAGCTGGAATATTGAATAATATCGTAGCTGGATTTGGAACCAGAGGAAATTCTGCTTCGACAACATTGTTTAGGGGGCATGGATCCTGAATAAATCTCCATGACCCCCCTGTTGATTTCTTAACTGGGTATACAGCCGTGTTACATGGGGAATCTGATGGTACCCGTAGTTGCTGCTGTACTGAAGCGGAATATACCTTCATCTGGACATGGGGTATTGTTTTGCTTGTGGAAAAATTGCTCCTGGCTTGAGCTTTATTTTAACTGCTCCACTTAATAGACCCACATCATATGGACTGTTGTCCACAAGATTATTGGCACCTTTTCTAAATCTACATGGCAAAATGACAGTTTATTTCTGACCAATGCAGTTATCTGTGATATTTCCCTATTCTCAACTTTTATCCGACATGTAAGGCTTAGGAAAAATACTAGTTCAATATCTGAATTCTCATCTCTGAACAACTCTTTTCCTGTCAAGTCTGTTAGTCTATATCCTTTGTCAAGATATATAACTGTTCTCCATGCTCTTCCTTCATCATCCATCCCATGAACAACCACCCTTTCCTCTTTTACTACTGCTGCTTTTAGTTATATGGGAATTACCTGTCCTTCCTCATCATCCATAGGTATTTGTGGTTTAACAAACATATGTCAGGTATCCTCAACAAGTTACCTATCAATCTAGCAAGTCATGTCAACAAAATATTTACTGCAAACAAAAATACTCTTGGTCTAAAAGGGACACCTCACAATGCTTTTGGGCCTGTACATGCTAATATACATTCTCTTACATTCATGTAATGTATCCCTGGAGTGAAACATATTATCCCTTTGTCAGTAAACGATGTTGTCATGTTCAGTTTTGTCATCAAATCACATTCTAATATGTTAACTGGTGTCTGCCGGAAATTCAATAGTGGCATAGACACGCCATGTTCTCCTATTGAAATTGTTAATTCATTAGTAAAAGGACCCAAAGTCATAGCCCCAGCAAATCCATGCGCATTCATGGCAATACCAGACATTGGATACTTTCACTCTCGAACACAGGAACGGTCCCTCCTGTATCTACAAGAAACGAAAATTTTCTATTGTTACCCTGACCCTTGGTTCCTCTTCCGGGTCTGGTGTCACAGATGGTTCTGAACACATCAGGTCACTGTATGGGCTTTCCTATTGTGGATATAAATTCATCCCTGTACCCACAAAAGGATTTCCTCCCACTACTGTCACACTCCCTATCCTGGGTGTGGGTGTTTGTGGGGTTCCTGTATTTGTACTCCATTGTGGTATCGTCACCTGTTGTGTCTGCTGAATTTGTTGGGTTTGCATAGGCAATTGCTGTTGTTGACCTTGTGGTGACTGATTGCAGCAGAATCTGCTGCGTTTTCTGTATCTGCGGCGCACTTATCTGATATGCGTGTAATCTTGGGCAGAATACTCCAATGGTTTAGTACTGTACAGTGGAAATAGCCCCCCCCTCTTGGCCAAAAATGGCACCCACCCTGATCTACTGGGTAACCTACATTGATTTTAGGTGGTAACTCTTCCATGACAACCCCTTTCGCCGCTCGTCAGTAATGCTCCTTCTATAGCAAATTTTGATAACTTTTTTTGAACTAATTCTTCTTCAAGCTTCTATTCTTCTATTGTAATAATCAACAATGATGTACAATAGTCAACTGTATTTCTGGCCATAGTTTCGCTTCCATCCCTACCTGCTTTTTCATCTGCCTGTGCACTGGCTCGGGCAGTCCCTAACTTAAAATACAATATTATAACACTACAGTTTTATCCTGCAGTTCCCTTGTCTCGAGATGCCAATGTTCCTAAATCTCCTAAATATAAGCAACAGGATCTTCATTCTCTCCCATTTTCCTCATCATGATCACGCCCATGTCTGACGTATCGGGATACTGTACTCTAAGTGCCTTCCAAAGTCTTCTCAGCAATTATTAAATGGCGCTCCATCATGTGCCGTGTTTTGTGCTGTCACACTCACATATCCCACTTGTCTCCAAAGGTCATTAGCTCTCTTCCCTAGGATGGCTGCAAGTAGGCTTTTCATGTCACCCACTGCTACTGTCATTCCCGATGTCATTCTTTCTATCTCATAAATCCATTTACCCACTCCTGCAGTCAAACACATTGTATATAGGCGCTATATAAATAAACTACCATATCATATATCAACTAGCAAATTTGCATTTCCAATTATCGTTACCCATCTGCAGCCATGGTATATATTGTGGTCGTCACTCACAACTGTGCTCTTTCTTGCATATAAGCCCCCCACTCTCCCTTGCTCCCTGTACCATGTTTCTTAGTGTTCATTCTCACTCTCACTCACCCCACACCTTTGTTCTCTCACACATTGCCTGCAATAAAAGTCTTTCAGAGTTTTTAAAATGTTTACCAGAATCCAACTGCACTTTGATCTTGTCTGCTATCTCGCAGCCTGATGCCTCTGTTCAGAAGCGCATGGCAAAAGGTCCTGATCTCGATTTACCCTCCCCTTTTGCGGCTAAGCCTACATATCTACTGTTTTGAACTGTTATTTTTTGCGCCCCTAAACCGCCCACCCCACCCCCAATTACTTTTTGGTAGCTGGCATTAGTGGAAGATAGCATTTTAACACAAGAAAAACAAATAAAACTGCAGAATCGAGATGCAGCTAATTCTGCAGTTTTATGCAGGAAACTTAGAGCTCTGTACAGGCGGTCTGGGGCAAAATACATGCAAGCCTCCTAATTTGCATAAAGGTGAAAGGCCCCAACGCTGTCCCCGATTGCTGGGCTGGGTGTTGGCAAGTGGCTGCAATGGCATTTGCTCGGCTGTCGATTCTCGAGGCCCCCCCCCACCAGAGTGAGTGCAGTGTTGTGGGTAGATAATGAGTTGCTTTTTACCTATTTTGTAGGAATTGGTCTGCAGTGTAGAGGAAGATTAGGCAGAGAGGACCTCCCCACTGTGACTTAGCAACGTGCCTTAAGAGCCTAGTAAAGCCTAGCCCAACCTTTTATTCTAAAAATATCTTTTTAATGTAATTCAAAGGCCTTCTGAAAGCAGGATGTGTTATTGGTTCAGGTGGCCGTGCTGGGAACTAATTTTATCCTGCCCGTTTCGGTGGGAGAAATATCAATACCAGCCACTTGCTTTCGCTCAGCCCCGCACTAAAAGCACCGACGGTGCTGGCAGAAATCCTTCTTTCAATCACAATTTGAATATTTGAATGCTTTCTGAGCAGGTTGTGTTAAGATTGCAGGGCTGTGTGCATTTGTTGGGCAAAATATTCGTCCCAGAGCCCTTTGCTAGCACGCAGCTCTGCACTGATGAAGCCTGCAGAAGGCTAAATCATTTGTTCTTTCCTTTCAGCAGCAACTAAGTCTTGAAATAATAGATTTGTGGTCATCATGTTAGAACTTGAATCAGAATAATGCTTGGAAGCAAGAGGAAACGGAGACCGATTTAGCAAAGCTAACTGTCAAGAGTCCCGTGAATGTGTAAATAAGTAGATGCCTTAAACACCACATTTGCACAGAAAGTGACTCCAAGCTATTTAAAGCTGTGTTCATCCATGAGATCAAACATGGTTTTGCATTCTGAGATGTGTAGTCTTCGGTGCAGGGTGGTGCAAATACTCCAAGGAGGTTGCTTTGGGTGTGCTTTGCAAACAAACAAGACCATTGTGACTCTTGTTTAATCGAAAACAAATATGTACTAATTAGAGCTTGGAAGTTTGTGGCAGGTAAGTTCAATTGCTGGCAATTCTGACTTCACTGCTTAACCAAAACATGTGATCCTAGGCAAATCATTTGACCCACCCAACCACAAAAGTGCAGGCAAGAACAGAAATGTGCATTTTATCCATAGGTGTCAGTGGCCTCAGTGTATCAGCCCCTTTTACTCCCTTAAAAAAGGCAAATAAGACCCAACAAAAAATGTGTGCCCCTGCTTTCACCCACACAGCTCCATGTATGTTATGTTTGGACCAGTTAGTACCACAGGAAAAGACTAGGGTTATATCTGGTCAGACGTAAAGCCGTAGCTTTGATTGTGCGTGAATACTAGGTGCAAAGAAATATTATTAGTGACCATTTAATTTTCCAGTAAAAAAATGTTTTCGGGATTCCCACTTATAAAATACTGTAACTCGAATTACATTTCTATCCCTAAAAAGTAATTTTACTCCAGACTTTAAAAAATAGGGTAAAATACTCCCACTTTCAAATATCTGGAGCACTCAGTGGCCTAGATGGGCTGCATTGCACATTTTGCTGCTAACTTGGCACTCAGTACTTCCCACAATGCCGTGGAGTCACTAAATGCACCCGTGACCCGGTTCAGAGAACAGATAATTTCTGATCTCTTGGGCACCCGGTTAATTTTTTTAAATTGGAATGAAGAGGTATCTGGGACGGCTGCATGTCCTATTTAGATAATTTATTTTGATCTTTTAGATCATCTGAGTTTTTTCTGACTTCCAGTTTGTCACAAACTCCTTGTACCTGCTGTCTTCATCTTGAGCAGTTGAGAGATGCAGTCAACTGATGGGCCTTTTAATGTTTCATTGTTTTCAGTTTAGTCATGGCCACCTCAAAACCACATACTGTGAAATTGGCCACAGCTTTGGGGTGGCAAAGAAAATACGACCCAGGCAAAAACTGGCTAGACATTTATGAAGAGGAAGACGCTGTGTGTGCAAGATGTACACTTTGTGCAGAGTTTCAAACAGATTTGCGTTCTATGAGGAATTTCAGAGCCTCATTGATTTCTGGGATCAGTGGCTCCCAGCTGAAAGTAGACACACTCCGTAAGCACCTGGAAACAGAGCAACACCAAAAAGCCGAAAAATTCAAGAAGTTTGGAAAGCAACGCAGTGCTGTGGACCTTTATCGACACACTCCAATTGGTGAGTTAGTGAAGATTTTTCCTAGGGCTGTGCTTAGTTCGAGCAATTGCAAGCTGCTTTTGACAGTCATTGATTTTATGATTTTTAATTTGTTAAAATAGGGAGAGCTTTGGCTACAGCAGAGGATCAGCATAGACTCACTGTGGGCAGGCTAATGGATATCCTTTATACAATGGCAAAGGAGGACATTCCTATTAAAAGGTTTTCTGCATTGGCTGAGCAGGAGAAGCGTCATGGTGTTGAGACCTGGGCTCCAAGTACACTAATGCTGTAACAGGACGAGAGCTTTCAATATGTATTGGTCGCTACCTTGAGGAAGAACTATTTAATGTTCTCGAGACTGCTGATGCTTTTTCTGTTTTAATGGATGGTAGCACAGATAGCGGTGTAATAGAGGAGTTGGTGTATGTTATATACGTGAACCCACAAAGTGGTGAAGTGGAGGTTTCTTTTCTCAAACCAAAATCAGTTAGTGATGGTCGCAGTGAGAGATTGCAAAAACTTCTATTGGAAGTCCTAAATGAAACGGGACTCTCCTTAAAGAAAATGGTGGGTTCTGGGGCTGACGGGGCAGCTGTTAACTTCGGTGTGAAACGAGGTCTTTCTGCACTGCTCAGACAAGACATTAAATGGCTGGTGTCTGTCCATTGTTTTTCTCACCGTTTTGAGTTGGCTGTGAAGGATGAATTGGATAAGACTTACTTCAGTGATGTGTCCAATATGTTAATGCAATTGTTTTATTTGTATCAAAAAAGCCCCAAAAGGTTGCGTGAATTGCATGCTCTGGGATTAGCCATGGAACAGTCTGTTCAGAAACCAAGGAAAGCTCATGGGCTCAGGCCCTGAATAAATCTTTCCCTGTTTGTGCACATTTAGAAAGTATGGCAGCTGATCCAAGCCATGACCAGGCAAAAGCCAAGGGAGTATTGCAGCTTTTAACACGGTTTCAGATGGTATGCCATCTGCTTTTCTTTGAGCAGATGCTGCAACCCCTTGCTATATTTTCTCTTGCACTTCAGAAGGAAGTGATTGAAATGCCAGAACTCATTAGCTCTATTTCTACTTTAAAATGACCCTGCAAACCTTAAGGGGAGATACTGCCTTGGTAGGAAGTGAGCTTGATATTCTTACAAGTGAGGCCATCAAATTATTGTCTGGAACCTGCGAGTCCGTTTCCTATCGTGGGGTCCAACTAACACATGTGAGTGCTCAAGTTCTGAACAGTTTCAAGCAACAGTGTAAAGAATATGTCACAAACATTGACAAATCTTGTGAAGATAGATTGTCTTTTACTGAGGACAGTATTTACAACTGTGCAAAAGTGTTAGACACAAGATTATGGCCATCAGAATTAAACAAATTGGAAAAATATGGAAATAATGAAATTATTAGAGTGGCAGAACACTTTTCTGATTTAATTGTTGACTGCAGTTTTTCAGTAGCAAGTCCTGGAACAATTCTGTCTGAGTGGCAAGAGTTTAAAGTATTTGCCCAGAACAACCTTTGTAAACTGCCACCAAAAGAGATCTGTGTGAAACTGGCAACCCTCTATGGCACCTCGTATCCCCAGTTTGTGAAGCTCATAAATATCTTGAGGGTTTTCCCTGTGTCCAATGCAGTTGTAGAACGCTGCTTTTCCTGCATGAACAAAGTTAAAACTGACTGGAGGGCATCCCTATCAGAAGAGACCGTTGAAACACTCATTCGTATTAAAAAGCAGGGCCCTTCTCCTGCAGGGTTCAAATCCAAAAAGGCTGTAGATTTATTTTTTAGCATGAAACCAAGACGTCCTGCTGTACCCGATGATGACTTAAGGCCTACCTCTCCCAAAAAGAAGTGATCATGCACACCAAGAATGTCTCAAGACACAGATTCTTAGTCCTACACATTTGTATTTGTATTTATTTATTTATATTGCGCAGCCCTGCCCACGGGCATCAGGGCGCATGTTTGGAAAGGTAGTTACAGGAAAGTGTTACAGGGCAGTTGCAGATTACAGATTATATACAAGTATTGCGGATTATATATACAGAGTACATCAAATATATACATACATTTTACATGTGGAAGTCTGTCAGCTACAGTATCTACAAAGGTAATCGAGAGGGCGCAACGGGCAGCAAGAGTTACAGACGGGTGTCCGGCACATCATCTTGCTCAAGGAGCCATTGTTTAGTTCTTTTTTGAAGGTTTGGAGGGATGGGACGTCCCTAAGAGAATTAGGTAGGGAGTTCCAGAGCTTTGCCGCCAGGACTGGGAAGCTCGAGCCTCTAGCAGTCTGAAGCTTGAAACCGGGAACGATGAGTGTGTGCGCTTGTGACGATCTTAAAGGTCTGGATGCTGTGTGTTGCGTGGAGCGCGCTGACAGGTAGGCCGGTGCCGCATTGTTCTGAGCTTTGTGGCTTAAGACAAGTGTTTTGAGGGCAATGCGCCGTGAGATGGGAAGCCAGTGTATGTTACGTCTGGCGGCTGAGATGTGAGCCTAGGTATGTTAAGAGCGGCCCTGATGGCGTTATTCTGGGTTACCTGCAGTTTATCAATGTTTCTCTGGCTCGTTCCGAGGTAGAGGGCGTTGCAGTAATCAATTTTTGATAAGATAAGGGTTCTTGCGTGGATCAGGCAATTGTCCATTGTTAAAAAGGGACGGCAAGCTGTGATTAATTTACAAGTATACGCGGATGCTGAGACTACTGAGTTGGTTTGTCTGTTGAGGGAGAGGGTGGAATCTAGGTAGATTCTGAGGGTTTTAGTGACATTGGTGACCTTGATGATGTTGCCATCAATGTTGAAGCACTCATATTTCTTGTCAAGTTTTGAAAGTTTGGACTGAGAACCTAGGATGAGTAACTCCGTTTTCTCATCGTTTAGGCCATGGGTGCACAACATACGGCCCGCGGGCCAGTTGCGGCCCGCCATGCCCTTTTGACCGGCCCGCGAGGCACAAAGACTTTCCTAATGGAGGGCGGCCCGCGGCCGCCCTCCATTAGGAAAGTCTTTGTTGTCTTCCGGGCCGGTGAAAACACTGGCCCTCATTGGCTCAGCACACACACACGCATCACGTCGCTCCTACGAGCCACGTAATGCGTGTGTGTTGCACCAATGGAGGGCCAGCACTACGGCTGGCGTGGACCATAAGGCTTGATGCCGGAAGGCATTTCAGCCTTGGACCACGCCAGCCGTAGTACGAGTCCAGCGTTCCTGCTTACCTGCCGCTTACCTTCCTGCCTTCCAGCACGTCTCCGGTAAGTGGTCTGTTTGTGTTTGTGTGTCGGGTTTGTTTTGCTTTATGTTTGTGTGTATGAATGTTTGTGTTTGAATGTATTTTGTGTATATGTTGAGATGCGGGGGTGGGGGAGGGTGTCGGATGTGTATGGATGTTTGTGTTTGAATGTATTTTGAGTATGTTGAGATGCGGGGGTGGGGGGTGTGTATGAATGTTTGTATTTGAATGTATTTTGTGTGTATGTTGAGATGCGGGGGTGGGGGTGTGTGTCGGATGTGTATGAATGTTTGTATTTGAATGTATTTTGTGTGTATGTTGAGATGTGGGGGGTGTGAATGTTTGTATTTGAATGTATTTTGTATGTATGTTGAGATGCGGGGGTCGGGGGGTGTCAGATGTGTATGAATGTTTTGATTTGAATGTTTTTTGTGTGCTGAGTTGGGGGGTGGGGGTTGGGGTCTGTATGGGTGCTTGTTTGAGAGAGTGCTGATTTGGGGGGGTGGGGGGTTCGGGTCTGTATGGGTGCATGTTTGTGTGTGTGCTGAGTTGGGGGTGGGGGTGGGGGGTTCGGGTCTGTATGGGTGCATGCTTGAGTGTGTTGAGTTGGGGGTGGGGGTTTGGAGTTGGGGGGGTGGGGGCTTCGGGTCTGTATGGGTCCATGTTTGTGTGTGTGCTGAGTTGGGGGGGGGGGGTTCGGGTCTGTATGGGTGCATGTTTCTGTGTGTGCTGAGTTGGGGGGGTGGGGGGTTCGGGTCTGTATGGGTGCATGCTTGTGTGTGTGTGCTGAGTTGGGGGTGGGGGGTTGGGGTCTGTATGGGTGCATGTTTGTGTGTGTGCTGAGTTGGGGGTTGGGGGGTTCGGGTCTGTATGGGTGCATGCTTGAGTGTGTGTGTGTGCTGAGTTGGGGGGGGGTTCGGGTCTGTATGGGTGCATGTGTGTGTTGATTTGGGGGGTGGGGGGTTCGGGTCTGTATGGGTGCATGTTTGTGTGTGTGTTGATTTGGGGGGTGGGGGGTTCAGGTCTGTATGGGTGCATGCTTGAGTGTGTTTGGGGCATAGTGTTTGGTTGGGGGTGAGGGGGCCATGGGGCATAGTGTTTGGTTGGGGGTTAGGGGGGTGAGGGGGCCATGGGGCATAGTGTTTGGTTGGGGGTGAGGGGGCCATGGGGCATAGTGTTTGGTTGGCGGTGAGGGACAGGGGGCATAGTGTTTGGTTGGCGGTGAGGGGGCCATGGGGCATAGTGTTTGGTTGGGGGTGAGGGGGCCATGGGGCATAGTGTTTGGTTGGGGGTGAGGGGGCCATGGGGCATAGTGTTTGGTTGGGGGTGAGGGACAGGGGGCATAGTGTTTGGTTGGGGGGTGAGGGCCATGGGGCATAGTGTTTGGTTGGGGTGGGAGCCATGGGGCATAGTGTTTGGTTGGGGGGTGAGGGCCATGGGGCATAGTGTTTGGTTGGGGGTGAAGGGGCCATGGGGCATAGTGTTTGGTTGGGGGTGAGAGGGCCATGGGGCATAGTGTTTGGTTGGGGATGGGAGCCATGGGGCATAGTGTTTGGTTGGGGGTGAAGGGACCATGGGGCATAGTGTTTGGTTGGGGATGGGAGCCATGGGGCATAGTGTTGCACTCCAAGAGTGAACTCAATAATAAAGCTAAAACAGGCACAGTTAGGAGATGTACATCCTTTGCTTTTTTGAGGAAACCTGACTCAACGAAGGCCATACTCCTTCTGGGTAACCCAAACAGCAAACTATAGCAGTCCAAAATAACGGAATGTCCAATCAAGGGTCAATAAAATATATATAATTTAATTAAACAGACGATATACAATAACTAAAGCGAAATAAATGATAGCAATGGAAAATGTGTAGTACAAAATGTAAGTTTGAAATGCAATAAAAATCGTTACCCCTCAAAAACATATCTTTTTCCATGTGTTTAATACAAATTGGGGGTTGAAAAAGCCTCCTGACATGTCCCGCCTACCGCCCCGCCCACTTTTACTTTTCGGCCCACTATAGCCCTCATGTAAGGTACTTTCGGCCCTCTGTCAAAATCAGTTGTTCACCCCTGGTTTAGGCAGAGCCCGTGGTGGGCCATCCAGGCCTGGATGACGGAATAGACTGCATTGAGTGCTTTGACGTCAGTTACATAATCACCTGTGATAGGGATGAGTATCTGGGTGTCGTCCACATAATTTGTGTAGGTGACACCCAGATGGTCAAGAATATCAAATAGTGGTTTTGTAAACATGTTATAGAGTGTAGGTGATACGCACGAGCCTTGTGGGACTCCGCATGGAACGTGAGCTGGGTCAGCAGCGGCAAGAGGCGAGAAGACCCTGATGGATCCGTTAGGAAGTAATGAGCTGATCCAGGAGGTAGCTGTGTCAGAAAAGTGGGCGGCAGTTTTGAGGTGCTCGCAGAGGATTTGGTGATCAACCAGATCGAAGGCTGCGGAAAGATCCAGTAAGAGTAGGAGCGCTTGTTTGCCCTTGTCTTTCAGATCTTCAATTTGAGTTTTTAGATCTATCAGGGCTGTTTCTGTGCCGTGTCTAGGACGGAAGCCAGATTGCCTGAGTCCTAATAAGTTGTTGGTGTCGAGATAGTCTTGAATTTGGAGATAAGCAGCACGGTCCAGGATTTTATGGCGGTAAGGCACCGTTGTGATAGGCCTGTAGTTGGTAGGGTTGCTAGGGTCTAAGTTAGGTTTTTTGATTAAGGGGATTATCCAAGCATCCTTGAGGTTGTCTGGTACTATGCCGGTTTTGAAGGAGGAGTTGATGAAGGAGGTGATGAAAGGAGCGAGGTCAGACGCTGCTTCCTTTACAAATGTTGCTGGGCAGGCGTCACCTTGACAATTGGATGGTTTTAACTTCGTCATGATATTTTGCACATCCTTAATGGTAAGTGGTGAGAAGCTAAAGGGTTTGAAGGATTGTTTAGGGGAATGTATGTTGTAGGATTGGGTATTGCCTACTAAGTCCAGGAGATGGTTTTTATTGGTGTTGATTTTAGCTTGGAGAGTGGTGATTTTGTTTAGTAGTGCTTTTTGTATGTTGGCGCACCAATTGGAGTCGGGGGTACATGTCTCAAGGGGGGCGACAGGGGACTCTAATTCCTTAAGGATTTTAAAGAGTTCCTTCGTGTTGGATTGCGCTTGTATGATCCTGTTATTGTAAACTTCTTTTTTGGCCGCAAGTATAGCTTCCTTGTACGTAAGGGTGATGGCTAAGAGGTTAATTTTATTTACTGGCATGGGTGAGCTTCTCCAGAGTGACTCCATTTTTCGTTTATCTTTGCGGAGTTCACATAGGTGTGGGGTAAACCATGAATTAAGGTGGTTGCGCTGTTTTTCTTTGCGCTGTTTGATGGGGCAATGGAATCAAGGGCTTTTAACATAGCTCGGTTGTATATATACACAAGGACGGTAGGGTCATCAAAGGTGGCTCGGTTGTATATATCCACAAGGACGGTAGGGTAATCACAGGTGGAGGAAACCGAATTTAGAAGCGGGAGGATAAGTGGGAGTAGTTTCTCAGTAGTGATATACTTCTTGTTGCGAGTCAAGGTAGGTGGTGCGGTACATGGTTTGTCTGTGGGTGCACAAGAATCAATAGAGAATGTTATTATATGATGGTCGGACCAAGCACAAGGTGATACTGAGAATATGTTTAATGCACAATTCATGTCTGAAACCCAGTCCAAAGTACGTCCCTAGATGTGAGTAGGTTCATTGACGTGTTGGGTAAGGCCAAAGTCGGATAGGACACTGGCTAAATCACAGGCTTTGGTGTCATTGGTATCTAGGTAACCTAAGTTAAGGTCTCCAAGTATGATGATTTGGGATTTAGGCTTCGTATTGGATGCTAAAATGGATGGGATATCCTCTATGAATATGGAGGTGGGGCCAGGTGGCCTGTAGATGAGGTGCATTAAGGCAGTGTGATTGGGTGAGGTTGGGATTTTAATCCGGAGGGCAACTGTTGGGTGTTGACAGCTCTCCGATTGAGAGAACTCTTGAATATGAATGCTAGTCCACCCCCCTTGGTTTGGTTAGTGGCCCTGTCACACCTAATGATGGAGTAGCTGTCGGGGATGGCGAGGGTTAAGGCAGGTCCTGACGCCGCATGTAACCAGGTTTCAGTAATTGCCAAAAAGTCAAGGTTTTCAGTCACAATGAAATCAGCGATATCTAGCGCGTGAGCAGGGACCGAGCGGGCATTAATGAGCGCGCCTTTGAGTTTGGCTTGGTGGTTGGGGATGATGGGTGGGAGGGCCTCGGTTTTGAAAAATGTTTTTTCCAATTTTAAACCAAGTAAAGTTGCTTGTGACAGTTTATGCCAAACACTTTGTAACTTGCTATAATAAAAATTGCACATGCACACACTATTGAGAGGGTAATTCATAGAAATTCGCACAAAAGTGGCGCACGCGGCTGGGGCACAGTGTCCCCGTGCGATACACTGCGCCAGCCGCGTGCGAAAAAATCCTTTTCATCGCACAGCGTATTCATGGATTTTAGCCTCTGAAACCAGCCGTGGCGCAGCGACCCTGCAGCAGCAGCGCCAGTTACGCCCCCAAGAACGCCCTCGCACAAGGAAAAGCCTTCAAAAATCCCCAAATCATCGCAAAGGGCTGTGCTAACCCTGGACCAGTTCACAGGGCTGCCAAACAGCAAACGCCAAGCGGGGAACGTGTATTTCAGTGGTTCGCGGGAAGTTTCACACGCGATTGTCCTGGGTACGTGTACATCAGGGGGTGCGTGGGAAGTAACACACGCGATTCCATCAGGGCACGTGTATTCCAGGTGTGTGCGGGAAGTATCACATGCAAAAACAGCAGGGTACGTGTATTCCAGGGGTGCGTGGGAAGTATCACACGCAAAAGCAGCAGAGTACGTGTATTTCAGGGGTGCGCGGGAAGTATCACACGCGATTCCATCAGGGTACGTGTATTCCAGGGGTGCGCGGGAAGTATCACACGCAAAAGCAGCAGGGTACGTGTATTCCAGGGGTGCGCGGGAAGTATCACACGCAAAAGCAGCAGGGTAAGTGTATTTCAGGGGTGCGCAGGAGTATCACACGCAATTCCATCAGGGTACGTGTATTCCAGGGGTGCGCGGGGAGCACCACACGTGAATTGCACGTGTGGGTCCTCCCAGGTGTTCCCTCTACACCCTCCACGGCCCCTGCAGGTGGCCCACACCACAGAGGCCTACCCTGCACATGTCCCACTCATGTCCAACTCATGTCTCCCTGCACCCCCACTCCCCAGCAGTGCAGGGGCAGCCTCCACCAGGCCCCCACTCATGTCTACCACCACCCCCACCCCCCAGCAGTGCAGGGGCAGCCTCCACCAGGCCCCCACTCATGCCTACCACCACCCCCACCCCCCCAGCAGTGCAGGGGCAGCCTCCACCAGGCCCCCACTCATGTCTACCACCGCCCCCACCCCCCAGGGGCACCCTCCACCAGGCCCCCACTCATGTCAACCACCACCCCCACCCCCCAGCATCCAGGGGCACCCTCCACCAGGCCCCCACTCATGTCTCCCATCACCCCCACCCCCCAGCAGTGCAAGGGCAGCCTCCACCAGGCCCCCACTCATGTCTCCCACCACCCCCACCCCCCAGCATCCAGGGGCAGCCTCCACCAGGCCCCCACTCATGTTTCCCACCAGCCCCACCCCCCAGCAGTGCAGGGGCAGCCTCCACCAGGCCCCTACTCATGTCCCCCTGCACCCCCAACCCCCAGCATCCAGGGGCACCCTCCACCAGGCCCCCACACATGTCCCCCTGCACCCCCACCCCCCAGCATCCAGGGGCAGCCTCCACCAGGCCCCCACTCATGTCTCCCACCACCCCCCCAGCATCCAGGGGCACCCTCCACCACCCCCACCCCCCAGCAGTGCAGGGGCAGCCTCCACCAGGCCCCCACTCATGTCTCCCACCAGGCCCCCACTCATGTCTCCCATCACCCCCCACCCCCCAGCAGTGCAGGGGCAGCATCCACCAGGCCCCCACTCATGTCCCCCAGCCAACATGTCACCACAATGTAGAATCCTGGCCCTTATGGTCAGCCTCCAAATGCCAAACACCCACCTGAGTATTGCATCCACCCACTTAGAAATGGCAAAAACATGATAGAACCCCAATTGCAAGTTTGGAAAAAAAAACAGCAGGTCCGTGAAATAATGCTAAACCACAAATCATAATGCAAAGGAAAGGTGTCCAAAGTCACAGTCCACAAAAGTAAATCCAATGGAAAATTAAAATCGAAAACCATTGCTCCATGGGAAAATCATTAAAAAAAAATTGAAAATCCAAAAGTCAACTATATACAGATAAACAATCCAGGGTCCATGATCCCAACCGAAGAAATGAAACCTATCTAATAACACTACCTAAAAAAAAAAAACTATATACAAAAATGAGGCCCATTGTCCAAAAGGTCCAAAAAAAATGCAAAACCAAAGGAAACCCAACACTAACTACAGAACTATTTACAAGGGCAGCGGGCTAGTCCGACGGCTCACTTCGGGATGTTCCGGACCATAGCATCATCGAACTCCTGCTCAATGTCCCGGAGGCGGTCCTCTTCCATGGCCCCGAGGGTCCGCAAGGCCGTCCACATGTTCACCCCAAACTCCCTGCGGATTGCCTCGAGGCACTCGGCCCGCCTCAGGGCCCTCCGCATGGAGTTCTCCGCCCTGACCATCGTGAGCCGTGCCTCTTCCCCCCGCTGGCGCTCCGCATCTATGGCGTGGCCCAACCGCTGCCACACGGAAGACACTTCCCGTCCTGGGTCCTCCTGCCCTCTGGCCGATGCCTGACCCTCCGATGTCGAAGGCCCCGAGCCATCATGGCTCCCACCACGTTGCTGCTGCTGCTGCGCCTCTGCCCGTGCACTGCCTCCTGCTGCCTGCACATCCTCCGCTGGCTGGGGTGCAGTCGTTGATGTGGCCACCCCTGCTGGACGTCCGACTCCCGACTGTGGCAGGGATGCCTCCTCCACCAGCCTGGCCGCACCGTCAGAGGCAGCTCCACAGGGCACCCAGGTGACTGATGGTTGGGAAGATGGCACGGAGGATGACTGGCGCATAGGGGGTTCAGTTTAGGAGGGGGGTCTGAGCAAGCCCCATCAAACGGAGGAATCCGGCCTGGGTGACCTGTCCCAGTAAGCCGACGCGGTCAACGAGCCATTCGAGATGACGTGCAGTCTCCTCATGAAAAGACTGCAGGTCACCTCGCATGGCCCGTTGACGCAACGCCACACCAGTCAGGACAGGCTCAACCCGGACCCGGATAGCCACGTCCGCAGGCAGAGGAAGGCCAGTTGACGTGAGCTCATCCCCTGCCTGAAAACGGGTCTGGACGTAGGCATCCCTGCTGGTGCAAGATGATGCAGTGACAGGATCAGGGACAGGATTGCACACAGGCACCTCCGCGGCGACCTGTGCTGCCTCCTGTCCCTGGTCCTGCACTGCACCACTAGCACCAGTGGAATCCCCACCTCCAGACCCCGTCTCTGTTGCTTGCACGGCCTCCTCCTCCACCAAACCCCCCACCAACCTGGATGACTCCGTGCCATCTTGACCCGTTGGGCCCTGTGGAGACCCAGCTGCCCCTTCTGCTGCCGAGGAGTCCAACTCCGACCTCCGCCTCTTGGACCTCCCCCCCGGCAGCTGCGGCCTGGGACGCGGCACCGGACTCCTCACTCCCCGACGAGATCACAACCTGTGCGCCACAGCACCTTCTCCGCCCTCTTCATCAGTTGACGCTGCAGACAGGGAGAAATAAAACACAGGCATCAGGGCACTGTACAATGGACAAATACACACATGACAGTTGCACATGAGTGGCATTGGCAAACCTCAGACATGGCATCACAATTGGCAACACACATGTCATTTCCACTTGCACACATGAGCCATACCACAGCCACATCGCAACTGCCAGCACCATCCATACACATACAACTGCATGAGCAGGCAAAGGTTAGCCAGACATCACATGCAACACAGGGAGTGCACTACACATGCACGCACACCACCACACTTGCATGCATGTGTACACCTCAGCCAACTGTCGCAGTGTTTCCGATGGGCATCCATGTCACATCTGCCAATCAGGCTTCCACATCCCGCTGTCACATGCATCCATGTTGCATCACTGTTGCACCCTTGTCAAATACACACACATGCACATGTACACAGTGCTGATACATGCAGCTGAAAACAACATAGATGCGTGACATCACGAACATGCCTACTTACATACACATTCATCCAAACATGTGTGCCCACACAACTGCATTTGGTATGCAAGCCTTCACACACAAGCACCATCCATGTCTCACACATGACAGCCCTCGCATGTGTTAGCCTCATGACCCTGTACACCCCCACCCATACTCGGCCCCATACAAACAGATGTGCAACCGGCACACTACTGGCACATCACCACACGCACAGCTTACAATCATGATGCATGTACACTTACCGCTCGACTCCAGACGGGTCTGCCTCTCAAGGACCTGGACGTGGAGCGCTGGGGCTATGCGTTCCAGGACCCTCATCTGATCTTCCGACAAGTGGCCCCGGCGCCCCTTAGCATCCGCTGCCTTCAAGAGGCGCCGGGCCTTGTTCAGGGTTCTGGACCTGAAGTCCTCCCAGCGCTTCTTGACATGTTGGAAGTCGCGGACTGCGACCCCCTCCACGTTGATGGCAGTCACGATGTCCATCCAGATCCGAGTCCGTCCTTCCTTGTCGGCGCGCACACTTCCGAAGAGGGCATCATACTGCCCCAGGACTTGCTCCACCAGGACACCAACTTCCCTGGCACTGAAGCTGGTGCCCCTCTGCCTCTCTGGCCGGGGGTTGTCAGTGGTGCCAGATGATGCAGTGCCCGACATGACAATCCCAGAGGCAGGAGTGGGTGGGCAACTGGGTCCTGGGGCTGGGCTGTGGAGCGATGGAACCCCAGTCGGGAGTCTTCGGTTCCAGCAGGGGTGGTCACAGCAACAGCACCCCTGGCTGATGTGCAGGCAGCAAATAGCAGGGCACGTGGGCAGCAGGCAGTCAGGCAGCAGCAGATGGCAGGTGGGAGCGTGCTCAGGGCTCTGGTGGGCAGTAAATCGGCTTTCTGGGCAGGAGCATGGTCTTCCGTGTGCTTACGCGTGGCCAGCTTGATACGGAGTGATTTGGCATGTGAAAATCCTGCACGTCTGCGTGTAATTCGAGGAAAGGCCCTTAGCGCGTAAGCGCGTCTTCACGCATATGCAATTTCATTGGCCCAAAGGCCCCCATGCGCAGCTATGACGTCACGCGCAAGGCCGTAGAGAATGGCGCGTGTAAAAAAAAAAGATACACGTCCGAGTGTCAAAGCGTGTAATTGGTGGAAATGGCCTCATCGCGTATGCGCGTCTGTGACGTGTGTATAAAAGGTACGTGTAGAACGCCATTTCCTTGTACGTGCTTTTCGTGGAGAGCGAGTGGGTGAAATCTGTACTTCTTGTCGGTTCACACGCGATTTACTTCACGGCGTTTCACGTTCGTACTCCCTGTTACCTCTGACAGCTTTTTCTCTTTTCCTCTTTTTCCTGGGCCTGTTTCCTCAAACAGCGTTCCCTTCTACTGTTGTCCTGTCTCCTCAGACAGCGTACAATTCTTCTTTTGGCGGGGGTGTTGCCAACGCACATATTTTTCACGCTTTTGTTCCTGGCAGACGGTGAGTCGCGCACGTATTTAACATCTGTGCTTGCCCCGTGTGTCGCATACCCCTTCAGAGGTCATTCTAGGTTGCGTGTGACACGCATACGTTCATTCTTGTGTTTCTGGGTGCCACAGCATAGTGCAGGTTTATTTTTCCACACACGTGGTCTAAGAGGGGTTGCGTGCACCTTACTTCCCTTTTTTTGGGGTGTCTGTGCGTTGCGTGACCCGTCATCTTTCCCCAGGGGTGACATACAGCCTTGCTAGAGCACTAGGGTACGATTACCATCTGGTACCCAACCCCTTTGACCCCCAATTGCCCAGGACAATAGTTCACATCGACTCCCATACGCACAATAACATCAGTGCCATGGCTGGAAGGCGAACAAGCCGTAAGGGTGGCAAAGGTGGCCGAGCCCCAAGTGGTGGCTGTGGTGGATCCGGTAGGGGACGTGGCCGTGACTTGCAGGGTGCCTCTAGCCCCCCATGTGTGGAGGAGCAGTCAGGGACACCCATGCCCCCCCCACTGGTTGAGGGTAACGTGGCTGACACCATCCATGCTCAGCCCTTGTTGGACCAGCCCACTGTGGAACCAGACCTGGCACAGGGTGACTCCATGGCTGACTTCCAGGTCAGCAGGTCTAGGCCACGTGCGCCGGTGCACGCTGGTGTCATCAGGCCACGTGGATCAGGGGCAGCTAGGTCATCTGCTGCCCCGCGTAGGCAGGCTAGGGAGGCTGCAGGGGCAGCTGCAGCTCCATCCACCCCACCTCTCACACACCCAGCCAGGACAGTGTTGGTCCAAGTCCATCATGCTGACATTCCCCCTGACACCATCACACTTGAGCTAATGCCTGCACCAACTCCCATGCTGAGTGTGCAATCCCACACTCCTAGTACAGAGTCCACCAGGGCTCCTGCCCCTAGTGTCCAGAGCGGCGTAGGACACTCAGGATCCCCACCACCTTCCAAGCGGAAGAGCAAGAGTGCTCGTCCAGTAGAGGCTGATGCCCCAGACACGGCTACACAGTCCGGCCCGTCAAGGAAGCCCAGCTTCAATGAGGCCGAACTGAATGCACTTGTAGAGTATGTGTCCGCACATGACCGCGAAATGGTGATTGTTGCAGGATCCAAGACCACACCTGCACAACGTCAGGCACACTGGCAGACCATCGCGGACATCATAAGTGCCCTTGGAATCGTGAGGCGCACAGCTACTGAATGCTACAAGCGCTGGAATGACCTGAAGCGCAGGGCAAAGAATAAGCTGGCCTCAAGTCATGCCGCAACTCTAGTGACTGGAGGTGGGTCTCCAGCAGAGGACATAGAACTCACTCCACATGAGCAGGTTGCTGGGACCTACGTCACGGAGGAACAGATCCAAGGCGTGGGAGAACTGGCAGATTACGAGGCATTGTCTGGTGAGTGCACATGCATGTGTGTGTCATCCATGTGCATGATGTGTGTGGAAGGGCTTCTGTTTGGGTGCCAGGTGAGGGTGTGTGTGCCTGAGTGGTTTGGGTCACCCATGTGCCTCATCCAATACATTCTGCGCACCAGCATTTGGGTATAGCAGTATCCCTTCTGCCAACATTAGACATCCAGCCCAACACCACGCCAGTTGCCCTTGAAGTGTCATCTTGCCACAACATTGTTGCTTATTTTCCTCTGTTTATTCAGGCAGATTGTTTGCATACCACCACTTTTACTCGCCATTTCTCAGTCCTATTGTCACATGTCTGACATGGCTATGGTACAGTGGACTGGCTTTGTTTCCTGGACATGATTTGTTTAGACATGTCCCTGTGCTATAGGACCATTTTGGACTGGCAGCTCCAGGTTAAACATTTGAACCATTTCAATGAAAAAAATCAATTTCATGAGCAAACTGGACTGAATGAACAATTGGTGCCCTCCTCTCCCTCTTCACTTTATGGCTAGGGTACATGCCATCTGTGTGATGGCATGTGTATTTGACCTGCCAATCACTGGCCAATGTGTGATGCCACTGCTAGGAAGCATGCAGCAAATGTGTGACGGTGCATGCATGGGAGGGTTTTAGTCATGTGGGACATGTGTCAATCAAGTACTGTTTCTGTAGCCTCTCAGCCCTAATTGTATGCCATAGTGCTAATGCCTGTTTCCATTTGTTTTCTTTTATGTCTTTGCAGGGGATGACGCACTTGATACTGCTGGGGTTGTGGAGATGGTGCAGACCCAGGAGGGTTCTGAGGCCGGACCGACCACCAGTGAGGGACGTGGTGTGGTGGTGGGTGAGAACCCACAACTGCTGCAGGTCGTGCTCTCAAGGGGTGTCTCTGGCTGCACCTCCCCCGAGCTGTATTCAGGTGTCGATTCGGATGATGAGACCTACGTGCCGTCGCAGGTGAGTGTTCCTGGGAGGGATTCTGTTCTGTCCGACCCACCTGCACCAGGGTTAGAACCCTCAATGGGGATGTCAGTGTTGGCAGGTACGCCTTTGGTGGTTACGGATGCAGGGTCACACTCCGCAACATCTGATCCTGTTCCTGGGCCAGCAGATCAGAGGGGGAATGCAGTCCTGCAGCCTCAGGCAGTGCCGGCACAGCAAGGCGCAGTTCACCTTGCCCCAGACAGGTGTGGTGCCCGCCAACGTGGTGGCCGTACGCCACCTGGCAATACCGCATGGGAGCAATCCATATATGGTATGGCAACCCAACAGGCAGCATCATCAGAGATGATGGCTCAGGCCATGGATAGGGTGGCCACTTCCATTGTCCCCTCCGAAAGGCTGATGGAGCGACTACAGCAGGCAACAGACTCCATCTGCCAGTCACGCAGGGAGGACATGTTGGTGTCCGACAGGGACAGGCGGGCGGCACTGGCGACTCTGCGGGAAGCCATTTCCATAGAGTCCCAGGGCCACAGGGAAGCCCTGAGGGTGGAACTCCTTCACCTCAGGACGACTCTTGTTGAGCTTGAGGCTTCAACAAACAGAAGGACAGAACAGCAGCTGGAGCATCTCACACATACGCTCTCAGCTGAGATGCAGGCAACTAGGGCGGAGGTCCGGGCATCCTGTGAGTTGTTGCATGGGGACCTACGCACAATTATCCTCCAGAACGAGACCTACCATGCTGGCTGCCATGGAGGAACAGACTAGGGCTTTGCGTGGGATGCCTCCCATAGTGCCACCACCTCCTGATGCAGCTGCAGAGGGTGAGGAGAGCGACAGCAGTGATTCTCCCACAATAGGGTAGCCGTGTAGGCCATGAGCCCATGGAGGTGTTTATTTTTTCCGCAAGATCCACACAGGTGGGTTTTGGTGTGCACCCTGTCCTCGGACCTCCTGGGTGGCCTCCCCCACCCCCCGGGGCCCATTAATGGCCATTTGTGATTTTATTTTATTTTTTTTGGGACAGTGTGTTGCCTTGTGTGCCTCCCGTGGGCATAAGCTGCATTGTGGCTGGGCACATGCAGGCTTGTCATGAATTTGGTTCAGATGCTTGGGTTTGTGTGACACACACCCCTCCTGCTTCCCGTTTCCATGGGCGTGCAAAGGGTGTGCCCAAGTGACATTGACGTACATGGTGACGTTGGACTCCCATTCGATGTGTGGGCAGTCTGTAGTCAATACTGTGTATACATTCATAGTGCATATTGTTGTTGTATTGTACACTGCATGGTGTATTGATATGTGCCTCTGCGTCCATCTCATCCTCCTACTTTACAGGTCCATTTCTCATGTCTTCACAAGGCGGTCCACCTTGGAACTGGAGTCCATGTTGTAAGCAGTGCACCTACACTCTTGCGTGGCGCTAACACTGTATACTTAGAAGTGTTCGAAGTGCTGGCATCATCAGGTAGTGAGGCTAGCAAATTTTTAAGTCTGTAATGTCATGTTTAAGGTAGGTTGGAGGTTGTGTAGGTGATTGGTATTCTTGTTAAGTATTTGGTAATGTGTGTTGTAGGTCCTGCATTACTGTGAGCATTTCATGTGTGGCCATGTTTCCATTAGGGACACTGTAGCTGGTGACACTTGGGGCATGTTGTGGGGATTCATTTGTTTGCTCTCACATTGCATGTCATGCCATGGTGTGTTGTGTGGCCGTGCCGGGGAGGGGTTGGGTGACATGGCACTGTTCTCATGTAGTATTTTGCAAGTGGGTATTCATTTCTGCAGCATGGAAGTGTGTCTTTTGATGACACTGCATTGGTGGTGTTTGTGTAGGTAGGGATGCACACATTGTGACACTTCCACATGAACAATATCAGGCTGCTATGGTTCTGACAGTTGACTGTCCCTTTGTTTGTCTTAATTGTCAGGTCGAGTCATCATTGCTTATCAGATGGTATGTGCAAGGGCTGTGTGCACTCCACAGGGGTGTGATTTCTATGTGAAGTAATTAGCCACCAGCTGCGTACGGGCTGCCTCACCCGTGCCCTTTCCCCTCCCATGCGCAGCGGGCGTGCATGTGGTTGGGGATGTGGGGGCACCACCATGTCCACAGCTAGGCCCCGGCGTGTTGCAACATTGTGCAGGACACATGCTGCCACTATGATCCTGCACACTACTGGGGGCGCATATAACAGCTGCCCACCAGAACGGTCAAGGGAGCGAAAGCATAACTTGAGCACTCCGAATGTGCGCTCCACTATGCCCCAGGATGCAATATGGGCTGTGTTGTATCTTACCTCGGGAGGCGTGATGGGATTCCGAATTGGCGTCATCATGTGGGTGCTGAGAGGGTAGGCACTGTCCCCTGGTGAGGAGGTGATGGGTATCATTAGTGGGGTAGTGACATAACTCTGCATCTGACATGCATCCATGTGCAGTGGCATTCATACTCACCAAGCAGCCATGTATCGCCATGCCGCCCAGCTTCTAGGTCCCGGCTTAGGGTAGACATTCGGTAAATGAAGCTGTTGTGGGTGGACCCTGGATAGTTGGCATATACTGAGGTGATGATTCCCTTGGCATTACATACTACCTGCACGTTGATGGAATGCCAGTGCTTGCGGTTCCTATAGATGTGCTCAGATGCCCTGGGTGGACGTAGTGCCACATGGGTGCAGTCAATGGCACCTAGCACTTTGGGGAATTGTGCCACACCGTAGAAATCGAGGGCAGCAGCCTGCCTTTCTGCAGGTGTCCTGGGCAGGTATATGTGCCTACGGACTGATGGGCGTGCAGTGATGATGTTCAAGACCTGGTGTAGGCACCGTGACTGCGTGGTCTGTGACACCCCACCCACTATGGCACTTGTCCGCTGAAATGATCCTGTGGCCAAGAAGTGCAGTACATTGAGGACCTTCTCCAGGGGGATGAGTGCTTGGGAGCACAGGGTGGGTGATGGGAGGTCATCCTCCCACTCACTGACCAGGTCCAGTATTATGTGTGGTGGAGACCTGTACCTCCCATACACCTGGTCATCAGGCATCCCAAAAAGGCTGGTTCTGGGAGTGAAAATTTGGGCCCTCACTATCCTCCTCCTTTGGTAACCCACGGCCACTGCTGCTAGGAACAGTGTATTCATCCTGGCGTCTGAGCTTGTTTGTTGTTTGCGCGCACTTTTATGCTGCGCGGGTCGACGTACGCCTGCTTCATGCTGGCGTACGTGTTTCAGGATTGGACCATTTATTTTTCGGCGCGTTGTAGGCGAACGTGTGAATCTTCCCGCCCACCCCAGGAATACACGTACCCCACTCTCACAGGCCCAGTCGCGTGTGGAAGTTCACGTGCACCCTGAAATACACGTACCCAGGGAAATCGCGTGTGGAACTTCCCGCGAACCCCGTAATACACGTAGCCTGCTGGTATCGCGTGTGGAAGTTCACGCGGACCCATAATACACGTACCCTGATGGGATCGCATGGGAGACTACCCGCGCACCCCAGGAATACACGTACCCAGGCAAATCGCACGGCTGGGGAGTGGGGGTGCAGGGGGACATGAGTGGGGGCCTGGTGGAGGGTGCCCCTGCACTGCTGGGGTGTGGGGGTGCAGGGAGACATGAGTTGGACATGAGTGGGGGCCTGGTGGAGGGTGCCCTGCACTGCTGGGGGGTGGGGGTGGTGGGAGACATGTGTGGGGGCCTGGTGGAGGGTGCCCTGCACTGCTGGGGGGTGGGAGACATGCGTGGGGGCCTGGTGGAGGGTGCCCTGCACTGCTGGGGGTGGGGTTGCAGGGGGACATGAGTGGGGGCATGGTGGAGGATGCCCTGCACTGCTGGGGGGTGGGGGGTGACATGAGTGGGGGCCTGGTGGAGGCTGCCCCTGCACTGCTGGGGGGTGGGGGTGATGGGAGACATGAGTGGGGGCCTGGTGGAGGCTGCCCCTGGATGTTGGGGGGTGGCGGTGGTGGTAGACATGAGTGGGGGCCTGGTGGAGGCTGCCCCTGCACTGCTGGGGGTGGGGGTGGTGGGAGACGTGTGGGGGCCTGGTGGAGGGTGCCCTGCACTGCTGGGGGGTGGGGGTGGTGGGAGACATGAGTGGGGGCCTGGTGGAGGCTGCCCCTGCACTGCTGGGGGGTGGGGGTGATGGGAGACATGAGTGGGGGCCTGGTGGAGGCTGCCCCTGCACTGCTGGGGGTGGGGGTGGTGGGAGACATGTGTGGGGGCCTGGTGGAGGGTGCCCTGCACTGCTGGGGGGTGGGGGTGGTGGGAGACATGAGTGGGGGCCTGGTGGAGGCTGCCCCTGCACTGCTCGGGGGTGGGGGTGGTGGGAGACATGTATGGGGGCCTGGTGGAGGCTGCCTCTGCACTGCTCGGGGGTGGTGGGAGACATGTATGGGGGCCTGGTGGAGGCTGCCCCTGCACTGCTGGGGGTGGTGGGAGACATGTGTGGAGGCCTGGTGGAGGGTGCCCTGCACTGCTGGGGGGTGGGGGTGGGGGTGCAGGGAGACATGGGTTGGACATGAGTGGGGGCCTGGTGGAGGCTGCGACTGCACTGCTGGGGGGTGAGGGTGCATGGAGACATGAGTTGGACATGAGTGGGGGCCTGGTGGAGGCTGCCCCTGCACTGCTGGGGGTTGGGGGTGGTGGGAGACATGTGTGGGGGCCTGGTGGAGGCTGCCCCTGCACTGCTGGGGGGTGGGGGTGATGGGAGACATGTGTGGGGGCCTGGTGGAGGGTGCCCTGCACTGCTGGGGTGTGGGGGTGCAGGGGGACATGAGTGGGGGCATGGTGGAGGGTGCCCTGCACTGCTGGGGGCTGGGGGTGGAGGGAGACATGAGTGGGGGCCTGGTGGAGGCTGCCCCTGCACTGCTGGGGGGTGGGGGTGATGGGAGACATGAGTGGGGGCCTGGTGGAGGCTGCCCCTGCACTGCTGGGGGGTGGGGGTGATGGGAGACATGAGTGGGGGCCTGGTGGAGGCTGCCCCTGCACTGCTGGGGGGTGGCGGTGGTGGGAGACATGAGTGGGGGCCTGGTGGAGGCTGCCCCTGCACTGCTGGGGGGTGGGGATGGTGGGAGACATGAGTGGGGGTCTGGTGGAGGCTGCCCCTGCACTGCTGGGGGGTGGGGGTGCAGAGTGTGGGCCTGGTGGAGGGTGCCCTGCACTGCTGGGGGGTGGGGGTGCTGGGGGACATGAGTGGAGGCATGGTGGAGTGTGTCCTGCCCTGCTGGGGGGTGGGGGTGATGGGAGACATGAGTGGGGGCCTGGTGGAGGCTGCCCCTTCACTGCTGGGGGGTGGGGGTGGTGGGAGACATGTGTGAGGGCCTGGTGGAGGGTGCCCTGCACTGCTGGGGGTGCAGGGGGACATGAGTGGGGGCCTGGTGGAGGGTGCCCCTGAATGCTGGGGGGTGGGGGTGGTGGGAGACATGAGTGGGGGCCTGGTGGAGGCTGCCCCTGCACTGCTGGGGGGTGGGGGTGGTGGGAGACATGTGTGGGGGCCTGGTGGAGGGTGCCCTGCAATGCTGGGGGGTGGGGGTGGTGGGAGACATGTGTGGGGGCCTGGTGGAGGGTGCCCTGCACTGCTGGGGTGTGGGGGTGCAGGGGGACATGATTGGGGGGGATTACCTCAGGACCACTGGCGGCAAAACTCATGCATACCACGACACACTGGCACCAGTTTGTGGACTGGCGACCAGACAGTCCCAGCCCACTTGCTGGCAGCAAACACACATAGCCCTCGTGTAGCCCACCAAAAGCCTCTGCCTACCGGGGCACTGGAAGTCCACATAAGGAAACCCAGCTGTGCCATGTGCATTTTAATCCTCCTGGACAGCCTGAAATTGAGGCAGTAGATGACACTCAAGTAAAAAAAAAAAACACATAGCAGCAGTCAAAGATCTCTCCTTTATCTCCACAAAGAGCTCATGTAGTCAGAGCAAGGTATACTGCTTCTCTGTTCGAGGTTACAACCCCTTGTTCTTTACCATCCAAGTTTGGGCCACCAGGGCATGATAAAAGCAAAGCGCCCTTAGCAGACGAAGATCTGGTTTGAATTTAGCAGCTAAATAAAGAAAGAGGATTTCATAAAGTACATTATGTTGCAATTCAGCAAAGCACCACGCTTGTCTAGCATAAGATTGAGGGAGGATAATAAACCATTACTTTTGTGGTTACAGAGGGCACACACAGCAGCCGCCGAGTTTAGGAGTGAGCTCACTCCTTCTGCTACCTTTCTCTTGACATTTCCCTAAGATATTTTACCAACTTGTATGAGCGTTTTAAATCTAGGAGCACCAGTCTGTCAACTTCACATGTACTTCAGAGAGACAGCTCGACAGGCTCTTTCATTCTTCCTTTTCTTTATTGTAAATAGATGTCAATGGGTGAAGTCGAACATTCCCTGGCACCCGGAGACCCTCTGTGGGGGAACAGCACACACCTTGTACATATGCTAATCCCCAACAGCCCCTCTCTACCCTTGGAAGGCGAGCCCTTAAAATCTGGATTAATAAAGCATGGCTGTTTTGGCCCCCCATCATTTAGCTGTGACACGAGTAAGAAACCCCCCTGGGACACTTAGCTAGAAGGGTGCCAGAGAGACTGCAATCTCAAGATTGCAGTCTTATTGGAAGGGCCATCATGTTGTCCAGTCTCAAAACCCCTGCCTGTCCCTGCCAACATACTGCCCTTCACCATTCTGCAGCAGTCACACCTCCCCGTCCCTTTTTATTAGACCAAGGTGCTGCATATTTTTGTGGAATCCACAGTCCACAATCTTTTCTGCTCTGCATTTCACTGTGAAGAATCCCCTGCAGGGTTGCAGCATTACCCTGATGAAGGCCTGTTGCCATGTCAAAACCTGTTGACTTTGTGTCTGTTGGCAGCCGTGAAGGGGGCGGGATGTTCATTTTGGACTTTGTGAGAAGAATTATGGGCTTGAGGGAGACAGCAGGTGAGACCTCAAGGGTTTGGGGGATTAAATAAGGACGGATTCTAGTCCCTGCCTCGAACGCCTGACAAACGTCTTCTTTCCCCTGCTCAAGATGGGCATTTCCCTGATGGGCAGAATTTTCAGACCACTGAGCCTGCCAACCAGCATGCTAAGAAAGGCAAAATGGGTGACTGTGGCATCACATTTCAAGTAGCCCTTTCTCTGAACCAAAGGTTCTTGCCTCCCATATGCGCTGCTGTAGCTTATGGAAATTGACAGAATTGTAAAGACTCCCAAAATCCCTGACAGCTTCCAACTCGCAGATGCTCGTTTTGTTGCTCATGTGATAGAGAGAGATTGACAGGGGTCGAGTGAGCTAGTGAAATGGGACCTGTATCCAAAAGGCCAGTGGCAGGGTTGCAGGGGGTTTGTCCTGTAAGACCTACTCCCCTAATCCTATAATGATCTCCTCTCTGAGGTATGCTACCAAATTATAATACAGACACAAACCCCACATAGATAGCCACCACAGGCCTAGCCATTAGCAAATCAACACTAACCAGCTCACCACTAAGCTCTCCAATGTAGCACTGTTGCACTCTCCAATACCACCAGCTAACTAGGCCCAAAGCACTATAGAGTCTATTACATCTTGGGCTCTTCCCTATGGATAATATACTGCCAAGTGTGTCCGCCAAACCCATAAAAAGTAGGAGAATGGCACTGAGGAACCAGGTACAAACGACTTGCACCCATCAACACCATAACTTTCACATCTGCATTTCTCACTGTACCACTAATGAAAGACACCCCCATTTTTCTTGCAGAGCAAAGTACAGCAATACCACCAATAGTGGCAGACGGGTGCAATACAAGACCACTTACATCACACATCTCATATCTCATATCTGCAAGCAAGAGGTCGATCATGGAAGGGGGTCAGTACGGACTTCTGCGGATGTTCTACAGGAAAGTACTACAGATCCTCCAAAGTAAAAGCAATGCATGCACAATCAAAGGCCCCAAAATGAGAGAATATTCTACAAGCACAGGGCACATCCAATGTCTTAAAGCCCCCCCCCCCCAAACATACCACCTTTCAGAGAAAGGAGTTCCACTCAAACCTTACCTAGTAGGCACCAAGGCTCACACAAAGTGAGCCGTAATGCAATAAGAGGTTCCGGAGAACACAAAACCCTTGCCCTTGAAATTGGAAAAGGATTTGAACACGAGCTACATAGATTTCAGGGGAAATACCGGACAATGCCATTTTCCTCCACATAATGCGTATGTGTCACTCTCCTCATTGGTCCAGTCATTTGTCCCAGCATTGCAGTCCACAGCTTGTGGATTGCAAATTCATCAGAATTAAGGGACATTCAGCACACAGAAGGATAAAAGGGAGCAACACTTAATTTGTCAAGGTAAACTAATACAATTGCGGACCAAATACTTCCAAGAAAAAGGCAGCAGCGCCTTTCAAACAAGTCCACTGACCGTTGCACAGGCCAAAGGGACCATGGTGATAGTAGACACAAACCAAGGACTGGTCACACAAAATGTATCGTTCTTCAAGATACCAGGAACCCCATGGACACCATCACTACAGATACGACCAGTCATTTCTCCAACAATGATGGCAGGGCAGAGCGCTTTTTCTAAGATCTGTCACATTTGTCGGCTAACGAGGGCCCTTCGGCCACCACTGTGCATGCCACCGATTATGAATCAAACCCTTGCTCCAGCCTGTGTCCTTACTACCACAGTCACTACCTGAACATTACACATTAAGGGAATACAATGCTGGATGTGATGGGGGTGGCGTTACGTTTAAGACACATGCACATATTCTATTTGGTAATAAAGGACTGCACTCAATTCTATGTCAAGACACAGAGGCGAAGGATTATGCTTTACTTTAAACTCGAGCAGCATTGAAAACAATTACAAACCAAATAGAAAATTACACATTAAAAACCACATTTCCCAGATATAGTCTTTTTGTGTGTAGTCCATTTTTGATATGTCAAACAAAACCATGTGACAATTTTAACCAATCTCACTCTCCATGTCCCTTATCTTCCTTTACATTCCTCTGTCGTTCCTCTTTCTTTGTTGCTCAGGCAGCCAGATAAGTGTTTTGAATTTATTTACCAACTTTATTGTAGTGGAAAGAGAAACTGATTAGATAGCTTGAAATATATTATTTAACCATTGAACGCACAATGTGTATGACTTCTTGGCGGAGGGCATCTGCATTCAATAAAAAGTGTTTAGTTTACTTTGATGCCGGTTCGCAACAGGGCTCACAGCTCCGGTGAGCGCAACGTCCCCCGACATCGAGAGGGGACACTACAGGCACTGAAGTGATTTTGAGTGCGACAGGACCAATTTAGGTCCTGGAGCACAGTGATCGAATTCCAGAACGGAGAGGAGCAAGGAAACAACTCTCCGGTGAGGCAGTTAATATCAACAGAAATAGATCCATAATAAACTCAGAGGAAGCATGACAGAGCAACAGAGCAGGATCTGCTCAAACGCTGACACGAAGAGTCAGCAGAATTAGATCAGAGCGCCTAGTGGCCAATAAAGTTACCAACAGAAAGCAAGTCAGTGGAGGTGAAATTCTCCTACAATCGGGCAAAGAAAGCAGCAGCTGTCATCTGGAAAGTACTAAGCACAGACCCAAGATAGACTGTTATAACAAATAACCCAGGCCCACTTAATCTGCAAATCTGAGACGGCTCAGGCCCAAGAACCCTGCAAAGAACCCACTAGCATAAAAATGCACAGCTCCAGCGAGGAATTTGAGGAACCCCATATTAGCAGGCAGTGGACAGCATCCAACAAGGGCCAAGCAGTACAATGTGTACTGGGAGCAGGTTTGGGGGCGGGGGGACTATCGATGTCCATCCTCGTCAAAATAGACCCCAAAATGAGCGAACTAGCTACAGCAGAATCAACATCCAGTAAAGGAAAACTGTTTGGGGATGCGTTTATTAAAAGGAGATGGCGAAGTTTGCAAATAATTATGCTGCGATAGACAAGGCATGGGCATCATTAAAAAGAGTATTTGGCCATAAGGTTTTCGTAAGGGCTCGCAGAGGAAGGGGCCGCTCAGCCAGAAATGGCTTGAAAAATCAAGAACAGTGCAGACCCAACCCCTTCTTTCAGTCGAGAGGAAGGGGGTAGAGGCAGAGGCTGGAGAGGCCAACAGACAAACATAGGTGAGACTGGGAGCAGACTTACACAATCACCCGGTAGTAGCAGGGGCCCGAGTGATGGGGGTGAGAACAGCACAGTTTGGTAATACACACAGGTGGTTAAGTAAGCTTTGAACAAGCATAATCCGAGCCTCCGGGCTTGACATAGAATACTGATTTTCCATACATACTTTTTGTTATAGAAAGTCAAGATTCTATTAAAGACACACAGGCAAAGAATTATCCCACCCAATCAATCATTATGGAGCAGGAGTGTCAAACAGGTAATGCATATTCGTTATATAGAATCTGTGACATGTAACTCATTTGTTACAGATAATTTGTGACAGACATGTAATGCATATGGCATATGAGATATTAAAGTTGTGAAGTTTTGTGGTGTCATAACGATTACCCACACTATCACAGCTAGCCTCAGCTTGTTGTTGGATTACTCTATGGGAACGGAGGCGGAGACTACAGGATCATGAACAAAGAAAGAGAAGGCCAAGAAGTAATGCAGCATCTACCAGTTGGGGCGCAGAAGTTGAAGACAAAAAAAGAGGAAGGACAGCGGAAGGAGATTGGTTAAACATGTTGTTTTTAATGTGTCATTTTTTATACAGTTTGTAATAGTTATCAATGCTGCTCGAGTTTAAAATAAAGAGCGAAAGCATAATCCTTCCCTTCTGTGTTTAATCTTGACTTTCTGTAATGTTACTATGGAAAATCAGTATTGGGGGGGGGGCAAGGTTGGAGGTTAAGTGATCGACAATGCTGTCCCATGTCATTTGATGCACCCCCTACTTGCAAGTCCACTTGCCGAGCTTCAGGATAACAGAGAAACGCTACGACGCGATGGACCCATTTCATGGTTTCCCGAGCTTGTAGAGTAGGAAAGTTAGCGGTTGGGGAAAACTAGCACATGCAAGAATTGGGCAGGAGTTGCAGACCCTACTACAGGGCGATATCGTTATTTTGCTCAAATTATCTTACACAAATGTACAATATTCTCCTCTGCATAATCACTTCTTCCAAAGTGAAAAACAAACATACCACGTAAACAGAACGCTTTATAAAGCCCAATAACACACTGCAATTAAACATTAAATATGTACCAGATTTTCATTAAAATGTGACCCTGACCACAGCATTGACGGCTTGCTATCAAAATGATCACAAGGTTGCAGAGTCTTATGGTCTGACTCGATTTCAATTCATTGTGAAACTCTGCTGTGGCGCTCATTGGAAATTGCTAACAACATCATTCCTCACTGGGTGTGAGTGAGACTGCAGGAAAAAACAGTCCCCTCTTGCTGTTTGCAGTAGGTGCAGCAGTCCCCTCTCACTGTCTACTACGCTGCGAGAGGGAGAAGAATCCCTTTCAAAAGGGCTTTTACAACGCAGAGTCGGTTGAGGAGTCTTATGGTCTGACTTGACTAGACTTCAATTCATTGTGAAACTCTGCTTTGGCACTCACTGGAAATTGCTAACAACATCATTCCTCACTGGGTGTGAGTGAGGCTGCAGTAAAAACAAAAGCGTCCCCTCTCGCCGTCTACCATGCTGCGAGAGAGAGGAGGAAGAATCCCTTTCAAAAGGGCTTTTGCACCACAGGGCGGCCACAGAGTCGGTTGCAGAGTCTTATGGTCTTCGGGTCCGACAACGCCTGACAAGTGGGTAAGTATAAATCCTGTGCGATACCTCATGGCTTACAGGACAGTGTCCGGCTAACCTGACTTAAATACTGTGATTAAGATGTTGTCCGATTCTTGGAAGGGGGAACAAAACAAAAACAAAAATAAAAAAAAATAATATATATATATATATATATATATAACAAACAGAAAAACATTCATATATCAGTGGAACGGAGAGCAATCTAATCTTTGCAAAATTTGTCAACATTCCCAGATAGTTAGAGTTGGAGTAACAAATCAAAATCATTAACAACTCGTGATTGTGGCAAGTTTGAAGTACATCTCACCCCCCCTCTGAATTCTTTATCTTAATTGGCTAATTAACCAAGTGAGTGAGTAGAATATCTTGGATTCTGTCGAAAGACTGAGCAATGGTGCCCTCAACATGACCAAAGAGACGCAAACAAAGAGGATTAAGAAAACTGAAGCTCTACTAAATACATCAATACTATCATCGCAGCGCAGAAATATGACGATTTAAATCAGTCATTAACAAAACATCAAATGGAAAAACGCAGCCAAACAGTAATTAAAGCTCAACAGCGCGGTTCCTCCAAATGACTGCTCACTTCAAGAAACTCCAAATACACAGGCATTAGAGGAGTCCCACGAAGAATACGATTAGGAACAACTACCAACCCCAACTACGAAAAACTATAACCAGCGTGGAGATTACTAATACTAAAGTAGAAGTTGTACACAAACTGCATCCATCGAGCTCTCTATCCTCGGACACAGCTCTTGAGCAAAATTGAGCGGTAAGGGAAGCAGCTAATAGCAAGCTAATAACCCTAGAAAGAACAACCAACTTGATTCATCCTACGATACAAGGTATAAATGAAGACGATCTAACAAAAAGAGTGAGACATACCCATGACTCCAAGACAAAACATCTAACAGCAGATGATGAAGGAACAGAAACAGGAAATGCTCCAACTCCATTGACCATGTTAAGGCTAAGAGCAGAACAGGCAAAAATAAGGAGGCAACAGAAATTCAACACATTTAATACTGAAAATAAGCCTACGTTTTGGATCTCCCAGCCAGAGTATGTCGAATGGCACGACTATCTCTGGATATAACTGAGATTGAGTCTCATGTCAAATCTTGAGAAAAGAAGCCGAAGCCAAGTATTCGGGCAACATCCGTTTAATAGGACATCTTTTGATAATAGAGAGATGACTCCCTTTTGTAGTGGTACTGAAGTCAAGACAACAAATAAAAGGCCATCTAATTAAAGAAAAACAAGACATACATACAAATAATGGAATAAAAAGTCCACTTTTGCAACAATCGACGAATAAAAAAAGAAGACAAAAATTCATTGAAAAAAATCCAAATTAGTAAAAGATGAAGATCGAGAAAACGTTGAACATCAACCCCAACCAATCCCAACCACTATGATACCAGAACTCATTGATGGCGGTTTCGACCTTTGCCTTAGTGCCCTTCTCAAAACTACTGGAAACACATGCAGATGTAATGAAAGACCAAGCAACATTGCCTGCTCTAATTCATACCAAACAAATCGCATAGATGGGATACTGAATCAGAGATTTCGCCCCAATGGCAAGCTCGTCTCTTCACGCAACGAAAAGACCGACATGACAGCAGCATTGATAAATATGATCAATCATCTGCGAACGAATAATGCCGAAAATTGTTTGACAACTCAAAATAAGCTAATGAAACTGAAAGTGACAAACTATGGAGGACAAAGCACAAATCCCAAAGAGGAAACTAACTCGAATGCTGGCACAAGGATGGATACGAACAAGCTAAGACAAGAGAGACACTGAAAAAGAAAAAAAGACGACAACAATAGGAACCTAGGCGACACTAGAGTAAATTAGATGAACCCACTATTAACAAAAAGCGATTGGAAAACAAAGAGTAACAAATTTGAACAAAGAAAAACAACCAACCTTCTCTATATTCGAACGAAGTCAAAAGATACCGAAACATGTATGTTCAAAACAGAAAATGCTGGAACACAAAGAAAAAAATAAACCGTCCAGGCAAAAAGCCAGCATGAAGGGGTCTCTCATGCCTTTTTAAGAAATGTAAAGGTTCCTTCGCATACATCGAAAATGCTGGAGAACAAAAAGCCAATACAGAAGTTGGCAAATTCAATCAAACAGAATGAGCAAACACAAGATAACTCAATGGTGATCTTAACAGAAGAAGAAATTGAGCAGAAAAACCTCTTGATGAACCTTTCCACATATTCAATATATGAAGAAGATGATTGTTTAACCATGCAAGATGACTAGTACATTGTGATAGACGAGGACATTTCGCTCACAGAAGCAGATGACTGGGATGGTCAATTGGGACCTAAGGACGACAAAATTCTAACTTGTGAGGTCATCAAAGATATAGAATTGGGAAGTTTCAGGAAATCCTGAACTAAAATCAAGTCAATCCTGAAACCTCAAACACAATTTGAATCATCCAATACATAGAGAAAGAGCAGAAAACTCCCATAAGCTACCAATTTTCGACGATCCTATTTGGATAAGATCCTTAAAATCAAATCCATATGGAAAAGACATGATGATTTGGTTCTGAATAGAACAAATGTTCTACGTCTCTTGCACGTAATACCAAACCTAGAGTTGATTAAATCAGACGACATTAAGACAATTGAATTCCTGCACGAACATCAAACTGACCCTACAGCACTACATCTTAATTTTCGGAAAACAGTGATTGCAATACTTGAAGCCATAAATGCTTTCCCTCCATTGGGTTTCAACATGACCTATAACACATTAACAAAAGAACCAGGGAACTAGATGAAACTATAACATGAAGGAGAGAAAACCAGCTAACCTTGAAAGCTGAGGATTTGAGAAAAAAACAAATATGCATAAAGGAACAACAACAGTGCAAATAAGAGCATAACTTGATTAACCGAGATCAGATGTGCCCTGGAAACTATGCTCTTGGAATACACGTGGTTCTAAACATTTATTTCAGCCCAAAAACCTGAATTTAAAAACAACCAATTTACACAGATTATCATATTAAAGATGACATTCTATAACCAGATGATTCTATGTATATTCAACATCTAATGGAATCCAATAGCCATTAATGACAACCTATTCATTGACACGATCTTTACGGCAATGGACGACTTAGTGAACTGTTATCCAAACAGTGAAACAATTATATGTGGTGATCTCAACATTCATTTATTTACAAAACTTGATAACGAGATACCACAAAACAAACTTGCAAAGAAAGCAAAAACATGGAAGAAGGAATGCTCACTAAGAGATATTGGTCTCCTGAGTGGTCAACTTCAAGGAAACATGCTGGAAAAACCAACATGGAGAAAAGGAAACTCGGTTGCTTACTTAGATTACGTCTTTGCAACTCATTCACTATGGGAAGAGCTGGGCGAGATGAAAATTGTTGATAACACAACAAGTGACCATAACATTCTAACGCTGGTGTGAAAAGGAACCCAGAATCGTTTAAATATAAAGATACGATCAAGATTGGAGCTAAACCATGGTCTAAATCACCTATGAATAATGGAGGATCAAATCCAAGGTCTACCAGCTACCTTCTGAAATACAGATCTGACAGATAAGAAGAAAAATTAGGAATGGCCAATACGTCCATTCAGAGGGTCAAGCGCTAAAGCAAGACAACATGAAAAAACCCATATTCACGCGTACAATGAAGCCACTGCGAACAAGAAAAAGCATCTACGAATGCAGATACGCCTGGAACAGAAGTTGCATCCTGAGCTATGTCAAAACAATATACACAAGAATATAGAAATTTGCACAAAAAAAAAACTCACAGGCAATATGGCTACAAAATTACGCACAACATATGCTGGCAGCCATAAATCGAAACTCCAGAGAGCTTTGGAATCTGATAAACAACAATGCTCAGAATAAAGACATACTCACAGCAGACGTAACAGAGGAAGACTGGATTGTGCACTTCACTAAGCTTTATAAAAATAAAACAAAAAAAGGAAGATGACAAGACACAATATAATGAAGAGCAACCAGAGAAGAAATCATGGGATTTTGAATGGATTTATGGTGAAATTTTGACGATCATTACCCATCTCAACACCTCATAGGCGCCGGGTCCTGATGGCCTGAGTAATGTGATATTAAAAACAAATCCAAAAGCCTGGTAAAAGTTCTATGTACTTATATTTCAGGTCATAGTAACAACAAATTCCGAACACTTGGAAATCAGCAAGAATAATCCCGATCTTTAAAAATGGGGACCGTAAAACAGCTACTAACTATCGTCTGATAGCCTTACTAGATCCCCTGGAGAAAATATTTGCAACAATTTTACAACACAGACTGACAGAATGGATCATTCAAAATAACAGGCAGGACGATCAACAAACAGGATTTACACAAGGAGTAGGAACAAACCTCAATGTATTAATTTTAAACCTACTAAAATTGGAGGCATTGATAACTAAGACTCAGTCTCTAGTAGTCTTTATCGATTTCCAAATGGCAATCGATAGTGTCCATTGCCAAAAGCTGTGGCAGAAACTCACCCTGTGGAATTGTCCCATTGACATTCTTGAGCCATTAAAAGCTTTATACTCGTATACCAGTGTACAAGTAAGATTGTCACATACTGGAGCAATATCCAAAGAAATTACAACCTGGAATGGGTTGAAGCAAGGGTGTCCATTGGCAGTCACCCTGTTTAGTCTTTATATTTCAGATTTTGCAGTAAAACAAAATAACTTAATTGCAAATCCACTTAACCTTAATGGGACTCCAATAAAATAGATAATGTATACAGGTGGCCTTGTGTTTGTTTGACAAAATGCAAATAGGTCTTCAAAAAAGAGTCAATTCATTGGTGAGTTATGCAGAAGAAAAATGATTTAATTATCAATCAGGAAAAAATCCAAAAGAATGCCTTTGATGAGACAAGCAGGAAACAAAAAGAAAGCTCCAAAAATGTTCCTGCAACAGACAAAATTAGAAACTGTAAACAGCATTAAATATCTGGGTGTATGGATAGATCAGAGCAGCGGAGGAAAAGAATGGATAGTCCATTTGACAACCAAGATTGACTCTGTCGCATGGCAAGGAGTTATGTTTCATAGAAAATACGGGAGATTTTCATTTGAGCCAATTATCCCGTTTAACTGCCAGAAAGTCATAGCAATCGTGACTTATGGAAGTGAAGCATTCCTAAATCTATCATGGCAGACTTGGGACATCCTAGAGGGAAGATTTTGTAGAAAAGTTTCATCTTTACCTAAATCGTTCCAGGTACAACATCTCCGTTTTGAGATAGTGTTACAATCCATTTAGTCCATTGTAAAGAGGAAAATATTTGACATGTATAGAAAAACACTAATAAATGACGATATTCAGTTGCTTCATCTCTTACGTACCCGGCGTAGAGCCATGGACGACAATTCTAAGCACATGGAAGGAAGCACGTAAAACACACAATGGAAAACCTTGACATCACTGAAGAGATATTGATGTGTAGACCGCTTGAAGCAAAAAAGAAAACTTCAACGAAATGATTGGATACACAGAATTGATGGAAAATTCCAGTATCAACTTTCACTCAACTGCGTAATTGATTGCAGAGTCGCTGAACCAAACACCAAAATATCTGAAGCTCTTCCCCTGCCAAAAAACGTGAGAGGTCTTCTTTCGGTTAAGGCTAAATATACTCCTGACGAGAGTAGTATTAGCCAAAACGAAGCAGATTTCAAAGGATTTGAATATGTGTCGATTCTGCAAAGATTAAAGTCAAGTGGAATCAGCTTACCATATATTTTTTTTTTCCTTTTTGTTTATTAACCGAATTTGGGTTTTTTACAAAATCGATGTGCCATGGCGAACTGCATTTCGTCTTATCGAGGCTACTCAGGACACCACTCAGAAGTCCGCAGGTACGGTTTAACGTTCAGGTTCGGGCGTCAACTTTGACGAAATGGAAGAAGCGGGGCCAGAGCACTTGCTTTCGCAAGGGCTACTTTGAGAACTTTGGCTGCCACTCTAGACCATCTCGTAGAATCGCCTGCAATCAGTCGAAACCATATTGTTTCTTCATCAAGTGTCGTAGGGCAGGTGACGAGTGGTGTCAGGTGAGCCCGCCTTTCTGCCGCGAGTCCTGCGCAGGAGGTGAGGAGATGTCAGACTGACTCTATTTGGTCAGCTATGCCACAAACCCGGCAGTTTGATGTTTCTGCAAGGGCTCTGGTGGCCAGGATTTCTCTAGTGTGAAGTAGGTTTAAGCGGGCCCGCACAAGTAATTTTCTCAGCTTTTTCTCAGGGAATTTTTCACAGTATCTCAGCGGGACCTTTGGCCGGTTGTGAGTAGGTGGCAGATCTTTTAGAGATTTATACTGGAGTATTTTTTCATTGGTATGTACCCAGTCTTGTTGTGAAAGTTTTGACTTGACTCGTCCAGGGTTTGAGATGAGGAGGTCTTCGCTGCAGAGGACTTCATCTAGTTTTTCCTCAATTTTTTTTGCACAATTCATTAGAGGTAAGCAAGTTCCTTTGTTCAATTCAGCTTCTACTATTCGAAAGATCGGGAGGGTGTCAGAAGTCCGTATTTTTCTGTAGAGTAGAATTGCACTTTGGAGTACTACCGAGGCTAGTGATTGGAGGCCAAGGTTGCGACGAATGGCTGGCATGGGGGCTGAAGCTGGAAGACCCAAAACCAATGGAAGAGAACACACAAGATCGAGAAGAACGGTGGGCAACGCTGCTTGTAGTCAATCATAAAAGCCCAATACACAGAGTTGTCCAATATAGGGAAAAAATATCAGAAAAAACTGCTAACGACGAAACTGAATGAGGAATGGAAAAGAAACGATATAATTTCTTAGGCCCACTGTTATTTAAGAATTATTTACAAAACAGTGACACAGCAGGAATCCATTTTTTTTATTGTAGCGATTCTATGTACTTAAGGAAACATTTCTTATTTATGTAAAGCATGTGGATGAAGCCAAAAATGTAAGCGTTTTTTTTTTTTTATAAACTATCACATGTATATTTAAAAAGGATGCAAACATTGTGGTGTGCCTGGAACATAAATTGGGGTGGGGGAATTATGCCAATAAACTATAAGCTCTCAGGATGGAATAAGGTTGAGAAGATTTCAAGCACGTAAGATATGCTTAGGTATTTATCTCAGGATAACCGGAGTTCATGAGTTGGACCGGACCAAGAAACTCCAGGACCAAAAGAACTTTAAGCTAGGGATTCGGACAGAATAGGTGTGTGTGCATTCCAAGGAACCCTGGTCCGTGGACTTAACACATTACAACGATGTGCTATAGCTAGGAAGGACAAGGAGGACACCTACACCAGGACGCCACGAGTTACTATGATGGGCACAACAGGAGGGTCCGATATGGCAGTGTTGTTTCATTGCAGGCTTGAAGCCGGCGAGGCAACTACTGATCCTGGCACTCCCAGAAAAGTCGGGTCGGTGCTTTGCACTCCTTCCTATGCCGAGACATTCGGGCACCAACTGCAATTCTGAAAGCGACCCTCCCACAAAACCACTGTAGTCATGCAGCTGTTCAGTTCCGCGCTCCCGTATCCCCTTCCCCTCTGACTGCTTACCTGCCTCCATTCTCCAGCTGTCATGGGCTTTTAAACGGCAGCACAACAACAGCGCTCAGGCGCTTCTGGGAATTGTAGTCCACTGTACGACGGACAAGTCCAGCGTTATCTCTGAGCTTCGTGGCCCCGGATGCCCAGTGTGCTGGTCATACAGTACACCACTTTCTATCCCCAGAAAATGCTTATACATTTCTAATAGATGATGTGCTGTTAAAATCCGGCACTGCTTCCGCGTCTTGAACGGCACATCTCCCAGAAACCCTGGGCAGATACCGGGTGCTCTGACGCAGCAAGGAAACTGACTTCTGATTGGGTCACTGCGAAGTCATCCGCGCTCCTGTTATTCTGATTGGACGCCCTCAGGCTTGAATGCAGATATTGCCAAGGAAATAGTATGTCAATAGACACAAAAGGAGGACAAAATTTAGAAAGCCCGGCTCCGGCAAGGTAAACAAAGCAGCTAAGATTCCAACCTACGGGTCAAAATAGAGTTCAAGTCATACACAAAAAGGCACCACAACTCTACAGAGCACACCTGTTTCTTTCGTGAATATTCGATTAGAAAAGTAAAACAACATTTTCTAAAGTGTCCCTTAATTGTCTCCCTCTCACGATGGCAGGCGTCAGACCACAATAGTGGGGGTCCTTTATAAATAGTCAAGTGTTTATGTAGTTATTCTACTCTTTAATTTCTTAAAACATACATTTAGTAAGCTGAGTGTCGGAATAATCGTTTAATGAACTATCGCTCATTCTGTAAATATGAAGGATATCACTATATCCGTTGTATGCAATTCAAACAAAATGTCTATATTTTATTAACTAAATGTATTGCTTATTGCACTAGGGCTATTTGTGGCCAATGGGAACGCTTGTTTTATGTTGTCGGCACTGACAGCGTGTAACACGGCTTCGCTTGTCCCTCGTCTCTCTCTATTTCTGTAGCCTAGGACTGTTTTCTGATTGGCTATTGGCGCGGCTACCCATGTCGCCTGCTTGCCCACCGATGGTCCGAGCATGGAGGGGACAGTGTCTGATGTCTTGGTGTGTGACCTGGCGTACAAGGGTCAGTTCGATGAGCTGAAGGCCAGGGTTCTGGCAGACAAGTCACTGGCCACAAAAACGGACCAGGTAAGAAGCTTGGGGTTTTGCTGGGGCAGAAAACTAGAGAACACTATGCCTGAAACAATATTGAAGAGGCGACAACAAACCTGCAGAGAAGCAACTTCAAACACAGACATGTGCTTTCCATGAGTCGTACCTATATGCCTGCTATCACAATGCGCGGGCTACTCCATTTAAGGGGAGTCCATTCCCACCTGACTGCAAGCCCACCACGCCTGCGTTTCTGCTTTTCATTCTTCCCCTAAAATGGCTAGGGTCAAAAACATGGGATTGCATATTCTCAGTTGCTGCTGACTGCTTTAAGTGAGATACAGCATCTAGTGGGGGTCGGGAGAGTTGGCAAATCGTGTTGGGAGGGGCAATCGTCCTTGGCAAGTACCACCTACCTACAAGCAATACATCACGAGGCCTTGCAGTTGCAACGTACATTGGGCCACTCGGCATTGTCACAGGTGGTGCCAAATGCTACTATAAAGCTTCCAGTGGTTCAGTTTCTGCATACACTGCTGTCTTTAAATGCATCTGATTCTCCCTCGGGATATAGGCGATTCTATAGTGAGTAAGCTGCCTTCATTGTGTAGATGATCCAGAACTGTGTTTCACAATGGCAGAGCACAATCTGTAGGGAGGGCAATCCACAACAAAAATATATCACAACTGCTATGCACTCCAAAAAGTTGTGAGTGGGGTGAAGTGTTGTGCACAATTGGCATACCTGAGAGTATGTAGAAGATATGAGGTGGGCAGGTAGAAATATTGGGTCGTTCCCAGCCACGATCAAGGAATCGAAATCTGTAAGGTTATGAAGTCGTGATCATGAAATGGCGTTTAAGCAACACGACTTTTGCTCTCTATCAACGACATTAAGTTGGCATATTTGTGCACCGTTGAACTTATGTTAGGGTTGCGCAACGGAGTATGGGGTGACGCCTACATGTGTGCTTTTGTCTAAATTTCAGTGGTTTTAAGGTAACCACTAGTTCACCCCACGTGCAGCAACTCTCCTTCTTAGTTGATTGATTTAGTGAAATATCACAGTCTTTGTATTACTCTTGTAGTCCCAGCGCCTCCTACTCACAGCACACCTCAATCCAGTCCCCCAGAAACTGAACGTGCCTGTAAATTACCTGGTGAAATTCCTCAACAAAAAAATGTGCTCGATTTTCATGAGCCAGGCTGAACATCCTAAAAACAATTGAAATTCGATTCGGGATAAAACCAACTCCCACAACTGCCGATATTGTAAGGACCTTCAAACAGTGGAAACACTAAAACATCTGCTACTCAACTGTAAAGGCCTAGCGACCACCAGAAGCACACATCTTGGCCATCTCTACACTTATTTCTGTAGTCTGGAAGAATACTACTGGTGGGCATACTTTTTATTTTTTGAACATCATTTTAATTTGTTTATTCAAACAAAAACAATACAAACCAAACTTGCAGTGCAAATATCAACAGTTCAATTTTTCCTTTACACAATTTTAGCCACTGCTCCCCTTATCCCACTCTCCCTTGCGAGCCTATTTGTTCCATGCTCTCTGTATCCGCTTTGTGCGGTTGGATCTCCCTTTCAGTGGATTCTGTCAGATCCTGTAGAGTTCCGAACAGTTCTGCTATTATTGATTTCCATGCCATCAGGATTCCTTCCTTCTCCTCCTCCTCCTGCCCCCACAGCGCTCGCCTCTTGCCATACCATGGTTTCTGCCTCTGCCCATTTCTGCAACTCCTTCCACCACACCTACACCCGTGGCCTGTGACATTTCTTCCATCCCATGGCGATCCTTCTCTTTGCAAGCACATATGCTAGATCTTTCAATATACCAACATGCTTAAGTTTCTGCGATCTAGGGAACCCCCCCCAGCAAGCATGCCCAAGCCATATCCAGAACCATTGTGACCCCCTTTTCTGCTAGTTTCTGCACTATTTCACCCCAGAAGCGTTCAATTACCGGGCATGACCAAAACATGTGTACCATGCCAGCATTTTCTTCGTCACATTTGGGACATGCTTGTCTCCCAGCATTTTCAAATCTAGATATCCTCTGGGGTGTCATATATGCCATGTGCGTGAGTGATATATAGTTGTATCTGTTTTTAGCCTCGCATTTCTTGACACCACCTTGTGGTACCCCAGGGAACGTTTCCACATCCGGTCCTCTACCGAGGTTCCTACTTCTGCTTCCCAGTCTAATCTTAGTTGTGTTAATTCTTTCCCGACTTTGGACATCATCATCTCGTACAGTCTGGAGATCTCGTGGCCTCCCTCCGTTATGTCATAAATTATATCTATACTAGCATCTGGTTCTTCTTCCAGTACCGCTTCGGGCCATGCTCTTCTGATTCTCTGCACCATTCTGTGGTACGTGATATACTGGCCCGTGTGCAACCCCATTTCCTCCCCCAGCACTTAAAAACCTATGATAGTCTCCTCTCGCCAGATATCTCCCATCGTCACTAACCCCACCGACTCCCAGTGGTTCCTAATTATCATTCTCAACTGCCTATCCCCCACTGCCAGTGCAACTAGTGGTACCTGCGGGGAGCATGGGAACGGGTTTCCCATCATCTGGCATGCTCGGCACCAGATCTTCCATCCCAGCATCATCATTTTAGGATGCTCTTCTATTTCTGATCTGGACAACCAGATCATCTCTTAAATAAAACGGGGCACAATCCTGTCCAAACAACCTAGATTCGGGGGTCTGTTCGTCTGAGAGCCATTTGGCAATATATTGAAGCTGGCTCGCTGCATAATAAACCTCATAATTAGGCAGTTTTATCCCCCCTCCTTCATAAAAGTTCTGCAGCTTTCATAGTGCCACCCTATTCCGGGTACCATGCCACAGGAAATCCCTACACATGCTGTTCAGTTTAGTGAAGAACTTCTTGGGTATTAGGTATGGAATATTCCCAAAATAGTGTTGGAGCCTAGGTAGGACAACCATTTTAAGCATTGCCCCCGTCCCATCATTGCTAAGGGTAACTTCCCCCAGAATTGCATACACTCTCTCAATGGCTACCTCAGTATTGTGCATGTGCTCCTCTTCCACTGTGTGGTACACATCTATCCCAAGGTACCGGAACGTACAAACCGCCCATGGTGTTTGTAACACTGGCAACCGTCCCAGAGGGACTCCCTTATAACTGCCTAGCGAGAAAATACTAGATTTTTGTGGATTCACCGCTATACCCGACAACCCTGTGTATCTGTCCATCACTTCCAGGATGTACTGGAGATTTTCCTCCGGGTGCCTCAAGTACAGCAGCAGGTCATCTGCATATAAGGAGATCAAGTGTCGTTCCCCTCCTATCTCGATACCCATAGTATCGTATTGTTGCCTAAGGTATATTGCTAGGGGTTCTAGGGTATAGTATATAGAGCATTGGGGACCATGGGCACCCTTGTCTGGTGCTACTGAGCTGCCATCTTTCGGATATTACTGATCCTCTTTTGACCCTGGCCAGCGGTTCGCTATATAGTATCTCTGCCCACCTTATGTATCCAGGTCCCATACCATAACCTGCCAGGGCCGCCAGCAACCATGGCCACTTGACCGAATCGAAAGCCTTTATCGCGTCCAAGAACACAATTGCCATTTCGCCTTTGTTCTTACTTCCCCATTCAACGACCTGTTGGAGCCGTCTGTGATTATGAGTTATATTTCTATTCCGGACATAGCCCGTTTGGTCGGGGTGTATTAGCTTGCCAATAACTCTCCGCAGTCTGTTTGCCAAGACAGCCGTTAATATCTTGCTGTCTTGGTTCAACATCGACAGGGGTCTGTAGGAGCCACAGCTATGCCCAGGCTTGTTGGGTTTGGGAAGCTGTATTATTATCCCGTCTCTAAGTGACTCCAGCAGCCGTCCCACCTCAAACGCTTCATTTAACATTTCTAACATTGGGGGGGAGCACTTCCTCCTTATATACTTTATAAAATTCACTTGGGAGCCCGTCCGGCCCTGGAGTCTTACTAGTAGGCAGCTGCCTCACCACTTCTCCCAACTCCTTCAAAGTAATCGGTGCATCTAGCGCCTCTCTTTCCTCAGCACTTATCTTGGGCAGTCCTATGTCCTCCAGTGTTTCTGTTATTTCTCCATGACTACTTCCCTCCTTATTTCCATATAGTGACCTATAATAATCTGCAAATTCCTGATTAACTCCCTCTTGGGTGTCTGCTACACTACCATCTTCTCGTTATCGTTCTAATCGGGGGGGGTCTGGGTGTTTCGCTCTTATACAACCATGCCAGAAGCCTTCCTGTTTTATCCCCTCCCGCATGCTGCCTCTCTATATATTTTTTTTTATAGTTGAGGTTGCACAATCTTTCCCATTGCTCCGCACATTTCTGCTGCAGTGCAAATATCAACTCCATGTCACTTTCCGTGTCACCTCCCCCCTTCAATGCCTTTTCCAGTTCCTTTTCTGTTTCCTGTAGGTCAGCCAAGATCCCGCCCTGAAGGCCCTTTGATTTTGCTATGGGTGCACCTCGCACCACCGCTTTGAAGGCTTCCCATAATGTGCTCGCTGAGTCCACACTACCCGTATTTGTCTCAAAGTAGTTCATAATCTCCTCCCTTATGTCTTTTCTAAAACAGGGGTCTTTGAGTGCCTCTGCCCTGAGGCGCCAGGTCGGAATCCTTGCCCTCGGGGGGCAGTATTGCCACCCGAGAACGAGGGGCGAGTGGTCCGAAAGGACCCTCGGTTTATATTCCACCTGAGTAATCTCAGTCATTACCTCCGACGTGGCAAAGGCATAGTCCAGTCTCGTATGTAGCCGCTGTGAGGCAGAATAGTGCGAGTATTGTCTTTCTTGGGGGTGTCTCGTTCTCCACACATCTGGCAGACCAAAGTAGTCTAGTAGTGTCTTCAGCGCTTTAGCCGCTGGGGCGGGTCTATTAATCTTCCCAACTGATCTATCTACTCTGGGGTTTAGTACACAGTTAAAATTCCCACCCCAGATCACTGCGCTCACCATACACATGCTAAGGTTAGTACACAGGGTTCTGGAATATGCTGCCATATTCTGATTGGGGGCATATGTATTTACAATGTTTATCTCCTTATTTTCCACCAATCCCCTCAGTATGACCATCCTTCCATCTGTTACTGCCTTTTCCTGCAACAGTTGAAACGGGACATGCGCCGCCACCCAAGTGAGCACTCCTCTAGCATATGCAGAATATGTCGAGCCCGCAACCACCCCTTTCCACTTCTTCGCAACCATCTCTATCTTTTCCCTCGTCAGGTGAGTCTTCTGCAATAACGCAATGTCTATCTTCTGTCTGCGCAGGTACAACATAACCTTGTTCCTCTTTAGATAACTATTAAGTCCCCTGACATTCCACGTAAATATTTTAAGGTCCCCCATTGCTCATTAGAGTTCCCTTTCCCCTTCCACTAATGCGGTCCAGATACCATTGTCATCTCCGTCTACATAGGCTCGTTCTCCCCTTCAAACTTCCCCTAACTACAAACACAACAAACTCCCCAACTTCCCGCCTCCCTATCCCATCCCAACAACACCCTCCCCAACTGTTGCCCAGCTCCATCCCTGGATCTTGGGCACCCCCGCATCTAGTCCTTTCTGGCAATAGCCCATACTCGTGGATCAGCAGGGTCAAGCAGCCCTTACTACTAATTCTTGGGGGGTAGACTGCCTCCATTCTATTGCTCCTGTTTATTGCCGTTAGTATTTCCCTGTCAACTCTGTATCTATATTCCAGTCCAAAAGTGACATAATGCAGTTCGGATATTGAGACATGACAGAATGGGCTCCCCTCTGCTCAGCCCCCCAATGATTTTACTGCATCCCTCTCACTTGTCGTGCTTATCACGGTCTTGTTCTTCCTCTCGATCTGGGCAGCCCTGCAGGTCCAGACATGCCGTCGCATCCTCTGGGGTTTCCAAAAAGAACAATTTACTTTGTGGAAGACTTTTAGCCTTGCAGGGTACAACAATATGTATTGGATCCCAGCTACGCGCAGTCTCCTCTTGACTGCCACATAGCTGTATCTCTGCCTTTGCACTAACATTGTGTAGTCAGGATATGCTGTAACGTTTGTAGATGCCCTTTCAATCGTCCCACCTTTACGAAAATATTCCAGGATTTTTTTTCTGTCTTTATAGTTTAATATTTTTGCAATTATCGCTTGAGGAGGGGCCCCAGGTCATGGTTTTCTCGTCAGGGCCCGATGTGCTCGTTCGACAGTAAACCCTTGTGACAACTTGTTCGCTCCTATCTCTTGCAGGATAATATTCTCCACATAGTCCGTGGGGTCCTGGCCCTCCACCCCCCTCCGGCAAGCCGATCACTCGGATGTTGTTCCTCCTCGCCCTCCCCTCCGCTTACTTTGCTCGGTTCTCCAGGTTAGCTACTTGCTGCTTCAATATGTGGACTTCCTTAGTATTGTTCGTACTAGTTTCTGTATTCGCTTTCAACGCAATCTCCAGTCCACTTGTTCTTTCGCCAGCGCCCTGACATCCTGTCGCAGCAGGGTAACTTCAATTCCCACTGCATCAATCTTGTTCTCTAAGGCCGTTCGTAGCTCTGCCATTGCTGTCCCCCATGTGTTCCTCAGCTCAGTTATCGCCTCGAGGACCTGATGATTTTCTCTCCATGTAGTGTCACCCGCGGAGACCGCTGCTGGGCCCGAAACCGGGGCAGCGGGAGTTTGTGGCTTCTTAGCAAAGGCGTCCATCGTGGGTTGTTTGCTTTTAGCCCTGGGTCCTTTAACCGACATAATGCGGTCCTGTTTGTGTGTTCAGTTTCGGGCCCCTTTGTGTCGCTCTGAGTCCGTTCCTACAGCTCCGCAGCGACACCAGGGCAATCCGGGCCCAGACACGTATCCTTCAAAGAGCCGTAGCATGCAGCAGCGTGCGCTGCACTTAGATTCCATGTGGGTTGTGCTCTCCCACGTATCTTCATTTTCAGTAGCAGATGCTGCTCATCCAAGTCATCTACGTTGTTGCCACTCGTACCTTTGCCCAGGCCGACTTCCAGACCACCCAGTGCGCATTTATTATTTCCCACCCGCTCAAATTACCGCCGCGCTTCCACGCCTGGCTCGTATTGGGTCCTTGAAGGGGTGCAGTCCGCCCTGCCCCATAGTAGCGGTGCTGAGTCACTTTGGGCGCAATACTGGGGTCTGGGTGCCTTCTATAAGGCCATGCAATGTGCAGGGTCTCCCCATCTTACATCGCGTGGCTCTGTGCTACCAACCCACAGGGGAGCGGCACAGCATGAACCAGCCCACGTGAGCGCACCGCGGCTCACAGCTTGTACCGCGCTGCTTATTAGTCAGGCCCCCTTTCTCTGTCCCGTTGTCTGCCGACTGGGTGCATGTCCCGCAGGCAACGTACTGTTCGGTGCCCAGGTGGTGCTTTTCAGTGCCCTGAACCCGGCTTACAGTCGCAGTCCGCAGGCCCTTATTTCCTCACAGGCCTTGCAAAACGTTGTCGCACACAGTACTTTAGGTGCCGTATTAGGTCTGGGTGCCTTCTTCAAAGGCCTCGCAATGTGCAGGGTCTCCCATCTTAAATCGCTTGGCGCTGTGCCACCAGCCCACAGGGGAGCAGCACAGAGCGAATCTGCTCAATTCAACGCCACGCAGCTCACTGCATGTACTGCGCTGCTTATTAGATAAGTTACTTATCCGTACCTCTTTGGCTGCTGGCTGAGCGCGTATCTCGCCGGCAACGCATTCACGGGTGCCTGGGTTGAGCTCCTCAGTATCCTCAACCCGGCTTATAGCCGCGGCCGCGAGCCTTCACTCTTTCCCTGGATCTGATGATAGTTGTCACCGGCAGCCGCACACACTACCAATGCGCGCGCGGTGCCGTCATTACTGCTGGATACGATTCGACAGCTCCTCGCCCACACCCGGGGCCGAGTTCGCAGTTGCATCTTGCTGCGGCAGTCAGCCGCCGCGCACTCCTCCCGCAGCGCCTCTCCGTGCCTCAGCCTGCCCTTTCCTCAGGGTTCCGCTGTTTCCACTTGTCAGCGCAGCCCCGACCCGGCCTTCGCTCGTCCTCTCCTCACTCTATCTGGTCTCGCGGGTCCCTTGTTCTGTCGCAGCCGCCATTTTATCTCCATACGGCCGCCTTCAAGCTGTGATGCAATGTATCAGATCTCCCGCATTCCTCTTCATAGTCGCTCGCGGGTAGACGCATCTTCTTCCCGTCACCTTCGGACACCCCTGCTGTTATTTCCATGTAATAGTTTGTTTGCTGGTAGCATACGCTACAGCAAATCAATTGCCGGATCACGGAGCACAATGGAGTCACAGCCTACTCCATGGCTGCCAGGCTACGCCCCCTGGTGGGCATACTTGATGAACAGAGAACACACGAAACCGGTTGTTGCAATGGGGAACTTCCTAGAAGGCCTCAACCTGGATTCGAAATAGTTCAAAACAGGAACTGATTGGCAACTAAAGGACAGTTACGCCTGAATTAACTTGTCTTTTAAGAAAACAAAAAAGTCAAGGGGGGAAAAAAGAGGGGGGTGGGGGGAGAAAAAGAAGCATTCATATTTCTAACTTGGCAGCAAAACCTGTAAAAACCTAGAAATAGTTAAATCAAGCTAAATTAAAAAAAAAAAATGAACATGCTCAAAGGCAGTTTAAATGCAGACCAAACCCAATGTTAAAATCATGCTTAAAAGGAAGAATATTTGAATACCGACAAGATAAAGTGCAGCAACAAAACCTGCACAAATACGTATGCATGAGATGTCAATGTGGGGGAAAGCTGGAGCAAGTGTTACCATAAATCAACATATGATGCAGCTGTGGCATGTCGAAGAGGACAGTGAAACCAATAAGAAGCCCTGGTAAAAGGATTACACCAGGAAGTTGACATTTGGGGAGAAATACCTGGCAGGGAAGTATACCAGGGGATCTGCAGGACCCCATAGAAGGATTCCTGGCACGGGAGTAACCGGGCAATCCATCATGTTGTGCAGAGTTTTTAACATTGTGGCAAGACACCTGTCAGATAAGTATGCCAGGACAGAAATCCTGGCAGCCAAATATACTAAGCGTTTTTTTAAACTGTATAAATATAACCACTTTCAAACTGTGGGATGATACATGGCAGGGGAATTGTTAGGCAAGATTGTATGCAGTACCCTTTGGGTGCACTACAATAACCTTGACCTCCTGGCAATAGGAACCCAACCTTTGGTAGAAGTCTGGACTACACAGGTTGGCAGTGTGGGTGAGCAGCCATGTTTATCTCTGGTCAGTGTGAGCTGTAGGGGAGTTACAGAGATTCACAGTGACAAGTATTCAAATAAACACTTGCAAACAAGGTTTCTTGAATAAACAATTATTAATGTATTCATCAGTCAGGTAGAGTAAGCATTCTTCAGAAGGGAGCAATATAATAGTAACACTCAAATATACTTCAAAACGCACACTCTATCTCACTGTTGCTTTTAGAATACTTTTAGAAATTGGTTAAAGGAAAAGGTTATTAGAACAAACAAGAGATCACAAATATTCTTAAGCAGGCAAATACTTTTAGATCCACTAAGCAGAGTTATTCAGTTATAACAGGTTAAGCCAAAGTCAGTGGGGAAAAGTCTTATATGGGCTGAAGCAACCTCTGGTAGGTAAGTAGGAAAAGTCTTTGCACAATGGTTTAGAAGTCTTTGAAGAAAAAGAAGAATCAATGTAGGGCCACAAGCTGTTGTGAGTAGTAGAAGATGCAAGCAACTCTACAACAAGAGTGAAGTTCTCTCAGACTTTACAGTACCTTTTTGTATTGAAGAAAAAGTGCAGCAGATGACTTCTGTTCCTGTGCAGCTGTGCAGATCTCACTGTTCCTGGACCTCAGTCGTGGGGACAAGAGGGATGACGTCTGGGGACCCCTGCACTGCAATGGGACGGTCAGCGCTAGCGACCGGCAATCTTTCCAACAAGTCGCACTTCGGTGTTTCAGCTCCTCGCAACTACCGCAAATGGCAACACAGCGGTTTCCGGCTGAGGAGATGGACTGTCCTTGCTTCTGGGGTCCCGCACTCTGAGGGGGCTCAGGCTCGGTCAGTCCTGCTTCCTGGGAGTCCCGAGGTGTTAGGCAGAGTCCTATGCAGTGCCCTTAGGGAACACTGCACACAATTAAGACCATAAGTGGTAGTACAATTTCACCTTTGGTACAAGCCTGTACTACACAGAAAAAGCGGTAGCAATGGCTGAGCAGCCAGACTTATCTCGAGAGCAAATGGAGATTACACAAAGGACTGCAATCACTGTGACTCAAGCAAACACTGACTCGGGGTTTCTGGTTGTTAAATAAGTACATTTATTTTGAAACCATCTGTTCACAAAACACGTCACTTTTATTAAAATAAAACCACACTTCAAATATACTACACACAACCAATTCCCCTTGTGCAGATCAATTCAAGGTAAGTACATGGGGATTTGACAGACCGATGTTGTGAAACAAAGACGTTACTGTGGGTTAATAGGCAATCACTTTTTGACAGTAATGACAGTTCGGTCTTATGAAAGAAAAGCGTACCTGCGAGAAGAAATGTAACCGAAGTCAAACACACTTATCACTTGAATAAACACGAGAATGGGGGATATCATAGGCAATACTTTTGTCAAGGCAAATGGAATCAGAGGACACTTTCTAAAACGTAGATGGTCAATAGGCCTGCGCCAGTGTCAAATGGAACAGGGGTCCTGTTGCAGATGATCACAGGGTTAGAACAGTTCAGAATTCGAGATTGCCAGGAGTACTTGGATATTGTCAAAAAGGGAAGCAAAAGTTATAAGAGGGAAGGAAGAAAAGGACGTCTTTGGTGAGGAAAAACGATTCACCCCAATTCCTCGAAGTTGGACACAGTACCTTATTCGTTTGAAGAAAACTGGTTCTACGGGAGTTGTTCCTGTAGACTCACGGTTCCTGGAGCTTCAGTCATGGGGACAAGGAGGACGTCTGGAGTGATCTGCACGGATGAGGCCAGCAGCAGCGAAGCAACGGTGAATAAAAGGTGCACTCCTTTTAAAACGGGAGAGGCTTTTCAGATGGCTATCCGGACCACTACAGCTGTGTGCAGCGATTTTGACCAAGAAGAGGATCCTCTGGCTGTTGAAGGTGAACTGGTTGATCCCAACAGGCTCAACGGAAGAAGACTCCGGACTGGACCTTCTGTTGTTGAAGGGTAGATGGCTCAGGACTTCACCGGGACTCGGGAGTTGCAGCAGTCGTCTTCTTCTCTGCTTCTCTTCGTTTCTTGCAGTTCCAGTGGCGACTCTGACTTCCAGCCCAAGAGTCCTGCCTTTTATGCCAACAGCCCCCATTCACACAGCCTGGCTGTCAGCAGGGGGGTTGTCTGGCCCGGACAATGACCTCAGCCAATCGGCACAAAGTGCGACTTGGGTCTCCAAGGAGACCATGTGCAGGGGGTGACTAAACCCGCTCCCACACATTCAGCCCACCTAGACACCCAGACTCCAAAGGAGGGCTTCTGGACAGAAGCCCGCCAAAGGTCAGCGAACAAAGAAGGCAAACCTGGTTTGGCGCTTAAAGTTACACACAAGAAGGACTTTAACAAAAATAAATGGCGATTAAACCCGACCGGAGCCAAAATGAAGTATTTGGTCAAGCGGGTTTCTGTTAGAGGCTAATAAAATAGCCTAAAACAGTACCACGTTTTATATACTGTAATTGCGGTAGAAAAGTTAGGGTAGGTACTACTGCCACCAGCCAAGTATTAATGTTAAGGGAGCGAAAGGCTCCTTTCTCCTCTTCTCCCATTAATGGTGGCACCCGTTGGGATGTCCTCTTGGCTTCCTTCCACTCCTCTAAGGCCATCATTAATGTCTTTGCTAATGGGACCGTCTTGGTCCAAGGCCCTCAGGCCAACCTTGACCTCTTCGATAGACGCTTCCCACGCCTCATCAACTTCCTTTCCTCTCCTGCTGTGCCCCCTCCTCTGTCCTCGACTAACTTGCCTCTTCCCTCCCTCCCCACCCCCTCTCGTGCTCCTTCTTCACCTCTGCAGGGCGTACCTCTGATCTGTACCCCTCCCCGGAAATCCTTCAAAGATGGCAAACTTCTCCACATTGCCACTCTTAACTCTTGCTCTGCCGTCAAACATTCCTCTGATATCTGCCGCCTTCTTGAGGAACTTGACCTTGACGTACTCGGTCTCACTGAGACATGGTTCACGGCCAGCTCTGTCACCAGCTTTGACACACTCCTACCCGACGGTTACAAGATCCTCTCTGTACCCAGGCCCAACCGTGCGGGGGGAGGTGTGGCCCTTATCTTCCCTGAGTGGATTCCTGCCACTGTTACTCCCATGCAGACCTACTCCTCTTTTGAATGTCTTGTCTGCCGACTCTCTCTCTCTCCTAGCCATTCCCTTACTGTGGCTACTATCTATCGGCCACCTGGTCAAATTTCCTCCTTCCTCTCCGAGTGGGCGGACCTCTCCTCCTCACTCCTGTCCTCAACCACTCAACTCCTCTTTCTTGGAGACTTCAAAATCCACCTGGATGCCTCCTGTCCCCCCTCTGGACTCTTTCGCAACCTCTGCGACTCTCTCTCTCTCTCTATTCTCCCGTTTGGGCCGACTCATTCTGCAGGGCACACTCTTGATGCCCTGATCTCCTCTGACCTTCCCCTCTCTGTCCCTCTCTGTCCCTCTCTCCACTCCTCTCCCCTGGAGTGATCACTTTCTCCTCTCCTCCCACCTCACCCTCCGTACCCCACAGGCAAAGCCACCCCCATCACTGCCACCTTCCTTCTCGGTCATCCGACCCATGAAGCGCGTGTCAGTTGAGGCTTTCGCTGCCACCTTCTTGCCCCCTCCTCCCCCTTCGGCTGACTCCCATCCTGACACAGCCCTCTCCACTCTCCACGCTGCTATATCTGATACTCTTGATATCCTTGCCCCTGTCATGAGAATCCGCCTGAAGCCCAAAGCCAAATGTAACTCCTGGTATGACTCGGATCTCGTCACCCTTAAACGCAAGTGCAGGGTGGCAGAGAGGAAACGGCGTGCTTCATGTTCATCCTCTGACAAACTGGCCTGTCGCCTGCTCCAAAGGCAATACCGGCTCTCCGTTCTCACCAAGAAGAGAGCCCTTATCCAAGCCCGCATCTCTGCGGCATCTAACAATTCGGCCGAACTCTTTAAAATCTGCAAGGAGCTGGCCAACCCTGCTGCAGTCTCTACCTCTCCTGTCCCCTCCCAGGCCCTCTGCACGGCACTGGCCTCTCACTTCATTTCAAAAACTCAGGACATCCTGTCCTCACTCTCCTCCTTTAACCTCCCCCCCCTCTATTCCCTGCCCTTCCTCTGGCTCTTCTGCAGCCACCCCTCCTCTCTCCTTCTCTTCCTTTCCCCTTTTTTCTGCTGACGAGGTTTCAAGACAAGTCCGATCTATGAAAGTCTCGTCAAAACAGGTCCACCCCTGTTCCTCAAACTATCAAGGACCACATTGACTCCTTGGCTCCTGCCCTTGCTGACTTCTGCAATCACTTCTTTGCCTCTGGAGTCTTCCCATCCCCTCTCAAGCACTCCCTTGTGCACCCCCTTCTTAAGAAACCCTCTTCCAACCCAGCTAACTATCGCCCAATCTCTATCACTCCCTTCCTGGGCAAGCTCCTGGAGAAACTGGCCATCTCCCAGCTTAATCTCCATGCTGAATGTGTTGGTAGTCTTCATGACCATCAGTCTGGCTTCAGAGCTGCCAGAAGCACGGAAACTGCTCTCTTGAACATCCGTGAGGACCTGCTCTCGAACCTTGACTCTAACATTCCATGTGTTCTCATTTTGCTTGATCTCTCTTCTGCCTTTGATACTGTCAACCATACCATCCTGCTCAACCGTCTCCGTGATAACCTCGGTATCACTGGTCAGGCTCTGACGTGGCTGACCTCTTTCCTCTCAAATCGACCCTCCCAGGTCCAACTGGGGTCTTTCCTCTCTGACATCTTCTTCTCTACCTGTGGTGTCCCCCAGGGATCTAACCTCTCTCCCTGGCTGTTCAACCAGTATCTGGCACTTCTCGCCCACCACATCGCCGCTCTCTGCCCCTACTTTCAGTGCTATGCGGATGATACCCAACTCATTTTCAGGATACCCTCGGCCTCCTCTTCTCCTTCCCTCATCTCTGACTGTCTTTCTGCTATCCAGGAATGGTGTGCCGCCAACGACCTCTGCCTTAATGCCAGTAGGACTGAGATTCTACTCATCGGCACTCCCACTCCCTCCTTCCCTGCTGCTCTCTGGCCGGCCTCTCTGGGCCCTCTTCCTGCTCCTACATGCAAGGCAAAAAACCTTGGGGTCATCTTCGACTCCACACTCTCCTTCTCTCCTCACATATCCGACGTATCTAAGAAGTCACACTACCAGCTACACCTCCTCAGAGGTATCCTTCCTTTCCTCTCCTTCCCCCAGAAGCTCACTGTCTCTAGAGCCCTGGTTCTCTCTAAGCTGGACTACTGTAACAGCCTCTATCTTAATCTGCCCGCCTCTACTCTCCGCCCTTTGCAACTCATCCAGAACAGGACTGCAAGACTTGTCCTTGGCCTCAAGCCCAGGGACCGTATCTCTCCAGGACTGAAATCACTACACTGGCTCCCAGTGACTGCGAGGATCAAGTTCAAAACCCTCTGCATTGTCCACAAGGCCGTCTGGGGCCTTGGGCCAAAATACCTTCAACTCTCTCTTCCTAAATATCTTCCTTCTCGAGCTCTTCGCTCATCCGCCTCCAACTCCCTCAGGGTCAGCCGCTTCTCCAAACAAGAGGGGAAGGGGAAGAGGGGAAGGTCAGAGGAGATCAGGGGCCTCCCTCTGGAACAGCCTTCCTACCTCCCTAAAACTTGTGGAGAACCACCTCCGGTTCCGGAAGCACCTCAAAACCTTCCTCTTTGCCTCCGCTTTCTCTCCCCCTCTCCCCTGCTAATACTGAAACTGCACTGAATCTGCAAATGAGCCATTCACCGTTCTCGGCCCAGCCACTCTCTCCTGCACTGCCTCCACGGCAACCCCTGCACTATGGGACTGTGTCTGTATCCATACAGCCCCCCTTCCCAGCACTTGTCTGCACTTACCTCGCACTTGCCACCAGCTGGCCCTTGTTATTTATCCTGTATGCTGTATGCTAATAACCCTGTACTGCACTTTCCCCTCTCCCTTTCCCCCATGCACCTTTCCCTTCCCCTCTACCCTTGCACTTGCGTGATCTGAATGACACCTGGCCTAGTAAGATCATTGTCTGTCTTCCCTTGTTCCCCCCCCTGCCTCGTCGCGCCTTGAAACACTTGTGTATAGGCGCGTTACAAATGCCATATCATATCAAGAGGCACAGCCAAAAATGGGTAGGATTAACCCTTTACAATACTTCATAGAAGATGCGGTGTACTGGGTCTGCAGTTTAAAGTGACTATATAAAGTTAATGGCAACTTTACCTGTTTCTGGGGGACAGAAGTCAGCCCCAGAAAAGTGGAGTCAGTCAGTGGGAAGTCTCAAAGACAACCCTGCGTTACTGCACTGAAGGTGCTGTGTAACACACACGAAAAGTGGGGCTCATCGAGTGGTGTGGCTCCAGAGCCCATGATCACACAAAGTAGAAATGCACATGGGAAAACGCATGTAAGAGTGGGAAAAAGGCTCACACTCTTACCAGGTGGAAAAGACAAAAACCCCAGAAATCCAGCAAAGCTGGTGAGGGACTCAGTATGTGAGGGAAATTAGCCATAAATGAGAATTCTTTTTTTTTTTTTTTTTTTTTTTTAAATGTATTTATTGGTTTTAACAGAATAACAAAAACAAGTATACATCACTTGAATATCAGGCAAATAATCAAAAAGTAACGTAACCCTCCCACCCCCACCCCCCCAACTCAAGACCAAGTAAACATTATTGTCCCATTACGATCGGCCAGATTGATGGCTAGGGAAGTCCGATCCATCCGAGGCATCGTCAGAGTTATTAGGATGCAGAAGTGGCTCAGTCAAGGCCACCCAGCGTTGTAGTTCTCCGCTGGAGTCTAGCCTTTGTTCAAGGATTGCCGTTTCCCACGCGCCAGTCTCTGCCGTTATCCATTTAGTCAGGTCCCCCCACCACAATGCCTCATGCGGGGCCATAGGGCTCTTCCATCCCATGGCTATGCGCCTCTTCGCAGTTATGTAGATCAAGTCTTTGAGCTTGTTCAGAGGTTTGTTTTTGTGGTTGCGTTTGCATCTGCCCAGGATGCATACAGCGGGGCAGTTCACCTCTAGCTCGATGTCTGCGTCCGCCACCCTCCCCTGAACCCGTGTCCAGAAGTGGCGTATCTCCGGGCAGCCCCAGAACATATGCGTCATACCCGCCTTCGGCTCCCTACATTTGGGGCACAGCTGGACCTCGGCTCCCCTGAAATTAGATATAGCCTCTGGAGTTAGGTAGGATCTGTTAGTGATGTACAGTTGGATGAGCTGCAAACGGGCATTCCTGGAGACTTTTTTATGGTAGTGGGTTATTTTCTCCCATACGGCATCCGTGAAGGCTAAGCCGAATTCGATTTCCCATTTTGCTCTACATTTAAGCTCGGTGTTGGTCGTGCCCAGGAGCAGGGTTTCGTACAATCGCGAGGTTTCATGGCCGCCCTCGGCTGTGTTCAATAATGCTTCTATGACCGTATTTTCCGTCATGGGGGTGGTGGCCTCCGGCCATCTGACCCTAATGGCGTGTGTCACTGCCCCGTGGAGCAAAAATTGGCCAGCGGGTAATCCCGTAGTTTCAGTAAGATCAGGAAAGGGCATGATCTCTTCATCCCGCATTAAATCTCCCAGGGTGGCCACTCCGTGAGGCTCCCATTGGGTGCGTGATTCGTGAAAGCCCCATGGCTGATGAGCCATAACTGCTGCTATAGGGATTTGAGGTGAGAAAGGATCAGCTGGCCCCACAGTTTTGCACGCTCTGTTCCAGAGCTTTATTCCAAGTCTAATTAAGTATGGAAGGGGCTGCGTGAATCTGCCCTGTGCCCACAATAGGTCCCTCAGGAGGAGGTCGGGTAATGCAGGTTGGAGGAGCCTAGTGTCCGAGGTGGTCTCATCGGCCATCCATCGCATCACATGCCTCAGCTGGCTCGCCAGATAGTACAATTCGAAATTAGGGACCTTAACTCCTCCCCTCTCGTAAGGTCTTTGGAGTGTGTCCAGCGCCACCCTGTGTCTGCCCTCCTGCCAAAGGAACCGTCTGCATAGTTTGTTTATGTTTTTAAAGAAGGAGGGGGGGATATTGTAGGGAACGTTTGTAAAGTTATACAGTAGGCGGGGGAGAGCAACCATTTTAAGTAGACCGGCCCTACCGGCCATCGAAAGCGGAAGCTTACCCCAGAATTCCATGGATTTTTCTAGAGCGTCTTTGGCTCTCACCGTGTTAAGTGTATGTTCCGTGAATGGGTCCCGGTGTATGGTGATTCCCAGGTATTTAAAGGAGGTCGCTTGCCACTCCAGATCCAGGGCGGGGAGGGAAGGGCCATTTTTGTATAGGGCGGCTAGAGGGTAGAGGCAGGACTTCTCTTTGTTAATACGAATACCCGTGTATCTACTGAATCCGTCCAGTGTTTCTAGGATGTAGGGCAGGAGGTGTTCGGGGTTATGTAAGAACAATAGCGTATCATCCGCATACATAGAGACGAGGTGGGTCTCTCCGTCAATTACAATACCCCCATCTCCGTATTCCTGCCTGAGGTACGTGGCTACGGGTTCGGTGGCGATGATGTATAGCATCGGGGAGAGTGGGCAGCCCTGGCGAGTGCCTCTATGTAACGCCCATTTGTTTGAGAAGGTCCTGTTCGTGCGCACCCTAGCGGTGGGGTTGGTGTAGACAAGCCGGGTCCATCTCAGGAAAACAGGTCCTATCCCCATTTTAGCCATAGTGGCATAAAGCCATTCCCAACGCACTGAATCAAAGGCCTTGGTGGCGTCTAGTGACGCCACCGCGTATTTCTGAGGCCTCTGCTCCGTGCTGTATATAATATGGTGCAACCTACGCAGGTTCTCTGTTATGGAGCGACCGGGCACGTAACCCGTTTGGTCCTGGTGGATCAGGTGTGGAATTACCCTTCGCAGTCTACTAGCTAGCAGGGAGGTTAGGATCTTGCAATCAACATTTAACATGGAGAGGGGTCTATATGAGCCGCAGTGCGATCCGTCTTTCCCGGGTTTCAGGAGAGGGACAATCACCGCCTCCCTCATGGAGTCGGGGAGGGCACCCCGCTCGTAGGCTTCATTGAACACCTGTGCCAGCAGTGGGGCCAAGGTCTCCTCATATAATTTATAAAATTCCCCGGGGAGGCCATCAGTGCCTGGGGACTTACCGGTCGGGAGTGACCTAATGATTGCCTTGACCTCATCTGGGGTGATGGGTTCGTCCAAGGCTTCCGTCATATGGGGCTCTAGCCTGGGGAGATCTATGTCGTCCAGGATGTCCTCTATGTCGGAGACGTCCACGGGTGGGGGTTCGGCGTATAAATTGCTGTAGAAGTCAGAGAACACCGAATTAATTTCGGTCTGGGTGTGCACTAAGGAGCCATCTGGTTTGAGTACTTGGCAAATGGGGGTTCTGGGGGCTTCTCTCTTGTACAGCCAAGCTAGGAGTTTACCAGGTTTATCACCTAGAGCGTGGGTACGTTCAGTGTGTTTGGCATAGCTCAACCTACCCAGGGACTCCCAATGTGTGAGACAGGTTTGTTTGAGGTCAATCACCTTCTGTAAATGTTCTGGGGATGGATCTAGTCTGCCTTCGAGCTCCCCCAACTCACTCTCTGCATGTTCTAAGGAGGAAGTAATCGACCTCAGTGCTCCACCCATGGTTGCAATCATCTCCCCTCTCAGGACCACTTTGTATGCCTCCCAGGCGGTGCCTATGTGTTTCACACTGTTGAGGTTCCTTTCCCAGTAGTCTTCAGTCCTATCAGCGATGTGTTCGCGGAGGGCTATGTCTAGGAGAGCTTCAGCCCTAAGTCTCCAGGTGGGGACCGGGGGTCTAGGCGGGTAGATCTCCCAGGTGGCTACTAGTGGGGAATGATCGGACAGTACTCTGGGCTGGTACTGAGCACCGCCGAACGTTGCCTGTTGTTCTAGGCTCACGAAGAGGTAGTCTATCCTGGTGTGGACTGCGTGAGGAGGGGAGTAAAAGGAGAACACACGTGCATCTGGGTGCTGTTCTCTCCACAAATCTTGGAGTTGTAGCTGCTGTATCAACCTTGACAGAATTTTGGCAGGCGGGGAAGGGCGTGTATGCTTATCGTCCGACCTGTCTTTCAGGGGGTCTAAGGTGCAGTTATGGTCGCCCCCCCATATCATGGTTTGGTCCCTGTAAGGGCCGAGGCGTGGATACAGGGAGTGGAAGAAGGTGGTTGCATCATGGTTTGGTGCATAAGTGCTGACTAGACAAACCTCTCTCCCTTCAATGGTACCACATGCAATTGCCATCCTGCCCTCATTGTCTGCTTTGGAGCCGACCAACCGGAAGGGGACAGAGGGGTCCACCCAGATCAGGACACCCCTGGCGTAGGAGGAGTAGGAGGAACCTATCAGGGTGCCACGCCAGGCCTTTGCCAATGCTTTCAGTTTGTCCGACGTAAGGTGTGTTTCTTGTAGCAGGGCTATTTTGGTTTTGCTTCTTTTAATATAGGAGAGTATGCGCCGTTGTTTCACGAAGCTGTTCATGCCTCTGACGTTCCACGTCAGGATTTTCAACGTATCGGCCATGTGGGATTTGGGATTCTGGTGGCCATGTCCAACGCCACCGGGAGCACCACGAGTGGCCGGAGGATCGTGGGGGTCTTGTGGTTTCCTGGAGATTCGTGCATGCGGGTCTCAGCCGGGTTACTTGCGTCCCCGAACCTCTGCTTCGGTGGCTGCCAGCCTATCCAGCGGAGGGTAGGTGCCTCGTCCGTGCTGACTGAAATGGATGTAGATGGTCTTAGTTGTCCCTGATTCGGGCACTTAACGACTGTGCCAACTTCCCCTGTCCCGCCCCCCCGTAACTGTGAACTTCCCCAACATAAACCAGGTCGAGTGAGGAGCTCCTCACTATGACAGACCCGTTTCCGCTCCTTTAGACCGAAGGACGGTCGCATGGTGCCCTACGGGCGGGTAATGAATACCCTTAACAAGAAAGAACTTCCAGGGGTAGGAGAGTGTTCGTCCGGGCGCCTCGTGTTATGAAATCCGGTCAGCTGCGGCGTAAGTGGCCGTTCCATGGTGGGGCCTCCGAAAGGCACCGGGGCCCTGGGAGATGGGGCTCAGCGGGGTTGTCGTTTCTTGACTTCGACATCTGGGATCTGCTCCCTGTCCATCCAGTCTCGGGCCTCTGCCGGGGTATCGAAGAGGTGAGTTCTGTTGTTTCGTATCACCTTCAATCTGGAGGGGTAGAGGAGCATATAGCGTAGGCCTGCAGCCTTCAGTCTTGCTTTGGTGTGTATGAACTGTGCCCTCTTCATTTGCACCTGAAAGGTATAGTCAGGGTAGATGGATATCTTGGCTGAACCCCTGCAGATCTGGCCGCCTGACCGCGAGAAGGTGAGGATGGTTTCCCGGTCTCTGTAGTTAAGTACTTTTGCGATCACGGGTCTGGGTGGGCTGCCAGGAGGGGGTTTCGATGTGAGGGATCGGTGAGCCCTTTCGATTACAAAGCCCTGAGAGAGTTTTTCTGCTCCAATCTCCTGTATCAGGAGATTCTCTACGAAGTTCGTGGGGTCCGATCCCTCGATGCCCTCCGGGAGCCCCAGGAGGCGAATGTTGTTGCGGCGTGCGCGCCCCTCTGCCTCCTCGGCCCTGTCTTCCAGGTTTTTAACTTTTTGTTGAAGTACATCGACATCTTTGAGGAGCACTGTCTTAGCTTCAGTGTTCTCGCGGACCTGGGCCTCCAGCACCTCTGTTCTGCCGGCCAGGGATCGAACGTCCTGGCGCAGGAGGTTCAAGTCTATGGCGACAGCGTCTATTTTATGCTCCACGGCAGCCTGGGAAAGTTTGATAGCTTCAAGGATCTGTGTGTTACTAGGTTCCGCTGAAGGCCCCAAGGAGTCGGGCAGGTCTGCAGCAAGAGTCTCGCTCATGTTATCTGGCGCTGTGGGCCCCGCCGCCGTGAACGTGTCGATGGTGGTCTGGCGTTGCTTAGCCCTTGCTCCTTTGGTAGACATGTCAACAGAGCCTCAGGGCTTCACTGCTGACGAGGCGGCCGAGGTGAGCCGCGATGGAGTGGCCGAGGAAGCCGTATCGGGTGGGCCGCGATGGCGGATCGCTGTATGCTGTGGGCGGCTCCGTAGGCGCAGGGGGGACGGGTAGTGTGCCGTTTCTTCGGGTTACCAGGTCGGGCACGCCTGTGTGTGTCGGTTGCGTTAGTCCCCCCCGCTCACCTCGAAGGGCCTCCGAGGCCCTGGCTCCCAGTTCTGTGGCTGGCAGCGCCCTCGTCCGGGACGCTCCAGGCTGGTCGTCCCGTTGGCACCTTCCGTCGTTCGCGCTCCAAGCTTCGCGGGTGCCCCGCAGGACCCCCTCGTCAGTCCAGCTGGGCGTTCGTGTGTCCTCGGCCCTCAGCTGAGTGTTACGGCGCGAGCGGCTTTAGGGCGCGGGCCGCCGCGTCTTGCAGGGCTCGAGAGCCGCCATCTTGGCCCTGGTCCGCGGGATCGTGTCGCACGGTCTATTGGGCGAGACCGGTCCTCCAGGGTCACAGGAATCGACTCGCAGGTGCAGCAGGATGTCGGCCCTCGGTGAGGCGGTTCGTGGGGTTCGGGGCCCCCGAAAAAAGTAGTTAAAAGCAGCTTATGATGGTCGCATCAAGCGGAGCGCAAGGAGCGAACGTCCTCTTCACATGGCGGTTAGCCACGCCCCCTAGCCATAAATGAGAATTCTCCCTAACAGGAGGATCTTCCTGGAGCTCTTGGCCAACTTAAAAGCAACGCACACAATCTGATGTTCCTCTCCTTGGCTACTTGGTTTCCAGAAGCAACTCTGTGGAAATACATCCAGCTCCAAGAGAATGTCCAGGTGGCTTACTTTGGAGTTGATTGGTCCCACCAACTCGAGGGGAGAAGTCACCCTTGCAGGGGCTTCTGTCGATATGAATTTGGAGTTTCAGCACAGCTGTAGGGCCTCACCGGGCTAACCAACAGTCCAGGAGTTGCAGCAGGTGTCCTCTTCAAATTCTTCTTCGGTTCCTTCGTCCAGTGGTCGACTCTGTCTTCCAAGCCAAAAGCCTCGCCTTTTTATTTAGTTCTCTCCCAGGCTTGTCAGTCACCCAGCAGGGTGGCTGTCCTTGCTGGACAGTCAGCTGGCCAATCGCTACAGAGTGCATTTGGGTCTACTAGGAGACTAAGCACATGGACGTTCGGGCACCTCCCTCACTTCCTGCCCACCCCAGAGCCAGAGACTGATTTCACTAGCGAATCCTGCCAAAGGCAGTGACCACACCTGGTTTGGTGCGCAGAGTAAATCTCAAGCAGGACCTTTCCACAAAGAAATAGCGAAAAATGACTGGGTCCATTTTGACAAAAATTGCACCCTTGGGTTCTTTACTGCATCTGTGAATGTAGCCCGTGGTAAATGCACACCACAGTAGTTAAAATTAAACCACTGCCACCAGCCATTCAGTGAGGAAAGGGTAACATAAAGCTACATGAGAAACTAGACAAAGGGGATACTAGGTAACCCCTCCAGCACCCTATTGTAAGATAGTGTGTGCTGGTTGTAGAAAGTTACAAATGTAAGTAAAGTCAGTTTCACTTTACTGTTTTGGGAAATAGTAGTTTATCTCAGAGAAGGTATTTAAACCTTTGGGAAATCTGAAGACTTCCCTCTGTCACTGCACTGAAGGTGCTGTGTGACACAATTGTAAAAGATGCCTATGGAGTTTGTCAGGCTCCATAACCAAAAGAAACACAAAGTTCAGAAATTGCATTAAAATACATGAGTGGGGAAAAGGGTCTCACTCTCTCCAGGTTAAAAAAAAAAAAAATCAAGTCCTCAAAATCCAGCAAAGTTGCTTGGGCTCTCGAACGTGGAGGGAATTGGCACTTTTCTGAGAATTCTCCCTAGCGGGAATAAACATGGGGATCTGAAGAACCCATAAGAGGATTCCTGGCAGAGAAGAATACCAGGAGAGCCACCAAAACACCTTGCAGGGAGGTATGCCAGTGATCTGAGAAGCACATGAATGAAGCCCTGGTAGGTAGATACACCAGTCACCTCGAGCTGTGCAGAGACCTTTTACACTGTGCCAAGATACCTGGCAAGGGAGTATACCCGGATATCGGAAGAGCTCACACGATGATTCCTGGTAAGAGTACACAAGGAAATACAAAAGTAAACCTAATTTGAAGAAAGCTTATTGTGGAATTTATTATATGAGTAAAAACTTTGTGAATCCAGTACAAAGAAACCAAAGGAACTATTAGATAAAGAGAGACTTTTGTGAGACCAAGAAACTGTTGTTCTAAAGAAACACTTTTGTCATCCTACCGGAACCATGGGTTTCTCTTTGACGAACACTTTTTGTTGGATGTTTCTTCATATTTTGATTATGAACACTTTTCGCCAAACAAAAGTCGAAGACTTTCTTTGCACCCTTAGTTGTTTCTAGCCTGAGGGTCAAATTAGAATTTTTGGACATAAAGACGGTTCCTAATGACCTAGGCAGGGAAACTCTTCTTTAGAATAGGGTTAGAGAGCTGTTTATCAAACCCATTTCTGTTTAATAAAAATGTCTGACAATGGGAATATTACAGCGTTGTGTCCGCCTCTTATTTCTGACCCCTCACAGGTGCTAGGGCTGTCTCCGGAAGGACTTCCAGAGGTTAATTGGCTCTATCCAGGTAGGAGAGAACCAAGGCTTGGGCAGCAGATCTGTAGTTGTTTTCTGGGGTGAAGGGCCTGACTTTTCACAGGAGAGAAAGTTGGTACAAAGCCATTTGTGTCTTCCTTGCTATGTGCTGTTTGAAGGTGAGGTGTGTTTGGATGTCAAACCCCAGGGAGTAGCCACAGGTGGCCAGCTGGGATGTGAAACCCTCAAGGTTCATAGGATGAATATTGGGGTATTTGGTGTTGTTGGTCAACAGTAGAAATTCAGTCTTGGAGGGGTTGAGCTTCATTTAAGCACTGGGCATCCACGATGGGATCATTGTGAGGCATGCCTGTAGATGTTTGATGGAGGTTATGTTGAGTTAGGAATGTGTTTCATCTGCATATTGGTGTATGTTGTGTGGTGGGGGTGGGTCCAAATGGTTTCATTTAATGATTGAAGTTCACAGGGGACAGGTTGGAGCATTGCAGGACTCCACAGGTAATTGGTGCAGTTGGTGATCTGGGGCAATCCATTTGTATGAACTGTTGGTGATTAACAAAGTAGGATTTGAACCAGCTGAGGACGATCTTGCTGATTCCCAAAGCGACAATATAGATTGTCGGTGAGTGTCTGGTGGGCTAGTGTGTCAAATACTGCTGAGAGGACAAGGAGAACGATGAGTCAAGGATCGGAATACTCAGAGTATTTTAAGGGCATCATCGATCACCTTGATGGTGACTCTTTCTGTGCTGCATCTGGGTCTGAAGCCAGATTGGTAGGACTGAAGGAGATTATTGGCTTTGACCTGTTGGAGTTGTGTGGCTAGTGCTTTCTCAAGGATCTTGCCTAGCAAGGAAAGATGGGTGATGGGGCTGTAGTTGCTGAGGTCGTCTGGGTTGAGTGTTAGTTTCTTGAACCGGGAGGATTTGTCCGGTCTTCAGGGTTGATGGGGGGGGGGGGGGAGTGCCTTGTGTTGGGGAGCTGTTGATTATTTAATTGTAGGGTAAGGAGGAGGGCTTCAGTCGGAAGGTTCTGGAGTACAGAGGCTGGGAGGATGTCCCCCGCATATTATGTGGTCTTTAGCGATGCTAGGGTGGCAGCAAGGTCTTCCACATGTTTTGAAAGTTAACCCGGTAGTTGTGGTTTTGCGAGATTGGGTGTGTAGTAAGCGGTCAGTTGTGGTGTTTGTGTCTGGCGGATCATGCTGATCTTGTTCACAAAGAAAGAGTTGATGGCTGTGGACTTTTCATTGGAGTGCGGTACGGGTTGGTCAGGAAGAGGGCTCACACACTGCTTGATGGCTGTGAAGAGGGCTCTGCGTTCATTGTTGGCCTTGACTATGGTGTTTTGGTAGTAGATTGTGTTGGCAGTTATAAGTCATCTGCGTGTAGCGAGTGCAGAGTTGCTTGTGCAGCGCAAGGTCCGATGCGCTGCAGGATTTTATTTGCCAATTCTTTTCTTGTTTTTGTTTTATGGTTCTTTTGTTGAAGTTCAGTTCTTGAGTGTACCATGGTGCGGAAGTTTTGGGCTTTAGGGTGCGTTGTTTCACTGGGGCATGGAGGTTGATGTTTGTGAGGGTGGTGTTGAGTTCTAGGCGAGTCACTGTCCTGGTTAATCAGAGGTAGATCAGCCAATTTGAGGTGGGAGTTTGGTGAGATCTTTCATGAGGGCCTCCACTGAGAAGTTTCTGAATGATCTGAACGCATCTTCGCTGGGTTTTTTGATCGGCTAGGTGTGGTGTCACTAATCTTAAAGTGGTTTGCAAGATGGTCTGACCAGTCTAGTGGGATAGGACGGCTGTGATTAAAGGTGGGCAGGTTGGTGATGATGAGGTGAAGAATATTACCTTACCTGTGAGTTGGGTCTTTTTGTGTGTTGTGTGAGGTTCAGTGTCGTAGGTAGTGGAGATAATCCTTCATTGACTTGGGTGTTGAGTTGCCAAGGATGTTGAAGTCACAGAGGGACCTGTTGTCATGCGGAGAGATATGGTGGTGACCAAGTCATTGTAGTCTTCGATGAAGGTGGTGCTGGGCTTGGGTGAAAAGTGACTGTCTGATGGTGAGAGCGGGAAGTGGCACAGAAATGAATGCACACAACCAGTGAGTTAATGAAAAACATGAAAGGCTAGTTTGTGTCATTGAAAGATTGAAGCCGCAACAGTGTATCTCGCAAGTGAAGGTGGCGCGCGGGCTGATGAGACGTGAGTGAAAGCAAACCTGTAGTGAACTTAAGTCAGCAGTAACTGTGAAGCCAGTGATAGAATGGTCTGCTGAAAGGAAATGGCCCACTCAAAGTCTCTGCGAAATGTTTAATTTAAAGCAACTAAATGAACTTTGAAATACGCGATAGTCATGATTAACCCCTTCGAAAGGGGAAGTTAAAAGGTGATTGCTATAAGAGAAGGACTTCTTTTGAACTTTTTGTACTACCAAGACACACTAGGGCAAATATCATAAGGAAGAGCTGAAGTAGAAGTCAAAGTGGTCTGGTAGAGGTTGTGGAAAAGCCTCGCAGATTCGAAAGTCTTCGACATCCGTGGAAGGTCCAAGCCCGACTGAGGGTGACCTAGAAGGTGCTTTTGTTGAATGTGAATAAAGCTTGGAGAAGGGAGCCCCTGCAAGTGCTGTGATTGCAAGGTCCGAGCCCAACAGAGGGAGACCTACATGAATTTTGTTGAATCTTGAAATAACCTTTTTGTGAACTGACTTTAACGTGGAAGACCAAGCGGGCCTCAATCCATGTTTTGAACTAACCTGAGGCGGTGTGTGTCATCCTGTCTACAGGGGCCGCCTTACTCTGTGCTGTCCAACGTAGGGAGGAGAGCTGACTCGAGGACATCTTGATATTTTATGTTATAACAATGGCTTTCCTTTGCATACACATTTCCCATTACACACTAGCTATAGGGCAAAGAGGAGTTTTACCAAACCTCATGAATTTAATAAAGGTTTTGAAACTTGTACCTCTTGTGTCTGTGTCATACTTGTGATACCATGCCTCCCTTACATTAACGAGTGTGCTCGCTGATACGATCGTGCAGAGCTGCATTTAATGCTGCATCCAAGATCTACAGGTGAGGTGTTTCACTTCTGCTTTCACCATGCTTACACACACTTTTTGACACAGCTTCTGATCTGCGAGGACAAGCGCTGACAGCTTGCAGCATGACTCTCATTTTTTAAGCTCTTCCAACATGTTGGCGGCTATAATTATCTTTGCCAGACTACAACAGCGCAAAAAGAGCAGGAGCAGGTCCTACATATGCTTTAATTCGTTCCCCTATGTGGTCTCCCCCCTCCACTGTAGGATATCTGTAGAGCTGATGAACAGATGTCACCCGACAGACAAACTGATGACCTAGAGTCATTTTTGATGGTCCTGATCTACGGCCATACAGCGAGCTATATGAAAACCAGGGCAGTTCAATGATTATAACCCTTTTGCAATTTTAATCAATCGCCTAAATATGACTGGGCCTCGACCAGTGCTTTATAGAATGTGGCCCTTGAGTATGGGACTGCCTACTGTAAGTTTACAATTGCCCATGGGGATTGCACACAATTTATTTTATGTGCAACAGCACCATGACTCCATGATTTTGTTTCAGAATTATAGTTGCAGCTTTTCAAATAGTAATGTGACACAACCAAGACATGGTAAGAAAGAGTACCTATAAATCTTGGTAGAGAATTGAGTATACCACTATTTTAAATTGAAGGACGCCCGGAAGAAAGTGGGAGGGGGGGAAGAAATAAGCGACCACTGAAACCGGTAGATATGAACTGTAGAAATGGCACCAACGAATGGCCACGGGATACAGTTTAGTTTTGATCTTAGATGGACCAAGACTGTAGATTGGCCCACCATAGATCTTCTTTGTGTTGTCGTAGCTTTTTAGTATTTAAACTTTGTAGAAACTAGAGACCACCAGACTATCTGCCTTTAAAGGTGTTTTTTGCCATAGTTCTTCTGGGGGTCGTTGGATACAAAGACTTGGTAGATCCATGACCAAACGCTTCTCTGATGCCAGGTAAATGTTTTATCTACCTCAGTCTTCCAGGACTGATGCAAGAGATAATTCCCAACCGCATATAAACTCTTCCAAAGCTCCCCCTTGTAAAATGTTAACAGGAGTAGTTGGAAAAGGTAGGACTGACGAGTCGAGTAGTCCTGCCCCGTTGCACAGTCCGAGTTGAAATCGCCTCCTACAATTACAACGTGGGGATATCCCTGTTCCAGCCATTGCTCGATTATTGAGGCCAGAGCCAAGTGAATGGGAAGTAAGGTAGATCTGGAGGTATTCTAATAAATTCACGAGAAGGATCTAAAAGTTGGCGGTTAATGAGGTCAAGCTCATAGCTAAAAGGCCTTCGTGGGGCAAATGTATAATATTTGACTTGAAACTTGGGTTCAAGTCAATGGCAATTGCTGGCCACTGCTGGGGCGGCACAGTTTACCTCTGTTTTTCGATTTGGTAAGTGTAACAAATCCCTCCAAATCGAAGTGAGACAATGTAATTGTCTCTTGCACCATAATAATATGCTTGTCCTTAAGGAAATCAGAGTTCAAAAGGAAATTAGCTAGGCTGACATGACCACAAAGCGTTCCAGGAGGTGATTGAACTAGAAGTGGGGTTAGAATTGGTTTAGAGCCTCTCTGGTGTTGGTGAACATTTTCTATTGTAGCCTCTAACCAACTTGTGGGGGCGGTTAAGTTGTTAAAACTTAGTTGTTGGTTCTTGAGGGATTGGAGTGGAAGGCCATATCCCCATTTAGTCTGTTGATCCGATCCAACTTCCTTTTGAGCAGTAGGAGAGGCCGATACAAAGACCTGAGCCTCTTCATCGTTGTTTGACATCAAAACCCAGAGATCTTCGTCATCCAGAACCAATCGAGCCATTCGACTGGAGTAAAAATAATTTAGCACACAATCGTTTCCCTGGTCAGAGAGGGCTACGTAGTCCGTATCGCCAGTGTTCAAAGCTCTCAAGGCTGGAATTGCATGGAAAAGTTTGCTCAAATTGATAGAAAGGATGCTGTACACATGAGTGATGTTTTCCCACCCTATGATGGAAGATGTTTGAGGGTTTGTATTGGAAGCTGACACAGGAAGAGCAGAATGGAAACCTGATGATACTGGAAAGTTGACATATTTGGTAGAAAATGTAGTTGACAGGTCAGTAACTGTCTGAGCGAGTGTTGGTTTGTTGGCCACCTGATTTGCTACCTCATTTTACCCAATGTCAAATAAACAAGGGGGTCACAAGCTGCGTCTCTTGTGGGGTGCATGTAGGTTGTTTGTTTGGTTACCCATTGTCGTTGGATGGACTGTAGTTGATTACAAACTTCAACTGTAACTCCTCCTGAACCCAAAGGCTCGTCATCATTAGTGACCTGAGTGAAATCAATGATCTTGTCTTCGCAAGGCAACAACCTCATTTTAAGGATGATTTCTTTCTGTTGAAGATGAGACGAGGAAGATTCTTAATCTTCTTTTTGGTCTGTCACTTTTTTCTGGTTTTCCCAGTTATATTCCTGGTTTTCCTAGTTGTATAACAATTTCCGAGGTCGCATTGTGGTGTTTGGTCATTGGTCTCCTCCAGAGCTTCCATTTCTCATGGAGAGTTGAATAGCATAGGAGACACTCATTCTCGAAAAGCAGTCCATTAATGGAGTAGGACTGTTAGGAGTCTGACTGATTTGCACTGGGTCTGAAGTTGTGCTGGAAGGATCAGTGGCGTGGCGTTCTGTGAGTAAACAAGTCTACAGAAACATGTGGCTGTACACTAGGTGCACGTTTCACATGCCCTGTCGTAGTGAAATCCAATACTTTGTATTTTCTGATCCACGTGATTTCTTTTTTTTAGTTTTTTTTTTTAGGCGTTATCCTGGGCAATATCTCTTGATATTATCATACAGGCGTAAATCGATTCCAAAACTAAACGTACTGCCGATATTGAAGTCGGACCCAAGGTGACGATGTTGGGCAGAATGTTTGAGGTTTTTCTTGTTTGAATGTTTATTGTCGTAAAGTAATCCATTTCGGGACGAGATGTATTATTCACATGGAGCCAAGTCCCTGTCCAATTTGTAGTTTTATCCCCTTTAAAAGGAGAGTTAACGTTTGAGATGGTACAAGTTTATTTGACGCTAGTTCCTGACCAACAGTGCCGTTGTTATTTTCGAGCACTGAAGTGTTCTGAATGGAAGGTCCCAAGTCTACAGTCTGGGCTAAATGCACAGATTTAAGTGTAACCATGCTCAGCGTATGATTATTTTTTTTTTTATTTTTTTTTTTTGTTGTTGCATTTCCACCATAGCTTGATTGGTTATTGTGGAAAGCGCATTTTGTGAAAATTAAATTAGTTCGACTGTATGACAGAACAAAGTGATTTTTGACTGTTTTTGTTTGTTTGAGTAATGATGTTGCATTGCTCCCCGCAATCGGAGGTTCATTCTGTGCGAATTGAATAGGCACAGATGGGCTGTTGCATTCTAGAACGCCGTCCTCGCTCTTCGCCTGTATTCTGCAAAGCGCTGCGGCCATGACCGTTTTTCCCCGGATGAGCAGCAGATGTCAAGTTGGATAATTCTTCACGTCACGCAAATAGCGCCAAGTGAGAAGTATGTGGAGCGTATCGGGAAAGAAAAAAGACACACAATGAACTGTATCTAGTGGTGAGTGTTGGTTATTTAGCGACATATACTCCCCATCACACCACACCAACAATAAACACACTCTTACTCTCTGCTCACCGGATATTGTTTCTTGCAAAGATTACCGGTCTAAACTAACTTGTTAATAGTCACCCGGCGGCTCAAGTCAAGCAGAGCTGGGTTCTACAAACAACCCCTCACAGGTTCATATCTGTGCTCACTTACATGAGAATAGCACGAAAGAGAAAAATAAAATAAAGTTGAAGGTCGCAAGGTCCATGCTCCTCCTCTCTGTATTGTATGGATATTTGTAGAGCGCGGACAAAGACCAAAAGGCATCAAGGCGCTAATAGAGTGAGAAACGAGGACCACTCAGAAAAAAACAGGTCTAAAACGGATGGATTTGTAAAGTGTTTTGAAAATAAAGATATTTGGAAATGTTACGGCGATCGAGTGGGAGGGCGTTGCAGAGCATAGGGGATGGCACCATAAAAGAACTTCCTCCCGCCCTGGCAAGACAGAATCTAGGAGTACATAACCGGGATTAATTAGTTGAGCGAAGTAACCTACACGGATTATAGGGCACAAGTCTAGACCGTAAAAAAATCTTCCCCGGCATCAAGTAGCTCGATGAACGAGACATAGGATTTTTTTTTTTAAACTCTTTATTTTTGGTATTTAACACACCATACAACTACACACCCACATTAGGGTGGACATTAACTTTGCGCCGTCGTCTTAAATCCTCCCGCCGTTACCCTCCCTCTCACCGCTCCACCCCCGCTTCACCCGAGCAAAGTCTCTGCAGGTATTCATCGCTCCCCTCCTGATCCATGGCTTGAGGAAAAGTTGGCCTGGACTGAGATTTCATCAGGGTGTGCCTCCTGACTCTGAAGTGCCAATTGAGGGGGCCTCCGCTTCACTCATCGGGAATGTTATCAGCGGGCCCCATATGTCAGGTGGGCGAGCGTGTAGGGGCAGAAGTTTTATAAAGTCCGATTCTACATCCTGGTAGTAGAGTAAGTCTTTGCGCCAGGCTCGTAAGAAGGAGGGGGGCCCCGGCCCCACGCCATGGCCACTCTCCTTCGAGCAAGTGTCAGCAGAACACCCGTCAACCTCCTGGATGGGACGGAAGGCAGCCTAGTCATGCCTAGCAACGCTGCTGTATGTCTCTGGTGTATAGTTTCTCCAACAATCGCCGTCGCTGTTTCCAGCACTCGGTTCCAGAAAGGGGCTATTTCAGGGCACTCCCAGGACAGATGGACAAAGTTTGCGGATAGGGAACCGCATCTCTTGCACTCTGCCTGCACGTCAGGGTGATGTTTGTTGGTCTTTTCGGGTGTGTAATAGGTTTGATGGAGGAAGTTGAAATGGATAAGTTTGAGGCGTGAATTAAGTGCGATTTTCTGATTCTGATTCAGGACGTAGCTCCAATCCTCATCTGAAATGACTGTGTTTAGTGCTCCTTCCCATCTGGATTTTGCATGAGTGGTGGCGGTGGTCGTACTAGAGATTAATGCTTTGTATATTTGTGACACCAACCTGCCGTCACCTTGTGCTTGAATAAGGTCATGCAGCAATTGCCAGGTGGGCGGTTGACACGGGAAGCCCGGCAGGAGGGTCTGTAATGTGTAACAAGTTCGGAAATAGAGGAACACGTCCAGTGCAGTGTTGCCCCCTTTCATTTTTGCTTGGTCCGGTGTCAGGAAGCCTTCCTCTGTGAAGAGGTCCCCTAGAGTTTGTATGTGAAGCTTATCGACCCATTGGTGAAAGACTTTCTCTGAGGTTAGGGCGATCCCCGGTATAAACTTGACTGGCAAAAGAGGGGAGTACCTTGTTTGCACCCCGAGCCTTTGGGCTAAGGTTTACGTCGTGAGCATCACGTTCGTGTGGCAGGGAACGGGGATTTGGCCGAAGTTTATTGCAGTCAGAAAATTGGGCATTGCCAGGGCTCGTTCCACTTGTACATGAGGGCGGATCGTGTGAGTCGCATACCAATGGCTGAGGTATTGTGCCTGGGCAGCCCAGAAGTATTTCTCCAAGTCCGGGAGGGCAAGTCCCCCCTTGGACACCGGAAGTGTCAATGTTGAGTATGCCACTCTGGCTGGTTTGCCCGCCCAAAGAAGCTCGAGAACCAAGCTTTTCAGCCTTTTCAGAAAGGTTTGCGGTAGTAACAGGGGAATATTGTTGAAGAGGTACAGTAGTTTCGGTAGGACCACCATCTTGACAAGGGAGGCCCTTCCCCAGAGCATTAGTGGCAGCGTCTTCCAGCGTGAAACTTTGTCCTGGAGGGACTTGACCACTTCCTCGTAGTTATCGCAAAATACCTCATGTTTGTCCAGGGACAGCTGTATCCCCAGGTACCGGACACTGGCAGTATTCCACGTCAGATTGAATTCGTCTGCAAACTGTTTTGTGGCCCTGGTCAGTGGAAAGACGACGGATTTAGAATGATTAATTTTTAGCCCAGAGGCCGCTCTGAATTTGATGGATTCAGGTTGACCTCGGGGTCACGAATGAATAGAGCCACATCGTCGGCATATAGAGACGATGAGAAGGTTGGAGGCGAGTGGCTCCATTACCAGGGCGAAGATTAAAGCTGACAGCTGGCAGCCTTGTCGCGTACCTCTTTGCAGGTCTATTGAGGCTGATTTTGCGGTGTCTACAATTATGTTTGCTTGTGGCTTGGTGTACAGGAGAGAGACAAGCTTGATGAAACGGGCACCTAGACCCATCCTGGTGAGGACCATGAACATAAACAGCCACTCCACCAAATCGAACGCTTTCTCGGCATCTAGAAGGACTGCAATTGCCTGACTTAAGGGGTCTAGTGCCTCGATCATACCGAACATTCTCCGGATGCCAAAGGTCGTATTGCGGCCTGGAATAAAGCCGGCTTGGTCTGCTAGTACACGGGCGGGCATCAGGGGCATCAACCTTTTGGCTAGAACCTTGGCGAGTATTTTATTGTCGAGGTTAAGCAACGAGATCTTCTGGTGGTTTGTCTGGTTTGTGCAGACGGATGACATAGGCTTCACAGGAGGAGTGAGGGAGAGTCCCAACTTCCAGCGCCTCTTCGTACACCGCCGCCAGGAGAGGAGCCAGGGTGTCCGCAAATGCTTTATAGAATTCTCCCGTTAGGCCGTCTGGGCCCGGCGCCTTGGAAGAGGGTAGGGTCTTTATGGCTCTCTTCCTGCGAGATCAGCTCATTCAGAGGTTCCCGCAGGTGGTGTTCGACCCAGTAGAGCTCTGTGTCTTCTAGATATTCCAATGGGGCGTTTGAATCTTTTGGGAGTTTCGCACTGTAGAGGTCTTGGTAGAATAGTCTGAATTCCTCTGCAATCTTATCGTCTGTGTGGATCACCTCGCCTTGCTTGGTTCGGATCCTTTCGATTTGGGACTGTTTGTTGTCGGCTCTGATTAGGTTCGCCAGAAGTGCACCAGGTTTTTGGCCTTCGCCGTATTGACGGACTTGACTGGTGCGACTTAAAAATTTGACCTCTTGATCCGCGGTGGCATTGAATTTTTGCAGTTCCATTTTCAAAGCTGCCGCTGTCTTTGGGTCGGCCGAGTTCGTGTTCTGGATCTCGAGAGATTTTAGTTTACCTTCGGTGGCTGTAAGCTTGCTCCTGATGAGCTTGAGGATGCCGTTTTCTTTGGCGTGGCAGGCTCCTCTAATGAAACTCCCAGATTGTGCCTGCTGAGGGGACCGAGCCAAGGTTGGCTTCAAGAAACACGTCCATCTCCTCTCTTAATTCGGAGGCAAAGACATCATCACGTAGCGAGCCCGTTTTGAAGCGCCAGCGCTGTAAGGGCGGCGTAGGGTTGAATGGCTTGAGATTGAGAAAAAGCGGTGAGTGGTCTGAGAGCGTTCTCGGATGGATACAACACCGGCCACATGTCCAGGGGCCATTTGCTGAGGTGAAGAGATAGTCGATCCGGGAGCTTGTGTTGTGGACCGCAGAATGGAAGGTAAAATCCCGCAGCTCTCCATTAGAAATTCTCCATACATCTTGAAGATCAAACGCTTTGCAAATTTCCTTTATTTGGAGGCCAGCCTTAGAGGGCGGCAGCGGTGTGGCTTTTGATCTGTCTCTCATAGGGTCTAAAACCGTGTTCATGTCTCCGCCCCAAATTATTATTGCAGGGTCGTGAGTGGAGAGCTGTGTCAACACCCAGCCAAAATTGTCGGGACCGTCCACATTCGGCGCATAAGAATTGATGAAAGTAATTTTTTGACCTGCGATGATGCCGCACACCAGTACTGCCCTTCCCTCGGAGTCCTTTGCCGAATGGAGTAGACGGAAACTGAGCCTCCTGTGTATGAGTATAGCGACTCCTCTCGAGTATGTAGAGTAGGATGAGAAATATCTATGGCATCCCCAGCTCTTGGCCCACTGGTGATCCTTCCCAGGGCTGAGGTGTCTCTCTTGGATCAAGGCCACGTCCACATCATGGCGTCTGAGGTACTGCAGGATTTTTCTGGTTTTTGCTGGGATGTTGCCACCTCTTATATTCCACGTTAGGACATTGAATGGGGGGAGTAGGTTGTTATGTCAGACCACATCGCCATTCCGATGTGCAGCGCTGATTTGGCAATAAATGGTCTAGTGCCAGGATCAATGCTCAGGGGTGGAGGGCCTGGTTGAGGCGGCGGGATCGACGATGGGCAGGGAACAAGCGGGGAACAGGACGGTCGGGATCTGGCGGCGCTGAACATTCCCAATGCACTCTGAGGGCTCGATCTGCGCGCAAACCCCATCAGGCCCGAGACATTACTCTCCGAAGGGTGGGCAACCCCCAACTGGCCCACCGAGAGGTCCCTCATTAGCCAACAGCTAACACAAATGGCCCATGGCACTACCATGCTGAGGAATGAACCTCCACCTCAGCGGAACAAACTCAACTAAAACTAAACTTAACAGTAGCTGTGCTAGGGGCGCTCGGGGCCTCCCAGGTGTCCCTGCCCCGTCTTTCGCTTAGTGTGAATGTTCCGGCTTACTCTGTGATGCAGGCTAGTTTCTGAGTCGTCGCCCTGCATTACTCTTTATGGAGGATTCCTGGGGTTTCTATCTCTCTGCGGTCTGGGGCGAGCTTGGTTCTGATCTGGACATCCCAAACGGTCCAAGAATAGGTGTGCTTCATCCGGGGTTTGGAAGAACTGGATCTTCCCATCCTGCTGGACTCTAAGGCGCACTGGATATAGCATTGAGTACATCATTTGTCTGTTTCGGAGTCTCTGCTTGACACTGGCAAACGTTTTCCGTTGTACCTGCACTGATGGGGAGAAGTCGGGAAAGAAGTGAATATTGTCCCCCTCGTGGCGTAGCTCGCCTTTTTCTCTGGCTAGCCGGAGTATGGAGTCCCGATCTCTGTAGTTCAACAGCCTCGCTATTATTGGTCTGGGTGGCGAGCCCAGAGCTGGTCTAGATGTGGGAACTCGGTGAGCCCTCTCTATAATGAAGAGATGGGATAGAGCATCACGTCCGAACAGGTTGATGCAAAGGGACTCGACAAAGTCCTCCATTTTCTCCTGCGTTTGCTGTTCTCTCAATCCCACTATCCGTAGGTTATTCCTTCTTGAACGGCCTTCTGAGTCTTCACACTTGGCAATGGTTGTTTTAAGTTGTGATTCCAATAGAGAGACTTTGTTGGTTAGAATTGTTGAGCTGTCGTCGAGATTTGACACTCTCTACTCCATATCGTTCATGCGTTCAGTATGTGAGTCCATCCGATGTTGCAGGAGGTCGACTTTAGATGCAAGACCATCCATTTTATTGCTCAGATTGCCGATTCCAGCCTTCAAGTCAAGGAGGATTTCTTTGATTCCGGATGAGTTGCCACTAGGATCTTCTTGCTGCGGACAGACTGATATTGAAGCTAGGTCCTCCTGGAGGAGTGGTGCTCTAGGAGCCGAGCCACTTTCAAAGTTTAATTTCCTCTGGGACTTGTCAGTCTTCCCCATCGTGGCAGCGGATGTGGGGGATGACTGTTGTCGGCAGCGGAAGTGGGGATGACTGTTGTTGGCTGTTTATGTCCAGACTATACCTGGGGCGCCTCCAGGGGCTTTTCCTGGACTGGTCTGAACGCTGGTTGATGTGGGTGCTGGTCTTGCGGCTTTGTGAAGGAAGAAGCGTCACCATCCAATACCCACGGGCAGTGGGGAAGGGTTCTGAGAACTTCAGTGGGGGTGGACTATCTTTTCCGGTGCAGTTGGCACTCCTGCACCGGGGTGGTGTTGCCCACCTTAGTGCGGTGAGGCCCAAAGTGTCCAGTTAGCGTGGATGACGCAATGTTCAAGTCACAGTTGGAGCAGGGTCATGATGGACAACTTCTGCGCCGACCCAACCCTATGGTAATCACGGCTTGCCTGAAGGAGGCCGGAGCAGGGGGGAGGGGGCGGCCGTGTGCTGGACCGGCTCCCTATGGGGAGTGATGTAGACTCTTCTCCCCCCTCCCCCCCCTCCACTCCTTATCTCCACACCCGCTCAGCCTTTTCTTTCCTCGAGGCCTGTGCCGCGCTGGGTACTCACGTGCCTTGGGGGGAGGTGGGGCTCTTGGCTCTCGGTTCGGCGCCGACGGTAATCGCTGCGGGCTCAGCAGAGGATGGACTTGTACGGAGGCTCAGCGCTGGGGGGGGAGAGGTGGTTAAAGCCCGACCGCTGTTACGCCTCTCGCTCAACGGCCCACAGCCTCGGAGCTGGATGCCGGAGCAGGCACTATAGAGGCGGGCGGCGACTGCGTGGGGGAGCAGCTTTTCCTTTCTCAAAGCGCCGTCACCACTGAGGCCGGCGCCGGCCGCTGGGGTAACTTGTGGCCGGGATCCCTGCACGGCCGCCGGTGTCCGATGATGGAGGAGGAGGGCCCCTGTGCCCTTGCCGACTCGCTGTCATCTGACGGGTGCCCGCCCGGATTTGTCGTCGGCTCCCTTGGCACCCTCGTCGTGGCTCGGCTTCTGGTGGGGACTCGGGTTACCACTGGCGAGGGAGCCGGGCTCTGAATGGTTGGCGCCCCGCTAAACAATTACGCGGGGCTCGGGAACAGAGCCGCGTGGGCCGGGCTTTGGCTTGGGGGCACCGATTTGGCTCCAAATTTCTTAGATCTGTCGCTGGGGAGACCAGAAAGACAAGGATCTGCGGGCTGACACACAGATTCGCCGGGAACTGGAGGATTCCGCAGGATTAATACGGGCGAAGCGGGAGCTTTAGACCAGGTCGGCCATCTTGGATGGCCCTCTAGCGCCCTCGAGACATAGGATTTTAAACTTAACTCTGCTCCTAATGGGGAGCCAGTGTAATTGGCGAAATAAGTCCAAGGAGTGTTATAGCCTGGGGCTACAGAGCGAGGCGAGCGGCTGCGCTGTGGAGAGTCTGTAGGCGTTGTAGTAAACCCTCAGTTTGGCCAAGATATACATTGTAGTCTATGGTACCCATAATGGACGCAGTCACAATTTTGTTCCTAGACTCAGGCGGCAGGAATGGAAAGACCTTTTTCAGTACTTTCAGTTTGGTATAACCTAATTGGCAAACTGCAGAGATTTGGGCTTCCCTAGAACCATTGGCCATTAATTTGATCCCCAGGCTCTTCACTATCGGAGCGGGCTTAGGACAGGGACACAGGGATGTTGGCCAATAGTCACAGGTCCAAGACCGTCCTAAGCGGTTTCAGCCGATCAAGAGAACTTCTGTTTTATCTTCGTTAAGTTTAAGCCAGTTATTGGCCATCCACTCCCCAACCACAGATAGGCAGTCATTCAATTTAAAGGGGGGGTCAGATGATGGGACATTGAGGCAAAGAAGAATCTGCATGTCATTAGAATGAGTTAAAATGTACCCCGTGACTTGCAGTACAATCGACCAGAGCCTGCATTTATAAGTTAAACAAAAGGGGAGACGGAGCAGACCCCTCGGGGACACCGCGGTTCGAACTTATAAGTGCCAAGCTCTTCCCAGTTGCTTACCAGCAAGTTATCCAGCAACTGCCGACAGGGCATCTGGGCGTCTCAAACTCGCGCCAGCTGCCTCTCTATGCGGCGTATGTATAATGCGACCCATCTATACGTTTTACCTTTTGGTAAATACAGTCTTCGAAGTGCTATACTTGATCCCTCAATGTCTTTGTTTCAGGAGCCGTTCAATATGACATCTGCCCTGCTTCAAGCAAAACATTGTTATGCAGTAATAATATAAACAGGAACGTGCTTGAATAGGCTTTTTGTTTTATGGAGTCTTTTAGTTAGCTGGGGTTTGTTGCAGAAAAAGTGGCTGTAAAGCTACAAAGAACATGGGCCCTGATGTACATCTATGAACAGTTACCCAGGACCTCTGTATGAATATGCTAAATATGTAGCAGGGAGCGCTTCCTTTATTTTCGAGGCTAACAGAACTGGTAGAGTTTGAACCTTATCTGGAATTAACCTACAGGATTAGACACTTGCAGTTGTGCCCTTTGAGTGGTTTAAATGCATTTGACTCCCTCACCATTGAACTTGTTTTTAACAAATATGATTTGTACATATGCCTGGATATTAAAGTGAGATGTTTTGCTTGTATAAACACTTTCTATTTGTGTATGCACCCTTCGTGAGGAACCATAAGTTACATTGTGAATTTTTCTCCCCCCTCCCCTCTTACAGGATCAAAGAACCGCATTGCATTGGGCGTGTTCAGCTGGGCATGCAAACATTGCCGATTTCTTATTGGGATTGGGCGTGCCTGTGAGCAATAAAGATGATGTAAGTTTGTTTTATCCTTTTGTAGAGAAATTAATAGGCGATGTTAATGCTAGTTATTCCATTGCCTGCCCCCATTTCATAAACAGGACATTTTAAGAATAGGTAGCACAACTTCCTTTTTGTGAATTCGTGTGTGCAACAATGCGGTTCTGTCATGCCCTTACCCTTTTCTTTCAGCCCAAACGAAGGACCGTACCGATTGCGCGTTTTGCACCGTGCAAAAGCGAATGCCGTTTGGAAGCCAAGGCACATGCACACAATTACTTTGTTACGGAAAGGTTATATACATCATCGTACAACGATATAGCCATTCATCACGAACATAAAACAGTATTGTGGCCGCCAGATTTCTTGTGAGCAGGCGACTTGGGGAGACCATCTAGAAGATGGAGACTGAAAAAAAGGGTCTTCTGCAAGGCTAGATTGTGGACGCATCTGTGAGGAGAGCAGAGTGGTGAAACGGGGGATGCCTGCCAATTGGACCTTCTCCTGTTTGGGAGCAGGACTCTAGTTCTTGCAGGTCGACTGCCCCAAAATTCATGGTTCCTTCTGCACCAGAGGATCTGCATCTGGGGCTACTCTACTCCCCTCATTGGTGAATTGGCTGGGGGGAGGGGACCTCACAGGTGTTGGCTTGCATTGAGGACATCCCACGTAGGGAAGGGAAAGCTCATTGCTGCCAGAGCCTCCCACAGCCTACCTGACCCAGGGGAGTGTGGGACCCCTGCATGGCGAATGAATGGATCTTGCCAGATTGAGATGGTGGGAAAAATCCACCACCACCTCCTTCATCCCTTGACTTTGGGTGAAAACTAGGGCCAATGGTTTTGGATGGCCTTGTCTTGGGTGGGAAGCGGCTGTGCTTAAATGAACCTCCATCTCAGTGGGTGAGGAGAGGTGGGGAGGCGGGACTTCAGACAAAGACCACCTCCATGGGTGAGGGCTTTTTTTTACTGGGTGAACATTTGCACTGGTGGTGGATGTGAATGGGCTTTTGCTGCTGCCTGAAGTGCTCGTACTGCTGTCTCTCGGCCGGTGAGAAGAGCTGGTAGCTGGGCTATGTTATCATCCAATGTGAAAACTTGGGGAAGGAGGGCCCATTGTGATGGCACACTATTGTAGTGGTGATGAGTGTCTGGATCGTATTCACCTATTGTGAATACCTGTTAGGAGGCTCTTGGGGGTGCACGTTGCCCCCCCTCACTAAATGAGTGTTTGGAATGTGAGCGCCATTACGTTTAGAAAGGCCTTATGCTCCCAGTAAGCTCTGGTAAGATACATTTATGCTCTTATCTGGCTATATTCAGATAACAGTGAGGTGCCTAGGAGCCACCTTTATGTTTCATGCATGCCATAAAGAGTACCTTGACACCTGTTTTCACCTTCTGCATTTCATGCTGTCTGCTCTTAGTGAAGGCTCAGGAGAGAAATTGGCCCTGGTCAACATGGTAGAATGGCCACCACCAATTGCTTTCACAAAGTACGATCTGGCTTTCACCTTGGTCAATATGCACATAAAAAGCAAGAGATTCCCCATTAAATCTGGTTCTTGTGCCCGGACCTTTCAGCAACCGTCACTGCAGTACAACTTCCGGTTGGGACCCTTACTGACCAAGCAGATGCCACTGAAACTGTTGCAACCAAATCTCTGAAGAAACGGGCAAACCAAGATGATCATGCCTACCATGAGAATGCACAGGTGTGGAGGGCTCTTTAACAAGGGAGGGAAGGTGATTCAGCAGTACCTCAGAAAAGCATGCAGCTATTGTGGAGATTCAGACGCTTCTGGAATCTGGCTCGACCGGGCCCACTGAGTTAGGACCGAAGCACAGACGGAAAGCTGCCAGAATGAGAAACCTCTGCATAAAATGCTCCTCTTCCTCCACACAATCTCAATCTCCTCCCGAGGGCATACCTGCTGGTTCTTTAAAGTCCTTTTCTTTTTACGCTTTAGAGATGACCTGCTATGAGCTAATTCAGTCATTATGAGTGGCTCCTCCTTTTGACATGGAAAGGGATTTAACACATAGTTGTCATGCATTGAACTCCGGCATCCCCGATGGGCCCGTCCAATCTTTTTAAATAGAAGTGCTTTGAGTATTGGACACTGTCAAAGTCCATGAGTTTGGCAACAAACCCCATAATATTTTGTTTTCTAAGCCTACAATTTTAAATTGTTAACCCATCATACGCAATCCCTTTTTGGTTCTTTTACGTAATGAAGTGGGGAAGTTGGAGACCTTGAGGCACTTCTGTCAATCCTGTTAAACATTGCTCCAGCTATGGGAATGGAGCAGACGCTTTATTTGGATACGATAAATAGACTTTAAAAAAAAAGAGGTAGAACTGTAAAGACCAACAACTGTAGTAGCAGAGTTCCACGAGAAATAAACAAATGTGAACAAAAATCCTGCCTGCAGCTAATGACTTCTCCGCTGTTTATTTAAATGTTTTTTTTATTACAAGGAGCTGTGGGGGAAACTGACTTGAGCATTATCTGAGGTGTTCAGCTCTTTCCTGTTTACAGAGGGGAATGCAAAAAGCATTCCCCTCTGGAGGTAACCATCCCTATGACCCCAAAGTCGGGGAGGGCCCTAGAATAGAGCCCTCCTTCCTACATGCCTATAGCACTGTTAAACACATTTTAACAGATTCTGGATGCAAGACTACACCTCCTCCTTCCTGCATTCTATACTGATCAGGCTGGCTGTATTTCCTACACACAATGAGTATAATTGCTGGACAGGTGTTAATCTAGTGGACACAGGAAGGGCAAAGAAGCAGCCAATGATCTTATCTCTTAATGTTAGGAATGCATTTGATTGGGTGGTTTGGCGGCTTGGGGGGGGGGGGGGGGGAAGGGGTTCCTTACATTAGTTCTAGATGAGATTTGGTTGGGTTACAATTTTACCGCCTGGGTTAAGGCCAACAGCTCTAATGGGATTCAATTGGCAGGGTTCTCTTGCCTAAGGATAGCTGGCAACCAGGAAATGTGGGTGGTGCAGCCAATGCGATGGTGTATAAATTAAATATGTTTACAGATAATTTCCTAGCTTTCCTATCGTCACTGACACTAATTTCCCCAACTTGATAGCGACTCTAGAATTTGGGGGCGAGAGAGCAGCAGTTTAGCATTCTAGGAAATTATTTGAACAGATCAGATAGATAAGTCTATAGATATATATGGGAAACGCCCTCCTCAGAAGTTGAGGGGTGATCCAGAAGAGAATTGCAAAAAAATGAATCGGGCTTCAACTGGTGAGAGACAACCTTCTTAGAGGGTCAAGGAAGAGGAAAGGTTCTGGCACTTAACCTTTTCCTTGCTCAAAGGCTGAATGGCAGTATAGTGAGGACCATTTGCTAGAAATAACAGATGGCGTAGTATTATCGATAGGCAACATTAAACCAACTGTGATGGAGATGAAACATTCTAATAATTTAGTTAAGAAGCACACGGTGGACTTGTAAGAAAGGATGACCAGGCCAGATGATGCCAGAGTACTAGAGGAAAGACTAGCTAAATTGACAGTACATTTAGAAATCCTCATAAGAGGCTTGTTGAACAGCACAATTTTTCAAGGAGATCCAATAATAGGATACTGGCTTTTTGGAAGATGTAGAAAAAGGCGACCACAGAATCTTTGCCAAAAATCCTGAAACAATTGAAAGCGTACTCTGGCTCCTAATCGTGCCACAGGTCAACCTGCAAGTGCCTTTTTATAGTAAAATATTTACATTTTCAGACCAGGAAACTTTAATGAAAAGGCTTGAGTAATGTAAAATATTTGTGGTGACAGTTCCAAGATGATGCTTTTCAATGACTACGGCAAGCAGTGGTTGACCAAAGGGGGCAAAATAACCCAGCTCTAATAGAGATTAAACTGTTCATCATCCTGGCAGTCATCTAATATGTGTGAAAACCCATTTTCTGCTGCTGCTGTTTCTATTTCGGATCAAATTTTAATTTGTGTACAGAACCTTCTAAGTTTCCACACTAATTCTGAGGTTTGCTCCAGTGAACAGCAGGACTGTCCTCTGGTTTAGAAATCGCCCCAAGGGTGATGAAACCAGGTACCATAAACGCAGGTAGCTAAGGGTTAGACACAGCTTCACCCTGGAAGGGGGTTCAGCATTCCCACCTGTCAAGAGTTCAACTTGTATGAGGCTTATTCCCACCAGAACATTATAGTGACGTTGCTCCGTCTATGAGAAATTTAACTTCTAAAATAAAACATTTGCCCAACCAAAGGAAACCTGACGCCTCTAGTTCTCCATGCGTGCCAAATGAGTTTGATCATTCTGGGTTCACCCATAAAGTGGCATGCCAGTGGAGAAAATGTCCTTTTCAGTACTCTTCGACGAGTGCCCTGTTTTGATCTGTGAAAATAGCCTGCCGGGCACTTTTGGCCGAGATGTGGTTTCCCAAGTCCGGTTTTGGTGCTGCAGGCAATTTTTCTTTTGGGCCTTTGCTCCTTTACTGACTCTCTTGTCCCGAGTCCCCTCCCACCGACTGTAACTCGACTCTTCCCTTCTGTTTTGTTGTGCGAGGGATACCCACGTTGTAGACTTTCACATTAGGCCTCGCTTCCACCCGTCCTCTCCTCTCCTGGCACTGCATCCCCGCTAAAAACTGCACTCCCCCCCACTACCCCCCCCTTGCGCTCTTTATCTCCCGCTGCTCCAGGTTCCTCTTTCTCGTTCAGCAATTTCTTACAGACCCTGTGCGAACAATGTGTCTGTAGGGGAAACTTACCATCTGGATGGAAAGTGGGCTCTTCCACGATGTGTGCTTTAGGTAGGTCGCCCTAGATAACGAGCCGACGGCATGCAGGCCAGCCGCCACCAATTGAAAGATGTGGCACATCCGCTTCACCTAAAAGTCCCCTAAAAACGAAGGATGAAATAAATCTAATGTGCAGGTCGCATGGTATTCGGGCAGGTTTAGCATTCCAGCCACCATCCTTTGTTTTCTTTAAGGAATGGAGTTCAGAAATATGGCCACTCTTCCCAGACCACCCAAAAGAATTTTTGAAAAAGATCCTTCTTTTGCAGAATTAACTTGTGACCAAGTAAACGCAAGATGTCGAGCGATGCAAGCATTGTGAAAGGGTTTTAATAGCGCATTGCCAACTTGAGCTTATCCCACAGCTCAGTCAATTTTTACCTTCAGGAATACTGGTGTCAGGCTAGTCCAATTCCTCCCTAAATTCATTCTAAGGAGGTGAATGCTGCTCCGGGCCCATTCATAATTTAAGGAATGCAAAGAGACCTCCGAAAGCTGGGGTTGAAGGAAACTGTAAAGCTCTGGGTTCCCAATGATGACTCTGATATCTCTTGATGTTCTAGTTATTCCTTTAATGAGTTTCCAGTACATTTTTTATGTTTCTTATGTCAAGTTCATCAGAGCTCCAGGCAACCATGCACCGGCATCCTCCCAGGTGGGCTTCATCTCGCCAACTCTCACTCTCAACCATACAACAACATTCTCACCAGCAAGATTCCATGTCACTCACTCAGCATTCTACTCATTCTGCAAAGACAACATGGAAACCAAATCACTACAGAAACCTTTCATCTCTCATTTCAACTTTGACTGAGCACGGTCGTGTGTGGAAATATTAAGCAGCAGCAGTGGGTAACAACCCGATTTGGAGACCAAGAGAAGAATGCCTTGGTAAACAGCAAATGCCCAGCGTACCCTGTCGTTGTGATTACGTTCCCCGCTCCCTCTGATATCAAGTCAATGGGAGGGTGTCAGTGAGCGGCCCTGCCTTTTTGTCCCTACCTTGGCTGAAGCGAAGCTTCACTAAGGGCTTGCATAAAGACCCAACTCACTCGGTCAAGTACTTTTCCTGCACTAACACCAACGGCTGCTGTTGGGGTGATGCTAGACCCAGGAAGTGCAATGGGATCGGTTGGCTCCCTACTTTGGACCGCCATACCTGCCTTTCGGTAAACCTCCCTGTGTGCGCGACACCAGTTTCTCCATTACCTTCTCCAGGGTATGATGTTCATTTATCGGGATTTTTTTTTTTGTCAAGTATTTGCCTGAAAAAACGAATCGAAAAATATGGGGGGGGGGAGGAGGGCAAGGGCATATAATGGGTAGGGTGGGGTGGGGAAATGGCATCAATAATAGGGGAACAGGGCGATGAGATTTTGAAGGCAACATTTTTAGCAAAAAACGCTTTTATTTTTTTAATGGGGTGAATGAACATATAACCCTCTACAGGCAATATGCAAACATCTTGGGGAGGTGATGTCATTAACCTATAGCTTACAAATGTCGTTAGGCTGTTCCCTATTTTTAGGATTGGGATGTCTAGTTGTGGATGCATGTTCAGAGGCAAACGATCCTCTCTAAGAATGTCATTAAGTCAGATAGCACTTAATCAAGGACTTGAGCAATTTTTGAACCCTCTCTGGGTATAAACTCCACCATTAAATGTCTTGACATCTTATAACCCACAAACAGGTATGGAGCATACGTCATTTTCATAAAATCAATCTCTTGATCCACTGTCCTGAAGCAGAAGCACACCCTGTCCATGTCGGGAGATACTATACCTAGGTCATCAGTGAGGTGCCGCCTATCTATCTGAAAAGAGGGTGAAGACTGTCCCTATCTACACAACCTAATCTAACATGCTAGGTGCCTAATGATAAAAATACACGTAAAAGCAGTTCTACCGTTGCCCACCCTACTAGAGAGTTGCACTGCCTGGGTCTAGCATCACCCCAACAGCAGCCGTTGGTGTTAATGCAGGAAAAGTCCTTGACCGAGTGAGTTTGGTCTTTATGCAAGCCTTTAGTGAAGCTTAGATTTAGGGAAGGGTTTGTCTATTTAAATCCACGCAGTTTCTAATGCCCCATAACAGGAGGGTTCAGTGAGAGCAGAAGCTCATGTACTGGGTTGCACCATCTGGGGGATTTGAAATTGAATACCCCCGCACGTCTTACACCCAGATTTTATAGTTGGTGCTCTGTGTAATATATGCAAACGCACTTAGTTACCATTACAAATGTGTGTGGTCAAACTGTCCACGCACAACCGCTCCATTTTTAAGCCTTTCATTGATCTCAAATAACTTCAATTTTTTTACGCTCCAGCCACCAGAAAAATGGACTGTTTCCTATTAAACCTTCATCCTCTGTTGCAATCTGAAACCAAAATTCAAACCACTCGGTTGTCCATTTCCTTTATCATAATGATAAAGCTACACACTGTAGCCGCCTTGTAGTTCAATACTTTGGTTAGATCCTTTCCTCCAGGGTGAGCATAAACGGGCTTGCGCCTGCCTATATTCATCTGGCAGATGCTTTATTAATCCTATACATTGTTTTCATTGAGTCATGTATATGCCATCATTCTGCTCATAAATGGTACAATTGCTCCAAACTCCTTCAAACCTATGGGTGTAAGGCTGGATAATTTCCAAATCCAATATGTCCCCCTTTGTAAAGCCATCTGTTTGCATTCTCCATGTTGTGAATTCTCCTGAAGAAACAATTTTACAAGAACCTGACTATGCTGGTCAGGTCTAGCATGGCGACATCTTTGTTCTAGTGATTAATGAGAATGCTCTTTCCTCTACGATTCGTTTAACCCCCGGTCGCGTCCCCTTGGGTAGTGGCTTAGCCAAGTGAAGACCACATGAAAAATGTTTAAAGCAAAAAAAGTAGATCCCAAGTTGAGACTGCGCCCAATTGTTTCAACACATGGTTTATTACATGGATGCCCTTTGGGATGACACGTGTTTCGGTCCCTTTTTGGACCTTTTTTCAAATCGGGGCTGATTTTTATATTCAATCAAAAAATGATCACAGAATTATATAGATATTGTCCAAATAATACAAAAGCAAAATTTAAACAAAGATAGAAATGTTCATTCACATGTTTAACCAATTATGCCAGTAACGTAATGGGTACATTAAAACAAACCATAATAAATAGTAGTTAAGTCAAAGAAACCAAAATGCCAGACAAAAATGGAGTGGGGGATGGGGAGGGATGTTGGGGGTCAAGAGATGAACAAAACCACATTTTCGTTAGTCACTGCTACATGTATTTTTGTATTGGTAATCAAAGAAATTTGAATTAGTTATCCGTTTTACCTTATTTTCATCTACTGCCCCTTAGTGGGTTAAAGCAAATAGTAGTCTCTCTTTGAGTCTCGGGTTAGATCCCTTTTTAAAAAGATGTAAATCAAACAAAATTGTCACCTCTGATTGTGTGTGCGAGATCACCATAAGTTTCACCTAATATTGCGGGTTATTCATTTTGCAATTCTTATAACTCTTAAACGTTAAAGTATTGTGCAAGATGTTCTTAGGTATCCATTACTTTATGTGCCGTGTTAGTAAAAATATACATATTTATTCAGTTTCATACGTGCATTTAAAAAAATATATATCTTTAGAGAAGGTAAATGCCCGTTTATTGCCTTTCAATTCATTATCCACTTTAAATAAATACTCATTAAAGTTTTTATATTAGTATATATTACCTGCGCATTGTAGCTTCTGTAAATGCTCTGAACAGAAAGCCTGTGCGCGCGTGAATGCCGCACACGGCAAGACGGTAAGAATGCTTCCAAGCGTTTAAATCTTAGACCCAGAGTCGCGGCAGGCATTTGTAACAAACGCAGCATGTGCTGCACTTGCAGGACGGTCTCTTACCTGACGCTGTTCTCGCGTCTAATCGCGTACTGCTGATACTCAACAGCGCAACATTCAGCGCCTAGTCACTCATTATTGTGTTCATGTTGCCATGGAAACGGATCCTAGCACTGGTCCGTTTTCTAATTGAGTGGTAACAATTCTATGTTCTTGTGGCGGCCATTTTAGGCTAGTATTTTTAGCCTTGCACTAATTTTGGGCGTATTATACATTCAATTTCTTTCACTATCACTTTTGATAGGAAGTACTATGCCGTATACTACATTATTCAGAAATTATTTAAACAATGTTATATAGTTAAAAAGTTATTTACAATAATCGTATTTTTACAATTATCATATTTGTTGCATGCATCATAATATTAGCTTCTAGTCTCATTTATTGGATTACTAATGAGCCAGTACTGTCAATGTTATTATAACAATTGTCACTTACTGAAAGTGGAGAAACAAACTTGAGCCACTCGGCTTTGGATTTCTTGAAGCCGTGTCCCCCACAGTGGAGTTGGGCTCCAAGGCCAACTGGGAGTCCATATAAAATGTATAAATGGTCACAGCCGCCCACCAGTATGAAAAGGTGTTTAGAGCAAAGGCTGTTGCCTTCTGCAGGAAGAGTGATGGGATGGGGCAGAATGACAAGACCCTAAGGTTTATAAGGATACCCTGCAGCTTATGCCTCGTCAGAATGTGCAACAACCACCTCCCCGCAGGCTTTAGGAGAATGGCAAAAGGTCCCCCGAATCAGAGTGTCTTCACAGCTTTGAACCTTGTCGCGCACACACACACCACAAACGTTAAAGTAGAAATCTACAGTTGCACTTTCTTTCCGTATTTCTGTGTTGATATGGTAATTTCATATAAATAACCTGAGCCTTGGTTATCCTTGAAACACATTACAACAGTTGGAGTAAAGATGCCAGTCCTCCTCAGTGAAAATTCCGTCTTGCATTTCATCCGAAATTTGGGATGACTTGAGTTTAAATTTGTATTTTTACATTTGATTCTTAAATGGAAGAGCATGGCATTCGATGCTTGAGGATGATTCATGCACGGGCCTGATTAGTATGCCAACGACACCCATTACCACTAAGCTTAAGTGAGGACTTGCTTAATCTTCCGCGTATTAAGCCATCAATTGAACTTTCTAGTTTTGCCTGGAGTGTAAAAGTTTACAGCAATATTGTTATATTCCACTCATGTGGCAAGGCACAGACAAGAGCATCACACACCCCAACAAGTTTTGCCTCTCTTCGCTAGTAGAAATGACTATTGGCCAGTTAAAAATGTCTACCTGATCCAGTTGCTGGTTCATAGACTTTTCTGTAACACTGAGAACATTCCAGTTGATTCCAGACGTCTTGGAGGTTAGTGCTGTCTAATGGTTTTAGTTGGTATACATATATATATTTTTGTTAACCAGTTTCCTCCTTTTTGTGTTTTTTCTTTCTCTTCTGATGTCTGTAAAAAGTGCATGCAGCTTGCTCCAATGGCAACCTCATGTAACTGGTTCACTGTCCCCCTCTGACCTGTTTTGACCTGTTTTGGAGAAAGCTTTCTTACTGTGAAAGCCACCGGCAGAATTTCTCCTAGAAGAGCTCCTAAATGAACCTGTCCTCCTAGTTTGCTGGATACCCCCTCTTTATATTATCCTCACTTATGTCGATGATTGGAGTTTAGTCATTAATATCAGTGCGGAAGGGTTCCATGTTTGGAAAGATGGTGTCACCATGTAAATGAATGCCTTCTTTTTTACCTGCAGGCTGGATGGACTCCTCTACATATTGCTGCCTCTGCGGGCCGTGACGACATTGTAAAAGCCCTGATTGCAAAGGGTGCCCAGGTGAATGCTGTCAATCAAAATGGCTGTTCTCCGCTACATTATGCTGCATCCAAAAATAGGCACGAGGTAATCTCTGGTTTTGTGAGCGAATGGTGCGTCTTCATGTATGTCGCAAACAATTAAGGGAGTAATTCCTATTGTGTTCTGTAAAAAAAAAGTCCGAAAGTGAACAGGCTTTTTTGTTTGGTCAAAGACCCGCCTAAGCGTCCCAGTTCACTGTTGAGTTCATTTGTTAGGCGCCACGTCTGCACATCTGGTGAAATTGCTGGGAATGCATTTCGTTCTTTATACATAAAGAGGAAAATCAGCAATGCGTGTGTTTTTAAATTCTCAATGCTCCAGCAAGACGTTTCCATTTTACTGTATACGTTTATTTGGGGCGTGGTTGGGTTGGGTGGGATTTGCGCTTGTTGACCATTTTATAAGCTCTTTGGAAATCGCTCTGTACTGGCCTGGCGCTAGACTTGGTCCTCCTTTGTACTGAAGGGGTCATCTAATGAACATTACAGACCGCTTGCATAGTTACCGGAGGTCATATTCCCACTTCCAGACCAGAGTGTGGTTTACTCTGTTTCAGAGCTCTTGATGATGAGCGGATTTAGCTGTTGCAATGCACATTGGTGCAAGAGGAGAAAGCGAGCAGTTAATACAGGCTAGCCTACTTTGAAGAGCTTTTAATAATTTTTCAGTGTCTTTGTTTTTAAGTTCAACTATACAAATACCTTGCCATAATATGCACATTTGCCTATCCCTAATTTTACCAGAGCACCTTCCCCTCTTTACAGCACAAGGATGGTTATTTTACCTGTGTGGTTTCTCTGTTGCACATTTTGCCAATTGGTCCGTATGTGCTGAAGGCAATTCCACCAACTGTGCTTTTATATCTCGGCTGCAGCCGCATGACTTCCCCCGGCTGTATTAGCCTTGGAAATCTTCCAATTATTGGCAACAAAGCATGAATGTGGCCACATTTACATATCTTCTTAACGACTGGCCAAAGCCTCAAGGACCCACAGTCAGTGTGGCTTTGGTCCATACTAAAGCTGGATTTGGCCAAGGATGCATTTTGCTGTACAAGACCTTGAAGCATTCTCTGACCATAACGGATCCCCCTCATAGTTTGCCTCTGAGTTCCAGCAGTCAGTCCCAAGCTGCTTCTGCACTGCAGCGAGGTCCATGTTGGCTTGATTTGTCCTTTTTAGCCTGACTACTTTGTCACTTGCCCGCAGATGAACAACATCCACACTGGATGCAAAACTCCACAACATTCACAACTGGATTAGCTCTGCATCAGACTTTATTGCCCCGAAGCACCTTTTCAAAACCTCTTAAGTTCACCCCTGACTTCTTACTTAAAAAAGGAACTTTGGAAACTGGAGAAAATCGGGAAGAAAAACAATCTACACACTAGAACATTCACTTACCATCAACAGGTACAGCTATTCCAGGGCTGAACTACTCCAAGGAAAGAAAGCTCACTACTCCAAACTCATTGATTCGGTACATCACAGCCTAGGGCAAATGTATAAGATAGGAGAAATCGAACTGCCTGCAATGCAACCCCTAACCCTATTCAAGAGCTCTGTTGCCAGGTTTCTGCACACTTCAACCAATAGATCCTCCGCATCTAGGATCACCTCGACAATAAAGGACTCTCCCACCCACACACCAAAGATTCCACCCACTGCCTCCTCTCTATCGTCTTTCCGCATTCTGTCCGCTGAGGGTTTACAAGCTGCCATTGGCTCATGCAGTGCATCATGATCTCATGAAGATCCATGTGCCCCTAATCTTTACAAATCCATTATGAAATCACCAGACTTGAGCCCATCTTCCTATCTTTCCTCAATGATTCTATCCGCACTGGAAGAGTTCTAGCTTGGATGAAATCTGCATATATCAGACCCTTTCTTCAAAAGATCTTAAACGCCCCTTTCATTGGGAAACCTCTGGAAAATATCATATATGGTCAACTCTGGGATTTCATCGAACCCACCTCCTGAATGAGGCACAGCACACATTCAGACCCCCTAGGAGTGAAGAATCGGCCATGTGCCCCATCTGGGATACACTTGAAAACATTGTGGATGAACACACGGAGAGATGCTGCTAGACATCACAGCAGTTTTTGACCCCATCAGCCACGAGATCTGTCCAAAAAGGACAAGAAGATGTTGGTTTTAAAGAAACCGCTCCTAATTGGATCACATTCTATCTCACAGTAGAACCTAAACCACTATCTTGGGACCATACAATTCCGGGCCTCGTCCACATGACCCGCGAGTACCTCAAAAATTCACTCTCATTTTCTTTTCAACATCTACATGCCACCCCTACTATACATCAATAAATCTGGTATATACAGCTAACATCCCATGCATTAAACACTGCCTTGCACAGGTGGATGCATGTATGACCGCAACAGACTAAAACTCAACCCTAGCAAAACAGAACTGATGCTCTGTAATTCTACAGGTTCTAACTCCACAATCCCTTGGCCTGACTAGATGGACCCTCGCCCAAAACCTGTCAACCATAGTTGGGTGCTTGGAACTACAGTTGACAAAACTCTCACTCTTGATCCACACATCAGAGCCGTCGTGCAAAGTGGTTTCTCCCAGCCGAGCAACGTTCACCCACAGGGCAATGGGCATACTTTCTCCAATACTATCTGAACGATACTATGCAGACAGCCTCTATCTCGGACTACCCGATTATCTAATGAGGAAACGCTACTTCTCAGAATGAAGCTATTTGATCATATTATTCATTCCATGGAGGGGGCGCTTCCTCCTTCAGAAGGACATTTCAACACTATACTCCGTCCAGAACACTTAGGTCCAACAATGCTCTATTAGTCCCTAGCTTCAACAAGAAACTGCGAGGAGCCGCCCTATGGATAAGAGGTGTATCAGCTACTTTTACCCTCTAGCAATTGGCAAATATTTCTTTAAAATAAAAATGGGGAGTACAAATTGCCCTAACCAAAAATAAGAAAATGACGTGCAGAATCTTGTGCCCCTGCTTTCACTCTCACGTCTCCATGGTTATCTTTGGACCAGTAGTGCACGTATTACCACAGGAAGCAACAACTATTTCTAACTGCCTTATTGGAAGAAGTAAACATGTATCTTTAAATGTGCATAGATAACTAGGTGCAAAGAAATAAATATTACAAAAATATTTCATTTTTTTCAGTTAAAACATATTTTTAGTTGCTTATAAAATTCTCTCATTGGGAATTGGACTTTACTCCCAACTTTAAAAAATATGGAGTAAAATACTCCCACTTCCAAATCTTACCTGGAGCACTGGCAAGGTGGATCCTCATTTTCAGTTCTGGCCACAAAAACATTGAACACCTTACCCCAATACTCTGGAATTGAACCGTCTAACTTTCAGCAAACCACTTTCAGCTAACCACTTTGAAAGAAATTAAAGATAATAGCAACCAACTTAAAACTATGCACCAGATGTTTGGTATACTTTTTTAACAAGCAATTGCTAACTTCCTTGCTATACCTTCTATGACAATATAATTAGATTTTTGGATCCTCTGCTGTGTGACACTGGCTGCAGCTGGATCGCAGTAAAATCTATAACCGAGAGCTTGGAAGCTACAACACCCTAACTCCCTTCATCCTGTTTCCCGCTCCACCCTGCCCCTCATCCCTCAACTAACTCCTTAAGACTAACGTCTTGCATACTTTCACTTCCTGCACTCCTTCAGACAACCGACCAGATCTAGTGTACTTAGAAGATGGATAGGACTCCATAATCCGGGGGCTGCCCATATGGCTCATCTGCCCTGCCTGTACCAACCACATATAACCTAGAGATTTTCATATTGGCACACATGTAACTGGTACTTCCGACCTACATCCATCAACACCAACGGTTTCTTTATCTGCCTTTCCGACTAACACAACCTGCCTTCCTTTCTTCCAGAGCCATGCACATTGAGGCCAACATTATAGGCAGAAAGGCACTATATAAGTCCCCTTTTATATGACATTACATGTGTGGCCTTTGTTGACAATCGGCCATAGTCAATGTTTGTTTGACCAAATGCATACCAGCTGTACTCTGCGCTTCGCAGATTGTGCAGTGCCAGGAGTTTGTCATTATTTGCTTGACCCGCTAGCGGGTACAGTTTTTCATTGGTCCTTGCTGCCGTCTAAATGCATTTTATGAATGTTATCAGCTGTAATTAGCATTGGCAGGACAAGCCTGCTAAGTGCAGACCCCTGTTGCAAGAACCCATGACCTGCACTAGCCAGGCTAGAGCGCAAAATGCAGACAGTTGAACCAAATAAACCTGTGTGTTTGTCAGACCAGTCCATCAAACATTGACACGGGCCACATATAGGTGCCAGCAGCATTTTGGGGGTTTGTCTGCCAAAACTGGATTGTAACCTCCCAGAACTATTGTAGACATTTACAAACGTCGCCTGTTTTATCGTTGTAGCAAAAGTCTGCATTTGGCAAGTCAATCTACCGAAGCAGCCTGTCCCTATACTGTGGCCCTCAGCTGCCACACCTTTCTGCTTTCTGGCAACGTCTATTTTTTTTATTTTTTTTATTTATTTATTTATTTATTTTTTTTTAAATCAGCTAGACTTTCAAAAGGCGAAGTGTAGAGCTGGAAGAGCAAGCGTAGTTGCAGAGCTTGGGTCATGGCCCAGATAAAGACACTGTCAGACCGTGCTTGAGAGACCACACTTGCAGATGTAGGATTTGTTATTGCTGCTTAGCATTGAATGGAATTGCTTTATTTGGGACCACACTTAAAATTATTATTTATTAAAATTGTAGAGTGCACGTTCACTGAGGCAACTTGGTGATAATGGAACCAACAGAAACAAACCAGTAACTCCCTCACTAGAAAAGTAACTTTTTTAGTCTATGTTGAACAGCGAGTGGTTCTCCATTGCCATAAAGAAAGGGGGCAGAGCATTCCATAGTTTTGCTGCAGCAACTGAAAAAGCGTGTCCACCGGTTCTCAATAACCGATAGCATTGAATGAGGCATCCAGCCTGAGTGGCTACTCTGGCCCCCCAAATTCTGTAACCGCTGAAGACGACCAATAAGATAATGTGGCTGAGCTAAGTACAAAGAATTGCAATAGTCAGTACGACTTACTACCAGGGCTGTCGCAACCGGGGCATGGTGTGATGAAGGGGGGCGGGGGGAGGGTGCACCGTCCAAAGGACGTTCAGATGTAAGTGATGTAGCACTAACTTTTTTTTTTTAACTTCTTTTTATTGGTTTTACAACAAAGGGAAAGAAGAACCAAAAAAAAAAAAGAAAGGCAAAAAAGGAAAAGAACCATTACCCAACACCTCCCCCGCACCCCCCTCCCTCCCTCGAAGGCAGCAGCAGTATGTCCGTGGTCCATCGCCTCCTCACCGGTTCACAACAGTTGTCAAGTTTATGTTGGAGAGACCGCCCTCTCGGCTGCCCCCTTCTCTTCCCTGGGGGTGTCTTCTCCTTTGTCCATGAGTATATGTGCTGGCACTTCCAAGTGAAATCTGCGTTGTCATTGTCCGCACTGGTCACGGCCAGGCCTTCTCTCCTTTCCGGTTGTTTGCCCTTCTCTGGTCCATATATATATTGCCCCCAGGTGCGAGCGGGTCAACTCCTTCTTCTCCTCTCTCGTCCAGACTGCTGTTTCTGCTATCGCCCATTTTTGCAGGTCGGCCCACCAGCCCTCCTTCGAGGGGCCTTCGCTCTTTTTCCATGCCATCGCTATGCGGCGCTTCGCTAATATTGTCATCAAGTCTTTCATTTTTGCCACGTGCGACATCTGCCGGTCTCCCCTCGGGAACAGGCCCAGAATATAAGACGCCGGCGACCCAGCTGGCATGTGAATTTCTGCCGTCATCGCCCTTTCCTTTACCATGTTCCAGAAGTCTATTATCTTCGGGCACGACCAGAACATGTGCAGCATGTCGGCTTGTTCTTCTTTGCAACGCGGGCAGCACCGGGTCTGCCCATCTCCCATCCTCGACATTCTCTTGGGGGTTAGATATGCTCTGTGTACTATATAAATTTGCAGTTGCCTGAACCTGGCGTTCCTGGAGACTTTTTTCGTGTACTGGAGGATCCTGTTCCATTCCCCATCTGTGAAGGGTTGTCGAAGTTCCTCCTCCCATTTCGCTCGTGCTTTCAGTATCTTTTTATTGGTGGTCCCCAGTAGTTGCTCATAGAGTCTGGACACGGTGTGTCCCCCTTCAGAAACATCGTACCATGCATCCAACGCTCCTTCGGTGTCCTCTGTCTCTGGCATGGTGTCCCACCTTTCCTTTATTGCTTGCACTAGGCTATTGTACAGGATGAATTGGCCTTTGTGTACATCCTGTTCGTCCACCAGGGTCTGGAATTCGACCCATTGTCCTTCATGCCACAAGTCCCCTATTTGGGCTATTCCTTTGTCCTCCCACTGTGTCCTGTACGTGGTCAGGCTCGCCACTCGGGCATCAACTAATCCCGCCGGGGGGATCTGTCTTGAGCAGGGGTCTTGCGTGCCTTGTGTCTTCCAGGCTCTTTTCCACAATGTTCGGCCTAACTGGGCCATGTTGGGAAGGTCTTTGACTTGGGCGGCTTTTAGCCATAGGAGTTCTCTCAGGTAATATTGCCGGAGTGTTGGCTGGAAAAGTATTGCATCTATGGAAATCTCTTCCCCCAGCCACCGTACCACAAATGGGAGCTGTGCTGCTAAGTAATAGTACTCGAAGTCCGGTACCTTGATGCCCCCCCACTCGTAGCCCCTTTGTAATGTGTTTAGTGCCACCCTGTTTCTCCCTCCTCCCCACAAGAAGGTTCTCGCCATGGTGTGCAGGTGTTTGAAGAAGGCCCCTGGTATATTGTAAGGGATGTTTGTGAAGTAATATAGAAGTCGAGGCAGGACCGTCATCTTTAATAAGGCTGCTCGGCCTTTCATACCCAACGGTAGAGTCTGCCAGAATTTCATGGCGTCCCCAATTTTGTCTAGGGCTGCTTGCGTGTTGCCTATATGTTTCCGTGGTGTCATGATAAATATCCACTCCCAGGTATTTGAAGGTGGTCGGGGTCCATTTGATGCTCAGGCGTGGCAGTTGGTCTGCCGGCATTGTGTGCAGGCCGGCCAGGGGGAACAGTAAGGATTTTTCTCTGTTAATCACAATTCCTGATAACCTACTGAATGCGCTCAGCGCTTCTAGCAGGTCCTGCAGGTGGGTGCGTGGGTCTTGTACGTAAAGCAATATATCGTCTGCGTATATCGATATCTGGTGTGTTTCCCTGTCTATCTCTATGCCCGTGTCTTTGTAGTCCATTCTTAGGAAGGCCCCGAACGGTTCCAGAGCCAAGATCTATAGCATTGGGGACAGGGGGCACCCCTGCTTCGTACCTCTCTCTATGCCCCATTCCCTGGATAGATGTCTACCTGTCTTGACCCTTGCTCTCGGATCTTTGTAAAGTATCTTTATCCAACGTAGAAACCCCTGACCTATCCCAAAATGGGCGAGCGCCCCCAGGAGCCAATCCCAACCCACCGAATCGAACGCTTTAATTGCATCTAGCGAAGCTACAGCGCACTCCCCCTTCTCCTGGTTCGTCCTATCGATGACCTAGTGGAGTCTTCGAAGGTTCCATGACGTGTTTCGTTCCGGTACGTACCCTGTCTGGTCCGTATGGATCAGGGTGGGTATCACCCTCTTAAGGCGGTTAGCTAACGCCGCTGTCAGGATCTTGGAGTCCTGATTTATCAGGGAGATCGGTCTATAAGACCCGCATTCGAGAGGTGGTTTACCTGGTTTAAGGATCGGGACTATTATGGATTCCGACATACTGTTCGGGAGCCTTCCCGTCTCATATGCCTCTTCCAATGTTTCCAGCAGCCTCGGAGCCAGGACATCCCTGTACTGTTTATAAAATTCCCCCAGCAACCCGTCGGGCCCTGGAGACTTCCCTGTCGGCACCTCCGCCAATTCCTCCGCAGTGAGGGGAGCGTCCAGCATTCGGGCCTGCTCCTCCGTTAGTTGTGGGAGCCTAATTTCCGCAAGGGCTTCCTCCAGGTCCCCCTCCTCCGCTTCCTGGACTCTGGAGTACAAGTCCTCGTAAAATTGCGAGAACACCTCATTTATACCCTCCTGGGTCCTTATCACCTCCCCTTCCCTATTCCGAATCGCGTTGATCGGTTCCCGCTTGGTCTCCTGTTTGGTTAGCTAGGCCAGGAGTCTACTAGGCTTATACCCCTCTGCGTGCAGCTTCTGTATGCATTTCCCGTAGTCAAAACGCCCTAGTCTATCCCAGGTCGCTGCAGAGTGGTAAGGTTGCTCTGTTCTGCTCCTCTCTCCCCCGCCTGTCCCTCAGCCTTTTCAATTTTCCTTTCTAGTTCGTCCAGTTGTGCTAGGGTTTCCCGCCTGAGTCCTCCCATCTTCCCCATTGCCTCTCCCCTGACCACCACCTTGAAGGCCTCCCAGACCGTCCCTGTGCTATCCACACTACCCATGTTATGCTCGAAGTAATCATCTATTGTGTTTTGGATGTGTTCCTGGAAGTCCCCGTCAAGTAGTGCTTCCGCCCTTAGCCTCCATGTGGGTATGGGGGCTCCCCTGTGTGTATGTGCCCATGTGACTCAAGGGGGCGTGGTCAGATAGGGTCCGTGCGTGTATATGTGCCTCAGTGAACTCTCCCAGTGTTTCTTTGCCTGTAAGAAGGTAATCTATCCGTGTGAATGTCTTGTGTGGAGCACTGTAATGCGTGTATCCCCTTTCTTCCCCATGTACCTTTCTCCAGATGTCCTCGAGCTCGAGCTGGTCCAGCAACTGCCGTAGCGCCCTTGCTGGTGGCGCTGCTCTTTTATGCTTGTCGTCCGACCTGTCCAGCCGAGGGTCCAATGTGCAGTTGTGATCTCCGGCCCAGATTATCGTAGCGTTCCTGTACGGGGCCAGCCGGGGTGGGAGCGACCTAAAGAAGGCCGTTGCGTCATGGTTGGGGGCGTAGGTATTCACCAGGCACACCTCCTGGTTCTCCAACATCCCATGGACAATCAGGACCCGACCCTTGGCGTCCTTTTCTTGATTGATGAGCTGGAATGGGATGCTGGGGGCAATCCAGGTCGTCACCCCTCTTGCGTAATTGGAGTATGTTGAGCTATACATCTGACCTCCCCATTTTTTTGTTACCTTGGCTTGTTTTTCAGCCGTTAGGTGTGTCTCTTGGAACATTGCAATGTGGGTTCTCGCTTTGTTCAACCAGGTATAAATCCTCAGCCTCTTGACATATGCGTTCAGCCCTCTTACGTTCCACGTGACGATCCTTAGGTCATCTCGATCTTTGTGGGGTTTAGCGCTAGCGGCCTGCTCTTTCCCATGGGCTTGCTTACTGTCATAATCTCTTGGTATGTCGCTGTCGGGGATTTATATCCCGTCCCCTGTTTGTCGGATTTTAGATGATTAGTTTGTCCTCCTTCCCAAGTTGCTCCTGCTGCCATTGGCTTCATTTCGCTGTCGACAGTCTTTCTCCGTGCTCTCCGCCAGTCCCCTGCATTTGGGAACTGTCCCATGTAATTATCTGTCGTGCCATCTCCCTGTTCACGCCAACTGTTGTGTCTGCTTCCTCCTGCAAGCTTAACCTTAACCTTCGAACTTCAACTGTTAACCACAACAACAACAAACGCCCAGCCTCCCTCCCCCCCGCTCGGGCCCCGCCGCACTCTAGGTACTCCCTTCCTCTCCTCCGGTGTACTTGTCGCGGCATAGTGTCTCAAAACTGACACTGCAAACATTGTTTCTACTGGGGTTTCTACTGTGGATCTTGGCGGTTCCACTTCCCAAAGTCTGTGCTCCCATTGCAAGTCTCTAGTTTAGGCCTTTGAACTGTTCGGCTATTGATTTTCCTGCTCTGTCACGTCCCAGCAGGGTGTCTCTGTTGTCTTCTTGCTGCGCTTTCGGGCATGCGTATCATGCTTAGTCTCACTCTCTACCACGCCGGGGGGTGTTCCTGTTCCGCTCATTCCCCTCCCCCAGCTGCGGGATCCCCCGTTGGTCCATCCACTCTTGGGCATCCGTCGTTGTCTCAAAGATCTGTGTCTTCCCGTCTTGCAGGACTTTAAGTTTGGCTGGGTACAGCAGCATACATTTCACACCTGCGGCCCGGAGGCGCTCTTTGGTCTGCCAGAACTGGGCTCTCTGTCTTTGCACCAGTGCCGTGTAGTCTGGGTATATTGTTATCCTGGCCCCATTTCGCGTTATGTTTCCACCTTCTCTTGAAAACGTCAGGATTTTTTCCCTGTCTATGATCTTTGCGATCATTGGTCTCGGTGGTGCCCCTGGGCGGGGCTTCTTAGTTAGCGCTCGGTGTGCTCTCTCTACTGTGAAACCCTGAGACAGGGTCCCTGCTCCGACCTCTTGGATCAGGAGGTTTTCTACATAGTTCGTGGGGTCTCTGCCTTCCTCCCCTTCCGGCAGCCCCACTATGCGTACATTGTTGCGCCGAGCCCTGCCCTCTGCGTCCTCGGGTCTGCGTTCTAGTGTACTGATTCTCTCCAGCGCCTCTGACATTTGCGATCGAGAGGTGGTCATGTCCGCTGTATTGCTCTGTACTTGTTGTTCCACCGTTGTTATCCTCTCCGCTAAGTTCCTCGTGTCCTGTCTGAGGAGCCCCACGTCCACGATCACTGCGTCCAGCTTGCCTTCAATCGACGTCTTCAGTGCTTCTATGGCCTCTAATATACTGCCTTCCACCTGTTTGATCTCTCCCTGCGTGGCGTATGGCTCTGACGCATCCTTCTCGTCTGCTCCAGGCTGCTGATCGTCACCTTTGCGGGCGAATGACTCCATGACTGTCTGCCTCCCCCTACCACCTTTTTGCTTGTCTGGCATATCGGCGCCGGCTGCTCCGTGCCTGCGTGTGGATCTTGCTCGTTCTGGGTCTACTTCGAGCTGCTATGGGTTTGTTCGCAGGTTCTCCCTTTTTTTTGTTGTGCTCCCTCTCACGGTTTCCTGCTATGGGCGGTCTCTCCCCGTCCTCTCCCAGCGTTGTTCAACCGCCGTGGCTCTGCGGTACTGCTATCATACGCACCCGTGGGTGCGTTGCTGTCTGTCTCACTGTGAGGTAATATTCCCTCTGGCTATTGTTCCTGCCTTGATGTCGTAGGAGGAGGCTAGCCGCCCACGGGGGCCCTTTCCTCGATCGTGTTACAGCCTAGATGTGAGGTTTGTGGCGTCTGTAGGAGGCCTTTTACTACCGTCCTGGGTGCTGCTTGAGTGAGTGATATTCTCCCATTGATTGGGCTGGGGTCAGTCTCTGTGTATGCCTCCACTGGCCCCCTCTCCAGCCGATTCGTTGATGGCTGCCACCCATTCCGATATTTTCAAGGAGGGGATTGGCCCCCCTCGGGGTAGTGTCACCCTCCGCGGTGCAGTCCGTGGATTCCCGCTTCCCTTGCTTGGCGGTCGGCGCTGGTATGGTTGTGTTTCACCTCCCGAGCTCGGTAGACCTCCGCCTTGCCTCCGGGTCTGGAGCCCAACGCTTCTCGGTCTCGGGGTCCCCTGCTGCTCCGCCGCGTCCTCGTGATGCTCTGGTCGTTGGCCTCCACTCCGGTGCAGCTGCTCTCGATCGCGCTGGTGAGAGGGGGGCTCCCGGGCTCCGGACGATCCGCACGGAATGCTGTCGCGGGCTTCTCTTCTCTTCCGCTGAAGCCGGCACCCCACACCTCCGCCTCCAGGGTGGTTTCCTAGCCTTGCCTGGGCTTGATGCTGGTGGTCGGTCCTCCCGAGCTCTGTCTTCCGCCGTCAGCGCTTCTTCGCATCGCAGGGTGCGGGCGGCGGTCTCAGTGAGGCGCGCCCGCCATTTTGTTGACGGCGCCGCGAGTCTCGCGCTCTTTACTTTCTCCGTTTTTGCCCTTCCGGCCTCCGATTTTTCCCGGGTCTTCCCCTGTACGTGCTCTGGACTCTCCGGTGCCTCTTCCCAGTGTTTATTCGGCCTGCCAACGATTATTTCAGCCTTATGTCAGGATCAGTTGTCGGATCGAGTGGGAGCTCCTCTGAATCAGCTCATGCTTGCATGGCCGCCAAGCCACGCCCCATGTAGCACTAACTTGTGCTTCCGTGGAGAGGGAAGAAGAGATTTTAACACCCAAGATCCATGACCACAGAGACCGGCTGAGGAAGCGATTCCCAAAGAAGGTGGCCAAAAAGTCCATAAAGAAGTGACAGAAGGGGGCACAATCAGGACTTCCGTCTTGTCCCCATTTAGGTTCAGCCAATTGTGGTTTATCCACTGACCCACAGCTTCCAGGCATCCCCTAAGCTGCAATGCAGTGTTAGGTTGTGACCGATCAAGCCATACATGATTTGGGTGTAGTCCGCATAGGTGTAGCACCAGAGACCATGGGAGCGGAAATGACCAACTAACAGCTGGATATTTACATTAAATAAAATGGGAAACAAGGTGGCGCCCTGGGGAACACCACAAGAAAGTGAAGTAGAGGCAGACCGATGAGATGAAAAGGAAAGTATTTCTTTTCTATCTGATAGAAAAGAGGCAAACCACGAAAAGACAGAGCCCGAGCGACCTGCCATAGACAACCGCGCGAGCAGGGTGGAGTGATCAACCATATCAAAAGCGGCTGATGGATCTAAAAGAGTCGGAGCCGCTGGATATTCTAGTCAAGTCGTCCAGGACAGAGTACAAGCTCTGTTCCCCACCCTGGACGGACGCCTGATTGAAAGGAGTAAAAAAAAAACTATCTTCTAGGAAAGAACTCGCCAACTGAGTGATACGAGGTCCAAGTAATTTCATGGGGAATCGAAGAAGAGAGATTGGCTGGAAATTGGCGGCAACACTGGGGTCAAGATTGGGTTTCTTGAGCAGTGGAATAATCACAGCCTGCTTATGCTCCACAGAGATGCGGCCAGTAATACAAGAGTCATTGACTGCTTTTGTTACAACAGGGGCAATATCCGGCATAATCTTTCAAGACCACAAGAGGGATGGGGTCAAGAAGGTAAGCAGACATTAGTAGCGGCCATGATGTCCTTGGAGTTAAAAAGAGGAAAGACGACCAAGAATTAGAAGAAATGAGAGACGAGCTCACAGATGGAGAAATAGTTCAATTGCCATTAGAGATGGAGATCTTCGTAATCATTTAGTAGTCGGTAGGGTGGGGTCGACAGTATAGAACTCTATTGATGGCAGTGGAAACCTGGGCACCATTGCCCACGTCCTATCTGCATTCATGAGCAAGTCCTATATATGAGAGACCTTTTATTTTTTTTAAAAAATAAAAAAAATATATATATATTGGTGTTGAGATCTGTCACACATTAAGTAAGTGTGAGTGAAACCCATTGTATAGTAATCTTTTAATGCTGAGTGTTTTAGAAATGTTAAACGTTTTGGCAGTTTCAAGACTTTTTTTTTTTGTGTTAGAAAGTGTTCCAGTTTTGCTCCAAGACGGAGAGCAACATGATTTACATATGCAAAGTCCTCCTAGGTCAAAGAGTTAACCACCACTGGTGCCTCACAGCCAACAATATAAGGAAAAGATCACTCGAAGCAGGCCATCCGAGTCAGTTCTTAATCCAAGGCAGCTCCTTTCTTGCCTTCTATTCAACATCTGTGTTCACCCATGTTCTATGTTTCAGGAGATCATCCCAAATGAATTCCTACTCTTTAATGGATTTCAAGCTTTCCATCTATCACTTCTGGAAATCGTGTGCTACTCCGACTCTTGCTTAAAGATCTGTTGTCCCGAGGACAGGTTTGTACCAAATCTATGCAATCACTAAGCTGCCTGTAATTCTGCTGCCAAAAATGTCGACTACCATTGCGGTGCAGTATTGAGATGGCTCGTGTCCCGCGTCCCCCTACCCCGCCACTTACCTTAACCGCGGGACACATGGAAGTGTGCCGCTCACTTCTCTCGATCCTACGGTGTCAGTTCCCACCCATTTACGTGGGTCGGCGCTGGCGCCGCAGGGTCCCTTTTAAAAAAAAAAAAAAAGTTATATATTTTTTTTCTTCACCAATTCTTTCTTGTCCTCTGCCGTCATTACCATGACTAAGAGGAGCGGGGGAACCCCCGCTTCGATTAGTCGCAGTAATGGGGATGAGCATTTTCTTACTGTGCAACGGTGCAGTATTAGTCCCGGCCGACATTATAGAGTCGCAGTAAATGTATAGTATTATTTGTGTCATATGAATGGGTAAAAAAAAAACAGAGATTTGAATAGGTAAACACTGCCTGAAATGTAAAACATTGAATACTGATGCTCTTATGTGTCACCCAGAACATGTTACCTGTTATCAGCTACCTTTTTTTATGAAGTGTACCTCAATAGAAAGCTGAATACACACACCTTAACAAACACTGTGACTTGGAGCTTTCTACCAGATAACAAAATACGTTGTACATGAATCTAGAACTCCATGCCGGTGTAGAAAAAACAGTAATTAATTTAAACCTGGACTACACAAATGCCCTCTAAGCTGCCGTGCAGTATTCCAACCTGACTCAGAAAATCCACAACACAGCTGCAAGACTGACAAAAAGACTGTGGTTGTATTGCTACGGTTACTATGATGGCTCCCTAATAAACGAGAATAGTCGCTTAGTGTAAATTCGATACCGAGATACAATTGGACACTCCATCACCTCAACCTCCTTCCACCTCCCTCTTTAATAAGCCTCATTGTCACAATCTCGCGGCTGCAATATCTTGGCCAGTACCGCAGGCTACGGTGTTGGCATCTCCACTGGCAGCTACTGGACCGCACACCACAAACCGACCACAGGTTCGGAGTCGCCGTGATATCGTTCCGTTCTGACACACAGCAATCTGGCACCCCGGAATTCCGCTTTTCCGCTAATGCAAACTCGTGCGCTAAGGACATCCCAAGCTCCTCAATGGATCTTTCCCAACGAGTGGTGTCCTCGCTCCTGTTACAGCATTCTTCTTTAGCTTCTGACCCCACAGCCCTTGTTAATTGGATTTCTCTCTGGAGGACGGCTTGTCGTGGTTTTCCTGGATACTTTGGATGAACTTCTGGATACCCTCTTGAAACTGGCCTTCGTTTGTTGCTAATTGGTATGGATCACCTTAGTGGTGTTCCTCTTAGAGGTGTGGACCTGTTTATTTTTTTTTCTCCTTTTGGATTGCCTTGCTGAATATGTGTTTTAACTCTGTGGTTTTTGTTTCCCTGCATCCTCTTGGGTATCGCCCCCCATTCTGTCTGGGTCCGGTTCCTGCAGAATATGGTTACGTTGCTGTTTCCATAGGAAGAACACTTTTTGGGAGGCTTATAACTTCGCTCCCCCTGGACGAATCCTCACCAAACTTTGTAAAAGAAGTATATGGGCCACTCTGAATGCAAAGTTTGGAGATGTTTGGTGCAAGGGGTCCCAAAATGTCTTTTTTTTTCCCCATAGACTGAACGGGGGAAAACTTTGCGCACGGCTACAGGTCAAACCGCTGGATGGATTTTGACAAAATCTGCGGCAGGTACAGCGTGCTTTTGTAAATTTGGTGACAAGCCGTGCAGTATCTTTCTTAATTATCAAAAAGTAGGTCTGAAGAAATTAGCGATATCTATGTCTGCACCGCGGTCACACATCCCTGTTCGGTCCACGAACAAGATACCGATTGGCTAAGGGGCTGGCTTCATGACCGCGGACACGCAACGTCTCTGCCCATTGGCTGCTGCGAGACGTGTTCTGCGTCAGATTGTTTGGATGCGACCGACATCTTGGATCCGCCGAAAGCGGAGCAACAACCAGCGTACACCTGCTCTATTCATGAAACTCTTTTGCTGTGTGTCACAGCATTGGGAAAGGTTCAGACAGTAAGACATGGGTGATCAATGCATTTGTTTTGGGGGTCGGTCTTCATGATGTTATTTCTATGGACACCTTGTACGCTGTTACGCTCACCTGATTCCCACAGGGGCGTCGATCGGACCCGGACAGCTGCGGTCTCCACCAACGTGATGCGTAGTGAAGAGCTGACAGTCTGGACTGGCCCGCCTAATCTTGTCTGCTGGACTCGTAGAGGTATTCTCCTGCAAGTGGAGAAAGGGATTTAACCACCCGTCGACTTTAGTGATGGCCCCCCCAACTGTTCTCGTTCTCCCCACTAATCACCTCCGATATCCCCTCTTGGTATCCTCACCTTATGTTTTTAAATGATGAGCTCTCCATCCTGCATGGCATGCAGGGGCGCGTAGATACCAGTTACTTCACTGGTTTGAAGGTACTGGAGGAGTTCCGGAGGAATATTGACTCCAGTGTCTATAAAGTTCAAAGAGTTCAATATGTCCGATGTTCACTCTTGTTCCATTCCCTCGTTAGGTTGCAGCTGGGTCCAAAAGGATATTGCCTGGAGGCAGCTGATGGCGTTCAGGTAAGAGTCTGTATTACCAAACACTGTCCGGTAAAAAATGCATGAGTTTAACATGCTGTTTTCTCTCCCTTTATAGGTGCGGCATAGAAAGATGCGGCGAATTAAAGGATAATACCTCCGGTGGTAAAGCAGGTAAGCCTATGGTGGCAAAGAGATTGTCTTTGTCGGTTTTCTCGGCTCACCTTGTTATTCCTTTTGTTTTCCCCCCAGGTGCTGGGTTTCGACAAAGAAAATGATGAGTCAGCGCCGAGTTGAAAGATGCGGTGGACTGGTGAGTATAACGCGGCGCTGCTGCTGGCGAAGCGACGCATGCTGAAATAATGTCCTTTCCAGGCTCGGAGATGTGCTGGGTCCGGAATCCGGTAAGGAATCAAATAATGTCCGTGATCTAACCTCTTCTCCTTTCTTTTCCTTTTGTCTAGGAGCTCCGGATTCGAGGCGGGCGTGGCAGAAGACTGGATGCTGACTTGCAGACACGGTGAGCGTTACGCTGCTGGATGCAGAATAACACGAAGCATGAGCTTCTGTTCGGGCGTGGTTTAAATAGCCTGCAAAGTAGTCCCAGCTAAGAAGTTCCTCAGAACCACACCCGAGTAAAAAATAGTCCCTGTAATAAAATAGCCCCATCCAGGCCTCAAGTTGGCTTGGACTCATTTGCAGGATGGTCTGCATAAGGCAAGTAAAGTCTATGAGCCTGGCGCCTGTGGCGCCAGGACTGAATCCAAACAGCCCCCAGCCGGGGCTGTTGGGGTTTTAATGAGTATCTGGATGCCTGCTCCCGGGGCTGATGGACTCGATCCGGATGCCTGGGGGTAGGCATCATGACATACGCACAGTAAATGTGGGGTGCAATAACGATAGCACTTCAGTCCATGCAGTGAACAGGAAACTTGTAACTGTTGAAAGCACACGCGTATTGGTAGGCCACATTGAAATTGACAACATGCCGTGAATGCATTATTTTTTCCGATGGCTATTATAATATTCATTAGTACACCGCCATGGGTGTCAAATGCTACAGTGGTTGTGGCCAGGGCCTAGAGTCTTGGATGCATGGCCCTCCGCCAAAGGCCGAAGGCCTTACTTCCAACACTGTAGGCCCTGGCCGCAACCACCGCCGCATGTGCCACCCATGCATACACCCGTAGTGTTGTTTGATTGTCAAGTTGTGGGGAGTGCGTGCAGTCTTGGGTGCCCCCCAAGAACAAAGTGATAAGTACTAGACGTGAAAGCCACTGCACACCCATCCCTTGTAAGATCTACAGACATACAGCTAGGAGTGAAGCCTCTGAGCAGAAGCACTGAAGGATATCACACCTATAGAAAAACCACCACTACAACACATCACTGGGGTGTTTGTGGAGAGACCCTGCACTCTTGGGTGCATGGCCAAAGCCCATGCACCCAAGACTGAAGTCATAAGCAGTGGAGTTACAAGTCAATATGGGTGTTTTGTAATGCGCAAGTTGGGTTGATGCCTTAGTGTCGTAGCTTCATGGTTGCAGACGATGGTCCGAAAAGTAAATTTATAAGTAGCTAATTTACAAGGACCATTGTTTTGATATGCAGCGATGGTTGTGGATAGGAACTATACTCCTTGTACCTTGGTCGTAAGGCGTAGGTGGTAGGTTACTCACTGAAGATGCAAGGACCAGCCTACAGGCACTGCAGCAGATTAGTACCATAGATTAGACGTGTAGATTCCCATGTGTAGAAAATGACTGCCAATCCACTTCCTTACTTTGTTCAGAATCCACATCCATTTTTTAAGTGGCTACCGTACTTGGTGGAAGTATCACTTTTTCCATTTCTGTGATGAAAGAAAATGTTGTTTTAGTGTTTACATTTTTTGAAAATTTACTACATTGCATAATAGACAGTTAAACTTTTTTTTTTTTGTTGAGCCTCATATTTAGTTTACAAACCAGTGTACTGTGCATTGCGCTCCGTTTTTGTTTGCTTTTCTAATCCTTGGGTCTGGGGAAAAAAAATCCTTGTCGGATTAAAAAAAAAAACCTTTGTTTCCTATGGTACAAACTACTTCCTTGTTTCCTTTGAGTGTTTCCTTCATCTTTCTGATCACTGTTATGTTTGTTGCCTTCATGCCCATTTTTAACAACAGTTAGATGGCTGTAGGCGTATTCTACCCGTGCATTTGTTTCCAATGATTTGTGATAATTATTTGTGTCATTCTTCCATCCTGTTGGGTAGTTGGATACCTGTGGGCGTATTCTAACTGTTTGTAGTCTTTCACATAATTTGTTGACAATCTTGAAGTACACATTATTTCGTAAATTTTGGCTTTAAGAACATTAAATACACATTTGTTAGGTTGGCTGGCAATCTCTGCTTTAGAGTAATGGTGCTATCATTACATTCGAACCATCCAGAATTCTTATTAATGTATGCAGTGTAGTGACCTGTATTGGTTGTAGCTCCTGCATGGTAGATTATTCCTACTGTTATAAAGGTTTTCTTTCCAAGTGACACTTGACCGTGTGTGAATCCAGTCAGTTTGCAGTTGTTTTTGGTGCCATCTGCATTATAACGTAGAAGCATAAGTATTATGAGGCACTATGTGATTGTATCAGTAAGGTGGAGCGATTGTCTGAATTGCAAATACTACATAACTTACCATGGTTTGCATTTTGTACAAGTTGCTGAAATGGAATGCTCTCACAATTTGTTATTCAAACATACACAAATCGCTCATTTGGGATTTCTTCCTGTATCACTTTGCTACAGAGAGTGCATGTATGTTTCCACATGTACGAAATTTGGAAGATTTCATTTACAGGTATGCTTTTGTTTTTCAATACTAATAGTATGTACATTAGAAATTCTTGTGGATCTTGTGAGTTCATAGTGAATCTCACCATTCCAGCACAGTCGTCCAATTGTTGCCTTACTCCATGAACACTGTGTTGTCAGGATTGCTTGTTGCATTTCTATGCAGCACTAACATTTGCAAACACAATTGGTCTGTACTGTGCAGGTAAATATTGTTAACAATTGGTGGCAATTGAAATAGAATATTCATTGCTACATTTGCATAGCAACTTACCCCACTTTCATTTGGAAATTTAAATGGCCAGCAAGTTCTGTATCCGAGTGCATTTTTCAGTTTTTCTGTTTCTTTGCCGACGTCCCTGGTTTATGTTCCCTAATGGGTTGTTCTATGTTTGCGGCAATCAATGAAACTTTACCTTCTTTTATTTTCTTTGCGGAATTTGCTGTTGAATTCTGTTGAATTTCTGTTTAATTTACTTTTCTTTTACCACGTTTCACTTTATCTGGAACAGGGTATTGTTTCAGATGAGGGGTGTACAGTGAACGCAATCTATTGTATTCTAGAATGCAAGGAATATCAGCTTTGACTTTACTTGAATCAAAGTTTATTAGCAATAGACCATCAAGTGTACGTAAGCGTGATAATGCTTACGTAGCTCATGCCTTCCTTAAACACTGTTTCCTATATCTATCAGTGCTTTGTCTAGGGTAAGACCTTGGGATATATGAATGGTAACTGCATATGCAAGAGTTAGAGAAAATTGCTCTCTACGTACATGCATGTCTTTGAAGAGAAGGAATCGAACAATTGAGCGCTCTATCCTTTTCACTTCTGAAACTTTATCAAAGCGAATATTTACAAACTGAATGTTGCTATCACGTGTGTATGTTTGAAAGCCAACAACTGTGCCCAGTTCTCCATTAACTAGCCCTTGCTCTATGTCAAGGTTACGTTTAAGCATTAGTCGACAATTTAAGGATAATTTCCATATTTTTTCCAACCCAGCTGTGTTGGAGATTGCATTTTCTAAACTATTTAGTCTTGTTGTGGCTTGCTCACACATGGGTACTGTCATACCATGTATGTCTAGTTTGTCTGTGGCGCTAATTTCGATTATTGGTTGCATTTCTTTCTTTAACATTGTTTCATTGAATTTGAAACAGCTTGCAAGAGTTGGCATTAAGGCCATACAATTGACATTTGTGTGCGCTATTTGTTCCATAACATCAGTTGCACATGCATTATCGACACAAAGTACATGTATATGCCGGTTTTTCAATACAACTTGTGCTTTTTGCGATAATACACCAACTCTAATACTTTTAAAAATTTGGCATAAGTGAGATCTGCAGATTGCCGCATGTTCTCAGTTAATTCTCTGTATTGGAAATGTTGCCAAAGGTTAACATTACCTATGCTACCAACAGTTTTCCGGCAGAGTTTGTAGCCTAAGGTTTTAAAAATCAGTTCACCTTTCACTGGTGTCAATTGTAGAAGATCTCCGAAAACGATAATGTGTTTCCCTGCAAAGAGTTCTTCGTTATTATTTTTAAGTACTTCTTGCAATCTGAGATGAATCAAAGCCAACATTAGTTTGGAGACCATGCTCACTTCATCTATTAGTAGCATTTTCATTTGTTTCAATACTCTACGTAATTCCATTGCAGCTTCTGCAGAAAGTTTGTAGTAGTCTAATTTATTTTGCTCTACTGGAAGCAGTAGTAATCGGTGTAAAGTCACACCGCCTATGTTGTAGGCAGCTAAATCTGTGGGGGCCGTTGCAACAGCTTTGTTGTTTGTCAATTGTTGAAGGAACTTGCTAATGATTTTGATTAAGAATGTTTTCCCTGATCCAGCTTCACCACTGACGTACAGCAGTTTAGGTTTCTAATTTTGACAGGTACATTCTTTATTTTGGTGTTGTAGACCATGTACAATTTGTTTTATGTCTTCAAAAATGGTACGCTGATCATTGTTAAGTTTTGCTTGTTATACAGTTAAGTCTTCTGTATCTTCTTGATACTGATACATGGTGTTTTCTACTTCTACTTCTGCCATAGCTACTTCAGCCTCATTTGCTATTAGTGGTTGTCCTAGTGGTTCTTGACTTCCTGTTACAGAAGGTTGACTGCTGTCGGAAGAGTCCTTATCTAGTTGGGCCTTAAGTAGCTCTTCCTGTTGCTGCTCATTGTGTAACATTGTTTTGTACTGCGTAAAGTTCACATCGGTGATAGTGCTTTCATTTGCTTTGAAAGCATCTTCATAGCAGTCATAATTATCTAGTATGTCTTCCTCTTTTCTCCATGGTTTGAAAAGTTGTAACAGACATGTAATGTAGTTCTTTCTGTTGAGGAGTTTTTAATGACAATTTTACATGATTGATTAAGCTTTGTTTGGTAAGTTTCACTAAGCTCCCTTCACAATCGGTCACTATATCTACGTTTGCTTTCATCGGGTTTTACATTATTTTTGTATGCAAAGTTTTGAGCTATGTGGTATAGACACATGCTTTCCAGAGTGGTACTCCTGTTCGGATAGTATGTGTCCGGTAAATTGTTTTTTAGAATGTCTTGGCTGTTGGGATCATTTGTGGCAATTGTTTCTATGTCCTCATATAATTTTAGCACTCTATCTACATTTTGCAGGACCAAGACTAAGCCATACTATGTTGTCTGATTTTCCATACAAAGCAGTGCCGGTTAAACGATCTGCTGCTTCATAGGCCCCACATTCTCTGAGAGAGCATTTTTATGTCTAGGCTGTACAATTTGTGATTATTTTTTTTTTAATGTTTATTTTTGAACAAGGCAGGATAATAACAGTGCCGACATTTATCAATAATTAAAATGCATTATTGTAAAAGCCCAACTTCTCACTTTTATCAGGTCTCTCAGCGGTTCCCTCCTTCATTGTTGCTCCTTTGGGGCACCTCCGCTTTCCAGGACTTTCCTGGCCAGTTGGGGTTTTTTATGTCGGGGCTGGAAAGTCTCTATCCTAGTCAAGAACAGGGTTCCAAATGTTCCGAAAGCAGTGGAGGAGGCCCGCTCTAGCCGCCGTCACTGTTCTGCTATCGGCACATCCCATAGCCCTCTCCTACCCCTCTGGTGGGTGAAGCTATCTGCAGATTTCCAGGTGCGAGCCACCACTATTATTCTACCTGCCAGCAAACATTGGGACAGGAGCTTAGACCTGGGGCCCGTCCTTGAGTAGGTCTCGGGGACCAGGAGGCCCAGGAGGATAGGCTCAGGGTCCAAGGGGAGTACAGTTTGTATGATGTCGGCGATGGCCCCCAAGCATTGTCTCCAGAAGCTTTGGACTTTGGGGCAGGTCCACCACATATGAAAAAAGGATCCTATCTGGCCGCATCGTCTCCAGCAAGCTGGATCCAGAAGAGTATGGTTCATGTGATGGAGACGAAGGGGAGGGTAGTACCATCACAGTAAGATCTTGTAGGCGCATTCTCTGTTTGTAACGCATGCAGATGAATGTGTGCGGGTCCAAATGTCCACCCAAGCCTGGTCATCCACACGGTGACCTAGGTCTGCCTCCCATTGTGCCATAGCTCGAGTCCTGAAGGCAAGAAAGTCTCTCTGAAGGTGTTTGTATAGCACGGTAATTCTGCCCCGTGTTGGTAGGTCCTTGAGGGTTAGTTCTATCGCTGTAGGGGGGCGAGTTACTGCCTGGCGTGTTTGTGGGTGGGAGCACCAGTGGCGCAGTTGGAGCTATGTGAACCTGTCTTGTTCCTGTAGTTGGAGGAGTTCCTTTCATCGTTCGAAGGAGTGCGGTTGCCAATCCTCGAAGAGTTGCCCCAAGGACTCCAGCCCCCCCCGCAATCAAGTTTTTGAAATTCTGGGGAGCTGCTGCGGGTGAAAAGGCGGGGTTTAGGAACACCGGAGATGAGGGGTTAAGTCCTCTTGGAATCTTTTTTTTGCCTCAGAGTTCTGTCCCAGATGGTAATGGTGTGTCTAGTAGCCAACAGTAGTTCTTCCCATTGCTGCCTTGTCGCTGAGGAAATGTGGGGGAGAAAGCTTAGGGGGAGAGCCAAACACGATTGTTCCAGATCCACCCACCTGGGGCGGTTGGTGATTGTTTGCCATGCCTGAATGCAGGATAGTTGGGCTGCCATCTGGTAGTTCTGCAGGTCCGGGACCCCCAGGCCTCCCAAGTTTTGCGTTTCCCAGCAACGTGGTTTTGGGGATTCTAGCCTTCTTCCCCTTCCAGATGAATTGGAGCATTTTCCTCTGCAGTTTTTGGCGCGCTGGAGTCGTGATCGCGACGGGAAGGGCGGAGCATGCTTATCGAAATCGCGGAAGCAGGTTCATCTTACATGCTGTGATCCGACCCATTAACGAGATTGCCTGTGTCTCCCAGCGTTTCAGGTCTGTTTCAAGCTCCTTAAAGAGTGGGGGAACGTTTACGTGATAAGTGTCTGTTGGGTTGGCTGGGATCTGGATCCCCAGATAGGTGATCGCCTTCGTTTTCCATTGGATTGGGCACATAGGAATCAAGTTCTCTCGCTCTCTCTGGGAGATCCCTATCCCCAGCGCTGTTCACTTGTTGAAGTTAATAAAGAATCCAGTGACCCTACCATAGCTGTGTATTTCCGCTACAGCCTGTGGTAGGGAGCTGCGGGGGTCCATGATGGTTAATAGGACATCGTCCGCGTAGAGCGCTAGTTTATGGTGTGAGGGACCAGCTCGGAAGCCCTTGATCGGGTTGTTCCGTCTACGCGTTGGACGAATGATTCCATGACCAAGGCAAATAGAAGTGGGGACAGTGGGCATCCCTGTCTGGTTCCGCAGGTCAGCGTAATGGGGGCGGAGAGGTTGCCGTTAATTCTAAGCAGACTCTCGGGCGCCTTATAGTTCGCCAAGACCATGGTCCGGAATTCCGGTCCAAATCCAAACGCCTCGAAGGTGAGTTCCATAAAGGTCCAATCCACCTTGTCAAAAGCTTTGGTCGCGTCTAGAGCCATAAGCACCATTCCCTGTGAGTCTCAGGCAGCCAGGTCCACCAGGTCCAAGGCCCTGCGGATGTCGGCTGTGGCTCGGTTCTTCAGGAAGCCGCTCTGGTCAGGTTGGATTATGCCTGGTAGAACATGAGATAGGCGTGTTGCTAGGATTTTGGAATAGATATTGGCATCGATATTAAGTAGGGCTATAGGCCTGTATGAGGCCGGGTCTCTTGGGTCACCTCCTGGTTTAGGTAAGAGGACTGTGATTGACTCCTGCATGGAGGGGGTTATGACGCCTGTGTCTCTGAAGGAATTGAATAATTGCACCAGCGGGGTGAGCAGTTGGGCCTGAAGATTCTGTATAACCTGGTTGAGTAGCCATCTGGGCCCGGAGCGCAGGACTTGAGGGAGTTGATAGCCTCGTCTACCTCTTCGCTGGAGATTGTGGCATCTAAGATGTCTTGGGCGGAGCTTGGCAGTTGGGGAAGTGCCGCTGATTTCAGGTATTCCTTCTGTTCGTCAGGGTCACGTGGTGGAGCGGACATTACTTGCGTTAGGTGATCTGCCTGCTGCTAGGCGTTTTGTCCTGCTCAGCATACTGTGTTCTGCCTTGTGGGTCCCGCAGTCCAATGATCGTGTTGGTCTGTTTCGCTTTAGCAAGCTTGGCAACCAGAAGCTTGTTTGCTTTGTTGTTTTTAGCATAATAGAATTGTCTGGCTTTTGCCAGTTGATGTGCCGTGTGCTCGGCGTAATGGGCTTCGATCATCTTCTGCGCCGTACGGATAGCACGTTGTGTTCTAGGGGACCATCCCTTTTCATTTTGGATCTTCTCCGCTTCCCGGAGGTCTTCCTCGAGGGCCAGACGGGTTTGTCTCCTGGTCCTCTGAAAGGCTGAGCCTTGGGCTATCAGTTCTCCGCGTATGACCGCTTTCATGGCGTCCCAGGTGATAGCGGGGGAGGTGTCCGCTGTAGGATTTTCTTTGAAGAAATTCCTAATTGTAGTTGCAATTGTGTCCCTGAGCGGCATCTCGTTGAGCATTGGATCATAAAGTGTCCATCTGCGTTGCCCTGGGTGAGGAGCCTCATGTACTTGGAGCTCCAATGTCACCGGGCCGTGGTCAGATAGGATTCGGGGGCCTATGGTCATGTCATTGGTAAATGAGAGAATTTCAGGAGAGAACAGGAGAAGGTCTATTCTGGAATGGGTTCTGTGAACATACGAGTAGAAAGAGAAGTTGTTTCCCGAGGGGTGGAGTACCCTCCATGAATCAACCACCTCCATGGTTCTGAACAGCTGCAAAAGAGCTAATGCCGTGGTGAAGTCTCCGAACGAGGGCGGATGGGATTTATCTTTCGTGGGATCCGTGACACCATTGAAGTCACCGCCAATGATGATTCGGCCTTCCATAAAGGGGGAGTGGGATGTGCCCAGAGCTTCGTAGAAAGCAGCTTGACCCATATTCGGGGCGTATACTCACACGAAGGTATGTAGTTGACCCAGCAACGCCGCAAATCGGCCATCTGGACAGAGTTTAGTATCCAATACCTGGGGGTCCAGCCCCTTCTTGAATAAAATTGCTGTACCTCCTTTTTTCGTGTTCCCCGATGTACAAAACTGCTTCGGAAAAAACTGGGAGCGAATGCGCCCAAAATAAGCTGGCAATAGATGTGTTTCCTGTATCATGGCTACCGCAGCGTTTTCGTTTTGAAGCTTTTGCAAAATGGATTTGCGCTTGGCCGGGGAGTTCAAACCGTTATCATTCAGAGAGATGAACCTCAGAGTGGAGTGATCGGGAACATGAGGTGGTGGTGTCGCTACGTTCGGAGGGGGGGTGTGAGGTGAAGATGAGTCAGCTGGCATCTCGTTGATTTTGCACCTGCATCTTTACTTGCCATTGAAATTTTCGTTCCGGCCTCCAACGGGAGGACGGAGGTTTAACTAAGAGGACCACCAGTTTTGTTGGGATGGCGCCTCCTGCGGCCAACATGGCCCAGTAACTGAGTAGTCAACATGGCTAAATTTGTGGGTTGAGTATTCCAAGGACGTAGGTGAATAGTACCTCGGAATTGGGCATGGGCCGTGGGGTAGGGCCCGCTGCAATAGTTTTTAGCGTTTCGTTTTAGAGGTCGAGAGTGGTGAGTCCGCCTACAGGTGGGCCACCGACCGGATTGGGAGTGTTCAAAGGGAGGGAGTTTGTTTGGGCCGAGTAGGAGATAGGCCCGTAGTTTTTGGGGCCAGGGGCCCGGCCGCGGTTGCTTGAGGTTTCGATTGTTCAGGAGGTCGGCCGCCTTCCCGCATTCAGCTATCTCTTCCTTCTGAATCGCGGGACTTTTGACCAAGAGTTCTGTTGCGTTTTGGGAGGCATCGGGGGTCTGGGGGGCGGTCTGTTGGGAAGTCTGTGTCGGTGCTGTGTTCGGTAGCCAGGGGGGATTGGGACTCTTGTGAGGTTGGATTCATGGTTTTCTCGGCATCCTCCAGGTGGGCGATTCTCCTCTGGGTGCCCTTGTATACGAACTGTAGAGCTGTGGGGAAAAGCCATCTATATCGGATTTGCTGGTCCTGTAGGAAGACCGCCAAGGGTCGGAGCTCGTCTCTTCTGGAGGTTGAGGGCCGATAGATCTTGATAGATTTGAAGAGGCGTGCCCTGAAAGGGTATTTCATCCCGAGTGCGAATAATTGCGGAGATTGCTTCTTTCGTGGTGAAAAAGTGCACATCTGGCGGGGCGTCTGACTCCACACCTCGTCTGGGGCGCATCCTGTGTGCGATCCAGGAGAATCTGTGATTTTTCTAGGTCCGGGAGAAGAGCTTGAAAGAAGTCACCCACATATTCTGCCAATTTCTTATCTCGGACCGATGCCGGAACCCCTCGAATGCGTAGGTTATTGCGTCGGGGCCCTATTCTCCAAATCTTCTTGCTTAAATTCAAGAATCTCTGCTTTATCTTGGAGAAGTCTGATTGCGCGTTGGACCTCCACCAGGGTGGACGCTTGGTCTTGGGTCCGGTCCTCGATCTCCCCCAGTCTCTCTTCGACCTCCTCTACTCTTCGGTCGGTGTTTTCCAGCTTAGTAGAGAACTAAATTCGGAGTTGATGTCCGCCATAAATGCCCGAATGTCATTCTTAGTTGCCAGGACTCCCTTGTCCTCCAGAGGTTCCTGACGGGGGAGGGGGAGCCTGAGAGTCTTGCTTTTTAGGACATTAGCCTTGTAGCTATATCGGGGTTCTTGCCAGATTTCAATTGCTTAGCCATCGTGTTTTCGGGAGAGGGTCGTATGCCCTCTGAAAGGTCAGAGCAGCAGTAATGCAGTTTCTCGGGACTATCAGGTAGAGTGGGCGGTCAGGCGTAGCTGTAGGGCTGGAGACCCTTATTAAAGGGGTTCATTGTTTTTCGGGCCGTAGGTTAAGGTAAACGGGTCTCGAGGTGTGGGCCGGGGCACCCCAGGAAAAAATTTGGGGAACGCCGGGTGGAGGGGTTGTCGTCGATCCCAATCTGCCGCTGAGAAGGGGTAGCCAGGGGCCCCTGCCAGCGCCAAGGAAGATGTAAGGAGGCCCCTTGACGAGGAGGTGGGGGACTCTCGCTGTTCGCTGGAGAAAGGCGCCAGGCGGCCCAGGCTCCAGAGCCGGAGGATTACTGGGTTTGGGCAGCCTGGCTGGGCTTTCCCCACCACTTGTAGGGAGGCGGGAGGCGGGGGAGGGGATCCACCAAGGGGATCAGGGCAAGATGGCAGATTCTAAAACCCCCACTCCCCTCCAGCTGCTCTCAGGACTCGGGGACCAGAGTGCCCCCGCGGCGGCCTCGCTCTCGTGATGAAGGTCCACGTCGATCCGTCGGGGCGCCTCCTCCCCATGTTGATGCCAGGCTGGTACCCGGGTAGCTCGTATGGTGCCTGCTGCTGATGGAGGCCAGAGATGGAGGGCCAGCTGGATTTCGACCGCAGATGGGGTGCAGCCAGAGCGGGCAGGCGGGGGTGAGAGCAGATAAAGTCCACGCTTCACTACGAAGACGCCGGTGTGCCTGGCCAAGAGCACCCGGCCGCCCAGCAGCGGCCCCGGAGAGGGGATCGGCCACCAGGGGCCGATGGCGGGGGCCGAGATCTAGAGTGCCCCTCTGAGGGCCAGCCGGCAGCAGCCCCCACCCCACCCCAGCGCCACCCGCGAGGCCGGGCCTCCAGGCTCCGCTCGCCCGCTCGGGATGGCAGACTTCACCGCTTCCTCCCGGGACCCCACGGGTTGACTCAGCCGGCGCTCCTCCCGCCTCAATGGAGCGGCCGGGCAGCAGCCATGGCGCGCACTTCGGCGATTCCGATGGGCTTCAGGGCAGGCAGGGGGAGGTCGGGGTCCCCTGGTTTCTGATGTCCGTGGCTGAGGGTCCCTGCTTTACGGTCTCACCCAGCGCTGTGGTGGCGTATCCTGGGTCCGTCCGCCATCTTGATTTCATTTCGGCGGCAGCCTCGTATCTTTTCTCGGTCCCGCTCCGGGTTTGATCAGGAGTTGGAGGATCATTTTCTGTCTGTCCGGGGCTGAAGCGCTCCGCAAGCTGTGGCAGGCATTTTTATGTCACGAAACTTGCTAAAATAAAGGGTTTATTAGGTACGGCAGCAGGCTTCCCACGGAGGCCATCAGAGGAGCGACCACATCCTTGGTGCTCCAGGCCACGCCCCACTGTGATAATATTTTGTCTGATGCTAGGTCATCCCAGAGGTCTTGAAGCTATGTTTTGTTCTGCTTTTGTTAAGTAGGCTGTAACATATCGTGCAACAGCAGTTGAATTGTCTGCAATGTACTGCACATCTATGTTTGCATTCCATAAGAGGGCAATGATTGCGTTGTAATCATTGATATATTTTGATTCTTCCCTTCTTTTTATGTAATGCCTGTTTTTTAGGTGATTTACCTTTAACACTATGTCGAACTGAAGACATGAAGTTGTTTACTTCACCTGTTTCTGTAACTGGTCTAGGGAAACCAAAGCGGCGTATGGTGTAGTATTTACCTTTTTGTTTTTGTATTTGCAGTGACAATATTTGCCACATTTGTGTCTTTGAAATTGTAAAATCTGCCCATGCAGCTCACTGTGTCTGTTGTGAAGGGATTTCACATGTGACATATTTTTGGATAAACTGCAAAACAGTGCTATCGCTGTTGTGCCCAAATTCCGGTGCACCTTTGACCCATAACAGCATGTGAATATGTGGTGCTCCTCTCACTTGATATTCTTTTCTCCAAAAGAAGTGCTGCACTTCTCCAAGGGGAGGAACAGTTTTATTGCAAATAAAGTGTAGCATGGCAATGAAACGATGATGGAAATATCTTGAGACACTAACTGGATCTAGAGAGCAAAGTTCTCCAGGTGTTAATATATCTGTTTTTGTTGCCGTTTGCTATGCGTAGGAACTCATGTAAATCTTCCCATGCATATTCTGCAGAATTTAGCGTAACAAACCAAGTTGGTGGGCCAAGGTTTCTGATCATGCAACGCACGTCTCCTTGCCGTCTGAACCCGTATTCCCTTGTACCACGCATGTTTGCAAACAAATTTGTTATACTTGATTGTAAAACCTCATCTTTTTCCTGTACTTTTTGTAATAACTGCTTAGCTGACATATTTTGAAAGTGGGGTCCCGATTTAAGAATGAGTGCAACTCCATAACATAGTGTTGCTAATTCACTTTCATAGATTAGGTCGAATATGTATTCCACATTTTGTCTAAATCTGGGATCTTGCGAATACATACGTAATGAGCGGTATTCTGATGCCCCAATCTGAGTGGGTCTATCATCGTATCTTCCACCTTTGCCAGTCGGAAATAGCAGTGGAAAAGCATGTGCTTCTATACTTTATTTCCCATATACTCATTGGTGACCCTTTGGTTTGTTGCATTTGGTAAGTTTCTAGTGCATCATCTATGCTTTCATTGGAATGCAATGGATGAATTGTGTAATGGTCCAAAAGAGTGGATACTGTAGCTGGATGAAGTTCGAATTGTCCAGTTTCTGATGGCTCTTGAATTATTTCAGTTGTTTCCCTTAAACTTTCATCAATATTTCTTTCCTTGTAGTACTCATTATTGTATTTGTTTTATTTGTAACACGCACCATCAGGCCCAGAGGCATCAGGGCGCAACTTGAGCAAAGGTTACATAATGAGCATTTATATATCTACATACATTAGGCACAAGGTGAGTGTACATGCACCAGGCGCAACTTAAACAAAATTACATAGTGATCATATATAGATACATATTTTAGGCACAGGTGAGTGTAACTGCATAATAGACAAGTATAACACTATACATAATTTACAAAGCAGATATGTTACAGGAGGCATAGGGGGAAAAGTGTATAGCAGGCGAGATGGGTCAGTGCAAGTAGGGCAGTGATGAACGAAGTTTCAACACTGATTGAAGAGCCAGGATTTCGTTTTGAATGCGTTAAGAATCCTCGGATCTAATGGTGATCGGGAGGGCATTCCAAAGCTTAGAGGCAAGGACGGGGAAGCTTGTGCCCCCAGCTTTTTGAAGTTTGAACCTCGGGATCGATACACAGTGGGTCTGGGCGGTTCTTTGAGGTCGGGTAGGTGTGTGGCGGGATAGCCGGCTGCAAAGGTACAGGGGGGCCTTGTTGGCCAGGCATTTGTGGGTGAGGGCTAGAGATTTCAATGCAATTCTCTGACGGGTAGCCAATGTAGATTGGTTATAGTTTCGGAGATATGGAGGTTTCGGGGGATGTTTAACCTCTTAAGTGCCATTGAGGTTCCCCCCCAGTGCCAATGGGTTTTTTTTAAAATCGCGGTATTCACCGCCCAAACCCGCCAACATTTCCCCCCTCAACCCCTTAAGGGCCACCGACGAGCCGGCTCGTCGGTGGCAACCTGGAGCGGTTTTTACCGACGAGCCGGCTCGTCGCTGGCATTTAAAGGGTTAAGGCAGCTCTGATAGCATTGTTTTGGGTAGTTTGTTCATGTTCTCTTGGCTGGTTCCTAGTAGAGGGCGCTACCATAGTCAATTTTGGACATAATGAGGGTTCTGGCCAGTGTGACACTATTCGGGGTAGTCGGAAATGGCCTGCAGGCTGCAATAAGTTTGCAGATATATGCAGAGGCTGATCTGACAGCATTTGTTTGTCGAGTTAAGGATAATGTGGCGTCAAGGTAAAAGCCTAAGGTTTTAGTGTCTTTTGAAACTTGGATGGTGTTGCCATCAATAATGAACGATTGGTAGGACGGCTCAAGTTTTCTGATGATTGTCTTTTAGATATTGCAATGCTTGTCTAACTTTGTATAAGTCCACTAATTGTTGCCAAATTTGTTTGTCTTTTGTTGGTACTCCATTTACCAACACTATTAAAGAATGCTCTATTGAACGTTCCACTCCTAGAGTGTGTACATTTTCCGTTAGATCTAATGGCAGATAAACTACTTTGCCACAAATGCCATTCACCAATTCAGAGGAAGGTAATTTTGCTGTTTTTGGATGGAGGCGTATAGTTGCTTGAAATGGGTGAACTGTTTGAATTATTATTCTCTCATACAAATTGAGCTATTGCAGGATTTTTGGTAATGGAAACAATTCCAAATCATTTGTAATAGCATGTGAAGGAGTGTGGTTGTTTAATTTTGCAGTACAGTAACTGCAACATATTAGGCGTTCAGTTAGTTCATATTTGTTTTCAACTAAAAGGTACAAAGCTAATTCAAACCATTTAGAATCTTCATCGTCTTATATTTTGTATGTCCACATTTTTTGAGTTCCTTTTGTAAAACGTTCTGCGGCAACACACGCATGGTTTGGTACTTCAGCCGATGACCTTTTAAATTGTACTATTTCTTTTGTGTATGTGTGAAGGTTGCTATGTGCAGAATTGTTGCTACTATGTTCTAAAACTGTTGCATTTTGTAAGTGGCTCTCACTTCCAAAATACTTTTTCTGAATACGGTCAATTTCTTCTTGGTGTACCATGCAGAAGAGTGGTATTTAAATTGCCTAATTCTGAAGCTGGACTTTTTGCATAGTATATTTTATACACAAAATTTCTTACATTGGAGTGATGTGTTGATAAGTATTTTGATATCATGGAAGGTACTTTTGTAAATAGGCCCAGAAATGTAGGCTAATGAATGCCCTTTTAGTCCTGTGTCTTTCCGCATTGGACAAATATCCATATTTTGCAGCACTTTCATTTTACTTTTATCTTTAACTTTTACATATTGATTGAGGAACTGACGTTAAAGATTTGAAAGCTTTGTTTGGAATGGCACACATTGATGTGCACGGCCATTTGTATTCTGGACGGTGTGGCTCTGCTGAATCGAGAGGTAATTCTGAGTTTTCAGGGGATAGTTTTGTAAGCAGCGTTTCTTGTTCCATAATGGTAGTATTGATTTTCTCATGCCTTCGTCCACTGCTATGGATGGCAATTGTTTGTTTGATATTGCTTGTATGCTTCTTCATTAAAGTATGGCTCTGTGGTTGTTGTGACTCCATTCACCACCACAAACATGTAAGAAATTTATTTTTTGTTCACATTCCTTTTATTGCTGAGTTTCTTTTGTAGTTTGGTACTTAGTTTTGTTAGTGCGTTCATCCTATTTAATGCTAATATGAACAACTTCCTTTTGAGAAGGATTGCACTGTCCACGAGAGCTTGTAGTATTAACTTTCTAGGGTAGGTTTTAAGGGGTGAGGATGATTTTGGTCCTCTTCTTAGTAGATTCTGAAGGACTCTGTGATGAAACATTTTTGCTAAAATACTTTTTTTACTATGGGTTCTTCTTACACTGTCAGGATTATTAGGGACATTGTTAGCTGTACTGGTAGGCGTTTTTTTTGACATTTTTGTGTTTTATGACACTTTTTGATGGAGGATGTACAGTTTCGGTAGTTGACTGCCTTCATTTTGTTACCCAACTGCATTAGCTGGTTTGTACCAACATTCTGTACAAACTGTACAACAGGTAGATGCTTCTATTGGGCACCTTTATTTTTATTTCCTCTACTTCTGCGTTCCTTTCTACAGAGTTGCTTTTTGGTAGGCATTCTTTGGTGTCTGTTGTCAAAAAAATGTATACTTTGGTCTGTTGTCCAATATATGTGTGCATGAGTCTGATGGGGAAGCTCTTTGTCATGGTGTGAACGTGCATTGAACTCCTGCAATGATTTGGTAAGGCTACTTTACTGTTTGTATACTACTACAATGTGCTTCAGATGAGAGTGCAAAGAGGCCTACTTGTGACGAGAACCATTATTAATAACCAAAATGGCAAAAACTTGCTACAGCAATTTCTTTTCACAATCTAACCTTCTAAGGATTACGTATGTTATTTGAGTACCAAACACACATGGATTTGTCAGCCATTCTGCCTGTTATTCTTTGTTCAATAAATGGATATTTGTAGGTAGAATGGTTTACAAATCAATGCTTGCTTTGGTGCCCAAAAAAAACAAAACACACGCAGCCTCTTTCAGGAGTAGTTACAATATAAAGGTTGTACTGTACTTACTTTTTTTGTGCAAGATGAGCAGGTTTCTTCGGATATGTCGTCTGCACTGTAGATGCTGTTGATTCTCAGGAGAGTAGTCTTCACTGCGATTCAAAAAAAGAAACTCAATTACTTCGTGTGTTTGCAGCAGTGATGATACTGCACACGTTAATTGTGCTTCTTTCGTCAGAGCATTCAACTTTGATATTTCAACCCAGTGGACGTGTACATTTCACTTCACTCTGTGCAGTCTTTTAATGCTACTTGCAATATGGTACTTGAAAGTCCTTCAAAATAGCTAAAACTTTTAAGGGTATGGAAATGCCTTGTTGTTTACAAAGTGTACTATGCATAGGAGAGAGTTTTGTAAGCGATGGGGCATAGTACTAGATGGGGAAACATTTTCTACTTGTAAATTAAAAGCACGATGGCGAAAAATCGGGAGACCCTCAGAAGGAAATGTCACCACCGTAATTGGGAGCGCTTTCTATTATTACGATCACATTGCAAGTAGCATTACTGTAGGCCGTACAGAGTACACCACTCCCAACATTTTCACATACAAAATTGAGTTCTGCCCTAAATAGGCATGCTTGCAACGTATGTACAGGTTATGCGGACGACAGTAAGCAGTCGTGCGATTTTTGAATGACAAATCGAACATCTTGCACTTTAAAGGGGGAGTGTTATGTATTCCCTATGGAGATTTAGCGGCATCATTTTATCTAAATTAAATCATATGGGTTCCACATGTTCTCTGATTAAAATATACATACCTGTTCTGTATACTCATGCATGTAGAAATTCGTAATATTTGCACAGTAGCTTGTGAAGTAGGTGCTTTGCAATGATATGCGACTTCCATTAGATTCAGGGGTGGAGACATATGTAAATGAGAATGAGCGCAGCTAGGGATTGGTCCATAAAGTTCAGTAGGTGTGTTCTGACCGACGTACTTTAGTAAGACCGTCTTCTCCCTCACAGGAGACCACACAGCCATCGTTTTCCATGCTCGAAAACAGATTATCTAGATTTTGGGAGACTCATGGATGCATTGGTTGAAGGTGCATGCAGAAAGCTGCAGTATCTACAAATCTCGGTTTTCCTCATGTGGAAGTGCACTGGCATGGCGTGCATGGCATGAGATGGCTGGACTTGGTACCTCTGTGTTACTTACTGACGGAGCGTCCTCCAGATACACTGATCATTCATTGCGGAGGAAACCGTTTAGGCCATGTATCTGGAACTTCTTTGCAATTTGCAATGAAGGAAGGACTCGTGAAGCTCATGGACATGTTTCCAAATTGTCAAATACTTTTTTCCTGTATTGCCCAAAGACAAATATGGCTGCGTTCTTCTGCGTTTGGTCCACAAATGGAGAAAGCAAGACGCAATGTGAATAAGGCTGTGTGTGCATTTTTAAGAGGTTTTGGCATGTCCTCTTTCCACAATGATTTTGTTTCGCAGCACTTTCATTTTCCGCAGAGAGGGAGTCCACCTCACATATGCTGGCAATCAGATTTTTCTTCGCAATGTACAAAATGCATTGCAACCTCTTTTGCAATCCCACTAACCTATCTGACATTCCATTTTCACCAATACAGTTTTTGACCCACACAACACACCACCGAAAGGCTCTTTTCAGAGCCGCCCCTTACTCCCAGCGTACACTTCATTGTGTTTGCTCCACTTGCGCTCTCCCTTTTTTCCCCCCCCTACAACTGTCCGCAAACTTTTTCAGAACTCTGCGGGCGTCTACGACCGTTACTTCATAGTTCTATTGTTATACTGAGATAGGCGGCTCTGAAAAGAGCCTTTTCTGTAATTTTTGTTGTTTTTCACTTTTACTGCTTAACAGCACACGGCACACTAGGAGAAGAGTTCAAAGGAGGGTAAGGAAGGGACACCAGCCACGGGGATAAGAAAGGGCAAATGAACAGCGAAAGATTTAGGCTGAGCTTTATTTAGGTAAGGAGCAGAGCTTCTGGTGCTCTGACTGCAGCCTCAAAAGCACTTTGAAAACTCTCCCCTCTGCAGAGTACTGCGTCACAATACGTGCAAACTGTCACCTTTCAAAGGTAAGGGTCAACAGCATTGCAAATGGCTTGTGAGGCAGCTGGAGGGAGGCGCTCCCCACAGGAGTCTCTTGTGGTGGGAGGATAAGACACAGAGGATGCTGTGGAGGAACTCAATCGACTACGCTCTTCACATGGCACCACCTTGCGAATGTCCACAGTGTGGAACGAAGTGAGGTGTCGCTTCATGGTTGTCATACCAAAACTGTATGCACCAAATCTCCCACCACTCAGCACCACCTCGCACTGGTTACGCTTCACCAGGTTTGCACATGCTTTTGGTACGTTACCATAAACTGAAAACAACCGCCACACCCATAACTCCCGCCGAGTGCTCCTAGTACGGAGTTCCTCCACTTCATTCTCTTTCTCCTCTTCTTCCTCGCTCTCTACATCCTCACCCATATTTCGAGGGCATTGGGTCCTCCGACGTATTCCATATCTTTGACAGTAATCACCACAGCTGTGCTGTTTCGTAAAAAGTTTCTGCGTCCTATGTCGATGCGCCGTCCCCGAGGACCTCCTACGACGGTCGACGTCACCCGATGTGATAAGTAGGACGCACGACGCCCGTAGCCTCAGTTCCGTTTTTTCCGCGAACGTGTTCGCTTTGTGAATCTCGGTACGCCTCGACTCTTTGGAGTTTGTTGTAATCTTCTCGGTTCTTTGAACCTGTTCGGTTTTGTGAAAAAGCCTGTTCGTGACGATGTCTACCTCATCTTCAACCCCGGGTCCTGGCTTCAAAAAATGCGGGGTCTGTGGGTCCAAGATGTCGGTAACTGACTCGCACGACGCCTGCCTATGGTGCCTCGGGGAAGCCCAAGACACGGACGACTGTCGACTGCCAGTCGCTCATAGCCAAGGCCTTGCGGGAGCGCAAGAAGTTGTCGGTAGGTAGGGTGTCTAAGCCCCAGAAGTCGAGGTCTGCGGGGCTTTCGACGGATGAATCGAGAGGCGACTCTCCGCGTCATCGTCGGAGGTCCTGTGGGTCTCCTTCCAGGAGTCTGTCTCGTCACTCCTCTGCCTCTTCGAGGCAGTCCCGGAAGCGCCGGCATCGGTCGCCTTCCCCGTCCTCTTCCGAGGACTCCGCCCGTCGGCGGGTCGCTTATCCCACTATGCAAGCGACACCGGCGGAATGGGCTTCCTTCGGGAAGAAGATGTTAGCGATTCCCGAATTGCAGGGCACCGGTCCGTCCGCGCCTCCGAGAAAGGGTCGGTCGTGATCGGTCGAGAGACACCGCTCGCACGCCTTCGGGCTCGGGTGGTTGGCACGGTTTGCGGGAGAGGTCCCGCTCCGACAAGGGTAACCGTTCTCGCCATGCCCGTTCCAGGTCCCAGTCCTCGATGCCCTCGGGACCGCGTGATCCTGTGCAGTCTTTGAGGAAGATGTCGACGCCGGTGGCGCCGAGGTCATCGACGGCCTCTCTCGAGGCTCCGTCTCAGAAGGGGTTGTCGACGCTGTCGGTGCCTAGGTCGTTGAAGGACACGCTCGGAGCTCTTGCATCGAGGCCTTTGTCGACGCCGTCGATGCTGCGGCTGACGCCGATTCGTTCGACGCCTTTCGAGGCGGTGGTTTCGGAGGGTCCCCGTGGCACGGGGGAAGCCCCTAGAAAGGCTCTGGCTAAGGTCAGGCATAGCTTTGGTCCCCAAGTGCCTTCCCCTCACCGTCTGGAGCACATTTCAGAGGTTGATGAGGGCTCTGATGAGGGCTTGGTTCCGGATACGGTGCCAGATGAGCTTCTCTCGGGCCATGGCCAATTTGAAGACCTGAGGCAGTCACTGCATGATGCCAGTGTACTGGACACCTCTCCGGAGGTGGAGTTTTGTAGGCCTCAGCCTGGCACTCATGCCGATTCTTCGTACCGGTGCCTTATGTCTCGGGTCACCGAGTACTTGGGATGGTCAGCTCCCCCAGGGGAGTTTGTTCAGGATGGTCTTAAGGACATCCTCTATCTTGGTTCCCCCACTGACCCGGTACTGCCGTTTCATATGGCTCTGCCGAGAAGGGTGGCGGCGGCTTGGACTGCTCCGGAGAGTCTCCCGGCAGTGGGCAAGTCTTTGTTGTGAAAATACCGTCCAGCCAGTAGCGACCCCTGCTACTTGTCCAGGCACCCAACTCCGGAGAGTTTGGTGGTGCAGGCGGCTACGGCCCCGGCAAAGCAGGCGTCGTATCCTACCATCCCTCCGGATAGGGACGACAAAAGTTTTGATGGCTGGGCGAAGAAAGTGTTTTATTCAGGGGGTATGGCACTTCAGGCGGCCAACTCTGTATGTGCCTTGTCTCGTTTCACACACACTCTGTGGAACTGTGTTGCATTAGCGGCTGAACATGTTCCCGAAGGGGACGAGCAGGATGGTTTCCTTGCTATGGTCCAGGATGGCAAGGATGCCATGTGTGAGGCCGTTCAGTCGGGTTTGGACATGGCAGATTGTGTCAGCCGGTCCATGGCGGCGAGCACCGTAATACGCAGGTTTGCGTGGTTGCGGAAGTCAGGGTTCGCTCCTGATGTACAGTCCCGGCTCCTCAACATGCCCTTTGACGGTGAACATCTTTTTGGCAGCAAGGCTGACGAGAGCATTGAGAGGTTGCAGACCTCCAAAGCTGCAGCAAAGTCGTTTGGTGCTGCAGTTCGACAACCTCTGCCTTTTCGTCCTAGGGGACAACAATGGAGGGGAGGTTCCTTTCGTTATTACTCATCCTTCAGTAAAGCGAGAGGAGCTGTCAGTCAAAGAGGCCACCGTAGGAGTACCAGAGGTGGAAAAGAGGGTACTCGAGGTGCCAAAGCCGCTCGGGCAGTTGCCTCTTTGCCCTCAGGCAACGCCGCAGCCGCTACCGCTCAGTCATGAGGCCATGTCCCATGGTTCGCTGGTTGGGGGAAGGCTGGCGGAGCATCTTGTAGAGTGGCGTGCCATTACTTCAGATGTGTGGGTTCTGGAGATCATAACCCAGGGCTACTGTCTTCCCTTTCGGCAAGGCCTCACGACAATCCACCTGGGAACCTCTCTTTGAAGAGTCCGGATCCGCTCCTTGCGCAGGAAATTCAAGCCCTGCTGGAGAAAGGCGCCATAGAACTGGTGCCTGTAGCGGAGAGGAACAAGGGATGGTATTCCCCTTATTTTTTGATTTAGAAGAAAGACTGGGGATTGAGACCCATCATGGACTTGTGCGGTTTGAACAAACTCCTACGGAAGGACAAGTTCAAGATGGTCACTCTCTCTCAAGTCCTCCAGGCCCTTCAACTTCAGGACTGGTTGGTGTCTCTCGACCTCAAGGACGCTTACTTCCATGTGCCGATCCATCCCAAGCACAAGAAGTACCTGAGGTTCGTGGTTGGTGACTCGCACTTTCAGTTTCGGGTCCTGCCGTTCGGATTGACCTCCGCCCCGAGGGTTTTCACCAAGCTCATGGTGGTGGTGGCAGCGCATCTCAGGAAAGGGGGGATTCATGTCTACCCCTACCTGGACGATTGGTTGATCAGGGGGAGCTCTCCCGACCAAGTCCTGGATCATCTGTCCGTCACCTGCCACTCCCTTCACAAGCTGGGCTTCTCCCTCAATTTAAAGAAGTCCCATTTGATGCCAACACAGCTGCTCCAGTACATCGGAGCAGTGCTAGACACATCCCTGGGGCTGTGTTTTCCTCCCCAGGTGAGGGCTCCTCACATTCAGCAGATGGTGCACAAGTTTCAACTTGCCCAGACGCTCCCGGTGTTCAAGTTCTTGAGGTTGCTCGGCTTCATGGCATCCTTCATTCTTCTGGTGCCAGAGGCTCGTCTGCGGATGAGATCTTTTCAGTGGGAACTCAAGACACAGTGGTCGCAATCTTCCGGCAGGATGTCGAACCCTGTTCAGGTGCCGCCCTTGGTTGCCCAGGACCTTCTGTGGTGGGCCGTCAAAGGTAATCTGATGAAGGGGGCTCTGTTTTGGCTTCCCTGGCCGGAGGTGACGATCGTGACGGACGCATCCCTCACGGGATGGGGAGCTCATGCCAACGAGTTGACAATCAGCCGTGTTGGTCTCCGTCGGAGTCCAGACTCCACATCAATCTGTTGGAGCTGAGGGCCGTCAGGCTAGCCCTGAAGGCTTTTCTGCCGACTGTGCGAGGAAAGTGTCCTGATCCTGACGGACAACACGGTGGCCATGCACTACCTCAACAAAAAGGGGGGTGGGGGGTAGGGTCACTTCCTCTGTGTAGGGAGGCGATGCAGCTCGAGTTTCGATCTCGGCTGTTCATCTGGCCGGAGACAACGAGACGGCGGACGCTCTGAGCAAGCAGAGCACGATCTCTGAGTGGGAGCTGGCTCAGGAGATTCTCCTGGAGATCTTCGTCCTTTGGGGGACCCCTCAAGTGGATCTGTTCGCCTCCAGTGTCAACCGGAAGTGGGAAAGGTTCTGCTCGCGGGAATTTCCTCCAAAAGGAGTCTTAGGAGACGCGTTTGTGGTGGAGTGGTCATTCCCTCTGCTGTACGCGTTTCCTCCAGTCCCCGTCATCCCGCAAGTACTGCGGAGGTTACGGAGGTTTGGTTCCCGGATGATTCTCATTGCTCCGGTGTGGGCCCGGAGGACGTGGTACCTGGACCTTCTCGACTTGTCCATCTGCCCTCCACGTCGTCTTCCCTACCGAGACGATCCGCTCTCACGGGAGGGCAGGGTCAGGTTCTCCATCCAGAGGTCAGATCCCTCAACCTTCATGCTTGGCTTCTGAAAGGTTGAGGTATAAGGATTGGGACCTGCCTGAAGACGTGTTGGAGGTGTTGCTCTCGGCCAGACTGCCGGCAACAAAATCTCTGTACCGTTGCCGTTGGCCGTAAATTCTGCGACTGGTGCAGAGTTAAGAATGTGGATCCTTTTGAATGTGACATTCCCATGGTTCTGTCTTTTTTGCTTTCTTTGGCCCACAGGGGCTTGCAAGTGGGTACCATTAAAGGTTACCTGGCGGCGCTGTCCATATTTAAGCGCTCGTCTGAAGAATGTTCCTATTTTAAGATTCCTTTAATTTCTCAGTTTTTGAAAGGGCTCACTAATGTGTTCCCTCCATCACCTTTTCTGGTGCCCGGTTGGGATTTGAAACTTGTTCTTAAGTTTCTTATGGGTGCTCCGTTTGAGCCTTTGCATTCTTGCCCTTTGAGACTGTTAACTTTTAAAACTGTGTTTTTGGTTGCGGTTACTTCCGCTCGCAGAGTGAGTGAGTTACAGGCACTTTCAGTTAAGCCAACCTTCACTGTGTTTCATAAGGAAAGGGTTGTCCTTCGAGTTTGTCCTTCCTTTCTTCCGAAGGTGGTTTCGGAATTTCATTTGGGCGAGAAGGTTGTTCTTCTGGCATTCTATCCTCCTCCGCATCCTGGTAAGGAAGAGGAGAGGCTCCATAGGCTTGATCCTAGGAGAGCGTTGAGCTTTTATATTTCATGCATGTCCCGGGTCAGAGTGGACAATCGACTCTTCATTGGTTATGCTGGAAAGCGTTTGGGACAAGCTGTGACAAAACGGACTTTGTCTCGTTGGATTATTTTGGCTATCTCCGAGTGTTACCGCTTGGTGGGTAAGGACCCACCGGCTGGCTTGCGGGCCCATTCTACCAGGGGTATGGCTGCATCTACTGCCCTACAGAAGGGTGTTCCTATTCGTACCATCTGTGATGCAGCCACCTGGGCTTCTGTACTTTCTTTTGTACGTCACTACTCCCTCGATTCCATCCGAGGACAGGATCTGGCCTTTGGCAAGGCAGTCCTTTATTCCGCAATTTGATTGGACATGCTAAATTTGTGTTCTAAATTCTTTTCCCACCTCCTTGCTTTGGGAGTCTGTCAAAGATATGGAATACGTCGGAGGACCCAATGCCCCTCGAAGAACAAGTTATTCTCTTACCTGGTAACCTTCTTTCGATGGGATGGTCCGACGACGTATTCCATATCGCTCCCTCCCTACTTCCCCCGCTGCAGTTATGCGATTGCAGCTTACGTTTCCGCAAGGCCTTGTGTGTCTGACTGGCAGAAGGTGGCACACGTTCTGGGGGAAAAAACTACAACTGAGGCTACGGGCGTCGTGCGTCCTACTTATCACATCGGGTGACGTCGGCCGTCGGAGGAGGTCCTCGGGGACGGCTCATCGACGTAGGACGCAGATGCTGCAAAACTTTCCGAAGCAGCACAGCTGTGGTGATTACTGTCAAAGATATGGAATACGTCGTCGGACCATCCCATTGAAAGAATGTTACCAGGTAAGAGTAACTTGTTAATCTCTCTGCAGGCCCTTGGGAAGGTGGTGGCGGGTTTGGGGGTGGTGCAGAGGCTAATGATCCAACAGCAGCCATGGAAGCCATTGCGATTACTTTCCTTTTGGTCACTACAGCAGTAAAGGCAGTACACCTCAATCTGCTATAGCTAGAAGGACAATGAAGATGCGCTCGGGAGTGTGACCGTTTGTAGGGGTCGAGGGGTGTGCCTCGTGACCGTCTTCATCCCTACACAGCGGTACAAAAACTTTAGACAGCAAGTCCTGAGGTCACCTATTGTCTGGGATATGTGAAATTACATTTTTACACTCTACAATACTTTGCCTTGTGTCTACAAGTTCTTTTGAACTGTTGCGAAAGCACACCAACCGTGCAAAAGAGTCCCCACGCTCAGCGTGGGTGCGGTCACATGATGATGTCCTCAACACATCTGCGCCATTAATGAAAGTCCCCTGGACAGCAAATGCAAAGAATTAAACGTGCGCATGCGCGCAGTGTCCTGCGGACAGTGTTCAGGTTCTTAAAGTAATTCAAAGTTCGACACAAGTGAGACGGACAGTTACGGACAGGCGCAATGTTCGCTATACTTAAGTTTGTACTGCGCATGTGCACACATGCTATGTTCACTGTACGGACAGTTCCAGTGTCCTTAGGACAACTCCATTTTGTTTGCCTACGAACTTTCCGCCTACCGCACCTGTTTTGGCTGCGCACGATGCGGACAGCTATACTGTCCTTCTAACACTCCCATTTTGCGCATTTACACCCATTCCGGACATTTGGTGTGTTCTATGAACATGTACCATCTCGCTTCCAAGCGGTTCGGCGAGGTATAATGTCCTTTGGACACCCCTTTCTGTTTATGTACGCACAATTTCAACAGATGGTGCAGTCAAACATAAATTCCATCTTACTTGACATTAGTAAGGGTAGGTGTACTGCCTTTACAGCACCCACATTCCATTCCTTGCGGATAGGCGCGCTGTTCATGAACATTTTACGTCTTTTAGAATTTAAACACAAACTCTTTCTCTACAACTACTGTACCAAAAGATTTGAAACGCACATACACACACATCATTCTAAAGAAATACCGTGGGAAGCGGACACTGAAACAAATATGGGGGAATTAGGATTCAACACGTGCTGGTTATGAGGAGAAGATTTGTGAGGGGAAGAAGGGATTGATATTTCGTGAAAACGTCTATTTTCCTCATGAAGGTTTGGGGCTGGGTCACTAGGGAATGGAGAAGCAGGGCAGGTGCAGGTGGGGCAATGGTAACAAACTTTTCCTCTCACACAGTCCTCCACAAACTCCCGTAAACTTTTAAAATTCTCGTTCAATATGTCCATTTTCTGCTTTATCCTTTTTATCCTGTCTTCTGTCTCATTTGTTGCCCTTTCCTCTTTTTTTTTTCCTGGTCTGTTGAAAAAAAAATACATAAGTTAAATGCCTATAAAATACTGGTCACTATTTTCCATATGCAGAGCAATGTGTACCATTATTGTTGCTGTCTTCAGACGTTTCCCCATGCGGGAAAAACTCATCCAGCCACTCCAAAGTACTAGCCATTTCCGAGTCAAAACAGAAAGAAAATATTACTTCTGCACCATATACCAAACAAAAACCCCACACCCATATAAAAAAAAACTGACCTACACTCACTCTTTTGCTGTAATCTTCCTTTGTCCTACTGCGTCCGTCCACTGTCGTTCCAGGCTGCCGAGTTTCTGTGAAGTGATTACGCTGGAGGCATACTTTTTCATTTTTATGGCACCATCCTCTTCATTCTACATGGTTATTAAATGTATCGTTTTCTTTTCCCAGCTTCAGGTTTCCATATTTACTTATTACTACTTATAATATCTTTGTCCTTCTGTGTTGCACACTTTTTGTGTAAGACAATAGTACATTTTCAGCTACCCCCACCCCTTTGGGTAATGTTGATCCTGTCCGCCCCCGTCTGCAAACAGGTGCTCAGTCTGTCCCTTTCCAATATCAATAGCGAGGGGGTTCGGGATCATAGGTACAGTGGACGTCACACTAGGGATAGTATTACTGGCACGCCCTGTGTCGACACCCATTTTCGAGTTTCGAATAACAAACTGTAATACTCCTCAGCTTCCACTAGATGTCGGCCTATGCACAGCATGTGAATCTAAGCAGATACAAGCATCAGAAATACGATTACGGTGAGTAATGTATCCCATATATATATATATATATATATATTTTTTTTTTTTGCCTTAATGATAATGGAAGGTATGCAGAGTCTTCCACATGGGAAGACTCTGGGACCAGATGGTCTCCCTTCAGAATTTGTAAAGTCCTAGGGATATACTGGGGAACTGACTGCTAAAGGTTTTCCAGCATGCCTACGCCCATCAATGCAGGAAGCGCTGATTGTCCAAATTTCAAAACCGTGCAAGGATCCGTGTGAGATGGGACTGTACCGATCGCTATCCATCATGAATACGGATGTGAAGATCCTAAGCACTTTAATAGCTGCACGGTTGAAATGGGTTGCGACGAATTTAGTAATCCGTATCAGACGGACTTTATGCCCAGCAGTAACACGTTGCATAACTTGAGAGATTTGCATCATGTCCTAGCATAAGCTCTGTGCATGACCCAACGGTGCGCTGTTTTTTTGGATGCTGAAAAAGCCTTTGTCGGGGGTATGGAGGGGGAGGGGGGGTTCCTGGCCAAGGTTTAGATTCGGCCCCTCTGTGGTGCGCTGGATTAAATTGCTGTATAACTCTGTCACAGCCACAGTGAAAACAGGAAATATTGTTTCACGGACCTGCAAATTGGGAAAAGGAACTAGATAGGGTTGCACATTGTCCCATATCCTATTTGCACTAGTCTTGGAACCATTGGCATGCATACTCTGAAGACTTATGATAGATACAGGGATAACAATGCATGGGGGTCACACATGTGATCTTTCTATATGCAAATTACATGCTCCTGTATTTCAGACCCTGGAAGGAATGTACCATTATTACTAGAGGTGCTTGATAATTTCGGTCGCGTGTATGGGATTTATATTAATACACATAAATCCTTCTTTTTTCCTTTTGCATCCTTAGCACAACACTCCACCTCTGAATTGCCCAATCTGTCGTTACCAAGGAACTGGCTACATTTACATACCATGGCATTAAAATAAGAAGGGAATTTCACGATACACACTCTGACAATACTCCGAAGCTATTGAAGGCATAAAAAGGCTGGCTGTATCTTGGAATAGATGTCCGCTTTCGTTCATGTGTAGGATAGCGCTCACCAAAATGATGGTCCTTCCCAAACTTTTGTACTACTTTACTAATGTGCCTTATGACGTACCAACAGGCACCTTCTGTAAATTGGAGAGTATGATTAGAGATGTTAAGGCTGAAAGATCGCCGATGGGTAGAACTGATAGCAGTGCAGAAACCGTACCACCTGGGGGAGTGAGTGGCAGACTACAGATCCCGAAATTGGAATCCTATTTTCTAGCGACCCTCGCTCAGGTACAGTTTGTAAGTTGCTAGCTAGTTCAGTCAGACCATACAATGTTAGAAATTCTATGGCTTTCTTCTAGGGACAATCGATACCCTTATTTTATAAAAATGGATAGGAAGGTGTGGAACCGTGCTGGCCAATGGGTGGGCTGTGTGAACCCTTACTCGCCCACCCCGCCCTCCCATAACCCTCTGCATATGCATGCTGACTGCAGGGGAGAGGTGGACAGGAAATACCTTAATTAGTATGAATTATTAGTCTTGGCAACTTGGGTCGATCTGTTTGTGGATGGACACCTGCAACCATTCCCCAATTCATGTGCAGAGTTAGGATCAAATGGGGGACAATTGACAAGGCTCTAACGTATGTATGCTGAAGTGGCGACAACGAACAGAACTCGATGGACTGTATTACTGGATGGTCTACTAATATTTTTTTAGTTATTGGTTATTTATACCCCTCTGACGAGAGAGGCCCCCGTGAACCTGCAATGCCAACTTCTGACATTGTGGTTAAAATGATATGAAACTGAATAGTTGGGAAAATTTGAATCTATACCAAAGTGGTCCCACATCTCTTCTTGTTCATAAAGTCACGTGTCCTAGGGTTGTTGGCTGGGGAAACTTGGGTGAACTGGGAGGGATGTTGGGAACATAGGATGTTTCTGTATGGAGGGTTTGGGAGATGCAATGTGATGAAGTTATTTAAAAAAAGAAAATAGCACAGGGTAACACTGCTTCCTGTAGAACCAGTCTAATCGATTTGTCTCACAAGGCCACCAAAGTCGAAACTAAGTTCTTGTTTAGATGCCCTTAATTCTCAAAAGGGGAATGTGTTAGTATAGAAATGCTGGTGCTCATCCCATATCTCATCTTGGCCCAAGAATCGCCATGCTTGATCATGGCAAAAGCTGTGTTTTTCCTACTTTTTGAGCGGTGCTCTTGATGACAAACCTATGGTGAACAAAGTATCTGGTTCTATGTTTTATACAAGTAAATTACTCTATGGTAATTTACTTCAACAGAATTACTTTTTTTTTTTTTTTTATTTTTTAAATGGTGGGGGCCTCATGCCTCCACACCTCCACACCCTACCCCTAATTCCCCCTAACCCGAAAAACAAATATAGATTTCTGTTGCTGTAAATTACCATGTAGTAATTTATTTTGACCAAACAATGGCACACTTTTTTGACTAATGTAAAGCCTTTCCTTTGGCAATACTCCTATGCAGCAAGTCGTGCAAATAATTGTTTTCCTTTTTACCATTGTCACAGATTGCTGTCATGCTTCTCTCGAGCGGAGCCAATCCCGATGCAACAGATGGCTTGCATTCAACGCCACTACACCGAGCAGCCGCTAAGGGCAATCTTAAGATGATCCAAATCCTACTCCAGCACCGTGCATCGACGAATATACAGGACAATGAGGGAAATACGCCTCTGTAAGTAACTGGTACTGAGAGCATCTATAACATTTACATCCCTAGTTTGGTTCTGTTCTTAGAATGAACAAGGCAGTATGACAAGAGGATGGTGGGTTCTCGGAGCGATACTGGCCAATGCTCCCCAAGACTAGTATTATTCACAGCTGGAAGCACATGTACAACACGATAAAGATATATCAGACAGTAGAGAGGAGTGCTGCCAAGACAAGTGGGCAGAACTTGAAATTCAATCAAGAGATGCAAGGACTTCAATCTGTATAGTTGGGAAGAAATATTAGATGTGAGGTATTGAATAATTTTATATATTTTAATGTGTTGCGCCAATCTCATTCTCCCATCTATATAATCCCACCCCCATGCTTCAGGGCCAAAGAGCCAACAGTCAGTCAGTCAAAAATCAACATTTATGTTAATAAAAAAAAAAAAAAGGTAGCAACTTAAAGCAAATCAGTCTCCAGCTTTACCCTGGCAATCACTACAATATACATGTATTCAAAACAATGTTCAATCCGAATAACATTTTACCTGCCTATTTCAATCTCGCTATCAAGTCCACAAAGGCATTCACTTTCAATCGCAAAGTCTAGACAACATTCTAACAATTCTGCTTCGCATTTACTACTTCATGAACATCACCAATTTCTCTTTAGAACATTTTATATAATGAAAGTATTGTGAAACATTTGATTTTCTCCTGCATCAAGCCAAGTATGGTACCAGAGAAAGTTAATCAATTAACATTCGAAGTACATATATCATGCACCAACTCCCCTGTGAAAGTGTGCAAGAATATATTAACTATGTAGAGGCCACTTGACATATAGGCAATGACCGGCTAGCATAGGAATGTGTTAAGCCATGTACATGCAAAAGGTGACTTGTTTCCATTGGCTCATGTATGTTTCAATTCACTGGTAATGTTCTCGGGAGTCCATATGTTCTGTTCTGAACCCACACATAGGCCCTCATTACGAGCCAGGTGTTGGACCATGGTGCTAATAGCACCATGGTCCATGCCGGTAACTTACCGACTCCGCCATGGCGGAATGGGAAATTACCGCCCCATTCTGAGGTTGGCGGGGCGGTAATTCCCCATGCCGCCATGGCCATTCCCCATTCCCATTTTTGCCCCATAGGGCTCAATGGGACTGGGGAAGGCGCTAATTACGGCACCGTAAATTACGGTGCCGTAATTAGCTCCTAAGTCCCTTTGCGGGTTGGTTTTTTAACGCCTGCTAAAAGCAGGCGTTAAAGTGCCACCCGCAAAGGGACCTCGTAATCAAGTGTTAAGGGTTTAACGGCGCCGCCACCTTTTGCGGCGCCGTTAACCCCTTAACGCCTGGGTTGTAATGAGGGCCATAGCCTACGTTTTCTGAATGTGTGGGCACAGCGCTCTATAAACGTGTATGTGACTCATTAAACCTCACTTTGCTTCTTTTTGTTTGTCAGTGTGAGTGGCTTTCCTTAAATATGTCACTATTCTTCGCCAGGACGAGCAAAACGAAGATTACTTGTAAAAATTGTAAATCAATTAAACAAGTAACAATAAAAAAAAAATATGAAGGTATTCCTTTGAATCCAAATGCATGCACAGTTTTCAAGGGGCCTGTTTGTAATGCTTTTAGTTTCTTTAGACCCCTGGCCTTTGTAAACACTCTTCCCTGCCACATTACACCTAAGTCTGCCTGTGCATTGAAAAAAGGCGGAATGAGGAGAAAAGCACTTCACACGGTTCTTCATGAATAGAATTTAATTCTTTCAGCATGCATTTTGTTGCGCACACATCTAATCTAAAACGATGTCTCCTTACAGCTGCATTAAATGGGTGATCTCATCCCAGACGAAAGTACTTAGCATGGCACTGTGACCCATTGTGTTTCTGCACTGGTTTAAACCATTAACAATATTTGAAAAGAATACTTTGCTTTACAAAGGCAATCACACTTTAAAGTGGCAGCCTAAATACTTTTCGATTTAGATTTCAGTTTTCACTGCAAAATAGACTGGACCTTAAAGAAACCACATCTCAATTTGTATTGGCTATATGTAAGGAACACAGAACACTGGGATATTCACACACATGCGCCTATTTTCGAAATTGTAACTCCCTGCATTCCCAGTCCTGTTAACTTGCCAGATTTTCTCTTTGATCAAGTTGGACAATTTAGGGAATTGGGAGGTGTTTTTTTATTTATCGGTTAAGATGCAACTTTGTATTTTGGGAGGACCAGCAAAGCACCCAGCCATGTGGGCTCATTCCCACGGGAAACCCTCAATTCAGTTGTCTTGTTTGGAAAGCAGTCACCATGCGCAGAGTAGTCTTTCTTTTATAGGCTGGCCCCCTTTTAATGGATAGGTCTTCCCTCAGGGTAAGTTGGTCCCTCTGCTCTTCAGTCTCAGTTTGGTCCCTTTCTCAATCTTCATCACACAAATCCATATTCCATCCCTCTACTTCTGTTCTGTAAATAGCCCATTATATTTTCCTCGAACCCCACCCATCATTTGTCAAAAGGTGTGGTTTGCAGCTACACGACTAACAATGTTGGGAGGGCAGATAACTGTTTCTGAAGATGAGCCAATTTCCTGTTTATTCTCTAATTTCAGACTCCTCTATGCTACCTTGATAAAACATATATTAAATATTTAGATTCCACGATTCAGGGCGAACATTTAAGATGTTGAATGAATGGATTTGTTTTTTGATGATTTTACACGTTTTCAGTTTTAGGGAGATGTTTGAAATGACAATCCGTAATTTGCTATATAATCTGAGAGTTATCTACATCACAACCAAAGTTCAGACCAATTGGATGCTGCATGTAAATTCACAGCGTGACTTTGCACATTAGGGTGATATTTATTTAATGAAAAAGAATTTGTTACTATCGTGCAATTGCAGCAGTTATATACAAGAGGGCAGGGATAACACAGCACCTAAATATTCCCTTTCCATTTCCCCACTGTTCAAAGTAAATTGTCTTGGAGGCGCATATTCTAAATCACTGACTTATCCAAGGCATCTGTCTGTTTACAGTGCATCTGCATGTCATTCACATCTTCTGATGACTGCTCATAGCTCTTGCATTTTACAAGCTTATGGGTTTGGAGTTACACGTTCTTTCCATTATCAAATGTCCGAAGTAGATTTATGGAGCTTATCAGCTTTGAACATATACCTGGCATATACTAGAGTATTTCGGTGTGGTCTAAAAACCATCTGACCTGACCATAACATGTAATTATCTTATGACCAGCTCCAACTGGACTGGTTCCTCAACATGCCTTATTGAGAATTCAAACTTACAATTTTTATTCTGTTCTTTCATTTCAGCCTCTCTATGTTGACATTAAATCTGTCACTTTTAACAATGTAATTGCGCAATAATAGGACTTTTGTAGTCTTTTATAAACTCGTGTTTCATTCAAATAATGGCAGTCACTAAAAACAAATGCATTTTTCTCTACTGAAAGGTACACCAAATGTATAATATCCTGTGCTTGACATTTTGGGCTCAGGAGTTCACACACAGCAGACAGAGATGTGATTTACAAAGACGTCCTGTGTGTTCCACAACTCATATTCAAGATAGGAATGCATTTCTGATGCACTTTCTTTGGATTATTTTATTCCTTGGGAAATCAGTGACCTCCAAAAAATGTGACCATGTTATTCATCAACTCCCTCCTTTTGGGTTTCTTACTATAGGTGAAGGTAAATATGACTGTTTATTTGTATTATTAACTCTGGCTTCCTTTCAAACGTAGTAGTTATTGGTAGGCAGAAATCCCCAATAAGCACCAAGTCATTACATGTCTTTGCTCTTGCCAGGTAGGCCTTACTCCTATTTATTCTAGGCCTCGTTTTTGTTACAAAATCCCTCACAGTATGACTGAATTATCTTCACTAGGCAGAGGTGGATAGCACACACATCTAGCTGAGGTAAGGATCTAGCAGAAAAGGATGACTTTTGCAACTGAAGTGATGGCTGGAGACTTTGAAGGAATGTAAACCACTGGCATTATTCTGGGGCAACCCTCGACACATTGTATTTCAGCGTGTCTTGCCGTTCCCGAAGGCGAAGATCATGTAAAACAAATCAGACTTGGGCACACCCCAATAATGGTCAGTTCAACCCAACTGCTAGGTGACCTACCTTCTGCACGAGCGCACACACACACTTTTTATAATGCATTCAGTGCAATACGGTTTCACAAAACCTTTTATACAAATGTGGAAGTTTCTTGGATTCTTTGTACGAGCAACAATTAGCTCCCCAGTTGGTTACAAATTGGGTCCAAATCGCATACATTCTGACCATAATTCTGGTTCAGAAACTTCAAAATATATTTTTGTGATGGACGATAACTGGAGAGCGTCTATTCACTCAGCATTAAATGTTTGAGTAGGTCTGTTAGTATCTCAAAGATTTTCCCCAGATGAAAGACTTGCATGACGGACTAGGACTTGATGTAAGCCAAGACCAAGAGTTCTGGAGTGCAGGTGTGACAGAGGATGAACAGTCAACCAATTTTGTCAACCAGCCGTCTTCACATAGTGTGTGAATGTAGATTAACGCTTCACATATCCTTTACAAGGCTCATCCAAAGGTTGACCTTGAGTTTTTATCAAAGCTAGGGAATCCTATGTGCTTTTTCTGAGTGGATGCTACATTACTTACTGCCATCATTTTTGGTGTTGATCTCTTGCTGCATCTGCTAATGCCATAAAACTAAAGAAGGGTTTAAAAAGAAAACATTGAATAAAAAACTGAAAGCAACATCTGGCAGAAACATTTCGCAGATCAGATATCTAGGCAATTTTCAATCTAATCGATGTTTCTATATAGGGCTTTGGAGCTGTGACTGTAACTGCTCGTCCTACACTGAGAGACAAAGATATTTATATCCGGATATTTCAGTGATGCACAATTATGTTAATGATTTAATAGAGCAAAGTATTTTGGTGGTGATACGACAAGGATCATCAAAAGCTAAACTGTCCACAACCAGGATTGTGTATTTTCCATCTGGGGTGAGGATGGAAATCTCCTATTCCTTGGGGTATTTTTAAACAAAATGAACATTTCTGAATGGGCCCCCTCTGTGTCAGACAGGGTGAATTTAAGCATACATTCCTAAGCCTTAAACCGCCCCCCCTCTCCCCTTCCACACCAACATTATTCGAAGATATTTTGGCAATAAATCATTTAACAGATGAAGACCCCTTTTGTGGGGACGGCTTGACAACTAAATTTAGTCAGTGGAGTAGACTCTGAGTGCCCGAAACATGGTTTTGTGTTCTCCCTCAAACCTGTCCCCAGGCTCACTGCCGTATTTTGAGCTACTTAATGGCCTGAGCAAGAGGCGAGTAAAAGGATTGATGTATTGTTTCTTAAGGCAGTGCTTTCATTGAAGAAAGGTTGCAGTTGAACATAATTCTACAAGTTCTAAAGTGTTTATAAAGACTTACTTTGAAGGACTGCATTTTGGTCATCTACATTTGGGGACTTGAACCCCATCTACACCATGCCCCCAACCTGCCCACTCCCAGCTTCACATGTACATATGGTTCATTTGACCAAAAGTTCACGACCAAACTGTCGCCGTCCAAAAGAAAGTCTATTAAAACACAGGATACCACTTCTAACTGGTGCAATAATGCATCTGGTCATGTTGTACATCAGTACATGACGTTGACAGTCTACTACCTTGTGACTTTTCTTCAGTAATGCCTTATTCAATTTTCCAGTGTATTCTAAAAATGTATGCTTATGTTTTTCAGTCACTTGTCCTGTGATGAAGAGCGAATAGATGAGGCAAAGCTGCTGGTGGAGCAGGGCGCAAGCATCTACATTGAAAATAAAGAAGACAAGACACCCTTGCAGGTGGCAAAGGGTGGCTTGGGTGCTGTTCTACGTAGACTGGTAGAAAGCTAGACACTCTACTTCTGAGTCATGTTTCTTAAACCACAACCTATATTTTTGGAAAAAATAGCACTTAACTATGTTTGACATCACATTCTATCAGAGCGCTTTCATGACTTTGTATTAACTTCCCTATTGTAGTTGCCTGTATTTAAGTGTTTGTTTCTAAGTGGGTAGAATATATGTAAAGTTTACCATAGGATTTTCATAATAAGGAATGCTTTTTGGCAGGTCTGCTGCAGAGCAGAACTACATTGACCATGCATCTTGCTGAAGAAATGTGATTTTCAGTTTGTCAAATTAAATGTTTGTAATCCTTCTGTTCTGAGGAAACCCAGCCCCTAGTTTTTATTAATAAAAATGAGAAAACTGCAATCAGTGTCTGACTTCCTCTACAACAGCCCTGCAAGACTTTTTTTATTTTATAGATTTAGTTCTGAATATGTAATCTAGAATGGCACGTTTTTTTGAAATTGCATAAAAAATGTGAGAAAGTGGAAAAATAGGAGTTCTTTTTATGTGTGCTTGCATTGTTGTATAGAACTGTTTAGCGGCTTTATCGAGTGATTGTGTACGCTTTTTGAATTTTTACCTATAATTTGAAAATCTAATGTCTGCATGGATCACATTTTTATTCTGAAATTCATGACTTGCAGTGATAAAATGCATTTCTGTTTAGAAGAAATTCAACCAAGGAGAATTTATCTATGCTTAAACAGAAAGCAGTAAATCGGCGGGACAGGAACTGGGTACCTGCAATGCCTGGGAAGCAACACCTAGTCAACACAATTCTCTAACCTGGCTCTTTGTAAAAGGCCTGGCTGCATCAGTCGGGTCTTCTAGACTCTTTCGTTGAGTTTGACCGGCCCTTTGAGTATGTCGCTGGCTCGGGGGTGTACCCACACCATAGGTGTATTAACAAATAGGAGGCTCATTGGCATTTAGGTACCGTAGTGGTGTGCTGGAGTAAGACGTGTTAACTTTCTCATTGGGCGGCTTTGTCTTTGTGAAGTGTCATGTTTATGCCAGAAGTCTGAGTTGGCAAGCGGCTCAACCTACTTGACCACAGCATCTGCCACCTTCAACCAGGTAGGCTCAACCGACTTTCCTCAGGCAGCTCGACGGGAGTATCCGTAACTTGAAGCTCAGAGGGTTTAATGCATAAAGAGGTCTTGCAACTAGATTGAGTCTCAACACCTCGAACCAGGCTCAAAATCCTTCCTTGGTTTGATCAGCAACCGCATGTTCCAGAGGTAATGCAGCTGGCATTTAGGCTTCTGGGAGTCGCATCTAGAGAACTGTGCTGCTGGAGCGCTCTACTGCAATTTCACCATCTGGCTAATGGGTGCCATCATCACCCCCAGCTGTCCTGGTGTCTCGTATTCAGCTGAAGGTACTCCCCATGGTTCATCTAAGATATTCTCCCCAGGGTTGTTGGTGGGAGGGTCTTTGATCAATTGGTTTGCCCCTACGGAAGGCAACCTTTAATGGTCAGCAGCTCCAAACCATGCTCAGCCAAATAGAGGGTGCGAGGGCTTCCAAGCATCCTTCTCCCTCCCCACAGGAGTGGCCCACTCTTTTGCAGCATTCCTAACGGAGCAGGGTTACGCATGTAGGTATACATCAAAATGGTGTAAAGCATCTTTCTTGTGCCAGAGGTTCCCTGCTGTCTTAGTTCAGCCCATGTCCTACCTCTATGAGAACAATGGTTTCTGGCTGCAATAATCTTCCCTTTGCCTCACCACCCCCTGCTGACTGCTTCAAAGGATTTGTTATGGATTCAGTATAATCTGTAGAAGTCCAACCCCTCGATTGCTGGTAAGGTGCAATGGTCTCCTACGCTGGGTCAAAGCCATTTGAATCAGTTCTGAAGAGGGGATGCATTCCCAACAAATGTTCTTTTCATCTCGAGAATCAATCTGGGCAAGTCTAGTTTAGCAACTGCGTTTCTTTTAAAATGGATATGGTTATGCTATTTTTATGTTCTTCTTTTGCCGATTGATGGTTTTAGTTTAATCTTGCATACAATTTGCAGGGTGCCAGGTCTCTGGCACCAGGTATGGTTCAAGAATTTGAATAACGTTCCATTGCTGTGGGGAGATTCAGGCAAAAGTAGGCTTTTTCAGATCTAATAACTGAACTGACCCATTTTCCTTGCGTACTGGTCTGTGCAGAGGTGTCTGTAGATGTCTGTATAATGTTTAGTTCTAGTGCCAATGGGCTCTTTTTTAGAGGGAACCTGAAAAATCTGCTGCACAACTTCTCATGCTCGCATTTGACGCGTTATTGTTATTGTTATTTTGCACTTATATAGCGCCTTATATACCATTGGTATGGTCTGAAGGCGCTGGTAGGTTGAACGCCCTTGGGAACCGCAGTTCAGATCAGTAGAGAGAGTAGGGAGAGTCAAAAGGTGCGTGTGAGCACCAGATATGTGTGCAGCTCGTGCGGTACTTGTGTAATAGCTGTTTCTTATCGGTAGGTGTGGTGGTTGAGAGATCGGGAGAATGTGTTCGTTCTGGCAGGATTTATCCGGAACGGATGTGGCTGCGTTAGGCCTGAGAAACGCCTGGCTGGGGGTGTGAGACCAGCAGTGTTTACATAGAATGATGTGGAGTAAGCGGCGGATGTTCGTATGAGAACAGTTATACCGAATGGTGTCATAGTATCTCTGTATTCTAGTTGAGTGGTGATGTAAAGGAGAGAGTAAGCGTGGTGGTGTGATATGATGGGTTGTATGCTTTTTCAATGTGCAAACTTCTAAATGCAACTTTCCCAGAGAGGCTACTGGGCGAAACTTCTAAGTACAATTTTCCACACAGAGGCAATTGGGTACACTTCTAAATTCAATTTATCAGAGAGGGTATTTGGCACACTTCTAAATGTAGCTCTCACAGAGGCTATTGGGTACACTTCTAAATGCAGTTTTCACGGAGCATCTACTGGGCACACTTCTAAATTCAAGTTTTCAGAGAGGCTATTGGTCAAACTTCTAAATGCAACTTTCCAGAGTGTCTATTGGATTCACTTCTATAATCAACTTTCACAGATGCTATTGGTAGCACTTCTAGATACAACTTTCAAAGCGTGGCTATTGGGCATACTTTCTAAATGCGGCTTTCACAGAGGATATTGGGCCCATATCTAAATTCAATTTTCCACAGAGAGGCTATTGGGCGCACTATTAAAATCAATTTTCCAGTGAGGCTATTGGGAACATTTCTAAATTCAATTTACCAGAGGGGCTATTGGGCACACTTCTAAATGTAACTCTCACAGAGGTTATTGGGTAATTGGGTACACTTCTAAATTTCACAGAGGGGGTATTGGGCGCCCTTCTAAGTGCAACTTTCACAGAGTGGTTATTGTGGACACTACTAAATTCACAGCGAGCTTATTGGGCATACTTCAAATGCAACTTTCGAGAGTGTGTATTGGGCACACTTCTAAATGCAACTTTCACAGAGGATCTTGGGCACACTTCTAAATTCCATTTACCAGAGAGGCTATTGGGCACATTTCTAAAATTCAAGGAGAGGCTATAGGGCACACTTTCTAAATGCAACTTTCACATGCTAACATTCACAATTCCATCTAGATGGGGCGCAGGCCAATATTCACAAGTCCATCTAGGAGCGGACATGCTAACATTCACAATTCCATCTAAGAGTGGACATGCTAATATTTCACATTTCTATCTTGGTGTGGACATGCTAACAATTCTATCTAAGAGTGGGCATGCTAACATTCACAATTCCATCTAAGAGTGGACATGCTAATATTTCACATTTCTATCTTGGTGTGGACATGCTAACAATTCTATCTAAGAGTGGGCATGCTAACTTTCTCAATTCCATCTAAGAGTGGGCATGCTAACATTTCTCAATTCCATCCAGGTGCGGACATGCTACTTTTCACAATTCCATCTAAGAGTGGGCATGCTAACATTTCTCAATTCCATCTAGGTGCGGACATGCTAACATTCACAATTCCATCTAAGAGTGGGCATGCTAACATTTCTCAATTCCATCCAGGTGCGGACATGCTAATTTTCACAATTCCATCTAAGAGTGGGCATGCTAACATTTCTCAATTCCATCCAGGTGCGGACATGCTAATTTTCACAATTCCATCTAAGAGTGGGCATGCTAACATTTCTCAATTCCATCCAGGTGCGGACATGCTAATTTTCACAATTCCATCTAAGAGTGGGCATGCTAACATTTCTCAGTTCCATCTAGGTGCGGGCATGCTAACATTCACAATTCCATCTAAGAGTGGGCATGCTAACATTTCTCAGTTCCATCTAGGTGCGGGCATGCTAATATTATGGCAGTCTGTTATTTGGGGGTAAGATAGAGTGGCATGGGCTTTCTGGAGTGGAGTGATTTCTCTACTCCCCACCCATCCCACACTCACGGTTTTGGTGGTGTCTGTTAGCTGCTGGCTTCCTTGGCGTCCCCTGCTGACACCTGCAGACACATCTTGGAGCCGCCTCTGTTGGAGCCGCCCTTGGCCTTGGGGCCCTTCGCCGCTGGGGGCTGCCGGGCAGAGGGCTGCCCTGGGAGAACCAGTGATAAAGGACGAGGGGCCTATCAGAGGGGGGGTGGGAGGGATGGGACCATGAGGAGATTTTAGAGGAGGGGAAGGGGGGACCGACTCACCTGCTCCTAGGATGGGAAATAGGAGCAGGTGCGGGAAGCGGGTTGGTACACCGACGCTGCCTCGGCCAAAACAACCAATCAGGGGCAGGGGGCGGGATGGGAGGCAGGAGCGAGAGGGGAAGAACCAGGAAGCCGCCTGGGGAGCTCGGGGCACGCAGGGGCCTGGAGGCATTTTGGGGGGGGGGGGGAAACGCATGGAAAGGGTCGCGCATAGATGGGAGGGGGGAGCGAGAGGGGAAGAACCAGGAAGCGGGCTGGGGAGCTCGGGGCACGCAGGGGCCTGGAGGCATTTTTGGGGGGGAAAAACGCATGGAAAGGGACGCGCAAGGGGGGACCGACTCACCTGCTCCTAGGATGGGAAATAGGAGCAGGTGCGGGAAGCGGGTTGGTACACCGACGCTGCCTCGGCAAAAACAACCAATCAGGGGCAGGGGGCGGGATGGGAGGCAGGAGCGAGAGGGGAAGAACCAGGAAGCGGGCTGGGGAGCTCGGGGCACGCAGGGGCCTGGAGGCATTTTGGGGGGGGGGGGGGGGGAACGCATGGAAAGGGTCGCGCATGGATGGGAGGGGGGAGCGAGAGGGGAAGAACCAGGAAGCGGGCTGGGGAGCTCGGGGCACGCAGGGGCCTGGAGGCATTTTTGGGGGGGAAAAACGCATGGAAAGGGTCGCGCAAGGGGGGACCGACTCACCTGCTCCTAGGATGGGAAATAGGAGCAGGTGCGGGAAGCGGGTTGGTACACCGACGCTGCCTCGGCCAAAACAACCAATCAGGGGCAGGGGGCGGGATGGGAGGCGGGAGCGAGAGGGGAAGAACCAGGAAGCGGGCTGGGGAGCTCGGGGCACGCAGGGGCCTGGAGGCATTTTGGGGGGGGGAAAAACGCATGGAAAGGGTCGCGCATGGATGGGAGGGGGGAGCGAGAGGGGAAGAACCAGGAAGCGGGCTGGGGAGCTCGGGGCACGCAGGGGCCTGGAGGCATTTTTGGGGGGGAAAAACGCATGGAAAGGGTCGCGCAAGGGGGGACCGACTCACCTGCTCCTAGGATGGGAAATAGGAGCAGGAAGCGGGTTGGTACACCGACGCTGCCTCGGCCAAAATCAAACACATTCAGTATAGGTGACACCTATACAAGGGTAATATGGACCCTGTCAACTATGCAGTGACGCTTGTAACGTTCTGTATGTAACGTTTGTATCTGAAATGTACCCTTTTCACCTTGCAGCCAGGAGTTGTCTTTTGTCTGCGAATTCTGCCCAGCAGAAACGTACATATGTATACCCACTCAGTGGTTGCCAGTGAGTAAGGCACTCCCTCTCTGATTGAGCAGCCCAATCAGGTGTAACTACAGGCACCAAATTATAACCATGCACCATATATGCAGGAAAAAAAAGAATTGTGTGGCTTTCACCCACTTTGCGGGGTTGCTGACCTGTTCGGTAACGTTGCGCCTCGGTAGGCCAGAGCAAAGCGAGTGCCTCAGCGAGGTCTGTGAGCTGTTGCCAGCCATGTCAGCCCCCCTGCCAAGGAGGTGAAAGCCAATAGAAGCCCGGGATTTCACTAGGATGCAAATAGTTTTTTGTTCTTTCCTCCGTCGGGAGATGAGCTCAGCGCGGAGTGTGCAAGCCAATTCCACTACAGAAAGAAAAATGTTGTGATTGGCCAATCTGTCTTTGCCGGCAAATGTTTGGCAGAGCACATTTTCACGAAGAAATACCACCTCCACGTTGTGTTGGAAAATGAGGGTACAACAGCTGGCCTTTTTTGTAAATGTTTTTTCTAAAGGTTGCTACAGAATGTTTACGGTGGAATATCCTTTGTTTTATTAGTTGTGCTTTATCGGTTTGGGCATTTCATGACCAATCCTGTTTGTTTAATCAAGTTTGCAGAATACTGATATCCCACATATATCCAGTGTGCAAGCCATCTGTATTATGATCGTTAGGGCAGGGATTCACAAGGAGTATTCCTTCAGTACATATTTGTAACACAGAAATACTAGTAGCATGTGCCTTGCTAGAGATTTGCCAAAAAATGCTTTTTTTAAAAGATGTTCAGCATGCAGTCTGCATCAAATACAAAGACTCATACCAAATAGGCAGGGAAATGGCCAGACTGTTTTAGACTGGAAGACCCGATATGTATCCCTATTATACAACTGCTTTTACAAGCATTCTTGTATATGTGCTTCATGTATATTCTGCAATGCCACCCACCCTTTTAATAATCCAAGCATCAATGCCACTGTATGCTACCGAATATTTTGATTGGTTTAAATGTTATTTGTTTAGGTTTTTTGCTATATTAGTAATAAACCTTTTACCTATACAAAAGCATTTAAAATAATGAGCATAACAATTCACAAGTACAAAACATAAAATATAAAGTTAAAATACAATAATCAGCATTATTAAAAATCACATCACAATTGTTATTCATTGGTTAATCCATGACACAGCATTTGTTCACCCAACCTTGATGAAATACAATAGAGGTCAAATAAAAACCAGTTTGTCTCGGGCCCAAAATCTAGTGTTGAGGACACCAAAGACATCTCTGAAGAATTTAATCAATGGATTTACCATAGCTGGGTTTTCCCCCATATAAAACAACATCCACCAATCACCTAGCCTATTCGTTTTACATCTCTCGAGGGCTTTCCCAAGATGCTGTGTTCGCTTAGCAGTCAAGCCCTTGCAGGTCAACAGCATGTGGCGCAGTGTTTCTATGGAGCCTTCAATGTTCCAGTACCTACAACTTGGGTCTGACCTGTCCCATTGCCTCCTGAAAATAAATCCAAACTTCTTCAGTTAAGTGCAAATTTAAGCGAAAACGTGTTCTGTAAAAACCCCATGGTGATTCACCAAGGTATTTTTGAAGAGTGTTGTAGACTCTACTTTCCATCAAGGAATCGCGATTGGTCTTCAATTGTTCCTCCTGGGATAAAGTTTACTCCCAAACTCTTCTCCAAAGTTTGAGTTTACCTGAGTTCGGATTTTTACATAAATGTCTTCAGTGAAACCCACATCTTTTAATATCTTTTGGCATGCCGTTTTCAATGCAATAAGTATCGGCTCCCAAGGGGAAAATAGAGCATATTTTTGAACTTTGAAAGCCCTGACTGGGTGTGACTCTGCATTTTTGATGTAAGTAAAGGGACTCCATGTTACCCTGGCATGCAATGATATGAGACCTAGCTCGTATCTTATAGCATGCATCAAGGTCCCTTGCGGTAAATGCAAGATTCTCCTCCAAAAAAGAGCCTCGGTTTTATCCAGACTGAAAATGCATTTGCGAAAAAGACTTCAGAGCCAAAAGTCAAGATGGCTGCAATTTTCATTTTTGTAAAAGTTAACTACTTGCTCATTAAAAAAAATGTCAGTACCTTTTCAATATAATCAATTCTCGGTGCATCACTCATACTGGTGTTTAACAACATACCCAAATAGATGAATGAATGTGCAATGCTCTAATGACCCAAGTTGGGAGTTTAGACGTCCTGCCTTGTTGCCAATCTGTTGCCAATCTGTTGCCAATATGTCTTATGACGTGTGCGGACCTGTGGCTCCACAATTGAGAGAAAAGTCAGTGGAAGACCGCAGAGCAATTCCTGCCAACATCTAAACGAGATGCTGATGAGCAGTGCATGTGAACTGATGAAAAGCTCAAGGAGTCAAATTTTTCAAATTGGCTTAATTTTCGCATGATGTCATAAAACCAATTAATTCTGCACTAACATACACCAAAATAAATAGTCATCATATGTCAACGACACCATAACATAATAAATACCTAGGTCAGGCAGATACAAATCAGCAGGGAGACGCATAAAACACACCTAGTAAAGTAGGAAATAGAAAAATTGCTAGCATTATCAATTTGGAGTAAAAAAATCAGGATACACAAAATAAGTAATACATCTAAGGACCATTAAGCATTAGATCAAAAATTGCACGTGCTGATCCATGCTTGCTTTAAAAAAATGCAATTGCACAGAGCAAGTAGTCCATATAATTTGGTGTCAAAATTAAAAGTGCATCATTCATTTTCCTAGATTAATCAGGGTTGATTTTAGCCATTTAGATCGTACTCTTTGGTACAGAAGAATAAAACAACATGTTTAATATCCTCTGACTAGTTAATGCAATGCAGACAAGTTGGCACATTATTCTCCCCGAATGGGCTGTGTGAAGAGGCAGGGGAATATCCAGGTGCAATTTGTTGAATAAAGACGTACGATTCCCCTCCCAATAGGACTGATGTTTTCATTGTAAGATACTGAGAGGAAAAAAGGGTGTTAGAAACAGAAATCTGCCTGACACTTCGAAGCCCAATCATCTTCTAGCCTTGTCCTTCACCCAATCTTGTTTTCTCAGTCATCGCGCCAGGTTGCCTTTGGATGTCGGTTGCCCTGTACCTTGGTTCGAAAAATCCCAACATAACGTAAGATCGATTTTGTATTTTTGTATTTTTGTCCCATAAACTTGACAAACCCAGCTCGGTGGACCAGTTTTATAACATACTAGACCATTTCAAGTACATATAACCTGGGCATTTAAGGATGTAATCTAAAGCTCCACGAAATACATTCAACCCTGGTGTTTTCCAAAATTCCAACCAGTATAAGAGGAGTTTCAGCCGATGGCGTAGCCAATTGCTCCAATACGAGTTCCAGATAAATTGGTGGAGCTGGTGCGTTACAAGGTAATTGCAATAGACCCTTAAGTATTATATTCATGCTTATCTGCGGTCTGTTTGACGGCTTAGAGCCCCAAATCTCTGCTCCATGTGTTGCAGCTGGGACTGTTTGTGCTCTGTTTATCTCTAGAGCAGGACATAGGCCTTCCCCTACACTGTTTGGAAAAATTGTGTAATGCCTCTCCCCTTCTCGCTAAGGTTGCTAGAGGTTCTCCGTTTGGGCGTTCCTGTGGAATCGATTGCAGGGACTTGGAATCCACCTTAAAGCTCAGGCTTTGGAAAGAGCCAAGTCTTGGCAGTTTGCAGATCATTGTTTTGGTTTTTGAGATCTTAATGGTAAGGCCGTTTTTTCTTTGGAAAGTGTGGAGAAGGCATTCAATTGGTGCTGGAGCCCAATGGAAGCTTTTAGAAAAAATAACCATGTCATCAGCAAATAACAACATGCCTCACAATGCTCAAGAGTATTTAATGCTGTGGTAATATTGTTGATATCCAGTGGTAACAGCAGGGTCCTTACAGAGTAGAAATGGATGGATGTCATGAAGTATATTTGAGATATACCACTCATTGGCTTTATGACTCAAAACGAAAGTTCACAGATCATAGCACCTAGCTTGGTTTTTGTCTCCACAGTTCCATGGATATAGTTTCCAACTTGCTTCTTGCCTTCTACCAGCAAATATTTCCTCCCATCTTGCTTTAGGTTTGTTTGCATTTATCAAGTATTTTCCCCCCTTGTGTAGGGTATTCTCATGACACACTCATAGCAAGTATTTCATCTTCTTGCCTAGGTGTGATGTCAGCCTTTGTCTTGGCCAATGTTTCTGATATAATCCCAGCACACTCGTTCTTTCTCTTCCTCCATTACGTGTCTCGGCCATAAAGGGCCTGGTGAAGGCCCACCAATAGGGTCTTTATTCTCTCCTGAATTCTGTCTTGGCCCCTCTGTATCGCTCTCTTTTGGGTGTTTTTTTTCCTTCAGTCACATTATCTCCCTTTCTCTCTCAGGGTCTGGTTCTCTCCGGGGCCTAGCTATCTTACAGAGCCACAGTCTTCTCCTCGGTCTCTTTTTATAATTGTGGCTAGTGGTTCACATAGATATTACACGTATCACACACTCCCACTTACATAACCCCAACCCACAATTCAGGGCAAAGAACAGATGGTGAAGTAATACAAAATACACATGTATTTAAAAGAATGACGTTCATTTTAGACAACTGGGTCTCTAGCCTTACCCTGGAGTCACTACAATATGGTATATATAAAATTACACAAAATGAAATGTTGCCTGCCTATGGGAATCTCATTATTATAAGTTCACAAAGGCATCCATTTTCAATCATAAAAATATCCTTATAAATATGCTGTAGTCATATAAACACTAAACACACTGACAATTCTGCTTTGTATTGATCTCTGTATAAACATCACTAACTTTTCCATAGAACATTCCACATAATGCAAATATGGTTAAAGCATTGTCTTATCTCCGGCAACAAGACAAGAAGGGTGCTGGAGAAACTTAAATCACGTACATGCAAATATATCTATGCACCAACTTCCCTGTGCCACCGGCAGGTAGTAAATATGTTAGCTATGTAAAGGCCACTTGTTAAATAGACCATGGCCGGCTAGCACAGGACTGTGTGTCAGCCATGTACATGCAAAAGCTGACCTTTTGCATTGGCTCATTAAGGTTTGCACTCAAATACTGTTCTCGGCAATCTTCTGTTCTAAACCTAGATGTACACTATGTTGCCTGCATGTGTGGGTTTAGTTCTTTATTGACATTGAACCATAATTAGTTATTTCGTGTGTGTGTGTTTTTGTTTCCTTGCACATGAATGGATTCCTTTCTATCCAGAAACAAGCACACTTTTTTAAAAGGGCCTTCATGTAAGGCTTTCAGTCTTTGTTTTAGTGTTAGAGAGGTAATATTCTCCAGTAACAGATATTTAGTTGGCAATTCTCTTCCCTCCCACACTACACCTGACTCTGCGGGATAACGCAGAGGCTTTGGACTTTGCACAGTTCTTAATTAACACAATGAGTTCCGTCACACAAATATCCAGACTATATTATGGTCTTTATTGGTGGCATTAACTGCACAATATCATGCCAGCCAATAGTACTTGCAATTGCACTATGACCCACTGTGAGTTTCAACCACTATTCTTGCAAATAATACTTGACTTTTACAAAGGCAATCCTTGTATGGTAAATACGGGGCATACATTTATCAATTCCAGTTTTTAAAGTACACCCCCTTTGAATTCTCAGTCCTTTTATCTTCCCAGACTTCACTCAGCTTTCAAATCGGACAATGTGGGGTTTGGGGTTGATGTACCTTTTTAGGTGTAACTTCTGGAGCTAGACCTCATCCTGCAAACTGTCATGATCACCTCGAGGGTCAGAGGGCTGGGACCATTAACGTAGGCCCATTAACGCAGGCTGGCAAGGGTTCTTTTTGAAGACATGCGGGGGCTAGATGGTTATTAGCGTGGCGTGCCAGGCATTCTTCATACTCCCTAGCACCAGAACCACAGTGAGACCCATAGAGACTCAATGGTTGAGGGGTTCCCTTAAAATGGCTGCCTTGTGGGTCAAAGACTGAATTTCAGGAGGGAACTAGTAGTTGGGTGTGAGGCAGTATATAAGCCCCACCCGTGCCCTTGCACGTGCTTCATGTTTGCTTCGCATTGGCTCTGCTGGCAGCGGCACAGCACTTACCGGCGCTCTGTCCACAGACATATGAAAGCAAGAGAAAGTTCATGTTATAAACTTATCGAGTTACCAGGAAATCCTCAGAATAAAGATTCAACGTACCTGACACGAATTCTGCAGCAGCCGACCTCAAGTAGGTGGAGCTCTTCTCAGAGTTCTGCATCACAGACCCGCTATGTTCTTCTACAGCAGAGGGATGCTACAGTGGATCCTCAGGCATGCAACGCTTCGACAACCTGAAAGACAAGTTATTTGTTATAAGAGATATTTAACCAAGGGCCTTGTAATAAAGCAAAAATTATGTGCTTACTTACCGCATAAGAAACCTACGAACTTCTCAGTGTTCCAAGCGTTGGGTCATGCAGCTATAGCCTGCAGAAAATCATGTAGCCAAGTATCACAGCGCACCTTCATTTTTTACGTGCACAGACTTACCATGAGGAGCAAGACCGTGTGGTGTTTTCCGAAAATGCCTGTTTTCCTACATGTGGTTTTTTCCTCTTCAAACCTGCGAGAGAGATTTAGACATTAACAAAGAGGATCAATCTCCACAGTCAAGATTTCCCCCCAGAGACTACAATACCATGTGACTACAGCAAAAGCTCACGCATCAAGATACTTACCATCTCGAGGCTCTTCTGAACATTTCAGTCAGGCAATTTCTTTTTGCCTTATTACCAACACACCCCTTCACGACAGCAGGACGGAGAGCTCCCTAATCTACAATCACAGGTGAGAAGGAACTCTGATTAATGTAAAGGAGCACAGCAGGGTGGGGAAGAGCTATAGAGCTGTGAACCACATTCAGAATCATTCCATGTCCCTTTGCTCTCGTTGACAACAGGGGAAACTTCTTCCCATCCAGCAGTCGTAGCACACAGAGTATTCAGACAACTTACACTCCTGCAGAGATAAGGTAAGCGTTACAGAAAAGCTGATTTCTGGTGGCCTTTTTGGAATCAATCCCCAAGCACTGGCTGGTCATCCCTCTATGGGCTGCTCTGGCTTCCTTCTCTCAACAGAAAGGTCTCATGGGCTGGTCTGCCATCTGCCAGGAGTCTGTTTCTTGGTGTGCAATCGCCAGTAAATTCCCGGCCTGTCTCTTCCTCAACCAATATTCCGTAATGCATCCTTCTGCCAGCTCGACCCCTGGTTTGCCACAGAGGAGTGGTTTGTTTTCCACATGACCAAAAAGGTGGGAGGGCTGCTTACTCTTTCTGAAGAGAAGCCAATTTCATTAGTATGCTCTAATTTCGGACTTATCTATGCTACCTTGATAAAATGTACATATTCTTGCATATCGAGGCAAATATTTTGATATGTAACGTGATTAAATTCAGATAATGTTTGGTGATTTTATGTGCTTTTAGCAAAGTAAGGTCTTTCTTAACATGGGCACATATAGGTCCGTTTCCAGATTCTGATAGAGCTTACTTTTATCTATAACTTGTCCAAATATGGAGTCTATAGGATTTTTACTTGTGATGCACCCCTACATTTCATTTCTGCACATTTAAGTGAGATTTCTCTTCATTCAAGCATTGGGATTTCTTTGGTGTGAAAATGCAGCAGAGACGACACTTTACCTCAGTTTTCCACCTCCATGTTATCCTATCCTAAACAATTTTTCTTCAGCTGTGCCTACTTTCAATTACCTTCAACCTTGACTAATCCAAGACAGATGGCTTGTGCCATGCGTCTAAGTGTCAGTGACATGATCTGTTAAACTTTCATGGGCTAATGGATTAGTTTAAAGAGCAGATGTGAAATAGATTCTTTGTAGACAAGGACTGGTGTCATGAGTGAATACCCGAAGGACATTTTATAGTGTTTACATCCTCTGAAAGCATGGTTGAATACAAGGGAGGAGCATCTCTGGGTGATCTTAATAGCCATGTGGCCATTCCATGGCCTGCATTATTTTCTGTCCAGTTCCCACTGGACTGGAGACCTTTGTTCTCTTCAGTATGCCTAAATGTGGGAATAGAAACTTCAAATGCAATCCGATTCTGTGTTCATTCCAGCTCTTTTAAGTTTCATTTAGTTCTCTATCAATACAGACCTATCTTTTCAATCTTCATCACACTGTAAAATAAAATTCAATAGCATTTTAATTCTTATTCATGTGTTTCAAACAATATAGTTTAAATGAATTACTAACTTTGCAGAATAAAGAAACACATTATATAGTAATTCTCCAGAACACTGCGTGCTGCTTGGCAGCTTCCATGCCTGGGTGGTGCCCTCACATCACCCTGACTGCTCTTTGCCAGTCCCCATTCACTGGTGGGGGGGCTGACCTGTCACTGCTGTTTCCCCCACCACAGATGACCCTGATACAGTCCGCCCCAGCTCTTCACTGTGCATGTGTAGCGCAATGGCCTGGTCTGCCTGCCTTCCTAAAGTTACAGGCAGCCCAGGCCAGAACTCCCTCCACCTTCTGCCAGGCCGAAAGGACATGGCGGCCCAGTACTTTCTCTGGTGGGACATGCTTATGCTGCCTCCTCCCGCTCTTCAGCTCCCGGGCTTCACTTGTATGCCTTTTACTTCAAGGCCCACCCTAACTGGCCCAGGGTGGGCCGTCCCAAAGGATTGTGGCATCACCTGTTTTGGGCAGCATGGTCCATGTGGCCTGGACTGGGTGGCACCCTCCCTCCCCCAGAAAGCCCCGTGGGTGCATGCAGCTCGGGCCCATAGTAGACAATGGGTCACTCCATACACATGTTTGGTTGTCTAAAGTTATTAGGCCCGGAGGGGGCTGCTTGACCCCCAGAAAGCTGATGGCTCTTGCCTCTTTTCTTTTTTTCAAATGGTTTCTCCTTCAAATGGTTTCTTTTATAATGTTAACTCTCCCCTGCCCAGACAACTCCAGGGTGGGTGTGGGTTAGGGGGAGGAAGCTCTCCTTTTTCTTCTTTTATTCCTACCACATTGCATCAAGCCCCTGAGTGGGCTGGATGGTTCAGTCCAAGTAAGTGCATACATTAGCACAAACACTATACACACATTAAAGCAGTGGTCTTCAAACTTTTTTGGCCAGGGCCCCCCTGAGCAAAATTTGGGCAGGTCGGGACCCCCCAGAAATGCCAAATGGACAGTATATATTGCGCGCCGTCACCTGCTCCCATCAAAGTCGCTGGGCTCCCTCATCCCACTCCTACCCAGTCGCTGGTCTCTCCCCACCCCATCACACACCCAGGGCTCTCCCCACTCTGCTCCCATCACTATCCCATGGTTCCCGCCCATTGTGCTCCCACCATAGTCCCTCGGTTCCCCCATCCCGTTCCCAACACAGTCTGAGGGCCAGTGGCGGCTGGTGAATCTTTTTTAAGTGGAGGGGCATTAAGGGGAGGTTCGGGGGGGTTTCCCCCTGTGAATTTTTTTTTAAATAATAGGTTAAAATGTTGCATTGTAGAGCATACTTTTAACAAAAAATGGGTAAATAGCCAAACAGTTTGCAATTGTTGCTGGGAGTCCAGGGGGCAGGCATTGATATTTTATTTCTATCGCGCTCGTACACAAGTGTTTCAGAGTGTGACAAGGCAAGGGAGGGGAACAGAGGAGAATAAAACAGCGATCTTACTAGGCCCAGTGACATTGAGAACGCGCAAGTGTGAGGGGAAAAGTGCATGGAAGGGGGGAGAAGTGGAAAGTGCGAAGCAGAGGAGAAACAGATAAATAACAATAAATAAATAATAAAGGCAACAAACAGTGGTAGTGCAGCCAGCAATTTGCAAGTGCTACGTTTAAGGCAGCAGACAGGGTAGGTCTGATAAGTGCAGGAAGAAAGATGGTTCTCCTCAAGTTTTAGAGTGGCAGGGCGCTGTTCCAGAGGAAGGCCCCAGCCGAAGACGGAGATCTACCCCCAGCTCGTTTCTTTGATAAACGACTGACCCTGAGGGAGTTGGAGGTAGAGGAGTGAAGAGCTCGAGAGGGGAGGTATTTGCGGAGGAATAGCTGAAGGTATTTTGGACCCAGGCCCCAGAAAGCCTTGTGGACAAGGCAGAGGGTTTTGAATGATAGATGTCCGGTAAAAAGATACCATCCCTGTCCCCTGGGCCCCACTGGTCCTAACACAATGAACATGATTATGTGTATATGCAAGGCGCTGCACATTCATACAGCAATCACTCTATCATTCACATGAGCATCCATCACCATACACTCACTCATAACGCATCCATACACATGTTTAAATAAAAACAATGAACATAAACGTACCTTCTGCATTGGCCTGTGTGTGGGTGCTGAAACGGCCTGCTCCAGCTGCTCTGTCCGTATGTGCGAGGAGGCGCAGGAGCTCCCCCTCGGACATACAGACATGCAGTGCCCCAGCCAGCATTTCCAATGAGCTATGCAATGCTGGCGAAGCAAAACGCCCCAGCACTTGCATGGCTCAGTGAGCATGTGCGGCTGGGGAACTAAACTGAACTGTCAAAGGGAAACAGTGTTTCCCTTTGACAGTTCAGCCAGCCCAGGAGCACTCCATTAGCTGGATAAAGCAGCTGAGGGAGTGCTCACTGTTTCACTGGGCTGGCTCCTTAGCTCCTCCATAATGGGTGAGGGGCCACTGGATGGGCGCCTCTTGCCATTATGGATGAGCCGCCAGGCTCGGACAGGCCTATAGGGCAATGCCTGTACCAAAAATGTAAAATGCTAGTTTGGGCCAATCAAAATGGGCCACCATTTTGGCCAATGTGGACCATTTTGATGAGTTACTTAACTATGCAGTTAGTAATGTTGACCATTGTTGCTGAATATATCACAATTTACTTACATTTTAACACAAAGCACCCCTTTGGGTACTATTGAAACAGTGGGCTTCACAACTACTCTGGCGGTAGCTGTGCCGGTAAAACCGGCACGGCTGCCACTGGAGTTGCATCCGGGTCTGGCACCCGCGAATGGGCAATTACTAGGTCATGCCGAGTTAGGCGGACATGATAATTGCCCTTTCGAAGGTGCCGGTAGATCCCCATTCCCATTTGAGCCCCATATGGCTCAAATGGGAATGGGGAGCTCGGATGCACCGGCACCGTTAATAACGGTGCTGGTGCATCCGACGAGCTGAGGTCAGACCTGGCGGGGGCTGTCAAGCACCCACGAGCACAACTCTTACTATGGCGGAACGGTAGCAACGGTGCCGGTAGCTTACCAGCACCGTTGTTACTGGTCCGCCATAGTAGTAATGAGGCCCAGTCTGTGACTAAAGGAATGAATATCCATTTACAACTGTGGGCCACTTTTTCATTGTTGCCTGAGACAGTTTCATGCTTCAGCCCGCCCATGTGGGCCACCCCTGCCCATTTCTTCCAATCTAAAAAAAAAAAAAAAAAAAAAAAAAAAAAAAAATCTTTTTTCATGCTGAGCTCTCAGGGCCCCCCTGGGATGCACCCGCGGACCCCTAGGGGGTCGCGACCCACAGTTTGAATACCACTGCATTAAAGGAAGAATTTTTTCCCTACTCTTGGTGTCTGTATTTCCCTCAGCAGTCAAGTATATAGTCCTGCCGAGCCTGGCCCACGGGCTACAGGTAGTTGATCACTTATCTAAATATCTGCAGAAGATGTTTCATTCAGTATTTTGTACAAGTTCCATAGGGTACCCTGTTGTGGAGATGGCACTGTAGGAGACTGACCGGTGTGATTCTCTTAGATTGGGCAGCCGGGTGTGATTGAGGAACATCTCAATGGAGTCTTACTCGCAATCTTGTGGATGCTTCCTTTTCAGAGTCATCACACTTGCGTCTTGCTGACTCATGTCTGTGGGTGGGTGGGTGCAGGCAGTATTGGATCTGGACATAGAGCACCAAGAGGTTCAAGGATGAGTTTTCTGGCTGAGGATCTCCTACCGTGGTGCGTACGGGTCTTTTGGGTCAATTGTTTGGCTTCAGAAGCCGTGTGCCTTGCACCAGCCCCTCCTTGGTCGTGCACTCCGCCCTATGGCTACACAGCGGCGTGTCACAGCTCCGATAACTAGTGTAGACAAGGATGTGCAACTTTTGCATTGTCCCCAAGCCTGGAGAAGATGTGGGGGTGGGGTCCATGGGCTGCTCAAGGTTCACATCCTCCCCTCAGATGAGTGCGGCAGTTCTGCCCCCTATTCTTGGAGCATCTTTGCCTAGACAAGCTGCAACCTCTATAGTCAAGTGGTGCCAGCCCTGGGGCATGGTGTTTTGCTCAAGCATTGTACCCTCAAGACTTCATGTACTAGCTGGTCTGCCGAGATCCTGCAGACCTTGCACACACAATGTCGGGCTTGGATCAGCCCAAAGCCTTTCCGCCCTTCCTCATGCCCACTGCAGAGCCTTTGTGTTGACTACAGAGCTATGCAGCTATCCAGGGGATAACTCTTTACTGGGGCGAAAGACCCAAACTGAAAACAGAGTTGGTTTAACTTACGGGCCAGACGTGTGAGACCAGACAATCGGCCACGAAACCAGGAGGCTGGCAGCTCCCGCAAGAGCCTGCCAACTGGTCGCATGTCACCAGGGTCGCCTCAAGCCATCACTGGAGTTTTACCCAACACGTTTTAAATTGTCGGCCATATCGTTTCCATATTCCCCTGTGTAGCTATAAACGCCAAAACACAAAGTGCTTTTGTTTAAAAAGTATTGACTGAAGGAGACCATCGTTACATGTATGTATGGGTAGCCAGGATTGTTTAACATGTGGGGCCAGAAACGAATGTAGTTGGGCCCACCACAGTAACATCATTACAAACCCACACAGCCCTGCTGAGTGGGCATTTACAGATTTTGGTTGGGCCTTGCCCGCTCAGACCCTACCCTGTCTACGCCAAACTAAATTCCAATTACTACCACAGAATTAAAAAAATAAAGATTGCTTGGCAGCCTTTGTTTCCATTATTAAGCCTAGGAGAAGCCAGTCGGACAACGCGAAGATCCGATACCGTTTGACAAAATGTATTGAAACGACAACTTTAGGCCCTATTTTTATGCAAACGCTTGCTTGAAGGTTTTGATTATTATAAACATTCACATGAGGCGAAGGATTTTTTTATTCTTAACAACTTGCCAGCTCAAAACACCTCTTTTGTCCAGCGCCCTTTCCTTCACAGCTCTTGTGAAATGCTGCCATCTCGTGGCCATACAGGATATGATATGGCATTTGTAACGCGCCTATACACAAGTGTTTCAAGGCGCGACGAGGCAGGGAGGGGGGAACAAGGGGAAGACAGACAACGATCCTACTAGGCCAGGTATCATTCAGACCGCGCAAGTGCAGGGGTAGGGGAAGGGAAAAGTGCAAGGGGAGGGGGAAGTGCAGTACAAGTAAGTAGAATATAAATAAATAAATAGGGCCAGCTGGTGGCAAGTGCAAGGTACGTGCAGACAAGTGCTGGGAAGGGGGGGCTGTAGGGATACAGAGACAGTCCCGCAGTGCAGGGGATGCCAGGGAGGCAGTGGAGAGTGGCTGGGCCCAGGACCAAGGTCGGTGAGAGTGGCCCAGTTGCAGATTCAGTGCAATGTCAGTGTAGAATTTAGCAGGGGAGAGGGACAGAGAAAGCAGAAGCAAAGAGGAAGGTTTTGAGGTGCTTCCGGAACCGGAGATGGTTCTCCTCAAGTTTCAGGGAGGCAGTAAGGCTGTTCCAGAGGGAGGCCCCTGCCGCGGAGAGAGATCTACCCCCAGCTGGTTGCTTTGAGAAGCGGCTGACCCTGAGGGAGTTGGAGACGGATGAGCGAAGGGCTCGGGAACGAAGATATTTAGGAAGAGAGAGTTGAAGGTATTTTGGCCCCAGGTCCCAGAAGGCCTTGTGGACAATGCAGAGGGTTTTGAACTTAATCCTCGCAGCCACTGGGAGCCAGTGTAGAGATTTCAGTCCTGGAGAGATACAGTCCCTGGGCTTGAGGCCAAGGACAAGTCTCGCAGTTCTGTTCTGGATGAGTTGCAGAGGGCGGAGAGTGGAGGCAGGCAGATTAAGATAGAGGCTGTTACAGTAATCAAGCTTCGAGAGAACCAGGGCTCAGGAGACAGTGAGCTTCTGGGGGAAGGAGAGGAAGGGAAGAATACCTCTGAGGAGGTGCAGCTGGTAGTGTGACTTATTAGAGACGTCAGATATGTGAGGAGAGAAGGAGAGTGTAGAGTCGAAGATGACCCCGAGGTTTTTAGCCTTGCAGGTAGGAGCAGGAAGAGGGCCAAGAGAGGCCGGCCAGAGAGCTGCAGGGAAGGAGGGAGTAGGTGTGCCGATGAGTAGAATCTCAGTCTTACTGGCATTAAGGCAGAGGTCATTGGCGGCACACCATTCCTGGATAGCAGACAGACAGTCAGAGATGAGGGAAGGAGAGGAGGAGGCCGAGGGTAGCCTGAAAATGAGCTGGGTATCATCCGCATTGCACTGAAAGTTGGGGCAGAGTGCGGCGATGCAGTGGGCAAGGAGTGACAGATACTGGTTAAAAAGCCAGGGAGCGAGATTAGATCCCTGGGGAACACCACAGGTGGAGAAGAAGACGTCAGAGAGGAAGGACCCAAGTTGGACCTGGGAGGGTCGATTGGAGAGGAAAGAAGTCAGCCACGCCAGAGCCTGACCAGTGATACCCAGGTTATCACGGAGACGGTTGAGCAGGATGGCATGGTTGACAGTATCAAAGGCAGAAGAGAGATCGAGCAAAATGAGAACACAAGGAGTGTTAGAGTCAAGGTTGGAGAGCAAGTCTTCACGGATGTTCAGGAGAGCAGTTTCCGTGCTTCTGGCAGCTCTGAAGCCAGACTGATGGTCATGAAGGCTACCAACAGATTCAGCATGGAGGTTAAGCTGGGAGATGGCCAGTTTCTCCAGGAGCCTGCCCAGGAAGGGAGTGATGGAGATTGGGCGATAGTTAGCCGGGCAGGAGGGGTCGGAAGAGGGTTTCTTAAGAAGAGGGTGCACAAGGGAGTGCTTGAGGGGGGATGGGAAGACTCCAGAGGCGAAGGAGTGGTTGCAAAAATCAGCCAGCGCGGGGGCCAGGGAGACGATGTGGTCCTTGATAGTTTTGGAGGAACAGGGGTGAACCTGTTTAGACGAGACTTTCATAGATCGGACTTGTCTGGAGACCTCGTCAGCAGAAAAAAGGGGAAAGGCAGAGAAGGAGGGAGGAGGGGTGGCTGCAGAAGGGCCAGAGGAAGAGCCGGGAAGAGAGGGAGGGAGGTGATAGGAGGAGAGTGAGTTTTAGTGATGAAGTGAGAGGCCAGTGCCGTGCAGAGGGCCTGGGAGGGGACAGGAGAGGTAGAGACTGCAGCAGGGTTGGCAAGCTCCTTGCAGATTTTAAAGAGTTCAGCCGAGTTGTTAGATGCCGCAGAGATGCGTGCTTGGATAAGGGCTCTCTTCTTGATGAGAACGGAGAGACGGTATTGCCTTTGGAGCAGGCGGCAGGCCAGTTTGTCAGAGGATGAACACGAAGCACGCCATTTCCTCTCTGCCACCCTGCACTTGCGTTTAAGGGTGACGAGATCCGAGTCATACCAGGAGTTACATTTGGCTTTGGGCTTCAGGCGGATTCTCATGACAGGGGCAAGGATATCAAGAGTATCAGATATAGTAGAGTGGAGTATGAAGAGGGCTGTGTCAGGGTGGGTGTCAGCCGAAGGGGGAGGAGGGAGGCAAGAAGGTGGCAGCGAAAGCCTCAACTGACACGCGCTTCATGGGTCGGATGGCCGAGAAGGTGGGTGGCGATGATGAGGGTGGCTTTGCCTGAGGGGTAGGGAGGGTGAGGTGGGAGGATAGGGGAAAGTGATCACTCCAGGAGAGAGGAATGGAGAGAGGGACGGAGAGGGGAAGGTCAGAAGAGATCAGAGCATCAAGAGTGTGCCCTGCAGAATGAGTAGGCCCAGACGGGAGAATAGAGTGGGAGAGAGTCACAGAGGTCACGAAAGAGTTCAGTGGGGGGACAGGAGGCATCCAGGTGGATGTTGAAGTCACCAAGAAAGAGGAGTTGAGTGGTAGCGGACAGGAGTGAGGAGAAAAGGTCAGCCCACTCAGAGAGGAAGGAGGAAATTTGACCAGGTGGCCGATAGATAGTAGCCACGATAAGGGAATAGCTGGGAGAGAGAGAGAGTCGGCAGACAAGACATTCAAAAGAGGAGTAGGTCTGCGTAGGAATGACAGTGGCAGGAATCCACTCAGGGAAGATAAGGGCAACACCCCCCCAGCACGGTTAGGCCTGGGCACGGCGAGGATCATGTAACCATCAGGTAGGAGTGTGTCAAAGCTAGTGACAGAGCTGGCTGTGAACCATGTCTCAGTGAGACAGAGGACGTCAAGGTCCTGTTCCTCAAGAAGGTGACAGATATCAGAGGAATGCTTGATGGCAGTTCGAGAGTTAAGAGTGGCAAGGTGGAGAAGGTTGCCATCCTTGAAGGACTTCCGGGGAGGGGTACAGATCAGAGGTACGCCCTGCGGAGGTGTAGAAGAAGGAGGTGAAGAAGGAGCATGAGAGGGGGCAGGGAGGGAGGGTAGAGGCAAGGTAGACGAGTGCAGAGGATGGGGGACAGCAGGAGAGGAAAGGAAGTTGATGAGGCGTGGGAAGCGTCTATCAAAGAGGTGAAGGTTGGCCTGAGGGCCTTGGACCAAGACGGTCCCATTAGCGTAGACATTAATGATGGCCTTAGAGGAGTGGAAGGAGGCCAAGAGGACATCCCAACGGGTGCCACCATTAATGGGAGAAGAGGAAAAAGGAGAGAGCACGGAGACCATATGAAGAGTCCATAGGTCAGGCGAAGGCACGAAAAAGAGGATGTCAGTGAGAGTTTCCTTAGAGCAGGCACTAGTGTAGGTGTCAGCAATAGGGAGGCCTGGGTTGGAGACCAGGATGTCCTTTTTGAACATATTCCTTTCTCTGTTGAAACACGCATTATCCAACCGTGAGCATACATGTGTGTTGCTCCGCTTATCTGACTCTGCGCCAAGTGGATCCTACGCAGTCTTCCCTTTTCTTGCTTCTATGGATTTGCTGGTCGTGGTGTTTGTGCTTTAGTTGACCCGTGAATATGTACCGGGTCGTGACACAGGAGAGGTGATTTGTCAAAGATGTTCTGGGCCTTAAGATGGAGGCTTGTGCTGGGGTTCGTTGTAAATGTACCAGTTACGCCCCGGCTGTCTGTATGTTGGGGCCTCTGGAGGTAGGCACTTTGGTAATTGGCAGGGTCTTGCATACTGGCTCAACTGGGCCATGGAGACCGTAGAATGGAGGGTCTTGGCAAAGAGCTCTGACAATGCTCATCTTGCAGAGGGCCTCCGAGTAGTTCTGACAACTGGCCCAAGGAAGAGAAGCTATGGCAACGCTGTGCTGAGCTTGTGCTAGCGATGAAATGCCATAGCCATTTTTATGGGGGTTTAGCATTGACCGAGGTGTCTGCAGGGGTTCGGGTGAAGCCAATGGCAGATCTATATGGAGATGAATTGGCTGTTTGTGGTCTAAAGATGGCCAAACCCGCTACAATGTAATGTGAAGTTAGGGGGTGGGGGTGCTACCTGGATACACCCACACCATTCCCAGCAGAGTGAGCTTTCTTTAAAATGGGGCAAATTAATTTTTCTTGGATGGGGGGCAGGGGGGGGAAGGTAGGACCTGGACTAAAAGACCCCCACACCCCCAACTAAATGCCACATATATATATATATATATATATATATATATATATATATATATGTATTGTTTCAGTGCTCCGATGTGTTCATGGCCCACACTGGGGCCATGATTCTCAGTGTGGCACAGTGAGCGTGCTAAATAGCACGACCCACTGCACCATTTCTTGATGCCCAGGCACCACTGCTATTCGTTTGTGGGCCTAGGCGTCATCGCAGGGAACTATAGTGCTCTGCTCCCAATCCGCCTGTTTCTTGCGGTAACGGGCGCATCGGCGAATCTCAGCAGCACTTTCGTTACATAACGAGGGATTTGTTCTTTAACTAAACTGTTGCCGAGAGCATAACGGGTAGGGAAAGCTTTAAAGTCCTGGCATTGTGGGTTAATTGTAAGTGGGAAATACCTTAAATGGCACCATTCTTTTTTTATTTTTAAAAACGTCACAAAAGGACCTCAGTGCACTCGAGTGTGCATTGTCAATTTCTTTTTTGAAGGGCTATCAGCAACGCAGTGCAGTAGAGTGGGCTCTGTGCAAGTAAAGGTGTGGGAGGTTTTAGCACAGGGGACAGTACTTAAAAGTACTAACCTGTCACCAGGAGCAGTCTCTTCTTGTGGCACTCCTCCTATACGACACCAATTTGGTACCGTACTTCAGCACCAATTTTACGCACTTAAGAAATTGGAGAAGTGCCACAAGAATACCCATGCAAAAGGACAGATAATGAAAATGCTGGTTACTAGGTCGGTTCTCAGCCCTTCCTAGCAACCGGCTCCCATATTCCAAAAGTGGCGCATTCAGTCCGACTTCGGAAGAATGCGCCACCTTCAGAATAGGTGTTAATTACCGAAAATGTTCGGCATACATAACATCTGTTGAATATTATGCATTTATTGATGTGGTCACTAAATATCATTTATAATATATATGAAAGCATTACTATATGTGTATGATTGTAGGAGTATGGTTGTTGAATGAATGAATGGGTTCTGATTTGTAGGAATGATTAATGCCATCTGCACCTTTTTAGATGTGATTTTACCTGCAACCTAATTATTGTTCTTGCTTATGATTCACTCACAATAGTTATAAATGAAAATTAATTATATCAGTCTAAATAAATATTTTTGATACAGATGTATTAAATTAAGTCCTCTGGATCGTCTTTCAGTGTATAGTTTTGTGATAATCCCCTGATTCAGAGTGTGGGGTTTCCCTACTCTTCAGCGTACTGGCTTTGCATAATACCAGTGAAAAAAATCCATGCCACAGGAAGAAAATATGCCCTTGCTGGCTACACAAATGCCCCACTCCCCATATAAGAACACTCATCATGTTGTATTTGCACCCCAACGGCAGTAAAAAATGTCATGCCAAAGTAAGAAAACATGGCCTTGCAGGCTGCACGAATGCCCACACTCCAATGTAGGAACACTTTTGTTGCCTTTGGACTTAACACCATTAATAAACTGCAATGCCACAGTGAGAAAACATGCTCTTGCTGGCTAACTGGTAAGATAGCTCAGCGAGCTGGGCGAATGCGCTTGTAATCCGAGTGTGATTTGCAGGTTAAAATCCAGACAAGGCCAGCTCTGCCTTTCATAATTCAAAGCAACCTCGCTGATCTCTGCCCTCCCATACAGACCTTGTACTATTATGTTGCTTTTGCACCTGGTTACCTCTTACTCTCTACTGTACTGTGTTTTCCCTACTCGCCAAGTTGTACCAGTGCTGTGATCCTTACGGGCAATAAATAAATTAAGCTAATTAAATTAGTGCAAATTTCTGCTGGGTGATATGATTTTTGTAAATATGTTCTCTGTACAAGGCTTTGGTGAAAGCACTATATAAATAGCATATTTCACACAAATCCCCCATATACGAACACTTTTGTTGTACTCATGTTATTTGCCCCCATGTAAGAACATTTATGTTGTCTTTGACCTTAACACCAGTTAAATAAAAAACAAAGTCAAAATAAGGAAACATGCTCTCCCCATGTAAGAACACTCATGTTGCCTTTGACCTTAATGCGAGTACAACATTCCATGCCACAGTAAGACCAGCCCCACTTTAGTCCCCCCCCCCCACTCCAACCCCACAATCGCAAAAAAAACACTCAAGTTGGCTTTCCTTTGCCCAAAAACGGCAGTAAAACATGTCATGCTCTTGTCAAAAAAAGGTCATGCTCCAATACCCCTCTGGGGCCCAAGCTTGCATACACACAGATGCACAGAGCTATGCATACATTCGGACACATGCACCCACACAGATCTGTCATTCACATGAGCACCCAGAACAGATTGTGCGCTCATTAATACACTCCCTCGCATGCACGCATACATGCATGCATACATACATGCAATCCCTGCATGCACAGTCTACTTTTTAAAAAAAAATGTATGGTAATTATTGAAAGCATGGGCCATGTAAAAGCTGAGCCAACAGTTAAGCCTTTAGTTGCAACATAGGGGGAGGTGGAGCTCTACTGATATCCCCTCGGCAGGCTTTTGTCCTCTGCCTCTATGTTCACTTCAATGACTGTTTTCTCACCTCGGAGAGTAGCGTATTTGCTTAAGTAAATATGCTGCTCTCCGAGGTGAGAAATGTGACAGGTTCTTGCCAGCTGAGCCGGCTGGGCGTAACCCAGAGTGATGCCTGCTGTGTCAAAGTGGGGGGGGGGAGGGGCGCAGGGGGCGGTTCTAAGCCTCTCAAGCCCATGCCTGTTGCCTCCCCTGCCTTTTCATCGCCAGCATCCGAGCGTTTCTCTTTTAAGCAAATTACCAGCATTAGGCGCTATGCTAAAACCCACAGATATAAACCTATAGAACGGCAGCAAGTATATGTCTGGTGATCATTACGATTTTCCTCTATGAATTCCACCTCCCATATAACAATATAGCAACAGAATACAGCATGCACAAAACATAGAATGGAGGCAGCCACACTGCCTGATAATTCTTAACACAGGAACCCTGCCTGACAGCTCGCCGACACTACCCGCCATGCGACGTTGCTCTCGGTCGCCACCGGCTTCTGCTGCTTGCAGGAATCCCCCCCCCCCCACGCCTCTTGGCTGCAGGCTTACTGGCCTCTTTCCTCTGCACAGTTGTGTCTGGCTCGTACGCACACCGGCAAGAAACACAGTTGCTGCAGGCACCCAGCGAGGACCAAAACTGCTGCGATCACCTAGCCACCAAAGGCAGGGGGCAACCTACTATGACTGTGATCACCCAGGTGGATATTGGAGCTGGGATCCGCCAGCAGACAGTCCCTGGCTCCCTGGGCACAGAGGCCAAGGGTTACACTGGCCGTAATCAAATGGCAAACCCACAATGACTGAACACAAACACCAGTTGGCCACCGTCTGGGCATGTGCCGGCTGAGACTCCCTTTGTTAACAGCCAGTCATGACTACGCCATGACACACACTCTTAAAAGGGCAGCACCACACTCCTCTTTTTCCATAACAAAGAACAACTGTGAACATCAAATATATGATCCAACATTGCAACCGTGGATGCATTCCAGTCCATGCACCCATTCTGTTATAGGAGGCAAACAGTCCACTTGTCGCCTGGTGATCCAACATTTCTGGATTGAACCCTCACTCTGTTGAATCTTGCTCCAGTCATTCCATGATTGCTGGTGACGCCCCCGATCACCTTCCTCAGCATAAAATAGGAAGAACCCATCCTCATCCTCCTCTTCCTCCCACGCAGGGCATCTTCCTTCTGGCTGATTCAGCTGAGCCACGGATGGTCTGGGCGGTCTCCTTCCCACTGGTTGTCACGTATACTCCCTTTAGGCAATGGCTGTTACTGGTGCAACTGGGGCTGCCGGCGATGGAGCTAGACAGACCCTCGCAAAATGGTCCTCTTTTCTGCACCTCTTGCACGTGTGTCCTTTGGCTGGACTCTCGCATGCGTGTGCCAGGCCCCAATAACAACAGGAGCATGGTACTTCACCTCCCACACCAGCATCGTTCCGCGGTCACTCCCCTTTCCTAGAGGCCTTGCTACCCTGCCATTTTCCTATGGTACATACATCTTCCAGCTTCACCGCTGCATGGACGCCTCCATGGCAGATGCTCTTCTGACAGCTCATGGGACTGGTCCAACTCTAGGATCCTGGCCAATGTTCTACCAGGCTCTCTGAGCACCTGCCACCTCAGTTTGGCCGAGCTGCAGACAAAGATGATTTGTTGCCTAATCTTGTTGTCCTCATTGTTGCCCAACGCGCAGGATAGTGCAATGTGCCGTAGCCTTTCATGGGACGTGCCCAGACCGTCTCTGTCTTCCGGCTTTGATGACATTAGCCTGAACTGCCCCTAGTCACAGTTGATCATGGGCATAAAATAATCATTCAAGATCTTGATGGTGCCTGCATATAACAAATCCCTCGGCCGCAGTGTCTTAAATAATATCTGTAACTAAAAGAGTGAACCACAGGCTACCTCCTGCTCCTGTTTCTTTATATGACTAATAATAGTCAGATCCACGCAAGCATTGGTGCCGGGACGCGATTTTGATTTAGCAACGTCTCTGCAACAGAAAATGTTTGATGCAGTTGCTCCACACGTGGGAATCGCGGGCGTTGGAGATCCGTTTGGAAACACGCTTGTGTTTGCTTAGCTAAATTCTGCTGATCAACATCGCTGAAGTAGACATTCCCTGTGCTCAGCTTTTGAATTGTCTACTTGAAAAGCCGATTGGCTTTCATTACCATAGAAAGGTCGATCAATTCTTCTGTATGAAGGCATTTATACTACATGCATACTTTTTGACACATTCAATTTGATTACCTGTTAATGTTCGGTTCATCTAATCAGATTGTAGATCACAAAATATGGGGTTAGAAGATTTAAACATCTAGATCAAAAACTTTCTGTCCTGACGAAGGCCTGCTATCCAGCAACAGGGAAGACCACTGCATGGATGTGGACCATCCCATTTCTTAAGGCCGAAACGCAGTGCGTCAACAACACTTTTGTTTATCCATCGTTTCACCTGGAGTGAAAATTAAGGGTGATAACCAACAAGCACCCGTGGGGGTTGGTGCTAGGTACCTAAAGAGAAGAATATTAAGGAACATAGAGACATTATAGAGTTCTCAGAAATCGTGAAAAACACAACTGTGAAGTTTCACCATCACAGGTTATCCTGGTTCAGTTAGATTCAGGCAATAGGAGTAGATGTGATTCTGTCTTCATGTTTGGTTGGTACCGAGTGTTAAGACACCGGCCGTTAAAGAGGCCCTTATAATTAGTTGAACCTCTCGAAAACAATTAATAGGGTATGAACAAAGCCCATTGGTACAACTGTGTAGACCAAAAATGCACTAACCCAGAATGAACGTAATTGTGCACTATGTATATTGAATTGTGTATATTTCTTTTATATGTTTTATGAAATAATGTGTATAGGCAAACTAATTATGAATTATTATTTTTCTGAATTAAACATGTCTTTTGAATAAGTAACAGGTTTGATCCTTAACCTAAGTGGTCTGGCTATCTGGAGTGACAATAACGAGTACTCCTTTGGTATGTGTTTTGCGTGGATCTGACTATTAGTCATATAAAGAAACAAGAGCAGGAGGTAGCCAGTGGTTCAACTCTTTTTGTTTCATAGACAAGTACCTTATATAACACCGGTCCCTTGGAAATAAAAAATGTACAAGGTACGACCTATCTTTATAAATAGTATCTGGACTGTGAGACTTGCTGAAAATAGCAAGGAAGGCTGTTTCGCCCGATCACTGATCTCAACGGTCTGGAAGTAGAGTTCACATTTTTCAACCCATGCGGCCCAATGAGGCCCAAGGCTAGATGGGGCACCCATTATGTCGAATCCACTCAGTGGCGCCAGATGATCTTGTTGATGGTGAGCTCCGCCAGCCAACTATGCTCCATCTCCATTGTATCCCATGGATTACTAGCTGATGCTACTATGGCCTGTGCACGTACAATGGTGGTGCGCTACCGTGTTTCCGTGGGCTTTCTAAACGTGTCCGTCATGCTGGTTATAGATCCTTGTGATTGGTGCGAGACGGTCTCAGGTTCCACCCCCTTCACACCAACCACAAACACGCCGGCAAAGGGCGCGCAAGCGCTCATGAGGAGCCGCAACCCCCAAGTGCCCCTGCACTGAGCCCAGATCGTGGTGCTGGGTACCTGCAATATCATTTATTGTGCCCTTTCTTGAACCTCCAGGCCGCAGCATGCATCGGGGACCTGCCTTGGGAACACAAACACTTCTGCCACCATCACGTGAACGCACCTTGACAAATACGCCTCCTGTCGAGCTCTTAAGAAAGGACAAACACTGTATTGGATTCTTGACTTTTGGAAGAGCTTGGATTACGGAGTGTGGACTAAATGCAAAAGTACCCTTCCAAAATCCGTTTTTCTGTAACCTCAGACACTGTCCTGGAATAAACGCAAACGCACCTTTCCAATTTTTTCCATGCAACCTCGCAGTCCTTTTAATGCAGCTACCTGCAGGGAACCCAGTGTGAGTCACCTTTCTCTTTTCCACACTGCAGTGCATGGTCTTGCCCCTATTTCAACACGCCCGGCAGAGTGCAGGCAGGCCCAGAAGAATGATCGCGGACAGTCGTGCAACATCATTGAATGTATTATTTTTCTTCCACAGACTAAGCTCCAATCATGGAGCAAAGAATCAGTCACTGCCTGCAACCCGGGGCTACCAAGGGAGGAGCGCAGACAGCCGTGCGACTTCAATTGTCAATTGCTGGCACTCACCGCTCGTGGCCGGGAGCACCAGGGGGCCTCCAGCATCTCTCTGTTCCCACCGCAGAGCAGACACCCTGCACCACTGCTCGGGCCCGGGAAGACGAACGGGGGCAGCAGGCACTCTCCTGGAGTTCCGATCGCAGAGCAAAACGAAAAGGAGATCAATAGTATGCTGCCTCTACCCTTAGCTCTCTCCCTGCCAGTCCCCAACGGTCAATCCTGGAACCCTCTCACTCACCACCGTCCATGCCTCACACCAACACTCCAAGCTCCACTCACAGACCCACAGCTCTCATAGCAGATGTAAACCAACAGAGGCACTAAGATACCACACACAATGTGGTACATGGACCCCTTCATCAGCAATGTTGTGTCACAACACAAGTTTGCCACTCAAGGCATCTGTCTCTGTTCTGGGCACGTGCCGGCTGAGGCTCCTTTCATTAACAACCAATCATGACTATGCCATGACACACACTCTTAAAAGAGCAACACCACAAGCACTGCGTTCCACTCTCTGCAGGCTGACAATCCATGCATGCTTAAGCACGCACAAGAACAACATCTTTTGGCTCAGAGCGCAGCATAGGGCTAAAGGGGGCCTCGGCAGAGCCACTTTGTGGAGACTGCCTGGACTCAGCCCTGGCTAGCTCTGGCCCACTTAAAGTCCTGTCCGTACAGCTCCTTAGGATGTATGATGTTACCGTAGCAGATCTTCACCCTCTTTCCACTTCCCTCACTTTGGTTTCTCGTGATGCTTTTCTGAGTGTGCCACATTTCCCTCAGCAATTGTTGCAGTCCCTTTCGCATTTCGTTCATGATGAAAGGACTGGTGAGAGGGTCCTAGCAGGACACGCTGAGACATCAAGGAACTCAGTTGTTAATTAAAAGCTTACTTTTAGAATCTTTCCTTGCCAACTTGAAATTTAAACTGGGTACTCTTCCAGGTGAGCTAGAAACACGTAAAGATAACCCTGTAAAAGGGGGGTTGCAAGCAGCCAGGATGGCTGCCTCGGGATAGAGCTCCCGCTCTCTGGGTCCTCTTTTCTCATGTGATTGTTTCCGGAAGGCTGTTATGGGTTATTTCACCTGCAGATTGATTTCGGGGATGATTTTCCCTCCCTGCTGAGATAAGGTCTATTGACCATGCCGCTCATTTTCTAGTCAAATTACAGAAGTCATTAGACTCAATCTCTGGTGTCTTCCAATGGCGACGCACAACCATTGATGCTGACCGCACCTCTCACAAGCCAACGCTTCTTTCAACTCAATGTTCCTTGCCGGCAGCTATCGAAATGTACATTGCACATTTCTCAGCAACATTATTAATATATAAAAATGTATATGGACATTACTGTTGCTGGTGACTTGTTGTGGATCATCTGACTCGTTATGGCATCGATTTAGTGACTAGAATCTGTGATTTACATAAAAAAAGAATTATTAATTATTTATTTAGTTGGCTTCATTCCTGGTGTCAAGTAGCTGACACTGCTGATCGCTCCTCACACTTGCCTCTGCGCCACATTTTTCAACGTAATTTATTGTGCCTGTGGTAATAAGAAATGACGTTTCACACATCACGTCAGGATTCCATGTGCATTAACTATTTGTGAAACTAAATGACAATGGCTATTTAACACAACGCCTCTGGCTCCGCACGGCGCGGATCACCTACAACATTCACTGAGAAAACCTTAGTTAAGGTGCAGTTAAGTTGTGCAGATTTAACGCAACAAAGTCCTTGAAATGCGTGTTTTCCTCAGTGAATTCAGCCCGCGTTCCGAGCATTCTTATTGGTTGATGGTACCTGCCAGGGTGCTAATGAAAGTTATGGATCCTAGTTCCCGTCAGCCACCACTTTGGTAGTGTATGGTTCTACTCCCTCAACACTACCAGTGTTTGGATTTCGATTAGTTAATTGTGAATTGGAAATCAAATCTCATACAGAGCTAAGGCAATTGCTAGGATGGGTAACCATCCCGCTCAAAGGTAAAGCACATAGAAATAAGGAAACCAATGCAATGCATGGCGAGAACAAGGACAATGCAATGCATGGCGGGAACAAGGACAATGCAATGCATGCAGGAACAAGGACAATGCAATGCATGCAGGAACAAGGACAATGCAATGCATGGCGGGAACAAGGACAATGCAATGCATGGCCAGAACAAGGACAATGCAATGCATGGCGAGAACAAGGACAATGAAATGCATGGCGGGAACAAGGACAATGCAATGCATGGCGAGAACAAGGACAATGCAATGCATGGCAGGAACAAGGACAATGCAATGCATGGCGAGAACATGGACAATGCAATACATGGCGAGAACAAGGACAATGCAATGCATGGCGAGAACAAGGACAATGCAATGCATGGCGAGAACAAGGACAATGCAATGCATGGCAGGAACATGGACAATGCAATGTATGGCGAGAACATGGACAATGCAATGTATGGCGAGAACATGGACAATGCAATACATGGCGAGAACAAGGACAATGCAATGCATGGCGAGAACAAGGACAGTGCAATGCATGCGGGAACAAGGACAATGCAATGCATGGCGAGAACAAGGACACTTCCCAACCCTGCTATAGCCCCTTCCATCGAAAGGTCCCTGTGCTTTTGACTTGGGGCAGTCTGCTCATATGTGGCTCCTTTGCTGAAGATATACAAAGCAGTGCCCCCTCTTTAACACTCAGTCTTCCAAAGCTCACACATATTCAAAGGAACGGCAAATATTGTTTTCGTCAAATTAAAGTTTTCACAACAATCCTTGTTGCTAACCCATATTTTTGATGCTATATTTCATGAGCACAAATGTCCTTTCCTCGGGCAGTACCACTTACACAGATGCTCTTTCACAGGAGAGAAAAAAGTCTGTATTTTTTTTAAATGTTAACTTCTGTGAAGTTATATAGTAATCTATGTTTGTATACTATGATATGATGAAGATTGTAATTTTGTTTTTTTTTGCTTTGCTTGTTTGATTTGTGTTGGAAAAAATGTTTATTTTTGTAAATTTTATAAAGAGTAATTGAAGCGAACTAAAAACAACAATAAACAAAAAAGCAAACAAAAAGTGGGAAAGTAACTAAAGCTTTTGAAGGCTGAGTTCCCCTCTCAAGACACTTTCCATAGCACAGGGTGCTGCAGTGCAACTGAGCAATGCTTCTTCTGGCAGGTTCTGTTTGACTTAGCTCATTTTATCCATGTTGATGATATAGATAAGGCAGAGCATGTAGAGAAACTCACTTCAAGGCACCCTGAGGTAACTATTTAGTAAGAGTAATTGCTTAGAAACCTAGAGAGGGTATTACAGGGTGTGAGGGAGGAGAAATCCGTCTGGGAAAAGCCGGGTTTGAACAGCTTCCCAGACCGAGAGAAGGACAGGGGTGCACCGAATCCCAGGGGGCAATGGGCTCCACAATGAAGTAGCTGGGACCGAAGAAGCATGCCTGCCAACCCCCAAGAAACGGAATAACCGCGTGATCAGGCACGCTGCAGATTGAGGTCTCTGTGGTCTGGAAGGCTGAGAGCAATACATTTAGAAGCTAGAAATTTGTGACACTGAGTCTGGAGGGTTTTGAATACAAGGCAGGGAACCTTACATTGTTTCCTTTTATCAGCAGGGAACCAGTGCAAAGAGCGCGGTTCAGACTGAATAGGATCCCTGCGCCGTAATCTCATAAGTGTCCTGGCTGCCGTGTTCTCTACACGGTGGAGTTTAGTGTCAGGCATAAAGGCAACCTGAGGAACTGTGATTTTCATTGAACTGCACAGTCTCCGGTTTAGGGTGATTTGTTCGAATACATTTGGTCGAAGGAGAATTCACCTAATTCTTTTTGTTGACAGGTTCCTTTTGATGCATGTATATAAGCTGGGGGAGACCCCGCAGTCCCCCCTGAAATCCCCTTAATGAATTATTTCCCTAAACCCACACCCCACATATATATGCAGCAAGATTCTACTTTGACCAAATATGCTGTGCAGTAATCTGCCGGTTCCCCATTTTCCCCGTGGGCAAATTCCCCACAGGCCACATTGTTCGCACTGCGGCCTTTCGGGATTGGTGCATTCGTTTTTCTCTCATGGACAGGGACAAGTAAGAAGAGTTTGGCGGTGGCCGGTGGAGTAGCAAGTGGTAAGGCGCGTGTGGCTATGATGCGGGGAGTCAGGGTTTCCTACAGGGGGAGTACTCGGAGGGGCAGTGAAGAGGGGGCCATGTACTCCAGCAGAAAAGAGTGGGCTTTCGGTGGCATGGGGTTGTGCCCCACACAAGAGGAGAGTTTTAGGGAGCAGGGGTAACAGGACTTAACTCGCCCCAGAGCAAAAACTGGATGGAAATGTCATGGACTCGTTATAATAGTCCAGCCCACTTGAGATTAAACTCTTGATAATGACCCCTTTAACTGGAACTGCAAGCAGATGACGCCTAATGATCCTATGATGGTGATTAAACCATGATTAATATAGTACCTGTTTAAGGGCGTGATTTTGGCCACTTGAGAGTGCCTGCACTGGGGTTTGTATTATTTTGCTTTGTCTTGCATTGTAGTGGTTGCTTGAGCACTAACAACCCTGCAGATCAGCAGCTCTGACCTAGGGAACAAATATATCCCCTATTGGAGCGGCGCAGGTCTTAGGTCTGACAACCTCCTTACTTATTAGCTGCCTATGCGGGGGTCACATCCGCAAGGCCTCCCCCGCCCCTATTATCAAGAGCACGTGCTTGCACTCAGACTACTATTTTCGCAACCTATTTTATAAACCCTGGTTTGTGGACTGTTGACTAACTTTTCCTCTGATTGGTTATTTTACATGCCTTTTTGAATTCTCTGTTTAATTGGCTATTCTCTTGAGGGCCTTTAATTACACCTATTAATCGGCTATTCTCTTGAGGGCCTTTAATTACACCTATTAATTGGCTATTCTCTTGGGGGGCCTTTAATTACACCTATTAATTTGCTATTATGCCTAGCCAAACATGTGTTAATTACCAGATAGTCTAACTGACATCTCCCAACTACAAGGCTTGAAAAGTGTACATGGTGCCAGGCACCATCTTGGATTATTTTATTTCGCAGGAAGCTTTCAACAAGGCGGCTTTCCACAGACTTGACCGTCCGTGCTCTGCACACCACTGTTCAGATCTCTCATAGTCTCTTCTCGTTCTGGTAAGAGGTCATTGTTTCTTCTGCTGGTTTTCTGAATTCTGTGGAGCTTTTCGTAGAGCTCCTGACTCTGTTACAGGTTGTCAGCTCTGTTTCAGGAGCTGGTTTGACTCCGGGCAATGCATTATGGTACCTTGAGCCATTATAATCAGTAGCCTGAAGGGTTTACTGCTTCTCCTGTGTGACAGTGACACGTTGGAATCCACCCTCGCCCCTCCTCTGGGGGACATATTGGGCAGAGGCCGGACCAGCCAAATTGAAGCTGTAGCATCCCCTCTATCATGTTTAACTGGTAATCAGATGCCCCTTCCACCCCTCCGCCCCCCAGGATATTGCAGCATGAAATTGACAATTATGCAGCATAAAAAAGCAAGTTTTGCAGCACACAATTGTATTTGTTGAGGAATTTTTGTGGGAATGTTTTCATTGGCTGGAGGGAGTAAAAATGGCAGGTTGCAAGAATGAGGCCGTGTGCGAAGCTACGAAAGAGCCAGGCTGTCATTGTTTTTACATTTTGTGTCAGTTTAATATGAAGCATCCCAAATGTCTGTGGCTTTACAGAACAGTGTTTTCTGCTCTACTCTGTTAGTTTAATGCACATTCCTGTTTAATATTATGATCATTATCAGGTGTAATGATGGAAATATTCCCCTTCTACGTTCTCCAATCCCCAGGGACCCACAATCCCCACTCACCAACAATCCTCACACACACCAATTCCCCATCACAACATACACTCCCAAACCTCTCAATTTGACCGTCATGCACATTCTCACTTGCTCTGCCCAACTGCCAAGTCACAACTAACACTCCCTGCCATACTCCAAACCATGGTCCCTACTGGCACCTCACGCTCCCCAGTTCCTCGTGCATTCTACAGTCTTTCTCTCTTTCTGTCTTTCTTCTTCTGCATATTGCATCCTTTCCCCGATTGTATAGCACTCTACCCCTCATCCTTTCTCCCAATCTGCAGCTTGCTGCCTCTTTCTGGTCAACTGCTCCCTCTCTGCTTTCTGGCCTGCTGCTCCCTCTCCGCTTTCTGGCTTGCCGCTCCACCTCTGCTTTCTGGCCTGCTGCTCCTTCTCTGCTTTCTAGCCTGCCGCTCCCTCTCTGCTTTCTGGCCTGCTGCTCCCTCTCCGCTTTCTGGCTTGCCGCTCCACCTCTGCTTTCTGGCCTGCTGCTCCTTCTCTGCTTTCTGGCCTGCCGCTCCCTCTCTGCTTTCTGGCCTGCCGCTCCCTCTCTTCTTTCTGGCCTGCTGCTCCCTCTCCGCTTTCTGGCTTGCCGCTCCACCTCTGCTTTCTGGCCTGCTGCTCCTTCTCTGCTTTCTGGCCTGCTGCTCCTTCTCTGCTTTCTGGCCTGCCGCTCCCTCTCTGCTTTCTGGCCTGCTGCTCCTTCTCTGCTTTCTGGCCTGCCGCTCCCTCTCTGCTTTCTGGCCTGCTGCTCCTTCTCTGCTTTCTGGCCTGCCGCTCCCTCTCTGCTTTCTGGCCTGCTGCTCCTTCTCTGCTTTCTGGCTTGCCGCTCCACCTCTGGCCCACCGCTCCCCTCTTTGCTCTCTTGCCAACTGCTCCCCAAGCTGCTTCACTTCTCCCCCCTCTGTTTTCGGTATACCGTCATTTCATCGACTGGCTTTTCATCGCAGGGTTTTTTGCAGCGATTTTTTTTTTTAAAAAAAAAACATCGATTTTTTTTTTTGGGGTTAAAAATTAAATAAATTTGGTGTGTGTCTAGGGGAATATTAAAATAATTAAACCGATGTTTTTTTTTTAAACAAAATCCGCGGCAAAAAATCCCGCGATGAAAAGTCTGTCGATGAAATCACATAGAACCCTGCTTTCTAGCCCATCACACCCCATCTAGGCCATCGCTCCCTCTCTCTCTTCTTTTTACATGGGAAGGTGACTATTTCTTTAAAAATGCAATTTTGGGGTGAGGTCTTCAACAAATGGGTCATCTAAAAATAGCGCAGAGGATGTGCTGTTTTTGGATGCCCATTTTTGGAATTGCAAAGCAAAAGGCAGGATGGCTGGAAGGTTTGGAATTAATCCCAACCACTCTGGGCAGCCCTCCAGACCATCGTTCTACAGCCTGCCAATTCATTACAGAAGGGGAAAGACCATATGCTAATCAGGCTTGGTCCCACCCCATAATTGGCAGTCCAGCCCAAACTGCTCAGTTACATCCCTTCTGCACGAGACCACAAGCGTCCCCAGACATGTTTCGACCTTGTTGGGCCTCATCAGTGAGGAGTAGCTTGGGTCTCTAGGCCAAGCAGGCTCGGGACCCATTTTTGGAAATTAGCAGGACATCTTATTCTCACGAGAGACAAGGGAACTGAGAGGTGGACACGAAATTGCAATATTTTCAACATCAGACATATTTATGAGAAAGGCGTTGGATAAAGGCCTTTCTGGCTCTATCCTCAATAGAGCTTCCCTGCCTGGGAAGCAATATTTTTAATTTGCGAAAAGCTCGGGCATTTCGCAACTGAAAAAAGAAAATAAATGGCCACCACGGAAGCAAAAACGAAGTCCATTCTCCCTTTCCATGATGGCCATTGAAAAAAGTAAATAAAAAGTAAACAAATAAAATGGCCACCATGGAACGGGAGAAGGAAGGCATTTTCTGCAGAGATTAAGAAGGGGCTGAGCATTTCCCTGATGAAGACCACATGGGTGTGAAATGCATTGGCAACACAGCCACCTCTCCTATGTCAAAGAAGAAGATGAATAAAGAATGTTTAATACAAAAAAGGTAGTAGGCACCCCTCTCTAGAAAGAACATGGCATGATAACCTGTTCTGTATTTTTTTTGCCACTTTTGAGAGTCTGCAACCATCGTTTTTAGCTCACTGTACTTTTCACAAAGGAGGTATATCCATTTGCATATCAGTCTTTGTCCCACTCACAAGTGCAGTCCAGCACCGAAATGCTAAGCAAACCTCCTTTGAACAAGAGTACCAACAGCAACCCCATACACCTGTTTCAGCCGTGTTGGGCCTCATCAGTGAGGTGGAACTGTGCCTCTCTGAGCACAGTGAGCAGGAGGTCCACGTCTGAGTTCCCCCAGGTATCTTAGGGAGACCAACCCCACGTCCCTTGCAAAAATACAAACGGGTAGCAGGCACCCCTCTCTAGAAAGAACATGGCATGATAACCTGTTCTGTGGTTTTTTCCCATTTTGGGAGTCCACAGCCATCGCTTTTAGCTCACTGTACTTTTCACAAAGGAGGAAGAGAGGGGCAAGAGGGGCGCCTGCTACCTTTTTGAAAAGAATATTTAATGCATCAGATATTATTTGTCTCTATGTGTGTGTGATATATGTATACTCATTCGTAGTATGAAGCACAGGAAGCGTCTCCAGATCTGGTGTAGGTAAAGGAAATCATTTTTCTAGTTATTAGCATAATTGACCTAAAAACATTTCACCTAAAACGTTTGATCGAATTTCTTTGTCAAATGTTATGGGGGTGGGTAAGGGTATAGATTATGTTGAGGGGAAGTGGGGGAGAGGGAGAGATGGTTGTGGGGGATCTCCCCCACATTTTAGACCGAGAAAAGGTCAAATAAATGGCTTCAAGTGTCAAGTGGGGAGACTCTTCAACATACCAATTGAATGCAGAGTCACCAGAAATTAGCATATCAAGGGACCCTCTGAAAAAAGTGGGGGTCTCCGTCCACTTGCGTGTACCCTACACTTGAGCCCTGAAGCGAACCCAGCTCATGTGGAGGGCCCAGTTGAGTTGAATTCAGTTTTGAAGGTCAAGTGGTGCTGCTCTATTTCCAAGCGTCGATTTGCCTTAACATGGGGTGGAATGAGGCGATATAGAGGGACACAGTGGTAATGGACTAATCAATGTTCCTTCATTTAATTGATCAGCTGGGGCCTGATGACGTTCACATTCACACTTTTGTTAGATGCCATGGAAGAGGAAACTCAAGGGTGTGTGTGCAGCTGGTTTCTTAGTTGTACTGCCTTACTTCTTCACCGTTGATAAAGGCATCAGAAATGGTTCAGTCTGGTTTTCAGTGAAAATATACACACATTACATCAAAAATAGCATAACATTGAAACATCAAAAATCAGAATTAAGTTCAAACAAATTAGATGTGGACATCTAAACAACAAACATAAGATACTTTCTCCTTCCACTGCCCCCAGTAAAAGACTGATCAATAGTACTTTACAACTAAAAATAAAACTATTTCCCTAAAAAACCTGCCTTTTGAGTTTTCCTTTTTCTACACTATTAATGGCACATTATGTGCATTCTGTCTTGAGTTTATTCCACATTTCACCAGTTTGTTTGTAGCCATGCTTCATTCCCCTGTGACATGTGACAGCCAGCAGCATGCTGTGCTTCAGAGTGGCCTCCCCAGTCCTCTTTATCAGTGCTTTCAGTGTAATCAGTCCAATATAAACAGAAAGCAGGTGGGTCACGCCTTTGCTCCCCTGCACTGTGTTATGGATAAAACAAATCTCTGACGCGCGTTTCCTGGAGATGTCTTTTTATTAAACAAAGCACTTGTCAAATACTCAGGCATAATGACCAGGACAGGTGGTTTCCGTGCTGGCGTTGATTGCGCGGGGTGAACTAAAGAGCACAGGTGGATGAAGCTTAGCGACTGTCAGTACGAACATAAGCGATGATTGCAAAAATCACTTCCGCAGGTCATGAATAAAGATTGAAAGAACATTTTAATTTAAGAATAATATAAAACAAAGGAATTGATGCTTAACATACACATGAAAAAACGAGCTCAATTTTCTGACTTGCCCTGTAGAATGGAGGTCAAGCAGTGGGGTAGGAGGTGTTATTTTTTATTTTTACTTTTAAATTTGTATTTATTTATTTTTATAGGTGTTTTTTTAATGGGCAGTAGCAAAGCAAAACACGTGCTTCTTGGTCCATCGAAAACTAAAATCCATTCGAGATTTCAGAATGACAAAACATATGTAGATAATGACTATTGAAAGTCAGAAAAGGAACATTTTTCTTAAACATATGGATTCAGGATATCCTGTAAATAAGGCTGGATTTTTCTAGTGTATTAATCACGTGCCTCTTACATGGCTCTTAAGTGCATGACACAAGTTTAGCAAGCCTGCCTCATCCCTTTTATCTTTTTATGCTGGATATTTTAGGGACTGTAACATTGGGTGAGAATATCAGCTACCATATAATTCGTAATGTTTGCTTAGCTTTCTCATTGGACAATCTGTGGACTATGAGACTGGGTACAGTCTGTACAATGGTTCCTATAGCCCGCAGATTGTTCAGATTACTAGATTCCAATACCACTGGCAGTGAGGCGCATATCCACAGCCAACTTCTTTCAACCGCCCAAGCAAATGTATCTACTAAATCAACTTGGGGGTTAACAGGGATCTGGCTGCAGGAACAATTATTTTGTATCTACTTAATACTTTCAAGAGAAACGCTATTAGTAGCTTTGAAGATACCACCCTCTCGAGTGGGAATTATGAGCACGCAGTCCTCCTTATATGTCTTCGTTGCATTGGCCCATTAACTCCTCATTCAAGGCCTATAACATCTGGCACGACCTACAGCCCATGTCTATAAAGCTTAATTACTACAACACTCCATAGTGGGTGCAACTCAGCTTCGATCTCTATGTAACATCTTGATGTCATTGTTATGTTCTAAGGCTAGAAGCCCAGACTTAGTTTAGTTTGTTTATTTGTATAGCGCAGCCAAACCCTAGGGTAACTGGCGCATTACACTTATAGAGCAACATGGGTTACAGAAGGTTGCACATACGAAATACAGCAAAGGACAATACAATAAATAGCATGAAGGACCAGGTTACAGGGTGGTCTGCGACAAAGGTTACAAACTGGACCGGGTTACAGATTGGTCCGCCACTGAGGGCAGGTAGCAGGTTATTGCTGAGTTGTAAGACACTCTTTCACCTTGGCTCTGAACGACCAGAACGATATGTCGTCTCTGAATGACCAGAACGATATGTCGGCTCTGATTATCCCTCAGTGTGCTATGTCTCACACCAAGAAGTAAATCCCAATTTCCTAGCGCAGACACTTTTAATGTATTCCCTGCTGGTTTGTTTTCTGCAGGATTTTCACAATGGAAAACAATTGTGTTGCCAAATACTCATATGGATATAGAGGCACAACCTCTGCCATCGCTGTTCCAGAACTCTACAAACTGCCACACTAAAACATAACATAGGATGGCTGCCACATAAAATAAAAGCAAAAAATACATATTGTTACCGGATAAAAATCTAAAAGCGTCAAACTTTTAATAGTTCTGCCTTTCACTGTGCCTTCTCCCACCCACAAAAAGGACACCTCGGTCACATGATTGGGTCAAGAATGTTGGATGTGACCAGCTGTTGTGGAATAAGGCCATTCGTTAAAACGAAGATCGCCCTGCCCTTTAAAGCAGCCAAATGTGAGTTTTGGAATTAAAAAATAAAATCCCACCGATCTTTATTTTGTTACTATTACTGAATAATTGAAAGAAAGCGAATTAAGGAAACGGTCTAGCCACTGTGGGAGAATGTTCCCTGCCTCCATTCAGGTGAATACACATATGCTCATTTCCGAAGGCCACACGTGCGACCCAAACTGTCCAACCTCTTGGGCAGAGGCGTTGCTGGAGGGGGGGGGGCAGAGGGGGCTATAGCTCCAGGTCTTTTGGTTGTAGCCCCGGATAGAAGCTCATGGCCTGCAACGAAAAAGGCTGGCTAGCCCGGAGTCCTGACAGTACTGACATTAGTGTAGCCCCAGATCGTGTACAGAAGCGTAGACAGGGTAGGGCCTGAGCGGGCAAGGACCACCCAAAATCTGTAAATGCACACTCAGCAGCACTGTGTGGGAATTTACAGATGTCCATGTCATAGCGGTGGGCCCAACTACATTAGCGTCAGTCCCCACTTGTCATAAAATGCTGGCTCCGCCTCTGTTCAGACCTTGCATCACCCCTGCTATTGGGTGTTACTGTTTGAATGAAGCAGTGCTTCGGGTTCTTGTACTGAGCTCTCGGGTACAGCCTGCGAGAAGTGGAATTCCTGGAGGACAGAAAGTGGGGAGAAGGTGGCGAAAACACCAATGAGCTTACTTTGAAGAACGAGGTGGGGTGCATCTTTGCAAGCCAAGCCAAGCCACAAGTAACAGTGACAGATCAGCTGTGCCCATGTACGGACACTTATATTAACACTTTCATCCTAGTCTCCAAATAGACTAACCTGAGTGGACATATATGTCTTCAGTAAACTGTGGCAGCGCACAGAATATAGTCTCCTGCTTTGCCATCATGAAGGGCTCAGGCAGTTGGTGGCAGGCCAGGCTGACCCCCACCAGCCTTGCGGGGACACCAACCTCTAGATTCCCCTTTGTAGCAGGCACCCCTGATTCTGGATACCACGCGGAAGCACAGGTACTTGTCTGCTCTAGAAGACTTCATCCATACACCAGCGTTCAGGAAAGGCATGTATGGCTGGGGCAGACGCCATGTTCGGCAGTCTTTTCTGGATGGACGATATTCTAATGGCACCAACTAATAAAATAGAATCTAGTCTTAGGAGTGATCGACACTTATGCAAAATACCTTCCATCTGTTTAGCTTGAATGTCCATTTTCCTTGTGGATATTCATATAATCTGACTGGAGTTTTTCTATTCAACTGGTCCACCCTCCATAGGTTAAATTCACCTCTGTGAGCCTGGAGATTGAAAGATGCACCAGAACCTGTACCGCTCTGTGGGATTGCAATGCTTTTTCAGAAGAGTACCGTGGAGCCCAAAAACTACAACACAATCAAACTACATTTGTATAACTTCTAAATGCTTTTTACTTGTCTTTTATCTATACCTGTTGACAGTGTTAGTCATTCTTTGGGGTGGGTTCCCATGGGAAATGATGTCATTATGACCCAATCATCACATGATTTTACGTTGGGAAGAAGAGTCCTGTCATTCATCGTCTTCTGAACGATGGATGTCTGCCCTGCTGCCTGTGGCGTGCCCTGGGGAGAACTACAATCCCCAGAAGGGTGCGCACCGGGGCACGCAGGCACGCCGCCACACGCGGTGAAAAGGGAGCCCAGTCGTTTCACTGATGCTTAGGTTTGGAGCCATGCCCACACAGAGACTCGGCTTTAGAGAGCCAGAGCCCAGGGTACTTTGAGTCGCCAGGGGTGCAGCGGGGAGCGTTAGGAAAATGCCCTGGAATTGATGTGGTCCGCCAGGGCTGTTGAGGTGACATTGGCGGGCTGCCTGAACCAAAACCGGAAGCAATTCTTCTCATTTTCTTCTGCATCTGGACTCACACGCGCATCCAGAAGCCTAACATAAGTAAACGCACACGTGCTGTGTGTTGTCAGAAGCACGTGTGAAGGGACACGCGTGGAGGCAAGAGTGCGTTAATTACAGTGTTCTCTGTTATTTCCTCCTTATTTTCAGGTTACAGCAGTGGCTACAAAAGTACGAGCACAAATCATGAGAACTGTACAATGTTGGAATGAGTTTGAGCCTCAGTCATGTTATTTGTCAGGGTGAGTCTAAATCCTGTTATGTTATTATGGGAGTGGAACCTTGCAGTCAGGAGTATATGTCAGTATCGAAGTCAAAAAGAGTAAGTCATTGTATATGTAGGTGAATGTGAGGGACTAGGGTGTGCTAGGTGGTGTTTACCCGTTACTCTGCCTGACTTACCCATTGCCTTTTTCCTAAGCCTCTTTCCAGTTTCCCTTTTTCACCATGGCTATCCACAACCTCCACCTAACCCGTTTGCCCCCTTTGGTTGCCTCAAGGTGGCTTGTATGTTGAACTAGGCATCTGGTGCCAACTAAGGTGGGAGTGTCGTGTACATGGACTTCTATGGTTACGTTGAGTGTGTGGATTTGTACTTCCAACAATGCAGACGGGTAAATTGCATACGAGAAGTGAGGCCCTGATACCTATTATTTTATTTATTTATGGAGAAAAAGATTAATGCCAAAGGTCAATCCAAGTAAAAAAGAAATGATAAAAATGAAATATTTACAGGTTGTTGCACCAATTGCTCTATTCACACCCAACACCTTTGGGTCCTACTTTACTTGCCCTATATTTCCTCTTTTTCTTATTCCAGTCTTATGTGTTTCAGTTTAATGGGGATCTACTAAAGTAAACTAATATTCTCAATTCAAGGTAATTCAGTTCTATATGTAACAGTTCCTCTTTAAGACCAAGCCGCCAGCCATGCAATCCTCTTACATATTCGTAACAATATCTTTAATGTTTATATTATGGTCAAACTGTTGAAAACCGGTCAAATATTTTAAGACAAGAGAGGTAAAGAATATAGTGCTTCCTACAAAATCATTTCAATCCCAACTTGTCACTGCTGGGTCACGCTGTTGTCAGAATGTGATTCCTTGTGGGGGGCCAAGAGCGATACATTACAGAAAAACAGTGAACTGTATAAGGTATTGGACTACAAGTACAGCAGCCGATTCGACGTTCAGGCAACAGCAGGTGTGTTCTCGCCATCCATTTCTCCATTTTCAGAAGTAGCAAAGATAACGTGTTCCTCGTGGTGGTCAGAATATTCATTGGCCTGGGCTGGTTGGGCTGCAAGAAGGCTCTCCGTGGCCGGAGCTGCTTGTGCAGGGACAGCTGCCTCCTTCTCTTGAGTCATTGATCTGGAGGTTAGACATAGCAAAAAAGATATTGTTTATATCGATATGTGTTCAAAATTACCTTTTCAGGGTATTCACCAACGTCACTTAATCACAGCACTTTGTTGTCTTTGCATTACATAGTGACAAAATATAAAAAACACAATGTTGTCGGTGGTACTGTACAAGCCAAATCTGCTCTTTTCATGATACTTCATTGTGGTTTCTAGGTCTTAAAAAAGACAACAAAATGATCTCCAATATAAATCTTGTCACTAAATATCTTCATCATAATTTTGACATTTTAACCATTTTGTAATAATTCTATCGGAAATGCTCATTTCATCTTTAAAGTACCTTTCCTCTCCTGATATTGAACTAGTGACCTTTCCCTATTGTCCCAATACAAATATAGATGAATTGATATTAAAACAAGATTGAGTCAAGAAACAATTTTGGGGGCCAAAGAGGCCTGTTGGTCTCCAAATTCTGCCCACTGATTGAGGAAACACAATCATTGAAAACTTCAAGTCAGGACCCAAGTCATCTCCTGCATTGTAGAGCCAGAGACACTCCCATCTCTACAAATATGTGGGAAATGGTCCCGGAGATAATCTCCCTAGTCTTTCTTAAAATAGGTATTCCTCAACAGAAGCTTTAGTAAGCCTTCAGATTAGCTTACTTTCCTGGAACTCCAGGGGTATACCTCCTTTTTGCAAGACTCTACAAGAAGCCTGTTATTTCAGAAGTTTGACCTATTTCCTTTTTTCAGGAAACTTGTTTAACTTGTCCTCTGGCTGTGGATGGTTTTCCGATGCACCAGCAGTTGACACTTGGTTCGGGAGGGGGTAGACCAACTGGTGAACTGCCAATTGCCTGTAGAAATGATGTCTTTTGCTCCTCAAAATTGCTCTCAAATGAAAAAACAGGGTATTTTGGTGGCTAGAGTGGAGAAAAATGGGCCCAAGTCTGGTTCGAGCTGGATAGCAGTTAATGTATACTGGAACCTCCAGGTCTTTTCCTTAATCAAGTTTCTGCAAAATGTATCCGACTGTTCAGTAGAATACTCATCTCTTTTTCCCTTAGATGAAATAATATTAGCGGGAGATCTGAATTTACAGTGCATTACAAAAAAAGATCTGAGCTCTGGAAAAACTAAATAATTAAAAAAATGGAAACGTTTGGATATATTTTATGAGGGATTGGGACTTATGGATGCTGAATGGTAATGTTTGGGGGGACATTCCGAGCGCTCCTACTTGGCCTAGGGGTGCCTCTTTTTCCACGATTAACTACTTATTTGTTTCCTGAAGCATTTTTTGATAGCTGTCTTAAATTCAACATTGGTGAGGGTAATCAAGATGATCATGCCATGTTGGAAGCTCTCCTGGGTGTTGACTCGGACCATACGATAACCCTCTATACCCAGGAATTAACTCTTAATCCTGCTGGCAATCAATTGAGGAAGTTTGACAGAGGGGGCCGAACACTTACAAATAAACTGAATGAATCAGTCAAACAACTATCCGATCAACAACTTTCGGAATGTTGTGAGCCAGACAGCTTCCTCCCTTTCCTATAGACTTGAATCCCCCAAATAACTCTACTCAGAAACATCAACCGGCTCATAAACACTCATTTGATGCACTAATTCTAGAAGAAAAGAGGCAAAAACGACAACTAAAGGCCCAATTAAAAAAGTGGTAAATGATAAAAAAGATTACAAAGACGTACTCAGAAGCCTAAATAATAACTACAGAAACTGGATTTGCTCACATAGGCACATGATACTCCAGCAAGATGGGGAAAAAACTTTAAGTGCACTGTGTTTGAGAAATTCCAGAAATGTCTGGACAATGGTTGGATCTATGAACAATTCCCCCAGCCCTAATCAGGAGGCCATTTTACAGGAACAGATATGGATTGACCATTTTTCTGAGGTCTACGGACCCTCGGAAATGGTGGTCCCCAAAATAGAATTGATCTCTAAGTGCTCTTTAGCCTTTTCCTGTGAGAATATTGAAAATTTGATTTAAAAAAATCCTCCTCCTCTAGAGCGGTGGGACCTAATGGTCTTAGTAGCACAATCTTAAAAATGAACCCGGCCGTTTGGGCGAGAGTGTTAAAAACTCTCTTTGACAATATAATCCTGACAAAGAAAATACCAGAGTCCTGGAGATTGTCCATTGTAATCCCGATCCATAAAATGGGGGATTGACTAGCAGCATCAAATTATCACCCCATCTTGCTTTTAGATGCAGACAGCAAAGGTTTTGCAGGTCTGATACTAAGCGAGTTGGAGACCTGGGCAAAATCAAAAGGCATTATACCAAAACAGCAAACAGGTTTCAGGAGGGGCCTATCAACATCTTTAAACAGGCTATTCTTAAACTGCATTAGTGCGGTATCCCTCGAGAAGGGCGGTTCCCCGCCTTTTTGGAGAATGGATTGACCTATCTCAGGCGCTCAACACTATGAACAGAAATCATTTATGGAAAAAAATGAATGCCTGGGGTGTCCCGCTTAATTTGTTGTCTATCCTGATGGAAGTCCATCACAATTCAACAATGCGAGTCAGGATCTCCAGATCAGAATTGCTCAGGTCCGATTAAGATTGAAAGAGGAGTGTGCCAAGGGTGCTTGATTGCACCTTTTCTCTTTATTCTTTTTATGTCTGACATTTGTCACTGGTTGCAAGTGATAGGCCTAATTACCCCAAGAATTGGAAACACCAAAATAAACTGGTTGGCGTACACCGACGATGTTGTGGTACTAGACCACTCTCAAGTCGGGTTGGAACGTCTACTTTCCACATTGGGGGACTACGCTAAAAAAAAGATTTAAAAATTAACCCAAAGAAGTCCAAGGTCTTAATTTGTAAACACCCAAAGAAGGCCATTAAGTCTTATACCTGGGAACTGGAGAAACGGCCAATCGAAATAGTTACTGAGGTGGCCTATTTGGATGCCGTAATTAAAGCTTCCCCTACAAAAAATCATCTTCTTTCAACCATTGACTTAAAGTCTATTAACTTGGGGTCACCAATGAAAAGAATCTGTTCTAAATTCTGTAAATTCTCCATCCAGCCGTTGGTGAGGTTTTACATAGGAATAGTGGACCCCATTATTTTATTTGGGTTAGATTGGAATCCATTATCCTTATAAATTGAGGCTAAGCTATGGAAGAGAACCCTGAATCTGCCCAATTGCGTCCGAATAGTATGCCTAAAATACGAATTGGGATTGACTTGCCTAACGGCCTGCATGGAGTGGAAATGGATCTCTATGTTTAGGTTAATCATAGTTCCACCATTGGGCTCCCTTTACGAAGAAGTGGCTTTATTAATGCGAAGAGCTGACAACATGTTCCTTAATAACTTTAGATCAGAGTGTTGTGAAATATTGGCTAACTCAGAATGTACAATTGATCTCCTTATCCAAAATCCCTGTAAAGTAAAGGAACGTATGAAATGTATGGATTGGATACAGACGATTGACAAAATGAGGTTGGCTAAGATATCATTATCACTCACACAAATGGATAAATGTAGGTCTTTACTACCCGCCTATTTAAATAAATCTTCAGATCCAGTTTCAAGATCAGAATTTCTGAGACTTAGATTAAATCTGCTTCCAACTTTAAATATCTTGTCTATTAGAGACAATGAGGGATACCCCACCAACATATGTGATAAATGTGATGAAAAGATAAGGCAGACACGCCAACATCTACTGTCGAAATGAGAGTGGCAAGATTTCAGAGATGTATTCATGAGGTATGATGGCTAAATTCGGACATATTTTGGGACAGATTAGCATCAGGAAACAGAACTTTCCTGACGGCTGCAGTCGTTATTCTTCTGAAGGATTTGAACTTGGGGGGAAGAGGTGAAATCCAATCTAGTAAGAAATGGTGGTAACTCTGCCGGATGGAATTACCATTAATGCCAGTGGCCTGTGCGTGCTCCCGCCGCCAAGTCATATTATGGCAGTAATTAGGCCAGACACCACAGCAGTAATGGTATTTCTGCCAAGGCGGAATTACTGACAGTAGATTACTTTCAAGGTGTAGGTCTTGCCTCCCCCACCATTGCACAGAGCTCTGCTAGACTGCACACCCCGTCTACCGGTGGTACATGCGATAATTTATTTTATATTGTTATAAAAGAAATTCTCTCTTGAGGATTGCTTCTCTATGTCTCCTGTGTTTTATGGATTGCTTTTAAAATTATTTCTTAATCATAATTTCTATTAAATATCATTCCGACGGTCTCCCTGTAATCTTTTCTGGTTTGAAACATATTTTCTTTTAATTGAATGAACATTGAAAAGAAATGTAAACCCATGATTTAGAGACAGGCATGCATGCATGCTTATAATGTGAAGGAAGAACATCATCAGATGCCCATCTAGCCTTCCAGTATCCAATCTATTGCCTCTAGATGTGGTCTCCAGCTTTACCCTAACTTGTCCCCCACCTCTTAGTTATGTTTTGCGCATCACAAGCTTTTTGAAATTGTTTCTTTCTTTATCCTCAATTTCACATTCAGAGGGCACGCTTTTGGCATGTGAGTGAGTACATGTAGTGGATGTTATACAAGACGTCGCCATGTGAATATTGCTTTGGTCATTGGTCTCATCTGGCAGTGAATTAGTCCACTGCCTCTTTCTCCTGGCAATCCCTGGCAGGGATATACCATTTCAGACCGGAACACAAACAAGTAAAGATTCTACATAAGTGGTGGACTTGTGTTTCTCTATTTATACCTCAATTTCACATATAATACATTTTAAAAACATAACACTTTGCATTTTGTCTGAAACCTGCCAGAATCCTAGCTGGCAAATCTGAGGGTGCCTATAGTCCCTGATCTCCTTTCACTCAAGCTGAAGGCTCCCAGCCCCCTTCAATGTGGCCCATCCTATTACGAATAGTGGCAAAGCACGCATGATGGGTCCTCTGGCCCAGGCCAGTAAAATCACTCACCCCTCAGATCTTTCAACAACCTTCAAACATAGGTTTGAACCCCATCATGGGCCACTCACACTTCCATATTTTCCTGGGCCAAAGATCAAGTCCCATCTAACTGGGTCATAATTACAACTATTAGAGTATTACAGCCAAGCCACGAGATAACACTTTTACTCCCTATTTTTTAAATGTTAACATTTTTTTTAATGATCTTTATTTATATAGTCGATGCATCAACATTCAATACTCAATATACCACATCTTTATTTATATAGTCAATGCATCAACATTCAATATTCAATATACCAGATCTTTATTTATATAGTCAATGCATCAACATTCAATATTCAATATACCAGATCTTTATTTATATAGTCAATGCATCAACATTCAATATTCAATATACCAGAACTTTATTTATATAGTCAATGCATGAACATCCAATATTCAATATACCATTACATCAGTTTGCTCATGTATTAGTTGCTGTAACATCAAGTCCATTCCTTTTCGGTTTCGAGAGCATCAGCAGTAGTGTCCTCCTTTGGTGCATTGAGTTTTAACTCATTAATACTAATGAACCATGAGTCCAACAATGACTCACCAGTTGTTAACAACATAAGCAAAATAATATAACCCCTATTCCTCCCACCATCCCTTACCCCTTTTTACATAACAAATTAGTGAATATGACGTATCCTGTCTGACGGTCACATATTCCTTTATATATATTGTATAGGGCGCTGCACCATGAGTTCAAATTACATTTACATTTCGGGGCATTTGTGGTTGTGAAAATATTGCTCTCTGTCCCTAACATATTCATGGAAAGGAAGCCAGGCCTATAAGAATTTTTGGTATGTCTCAGCTTTAAGAGCGCACACTTTCTCCATTGCCAGTACCCCCCAGATCTTGACCCACCAGCATGTAACCATAGGGCCTTCTGGTATTTTCCAACTTTTCCAACTTTGGGCTAGGGTCAAGCAAGCTGCCATTAGCAGATGAGTGATAAGTACTGGAGCTCCTCCTGTTGCCGCATATACCCCTTCCCCTAGTAGAATTACTACTGGCAAATCCAGTAGTTGTGCCCCTGTGATCTTTTTAATATGAGCTCCAATTTATTTCCAAAATATTTTGCCTTTGGGGCATGCCCACCAGATGTGTGCCATGGTTCCTATTTCCCTGCAGGGTCTCCAACAACGGTGTGAATGGTCTCTATTCATCGCATGCAGCCTTTGGGGTGTTAAGTACCATCTGTGGCAGATTTTATATGCCCACTTCTTTATGGCTGTGCATCTAGACCATTTCTGAGCCCTTCTCCAAATTTGCCCCCATTCCTCTTCTTTGATGTTCACCCCTAACTCCGTACCCCCTTTAGTCATGTATGATAGGTCGTCTGTATATTGTGTTCTATCTAGTAGCCTATATATCCTCGAGATCCCTTTTGTAGTTAACCCTTCGCGCATAGTTAGAATCCTAATGGTGTATGTGTACCTGCTTTCTTCACCTCCCCTGGGAGATCCAGTGTCTAATCTGGATGTATTTGTACTTTTCTCCCTCCCCTATGTGGAACCTGCGCTTGCATTCCTCGAAGAGGAGTGGGTTGCCATCCCGGTAGAAGTCTTCACGTTTGAGAGTGTCGCGTCCCTCCCATCTGTCCCAATAGGTTGCCTTTATTCCGGCGGTGAAATCTGCATTATGGCACATCGGACTGTGCTGTCCCAATCCTGGGGTGATTTTCCCCCACTTCAATTCTAGGTCCCATTTTCGTAACAAGTCTGTTGCTTTTAATAGTTGGAAACCCTCTGCTCTATTCCGGGTGCCTAAAGATTGTAACGCACCTAAAGGAATAGTGTTTTCTTCCTGTTCTCTCTTTCTCCAACCTTTATGCGAGTCTGGATTCGACCACCTTAACATGGTGCGATGTGGGCTGCTAAAATGTACCTCTTCACATCAGGGGCTCCCAATCCTCCAGTCCACACTGGTCGAAGGAGAACCGATCTCTGAATTTGGGGTTTCTTTTTATGCCAAATGAAACTAATGATCTCTTCTTGTAGGGTTTTTATCATCTTGGCCGGTATGTTTACGGGAAGAGAGCTAATGACATATAGTAGCCGGGGTATAATTATCATTTTAACAGTGGCTATCCTAGCAAACCACGAGAGTTCTTGTGCATCCCATCTATGTAGGTCCTCTCCGATCACTTTCCAGAGAGGGGGAATATTTGCTCTATGTAGTGGCTCATAGTTTCTTGTTAGTGTTATTCCAAGATACTCTAATTCTTGATCTTCCCAGGATAGTGGGTGCCCCATGCTTAGTTTTCGGATTTCATTCCTATCCTCTGTTATATTAGGGGCTTTGGATTTGTCAAAGTTGATCTGGAACCCAGAGACCTCCGCAAATTCTTGTAATCCACTCATCACTCTCAGCAGTGTCTGTTTTGTATCTCTCAAGAATAGCAGAATTTCGTACGCATAAAGGGCTAGTTTATGCGTTCCCCCTTTAGATTCTATCCCCAGGATTTCAGGGTCCTGTCGGATTGTAGCTGCAAATGGTTCCATCGCCATGGAAAAAATTAAAGGTGACAGTGGACAACCCACTCAGGTCCCCCTGCAGATTTCAGTCTGTTCTGTAAGCTTCCCATTTACCATGAATGTTGTGGATGTTAGTTGAAAATTGGATAGTACCATTTGTTTAAATGCCGGTCCACATCCAAATTTCCCCAGTACCCATTCTAGGAACCCCCAATCCAAACCCAATGCCCGTCTTGCACCTAGTGCCGCTATCGAGAATTTCTGTTCTGTCCTTGTGCCTAGGTCTATCAAGTCTATAGCCCTTCTGATGTTGTCTTGTGTATGCCTGCCCAGTATAAATCCAGCCTGATACTCGTGCATGATCCTTGGTAATACTAGCGCCAGTCTCCTTGCCAGAATCTTCGCGTATTTTTTAGCGTCACTATTTAAAAAGGAAATTGGGCGGTAATTTGCACATTCAGTTTTATCCTTCCCTGGCTTGGGGATTAGCACAGTGATGGACCTATAGTAGCCATTACCAAAACCGTCTGACCCTGATGTTTTCTTGGCGGGTAACGTAGTTATAGCTTCGTTGACCTCTTCCGCTGTTATAGGCCTCTCTAGGGTTTCCTTTTCTTCTCCAGCCAGCTGGGGCAGATTCGCAGTTCTAATATAGGATGTTTGGAGTATCAGATATAACTTCTCTCGTTGTAACAGATTTGTGTGAAACCTTTCCATGATTCCCATTTTATCATCCTCCCCTATTTGTAGGTTACTCCCTTCATCTTGTAGATGTGTGATGTGGTTACGGGTCTCATTCTGCCATAACCAGTAATTGGTTAGCCTTGCCTCCCTTGGTATAGTAGATTTGTTTGGTAATCAGCAGGGTTTGAGCTGAGCGTCCTGCTATGTGTGCCTCTATTTGGGCTCTCAGTTTTCTCAGGGCTCGTGATTTCTGGGATTGTTTGATCTTATGTTGTGTTTCAGCCTTTTGTATTTCTTTTTCCAGTTCAATTCGGGTTACCTCTCTACCCTTGGCATATGCGGCCACTTGTGCGATGAATTCCCCCCTATGACTGCCTTCCCAGCGTCCCATACTACCCGCCAGTCTACCTCCCCCCGTATCATTCTCGTTAAAGTAACTGGTTATTGTTTTTTCCATATGGGCTCTAAGTGCAATGTCTTTTAGGATGAATTAATTAAGCCTCCATTGTTTTTTGCCCACTCTACTATCAGGCTGTGCTTCGATTTGTATTATCACCGGGCATAGTCCGATAGGTATTTTATGCCTATGTTTATTGCTGTTACTTGGGGTATTAGACTAGCCAAAACTAAGATCATGTCTTTACGTGAATATCCCTTGTGCACTGCTCGGTAGTGTGTGCATTCCCTGTCATTGCTATTAAAAAAATCTCCAGGTTTCAATTAGGTTAAGGTCCTGGCAGAATCTCCCCAGGGCTTGTCGGTCCTGTGGAGGGGGGAAGCGTCTTGTCCAAGTTGACATCCATAACGCAGTTAAAATCCCCTCCGATCATTACCTGGCCAACACACCAACTGCCTATTTCCTGAAGCACTGTATTCAAGAAGGCGTCCTGTTTATCATTTGGGCCGTACAGCGCTACCAGAGTAAACATCTGTGTTCCCAGTGTGCCTTTGAGGACCAAATACCTCCCTTCTGGGTGTTTGTAACAGAAATGTTTCTTAAACAAGAGTGTGGCTCCCAGTAAGATTACCACCCCCCTAGTTTTGGTCCCACTTGATGCAAAGTATTGCTCAGTGTGCCATTATCTTTTCATCTGTGGGTAATAAATGGGTCTCTTGTAAAAATGCCACTGATGCTCATAGGTCCCTCAATTGTTTTAATAAGTAGCAATGCTTCATTGGTGAGTTTAGGCCCTGCTTGTTTAGAGTCTCATCAGCCATATTTATTAATGTGTGCGTCTCTAGTTTGTGTCCGCCCTGTATTATTTCTTTTCCCCAGTGATATGTGTTGAGTCATGTCTCTGCCCCAAGTTTCTTTTAAATAACTTAACTTAAACCCTCCCCTAATTTACCCAACTTGTGCTCCGCATGCACTTGTACTTGTTCAGTTACTCGGTCCATGTATCTGAACCAACAGGGCCTTTATACAACCCTGCACCCTCCCTGCACCCTCCAAGCCCCTCTTTCATTTATTTTATGGATTCTTCAGACAGTTTGAACATAACTCAGTTCATCCCCCCCTCAGCACAGTTGCTTATCTTACTTGTGTGTTCACCGTCCCACATTAGGCGTTCGTTCAGGTGTCCTCTCTGTGTTTCACACCCCTTCCCCTTCTTCTTGGGTAAGGGCACCCCTGACGCCACTCTTCCTTCTTTTTTGCACGACCTGTCCGTTGGCCCAGGTCTTTGCCAGGTAGCGAGTCTGTTGTATGCCTTGTCTCGATATTTGAATCGTATCCCGCAGCGGAAGGTCCCTATATCTGACTCCTTTCTCTCGTAGCCAACTGGTCACCACCCGAAGTCTCTTCTTTCTCAAAAATGTAGCCTGTGACATGTCCTGATAGAATGTGATGCGTGCGTCCTTGTATTTGATCGATTCTGTTCCTCTGACCGCTTTCATTATCCGCTCCTTCACATGAAAAAAATGCACCCTCGTGATTACATCCGGGGTGAGGTTGTTCTTTTGTTGATAGGCATTATATATCCGATGTGTCATGTCCAGAATTATCGACTCACCGTCTGTATTGCCCAAGACCTGTTGAAATAGTGCTTGGACATGCTCCTGTAGCTCAGATTTCAAGATTGCCATTGGTATGCCTCTGACTCTAATGTTATTTCTCTGCAATCTATTTTCACTATCCTCTTGTCTGGCCACTACCTAGTCCATTTATTGTTCCACTGCTTCTATGTGTTTAGCCAGCTCTCCTTGTTCGTTACCTTGTTCACATAGTGTCATTTATGTTTCTTCAACTCTATGCTCATTTGTGGATACTTGTCTGGTCAGTTCCGCAATATATTTGGTGAGGCCAATGGCGCATTCTTTGAATTCCTTCTGTATCTCTGCCAGCATGTCCTGAAAGCCCGATCTTCTCTTAGGCAGATCTTCAGTTTCTGCGGTCCAGTCTGAGTTTGCAGGTGAGTGGATTTGTGCTGGAGTCTGTATCTGTTTCTTGGCAGACTCCTGACTCTGCATCATGGCTTTTATGTCCCCTGAGAGAGGGCCCTTTGTTTTACCTGCATTCTTTGCCATTTTGCACCAGGAATTCTAGTTTCTTCTCTTGTCCTATTTTGGTAACTGTCTCTTTTGTCACCTTCCTTCCTCCTTGCCTGCAGTTCCACCGTTGCTCCGGACTTCCCAGTGCTTATTTCGTCCCCAGGTATCCCAGATGTTATTGGGACGGGTCTCGTCTGAATTCATGATTTGCCTATGTATTCCACCTTGCGTTATTGGTAGAGAGTGTTACTTCTAGCCCACAGGCTGTTTGGTGACCTCTCTATTTATTTGTCCTCTTGGGAAAGCTACACCTGCTCTGCTTCTTGAGGCTAATTCTGTATGGTTCAGTAAAAAGAAAAAGCGGGTCACTTCTTGTGCTTTAATGTGCTTCTCCTAATTATCTACCTTTCTGTTGTTCATGAATCCTGGTCTTCGCGGTCTACTTGTGTTGCCTACCTTGTCTGGACCCTAATGGCATCCTTATGTGTACTGCCTGCTCTGTTTGCTGTGTTGAGGTTAAAGGAGCTAACTTCTGCTTGTGATTGCCACGCATTCAGGTAAGCCCTTTGTTCGATCTGCTGGGTTTTTCAATGCTTCCATGGGCATTCACATGGTCTGTGTCGCACTGCCAACGTGTGCTCTTCTTTGTTTCTTAAGGCCCCCATGCTGCGCCATTAACACGTGTTCTCCCTCCTTAATGCGCGTTCTCCCTCCTTCTCACGGCCAACAGTATGCGTCTGCCCACCCCTTCTAACTCGTTGTATTTCACTTGCAGGCCCCCTTCTCAAGCTGTGCGCCTCTGCAGTTATGCCCAGCAGCTCCATGTGGTTCAACGGGCTCTGATCCTATGTGCTCCTCTCCCTCACTCACTGTTGTGCAGTGGCCGCGTTCGCCTGTCATCAGCGTTGGTGTGTCAAAGGCTTATCTCACTACTCTCTCTGCCGGCTTCTGCCAATCACAGCACCCCCTATTTCAGTGCACACGTTGTATCTGGTTTAATGAAATTACCGAGTCCGTTGCAGCAGCGTTCCCTCTGCCAGTAGCTCAGTCGTGTTTCGGGCGATCTCGGAAGTGACATAACGTCCGTCTGCCATCTTGGATCAGCGAAGTTTCAATTTTCTTTTCCCTGCGTTGCTCCATAAAGCTGATGTATTATGATATTATTTTTGCAGGGGAGTGTTCTCCTAGCCTTCCGACGTCCATTTCTTCGTTGCTTTTGTCTGTTAGGAATCAGCGAAAGGGAGAAAGGGCCTCGAAAAGGGCGCGGGTGTCAGAGCTCACCGAGAGAGCATATTCCTCGGTGCTCGGCTGGTCACTCCCCCCTATTTTTTTTAATGTTGGAGTAAAATTATTTTTTTGCATTTAAACAAGAAATTCACATTTAAACCTGGGTACTTTTTAGGTGCATACAATTATATTTGTACTCTAAAACATGTATTTTCTTATCCATTTGTCTTTCTATGTAGCAATTTACTAAAGAGTGCATTTTCACCCTAAAGATGCTCATCAGATCAGGCAGTAGTAGCTCCTTCCTTTGACACTTCTCTGTGGGTAGCACTGGCCCGATTATATAAGTGGTGCAGAGAGGGTCGAAGAAGGGGGCAGACTCGTATGTGTCTGTTGTTTTCTATTTTTGTGTTCACTTTTTTACTCCTTAATGTTTTGTTAGGAGTAGTTGGCTGTTTTTAAAGAGTAATAATGGCTGGTACGCCGGTAGCATGTAGGGCTGATCTTGCAGCTCAAAAAAGCCTGATAATCCTGGCATGAAGCGTTAAGTATAAGAAACGTGTTATTAGTTTAATTTAAAAGGCACTGGGCTCTTTACAAGTTTCCCAGTGCTGGATAAATGCTGGTAAACATGTCGGTAATACCGCCACCGGCACTTTTCCTGCACCAGATAACTACAAGTAAAAAAGGCTGGTAATTCCAGCAATCCCCTCCATGGAGTCCTTCAGAACTCCTCGGATTGGGGAAATGCGTACCTTACTGGCACTCGCAATCGGCCGGTAATTCGGGAAGACCGAGTGCCCGTAATGGCAAATCCGTTTGGTGGAACATTGGCAGATGGGGGCGAAATTGCCCTGCGGACTCATCAACCAACCGGATGATAACATTAAGTTGGGTTTTCAGAAAGACCAGGAAATATGAAATAATGTCTGTTGGAACTTATTAAATGTAATTATAATTTTATACATACCATTTGGACACATCCTGAAAACATGACAGGATTTCAGTATTTGACGATTTTGGAGTTCCAGAGGATCTTAACAATAACGAAACACATAGAATGGGGATTAAGTTCAAGGTCTGATGAGTGGGGTGTGGAGCCAAGAAATGAGTTAGTACATATCAGACTCACGAGGCCGTGTTGCCATGATCATGCGGGGCTTGACCAACACCTAAACTTAGTGGTACATGCCTACCAGCCCGTCCCATGTCATCACGGTCGGCTTCATCAAGTCCTGCGTTTGAAACGAATATCTCTTCGCATGTTAGGACTTGTAAGCTCATACTTTTCATGAAAAACGCAGAACTACAAGATTCAAATGCACAATTGGCAATAAAGGTAGGATGGGAAGCAGGTGGCCCACAAGGCATGAGGCCAGTCTGATGGTGTCACAGTCACACTACACCATGAGATGGCAGCAAACACATTCAGAGACAATCAACAGTTTATGTTATGAAAATCTTACTTCATCTCAGTGCCAGCCAGCTTCTCCTTCTTCTTCTTCCGAATGACCACCATCCAGACAATAACGACGATGATGATGGCTACCAGAATTGCTGCAATGATCGCGGCAGCGATGATCCCTCCGTCTCCTGGTGGTGGGGGGAAGTGACAGTGGTAATGAATGCGGAGGAAAGTATGGCAGGAAATCCAGACCCATTGAACCTGAGAGGTGTTTCTTGAATAGTCAGTCTCATCATCCAATGCAAAGGTGTTGTATCATTCCAGCAATAGTGCTCTTGGAATGGGGTGATCTATGGCAAACGCCATTGGTCATCCCAGGACAGAGTGAGCAGCTGTTCGTGCAGCAGCGTGTGTCCCATCTGCCAATAGACCCACTCTGTCCACTGTATTACTAAAACAAGCTACAACGCAAGTTAGCAAAGTATCTTTTGGTATGTAATGTCAACAGGCCCAGCTGCAGGTACATCGAAAGGGCAGCTTTGTTCGGTTCTATGTTCTTTCGCCGCCAGTAATTTCAACGCCTGGCATTTAAACGTGGAAAGAATTACGAAAATCTTCACCAAACCCCAACTCCCCCACCTATTTGTACCTATTCCCTACCTCCCCAACCCCTTATCTGCCCTTTCCAAACCCCCCCCCCCTAAAAATGTCGTTTACCATTTTCCTAATTGTTTCCACGTTTAAATGCCAGGCATTGAAATGACTGGTGATGAAAGGACATTGTACCCTTTGTCCTTGATTTGGAAGGGGGGAATAAATGTGTGTATTGTTTCTAAAAGGGGTTTTGTGCTGTTTTGGTCTGTGGCTACATGCTAGCACCACATCAGACGAAATACTGAAATACATTCTTGATATGTTCACAAACTGAAACAGGTGCAATGTCCTTGCGTTCATAAATGCTTTTCTGGGGCCTGTTTATCTACACTTTGTGTGCAAAAAAAATAGAAAATTATTTTAGCACTAGTTGTGTAGCTTGTTATTAGGGAATGGAGATTTTGCCCCCATTTGTATTATTATTATTTTTTTTAATGTATAGAGCACAAGAAAAGCATGGGCGATAACGGGGTTCGGTACAACAAGATGAGAAACAAAGCGAGACACAAGTTGATAAATACACAGGAAAAAAGACCTTATTTAACTAATGACAATAGTTCAAATAAAAATATCATTCAAAACAGTGAGTAAAGAGAACCCAAGATTACCCAAGATGAAAAACTGTTGCTAAATACATTTGCTCAATTTCTGCTCTGTTGCAAATGTTGGATCATCTGGCTCGAGACGGTAGAGTATATTCCCTTTACAGTCATTATTTTGGATATATACATTGGACTGAAGCCCAGTTCGGAGAGTGGAAATGACACCATAACTGGGGAGTTGGAACAATGTAGAATGTATGACATCACGCCTTTCACATATCCAAAGGCAATAATGCACTGTACTCCTGAAGTAGAGACAATTGTAAACTGTGTCCCTGTAAAAGAAATGAGCTCTCATCTTATCTTATCAATACTTGTAAAGCACAACGCTCGCCCGAAGGGCTACAACTGTAGAGGTGGGAGGCCCGCCAAGGGAGAAGAGATACTAGAAGAGGAAGGTTTTGAGGGCATGCCGAAAGGTAAGGTGGGCCCCAATGTCATGCAGACAGAAAGGAAGAGAGTTCCACGCCTTAGCCACAGGCAGAGAAGGCTCGGCCTCTGACCAGTGAAAGTCTGACCCTGGGAGGCTGAACGGTTTTCAAAGATTGGGAGCGAAGAGACTTGCCGGGCTTGTAGTGGCAGAACCTCGTTTGACAAAGGAATCGTGAAGCAAAGGAAATCAATACCTTTGCTGTGGGCAGCTGACGCCCGATTGGGCCTCCGGGGCACATTTCATTTTCTTGAAAACTTGAACAGCGAATAAGCTCAGGCATCGGAGACACATCCCATTCTTTTACAGCACTCAAGTTGTGAGCTCGCCCAGACGCGAGAGGCATGCCACATTTTCCTGTGTCTGCCTCACATAGGAACGTCACGTATGTCTCCCTGGATCATGA